>NC_136068.1:1617813042-1622843042 GCF_964261635.1 Lissotriton helveticus | reverse complement strand
GGGGACGGGGCTCCACCGGGGCCCGGGGAGACTCTCCCCGGCCTGGCTAGGGTTCGGAAGGTGGGACCGGGCCCAAGGGCTTGAGCGCCGGCCGGCCCCGGGGTGCGCGAGCCCCCCGTCCCGCAGGCCACCAGAGGGTCCCGGCGCTGGGGACGGGGCTCCACCGGGGCCCGGGGAGACTCTCCCCGGCCTGGCTAGGGTTCGGAAGGTGGGACCGGGCCCAAGGGCTTGAGCGCCGGCCGGCCCCGGGGTGCGCGAGCCCCTCGTCCCGCAGGCCGCCAGAGGGTCCGGGCGCTGGGGACGGGGCTCCACCTGGGCCCGGGGAGGCTCTCCCCAGCCTGGCTAGGGTTCGGAAGGTGGGACCGGGCCCGGGGCTTGAGCTCCGTCCGGCCGGCCCCGGGGTGCGCGAGCCCTCCGTCCCGCAAACCAGCAGAGGGTCTGGGCGCTGGGGACGGGGCTCCACCGGGGCCCGGGGAGGCTCTCCCCGGCCTGGCTAGGTTTCGGAAGGTGGGACCGGGCCCAAGGGCTTGAGCGCCGCCCGGCCCCGGCGTGCGCGAACACCCCGTCCCGCAGGCCACCAGAGGGTCCGGGCGCTGGGGACGGGGCTCCACCGGGGCCCGGGGAGACTCTCCCCGGCCTGGCTAGGGTTCAGAAGGTGGGACCGGGCCCAAGGGCTTGAGCGCTGGCCGGCCCCGGGGTGCGCGAGCCCCTCGTCCCGCAGGCCGCCAGAGGGTCCGGGTGCTTGGGACGGGGCTCCACCGGGGCCCGGGGAGGCTCTCCCCAGCCTGGCTAGGGTTCGGAAGGTGGGACCGGGCCCGGGGCTTGAGCTCCGTCCGGCCGGCCCGGGGGCTGCGCGAGCCCCCCGTCCCGCAAACCAGCAGAGGGTCTTGGCGCTGGGGACGGGGCTCCACCGGGGCTCGGGGAGGCTCTCCCTGGCCTGGCTAGGGTTCGGAAGGTGGGACCGGGCCCGGGGAGCAGGTGTGGCTGGCTTCATCCACTACGCTGTCAGAGCGGAGTTTTCTGCCCACCCCTATTCACAACTACCAATCATGCTTCAGGTCATTCTGCAGCAATGAAACAGCCACTATGCAAGTAGATGATAACATCTACTGGCCATAGACAAGGATGAGCTATGCCTTCTGATAATCCTGGGCGTCTTAGCCTTGTTTGAAACCAACATCCGTCCCAACCTCATTCACGTCCATCCCTCTGAAAGACACCTACCAGCAATGCCCTGACCTGTTTCTCAGACAACATTTCAAACCACCATCAGCTCATTAAGATGGACACCTCTAGATCTCAGAATCTTCCGGTCATCCCTGAAGTTTCACAGAGATCCATCCAGTCCCCTATCATCTTCAACTTCTACTTGGAACCACTCAGAACCTTACACACCAACAGCAACATCAAAATTCAGAAATAAGTTAGTGATGCACAATTTTGCATGAAAGCCTTCTCAGTTCTTGACATTCAGCAATGCAAGCACTGCCTCCAATTCATTTGAATGTGCATGTACAGAACCTAACTGAAACTCAGCCCCACCAAGACTAAATTCCTGTTATCCACCAATAACAAACTACAATGAATACAAATCTGATTTAATGACATGAACATGGATGGCTCCAACCCACAACAATAAACCAATGCCATGTCCCTGTATTACCAAGACCAACATAGCATAGAACCCAATCTACTTCTTGCAAAATATCACACCATTTCTCTCTAAAAGTGACTTCAGACCTGCCATCCAAGGACTTGTACTCTTGTATCTGGGTAAAGGAAACACAATATTCAACGGTCTCCAAATACCGCACTGGCCTCCCTGAAAGGCATTGTATATGCCAAAGCTCACCTCACCAAATCAAATCTACCCTACACCGATGGAACTCCACCGCCTACATTACGTGCTCATCAAGAACAGCTATATCATCTCTAAGGCCACCATGAACAGCAATCCATTCCTGCCTATCTGGACAAACCAGCCTAGCCTGGAGAAAAATAATTTTAAGAAACGAAAAGAACAAGCAAAAGACTTTCTCCATTAAAGCATCTAAAATCAGTGATGGCATTCCAGTGACCATAAAACCTGCCCAAGACTTGCTTTAATTTAGGAAAGAGCTAAAAACTCACCTCTTTAGCGAGTGAGCACTACATCTAAATACCTTATAAAACCCTTACACTTTACTGACAATTTCACCCCTATTCCCTCTACTGAGTTAAATAATTTACCTCATCATCTGAACCACTGTTCCTGTAGAGCACAACATTGCTCCTAGCTAGGTCTGTGCGCTACAAACACCTTTATAAACAGATTCATATGTACTGAATATTCCCAGGTCTTCAAAAACGAAGTCCTCGGTGCCCATTAGAGTAATACTGAGAATTGCCTACAGCTCTGTATTGAGTTTCCGCCTCCAGCACACTTCCCAGAACTGCTACTACAAATTCCCTGCATTGGGACCCTGTGCGAACTCATCTCATGAGAAGAGTCTGTCTGCTGGAGGAACTTGTACCAAGACACCTAAGTACTGAGGAGCTAAGGACTGAAACCTACTGGAAACTACCCCCTGAAGAGAGGTTCTTGCTTTAAAGAGGTCAGATGCTGAGTGGGTATATATAATCCTCTACCTAGTGGAAGCCACCCAGAAACACTGTTACGTTCATGGTTTTGTTTAGTTGAACCGGACAAGAATATTGTTGCAAAGGTACTGAGGATTTTTCAGCATATCCCTGCAATTCCAAATCTTCAAGCTACTATACCTTTCTGATTAGAATAGGGATATGAGCCAAGCCAAGTATGGAAGACATCATCAAAAAACAGGGGAAAGATGTTCATTCACCCATCACAGACTTAATCACAGGATTGCCAGGAGCCCATGGCTCCGAAACACCCACAATGTGTTTGGCACACACTCGATACCACCTACAATGGGTTCGGCCCACACTCGATACCACGTACAATGGGTTCAGTCCACACTCAATACTGCCGACAATGGGTTTAGCCCACACTCACTCAACACCACCTACAATGGGTTTAGCCTACACTCACTCAACACCACCTACAAAGGGTTCGGCCCACACTCGAAACCACCTGCAATGGGTTCGGCCCACACTCAATACCACCTACAATGGGTTTAGCCCACACTCAATATCACCTGCAATGGGTTCAGTCCACACTCAATACTGCCGACAATGGGTTTAGCCCACACTCACTCAACACCACCTACAATGGGTTTAGCCTACACTCACTCAACACCACCTACAAAGGGTTCGGCCCACACTCGAAACCACCTGCAATGGGTTCGGCCCACACTCAATACCACCTACAATGGGTTCAGCCCACACTCAATATCACCTGCAATGGGTTCAGTCCACACTCAATACTGCCGACAATGGGTTTAGCCCACACTCACTCAACACCACCTACAATGGGTTTAGCCCACACTCACTCGATACCACCTACAATGGGTTCGGCCCACACTCAATACCACCTGCAATGGGTTCGGCCCATACTCGATACCACCTACAATGGGTTCAGCCCACACTCAATATCACCTGCAATGGGTTCAGTCCACACTCAATACTGCCGACAATGGGTTTAGCCCACACTCACTCAACACCACCTACAATGGGTTTAGCCCACACTCACTCAACACCACCTACAATGGGTTCAGCCCACACTCGATACCACCTACAATGGGTTCAGCCCACACTCAATACCACCTGCAATGGGTTCAGTCCACACTCAATACTGCCGACAATGGGTTTAGCCCACACTCACTCAACACCACCTACAATGGGTTTAGCCCACACTCACTCAACACCACCTACAATGGGTTCGGCCCACACTCAATACCACCTGCAATGGGTTCGGCCCACACTCAATACCACCTACAATGGGTTTGGCCCACATTCAATACCACCTACAATGGGTTCAGTCCACACTCAATACTTCATACAATGGGTTTAGCCCACACTCACCCAACACCACCTACAATGGGTTTAGCCCACACTCACTCAACATCACCTACAATGGGTTCAGTCCACACTCAAAACTGCCTACAATGGGTTTAGCTCACACTCACTCAACACCACCTATAATGGGTTTAGCCCACACTCACTCGATACCACCTACAATGGGTTCGGCCCACACTCAATACCACCTGCAATGGGTTCGGCCCACACTCAATACCACCTGCAATGGGTTTGGCCCACACTCAAAATCACCTAAAATGGGTTCAGTCCACACTCAATACTGCCTGCAATGGGTTCAGCCCACACTCTGCACCACTTCGCAGGAGCTTCATTGGAAATCACCCTGAACTAATTGAAGTATTGATAATTGTGAACTGCTTTTTTCTTCATTCTGTTCATGGCGCGGCGATCGATCATATATCCATGTATATTAATGA
This sequence comes from Lissotriton helveticus, assembly GCF_964261635.1. Taxonomy (NCBI): domain Eukaryota; kingdom Metazoa; phylum Chordata; class Amphibia; order Caudata; family Salamandridae; genus Lissotriton; species Lissotriton helveticus. The sequence goes on along the minus strand of NC_136068.1, from coordinate 1,622,838,630 downwards.
AAATTGTTTTCAGCTGCAGTGACATTCAGTTATTTATTCTCAGGACAATTATTAATGCTTTGCAGTAAATGCTCCTGAAACTCTACAGAAAGTTACTCTTTTCACAGGCCCAATCACTACGCTATGAAGTGTCATTATTTTTTCATTTCTGAGCCTTGAGAAAACAGTGAAAAACGATTAGTTAATGACCTGCCATGTTCACTCGTTTCACTAAAATATTGAGCTTCATTCCAAATGGGACTTCTATGTCTGAGCAGTGTCCTCTACTGGGAGCAAGGTTCCCAGTTTTGTGTTTTTACTGATTTTTACTTATAAATGCAGATGAAAAACAATTCATTTCCTTTCAGAAAAAGTGCATTTTAATAAGCATGCCAGGCTCTCATTAGGCTTCCAGACTCTTAGGAAAAACAGAAGAGAATGCGTCAAAAAATAGGAAATGCCCGCACATAATCTGGGTCACTTTCTCTCTATCTTCACCCTCACTGCCTGTCTCTCTCTTGAGCCTCTAGCTCCTGCTGTAATTTCCCTCAGGGATTCGGGGAAAGTGACAGAGACACCAGGAGCTGCCCTGGGCTTTCCAAATCAGCCTTCAAGAGCTTCAGCCCATTTGGGAAATACCCGGTGCAACAAAAGTCCTGTCCGGGCCTGGTTGAGCTAAAACTATTCATAACAAAGATAAACTATGATCCTGCTTGCAATTGCTTGTGAGCCTGTCGATGACTGGGTGGATGTTTGTGCAGGAATAACTTCGCTATGTCAAACCCAAATGCAAGGTGTCCAGTTATTAGAGGTAGATATACTGGGGCCGAAGATAATGATTCCAGTAGTTAGCTCCCCTCCCCCCAAACTCCACCTTCCAACCCTTCCGCCCTACCCCATCATCACCACCCATTTACAGGCAAAACAAGTCTTTTGGCCAAGAATGGAGAATACTATGTATGTCCCGGAATTACAAATTCCAATACTCTGTAGCATTTTCAGGGTTTTAACAGCAGACATTTTCCAATTGCTCAGAGCAGGTGGATAACATTTACGGAAATACATTTGGGGTATATGTACAAGAAATGTCAGAGCTCAGTGTTACGCCAAATTTGGCAACGCCACACGCCAATATTTTCAAAACACAGAGATGCGCTGTATTTACAAAATTAAGCCGCACCCCTGTGTTTCCCCTAGTGCTGGTGCTAAAAAAGCTGCCTAGCGCCAGCACAGGCACCCTTGCGCCATGTTGCAAGGGTGCAGGCGCTGCAGCGGTGATTGCTTATGTGCAGGAAGGGGTCACCTTTCTGTACATAAACAATCTTTAAAGCGATTTGCTGTTTCTATGTGTGGTGCATTGTGCAGCACACATAGTATGAGCAAAATACGAGGAGAATCGTATCGCCATCCTAAGACTAGGTTTTACCTGGCCTTTGTTTTTGGCGCTGCCCCACCCTTGTAAATATGGGGCAGCATCAACAAGAGAAGGGTATTGGGTTGGAACGCCCACTACAACACCCATTGCCCGCCCCTTTGCTGCAGCGGATTGCTATGGAAAGGGGCATCAAGGTGGTGTTAAGCCAGGCTAAGTGGCTTATTGCCACCCTGTAAATATGGGGTATGGATCAACGCCACCGGAGTGTCCGAAAAAGAGACGCTCCCGTGGCGTTAGGGGCTTGTCGGTAAAACTCGTAATCAGGCAGAGCGATAAAACCCCTTGGGATAGAGCTCTGCTCGCCTCGTGATGGGCCCCTGTCATCCAGCAACTTTCACACGAGCACCTCATTTCACAGTTACTTGATATTGTGAAAAAACACAACTGTTATCCTCGCATCAGGTTACATTACTCGTGTAAAACAAATGTGGAAAAATACGCCTTAGTACTGTCTTTTTCCATGAACTAAAATGTATCTTAAATTAAATGTAGATAAAGAAACACATGAGCCCAAATATAAATATAGACTGAAAATTGGAAAAATAAAATAAATACCATGAAACCTGAAGCCTCAGTGAAGCGGAGGTGGTTTGCACACTAAGATTATGTATATCGCCCTTATGCACGACCTTCCTGCCTTCCTGTAATTATAAGCCACAAATGTGTGTCACCTGCCACCGGCAGCACACACATGACGGAAGCAGGTAGTAATTAAATCCGATCATTTTTTACAGACAAACTGGAAGCGTCTGGTGGCACTATATTTAGGAAACTCAGAGGCACGGATCTAAAGTTGTAAAAATTGCAATTCAAATGAAGATTAGTCATGCGTGGCGATTCTCGCTATCTTGAGCCCACATCCATGCTAGCATTTTTCCTGCCTACACACGAGATAAATCACCCATCCGGGACCAGGGGTGGGGGCAGAGTTACTGCAGTCTTCTGCAAACTATGCATCACGTACCAACACCCAGCCACTAGAACTGTACCACACATGACAGGCAGGTAGCACCATAGGCCGAGCATCTTGCCGCTACTCCACTAAAGCGGAGGAGCGGCGCCCCACTGCTCAAAAGGGGAACAAAATAATAATACCATATCATTATTATCATTTTATTTTCCCTATTACAGTCAGTAGTGGGGTGGGTAGGGTGACCAGATTCTCAAAACAAAAAACGGGGACAGGTCATAGACATAGAAGTAGGACTACGGTTTGCAGTAACCATTGACAAAACAATTTGGACTATTTGACAGCTGACATAGACATAGAAAAAGGACTACAATGACAGCTCCCTCCACAGACCGAGATGAAGCATTACAGACAACAAATCTGAGGTCTTTTATTGGCACCCCTCTGCTTTACACAGCAGCATTAGTACTTTTTATTACATTTACACTTTTAAGGACTATAGCATATATTTGCCAAAAATCAATAAAACATCACAGGCTAGCAAACGCCAGTTCAAAGAGAGTATGCGCGTGCATGCTCACCGGAACAATGAAAAACAGGGACATTTCTGTGTTTAACCCGGACACTCTTTGAAAACGGGGACATTTGAGTCACTTGGAGAAAAGTGACAGGACACGGGGACACTTCTCCAAAAACGGGGACCGTCCTGGGAAAACGGGGACTTCTGGTCACCCTAGGGGTGGGGCAGGGTGGCCAGAGCAGGGGAGAAGTGATGTGCAGACCCTAAGTGCACATGAACTGTTTGGCCAGCCCTCTTGGGCCGACCAAACGGTTCATGCGCACTTTGCATGTTCCTTCCAGGCTGCATTATACAGCCTGGTCAGGAACATGCACAGGCTCCCTGTTCCCGTCTGAGCGCCAATTCGTGGCGTTCAGACCAATGCAGCGTTGTGATTGGCTCAGGGGAGTCTGTCTATCTGGGTGGTTCCTGCTGTTGGCCGGGACAGGAAGATTAGGAGGACGAGGACGGAGGAGAGGCGGCGGCCGGCCATTGAAGGTAAGTCCATTTTTTTATTCATTTCCCCCTGACCTTCCTCACCACCCCATCTAGTAGCAGCCGCTACTGTTTTACCATCCATAGGTATATAAATCAACTCAGCTAGAAGGGTTTGTGGAGCCCAAGTAATATTCCATTTTGTAGTCTGGGTGCTCTCGTATGTGGACTTGGAAGATGCACAAGTGGCTGCAGAGTGAGAGAGACATGCAGTCACCTTGGCGCATCATTTTATATTAAAGGGTGCAGTTTATCTCTCAGTGCCTGGTTGGTTGTAGATTCTTCACAAGCAGTAGCCAATGCTTCAGTAGACCTGGAGTCAGCTCCGAGCTTATGGGCCAAGCCTGGTGCCACTGTGACACCGGAAGTAGACGGTAGTAGTTGTCTGGATTCAAGCTATTCTATAGCACCTAGAGATTTGCAAGAGCATATGCCTTGGTGCTGGGATGTCAATTTACTCCTCATGATAATGGTTTCTCAGTTTATTTATTGTATGATGTTTCTTTCATGACTTTTTCTGTTTTTGAGTGAAGTGCTTTATTTGCAAGTAGGAAGACTTAAAGTTCCAGAATATCGGCCTTTAAGCCAGGGCTAGCCCTCTGGATCAAATTATGTATTTAACAAATCCACCTGGTGTCCCTTACCTGGGTGAGCTCCTGTTCACGAGGACACACACAGCGTGAATGATTCCTCCACCGGGGGCACCAATTTAAAGGGGTGGTTTAACGGTAACCAGGGCAGGAATAGGCATTTGCCCCATTACACATTGCAAATAGATACATGTGTTAAAAGATACATGTTTTCACAGACCACCCACGTGTTTATTGCTGGTTCTATGGTACCAGCTTCTTACATAAACTCCTATATCTTATACCTGCACCTTATTCTCCAGGTCCAGGAACCTACTAATAATCACACAGTTTCACAACGATGCCTCCAGCCTGCCTGGAGGTGATGAAGGAACATTTCCCACCTTCCCTGGCAGTGGTTAATTTGTACAAAAAAACACAAGTGTCAGGGCTCTCGTCTGGAGGCAGCTTGCAGCAGCTCATGCCTCCTGTTAGTGCCTAAAACAGAACCGACTACTGCCAACTTCAGAGCTGGGTAACCAGGTTCGAGTCTCTGCGTCAGCTCAACATCCAGTGATTCTGGGCAAATCATTTAATCTCCCAGTGCCTGCCATAAATGAATGTGTCCTTAACTGGTGCTCATTAAAAGTTCCAGTGTTGATGACTAGGTGCCGGTGCTGAGCACCAGAAACCACAGGCTCAAATTAGGCACCCTGGTGGTACTGAACGTTAATGAATGAGGCAAGGAAGGGACTCGTGAGCCACTGTACCAGTAAATCCTTCCTGCAACACCTAAGTGTCCAACAACAGCCAAAGATGCTTGAAGTCCTCCCAGGACTCCTGGGGCCGTTGATTTGCTGAGTCCAAGCCTGGCGAAGTGCCCTTCCCCTGGACATTGGTGCCAGGCCTCATCTTTTCCCCATAAACTGTAGTGGGAAATATGTACTCTGTAAAGCGATGGCCTATGGTGCATCGCCCACTTACTGTCGCTTACAAGTTTTTGGGTCCAGGTTCCCCGTCAACTCCTTTTACTCTGTGCACTCGTGAAGACTGTCTGGGACATTCATAGCCCCAGGAACCTGCCTGCTGGTGGCATAGCACAAGGGGATTTTCTTGTCCTGCCACACCCAGATATTCCTTGTCAAGCTCCCAGCCAACCATGCCCCCGCTCGCAGCCACCGTCACTCATCCAGACTTTTCACACTATAAATGATATCGTGAACCTTCCCTCTTAACCTCAACCTTCTCTCTGGAGAAACAGAATAAAATGTTCAACAAATTTCCAGGGATCATTATAAAGGCATCCTGGAAAGGAACGTAGGAACATATTTCAATCGCGTTCAAACATGAGCCCCAGCATGAGTCAAGGTATGGGGAGATAACAGTAGCACAGCAAGGGTGTCGTTTGCCCTGTTGCAAGTAAGGGAAATGGTCCCTTGCAGTGCTTAATTTGAGCGGGTGGTTTCTGGTGCTCGACACTGGCATTTATTTGTCACCACTGGTGCTGGTGACAGTCTGCCACAAGGTGACACTGTCTAATTTACAGATGAGCACAAAACAGTTAATTATTAATTCAATATGGAGTCAAAATTACTATTATCTGCTACCCAGCACATTCTTACAGCTATGGGGACTGGAATAGTTGGTTAATAGTTGTGTTACTATCATTGCCAGCAGTGGCAATGCGTGGTGCAAGCTGCAGTGGTCCCCTTACGAGAGCCCTGGCACTTATTTTCTAACAAATTAAGCACTGGCTGGCTTCAGGTTGGGGGCAAAATACAGCAATAATTACGGTTCAGTGGACCCATAAGATTCATGTTCCCGGGTGACACTGCACCTGCTGCACCTTTCATAGCTACACTCCTGGGAGACTACAGTTTGCCCGCAGCACCCAGGTCTGCACGTTCCTGGGTCAAAATAAGTATCTGTGAATATGACGGTTAAATAAAAAGCTGTTTTTTGAACTGCGAGGTAATGAAGTGGGCCGGGAGCAATTATCCTGCTACCTGCTCTGTCGATTCACTTAGCAACAGCAGGGAAATATGCCTTCCAATGTTAAGCAGAATTAATTTAAAAGTAAAATGTACAGACATCTGCCAAAGACAGGTCTGAAGTTTAGAACTGTATTGATAAAGAGCTACAGCTGTTAAGTCTGAACAGAAACGTGAGAACTGTACACACATTCCCTACTCCCAACCATAAAATATTTAACACATATATTTAAGGGATGCCTAAGGTGTGTGCTTCTGCCAGGCTTTCTCCAAAAACCAGAAGATCTGCCAAGCAGAGGACCAATGCTATTTACTCTTCTTGTCTCTTCTCCCTAACAGGAAAGATGGCTGGAATTATGGGGCATATGCACAGAGGCATCTTGGGATACCTGCATTCCTGTGGTATTATTCCCTGTATGCATAAATGCTTTTGTGAATTAGGCCTAGTGTGTCAAGCGCCTTAAGTTAGTCAATACAAAAATGTGCCCGGGTAAACAAACAACCGTGGATCCCTTGATTAGACTTTAAAGCCTAAAATGGATTTCTTGGGTAGGAGGGGCTAACATGCCCTATACACTCCCCATGAAAGTACAACACTGGGAACAAGTGACCATGTAAGTGAATGACTGTAAGGCAGCTCAGCTGGAAGGGACACTGCCAGCTGCAGCCATCATATACTGCTGCAGAAGGGGATGGTATCCAGGGCAGCGTGCTTAGCTTCACATTCCATGACAGCAGCTCCGCCATCTCCCCAGGGTCTCCTGTCAGAAGCTGCTCAGAGATGGCAGCTGAGTGGGCCACCCTGATTGGATCAATACCAGGCGCGAGTCCCCGCGCCTCACGAAGACTCCCTTGGCTCCGCCGCCTACTGTTTCACTTCAGAGGTAGCAGAGAATGACAGTTTCCCAAGCAAAACTGTCTGCTAAAGCTAGATTGCCACTGACATAGAGAGGAACAGCATTGTTTTTCACTCTCATTACTGTCTTCAGAAGCAAATGTGGACTCTTGCAGACACATGCAGTCTTAATTTTGAAGTAGGAATCCCTCCCACTCCCAAGAGCTTGGAAGTGTACAGTGGTGTGCAGTGGTTTGCTTTGCCTTACTATCAGGATGCCGCAGTGGTGGGCTTCAAGGGTACCCAGGTGTAACTGGCATCTGGGGTTCACAGCGCCTCATGGAGGAGGTACTGCTGGAAAGGCCTAAGATTACTAACACCTTGGTGTCCCTTGCTCGACTCTCTTTGTATTTCCTCTTTCACTCATGGTCTGGAAAAGTGTCTTGGAGTGGACCTGGTTCATGGTTCCTGTCCTCCAGCTAAGACTATTTCATGCAATTTTTGTCCATTTGGTCTCAGAATCAACGCAAAGAATTAAGGGCCATATGTAGGTAAATCATGAATACCGAATTCTTATTACCGAATTTTACCGAATCGGTATTAAGAATTCGGTATATGCGATGTAGATAAAAAATCTGTAAACATTACCGATTCGTTAAAAATTGGTAAAAAATACCAAATTGGAACGAATCGGTAAAAAAAAATACTGAAATTCCAATACCGATTCGGAATTACAGAATTCATTTAAATTCATAATTCGATGAATCAGCCAATCCTGTGTCACTTAAACACCTCCCAAACAGGAAGTGGCTACACCCAGGCAGCTGCACAGGACCTGGAGCTCACTGTGAGGCAGGCAGGCAGGTGAGCTGAGGAGCCAGCAGCAACAGAGCCTCACAGCTACAAACAAGAAAACAAAAAAGGAAACAAGCATTGAAATGGCAAGCCAGGACAGGGAGAAGGAGGGAAGTGAGAGGAAAAGAAAGCTGAAGTTCAGTGACAAAGAGTTGGAGGTACTGATCCAGGATGTCAGCCAGGACCATCACAGGCTTTTTGGTCAGCAGTCCCACCATGTGCCTGAGTCACAGAAGAGGCAAATCTGGAGTGGCATTCGGGACAAAATAAATGTCATAGTGTGGTTCCGTGAATTCTGAACCCGTTTTATAAATGGCATGGTTTCGTTACGAATTCGATATTAGCGAGCCGTAACTAGTTAGTGTGGCAAGTATGAGTGTTTTCGTCGTGTTAGACCGATGGATTCAGTACGTATTTAGGGATTTCGTTTTGAACCCATCGGGTTCCATTTTGTGTGTGGCAGCCATTTTGTGGTTGCCCTCACATAGGTCGATGACTGTGGATGAACTGGTCTTTTTAAGTACACGTATACCTTAGCTGCAGTTCGTGCTGACTTCTGTTTGACCTGAGTGAACTGACCCTGTTGCCTGAAGCTGACTTTGTTGAACCAGTTCCTGCCCTTTAGCTGATCTAGATTAAGGATCAGAGCACAGGACGTCGTAAAAATTCTATTGCACACAAACATGCCTTATCTTACTTCTATCTGTTTTCTGCTCCTACTTTTATGGTCTATTTATGATATGGGTTGTGGTCCTTTTATTATGGGTTTTTTCTGGCTTGTCTAAAGAAGAATGTTGGGTTTGTTCAGTGATTGATCATGGACCGGACAACTGTAAAATGGGTTTGTCGTTATGCAATACTTACTGCTGTGGAAACATGTGATTGGTTAAACTGTAAACTAGGCATGTTTGCCTGAAGCACAATGTTTTGCATAAAAAGGGATGACTTGCTTTGTAAAATTGAGCAGCCAATAAATTTGATCTTTGACGCCACCTAGAAGCATTCCGTGTCTCTGTTTGCCAGGACAGGGGAATCCGAAGACATCGGGCGTGTCCCTGACGCCGCCGGTTCTGATTGACCCGGTTCTTCAGTTGGCGCCAAACGTGGGGCGACTTCAGCGGTACCGGTCCAAGCCCGAGGATCGTGAAGAGCTTCGTGAGGAAATTCTGGAGGAAGGCCGCCACTTCATCGACCCCTGTATGTCGACGTGGACCGAAGGTGTTTGCTGCGAGGCTTCCCACTTTCCGACGGCTACGAAGGACTGCTGCCCTGACTGTCGCCCTATCTTGGACCCTCGATAGATGATTTGTAGAGCGAGACGATAGACGGTCTTCTGGTGGTGTGACAGATATTTTGGTTAAGTATAAGTGGGTCGCTCCCACAAATTTGTTTGGTTCTTGGTTCTTGGTTCTTGGTTTGGTTCTTGGTTTGGTTCTTGGTTTTTGGTTCTTGGTTGATTCGGCTGCTGCCGCAATCGAAGCCGAGGGGCTCGTATATTTGCGAGAGTATTGATAGTCGATAATCCCTTGAAGTTGGAAGCTAGATTAGTGAGCTATAAGATGCCTGGTCTTAGCAAACTTAGAAAATGGTTTAGTTGTGGTTGCAACAAGGATTCCCGACTAGAGGACTCGTGTCCGATACCGCCGGTTGGAACTCCGACTTAGGAACTCTATTCAAAACACGGAGTGGGTCCTATTACTTATAATGAAGCATGGATCCGTTACACTAAAAAGGATAGTGTTTTACGATGGCCCCAACATGGTAGTTTTGATACTGAGATTTTAGATAATCTAGAAATAAAATTGTTTAGGAAGAAAGCCCGGCCGGCAATGTTTGACTCCTTCCGCCTTTGGCGTAAAGAAGCCAAACAGAGAGAAATTAAACAAGCTAAAAGAGATAGGAAAGATAGGAATGTGTCAATAATGCAAGCTGCTAGGCAGTTTAAGGAAAACGAAGAAGATAAAGCAATTGAGGTGTCAGATAGGCAACGTTGCATGGCCATAGATAAATGTTATCCGGCCTTGCCGTCTCCTCCTCCAAAAGCGATTGAAGATCTTGAGAAAGATCCTTTGATTTCTCACTTGTTGAGATTGCCACCTCATTTTGTACAGGGTGCTACTGCGCCTCCATTACCACCGGTTGTTCCACCCTTTGTTGTTCAACCTCCTGCTGTTGTTCAGCCACCCGGTGCTCCACAGATGGTTTTGCCTCCTCCTGTGCAACCCGCTCTAGGGTCGCCGGCTTTGCTACCAACATTGCCTCAAATTCCTTTGCATTCCGCTTCTGCATCCGAGACTCCTACTGTTCCTGTTCCTACTCCTTCTTTGCCTCAAAACACTTATTCTCCTGTTCTTATGTCTGCTTCTTCTCCTTCTGTTCGAAAAAGAATGACAGAGACTGTTTCTACTCTGTTGTCTCCATTGTTTGGGTCACTGAATATGACCCCTGTTACGGAACGTAAGCAGAGTCGTAGTCAGCTTCCTGGTTCCGAGGAACGGGTTGTGTTGGCTCGTAGATGGATTATAAATGCTTCAAGGTATGATTTGCCAGCAGTGATGGATGTTTTCTTTCAGTGGGAACCGCCTAAGCAAAGGTATGTTTTCAATGTGATGTGTATGTTTCTGCGTCATGAATGGGAAGATAATGATTTGGGTTTGATCCCGCAGGAACTACTTGATGTTCAGTCGGATTTTGCTAAAGGGATGATAGTGGAATCTGATATTACAGACGCCGTAGAGACGATACTGGCTTTTAGGTCTAGACCTCCGCCTCAGACATTGTACGAGCCTGATTCCTCTGTTAGGAGAAAAGCGAGACAGTATCCAATGAGAGAAGTTCCTCCTATATGGAAGGAAGCAGTTCAGGCTGATGTAAATAGGGGTATTGTTGCCGCTCCAGCGCATTTTCAGCGAATATGGGTACATGTTCCTTGGAAGAGATCAGAGGTCTTGGCTCTTAAGCAGACCTTACCTGACCCTCGTAAGAATCCTGCTGGTTATTACAAGGAGTTGTCTCAGACAGTAGAAGCATGTATCATGAATCTAGCTGACATAGATATGTTGATGGGTAATGTAGTTCCGCAACCTTTGTGGGCGAAGATTTGTCATGAGAATCATGCAGCAGAATTAGGGGATACTTGGGCGAATATTATTGCTGCAGATGGTAGACAAGAGGGAGGTGCTAAACCTGAACCTTTGGTTTCGGAATTGCCAGGTAGAATTATTACTTTGATGAAAACAATGATGCCTGCGTGACGAGTGAATTGGGATAAGTTAGCAGCATGTAAGCAGAAGAAAGACGAGAGTGTGTCTGACTTCTTCACTAGGTTTGAAGAGACGTTTATTGATCACAGTGGTCAGGATATGAGTACAGAAGGTGGTAAAAGGTTGTTCGTGGATAAATTTGTCTTTAACTTGCTTCCCGAACTTTCCAATAAGTTGAAGGATTCTGAGAGTTCATGGGCTGTTTCTTCGTCGGCCCAGATATTGGCTACTGCCCAATATTACGAGAATAGGGATAAAGATGAGAAGGATAAAGCGGAGAAGAAAACGAAAGATTTAAAGACGAAAGTTCTTTTGCAGCAAGCTTATCCGCCTCGTCAGAATCAGCCTCAGTTTCAGCAACCCCTGCAATTTCAGAGATTGTTACAGAAACCTGAGCCATATGTTCAGCGATTCTTTCCTGGCCCGAATCAGTGTGCTTATTGTAGAGAAGAAGGTCATTTCAAGAATAGTTGCCCGGCTCTGTTACAGCGTGCGAATGGTGCACCTGGTCAGAGAGGTCGTGGTGGTTTTCAGCAAGCGCCTAGAGGTAGAGGTCGTGGTGTGATCCCCCAGAATGAGCGTTCCTCTTCCCTGCAGAATTCTGCGAATTATTTTGACAGACAGAATGCTCCGAGTGGACAGTCTGCCCAGTATTATGTCGAGGATTACTGTGTCGAAGGTAAGAGTGTTGGCTATAATGATAGCTAGGACAGGCATGGGCAAAGAGAGGGAGTAGTGTCAGTTCCAGTAGATCAGAGTGGACCTTATGTTGAAGTGATTACATCAGGTGTAGTAGAGCCTTTTCTTTTGGATACTGGTGCGACAAAGAGTTCTATTATGCATTCTAAACTCCCTGGTGCACCTTTTTCTGGCTTAACCAATGTTTCTGTAGGATTTTCAGGCGCCCCAGTTCGTAACCCAGTTTCTAGTCCTTTGTCCCTTTCTATTGGCCCTTGTGAATTGGAAGCTCCACTTATTCTAACGACTGGTTGTAATGAGAATCTGTTAGGATTGGACTTGCTGAAAAGATTGTATGCGACATTGCATTGTTCTCCTTCGGGAGTACAGCTCACTCTTGGTAAGAAAGTGATTTCTCCAATGTATTTGTCGAAAGATTGTTTGCCACTGGAATTGCGTTCGCTTCCTGATACGCTTTGGGCTACGGGTCCAAATGATGTTGGTCTTTTGCAGATTCCACCGTATGTTGTTACCCTTAGAACGAATGCTAAGCTACCTCGTATTCCCCAGTATAAAATATCGAGCGATGGTGAGCAAGCTCTTTTGGCGATTGTCTATGATCTGGTTGAGAAGGGTGTAGTTGAAGAAACGAGAGGAAATGTGTGTAACAGTCCTGTTTTGCCTGTTCTTAAGCGTACTGATGCTTCTAAGCCACCTGTGTATCGGTTTGTGATCGACCTTCGAGAGGTCAATAAGATCGTCGTGCCACAGTTTCCCGTGGTACCTGATATTACTGCTTTGTTGACGTTGATTCCTGCTTCGGCAGCCTGGTTTTCTGTCATTGACTTGAAGAATGCTTTATTTAGCATTCCGATCGCTGAGGAGAGTAGGGATATTTTCGGCTTCTCTTTAGGAGGACGAAGCTTCCGGTTTAAGAGAGCTTCCCAAGGTTATTGTGAAAGTCCTTCAATCTATAGCCAAGTGTTGAAAACTCAGCTTGATGGTTTTGTGTTGCCTGCTGGTGCTACTCTTATTCAGTATGTTGATGATTTGTTGATTGCTGCTGATGATGAAAAGATTTGTAAAGAGGCTACTCTTTCGTTGTTGCGGTATTTGTCTGACCTTCACCATAAAATGTCACCTTCAAAGTTGCAATATTGCCGCCAAGAAGTAACCTACTTAGGTCATCTCTTGTTGAAGGAGGGAAGGCGATTGACCCCAGAAAGAATTGAAGCGATTGCGCAAATGAGTGTGCCATCCACACAGAGAGAAGTTTGTGCTTTTTTGGGTATTACGTCGTATTGTAGGCAATGGATCCCCAACTTTTCACTGTTGGCGAAACCTTTGTTAGCATTGACTACGAAAGATACTCGGTATCCTCTTCCCTGGTCTGATGAATGCCAGAAAAGTTTTTCTGAATTACGTGATGCATTGTGTTCGGCTCCTGTGTTGGGTACTCCAGAAGATAGTAAGCCCTTTACGTTGTACGTGCACGAGAGAGAAGGATGTGCGTTGTCAGTATTGACACAATCTGTTGGGGATAAGCAGCGTCCATGCGCGTATTTTTCTGCAACGTTAGACCTAGTTGCCAAAGCATTGCCGAGTTGTTTGAGAGCTACAGCTGCAGCTGCCGTTTCTATCTGACAGTCTGCTGGTCTGGTATTGGATAATACGTTGATTGTGATGGTTCCGCATGCAGTGGATACCTTATTGAACAGGACTAAGACACAGCACCTTACTAGTGCACGTCTTTCAGGTTACGAGTTGACACTGTTGGCTAGCCATGTTCATATTAGGAGATGTAACGTGTTAAATCCAGCTACGTTGTTGCCGATCTCTACAGAGACGGATGCTAAAGAACAGCATGATTGTTTTCTTCGTACAGAGGAAGAAACAAAAGCTAGAGTAGACCTTAGGGACACTCCTTTTGATAATGTTGATGGTACGCTGTGGGTTGATGGTTCGTGTTTTAAGCTTCCGAATGGTGAAACGACTGCAGCGTATGCTATCACAACTTTAAATACAGTTGTTGAGACAGCACGCATACCACAGAATTCTGCGCAAGCAGCAGAGTTGATTGCACTGACTTGAGCGTGTGTGTTGTCGGAAGGAAAGCGAGTGAATGTATATACTGATAGTCAGTATGCGTTTGGTGTTGCGCACAGTTTTGGGCGTTTGTGGAGAGAGCGTGGGTTCCTTACTTCCCATGGAACTAAAATCCAGCATGGGCGGTTAGTGAATGAACTTTTGGAATCTCTCACTCTCCCAAAGCAGATTGCGATTGTGAAATGTAGTGCGCATAAGAGAGTTGTGGACGATGTTGGTCGAGGGAATGCGTTTTCGGATGAAGTTGCAAAGGAAACAGCGAAGGATGTGATGAGCCGTATGTATGTTGCAGGCCCAGCTAATTGGGTTATGGCTGGTTGAATGTGTGAAGACACAATAGAAAGTGTGAAGATGATTCAGGCTGAAGCTACAGAAAAGGAAGTGAATGTTTGGGGAGAGAGTACGGGTATATTGGATTCTACAGGTTGTTGGATTGAGTTGTCGGAACACCAGCGATGGTTGTTGCCAGATGCGTATGTGCTCCCAGTGGTTAAAATGGCTCATGGATTGGCTCATATAAGTTTGAAAGGGATATGCAAGTTGTTGGCTCCAGTTTGGCAGAATGCTGGAATCCTGAAATGTGCAGAGAATGTGGTGAAACATTGTACGATTTGTCTGCAATATAATCCTGGGAAGGGAATTCCAACTCCAGCTGGTCATTTTGCTCCTCCGACGTATCCGTTTGAGGTGATACAGTTAGATTATATTCACATGGAGAGATGCAACAACCTAAAATACGTTCTTGTGGTTGTTTGCGCCTTTTCTAGATGGATAGAGGCTTGCCCCCTAAAAGATAATACTGCCTTGTCTACAGCCAAGGTTTTGTTGAGAGAGTATTTCCCTAGGTGTGGATTGCCAAGAATTGTATGGTCGGACAATGGGAGTGAATTTGTGGATCAGATCATGAAGAAAGTATGCTCTGGATTAGGAATTAACCAAAAGTTCCACGCAGCGAATCACCCCCAGTCTGCTGGACTTGTTGAATGTTACAATGGTACGCTTAAGCTGAAATTGGCTACGGTACAAGCGAGCACTGGTCTTACATGGCCAGATGCCTTGCCGTTGGCTCTTTTGTCAACAAGGACGACTGTACATTCTAGAGTGGGACTTAGTCCGTATGAAGTTGTGTTTGGTCGTCCAGCGAATGTTTGGGGAGTGCCTCGTCCAAAAGAATACAGCAGTATTGAATACCCTATGTTGGTGGATTACTTACATGACTTGACTGCTAAATTACGTGGTCTCCACGAACAGGTCTATGACACTCTGCCGACAGCCACTACAGATCCAGGCCACGTACTTGAACCTGGAGAGTATGTACTTGTGAAGAACTTTCAGCGTACCAAGAACTTGCAGCCTCGATGGACCGGCCCCTATCTGATTTTGTTGGTTACTAGAACCGCTGTTAGAGAAGCAGGCAAAAAGAACTGGGTGCATGCCACCCATTGTAAAAAAGTTCCTTTGCCTTTGCCATATGATCAGTGGGTAAGGGATGGTAAAGCTGATTTTGATTGTGAGAAGGTCCCTAGATTCATCCCATTTAGTGATGCTCATTTGACATGGACAAGGTCTGAACGTGAGGATGATGAAGTTCTGCAAGCTGCTGTGCCTCCAAATCTAAGATTGGACACTACTGAACCTGAACTATTATTCCAAAGTCAAACGAAGCCTGGAAAAGATCGTTATAATTTGTGACCAAGGAACAATGAACGAATAAAAGTATACATTTTCTTTTTGTTTTTGGAGAACGGCACTCTTTCATCCAAGAAACTGCTTTGGCCTATTTTTCTTTTTCGAGCTGCCATCCGAGCTCAGCTGTAGGGTCACGGTGAAAAGACTAGAGAGTGCAGCCGAAGACGCAAGGTCGACGGTTCTGGTTGGTCTAAGGGAGTTCCCTGGACTGACAGAAGCGTTCTTTAGCGAAGGAAACCAACCGCCGTGAACGGCATCGGTTAGAGGATGGAGTTTTTTGAGATCGAGAGAGCTGCCGAGAAAAATAATTTGAAAGTGGAACTGTGTAAATTAATGAGTAGCAAATGTTTTTTATAACATGTCTTTTAATGTTACTTAGCATAACGATATTCTTAGTGGGATATCATGTTTTTTCTTCCCAATGGACTTCTGCACCAACCTCCCAACCTATGTCTTTTCCTACTACTACTTCTTTGCATTCTTTTCATACTTTACCTGAACACGAGCAAATTAGAAGGTCGGAATCTTCGAATAATTCTTTTGTACAACTTTTGCATCAACACCAGTTAGTAGTAAACACCACTAATTGTTGGGTGTGTGGTCTTATGCCACATACTATGGATAGAGGTATTCCTTATCTGGTTCTGCCATTCAGTTACAATGGGTCCGTATGGGCATATCAGACGATGTTCATTTATGCCATCGAAGTGTATCCCCTGCGTTCCATGAGAGGTAACTCAAGTAATAAAGCCTTGGTGAAAGGAATTACAGATATGAGTAGAGATATTGAAACGTATAAGACTATTCCAAGGATGAGTTATTAGCATATGTTGGCTGGAATGCAACTGGATATAGTATTAGTCTGGGTGAGAAGCAGAGACGAAAAAGGTCACCTCCGATTTGGATTGTACCCCATCGTGGTCAATTTTGTCTGCAAGGGAAAGGCAAGAATCCGAGAGCTCAGTTAGGGAAGAGTGTTTGTATTCAGACGTATGTTTTTGCGTCCCAAACTTCCCCACCGTTTTTAGCAGCTAAGGGCACGTATTTTGTCTGCTATGATAGAGCGTATACGTGGTTGCCCCCTGATTTATCGGGCACATGTTATGTGGCGTATTTGTTGCCCCCTACGTATACTGCTGCTGTAGATTACCACAGAACGAGAGTTGTTAGAGGTGTCTTCGATCAGGAAGATACCACTGGACAAGAAGTGGGAGACTTCTTTAAGAGTTTCCTACCGTTTTGGGGACCTATGGCAAATAGTAGAAACTTGCGGCAATTAACAAGAGTGGTTGAATCCACCATAAATGAAACTGCCGGCGCCCTTAGTAATTTGACCGCTGAGCTTCAAGCGGATCGCCTTATGACATTACAGAATCGAATGGTTTTAGATGTCATACTTGTGGACCGAGGTGGAGTATGTAAAGTGATCCAATCGAGTTGCTGCGTTTTCATTCCAGACAATGCTCCTACAGTATACCAGGCCATTTCTAAGTTACATAAGATCTCCGAGTCTATACATGTGGATAATGATGGTTGGTCGTTGACTGGATGGTTTTGGGGATTGTTATCCACTTGGGGATGGAAGATTCTGATGATCATTGGGATGGTTTTCGCGATTTTCTTCTCATGTTGTCTCTGTGTACAGTGTGGCCCTGCCATATGTGGCCTTTGTGCTACTACGTGTGTGAGAATACCTGTCTCGAGAGAAGTCCTGAGTAATAGGATGATGCTCCAGCAGCATCTTGATGATCTGATGAATATTGACATCGACTCAGACGTAGACTGAGTGATTGCCTATGTAAGGGCAAAAGGAGGGTCTGTGGTTCCGTGAATTCTGAACCCGTTTTATAAATGGCATGGTTTTGTTACAAATTCGATATTAGCGAACCGTAACTAGTTAGTGCGGCAAGTATGAGTGTTTTCGTCGTGTTAGACCGATGGATTCACTACGTATTTAGGGATTTCGTTGTGAACCCTTGGGTTCCATTTTGTGTGTGGCAGCCATTTTGTGGTTGCCCTCACATTGGCCGATGACTGTGGATGAACTGGTCTTTTTAAGTACACATATACCTTAGCTGCAGTTCGTGCTGACTTCTGTTTGACCTGAGTGATCTGACCCTGTTGCCTGAAGCTGACTTTGTTGAACCAGTTCCTGCCCTTTAGCTAATCTAAATTAAGAATCAGAGCACAGGACGTCGTAAAATTTCTATTGCACACCAACATGCCTTATCTTACTTCTATCTGTTTTCTGCTCCTACTTTTATGGTCTATTTATGATATGGGTTGTGGTCCTTTTATCATGGGTTTTGTCCGGCTTGTCTAAAGAAGAATGTTGGGTTTGTTCAGTGATTGATCATGGACCGGACAACTGTAAAATGGGTTTGTCGTTATGCAATACTTACTGCTGTGGAAACATGTGATTGGTTAAACTGTAAACTAGGCATGTTTGCCTGAAGCACAATGTTTTGCATAAAAAGGGATGACTTGCTTTGTAAAATTGAGCAGTCTCCTGAGAACTCATACCGTGATGACTTTTAGGATTTCTGTTACTGGCTGCAGCCAATAAATTTGATCTTTGACGCCACCTAGAAGCATTCCGTGTCTCTGTTTGCCAGGACAGGGGAATCCGAAGACATTGGGCGTGTCCCTGATGCCGCCGGTTCTGATTGACCCAGGTCTTCAATAGGTGTGACCCAGCATACCATTGAGGACATCAGGAAGAGGTGGTACGACCTCAGGAAGACAGCAAAAGCAAGGGTGGCAGAGAGGCAGAGGCAGGCTGCCAAAACAGGTGGAGGAAAGAACAGAGCACCAGCACCAACACCACTGGAACTGATGGTGGAGTCCACCATCCAGCCGGAGAGTGTGAATGGCGTGGGAGACGCAGACAGCTCTGCCAGAGCAGCAAGGAAACCAGATAAGAAGCATGCCCAGCATGCTGTGCTACCCCCTCCCCAGCCCCAATCCCCATAGAGGCATGGCGGCTCCCACTTCACTCCATGTCTTACTCATTACCTGCTATGCATTTTGGGAGATGTAGTTAGAGGGAACTGATGTATAGGACAGTCAGGCTAGCAAACACAATAGCATGTTAAAGTAATTCGCTATGTCAGGACAATCACTGTGATCTGTAGGCATGATGTTTAATGTAATTCACATGCAGACAGAGCAGTGAGTATATCTACATTTGTGTCATTACAGGAGAGACATCTCGCAGTGCTGCAGAGGGGAGCAGAGCAAACTCAGCCAGGCCAGAGGGGAGGCAACATGAGGAAGAAAGCATGCCTGCAGGGACCACAATCTCCGCGCAATTCAAACCACCAAATCCTCCACCACAGGCATCACCACAGTGCCAGGGAACACCACCATCCCCTCATACCCAGTCCCCACTGCGACGATCACCAACACCAACACCACCACCACCACAGTCAGGCAGGAGGCATACCGTGGCCACCCACCAGCAGATGGAGGAGTCGTCAGAGGAGGGCACAGGGGGCAAACAGACTCTAATCCATGAGGGAGGCAACAGGGAGAGGGCTGTTACTCCGTCTGAGGGCGCCCACAGTTCACCAAGACGCCGCAGGGCAAGGCCGGACAGTCCAGAAGCATCCGAACAGGGTGAAAGTGTGTTTGCTGGACTCGAAGGCAACATGCTGAAGGTCCAGTTCCTGCAATGGAGGGAGATGAGATCACTGCACAGGGAGGTGGCACACATCAACAAGCACATGCACAGGATAGAAAAGGGCATCAGTGCAATGGGAGACAACTTTTGTGAGGGAATGGAGAGAGTAGCAACCTCTGTGGACAACCTCTGCAGCCAGCTGGAGCAGGACCGTCTTGGCAGGCGCAGGGAGAGGCAGAGGCTCCAGGCCTATACCAAGTACGTGAACCAGCTGACCACTGAAACCTCACTGATGTGTCGCAGGTCCATCGCCATGCAGGAGGAGATGGTGCATTGCAGCAGGGATGTGGCAAGGGGCATGGTTTCTATGACCTCTGCATTAGAGCTCCTGCAGAATGCAAAGGCGGCCACAATGGAAGGGGGGGGGACAGTGAGGAGGCTACCAGCCATGGTAGCATTACGCCCTCTCCCACCGAGGGCAGGAGGCGCAGCGAACGCCACGGCGCTGCGCAGGAACAATCTTACACTACAGAAAGTGTTGCCAGGGAACGTGCACATGCAGCGCGTGGACGCAGGAAGTAGGGACCACTGCCTATTGCCAAACATTAGATGGGTGATGTAACCCATGTCTGATTGGACACTGCTTACAATACTGGTGGTGTGCTTATTAAACACCATAACATAAAACTGTTCCTGGCTCTGTCTCGTTACTCACTCAGAAATAGTTTGACATTATCTCTGCCCATCTCTGTCTCCCATCATGTTCAACTGCAACACCAGCTGCGCAGGGCTCTGGCTGAGGGTTGTCCTCATCCTCATCCTCAGAGTCAGTTAGTTCCACTGCTGTTCCTTTTTTTGTGGCCAGATTGTGTAGCATTGCACATGTAGCAACAATCTTGCAACATTTGATGGGGCTGTACAGACGTGCACCTCCACTTTTGTGGAGGCAACGGAATCTGCTTTTAAGCAATCCAAATGTGCGCTCCACCACATTGCGTGTGCTCCTATGTGCCACATTGTATCTCCTCTCCCTTGGGGTGGTTGGGTTGAGATATGGTGTGAGTAGATAAGGCCGGAGGGCATATGCGCTGTCACCTATGTACAGAAGAAAGTGCCATTCATTTGTGTGACCAACAGCTTGAGCCAGGGTGTACATCAGGTTGTGTCACATTGACTTACCTAGTAGGTATCCTTCTCCAAAGTCACCAGCAAGCAGACATGTATGGATACCACTGTTCCGGAAGATGTACGAGTCGTGGGTACTCCCGGGGAATTTGGCCACGATGTCGGTTATGATGTACTTGGCATCACATATCACCTTCACATTGATGGAGTGGGTGGATTTGCGGTTTCTGTAGATGTATTCAGTTGCTGCAGGTGGGCAAATAGGTATATGGGTCCCATCGACGCAGCCAATGACGTGTGGGAACTGCGCAAGTTGGTAGTACTCCAGCTTTGTCCTCTGCAGCTCCGCCTGTGTACTGGGGAAGGTAATGTAATGTTCCATTCTGTCCATCATGGCATCCAGGAAGGTGTTGAAGAAACGGGATAGACAGCTCTGTGACACACCACCCACTGCGGCTATCACACCCTGGAAACTTCCTGCTGCAAGGAGGTGCAGGCAACAGAGTACCTGGACATGGGTGGGGATTGCGTGCGCCCTTGGTGCCTGATGCTCCAGATAGGGTTTTAGGTCCCTTATTAGGTCAAGGATGGTGTGTGGGTGCAGTCTGTACCTTTTATGGATTTCAGGTTCAGTCAATTGAAACAATGTGATGCGCAGTCTGTACACCCGCTCTTCCCGTCTCCAGATCCTCACTCCAGCTGCTCTCAAGCGCAGCCGCCTTGCTATGAGGTAGAGGCCCGCCAGTGTGTTCACACAGTTGCATTTTGGGGCTGTTTTTATGCACTACACCTGATTACCACCTGCTGAAGATAAGTGGTAAATACTGAATCGTTATTACCGAATTTGGTCAAATTCGGTAATACCGATGTTTGCGACAACGCATTTTGGGGTTTTTAACAAATCGTTATTTCCGATTCGGTATTCATTGTTTCGGTGTTCTCCGATCGGTAAATAAGGAATCGGTAATTATTTACCGATTCGTTATTATCGATGCCATTCGGTATTACGTACATCTCACATGGCTAAATACTGGTCGGTAAAGCCGAAATCTACTGATTTTCGGCTTTACCGACCAGTATTTGGCCACGTACATATGGCCCTAAGAGAAAAATATCTCCTGAACATTATTATTTTGCTTGTAAGGAATATCAGTCAATCAAGTGTATCTAAGGAACCGACATCGTTAGAAGCGGAGGTAAGTTAAGAATTAAAATCACCTGCCAATAATAGATAAGACCGCTGCATACTCGATAGTGTGTCCCCCGAAAAGGTGATCAGAGACATAACTAGCCACTTTTATTCAGTGGGGTTAAGATTGGTATATACAATCACATTAATCATGATCTAGCATACACCACCTGTTTAACTGTTTGTGGACAATAACGCATGATGCGAAAAAGAGGAATGGAATGCAATCTTATCCATAAGCCATGTCCATCCTTCTTTTATCTAACTGCAGCACTAGAATCACTGAGGAGCATATTTTCAAGCCCCTAGAGCAACCGGAGTGTCACTTTTTTTGACACTCTGGTGGCACTGTGTGCTGGCCGGGAAACAACATTTACAACGCAACTTTTACAACGCACTACCATTACAATGAAACTTTTACAACGCAAGATCCATTACATCGCATGCCATTACAACGCAACCATTACAACGCATGACACTACAACGCATACAACTACAACGCATGTCATTACAACGCAGTCATTACAACGCATACCATTACAACGCATATCATCACAACGCATAATATCCTTACACTATCCAACACTTACCCTACTGTTGCAACCCCTGAAGTTAGAATAGTAGTTTTTACCCCTACACTATCCAAGACTTACCCTACTGTTGCACCCCCTGGAGTTAGAATAGTAATTTTTACCCCTACACTATCCAACACTTACCATACATGCAATGTAATGGTATGCGTTGTAATGGTATCTGTTGTAAAGGTAGTATGCGTTGTAATGGAATGGGTTGTAAAGGTAGTTTTTAAAAATTTGTTGTAATGGCATGCATTGTAATGGCATGCGTTGTAATGGATTTTGCGTTGTAAAAAATGCGTTGTAAAGGTATGCGTTGTAAAAGTATGCGTTGTAACGTCATACATCCGTGCTGGCCCATATTTACAAGGCCATACAAAGCCACTTTGCATTGCTTTACAGGGTTTTGTAAATGTGGTAATCTTTCTCACGCGGCCGGCCCTGTTGGGTTGTGGGCTTAACGCTGTGTACAACTCACTTCACTGCAACCCCCTGTCATGGGGGCGAAATAAAAAAAGATTTGACAACAAAAAATGTGGTAATCTTTCTCACAGTACTCTACATCAGAGGGGCGTGACATGGGTATTGTTGTGGGTGTTCCCACGCAACACCCAGGGCTTTTTGACACTGCCCCAGATTTACAAGGATTTGTTAATCTGAGGCAGCTCCTACAGCTAACGCCTTTCCAGGGGAGGCATTTAAGTGGCACAACAAGGAGAAATACTTGTATATCTCCTTGTTTTTTGCTCTTCCTATGTGTGCTGCATTTTGCAACACACACAGAAGGAGAAAAACGCCATTTATTATTGTTTTTGTGCAGGAAGGTGTCCCTTACTGCACAAACACAATCATCCCTGCAATGCAGGCACCCTTGCACCATATTGCAAGGGTATCTGCCTTAATGCATGGCTGCTGTTTGTGCACCCACGCAGGGAAGAGCACACAGGTGCGCCATGTTCTTGTAAACATAGCGCATCCCTGCATTTTTTAAATGATGCAGCTCGGCGCTGCAGAGATTTGTGCTGCGCTGCATCATTTCATTTTAAATATGCCCCTTAATTAGTAGAATGTTTATCCATATAAAAAGGATTTACTGCCACGTTTCTTACAAACAAATTTTGTCACACTACTTTTTTAAGCAATTCCATCCATATCTACAGCCAATTGATGGAAACCAGCTAAGTTCAATGATAAAATAGAGCGTTTCATTCTTTTTTTCTCATGGGTTTAAATACCTTACACAATTATTCAAGTTCAACTCCCATGTGAAGTCAAACAGAGTTCCCTCTCAGCCACGATGGAAGGCAGCCAACTCCAATCTCCAAGCGCCTCATTTATGAGGCCCCTTGCGCTGCCAGAGCATCACTTTTTGTGACGTTCCTTGGCGCAGGAGCCTGCTCCATGTTTACGAGGCAGCACTAGGCCACTTTTTTGTACTTAATGCTGCCTCGTAAATATAGTTCGCTAAAGGGGTGTGCATTGGATGTTGCTGGGGGCGTTCCCAGCAACATCCATTACTTTTTCACACTGCCCCAGATTTACGAGAAATTGTAAATCGGAGGCAGTGCCAAAAACTTACACCTCCCAAAGGGAGGCGTAAGGGAGGCACAAAGAGGAGGAATATCTTTTTTTCACCTCGTTTCTCCATTTTCTATATGTGTTGCATTCTGCAGCACACATAAGAGGAAAAGGCCTCTTGTGATTGTTGTTGTGCAGTAGGGTTTTCCTTCCTGCACAAAAATAATCATCTTTGCAAAGCAGGCACCCATGCACCATGGTGTAAAGGTGCCTGCGTTGGCGCACAGCAGCTCTCTGTGCGTCGGTACAGCGGAAAAGGACAGGAATGTTCCATATCTGATAGATAGGATGCATTTCTGCCCTTTCTTTTGCCTTTGGGCAGCGCAGCAGGAAGGCCTGCGGCGCTGCCCTATGGAAAAGCCTCATAAGTGAGGCCCCAAGTGTTTCTACATTAGCGACTGTCTGCGCTAACCTCATAACTGTGTTCCCTCTGTGAGAGGTTCATACAGATTCTTTATGAACACCTGTGGCAAGTCCACAAGGGAACCTTCTTCTTCTTTCAGAATTGAGAGCCAACGATAAAAGATTCTTCCCCAAATTAGGTCTCATATCTTTTATGACCAGTCTTCAATGTTAGCTGTTATGTCAAGAAACAGGTCAGCTAGCTCTGGTGATTTCAGCATTCTCCCTTGTACCTTGCCCCTGCTTGCAACAAATCCAGTTTGGTCTATAGCTGCTCCAGCTGAATTACTGCACTCAACATAGGTCAACGGCAACTTCACACTGGGAACGATTCAGAAAAACACTTATGAGTATACATAGTATAACTACAGGAGTACTTCTTTACATGATGTCAGCTTCCTTTGTGGAGAGGTGTGGTGCAGCCGACAGGGCAGCTGCCTTTGGACCACAGGGTTCACGGTTCGATCGCTGGCTCTGGTGGCAGCTCAGCTCAGGACCATGTAACTCTGGGCAATAGCTCACTTAGGGGAATATTACCAAGGGCCTTATTGCCGCTTTAGCTGGAATTGTTCCCGCTAAAGCGGCGATAATTGTATCACCCTATTACCTAGCTGTCGCTAACACCAGTTAGCGACAGCTAGTAGGAGATAGCGGGCATTTAGGTGCACACTTTGCATGTCAGCGATAATTATCGCTAATGACATGCAAAGTGGGCGTGCCAAGATGTTAGCGACTGGAAACAGTCGCTAACATCTCTATCTCTAATTACCAACTTTTGGAAATAATCGTGCTAAGCGAGATTATCTCCAAAAGCTAACGCCTGCCCAGAGCTGTTCTTAGCCATGTAATCCAATGGTAGGTGGATTACATGGCTAAGAGCATTTGCTCGGTAATGCATGAATATCGCTGACTTTACAGCGATATTCATGCATTTCGGCCGATTTTTATCGCTTAGGAGATAAACCTTGATAATAGCAAGGCTCCTAAGCGATAAAAATCGGCGGAGATCGGCGATATTAATGTTGCCGCTAAACCAACATAGCGATAATTATCGCTAGTTGTTGGTAATATGCCCCTTGGATTTAAATTTTAAAAAATTGTGAATCACTGCAGAGACATCAGCTCCATATTGGTAAAAGTTCCAAGAGGGCACAGTCCTCTCTATTTATACTTACTGTATATAAATTTCCCCTGAATATGTGAATTTAAATCCCATTTTAATGTTTTGGGACCATTTTACAAATGCAGATATAAGTATGTGAAAAATAAACTATAGAAGTGCTACGTTATGTATTCCAAAATGCATTTATGAAAAAGCACTAATGCTTCCCCTCTTTAGAATAAGCTGTAGAAACATACAGGCAATTATCAAGACCACAGTGGCTGATTTGGGGTTTGGCAAAGAGGGTACTATTTTTGAGAGTAGCCTCTCTGCCAAACCTTGGTCTGTCTGCCAAATTTAGAGGTGGGCATACCACCAGGCTTACATCAATGAAGTAACATTAACTCCATCAATGTAAACCTTCCTCCAGAGGCCCAAGGAAGAAAAGCTATACCACTCTTCATCTTATTTAGAGTGGGTGGTCAGATGGCTTCTTTTACTGTCCTTCACAGCCAAGTGTCTCCTGGTAGTGATGAACCGTAATAAAACTGAAAAATTACCCACACACCATAAAAGAAAGCTCCCAAAATAAGGGCACCAGGAGTTTCTTTTTTTTTTTTTTCAAAAATAAACTGCTTGGGATTTTTTTTTGTTTTAGAAACGAGCCAATGTCTACACCTTTTCTTATATTGACAAGCAATGCCATGATGGTGCCTCCTGCCAATTTTAGAGATGTTCTCAGGGTCCGCAGACATCTCTAAATTTGGAAAGCAGAGTAATGGCAGGGCGGTGGATGTAAATTCCTCTGCCACCTGATCTGCTTTTACTCTATAAATCAAATCCTCAATTAGGCATCAAGTGTTGTTTGTGGCTCACTTGGCTCATGCCCAAACCTCACTGTTGGTGTAGTTGAAACATCAGATACCGGGTCATAGTTCATCCCTCGGTCAAACACTGCGGGCCTCATTTATGAGAAATGACGCATTGCTGCGTGAAAGCAGCAATGCGTCACTTCTCAGTGCGCACTCCTTGCGTCATGATTGATGCGTCATATTTATAATATGACGCATCATGTCGCAAGGAGTTACAGATATGCCAGTATTTCTGACGTGTCTGTTGTCGCAAAAGTGGCGCATTGCTGGAGTGTGTCACAAATTGACGCAACTCCAGCAATGTGTACTTTCACATGGGCAAGTCCCATGTTGTTAGTGCCTGCGTCAGTCTTACGCCTGCCATGAAGCAGGCGTAAGATTTTGACGCATTAGCGGCCAAGAAATGACGCAGTGAAATCTTATAGATTTCACTGCGTCACTTCCATAACCCTTTCATGCATCAAAACGCCCCCCTTGCATACATTATACCTGGTGCTGGTATAATGCGGCGCAGGGGTTTACAAAGTGTCGCATCTACCTAGATGCGTCACTTTGTAAATATGGCGCAACAAGGCGCATTTTTTACACCACTGGTGCATTACAAAAAGTGACGCACTGGCGGCATAAAAGTGCTGCACAGCCTCATAAATGAGCCCTGCATTTGAGACCTCAAAAAAAGAAGTGCAGGTGGGTGATACTAATATCTTTAGGATTCTCACATGGATAGGTGATTCCTTGGCACCTACGATTTCTCTTCTTCTGATCAAATGTTTCTGGGGCTCAAGAACAGCACCACGATTTAAGCTACTATAGCTGTCCTGTCTATGGGTTGGGTCAAGCCATTAGCAGCATCAGAGCAATCCTGACCTAAGGTGATGTCAGAAACCTTCAGCCTTGATTGATATTGATATGTTTTTATAAAGCACGTGAATGCCAATGAAGTCTTGGCGCTGGTGTGAATTGCTGATTGAATGATCCTTACTGATAAGCATTGCATCTCAATATTAAGAATCGGGAAACAGACAGGTTTATAAATATTTCCTGGAGGTCAGAAACTTAGATTGACTTCTCAGATGTTTTGGTAGGTTATTCCAGAGATGGTGTTGAGGGCCCCAGCCATGTTTGGCTAGTCACAAGCAGGCAGTGCTGTTCAGCTGCAGGGTGCAACTCCACCCTGGACAGAATACTCACATCAGCGGGGCAGGGCAGAGAAACCCATAGCAACGCTGTGTGGTGCTTTACACAGTTTCTGCCTCCCTCACATCTGCCTTAAACCCATACAAGTAAAGGTAGATGATAAAATGAGACACAAAAGTAAAAAGTTTTCTGTATTTTTTTTCCCTTGCAAGGGGGGGGGGGTGAACTTAAATGACAACGCCACACAATTCTCTGACAGTGTACTGTAGTGAGGCACCGAAAAGCATTTTTGCTGTCCAACATTTTCCCAGAACATTTTGAAAGAAATCCCGAAACTGTTATATAAAGTAGCTGCTGCCTTTCATCCTTTCAATATGCCATCTAGCCCCCCATCAGTAGCATCACGATGGAAACATGGGTGGCTCACCTTGAGAAGCATCTCTCAGGGATGACAGAGACAGATCCATTAACAAAGTGCTCAGTTCTGCTCCATCTCGCATGGGAGGAAACGCACACATTATATCTGACTCTGCCAAGCACCAGCCGAGACAATAATTACAATGCAGTCCTAGCTGAACCAATAGATGATTTCTAGGCAGGCCTTGGAGACCTGGCTAGCACATGCAAACTGGCAGAGTCAGAAGAAGAGATGGAGGCCCAAATAATTCATGGCTGCCCCTGAATAAAGCTCGAGTCCGATACTGCGAAGACCAAAAATGACACTGCGGACCTGATTCACAACGGTAACTTCGACTTACTACAAAAGTGTAAGTTACTACAAAAGTGTAAGTTACTACAAAAGTGTAGTTTGTCAAGACCAAAAAGTAGTAAACTCAAAAGTGTACGGTAGTAGTTTGTGAATAGCACTTAGTAGTATTTTTAGTACTATTGTAGTACTGCAAAATGTAGTATATAGAACAGTTTGTGATTCAGGTCTTAGCTGACATGTTGACCCTAAGAAGATCAAACAAACTCTCTACAGGGTGCACATCTCACATGTAAACCATTATCAAGCATTGCCATAGCCAATAGGTCTCGCCTTGGGGCCCTTATAAGTGTTTAGATATGCTGCACATTATCTTTGTTGTTGTGCGGCTAGGGAAATCTCACGTTGCAAGGTAGGCTAGCAATAAAACATCAATGACCCACATTTTATTTACTGATTCGAGAGATCGGTTAAAAGAGAAAGGTGTAGTGAGTCCTGTAGCTATCGTTCTGCTTGACGCAGCCTTTCATTCATCTAAGGCAGAATAAGGGAGTACCGGGCATCAATCATTCAAGTGTCGGGACTGTGCGCTTAATTCTTACATGCCAATACTTAGGCTACGCTCCCTTCCAGTAAAGGACCAGAGCTTGTTACTAGAGTGCCCTAAGTCATAGCATTAGGGCTGGGAGCTCAAAGGTGCAGCACCACGGATCGTTAGAGGTCCCTGTGGAGCCAGTCTCACCGCAGGGTGATCTAAAGCGCACTAGCACATAGGATAGGAATATACAGCACTGGGTGAACAATGGTGCACTACCACAGGCCGTCACTAGAGGTTCCAGATAGGAATATACAGCGCTGGGAGAACTATGGTGCACTACCAGAGGCCGTCACTAGAGGTTCCAGATAGGAATATACAGCGCTGGGAGAACTATGGTGCACTACCAGAGGCCGTCACTAGAGGTTCCAGATAGGAATATACAGCGCTGGGAGAACTATGGTGCACTACCAGAGGCCGTCACTAGAGGTTCCTAGATAGGAATATAGGGGCATATTAGCAAGAACCTCGTTAAAATTATCGCCGTTTTAGCGGCAGGACATCTTTTTTTTTATTTTATTTTTTATTTTTGTGCAGGTGGAAAGGCATATATGTACATCAAGCTCAGAATCAACATGAGAAAACTTACATCAAAGTTCTATATCCACAGCCTTCATGCCCACAGCCCGGAGGCGACATTGTTTTCGTTGAGTAACTTGTAGTAAGTCCATGACGAGCAAGCCCTCTAAGTAACATTCCGAACCTGCTTTTTGTGTTATTTTCCCCCCACAACTCCCCCCCCCCGCCCACCCTCCCCTATCCACAAACTGGTTGGTTTCCATCTCAATGCGGTAACAGTTCGGTCACATGCGCGGCCAACTAAGTGCCACTAGTCCAGCAATACCCTTCGTGCACACTCTGCTGAGGCTCGACTCCCTTCCCATGACACTGTATGTCACCTCACATGCGTTGTGACCCTAAAATCCCAGTGATCCAGAGTGCCACCGACTACACATCTTTAGCAGGTGGTCTCCCTTTCCCGCCTCAGCTCACCGTTCGTCTACGAGGGACCTCCCAGGCGCCCGGCTTCTAGGCCATGGTATTGTCTCCATTTACCCCACACCTTTCGGAATTTTCTGGGACAACCTCTTGCTTTGTACGTCACTCGTTCCGCAGCCATATAAAGGTCCAACCCTCTCCTCCATTCCTCCACTTTTGGCCTTTCCGCTGCCCCCCAGTATTTGGCAATGTCCCTTTTTGCCACTACTAGTGCCAGCACCAAGAAAATAACATGCGGGCGTGGCAGGTCTACTTCGGTCACCAGTCCCAGCAGTGCCAGCTTCGGGTCCAGTGTCAGCTCTACACCCAGTACCTCCCTCAGTTCCGTGAAGATGTGAGACCAGTACTGTTGAATCTCCGCACAGGACCAGATCGTGTGGTAGAAGTCCCCTTGTTCGGCCTTGCAACGGAGACAGGTGTCATCTGTTATTTGTCCCATCCTGAGGAGACGCCTCCTATCAAAATACGTCCTATGCAGCACATTCAATTGAATCAGCCTTAGCCGTGACTTAACCGCCACTTCCCGGGGGTGCATCAGGATCAGCTCCCAGTCTAAGTCTTCCAATTGCCCCACTTCCGCCTCCCACCTGCCCCTGAGGTTCGCCAAACTTCCAAACATACTATTTGTGAGTGTTTTGTATGTGAGGGACACTGCCTGGTGTAGTATTTGTTCCTGCAAGAGTCTCCCTTCTAGGGGTGAATATTCCGGTATATCTTGGAGTGATATCTTCTGTGCTTGCCAAGCATGGACTAGGACATCTAACCTGTGATTCTATTGGAATTCTATAACGCATATTAGCAAGCCCATTATCGCTGTTTTAGCGGCAGTTTCCTGCCGCTAAAACAGCGATAATTTTAACGAGGTTCTTGCTAATATGACCCTTAATTCTTATAAGGTCCCAAAAGCGAGACCTATTGGCTATGCCAATGCTTGTTTAGATTAGGTCTTGCTCATTACACAACTGGGGGTTTAGTAGTTCCTATGTTGAGAATTGAATTACTCAGGAATTACTCCATCAGAGACAGGTGACATGCCTAAACTTTTAATACAGATTTACCAACCAATATATTTTGTTAAAGCCAGGATTAAATGGCAAGTCACCGTGCCAAGGTCATAACATTCTCACTGTCCAATGTCTAGTGCTGGAGGTTGCATGCTTGTGTCTAACCACCTCAGTGAAGTGCAACCTTGCTGGAGGGTCCTTTGTCGTGGATTTAAATAAACATTTTTTAGACACTTGCTACTTTAACAGAGCCCAATTCAAAGCCGTCTCATTGTTTACAGGAAAGAGGTTAAAGAAATAAAGAGATTTAAGGCCTAAGATTCTATTTCTTTTCATTAACCAAGTTACTGCCTTTGTGCACTTGACTCGCCAAAGGTTGCTGCAGCAAATAGAGAAGGCTTACTTAACCCATGGTGTTGCAGAAGGACAGCAGCTCTGATTCAGTATAACAGTATAGTCACATCTGTAACTTCTAGATAGAAGTATCTCACTCTAGAGGGCAGTAAGGAATGAACCCCTTCAAAATAAATCAAAGACTTGCTGTACATATCATGTACATGCTTTGCTTACCTTTCGGCCCCTCTGCCAAATCTCCGTGGCACTGTCACCACACAGATCATCAAATCAAAACAAAAAGACCTAGGTCCTCATTTATGAGGCTGTGCGTCACTTTTACGCCGCTGGTGCATCACTTTTTGTAACGCACCAGTGGCGTACAAAAAGCGCCTTGTTGCGCCATATTTACAAAGTGACGCATCTTGGTAGATGCGTCACTTTGTAAACCCCTGCGCCACATTATACCTACGTCAGGTATAATGTATGCAAGAGGGCGTTTTGACGCAAGAAAGGGTCATGAAAGTGACGCAGTGAAATCTATAAGATTTCACTGCGCCATTTCTTGGCCGCCAATGCGTCAAAATCTTACGCCTGTTTTATGGCAGGCGTAAGACTGACGCAGGCACTAACAACATGGGACTTGCCCATGTGAAAGTACACATTGCTGGAGTTGCGTCACTTTTGTGACACACTCCAGCAATGCGTCACTTTTGCGCCTACAGATACGTCAGAAATACTGACGTATCTGTAACTCCTTGCGACATGATGCGTTATATTGTAAATATGACGCGTCAATCATGACGCAAGGAGTGCGCAATGAAAAGTGACGCATTGCTGTTTTCAAGCAGTGATGCGTCACTTTTCATAAATGAGGCCCCTGTTTTTTAAGGCACCCCATTCAGGCTATACAATTTTTAAACGGAGGCGAGGATCTACAAACTGTAGATTCCATATAATCCTCTCTTTTCTTTTCTATGAGGTATTCGCAAAGCGTTTTCCGCCTTTACTTAAAAAAGTTTTTACAAAAGACAGTCCCCACTTTTTTTAATATTTCTATCAACTTATCACTTTCGCTAGACACTCAATTTCACTGGCAGAGACATTTTTCTTTCATATCAGAGGTAATCTGCTGGATTGGTTTGCCTGGACTTGATTACAATCTTTTATAATTACTACTGGAGTATTCATTTTTTATGACTAAGGGTGTCTTGGATACAGAGCCCTAGAACAATAGAGCTTAAGGTTTTTGATCTGTGTAAAAGTGGAAAAGACTTCTGTGCAGGTATATGGGAGAATGTCTGCAGTCACACCTGATTACCATTTCCTCTTATACCATAAGTGAATATCTCTGTTTGCTTTCAGTTGGTGCACGATTTGCATATGCCACAAGAGCCCATTGCTCATTCTTACATTGCTGAATGGGACCTCCCCATGTCTGATGGGGCTTCCATCAACACATAGTTTGATTGGCTTGGTGGGATCATATAATCTCCCGGCCGATGCTACACTGTGTCTCTTGAAAAGCTGTCTCTTGTTCTTTTGACCAGATCCATGTGACATTGGACAGAAGGTTGTGAAGTGGGTTTGTTAGTGATCGTAGATTGTGTTTGAACCTCCCGCAGTAATTCAGAGACTTTCAGGGGTGATGATGCTCTTTTTATGTCACAGTCATTCTTAGGATTAGGATCATCCCCTTCTTTACTGAGTTTTTAACCTAAAAAGGCATTTTCAGATTTGGGAAATTCCCACTTTCTATGGTGTAGCATGGGTCCACTCTCACATATTCTTTCTCATAGTTCTCAGAGTCAATCATGATGTTGCCCAGTCATGGTGGCATAGACTAGAATGTCATTGATGATATTGACTATGCCTTGAAGTCCTGAAAGCACCTTTTTATACAGTTTTGAAACACTCTCATGGTGCTGGATATCCTGTTGAGGGGTTTGTATTTTTGATTACCAACGTGAATGAAAACAAGGTAATGCACCTGAAGGCCTTGTGCAGTAGTAGTTAGTGATATCTGACATTTAGATCAAGTTTAAAGACCCACTGAGCTCTGTTTACATCTGCTATGAGGTAGTCGACAGTCAGGGTGATGTGACGTTCCATCTTAATTTTTTTCTTAGGTAGTCACATGTCCACACAAATCCTAAAATCACCTGGTTGTTTAATTTTTTGAACAATTACTTTGGGTCATACCCAGGGGTTTGAAGAAAACAATAAACCTTCTCAGGGGTCCCACTGATACTTGGGGCCAGATGTAGGAGCCTAAATACCGGTCGGTAACAGCCGATTTCGGCCGTTACCGACCGGTATTTAAGAATTGGCATGTAGGGGCATTAATTTTACAGATTACAGATTACCGAATCGGTAATTTTACCGATTCGGTAAATCCAAATGTAGGTGGGACTCTTCTGAGTCCCAAAGGCCATACAGATTCGGTATTTTACCACCCAATTCAATTGGGTGGTAAAATACCAAATCCAGGTGTGCATGCACATGTGTGCATGCACACCTATGCCATGTGACAGACAGACATGCCCTTAGGGCATGTCTGTGTGCCACATGGCACACATGCCTGTATTTGGGGTGCTAGAGGGTGTCAAAGTGACACCCCCTGCACCCTGGCAGGAATCGGTATTTACCGATTCGGTAATTACAGAATCGGTATTTCCCAGTGATTCCTATGGGCTTCAAAGCCCATAGGAATCAATAGGAAATACCGATTCGGTATTTACAGAATCGGTAAATACCGAATCTTAACGATTCGGTATATACCGATTCTGAAATACCTACATCCCCCCCCCCCTCTATTTTACCCCTTCTTAAATACCAAATCGGTAAAATTTGGTATTTAAGAAGTGGTAAAATAGAATTACCTACATCTAGCCCTTGGTCCTTTTAAACCAACAAAGAAAAAATTGGCACAGAAGCTGAAATATAAAGAGCATCTTTATTAACCTCAAATGAGTGAGACTACGTCACACAGAAGCCTTAGCAACTGAATGAGGCAGTCTAAGGAGTACAGAAAACAGAGGCCTTATATATGTTTAGGGTTACATAGTCATCATAAGACCAAGGGGCAGTCCTGGCTCATGTAAGCATGCAAACATGACTAAGATGGGCATACAAGATCTGCTTGCTCAACAAAGTGGGAGGAGAGTTACTTCTCCATACAGCAGCAAAAATAGCCTGACAGTTATACTAGAGAAGCAGGTGCATTCTACTAGCTAGGCCCTTCTGGGTATGTGCGAAGGTGGAAGATGCTAAATATAGTTCTTTTCTAGGCAGATTACAAGAGCAGTCAACACTGAGGGAGGACAGAGCACATGGCGAGCACGTGGCAGCACATGGCTAACTAAAATGGCTGCCAGAAATACAAAATGGCTTTCAGCTCATGCTAACAAATCCGTCGAATATTTAACAGATTGGGCCCTTCTACTTTTTGAATGATCCCTGGCACTTCTAATTTTATTCAGTTCTCACTCAACTGCTTCTCTCGCGTGTAAGGGGATCCATCAGCACTGCAGTGCAATGGGTTGGATTTAAGTCTACATATGTACTTTGATGCTCTTCCTTTTGAGTCATCCTATTCCATTACAACATGCATATAGTCTTCAAGTATGCATTCTACATTGCATTCTTGCACCATAAACACAAAGGCTATCAGATGCATTGACTCAGTTACCTTGCATCTGATGTCTGTTGCTGTTCGTGCAGGTAACAAAGAATCAGACTGTGATGGACTGGTTGGAAGCCTGCTGTGACAAAAGTGTTGTCAGTGTCCTGTGGTAATGTGCGTCTGTAGGCATACACATTCGTTCATGTAGTAATCTGTGATGGGTCGGGCCGAAGGCTTTTATTGTCTTCCCATAAACTTGTACATACTGTGGCTCCTATGTCTATGCTGCAGACATTTTGAGTCCCATGGGCGGGTGGATCACAGTGTGATTGTGCTTTGCACCACAGCCTCTGGTGCCTCATAGACCAGCAATTAAGTGAACTTGCTCTTTATCTGTGTTTTCCTCAATGTCTGAGTATCCTTTCCAGACACTTTGGGACCAGTCCCTAGCTGTTTGATACTCTTTCTTGGAGTTGGCGTGCATTTGCATTATATTGGTGTGCTTGGTGCAATGATCTGCACACCATGGGGAAATGATTCGCTTAACCACAAGCTCAGTATGTCTTTCTTTTTGCAGGGCAGTTGAAGTCCGGTGATGCCAAGGTACTGCAGTGTCGAAAGGTCTTATTGGTTTGTCTGACTGAAAAGTCTTATATAGCTCTGCAGAGTCCACTCATGGTTTTGACAAGTTCATTTTTAGGTCGAGCCTAGGCAGCGCTAGACATACTTTATTCACTCTGTGAGTTTACAGCCTAGCCTGCCCATTGCCTTTTTATTTATTACTTTTATTGTCATTTCAAAAGGCTTGCTTGCTACTGGGTAATTTTTCCTCTTTGTCCCAGCTTGTGCTCATTTGTTTCCTCCCACGGAGCAGCGCCTAACTTCTGGTATTGTTCCACTTTAGTTCTTATCTATTAATTTCGGGAGACTATTATTTTTTTGCTAGTTTCCTGCTCATGTTCCAGCTCTGTTTTGCTCCATATCTACGATCGCTGTTTAGGTCTCGCCTACGCAGTGCAGCTGCATAGGAAAAAAGACCTTAAGCTGATGCTTCGGTTTTTGTTCCTTAAACGTGCATGCGTTCAATTGCTTTCAATGGCAACACATGCACATTTGGAGATTCCCTTGCGGGAGCGAGCTTGACACCATATGTTTGTGATTAACTTACATACATGGTGCCCCTGGCTCGCTCCCACAAGGGAAACGCTTCGGCCCCACTCCCCTCAACCCTCCCACTTCTTACTAGCGAGTCTGAAGAGCAAGAGAAAGAGAAGTGGAAACTGAAGGAAAAATCTGAGCTGGGTGAAAGCAGAACCCATCTTGTTTTCATTGGTAATTGTTATATTCAACTCCTTTGTGTGGCTGTCCACGCGGTTCTGTAGTAGAAAATATTGTCGGTAACCACTTTATACTATTCTTGCTTGTAACTGAAAGCTCAAATGTAAACTCTATGGGGCATATTATCAAGGAACGGTGTTAAGATTATCGCCACTTTAGCGGCAGGAAACTGCCGCTAAAGCGGCGATAATGGGCTTGATAATATGCCCTTGAGAATTGCAACAGAAACCATGTTCTAATGTGAACATGGGCTTCTATTGGAATTCTCCAGGGCATATTATCAAGCTCATTATCGCCGTTTTAGCGGCAGTTTCCTGCCGCTAAAGCGGCAATAATTGTAACGCCGGTCCTTGATAATATGCCCCTATATTTTATAATCTAAGGTTCTACTTGTTGACGGTCTCAATTATCTTTTTGTCCTCTGAAGTTTGTTTACTAATGGCATACGTATTTTGCGTGCCCCTCTATAACGCGCATAGCATTTAGTTTGATCTTACCTCAGCATGGCACTGGCATAGTCGGGGCACATTCCTGCATACTGCGGACAGTGGTTGAGCACTCTGCTTGGGGGGGAGGCAGGAGAAGGCAGTAAACGGGGAAACTGATGCCAATTTGCTGTGGTTTCTTCCTGACCTCGGGCTAATATAATACCGCGAATTTCACGCATACGTGCCAGTAGAACCGATTTTTAAAGCTAAAAACTGCTTTATTTTGGTTATCTCCCGCCTGAAATTGCCATTGCTTCAACAGAAGTCAGAGGAGTAAATAAATACTTGCTCCGGAGTGTGGATTTTTTTTCTTTTGTTTTCCTACTAAAATGTTGGCATGCATGTTGACTCGTATCCATATGTCTGTTCCACTTGCATGATTTGGGGAGAGTGTGCCAAGGCAATCTGTGCCCCAGCCCTACACCTGCTGAGCTGGCAGAGGATGGGGCCGTTGGTCACTGTGCACCTTCCCGCAGATAACGAACAAAGACTCACAACTCACTTTAAAATTGAACGGGGCCCTTAACCTTTAGCGGCAACGCTCATAAAACTTAGCGAGTATTGCCTCTGAGTTCTTATAGGTTTTGTAATTGATCCAGGTTTAAAGTTTAGTAAGGTTCATGCCACAATTATCTACTTGCCCTGGCGTTTTAAATCTTTTGATTATTACAGATTTGAAAAAAAAAAAAGGCCAAACGAGTCAAGTCGTGAATGCTGCGTCGCGCCGGGTTTGCTTCAATTCCTTCAATATTGAATTTCAACTACCTTCTCCATGATTGGTCGGCAGAAAAGGGATTATATGCAATGAGCAAACCCTTTCAGTTTTTACTTTAGTAAAGTTATCCATTTGTATGTAATAGATACTTAGACGTTGAGCCCTGGTTACCTTCAAGGGCACAGCCCTTCATTTTGCTGAACAAAATCTGTTTGGTATTTAATCACTGGGTAAGCACATATTTGCAGTCACTCTGTTGGACCAGATAACAGTTTCCGAAGGTAAATGGAACCTTGTGGAATGCACTATGGCAGTATTCTTGGAAGCCCTTCCTTTACAAACCCTCCTCACTTGACCTCCAACTCGCCTTAGACCTGGCACAACTCTCGAGTTGGTGTTAAATTATATTGGTGCATAGTAATATGTTACCTTAAGTTATATTTTGTTCATTTGAGTGTAGTTTTTAGCTCTAATCAATGGTTACTCAAGGCTTTCTCCCTGAGGCCAGGCGAAAGGTGCCACCCCAAAAACCACTGGTGATCTGTACTACGGACACACTCATTTCAATCTCTGGGGGTCAAGAGCTCAAACAAGCACTTTTTAATGTAGGAAATTATTACTTTTAACTAGAGCACAGCTACTGTTGAGAGACAATTGCACAGTAATACCCAATTGACTTGTTTCTCAAATATTGAAGCTGGCCCATGCCGAAAACCAAGATGCTTCTGAATCAAAAAAATGTTTTCCCAGATTTGGACTTGCTACTTGAGAGCATGGTCGTGAGCTGTCTACCATGCCAGGTCACAGGGTTTCTAGAACCAACCGCTTTCATCAGCTCCAAAGAAATGCCATCCTCCTTGCGGTAACACCTGAGTGCTGACTTCACCAATTTACCAGACAGAAGGCATCTA
The DNA here is from genome assembly GCF_964261635.1 of Lissotriton helveticus. Classification (NCBI taxonomy): domain Eukaryota; kingdom Metazoa; phylum Chordata; class Amphibia; order Caudata; family Salamandridae; genus Lissotriton; species Lissotriton helveticus. Next base: position 1,622,800,950 of record NC_136068.1, on the reverse strand, counting down.
CTTCTCATTGTTGATGACTACAGCAAGTACCCTGAGAAGATGTTGGCCAGTCAACTTCAGCTTACAAATCAATAGCAAAGTTTGAGAAGATGTTTGCAACATGGAATCTCCCATGACATTTGCACTGTTTCCCATTGCTACAAGGCTGTGAAGTTGCAGCCTATCTCCTCTCCCTCAACATTAAACACCGGACGCTCATGCCCAGACGGCCTAAGTGAAAAGAATGGCGGAGATATTCATGGAAACCCTGGATAAACGCCTCAGCATCTCTGAGCTAGTAAAAGGCAACGTGGAGTGGATAGTGATTACGTTTATAATGGAATATTAAACCACACCTCATATGATCACTAACAGCTTTCCAGCATCAGTGTTATTCAGTCATCCCCCAAATTTCTTCATCCTCAGTTACTTCTCTTAGAATCCTACTGTAACTACCCATGAAAGAATTCAGGAAGAACGAGGAATTACCATTAAACAAAGTTGGTAAAAAGAGGCATGCAGCGGTCAGAGATGTAGCACAGCGTCCTTCTACAGGATCATCTACAGGCAGTATGTTGAAACCAACATTTGAACCACAGCCATGGACCGTAATCTCAAGAAGAGTGGCTATGGTACCTGCCACGCAGGGCGGCATAACCATAAATAGAGCATATCTCCTTTTGAAAAGTTCAAATGTGGAAGCAACTTGGACTGACTGTTCCAATGAGTTGGATGATTTTTGTCAAGAAGGAGCAGAAGGGCTATGACTGTCGGGTGAAACAGTTGAACCTGTCCTGCCTCTGAATGAAAAATTAGAAAACGCCTACGAATACTGACGTGTGGGCCCATCACCCATTTCTAGTGACACTGTGACACGCACCACCAGATACCTGCAGCCAAATCCCACTCTATCTTGACGATACAGAAACTTTGCCGGTTGACTGTACGTTAAAGAATTGCAACCATCAGCTTTCATGCTGTTTTCTTTTTTCCAGCAGTTTGTTCTAAATCCTGCTTCTCAGAGGAGTGTTACAGCTAGAGACCAGGGCAGTGGAGCATGTCATGTGATCAGTCACGAATATCTTTGGGTACTGGCTGTTTTGGTTTTTGTCCTAGTAAAAACAATGAGGTCATAAAATGAACAGACCATGCATGCATGAGTTACTGTGCATGCCGGCGGTCTGCAAAAATAATAGAGAGCTAATGTAGCAGGCAGGACATAACACAACATAGAAGGTAGATTCTGCATGGATGAACTCTTGCCCAATGGCCTCAACCCACAACTAACAAACAAAGCTTATAGATCCCTGCTTAATCTTAAACTTAGCATCTTTCTACTCTGGCACCATCATCTCATGGCCCGATAGAGGGTGTACCTGCAGACCATTCACAAGGGTGTAAATGACTTTGTTAGTATAAAGCAGGGGAAGAAATTCCCAGTTTTATTGGAACCTATAGAATGGAATGAAGCCAATAATAACAGATTAGTATGCATTACCACTTCCAATATCCGCAGTAAGGATATCAATGAAAGTGATCAATCAACATTGAACTCTTATCCAGAATGAGTTAGATGCATCTGAAAAATCACTGTGTTCCATCAAAAGAGATACAGGCATCAGGGACCATATCATCAGAGCTCTACTACCACCCCCTGATCAGCCAGACATGCACACACACCTGAATACAGAATTTATTGTGGGGCATTTCTAGTGTGGCAGGTGCAAAGCCTGTGATCTGACACAGGAGACTAAAGAATTCACAAGTGAAGGCAGGAGGTTCTGTTTGAGAAACTTCAAGGATTGTAAAACATACGGACTTAATCTACATGTTGAGGTGCTCTTGTGTCTTGCTCTATGTGGGACAAACCAGACAGAAGCTACATTTGAGAATACTACAGCACTGTGTGTTGAAACACAGGAAGCCCCTCTTGTTGAACATTCCAGGACCACAAACCATCAAGCCAGTGAACATAGATGGGTAGTTATTGACACTGAACCTTTGAGTTGGAGATCTCAATGACACCCTCAATATTTGGGAGTGTAAATGGATACACATTTTGGGCACAGTGAATAGTGGTCTAAATGAATATGAAGAAATTAGCAGACAGGTAATGCACCATAACATTGGCTAACTCCATTTGTCAACACATTTCTACAGTTCATATTACAATTTGTATAGATTTTTTATCATATCCTCTGTATGCATTAGACTCAACAATGTACATGTAGCCGGCATGTATCACTATCCTTAAGTGCCTTTTACCTAGGACACTACAATGTACATGTAATAAGATGCATCTCTATGTATTTTACGATTTGTATATGAAACATTAATCTTGTTGTAAAATCCTGCTATGTAAAAGTGAAACACAGTCAAATCTTTTCTACTTTGTTGATGGCATTAGTTTTCAAGCAGAAACTGGCTCAGTACGCATTCTGATGATTTGCAAAGCTTGAAGGTTTGTACAAAAGAAGTATTCCGACAGTACATTTGTTCCACTTTAAACATGTTGTCCTGTTCACACTCAATGAATTATAGATAGTTTGCAATACTAGTGCACAGCTAGTGAACAACCATTTTGGGTGGAGGTGATACATTGTATACAGGGGCGAAGATTCAGCGCTGGTGTTTGGGGTGCTACATCCCTCTAATAAATGTATTCTTTAGTAAATAGTTGGGTGCCGGTGCTTTAACTTGGGTAAGGTGAGGTGTTTGTTGGGTTTCACTTGGGAGTTTTACATACACATGCAGACAAAGACACACACTCTTGTCTCTGTTATAAAGGTCTTAAAAATTGTTATTTTACAAAATATTGAGTGATAAGTACGCCTCACAATTCACGTTCCTCTCCCTTCCTACTGCTCCTTAAGGCCCCCGCGTTCCCTGCTCATCCTGTGTGATTGTTGGGAAATCTGGAGCTCACCCCCACCAATCTTACCAATCAGGCTACATCACTGATTGCTTCCACACCCAACTGCGTGCATAGTGACGTGCATATCTGTGTACTCTTCCTGGTTGCCTTATCCTGTATTCGTCCAGACATGCCCATGGACGTAAGATAAGATCTGCGTTGATGGCTTGGGTTGCATTTCAGCCTTGGAAGCGTATTTAATATCCAACGATATACCAAATTTTATATCATTGATAACCACCCATGTGGATGCAAAGTCTTTAACACCTTGGCTGCAGCGCGAATTCCGCCGCAGTGCTGGACATTCCGTTCTCGGGCGTGGTTCGTATGGCCCCCGGCCTTCGTGCGCACACGCCCACCGTGAATCATGATGTCTGGGGGCCGTCGTGAGCACTGAAGGGGTTAAGTTAAACATCATGCACCACTTGAAGTATTGTATAGAGAGTGGAGCAAAGGCTTTCATCTCGTTGACACATTTAGGTGTTGTTAAAGGATTATCCAGTGAGACCTATATCTATTTTCTCATTTGATAGGCTGGAGCCTTCGCCGTAGGAATTATTTGGTGAATAAGAGTAGCCGCCTTACATGATTTGGTGAGTGTGTACCCAGTGTCTGACTGGGAACTCAAAGCAGCCCTAGCACATTTTTATCAGACCAGCCCCCTATGTTGCATAGAATGCAAGCACAACAAGCGAGCCTGACCACTACAAGGGGGGGTTGTGGGACTCTCCCCCAAGAAAACCTGGGGAAAAATCGAAAAAATGCTTCATTCTATAACACATTTTTCATTTGATACTCAATGTTATTAGCTTTTAAAGCATGGTAAATGATTACCTTACAGTGCACCAGGATATGGTAATCTTTGTAGGGACTCTTCAATAATTCCCTCACTGTCACCCGCTAACAGTGCCCCTTATCTCTCCATAGTCCCTCTCTCACATGTATTTCATTTGTTTTATAGTGCCTCTCATACCAGTGTAGGGTATCGGTGTGCTTTATATCACACACACATAGAGACAATGGTTAGTACGTGTGTAAATCAGTGTATAGAAAATGTTATATAAGACAAAGGGGACTACGAAGCGCAAGCATTTTTAAGAGTGCTTGGTGTGGAGATGCACAAACTCAGGATTCAAAACGTAAGACACTAATTAGGGTTGGCAGAACTAAATAGGAATTTATTTTGTACTCAAACAAACCCTTTTTAGCAACATTAGAATAATGAAAGACTGGGAAAAAACATAACTTTCAAGCCTGTATCGTGCAGTTTGCATGCAGCCCTTTGATGGTAGTTCAAAGCTTCCTATGCTAGATTACGATTGTAACTTATGAAATGCCATTAACAAAAAGCTCTCTATGACAAAAGCATTACCCCACTGAGTTATGCACATCTAATACAGTACTGATGTCTGCATGGTACAAGTTCTTTGCAGCAGACATATTAACCATCTGTGCCATTTTAGATGAGTCAAAACTGCGACTAGACAAAACTCTGAGCCCTCTCCAGCAGGAATATTGATCACCAGAGATAGGTTGACACTTTTATTGCTACTGAAAACTGCTGGATATACAGGGAACTCTGCTGTGGGTGCTTTTAAAACCATAACATATTTCAAAACACAGGGAGGCTGGATACGAGAGTGAGTGCTGAGTGGATTATGCTGGCCTGCTGATTTTGTTTCTGGGGGCGGATATTACAGCACCGCTGGAAAACCGGACCTGAGTAACAAAACAAGCCCCCCACCCATCCAGTCTCCTGGGGAAACGCCCAGTGCCTGATACGGCCAGTCCAGACTGTGTGTGTACCTTTCCAGAAAACACCTGGAGCTTTACAAGGGGTTAAAATTTTCTGAAATAAATACACATCTGTTTGGATAATAGTGATATTATAAAGGTGATCTTTTGGAACACACAAACACTCTCACCTGTAAAACTTGGTGAGTGTTTGACTTACAGTAATCAAATTGGTATATTGTAATACATTATACATTTCGACTCATAGGGTGCCTCCTCCATTTGATGTGTTGAAGAAGACCCTGTCTAATGATTAATTGATACAGTTGCATTATTGGGACTGAAACCTGGACAAATATGTCTGTCTGTATCAAGCCTGTGGGCTGGCTTTTAAAGCATGGACTCAAGATTGAACCAGCGCTAATTGTTGGATATTGCTAATTGGACAGCATAAAGAAAAAGCTTTAACATCTTGTTCACATATTTTTCAATGTTGCGCACTTTTTTGCACGAGCACTTTATACACATTGCGAATGTTGCGCCCTTTCAAGTTATGATGTTGCTCCATTGAGAATAACAAGTCTGAGGCAATAAAACATTTTCCATAAAAGAAACTTCTCTCCGTTGTTTATTTGTATACGTGTATTTCAAACCCTGTTAGGCGAATGTGATGATTATTTATGTACAGACTCCCCCAAACTGATATATATTGGAAAATTGATCCGACAGAACCCTATTTTTATCCATATATCATAATTGAACCACGTTCTGATAAACACAGGGTACCCGTACTATGATGTGTAGTTGCTGGTTTACATACATACTGCTGACAAAGTAATGTCTCTTTGTTGTGCAATAGCATTTCTCATATATGTGTGTGTGTGTGTGTGTGTAAATGATACAATTATGCATTGTAGAACTGTGCAATTGCAGATTTTATTATTTAATTTCGTAGGGAAATATTTGTTTCTATTTATAGAACTCCTTTAACAGCACAACCACAAAGTTTGAGGGTGTTCTGATACTCATCTCACCCTAGTAAGGGTAGGATAGGAAGTTTGGTGATGTGTTTGTGGGTATTTATAACCCTTTCAGGCAAACCATGTTTTCAACCATGATGAACATTTGGGTGGGATTTGTTCTTATGTAATAATTTGCAAACGTGATGTTATAGTATACTAGACTAAACCGGTATACGTCTGCTAAGTTACCTTTGCTAAATCCCTTGCGAGCAAAGAACAAACAATTTGCACATGTAACATAATTTGACGAGCTCAAGCGTCTCTTTGAATTAGGCCTAGTGTGTCCTGCCGGGGAGGAGCTTGGCAGCTCCTACAGAACCAGCCATTGTCCTCAATATCAGACACAGTGGTAAAATCCAACCAGCTATTAATTTGTAAAATAATCAGTCCCCTAGTTTGAAGGCCACTGCAGCTTGCACCATTTATTACCCATGCCAGCGTTGCCAAAAACAACACAAATAAAACTACTAACCCTCACTCTCCAAGTGTAACAATTCAGACTATTCCAGGCACCAAAAACTATTAGAATGAATTGGGCTTAAGGTATTAGTCATTTTAATGTATATTCAATTAATAAACAATTGTGGTTGTACTCATCTAGAAACAGGATGAACAATGCCACCATGTGGCAGACTGTCATAAGTGATGGTGCTGACAATTAAGTGTTGGTGCCGAGAAATTGAGCACTGGATCCAACAGAATCACTTCCACCACATCACCTTGCTCTAAAATCACTTTAACCTCATAATATGTGTAGTAACTAGACAGGTTTTGCTGCCATAGCCTGGTCGAAATCAAGTCTGCCAGGGATCCAACATGTTGGCGTCCTTTGGAAGCCCAGATACCTGCCTGTGGCAATCCTATTGATGTCCTTATGACCACCCTCATCATGACCCATGTCTCACACATTCCCCTGAATACTCATTGTAAGAGCATACTTCCATCATTAAAAAAAAAAAAGTTTGGCCTCTAGCTTCAGTACACACTTCAGCCACTACGTCCAACTGTTTACCTGCTTTCCCGACTTCCTCTCATATTTTACTAGGGGCTTCCCTTGATATAAAACAAGCATTGGCAACTGTAATAGGCCTGGCATTCGCCAGCCTTTGATGTCTGGATTTTATTTCTTTTTTGCAAACATATGCAGTAAACATCATAAGTATAAAAGTAATACAAAGTAAAACTGCCACCATCAAAAGGTGGTGTGCACATGATTGCAAAAATAAAATGTAAAAAATAACCTATTGCAAAAATAAATCATAAACATGTATAGCAACGACAGAGTTTGGTCTACCAACACAGCACTAATATGGACTACTAGTTGGATGTGCACATGTGCAAGAGCAAAATGCTCTCAATCACAGTGAAGAGAGCTGATGTCTGAAGTAGGCTGTGCCAATGCCTCATGCTGTGAACTGAGGTGGGCTGAAGCAAACTATGAATTACTTTTGAACAGAGCAGTGGATGATGAGGTCTACCAAGTGACCCTCTATGTATATAGATATGTATGAATTTTTATTAGGATAAAAAAAACAGGAGCCTAGTGAGACAGATTAAGCTGTATCTGGCAAAGCTGGAACTAACCGAAGTATCTGGACCCAAACTCTTGCATTTGCCTCCTAGACTCAGAGAGTCAGCCAACAGCACTCCTGCATTGAAGTAGCTACCCAGGCTTCCACATTAAACTATTTGGAGAATATTTACCATTTACATGGCTTTAATGCCCCAGTCTTCCGAAGAGTGGGTCTGGGATTGCTTTTTGTGCTTTCTAACACTACTCACTCTGACCGTTCCTATGCTATTAACTGAAATTATGAACCTGAAACAACCGAAAGCAATTACCAATATACAAACCATCTTACATAAGGCAACTGTGTGGACCTGCATTAGAGTAGCACCAGGAATTGACATAAGGGGGGCAGATTGTATCAAATTGAGTCAAAATGTGTCTTGCTGCTAGAGGAAGACACCCAGTTGGCAAAATGATTTTGCCTGGGTCTCCTGCATTCTTGCACCCTTGTGGGCAATGTTCAAGTGGGTAAGACCCGTCCGCCTCTTCATCTACTATTTACCATGAATGTTATCTCATCCTTGTCTTCTCCTTCCTTGCCTATCTTGCAGGATTGCTATACTTTGTCCTATGTGTGCACATGCACATCCATAGATTGTATTGCAAAAGGGACCCAAACAGTTGTCTGTAAACTATGGATAAAATTAAGAGACCTCTCTCTCTATATACCTTCTGTGGATAATATTAACATGATTCGACAGAGCTTAGAAGTGGTGGAAGCACAATAACGTACTACACAAGAAAATAAGGGGCATATTACCAACAACTAGCGATAATTTTTGTCTCTAACTTGTTTAGAGACAAAAATTATCGCCGCAAATCGGCGATTTTTATCGCAGATAAACCTTGCTATTAGCAAGGTTTATCGCAAATGCGATAAAAAACGGCCGCAATGCATGAATATCGCTGAAAAGTCAGCGATATTCATGCATTATCGAGCAAATGCTCTTAGCCTTGTTATCCACCTCCCATTGGCTAACATGGCTAAGAACTGCTCAGGGCAGGTGTTAGCTTTTGGAGATATTCGCGCTTAGCGCGAATATCTCCAAAAGTTGGTAATAGGAGATAGCGATGTTAGCGACTGTTTCCAGTCGCTAACATCTTGGCACGCCCACTTTGCATGTCATTAGTGATAAATATCACTGACATGCAAAGTGGGGCCCATGATGGTCGCTATCTCCTATTAGCTGTCGCTAACTGGTGTTAGCGACAGCTTGGTAATAGGGAGATAATTTTATCTCCGCTTTCTTGGCTTTTAAAGCCAAAAAAGCGGAGATAAAACCCCTTGATAATATGCCCCTTAAGTTATTAATATCTGCACTGTATGAGCAGTAGCCTGCTCTAAATTGCATGCATGTTGCCCAAGCCCATATTACTAGATCTCCACTAATTGCCCACACTTTATTTCATAGACCATAACCTCTTCTTAAAAACCATGGGGCATATTACCAACAACTAGCGATAATTTTTGTCTCTAACTTGTTTAGAGACAAAACATATCGCCGCAAATCGGCGATTTTTATCGCAGATAAACCTTGCTATTAGCAAGGTTTATCGCAAATGCGATAAAAAACGGCCGCAATGCATGAATATCGCTGAAAAGTCAGCGATATTCATGCATTATCGAGCAAATGCTCTTAGCCATGTTATCCACCTCCCATTGGATAACATGGCTAGGAACTGCTCCTGGGCAGGTGTTAGCTTTTGGAGATATTCGCGCTTAGCGCGAATATCTCCAAAAGTTGGTAATAGGAGATAGCGATGTTAGCGACTGTTTCCAGTCGCTAACATCTTGGCACGCCCACTTTGCATGTCATTAGTGATAAATATCACTGACATGCAAAGCGGGGCCCAAGATGGTCGCTTTCTCCTACTAGCTGTCGCTAACTGGTGTTAGCGACAGCTTGGTAATAGGGAGATCATTTTATCTCCGCTTTCTTGGCTTTTAAAGCCAAAAAAGCGGAGATAAACCCCCTTGATAATATGCCCCCATATCCCTGCATTCTAACAATACCCAATCTCATCTTGCCTATCTCTACATCCCACAAACCATTTACAAGAACGTATTTACCCCCGCGCTAATGTCAAAAGAGGACTCCTATTCCTTTACTCTTTCACAAAGAAGCTGGAGAAAATGGCTAGACTGGTTTCATTGAGAGCAAAGTACTAATCCCAACGTTAAATAACTTTGGGTTCTGGAGGAGTGTAAAGCACTTCAACGCCTCATCAAGGGTGCTAAAAGCATTATAAATGCAATTACAATACAATAAGGAAATACTTTATTGAAGAAGATTCTACTGTTTACAGAAAGTTCAACAACTTCTTACCCTTACTCCTTATAACTAGTACAGCTGCTTTGTGGCTCCCTCAGCCCACACCACCCAAAGAAAGAGGTTTTGTTTCTTTATGTCATCGAGACAGTTGAATGACACAACCACGAATGCCTAAACCACACATGCTTGACTACGCGGTCTTTACAACAACCACGTCTTTACCACACATGCCTTTACCACGTACATCTTTACAACGAATTTCATTGTAAAGGCATGATTAGTATAGGTATATGTGTGATAAAGATGCCACCCCAATCCATCTGCCCTGAACCCTAAAATTCGGCCCTCCTGCATTGTAATCTACACACCCCAGCCCTATTAACTACTTCAAACTCCTACCTGAGCCCTAAAATCAGGAACCCTAGCTCAAAAAAACGACCCCAACCTCAGGACCCCCGCCCTGAGCCTTACAAACTGGCCCTTACCCCTGAAAACTGCCCCTTGCCCCCCTGCCCTGAGCCCTAAAATTCGACCCCTGCCCTAAAACTACCCTGACCACAGTCCCCCACATTGACCCATGAACCAGCTCCCACCCCTAAAACCTTCCCCCGACCACAGCCCAACTTACCAAGCGGCGTCCCAGTACTTCTTCCTGCCGCGACCCTTCCGGTTCCACCCCCCACCTATCCACACAGACAGTTAGAAACCGACTGCCTTAACTTTGCATACGTGTGATTAAGGCATATGCGTGGCTAAGGCAAGCGTTGCTCCGCCTGCGTGAAAACAGCACATGTGCTTAAGTACGCGTTGTAAAGGCCGTCTCTCCATCGAGACATCATTTTGTAAATTCCAGCTTCACTCATTTGTCTTTCTAACAGACGTTTCTCCCTTCCATTTACTCGCTCGTAGGAACCACTGCATTTTTGTATACGCTCCTGGTCAGGAGAAGATAAACACTTAGGGGCAGATTTATGATAACTGGCGCATCCCCAGGGATGCGCCAGTTATTTTGCGCCGCTGCTCCGCCACCCATGGTGCGCCGCATTTACAATGCGGCGCACCATGGGGCAAAAACGGCACAGATGCGTGACGCATCTGTGCCGTAAAGGTGGCGCATTACTGGAGTTGCGTCGCAAGCGCGATGCAGCTCCAACAAGGCTCGGTGGTGCCCCATCTATACAATGCTGCGTCAAGACCTACGCCTGCTTCAAGCAGGCGCATGGTTTTGACGCAGCATTGGCCTGAAAGTGACTGAGTGAAATCTTATAGATTTCACTCAGCCACTTTTGCGAGGCGCACCTGCCCCGGAACGCCCACCCTGCGCCGGAACGCCCACAAGTGGCACAGGGCTTTACAACGTGACGCATCTGCCTAGATGCGTCACGTTGTAAATGGGTCGTAGGGATGCGCAACGTTTACGCCACAGTTGCGTGACGCAAACGTGGCGCATTCCCATCATAAGTCTGCCCCATAATGCTACACCCCATAACCTTCTGCCTGAATGCACCTTTGTTCTAGATTTCTGTTTCAATGCCACCTTCACTATATATCACAAACTTGACCTTGTATTTTGACAGATCAGTTGTAGGGAACTGGCTACAACCATCTTCCATGTAATCCACATTTTCCATTTCTTTGCATCTTATTCTAAGTCACTGATTGCCAGAGGGTGCACTTCCTTACCCCTTTTACATGCCCCTGTGCTTAGCTGACCTGGATGGGAAATATCCACGATTTCCGGACAGCAGAAAGCAGCCGACTCTCTGAGGAAGACCTTAGCAGCAGTCAAAACCGATTGCTCAGATGGATTAGACCTGTGCAGTGCGGTCTACTGAGGAATACAGGATAAGCCCCTCTGACAGAAAATTGGAGAAACAAGCATTGGCAAAACTAATTTGTGTATCAGCCATGTTATACATCAACATGGCTGCTGCTCAGCATGGCTAAAAGTTATTGGCGTAGAAGAGAGAGGGTTGGAGTGGAATTTCATAGAGTGGAGTGACGTAGACTGGAGTAGAGTGCCGTAGAGTGTCATAGCGTGGAATGGGGTGGAATGCCATAAAGTTAGTGGTGTAGAGTGGAGTGGCATTCAGTGTAGAGTAGAGTGTAGTAAAGTGGAGTGTAACAGCGTGGGTGGCATAGAGTGGAGTGGCGTAGAGTGGAGTGTCAGAGTGGAGTGGAGTGGCACGGAATGGAGTGGACTGGCATAGAGTGGAGAGGCATAGATTGGAGTGGAGTAACATAGAGTGTCATGGAGTAGAGTGTTATAGAGTGGAGTGGCAAGGAGTGTTGAGTGTCATAGAGGGGAGTAGATTTCATAGAGTGTTGTAGACTCGAGTGGCATAGAGTAGATTAGAGTGTTGGGAAGTGGAGTGGCATAGAGTGGAATGGCGTAGAGTGGAGTACAGTGACCTACAAAGGAGTGGCATAGAATGGAGTGGTTTAGAGGGCAATGGTTTAGAGTGGAGCTCATAGTGTGGAGTACAGTGTTGTTACGTTTTTTTAGCATAGAGTGGCATAGAGTAAAGTGTTGTGGAGTGTCATAGATTGGAGTAGAGTAGTGTAGAGTGGTGTAAAGTGAAGTGGTGTAGAGTGGACTAGCGTAGAGTAAAGTAAAGTGGAGTGGCATAGCGTGAAGTGGCATAAAGTGGTATAGAGTCAAGTAGAGGGGAGTGTGGTAGAGTATTGAAAGTAGAGTAGCATAGAGTGGAATGGCGTAGAGTGGAGTAGAGTGACCTACAAAGGAGTGGCATAGAGTGGAGCAGTGTAGAGTGCAATGGCATAGAGTGGAGCTCATAGTGTGGAGTAGAGTGTCATGGAGTGTTGTAGAGTAGAGTGGCATAGAGTAAAGTGTTGTGGAGTGACATAGATTGGAGCAGAGTGGTGTAGAGTGGACTAGCATAAAGTGACATGGAGTGGAGCGTCATAGATTGGAGTGGCATAAAGTGGGATAGACTTGAGTAGAGGGGAGTGGAGTATATTATTGGAGAGTGGAGTGTTGTAGAGTGAAGTGGCGTGGAGTGTCATGAAATAGAATTTAAAGACCTGTTTATTTATTGTTCATTTCTCAACTTCATCATAGTCATTTTGGGGGTGGTTCAGCACCCTTCATTCCACTACTTCCAGTGCCTCCGGCATGAGCGTGAAATTGAGGAATATGAATGTTTAAGTTATGCTATTAGTAAATAAACCAGACCAATAAAGGCAAGCTCTTTATCAGAACATTGTTCCTCACATGCATGCGGGATTGGTGAACTGGTAGTGGCAGAGATACACAGACTCAGTGAAGCAGAAAGATAGGAGGCAGAAAAGTATTTTAAAGAAATATGGCGTGTTTACTTCTGTGAACTAGCACACAGGGGAGACAACTGAAAACACATGTAATGTCCTTGAGCGCCTCACGAAAATGAGAAAAAGAGTTCCCAGAAAATAAGCACTCATGGAAAAATACAAGGAGCCAGTCAACGAGGTGGTAAAACTGGCTATGCTCCACAGGAAGGACAAAGATATTCTGGACAGCCTAAAACAAAGAAATCCAACAAATAGAAAGCAAACAAAATGTGAGTTACAAAACACAAAGCCAATGGTAAGCAACGGGTGGAAAGCATTCCTAGGTAAGCTTTCAAGATGTCTCCGATATGTCTTTGCAACCTCACAGCTTCGCTGTCTGGTAGGCTTCGACCTAAAAAGGGAAACTGCATGTGATCATCCAAGTGTTGTATTGTACATGCACAATTGAAGTATTTTTGGTGTTGACAGCATATGATTCCGTCAGTCATCAGGGAATGCTGCCTCAGCTAAGTGATTTCAACAATTTTTTGCTCCCGCTCTCAAAATCCAGATATGCCATAGCAGCATCCACTGACATCTTATTGACAGGCAACTGGTTCCAGACTTGCCTATCAGGTGCAGGGTCAGGAAATTATGGCCAACCACAAACAGACTAACTACATGGTGCTCGTCCGTGTTTTTCACCTAGCTGCTAGTGGCAGTACGATTGCACGTGGAGAGCAAGGCCTGATGTGGTGGAGACTGGGCCTTCTACCTACTACCATGCTCAGCAACTACATCAATTAGGATTTCTGTCTCAAGACAGTACTGAGCATTGCCTTAACCACTGCCTTATAGAGTGTGGGTTCAGGCTATGCCTTCACACCTCTTCTCTGAGGAGATGCTAGTTACCTTGAGGTTCTGTAAATTACGAATTCGTTCGTGCTCAGCCTCCATTTTGTAGTCGCCGCCATTTTGTTGCCCTCACTCAGGCAGCGCGGCGAACGCGATGTTTTTGTCGCTTCTGCATTTACGTGTTAGGTGACTTCTTTGCCTGTGTTTACTAACTAGTGTCAGGGTCTGGCCGAGTACACTAATTCCTGTCTGAGCTGATTAATCCCCGTCCGGACTATTTGTTGGTTCACACCATTCTTTCCTCTGAGTTATCTTATCTGCTATCCTTCGCAACATGTCTCTTGCATTCTCCCGTTTCACGATTGTCCTTCTACAACATACAGCTGTGTTTTCTCTACTCGTAAATTGGATTGTGTGGATTCACTTGTAATTTACTCAAGGGGTCGAGTGACAAACATAACCGGAAAACTTGAGTTGCATTAGACTTAAAGTATTGTTTATAATGTTTGCCCATGTCTCATTCTCTTGTGTGATTGCATTTTGCATTGTATTGTACCATATATGAACCTGTGCGCCACGGAGTTAAGTGGCAGTCTCTTTTGAACCTCGTTTTTACCAACGACTTCTAAGACCACTGTACTAGCTGCAGCTAATAAATACTATCTTCTACACCAGACGAAGAGTCCGTGTCTCTGTTTCTGACAAGGCAGGTGAATCCAGGGGATTTCAGGGGTACCCTGCACCGCCGAGCCTAAAGGCTACGGTTCTCCAACTGGCGCCCAACGTGGGGCGACTTCAACGGTAGCAGTTGAGCCTGAGGGTTGTGAGGAGCCCCGCAAGAAAATTCCAGAGGAAGCGCACCACGTGATCGACCCCTGTATGTTGAAAGTGGACCGAAGGTCTTTGACAGCGCGGCTACTCCTCTCCGACGGCTGCTGACGACTGCTGCCCTGACTGTCGCCCTGCCTTGGACCCTTCTGATGATATTTGGTAAAGCGAGACGATAGACGGACCTTCGCTGGTGTAGGACGATCCTTAGTTAAGTATTTGGTGGGTCGCTCCCACAAACTTTGTTTTGTTTTGGTTTTTGGGTTTTTATTCAGGTATTGCAATACCCGAAGCCAAGGGGTAAGTACGTTTGTACTGTTTTATTGATGTACACCCCTTGTTGTTTGTGAACAGTCTAGAGAAGTAACGATGCCTGGACTGAGTAAGTTCAAAAGAATTTGTTTTTTAGGTTGTACGAGGGATTCCCAGTTGGAGGAATCATGTCCGATCCCTCCAGTTGGAACTCCCACTTATGAGCTCTATTCGAAACATGGTATTGTTCCCATTACCTTTAACGAGACATGGGTCTGATACACGAAAAATAGTGGAGTTTTGAGATGGCCCCAAAATGGTAATTTTGATCCCGCCATACTAGATAATTTGGAAATGATTCTGTTTAAAGGAAAAGCCCGGCCTGCAATGTTTGACTGTTTTCGCCTTTGGCGTAAGGAAGCCAAACAGAAGGAAATTAAACAAGCAAAAAAAGATACGAAAGCGCAAAATATGCCAATTATAGAGGCTGCTCAGCAGTTTAAAAATAATGAAGTAGATGGTACGAATGAGATACTAGAAAGACAACATCGCATGGCAATAGATAAATACTATCCGATGCTGCCTACTTCATCGTCAAATAAAAGTAAGGAATTGGAAGAAGATTCCCTAATGTCTTGTTTATTGAATTCACCTCTGCCCTATGCCCAAAATCCTAATGCACCTCTGTTACCCCCTCCTATTGCTCAAACAATGGTTGCTCCAGTACCAATTGTTCAGCAACTGGCTCAGCCTATTAATGCTTCCCTGCCTGCCTCTGCTCCGTCTTTGCCACCTGTAATTCAGCCCCCACCCCCTCTCCAATTCCCCGCTCCTGTTACTCAGTCGTCTACGTTCCAGTCCCCGTTGCCTTCTATGCCTGTAAGGACTCCTGTTCTCTCAAGGGATTCCCCTACCTCACACAGGAGACTAGCAGACACTGTTTCAAATTTCTTTTCTCCTCTTCTTGGGTCTTTGAACTTGTCTCCAGCTTTCTCTAGACGACAATCTCGTTGTCAACTTCCTCTTACGGATGAGAAAGTAGTTCTGGGTTCCCTAGCTCACAAATGGATTAAAAAATGGACTAGAATACAGTACAGGGGACATTATGAGTTCCTTTCATCAATGGGCAGAGCCCACACAGAGATATGTTTTTAATGTTATGTGTCAGACTCTTATCAGTGGTTGGGAAGACATGGAGTTGGATACAGTTCCTTCTGAGTTACTGAAATTACAAGCTGATTTTGATAAAGGTTTTATTGTTGGACCACAAGTTGAAGAGGCTGTGAATAAACTCGTTGCGTTCCGAACAATGTTTTTGTCCTTGTCCGTCTCCGAGATTGATGCTTCCAAAAGCAAAGGCATTAAGAATTATCCGATGCGTGAAGTTCCCCCAGTATGGAGGGAAGCGGTGATTGGTCCGCCTGCTGTCCCTACTCACTTTCAGCGTATATGGGTTCACGAACCCTGGAAAAGGTCTGAAGTATTGGCGCCTAAACAAACTCTTCCGGATCCTCGTAAAAATCCAGCTGGATATTACAAAGAGTTGTCTCAAACGGTTGAAGCCTGTATTATGAATTTAGCCGATATTGATATGTTATTTGGAAATGTTGTTCCGCAAGCATTATGGGCACTGATTCGTAGGGAGAATCATGTTGGTGAATTAGGTGGTGATTGGGCTGCTATTAGAGCCGCTGACGCTAATCAAGTGGGTGGTGCGAAGCCTGAGGATCTGATTACGGCCCTACCAGGTAGAATAATTGAATTGATGAAAACTATGATGCCTGCGGTACGAGTTAATTAAGATAAGCTGGCTGCATGCAAGCAAAAGAAAGACGAAAGCGTCTTGGATTTCTTCACTCGTTTTGAAGAGACGTTCATTGATCATAGTGGTCAGTATCTGAGTGTAGAGGGTGGTCAGCGATTGTTTGTGGATAAGTTTGTGTACAACTTGCTTCCTGAATTGTCAACTAAACTGAAGAGCTCTGAAAGTGCGTGGGCTGTCTCTTTCCCAGCTAAAATACTGGCTACCGCACAGTATTACGAGAATAGAGATAAGGAGGAGAAAGAGAAACAGGAGAAGAAAAATAAAGATTTGAAAACGAAGGTTCTGTTACAGCAAGCTTATCCTCCGCGTTCTGCACAGCCTCAGTTTTCTCAACCCCCACAGTTTCAGAAAGTGCTCCAGAAACCTGAGTACTTCGCACCACGTCCTTCGTTGGGTCCTAATCAATGTGCGTATTGTAGGGAAGAGAGACATTATAAGAATAGTTGTCCGGTTTTATTACAGCGTAATAATGGGATGTCTGCTCCACGGAGTCGTGGTACTGCCCAGACAGGATCTAGAGGTAGAGGACGAGGTGTGTCCTCTCAGGAGCAGCGTTCTTTTCCTACATCTACTACGAATTACTTTGACCAGCAGAGAGTTCAGTCCACGCAGTATTATAATGACGATTATTGAGAAGAAAGGGCTGATGATTTTCAGATCGAATAGGACAGCCATGGACGAAGTGAGGGAGTTGTATCAATTCCAGTAGATCAAAATGGGCCATATGTCACTATCAATACTATGGGTGTTTCAGAACCGTTTTTTTTGGATACTGGTGCGATGAGAAGTTCTATTATGCATACTAAACTCCCTGGGGCACCTTTGTCTGGCTTAATAAATACTTCAGTAGGATTTTCTGGCGCCCCAGTTCGTAATCCGGTTTCTTGTCCCTTGCCCGTTTCGATTGGACCATATGATTTGAATGCTCCACTTATTCTGACAACTGGTTGCGGCGAGAACTTGCTGGGTCTGGATTTATTGAAAAGACTACATGCAACATTGTATTGTTCCCCTTCTGGTGTGCATCTAACGTTGGGAAAGAAATTGACGTCTTCCATGTATCTATCTCGAGACCAGTTCCCACCTGAGTTGCTTTCTCTTCCTGAAAGTCTTTGGGCCACGGGCCCGAATGACGTGGGTTGTCTTGCAATTCCACCATATGTTGTCACTATTAAAGAGAATGTGAGAATGCCGCGCATTCCCCAATACCGTATCTCTACTGATGGAGAGAGAGCACTGTTGGCTATTGTCGATGATTTCATTCGGAAGGGTGTGGTTGAAGAAACGAGAGGAAATGTATGTAGCAGCCCTGTTCTTCCGATCCTCAAAAGGACGCATCCTTCACAGCCTCCTGTTTATCGATTTGTTATTGACCTTAGAGATGTTAACAAAATAGTTGTACCACAGTTTCCTGTTGTTCCAGACATTACAGCTTTGTTGACGATGATTCCTGCTTCGGCAGCTTGGTTTTCAGTCATGTATCTGAAAAATGCTTTCTTCAGCATTCCTATTGCTGAAGAAAGTAGGGACATCTTTGGTTTCTCTTTAGGTGGCCGAAATTTTAGATTTAAGAGACACCCCAAGGCTATTGCGAAAGTCCCTCTATTTATAGCAAGGCCCTTAACTCACAACTTGTTGCTTTCTCTTTGCCCCCAGGTTCCACGCTTATTCAGTATGTGGATGATTTGCTGGTGGCTGCTGATACGGAAGATGTGTGTAAGAATGTGACTGTTCCGTTGTTGCATCATTTGTCTGCTTTACATCATAAGGTGTCTCCCTCTAAGCTGCAATATGCCCGCCAAGAAGTGACCTATTTAGGTCATCTCTTGTCGAAGGAGGGAAGGCGATTGACCCCAGAACGTATTCATGCTATTTCACAGATGTCTGTACCCACCACGCAGAGAGAAGTGCGTGCCTTCTTGGGTATCACTTCCTACTGTAGACAGTGGATTCCCAATTTTTCACTTTTAGCTAAATCGCTGTTGGTGCTAATGCTGAAAGATACACCACATCCGCTCCCTTGGACGGATGAATGTCAGAAAAGCTTTGATGACCTACGTACTGCTCTATGTTCTGCTCCAGTGTTGGGTACCCCAGATTATAGCAAGTCCTTTACACTGTACGTTCACGAGAGAGAGGGTTGCGCATTGTCAGTTTTGACACAGAAATTTGGAGATAAGCAGAGGCCGTGTGCCTATTTCTCTGCTACACTAGACTCAGTAGCTAAAGCTTTGCCCAGTTGTCTCAGAGCTACGGCAGCTGCGGCGATTTCTATTAGACAGTCTGCCGGATTAGTGTTGTATAACACACTCGTTGTTATGGTTCCACATGCAGTGGATACCCTGTTGAATAGGACAAGAACACAGCACCTTACAAGTGCTCGTTTGTCTGGATATGAGCTGACACTTCTAGCGAGTCATGTACATATCAAAAGATGTAATACGTTAAATCCAGCTACATTGTTGCAACTCTCAGAAGTAAAAGACGCTCAGGAAAACCATGATTGTTTTCTTCGAACGGAAGAAGAAACAAAGGGTAGGATTGATTTAAAGGACACTCCGCTCAAGGACCCGGATGGGATCCTTTGGGTGGACGGTTCTTGTTTCAAGCTTCCAAATGGGGAGACTACTTCTGCTTATGCTGTTACCACCTTATGCACAATTGTTGAGACAGCACGTATTGGACATAATTCAGCCCAAGCAGCTGAATTGACAGCCTTGACTAGAGCATGTGTGTTGTCAAAGGGAAAGAGAGTGAATGTATATACAGATAGCCAGTATGCTTTTGGCGTTGCACATAGTTTTGGTAAGCTGTGGAGGGAGGGAGGATTTTTTACCTCTCACGGAACAAAGATCCAACATGTTGAGTTAGTGACTGATCTTCTTGAGTCACTTACCTTACCTGCACAGATAGCGATCATAAAGTGCAGTGCACATAAGAAAGTCACAGACGACGTGGGTCATGGAAATGCATTTGCAGATAAGGTAGCAAGAACTACAGCTACAGATACTGCTAGTCGAATGTATGTGGCAGGTCCTGCGAACTGGGTTAGGGAAATTGGAATGTGTGAAGATACGATTGAGAGTGTGAAAACAATTCAAGGAGAAGCTACTGAAAAGGAATTGAAAACGTGGAAGGAAAGTACGGGAATGTTACACTCGACGGGTTGTTGGACGGAATTGTCGGAACATCAGCGATGGTTATTACCGGATGCTTATGTGCTGCCGGTTGTTACTATGGCTCATGGTCCAGCTCACATTAGTGCGAAAGGCATTTGTAAGCTATTGGCCCCTGTCTGGCAGAATGAAGGAATTCCGAAATGTGCAGAGAATGTGGTTAAGAATTGTATTGTTTGTTTAATGTATAACCCAGGAATGGGTACCCCGACTCCGGCAGGTCATTTTGCTCCCCCGTCATATCCTTTTGAGGTGTTGCAGATCAATTACATTCATATGGATCGATGTAACAACCTTAAGTACGTTCTGGTGGTGGTATGTGCCTTTTCCCGCTGGATAGAGGCCTACCCCTTGAAGGATAATACTGCTCTGTCAACTGCTAAAGTGTTGCTTAAGGAGTTCTTCCCCAGGTTTGGTTTGCCACGAATTGTCTGGAGTGACAATGCAAGTGAATATGTGGGTCAAATCATGCAGAAAGTCTGTTCTGGTCTTGGTATCAGACAGAAGTTCCATGCGGCAAACCATCCATAGTCAGCGGGTTTGGTTGAGTGTTATAATGGTACACTCAAGCTTAAACTAGCTAAGATTCAAGCCAGCACGGGTCTTGCTTGGCCAGACGCCTTGCCCTTAGCTCTCTTGTCAACCAGAACTACTGTACACTCTCGTATGGGACTTAGCCCATATGAAGTGGTATTCGGACGCCCAGCCAATATTTGGGTGGTCCCTTGTCCCAAGAAATACTCTGACATACCATATCCTTTGTTAATTGATTATTTGCATGACTTGACTGCTAAATTAAGTATTATTCGTCAACAGGTACAAAGTGCTTTGCCAGAGGCCTCCACAGACCCGGGTCACACCATCTTGCCCAGTGACTGGGTCTGCGTCAAAAATTTTCAACGTACCAAGAATCTGGAGCCCCGTTGGTCCACACCTACGCAATTCCTGCTTGTCAGCCGCACAGCTGTGAAGGTGGTCGGCAAACGAAACTGGGTGCATGGTGTGCACTGCAAGAAGGTGCCATTGCCATTACCCTTCGACCAGTGGATTCGCAATGGTGTAAGGGAATCGGATACTGCAGCGGTTCCTTGTTTTGTGCCTTTCAGTGATGCTCAAATTTATGGGACTCAGTCTGAGAAAGCAGATGACGATATTCTTCACGCCGCTGTGCCTGTGCATCTTCGAATAGACACCACGAATCCAAAAACTTTATTCAAGGATCAGACGGTGCCAACAAAAACCCGCTACAACCTGAGATCGAGAACTGGCCAAAGGAACTGAACACTTTGAACATTTTTTTTCCCTTATTAATCAGAGACATTTTTTTGTATGATATTTTGTATTAGATGTGCCATCCGTCTCCGTCTCAGGGTCACGGTAGGAGACTCAGGCTGTAACCTGGTTTTTGTTCTTTTTAGTAGGTGACTAGTGCCTCAGGATAGAAGTGCCACAGAAGTACGTAGCTGAGTGATTAAGGAAGATTGCCGTGAGCGACAATTTGTTTTTATAAAAGATGGATGGTACTACAACCGTAGGTAGGGAAAATAGGGAGCAGGAA
The DNA here is from genome assembly GCF_964261635.1 of Lissotriton helveticus. Taxonomy (NCBI): domain Eukaryota; kingdom Metazoa; phylum Chordata; class Amphibia; order Caudata; family Salamandridae; genus Lissotriton; species Lissotriton helveticus. The sequence goes on along the minus strand of NC_136068.1, from coordinate 1,622,779,694 downwards.
ATGAGATTGAAATATTGTAAATTATTGCGCAGTCGATTTGGCGTGACTTTGTGTATTTTCATGCTTTTGTGTATTTTAATAGCGTGCATAGGTTGGTTAGTACATGTTTTGCACCCGAAAAATGTGGCTAACTCTACAACTTCTTTGCCCTCTCGCCTTTCTGTCTTTTCATATAAAATGCATACTCTACCCCCTCATGAACAGATAAGGAGAGCTGAATATATGAATAATACGTTTATCCAATTGTTACACCAACACCAGTTGGCTATTAATATAACTGACTGCTGGGTGTTACGTCTTATGCCACACAATGCACGAAAGGGGATGCCATATTTGGTTCTTACCTTCTCATATGAAGGTTCAGCTTGGGCTTACCTGACTATGTTTTCGGCCGCATACCACAACAGACTCCGAAGCCCTGTAAAAACTTCTGAAAATGGATTGGATTTCAGCCATAGCTCTTTGATAAAAGGTATAGTGATGATGGCTAAGATTGTAGAGAAGAGTAAGATTCGGTTAGATGAGAAGGAAGCTTATGAAGGATGGAAGGTTACCCACTATTTTTCTATCCTTGGTGACAAAACTAGAAAGGGTGAGTCTTCTCCTGTATGGACTGTATCCCATCAAGGTAACATTTGTCTCCAAATTAACAGTAAGAAAACTGACGTCAAGCAGAATTGTTTGCACAACTACATTTTCTCGTCCCCTGATTTCCCTCCGTTGGTTCCGTCTCAAGGAACCTATTTTGTCTGTAAAGATAGAGCCTACACATGGCTCCCTTCTAACTTTTCTGGAACCTGTTATGTAGATTTCCTTCTTCCCCCTACATATACGGCTCCGTCAGACCACCACAGAGTTAGATATAGCCGAGGTATATTTGATGTCAAGGACACGGCAGAACAAGAGGGAGGAGACTTCCTTAAAGGATTCCTTCCCTTTTGGGGCCCGATGGTCAACAGCAGAAACATCAGGCAATTGGTGCGAGTGGTTGAGACCACTATTAATGTTACTGCAGGTGCAATAGGTAACATTAACGCAGAGCTTCAGGCTGATTGTCTTATGACGTTACATAATCGAATTGCGCTAGATGTGATCCTAGCAGACCGAGGATGCGTCTGTAAATTGATCGGGTCTAGTTGCTGCATTTATATTCCAGACGATGCTCCGGCAGTATACCAAGCCATTTCCAAATTGCATACCATCTCCGAGTCGATTCATCAAGACGAAAGGGATTGGTCCTTTATGGGATGGTTTTGGGGACTATTGTCAACTTGGGGATGGAAGATCCTAACATTCCTTGGAGCTATTTTGGCCGTCATATTCTCTTGTTGTCTGTGTGTTCAGTGTGGTCCCGCAGTATGTGGCCTGCTGGCTACTTTATGCGTTCCGCATCCTGCAACTCAGAGGACAGAGAATATTAGGATGATGGTACAGCAGCAGCTTGAGGATTTTATGAACATCGATGCTGATTCCGACTCAGATTAACATGAGTTGATTTGTTTTTGCCTGAGTAATGGCAAAAGGAGGGTCTGAGGTTCTGTAAATTATGAATTCATTCGTGCTCAGCCTCCATTTTGTAGTCACCGCCATTTTGTTGCCCTCACTCAGGCAGCGCGGCGAACGCAATGTTTTTGTCGCTTCTGCATTTACGTGTCAGGTGACTTCTTTGCCTGTGTTTACTAACTAGTGTCAGGGTCTGGCCGAGTACACTAATTCCTGTCTGAGCTGATTAATCCCCGTCCGGACTATTTGTTGGTTCACACCATTCTTTCCTCTGAGTTATCTTATCTGCTATCCTTCGCAACATGTCTCTTGCATTCTCCCGTTTCACGATTGTCCTTCTACAACATACAGCGGTGTTTTCTCTACTCGTAAATTGGATTGTGTGGATTCACTTGTAATTTACTCAAGGGGTCGAGTGACAAACATAACCTGGAAACTTGAGTTGCATTAGACTTAAAGTATTGTTTATAACGTTTGCCCATGTCTCATTCTCTTGTGTGATTGCATTTTGCATTGTATTATACCATATATAAACCTGTGCACCACAGAGTTAAGTGGCAGTCTCTTTTGAACATAGTTTTTACCAACGACTTCTAAGACCACTGTACTAGCTGCAGCTAATAAATACTATCTTCTACGCCAGACGAAGAGTCCGTGTCTCTGTTTCTGACAAGGCAGGTGTATCCAGGGGATTTAGGCATACCATGCGCCGCCGAGCCTAAAGGCTACGGTTCTCCAGCCTCCTTCAAAAACAAGCACTAGGCTCTGGGTCCAGACAACTGGGCACTGTCTTTGGACATTGCGGGATTGTTCTAGGTGCAGGGCCTGACATTCACGAAGGACTTACACACCTCAGCCCTTATGCTAGAACCCACTGGGGTGATCCTTTACTGTGGCCAGCAAACTCTGAGCACAGGGCCTGGACAACGAGCAATCCCTTGGCTCATCCCTCATGCAAACAAAACAGCATAAAAATGCAATTGATGATGAAATGTATGATGTCATCTATGATGTTGTGTTTCAGGTCCAAAGCAGTGCATGGTGGAGTAGGAGTAAGGTTGTGTGGCTAACCTAACTTGTGAATTTCAGTTGTTTTTAGATTTTGATTATGTTGTCCGACTCCTTCCAAAATAACTTTAACTGTAATGTGCACACACATACGAGTTAGCAACAGTGACTCTGCTCCTGTAGTGGTTCAGTTGGCATTACTGTATGAATGCACTATTTGGTTTTGCTCTTAGGCTTCGCCCCAATTGATAAATCAATGTGATATTTTGCAGTGACTTGTCCCATCCATACTTTGTTTCGAATTTTACACAAATTGTCAAGCGAAATAAAGGTATTAGGGATTCAAGAGTAGCATTTTCAATTTTAAGATGCAAAGGAAATTTTGATTTCCACTGAATAGATCTGTTATTAAATAGACATGGAGATGGTTCTAATCAAAATAGGTATTTTTGGTGTCATGTAAATTTATTCAGTAGTTTTGAGATATTAGAGTCACAAAAAGGTATTAGTGGCAGTGGCGGCCGCCACCTATCTTAGGTGGTAGGGTGGCCGTGGGCAGGGGTTTGGAGGGGGATTGAAATGATATATTTAAAAAAAGAAGACTTACCTGCCGCTCCGCTCTCACCACCTCGCTGCTTCTCTCGTCACCGTCGGGCCGGTAGGGTCTGGGGGGCATATTATCAAGAAACAGCGTTAACATTATCGCTACTTTAGTGGCAGAAAACTGCCGCTAAAGAGGCGATAATAGGCTTGATAATACGGCCTTGTGAATTCCCATAGAAGCCCATGTTCTGGTGAGAACATTGGCTTCTATAGGCATTCTCTATGGCGTATTATCAAGCCCATTATCGCCGCTTTAGGAGCAGTTTTCTACAGCTAAAGCGGCGATAATGTTAACGCTGTGCTTGATAATATGCCCCTGGGCTCTCAGGGTACAGGCACCACACCCAATCCAGACACTGCTCTCAAATGAGAGCCGGGCCAGGATTGGGGGCTCTAACCTAAGGAATAGTATAATTTACTATTCCAACACCTACCCTACTGTTGCGCAGGCTGGCATTGAAATAGTAAATTATACTATTCCTAAGTCCAGCGCGCCCCTACAGCAAGTCGATCTAGTGACTTGCGTTGTAAAGTTATCACGTTCTAACAACATGGTTGTTGTAACGACCGCGTTGTAAGCAAACGCGATGTAATAGCATTCAATGTAACATGCTTTATTCCTCAAGACATGTATTGGAAACATGTTTCTGCAACCCTAGTGGGCCAGGAATTGGGGGCTCATGGGGGGCAAATTTTACCCTCACTGAGGGAAAGGGTGACACAAAGAGGGTTGGATAATGGTGTATTACTAAAGAAAAATAGTTTTATTTCGAAAATAAATGTATAAGCAATCCAACGATTATATGCGTTTTTTCTTTTGTCAGGTGGCATGCATATAGCTCTCTATCCTACTGTCCTAGACATAACCTGAGCACTTCACTGGCACAAGAATGTACAGCTAACTGGGCCATGCCATATCCCCAACAACAATTGATGCTGCTACATAATGTTATTGCATGCAGGAATAACAAAAGCGTTTTTGTGTTACTTATGGGGTTCACCTTGTATGATAAGTATGCACAAATCTACCAAAAGCAAAATACATCCGCTTATACTTAAGATTAAAGGGGGACATTTTAAGGCAATCCTAAATATTTGCTATTCCTATTGAGAATTATAAGTGAAGAACATACCACACGAGGTCTATGCACAGTGTATACTGTGGCTGGTGTAGCTAAACAGAGACATTGTAAGGCAATGGGCAAATAAGGCAATTGCCCAGGCCTGCCACCTTCCAAATGGCCCCTGTAAAGTAAGTGGAACAGTCAATATTCTGCCACAATAATGATGTTCAGGTATAATGTATGCAGGGTGGGCGTTCCCACGTATAATGTATGCAGGGGGGGCGTTCCCACTCAAAAAGCCTTGTAGAATTGACGCAGTGAAATCTACAAGATTTCAGTGTGTCACTCTACCCCTTCCCTGCGTCAAAATTCCTACGCCTGTTCAGACCAGGCGTAAGGAATGACGCACGGCTTTTTGGATGGAACTCACCCATCAATTGTGGCGCTTTGCTGGAGTTGCGTCACTTTCATGAGCAACTCCAGCAATGCGTCACTTTTGCGCCAACAGATGCGTCAGAATTTCTGACGCATCTGTTAATCCTTGCACCATGGAGCACTGTATTGTAAATACAGCGCATCCATGGGTGGCACAAGGATATTCAGCACTGACGCAAGGAAACGGACGCATCTATGCAGATGCATCAGTTCTTTGTAAATCTGCCCCTTAGTGCCCGCCTGGTCTGCCTAGCCTTAACTTTCGCAGTCGGAGGCAATTAAATCAAAAAATATATATTTAATTGCCATTCCTCTCTCCTTGCTATACCTCCCTCTTTTACTTTGCCCCTCTCTGTTACCCGCTCTGTATCTACATATCTACATCCTCTTTATCTAAGATCTCTCTTCCTCGCCTTTCTCTAACTCACCTCTCTCTCTCAATGCACCCAAAATCCCGCACTCGACTTCATGTCTCTCACTCTCCTTGCCTGTCTCAATATCTATCACTCTTAATCACTCCTCTCTATCTCATTCCTCTGGATGCAGCCTGGGCCCCAAGAGCTCTGCCTGTAGGGCCCGAACTTCTCTCATGATCTTCAGCTTCTGCAACTGAGTCTTGATAACCCACACAAAATGACAACACAAAAAAAGATCTTCAGCTTCCTTGCACTCAGCACTCCTCGTTTTATAGCCCACTGGACATGGCCTTGAGCCATGCCATGCAGGGACTGACTTTTATCCATCTGCAGCATTCATGACCCTTACCCATGAGCACACATGCCGTGGTCTTTGGCATGCTAAAGTTTTCTGGGTGCAGGACCTGGTCTTTGGTCGGGCCATGTACACTAACTACTGTTACCTAGGACCAATATCCCCCAGCTTTTCAGCTGTGCAAGGGGGCTCTGCATGCTGATCTTTCATTTGAGCCAGGCCCTCTGTTGTGATCTTATTTCACACTCTTCTTCTTTTTTTGCCCTTTCCTCCTGTTCAGCCTAGTTGTGCATGGAACCTGATGACTGCATAGATTGTTGGGTGCTTGAGGTTAGGCAGTTGATGTCAGCAGGCTGAGCAGTAAGGATATACTGCGCCTGGTGGGGCGTACTTTATAGCCTAATTACCATCTTGGCTTATCTAAGCTTCCTGTAACAGAACTACTAATAAAGATATACTTGGAATCTACATCCTGACTTCCTGAAGATTCTTACTTTGTAACACATTCCATTCAAGATTCTGCTCCAGGGCTCTTGCAGCCAATGTCATTCATTCTAAATTCGAAACATTGTTCATAAAAGTTCCAAAATCAAAGTTCGCGGAGGATCTGAAAATCTAATGGTCCAAATTTAAAATTAAACCATGTTATAAGATAAGTATAATTACAGACACACCTACTTTACAACTATATAAAAAGGGCATATTCTGCGTAAAGTTCTGTCTTCATAGGAAGATGTTTCATGACCACTTTATGCAATCACCCCAGCTGGAGGCCTGGGGAGAGAATGGAGGCCTCTGCTCCTGACCCTCAGGCCTCACACTAAAGAAAAGCATCAAACTGCATGTGCAGGGAGACTTCAGAAGAGGGATGTGAGATTACCACAGCAGGCAGAAAATTATGCTCTAACCTTTATGCCAGCTCTACCAGATGCGAGTAACTAGAAGTACCGGGTGACTGACAACTACTAGTTTTGACAAACTACTCCAGTTCTGGGCTTTCATTTGACAACCTAATGCATTCTGGGAGTTGTTGTTCACATCAGTTGACAAAAAGTGGGCTAAAGTAACAGATGACAATGGTTTGCAAAAGAAAAGCTTAGAAACTGAACATTGTTCCAACAAAGATAGGGACTAGTCTGGTAACTGATTTAGAAACTAAAATCTAACTGCACTACGGGCCATTGTCCTGCTTGTGGCTGGAACATCTCCCATGCAATCCTATAAAGACGCCTGCCCCCTCCTATCACAGTCCAAGCATCACTCCTCATGTGTCTGCACATGTCCAGATGCATCTGGATGTACAGCAATTATCAGAAGATTCCTAACGTGTCTACTTGCTGTTAATTTCACAAACCAAGATCCATCTTCAGACCCTACCCATTCCCACAGATCCCCTGCCTTCCTCCAAAAGAATTACTTGATTACATGACAGGGCTGCTATGGGAATACTGCCTCCTAAGTGCACCGTTCAATTCCACATCATTTTTATACTGAGAAACACAAGGTTAAAAGAAGGTCTACGGCCTGCTGTGTCAGAAGATGTTAGTATGAAACAATTCTCACTGGGGTATGGTACAGTTAGACAGCCTTTTAAAGGCGGTCCCACGACATCTGGGCCCAGATTTGTCAAGCCCTTGTGTTGCCCTTGCCTCACGCAAAGTTTGCTCCCTACTAAGCGCTTCCATGGATAAAAACCCATTACCAGCACCAGTATGGGAATCCAGGCACTATCTTCACCTTTATGATAAGACTGCCCCATAGATGTTCGTGTGTTTTCTAGGTCAGGTTTTTGAAACTGTTCTAGTTTTCTAACCAGACTTTTGCATCTTTAAAAAAAAAACAATCATACATAATGTTCATGCAGAAAGGGGTCTTGTTTCGTTCATTAGTCTGTTAAGTTGTCATTCACATTGTGTTTCTGCCCACTTGTCTCAAAGAAAGTAGAGCGGCCCCACAACCCCAAGAGACAGGGTAACCTATACATTTAGTGTATCATTAAAAAAACTTTCTTGGAGAAAGCAACCTCTCATACTCTGCTGTCTTCGCATTCACACATTTCGTAATATAAATCTAGGAGGGAACCCAAAAGGCAGTTATAAAAATCTGTTTAATTAAACAATCAATAAAAAACCAATTATACAACTATATAAAATAAATATTGCTGAAAAATATTCTAAAAATCAATCTCAATTCATCCTAGAATACTGCACATAATATTATCAAGGCGTTATTAAGAGAGACAGTAATCAAGTCATACACATTTGTCATTACAATTTTGTTAATTCGAAAGAATCAATAAAACATGAGCATGTAAATATTGTAACACATGTACTTCATATTTCCTAAAATTTAACAAAACGGGGGGGGGGGGCATTGACACGTTTTGTTTGGAAAAATATTGTAGGACCACCTTGCTTACATGCTCATGTTTTATTGATTCCTTCGAATTAACAAAATTGCAATGACAAATGTGTATGTCTTGATTACAGTCTCTCTTAATAACGCCTTGATGGTATTATGTGCAATTTTCTAGGATGAATTGAGTTTTTTTTTAAATATTTTTAATCAATGTGTATTCTATATAATTGTATAGTTGCTTTTTTATTATTTGTTCAAACAATCAGATTTTTATATTTGTCTTTTGGGTTCCCTCCTAGATTTATATTACAAAATGTGTGAATGCGAAGATAGTAGATTATGAGAGGTCTGAATAAGTCGCTTTCTCCAAGAGAGTATTTTTAATGATACACTATCTCCCCACTTGTAGCATAATGCATGGGACAGTTGGTCAACCCACTTCCCCTATTGGCTCCCTTCACTTTGAGTGACTACAGAAAGCCTGTGCACATTATTCACATCCACCTAAAGATGGTTCCTTTCTCTTGAAAGACAAAGCTGGTACAAAGTGTGCTTTATTTCATTTGGTTTTTTTTTTTACTTTTAATTCCAGCTATTTATTTTGCCTACGCGTTGGGTGTTCACTTAGATGGCGATTTGTCTTCTGTCTCATTTTTAAACTTGCTTTACTAAAGTGTTTAAGTAAACACTGTAACATTACAGCTGTCTGTAATTGTAATTTAAGTGCATGTTTTGCTGCTGATTAATACCTGACTCTTTTGCAAATAATAATAATAATAATACAGTGCGTGCTATAACTAAAAGTATTGGTATTTAACGAAAACTTCTCTAGTAAAGCTCCCAAGTCAGTGAATGTTGTTTTCATTTCAAAACTGTTATTTCAAGCATGGAGCAGCCGCATTTAAGTAGCTGCGCGTTTTTTTCATGATTCCGTGGCGTATTCTTGCATTACAAAAATGTGCTGTCACACCAGCAAAGGTCAGACCTATTGGCTTTGTCATTGCTCGTACCTTACTGCATGCTATAAAACTATTTGAGGTCATGTAAAGGTTAGGTTAGGGATGCTTGCACTTTCAAATTTACATAGTAGTATTTCACATGTATAATGTAAGGAAACAATTTGAACAATTCAAACAGCATAGTATAGGAGTATTCAATTAATAAACTGCTGCAGAAAGTTTGATTGTTGTATTCTGTTATTCCCTACTCAGAGGTCTACAGGCAACACATGTTTGTCCCCTTATGGCATGCATGTCTGGGATTCGGAAAGGCAAGTGAATAAAAGCTGTTATACACGGAGTGTGGTCTTAGATTCTGTATTTTGACATAGACCTGGTATAAGCTGTCATTACGGTTCCATTTGGATCAAACGCGGGGTCCACTCCATTGTACCAATTGATCCAGGCTGCATTGGAACATTGCATCGAGACCAAACAATACTATAGTGACAACCTACAATATTTTTGACCTCGTGCTGTTCCGAAAGCCACAACTTTGGCATAACTCTACAAGTGGGGCTTTCCTACCCGCAGGTGACAATGGTGAACTTTGTTCGCTACACCACGATGAATGTGAAAGACAAGTTATTGTAGCACCCAAAATACTAACTACTCAATGCACAATTGATAAAGAAGTTTTGCTTTTGGGTTTCTAACAATCCCATAAAGGGACATGGGGTTCAGTGAAAACAGCAACAAACCTTATTTCGTTATTCACAACATCACATGCACTGTTCTAAGAAGATTGACCACCTTTACTTTAAAGGTATTTATTATTACAGGAACAATCTGTTTCCCTGTACATCTAAACCAACTACACAGAATATTATAAAAACAGCAACAAGACACTTTATAAAGAACAAGATGAACATTTCCAACTTTGTTAAAATGTAATTTAAAATGGTATCTAGAACCTAATACCCTACTGCCTACTTCTATGTGCTATAATACGAGAGCATGAAAAGTAGAGCAACCTCCAGTATTGCGTTTCTTTGGGGGAAAAGCGCACTGCATGCCTTGTTGACAGCAAAGGCTCTCTTTATCAGTGAAGACAGTGTTCCTTGCGAAGGGCAAACACCCACGGAGGTAGCAGTCAGTCGCTCTGCCTCCGAGACATGGCTTTCTCAGATTCAGGGGAGAGGAGTTGGCGTAACGGCTAGGACTGTCGCCCTCGAATCTGGGGAACTGGGTTCGAGTCTCAGCAATGACGCTGAACATCCTGTGATTCTGGGCAAATCACTTAATCTCCCCGTGCCTAACAAAAATGAATGTGTCCTCCTGTAATGCAACTGGTGGTATGTGAAGCGCTCTGATACCCGATTCGGGTCGAGTTCGCGCTATATAAAACTCTGTAAAAAAAATACAAATACATCATCTGTGAAGTGCAATGGCAGAATCTTGGGCGAAGGACCTCTCCTGACAAGTGGTCATGTGACAGTCCTTATATCATTAATGTTACCAGAGAATGGATTTTCTGACATAAGTTTTGGAATGTCTTACAAAGGTTTTGTGCATCAAAGTATGTGTTTCAGAAGTCTCTTAATGGACCTAAAAGGCTAACTGATGTAAAGTCAGGCCACATTAATTTAGTTATATGTCTGTATGAGTTATTAGTAAATATTTACATGATGAGGAGGAGACATTTGACCCAGACAAATGTCACCATGGATGTTGTATCTATGTCATTAATTGAAGAATTTGACGATATCACAGTTCTTAAAAAGATATGGTCTGACGACATTTGCGTTGAAAGACAGACATGACAATAATTCTGCATTAATAAGAGAATATGGCGGAGTCCATTGTCTCAGTTGAAGAAGATGTTGACGTTCATGGACTAAGATAGAGTCTGGCCTACATAAGATGGAGTCGGACCTTAGGGACTTTACGTCAGTGCTCAAACCAAATAGAACCGCAGTAACAGGTTATTCAAGGCTGACGCCAATATACAGAATCTCAGACCACTTTTCAGACCATGCTTCGTGTATACTGGAATGTATTTACTAGCGTTGGAAAAGTAACATGCCTGCACACTATGAGGGGCTAAATAGCTGTTGGTTAATTTAATTTAATTTAAAGGAGTTTGTAAAGCGCCTGGTGACGCCTCCCGGCGTGTCCCCGCGCTGTGGAGAGAGTGTAAAAAGGTGTAGAGGAAAAAACCCATCACCGAGTAAAGAGGCAGGTTTTCAATTTCTTCCTAAACAGGATTTCATTATTCTCCATCCTGATATCCAAAGGAAGAAGGTTCCATTTCCTGGCAGCTAAAGTCCGGAAAGATCTGCCTCCCATTCTAGCTTTTTTGGGGCATGTAGTTCTGAGCAGACTCATACCTTTAGATCTAAGCGACCTGCTAGGTTCATAGACAGAGGCCAAGTCCGACATGTAAGCCGGTGCTCCGTGATGAATTATTTTATGGCACCAAAGCATAGCTTTAAAATCAATCCTCTTCCTGATAGGCAGCCAGTGGAGGGCTACGAGGGAGGGGCGTGATGGAGCTCGGCGAGGGAGCCTTAGGACCAGGCGAGCTGCCGAATTCTGTAACACCTGTAGCTTTTTAATATTTTTCTCAGATGTGCCCATGAGCAGCACGTTTCCGTAATCAATACGGGACGTTATCAGTGCTTGCGTCATGGTACGCCTGGAATTGATGGGTAACAGGTCAAGGGTGCGGTTCAGAGTTTTCATCACCCCAAAGCATTTGCCCACAGTTTTTCTTATGTGGCTATCAAAGGAAAATTTATTGTCCACCCACACACCCAAATTCTTCACCTCTCGAGAGGGGGAGGGCAAAGGACCAAGGCAACTGGGCCACCACTCAGTCGTCCATTTAGCCTCATTGCCTCCCATGATGAGGACCTCTGTCTTAGTCCCGTTAAGTTTCAGACAGTGGTCGTTCATCCATGTGGCAAGTTTGGTCATGCAGGCATTGAAGTTATCAGCTTCCTTAGAAGGAGCTTGGGTCAGAGATATGAGAAGTTGCGTGTCGTCGGCGTAGGAGACAAGCTCCACGCCGAACGACTGCACTACCTCTGCCAGTGGGGCCATATATAGATTAAACAGGGTGGGACTCAGGGCAGAGCCCTGAGGAACCCCCTGCTCAAGCCTCACCCTATCGGAGAGAAAACTCCCCCTTTGGACTTGAAAGCTTCTGTTAAGCAAAAAAGCCTTCAGCCATCCCAGTGCCTTATTGGTGACTCCCGCTTTGTTTAGACACTGTAGCAAGATGGAGTGTGCTACAGTGTCAAAAGCGGCACTGAGATCAAGCATGATGAGGGCCATTGTCTTTCCCTCATCTGCTCCCTCACGTAGGGTTTCTGTGGCCCTCAGGAGAGCTGGCTCCGTTGAGAAACCTGATCTAAAACCCGACTGGGATTTATGGAGAACATTATGGGTCTCAAGATGTTCCATCAGTTGGGTGTTAGCGATTTTCTCCGCCAACTTAGCCACATACGGTAGCAGGGATATAGGTCGTAAATTATCCATTACGTCCAAACTGATGTTGGGCTTTTTCTTAATGGGTAGCACTATTGCCTGTTTCCATTCCTCCGGGAGACACAAAACCTAGACCTCTGAAGCACAAAACAAAGAATACAAATACAGCAATCAACTCTGCTGCAGCAATTTATTTATAAAATACTCCTATCCTAAGTTGTTTAAATTGTTTCTTTGCTTTAGGTGTATGAAATACTAAAATGTAAATGTGAAAGTGCTAGCATCCCTAATCTAACCTTTGCATTTTAATTACTCATGGGGAGGGGTGCATATTCACTTCAAAGGAATACATGGACACATCACCTGAACAAACCTCATTTTTAGGTTTGGTGTTAAGCAAACCTTTTGATTTTGCTGAAATTCTATGTAAAAAAAATACTTACTTTAAGAGGCTTACAGTCACCTCTCTGCATCCATTTGCCTGCTGTTGAATCATTCATATTTTGCCACTGCTCACTACAGCATACAGCATGGAGCAACTGGTCAGTCTACTGCATCACTGTTTCACTTCACTTTGAGTGACTGCATTTTGGTCTTTCACAATGAGCACATCCTCACACAAGGTAGTTCCCCTTAGTACCTGTGTATTTGTTTTCAATTTATAATTACTTTAGCGTTACCTTTCTGTTTACAGCCTGAAATTCTTTCTACTAGATCTGAGCAGAGGCCACTTTCCATGCTTCATCAGTTCCTATCTCATCCCAATGCTGTTGTAAATTCCTTTTGAAGTGTCCTCTGTTTATGTGACTGCTGGTATTTCACATGATAACAGATTGCATAAATGTAAAACTGTTCTGTATTAAGTTATTATCCTTTTTACTACGCATGCAGTGCACATCCTGAAAGATTCAATATTATACATTTGAATTCGTAAGTGGACAACTCTTCAGAACCTGTTTATACTGGACTCTGGTTCAACGATGGTTCTTTAATAAACTTTGCATTTGAAGAAAAACAGTTGTTATTGTGTTTAATATGCTGCAATTGTAACGCTTTTTAAAAATGTATTTCTTTCTTCCTTCCTTCTTTCTTTCCTTGTTTCTCGCTTTCTTTCTCAGTTGCCTACTTTCCTTACTTTCTTTTTGTTTCCTTTCTTTACTTCATTCTTTTCTCTTTTCTCATCTTTTCTTCCTTCATTCTTTCCATCATTCCTTCCTTCTTTTTTCCATCTTCCTTGTCTTCTTTCCTTCTTTCTTGCTTTCTTTCCTTCTTTTCTCCTTCCTTCCTTTCCTTCTTTCTTCGCTTCTTTTTCTTTTTTCTTTCCTTATTTCTTTCCTTGTTTATTCTTTCTCTCCTTCTTTTTCCTATCTTTTTGCTTTCTTTCCACCTTTTCTTCTTCCTTTCCATCCTTCTTTCCATCTTTTCTTCCTTATTTTCTGCCTTCTTTTTTACTTCTTTCTTTCTTTCTTTTTTGTGTTTTCTTTCATGCTTTATTTCCTTCTTTCTTTCCTTCTTCGTTTTCTTCTTTCATTTCTTTTTTATTCTTCCCTCCTTCCTTCTTTCCATCGTACTATCCTTTTTCTTTCATTCTGTCTTGCTTTAATTCTTTCTTGCTTGCTTTCTTGCTTTCCTTCTTTGTTGCTTTCTTTCTTTCCTTCCTTTTTCTTTCCTTCTTTCTTACTTTCTTTCTTCCCTTTTTTCTTTCTTACTTTCTTTCCTTTTTGCATCATTCTTCCCTTCTTTCCTGCTTTTCTTTCTTTTCTTCTTTCCTTCTTACTTTCTTTCCTTTCCCTGCTTTACTTTCTTTCCTTCCTCTCTTCTTTTTCCTTTCTTTCATTCTTTCTTTTTGTCTTTCTATCATATCTTTCTTTCTTTCTCTCTTTCTTTCCTTCTCTCTTTCTCTTTCTTTTTCTTTCATTCATACTTTTTTCCTTTTTCTTTCCTCCTTTCCTACTTTCTTTTGTCCTTTCCTTTTTTCTTTGCTTCTTTGATTTTGTGATTTCCTTCTTTCTTTCTGAAATGCAAAGGGCTGGAAGAACAATTGTCTTTTTTAGTATGTGCTACCCACGACCTCTTGATTTTAACCCGTTTACCGCGGCCGTTATTTCGGCACAGTGCGGGCGTTCTAAGGAGTGGGCGGGACCGCGTCGGCCGTTGGACGTTCGCAGCACCACCCAGGTAGTGCTTGCGACAGCCAACGGCCGACGGGAGCACGGAAGGGTTTAATAAAATTATGTGTATGAGGTAGTTATGTATAGGGGTTTTCAGCCACACTTGATCCCTTCCTCTGTGGTTGCGTCATTTACATATTTATACAACCCATTCAAGCATGCATCAAGGGGAAATCTGTCAGCCCACTTCAGCCTTTGGCTGACTTCACTATGATTTAATTCATACTGCCTTTTTGCAATGAGCACATCCACACACTAAGTAGTTCCCTTCAGTGCTAGGGAGTACTAAAATAATGTGTACTTTTTTTGAGACCCCAAAAACATTTTGCCTTTAGTCAATGTATTTTTTTTTATTAACGAACATTCAGCAGCTTCATGAAAAAGAACATTTTGAAAAAAACATGACAAAATAAGAATTGCTAAAAAGCTGTAGAACAATGCTACACCTACTGCCTTTGTCAAAGCTGGTTTAAAGAGGTATTACGATACAGCAACTGACACTGGAGGCCCCAACTATACCTAGAAGTATTTTAGGTCAAGTGTCTGCTCACTAAGGTGATAAGACTTTCTGTTTGTCGTGATCATCCATTCTTTCTGTTCAATATTTTGCTGTTGTAACTAAAACTTTATATACTTTTAAAGGTATAATAGTGGACAGATGGGACCAGGACATAGATTCTGGTCAGGCTTGCTGGCAGGTTATAGTTATATCCCAGGAGACAGAGTAGGGTTGTGTTTTCCGGAGGAGGGAGGCCCATAATGAGTTAGCCTTGGAGTGGGGATGTAGCCAGGAATTAGTGATAGGATGGATACTAGTCAGACATCGGTGTTGGCTGTTTGTTCTAGTACTGAGTTAAGTGCGGCATGCTGATGCTGCCGGGGTAGGGGGGTTGGGTGTGAGGAGTCTTGGGACAGAGGTATCTGTCAGAGTCTGTGTTTAGGTATGGATGTTACTTGGTGTGGAAGTATGGATGTCAGTCTGTGTGGAAGTATGGATGTCAGTCTGAGCCTGTGTTTAGGTATGGATGTCAGTCTTGTGGAGGGTTGTATATCAGTCAGAGTCAGTGTTGAGGTATGTATGTCAGTCTGAGTTGTTTTGAAGTATAAATGTCATTAAGGACTCGGGCCTCATTTAAAAGACTCTTGCACCACTCTTCCACCACTATTTTGTTTACGCAGTGGCGGCGCAATCAGTGCTCCACACTGCTTCATATCTACAAACGGACGCATTGGGCCCAATGTGTTAGTTTGTAGAAGCCTGTGTCACATTATACATGTACAAATATAGGCGTTCCCCTGACAATGAATGAAGTTCCTAAACCAGGGACAAAAAAGCAAATGTCTTAGAAAATACTTAGGCAACTATACCTTTAAATGTTCTAATAAATAAAGGGGGGGCTTCAAAACTTGATAATCAGAAACAACTCAGATACAAAACTAGATTGGGTATGTTTATTGTATCAAAAAAAGAAAATTTCATAAATACATATTTATCACTATCTATAATGTATAATTAATTTGGTTGAAAAATATCATCATTGCTAATAATAAGTCAAACCCATTCATACATCCATACATCCTCATTCATACTACATTACATTTTTCACTGTGTAATATTACAGTATTATACACTTATTTTTCCATTCTATTCCTTCTTTAATATGTTAACATTTGAAAATGTTGATCTTTGCATGGAAGGTATGACCTTCTACATTTAATACAATGACATTATTTTTTCAATTTAATAGGTTTTTCATCATGTATATTTTTAGCACATTGTTGTTGTCATGGTTAAATAAAGCTCTTTCAAATTGAGAGGACTGCAATTATGATGGCCATGTGTTCTAGGATTATACATGCGCCTGGTATAACGTAGGCAGGGTAGGTGTTCCAACGCAAAAAGCCACTCAGAACTGGCGCAGTAAACTTTCCAACATTTAATTGCGTCACTCTATAACTTCACTGCGTCAAAATCCTTGCGCCTGCTCAGACCAGGTGCAAGGAATGACGCAGAGCTTTTACAATGCGACTCACCTATCTGTTGTGGCACATTGCTGGAGTTGCATCAGTTTTACGACAACTCCATCAATATGTCACTTTTGCGCTAACATATGCGTCAGAATTTCTGATGCATCTGTTAATCCTTACGCCATGGAGCTATGTATTGTAAATACAGAGCATCCATGGTGTCGCAACAGCATTTGGCACAGGCCAAGGAAATTGACACATCGATGCTGATGCACCAATTTCCTGTAAATGAGGCCCTTAATGTAAAAATTGCAGATAGGAGTCTGTGAAGTGTTACTCAGTCCAGGGAATGGCTGCCATCTAGGAGTTGGTGTCAGTAGGTGACGGGACTGAAATCTTAGTGCCTTCATCTTACTCCCTCTTACTCAATTTTAACTCCTCGTGTGTTTTTCACTCCCTTGCTTTAATAAATAAGTGCCAGTGGGCCCCACTTGCAACCACCGGCTTAAATTAAGCACAGGATTTAGGTAAGTAGTTAATTTCATGGTAAGGATATAAGTCAAGACGCCATGCTGGAATATGGATTTCAGTCAGCGTCGGTGTCGAGGCCGAAATTACCCTCAGGAGTCAGTGCAGGGTGAGGGCTCCAATTAGGGGGCAAAATAGGGGTGTCAGTCAGGAGCTGGTGCTGTGGTATGGACGCCAGTCAGAAACTGGTGCGAAGGCCAGGGTGTCAGTCACTGCTAGGAGGGGATGGGAATCAGGGGTCAGCACCTTGATGTCAGACAGGAGTTGATGCAGATGGCTGTATGTCAGTCAGGAGTCAGGGCCGCGGATATCAGTCAATAGAGGGACATGAACGTTAGGAGTCAGCACCGGGATGCCAGTCAGGAGTTGGTGCAAGATATGGATGTCAGTCAGCAGGCAGAGTCTGGGTAGGGGCGTTAGTCAGCACCGGAGGGGGGATGGTAGTCAGTCAGGAGTCCATGCCGGTATATGGATGTCAGTTAGCAGACCGTGCCTGGGCAGGGATTCCAGACAGTGCTAGGCAGGAATGATAGTCAGAAGTCAGCACCGGGATGTCAGTCAGGAGTTGGTGCAAAGATATAGCTGTCAGTCGGGATTAGGTGCCAGGGCAGGGATGTCAGTCAGTACGGGGGAAGGCATGGTAGGCAGGAGTCCGTGCCCGGATGTTCTCACGAGTCAATGCCGGCATATGGATGTCAGTCAGCAGACAGTGCCGAGTCAGGATTTCAGTCGGTTCTAGGAAGTGAAGTCAGCACCGGTATGCCAGTCACGACTTGGTGCAGAGACATGGGTGTTAGTCAAGCTAGGTGCCGTGGCAGAGATGTCAGTCAGTGACAGGGTAGGGCTGGTAGTCAGGAGTCCGAGCTCAGATGTCAGTCGGTGGCAGATTACGGGTGTCTCTCAGTATCCATTGCCGTGACAGGGAAGTCAGTCCCCCCATAGCCAGTGCCGTCGGTGGCGGGTAAAGTCACAGTCACGGGCTCGGAGAGGAGTCGCGCCGGAGAGGGCTGTCTGTCGTTCACCGATGCTGCAGCACGTGCCTGCCTGGAGTCTGCCCCACCCAGGTTTCCCCGCCAGGGGCACAAGGTGCGGCACTCGGCAGCGCAGGGACATCTGGGGACGTGCGTTGAATTATCCTCCACGACAGATGGACTCGAGAAGCCTTTCCGTGCTCTGTCGCTCTCTCTTTATCATTCTTGTCAGATAGTCCGGCTCCGACTGCATCGCTTAATGGCATGGATGCTGAATTGGCCAGTTGCCGTAACAACGGTTGCCATAGAAACGCCATTCTCTCCCTCTTACCCCCACCTCCCTTTGCTGGCATAGATCTTGTTCCCTTTAACTCCGGGAACTCGGGATCTAGGCGGGCAGTGCACGGAAGGGAAAGTTTTCTGCAGACTCCTGGCATAAACGTATCTTGTTTGATCTCGCGCACAGGAGCGCGTGGGGGAGGAAGGGGCCGTAAAATAAACGGGCCATGGAGTTATCTCACTCACAGAGGCTCCTGCCTTACACGGTGCATCGTTACATTTCATATGCTCCTATCGCTTGCCATACACAGGGGGCGCCTGCCATGCACGTGACGTGGTGTCATCTCACTCACGGGGGTGCTCTGGCATGCCCGGTGTAATGACCGATGAATCCCATCGTGGTGTGTCTAACATACATGGGGCAATTTGTAATGGGGACTATCGTGTTATCTCACACACGTGATCTTTTGATCTCACACTAGTGCCGTCCGTCAGGTGCGATCTCACACCCTGTGTATTACGGGGTATTATTTTAATTCAAATTAGGCAAGGCCTGTTATGTTCATGACATTCTGTGATCTCCTATCGAAGGGGTGTCTGACATGCAGATGGCATGTTAATTAACAGAAAGGGGTACATTTCATACGCAGTATGTCGTGTGTTCTCAATAGCAAGGGCATTGTGTGACCTCAAACACACCTGAGCTTACTGTACAAGGTAATGGTGTCAACTCATACACTGCAGCCACTTTCTATGCATGCGGTATTTTGTGATGGGACGGGATACTGTGTGATCTCACTCACTGGGGTTCCCGGCCTTACACGTACTTCATAAAGAGGGGCAGTCTGACTTACAGGAAATTGTGCAATCTCATGCTCAGAGGGCCTGTGATGCAGAGGGCATCGTGAGATCTTCCATAATGACTTACAAGAATCATTGCGTCGTCTCACAGACAGGACTGTTTCCCATACATCGGGTATTGCGTCATCTCATACGTTGCCACTGCCTGCCGTGCATGGTGCATCACATGAACTCACACTGATGGGCTACCAGTTACACACGGAGCTTCTATTTTTCCTTGCTCAGGGTGTGTCACCTCAAACGCAAGGTTCGCCTGCCATACGCAGGGCATTGTGTTATCTGACACATTACAGCTGCCTACTGTACATGGACCATAGTGGCATGTCACCCCTCAACTCCAAAGATGTCTGCCTTGTCCTGGACCACGTGCTGTCTTATCGCTCTAAGGGGGCCCAACAAGCATCGTCCTTCACGCTTTTTCCCCCATTTGAGGGTGCTTGCTACGCACAGTCGTTATTACCATCTCATCACACTGAGGACCCAAGCCATGCGAGTTCTATCCGATCCACTTCCTAAAGTCTCATCCTTAGCGGGATGCTTGGCATGCATGGATCTTCATGTCCTCTCATCCTTTCAAGGATGCTTCTTCTGCATGGGTATTCGTGTCACCCCATCCCTTCAAGGATGCATGCCCTACGTGGGTCTTTACCTCATCCCTCCAAGTTGATTGTCATGCATTGACTTTTGGATCATCTCACGCCCCTTAGGATTACTGCAATTGCATGCATCTTTGTATCATCGCATGCTCTTTAGGATGCTTCCCAGGCATGCATCTTTGTGTCATCTCATGCTCCTTCAGAAGCGTGCAGTGCATGGGTCTTTGTATCATCTCATGCCCCTTAGGATGCTTGCAGTGCATGTGTCTTTGTATCATCTCATGCCCTTTAGGATGCTTCCCATGCATACAACTTTGCGTCATCTCATGCCCCTTCGGAAGCTTGCAGGCATGGGTCTTTGTATCATCTCATGCCCTTTCGGATGCTTGCCGTGCATGTGTCTTTGTATCATCTTAAGCCCTTTAGGATGCTTGCTGTGCATGCGTCTTTGTATCATCTCATGCTCTTTACGATGCTTGCCACGTATGCATCTTTGTATCATTTCATGCTCCTTTGGATGCTTGCCGTGCATGCGTCTTTGTATCATCTCATGACCCTTCGGATGCTTTCCGTGCATGAGTTTTTGTATCATCTCATGCCCTTACAATACTTGCCGGGCATTTGTCTTTGTATTATCTCATGCCCCTTTGGATGCTTTCCATGCATGTGTCTTTGTATCATCTCACGTCCCTTCGGATGCTTGCCGTGCATGCATCTTTGTATCATCTCATGCCCTTAGGATGCTTTCCGTGCATGCTTGCCGTGCAAGTGTGAGGTTCCGTGGTTTTCGGGACCGGACTCCATTTTGTTTGAGTTGTTCGTGATGCCATTTTTGTGTTGCCCTCACATAGGCCGTGGAGGTAACCGAACGAACAAAGTTGCATGGGCCTCATTGTTCATGTATGCATTAACAGGCCCTTTTTCTGACTTGTGAGTGAATTGCAAAGACGCTGACCCCGTCACCTGAAACTGACCCTTTCTCGAAGCCAATTTCTCTGGCTCATCGTTGTCTAAAATTGCCAATCAATGTTCAGGATATCGTTAACTTTTAGTTTCTTGCACATATCTTATCCTACTCAACATCTGAATTGTTTCTTTTCTTACGACTTTTCATTACATGGGTAGTGCTTTCAATTATGGGTTTGTCCGGCTTGTGGAAATTGAATTTGGGACAGTCCTAATAATTAACTTTTGGGTTGGGTTACTGTAAATTGGTTTTTTGTTAATGTGATACTCAGTTAGAAAATGTGTCCTATTGGTCAGAATTTTGCACAGTGGGTGTACATTTGTAATGAGAATATGGTGTATAAAAAGAGATGTCTTGCTCTACGAAAATTGCGCAGTTTCTTGAGTTGTACACCGTGTTGTATTGCTTGGTTTACTGTTACTAGCTGCAGCTAATAAATTAGATCTTTGACGCCATCCAGAAGTATTCCGTGTCTCTGTATTCCAAGACAGGAGAATCCGAAGACTTCGGGTGTGTCCCTGGCACCGCTGGGTTCTAAGAAAACCCGGTTCTTCAAGTGTCTTTGTATCATCTCATGCTCCTTAGGATATTTGCAGTGCAAGCGTCTTTCTATCATCTCATGCCCCTCAGGATGCTTGCAGTGCATGCGTCTTCGTATCATCTCATGCCCCTTAGGATGCTTGCCATGCATGCTTTAAGGGTAACTCGTCATGGAGTTTCCATTGATTTCAATGGAAATTACATTGAGGGGCCAGAGGTGCCTTAGCAGCCAAATGGTTAAATCATCTCATGCGCCTTACGATGCTTGCCGTGCATGCGTCTTGGTATCATCTCATGCTCCTAACGATGCTTGCAGTGCATGCGTCTTTGTATCATCTCATGACCCTCAGGATGCTTGTCATGCATGCGTCTCTGTATCATCTCATGATGCTTAGGATGCTGCAGTGCATGCGTCCTTGAATAAACTCATGACCCTTAGGATACTTGCTGTGCATGTGTCTTTGTATCATCTCATGACCCTTAGAATGCTTGCAGTGCACGCTTCTTTGTATCATCTCATGACTCTTAAGAAACTCACTGTGCATGCGTTTTTGAATCATCTCATGACTTTTAGGATGCTCGCCGTGCACGTGTCCTTGTATCATCTCATGACCCTTAGGATGAGCACCGTGCATGTGTCTTTGTATTATCTCATGCCCCTTAGGAAGCTTGTCTTGCAGGTATCTTTGTATCATCTCACGCCCTTAGGATACTTGCTGTGCAGGTATATTTGTATCAACTCATGCCCCTTAGGATGCTTCCCGTGAATGTGTCTTTGGTTTATCTCATGCCCCAAGGATGCTTGCGTACATGTGTCTATGTCTTGTCTCATGCCCCTTAGGATGCTTGCAGTACATGCTTTTTTGAATCATCTCATGCCCCTTAGAATGCTTGCCGTGTATGTGTCTGTATCATCTCGTGACCCTTAGGATGCTTGTCTTGCAGGTGTCTTTGTATCATCTCATGTCCCTTAGTATGCTCCCTATCATGTATCTTTGTATCATCTCATGCCCCTTAGGAAGCTTGCAATGCATGCGTCTTTGTATCATCTCATACCCCTTAGGATGCTTGCAGTGCATGTGTCTTTGTATCATCTCATCCCCTTAAGGTGCGTGCTGTGCTTGCATCTTTTTATCATCTCATGCCCCTTAGGATGCTTGTCTTGTAGGTGTTTTTGCATCATCTTATGACCCTTAGGATGCTTCCTGTGAATGTGTCTTTGTATCATCTCATGCCCCTTAGGATGCTTGTGTGCATGTGTCTTTGTCTCGTCACATGCCCCTTAGGATGCTTGCAGTGCATGCGTCTTTGAATCATCTCATGCCCCTTAGAATGCTTGCCGTATATGTGTCTGTATTATCTCATGACCCTTAGGATGCTTGCCGTGCATGTCTTTGTATAACCTCATGACCCTCAGGATGCTTGTCTTGCAGGTGTCTTTGTATCATCTCATGACCCTTAGGATGCTTGTCTTGCAGGTTTCTTTGTATCATCTCATGTCCCTTAGTATGCTTGCCGTGCAGGTGTTGTTGTATTATCTCATGCCCCTTAGGAAGCTTCCCTTGCATGCATCTTTGTATCATCTCATGCCCCTTAGGAAGCTTGCAATGCATGCATCTTAGTATCATCTCATGCCCCTTAGGATCCTTGCCTTGCAGGTATCTTTGTATCATCTCATGCCCCTTAGGATGCTTGTCTTGTATCATCCAATGCCCTTAGGACACTTGCAGTGCAAGTGTCTTTGTATCATCTCATGCCCCTTATGATGCTTGCTGTGCCAGCATCTTTTTATCATCTCATGACCCTTAGGAAGCTTGCCGTGCATGCGTATTTGTATCATCTCATGCCCCTTAGGATGCTTGCCAAGCATGCAACTTTGTATAATATCATGCCCCTTAGGATGATTGCTGCACATATGTCTTTGGTAAATCACCCACGAGGGTCTTGAGGCACTGGAGGTGTTGGCTGCTGCATGATGGATTGTTTATTCGAACATCCAGGTCTTGAGTGCGTTCCTGAATTGCTGGATTGAGGGGGCAGTCATGAGGTGCAGGGGAAAGTTGTTCCATGCCTTGGCCGCCAGGTGCCAGAAGGATTGTGCTCCGCTATTGGTTTGATGGATCCAGGGGGTTCGGTGATGAAAAGAGAGATGGATAGGAGGAGTCTGGTTAGTCGGTTGGTGGAAGGTCAGGTATTTGTTGATTTATGCTGGTTCTTCATTGTGCAGGGCTTTGTAGGCATGGGTCTGCCTCTTGAACTGGCATCTCTTCTGAATCGGGAGTCAGTGTAGTTTCTTGAGGTGGTGTTAGAAGTGTGTCCTTCTGGGGAGGTCGAGGATGAGCTTGCTGCTGAGTTTTGTATTGTCTGAAGTCTTTTCAGGAGGCGTGCAGTGATCTCTACATAGAGAGTGTTTCCGTAGTCCAGTCTGCTGGTGACAAGGGCCTGTGTGATGGACCTTCTGGTTTTGAGAGGGAGCCACCTGAAGATCTTGTGAAGCATGCGAACGGTGTTGTACGAGGCAGGGGAGGAGGCGTTGACGTGTTTTTTCCTAGATAGTTTGTTGTCTAGGATGATGCTGATGTTGCGACCTTGGTCTGTCAGGGTCGGGGGAGGGCCGAGCTCCATGGTTCACCATGCGTCGTTCCAGGGCGAGGCGTTGTTCCCAAAGATGAAGACTTCCGTCTTGTCCATGTTGAGTTTGAGACAGCTGTCCTCCATCCATTCAGCGACATACATCATGCATCTGTGGAAGTTGGCTGTGTTAGTTGACGGGTTTTCGGACAGCAAGAGGATAAGCTAGGTGTCATCGGCGTAGTAGATGATGTTGAGTCTGTACGATCTGACGGTGTGGGCCAGTGGGGTCATGTAAGTGTTGAAGAGGGTAGGGCCGAGGGATGTTCCTATGGGAATTCCGCAGATGATCTTTTTGGGGTCCATGGTGAATGGTGGGAAACGAATCCTGTGGGTTCTTCCGGTGAGCAATGAGGCGATCCATTGAAGGGCATCTCCCTGGATCCCGATATTGTACAGTCTGTTTATCAGGCTGTGATGGGAGACGGTGTTGAAAGCGGCTGACAAGTCCACGAAGATGAGCGCTGTTGTTTAGCCACGTTCCAGAAGGGCCCTGATGCTGTAAGTGGCTACGATCAGTGCTGTCTCTGTGCTGTGATTAGCTTAAAAACCGTATTGGGAGGGGTCCAGGAGGTTATGTTGTCCAAATTTTGAGTGAGCTGCTGGTTGATTTCTTTCTCAAGGACCTTTGCGGTGCAGGGAAGCAGAAATATCGGCCAGTAGTTTTTCGGTTCAGCTGGGTTAGCAGGTTTTTTCATGAGGGGCTTCACTTCAGCATGTTTCCAGTCCTCATTGAAGGAGGCTGAGGTGTTAGAGGTGTTCCAGTCTTTCCTGAGTTTGTCGCGGATTGTCTTGCTTCCGAGGTTGAAAACGTGGTTGGGGCAGGGGTTAATGGGTGATCGTGATTGCACAGAGTTCCTGGTGCAGATAGTGTCTTGCGGGGTGAGGAAGTTTCAGTGGGTGAGCAGGTGTTCGGTATTTGTGTTCTTTTTGCTGAGGCGCCACTTCCTTTCTAGTTGGCAGCAGTTGCATTTGGTGGATTTCAGTTCCTTAGTGAACCAGCTGGCTCGTTTGGTTGGTCCTTTGGGCTTGGCTGTCTTGGCTGGAGCAATTGTATTTGTGCAGTCTGTGATCCACTTAGAGTAGTTTTTTGCAGCTTTTTCAGGTTTGGTGTTGGGCCCAGGAGGTGGGGAATAGAGAGCATTGTTTCTCTAGTCTTCTGATATCCTTTTCCAGTTTCTGAGCGAGGACCTGTGGGGCACAATGCCAGAGTGGGTGGGTCTTGAGATGGTGAAATGGATGGGTAGTGGCCGATGGTGAGCTGTGTGGCATGGTTGTACTTGACTCTGTTGCTGAAGGTGAAGATGGGGTCAAGCATGTGTCCTGCAATGTGGTTAGGGTCAGTGACAAGTTGCTTGAGTTCAATGTTGCACAAGTTTCCAGGAGGTCGGATGTGTTGACATCTCATGGGTCCTCGAGGTGGAAGTTGAGGTCCCCGAGAAAGATGTAGTGCTCAGACTCGATGGTGATTGGGGCGATAAGGTCCAGGAGGGTGTTGAAGAAGCTAGAGCATGGTCCAGGTGGTCTGTAAGCAAGGGCACCTCCAATGGTACCTTTTCCGTCCATGTGAAGTTGGAAGTTTAGGTGTTTCATTAACAGGGTCGGTGTGTCTGGGAATGGCGTGTAGCGAATGGTGTCCGTGTAGATGATGGCAATTCCACCTTCAGGTTTCTTGGTTCTGTCTCTGTGCGTCATCTTGTAGCTTTCTGGGGTGTAGCTAGTGATGTCTTTTGCAGAGGCAGGGTACAGCCTGGTCTGCGTGAGGAAGATGATGTCCGTGGTGAAAGAATAGATAGTGTCCCAAATCTCCAGAGTGTGTTTGCTGTGTGATCATGCATTGAATAGAATGCACTGGAAGATTTCTGTGGTGGTCTTGGTTAATGTCGTGGGTGCCTACATGTTTGCAGTGCCTCTGGTGTGGTTGGATCCTCGGTGTGACCTTTATGGTACATGAAGTAATTGTATGAGTGAGCTAGAGTGATGAAAGCTTGTGTGTTCCATTTTGGAAGCCTGGGACCTGTTCTTGTGCACACAATGGAAGTTATGTTGTTTTACCAGATAGTGGAAGAGTATATCCAGCAGTCCTGAAGCCGGGGGGAGGAGACCCACATTCGGAAGAGGGGGCAGAGGAGACAAGGCTCCATTAGAAATTAAATGAGGCCTTCTTCTGAGAAGTGCTGCTGATTACAGCTTCCTCTAGTGCTTCTATTTGGTACCTTGTTTGGGTGAAGGTGGGACTCCAGTTTCTTGTTAAGGTGAAAGGGGCTTCTTTAGATAAGACCAATGTTTTATATCTTCCCTGATCGTTGTTGGGAGTGGCTGTTGATAGATTGGTGCTGGTGCTGCTCGGACCTCTGTGCCTCTGCTGTGGGTGCTACAGTCTGGAGACTACTCTGCAGTGGCAATTATCACTGTACACAAAGGTTGTGTCCGGAGAGCAGCCTGGAAATGACACTTGAAAGATGAACCACTTGAATCAGGTTCTGAAGGTGGAGACAGTGAATCCACATCTCGTGTCTACTTTGACTATATAACAGTGGGAGTGATGGACCCACGTGTTCTCTCATTTCCAAGTTCTGTTTGCCCAAAGAAGGAAGTTCTCAGAGCATTGCTGTGCAACAAGAGCTGACAGCCAGTTTCTCAGATGTGAGGGCCATCATTTGAAGTCTTACCTTGCTGTAAGAAGCAGCGCCTCTAACCCAACGTGCCTAGGAGTCTGTCTGCTGAGAGAGGGAGGGAATCTGCCAACTTTACAGCAGGTGTGACTGCTTAGGGAGTATCAGAAGTAACTTGACCCCTGTAGTATGTGGTTACACAGAAGAAGAAAGACTGTAGAAAATGATCTGTCTACCCTGACAAGAGCGGATGCAGTCACTATGTGCTAGTGGTTTCAAACAGAAACCATCGACATGGGTTATTGATGCTGTGAACAAGAACAGTGCCTGTGGTACATTGTGCTGCCTCAACTATGAATTGTGGCTGACGCAAAATGTGCCACCTTCAAGAAACTGTACCTGAGGAAAATCATGCCACCACCCTCAAACACTGGTGGCCCCTGCGCACTGTAGGTCCCCTCCACCTGTAAAGAACTGCAATGTCTGCACTGTGGTGAGATGAGCGAAAATGTTTTTTTTTTTTTTAGTAACAAAGCACTAAATAATGAAATAAAGGGATATCTGAACCTTAGCCTTGATATATGTCCAAGAGAAACTCTAAACCCCAGAGGGAGGCCTGCCTAGAATTACCAAAGAGGCGCAATACTTGGGAGACGGGCGAGGTGAAGCAGAATGCAAGGCTCAGTCACCCTAACACCAGTGTTATTAGTACCTGTTCTGTGGAGAAATGCATTTTGAAACATGCTGAGTTGGCCAATCAGTTCTTGCTCTGCAGGTTGATCGTTGAGTTATTAGCTTGCATACCCTAAGCTGACTCTTTAAGAAGCCTGAGACTCCTCGCCATCGCTTCCAATGCGAGTCAAGAACTGAAGCATCTGTACTTGTCCCAGTTTTAAAGAGCCACAGTAGGACAGGTGCAGGGACATCAGATGCAAATGACCCCAACCACCATGAGGCCAGGTAGCCCTGCTTGTTCCATGTCCCCCTGAACAGGGTCTAACAGTTGTCATGCATGGGTCTTCATGCCACCTCATCTCTCCAAGGATGCTTGCTATTCTAGTATATTTGTGTCATATCGTCCTGCTAAGGATGTTTTCCATGCATGGATCTTCTTGTGTCCTCAGTCCTTCAAGGTTGCTTATAATTCCTGTTGGCGTCTTCTCGCCCCTTTAAGAATGCTGGCCATGTTTGTGTCCTTATGTCGTCTCGCCCTGCTTCAGCAGCATCTGATGCAGCTATTCTGCTACGCGACAGCCGTCAGAGTTTATCATCCTTTTGCAGTGATTGCATGTGTCCAATCGAGCTAAGGAGAGTTGACCTGTCAACTTGTTAGGTGAAATCTAGTGTATACCCAGCAGGAACTACTCACAAGGAAGTATGCACAGGGCGGCCACTGCCCCTATCCCTGAGGGTTAATGATACCTGCTGCATGACTGATCACTAGCTCAAAGAGACAAACACAGTGCCAGATGGGGGCTGTCAATCAGGGCCTACCCACAAACTTCTATTGTCAATCAGTACCCGCCTACCGATATCAACATTGATGGTCCTGTGATATTCACTAGTGCCTACCATCAATTGGCTAACGGTCAAGATGCGGTATTAGATGGACTACCAGCAGTGGCGGCTACATGTTCAGCGGGTGGGGAGGCGGGTGAAAAAACAAATGAAAACAAAAAAAAAGACTTGCCTGTCTACGCGACGCAATGGCCTGAATTCGAACATTTCTACTGCTGACCCCGAAGCACAGGTTTAACAGCACAATATATTCAAGCAGCTCCATGAATGATTATCAGAAATATTCATAACTTCTTCTTGCAGAAATCAGACACTCATGAGAATTCTCTTCTCTTGAAAAAGGAACAGAGAGGCACTCGGGCAACTCCATTTAGACATTGATTGCTTTGGTTCAGCTCCTTCAGTCATGGCTTTAGTAGATTCACATGCAAAGGAGCATATCTTTCTAACCATTATGCAACTGGCTTTTAGGTGTATTATTATACCTCACAGGGAGTGCATTGCAACATATGAGAGGCACTGATTTCAGTACCAGCTACTGCTGGTAGGGATCTCTTGCTGATGGTAGAATCCATTTTGAAAAGAAAGCCTCCAAACTAAAAGACACATTATGCATGATATCCAATTGCTTACTCGAGGCATGATCTAAATGAGTGTGTACATGCACTATGTCAGGTGTTACTTTTGAAGAATTTTGGATTTTTTGGTGCAAAAGAACACTGCGTCAAAAAAAAAAGATTTTGTTGAAATTTATGACTTCTCAAGTACTATAATATGTTCACATATGCATAGATTGTTTCAAGTAGGTAGTCGTTTAATGTTCAGCTTGCATTGATTTTAGTAATGAAAGCCTCCTTTCGAAGATGGCTTCCATCAGTGCCCTAAGTGGGCCAGTGTCTATCACTGTTGGACCCTGACAAAGAAGAAAAGAGACCCTTTGCCCTGTTGGGGCATCTATTTATGTTCTTCGACTGCTGAATTTTAAAAAAGTGTACCTACCTGCCTAGCACACTACTAAACTGCAACCCAGCATTGGTAATGAAGCAATATTACTGGTATTGACATTTACCACCAGTGTCCCAGGTGCAAAAATACTGTTTCATTTCAACTGAACAACAAAGTGACATTGTGACTTGTTTTGTTGCGTAGGACCCAGGGAATGGTTAATTTGTGTAATATGTAATTGAATCTCCTAATTATCTTGGTGCCAACTGAATGTGGCTATTTATTGGTCAGTAAAGCACTATTTATGAATTTTTGAAGCACATGATTCCTTTTCATATGTATTTGTCCACGCCCCTATTTACATACACCATGATGCTTATAGACATTTTTTAGAAACTCTTCTTTGGCCACACCCCTTTGGATGTCCATTTTGTTGGCACTCAGCTGGACTTTCAGGGCACGTTGTCCTTGACCCATTCTGCACAGGCACAAGCAGTTCATACTCGTCTGCAGTTCATTTCACCATGCGCAAGTATACTGCACTTCAATCTCGAAGTCACAGAAACGCCCATTTTGTTCTATGTCTCATAGGCCAGAACGGGAACTATTATAGAAACAAACACAATCAAACATAAAATGTTGAATTATAACCCTTCTTTTTACCTCCCCCCTTGCTAAGGTATCCCTGTTAGTTATTAACAAGCAAATAAAGCAACATATATGCATGATTTACTCATCCAGTCTTCATGTTTTTTCCACAAATAAACAAACAGAAAGCACATTCAGGCCGCTTTTGGTTAGTTTATAGCTGCTGCATTCATTTTGAACGTAACAACATCACTTTGTTGATTATAGTTTGTTATATTATGTTATGTTATCTACATTTTTACCGCGCTCAGCTGCCCCAGCAAAGGGGCGTCCCGGCGCTTTGCAAGGTAGCCAAAACACAACTCTGTTAAAAGGCCAAAGGGAAACAGCAAAGAAGCAGAAAAAATAAACTACACAAAGAGAATAGTCTTAATGGCGCGTCTGAACAACAAGAGATCTTCAAGGGCCCGGGTCTGAGGGGGGAGAGAGTTCCACAGTTTCGCCGCTAGCACCCAAAAAGAGCGGCCCCCCACTCTACTCAGCCTAAAGCGCGGAACAACTGCCAGATTTTGGCCCAGAGATCTAAGGGTTCGTGAGGGTACATATAGCCTCAGCAAATTCTCCAGTATTTGGGGAGATGAACCCTTCAGGATTTTAAAAGCAAGGCATAATACCTTGAATTTAATCCTCTGGCTCACAGGGAGCCAGTGGAGAGAGCGCAGCACGTTTGAAACAGAACACTGCCTTGGCAGCCCAATCACCACTCTGGCTGCAGCGTTTTGAACTCTCTGCAGCCGCATGAGTTCCGACTGATTAATCCCCACCAGAAGCGAGCTAGCATAATCCAGCCGGGACACCACTGATGCTTGGACCACTAACTGCCTGGTGGGTGCATCGAAATATTTCAAAATAGGTCTTAGACCCCTAATGATGCCGTAACAGGTAGCTGCCACCTTCTTAGTGTGGCAGATAAAACTAAGAGTCGGATCCAGCCAGACTCCAAGATTTTTATCTCTGATACTGGAGAGGGAGTCACACCTAATTCAGAAGGCCACCACATGTCACCCCACAGCTCCGCCTGTTTGCCGAGCACCAAAACCTCGGTCTTTTTTGCGTTTAACTGGAGACAGTTGGAAGTCATCCAGTTGGCCACTGCTCGTAGTCCGTCACGGAACCTGGGAGCCTCCATGTCAGAGTCCCCACTCAACGTGACCGCCAGCTGCGTGTCGTCTGCATAAGAGACCATCGTCAGGCCTCACTGCTTGACGACCGCAGCCAGCGGCCTCACGTAGAGATTAAATAGAGTGGGGCTTAACGAAGAGCCCTGCGGGACACCCAGTTCCAACGGATAAGATTTAGACTGGCAGGGCGGGATCGCAACCTTAAAAGACCGTTCGGCAAGAAAGGAACGGAACCAGCATAGGGCGGAACCCGTGACACCTACTTCTTCCAGGCGTTGAAGCAAAATCTTGTGCGAGATCGTGTCAAACGCGGCACTTAGATCTAATAACAACAGTGCCGCCGTCCGACCCGCATCAAGCACCGACCGCAGATGTTCCACCATAGAGAGTAGGGCCGTCTCCGTGCTGTGACCAGCACGGAAACCGTTCTGAGTGGGATCGAGGATGTTGGCCCTAGTAAGATGGTCAGAAAGAATTCCGTTCACATGGGCCTCAGTTATTTTCGCAGCCCAAGGGAGAAGGGAGACAGGGCGGTAGTTCTCCGGTTTAAGGGGGTCAAGGGTAGCCTTCTTCAAAATCGGTGTGACTACAGCCTGTTTCCACCTAGTGGGAACTACACCTGAAGATAAGGACAAGTTGATCAAAGACAGCACCGGAGTACGGCATAACGGGGACATGTTCCTAAACTGAGCCGAAATGTTTGCAACATGAGCAAATTAGTTTCCCACATGTACTTGTGTGTGCATTCTATTCTATGTTGATTAATTCTCAAAACCACACGATTGATTCATGTTATTGTTATGAGTAAGTGACTTCCCAAGGGGTATACAAAATGTTGTTTTTCCACCTCGCTCCATCAGAGCGTACCTACCGTTTTCATCCTACTCAAAGCTATGGCTTCCATGCTGCTTTACTTTTAGAGATCTGGCTGAACTTCAGCTCTTCTTACAGGGAAGCAGGCATGGAACAGAAGGAAAAATGCTTAATTCTTCACCGATTAAATTACTTTGTACTTGGGTCACACTGTAGGTGTATGAAGATGCATGTTTTCCCCACACTAGTGAGGGACCGCAGATACTCTGTTTAGAAGTAAATGCAAGGTAAAACAATTGTAGAAACGTACCGTACGGCTATATCGCATTCAAATATAGCAGTGCAAACCATATTTCCACAGTTGTCCACTGAGACCGAAGAAGGGTTGTCAAAACATTGGTTCTTTAGCATTCAATTTATTGGCAGCCTGCTGGCTATTCCCTTGTACCACAATGAAAATAAAACATGGCTTCTCTTCCTGTTGCAAGAGATGCACCCTTTTCTCTCAGTTCCCACTACATATAAAACATAAATACCAAACGCCTATCCAGTACAGCAATTTTTATTTCAATCTTGTTTTATTAACATTTACCTAGCTCACCGTTTGAAGAATGTATATTTCCTTACTCAGCTTGTGCATATTGCATATCTACATATAACCCTGTATGTATACACTTATGTGCATGTATTATCATGCGTATTGTCAAAACATACGCATCCCATGCTCATATTTGTGTTATACAAGGAGATTAGCATTTTGTTATACATCCTGAAAATTGTGCATTTTACTTGAAAAACAACAGAAGGCTAATGCCATAGCAACTGTAATGTAACTGACGTACATAGCAGACTGCTAATATCACAACATTGTTTCCTGACTGAAGTCCATAGCAGAATGCTAGTATCAATGCTTAATTTGAGCCGGTGGTTTCCGGTGCTCGGCACCAGCACTTAATTGTCAGCACTGGCGCTTGTGACAGTCTGCCACTAGGTGGCACTGTCTGGCTAATTCAGAGGTGACCATAACAACAGCTAATTATTAATTCAAGATTTATATTACAAATTACTATTACCCGCCGCCCAAGTCAATCTTACATCTTTTGGGGCCTGAAATAGTCAGAATTGTCACACTTGTAGGAGTGTGATGGTTAGTAGTTGTGTTGTTACTATCATTGGCAGCATGGCCGGGGAAGTGCGTGGTGCAAGCTGCAGTGGCCTCCTGACGAGAGCCCTGGCACGTATTGTTTTACAAATTAAGCACTGTAGTATAACACTGCAATCTGTCTGAAGTCCAAAGCAGAACACTGACATAATACCACTGTGCTCTGATTGATATATACAGAAGACATTAGAATCAGAACACAGAGATCTGTCCAAATTACATACAGAATGCAAACATAACACTATGATCCAACATCACAACGCTTCGATCTGACTAAAGTACACATGAGAATTCTATCATCATAACACTGCGATGAGACAGCTAACAACACTGCAATCTAACATCATTACTCTGCAATCTGACAGATAACATCACCATGAGATCAAAAAATCCTAATGCTTAGATCTGACCGAAGTACACAGCAGAATATTAACATAATACTGCAATCTGACTGAAATACAAACCAGAATGCCACTATAATAACAGTGTAATTTCACTGAAATACACAGCAGAATGCTAGCATCATAACACTGTAATCTGACTGGAGCACACAACAGAATTCTAACATCATACAACTGCAAATACACTGATGCACACAGCAGAGTTTCTATATATTAACACTGTAACCTGACTAAAGTACACATCAGAGTGCTAACATCAGAACATTGAATTCTAACAGAAGTGCACAGCAAAATACTAATACCAGAACACTGAAATCTGAATCAAGTACACACCAGAATGCTGACATCATAACACTGAAATCTGACTCAAGGTTAGCGGAATGCTAACACCAGAACACTGAAATCTAACAGAAGTACACAGCAGAATACAATCATCAGAGCATTGTAATCTAAACCAAATACACACCAGAATGCTAACGGCAGAACACTGAAATCTGACTCAAGGTTACCAGAATGCTAACACCAGAGCACTGAAATCTAACAGACGTACACAGCAGAATACAATCATCAGAGCACTGTAATCTAAATCAAATACACACCAGAATGCCAACACCAGAACACTGAAATCTAACAGAATTACACAGCAGAATACAATCATCAGAGCACTGAAATCTGACTCAAGGTTACCAGAATGCTAACATTAGAATACTGAAATCTAAGAAAAGTACACAGCAGAATACAATCATCAGAACACTGAAATCTGACTCAAGGTTACCAGAATGCTAACTTTAGAATACTGAAATCTAACAGAAGTACACACAGAATACAATCATCAGAGCACTGTAATCTAAACCAAATACACACCAGAATGCTAACACTCAAAAACTGAAATCTGACTCAAGGTTACCAGAATACTAACACCAAAACACTGAAATCTAACAGACGTACACAGCAGAATACAATCATCAGAGCACTGTAATCTGAATCAAATACACACCACAATGCTAACATTGGAACACTGAAATCTAACAGAAGTACACAGCAGAATACAATCATCAGAGCACTATAATCTGAACCAAATACTCACCAGAATGCTAACACCAGAACAGTGAAATCTATCAGAAGTACACAGCAGAATACAATCATCAGAACACTGAAATCTGACTCGAGGTTACCAGAATGCTAACATTAGAATACTGAAATCTAACAGAAGTACACAGCAGAATACAATCATCAGAGCCCTGTAATATGACTAAAGTACACAGCAGAAAGCTAGTACCATACTGGATTAATTTGAATGAAGTATGCATCAGAGTGCTGATATGATAATGCAAGCAGTGTGAGAAAGTGAATGCTTGTAGAGCTGCATACATACGTGGGAGACGTTCTAAGAAAATGTGAGGGATTGGTATGGTTGAGTGTGTTTCTTTGTAACTAAAGGAATTTAATTTCTTTCTCATTATGCAAAAGTCTGCATGTAGTTGTACTGAGGTGTAGATGTATGTCTATGTATATCTGTGTATATGTATTTTCTATCCGTGTGATGTGCCTTGCAGTTTTCCATTTTCTACTGCCATACAGACTCCATCATAATGTCTGCAACAGTAATGCTCTAATTCTTTCCTATAGTTTTCATGTGAGACTTTAAATGAATAGAAGAAATAAATGAACTGTGTGCGAGTGCTCACATTGTTATTAGTAGAGACACAGCACCTTTGGGAGAGCGACTACAGCACTATTGGGAGTACAGCACCGTTAGGAGATGGAACAAGGTACCCATGGGGAGAAAGTAAGAGGAGCAGCTACCAAGATGCACTTAGACTGAACAATTTTTCAATAAATGTAATATCCTGAGGTCTCTTATGTGGGAAGTAGGGATAGGTGAATGTTATGGGGCTTGATGCTCATGAACCCATTTGAGCCAATATGGAATTCTAGTTAATACATTTTTCTTGCCTTGAAAAACAGAATTGTCCTCCAAACATGTGTTGGCTGTTTCTACACCTATAAAATGTAATCTTATAAAAAAGCGTTGAATAAAAGATTGCACTTTCTTTAGGACTATATTGAAGGTTAAGTTTACAATTTTTGGATCAAGAGCTCCTGTGGGACATTTTGATGTTTCAACCTACCACTGGGGTTTTGGTGCAGTAGGCTACAGCACCGAGCTGCATTTCCTTTAGATTCTGAATTGTAGTGAAGTAGAGGAGCAACTGAGCTATGCCAGTGTTATAATTGTGATCTCTGAATTGTTCTGGTTTATTGCAGCTTCTGTCAGTGCTACAATCGCTGAAAAGAATACTCAACTTTGTAAGTCAGACCTATTGGCATGGCCATTGCTTATTAAAACTTTGTTCAGAATGCCCTCTTCCAGCAGCTGCAAGCTTCCATTATTGAACATGAGTTGCCAGATCCCCTCACTCCCTACTCTGAGCTACGGCAGATTTTTTTTTTTTAAACTGATCATGGTCCATTAGTGAGGATGTGCTTGACGTGAGAGGCATAGGTTACGCAACCTGTTGCATCACCTGCCCAAGTGTTTCTTCAGGCCCTCCATCAATCAGCGCTCTTGAGTAGTTCTCTGATGAGTAACTATTGTTTACCACTGGTGTCCTTGTGTACCGCTGTATTTGTCATTGGGTGCCAAGTGTCCCTATTTCGGTCTTGATTCTCCAAAATGTGTAGCAGTGAGGTCCATGTCTCAGTGGTAAAGAGCTGGGAGCTCAAATACCAAGAGACAGAGCAATTACACTCAGTAGAAGTCAATGTCCAGTAAAAGGCAATATCTTAAAGGGATTTGGGTCTTTATTTACTTCAGTAAATTCAGAATAGTAGAAATAACGATGAATGCAAAAACAGGGAGGTCCAAGCACTGACTGCGGTTGAAATGTGACCCCAAACAATTGAAAGGCCCTTACACATTATGGCCTGATCGTGTATTACAACATGGGCTGCTATGGGGCAAT
The DNA here is from genome assembly GCF_964261635.1 of Lissotriton helveticus. Lineage (NCBI taxonomy): Eukaryota > Metazoa > Chordata > Amphibia > Caudata > Salamandridae > Lissotriton > Lissotriton helveticus. Next base: position 1,622,743,881 of record NC_136068.1, on the reverse strand, counting down.
GTGATTTTAAAAGGAATAAATTGTATGTTGTTAGAAATGGGGATCTCTAGTTGGCAGCGGCTGGCGCCAAGGTCCAAATAGGGATTCTTCTTCCTAAGTCAGAGTAAGGGGGCTACACACTTTGATAACCCCTGCTCAACCCTGTTGTAACATACTACGAGCAGACAGGCCTATCTCAGAGGCAGTGTGTGAAGCATTTATGACCATACACAATAACGCAGGAAGGACGCTACAAATGGACATCACAAGTAAGTATAGAAAAATATTTATCTTACTATAGGAGCCACAATGCACATAATTACAGATTCACTTCAAAGCAATAAAGGCACTCAAAAAGTGTGTGAACAAACTTAGTTTGAGGCCAAGGTCCTCGCGACCCGGTGATGCACAATGTACTTGGGGTTTAAAGGGGCACGGCACGCAGCCTCACAAGGAAGCTGTAGTGATGACAGACGGACTTGCAGTGGCCACAGCTCCCAGCTGTAGCGGTCCGCGGCGTGCACTCATGATATTCCTGGGACGGGGCTTAAAGGAGGGCACCCAGCGGCACACACAGGTGATAACAAGATCCTTGAAGTGGTGACAAATGCGGGCACTCAGCGGCACAGCTCCTCAGCTGCAGCGGCCCACAATAGCGATAGCAATGATTCTGGTAGGATGGCAAATGCGGGCACTCAGCGGCATAGCTCCTTAGCTGCAGCGGCCCACAATAGCAATAGTGATGATTCTCATAGGACGGCAAATGAGGGCACTCAGCGGCACAGCTCCTCAGCTGCAGCAGCCCACAATAGCGATATCAATGACTTTGGTAACACAGGCAAATGTGGGCTCTCAGCGGCAACAGCTCCTCCGCTGCGGCGGCCCACAATAGCGATAGCAATGACTTTCAACCTGCGTTCCCCGCAGTAGAACCAGAGGCTCTGGAGTTCTCAACAGAGGCCTCACCTGCAAGTAGAATCCCCCTCAAATAGGAATCCGGGCAGCTGATGGGTGAAGTCTAATGTCCCTGAGACTTCAGCAGGAGGCAAGCTCAAATCAGACCCTTGGGTAGTTGCTTCAGCAAGATGGATGAAAGTTTCAAAGTCCTTTCCCTCTAGTTACACGGACAGAGGTTCGTCTTGACATCCAGAAGTAACACATGTGTAGGGGTTTTAGCACGGATCTTTATACCCCAAAAGTCTTTGTTCTCAAAAAGTCACAAATCACTGAACCCAGCCAGAACCAGTTTGGTGTCGTCCTGGAGCACTTTGTTTACAAGGCGGGGTCTGCCATCAGACGTACTGTGGGAGGTGGAGCCATTATTCACCTTGCCAGGCCCAGCCCTGCTCAGATCAAATGGTCACCCCTCCCCATACTCCAACTGCAGATCTCTCTATTCAATCCAGGTCGGGCCAACCTGCCCTGTCCCTCCAAAACCAGACAGCCAATACACATAACAGCAGAGCCCACGGGAAGGATTAGGCAAGAAAATACCCACTTTCTAAAAGTGGCACTTTCAAACATGGAACACAAAAATAATCATCACCACAAGATGCACTCTAATATTCTGAGCTGAGGCATACTAAACTCTGTTTTCCTATCATGTCCCTTGTGTCAATTTATAATAGGGAGCATTTGCACCGTAGCACTGAATGGCAGTGGCACAGCGCCCAGAGCATCTAACACCAGCAAACTCAGAGGAGACAAAAGTGAAAAATGGATGGGAGACCCACGCCAACGGTGCCAGGTCTAACATATGTTCTTCTTGACAGTCCACAGAACCCTCTGGACTCAGTCCTCCTGCTAGACTCTCAATAGCAATCCTCATTCAATGGATGTAACAAAGTCTTTGACCAAATGCTACATTGTACCAAGGATGTTTCGCTCTGTCTGCCGGTGTGCTGATTGCTCAATGACAAAGTAAAGAAAGGGGAACAATTCTTGACTGACATCCAGGCTTTCACTCCAAACTGATAACTCTACTCCCCACGGACTCCTTAATGACTAACATCATTGACAGTATAGACTCCTGATTTGTTCCCAGCACCAAATCTGGTTGATACTCACACTACAGCACTGACCCCCTTGCAATATCCTGGTCTATAACCAACTCCCAGTGACATCTTGAGTCCAGCACAGCATTGGTCCAACATCCCCGCTCTGGTGTCAAAAGGGCATGTGAAGTCTACTGAGGGCAAAACTGTGACAATTCCACTGTTGAGCTAAAGAGCGAGTGAAAGGAATTATGCGATACTTCAACCATGGTGTTTTTCACATAATTTTGGATTTACCGCATTTGTCACAAAATCCATCATCTGCCTGGTCATCTGCACAATAGTTTCTATCTCTAATGGATCAAAAGTTACAAAAGATACAGTGACATGTGTTACTGCACAGTGGAAGACCCTTTGCGAAGGTTTTTTGTTTGCCTTTCAGTTGCTTATTGCTGTATCTGGATGCTAAACTGATACGCATGAAGTGAAGCCTTTGCCTGGATAGTGTTAACGTGCAAAATATTTCAGTAATACTATCACAAATATGCTGCATCAAGTCACTCAATATGCTTTTTGTTGCTGCATAAGTTAGTGAATGCTGCCGCATAAATTGGTACTCCTCGGCAGCATAATTCCAGTGGTCCTGGCTAAAATGCAGAGGATTAGTAGAGGCCAGAGAAAGGCACACCTTTTGGTACCAGGCATGTTTTGTCATCCCTCTGTGTCAAATAAAGAGGTTGAAATTATGGCATATTGAGCAGGCCGCGAGATGAGAGAGGCGCTGTTGGCAAGAATAGACTCTCTCCTTCCAATGGTGCACACCCCACAAAAATGTCCACATGTGAATTGCAGAAGAACCGTGATCGTTAAGCAGAAATTTGTTCAGGAGGGAACTGGAGACTTCCCCAAAAGGTCCCGTCTTGGAAAGCATGGTTCGGTCTGCAAACAGAGATTCCTCAAAAGGGGAAAGCTTCTATTTTATAACGGTGGCTCCATTTCTCTTTATGGGATTTGTACAGCGCCTGGCTTGTGTGCATCCATGGCGGAAGACCTCTACTAGCACTGAAAGGCCACAAACTGCTGCCAACTGAGCCTTCTGCAAGCTTGGGGGAGCTGGTTTCGTAAGACATGGGTCCTGTTAGAACTGGGGGTCCCTAGTTGGCAGAGGTAGGTACCACTGTCCAAATAGGGACCCTTGCTTCTAGTCAGGGTAAGGAGGAACCACTCTTCAGATAACCCCTGCTCACCCCCTTGGTAGCTTGGCACGAGCAGTCAGGCTTATCGAAGGCAATGTGCAAAGTATTTGTACCAACACTCACAGTAACACAGTGGAAACACCACAAACTGATTCCACAACAGTTTAGAAAAATAAAGGTATTTTTAATCTAAACTACACAAGACCAAAACGACATTAATCCAACATACACAGTTCAAGAATATGGTTTCAAATGAGTTCCTAAGGTTGCGTTAAAGTAATCCACAGTTGCGTCACGTTTTAGTCAAGAGTACCTTTAAATGCAACAAAAATTCCAAGTGAAAGCTGTTGCTTTGAAAAGCAAGCGATGCGTCACTCCTGACACCCTGGGGAGGCGATATGACAACCCCGCTGGATGTAGGGGGCGTGTTGCAGTGACTCCGGTCTGTATGGGAAGGGATGCGATACCTTGCGTGGATTCCTTGTGCACAGGTTTCAGTGGAAGCGGCTCGCAAAAGGTACGATGCGGCGATCTTCGGGGCGGCGACGATCTCCGGTGCAGCGACGATGCGCGGCTCAGCACCGATCTTCTCCTCAGCACCGATCTTATCCTCTCGCGGCCCCTCGATGCAGAGGCTCTGCGATGACTCTCGCAGCGACGTGATGCGGTCCGCAAGCAAGCGGTGCGACGATTTCACCCAGCGACGACACGCTCTGCGACGATACTCGCAGCGATGGTACTCTTCCCGCACCGGACTGGTGCGTCCCGCAAGCGAAGGATGCGACGACTCTGGCAGCGTCAACATGCGCTGCGACGATCTCGGCCTTCGCGGTGGCGGGAATTTCCTCGCACTGACGGGGATGCGCTCCGCAAGAGAGCGATGCGATAAAACTTGCAGAAAGTTCTTAAAATCTTGGTTTCCAGCTTCCCAACACAGGTACAACTTCCACAGGCACCACAACTGGCCCAAGCACTCTAGGAAGGACAGAACTCTCTCAGTAGAGTTCAGGGAAGCTGGAGGTGAAGTCCTTTTATTCCTGGGACTTCTTCATAGGGAGACAGCTCTTCTTCAGGCCCTTGGAGATTCCTTCAAGCAAGGGGACACAGCGCAAAGCAAAGTCCTTCCCCTCTTCTTGGCAGCAAAGCAACTGCGGGTCAGTCCAGCAAAGCAATAGCAGGACAGTCTTCCTTCTTCAGTCTTCCAGCTTTCTACTTGACAGAGGTTCCTTCTTGACTCCAGGATGATCTAAAGTTCAGTGGTCTGGGGTCCTGTACTTCCCCAAAAAGTCTTTGTTCCCTTTGTGCAGGAGGGCTCTGAGCCCGGTCCAGACCAGTTCTGGAGCACTCTGTTTATATGACTCCTTCTTTCCTTTCACAGTGCAGAGCAGAAACATCAGATGCCCTACAGGAGGTGGAGCCAGCTGTCAAGGAGACACTACGTCGTCTCTTACCTTAGCTTCTTTTGAAGACGTAGTGGTTTTTGCAGGGACGCAGGGACCAACTTCCAAAACAACTAACCTTAAACTTGTGTTTTTAATTGTACAAGATTAAGACTAGAAATTTGGGAGGGGGTCCGGGTACTGGACGTGACGTGGATCCTTGCTGTCGACCTGCGAAGCAACAAGTACCAAAGAGTCAGATCTAAACTTCTTCCTTTGATTTTTTCATCAGTTATCTTTACAAACTATACTCAATTTTGTGCATCAGTAGTTTTCAGTTCTATGCCTACCTGCGAACAGCAGTCTCTAGTCTACGTCCAATATGTCTTGTCAGGTTAGAGATGAACTGAAGTCGTCAGGCACCTTCTAGTAGTAGTTCTTTAGTTCTTTTGTGTAGGTATTGGCTAAAACACATAAAAGAGAATTGTCATGTCTTTTCCTCCTATCAGTTGAACATTTAAATTCTGACCTTTCTTAAACTTACTTAAATTGTCTTGCTTGCCCTTTACTTTCTGGGATGTGAGAATGTTCTGGAAGGAAAACAAGATCCAAGAAAAAACACAACACCCCTCTTATAGTACAGTGCTATACTTTTCTTCTAGCTCAAAAGCTATCCTCTTAACCTTTGACATAGAGGCCTTTTCAAAATATACTACTTAAGTATAAATGTGTACTAAATATCATTAAAACACACAATAAAACAACAGGAGTCTTTATCTTCACTTTTGTAAAGAGTTCCAAAAATTATTCTAAGTTTTTCTTTCGTTGGGCACCTTAATTAGATTAATGCACTTATCTTCTTTTCTTTGTCTTTGCAGATTCCTCGGAAGGTTGTTAAAATCGGGACATCCCAAGACGTGACTCAACAGAAGAAAGGATTCCAACAGGCAAGTTATTTTTCTCTGGAAACTAGAGACTTCAGACGCGACCTCTCCCGAAGTGTGATGGAAGGCAAAGCGCCTTCTGAAACGTCGGGTGCGGTTTAAATAGAGCACTGCACCCGACCGCACCCAAAACGAGCGCACGCACGGCCACGTCAGGCCGGTAATGCGCCAGAAGAAAGAATCCGTGGCTCCACTGGTGAATAATTGGAGCGCGGAGAGTCTCGCTGTAACATTAGTTTTCCCCCCAGTCTCTGCCATTAATTAAGAGAAAAACTGAAAACTTTCAAAGCAGACAAAATACATTAAAAGAGAATACTTTTAACTCGCAAAGTCATGCTTTCAGTTTTAGCGATTAACAACGTTTCATGACACCTTAAGATAACGTTTTATCACAGAAAGTTTACACCAACCATACTGATGTAATTGAGTTGCTGGTGCACGGGAAAGGGGTGGGTTTTTTACATGATAAACTGCTCTGGTCAGTGCTAAGGGTGCTGCAGACCGGTGTTTGTGGACTCTCCATTAGGTTCTTTGTGTGGTTTATGACACCAGCATTGTGGAGGGAAAGCACAGCCCTGGAGCACTTTGTTTACATGATTCCTTCTCTCCTTTCACAGTGCAGGGCAGAGACATCAGACGCACCCCAGGGGGTGGAGCCAGCACTGTGGGGGGCAGGCACAGTCCTATTCAGGTCCCAGGTGCAACTCCTCCCTCCCATCTAGATGCAGATCTCTCTATTAACCACTGGGCGGACTCATTCTGACTCCTGGAACCTCCAAGCCCTGTCACTCACAAACCAGACAGTCAATTCACAAACAGGCCAAGGCACACAGAAAGGTCAGACAAGAGAACAGCCACTTTCTAAAATGGCTGTTCTCAAACACAGGATTTAAAAACCACCTTTCCTAAAAGATGTGTTATTAAATTCTGAGTTCAGGGATACCAGACTTTTATGTCTATCTTGCTCCTATGGGAAGATATGCAGGTAACCACTATAGCCAGCATTCCCCAAGATAGCCTATGGGCAAGATAGCCTTACAATAGTGAGAAACGAAAATGGCTGTAATTCACTACCAGAGCATGTCACCTTCACTAGTACTTGCTCTACCTTTCACATACACTGCACCCTGCCCAGGGGGGCACCTTGGGCCTTCCATAGGGGTGTCCGATATGTATAGAAAGGGAAGGGTTAGGCCTGGTCAGTGGGGACACTGGCCAGGTTGACATGGCAGTTCACAGACTGCACACAGGCACTGCGGTGGCAGGCCTGAGACACCATTTTAGGGCTACTCATGTGAGTGGCAAAATCAGTGCTGCAGGCCCACTAGTAGTATTTGAATAACCAGCCCAGGAACACTCAGTGCACGTCACTAGGGACTTCTTGGTGATACAAATATGCCAATCATGGATAACCAATTACAATAACAATTGAAACAGAGAGCATATGCACTTTAGCACTGATCCGCAGTGGTAAAGTGCCCAGATTCCTATTGCCAACAACCACAGGTCTGGAAAGATAAAGGAGGAAGAAGCAACATTTTGGTGATAACCCTGCAAAAAGGGCCATTTCCAACAGGTCCTTTGCTCACTTTTCCACTGCATTCAAGCTAGTCTGGCTGATGAGGGCTGTTAGCCCGAAACCGGTCCCAGGATGTTTGTTTACGGTCCAGGGAAGACATGGCTTGGCAGTTCAGGCTGGACTGTTCCCATGAGGCACAGGGTCAAGACTGATTTGCATATAACTGTGTCTGAACTGGGGTGGCGAAGTGAGCTAAAGAACGATGATTGATTCAACCCAGATCTTTGCCTGGGGGTGAGTGTCTGAAAAATGTCAGTGCTCCGTCCATCATCTGCTTGTGTTTGCTTCGTAAGATATACTGCCTGTGCCTTGAAGGTGGAGGAAATCTGGAATGTGCCCCTAGTACGTGGTATCTAACAGTTTTACCTTTCTTAGGGAGGCATCTTTGGGGTTATCCCTCACACTCATCTGTATCCACATCGAAGGGGAAAGGCTGATAAAGGCTGTGGGATTAGGATAGTTTGGCCACTTCCTCCCTTTATTTTGAAAACCCTCGTGCTTCTCCCTCCCAGAGGGAGAGGTCAGGTAGCAAATTCCTTCTGAAGTTCTCTCTGCAGGGAGGAGCAAGGCTGTCTGTGCGGGGGGGAATTGTGGGGGGATTGGTCCAGATGGCCAGGAGTCTGGCCCAAAGGTGTCCTTTGGAGATGGAAGTTTTCTGTTTCTCAACAGTGCATCTCTTTAGTTAGGAGACCTCAAGGAAGCTGAGATGTGCCCTATGACATGTGAAATTCTTTCCCAGTGCAGATGAGTTGCTGCGTTTGGCTCCTCCAGCAGGCAGTGATGATGGCATCACACATCACCTAGCGAGGCAGGGGACAAGGGAAGAAGGCTCATGGTGAAAGCACCAGATATTTCGCCCATGGTATGTGCTGGAGACATACTTAGCACTGGAGAAGAAGTACTCCAGAAGAGTAACCTGGTGGCTAGGAAGCTCTGAAACGTGCTGGAAGGACCAGAATACACATGGTAAGTGCAGGCTGTACTATACTCCATGCCAGCTCTCTCACTCTGACATGGATGCTTCCCAAAAAAGGGTTTGTATTATGGACACGTGTAAGGTTGGTAGTGTGTGGTCTTCTATTAGCACCTCTGTGAGAAATGGGATTCCTGGTTGGCTGAGGTATGCCCACTGGTCAGGGAGGAACCACCACTCTAGTCAGGTAAGCTTGATACACACTAAAAGATGCCCACCCTCTTGTAGCTTGGCACAGAGCAGTCAGGCTTATCTAAAGAGGCAATGTGTTAACTATTTGTGCAACACACACACAGAGTAACACAATGAATACACCACAAAAAAGACTCCCCATAGGTTTAGAAAAATAGAGTATATTTATCGGGAGCAAAATAAGACCAAAATGACAAATCAATAGTTGTCGAGTATAGATTTTAAAAGATTAAATGCAAAGATAGTGCTTAGAAGTCACTAGTGGTCAAAAGGTTACTTGAGGACTCAAGGGACCAGTGCAAATCTAAAGTTCAGGCTGACCGCGATAGAGGGCAGGCTGGCTACAGGACCCACACAAGGCCCACTGAGAAAGTACCTTGGATGGACCAAAGCGTTGGTGCTGAGGGTACGATGTATCAATATTTTCCCTGCAGTCAGGTTGCTGCGTCATCGCGGAGCTTCACTGAAGTGAAGGCAATGTGTCGTCATCAAGCCATGCAGACCGTCATTATAGGGCTATGCAGGCTGTGGAACCTCTGTAGTTGAACAGCCTCTGTTTGGGCATCGAAGAGCGATGCGTCGGTTCCAACTGGCACAGTGGTGACGATGCATTGGTTTTGTAGATAACAGCTGCAGAACCCACTTCTGAGGTCCAGAACTTGGAGAGGACACCTCAGGCAAGGGTAATACTCACAGAAGGCAGAGTCCAGTAGCACCATGAGAATTGAAGTCTTTTGTGTCCCTGAGCCGTCATAAAACAGGAGGCAAGCCCTTGGAAATCACTTGGAGGGAAGGCAGAGTCTAGCTCTCCTTCAGCAGAATCAGGGAGCGGCAGGCAGCAGGGCAACAAGCAGAAAAACAGTCGTTCCAGAAAAGTAGTCCAGTTGAGTCCTTTAAGCAACACCATTGTTCTTCTGTCAGAGGTTCCGTTCAAGATCCAGAAGAGTAGGTTTTCAGGAGTTCAAAGACCCAGTACTTATACCCAAAAGTGCCTTTGAAGTAGGGGGTGAATTCAAAGCAGCACTCTGAGGTGCACAAGGATCCCTTTTGACCACGTCCTGTCTTGCAGGCTATCTGTGTGTGGGGGGGGGGTGTAAATCAGTGTTTTGTGTGTGGACAGGACACTACCTATTGAAGTGTCAGACCCTGCTTCCATTCCTCCCTTCCCAGGGAGACCCATTAGAATGCAGATAAGTGCTCAGAATGTAGATGAGCCTCATCTTCCTGTGTTTGTGGCTGTCTAGAAAAAATATATAAAGTGTAGTTGTCACCCAAACCACACGTGTATTGGAGATAGGCTGTAAGGTACAAAAGGGCTAAGAGCACAGAAATGTCCACTTTCTAAAAGTGGCATTTCTGAAATAGTAATGTTAAATCCAACTTCACCAGTAAGGAGGATTGATCATTATCATTCCAAACATAAGAAACATGAAAAAGCCACACCTCTCTGATCAGGAATTACAGCTTAAAAATGTATTAAAGAATTCCAAATGCTGGCCTATGACAGAGGTAGGCCTCATAGTAGAGAAAAATGAATTAGTCTGTTTGTCACTACCAGGACATGCACAACACACAAGTACATGTCGTACCTTTTACTTACATGAACCCTTCCCATTAGGGTTACTTAGGGCCTACCTTTGGGGTGGATTAAATGTAATAAAAGAGGAATTTAAGGCTTTTTAAGTAGTTGTAAATGCAAAGTCGAAGTAGCAGTAAACTGCACACACAGGCACAGGTACAGCAGTGGCAGGCCTGAGATAGGTTTGAAAGGCTACTTCTGTGGGCAGCACATTCAGTGCTGCACCCCACTAGTAGCAGTTGAAGTACATGCCCTGGGTGTACGGTATACCACTTTACAAGTGACTTACCAGTACACCAAATATGACAGTCACCCACACACTTGAGAATAATTTATTACAGCAACGCACTCTATGCCGGCATCACCCAGAAACTCCTCAATAAACTGCAGAACATCCAGAGTGCCTCCACCAGACTCATCCTCAACATCCCCGCCACAGCCACATCACCAGCCACCTCAGATACCTCCACTGGCTCCCAATCAACAAAATAATCACCTTCAAGCGCCTCACACATGCCTACAAAGCCTTACACAACGCGGGACCGGCGTACCTGAACTTCCGCCGTGCATTCAATGTACCCACCAGAGACCTAAGCTCCGCCCAACTGACTCCCTTTCTACATATCTGTAAGACCACAGCTGGAGGAAAATCCTTCTCCTACCTCGCAGCAAAGACCTGGAGCACCCTGCCTCTCCACCTGAGGCAATCGCCATCACTGCCTCAATTCAGGAAGGACCTCAAGACCCGGCTCTTCGACTGAACCACAGTGCTCCAGTGGACCAGCAGCTCCCCTCCGCAAGCGCCTTGAGACCCTTACGGGTGAGTAGTAACACTTTACAAGTCGTTGATTGATTGATGAATAGGAGAAAATGAATAGTTGTATACACTGCAGAGATATGGCCCTGCTTCTTAAAGACCTTGACTAATTTGACTCTTGAATTCAATCTCTTGTAAAAAAATAATAATAATAATAACTGTTACACCACAAAGTCATACAGGTAACCAGAGGCAACTCATTCACAGTATAAACTATACAAAACTCCTAGGCTGCATGAAAACCAAAGCTATAGAAACACAACATCAGGGAAAAGATAATGCTCTTAGGACCTATGATCACATATATCAACCAACATCAACTAATGCATGAACAGGATAAATTGTAAACCCAAGCACACGTAAAATTCAACTGGTAGTTTTGGATGTTAATCATACATAAAACACAATAAATCAATCCGTTTGTTCTCCTTTTTTTCTTTTCTTTTAATAGGTCGTCTTGTTTTCAGTAAGTGAAAAGTTCCCAAGCCTACACGTGTTTCGTTGCCTCAGTATGGTTGTACATGGGACTTGTTCATGGCTAGGTAGAGAATAATACGATGTTTTACGTTACTCATAATTCGCAAGCATTTGTTAGTTCAAAACCAAATGTGCTCCCTGGGGAATTCCAAGTGACGCGGTACTAATCAAATGATAGCACCTTAAAATCTGGTGTTTGTTCATGCATATAGTGTAAATAGTGACATTCCAAAAATATGAGTCTTCACAAGTTATGTAGATGATTGTACACATACATTTGTTGTGCTTTAAAAGTGAACAGTGCGCGTGACAATGGTTGGTTATGTGATGGGAATTATAACTAATATGAGTCGTAGCACCAGTATCTTTCTGCTTGCCTGGAAATAAAGATTTGGAATCATGTTGGAGTGGTCGGTCTTTCACGCTGCTGATGGTTGTGCGTGTGCCCTGGTGGATTTTTGAGGTGTCTGACACACCTGTAAACCGGCCCCGACTCACAAGGATGTGGCGCTTCATTTGTCAGAAAAATTTAACTTTTGTGTGAACCAAAGTAAGGAGCACCCGCCGGCTGAAGCAAAAGACACGGAAAGGGCTGAATGGAAGTGGTCACGTTAAGAGACCCGCCTCACCATGGATGTGAACTTTGTAAAACAGCTAGGGTTTGCTAAAAGAACCTTTCTTGAAGCACGACATGGAGACAAAATTTAACTCCACAATGGCAAGTAAGGAGTGATTAATGGGGGTGGTCGTGAAATTTCCCAGTGTTACCTGTGACATCGGATGCATTTGCAAAAGGTACTTGACCACACTAAAACGTGTAGCATTTGGTAGAGAATGACATTGGGATGTTTCGCCAAAATCTTAATTGAAGAAAAAGTTAAAAGTTGAATTTCCAACAAGAGGCATTGTGGACCTCGGAACACGGAGCTAAGCTTAAGTGGATTACGTTTAAGGTACACTGAAAGACACTCAAAGAGACTATATGTACTAAACATTATAAAATAATAAAAACGAGTACTTTCACCTTAACAAAAGAAGAACGTCGAAAATGTGTTAAAAAGACTGCCTCTTTAACAAATGGACATGTGTCCTTCTTCAATGTTGGAGTCACGTTTTAAATATGCAACGACCCCACCCCACAACTATGCATATGATTAAGAGGTTACAAACCTCGAAACGCGTCATGCTGCCCTGCTTGTAAAACGCTGCTTGCCTGGAAATAAAGATTTGGAATCATGTTGGAGTGGTCGGTCTTTCACGCTGCTGATGGTTGTGCGTGTGCCCTGGTGGATATATATATATATATATATATATATATATATATATATATATATATATATATATATATATATATATATATATATATATATATATTTATATATATATATATATATATATATATATATATATATATTATATAGTTAGGATTTTTTCTCTATGGGATTTTTGAAAATTCTATGTCTAATAACTTTGGCGTTTGTGGACGGAATTGGCAGAAATTTTCAGGAAAATGGAACATTTTGTTTCTGAGCAGCCCCTGGAAATTTGGGGGGGGTTCGTCAAGGGGGGGCCGAGAAAAAAGGGGGGTCCCAAAACGCGTTTTTCCAATGTTAATTTCCATAGGGCGGTTGGCCTCACTTTTAGCCCGAACGGCTGAATGGATTTGCACGAAACTTGGCAAAATTGTAGGGACTGGTAGCCCGATGTGCCTTTGCTATGTCTCAATATATGTGCTCCAGTGGATTTTGAGAAATTAACGTTCAAAAAAAGATATATATCTGTGACAGCGGACCGGGCAGCGCTCCGGTTCGCGTACTTTTCGCGTTACGGAGCTTTGTGAAGCGAAGCTGATTGGTTCTCCGGCGTCTGTAAACATTCCAAACAGTCCGTAGCGGCCGCCATCTTGTCTCTCGGTAGGATCGAGAGACAAGAGGAGGCCAAAGCGAAGGGGCAAATGACCATAAGGGGGCATAGTAGATCCTCCCTGACCCCCTAGGTTTGATGTACCATTTTGCCAAGTTTGGTGTAATTCCGTTCAGCCATTCAGGCTGTAGACGTATCTAAATGTCCTATGGAAAATTGCATGGGGAAAACACATTTGAAAGTGTTGAAATTTAGAACCAATTAAAATGTTACTTTGGTTTTGTATTTGTGTGTGATGAAAGTTAATTGGTTATGTATATATGGGGAAAACACATTTGAAAGTGTTGAAATTTAGAACCAATTAAAATGTTACTTTGGTTTTGTATTTGTGTGTGATGAAAGTTAATTGGTTATGTATATATCTAAAATGAGAGGAAACCACAGCCATTTTGTGATACTACTGTCTGAGGTACATTTGTGAGGAATTTTTGGTGCTCAATTTCTGGTGTTTGATTTACACAGTACTAACGCTTCTCCTACTTTCAAAAAGGTGAGTTGTTAATTTGTAAGGGGAACTATGTTGTACACTTTAAGATAATTTGAAAAATGTTTTCTGTTATTTATTTACAGTCCTTCTGTTATACTAAATACTTGATAAAGTTAGTTTTATATTATGTATTACTAAAAACGATAAATGAAAGTGATTATTTTTTTCTGCAATTTACAGCAAGAAATTTCAAAATAAAATGGATCACAATGAAGAGACCGTGGCAATTTCTTTTGAATTATCCACTACATTTATTGAAATTGACAGCACCAATAATGAAATATTCTCACAAGGAGTAGATGACTTGAATGAATTTTTTGATCAATCTCTTGACGGCGAATTTATCGAATGTTTGGAGACTATAGAGTTACAAGAATCATCATTGCAGACTTTTCATGAGGAGATTCCTGATGAGATGATTGAAGAGGAAATTCCTGATGAGGACATGTTACTAGTTCTTTCAAATTATGAAAATTCAGAAGAATAAATTTATATTTAGAAATCAAAAATTTTATGAGGTTGTAGCGAAGTGATTGTAAGGATTTTTGAAAATTCTATGTCTAATAACTTTGGCGTTTGTGGACGGAATTGGCAGAAATTTTCAGGAAAATGGAACATTTTGTTTCTGAGCAGCCCCTGGAAATTTGGGGGGGGGGGTTCGTCAAGGGGGGGCAGAGAAAAAAGGGGGGTCCCAAAACGTGTTTTTCCAATGTTAATTTCCATAGGGCGGTTGGCCTCACTTTTAGCCCGAACGGCTGAATGGATTTGCACGAAACTTGGCAAAATTGTAGGGACTGGTAGCCCGATGTGCCTTTGCTAGGTCTCAATATATGTGCTCCAGTGGATTTTGAGAAATTAACGTTCAAAAAAAGATATATATCTGTAACAGCGGACCGGATGGTTCTCCGGCGTCTGTAAACATTCCAAACAGTCCGTAGCGGCCGCCATCTTGTCTCTCGGTAGGATCGAGAGACAAGAGGAGGCCAAAGCGAAGGGGCAAATGACCATAAGTGGGCATAGTAGATCCTCCCTGACCCCCTAGGTTTGATGTGGAGGTTTTAAAAGGGCCCCGCGGGGTAAAAAAATAAAATAATAATAATCGAACGGCTGAATGGATTTGCACGAAACTTGGCAAAATTGTAGGTACTGGTAGCCCGATGTGCCTTTGCTATGTCTCAATATATGTGCTCCAGTGGATTTTGAGAAATTAACGTTAAAAAAAAGATATATATCTGTGACAGCGGACCGGGCAGCGCTCCGCTTCGCGTACTTTTCGCGTTACGGAGCTTTGTGAAGCGAAGCTGATTGGTTCTCCGGCGTCTGTAAACATTCCAAACAGTCCGTAGCGGCCGCCATCTTGTCTCTCGGTAGGATCGAGAGACAAGAGGAGGCCAAAGCGAAGGGGCAAATGACCATAAGGGGGCATAGTAGATCCTCCCTGACCCCCTAGGTTTGATGTGGAGGTTTTTAAAAGGGCCCCGCGGGCCTGGGGAGCGTACTACAAGGAAACAAGAATGATTGACTTTTAACTTATTGTATGTTTATAGACTTTTTTTTTTCTTTTTTTTCTGCTGAGTGACGTCTCGGCCTATCTCCACGGGATGCAGTCCCTACCATCTCGGCGTTTAAGCCCAGGGGGACCGGTAGTGTGGTAGAGATAACGTCTGTTAACGTTCGATTCGAAGGAAATCAGGAAGTATTGATAAACATTGTCTGCGCCATCTTGCCTTTTTTCAAATGCCACACTTTTGTCGTGCACGGCAGCCATTTTAGATGCCTTGACCAGACCCACTCTCTGCACGCTGTCGATCCTTAGCATGGCTCCCCACCCTCGCAAGCATCTCCCCCAGGCACTGGTCACCCCCGCTCTCTGTCTTACGCATGGGCAATAAACCTCCCCCCATCTGCGCTGCTCTTCCCGGAGAATCACAATCTGTGCCTGTCCGACATCTCCCTTTCGCCCTATTCACTACCGCACCCTCTGACACTCCTCTTCCTCTGTGTCCGATTGTCCAGGCCGGTCCCAGGCTATCAGCTAGCCCTGCAGATGTAGTTTATGGCTCCAGCTGTAAAGAATCACCCCTCTTCAAAGGAGTTATAGTAGATCAAGGCCCAAACCCGATGAGATCCGTCACACCACACGCGTTCCTACTATCTGAAAACCATTCTGTATTGTGATTGGGGAGGGGACCGAGCCTGAAGCGGAAGATTCCAGGGATGCCTCTTTGTACATCAAAGTTTTTACAATTATGTGTCACGTTAAAAATATATAGCACTCCAACAAAGTAGTAGGATTATAAAACTTTAATAACTTATAAATATATACAACAAAACAAAAACAGTAAAAACATTTAAAAAATTTTAGGGAAAAAGAAGGAAGTAGCGGTCGGTTGTGCGAATAGTCCCAACGCAGCACAACGTCCAGATTTCTGGACGGCACCCAGGTGATGTTGCCTGGGTGCCGCACTGATTTCGGTATCCGGCGTGGGGCGTCGCGGGGGGTGGGTCATCAGTAGCGGTCTGTTGTGCGAATAGTTCCAAGGCAGCAGAACGATGGCACCAAGGTGATGTCCAGTAAGTTGTCGCCCTCCGAATAACGGCGTGGGGCGCCCCGGGGGGGGGGGGGTGAGGCGGCGTGAACGGGCCTCCCCAGGTGGAGGCTCGTTGTGATGCGGCGCCCTCCCATACCGTCCTTGCTCCGCGTCCCTTCAGACCCTCGTACAAAGCAGAGACCGCATCCCGAGCGTCCATGGCAACAACCCGGCCCACCAAACGTCCAACCCTCTGTCCTCTGTTCCAGGAACCTATCCGGAACGGCGGACGCCCTGAAACACACCCTCCTTACCCCGGAAGTACCTCCCCTTCGCGAGGCCCGGACGCTGGTAAAGCAGGAAACAGGAAGCAGTCAGGCGTCGGATTGAGCTTGTGGCAGGAGACCCCGACCGGAGTGGCGAAGGAGAAGGCGACCGAAGAGGAGGAAGAGTGGTCCGAAGATTGGTGGTGTCCGCAGGAGGTTGCTGGGGAGCGGCCGCAACTCAACTTGGAGAGTTGCGGCGGAGCGGGTGAGTGAATCGGAATCACCCCTGTAGCACATTAGGTGCAGTGTAAATAACTCCCTTGTGTCTAGACCTATCCGTAGGATCACGCCGTCACCTGTAGCACTGTATATATATTGTAAAGCACCATACCACTTTGTAGATAAATCCCCTTTGTCCCCATCACGTCCCTCCACTCAGCACGTCTACCAGCTCTCAATACCCGTCTTGTGTCCCATACCTACCCCGACCCTACCGTCCCCTCCTCACTGTCGGTTTCTTCCCCTCACGGATACCCCGGTGTTGGTACAAGGGTCCGACCTACGAAGTCCGGTGAGACTAACGGCTCCTTTGTTTTGTTTCTTTGTTTCCCCTCCCGGAACCTCCGAGGACGACACAGACCGGTACTCCGGAAGACCCAGCTTTCCACGCGTCCCGGACCGGACACATCCTTCTACCCGAGGAGCTGATTTTTGTTGTGATTACAAGACTGTCACCTACCCTGTTTCTCAAGGACATAAAATAAAACAAACATTGCCCACTACATACGGCCTCCGCGCTTGGTATTCCGGTCCGCCACACCCCCACGTCCACATCTGGTGTCAGAAGTGGGATCCGGAAGCATGGAGGCCGTCGTACAGAAAATGGCGGAGTCCCAGGAGATGTTGGGCAAGCTAATGGAGCGCTTCTTGAAAACCGCAGAGGAAGATAGGGGACAACTACACGACGTCCTAAAGGGCCAAGGGGATGCCCATGACCAGGCCATGGGTAAACTGACGGACGTCATTGGACAACAGCAACAACGACCCATAACCTCCCTACCATCAGTGGTGCTACAAAAGTATGTTCCGGGGGACGATCCGGACTACTTTTTTACGAACTTTGAAAGGCTAGCTCAGGCCGCCTCATGGCCAGTGGACCGATGGGGTCAATATTTGGGTCCGCTACTGACCGGCGACCTCCAGGCTGCGTATCAGCAAGCCAATATACAGGGCAACACGCCATACGCAGATATCAAGAGATGCATACTAGAGAGGCTGGGCATAGACGATGAGACCTACAGGGTGAAACTACGCCAAGCCAAGGAAGGGCCACAGGAAACCCCCAGGGCCCTGTCCTTCCGCATTAAGGACCTCACGAATCGTTGGCTACGCCCGGATACCTCCACAAAAGAAGACATCCTAGCTAAAGTCTATTTGGAACAATTCCTGGCCTCCCTACATCCGGCCACCCAATGTTGGGTACGGCAACACGCACACCTCACCCTGGACACCGCGGTGGAGATCCCGAGTGCATATAGTCGTGCACAAGAAACACCAAGAGGCAGGGATGAACACCCCCACAGATCGAATATCAACGCTGTCCGACCCCACCGACCTCCTGTTCCCCGGAGAGCGGATCCTCCTCCTCTACTGCCAGCTCCCCTCTTGTATAGACCTCCAAACCCGGGTCCACAGTGTTACAACTGCGGGGGATATGGCCACATAGCTCGTGTCTGTCCACATAAGGACGAGCCCATGGAGGTAGGCCTGGTACAGAACTATGTTTGTGCAACACCTGGAAAAACGCCCCCTCCATTCCGTTGTCCGGTATATGTGGACGGTCATCCAGTCCTGGCTTTGGCTGACACGGGCTGTCGCCAGAGTGTTCTACGTCCCCAGGACATGCCAACAGCCCCGGGACCACCCACCGGCACGGTAGCCATACAATGCGTACACGGGGACACCAAGAGATACCCAAC
The DNA here is from genome assembly GCF_964261635.1 of Lissotriton helveticus. Lineage (NCBI taxonomy): Eukaryota > Metazoa > Chordata > Amphibia > Caudata > Salamandridae > Lissotriton > Lissotriton helveticus. Next base: position 1,622,725,586 of record NC_136068.1, on the reverse strand, counting down.
CACCCAGATACGGGTACAACATCCGGCTGATCCCGGAACCAATCTCACAGTGGGACTGATACCGGGTCTTCCTGAGCAAGTGATCTTAGGGAGCGACTATGCAGGCCTTCCTAAACTGTTGCAAGACACTACTGACTCTCTGAACCAATGGTGGGAAGAAGCTCCGTTTTCCAGGGAGCAGCCTGACGCCGAAGAAACTCTCAGAACGCGGAAGTCCCGCAATCAGAAAAGAAAAGAGAAACGAAACCACATCTCCGCCTATCCCGTGGTCCCTGATGACCATCCTTGGCAAACGGACAGGGAATTCAGGGCCTCACAACAGGAAGATCCAGTCCTCCAAGAGGCCTGGGGGAAGGCCCTGGAACAAGAAGATCCTCTTCAAGTAGGTCCCTATTTTCACAAAAAGAACGGACTACTATATAGAAAAGGGGGCCCTAGCCAACCGTCCCAATTACTGATTCCCGGACCCTTCCGGGATAAGGTACTCTTCCTTGCACACAGCCATCTCCTAGGGGGTCACTTCAGTGATGAAAAAAACAGCCTATCCATCCTGAAAAAGTTCTACTGGCCAGGAGTATATCAACAGGTCAAGCAATATTGTAGAGAATGCCCTGTGTGTCAGAGGAACAGCAGATACCGTCCTCCCAGAGCTCCCTTACAACCCCTACCACTCATTGCCATCCCCTTCACCCGGGTAGGGATGGACATAATAGGCCCCTTACTCCCCTCCCGCAGTGGCTGTCGGTACGCACTGGTTCTTGTGGACTACGCCACCCGCTTCCCTGAAGCTGTGCCCTTACGCCAACCCACGACACAGACCATAGCCAAAGCCCTCATTTCCATATTCTCCAGAGTGGGGTTCCCCAGGGAGATCCTTACGGATCAGGGCACCCCATTCGTTTCTGCCTTAATGAAACAAGTATGCTCAAACTTGGGGATAAAACAGATTCGCACCTCTGCCTACCACCCCCAGACGGATGGCCTGGTAGGGCGATACAATGCTACCCTCAAGACGACACTGAAGAAAATGTTGGCCCTAGAAGCAAGGAGGTGGGAGGAAATGCTGCCGTTGGCCTTGTTTGCCATACGCTGCAAAACCCAAAGCAGCACAGGATATTCCCCCTACGAATTACTTTTTGGCCGACCTCCCCGCACTCTTCTTGACATGGCCCAAGAAGCGTGGGAGGCCGAACCCGACCGAACCCGACCCCTACCAGAATACGTTGAGAACCTCAAAACCCATCTCTCGCAAATACGCGACATAGTCCGACAGAATATGGAAGACGCCCAAGCCAAACAGAAACGGCAATACGATAAAGGCACCAGATCTCGTGCGTTTAGCGATGGGGACCTAGTCCTCCTAATGAGACCGACATCTGACCATAAATTACTGGGGCAGTGGCAAGGACCCTATACGATTCTTCGCCAAGTAACCCCCGTTACATATGAACTGGAGCTTGACCCCGCTCGGGGTACTACCCAGGTGTATCATATCAATCACCTGAAAAAATGGGAAGGGCCCCGACCTGTCTTATCCACCACTGTCCTACAACCCTCTTTTTCCTTTGACCCATGTTTTGATCCTGAAATGACCAGGGGGCAGAGACAGAGCCTACGGGAGGCGCTACAGCCCTTACAGAGAGTGTTTTCCTCCTCACCTGGTCACACGACGATTACTGAACACGTCATACAGACAGAACCAGGAAAGATAGTACGGCTACGACCCTACAGGGTCCCCGAAGCCCGTAGGAACGTGATACGGCAGGAAACCGAACAGATGCTGGGTATGGGGCTTATTGAGCCTTCTGTCAGTGAGTGGAACTCCCCCATAGTGTTAGTGCCAAAACCTGACGGGTCCGTCAGGTTTTGCATTGATTTTCGTGAGGTAAACAAAATATCATCCTTCGACACATACCCCCTTCCGCGTGTCGATGAAATGGTCGAGCGTATAGGGAAAGCCCGATATATATCCACCTTAGACCTCTGCAAAGGTTACTGGCAGATCCCATTAAGGGAACAAGACCGAAAGAAAACTGCCTTTTCCACCCCGGACGGCTTATTCCAGTTCACTGTGTTACCTTTTGGGCTTCACGGTGCACCAGCCCCCTTCCAAAGGGCTATGAACCATGTGTTAAGACCTCATTCCGGGTATGCCGGGGCCTACCTCGATGATATCGTGGTCCATAGCAACAGCTGGGAGGAACACCTTGATCATCTAGGCAAAGTTGTCACATCATTAGGCGCCTTCGGTTTCACCATAAATCCCGCAAAAACCACTCTGGCAGCACAATCGGTAAAATATCTTGGGTACCTCTTAGGCGAAGGACTGATTCGTCCACAGGAAAAGAAAGTCGAGGCCATTCAATCCATCCCATTTCCCCAGTCCCGAAAGGACCTCCGGGCATTCCTTGGTCTGCTAGGCTATTACCGTAGGTTCATTCCCAACTTCTCCCAAACTGCAGCTCCCCTCACTGACTTGTTAAAGAAATCGGCCAAAACAGAAGCCATCTTAAAACATCCCACTCCCAATCTGCAACTGGCCTTCTCTCGACTCAAGACTGCCTTAACATCCAAACCTGTGTTGGTAAGCCCGGATTATTCACGGCCCTTTCTTCTACAGACAGACGCCTCGGAACAGGGTCTAGGGGCAGTACTGTCACAGACAGACGGAAGAGGGAACGAGAACCCCATATTGTACTTGAGCCGTAAACTATAGCCCCGAGAAACCAGTTATGCAGTCGTGGAGAAGGAAGCACTAGCCATTAAATGGGCTGTTGAGAGCCTACGGTATTACCTGGGAGGGAGAGAGTTTCTCATCTACACTGACCATGCCCCTCTGGAGTGGATGGCCCGGAACAAAGGACATAACGACCGGGTCCTCCGCTGGTTCCTAGCCCTACAACCTTACAGGTTTCGGACAATACACCGAAAGGGAACAGAACAAGGCAACGCCGATTACCTCTCCCGATACCCCATGCCCCAAACCCGTACAAGAAGGACAGCTAGGGGAGGGGGATGTGATGCGGCGCCCTCCCATACCGTCCTTGCTCCGCGTCCCTTCAGACCCTCGTACAAAGCAGAGACCGCATCCCGAGCGTCCATGGCAACAACCCGGCCCACCAAACGTCCAACCCTCTGTCCTCTGTTCCAGGAACCTATCCGGAACGGCGGACGCCCGGAAACACACCCTCCTGACCCCGGAAGTACCTCCCCTTCGCGAGGCCCGGACGCTGGTAAAGCAGGAAACAGGAAGCAGTCAGGCGTCGGATTGAGCTTGTGGCAGGAGACCCCGACCGGAGTGGCGAAGGAGAAGGCGACCGAAGAGGAGGAAGAGTGGTCCGAAGATTGGTGGTGTCCGCAGGAGGTTGCTGGGGAGCGGCCGCAACTCAACTTGGAGAGTTGCGGCGGAGCGGGTGAGTGAATCGGAATCACCCCTGTAGCACATTAGATGCAGTGTAAATAACTCCCTTGTGTCTAGACCTATCCGTAGGATCACGCCGTCACCTGTAGCACTGTATATATATTGTAAAGCACCATACCACTTTGTAGATAAATCCCCTTTGTCCCCATCACGTCCCTCCACTCAGCACGTCTACCAGCTCTCAATACCCGTCTTGTGTCCCATACCTACCCCGACCCTACCGTCCCCTCCTCACTGTCGGTTTCTTCCCCTCACGGATACCCCGGTGTTGGTACAAGGGTCCGACCTACGAAGTCCGGTGAGACTAACGGCTCCTTTGTTTTGTTTCTTTGTTTCCCCTCCCGGAACCTCCGAGGACGACCCAGACCGGTACTCCGGAAGACCCAGCTTTCCACGCGTCCCGGACCGGACACATCCTTCTACCCGAGGAGCTGATTTTTGTTGTGATTATAAGACTGTCACCTACCCTGTTTCTCAAGGACATAAAATAAAACAAACATTGCCCACTACATACGGCCTCCGCGCTTGGTATTCCGGTCCGCCACACCCCCACGTCCACACTCGTCTGCTGTAGTGGGGCGCCCCTTTACCGTTTCAGTTGCCATTCCGTCCGCTTTTGGTCCACTGTGTCAAAATCCGCCATTCAGCTGAGTTGCGCCCACTCTTGCGGTGCAGCGATAGGCGGCTGCCACAGGACTCTCAAAATGGCGGCAGGCTCTTTCCTTTTTGGGCCTGGTCCACTGAAATGGCCCTGGGACACCTTGGAAATCGGATGCTAGTCTGCTAGGTCTTGGACCCCATTCTCGAAAGCGTTCCCTCAGCCTTGAGGATTGTACAAAAGTCTTGGGGGCCCCCGACTCCTGCAGGCTTCCGGTGGGGAGCGGCTGCCATGATTGCTCGCGGAATGACCACGACGGAGCCACGAGATGGTGGTGCTTTCATGCTGACGCCAGCTTCAGTCTGAAACATCCAGAAACAAGGTGGGGCTTTCATCGTTTGGGAAAAAAAAAAGTTTTCATCCAATGAAAAGTGTTATTTTTAGGTCATATGATCAAGCCTTCCATCATTAGGAAACCAAAAGTAAAATGAACCAATGAAAAGTTTTATAAACAAGTCACATGACCTGTTATGCGGCATAGGGTATAAAAAGCGTAGAAAATCCGTTGGCACGTGAGGCAGCGTCAGTAGCGGACCGATGTGCGAATAGGCCGAAGGCAGCACAACGCGCCAAGATCCGGATGGCACCGAGGTTGTGTTTAGCAAGTTGCCGCACTGGTGTGGCCATCGTACAATGCTGAAAGTGGGCGTGGGGCGCCCCGTTGGCCTGTGAGGTGGCGTCAGTAGCGGACCGATGTGCGAATGGGGCCAAAGGCAGCGCAACGCGCCAAGATCCGGATGGCACCGAGGTGGTGTCATAGTTGAGAGTTCTGAGCAGCGGTTGTAACACTGTCTGAAGCTTATTTGCAGCTGCTGCAGCTTCACTACGCGCCAAGATTCGGATGGCACCGAGGTGGTGTCTAGCAAGTTGCCGCACTGGTGTGGCCATCCTATAATGCTGAAAGTCGGCGTGGGGCGCCTCGTTGGCCTGTGAGTTCGCGTCAGTAGCGGACTGATGTGCGAATAGGCCGAAGGCAGCACAACGCGCCAAGATCCGGATGGCACCGAGGTGGTGTCTAGCAAGTTGCCGCACTGGTGTGGCCATCCTACAATGCTGAAAGTCGGCGTGGGGCGCCCCGTTGGCCTGTGAGGTGGCGTCAGTAGCGGACCGATGTGCGAATGGGGCCAAAGGCAGCGCAACGCGCCAAGATCCGGATGGCACCGAGGTGGTGTCTAGCAAGCTATGCAGCTGAGTTGCGTGCGCACTTGCGGCGAATAGGTCGAAAGCAGCACAACAATGTTTTCTGAATAGAAGACACCACAAGGCGCTGAGATTCGGTTGGCACCGAGGTGGTGTCTAGTAAGTTGCCACATTGGTGTGGCCATCCTACAATCCTGCTCCGAATAACGGCGTGGGGTGCCCGAAGGGGGGGGGGAGGCGGCGTGAACGGGCCTTGCCAGGTGGAGGCTCGTCTGCTGTAGTGGGGTGCCCCTTTACCGTTTCAGTTGCCATTCAGCTGAGTTTCGGCCGCTCTTGATGCTACAGCGACAGGCGGCTGCAACAGGACTCTCAAAATGGCGGCCTGTCCTTTGGATTTGGGCCTGGTCCACTAAAATGGCCCTGGGACACCTTAGAACTCGGACGCTCAAATTTTTTTTCCTTTCCTCTACATGCAAAAAAGGTAAATTCCCGGTACGTTACACGCTTCATCTGCCACGATGTACTCTCCAGAGGAACCGAAAAAAAATATAGTTATGGTAACTATACCATGCATCGTCATATGGAGAGGTGGCACCGATTAATTATAGTGCTGCATAAAAGAGAGATTTGGAGGAGAACCCCCGACCTGCCAGTACATTCATCAAAGAACTGGCACTGACAGCATCAGAGGCAAGGGAAACGGTCCCAAATATTTTGAAGAACTTTGGAAAGATTAAAATGACATGTTTAGATTGTGGCAAATTAATTTCATGTGGACAGATGAGTGTTACTCTAATAAATACAGCATATGAACATCATCATAGTCGATGGTTGGTAGAGACATTTTGACTATATCCTGGACCTGCCCGTCCTCGCCCAAAATGGCGCCGGAATAAATGGGACTCGTAACTCGTTGTTGTGTACTGGTTGCAGAACCTTGAAATCACGAGATACGTATGCAGTTTTGAAGCACATGGCGGGCGGGGACGAGAATTGATTGAATATTTCGACATCCTTATTGATATTAAGTACTGATGTGTTATTGATTACTGTACTATTGAAAGTTCGAATTAACGTCACCCATGGTACTTGCCCGCAAATGTATATCTAGATAATTTTATTGTAACTGGCCCTGTCGTATTTTAATTATAAAATGTACGTCCACCGATTCCGCAACTGTTAGACACCTTAGTTCTTGCAACCTAATGGCCCGCCCGTTATGTTCCTCTACAGTGTAAATGTCTACTCATCATATACGATTACAGTTTGCTCCGTGGCCGGCCCACGTGGTTATAGGCCCGTATTTGTATACTGACATTTTCACAATAAAGGTTTTTAAAAGAAAACATGGTAGTAGTATTTACATTGGTAAAGTTTTTAATAATAGTCACTGTTTTAGAATCAGTAAAAGGCAAGTGAAATAAAGCATTCGAATTACATGAAGGGTAAAAGGTATAATACGCAGGAACGCAGTAAAGATAAATGGTCAAGGGTTGTTGTGTTTTCTACTCCTGCAACATAAAGTGATCGATAAGAATCTGATATTCTGGCGTATCGGCGACTAAGACAGCAGGCCGACCCTCTTTTGCTCAACGGCTCCGTCATGGGACGAAGAAACGCCCTTTTTCTCGAAAAAGGAATATATTTTACTTGCAGGACAGTTGTAAATTTTCCGGGAAAGTACATTAGCCTGGAACATTATAACATATGTTTAAGAAAAAATAATGTTCGAAAGTAATAAAAAGCGTAATTTTTAGGTCATATGACCAAGCCTTTCATCATTAGAATAAGAAAAGTAAAATGAACCAATGAAAAGTTTTATTAACAAGTTACATGATCTGTTATGCTTACGTTACGCGCTGCGCGCCGGATCACTTCCGGATGCGCTAACGTGGCGCGTCATATGACGCATTACGCGACAACGCAGGTCCAGAATATAGTCAAAATGTCTCCACCAACCAGCGGTCGGAACACAACCCCTTTCAGCAGGCTAAATAGTTCTGTTAAATGACAACAGAAGGGACAGGCAACAAGAACCATCAGTCAAAGAGGGGAGGGCAAGTTCTTCTCTACCGGGTCACGTTGGGGCGCTACCGGAACTGATCGAATTGGTAGTCTACAGAGTTTCTGGATGTTTCAGACTGAAGCTGGCGTTAGCATGAGAGCACCACCATTTCGTAGCTCCGTCGTGGCCATTCCACGAGCAATCATGCTAGCCGCTCCCCACCAGAAGCCTGCGGGAGTCGGGGGCCCCCAAGACTTTTGTAGAATCTGCAAGGCTGAGGGGACGCTTTCGAGAATGGAGCCCAAGCTCTAGCAGACAAGCGTCCGAGTTCCAAGGTGTCGCAGGGCCATTTTAGTGGACCACGGCCAATTCTGAAGAGCCGGCCGCCATTTTGAGAGTCCTGTGGCAGCCGCCTATCGCTGCACTGCAAGAGCGGGAGCAACTCAACTACATGGTGAGCGAGACATTGTAGTCGAAAGAGCGGGCGATAAACAGCTGAATAGCGGAAGAGGCACAGTGTAGCAAAAGCGGGCGGAATGGCAACTGAAATGGTAAAGGGGCGCCCCACTACAGCGTGTCTTTAGGTGAAACGGATTGTGGGACAAGGTCAAGAATGGAAGAGTTACCAAAAGGCAAAAAGTTCCGCTTGATCCCGGGAGCCGGCCACCTATGTCGGGGGCGATCTCAGGCCACACCAGGAGAACACGACTTGGGGAGGGGGCCGGAGCCAAGCGCCCCCTCCGAGTCCGCGCCATCACACCGTCCCTCGGGGGCCTCCGTTAAGCGGTTCAGGGCGGCACCGCATCACATTGTTTACAAATGCAGTAACGTACTCAAACAGCCCCCACTTACTTTTAGAATAGTGAAGATGAAGCAAGTGCAAATAGGCTTCAGACAGTGTTACAAGCACTCTTCAAAACTTTGAATCATCAGAGTGCATGAGTTTCATGCTCGATCGATTGAGCTAGCCGGATCGGGCAAAAAAAGTTTAAAATAGTTATGTAAATAGTTGTTTAATAAAATGTTTTACCCTGTTACTTTGCTGGTGTGTTGTATATATTTGCATAGAGTTTATCGTTATTTTGGGCGGGGTGGGTGGCGGAGCCGAGCTGTCTTGCAGCCATCATGGTGTGGAGTTCAGTTCATCTCACTAGTTTCGTATTTGTCATGAGGGGTTGTTCCTAATGTTTCTATTTTAGCGAGGTCAAAAAGAGATCCCATTAGTGGCCTACTGATTTTGCTCGATTCCTTTTGTTTTTTTACACGATTTTTCGCTATCTGCAAAGACTAAACAGAGTATTGCAACTCTGTTCTTGTTTGTAAATAGAGAATGAACCAAAGAGAACCAATTCTAAAACAGTAAATGCTTGGATAACAATCAATCAAATGGAGAGAGAAGCAGGCACGACGGATTACAACGGGGGCAAAGGCCTGCGTTAACTACCCTTCACTATCTGCAAAGAGAGAGTACTCCTAATAGAAATGAGGGGGGGGGGCAGCATTCAAAGCAGATCAGTGTGCATAAACACGAAAATGTTTTTTCTTACCACGTACTTGACATTCGACAGCTTATGATATTTGCTATTAAAAAACCATTGAAATTCACTGAAAAAACCATAGGTTATAGACCATATATAGTTAGGAATTAGCATTTACAAAACCTTGAAAATTCACTGAAAAAACCATAGGTTATAGACCATATATAGTTAGGAATTAGCATTTAAAAAACCTTTTTTTACTCACACAAAACCATTGAAATTCCATATATAGTTAGTAGTACTAACTATATATCGCGCACCCGCAATCCACTGCTGATCATGTCACATATTACATCATTCATGACATGGTCAGTGACATCACTGATGACATCACTGATGACATCTCAAATGACATCACTGATGACATCACTGATGACATCTCAAATGACATCACTGATGACATCACTGATGACATCTCAAATGACATCACTGATGACATCACTGATGACATCTCATTTGACATTACTGATCACATCACTGATGACATCATTCATGTGATAATACGATGAACCTCTTCAGACTCTAATATAACCTTAGATACACTCAGTGTAAACAGACACTCACAGACTGTCACTCATCCATGGAATTACTTACACACCTAGTCAGTCATGCAAAGAATCAATCACACCTCCATTTCCTCAACTATACAGTTATACACACCTTACTTATTCAAACATATACTAACACATATTTACTCTCTTTTACAATCCCTGATACAAGTTCACAATCATCCATACAGCCACTCACACATTCACTGGCTCTTATGCACAGTTATTTATATATGCCAACTCTCACATGTACTGTGTTTTACATATGTACTTACTTTGACATGTAGCACTGAGATATCCATTCACTCACCAATGCACAGAGTCATACACCTCCCAGCCACCCACACACACACTCAGTCTCCCATACAAATACTTGAGCAACCAATCAATAACCCATATACTTACTCATATAGCTACTGATGAACACATGCAGCAGTTTACAGAACAACAAACATAATGATGCACAAATTAACACAGTTCAGTCACTAACCCATGCACTCAGTGAGACACATTTAACCACTCACTCATACAGTCAGTCATGCACCTACTAAATCCTTCATCCAGACACTTCTACATCCACTCATTCTTCAATATGTAAGACATATTTTAACTTTACAGAAATACACAGTCACTGGATGTTGTCATCAGTGATGTCATCAGTGATGTCATTTGAGATGTCATCAGTGATGTCATCAGTGATGTCATTTGAGATGTCATCAGTGATGTCATCAGTGATGTCATTTGAGATGTCATCAGTGATGTCATCAGTGATGTCACTGACCATGTCATGAATGATGTAATATGTGACATGATCAGCAGTGGATTGCGGGTGCGCGATATATAGTTAGTACTACTAACTATATATGGAATTTCAATGGTTTTGTGTGAGTAAAAAAAGGTTTTTTAAATGCTAATTCCTAACTATATATGGTCTATAACCTATGGTTTTTTTCAGTGAATATATATATATATATATGAGAAACCACAATCCTGAAGCGCCGAACAGCAAACGGACACAGCCAGGTACAGACCACAAACCAAGGATTTAGAAGAAAGTAATGTGCTTTATTCCATCAATTACCGCGGTCGCCAGTAGGTAGTTATAGTTAGGATTGTTTTTTCCATAGGGAAATCGCAACATTCTATTGGGAATAACTTTGGCGCCGGTTGAGGAATCTGCCTGAATTTTTCCTCAACTTTGCCTCGCGCCTCTCCGCTCCTTCCCTGAAAGTTTGGGGGGATTCGTCAATCGGGGGCCGAGATAAAAGGGGGGTCCCAAAACGTGGCTCTCGGGTGTCTGTAAACATTCCAAACAGTCCGGAGCAGCCGCCATCTTGTGTCTCGGTAGGATCGAGACACAAGAGGTGGCAAAAAACAAAGGGGCAAATGACCAAAAGGGGGCAGGGTAGACCACCCCAGACCCCCTAGGTTTGATGTGGGGGCCATAAAAGGCTCTGCGGGGCAAAAAAAAAAAAAAAAAGAAAATTCCGATTTTCGCGGGGGGAGCGCCTGGTACGCGCACCGGGGAGCGTACCGGGGAGCGTAGCATGGGGAAAACCCAATTCATTCACTGCGTCACTTCTACGACCCTTTCTTGCGTCAATACACTCCTTTTGCATACATTACACCTGACGTAGGTATAATGTGGCGCAGGGGTTTACAAAGTGACGCATCTACCTAGATGCGTCACTTTGTAAATATGACTCAATAAGGTGCATTTTTACCAGCACTGGTGCGTCACAAAAAGTGACGCACCGGTGGTGTAAAAGTGACGCATGGCCTCATAAATGAGGCCTTCAGTCTTCTACTCAAGCATCATATTAAATATATGACGTATTATTTCGCAAGTACTTTTAGATACGTCAGTATTTCAGACGTATCTGTAAGCGCAAAAGTGATGCATTGCTGGAGAGTGTCACAAAAACGATGCAACTCCAGCAATGCATCCTTTCACATGGGGCCAGGCCCCATGTGAAAGGGCCTGCATCAGTCTTACGCCTGCTGTGAAACAGGCGCAAGATTTGGACGCAACAGCGTCATAAAAGTGACGTAGTGATATCTCATAGATTTTACTGCGTCACCTGTACGACCCTTTCTTGCGTCAATACGTCCCTTTTGCATACATTACACCTGACGTAGGTATAATGTGGCGCAGGGGTTTACAAAGTGACGCATCTACCTAGATGCGTCACTTTGTAAATATGACTGAATAAGGTGCATTTTTAACAGCACTGGTGCGTCACAAAAAGTGACGCACCGGTGGCGTAAAAGTGACGCATGGCCTCATAAATGAGGCCTTCAGTCTTCTACTCCTGCGTCATATTAAATATATGACGTATTATGTCGCAAGGACTATTCGATACGTCAGTATTTCAGACGTATCTGTAAGCGCAAAAAGTGATGCATTGCTGGAGAGTGTCACAAAAATGATGCAACTCCAGCAATGCATCTTTTCTTACCCTTCCACCCCCGTTCCTTTTCTACATTTTGTTTGAATAACCACATTCCCCATGTTCACTCTCCTTCTCCTTACTTTCGTTCCCAACACTCACCTTCTTTCAGTCCCCCTACTTCACTTCCTTTCTCCTCTCATACTTTTCTGTTCTTTCTTACTCATTTTCCTTTCATTTATCAATGCACTCCACTTCACTTACTCTTTTTCATTTTTTTAAGAATATAGCTCTTTGATGAGAATTGGAGGTAGTTCTGAAAAGAACTTTTTTTTTCTTCTTTTTTCTTTTTTTAGAACTACAACAAAAACAGGGAATGGAAACTGCTCAACAGGAGCAAAAAAAAAAAAAAAAAAGAATAGGGCTGGTAACGGCAGTGATGGTTCTCCAATGCTCGAACCATGAGCAGAACACTTTGCTCCCCACAGGAAAGTAGCTGATCACAGTATCTGCATTTAAGGGCGCCTTTGTTAAATGCAGGCTGAATGTTCGGAACCTGCTCTTGTGATCTCCCCCTCACCGATGGTGTTCGTCCTCCGGTTGATGTAGAGGCCCCATCACTGGGAACCTTTTGTGCCAGAGCCCTGACACTTTCCCAGGCAAAATTCTGGGGGTGCCTTCTCTCCACATGGCGAATCATTGTGGAGTTCCCAAAAGAATATTTTTTATTGGGGTTACCCCGTGACAGGACTGTGTGACAGATCCTGCACTCCACTTTTGGAGCATTTACCTTCTTCTGGTGATCAGGTATGGAAAAAAAATTCCAGATGAAATGTTCTTTGTATTTTGGCTGAGGAGGCTCTTCATCGATGAATTCATTGGAGTCATCTTCACTGCTGGATGGTCTGGCAGCCATGATAATCCAAGATATCCAACAAAGAACCGACAGCAAAACAGGCAGGTCTTTCAGTCACAAAAGTGAAAGATGAAGTGAAGGAAATGGGTGGGGATTTCATTTTTTATAAAAAAAATGTTAGCAACCAATGAAAAGTGTTATTTTCAGGTCACATGACCCGACGCGCTTATGCTGCGTGCCCCGGGGCGCTTACGTAGCGCGTTCGTATGCGCGCGGGTGCTTCCGGGTGCACTTACGCCGTGCGTATCACGCAGATGCGGCTACGCGATACGTTCCGATGTTGTTTTCGTTCGCGGCAATAGCGCTAACGGGACGCTCACCGGTACGCGCCCCGGGACGCGCCATAACACTGCGATTACAGGTGAGCGCACCGGTACGCGCACCGGTACGCGCCCCGGGGGCGCTCCGGACAATTATTTTTTTTTTTTTAAACTATTACATAATTATACAATATAAACTTCAATTCAATATCACATTTCATACCTATAGAGATTTGCTATTAAAAAACCTATGAAATTCACTGAAAAAAACATAGGTTTCACACCAGTTATAGTTAGGAATTAGCATTTAAAAAACCTATTAAATTCACTGAAAAAACCATAGGTTTCACACCAGTTATAGTTAGCTGGAAGTTTTACTCGTATAAAACCATTGAAATTCCCACGTTATAGTTAGTTGGACTCACTATAACTTGCGCGTGCAATGCACTGCTGATGACGTCACATATTACATCACTCATGACATGGTCAGTGACATCACTCATGATATCACTGATGACACCATCCTTGTGACAGAGTGACAGACCTCCTTTCACTATAATGTAACCCTTGAAACACATATTCAAAAATAGAAACTAAAATTTTCCAAAAAATGGAGATACCCATATCAGTTACAACAACCAATTCAGTAATTCCACCACCTATATACACATCCACTCATTGACAAACAGTTTTATATAGTCACTCATACATATACTCACTCATCATATGTAGTGATACACCTATACATCCTGTTACACATGAGCGCAAAATCCGCTCCGATCGCGGATTTTGCGGATTTTCGGTAAATTCGCGATCCGCGAACTCTCGCGAATTTACCGAAAATCCGCAATCCGCGAGCGGCGGATTCCTCGGTCAAAAGTTCAAGCCTAATTTACGATGGCGCCGGCAAGCTGCCAGCGCCATCCTCAAATAGTTACTTAATTAGCTTCAACAGGAAGCTCTAATAGATAAGATAAAGCAGGGGCTCCGAGCGCCTGCTTTATTTTACCAATTGGAGCTTCCTGTTGAAGCTAATTAAGTAACTTTTTCAGGATGGCGCTGGCAGCTTGCCGGCGCCATCGTAAATTATTTACAGCAGGCACAAAACGGTGGTGGTGTCTTCTTGAATAAATATGAAGGGCAGGGTTCATTCTGTGGCCAGGAGCTTATGTATCTTTATCTGCTGCTCTGATCGGTCTCTGACCTTTTATACACACAAGAGGCATGTGCGCTCGCATGGAAGCCCCGCCCACACACTCGTCTGATCGGTCTCTGACCTTTTATACACACAAGAGGCATGAAGCGGGCCTCCCCGACCTGGCTTGTGACTTCAGACCCGAGAAGCGGCGGATGGCAGAAGACACATGGTTGTCACCAGTCACCCTCCCCATCGACCCTTAGAAGGCAGCTGATCTCTGCTGGGCTCGGCAGCAGCTGTGACAGAGCATTGTCTGTGTGCCAGCAAAGCTTGTTTTTGCAGTTTTATACAGCCAAACTCAACCCGATGAGCTCATTCTCCTCCACAATAGGCAGAGCACGATGGAGAAAGCTCAGCTGGCACATTCTCTTAGTCATTCTGAATTTGCTCTAGAAATTGGAGGTACTACCAAATTTTAGTTCAGCCCTAATTCGCCATGGTTTGGGAATATAGCATGGACAGGCCATGATTCCTTCAGCAGCGTTACAGATGGCAGAGGCCCTCATGCTCTTCATAAAGGAGCCGAGAAGCACTAATTTGCCACAGGACTAACTCTTCATCTGGCCACAGGGGCAGGAACGGTTTAAAATCCCCTCAGATCATTACAAGCGATGTAGCCATGTGTCCCCCTCGGTGCTCTGATGGACCTAGAGCTGCATGCAGCATCTGAGGCAACATAATCAAAGAGGCATGTGCGCTCGCATGGAAGCCCCGTCCGTTTGGCCCCGCCCACACACTCGAGGAAGCCCCGCCCCCAAATCCGCCGATCCGCAAAATCCGCGGATTTTGCGGATCCATGATCCGTGAATTCGCAAATTCGTGAATCGTGGATCCGCAAAATCCGCCCATGCTTACCGACAGTTATCCATAAGTTACTCACACACATACTCACACATGCAAATAAACTATTGAACATCTATTTATTTGCATATACAGCTATACACACACTACCACTTTACTTCTAAGGAAACTTACACATACTTACTCTTTTAAACAATCACTTATAGAAACACATACTAATTTAAACAAGAACTCTTACCATCCCTCACTCTCACATATACTCACTTATATACATCAATATTCACATATACTAGATTAAAACATATGTAGTTACTGATAAAAACACTAGTGAGACAGTCATTCACTCACTAACACACACATATACACACTCATCCACCCATACAGTCCTGCACATATGCTGTCTTCAAAACACATACAAAGAGAGAGTCAGTCATTCATGCATCAATGTGCTAAGTAATACCCCCACCAAACCATAGAAACACTCATACTGATACTAAGAAAAACACCTAATAACCCATATACATACACATGTAGCTACTCACCAACCCATGCAGCCACTTATACACAAAGTGAAACACTAATACATATATTTAAATATTTAAACATTACTCACTAATATTTATTTTTCAGAAAGACACACATTCACTGGATGGTGTCATCAGTGATGTCATGAGTGATGTCACTGACCATGTCATGAGTGATGTAATATGTGACGTCATCAGCAGTGCATTGCACGCGCAAGTTATAGTGAGTTCAACTAACTATAACGTGGGAATTTCAATGGTTTTATGCGAGTAAAACTTCCAGCTAACTATAACTGGTGTGAAACCTATGGTTTTTTCAGTGAATATATATATATATATATATATATATATATTAACGTAATATTAATAAAAAAATATACAATTTTTTTACCATACGATAGCGGGAGAGTAAAATTGACTATTACAACTCTAGTGAGTGCAACAGTAGGTAAAGCGTTGGATAGCGTAGGGGTAAAAATAACTATTCCCACTCCAGTGAGTGCAACAGTAGGGAAAGCATTGGATAGCGGGAGGGTAAAAATTACTATTCCCACTCCAGTGAGTTAAACAGTAGGGAAAGTAATGATTTAATATATTAATTGAAAAAAAGTAAATATCAATACCAATAAAACATTAATTAAAATGAATTACCAATTTAATATTATGTATTCATTAATTAATTAGAAATACAAATAAATATTAGTTATTAAAAATCAATTACCTATACATAATCAATTAACAATAACACAAACTAATTATTAATATAAATTAATACCACTTAATAATTAATTAACAGTAAATTAATTATCAATACACAAAAAGTATTTTTAATATGCAATTAATTACAATTACATTACTTCCCACGCGATTCCCCTATAAACCCACAACCTGCTACAGAAAATAAATTAATACAATTATCATGATTATAAAAGAATTAATTATTAAAAACGAATTAACAATTAACAAAAATTAATTACCAATTAAAAATTTATTAACTATAAATTAAAAATCAATACCAATAAATAAATAAAAAATATTTATTTAATTACAATTAAATTACTTCCCACCCCATTCCCCTATAAACCCACAACCTGCTACAGAACTAAAAAGCAAAATTAAATTAAAAATAATTAATTGTTAAAAATGTATATTTAATTTAATATTTTTAAATTACTTCCCACCCTATTCCCCTATAAACTCACAACCCGCTACAGAATTTAATCACGCAAAAATTAAATAACATAAAATTCTTTACTTAAAAAAAATTAAACATACATTACAAAAATAATATACACTTTTCACACATATACTAACATACAAAACACTTAAAAAATGTTGATATTATTAAAAATGCGATATATTGAAATGCCTATATTATATACTTCGATATTTTAAACTTAGATATTTTGACAATCGATATTACTTACCTTCAATTCGATATTTTTAACAACTATATTATGTCTTGTTACCCATGAAGACCTATTAAAAGAAAAGGAAAAAAGGAGAGCAAACAGATTGATTTATTGTGCTTTATGTATGATTAACATCCGAAACTACCAGTTGAATTTTAAGTGAGCTTGGGTTTACAATTTATGATGTCTTGTTGCTTTTGCCACAGAACCTAGGGAGGCAGGTGGTTCTCTCTAACCCTTGAGCACTGTCACTAATAAGGTTATTTTCAGAATATCTGGTGTAATTACCTATAGGCGTCAACATCCTATTACTTATACCACCGAATCTAATTAAACGAATGCATGAACAGAGACTGCGCCACTGGCTTGGATTAGGTTAGGTTAAGGGTCCTCACACTCATTGTCGAGAAAGAAATCAGAGTATTTTCTGCTTCCAAAGAGAACGTTTTGGCTATAGGTGGCAGTAAGGACCCATTCAGTGTTAGGTTTATTTGCTGCTGGCAACAGATTACTGTCCGGACCCTCCCCCACTTAAAGCAGAGACTGCATCTTTAGCAGTTGATGCTTCTTTTAATGATGTATTGTTCATGAATCTCTGCTGCTCCCTCTCCCACCCACTCTCCATGTAAACAAAAGTTCTGAATGCATCTCTTCCCAGCTCTTGCGGACAGCATGTGGGAGCAGAACATCAGAAAGGAACATCAGAGGTAGGCAGCCTCTCTCATGGTAAACGCTTCTCTGTGGAGCAGGCAGCCTTGGGGTTTCCATGGAGCAAAAGAAAGAGGCGCTTTCGAGCTGTTAGTCTTTTTAAATTATGAACAGCATTCATAATTGTTCTCCATATTTACAACAGTGTGCTTTAAAAGCCACCACCAGCTGCATACTATACCCTTACGAATCTCTTGCTGTATGGTGGCTCATTTGTTACACTTGTTCTTTGTGTGACGCCTGCATATTTTATAATGCCTATGAGTTCCGTGAAGCACAATTGATGGTTGTAACCCAACTCTGAAAATTGTTCCACCACCACTGTAGGGCTCCACCATGGATTGCTATATGAGCAACACAGAAGATATTCAAATATCTCTATCAGGCCAAGGGGAGCTAGTTATGGTGTTAAAGGCCCAGTATGATATCAATCAATCAATCAAGGCATTTATAAAGCGCACTACTCACCCGGAGGGTCTCAAGGCGCTTGGGGGGGGGGGGGGTGCCGCTACTGCTCGAACAGCCAGGTCTTGAGCTTCTTCCTGAAGGAGAGGTGGTCTTGGGTCAGGCGAAGGTCGGTCGGTCGGGTGTTCCAGGTCTTGGCGGCCAGGTAGGAGAAGGACCTTCCTCCTGTTGTCGCTCTTCGGATGCGGGGGACGGCGGCGAGGGCGTGGTTGGTCGATCGGAGGTGGCGTTTGGGAGCGTAGCAGTTGAGGCGGTTGTTGAGGTAGCTCGGGCCTTGGTCGTGTAGGGCTTTATGTGCGTGGGTGAGGAGACGGAAGGTGATTCTCTTGTTGACGGGGAACCAGTGCAGGTCTCTCAGATGTCCGGAGATGTGGCTGCGTCGGGGGATGTCGAGGATGAGTCTGGCTGAGGTGTTCTGGATCCTCTGGAGTCTCTTCTGGAGCTTGGCGGTGGTTCCGGCGTAGAGGGCGTTGCCGTAGTCCAGTCGGCTGGTGATGAGGGCCTGGGTGACCGTCTTCCTGGTCTCGGTGGGGATCCACCGGAAGATCTTCCATAGCATGCGCAGGATGTTGAAACAGGACGCGGAGACGGCGTTGACTTGTCTGGTCATGGAGAGGGAGGAGTCCAGGATGAAGCCCAGGTTGCGTGCGTGGTCTGTTGGTTTGGGTGCGGTGCCCAGGGCGGGGGGCCACCAGGAGTCGTCCCAGGCGGAGGGTGAGGAGCCCAGGATGAGGACTTCCGTCTTGTCTGAGTTCAGTTTCAGGCGGCTGGTCGTCATCCACTCGGCTACGTCTTTCATCCCTTCGTGGAGGTTGGTTCTGGCGGCGGCGGGGTCGTTGGTCAGGGAGAGGATCAGCTGGGTGTCGTCGGCGTAGGAGATGATGTTGAGGTTGTGTTGGCGTGCGATGGCCGCAAGGGGGCTCATGTAGACGTTGAAGAGGGTGGGGCTGAGCGAAGAGCCCTGAGGAACGCCGCAGATGACTTCCGTGGCTGCAGATCTGAATGGTGGTAGGCGGACTCTCTGTGTCCTTCCAGCGAGGAAGGAGATGATCCACTCCAGTGCCTTCTCCTGGATTCCGATGTTGCTGAGGCGCTGCACTAGGGTGCGGTGGCAAACAGTGTCGAACGCCGCGGAGAGGTCTAGGAGGATGAGGGCCGCTGTTTCACCGTTGTCCAGCAGGGCTCGGATGTCATCGGTGGCAGCGATGAGGGCGGTCTCGGTGCTGTGGTTGGCTCGGAAGCCAGACTGTGAGGGGTCGAGGGATCCATTCGACTCGAGGAAGGCGGCCAGCTGCTTGTTGACGGTCTTCTCGATGACTTTGGCTGGAAACGGGAGGAGCGAGATGGGGCAGTAATTCTTGAGTTCGGTGGGGTCCGCTGTTGGTTTCTTTAGTAGAGCGCTGAGTTCGGCGTGCTTCCAGCTCTCAGGGAAGGTGGCGGTGTCGAAGGAGGTGTTGATGATGTCCCGCAGATGGGGTGCGATGACAGCGTCAGCCTTGTTGAAGACGTGGTGGGGGCAGGGGTCGGTCGGAGATCCGGAGTGGATAGAGTTCATCGTGCAGATGGTGTCTTCTGTGTTGATCTGGGTCCAGGCGCTGAGGGTGGTGGTGGGGGGCGTTGGTGCGGTCGTGGGGAGCGTTGTTTGTGGGCTGAAGCTGTTGTGTATGTCAGCGATCTTGTTGTGGAAGTAGGAGGCGAGGGAGTTGCAGAGGTCTTGCGACGGGGTGATGTCGTTGATTCCGGCGTTGGGGTTGGAGAGCTCTTTCACGATGTTGAAGAGTTCCTTGCAGTTGTGTGCGTTGTTGTCCAGCCGGTCCTTGAATGCTGTTTTCTTGGTGGCGTGGATCAGTTGATGGTGCTTCCGGGTGGCGAGCTTGAGGGTGGTCATGTTGTCCGGTGTTGGCTCCCTTCTCCAGGCTTTCTCGAGGGCTCGGCAGTTCTTCTTGGAGCTCTTGAGTTCGTCGGTGAACCATGGGGTCTGCTAGGCGGGGTCCTCAGTGGGGCGAGGTCGTCTGCGCAGTTGCTGATCCACTTCGTGAGGTTGTCGGCGGCCTGGCTGGGGTTCGCTGAGCTGGCGGGAGGGTGCTGGCTCAGGGAAGCGGCGAGCTGGTCTGCTGTGATCTTGTTCCAGTTTCTTCGAGCAACCTGTTGCTGGTGGTGGTGGATCGTGAATCTTCTGAAGGTGAAGTGGACGCAGCTGTGGTCCATCCAGTGAAGTCCGGTGGCGTGGCTGAAGACGATGGCCTTGCTGGCTGAGAAGACAGCGTCGAGTGTGTGTCCGGCGAGGTGGGTGGGGGTGGTCACCAGCTGCTTGAGTCCGAGGTTGGCGAGGTTGTCGAGCAGGGTGGTGGTGTTGCGGTCGTTGTTGTTCTCCAGGTGGAAGTTGATGTTGATGTTGATATTGTCACATGCTGAACAAAACCTGGCGTAATATAATATGTGGCGAGGAGAATGCCATGCGATTACACCGGACAGAAGCTCTAATCAAGATCCATGCCCTGGGTAAATTTGCAAGGAGTGAAATATTTGGCTGATTCTCAGCCTTTTTGGAGTCTCTGGGATGCAGTGTGTGAATGATGGGATAGGTTGGACAACATTGTGGTAACAAGTGACCCCTCATCTGCTAACTTAGAAGTGTGATCTGTGTTATACCTGTCAGTATTAGGGTGGTCTTCCCTAAATGTTTTTCCTACTTACCTCCAATTTATGTTGAAGTGTGTTTTCTTTGATCCTAGGATTCTGCACTTTACCACTGCTAACCAGTGCTAAAGTGCTTGTTCTCACCCCATTAACATGGGTTCATTGGCAAATACATGACTGACATAGTTAATTTACTTGTAAATCCCTTAAAGAGTGGTATTCCATTTATCTACTAATGGGTAATGCTACAAGTGGGTGTATGCTACTAGTGGGTAATGCCACACGTATTGTGCCACCCACTAAAGAAGCCCCTAAAACATGTCCTAGGCCTGCCATTGCAACTTTAATCCAGTTATACACTTCAATGATAACTTAGCATTTAAACCTCCTTGCAAGCCTCCAACTCCCCTTTTATTACATAAATGTCACCCCTAAGGTAGGCCCAAGGTAGCCCATAGGGCAGACTGCTGTGTAATTAATAAGTTGGATATGTTCTTTTAAGTTTTACATGTTCTGGTAGTGAAAAACTCCAAAATTTGTTCTTTACTGTTGTGAGGCCTATCCTTCCCGTAGGATAACATTGGGGATTCCTTATTACATTGAATAAGCTGTAATGCAGAAGGTAGCTACATCATGTTTGGTACCTATGGAATTGTATTGATAAATCCTCCTAAAGGTAAAGTCAGATTTTTCATTGCAACCTTGAAAATGCCACTTTTAGATAGCTGGTATTTTCCTTCCCTTAGCTCTTTGTGCCTGCAGCCTGTTTTGGGTCATATGACGGTGCAGCTAAGAGTTAGACTTTGTGAATTCCTCCCAGACAGTCACACAATTGAGGGATTAGGTGTGCCTCAATGGACCAGCTGCTGGCAGATTGTGTGGAGCAGAGCTCAGCACAGCCCAACTTACAACTGAATCGCCTGTGCTCTGCCTTCACACATAGGGCCTAACAACCCTGTATTGTCACTGCAGCCAGCTTGGAGCCAGAGCAGGGGAGTCAGGAAATTCTATGTACTTCAAAGAACCTGCCCAGAACCTTCTTCCACCTTCCAGGAGGGGCACCAGGTTATACAAATAGAATCTTCAGACCCAGAAGGACTGCTGTGCTGCTGAAAGGACTGCCACTCTGCTGGACTGCTACTTTGATGGAGCTACTGCCATGTTGTGATGACCTGCTGCTTGCTGCCCTATTGCATGAGGATGAACAACTGGACCTGTGACTTTATCTTGAACACAGGACCCCAGAGTGACTTAACAGGCTTGTCTGGGGGCCTCCTGATCTGTCCTCAGATGCATAAAAGGCTCCCCAAACAGCTACTGGACCATGCTGCAGTGATTTCCTGACCCCCCAGAGGAGCCCCTCAGGTCCTAGACCCTTGGTGTGGCTCAGGGAAATAAAATCAAGCTTTTGGGCTCTTTGCAACCACGAACGGTCCTGATTGCAACACTACCGTGCTGTTTACACCGAAAATCAGCGTGAAGTGCCGCCAGCCTATCTCTTCACACTGCAGTATCTACCTCGTAGAAGACCACCAGCGCAAAGCTTCAGCCTGCCCGACTGCGATGTCCAGCTTGCTCTTCCCACCACACTGACAGCTGCCTGCCAAGCCTTCTTTGCTCTTCGCTGCCATCTCGAATGTGAACAGGACTCTTGGCACAAAACGAAGGTAAAACTTCAGCTGGACTAATCTGAGACTGTAGCCGACCTGCGCCCCATTGTGGTCATCCTGAACTTCTGACTTTGCCCCAGTCCAACGCAACCAGAAATCCCAAGTTGGTGCTTAGTGCTGGTTGGCACCTTTTTTACTTTAAACTTTCAAAACTGTTAACTCCAATTCTGCTGATTGGATTTATGTCAATTTGGTGTCAAATAATGTATTCCAATTTACTCTACTTTTCTAAATTGGTTTGAGATTTTTCTTTTGTTGTCTTTTCTCTTTAATAATGTTTTCATGTTTCATGAATACGTAACAATTTGCCCATAAGTTTAGCCTGACTGATTTCTGTGTCAATCTACGCAGTGCTTTCTGTGCCAATCTACCCAGGATTAAGTACAAGTTAATTTAGTGACTTATTGTGTTTCAGCCTGCAAGGGATTGTGGCTGTTGCCTAATTAGAGCTCACACCCCAGTCACCCAACAGTCCAAATTCTCACAGTCTGGTTCAATGTTTGCATCTGACCATGCACTTATATGTGGCAAGCAAAGCATATTATTGAATATGCTTTTGGATTTGCTAGGTCAGACTGGCCTTTTGGAAAATCAGGCAGTGCCCGAAGAAATAGTCTGACATGTCAGTGTATGGGCTGTTTTTTGGCTGGTTGTGGCCCTGTTTAATGATTGGCTGGGATGGTTTTTACTATTTATTTCCCTGAGATTTTCAGAAGCATTGCCATAAGCAATCTCAGATCCATGTAGTATTTCACACCTTGAGAAACACTTATATAGCATGGGCCATATGTATCAAGCTAAATTGCGTTCACAAATGTTGAAATTCGCACGTAAGTTTAAACCTACTCGCAAAATAAGGACTAGCAATAATTGCGATTCCTTATTTTGTGCAAGCATTTAGAGAATCACAATTTGCATTTCTCTAAATGCTATGCTAGAAGGCATCGCAAATTGCGATATTGCCTTAAGGAATTGCAAGTTACCACCAATTTCAAGTTGGTGGTAATATGCGATTTCCTTTAAAAAGCATTTTTTTGATTTTTTTCAAGGTGCCATGTGGCGCACATACATGCCCTTATGGCATGTATGTGCGCCACATGTGCACACATGCACATTTCAGGGGTGCAACAGGGTGTCCTTTTGGCACCTTGCAACCTTGAAATTGCATTCCCAATTTGCGATTCTCTAATTGCTAATCGTAAATTGAGAATGTCTTCCGATTCATTCCTATGGGCCTCCTAGTCCATAGGAATGAATGGGAAGGTATTCCTTATTTGCAAATCTCAATTAGCGATTCACAAATAAGGAATATGTAGAATTCGCACATTTTTTTGCAAATCCTACATACATTGCATTTTGCGATTCTCTAATTGCAATTCACAAAAAATCACAATTAGGGATTTTAAAAATTAGTTTTTGATACATATGGGCCCATGTCTTTAAACTAACAAGTTTGCAAACAAGCTACTTTACTAATGTGGCCACTTTTATTTTGGTGGCCAGGCCTATTTTCTGTTACAATCCGCCCCGTTTGTATGGGGCTATATTCTTTAGTTATTAGAGTTCCATGGAAGTCCTGCAATAGGCAGTTGTTATTAGAAGCATTTTGAGGAACTGAGTTGAGAAGGAGTGCTTTAAAATAATAGGACCATATCACCATGTGAAGTAGCTGGTATCAAATGTGGCTAGTATGTCTGTAATGGTTGCCACAAAGGTCTTTCTGCGGCCCTTGAGACAATGGAGGACATCACTGGGTGTAAAATGTGGAATGCATGTAATTAGTCTCTGCCCTTTGGGTGGGGGTTGAATGAATATTGTTTGTATTCCTGGCTGTCCTGATTTTTAGGAATTTGTCAATAAAGAGTACCATCATGGTGGTGCACGGGGGGGTGGCTAACCGCCAAATATGGTGGATGTGTTGTAGCTGAGCTCCAGACCGGGCCTCATGATCCTGTAAAAATTAGTGGCATTGTGGGGCCATCCAGGGTGCTACCCAGGCTTCCCACCACTGAATACTGCTGAGGAAATAGGCAGTAGTGAAGGAGATCCAATTCTGGGTACCGGGAGCCGTGCCGCTTGCACCAGGCATAATCGGCTGAAGCCACGTTGCCGGCGCTGGGTACTCCATGAGCTGAGGGCGATCACTGCGACCTTCCAGGCCGGAAGACGGCGGCACCACTGCACCGCGCTACCCTGGGCGTGAGACCTGCAACCGAGGCCCGGGAACTGGGACTGGTGTGCAGGACTAAGAGACACGCCGACTGCACTAAGCGCGAACAGATGAAGCCACGCCAACTGTGCTGGGGAATATGTCGGCGGAGAATGTTCGCTGTGGCCTTCTAGGCAGGAAGGCGGCTGCCCTGTGGAGCGGGCTGCTCTGGACCCTGGATCACCGCACGAGCCTGGAGACTTGAACTGCTGCGAGGCCTTGACCCGCAGTAAGACGCACCGATGGAGGTGTACACCGCGGCCAGGGCCAGTAGACTGCCTCACGATGCACTACTGCTTACAGCTTACTGTGCTGAGGCCTATCCAAAGAGTGGCGGCAGCATTGCGTTGGACATTCTGGCGGAGGCGCAAATGTGACGAGGTCCTCATCTCCACTCACAGCCCCTGGACAGGCAGGCTGCGCCCCTACATGTTGCTGCGCCTGGCGTAAGTAGTTAAGACTCCGGTCTTTGGGTGAGACCTTCCCGGCCCGGGCCACGGAGGAGGTCTTTGAACACTGCACAGCGCCCCTGGACACTCGGGGGCTACCGAGCACAGAACGGAATGCTGGTGGGCGCTGGTGGGGCATGTGCTCCCCCTGTGATCAAAGCAACAGATGGACTGGAGCGGAGGCCTGCTCTGGGCGGGACAGTGAAGCCCCCCATTTGTTGGGCCCCTGGACCAGTGAACTGCTGGCTCGCTTTCTGGGTTACTTACCATGGCGAACTGTCGGGTGCTGGTGAGCTGGTGACCCTGGGCATTGCATGCTCTCCCCTACTAAATAGGGAACGACAAACAATACCTAAATGCGAACAACTCGAGGGGGTCCGCAATGAGAGGGGTCACTGCTGGAGTGACACTGTGCTGGCTCGGCAACTGTGTGGGTAAGGATCCCATCTATCCTCTCCCCTTGTAAAGGGGTACAGTAACAGTAAAAGAGGGTCTGTGTAGCACCAGATACCATTCTTTGCTGCCTGCTGAGGCTGATGAGCCACAATTGCAGACACCAGGGCCTCTGCACATTCTGCGCAGCAGTTATGGAGGCTTCCCCAGATAAACTGCACATTATTTTGCAGGAGGTCAGTGACTCGCGGAAGGCAAGCGAGCAGCAAATAGGCACGCTAATGATAGACTTCACGCTGTGAAAAGCTGATCATGACAAGCTTACCACCACTGTGAAAAGCAATAAATTGCTCCTCACCGAGATGATGCCACAACAGAAGGCCCACAAGAACAGCTGGAGCAGCTGCAACGCCAGGTGGACAGCCTTCAGGACAGAGTTGAAGATGCGGAGAGCTGGTCGCGAAGAAACATTATTCGAATTGTGGGCCTGCCGGATCGTTGTGTGGGGACTAACCCAACACGCTTCATAGAGCAGTGGTTACCGTTACGCTAGCCCCAGAGGGCCTGACAGACCTCTTCAGCGTTGAAAGGGCACACAGAATCCCTATGAGGAAACTGACTGCTGGAGCACCACCCTAGCCTATGATTGATCGCCCGGTTACTTCATTACAAAGATCGCAACACCTTGCTAGAGAGAAGTCCCCTATCCAATTAGAAAATCAACGTATTTCACTTTACCCAAATTTTACGATGTCGGTCCAATGCCACAGAACCTCCTACCAAGAAGTTTAAAAAGAAGCTCAGAGCTCTCAACCTCAAATATGCCTTGCTGTTTCCAGCCCGCCTCAAAGTCATGTATGAGCAGAAATCATACTTCTTTTGGAACCCAGAGGAAGCTACTGAATGGGTGGAAGTAATTTTTTTCTATACCACATTGCAGAGGTCGACGTAAAACACCAATCAAAGATTACAATCATCATGAGGGGGAAAGATGCGCCAAAGGATAATTAGCCGCACAGGGACAAAGAAAAGTCCATCTCCAGAAAAGGTCATAGGGTGTCAAAAGTCAGCACTACTTACGGTGACAACGCTCAATGAACAGGATCCCCTCTCTTCGGCTGAATCCTTGGAGGACTCTAATGTAAGTACATTACCACCACAACAATGAAAATAAAGGAATCAAGTGTAAACTGCAGCTTCAACAACCTCCCTGCCTCGCAATGCTCTTCAAACCCTGTAAATGAACAAGGTCCGGTCAACTGTATTGCTACCATGCTGCCCCAGGTCTTGGGGACCCTGCAGGGCACTGTACACAGACCCCCATAGCGACTACATGATGATTAAAGTTGCACTGTTTTCAGCACTGGTTTTTAGTATGGTCCACTGTTGTTCTATGGGTAGACCTTGTATTAGGTTACATAAAGGGAAGTTGTTTACCTGACTCACTCCTAATCATATCTTTCAGAAATCCCAGCTCACCAGCGGGGCCGGACTGGCTACTGGGCCTTTCTAAGTAAAGAATGGAAAACCAAATGGTTTTAAAGTATGCTGTAAAATCATTTGTTTTGTTTTCTTTACTTAGAAGCAAATGCAGGTCCCCATCAACATAAATCAGCCCCCACAGCGGTTAAATCGAGCCCCAGATTGGCAGCCAACCAAAACGGCCAGTTGTCAGTCCAGCCCTGCTCACTGGAGGTGATAAGGTGAAAAACACTACACACAGCCTTATGGCTGCGCTGGGAAAGTACACCATAATTACAAGGAACATTCGGGGCAAGGGATCCATGCACAAGCGACACAGAATATATCCCCAGCTAAACATAAGAAAGGCACACACTGTTTTAATGCAGGACACATACCTCACCAACTCGGAGGCTACCAAACTACCACACATCATACTCTGTATTTGCGAGGGGGCTGCTAGAAGGGTCAGGAAGGCCACCCCTTTTGTTGCTTTAGAACAGTGAATGTATGTTAATGGCAGATATGCTCTAGTCCACGGTACACTAGAAGGCACTCATATAGTACTAGACAGCATATACGCCCCAGATTGTGAGCAGGATACATTCTTGGGTGCCCTAAATACAATGCTAACGGACTGGGTAAGCTATCCCTTAGATTTTAGGGGAAATTACAACGCAGTCTTGGACATAAGCTTAGACCACTCTCAGCCCCCATTGCAGGGTATGATCACCAGGAAGAAAGCGGCCTCCCTCCGGGGCTGGGCAGAGGGTTGGGTCACTGACTGATGCATGACACATTAAAAATGCAGACTGTGAGGGAGTGGCCAACTGTCGACCAGAATGGCCGCACAGTAGCTGAGCTCCGTCGTTCCACCCCCGATAAATCCGTTGGATCACTGAAATATTATCGACGGTCACATTATCGACTAGCAATAATATTGTTGAATAATTATTGACTACAAAAATATCGACTTTGTATACTTATTACACAAAATACAAAAATATCGACTAAAAAATATCGAGTATTTAGAATATCGAGTACATAAATATCGTCTTATTAAATATCGACTACTAATATATCGTTGTTCATGAAATTACACCTAACACTACAAAAATATCGACTACTAAAATATAGAGTACAAAAATATCGTTTCTAAACAAATATCGAGTTATTTTTTGTACCCTTTCATGTCTAAAAAACCATATTAATCGTCTATAAAAGTCATTGCTCTATACAAAAAACATTTTACATATAATACCTGTTACTTTTATACCATTACTATTTATCATCATTTGCTATACATTATATTAAATTCGTTCTATCATTTCAAAAAGAATCTTTACATGTAACTAAAATTTTCATAATATTTTTACACTTACACATCTATTTTATTTAACAACTAACCTGCTTTAATGCGGAAAGCACCACATACCACCATTCTCACATCAACAAACACACCAATTAACATAAAAAAATTCAAACTAGCCTATACAATCCTTCCTTTCATCCTACAACCAATCAAATCCAAGCACACAAAATACACATACTATAAAAGGGATAAATGCATTCTACCATTTGCTGCTGCTAACTCTATAGAAAGAAGATGCCAACACTCTGAAGATTTTGTTCCTGAACAAACATCTTTAAAGATCCAGCTCACTAGCTAATTATTCAAGTAAGTTACAGTGCATTATTTAAAAATCAAAATTAGTAGTCTACTCTTTTACTTATATCTCCTAACTCTTCCACTTATTTAATTTTTATCTCCTCCTACTTTTCTGATAGAAACTACTACAAAAAAAATTCTAATACATGCTCCTATTTCTTCCCCTGCAAAATAAGATAGTAAGTATATATTAATGCTCTGTTATACAACAACAGCTGTTTTTAAACACTATTTCACAAGATTCATACTTTATTTAAAACATTTTATTCACATATATTCAGCGATTTTCCGATTTCTACACTACAAATGTATAGAACTACACTAATTAAACATGTAAGTATATATGTTTTTGTTAGTAAAGAACCAATATTTAAAATGCTATTTTCTAAACAACATATCTTGCATATTACATCTTCCCTACAGATCCAATAAAAACATCCAACATCAACTATACCAAAAGACAAGACTACCCTTGTAAAAAATGTAAGTATACTTCAATTTGTCTAAAACTTCCGAAAATAACAAGAACTATGTTCTTAACACCATGTTATGTATTTTATATTTCCTCTACAGATATTGTGAATACATCATACATCTATTCTACCTACAGCAAAGAAAAGTACATATTTAGAAGTTAGTATACTTTTACATATTTCCAATTTCCCAACGGTTCAAAATAATTTATATAATATGTGACATGTATTTATTCTATCTTCTCTACAGATCTAAACTTTACTACCTTGATGTACTTCACCAAATACTACAACTCAACTATTTAAACAAGTAAGTATATGTAATGTTCACATCAAATGTAGTACTAAGCAAATTAATAAACTGCTTTTTCCTAGGAAAAACGTTTGTTATGTATAAACATTAACTTATCATTTCCATATTTTCATACCAACAGTAAATAAAGAAATACATACAAGAAAGTCCCTCAAAATACAGTTCTCCATTTGTGATTACAACTTTTAGTAAACGTAAGTATAAATACAACATTAATTATGTTAGCACCACTAAGTGAAATATATGTTATTTGATTTTGTTTCTTTCTACTCTTTCCTAGAACAAGTAAAACAAAATGACAGAAGGTGCAGAATTTGTTATGTCACAGAAAAATAAATTACTGTTATGTTATATGGGTTATGTTTATAGTCAGGAAAGACAAAGTGGTAGAAAAGTTTTCTGGAAATGTACAAAATATTACTCAAACAAATGTTATGGAAGGGCTACTACAGAGGAAACTAATGTGCTATTTACCAGGGAACACAATCATCCCCCAATGTCACAGAAATTGAAATTAGAGATGCTTTAGAAAGTATAAAGACTGCTAGCACACAAAGTGATAGACCAACAACACAAATCCTTAAAGAGGAACTGTTAAAAGTCCCAGCCCATGCTTCAGGTCAACTACCCTCTATTGACTCCCTAAAACGCACAATTGCATACACTAAAAGACGCACTTCCACAACCCCACCCAACCCTACTACTTTTGAGGAAATTATTATTTCACCAGAAATGTCCATCACACACAATAAAGACAAATGTATCCTTTTTGACAATGAAAGCAGTACAAACAGAATCATAATGTTTGCAACTGCAAGTAATTTAAGAAAAATCCAACAGTGTCCCCAATGGATGATGGATGGAACATTTAAACCATGCCCAAAACCTTTTTATCAACTATATTCCATCCACGGGTTATACCATAACTATAACATCCCTTTCATTTACTGTTTACTACCAAACAAACAGCAAAACACTTACACAGAAATATTAAATGTTCTCAAAAATGAAATCAATAATTATTTTCCAGAAAAAATAATTATTGATTTCGAATTAGCTATGATTAATAGCATTTTGAAAATATTTCCCCACACAGCAATCCAGGGTTGCTACTATCATTTCAATCAGAGCATATGGAGACATCTCCAAAAATCAACTTTAAGTATTTTGTACTCAACAGATAGCACCTTTGCCTATCAAATTAAAAAATTGATAGCACTGGCCTACGTTCCTGTTACCGATGTAGCGGAACACTATAATTTATTAATTGACAGCACATATTACAAGAGGAATGAAGATAAACTAACCCCATTACTGGATTATTTCGAAGATACTTGGGTGGGAAGGTTGCACAGATCTGGACATCGACGCCAACCCAAATTCCAAATCCCTTGGTGGAATGTCTATCTTAGTACTTTAAACCAAGAGGCTAAAACCAACAACAGTGTAGAAGGGTGGCATAATGCTTTCCAAGCTACCACAAGCAGAACCAGACCCACATTCCATAACCTACTAGAAGCTTTGATAAAAGAACAAAGCTATCAAGAACTAAGAATGGAACAATCTCTGACCCAAATTGGTCCAAAACTAAGTAAACAAACTAAACAAATGTTCCGACTACTGCAAAGTCAAGTCACACTATACCCTACAACTAGAGGATTAGAATATCTGTCAATAATAGCTAAAACCCTACTATAAAAATGTAGACAAAATATACTAAAATCTTCTTACAATAATGGTACATATAACAATCATAAACATTTCTAAACAATTATAAATAAGACATATTTGTTTTACAAACTTATCAAAATTTTGGACATTATTTCTGAACAAATATGCAATATTTATAATTACATCACACATACACATTACATAAAGATCGACATTTCCCACCCAATAAATAGAAATATAAAAATATTTAAAATTTTTGTAGATTAAAGAGACGTAATGAAGCAAAATAAAATCCATACAATCCATTACAAAGTAAGAGAAATCCAATATGGGAAACCATCAAAAACCCGAAAATGATGTAAAAATAAAATAAACGCTCCAGGAAATCCCGAAAACAGTAGTGTGGACACTTTAGTATTTAAAGTGATATACACACAACTTTTAAAAAAACGGTGACGCATACCAATGTATCAATCCAATACGAAACCCTCAAAAAACCCGAAAAAAGGTTAAAATTAATAAAA
The DNA here is from genome assembly GCF_964261635.1 of Lissotriton helveticus. NCBI lineage: Eukaryota > Metazoa > Chordata > Amphibia > Caudata > Salamandridae > Lissotriton > Lissotriton helveticus. The sequence goes on along the minus strand of NC_136068.1, from coordinate 1,622,694,130 downwards.
TCCTCTCCTGGCAAACACGAAAAATAGGAGATACACGTAAAAATATAACTATAATAAGTCATACATTAGTATCTCCGAAAAAAAACACGCTTCCTTCCATGTAGTTTTCATGCGAGGAACCGGAACCTGTAAAAAAATATACATAACGAAACCCACCCACAAATATCCCATAAAATTTGTAAATACACTCACAATTAACATTAACCATGTAAGAAGACATTTCCTAACAATTCAAATAACACTAGAACTCAAACATACACGACGCATCTATAACGACGACATTACACCTAAACGCTACATAAACAATTCATACATACACACAAAAACACTACACAGTTCGAATATACCCTCAAACATTACCACTCAGTCATAAATGGTATATAAAATTTACCTTACCTCTCTCCACACGAAGAAACTCCCAACCGCGAGCTTCTCCAGTCCTGAAAGAAGCGCAATAACCTTACGCGGTAAAAAAGTAGTCCCCTTAAACCAATTTAGAGAAGGTATCATAGAAAATACAATGTTATAGTATAAAAATATAATACATACACATTGTTATTGTAACAAATGAATACAGTAGACTCATTATAATTTAAACTGTGTAAAAAATTTAAATGTATTTAATATTAATTAATATATAGTAATTAATATATATTAATAATATTAAATAAGTATGTAACACTTGAAATAATATATGTAAAAAATTAATTTTTGTGTACATTTATAGGAATAAGTTTGTGTTTGTTTATAACTAAACATTAATAATTGTTTTGTAAAAAATTAATAATAATAAATAATATAACTTATTTATTATTATTAATATAAAAATTATAACCATTTACTATATAAATAATGCCCTTAAATAATGTATTTTTATTTCTCTGAATGTATGTATTTCTGAAAAGAAAAGAAAAATGTTTAAGTTTATTAATTAATAATAATAATAATAAATATATTTGTTATTATTTTTATTAATTAATTAAAAAAATTATAATAATGTCTAAGTATTATAAAAGTATATAATTGCATACATAATCTTTTACCAATACCAGATATTATTATTAAACATATTATTCCCCTTTACAGTGATAAAGTTAACAACATAATATATTTATATGTATAATTTAAAAACAACATTGTCAGAAATATGTGAATTTTTTTTTATTAATTAGTATTTCCATATCTTGAGCAAATATAATAATTGTCATGTTACTTTATAAAAAATTAAATATTAAAATTAAATATTTAATAATATTAATATATAATATTAACATTATTAAATATAAATGGAAGAAACAGAAAAATAACTGGTATTTTATTTATTTCAATATAAATACTTGTTACAGAAAGTGATTGATAATAATATTTTGTTTTGACATAAGAAATGTTGTGAAAAAATTTTGTGTGACAAATTAAAACATGTACATAAAAGATAATGTGTTATTCTGCAAATACAATATTTCCAAAAATGTTTATGTTATATTTGATAGTGATTGTATTGTATTACACATGAAAAATTTTGAAAATTGTAATAAAGTTTTGTGAAAACATCCATTTTGCATTGTCTTGTAATATAATAACAGACTAATGTAAAATTATATGCAAATGTGCTGGACACTGACCAATTAATAATTGCTATTCCTACTCCACTCAAAGTATTATCAGAGAAGTTGCTGGACACTGACCAATTATTATTTACTATTCCTACTCAAGTGAAAGTAATATCTGGAAAGGTGCTGAAGACTGACCATGTATAAATTAGAATAGCTACTTTAGTATAATGTTATTGTGTAAAGTTTGTCAAATATTTATATATATTTTATAAATATTATTAACATATATTTTTAGTTTAATTTTTGCTGAGTAGTTAAAAAAATTATTATTAGCATAAAAAATAGCAAATTTTTTGCACTAAAATTTTTCAAATATTTGTAATATTTATAAAAAAATTCTCACACTTTATATACACAAAACAGACCCTGAACCCTAAAAATACCCCTTTACCCTAAAACTGAAAAGTGTCCATGAACTCAAAAATATACTCCTTTACCCAAGAACTGGAAACTGACCCTGAACCCTAAAAATACCCCTTTACCCAAAAACAGAAAACTGACCCTGAACCCAAAAAATTCTCCTTTACCCAAAAACTGAAAACTGACCCAGAACCCTAAAAAATACCCCTTTACCCAAAAACTGAAAACTGACCCTGAACTTAAAAAATTATCCTTTACCCAAAAACTGAAAACTGACCCAGAAGCCTAAAAAATACCCCTTTATCCAAAAACCCAAAACTGACCCTGAACCCTAAAAATTCCCCTTTATCCAAAAACTAAAAACTGACCCTGAACCCAAAAAATATCCCTTTATCCAAAAACTGAAAACTGACCCTGAATCCAAAAATAAACCCCTTTACCCAAAAACTGAAAACTGACCCTGAACCCAAAAATATACCCCTTTACCCAAAAACTGAAAACTGACCCTGACCCATTAAATATACCCCTTTACCCAAAAACTGAAAACTGACCCTGAACCAAAAAATATACCCCTTTACCCACAAACTTAAAACTAACCCTGAAGCTTAAATAAACCCTTTTACCCAAAAACTAAAAACTGACCCTGAACCTTAAATATACCCCTTTACCCACAAACTAAAAACTGACCCTGAACCCTAAAAATACCCCTTTACCCAAAAACTGAAAACTGACCCAGAAGCTTAAATATACCCCTTTACCCACAAACTGAAAACTGACCCTGAACCCTAAAAATACCCCTTTACCCAAAAACTGAAAACTGACCCTGAACATTAATTATACCCCTTTCCCCAAAAACTGAAAACTGACCCTGAACCTTAAATATACCCCTTTACCCACAAACTGAAAACTGACCCTGAAGCCTAAAAATACCCCTTTACCCAAAAACTGAAAACTGACCCTGAACCTTAAATATACCCATTTACCCACAAACTGAAAACTGACCCTGAAACATAAAAATACCCCTTTACCTAAAGAGAGAAAACTGACCCTGAACACAAAAATTCCTCCTGTACCCAAATTTAATTAATATTATTTAATTAACTATTAATGATTAATTAACTTTAATTAATAAGTTAATATATTAGCAAAATAGCTGTAATTAATTGAATGTAATTAATTATAATATTTATTCCCAAACAAATATTTAATAATAACAAAATATTAAAAAACAAAAACATTATTAATAATTAAATTAACTAATTAAAATTAATTAATTACTAATTATTTACTAATGATAAATATGTACCAAATTATATGAATTAATTAACAAATTAATATTTATTCTTTACCAATTAATTGATAATTTACATTTATAAGAAACATATCATAAATAATTATTTATTTTTAATTACTCCCCACCCTTATCCCCTATTAACCCAACATCCCGCTCCTAAACATTAACTTCAATTTATACCAATAACAAATATGACAATATTTTAGCACATTAACTGTATTTTTTTTCATTTAATTATTAAAAAATATTTCCCCAATTATTTAATGAACTATAACAAAAAACTATATATATAACAATTACTCTAAATAATGTAATTAACTAATTAATATTAATTATTTACCAACTGTATGCGGGCTGTGGCGGGGTGGATGAACAGCAACTGCCTTCGCCTAAATGGCGATAAAACCGAGCTGTTGGTGGTCGGTAAGTCCCCCTCCACCTGGTCGCAGGACTGGTGGCCGACGGAATTAGGGCCAATCCCCCGCTCAGCAGAAGTTGTTAGAAATTTGGGAATTATGATTGATGCGGAGCTTTCCTTTAAGCAACAGATTAGCAAAATCACTGGAAAATGCTGTGGAATATTGAAAACTCTCCGCAAAGTTCTCGACCTGCTCCCCTTTGGTGCCAGGAAGAAACGTATTCATGCCCTAGTCACGCCACATCTAGACTATGGCAATGCCCTTCTCCTGGGCCTGAGCAAAAAAGGCATTCAACAATTACAGTGTGTCCAAAATGCCGCTGCCCGCCTGGTACTTAATCTTCCACGCAGGGCATCTGGTAAGACGGCATTGCGTAAACTTCATTGGCTCCCTATTGTGGAGCGCATCAAGTTTAAGGCACTATGTATTGTTCATCGTATTGCCCAGGGAAAAGGCCCAAACTATCTGCAAAGACTCCTCACCATCCATCGCCCCATTCGAAACCTTAGATCTGCCGGAGTGATGTTATTCCAACTCCCCCGTGTTCGCAAGACCAGAATGGGAGGTAGCGCCTTCCGCTTCTTGGCTAGTAAACACTGGAATAGCCTCCCCTTGAATCTTCGGATGGAGCCCTCCGAAATAAGATTCAGACAAAATTTAAAAACTTATCTTTTTCCCAAGTAATTAGGTATCTTGGTACATTCTAGGATTTGAGTTGGACCTGGTTTCAGCTTCTTCAGGGAGTAGTAGCATTTCAGCGCGGGGACACACCGTCATAGGTGTAACCAGGAGCTTTAAAAATGGTTTTATTATTTTTTATTTTTATTAATACAAAATTTATACCAAATTATATTAATTAATTAACTAATTAATATTATTTATTTTCCAATTAACTAATTAATAATAATTGTTTGCCAATTAATTACTACATAAACATTTAGTACCAATTATATTAATTAATTAACTAAATAATATTATTCAATTTCCAATTAACTAATTAATAATAATTAATTACCAATTCATTACTACATAAAATTTTATTACCAATTATATTAATTAATTAACTAATTAATATGATTTATTTTCCAATTAACTAATTAATATTATTTAATTACCAATTAATTACTAATTAACATTTTATAGAAATTTATATAATTTAATTAACTAATTATTATTAATTATCTCCCAATTAATTAAAATATAAAAATATTTACAAACATATATTAATTAATTATTTATTTTAAATTACTCCCCACCCTTATCCCCTATTAACCCAACATCCCGCTCCTAAACATTAACTACAATTTATATTACTATTAAAATTTAATTATATTTTTTACCTTTTTTCAACATAATATCGATATTTTTTACTTTGACTATTAATCGATATTTTGTCATGTCGATATTTTTGAGTCGATATTTTTGGACTCGATATTTTATTATCATTATTGTAATCGATATTTTTAACAACGATATTTTTGTTATCGATATTTTATTACATTCGATATTTTTAACTCGATATTTTGTCCATTCGATATTGTGGAGTCGATATTATGTCTGTGCACCAAATCCGTTTACTGACATCCGCCCGGCATGATCTGCACCCTGAGTGATTCTCTGACCGCCGGTGGCACCACTCGAGCTGCGGTGTGAAATTAGGGCCCATCGAGATTAGTTGTCGGCAGAACACCGGCTCCATTGGATGCGGCTGGGCTGACAGGAAGTGCGGCCTGGCGGCTACGAGGAGCTGCGCGAGGGGATTTGGGGGGGGGCAGCAGACCGAAGGGAGGTCCCCCCCCGGGCAGTTTGGGAGGGTTAGGTGGGGGGGGGTTTGTAGCAGCTTCCTACAGATTTTTCTGGAATTGGGCTTCTTTTCCTACCAAATGGAGCCCAAGCATAAATGCTTGTGGCTCCTCCCCCCGGCCACCATTTTAGGTTTGGTGACCTGGTGGCCGGGAGGTAGTGTTCTGAATTTTTTGAAGTGGTGTTCGATTTGGGTAATTTTAGCTTTAAACTCGTTTTTTCGACGTCTAATTCTTTTTGATAATGCGGCGGAAGACTATAGAGTTTTAGAAGCCATTCGGCTTCTGAGTGAGGCAGGGAGGCTTGATTTGGTCATCGGAAATGTGGAGGGCCCGTCGCGGCCTCACCGTCAGGCCTCAGACGGGGTGGCGGCTGTGGTGGCGGCCTGTGTTACCCCCAAGCGTTCCCGCTCGGGGGCTTTGAGTGAACGCGCCCGTTCCCGTGTTCGGAAGGTGGTACAAGGCGTTAAGGCACGGAGGCCTGATGAGGCGGCGAGCGTCATTGCTGTGCGGCTGTCAAAAGGTAGGGCCGAATTCGACCAAGAACCCTTCAGTATTTGCCCGGCGTTGGCCGCCTCTCATACCATTCGAGATTACCAAACAAAGAGGCAGGCGCTGGAGACAGAAGGCAAGAAACAGGAGTTTATTCCGACGGAGCAGAACACGTCAAATCAGACAACAGGGTATCTTCTCGAGGTGCTCTAAACGTATCCTTGAGGCCTGGCCTCTTATACACAGGTTTATTGCTTTATTACATGAAACACATTCTTGTCAATACTTGATGTACGGAAAGACATCCTCGGAATCCCCGCTCCACCCCCGTTCCCACACATATTTACAGTAGAGTTCCCACCTCAACCTCAGCATGTGGTGGTTGTCGCGCAGCTGGACATTCTGCTGGGAACGGGAAAGTGGGCGATCGGTCGGATCTGGAGGTGTGAGGGTATTGATTAACCACCGCTCCTTTGATGTGAGGCGAGGTCCTACTGTAGGGGGCAATAAACTGCATCTGTCGGGCTAGGTGATGGCCTGGGATCGGGCTGGACAATCGGGCAGGGAGGAAAAAAGGGGCCTGTTCTTTGAATGAGATGAAAGAGCGAGGGGGTTCAGCACGGGATGTGGCTCGGAGACAGGGTCGCGCTAGAGGTGCGCTTATGGTCCAAGCAGGAGAAACCGGGGGCTGTCAGGGCGCGGGGGAATGCTTGCGAGGCTGGGGTGTGAGGGGGAGAGGCGCGCAGGCTATTGGCAGTGGACAGAGGGGTCGTGACACAAAAATGGCTGCCACCTACTTTCGCGATGGGGCCTAAAAGGGACAAGATGGTGTGGCCAATGTTTCATGATTCTCACTTTACGCTCAACAGTGGCTATGGTGAACATAAATGAACGCCGCTTATGTATACCGATTTTAGTCATTTTCCACAGTCCCCAGTTTTTATCATGAGTTAGTTCATTTCTGTTCATGTCTGAGGTAAGGACGTACAAGCTGACATTTAGTTATACTAATAAGGGAAGTATGTGGCTGGGCTGTCTATTGAGGTCTTTGGTAGCCCGTATACATTACGGGCAGATGGAAAAAATCCTTCTATAAATGCTGACAGAATCGTACATAACCACATGTAGTCAATGCGATAGGCGAGGAGGCAGTGCATATAAAATAACATTAGCTGTGTCATACGTTAGACCTTGGAGACGGGGACATTATTTAGACGATGTAGGAAATTCGTTCGAATACAAGCATGATGTCATACAGAAAATGTTCTGGCAGAAAAAGGGCTATTATCACTGGAGGTCTGGACTCCATGGGGATCAAAACTAAACAGCATGCTCATGTGCATAACTGGTGTTCTACAATCATCAAGGTATAGAGTTAACGCCTTCTTAGTTATCCTTGTACAATTGAAAAGTGACCGATGTAAGGTTATGAAAACTCAATTGGGTGGTAATCAATACGAAGCGGTTGGGAGAGAAATTCAACCTGACAAGGGACAGTCAAGGGGTGGCAATGTTCAAAAAGGGTTCGTCTGTCCAGTGTCTTTTTACAGCGAGCCATCACTGGTAGGCTCTCATCGTTCTTCCTCTTTCGTTGGCGCTGTTGAGCACCGGCGGTGGAGCTAAGCGTCCGGCTCTACTTCAGATCTCGCATTGCAGGGTGTGGCCATTCTTTGCTCTTGGACCACAGTCCTGTGTTTGTCCTCAGAGTCAAGTTAAAAAATTCCATATGAAAAAAAGGGGGGGTTATGGGGGCGTGCATTGGGAGGCCGAGGGAAGAGAGGGTGGAGTGGGATCAGATCTGAAACGGACCAAGGAGGGCAGAAATTTCAAGCAAGTGGGCCCATCAATCGGGTACAATGGGCTGGGACTTTCGGCACGAGCTCATCAACGTGCAGGGGCTTCTGGGCAGCCCTTCTTTCCTTCACTTTCCACGCTGAGGACGGTGCCTTGTCCCGCAACTCTTTGCTCTGTGGCTCCACCTTGGTCGAGGTCATAGATATTCCCCGATCTGCAGCCAGGCTGTGCGTCACATCCGGCCCCTCTCCTCCGACGACTGCACGTTATCCTTAAATGAGTACAAAAAAACAGTTTTTTAGAGAATTGGCAGGGGGAGACGTTTACACACTTTAATTTCTCTCCCAACCCCAAGTAGATGGGGAAACGTTCATTGGTCACGATAGGGTGGATGCTTAGTAATCCTTACATCGGTGTATGTTGTTAACTCATGCATCATTGCTGTAGTGCAGGTCGGCAAGCATTTTTTTAATTTTCAAACAACATGTCTGTCTGGCGTTTTACTCTTGTTATATTCGCGAACGTGGCAAGAAGTCTGATATCGAAAAATTACATAGTTTATCGAATTCAAACCGGCTCTTTCAGTAGAGACTCGCGTTTGTCTAAAACAAATCCTGTTGAGCTATATGTTTCTTCAAGGTCTGTTAATTTATAAAAAGTGTGAAATGCTGTTATCATGGGACTATAGCTACAGTCTTTAAGATTTTCTGGGACGGCTGGTACAGAACTGGGACCATTCTGGAGGAACGGGGACGTATCGGACATTCTATTTTGGTACGATGGGCGGTGGTAATCCGAACGATGAGGGTGGTGTTACCAAAGTACTTAAGACAAAAGCCACTGACATATAGTTCCCTTTCTAAGGGTCAGATTAGGGGACATCAGTCGTCTCACCTGTCCTTTCTTTCTCAGCCAATTAAGTTTCATCATTTTACAGAAAAAGAGGCAGTAATATGGCAAATTACGATCGTTTTGTTTCTGTCAATTTGTTCAAACACTGTCGTGTCTAAAAGCCAATTATTCCCATACCGGCGAGGTACAGTGTCGTCATTTATTCAAAAGGGAGCGAGGGAGCCCTCAGAGGGAGAGAGCGTCGTGCGTACCAAATAGGCTATTAGTACACGTACAACAAAAAAAAGAGGGAGAGAGAGAGAGAGAGAGAGAGAGAGAGACGTGTACAATAATAGGCTATTCAGTGCACACACATATAGAGCAGTACGGGTCAGTTTGACGTAAAAACACAAGCTGAGGGAAAGCATAAATTCATAGTTTACGTATACACAAATACCAGATAGGGTGCGACAGTACATACATTAAGTACGAAAACTTAAGATGAAACAGAGGGCTATTTTTGGCGAAAGAGCCTTTTCATGCGTGTTGCATATTTTCAGTACTCCATTGAATTCATTTGGGGGTCGAGCTCTTCGTTCTCCTTCCTTCCTAATAGCAGACAATTTCTGTTGGTAACCTCGCTTCAATAAATACTTACTCCTTTTAATTGGTCGGACACTGGTCCGGTCGTGCTTATACTCACGGTGGGGTCTTCCAACATCTAACAAATGACGATCCAAGTTGAGGTAAAGGAGGGGTGTCTGTCGGATGTGCGATGGTGTAATTCTGACTTTTCTATGAGGATGGAAGAAGAGGGGGTGAATCTAAAACATGACAATATCCCTAATTTCTGGGCTGAGGGGGGATTTTGGATGAACCCCAACCCGGGGTATCCTTAACTTTTCTCATCTAGTCTGCACATTAAGTTGACTCACTGGTGCGCGTCATTTAGGGCGTTCATTTGGGATATCGGTTGGGGTCCGAGGTACTACAATAACCCTTCAAGTTTCTGGCGTAGGCCACTCTCCCATTCACTAGCTCCAGAGAGGGAGAGAGTCGTTCCTAGGTAGAGTAAGTGCTATATTCCTTTCCGTCCTTCACATGCAGGTATCATGTTCGGGCTTGTTTTTCTTATTCCATCAACCGCTCGATCCATACCTCAGTCATACAAAAAAAACATTCCTCCGTCAACCCAGACGTGCGCCACACATGAGCATTCATACAACACAAATCGGGGCCCACGCGCGCATTCATACCATACAATTCTTCTTCTTTCTGCGTGTAACACGGTGCATTCTGGGTCTTCTCCATACTCCAGCTGAAATTCCGATATTAACCTGCAGAGAAAGAGAAGGGGGGGTGAGGGGTGACAGCGTACAAAGCACATCAGCGCGCAAAAACACGAAAATGTTTTTGCCTACCACGTGCTTAACTTATCTTCTTTGGGAAGCAGTACCTTGCATCTCGGCATTGCAGCCCAGAGGAACTGGTCTATTGTCCTATTCATAGATATATCTAAATATCCGAATCTTTTACCTATTGCTTATGCTGCAGGAATGCAAAAATACGACAGATCTTAACTATTCTTTTCGCATTGTTCGTATGTACCATGCCTTTCTAATTTTTCATAACCAAAATTGCTTCATTTTACTTGTCCTTTATTTATTTTGAAAATAGTAGCCTTTATCCGAGAACCTACCAATCTAAGTGACTGATATGAGGCTAGTTCTACATATTTTTTTTTTTCTTTTAAAACCTTGATTGAAAAAGATGTCAGCATAAAAATACGGGCCTCCAACCATACAGGCCGGCCACGGGGCAGACGGGAAATGTATGAGGTAAGGAGAGATTACACTTGTAGGATAGGAGTACGTAATGAGCGAGCCATCGTAATTGGAAAAACTTAAACGAGACAAATGGTTGCAGGATCAATGAAGGTTGATTTTATAATTGAAAGTAAAAAAAGATCAGTTACAATAAAATCGTTTATACGCATACCATGGGCGAGCATCATGAGTAGCATTACTTCGAAAATACAATAATCAATAGTGAATAAGAACCAATATCAGTAGGGTTGTCCGCATGCCCAGTCAGTACCCTTCCCCGACCCGCCACGTGCTCAAGGACCGTATACATATCCCATAATATCAAGGCTACGTAACTAAAACGTCATAAGGAGTTGCAAGTCTCGCCTATACTGGCGCCATTTTGGGGCGTGGCCGGGTGGGTCCAGAGTATAGTCCAAATGCCTCCGACAACTAGCGGCCGGACCAGAATCCCTTTCGGTAGTTCAAAAAGTTTGTTAGCGCTAACAGAGAGGACAAGCGGCGTGGACTGCGGCTTAAAGGCGAGGAAGGCAAAATCTTCCCTACCGGGTCACGCTGAGGTCCCACCGGAGCTGATCGAGTTGGCAGTCTACAGTGTCTCTTAGTAATTCGGACAAAGGCCGGTGTCAGCATGAGAGCACCACCATCTTGTGATACGTTGAATCAGTCTTTCCTTCGATACCAGATGTGGATAAGGTGGCGGTCGCCCGGGGCAGTGGCATATCCATGGGGGATAGTCGAGCAACAGTGGCGGTGGCTCCCACCGGAAGCCTGCGGGAGTCGAGGGCCAGTGACTTTCGTAGAATTTTTAAAACTGAGAGGACGTCGTCAAGAGTGGGGCTCATGCCCGAGCAGGCAAGCATCCGAGTTCCAAGGTAGCCCAGAGCCATTCTAATGGACCAGGCCCAAATCTGGGGCGTCGGCCGCCATTTTGAGCGTTTCGCAGCAGCAGCCGCTCTTCACCCCGTCCACCGGAGCGGGTCCCCCCGGTCATCCAACCGAGTGGAACGCCAATGGCAGTCCTGGTGCAGCTGTCCGGCAGGTGAGACGTTAAGGGTGGCCCCACTGCAGCTGGCCGGCGAGTGAAACGCTAAAGGTCGCCCCACTGCAGCTGGTCGGCGAGTGAAACGCTAAGGGTCGCCCTGCTGCAGCTGAGGAACCTCCACCTGGGGAGGTGGGGGAGGCTCGTTTGCGCCGCCTCTCCCTCCCAGTGCACCCCACGCCGTCTGGATGCCACCTCAGGGCGGACGAATGGGAAGGCCAGTACAACAACATCGTGGCCGTGGTGTTTCCGGGCCATCCACCCAACGACCTCTTCGGCCGATGGCTGCCAGCAAGGCCTTGGCGCGTTGGGTAGCCTCCGGCCTATTCGCTCAACGGGCCGCTACCGACGCTACCTCGCCGGCTGATGGCTTTTGTAGACTTTTTATAGCCCAAAGCCTACTAAAAAGTAGCTCAAAGTAGCCCAACATTGAAGGCGGGACAGGAACAGCGTTAAGCAGACGGCGAATGCGTTGGGTTTGTTGTTGCAGCCGGCTGCCATGTAAATAGTTGTTTAATAAAAAGTTTTTAAATAGTTGTTTAATAAAAAGTTTTAACATGTTACTTTGCTGGAGTGTTGTATATATTTATAATATTTGCATAGGGTTTGTCGTTATTTGGGCGGGGTGGGCGGCGGAGCCGAGCTGTCTTACAGCCATCATGGCGTCGAGCTCGATTCTTCTCACTAGTTTCATATTTCTCATGAGGGGTTGTTCCTAATGTTTCTATTTTAGCGAGGTCAGAAAAGAGATCCCATCAGTGGCCTACTGATTTTGCTCGATTCCTTTTGTTTTTCCTAACGATTTTTATGGGTTTTTTTTGTTTGCTAGCACGATACAGCCGCTAACCCGCAATTTTTTTTTATATATATTTATGTCCTTTTTATTAGGGGCGTCCTCCGGTGGAGCCGGATGATCTACCTCTAATAAACGGTCCGGGCTGAACCAACTACCAACAAACGGGGCAAAGATAGGCATGACGGGTTACAAAGGGGACAAAAGTCTGCACTACCTATCCTTCACTATCCGCAAAGACTAAACAGAGTATTGCGACCCTGTGCTTATTTGTGAATAGAGAATAACCCAAAGAGAACCAATTCCGAACGATCAATGTTCGGATAAACAATCAATCAAATGAGGGATAAAAATAGGCACGATGGATTACAACTGGGGCAAAAGCCTGTGTTACCTATCCTTCACTATTCACAAGGACTAAACAGAGTATTGCGACTCTGTGCTTTTTTGTAAATAGAGAATGATCCAAAGAGAACCAATTCCAAAACAGTAAATGCTTGGATAACAATCAATCAAATGGAGAGGGAAGTAGGCACGACAGATTACAAAGGGGGCAAAGGCCTGCGTTACCTACCCTTCACTATCTGCAAAGACTAAACAGAGTATGGCGACTCTGTGCTTGTTTGCAAATAGAGAATCTCTCAGAAACAATCAAATGAGTGATACTAGTATTTTCAAACAATCAAACAATCAATTCGCAATTCGTCGTGTTTACACGACCTTACCCGGACCGCATGGACAGTTTCTCGTCTTCCGCTTCCAGCGCCTGATCGTCCTCTATTCTCCGTAATTGCTGTGGCACTCTTGATGGTTCCCAGTCAGGACCGTAGATCACTCGAGAGAGAGGTCTGCTCGGAACCGGTGAAGTTCGGATGATCGGCTGCCAGACGAGGGTCTATCGGGCAGGTGCACTTCCCGATCGTTGCAGTCATTCACTCTGTCGTTGGGACCTCTCTCACTGGATCCACGCGTCGCTGATGGGCCCCACGTGGGGCGCCAATTGTCGAAAGGTAGGGCCGAATTCGACCAAGAACCCTTCAGTATTTGCCCGGCGTTAGCCGCCTCTCATACCATTCGAGATTACCAAACAAAGAGGCAGGCGCTGGAGACAGAAGGCAAGAAACAGGAGTTTATTCCGACGGAGCAGAACACGTCAAATCAGACAACAGGGTATCTTCTCGAGGTGCTCTAAACGCATCCTTGAGGCCTGGCCTCTTATACACAGGTTTATTGCTTTATTACATGAAACACATTCTTGTCAATACTTGATATACGGAAAGACATCCTCGGAATCCCCGCTTCACCCCCGTTCCCACACATATTTACAGTAGAGTTCCCACCTCAACCTCAGCATGTGGTGGTTGTCGCGCAGCTGGACATTCTGCTGGGAACGGGAAAGTGGGCGATCGGTCAGATCTGGAGGTGTGAGGGTATTGATTAACCACCGCTCCTTTGATGTGAGGCGAGGTCCTACTGTAGGGGGCAATAAACTGCATCTGTCGGGCTAGGTGATGGCCTGGGATCGGGCTGGACAATCGGGCAGGGAGGAAAAAAGGGGCCTGTTCTTTGAATGAGATGAAAGAGCGAGGGTGTTCAGCACGGGATGTGGCTCGGAGACAGGGTCGCGCTAGAGGTGCGCTTATGGTCCAAGCAGGAGAAACCGGGGGCTGTCGGGGCGCGGGGGAATGCTTGCGAGGCTGGGGTGTGAGGGGGAGAGGCGCGCAGGCTATTGGCAGTGGACAGAGGGGTCGTGACACAAAAATGGCTGCCACCTACTTTCGCGATGGGGCCTAAAAGGGACAAGATGGTGTGGCCAATGTTTCATGATTCTCACTTTACGCTCAACAGTGGCTATGGTGAACATAAATGAACGCCGCTTATGTATACCGATTATAGTCATTTTCCACACGGCCGTCTGAGGCGGTAAGTTCTGTTCCAATAGGGGCTGTGGCTGTGGTAGGGCAGCGGGAGCTGTCTCATGCTCCGTCGGTTTCTGGGCGGGCGGGCTCTGCTCCTGCGCAGCGGGGGAAGAAGGGTTTATAGTGCGGCGGTCAGAAGCGTTCTGCTTCGGCCTCCGCGGCAGACTCTTCAGCGCTTACGCGGCGGGGTGAGGAGGCGGTGCCGCCTGTTCTCTGCTCCCCGTCTCTCCCTCAGTTTAAGGTTTTACCGGTTGTTGGGGAGGGTCGGGGCTATTCTGCCGTTTCGACGGATGAGCTGACAACGCAGGTGAGTGTGCTGGGGAGGGAGGCGAGGTTGACACCGACCCGTTCTTATCTTGGAGAACCGGAAGGTGCTGTGAGGCAGGAAGGGATGCAGGTTCAGCCCGCGGCAGAGGTTTTTCATCAGGTTGCACTGGGGCATTTTAGCCCTCTCTTGTTTTCTCCCCCGGCATCCATTAGGGGTGAAGTTTTCTCTGTTCAGAGTGGGTCAGTAGGGGAGGGTGAGTGGGCACAGATGGGACGTTGGAACGATTTGTCTTTTGAGGCTCGGGGTCAGGATGCTGGCATTTTAATTTCTCCGGTTCTTTCCCTAGGGCCCAGCAAAGTGGTTTCTGGTAATTTGTTACAGGTAGGTGCCTTTTCTTCGAAGGAAGGTGTGAGTAAGAGGTATGGGGTGGGCGCTAGGTCTTGGGAGGGCCTTGATGTCTTTCCTTCTTGGTCTAAGGGTGTTCTGGAAGCTGGTAGGGGCAGGATTGGTGAGAGTTTTGGTGGTCATGAGGATTTGAGTCAGGTGAGGGAGCCTCGTGATGTAGTGGTTCAGGAACAGGTGGGGCCAGCTGGCCATGCTTTAGGTCCCGCGTCAGCTGTGATACAGGCTATGCTCAATTACAGTAGTGAGGAAGAGGTGGTGGAGCCTTCCCCTCCTCCCCGCAGGGTAGGTTTTTCATCAGCTGATGTGGTGTTGCAGGATAAGGGGAGCTTGCAGGGAAATTATTTAAGGGGATCATCTGGTTTTGGTGCAGCTGGTAGTCAGGGGCCCGGCACATCAGTCCAGCCTTTTTCTTTACAGGCTAGGGATCGGCGTGGGACCGCAGACTCGGTAGGGCGACGGGCGGCCCATTTTCACCGAGGAGAAGGGAGGTTGGAACCTAGCGCGGCACATACCGTACTGTCTGGAGATCCCGGCGCGGTCAGCAGATGCAGGTCGGGCGCGACCTAGCTGGCCCCTACATATCCTGATACAAGGAGGATGGATTGCTCTGCTGAAGATGCTCTCAGGATCAGTCAAAGGTTGAGGGAGTACCGGCGGGTACAGTCGGCTCCCCCTTTAGGTGTTCAAAAAAGGGTTGGTAAGGCCCTTTCTGTTGTGGAGGAGCCTGGGAAGGCTCATAGGAGTATGTTGTTGTCAACCCCTCCTCAGATGGAGGAGCCATTGCTTTTGGACTATGATGAAGATAGCCCCGAGAAAGGGGAGCTGCGTGATACTGTGTCTGGGGGGGCATTTAATGCTTCTCGTCGTGTTTTACAGGCACCAGTGGCAGTGCACCCAAAGAAAGTGGTGGTGTCCGGACCAGTTTGAGAGCGCGGCCCCGCAAGAAGGGTTTCTCGGATGGTGGACAATGTGGAACGACCGACATGGAGGTCGGGGCCAGGGCAAGCCCCCGTGTTAAACCCAGGTGAGCTTGGTGAACCACGGGCCAAACCACAAATGGTGTCTGTGGGGACCGGGGGTGAGTCTTTGGTAGCAGAGACAGAAGGAAAATTGTATTAGGGGCATTACGTTAAGGATAAAGGAGTAGGCACAGGTGATGGTAAGGGTGAGGACGCTAAGGCTGAGTGTGCCACGAACACCGAGTCTCTAGGGGGCACAGATCCACTGCATAGCAAGGAATTGAAAATTAAAAAATTACCCTATATGGGTGTGACTAAGCCTTTAGGGGCACATTTGATGGTGTCTACTAAGGAGAGAATTTGGAAAGGTGAGTATGTGGAGCTTTTGAAGTTGCTGCATAGGGAGGTGCACGCTAAGGAGGGCTCGAAGGAGGAGGAATATGAGCTGGCTAAGCGCCCTAAAGTACCGCTGACCATTGAGAATTGGACTTCAGCGTTTTTGATATACGCTAGCGTTTATTGCGAAAAGTTTCCCGAGCGCTGCGTCGCTCTATTTAAATACATGGATGTTATCAGAAAAGCGCAGATCACTGGTAGTGGCTTTGCATGGGCACAATATGATGAAGAGTTTAGGGCGCGCATGGCTTGGGACCCTGATGCCAAGTGGGGCAAACTGGACACAGATCTTTGGCAACACACCATGGGTGTTTCTGTGGGTGGTAAGACTATTTTTACTGCTAGTGGCTTACCTGTAGTTTATCGGCCCTTTCAGGGTAAGCCCACCAGGGGAGGGGTGGGAAGTTCAGCGGTCACACAGTCAGGCGGGGGAGCATGTTGGGACTTTAACAAAGGTCTGTGTTCAAGGGAATACTGCAGATTTCGACATGAATGCTCTCAGTGTGGTAGGAGGCACCCATCGGTCAAGTGCTGGGGGCCTCGCCCAGGGCAACAGTGGTCCCAACAAACTGCTAGCACGTCCGGTCCCTCTCAGCAATCCCAGGCAAACAGAGGAGGGAAGAATGCTCCGAGGGTTGGGCCCAAAGGCTCGTACTCCGGTTAAGCTTGATCATTTGACAGACAGTTTGAAGTGGTATGGGGATGTGAGAGCTCAACAACTTTTGCTGACAGGTTTTTAAGAAGGTTTCCGACTGGGTTATTCTGGGCCTCGTTTGCGGCGATGGTCCAAGAATTTGAAATCGGCTGATGAGCTTAAATCAGTGGTGCAGGACAAACTAGATAAAGAAGTGCAGGAAGGTAGGATGGCAGGTCCTTTTGATGATTGGCCCTTGGAGGATTTGATTATTTCACCCATAGGAGTCGTTCCCAAAAAAGAGCCAGGGCAATATCGATTAATCCAACATTTATCATGGCCTGAAGGGGCATCAGTTAATGATTTTATTGATGAAGAGTCAGCCTCAGTGTCCTATTCATCGGTTGATGTGGCAATGTCTTTAGTGGTGACAGCAGGCCCTTCAGCGGAAATGGCGAAATGCGATATAAAATCAGCATTTAGACTGCTTCCAGTCCATCCTGAAGATTGGAGTCTTCTGGGCATCCATTTTCATGGAAAATGGTACGTGGACAAGGCTCTGCCAATGGGTTGTTCGATGTCCTGTGCTCTTTTTGAAACCTTTAGCACTTTTTTTTTGCAGTGGTTTTTCACACACCAATCTGGTCATGAGCTAGTGACACACTATCTAGATGATTTATTTTTTGTAGGGCCCCAGGGATCCTCTAAGTGTCAGGCAGCATTGGACACATTTCAAGAACTTAAGGAATATTTGGGAGTCCCACTGGCGCCGGAAAAGACCATGGGTCCTTGCGCAACCATGTCTTTTTTGGGCATTGAGTTTGACTCAAGAGCAATGCAGGCTCGTTTGCCACAGGATAAGAAAGTGAAAATGCTGGCCCTGTTACAGTCCATGTTGTCAAAGCCAAAGGTTACAGTGAAGGAGGTGCAAGTCCTGTTGGGTCATTTGAATTTTGCTGGCAGGGTAGTAAGAGCAGGTAGGACCTTTTGCAGGCGACTGGGCAGGGCTCTGTCGGGTCATCATTTGCCTCATCATCGGGTGAGACTGTCTGCTGGGGTGAAGGAGGATTTACGGATGTGGTCCACCTTTTTGCATTCTTTCAATGGAATTCCTTTGGCTCGGGAGCAAGACTGGTTGTGGGAGGTTCAGATATTTTCAGATGCGGCTGGCAGCGATGGTTTTGGCTTGTATTGGCAAGGCAGGTGTTGCGCGGAGAAGTGGCCTGAGCAATGGAGAGATGGTGGCAGAAGTATCGCCTTCTTGGAATTGTTTCCGGTGGTGGTGGCTTTGACGTTGTGGGGGCAGGAGTTGGCACACAAAAAGGTTCTGTTTCAAATTGACAATCGGGCTGTGGTAGACATTATCAACAGGCAGTCTGCTAGGGATACTCAGATTCTGAAACTGCTGCGAGTCTTTGTGTTGGAATTGCTTAAGTATGACATCTGCCTCAGGGCCTTGCACATTCCTGGTATGGACAATGACATTGCGGATGCTTTGTCTCGTTCGCAGTGGGAGAGATTCCATGGGCTTGCCTCGGAGGCGGACAGGACCCCGACACCCACTCGGAGCACTTATGGGAGGTCGGCAACACAGGGTCGTTCAATTGGTGGTAGGTTTGTTGTCTTTATCTACTCGATCTGCTTATGAGTTGGCTTGGAGGGAGTTCTTGGCGTCAGGGGCTCGCAGACGTGCACCATGTTGTAGGCGTCTGGAGGATGTAGTTCAATTTATTCTGTGTTTGATGGACAGAGGGTTATCCAGGGTCACCATTGCTGGGAAGTTAGCGGGCATTTCCTTTATGGGTAAACTCCTTTGGGGTTACTCTCCTTCGGCTGGTGAAGTTGGGAAGAGATTGTTGGAGGGGTGGGCTCGTGAGCAAGGACTTCGGCAAGGCAGAATCTGAGTATCCCTAGCAGACTGCCTGTTGATAATGTCTACCACAGCCCGATTGTCAATTTGAAACAGAACCTTTTTGTGTGCCAAATCCTGCCCCCACAACGTCAAAGCCACCACCACCGGAAACAATTCCAAGAAGGCGATACTTCTGCCACCATTTCTCCATTGCTCAGGCCACTTCTCCGCGCACCACCTGCCTTGCCAATACAAGCCAAAACCATCGCTGCCAGCCGCATCTGAAAATATCTGAACCTCTCGCAACCAGTCTTGCTCCCGAGCCAAAGGAATTCCATTGAAAGAATGCAAAAAGGTGGACCACATCCGTAAATCCTCCTGCCTGCAGATTCCTTCGCTCGCTGCCCACTGCTCCTGGGAATTTCCCGCTGCTCCTGGGAATTTCCCGCTGCCCGCTGCTTCTTAGAATTTCCCGCCGCTGCCTCCCTGCGGCCCCGCCCCCCTGTGATTCCATTCGCCGCCCCGCCACCCAGCTGCTCCTCCCTCCCGGCTCCTTACTTATGACGCCCCCAGAGCGACCGCGCAGCGGACGCGCGCAGCGGGAGCACCGATTGAGCGCCAAAGGTAAGCCAAAGGTAAGCCCGTCTGCGCCCGTCCGCGCCTGGACCGCGCCCAGCGGCAGGACCCCTGGCCCTCCCCGCCGAGGCAAGACGACCCGACTGACCTACGACACCGCCACTCTCAACGCACTCAATGCCGGCCGGACCCACGCCTGCTGCCGAGCCACCCCGAGACGCACCCACGGACCCTTCACCTGCTGCACCTGCAAGTTCACCTGCCTCCGAACCTGCCCCGCACCCGCCAAGACAAACACCAGCAGCAACCACCTCAAGTGCATCCTGATCAACACCCACTCCATCCACAGACACGCCGTGGAACTCTGGAACCTCCTCGACGCTACATCACCGGACGTCGCCTTCCTCACGGAAACCTGGATGAACGCCTCCTCTGCACCCGACATCGCCATCGCCATCCCGGACGGGTACAAGATCATCAGGAGGGACCGCATCAACCAGACCGGAGGTGGCATCGCCATCGTCCACAGGAACACCATCCGCATCACGACCGACGCCAACGACTCCTTCGCCGCAGCCGAACATCTCCACTTCCAGATTCACACCGACCCTAAGACGACCCTCAGAGGCACCCTCGTCTACAGACCCCCGGGACCACGCACACAATTCAGCGAAGACATCACAGACTTCATCAGCCCGCACGCCCTCCCCTCCACTGACTACATCCTCCTCGGGGACCTCAACTTCCACCTGGAGAACAACAAGCACCGCAACACCACCGCCCTGCTGGAAAACCTCGCCAACCTCGGACTCAAGCAACTGGTCAACACCCCCATCCACTACGCCGGCCACACGCTTGATCCCGTCTTCTCTTCCAGCAAGTACATCACCTTCAGCCACGCCACAGGACTCCACTGGACCGACCACAGCTGCGTCCACTTCAGCTTCAAAAGATCCATGACCCACCACCACCCGCAACAGGCACCTCACAGGAATTGGAGCAAGATCACCGCAGACCAGCTCACCACCTCCCTCAGCCAGAGCCCACCCGCCAACACAACGGACCCCAACGAAGCAGCCCGCAACTTCACACAGTGGCTGACCGCCTGCGCCGACGACCTCACGCCACTAAAGAACCCTCCCAGCAGACCCAGAAGCAAGAAGGCATCCTGGTTCACCGACGCCCTCAAGGACTCCAAGAAGATCTGCCGCACCCTCGAGAAAGCCTGGCTCCTCGACCGTACCACCGACAACATGACCGCCCTCAAACACGCTACCCGCAAGCACCACCAGCTCATCCGCACCACCAAGAAGAAATCCCTGAAGGAACGACTGGACAACAACGCCCACGACAGCAAAGAGCTCTTCACTATCGTCAAGGAGTTCTCCAACCCCAGCACCGGCACCAACAACATCACTCCGTCACAAGACCTCTGCGACTCCCTCGCCTCGTTCTTCCACCGCAAGATCGCCGACATCCACAACAGCTTCGGCGCCCCACCCACGCACCCAACCGTCGAACCAACACCCCCCACCGCCACCCTTCGCACCTGGACCACGGTAACCACCGAAGACACAGCCCGCACGATGAACACCACCCACTCCGGATCACCGACCGACCCCTGCCCACACCACATCTTCAACAAGGCCGACTCCACCATCGCACCCCAACTCCGGAACATCATCAACGCCTCCTTCAACACCGCCACCTTCCCGGAGAGCTGGAAGCACGTCGAGATCAGCGCCCTCCTGAAGAAACCTACAGCGGACCCCACCGATCTCAAAAACTTCCGCCCCATCTCGCTCCTCCCTTTTCCTGCTAAAGTCATCGAGAAGATCGTCAACAGACAGCTGACCGCCTTCCTCGAGACGAACGGATCCCTCGACCCCTCGCAGTCCGGCTTCAGAGCCAACCACAGCACCGAGACCGCCCTCATCGCAGCCACCGACGACATCCGGACCCTGCTCGACAAGGGGGAAACAGTGGCCCTCATCCTCCTGGACCTCTCCGCTGCGTTCGACACGGTCTGACACCGCACCCTAGTCCAGCGCCTCAGCAACATCGGTATCCAAGAGAAGGCACTGGAGTGGATCATCTCATTCCTCGCCGGAAGAACACAAAGAGTCCGCCTCCCCCCGTTTCGCTCCGAGGCCACCGAAGTCATCTGCGGCGTCCCGCAAGGATCTTCACTCAGCCCCACCCTCTTCAACATCTACATGAAACCTCTCACAGCCATCGCACGCCAGCACAACCTCAACATCATCTCTTACGCCGACGACACCCAGCTGATCCTCTCCCTCACCAGAGACCCCGACACCGCCAGAACCTGCCTACACGAAGGGATGAAAGACGTCGCCGAGTGGATGAAGGACAGCCGCCTGAAAATGAACTCGGACAAGACGGAAGTCCTCATCCTGGGATCTTCGCCCTCCGCCTGGGACGACTCCTGGTGGCCCCCAGCCCTGGGCACCGCACCCTAGCCAACCGACCACGCACGCAACCTGGACTTCATCCTGGACCCCTCCCTCTCGATGACCAGACAAGTCAACGCCGTCTCCTCATCGTGCTTCAACACCCTGCGTATGCTTCGCAAGATCTTCCACTGGATCCCGACCGAGACCAGGAAGACTGTCACCCAGGCACTCGTCACCAGCCGACTGGACTACGGAAACGCCCTCTACGCCGGAACCACAGCCAAGCTACAGAAAAGACTCCAGCGCATCCAGAACGCCTCCGCCCGACTCATCCTGGATGGCCCCCGACGCAGCCACATCTCCAGCCACCTGAGGAACCTGCACTGGCTCCCAGTCGACAAGAGGATCACGTTCCGGCTCCTCACCCACGCACACAAGTCTCTCCACGACCTGGGCCCCAAGTACCTCAACGACCGCCTGACCTTCTACACGCCCACCCGCCAGCTACGGTCCACCAGCCTCGCCCTCGCAGCCGTACCACGCATCCGAAGAGCCATCGCCGGAGGAAGATCCTTCTCTTACCTGGCTGCCAAGACTTGGAACTCCCTCCCCATCCACCTTCGGCTGAACCAGGACCATCTCGCCTTCAGGAAACAACTCAAGACCTGGCTGTTCGAGCAGTAGCATACCCCTCCCCCCAAGCGCCTTGAGACCCTCCCGGGTGAGTAGTGCGCTATACAAATGGCATGATTGATTGATTGATTGATTGAGTTAGGAACCCTTTGTCCTGGCAAAATTTGGCCAGGGTAGTTGAGTCACTGACAAAAACACCTGTACAAAAGGGTCTGTAGGGGAGACAAGTTTAGAGACTTGATCAGTATCCTATCCCCCAATCCAACAGTAACACAAACACAGGGGATACTGTAGCAGGGTTTCTGTTCTCCCACAGAACTGTGCACAGAGGATTGGAACCTCAGCGAATTAGGGTGACCCAAATCTCACCTTAGTATCCAACAAACCCCTTACCGAGCTAGCTACAGTGTCTCATTGGTCATAACAAACTCCCAATGTTTAGACAAACCAGAACATGAGCTTACAATACCTCAGGTTACGTGGAACACATGAGCACTCTTTCGTTATACAATCATTTCAAACCAGAACGTGGAGTCAAGAAGAACACGTGAACATTTGAAATATTTATTTACTAATGCCGTCTTCTCAGGCGCAGTATCTTAGATAATACAAGGAAACATATTATCAAAAGCAAAGTTATCAGCATAGTTACTAGTCCATAGAAAGCAAATGGTGACAGCATGTTAACATGCTGTAATGAATAAGAGTTAACAACACTTATTTCTCACCCTCCCTAACACACATATTATATTAATAGCTAAGAAGGTCTCTTTAGGTTTGTATTAGGGCGGGCCCATACCTCAGGATCCTAGAATGAAGGGATCACATCAGCATACACCAGCTCTCTCTGCATGCGAACAGCATCAAGTGTGTTATGTATGCTTCAAGCAAAGCAATATAAAACCTGCCTTAAAGCCAAAGTTGGCAGAAGCTGCACTTATGTTATGTCTATGAAGGCGCGAAGATCAGACCTCATAACAATTCAGTATCTTGTTGTTCCTGAAGCTTCAGCACTCTCTGTACAGACATAGTTTATTGAGCAAAGCTGATATCAGAGTAATAACATATTATTCTCATGTAAATCACAACGAACTACTAGGTTGAAAGCTAAATCAACAATTAAGTGTCGTGTGCAGAAGCAGCAAAAGGAAAAATGGCGTTTAAACATGTAATGTGCCTATGCTAACTTAACGCATTATAAAGATATATAGTAGCTATATGACACCCCCCCCCATGATCCGAGGACGGATAAGATAAGATAAGATAAGGGCAACTTCAAGAAAGCAGAGTTCAACAACCATGAACAACCTTATAAGTATAAAAAACCGCAGCAACCAAATCAAAATTTAAAAAAGTCACAAGCACTCAAGCCAATAGGACTGGGAGGTGAAAAAATGCAAAAGAAAAATGAGGCATCATCATAAACCAGGAAGTCTTTTCAAGGCAGGACCGAATATGCAAAATATGCAGCTACAGCCTCCAACAGGAAATCACCGTCTTCATCCGAAAACAGTTCAGCCATCCAATTCAAAAGAGGAAAAGAGCAAACGTGTTCTCCCAACACTGGAGCCTCTATTACCATCAGAGGACAACTCGGAGGGTTTTCAAGAAAGCTCATCGCCAAGAAATCCTGCGCTGCTGTAAGAACGTTCCAATGACCCATTAGTCCATGCATCGCTGCTAAGGCCATAATCCTGTCGCCAGTGCAAACCAACTCATGAATAACGATGGGACTCATCAGCTGATTAAAGTCGACTTCAGGAGAAACCGGTCCGCAGAGACACAAATCAATGGCCCAATCGAAGTCACAGCTTAGGCAGTGAAACACAGGCTGGGCACAGGTGAAGTAGGAAAATCGAAACGATAATCCATATGCCGTGCTTAAAATCGCAAGCGGCAGCGTGCCATAATATTCAAGCATTCGATCACGAAACAGCGCTAGGAGGGGCTGGGCGGCTCCTTCCACACGTGGGGCATCCATATTTAAGGAAGCAAACAACCACTAGAACGGCTGCCGCTAGTGCCAGGATAACCGGGAATCCACCAAACAAACTCGAAAAAATGGAATGGAAGAAAGCAGGGATGACTCCAAAGATTTTTTCAAATGAAGTTACAAGACCACTGCTAACAGATTTAAAAAAATGCGCCAGCCCATTTGTGGAGGACGCGTTAAAGATAGAATGTACCATTTTGCTGAAATGCAATGGTAAATCAGTATTTAAAAGGGCCTGAACCTCAGTCCGGGTGTTAGCTATGTGAAGAACGAAAGTCTCCCTAGCCGAACTCAAGGCCACTTCTTTCTGGGACAATAGCGCCCTTATTCTGCTCATGCCGCTGAATTCTGCTCTCAAGGTTGGGATGCGTGGCCAAATGGAAACCTCCCTATTCTCATGTGTGGGTGGGTACAGGACATTCCTGCAGCAAACGACACGTTCAGTTACAGTTACCACATAAGCTACACCTTTAATTAACCCGCAACAATCTTCATTATTTAAAAGTAAATAACTTCCGTTCCCTAGTAAGGTAAAAGTCGGGGAGATTGCAGGAACTGTAGTCCCTTTTAAAACACAGGCCAAGTTCGGCCGGTCTTGGTTACAGGAACCGTGCAATTGTATATGCCTACACATTAGCGAATGATCTGGTGTTTCTGTACACTCCTCCCCATTTAGATAAACTTCCTGGCCGTCTTTCAAACATCTATAAGTGAAAGGAAGGGACCAGACTTCATGGAGAAATGCACTACCTAAGGGCTCATAGCGACCTATGGCAACATATCGCATACAATTTGTAAATTTATACAGTGCAAAAGGCAAAGTTATTAAACCGTGGATAAGCCACGTTGCATCGTTGGCCTCTGCCACAGAGAAAGGCAAGGACTCCAATTTCTCAATATGTAACATAGAAAATGAAGCATCTCGCATGGAAAGCAAGCGCTGCTTGTCAGTCAAATTAAAGGGAGCAAAGAGAGAAGAAACATTCATGTAGGTCCATGGCACCTTGCCAGCCTTCAACGTTTGAAGGGTCCATGCAAATTGCATGATAGAACGTAATTGATTTTGACCATGGTACAACACAGACACTTCATCATGCACAATATCCACTACAGAAGACACAATATTACCCAAAGTGTAAATGCGGGAAGAAAGCATGTTAATACTATTATCTACCACAGCAAGCACCTTTTCTAAATTTGCCTGATCTATAGCTCTAAGGCGTGCCGCAGCCTCAATCTGTGATGTCTTCCAGATTTCATTGTAAACAGCATAAATCCATCGTTTTGATCTACCACTAGCCGGGCCCTTTATGAAATCATTTAAATCTATATCATTATTCAGTTTTGCAAGATGTAATTTAACTGCGGACAATGTTGAATGTTTCAGCCAATTCTGACACAATTTGCCCACAGAGTAAGTTGTGACAGAATGCTCAGTTTCAAAACGTGGATCAGGTCTGACCTGTGTAAAGCCATCAGATAAACCCAGAAAACGGTGCTGGCATGAATCTGCACTTCTGTGCCACACTAGCCAACCTTTAGGATCCATACTGGATATGTTAAATGATGAATTCAGCAATAGGGTTTGTCAGTCCCTAATCGAAAACTGAGTATAATTACTCCAGCCAGAATATTCCTCTAACTCTGGGATTGTCGGAGAATTTAATTTTTTAGATGTAGCCAATCCAAAGCAAGTTGTCTGTGAAATAGAAGAATTCAAAAACAACATCTGATTCGGGATGAGACAAGCCCGGTGCAAAGCCTCAGTGCCTTGTACTTGCCAGCTTTTAGAACCCCAAACTGATTTTAGGTCAATAGTATCCTTCCACAATTCATAGCCGCCAACAGCCAGCTGATCAAGAAAGGACTTCGAATACAATAATTTGGTATCGGTAAGTCTAACCTTGGACATAGGCTTCTGTGTCATTTTAAAATAAAAGGACTCGGGATTAGACTGATTGAAGTCAGTAAAATAAGAGTACTTTTTCAAAAAAGTACTTGAACTGCCTTGTATAGGAGCTGGGCAATGCTCCCATTGTGTATAATTTACAGTATTCCTTCTGGAAGCTGTTTTATGTAAGAAGTGATTGCCAAAATGTTGAAAGCAAAACAAATCACCATAATTAGCAGATTCTAAGTACAAATCTTCCGCATCAAAGGCAGCATAGTATTTCAAATCAGAAAACAAAGACTCTACGGCCTGAACATCCCAATCATCAGAACGTATGTTTTGTTTCACCACATCCCCCATGTTAACTCTAAGCACATTGGGGACATTAACAACCTCGGTAGGGCCATGAATTTGAAACCTAACGGCATCCCACACTATCCCATCAAGGACAGGCCAAGCAGTGATGTTAACAAATGTCAAGTCTCTTTTCAATCTGTGTGCAGAATGCGATGAAGAAAGGGGGGCCAAAGTTCCATTTAGATGTCGAATGCATGTTCTTTCTTCGACATAGTGTCCATTCATAAGTCGGAAAAAATAAAAAATAAACCCAACTGACATAAAAAGGTAAATCGAAACAAGCACCAGCCAAATATATGTCCAAGGCGGAATTAAAAAATGTTTTTTAAACAAGCTTGCATAAACTGCAAAACTTGAGGGTTTCTTTGAGGCAAGGGAAACAGAGTCAAATGAAAATCTGGATTCTGTGGCCAAACGGGCTTGTAGGTCAGGCATGGACAAGTCAGTGGGGTAAGTATAGTCTATTTCAGCAAGGTCTGTACCGGGCAAAGTACTTAATAAAGGACTGGAAATAGCAGGCAACTCGATTGATACTTCAGTTTCATGATTAGAAGCCGTGGGCAAAACTGAATTTCTCACAATGGAAGGACAGGAAACAGCCGGTGTCATGCTAAGAAGAATCGGCCACTCTGTGTATCTTGACATTGTCAATTGAGATAAACCTGTTTTCCTTACGACCAGGAAGTGGTGGTAAAATTACTGTTCTTGTGCCCTTCACTCCAAGGACTGGAACCGGAGCTCGATAGGAAGGACCAAAATTCTTTCTTGTTGTCGATCTTCTCTCGAACCAGTTCTCCAACTTTGGGTAGCCAGCCGACTACCGGGATCTGCAACGCAACATCCGACGTGGAGGGCAAATGTTCCTTTGCAAGACTGTCTCTGGTCTTTTGTAGATTCTGTAAAACAGTACAATGTTCATCTACGTCAAAGGTCGTGGCGCGAGCCACGCAGTCTAGACCGTCAAGGTCAGGGACGAACATCTTGATGCCAAAGAGCATTTCGTATGGGGTCCGCCCACCCAGAGACCTTCTAGGGAGATTATTAAGAGCACGCTGCATGCCATAGAGGTGGGCTAGCCAGTTTCTGCCAGTGCCTATAACTCGAGCTGTCAAAGATTGGTTTAAATCACGGTTCATTCGCTCCACTACACTGTTACCCTCAGGTCTGTAGGGAGAACGAAAACTTGACTTGGACCCCCATCGAATTCATGGCATCCTTATACGCCTTAGAGGCGAAAGCCGGACCCTGATCTGAATGGAAGGTACCACAGGCAAAAATCCCTACAAAGATGCGCAAATCTCTAATGACAGTCCGTGAATCAGCGCTGCGATGGGGCCAGACCCACACAAAGCGTGTGCATGAATCAACTGCAACTAAGATGTACTTATACGCAGTATCAGATGAAAAAGGACCGCAGTGATCTAAATAAACACAACCTAGTGGTTTATTAGATATGTACAACTGAGTCTGTGGCGGACGCGCAGCAGTCGAAGGTTTAATCTGCTGACATATGTCACAAAGAAGGACATAATCACGCGTCTGTTTGTACAGTCCCCGCCACCAGAAACGTTGTTGTAATTGAGTTACAGTGGCTGAGACGCCCGCATGCGCAGACGCCACACCTTCATGAGCTGCTGTAATCAAGTCTGCCCTGCGATCCGAGTTGGGAATCAAACGTTCACCAACATCAGGAATTTTCACAAAAGGAACCTTTTCGGGACTTAAGTGGTATGTGTACTTCGAAGGGAACTCCGAAGGATGTTTACCTCCCTTCTCAGTGGCAGCAACAGCCGCCAAGATGTCACTATCAATCTTACTTTTGGACCGTGTAACTGCTGCAACTAAGTACGTAGACACCGCTGATTTCGCTGCTTCATCAGCAAGCGAGTTACCGACAGCGTGGACTCCCACACGCTGGTGGCCAAGAGTATGAATTACAAAAACGAGCGGCAACGTAGCCTTAAGCTCCGCCACTCGAACCCAGATCATCTTATGTTTTATTGTGCTACCCTTGGAATCACGAAAGTCATTCTGAATCCAAAAGAACAAGTTTTCATTGTAAGACTGGACACAGTAGAAAGAATCACTTACAATAAGAGTAGTAACACTAGGATCTGCATACTCCAACGCTAGTAAGAGAGCACAAAGCTCTGCCAATTGTGCGGTGCAATCTCCAAGTGGCAACGTGTGCACTTCCCTGGATATGAACTCATCGTTCAACATAGCACCTACCACAATGGCGCATGCGGAAACGTAGGCATGTTTAGAGCCATGCGCCACCTGCGCCGTACCATCAGTGTAAATGATGCAATGGAAGTCCTCCAAAGGTCGCATAGCTAGAGGAGCAGGGTGAACAAACTCATACTGCAAGTACTCCTGCGACCGCAACGAGGCGTCAAAAATGAACGTGACATCCGTGGACGTCAAGGATGCAGCCCACTGAATCCACCGAGGATGCAAAGCTTTTGAATTTGGTACACTGGCTTTTGTGACTGCCTCCAAATGAGGACAGGGTGTTACAACCAACATGCGTTTCCCCTGTGACAGAGCTTGTTCCTTAAGAATAGCCATCTGCACAGCTGTTAAAACCTTTTCCACAGTGGGAAACCGCATCTCAGCCGAAGTGTACAAGTGTGACTTGTAAGCAATAGGAACTGTGTCTCCTTCATTAAAAGTGAGGTACGTGAAACCCACCGTCCCTGGTATTATTCTTATAACAAGGTTGGTATCGTTGTCACGAGTCAGTAAGAACCTAGAAGCGAGCAGATCAGCCTGCAAGGATTGCAAAATGGCTGAATGCTCAGGCAGCCAGCTTGATTTCGAAAAATTTGGTTGTATCAAAGCATACAAAGGCTTGATACGCTGGGCATATTCCGGAATGTATGTCCTCCCGAAATTTAAAAAGCCCAGCAAAGACTGTAATTTTTTCAGTGTAGTTGGAGCGCGCAACTGTGCGCATTTCTCCAAGAAGTGAGGAGCCAAACCTCTACCTTCATTGTTGAGCTCATAGCCCAAAAACAACACTGTGTGCTCAGCAATGTGCGATTTTGCAAAGTTAAATTTGTAACCCATGTCTGCAAAGTTACAAATAACAGAATTTACACGACACAGATGCTCCCAAATATCGTCGTCTGTGAGATATATGTCATCCACATACGAACAAGCATCTGGGTCGAGTGCCTCCAGAATAGAGACAATGCGTGCGGTAAATATACCAGGACTATTCTTATAGCCCATTGGGAGACGCCGGAATTGTTTTTGGACCCCAGCGCACGTAAAACTGGTCCATTGGGAGCTAAAGCTGTCCAATCTGTGGGAATAAAAACCGTTGGATATGTCAAGCGTTGTCTTAAAACGCTTACGCACGAGACTATCCACAAGGGCAGAGCCGTGAGTATTCTGTACTGCACAGTTACGGCAATGCGAGTTCAAATGCCGGTAATCCAATACCAAACGATATGATCCGTCAGGCTTGGTCACAGTAAAAAGAGGATTATTCATTGGTGACACACAAGTTTCAATAACTCCCTGATATTCTAATTGTTCAAGGATTTCCGCGACGGAAGTTTTGGCTTCACGCCGAATGGGATATTGAGGTTGAGGCTGCGGCTGAGACCGCAACGGAATTTCGTGGCAAGGCGACAATTTATCCCAACCACATTGGTTACGGTACAGAGCCGGTGCGAGAGCCCGAGCCCACTCTTCTGCAAAATGCTGCGCATGCTCTTTCGAGACAGTGTTCGCGAAACTGGGGAGGATTACCTCCTCCCCTCGCGGCGCCGCGAGCACAAAAGGTGGGGGCCAGTCAGCCTCCGAAAGCAAAATATCATACGTAGAAGACAGATTTTCCCAAAATACCCCTTTAACGGTACGTTGTATGTCACCTTCAATTAACAGGACAATTTCATAAAGTCTTTCAGGGGGAGCAAGTCTCGTATCTGCTGTTTCTATTACAACGTAGACATCAGTCGCTGTCACCCTCAGTAGTGGACGCAGCGCCTCTCTGACTATGGTAATCTCCGCCGCGCTGTCCAGCAAGGTCAGAGCCCACGTCAGATTCCGAAGCCGCGTTCTCACTATCTGTGGCATATCTATGCGCTGTTAAGGACGTGACTTTCTTTTTTGCAAACTGTGGTCTTTTAGGCGTAGAATCCTCCTGCTTCGCCGCACCGTCTGTCTGGCGGGACTGGCCACGTCCCTGTTGGCCACCACGTCCCCTACCGCCTCCTCCTCCACCGGTTTTCGGGGCCGATGAGTCCTGAAAGGAACGAGGAGAGCGTTGATCAGAAACCTGAAAACGATCAGGCGATTTAATCATCGCGCGATCGCGCAAATCATAAACTTTTTCAGTCGGCGCAGGAACCTGTGTTGCAGGAAAAGAATCCTGAATCTGCTTTTGTTGCTTCCCTGTGTCTGTTTTTTAGGCCAATTTAGTTTTTTGGACTTGGGCTGGACATCTGCCGCAGCAGACTGTCCTTTTGGTTGTTTTTTCTCCTTGACAGGAAAATATTTCAGACCTCTACTTGTGCGGCCAATCGTCTTATAGGCGGCCACAACTATCTTCGCTAACTGTCGGGGTTTATCGGCATCGGGTAGAGCAGCCAAAGCATTCGACACCTGAAAGTTCACCGCATCTCCTTTAATATTGGAGAGTATGAGATCACTTACTATCTCAAATGAACCACACAGGCGCATACCCAATTCAACCGCTGCCTCCGGTCCGTGATCATCCTGAACACGTTTAACGATCTCAGGCAGTGCGGTCATAGACGGGGTGCCGAAACACCTCGTATAAACGGCCGCAAAAGTTTTTCCCCAGCTTTCACAGTCAACGAGCTCAGGAGTTAAATCCTTTGGTAAAGTAATCGTCAACATTCTATGTTTATCAGCAGGAGTAGAATTCGGAAACACAGCCTCCAGTTGATCAAACTTCTCGGCAAGCCAGAAAGGGAAGTAGTCATCGTTATCAACGGGACGCTGACCAAAAACCGAATTTACCATAACCGGATTCAGGCGTAAACCGCCACGTTCCGTTTGAACGGCCGCACCCCCGGGGGGACCACCCGGGAGATGACGACCTATGTATTGCACTAATGCACGAATCACAGCAATCGAGACAACGTGTAGTCTGCGAATATCAGCAAGGGGACAAGCGCCGTGATTCGGGTGCGGGGTGAATCCACCCAGAGCAGGCCAATTTGTACCTGGAATGGAAAGTGGACCTAACCTCGCAGCTGACAAAGAGTGGGGGAGGGCGCCATCAAACCAAACGCGATGCTGCCAATGATCAATAGGTATTTCCAGTGCCCTGTACGGTGTATATTCAGCCGGTACAGGGGAGGGTATGTAGTGGAGGTACACTTGAGAATTCGCGTCCACCTCCGGAAATGTGACCCACGAGTAAAATAGCTCGAAAGGGTACGCCGGATCTGCACACACCACCAAAATCACAGCCATGCCTTCCAAAAGGACTTGGTAAGTTTGTAAATGGTTGCGCACCGCAATGCGACTATGCTGCGCAATGGCCACAGCCATGATTTCACCGGAACCACAGAAAAACAAAGTCAACTTTGTAGCACAACTGGGTAGTAAGTCAAGGAAACCGTTTTAGATAGATTCAAGCTTGAAAAGACCTATTTCAAAAAATAGGTAGGTTTCACCGACACCACCATTTTCCGGAAACGATAGTGATGGGGTTAAGGTGTGAATGATATACTACTCGAGTGTCATGATATAAGGCCTCCAACGTACGGGCGCCATGTAGCAGGGTTTCTGTTCTCCCACAGAACTGTGCACAGAGGATTGGAACCTCAGCGAATTAGGGTGACCCAAAACTCACCTTAGTATCCAACAAACCCCTTACCGAGCTAGCTACAGTGTCTCATTGGTCATAACAAACTCCCAATGTTTAGACAAACCAGAACATGAGCTTACAATACCTCAGGTTACGTGGAACACATGAGCACTCTTTCGTTATACAATCATTTCAAACCAGAACGTGGAGTCAAGAAGAACACGTGAACATTTGAAATATTTATTTACTAATGCCGTCTTCTCAGGCGCAGTATCTTAGATAATACAAGGAAACATATTATCAAAAGCAAAGTTATCAGCATAGTTACTAGTCCATAGAAAGCAAATGGTGACAGCATGTTAACATGCTGTAATGAATAAGAGTTAACAACACTTATTTCTCACCCTCCCTAACACACATATTATATTAATAGCTAAGAAGGTCTCTTTGGGTTTGTATTAGGGCGGGCCCATACCTCAGGATCCTAGAATGAAGGGATCACATCAGCATACACCAGCTCTCTCTGCATGCGAACAGCATCAAGTGTGTTATGTGTGCTTCAAGCAAAGCAATATAAAACCTGCCTTAAAGCCAAAGTTGGCAGAAGCTGCACTTATGTTATGTCTATGAAGGCGCGAAGATCAGACCTCATAACAATTCAGTATCTTGTTGTTCCTGAAGCTTCAGCACTCTCTGTACAGACATAGTTTATTGAGCAAAGCTGATATCAGAGTAATAACATATTATTCTCATGTAAATCACAACGAACTACTAGGTTGAAAGCTAAATCAACAATTAAGTGTCGTGTGCAGAAGCAGCAAAAGGAAAAATGGCGTTAAAACATGTAATGTGCCTATGCTAACTTAACGCATTATAAAGATATATAGTAGCTATATGACAATACTGTAAGTCTATAATAAGCTCAATACTGTATGTCAACTGTGAATAGGAGCATGCATGGACTAGTGTCTGAAAGAATAAGAAAAAGTGTGAGAACAAAACAAAAATACTCCCATCA
The DNA here is from genome assembly GCF_964261635.1 of Lissotriton helveticus. Lineage (NCBI taxonomy): Eukaryota > Metazoa > Chordata > Amphibia > Caudata > Salamandridae > Lissotriton > Lissotriton helveticus. The sequence continues at coordinate 1,622,660,755 of NC_136068.1, read as the reverse complement.
GCCCACCACTTGGCGGAATCTCGTCATCTGGGATTTTTTGTAAACAGACTGGTATCCGTAAGGTCTCTCACCTGGTGATATTGTGAGAAGACCTACCAACAGATCCTCCAGTGACAGAGAACAAATATAGACAACATGGCTAGATGGGAGAAGTTGCAGTGAAAAACAATGGAAGAAAGAATGTGGAATAAAATTACCTAATGTGATGCCAAGACAAAACTACTTTATTGGGGGTGGGTCATCACAAGGGTAATATTAAAAGCAACAGTATAAAGATAGTGTTAGAGCAAATATCACTATCAATCAGATGGGGACGGTCGACATGTTTCAGCCTAACAAGGCTTTCTTCAGGACCTATGATTCAAGATACTACTGCAACAGACACTATACAAGTTAACAATCACTTGATAGAAAGACCACAATTCTTGTGGATGCCTACCGTGTACCTTATAGTAGGTCAGTAGATTCTCACCTGTATTCGAAATATAAAACAGACACAGGACACACATGCAAGAATTATACAAGGGCAGCATTGTATAAATTATACAGTACATATATTGGCTTCAAATCTTCGGTCAAGAGAAACATGAAACAAAACTCACCCAAAAGTTTTATGGGGGAGGGCCTCACCTCGCCTGGCGCTCGCTCAGGTCTAAAAGAGGCCCTGCTCTGAGAAAGTGGAGAAAAGGTAACAACATACCTATTTGTCAAATGACTTTTTTTTAGAACAACACATCAATGATTAAAAAAGATTAAATAATCCAGCGTTGTTATTTAGATTTCCTCAAATTACCTATTTATAAACAAAAAGCAGTGGACCAGAGAGGCGCTTCACAAGTCAGAGAGACTAACTATTGACACTTAGCTCAAAAGGGAACTCCACAAAAGTATGCTGTTGGAGTAAGAGAAAGGACCGCCCTCTCCTAGCAGGCAGTATAAATCAATGGATTCCCAAAAGATAAAGCCAGGGTAAGGTGAAAATTCGCTGTAGTGAGGTCTGAAAAGCTTGAAGGGAGGAGAAGCGTGCAACCCACCTGTCCGTCGGTACCTCGGGCTTTTACTGAGCCGAGGGGGAGGTACCGAGGTCAGTGGAGACGGTATTTAAGAAGCCCATGGGCTGACCACAGTGGAAACTGCTCAAACCGGCTGTTGATTGGACAAGAAAGAATAGTCCGGTCGAGTATGTTTCCACAAAGTGGTAGCGTTAAATATAAATCATGGTGAGTTTTATATTGCCATTGGGTGAATGCAATCAGCGTAATGTAAAACCGCGAAGAAAATGCCAAAATTCGCGGCTCTAAAGTTCTGTAAAAAACTGTAACACGCCAGAATAGATTAACGTGTGTGTGAGAAGTCCGGGGAGCCCATTGGCTCTGATGGCTGTGCAAACTATCCGATTGGTCCCCGCCAGAACCAATCTTGTTAAGTCATTATCGTAGTTCAAGGCGTCTTAGCCAAAATGAAAGGCAAACACCGGACGGATGAAAGTGAGAAGTCCGGGGGGCCCATTGGCTCTGACGGCTGTGCAAGCGATCCGATTGGTCCCCGCCGGAACCAATCATGGTTGGCCATTATCGTAGTTCCAGGCGTTTGAGCCGAATGGAAAGGCAAACACCGGACGGATGAGAGGCTGTGATCGGGCAGTAGATTGGTCAAACCGCCACCAAACAGACCCCTACTGGGTGCGATGCTGATATCGCCCGTTCGTATAACTCGACGAACTTATAAGGTCTGAACAGGTAGTGTTTGAAAGACCAGTTGCAATTATATAGAACCAGATGAGGAGCGTTTGAGAGATAGCAAAGCAACCTACTCTGCGGAACGCTATTTTAAGCATGAGCCCCGGCATACACAAAGAACAAAACCATAAGAAGAAGAAGAAGAGATGCACAAAGCCCAATGTAAGTCGAGTATTTGCAACATCCCTGATAGGTCCGTCATGAGACCTATCGCAGTGCTGGAAAGAGCTGTATGTTGTCCAGAGCCCTGGCAAAACTATATAGATGGAAGGGCACTCTTGAAACGTAAACAAGGTAACTGCGCGGTGCTGGAAAGAGCTGTATTTTATCCAGAACCCTGGCAGAGCTATATAGATGGAAGGGCACTCTTGAAACGCTAACAGGTTACAAGGTCAATGAAAGAGAAAAGAAAACCCCAAATGTATACAGAATCCGATCAGATGATCAGAATCTAAATCTGTAGCCATGGGATGTCATCATTTAACCCATTGGTGTCACAATGAAGCCTAAAAATCCACTTCTGTTCCCTAATGAAGAGATATCGAGAGATGTCTTTGACGTGTTTGGGGATGAAAGGCTGTTCCAGAATTACCCACTTCATTTCCTCAGCTTTGTGGTTTTTTATGAGGAAATGGTTAGTGAGACGCGTTGCTTGTCTATTGCGTCTGATGGTACTCATGTGTTCTTGTATTCTGAGTTTAACTTTTCTGGATGTCATCCCTACGTAGCGAAGGGAACAGGGACAGGTAATCAGATATATTACTTTTTCGCTGTTACAATTTGTGTGGCACTTGAGTATCCAGGGACGTTGGGTGCCTATGTCAATTGTCATGGTTTTTTCCGTCTGTGGACACACAGAACAAGTGCCACACGGATAGTGCCCTTGTACTGGCGGAAGGTTCCATAGTGTAGTGACTATGTTAGTGATCATGCCACGGGGTCTCGTGTGAACAAGTTCATCACATACGTTTTTACTGCGCTTGAAAGCAAAGAGCGGCGGTGAAATCCTTGTGCCTGCGGTGTTTAAAATGCGCCAGTTCTTCCGCACTATTTTTTGCACCTGTGTCGAAGCTGTGTTAAAGGTGGTCACAAAGGTAAGTTTCTCCAAAGGTGACTTCTCACATGGTGGAGCCATTAAACCTCTCGAGGATTATTAAAAGCCCTTTTCCGTGCTTTTTTGATAAGGGCAGACGGATATTGTCTTTGTTTTAATTTGCCCGCCAGTTCTCGTGACTGAGTCACTCCCTTTTATTTGTAGAGATGAGTTTGAGGTTTGTCTGTTCTCCACCCTCATGGTGTGGATGTTTTTTTGGTGCCTTTAGGGTTTCAGAGTTGCTGGGTTCTAGAGTTAATAAGGGTATTGGGTGGGGGGGTGTCCATTTGTCTGAGAAAGGTGTTCATTTATGGCTGCATCGTTCTAAAACTGATCAAAGAGGCAAAGGCAAAGGGGTTTGTTTAGAAGCTTCCTCTCCCTCAGGGACATGCCCTTTACATTGAGCCAGGAAATGGTGCTCTGTTTCAGGTGGGGCTCTTGAAGCTGGCGTTTTTCAGCATGCAGATGGGGCTAGAGTCACTGAATATCAATTGCGCATGGTTTTACGCAAAGCTTTGAGGAGTATCGGTTTAGATGACAAGAAGTATGGCACTCATTCTTTCAGGATTGGAGCAGCGACTGAGGCACATAACCGGGGTTGGTCTGGGCAAGATATTATGCGCTTAGGGCGTTGGTCTTCCGGATGTTTTCAGCGCTATGTAAGACATGAAACGGACGAGGCCCTTGCGTCATCCTCTTTGTCTTAAAATCTGATGCTGCTTTTCTCATTTCAGGTTCGGTGGCTGGTCCTCGGTCAACCTCTATGACCATTTGGATTGTGGGTCATTCATGCATGAAGAGGGCACAGTTTCAAGCACAAAATAGATATTTTGGTTCAATGCTTGGTTTTAATGAGCGTTTTTTCAATGTGTCATGGAAGGGTAGAGGGGGTATGTGTTGGAAAGATTTGATTCCTGCGCTTAATTCCTGGTTGGGTGGGGGCCATTGTCCTGATGTTTTGGTAATTCATCTTGGGGAAAATGATTTATGCAGGGTAAAAGGAGTGGTTCTTTTACGAGCAATGAAGAAGGATCTTTCTCTCTTGAAGCAGCAATGGGCGGGTTGTCATGTTTTATGGACGGAATTGGTTCCTAGGAGATCTTGGAGAGGGGCTATCAAGCCCAAGGCAATTGATAAGGCACAGAAAAAGACTAGTTTAGAGGTTTCCAGGTTTGCAGAGATTTGGGTTTTGGTCGCGTGACACATAGTGACATTCGCTATGAGGCAGTTGAGTTCTTTCGTGATGATGGTGTTCACCTTTCTCGATTGGGCATGGACCTATATCTTTTGGAGTTGCGTGAGGTTTTGTCTCGCTGTTTGAAGATTCAAGAGTTTTCTGGCTATTTCCACCCTGTTTTTGTTCTTGGTGCCTTTTTCTCTGTGTTTGGGGGGGCAGAAAGGGGGGGTGTAGTTCTCCCCCCCCCCGGCTTTCTGGGTGGCGAGATTTAGTTGTGTTTTGTCAGGCTTGGCAAGTTTGTGGTTGGTTTTTAATTGGTTGGCACATTCGGCATGGGGAATTGGGCATGATGACGTGTGGGGATGGATACATAGGTTGGGGGACCATGAGGGGTTTGAGAGCAAACGGTGGAGTTTGTTTTATGGTTTGGAGGGTTGATAAGTTGAAATGTTTATGCGGGGGTTTTGCATTGTTGGATTTTGTAATGATGTAATGTTCGGGTGGGGGCGGGGTCAATGACGTTTTAGGGGTGGGGGTGGGATGTGGAATTTAAGGAAGTTATTATTTAGTGAGGTCTAGTTTTGGAAGGCGTTGGCCGAGGTTTTAAATTTGTTAATGTGCACCTGTTTCAATAAAGCGGCCTTTTTCACACACGAAATCTTGTCTGGTGGTCTGCTCCCCCCCCTCACCCCTCCCTCCCAAGGGGGATGGGGGGGGCAGCCGACTGAAGGGAGGTCCCCCCCGGGCAGTTTGGGAGGGTTAGGTGGGGGGGGTTTGTAGCAGCTTCCTACAGATTTTTCTGGAATTGGGCTTCTTTTCCTACCAAATGGAGCCCAAGCATAAATGCTTGTGGCTCCTCCCCCCGGCCACCATTTTAGGTTTGGTGACCCGGTGGCCGGGAGGTAGTGTTCTGAATTCCCCCCCCCCCCCCCCTCCCCATTTTTAGTTACGTATGCAGGTATTTCCGTTTATATTTTTGGTGTTCCTTCTTAATTTTAAACTCCTTCTGTTTTTTCACCCTTTTTTCTTTTTCTTAGGCCTTTTTTGGTGGAACAGGTGAACATGGGGTCTTTTTTCTGTTATAACTGTCGCTAGGAACAGGTGCTGTGCGGGGTTTAGTTGTGTTTTGTCAGGCTTGGCAAGTTTGTGGTTGGTTTTTAATTGGTTGGCGCATTCGGCAGGGGGAATTGGGCATGATGACGTGTGGGGATGGATACATAGGTTGGGGGACCATGAGGGGTTTGAGAGCAAACGGTGGAGTTTGTTGTATGGTTTGGAGGGTTGATAATTTGAAATGTTTATGCGGGGGTTTTGCATTGTTGGATTTTGTAATGATGTAATGTTTGGGTGGGGGCGGGGTCAATGACGTTTTAGGGGTGGGGGTAGGGTGTGGAATTTAAGGAAGTTATTATTTAGTGAGGTCTAGTTTTGTAAGGCGCTGGCCGAGGTTTTAAATTTGTTAATGTGCACCTGTTTCAATAAAGCGGCCTTTTTCACACACAAAATCTTGTCTGGTGGTCTGCTACCCCCCCCCCCTCACCCCTCCCTCCCAATGTCATGGATGCGGCTTGGTCCGCGACGGTTCCTGGAGTTTGGCATGAGTGGCCCTGTGCCCGGGATCTAAAAACAGGTACCTGGCCTCTCCTCCGGTGTTCCGTAGCTGGCTCGCGGATGCCGCAGGAGGGGGAAAATCTGGCCCGCCTTCACTTTCAGCTGCTGTGCCGGAGCCGCCGCATCTTCAACGGGCCGCAAGCAGCGGATCTCGGCGAGACTCATGCCGACCTCCCCTTCCAGTAGGCAGAGCCGCCGATGGGGATAACAGTGTTGGCAATCACTATCTGCCTATAAGGAACCAGCAGCACCACTGCTGAAGGCCCGGATGTCTCCTGGGCCATTTTGAGTCTATCAGAAATCGGGGCCCATGGCTGCTTGATCATATTGGCGTGACTTTGGCCCATTAGTACCTTATTGCTCTGTGTCCTCGCTTGAATAATTGTGTGTGCTCTGGAGTTGATTTGTAGTGTGCGTAAAGTAGAAACTGCAAGGCACACTATGGGTCAGTGAGCTGCCTTACACCTGAGACATCTGTGGATACCTTTGGGCAAGCCGGCCAGAGTATTACCGGCTCGGGTGGCACGCAGAGTATCAGCATCCCTCCCCACTAAAAATTATTGCCTGTGGTTGACTGACCTGTACCCAAGTGGAGCCTGTGGGGCGTTTTGCTAGTGCTGAACGCCTAAGGGGTGACGGAGGCTCGGGTCAAAGCAGACAGGCCGCGTGGGGTGCCCCAGGGCAGGCGGCGGTGAGTAACTCCTGCTTCCTTGCCCTGAACAGACTTCTCTTCTGAACAGCATTGATACGGTCACAACGGTAGTGACCTTCATAAGGAAGGATATGCAAAAAATGGCTGATCGAGTGACTACCGTCGAGACCACCACAACGGAGCTGGTAACTGATACCGCCCTCATTAAGAAGCAGGTGACTGAGCTGCGTTCTTCTCACGAGGTGATGGTGGTTCAGCTGGATGAGTATGAAGCTAGAATGCAGTGCAACAACATCCAAATTCTTGGCGTTCCGGAGCGGGCGGAGGGGCCACCTCCCGATCTGTATGTTGAGGATCTGATTCTGCAGCGTCTGCAGCCAAGGGGCCTTTCCAAATGCTTCTCTATCGAGCGAGCTCATCGTGTGCCTGGTGGTAGACCCAAGCCAGGAGCCCCCCGCCCACTCCTTGTCTGGGTGTTTAACTATCGCAGCTGTAACCTGATCCTACAAAAGGCGAGGGTGGCACCTTTCTTCACAGACTTTACCCTGAGAGTCCAGAAACAATGCCGGAGCTTCCTGGAAGTGAAACGGGCTCTCAGGGATCAAGGGATTAAATATGCCATGTTATTCCCAGCGAAACTTAGAATTGAGTCAGATGGCAAACTGTGGTTTTTCACTAGTCCTGAGGACACCTGGGACTGGCTCGACGGCTTGCGTACAGTTGACAAGAAACAGCACAAGCTGCCACCAAATGCCGGGGAACTCACAGAGTGGCGCCAGCAACCTCGATCCCCACCTCCTTCTGAAGCAAGTTACCAAAGCCCCACGGGGTGATCACGTAAGACTGACATTTCGGAGGCCTATTTGCTGGTTCCTTTGTCTGTAACAACCTGCCGGGGCCATTGTTTGACTTTTTGGCTATGAACTTCTTTAGACCCAAGGGTTGTTAAATATACTTTCGGGTGGGGGCTTGCTTGCCTTGATGTTCACCAAGATTTTAATGCTCAGGTCTCTGTAGTCATTTATCCTTTCTATGTTAGATTTGGTTGATGTATGTTGTATTCTCGGGGTGTTGGGGCCGGGATGGTGACATGTTCTGCTGACTAGTGCTTTAGGGAGTGTAGTTGTACGCGTCCCTGAAGTTGTTGAGGGTGGGAGACAGGCACCCTGCAAGTTGGGGGGGGTTCCAGGCCCGTTCAGCAGGGAGGCAGGGAGGGGAGAGATCCCATAGGGATGATGGGGGTTTTGTTTATTATTTTTTTTCGTGTTGGGTGTTGGTACATTCTAATGCTGATCTCTCCAATCTCACAATCAATGCAATTGTTAATGGCACATGTGACATCCACTTTGGCCGCCATCGGCCACGCTTGATAACCTGGGACTATCTGATTTTTATGGACTTGACGTGATGACCCAAGGTGTAACACTTAACGTGGCCACGTGGAACGTTAATGGTTTGGGTAACAAAATTAAGAGGTGTGTTGTTTTGTAGTACATCAAGCGGGTTGAGCTAGATCTCGTGTTGCTTCAGGAGATGTATCTGGTGGGGAACTCCTGTAGGGCCCTGAATATGAAAGGCTATTGAATAGTGGTTCATTCCGGCTTCACCTCAGGTTCCAGAGGGGTGGGGATCTGGCTCACGAGGGGTTGTCACTATATCGTCCATACCACCTGAACCGACCCGCAGGGCAGATATGCTGCAGTGACGGGCTCCTGGGAGGGCAGAGTCATCAATGTTGTTTCTGTCTATGCCCCCCCCTGGACTGCAGCGTCAGATGCTGAGTGACGTGGGTACCCTACTGCTGGAACTGCCTTTGGGGGTGTTAATATTGGGAGGGGACTTCATTCATACGATGGATGGTTCTCTGGACCGTCTCCCGCCCCGGGGGGACCTGCCTAGAGGCTCACACTTGTTGGAGTTTGCGAATGCCCTGGGGGTTGTAGATATTTGGAGGTGGTTCAATCCGCTGCACACACGTCTCACGTTCCAATCAGGAGTACACAGTAGCCAATCGTGGGTTGATTACATGTTCACACATGCCCAAGATGTTCATGTTTTCACAGGATCCAGTTGTCTGGCCCGTGGGATTTCCGATCATTCTCCTGTTCTGGCGACTGTGGGTTTCCACTGTATGGGTCGCCCATGTTCCATTACCATACAGCCATGGGCACTCAAAATTAAAGAGACTCTCCGTAAGGACACAGAAGATTACTTTGCTGAAAATGTGGGATCAGTCGACTCGGCAGTGACACTATGGGGGCCTTTGGGGCAGTCATAAAGGGCAGGGCCTTGTCATTTAGTGGTGGGACAGAGGGCGGAATGGTCTAGGAGGGTGATTAAATTGGAGGCGGATATTTCTGTTCTGGAGGAGTTGGTTGCGCGAGATCCTAAGCACACTTCCCAACACAGCCTTGCGATCAAGAGACAGGGTTATAGACAGCTCCTTTTTGAGGACGCCATGGCGAGCTCCCTGGTTTCCCGCCATAGAATTTATGAACAGGGGGGGTGAACGGGCAAGCTTTTGGTGTGGCTAGAACGGAGGAAAAAAGCTGCTAGATGGGTACATGCAATAGCAGATCCGGCGTGCACGCTGCTCACTGACCCTCAACTGAAATCTGATGCCTTTTCGATCCATTATGAGGAGGTCTATACCAGCTTGCCCACATCTCAGGCCCCATTGTCGGCTGACCTCCTAGTCACCATTGACGTTCCTACCATCTCCCTGCAAGATAAGGATTGAGGTTCTGTGAATTCTGAACCTGTGGGTTCCATTTTGTGTATGGCAGCCAGTTTGTGGTTGCCCTCACATAGGCCATGATTGTGGCTGAAACTAGTCTTTTGAGGACATAGACACCTTAGCTCGAGTTCATGCTGACTCCTGTTTGACCTGAGTGAACTGACCCTGTTGCCTGAAGCTGACCTTGTTAAACCAGTTCCTGCCCTTTAGCTGATCAAGATTGAGAATCAAAGCACAGGACATTGTAGAGTTTGGTATGCACACACACACCCCTTATCCTGCTTCTTATCTGTTTTCTGTTCCTGCTTTTATGGTCTGTTTATGATATGGGTTGTGGTCCTTTTATTATGGGTTTGTCCGGCTTGTGTAAGAAGGAATGTTAGGCATTTTGCATGCTTGCAAAAGCTAGGACTGCCCCTTACTTGTATGCTGAAGTTTGTAACCCTGAGCATATAAAAGGCCTCTGTTCTCTGTACTCTTCAGACTACCTCATTCAGTTGCTACGACTTCTGTGTGACGTGGCCTCACTTATTAAATTTAATAAAGATGTCTTTTCATATTTTCAGCTTCCATGCCAAGTTCTTTTTTTATTAGTAAGTATTCCCTGAGAATGAAGATTACAGTTCTTCAAATGGCACGGCCAACGTGGGCTTCATCAGAGAAGTGACTTTCTGAAGGAGTGATCTAGTAAGGAGACTGAAATCTACTGAGGAGGAGAAGATGGGACTCTGCTACTTTGTGCACAAGGATTCTGGAGAATCTCTGTCTTCGCAGCCCGGTATATTTCTGATCTTCCTGATTTTGATCCTCCACATGATGTCACTCCTGACTGAGAACCTTTTTGGCGTGAGTATTCTAAAAAAGACCATTAGGTCATGTAGAACTTGACAGTTAGAATTTGGATAACCTTTTGATTAGTAAAAATAAGAAGTACAAGTGGGTCGCTCCCACGACTTTGTTTGGTTTCTTGGTTTTGATTTGGGTATTGCAATTACCAAAGCCGAGGGGTTGGTTTCTTGGTTTTGATTTGGTTATTGCAATTACCAAAGCCGAGGGGCTCGTATATTTGCGAGTATATCGTTTTTGATAACCCCTTGAAGTTTGAGGCTAGATTAGTGAGCTATAAGATGCCTGGTCTTAGCAAATTTAGGACTGTAACTTTGGAACTTTGGAATTTGTGTTGGCCAACTTTGGATTTGTATAGGTTTGTATATGCGAATTGCAATTTGTGTAGAACAGGTAATGAGGAGAATTTTCTCTATTTGGTTTAGTTGAAGGTGCACATACGAAAAGTACATTAAGCACTACATTGATTATAATATTGTATATTTTGCAATATTTTTGGCATGCCTGTTTAAAAGCTCACATACGAAGAATGTATGACTTTATTTGGAAGGTACCATAGTGTGATCTGAAGTAAAGTAGCCGGCTTCCCTAGAGGGAATATCTAAATAGTTTTAGATTTACAAACATATTTCTTCCTTGGTGATTTTGTATCCCCAGGAAATTAAAATATGACATAATACATATAAGGATCCTTTGTTCTGCGCAATGTTATGAAGGAAGATATGCAGAGCGATTTTGTGGTGTTCTGCTAGCCAAAGCTAGTGAATTGAGTGTATTTTCGCTTCTTGGACATATATCAGTCTGTTGGGCTGTTTTTGCAGTCTTTTGAAACACAATTGAGAAGCGTTTCTTGTAAATATGACTTACAACTAGTATTTACAAATGGTTTGGTTTAAGTACAGTCTGTGGGCTGTCTTTTGTTTTTGTTCTGAGTATTGGTTTGTGGGTTAAATGTGTGTTTAAATGTCTATGTGGTTTTCCCATTAGTGCAATTTCTGTAAGTGAATAGCGTTGGTGCTATTTATGAAATGCATGGCTAAAGTGCGCCGTTTTGTGTGTCCTGAGTGTTTCACCCCCTTTCTGTTTATGTCTGAAATAAGGGATGCAGCTTGCTTTTATATATAAAATTTGCCAAAATGATTGGGTTTATTAAAAATAATTATTAAATTATGAAAAATAATTATTAAAATTAGTGCTACAAAATTCGTGTTTTACTATTCATGAAGCTTAATGCTCATACTGTGACCTCCTAGCATTATAATTTAATTTGAGTTGTGTTGCACAGCATAATGAGGACATTAGCATATGACATCTCACTTAGCGCAGGCGTAAAAAACTAATTTTTCTAAGGATTTACACAAGATATGTCTAATCTCTAATATCTGTAATGTGTAAAGAACATTCTGAGGATGATTAATATGTAACATACTTATAGGATATTTATTTTTAAGTGCCCCAAATATCAAAGTCGAATTTGGGTATTTTTGCCGTTATTAATTATAGCTTCAAAGTGCCTTAGGCTTCAGTAAATGCATACATTTAGGTATAAAACACAAATTTGCAGGTTGCTCCCATTTGGGGTTATGTTTAATGGCTCAGTGAGTGCCTGGTGCAGAGGTTTGAGTTTAATATCAGGATTGAAGGTTTTTAACTTTGGCTGGACCTAACTGAGACCTTCATCTATTTAAGGTTGATGAAATGAGTACCATTGCAAACAAGCATTTGTTCTAAAAACTGGTATGTGTGTTATTATGTTCTGCAAATTATTCACAGTAAATGTTTTAATAATATAAGTATAGCAATAAATTATAGCCCCTAACAGGAGTAATATATATAACATATGCTTTAAATAGAGTGAATTATTGCAGGTTAGGAGGAATCCAGAAGGCCTTTTGACTTTGTCAGCCTCAGAATGAGCAGAGGGTGGGGGCTAGTAGAACTGCAGAGGTTTGCTCAAGTCCCACTGAGGTGTTATCTTTAGTTTCCCTGTAAACAATGGAAGGAGGCTGTCATGTTGACATTTGTGACCTTTTAAATTAAGGCATTGTCTCTGTGAAATGCAGAATGACCTTGCTAAACAGGCCTCTAAAAGGAAGGGTTTCTGGTTTCTCCACAAAATTAAAGAACTTAATTCCAAAGGGAAAATATGAAACAGGTTTCTTTGAAAGTCCCAACACATGCTAAATGCTCTGCAGAAATGATATATTTTTATCTCTGCCTCTAAAAAAATAATGTCTGCTAGTTGCTTTTATTTGACCGAAAATGAAGCATTGCATTAAGTCTTAGACAGAAAATAAGACGAAGCTTTTTATTGAAATTTTGAAGGCTACATGCCTAAGTGAGAACAATTGTGGCGCAAAGATAACATGGAGTGTCAGTGAAAGAATTTTACTTTTGGAAAGTTAAAATGGCTTAATGTTGCAAGCTGACTGACAAGATGGTAACAGTTAAGTAATGGAAATTTATTTTTGTGTCTGTTCATGTGTATTATGTTTTGTCTTCTGATTAAACGTTATAATTGATGTCTGTTTGTTATGAGAAATGTCTCTCTTTTGTGTGTTGTGTATCTTATTTTTTTTTTTTGCTTCTGCCCACAGATCATTCATGGATTGTTCTGGGTGATTTTAAGGCTGACAAGACATGTGAGTTTGGTTGGTTGAAATGAGATGTGTTTTTGCGTAGATCCTTTGGAAAGAAATGTTCATGCGTTTTTCATGTTTGTGCATTTGGTTCTATCATGAATTGTTCTTACTAGTTCTGTGTGTCTGAAAGTTGTATTTGGCAGCAGATATCCACTAATTGGTGATCTACTGTCAAAAAGGAGGGTAAGGATTTGAAACCTGACAAATTAAGCAAGCCCAAATATTGAGTTTTGGGCTGCAGGTTCACAGTGCATATAGTAAAGGACTTGAAGTGTGTGCGTCGCCGCTCATTTACATATGCTATTGTCTTGTCTATGTTTTTTGTGCTTGATATACAGCAAGTATATCTGATGGCTTAACATGTGCGATTTGCATTTATGTTGTTGCTTTTGATACTATTACAAGTTTACCTGTGTTGTGAAGGGATATACATGACGATGTGTATCCTGCAAACAGTTGGGTAGATTTGCTTTGACACTAAATTTCACAGAAAGACAGACAACACTTCATCAGTGTATGTCAAATTTGGCTTTAATGATATTTGAAGGAAAATAAAAAAAAGAGACATACAGAATCAAAGTGTGTCACATGCTGTTAGTCACTTACTGCCCCTCCCCTTAAGGAACAGGCAGCCCTACATTTATGATTCATGATTGGACTTAAGGATAAATTATAGATCTGTGACTTTTGCGCATGGTGACCTCATTTTTATATTACATTAGTCAGTTTTGTTCTGCTTCCTGAATAGTGTATGGCCTTGTACAATAAAGGAAACAAGGTTTAATTTTTCCCTGAAGAAAGGAACTGGAACATTAGCTGAGATTACCGTATATGGTTTAGCGGCCAGCGGTAGAGCTAACATTCACTCAAGTAATTTCTTGTTCTTCCTATAGATTTTTCTTTCATCACTTCTCCCCTGATTGATGTTGCATCGTCCCTAGTAATTGGGGATGTTAGCTGTGTCCTAGTCCCATTTTCCCTTTTCCATATTCCTTTCACCAGTTAGCCTTCTTTTATTATTATTATTGTATTAGGTTCACACTCCCAGATTGCAGTAATGTACTAGGAACCCCTATATTATGTATAATTCCCTTTTGTATGACTAGACTGTTTTTTAAGAATTTTCTTTAGGCCTAACTCGATGTTTTCCAGTCTAACCATCATGGTAGTGGTGGACTGGTTAACTGACTCAATGCTATTATAAGACAAGTTTCCACATTTTGATTATTAGCCTGTGTATTGCGTAGTGCACTTGATGCACAGTTATTAAAAGGGAGGTATCTACATGTCCCTGATAATCTGTATTATGCGATTTTTCTTTTGAGATGTTCTAGATAAGGAATTTAGGAACACCTAGACTTAATCATTGAGAGAAAAAATGTGTTTACCCCATTAGATGATGTCACTATGTGTGAGGACATCCATTTAGATACAATTCTCATATAGTTATCTACCCTTAGATGGTAGAGGATATGCTCTCACATGGAAACCCAATTGAAGAAATTAGAGGCACTGTTTTGCTTATTGCCTTTGTCTTTGTACTCTATGAGAATGACAGTGTGTTCTAGACCAGAATTGTCTCATGGCGTACGGCCACTCCCTCGCAGATTGCAGGCCACCGGCTGGCAATCCTCTTGTTAAAAACTAACTGTTTTTGTACTAAATTGAAGGAAAATAACAAATGTGTCCCATTTCCTACATCACTAGGTTCTGCGGGATTAAGTCATAATAACCTGCGGACCTTTGATGAAAAGCTAATTCCCATCAGTGACAGTCCCAGCACCCAGACAGTGATCGCCAGCGTGTCATCAGTGATATCTCCAACGTATTGTAATTGCTTCATCAGAAGGCGTTGAACATCACAAAAGAAGGAGAAGCTGGTTTTGCCACAGAACCAGAGTTTCAGTGCAAAAGAGCGAAAGAGAAGGATTACAGTTATTTTAAGTTTTTAGTTTTTCACCTGTCATGTGCTGGTAACCTCTGACAGTAGGCAGTCCATTGAGCCCCTTGGCCTGAGTTTTGGCCACACACCCCCTTTTCTTTGCTCCAACGTAAAGGCAGTGCACCAGAGGATCCAGGATTGGAAAAAGGCACTACATTGTGGTACCTATGATTAAATGGAAGAGCAGCCCAAGCATCCTCTGACACTGAAAAGCGAGTGTTGGAGTCTGAAAGTGTTGCTGAGTATGAAAGCCTGTTGCTCTTTCCTGATTAATAGTACTTGGGTCTGCATGAGATGATCTGTGCCCATGATCAATGGAGAGCACACTATCTGTAGTGCCTGCCGCAGAGGAGAGACATTGGTGCACTGCCTTGAGACATTGAGACTTTCAAATAAGCTGTGAGTGTTTGCCAGGAGGGCACTCCAACGGATACTGAGGACCATTTTCATGAAAGACCTGAATGAAGAGGCCCATGCGGAAGAAAACAACACAAGAGGACTTGATGAACAATAGAAGCCTGCCGGAGAGGCTTGGACGGACTCTGGGTATTTCCCGTGCGATTGCATTAAATGGGTGTTAGGAGACTAATTTTTGCTGTTTTGCTGGCATTGTTTTAAAGTAGTATTCTGTTTAGTAAAAGCAGAATAAAGTCCATTCTCTGTGGAAGAGTTTCCCTTTTCATCTGAGAGCATTAATAAGGATCACCACTGTTTCACCTGAACATATAATAAGTTACTGAAATGCATAGGAGTCATAAAAAATTTTACTAGATAATTTTAGGATTTGCTTTCTGCTTAGAGTTGTGAAAAATGATAATTTTATTTGTAATAGTGGTCATTATTTTCTCCTGTCGTCCATATGTTCCTAATAACATGTTTTTTAGTATTTTTAAGCATGACGTTGACTTTTGTGGGTTGGATTGTTTTCACTACCCAATTGACTTCTGCACCCACCTCCCAACCTATGTCTTTTCCTACTACTACTTCTTTGCATTCTTTTCATATCTTACCTGAACACGAGCAGATTAGAAGGTCGTAATTTGTGAATAATTCCTTTGTTCAGTTTCAGCATCAATACCAGTTAGTAATGAACACCACTAATTGTTGGGTGTGTGGTCTTATGCCACATACTACAGATAGAGGTATTCCCTATTTGGTTCTGTCATTTAGTTACAATGGGTCTGTATGGGCATATCAGACGATGTTTATTTATGCCAACGAAGTCTATCCCTTGCGTTCCATGAAAGATAACTCGAGTAATAATGCCTTAGTGAAGGGAATAACGGATAATATTGACATCGATTCAGACACAGACAGAGTGATTGCCTATGTAAGGGCAAAAGGAGGGTCTGAGGTTCTGTGAATCCTGAACCCGTTGGTTCCATTTTGTGTATGGCAGCCATTTTGTGGTTGCCCTCAAATAGGCCATGATTGTGGCTGAAACTAGTCTTTTGAGGACATATACACCTTAGCTCGAGTTCATGCTGACTCCTGTTTGACCTGAGTGAAGGAATGTTAGGCATTTTGCATGCTTGCAAAAGCTAGGACTGCCCCTTACTTGTATGCTGAAGTTTGTAACCCTGAGCATATAAAAGGCCTCTGTTCTCTGTACTCTTCAGACTACCTCATTCAGTTGCTACGGCTTCTGTGTGACGTGGCCTCACTTATTAAATTTAATAAAGATGTCTTTTCATATTCTGAGCTTCCGTGCCAAGTTCTTTTTTTATTAGTAAGTATTCCCTGAGAATGAAGATTACAGTTCTTCAGGATACCCTGGAGGCGGACATTATGGTAGTGGAGGTTCAGAAGGTTATACAAGATGTCCAATCCGGTAAGGCCATGGGTCCCAATGGGCTCCCCATGGAGCTTTTTAAACCCATGTCTACACTCCTAGTGCCACATCTGCTGAATCTATACACTGAATGTTTAGAATCGTGTTTCCTCCCCGCAGATATCCGAACCGCAGCAATTGTGGTCATTCAAAAACCAAATAAGCATGTTGAGGACTGTACATCATACCGCTCCATCTCCCTACTGATGGTCGAAGCCAAGATCCTGGCTAAACTCCAGGCGAATTGACTTCTCCCTTATATCACGGACTTGGTCCATCCGGATCAGTCAGGATTTATGCCGGAGAGAAACACGGCTTGAAATCTGTGACGGGCGCATGGGGTTCTTGGCAGGATTCCCACCTTAGAAGAAGACGCGATCCTGTTATCAACAGATGCCTCTATGGCATTTCATACAATAGAATGGGTTTTTTTCTTTGCCGTCTTGATCCGCATGGGGTTCGGTCCCAAATTGATACGCTGGATCCGTCTATTGTATACCCAACCCACTGAACATATATCACAATAATCCTTGCTCTGCCACTTTTACACTTAATCGGGGTACGAGACAGGGGAGCCCCTTGTCTCCATTACTCTTTGCGTTCCTATTGGAGCCACTTGCGGTGTGGGGTCGGGGTGACCCGGGGATACGAGCGCCTAAATGGACGACATCTCATGAAGATCGGATCTCGCTCTACGTAGATGATATTTCTTTTGTATCTGGCTTCCCCCGCGCGGCGCGCTGCGATGGGTGCTCCATATCTTCCACATCTTCTGTGCCGACTCTGGGTATCGTATAAACTGATCTAAATCCCAGATGTATGCATTATGGGGTTCTACCCCTGCAAGTCCTCGGGGCTACGAGATTTCAGTGGCCCCCGGGGTTTTCAGTATCTAGGCATCTTTGTCACTCCAGAGGTTGTTCTCTTCTTTGGAAAAAACCTAAACGGACCTCTTCAGTGCTGTAGGTCAGATGCCCTCCATTGGCATTATCTCCCTTTGACTCTCTTGGGATGAGCGTCCTTAGTCAAAATGCTTGCACTTCCGTGCTTCCTTTATGCCTTGCAAAATACCCCGAACTCGGATCCAGATTCTTATTTTTCCCAAATAGACAGTGTATTCCGGGGCTTGTTGTGGGAGGACCGCACACCGCGAATAGCAATGAAAAAGCTTACTATGGGATGGTATGACGGGGGCACCAGTTTACCGAACCTAAGACTCTATTATCAAGCGTCCAGTTGATCGCAATCAATAGATGGGTGTTTGCCCCCCACAATGACCCTAATTTCCAAACAGACCTTTTGCTAATGGGTCGGAAGGTTATAACAGAGCGCTATATACCAATCCTCGCAAACTTTACTTAACTGGGCCCACGGCGCAGACGGTCGAGACTTGGCACAGCGTCACCAGAAAGTTGGGATGGAATTACAGTCTGACTAAAGCGACTCCTCTATGGGAACCCGATATTCTCAGTCACCTCAGTAGATGCTCAGGGTTTGACAAATGGGATACAATTGGGATTTCTGTGATTGAAGATATCTGGATGAAAGGGAGGCTGGCCACACTCACAGAACTTCAGGCGAAATACCAATTGGCTCAATCCGAGACATTTAGATACTTGCAGATCAGGCATGCTGTATCTTCTGCCCTGCCGAAGGAGGTTCCCCTCCCCAACTCTTCCCCCTTAGAGGACCGGTTGGTGTTGGATCCTATAAAGGGCAAAGCCATCTCACTCAAATATAAGAAACTAGTTAACAACCGAGCAGACCCGATGCAAAAATTAAGAGTGGGCTGGGAGAGATGGAGGACGACATGTGGCGGAACGCACTGGCCTCCCCTCGCGAAGTTGCTATTCCCAAGCGCCTGCAACTCCTCCAGCTTAAGATCCTTCACTGGGTCTACTTTGTTGCCACACTATTGCCCAAACAAGATAGAAACCCTGACCCCCTCTGCCTCCATCACTGAAACCAAGTGGGTACCTTCTATCACATTCTATGGGAATCCCGTCGAATTCAGGGATACTGGGGAAAGATTGCCCGCCAACTTGCAAGGGCGAGTGGCAGGTCCATTGAGTTATCTCCTCAACTATGCCTGCTTAATATTTGGGGGGCGACTGACCTATCTCAAGCCGAACAGACTTGGGCCTCGATGGGCTTTGTCATTGCAAAATGAAACATTGCGCGAAAATGGGGGGTTGAGGCAGTCCCACTACTGGTTGATTGGGCTAAGGATATTTGACACTGCAATGATTTCCGAAAAGTCTGTGTTTAACGGTCGGGGTTGCCCCAGGAAATGGGATTGAAAATGGGGAAAATGGAACAAATATAGGGGGGACATTTGCATCTCTCCGACGGTGGAGCTCCAGAGGGACAGACGAATATTAATGGCCAAGCTGATGGCAGAGGTGATGGCTTCTTCCCCTTAAATGTAATGTCCTTGCTATTTCCTAGCCCCTGCTACCTACCACACTATGATCTGAGCTCTTTGGATAATATTGTCTCTTTTGAGGGATTAGATACTGTATGGATGTTAAAGCCTGTAATGATTTTCATTTTGTCTATAAGTGGTTGTTAAAAATTATGATATTAGTAATGGAGGGGGAAAGTCCTATAGTAAATTTGTACTGCTTGTGCCGGCATCTGGTTCTTGTTGTAAATCAATAAAAAGTTTTAAAAAAAATGCAGACTGTCAATTTACTCCCCCTCACATGCTCCACTCCCCCAATCGATCAGGTGTTCTGCTCTCAGACCCTTATCCCTCAAATCACACACACCACGTATTTGGGGAAAACGCTCATGGACCATAACCCCTTGGAGATTATGTTCTCTTGGGGGAGGATCCCCACTCCAATCCCAAAATGGAGGCGTGCCCCGCAACTGCTTGAGGACTCAGTGTTTTGCAATACTGTGGCCACAACCATTACTAACTATTTAGCTGAAAATGCAGACACAGCGTCCTTGCGCCTAACGGAATGGGAGGCTTTCAAGACTGTCGTGAGAGGAGTTGCTATTAGCGCAACAGTGGAGGCCCAACAATTCATTAGCAAAGAGTTACAGGAAGTCGCAGCTTTGTGGAGAAGTGTGGCTCACTGGTTAGAGGAGGCAGACCCTGATGCAGAGGTCAGACCTGGGACCAGGGTTCAATTCCCGACGCGGCAGGGTCTTAAGCTCAAAATGTCCATGGACTCGATAATTCTCGCCTCGGTGCCTACTCGAATCATGGGTTCACACTCTGCAACTCTGGGCAATAGGTTGCTTAATCTCCACTACGGCCCTACTGTGATGGGATGCCTGGTCTTCACCTTGGGGATTCCCAGTAGGGGTTATCTCGCAGGGAAAGCCAGGACGGGTTCCCAAAGCAAGCGCTAAGAGACCTGTCGGTGATTTGGCGCTATATAAATCGAAATTAACATAACATAACATAACATAAACTGAACAATCTAGAGCAGGGAGCAGTCTCCGACCCTCCTAAGGTGGCAGCCCTACAAGAAGCACGTATAACATACGGAGAATTGCTAGAGCGGCTGCGTGTCATAGATTTCCAATCATACACACAAAGGCAGCATGCAGAAACCAATAGATCAGGCACTCTCCTTGCCCGAATCTTACGTGATGCATCATCCCCCACCCCAATACATGAGGTTATCACACCCAGGGGCACAACAGCAAACACGCAATTGGGTATAAACGTAGTGTTCTGGGAATACTACCAAACACTGTATGAAACCCCGAGGACTTGAGCGAGGTAACAATATGACTGTCCCTAGTCATCACAGGCAGACCAACGCGATCTAGCAGTTCCAATTTCCAAAACAGAGAACAAGGAAGCTATCAGGGAGCTACTGCATAACAAAACTCTGGGGCTGGAAGGAAGCCAGTGCGGATTTGAATGCGTGGCCCCTAAGGATGCACGTCTAGGGAGATCTAGCAGAAGACAGACTGCAGCATTCTGCTCTAATTGGAGTCTCTTCACCCGAGTCCGTGACACCCCTAGATACAGGACATTGCAGAAGTGTACTGTTTATTTTGCAGATTCTGACAGGAAACAAAAACATTTTTGAGGGTTTTTAAGATCCCAAAGCCTTTTCCTGCCTTAGCAGTGAGTTAGCTGTCAAAAGTAAGCTTCTCATCAAACAAAATACCCAGGTTTTTATTCCTGGCTTTGGAAAGAGGTACAGGTCCAAAGGTGTCTGTCTAGGGCAGCTCTGGCTGCAGCGGGCACTGGGCGTTTCCCCGGTGGGCCGCTAGGGTGGGGGCCAATTTTGATCCCTTGGGGAGCCGTTTTTGTAACCGGGGGCCATTTTTGCAATTTTGGCCCCCTGTACCAAAAGTGGCAGCGGTGAGATGGGAGTGGTGCTTCCAACTAGTGTCCCCCACTCCTCCCGGGGGATCAAGTGACCTCCGCAAGACAGGAACTTAGAGAGGAGGCATTCTGTGTGCGGAATTCTGTGACAAAGTAATGATTAGCTGAATATCATCTGCATAAGTGATAGTGAATCCTTGACAATCATTGACCTTGGCCAGGGGGCAAATATATAAGTTAAATAAGGTTGGACTCAAGGAAAACCCCTATTGCACTCCCGGCTGCAAAGGGTACACCCAAGAGCAGAAAGGAGACTAACCACAGCAAGGCTTTGTATCTAACACCACAATTCCACAGGTGCTCGATCAGAATGTTGTGCGACACAGTGTCAAATGCAGCACTGAGATCCAACATTAGCAGTGCTGCAGTGTCACCAGCATCCAGAATTTGGCAGATGGATTCAGTGGTGAGCTAGAAGGCAGACTGAAATGTAGCAGGAGTGCAAGCTGGACTGCGTCATGTAAAGTAGGTTGTTGGCCTGGATAGAGGTAGAGAGCTGCTGATTGATGTACATCTCGATAATCTTAGCAAAAGGTTTTAGCAAGAAATGGGCAGATAATTTTCTGGCTTGGTTTGGTCTAGCAAAGGTTTTTTGTGAAGAGGGACCGCCATAGCGTGCTACCACCGATGTGGAACCCAGCCCATAGCCAGACAATTGTTTAATAGCTCACGCAGCATATATATTATGCTAATTACTTTGCCCCGTTTGATGAATCTTCATGAAACTCTCCCCCAAAAATGTCCTTCTTCATCAAGCAGGGGCAGAAAAAGGGGGTGGGGGCGGAGGGGGTGTCCCCCCAAAAATTTTCCTTTGTAATTTTCTATAGGAAGATTACACACAGCCTAAAGGGCTGAATGGATTCATACCAAATTTGGCAGAAAGCTAGACATTGACCCAGATTATGTAGTTTTTGTTATTTGGTGTGAATGTATTCTGTAGGATGAGAAATTAACTTTCAAAATGTTTGTATATTTCATATTGTGGTTCCACCAGGAGCTTGGACACCCACGGGTGATTGGATGCAGGCCCAGGCCAGGCCATGCACTCAGTCCCACACTGTACATTGCCAAAGGCTGTGTGCAGGGTGGGTTGGGCACACACAGGAGGTTTGGTGCAGGACTTGACCATAAGCCAGACCCTTCATCGAACCTCAAGCTGTGCACAGCGATAGACATTTTGGGGCCAATTCCAATTCGGTAAAATCCCCTACGAATAGTTGTACGGAGCGTATTTCCCGTACGAATCGTACACCTTCAACGTTCCCCGTACGTACGAACAAGTACGATCCAAACCCAAAGCAGATCACCGTACGAATTGTAACAAACACCGGACGACAAACACTTGGTACGATTTGTATCCGGATCACAGAGTACGCTACATCCGTACGTAAACAAGCAGCAGTTTCCAGCCCAGCAAATACGATTTGTGTCGGCGACACTCCATACAACCCTTTTTCTACGGGAGCTGAAAACGTCCGTAAAAGCAGAGTCCGGCACGAACCGCACCCCCGGTACGCGACATACACGCCATGAACCCCATTGTCCGTGTCATCCCAGTCCTGTACTCCTACGACCTGGTGCACAGAAACTGACGACGGCGCAGACGGTGAGAACAATATACCGCAACAACGGAAGTGTACTTGTATGGTGCATCTTACACGCTTGCGTATACCACCATTGCAATAGTGCTACGAGCCGCACACACGCCATGAATGTTGGGGTACGGTGCGTCACACGCTCGCGTATGGCACCATTGCAACAGTGATACGAGCTGCACACACGCCTTGAATGTTGGGGTACGGTGCTTCACGCGTATGGCACCATTGCAATATGAGGGGTGGGTGCACAGGACTCCCAGCAGTGTCCAGACATATAAGGGGTGGGTGCACAGGTCTCCCAGCAGGGTCCAGACATATGAGGGGTGGGTGCACAAGACTCGCAGCAGTGTCCAGACCTATAAGGGGTGGATGCACAGGACTCCCAGCAGTGTCTAGACATATGAGGGGTAGTTGCACAGGACTCCCAGCAGTGTCCAGACATATGAGGGGTGTGTGAATATGACTCCAAGCAGTGCCCAACAGTATGGGGGTGGGTGCACAGGACTTCCAGCAGTGCCCAACAATATGGGGGTGGGTGCACAGGACTCCCAGCAGTGCCCAGACATATGCGGGGTGGATGCACAAGACTCCCAGCAGTGTCCAGACATATGTGGGGTGGGTGCACAGGACTCCCAGCAGTGTCCAGACATATGAGGGGTGGGTGGATATGACTCCCAACAGTGTCCAGACATATGAGGGGTGTGTGGATATGACTCCCAGCAGTGCCCAACTGTATGGGGGTCGGTACACAGGACTCCCAGCAGTGCCCAGACATATGAGTGGTGGGTGGTTATGACTCCCAGCAGTTCCCAGACATATGAGGGGTGGGTGCACAGGACTCCCAGCAGTGTCCAGACATATGAGGGGTGGGTGCACATGACTCCCATCAGTGTCCAGACATATGAGGGGTGGGTGCACAGGACTCCCAGCAGTGCCCAGACATATGAGGGGTGGGTGCAGAGGACTCCCAGCAGTGTCCAGACATATGAGGGGTGGGTGCACATGACTCCCATCAGTGTCCAGACATATGAGGGGTGGGTGCACAGGACTCCCTGTAGTGCCCAGACATATGAGGGGTGGGTGCACAGGACTCCCAGCATAGGCCAACAGTATGGGGGTGGGTGGATATGACTCCTAGCAGTGTCCAAACATATGAGGGGTGGGTGCACAGAACTCCCAGCTGTGACTAGACATATGAGGGGTGGGAGCACCGGAATGCTAGCATTGCCCAACTGTATGGGGTTGGGTGCATAGGACTCCCAACAGTGCCCAGACATATGAGGGGTGGGTGCACAGGACTCCCAGCCGTGTCCAGGCATATGAGCGGTGGGTGCACAGGACTCCCAGCAGTGTCCAGACATATGAGGGGTGTGTGGATATGAATCCCAGCAGTGCCCAACAGTATGGGTGTGGGTGCACAGGACTCCCAGCAGTGCCCAGACATATGGGAGGTGGGTGGATATGACTCCCAGCAGTGCCTAGACATATGAGGGTGGGTGCACAGGACTCCCAGCAGTGTCCATATATATGATGGGTGGGTGCACAGGACTCCCAGCAGTGTCCAGACATACATATGAGGGGTGGGTGCACAGGACTCCCAGCAGTGTCCAGACATATGAGGGGTGGGTGCACATGACTCCCAGCAGTGACTAGACATAAGAGGGGTGGGAGCACAGGACTGCCAGCATTGCCCAACTGTATGGGGTTGGGTGCACAGGACTCGCAGCAGTGCCCAGATATATGAGAGGTGGGTGCACAGGACTCCCAGCAGTGTCCAGACATATGAGGGGTGTGTGGATATGACTCCCAGCAGTGCCCAGCAGTATGGGTGTGGGTGCACAGGACTCCCAGCAGTGCCCAGACATATGAGAGGTGGGTGGATATGACTCCCAGCAGTGCCCAGACATATGAGGGTGGGTGCACAGGACTCCCAGCAGTGTCCAGATATATGAGGGGTGGGTGCACAGGACTCCCAGCAGTGTCCAGACATACATATGTGGGGTGGGTGCACAGGATTCCCAGCAGTGTCCAGACGTATGAGGGGTGTGTGGATATGACTCCCAGCTGTGCCCAACACTATGGGCGTGGGTGCACAGGACTCCCAGCAGTGCCCAGACATATGAGAGGTGGGTGGATATGACTCCCAGCAGTGCCCAGACATATGAGGGGTGGGTGCACAGGACTCCCAGCAATGTCCAGATATGTGAGGGGTGGGTACACAGTACTCCCAGCAGTGTCCAGACATATGAGGGGTGGGTGCACAGGACTCCCAGCAGTGCCCACACATATAAGGGGTAGGTGCACAGGACTCCCAGTAGTGCCCAACAGTCTGGGGGTAGGTGCAGAGGACTCCCAGCAGTGCCCAACAGTATGGGGGTGGGTGCAAAAGTCTCTCAGCAGTGCCCAGACATATGAGGGGTGGGTGCAGAGGACTCCCAGCAGTGCTCTGATATGGGGCGGGGGTACATCATCATCAGCATACCACAACTACATGGGGGTATGTGCACATCCCTAAGGTGCCATAGCAACACATCACTTACAGCAGTGTCCTATCCTAGGGAGGATGGATTCCTGTCACACACTGCGTGACCACCACATGTGGGTATGATGTCAAATTCCACATGCATGCCCACCCATGGGGATTGCTGGCAAAATACACACCCTACCATCATAACGCAATAGTGTATAGTCATGTAACAACCCACCAAACAAGGAGAGTGAAAGGGAACACACACTGTTACGTACATCCTAGGGCTGAAATGAATGTCCAGGTGGTGGTCAGACCACCAAGATGTAGTCTCTCATGGAAGGAATTGGGTTGAAAAACCTTAGATACAATGCTCAAAATTCTGAGTCATGTACCCAAATACCCTTCAGAACAATTTCCAACATAGGGGTACGCTGTGATAACACACATGCATAGTGGTAAAAAGGGTGAATGTGTCCATGAAGGCATTTCTACATACTCAAAACACAAGTACAGTGAGTAGCATGGATGGCACAGACCAATGAGCAGTAGACATCTGTGAGCAGGCATGGCTATTGCTGAAGGGAACCGTCACCAAAAAAGGAAATGTGCACACATGTCATCACAACAATTGTGCAACTGTCTGCAGTGAAGATCTCAGGTGTCACAGAGGAAGGAACACTCCTTGGGACAATATTTGTAGCCAAACTGAACCCGCACAACCAATGATTAATTGCAGAGACATTGTGATGGCACACAGATACCATGGTCCACCTCATGAACATCATCCAAAAACATCTTTCAGAACCCCAAAACATTACTATGACACCAACTCCAGGGCCCTCATATCCAACAGCAAGTACCTGAAATGCAATAGTGTAGAATGCAAAATAAAAGGTTTTATTCAGCTTTAAATGAAAAGAAGTGCAAAAATGAGTCCCAGCTCAAATAAGGCCAATGGCCAGTCCACAACAATGTCTTATAGGGGGACGTTGGAGAGGTTGTCTACCCCAAACTTGCCTGCACAGGAAGGATCTAATGGTCAGTTGACCCTTGGGGGGCATCATTCGGGTCAGGGCCAGGCACCGCAGGGACAGTAGTGGGAAGGGTAGGTGTGGTGGGTGCAGGGGGGGACATATCGTCCTCAGTGGCTTGTGCAGCGCCAAAGGTGGAAAGATACTCAGCGCTGCACACTGCTGCCAGTTCCTCCAGACCAAACCCTGCACCCGAGGACACTATGGGAGTGGAGGTAGAGTGTTGTGAGGGTTGCGGACTGTGTCTTTGGCTAAGTGTCTGCGGTCTGACCCCAGTCCCTGTGGGTGTGCCTGCATCCCTCTGAGTTTGCGTGCCAGGAGGTGTGCGCTTAGACTTTTGTGGTGGTGTGCTGCTTGTGTCCGTTGGTGTGCGTGATCGTGCCTTCCTGCGTGTGCTTTGGACAGGTATGGGAGAGGGGAGTGTGGATGGGTCTGAAGGAGGGGGGGGCGGACTGCTGCAGGAGGGAAACTGCTGCCGTCAGTGAGGAGTCCATGGACTTGAGAATCTGACGTTGGTCAGACATCGTAGCTGACATGCCCTCCATGAACGACAACAACTGGTGTTGTATATGAATTTAGGATACTAGTGTAATTTTCCAGATTCATGCCCATGTATAGGTATAAATCACCCTATCCTTATTTAGGCATAGAAATCATAACCATATTTAGACTTAGCCTATGCAGTCCAAATACGGCATGGCTACTTCCACTAGTTCTGAAAATCCACAACGATTTCTTGGAAAAACCCGCCTTGAGAAGTCAGGGACTTCCCCTTGCTAGAATATTGATTTAAGCAAGAACTCATGGAGTTTTCAAAGAACTGAGTCTTTGATGACATCATTATGTCCAACCTTACGTCAAACTCGGCACCTTCAAGGTATAAATATGCCCACACTTGCCCAGGCAAACACATAGTGGTTTGGAGCAGTTCGACTATCTACCTACACGACACAGCTCACCGCAGCAAGTGCCAAAGTAAGCCGACCCTCCAGCAGACGTACTGAGAGAGACGCTGTCTTTTCTCTTGCCGAGATATCCAGCTCCAGTGTTTCCAAGCTACCCTTGCGGGTTGTTGGGAAATCGAGTCCTGAGAGAGTGATACCAGACCTCCTTCATTCTAAAACCAAGGTACGGAGCTGATTAGACCCTTAGAGAATTCTTGGATAGCTTATTGGCAAAAGAATACTGAAACTAAGCTACACCTCACTTACTTCTTCCCTTGTACTAGACCTAAGTTAGGTACACCGGGGTAGGCGTATTTTAGAAGCACCAGTTGAGTACTTTTTAGTCTTTATTTATTAATGTATGTATTCTATGTATTTTATGGCTTAGAAACCATATCATGCTTTTACAGTATTATTTTATAATACTCTTCGTACTGTACGCATTGTACTTTGCAACCAGTATTATGATTGTAGCAGTTAATTTCCTCTGCATGAGAAAGAAGACTGTTCAATAAATACTTTTTATTGAAAACGCCGTCTCTCTATTTCTCTGCACCTCTGGTGAAACAAAGCATGCACGATTGACTGAGTGAAATAGCTATCTATTGTTTCCGCGACTCTAGAGATACATTTCTTATTCTTGGGAAACAAAGTTGTCATGTTTATGTGGTTGTCAGAAACGAATCCCTTCTTGTTTATTCGAGAAAGTTTCTAGTGACCTCTGAGCTAGCTGGCACTCACAATTAAGTCTAGTATATTCGATAGAGACCTAGTCGACCTCTGTCCTACGTCTAATCTATAGGATATACTATTCCAATGTGCAGAGCCTAATGGGAATATAGGAACTACACTAATGGCGCCCACCATTTGGCAGGGCGATAATTTAACGCTAGATACTAGAGTAACTCAGTCGTGCTTTCCACACAGACCCCTTTCGGCTATACTATTAGCTAACATCAAAGGTGAAGCAGCATCCGTGGCAATCCGCCAAAAACTAAAAGAAACTGATATAACAGAGCAACCATATTAACTTGCAAGAATTATTGAAAAATCCTATGAAGAACTAGGAAGAGATAGTTTGGGTGGGGAAACCAGTAAAACCCGAACTAACAGAAAATCCTGAAAAGGTTTTTATTAAAAATAATCTCACTACTCCTAAAAAGAAGTGGGAAAACACTAAACAGACGCTTCCTAAAGAGAAACGCTCTCAGTCCAGAGGAAGGTCTCCTCAAAAGGAGCCGTCTGAAAAGAGGTATAACCTCAGAAATAGGGATAATTTGAGAAAACCTGATGGACATCAAGATATTGATACACGTTCCTCTCGTACCTTTCAGACTTCCTCGCAGAAATCCGAAAGAGGACGAGAAAGTTTCTAGTGACCTCTGAGCTAGCTGGCACTCACAATTAAGTCTAGTATATTCGATAGAGACCTAGTCGACCTCTGTCCTACGTCTAATCTATAGGATATTCTATTCCAATGTGCAGAGCCTAATGGGAATATAGAAACTACACTAATGGCGCCCACCGTTTGGCAGGGCGATAATTTAACGCTAGATACTAGAGTAACTCAGTCGTGCTTTCCACACAGACCCCTTTTTCCCATAAAAACTCCAGAAGACGTCTGGAGTGGGTAAAAGGATATAATATCCGCCATAACTGAGTAGGACGAAAATCCTATGTATTCGTTTTTTAGTTTGTTCAACGTTGAAGGATACAGTGTTCCAAAAATATTGTGCACCTTATCTTTGTTTCCTTGAAACTTGCTCTGCAAACTTTCGGTCAACAAAATGTCAGAGAGTGACGACGAAAGGGAGAGAGCAGCTCAGGCAGTTTTAGACGACACAAGTCTCCAACAAAATGACCCGGATGCTATACTCATCCCGGTAAATATAAGGAAAACAATCACTATAAAGCTTATAAATAATGGAGTATCATCGAGAGGTGGTAAAGTAATATTTGTTATAGAGGCACATCAATATCGGCAGAAAGAGGTATTCTATTCATGGATCCTGTTTCCTGCAGCCAATCCAGTAACACACGAGTTCCACTACTACAAAGTAGAGGAACCTCCAGTGGAATACGTTCCTTTCAAGGAAGTTGAAATTCCACTAACTTACCAAGAGCATCAGCTCTGGTTTAAAGGCGCCCCACAACATCAAAATCACTTTACCAGGCTCGGTCCACTAGATAGACCAGGAGCAACATGGACGGTATTAGCCAGCTATACACCACATCCTGTCATTGAACAAATGACAGGTCCAGAACTATTAGCTCAGCTAAAACAATTAATTCAAATACCTAGACAATTGGTTTAATATGTCATGCAGACTTTAACAGTACAACCTGCTATATGGATTCCACAGCACACCCCTCATCAGGGGAATTCATACAAAATTAAACCACAAAATATACAATCACTCCTTGTTAAATTGCCCTCAAAAAGGGAACAAATTCCGTTCTGGTTAGCTCAAAAAATTACTCAAATAGAGGCAGTATTTCCCGATAGTACATCTCATGAGAAACACAGGATTCTCACAATCTGTTTACCAATGGGGATTGCACCACACGTAGACGGCTGCGACACTTGGGGTACAGTCTTTGCTTCAATCTACACAAAAACACATGGTGTTCCATCTATGGCGGTAATACCAGACGTCCTAAGACAGATTCAAAATGAATACGGACCAGAACCTGCCTTAAATATTGGTATGAAGTTACTAAAAGATTTCAAACAGGTCTCGGCTATACTATTAGCTAACATCAAAGGTGAAGCAGCATCCGTGGCAATCCGCCAAAAACTAAAAGAAACTGATATAACAGAGCAACCATATTAACTTGCAAGAATTATTGAAAAATCCTATGAAGAACTAGGAAGAGATAGTTTGGGTGGGGAAACCAGTAAAACCCGAACTAACAGAAAATCCTGAAAAGGTTTTTATTAAAAATAATCTCACTACTCCTAAAAAGAAGTGGGAAAACACTAAACAGACGCTTCCTAAAGAGAAACGCTCTCAGTCCAGAGGAAGGTCTCCTCAAAAGGAGCCGTCTGAAAAGAGGCTCAGAACAAAAGGAAGAACGCGTGAAGTCCAAAGACGAACAGCACGTTCCGAAAAAAAAGAAGACCCAAATCACCAGAAAGAAGGTAGCAAGTCTAAAGATCAGACATGCCGAGGATCTTGAAGACACAACTCAAGAACTTGGAGTGGGCCCAGACAATGCTAGACAGCGCAGCAGAAGTCACAATAGCTCGCAAGATCTTGAAGGATCATCTGGAGACAGTGGACTTGAATGAATGCATTCAAGTTGAAACTGCTGACACCAGGGTTAGTGTACCCCATAAGTTATATGAAGTAACACTCCGGATGGAAGGGGACATAACTAGGAAAATAAAAGCACTCTTTTGGATGAAGCTATCTAAGGGTTATGACATTCTTCTAGCTGAACAAGACTGGCCAGCTGAATTTGTCAGGGAGTGCCCACATGGCAAAGAGATAATTATCAAAAGGGAACGAGGCGGTTTTCACGCCCCTGAACCAGTAGCACAGCTTCATAAACCAATAATCATTCTTTCAAAAGTTAATCAATTTTTCATTCAGTTCATCAATGCTTCTCTACAAGGTCCTCTTTTGTAATTCAACTCCATTTTCTCCACACATGATGGATCATGCTTTTTTTCAAGGTTTCAAATGTTGATGATGTGACCATCCGGACCTCTATCAAAAACACGACAGACGCACAATTCATCCATGGCATGTTCTTTTATTTTCACCCAATGGATTTCGGACTCCATGAGTCCTTCCTCAGGGGTGGCTACAAGTGAAACAGTTCACCATTAGTGTTCATTTCTATGTATCTTTCTAAATTTTTATTATTTAATAAACTTTCTATATCACCAAGGACATTGTTAAAATATAACTACATATGTGCTTACATCAAAAAATGAATAATTATAAACGAAAATCTCCCTCATTCTCTCCCATATCCTACTTGTATCTCTCAAAGCTGCTTAACTCGAGTTATTTAGACCAACATGCAGCCGCTTTGCCACTATTTAATTCGCTCTGCCCCGATCGCTTATATACACCTTCCTTGCTATATGCCGCCCTCTTTATCACAAGCACAATATTACATCTCCTGCTGTTCTTTAACCTTTAAATCAATTTATCCACTCGTGTGTATAACCCTAAAACTAATGAGCTCTCACTATGCTTTACTGCCTTCACTTTTTGCATCTATTTGTCAATAACCGATAGTAACATTCAGTACGCAGGGCTCATCTATCCTCATACCTGCCAAAATAGTTTAACGGCTCGATCTTCACATCTCGTGAGTCAGGAAGTTACTTCCCTCCTCGCAATGCCCGATATTTCAAACTGAGCTTGTTGGTCCACGCCCCTCCCTCGTACGTGCGTGCTCTCGTGAGTCACCTGATCTGCGTACTTGCCGCTTCATGATTCCCCACGCAACTAAATGAAACAACTACTACTCCCACAGTGCAGCATTGAATATCAAACAACTACTTATCAAAGCAAGATGTGATCTACGATAAAACAACAAAATTACATGAGTGCAATATTCCTAATTGAAACCTATTCGTGCTCATACCATGTTCCACTTGTCCCCGTTCTCATTCAAAGAACCTGATGTTTTCTGCCATCAGTGTGGATCGCAATAATGAAGCTTTTAATCAATTTTAAACCAGTTTCAACATTCAGGTGCAAACCATGGCTGAGATAATTATGCCAGCCTTCTCTAATCACATTCCCATTCATAAAAAATACACCTATGCCAGAAAATGGGCTGTAGCCCAGGCTCCAGCATTATACAAAAATCACGTAGGATGGGATGAGGACTCTCCTCACCATAAAATCCAGTTAAAAAATCAACCTACTGCACAAAGGCAGTATCCAGTTAAGCAAGAAGCTAAAAAACAAATCAGGGAGATCTTAGATCAACTTGAATACCATGGGGTGATTGAAACATGCACCTCATCTATGAACAATCCTTTGTTTCTTATCTCCAAGCCTGGCAATACATATCGTCTAGTTTTGGACTACAGACACTTAAACTCTTGTTGCAAAACTTTTGCAGTACAAAATGCACACAGTGCAGCACTGATGAATAACATAGTGCGGAAAAATATAAAACCACATTAGATATTTCTAACGGTTTCTTCTGTCAAAAACATTGCACAAGAAAGTAGGTACTTGACCGCTTTATCAATAATGGGGATACGCCCCAATTTTGCCGTCTCCCCCAGGGATTCAAGAATAGTACAGGGTTATTTTCAGCCAGAGTAACAGAGTTATTAAAAACGTATGATGATGAGGCGTTATCTTATGTCGATGACATCTATCTTACAGACGATGATTTGGACGTGCACTTGAAAAGAGTGAATACCACAATACTTGGGTTCGCCTCTGAAGGGTACAAGTTCAATTTTAAGAAATCACGAATTGCCCACCTCAACTTCCTATTTTTAGGATACGAACTTTCAAGTGAAGGCATATGCCTAGCAGTCAACTTTCTAGAGAAATGTACGCTGCTCCAACCACCAAAAATGCTGAAAAACTTACAGTCAATTCTAAGTTTCCTGAATTTTGGAAGAACTTATGGTCTAAATTACGCAGAAAGGGTTAAACCTCTGTACGAACTAATAAAACCTGATTTCAAACCAACTAATTGGACTCAAAAACACACAGAAATTTTGCGTTCAGTGCAAACAGACTTGTTAGCAAAACACAGTTACAGACACGCGACAAGGTACGCAATCTTGTGATCCGAATCATCCCAGGGAGATCCGGATTCCCATACCTAGTCTTTAATGAAGGTGAAAAGGTACCAATAGCTTACAAATCACACTTGTACACACAAGCTGAAATGAAATTCACCTCTACAGAAAAGATTCTGACACCGGTTCAAACTGCAGTAGCAAAAGAGAGAGCTCTCGCGCAGGGTAAGCGCATAATGATCGTTACACCTGTACCTGCCTTAGAGGCTATGACAAAAGCGAGCATTCGGAATGCTAAGGCTTTACATCCGAGATGGATACAATGGGTTAATTCTCTTGCTGCAACAGACGTTGAATACATTTTTGACCCCTACTTAAAGACACAAGAATTTCTACAATACGAACACGAATGTCCTCTGCCAACTGAGATTCTGCCTCTAGAACATTACGGATGTATAATTTATACAGAAGGATCAGAACAACCCGCAATTGGGGGTAAACAAGCCTATAGTGCTGCGTGCGCGATTGTTAAAGGTCGCTTGCGCAAAGGTAAATTTAGACCAACTGTCACTAAAACTCAATCACTCGGAGACTGTACAGCTCAGCGAGCTGAACTACAGGCTTTCATGACAGCACTTGAAAGTACTGATCACGAATTCCCCACACTCATAGTGCGTGATTCCTATTACTGCGTCCAGTCTTAAAATGAATATCTGCAGAACTGGGTTAAAAAATGTTTCAAAGACGCAAAAGGTGGCATAATTAAGCATAAAATGCTTTGGAAACAAGTACTTCTATTACAAAAAGAACTATAAAAGACTCACGTGATCCATACACTGAGTCATCAGCGTGATGGCGTTCACGTTGCAGGAAATTCATTGGCTGATGAAGCCGCGAAGGCAGCTGTGCAAACGGCTTCCGTAGCTGCAATCACTCATTCAAAAACAGAAATAGATGGTGAAACAATTCTAGCTGTCATTGCCACTACAAAGGCAGCGGAGCAACGTTACCTCTAAACTATCCACTCGAGTATACATACATAATTGATGCAAACTGCGTTCCTTTTGCTCAAGTCCCTGGAGTGGGGGACAGAGTAATTCCAAACAGGAAATGTCTAATCTATAGGATATACTATTCCAATGCACAGAGCCTATTGGATATATAGGAACTATACTGCACTGGGTCAGTATTTGAGTCTGGCCTGGAGGACTTTCAGCATTGATGTCTGACCAACCTGAATCTGGTGGAGTAGGTCCACAGACTCCGCCCTGAGGGCAGCAGGCGAGACAGGGGCAGGGCCTGCGGTGCCGGGTGCGAAGGAGACATGGGGGGGCTGCACGGACGGAAGGGACCGGAGCTACTGGGAGGGTGGAGATGGTACTGGAGGAGGTGGGGACAGACACAGTGATGCTGCCCGGTGTTGCGGCGTATTCCCCCTCCTCCTGGGAGTCAGAAGCGGATCCATCTGCGTGGTAGGATAAGTCCCCTTCCAAGAGGTCCGCAGGCTGACTCCCCTCACCTCCGTGCCACTGGCTACCTCCGAATCCTCAGAGATGGGGACACTGTGGCTGGGTCCCTCCTCTTGGTCCGTGCTAATGTCTCCCTCTGTCTCTTGATGATGCTGTGGGTAAGGAGAAGAAACAGAAATGCATCAGTGACCTGTACACATCTGACACATGAACACAAAATCAGTAGGTCACACTGCAAATCATGGCATGCATCATGAGTAACAGCCAGACAGCTCTACACAGATTTGAGACTTGTACTGCCCAGTTGGTATAGACACAATGCTACTTGGACACAAGGATCGAAAGAACAAACCAGGCCACAACTTGAATGAGAATGACACTGAGAAGCTACTGTTTGTTTACAGGAGAGCAGATCAATACAATGAAGTAATGCCACCTCAAGTTCACAAAAAAAGAAACAGTAGTGGTGCCCCTCAGGGCTAACTAACCCACCTCACTTCCCAAGGTGTCACCACACT
Organism: Lissotriton helveticus; assembly: GCF_964261635.1. NCBI lineage: Eukaryota > Metazoa > Chordata > Amphibia > Caudata > Salamandridae > Lissotriton > Lissotriton helveticus. The sequence goes on along the minus strand of NC_136068.1, from coordinate 1,622,626,364 downwards.
CAAAAACCTGTAAGTACATTGGGCAAAAAATAAATGTAAATAAATGTTCCCATCTTGGGACTCACCACACTTTACACAATCAACATGTATTGAATGTGCTAATTTGCCACCTTGTGAAGACAACACGTATGTGCCTGCTTGACAGATGTCTCACAATTAATGAATACGTTTATTGACTGTGCACAGGCGTTAACTCTTAATTTTAGACTGTTGTAGCGTGCCACAGAGGTCTCACCTCGTCGTCCTTGAGGTGTTGAAAATCAAATAATCACCATTGCGTCCCTGCCAACTGAGGGGCGACCCTCTGGGCGCAACTGAAAGTAAAGATCGCAAATGCGATATTTTCAATGTGATGCAAATTATCCAGTCTTTGTATTCAGTCACACAACATCGTTCGATTTCAGTTACAAATGGTATATTTATTCCATCTTCTTCAAGTTTAAATTGTTATGTTGTGCTTCACATACAATTTCATTCCATTATTTCAAATTTTCGCAAAATCCCAATGCATTTCGTGCCATCCGGCACTTCATCAGGGGAATCTGTAAGTTAATATATATGATGAGGACCCACTTTCAGATAACCTATGTAATAGACAAGCTCGAATATTTCATCTAAACAACAGTAAAAGCCTCTCTCCAAAAAAGGATATCCTGTGTTATTTACGTTAACAAATACTTATTAGTCAACAATACTGTGACAGTGAATCGTTTATACACGTTTACAGCCAGTGTGCTGTAAATTCGTAAGTAAAAAAGTAGTGAGCTCGTGAAACATAAATAAAAATTGAGAAGTGTTATTCGAATACGGTTGATGTGATTGTGCTCACGAATTAATGGCCAGTGATAATCGTCAGGAACACCATGCTAGTGTTACCAAGACGAGTGCAAAGTAAATGTGTCGCATCGTTTAAAACTAAAGCGGTAGTGACAAAGTCAATTACCATGTGCGTTCAGTTCTACCGAATCCTTGAAAGCAGAATCTCGATGTCAATTTACTCTTACCGGTTAAATCGTGAAGCTGTCGGGTTGAGTGCAAAAATGCTACTTGAAACGCCGTAGCGTGATGCTTACGTTCCATCGTTATAAAACGTGTTGTTACCCAGTTTAGAAATAAATGATGTCATACTGAACGTTATACAAACGCTGTGAAGAGTGGCGGCCATCTTGCAGTGGGAAAATATATAAATAAAGCAGATGAGTACATTTATAAAGTATTGTAGAAAACTGGATAAATGAAATCATATGTATAAACCAGTGAGAAATTATGGATATTACGAACAGTACTAACTGAATAACCTCAAATAAAGTTTCAAAAAATCAGTATGTGTTAAATATATCAAGAAAAATAATATAGAAAAATAAACATCCTCTACTTTCTACTGTCAATTCATAATCATAGTATTGTTATATGTCACAGATAGCACGAGAATTCCGTGCGGTCATTAAGCCCATGGGGCTTTAGAGCATCCAATCTGAATATCCATTCACTTTCTTTCTGCAGTAATTTCCGATTGAGATCAACATGTTCATCAACCTCAAGAGTGTCTAAAACCAAGAATTTCCATTGCGAAACATTGTGTCTACATTCATTAAAGTGTGATGCCACTGAGGATTTTTCATCTTTTCTTCTGATGCTGCTCTTATGCTCGAAAAGTCTGGTCTTGATCTTTCTGATGGTTTTTCCAACGTACACAAGGCCACATGGGCACTTCAATAGATAAACTAGATTTTTAGAGTCACAAGTGGCTGTCACTTTCAGTTCTATGGCTTACCCACTGCGTGGGTGATTTATTATTGTTCCTTTGATGATGGCATTGCAGTTGTTACAATTCAGACAGGGCTGTGTACCTTTGTATCTGGTGGGGGTTTTCATATTGTTCGGAGTTTTTAGTAAGTCTAGAATGTTACGACTCCTGGTGAAAGCAAATCTGGGTTTCTCTTCAAAAATACCTTTGAAATCTGTCTCAGATGCCAGAATTTGCCAATATTTCAATAATATCCTTTTGAATACATGACTCTTTGTCGAATATTTTGAAACAACAACCATCCTTTTAGTTTCCACTTTGTGAACTGGTTGGAGGAGATCACTCCTTGTTTTTGTGGAACATTTAGCTTCTGCTTTTTGTAAAATCTCCAAGGGATAACCTCGTTTTTGAAATCTTTCCAACATCTGCTTGACTTGTCTATCAGATTCTTCTGAATCTGACACTATTCTTTTGGTCCGATATAATTGCGAAATCGGAAGATTGTTTTTCAAAGATGATTGGTGGAAGCTTCGATAGTGTAGCAGATTATTGCGATCTGTAGCTTTCTTGTACAATGTGGTGGTGATTTGATGGCGTTCAATTTTTAACAAGACATCCAGATAAGCTATTGTTGTTTTGTCAGTCTGATATGTAAATTGTATGCGATCATTAATATTGTTGAGATTGTCCAATTCCTGTATTAGAACATCATGTGGGCCCTGCCATAGCACAAAAATGTCATCAATGAACCGTAGATAAACACGTGCATATTTTTTCCATTGTTCTCCATTCAAAATGTGATTTGTCTCAAAATTACTCATGAAAATATTTGCATAGCTTGGAGCCATACAATACCCATTGAGGTACCACTCAATTGTAAGTAATGCTCTTCTTTCCATTTGAAATAACTTTGATATAGTGAAAAGTTGAGTAATTGTATCAAAAACACTTGAAAATCATGATCAAAGTCAGATTGTAATAGCATAGATTCTACTGCTTCGATACCTAAATCATGTGGAATGGAGGTATAAAGTGCTTTCACGTCTATGGTGCAAAGCCACACTTCTTGACCTTCTAAGAGTGTAACTTGAGCCATCTTTTGTAAAAAATCGGTAGTATCCTTAATGTCCGATGAGGCTTTGATTACAAAATCTTTTAAGTGTAAATCTAAGAACTGACCTATAGGTTCGTGAATACTTTCTCTGGTGTTAACTATAGGACGTAGAGGTGGATGTTGACTAATAAGTATTTGTTAACGTAAATAACACAGGATATCCTTTTTTGGAGAGAGGCTTTCACTGTTGTTTAGATGAAATATTCGAGCTTGTCTATTACATAGGTTATCTGAAAGTGGGTCCTCATCATATACATTAACTTACAGATTCCCCTGATGAAGTGCCGGATGGCACGAAATGCATTGGGATTTTGCGAAAATTTGAAATAATGGAATGAAATTGTATGTGAAGCACAACATAACAATTTAAACTTGAAGAAGATGGAATAAATATACCATTTGTAACTGAAATCGAATTATGTTGTGTGACTGAATACAAAGACTGGATTATTTGCATCAAATTGAAAATCTTTACTTTCAGTTGCGCCCAGAGGGTCGCCCCTCAGATGTCTCACAATGAAATGCACACAAAAAAGATTTACACATTTTTTGAAACAGTTGGCACCCTTTAAGATTAAACACTGTTAGAAACAAATGGCGTTGCAGATTTGCCATATACATCGTCCAACTGAGGTCTTGATAGCTTGACACTCATTAGTTTGAACAATTGACAACAAAGGAGTTTCAAGACCTCAAGACCACTGTGGGGACATGTATATGGAGATCAAGGCACACCATTAATCACTAACACTGGCCTCTTTCAAAAACTGCCTGCTTCTTTCAAAACATTGTAAATGTCGTTTTGTGTGCACTACCTTGTGAGACAACTATCATGCAGGCACATAAGTGTCCTTTACACAATTCGTCATATTAACACATTCAAAACATGAACAACTTTTAACAAGTGTTTTGAGTGCCAAGGTACAATCATTCATGTGAGTCAACTTGAAATATGTCAGTCCTCACAGGGGCATCCATTCCCTGATGACACAGTTGCTTGCACATAAGACCTACTGGCTGTCATGTGAAGTGGCCCACATGTCCCAAATCAGGACAATGCTTAAGCTAATGGGCCTGCAATTGTGGTGAACAAAATCATTGTTGCATTGTGGACACACCATTATCCACAGGCAAAATGTCAACACAGAAGTGTGCACACTAAGACAAAACAGCGTTGCATCAGAACTACATACATGTGGCAAAATTGTATGAGGCACAAGCATTTCTAGAACCAAATGACATAGGCTGTCAAGCCCAATCGGAAAGCACTGGCCACCATCACAGGGGCAGTGCATGGTGAAACATTGATCAGCCAATTCTCACCCACAGGTCAGACCTGGCAAGGCTAAATCAGGCAGGCCCATGTAGACCTCTCCTGCACAACACCCCCATCCCTCACTCAATGTGATTGATACAGCTCAAGAAGTGAGGACTCGGAATCTGGGTAACAAAAACTGTGCAGCAACAATTCCAAAAGTAACCTAAGCTCACCTCGTGGGGCAGGCAATACATATTAGTCACAAACAACCAACAACATATTGTTGCGAATAGGCACACAGGCACTGCCCAGGGTGAGTATGCACAAGCCAAATCTTGTATCCATGTCCAGTGGACACATGTAGCAGACACAGGAAAAATACAAACTATGCCAGGGACCAATGCCACAGAGGCAGACTCATGCTGAATCCACATAGAATGGGCACAGTGTTGGATGACACACATGATTAGGAGGCCAGGGTGTCTCAGGGGACTGTAGTGGGCACACTGATCCGTGGGTCTGGAATGAGCTGACTGTACCATGAGTAACCGTCATGGCACTATGCATATCTCCCAACTGATGTACATCATGTCTGAGAACACAACATGGGTCATGCATGCTGCAAGGGCGTGCAGTTGAAACCTCACACTCCTATGTTGAGACTCATCATCAGTGCAAACAAATAAGAAGCCCAATCACAGTGCACAGGTCATGGCACAGGCACCCTCACACATGATGGGCAAATCAATGTGCAGTCTAATTATCTTGCACCCTACATGAACATGTGAAAATGTGATTTCACACACACCAGGGGGCACATGTGAAGGAGGGAAAGGGATGAAAATGAGCACCAGGTGACTATGGGGAATCGAAAATACACTGCACATATAACCTGTCTGACCAGACACCCCAACTGTGGGAGTGTAGCCAGGCTTCAGAGCACCTCAAGAAGCAGGTGACACACAACACAACAAACAGCCATGTATCTACCCCCTCCTTGCTGCTGTCTCTCCTGCAACTGCCTATCGAAGTCTGGAAACACCACTGCCAGGACCCGGAGCATGTGGGGGGTGAGGTGACGGCTTCCGCCATGCCGGCGTGGAGGTGACAGCTTCAGATGGACCCTAGCAATACGCCGGGTCCATCAGCGGATATCTTGCCACCTCTTCTGGACGTTGCGCAGCCGCCGGCGATGGCCCCCCGCAGACCTGACAGCACTGACAATGTCCATCCAGATTTCCCCCTTCTCGTAGGCAGTTACCTGTCAGGAAGACAAAGTAAAACACCATCCCCACACCTTCTCCATGTCCCAGAGACACACACTTGCACACCGTTGATAATGTCAATGCTGACTGGACTTTCATCATTGTCCATGTTGTTGGACTTGGCCCTTCTGATAGGTTCACCCCTGAACTTTTTGCCTGGTATTATTAAATAATTATAGTGATTTCTGGTCTTTGCGCACGTTGACACTGTGGCGCAGTGTAAAGTGTGTGCGCTCCCTGTGTGCGTGTGTGAGATTGGCCTGCCCTCCCATAGGAATGCATGGGAAATGTGTGTGTCCCTGGTAGTTCCTGATGCATGGGGATTGCAGATGCGAGTTTTGTATGTGCAGACTCGTGTGATTAAATGCTGCGCAATGATGTATGCGGCGTGATTGTGTCTAGTGTGGAAGTGCCACTTCTAGAAATTGCCATGTTTGTGTAATTTGTGTCTGGCTTGTGATTGGCTGGAGCTGGCTGGTGAGCCTGGCTCCATGAGTCATGATGGGTCTGCCCCGGTGGTGAGTGTTGAGATTAGAATGACTGATGTGAGAGAGTACACCTGGGACCTGAATGGGGATGGGCTGGGCTTTCCCCACACAATGCTGGCTCCGCCCCCTGTGGTGCGTCTAATGACCCTAGCCTGGCCAGTGAATAGTGAGAGGGGTTGAGCCCATCAAGAGTGCTCCCAAACCAGCTGCACCTGGTTTTTCCCCCACCCTGCACCCTGAAACAAAGGGATTTACTGTATAAAAAGAGGCTGTGACCTCTTACAAAATGTTCTTGTTTTTCCCGACTAGAATCTACCAGGGGCGTGCTGCTGCTGGGGCCCAGGGGAAGGCTTGCCTCCCTGGGCCCTGTCCAGCCCCTGGATAGCTGATGGACTTTTGTGCTGGGACCCTCCTGCCCTCCGTACCTAGGAGGACCTGGTTGCTGGGGCCCTGGTTGCTTAAGGGGTCATTCCTGAGGGCCCTGGTGCTGTCTGTGCCCCCAGCGCCTAGAGGGCACTTTATTTCTCATTACTGGGAAGAGCGCTGCCGTTTTCCCGAGGAGGGAAGCGCTCCTGCCCTTCTGCGTCTTTATTTGCATTTATTTATTTATATACGGGTGCCCACCCCAATTATATGTGCCTTAGCGAGTGCCCACCTAGCTTCTACATTTGAATTGCCAACCGAGGGTGCCCACCCCTCATTTTGCACCAAGGAAAGTCACCGCCGCGGCCCTCGCGCCACGAAACCGGAAGTCAGGCGGCCGGGCGCCGGGAGCGGGGCGGGACTTCCGCTTGCTTCCAGGAAGTCCCGCCTGCTGCCGCGCTTGGATTGGCTGCCCGCCACAGAGAGGAAAAAGAGCAACCAGTATGGCGGGGCCGGTTCCAGCAGGGCTCCCGTGTGCTGGAGAGAGCCCTGCTGGTGCACAATAGAGCCCCGGGTCCCAGGGGGGGCCCGGGTGAAGAGAGGCAGCTGTTCCACGGGGCTCCCAAGTGCCAGGGAGAGCCCCGCCTTTACCCGAAAAAGGAGTTGACCCGGAGCCTTGCGGCCCCACACTGAGTCCCGGTCCCGAGATAGGGGACCGGGTGAAGATGCCCCGTGCCTGTCCTGCCGAGTCAATCCGGAGGAGATCCCGCCCGCACAAGACCGGTGAGTGGGGGCTCGTGTGTTTTGCCAGAGTCTGGCCCTGGGACTGTGGTGCATTTAGGGCGGCCCCGAATGGCAGTGGGCCGCCCCAACGTGTTATTAATAATTTTGCCCTGAGCCTAGAAGGCTCCAACGAGGGGGCCCACCATTGTTTAACGGGTCCCATGGGGCCCGTGTCCTTACTGCATTTTTGCTCCCTATGCCGTCGCAGAGCCCAGATGGCTCCTACGATGCCCTACTTATCTCAAAGGCCCCAGTGCGGGTCCTGAGGGCCAGAGGGGCCTGCGTTCTTGATCCTGGGGCCCCCAGTTATTTTCAGAGCCTAGAGGGCTCCAACCTTCTGGCCACATTTGATCTAGACCCTAGATGGCCCTAACATGACCTCAATTAGTTAAAGCCCTAGTGTTTGGGGGCATTACTGACTTCAGAGCTAGATGGCTCCAGCCTGTGTCGCAGCATTGTTCCAGAGCCTAGAAGGCTCCCAGTTGGCGCAGTTTGGTTCTAAGGGCTAGGGAGAGCCCATGCTGCATTTGCTGATTCACAGCTGCCCTGTAGTGGGCAGCTGCACTGTTTAGGTTTAGGTTTTTCCTTCCTAGGGACATGTGTTCTCTTGACTCAGGAGTGAGTTGCACTCCTTCTTCCCTACCTAGGCCTTCCCCAGCTGCGCAGCATTTAGTGCCAGCTGCAGCATTCAGGCCCTGTTCTGTCCCGGTCCTCAGCTGCCCAGCAAGTAGTGGGCAGCTGCTACGTTTAGGTTTTTGGGGCAGTGGCGCAACCTGGACTTTATTGTGAGTTATGTGCTTCTTAGGATGCTAGGAAATGTAGTGTATGTTGTATGTTTTGCGCACCCTGTGTTCTGGTACCTCTGAATGTGTTTTTATGCATCATGTACAAAGTTGCTTTCCTACACCGCTGAATGTGTTTTATGCATCATGTGTCTTCCTTACACCGCTGAATGTGTTTTATGCATCATGTGTTTTACCTACACCGCTGAATGAGTTTTATGCGTCATGTGTCTTTCTTACACCGCTGAATGTGTATTTATGCGTCATGTGTCCTCCTGACACCACTGAATGTGTTTTTATGCATCATGTGTTTTTCCTACACCGCTGAATGTGTTCTTATGCATCATGTGTCCTCCTGACACCGCTGAATGTGTTTTTATGCATCATGTGTGAAGCTTCTACTTGTTCTATGTTCTGAGTATTATTCCTACAAAGTGCTAATTCTACCAAGTGCTAGTTCTAAAAGGGGCGCGCTAGAGGGCGCACACGCGGAATGGCCGCCTGATTGAGTGGCTCCCGTTCCCTGTTCTAATACTCCTCCATTAATCCTCACTAGCTGGAGGGCTAGCGTGCTCTACCTAGGCTGCACTTGCGCCAAACTTTTCTGCCCACACTCGATCAAAGTCTGGGACTCCTGGGTGCAAGAGCACGCTACTTATGCGCCACGCAAGATTCACCGGCGCTTACCCTGGATCATCGGTGCGGAGGTAGCCGGTCGCTCTAGACTACGTGAGATCGGTGCTTCTACTGCAGAGGTGGGCCCCGAACGTTGGCTGCTGGCGCGCGCGGCAACAACACTCTGCCGTGCGCTGATACTCCATCCATCACGTCGGACGGCTATGCGGAGGCCCGGGACCCTGTAGCTGCCTGCTGACTATGCCTGCACGGAACATTGCGGCTGGCGGACAGACCCCCGGCCCCGCGGTGCGAGTCATCTTGCCTGTTCCCGTCCGCATCCGGCGCCCAGGTACTGTGCCTCACTCTTCTCATCTGGCTAGCCTTGCTGCTGGGGAACTCCCCTCCCCGCGAAACTTGGAGAGCGCGACCGCGACGAGTGTGCCCCACGTAGCTGCGCACAGGAGGGGCTCCCCCGACATTGATCCTGTTGAGCCATTTGACCTACCCTGCTCCGGTCGATTAGGGGCTTTGATAGGTCTGTTCCCCACCGGCCAGCGACAGCTGCCACGTTGCTTGAGTGGAGAGACAAATAAAATTAAGGGATGCTCCTCACACACCCCCATTAAGTTGCTTGAAGAGACACTACCACCACTGGGATCCTTGTTGTTGTTGTGATGGTGGGGGCCCCCCTGTTGGCCTGAGGCACAAACTACATTCTGAACACTAGCTAGTCCTGATATATTGACTTGCGCCTTGAGAAGTTTGGGCCTGCCTCTGTCTGCTGCTCTTGATTTAGCTGCGCCGCGCACTGCCCGCATAGATCTCTGCCCCCTTCCCAATCTGGAGAGACGTGAGCGATGTGGGGGCACGATGGTGCGCCCTGAGAACCGACAAACGAAGATTAATTTTGAGAGCGCAAAGAAAGGACCCAAAACCGTGGCTGCGGAACCGGGGCCTAGCGCCGTAGATCCGACGATGGCACCTTCCCCTTCCAAGGAACTAGATCTGCACCGCCTACTCTCGGAAATGCGTCAAGGATTCGCCACGGTCGTGGACAAGGTGGACAAGATGTCCTCTAGGCTGGACGCTTTGGTCCATAAAGTGGACCAACACGAAGATCGTCTAACTACAGCGGAGCAGCGTATCTCGGACAACGATGATATCACCGCTTCCCATATGACCCAACTATCCCGCATGGATAATCTGCTGCGTGTAATAGCAGCTAAGAATGAGGATTTGGAAGCCCGAAGCAGACGCAATAACATCCGCGTCACGGGTGTTCCGGAATCCACAGACACTGGGCGGATGGAACTGTACGTGGAAAAGATCCTCCGAGCGTCGATAGGGGATGATGCCTTCTCCCCTCAATTCATAGTGGAAAGGGCGCACCGATCGCTGGCACCGATTCCAAAGCCCGAAGCACCACCTAGGCCGATCGTCGCCCGATTACTCAACTATCGTGACCGTGACGTCGCACTGCGGGTTGCCCGGTCCAAACAGAACCTACATCATAATGGCGTCACCTTCTCAATTTATCCTGACTTTACTCCCATGGTGCAAGAGGAACGCCGCAAATTTCTAGCTGTCAAAAAGAAGCTAAGGGAGGCACAACTAGACTCTGCTCTATTGTACCCGGCGAAGCTGCGAATAAGGCACCAAGGTAGGCAGAGATTCTTCACTAATCCGCAGAAAGCTGAGGACTACTTGAAGGAGATTCGTAGGGCACGGCAAGAAAATCGGAGAAACAATGCAGACCTCGAGGACGACTCAGCTCCAATGGACAACGTCGAGTGAGGCAAGATCCTCCTCATACCCTATCTGATTTCTGAACTTTTGCAGCAGCCTTCTCCTCTGAAACTTGTGCCAGGCTGCTTACTATCACTGCAGCCGCGGGATGGCGTGAAACACCTCCACTGGTAAAGTATTACAGGGACCACTATCTATCCCAGGCCTACTCCGAGGGCGGTACAGTGCAGTAGGCTTTTGGGTGGAGACGTGGCTGCGCGCCCTCGCTGCTGTCCCCAAACGGGTATACCCCCCTTAGGACTTTCTTGGGGTTTTTTTTTCGGTTTTTTTTGTGGACACATGTTGTGTCGGTTGGGGTGGGATGGGGGGAGGAGGGGCATGGACATGGGTGGCTGCTGGCATGATTGGGATGCAGTAGTGGGTAGGGGGTTGAGTTTAAACCATGGGATGGGGGTTGGTTCTGTGGGGAGTTAAAACGGCTGATCATGAGACGAGAAGAATCGCATCACTCAAGTGACTATGTTGGACTTATATCGACTGGGGAATGTCACATTGATGTACTGAAACTTGGAAATGTCAGACCTAGGTCCTGAGGCACGCTTAAATTGTATGTCATGGAATATAAGGGGTCTTAACAATGCTAGGAAATGTCGCAATGTTATTGCATATTTGGAACGCCATAATGTTCACATAGCCATGCTACAGGAGACACATTTATCACCGCAGACACGATCCACTTTTGCCAGCAAATGGGCCACCACTCGAGTATTCTCATCTTACTCTACTTATGCGAGAGGAGTCTCCATCCTTATTAAACGCTCTGTGCCCTTTCACGTATGTGGTGACTTGATCGATGCGGAAGGTCGGTATGCCCTGGTATGGGGGAGGTTGGGTCGAGATACCATCACATTGGTTAACTGCTATGCCCCTAACTTGGACATGCCTGCATTCTTTACTACACTATGGGGGAAGATACTGGATGTTGGCTCTGGACATATCATATGGGGGGGGAGACTTTAACCTTGCACTGGAACCTCACCTGGATAGGGCGGACGGGGTGTCCCACTACAAACCCAGGGCCAGGGAAGCGTTGGGTGGGCTGATCACTGAGGGCGACCTCATAGATAGCTGGAGAAGTCTGCATCCCCACCAAAAAGAGGGCACACACTTTACCTCCCTGACGGGCGCATGGGCACGACTGGACTATTTTATCATCACTAGAGAGATCTGTGCTGGGATCACTAAAGTGGGACACCTCCCAAGGACATATTCCGATCATAGCCCCTTCCTGATGCATCTGCAAATATCTGGGTGGGACAATCCTAGACCACACTGGCACTTGCAACCAGCGGCCCTTCTAGACACTGTATTTCGCACTGAACTTGGAGAGGAGATTACCGCGTTCTTTCCCAATAATAAAGGTTCGGTTGATTCTGTTGAAAGTATCTGGGAAGCCTTTAAGGTGACGGTAAGAGGATACTGCATATCGAAGAACTTCGGAGTCCAGAGCGATATCCAACGCACGATCCGCAAGCTCAACAGTGAACTGAAAGCGTTAGAGATTCGTATGCTAGAAGGATGTACCTCAGAGATTCATGCAGAATTTAGAGACAAATTGACGCAATACGAAGAGGAAGCCGAAAGGGAAGCCAGATTTAGAGGGAAACACTGGCATGCCAGAAAGTATTGTGAAGGGGATAGACCGGGCAGAGCCCTGGCGCTGCTGACGAGCTTGCCCCGCTCTGATAACTTGGTCTTAGAATTGTCCACGGAGATGGGAGGCACATGCAGAGACTCTGACAACCTGCTCAGTGCTTTTGTATCGCATTATCGCTCCTTATACTCCACTGCCACGACTTCAACCATGCCTTATGATGATTTTTTGGGCGATATAGCCCTCTGCTGGCTTAGCGATGGTGACAGGGCCTTCCTTGCTGCCCCCTTTGAACTCAATGAAATTCGAGATGCCATCATGTCGCTCCAGAATGGTAAGGCGCCCGGCCTTGACGGGCTCCCAGCGGAATTTTTTAAAACATACATCGACATTATGGCCCCAGTACTCCGCGAGGTCTTTGAAGAGTCAATGGCTGATGGCCTCCTTCCTCAATCGATGCACGAAGTCGTAATTACCTTGCTATTAAAGCCTGGAAAGGACCCCAAGGATTGTGGCTCTTACCGCCCCCTGTCGCTATTGAACTGCGATGTCAAAATATTGGCGAAGGTGCTGGCTACCAGGCTATCCCTGTTAATGACCCGGATTGTACTGCCTGATCAATCTGGTTTTGTCCCAGGCCGATCCACATCCCACAATCTGCGCACCTTGTTCTCCCTACTACATACTCTAGACCCTGCACTCCCTGTAGCTGCGGTTATTCCTCGACGCGACTAAGGCCTTTGACTCTGTTGAGTGGCCGTATCTGTTTACCGTATTGATGCGCATGGGATTCCCTCCCCTGTTCATCTCATGGGTCCAGTTATTATACACTCGGCCGACAGCGAAAATCCTGATCAATGGTCGACTGTCTGATTCCATTGATATTTCTAGAGGCACCCGCCAAGGATGCCCCTTATCCCCACTATTGTTCGCTATAGCGGTTGAACCCCTAGCATGTAGGATACGCCAACTGCACTGGGAAAGTGCGATCCGCTGCTTTCAGCGTCAAATCGATATATCATTATATGCGGATGATATAACACTATTCGTCAAACACCCAGAATGTAACCTTAATCCCCTACTCAGAGAGTTCGTTACCTTCGGCGGAATGTCCGGGGTGCATATCAATTGGGCTAAGTCACAATTATACCCGCTAACGGACGCTGTTGGGGACTTCCCTCTTAATTACCCACTAGAGTGATGCAGATCGGAACTTCGTTATCTAGGTATCCAGGTCTCGCGTGACAAAGATGAGACGTTACGCTCAAATTATGGTGTGGCAGTCACGAAACTAACCACTCAAGTAGATCGTTGGATATCCCTTCCCCTTTCAATGGCGGGAAGAGCTTCCCTCATTAAAATGGTGGTCCTCCCCCGATTCCTCTACCTTTTCCTCAACATCTCGTATTACCCGGGTGTCTTTTTTTAAAAAACATTGCAATCAGAGCTCCGCCGTCTGTTTTGGGGAGGTAGGAGCCCGCGGTTGAAATGGTCTGTTCTGATACAACCTTATAATAAAGGGGGGTTCGATATACCTGACTTCGAATTTTACTATTTATGTGCGCAAGCGCATTATGCATATCATTGGATGGTTCCCACCCCCTTTATGCCGCAACTAGCAGTGGAGGACTGGATAGCACACCCTCTCCCCCTCAACGGGCTCTTGCATTGCCCATCGTCGGATATCACCACGCCCTACACCTCAGTCACGTGCACGATTGAGGCCTGGGGCCGGCTGACCAAAACACTGAACTGTGCCCTGCTATACTCCTCCCGCATGCCACACGCCTATCACCCCAGACTAGCACTCTCAAATGAACATGGCTTTCAGCTGCTCTGCAAGAAGCTGCACATAGTGTGCTGGGGCGACCTGTTCGTAGCCGGTCGTTTCAAAACCGCAGACCTTTTCTTTGCTGCGCATGATCGCACTCCGTTTGAGGTATTCTACTACATACGCTTGCGCCAGGGAATGAGGGAAATCCTACCTGACTTTCCGGGCGAACCTGAGCCCCTGCCTCCCCTGCACTACATGCTCAGCTCCGTAGATGGCTCTCACTTAGTATCGGGCATGTATCGGCAGGTCCGAGCATGCGCCCCAGTGCCGGAATCCTAGGCCTGTATACATTGGTCCGCTGACCTCACCGGTGAGCTCACGGATGAACAGTGGACCTACTGTTGTTCCCTTACAGCCCGTATATCGGCAAGTAGCAGGCTAGAAATGATCCACTACAAATTCTTGCAGCGCTTATACTACACCCCTGTGAAAAAACTTAGGTTCCACTTAACTGATAATGACCGCTGCGAGCGGTGCCATGCGGAACATGCTGGGTTTTTACATTTAGCCTGGGAATGTCCTCCAGTCCAGGCCTACTGGCAACAGGTGCAGAGGGCTCTTGTGACGATGACTGGGATAAACGTTAGTCTTGACCCACTGTTAACACTCCTGGGACATACACCGCACATTCCCCCGACATGTAGGAAGTTCGTAGACATCTCACTGTTGCTTGCTAAGAGACGGGTGGCGTGCAGATGGGGTCGGGGCAGGGCCCCGAAATTCAAGGAGTGGCTTGCAGATATGACACATAGTCAGGAACAACACACAACCTTTGTGGAATTACTCCCGATTCCTAGCCGGCCAAAGGACATATGGGGACCACGCACAACCTATTTGATGGCACAGACTGGGGATGACCTCCCCGACGATACCAACTCACAATCGACACACGCACATGCTACTGGATAGCCTTATAGTGGGGCAGCCTTCATTTGCATATGCTTGTGAGATCTACTCATGCCTACCTTCTTGGCTGCCATGAGCCGTTACCTTAGGCCATCGATGTATTCTTGTACTCCTGATGTACCCTCCACAACTCCGTTTGCTAAACACCAACACTGGAACTTACGGGTATATGCGGATTCTGTTTGCCTTCACCGCCGACATGATATTCCACTAGTCCTGATACCTCATCTACTGTTGAATCCAATTGTCCACATTGTTATGTACTATGGAAGATATATGCGTTTGATGCTGCCTGGTCGAATGCTCAGTCGTTCTCTTGTGTTGTACTATGTTGAAAACTAATAAATAAATAAAAATTAAAAAAAGTGCTAGTTCTAAAAGTGCATATTCCTGACAGTGGTCCACGTGGCCCTGTCCCATGTATATAATCCCTTGTAAATTCTGCCAGTGCCTATGGCACATTGTAAAGTGTGTGTTCCTTATCTAATGTGTTTGGTATAATACAAAGGCTATTTTTGATATAACCTTGTGTGAAGTTCCTTTTGTGGGTGTTGTTGCTGGTGGGTGCATGCGCAAACACTTAACTTACATAGCCTCCGAGTTTAGCCTTTACTGCTCGTGTCACGTTACCAAGGGGGTGATCAGGGGTTATCTTTGGCGTGTAACTCCCTTGCCCTGACGTGGAGTGGTGGTCTCTGACTGACTTTGGCGCAAGCATTGGCCAGCCAGAGATCCCATTTCTAACACATGTGAATTAGGCCTGTGGGCAAACCCCAATGCACTACATGGCATTGAAAGGCAACAGATGGCGTAACGGGTGCCACATCCTCACTGATCATGGCACACACTGGCCAACACATGCAACTGCAGGGTTTGGGACAGCACGTGGCAAGCAGTCATACATACCACTTCACTTACGAACCCTCAGCAGACCTGACAGAGACACCCTGGCACAGATCACTCACCTGTCACTGACAACAGCGGATACAACCCTCACTTTGCACATGTACCGCTTGACAATGGGGTGTCACAGGTGTCGTGCTAACTTAGGCACACAGCACTGCTAGAGCTGCTGCATATACGCCATGCAGCAGTGGTGCAACACATCACATACACACTCTCCCAGATGACAAGGAAGATTCACACTTCAATGTCCATGAGGTTAAACACATCCTTTGGACAATCTCACCACAGGTCCCCTCAAGTAATAAACATCTCTGAGTACAGTCACTTGTCACTCCGGGGCATACACTGTTCCACCTCAGGACATTTGTGAATAAAGCCACCAGGGTTTGGCACAACTGAATGTGTCATTCACTATGCAGTGAATGTTACAGTAAGCACAATGCAAGTGAGGAGTGAACACACATGAACTACAGCATGGTCTACATGGGAGACACTACCATGTACACCCCCGGGACTTACTCACAACCACAATGCATGTCTGTCCCACCTGTACACAATGCCTGTTGTGACACTCACACAACAGGTGCACAGTCAAAGGTTGTGGAGTCAGCACTCACCTGCTCCCCTGGTCTCCCATACAGCTTGTTGTACTGTGGGAGGAGGCTGTCCAGCAGGGCCTGGTTTTCCTCCTCAGTGAAGGCTGCGTTCCTGTCCATAGTACGAGCCATAAAATACCAGAGGATGCAGAGACAGCAGCAGTGTGGTTCACTCCAAAGTTGTGCAGGCAAGTGCCCTCTCAGGGCTTCATGCTGCCTTAAATCATTGCTGCTGAGGGGCTTTCAGTTTGAGGAGTACAGAGTGATAGGTCAGATTCCTTTGCATCCTACGTTTCCTCCAATCCCTTTAAACATAAGGCTCTGACACACATCTGCATGCTTTGTTTAATTTTGACCAACTGACTTTTGCAGGGCACCTGTAGCACACACACAAATCTCAGTATCCATGACAACCATGATACATTCAGGGCCTACTACTCGTCCCCTAGGTGTCCCCTAACTTTTTTTGAGATCCACATACATGTACGGTGCATTTCACGCACTCGCGTATGGCACGATTACAATAGTGATACAAGCCGCACACACGCCATGAATGTTGGGGTATGGTGCGTCACACGCGCTAGGGTATGGCACCATTGCAATAGTGAGATGATGCGCACACACGCACGGAGTGTAGGGGTACGGTGCGCTCGCGTATGGCATGATTACAATAGTGAGACGATGCACACATACGCACGGAAATTAGGGATACGGTGTGCTCGCGTATGGCACGATTACAATAGTGAGACGATGCACACACATGCACGGAAAGTAGGGGTACGGTGCGCTCTCGTATAGCACGATTACAATAGTGAGACGATGCGCACACAAGCAGGGAAAGTAGGGGTACGGTGTGCTCCCGTATGGCACGATTACAATAGTGAGACGATACGCACACATGCACAGAGAGTAGGGGTACGGTGCACTCACATATGGCACGATTACAATAGGGAGACAATGCACACACTCACGGAAAGTAGGGGTACGGTGCGCTCGCGTATGGCACGATTACAATAGTGAGACGATGCGCACACACACACACGGAAAGTAGGGGTGCGGTCCATTTCACACGTTGCGTTTCACACGCTGCTGCGAATGCAGGGGTACAGTGCGTTTCGCATGGTGCGTTTCACACGCAGATGTGAATGCAGGAGTACAGTGCGTTTCACACGCAGATGTGAATGCAGAGGTAAGGTGCATTCACACACAGATGTAAATGCAGGGGTATGGTGCGTTTCACACGGTGCATTTCACATGCAGATGTGAATGCAGGGGTACGGGGCGTTTCACACGGTACATTTCACACGCAGATATGAATGCAGGGGTACAGTGCGTTTCACACGCTGCTGCGAATGCAGGGGTACCGTGCGTTTCACACGGTGCGTTTCACACGCAGATGTGAATGCAGGGGTAGTGCGTTTCACACGCAGATGTGAATGCAGGGGTACGGTGCGTTTCACACGGTGTGTTTCACACGCAGATGTGAATGCAGGGGTACGGTGCATTTCACACGCTGCTATGAATGCAGGGTTACGGTGCCTTTCACACGCTGATGTGAATAAAGGGGTATGGTGCGTTTCACACACTCACGTATGGCATCATTACAATAGTGATACGAGGCACATACATGGCAGGGAAGTAGGGGTACGGTTCAAACAAGGATGTCTATCAAGTTCTTGTCATTGCATACTTACATGTGCAGGTCCTAGGTGTGGCAGGCAGTGATATAGCAGAGGGCATCTGATCTTGTTGCACAATCAATGTCTGATGACCTGTTGACACATGATGGGGCACTATGTGTTACACATCACCTTTACACTTGTCCCATATGTATCATTATGTAGATGTTGTAATGCACAAAAACACTGGGATGGCAGAGTCATCACCACGGGCATCTGTCTCATGATGCCAGGGACCGGGCCACTTTGTCACTTGGCATTTCACGCTCAGCATGACCCTATGTGACTATGGACCGTGTGTGTCATGTTAAAGATTGAGCTTGCTGTTTGTGTTCTGTAAACTGCATCTGCTGTTGGTGCATGTAACATGGGTCTGTGTTGAGATGGGAATGGTTTCACATGTACGCACACCCTGACATATGTGCATTCCCACGGCTTTTGGGTCTGATGGCATCAGACATCATTTTTCCCCAGGCCTTCATGTCTGCATTGTGACAATGGCTGTGTTGTTTTGTTGTCACATGCAGACCTTAATCGCTATGTGTTTGATATGTACATTTGCCATTCCAATGTGACCTGTGTGTGTGCTTTGCAGTCAGCTGTCTGGATGGGTTGACAACCTTCCACTGCAGGTTTGGTGACGTGTGTCACTCCAGTGATATCTCGGGCTGTTCACTCAGACCAGACCAGCAGATCATTTGAGTGCATGTCATGTTTATTTATCAATCAACAGGTGTATCTGGGTTTTCGTAGGAGTGCCAACAAGCTGGCATATGTGTCCTGGATGTATTGCACACGCCAGACTCCATAGTGACCTGATGTGTAGTAGCAGTTTTGGATGTGCTATGTACATTAATATAGATGTTGGCTGACAGTTATTCTCCATTCTTCCCAAATATGTCCTGCAGGGCACCACCTCTACCAAGACCATTTCCAGACTTGGCTACCATGAGGGAACGTGCCTGCATCCGACGTTACAGATTCACTCCACAGTTGATTCAGGACTTGACGAACAGGCTGGAACCACATCTCCAACCACAACACAGGTATCCTACGGCGCCGACCCCCAACCATGTTCCGCCGTGTCCTGCGTGATTTTTTAGCAACCATGTTGGAGCACATTGAGGAATTCATCACATTTCCAACTCCTGAAGAGTTGTGAGATGTCAAGGGTGAATTCTATGCCCTGGGAAGGATGCCACATGTCATTGGGTCCATTGACGGGACACATGTGGCTTTGGTGCCACCACAGGCTCAGGAGCAGGCTTACCGCAACAGGAAATATTATCATTCAATAAATGTCTTGCTAACATGCTGATTTCCCATGTTTGTGCACGTTTTCCAGGATCGGCACACGATGCATTCATCATGAGGCGTTGCAGGGTGCCACGAATGGTGCTGCAGCTGAGCAGCGATCGGGCAGGTCTTGTTGGTGGGTAAACTCTTTTTGTCCTGTGTGTTTCAGTATCTTTTGCTATGACGGCATCTCCTGAACCACTGATTTACATGATGTATATTTGTAGGTGACTCTGGATATCCCAACATGCCATGGCTAATGACACCTCTCCGCAACCCAAGAACAGCTGCAGATCAGCGGTACAATAATGCACACGGGCAGACCAGGCGAGTGATTGAGTGGATGTTTGGCCTCCTGAAGAGCCGATTTCGGTGTCTCGATAAGACGGGTGGATACCTCCCATATGCCCCGGCCAAGGTCTGTAACATCTTCATTGTGTGCTGCATGCTGCACAACATGGCAATTGAGAAGGCAGTGCCACTCATCCTGGATCCTGAGGAGCAGGAACATTTACCCGTTGAGGATGAAGGGCTTGGTCACGATGCAAGTGATGAGGAGGAGGAGGAGGAGGAGGATGATATCCGGAGTCAGCTCATACGCAACTTCTCATAATTGTGAGTCACTGCGAATGAGTGTGCAAGCTTGTAGCATTGAGTGGCATGTGTTGCAATGTGTGTGTCCAGCTGACTGTATGCAAAGTCACTTTGATGTGTGTCCTGATGTGTCACGCAAGTGCTGATGTCATGCCACAAAGAAATGCGCTATGACTTAGCTTGAAATTTACATGTGTACTACATTGTTCCTGTTTTGTACATGCCCATGTCTTTAGAAAAGATTTTTAATGTTGAGCCCTTGTGTGTCTGTCATTCCCAGGTTGCTATGCCTGTTGTCTGTTCGTGTCATCTCAGTCCTCCTGCTATTCCTCATGATGATTGCAAAGTGGGACGAATAAGCGTTCCATGCACAGATATGTGTAAATGTCAGTTCGGGTAAGAGATCCAAACAGGCTGTTTGGGGTTGGTATGGTTTGGGAATGTGTGAGAACTGTTTCTGTGCATGTTGTAGAACTATCCATACATGTCTCATTACCATGGATCAAATTACATGTTGCATCACTCCCATGACAAGACAGTCACCCTTCTTGACAGTCATCTGTTGTGGAGTTTTGACTCTGGTGAAGGCATCAATGTGTGTCAACCTTGACCCTGACACATTGCCGATACCACTGATTGACATTGTGTGGGACATCAGAACCACAGGCTCCATTGGGAATTGCAGCCTCACTGTGTGCAGCAGGATGTGTTTGGCTCATCCACTTAATCTTGTGTGCCAGTACAGTTTGATTTCCAATCAACCATGTTGTGAAGGTGTGGGCCAGTGTATGTCCCACATGTTCTGTCAAGTGTCCTGTGAGTCTGTTCATATGGATGCATTGCCCCTTGTGCCAGTATGTCATGTCACTGTCACGTTGCTTCCTCAGGGCCAGTGGAGAACACTGCTTTGAAAGCCTTTCAGTCAGTTGATGTTAACTTTCTATTCCCATGATGCCAGGAATGTTGCGCTGATGACGTCACAACGTTGTGCTGTAGCAAATGTAAACGCTTCCGTGGCACCAGTTGGGTGATGTTAATCCCAGGATTCTCTTGTGGCGTGCTGCATATCCTGGTCACGGTAGGGGTGGTTTTGTGCCATTGCTCCTCATTACTCTCTGTTGAGTTCCGGCCGAGCAGCTTGTTATGTTAGGCCTTTCAAAGCCCAGTTGGACAAGCCAATGTGGGGCTTCCTTGTGTTTACATAATTCCCTCCCTCGTTGGATGAGTTTCTTAAGGCTCTTGCGAGTGATGTGTATTTTCCCTTCTTGAACCTCACTGATTCCCAGGAGTAACTACGGATTGTTGCCTTTGTGTGAGTATTACTGCAGTGCCTTAGTATTTCTGTTCATTGGAGACTTATTCATACACTGTGATTTCCTTGATTACCGCATGGCTCTAATTGCATTGAAGCAGCCTGCAGAGCGTTATACCCCCTTCATTTAGCTGCAAAACTCTGCTACCTTTTATGTGTCAGTGTTCAATCCTCAGATCGAGTATCATTTTCGTTACTGTGAACCCAACTAGGATACAGTGGCTGTTTTCCTTCACAGGTGTAACTGTTACAGTACAAGTCCTAAGGTATTCTGTTATTCATTGGCAAGAAGTATTGAATCCTTATGCTTCTTTACCTTTGTTTCAGATCTCCCTCCCTGCTGTTCCCTTCCTTTCCTTCCCTCGCCTGATCACCCTTTTGAGTCAGTCATTTCTACTCAGACCAAGCTACTATCGGGAGGTAGACCACTTTGAGCATCGCACCTTTCTGAGGATTCAAGGAACCGACAGTCCCAGGCAGTCGTGTGCACATTGTTTCACCAGCATTACATGTAAACTCATTGCAGTACTGTTATTTTCTTATGAGCAATGGCACTGGCCATGGACATTGGCTAAAGCAGCAGGGCCTCAACATAAACTTTATCCATTCGTATAGAAAATGTGTTCCCCACAGTCCAATGTGCCTCATTACTGTCACAGCAGATCTCTTGCCAGTTTGCATGCATCATCTATGGCATAATTGACGATCATTGTGCATATGGGAGTATGTGTACTGTGGCAACATGCATGCAGTTTATCATGGCTAATGATCCATATTGTGCATGAAGTACATGGTTGTGTATGTATTGTTGCAGCTTGCTACCCACAAAGGGCAGGCTACACCTGCTGACGCTATGTGGCCTTTTGGTGCCTGATCCTGTGCCTGTCATTTGTGGTGATTGTTCATCCATTTTCGTTCCGTGATCCATGAGTAACCAGACACTTCTTCCTTTCCATACACCTGCTACATTGTGCCTTTCAAACCTCATTGGTATTGTGTGCTAGTTTTTGCATGGTGTCTCACCGCTTCCGCCGTCATATGTTCACTCATTCCTGCTGCTGCCTCCCCTGATTCTGCAACACACACGCCTCCCATATGCTCCTTTCTCCCTCCACCCATTCTTAATGCAGGCAGCAGCTCGTCAGTGTCACTGTTGTGCCACCTCCGTGCCTAAGGCAGGACCTTCAGCGGCAGCAACATGCACAGTGCAAGACCCTCTGGTCCTTCCATGACGCAGGTAACACAACAGACTAATGCTCCAGCCACCCTCCAAACAGTGAACACCAGACAATCATCCACCTGCTATCAGGCAACCCCTAAGTGCACCCATTACAGCTTTGCAGGCTGTGTGTGCAACTCCTACTGCCAACACTGCGCTGCCCCGCATAACAGACCATGTCTGTTTAACCAGGTCATGTGCCTCCTACTGCACATCCGCTACATCCACCAGCACGCCATTGGACTCTGTGACATCATCAACACAACAGCCCCACACATCGCCTTCCTTACAGTAACCCGGTTGAGCGCATCCTCAGCACACTCCATCAACATTGCCATCACAGACGGATACGAGATCACCCGCAGGGACCACACCAACAATCCAGGACGATGAATTGCAATTCTTTTTAAAGTACCCCCTCAGAGTCACATACAACACCAAGGACACACACAGCATTGTCAAACATCTGCACTTCAGGTTTCACACCAACTCCCTGACCACCCTCAGTCTAACTATCATCTACAGATCTCCAGGCCTACACCCACAATTCTGCTAAGCCATCTACAATTCTATTCATAGTCATTTATTGAGTGCTCATCTAACCCAACGGGGTGTCCCAGCACTGTAGTGTCCCGAAAATGAGGCAGCATACGGAGGAGCAACTAATGAAGCAGGCTAAGTAGCCAGGTGTTACGGGCTTTACAAGACTCGCATTCAGATAGAATCATACGCAGCAGAAGAGGTAGCTTAGTCCAAAATTGGGTGGTCCCTACCTGAAAGGTTTCACCTCCTGATCTAGGTTTTGCAAACCAAGGACTAATGAGCAAGTGCTTGTCATTGGAACGTACAGATTGTGATTGAAAATAGGGACCGAGTCGCCTTCTAAGGTAGACCGGACCACGGCTTTGTCCTGCCATGAAGGCGACTGTCAGCGCATTGAAATCTATTTGTGTAGCCGTGGGCATCCAATGGAGTAGTCTTAGATACGGGGAGATATGTTATCAAAGTGAGACTCCACATACCAGGCGGGCAGCAGCGTTTTGGACCGTCTGCAGTATACGGAGCAAGCCTAATGTGAGACCCACGTATGAGCCTTTTGCATAGTCTAAATGGGAGGTGATCATTGCATGTACCACCGTTTTCCGGGCTACATTGTGCAGATAGTTAATACATCTCTTGATGAGTTTACTCTTGCCAAAACAAGCGGCACACCCCTCTTGTACCTGTGTGGCAAGGGATAGCTGATTATCCCATCTAACTCCAAGATTCCTGTCGAAGTCCTTGTGTGCCGGAGCAATGGCCAGTTCCTCTCGCCACCACAGATTTGAAGAGGGGGAGAAGGTTGGTTAAAAAAAATACGATCTAGGTGCTATCTAGATTCAATCAATCAATCAATCAATCAAGTCATTTGTAGAGCGCACTACTCACCCGTAGGGTCTCAAGGCGCTGGGAGGGGGGGGGGGGTGCCGCTACTGCTCGAACAGCCAGGTCTTGAGCTTCTTCCTGAAGGAGAGGTGGTCTTGGGTCAGGCGCAGATTGGTCGGAAGTGAGTTCCAGGTCTTGGCTGCCAGGTAGGAGAAGGATCTTCCTCCTGTTGTCGCTCTTCGGATGCGGGGGACGGCGGCGAGGGCGTGGTTGGTTGATCTGAGGAGGCGCTTGGGAGTGTAGAAGCTGATCCGGTTGTTGAGGTAGCTCGGGCCTTGGTCGTGTAGGGCTTTGTGCGCGTGGGTGAGGAGCCGGAAGGTGATTCTCTTGTTGACCGGGAGCCAGTGCAGATCTCTCAGGTGTCCGGTGATGTGGCTGCGTCGGGGGATGTCGAGGATGAGTCTCGCCGAGGCGTTCTGGATCCGCTGGAGTCTCTTCTGGAGTTTGGCCGTGGTTCCGGTGTAGAGGGCGTTGCCGTAGTCCAGTCGGCTGGTGACGAGGGCTTGGGTGACCGTCTTCCTCGTCTCGGTGGGGATCCACCGGAAGATCTTACGTAGCATGCGCAGGATGTTGAAGCATGACGAGGAGACGGCGTTGACTTGTCTGGTCATGGAGAGGGAGGAGTCCAGGATGAAGCCCAGGTTGCGTGCGTGGTCCGTCGGTTTGGGTGCGGTGCCCAGGGCGGGGGGCCACCAGGAGTCGTCCCAGGCGGAGGGCGTGGAGCCCAGGATGAGGACCTCCGTCTTGTCTGAGTTCAGTTTCAGGCGGCTGGTCGTCATCCATTCGGCTACGTCTCTCATCCCTTCGTGCAGGTTGGCTCTGGCGGTGGCGGGGTCGTTGGTCAGGGAGAGGATCAGCTGGGTGTCGTCGGCGTAGGAGATGATGTTCAGGTTGTGTTGGCGTGCGATGGCCGCGAGGGGGCTCATGTAGACGTTGAAGAGGGTTGGGCTCAGCGAGGATCCTTGGGGTACGCCGCAGATGACTTTGGTGGCCTCTGACTTGTACGGTGGTAGGCGGACTCTTTGTGTTCTTCCGTCGAGGAAGGAGGTGATCCATTCCAGTGCCTTCTCCTGGATTCCGATGTTGCTGAGGCGCTGTACTAGGGTGAGGTGGCAGACAGTGTCGAAAGCCGCGGAGAGGTCCAGGAGGATGAGGGCCGCTGTTTCTCCGTTGTCCATCAGAGTTCGAAGGTCGTCGGTGGCGGCGATGAGGGCGGTCTCCGTGCTGTGGTTCGCTCGGAAGCCGGACTGTGAGGGGTCGAGGGATCCATTCGTCTCGAGGAAGGCGGCCAGCTGTTTGTTGACGGTCTTCTCGATGACTTTGGCCGGGAACGGGAGGAGCGAGATGGGACGGTAGTTCTTGAGGTCGGTGGGGTCTGCTGTGGGTTTCTTGAGGAGAGCGCTGATTTCGGCGTGCTTCCAGCTCTCAGGGAAGGTGGCGGAGTCGAAGGAGGTGTTGATGATGTCCCGCAGGTGGGGTGCGAGGACAGCGTCGGCCTTGTTGAAGACGTGGTGAGGGCAGGGGTCAGTCGGAGATCCGGAATGGATGGAGTTCATGGTGCGGATGGTGTCTTCGGTGCTGATCGGGGTCCAGGTGCGGAGGGTGGTGGATGGTGGAGTCGTTGCGGTTGTGGCTTGCGTTGGTTGGTTGTTGAAGCTGTTGTGTATGTCCGTGATTTTGTTGTGGAAGTAGGACGCGAGGGAGTTGCAGAGGTCTTGCGACGGGGTGATGTCGTTGTTTCCGGCGTTGGGGTTGGAGAGCTCTTTCACGATGTTGAAGAGTTCCTTGCAGTTGTGTGCGTTGTTGTCCAGCCGGTCCTTGTATGCGTTTTTCTTGGTGGCGCGGATCAGTTGGTGGTGTTTCCGGGTGGCGAGTTTGAGGGTGGCCATGTTGTCCGTCGTTGGTTCCCTTCTCCAGGCTTTCTCGAGGGCTCGACAGTTCTTCTTGGAGCACTTGAGTTCGTCGGTGAACCATGGTGTTTTTCTGCTGCAGGATCTGCTGGGCGGGGTCCTCAGAGGGGCGAGTTCGTCCGCGCAGTTGCTGATCCACTTCGTGAGGTTGTCGGCGGCCTGGCTGGGGTTCGCTGAGTTGGCGGGAGGGTGCTGGCTCAGGGAGGCGGTGAGCTGGTCGGCTGTGATCTTGTTCCAGCTTCTTCGAGCAACCTGTTGCTGGAGGTGGTGGGTCGTCGTTCTTCTGAAGGTGAAGTGGACGCAGCTGTGGTCCGTCCAGTGGAGTCCTGTTGCGTGGCTGAAGGTGACGTCTTTGCTGGAAGAGAAGACGGCGTCGAGTGTGTGTCCGGCGAGATTAAGATTCTAGTAATGGTGGTCCATCCAGGCCGCAATAATCTTGAGACATTTGTTGAGTGGGTCAATGCTTGCCACACAGACACAGCATTTAAGGTGAATAGAAGCTGAAGATCATCAGCATATGATATGATTTTGACTTCAGACATGGCAATCGATTCAGCCAGTGGAGTTAAGTAAATATTAAAAGTCAGGGGGCTCAGAGCAGAGCCCTGTGGCACGCCCCACTTCAGTGGTTTGACTGGGGAGATGAATGGTTAGATCCGGACCTGCTGTGTGCGGTCAGACAGTAAGGACAATATCCAGTTCAGCACTGAGCCCCCCACACCTATGGTCTTAAGGCGGATCAGAAGAATGGGATGGTCGACGGTGTCAAATACTGTAGACAAGTCTAACAGCACCAATACCGCCTTGGAACCTCCGTCAACCGCCCAGCATATAGAGTCTGCCATTTCAATGAGGGCCGACTCCATACTATAGCCGGGATGGAAGCTGGATTGAGAGTCGTGAAGGAGGCCATTTTCTTCAACAAAGGCCATCAGTTGCTGCCAGGATAATTTCACTGAAATCTTGGCAGGAGCTGGTAAAAGAGTTAGGTCTACGATTGCAAGGAGATTCAGGATCTGCGTTGGCTTTCCTTAAGATGGGCAGGAGGAACGCGTGTTTCCACGCATCCGGATTAGAGACCAATCTGAGGGATGGTTCAAGATGGCGTTTAAATGGTGATTATGAATCTTAGCAAGGATGTTGTATTGCTTGGAGGGCAAGGGGTCAGTAGGGGAAGTGGATTTATACATCTGCAATTCAAGCAGAGAGGCTTCCAATGAAATTGTGGCTAAATCTGAGACCACAGAGCTGGGAAATGGCTTTACTGATTGGTTTTCAGACATTGGACAACTATATCAGCACGAAGGCCCTCACCTACACAGACTACATGGGTCAGGGGGACAGCAATTCCTGGCTGGAGGACAACCACACCATCATCCTGCATTGGTACATCAACATTTGCATCCAGTTGTCCAAAAACTACACACTGCACCACACGCTACAGATCCACCAAAAAAGCTTGACCTAAATCAACACAAACGAGCTGTGTGGTACCCTCACACAGGACACTCCAACCAACGACAACACCACACCTTGCAACCGCACACACCGGCTCATCAACTGATCCCAACACCCTTGCCACATTGACGGACTTTCATCTGAAGCACAACAACAGGTAAGCCACCAGGGAGAAGGCAGACCTACTGGACTCATACAGGTCTAGCTGTGCAAACCTTGTAAAACAAACAACTATCAGTTACCTTTCAGCCCTGCAATCAACAACATACAGACATCACCATATCAGCACGGACAAGAGGACAACCTTCAGGTATGGCCTAGGCACCAACACACACAACATGAATGACCTCATCGGCATTGTGAGTGAACTATCTAACCCCAGCTCTCCATCCAAAAGACATCCCACACTTGCATGGCCATGGGGATCCCTTGCTACTTACTACCACTCCAAGGTTGTGGACGTATACGACAGCCTCACCACACAGAGGCAGACGGCGCTATTTTGCACAGGACATACCCCCCTCAGGTCCTGGACTCCCGTCAGCAGCAAAGACACCACCCGGCTCATGTACACCATCCACTCTGGCTCTCCATCAAGACCCTTCCCACACAATATCTCGATCACAGCATACACCATCCTTGAAGCCCACCTCTGGCACGGCATGAATGTCTCCTTTGAGTATGCTACTTTCCATGGGAGCTGGAGGCATGCAGAGACCCAGGCCCTTCTTTGACAACGGACAGCAGTACCGCAGGATGTCCTGGAACATTACCCTACTTGCCTACCCAGAAAATCCCATCAAGAAGACAGTCAACGAGCAACTGACCATCTCCCTCTAAGAAAACCTCTCCAGGCAACCCACACCAGACCATTTTCCATAGTAATCACCCCACTGCAACAGTCCTCATTGCCACCACCAACGACATCTTGGACCCTGCTCAACAATGGTGAGAGCACCACCCTCACCCCATCGACCTCTCAACGGCATTATATATCATGTGCTACCACACTGTCAAATCACATCTCCAACACTGGGATCCAGAGGAAGGTCCAGGATGAAATCACCAAATACCTCCCCAGCAAGGGCCAGGGAGTCAGCAACACCCCTTTGGCATGTAGTACACTGGGGTCATCAGGCCCATGCCCCAGGCCTCATCTCTCAGTGTGACAATCTATAATGTCTCCATGACCCCTCTCTCCAACATCACATGCTCACACGACCTCATCATCCTGTCCTCTGCCATTGACACCCAGCTGCTCATCACCCTCACCAAAGACCCAGCCACTCCCAGATGCAACCTTCAAGAAGACATGAGGTGCATTGACAAATAGATGAACATCAGCCACATGAGGCTGGACTTGGACAACACTGAGCTCAACATCTGAGGAATGTCCCCTTACGGCTGGCACAACTCCTTGCATCACACCGGCCTGGGTAGCGCACAAGCACACAGTGGCCACACATGCAAGGAGGTGCTCATCATACACTCCTTGCTCACAATACCCATGCAACTCAACTCCATCTCTACCTCATGCTGCAAGTCCCTTCGCATGCTGCAAATGATCTTCAGATAGATCCAATCCTAGTCAAGACAGTCAGTCACCCTGGTCCACGACACCAGCCGGCTCAACTACAGCAACTCCCTCTACGCAGAACAACAGCCAGACTCCAGGAGGACTTGTGCACATCCAGGGTACATCCGCACACCTCATCCTCAACATCCCCTGCCACAGCCACATGACCGTCCACCTGAGATACCTACAATAGTCTCACTGTCAACTGCAGGATCACCTTCATACTCCTCAGCTACCCTCAGGAGGCCCTCCACAACCCCAGCCCCAAAGTCATACATGGACGTCTCCCATCCGACACCCCATTGCCCTAACTCCGTCCAGCCAACCTTGCCTTGGGCACCATTCATCACATCCACAGTACAACAGCATGCAGGAGATGGTTCTCCCACCTTACCAAACAGACCTGGTACTCCCTCCCTGGGTACCTCCACATGACCCATGACCTCTATACCTTCATTAAACTCTTCCAAAACTGTCGGTCCCAACAGTATGGCAAGCCCCTCCCCCCCCATCAGCAGATTGAAACCATCACGGGTGAGTATTGTGCTCCATGTATGTATTTGATGATACATTGTGACCTATGTGTGTCCTCGACCGGACTCAGATCCCAGTGTATGGATGGCTTGAGTTTGTTCCACACTCTGGCATACTTTGACATATCCTCACACATATGTTGTTGACTCAGGGAAAAAGACTACAACATCAATTGCACTTGTGTTTGTTAAGTTTATTTAACTATCTTGTGCGGGGAACGTGAATAAGTGGTAGGTGCTGTACAAAAATGCTGGGAATCCAAAGTTTAAATGGAGATGTGATGCCTTGCAGTTTGAGTCAGAGTCCACACCACAGTGCTTGGCATCATTGTTCAGACTGCAACCAGAAAGTGCATGTGGGATAATAGGATAGTCAATAAGGTGATCCTGTAGCACAAAAAGGGTAGATGCCAGACCAGGTGACCTGGGAGATGGGCATGGCCCACTGCCTCTCACTGCCTTTTCCGTGGACGACCCACCTTCCATTGGGGGACCCTCATATGCAGGCCTTGACGATGCATGGGACCCTCAGTCGGACGATTCCTCCTCCTCCCTCCCTGTGCCTGTTGGCGGTCTTCGCCTCGATGTTTCTTGCCTGGTGACACAGGGAGGGTGCTCCATGTTGTCAGCAATCCGACGGAGTGAATGACTTATGTCATTTTGCACCGCCAGGAGCTCAGTCAGTCTTGCCTCCATCCGTCCTTGGTGTTGTTGTTGACTGGCATATTGCTCGGCCTGCTGATTTTTGATTTCGGTGAGGGCCCCCACTATCTGGCTGAACTCCCTGGTGTTCCGCCGGTATGCCTCCATGATGTTGCGCAGTTCAGACATACCGGGCCCTGCAACTGGCTGGTCAGGTTCTCGCCTCCGCCTTGTGCCACTCCCACCACCCCTGCCCACACGAGCCTGGTCTGCCGTTGTGGGCACATCGGGTCGACGGGACCCCTGAGGAATGGCAGTGGTGGTGTTGGCTGCCACCTCCTGGGTGCCCGGCAAACCTGGTCTCTCATTGTCAGACTGGCTCAGTTGTTGAGTGTGGGCAGGGCTCCGAGCTGTCGGCTGGGATGTGGCAGGAATGGGTGTGGTGATTGGCGCAGATGTTCCTGATCCAGGTGCTGCACGGGTTTGGGCACCAGAGGTGCTAGGTTGGTCGGGTTCATCCATGGAGTGGTGAGAGGCATCGCTGTCGGTGGGATGGGGGCCCTGCGTAGCCTGGGACTGTGATTCCTCTCCTCCATTGTTGGGGAGAGATTCTGCACGTTGCCCTGTGGGTGTGAGAGACAGACAATGTTAATGCCATTTAATGCAACATCCATTTTTCATATACATTGTCGTTGGCACGGTTCCACCTGGTAGTGGTCTATGCTTTGAATTGTTCTCCATGTTCACTTGTGGATGGGTATGTCGTGGGGTCAGATTGATCTGTGCTCAGGAGTCATTGACAGGTGAGGGACTATTTACAATGATTTGCACAGCCATACATATCAGCAGGGCTTTGTCAGTCAGTGTGCACCACAGCTATGCCAGGATGGATGCAACACATTTAAAATGCTGATCAGCATGGTGGAAAAACGGCACAGCTGTGTCATGTATCTGTGCCGTAGGAGTGGCACATTGCTGGAGTTGAGATGCTGGCGCAACACAGCACCACGAATGCTCTGTGGCACCATATGTGCACAATGCAGCGTCAATCCTTACGCCTGCTTCAAGCACGCACAGGGTTTTGAGGCAGCATGTGCATTAAAGTAACTGAGTGAAATCTTTATAATTTCAATCAGGCACTTTTGGGAGGTGTTGCTGTGCCATGACGGCCACCCACTGCCACCCCCCCGGACCAGAACACCTACTTCTGGCGCAGGGCTTTAGAACGTGGCACATCTCCCATCACCTTGTAAATACACAGTACCATGGCGCAACTTCTGTGCATCCGCTGCGTCACAAAGGTGAAGCAACTGCGTCGTGAAAGAAGGGCAAGGGGCTTGTGAATCTGCACCGTGCACTTTTTGCTTGGATGCTTCATCAGATCTGTATTTGTTTTGTTACATGACGATTGTGACAGTGGGGCACTCCATTGCCTATCCCAGGAGGCTATGTTTATGTAAGGGGTGTGTGTGACAGGCCGTGCTGGTAGTTGGAGTCTGATTTGGAACTGGGCCTCCCTCATTGTGGGGCTGTCCACCCATGGAGCATGCAGCCATGACAGTGGTCGTGAGTTCCTGAACAAGATAACTGACCTTGTTGTCTTGGTGTTTGTGTTTGCACTGGTCACAGGAGGGCCTTGTGCAGCCTACACCAGGGCCCAGTGTCAGCTATCTTGTCAGTACATTCCCACTCCATGTGCATTGAGCATGGTGCATAGGTGTGTACCTGGGCTATATGGGATGAGTGCAATTGGGCTTGGGCGTCCTCAGAAATTTTTATAGTAGTGGCCACATTTTTTGTTTTATCAGCATGCCTTGCACCCGTCTCGCGCTCGCCCTTGCAACCTTCTCGCCCTCCCCCTTGCACCCTCCTCCCCTCTGCCTTGCTCCCTCCTCCCCTCTGCCATGCACACTGCCTGCCCACCCCCTTGCACCCTTCTCACCCTCGGCCTTGCACCCTTCTCAATCACCCCCCTTGTACCCTTCGGGCCCTCTGCCTTGCACCCTCTTCCCCTCTGCCTTGCTCTCTCTCTCCTCTGCCTTGCAGCCTGCTCACCCTTCCCCTTGCACCCTTCGGTCCCTCTGCCTTGCACCTTCCTCCCCTCTGTCTTGCACCCTTCTCGCCCTCTGCCTTGCACCTTCCTCACCTCTGTCTTGTACCCTTCTCCCCCTTGCACCCTTATCGCCCTCTGCCTTGCACCCTTATCGCCCTCCACCTTGCACCTTTCTCGTACTCCCCCTTCCTCCCTCTGCCTTTCTTCCTCCTCCCCTCTGCTTTGCACACATCTTACCCTCCCACTTGCACCCTTCTTACCCTCTGCCTTGCACCCTTCTCAACCTCCCCCTTGCACCCTTCAGGCCCTCCCCCTTGTACCCTCCTCCCCTCTGCCTTGCTCCCTCCTCCCCTCTGCCATGCACACTTCTTGCCCTCTCCCTTGCACCCTTCTCACCCTCTGCCTTGCACCCTTCTCAACCTCCCCCTTGCAGCTTTCGGGCCCTCTGCCTTCCACCTACTCCCCTCTGCCTTGCTCTCTCCTCCCCTCTGCCTTGCACACTTTCACTCTCCCCCTTGCACCCTTCGGGCCCTCTGCCTTACACCCTTCTTGCCCTCCCCCTTGCACCCTTCTCACCCTCCCCCTTGCAGCCTTTGGGCCCTCTGCCTTCCACCTACTCCCCTCTGCCTTGCTCTCTCCTCCCCTCTGCCTTGCACACTTTCACCCTCTCCCTTGCACCCTTCGGGCCCTCTGCCTTACACCCTCCTCCCCTATGCCTTGCACCTTTCTCACCCTCTGCCTTGCACCCTTCTTGCCCTCCCCCTTGCACCCTTCTTGCCCTCCCCCTTGCATCCTTCTCAACCTCTGCCTTGCACCCTTTTCAACCTCCGCCTTGCACCCTTCTTGCCCTCCCCCTTGCACCCTCCTCCCCTCTGCATTGCACAATTCTTGGCAACTCCCTTGCACCCTTCCCACTCCATGGACGGTGCTGCCACCTGGGATAATGGCACTATTTCAAAAGCATGATGGACTAGGGTCGGCCCTGACTTGGCCCACACCAGACACATTGGCGATCCAGGGGGGGCAAGAGCCACCCTTGCCCCCCCGTGGATGCCCATGCAATTGGGTCTTATTTGGAGTCCCACAATGCATTTTGTGATAGCCACCCTCCCAGGATACCGGACGTCCATTCTTGGGTCTGTGCTTCCTGTAGCATGGGGCATAACATGGCCTTGGTTTGTCAATGGTGCATACACATGTTAGTGGCATTGGCGTTGTTTTTGCCTGTAGTTATGGGCAGCGGGCGCTTGGCGCGGGTTTTTTTTGTGTACTTGGAGCAGGGGCGGTTCCTCAATGAGGGTGTTTGGGCGTCGCCCCCTCATTATTTTGCTGCAGGAAGCTGTGAGCAGTGCGGATATATAAAAGTGAAAATGAGTGCAATATAGTAAAACATAAATTAAAAAAGTGTAGTGTTTACTTACACTTCACTCAGCCCGCCCACGGCAGTCAGCAGTCTCAGCCGCAGCCTGGTTCCTTTCCACGGCACCTGTGTGTGATGACGCACGCCTTCCCGGATGAAGGGGGTGGGGTCATGAGCAGTCAGTAAATGCAGTTGGGATGGTCAGTGCCTTTCCCTGACCAGCATAACATGCGCAGTTTTTAGCACTCTGGCCTCGAGAAGGAAGGAACTGGGGGGGGGGGTCGAAACCGCAGCTCCCCAGTCTCCGGATGAGCAGCGAGTTGTCCTGCCCTGGCCAATTCAGCTGCTTTAGCGTCCCTTTGCAGAGAAGAAGAGCCTGTAATTGGGAAGTCCATGGAACATATTCACCAATCACTGCACAGCTTTATTGTGAAGCCGTGCAGTAACTGGTCAATCTGTCCTCGCTCTCAGCCTCTCTCTCTCTCTCTCCCCCCTCCCCTCTTCATGCGTAGGTCTCGCCATTACACAACAGGGAGCGTGGAGGCAGAGTTGAGACGAGAGCTCCGGGCCTGATCTCGTATCCTGGTGGCCCCTTCCTGGAGCCAATGCGAGGCCTCATTAGGATTCAGACAGATCACATGGACTAGTGAGTTGAGAGACCGTTTTCAGTTGTTTATAGCGGTAAACTTAGAGCACTTTACATGAGCCCCAGTTAACACTGCATATTGTCCCAGTAACTAGAGCTCACATAAAGCGCTCCAAGCTTCTGCTATAAAAAACTGAAAAACTAGTCTCTTTGAAGTTACATCAAAGGCAGTGATGACGCGTTGTACAGTACAACCCGTCATTGCCTTTGATGTAACGTCAAGAGACTCGTTTTTCATTCAGTTATATATACTGTAAACTTGGGGCGCTTAACAACCCATCATCCCTGACTTTGCTGTAACAGCAGTTACCAGGACATGTTATATGTCCTGGTAACTGCTGCTCATGTTAAGCGCTCCAAGCTTCTGCTATATAAAACTGAAAAACGAGTCTCTTTCAAGTTACATCAAGGTCAGTGATGACGGGTTGTACAGTAAATCCATCTCTGCCTTTGATGTAACTTCAAAGAGGTTCGTTTTTCAGTTTTATATAGGGTAAACTTGGAGCGCTTTACAACCCGTCACGGCCTTTGATGTCAGTCCTGTTTGATGTACCTTCAAGAGACTCGTTTTTCAGTTTCATATATCGTAAACCTGGAGCGCTTTACATGAGCACTAGTTACCAGTAAAGCGCTCCAAGTTTGCTCTATATAAAACTGAAGAACGAGTCTGTAGAAGTTACATCAAAGGCTGTGATGACGGGTTGTACAGTACAACCCGTCACTGCCTTTGATGTAACTTCAAGAGACTCGTTTTTCAGTTTTATACAGTGTAAACTTGCACTTTACATGAGCACCAGTTACCAGGACATATGATATGTCCTGGTAACTGGGGCTCATATAAAGCGCTCCAAGTTTGCGCTATATAAAACTGAAAAACAAGTATCTTTTAAGTTGCATTAAAGGCAGTGACGGGTTGATTTATTGCAGAGGTAAGGTTTTGGTCATAGTCCTGTTTCGAAGCATACAATGTTGAGCCCACCTGAGGCTGAAACCTGCTTTCTCAGCTTGATGGTCGACAGCTCTAGCCTTAGCCACAACCTCACCCACACGAATGGCAGCATTTTCAATATTATATACACTGAAGTCCTAATCATTGTTTATTCATCTTATGCAAATTACAACCATTGACAAAGCCAATAGTTCTGGCCTGCTGTAGGTGTAATGTTACTTGTTGTGTTATATAACTGTATGAGTGAGAAGCAGCAAAATACCAGTGAGGCACACACTATGCTAAGCACAGATTTTTAACTTAAGTGTTTTAAGCCACGCCCTTAATGGCAGCGGCCATGCCCCCATGAGAGACACCCAGATTTTACATCCCACTTAAAGCCCTGTGTGACACCGAAAGAAAATGAAAGCAGGCACTCTTGGGGAGCAGAGAAGGAACCATGAAGGTGCTTAAGAGGTTGGATGTTCATGCTGGCGTCAGTGCGGTGGTCCTCCTTATTAATGTAATAACTGCACTTTAACAATTGCTTTATTAACCTTCTTGCTTTCTCAAAATTGCTTGAAAATGCATTGTTTGCCGACACTTTGTCAAAATGTTCTCGGGGGGAGAAACCCCCAAACCCCCTTAGGCTGTTCGACCTCGCTCTCTTGCCATGGTGTGCTGCACTGAACATTTTACGCCCTACCACTTTCAAATGGCACCAGCCGCCACTGACTTGGAGTGTAGATGCCAATACCCCCATGTTACTTGAGTTGTTTGTATACTCACCAGGCTCTATGGCTCCTTCAATGCCATGTAGTTCCACCGGTGGTAGCAGGGCCATGACCTTCTCCTCCCATGGATGGTACTGTTCTGGTCTGCGGGGACCACCACCTCCAGTGAGCTGGCTGTGGGCGTAGTCCTCGTCCATCTTCCGCTTCACCGTCCTCCGTAGATCGTACCACCTGGTCTGGCAATCCCTCATGGTGCGTTTGATGGGTACAACAGCATTTAAAATTTGGAAAAGAGGCACACTCTAATTAACTCTCTAATCAAGTACTTATGTCGAAACTAAGAAAAACTCTGCCTATTGGGTGCTATACTACACTCATGTGTTGGTTACACACTCTGTAAACTCAAAAAAAATACAGGTAACAACCTGTATGTAGTGTGCACTGTTCCTAGTGAGCACTGTGTTCACAATTAGTCACACATTGCTTAAATAATTGCTCTAATATTTTTCATAACAATTTATCTTCCAATGGTTCAATAAATCATAAAACAAGAAAAATTCACATCATTATTACAATTGCTTCATGATGTCAATACACAGGTCTACAATATATTGTACTTCTCTATCTTGATCCAATAATACATACAGATTTAGTGTTCTACAATACGAATACATTGAGTGATTGTACATAAAGTTTACAAATGACTTAGTTTCAAGCAGACCAGAGCCCAATGCATTTTGGGAATTGCACTTCCCTTCATCAGGGGCAGTATCCTGTAAAGAAATCAAATAATGTACATGTGTTTCTTGCATATGTTCATGTCTGTATAACACAGATGGAAAGGGTCCCGTGTCAGTCAATCTCGTGAGTTAAAATAATCAAGCTACTAGTTAGTAAAAGACAGAGTATACGATTAACTTGCCAAAAATTGGTCACATTAAAGTAAATGAACTGTGAAAAAGTTGATGTAAATCCCAAGATAGTCCCTGCTAAAAACAATGGTGTCAAGCCTCAGAATAGACCGTATCCCAAGTGTCAACACCAGAAACCTGCTAAATTCAAACAAACTACCTGAACAGTGTTTCCACTATGTATCTCCCGACGTTCTGTGCCTTAAGCACCCCTAATGAAGCTGAGAATAGTAAAAAATAATGATACTTAGGGAATCATACAGCCAGATTCATCAAGCGAAATGCGCTCGCAAAAGGGCCAGATTCTGAGAATCTGAATCTGGCCCTTTGCGAGTGCAATTTTTGCATTTGGGATTCATCATCCCAAATGCAAAAATCGCTCATAAAGAATTCGCAAATTTGCGAGGATTAGCATTGAAGGAATCTCTATTAGAGATTCCTTCAATGCTATTCATGAAACATTTAAAAATTGCGAATTCGCAATTTAGGACCGCTAATTACCACGAAGTCAAACCTCGTGGTAAATAGCGAAAACTTAGAAAAATGCATTTAAATGCATTTTTCTAAGTTGCATGTTACACACACACGTCCTTTGGACATTTGTGTGCACAACATCAGTGTAAATTCACATTTCAGGGGTGCTACAGGGTGTCCTTTGGACACCCCTGCACCCTTGAAATCGCATCCTTATTTGCGATTAGCAAATTGCTAATCGCAAATAAGGAATAACTCCCCATTCATTCCTATGGGCCTGTAGGTCCATAGAAATGCATGGGGAGTTATTCCTTATTTGCGATTAGCAATTTGCTAATCGCAAATAAGGAACATGTAGGAATCGCAATATTTTTTTGCAATTCCTACATAAATCCCGTTTTGCAAGTCCTTAATAGCGATTCCTTATGAATCGCTATTAAAGACTCGCAAAACGGGTCTTTGATGAATCTAGCAGATAATGACTTCCACCACACCGCTATTCCCTGCTCACGAAAGAAATCACTATGAGAATATGATAAGGAAAATATATACTATTCCACATCTCTAACATTGTATAGTATTAACAAGGTTCTGCGACAGACTCCTCTACCATACCACCTAATGTCAATAAGTCACAAATCTACTCCTGCGCTACATACATTCAAGGTTAATAAATAGACGTTATTTGAATTGCTATGAAACGTACGTCATAAAAGAATAATGGTAACTGACCTCCATAAATCACTAATTTGTGCTCGAAGTGTAAACTCGCTTATAACTTCAAGGGTTTCTGTTGACAAGTATTCAAATGCTGTTTTCGTGAAATACCAATCTGAAAAAGGTCATAAACATTCATATAAATAACCTTTTCGAATGTCTTCCTAGCACATTAAGTGTTAACGATAATGAGTGCCACTTACATATTCTTCAACCAGCTTTCCGTCATAAATCCCGGCGCATACAGGTCAGCTCTATCCACGCGTAGTACTTGTGGTCTGGTTCCTAAACATTAAGGGGCAGATTTATGAGGCCCTTGCGCCACGTTTACGCCGCTGTTGCGTCACGCAAGGCGGCGTAAACATGGCGCATCCCTACGACCGATTTACAACGTTACGCATCTAGGCGGATGCGTCACGTTGTAAAGCCCTGCGCCGCTTGTGGGCGTTCCGGCGCAGGGTGGGCGTTCCGGGGCAGGTGCGCCTCGCAAAAGTGGCTGAGTGAAATCTATAAGATTTCACTCAGTCACTTTCAGGCAAATGCTGCGTCAAAACCCTGCGCCTGCTTGAAGCAGGCGTAGGTCTTGACACAGCATTGCAAAGATGGGGCACCCCCGAGCCTTGCTGGAGCTGCGTCGCGCTTGCGACGCAACTCCAGCTATGCGCCACCTTAACGGCACAGATGCGTCACGCATCTGTGCCATTTTTGCCCCATGGTGCGCCATGGGTGGCGGAGCAGCGGCGCAAGATAACTGGCGCATCCCTGGGGATGCGCCAGTTATCATAAATCTGCTCCTCAGCATAAAAAGTCCTGTAACCATTTACACTCAGAATAATGCCACCGCTCAAAAAGCAAAATCTAAAAAGACTTCTAAAAGCCGTTTTAACATACCTAATAACCACTTGTCTTGTCTCCTGCACTGCCAGCCGTTATATCTCACAAAACGAATTTAACTAGCCGCGATGATTTCCCGCAGAAGAATTCCTTCAGCTGAATGCAGGACGCCGAAGATTTAACAACCTTAGGACCGAACTCCGCATGCTGGGAGTAGTAGTTTAGAGCCAGATATCCTGAACTTCCATAGAGAAAACAACCTGTATGTATAAACACTACAGGCAAGCTCATACTAGTACTAATCGCGTCACTTCCCTCACGTAGGACCATCGTGAAATGAAAAAATGCCTCAAGAATGAAACGCCAAACACTTGAATGGAACTACTTTGGCGCTGATTGAAAATACAAACTTTATGAACTCACGTTCAGCGTGGATACTAACAAAATTGACGACAGACTGCGCGTTACTGACACAAACTCCATTGTGTTATTAACAGTGCTGCAAGACATGTATCCCACTATGTAGCTCCATATCATGGTGCACATAACTTCATCTACTATTTGCTAAAATAGAAGAATATATCACCATTATGTAATGTATGCCTACGTTTTCCTTTTCACATTCTTGGCGTTCACCCCTATGATAATTTTGGCACGCTTTGGTTTAATAGAAACAATCTCGCTTGTGTATTTAAATGCATTTGAGGCTGTCTTCACTCCAACAGTTCATCCCCGTAGTGGGATACATGTCTTACAGCACTGTTAATAACACAAAGCAAGCAGTCTATGTTGCACTTTCTGTTCTTTTGCACATTTTATCAAAAGTATAGTATGCAGTTATTGATACCATTTTTTAGAACAATGGAAATAATGGATTTCAAGGTAGCATATAAAACTATTCTTCATCTTAATAATGATGATTTAACATATCGAGTCTGTAAAATGGCTATTCGTTCACGTTCTATGAATTCTTGAATGTTGGACTAGGACGTACTATATGCACTTTTGGATTTTTTACTTATATATGGTAATATGTCATATGAACAATATGCAGGTGTATAGAGCACCATGTATGGAATTTAACAAGCTTATCTTTCTGCTGCTACTTTTCCCATTTGTATTCGCGTTACACACACTGGCACTTTTTATAGGATGTTGCTACTTGTAATTTTAATGTGATCAGATAATTTGTCTCTCTTTGCTGCTATTTCCTGAAATATGTGTACTCCGTACTTTGGCACTTTAGTATTGAAGCTGCTGTTGAATATGCGTGATAATTCTGTAAATGTCTTCATTGAATGGTCTTATAGTTGAGGCACTTTTTATAGAATGTTGCTACTTGTAATTTTAATGTGATCGTATAATCTGTCTATCTTTATTGCTATCTCCTGAAATATTTGCACTCCGCACTTTGGTACTTTAGTATTGAAGCTGCTATTGAATATGAGTGATAACTTTGTAAATGTTTTCATTGAATGCTCCTATAGTTGAGTTTTGTTTTAAATTTTAAGATGACGGATTATGAAAATGTTTTCTATGACTAATTATGAGAAATGTTTGTACTTTTATGGATAGTGTATATCCGAATAAAGACCAATGAAACTGAAACTAGTTCCATTCCAGTGTTTGGCGTTTGATTCTTGAGGCATTTTTTCATTTCACGATGGTACCATGTGAGTTAAGTGACGCGATTAGTACTAGTATGAGCTTGCCTGTAGTGTTTATACATACAGGTTGTTTTCTCTATGGAAGTTCAGGATATCTGGCTCTAAACTACAACTCCCAGCATGCGGAGTTCGGTCCTAAGGTTGTTAAATCTTCAGCATCCTGAATGCAGCTGAAGGTATTCTTCCGCGGGAAATCATCGCGGCTAGTAAAATTCGTTTTGTGAGATATAACGGCTGGCAGTGCAGGAGACAAGACAAGTGGTTATTAGGTATGTTAAAACGGCTTTTAGAAGTCTTTTTAGATTTCGCTTTTTGAGCAGTGGCAATATGGGTGGTGACATTATTCTGAGTGTAATGGTTACAGGAGTTTTTATGATTATTGTTTAGGAACCAGACCAGAAGTACTACGCGTGGATAGAACTGACCTGTACGCGCCGGGATTTATGTCAGAAAGCTGGTTGAAGAATATGTAAGTGGCACGCACTGTCGTTAACAGTTAATGTGCTAGGAAGACATTCGAAAAGGTTATTTATATGAATGTATGTGACCTTTTACAGATTGGTATTTCACGAAAACAGCATTTGAATACTTGTCAACAGAAACCCTTGAAGTTATAAGGGAGTTTACACTTTGAGCACAGATTAGAGATTTACGGAGGTCAGTTACCATTATTCTTTTATGACATGTACATTTCATAGCAATTCAAATAACGTCTATTTATTTTCCTTGAATGTATGTAGCGCAGGAGTAGATTTGTAACTTATTGACATTAGGTGGTATGGTAGAGGAGTCTGTCGCAGAATCTTGTTAATACTATACAATGTTAGAGATGTGGAATAGTATATGTTTTACTTATCATATTCTCATAGTGAACTCTTTCTTGAGCAGGGAATAGCGGTGTGGAGGGAGTCATTATGATTCCCTAAGTATCATTATTTTTTACTATTCTCAGCTTCATTAGGGGTTCTTGAGGCACAGAACGTCGGGAGATACATAGTGGAAACACTGTTCAGGTAGTTTGTTTGAATTTAGCAGGTTTCTGGTGTTGACACTTGGGATACGGTCTATTCTGAGGCTATTGTGTTTTTATCCAGGAGCCTAAACCGATATTCCTATTTTATGCCCTTGTCCAGTTATAATCAATAATATTCATACAACTGCATAATAATCATATCCATATTCAGTCGTAGCACATGCTGTCACATTAAGCAAGGCTACTTCCCCGGCCCACTAGAAAGCACAACAAGTTCTCTAAACAATCCAAACCTCCAGCAACCTGGGAAATCCCCCTTGCTTTTGTTTTGATTTCATCCTAGAACTCCTGTAAAGCACTGTAAGAACGGCCAGTTCTTAGTGACATCTTTATTGACGTCTTATGTCCAACCTTACGTCAAACCCGGCACCTTTCAGGTATAAATAGACCAACGCTGCCTTAAGCAAAGACACGGTGGTGGTTTTGGAGCAGAGCAGCTATCTACTTGCCCGAGAGCCCAGCTGATGCGAGAGCCCACGGACGCTGCCCCTCCTCTTTGACGCACTGAGAGAGACGCTGACTTTTCTCCTGCCGAGAAATCCAGCTCCGGTGTTTCCAGATACCTTTGCGGGTTACTGGGATATCGAGTCCTGAGAGAGAGATACAAGACCTCCTGCTTTCTATTACCCAGGTACGGAGCTGACTAAAACCTTAGAAGAGAATTCTTGAGTCAGATTCTTGGCAAAACAAACTTAACTTAAACTGCTACATACTTACTCCTTCCCACGTATTAGGCTTAGGTCAGGTACACCGGGGTAGGCGTATTTAGAAGCACCAGTTGAGTACGTTAGTCAATGTATATAAGTATGTATATATTTTATCTATTTTAAAGTATCTTATGGCTAAGAAACCATATCAATGCTTTTACAGTATTATTTTATAATCCTCCTTTTACTGCACGCACTTTACTTTACTATGAGTATTGCAATTATGGCAATTCATTTCTCTTGTATGAGGAAGAAGACTGCTCAATAAATTACACCTTTTATTGAAAACGCCCGTCTCTCTTTTCTCTGCACTCTGGTGAAACTAAGTATGCACACTTGACTGAGTGAAATAGCTGTCTATTGTTTTCACACGACTCTAGAGATACACTCTTATTCTGAGGGAGCAAAGTTGTCATGTTATATGGTTGTCGGAAGCTAATCCCTTCTTGTCTATCCAGGGAGGTTAAACTCCTCCTCGTTTATTCGAGAAAGTTTCTAGTGACCTCTGAGCTAGCTGGCAAACCTTAAGTCTAATATAGTCAGTAGAGACCTAGTCGACCTCAGACCTACGTCTACACTAATGAATATATTATTCCAATGCGCAGAGCCTATTGGGAATATAGGAACTACACTACATGGCGCCCAACGTTTGGTAAGGCGATAAATCTAACGCAAGACGTTAGAGTAACTCAGTCGTGCTTTTTCACACAGACCCCTTTTCCCGTAAATACTCCAAAAGACGTCTGGAGTGGGTAAAATGTTAAAATCCGCCGGAACTTAGTAGAAAGAGATTTCTATGTATAGTTTTTGGTATAGTCAACGTTGAAGGATACAGTGTTCCAAAATATTGTGCATCTAATCTTTGTTTCCTTGAAACCTGATCTGCAACCAAAAAACATTCTGTCAGTAAAATGCCTGACGGAGACGAAGAAAGAGATGCTACAGCGTCTCAACTGTTGTTGGAAGACACAACTCTCCAACAAAATGACCCGAATGCTATACTAATTCCGGTCAACATAAGAAGAACTATAACTCTTAAACTTATAGAAAATGGACTAACACTAAGAGGTGGAATAGTCATATTCGTAATTGAGGCTCATGAATATCGGCAGACAGAGGTATTCTATTCATGGATAAACTTTCCAGCAGCAAACGCTGTCACACACAAATTCCACTATTACAAAATAGAGGAACCTCCGGATGAATACACCCCTTACGAGGAGGTTGAAATCCCATTAAAATACCAAGAGCACCTGCTCTGGTTTAAAGGCGCCCTAAAACATAA
This sequence comes from Lissotriton helveticus, assembly GCF_964261635.1. NCBI lineage: Eukaryota > Metazoa > Chordata > Amphibia > Caudata > Salamandridae > Lissotriton > Lissotriton helveticus. The sequence continues at coordinate 1,622,583,311 of NC_136068.1, read as the reverse complement.
TAATCACATCACCAGGCTCGGTCCACTAGGTAGACCAGGAGCAACGTGGCCGGTTCTAGCCAGCTACACACCACATCCCGACATCGAGAAAATTTCAGTACCAGAACTTTTAGCACAGCTAAAACAACTGATTAAAATACATAGACAATTAGTCCAATATGTAATGTGGACTTCAACAGTCCAACCAGCTATTAACATTCCACAGCTGACCCCTCATTAGGGGAACACAAACAAAATTACACCACAGAACATACAATCATGTCTGGGTAAAGTACCCGCAAAACGGGAACAAATTCCATTCTGGTTAGCACAAAAAATCACTCAAATAGAGGCAGTATTTCCGGATACTACCCCTACTGAGAAACACAGAATTCTGACTCTCTGTCTCCCTATGGGGATCGCACCACATGTGGAGGACTGTGACACTTGGGGCACAGTCTTTGCTTCCATTTACACAAAAACACATGGTGTTCCGTCCATGGCGGTAATACCAGATGTACTAAGACAGATTCAAAATGAATACGGTCCAGAACCTGCTTTAACTCTGGGTATGAAATTACTGAAAGACTTCAAGCAGGTTTCGGCTCTATTATTAGCCAACATAAAAGGAGAAGCAGCATCTGTGGCGATACGCCAGAAATTGAAAGAAACAGATATAGCAGACCAACCAATTGAACTTGCCAGAATCATAGAAAAATCCTATGAAGAACTAGGTAGAGATAGTTTGGGTGGGAAACCAGTAAAACCCCAACTAATTGAAAATCCTGAAAAAATATTTATTAAAAATAATATAAACATTCCAAAAAAGAGCTGGGATGGAAATAAACAATCCACTCCCAAAGAAAAATGATTCCAGTCCAGAGGAAGGTCTCCTCGGTGGAGAGAAAGATCTCCGGACCAAGGACACAAGTCTTCCCAGAGGGAGCCCTCTGAGAAAAGATACAACCTTAGAAATAGGGATAATCTAAAGAAACCTGATAGATATCAAGATATTGATACACGTCCCTCTCGATCTTTTCAGACTTCCTCACAGAAATCGGAAAGAAGAGGACGGTCAGAACACAGGGAAGAGCACGTCAAGTCCAAAGACAAGGAACTTGCTCATCAAAGTAAAAAATTACAATTTCCAAAAAAGAAGGTAGCCAGTATTAAAATAATCAAACATGCCGAGGATACTGAGGACACAACTGAGAAACGGAGAATGGGCCCAGACAATGCTAGACAGCGCAGCAGAAGTGACCATAGCTCGCAAGATCCTGATGAATCATCTGGAGACAGTGGACACGAATGAATACATTCAGGTGGAAACTGCAGATACCAGAGTTAGCAAACCTCATAAAATATACGAAATAACATTACGTATAGAGGGAGATACGACTAGGAAAGTAAGAGGTCTATTTTGGGATAACCTTTTCAAAGGCTATGACATCCTTTTAGCTGAGAAAGACTGGCCACCAGAGTTTGTCAGGGAGTGCCCTCATGGCAAAGAAATGATTATGCCTGCCTTCTCAAATCATATTCCAATTCATAGAAAATGTACATATGCAAGAAAATGGGCAGTAGCCCAAGCTCCTGCATTATACAAAAATCATGTAGGATGGAATGAGGACTCTCCTCTTCACAAAATCCAGTTAAAATGTCAACCAACTGCACAAAGGCAGTACCCAATAAAACAAGAAGCTAAAAAGCAAGTCAGGGAGATCTTAGATCAACTTGAATACCAAGGGGTGATTGAAACATGCACCTCTCAAATGACCAATCCTTTGTTTCCTGTCTCCAAGCCAGATGATTCATATCGTCTAGTTTTGGACTACAGACACCTTAACTCGTGTTGCAAAACATTTGCAGTACAAAACTCACACAGTGCAGCACTAATGAATAATATCGTGCGCAAAAAATACAAAACAACATTAGACATCTCTAATGGATTTTTTTGTCAAAACATTGCACCTGAAAGCAGGTATTTGACCGCTTCCTCAATAATGGGGTCGCAGTAAATTTCTGTCGACTCCCACAGGGATTCAAGAATAGCCCATGATTATTCTCAGCAAGAGTAACAGAGTTACTACAAATATATGACGATGAGGCATCATCATATGTCGATGACATCTATCTGACAGATGATGACTTGGATACTCACTTGAAAAGAGTGAACACCATAATACTTGGGTGCGCAGCAGAGGGTTACAAATTCAACTTTAAAAAGTCTCGAATTGCCCATCTAACTGTCCTGTTTTTAGGATATGAATTATCAAGTGAAGGCAAAAGCCTAGCGGACAATTCCTTAGAGAAATGCGCAGTACTCCAAGCACCTAAAATGCTGAAGAACTTACAATCAAAACTAGGTTTCCTGAATTTCGGAAGAACATACATTCTAAATTATGCAGAGAGGGTTAAACCTCTCTATGAATTAATAAAACCTGATTTCAAATCAATCAATTGGACTCAAAAACACACAGAAATTTTGAGGTCATTGCAAACAGACATGTTAGCTAAAACAAAATTACAAACACGCGAAAATACACGCAACCTTGTAATCCGAGTCATCCCAGGAAGATGCGGATTCACGTACCTGACCTCTAATGAGGGAGAAAAGGTACCAATAGCTTACAAATCACACTTGTACTCACAAGCTGAAATAAAATTCAGTTCTACTGAAAAAATTCTAACTGCAGTTCAGACTGCTGTAGCAAAAGAAAGAGCCCTAGCACAAGGTAAACGAATAATAATCGTTACACCAATACTAGCCCTACAAGCAGTAACAAAAGCAAGCATTCCAAATGCTAAAGCACTACATCCGAGATGGATACAATGGGTTAATTCTCTTGCTGCAACAGACGTAGTATACGAATTTGATCCTAATTTGAAAACACAAGAATTTCTACAATACGAATATGAATGTCCTCTGCCGGCCGAAATCCTGCCTCTAGAACGCTACGGCTGTATAATAAATACAGACGGATCAGCACAACCCGCAGTTGGGGGTAAACAAGCTTACAGTGCTGCGTGCACGACTGTTAAAGGTCGTTGCCACGAAGGAAAATTTAGACCATTGGTCACTAAAACCCAATCTCTAGGAGATTGTACAGCTCAGCGAGCTGAACTACTAGCATTTAAGATTGCGCTTGAAAATACCGATCGCGAATTCCCCACACTAATAGTGTGCGATTCATATTACTGCGTTCAGTCTTATAATAAATACTTGCAGAACTGGGTTCAAAATGGTTTCAAAGATGCAAAAGGTGGCACAATCAATATAAAACGCTTTGGGAACAAGTAGTTCTTTTACAGAAAGAACTACGAAAGACTCACGTGATCCATACACTGAGTCATCAACGTGATGGCGTTCACGTTGCGGGGAATTCATTGGCTGATGAGGCCGCGAAGGCAGCTGTGCAAACGGCTTCCCTAGCTGCTATCACCCGGTCAAAAACAAAAATAGACAGCGATATAATGCAAGCTGTCAGTGCTACGGTAAAAGATTATATAAAATCACTCCCGAAAGGCTTTCCAGTAAAGTACTCATACATAACTGATGCGAATAATGTTCCATTTGCTCGAATCCCTGGAGTGGGGGATAGGGCAATTCCAAACATGGAACACAGGTTAGGACTAATTACAGCGGCACACGAAGGGCTCGCTTCTGCACACGCTGGTGTTTCCGCCACAATATCATTACTAAAACAGAGATATTGGTGGCCACGCATGAGAAAACAAACTAGGCCGACTCCCTCACCATCGGCAAAGATGCTAGGCATCACCTTAAACAGCGACAGTGACACAGGTTGTGATTGCTACAGTGATCTCCCCCATAGATTACGCCAATTCGATTTATTTGGGTCTCCCTCAGTTCCTCTTGAAATGACTCCAGATGGTGCAGAATCATGCAGTAAGACTGATTCTTAGCCAGCCTAGATGGCACCCAGCCACCCCTCTTCTGAAAACACTTCACTGGCTCCCGGTGGTCCAGCGCTGCACCTTCAAGGTCAGCTGCATGATCTTTAAAGCACTCTATTGTAAAAGTCCCAAATTCATTTCAAAACTTATCATAAACTATGCCCCGTCCCGAAGCCTACGTTCGGCACATCACTGTCTCCTACAAACACCCTCCTTCAAACGTAAGCGTACGGGCGGATGCAGATTTGGCACCCTGGCACCTCGCTTATGGAATGCCCTTCCCATCGAGATCAGGCTATGCCCTGACCTCATGTCATTCAGGAAATCCTTAAAGACCTGGCTTTACCAACAAGCATACCACTAATTCCATAAGCTTCCAACTCTGACCACCCTCTGTCTTTTACAGCGCCAGGAAACCAACCGGTGACAGTGCGCTATACAAATCATTATTAACATAACATAACATAACAGGAACTATGTTCTAGAATGTGAAATATGCCAAAGAATGAAAGTATCAACAGTGAAACGACCAGCACAGACGCCCCTTCTAATCTCAGATAAACCATTAGCCTGTGTTTACCTGGACCACTGTGGTCCCTTACAAAGGGATGGCAACTATAAATATATCATGGTCGCAGTGGATTCCTGCACGAGATTCATTTGGATGTGGCCCCAGCGCTCGGCTGACGCCAGAACTGTTATAAAAGATTTGCGAGTCTATATCGGCACATACGCAATTGGCATGCTACATTCTGACCAGGGTCCTGCTTTCAGCTCTCGAGCTTGTAAGGAGGCCATGACCAGCATGGGCATTGCATTGCGGTACTCTTGCCCCTTCCATCCTGAGGGAAATGGGATTGTGGAAAGAAAAAACCGAGACATAAAGCAATCTATAACGGCGAGGGTATTAGGTTCGGGTGATGGGTGGGTCTAACATTTAACAAGTGTCCAACGTAGTCTTAATAATCTGCCAAGAAATTCTCTGAAAGGTTTCAGCCCGTACGAACTATTGTTCGGGAGTAGAATGCATATTCAGGACTTAGATAGTCAGACTTCAGTGGTAGAAGAAAAATGCTTTGATATCAAAGATCGTTTGGCTATTTTACAGGACTTAAATGAAACAAGAAAAGGCCTGAGCAACGTAAAGCTAAAACAGCAGCCAACAGCCACTGAAGATAAACCACCTGTCCCAGCAAGGCCTGTCTGGATTCCAAAAATTGGGGATCTGGTCAGAGAGAAGATCGCGGTGAAGAAGGAATTTGGGCCTTCTTACAGAAAAGCAGTACCTGTCTTAGCTGTCAGCGGAACGAGATCAGTTGTACTACCGCCCCTTGCTGGTAAAAAGGAGAACCGAGTTGTATACATCGACCTGGTAAAACCACAATCATGTGGCCAATAATACGTAGTAGGCCCAGTGGACTCCCAAGAAGTAGCAGAACACCAAAACTTGCTACAATACAAGAGGTTCAAACTGAGAGACTAATCACATTTGATAAACCTACAGTGAATAAAAAAGGACTATGCAACAATGCCATGGAACTTGTGCCTCTTGAAACCCAAATTGCAACAGTTCGTCAAGAAACACCTGTCTACAACGATGCAGTTCGGGCTGGACTGTTCCCATGAGGCACAGGGTCAGACTGATTTGCATATAGCCATGTCTGAAATGGAGTGGCTGAGTGGGCTAAAGAATGGTGATGGATTAAACCCAGATCAGTTGACTGGGGGTGAGTGTTTGATTTGCTCAAACGCTCCGTCCATCATCCCCTTTTGTATCGCTTTACAACGATGTAGCCTCAGACTATGCTAATGAAACAAAAAATGCAAAAGCAACTGAAAATCCGGAAGCAATTCCAACAATTGACAGAACTGCATCAGGCTACTTCATCAATTTCGATGACTTTTCCGAGGATCCAAGCAAGTCTGAAGAACAGCCAACAACAAAAACATTTAAAGACAAAGTAACAGAACTCTTTCATCAACTCGAAGAAACCTATCTGATTTCTCCATGGATTGAAATTTGGATTGTGTTAGGTGTACTTTTCCTCGTACTTTGGTTCATCATGGTTCTTTGTTTGGGAAAATTAATTGAGGGAAAATACAGTACAATGGACACAGCAAGTCAGAACATCAACGTGGTCCTAAAGCCACACAAGTCATCTCACATCGAGAAAAGAGAACTATCATCAGGGAATGTGACGGCCAATCTGATACCCGGTGGGGTAGCTTGGGACAAAACAGATTACGAAATCTATGGCCCGGTCGAACTATTGAATTATCCACACCAGTTTAAGGTTTCATTAAGTGACTTTGTAAAACGGAGTACATTCTCTGATGATTGGGACTTTGAAAGTATTAATGATATGATGTCAGATTTAGTAATGTCAGCAAAATTTACAGAACATGATTACTTACAGGGTTCATCAAAGTATGAAGAAATGTACTGCTACAATCACTTTGCACATCATTACTTGCATAAATCTGCTCAACCTAGAAATGTTTTTAATTATAAACAATGGGAACATTGTGCAACTCCACCAAAGGGCAGTTCGAAAACATTTTATGAGAAATTCCCATACTTCTCAGGGTTTAATACAAGTGAAGCAGAAACGTTTTACTTTAAAATGTTAAATAAGACAGGAATGAAAACTATGCTGACAAACAATACATTGATTTATTCAGAAACATTTTATGAAAAAATGAATACATTTGGTTTTGATTTTTGGAAAAACAACATTGAAACAAAAACCATCTGGGGTACCAAAGATTGGCAGGTACAAGGTTTAGAATCATTATTTAGAGCCTGCATGATCCCAGAACAAATTATATATGTTTGAATGACACCATTCAACAGACAACCTGTCTTGGCCTAGCCAAAATAAAAGATTTAAACAAGCCGTCTATTGCCAAAGCCAACACCTGACAGTAATAGCACTACAGATGTTGAGATAGACCTATCCCATATTTTTAACCAAAATAGAACACATCCTGATTGGAAAAAATTGTTGATCTGGCCCACAGACACAAATAACTGTCAAGATAGATTCCTGAACAAAATACTGGGGTTCAAAATGACCAGGCCAGACCCTAGATACTCCCAGAGACAACATCCAGGGATAGTTACAACATACAGTGTAGGAAAACTCTGCCTCGAATGGCTACAGAAATCCACACTGGCAGAAATAAAGCAACACTTGACTTTACTTAAAGACGGTGCTGACTTGCGTGATTTCATAATGGGACCACGCAAACAGCATCAAAAACGTTTCATAGCGGCCGGTATATACGCAGCTTACAATGAAGCTTGGAAAGAAACGCAAATTGAAACAGCAGAAAAAATATGGGAAATTGACCGTATTAATTTGGAAAAATCACTTTCTGTTGTGGACAATGGGTAATGACTCTGTCCTCCAGAATATATTCACTGGACAGTATTGTATCATCTGCTATTGATATAATAGAGCAAGACTTACTATTGTTACAACACGGTCAGTCCCAATTAAGTTCTATTGTACAGCTTGGCTGGACGTTGCAAAATCTGCATTCAGGCTACGTGCCCTGGCGTTTAATCAACACAACGTCATTATTCTCTATCTTTAACCTTACTGATACACAAATCAGTTTGGCACAAAAAGGAGCAGAGTATACAATTCTGAGCATTGAAAAACTTGAGAGATTACCGTTGACAATGTCAGAAAGACCTGTCATTGAATGGATAATACATGGAATAATAACAATTCCGATAACAACTTTCCAATTTAAATACTGTCAAGAGTATATACCAGCAGGCCAATATGAAAGGTTGGGTAAAGGGTACATTAAGTCATCATGGAAATTGCCTTACACACACACATGTTATAGTGAAAAGAAACAGAATGTATTTCTTAGTGGTAACAATTGTAAACAATCACTAAGCGGTATACTTCTGTGTCATGGTATTAACCTGCATGGGGCCTGTGAGGGGAATTCAAATAACCTTTCATGTCACCAGCATGGCACACCTGCAACACAAATAGAGCCATTCTTTAGACGGCTTTCTAACAGGAATTATATTCTAATAGTGGACCACAGCTGTTGTGGCATGGTGCCAGGAAAAGCTTATCTTGTGAGCGTTAGTTCCATGGTCACTTGCTGTATGCAAGTATTGTATCCAAACAGCACTCCAGACACGGAGGCGAAAATTTGGCCTTTTTTTAATATCTCTTCTATTCGAATTGATACTTTAAGCAGAATGAAGTCTGTCCTTTTACAGACAACTGTGCCCTTGACGTCATCAAAAGAAACGTATGATCTGCAAGTTGCAAGGACAACGGCGGAGATACATACCCTTTTATCATCGAATTGCCCAGTGCATTTCGCAGAAATGCTAAGCCAAATTCTAAATATGTCTGATACCAGTGGTATCCCACATGTATTTAAGACAATTTTTTCGGGACTGTTAACACCCTTCAAAACAGTTCTGGGCATTTTTCCTAATTTTGTCCATTCTGTCTTTGGCGGCCTACCACTTCTATTGGGTCTCGTAGCAGGAATTTTATTTTTGATACTTCTGCTCCGATATGGCAAGCCAAGTCGCAGACAAGACTCCAGCAACGATTGAAGAAACGATACTAGCAATACGCTATCGGGAACGTATAACTAAAGTCCTTGGATTAGCCCGGCTAAGAGATCTTAATATGACCTGGTTTCTTTCATTCAGACCCATCTGGCAGAATTGCATCTTACCTGTGCTTCGATGTATGCTATGCGGAGAAGAATGCGTGTTGGACGTCTGTCTTACACTACCATCAGCAGTACCATTGGATACAGATACTTTGCTAAGTCCTGTAACGGCTCATGCATCGTGTTGTCCCCAGCGGCTACCCATTCTGATGACGGCATTCGTTGAGACTTCACCACTACGATTAGGGGGTAGTGAAGTACGAGATGAGAGCAACATCACCCTGGTACTACCTTCTGTGAGCATTGCTGATCCTGACATCGATGATAGCAATCATTTTCACGACTGCACAGTTGCCGCATTTTCCAACTTGGTCGAACTTTCACCTGAAGCGGTAGAGCACTTTTTTGCGAGTCTGTCTGAAATGATGTTCTCCCCTGAACAAAAAGAATAACTTTTAAGCAAACAAGCACACAGCGTTCCCTGAACTCTGAATTCGGCCTTCAGCTTTGATAAACAAAAGCTACTGAAAATATTTGGAACTATCTTTTTTCCCATTGAAAGCAAAATTATTTTTTCTTCGATTCCAAAATATTTACCTTTTTTCTGGCACTTGTACTCTGCTTAAAGTAGAACTATTCTTAGAGAACAGAGCTTCTATTTTTAGGAACTCTAGAGACAATATATTACCTCAGTCTCTAGCACATTTTACAGCGACTGTAGTTATATGTGATGGAATGGTCGCGACTTTTGTTTCTGTTTTAAGAGCCATTTCATGTGTAAATTTCGCAAATCGTTCAGCTAATCATATATATGCATCGTTTTAACTGAATGATTACACTGCTTGAAAAGCGTACAGTACCAATATCATTTTCATGTATTTCGCATACACCATTTCAAATGCAAAAAATTTATTTTGGGGTGGGTTGGAATACACATGCACCTTTAAATGTTTACTATTGCTTAGTTTTAGTAATGATGGAAATTAGATCGTGGAGTGGGTATTGTGTTTTTATCCGGGAGCCTAAACCGATATTCCTATTTTATGCCCTTGTCCGGTTATAATCAATAATATCCATACAACTGCATAATAATCATATCCATATTCAGTCGTAGCACATGCTGTCACATTAAGCAAGGCTACTTCCCCGGCCCCCTAGAAAGCACAACGAGTTCTCTAAACAATCCAAACCTCCAGCAACCTGGGAAATCCCCCTTGCTTTTGTTTTGATTTCATCCTAGAACTCCTGTAAAGCACTGTAAGAATGGCCAGTTCTTAGTGACATCTTTATCGACGTCTTATGTCCAACCTTACGTCAAACCCGGCACCTTTCAGGTATAAATATACCAACGTTGCCTTAAGCAAAGACACGGTGGTGGTTTTGGAGCAGAGCAGCTATCTACTTGCCCGAGAGCCCAGCTGATGCGAGAGCCCACGGACGCTGCCCCTCCTCTTTGACGCACTGAGAGAGACGCTGTCTTTTCTCCTGCCGAGAAATCCAGCTCCGGTGTTTCCAGATACCTTCACGGGTTACTGGGATATCGAGTCCTGAGAGAGAGATACAAGACCTCCTGCTTTCTATTACGCAGGTACGGAGCTGACTAAAACCTTAGAAGAGAATTCTTGAGTCAGATTCTTGGCAAAACAAACTTAACTTAAACTGCTACTTACTTACTCCTTCCCACGTATTAGGCTTAGGTCAGGTACACCGGGGTAGGCGTATTTAGAAGCACCAGTTGAGTACGTTAGTCAATGTATATAAGTATGTATATATTTTATCTATTTTAAAGTATCTTATGGCTAAGAAACCATATCAATGCTTTTACAGTATTATTTTATAATCCTCCTTTTACTGTACGCACTTTACTTTACTATGAGTATTGCAATTGTGGCAATTCATTTCTCTTGTATGAGGAAGAAGACTGCTCAATAAATTACACCTTTTATTGAAAACGCCGTCTCTCTTTTCTCTGCACTTTGGTGAAACTAAGTATGCACACTTGACTGAGTGAAATAGCTGTCTATTGTTTTCACACGACTCTAGAGATACACTCTTATTCTGAGGGAGCAAAGTTGTCATGTTATATGGTTGTCGGATGCTAATCCCTTCTTGTCTATCCAGGGAGGTTAAACTCCTCCTCGTTTATTCGAGAAAGTTTCTAGTGACCTCTGAGCTAGCTGGCAAACCTTAAGTCTAATATAGTCAGTAGAGACCTAGTCGACCTCAGTCCTACGTCTACACTGCTGAATATATTATTCCAATGCGCAGAGCCTATTGGGAATATAGGAACTACACTACAAGGCTTGACACCATTGTTTTTAGCAGGCACTATCTTGGGATTTACATGGGTGAAGCACATGAGTGTGAATGTTTTTTTCATCAACTTTTTCACAGTTCATTTACTTTAATGTGACAAACCATTTTTTGGCAATTTACTTACTAGTAGCATGATTATTTTAACTCACGAGATTAACTGACACGGGACCCTTCTCATCTGTGTTATACTGACATGAACATATGCAAGAAACACATGTACATTATTTGATTTCTTTACAGGATACTTCCCCTGATGAAGGGAAGTACAATTCCCGAAATTCATTGGGCTCTGGTCTGCTTGAAACTAAGTATTTTGTAAACTTTATGTACAATCACTCAATGTATTAGTATTGTATAACATTAAATCTGTATGTATTATTGGATCAGGATAGAGAAGTAGAATATATTGTAGACATGTGTATTGACATCATGAAGCAATTGTAATAATGATGTGAATTTTTCTCGTTTTATGATTTATTGAACCATTGGAAGATAAATTGTGATGAAAAATATTGGAGTAATTATTTAAGCAACGTGTGACTAATTGTGAACACAGCGCTCACTAGGAACAGTGCACACTACATACAGGTTGTTACCTGTATTTTTTTGAGTGCAACAGCATTCACCCTAGTGACAATCCTCTCCCACAGTTGTGTTTTTTCGGCTATGCTGGTCCGTCTGACCAATGCGCCAAACAGCTGTGGCTCGACTCTGATGACTTGATCTACAAGGATCTCCATCTCCTCCTTTGTGAACTTTGGATTCTTTTGTGCGGACATGGTGTGGGGTGAATGTGATTGGGGGGTGATGGTGTGTATGGATGTGGGTGTGTGGGTCTGAATGTGAATGGGGGTGTGCGGGTCTGAATGTGATGGGGTGTATGTGTGAAGGTGGATGTATGCAGTTGTTGGTGTGTTGTCAGTCTCTGTAGCTAAATGGGTATGTTGCAAAGGATCATGGCTTGTGAGTGTGGGCCCTTTTTATTGGTGCATTTGTGGGTGGGGCATAGTTTAAAATGTTGGTGGGTCTGTTATAAGGGGTGGGTCTGAGTTAGGCCCTCTGTTTGCCTGTTTGGATCTGGCCAGGACATTCTTTTCCAATGGTTTGTACACAGGAGACATGTTTTGTGGTGCTGTGCGAGTCGTTTGCACCCTCCTTGTGCTGTTTCTAGGGGTTCACGTGCGCTCCGTTTAGGGTTGGTACGTGTTGCATTTGATTTTGTGGCTCGCTCATACGCAACAGTTTTTACGGGGTTCGCGTGCGCTTCGTTCAGGGGGGTTCGTTTCGTATTTGACTTTGTGGCCCGCGCATACGCGATGTTTTTACGGGATACACGTGCGTTTCGTTAAGGGGGGGTTCATTTTGTATTTGATTTTGTGCCTCGCTCATACGCGACATTTTTTGGGGGTTCGTGTGCGCTTCGTTAAGGGGGGGTCCGTTTCGTATTTGATTTTGTGGATCACTCATATATGATGTTTTCAGTACAAATCGCAGTTCATACGCGACAACGTTTTCCCGTACGAATCGCGTTCTCGGTCTCCGGTCTGGATCGTACTTGTCGGGTCATACAGCATGTTTACGAATCATACGGTTCACTTTCCGAGTCAGTATCGTACGGATTTTCACTTGTTTTTCATACGGTTCGCAAAGAGTCGGACGGATTTTTTACCAACGGATCGTACTACGCGATTTGTACGGATTTGTACGATTCGTACGGAAATGGCTACGAATACGAATCGTCGTATGGATTCCTTTCCCGAATTGGAATCGGACCCTTTATGTAACATAAAAAAAAAATAGAAATTCACAGAAAAAGTTGAAGGTTAAAGTAACATTATAGTTAGGAATTGCAATTATATCTTACTTTACAAGGAAAAAACCTTTAGAAATTTAATGGAAAAAAACAAAGGTTAAAGAAACGTTCTAGCTGAAAATGTCAGTTAAAACATAATGCTTTCAACTAACAACATTTGGTCTCAAATGTAAATATAACTCACCGCCTCACCATGCACTGCTTGTACCCTGCCATACTATACAACTTATAACATATTCATGCATTGATAATATCCCTAATGCTATTTGAAATGACATCAGTGATAACAACACAGTGCATGGCGGGGGCACAAATTATAGTTACATCAGGGTGCGAGATGTACGTCATTCTGCTGTTTTCAGGGATATGAGCAGGATGCTCTTACCTATTGAAGAAGGTTGTCCATAGAGTCCGGTCAGTGTATTGGCCTAATGTATACATGTGAAACTATTCACTCAGAATTGTGTATGATGCGGTATTTAACAAGCAACTCTCAGTAAGGTAAATAATGACCAAGCACTGTTTCTGAACGGTATTCAAGGTTTAATAAGTTGCTAATCTCATTAAAGCTAACTAAGCGACTAAGGGGCATATTAGCAAGAACCTCGTTAAAATTATCGCCGTTTTAGCGGCAGGAAACTGCTGCTAAAATGGCGATAATGGGCTTGCTAATATGCGTTATAGAATTACAATAGAAGCCCAGGTTAGATGTGCAGGACATCTAACCTGGGCTTCTATTGGAATTCTATAATACATATTAGCAAGCCCATTATCGCCGTTTTAGCGGCAGTTTCCTGCGGCTAAAAAAAGCGATTATTTTAACGAGGTTCTTGCTAATATGCCCCTAAATTTCTTACGCACCTCAATACCAGTAAAATAAAAAGTAGATTTATATCTATTTAATGTAGGTGATTTCACAGATATGCTTCATATTCTGTGTGTTCTGCTGTCTCAAAAAGTTATGCCCATTACTGCTAGAGAGGGTATGGAAAATTGGGTCTACATGTTCTTTACTGAATACTTTCCGGTATGAAAAGTGTATAGCAAACTGTTGTATCTGTTGGATGATGTCATCAGTGATGCCATCAATGACATCATTTGAGAGGTCATTAGTGATGCCATCAATGGTGCAATTCAAATTTTATGAGTGATGTAATATGTAAGGTCATAAGGAGTACATGCCAATGAGTCAAATTCCAGTTAGATCAGTAAAGTCAAACTGGTGAATTTCAGTGTGTTTTTTATTTTTTAAACATTAGTTTTGTATTATTTCAATACCTAACTATAACATCACTTTACCCTTTTGTTTTGTCAGTAAATTTCTAGAGTTGTTCTTTAACTTAAGCTAAAATCTGATTGCCTTACCTAACTATAAGGTCACTTTAACCTTTGTTATTTTCAGTGAATTTCTGAGGTTTTTTATTTTTCTTTAATGTAATGTAAGGTCCTATTACCATACCTAACTAGAACACCACTTTGACCTTTGGCTTTTTCGGTGATTATCTTGGATTTTTTATTTAAGGTAAAATAAGATCATATTACCATCTGTAACAAGTCTTTGTTTTTTTTCTTTGGATTTCTGAGGTTTCTTGATCATATTCACTGAACTCCCCTGATGAGCACAGCTTCCGGTCGTGCACCGCAATGGGTTGGCCACAGGGCCGGTCCTCTGGCCTGGACTGAACCCAACCAGCTGCGGGCACCCAACCATCGGCCATACATGGTTTTAAGGGGTGTTGACGGCAGGGCCTGGCTGCACTAGGCCCTGTGCCCAACCCACCTCAGACCGAGTCCCTGTGTTATGTAATGATAGCCTCAACATTTCGACATTTCGGTTCAGCCAGTCAGACTGCTGGGTACTGGGGGACAGGTTTCCTAGAACGGAAATGGCAGATGGGGAGAAATCTCACCCAATGAGATTGCTCTACTTTTTTCATTTATGGTACAGCAGGATTCCCTCAGGACTGCCACGGACCAACCACCCAGATATATCTATTTTTTTTTAAATCCCACCAAGCACCTCTTCGACTGCAGATTTCTCAAAAACAGCCAAACGGATTCACAATAAAAAATGAAAAGCGCGCTCTCTGAGTAAAGCTTAAATTTTCTGGCAAATTTCATGTAATTCCGTTCAGCCATTTATTTTTGTATTGCTTCTCAAAATTTCCTGTTGGAATTGACGATGGAAATGTACATTTTGGTTTTCCATTTTTTCTTCACCCCAGTTGATGGATCACACGAAACTCTCTAGTAAGGAGTTTTGTTTTTTTAACTTTATTTTTCATTTTCAAAGAATAAGCATCTGTAAAGCATTGTAAGATACAATCAGTAAAAATTTCTTGTCCCAGGCCTTCATGACTTATGAAGTTTGTACCTTATACGAGCATAGTCATGTCATTTCAGAAATCACAATAGGGGTTACATGCAAAACATCATCTGTGCGGAGGGTATATCAGGACAATGCAGGGCAATGTAAAGTGTTACCCGATACCACCCGTGGGTCTATGTTTATGTCTACCCGTCCTATTCTGGCTGCTCATCTTCGTTGTCTAGAGTTAACAGGTAGGATCTTAGTGGTTGCCATATGTCTCGAGGTCTAGATGCGGGCGGTTGTAGTGTTGCGTATATCTCACTAGTGGTGTTGCAGTGGATCAGGCTTTTAATCCAGGTCTGCCTATCTGGCATATTATTTTGCTAACCCGTTGTACATCTATCTGTGCATAGATAGCCACATATCTATCCACAGATTTAGGGACGTTGTGGAGATAGCCCAGTAATGCTGGTAGCGGGGAGGGGTCAATGTGAAATTGCACCATGTGTGATATGGTCGTGAATATGTCTTGCCAGTATGAAGACTCTTTGTGGCATGTCCAGGTCATGTGGACAAAGTCTGTCATGGGTATCTGGCATTTGGGACAACTTCCAGGCCTGCTGGGATCTATACGGTGAGGTTTGGCTGCCATGACATAAGCTCGCCGCACAAATGTAAAATTAGCTATTTTGTGTCTGTGATTTGTGAAAATCTGTTTCGTTTGTGCACAACAGCTGTACCACATCTGGTCAGTTATGGTATACCCTAGGTCCCATTCCCATTCAGCCCATATTTTAGTGTCATGGGCAGGGATTAGGTTTAAGGTGGTGCATAGTCTAAATATCGAGTTTTTATATATCGACCTACAAAAATATTGAGTTGGAAATATCGAAGGTATAGAATATTGAGGTCAAGAATATTGTTGAACAGAATATCGACCCTAAGGTAAGTAATATCGTTTTTTTTAATATCGATGCAAGTAATATCGAAGTTAGTAATATCGAGCTTTAAATATCCTAAATTAACTATTAATTATTAGGAATTATAAATTAATTTGAATTCATTTTTGTTTTTATTTTTGTAGCGGGTTGTGGGTTTATAGGGAAATTGGGTGGGAAGTAATTTAATTGTAATGAATTAATAATGTATATTTATTTAATGGTATGGATAATTATTTTATTTATAATTAGTTATTAATTGGCAATTAATTATTTTAATTCATAATTAATTTTTAATAGGTAATTAATGTTTTTAACTGTTAATTATTTTTTTTAATTGGTAATCAATGTTTTTAATTGGTCATTATTTTTTTAGTTGGTAAATAAGTTTGTTAATTGGCAAATAATATTTTTAATTGGTAATTCATTTTTATTATTTGGAAATTATTTTTAATTAATTGGAAATCAAGGTTTCATAAAATGTATTATTTGGTATGAAAAAGATTTTTATTGTTTAATAATTTTTAATTGTGAATTAATTTTAAATAATTAATATTTTTTTGTCTTAAAAAATATTTTATTGTTTCATAATTATTATTTGGTGACTAATATTTGTTAATTAATATTTATTGATATTTATTGTTAATTAATTATTCAGTTGTAATTGCTTTTAATAATTATTAATTGTTTGTAAATGATGTAGATGTATTTAAAAATTAAATTAATTATTATTTTAAATACAAAAATTATTTATAAGTATGTTATATTTAAATTCCACGCTATCCAACGTTTTCCTTACTGTTTCACTCCCTGGAGTTGGAATAGTAATTTTTACCCATACGCTATCCAATGTTTTCTCTACTGTTGCACTCTCTGGAGTTGGAATAGTAATTTTTACCCCTACGCTATCCATCGCTTTCCCTACTGTTGCCCCCTCTGGAGTTGGAATAGTAATTTTTACCTCTACTCTATCCAACGCTTTCCCTACTGTAGCACTCTTTGGAGTTGGAAAGTAATTTTTTCCCCTACGCTATCCAATGCTTTTCCTACTGTTACACCCTCTGGAGTTGGAATAGTAATTTGTACCCCTATGCTATCCAACGCTTTCCCTACTGTTACACCCTCTGGAGTTGGAATAATTATTTTTACCCCTACGCTATCCAACGCTTTCCCTACTGTTCCATACTCTGGAGTTGGAATAGTAATTTCTACCCCTACGCTATCCAACGCTTTCCCTACTGTTGCCCCCTCTGGAGTTGGAATAGTAATTTTTACCTCTACGATATCCAACGCTTTCCCTACTGTAGCACTCTTTGGAGTTGGAATAGTAATTTTTACCCTTACGCTATCCAACGCTTTCCCTACTGTTACACCCTCTGGAGCTGGAATAGTAATTTTTACCCCGACACTATCCAATGCTTTCCCTACTGTTACACCCTCTGGAGTTGGAATAGTAATTTTCACCCCTGCGCTATCCAATGCTTTCCCTACTGTTACACCCTCTGGAGTTGGAATAGTAATTTTCACCCCTACGCTATCCAATGCTTTCCCTACTGTTACACCCTCTGGAGTTGGAATAATAATTTTCACCCCTACGCTATCCAATGCTTTCCCTACTGTTACACCCTCTGGAGTTGGAATAGTACTTTTTACCCCTCGCTACCCAACACTTTCCCTACTGTTCCACCCTCCGGAGTTGGAATAGTAATTTTTACCCCTACGCTATCCAACGCTTTCCCTACTGTTACACCCTCTGGAGCTGGCATAGTAATTTTTACCCCTTCGCTATCCAACGCTTTCCCTACTGTTGCACCCTCTGGAGTTTGAATAGTAATTTTTACCCCTACGCTATCCAATGCTTTCCCTACTGTTACACCCTCTGGAGTTAGAATAGTAATTTTTACCCATATGCTATCCAACGCTTTCTTTACTGTTGCCCCCTCTGGAGTTGGAATAGTAATTTTTACCCCTATGCCATCCAATGCTTTCCCTACTGTAGCACCCAATGTTATCATTACTGTAGTTTTTTTTGGACTTTGAATAGTACTTTTATTTAATAGGCTATTTAATATTTTTGTAGGTATTTTTGATTATGTAGTATAGTAATAATTAAAAGAATATTGAAAGTATATTTAATTATAAAAATGTATTATTAAGTAAGTATATATTATATATTTTATGTATATGTTTAATACTGGTATATTATTGTATATGTATTATTTATTAATTTTAAACATTATTACATATTTGTAACTATGTTTATTTCGTTTATAAGTATTATTTACTTTATATTACACTTTTTTAATTACAAAAAATGATATTTTTAATTACAATATTTTTAACATCAATATTTTTTTCTCGATATTTTTGTACTTACCATGTTGTAGATAACTTGTCGATAATCTTGCCTTCGATATTCCAGCATCTATTTTTCTGTAGGTCGATATTTTGTCCGTCAATATTCTGTCAGTGATTCGTTTAAGGTAGCATGGTACAGTTTGGATATAAGATGGTCCCTGTTTGTGTCGGTTATAAGCTTTGTCAGTGGCAGGAACTCTTCCAGCTCTAATGGATAGGTTAGCACCTGAGCTCTTATCGCACCTTGTATTCGCTGCAGGGCAAAGTGATCTGTTAGGGGGGCGTTTTGAAGTGTGTGTCTTCGGCACACGAAATAATTTGCCCCTCGGAGAATATGTCTCCAAATGTTTTTCAGGAGTATCTTGTGAGAGTGCTTTGAACTAACGTTTCCTGGGTGATCGGAGTCTAGGGATTGACCATTAGAGGGATAACCATAGAGTTCAGCAAGCGTCCACCCACTTTACGTAATAGTCTTGCCCGTGCCCAGCTGGTGGTGGATACAGTCTGTATGTTCTTGCAGGTCGTGTGGCAAACCCACTGATAGAATAGCAGCCAGCCTCACAGGGGAAGCCAGGTCCGCCTCAGGCATGGCATATGGCAAATGCAGTTATATATCTGGATGGTACCAGTGCCGTGCAAAACTACAATGTGCCACCAAATAGTATATATGTGGATAAGTGACTCCAAATCCGCCTCGCCCATATGAAAGGGGTACTGTAGCCCAGCCTATACGTGGTTGCTTGCCCCTATACCAATCTTGTGAGAATGGAGCAGATCGCATTAAAGTAACATGTTTGTTAGAGGTATAAGAATGTTCTGGAAGAGGTATAAAAACTGGGGCAAGTCCACCATTTTGATGGTAGCGATGCATCCCGCCATCGAGAGAGTGAGTGTCTCTAGTAAGGAGTTGATGTACATGAACATTCTTTTGGAAATTTTTGTCAAACAGTGCCAAAGTAAAGTTATTAGCAAAACAAAACACACTTTGTCAATAGACAATTAGACCTTTTGATATAAAAAACATAATCGTGCTGTTCTCCCTCAGAATGGCAGCGTATTGCTCAAGAAGAGTTAGAGATATTTTGTGAGAATATTAAGATAAACACAAAAAATGAAAATAAATAGCAGACAAACAAACTGCAATAAAACATTTAAAAAAATTATCAAATTTCAACATAAAAAAGGTTGTAAAATGTATTAAAATTTCCAGGAACAAAATTCACTGTTTCCACTTTAACCTAAGCAATAGTAGGGGAATTTTTGGACTTTTAAGGGGTCAGATTTAGTTTTATGCGAAGTTGCATAGTTTTATTTTTGTGGATGATAGGTAGCACAACTGAAAAATATGAGTAGTATGTGCATTTCACACAAAAATTTCCCTTGTACAAACATCTGCAGTTTTCGACATCTTTGTTTGCACAGTTTGGGCCATATTTACAATGAAGTGATAGAGCTCTGCTTTGGTCTCCTAGGCCTAATGCCGCGCTCCACCACTTCAGAAACGCAGGGCTGCACCATATTTCCAAGAATGTGGTGCAGCCCTGCGCTAGTGCTAAACTTAGCAAAAAAGCCAATATTAAGTTTTCCCTTTTAAGATACTTCCAATCATGCATACACAAACAAATATCCACACCAATTCTATACAGTCATCAACTGCTAGTTCAGGTAACACACCGGCTCAGGATGTCAAGATACTTATAAAAATATGTAATAAAAATGTTTTCTCACAATTATATAAAAAAACATACAAATAAAAGAGAATTTTACAAACATTATATCCTAAAAAACAAAATATACTACACTAATACAAAGTTTCAACAATCCCCTGGAAAGAAAATATAATGAGACATTCAAATTTGTAATTAAACTGTTAATTTGCAATTATAGACAGCACAACCCAGAGGAATTTATTCTCTGTCCTAGAAACAATACTGTCTTTAACAAATGTAACCCAATTTCCAGGGTCGACGCGTTTCAGTGGGAACAGACACCGGACAACCACGCAGCCCTCAAGAACACCAGCCGCAGATACCACCAACTCATTTGATTCACCAAAAGATGTTCCTTCAAGGAATGCATCGACAACAACTCACATAACAGCAAAGAGCTCTTCACCATCTTGAAGGAACTTGCCAACCCCAGCTCTAACAACATCCCACCATCACAAGACCTCTGCGACTCGCTAGCCACCTTCTTTCATCGCAAGATCATCGACATCCACGACAGCTCCATCACCCCGACAGCTGCCGACACCTCATACTCACTGCCCCCCAGCCACACCGGCCTCCTGACCTCCTAGGACCACGTCAACGATGACAAAACCATCAAAACCATGAACACCATCCACTCCGACTCGCCGTCAGACCCCTGCCCTCACCACATCTTCAACAAAGCGAGCTCCATCATCACACCCCAACTCCGGAAGATCATCAACAGCTCCTTAGAGACCGCCACCTTCCCGAAGAGCTGGAAACACGCAGAGATCAAGAAACCCAAGGCAGACCCAATGTATCTCAAGAACTTCTGGCCCATCTCCCTGCTCCCGTTCCTGGCAAAAGTAATCAAGAAGATCGTCAACAGACAACTGACCCACTTCCTCGAAGAGAACAACACCCTGGACTCGTCCCAATCCGGATTCCGAGCAACCACAGTACCAAAACCGCCCTCATCGCAGCCACCGACGACATCAGGACCCTGCTGGACAATGGCGAAATGGCAGCTATCATCCTCCTAGACCTCTCAGCTGCCTTCGAAACCATCTGCCACCACACCCTATGCACACGCCTCGACAACATGGGGATCCACGATAAAGCCTTGGACTGGATCACCTCCTTCCTCACCGACAGAACCCAGAGAGTCCGCCTCCCTCTGTTCTGATCTGAAGCCACCATGTACATGCACATGCTAATATGGGTGGCGGCGTCTCATAGACACAGCCACTATATTAAACCTTTTCCGCCCCGGCCGCAAAGCGACCGGAGCGGAAAAGCGGCGGATGGTCTTTCCATCCGCCGCGGTCCCCCCCGCCATCCTAATATGGCGGGGGGGATTTAGGTGCAGATGGCGGGCAGATTGCCCCCGCCAGGTTGGCGGTGGCTACCGCCAGCCTGGCGGGGGCAATCCGCCCGCCATCCTAATGGGCCCCTAAGAGTCAAATTAATTAACTGTATTAAATATTAAATATGAGGTTGAAGGGATTATGTAGAAATTGGTAAATCTTGAAAGAAACTGGGAAAGGGCGGCCTGTTCTAATACCACGAAGAAGGAAAAGGCTGAGAATGTAAATCAGATACCCTCTCGTAATAATTTCAATCCTTACGAAGTTAGGGTACTTACAACTGGGGAAAATGGTGCTGGTACATCTGGTGATTGCCCCCAGCAGCTTAATAAACCTTCTCAGGGTCCTAAAATAGAGGCTTAACAATAGCATAATACGGGAGCTCCGGGGAGAGCCGATGCCAGGCCTTTTCCTGCCCCGACTGGTGGGAATAGTCATGTTCAGCTACATCTACCCCCTGAGGCTACACCTTTAGTAGCAGTCCTAACTGGGGTAACCCCTCTGAAGTTGAATGTTAGTGAAACTACAGGGGAATTAATACGCAAAGTTAAATTTTGGTGTTCCAGACACTCAAAGGGGGGCTTGATTGCGTTAGCTCATCTCATAATGGCCAGACGGGTTGAAAGGGTTGGCCATCAACACAAAAATATAGGTGGAGACTGTGATGTTGTAAATTGTGATGTGAAGGGTGTAGCTCGTTGGCTCTTTGAGGCCACTCAGTGTGGAGATAAAGAGGGAATAAAAGCTTTTCCTCTGGGGTTTTTTATCCTCCCAAAGGGGTTGAGAGGACCAATTGTTCATTTCCCCCTATAGATCCAAAATGGAGAGAAATTAGGGAAAGAGTGGGTATTAGAACAAACCCGAGTGGGAATTTCACCCCAGTAAGCGGGTCTGTTGTGACCCCCCTTAACCGTGGGGGCTGTCATTAGGAAAAATCCAACCACTAGTGGGGTGGAAGTAGCCAATAGATTTGAAATGGTTACAGGTACTCATCAGAAACTGGAAACAAGGCTAGTAAACTGGTTAGCGGTTGTCATTATACCCGCCAATTCAGTTAAAGTTTTAATTCAACTACAGACCCGTCTCCAACCTCCCTCTCCTGGTCAAGACAATGGAAAAATGTGTTCTCCTTCAATTGATGCAACATATGGACAACATCAACCTCCTGGACCCCCACCAATTGGGCTATAGAAAAGGGTGCAGCACAGAGACAGCAATCCTCAATATCATATCATAGATGACATATACAAGTCCCCAGATAAAGACAAATGCTTCTTACTAATCCTTTTGGACCTATCAGCAGCCTTGAATACCTTCGACCATCAACTACTCATTAAGGTACTCCAGGAAAGGCTAGGGGCAGAAGAGGTGGTCCTACGCTGGTTCGGCTCCTTTCTCCAGAATCGCTCTCAAAGTGTCAAAATCAAAAAGTTCTCGTCAGACCTTCACCCTGCCAACAGAGGTGTCCCCGCAACTTTTCAACATATACATGGAACCCCCCACCACTATACTCAAATCCTCCAACATTCCCTTCCACCTTTATGGGGACGACAACCACATCTATATGGAAACCTCCTCCATCGAAGACATCCAGAGACTCAATGACACTCTTGGAGTAGTCCAACACTGGCTCTCTCTAAACCACTTGAAATTGAATCAAGACAAAACGGAAATCCTCCTCATTTCCAACAAAACGGAGAACCCCCAAGTCGCAGATTGGCTAACAACAACTGATGCTCTCAATAACAATCTCTCCCTGGGGATGTATGACATTACAACGCATGCTTTTACATCGCATGCTTTTACATCGCAGTTTTTACAACGCATGCTGTTACAATGCATAGCGCTTTGGGGTGCTGGATAGTGAATAGTTTAATTTACTATTCCAACTCCAGTCCCCGTGGATAGTAGGGAAGGTGTTGGATAGTAAATGATATCTATTCCCTATCCTAGAGCGCCCCCAGCGCAATGCGTTGTAATGGTTTGCATTGTAAAAGTGGCGATGTAAAAGCACTGTGTGGTAAAAGTTGCGTTGCAAAGGATGTTTCCCCTCCCTGGCCGCCTCCGTCAAAACGCTGGGAATCACCCTGGACCCTAAACTAAGCGCATTGTCAAACACATCAAGAACACTGCTAAGAGCGTTTTCCTCAACCTGAAACTACTCAATAAGATAAAACCCTTCATCCCGACCAACAAACTCAAATAAGCAACTCAATACCTGGTACTTTCCAGATTAGACTACGGGAATGCTACCCTCACAGGCACAGCAAATCTCACCTAGCTTCAATACGATCAACTCTTAATGCAGCTGCATGAATGGTCACCGGAGTAAAAAAATATGACCATATATCGCCCGCACTCAGAGACTTGAAATGGGTCCCAGTTGAATTAAGAGCCAGTTTCAGAACTGCCTGCCTCACGTCAAAGCCTTCCACACAGGGAAACCCACCTACCTAGCCACTAAACTCTCGAAGGCCGGTCAGACATGGAGCCTCAGAAGCTCCAATACTCTACTACTCATCCCACCAAAAACTTGCAAACAAAAAACTGCTGCCAGATCCTTCTCCGGAAATGCACCCAAAATATGGATCAGGTCGATCCCCTCCTTTCTAAAATTCAAAAGGCAGCTCAAAGACCTCTACCTCAATCGTTCCTTCCCAAATGGATAGATTAAAACCTAAACTCACAATCGTGTACACCCCCCTGCACTGCACCATGACACTTTACAACCAAATCCTCTACCTCACTCCTAGCCTGACTCCTCCTCATCACCCCCCCTGGATCGGAAGGCTGCGCGGCCTGAACAACTGTGTTCACTACTACGGGGCTATGAAACTTTCCTTCTATCGTTATGCAACGCGCAAAGCCCTCCACGGCACCCGGTGGTTTCACTGCTATAGTATGTGTTTTCCTTTTTAGAAAGTGTTCTGAAGCCCTCTGATACCTTTGGGTCTGGCTAGCGCTATATAAAACTCCTTAATAAATAAATAAATAAATAAAAATCATTGTTAATTTTTATAATTCATTTGATAGAACTTCTACTATTGAACATTTGTCTAGTCTTAAAATCTATTTGGAGAGATATAAGGAGCCACAAGTGACATCTTATTCAGTTGTTATTTAAGCGGATTTTAATATTCATTTGTGTTTCAAGAATTGTCATATTATTGATAGCTTAGGGCCTGGCATTTATTCAGATGTAAATTTTGAACACACACTGCCAGAATCGCGTCCACATCCTCTTCGCCAAATGTGAGACCGTGTTCTGAATCCATGGTTAGTCTGATTAGAGGTGTGCTAAGTGTGTACGATGTGATGCATGTATGTGCCTCTTGGGAATAGGGGAACTCCCGCAGCTGTGCGCTGCCTATAACTAAATTTTAACAAAGGAAGGAGAGAGAGAGACTATATGGATTCGTTCTCCCTGGGTAACGTTTACAAAACAAGAGGAATCCATAAAATTAAGGGTTGACGATGTCCCTACTGTGGTTGGGAGCACGTCTGGTGTTTTTAGGTACCCCTCACACACCAACAGGCCCCTTGGTGTCATGCTTCATCATCGGGGTCATCGTATCCCTCTACGGGATACGGCGTGCTGCGACCAGCGAATACGCGGGAGCACTCTTATGTCTATGTGTGGTGTATAGTGAGGGTTATTTAATCATATAGTGAGTGAGTGTGGTGGTGGGGTCGGGATAGTGAGTGGAGATTTAAAAAGGACCTGACTCGTGGGTGGACTCAAAAACTTTAATGGTTCCCCGAGTTGGTACTATTAAAAAAAGGTTGTAAGAGGATGAGCGTAGTATTATGTGCGCTGCCTCTGGGTGTGTGTCAACATGTTTCGATGTAAAAACATCTTCTTCAGGACAGGGTTACACAAAATCCCCACCTTACTCACGTTTTTCTAATTTGTGTATATACAAAAAAGTGATATTTATTAGTGAAGGTCTATTATTGTACCTCAACTTTAGCCGCTATTTTGCAGACCTGTAGAGAGAAAGGATAAAAAAAAAATTCTGGTAGTCCTTGCTTTCAAAAAAGACCATGGGTTAAATACATCCGTGGTATTGGTCATGCAGAAAAAGTGCGGTTTTTTATAAAAATGTTGTTGAAAACAAACATGGCACGAAGTGTTAATTCTACACAACTATTTTTAGCGTGCCTATTGTGAAAAATACTATTTCCAAAATATTCAAAAAATATTCGAAAAAAGAGGACACATACAAAACGAACACACATACAACATAAAGCACACACTCTAGAAACGGGCCATGTTTAGTGCCACCCGTATTTTGCAAAGGTGGTAAGGTAACTGTGCTGTAAACAGTGAGCCAGCTAAAACATACTGTAAAAATGGGAGTTCAATGCTCCATGAGACCGTGTCTAACGCAGGGGTTACCCGGGCTTCCTTGCTGCCTGTGAACATGAAAAAAGGAAAAGATATATACATCCTGCTGTTTATGCTGATTGGTACTTACAATGCCGTCTGGAAATGTCCGTTTCATTCAGTTACTCACGGGTCTATGAGGAGAATCCCTCTTCGCTGCCCCTTACGCCGGCTCCGTCGTATCTAAGAATGCGTTTTAGACGAGCCTTTTTATGTGCTGGGTACACGCCCAGGTTTATCTTAATTAGTGGCCGGTGCGTGAGTATTTAGTCAATTATTCGCCGTGGAGCCCATATTTGGTCTACCGGTGATCAGCCTGTTGATTGCCGGGCGGCCGCGCGATTGTCTTACGCGCATGCACATAACGGAGGCCTCACTGTGTCCCACGAGAGGGTGCGGCTCTGTCTCTGCGCATGCGCAATGCCTCAAAACCCGCGATGCGATGTTGCTGATGCTCTAAGAGGCTTGCTGTTTACAACGTGAGAGTCCGTCTCCGTTGAGCGCATGCGCATTGCAAAAAACCGGAAGAATTGATTTCAAACCCTTCGATTCACCAATTTATATTAAAAATATTAAAGTGGGACAGCATTTCGGCCCCTGTTATTAAATCCTGTTCTCTGCATGCTCATTTCATCCCGCTCATGTTCCTTCATTTTGCATGTCAGGCAAGCAAGGTGTAGGTAGTTTACTGCACGGTCCCTGGATGGATTATTTTTAGAGGTGTCTCAATGTACATTCAGTTTCTTAATTGCCCCCAAGGTATATCATCGTTGAGGCCTGATATGTGGGTCCCCAGACGGAACACCCAACGCTGTTCCTTCTCAAAAAGGCCATGTTCTGAAGGTAACTGTTCAATGATGGTCCAGTGGATGTCATTGACACAGTGTCCCATCTCCAGGAAGTGGTTGGCCATTTTGGTGGTGCTTTTTTTACACCGTATATTGCTCTTATGTTCATTGAGTCTCGTTTTTATTGCTCTCGTTGTCATGCCAATGTATTCCAAACGGCAGGGGCATGTAATCATGTAGACAACGTTTTTGCTGTTGCAGTTGGTCAACCTCCTCTGGTTCCATTTTGTGCCATTGGAGAAGGTAAGTTGTGTGCTCCTTTTTGTCAGGTGACAGCTGGCACAGTTGCCACATGGGAAATGACCCTGTGTCCCATGTATAGAAGATTGGTGTTGTGGAGAAGATCTGGGGCGTGTATGTACAAGGATATCCTTTAAGTTCTTCCCGCGTCTGTGGGAGAACATTGGTTTTTCTATCTCCAGCTCACCGCAATTCAGGATGCGCCAATGTTTGTTCACTATTTTGGACACCTCATTTGAATGGGTGTTAAATGTGGTGATACATATTGGCCTAGTCGGTTTCTCATTGGTTACCACCTTGTTTTCAAGGAGAGCCTCTCTGTTGTTGTTTTTGGCTCTCTTCATTGCTGTGTTGATTACTCTGTCCGGGTACTTCCTGGCCTGCAGTTTCATTTTTAGGTCCTTAGCCTGTGATTTGTAGCTGTCCATCTGTGTGCAAATCCTCCTGAGCCTTAGGAACTGACCATAGGGGAGGTTCATCCGGAGGTGTCGCGGATGAAAACTGTCATACTGTAGTAGACAATTCCTGGCCGTGGGTTTAAAATGTGTGGTAGTTTCCAAACCTCCATTCCGATGGTAAATGTTGAGGTCAAGGAAAACCAGTTCTTCTTTAGAAACTGAATGGGTGAATTTTAGGAAGCGATCTTGGGTGTTTAACCATTCCATGAAACTAGTCAGGGTTTCTATGTCGCCTTCCCAGATGATGAAAATGTCATCGATGTATCGCTTCCAGGTGAGTATATTATTTCTGTAAGGGTTCCGTGGGGTCAGGATTTTGTTGGTTTCCATATGGTGCACATACAGTCCTGCCAGACTCGGCGCAAATCAATTCTTCCGTTTTTTTGCAATGCGCATGCGCTCAAGGGAGACGGACTCTCACGTTGTAAACAGCAAGCCTCTTAGAGCATCAGCAACATCGCATCGCGGGTTTTGAGGCATTGCGCATGCGCAGAGACAGAGCCGCACCCTCTCGTGGGACACAGTGAGGCCTCCGTTATGCGCATGCGCGTAAGACAATCGCGCGGCCGCCCGGCAATCAACAGGCTGATCACCGGTAGACCAAATATGGGCTCCACGGCGAATAATTGACTAAATACTCACGCACCGGCCACTAATTAAGATAAACCTGGGCGTGTACCCAGCACATAAAAAGGCTCGTCTAAGACGCATTTTTAGATACGACGGAGCCGGCGTAAGGGGCAGCGAAGAGGGATTCTCCTCATAGACCCGTGAGTAACTGAATGAAACGGACATTTCCAGACGGCATTGTAAGTACCAATCAGCATAAACAGCAGGATGTATATATCTTTTCCTTTTTTCATGTTCACAGGCAGCAAGGAAGCCCGGGTAACCCCTGCGTTAGACACGGTCTCATGGAGCATTGAACTCCCATTTTTACAGTATGTTTTAGCTGGCTCACTGTTTACAGCACAGTTACCTTACCACCTTTGCAAAATACGGGTGGCACTAAACATGGCCCGTTTCTAGAGTGTGTGCTTTATGTTGTATGTGTGTTCGTTTTGTATGTGTCCTCTTTTTTCGAATATTTTTCGAATATTTTGGAAATAGTATTTTTCACAATAGGCACGCTAAAAATAGTTGTGTAGAATTAACACTTCGTGCCATGTTTGTTTTCAACAACATTTTTATAAAAAACCGCACTTTTTCTGCATGACCAATACCACGGATGTATTTAACCCATGGTCTTTTTTTAAAGCAAGGACTACCAGAAATTTGTTTTTATCCTTTCTCTCTACAGGTCTGCAAAATAGCGGCTAAAGTTTAGGTACAATAATAGACCTTCACTAATAAATATCACTTTTTTGTATATACACAAATTAGAAAAACGTGAGTAAGGTGGGGATTTTGTGTAACCCTGTCCTGAAGAAGATGTTTTTACATCGAAACATGTTGACACACACCCAGAGGCAGCGCACATAATACTACGCTCATCCTCTTACAACCTTTTTTTAATAGTACCAACTCGGGGAACCATTAAAGTTTTTGAGTCCACCCACGAGTCAGGTCCTTTTTAAATCTCCACTCACTATCCCGACCCCACCACCACACTCACTCACTATATGATTAAATAACCCTCACTATACACCACACATAGACATAAGAGTGCTCCAGCGTATTCGCTGGTCGCAGCACGCCGTATCCCGTAGAGGGATACGATGACCCCGATGATGAAGCATGACACCAAGGGGCCTGTTGGTGTGTTAGGGGTACCTAAAAACACCAGACGTGCTCCCAACCACAGTAGGGACATCGTCAACCCTTAATTTTATGGATTCCTCTTGTTTTGTAAACGTTACCCAGGGAGAACGAATCCATATAGTCTCTCTCTCTCCTTCCTTTGTTAAAATTTCGCTTTAAAGAATAGACCACAAGACAAGAGCTCTATAGTTGCCCTTAGGAAAGAATATAAATGTGCTATTAATGCACGTAAGTCGGATATAAAGAATGATGCTCTGAACGAATTAATGTTAATTGACGTAATAAAAAAAAACGCTACGTTTTGGAGTGTTATGAGTAGACCATTCTTCTCGGACAAGAATGGTTGTTTGTTGGAGTGCAATATCCCTGAAGAGGACTGGTTTAATTGTTTTAAAAATGTATATGGGGACCAGGGTGTTTTGGAATCCGGGAGCTCACCTTACATAGGTAGGAAATGTTTCCTAGCCTTTACAAAGAGTGAAATAGCAGTGGCTGTGGACCAAATGTCGAGGAATAAAGCCCCTGGTCCGGACGGCGTCCCTGCTGATCTATATAAAGCTGATATAGCAGTATGGTCTGCATTACTAGCTAATGTTTTTAATAAAGGCTGTGAATTAGGTTTACCCCAATCTTGGTCACAATCGGTAATAGTGCTGGTTTTTAAAAAGGGGAATAGAGGTGCTCCGCAATACTACAGGCCAATTTCATTGATAGATTCAGGTAGGGTGGTTTTAAGTAAACTTACTGAATGGTTAAATGATGCTAATATCCTCTCTAATCTACAGTATGGGTTTAGGAAAGAGAAAGGAACAACGGATCATCCCCTAAATTTGCTGTTATTGGCTGGGAAATACACAGTTGTGAAGAAAGGTTCACTCCATTTGGCATTTATGGATCTTTCTTCGGCCTTTGACTATGTTAATAGATCCAAATTGTGGCATCTGTTATTAAAACTAGGTCTAGATGAAAATATAGTACATTTTTGGGCAGACCTGCATCAGGACCTTACTGCCACGGTTAGATTTGACCAAAAAGGTAACCTTACATGTAGTATGCACATTATCAAGGGAGTGAGACAGGGATGCATCCTAGCCCCTTTATTATTTACTTTATATATTAATAATTTAGATACGGTTTTAATGGGTGCTAGTTTGGATATTCCTCGGTTAGGAGAGCGGTTAATTTATAGGGCAAAATGCATGGCTAAAGCAAACTACAGCTCAGATCTATGGGGTTACAGAGAAGTGGATGATATCCAAATAGTGGTAAACACATTTTTAAGGAGTCTTTTATCTGTGCCACAATCTACACCCACCTATATAATCCACCAAGAAACAGGTCTAGGCTTCATATCAGACACTATAGGCATGGCTTCGCTACTAGAATGGATAAGTGTTTGGACTAACCCAGAGCTTGGGATGAACTGCGATATTATCCGCGATTGCCTAGCCCTTGATCGATCAAATAGTATCCTTGGAAACGCTATGTTAAAAGGACTGCATTTTATTTGGGGAGGCCAGAGTTATTTAGCTCGCCAGAGAAATTGCAAAAGGTGGATAGGCGCTGGGTTAAAAGTATGTACCTGCAACTATCAGAAATGGATAGAGTGGCAGTAGAATTAACAAAGCCCCTTGTGCAAGCGCATCAGTTACTATCCATCACACAAACAATTGAGCCCTATTTTAATATAGTTACTAATTCCCATCATCGCTTCCTTTTGGTGAGATTCAGAATGAATCAATTACATCTACTTCTTGCGGAACCGTTGGGATGGCTCAAGCCTGAGGATTTGAATGTTTGTACGTGTGATAACTTCTCTACTCAGGATTCAATGCACTTTGTTTTCCTCTGTGAGCATTTTTTACACATCCGATATCGGTTCATTTTACCAATTTTAAAAGATAAAGGTTTTATACAGGTGAGACCTGCTTTTATACATTTTCAAATTTTGACCAATGCTTGGGAAATTTTTAATATAGCAAGTTTTTTGACCGCAGTAGTTAGAATACGGAAAAAAAGAAGGACCGCTATTAATTAACATATTTTAAATGTAATGAATTATGCTTATGTATCCTGATGATTTAGATTTTTATTATTCAGTATTTTGTGATAATCATGTTTTCTGTAATTTTTTCAAGGGAAAATCTTATTGTGATTTTTATTGTAGTATGCTTTTATGATTTTAAATAACTGAATAAAGTGAATTTGACTGATTGACTGGTGAGAATATTTGTTTGTGTATGCATGATTGGAAGTATCTAAAAAGGGAAAACTTATTTTTGACTTTTGAGCCTGCTGGTGCTCTGTCCCTTTTGAGTAGGGGAGCCCCTCTCCTTGTTTTTTAAAGCATGCCTTCAAGACCATCAATAAAATCTTCCTTAATAGATCCGCAGGATCTACAAGTGGATCCCGACCGAAAAAAGAAGAACGGTGACACAGGCCCTCATCAGCAGCAGACTGGACTACGGCAACGCACTCTACGCAGGAATCCCTGCCAAACACCTATGACGACTACAACGCATCCAAAACGCCTCAGCCCGACTGATCCTCAACGTCCCCCGCCGCAGCCACATCACCCCCCACCTGAGAGACCTACACTGGCCCCCGTCGACAAGAGGATCGCCTTCAAGCTCCTCACCCATGCACACTAAGCACCCCACAACGCCGGACCAGCCTACCTTGACAGCAGACTCAGCTTCTACACTCCCACCCGCCAGCTCCGCTCCGCCAGCCTCGCCCTCACCGATTTCCCCCGCATCCAACGAACGACCTCCGGCTGCAGGTCCTTCTCCTACCTCGCTGCCAAGACCTGGAACACCCTCCCTACCCACATACAGCAGACCCAAGACCTACTCGCCTTCAGAAGAATCCTCAAGACCTGGCTCTTTGAGCAGTAGCAGCACCCCCCTCCCCTCAGTGCCTTGAGACCCTCACGGGTAAGTAGCATGCTCTACAAGTACTCTGATTGATTGATTGATAGAAGAAATTAAAACATTGTTCCTTCTAATGTCTATGATTTGACCTGTTATTATAACTGTTTTCAGCAGAAATGTACACTCAGGTGTATCACGCCAAGGTGTATATTCTTGTACATCTGAACAGAATGAATCAGTGTTCTTCTCTCCTAAATGTTTACTTTTTTCATTGCATGTTTGTATAAAACAACTTTTTACAAGGCAGCATTATACATAAAATGGTTACATTCACAAACACAATGCCAGGGACAAGACTTGTGTGGACCAATGACATTACATGACATCACTTGTTAGGTATGTGCAAAGAATTAATCAAAGAGCATACAACAGAACACATAAAATTACATGTCTAGTGTCCTACATTGTCGTATTGATGGGACATTTACCACTTCAGTCCTCTGATCCTCTGATCGCCAACATAACGTCATTAAAAGTGACGCTGTGGTGGCTCTAGGGGCTTGTGAATATGCCCCTTTGTTTTTTCACTATCTGTTTGCAACAAAAAGGATGCAGTTGACAGTTAATATTCAAAACCGGCTATAAAAAACGCTTCAAGCAAGTAGCAAGTATCTCAACTCTACTCTGTGACACATGCATGTGCCAGAATAGGGTAGACAAACAACAGTAGCGCAAAAAATGAATTTAAAAACAATGTTAACGTAAAAACAATGCTTATTTTGTAAAAAAAAAATGAAGTGCCAGGCCCAAAGTATTTTTTATTGAATCCAATACACCTGGCACCATTTCAGGTCTTACTACTTTGGAGCGGTCAAATTTACAATTTCTCCTCCAACCTAAGCAACAGTAAGGAAAGTTTTCAACTTTGGAGGTCTCTGATTTACTTTTTCCACTCCAACTAAACAACAACGGGGAAAACAATGGGCTTTGCAGGGTTCTGATTTATTATCCAAATCCTACTTTGAACAAGCAAAACAATAACTGAAACAATTAACTACCTAAATATATATAAAAAGAAAGTATAAAATAGTTTCAATAAAATACAAATATATTTTTTTAATTACAGAAAAATGTATAAACAAAATGTAAAAGTTGAGTCACAACATAAAGAAATTGAGAAATTAGATTAAAAAATAACAACTAAATAAATAAAAATGCAAAGCACAAATAAAAACAAACTAGGGATTTAAAAGAATAAGGGGTCGATTCTGATTCGGGAAACAAATCCGTACGACGAATCGAATTCATAGCCCTTTCCGTACGAATCGTACAAATCCGTCCGAATCGCGTAGTACGATCCGTAGGAAAAAAATACGTCCGAATCTTTGCGAACCATACGAAAAGCAAGGGAAAATCCATACGATACGGACCCGGAAAGTGAACCGTATGAATTGTAAACATGCTGTACGACCCGACAAGTACGATCCAGACCGGGGAATCAAAATGCGATTCGTACCGAAAACGTCGCGTATGAGCTGCGATTTGTACGGAAAACTTCGCGTATGAGCGAGCCACAAAATCAAATACGAGACGAACCCACACTGAACGAAGCGCACGCGAACCCCTAAAAACAGCACAAGGAGGTAGAAAACGACTCGTACTGTGAGAACGTCACGTTGGACACACAAATAAACAGAAGCAAATACAAGTAAACGAGCCGTACTGAACCACGCAGACACAGTAAAACAGCACAAGGAGGGTGAAAACGACTCGCACAACACCACAAAACACGTCTCCAGTGTACAAACTATGGAAAAGAATGTCCTGGGCAGATCCAAACAGGCAAACAGAGGGGCTAACTCAGAACCACCCCCTATAACACACTCACCAAAAATTCAAACTAAGCCCCACCCACAAGTGGACCAATAAAAAGGACCCACACACACAAACCATGATCCTTTGTAACATACCCAATTAGCAAGAGACACTGACAACACACCATAAACTGCACACATCCACCTTCACACATACCCCATTCAAATTCAGACCCACAGACCCACAACCATACACACCGTCACCCCATACCATGTCCGCACAGAAGAATCCAAAGTTCACAAAGAAGGAGATGGAGATGAAGTCATCAGAGTCGAGCCACAGCTGTTTGGTGCATTGGTCAGACAGACTAGCATAGCTAAGAAAACACGCCTGTGGGAGAGGATAGTCAATAGGGTGAATGCTGTTGCACCCATCAGACGCACAAGGAAGGAGTGCCAGGCCAGGTGGTATGATCTGCGGAGGATGATCAAGCAATAAATGGACGAAGAGTAGGCACAGAGCCAGTACACTGGAGGTGGTGGTCTCCGCAGACCAGTACAGTACCAGCCCTGGGAGGAGAAGGTGATGGCCATGGAGTACATGGAATTGAAGGAGTCGTAGAGCCTGGTGAATACACAAACAACTCATGTAACATGGGGGTAATGGCATCCACACTCCAAGTACAAAAAATGCCCGGACCAACCCCCAAGCACAACTACATCCAAAAACAACGCTAATGCCACCAACGTGTATGTCCCATTGAGAAAGCAAGGCCTTGCTATGTCCCATGCTACAGGAAGCACAGACCCAAAAATGGACATCAGGTGTGCTGGGAGGGTGGGTGTCACAAAATGCATTGTGGGACTCCAAACCAGACCCAATTGCATGGGCGTCCGTAGGGGGGGAAGGGGGGCTCTTGCCCCCTCCTGGATCTCCAGTGCATCTGGTGTGAGCCGAGTCAGGGCTGGCCCTAGTCCATCATGCTCTTGAAATGGTACCATTGTCCCACATGGCAGCCCCCTCCATTGGGTGTGAAGGGTGCAAGGCAGAGGGCGAGAAGGGTGCAAGGTAGAGAAGGGTGCTAAACAGAGGGGAGATGGGTGCAAGGCAGAGGGGAGAAGGATGCAAGGCGGAGGGGAGAATGGTGCAAGGTAGAGAAGGGTGCAAGGCGGAGGTGGAGCAGGGTACAAGGGGGAGGTGGAGAAGGGTGCAAGGGGAGGACGAGAAGGGTGTAAGAGGGAGGGCAAGAAGGGTACAAGGCAGAGGGGAGAAGTATGCAAGGCAGTGGGGAGAAGGCTGCAAGGGGGATGGTGCTGAAGTTAAAAATGTGCCCACCCCTATAAACATTTCTGTGGACGCCCATGCCCAATTGCCCTCATCCCATATGGCCCAGGTACGAATATATGATGATATCCTGCATTCTTTCATCCCACATACCATCACTTTTACAACGCATATGACTTTATTACGCATGCCATTAAAACGCAAATGCATGTGTGATGAAGTCATATACTTTGTAAAAGTACTTTATTAAAAAATATATATATATTATATATATATATATTTTTTTTTATTAAAATGAAACATTATTTCTTTTAGATTGTATTATATGTATATCTATATTAATATTACACATATATATATATATATATATATTTTCACATATATTTAATTTTTTAAAATTAATAATTACCCTTTACACCCTAAAAACTAATCCCACCCTAGTCCCTTTTAATACCCCAGCAACCTTAAACACTAACCCATCCTGACCCTAAAAATACCCCTATACCCCAAAACCCAAACCTAGCACTGTTCCCTATTAATACCCCTGTACCCCAATACCCAAAACTAGCCCTGTTCCCTAAAAATACCCCTGTACCCCAAAATCCAAACCTAGCCCTTTGGTCCTCCTCGATCTCTCAGCCGCCTTCGACACGGTTGATCATACCATCTTACTTTCCCGTGTCGGAGCGGCGGGGATCGGGGGCACCGCCCTGATATGGTTGTCCTCCTCCTGAGAGACCGCACCCAGGCGGTTCGCCTGGGTGATTTTACGGCGGACTTCCGGAAAGTTCAGTGCGGGGTCCCCCAAGGTTCTTCCCTCTCTCCCCTTTTGTTTAACCTCTATATCGCTCCCCTTATTTTCTCACTGCAGCA
The DNA here is from genome assembly GCF_964261635.1 of Lissotriton helveticus. Lineage (NCBI taxonomy): Eukaryota > Metazoa > Chordata > Amphibia > Caudata > Salamandridae > Lissotriton > Lissotriton helveticus. Next base: position 1,622,547,419 of record NC_136068.1, on the reverse strand, counting down.
GATGGAGGTCTCCGTGTACAATTACGCGGATGACCTCCAACTTGTCTTTAATCTGTCTTCCTCTATCTCTTCTATTTCTAATTTTCAATCCATTATGATTCATATCCGAGACTGGATGAGCCACAACCATCTGAAACTCAACCCAGACAAGACTGAACTGGTGTTGACGGGTGGTTCATCCAGTCCCTGGTCTTCTTTGTTTTGGCCCCCCTCTTTAGGTTCTCCTCCTCTCCCTTCTACCTCAGTAAAAACACTAGGCATCAAAATCAATTCCCAGCTCACCCTTCACTCCCAGGTTAGTTCTGTGGTGTCCTCTTCTTTTCTTGCACTGCGCACTATATGCAAGGTGTCCCGTTTCTTTTCTTTTGATGCCCTCAAACTGATTACTTTGGCAATGGTTATATCCCGCCTGGATTATGGCAACGCCCTATATGCTAGTATACCTGCATATAGTTTAAGGCGATTACAGCAGATCCAGAACCAGGCGGCGCGTCTGGTGTTCAAATTGCCAAAGTTCCATCATGTTACCCCTCTCCTCAAATCCCTGCATTGGCTCCCTGTCCGTGAACGTGTCCAGTTCAAGCTTGCTTCCCTCACTTTTCAAGCTCGACTGGACTCGGCACCGGCTTTTATCTCATCTGAGATTACACCCTACATTCCTACCAGGGAACTACGTTCTGCTACTAAATCCCTTCTTACAGTCCCTCGGTTCCGGAGGAAGAAATGGGGAAGATCGAAATTTGCGACTCTTGCCCCACTCCTTTGGAACTCCCTACCCCCAGAACTTAGAGCCTCCACTCTCTATATGCAATTTAGGAAACAGCTAAAAACCTATTTGTTTTCTAAAGCTTTTTAATTATTCCTAGCTTTTTAGTCCCCTTAATTCTTAGGTTTCACTTTTCCCACCATGTTATCTGCCAGTTATAGCGCCATGAAACCGCCGGTGACCGTGCGCTAAATAAATAATTTTAAATTCAAATTAAATTCAACCCTAAAATTACCCCTGTACCCCAAAACCCAAACCTACCCCTGAACCCTAAAAATACCCCTGTACCCAAAAACCCAAACCTAGCCCTGAACCCTAAAAATACCCCTGTACCCCAAAACACAAACCTAGCCCTGAACTCTAAAAATACCCCTGTATCCCAAAACTCAAACCTAGCCCTGAACCCACACATATACCCCAGAACCCAAACCTAGCCCTATACCCTAAAAATACCCCTGTACCCCAAAACCCAAACCTAGCCCTGAAGCCTAAAAATACCCCTATACCCCAATACCCAAACCTATCCCTTAAAATACCCCTGAACCCCTAAAACATATACCCCAACACCCCCAAACTAAAACTATATACTTACCTTACACTTAAATATAAAAAACATATGCTTTTACCATTCATGCTTTTACAACGAATTTCGTTGTAAAAGCATGCGTGGTAAAAGCATATAAGATGTAATGGCATGCGTTGTAATCTTTTGCTGAGTAAAGGTACTTGCGTTATAAATGTATGAGGAGTGAAGGTATGCGGAGTGAAATTTGCGGAATGAAGGTGTTTTACCCCCAGGTACACACCCATGCACCATGCTCAATGCACAGGGAGTGGGAAAGTACTGCCAAGATAGCTGACACTGGGCCCTGGTGTAGGCAGCACAAGGCCCTCCTGTGACCAGTGCAAACACAAATACCAGGACAACAAGGTCAGATATCTTGGACTGGAACTCACAACCACTGTCATGGCAGCATGCTCCACGGGGGGACAGCCACACCACGAGGGAGACCCAGTTCCAACTCAGACTTCAACTACAAGGCACGGCCCTATCACACATACCCCTTACACAAACATACCCTCCTGGGACAGGCAATGTAGTGGCCCACTGTCACAATGGTCATGTAACACAATGAAACCAATACAGATCTGCTGAAGCATCCAAGCAAAAAATGCATGGTGCAGATTCAAAAGCCCCTTGTGCTTCTTTCACGCAGCCGTTGCGTCACCTTTGTGACGCTGCAGCTCCACTAAAGTGGTGCCATGGTGCTGAGTATTTACAAGGTGACACATCTGGGAGATGTGTCACGTTCTAAATCCCTGCATCAGAAGTAGGTGTTGTGGCGCAGGGGGGGAGTTGGGGGGGCGTTACGGCGCAGCAACGCCTCCTAAAAGTGGCTATGTGAAATCTACAAGATTTCACGTAGTCACTTTTCAGCACATGCTGCGTCAAAACCCTGCGCATGCGTGAAGCAGGCGTAAGGATTGATGCAGCATTGTGCAGATAGGGCCCCACAGAGCATTGCTGGAGCTGCGCTGCGCTGGTGACGCAACTCCAGCAATGCGCCACTTCTACGGCACAGATGTGTGACGCAGCTGTGCCATTTTTCCCCATGGTGCTCCGAATTGTAAATGTGTTGCATCCGTGCTAGCATAGCTGTGGTGCACAATGACTGGCGAATATCTGCTGATATGCAGGGCTGTGCCAGTTATTGTAAATATGCCCCCACATGTCAATGACTCCGGAGCACAGACCAATCTGACCTCACAACATTCCCATCCACAAGTGAACATTGAGGACAATCGAAAGCATAGACAACTACCAGGTGGGACAGTGCCAACTACAATGTGTATGAAAAATGGATGTTGCATTAAATGACATTAACATTGTCTGTCTCTCACACCCACAGGGCAACGTGCGGAATCTACCCCCAACAATGGGGGAGATGAATCACAGTCCCAGGCTACGCAGAACCCTGATCCCACCGACAGCGACGCCTCTTGCCACTCCGCGGATGACCCGACCAACCTGGCACCTCTGGTGGCCAAACCCGTGCAGCACCTGGAACAGGAAGATCTGCGCCAACCATCACCACTATTCCTGCCACATCCCAGCAGACATCTCAGAGCACTGCCCACAGTGAACAACTGAGCTAGTCTGACAATGAGGGACAAGGTTCGCCGGGCACCCAGGAGGTGGCAGACAACACCACCACTGCCATCCCTCAGGGGTCCCGTCGACCCCATGTGCCCACAACGGCAGGCCAGGCTCGTGTGGGTAGGGGTGGTGGGAGTGGCAGCAGGCAGAGGCGAGAACCTGACAGCCAGCTGTAGGGCCCTGTATGTCAAAACTACGCAACATCATGGAGGCATACCGGCGGGACACCAGGGAGATCAGCCAGGTAGTGGGGACCCTCACAGAGATCAAAAACCTGCAGGCCGAGCAACTCGCCAGTCAACAAGAACACCAAGGACGGATGGAGGCAAAACTGGCTGAGCTCCTGGCGGTGCCATTCACAACGTCGGATCGCAGACAACATGGAGCACCCTCCCTGTGTCACCAGGCAAGACACTTCTAGGCGAAGACTGCCACCAGGCACAGGGAGGGAGGAGGAGGAGGAGGAATCGTCCGACAGCATCCCATGCATCGTCAAGGCCTGTAGATGAGGGTCCCCCAAGGAAGGTGGGTCATCCACGGAAAAGACAGTGAGAGGCAGCGGGCCATGCGCATCTCCCAGGTTACCTGGTCTGGCACCTGGACTTTGTGTGCAACAGCATCACCTCATTGACTGTCCTACTCTGCCAGATGGACTTGCTGGTTGCAGTCTGAACAATGATGCCAAACACTGTGGTCTGGACTCTGTTGACTCCAACTGCAAGGCATCACATCTCCCTCTGTGAACTTTGGTTTTCCGGCATTTTTGTACAGCACCTATCACTTACTGACGATTCACGCACAAGACAGATAAATAAACAAAACAATCACAAGGAAAATTGATGTTGCAGTGTTTTAACATGAGTCAACAACATACGTGTGGGGATATGTCAAAGTAAGCCTGAGTGTGGAACAAACTCAAGCCATCCATACACTGGGATCTGAGTCCGGTCGAGGAAACACATAGGTCACAATGTATCATCAAATACATACATGGAGCGCAATACTCACCCTTGATGGTTTTAAGCTGCTGAGGGCAGGCTTGCCATACTGCTCGGACAGACAGGTTTGGAAGAGTTTCATGAAGGCGTAGAGGTCATGGGTCATATGGAGGTGCCCAGTGAGGGAGTACCAGGTCTGTTTGGTGAGGTGGGAGAACTATCTCCCGCATGCTGTTGTACTGTGGATGCGATGAATGGTGCCCAGGGCAAGGTTGGCTGGACGGAGTTGGGGCAATGGGGTGTTGGATGGGAGACGTCTATGTTCGTCTTTGGGGCTGGGGTTGTGGAGTGCCTCCTGAGTGTGGGTGAGGAGTCTTAAGGTGATCCTGTAGTTGACAGTGAGCCTATTGACGGTATCTCAGGTGTACCGTCATGTGGCTATGGCAGGGGATGTTGAGGATGAGGTGTGCAAATGCACTCTGTATGTGTACAACTCCTCCTGGAGTCTGGCTGTTGTTCCTGCATAGAGGGCGTTCCGGTAGTTGCCCCGGATGTGTCGTGGACCTGGGTGACTGTCTGTCTTGCCTAGGAGTGGATCTATCTGAGGATCATTTACAGCATGCGGAGGGAGTTGCAGCATGAGGTAGAGATGGTGTTGAGTTGCATGGTTATTGTGAGCGAGGAGTGTACGATGAACACCTGCTTGCGTGCGTGGCCACTGTGCGCTGGTGCGCTGCCCAGGCCGGTGTGACACAAGGGCTTGTCCCAGTCGTAAGGGGACAATCCTCAGATGATGACCTCAGTCTTGTCCAAGTCCAGCCTCAGGTGGCTGATGTTCATCCATTTGTCAACGGACCTCATGCCTTCTTGATGGTTGGATCTGGGAGTGGCTGGGTCTTTGGTGAGGGTGAGGAGCAGCTGGGTGTCAATGGCATAGGACGTGATAATGAGGTTGTGTGCGCATGTGATGGTGGAGAGGGGGATCGTGGAGACATTGAAGATTGTCACGCTGAGAGATGAGCCCTGGGGCATGGGCCCGATGACCCCAGTGTACTATTTGCTGAAGGGGGGAGGCAGACTCCCTGGGCCTTGCTGGTGAGGTACTTGGCGATTTAATCCTGGGCCCTCCTCTGGATCCCAGTGTTGGAGATGTGTGATCTGACAGTGTGATAGCACATGGTGCAGAATGCCGTTGAGAGGTCGAGGGGGTGAGGGCGGTGGTCTCACCATTGTTGAGCAGGGTCCAAGATGTCGGTGGTGGCAATGAAGGCGGTTGCAGTGGTGTGAATACTGTGGAAGATGGACTGGGGCAGGTTGCCTGGAGGTGTTTGCTTGGAGGGAGTTGGTCAGTTGCTCGTTGGCAAATGTCATCTTCTTGATGACATTTGCCAGGTAGGGAAGCAGGGTGATGTTCCAGGCGATCCTGTGGCACTGCCGTCCGTTGTCAAAGAAGGGCCTTGGCCTCTGCATGCCTCCAGCTCCCATGGAATGTGGCGTACTCAAAGGAGACATTCATGATGTGCCGGAGGTGGGCTTCAAGGATGGGGTATGCTGTGATTGAGATGTTGTGTGGGAAGGGTCCAGATGGAGAGACGGAGTGGATGGTGTACATGATCAGGGTGGTGTCTTTGCTGCTGATGGGAGTCCAGGACCTGTGGGGGTATGTCCTGTGGATAATAGCGATGTCTGCCTCTGTGTGGCGAGGCTGTCGTGTACATCCATGAGCTTGCAGTGGTAGAATGTTGTGAGGGATTCCCTTGGCCTTGCAAGGGTGGGATGTCTTTTGGATGGAGAGCTGGGGTTAGATAGTTCACTCACGATGCTGATGCGCTCCTTGATGTTGTGTGTGTTGGTGCCTATGCCCTACCTGAAGGATGTCCTCTTGTCCGTGCGGATGATATGGTGATGTCTGTGTGTGGCGGGTTTCAGGGTTGAAAGGTAACTGATGGTTGTTTGTTTCGCAAGGTTTGCACAAGAGTCCGGCTAGACTTGTATGAGTCCAGTAGGTCTGCCTTGTCCCAGGTGGCTTAACTGTTGTTATGCTTCACAGGAAAGTATGCCAATGTGGCAAGAGTGTTGGATCAGTCGCTGCTCCAGAGTGTGAGGTTGCAGGGTGTGGCGGTGGCGTTGGTTGGAGTATCCTGGGCAAGGGTGCCACACAGCTCATCTGTGGTGAATTAGATCAAGCATCTTTGGGGGATCTGTAGCGGAATGTGGATCAGTGTGTTGCTTGTCGGAGAACTGGATGCAAATGTTGATGTACCAATTAAGGATGGTGGTGTGGTTGTCCTGCAGCCAGAAGTTGCTGTCCCCCAGCCTCATGTAGTCTGTGGAGGTGAGGGCCTGCGTGCTGATGTAGTTGTTGATGGCTTAGCGGAATTGTGGTTGTAGGCCTGGAGATCTGTAGATGAGTGTTAGACTGAGGGTGGTCAGGGGTTGGTGTGAAACCTGAAGTGAAGGTGCTTGACAATGCTGAGTGTGTCCTTGGTGTTGTATGTGACTCTGAGGGTGTACTTCAGAATGAATTGTAATTAATTCTCCTGGATTGATGGTGCCCGTCTGTGATGGCAATGTTGAAGTTGTGTGCTGACGATGCGTTCAACCAGGTTACTGTAATGAAGGTGATGTGTGGGGCTGTTGTGTTGAGGAGGTAACGTGCTGGTGGACGGAGCGGGTGTGCAGTAGGAGGCACATAACCTGGTTGTACGGACATGGTTTGTTAGGCGGGGCAGCGCGGTGTAGGCAGTAGGAGTCGCACACACAGCATGCAAAGCTGTCGTGTGTGCGCTTTGGGCTAGCCAGTTAGCAGGTGGTTGATTGTCTGGTGATCATTGCTTGGAGGGTGGCTGGAGCCTGAGTCTGTTGTGTTACGTGGGTCATGCAAGGACCAGAGAGTCTTGCACTGTGCATGTTGCAGGCGATGGCCAACACTGACGGTCCTGCCTTTGGCACGGAGGTGGCGCCACAGTGGCACAGACAAGCTGCTGCCTGCATTAAGAATGGGTGGAGGGAGGGAGGAGCACCTGGGAGGCGTGTGTGTTGTAGAATCATGGCACTCGGTGGGGCAGTGCCGCAGGGGAGGCAACAGCAGGAATGAGTGAACACCTGACGGCGGAAGGGGTGAGAAACTAGGCAAGAACTAGCACACCAAGACAAGGAGGTCAGAAAGGCACAGTGTAACAGGTGTATGGAAAGGAAGGAGTGTCTGGTTACTCATGGGTCACTCAAAGAAAATGGATGAACAATTACCAAAAATGACGGGCACAGGATCAGGCTTCAAAAGGCCAAGCTGCGCCCAGGACGCACAGCGTCTGCAGGTGTTGCCCGCCCGTTTTAGGTAGCAACCTGCACAAAGACATACACAACCAAGTACTTCATGCAGTATAGGGATCATTAGCCATGAAGAACTGCATGCATGTTGCCAAAGTACACATACTCCCATATGCACAAACTTTGACAACTATGCCATAGATGACGCATGCAAAGTGGCAAGAGATCTGCAGTGACAGAGATGAGGCACATTGTACTGTGGTGAACACATTTACTACACAAACGGATCAAGTATGTGTTGAGGCCATGCTGCATGAGCCAATGTCCATGGCCAGTGCCATTGCTCTGCAGAAAATAACAGTCATGTGATGAGTCTACCTGTACTGCTGGTGAAACAATGTGTACAGGACTGCCTGAGACTGTCAGGGCCTTAAATCCTCAGAAACGTGCAATGCTCAAAGTGGTCCATCTCCGATAGCCCTTGGTCTGAGTAGAAATGACAGACTCAAAAGGGTGATCAGGTGGAGGAAGGAAAGGAAGGGAACAGCAGGGAGGGAGATCTGAAACAAAGGTAAAAAAGCATAAGGATTCAACACTTCTTGTCACTGAATCACAGAATACCTCGGGACCTATACTGTAACAGTAACACCTGTAAAGGAAAACAACAGCCACTGTATCCTAGTTGGGATCACAGTAATGAAAGTGCTACTAGATCTGAGGATCGAACAAGGACATTACTACACACTTACAAAGCAGGCTGTGCCATATGTTTCCATTTATTTATCCAGCAAATATCAACATACCCAAAAAAGTATTAACAGCCACGTTCCTGGGGAATTTGAGCTTACTTCAGGACGAGCTCTACAAGCCCCTGCTGTGAAAACAGAGATGAACAATCTACATGAATTCATAGCACATGTAAAGGTGATGAAACACCATAACACACCAAAGATTATGTTGTACGAGTTGGAAAAGAAAAGGCCAATATTATGATCCTGTTCCAAGGATTGTGCAACTAGCACAGGGGTCACAGAAGACACATAAAAGGTAGCAGAGTATTGCAGAAATATGAAGGGGGTATAACGGTGTGCAGGCTGCTTCAAGGCAATTAAAGCCATGCGTTAATCCAGAAAATAACAGTGTATGAATAAAGTCCAATAAACAGAAATTCAAATGCGCTGCTACGCGTCTCACACAAAGCCAACAATCCGTAGTTACCCCAGGGAATCAGTGAGGGTCAAGAAGGGAAATTAAACGGCCCCGGCAAGAGCCTTAAGAATCTCGTCCAACGAGGGAGGGAATTAGGTAAACACAAGGAAGCCCCACAAGAGCCAGTCATCGGCTCGTCCAACTGGGCTTTGAAATGCCAAACAGAACAAGCTGCTGGGCCGGAACTCTACAGACAGTAATGAGGAGCGATGGCACAAAAGCCCCCCTACCAGGATATGCAGCACGCCACAAGAGGATCCTGGAATTAACAGCACCCGACTGGTGCCACGGAAGCATTTACATTTGCTACAGCACAAAGTTGTGACATCGTCAGTGCCACGTTCTTGGCTTCATGGCAAAGCCAGAAGGCTTGCAAAGCAGTGTTCTCCACCGGCCCTGAGGAAGCGACGTGACAAATGTACTGGCACACAAGATTAAATAGATGAGCCAAATACATCCTGCTGCACACAGCGAGGCTGCAATTCCCCATAGAGCCTGTTGTTGTGATGTCCCACACAATGTCAACCCGTGGCATCCGCAATGTGTCAGGGTCAAGGTTTACACACATTGATGCCTTCACCAGAGTCCATACTCCACTACAGATGACTGTCAAGAAGGGTGACTGTCATGTCATGGGAGTGGTGCAACATGTAATTCGATCCTTGGTGATGAGACATGTATGCATGGTACTACAACATGCACAGAAACAGTTCCCACACATTTCCAAACCATACCAACACCAAAAAGCCTGTTTGGATCTCTTACCCAAATTGACATTTACACATGTCCGCTCATGGAACGCTGATTCAGCCCACGTTGCAATCATCATGAGGAATAGCATGAGGATAAAGATGACACGAACAGGCAACAGGCACAGCAACCTAGGAATGACAGACACACAAGAGGTCACCGTTAAAAATCTTTGCAAAAGACATGGGCAGTTACGAAACAGGAACAATGTAGGACACATGCAAATTTCAAGGAAAGTCATTGCGCATTACTGTGTGGCATGACATCAACACTCGCATGACACATCAGAACACACATCAAAGTCACTTTACATACAGCCAGCTGGACACACACATTGCAACACATGCCACTCAATGCTACAAGCTTGCTCACTCATTCCCAGTGACTCACAATTATGAGAAGAAGTTGCGTATGAGGTGACTCTGGATATCATCCTCCTCCTCCTCATCACTTGCATCGTGACCAAGCCCTTGATCCTCAACGGGTGGATGTTCTTGCTCCTCAGGATCCAGGATGAGTGGCAATGCCTTCTCAACTGCCATGTTGTGCAGCATGCAGCACATGATGAAGATCTTACAGACCTTGTCCGGTGCATATGGGAGGGATCCGCCGGTCTTATCGAGGCACTGGAATCGGCTCTTCAGGAGGCCAAACGTCCTCTCAATCACTCGCCTGTTCTGCCCGTGTGCATTATTGTACCGCTGATCTGCAGCTGTTCTTGGGTTGCGGAGAGGTGTCATTAGCCATGGCATGTTGGGATATCCCGAGTCACCTACATAGATACACCATGTAAATAAGTGGGACAGGAGATGCCGTTAGAGCAATAGATACTGAAACACACAGGACAAACAGAGTTTACATACCAACAAGACATGCCCACTTGTTGCGCAGCCGCAGCATTATTTGTGGCACCCTGCTATGCCTCATGATGAATGCATTGTGTGCCGATCCTGGAATACGTGCACAAACGTGGGAAATCAGCATGTTAGCAAGACACACCACAAGGGCATTTATTGAATGGTAATGTTTACGGTTGCGGTAAGCCTGCTCCTGTGCCTGTGGTGGTACCAAAGCCACACGTGTCCCATCAATGGACCCAATGACATGTGGCATCCCTCCCAGGGCATAGAAATCACCCTTGACATCTCTCAACTCTTCAGGAGTAGGACATTTGATGAATTCATCAATGTGCTCCAACATGGCTGCCAAAAGATCACGCTAGACACGGCTGAACATCGTCTGTGACATTCCACCAACATCAGCTATGGTTAATTGAAACGTACCTGTAGCAAAAAAATGTAGGGCTGCCATCACCTTTATCTTGGGGGTCAGCGCAGTAGGATACCTGTGTTGCGGTTGGAGATGTAGTGCCAGCTTGTTCGTCAACTCCTGAATCAACTGTTGAGCGAATCTGTAACGTCAGATGCAGGCACGTTACCTCATGGTAGCCATGTCTGGGAATGGCCTTGGTAGAGGCAGTGCCCTGCAGGACATATTTGGGAATAATGGAGATTGACAGTCAGCCAACATCAATGGCAATGTACATAGCACATGCAAAACTGCTAACAGACATCAGGTCACTATGGAGTCTGGCGTGTGCAATACATCCAGGACACATATGCTAGCTTGCTGGGACTCCTAAGAAAAGCCAGATACACCTGCTGATTGACAAATTGACATGACATGCCCTGAAATGAGCTGCTGGGCCGGTCTGAGTGAACAGCCCGAGATATCACCGGAGTGACACACGTCACCATACCTGCAGTGGAAGGTTGTCATCCCATCCAGACAGCTAACTGCAAGGCACACACACAGGTCACATGGAATGTCAAATGTACATATCAAACACATTGCCAGTAAGGTGTACACGTGACAACAAAACAACACAGCCATTGTCACGACGCAGACATGTATGCCTGGGAAAATATTATGTCTGATGCACACAGACCCAATAGCCGTGGGAATCCACATGTGGCATGGTGTGCGTGGATGTGAAACCATTCCCATCTCAACACAGACCCATGTTAGATGCACCAACAGCAGATGCAGTTTTACGGAACATAAACATCAAGCTCAATTTAACACATGACACACACCTGACATAGTCACATAGGGTCATGCTGAGCGTGACATGTCAGTTGACAAAGTGCCCCAGTCCCTGGCATCAGGAGACAGGTGCCGGTTGTGATGACTGTGCCATCCCAGTGTTGCTGTGCATGACAAAATCTGCCTGATGATACTCATGGGACAAGTGTCATGGTAATGTGTGCCACATAGTGCCCCATCACACATGACATGTGTCCACAGGTCATCACACATCGATTGTGCAACAAGATCAATCAATCAATCAGTGAACTTCTAAAGCACGCTACTTACCCATGAGGGTCTCAAGGCACTGAGGGGGGGGGGGGTGCTGCTACTGCTCGAAGACCCAGGTCTTGAGGAGCCTTCTGAAGGTGATCAGGTCTTGGGTCTGCCATAGATGGGTGGGGAGGGTGTTCCAGGTCTTGGCGGCGAGGAAGGAGAAGGATCTGCCACCGGAGGTCATTCGTTGGATGCGCTGGACAGCGGCGAGGGCGAGGCTGGCGGAGCGGAGCTGTCGGGAGGGGGTGTAGAAGTTGAGTCTGTCGTTCAGGTAGGCTGGTCCGGTGTTGTGGAGTGCTTTGTGTGTGTGGGTGAAGAGTTTGAAGGTGATCGTTTTGTTGACGGGGAGCCAGTGCAGGTCACTGAGGTGGGAGGTGATGTGGCTGCGGCGGGGGATGTTGAGGATCAGTCGGGCTGAGGCGTTCTGGATGCGTTATAGTCGACGTAGGTGCTTGGCCGGGATTCCTGCGTAGGGTGCGTAACCATAGTCCAGCCTGCTGCTGACGAGGGCTTGGGTTACCGTTCTTCTGGCTTCGGTCGGGATCCATTTGTAGATCCTGCGAAGCATGCGGAGGGTGTCGTAGCAGGATGAGGCAATGGCGTTGACCTGCTTTGACATGGAGAGGAAGGAGTCGAGGATGAACCCTAGGTTGCGTGCGTGGTACGTGGATATTGGAGCTGCTCCCAGTGTAGTCGGCCACAAGGAGTCATCCCACGCAGAGGCAGTGGGGTCTAGGATGAGGTCCTCTGTCTTGTCCGAGTTCAGTTTCAGGCGGCTGCTCCTCATCCACTCGGCGACGGCCTTCATCCCTTCGTGGAGGTTGGTCGTGGCGGTGTGCGGGTCCTTGGTGAGGGAGAGGATGAGCTGGGTATCGTCGGCGTAGGAGATGATGTTCAGGTCGTGTTGGTGGGCCACTTGTGCGAGGGGGGCCATGTAGACTTTGAACAGGGTCGGGCTGAGGGATGAGCCCTGGGGTACGCTGAAGATAATGTCGGTGGCTTCGGAGCAGAAGGGCGGGAGGCGGACTCTCTGGGTTCTGACGAAGAGGAAGGACGTGGCCCAGTCCAGGGCCTTCTTCTGGATACCAGCTTCTTGAAGGCGTGTTCTTAGTGTGCGATGGCAGACCGTGTCGAAGACGACTGGCTGACAGGTCCAGGAGGATGAGGGCTGAAGTTTTGCCGTTGTCTAGCTGGCACCTGATGTCGTCTGTGGCGGCGATGAGGGCATACTCTGTGCTGTGGTTGCATCTGAATCCGGACTGGGATGGGTCTAGGATGGTGTTGTCTTCGAGGTGGCGGGTCAGCTGCATATTGGCGATTTTCTCGATGACCTTCGCCGGGAAGGGGAGCAGGGAGATGGACCGGAAGTTCTTGAGGTCTTTGGGGTCCGCCTTGGGCTTCTTGAGGAGGGCATTGATTTCGGCGTGCTTCCAGATTTCCGGTAATGTTGCTGTGTCGAAGGAGATGTTGATGATCTTCTGCAATTGGGGTGCGATGGTTGCATCCGCTTGGTTGAAAACGTGGTGTGGGCAGGGGTCTGATGGAGATCCTGAGTGGATGAAGTTCATGACCTTGCGTGTCTCTTCGTCGTTGACGTGGGACCAGGAGGTCAGCTGGTTGGTGCAGGTGGCGTTTGGGGTGTGGTTTGTAGTGGGGCTGATGAGGAGTTGAAGCTGTCATGGATGTCGGCGATCTTGCGATGGAAGAAGGTGGCAAGTGAGTGGCACAGGTCTTGCGAGGGCGGGATGCCGTTGGTGTTGCCGCTGGAGTTGGAGAGTTCCTTTACTATGTTGAAAAGTTCTTTGCTGTCGTGTGCATTGTTGTCCAGTCTGGTTTTGAAGGACAATCTCTTGGCTGTTCTGATGAGGTGGTGATGTCTGCAAATGGCGTCCTTGTGGGCTGCTTGGCTGTCTGGTGCGTGGTCCTGAAGCCATTTCTTCTCCAGCTTCCGGCATGTTCGTTTGGAGATCTGGAGTTCTTCGGTGAACCAGGCGGCTTTCTTGTTGGGGTCGTTGACGGAGGGTTTCTTGAACGGGGCGAGGGTGTTGGCACAGTCGTTGATCCACTGTCTGAAGTTTCGGGTGGCGGCGTCTGTCTCGGTGGGGTCAGTGGGTGGGTTCTGCGTGAGGGTGGAGGTTAACTGGTCCTCGGTGACATTGCTACAGCAGCGGCGAGGCAGATGTTGGATGCGGTGGTGCGTGGCTGGTTTCTTGAAGGTGAAGTGGATGCATCGGTGGTCAGTCCAGTTCGGTGGTGTGGTTGAAGGCGATGTGGGTGCTTGTGGAGAAGACAGGGTCGAGCGTGTGGCCGGCGGCGTGGGTGGGTTTGGTGATGAGTTGTCGGAGGCCGAGGTTGGCGAGTTTGTCAATTAGGGTGGTGGAGTTGGCATCGTTGTTGTTCTCGAGGTGGAAGTTCAGGTCCCCGAGGAGGATGTAGTCCGTGGAGGCGAGTGCTTGGTTGCTGGCGAGGTCGGCGACGGAGTCGCTGAAGAGGGTCCGGGGGCTCTGTAGATGAGTGTTCCTCTGAGGGTGGTGTTGGGGTCGGTGTGGATCCGGAAGTGGAGGTGTTCGGCGGAGTTCAGTGAGTCGTCTGTGAGGGTGTGGACCTGGAGGGTGGACTTGTGGACGATGGCTATTCCTCCTCCCATCCCGTTGGCGTGGTCTATGCGGGCTATCTTGTAGCCGTCCGGGATGGCTATGGCGATGGCCGATGAGTCGTTTCACCAGGTCTTGGTCAGGAAGGCAACGTCTGGGCCGGTGGGGTCGAGCAGGTCCCAGAGCTCAACGGTGTGTTTGCATGCAGAGCGGGTGTTGAGGAGTATGCAGCGGAGGTGGTTGGGCCCGGTCCTTGGGGGTTTGGTGTTCTGTCGCAGGTGAAGCTGCAGGAGTGGCAGGGGAAGGGCCCGTGGGTGATTTTCGGGGTGGCCTGGAAGCAACGGTGGTCTCGGCTGGTGTAGAGAGCGTTGAGGGTGTTGGCGTCGTAGTGCAGTCCAGCGGCATGGAGGATGCGGGGTCTAGGGGTTCTGGCGCTGGGCGCGGTCCAGGCGCAGACGGGCGCAGACGGGCTTGCCTTTGGCGAGCCTTCGGCGCACAATCTGTGCACCACTGCGCGTCCGGGCAGTGGCCGCCATTTAAGGCTTGGAGGGTGGGAGGAACAGCTGGGAAGCGGGAGCAGGGCAGCGAGGGGGCATGACCGCGGGGAACAGCGGCGGGAAAACACAGCAATCACAGAAGTGAAGGAGGAGGTTGGGGGGGCGCAGGGGGCTACAACGGCGGGAAAAAATGAGGCAGAGTAGTATAGGAAAAACAGGCAGGAGGCAGAAATAGCTATCACAACAACCACAGTCCTGGGCACAGGAGGATCGAACCTGTACTTGGAGCGGCAGCAGCGGGGGTGAGCGCGCACAGGTGGTGCTGTTCGGCAGCAGGGGAGCGACCCGGCCCTTAGCTCATTATGAGTCAGCAGTACTTTTAAGTTTCTCAGTGCCTAGAAGCAATGTTCATTACAGGGCACATTGTGTATGAATTGCTATACTCATTGTCTGAAGGTCACAACACAGGACAAACAGCTGCTAGTATATTTGCTCAAAAAAAGGTCAAAAAAAGGGACTGAGAATTAACATGTTCATATTCACGTGGGATTTCAGAAAGCATAAATATGTAATGCTGCTTGACAGGGAGGAAATGTGGCCTGGTGGATAAGCTGCAGCCTGTGGAACCAGGAAGCCTGAGTTGCAATCCTGACTTCACCACTTAACTTAAATTGTTAAATCACTTTATCCCATTGTGCTTCCCTTATATTATCTTCCAAAATTGAGAGCACTTAAAAACAGGATGCGTTCCTGTTCAGCATCATGATGTAAAAATTTACCAAGTGCTTTAGTTTGTGGTCTCGTGCAGTGGTCATCTCCCGACTCCCCCTCCCAGCGGTGTATTTTTGGATTAAGATTAGATGCCCTGTGCTATATCACTGGCTGCATAGATGTGAAATCGGACGGTGTCCAATCTCATCCCTTTAAGGCACACAAATTAGTTGTCTTTCCCATTGGGGGAAAAAAATACTTCCACTCAGTTTTGTATTGATTAAATGTGTAATTCATTTAATGAAATTATTTTTCTTTCAAATTTGCAAACTTCATTACATTTTTCATAAGGATTGTAATCCAATGTGTTTCAGGCAATGTCTTTATGTGATGTCCAATGCATTTCGGGCATTTCACTCATGTGCACATTGGCCTTGCAGGACGCCAGATGTCGCCGGCCGAGACTTCCCGCCATTAGAACTTGGAGAAACTTGAAGAGTGTTGATTCCCTGATGAAGGGCATGAGTGAAATGCCCGAAATGCATTGGACATCACATAAAGACATTGCCTGAAACACATTGGATTACAATCCTTATGAAAAATGTAATGAAGTTTGCAAATTTGAAAGAAAAATAATTTCATTAAATGAATTACACATTTAATCAATACAAAACTGAGTGGAAGTATTTTTTTCCCCCAATGGGAAAGACAACTAATTTGTGTGCCTTAAAGGGATGAGATTGGACACCGTCCGATTTCACATCTATGCATTTACGAGACGACGTTGGACCCTCGTCGTCACCTTTAGGAGCACCATAAAAAACACTTTCTACCCTTAAACAAACATTGTTATAACCACAGCTGTGCTTCTACCCAACATTCTATCACTATATCACTGGCTGCCACACCTAGGGCCTGCATATGAAAGTATGGAATGAAAAGTACTTGATAGACATCCTTGTGCGAACGGTACCCCTACAACCCTGCCATGTGTGCGCCTCGTATGACTATTGTAATGGTGCCATACGTGAGTGTGTGAAACGCACCGTACCCCTGCATTCGCATCAGCGTGTGAAACGCACCGTACCCCTGCATTCGCATCAGCGTGTGAAATGCACTGTACCCCTGCATTCACATCAGCGTGTAAAACGTACCATACCCCTGCATTCGCATCAGCCTGTGAAATGCATCGTAACCCTGCATTCACATCAGCGTGTGAAACACACCATACCCCTGCATTCGCATCAGAGTGTGAAACGCACCCTACCCCTACTTTCCGGGCATGTGTGCGCATCGTATCACTATTGTAATGGTGCCATACGCGAGCGCGTGAAACGCACCGTACACGTGTGTGGATCTAAAAATTCATAAGGGGACACATAGGGAACGAGTAGTAGGCCCTGAATGCATCCTGGGTGTCATTGATACTGAGTTTTGAGTAGCTATGTGTCCAACAGGTGACCTGCAAAAGTCAGTTGGTCCAAAAAATACATTGTTGCAAAATGATTGTTTAGCTGAAGGTCAAATTTTGAACGATGCGAATGCTGTCAGAGCCGTATGTTTGAAGGGATTGGAGGAAACGTACGATGCGAACGGATCTGACCTATCACTCTGTACTCCTGGTACTGAATGCCCCTCAGCAGCACTGATTTAAGGCAGCATGAACCCCTGAGAGGGCACTTGCCTTCACAACATTGGAGTGGACCACACTGCTGCTGTCTCTGCATCCTCAGTCTCCTGCAATGGCACGTACTGTGGAGAGGGCCCCAGCATTCACTGAGGAGGAGAACCAGGCCCTGCTGGACAGCCTCCTCCCACAGTACCCGAAGCTGTATGGGAGACCAGAGGAGCAGGTGAGTGCTGACTCCACTACCTTTGACTGTGCACCTGTTGTGTGAGTGCCACAACAGGCCTTGTGTCCAGGTGGGACATACATGCAATGTGGTTTGGAGTGAGTCCCAGGGGGTGTACATGCTGATGTCCCTCATGCAGAGCATGATGTAGTTCATGTGTGTTCAGTCCTCACTTGCATTGTGCTTACTGTGACACTCACTGCATAGGGAATGACACATTCAGCTGTGCCAGACCTTGGAGTCTTCATTTCCAAATGTCCTGAGGTGGAACAGTGGTCCCCCCGGAGTGACAGGTGACTGTACTAACAGATGTTTATGAGTTGAGGGGACCTGTGGTGAGATTGTCCAAATGATGTGTACAACCTCATGGATATTGGTGTGTGTGAATGTGCCTTGTCATGTGGGTGAGTGTGTATGTGATGTGTGGTACCACTGCTGCATGGCGTATGCAGCAGCTCTCCCTATCTGATGTGACAAGTAAGCAGTGCTGTGTGCGTGACTTGCAAAGCTAGCACGACACCTGTGACACCCCACAAGCAAGTGGCACATGTGCAAAGTGAGGGTTGTATCCGCTGTTGTCAGTGACAGGCGAGTGATCTGTGCCAGGGTGTGTCTGTATGGTCTGCTGAGGGTTCTTCAGTGGAGTGGGATATGTGACTGCTTGGCACGTGCTGTCCCACACCCTGCAGTTGCATGTGTGGCCCAGTGTGTGCCATGATCAGTAAGTGTGTTGCACCCCTTGCGCCATCTGTTGGCCTGCAATGCCATGTAGTGCATTGGGGCTTGCACACCAGCAAAATTCACATGGACAATGATGCAAGTCCTGTCAGCATCCTATGCCCTGTCACATTATCAAAGATGTGCAAGTGTGTGTCTCTGGTACATGGAGCAGGTGTAGTGATGTTGTCTCACTGTGTCTTCCTGACAGGTAAAACCATACGAGAAGGGGAAATCTGGCGGGACATCGTCAGGGCGGTCAGGTCTGCGGGGGGCCCTCGCCGGCACCTACGTAACGTGCTGAAGAGGTGGAAGGACATCCGGTGCTGGACCCGGTGTATCGCCCGGGTCCAGCTGAAGTTGTCACCTCCACGCCAGCATGGTGTATGCTGTCGCCTGACCCCTCACATGCTCCGTGTCCTGGTGGTGGTGTTCCCAGACCTCGATGGGTAGTTGCCGGAGAGACAGCAGCAAGGAGGGGGTAGGTACATGGCTGTTTGTTGTGTTGTGTGTCCCCTGCTTTTGGAAGTGCTCTGAAGCCTGGCTACATTCCCACAGTTGGGGTGTCAGCTCAGACAGGTTATATGTGCAGTGCCTTTTCGGCTCCCCATAGTCAATTCGTGCTCATTTTCATCCCTTCCCCTCCTTAACATGTGTCCCCTGGTCTGTGTGTAATCACATTTGCACATGTTCCTATAGGGTGCAAGAAATTCACACTGCACATTGATTTACGCATCATGTGGGAGGGTGGTCTGTGACATGTGTTGGGACCTTGCCTGTGACATGACCTGTGCACTGTGTTTGGGCTTCATATTTGTTGGCACTGATGATGAGTCTCAACATAGGAGTATGAGGTTTCAACTGCACACCCTTGCAGCATGCATGACCTATGTTGTGTCCTCAGACATGATGTACATCAGTGGGTGCAACCTATGAACTTTGCTTTTTTTCCCTACTGACGATTGAGGAATCATGAAACACGTGTCTAGGGATACGAAATGAAACTAATAATACAGCACTGGCTATGAACACTTTGAATTGAATTGAGCGAGAAATTATGAACTACGTGAACCAACATGCAAGAGGTATTTACGTTGGGGCGTGTCTGGTACGCTCCCACCCCCCTAAGAGTACAAAGATTGGCTCCCACGAACCGCCGAGCTGACGAGCTCGGGAGCCTGCGCCTTCATGCTGTGAGTGGAACTGGTCCTGAGAGATGAGGCAGCACGCCCTGCAACCTATGAACTTTGCTTTTTTTCCCTACTGACGATTGAGGAATCATGAAACACGTGTCTAGGGATACGAATTAAAACTAATAATACAGCACTGGCTATGAACACTTTGAATTAAATTGAGCGAGAAATTATGAACTACGTGAACCAACATGCAAGAGGTAATTACGTTGGGGCGTGTCTGGTGCGCTCCCACACCCCTAAGAGTACAAAGATTGGCGCGCATGAGCCGCCGAGCTGACGTGCTCGGTAGCCTGCGCCTTCATGCTGTGAGTGGAACTGGTCCTGAGAGATAAGGCAGCACGCCCTGCAACCTATGAACTTTGCTTTTTTTTTCTACTGACGATGAGGAATCATGAAACGCGTGACTAGGGATACAAATTGAAACTAATAATACAGCACTGGCTATGAACACTTTGAATTGAATTGAGCGAGAAATTATGAACTACGTGAACGAACATGCAAGAGGTAATTACGTTGGGGCATGTCTGGTACGCTCCCACCCCCCTAAGAGTACAAACATTGGCTCGCACGAGCTGACGAGCTCGGGAGCCTGCGCCTTCATGCTGGGAGTGGAACTGGTCCTGAGAGATGAGGCAGCACGTCCTCTAACCTATGAACTTTGCTTTTCTTCTCTACTGACGATTGAGGAATCATGAAACACGTGTCTAGGGATACGAATTGAAACTAATAATACAGCACTGGCTATGAACACTTTGAATTGAATTGAGCGAGAAATTATGAACTATGTGAACCAACATGCAAGAGGTAATTACGTTGGGGCGTGTCTGGTGCGCTCCCACACCCCTAAGAGTACAAAGATTGGCGCGCATGAGCCGCCGAGCTGACGTGCTCGGTAGCCTGCGCCTTCATGCTGTGAGTGGAACTGGTCCTGAGAGATGAGGCAGCACGCCCTGCAACCTATGAACTTTGCTTTTTTTCCCTACTGACGATTGAGGAATCATGAAACACGTGTCTAGGGATACGAATTAAAACTAATAATACAGCACTGGCTATGAACACTTTGAATTGAATTGAGCGAGAAATTATGAACTACGTGAACCAACATGCAAGAGGTAATTACGTTGGGGCGTGTCTGGTGCGCTCCCACCCCCCTAAGAGTACAAAGATTGGCACGCATGAGCCGCCGAGCTGACGTGCTCGGTAGCCTGCGCCTTCATGCTGTGAGTGAAACTGGTCCTGAGAGATGAGGCAGCACGCCCTGCAACCTATGAACTTTGCTTTTTTTTTCTACTGACGATGAGGAATCATGAAACGCGTGACTAGGGATACGAATTGAAACTAATAATACAGCACTGGCTATGAACACTTTGAATTGAATTGAGCGAGAAATTATGAACTACGTGAACCAACATGCAAGAGGTAATTACGTTGGGGCATGTCTGGTACGCTCCCACCCCCCTAAGAGTACAAAGATTGGCTCGCACGAGCTGACGAGCTCGGGAGCCTGCGCCTTCATGCTGTGAGTGGAACTGGTCCTGAGAGATGAGGCAGCACGTCCTCTAACCTATGAACTTTGCTTTTTTTCTCTACTGACGATTGAGGAATCATGAAACACGTGTCTAGGGATACGAATTGAAACTAAAAATACAGCACTGGCTATGAACACTTTGAATTGAATTGAGCGAGAAATTATGAACTACGTGAACCAACATGCAAGAGGTAATTACGTTGGGGCGTGTCTGTTACGCTCCCACCCCCCTAAGAGTACAAAGATTGGCTCGCACGAGCCGCCGAGCTGGCGAGCTCTGGAGCCTGCGCCTTCATGCTGTGAGTGGAACTGGTCCTGAGAGAAAGAGCAGCACGCCCTGCAACCTATGAACTTTGCTTTTTTTCCCTTCTGACGATTGAGGAATCATGAAACACGTGTCTAGGGATACGAATTGAAACTAATAATACAGCACTGGCTATGAACACTTTGAATTGAATTGAGCGAGAAATTATAAACTACGTGAACCAACATGCAAGAGGTAATTACGTTGGGGCGTGTCTGGTGCGCTCCCACCCCCCTAAGAGTACAAAGATTGGCTGGCACGAGCCGCCAAGCTGACGAGCTAGCGAGCCTGCGCCTTCATGCTGTGAGTGGAACTGGTCCTGAGAGATGAGGCAGCACTAAGCATGGGCGGATTTTGCGGATCCACGATTCACGGATTTGCGTATTCACGGATCGTGGATCCGCAAAATCCGCGGATTTTGCGGATTTGCGGATTTGGGGCGGGGCTTCCATGCCAGGACCATCGTGCCAGAATGAACCCTGCCCTTCATATTTATTCAAGAAGACGCCACCGTTTTGTGCCATACCTCTACTCAACTGGAGTACTTTCTACTGGATAATCAGTAAGTGCTACCTCGTTGGGTAAATGTATAGTGCTTTTACTACACTACAGCTACCTAAAGTGCCAGAGAGTTGTCTACAGCGACCAGGTGTGTGTTACTATGCAATCGCGCCGAAGGGCGCAGGGGTCCCTTGAGTGAGCTATCATAGTGGGTAAATGGCAGGAAGACGGTGCACACCACGAGTGTGTGGGCGGGGCCAAACGGACGGGGCTTCCATGCGAGTGCACATGCCTCTTGTGTGTATAAAAGGTCAGAGACCGATCAGAGCAGCAGATGAAGATACAGAAGCTCCTGGCCACAGGAACAGCACGAGGATTGCGCTCGTGAAAGTCAAGGATGCAAAGGCCTCTGTCCAGCATCACAGCTGATTTTCGATGGTATATTTGGGAAGAAGGCACATCTGCCCAGCCTTGACAACGCTCACGATTGTTTTTTGGGCCGACGAATGAGTCACTGAATTTAAGCTTCAACTAGGGCACATGCTTAATTGATATCTGTAAGTGCTTCCGGTTGAGGTTTCATTTTTGTGCCAGGACCGTCGTGCCAGAATGAACCCTGCCCTTCAGATTTATTCAAGAAGACGCCACCGTTTTGTGCCTGTTGTAACTATTTTACGATGGCGCCGGCAAGCTGCCAGCGCCATCCTAAAATAGTTACTAAATTAGCTTCAACAGGAAGCTCTAATAGATCAAATAAAGCAGGCGCTCGAGCACCTGCTTTATTTTATCTATTAGAGCTTCCTGTTGAAGCTAATTTAGTAACTATTTTAGGATGGCGCTGTCAGCTTTCCGGCGCCATCGTAAATTAGTTACAACAGGCCAGCAAGGCTTGAACTTTTGCCCCCGGAATCCGCCGCTCGTGGATTTGCGAATTCGCGGTAAATTCACGGGAGTTCGCCGATCGCGAATTTACCGAAAATTCGCAAAATCCGCGAGCGTAACGGATTTTGCGCTCATACTTAGGCAGCACGCCCTGCAACCTATGAACTTTGCTTTTTTTCCCTACTGACGATTGAGGAATCATGAAACACGTGTCTAGGGATACGAATTAAAACTAATAATACAGCACTGGCTATGAACACTTTGAATTGAATTGAGCGAGAAATTATGAACTACGTGAACCAACATGCAAGGGGTAATTGCGTTGGGGCGTGTCTGGTGCGGTCCCACCCCCCTAAGAGTACAAAGATTGGCTCTCACGAGCCGCCGAGCTGACGAGCTCCGGAGCCTGCGCCTTCATGCTGTGAGTGGAACTGGTCCTGAGAGATGAGGCAGCACGCCCTGCAACCTAAGAACTTTGCTTTTTTTCCCTACTGACGATTGAGGAATCATGAAACACGTGTCTAGGGATACGAATTGAAATTAATAATACAGCACTGGCTATGAACACTTTGAATTGAATTGAGAGAGAAATTATGAACTACGTGAACCAACATGCAAGAGGTAATTACGTTGGGGCGTGTCTGGTGCGCTCCCACCCCCCTAAGAGTACAAAGATTGGCGCGCATGAGCCGCCGAGCGGATGAGCTCGGGAGCCTGCGCCTTCATGCTGTGAGTGGAACCGGTCCTGAGAGATGAGGCAGCACGCCCTGCAACCTATGAACTTTGCTTTTTTCCCTACTGACGATGAGGAATCATGAAACACGTGACTAGGGATACGAATTGAAACTAATAATACAGCACTGGCTATGAACACTTTGAATTGAATTGAGCGAGAAATTATGAACTACGTGAACCAACATGCAAGAGGTAATTACGTTGGGGTATGTCTGGTACGCTCCCACCCCCCTAAGAGTACAAAGATTGGCTCGCACGAGCCGCCGAGCTGACGAGCTCCGGAGCCTGCGCCTTCATGCTGTGAGTGGAACTGGTCCTGAGAGATGTGGCAGCATGTCCTACAACCGATGAACTTTGCTTTTTTTCCTTACTGACGATTGAGGAATCATGAAACACGTGTCTAGGGATACGAATTGAAACTAATAATACAGCACTGGCTATGAACACTTTGAATTGAATTGAGCGAGAAATTATTAACTACGTGGACCAACATGCAAGAGGTAATTACGTTGGGGCGTGTCTGGTGCGCTCCCACCCCCCTAAGAGTACAAAGATTGGCTCGCACGAGTCGCCGAGCTGACGAGCTCGGGAGCCTGCGCCTTCAAGCTGTGAGTGGAATTGGTCCTGAGAGATGAGGCAGCACGCCCTGCAACCTATCAACTTTGCTTTTTTTCCCTACTGACGATTGAGGAATCATGAAACACGTGTCTAGGGATACGAATTGAAACTAAAAATACCGCACTGGCTATGAACACTTTGAATTGAATTGAGCGAGAAATTATGAACTACGTGAACCAACATGCAAGAGGTAATTACGTTGGGGCGTGTCTGGTGCGCTCCCACCCCCTAAGAGTACAAAGATTGGCTCGCACGAGCCGCTGAGCTGACGAGCTCAGGAGCCTGCGCCTTCATGCTGTGAGTGGAACTAGTCCTGAGAGATGAGGCAGCACGCCCTGCAACCTATGAACTTTGCTTTTTTTCCCTACTGACGATTGAGGAATCATGAAACAAGTGTCTAGGGATACGAATTGAAACTAATAATACAGCACTGGCTATGAACACTTTGAATTGAATTGAGCGAGAAATTATGAACTACGTGAACCAACATGCAAGAGGTAATTACGTTGGGGCGTGTCTGTTACGCTCCCACCCCCCTAAGAGTACAAAGATTGGCTCGCACGAGCCGCCGAGCTGGCGAGCTCTGGAGCCTGCGCCTTCATGCTGTGAGTGGAACTGGTCCTGAGAGAAAGAGCAGCACGCCCTGCAACCTATGAACTTTGCTTTTTTTCCCTTCTGACGATTGAGGAATCATGAAACACGTGTCTAGGGATACGAATTGAAACTAATAATACAGCACTGGCTATGAACACTTTGAATTGAATTGAGCGAGAAATTATAAACTACGTGAACCAACATGCAAGAGGTAATTACGTTGGGGCGTGTCTGGTGCGCTCCCACCCCCCTAAGAGTACAAAGATTGGCTGGCACGAGCCGCCAAGCTGACCAGCTAGCGAGCCTGCGCCTTCATGCTGTGAGTGGAACTGGTCCTGAGAGATGAGGCAGCACTAAGCATGGGCGGATTTTGCGGATCCACGATTCACGGATTTGCGTATTCATGGATCGTGGATCCGCAAAATCCGCGGATTTTGCGGATTTGCGGATTTGGGGCGGGGCTTCCATGCCAGGACCATCGTGCCAGAATGAACCCTGCCCTTCATATTTATTCAAGAAGACGCCACCGTTTTGTGCCATACCTCTACTCAACTGGAGTACTTTCTACTGGATAATCAGTAAGTGCTACCTCGTTGGGTAAATGTATAGTGCTTTTACTACACTACAGCTACCTAAAGTGCCAGAGAGTTGTCTACAGCGACCAGGTGTGTGTTACTATGCAATCGCGCCGAAGGGCGCAGGGGTCCCTTGAGTGAGCTATCATAGTGGGTAAATGGCAGGAAGACGGTGCACACCACGAGTGTGTGGGCGGGGCCAAACGGACGGGGCTTCCATGCGAGTGCACATGCCTCTTGTGTGTATAAAAGGTCAGAGACCGATCAGAGCAGCAGATGAAGATACAGAAGCTCCTGGCCACAGGAACAGCACGAGGATTGCGCTCGTGAAAGTCAAGGATGCAAAGGCCTCTGTCCAGCATCACAGCTGATTTTCGATGGTATATTTGGGAAGAAGGCACATCTGCCCAGCCTTGACAACGCTCACGATTGTTTTTTGGGCAGACGAATGAGTCACTGAATTTAAGCTTCAACTAGGGCACATGCTTAATTGATATCTGTAAGTGCTTCCGGTTGAGGTTTAATTTTTGTGCCAGGACCGTCGTGCCAGAATGAACCCTGCCCTTCAGATTTATTCAAGAAGACGCCACCGTTTTGTGCCTGTTGTAACTATTTTACGATGGCGCCGGCAAGCTGCCAGCGCCATCCTAAAATAGTTACTAAATTAGCTTCAACAGGAAGCTCTAATAGATCAAATAAAGCAGGCGCTCGAGCACCTGCTTTATTTTATCTATTAGAGCTTCCTGTTGAAGCTAATTTAGTAACTATTTTAGGATGGCGCTGTCAGCTTTCCGGCACCATCGTAAATTAGTTACAACAGGCCAGCAAGGCTTGAACTTTTGCCCCCGGAATCCGCCGCTCGTGGATTTGCGAATTCGCGGTAAATTCACGGGAGTTCGCCGATCGCGAATTTACCGAAAATTCGCAAAATCCGCGAGCGTAACGGATTTTGCGCTCATACTTAGGCAGCACGCCCTGCAACCTATGAACTTTGCTTTTTTTCCCTACTGACGATTGAGGAATCATGAAACACGTGTCTAGGGATACGAATTAAAACTAATAATACAGCACTGGCTATGAACACTTTGAATTGAATTGAGCGAGAAATTATTAACTACGTGGACCAACATGCAAGAGGAAATTACGTTGGGGCGTGTCTGGTGCGCTCCCACCCCCCTAAGAGTACAAAGATTGGCTCGCACGAGTCGCCGAGCTGACGAGCTCGGGAGCCTGCGCCTTCAAGCTGTGAGTGGAACTGGTCCTGAGAGATGAGGCAGCACGCCCTGCAACCTATCAACTTTGCTTTTTTTCCCTACTGACGATTGAGGAATCATGAAACACGTGTCTAGGGATACGAATTGAAACTAAAAATACAGCACTGGCTATGAACACTTTGAATTGAATTGAGCGACAAATTATGAACTACGTGAACCAACATGCAAGAGGTAATTACGTTGGGGCGTGTCTGGTGCGCTCCCACCCCCTAAGAGTACAAAGATTGGCTCGCACGAGCCGCTGAGCTGACGAGCTCGGGAGCCTGCGCCTTCATGCTGTGAGTGGAACTGGTCCTGAGAGATGAGGCAGCACGCCCTGCAACCTATGAACTTTGCTTTTTTTCCCTACTGACGATTGAGGAATCATGAAACAAGTGTCTAGGGATACGAATTGAAACTAATAATACAGCACTGGCTATGAACACTTTGAATGGAATTGAGCGAGAAATTATGAACTACGTGAACCAACATGCAAGAGGTAATTACGTTGGGGCGTGTCTGGTGCGCTCCCACCCCCCTAAGAGTACAAATATTGGCTCGCACTAGCCGCCGAGCTGACGAGCTCGGGAGCCTGCGCCTTCATGCTGTGAGTTTAACTGATCCTGAGAGATGAGGCAGCACGCCCTGCAACCTATGAACTTTGCTTTTTTTTCCTACTGACGATTGAGGAATCATGAAACACGTGTCTAGGGATATGAATTGAAACTAATAATACAGCACTGGCTATGAACACTTTGAATTGAATTGAGCGAGAAATTATGAACTACGTGAACCAACATGCAAGAGGTAATTACGTTGGGGCGTGCCTGGTGCGCTCCCACCCCCCTAAGAGTACAAAGATTGGCTCGCACGAGTTGCCGAGCTGAGGAGCTCGGGAGCCTGCGCCTTCATGCTGTGAGTGGAACTGGTCCTGAGAGATGAGGCAGCACGCCCTGCAACCTATGAACTTTGCTTTTTTTCCCTACTGACGATTGAGGAATCATGAAACACGTGTCTAGGGATTCGAATTGAAACTAATAATACAGCACTGGCTAAGAACACTTTGAATTGAATTGAGCGAGAAATTATGAACTACGTGAACCAATATGCAAGAGGTAATTACGTTGGGGCGTGTCTGGTGCGCTCCCACCCCCCTAAGAGTACAAAGATTGGCTCGCACGAGCCGCAGAGCTGACGAGCTCGGGAGCCTGCGCCTTCATGCTGTGAGTGGAACTGGTCCTGAGAGATGAGGCATCACGCCCTGCAACCTATGAACTTTGCTTTTTTTCCCTACTGACGATTGAGGGATCATGAAACACGTGTCTAGGGATACGAAATGAAACTAATAATACAGCACTGGCTATGAACACTTTGAATTGAATTGAGCGAGAAATTATGAACTACGTGAACCAACATGCAAGAGGTAATTACGTTGGGGCGTGTCTGGTACGCTCCCACCCCCCTAAGAGTACAAAGATTGGCTCCCACGAACCGCCGAGCTGACGAGCTCGGGAGCCTGCGCCTTCATGCTGTGAGTGGAACTGGTCCTGAGAGATGAGGCAGCACGCCCTGTAACCTATGAACTTTGCTTTTTTCTCTACTGACGATTGAGGAATAATGAAACACGTGTCTAGGGATACGAATTGAAACTAATAATACAGCACTGGCTATGAACACTTTGAATTGAATTGAGCGAGAAATTATGAACTACGTGAACCAACATGCAAGAGGTAATTACGTTGGGGCGTGTCTGGTACGCTCCCACCCCCCTAAGAGTACAAAGATTGGCTCGCACGAGCCGCCGAGCTGACGAGCTCGGGAGCCTGCGCCTTCATGCTGAGAGTGGAACTGGTCCTGAGAGATGAGGCAGCACGCCCTGCAACCTATGAACTTTGCTTTTTTTCCCTATTGACGATTGAGGAATCATGAAACACGTGTCTAGGGATACGAAATGAAACTAATAATACAGCACTGGCTATGAACACTTTGAATTGAATTGAGCGAGAAATTATGAACTACGTGAACCAACATGCAAGAGGTAATTACGTTGGGGCGTGTCTGGTACGCTCCCACCCCCCTAAGAGTACAAAGATTGGCTCCCACGAACCGCCGAGCTGACGAGCTCGGGAGCCTGCGCCTTCATGCTGTGAGTGGAACTGGTCCTGAGAGATGAGGCAGCACGTCCTCTAACCTATGAACTTTGATTTTCTTCTCTACTGACGATTGAGGAATCATGAAACACGTGTCTAGGGATACGAATTGAAACTAATAATACAGCACTGGCTATGAACACTTTGAATTGAATTGAGCGAGAAATTATGAACTACGTGAACCAACATGCAAGAGGTAATTACGTTGGGGCGTGTCTGGTGCGCTCCCACACCCCTAAGAGTACAAAGATTGGCGCGCATGAGCCGCCGAGCTGACGTGCTCGGTAGCCTGCGCCTTCATGCTGTGAGTGGAACTGGTCCTGAGAGATGAGGCAGCACGCCCTGCAACCTATGAACTTTGCTTTTTTTCCCTACTGACGATTGAGGAATCATGAAACACGTGTCTAGGGTTACGAATTAAAACTAATAATACAGCACTGGCTATGAACACTTTGAATTGAATTGAGCGAGAAATTATGAACTACGTGAACCAACATGCAAGAGGTAATTACGTTGGGGCGTGTCTGGTGCGCTCCCACACCCCTAAGAGTACAAAGATTGGCACGCATGAGCCGCCGAGCTGACGTGCTC
Source organism: Lissotriton helveticus (assembly GCF_964261635.1). Taxonomy (NCBI): domain Eukaryota; kingdom Metazoa; phylum Chordata; class Amphibia; order Caudata; family Salamandridae; genus Lissotriton; species Lissotriton helveticus. The sequence goes on along the minus strand of NC_136068.1, from coordinate 1,622,518,665 downwards.
GGTAGCCTGCGCCTTCATGCTGTGAGTGAAACTGGTCCTGAGAGATGAGGCAGCACGCCCTGCAACCTATGAACTTTGCTTTTTTTTTCTACTGACGATGAGGAATCATGAAACGCGTGACTAGGGATACGAATTGAAACTAATAATACAGCACTGGCTATGAACACTTTGAATTGAATTGAGCGAGAAATTATGAACTACGTGAACCAACATGCAAGAGGTAATTACGTTGGGGCATGTCTGGTACGCTCCCACCCCCCTAAGAGTACAAAGATTGGCTCGCACGAGCTGACGAGCTCGGGAGCCTGCGCCTTCATGCTGTGAGTGGAACTGGTCCTGAGAGATGAGGCAGCACATCCTCTAACCTATGAACTTTGCTTTTTTTCTCTACTGACGATTGAGGAATCATGAAACACGTGTCTAGGGATACGAATTGAAACTAAAAATACAGCACTGGCTATGAACACTTTGAATTGAATTGAGCGAGAAATTATGAACTACGTGAACCAACATGCAAGAGGTAATTACGTTGGGGCGTGTCTGTTACGCTCCCACCCCCCTAAGAGTACAAAGATTGGCTCGCACGAGCCGCCGAGCTGGCGAGCTCTGGAGCCTGCGCCTTCATGCTGTGAGTGGAACTGGTCCTGAGAGAAAGAGCAGCACGCCCTGCAACCTATGAACTTTGCTTTTTTTCCCTTCTGACGATTGAGGAATCATGAAACACGTGTCTAGGGATACGAATTGAAACTAATAATACAGCACTGGCTATGAACACTTTGAATTGAATTGAGCGAGAAATTATAAACTACGTGAACCAACATGCAAGAGGTAATTACGTTGGGGCGTGTCTGGTGCGCTCCCACCCCCCTAAGAGTACAAAGATTGGCTGGCACGAGCCGCCAAGCTGACGAGCTAGCGAGCCTGCGCCTTCATGCTGTGAGTGGAACTGGTCCTGAGAGATGAGGCAGCACTAAGCATGGGCGGATTTTGCGGATCCACGATTCACGGATTTGCGTATTCACGGATCGTGGATCCGCAAAATCCGCGGATTTTGCGGATTTGCGGATTTGGGGCGGGGCTTCCATGCCAGGACCATCGTGCCAGAATGAACCCTGCCCTTCATATTTATTCAAGAAGACGCCACCGTTTTGTGCCATACCTCTACTCAACTGGAGTACTTTCTACTGGATAATCAGTAAGTGCTACCTCGTTGGGTAAATGTATAGTGCTTTTACTACACTACAGCTACCTAAAGTGCCAGAGAGTTGTCTACAGCGACCAGGTGTGTGTTACTATGCAATCGCGCCGAAGGGCGCAGGGGTCCCTTGAGTGAGCTATCATAGTGGGTAAATGGCAGGAAGACGGTGCACACCACGAGTGTGTGGGCGGGGCCAAACGGACGGGGCTTCCATGCGAGTGCACATGCCTCTTGTGTGTATAAAAGGTCAGAGACCGATCAGAGCAGCAGATGAAGATACAGAAGCTCCTGGCCACAGGAACAGCACGAGGATTGCGCTCGTGAAAGTCAAGGATGCAAAGGCCTCTGTCCAGCATCACAGCTGATTTTCGATGGTATATTTGGGAAGAAGGCACATCTGCCCAGCCTTGACAACGCTCACGATTGTTTTTTGGGCCGACGAATGAGTCACTGAATTTAAGCTTCAACTAGGGCACATGCTTAATTGATATCTGTAAGTGCTTCCGGTTGAGGTTTAATTTTTGTGCCAGGACCGTCGTGCCAGAATGAACCCTGCCCTTCAGATTTATTCAAGAAGACGCCACCGTTTTGTGCCTGTTGTAACTATTTTACGATGGCGCCGGCAAGCTGCCAGCGCCATCCTAAAATAGTTACTAAATTAGCTTCAACAGGAAGCTCTAATAGATCAAATAAAGCAGGCGCTCGAGCACCTGCTTTATTTGATCTATTAGAGCTTCCTGTTGAAGCTAATTTAGTAACTATTTTAGGATGGCGCTGTCAGCTTTCCGGCGCCATCGTAAATTAGTTACAACAGGCCAGCAAGGCTTGAACTTTTGCCCCCGGTATCCGCCGCTCGTGGATTTGCGAATTCGCGGTAAATTCACGGGAGTTCGCCGATCGCGAATTTACCGAAAATTCGCAAAATCCGCGAGCGTAACGGATTTTGCGCTCATACTTAGGCAGCACGCCCTGCAACCTATGAACTTTGCTTTTTTTCCCTACTGACGATTGAGGAATCATGAAACACGTGTCTAGGGATACGAATTAAAACTAATAATACAGCACTGGCTATGAACACTTTGAATTGAATTGAGCGAGAAATTATGAACTACGTGAACCAACATGCAAGGGGTAATTGCGTTGGGGCGTGTCTGGTGCGCTCCCACCCCCCTAAGAGTACAAAGATTGGCGCGCATGAGCCGCCGAGCGGATGAGCTCGGGAGCCTGCGCCTTCATGCTGTGAGTGGAACCGGTCCTGAGAGATGAGGCAGCACGCCCTGCAACCTATGAACTTTGCTTTTTTCCCTACTGACGATGAGGAATCATGAAACACGTGACTAGGGATACGAATTGAAACTAATAATACAGCACTGGCTATGAACACTTTGAATTGAATTGAGCGAGAAATTATGAACTACGTGAACCAACATGCAAGAGGTAATTACGTTGGGGTATGTCTGGTACGCTCCCACCCCCCTAAGAGTACAAAGATTGGCTCGCACGAGCCGCCGAGCTGACGAGCTCCGGAGCCTGCGCCTTCATGCTGTGAGTGGAACTGGTCCTGAGAGATGTGGCAGCATGCCCTACAACCGATGAACTTTGCTTTTTTTCCTTACTGACGATTGAGGAATCATGAAACACGTGTCTAGGGATACGAATTGAAACTAATAATACAGCACTGGCTATGAACACTTTGAATTGAATTGAGCGAGAAATTATTAACTACGTGGACCAACATGCAAGAGGTAATTACGTTGGGGCGTGTCTGGTGCGCTCCCACCCCCCTAAGAGTACAAAGATTGGCTCGCACGAGTCGCCGAGCTGACGAGCTCGGGAGCCTGCGCCTTCAAGCTGTGAGTGGAACTGGTCCTGAGAGATGAGGCAGCACGCCCTGCAACCTATCAACTTTGCTTTTTTTCCCTACTGACGATTGAGGAATCATGAAACACGTGTCTAGGGATACGAATTGAAACTAAAAATACAGCACTGGCTATGAACACTTTGAATTGAATTGAGCGAGAAATTATGAACTACGTGAACCAACATGCAAGAGGTAATTACGTTGGGGCGTGTCTGGTGCGCTCCCACCCCCTAAGAGTACAAAGATTGGCTCGCATGAGCCGCTGAGCTGACGAGCTCAGGAGCCTGCGCCTTCATGCTGTGAGTGGAACTAGTCCTGAGAGATGAGGCAGCACGCCCTGCAACCTATGAACTTTGCTTTTTTTCCCTACTGACGATTGAGGAATCATGAAACAAGTGTCTAGGGATACGAATTGAAACTAATAATACAGCACTGGCTATGAACACTTTGAATTGAATTGAGCGAGAAATTATGAACTACGTGAACCAACATGCAAGAGGTAATTACGTTGGGGCGTGTCTGTTACGCTCCCACCCCCCTAAGAGTACAAAGATTGGCTCGCACGAGCCGCCGAGCTGGCGAGCTCTGGAGCCTGCGCCTTCATGCTGTGAGTGGAACTGGTCCTGAGAGAAAGAGCAGCACGCCCTGCAACCTATGAACTTTGCTTTTTTTCCCTTCTGACGATTGAGGAATCATGAAACACGTGTCTAGGGATACGAATTGAAACTAATAATACAGCACTGGCTATGAACACTTTGAATTGAATTGAGCGAGAAATTATAAACTACGTGAACCAACATGCAAGAGGTAATTACGTTGGGGCGTGTCTGGTGCGCTCCCACCCCCCTAAGAGTACAAAGATTGGCTGGCACGAGCCGCCAAGCTGACCAGCTAGCGAGCCTGCGCCTTCATGCTGTGAGTGGAACTGGTCCTGAGAGATGAGGCAGCACTAAGCATGGGCGGATTTTGCGGATCCACGATTCACGGATTTGCGTATTCACGGATCGTGGATCCGCAAAATCCGCGGATTTTGCGGATTTGCGGATTTGGGGCGGGGCTTCCATGCCAGGACCATCGTGCCAGAATGAACCCTGCCCTTCATATTTATTCAAGAAGACGCCACCGTTTTGTGCCATACCTCTACTCAACTGGAGTACTTTCTACTGGATAATCAGTAAGTGCTACCTCGTTGGGTAAATGTATAGTGCTTTTACTACACTACAGCTACCTAAAGTGCCAGAGAGTTGTCTACAGCGACCAGGTGTGTGTTACTATGCAATCGCGCCGAAGGGCGCAGGGGTCCCTTGAGTGAGCTATCATAGTGGGTAAATGGCAGGAAGACGGTGCACACCACGAGTGTGTGGGCGGGGCCAAACGGACGGGGCTTCCATGCGAGTGCACATGCCTCTTGTGTGTATAAAAGGTCAGAGACCGATCAGAGCAGCAGATGAAGATACAGAAGCTCCTGGCCACAGGAACAGCACGAGGATTGCGCTCGTGAAAGTCAAGGATGCAAAGGCCTCTGTCCAGCATCACAGCTGATTTTCGATGGTATATTTGGGAAGAAGGCACATCTGCCCAGCCTTGACAACGCTCACGATTGTTTTTTGGGCAGACGAATGAGTCACTGAATTTAAGCTTCAACTAGGGCACATGCTTAATTGATATCTGTAAGTGCTTCCGGTTGAGGTTTAATTTTTGTGCCAGGACCGTCGTGCCAGAATGAACCCTGCCCTTCAGATTTATTCAAGAAGACGCCACCGTTTTGTGCCTGTTGTAACTATTTTACGATGGCGCCGGCAAGCTGCCAGCGCCATCCTAAAATAGTTACTAAATTAGCTTCAACAGGAAGCTCTAATAGATCAAATAAAGCAGGCGCTCGAGCACCTGCTTTATTTTATCTATTAGAGCTTCCTGTTGAAGCTAATTTAGTAACTATTTTAGGATGGCGCTGTCAGCTTTCCGGCGCCATCGTAAATTAGTTACAACAGGCCAGCAAGGCTTGAACTTTTGCCCCCGGAATCCGCCGCTCGTGGATTTGCGAATTCGCGGTAAATTCACGGGAGTTCGCCGATCGCGAATTTACCGAAAATTCGCAAAATCCGCGAGCGTAACGGATTTTGCGCTCATACTTAGGCAGCACGCCCTGCAACCTATGAACTTTGCTTTTTTTCCCTACTGACGATTGAGGAATCATGAAACACGTGTCTAGGGATACGAATTAAAACTAATAATACAGCACTGGCTATGAACACTTTGAATTGAATTGAGCGAGAAATTATGAACTACGTGAACCAACATGCAAGAGGTAATTACGTTGGGGCGTGTCTGGTGCGGTCCCACCCCCCTAAGAGTACAAAGATTGGCTCTCACAAGCCGCCGAGCTGACGAGCTCCGGAGCCTGCGCCTTCATGCTGTGAGTGGAACTGGTCCTGAGAGATGAGGCAGCACGCCCTGCAACCTAAGAACTTTGCTTTTTTTCCCTACTGACGATTGAGGAATCATGAAACACGTGTCTAGGGATACGAATTGAAATTAATAATACAGCACTGGCTATGAACACTTTGAATTGAATTGAGCGAGAAATTATGAACTACGTGAACCAACATGCAAGAGGTAATTACGTTGGGGCGTGTCTGGTGCGCTCCCACCCCCCTAAGAGTACAAAGATTGGCGCGCATGAGCCGCCGAGCTGACGAGCTCGGGAGCCTGCGCCTTCATGCTGTGAGTGGAACCGGTCCTGAGAGATGAGGCAGCACGCCCTGCAACCTATGAACTTTGCTTTTTTCCCTACTGACGATGAGGAATCATGAAACACGTGACTAGGGATACGAATTGAAACTAATAATACAGCACTGGCTATGAACACTTTGAATTGAATTGAGCGAGAAATTATGAACTACGTGAACCAACATGCAAGAGGTAATTACGTTGGGGTATGTCTGGTACGCTCCCACCCCCCTAAGAGTACAAAGATTGGCTCGCACGAGCCGCCGAGCTGACGAGCTCCGGAGCCTGCGCCTTCATGCTGTGAGTGGAACTGGTCCTGAGAGATGTGGCAGCATGCCCTACAACCGATGAACTTTGCTTTTTTTCCTTACTGACGATTGAGGAATCATGAAACACGTGTCTAGGGATACGAATTGAAACTAATAATACAGCACTGGCTATGAACACTTTGAATTGAATTGAGCGAGAAATTATTAACTACGTGGACCAACATGCAAGAGGTAATTACGTTGGGGCGTGTCTGGTGCGCTCCCACCCCCCTAAGAGTACAAAGATTGGCTCGCACGAGTCGCCGAGCTGACGAGCTCGGGAGCCTGCGCCTTCAAGCTGTGAGTGGAACTGGTCCTGAGAGATGAGGCAGCACGCCCTGCAACCTATCAACTTTGCTTTTTTTCCCTACTGACGATTGAGGAATCATGAAACACGTGTCTAGGGATACGAATTGAAACTAAAAATACAGCACTGGCTATGAACACTTTGAATTGAATTGAGCGAGAAATTATGAACTACGTGAACCAACATGCAAGAGGTAATTACGTTGGGGCGTGTCTGGTGCGCTCCCACCCCCTAAGAGTACAAAGATTGGCTCGCACGAGCCGCCGAGCTGACGAGCTCGGGAGCCTGCGCCTTCATGCTGTGAGTGGAACTGGTCCTGAGAGATGAGGCAGCACGCCCTGCAACCTATGAACTTTGCTTTTTTTCCCTACTGACGATTGAGGAATCATGAAACAAGTGTCTAGGGATACGAATTGAAACTAATAATACAGCACTGGCTATGAACACTTTGAATTGAATTGAGCGAGAAATTATGAACTACGTGAACCAACATGCAAGAGGTAATTACGTTGGGGCGTGTCTGGTGCGCTCCCACCCCCCTAAGAGTACAAATATTGGCTCGCACTAGCCGCCGAGCTGACGAGCTCGGGAGCCTGCGCCTTCATGCTGTGAGTTTAACTGATCCTGAGAGATGAGGCAGCACGCCCTGCAACCTATGAACTTTGCTTTTTTTTCCTACTGACGATTGAGGAATCATGAAACACGTGTCTAGGGATATGAATTGAAACTAATAATACAGCACTGGCTATGAACACTTTGAATTGAATTGAGCGAGAAATTATGAACTACGTGAACCAACATGCAAGAGGTAATTACGTTGGGGCGTGCCTGGTGCGCTCCCACCCCCCTAAGAGTACAAAGATTGGCTCGCACGAGTTGCCGAGCTGAGGAGCTCGGGAGCCTGCGCCTTCATGCTGTGAGTGGAACTGGTCCTGAGAGATGAGGCAGCACGCCCTGCAACCTATGAACTTTGCTTTTTTTCCCTACTGAAGATTGAGGAATCATGAAACACGTGTCTAGGGATTCGAATTGAAACTAATAATACAGCACTGGCTAAGAACACTTTGAATTGAATTGAGCGAGAAATTATGAACTACGTGAACCAATATGCAAGAGGTAATTACGTTGGGGCGTGTCTGGTGCGCTCCCACCCCCCTAAGAGTACAAAGATTGGCTCGCACGAGCCGCAGAGCTGACGAGCTCGGGAGCCTGCGCCTTCATGCTGTGAGTGGAACTGGTCCTGAGAGATGAGGCATCACGCCCTGCAACCTATGAACTTTGCTTTTTTTCCCTACTGACGATTGAGGGATCATGAAACACGTGTCTAGGGATACGAAATGAAGCTAATAATACAGCACTGGCTATGAACACTTTGAATTGAATTGAGCGAGAAATTATGAACTACGTGAACCAACATGCAAGAGGTAATTACGTTGGGGCGTGTCTGGTACGCTCCCACCCCCCTAAGAGTACAAAGATTGGCTCCCACGAACCGCCGAGCTGACGAGCTCGGGAGCCTGCGCCTTCATGCTGTGAGTGGAACTGGTCCTGAGAGATGAGGCAGCACGCCCTGTAACCTATGAACTTTGCTTTTTTCTCTACTGACGATTGAGGAATAATGAAACACGTGTCTAGGGATACGAATTGAAACTAATAATACAGCACTGGCTATGAACACTTTGAATTGAATTGAGCGAGAAATTATGAACTACGTGAACCAACATGCAAGAGGTAATTACGTTGGGGCGTGTCTGGTACGCTCCCACCCCCCTAAGAGTACAAAGATTGGCTCGCACGAGCCGCCGAGCTGACGAGCTCGGGAGCCTGCGCCTTCATGCTGAGAGTGGAACTGGTCCTGAGAGATGAGGCAGCACGCCCTGCAACCTATGAACTTTGCTTTTTTTCCCTACTGACGATTGAGGAATCATGAAACACGTGTCTAGGGATACGAATTGAAACTAATAATACAGCACTGGCTATGAACACTTTGAATTGAATTGAGCGAGAAATTATGAACTACGTGAACCAACATGCAAGAGGTAATTACGTTGGGGCGTGTCTGGTGCGCTCCCACCCCCTATGAGTACAAAGATTGGCTCACACGAGCCGCTGAGCTGACGAGCTCGGGAGCCTGCGCCTTCATGCTGTGAGTGGAACTGGTCCTGAGAGATGAGGCAGCACGCCCTGCAACCTATGAACTTTGCTTTTTTTCCCTACTGACGATTGAGGAATCATGAAACAAGTGTCTAGGGATACGAATTGAAACTAATAATACAGCACTGGCTATGAACACTTTGAATTGAATTGAGCGAGAAATTATGAACTACGTGAACCAACATGCAAGAGGTAATTACGTTGGGGCGTGTCTGTTACGCTCCCACCCCCCTAAGAGTACAAAGATTGGCTCGCACGAGCCGCCGAGCTGGCGAGCTCTGGAGCCTGCGCCTTCATGCTGTGAGTGGAACTGGTCCTGAGAGAAAGAGCAGCACGCCCTGCAACCTATGAACTTTGCTTTTTTTCCCTTCTGACGATTGAGGAATCATGAAACACGTGTCTAGGGATACGAATTGAAACTAATAATACAGCACTGGCTATGAACACTTTGAATTGAATTGAGCGAGAAATTATAAACTACGTGAACCAACATGCAAGAGGTAATTACGTTGGGGCGTGTCTGGTGCGCTCCCACCCCCCTAAGAGTACAAAGATTGGCTGGCACGAGCCGCCAAGCTGACCAGCTAGCGAGCCTGCGCCTTCATGCTGTGAAGAGATGAGGCAGCACTAAGCATGGGCGGATTTTGCGGATCCACGATTCACGGATTTGCGTATTCACGGATCGTGGATCCGCAAAATCCGCGGATTTTGCGGATTTGCGGATTTGGGGCGGGGCTTCCATGCCAGGACCATCGTGCCAGAATGAACCCTGCCCTTCATATTTATTCAAGAAGACGCCACCGTTTTGTGCCATACCTCTACTCAACTGGAGTACTTTCTACTGGATAATCAGTAAGTGCTACCTCGTTGGGTAAATTAATAGTGCTTTTACTACACTACAGCTACCTAAAGTGCCAGAGAGTTGTCTACAGCGACCAGGTGTGTGTTACTATGCAATCGCGCCGAAGGGCGCAGGGGTCCCTTGAGTGAGCTATCATAGTGGGTAAATGGCAGGAAGACGGCGCACACCACGAGTGTGTGGGCGGGGCCAAACGGACGGGGCTTCCATGCGAGTGCACATGCCTCTTGTGTGTATAAAAGGTCAGAGACCGATCAGAGCAGCAGATGAAGATACAGAAGCTCCTGGCCACAGGAACAGCACGAGGATTGCGCTCGTGAAAGTCAAGGATGCAAAGGCCTCTGTCCAGCATCACAGCTGATTTTCGATGGTATATTTGGGAAGAAGGCACATCTGCCCAGCCTTGACAACGCTCACGATTGTTTTTTGGGCCGACGAATGATTCACTGAATTTAAGCTTCAACTAGGGCACATGCTTAATTGATATCTGTAAGTGCTTCCGGTTGAGGTTTAATTTTTGTGCCAGGACCGTCGTGCCAGAATGAACCCTGCCCTTCAGATTTATTCAAGAAGACGCCACCGTTTTGTGCCTGTTGTAACTATTTTACGATGGCGCCGGCAAGCTGCCAGCGCCATCCTAAAATAGTTACTAAATTAGCTTCAACAGGAAGCTCTAATAGATCAAATAAAGCAGGCGCTCGAGCACCTGCTTTATTTTATCTATTAGAGCTTCCTGTTGAAGCTAATTTAGTAACTATTTTAGGATGGCGCTGTCAGCTTTCCGGCGCCATCGTAAATTAGTTACAACAGGCCAGCAAGGCTTGAACTTTTGCCCCCGGAATCCGCCGCTCGTGGATTTGCGAATTCGCGGTAAATTCACGGGAGTTCGCCGATCGCGAATTTACCGAAAATTCGCAAAATCCGCGAGCGTAACGGATTTTGCGCTCATACTTAGGCAGCACGCCCTGCAACCTATGAACTTTGCTTTTTTTCCCTACTGACGATTGAGGAATCATGAAACACGTGTCTAGGGATACGAATTAAAACTAATAATACAGCACTGGCTATGAACACTTTGAATTGAATTGAGCGAGAAATTATGAACTACGTGAACCAACATGCAAGAGGTAATTACGTTGGGGCGTGTCTGGTGCGGTCCCACCCCCCTAAGAGTACAAAGATTGGCTCTCACGAGCCGCCGAGCTGACGAGCTCCGGAGCCTGCGCCTTCATGCTGTGAGTGGAACTGGTCCTGAGAGATGAGGCAGCACGCCCTGCAACCTAAGAACTTTGCTTTTTTTCCCTACTGACGATTGAGGAATCATGAAACACGTGTCTAGGGATACGAATTGAAATTAATAATACAGCACTGGCTATGAACACTTTGAATTGAATTGAGCGAGAAATTATGAACTACGTGAACCAACATGCAAGAGGTAATTACGTTGGGGCGTGTCTGGTGCGCTCCCACCCCCCTAAGAGTACAAAGATTGGCGCGCATGAGCCGCCGAGCTGACGAGCTCGGGAGCCTGCGCCTTCATGCTGTGAGTGGAACCGGTCCTGAGAGATGAGGCAGCACGCCCTGCAACCTATGAACTTTGCTTTTTTCCCTACTGACGATGAGGAATCATGAAACACGTGACTAGGGATACGAATTGAAACTAATAATACAGCACTGGCTATGAACACTTTACATTGAATTGAGCGAGAAATTATGAACTACGTGAACCAACATGCAAGAGGTAATTACGTTGGGGTATGTCTGGTACGCTCCCACCCCCCTAAGAGTACAAAGATTGGCTCGCACGAGCCGCCGAGCTGACGAGCTCCGGAGCCTGCGCCTTCATGCTGTGAGTGGAACTGGTCCTGAGAGATGTGGCAGCATGCCCTACAACCGATGAACTTTGCTTTTTTTCCTTACTGACGATTGAGGAATCATGAAACACGTGTCTAGGGATACGAATTGAAACTAATAATACAGCACTGGCTATGAACACTTTGAATTGAATTGAGCGAGAAATTATTAACTACGTGGACCAACATGCAAGAGGTAATTACGTTGGGGCGTGTCTGGTGCGCTCCCACCCCCCTAAGAGTACAAAGATTGGCTCGCACGAGTCGCCGAGCTGACGAGCTCGGGAGCCTGCGCCTTCAAGCTGTGAGTGGAACTGGTCCTGAGAGATGAGGCAGCACGCCCTGCAACCTATCAACTTTGCTTTTTTTCCCTACTGACGATTGAGGAATCATGAAACACGTGTCTAGGGATACGAATTGAAACTAAAAATACAGCACTGGCTATGAACACTTTGAATTGAATTGAGCGAGAAATTATGAACTACGTGAACCAACATGCAAGAGGTAATTACGTTGGGGCGTGTCTGGTGCGCTCCCACCCCCTAAGAGTACAAAGATTGGCTCGCACGAGCCGCTGAGCTGACGAGCTCGGGAGCCTGCGCCTTCATGCTGTGAGTGGAACTGGTCCTGAGAGATGAGGCAGCACGCCCTGCAACCTATGAACTTTGCTTTTTTTCCCTACTGACGATTGAGGAATCATGAAACAAGTGTCTAGGGATATGAATTGAAACTAATAATACAGCACTGGCTATGAACACTTTGAATTGAATTGAGCGAGAAATTATGAACTACGTGAACCAACATGCAAGAGGTAATTACGTTGGGGCGTGTCTGGTGCGCTCCCACCCCCCTAAGAGTACAAATATTGGCTCGCACTAGCCGCCGAGCTGACGAGCTTGGGAGCCTGCGCCTTCATGCTGTGAGTTTAACTGATCCTGAGAGATGAGGCAGCACGCCCTGCAACCTATGAACTTTGCTTTTTTTTCCTACTGACGATTGAGGAATCATGAAACACGTGTCTAGGGATATGAATTGAAACTAATAATACAGCACTGGCTATGAACACTTTGAATTGAATTGAGCGAGAAATTATGAACTACGTGAACCAACATGCAAGAGGTAATTACGTTGGGGCGTGCCTGGTGCGCTCCCACCCCCCTAAGAGTACAAAGATTGGCTCGCACGAGTTGCCGAGCTGAGGAGCTCGGGAGCCTGCGCCTTCATGCTGTGAGTGGAACTGGTCCTGAGAGATGAGGCAGCACGCCCTGCAACCTATGAACTTTGCTTTTTTTCCCTACTGACGATTGAGGAATCATGAAACACGTGTCTAGGGATTCGAATTGAAACTAATAATACAGCACTGGCTAAGAACACTTTGAATTGAATTGAGCGAGAAATTATGAACTACGTGAACCAATATGCAAGAGGTAATTACGTTGGGGCGTGTCTGGTGCGCTCCCACCCCCCTAAGAGTACAAAGATTGGCTCGCACGAGCCGCAGAGCTGACGAGCTCGGGAGCCTGCGCCTTCATGCTGTGAGTGGAACTGGTCCTGAGAGATGAGGCATCACGCCCTGCAACCTATGAACTTTGCTTTTTTTCCCTACTGACGATTGAGGGATCATGAAACACGTGTCTAGGGATACGAAATGAAACTAATAATACAGCACTGGCTATGAACACTTTGAATTGAATTGAGCGAGAAATTATGAACTACGTGAACCAACATGCAAGAGGTAATTACGTTGGGGCGTGTCTGGTACGCTCCCACCCCCCTAAGAGTACAAAGATTGGCTCCCACGAACCGCCGAGCTGACGAGCTCGGGAGCCTGCGCCTTCATGCTGTGAGTGGAACTGGTCCTGAGAGATGAGGCAGCACGCCCTGTAACCTATGAACTTTGCTTTTTTTCCCTACTGACGATTGAGGAATCATGAAACACGTGTCTAGGGATACGAATTGAAACTAATAATACAGCACTGGCTATGAACACTTTGAATTGAATTGAGCGAGAAATTATGAACTATGTGAACCAACATGCAAGAGGTAATTACGTTGGGGCGTGTCTGGTACGTTCCCACCCCCCTAAGAGTACAAAGATTGGCTCGCACGAGCCGCAGAGCTGACGAGCTCGGGAGCCTGCGCCTTCATGCTGTGAGTGGAACTGGTCCTGAGAGATGAGGCATCACGCCCTGCAACCTATGAACTTTGCTTTTTTTCCCTACTGACGATTGAGGAATCATGAAACACGTGTCTAGGGATACGAATTGAACTAATAATACAGCACTGGCTATGAACACTTTGAATTGAATTGAGCGAGAAATTATGAACTACGTGAACCAACATGCAAGAGGTAATTACGTTGGGGCATGTCTGGTGCGCTCCCACCCCCCTAAGAGTACAAAGATTGGCACGCATGAGCCGCCGAGCTGACGAGCTCGGGAGCCTGCGCCTTCATGCTGTGAGTGGAACTGGTCCTGAGAGATGAGGCAGCACGCCCTGCAACCTATGAACTTTGCTTTTTTTCCCTACTGACGATTGAGGAATCATGAAACACGTGTCTAGGGATACGAATTGAAACTAATAATACTGCACTGGCTATGAACACTTTGAATTGAATTGAGCGAGAAATTATGAACTATGTGAACCAACATGCAAGAGGTAATTACGTTGGGGCGTGTCTGGTACGTTCCCACCCCCCTAAGAGTACAAAGATTGGCTCGCACGAGCCGCAGAGCTGACGAGCTCGGGAGCCTGCGCCTTCATGCTGTGAGTGGAACTGGTCCTGAGAGATGAGGCATCACGCCCTGCAACCTATGAACTTTGCTTTTTTTCCCTACTGACGATTGAGGAATCATGAAACACGTGTCTAGGGATACGAAATGAAACTAATAATACAGCACTGGCTATGAACACTTTGAATTGAATTGAGCGAGAAATTATGAACTACGTGAACCAACATGCAAGAGGTAATTACGTTGGGGCGTGTCTGGTACGCTCCCACCCCCCTAAGAGTACAAAGATTGGCTCCCACGAACCGCCGAGCTGACGAGCTCGGGAGCCTGCGCCTTCATGCTGTGAGTGGAACTGGTCCTGAGAGATGAGGAAGCACGCCCTGCAACCTATGAACTTTGCTTTTTTTCCCTACTGACGATTGAGGAATCATGAAACACGTGTCTAGGGATACGAATTAAAACTAATAATACAGCACTGGCTATGAACACTTTGAATTAAATTGAGCGAGAAATTATGAACTACGTGAACCAACATGCAAGAGGTAATTACGTTGGGGCGTGTCTGGTGCGCTCCCACACCCCTAAGAGTACAAAGATTGGCGCGCATGAGCCGCCGAGCTGACGTGCTCGGTAGCCTGCGCCTTCATGCTGTGAGTGGAACTGGTCCTGAGAGATAAGGCAGCACGCCCTGCAACCTATGAACTTTGCTTTTTTTTTCTACTGACGATGAGGAATCATGAAACGCGTGACTAGGGATACGAATTGAAACTAATAATACAGCACTGGCTATGAACACTTTGAATTGAATTGAGCGAGAAATTATGAACTACGTGAACCAACATGCAAGAGGTAATTACGTTGGGGCATGTCTGGTACGCTCCCACCCCCCTAAGAGTACAAACATTGGCTCGCACGAGCTGACGAGCTCGGGAGCCTGCGCCTTCATGCTGTGAGTGGAACTGGTCCTGAGAGATGAGGCAGCACGTCCTCTAACCTATGAACTTTGCTTTTCTTCTCTACTGACGATTGAGGAATCATGAAACACGTGTCTAGGGATACGAATTGAAACTAATAATACAGCACTGGCTATGAACACTTTGAATTGAATTGAGCGAGAAATTATGAACTACGTGAACCAACATGCAAGAGGTAATTACGTTGGGGCGTGTCTGGTGCGCTCCCACACCCCTAAGAGTACAAAGATTGGCGCGCATGAGCCGCCGAGCTGACGTGCTCGGTAGCCTGCGCCTTCATGCTGTGAGTGGAACTGGTCCTGAGAGATGAGGCAGCACGCCCTGCAACCTATGACCTTTGCTTTTTTTCCCTACTGACGATTGAGGAATCATGAAACACGTGTCTAGGGATACGAATTAAAACTAATAATACAGCACTCGCTATGAACACTTTGAATTGAATTGAGCGAGAAATTATGAACTTCGTGAACCAACATGCAAGACGTAATTACGTTGGGGCGTGTCTGGTGCGCTCCCACACCCCTAAGAGTACAAAGATTGGCTCGCACGAGTCGCCGAGCTGACGAGCTCGGGAGCCTGCGCCTTCAAGCTGTGAGTGGAACTGGTCCTGAGAGATGAGGCAGCACGCCCTGCAACCTATCAACTTTGCTTTTTTTCCCTACTGACGATTGAGGAATCATGAAACACGTGTCTAGGGATACGAATTGAAACTAAAAATACAGCACTGGCTATGAACACTTTGAATTGAATTGAGCGAGAAATTATGAACTACGTGAACCAACATGCAAGAGGTAATTACGTTGGGGCGTGTCTGGTGCGCTCCCACCCCCTAAGAGTACAAAGATTGGCTCGCATGAGCCGCTGAGCTGACGAGCTCAGGAGCCTGCGCCTTCATGCTGTGAGTGGAACTAGTCCTGAGAGATGAGGCAGCACGCCCTGCAACCTATGAACTTTGCTTTTTTTCCCTACTGACGATTGAGGAATCATGAAACAAGTGTCTAGGGATACGAATTGAAACTAATAATACAGCACTGGCTATGAACACTTTGAATTGAATTGAGCGAGAAATTATGAACTACGTGAACCAACATGCAAGAGGTAATTACGTTGGGGCGTGTCTGTTACGCTCCCACCCCCCTAAGAGTACAAAGATTGGCTCGCACGAGCCGCCGAGCTGGCGAGCTCTGGAGCCTGCGCCTTCATGCTGTGAGTGGAACTGGTCCTGAGAGAAAGAGCAGCACGCCCTGCAACCTATGAACTTTGCTTTTTTTCCCTTCTGACGATTGAGGAATCATGAAACACGTGTCTAGGGATACGAATTGAAACTAATAATACAGCACTGGCTATGAACACTTTGAATTGAATTGAGCGAGAAATTATAAACTACGTGAACCAACATGCAAGAGGTAATTACGTTGGGGCGTGTCTGGTGCGCTCCCACCCCCCTAAGAGTACAAAGATTGGCTGGCACGAGCCGCCAAGCTGACCAGCTAGCGAGCCTGCGCCTTCATGCTGTGAGTGGAACTGGTCCTGAGAGATGAGGCAGCACTAAGCATGGGCGGATTTTGCGGATCCACGATTCACGGATTTGCGTATTCACGGATCGTGGATCCGCAAAATCCGCGGATTTTGCGGATTTGCGGATTTGGGGCGGGGCTTCCATGCCAGGACCATCGTGCCAGAATGAACCCTGCCCTTCATATTTATTCAAGAAGACGCCACCGTTTTGTGCCATACCTCTACTCAACTGGAGTACTTTCTACTGGATAATCAGTAAGTGCTACCTCGTTGGGTAAATGTATAGTGCTTTTACTACACTACAGCTACCTAAAGTGCCAGAGAGTTGTCTACAGCGACCAGGTGTGTGTTACTATGCAATCGCGCCGAAGGGCGCAGGGGTCCCTTGAGTGAGCTATCATAGTGGGTAAATGGCAGGAAGACGGTGCACACCACGAGTGTGTGGGCGGGGCCAAACGGACGGGGCTTCCATGCGAGTGCACATGCCTCTTGTGTGTATAAAAGGTCAGAGACCGATCAGAGCAGCAGATGAAGATACAGAAGCTCCTGGCCACAGGAACAGCACGAGGATTGCGCTCGTGAAAGTCAAGGATGCAAAGGCCTCTGTCCAGCATCACAGCTGATTTTCGATGGTATATTTGGGAAGAAGGCACATCTGCCCAGCCTTGACAACGCTCACGATTGTTTTTTGGGCAGACGAATGAGTCACTGAATTTAAGCTTCAACTAGGGCACATGCTTAATTGATATCTGTAAGTGCTTCCGGTTGAGGTTTAATTTTTGTGCCAGGACCGTCGTGCCAGAATGAACCCTGCCCTTCAGATTTATTCAAGAAGACGCCACCGTTTTGTGCCTGTTGTAACTATTTTACGATGGCGCCGGCAAGCTGCCAGCGCCATCCTAAAATAGTTACTAAATTAGCTTCAACAGGAAGCTCTAATAGATCAAATAAAGCAGGCGCTCGAGCACCTGCTTTATTTTATCTATTAGAGCTTCCTGTTGAAGCTAATTTAGTAACTATTTTAGGATGGCGCTGTCAGCTTTCCGGCGCCATCGTAAATTAGTTACAACAGGCCAGCAAGGCTTGAACTTTTGCCCCCGGAATCCGCCGCTCGTGGATTTGCGAATTCGCGGTAAATTCACGGGAGTTCGCCGATCGCGAATTTACCGAAAATTCGCAAAATCCGCGAGCGTAACGGATTTTGCGCTCATACTTAGGCAGCACGCCCTGCAACCTATGAACTTTGCTTTTTTTCCCTACTGACGATTGAGGAATCATGAAACACGTGTCTAGGGATACGAATTAAAACTAATAATACAGCACTGGCTATGAACACTTTGAATTGAATTGAGCGAGAAATTATGAACTACGTGAACCAACATGCAAGAGGTAATTACGTTGGGGCGTGTCTGGTGCGGTCCCACCCCCCTAAGAGTACAAAGATTGGCTCTCACAAGCCGCCGAGCTGACGAGCTCCGGAGCCTGCGCCTTCATGCTGTGAGTGGAACTGGTCCTGAGAGATGAGGCAGCACGCCCTGCAACCTAAGAACTTTGCTTTTTTTCCCTACTGACGATTGAGGAATCATGAAACACGTGTCTAGGGATACGAATTGAAATTAATAATACAGCACTGGCTATGAACACTTTGAATTGAATTGAGCGAGAAATTATGAACTACGTGAACCAACATGCAAGAGGTAATTACGTTGGGGCGTGTCTGGTGCGCTCCCACCCCCCTAAGAGTACAAAGATTGGCGCGCATGAGCCGCCGAGCTGACGAGCTCGGGAGCCTGCGCCTTCATGCTGTGAGTGGAACCGGTCCTGAGAGATGAGGCAGCACGCCCTGCAACCTATGAACTTTGCTTTTTTCCCTACTGACGATGAGGAATCATGAAACACGTGACTAGGGATACGAATTGAAACTAATAATACAGCACTGGCTATGAACACTTTGAATTGAATTGAGCGAGAAATTATGAACTACGTGAACCAACATGCAAGAGGTAATTACGTTGGGGTATGTCTGGTACGCTCCCACCCCCCTAAGAGTACAAAGATTGGCTCGCACGAGCCGCCGAGCTGACGAGCTCCGGAGCCTGCGCCTTCATGCTGTGAGTGGAACTGGTCCTGAGAGATGTGGCAGCATGCCCTACAACCGATGAACTTTGCTTTTTTTCCTTACTGACGATTGAGGAATCATGAAACACGTGTCTAGGGATACGAATTGAAACTAATAATACAGCACTGGCTATGAACACTTTGAATTGAATTGAGCGAGAAATTATTAACTACGTGGACCAACATGCAAGAGGTAATTACGTTGGGGCGTGTCTGGTGCGCTCCCACCCCCCTAAGAGTACAAAGATTGGCTCGCACGAGTCGCCGAGCTGACGAGCTCGGGAGCCTGCGCCTTCAAGCTGTGAGTGGAACTGGTCCTGAGAGATGAGGCAGCACGCCCTGCAACCTATCAACTTTGCTTTTTTTCCCTACTGACGATTGAGGAATCATGAAACACGTGTCTAGGGATACGAATTGAAACTAAAAATACAGCACTGGCTATGAACACTTTGAATTGAATTGAGCGAGAAATTATGAACTACGTGAACCAACATGCAAGAGGTAATTACGTTGGGGCGTGTCTGGTGCGCTCCCACCCCCTAAGAGTACAAAGATTGGCTCGCACGAGCCGCCGAGCTGACGAGCTCGGGAGCCTGCGCCTTCATGCTGTGAGTGGAACTGGTCCTGAGAGATGAGGCAGCACGCCCTGCAACCTATGAACTTTGCTTTTTTTCCCTACTGACGATTGAGGAATCATGAAACAAGTGTCTAGGGATACGAATTGAAACTAATAATACAGCACTGGCTATGAACACTTTGAATTGAATTGAGCGAGAAATTATGAACTACGTGAACCAACATGCAAGAGGTAATTACGTTGGGGCGTGTCTGGTGCGCTCCCACCCCCCTAAGAGTACAAATATTGGCTCGCACTAGCCGCCGAGCTGACGAGCTCGGGAGCCTGCGCCTTCATGCTGTGAGTTTAACTGATCCTGAGAGATGAGGCAGCACGCCCTGCAACCTATGAACTTTGCTTTTTTTTCCTACTGACGATTGAGGAATCATGAAACACGTGTCTAGGGATATGAATTGAAACTAATAATACAGCACTGGCTATGAACACTTTGAATTGAATTGAGCGAGAAATTATGAACTACGTGAACCAACATGCAAGAGGTAATTACGTTGGGGCGTGCCTGGTGCGCTCCCACCCCCCTAAGAGTACAAAGATTGGCTCGCACGAGTTGCCGAGCTGAGGAGCTCGGGAGCCTGCGCCTTCATGCTGTGAGTGGAACTGGTCCTGAGAGATGAGGCAGCACGCCCTGCAACCTATGAACTTTGCTTTTTTTCCCTACTGAAGATTGAGGAATCATGAAACACGTGTCTAGGGATTCGAATTGAAACTAATAATACAGCACTGGCTAAGAACACTTTGAATTGAATTGAGCGAGAAATTATGAACTACGTGAACCAATATGCAAGAGGTAATTACGTTGGGGCGTGTCTGGTGCGCTCCCACCCCCCTAAGAGTACAAAGATTGGCTCGCACGAGCCGCAGAGCTGACGAGCTCGGGAGCCTGCGCCTTCATGCTGTGAGTGGAACTGGTCCTGAGAGATGAGGCATCACGCCCTGCAACCTATGAACTTTGCTTTTTTTCCCTACTGACGATTGAGGGATCATGAAACACGTGTCTAGGGATACGAAATGAAGCTAATAATACAGCACTGGCTATGAACACTTTGAATTGAATTGAGCGAGAAATTATGAACTACGTGAACCAACATGCAAGAGGTAATTACGTTGGGGCGTGTCTGGTACGCTCCCACCCCCCTAAGAGTACAAAGATTGGCTCCCACGAACCGCCGAGCTGACGAGCTCGGGAGCCTGCGCCTTCATGCTGTGAGTGGAACTGGTCCTGAGAGATGAGGCAGCACGCCCTGTAACCTATGAACTTTGCTTTTTTCTCTACTGACGATTGAGGAATAATGAAACACGTGTCTAGGGATACGAATTGAAACTAATAATACAGCACTGGCTATGAACACTTTGAATTGAATTGAGCGAGAAATTATGAACTACGTGAACCAACATGCAAGAGGTAATTACGTTGGGGCGTGTCTGGTACGCTCCCACCCCCCTAAGAGTACAAAGATTGGCTCGCACGAGCCGCCAAGCTGACGAGCTCGGGAGCCTGCGCCTTCATGCTGAGAGTGGAACTGGTCCTGAGAGATGAGGCAGCACGCCCTGCAACCTATGAACTTTGCTTTTTTTCCCTACTGACGATTGAGGAATCATGAAACACGTGTCTAGGGATACGAATTGAAACTAATAATACAGCACTGGCTATGAACACTTTGAATTGAATTGAGCGAGAAATTATGAACTACGTGAACCAACATGCAAGAGGTAATTACGTTGGGGCGTGTCTGGTGCGCTCCCACCCCCTATGAGTACAAAGATTGGCTCACACGAGCCGCTGAGCTGACGAGCTCGGGAGCCTGCGCCTTCATGCTGTGAGTGGAACTGGTCCTGAGAGATGAGGCAGCACGCCCTGCAACCTATGAACTTTGCTTTTTTTCCCTACTGACGATTGAGGAATCATGAAACAAGTGTCTAGGGATACGAATTGAAACTAATAATACAGCACTGGCTATGAACACTTTGAATTGAATTGAGCGAGAAATTATGAACTACGTGAACCAACATGCAAGAGGTAATTACGTTGGGGCGTGTCTGTTACGCTCCCACCCCCCTAAGAGTACAAAGATTGGCTCGCACGAGCCGCCGAGCTGGCGAGCTCTGGAGCCTGCGCCTTCATGCTGTGAGTGGAACTGGTCCTGAGAGAAAGAGCAGCACGCCCTGCAACCTATGAACTTTGCTTTTTTTCCCTTCTGACGATTGAGGAATCATGAAACACGTGTCTAGGGATACGAATTGAAACTAATAATACAGCACTGGCTATGAACACTTTGAATTGAATTGAGCGAGAAATTATAAACTACGTGAACCAACATGCAAGAGGTAATTACGTTGGGGCGTGTCTGGTGCGCTCCCACCCCCCTAAGAGTACAAAGATTGGCTGGCACGAGCCGCCAAGCTGACCAGCTAGCGAGCCTGCGCCTTCATGCTGTGAAGAGATGAGGCAGCACTAAGCATGGGCGGATTTTGCGGATCCACGATTCACGGATTTGCGTATTCACGGATCGTGGATCCGCAAAATCCGCGGATTTTGCGGATTTGCGGATTTGGGGCGGGGCTTCCATGCCAGGACCATCGTGCCAGAATGAACCCTGCCCTTCATATTTATTCAAGAAGACGCCACCGTTTTGTGCCATACCTCTACTCAACTGGAGTACTTTCTACTGGATAATCAGTAAGTGCTACCTCGTTGGGTAAATGTATAGTGCTTTTACTACACTACAGCTACCTAAAGTGCCAGAGAGTTGTCTACAGCGACCAGGTGTGTGTTACTATGCAATCGCGCCGAAGGGCGCAGGGGTCCCTTGAGTGAGCTATCATAGTGGGTAAATGGCAGGAAGACGGCGCACACCACGAGTGTGTGGGCGGGGCCAAACGGACGGGGCTTCCATGCGAGTGCACATGCCTCTTGTGTGTATAAAAGGTCAGAGACCGATCAGAGCAGCAGATGAAGATACAGAAGCTCCTGGCCACAGGAACAGCACGAGGATTGCGCTCGTGAAAGTCAAGGATGCAAAGGCCTCTGTCCAGCATCACAGCTGATTTTCGATGGTATATTTGGGAAGAAGGCACATCTGCCCAGCCTTGACAACGCTCACGATTGTTTTTTGGGCCGACGAATGATTCACTGAATTTAAGCTTCAACTAGGGCACATGCTTAATTGATATCTGTAAGTGCTTCCGGTTGAGGTTTAATTTTTGTGCCAGGACCGTCGTGCCAGAATGAACCCTGCCCTTCAGATTTATTCAAGAAGACGCCACCGTTTTGTGCCTGTTGTAACTATTTTACGATGGCGCCGGCAAGCTGCCAGCGCCATCCTAAAATAGTTACTAAATTAGCTTCAACAGGAAGCTCTAATAGATCAAATAAAGCAGGCGCTCGAGCACCTGCTTTATTTTATCTATTAGAGCTTCCTGTTGAAGCTAATTTAGTAACTATTTTAGGATGGCGCTGTCAGCTTTCCGGCGCCATCGTAAATTAGTTACAACAGGCCAGCAAGGCTTGAACTTTTGCCCCCGGAATCCGCCGCTCGTGGATTTGCGAATTCGCGGTAAATTCACGGGAGTTCGCCGATCGCGAATTTACCGAAAATTCGCAAAATCCGCGAGCGTAACGGATTTTGCGCTCATACTTAGGCAGCACGCCCTGCAACCTATGAACTTTGCTTTTTTTCCCTACTGACGATTGAGGAATCATGAAACACGTGTCTAGGGATACGAATTAAAACTAATAATACAGCACTGGCTATGAACACTTTGAATTGAATTGAGCGAGAAATTATGAACTACGTGAACCAACATGCAAGAGGTAATTACGTTGGGGCGTGTCTGGTGCGGTCCCACCCCCCTAAGAGTACAAAGATTGGCTCTCACGAGCCGCCGAGCTGACGAGCTCCGGAGCCTGCGCCTTCATGCTGTGAGTGGAACTGGTCCTGAGAGATGAGGCAGCACGCCCTGCAACCTAAGAACTTTGCTTTTTTTCCCTACTGACGATTGAGGAATCATGAAACACGTGTCTAGGGATACGAATTGAAATTAATAATACAGCACTGGCTATGAACACTTTGAATTGAATTGAGCGAGAAATTATGAACTACGTGAACCAACATGCAAGAGGTAATTACGTTGGGGCGTGTCTGGTGCGCTCCCACCCCCCTAAGAGTACAAAGATTGGCGCGCATGAGCCGCCGAGCTGACGAGCTCGGGAGCCTGCGCCTTCATGCTGTGAGTGGAACCGGTCCTGAGAGATGAGGCAGCACGCCCTGCAACCTATGAACTTTGCTTTTTTCCCTACTGACGATGAGGAATCATGAAACACGTGACTAGGGATACGAATTGAAACTAATAATACAGCACTGGCTATGAACACTTTACATTGAATTGAGCGAGAAATTATGAACTACGTGAACCAACATGCAAGAGGTAATTACGTTGGGGTATGTCTGGTACGCTCCCACCCCCCTAAGAGTACAAAGATTGGCTCGCACGAGCCGCCGAGCTGACGAGCTCCGGAGCCTGCGCCTTCATGCTGTGAGTGGAACTGGTCCTGAGAGATGTGGCAGCATGCCCTACAACCGATGAACTTTGCTTTTTTTCCTTACTGACGATTGAGGAATCATGAAACACGTGTCTAGGGATACGAATTGAAACTAATAATACAGCACTGGCTATGAACACTTTGAATTGAATTGAGCGAGAAATTATTAACTACGTGGACCAACATGCAAGAGGTAATTACGTTGGGGCGTGTCTGGTGCGCTCCCACCCCCCTAAGAGTACAAAGATTGGCTCGCACGAGTCGCCGAGCTGACGAGCTCGGGAGCCTGCGCCTTCAAGCTGTGAGTGGAACTGGTCCTGAGAGATGAGGCAGCACGCCCTGCAACCTATCAACTTTGCTTTTTTTCCCTACTGACGATTGAGGAATCATGAAACACGTGTCTAGGGATACGAATTGAAACTAAAAATACAGCACTGGCTATGAACACTTTGAATTGAATTGAGCGAGAAATTATGAACTACGTGAACCAACATGCAAGAGGTAATTACGTTGGGGCGTGTCTGGTGCGCTCCCACCCCCTAAGAGTACAAAGATTGGCTCGCACGAGCCGCTGAGCTGACGAGCTCGGGAGCCTGCGCCTTCATGCTGTGAGTGGAACTGGTCCTGAGAGATGAGGCAGCACGCCCTGCAACCTATGAACTTTGCTTTTTTTCCCTACTGACGATTGAGGAATCATGAAACAAGTGTCTAGGGATATGAATTGAAACTAATAATACAGCACTGGCTATGAACACTTTGAATTGAATTGAGCGAGAAATTATGAACTACGTGAACCAACATGCAAGAGGTAATTACGTTGGGGCGTGTCTGGTGCGCTCCCACCCCCCTAAGAGTACAAATATTGGCTCGCACTAGCCGCCGAGCTGACGAGCTTGGGAGCCTGCGCCTTCATGCTGTGAGTTTAACTGATCCTGAGAGATGAGGCAGCACGCCCTGCAACCTATGAACTTTGCTTTTTTTTCCTACTGACGATTGAGGAATCATGAAACACGTGTCTAGGGATATGAATTGAAACTAATAATACAGCACTGGCTATGAACACTTTGAATTGAATTGAGCGAGAAATTATGAACTACGTGAACCAACATGCAAGAGGTAATTACGTTGGGGCGTGCCTGGTGCGCTCCCACCCCCCTAAGAGTACAAAGATTGGCTCGCACGAGTTGCCGAGCTGAGGAGCTCGGGAGCCTGCGCCTTCATGCTGTGAGTGGAACTGGTCCTGAGAGATGAGGCAGCACGCCCTGCAACCTATGAACTTTGCTTTTTTTCCCTACTGACGATTGAGGAATCATGAAACACGTGTCTAGGGATTCGAATTGAAACTAATAATACAGCACTGGCTAAGAACACTTTGAATTGAATTGAGCGAGAAATTATGAACTACGTGAACCAATATGCAAGAGGTAATTACGTTGGGGCGTGTCTGGTGCGCTCCCACCCCCCTAAGAGTACAAAGATTGGCTCGCACGAGCCGCAGAGCTGACGAGCTCGGGAGCCTGCGCCTTCATGCTGTGAGTGGAACTGGTCCTGAGAGATGAGGCATCACGCCCTGCAACCTATGAACTTTGCTTTTTTTCCCTACTGACGATTGAGGGATCATGAAACACGTGTCTAGGGATACGAAATGAAACTAATAATACAGCACTGGCTATGAACACTTTGAATTGAATTGAGCGAGAAATTATGAACTACGTGAACCAACATGCAAGAGGTAATTACGTTGGGGCGTGTCTGGTACGCTCCCACCCCCCTAAGAGTACAAAGATTGGCTCCCACGAACCGCCGAGCTGACGAGCTCGGGAGCCTGCGCCTTCATGCTGTGAGTGGAACTGGTCCTGAGAGATGAGGCAGCACGCCCTGTAACCTATGAACTTTGCTTTTTTTCCCTACTGACGATTGAGGAATCATGAAACACGTGTCTAGGGATACGAATTGAAACTAATAATACAGCACTGGCTATGAACACTTTGAATTGAATTGAGCGAGAAATTATGAACTATGTGAACCAACATGCAAGAGGTAATTACGTTGGGGCGTGTCTGGTACGTTCCCACCCCCCTAAGAGTACAAAGATTGGCTCGCACGAGCCGCAGAGCTGACGAGCTCGGGAGCCTGCGCCTTCATGCTGTGAGTGGAACTGGTCCTGAGAGATGAGGCATCACGCCCTGCAACCTATGAACTTTGCTTTTTTTCCCTACTGACGATTGAGGAATCATGAAACACGTGTCTAGGGATACGAATTGAACTAATAATACAGCACTGGCTATGAACACTTTGAATTGAATTGAGCGAGAAATTATGAACTACGTGAACCAACATGCAAGAGGTAATTACGTTGGGGCATGTCTGGTGCGCTCCCACCCCCCTAAGAGTACAAAGATTGGCACGCATGAGCCGCCGAGCTGACGAGCTCGGGAGCCTGCGCCTTCATGCTGTGAGTGGAACTGGTCCTGAGAGATGAGGCAGCACGCCCTGCAACCTATGAACTTTGCTTTTTTTCCCTACTGACGATTGAGGAATCATGAAACACGTGTCTAGGGATACGAATTGAAACTAATAATACAGCACTGGCTATGAACACTTTGAATTGAATTGAGCGAGAAATTATGAACTATGTGAACCAACATGCAAGAGGTAATTACGTTGGGGCGTGTCTGGTACGTTCCCACCCCCCTAAGAGTACAAAGATTGGCTCGCACGAGCCGCAGAGCTGACGAGCTCGGGAGCCTGCGCCTTCATGCTGTGAGTGGAACTGGTCCTGAGAGATGAGGCATCACGCCCTGCAACCTATGAACTTTGCTTTTTTTCCCTACTGACGATTGAGGAATCATGAAACACGTGTCTAGGGATACGAAATGAAACTAATAATACAGCACTGGCTATGAACACTTTGAATTGAATTGAGCGAGAAATTATGAACTACGTGAACCAACATGCAAGAGGTAATTACGTTGGGGCGTGTCTGGTACGCTCCCACCCCCCTAAGAGTACAAAGATTGGCTCCCACGAACCGCCGAGCTGACGAGCTCGGGAGCCTGCGCCTTCATGCTGTGAGTGGAACTGGTCCTGAGAGATGAGGAAGCACGCCCTGCAACCTATGAACTTTGCTTTTTTTCCCTACTGACGATTGAGGAATCATGAAACACGTGTCTAGGGATACGAATTAAAACTAATAATACAGCACTGGCTATGAACACTTTGAATTAAATTGAGCGAGAAATTATGAACTACGTGAACCAACATGCAAGAGGTAATTACGTTGGGGCGTGTCTGGTGCGCTCCCACACCCCTAAGAGTACAAAGATTGGCGCGCATGAGCCGCCGAGCTGACGTGCTCGGTAGCCTGCGCCTTCATGCTGTGAGTGGAACTGGTCCTGAGAGATAAGGCAGCACGCCCTGCAACCTATGAACTTTGCTTTTTTTTTCTACTGACGATGAGGAATCATGAAACGCGTGACTAGGGATACGAATTGAAACTAATAATACAGCACTGGCTATGAACACTTTGAATTGAATTGAGCGAGAAATTATGAACTACGTGAACCAACATGCAAGAGGTAATTACGTTGGGGCATGTCTGGTACGCTCCCACCCCCCTAAGAGTACAAACATTGGCTCGCACGAGCTGACGAGCTCGGGAGCCTGCGCCTTCATGCTGTGAGTGGAACTGGTCCTGAGAGATGAGGCAGCACGTCCTCTAACCTATGAACTTTGCTTTTCTTCTCTACTGACGATTGAGGATCATGAAACACGTGTCTAGGGATACGAATTGAAACTAATAATACAGCACTGGCTATGAACACTTTGAATTGAATTGAGCGAGAAATTATGAACTACGTGAACCAACATGCAAGAGGTAATTACGTTGGGGCGTGTCTGGTGCGCTCCCACACCCCTAAGAGTACAAAGATTGGCGCGCATGAGCCGCCGAGCTGACGTGCTCGGTAGCCTGCGCCTTCATGCTGTGAGTGGAACTGGTCCTGAGAGATGAGGCAGCACGCCCTGCAACCTATGACCTTTGCTTTTTTTCCCTACTGACGATTGAGGAATCATGAAACACGTGTCTAGGGATACGAATTAAAACTAATAATACAGCACTCGCTATGAACACTTTGAATTGAATTGAGCGAGAAATTATGAACTTCGTGAACCAACATGCAAGACGTAATTACGTTGGGGCGTGTCTGGTGCGCTCCCACACCCCTAAGAGTACAAAGATTGGCGCGCATGAGCCGCCGAGCTGACGTGCTCGGTAGCCTGCGCCTTCATGCTGTGAGTGGAACTGGTCCTGAGAGATGAGGCAGCACGCCCTGCAACCTATGAACTTTGCTTTTTTTTTCTACTGACGATGAGGAATCATGAAACGCGTGACTAGGGATACGAATTGAAACTAATAATACAGCACTGGCTATGAACACTTTGAATTGAATTGAGCGAGAAATTATGAACTACGTGAACCAACATGCAAGAGGTAATTACGTTGGGGCATGTCTGGTACGCTCCCACCCCCCTAAGAGTACAAACATTGGCTCGCACGAGCTGACGAGCTCGGGAGCCTGCGCCTTCATGCTGTGAGTGGAACTGGTCCTGAGAGATGAGGCAGCACGTCCTCTAACCTATGAACTTTGCTTTTTTTCTCTACTGACGATTGAGGAATCATGAAACACGTGTCTAGGGATACGAATTGAAACTAATAATACAGCACTGGCTATGAACACTTTGAATTGAATTGAGCGAGAAATTATGAACTACGTGAACCAACATGCAAGAGGTAATTACGTTGGGGCGTGTCTGGTACGCTCCCACCCCCCTAAGAGTACAAAGATTGGCTCCCACGAGCCGCCGAGCTGACGAGCTCGGGAGCCTGCGCCTTCATGCTGTGAGTGGAACTGGTCCTGAGAGATGAGGCAGCACGCCCTGCAACCTATGAACTTTGCTTTTTTTCCCTACTGACGATTGAGGAATCATGAAACACGTGTCTAGGGATACGAATTAAAACTAATAATACAGCACTGGCTATGAACACTTTGAATTGAATTGAGCGAGAAATTATGAACTACGTGAACCAACATGCAAGAGGTAATTACGTTGGGGTGTGTCTGGTGCGCTCCCACACCCCTAAGAGTACAAAGATTGGCACGCATGAGCCGCCGAGCTGACGTGCTCGGTAGCCTGCGCCTTCATGCTGTGAGTGAAACTGGTCCTGAGAGATGAGGCAGCACGCCCTGCAAACTATGAACTTTGCTTTTTTTTTCTACTGACGATGAGGAATCATGAAACGCGTGACTAGGGATACCGAATTGAAACTAATAATACAGCACTGGCTATGAACACTTTGAATTGAATTGAGCGAGAAATTATGAACTACGTGAACCAACATGCAAGAGGTAATTACGTTGGGGCATGTCTGGTACGCTCCCACCCCCCTAAGAGTACAAAGATTGGCTCGCACGAGCTGACGAGCTCGGGAGCCTGCGCCTTCATGCTGTGAGTGGAACTGGTCCTGAGAGATGAGGCAGCACGTCCTCTAACCTATGAACTTTGCTTTTTTCCTCTACTGACGATTGAGGAATCATGAAACACGTGTCTAGGGATACGAATTGAAACTAACAATACAGCACTGGCTATGAACACTTTGAATTGAATTGAGCGAGAAATTATGAACTACGTGAACCAACATGCAAGAGGTAATTACGTTGGGGCGTGTCTGGTACGCTCCCACCCCCCTAAGAGTACAAAGATTGGCTCCCACGAGCCGCCGAGCTGACGAGCTCGGGAGCCTGCGCCTTCATGCTGTGAGTGGAACTGGTCCTGAGAGATGAGGCAGCACGCCCTGCAACCTATGAACTTTGCTTTTTTTCCCTACTGACGATTGAGGAATCATGAAACACGTGTCTAGGGATACGAATTAAAACTAATAATACAGCACTGGCTATGAACACTTTGAATTGAATTGAGCGAGAAATTATGAACTACGTGAACCAACATGCAAGAGGTAATTACGTTGGGGTGTGTCTGGTGCGCTCCCACACCCCTAAGAGTACAAAGATTGGCACGCATGAGCCGCCGAGCTGACGTGCTCGGTAGCCTGCGCCTTCATGCTGTGAGTGAAACTGGTCCTGAGAGATGAGGCAGCACGCCCTGCAACCTATGAACTTTGCTTTTTTTTTCTACTGACGATGAGGAATCATGAAACGCGTGACTAGGGATACGAATTGAAACTAATAATACAGCACTGGCTATGAACACTTTGAATTGAATTGAGCGAGAAATTATGAACTACGTGAACCAACATGCAAGAGGTAATTACGTTGGGGCATGTCTGGTACGCTCCCACCCCCCTAAGAGTACAAAGATTGGCTCGCACGAGCTGACGAGCTCGGGAGCCTGCGCCTTCATGCTGTGAGTGGAACTGGTCCTGAGAGATGAGGCAGCACGTCCTCTAACCTATGAACTTTGCTTTTTTTCTCTACTGACGATTGAGGAATCATGAAACACGTGTCTAGGGATACGAATTGAAACTAACAATACAGCACTGGCTATGAACACTTTGAATTGAATTGAGCGAGAAATTATGAACTACGTGAACCAACATGCAAGAGGTAATTACGTTGGGGCGTGTCTGTTACGCTCCCACCCCCCTAAGAGTACAAAGATTGGCTCGCACGAGCCGCCGAGCTGGCGAGCTCTGGAGCTTGCGCCTTCATGCTGTGAGTGGAACTGGTCCTGAGAGAAAGAGCAGCACGCCCTGCAACCTATGAACTTTGCTTTTTTTCCCTTCTGACGATTGAGGAATCATGAAACACGTGTCTAGGGATACGAATTGAAACTAATAATACAGCACTGGCTATGAACACTTTGAATTGAATTGAGCGAGAAATTATAAACTACGTGAACCAACATGCAAGAGGTAATTACGTTGGGGCGTGTCTGGTGCGCTCCCACCCCCCTAAGAGTACAAAGATTGGCTGGCACGAGCCGCCAAGCTGACGAGCTAGCGAGCCTGCGCCTTCATGCTGTGAGTGGAACTGGTCCTGAGAGATGAGGCAGCACTAAGCATGGGCGGATTTTGCGGATCCACGATTCACGGATTTGCGTATTCACGGATCGTGGATCCGCAAAATCCGCGGATTTTGCGGATTTGCGGATTTGGGGCGGGGCTTCCATGCCAGGACCATCGTGCCAGAATGAACCCTGCCCTTCATATTTATTCAAGAAGACGCCACCGTTTTGTGCCATACCTCTACTCAACTGGAGTACTTTCTACTGGATAATCAGTAAGTGCTACCTCGTTGGGTAAATGTATAGTGCTTTTACTACACTACAGCTACCTAAAGTGCCAGAGAGTTGTCTACAGCGACCAGGTGTGTGTTACTATGCAATCGCGCCGAAGGGCGCAGGGGTCCCTTGAGTGAGCTATCATAGTGGGTAAATGGCAGGAAGACGGTGCACACCACGAGTGTGTGGGCGGGGCCAAACGGACGGGGCTTCCATGCGAGTGCACATGCCTCTTGTGTGTATAAAAGGTCAGAGACCGATCAGAGCAGCAGATGAAGATACAGAAGCTCCTGGCCACAGGAACAGCACGAGGATTGCGCTCGTGAAAGTCAAGGATGCAAAGGCCTCTGTCCAGCATCACAGCTGATTTTCGATGGTATATTTGGGAAGAAGGCACATCTGCCCAGCCTTGACAACGCTCACGATTGTTTTTTGGGCCGACGAATGAGTCACTGAATTTAAGCTTCAACTAGGGCACATGCTTAATTGATATCTGTAAGTGCTTCCGGTTGAGGTTTAATTTTTGTGCCAGGACCGTCGTGCCAGAATGAACCCTGCCCTTCAGATTTATTCAAGAAGACGCCACCGTTTTGTGCCTGTTGTAACTATTTTACGATGGCGCCGGCAAGCTGCCAGCGCCATCCTAAAATAGTTACTAAATTAGCTTCAACAGGAAGCTCTAATAGATCAAATAAAGCAGGCGCTCGAGCACCAGCTTTATTTTATCTATTAGAGCTTCCTGTTGAAGCTAATTTAGTAACTATTTTAGGATGGCGCTGTCAGCTTGCCGGCGCCATCGTAAATTAGTTACAACAGGCCAGCAAGGCTTGAACTTTTGCCCCCGGAATCCGCCGCTCGTGGATTTGCAAATTTGCGGTAAATTCACGGGAGTTCGCCGATCGCGAATTTACCGAAAATTCGCAAAATCCGCGAGCGTAACGGATTTTGCGCTCATACTTAGGCAGCACGCCCTGCAACCTATGAACTTTGCTTTTTTTCCCTACTGACGATTGAGGAATCATGAAACACGTGTCTAGGGATACGAATTAAAACTAATAATACAGCACTGGCTATGAACACTTTGAATTGAATTGAGCGAGAAATTATGAACTACGTGAACCAACATGCAAGAGGTAATTACGTTGGGGCGTGTCTGGTGCGGTCCCACCCCCCTAAGAGTACAAAGATTGGCTCTCACGAGCCGCCGAGCTGACGAGCTCCGGAGCCTGCGCCTTCATGCTGTGAGTGGAACTGGTCCTGAGAGATGAGGCAGCACGCCCTGCAACCTAAGAACTTTGCTTTTTTTCCCTACTGACGATTGAGGAATCATGAAACACGTGTCTAGGGATACGAATTGAAATTAATAATACAGCACTGGCTATGAACACTTTGAATTGAATTGAGCGAGAAATTATGAACTACGTGAACCAACATGCAAGAGGTAATTACGTTGGGGCGTGTCTGGTGCGCTCCCACCCCCCTAAGAGTACAAAGATTGGCGCGCATGAGCCGCCGAGCTGACGAGCTCGGGAGCCTGCGCCTTCATGCTGTGAGTGGAACCGGTCCTGAGAGATGAGGCAGCACGCCCTGCAACCTATGAACTTTGCTTTTTTCCCTACTGACGATGAGGAATCATGAAACACGTGACTAGGGATACGAATTGAAACTAATAATACAGCACTGGCTATGAACACTTTGAATTGAATTGAGCGAGAAATTATGAACTACGTGAACCAACATGCAAGAGGTAATTACGTTGGGGTATGTCTGGTACGCTCCCACCCCCCTAAGAGTACAAAGATTGGCTCGCACGAGCCGCCGAGCTGACGAGCTCCGGAGCCTGCGCCTTCATGCTGTGAGTGGAACTGGTCCTGAGAGATGTGGCAGCATGCCCTACAACCGATGAACTTTGCTTTTTTTCCTTACTGACGATTGAGGAATCATGAAACACGTGTCTAGGGATACGAATTGAAACTAATAATACAGCACTGGCTATGAACACTTTGAATTGAATTGAGCGAGAAATTATGAACTACGTGAACCAACATGCAAGAGGTAATTACGTTGGGGCGTGTCTGGTGCGCTCCCACCCCCTAAGAGTACAAAGATTGGCTCGCACGAGCCGCTGAGCTGACGAGCTCGGGAGCCTGCGCCTTCATGCTGTGAGTGGAACTGGTCCTGAGAGATGAGGCAGCACGCCCTGCAACCTATGAACTTTGCTTTTTTTCCCTACTGACGATTGAGGAATCATGAAACAAGTGTCTAGGGATACGAATTGAAACTAATAATACAGCACTGGCTATGAACACTTTGAATTGAATTGAGCGAGAAATTATGAACTACGTGAACCAACATGCAAGAGGTAATTACGTTGGGGCGTGTCTGGTGCGCTCCCACCCCCCTAAGAGTACAAATATTGGCTCGCACTAGCCGCTGAGCTGACGAGCTCGGGAGCCTGCGCCTTCATGCTGTGAGTTTAACTGATCCTGAGAGATGAGGCAGCACGCCCTGCAACCTATGAACTTTGCTTTTTTTTCCTACTGACGATTGAGGAATCATGAAACACGTGTCTAGGGATATGAATTGAAACTAATAATACAGCACTGGCTATGAACACTTTGAATTGAATTGAGCGAGAAATTATGAACTACGTGAACCAACATGCAAGAGGTAATTACGTTGGGGCGTGCCTGGTGTGCTCCCACCCCCCTAAGAGTACAAAGATTGGCTCGCACGAGTTGCCGAGCTGAGGAGCTCGGGAGCCTGCGCCTTCATGCTGTGAGTGGAACTGGTCCTGAGAGATGAGGCAGCACGCCCTGCAACCTATGAACTTTGCTTTTTTTCCCTACTGACGATTGAGGAATCATGAAACACGTGTCTAGGGATTCGAATTGAAACTAATAATACAGCACTGGCTAAGAACACTTTGAATTGAATTGAGCGAGAAATTATGAACTACGTGAACCAATATGCAAGAGGTAATTACGTTGGGGCGTGTCTGGTGCGCTCCCACCCCCCTAAGAGTACAAAGATTGGCTCGCACGAGCCGCCGAGCTGACGAGCTCGGGAGCCTGTGCCTTCATGCTGTGAGTGGAACTGGTCCTGAGAGATGAGGCAGCACGCCCTGCAACCTATGAACTTTGCTTTTTTTCCCTACTGACGATTGAGGAATCATGAACCACGTGTCTAGGGATACGAATTGAAACTAATAATACAGCACTGGCTATGAACACTTTGAATTGAATTGAGCGAGAAAATATGAACTACGTGAACCAACATGCAAGAGGTAATTACGTTGGGGCGTGTCTGGTGCGCTCCCACCCCCCTAAGAGTACAAAGATTGGCTCGCACGAGCTGCCGAGCTGACGAGCTCGGGAGCCTGCGCCTTCATGCTGTGAGTGGAACTGGTCCTGAGAGATGAGGCAGCATGCCCTGCAACCTATGAACTTTGCTTTTTTCCCTACTGACGATCGAGGAATCACGAAACACGTGTCTAGGGATACGAATTGAAACTAATAATACAGCACTGGCTATGAACACTTTGAATTGAATTGAGCGAGAAATTATGAACTACGTGAACCAACATGCAAGAGGTAATTACGTTGGGGCGTGTCTGGTGCGCTCCCACCCCCCTAAGAGTACAAAGATTGGCTCTCACCAGGCGCCGAGCTGACGAGCTCGGGAGCCTGCGCCTTCATGCTGTGAGTGGAACTGGTCCTGAGAGATGAGGCAGCATGCCCTGCAACCTATGAACTTTGCTTTTTTTCCCTACTGACGATTGAGGAATCACAAAACACGTGTCTAGGGATACGAATTGAAACTAATAATACAGCACTGGCTATGAACACTTTGAATTGAATTGAGCGAGAAAATATGAACTACGTGAACCAACATGCAAGAGGTAATTACGTTGGGGCGTGTCTGGTGCACTCCCATCCCCCTAAGAGTACAAAGATTGGCTCTCACGAGCCGCCGAGCTGACGAGCTCGGGAGTCTGCGCCTTCATGCTGTGAGTGGAACTGGTCCTGAGAGATGAGGCAGTACGCCCTGCAACCTAAGAACTTTGCTTTTTTTCCCTACTGACGATTGAGGAATCATGAAACACGTGTCTAGGGATACGAATTGAAACTAAAAATACAGCACTGGCTATGAACACTTTGAATTGAATTGAGCGAGAAATTATGAACTACGTGAACCAACATGCAAGAGGTAATTACGTTGGGGCGTGTCTGGTGCGCTCCCACCCCCTAAGAGTACAAAGATTGGCTCGCACGAGCCGCTGAGCTGACAAGCTCGGGAGCCTGCGCCTTCATGCTGTGAGTGGAACTGGTCCTGAGAGATGAGGCAGCACGCCCTGCAACCTATGAACTTTGCTTTTTTTCCCTACTGACGATTGAGGAATCATGAAACAAGTGTCTAGGGATACGAATTGAAACTAATAATACAGCACTGGCTATGAACACTTTGAATTGAATTGAGCGAGAAATTATGAACTACGTGAACCAACATGCAAGAGGTAATTACGTTGGGGCGTGTCTGGTGCGCTCCCACCCCCCTAAGAGTACAAATAATGGCTCGCACTAGCCGCCGAGCTGACGAGCTCGGGAGCCTGCGCCTTCATGCTGTGAGTGTAACTGATCCTGAGAGATGAGGCAGCACGCCCTGCAACCTATGAACTTTGCTTTTTTTTCCTACTGACGATTGAGGAATCATGAAACACGTGTCTAGGGATATGAATTGAAACTAATAATACAGCACTGGCTATGAACACTTTGAATTGAATTGAGCGAGAAATTATGAACTACGTGAACCAACATGCAAGAGGTAATTACGTTGGGGCGTGCCTGGTGCGCTCCCACCCCCCTAAGAGTACAAAGATTGGCTCGCACGAGTTGCCGAGCTGAGGAGCTCGGGAGCCTGCGCCTTCATGCTGTGAGTGGAACTGGTCCTGAGAGATGAGGCAGCACGCCCTGCAACCTATGAACTTTGCTTTTTTCCCTACTGACGATTGAGGAATCATGAAACACGTGTCTAGGGATTCGAATTGAAACTAATAATACAGCACTGGCTAAGAACACTTTGAATTGAATTGAGCGAGAAATTATGAACTACGTGAACCAATATGCAAGAGGTAATTACGTTGGGGCGTGTCTGGTGCGCTCCCACCCCCCTAAGAGTACAAAGATTGGCTCGCACGAGCCGCCGAGCTGACGAGCTCGGGAGCCTGCGCCTTCATGCTGTGAGTGGAACTGGTCCTGAGAGATGAGGCAGCACGCCCTGCAACCTAAGAACTTTGCTTTTTTCCCTACTGACGATTGAGGAATCATGAAACACGTGTCTAGGGATACGAATTGAAATTAATAATACAGCACTGGCTATGAACACTTTGAATTGAATTGAGCGAGAAATTATGAACTACGTGAACCAACATGCCAGAGGTAATTACTTTGGGGCGTGTCTGGTGCGCTCCCACCCCCCTAAGAGTACAAAGATTGGCGCGCATGAGCCCCGAGCTGACGAGCTCGGGAGCCTGCGCCTTCATGCTATGAGTGGAACCGGTCCTGAGAGATGAGGCAGCATGCCCTGCAACCTATGAACTTTGCTTTTTTCCCTACTGACGATGAGGAATCATGAAACACATGACTAGGGATACGAATTGAAACTAATAATACAGCACTGGCTATGAACACTTTGAATTGAATTCAGCGAGAAATTATGAACTAAGTGAACCAACATGCAAGAGGTAATTACGTTGGGGGCGTGTCTGGTGCACTCCCACCCCCCTAAGAGTACAAAGATTGGCTCGCACGAGCCGCCGAGCTGACGAGCTCGGGAGCCTGCGCCTTCATGCTGTGAGTAGAACAGGTCCTGAGAGATGAGGCAGCACGCCCTGCAACCTATGAACTTTGCTTTTTTTCCCTACTGACGATTGAGGAATCATGAACCACGTGTCTAGGGATACGAATTGAAACTAATAATACAGCACTGGCTATGAACACTTTGAATTGAATTGAGCGAGAAAATATGAACTACGTGAACCAACATGCAAGAGGTAATTACGTTGGGGCGTGTCTGGTGTGCTCCCACCCCCTAAGAGTACAAAGATTGGCTCGCACGAGCCGCCGAGCTGACGAGCTCGGGAGCC
The DNA here is from genome assembly GCF_964261635.1 of Lissotriton helveticus. Lineage (NCBI taxonomy): Eukaryota > Metazoa > Chordata > Amphibia > Caudata > Salamandridae > Lissotriton > Lissotriton helveticus. Next base: position 1,622,481,432 of record NC_136068.1, on the reverse strand, counting down.
TGCGCCTTCATGCTGTGAGTGGAACTGGTCCTGAGAGATGAGGCAGCACGCCCTGCAACCTATGAACTTTGCTTTTTTTCCCTACTGACGATTGAGAAATCACGAAACACGTGTCTAGGGATACGAATTGAAACTAATAATACAGCACTAGCTATAAACACTTTGAATTGAATTGAGCGAGAAATTATGAACTACTTGAACCAACATGCAAGAGGTAATTACGTTGGGGCGTGTCTGGTGCGCTCCCACCCCCCTAAGAGTACAAAGATTGGCTCTCACGAGCCGCCGAGCTGACGAGCTCGGGAGCCTGCGCCTTCATGCTGTGAGTGGAACTGGTCCTGAGATATGAGGCAGCACGCCCTGCAACCTAAGAACTTTGCTTTTTTTCCCTACTGACGATTGAGGAATCATGAAACACGTGTCTAGGGATACGAATTGAAATTAATAATACAGCACTGGCTATGAACACTTTGAATTGAATTGAGCGAGAAATTATGAACTACGTGAACCAACATGCAAGAGGTAATTACGTTGGGGCGTGTCTGGTGTGCTCCCACCCCCCTAAGAGTACAAAGATTGGCGCGCATGAGCCGCCGAGCTGACGAGCTCGGGAGCCTGCGCCTTCATGCTGTGAGTGGAACCGGTCCTGAGAGATGAGGCAGCACGCCCTGCAACCTATGAACTTTGCTTTTTTCCCTACTGACGATGAGGAATCATGAAACACGTGACTAGGGATACGAATTGAAACTAATAATACAGCACTGGCTATGAACACTTTGAATTGAACTGAGCGAGAAATTATGAACTACGTGAACCAACATGCAAGAGGTAATTACGTTGGGGCATTTCTGGTACGCTCCCACCCCCCTAAGAGTACAAAGATTGGCTCGCGCGAGCCGCCGAGCTGACGAGCTCCGGAGCCTGCGCCTTCATGCTGTGAGCGGAACTGGTCCTAAGAGATGTGGCAGCATGCCCTACAACCTATGAACTTTGCTTTTTTACCCTACTGACGATTGAGGAATCATGAAACATGTGTCTAGGGATACGAATTGAAACTAATAATACAGCACTGGCTATGAACACTTTGAATTGAATTGAGCGAGAAATTATGAACTACGTGAACCAACATGCAAGAGGTAATTACGTTGGGGCATGCCTGGTGCGCTCCCACCCCCCTAAGAGTACAAAGATTGGCTCGCACGAGTTGCCGAGCTGACGAGCTCGGGAGCCTGCGCCTTCATGCTGTGAGTAGAACTGGTCCTGAGAGATGAGGCAGCACGCCCTGCAACCTATGAACTTTGCTTTTTTTCTCTACTGACGATTGAGGAATCATGAAACACGTGTCTAGGGATTCGAATTGAAACTAATAATACAGCACTGGCTAAGAACACTTTGAATTGAATTGAGCGAGAAATTATGAACTACGTGAACCAATATGCAAGACGTAATTACATTGGGGCGTGTCTGGTGCGCTCCCTACCCCCTAAGAGTACAAAGATTGGCTCGCACGAGCCGCCGAGCTGATGAGCTCGGGAGCCTGTGCCTTCATGCTGTGAGTGGAACTGGTCCTGAGAGATGAGGCAGCACGCCCTGCAACCTATGAACTTTGCTTTTTTTCCCTACTGACGATTGAGGAATCATGAACCACGTGTCTAGGGATACGAATTGAAACTAATAATACAGCACTGGCTATAAACACTTTGAATTGAATTGAGCGAGAAAATATGAACTACGTGAACCAACCTGCAAGAGGTAATTACGTTGGGGCGTGTCTGGTGCGCTCCCACCCCCCTAAGAGTACAAAGATTGGCTCTCACGAGCCGCCGAGCTGACGAGCTCGGGAGCCTGCGCCTTCATGCTGTGAGTGGAACTGGTCCTGAGAGATGAGGCAGCATGCCCTGCAACCTATGAACTTTGCTTTTTTTCCCTACTGACGATTGAGGAATCACAAAATACGTGTCTAGGGATACAAATTGAAACTAATAATACAGCACTGGCTATGAACACTTTGAATTGAATTGAGCGAGAAATTATGAACTACGTGAACCAACATGCAAGAGGTAATTACGTTGGGGCATGTCTGGTGCGCTCCCGCCCCCCTAGGAGTACAAAGATTGGCTCTCACGAGCCGCCGAGCTGACGAGCTCGGGAGCCTGCGCCTTCATGCTGTGAGTGGAACTGGTCCTGAGAGATGAGGCAGAATGCCCTGCAACCTATGAACTTTGCTTTTTTTCCCTACTGACGATTGAGGAATCACAAAACACGTGTCTAGGGATACGAATTGAAACTAATAATACAGCACTGGCTATGAACACTTTGAATTGAATTGAGCGAGAAATTATGAACTACGTGAACCAACATGCAAAAGGTAATTACTTTGGGGCGTGTCTGGTGCGCTCCCACCCCCCTAAGAGTACAAAGATTGGCTCTCACGAGGCGCCGAGCTGACGAGCTCGGGAGCCTGCGCCTTCATGCTGTGAGTGGAACTGGTCCTGAGAGATGAGGCAGAATGCCCTGCAACCTATGAACTTTGCTTTTTTTCCCTACTGACGATTGAGGAATCACAAAACACGTGTCTAGGGATACGAATTGAAACTAATAATACAGCACTGGCTATGAACACTTTGAATTGAATTGAGCGAGAAAATATGAACTACGTGAACCAACATGCAAGAGGTAATTACGTTGGGGCGTGTCTGGTGCGCTCCCATCCCCCTAAGAGTACAAAGATTGGCTCTCACGAGCCGCCGAGCTGACGAGCTCGGGAGTCTGCGCCTTCATGCTGTGAGTGGAACTGGTCCTGAGAGATGAGGCAGTACGCCCTGCAACCTAAGAACTTTGCTTTTTTTCCCTACTGACGATTGAGGAATCATGAAACACGTGTCTAGGGATACGAATTGAAACTAAAAATACAGCACTGGCTATGAACACTTTGAATTGAATTGAGCGAGAAATTATGAACTACGTGAACCAACATGCAAGAGGTAATTACGTTGGGGCGTGTCTGGTGCGCTCCCACCCCCTAAGAGTACAAAGATTGGCTCGCACGAGCCGCTGAGCTGACGAGCTCGGGAGCCTGCGCCTTCATGCTGTGAGTGGAACTGGTCCTGAGAGATGAGGCAGCACGCCCTGCAACCTATGAACTTTGCTTTTTTTCCCTACTGACGATTGAGGAATCATGAAACAAGTGTCTAGGGATACGAATTGAAACTAATAATACAGCACTGGCTATGAACACTTTGAATTGAATTGAGCGAGAAATTATGAACTACGTGAACCAACATGCAAGAGGTAATTACGTTGGGGCGTGTCTGGTGCGCTCCCACCCCCCTAAGAGTACAAATATTGGCTCGCACTAGCCGCCGAGCTGACGAGCTCGGGAGCCTGCGCCTTCATGCTGTGAGTGTAACTGATCCTGAGAGATGAGGCAGCACGCCCTGCAACCTATGAACTTTGCTTTTTTTTCCTACTGACGATTGAGGAATCATGAAACACGTGTCTAGGGATATGAATTGAAACTAATAATACAGCACTGGCTATGAACACTTTGAATTGAATTGAGCGAGAAATTATGAACTACGTGAACCAACATGCAAGAGGTAATTACGTTGGGGCGTGCCTGGTGCGCTCCCACCCCCCTAAGAGTACAAAGATTGGCTCGCACGAGTTGCCGAGCTGAGGAGCTCGGGAGCCTGCACCTTCATGCTGTGAGTGGAACTGGTCCTGAGAGATGAGGCAGCACGCCCTGCAACCTATGAACTTTGCTTTTTTTCCCTACTGACGATTGAGGAATCATGAAACACGTGTCTAGGGATTCGAATTGAAACTAATAATACAGCACTGGCTAAGAACACTTTGAATTGAATTGAGCGAGAAATTATGAACTACGTGAACCAATATGCAAGAGGTAATTACGTTGGGGCGTGTCTGGTGCGCTCCCACCCCCCTAAGAGTACAAAGATTGGCTCGCACGAGCCGCCGAGCTGGCGAGCTCGGGAGCCTGTGCCTTCATGCTGTGAGTGGAACTGGTCCTGAGAGATGAGGCAGCACGCCCTGCAACCTATGAACTTTGCTTTTTTTCCCTACTGACGATTGAGGAATCATGAACCACGTGTCTAGGGATACGAATTGAAACTAATAATACAGCACTGGCTATGAACACTTTGAATTGAATTGAGCGAGAAAATATGAACTACGTGAACCAACATGCAAGAGGTAATTACGTTGGGGCGTGTCTGGTGCGCTCCCACCCCCCTAAGAGTACAAAGATTGGCTCGCACGAGCCGCCGAGCTGACGAGCTCGGGAGCCTGCGCCTTCATGCTGTGAGTGGAACTGGTCCTAAGAGATGAGGCAGCATGCCCTGCAACCTATGAACTTTGCTTTTTTTCCCACCTGACGATCGAGGAATCACGAAACACGTGTCTAGGGATACAAATTGAAACTAATAATACAGCACTGGCTATGAACACTTTGAATTGAATTGAGCGAGAAATTATGAACTACGTGAACCAACATGCAAGAGGTAATTACGTTGGGGCGTGTCTGGTGCGCTCCCACCCCCCTAAGAGTACAAAGATTGGCTCTCACGAGCCGCTGAGCTGACGAGCTCGGGAGCCTGCGCCTTCATGCTGTGAGTGGAACTGGTCCTGAGAGATGAGGCAGCACGCCCTGCAACCTAAGAACTTTGCTTTTTTCCCTACTGACGATTGAGGAATCATGAAACACGTGTCTAGGGATACGAATTGAAATTAATAATACAGCACTGGCTATGAACACTTTGAATTGAATTGAGCGAGAAATTATGAACTACGTGAACCAACATGCCAGAGGTAATTACTTTGGGGCGTGTCTGGTGCGCTCCCACCCCCCTAAGAGTACAAAGATTGGCGCGCATGAGCCCAGAGCTGACGAGCTCGGGAGCCTGCGCCTTCATGCTATGAGTGGAACCGGTCCTGAGAGATGAGGCAGCATGCCCTGCAACCTATGAACTTTGCTTTTTTCCCTACTGACGATGAGGAATCATGAAACACATGACTAGGGATACGAATTGAAACTAATAATACAGCACTGGCTATGAACACTTTGAATTGAATTGAGCGAGAAATTATGAACTAAGTGAACCAACATGCAAGAGGTAATTACGTTGGGGGCGTGTCTGGTGCACTCCCACCCCCCTAAGAGTACAAAGATTGGCTCGCACGAGCCGCCGAGCTGACGAGCTCGGGAGCCTGCGCCTTCATGCTGTGAGTGGAACTGGTCCTGAGAGATGAGGCAGCACACCCTGCAACCTATGAACTTTGCTTTTTTTCCCTACTGACGATTGAGAAATCACGAAACACGTGTCTAGGGATACGAATTGGAACTAATAATACAGCACTAGCTATAAACACTTTGAATTGAATTGAGCGAGAAATTATGAACTACGTGAACCAACATGCAAGAGGTAATTACGTTGGGGCGTGTCTGGTGCGCTCCCACCCCCCTAAGAGTACAAAGATTGGCTCTCACGAGCCGCCGAGCTGACGAGCTCGGAAGCCTGCGCCTTCATGCTGTGAGTGGAACTGGTCCTGAGATATGAGGCAGCACGCCCTGCAACCTAAGAACTTTGCTTTTTTTCCCTACTGACGATTGAGGAATCATGAACCACGTGTCTAGGGATACGAATTGAAATTAATAATACAGCACTGGCTATGAACACTTTGAATTGAATTGAGCGAGAAATTATGAACTACGTGAACCAACATGCAAGAGGTAATTACGTTGGGGCGTGTCTGGTGTGCTCCCACCCCCCTAAGAGTACAAAGATTGGCGCGCATGAGCCGCCGAGCTGACGAGCTCGGGAGCCTGCGCCTTCATGCTGTGAGTGGAACCGGTCCTGAGAGATGAGGCAGCACGCCCTGCAACCTATGAACTTTGCTTTTTTCCCTACTGACGATGAGGAATCATGAAACACGTGACTAGGGATACGAATTGAAACTAATAATACAGCACTGGCTATGAACACTTTGAATTGAACTGAGCGAGAAATTATGAACTACGTGAACCAACATGCAAGAGGTAATTACGTTGGGGCATGTCTGGTATGCTCCCACCCCCCTAAGAGTACAAAGATTGGCTTGCGCGAGCCGCCGAGCTGACGAGCTCCGGAGCCTGCGCCTTCATGCTGTGAGCGGAACTGGTCCTAAGAGATGTGGCAGCATGCCCTACAACCTATGAACTTTGCTTTTTTACCCTACTGACGATTGAGGAACCATGAAACATGTGTCTAGGGATACGAATTGAAACTAATAATCCAGCACTGGCTATGCACACTTTGAATTGAATTGAGCGAGAAATTATGAACTACGTGAACCAACATGCAAGAGGTAATTACGTTGGGGCGTGTCTGGTGCGCTCCCACCCCCTAAGAGTACAAAGATTGGCTCGCACGAGCCGCTGAGCTGACGAGCTCGGGAGCCTGCTCCTTCATGCTGTGAGTGGAACTGGTCCTGAGAGATAAGGCAGCACGCCCTGCAACCTATGAACTTTGCTTTTTTTTTCTACTGACGATGAGGAATCATGAAACGCGTGACTAGGGATACGAATTGAAACTAATAATACAGCACTGGCTATGAACACTTTGAATTGAATTGAGCGAGAAATTATGAACTACGTGAACCAACATGCAAGAGGTAATTACGTTGGGGCATGTCTGGTACGCTCCCACCCCCCTAAGAGTACAAACATTGGCTCGCACGAGCTGACGAGCTCGGGAGCCTGCGCCTTCATGCTGTGAGTGGAACTGGTCCTGAGAGATGAGGCAGCACGTCCTCTAACCTATGAACTTTGCTTTTCTTCTCTACTGACGATTGAGGAATCATGAAACACGTGTCTAGGGATACGAATTGAAACTAATAATACAGCACTGGCTATGAACACTTTGAATTGAATTGAGCGAGAAATTATGAACTACGTGAACCAACATGCAAGAGGTAATTACGTTGGGGCGTGTCTGGTGCGCTCCCACACCCCTAAGAGTACAAAGATTGGCGCGCATGAGCCGCCGAGCTGACGTGCTCGGTAGCCTGCGCCTTCATGCTGTGAGTGGAACTGGTCCTGAGAGATGAGGCAGCACGCCCTGCAACCTATGACCTTTGCTTTTTTTCCCTACTGACGATTGAGGAATCATGAAACACGTGTCTAGGGATACGAATTAAAACTAATAATACAGCACTCGCTATGAACACTTTGAATTGAATTGAGCGAGAAATTATGAACTTCGTGAACCAACATGCAAGACGTAATTACGTTGGGGCGTGTCTGGTGCGCTCCCACACCCCTAAGAGTACAAAGATTGGCGCGCATGAGCCGCCGAGCTGACGTGCTCGGTAGCCTGCGCCTTCATGCTGTGAGTGGAACTGGTCCTGAGAGATGAGGCAGCACGCCCTGCAACCTATGAACTTTGCTTTTTTTTTCTACTGACGATGAGGAATCATGAAACACGTGTCTAGGGATACGAATTGAAACTAACAATACAGCACTGGCTATGAACACTTTGAATTGAATTGAGCGAGAAATTATGAACTACGTGAACCAACATGCAAGAGGTAATTATGTTGGGGCGTGTCTGTTACGCTCCCACCCCCCTAAGAGTACAAAGATTGGCTCGCACGAGCCGCCGAGCTGGCGAGCTCTGGAGCCTGCGCCTTCATGCTGTGAGTGGAACTGGTCCTGAGAGAAAGAGCAGCACGCCCTGCAACCTATGAACTTTGCTTTTTTTCCCTTCTGACGATTGAGGAATCATGAAACACGTGTCTAGGGATACGAATTGAAACTAATAATACAGCACTGGCTATGAACACTTTGAATTGAATTGAGCGAGAAATTATAAACTACGTGAACCAACATGCAAGAGGTAATTACGTTGGGGCGTGTCTGTTACGCTCCCACCCCCCTAAGAGTACAAAGATTGGCTGGCACGAGCCGCCAAGCTGACGAGCTAGCGAGCCTGCGCCTTCATGCTGTGAGTGGAACTGGTCCTGAGAGATGAGGCAGCACTAAGCATGGGCGGATTTTGCGGATCCACGATTCACGGATTTGCGTATTCACGGATCGTGGATCCGCAAAATCCGCGGATTTTGCGGATTTGTGGATTTGGGGCGGGGCTTCCATGCCAGGACCATCGTGCCAGAATGAACCCTGCCCTACATATTTATTCAAGAAGACGCCACCGTTTTGTGCCATACCTCTACTCAACTGGAGTACTTTCTACTGGATAATCAGTAAGTGCTACCTCGTTGGGTAAATGTATAGTGCTTTTACTACACTACAGCTACCTAAAGTGCCAGAGAGTTGTCTACAGCGACCAGGTGTGTGTTACTATGCAATCGCGCCGAAGGGCGCAGGGGTCCCTTGAGTGAGCTATCATAGTGGGTAAATGGCAGGAAGACGGTGCACACCACGAGTGTGTGGGCGGGGCCAAACGGACGGGGCTTCCATGCGAGTGCACATGCCTCTTGTGTGTATAAAAGGTCAGAGACCGATCAGAGCAGCAGATGAAGATACAGAAGCTCCTGGCCACAGGAACAGCACGAGGATTGCGCTCGTGAAAGTCAAGGATGCAAAGGCCTCTGTCCAGCATCACAGCTGATTTTCGATGGTATATTTGGGAAGAAGGCACATCTGCCCAGCCTTGACAACGCTCACGATTGTTTTTTGGGCCGACGAATGAGTCACTGAATTTAAGCTTCAACTAGGGCACATGCTTAATTGATATCTGTAAGTGCTTCCGGTTGAGGTTTAATTTTTGTGCCAGGACCGTCGTGCCAGAATGAACCCTGCCCTTCGGATTTATTCAAGAAGACGCCACCGTTTTGTGCCTGTTGTAACTATTTTACGATGGCGCCGGCAAGCTGCCAGCGCCATCCTAAAATAGTTACTAAATTAGCTTCAACAGGAAGCTCTAATAGATCAAATAAAGCAGGCGCTCGAGCACCAGCTTTATTTTATCTATTAGAGCTTCCTGTTGAAGGTAATTTAGTAACTATTTTAGGATGGCGCTGTCAGCTTGCCGGCGCCATCGTAAATTAGTTACAACAGGCCAGCAAGGCTTGAACTTTTGCCCCCGGAATCCGCCGCTCGTGGATTTGCGAATTCGCGGTAAATTCACGGGAGTTCGCCGATCGCGAATTTACTGAAAATTCTCAAAATCCGCAAGCGTAACGGATTTTGCGCTCATACTTAGGCAGCACGCCCTGCAACCTATGAACTTTGCTTTTTTTCCCTACTGACGATTGAGGAATCATGAAACACGTGTCTAGGGATACGAATTAAAACTAATAATACAGCACTGGCTATGAACACTTTGAATTGAATTGAGCGAGAAATTATGAACTACGTGAACCAACATGCAAGAGGTAATTACGTTGGGGCGTGTCTGGTGCGGTCCCACCCCCCTAAGAGTACAAAGATTGGCTCTCACGAGCCGCCGAGCTGACGAGCTCCGGAGCCTGCGCCTTCATGCTGTGAGTGGAACTGGTCCTGAGAGATGAGGCAGCACGCCCTGCAACCTAAGAACTTTGCTTTTTTTCCCTACTGACGATTGAGGAATCATGAAACACGTGTCTAGGGATACGAATTGAAATTAATAATACAGCACTGGCTATGAACACTTTGAATTGAATTGAGCGAGAAATTATGAACTACGTGAACCAACATGCAAGAGGTAATTACGTTGGGGCGTGTCTGGTGCGCTCCCACCCCCCTAAGAGTACAAAGATTGGCGCGCATGAGCCGCCGAGCTGACGAGCTCGGGAGCCTGCGCCTTCATGCTGTGAGTGGAACCGGTCCTGAGAGATGAGGCAGCACGCCCTGCAACCTAAGAACTTTGCTTTTTTTCCCTACTGACGATTGAGGAATCATGAAACACGTGTCTAGGGATACGAATTGAAATTAATAATACAGCACTGGCTATGAACACTTTGAATTGAATTGAGCGAGAAATTATGAACTACGTGAACCAACATGCAAGAGGTAATTACGTTGGGGCGTGTCTGGTGCGCTCCCACACCCCTAAGAGTACAAAGATTGGCGCGCATGAGCCCAGAGCTGACGAGCTCGGGAGCCTGCGCCTTCATGCTATGAGTGGAACCGGTCCTGAGAGATGAGGCAGCATGCCCTGCAACCTATGAACTTTGCTTTTTTCCCTACTGACGATGAGGAATCATGAAACACATGACTAGGGATACGAATTGAAACTAATAATACAGCACTGGCTATGAACACTTTGAATTGAATTGAGCGAGAAATTATGAACTAAGTGAACCAACATGCAAGAGGTAATTACGTTGGGGGCGTGTCTGGTGCACTCCCACCCCCCTAAGAGTACAAAGATTGGCTCGCACGAGCCGCCGAGCTGACGAGCTCGGGAGCCTGCGCCTTCATGCTGTGAGTGGAACTGGTCCTGAGAGATGAGGCAGCACACCCTGCAACCTATGAACTTTGCTTTTTTTCCCTACTGACGATTGAGAAATCACGAAACACGTGTCTAGGGATACGAATTGGAACTAATAATACAGCACTAGCTATAAACACTTTGAATTGAATTGAGCGAGAAATTATGAACTACGTGAACCAACATGCAAGAGGTAATTACGTTGGGGCGTGTCTGGTGCGCTCCCACCCCCCTAAGAGTACAAAGATTGGCTCTCACGAGCCGCCGAGCTGACGAGCTCGGAAGCCTGCGCCTTCATGCTGTGAGTGGAACTGGTCCTGAGATATGAGGCAGCACGCCCTGCAACCTAAGAACTTTGCTTTTTTTCCCTACTGACGATTGAGGAATCATGAACCACGTGTCTAGGGATACGAATTGAAATTAATAATACAGCACTGGCTATGAACACTTTGAATTGAATTGAGCGAGAAATTATGAACTACGTGAACCAACATGCAAGAGGTAATTACGTTGGGGCGTGTCTGGTGTGCTCCCACCCCCCTAAGAGTACAAAGATTGGCGCGCATGAGCCGCCGAGCTGACGAGCTCGGGAGCCTGCGCCTTCATGCTGTGAGTGGAACCGGTCCTGAGAGATGAGGCAGCACGCCCTGCAACCTATGAACTTTGCTTTTTTCCCTACTGACGATGAGGAATCATGAAACACGTGACTAGGGATACGAATTGAAACTAATAATACAGCACTGGCTATGAACACTTTGAATTGAACTGAGCGAGAAATTATGAACTACGTGAACCAACATGCAAGAGGTAATTACGTTGGGGCATGTCTGGTATGCTCCCACCCCCCTAAGAGTACAAAGATTGGCTTGCGCGAGCCGCCGAGCTGACGAGCTCCGGAGCCTGCGCCTTCATGCTGTGAGCGGAACTGGTCCTAAGAGATGTGGCAGCATGCCCTACAACCTATGAACTTTGCTTTTTTACCCTACTGACGATTGAGGAACCATGAAACATGTGTCTAGGGATACGAATTGAAACTAATAATCCAGCACTGGCTATGCACACTTTGAATTGAATTGAGCGAGAAATTATGAACTACGTGAACCAACATGCAAGAGGTAATTACGTTGGGGCGTGTCTGGTGCGCTCCCACCCCCTAAGAGTACAAAGATTGGCTCGCACGAGCCGCTGAGCTGACGAGCTCGGGAGCCTGCTCCTTCATGCTGTGAGTGGAACTGGTCCTGAGAGATAAGGCAGCACGCCCTGCAACCTATGAACTTTGCTTTTTTTTTCTACTGACGATGAGGAATCATGAAACGCGTGACTAGGGATACGAATTGAAACTAATAATACAGCACTGGCTATGAACACTTTGAATTGAATTGAGCGAGAAATTATGAACTACGTGAACCAACATGCAAGAGGTAATTACGTTGGGGCATGTCTGGTACGCTCCCACCCCCCTAAGAGTACAAACATTGGCTCGCACGAGCTGACGAGCTCGGGAGCCTGCGCCTTCATGCTGTGAGTGGAACTGGTCCTGAGAGATGAGGCAGCACGTCCTCTAACCTATGAACTTTGCTTTTCTTCTCTACTGACGATTGAGGAATCATGAAACACGTGTCTAGGGATACGAATTGAAACTAATAATACAGCACTGGCTATGAACACTTTGAATTGAATTGAGCGAGAAATTATGAACTACGTGAACCAACATGCAAGAGGTAATTACGTTGGGGCGTGTCTGGTGCGCTCCCACACCCCTAAGAGTACAAAGATTGGCGCGCATGAGCCGCCGAGCTGACGTGCTCGGTAGCCTGCGCCTTCATGCTGTGAGTGGAACTGGTCCTGAGAGATGAGGCAGCACGCCCTGCAACCTATGACCTTTGCTTTTTTTCCCTACTGACGATTGAGGAATCATGAAACACGTGTCTAGGGATACGAATTAAAACTAATAATACAGCACTCGCTATGAACACTTTGAATTGAATTGAGCGAGAAATTATGAACTTCGTGAACCAACATGCAAGACGTAATTACGTTGGGGCGTGTCTGGTGCGCTCCCACACCCCTAAGAGTACAAAGATTGGCGCGCATGAGCCGCCGAGCTGACGTGCTCGGTAGCCTGCGCCTTCATGCTGTGAGTGGAACTGGTCCTGAGAGATGAGGCAGCACGCCCTGCAACCTATGAACTTTGCTTTTTTTTTCTACTGACGATGAGGAATCATGAAACACGTGTCTAGGGATACGAATTGAAACTAACAATACAGCACTGGCTATGAACACTTTGAATTGAATTGAGCGAGAAATTATGAACTACGTGAACCAACATGCAAGAGGTAATTATGTTGGGGCGTGTCTGTTACGCTCCCACCCCCCTAAGAGTACAAAGATTGGCTCGCACGAGCCGCCGAGCTGGCGAGCTCTGGAGCCTGCGCCTTCATGCTGTGAGTGGAACTGGTCCTGAGAGAAAGAGCAGCACGCCCTGCAACCTATGAACTTTGCTTTTTTTCCCTTCTGACGATTGAGGAATCATGAAACACGTGTCTAGGGATACGAATTGAAACTAATAATACAGCACTGGCTATGAACACTTTGAATTGAATTGAGCGAGAAATTATAAACTACGTGAACCAACATGCAAGAGGTAATTACGTTGGGGCGTGTCTGTTACGCTCCCACCCCCCTAAGAGTACAAAGATTGGCTGGCACGAGCCGCCAAGCTGACGAGCTAGCGAGCCTGCGCCTTCATGCTGTGAGTGGAACTGGTCCTGAGAGATGAGGCAGCACTAAGCATGGGCGGATTTTGCGGATCCACGATTCACGGATTTGCGTATTCACGGATCGTGGATCCGCAAAATCCGCGGATTTTGCGGATTTGTGGATTTGGGGCGGGGCTTCCATGCCAGGACCATCGTGCCAGAATGAACCCTGCCCTACATATTTATTCAAGAAGACGCCACCGTTTTGTGCCATACCTCTACTCAACTGGAGTACTTTCTACTGGATAATCAGTAAGTGCTACCTCGTTGGGTAAATGTATAGTGCTTTTACTACACTACAGCTACCTAAAGTGCCAGAGAGTTGTCTACAGCGACCAGGTGTGTGTTACTATGCAATCGCGCCGAAGGGCGCAGGGGTCCCTTGAGTGAGCTATCATAGTGGGTAAATGGCAGGAAGACGGTGCACACCACGAGTGTGTGGGCGGGGCCAAACGGACGGGGCTTCCATGCGAGTGCACATGCCTCTTGTGTGTATAAAAGGTCAGAGACCGATCAGAGCAGCAGATGAAGATACAGAAGCTCCTGGCCACAGGAACAGCACGAGGATTGCGCTCGTGAAAGTCAAGGATGCAAAGGCCTCTGTCCAGCATCACAGCTGATTTTCGATGGTATATTTGGGAAGAAGGCACATCTGCCCAGCCTTGACAACGCTCACGATTGTTTTTTGGGCCGACGAATGAGTCACTGAATTTAAGCTTCAACTAGGGCACATGCTTAATTGATATCTGTAAGTGCTTCCGGTTGAGGTTTAATTTTTGTGCCAGGACCGTCGTGCCAGAATGAACCCTGCCCTTCGGATTTATTCAAGAAGACGCCACCGTTTTGTGCCTGTTGTAACTATTTTACGATGGCGCCGGCAAGCTGCCAGCGCCATCCTAAAATAGTTACTAAATTAGCTTCAACAGGAAGCTCTAATAGATCAAATAAAGCAGGCGCTCGAGCACCAGCTTTATTTTATCTATTAGAGCTTCCTGTTGAAGGTAATTTAGTAACTATTTTAGGATGGCGCTGTCAGCTTGCCGGCGCCATCGTAAATTAGTTACAACAGGCCAGCAAGGCTTGAACTTTTGCCCCCGGAATCCGCCGCTCGTGGATTTGCGAATTCGCGGTAAATTCACGGGAGTTCGCCGATCGCGAATTTACTGAAAATTCTCAAAATCCGCAAGCGTAACGGATTTTGCGCTCATACTTAGGCAGCACGCCCTGCAACCTATGAACTTTGCTTTTTTTCCCTACTGACGATTGAGGAATCATGAAACACGTGTCTAGGGATACGAATTAAAACTAATAATACAGCACTGGCTATGAACACTTTGAATTGAATTGAGCGAGAAATTATGAACTACGTGAACCAACATGCAAGAGGTAATTACGTTGGGGCGTGTCTGGTGCGGTCCCACCCCCCTAAGAGTACAAAGATTGGCTCTCACGAGCCGCCGAGCTGACGAGCTCCGGAGCCTGCGCCTTCATGCTGTGAGTGGAACTGGTCCTGAGAGATGAGGCAGCACGCCCTGCAACCTAAGAACTTTGCTTTTTTTCCCTACTGACGATTGAGGAATCATGAAACACGTGTCTAGGGATACGAATTGAAATTAATAATACAGCACTGGCTATGAACACTTTGAATTGAATTGAGCGAGAAATTATGAACTACGTGAACCAACATGCAAGAGGTAATTACGTTGGGGCGTGTCTGGTGCGCTCCCACCCCCCTAAGAGTACAAAGATTGGCGCGCATGAGCCGCCGAGCTGACGAGCTCGGGAGCCTGCGCCTTCATGCTGTGAGTGGAACCGGTCCTGAGAGATGAGGCAGCACGCCCTGCAACCTATGAACTTTGCTTTTTTCCCTACTGACGATGAGGAATCATGAAACACGTGACTAGGGATACGAATTGAAACTAATAATACAGCACTGGCTATGAACACTTTGAATTGAATTGAGCGAGAAATTATGAACTACGTGAACCAACATGCAAGAGGTAATTACGTTGGGGTATGTCTGGTACGCTCCCACCCCCCTAAGAGTACAAAGATTGGCTCGCACGAGCCGCCGAGCTGACGAGCTCCGGAGCCTGCGCCTTCATGCTGTGAGTGGAACTGGTCCTGAGAGATGTGGCAGCATGCCCTACAACCGATGAACTTTGCTTTTTTTCCTTACTGACGATTGAGGAATCATGAAACACGTGTCTAGGGATACGAATTGAAACTAATAATACAGCACTGGCTATGAACACTTTGAATTGAATTGAGCGAGAAATTATTAACTACGTGGACCAACATGCAAGAGGTAATTATGTTGGGGCGTGTCTGGTGCGCTCCCACCCCCCTAAGAGTACAAAGATTGGCTCGCACGAGTCGCCGAGCTGACGAGCTCGGGAGCCTGCACCTTCAAGCTGTGAGTGGAACTGGTCCTGAGAGATGAGGCAGCACGCCCTGCAACCTATCAACTTTGCTTTTTTTCCCTACTGACGATTGAGGAATCATGAAACACGTGTCTAGGGATACGAATTGAAACTAAAAATACAGCACTGGCTATGAACACTTTGAATTGAATTGAGCGAGAAATTATGAACTACGTGAACCAACATGCAAGAGGTAATTACGTTGGGGCGTGTCTGGTGCGCTCCCACCCCCTAAGAGTACAAAGATTGGCTCGCACGAGCCGCTGAGCTGACGAGCTCGGGAGCCTGCGCCTTCATGCTGTGAGTGGAACTGGTCCTGAGAGATGAGGCAGCACGCCCTGCAACCTATGAACTTTGCTTTTTTTCCCTACTGACGATTGAGGAATCATGAAACAAGTGTCTAGGGATACGAATTGAAACTAATAATACAGCACTGGCTATGAACACTTTGAATTGAATTGAGCGAAAAATTATGAACTACGTGAACCAACATGCAAGAGGTAATTACGTTGGGGCGTGTCTGGTGCGCTCCCACCCCCCTAAGAGTACAAATATTGGCTCGCACTAGCCGCCGAGCTGACGAGCTCGGGAGCCTGCGCCTTCATGCTGTGAGTTTAATTGATCCTGAGAGATGAGGCAGCACGCCCTGCAACCTATGAACTTTGCTTTTTTTTCCTACTGACGATTGAGGAATCATGAAACACGTGTCTAGGGATATGAATTGAAACTAATAATACAGCACTGGCTATGAACACTTTGAATTGAATTGAGCGAGAAATTATGAACTACGTGAACCAACATGCAAGAGGTAATTACGTTGGGGCGTGCCTGGTGTGCTCCCACCCCCCTAAGAGTACAAAGATTGGCTCGCACGAGTTGCCGAGCTGAGGAGCTCGGGAGCCTGCGCCTTCATGCTGTGAGTGGAACTGGTCCTGAGAGATGAGGCAGCACGCCCTGCAACCTATGAACTTTGCTTTTTTTCCCTACTGACGATTGAGGAATCATGAAACACGTGTCTAGGGATTCGAATTGAAACTAATAATACAGCACTGGCTAAGAACACTTTGAATTGAATTGAGCGAGAAATTATGAACTACGTGAACCAATATGCAAGAGGTAATTACGTTGGGGCGTGTCTGGTGCGCTCCCACCCCCCTAAGAGTACAAAGATTGGCTCGCACGAGCCGCCGAGCTGACGAGCTCGGGAGCCTGTGCCTTCATGCTGTGAGTGGAACTGGTCCTGAGAGATGAGGCAGCACGCCCTGCAACCTATGAACTTTGCTTTTTTTCCCTACTGACGATTGAGGAATCATGAACCACGTGTCTAGGGATACGAATTGAAACTAATAATACAGCACTGGCTATGAACACTTTGAATTGAATTGAGCGAGAAAATATGAACTACGTGAACCAACATGCAAGAGGTAATTACGTTGGGGCGTGTCTGGTGCGCTCCCACCCACCTAAGAGTACAAAGATTGGCTCGCACGAGCCGCCGAGCTGACGAGCTCGGGAGCCTGCGCCTTCATGCTGTGAGTGGAACTGGTCCTGAGAGATGAGGCAGCATGCCCTGCAACCTATGAACTTTGCTTTTTTTCCCTACTGACGATCGAGGAATCACGAAACACGTGTCTAGGGATACGAATTGAAACTAATAATACAGCACTGGCTATGAACACTTTGAATTGAATTGAGCGAGAAATTATGAACTACGTGAACCAACATGCAAGAGGTAATTACGTTGGGGCGTGTCTGGTGCGCTCCCACCCCCCTAAGAGTACAAAGATTGGCTCTCACGAGGCGCCGAGCTGACGAGCTCGGGAGCCTGCGCCTTCATGCTGTGAGTGGAACTGGTCCTGAGAGATGAGGCAGCATGCCCTGCAACCTATGAACTTTGCTTTTTTTCCCTACTGACGATTGAGGAATCACAAAACACGTGTCTAGGGATACAAATTGAAACTAATAATACAGCACTGGCTATGAACACTTTGAATTGAATTGAGCGAGAAAATATGAACTACGTGAACCAACATGCAAGAGGTAATTACGTTGGGGCGTGTCTGGTGCGCTCCCATCCCCCTAAGAGTACAAAGATTGGCTCTCACGAGCCGCCGAGCTGACGAGCTCGGGAGTCTGCGCCTTCATGCTGTGAGTGGAACTGGTCCTGAGAGATGAGGCAGTACGCCCTGCAACCTAAGAACTTTGCTTTTTTTCCCTACTGACGATTGAGGAATCATGAAACACGTGTCTAGGGATACGAATTGAAACTAAAAATACAGCACTGGCTATGAACACTTTGAATTGAATTGAGCGAGAAATTATGAACTACGTGAACCAACATGCAAGAGGTAATTACGTTGGGGCGTGTCTGGTGCGCTCCCACCCCCTAAGAGTACAAAGATTGGCTCGCACGAGCCGCTGAGCTGACAAGCTCGGGAGCCTGCGCCTTCATGCTGTGAGTGGAACTGGTCCTGAGAGATGAGGCAGCATGCCCTGCAACCTATGAACTTTGCTTTTTTTCCCTACTGACGATTGAGGAATCATGAAACAAGTGTCTAGGGATACGAATTGAAACTAATAATACAGCACTGGCTATGAACACTTTGAATTGAATTGAGCGAGAAATTATGAACTACGTGAACCAACATGCAAGAGGTAATTACGTTGGGGCGTGTCTGGTGCGCTCCCACCCCCCTAAGAGTACAAAGATTGGCTCACACGAGCCGCCGAGCTGACGAGCTCGGGAGCCTGCGCCTTCATGCTGTGAGTGGAACTGGTCCTGAGAGATGAGGCAGCATGCCCTGCAACCTATGAACTTTGCTTTTTTTCCCTACTGACGATCGAGGAATCACGAAACACGTGTCTAGGGATACGAATTGAAACTAATAATACAGCACTGGCTATGAACACTTTGAATTGAATTGAGCGAGAAATTATGAACTACGTGAACCAACATGCAAGAGGTAATTACGTTGGGGCGTGTCTGGTGCGCTCCCACCCCCCTAAGAGTACAAAGATTGGCTCTCACGAGGCGCCGAGCTGACGAGCTCAGGAGCCTGCGCCTTCATGCTGTGAGTGGAACTGGTCCTGAGAGATGAGGCAGCATGCCCTGCAACCTATGAACTTTGCTTTTTTTCCCTACTGACGATTGAGGAATCACAAAACACGTGTCTAGGGATACGAATTGAAACTAATAATACAGCACTGGCTATGAACACTTTGAATTGAATTGAGCGAGAAAATATGAACTACGTGAACCAACATGCAAGAGGTAATTACGTTGGGGCGTGTCTGGTGCGCTCCCACCCCCCTAAGAGTACAAAGATTGGCTCGCACGAGCCGCCGAGCTGACGAGCTCGGGAGCCTGCGCCTTCATGCTGTGAGTGGAACTGGTCCTGAGAGATGAGGCAGCATGCCCTGCAACCTATGAACTTTGCTTTTTTTCCCTACTGACGATCGAGGAATCACGAAACACGTGTCTAGGGATACGAATTGAAACTAATAATACAGCACTGGCTATGAACACTTTGAATTGAATTGAGCGAGAAATTATGAACTACGTGAACCAACATGCAAGAGGTAATTACGTTGGGGCGTGTCTGGTGCGCTCCCACCCCCCTAAGAGTACAAAGATTGGCTCTCACGAGGCGCCGAGCTGACGAGCTCGGGAGCCTGCGCCTTCATGCTGTGAGTGGAACTGGTCCTGAGAGATGAGGCAGCATGCCCTGCAACCTATTAACTTTGCTTTTTTTCCCTACTGACGATTGAGGAATCACAAAACACGTGTCTAGGGATACGAATTGAAACTAATAATACAGCACTGGCTATGAACACTTTGAATTGAATTGAGCGAGAAAATATGAACTACGTGAACCAACATGCAAGAGGTAATTACGTTGGGGCGTGTCTGCTGCGCTCCCATCCCCCTAAGAGTACAAAGATTGGCTCTCACGAGCCGCTGAGCTGACGAGCTCGGGAGTCTGCGCCTTCATGCTGTGAGTGGAACTGGTCCTGAGAGATGAGGCAGTACGCCCTGCAACCTAAGAACTTTGCTTTTTTTCCCTACTGACGATTGAGGAATCATGAAACACGTGTCTAGGGATACGAATTGAAACTAAAAATACAGCACTGGCTATGAACACTTTGAATTGAATTGAGCGAGAAATTATGAACTACGTGAACCAACATGCAAGAGGTAATTACGTTGGGGCGTGTCTGGTGCGCTCCCACCCCCTAAGAGTACAAAGATTGGCTCGCACGAGCCGCTGAGCTGACAAGCTCGGGAGCCTGCGCCTTCATGCTGTGAGTGGAACTGGTCCTGAGAGATGAGGCAGCACGCCCTGCAACCTATGAACTTTGCTTTTTTTCCCTACTGACGATTGAGGAATCATGAAACAAGTGTCTAGGGATACGAATTGAAACTAATAATACAGCACTGGCTATGAACACTTTGAATTGAATTGAGCGAGAAATTATGAACTACGTGAACCAACATGCAAGAGGTAATTACGTTGGGGCGTGTCTGGTGCGCTCCCACCCCCCTAAGAGTACAAATATTGGCTCGCACTAGCCGCCGAGCTGACGAGCTCGGGAGCCTGCGCCTTCATGCTGTGAGTGTAACTGATCCTGAGAGATGAGGCAGCACGCCCTGCAACCTATGAACTTTGCTTTTTTTTCCTACTGACGATTGAGGAATCATGAAACACGTGTCTAGGGATATGAATTGAAACTAATAATACAGCACTGGCTATGAACACTTTGAATTGAATTGAGCGAGAAATTATGAACTACGTGAACCAACATGCAAGAGGTAATTACGTTGGGGCGTGCCTGGTGCGCTCCCACCTCCCTAAGAGTACAAAGATTGGCTAGCACGAGTTGCCGAGCTGAGGAGCTCGGGAGCCTGCGCCTTCATGCTGTGAGTGGAACTGGTCCTGAGAGATGAGGCAGCACGCCCTGCAACCTATGAACTTTGCTTTTTTTCCCTACTGACGATTGAGGAATCATGAAACACGTGTCTAGGGATTCGAATTGAAACTAATAATGCAGCACTGGCTAAGAACACTTTGAATTGAATTGAGCGAGAAATTATGAACTACGTGAACCAATATGCAAGAGGTAATTACGTTGGGGCGTGTCTGGTGCGCTCCCACCCCCCTAAGAGTACAAAGATTGGCTCGCACGAGCCGCCGAGCTGACGAGCTCGGGAGCCTGTGCCTTCATGCTGTGAGTGGAACTGGTCCTGAGAGATGAGGCAGCACGCCCTGCAACCTATGAACTTTGCTTTTTTTCCCTACTGACGATTGAGGAATCATGAACCACGTGTCTAGGGATACGAATTGAAACTAATAATACAGCACTGGCTATGAACACTTTGAATTGAATTGAGCGAGAAATTATGAACTACGTGAACCAACATGCAAGAGGTAATTACGTTGGGGCGTGTCTGGTGCGCTCCCACCCCCCTAAGAGTACAAAGATTGGCGCGCATGAGCCCCGAGCTGACGAGCTCGGGAGCCTGCGCCTTCATGCTATGAGTGGAACCGGTCCTGAGAGATGAGGCAGCATGCCCTGCAACCTATGAACTTTGCTTTTTTCCCTACTGACGATGAGGAATCATGAAACACATGACTAGGGATACGAATTGAAACTAATAATACAGCACTGGCTATGAACACTTTGAATTGAATTCAGCGAGAAATTATGAACTAAGTGAACCAACATGCAAGAGGTAATTACGTTGGGGGCGTGTCTGGTGCACTCCCACCCCCCTAAGAGTACAAAGATTGGCTCGCACGAGCCGCCGAGCTGACGAGCTCGGGAGCCTGCGCCTTCATGCTGTGAGTAGAACAGGTCCTGAGAGATGAGGCAGCACGCCCTGCAACCTATGAACTTTGCTTTTTTTTCCTACTGACGATTGAGGAATCATGAACCACGTGTCTAGGGATACGAATTGAAACTAATAATACAGCACTGGCTATGAACACTTTGAATTGAATTGAGCGAGAAAATATGAACTACGTGATCCAACATGCAAGAGGTAATTACGTTGGGGCGTGTCTGGTGTGCTCCCACCCCCTAAGAGTACAAAGATTGGCTCGCACGAGCCGCCGAGCTGACGAGCTCGGGAGCCTGCGCCTTCATGCTGTGAGTGGAACTGGTCCTGAGAGATGAGGCAGCACGCCCTGCAACCTATGAACTTTGCTTTTTTTCCCTACTGACGATTGAGAAATCACGAAACACGTGTCTAGGGATACGAATTGAAACTAATAATACAGCACTAGCTATAAACACTTTGAATTGAATTGAGCGAGAAATTATGAACTACGTGAACCAACATGCAAGAGGTAATTACGTTGGGGCGTGTCTGGTGCGCTCCCACCCCCCTAAGAGTACAAAGATTGGCTCTCACGAGCCGCCGAGCTGACGAGCTCGGGAGCCTGCGCCTTCATGCTGTGAGTGGAACTGGTCCTGAGATATGAGGCAGCACGCCCTGCAACCTAAGAACTTTGCTTTTTTTCCCTACTGACGATTGAGGAATCATGAAACACGTGTCTAGGGATACGAATTGAAATTAATAATACAGCACTGGCTATGAACACTTTGAATTGAATTGAGCGAGAAATTATGAACTACGTGAACCAACGTGCAAGAGGTAATTACGTTGGGGCGTGTCTGGTGTGCTCCCACCCCCCTAAGAGTACAAAGATTGGCGCGCATGAGCCGCCGAGCTGACGAGCTCGGGAGCCTGCGCCTTCATGCTGTGAGTGGAACCGGTCCTGAGAGATGAGGCAGCACGCCCTGCAACCTATGAACTTTGCTTTTTTCCCTACTGACGATGAGGAATCATGAAACACGTGACTAGGGATACGAATTGAAACTAATAATACAGCACTGGCTATGAACACTTTGAATTGAACTGAGCGAGAAATTATGAACTACGTGAACCAACATGCAAGAGGTAATTACGTTGGGGCATGTCTGGTACGCTCCCACCCCCCTAAGAGTACAAAGATTGGCTTGCGCGAGCCGCCGAGCTGACGAGCTCCGGAGCCTGCGCCTTCATGCTGTGAGCGGAACTGGTCCTAAGAGATGTGGCAGCATGCCCTACAACCTATGAACTTTGCTTTTTTACCCTACTGACGATTGAGGAATCATGAATCACGTGTCTAGGGATACGAATTGAAACTAATAATACAGCACTGGCTATGAACACTTTGAATTGAATTGAGCGAGAAATTATGAACTACGTGAACCAACATGCAAGAGGTAATTACGTTGGGGCGTGCCTGGTGCGCTCCCACCCCCCTAAGAGTACAAAGATTGGCTCGCACGAGCCGCCGAGCTGACGAGCTCGGGAGCCTGCGCCTTCATGCTGTGAGTGGAACTGGTCCTGAGATATGAGGCAGCACGCCCTGCAACCTAAGAACTTTGCTTTTTTTCCCTACTGACGATTGAGGAATCATGAAACACGTGTCTAGGGATACGAATTGAAATTAATAATACAGCACTGGCTATGAACACTTTGAATTGAATTGAGCGAGAAATTATGAACTACGTGAACCAACATGCAAGAGGTAATTACGTTGGGGCGTGTCTGGTGTGCTCCCACCCCCCTAAGAGTACAAAGATTGGCGCGCATGAGCCGCCGAGCTGACGAGCTCCGGAGCCTGCGCCTTCATGCTGTGAGCGGAACTGGTCCTAAGAGATGTGGCAGCATGCCCTACAACCTATGAACTTTGCTTTTTTACCCTACTGACGATTGAGGAACCATGAAACATGTGTCTAGGGATACGAATTGAAACTAATAATCCAGCACTGGCTATGAACACTTTGAATTGAATTGAGCGAGAAATTATGAACTACGTGAACCAACATGCAAGAGGTAATTACGTTGGGGCGTGCCTGGTGCGCTCCCACCCCCCTAAGAGTACAAAGATTGGCTCGCACGAGTTGCCGAGCTGACGAGCTCGGGAGCCTGCGCCTTCATGCTGTGAGTAGAACTGGTCCTGAGAGATGAGGCAGCACGCCCTGCAACCTATGAACTTTGCTTTTTTTCTCTACTGACGATTGAGGAATCATGAAACACGTGTCTAGGGATTCGAATTGAAACTAATAATACAGCACTGGCTAAGAACACTTTGAATTGAATTGAGCGAGAAATTATGAACTACGTGAACCAATATGCAAGACGTAATTACGTTGGGGCGTGTCTGGTGCGCTCCCTACCCCCTAGGAGTACAAAGATTGGCTCGCACGAGCCGCCGAGCTGATGAGCTCGGGAGCCTGTGCCTTCATGCTGTGAGTGGAACTGGTCCTGAGAGATGAGGCAGCACGCCCTGCAACCTATGAACTTTGCTTTTTTTCCCTACTGGTGATTGAGGAATCATGAACCACGTGTCTAGGGATACGAATTGAAACTAATAATACAGCACTGGCTATGAACACTTTGAATTGAATTGAGCGAGAAAATATGAACTACGTGAACCAACCTGCAAGAGGTAATTACGTTGGGGCGTGTCTGGTGCGCTCCCACCCCCCTAAGAGTACAAAGATTGGCTCTCACGAGCCGCCGAGCTGACGAGCTCGGGAGCTTGCGCCTTCATGCTGTGAGTGGAACTGGTCCTGAGAGATGAGGCAGCATGCCCTGCAACCTATGAACTTTGCTTTTTTTCCCTACTGACGATTGAGGAATCACAAAATACGTGTCTAGGGATACAAATTGAAACTAATAATACAGCACTGGCTATGAACACTTTGAATTGAATTGAGCGAGAAATTATGAACTACGTGAACCAACATGCAAGAGGTAATTACGTTGGGGCGTGTCTGGTGCGCTCCCACCCCCCTAAGAGTACAAAGATTGGCTCTCACGAGCCGCCGAGCTGACGAGCTCGGGAGCCTGCGCCTTCATGCTGTGAGTGGAACTGGTCCTGAGATATGAGGCAGCACGCCCTGCAACCTAAGAACTTTGCTTTTTTTCCCTACTGACGATTGAGGAATCATGAAACACGTGTCTAGGGATACGAATTGAAATTAATAATACAGCACTGGCTATGAACACTTTGAATTGAATTGAGCGAGAAATTATGAACTACGTGAACCAACATGCAAGAGGTAATTACGTTGGGGCGTGTCTGGTGTGCTCCCACCCCCCTAAGAGTACAAAGATTGGCGCGCATGAGCCGCCGAGCTGACGAGCTCCGGAGCCTGCGCCTTCATGCTGTGAGCGGAACTGGTCCTAAGAGATGTGGCAGCATGCCCTACAACCTATGAACTTTGCTTTTTTACCCTACTGACGATTGAGGAACCATGAAACATGTGTCTAGGGATACGAATTGAAACTAATAATCCAGCACTGGCTATGAACACTTTGAATTGAATTGAGCGAGAAATTATGAACTACGTGAACCAACATGCAAGAGGTAATTACGTTGGGGCGTGCCTGGTGCGCTCCCACCCCCCTAAGAGTACAAAGATTGGCTCGCACGAGTTGCCGAGCTGACGAGCTCGGGAGCCTGCGCCTTCATGCTGTGAGTAGAACTGGTCCTGAGAGATGAGGCAGCACGCCCTGCAACCTATGAACTTTGCTTTTTTTCTCTACTGACGATTGAGGAATCATGAAACACGTGTCTAGGGATTCGAATTGAAACTAATAATACAGCACTGGCTAAGAACACTTTGAATTGAATTGAGCGAGAAATTATGAACTACGTGAACCAATATGCAAGACGTAATTACGTTGGGGCGTGTCTGGTGCGCTCCCTACCCCCTAAGAGTACAAAGATTGGCTCGCACGAGCCGCCGAGCTGATGAGCTCGGGAGCCTGTGCCTTCATGCTGTGAGTGGAACTGGTCCTGAGAGATGAGGCAGCACGCCCTGCAACCTATGAACTTTGCTTTTTTTCCCTACTGGTGATTGAGGAATCATGAACCACGTGTCTAGGGATACGAATTGAAACTAATAATACAGCACTGGCTATGAACACTTTGAATTGAATTGAGCGAGAAAATATGAACTACGTGAACCAACCTGCAAGAGGTAATTACGTTGGGGCGTGTCTGGTGCGCTCCCACCCCCCTAAGAGTACAAAGATTGGCTCTCACGAGCCGCCGAGCTGACGAGCTCGGGAGCTTGCGCCTTCATGCTGTGAGTGGAACTGGTCCTGAGAGATGAGGCAGCATGCCCTGCAACCTATGAACTTTGCTTTTTTTCCCTACTGACGATTGAGGAATCACAAAATACGTGTCTAGGGATACAAATTGAAACTAATAATACAGCACTGGCTATGAACACTTTGAATTGAATTGAGCGAGAAATTATGAACTACGTGAACCAACATGCAAGAGGTAATTACGTTGGGGCATGTCTGGTGCGCTCCCACCCCCCTAAGAGTACAAAGATTGGCTCTCACGAGCCGCCGAGCTGACGAGCTCGGGAGCCTGCGCCTTCATGCTGTGAGTGGAACTGGTCCTGAGAGATGAGGCAGCACGCCCTGCAACCTAAGAACTTTGCTTTTTTTCCCTACTGACGATTGAGGAATCATGAAACACGTGTCTAGGGATACGAATTGAAATTAATAATACAGCACTGGCTATGAACACTTTGAATTGAATTGAGCGAGAAATTATGAACTACGTGAACCAACATGCAAGAGGTAATTACTTTGGGGCGTGTCTGGTGCGCTCCCACCCCCCTAAGAGTACAAAGATTGGCACGCATGAGCCGCCGAGCTGACGAGCTCGGGAGCCTGCGCCTTCATGCTGTGAGTGGAACTGGTCCTGAGAGATGAGGCAGCACGCCCTGCAACCTATGAACTTTGCTTTTTTTCTCTACTGACGATTGATGAATCACGAAACACGTGTCTAGGGATACGAATTGAAACTAATAATACAGCACTGGCTATGAACACTTTGAATTGAATTGAGCGAGAAATTATGAACTACGTGAACCAACATGCAAGAGGTAATTACGTTGGGGCGTGTCTGGTGCGCTCCCACCCCCCTAAGAGTACAAAGATTGGCTCTCACGAGCCGCCGAGCTGACGAGCTCGGGAGCCTGCGCCTTCTTGTTGTGAGTGGAACTGGTCCTGAGAGATGAGGCAGCATGCCCTGCAACCTATGAACTTTGCTTTTTTTCCCTACTGACGATTGAGGAATCACAAAATACGTGTCTAGGGATACAATTTGAAACTAATAATACAGCACTGGCCATGAACACTTTGAATTGTATTGAGCGAGAAATTATGAACTACGTGAACCAACATGCAAGAGGTAATTACGTTGGGGCATGTCTGGTGCGCTCCCACCCCCCTAAGAGTACAAAGATTGGCTCTCACGAGCCGCCGAGCTGACGAGCTCGGGAGCCTGCGCCTTCATGCTGTGAGTGGAACTGGTCCTGAGAGATGAGGCAGCACGCCCTGCAACCTAAGAACTTTGCTTCTTTTCCCTACTGACGATTGAGGAATCATGAAACACGTGTCTAGGGATACGAATTGAAATTAATAATACAGCACTGGCTATGAACACTTTGAATTGAATTGAGCGAGAAATTATGAACTACGTGAACCAACATGCAAGAGGTAATTACTTTGGGGAGTGTCTGGTGCGCTCCCACCCCCCTAAGAGTACAAAGATTGGCGCGCATGAGCCGCCGAGCTGACGAGCTCTGAGCCGCCGAGCTGACGAGCTCGGGAGTCTGCGCCTTCATGCTGTGAGTGGAACCGGTCCTGAGAGATGAGGCAGCACGCCCTGCAACCTATGAACTTTGCTTTTTTCCCTACTGACGATGAGGAATCATGAAACACGTGACTAGGGATACGAATTGAAACTAATAATACAGCACTGGCTATGAACACTTTGAATTGAATTGAGCGAGAAATTATGAACTACGTGAACCAACATGCAAGAGGTAATTATGTTGGTGCATGTCTGGTACGCTCCCACCCTCTTAAGAGTACAAAGATTGGCTCGCACGAGCCGCCGAGCTGACGAGCTCCGGAGCCTGCGCCTTCATACTGTGAGTGGAACTGGTCCTGAGAGATGTGGCAGCATGCCCAATAACCTATGAACTTTGCTTTTTTACCCTACTGACGATTGAGGAATCATGAAACACGTGTCTAGGGATACGAATTGAAACTAATAATACAGCACTGGCTATGAACACTTTGAATTGAATTGAGCGAGAAATTATTAACTAAGTGAACAAACATGCAAGAGGTAATTACGTTGGGGCGTGTCTGGTGCACTCCCACCCCCCTAAGAGTACAAAGATTGGCTCGCACGAGCCGCCGAGCTGACGAGCTCGGGAGCCTGCGCCTTCATGCTGTGAGTGGAACTGGTCCTGAGAGATGAGGCAGCACGCCCTGCAACCTAAGAACTTTGCTTTTTTTCCCTACTGACGATTGAGGAATCATGAAACACGTGTCTAGGGATACGAATTGAAATTAATAATACAGCACTGGCTATGAACACTTTGAATTGAATTGAGCGAGAAATTATGAACTACGTGAACCAACATGCAAGAGGTAATTACTTTGGGGAGTGTCTGGTGCGCTCCCACCCCCCTAAGAGTACAAAGATTGGCGCGCATGAGCCGCCGAGCTGACGAGCTCTGAGCCGCCGAGCTGACGAGCTCGGGAGTCTGCGCCTTCATGCTGTGAGTGGAACCGGTCCTGAGAGATGAGGCAGCACGCCCTGCAACCTATGAACTTTGCTTTTTTCCCTACTGACGATGAGGAATCATGAAACACGTGACTAGGGATACGAATTGAAACTAATAATACAGCACTGGCTATGAACACTTTGAATTGAATTGAGCGAGAAATTATGAACTACGTGAACCAACATGCAAGAGGTAATTATGTTGGGGCATGTCTGGTACGCTCCCACCCTCTTAAGAGTACAAAGATTGGCTCGCACGAGCCGCCGAGCTTACGAGCTCCGGAGCCTGCGCCTTCATACTGTGAGTGGAACTGGTCCTGAGAGATGTGGCAGCATGCCCAATAACCTATGAACTTTGCTTTTTTACCCTACTGACGATTGAGGAATCATGAAACACGTGTCTAGGGATACGAATTGAAACTAATAATACAGCACTGGCTATGAACACTTTGAATTGAATTGAGCGAGAAATTATTAACTAAGTGAACAAACATGCAAGAGGTAATTACGTTGGGGCGTGTCTGGTGCACTCCCACCCCCCTAAGAGTACAAAGATTGGCTCGCACGAGCCGCCGAGCTGACGAGCTCGGGAGCCTGCGCCTTCATGCTGTGAGTGGAACTGGTCCTGAGAGATGAGGCAGCACGCCCTGCAACCTATGAACTTTGCTTTTTTTCCCTGCTGACGATTGAGGAATCATGAACCACGTGTCTAGGGATACGAATTGAAACTAATAATAGAGCACTGGCTATGAACACTTTGAATTGAATTGAGCGAGAAAATATGAACTACGTGAACCAACGTGCAAGAGGTAATTACGTTGAGGCGTGTTTGGTGCGCTCCCACCCCCCTAAGAGTACAAAGATTGGCTCGCACGAGCCGCCGAGCTGACGAGCTCGGGAGCCTGCGCCTTCATGCTGTGAGTGGAACTGGTCCTGAGAGATGAGGCAGCACGCCCTGCAACCTATGAACTTTGCTTTTTTCCCTACTGACGATTGAGGAATCACGAAACACGTGTCTAGGGATACGAATTGAAACTAATAATACAGCACTGGCTATGAACACTTTGAATTGAATTGAGCGAGAAATTATGAACTACGTGAACCAACATGCTAGAGGTAATTACGTTGGGGCGTGTCTGGTGCGCTCCCACCCCCCTAAGAGTACAAAGATTGGCTCTCACGAGCCGCCGAGCTGACGAGCTCGGGAGCCTGCGCCTTCATGCTTTGAGTGGAACTAGTCCTGAGAGATGAGGCAGCATGCCCTGCAACCTATGAACTTTGCTTTTTTTCCCTACTGACGATTGAGGAATCACAAAACACGTGTCTAGGGATACAAATTGAAACTAATAATACAGCACTGGCTATGAACACTTTGAATTGAATTGAGCGAGAAATTATGAACTACGTGAACCAACATGCAAGAGGTAATTACGTTGGGGCATGTCTGGTGCGCTCCCACCCCCCTAAGAGTACAAAGATTGGCTCTCACGAGCCGCCGAGCTGATGAGCTCGGGAGCCTGTGCCTTCATGCTGTGAGTGGAACTGGTCCTGAGAGATGAGGCAGCACGCCCTGCAACCTAAGAACTTTGCTTTTTTTCCCTACTGACGATTGAGGAATCATGAAACACGTGTCTAGGGATACGAATTGAAATTAATAATACAGCACTGGCTATGAACACTTTGAATTGAATTGAGCGAGAAATTATGAACTACGTGAACCAACATGCAAGAGGTAATTACTTTGGGGCATGTCTGGTGCGCTCCCACCCCCCTAAGAGTACAAAGACTGGCGCGCTTGAGCCGCCGAGCTGACGAGCTCGGGAGCCTGCGCCTTCATGCTGTGAGTGGAACCGGTCCTGAGAGATGAGGCAGCACGCCCTGCAACCTATGAACTTTGCTTTTTTCCCTACTGACGATGAGGAATCATGAAACACGTGACTAGGGATACGAATTGAAACTAATAATACAGCACTGGCTATGAACACTTTGAATTGAATTGAGCGAGAAATTATGAACTACGTGAACCAACATGCAAGAGGTAATTATGTTGGGGCATGTCTGGTACGCTCCCACCCCCTTAAGAGTACAAAGATTGGCTCGCACGAGCCGCCGAGCTGACGAGCTCCGGAGCCTGCGCCTTCATACTGTGAGTGGAACTGGTCCTGAGAGATGTGGCAGCATGCCCAACAACCTATGAACTTTGCTTTTTTACCCTACTGACGATTGAGGAATCATGAAACACGTGTCTAGGGATACGAATTGAAACTAACAATACAGCACTGGCTATGAACACTTTGAATTGAATTGAGCGAGAAATTATGAACTAAGTGAACAAACATGCAAGAGGTAATTACGTTGGGGCGTGTCTGGTGCACTCCCACCCCCCTAAGAGTACAAAGATTGGCTCGCACGAACCGCCGAGCTGACGAGCTCGGGAGCCTGCGCCTTCATGCTGTGAGTGGAACTGGTCCTGAGAGATGAGGCAGCACGCCCTGCAACCTATGAACTTTGCTTTTTTTCCCTGCTGACGATTGAGGAATCATGAACCACGTGTCTAGGGATACGAATTGAAACTAATAATACAGCACTGGCTATGAACACTTTGAATTGAATTGAGCGAGAAAATATGAACTACGTGAACCAACATGCAAGAGGTAATTACGTTGGGGCGTGTCTGGTGCGCTCCCACCCCCCTAAGAGTACAAAGATTGGCTCACACGAGCCGCCGAGCTGACGAGCTCGGGAGCCTGCGCCTTCATGCTGTGAGTGGAACTGGTCCTGAGAGATGAGGCAGCACGCCCTGCAACCTATGAACTTTGCTTTTTTCCCTACTGACGATTGAGGAATCACGAAACACGTGTCTAGGGATACGAATTGAAACTAATAATACAGCACTAGCTATAAACACTTTGAATTGAATTGAGCGAGAAATTATGAACTACGTGAACCAACATGCAAGAGGTAATTACGTTGGGGCGTGTCTGGTGCGCTCCCACCCCCCTATGAGTACAAAGATTGGCACTCATGAGCCGCCGAGCTGACGAGCTCGGGAGCCTGCGCCTTCATGCTGTGAGTGGAACTGGTCCTGAGAGATGAGGCAGCACGCCCTGCAACCTAAGAACTTTGCTTTTTTTCCCTACTGACGATTGAGGAATCATGAAACACGTGTCTAGGGATACAAATTGAAACTAATAATACAGCACTGGCTATGAACACTTTGAATTGAATTGAGCGAGAAATTATGAACTACGTGAACCAACATAGAAGAGGTAATTACGTTGGGGCGTGTCTGGTGAGCTCCCACCCCTCTAAGAGTACAAAGATTGGCTCGCACGAGCCGCCGAGCTGACAAGCTCGGGAGCCTGCGCCTTCATGCTGTGAGTGGAACTGGTCCTGAGAGATGAGGCAGCACGCCCTGCAACCTATGAACTTTGCTTTTTTTCCCTACTGACGATTGAGGAATCATGAAACACGTGTCTAGGGATACGAATTGAAACGAATAATACAGCACTGGCTATGAACACTTTGAATTGAATTGAGCGAGAAATTATGAACTAGGTGAACCAACATGCAAGAGGTAATTACGTTGGGGCGTGTCTGGTGCGCTCCCACCCCCCTAAGAGTACAAAGATTGGCTCGCACGAGCCGCCAAGCTGACGAGCTCGCGAGCCTGCGCCTTCATGCTGTGAGTGGAACTGGTCCTGAGAGATGAGGCAGCACGCCCTGCAACCAATGAACTTTGCTTTTTTTCCCTACTGACGATTGAGGAATCATGAAACACGTGTCTAGGGATACGAATTAAAACTAATAATACAGCACTGGCTATGAACACTTTGAATTAAATTGAGCGAGAAATTATGAACTACGTGAACCAACATGCAAGAGGTAATTACGTTGGGGCGTGTCTGGTGCGCTCCCACACCCCTAAGAGTACAAAGATTGGCTCGCACGAACCGCCGAGCTGACGAGCTCGGGAGCCTGCGCCTTCATGCTGTGAGTGGAACTGGTCCTGAGAGATGAGGCAGCACGCCCTGCAACCTATGAACTTTGCTTTTTTTCCCTGCTGACGATTGAGGAATCATGAACCACGTGTCTAGGGATACGAATTGAAACTAATAATACAGCACTGGCTATGAACACTTTGAATTGAATTGAGCGAGAAAATATGAACTACGTGAACCAACATGCAAGAGGTAATTACGTTGGGGCGTGTCTGGTGCGCTCCCACCCCCCTAAGAGTACAAAGATTGGCTCGCACGAGCCGCCGAGCTGACGAGCTCGGGAGCCTGCGCCTTCATGCTGTGAGTGGAACTGGTCCTGAGAGATGAGGCAGCACGCCCTGCAACCTATGAACTTTGCTTTTTTCCCTACTGACGATTGAGGAATCACGAAACACGTGTCTAGGGATACGAATTGAAACTAATAATACAGCACTAGCTATAAACACTTTGAATTGAATTGAGCGAGAAATTATGAACTACGTGAACCAACATGCAAGAGGTAATTACGTTGGGGCGTGTCTGGTGCGCTCCCACCCCCCTATGAGTACAAAGATTGGCACTCATGAGCCGCCGAGCTGACGAGCTCGGGAGCCTGCGCCTTCATGCTGTGAGTGGAACTGGTCCTGAGAGATGAGGCAGCACGCCCTGCAACCTAAGAACTTTGCTTTTTTTCCCTACTGACGATTGAGGAATCATGAAACACGTGTCTAGGGATACAAATTGAAACTAATAATACAGCACTGGCTATGAACACTTTGAATTGAATTGAGCGAGAAATTATGAACTACGTGAACCAACATAGAAGAGGTAATTACGTTGGGGCGTGTCTGGTGAGCTCCCACCCCTCTAAGAGTACAAAGATTGGCTCGCACGAGCCGCCGAGCTGACAAGCTCGGGAGCCTGCGCCTTCATGCTGTGAGTGGAACTGGTCCTGAGAGATGAGGCAGCACGCCCGGCAACCTATGAACTTTGCTTTTTTTCCCTACTGACGATTGAGGAATCATGAAACACGTGTCTAGGGATACGAATTGAAACGAATAATACAGCACTGGCTATGAACACTTTGAATTGAATTGAGCGAGAAATTATGAACTAGGTGAACCAACATGCAAGAGGTAATTACGTTGGGGCGTGTCTGGTGCGCTCCCACCCCCCTAAGAGTACAAAGATTGGCTCGCACGAGCCGCCAAGCTGACGAGCTCGCGAGCCTGCGCCTTCATGCTGTGAGTGGAACTGGTCCTGAGAGATGAGGCAGCACGCCCTGCAACCAATGAACTTTGCTTTTTTTCCCTACTGACGATTGAGGAATCATGAAACACGTGTCTAGGGATACGAATTAAAACTAATAATACAGCACTGGCTATGAACACTTTGAATTAAATTGAGCGAGAAATTATGAACTACGTGAACCAACATGCAAGAGGTAATTACGTTGGGGCGTGTCTGGTGCGCTCCCACACCCCTAAGAGTACAAAGATTGGCGCGCATGAGCCGCCGAGCTGACGTGCTCGGTAGCCTGCGCCTTCATGCTGTGAGTGGAACTGGTCCTGAGAGATAAGGCAGCACGCCCTGCAACCTATGAACTTTGCTTTTTTTTTCTACTGACGATGAGGAATCATGAAACGCGTGACTAGGGATACGAATTGAAACTAATAATACAGCACTGGCTATGAACACTTTGAATTGAATTGAGCGAGAAATTATGAACTACGTGAACCAACATGCAAGAGGTAATTACGTTGGGGCATGTCTGGTACGCTCCCACCCCCCTAAGAGTACAAACATTGGCTCGCACGAGCTGACGAGCTCGGGAGCCTGCGCCTTCATGCTGTGAGTGGAACTGGTCCTGAGAGATGAGGCAGCACGTCCTCTAACCTATGAACTTTGCTTTTCTTCTCTACTGACGATTGAGGAATCATGAAACACGTGTCTAGGGATACGAATTGAAACTAATAATACAGCACTGGCTATGAACACTTTGAATTGAATTGAGCGAGAAATTATGAACTACGTGAACCAACATGCAAGAGGTAATTACGTTGGGGCGTGTCTGGTGCGCTCCCACACCCCTAAGAGTACAAAGATTGGCGCGCATGAGCCGCCGAGCTGACGTGCTCGGTAGCCTGCGCCTTCATGCTGTGAGTGGAACTGGTCCTGAGAGATGAGGCAGCACGCCCTGCAACCTATGACCTTTGCTTTTTTTCCCTACTGACGATTGAGGAATCATGAAACACGTGTCTAGGGATACGAATTAAAACTAATAATACAGCACTCGCTATGAACACTTTGAATTGAATTGAGCGAGAAATTATGAACTTCGTGAACCAACATGCAAGACGTAATTACGTTGGGGCGTGTCTGGTGCGCTCCCACACCCCTAAGAGTACAAAGATTGGCGCGCATGAGCCGCCGAGCTGACGTGCTCGGTAGCCTGCGCCTTCATGCTGTGAGTGGAACTGGTCCTGAGAGATGAGGCAGCACGCCCTGCAACCTATGAACTTTGCTTTTTTTTCTACTGACGATGAGGAATCATGAAACGCGTGACTAGGGATACGAATTGAAACTAATAATACAGCACTGGCTATGAACACTTTGAATTGAATTGAGCGAGAAATTATGAACTACGTGAACCAACATGCAAGAGGTAATTACGTTGGGGCATGTCTGGTACGCTCCCACCCCCCTAAGAGTACAAACATTGGCTCGCACGAGCTGACGAGCTCGGGAGCCTGCGCCTTCATGCTGTGAGTGGAACTGGTCCTGAGAGATGAGGCGGCACGTCCTCTAACCTATGAACTTTGCTTTTTTTCTCTACTGACGATTGAGGAATCATGAAACACGTGTCTAGGGAAACGAATTGAAACTAATAATACAGCACTGGCTATGAACACTTTGAATTGAATTGAGCGAGAAATTATGAACTACGTGAACCAACATGCAAGAGGTAATTACGTTGGGGCGTGTCTGGTACGCTCCCACCCCCCTAAGAGTACAAAGATTGGCTCCCACGAGCCGCCGAGCTGACGAGCTCGGGAGCCTGCGCCTTCATGCTGTGAGTGGAACTGGTCCTGAGAGATGAGGCAGCACGCCCTGCAACCTATGAACTTTGCTTTTTTTCCCTACTGACGATTGAGGAATCATGAAACACGTGTCTAGGGATACTAATTAAAACTAATAATACAGCACTGGCTATGAACACTTTGAATTGAATTGAGCGAGAAATGATGAACTACGTGAACCAACATGCAAGAGGTAATTACGTTGGGGTGTGTCTGCTGCGCTCCCACACCCCTAAGAGTACAAAGATTGGCACGCATGAGCCGCCGAGCTGACGTGCTCGGTAGCCTGCGCCTTCATGCTGTGAGTGAAACTGGTCCTGAGAGATGAGGCAGCACGCCCTGCAACCTATGAACTTTGCTTTTTTTTTCTACTGACGATGAGGAATCATGAAACGCGTGACTAGGGATACGAATTGAAACTAATAATACAGCACTGGCTATGAACACTTTGAATTGAATTGAGCGAGAAATTATGAACTACGTGAACCAACATGCAAGAGGTAATTACGTTGGGGCATGTCTGGTACGCTCCCACCCCCCTAAGAGTACAAAGATTGGCTCGCACGAGCTGACGAGCTCGGGAGCCTGCGCCTTCATGCTGTGAGTGGAACTGGTCCTGAGAGATGAGGCAGCACGTCCTCTAACCTATGAACTTTGCTTTTTTTCTCTACTGACGATTGAGGAATCATGAAACACGTGTCTAGGGATACGAATTGAAACTAACAATACAGCACTGGCTATGAACACTTTGAATTGAATTGAGCGAGAAATTATGAACTACGTGAACCAACATGCAAGAGGTAATTACGTTGGGGCGTGTCTGTTACGCTCCCACCCCCCTAAGAGTACAAAGATTGGCTCGCACGAGCCGCCGAGCTGGCGAGCTCTGGAGCTTGCGCCTTCATGCTGTGAGTGGAACTGGTCCTGAGAGAAAGAGCAGCACGCCCTGCAACCTATGAACTTTGCTTTTTTTCCCTTCTGACGATTGAGGAATCATGAAACACGTGTCTAGGGATACGAATTGAAACTAATAATACAGCACTGGCTATGAACACTTTGAATTGAATTGAGCGAGAAATTATAAACTACGTGAACCAACATGCAAGAGGTAATTACGTTGGGGCGTGTCTGGTGCGCTCCCACCCCCCTAAGAGTACAAAGATTGGCTGGCACGAGCCGCCAAGCTGACGAGCTAGCGAGCCTGCGCCTTCATGCTGTGAGTGGAACTGGTCCTGAGAGATGAGGCAGCACTAAGCATGGGCGGATTTTGCGGATCCACGATTCACGGATTTGCGTATTCACGGATCGTGGATCCGCAAAATCCGCGGATTTTGCGGATTTGCGGATTTGGGGCGGGGCTTCCATGCCAGGACCATCGTGCCAGAATGAACCCTGCCCTTCATATTTATTCAAGAAGACGCCACCGTTTTGTGCCATACCTCTACTCAACTGGAGTACTTTCTACTGGATAATCAGTAAGTGCTACCTCGTTGGGTAAATGTATAGTGCTTTTACTACACTACAGCTACCTAAAGTGCCAGAGAGTTGTCTACAGCGACCAGGTGTGTGTTACTATGCAATCGCGCCGAAGGGCGCAGGGGTCCCTTGAGTGAGCTATCATAGTGGGTAAATGGCAGGAAGACGGTGCACACCACGAGTGTGTGGGCGGGGCCAAACGGACGGGGCTTTCATGCGAGTGCACATGCCTCTTGTGTGTATAAAAGGTCAGAGACCGATCAGAGCAGCAGATGAAGATACAGAAGCTCCTGGCCACAGGAACAGCACGAGGATTGCGCTCGTGAAAGTCAAGGATGCAAAGGCCTCTGTCCAGCATCACAGCTGATTTTCGATGGTATATTTGGGAAGAAGGCACATCTGCCCAGCCTTGACAACGCTCACGATTGTTTTTTGGGCCGACGAATGAGTCACTGAATTTAAGCTTCAACTAGGGCACATGCTTAATTGATATCTGTAAGTGCTTCCGGTTGAGGTTTAATTTTTGTGCCAGGACCGTCGTGCCAGAATGAACCCTGCCCTTCAGATTTATTCAAGAAGACGCCACCGTTTTGTGCCTGTTGTAACTATTTTACGATGACGCCGGCAAGCTGCCAGCGCCATCCTAAAATAGTTACTAAATTAGCTTCAACAGGAAGCTCTAATAGATCAAATAAAGCAGGCGCTCGAGCACCAGCTTTATTTTATCTATTAGAGCTTCCTGTTGAAGCTAATTTAGTAACTATTTTAGGATGGCGCTGTCAGCTTGCCGGCGCCATCGTAAATTAGTTACAACAGGCCAGCAAGGCTTGAACTTTTGCCCCCGGAATCCGCCGCTCGTGGATTTGCAAATTTGCGGTAAATTCACGGGAGTTCGCCGATCGCGAATTTACCGAAAATTCGCAAAATCCGCGAGCGTAACGGATTTTGCGCTCATACTTAGGCAGCACGCCCTGCAACCTATGAACTTTGCTTTTTTTCCCTACTGACGATTGAGGAATCATGAAACACGTGTCTAGGGATACGAATTAAAACTAATAATACAGCACTGGCTATGAACACTTTGAATTGAATTGAGCGAGAAATTATGAACTACGTGAACCAACATGCAAGAGGTAATTACGTTGGGGCGTGTCTGGTGCGGTCCCACCCCCCTAAGAGTACAAAGATTGGCTCTCACGAGCCGCCGAGCTGACGAGCTCCGGAGCCTGCGCCTTCATGCTGTGAGTGGAACTGGTCCTGAGAGATGAGGCAGCACGCCCTGCAACCTAAGAACTTTGCTTTTTTTCCCTACTGACGATTGAGGAATCATGAAACACGTGTCTAGGGATACGAATTGAAATTAATAATACAGCACTGGCTATGAACACTTTGAATTGAATTGAGCGAGAAATTATGAACTACGTGAACCAACATGCAAGAGGTAATTACGTTGGGGCGTGTCTGGTGCGCTCCCACCCCCCTAAGAGTAAAAAGATTGGCGCGCATGAGCCGCCGAGCTGACGAGCTCGGGAGCCTGCGCCTTCATGCTGTGAGTGGAACCGGTCCTGAGAGATGAGGCAGCACGCCCTGCAACCTATGAACTTTGCTTTTTTCCCTACTGACGATGAGGAATCATGAAACACGTGACTAGGGATACGAATTGAAACTAATAATACAGCACTGGCTATGAACACTTTGAATTGAATTGAGCGAGAAATTATGAACTACGTGAACCAACATGCAAGAGGTAATTACTTTGGGGTATGTCTGGTACGCTCCCACCCCCCTAAGAGTACAAAGATTGGCTCGCACGAGCCGCCGAGCTGACGAGCTCCGGAGCCTGCGCCTTCATGCTGTGAGTGGAACTGGTCCTGAGAGATGTGGCAGCATGCCCTACAACCTATGAACTTTGCTTTTTTTCCCTACTGACGATTGAGGAATCATGAAACACGTGTCTAGGGATACGAATTAAAACTAATAATACAGCACTGGCTATGAACACTTTGAATTGAATTGAGCGAGAAATTATGAACTACGTGAACCAACATGCAAGAGGTAATTACGTTGGGGCGTGTCTGGTGCGGTCCCACCCCCCTAAGAGTACAAAGATTGGCTCTCACGAGCCGCCGAGCTGACGAGCTCCGGAGCCTGCGCCTTCATGCTGTGAGTGGAACTGGTCCTGAGAGATGAGGCAGCACGCCCTGCAACCTAAGAACTTTGCTTTTTTTCCCTACTGACGATTGAGGAATCATGAAACACGTGTCTAGGGATACGAATTGAAATTAATAATACAGCACTGGCTATGAACACTTTGAATTGAATTGAGCGAGAAATTATGAACTACGTGAACCAACATGCAAGAGGTAATTACGTTGGGGCGTGTCTGGTGCGCTCCCACCCCCCTAAGAGTAAAAAGATTGGCGCGCATGAGCCGCCGAGCTGACGAGCTCGGGAGCCTGCGCCTTCATGCTGTGAGTGGAACCGGTCCTGAGAGATGAGGCAGCACGCCCTGCAACCTATGAACTTTGCTTTTTTCCCTACTGACGATGAGGAATCATGAAACACGTGACTAGGGATACGAATTGAAACTAATAATACAGCACTGGCTATGAACACTTTGAATTGAATTGAGCGAGAAATTATGAACTACGTGAACCAACATGCAAGAGGTAATTACTTTGGGGTATGTCTGGTACGCTCCCACCCCCCTAAGAGTACAAAGATTGGCTCGCACGAGCCGCCGAGCTGACGAGCTCCGGAGCCTGCGCCTTCATGCTGTGAGTGGAACTGGTCCTGAGAGATGTGGCAGCATGCCCTACAACCGATGAACTTTGCTTTTTTTCCTTACTGACGATTGAGGAATCATGAAACACGTGTCTAGGGATACGAATTGAAACTAATAATACAGCACTGGCTATGAACACTTTGAATTGAATTGAGCGAGAAATTATTAACTACGTGGACCAACATGCAAGAGGTAATTACGTTGGGGCGTGTCTGGTGCGCTCCCACCCCCCTAAGAGTACAAAGATTGGCTCGCACGAGTCGCCGAGCTGACGAGCTCGGGAGCCTGCGCCTTCAAGCTGTGAGTGGAACTGGTCCTGAGAGATGAGGCAGCACGCCCTGCAACCTATCAACTTTGCTTTTTTTCCCTACTGACGATTGAGGAATCATGAAACACGTGTCTAGGGATACGAATTGAAACTAAAAATACAGCACTGGCTATGAACACTTTGAATTGAATTGAGCGAGAAATTATGAACTACGTGAACCAACATGCAAGAGGTAATTACGTTGGGGCGTGTCTGGTGCGCTCCCACCCCCTAAGAGTACAAAGATTGGCTCGCACGAGCCGCTGAGCTGACGAGCTCGGGAGCCTGCGCCTTCATGCTGTGAGTGGAACTGGTCCTGAGAGATGAGGCAGCACGCCCTGCAACCTATGAACTTTGCTTTTTTTCCCTACTGACGATTGAGGAATCATGAAACACGTGTCTAGGGATTCGAATTGAAACTAATAATACAGCACTGGCTAAGAACACTTTGAATTGAATTGAGCGAGAAATTATGAACTACGTGAACCAATATGCAAGAGGTAATTACGTTGGGGCGTGTCTGGTGCGCTCCCACCCCCCTAAGAGTACAAAGATTGGCTCGCACGAGCCGCCGAGCTGACGAGCTCGGGAGCCTGTGCCTTCATGCTGTGAGTGGAACTGGTCCTGAGAGATGAGGCAGCACGCCCTGCAACCTATGAACTTTGCTTTTTTTCCCTACTGACGATTGAGGAATCATGAACCACGTGTCTAGGGATACGAATTGAAACTAATAATACAGCACTGGCTATGAACACTTTGAATTGAATTGAGCGAGAAAATATGAACTACGTGAACCAACATGCAAGAGGTAATTACGTTGGGGCGTGTCTGGTGCGCTCCCACCCCCCTAAGAGTACAAAGATTGGCGCGCATGAGCCCCGAGCTGACGAGCTCGGGAGCCTGCGCCTTCATGCTATGAGTGGAACCGGTCCTGAGAGATGAGGCAGCATGCCCTGCAACCTATGAACTTTGCTTTTTTCCCTACTGACGATGAGGAATCATGAAACACATGACTAGGGATACGAATTGAAACTAATAATACAGCACTGGCTATGAACACTTTGAATTGAATTCAGCGAGAAATTATGAACTAAGTGAACCAACATGCAAGAGGTAATTATGTTGGGGCGTGTCTGGTGTGCTCCCACCCCCTAAGAGTACAAAGATTGGCTCGCACGAGCCGCCGAGCTGACGAGCTCGGGAGCCTGCGCCTTCATGCTGTGAGTGGAACTGGTCCTGAGAGATGAGGCAGCACGCCCTGCAACCTATGAACTTTGCTTTTTTTCCCTACTGACGATTGAGAAATCACGAAACACGTGTCTAGGGATACGAATTGAAACTAATAATACAGCACTAGCTATAAACACTTTGAATTGAATTGAGCGAGAAATTATGAACTACTTGAACCAACATGCAAGAGGTAATTACGTTGGGGCGTGTCTGGTGCGCTCCCACCCCCCTAAGAGTACAAAGATTGGCTCTCACGAGCCGCCGAGCTGACGAGCTCGGGAGCCTGCGCCTTCATGCTGTGAGTGGAACTGGTCCTGAGATATGAGGCAGCACGCCCTGCAACCTAAGAACTTTGCTTTTTTTCCCTACTGACGATTGAGGAATCATGAAACACGTGTCTAGGGATACGAATTGAAATTAATAATACAGCACTGGCTATGAACACTTTGAATTGAATTGAGCGAGAAATTATGAACTACGTGAACCAACATGCAAGAGGTAATTACGTTGG
Organism: Lissotriton helveticus; assembly: GCF_964261635.1. Classification (NCBI taxonomy): domain Eukaryota; kingdom Metazoa; phylum Chordata; class Amphibia; order Caudata; family Salamandridae; genus Lissotriton; species Lissotriton helveticus. The sequence goes on along the minus strand of NC_136068.1, from coordinate 1,622,439,786 downwards.
GGCGTGTCTGGTGTGCTCCCACCCCCCTAAGAGTACAAAGATTGGCGCGCATGAGCCGCCGAGCTGACGAGCTCGGGAGCCTGCGCCTTCATGCTGTGAGTGGAACCGGTCCTGAGAGATGAGGCAGCACGCCCTGCAACCTATGAACTTTGCTTTTTTCCCTACTGACGATGAGGAATCATGAAACACGTGACTAGGGATACGAATTGAAACTAATAATACAGCACTGGCTATGAACACTTTGAATTGAACTGAGCGAGAAATTATGAACTACGTGAACCAACATGCAAGAGGTAATTACGTTGGGGCATGTCTGGTACGCTCCCACCCCCCTAAGAGTACAAAGATTGGCTTGCGCGAGCCGCCGAGCTGACGAGCTCCGGAGCCTGCGCCTTCATGCTGTGAGCGGAACTGGTCCTAAGAGATGTGGCAGCATGCCCTACAACCTATGAACTTTGCTTTTTTACCCTACTGACGATTGAGGAATCATGAAACATGTGTCTAGGGATACGAATTGAAACTAATAATACAGCACTGGCTATGAACACTTTGAATTGAATTGAGCGAGAAATTATGAACTACGTGAACCAACATGCAAGAGGTAATTACGTTGGGGCGTGCCTGGTGCGCTCCCACCCCCCTAAGAGTACAAAGATTGGCTCGCACGAGTTGCCGAGCTGACGAGCTCGGGAGCCTGCGCCTTCATGCTGTGAGTAGAACTGGTCCTGAGAGATGAGGCAGCACGCCCTGCAACCTATGAACTTTGCTTTTTTTCTCTACTGACGATTGAGGAATCATGAAACACGTGTCTAGGGATTCGAATTGAAACTAATAATACAGCACTGGCTAAGAACACTTTGAATTGAATTGAGCGAGAAATTATGAACTACGTGAACCAATATGCAAGACGTAATTACATTGGGGCGTGTCTGGTGCGCTCCCTACCCCCTAAGAGTACAAAGATTGGCTCGCACGAGCCGCCGAGCTGATGAGCTCGGGAGCCTGTGCCTTCATGCTGTGAGTGGAACTGGTCCTGAGAGATGAGGCAGCACGCCCTGCAACCAATGAACTTTGCTTTTTTTCCCTACTGACGATTGAGGAATCATGAACCACGTGTCTAGGGATACGAATTGAAACTAATAATACAGCACTGGCTATAAACACTTTGAATTGAATTGAGCGAGAAAATATGAACTACGTGAACCAACCTGCAAGAGGTAATTACGTTGGGGCGTGTCTGGTGCGCTCCCACCCCCCTAAGAGTACAAAGATTGGCTCTCACGAGCCGCCGAGCTGACGAGCTCGGGAGCCTGCGCCTTCATGCTGTGAGTGGAACTGGTCCTGAGAGATGAGGCAGCATGCCCTGCAACCTATGAACTTTGCTTTTTTTCCCTACTGACGATTGAGGAATCACAAAATACGTGTCTAGGGATACAAATTGAAACTAATAATACAGCACTGGCTATGAACACTTTGAATTGAATTGAGCGAGAAATTATGAAGTACGTGAACCAACATGCAAGAGGTAATTACGTTGGGGCATGTCTGGTGCGCTCCCACCCCCCTAGGAGTACAAAGATTGGCTCTCACGAGCCGCCGAGCTGACGAGCTCGGGAGCCTGCGCCTTCATGCTGTGAGTGGAACTGGTCCTGAGAGATGAGGCAGCACGCCCTGCAACCTAAGAACTTTGCTTTTTTTCCCTACTGACGATTGAGGAATCATGAAACACGTGTCTAGGGATACGAATTGAAATTAATAATACAGCACTGGCTATGAACACTTTGAATTGAATTGAGCGAGAAATTATGAACTACGTGAACCAACATGCAAGAGGTAATTACTTTGGGGCGTGTCTGGTGCGCTCCCACCCCCCTAAGAGTACAAAGATTGGCTCTCACGAGGCGCCGAGCTGACGAGCTCGGGAGCCTGCGCCTTCATGCTGTGAGTGGAACTGGTCCTGAGAGATGAGGCAGCATGCCTTGCAACCTATGAACTTTGCTTTTTTTCCCTACTGACGATTGAGGAATCACAAAACACGTGTCTAGGGATACGAATTGAAACTAATAATACAGCACTGGCTATGAACACTTTGAATTGAATTGAGCGAGAAATTATGAACTACGTGAACCAACATGCAAGAGGTAATTACGTTGGGGCGTGCCTGGTGCGCTCCCACCCCCCTAAGAGTACAAAGATTGGCTCGCACGAGTTGCCGAGCTGACGAGCTCGGGAGCCTGCGCCTTCATGCTGTGAGTAGAACTGGTCCTGAGAGATGAGGCAGCACGCCCTGCAACCTATGAACTTTGCTTTTTTTCTCTACTGACGATTGAGGAATCATGAAACACGTGTCTAGGGATTCGAATTGAAACTAATAATACAGCACTGGCTAAGAACACTTTGAATTGAATTGAGCGAGAAATTATGAACTACGTGAACCAATATGCAAGACGTAATTACATTGGGGCGTGTCTGGTGCGCTCCCTACCCCCTAAGAGTACAAAGATTGGCTCGCACGAGCCGCCGAGCTGATGAGCTCGGGAGCCTGTGCCTTCATGCTGTGAGTGGAACTGGTCCTGAGAGATGAGGCAGCACGCCCTGCAACCAATGAACTTTGCTTTTTTTCCCTACTGACGATTGAGGAATCATGAACCACGTGTCTAGGGATACGAATTGAAACTAATAATACAGCACTGGCTATAAACACTTTGAATTGAATTGAGCGAGAAAATATGAACTACGTGAACCAACCTGCAAGAGGTAATTACGTTGGGGCGTGTCTGGTGCGCTCCCACCCCCCTAAGAGTACAAAGATTGGCTCTCACGAGCCGCCGAGCTGACGAGCTCGGGAGCCTGCGCCTTCATGCTGTGAGTGGAACTGGTCCTGAGAGATGAGGCAGCATGCCCTGCAACCTATGAACTTTGCTTTTTTTCCCTACTGACGATTGAGGAATCACAAAATACGTGTCTAGGGATACAAATTGAAACTAATAATACAGCACTGGCTATGAACACTTTGAATTGAATTGAGCGAGAAATTATGAAGTACGTGAACCAACATGCAAGAGGTAATTACGTTGGGGCATGTCTGGTGCGCTCCCACCCCCCTAGGAGTACAAAGATTGGCTCTCACGAGCCGCCGAGCTGACGAGCTCGGGAGCCTGCGCCTTCATGCTGTGAGTGGAACTGGTCCTGAGAGATGAGGCAGCACGCCCTGCAACCTAAGAACTTTGCTTTTTTTCCCTACTGACGATTGAGGAATCATGAAACACGTGTCTAGGGATACGAATTGAAATTAATAATACAGCACTGGCTATGAACACTTTGAATTGAATTGAGCGAGAAATTATGAACTACGTGAACCAACATGCAAGAGGTAATTACTTTGGGGCGTGTCTGGTGCGCTCCCACCCCCCTAAGAGTACAAAGATTGGCTCTCACGAGGCGCCGAGCTGACGAGCTCGGGAGCCTGCGCCTTCATGCTGTGAGTGGAACTGGTCCTGAGAGATGAGGCAGCATGCCTTGCAACCTATGAACTTTGCTTTTTTTCCCTACTGACGATTGAGGAATCACAAAACACGTGTCTAGGGATACGAATTGAAACTAATAATACAGCACTGGCTATGAACACTTTGAATTGAATTGAGCGAGAAAATATGAACTACGTGAACCAACATGCAAGAGGTAATTACGTTGGGGCGTGTCTGGTGCGCTCCCATCCCCCTAAGAGTACAAAGATTGGCTCTCACGAGCCGCCGAGCTGACGAGCTCGGGAGTCTGCGCCTTCATGCTGTGAGTGGAACTGGTCCTGAGAGATGAGGCAGTACGCCCTGCAACCTAAGAACTTTGCTTTTTTTCCCTACTGACGATTGAGGAATCATGAAACACGTGTCTAGGGATACGAATTGAAACTAAAAATACAGCACTGGCTATGAACACTTTGAATTGAATTGAGCGAGAAATTATGAACTACGTGAACCAACATGCAAGAGGTAATTACGTTGGGGCGTGTCTGGTGCGCTCCCACCCCCTAAGAGTACAAAGATTGGCTCGCACGAGCCGCTGAGCTGACGAGCTCGGGAGCCTGCGCCTTCATGCTGTGAGTGGAACTGGTCCTGAGAGATGAGGCAGCACGCCCTGCAACCTATGAACTTTGCTTTTTTTCCCTACTGACGATTGAGGAATCATGAAACAAGTGTCTAGGGATACGAATTGAAACTAATAATACAGCACTGGCTATGAACACTTTGAATTGAATTGAGCGAGAAATTATGAACTACGTGAACCAACATGCAAGAGGTAATTACGTTGGGGCGTGTCTGGTGCGCTCCCACCCCCCTAAGAGTACAAATATTGGCTCGCACTAGCCGCCGAGCTGACGAGCTCGGGAGCCTGCGCCTTCATGCTGTGAGTGTAACTGATCCTGAGAGATGAGGCAGCACGCCCTGCAACCTATGAACTTTGCTTTTTTTTCCTACTGACGATTGAGGAATCATGAAACACGTGTCTAGGGATATGAATTGAAACTAATAATACAGCACTGGCTATGAACACTTTGAATTGAATTGAGCGAGAAATTATGAACTACGTGAACCAACATGCAAGAGGTAATTACGTTGGGGCGTGCCTGGTGCGCTCCCACCCCCCTAAGAGTACAAAGATTGGCTCGCACGAGTTGCCGAGCTGAGGAGCTCGGGAGCCTGCACCTTCATGCTGTGAGTGGAACTGGTCCTGAGAGATGAGGCAGCACGCCCTGCAACCTATGAACTTTGCTTTTTTTCCCTACTGACGATTGAGGAATCATGAAACACGTGTCTAGGGATTCGAATTGAAACTAATAATACAGCACTGGCTAAGAACACTTTGAATTGAATTGAGCGAGAAATTATGAACTACGTGAACCAATATGCAAGAGGTAATTACGTTGGGGCGTGTCTGGTGCGCTCCCACCCCCCTAAGAGTACAAAGATTGGCTCGCACGAGCCGCCGAGCTGACGAGCTCGGGAGCCTGTGCCTTCATGCTGTGAGTGGAACTGGTCCTGAGAGATGAGGCAGCACGCCCTGCAACCTATGAACTTTGCTTTTTTTCCCTACTGACGATTGAGGAATCATGAACCACGTGTCTAGGGATACGAATTGAAACTAATAATACAGCACTGGCTATGAACACTTTGAATTGAATTGAGCGAGAAAATATGAACTACGTGAACCAACATGCAGGAGGTAATTACGTTGGGGCGTGTCTGGTGCGCTCCCACCCCCCTAAGAGTACAAAGATTGGCTCGCACGAGCCGCCGAACTGACGAGCTCGGGAGCCTGCGCCTTCATGCTGTGAGTGGAACTGGTCCTGAGAGATGAGGCAGCATGCCCTGCAACCTATGAACTTTGCTTTTTTTCCCACCTGACGATCGAGGAATCACGAAACACGTGTCTAGGGATACGAATTGAAACTAATAATACAGCACTGGCTATGAACACTTTGAATTGAATTGAGCGAGAAATTATGAACTACGTGAACCAACATGCAAGAGGTAATTACGTTGGGGCGTGTCTGGTGCGCTCCCACCCCCCTAAGAGTACAAAGATTGGCTCTCACGAGCCGCTGAGCTGACGAGCTCGGGAGCCTGCGCCTTCATGCTGTGAGTGGAACTGGTCCTGAGAGATGAGGCAGCACGCCCTGCAACCTAAGAACTTTGCTTTTTTCCCTACTGACGATTGAGGAATCATGAAACACGTGTCTAGGGATACGAATTGAAATTAATAATACAGCACTGGCTATGAACACTTTGAATTGAATTGAGCGAGAAATTATGAACTACGTGAACCAACATGCCAGAGGTAATTACTTTGGGGCGTGTCTGGTGCGCTCCCACCCCCCTAAGAGTACAAAGATTGGCGCGCATGAGCCCCGAGCTGACGAGCTCGGGAGCCTGCGCCTTCATGCTATGAGTGGAACCGGTCCTGAGAGATGAGGCAGCATGCCCTGCAACCTATGAACTTTGCTTTTTTCCCTACTGACGATGAGGAATCATGAAACACATGACTAGGGATACGAATTGAAACTAATAATACAGCACTGGCTATGAACACTTTGAATTGAATTGAGCGAGAAATTATGAACTAAGTGAACCAACATGCAAGAGGTAATTACGTTGGGGGCGTGTCTGGTGCACTCCCACCCCCCTAAGAGTACAAAGATTGGCTCGCACGAGCCGCCGAGCTGACGAGCTCGGGAGCCTGCGCCTTCATGCTGTGAGTAGAACTGGTCCTGAGAGATGAGGCAGCACGCCCTGCAACCTATGAACTTTGCTTTTTTTCCCTACTGACGATTGAGGAATCATGAACCACGTGTCTAGGGATACGAATTGAAACTAATAATACAGCACTGGCTATGAACACTTTGAATTGAATTGAGCGAGAAAATATGAACTACGTGAACCAACATGCAAGAGGTAATTACGTTGGGGCGTGTCTGGTGCGCTCCCACCCCCCTAAGAGTACAAAGATTGGCTCTCATGAGCCGCCGAGCTGACGAGCTCGGGAGCCTGCGCCTTCATGCTGTGAGTGGAACTGGTCCTGAGATATGAGGCAGCACGCCCTGCAACCTAAGAACTTTGCTTTTTTTCCCTACTGACGATTGAGGAATCATGAAACACGTGTCTAGGGATACGAATTGAAATTAATAATACAGCACTGGCTATGAACACTTTGAATTGAATTGAGCGAGAAATTATGAACTACGTGAACCAACATGCAAGAGGTAATTACGTTGGGGCGTGTCTGGTGTGCTCCCACCCCCCTAAGAGTACAAAGATTGGCGCGCATGAGCCGCCGAGCTGACGAGCTCGGGAGCCTGCGCCTTCATGCTGTGAGTGGAACCGGTCCTGAGAGATGAGGCAGCACGCCCTGCAACCTATGAACTTTGCTTTTTTCCCTACTGACGATGAGGAATCATGAAACACGTGACTAGGGATACGAATTGAAACTAATAATACAGCACTGGCTATGAACACTTTGAATTGAACTGAGCGAGAAATTATGAACTACGTGAACCAACATGCAAGAGGTAATTACGTTGGGGCATGTCTGGTATGCTCCCACCCCCCTAAGAGTACAAAGATTGGCTTGCGCGAGCCGCCGAGCTGACGAGCTCCGGAGCCTGCGCCTTCATGCTGTGAGCGGAACTGGTCCTAAGAGATGTGGCAGCATGCCCTACAACCTATGAACTTTGCTTTTTTACCCTACTGACGATTGAGGAACCATGAAACATGTGTCTAGGGATACGAATTGAAACTAATAATCCAGCACTGGCTATGAACACTTTGAATTGAATTGAGCGAGAAATGATGAACTTCGTGAACCAACATGCAAGACGTAATTACGTTGGGGCGTGTCTGGTGCACTCCCACACCCCTAAGAGTACAAAGATTGGCGCGCATGAGCCGCCGAGCTGACGTGCTCGGGAGCCTGCGCCTTCATGCTGTGAGTGGAACTGGTCCTGAGAGATAAGGCAGCACGCCCTGCAACCTATGAACTTTGCTTTTTTTTTCTACTGACGATGAGGAATCATGAAACGCGTGACTAGGGATACGAATTGAAACTAATAATACAGCACTGGCTATGAACACTTTGAATTGAATTGAGCGAGAAATTATGAACTACGTGAACCAACATGCAAGAGGTAATTACGTTGGGGCATGTCTGGTACGCTCCCACCCCCCTAAGAGTACAAACATTGGCTCGCACGAGCTGACGAGCTCGGGAGCCTGCGCCTTCATGCTGTGAGTGGAACTGGTCCTGAGAGATGAGGCAGCACGTCCTCTAACCTATGAACTTTGCTTTTCTTCTCTACTGACGATTGAGGAATCATGAAACACGTGTCTAGGGATACGAATTGAAACTAATAATACAGCACTGGCTATGAACACTTTGAATTGAATTGAGCGAGAAATTATGAACTACGTGAACCAACATGCAAGAGGTAATTACGTTGGGGCGTGTCTGGTGCGCTCCCACACCCCTAAGAGTACAAAGATTGGCGCGCATGAGCCGCCGAGCTGACGTGCTCGGTAGCCTGCGCCTTCATGCTGTGAGTGGAACTGGTCCTGAGAGATGAGGCAGCACGCCCTGCAACCTATGACCTTTGCTTTTTTTCCCTACTGACGATTGAGGAATCATGAAACACGTGTCTAGGGATACGAATTAAAACTAATAATACAGCACTCGCTATGAACACTTTGAATTGAATTGAGCGAGAAATTATGAACTTCGTGAACCAACATGCAAGACGTAATTACGTTGGGGCGTGTCTGGTGCGCTCCCACACCCCTAAGAGTACAAAGATTGGCGCGCATGAGCCGCCGAGCTGACGTGCTCGGTAGCCTGCGCCTTCATGCTGTGAGTGGAACTGGTCCTGAAAGATGAGGCAGCACGCCCTGCAACCTATGAACTTTGCTTTTTTTTTCTACTGACGATGAGGAATCATGAAACGCGTGACTAGGGATACGAATTGAAAATAATAATACAGCACTGGCTATGAACACTTTGAATTGAATTGAGCGAGAAATTATGAACTACGTGAACCAACATGCAAGAGGTAATTACGTTGGGGCATGTCTGGTACGCTCCCACCCCCCTAAGAGTACAAACATTGGCTCGCACGAGCTGACGAGCTCGGGAGCCTGCGCCTTCATGCTGTGAGTGGAACTGGTCCTGAGAGATGAGGCAGCACGTCCTCTAACCTATGAACTTTGCTTTTTTTCTCTACTGACGATTGAGGAATCATGAAACACGTGTCTAGGGATACGAATTGAAACTAATAATACAGCACTGGCTATGAACACTTTGAATTGAATTGAGCGAGAAATTATGAACTACGTGAACCAACATGCAAGAGGTAATTACGTTGGGGCGTGTCTGGTACGCTCCCACCCCCCTAAGAGTACAAAGATTGGCTCCCACGAGCCGCCGAGCTGACGAGCTCGGGAGCCTGCGCCTTCATGCTGTGAGTGGAACTGGTCCTGAGAGATGAGGCAGCACGCCCTGCAACCTATGAACTTTGCTTTTTTTCCCTACTGACGATTGAGGAATCATGAAACACGTGTCTAGGGATACGAATTAAAACTAATAATACAGCACTGGCTATGAACACTTTGAATTGAATTGAGCGAGAAATTATGAACTACGTGAACCAACATGCAAGAGGTAATTACGTTGGGGCGTGTCTGGTGCGCTCCCACACCCCTAAGAGTACAAAGATTGGCACCCATGAGCCGCCGAGCTGACGTGCTCGGTAGCCTGCGCCTTCATGCTGTGAGTGAAACTGGTCCTGAGAGATGAGGCAGCACGCCCTGCAACCTATGAACTTTGCTTTTTTTTTCTACTGACGATGAGGAATCATGAAACGCGTGACTAGGGATACGAATTGAAACTAATAATACAGCACTGGCTATGAACACTTTGAATTGAATTGAGCGAGAAATTATGAACTACGTGAACCAACATGCAAGAGGTAATTACGTTGGGGCATGTCTGGTACGCTCCCACCCCCCTAAGAGTACAAAGATTGGCTCGCACGAGCTGACGAGCTCGGGAGCCTGCGCCTTCATGCTGTGAGTGGAACTGGTCCTGAGAGATGAGGCAGCACGTCCTCTAACCTATGAACTTTGCTTTTTTTCTCTACTGACGATTGAGGAATCATGAAACACGTGTCTAGGGATACGAATTGAAACTAACAATACAGCACTGGCTATGAACACTTTGAATTGAATTGAGCGAGAAATTATGAACTACGTGAACCAACATGCAAGAGGTAATCACGTTGGGGCGTGTCTGTTACGCTCCCACCCCCCTAAGAGTACAAAGATTGGCTCGCACGAGCCGCCGAGCTGGCGAGCTCTGGAGCCTGCGCCTTCATGCTGTGAGTGGAACTGGTCCTGAGAGAAAGAGCAGCACGCCCTGCAACCTATGAACTTTGCTTTTTTTCCCTTCTGACGATTGAGGAATCATGAAACACGTGTCTAGGGATACGAATTGAAACTAATAATACAGCACTGGCTATGAACACTTTGAATTGAATTGAGCGAGAAATTATAAACTACGTGAACCAACATGCAAGAGGTAATTACGTTGGGGCGTGTCTGGTGCGCTCCCACCCCCCTAAGAGTACAAAGATTGGCTGGCACGAGCCGCCAAGCTGACGAGCTAGCGAGCCTGCGCCTTCATGCTGTGAGTGGAACTGGTCCTGAGAGATGAGGCAGCACTAAGCATGGGCGGATTTTGCGGATCCACGATTCACGGATTTGCGTATTCACGGATCGTGGATCCGCAAAATCCGCGGATTTTGCGGATTTGCGGATTTGGGGCGGGGCTTCCATGCCAGGACCATCGTGCCAGAATGAACCCTGCCCTACATATTTATTCAAGAAGACGCCACCGTTTTGTGCCATACCTCTACTCAACTGGAGTACTTTCTACTGGATAATCAGTAAGTGCTACCTCGTTGGGTAAATGTATAGTGCTTTTACTACACTACAGCTACCTAAAGTGCCAGAGAGTTGTCTACAGCGACCAGGTGTGTGTTACTATGTAATCGCGCCGAAGGGCGCAGGGGTCCCTTGAGTGAGCTATCATAGTGGGTAAATGGCAGGAAGACGGTGCACACCACGAGTGTGTGGGCGGGGCCAAACGGACGGGGCTTCCATGCGAGTGCACATGCCTCTTGTGTGTATAAAAGGTCAGAGACCGATCAGAGCAGCAGATGAAGATACAGAAGCTCCTGGCCACAGGAACAGCACGAGGATTGCGCTCGTGAAAGTCAAGGATGCAAAGGCCTCTGTCCAGCATCACAGCTGATTTTTGATGGTATATTTGGGAAGAAGGCACATCTGCCCAGCCTTGACAACGCTCACGATTGTTTTTTGGGCCGACGAATGAGTCACTGAATTTAAGCTTCAACTAGGGCACATGCTTAATTGATATCTGTAAGTGCTTCCGGTTGAGGTTTAATTTTTGTGCCAGGACCGTCGTGCCAGAATGAACCCTGCCCTTCAGATTTATTCAAGAAGACGCCACCGTTTTGTGCCTGTTGTAACTATTTTACGATGGCGCCGGCAAGCTGCCAGCGCCATCCTAAAATAGTTACTAAATTAGCTTCAACAGGAAGCTCTAATAGATCAAATAAAGCAGGCGCTCGAGCACCAGCTTTATTTTATCTATTAGAGCTTCCTGTTGAAGGTAATTTAGTAACTATTTTAGGATGGCGCTGTCAGCTTGCCGGCGCCATCGTAAATTAGTTACAACAGGCCAGCAAGGCTTGAACTTTTGCCCCCGGAATCCGCCGCTCGTGGATTTGCGAATTCGCGGTAAATTCACGGGAGTTCGCCGATCGCGAATTTACCGAAAATTCGCAAAATCCGCGAGCGTAACGGATTTTGCGCTCATACTTAGGCAGCACGCCCTGCAACCTATGAACTTTGCTTTTTTTCCCTACTGACGATTGAGGAATCATGAAACACGTGTCTAGGGATACGAATTAAAACTAATAATACAGCACTGGCTATGAACACTTTGAATTGAATTGAGCGAGAAATTATGAACTACGTGAACCAACATGCAAGAGGTAATTACGTTGGGGCGTGTCTGGTGCGGTCCCACCCCCCTAAGAGTACAAAGATTGGCTCTCACGAGCCGCCGAGCTGACGAGCTCCGGAGCCTGCGCCTTCATGCTGTGAGTGGAACTGGTCCTGAGAGATGAGGCAGCACGCCCTGCAACCTAAGAACTTTGCTTTTTTTCCCTACTGACGATTGAGGAATCATGAAACACGTGTCTAGGGATACGAATTGAAATTAATAATACAGCACTGGCTATGAACACTTTGAATTGAATTGAGCGAGAAATTATGAACTACGTGAACCAACATGCAAGAGGTAATTACGTTGGGGCGTGTCTGGTGCGCTCCCACCCCCCTAAGAGTACAAAGATTGGCGCGCATGAGCCGCCGAGCTGACGAGCTCGGGAGCCTGCGCCTTCCTGCTGTGAGTGGAACCGGTCCTGAGAGATGAGGCAGCACGCCCTGCAACCTATGAACTTTGCTTTTTTCCCTACTGACGATGAGGAATCATGAAACACGTGACTAGGGATACGAATTGAAACTAATAATACAGCACTGGCTATGAACACTTTGAATTGAATTGAGCGAGAAATTATGAACTACGTGAACCAACATGCAAGAGGTAATTACGTTGGGGTATGTCTGGTACGCTCCCACCCCCCTAAGAGTACAAAGATTGGCTCGCACGAGCCGCCGAGCTGACGAGCTCCGGAGCCTGCGCCTTCATGCTGTGAGTGGAACTGGTCCTGAGAGATGTGGCAGCATGCCCTACAACCGATGAACTTTGCTTTTTTTCCTTACTGACGATTGAGGAATCATGAAACACGTGTCTAGGGATACGAATTGAAACTAATAATACAGCACTGGCTATGAACACTTTGAATTGAATTGAGCGAGAAATTATTAACTACGTGGACCAACATGCAAGAGGTAATTACGTTGGGGCGTGTCTGGTGCGCTCCCACCCCCCTAAGAGTACAAAGATTGGCTCGCACGAGTCGCCGAGCTGACGAGCTCGGGAGCCTGCGCCTTCAAGCTGTGAGTGGAACTGGTCCTGAGAGATGAGGCAGCACGCCCTGCAACCTATCAACTTTGCTTTTTTTCCCTACTGACGATTGAGGAATCATGAAACACGTGTCTAGGGATACGAATTGAAACTAAAAATACAGCACTGGCTATGAACACTTTGAATTGAATTGAGCGAGAAATTATGAACTACGTGAACCAACATGCAAGAGGTAATTACGTTGGGGTGTGTCTGGTGCGCTCCCACCCCCTAAGAGTACAAAGATTGGCTCGCACGAGCCGCTGAGCTGACGAGCTCGGGAGCCTGTGCCTTCATGCTGTGAGTGGAACTGGTCCTGAGAGATGAGGCAGCACGCCCTGCAACCTATGAACTTTGCTTTTTTTCCCTACTGACGATTGAGGAATCATGAAACAAGTGTCTAGGGATACGAATTGAAACTAATAATACAGCACTGGCTATGAACACTTTGAATTGAATTGAGCGAAAAATTATGAACTACGTGAACCAACATGCAAGAGGTAATTACGTTGGGGCGTGTCTGGTGCGCTCCCACCCCCCTAAGAGTACAAATATTGACTCGCACTAGCCGCCGAGCTGACGAGCTCGGGAGCCTGCGCCTTCATGCTGTGAGTTTAACTGATCCTGAGAGATGAGGCAGCACGCCCTGCAACCTATGAACTTTGCTTTTTTTTCCTACTGACGATTGAGGAATCATGAAACACGTGTCTAGGGATATGAATTGAAACTAATAATACAGCACTGGCTATGAACACTTTGAATTGAATTGAGCGAGAAATTATGAACTACGTGAACCAACATGCAAGAGGTAATTACGTTGGGGCGTGCCTGGTGTGCTCCCACCCCCCTAAGAGTACAAAGATTGGCTCGCACGAGTTGCCGAGCTGAGGAGCTCGGGAGCCTGCGCCTTCATGCTGTGAGTGGAACTGGTCCTGAGAGATGAGGCAGCACGCCCTGCAACCTATGAACTTTGCTTTTTTTCCCTACTGACGATTGAGGAATCATGAAACACGTGTCTAGGGATTCGAATTGAAACTAATAATACAGCACTGGCTAAGAACACTTTGAATTGAATTGAGCGAGAAATTATGAACTACGTGAACCAATATGCAAGAGGTAATTACGTTGGGGCGTGTCTGGTGCGCTCCCACCCCCCTAAGAGTACAAAGATTGGCTCGCACGATCCGCCGAGCTGACGAGCTCGGGAGCCTGTGCCTTCATGCTGTGAGTGGAACTGGTCCTGAGAGATGAGGCAGCACGCCCTGCAACCTATGAACTTTGCTTTTTTTCCCTACTGACGATTGAGGAATCATGAACCACGTGTCTAGGGATACGAATTGAAACTAATAATACAGCACTGGCTATGAACACTTTGAATTGAATTGAGCGAGAAAATATGAACTACGTGAACCAACATGCAAGAGGTAATTACGTTGGGGCGTGTCTGGTGCGCTCCCACCCACCTAAGAGTACAAAGATTGGCTCGCACGAGCCGCCGAGCTGACGAGCTCGGGAGCCTGCGCCTTCATGCTGTGAGTGGAACTGGTCCTGAGAGATGAGGCAGCATGCCCTGCAACCTATGAACTTTGCTTTTTTTCCCTACTGACGATCGAGGAATCACGAAACACGTGTCTAGGGATACGAATTGAAACTAATAATACAGCACTGGCTATGAACACTTTGAATTGAATTGAGCGAGAAATTATGAACTACGTGAACCAACATGCAAGAGGTAATTACGTTGGGGCGTGTCTGGTGCGCTCCCACCCCCCTAAGAGTACAAAGATTGGCTCTCACGAGGCGCCGAGCTGACGAGCTCGGGAGCCTGCGCCTTCATGCTGTGAGTGGAACTGGTCCTGAGAGATGAGGCAGCATGCCCTGCAACCTATGAACTTTGCTTTTTTTCCCTACTGACGATTGAGGAATCACAAAACACGTGTCTAGGGATACAAATTGAAACTAATAATACAGCACTGGCTATGAACACTTTGAATTGAATTGAGCGAGAAAATATGAACTACGTGAACCAACATGCAAGAGGTAATTACGTTGGGGCGTGTCTGGTGCGCTCCCATCCCCCTAAGAGTACAAAGATTGGCTCTCACGAGCCGCCGAGCTGACGAGCTCGGGAGTCTGCGCCTTCATGCTGTGAGTGGAACTGGTCCTGAGAGATGAGGCAGTACGCCCTGCAACCTAAGAACTTTGCTTTTTTTCCCTACTGACGATTGAGGAATCATGAAACACGTGTCTAGGGATACGAATTGAAACTAAAAATACAGCACTGGCTATGAACACTTTGAATTGAATTGAGCGAGAAATTATGAACTACGTGAACCAACATGCAAGAGGTAATTACGTTGGGGCGTGTCTGGTGCGCTCCCACCCCCTAAGAGTACAAAGATTGGCTCGCACGAGCCGCTGAGCTGACAAGCTCGGGAGCCTGCGCCTTCATGCTGTGAGTGGAACTGGTCCTGAGAGATGAGGCAGCACGCCCTGCAACCTATGAACTTTGCTTTTTTTCCCTACTGACGATTGAGGAATCATGAAACAAGTGTCTAGGGATACGAATTGAAACTAATAATACAGCACTGGCTATGAACACTTTGAATTGAATTGAGCGAGAAATTATGAACTACGTGAACCAACATGCAAGAGGTAATTACGTTGGGGCGTGTCTGGTGCGCTCCCACCCCCCTAAGAGTACAAAGATTGGCTCACACGAGCCGCCGAGCTGACGAGCTCGGGAGCCTGCGCCTTCATGCTGTGAGTGGAACTGGTCCTGAGAGATGAGGCAGCATGCCCTGCAACCTATGAACTTTGCTTTTTTTCCCTACTGACGATCGAGGAATCACGAAACACGTGTCTAGGGATACGAATTGAAACTAATAATACAGCACTGGCTATGAAAACTTTGAATTGAATTGAGCGAGAAAATATGAACTACGTGAACCAACATGCAAGAGGTAATTACGTTGGGGCGTGTCTGGTGTGCTCCCACCCCCTAAGAGTACAAAGATTGGCTCGCACGAGCCGCCGAGCTGACGAGCTCGGGAGCCTGCGCCTTCATGCTGTGAGTGGAACTGGTCCTGAGAGATGAGGCAGCACGCCCTGCAACCTATGAACTTTGCTTTTTTTCCCTACTGACGATTGAGAAATCACGAAACACGTGTCTAGGGATACGAATTGAAACTAATAATACAGCACTAGCTATAAACACTTTGAATTGAATTGAGCGAGAAATTATGAACTACTTGAACCAACATGCAAGAGGTAATTACGTTGGGGCGTGTCTGGTGCGCTCCCACCCCCCTAAGAGTACAAAGATTGGCTCTCACGAGCCGCCGAGCTGACGAGCTCGGGAGCCTGCGCCTTCATGCTGTGAGTGGAACTGGTCCTGAGATATGAGGCAGCACGCCCTGCAACCTAAGAACTTTGCTTTTTTTCCCTACTGACGATTGAGGAATCATGAAACACGTGTCTAGGGATACGAATTGAAATTAATAATACAGCACTGGCTATGAACACTTTGAATTGAATTGAGCGAGAAATTATGAACTACGTGAACCAACATGCAAGAGGTAATTACGTTGGGGCGTGTCTGGTGTGCTCCCACCCCCCTAAGAGTACAAAGATTGGCGCGCATGAGCCGCCGAGCTGACGAGCTCGGGAGCCTGCGCCTTCATGCTGTGAGTGGAACCGGTCCTGAGAGATGAGGCAGCACGCCCTGCAACCTATGAACTTTGCTTTTTTCCCTACTGACGATGAGGAATCATGAAACACGTGACTAGGGATACGAATTGAAACTAATAATACAGCACTAGCTATGAACACTTTGAATTGAACTGAGCGAGAAATTATGAACTACGTGAACCAACATGCAAGAGGTAATTACGTTGGGGCATGTCTGGTACGCTCCCACCCCCCTAAGAGTACAAAGATTGGCTTGCGCGAGCCGCCGAGCTGACGAGCTCCGGAGCCTGCACCTTCATGCTGTGAGCGGAACTGGTCCTAAGAGATGTGGCAGCATGCCCTACAACCTATGAACTTTGCTTTTTTACCCTACTGACGATTGAGGAATCATGAAACATGTGTCTAGGGATACGAATTGAAACTAATAATACAGCACTGGCTATGAACACTTTGAATTGAATTGAGCGAGAAATTATGAACTACGTGAACCAACATGCAAGAGGTAATTACGTTGGGGCGTGCCTGGTGCGCTCCCACCCCCCTAAGAGTACAAAGATTGACTCGCACGAGTTGCCGAGCTGACGAGCTCGGGAGCCTGCGCCTTCATGCTGTGAGTAGAACTGGTCCTGAGAGATGAGGTAGCACGCCCTGCAACCTATGAACTTTGCTTTTTTTCTCTACTGACGATTGATGAATCATGAAACACGTGTCTAGGGATTCGAATTGAAACTAATAATACAGCACTGGCTAAGAACACTTTGAATTGAATTGAGCGAGAAATTATGAACTACGTGAACCAATATGCAAGACGTAATTACATTGGGGCGTGTCTGGTGCGCTCCCTACCCCCTAAGAGTACAAAGATTGGCTCGCACGAGCCGCCGAGCTGATGAGCTCGGGAGCCTGTGCCTTCATGCTGTGAGTGGAACTGGTCCTGAGAGATGAGGCAGCACGCCCTGCAACCTATGAACTTTGCTTTTTTTCCCTACTGACGATTGAGGAATCATGAACCACGTGTCTAGGGATACGAATTGAAACTAATAATACAGCACTGGCTATAAACACTTTGAATTGAATTGAGCGAGAAAATATGAACTACGTGAACCAACCTGCAAGAGGTAATTACGTTGGGGCGTGTCTGGTGCGCTCCCACCCCCCTAAGAGTACAAAGATTGGCTCTCACGAGCCGCCGAGCTGACGAGCTCGGGAGCCTGCGCCTTCATGCTGTGAGTGGAACTGGTCCTGAGAGATGAGGCAGCATGCCCTGCAACCTATGAACTTTGCTTTTTTTCCCTACTGACGATTGAGGAATCACAAAATACGTGTCTAGGGATACAAATTGAAACTAATAATACAGCACTGGCTATGAACACTTTGAATTGAATTGAGCGAGAAATTATGAACTACGTGAACCAACATGCAAGAGGTAATTACGTTGGGGCATGTCTGGTGCGCTCCCACCCCCCTAGGAGTACAAAGATTGGCTCTCACGAGCCGCCGAGCTGACGAGCTCGGGAGCCTGCGCCTTCATGCTGTGAGTGGAACTGGTCCTGAGAGATGAGGCAGCACGCCCTGCAACCTAAGAACTTTGCTTTTTTTCCCTACTGACGATTGAGGAATCATGAAACACGTGTCTAGGGATACGAATTGAAATTAATAATACAGCACTGGCTATGAACACTTTAAATTGAATTGAGCGAGAAATTATGAACTACGTGAACCAACATGCAAGAGGTAATTACTTTGGGGCGTGTCTGGTGCGCTCCCACCCCCCTAAGACTACAAAGATTGGCTCTCACGAGGCGCCGAGCTGACGAGCTCGGGAGCCTGCGCCTTCATGCTGTGAGTGGAACTGGTCCTGAGAGATGAGGCAGCATGCCCTGCAACCTATGAACTTTGCTTTTTTTCCCTACTGACGATTGAGGAATCACAAAACACGTGTCTAGGGATACGAAATGAAACTAATAATACAGCACTGGCTATGAACACTTTGAATTGAATTGAGCGAGAAAATATGAACTACGTGAACCAACATGCAAGAGGTAATTACGTTGGGGCGTGTCTGGTGCGCTCCCATCCCCCTAAGAGTACAAAGATTGGCTCTCACGAGCCGCCGAGCTGACGAGCTCGGGAGTCTGCGCCTTCATGCTGTGAGTGGAACTGGTCCTGAGAGATGAGGCAGTACGCCCTGCAACCTAAGAACTTTGCTTTTTTTCCCTACTGAGGATTGAGGAATCATGAAACACGTGTCTAGGGATACGAATTGAAACTAAAAATACAGCACTGGCTATGAACACTTTGAATTGAATTGAGCGAGAAATTATGAACTACGTGAACCAACATGCAAGAGGTAATTACGTTGGGGCGTGTCTGGTGCGCTCCCACCCCCTAAGAGTACAAAGATTGGCTCGCACGAGCCGCTGAGCTGACGAGCTCGGGAGCCTGCGCCTTCATGCTGTGAGTGGAACTGGTCCTGAGAGATGAGGCAGCACGCCCTGCAACCTATGAACTTTGCTTTTTTTCCCTACTGACGATTGAGGAATCATGAAACAAGTGTCTAGGGATACGAATTGAAACTAATAATACAGCACTGGCTATGAACACTTTGAATTGAATTGAGCGAGAAATTATGAACTACGTGAACCAACATGCAAGAGGTAATTACGTTGGGGCGTGTCTGGTGCGCTCCCACCCCCCTAAGAGTACAAATATTGGCTCGCACTAGCCGCCGAGCTGACGAGCTCGGGAGCCTGCGCCTTCATGCTATGAGTGTAACTGATCCTGAGAGATGAGGCAGCACGCCCTGCAACCTATGAACTTTGCTTTTTTTTCCTACTGACGATTGAGGAATCATGAAACACGTGTCTAGGGATATGAATTGAAACTAATAATACAGCACTGGCTATGAACACTTTGAATTGAATTGAGCGAGAAATTATGAACTACGTGAACCAACATGCAAGAGGTAATTACGTTGGGGCGTGCCTGGTGCGCTCCCACCCCCCTAAGAGTACAAAGATTGGCTCGCACGAGTTGCCGAGCTGAGGAGCTCGGGAGCCTGCACCTTCATGCTGTGAGTGGAACTGGTCCTGAGAGATGAGGCAGCACGCCCTGCAACCTATGAACTTTGCTTTTTTTCCCTACTGACGATTGAGGAATCATGAAACACGTGTCTAGGGATTCAAATTGAAACTAATAATACAGCACTGGCTAAGAACACTTTGAATTGAATTGAGCGAGAAATTATGAACTACGTGAACCAATATGCAAGAGGTAATTACGTTGGGGCGTGTCTGGTGCGCTCCCACCCCCCTAAGAGTACAAAGATTGGCTCGCACGAGCCGCCGAGCTGACGAGCTCGGGAGCCTGTGCCTTCATGCTGTGAGTGGAACTGGTCCTGAGAGATGAGGCAGCACGCCCTGCAACCTATGAACTTTGCTTTTTTTCCCTACTGACGATTGAGGAATCATGAACCACGTGTCTAGGGATACGAATTGAAACTAATAATACAGCACTGGCTATGAACACTTTGAATTGAATTGAGCGAGAAAATATGAACTACGTGAACCAACATGCAAGAGGTAATTACGTTGGGGCGTGTCTGGTGCGCTCCCACCCCCCTAAGAGTACAAAGATTGGCTCGCACGAGGCGCCGAGCTGACGAGCTCGGGAGCCTGCGCCTTCATGCTGTGAGTGGAACTGGTCCTGAGAGATGAGGCAGCATGCCCTGCAACCTATGAACTTTGCTTTTTTTCCCACCTGACGATCGAGGAATCACGAAACACGTGTCTAGGGATACGAATTGAAACTAATAATACAGCACTGGCTATGAACACTTTGAATTGAATTGAGCGAGAAATTATGAACTACGTGAACCAACATGCAAGAGGTAATTACGTTGGGGCGTGTCTGGTGCGCTCCCACCCCCCTAAGAGTACAAAGATTGGCTCTCACGAGCCGCTGAGCTGACGAGCTCGGGAGCCTGCGCCTTCATGCTGTGAGTGGAACTGGTCCTGAGAGATGAGGCAGCACGCCCTGCAACCTAAGAACTTTGCTTTTTTCCCTACTGACGATTGAGGAATCATGAAACACGTGTCTAGGGATACGAATTGAAATTAATAATACAGCACTGGCTATGAACACTTTGAATTGAATTGAGCGAGAAATTATGAACTACGTGAACCAACATGCCAGAGGTAATTACTTTGGAGCGTGTCTGGTGCGCTCCCACCCCCCTAAGAGTACAAAGATTGGCGCGCATGAGCCCCGAGCTGACGAGCTCGGGAGCCTGCGCCTTCATGCTATGAGTGGAACCGGTCCTGAGAGATGAGGCAGCATGCCCTGCAACCTATGAACTTTGCTTTTTTCCCTACTGACGATGAGGAATCATGAAACACATGACTAGGGATACGAATTGAAACTAATAATACAGCACTGGCTATGAACACTTTGAATTGAATTGAGCGAGAAATTATGAACTAAGTGAACCAACATGCAAGAGGTAATTACGTTGGGGGCGTGTCTGGTGCACTCCCACCCCCCTAAGAGTACAAAGATTGGCTCGCACGAGCCGCCGAGCTGACGAGCTCGGGAGCCTGCGCCTTCATGCTGTGAGTAGAACTGGTCCTGAGAGATGAGGCAGCACGCCCTGCAACCTATGAACTTTGCTTTTTTTCCCTACTGACGATTGAGGAATCATGAACCACGTGTCTAGGGATACGAATTGAAACTAATAATACAGCACTGGCTATGAACACTTTGAATTGAATTGAGCGAGAAAATATGAACTACGTGAACCAACATGCAAGAGGTAATTACGTTGGGGCGTGTCTGGTGTGCTCCCACCCCCTAAGAGTACAAAGATTGGCTCGCACGAGCCGCCGAGCTGACGAGCTCGGGAGCCTGCGCCTTCATGCTGTGAGTGGAACTGGTCCTGAGAGATGAGGCAGCACGCCCTGCAACCTATGAACTTTGCTTTTTTTCCCTACTGACGATTGAGAAATCACGAAACACGTGTCTAGGGATACGAATTGAAACTAATAATACAGCACTAGCTATAAACACTTTGAATTGAATTGAGCGAGAAATTATGAACTACGTGAACCAACATGCAAGAGGTAATTACGTTGGGGCGTGTCTGGTGCGCTCCCACCCCCCTAAGAGTACAAAGATTGGCTCTCACGAGCCGCCGAGCTGACGAGCTCGGGAGCCTGCGCCTTCATGCTGTGAGTGGAACTGGTCCTGAGATATGAGGCAGCACGCCCTGCAACCTAAGAACTTTGCTTTTTTTCCCTACTGACGATTGAGGAATCATGAAACACGTGTCTAGGGATACGAATTGAAATTAATAATACAGCACTGGCTATGAACACTTTGAATTGAATTGAGCGAGAAATTATGAACTACGTGAACCAACATGCAAGAGGTAATTACGTTGGGGCGTGTCTGGTGTGCTCCCACCCCCCTAAGAGTACAAAGATTGGCGCGCATGAGCCGCCGAGCTGACGAGCTCGGGAGCCTGCGCCTTCATGCTGTGAGTGGAACCGGTCCTGAGAGATGAGGCAGCACGCCCTGCAACCTATGAACTTTGCTTTTTTCCCTACTGACGATGAGGAATCATGAAACACGTGACTAGGGATACGAATTGAAACTAATAATACAGCACTGGCTATGAACACTTTGAATTGAACTGAGCGAGAAATTATGAACTACGTGAACCAACATGCAAGAGGTAATTACGTTGGGGCATGTCTGGTACGCTCCCACCCCCCTAAGAGTACAAAGATTGGCTTGCGCGAGCCGCCGAGCTGACGAGCTCCGGAGCCTGCGCCTTCATGCTGTGAGCGGAACTGGTCCTAAGAGATGTGGCAGCATGCCCTACAACCTATGAACTTTGCTTTTTTACCCTACTGA
This sequence comes from Lissotriton helveticus, assembly GCF_964261635.1. Lineage (NCBI taxonomy): Eukaryota > Metazoa > Chordata > Amphibia > Caudata > Salamandridae > Lissotriton > Lissotriton helveticus. The sequence goes on along the minus strand of NC_136068.1, from coordinate 1,622,417,529 downwards.
CGATTGAGGAACCATGAAACATGTGTCTAGGGATACGAATTGAAACTAATAATCCAGCACTGGCTATGAACACTTTGAATTGAATTGAGCGAGAAATTATGAACTACGTGAACCAACATGCAAGAGGTAATTACGTTGGGGCGTGTCTGGTGCGCTCCCACCCCCTAAGAGTACAAAGATTGGCTCGCACGAGCCGCTGAGCTGACGAGCTCGGGAGCCTGCGCCTTCATGCTGTGAGTGGAACTGGTCCTGAGAGATAAGGCAGCACGCCCTGCAACCTATGAACTTTGCTTTTTTTTTCTACTGACGCTGAGGAATCATGAAACGCGTGACTAGGGATACGAATTGAAACTAATAATACAGCACTGGCTATGAACACTTTGAATTGAATTGAGCGAGAAAATATGAACTACGTGAACCAACCTGCAAGAGGTAATTACGTTGGGGCGTGTCTGGTGCGCTCCCACCCCCCTAAGAGTACAAAGATTGGCTCTCACGAGCCGCCGAGCTGACGAGCTCGGGAGCCTGCGCCTTCATGCTGTGAGTGGAACTGGTCCCGAGAGATGAGGCAGCATGCCCTGCAACCTATGAACTTTGCTTTTTTTCCCTACTGACGATTGAGGAATCACAAAATACGTGTCTAGGGATACAAATTGAAACTAATAATACAGCACTGGCTATGAACACTTTGAATTGAATTGAGCGAGAAATTATGAACTACGTGAACCAACATGCAAGAGGTAATTACGTTGGGGCATGTCTGGTGCGCTCCCACCCCCCTAGGAGTACAAAGATTGGCTCTCACGAGCCGCCGAGCTGACGAGCTCGGGAGCCTGCGCCTTCATGCTGTGAGTGGAACTGGTCCTGAGAGATGAGGCAGCACGCCCTGCAACCTAAGAACTTTGCTTTTTTTCCCTACTGACGATTGAGGAATCATGAAACACGTGTCTAGGGATACGAATTGAAATTAATAATACAGCACTGGCTATGAACACTTTGAATTGAATTGAGCGAGAAATTATGAACTACGTGAACCAACATGCAAGAGGTAATTACTTTGGGGCGTGTCTGGTGCGCTCCCACCCCCCTAAGACTACAAAGATTGGCTCTCACGAGGCGCCGAGCTGACGAGCTCGGGAGCCTGCGCCTTCATGCTGTGAGTGGAACTGGTCCTGAGAGATGAGGCAGCATGCCCTGCAACCTATGAACTTTGCTTTTTTTCCCTACTGACGATTGAGGAATCACAAAACACGTGTCTAGGGATACGAAATGAAACTAATAATACAGCACTGGCTATGAACACTTTGAATTGAATTGAGCGAGAAAATATGAACTACGTGAACCAACATGCAAGAGGTAATTACGTTGGGGCGTGTCTGGTGCGCTCCCATCCCCCTAAGAGTACAAAGATTGGCTCTCACGAGCCGCCGAGCTGACGAGCTCGGGAGTCTGCGCCTTCATGCTGTGAGTGGAACTGGTCCTGAGAGATGAGGCAGTACGCCCTGCAACCTAAGAACTTTGCTTTTTTTCCCTACTGACGATTGAGGAATCATGAAACACGTGTCTAGGGATACGAATTGAAACTAAAAATACAGCACTGGCTATGAACACTTTGAATTGAATTGAGCGAGAAATTATGAACTACGTGAACCAACATGCAAGAGGTAATTACGTTGGGGCGTGTCTGGTGCGCTCCCACCCCCTAAGAGTACAAAGATTGGCTCGCACGAGCCGCTGAGCTGACGAGCTCGGGAGCCTGCGCCTTCATGCTGTGAGTGGAACTGGTCCTGAGAGATGAGGCAGCACGCCCTGCAACCTATGAACTTTGCTTTTTTTCCCTACTGACGATTGAGGAATCATGAAACAAGTGTCTAGGGATACGAATTGAAACTAATAATACAGCACTGGCTATGAACACTTTGAATTGAATTGAGCGAGAAATTATGAACTACGTGAACCAACATGCAAGAGGTAATTACGTTGGGGCGTGTCTGGTGCGCTCCCACCCCCCCTAAGAGTACAAATATTGGCTCGCACTAGCCGCCGAGCTGACGAGCTCGGGAGCCTGCGCCTTCATGCTATGAGTGTAACTGATCCTGAGAGATGAGGCAGTACGCCCTGCAACCTATGAACTTTGCTTTTTTTTCCTACTGACGATTGAGGAATCATGAAACACGTGTCTAGGGATATGAATTGAAACTAATAATACAGCACTGGCTATGAACACTTTGAATTGAATTGAGCGAGAAATTATGAACTACGTGAACCAACATGCAAGAGGTAATTACGTTGGGGCGTGCCTGGTGCGCTCCCACCCCCCTAAGAGTACAAAGATTGGCTCGCACGAGTTGCCGAGCTGAGGAGCTCGGGAGCCTGCACCTTCATGCTGTGAGTGGAACTGGTCCTGAGAGATGAGGCAGCACGCCCTGCAACCTATGAACTTTGCTTTTTTTCCCTACTGACGATTGAGGAATCATGAAACACGTGTCTAGGGATTCAAATTGAAACTAATAATACAGCACTGGCTAAGAACACTTTGAATTGAATTGAGCGAGAAATTATGAACTACGTGAACCAATATGCAAGAGGTAATTACGTTGGGGCGTGTCTGGTGCGCTCCCACCCCCCTAAGAGTACAAAGATTGGCTCGCACGAGCCGCCGAGCTGACGAGCTCGGGAGCCTGTGCCTTCATGCTGTGAGTGGAACTGGTCCTGAGAGATGAGGCAGCACGCCCTGCAACCTATGAACTTTGCTTTTTTTCCCTACTGACGATTGAGGAATCATGAACCACGTGTCTAGGGATACGAATTGAAACTAATAATACAGCACTGGCTATGAACACTTTGAATTGAATTGAGCGAGAAAATATGAACTACGTGAACCAACATGCAAGAGGTAATTACGTTGGGGCGTGTCTGGTGCGCTCCCACCCCCCTAAGAGTACAAAGATTGGCTCGCACGAGCCGCCGAGCTGACGAGCTCGGGAGCCTGCGCCTTCATGCTGTGAGTGGAACTGGTCCTGAGAGATGAGGCAGCATGCCCTGCAACCTATGAACTTTGCTTTTTTTCCCACCTGACGATCGAGGAATCACGAAACACGTGTCTAGGGATACGAATTGAAACTAATAATACAGCACTGGCTATGAACACTTTGAATTGAATTGAGCGAGAAATTATGAACTACGTGAACCAACATGCAAGAGGTAATTACGTTGGGGCGTGTCTGGTGCGCTCCCACCCCCCTAAGAGTACAAAGATTGGCTCTCACGAGCCGCTGAGCTGACGAGCTCGGGAGCCTGCGCCTTCATGCTGTGAGTGGAACTGGTCCTGAGAGATGAGGCAGCACGCCCTGCAACCTAAGAACTTTGCTTTTTTCCCTACAGACGATTGAGGAATCATGAAACACGTGTCTAGGGATACGAATTGAAATTAATAATACAGCACTGGCTATGAACACTTTGAATTGAATTGAGCGAGAAATTATGAACTACGTGAACCAACATGCCAGAGGTAATTACTTTGGAGCGTGTCTGGTGCGCTCCCACCCCCCTAAGAGTACAAAGATTGGCGCGCATGAGCCCCGAGCTGACGAGCTCGGGAGCCTGCGCCTTCATGCTATGAGTGGAACCGGTCCTGAGAGATGAGGCAGCATGCCCTGCAACCTATGAACTTTGCTTTTTTCCCTACTGACGATGAGGAATCATGAAACACATGACTAGGGATACGAATTGAAACTAATAATACAGCACTGGCTATGAACACTTTGAATTGAATTGAGCGAGAAATTATGAACTAAGTGAACCAACATGCAAGAGGTAATTACGTTGGGGGCGTGTCTGGTGCACTCCCACCCCCCTAAGAGTACAAAGATTGGCTCGCACGAGCCGCCGAGCTGACGAGCTCGGGAGCCTGCGCCTTCATGCTGTGAGTAGAACTGGTCCTGAGAGATGAGGCAGCACGCCCTGCAACCTATGAACTTTGCTTTTTTTCCCTACTGACGATTGAGGAATCATGAACCACGTGTCTAGGGATACGAATTGAAACTAATAATACAGCACTGGCTATGAACACTTTGAATTGAATTGAGCGAGAAAATATGAACTACGTGAACCAACATGCAAGAGGTAATTACGTTGGGGCGTGTCTGGTGTGCTCCCACCCCCTAAGAGTACAAAGATTGGCTCGCACGAGCCGCCGAGCTGACGAGCTCGGGAGCCTGCGCCTTCATGCTGTGAGTGGAACTGGTCCTGAGAGATGAGGCAGCACGCCCTGCAACCTATGAACTTTGCTTTTTTTCCCTACTGACGATTGAGAAATCACGAAACACGTGTCTAGGGATACGAATTGAAACTAATAATACAGCACTAGCTATAAACACTTTGAATTGAATTGAGCGAGAAATTATGAACTACGTGAACCAACATGCAAGAGGTAATTACGTTGGGGCGTGTCTGGTGCGCTCCCACCCCCCTAAGAGTACAAAGATTGGCTCTCACGAGCCGCCGAGCTGACGAGCTCGGGAGCCTGCGCCTTCATGCTGTGAGTGGAACTGGTCCTGAGATATGAGGCAGCACGCCCTGCAACCTAAGAACTTTGCTTTTTTTCCCTACTGACGATTGAGGAATCATGAAACACGTGTCTAGGGATACGAATTGAAATTAATAATACAGCACTGGCTATGAACACTTTGAATTGAATTGAGCGAGAAATTATGAACTACGTGAACCAACATGCAGGAGGTAATTACGTTGGGGCGTGTCTGGTGTGCTCCCACCCCCCTAAGAGTACAAAGATTGGCGCGCATGAGCCGCCGAGCTGACGAGCTCGGGAGCCTGCGCCTTCATGCTGTGAGTGGAACCGGTCCTGAGAGATGAGGCAGCACGCCCTGCAACCTATGAACTTTGCTTTTTTCCCTACTGACGATGAGGAATCATGAAACACGTGACTAGGGATACGAATTGAAACTAATAATACAGCACTGGCTATGAACACTTTGAATTGAACTGAGCGAGAAATTATGAACTACGTGAACCAACATGCAAGAGGTAATTACGTTGGGGCATGTCTGGTACGCTCCCACCCCCCTAAGAGTACAAAGATTGGCTTGCGCGAGCCGCCGAGCTGACGAGCTCCGGAGCCTGCGCCTTCATGCTGTGAGCGGAACTGGTCCTAAGAGATGTGGCAGCATGCCCTACAACCTATGAACTTTGCTTTTTTACCCTACTGACGATTGAGGAACCATGAAACATGTGTCTAGGGATACGAATTGAAACTAATAATCCAGCACTGGCTATGAACACTTTGAATTGAATTGAGCGAGAAATTATGAACTACGTGAACCAACATGCAAGAGGTAATTACGTTGGGGCGTGTCTGGTGCGCTCCCACCCCCTAAGAGTACAAAGATTGGCTCGCACGAGCCGCTGAGCTGACGAGCTCGGGAGCCTGCGCCTTCATGCTGTGAGTGGAACTGGTCCTGAGAGATAAGGCAGCACGCCCTGCAACCTATGAACTTTGCTTTTTTTTTCTACTGACGCTGAGGAATCATGAAACGCGTGACTAGGGATACGAATTGAAACTAATAATACAGCACTGGCTATGAACACTTTGAATTGAATTGAGCGAGAAATTATGAACTACGTGAACCAACATGCAAGAGGTAATTACGTTGGGGCATGTCTGGTACGCTCCCACCCCCCTAAGAGTACAAACATTGGCTCGCACGAGCTGACGAGCTCGGGAGCCTGCGCCTTCATGCTGTGAGTGGAACTGGTCCTGAGAGATGAGGCAGCACGTCCTCTAACCTATGAACTTTGCTTTTCTTCTCTACTGACGATTGAGGAATCATGAAAAACGTGTCTAGGGATACGAATTGCAACTAATAATACAGCACTGGCTATGAACACTTTGAATTGAATTGAGCGAGAAATTATGAACTACGTGAACCAACATGCAAGAGGTAATTACGTTGGGGCGTGTCTGGTGCGCTCCCACACCCCTAAGAGTACAAAGATTGGCGCGCATGAGCCGCCGAGCTGACGTGCTCGGTAGCCTGCGCCTTCATGCTGTGAGTGGAACTGGTCCTGAGAGATGAGGCAGCACGCCCTGCAACCTATGACCTTTGCTTTTTTTCCCTACTGACGATTGAGGAATCATGAAACACGTGTCTAGGGATACGAATTAAAACTAATAATACAGCACTCGCTATGAACACTTTGAATTGAATTGAGCGAGAAATTATGAACTTCGTGAACCAACATGCAAGACGTAATTACGTTGGGGCGTGTCTGGTGCGCTCCCACACCCCTAAGAGTACAAAGATTGGCGCGCATGAGCCGCCGAGCTGACGTGCTCGGTAGCCTGCGCCTTCATGCTGTGAGTGGAACTGGTCCTGAGAGATGAGGCAGCACGCCCTGCAACCTATGAACTTTGCTTTTTTTTTCTACTGACGATGAGGAATCATGAAACGCGTGACTAGGGATACGAATTGAAACTAATAATACAGCACTGGCTATGAACACTTTGAATTGAATTGAGCGAGAAATTATGAACTACGTGAACCAACATGCAAGAGGTAATTACGTTGGGGCATGTCTGGTACGCTCCCACCCCCCTAAGAGTACAAACATTGGCTCGGGAGCCTGCGCCTTCATGCTGTGAGTGGAACGGGTCCTGAGAGATGAGGCAGCACGTCCTCTAACCTATGAACTTTGCTTTTATTCTCTACTGACGATTGAGGAATCATGAAACACGTGTCTAGGGATACGAATTGAAACTAATAATACAGCACTGGCTATGAACACTTTGAATTGAATTGAGCGAGAAATTATGAACTACGTGAACCAACATGCAAGAGGTAATTACGTTGGGGCGTGTCTGGTACGCTCCCACCCCCCTAAGAGTACAAAGATTGGCTCCCACGAGCCGCCGAGCTGACGAGCTCGGGAGCCTGCGCCTTCATGCTGTGAGTGGAACTGGTCCTGAGAGATGAGGCAGCACGCCCTGCAACCTATGAACTTTGCTTTTTTTCCCTACTGACGATTGAGGAATCATGAAACACGTGTCTAGGGATACGAATTAAAACTAATAATACAGCACTGGCTATGAACACTTTGAATTGAATTGAGCGAGAAATTATGAACTACGTGAACCAACATGCAAGAGGTAATTACGTTGGGGCGTGTCTGGTGCGCTCCCATCCCCCTAAGAGTACAAAGATTGGCACGCATGAGCCGCCGAGCTGACGTGCTCGGTAGCCTGCGCCTTCATGCTGTGAGTGAAACTGGTCCTGAGAGATGAGGCAGCACGCCCTGCAACCTAAGAACTTTGCTTTTTTTCCCTACTGACGATTGAGGAATCATGAAACGCGTGACTAGGGATACGAATTGAAACAAAAAATACAGCACTGGCTATGAACACTTTGAATTGAATTGAGCGAGAAATTATGAACTACGTGAACCAACATGCAAGAGGTAATTACGTTGGGGCGTGTCTGGTGCGCTCCCACCCCCTAAGAGTACAAAGATTGGCTCGCACGAGCCGCTGAGCTGACAAGCTCGGGAGCCTGTGCCTTCATGCTGTGAGTGGAACTGGTCCTGAGAGATGAGGCAGCACGCCCTGCAACCTATGAACTTTGCTTTTTTTCCCTACTGACGATTGAGGAATCATGAAACAAGTGTCTAGGGATACGAATTGAAACTAATAATACAGCACTGGCTATGAACACTTTGAATTGAATTGAGCGAGAAATTATGAACTACGTGAACCAACATGCAAGAGGTAATTACGTTGGGGCGTGTCTGGTGCGCTCCCACCCCCCTAAGAGTACAAAGATTGGCTCACACGAGCCGCCGAGCTGACGAGCTCGGGAGCCTGCGCCTTCATGCTGTGAGTGGAACTGGTCCTGAGAGATGAGGCAGCATGCCCTGCAACCTATGAACTTTGCTTTTTTTCCCTACTGACGATCGAGGAATCACGAAACACGTGTCTAGGGATACGAATTGAAACTAATAATACAGCACTGGCTATGAACACTTTGAATTGAATTGAGCGAGAAATTATGAACTACGTGAACCAACATGCAAGAGGTAATTACGTTGGGGCGTGTCTGGTGCGCTCCCACCCCCCTAAGAGTACAAAGATTGGCTCACACGAGCCGCCGAGCTGACGAGCTCGGGAGCCTGCGCCTTCATGCTGTGAGTGGAACTGGTCCTGAGAGATGAGGCAGCATGCCCTGCAACCTATGAACTTTGCTTTTTTTCCCTACTGACGATCGAGGAATCACGAAACACGTGTCTAGGGATACGAATTGAAACTAATAATACAGCACTGGCTATGAACACTTTGAATTGAATTGAGCGAGAAATTATGAACTACGTGAACCAACATGCAAGAGGTAATTACGTTGGGGCGTGTCTGGTGCGCTCCCACCCCCCTAAGAGTACAAAGATTGGCTCTCACGAGGCGCCGAGCTGACGAGCTCGGGAGCCTGCGCCTTCATGCTGTGAGTGGAACTGGTCCTGAGAGATGAGGCAGCATGCCCTGCAACCTATGAACTTTGCTTTTTTTCCCTACTGACGATTGAGGAATCACAAAACACGTGTCTAGGGATACGAATTGAAACTAATAATACAGCACTGGCTATGAACACTTTGAATTGAATTGAGCGAGAAAATATGAACTACGTGAACCAACATGCAAGAGGTAATTACGTTGGGGCGTGTCTGGTGCGCTCCCATCCCCATAAGAGTACAAAGATTGGCTCTCACGAGCCGCTGAGCTGACGAGCTCGGGAGTCTGCGCCTTCATGCTGTGAGTGGAACTGGTCCTGAGAGATGAGGCAGTACGCCCTGCAACCTAAGAACTTTGCTTTTTTTCCCTACTGACGATTGAGGAATCATGAAACACGTGTCTAGGGATACGAATTGAAACTAAAAATACAGCACTGGCTATGAACACTTTGAATTGAATTGAGCGAGAAATTATGAACTACGTGAACCAACATGCAAGAGGTAATTACGTTGAGGCGTGTCTGGTGCGCTCCCACCCCCTAAGAGTACAAAGATTGGCTCGCACGAGCCGCTGAGCTGACAAGCTCGGGAGCCTGCGCCTTCATGCTGTGAGTGGAACTGGTCCTGAGAGATGAGGCAGCACGCCCTGCAACCTATGAACTTTGCTTTTTTTCCCTACTGACGATTGAGGAATCATGAAACAAGTGTCTAGGGATACGAATTGAAACTAATAATACAGCACTGGCTATGAACACTTTGAATTGAATTGAGCGAGAAATTATGAACTACGTGAACCAACATGCAAGAGGTAATTACGTTGGGGCGTGTCTGGTGCGCTCCCACCCCCCTAAGAGTACAAATATTGGCTCGCACTAGCCGCCGAGCTGACGAGCTCGGGAGCCTGCGCCTTCATGCTGTGAGTGTAACTGATCCTGAGAGATGAGGCAGCACGCCCTGCAACCTATGAACTTTGCTTTTTTTTCCTACTGACGATTGAGGAATCATGAAACACGTGTCTAGGGATATGAATTGAAACTAATAATACAGCACTGGCTATGAACACTTTGAATTGAATTGAGCGAGAAATTATGAACTATGTGAACCAACATGCAAGAGGTAATTACGTTGGGGCGTGCCTGGTGCGCTCCCACCCCCCTAAGAGTACAAAGATTGGCTCGCACGAGTTGCCGAGCTGAGGAGCTCGGGAGCCTGCGCCTTCATGCTGTGAGTGGAACTGGTCCTGAGAGATGAGGCAGCACGCCCTGCAACCTATGAACTTTGCTTTTTTTCCCACCTGACGATCGAGGAATCACGAAACACGTGTCTAGGGATACGAATTGAAACTAATAATACAGCACTGGCTATGAACACTTTGAATTGAATTGAGCGAGAAATTATGAACTACGTGAACCAACATGCAAGAGGTAATTACGTTGGGGCGTGTCTGGTGCGCTCCCACCCCCCTAAGAGTACAAAGATTGGCTCTCACGAGGCGCCGAGCTGACGAGCTCGGGAGCCTGCGCCTTCATGCTGTGAGTGGAACTGGTCCTGAGAGATGAGGCAGCATGCCCTGCAACCTATGAACTTTGCTTTTTTTCCCTACTGACGATTGAGGAATCACAAAACACGTGTCTAGGGATACGAATTGAAACTAATAATACAGCACTGGCTATGAACACTTTGAATTGAATTGAGCGAGAAATTATGAACTACGTGAACCAACATGCAAGAGGTAATTACGTTGGGGCATGTCTGGTGCGCTCCCACCCCCCTAAGAGTACAAAGATTGGCTCTCACGAGCCGCTGAGCTGACGAGCTCGGGAGCCTGCGCCTTCATGCTGTGAGTGGAACTGGTCCTGAGAGATGAGGCAGCACGCCCTGCAACCTAAGAACTTTGCTTTTTTCCCTACTGACGATTGAGGAATCATGAAACACGTGTCTAGGGATACGAATTGAAATTAATAATACAGCACTGGCTATGAACACTTTGAATTGAATTGAGCGAGAAATTATGAACTACGTGAACCAACATGCCAGAGGTAATTACGTTGGGGCGTGTCTGGTGCGCTCCCACCCCCCTAAGAGTACAAAGATTGGCTCGCACGAGCCGCCGAGCTGACGAGCTCGGGAGCCTGTGCCTTCATGCTGTGAGTGGAACTGGTCCTGAGAGATGAGGCAGCACGCCCTGCAACCTATGAACTTTGCTTTTTTTCCCTACTGACGATTGAGGAATCATGAACCACGTGTCTAGGGATACGAATTGAAACTAATAATACAGCACTGGCTATGAACACTTTGAATTGAATTGAGCGAGAAAATATGAACTACGTGAACCAACATGCAAGAGGTAATTACGTTGGGGCGTGTCTGGTGCGCTCCCACCCACCTAAGAGTACAAAGATTGGCTCGCACGAGCCGCCGAGCTGACGAGCTCGGGAGCCTGCGCCTTCATGCTGTGAGTGGAACTGGTCCTGAGAGATGAGTCAGCATGCCCTGCAACCTATGAACTTTGCTTTTTTTCCCTACTGACGATCGAGGAATCACGAAACACGTGTCTAGGGATACGAATTGAAACTAATAATACAGCACTGGCTATGAACACTTTGAATTGAATTGAGCGAGAAATTATGAACTACGTGAACCAACATGCAAGAGGTAATTACGTTGGGGCGTGTCTGGTGCGCTCCCACCCCCCTAAGAGTACAAAGATTGGCTCTCACGAGGCGCCGAGCTGACGAGCTCGGGAGCCTGCGCCTTCATGCTGTGAGTGGAACTGGTCCTGAGAGATGAGGCAGCATGCCCTGCAACCTATGAACTTTGCTTTTTTTCCCTACTGACGATTGAGGAATCACAAAACACGTGTCTAGGGATACAAATTGAAACTAATAATACAGCACTGGCTATGAACACTTTGAATTGAATTGAGCGAGAAAATATGAACTACGTGAACCAACATGCAAGAGGTAATTACGTTGGGGCGTGTCTGGTGCGCTCCCATCCCCCTAAGAGTACAAAGATTGGCTCTCACGAGCCGCCGAGCTGACGAGCTCGGGAGTCTGCGCCTTCATGCTGTGAGTGGAACTGGTCCTGAGAGATGAGGCAGTACGCCCTGCAACCTAAGAACTTTGCTTTTTTTCCCTACTGACGATTGAGGAATCATGAAACACGTGTCTAGGGATACGAATTGAAACAAAAAATACAGCACTGGCTATGAACACTTTGAATTGAATTGAGCGAGAAATTATGAACTACGTGAACCAACATGCAAGAGGTAATTACGTTGGGGCGTGTCTGGTGCGCTCCCACCCCCTAAGAGTACAAAGATTGGCTCGCACGAGCCGCTGAGCTGACAAGCTCGGGAGCCTGTGCCTTCATGCTGTGAGTGGAACTGGTCCTGAGAGATGAGGCAGCACGCCCTGCAACCTATGAACTTTGCTTTTTTTCCCTACTGACGATTGAGGAATCATGAAACAAGTGTCTAGGGATACGAATTGAAACTAATAATACAGCACTGGCTATGAACACTTTGAATTGAATTGAGCGAGAAATTATGAACTACGTGAACCAACATGCAAGAGGTAATTACGTTGGGGCGTGTCTGGTGCGCTCCCACCCCCCTAAGAGTACAAAGATTGGCTCACACGAGCCGCCGAGCTGACGAGCTCGGGAGCCTGCGCCTTCATGCTGTGAGTGGAACTGGTCCTGAGAGATGAGGCAGCATGCCCTGCAACCTATGAACTTTGCTTTTTTTCCCTACTGACGATCGAGGAATCACGAAACACGTGTCTAGGGATACGAATTGAAACTAATAATACAGCACTGGCTATGAACACTTTGAATTGAATTGAGCGAGAAATTATGAACTACGTGAACCAACATGCAAGAGGTAATTACGTTGGGGCGTGTCTGGTGCGCTCCCACCCCCCTAAGAGTACAAAGATTGGCTCACACGAGCCGCCGAGCTGACGAGCTCGGGAGCCTGCGCCTTCATGCTGTGAGTGGAACTGGTCCTGAGAGATGAGGCAGCATGCCCTGCAACCTATGAACTTTGCTTTTTTTCCCTACTGACGATCGAGGAATCACGAAACACGTGTCTAGGGATACGAATTGAAACTAATAATACAGCACTGGCTATGAACACTTTGAATTGAATTGAGCGAGAAATTATGAACTACGTGAACCAACATGCAAGAGGTAATTACGTTGGGGCGTGTCTGGTGCGCTCCCACCCCCCTAAGAGTACAAAGATTGGCTCTCACGAGGCGCCGAGCTGACGAGCTCGGGAGCCTGCGCCTTCATGCTGTGAGTGGAACTGGTCCTGAGAGATGAGGCAGCATGCCCTGCAACCTATGAACTTTGCTTTTTTTCCCTACTGACGATTGAGGAATCACAAAACACGTGTCTAGGGATACGAATTGAAACTAATAATACAGCACTGGCTATGAACACTTTGAATTGAATTGAGCGAGAAAATATGAACTACGTGAACCAACATGCAAGAGGTAATTACGTTGGGGCGTGTCTGGTGCGCTCCCATCCCCATAAGAGTACAAAGATTGGCTCTCACGAGCCGCTGAGCTGACGAGCTCGGGAGTCTGCGCCTTCATGCTGTGAGTGGAACTGGTCCTGAGAGATGAGGCAGTACGCCCTGCAACCTAAGAACTTTGCTTTTTTTCCCTACTGACGATTGAGGAATCATGAAACACGTGTCTAGGGATACGAATTGAAACTAAAAATACAGCACTGGCTATGAACACTTTGAATTGAATTGAGCGAGAAATTATGAACTACGTGAACCAACATGCAAGAGGTAATTACGTTGAGGCGTGTCTGGTGCGCTCCCACCCCCTAAGAGTACAAAGATTGGCTCGCACGAGCCGCTGAGCTGACAAGCTCGGGAGCCTGCGCCTTCATGCTGTGAGTGGAACTGGTCCTGAGAGATGAGGCAGCACGCCCTGCAACCTATGAACTTTGCTTTTTTTCCCTACTGACGATTGAGGAATCATGAAACAAGTGTCTAGGGATACGAATTGAAACTAATAATACAGCACTGGCTATGAACACTTTGAATTGAATTGAGCGAGAAATTATGAACTACGTGAACCAACATGCAAGAGGTAATTACGTTGGGGCGTGTCTGGTGCGCTCCCACCCCCCTAAGAGTACAAATATTGGCTCGCACTAGCCGCCGAGCTGACGAGCTCGGGAGCCTGCGCCTTCATGCTGTGAGTGTAACTGATCCTGAGAGATGAGGCAGCACGCCCTGCAACCTATGAACTTTGCTTTTTTTTCCTACTGACGATTGAGGAATCATGAAACACGTGTCTAGGGATATGAATTGAAACTAATAATACAGCACTGGCTATGAACACTTTGAATTGAATTGAGCGAGAAATTATGAACTATGTGAACCAACATGCAAGAGGTAATTACGTTGGGGCGTGCCTGGTGCGCTCCCACCCCCCTAAGAGTACAAAGATTGGCTCGCACGAGTTGCCGAGCTGAGGAGCTCGGGAGCCTGCGCCTTCATGCTGTGAGTGGAACTGGTCCTGAGAGATGAGGCAGCACGCCCTGCAACCTATGAACTTTGCTTTTTTTCCCTACTGACGATTGAGGAATCATGAAACACGTGTCTAGTGATTCGAATTGAAACTAATAATGCAGCACTGGCTAAGAACACTTTGAATTGAATTGAGCGAGAAATTATGAACTACGTGAACCAATATGCAAGAGGTAATTACGTTAGGGCGTGTCTGGTGCGCTCCCACCCCCCTAAGAGTACAAAGATTGGCTCGCACGAGCCGCCGAGCTGACGAGCTCGGGAGCCTGTGCCTTCATGCTGTGAGTGGAACTGGTCCTGAGAGATGAGGCAGCACGCCCTGCAACCTATGAACTTTGCTTTTTTTCCCTACTGACGATTGAGGAATCATGAACCACGTGTCTAGGGATACGAATTGAAACTAATAATACAGCACTGGCTATGAACACTTTGAATTGAATTGAGCGAGAAAATATGAAATACATGAACCAACATGCAAGAGGTAATTACGTTGGGGCGTGTCTGGTGCGCTCCCACCCCCCTAAGAGTACAAAGATTGGCTCGCACGAGCCGCCGAGCTGACGAGCTCGGGAGCCTGCGCCTTCATGCTGTGAGTGGAACTGGTCCTGAGAGATGAGGCAGCATGCCCTGCAACCTATGAACTTTGCTTTTTTTCCCACCTGACGATCGAGGAATCACGAAACACGTGTCTAGGGATACGAATTGAAACTAATAATACAGCACTGGCTATGAACACTTTGAATTGAATTGAGCGAGAAATTATGAACTACGTGAACCAACATGCAAGAGGTAATTACGTTGGGGCGTGTCTGGTGCGCTCCCACCCCCCTAAGAGTACAAAGATTGGCTCTCACGAGGCGCCGAGCTGACGAGCTCGGGAGCCTGCGCCTTCATGCTGTGAGTGGAACTGGTCCTGAGAGATGAGGCAGCATGCCCTGCAACCTATGAACTTTGCTTTTTTTCCCTACTGACGATTGAGGAATCACAAAACACGTGTCTAGGGATACGAATTGAAACTAATAATACAGCACTGGCTATGAACACTTTGAATTGAATTGAGCGAGAAATTATGAACTACGTGAACCAACATGCAAGAGGTAATTACGTTGGGGCATGTCTGGTGCGCTCCCACCCCCCTAAGAGTACAAAGATTGGCTCTCACGAGCCGCTGAGCTGACGAGCTCGGGAGCCTGCGCCTTCATGCTGTGAGTGGAACTGGTCCTGAGAGATGAGGCAGCACGCCCTGCAACCTAAGAACTTTGCTTTTTTCCCTACTGACGATTGAGGAATCATGAAACACGTGTCTAGGGATACGAATTGAAATTAATAATACAGCACTGGCTATGAACACTTTGAATTGAATTGAGCGAGAAATTATGAACTACGTGAACCAACATGCCAGAGGTAATTACTTTGGGGCGTGTCTGGTGCGCTCCCACCCCCCTAAGAGTACAAAGATTGGCGCGCATGAGCCCCGAGCTGACGAGCTCGGGAGCCTGCGCCTTCATGCTATGAGTGGAACCGGTCCTGAGAGATGAGGCAGCATGCCCTGCAACCTATGAACTTTGCTTTTTTCCCTACTGACGATGAGGAATCATGAAACACATGACTAGGGATACGAATTGAAACTAATAATACAGCACTGGCTATGAACACTTTGAATTGAATTCAGCGAGAAATTATGAACTAAGTGAACCAACATGCAAGAGGTAATTACGTTGGGGGCGTGTCTGGTGCACTCCCACCCCCCTAAGAGTACAAAGATTGGCTCGCACGAGCCGCCGAGCTGACGAGCTCGGGAGCCTGCGCCTTCATGCTGTGAGTAGAACAGGTCCTGAGAGATGAGGCAGCACGCCCTGCAACCTATGAACTTTGCTTTTTTTCCCTACTGACGATTGAGGAATCATGAACCACGTGTCTAGGGATACGAATTGAAACTAATAATACAGCACTGGCTATGAACACTTTGAATTGAATTGAGCGAGAAAATATGAACTACGTGAACCAACATGCAAGAGGTAATTACGTTGGGGCGTGTCTGGTGTGCTCCCACCCCCTAAGAGTACAAAGATTGGCTCGCACGAGCCGCCGAGCTGACGAGCTCGGGAGCCTGCGCCTTCATGCTGTGAGTGGAACTGGTCCTGAGAGATGAGGCAGCACGCCCTGCAACCTATGAACTTTGCTTTTTTTCCCTACTGACGATTGAGAAGTCACGAAACATGTGTCTAGGGATACGAATTGAAACTAATAATACAGCACTAGCTATAAACACTTTGAATTGAATTGAGCGAGAAATTATGAACTACGTGAACCAACATGCAAGAGGTAATTACGTTGGGGCGTGTCTGGTGCGCTCCCACCCCCCTAAGAGTACAAAGATTGGCTCTCACGAGCCGCCGAGCTGACGAGCTCGGGAGCCTGCGCCTTCATGCTGTGAGTGGAACTGGTCCTGAGATATGAGGCAGCACGCCCTGCAACCTAAGAACTTTGCTTTTTTTCCCTACTGACGATTGAGGAATCATGAAACACGTGTCTAGGGATACGAATTGAAATTAATAATACAGCACTGGCTATGAACACTTTGAATTGAATTGAGCGAGAAATTATGAACTACGTGAACCAACATGCAAGAGGTAATTACGTTGGGGCGTGTCTAGTGTGCTCCCACCCCCCTAAGAGTACAAAGATTGGCGAGCATGAGCCGCCGAGCTGACGAGCTCGGGAGCCTGCGCCTTCATGCTGTGAGTGGAACCGGTCCTGAGAGATGAGGCAGCACGCCCTGCAACCTATGAACTTTGCTTTTTTCCCTACTGACGATGAGGAATCATGAAACACGTGACTAGGGATACGAATTGAAACTAATAATACAGCACTGGCTATGAACACTTTGAATTGAACTGAGCGAGAAATTATGAACTACGTGAACCAACATGCAAGAGGTAATTACGTTGGGGCATGTCTGGTACGCTCCCACCCCCCTAAGAGTACAAAGATTGGCTTGCGCGAGCCGCCGAGCTGACGAGCTCCGGAGCCTGCGCCTTCATGCTGTGAGTGGAACTGGTCCTAAGAGATGTGGCAGCATGCCCTACAACCTATGAACTTTGCTTTTTTACCCTACTGACGATTGAGGAATCATGAAACATGTGTCTAGGGATACGAATTGAAACTAATAATACAGCACTGGCTATAAACACTTTGAATTGAATTGAGCGAGAAATTATGAACTACGTGAACCAACATGCAAGAGGTAATTACGTTGGGGCGTGCCTGGTGCGCTCCCACCCCCCTAAGAGTACAAAGATTGGCTCGCACGAGTTGCCGAGCTGACGAGCTCGGGAGCCTGCGCCTTCATGCTGTGAGTAGAACTGGTCCTGAGAGATGAGGCAGCACGCCCTGCAACCTATGAACTTTGCTTTTTTTCTCTACTGACGATTGAGGAATCATGAAACACGTGTCTAGGGATTCGAATTGAAACTAATAATACAGCACTGGCTAAGAACACTTTGAATTGAATTGAGCGAGAAATTATGAACTACGTGAACCAATATGCAAGACGTAATTACATTGGGGCGTGTCTGGTGCGCTCCCTACCCGCTAAGAGTACAAAGATTGGCTCGCACGAGCCGCCGAGCTGATGAGCTCGGGAGCCTGTGCCTTCATGCTGTGAGTACAACTGGTCCTGAGAGATGAGGCAGCACGCCCTGCAACCTATGAACTTTGCTTTTTTTCCCTACTGACAATTGAGGAATCATGAACCACGTGTCTAGGGATACGAATTGAAACTAATAATACAGCACTGGCTATGAACACTTTGAATTGAATTGAGCGAGAAAATATGAACTACGTGAACCAACCTGCAAGAGGTAATTACGTTGGGGCGTGTCTGGTGCGCTCCCACCCCCCTAAGAGTACAAAGATTGGCTCTCACGAGCCGCCGAGCTGACGAGCTCGGGAGCCTGCGCCTTCATGCTGTGAGTGGAACTGGTCCTGAGAGATGAGGCAGCATGCCCTGCAACCTATGAACTTTGCTTTTTTTCCCTACTGACGATTGAGGAATCACAAAATATGTGTCTAGGGATACAAATTGAAACTAATAATACAGCACTGGCTATGAACACTTTGAATTGAATTGAGCGAGAAATTATGAACTACGTGAACCAACATGCAAGAGGTAATTACGTTGGGGCATGTCTGGTGCGCTCCCACCCCCCTAGGAGTACAAAGATTGGCTCTCACGAGCCGCCGAGCTGACGAGCTCGGGAGCCTGCGCCTTCATGCTGTGAGTGGAACTGGTCCTGAGAGATGAGGCAGCACGCCCTGCAACCTAAGAACTTTGCTTTTTTTCCCTACTGACGATTGAGGAATCATGAAACACGTGTCTAGGGATACGAATTGAAATTAATAATACAGCACTGGCTATGAACACTTTGAATTGAATTGAGCGAGAAATTATGAACTACGTGAACCAACATGCAAGAGGTAATTACTTTGGCGCGTGTCTGGTGCGCTCCCACCCCCCTAAGAGTACAAAGATTGGCTCTCACGAGGCGCCGAGCTGACGAGCTCGGGAGCCTGCGCCTTCATGCTGTGAGTGGAACTGGTCCTGAGAGATGAGGCAGCATGCCCTGCAACCTATGAACTTTGCTTTTTTTCCCTACTGACGATTGAGGAATCACAAAACACGTGTCTAGGGATACGAATTGAAACTAATAATACAGCACTGGCTATGAACACTTTGAATTGAATTGAGCGAGAAAATATGAACTACGTGAACCAACATGCAAGAGGTAATTACGTTGGGGCGTGTCTGGTGCGCTCCCATCCCCCTAAGAGTACAAAGATTGGCTCTCACGAGCCGCCGAGCTGACGAGCTCGGGAGTCTGCGCCTACATGCTGTGAGTGGAACTGGTCCTGAGAGATGAGGCAGTACGCCCTGCAACCTAAGAACTTTGCTTTTTTTCCCTACTGACGATTGAGGAATCATGAAACACGTGTCTAGGGATACGAATTGAAACTAAAAATACAGCACTGGCTATGAACACTTTGAATTGAATTGAGCGAGAAATTATGAACTACGTGAACCAACATGCAAGAGGTAATTACGTTGGGGCGTGTCTGGTGCGCTCCCACCCCCTAAGAGTACAAAGATTGGCTCGCACGAGCCACTGAGCTGACGAGCTCGGGAGCCTGCGCCTTCATGCTGTGAGTGGAACTGGTCCTGAGAGATGAGGCAGCACGCCCTGCAACCTATGAACTTTGCTTTTTTTCCTTACTGACGATTGAGGAATCATGAAACAAGTGTCTAGGGATACGAATTGAAACTAATAATACAGCACTGGCTATGAACACTTTGAATTGAATTGAGCGAGAAATTATGAACTACGTGAACCAACATGCAAGAGGTAATTACGTTGGGGCGTGTCTGGTGCGCTCCCACCCCCCTAAGAGTACAAATATTGGCTTGCACTAGCCGCCGAGCTGACGAGCTCGGGAGCCTGCGCCTTCATGCTGTGAGTGTAACTGATCCTGAGAGATGAGGCAGCACGCCCTGCAACCTATGAACTTTGCTTTTTTTTCCTACTGACGATTGAGGAATCATGAAACACGTGTCTAGGGATATGAATTGAAACTAATAATACAGCACTGGCTATGAACACTTTGAATTGAATTGAGCGAGAAATTATGAACTACGTGAACCAACATGCAAGAGGTAATTACGTTGGGGCGTGCCTGGTGCGCTCCCACCCCCCTAAGAGTACAAAGATTGGCTCGCACGAGTTGCCGAGGTGAGGAGCTCGGGAGCCTGCACCTTCATGCTGTGAGTGGAACTGGTCCTGAGAGATGAGGCAGCACGCCCTGCAACCTATGAACTTTGCTTTTTTTCCCTACTGACGATTGAGGAATCATGAAACACGTGTCTAGGGATTCGAATTGAAACTAATAATACAGCACTGGCTAAGAACACTTTGAATTGAATTGAGCGAGAAATTATGAACTACGTGAACCAATATGCAAGAGGTAATTACGTTGGGGCGTGTCTGGTGCGCTCCCACCCCCCTAAGATTACAAAGATTGGCTCGCACGAGCCGCCGAGCTGACGAGCTCGGGAGCCTGTGCCTTCATGCTGTGAGTGGAACTGGTCCTGAGAGATGAGGCAGCACGCCCTGCAACCTATGAACTTTGCTTTTTTTCCCTACTGACGATTGAGGAATCATGAACCACGTGTCTAGGGATACGAATTGAAACTAATAATACAGCACTGGCTATGAACACTTTGAATTGAATTGAGCGAGAAAATATGAACTACGTGAACCAACATGCAAGAGGTAATTACGTTGGGGCGTGTCTGGTGCGCTCCCACCCCCCTAAGAGTACAAAGATTGGCTCGCACGAGCCGCCGAGCTGACGAGCTCGGGAGCCTGCGCCTTCATGCTGTGAGTGGAACTGGTCCTGAGAGATGAGGCAGCATGCCCTGCAACCTATGAACTTTGCTTTTTTTCCCACCTGACGATCGAGGAATCACGAAACACGTGTCTAGGGATACGAATTGAAACTAATAATACAGCACTGGCTATGAACACTTTGAATTGAATTGAGCGAGAAATTATGAACTACGTGAACCAACATGCAAGAGGTAATTACGTTGGGGCGTGTCTGGTGCGCTCCCACCCCCCTAGGAGTACAAAGATTGGCTCTCACGAGCCGCTGAGCTGACGAGCTCGGGAGCCTGCGCCTTCATGCTGTGAGTGGAACTGGTCCTGAGAGATGAGGCAGCACGCCCTGCAACCTAAGAACTTTGCTTTTTTCCCTACTGACGATTGAGGAATCATGAAACACGTGTCTAGGGATACGAATTGAAATTAATAATACAGCACTGGCTATGAACACTTTGAATTGAATTGAGCGAGAAATTATGAACTACGTGAACCAACATGCCAGAGGTAATTACTTTGGGGCGTGTCTGGTGCGCTCCCACCCCCCTAAGAGTACAAAGATTGGCGCGCATGAGCCCCGAGCTGACGAGCTCGGGAGCCTGCGCCTTCATGCTATGAGTGGAACCGGTCCTGAGAGATGAGGCAGCATGCCCTGCAACCTATGAACTTTGCTTTTTTCCCTACTGACGATGAGGAATCATGAAACACATGACTAGGGATACGAATTGAAACTAATAATACAGCACTGGCTATGAACACTTTGAATTGAATTGAGCGAGAAATTATGAACTAAGTGAACCAACATGCAAGAGGTAATTACGTTGGGGGCGTGTCTGGTGCACTCCCACCCCCCTAAGAGTACAAAGATCGGCTCGCACGAGCCGCCGAGCTGACGAGCTCGGGAGCCTGCGCCTTCATGCTGTGAGTAGAACTGGTCCTGAGAGATGAGGCAGCACGCCCTGCAACCTATGAACTTTGCTTTTTTCCCTACTGACGATTGAGGAATCATGAACCACGTGTCTAGGGATACGAATTGAAACTAATAATACAGCACTGGCTATGAACACTTTGAATTGAATTGAGCGAGAAAATATGAACTATGTGAACCAAGATGCAAGAGGTAATTACGTTGGGGCGTGTCTGGTGTGCTCCCACCCCCTAAGAGTACAAAGATTGGCTCGCACGAGCCGCCGAGCTGACGAGCTCGGGAGCCTGCGCCTTCATGCTGTGAGTGGAACTGGTCCTGAGAGATGAGGCAGCACGCCCTGCAACCTATGAACTTTGCTTTTTTTCCCTACTGACGATTGAGAAATCACGAAACACGTGTCTAGGGATACGAATTGAAACTAATAATACAGCACTAGCTATAAACACTTTGAATTGAATTGAGCGAGAAATTATGAACTACGTGAACCAACATGCAAGAGGTAATTACGTTGGGGCATGTCTGGTGCGCTCCCACCCCCCTAAGAGTACAAAGATTGGCTCTCACGAGCCGCCGAGCTGACGAGCTCGGGAGCCTGCGCCTTCATGCTGTGAGTGGAACTGGTCCTGAGATATGAGGCAGCACGCCCTGCAACCTAAGAACTTTGCTTTTTTTCGCTACTGACGATTGAGGAATCATGAAACACGTGTCTAGGGATACGAATTGAAATTAATAATACAGCACTGGCTATGAACACTTTGAATTGAATTGAGCGAGAAATTATGAACTACGTGAACCAACATGCAAGAGGTAATTACGTTGGGGCGTGTCTGGTGTGCTCCCACCCCCCTAAGAGTACAAAGATTGGCGCGCATGAGCCGCCAAGCTGACGAGCTCGGGAGCCTGCGCCTTCATGCTGTGAGTGGAACCGGTCCTGAGAGATGAGGCAGCACGCCCTGCAACCTATGAACTTTGCTTTTTTCCCTACTGACGATGAGGAATCATGAAACACGTGACTAGGGATACGAATTGAAACTAATAATACAGCACTGGCTATGAACACTTTGAATTGAACTGAGCGAGAAATTATGAACTACGTTAACCAACATGCAAGAGGTAATTACGTTGGGGCATGTCTGGTACGCTCCCACCCCCCTAAGAGTACAAAGATTGGCTTGCGCGAGCCGCCGAGCTGACGAGCTCCGGAGCCTGCGCCTTCATGCTGTGAGCGGAACTGGTCCTAAGAGATGTGGCAGCATGCCCTACAAACTATGAACTTTGCTTTTTTACCCTACTGACGATTGAGGAACCATGAAACATGTGTCTAGGGATCCGAATTGAAACTAATAATCCAGCACTGGCTATGAACACTTTGAATTGAATTGAGCGAGAAATTATGAACTACGTGAACCAACATGCAAGAGGTAATTACGTTGGGGCGTGCCTGGTGCGCTCCCACCCCCCTAAGAGTACAAAGATTGGCTCGCACGAGTTGCCGAGCTGACGAGCTCGGGAGCCTGCGCCTTCATGCTGTGAGTAGAACTGGTCCTGAGAGATGAGGCAGCACGCCCTGCAACCTATGAACTTTGCTTTTTTTCTCTACTGACGATTGAGGAATCATGAAACACGTGTCTAGGGATTCGAATTGAAACTAATAATACAGCACTGGCTAAGAACACTTTGAATTGAATTGAGCGAGAAATTATGAACTACGTGAACCAATATGCAAGACGTAATTACGTTGGGGCGTGTCTGGTGCGCTCCCTACCCCCTAAGAGTACAAAGATTGGCTCGCACGAGCCGCCGAGCTGATGAGCTCGGGAGCCTGTGCCTTCATGCTGTGAGTGGAACTGGTCCTGAGAGATGAGGCAGCACGCCCTGCAACCTATGAACTTTGCTTTTTTTCCGTACTGACGATTGAGGAATCATGAACCACGTGTCTAGGGATACGAATTGAAACTAATAATACAGCACTGGCTATGAACACTTTGAATTGAATTGAGCGAGAAAATATGAACTACGTGAACCAACCTGCAAGAGGTAATTACGTTGGGGCGTGTCTGGTGCGCTCCCACCCCCCTAAGAGTACAAAGATTGGCTCTCACGAGCCGCCGAGCTGACGAGCTCGGGAGCCTGCGCCTTCATGCTGTGAGTTGAACTGGTCCTGAGAGATGAGGCAGCATGCCCTGCAACCTATGAACTTTGCTTTTTTTTCCCTACTGACGATTGAGGAATCACAAAATACGTGTCTAGGGATACAAATTGAAACTAATAATACAGCACTGGCTATGAACACTTTGAATTGAATTGAGCGAGAAATTATGAACTACGTGAACCAACATGCAAGAGGTAATTACGTTGGGGCATGTCTGGTGCGCTCCCACCCCCCTAAGAGTACAAAGATTGGCTCTCACGAGCCGCCGAGCTGACGAGCTCGGGAGCCTGCGCCTTCATGCTGTGAGTGGAACTGGTCCTGAGAGATGAGGCAGCACGCCCTGCAACCTAAGAACTTTGCTTTTTTTCCCTACTGACGATTGAGGAATCATGAAACACGTGTCTAGGGATACGAATTGAAATTAATAATACAGCACTGGCTATGAACACTTTGAATTGAATTGAGCGAGAAATTATGAACTACGTGAACCAACATGCAAGAGGTAATTACTTTGGGGTGTGTCTGGTGCGCTCCCACCCCCCTAAGAGTACAAAGATTGGCACGCATGAGCCGCCGAGCTGACGAGCTCGGGAGCCTGCGCCTTCATGCTGTGAGTGGAACTGGTCCTGAGAGATGAGGCAGCACGCCCTGCAACCTATGAACTTTGCTTTTTTTCTCTACTGACGATTGATGAATCACGAAACACGTGTCTAGGGATACGAATTGAAACTAATAATACAGCACTGGCTATGAACACTTTGAATTGAATTGAGCGAGAAATTATGAACTACGTGAACCAACATGCAAGAGGTAATTACGTTGGGGCGTGTCTGGTGCGCTCCCACCCCCCTAAGAGTACAAAGATTGGCTCTCACGAGCCGCCGAGCTGACGAGCTCGGGAGCCTGCGCCTTCATGCTGTGAGTGGAACTGGTCCTGAGAGATGAGGCAGCACGCCCTGCAACCTAAGAACTTTGCTTTTTTTCCCTACTGACGATTGAGGAATCATGAAACACGTGTCTAGGGATACGAATTGAAATTAATAATACAGCACTGGCTATGAACACTTTGAATTGAATTGAGCGAGAAATTATGAACTACGTGAACCAACATGCAAGAGGTAATTACTTTGGGGAGTGTCTGGTGCGCTCCCACCCCCCTAAGAGTACAAAGATTGGCGCGCATGAGCCGCCGAGCTGACGAGCTCTGAGCCGCCGAGCTGACGAGCTCGGGAGTCTGCGCCTTCATGCTGTGAGTGGAACCGGTCCTGAGAGATGAGGCAGCACGCCCTGCAACCTATGAACTTTGCTTTTTTCCCTACTGACGATGAGGAATCATGAAACACGTGACTAGGGATACGAATTGAAACTAATAATACAGCACTGGCTATGAACACTTTGAATTGAATTGAGCGAGAAATTATGAACTACGTGAACCAACATGCAAGAGGTAATTATGTTGGGGCATGTCTGGTACGCTCCCACCCTCTTAAGAGTACAAAGATTGGCTCGCACGAGCCGCCGAGCTGACGAGCTCCGGAGCCTGCGCCTTCATACTGTGAGTGGAACTGGTCCTGAGAGATGTGGCAGCATGCCCAATAACCTATGAACTTTGCTTTTTTACCCTACTGACGATTGAGGAATCATGAAACACGTGTCTAGGGATACGAATTGAAACTAATAATACAGCACTGGCTATGAACACTTTGAATTGAATTGAGCGAGAAATTATTAACTAAGTGAACAAACATGCAAGAGGTAATTACGTTGGGGCGTGTCTGGTGCACTCCCACCCCCCTAAGAGTACAAAGATTGGCTCGCACGAGCCGCCGAGCTGACGAGCTCGGGAGCCTGCGCCTTCATGCTGTGAGTGGAACTGGTCCTGAGAGATGAGGCAGCACGCCCTGCAACCTAAGAACTTTGCTTTTTTTCCCTACTGACGATTGAGGAATCATGAAACACGTGTCTAGGGATACGAATTGAAATTAATAATACAGCACTGGCTATGAACACTTTGAATTGAATTGAGCGAGAAATTATGAACTACGTGAACCAACATGCAAGAGGTAATTACTTTGGGGAGTGTCTGGTGCGCTCCCACCCCCCTAAGAGTACAAAGATTGGCGCGCATGAGCCGCCGAGCTGACGAGCTCTGAGCCGCCGAGCTGACGAGCTCGGGAGTCTGCGCCTTCATGCTGTGAGTGGAACCGGTCCTGAGAGATGAGGCAGCACGCCCTGCAACCTATGAACTTTGCTTTTTTCCCTACTGACGATGAGGAATCATGAAACACGTGACTAGGGATACGAATTGAAACTAATAATACAGCACTGGCTATGAACACTTTGAATTGAATTGAGCGAGAAATTATGAACTACGTGAACCAACATGCAAGAGGTAATTATGTTGGGGCATGTCTGGTACGCTCCCACCCTCTTAAGAGTACAAAGATTGGCTCGCACGAGCCGCCGAGCTGACGAGCTCCGGAGCCTGCGCCTTCATACTGTGAGTGGAACTGGTCCTGAGAGATGTGGCAGCATGCCCAATAACCTATGAACTTTGCTTTTTTACCCTACTGACGATTGAGGAATCATGAAACACGTGTCTAGGGATACGAATTGAAACTAATAATACAGCACTGGCTATGAACACTTTGAATTGAATTGAGCGAGAAATTATTAACTAAGTGAACAAACATGCAAGAGGTAATTACGTTGGGGCGTGTCTGGTGCACTCCCACCCCCCTAAGAGTACAAAGATTGGCTCGCACGAGCCGCCGAGCTGACGAGCTCGGGAGCCTGCGCCTTCATGCTGTGAGTGGAACTGGTCCTGAGAGATGAGGCAGCACGCCCTGCAACCTATGAACTTTGCTTTTTTTCCCTGCTGACGATTGAGGAATCATGAACCACGTGTCTAGGGATACGAATTGAAACTAATAATAGAGCACTGGCTATGAACACTTTGAATTGAATTGAGCGAGAAAATATGAACTACGTGAACCAACGTGCAAGAGGTAATTACGTTGAGGCGTGTTTGGTGCACTCCCACCCCCCTAAGAGTACAAAGATTGGCTCGCACGAGCCGCCGAGCTGACGAGCTCGGGAGCCTGCGCCTTCATGCTGTGAGTGGAACTGGTCCTGAGAGATGAGGCAGCACGCCCTGCAACCTATGAACTTTGCTTTTTTCCCTACTGACGATTGAGGAATCACGAAACACGTGTCTAGGGATACGAATTGAAACTAATAATACAGCACTAGCTATAAACACTTTGAATTGAATTGAGCGAGAAATTATGAACTACGTGAACCAACATGCAAGAGGTAATTACGTTGGGGCGTGTCTGGTGCGCTCCCACCCCCCTATGAGTACAAAGATTGGCTCTCATGAGCCGCCGAGCTGACGAGCTCGGGAGCCTGCGCCTTCATGCTGTGAGTGGTACTGGTCCTGAGAGATGAGGCAGCACGCCCTGCAACCTAAGAACTTTGCTTTTTTTCTCTACTGACGATTGAGGAATCACGAAACACGTGTCTAGGGATACGAATTGAAACTAATAATACAGCACTGGCTATGAACACTTTGAATTGAATTGAGCGAGAAATTATGAACTACGTGAACCAACATGCTAGAGGTAATTACGTTGGGGCGTGTCTGGTGCGCTCCCACCCCCCTAAGAGTACAAAGATTGGCTCTCACGAGCCGCCGAGCTGACGAGCTCGGGAGCCTGCGCCTTCATGCTGTGAGTGGAACTAGTCCTGAGAGATGAGGCAGCATGCCCTGCAACCTATGAACTTTGCTTTTTTTCCCTACTGACGATTGAGGAATCACAAAACACGTGTCTAGGGATACAAATTGAAACTAATAATACAGCACTGGCTATGAACACTTTGAATTGAATTGAGCGAGAAATTATGAACTACGTGAACCAACATGCAAGAGGTAATTACGTTGGGGCATGTCTGGTGCGCTCCCACCCCCCTAAGAGAACAAAGATTGGCTCTCACGAGCCGCCGAGCTGACGAGCTCGGGAGCCTGTGCCTTCATGCTGTGAGTGGAACTGGTCCTGAGAGATGAGGCAGCACGCCCTGCAACCTAAGAACTTTGCTTTTTTTCCCTACTGACGATTGAGGAATCATGAAACACGTGTCTAGGGATACGAATTGAAATTAATAATACAGCACTGGCTATGAACACTTTGAATTGAATTGAGCGAGAAATTATGAACTACGTGAACCAACATGCAAGAGGTAATTACTTTGGGGCATGTCTGGTGCGCTCCCACCCCCCTAAGAGTACAAAGATTGGCGCGCTTGAGCCGCCGAGCTGACGAGCTCGGGAGCCTGCGCCTTCATGCTGTGAGTGGAACCGGTCCTGAGAGATGAGGCAGCACGCCCTGCAACCTATGAACTTTGCTTTTTTCCCTACTGACGATGAGGAATCATGAAACACGTGACTAGGGATACGAATTGAAACTAATAATACAGCACTGGCTATGAACACTTTGAATTGAATTGAGCGAGAAATTATGAACTACGTGAACCAACATGCAAGAGGTAATTATGTTGGGGCATGTCTGGTACGCTCCCACCCCCTTAAGAGTACAAAGATTGGCTCGCACGAGCCGCCGAGCTGACGAGCTCCGGAGCCTGCGCCTTCATACTGTGAGTGGAACTGGTCCTGAGAGATGTGGCAGCATGCCCAACAACCTATGAACTTTGCTTTTTTACCCTACTGACGATTGAGGAATCATGAAACACGTGTCTAGGGATACGAATTGAAACTAACAATACAGCACTGGCTATGAACACTTTGAATTGAATTGAGCGAGAAATTATGAACTAAGTGAACAAACATGCAAGAGGTAATTACGTTGGGGCGTGTCTGGTGCACTCCCACCCCCCTAAGAGTACAAAGATTGGCTCGCACGAGCCGCCGAGCTGACGAGCTCGGGAGCCTGCGCCTTCATGCTGTGAGTGGAACTGGTCCTGAGAGATGAGGCAGCACGCCCTGCAACCTATGAACTTTGCTTTTTTTCCTTGCTGACGATTGAGGAATCATGAACCACGTGTCTAGGGATACGAATTGAAACTAATAATACAGCACTGGCTATGAACACTTTGAATTGAATTGAGCGAGAAAATATGAACTACGTGAACCAACATGCAAGAGGTAATTACGTTGGGGCGTGTCTGGTGCGCTCCCACCCCCCTAAGAGTACAAAGATTGGCTCGCACGAGCCGCCGAGCTGACGAGCTCGGGAGCCTGCGCCTTCATGCTGTGAGTGGAACTGGTCCTGAGAGATGAGGCAGCACGCCCTGCAACCTATGAACTTTGCTTTTTTCCCTACTGACGATTGAGGAATCACGAAACACGTGTCTAGGGATACGAATTGAAACTAATAATACAGCACTAGCTATAAACACTTTGAATTGAATTGAGCGAGAAATTATGAACTACGTGAACCAACATGCAAGAGGTAATTACGTTGGGGCGTGTCTGGTGCGCTCCCACCCCCCTATGAGTACAAAGATTGGCTCTCATGAGCCGCCGAGCTGACGAGCTCGGGAGCCTGCGCCTTCATGCTGTGAGTGGAACTGGTCCTGAGAGATGAGGCAGCACGCCCTGCAACCTAAGAACTTTGCTTTTTTTCCCTACTGACGATTGAGGAATCATGAAACACGTGTCTAGGGATACAAATTGAAACTAATAATACAGCACTGGCTATGAACACTTTGAATTGAATTGAGCGAGAAATTATGAACTACGTGAACCAACATAGAAGAGGTAATTACGTTGGGGCGTGTCTGGTGCGCTCCCACCCCTCTAAGAGTACAAAGATTGGCTCGCACGAGCCGCCGAGCTGACAAGCTCGGGAGCCTGCGCCTTCATGCTGTGAGTGGAACTGGTCCTGAGAGATGAGGCAGCACGCCCTGCAACCTATGAACTTTGCTTTTTTTCCCTACTGACGATTGAGGAATCATGAAACACGTGTCTAGGGATACGAATTGAAACGAATAATACAGCACTGGCTATGAACACTTTGAATTGAATTGAGCGAGAAATTATGAACTACGTGAACCAACATGCAAGAGGTAATTACGTTGGGGCGTGTCTGGTGCGCTCCCACCCCCCTATGAGTACAAAGATTGGCTCTCATGAGCCGCCGAGCTGACGAGCTCGGGAGCCTGCGCCTTCATGCTGTGAGTGGAACTGGTCCTGAGAGATGAGGCAGCACGCCCTGCAACCTAAGAACTTTGCTTTTTTTCCCTACTGACGATTGAGGAATCATGAAACACGTGTCTAGGGATACAAATTGAAACTAATAATACAGCACTGGCTATGAACACTTTGAATTGAATTGAGCGAGAAATTATGAACTACGTGAACCAACATAGAAGAGGTAATTACGTTGGGGCGTGTCTGGTGCGCTCCCACCCCTCTAAGAGTACAAAGATTGGCTCGCACGAGCCGCCGAGCTGACAAGCTCGGGAGCCTGCGCCATCATGCTGTGAGTGGAACTGGTCCTGAGAGATGAGGCAGCACGCCCTGCAACCTATGAACTTTGCTTTTTTTCCCTACTGACGATTGAGGAATCATGAAACACGTGTCTAGGGATACGAATTGAAACGAATAATACAGCACTGGCTATGAACACTTTGAATTGAATTGAGCGAGAAATTATGAACTAGGTGAACCAACATGCAAGAGGTAATTACGTTGGGGCGTGTCTGGTGCGCTCCCACCCCCCTAAGAGTACAAAGATTGGCTCGCACGAGCCGCCGAGCTGACGAGCTCGCGAGCCTGCGCCTTCATGCTGTGAGTGGAACTGGTCCTGAGAGATGAGGCAGCACGCCCTGCAACCAATGAACTTTGCTTTTTTTCCCTACTGACGATTGAGGAATCATGAAACACGTGTCTAGGGATACAAATTGAAACTAATAATACAGCACTGGCTATGAACACTTTGAATTGAATTGAGCGAGAAATTATGAACTACGTGAACCAACATGCAAGAGGTAACTACGTTGGGGCGTGTCTGGTGCGCTCCCACCCCCTAAGAGTACAAAGATTGTCTCGCACGAGCCGCTGAGCTGACGAGCTCGGGAGCCTGCGCCTTCATGCTGTGAGTGGAACTGGTCCTGAGAGATGAGGCAGCACGCCCTGCAACCTATGAACTTTGCTTTTTTTCCCTGTTGACGATTGAGGAATCATGAAACACGTGTCTAGGGATATGAATTGAAACGAATAATACAGCACTGGCTATGAACACTTTGAATTGAACTGAGCGAGAAATTATGAACTACGTGAACCAACATGCAAGAGGTAATTATGTTGGGGCGTGTCTAGTGCGCTCCCACCCCCCTAAGAGTACAAAGATTGGCTCGCACGAGCTGCCGAGCTCGGGAGCCTGCGCCTTCATGCTGTGACTGGAACTGGTCCTGAGAGATGAGGCAGCACGCTCTGCAACCCATGAACTTTGCTTTTTTTCCCTACTGACGATTGAGGAATCATGAAACACGTGTCTAGGGATACGAATTGAAACTAAAAATACAGCACTGGCTATGAACACTTTGAATTGAATTGAGCGAGAAATTATGAACTACGTGAACCAACATGCAAGAGGTAATTATGTTGGGCGTGTCTGGTGCGCTCCCACCCCCTAAGAGTACAAAGATTGGCTCGCACGAGCCGCTGAGCTGACGAGCTCGGGAGCCTGCGCCTTCATGCTGTGAGTGGAACTGGTCCTGAGAGATGAGGCAGCACGCCCTGCAACCTATGAACTTTGCTTTTTTTCCCTACTGACGATAGAGGAATCCTGAAACACATGTCTAGGGATACGAATTGAAACTAATAGTACGGCACTGGCTATGAACACTTTGAATTGAATTGAGCGAGAAAATATGAACTACGTGAACCAACATGCAAGAGGTAATTACGTTGGGGCGTGTCTGGTGCGCTCCCACCCCCCTAAGAGTACAAAGATTGGCTCTCACGAGCCGCCGAGCTGACGAGCTCGGGAGTCTGCGCCTTCATGCTGTGAGTGGAACTGGTCCTGAGAGATGAGGCAGTACGCCCTGCATACCTAAGAACTTTGCTTTTTTTCCCTACTGACGATTGAGGAATCATGAAACACGTGTCTAGGGATACGAATTGAAATTAATAATACAGCACTGGCTATGAACACTTTGAATTGAATTGAGCGAGAAATTATGAACTACGTGAACCAACATGCAAGAGGTAATTACGTTGGGGCGTGTCTGGTGCGCTCCCACCCCCCTAAGAGTACAAAGATTGGCGCGCATGAGCCGCCGAGCTGACGAGCTCGGGAGCCTGCGCCTTCATGCTGTGAGTGGAACCGGTCCTGAGAGATGAGGCAGCACGCCCTGCAACCTATGAACTTTGCTTTTTTCCCTACTGACGATGAGGAATCATGAAACACGTGACTAGGGATACGAATTGAAACTAATAATACAGCACTAGCTATGAACACTTTGAATTGAACTGAGCGAGAAATTATGAACTACGTGAACCAACATGCAAGAGGTAATTACGTTGGGGCATGTCTGGTACGCTCCCACCCCCCTAAGAGTACAAAGATTGGCTCTCATGAGCCGCCGAGCTGACGAGCTCGGGAGCCTGCGCCTTCATGCTGTGAGTGGAACTGGTCCTGAGAGATGAGGCAGCACGCCCTGCAACCTAAGAACTTTGCTTTTTTTCCCTACTGACGATTGAGGAATCATGAAACACGTGTCTAGGGATACAAATTGAAACTAATAATACAGCACTGGCTATGAACACTTTGAATTGAATTGAGCGAGAAATTATGAACTACGTGAACCAACATAGAAGAGGTAATTACGTTGGGGCGTGTCTGGAGCGCTCCCACCCCTCTAAGAGTACAAAGATTGGCTCGCACGAGCCGCCGAGCTGACAAGCTCGGGAGCCTGCGCCTTCATGCTGTGAGTGGAACTGGTCCTGAGAGATGAGGCAGCACGCCCTGCAACCTATGAACTTTGCTTTTTTTCCCTACTGACGATTGAGGAATCATGAAACACATGTCTAGGGATACGAGTTGAAACTAATAATACAGCACTGGCTATGAATACTTTGAATTGAATTGAGCGAGAAATTATGAACTAGGTGAACCAACATGCAAGAGGTAATTACGTTGGGGCGTGTCTGGTGCGCTCCCACCCCCCTAAGAGTACAAAGATTGGCTCGCACGAGCCGCCGAGCTGACGAGCTCGCGAGCATGCGCCTTCATGCTGTGAGTGGAACTGGTCCTGAGAGATGAGGCAGCACGCCCTGCAACCTATGAACTTTGCTTTTTTTCCCTACTGACGATTGAGGAATCATGAAACACGTGTCTAGGGATACAAATTGAAACTAATAATACAGCACTGGCTATGAACACTTTGAATTGAATTGAGCGAGAAATTATGAACTACGTGAACCAACATGCAAGAGGTAACTACGTTGGGGCGTGTCTGGTGCGCTCCCACCCCCTACGAGTACAAAGATTGTCTCGCACGAGCCGCTGAGCTGACGAGCTCGGGAGCCTGCGCCTTCATGCTGTGAGTGGAACTGGTCCTGAGAGATGAGGCAGCACGCCCTGCAACCTATGAACTTTGCTGTTTTTTCCCTGTTGACGATTGAGGAATCATGAAACACGTGTCTAGGGATACGAATTGAAATTAATAATACAGCACTGGCTATGAACACTTTGAATTGAATTGAGCGAGAAATTATGAACTACGTGAACCAACATGCAAGAGGTAATTACGTTGGGGCGTGTCTGGTGCGCTCCCACCCCCTAAGAGTACAAAGATTGGCTCGCACGAGCCGCTGAGCTGACGAGCTCGGGAGCCTGCGCCTTCATGCTGTGAGTGGAACTGATCCTGAGAGATGAGGCAGCACGCCCTGCAGCCTATGAACTTTGCTTTTCTTCCCTACTGACGATAGAGGAATCCTGAAACACATGTCTAGGGATACGAATTGAAACTAATAATACGGCACTGGCTATGAACACTTTGAATTGAATTGAGCGAGAAAATATGAACTACGTGAACCAACATGCAAGAGGTAATTACGTTGGGGCGTGTCTGGTGCGCTCCCACCCCCCTAAGAGTACAAAGATTGGCTCTCATGAGCCGCCGAGCTGACGAGCTCGGGAGCCTGCGCCTTCATGCTGTGAGTGGAACTGGTCCTGAGAGATGAGGCAGCACGCCCTGCAACCTAAGAACTTTGCTTTTTTTCCCTACTTACGATTGAGGAATCATGAAACACGTGTCTAGGGATACAAATTGAAACTAATAATACAGCACTGGCTATGAACACTTTGAATTGAATTGAGCGAGAAATTATGAACTACGTGAACCAACATAGAAGAGGTAATTACGTTGGGGCGTGTCTGGTGCGCTCCCACCCCTCTAAGAGTACAAAGATTGGCTTGCACGAGCCGCCGAGCTGACAAGCTCGGGAGCCTGCGCCTTCATGCTGTGAGTGGAACTGGTCCTGAGAGATGAGGCAGCACGCCCTGCAACCTATGAACTTTGCTTTTTTTCCCTACTGACGATTGAGGAATCATGAAACACATGTCTAGGGATACGAGTTGAAACTAATAATACAGCACTGGCTATGAATACTTTGAATTGAATTGAGCGAGAAATTATGAACTAGGTGAACCAACATGCAAGAGGTAATTACGTTGGGGCGTGTCTGGTGCGCTCCCACCCCCCTAAGAGTACAAAGATTGGCTCGCACGAGCCGCCGAGCTGACGAGCTCGCGAGCCTGCGCCTTCATGCTGTGAGTGGAACTGGTCCTGAGAGATGAGGCAGCACGCCCTGCAACCTAAGAACTTTGCTTTTTTTCCCTACTGACGATTGAGGAATCATGAAACACGTGTCTAGGGATACAAATTGAAACTAATAATACAGCACTGGCTATGAACACTTTGAATTGAATTGAGCGAGAAATTATGAACTACGTGAACCAACATAGAAGAGGTAATTACGTTGGGGCGTGTCTGGAGCGCTCCCACCCCTCTAAGAGTACAAAGATTGGCTTGCACGAGCCGCCGAGCTGACAAGCTCGGGAGCCTGCGCCTTCATGCTGTGAGTGGAACTGGTCCTGAGAGATGAGGCAGCACGCCCTGCAACCTATGAACTTTGCTTTTTTTCCCTACTGACGATTGAGGAATCATGAAACACATGTCTAGGGATACGAGTTGAAACTAATAATACAGCACTGGCTATGAATACTTTGAATTGAATTGAGCGAGAAATTATGAACTAGGTGAACCAACATGCAAGAGGTAATTACGTTGGGGCGTGTCTGGTGCGCTCCCACCCCCCTAAGAGTACAAAGATTGGCTCGCACGAGCCGCCGAGCTGACGAGCTCGCGAGCATGCGCCTTCATGCTGTGAGTGGAACTGGTCCTGAGAGATGAGGCAGCACGCCCTGCAACCTATGAACTTTGCTTTTTTTCCCTACTGACGATTGAGGAATCATGAAACACGTGTCTAGGGATACAAATTGAAACTAATAATACAGCACTGGCTATGAACACTTTGAATTGAATTGAGCGAGAAATTATGAACTACGTGAACCAACATGCAAGAGGTAACTACGTTGGGGCGTGTCTGGTGCGCTCCCACCCCCTACGAGTACAAAGATTGTCTCGCACGAGCCGCTGAGCTGACGAGCTCGGGAGCCTGCGCCTTCATGCTGTGAGTGGAACTGGTCCTGAGAGATGAGGCAGCACGCCCTGCAACCTATGAACTTTGCTGTTTTTTCCCTGTTGACGATTGAGGAATCATGAAACACGTGTCTAGGGATACGAATTGAAATTAATAATACAGCACTGGCTATGAACACTTTGAATTGAATTGAGCGAGAAATTATGAACTACGTGAACCAACATGCAAGAGGTAATTACGTTGGGGCGTGTCTGGTGCGCTCCCACCCCCTAAGAGTACAAAGATTGGCTCGCACGAGCCGCTGAGCTGACGAGCTCGGGAGCCTGCGCCTTCATGCTGTGAGTGGAACTGGTCCTGAGAGATGAGGCAGCACGCCCTGCAGCCTATGAACTTTGCTTTTCTTCCCTACTGACGATAGAGGAATCCTGAAACACATGTCTAGGGATACGAATTGAAACTAATAATACGGCACTGGCTATGAACACTTTGAATTGAATTGAGCGAGAAAATATGAACTACGTGAACCAACATGCAAGAGGTAATTACGTTGGGGCGTGTCTGGTGCGCTCCCACCCCCCTAAGAGTACAAAGATTGGCTCTCATGAGCCGCCGAGCTGACGAGCTCGGGAGCCTGCGCCTTCATGCTGTGAGTGGAACTGGTCCTGAGAGATGAGGCAGCACGCCCTGCAACCTAAGAACTTTGCTTTTTTTCCCTACTTACGATTGAGGAATCATGAAACACGTGTCTAGGGATACAAATTGAAACTAATAATACAGCACTGGCTATGAACACTTTGAATTGAATTGAGCGAGAAATTATGAACTACGTGAACCAACATAGAAGAGGTAATTACGTTGGGGCGTGTCTGGTGCGCTCCCACCCCTCTAAGAGTACAAAGATTGGCTTGCACGAGCCGCCGAGCTGACAAGCTCGGGAGCCTGCGCCTTCATGCTGTGAGTGGAACTGGTCCTGAGAGATGAGGCAGCACGCCCTGCAACCTATGAACTTTGCTTTTTTTCCCTACTGACGATTGAGGAATCATGAAACACATGTCTAGGGATACGAGTTGAAACTAATAATACAGCACTGGCTATGAATACTTTGAATTGAATTGAGCGAGAAATTATGAACTAGGTGAACCAACATGCAAGAGGTAATTACGTTGGGGCGTGTCTGGTGCGCTCCCACCCCCCTAAGAGTACAAAGATTGGCTCGCACGAGCCGCCGAGCTGACGAGCTCGCGAGCCTGCGCCTTCATGCTGTGAGTGGAACTGGTCCTGAGAGATGAGGCAGCACGCCCTGCAACCTATGAACTTTGCTTTTTTTCCCTACTGACGATTGAGGAATCATGAAACACGTGTCTAGGGATACAAATTGAAACTAATAATACAGCACTGGCTATGAACACTTTGAATTGAATTGAGCGAGAAATTATGAACTACGTGAACCAACATGCAAGAGGTAACTACGTTGGGGCGTGTCTGGTGCGCTCCCACCCCCTAAGAGTACAAAGATTGTCTCGCACGAGCCGCTGAGCTGACGAGCTCGGGAGCCTGCGCCTTCATGCTGTGAGTGGAACTGGTCCTGAGAGATGAGGCAGCACGCCCTGCAACCTATGAACTTTGCTTTTTTTCCCTGTTGACGATTGAGGAATCATGAAACACGTGTCTAGGGATATGAATTGAAACTAATAATACAGCACTGGCTATGAACACTTTGAATTGAACTGAGCGAGAAATTATGAACTACGTGAACCAACATGCAAGAGGTAATTATGTTGGGGCGTGTCTAGTGCGCTCCCACCCCCCTAAGAGTACAAAGATTGGCTCGCACGAGCTGCCGAGCTCGGGAGCCTGCGCCTTCATGCTGTGACTGGAACTGGTCCTGAGAGATGAGGCAGCACGCTCTGCAACCCATGAACTTTGCTCTTTTTCCCTACTGACGATTGAGGAATCATGAAACACGTGTCTAGGGATACGAATTGAAACTAAAAATAAAGCACTGGCTATGAACACTTTGAATTGAATTGAGCGAGAAATTATGAACTACGTGAACCAACATGCAAGAGGTAATTACGTTGGGGCGTGTCTGGTGCGCTCCCACCCCCTAAGAGTACAAAGATTGGCTCGCACGAGCCGCTGAGCTGACGAGCTCGGGAGCCTGCGCCTTCATGCTGTGAGTGGAACTGGTCCTGAGAGATGAGGCAGCACGCCCTGCAACCTATGAACTTTGCTTTTTTTCCCTACTGACGATAGAGGAATCCTGAAACACGTGTCTAGGGATACGAATTGAAACGAATAATACGGCACTGGCTATGAACACTTTGAATTGAATTGAGCGAGAAAATATGAACTACGTGAACCAACATGCAAGAGGTAATTACGTTGGGGCGTGTCTGGTGCGCTCCCACCCCCCTAAGAGTACAAAGATTGGCTCTCACGAGCCGCCGAGCTGACGAGCTCGGGAGTCTGCGCCTTCATGCTGTGAGTGGAACTGGTCCTGAGAGATGAGGCAGTACGCCCTGCAACCTAAGAACTTTGCTTTTTTTCCCTACTGACGATTGAGGAATCATGAAACACGTCTCTAGGGATACAAATTGAAATTAATAATACAGCACTGGCTATGAACACTTTGAATTGAGCGAGAAATTATGAACTATGTGAACCAACATGCAAGAGGTAATTACGTTGGGGCGTGTCTGGTGCGCTCCCACCCCCCTAAGAGTACAAAGATTGGCGCGCATGAGCCGCCGAGCTGACGAGCTCGGGAGCCTGCGCCTTCATGCTGGTAGTGGAACCGGTCCTGAGAGATGAGGCAGCACGCCCTGCAACCTATGAACTTTGCTTTTTTTTTCCCTACTGACGATTGAGGAATCATGAAACACCTGTCTCGGGATACAAATTGAAACTAATAATACAGCACTGGCTATGAACACTTTGAATTGAATTGAGCGAGAAATTATGAACTACGTGAACCAACATGCAAGAGGCAACTACGTTGGGGCGTGTCTGGTGCGCTCCCACCCCCTACGAGTACAAAGATTGTCTCGCACGAGCCGCTGAGCTGACGAGCTCGGGAGCCTGCGCCTTCATGCTGTGAGTGGAACTGGTCCTGAGAGATGAGGCAGCACGCCCTGCAACCTATGAACTTTGCTTTTTTTCCCTGTTGACGATTGAGGAATCATGAAACACGTGTCTAGGGATACGAATTGAAATTAATAATACAGCACTGGCTATGAACACTTTGAATTGAATTGAGCGAGAAATTATGAACTACGTGAACCAACATGCAAGAGGTAATTACGTTGGGGCGTGTCTGGTGCGCTCCCACCCCCTAAGAGTACAAAGATTGGCTCGCACGAGCCGCTGAGCTGACGAGCTCGGGAGCCTGCGCCTTCATGCTGTGAGTGGAACTGGTCCTGAGAGATGAGGCAGCACGCCCTGCAGCCTATGAACTTTGCTTTTTTTCCCTACTGACGATAGAGGAATCCTGAAACACATGTCTAGGGATACGAATTGAAACTAATAATACGGCACTGGCTATGAACACTTTGAATTGAATTGAGCGAGAAAATATGAACTACGTGAACCAACATGCAAGAGGTAATTACGTTGGGGCGTGTCTGGTGCGCTCCCACCCCCCTAAGAGTACAAAGATTGGCTCTCACGAGCCGCCGAGCTGACGAGCTCGGGAGTCTGCGCCTTCATGCTGTGAGTGGAACTGGTCCTGAGAGATGAGGCAGTACGCCCTGCAACCTAAGAACTTTGCTTTTTTTCCCTACTGACAATTGAGGAATCATGAAACACGTGTCTAGGGTTACGAATTGAAATTAATAATACAGCACTGGCTATGAACACTTTGAATTGAATTGAGCGAGAAATTATGAACTACGTGAACCAACATGCAAGAGGTAATTACGTTGGGGCGTGTCTGGTGCGCTCCCACCCCCCTAAGAGTACAAAGATTGGCGCGCATGAGCCGCCGAGCTGACGAGCTCGGGAGCCTGCGCCTTCATGCTGTGAGTGGAACCGGTCCTGAGAGATGAGGCAGCACGCCCTGCAACCTATGAACTTTGCTTTTTTCCCTACTGACGATGAGGAATCATGAAACACGTGACTAGGGATACGAATTGAAACTAATAATACAGCACTGGCTATGAACACTTTGAATTGAACTGAGCGAGAAATTATGAACTACGTGAACCAACATGCAAGAGGTAATTACTTTGGGGCATGTCTGGTACGCTCCCACCCCCCTAAGAGTACAAAGATTGGCTCTCATGAGCCGCCGAGCTGACGAGCTCGGGAGCCTGCGCCTTCATGCTGTGAGTGGAACTGGTCCTGAGAGATGAGGCAGCACGCCCTGCAACCTAAGAACTTTGCTTTTTTTCCCTACTGACGATTGAGGAATCATGAAACACGTGTCTAGGGATACAAATTGAAACTAAAAATACAGCACTGGCTATGAACACTTTGAATTGAATTGAGCGAGAAATTATGAACTACGTGAACCAACATAGAAGAGGTAATTACGTTGGGGCGTGTCTGGTGCGCTCCCACCCCTCTAAGAGTACAAAGATTGGCTTGCACGAGCCGCCGAGCTGACAAGCTCGGGAGCCTGCGCCTTCATGCTGTGAGTGGAACTGGTCCTGAGAGATGAGGCAGCACGCCCTGCAACCTATGAACTTTGCTTTTTTTCCCTACTGACGATTGAGGAATCATGAAACACATGTCTAGGGATACGAGTTGAAACTAATAATACAGCACTGGCTATGAATACTTTGAATTGAATTGAGCGAGAAATTATGAACTAGGTGAACCAACATGCAAGAGGTAATTACGTTGGGGCGTGTCTGGTGCGCTCCCACCCCCCTAAGAGTACAAAGATTGGCTCTCATGAGCCGCCGAGCTGACGAGCTCGCGAGCCTGCGCCTTCATGCTGTGAGTGGAACTGGTCCTGAGAGATGAGGCAGCACGCCCTGCAACCTATGAACTTTGCTTTTTTTCCCTACTGACGATTGAGGAATCATGAAACACGTGTCTAGGGATACAAATTGAAACTAATAATACAGCACTGGCTATGAACACTTTGAATTGAATTGAGCGAGAAATTATGAACTACGTGAACCAACATGCAAGAGGTAACTACGTTGGGGTGTGTCTGGTGCGCTCCCACCCCCTAAGAGTACAAAGATTGTCTCGCACGAGCCGCTGAGCTGACGAGCTCGGGAGCCTGCGCCTTCATGCTGTGAGTGGAACTGGTCCTGAGAGATGAGGCAGCACGCCCTGCAACCTATGAACTTTGCTTTTTTTCCCTGTTGACGATTGAGGAATCATGAAACACGTGTCTAGGGATATGAATTGAAACTAATAATACAGCACTGGCTATGAACACTTTGAATTGAATTGAGCGAGAAATTATGAACTACGTGAACCAACATGCAAGAGGTAATTACGTTGGGGCGTGTCTGGTGCGCTCCCACCCCTCTAAGAGTACAAAGATTGGCTCGCACGAGCTGCCGAGCTCGGGAGCCTGCGCCTTCATGCTGTGAGTGGAACTGGTCCTGAGAGATGAGGCAGCACGCCCTGCAACCTATGAACTTTGCTTTTTTTCCCTGTTGACGATTGAGGAATCATGAAACACGTGTCTAGGGATACGAATTGAAATTAATAATACAGCACTGGCTATGAACACTTTGAATTGAATTGAGCGAGAAATTATGAACTACGTGAACCAACATGCAAGAGGTAATTACGTTGGGGCGTGTCTGGTGCGCTCCCACCCCCTAAGAGTACAAAGATTGGCTCGCACGAGCCGCTGAGCTGACGAGCTCGGGAGCCTGCGCCTTCATGCTGTGAGTGGAACTGGTCCTGAGAGATGAGGCAGCACGCCCTGCAGCCTATGAACTTTGCTTTTTTTCCCTACTGACGATAGAGGAATCCTGAAACACATGTCTAGGGATACGAATTGAAACTAATAATACGGCACTGGCTATGAACACTTTGAATTGAATTGAGCGAGAAAATATGAACTACGTGAACCAACATGCAAGAGGTAATTACGTTGGGGCGTG
Source organism: Lissotriton helveticus (assembly GCF_964261635.1). Lineage (NCBI taxonomy): Eukaryota > Metazoa > Chordata > Amphibia > Caudata > Salamandridae > Lissotriton > Lissotriton helveticus. Next base: position 1,622,376,178 of record NC_136068.1, on the reverse strand, counting down.
TCTGGTGCGCTCCCACCCCCCTAAGAGTACAAAGATTGGCTCTCATGAGCCGCCGAGCTGACGAGCTCGGGAGCCTGCGCCTTCATGCTGTGAGTGGAACTGGTCCTGAGAGATGAGGCAGCACGCCCTGCAACCTAAGAACTTTGCTTTTTTTCCCTACTTACGATTGAGGAATCATGAAACACGTGTCTAGGGATACAAATTGAAACTAATAATACAGCACTGGCTATGAACACTTTGAATTGAATTGAGCGAGAAATTATGAACTACGTGAACCAACATAGAAGAGGTAATTACGTTGGGGCGTGTCTGGTGCGCTCCCACCCCTCTAAGAGTACAAAGATTGGCTTGCACGAGCCGCCGAGCTGACAAGCTCGGGAGCCTGCGCCTTCATGCTGTGAGTGGAACTGGTCCTGAGAGATGAGGCAGCACGCCCTGCAACCTATGAACTTTGCTTTTTTTCCCTACTGACGATTGAGGAATCATGAAACACATGTCTAGGGATACGAGTTGAAACTAATAATACAGCACTGGCTATGAATACTTTGAATTGAATTGAGCGAGAAATTATGAACTAGGTGAACCAACATGCAAGAGGTAATTACGTTGGGGCGTGTCTGGTGCGCTCCCACCCCCCTAAGAGTACAAAGATTGGCTCGCACGAGCCGCCGAGCTGACGAGCTCGCGAGCCTGCGCCTTCATGCTGTGAGTGGAACTGGTCCTGAGAGATGAGGCAGCACGCCCTGCAACCTATGAACTTTGCTTTTTTTCCCTACTGACGATTGAGGAATCATGAAACACGTGTCTAGGGATACAAATTGAAACTAATAATACAGCACTGGCTATGAACACTTTGAATTGAATTGAGCGAGAAATTATGAACTACGTGAACCAACATGCAAGAGGTAACTACGTTGGGGCGTGTCTGGTGCGCTCCCACCCCCTAAGAGTACAAAGATTGTCTCGCACGAGCCGCTGAGCTGACGAGCTCGGGAGCCTGCGCCTTCATGCTGTGAGTGGAACTGGTCCTGAGAGATGAGGCAGCACGCCCTGCAACCTATGAACTTTGCTTTTTTTCCCTGTTGACGATTGAGGAATCATGAAACACGTGTCTAGGGATATGAATTGAAACTAATAATACAGCACTGGCTATGAACACTTTGAATTGAACTGAGCGAGAAATTATGAACTACGTGAACCAACATGCAAGAGGTAATTATGTTGGGGCGTGTCTAGTGCGCTCCCACCCCCCTAAGAGTACAAAGATTGGCTCGCACGAGCTGCCGAGCTCGGGAGCCTGCGCCTTCATGCTGTGACTGGAACTGGTCCTGAGAGATGAGGCAGCACGCTCTGCAACCCATGAACTTTGCTCTTTTTCCCTACTGACGATTGAGGAATCATGAAACACGTGTCTAGGGATACGAATTGAAACTAAAAATACAGCACTGGCTATGAACACTTTGAATTGAATTGAGCGAGAAATTATGAACTACGTGAACCAACATGCAAGAGGTAATTACGTTGGGGCGTGTCTGGTGCGCTCCCACCCCCTAAGAGTACAAAGATTGGCTCGCACGAGCCGCTGAGCTGACGAGCTCGGGAGCCTGCGCCTTCATGCTGTGAGTGGAACTGGTCCTGAGAGATGAGGCAGCACGCCCTGCAACCTATGAACTTTGCTTTTTTTCCCTACTGACGATAGAGGAATCCTGAAACACGTGTCTAGGGATACGAATTGAAACGAATAATACGGCACTGGCTATGAACACTTTGAATTGAATTGAGCGAGAAAATATGAACTACGTGAACCAACATGCAAGAGGTAATTACGTTGGGGCGTGTCTGGTGCGCTCCCACCCCCCTAAGAGTACAAAGATTGGCGCGCATGAGCCGCCGAGCTGACGAGCTCGGGAGCCTGCGCCTTCATGCTGTGAGTGGAACCGGTCCTGAGAGATGAGGCAGCACGCCCTGCAACCTATGAACTTTGCTTTTTTCCCTACTGACGATGAGGAATCATGAAACACGTGACTAGGGATACGAATTGAAACTAATAATACAGCACTGGCTATGAACACTTTGAATTGAACTGAGCGAGAAATTATGAACTACGTGAACCAACATGCAAGAGGTAATTACTTTGGGGCATGTCTGGTACGCTCCCACCCCCCTAAGAGTACAAAGATTGGCTCTCATGAGCCGCCGAGCTGACGAGCTCGGGAGCCTGCGCCTTCATGCTGTGAGTGGAACTGGTCCTGAGAGATGAGGCAGCACGCCCTGCAACCTAAGAACTTTGCTTTTTTTCCCTACTGACGATTGAGGAATCATGAAACACGTGTCTAGGGATACAAATTGAAACTAAAAATACAGCACTGGCTATGAACACTTTGAATTGAATTGAGCGAGAAATTATGAACTACGTGAACCAACATAGAAGAGGTAATTACGTTGGGGCGTGTCTGGTGCGCTCCCACCCCTCTAAGAGTACAAAGATTGGCTTGCACGAGCCGCCGAGCTGACAAGCTCGGGAGCCTGCGCCTTCATGCTGTGAGTGGAACTGGTCCTGAGAGATGAGGCAGCACGCCCTGCAACCTATGAACTTTGCTTTTTTTCCCTACTGACGATTGAGGAATCATGAAACACATGTCTAGGGATACGAGTTGAAACTAATAATACAGCACTGGCTATGAATACTTTGAATTGAATTGAGCGAGAAATTATGAACTAGGTGAACCAACATGCAAGAGGTAATTACGTTGGGGCGTGTCTGGTGCGCTCCCACCCCCCTAAGAGTACAAAGATTGGCTCGCACGAGCCGCCGAGCTGACGAGCTCGCGAGCCTGCGCCTTCATGCTGTGAGTGGAACTGGTCCTGAGAGATGAGGCAGCACGCCCTGCAACCTATGAACTTTGCTTTTTTTCCCTACTGACGATTGAGGAATCATGAAACACGTGTCTAGGGATACAAATTGAAACTAATAATACAGCACTGGCTATGAACACTTTGAATTGAATTGAGCGAGAAATTATGAACTACGTGAACCAACATGCAAGAGGTAACTACGTTGGGGTGTGTCTGGTGCGCTCCCACCCCCTAAGAGTACAAAGATTGTCTCGCACGAGCCGCTGAGCTGACGAGCTCGGGAGCCTGCGCCTTCATGCTGTGAGTGGAACTGGTCCTGAGAGATGAGGCAGCACGCCCTGCAACCTATGAACTTTGCTTTTTTTCCCTGTTGACGATTGAGGAATCATGAAACACGTGTCTAGGGATATGAATTGAAACTAATAATACAGCACTGGCTATGAACACTTTGAATTTAATTGAGCGAGAAATTATGAACTACGTGAACCAACATGCAAGAGGTAATTACGTTGGGGCGTGTCTGGTGCGCTCCCACCCCTCTAAGAGTACAAAGATTGGCTCGCACGAGCTGCCGAGCTCGGGAGCCTGCGCCTTCATGCTGTGAGTGGAACTGGTCCTGAGAGATGAGGCAGCACGCCCTGCAACCTATGAACTTTGCTTTTTTTCCCTGTTGACGATTGAGGAATCATGAAACACGTGTCTAGGGATATGAATTGAAACTAATAATACAGCACTGGCTATGAACACTTTGAATTGAATTGAGCGAGAAATTATGAACTACGTGAACCAACATGCAAGAGGTAATTATGTTGGGGCGTGTCTAGTGCGCTCCCACCCCCCTAAGAGTACAAAGATTGGCTCGCACGAGCTGCCGAGCTCGGGAGCCTGCGCCTTCATGCTGTGACTGGAACTGGTCCTGAGAGATGAGGCAGCACGCTCTGCAACCCATGAACTTTGCTCTTTTTCCCTACTGACGATTGAGGAATCATGAAACACGTGTCTAGGGATACAAATTGAAACTAAAAATACAGCACTGGCTATGAACACTTTGAATTGAATTGAGCGAGAAATTATGAACTACGTGAACCAACATGCAAGAGGTAATTACGTTGGGGCGTGTCTGGTGCGCTCCCACCCCCTAAGAGTACAAAGATTGGCTCGCACGAGCCGCTGAGCTGACGAGCTCGGGAGCCTGCGCCTTCATGCTGTGAGTGGAACTGGTCCTGAGAGATGAGGCAGCACGCCCTGCAACCTATGAACTTTGCTTTTTTTCCCTACTGACGATAGAGGAATCCTGAAACACGTGTCTAGGGATACGAATTGAAACGAATAATACGGCACTGGCTTTGAACACTTTGAATTGAATTGAGCGAGAAAATATGAACTACGTGAACCAACATGCAAGAGGTAATTACGTTGGGGCGTGTCTGGTGCGCTCCCACCCCCCTAAGAGTACAAAGATTGGCTCTCACGAGCCGCCGAGCTGACGAGCTCGGGAGTCTGCGCCTTCATGCTGTGAGTGGAACTGGTCCTGAGAGATGAGGCAGTACGCCCTGCAACCTAAGAACTTTGCTTTTTTTCCCTACTGACGATTGAGGAATCATGAAACACGTGTCTAGGGATACAAGTTGAAATTAATAATACAGCACTGGCTATGAACACTTTGAATTGAATTGAGCGAGAAATTATGAACTACGTGAACCAACATGCAAGAGGTAATTACGTTGGGGCGTGTCTGGTGCGCTCCCACCCCCCTAAGAGTACAAAGATTGGCGCGCATGAGCCGCCGAGCTGACGAGCTCGGGAGCCTGCGCCTTCATGCTGTGAGTGGAACCGGTCCTGAGAGATGAGGCAGCACGCCCTGCAACCTATGAACTTTGCTTTTTTTTTCCCTACTGACGATTGAGGAATCATGAAACACCTGTCTCGGGATACAAATTGAAACTAATAATACAGCACTGGCTATGAACACTTTGAATTGAATTGAGCGAGAAATTATGAACTACGTGAACCAACATGCAAGAGGTAATTACGTTGGGGCGTGTCTGGTGCGCTCCCACCCCTCTAAGAGTACAAAGATTGGCTTGCACGAGCCGCCGAGCTGACAAGCTCGGGAGCCTGCGCCTTCATGCTGTGAGTGGAACTGGTCCTGAGAGATGAGGCAGCACGCCCTGCAACCTATGAACTTTGCTTTTTTTCCCTACTGACGATTGAGGAATCATGAAACACGTGTCTAGGGATACAAATTGAAACTAATAATACAGCACTGGCTATGAACACTTTGAATTGAATTGAGCGAGAAATTATGAACTACGTGAACCAACATGCAAGAGGTAACTACGTTGGGGTGTGTCTGGTGCGCTCCCACCCCCTAAGAGTACAAAGATTGTCTCGCACGAGCCGCTGAGCTGACGAGCTCGGGAGCCTGCGCCTTCATGCTGTGAGTGGAACTGGTCCTGAGAGATGAGGCAGCACGCCCTGCAACCTATGAACTTTGCTTTTTTTCCCTGTTGACGATTGAGGAATCATGAAACACGTGTCTAGGGATATGAATTGAAACTAATAATACAGCACTGGCTATGAACACTTTGAATTGAATTGAGCGAGAAATTATGAACTACGTGAACCAACATGCAAGAGGTAATTACGTTGGGGCGTGTCTGGTGCGCTCCCACCCCTCTAAGAGTACAAAGATTGGCTCGCACGAGCTGCCGAGCTCGGGAGCCTGCGCCTTCATGCTGTGAGTGGAACTGGTCCTGAGAGATGAGGCAGCACGCCCTGCAACCTATGAACTTTGCTTTTTTTCCCTGTTGACGATTGAGGAATCATGAAACACGTGTCTAGGGATATGAATTGAAACTAATAATACAGCACTGGCTATGAACACTTTGAATTGAATTGAGCGAGAAATTATGAACTACGTGAACCAACATGCAAGAGGTAATTATGTTGGGGCGTGTCTAGTGCGCTCCCACCCCCCTAAGAGTACAAAGATTGGCTCGCACGAGCTGCCGAGCTCGGGAGCCTGCGCCTTCATGCTGTGACTGGAACTGGTCCTGAGAGATGAGGCAGCACGCTCTGCAACCCATGAACTTTGCTCTTTTTCCCTACTGACGATTGAGGAATCATGAAACACGTGTCTAGGGATACGAATTGAAACTAAAAATACAGCACTGGCTATGAACACTTTGAATTGAATTGAGCGAGAAATTATGAACTACGTGAACCAACATGCAAGAGGTAATTACGTTGGGGCGTGTCTGGTGCGCTCCCACCCCCTAAGAGTACAAAGATTGGCTCGCACGAGCCGCTGAGCTGACGAGCTCGGGAGCCTGCGCCTTCATGCTGTGAGTGGAACTGGTCCTGAGAGATGAGGCAGCACGCCCTGCAACCTATGAACTTTGCTTTTTTTCCCTACTGACGATAGAGGAATCCTGAAACACGTGTCTAGGGATACGAATTGAAACGAATAATACGGCACTGGCTATGAACACTTTGAATTGAATTGAGCGAGAAAATATGAACTACGTGAACCAACATGCAAGAGGTAATTACGTTGGGGCGTGTCTGGTGCGCTCCCACCCCCCTAAGAGTACAAAGATTGGCTCTCACGAGCCGCCGAGCTGACGAGCTCGGGAGTCTGCGCCTTCATGCTGTGAGTGGAACTGGTCCTGAGAGATGAGGCAGTACGCCCTGCAACCTAAGAACTTTGCTTTTTTTCCCTACTGACGATTGAGGAATCATGAAACACGTGTCTAGGGATACAAATTGAAATTAATAATACAGCACTGGCTATGAACACTTTGAATTGAATTGAGCGAGAAATTATGAACTACGTGAACCAACATGCAAGAGGTAATTACGTTGGGGCGTGTCTGGTGCGCTCCCACCCCCCTAAGAGTACAAAGATTGGCGCGCATGAGCCGCCGAGCTGACGAGCTCGGGAGCCTGCGCCTTCATGCTGTGAGTGGAACCGGTCCTGAGAGATGAGGCAGCACGCCCTGCAACCTATGAACTTTGCTTTTTTTTTCCCTACTGACGATTGAGGAATCATGAAACACCTGTCTCGGGATACAAATTGAAACTAATAATACAGCACTGGCTATGAACACTTTGAATTGAATTGAGCGAGAAATTATGAACTACGTGAACCAACATGCAAGAGGTAATTACGTTGGGGCGTGTCTGGTGCGCTCCCACCCCTCTAAGAGTACAAAGATTGGCTTGCACGAGCCGCCGAGCTGACAAGCTCGGGAGCCTGCGCCTTCATGCTGTGAGTGGAACTGGTCCTGAGAGATGAGGCAGCACGCCCTGCAACCTATGAACTTTGCTTTTTTTCCCTACTGACGATTGAGGAATCATGAAACACGTGTCTAGGGATACGAATTGAAACTAATAATACAGCACTGGCTATGAACACTTTGAATGGAATTGAGCGAGAAATTATGAACTACGTGAACCAACATGCAAGAGGTAATTACGTTGGGGCGTGTCTGGTGCGCTCCCACCCCCCTAAGAGTACAAAGATTGGCTCGCACGAGCCGCCGAGCTGACGAGCTCGGGGGCCTGCGCCTTCATGCTGTGAGTGGAACTGGTCGTGAGAGATGAGGCAGAACGCTCTGCAACCTATGAACTTTGCTTTTTTTCCCTACTGACGATTGAGGAATCGTGAAACACGTGTCTAGGGATACGAATTGAAACTAATAATTCAGCACTGGCTATGAACACTTTAAATTGAATTGAGCGAGAAATTATGAACTACGTGAACCAACATGCAAGAGGTAATTACATTGGGGCGTGTCTGGTGCGCTCCCACCCCCCTAAGAGTACAAAGATTGGCTCGCACGAGCCGCCGAGCTGACGAGCTCGCGAACCTGCGCCTTCATGCTGTGAGTGGAACTGGTCCTGAGAGATGAGGCAGCACGCCCTGCAACCTATGAACTTTGCTTTTTTTCCCTACTGACGATTGAGGAATCATGAAACACGTGTCTAGGGATACAAATTGAAACTAATAATACAGCACTGGCTATGAACACTTTGAATTGAATTGAGCGAGAAATTATGAACTACGTGAACCAACATGCAAGAGGTAACTACGTTGGGGCGTGTCTGGTGCGCTCCCACCCCCTAAGAGTACAAAGATTGGCTCGCACGAGCCGCTGAGCTGACGAGCTCGGGAGCCTGCGCCTTCATGCTGTGAGTGGAACTGGTCCTGAGAGATGAGGCAGGACGCCCTGCAACCTATGAACTTTGCTTTTTTTCCCTGTTGACGATTGAGGAATCATGAAACACGTGTCTAGGGATATGAATTGAAACTAATAATACAGCACTGGCTATGAACACTTTGAATTGAACTGAGCGAGAAATTATGAACTACGTGAACCAACATGCAAGAGGTAATTACGTTGGCCGAGGGCGCTAGAGGGCGCACTTGCTGAATGGCCGCACCTGCGTGAGGCTCCAGCAGCCCGGCATAACTATCCGGTTATTTATCCTCCTTTCCCTGCTCCCACCCGCCCGAAAATCCCCACGGGAGGGCGGCGGAAGCCACTGCACACTAGCTGCAACTTTGGTAGCTTTACCCCCTCGGAGTCCGGAGTTACAGCCTGCGGAGCCCCCCGGCTGTCAAGTGACTGGACGCGTCAGAGCCTACAGACGGCTCCGGGACCTACGCAAGCCCGAGGCTCGCCACGAGGCAGGTGGGCCTCTAGAGCTCAGCGAGAGGCGTGGCCTGTACCAGCGGTGGGGCCGAGATCCGGTACGCACTACGGAGGTACGTGCAGTGCGCAGTACTTGTGAAACGGGGGCAACGGAGGTGCAGTGCCCCCACTGGCTTCACCACACTGCGAGCCCCACCGCTACTGGGATAGGCGCGATCTATCGGCGCCATACTGGACTGGCGGCGGCCGCCTGCGGAAGGCCTGGGGCTTCTGGCGACCTGGCCATAGACATAGCCTTTCACAGCCTGTGGGCCTAATCCTTGCCGCGACCCTGATGTGCTGGTGACCCCAACAACTTAGTGCTCCTTGCTGAGACCTCGAGGCGCTACTTCTTGGGCTAGTATTCTCGCGCCTTTACCTTGGAGAGCGATCTATTGCTGAACTATACGCTATCTCACAGTAGGCCTCCCTGCAGACCTCCCCCGCGCTTCCCCCACTGCCGGTCGCCTCCTTTGCTGCGAAGACGCCACTGCACAGCAATTAGTGGTGCGGAGATACTGCCCCCTTTGCTTGCTTCTCTCTGGCTGCAGTGCAGATAGCGCCTAGACGAGGAAGCTTCATACCTCACATTGTCGGCATGGGGAAGCCGGACAATCGCCAACCCAAGCTGCAGTTTGAGCCTGTGTCGCAGAAGAAGACGACGCGACACACAGGGGACGCGATGCAGCCCCGGAGCCCGGTCACGGAGGCCTCGACATCGGCCCCACCGACCCCAGATATAGCCACCATACTGCAGGAGATGCGACAGGGCTTTGCAACGGTGGTTGACAAAGTGGATGGCCTCTCATCTAGAATGGACGGGATAGTCCAAAAGATGGATGTGCATGAGGGGCGCATAACTGAGGTGGAACGCAGAATATCAGAAAATGACGACACCACCGCGGCACATGACTCCCGCCTTGCTAGAATGGACAATGTGTTAAGAGTGATTGCCGCCAAGAATGAGGAGTTAGAGGCTAGAAGTCGGCGGAACAACGTCCGCGTCACGGGCATTCCGGAGTCGACCAACACGGGGAGGATGGAGTTGTACATAGAGAGACTACTTACAGCGGCAGTGGGGGCAGAAGCTCTTTCGAATCAATTTATAGTGGAACGCGCCCATCGCTCTCTTGGACCTCAGCCCAAGCCTGGAGCCCCGCCACGACCCATAATCGCACGCCTGCTCAACTACCGGGATCGCGATGCGGCACTCCGAGCAGCCCGAGCAAACCAGAATCTGACATATGATGGTGTGCCTTTCTCCATTTACCCTGACTTTACCCCAGTGGTTCAAGAGCAACGGCGAAGGTTCCTTGCGGTCAAGAGGAAGCTTCGGGACCTGAACATTGACTATGCTCTCTTGTACCCGCCCAAGCTGCGGGTCACCCACCAGGGTACACAGCACTTCTTTCTCAACCCACAACAGGTCGAGGACTACCTTAAGACTTTGCCTAAACGACACAGGAAACCTGCGGACGCTGAAGACTTAAATACATCTGGTCCCGAATAATTACTGGCTGGCTCCCTATGGTGCTTGATCCTGCACACGACTAGATCGTCCTCGCTCCCCTCTTAGCACAGGGGGTCCCATCCTGCTCAGCGGTGGCGGCGGCTGCCCCCGGGGTGCCATGGACGGGTGTCGGACTGCAGGTGGTAATGTATGCCGGGCTCCCACCCCCCTTACTCCCTCTCTGCTCCGGATGGAGACCCTAAGGGTGGAATTGTATGGAGTGGGAGGACTGGGGGTGGTGGAACGTGCGCCTCAGATGACCCCTACTGGGTGTTCCCCAATGACATTGACTTTGGTTTTTGCTTGTTTATTGTTTCCTTGCATTGTTTTGGTAAATGGGTGGGGGGTGGGCCTGGGGTACTGGCGAGTTGGGGATGCTTCAGTGGGTGGGGGGTGGTGGACTGTTTATCTGATGGAATGGAAATGCACTGAGCGTGGTATGGCTCCCTTTAGAAGAGCCGGAATGTCTCGCCCTATCTGGTTGACTACTGTGCACTTTTTTTCTTTCTTTAGGTTTGGTCCTTTTGTTGGGGATCTTGGGGGGGCGGTGGGTGGGGGGGTGTGTCGGGGGTTCTGTTGGGGTTCTGGTTATAACATGTGCGTGCTGGGTTTTGAACTCCCTCATCTGCCCTGTGGAGGGCTCCTTGGTTGTGGCTGGGGGATGGGGGGGCGGGATGGTTGTGATGTGCATTGGCTGTGGTTAACACATGACACAGGTGATGGGGGCGCTCCTTCAGTGCTCCGCTTCCTGTTCCCTCTGGGTATCAGTGGGCCGGTTCGCCTAGGTAATGGCCTATTTATTGCTAATGGTGACTGGACCGTTTTACTTGCTTTAATCCTGTATTCATTGTTTCGCACTTATACATGGGTGACACACGCTTAAATGTGATTACTTGGAATGTGAGGGGGCTGGGAGACCATAGGAAAAGACGACAAGTATTGAGTTACCTTGATCGCCATAATGTCCACATTGCTTTCCTGCAGGAAACGCACTTTGCATCCCACAGGTCGCACGCCTTTGGAAGTAGGTGGGCCTCTCACACGGTCTTTGCTAACTACTCCTCCTATGCACGAGGTACGGCCATCCTGGTTAAGAAGTCTACCCCTTTTCGGCCTGCTGGATCCAGGGCTGACCCCCAGGGGCGGTATTGTTTATTATGGGGCAGACTGGGGCATATGACGGTGACACTAGCATGTTGTTATGGGCCTAACGTAGATGACCCACAGTTCTTCACTGCTTTATGGGCTGCGATAGTGGAGACGGGACCACAACACCTCATATGGGGGGGAGATTTCAATGCGACCCTGCACCCCCCTCTGGATAGGTCACACCCCGCCCCCCACCATTACACTAACGAGCGAGAAGTCCTTCGAGCTACCATGACCGGTAACAATCTCATAGACTCTTGGCGTTCACACTGCGGATCTAGAAGGGAAGGTACACATTTTACAGCGCAAGCTAAATCATGGGTGCGACTCGACTATTTCCTTCTGACCTCACATCTGTACACGGCGCTGATTCACGCGTCGCATCTCCCCAGGACATTTTCCGACCACTCCCCCGTTCTTATTGCGTTGTCTGGCTCTGAACTGGGCCCCCCAGTGACGGCATGGCGTATGCAGCCCGCTATGTTATTAGATTCGGCCTTCCAGGAAGAACTCCGAGATGAATGTCTGGATTTCTTTAAACGCAATAAGGACTCGGTCCAGGACGTTGAGACCATATGGGACGCCTTTAAGGCCACACTCCGGGGCTTATGTATTTCAAAGGGCTCGGGAGTGCTCAAGAGCATACTGAATAGATTACGCAGTCTAGAAGTTGACCTACGTAGTGCAGAAGACCGCCTCCGAGCGGGCCCTGATAATGCAACCCTCGCTACCATACGTGACAAACTGTCGGAATACTCCGAGGAGGCTGCTCGCGAGGTAAAGTTTAGGAACAAGTACTGGGTGGCCAGGCGATATGGAGAGGGTGAGAGACCTGGGAAAGCCCTGGCGGCGACGGTTAAGCTAATGCGCTCGCCAACTGTTGTACTGGAACTTGACACGGCTGAGGGGCTGGTACTCAGGGACACCTCACAAATCCTGAACGAATTTGTGCGACACTATGGTGCGCTATACTCCTCTACCAGGACTGGCGAACTCACACTGGACGACTATTTAGCAGATGTCTCCTTGGGATGGTTGAGTGATGCACAGAGAGCCTTTTTGAGCGCTCCGTTTGAATTGGATGAGGTCAGGGAGGCTATCATGAGTATGAAGTCGGGCAAGGCCACCGGGCTGGATGGCATCCCTATTGAATTCTACAAAACATTTATTGACTTCATGGCGCCAGTGCTACGGGAGGTTTATGAAGATGCGCTAGAGGTGGGTCATCTCCCTGCCTCCATGAGAATTGCCCTTATTACGTCCCTGCTCAAGCCGGGTAAACCCGCTGCCTGCTGCGACTCCTATAGACCGTTGTCTCTGTTGAATTGTGCCGTGAAAATTCTTGCAAAATTGATTGCAACGCGCATCAGCCTCCTTCTGCCTGACCTGATACTACCGGACCAAGCCGGTTTTGTCCCTGGCAGGGCGACGTCACACAATCTTCGTACCTTTTTTTCGGTCTATGACTCCATCCACGAAGACCTACCAATGGCTGCCGTTTTTTTAGACGCCACCAAGGCATTCGACTCGCTCGAATGGGACTATGTGTTCAAAGTTCTAGAGCGAATGGGATTTCCGCTTATATTTATTTCTTGGATTAGATTGTTATATACGCGTCCAGTGGCCAGGGTCCTCATCAATGGGAAATTGTCTTCGGACTTCCCGATCTCCAGAGGGACAAGGCAGGGTTGCCCCCTGTCCCCACTCCTCTTTGCTATAGCCACTGAACCCCTGGCTGCTAAGTTGAGGCAACATCATCGGGACAGTGCACTCCGCTGTTTTCAGAGACAAATACTCGTCTCTATGTATGCCGATGATATCACCCTTTATGTTCGCCACCCTAGCGACAACCTACATCTCATACTCCGGGAATTTATACGGTTTGGTGCCCTTTCGGGAGTCCAAATTAACTGGAGTAAGTCATGTGTCTTTCCCCTTACGGCTTCAACGAGTCAATTTCCGCTAGAGTTCCCACTTACCTGGTGTACAGGAGATTTTAAATACCTGGGTATACATGTGGAGAAGAGTAGAGAAGAGCTGATTCGTGCTAATTATGGCACTGTGATGGACAAGATAAGTGACAATATATCCAGATGGATATCACTCCCCCTTTCCATGGCCGGGCGGGCCTCATTGGTTAAGATGGTAATACTCCCTCAACTTTTGTATCTCTTTATGAACATTCCGTTTCATCCCGGACCCCATTTCTTTCGGCTACTCCGTTCGGAGTTGCTCCGACTGGTGTGGGGTGGGAAGACACCAAGACTCAGATGGGAGATCATAATTCGGCCATTCTCACAGGGAGGCTTCGGTATCCCTGACTTTGAGCTTTACTATCGGGCTGCTCAGGCCCACTACGCATACTTCTGGGTGCGTCAGCAGAGATATATGCCTCAATTGGCAGCTGAACACTGGTTGGCCCACCCAACTCCCATTGAAGGCGCACTCTATTCCCAAGTTGAAGGCAGAGACAAGACTCCCACTACGGTGGGTCACGGCATGGAAATCCATTACTATGCGGCTTGACCTACACTTCCTATATGCTCCGCTATTGCCACTGACCTACCACCCACAGCTCCCGCTCCTGCAGGAAGCTGGCTTTCAAAAATTGCTGAAAAGCATCCATGTCACTACATGGGGGGACTTGTATCGTGATGGCACCTTCCGTACCAAGGACCAATTATATGAGAGCATTCAGCCGACATCCCTAGACCTGTTTTATTATATCAGGCTCAGACACGGGCTGCAAGCCATCACACCTGACTTCCCCTGTGAGCCCCCGGTGCTTCTTCCCCTACAAAACATGCTGCTCCACGAAAATCCCAATAAGCTGGTGTCCACACTCTATAAATCTGTCCGCGCTAACACGACCTACACTGCGCTGCCCGCTAGGCACAAATGGGATCAGGACTTAGCCTTGACTCTTACGGATGCACAATGGGAATTTTGCATGCAACAGACCGAGCGCATATCCTCCAATAGCCGTTATAGGATAATTCATTATAAATTCCTACACAGACTGTACCATACCCCAGCGCGCTTACACAGATTTCAGCTAAGGCCTACAGACACGTGGAACAGGTGTGGGGATACTGGGGCTGACTTCCTTCACCTTGCATGGGGATGTGCCGAAGTGAGCAGATACTGGACCCAGGTATTTCAAGCAATGGCCAAAATGATACACGAGACGGTGGATCCGTCCCCATTGTTGGCCCTTCTGGGGTATGTTGCACCACTCCAGGCGGCTGACCGCAAATTTGTGGCGCTGGCTATGCTTCTGGCTAAACGCAGGATGGCCTGTAGATGGGGGAGAGGAAGAGCGCCCAAGTTTAAGGATTGGATGACGACATGGTATACTGCCAGGAACAATTGCATACTTACTCCGAGCTGTTGCCACCTACTTCTAGGCCTACTGATATTTGGGCCCCGTTACAATGTTATTTGTTAACTGACCCACTGGAAGATGAAAGCGCTTGAGGTTGGGATAGTGGGACACTACGGTGCCGCTTCCTGGTCCTGAATTTAAAGTCCTGGGCTTACATGTCTGGCTGGATGTACTAGCTTCTTCCCCCCCTCCCCCCTGCCACCCCTCCCTCCCTCTCCCCTGCCTCCCCATTTCTAGGCTCTCAGTGGTTTGCTCTCACTCCCCTGATGCCGCTCTGGCGATTACTGGTCTACCACCTATGACACAGACGCCCGCCATTACTTCAATTAGGGGCTTATGGCTTTGCCAGCTGCGTCCCTCCCGCGGCCTGATATACCCACTCATGCACACGGCATGCGCGCCCCTCCCTGGGTTCGCCTAGACACTGCACATGTTGATGTTGACGTTCAATACCTAAAAATGCAAGACACATTGGTTTCACTGTATAGAAGCTGCACTTGTCACTTGGATGCTATTGATTGACGCGATTATGTTCGCTCCAATGTACTTCTGTCATTCTTTGTAATGTATATATGCATTGATAGCGGCCGGCCTCCGGGTTGTTGGCGAGACGCTGTGTACTCCTGACAGTGCTTAATAAATGTTTTGCACCAAAAAAATAAAAAAAAATAAAAAAAAAAAAGAGGTAATTACGTTGGGGCGTGTCTAGTGCGCTCCCACCCCCCTAAGAGTACAAAGATTGGCTCGCACGAGCTGCCGAGCTCGGGAGCCTGCGCCTTCATGCTGTGACTGGAACTGGTCCTGAGAGATGAGGCAGCACGCTCTGCAACCTATGAACTTTGCTTTTTTTCCCTACTGACGATTGAGGAATCATGAAACACGTGTCTAGGGATACGAATTGAAACTAATAATACAGCACTGGCTATGAACACTTTGAATTGAATTGAGCGAGAAATTATGAACTACGTGAACCAACATGCAAGAGGTAATTACGTTGGGGCGTGTCTGGTGCGCTCCCACCCCCCTAAGAGTACAAAGATTGGCTCGCACGAGTCGCCGAGCTGACGAGCTCGGGAGCCTGCGCCTTCAAGCTGTGAGTGGAACTGGTCCTGAGAGATGAGGCAGCACGCCCTGCAACCTATGAACTTTGCTTTTTTTCCCTACTGACGATTGAGGAATCATGAAACACGTGTCTAGGGATACGAATTGAAACTAATAATACAGCACTGGCTATGAACACTTTGAATTGAATTGAGCGAGAAATTATGAACTACGTGAACCAACATGCAAGAGGTAATTACGTTGGGGCGTGTCTGGTGCGCTCCCACCCCCCTAAGAGCACAAAGATTGGCTCGCACGAGCCGCCGAGCTGACGGGCTCGCGAGCCTGCGCCTTCATGCTGTGAGTGGATCTGGTCCTGAGAGATGAGGCAGCACGCCCTGCAACCTATGAACTTTGCTTTTTTTACCTAATGACGATTGAGGAATCATGAAACACGTGTCTAGGGATACGAATTGAAACTAAAAATACAGCACTGGCTATGAACACTTTGAATTGAATTGAGCGAGAAATTATGAACTACGTGAACCAACATGCAAGAGGTAATTACGTTGGGGCGTGTCTGGTGCGCTCCCACCCCCTAAGAGTACAAAGATTGGCTCGCACGAGCCGCTGAGCTGACGAGCTCGGGAGCCTGCGCCTTCATGCTGTGAGTGGAACTGGTCCTGAGAGATGAGGCAGCACGCCCTGCAACCTATGAACTTTGCTTTTTTTCCCTACTGACGATAGAGGAATCCTGAAACACGTGTCTAGGGATACGAATTGAAACTAATAATACGGCACTGGCTATGAACACTTTGAATTGAATTGAGCGAGAAATTATGAACTACGTGAACCAACATGCAAGAGGTAATTACGTTGGGGCGTGTCTGGTGCGCTCCCACCCCCCTAAGAGTACAAAGATTGGCTCGCACAAGTTGCTGAGCTGATGAGCTCGGGAGCCTGCGCCTTCATGCTGTGAGTGGAACTGGTCCTGAGAGATGAGGCAGCACGCCCTGCAACCTATGAACTTTGCTTTTTTTCCCTACTGACGATTGAGGAATCATGAAACCCGTGTCTAGGGATACGAATTGAAACTTATGATACAGCACTGGCTATGAACACTTTGAATTGAATTGAGCGAGAAATTATGAACTACGTGAACCAACATGCAAGAGGTAATTACGTTGGGGCGTGCCTGGTGCGCTCCCACCCCCCTTAGAGTACAAAGATTGGCTCGCACAAGTTGCTGAGCTGATGAGCTCGGGAGCCTGCGCCTTCATGCTGTGAGTGGAACTGGTCCTGAGAGATGAGGCAGCACGCCCTGCAACCTATGAACTTTGCTTTTTTTCCCTACTGACGATTGAGGAATCATGAAACACGTGTCTAGGGATTCGAATTGAAACTAATAATACAGCACTGGCTAAGAACACTTTGAATTGAATTGAGCGAGAAATTATGAACTACGTGAACCTATATGCAAGAGGTAATTACGTTGGGGCGTGTCTGGTGCGCTCCCACCCCCCTAAGAGTACAAAGATTGGCTCGCACGAGCCGCCGAGCTGACGAGCTCGGGGGCCTGCGCCTTCATGCTGTGAGTGGAACTGGTCCTGAGAGATGAGGCAGCACGCTCTGCAACCTATGAACTTTGCTTTTTTTCCCTACTGACGATTGAGGAATCATGAAACACGTGTCTAGGGATACGAATTGAAACTAATAATTCAGCACTGGCTATGAACACTTTGAATTGAATTGAGCGAGAAATTATGAACTACGTGAACCAACATGCAAGAGGTAATTACGTTGGGGCGTGCCTGGTGCGCTCCCACCCCCCTAAGAGTACAAAGATTGGCTCGCACGAGCCGCCGAGCTGACGAGCTCGCGAGCCTGCGCCTTCATGCTGTGAGTGGAACTGGTCCTGAGAGATGAGGCAGCACGCCCTGCAACCTATGAACTTTGCTTTTTTTCCCTACTGACGATTGAGGAATCATGAAACACGTGTCTAGGGATACAAATTGAAACTAATAATACAGCACTGGCTATGAACACTTTGAATTGAATTGAGCGAGAAATTATGAACTACGTGAACCAACATGCAAGAGGTAACTACGTTGGGGAGTGTCTGGTGCGCTCCCACCCCCTAAGAGTACAAAGATTGGCTCGCACGAGCCGCTGAGCTGACGAGCTCGGGAGCCTGCGCCTTCATGCTGTGAGTGGAACTGGTCCTGAGAGATGAGGCAGCACGCCCTGCAACCTATGAACTTTGCTTTTTTTCCCTGTTGACGATTGAGGAATCATGAAACACGTGTCTAGGGATACGAATTGATACTAATAATACAGCACTGGCTATGAACACTTTGAATTGAATTGAGTGAGAAATTATGAACTACGTGAACCAACATGCAAGAGGTAATTACGTTGGGGCGTGTCTGGTGCGCTCCCACCCCCCTAAGAGCACAAAGATTGGCTCGCACGAGCCGCCGAGCTGACGGGCTCGCAAGCCTGCGCCTTCATGCTGTGAGTGGAACTGGTCCTGAGAGATGAGGCAGCACGCCCAACAACCTATGAACTTTGCTTTTTTTCCCTACTGACGATTGAGGAATCATGAAACACGTGTCTAGGGATACGAATTGAAACTAAAAATACAGCACTGGCTATGAACACTTTGAATTGAATTGAGCGAGAAATCATGAACTACGTGAACCAACATGCAAGAGGTAATTACGTTGGGGCGTGTCTGGTGCGCTCCCACCCCCTAAGAGTACAAAGATTGGCTCGCACGAGCCGCTGAGCTGACGAGCTCGGGAGCCTGCGCCTTCATGCTGTGAGTGGAACTGGTCCTGAGAGATGAGGCAGCACGCCCTGCAACCTATGAACTTTGCTTTTTTTCCCTACTGACGATAGAGGAATCCTGAAACACGTGTCTAGGGATACGAATTGAAACTAATAATATGGCACTGGCTATGTACACTTTGAATTGAATTGAGCGAGAAATTATGAACTACGTGAACCAACATGCAAGAGGTAATTACGTTGGGGCGTGTCTGGTGCGCTCCCACCCCCCTAAGAGTACAAAGATTGGCTCGCACGAGCCGCCGAGCTGACGAGCTCGGGAGCCTGCGCCTTCATGCTGTGAGTGGAACTGGTCCTGAGAGATGAGGCAGCACGCCCTGCAACCTATGAACTTTGCTTTTTTTCCCTACTGACGATAGAGGAATCCTGAAACACGTGTCTAGGGATACGAATTGAAACTAATAATACGGCACTGGCTATGAACACTTTGAATTGAATTGAGCGAGAAATTATGAACTACGTGAACCAACATGCAAGAGGTAATTACGTTGGGGCGTGTCTGGTGCGCTCCCACCCCCCTAAGAGTACAAAGATTGGCTCGCACAAGTTGCTGAGCTGATGAGCTCGGGAGCCTGCGCCTTCATGCTGTGAGTGGAACTGGTCCTGAGAGATGAGGCAGCACGCCCTGCAACCTATGAACTTTGCTTTTTTTCCCTACTGACGATTGAGGAATCATGAAACCCGTGTCTAGGGATACGAATTGAAACTTATGATACAGCACTGGCTATGAACACTTTGAATTGAATTGAGCGAGAAATTATGAACTACGTGAACCAACATGCAAGAGGTAATTACGTTGGGGCGTGCCTGGTGCGCTCCCACCCCCCTTAGAGTACAAAGATTGGCTCGCACAAGTTGCTGAGCTGATGAGCTCGGGAGCCTGCGCCTTCATGCTGTGAGTGGAACTGGTCCTGAGAGATGAGGCAGCACGCCCTGCAACCTATGAACTTTGCTTTTTTTCCCTACTGACGATTGAGGAATCATGAAACACGTGTCTAGGGATTCGAATTGAAACTAATAATACAGCACTGGCTAAGAACACTTTGAATTGAATTGAGCGAGAAATTATGAACTACGTGAACCTATATGCAAGAGGTAATTACGTTGGGGCGTGTCTGGTGCGCTCCCACCCCCCTAAGAGTACAAAGATTGGCTCGCACGAGCCGCCGAGCTGACGAGCTCGGGGGCCTGCGCCTTCATGCTGTGAGTGGAACTGGTCCTGAGAGATGAGGCAGCACGCTCTGCAACCTATGAACTTTGCTTTTTTTCCCTACTGACGATTGAGGAATCATGAAACACGTGTCTAGGGATACGAATTGAAACTAATAATTCAGCACTGGCTATGAACACTTTGAATTGAATTGAGCGAGAAATTATGAACTACGTGAACCAACATGCAAGAGGTAATTACGTTGGGGCGTGCCTGGTGCGCTCCCACCCCCCTAAGAGTACAAAGATTGGCTCGCACGAGCCGCCGAGCTGACGAGCTCGCGAGCCTGCGCCTTCATGCTGTGAGTGGAACTGGTCCTGAGAGATGAGGCAGCACGCCCTGCAACCTATGAACTTTGCTTTTTTTCCCTACTGACGATTGAGGAATCATGAAACACGTGTCTAGGGATACAAATTGAAACTAATAATACAGCACTGGCTATGAACACTTTGAATTGAATTGAGCGAGAAATTATGAACTACGTGAACCAACATGCAAGAGGTAACTACGTTGGGGAGTGTCTGGTGCGCTCCCACCCCCTAAGAGTACAAAGATTGGCTCGCACGAGCCGCTGAGCTGACGAGCTCGGGAGCCTGCGCCTTCATGCTGTGAGTGGAACTGGTCCTGAGAGATGAGGCAGCACGCCCTGCAACCTATGAACTTTGCTTTTTTTCCCTGTTGACGATTGAGGAATCATGAAACACGTGTCTAGGGATACGAATTGATACTAATAATACAGCACTGGCTATGAACACTTTGAATTGAATTGAGTGAGAAATTATGAACTACGTGAACCAACATGCAAGAGGTAATTACGTTGGGGCGTGTCTGGTGCGCTCCCACCCCCCTAAGAGCACAAAGATTGGCTCGCACGAGCCGCCGAGCTGACGGGCTCGCAAGCCTGCGCCTTCATGCTGTGAGTGGAACTGGTCCTGAGAGATGAGGCAGCACGCCCAACAACCTATGAACTTTGCTTTTTTTCCCTACTGACGATTGAGGAATCATGAAACACGTGTCTAGGGATACGAATTGAAACTAAAAATACAGCACTGGCTATGAACACTTTGAATTGAATTGAGCGAGAAATCATGAACTACGTGAACCAACATGCAAGAGGTAATTACGTTGGGGCGTGTCTGGTGCGCTCCCACCCCCTAAGAGTACAAAGATTGGCTCGCACGAGCCGCTGAGCTGACGAGCTCGGGAGCCTGCGCCTTCATGCTGTGAGTGGAACTGGTCCTGAGAGATGAGGCAGCACGCCCTGCAACCTATGAACTTTGCTTTTTTTCCCTACTGACGATAGAGGAATCCTGAAACACGTGTCTAGGGATACGAATTGAAACTAATAATATGGCACTGGCTATGTACACTTTGAATTGAATTGAGCGAGAAATTATGAACTACGTGAACCAACATGCAAGAGGTAATTACGTTGGGGCGTGTCTGGTGCGCTCCCACCCCCCTAAGAGTACAAAGATTGGCTCGCACGAGCCGCCGAGCTGACGAGCTCGGGAGCCTGCGCCTTCATGCTGTGAGTGGAACTGGTCCTGAGAGATGAGGCAGCACTCCCTGCAACCTATGAACTTTGCTTTTTTTCCCTACTGACGATTGAGGAATCATGAAACACGTGTCTAGGGATACGAATTGAAACTTATAATACAGCACTGGCTATGAACACTTTGAATTGAATTGAGCCAGAAATTATGAACTACGTGAACCAACATGCAAGAGGTAATTACGTTGGGGCATGCCTGGTGCGCTCCCACCCCCCTAAGAGTACAAAGATTGGCTCGCACGAGTTGCCGAGCTGATGAGCTCGGGAGCCTGCGCCTTCATGCTGTGAGTGGAACTGGTCCTGAGAGATGAGGCAGCACGCCCTGCAACCTATGAACTTTGCTTTTTTTCCCTACTGACGATTGAGGAATCATGAAACATGTGTCTAGGGATTCGAATTGAAACTAATAATACAGCACTGGCTAAGAACACTTTGAATTGAATTGAGCGAGAAATTATGAACTACGTGAACCTATATGCAAGAGGTAATTACGATGGGGCGTGTCTGGTGCGCTCCCACCCCCCTAAGAGTACAAAGATTGGCTCGCACGAGCCGCCGAGCTGACGAGCTCGGGAGCCTGTGCCTTCATGCTGTGAGTGGAACTGGTCCTGAGAGATGAGGCAGCACGCCCTGCAACCTATGAACTTTGCTTTTTTTCCCTACTGACGATTGAGGAATCATGAACCACGTGTCTAGGGATACGAATTGAAACTAATAATACAGCACTGGCTATGAACACTTTGAATTGAATTGAGCGAGAAAATATGAACTACGTGAACCAACATGCAAGAGGTAATTACGTTGGGGCGTGTCTGGTGCGCTCCCACCCCCCTAAGAGTACAAAGATTGGCTTGCACGAGCCGCCGAGCTGACGAGCTCGGGAGCCTGCGCCTTCATGCTGTGAGTGGAACTGGTCCTGAGAGATGAGGCAGCACGCCCTGCAACCTATGAACTTTGCTTTTTTTCCCTACTGACGATTGAGGAATCACGAAACACGTGTCTAGGGATACGAATTGAGACTAATAATACAGCACTGGCTATGAACACTTTGAATTGAATTGAGCGAGAAATTATGAACTACGTGAACCAACATGCAAGAGGTAATTACGTTGGGGCGTGTCTGGTGCGCTCCCACCCCCCTAAGAGTACAAAGATTGGCTCTCACGAGCTGACGAGCTCGGGAGCCTGTGCCTTCATGCTGTGAGTGGAACTGGTCCTGAGAGACGAGGCAGCACGCCCTGCAACCTAAGAACTTTGCTTTTTTTCCCTACTGACGATTGAGGAATCATGAAACACGTGTCTAGGGATACGAATTGAAATTAATAATACAGCACTGGCTATGAACACTTTGAATTGAATTGAGCGAGAAATTATGAGCTACGTGAACCAACATGCAAGGGGTAATTACGTTGGGGCGTGTCTGGTGCGCTCCCACCCCCCTAAGAGTACAAAGATTGGCGCGCATGAGCCGCCGAGCTGACGAGCTCGGGAGCCTGCGCCTTCATGGTGTGAGTGGAACCGGTCCTGAGAGATGAGGCAGCACGCCCTGCAACCTATGAACTTAGCTTTTTTCCCTACTGACGATGAGGAATCATGAAACACGTGACTAGGGATACGAATTGAAACTAATAATACAGCACTGGCTATGAACACTTTGAATTGAATTGAGCGAGAAAATATGAACTACGTGAACCAACATGCAAGAGGTAATTACGTTGGGGCGTGTCTGGTGCGCTCCCACCCCCCTAAGAGTACAAAGATTGGCTCGCACGAGCCGCCGAGCTGACGAGCTCGGGAGCCTGCGCCTTCATGCTGTGAGTGGAACTGGTCCTGAGAGATGAGGCAGCATGCCCTGCAACCTATGAACTTTGCTTTTTTCCCTACTGACGATTGAGGAATCACAAAACACGTGTCTAGGGATACGAATTGAAACTAATAATACAGCACTGGCTATGAACACTTTGACTTGAATTGAGCGAGAAATTATGAACTACGTGAACCAACATGCAAGAGGTAATTACGTTGGGGCATGTCTGGTGCGCTCCCACCCCCCCTAAGAGTACAAAGATTGGCTCTCACGAGCCGCCGAGCTGACGAGCTCGGGAGCCTGCGCCTTCATGCTGTGAGTTGAACTGGTCCTGAGAGATGAGGCAGCACGCCCTGCAACCTAAGAACTTTGCTTTTTTTCCCTACTGACGATTGAGGAATCATGAAACACGTGTCTAGGGATACGAATTGAAATTAATAATACAGCACTGGCTATGAACACTTTGAATTGAATTGAGCGAGAAATTATGAACTACGTGAACCAACATGCAAGAGGTAATTACTTTGGGGCGTGTCTGGTGCGCTCCCACCCCCCTAGGAGTACAAAGATTGGCGCGCATGAGCCGCCGAGCTGACGAGCTCGGGAGCCTGCGCCTTCATGCTATGAGTGGAACCGGTCCTGAGAGATGAGGCAGCACGCCCTGCAACCTATGAACTTTGCTTTTTTCCCTACTGACGATGCGGAATCATGAAACACGTGACTAGGGATACGAATTGAAACTAATAATACAGCACTGGCTATGAACACTTTGAATTGAATTGAGCGAGAAATTATGAACTACGTGAACCAACATGCAAGAGGTAATTACGTTGGGGCATGTCTGGTACGCTCCCACCCCCTTAAGAGTACAAAGATTGGCTCGCACGAGCCACCGAGCTGACGAGCTCCGGAGCCTGCGCCTTCATGCTGTGAGTGGAACTGGTCCTGAGAGATGTGGCAGCATGCCCTACAACCTATGAACTTTGCTTTTTTACCCTACTGACGATTGAGGAATCATAAAACACGTGTCTAGGGATATGAATTGAAACTAATAATACAGCACTGGCTATGAACACTTTGAATTGAATTGAGCGAGAAATTATGAACTAAGTAATTACGTTGGGGCGTGTCTGGTGCGCTCCCACCCCCCTAAGAGTACAAAGATTGGCTCGCACGAGCCGCCGAGCTGACGAGCTCGGGAGCCTGCGCCTTCATGCTGTGAGTGGAACTGGTCCTGAGAGATGAGGCAGCACGCCCTGCAACCTATGAACTTTGCTTTTTTTCCCTACTGACGATTGAGGAATCATGAACCACGTGTCTAGGGATACAAATTGAAACTAATAATACAGCACTGGCTATGAACACTTTGAATTGAATTGAGCGAGAAAATATGAACTACGTGAACCAACATGCAAGAGGTAATTACGTTGGGGCGTGTCTGGTGCGCTCCCACCCCCCTAAGAGTACAAAGATTGACTCGCACGAGCCGCCGAGCTGACGAGCTCGGGAGCCTGCGCCTTCATGCTGTGAGTGGAACTGGTCCTGAGAGATGAGGCAGCACGCCCTGCAACCTATGACCTTTGCTTTTTTTCCCTACTGACGATTGAGGAATCACGAAACACGTGTCTAGGGATACGAATTGAAACTAATAATACAGCACTAGCTATGAACACTTTGAATTGAATTGAGCGAGAAATTATGAACTACGTGAACCAACATGCAAGAGGTAATTACGTTGGGGCGTGTCTGGTGCGCTCCCACCCCCCTAAGAGTAGAAAGATTGGCTCTCACGAGCCGCGGAGCTGACGAGCTCGGGAGCCTGCGCCTTCATGCTGTGAGTGGAACTGGTCCTGAGAGATGAGGCAGCACGCCCTGCAACCTAAGAACTTTGCTTTTTTTCCCTACTGACGATTGAGGAATCATGAAACACGTGTCTAGGGATACGAATTGAAATTAATAATACAGCACTGGCTATGAACACTTTGAATTGAATTGAGCGAGAAATTATGAACTACGTAAACCAACATGCAAGAGGTAATTACGTTGGGGGCGTGTCTGGTGCGCTCCCACCCCCCTAAGAGTACAAAGATTGGCTCTCACGAGCCGCCGAGCTGACGAGCTCGGGAGACTGCGCCTTCATGCTGTGAGTGGAACTGGTCCTGAGAGATGAGGCAGCACGCCCTGCAACCTAAGAACTTTGCTTTTTTTCCCTACTGACGATTGAGGAATCATGAAACACGTATCTAGGGATACGAATTGAAATTAATAATAATACAGCACTGGCTATGAACACTTTGAATTGAATTGAGCGAGAAATTATGAACTACGTGAACCAACATGCAAGAGGTAATTACGTTGGGGCGTGTCTGGTGCGCTCCCACCCCCCTAAGAGTACAAAGATTGGCGCGCATGAGCCGCCGAGCTGACGAGCTCGGGAGCCTGCGCCTTCATGCTGTGAGTGGAACCGGTCCTGAGAGATGAGGCAGCACGCCCTGCAACCTATGAACTTTGCTTTTTTCCCTACTGACGATGAGGAATCATGAAACACGTGACTAGGGATACGAATTGAAACTAATAATACAGCACTGGCTATGAACACTTTGAATTGAATTGAGCGAGAAATTATGAACTACGTGAACCAACATGCAAGAGGTAATTACGTTGGGGCGTGTCTGGAGCGCTCCCACCCCCCTAAGAGTACAAAGATTGGCTCGCACGAGCCGCCGAGCTGACGAGCTCGGGAGCCTGCGCCTTCATGCTGTGAGTGGAACTGGTACTGAGAGATGAGGCAGCACGCCCTGCAACCTATGAACTTTGCTTTTTTTCCCTACTGACGATTGAGGAATCATGAAACACCTGTCTCGGGATACAAATTGAAACTAATAATACAGCACTGGCTATGAACACTTTGAATTGAATTGAGCGAGAAATTATGAACTACGTGAACCAACATGCAAGAGGTAATTACGTTGGGGTGTGTCTGGTGCGCTCCCACCCCTCTAAGAGTACAAAGATTGGCTTGCACGAGCCGCCGAGCTGACAAGCTCGGGAGCCTGCGCCTTCATGCTGTGAGTGGAACTGGTCCTGAGAGATGAGGCAGCACGCCCTGCAACCTATGAACTTTGCTTTTTTTCCCTACTGACGATTGAGGAATCATGAAACACGTGTCTAGGGATACGAATTGAAACTAATAATACAGCACTGGCTATGAACACTTTGAAATGAATTGAGCGAGAAATTATGAACTACGTGAACCAACATGCAAGAGGTAATTACGTTGGGGCGTGTCTGGTGCGCTCCCACCCCCCTAAGAGTACAAAGATTGGCTCGCACGAGCCGCCGAGCTGACGAGCTCGGGAGCCTGTGCCTTCATGCTGTGAGTGGAACTGGTCCTGAGAGATGAGGCAGCACGCCCTGCAACCTATGAACTTTACTTTTTTTCCCTACTGACGATTGAGGAATCATAAAACATGTGTCTAGGGATACGAATTGAAACTAATAATACAGCACTGGCTATGAACACTTTGAATTGAATTGAGCGAGAAATTATGAACTACGTGAACCAACATGCAAGAGGTAATTACGTTGGGGGCGTGTCTGGTGCGCTCCCACCCCCCTAAGAGTACAAAGATTGACTCGCACGAGCCGCCGAGCTGACGAGCTCGGGAGCCTGCTCCTTCATGCTGTGAGTGGAACTGGTCCTGAGAGATGAGGCAGCACGCCCTGCAACCTATGAACTTTGCTTTTTTTCCCTACTGACGATTGAGGAATCATGAAACACGTGTCTAGGGATACGAATTGAAACTAATAATACAGCACTGGCTATGAACACTTTGAATTGAATTGAGCGAGAAATTATGAACTACGTGAACCAACATGCAAGAGGTAATTACGTTGGGGCGTGTCTGGTGTGCTCCCATACCCCTAAGAGTACAAAGATTGGCTCGCGCGAGTCGCCGAGCTGACGAGCTCGGGAGCCTGCGCCTTCATGCTGTGAGTAGAACTGGTCCTGAGAGATGAGGCAGCACGCCCTGCAACCTATGAACTTTGCTTTTTTTCCCTACTGACGATTGAGGAATCATGAAACACGTGTCTAGGGATACGAATTGAAACTAATAATACAGCACTGGCTATGAACACTTTGAATTGAATTGAGCGAGAAATTATGAACTACGTGAACCAACATGCAAGAGGTAATTACGTTGGGGCGTGTCTGGTGCGCTTCCACCCCCCTAAGAGTACAGAGATTGGCTCGCACGAGCCGCTGAGCTGACGAGCTCGGGAGCCTGCGCCTTCATGCTGTGAGTGGAACTGGTCCTGAGAGATGAGGCAGCACGCCCTGCAACCTATGAACTTTGCTTTTTTTCCCTACTGACGATTGAGGAATCATGAAACACGTGTCTAGGGATACGAATTGAAACTAATAATACAGCACTGGCTATGAACACTTTGAATTGAATTGAGCAAGAAATTATGAACTACGTGAACCAACATGCAAGAGGTAATTACGTTGGGGCATGTCTGGTACGCTCCCACCCCCTTAAGAGTACAAAGATTGGCTCGCACGAGCCGCCGAGCTGACGAGCTCCGGAGCCTGCGCCTTCATGCTGTGAGTGGAACTGGTCCTGAGAGATGTGGCAGCATGCCCTACAACCTATGAACTTTGCTTTTTTACCCTACTGACGATTGAGGAATCATAAAACACGTGTCTAGGGATATGAATTGAAACTAATAATACAGCACTGGCTATGAACACTTTGAATTGAATTGAGCGAGAAATTATGAACTAAGTAATTACGTTGGGGCGTGTCTGGTGCGCTCCCACCCCCCTAAGAGTACAAAGATTGGCTCGCACGAGCCGCCGAGCTGACGAGCTCGGGAGCCTGCGCCTTCATGCTGTGAGTGGAACTGGTCCTGAGAGATGAGGCAGCACGCCCTGCAACCTATGAACTTTGCTTTTTTTCCCTACTGACGATTGAGGAATCATGAACCACGTGTCTAGGGATACAAATTGAAACTAATAATACAGCACTGGCTATGAACACTTTGAATTGAATTGAGCGAGAAAATATGAACTACGTGAACCAACATGCAAGAGGTAATTACGTTGGGGCGTGTCTGGTGCGCTCCCACCCCCCTAAGAGTACAAAGATTGGCTCGCACGAGCCGCCGAGCTGACGAGCTCGGGAGCATGCGCCTTCATGCTGTGAGTGGAACTGGTCCTGAGAGATGAGGCAGCACGCCCTGCAACCTATGAACTTTGCTTTTTTTCCCTACTGACGATTGAGGAATCACGAAACACGTGTCTAGGGATACGAATTGAAACTAATAATACAGCACTAGCTATGAACACTTTGAATTGAATTGAGCGAGAAATTATGAACTACGTGAACCAACATGCAAGAGGTAATTACGTTGGGGCGTGTCTGGTGCGCTCCCACCCCCCTAGGAGTACAAAGATTGGCTCTCACGAGCCGCGGAGCTGACGAGCTCGGGAGCCTGCGCCTTCATGCTGTGAGTGGAACTGGTCCTGAGAGATGAGGCAGCACGCCCTGCAACCTAAGAACTTTGCTTTTTTTCCCTACTGACGATTGAGGAATCATGAAACACGTGTCTAGGGATACGAATTGAAATTAATAATACAGCACTGGCTATGAACACTTTGAATTGAATTGAGCGAGAAATTATGAACTACGTAAACCAACATGCAAGAGGTAATTACGTTGGGGGCGTGTCTGGTGTGCTCCCACCCCCCTAAGAGTACAAAGATTGGCTCTCACGAGCCGCCGAGCTGACGAGCTCGGGAGCCTGCGCCTTCATGCTGTGAGTGGAACTGGTCCTGAGAGATGAGGCAGCACGCCCTGCAACCTAAGAACTTTGCTTTTTTTCCCTACTGACGATTGAGGAATCATGAAACACGTGTCTAGGGATACGAATTGAAATTAATAATACAGCACTGGCTATGAACACTTTGAATTGAATTGAGCGAGAAATTATGAACTACGTGAACCAACATGCAAGAGGTAATTACGTTGGGGCGTGTCTGGTGCGCTCCCACCCCCCTAAGAGTACAAAGATTGGCGCGCATGAGCCGCCGAGCTGACGAGCTCGGGAGCCTGCGCCTTCATGCTGTGAGTGGAACCGGTCCTGAGAGATGAGGCAGCACGCCCTGCAACCTATGAACTTTGCTTTTTTCCCTACTGACGATGAGGAATCATGAAACACGTGACTAGGGATACGAATTGAAACTAATAATACAGCACTGGCTATGAACACTTTGAATTGAATTGAGCGAGAAATTATGAACTACGTGAACCAACATGCAAGAGGTAATTACGTTGGGGCATGTCTGGTACGCTCCCACCCCACTAAGAGTACAAAGATTGGCTCGCACGAGCCGCCGAGCTGACGAGCTCCGGAGCCTGCGCCTTCATGCTGTGAGTGGAACTGGTCCTGAGAGATGTGGCAGCATGCCCTACAACCGATGAACTTTGCTTTTTTACCCTACTGACGATTGAGGAATCATGAAACATGTGTCTAGGGATACGAATTGAAACTAATAATACAGCACTGGCTATGAACACTTTGAATTGAATTGAGCGAGAAATTATGAACTAAGTGAAAAAACATGCAAGAGGTAATTACGTTGGGGCGTGTCTGGAGCGCTCCCACCCCCCTAAGAGTACAAAGATTGGCTCGCACGAGCCGCCGAGCTGACGAGCTCGGGAGCCTGCGCCTTCATGCTGTGAGTGGAACTGGTACTGAGAGATGAGGCAGCACGCCCTGCAACCTATGAACTTTGCTTTTTTTCCCTACTGACGATTGAGGAATCATGAAACACCTGTCTCGGGATACAAATTGAAACTAATAATACAGCACTGGCTATGAACACTTTGAATTGAATTGAGCGAGAAATTATGAACTACGTGAACCAACATGCAAGAGGTAATTACGTTGGGGCGTGTCTGGTGCGCTCCCACCCCTCTAAGAGTACAAAGATTGGCTCGCACGAGCCGCCGAGCTGACAAGCTCGGGAGCCTGCGCCTTCATGCTGTGAGTGGAACTGGTCCTGAGAGATGAGGCAGCACGCCCTGCAACCTATGAACTTTGCTTTTTTTCCCTACTGACGATTGAGGAATCATGAAACACGTGTCTAGGGATACGAATTGAAACTAATAATACAGCACTGGCTATGAACACTTTGAAATGAATTTAGCGAGAAATTATGAACTACGTGAACCAACATGCAAGAGGTAATTACGTTGGGGCGTGTCTGGTGCGCTCCCACCCCCCTAAGAGTACAAAGATTGGCTCGCACGAGCCGCCGAGCTGACGAGCTCGGGAGCCTGTGCCTTCATGCTGTGAGTGGAACTGGTCCTGAGAGATGAGGCAGCACGCCCTGCAACCTATGAACTTTACTTTTTTTCCCTACTGACGATTGAGGAATCATAAAACATGTGTCTAGGGATACGAATTTAAACTAATAATACAGCACTGGCTATGAACACTTTGAATTGAATTGAGCGAGAAATTATGAACTACGTGAACCAACATGCAAGAGGTAATTACGTTGGGGGCGTGTCTGGTGCGCTCCCACCCCCCTAAGAGTACAAAGATTGACTCGCACGTGCCGCCGAGCTGACGAGCTCGGGAGCCTGCTCCTTCATGCTGTGAGTGGAACTGGTCCTGAGAGATGAGGCAGCACGCCCTGCAACCTATGAACTTTGCTTTTTTTCCCTACTGACGATTGAGGAATCATGAAACACGTGTCTAGGGATATGAATTGAAACTAATAATACAGCACTGGCTATGAACACTTTGAATTGAATTGAGCGAGAAATTATGAACTACGTGAACCAACATGCAAGAGGTAATTACGTTGGGGCGTGTCTGGTGTGCTCCCATACCCCTAAGAGTACAAAGATTGGCTCGCGCGAGTCGCCGAGCTGACGAGCTCGGGAGCCTGCGCCTTCATGCTGTGAGTAGAACTGGTCCTGAGAGATGAGGCAGCACGCCCTGCAACCTATGAACTTTGCTTTTTTTCCCTACTGACGATTGAGGAATCATGAAACACGTGTCTAGGGATACGAATTGAAACTAATAATACAGCACTGGCTATGAACACTTTGAATTGAATTGAGCGAGAAATTATGAACTACGTGAACCAACATGCAAGAGGTAATTACGTTGGGGCGTGTCTGGTGCGCTTCCACCCCCCTAAGAGTACAGAGATTGGCTCGCACGAGCCGCTGAGCTGACGAGCTCGGGAGCCTGCGCCTTCATGCTGTGAGTGGAACTGGTCCTGAGAGATGAGGCAGCACGCCCTGCAACCTATGAACTTTGCTTTTTTTCCCTACTGACGATTGAGGAATCATGAAACACGTGTCTAGGGATACGAATTGAAACTAATAATACAGCACTGGCTATGAACACTTTGAATTGAATTGAGCAAGAAATTATGAACTACGTGAACCAACATGCAAGAGGTAATTACGTTGGGGCATGTCTGGTGCCCTCCCACCCCCCTAAGAGTACCATACGTGAAGGGGAGATCTGGCGGGACATCGTCAGGGCTGTCAGGTCTGCGGGGGGGCCTAGCCGGCACCTACGTAACGTGCTGAAGAGGTGGCAGGACATCCGGTGCTGGACCCGGTATATCGCCCGGGTCCAGCTGAAGTTGCAACCTCCACGCCAGCATGGTGTACGCCGTCGCCTGACCCCCCACATGCTCCGTGTCCTGGCGGTGATGTTCCCAGACCTCGATGGGTAGTTGCCGGAGAGACAGCAGCAAGGAGGGGGTAGGTACATGGCTGTTTGTTGTGTTGTGTGTCACCTGCTTTTTGAAGTGCTCTGAAGGCTGGCTACACTCCCACAGTTGGGCTGTCAGCTCAGACAGGTTATATGTGCAGTGCCTTTTCGGCTCCCCATAGTCACCTCGTGCCCATTTTCATCCCTTCCCCTCCTTAACATGTGTCCCGTGGTCTGTGTGTAATCACATTTGCGCATGTTCCTATAGGGTGCAAGAAATTCACACTGCACATTGATTTACGCATCATGTGGGAGGGTGGTCTGTGACATGTGTTGGGACCTTGCCTGTGCCATGACCTGTGCACTGTGTTTGGGCTTCATATTTGTTGGCACTGATGATGACTCTCAACATAGGAGTATGAGGTTTGAACTGCACACCCTTGCAGCATGCATGACCTATGTTGTGTCCTCAGACATGATGTACATCAGTGGGGGATATGCATAGTGCCATGACGGTTGCTCATTGTACAGTCAGCTCATTCCAGACCCACGGATCAGTGTGCCCACTACAGTCCCCTGAGTCACCCTGGCATCCTAATCATGTGTGTCATCCAACACTGTGCCCATTCTATGTGGGTTCAGCATGGGTCTGCCTCTGTGGCATTGGTCCCCGGCATAGTTTGTATTTTTCCTGTGTCTGCTACATGTGTTCATTGGACAGGGATACAACATTTGGCTTGTGCGTACTCACACTGGGCAGTGCCTGTGTGCCTATTCACAACAATCTGTTGATGGTTGTTTGTCACAAATATGTATTGCCAGCCCCACGAGGTGAGGTTGGGTTACTTTTGAAATTGTTGCTGCACATTTTTTGTTACCCCGATTCAGAGATCTGACTTCTTGAGCTGTATCAATCACATTGACTGAGGCATGGGGGTGTTGTGCGGGAGAGGTCTACATGGGCCTGCCTGATTTAGCCTTGCCAGGTCTGACCTGTGAGTGAGAATTGGCTGAACAATGATTCAACATGCACTGCCCTTGTGATGGTGGCCAGTGATTTCAGTTGGGGCTTGGCAGCCTATGTCATTTTGTTCCAGACATGATACATTTTTGCCACATGTATGTAGTTCAGATGCAACGCTGTTTTGTCTTAGTGTGCACACTTGTGTGTTGACATTTTGCTTGGGGATACCGGTGTGTCCACAATGCAGCAATGATTTTGTTCATCACAATTGCAGGCCCATTAGCTTAAGCATTGTCCAGAGTTGGGACATGTGTGCCACTCCACATGACAGCAGTAGGTTTTATGTGCAAGCAACTGTGTCATCAGGGAATGGATGCCCATTTGAGGACTGACATATTTCAAGTTGTGTCACATAAGTGATTGTACCTTGGAACTCACAACACTTGTTAAAAGTTGTTCATGTTTAGAATGTGTTAATATGAAGAATTGTGTAAATGACACTTATGTGCCTGCATGATAGGTGTCTCACAAGGTAGTTCACACAAAACGACATTTCCACTTTCATGTAAGACGCAGGCACTTTTTCAAAGAGGCCAGTGTTAGCGAATAATGGTGCGCCTTGATCTCCATATACATGTCCCCACAGTGGTCTTGAGGTCTTGAAACTCCTTTGTTGTCAATTATACAAACTAATGAGTGTCAAGACATCAGGACCTCCGTTGCACCATGTATATGGACAATCTGCAACGCCATTTGTTTCTAACAGTGTTTTATTTTGAAGGGTGCCAGCTTTTTCAATGAATGTGTAAATGTGTTTTTAGTGTACATTTCCTTGTGAGACATCTTTCATGCAGGCACATAAGTGTTCTTTTCACAAAATGGCGATTTAGCACATTCAATACTTGTTGATTGTGTAAAGTATCGTGAGTCCCAAGGTACCAACATTTATTTAAAATTATTTTTTGCCCAATGTACTTACAGGGCTCTGAGTGTGGTGACACCTTGGGGAGTGAGATGGATTAGTTAGCCCTGAGGGGCACCACTACTGTTTCTTTTTTTGTGAACTTGAGGTGGCATCACTTCATAGTATTGATCTGCTCTCCTGTAAACAAACACTAGCTTCTCTGTGTATTTCTCATTCAAGTTGTGGCCTGGTGTGTTTTTGGATCCTTGCGTCCAAGTAGCATTGTATCTATACCAACTGGCCAGTACAAGGCTCAAATATGTGCAGAGTTATCTGGCTGTTACTCATGATTAACCCTGGGCGTTGTACTATGCTCCGTTTGCGGAGTCTGCGAAGTAGCGACAACTTCGCAGTGAGCGCGAAGTTGTCGACTACTTCGCAATCTACAGCATAGCGTAGTAGTTTTTCTTCCTCGTGCGCTCAATAGCGTTCTCGCGTGCGCGGTAATGACTTACCGTGGTTCTGCATCCGCCTTCTCAATTTTCTCTCCCAGTCGCGTGCGCCACGATGTTTGGAATACGGCCGCACAATCTCGCGCGACTGTGCGAACGCGATCACGTAATTCGCACGCGCGATCACGTCATTAGGACGTGCGATCTTCCTTGTGGCGCCATGTTTGTAAGATCGTGTTTCCGGACACGCAGAAACTGCAATCTGGCACAGAATATCTCTCGAGCATGATAAAACCTTCTCAAAGGAAGTGCCCCTGAGTCTCCAACTTCCTGTTCCTGTCCACCAGGGTCCTCCCAGTGCTTTGTCCATGTGCCGTTCCCTTTCATTTGGATTTGGAGCTGGATGGATCACTTTTTGTGTATGTCTGCTGCATCATAGCATTTGATTGGATTTATTGAGGACTTTTGGATTTGAAATTTTCTTTTACTAGTAAGTTGGAGAATTGATGTACATGTTTGTTTGATTTTGGCTTTTTTTTATACTACAGTTTTCTGGGCTGTTCAATCCTTGTTAAAAATTATTATCGAGGGAGGACTGTACTTTCATGAGGGGCCAAGTTGTATTTCTTTGAAATTTTATCCAGTAGGCCTAGAGGTACCCATGAATCCAACCATGTTTCTGTGGTGTCTGTTAAATTTCAAGTTTTTAAACATCATGGATGGCATTGTAATTAAATGTTGGCTTTTTTTAGCCAATAGCTAACCCTAGTAGTTCATGTAGTTAAGTGTAGGCCTGCTTGAGTTCATTGTATATACTTTCTGTGGGTGGCCTGGCCAGGTGGTGGCGGCCATTTTGTGTTTCCAGTCACTGTGCTTTTGTCATAGGCCTCCAAGCTTGTGGCCTACTCTGCCACTAGCCCAGAGGTACTACTGTATTCATCATGGGTGCATGAAAGTTAATCAACTATTTTTGTGGTGTATCTTTAATTTGTAACATCATGTATGGCATGGATGGCTTTGGATTGATTTTCAAAATGTGATTTTTGGTGTGGAATTTCAGGTTTTGGGTGTGTGTTAGATAATATGCCACTTTCTGCCAGTAGGTAAGCCTAGGAATTCAGCTCGCGTAGTTTTGGTAACTTTGCACAGTGTGACAACGTGACCTTACAGTTTGTGTCTACTTCGCGCGCTCAATCTGCGTGCTCGGGCACGTGATAACGACATTCTGTACAATTCGCGCTGCCAAACATGCCAAATTTGCAATCTCGCGAGCAATATGTCTCGAGTTGCATAAAACCTTCTCGAAAATGTTGATTCTGTTCATTTTGCTAAAAAAACTCCTCAGGTTGTCATTTGGTTATAGTTTTTGGAGCATGGACCACTTCCTGTTTCTGTTCTCTATGTACTTTGTTGTTTGAGGGTGGGCTGACCATGTTGGTGGCGGGGCGGCCATTTTGTGAAGCCAAGCATGGTCCTTTTTCCATAGGTATGTATTGTCTGTCTTCACTTTCTTTTCTTGTTGGGGGTGGCCAGGCCATGTGGTGGCGGCCATTTTGTGTGCCCTTCCATCGTGCTTTTGCCATAGGCCTCCAAACTTGTGGTCTATTCTGCCAGTAGGCCTAGAGTCCCAGAGGTGGTAAGCAGTGGTGCTTGATGTAGCTGTTTCCATTTTGTCTGTTGAGTTTAACATCATTTAGGGCATGGATGGCATTGGATTGAATTTCCAAATGTGGTGCTTGGGGTATAGTTAACTTCTTGGGTGTGTGTTATAATAAATGCCTTTGCTGTATGTGTTGTTTTTGTGTAACTTGACAAACTTTTTAGCCATGTGGATTTCATTGTTTGCATTCAGCTGTGATGTGTAAAGAAAATAACAGGCATCCTCATTTTTCTGGCCATATAGTGATATAGGCCTTCTTGAGTTTATATTGTATGTACTTTCTTGTTGGTGGGCTGACCATGAGGGTGGGGGGCATTTGGTGAAGCCAGGCATTGTGCTTTTCCCAGAGGCCTGCTTTGTCTGTTTTTTATTCCTTTCTTATTTTGATTCCTTTTCTTATTTTTTTTTTGTGAGCGCCTGTCCATGTGGTGGCGGCCATTTTGTAGGACCAGCCACTGTGTTTTTGCCATAGGCCTCCAAGCTTGTGGCCTACTCTGCCAATAGGCCCAAGGGTACTACTAGAGTCATCATGGGTGCATGAAAGTTTATCAACTGTTCTTGTGGTGTTTGTTTAAGTTGTAAGTGTAATATCATGTACGGCATGGATGGCTTTGGATTGATTTTCAAAATGTGTTTTTGGTTTTGAATTGCAGGTTTTGGGTGTGTGTTGAATAATATGGCTTTTTCTGCCTACTAGGTAACCCTAGGAATTCATGTCGCGTAGTTTGGTAACTTTGCCCAGAGGTAGTAAGCGGGGGTGCTTGATGTAGCTGTTTCCATTTTGTCTGTTGAATTTAACAAAATTTAGGGCATGGATGGCATTGGATTGAATTTCCAAATGTGGTGTTTGGTGTGTAGTTAACTTTTTGGGTGTGTGTTAATAAATGCCTTTGTATGTGTTGTTGTTGTGTAACTTTCCAACCTTTTAGCCATGGGGATTTTCTTTTTTGCATTAAGCTCTGATGTGTAACAGGCATCCTCCTTTTTCTGGCCATATAGGGATATATAGGCCTGCTTGAGTTTATTGTTTTCTGGGCTTTACCCATGTGCCTGTGATCAGTGCCCATGTAGCTGGAAGCTGTGGTGGTGGTAGTAGTAGTGTGATGTTTTGTTTTTGACACATAGGCCTGTGTGTCTTTCCATTGTTCCTGTTGGCTTACTGTTGTTTACATACCCATTGCTATCTGCTGCAGGTCACTGATGCTGCATCCATCCGACATGATGCACAAATTAAGGATAAACAAGTTCCACTTCCACTACATTTGTATTTTAGTTCTTTGCTATTCTTTCTGAGTGTACTAATAATACTAGTAATTAAAATTAAAGCTAAAAAAAATCCACATTTGACTGATGTTCTTCTGCCTTTTTTGCTTGTAGGTACACAAAAGACTGAGGAGGTGTGTGGTGGCTGTCTTCATTCATCGCCCGTTGTACTGCCAGGCGGATGTCCTTCTGTTCTACGTCACGTGTGGTGTGACTCACCTGGCCAGACATCTATGCAACTTGTGAAACTACGTGCTGCTGATGACATCTGAAGAAGATGGGCCCAAAGAAAGCAGGTACCAGGTCCACCAAGACCAAGAAAGTTGCTGAAAAGAAGGAGGAAGAGCAGCAGAAGGAAGTGACACTTAAGTCTGGTGTTGACCCCAAAACCTTTTTTGGGAAAAAAAGTACGCCTGCAGCAGCGGTGTCCGGGGTGCAAGCTGGGGCCAGCACCTCCGCATCAGTGGGGCCAAGCCACCAACCCAGGCCCAAGCAGATGAGTGTGGAAGAGGTAGCCAGCCTAACAGTGGAAAGCAGTGATACTGAGCCTGACCTAAACTTATTGCTATCTCAAAGTAGTACACAATCAACGCAAGAGGGAACACAGCAGAAAAGTGGTGAACAACCACCGCCCGCAATAGTAGATGTTCAACAACAACAACCACAACCACCGCCCGCAATAGTAGATGTTCAACAACCACAACCACAACCACCGCTCGCAATAGTAGTTGTTCAACAACAACAACCACAACCACCGCCCGTAATAGTAGTTGTTGTTCCTCCCGAAGTCGGGGCAGTTCAGGAAATTGAGCCTCATGCAGAGCAAGAAGAAGAGGAAGCCACTCAGGCAGGAGATCTATTGTCTTCCAAATCCCCACCAAGGAAAAGGAGGGTTAGTCCATCGAGTTCTTCACCAAGCATCCCTTCTGATGATCTAGATCTCAATTGGGAGCCACAACAATCTGAGCATGAGAGGGAGAGACAACCCAAGACCAGGCTAGGGAAAAGGAAGGTTCCAGCAAGCCTTACACTTATGGAGGTGGATGTAGAACAGCAGGATAATGATAATGATGATGATGAGTCAGACCCAGTCATCACAAGCATTACTCCTGGCCCCGAGGACATGGAGACCAACATTTTGACCCTATCCCGAATGGCTGCAACTAGTAGGGATGTAGCATGCATACCTCCAACACAGGCAACACCAAAACGATCTCCAGCTTCCATTTTTACATTAGCAAAGGGCCGGCAGCGTCCTACATCCAGCACAAGCTCCACCTCAGCAGAAGTAGGTAGTGGTACTACTGCGCAGCTACATAGTGAAATTCAACACACACCCTCCAGTTCATCCGGCATTGGAAGTGGCACCTCTAGCAGGAGACAAAAGTTAAGCTCCCCAATGTGGAACTTCTTTACGGTTAGCGCAAATGAGGACAACATTGCTATATGCTCCATTTGTCATTCCTCTGTTAGCCGTGGTAAGCTTGGTATAAACGATGGTACCGGAGGCCAAATGACCCATTTGAAAAAACACCACGCAATCAAGTGGGAGGACCACCTTCACAGCATAAAAGCAGGAACCATTAATGTTGGTGGGGAAGTAGTAGAAGGTCCAATCACGGTCGAACAGGAAGAAGAAGAGGGAGACATGCTATCTGGTAGTGGTACACAAAGTACCCCTGTCCCCAGCACTGCAGTGGTACAGCCCACATCCTCCGTATCAGCAACATCTCAGTGGCACCAGAGTAAGAGTCAGCCGGAGACACCGAGGAGTACTGCTGCGAAGTCTGCGATGCAAAGTGCTGCGTCGAGCATAACCAAAAGAAATACCAAGCAGCGTACCATTCTTAGCATGTTTAGGCAGGAGGGAAAGTACGAGCGCAACCACCCAATAGCACGTTTGTACAATGCTAAGCTTGCTAAAATGTTAGCACTGGACCTTGTCCCTTTTTTTCTTTTTGTTGAAGGGGTGGGTTTTCTGTAATTTGTGACAACCATCTGCCCAAAATGGAACGTTCCCTGCCGCTACTATTTTGCCATAGTTGCTGTTCCAGCACTACACCACGACGTGCTGGAATTGCTTGGAAAAGCCTTACATCAGAGTGCTGTTCATAGTATCCACCTGACAACAGACATGTGGATCAGTTGCCAAGCCACTGATTACATGTGCATCACTGCACACTGGATCTATTTTTCAGGTGTTAGAGACAAGCTATCTGCAGGTGTTGACACTGTTGAGATTTTTAATGAGACTTGCAGACATGCAACTGTAGCCATGTTTGCTATGGAGAAATCTCATACTGCTGCAAACATTTTGGCTGAGTTTAACAGCAAGGTCTTTGAATGGCTGCGACCCA
Source organism: Lissotriton helveticus (assembly GCF_964261635.1). Classification (NCBI taxonomy): domain Eukaryota; kingdom Metazoa; phylum Chordata; class Amphibia; order Caudata; family Salamandridae; genus Lissotriton; species Lissotriton helveticus. The sequence continues at coordinate 1,622,336,768 of NC_136068.1, read as the reverse complement.
GAGGCCTTAACATTGGTTTTGTTGCCACAGACAATGGCAGTAATGTAGTTAAGGCCATGAAATATGGTGGCTATTTCAGGGTCCCGTGTTTGGCACACTGCATTAACATTGTTGTTCAAGACTTTCTGAAAAATGAAAGCAAAGTCAGCAACTTACTGACCACCTGCAGAAGAATATGCACGCATTTCAATCATTCTTTTAAAGCCCGGAAGCAGCTACGGGTCATTCAACGTGAGCATAAAATGCCAGTCAAAGCACTCATCCAGGAGGTCCCAACACGTTGGAACTCAACTTATTACATGCTTGATCGTCTGTTTGCGCAGTACATACCACTTATTGCTTATGTCATGACAAGAAGATTAGGGGATCCTGCTGTGAAAGCCATGACCGTTGAGATGTGGCAATGGGACCTCATTAAATGCCTGACAGAGATGCTACTTCCTTTTGAGGTCTTCACACATGCAGTCAGCAGGGAGGACTGTACTATGGGCCAAGCTCTACCATTGTTGTACATGCTAGAGCAAGAGCTGAAGGAGCTGTCTGAAACATATGAAGCTGTGGAAGAAAAACTTGACGCATGTTATTTGGCGAACGCCTTAGCCGCCCGCTTATCTGACAATACAAGGATTCAAAATAAGATTGTGTCACATCGACATTACATTACTGCCACAATTTTGGATTCACAGTACAAATTATTTCTGAACAGTAACGCAGTAATTCCTTTTTCAATTCAATTCAATCTTTATTCGGTTAAAAAACCTTATAAGATACAATACATATAATTAATAAAATACAAATGGATACAACATCACGGTTAAATGTGGGTACAGTTAGCAGCACGTTTTTTCATATAGCAAATAATACAAAGTATGTAATTACAATTCCCTGAGCGTTTCTTAATTGGAAGACAATTCATCATAGTCAGCTTGCCTCATCCAACGAGATCACTTAATAAATATACAAAATAAAACAATAAAATATTTTCTATATAAAACAAGCACCAGGATCACTAAAAACAAGCAACACTTTAACATTTAGCAAACAATATCATGTTAAACTGACCAGTTCATTTTACCTCTGCACCTAACTTATACATTCAATTCTAGCCAGCGATAGTGCAGTACAAAGGTAGATAAAATTAGATTTTAAGACCTTTTCCCTTCCTAATCAAGGCTACACATAAGAGGAAACGGCTCAGACTAAACACTATCGGTTGAGAGGTATCTCCCTTAAAAAATCTAAGCCCAACCCCAATATGGCGAAGGCCTAACATTTTGCATATGGGCTTTAACCATTTTTTCCTTGCGTTAAGATATGCAGGACATATAAATAAAACATGAGATTCATCCTCTTTCAACCCCATTTCACAAAGCTCACATACAACTGAATCAGTATTCCTATTTGCACCCTTATTACAGTGCCATTTGATTGTCCTATCCCTCGTTTGCAAAATGCTGTACTGGAATTTTAGATATAGACTTTTAGCCAACGGGGGGTAAATTTCATCCATAAGGGGCTCTAGTTGCATATTCATTTTTACTTCAAAAGATTTTGAAGTCAGAGTTCCTATATTGGGGTTGGCTAACACTGAATCACTAATAAACTCCCAGTACCTTTGTTTCAAAAGCTTTTTTGAGCTATTAGTGAGCGAATCTGGGTCTGACCAAAAATTACTCAGCCCCAGTTTTCCAAACCATTTTTCGACGTACACTAACCATGGCAAATGGGTGATAATTTTTTATAGCCATTATCTCTTTCAGTGCTTCTCTGTAGTCTACCAGCTCCTCTGTAGACCACAGGCGGACCCAGTAAAGCAACGGGCGAAGAGAAGCATAATCATCTGTGCGTCGAAAATTGAGGTCCCATAGTACGGGGGTCAATGGTGTGGAACCAGGTACACCTAGGAGCTGTCTGATGAAGGAATTCTCGCGTACTAAAAAGGTATCCTTCAGTGCATAACCCCAAAGATCCGCTCCATAGAGGGAGGATGATTGTGCTTTTCATTTAAATAATTCAATTGCCGGTGAAACTGATTTAAAATGACTATTCTTGTGCTTTTTTAGAATCGGGAACTGGTTTTGAGTCAACTTCAGTTTTGCATTTTCTAGTTGAGTTTTCCATGATATTTTCCTATCTAAAATAATACCAAGGTATTTAAAATTAGGGACTTCTTCAATAATTTCATCATTTATTTTAAAAACTTTATTAAAACCTTTATGAGGGTTGATTGTCATGACCTTTGTTTTTGAGGAATTAATTTCCAATTTCCTGTCATGACAATACAAACTAAATTTATTTAAAAGGTTCTGAAGTCCTCTGGGTGTCTGGGAAATTAAAATCGTGTCGTCTGCAAATAACAGTGCCGGAACGGCTTCACCACACTGTTTGGGAGAGTCATGCTCGCAGCCCAAAAGGGTGTCAGGAATATCGTTAACATAAAGGGAGAATAGGGTAGGTGCCATTACACACCCTTGCCTAACCCCTTTGGATATTTTTATTTTCTCACTTAGCTCCCCATTTGGTCCCCATCTGACTCGTGCATAATTATTCTCATGCAGTCTAATTAATAACTGTAGAATGTTTCCGGGCACGCCCATATTATTTAGTGTCTTCCATAGGTCTGCCCTTGGAACCATATCGAAGGCTGCTTTCAAGTCGACGAAAGCCACATATATGTGGGAGCTCCTTATAAAAGTATATTTCCAGACTAAACATAAAAATCTAAAAACCTGGTCCACTGTGCTTATTTTTGGTCTAAAACCAGCCTGGTACTTCGTAAAAATAGAATGGTCATCGATCCATAAGGCAAGACGACTAAGAAGTTGGCGGGCAAAAAATTTTTGTAACACGTCAATGAAACTGATAGGACGGTAATGCGAGGGATTCGACCTATCACCTTTTTTGAATAATGTTACAATCTCTGCCCCCTTCCAAGTTTTGGGGACAGACGCTCCACTAGCAATTTCATTAGATAATAAATTAATGTAGGGTGCCCAAATATAATTTTCATGCTTCCAGAGGTCCCCAGGTATTCTGTCCGGGCCTGGGGCTTTCCTGGCTTAACTGCTTTAATTGCTAAAATTGTTTCTTTCAAGGTAAATACAAGAGGGGTTTCATGCAATGCCAAGTCAAGGTACATATTAGCCCGGTCTTCATTATCACATGGGTCGTCACAAGCATATAATAAAGAGAAATGCCTAACCTAAGTCCTTTCCTCAATAAATCTATCTTTGGTTTCAGAGGCCCCTTTGGTGCCTCTAGCAATAAGGCTCCAGAAGGAAGTCTGATCTTTGCGCTTACAAGCATCTAGCAGGCCAGACCATACCCTCTCGTCCCATTCTTTTTTGGCCGAAAGTAAGCTTCTTTTGTAATGGGTTCTTTTGATTTTAACATTGTCTGATGAATTTTCCCGGACTGCAATAATTAAGTCTGATTTGGCTCTCCGGCATTCCTGATTATACCAAGAATTACCCATTTTTTTACATTTATGAGCGGCATTTGATCTTTTTACCACTCTAGTCAGGATCTCACTGAGCTGGCTAATTAAATGGTCATGGGATTCTGTCAGACAAGAGCTATGGTTTGCAGTACTATTCTCAACCAAGGGGGACATATGTCTAACGAAGAGATGGTAAATCTGGCTAATAGTGTTTGTATTTCCTAAGACTGCTGGCCACTTTAGGGACCTACGATTATTTGCTTCTAGGGGGTCTTGTAATTGATAAATATTTTGTATGGCTCTCTTGTTGGTAGGATTAGAGATCAAATTTTGGATAGTTAAAATCAGAGGATAATGATCGCTCTCCATGCGGTCATCCACTTTTAAATCCACTACCATAGGCCATAAGTGTGAAGAAACTATAAAATAATCTAAATGGCTAGAACAGACACCTCTAATGAATGTTGGCTTACTGGGGCAATCTGAAGGCAAACGCCCATTACATGCACGTAACCCACGCTCAAACGTTAAGCTCAGTAATTGTAGGGCACTCGCAGTGCAGGCTACTTTGTAAGTCGTGTCAACCAGGGGTATATTGTTGACACTATCCTCATCTTTATAGATGTCTTCAAGACCCAGTATGGGCTAAAAACTTCTATTAAAGTCGCCACCTATAATTACCGTTGCATTCTGATCTAGCCCTGCCATAATGTTACCTAAGTGGGTTATGACTGCCGACTCTTTGCACGCTTGATGTGGTCTGTTATAGACATTGATCACATAAATGGTCTGTCCCTTGGTTTTTTTTAGTTCAATCATCAGAAGGTCGGGATTGTTTGTATCTATTTGCTTTAAGCTTACCCCCCCTGTGATTTTGACCCATATTGTTAAACCACCAGAAGGTCTGCCCCCATTTGTGTTTTTTGCGGGAATAAAGAATGATCTGTAATCAACCTTAAAGTAGTTCTCTAACCCCCAAGTTTCCTGGAACAGGATAAGGTCCCCACTGGCAAGATATTGGTGCCAAGCTGGATCAGATAGATTTTTTCTCAACCCTGCAATATTCCAGCAAAATATTTTATCTATTTCTAACATTTCTTGATTTGCATGTGCCTGGGGTTGTCTAGTAGTTACGGAGACATCTATATTCAATGTTTGAGCCACTATATTTTGTCTAATGGAGTGATGGTGCGGCAGTTCTAACCTGCAATCCAGTACATTTTGATTGAACTCAGCTTCGGGGTTATCCCTGGGAATGGCATCCCTTACTTCATTGGAAACCCCCCCCCCCCTTGAGTCAATCACAGTCATTAAGACCATCCAAAGCCCCAAACCTGTTGGAAGTGCTAATTCCCCAATTATAGGACGGAGCCCCAAAACCCCATCCGTTTATAGCTGCATTCCATCTAGGCACTGGGGTGTTGGGGTATGGCAAGTTCTGCTGGTCACCTAACCATCCTCCAACGTAATTGCCATTACGTGTCGCCCCATACTCATTGACATGATTACACGGCCCCCGTCTACTCACTAAATTCCAATTTGGCCCTGGGGTAGTAAAACAGGGCGCTTTTTGGTGTTCACCTAGCCATGCACCAACCCTATTACCTGGGACAATATTAGTATCAGTTACCATAGGTCCCCCACCCCATCTGTTATTTCTTGCCATCCAAACAGACTTCAGGGCATTTTGTTTGGGTTCTTTTTGCAACTCTTTGTAAAAAAAATTCCAGTGTAAGGGGGATTATGGTGCCACTTCTTCGTGGCGGGGGAAGAATATTGGACAGAATATTCGGAAGTGCGACTGAGTTTGAGAAATTTAACACGACACAGTCGCCCTTCCATTTTTTAAGCTTATTCCCAATCCATGTAACCCTCCTTGCCGTTTTAACTTCATCAGCTAACTGCTGTCCTCCCCCCTGCGCCATCCTCATGTTATTTGACAGCCAGTGTAATGCCTTACTTGTTAGTGATGATATTGATTCTGTTTGGCCAGGTGGTAGGGTAGGTACATTTGCTAGTACTAATACCAATGGTGAAGCTTCTGCTGCAAATTGTAACGAGTCATTCTCGAAGCTATAAGGTGCTGGTACAAGCGGTGGGTCTATTGGGACCTCTTTTGCTAATTCATGCATGATTGGGCCAATTTGTGGGTTCTCCGGTGGGGTGGCCTCTAGTGGAATCACATCTGATGCTGTCCCACCCACACTAGATATCTTTTGACATTCATGGTGCTTAGTAACACTATTTGAAACAGTGCCTATCGCATCAACTAATGTGTCTTGAGTATCTCCCAATTTCTTTATGACCGCAGAGAGTTTGTCAATTTTACTGATAAGTGGCTTAATAAATGACAGAATTTTTAACTCTAGAAAGTCTGATATTTTAGACAATAAAGCTTCATCCAATAACTCCCTAGTATTTTCCTCCTCATACTCCCGACATTTGCCTATAATTTTTGGCAATGGAGTAACTTTATTCTTCCCTGACCGTGCCCCCCCACGTTTATTTTGCGTCTTACGGCATGCTCTAACTGCCCTGGTCGCCCACTTTGCAGGCGATACTTCTTCCACCACAATGTCAATATGTGTGTCCAGATCAGTATCCATATGCATCTCCATGTCAGCCACATCTGGTCCACTTATATCCATACTGACATTGACTGGGGAGTTGGTTCCAGGGGCAACGCAGCTAGGATCTTGTTGTGTTGTATCGGTTGTTTGTGAGTTAAGAGGAGGACTCGTAGAGGGGAGGATAGGTGACTGATTCAGACCCAACGACTGTCTTCGTTTATTATTTATCTTATTGACCACCTGAACGAGATAATTGTCCATAATGTTATTTGGTGTTTCAGGTGCCACAAGAGTATTTCTTTTAGACATGTTTGTGCTACAGTTAGAGTTAGTCTTGTACCCACAAGTAAATAGAAGGAAGAGCAGCGTTGAGGGGATGGCAGGCGATCGTCCATGCAGTCACCGTTGTTTACTGGGCAACGAAGAGAGATACCCCCAATACCACGCATAGGCTCATGAGGCCTACCGAGTTTTTGTACATAAGTTCTTTACTAAACGCCAATTGGGCGCAACGAACATACTTTTTCTTAAAACATTGATAGGTACATTACACATTGTATTTTTATTAAAATGTTTTTTTGAACACTTTCACATTTCATGTGAGTAAGGTGAGGATAATAGTGCATATCCTCGTCCTGAAGAAGGAGCCTCGTGCTCCGAAACATGTTGACACTGTTAATGGTTGATATACCCTAGTACGTATTTTTTCAACCAGATTCTGCACTTTTTATTAATACCAGCCGAGGACAGAATAAATATTTGTTTCCTTAGTGCCAGGTATTTTTTACTCACTTTTTTCACCTCACCTCACTCACATCCTTCACCATACACCCTCACATAGCTCACTACCAAGTGCTCCTACGTAGTCGTTTGTCGTAGCACGCCGCATCCCGTAGAGGGATGCGAAGGCCCCGATGATGAAGCATGACACCAAGGGGCCTGTTGGTGTGTGAGGGGCATTTAAACAACACTGTGTGCTCCCCATCTTATTAGGGACCACTGCCACCCTCCTAGTGGATTCTACTTTGTTTATTCATGATGCCTAGGGAGACTGGATCCACTTCTCTCTCTCTCCCCCCTTTTGTTATGTTTCCGGTGGCCAAGCCTAGCCTCCTCTTGCCTCTGAGGGCCTTAGAGGGCCCGCCCTTTGCCCGGGCTTAGCCTCGGGCGCTCCCGCGACGCGGGTGATGATGTTCTTTTGAAGCACCTCCTGGCGCGTCCCTGGCGTATCCTGTGCTCTGCCCGCTGGGAATAGTAGTCCCCCACTCGGCGGCCGCTTGGTTGTACTTGCGGCGGCGGGGGGACTACAGGGCAGGGCCAGTGGCGGTCAGCGGCGGCGAGGCAGCGCTTCTACAGCAATCCTGGGGGGCAGGTTACAAGGATACTTTAGCAGCAAGCGTCCGCTCCGACGTTCAGGTCAACAAATGTCCGGACACCCACTCCACCGGTGATGACGTTCTTTTCAAGCGCCTACTGGCGCGTCCCTGGCGTATCCTGTGCTCTGCCCGCTGGGAATAGTAGTCCCCCACTCGGCGTCCGCTCCGACGTTCAGGTCAACAAATGTCCGGACACCTTTTTCAGAAGGGGATGTTGCCAAGTACAAAACTTTAATAGCCGAGGAAGCCACTGATTTGGAAAACAAACGGCTCTCAATTAGAGGCCTGCCAGTGCCAGCCGAGGACAGTGCAAGTACTAGAGGGCATCCTCCAGAGTCAAGTTCTTCTTCAGAGCATGAGAGCAGTGCGTTTTCTTCCCAGCAGTCACCAACACTACCAATTACAACAACAGCACCAACAGGATCTGATTCATTAGACACAACCAAAAAAATAGCTGCTTGGTTTCTACAGAAAGGGATGGGTAAGTCCGTTGCTGTCTCAAAGCCAAAAGAGGCCAAGCAAATCGGAGCACCATTGAACATTGAGGGGATGGTCCAGTCCTATCTGTATGACACAACAGAGGTGTTCATGGAGCAAAGCCCATTGGTGTATTGGTATGGAAAAAGAAGCCAATAGCCAGTGCACAGCAGGCTGGCGATAAAGTATCTGGCTTGCCCTGTCGCAAGTGTCTCTTCTGAGTGTGTTTTCAGTGCTGCTGGTGCCATTGTAACTGTGAAAAGGACCAGTCTCTCACCCAAAAGCGTGGAAAGGTTAACAATGATCAAAATGAATCAGCACTTCACACCACCAGACTACAAAATATGTGAATCACAGCAGGAAGACGAGAGCAAGTCCGAAGACATAACTAATGGGTTACATTACCTACTTCTGTACGAACTACCAGGGTTTGAGGACGAGCTCCTCTTCCCTGACAACTAGGCTTTCAAATTGTTACTTTCTCCCTTCCTTTATTTGTGTGTTTATATGTCTTTCTGGTTCAAATCGATCCACAACAAATCCATCACCACCGTCTCTTATTTTTATTTACCTATTGGAGTTGCACGTCTGTGCATTTAACTGTCCCCTCCACTCCTCAGAGTCCTGCTCCATCTTCCTGACTGGCCCTAAATACATTTCCATCTTGCCATACATTGGATGGAGATGGAGAATAGTACAATAATGTAGCCTCTAACAGTCCCTCCATAACAAGTGAAACGTACGTGACTATAGCCATCTTCTGTTTTGTTTCCAATCTGAAACTCATCACTGTCTTAAGGCTACCACCTCTGTCAACTCTTCAATGTCAGAACTTGAGCAGGCATCCAAAACTAAAGTAAACTCATCATCACTTTCAGAAGGCTCGGCAGCATCTGTGATCTGACAGCCAAAGAGAAGAGCAAGACAGGTATATGAAATGAATGATGCCATGCATTGCATTGGATGCTTGCTGACTCTGAGCAAATGTGCATGAGGTAGAACTATACTAGTAGTTTAATATTAATAACCAAGTACTTGTGACTCAAGTGATAGTCATTGTTTCCATGTTGTTTAATAATATTATCCAATTGTACTCCTAATACTGAAGGTGCAGTCTGGACTTACTTAATCGTAGTCACTCACTACAGACTGAGTTGCTGTTGGTCTGTTGGACAACATGTAGATGTGCCACACCTGTTGATAATGACCACCATACTATCTTTGCACGCTGTCAGTCAGTTGGATCTGAGATGATTGATGGAATATGTTTCAGGAAGTGGAATACAAGGTAAACACAACCAATCAACAAGAACCACAGCAGACCTAGGCTACATGTGTGTGCAGTTGTAGAGTAGAATAGTGGTATGATTGATGACTGACAATGGCGCATTGATTTAGTCACTTGATTTGGAAAATGCTAGGTTGCTGTATATGCCTTTTGTCTAGCTCTGTGAAAAATTAAGGTAAATGGAGTTTGGGTCACAGACTTGCGGCCCGGTGTTGTGGGCCTGTTCTGTGCTGGCTCCTATCTTGTTGTCCTTCTAGATTAATGCTGTGCAACTAGTAGAGTAGAGTTAGACACAATGTATCCAAGCCGCCTCAGTCTGAAAGTCTTCTCGCTCACGAGTCTTGTCTTTTGCACTACACCGTAATTGAATTTTATTTTTTCATTCAGTTATTTTGTAATACCCCTTTTCTTTTTCCATCAACACTTACAGGCCGACCTTTTACCCAGTGCTATTATACTTGGAGCAAACACTCACACTTACCTTACGAATCCTCATCATCCAGCCAGTGGCACCCAAGAATGATATTCAGAGTGTCCATGGAAGGGAGGACCAAGATGAATGACGAGATACAACTACACATTTAGACCTGGATAATACAGTAACTTTAGTACCATTTTTGCATTTTATGTGATTCCTTTTTCCTCTTCATTTATTTTACGCTTGTGTGACTTTGTTTGGTAATTGCTCCCTAACACTAATTTTCTTTGCTAGCTTTCAGCCCGCTATAGCAGGTATTAGGGTTTCTCTGAGGGCATACAGCTGAGGCAAATGTCATATATAAGAAATACTTCCTTGTACTGTGGAATTGTGTAGTAGTAGTTAAGTACCACTCATTATTATTAACCATCAAATTATAACTTATCTTCATCATGCATGCATTTCCTCTTTCTACCTTTACTTTAGATGTATTGGGTAGTGGATCATCAATCATCGTCTTCATTGTTTTGCTTTTGTTGTCTCCATGCGTACTGTTTTTCTTTGTCAAACCTTTCCCCAAACCCCCGTTCCCATCCATTCATCAAACCCTAACCCTCTTCCCCCGGGCTGTGTGGTTTTATATTGGGGTGTGATGTGACTACATTAAATCTATACCAACAATTGATCACACGCTTGCTGGGGCAGATGTGGTGAAAGCAATGCTAATTAAATGTCAACGAGGCAGGGCCAGGATCTTCTTCTGCTTGCCCAACCAAGCTCTGTGTATGTACAAGCCAATTGATTTTCCAAAGGGACCCACCGAATACATCTAATTAATTGCCGGCATTGTTTGGATTTAATTTAGCTGCATTAAAGTTTACGAATTAGGATTGTGTTTAAGTGACTCCTTCAACACAACTACAGTTGAACTTCTTTCTTATCTTCTTGTACTTGTCAGTCCCCGACACCATTGTTTTCTTTTAGTTTAGCAATTGCAATATTGTTTTTTGTCAGTCTTGTTATGTACTGTACTTTTCTACTACTCCCACATTGTCTCTCAGGCAAATGACTGTCTCTTTGTTTTTGTTTGCAAATGCTAGTGCCAGTGTCTACTACTACCATCACACAACCACGGCATCATCTCCATTGTCTTGGGAAACCATGCAGCCCTTGCAGTGCCGAACTTAATCATCATCAATCACAGATAAGATACGTTTGCTGGGAGGTATAATGGAGGAGAGACTGGTAGTACTAATAGGACAATATAACACAGTGAGGGGTACTGCATCTATCTGTTTGCATGTTACAAATGTGGCCAATTAATACATTATTTAAATCAAACACTGGCAGCTGCCCTGCATCGCAAGTAAACCTTGTGACGTACATTAATTTGTGAAACAGTAACCCCACCACAAAACATTGACATCATATGTGTACGTTTAAAATAAATAACATTTATTCATGTCATTAAAAAAATCCTATACCACACCTTACCCACCCCTCTCCCAAACCCCAACCAATGTCCAAGTCCAAAGAATGTCCAAGAAAAAACCCCAACACCCAATTCCCACCCACCAACAAAAGTATTAAAAAAGGGGCAAATGACTAGGGTCCATTATAATTGGCGGGCTTTAAGGTGTTTGTCCACTAATATCTTCACACGCTCCTCTAATTGATCCTCCAGCTTTGCCACCGGAGGAGAATTTGTTGCCGAAATGCACGGCACCTACATTTGCATCCATGATGTGGGGGGGCGGCTGCCTGACCACGGCGCCATAATCCTGCAGGCTGGGTCTGGCTGGGGACCGGGGCATTGGAAGAGGTAGCAGCTGCTGCCGCCACCTCCTCCTCCTCCTCCTCCTCGGCCTGAGCCACCAGCCGGCGGTATTCTTCCATGATGGGCTGCAGTTTCTTTTGCCGGGCCCTGGCTGCCAACTCCTTCCGGGATGGTTTTTGGGAAGGAGTATCTATAAAGAAAGAAACAGAATTGTAACCGAAACTCTTAGCAAATCAGTAACACAAAATAATTCAACACAGTGGCACAGTAGCACTAGCAAGCGCAGTACATAAAATTGGTGGTAACTTTAAGCATCTATCCTCCTGCTTCCCTGGCCTGTAACATTTGATGGCGTTTTTTTCCGGCATTATACTTGCCCTGGTACTATGGTTCCAGTGACAGTCTCCACCGAAGATGAATACAATACATCCAGGGGGCATCCATCCATTAAAAGTAAATGTATATCATTCTTTATTATCGCTCTACAACCCTTAGCTGGTTTCACTTTCACCAACAACCACCCATGCGTCCACTCCTTCCTTGCCTTGGCTTTGGGTTTGACACAAACACCGCTGCTGATTCTTGCTATCCACTATATCTATCCACCCATATTGTGTCGCCCACCCAGGCAGGCATCTTATTTCACCTTCCACCCATCCTTCAACAGCCCATGCATCGGATTCCTATTAGCCACCTGCATGCTGCTTCCAAAGTATTCGTCTATGATAGTCGTATTACATCTCTTCCTCCTTCCACCATAGTTCACTTCTTTCCCATTTTGTTCAACACATCCATCAAGGTCATCCGATCTGACTTTTAGTCTTCTCCATAACTTTCACAGCTGAGTTGGAGTCTGATAGAAGAGGCCTTGTTTACTCAACTCACGCTGGTAATGCTATTGCTAATGCATTGTTATTGCCAAGTAAAGGGTATCTCATTCAATCGTTGTATATTGTCCAGTACAACTTCAAGTTCATACTTACTTAATAAGTCTCAGAGTACAGTGAGGTAAATGTTCCCCTTCCTCCTAGTAATGGGAATAAGTAATGAATATAACTTCCCACCGCTGATATTTCCTCCCCCACTGGTGCTCCTGCAGGTGCCGCAGCTCCTGTCCCCTCCTGTCTGGCAACATTTGCATCGCCGCTGGCCCCGTCGGCACTGGTTGTTGGTAGTGGTTGTGCACCTATAAAAACAAGTACACCTTTTTAGATGCCTGCACACCTCCCCCTATTTTACTAGTTTTTTCACCAGGAAGGAAGATTAAAAAAACAGTTAAGTACAACATAAATCATCACTAGTCCAAATTGCGTACTACAGCAGAGTCAGTAGACAGACATTAGTATTAATTTATTATATGGTTCCTAGGCTCATCTCATCTCTACTCCTACTCTAGTCTTTGGAAAGTTAGCCTGAGCCATGTAACCATTTTAGATCCATGTCTACTGTTTTGGGCATGTTACCTCGCAGCTTGTTGCGCAGTAAGATCCCTTTGAGGCCACATGAGTGCTGCATACAACTGAAGAGGTTGAAAAACAAGGCACCTTTTTGTATGGAGTTTGGTTAGTCCCTATTGCTTATCCATAATGTTACACCTTTTGGTATGACTGCAAAAAGCTTGCATAATTGTATTTCATACTGTTAAACGTGCACCATTTTTCTCATAATAGGCAGATGAGAAGATTGCCTTCTACGAACCAGAGATTTGCAGAGCTTATGAAAGATGCTTGTGTAACCCGTATACATTCAACGGTGAGGGGTCTCCCACAATTCCCATAGTCCCCTATCATGCACTAGTTGTACAAATGTATAATTTTAATCTTCTTTATTTTGCATGGTTGAGCTGGATGTATTTCATGGAACAACTTACAAAGCTTTTTGTTATTTTAAAAAAATAAAGATTTTGAACTTGCACATAGACTCTGTGGTATATTTTGAGTGTCTGTGGTGTTGTGGACTTATACGAGTGAGTGAGCGAAAGGGTGTTACTTATGTTCTGGGTTGTGTAATAAAATCATTGGGTATCTTCGTTTGGGGGATCGGGAGTGGGACAAATGACAAATGACTGAGACACTATAGGTAGTCGGTCAGTGAATTGTGGGTTCTTCTGAGTTCTGTGACTGAGGTGTACGTAAGGTCCAACCTCCCTATCACCAACATCCTTTTTTTTTTACAAGTGTAGTAGTAGTATACTAACCTAACAAAAAATACTAGACAAACATCTGGTTGCACATTTTGTTGGTGGGAATAGACAAAGCCTAGATTTTACAGAGGACAACGCCAAAGACAGGAATGGACTCAGTGGCTACCGCTATTCTATCACAGCTTTATTCAAAAGAATACCATAACTAAAGAGTGGCCAACAGGGCAAGCTTAGCTACAGACAGTCTAATAGTAGTAGCACAGAGAGTCATAGCAGAGGCAGTTTGAAGGAAGTGAAAGGCAGGGATGGATACCCAAAATTTGGAAAACATAATAAAGATCAAAGTAGCTTTTGTTAAAATTGAATTAGGAAAGAAGCTTAATTAATAGGTTGGAAAAAATAAGGTGCGTTAAAAAGTTAGGGAAATATAATTGTTAATAATATAAGCACTGTAGAACTTACTGGGGCCAGCTGCAGGATCCACGGTAGAGGCGCGCTTTGGTGGTTGTCCCGCCGACTCGAACCCCTTCTTCTGGCCCCTGGGTGCTGATCATGTAAGAAATAATAAAGAAAGAGAAAAACATTGAGTGCTGTGAAACAAATACATCATTAAAAAAACACTCAAACGGGGGCGTGGCCAGCAGCCGGTGATGGCGGCAGCTTAGGAAGAGAGCTCCGCGGCTGAAGCGGCCTCCTACGACATCCGATCATTGATCCGCTACATATATGTCCCATGCGGGAAGGTACTGATGCCCAGGACCGGGCGGCATAGGTACGGACAAACGGGGAGAAAATCCGAGGTTGGGGAGTCCAGTTGTAGATGACCCCGAGTGGGCCCCTGTGGAGATTCTGAGCCGGGGACTGGCCTGGGCTGGTGAGCCGACAGGAAGTGTGCCGTCCTGGGCAGAGTGCCGCCGGAAGCGCCCGCCCGCACCGACCGCGGAGGGGGAGACCCCCCCTGCGTCCTGCAGCCACAACCGGACCTTCTGAGCCCCGTGCGGGGCCCCGGGCGCCCCCTCGCTGAGTGGAGGGGTCCTGCCCGGACGACCTGAGGGGACGTGTGAAAGCGCTCGGCGCTGCTGAATCCGGAGCGGGGCCGCCATCTTGCAGACCCGGCGGGGGTCCCGTACCAGCCGAGGCGGATCAGGCAACGCCGGTGAAACACAGGTGCTGTCATCAGGCAGTAGAGCACCACCCGGTACGACGAGGCATCGCTCCCGGACCCCCCTCCGTTGGGTGGGGGCGCGCTGCGAGTAAAGAAGGCGCGAATGTGCGCGGGAGCTTATTGTGCAACACAAACCCGCCTAAGTGGATCCTTCTCCCAGGACACGGGCCGACGTGCCCAGTAGCGCCATAGACCCTGCAGTGGATATAAGGGTGTGGGGTGGAAGACTCTAGGAACACACCGCGGGACGGCCCGCACGACGCGGGTGGGGCGCAACGATACCATCCCCATAGCCAGAGATTCGTCAACACCCCACGGCTGGGACTAGTCATCCGTGGAAACACTCACCCCCCTGGCCTTACGTGTGGCTGCATAAGAGACCCACACGCCGCCACTGTAATTGACCGGAGGCGAGTCTGAGGGACCACGCCAGACCACTGAAGGCCACGACTGCGGGTGGACTGTGACCCCGTGTACATCGGAAAGACTTGTGAGGCGAAGGACTGCCCCGAAGAAGTGCAGAAGTCCGGGTGGAACCGACCGGGGGCCTGAGTGCTCGGCTCCCCGTCCAAGATGGCCGGCAAGGGGCCGAAAAACACCGCGGCGCAGTCCCGCCTTGACCGCTTCGCATATGAGAAACCCGCTACCTCCCCGCCGGACGCAAGATCACAGACGGGCAAGACAGTGGAAGCAACGGGGGGCAAGAAAGCGACCCTGGATGATGTCATGCGGGCCCTCACACAGGTGCAGGCCACGGTGGGGTCGATCTCAGTCGAAATTACACTGATTCGGGCAGATTTCCACAAGATGACGGAGAAAGTGAATACGATGGAACTTGTGACCAAGGCCTTGGTGGAAGATGTGTCGGAACTGCAGATTAGTATGGAACGTGTCACGAAAGAAAATAAGGAACTGCGTGACAAGCTCGATGACCAAGAAGGGCGCTCGAGACGGAACAACATCCGTATAATAGGTGTGCCGGAATCGGAAGACACGAGGACGATGGACTTGTATGTGGAGAATCTAATCAAACAGCACCTGCAGCCTAAGGGTCTCTCAAATTTTTTCACAGTGGAGAGGGCACACAGAGTCCCAGGAGGGCGCCGGCAAACGGGAGCGCACCCCAGGCCGATCATAGCACGGCTCTTTAATTTCAGGGATCGAGATGTCATTCTACAGGCGGCAAGGACCTCACCCCCTATTAGGATTCAAAACTCCACGCTAGCATTTTTTCCGGACTACACGGCGGAGGTCGCACGGAGGAGGAGAACTTTCTTCGAGGTAAAGAAAGAACTAAGAGCCAGGGAGATCCCTTATTCAATGCTTTTTCCGGCCAAACTCCGGATTGTGGCCGACAATAAGACTTTGTTTTTCGACAACCCGGAGGCGGCACAGGACTGGCTGGAGGGTTGGCGGACGACAAGCCGCCCTCGTCGCTCCAACAGACAGACCAAAAACCGCAATGGTGGATCCCAGCAGGATTTACAATCGACCGGCGAGGAAGCGGAGCCACTCTCGCCTCTGCCCGATATTCGAGAAGGGGGCGATGATGGAGAACAGTGATCCCCAGATAATGTTAAATTGAACTGAATGTAACGCTGTCCGACGATGCCGCCTTGGACACTGGGCTGAGGGCCTCCGCGGCCAAAGGAGGGGGCCGCCGACTCCGGAGAGTCCTTCACCCCAGCGTGCAAGTACTATGTTTTGGGTTGGGATCAGGCACTCTGCTGAGTTGGGGGGGCGGGCAGTTTTAAGTCCGTTGAGCAGGGGGGCAGGGAGGGGGGGAGTTGGGGGTAAGGCAGGTTTTGGGTTTTTAGTTAGTTTTCAGGGTCTAGACAGGAGACTTAGGACACAAGCGCGTAGAATAGCGGAACCATGGCATAGTACTCATGATCACTTCATAGGAGGCTTGGTGCCTCACGATCCCGGCCGCACAATCCACTCTTTCAAGCATGGTGGGAGGGGACGATAGTATAGGGCAGGCGACCCCGTTGCACCTCATGTCCTGGAATGTGAGGGGTCTGGGAGACAAAATAAAAAGAGGGCTAGTGTTACAAGGCATAAAGAGACTGAACCCCGCTCTGGTCCTACTGCAGGAAACGCATCTAACAGGCGCAGCGACACGGGCCCTAGATAGGAAGGGGTACAGTATGATTGTTCACTCTGAATTTACGAAGGGATCCCGTGGCACGGGGATACTACTGCACCGATCATCTAGATTCATAACCCAATCCACTAGAATCAACACACAGGGGCGCTTCGCGGCGACACATGGGCAGTGGGAGGGAAGACCACTTAACGTAGTCTCGGTGTATATTCCGCCGGCACTGCACGCCACTGCCCTCCCAGAGCTGGGGAAATTCTTACTAGACCTACCGGAAGGGGACCTCATTATAGGGGGCGATTTCAATGCAGTGGCACATAACTCTATGGATCGCTTCCCTGTGCGCACACAAACACCGGGGCCCTCCCGACTGCATGACTTCATGGAAGCACAGGGGTTGGTAGACATATGGAGGCGGTCTCACCCGGACGACCGACAATACACATATTATTCGGCGGTCCATGACAGCCTATCGAGAATTGACTACCTCCTCACACTGAGGGGGGGGCCTCCTCACTGTGGCCGAAGCTCAAATCTGTCCACGAGGGGTCTCAGACCATTCCCCGCTGACACTGACTCTCTCCAATCATGCACAGACACGCAAACGCATCTACCCTATCTACCCAGGATACCTTAGAGAACCGATGGTAGCCAAGGCATTAAAAAGGGGCACGAGGTCCTATTTCACCGAAAATATAGGGTCAGTGGATTCCCCTACAACCTTGTGGGAAGCCTACAAGACGGTTCTGCGCGGGCAGGCCATCTCCGCTATAACCCACCATAAGCACACGCTGCGTCAGGAGCTGTTAGATTTAGAGGGACAACTTGAAAGGGCCACACGAGACCACGAGAGGGACCCGACCGGGGAAACACAACACGCGCTCCGGCTGTGTCAGCAGCGTCATACGGCACATGTGCGCCGTAGGGTGTTGGAGAATATGGCAACGACAACACACAGGATATACGACGTCGGCGACAAGGCGGGTAAACTGTTGGCCTGGCTAGAAAAAAAACGGGGAGGGCAGAGGGCCATATTGCAATTGAAAGACCCAGAGGGCGTGGTGCAGACCAGGCCGTCTCAAATAGTGGAAATACTGGCGGACCATTTCCATTTAGTATATTCCCCTGAATTCGAGGTCTCCCGGGAGATGGCAGAGGGGTCTCTCGCTGGAGTGCCTACCCGTACTTTACCGCAGAGTGACCGGGACGAGCTGGACTCGGACCTGACAGCCGAGGAGATACAGGTAGCTATCGCGGCGTTACACCCGGGGAAGGCGCCTGGCCCTAACGGTGTGCCGATTGAATGGTACAAGACCATGGCGGAGACGCTGTCGACGCCTTTACTCCACATGTACGAGGAATGCCGGGAGCGGGGGCAGCTGCCGCCCGACCAGCGCACGGCCACTATAATCGCAATACCAAAGCCCGGAAAACCCCCTGATGAATGCGGATCGTACCGCCCAATCTCCCTCCTTAACGCCGAAAGTAAAATTTTGGCGAAACTATTGGCCACTAGACTGCTGCCTCATCTGGCGCACTTAATTCATCTGGACCAGTCGGGATTTATGCCACACCGGAGCACGGCGTTGAACCTTCGACGGCTGCACGGCGTGCTGGCACGCGCTCCACTACTGGAGGAACAGGCGGCGGTGCTATCGTTGGATGCCAAAATGGCGTTCGACATGGTAGAATGGCGATATCTCTTCGCGGTTCTGGAACATTTGGGTATTGGTGCGAAATTCATATCATGGGTCAGGCTACTATACACCGACCCCGTAGCACGGGTGACGGCCAATGGTCACATCTCGAGGGAGTTCCCGCTGGCGAGAGGCACGAGGCAAGGATGCCCGCTCTCACCGCTGCTATTCGCCTTAGTGTTGGAACCCTTGGCGACAGTTATCAGAACCACACGGCTGCTGAAGGGCATCCAATGGGGAGGCGACTGGGAGGATAGAGTCTCCCTGTATGCCGACGACATGTTAATCTACCTCACGGACCTCGCAAATGGTATACCGGTCCTGTTGGCCCTATGTGAGAAACATGGCACGGCGTCTGGGTATAAAATTAACTGGTCAAAATCGGTACTTTACTTGATAAGTGGCACTCCACCGCCCCTGAACGCGGACTGCCCGTTGCTGGTAGAATCCTTCTCCTTTAAATACCTAGGGATCCGAATCACACGAGAACAGGCGACCTTTCGGGACCTGAACCTTACGCCACTGCTAGACAGGTTAAAGGCAGACGTGCGCCATTGGAAGACCCTCCCTTTAACTCTGCTAGGTAGGGCGGCGCTCTTCAAAATGATGGCACTGCCGCGCTTCTTGTATGTCCTGGAAAACACGCCAGCGATGGTCCCACCATCGTTTTTCCGCCAGGTATCTGCACAGTTGTCAGGCCTACTGTGGGGAGATAAGCCGGCCAGGGTCGCGCAATTGAAACTGGTTAGAGACTGGTATAGCGGGGGGATAGCGCTCCCAAACCTTGAACTGTATTACTGGGCAGCCCACCTTAAGGTGATCAACCAATGGATCCACGTTGCACAGGATGACCCGGCATTCCTGGCTGATAGGAGTCAACTAGGCTTAAACACCCTGCTGGCCCCGCTTTATAATAAGGGACTGTTGACAAAATTGAGAGGCCGAACCAAACACACGGTGTCTATATGGCATAAAGCTCAAAGACGACTAGCCTGGGAGGGGGTGATTACCAAGCTCACACCACTATGGGATGCCAGGGTCCTAGGTACTCTGCGGCGCAGTAAAGGGTTTGACCGGTGGGACGACATCGGGATCTCTACAGTAGGAGATTTGTGGACGAGGGATGGTGTGATCTCATTCGCGGCCCTGAGGGAGCAGTACGACATGGGAATAAATGAAACTTACAGATATGTACAAATTAGGCACGCACTCCTATCTGTACTAGAGCCAGGTACGACGGTCCCAGAATCGGCCCCGTTAGAGGGCAGATTGCTTACGGACTACATGGAGGCAAGTGCTACCTCACTCACCTACCGTAAACTGTTAAACAACCTACCGGATCCGCTGGTGAAACTGAAGGAACACTGGGAGGACGAGCTTGGGGAAATGGACGAGGCAAACTGGAATGCAGCATTGGCTTCGCCCAGGGAGGCGGGTATATCCGCACGCTTTAGATTGGTACAATTTAAAATACTACATAGGGTCTATTACACCCGCACAACACTGCACAGAATTCACAGGGCAGATCACCCATATTGTCTAAGAAACTGTGGGGAGGAGGGTACGCTGTTCCATACGTTGTGGGCCTGCCCCAGTATACAAGACTATTGGAGGCGAGTAGCACGCACGGTAGGCCAGACTCTGCACACGCCATTTACACCTGACCCCAGGGTTTGCCTACTGAATGTGTGGGACCAGACCGACCTGACACTGCATGGGAGGAGATGGGTAATCATTGGTATGATGTTGGCAAAACGTGACATAGCAATGAACTGGGGGGTGCACAACACCCCGACCCTGGCTCAATGGTGCAGAAACATGGATATGTTAATGTTGACAGAAAGAGCGGTGTACCAACAGAGGCTCAACCCACGTAAGTGGAATAAGACATGGTCACCATGGAACGTGTATAGGGGGGAGATCTGTGAACCACTGCCTGAGGATGACGATATTGATAGCGCGGGGGAGGATGAGGAGACAGGATGAGCGGGAGGAGTGGTGGGAGGGGGAGGGCGTTAGGTACAACGGGATGCACGAGCCTTACGAATTGACATGATGTTAAGTTTGTGATTGCTATAAACCATGTATAATGCCCTGTGCTGCTTCTACTCACGCAATTGGTACAATTTCATTCTGCCAACGGAAACGTGTCATGACCCTTTGTTTGTAAGTTATCACATAGTAAACAGACAAAATTGAAAAGTTGCTTGAATGGTTTGATGCGGCTGAATGTTGAAGCCGCACTGACCAATGTTTAACAGTGACTGATTAATTTGTGCCAGCAACAATAAAAACAATTTAAAAAAAATAAAAACACTCAAACATTTTAGGAAACAACAATTGCAATATAATTGACCTATCTAAATGACTACTGGCTTGCAGGATTCACAGACCGTCTACTTATAGAACACTAATCAAAGGTTCCATAATCATTCTGATTGCAGAATACTAACTAACGAAGCCAGTACCACCTGACCTACACCACCTATTCCAGATGAGCCAATTGTTCAGTAAGTCGACATTTCCATTTTATTTTTGCCAGCAAAAATGCATAGACGAGATGGAGGACACATGCATAAATGTGTGCATACACCAAATTGTTGGGTGGTTGCGTCATATGTTGTTCTGCTACTGACTGACAATGCTATTACTGCTAAGCCTACCACTCACTAAACAAACTACAAAAAGGTTCTATGGAGGGCTGGGGTATGAACTAACTAAGCATTCAGTGACAGAGAAGGTGTCATGCAGACAGTAAAAAAAATATGAACTAATACTAAGTAAACCTATATCCATCCACCACTATTTCACTGAAGGACAATGGAAGGACTAGACGCATTAGCATTAACTAACTTCAGTTCTCTAAAGTAAATTCTAATTCAATAATCAGCCCAAGCTAGCGCAAAGTTACAAACAAGTAAGAGAAGTGCCGAACCGCACCTGTGTCATACAATCACAGAAGATTTTGAAACGGAATTGATCTGCAATGTAACTAAGCGCATCAGTAATCGTGTTACTTATTCGTCCAAGAATTATGCACAATACTTATACTATTATATATATATTGCTAGCTACTCACCAAGCCACATGACCGCGACACCTAGCAGGTCCAACAGGTCCTGCTCCCGGTCCAGAATGTCTGCCCACCGGTGGGCCAGCTGCTGGTGGGTGCGCCGGATACCCGAGCAGCGGAAGACTGACCGGCGCACCTTCGCCCACCGGCGGTGACGCTCCTCTGTCAGGTAACCGGAGGCTGGCCAGCTGCCAAGGTCAAGGGGAGGTGGCGCTGGATGAAAAAAACCAGGGCGGCCACCTCCGTCTCCCCAAAAAGTTGCCGGGCCTGCACCCCTGCAGGTCGCATTCTGCCGCAAGGCAGCCGGCTCTTGGGCGCAGGCGCCTTGCCCTTCGAGCCGGTACTGCTGCTGCCCTTTGCCATGGTTCTGGGGTGGAGGCGGAAAAGAAAAGTTAGAACAAAAGAAAAAAAGTTAGGCCGAAGAAGTAGCAGCTTAAAGAAAGAAATAAAATAAAACAGTAGAAAAGTGAAAAAAAGTTGTAAAAGTAGAAATAAAATGCAAAATATAAACTTAGGGACAGAGAGAGATAGATGATAAGTAAAAAAAAAAGTCAGAAAAACTGTGAAAATAAGTAAAGGTTGCAAAGATAAAAGCTGGATAGAAAACTAGGCCCAGAACCATAGCATAGAGTGTGAAAAACAAGATGGCCACGCCCATCGCGACCACGTGGGTAAGTTTGCACGATATTTCTCGCTAACACGCACTTTGTCAGCGCGAACAAGTAGATGCGTTCCCGAACATGACTTGCACAACGCAAACACATTATGCGTGACCCGGAACAGGAAATAAGGCAACGCGAGTGGGCGGGACAATTGAACAAACAAGATGGCCGCACCCATAGCCCACCGCATGGGTGAGTTCGTGTGCTACAATCCCCCGTGCACGCAGACAGCTCCCCGAACACGCACACGCCCTCCCGAGCAAGAAAAACGGCTCGCGAACGGGTCCAACAAGCTACTGCGCATGCTTGCGAGGTTACGCGAAGCTCGCGTAGTACGAGAACGTCTTCGCGTAGCTTCGTGTAGCACGACTACGCGTACTACGCCCACCCCTACGATGCATGTCATGATTTGCAGTGTGACCTACTGAATTTGTGCTCATGTGTCAGATGTGTACAGGGGACTGATGCATTTCTGTTTCTTCTCCTTGCCCACAGCATCATCACTTGAAACTGGAGGAGACAGCTGCACGGACCAGGAGGAGGGACCCAGCCACAGTGCCACCAGCGTGGAGGAGTCCGAGGAAGCCAGTGGCACGGAGGGTGAGGGGAGTCAGTCTGCGGACCTGTTGGAAGGCGACACATCTTAACACGCTGATGGATCAGATTCTGACTCCCATGAGGAGGGGGAATTTGCAGCAACACCGGGAAGCAGCACCAAGTCTGTACCCGCCCCCTCCAGCACCATCTCCACCCTCCCAGTTGCTCCCATCCCTTCTGTCTGTGCAGCCCCCCATGTCTCCTTCAGCCCCGGCACTGCAGCCCCTGCCCCTGTCACCCCTGCTGCCCTCAGGGCGGAGTCTGTGGACTTACACAGTCAAGTTACAGGTTGGTCAGACATCGATGCTGAATGTCCTCCATGCCCACCCTCAAATCCTGAAACAGTTGTTGTCTTTCATGGAGGGCATGTCAGCAACGATGTCTGACCAATGTCGGATTATGCAGTCCATGGACTCATCACTGACGGCAGCAGTTTCCCTCCTGGAGCGGTCCGTTCCCCCCCCTCCTTCGGACCCATCCACACTCCCCTCTCCCATACCTGTCCCACGCACATGCTGGAAGACACGATCACGCACCCCGACAGACACAGGCAGCACACCCCCACATATGGCGAAGCACACACCTCCTGGCACGCACACTGAGGGAGCTGCAGGCACACCCACAGGGGCTGGGGTTAGACAGCATACACGCAGCCAGAGTCACAGTACGCACTCCTCACAGCCCTCTCCCTCCACTCCAATAGTGTCCTCGGGTGCATGGGTTGGGCTGGACGAACTGGCAGCAGTGGGCAGCTCAGAGTATCTGTCAGCCTTTGGTGCTGCACAAGCCACTGAGGAGGATACATCCACCCCTGCACCCACCACACCTACCCTTCCCACTCCTGTCCCTGCGGTGCCTGGTCCTGCCCCCGATGATGCCCCCCAAGGGTCAACATTCCATTAGCTACTCCATGTATAGGCAAGTTAGGGGTAGATGGCCTACCCAACGTCCCCCTCCAAGGACATTTGTGTGGACTGGCCATTGGCCTTATTTGAGCATGGACTCATTTTTGCACATCTTATTTTTTCCTGCTGAATAAAGCCTTTTATTTTACGTTCAACAATATTGCATTTCAGGTACTTGATGTTGGTGATGAGGGGCCTGGAGTTGGTGTCCTGGTAATGTTTTGGGGTTCTGAAAGATGTTTTTTGTTGATGGTCATGAGGTGGACCATGGTATCTGTGTGCCATCACAATGTCTCTGCAATTAATCATTGGTTGTGTGTGTTCAGTTTGGCTAGAGACATTGTCCCAAGAAGTGTTCCTTCCACTGTGGCACCTGACATCTTCACTGCAGACAGTTGCACAATTGTTGTGCTGACATATGTGCACATTTCCTTTTATGGTGACGCTTCCCGTCAACAAGGGCCATGCCTGCTCACAGATGTCTACTGTTCATTCATCTGTGCCATCCTTGCAACTCACTGTACTTGTGTTTGAGCATGTACAAATGCCTTCAGGGACACATTCACCCTTTTCACCACTATGCATGTGTGTAATCACAGCCTACCCCTATGTTGGGAATTGTTATGCAGGTTATTTGGGCACATGACTCACAATTTTGTGCATTGTATCTAAGGGGTTTCAACCCTATTTCTTCCATGAGAGACTACATCTTGGTGGTCTGACCACCACCTGACAGTTCATATCAGTCCTGGGATGTGCGTGACAGTGTGTTCCCTTTCGCTCTCTTTGTTTGGTATGCTGTAACATCAATATACACTATTGTGTCATGATGGTAGGGTGTGTATTTCTTCTGCAGCCTCCATAGGTGGGTATGCATGTGGAATTTGACATCACACCCACATGTGGTGTGTCACGCAGTTTGTGAAAGTAATCCATCCTCTAGTGAGTGGGACACTGCTGTAAGTGATGTGTTGCTATGGCACTATCATTATAGTCACAAGTTAGGGATGTGCACATACCCCCATGTAGTTGTGGTATGCTGATGATGATGTACCCCCCTATATGTGAGCACTGCTGGGAGTCATATCCACCCACCC
Source organism: Lissotriton helveticus (assembly GCF_964261635.1). Taxonomy (NCBI): domain Eukaryota; kingdom Metazoa; phylum Chordata; class Amphibia; order Caudata; family Salamandridae; genus Lissotriton; species Lissotriton helveticus. Next base: position 1,622,311,980 of record NC_136068.1, on the reverse strand, counting down.
CTCATATGTCTGGCCACTGCTGGGAGTCCTATGCACCCACCCCTCATATTTCTGGCCACTGCTGGGAGTCCTGTGCACCCACCCCCATACTGTTGGCCACTGTTGGGAGTCCTATGCACCCACCCCCATACTGTTGACCACTGTTGGGAGTCATATCCACCTACCCCTCATATGTCTGACCACTGCTGGGAGTCATATCCACCCACCCCTCATATGTCTGGCCACTGCTGGGAGTCCTGTGCACCCACCCCCATACTGTTGGAATACTGCTGGGAGTCATATCCACCCACCCCCATACTGTTGGCCACTGCTGGGAGTCCTATGCACCCACCCCTCATATGTCTGGCCTCTGATGGGAGTCCTGTGCACCCACCCCCATACTCTTGGCCACTGCTGGGAGTCATATCCACCCAGCCCTCATATGTCTGGCCACTGCTGGGAGTCATATCCACCCACCCCCATACTGTTGGCCACTCCTGGGAGTCCTATGCACCCACCCCTCATATGTCTGACTACTGCTGGGAGTGCTATGCACCCACCCCCATATGACTGGCCACTGGTGGTAGTGATGTACACCCACCACCCCTTAGAGATGGACACTGCTGGCCCAGACCTGCACATACCAATGTGAAGGTAATATGTAGGGCCAGACTGACGCGTACCCTTCCGTTTGTGCTGTATGCAGGAGTTGCTGGAGACGCCCCCCAGGTAACCAGACATTGGTGGTAATGTATGGCATACAGATTATGGGGTGGGACTTTGGTATGGGTAATGTTTCCCGCCCCTCACCCCCCCAGCCCTTGGTTGTTGTTCTCGCACCAGGTCCTAGGCGTACAGGACTGGGCTGACACGGACGATGGGGTTGATGGCGTGTGTTTGCTTGGTATCACTATTGTAATGGTGCCATACAGGAGTGCGTCATACGCACCATACCCCTACATTCCTGGCGTGTGTGTGCCTCGTATCACTATTGTTATGGTGCGTACGCGAGCATGTGAAACGCACCGTACCCCAACATTCCTGGTGTGTGTACGCATCGTATCACTATTGTAATGGTGCCATACGCGAGCGTCTGAAACGCACCGTACCCCAACATTCCTGGTGTGTGTGCACATCATATCACTATTGTAATGGTGGCGTACGTGAGCATGTGAAACACATCGTACCCCAACATTCCTAGCGTGTGTGCGCATCGTATCACTATTGCAATGGTGCCATACGCGAGCGTGTAAGACGCACCGTACAAGTACACTTCCGTTGTTGCGGTACGTTTTTCTCACTATATGCGCCGTCATCGGTTTCTGTGCACCAGGTCGTAGGCGTACAGGACTGGAATGACATGGACGATGGGGTTCATGGCGTGTATGTCGCGTACTGGGGATACGGTTCGGGTTGAACTCTGCTTTTACGGACGTTTTGAGCTCCTGTAGAAAAAAAGTTGTACGGAGTGTCGCAGAGACGAATCGTACTTGCTGGGCCGGAAACTGCTGCTTATTTACGTACGGACGTCACGTACTGCGTGTTCCGGATACAATACGCACTTATTTTTTTGTCGTATGGTGTTTAGTACGATTCGTACGGAGATCTGCTTTGGATACGAATCGTACTTCATTGTACGTATGAGAACGTTTACGGGTATGATTTGTATGGGAAATATGCTCCGTACGGCTATTTGTAAGGGATTTTACCGAATCGGAATCGGCCCCTAAGTGTACAAATGACAAATTATAATCATATGTACCAAAATGTGTAAACTAAATATAAAATATTTAAACATACAATATACATACTGAATAACCAATTTAACCAGATAACATATAATAGAAAATATACTTAAAAAATAACTCCACACATTCCTACATGATTCATTTAAAGTGATAAAATATACAATAAAAACCCTTCCCAACCTACTCCCCTAAAATCCCAGCAACCTGCCAATAAAAACAAAAATTAAGATAAACTCAAAAAAATTGTTTAAAAATATAACCAAAGCAAACTAACATAAACTCTTCTAAAAACAATTACATTTAATTACTAATAAAGTAATAGCGTGTAACATAACGTATTAAAACATTCTAAAATAATAAAAATTATGGGCAGAAAAGTCATTAACTGCATTGGCGACCTGGGCTATACGCTAAAACCCATCACCTTCGTTGACTTGAACTCGCGTTACGACCTCCCCCTAATCGAATTTTACAACTTCTTAAAACTTGTTCCTCCAGTACTCTCCCGAAACCTCACAAGCCAGACCTACCTTACCTTCTGGGGAAACTCAAAATAATAGGTCATGCCGCATATCACATCTTTAAAACTTTTGGAACCTCAAAGACCACACCTCATCAAAAAACGAAAAAAGAAATGGTCAGTCCAAATTCCTGAAAGCCTGACCTCATATTTCTCAGACTCTAATTGGCACATCCTGACTTTCAAGGAAGGAGCCTCTGACGTCTATAAAATACTGATGTGTTCCTTGACCACCAGGTTAGCCACCTCATCAAAAGAATTTGAATCAACTGAAACATCTCCACAAAACACTGTGTGATGGTCTCTCAAATAACTTTTAGGATGTCTAGCATCAGATATCTTAGGTGGGAGGAGAGAAGGCCCCACGAGCCCACCCACAGCCTTGCGCCTGCATATAATGGTTCATACATAAGGCAGTATTATAGGTCAGGGAAGATGAGCCAGGACACTAATGATTCTGTTCTGACTGGAGCTCAAATGTTGTGGTGCGGCAAAGGGTCTTCGGAGACTGCTTTGCTATTTTATGTCTCTGCGCACTAAGATAGAAAGCTTTTCTCCTGCGCTTTGGCGTCTGTTGCCTGGGACACTAAGGTAGAGATAACACATGAATCGGTTTTGCAAATCCTAGTATACCATATCTGACCTGATATATTCTAGCTGTATATTTCAGAATATCAAGTTTTTAGAACTCTGCTAGCAAAAATTTGGTAAGGTTATACAGGTTTGTATAGATTTACTACTTTTCACCTTAAAAAAAAAATATATATATATATATATATATATATTTGTAGGACAAATGAGGCGGCACAACCGGGTAATTTTGAAGCTTTTAATTCAGCGTTTCTTCACCCCACCAACTCGTTGGTGGGGTGAAGAAACGCTGAATTAAAAGCTTCAAAATCACCCGGTTGTGCCGCCTCATTTGTTCTACAAAAATTAATACTGGGTCTGGATCCGACCCCTGGGCAGAGCACACGCTGTTGAGCGCTCTCATGAAGCAAAGGATCACATTGTGAAAATATATATATATATATATATATATATATATCAACAACACGAAGGGTAGCCCTGATGAAAGGAAGCCTCAGGCAGTTGTAATAAATCCATTTTATTAGAGGCTCGACTTGCCAGCAAAGTTCAACGTGAACAAGGAACTTCCAAGTGTCTCTTATCCCTCTCGCCAAACGCGTTTTAGGAACAACGGTTCCCTTTCTCAATGGCTTGGAACTGCATCAAGTTCGTAATGCTGCCTCGCACTATTTTATCTTCACGGGCCCTGTTCCAGTGGGCGTGGCCACAACAGCCTTCTGGGACCTGTAGTGCGAAGAAATTAAACTCAAGTGAGTGCCTCGAACTTTGCAGGAAAAATTAACATAGTCTTAAAACCCCAGTGGGTTGAAGTCAATGGCACGTTGAAAACTGCCCTGCTTTGTAGTAGAGTCTCAGGACACTGTCTCCCATGTGCGCCATCACCCACACGGCGATAGCACAGGTCCGCTTTTTGAGTGGGCGTAGCCAACAGAGTGGCTTACTGGGGCTTATAATTGAAGATGAATCAATGTGCGGGTTAACGTGCTTCCATTTTGCTTGCAACGCCACTGAGGAAGGGAGAAAGACACTCCCGAAACGCGTATGGCGCATGATTGACTTTTGAAGCCTTTACCTGGTGTTTGTCCGCCCGCAAGTTGCCGAAAATAAAAGGACGTTGTTATTTACCTTCCTGAGGCGTCACTTAATTGGGGTTTTCCTGGTGATGGATGTGTGAAGGCTGCGAGCCCAGCCGTAAGTGATGCCCACCGCGTGCTAGCGGGTCCGGACTGGTGCCACGTTTGGTGCTGGTGATTACGGGAGGAAGATGAGCTCAGCGCCTATCCAGGGTGGTGCTGGCTTGGTCAACGCTTTTGGCTTCTGAAAAGACAGGCGGACTAAATGCAGTGACAATGCCTCAAACCCACGAGGGTTTTTACTTTAAGCTACAATGGTGAAATGGAACAGCAGCCCCACATGGGGAATACGATAACGCACTACAATACCCAGAAAGCCACTCTGTTGGCTACGCCCACTGGGGCTTATAATTGAAGATGAATCAATGTGCGGGTTAACATGCTTCCATTTTGCTTGCAACGTCACTGAGGAAGGGAGCAAGACACTCCCGAACCGCGTATGGCGCATGATTGACTTTTGAAGCCTTTACCTGGTGTTTGTCCGCCCGCAAGTTGCCGAAAATAAAAGGACGTTGTTATTTACCTTCCTGAGGCGTCACTTATTTGGGGTTTTCCTGGTGATGGATATATATATATATATATATATATATATATATATATATATATATATATATATATATCACTGAAAAAACCATAGCCCCTTGGCGTGTTTGCAGATGGTCACTGAAAAAACCATAGCCCCTTGGCGTGTTTGCAGATGGGGAACTAATTCCCTTTGAATACTGGGGCTACCGGGGAGCCAACTAGCCCACCAGTAACCTCCAGTATGCACCAGGGAGCTGCGTTGCAGAGAGGTGTTCAGAGGCCACGCCCCTTTTAACCCCTCTCTTCAACACAGCTCTGTGTCGCCTAATGGAGGTACCTGGTGGGCTAGGTGCACCCCAGGGACCCTCAGGATTCAAGGAGAGTTAATCCCCCAAATTAAAACACGCCACGGGGCGCTTTCGCATAGTGGTGAAAGGAGGGGCGGGCCTGAGGTGACATATGTGCAAACACACCCTGGGGTGCTTTTTAAGTTGGGGAGTTAATTCCTCTTTAATCTTGAGGTCCCCTGGGGGCCAACTAGCCCACCAGGTACCTCCAGTAAGCGCCACAGAGCTGCGTTGCAGAGTGTTGTAAAAAAGGGCGTGTCCTCTGAACACCTCTCTGCAACGCAGCTCTGTGGCGCTTACTGGAGGTATGTAGTGGGTTAGTTGGACCCTAGGGACCATCAGGATTCAAGGGGACTTTATCTCCCAACTTAAAATGGCCACAGGCGTTTTTGCACACATGTCACCTCAGGCCCCCACCTCCCTTCACCAGTGTGCAAACGTGCCCCGTGGCGCGTTTTAAGAGGTAGTTTAATCCCCCTGCCCTATTATGTACTAGGGGCTTACAGAGGAGGTCATGCTAATCAAAGGGGTACCCCAACACATAGTGTTTCCTAGTGTATGTAGGTGTTTTCACTGTATTCAAAGTGTCTTTTAGCATACCGCTGGCTCTAGGCCTGGTTAGTCAGAGTCAGCTACCACCAGTACGCGTCTGAAAAAGTTGTGGGCACAGGATGATTTTGTAACAAGGCCTCTTTCTGCTCCTCTGTTGGTTCTTTCTGCACATGTCTTGCTTCTTCCTGCACTTTTCTTCGTCTTTGAGGACTTTTGTTGTTTCTTTCTGCATTTCTTTTGTTTCTTTCTGTGCGTTTTTTTCTTTCTTCACATGTCCAAGGCATAGTTAGAAACCTGTAAAAAACATTTGAAATTCATTCAAAAAACCATAGGTTTCAGGCACGTTATAGTTAGAAATTAGCATTTCAAAAACCTTAGAAATTCACTGAAAAAAAACATAGGTTTCAGGGACGTTATAGTTAGCTGGACATTTCACGTGTACAAAACCATAGAAATTCCCCCGTTATAGTTAGTTCAGTTAACTATAACTCGCGCGCCCGCAATGCACTGCTGATGACACCACATATTAAATCACTCATGACATGGTCAGTGACATCACCGATGACATCACTGATGATACTTCAAATGACATCACTGATGACATCATCCATGTGATATTTTCATGCATCTTCCCACACCCTAACATTACTTTACATACACCCACTCTAAATTACAGACTGCCATTCACAAAACCATAGACACTACAAAACCAATAACTACATACCCATTCACCGATTCTTAGGTCTATACACACATCCACTCACTCACCCGTACAGTCACTCATACTTATGGTCACTCAGTACAGGACTATCATATGCACTCATACACCTATATAGACACCCACATACCGCCACTCTTCCATAGAGGTACTCACACACCTAGTCAGTCAAGCAAATAATTATTCACACTACCATTTACCGACCTATACAGTTATACCCACACCAGCTCACTTAGTCACACAAATACTAGCACATTCTTACGTTCTAATACAATCACTGGTACAAGCAAACACTCATCTATGCAGCCACTCTCACAATCACACACTCTCATTATTCGCCATTTATATACTCTAACACACATATATACTGCCTTACATATATGTTGTTACTTACACATGTACAAATGAGATATACATTCACCCACTAACACACCCTCACCCACCCATACAGTCCATCACAGATGCACACTTCAAACCATGCACCCAGTGAATCACCCACTCACACATCTATGCACAGAGTCACACACACCCCACCCACACAAACACTCAGGCACTCAAACAACCAATCAATAACTCATATAGACACCTAGGTAGTTATTGACAAACACATGCAGTCGCTTACACACCAACAGACAGAGGGATACAGAGATTCACACAGTTTAGTCACTAAACCACCTAGTAAAACACATTTCACCTATACACCCACTCATTCTTCAACATGCCTTCCCTATATATATTAAACATATTTAAACTTTACAGAAACACACAGTCACTGGATGATGTCATCAGTGATGTCATTTGAGATGTCATCAGTGATGTCACTGCCCATGTCATGAGTGACGTAATATGTGACGTCATCAGCAGTGCATTGCAGGCGCCCGAGTTATAGTTAGCTGAACTAACTATAACAGTGGAATTTCTATGGTTTTGTATGAGTGAAACGTCCAGCTAACTATAACGACCCTGAAACCTAGGGTTTTTCCAGTGAATTTCTAAGGTTTTTTAAAATCCTTTTTCAGTGATTACATATATAAATATATATATATATATATATATAATTATATTACCTATTGGCAGTCGCCAGTACGTAGTTATAGTTAGAAAAAGAGTTTTTTGTTTTGCTAATAACTTTGGCGCTGTTTGATGAATCTTCGCGGAAATTTAAAAACTAATATGCCACTCATTTCAGCTGGTGTCTGTAAAGTTTTTGGGTGACTCGTCAGGTGGGGGCAGAGGAAAAGGGGGATCCCAAAACAAGTTTTCCCCAAGCAATTTGTCATAAGGATTTTAGACATGACTACAGCCCGAAACGCTCATGGAATTACACCAAATTTGTCAGAAAGCTGGATCTTGGTTCAGAAGGAGTGCTGTTTGTAATTTGGTGTTAAATCTTTAATAATTTTGGAGTTTTTGAAGAAAAAAGATTGATGTATATCTAGAGATGTGTATCTACCATAGAGGATCAGTGGGTCCACGCTCCAACAGCAATATCGTAATTGGCTGGCCGCAACCTGAGAGAAAAGTTGTGACCACCATTTTGTCAATCTGGACGTGGTTCCTGGGGCGGGGGGGAATATAGTGTAAATAGGATATAAAGGATCACAATAAAGGTATCCTGACCCAATGGAACTGATGGTGGGGTCTGTGAGGGACCCATCATCGGCAAGAAATTATCCAAAAATTATTTCTAGTAGCTATATCTCGTGCCCTAAGGTAACTATAACTTGCACCCTCACCATTCACTGCTAATTACCCTACATATTACATCACTCATGGCATCTTCTATGACGTCATTGATATCACTGCAACATTTACAATAAAATTATTGATGAGAAAACTGTGCATGGAGCACTTGAGATAACTATAACTGCTGAATTTCTATGGTTTGTGTGCATAAAATGTGAACCTTAACTAAAACGTCCCTGTTTAGTGAATATATAGATAGATAGATAGATAGATAGATAGATAGATAGATAGATAGATAGATAGATAGATAGATAGATAGATAGATAGATAGATAGATAGATAGATAGATAGATAGATAGATAGATGCAACTCTCTTTATTTCAGTTAAAAACCATAAAAGACACAGTCATACAAGTCGTGCTTGATGCATTAGAAAGACAACATTAAAAAGAATATTAAAAACAAGTTAGAATTAAAAGATAGCTGGGATTGACATAATGAAAACAACGTATGAAGCAGAGTAAATAAAACAAATATTTTTCTTATTGTTAATTTTGATTTGTAGAGCGCTTAATACCAAAGGTCTCTAAGCGCTTCAAGAAGAACAACGTCAGTTCCAGGGAGAGTAGCATACCATTAGGCCCAAGCTTCTGTGAATAGAAGGGTCTTCAGTTTTTTTCTGAAAGGAAGAAGGCGGCTTTCCGTGCGGAGGTGGCCAGGCAGCCTGTTCCAGAATGTGGGTATGAGGATTGAGAAAGCTAGGCCCCCTCTGGAGGCGTAGTTGAATCAAGTGCATTTTAAAAGTCCCTCTGTGGAGGACCTTAGCGAATGGCCTGGAGCCTATTTTTCAAGTCTTTGTTTGATGTAGATAGGTGCCTGGCCATAGAGGGCCTTATGTGCAATGCAGAGGCCCTTAAATTTGGCCCTCTGCTTTATGGGTAGCCAGTGGAGTTGTTGCAGTAGGGTTGATGGCCGTGTGTGCCTAAGTAGTTTGAAGATTAGCCTGGCAGCATCATTCATCACTAGCTGGAGTTTACCCACCAGAGAGTCCGGTAAACCGATGTAGAGCAAGTTGCCATAGTCCAGGCAGGCCAGGATCAGGGCAGCTACGACTGCCCTCATGGTTGAGAAGGAGAGGATGGGGCAAAGCCTCCTTAATAGCCTAAGTAGGCCCATGCGATTTCTAAACACAGAGGAGACTTGACTGGCCCATGAGAGTTTAGCGTCCACTTTTATTCCCAAACTTTTTACCACTGGGGCCTCACCCAGCTCATGAGGCCAGAAGAGGGAGTTCCAAGGGTTGTTATCATTGGTCAAGGCCAGGACCTCCGTTTTGTCTGGATTAATCTTGAGAGAATTGGCATCATCCATTGAATCGTGAATTGCAGAACATCTTTCGCCCGGGAGTGGGCCTGTGGGGTGTTTTCTGAATGATTTGAGTGTCATCCACATAATTAAAGACTTGGCAGTCCATTTCTGCGAGGGCATTTATCACAGGTCTGAGATATATGTTAAATAGGAGGGGAGTGAGAGCCGACCCCTGTGGAACTCCACAGGGGATCAGCCCCCTCTCTGAAACCCAATCGCCCATCTGGATTCTCTAGGTACGGTTGGTCAGGAATGAAATGAAATGAAATGAAATGAAAATAAAATTTGTAAAGCGCTACAGCTGCCCTCAGGCGTCCAGGCGCTAGGACTAAACGAGAGTGCCCTCAGATGGACAAAACAAGGATTCCAGTTACTGAAACAAAAAAGTTTTAAGCTGCTTGCGGAAGCTGGTTAGATTGCGGTTGTTTCTCATGTGCAGAGGGAGGGTGTTCCATAATCTTGATACATTATAGGAGAAGGAACGTCCTCCCGCTCTAAAGATTCTAGGAGTCTTGGCCAGAGATGCAGACGAGGAACGAAGCACCTTGTTGGGCAGATAAGGGGAAATCAAGGAACGGTTGATTTCTGGGCCCATTTTCCAAAAGGCCTGGTGAGCGATGCACAGAGATTTAAACTTTACTCTGTCCTTGACTGGCAGCCAGTGCAACGTTCTTAGCCCAACTTTTATTGAAGTTCTTTGTGGGACTCCAAGTAATGCACGAGCCGCACAATTTTGGGTGCGCTGAAGTTTTTGTAAGGTGTAGTCCGGTGCTCCAAGATAAAGGGCATTATTAAAATCCAGGCGGGATTGAACAAGGCCCTGTATAATTATCTGCTTGGCCTCAAATGGAAGGAGGGGAAGGATTTTTTTTATCACCCTAAGGAGGCCAAAGCAGGTGGCCGCCACCTTGGTAGCCTGTGTATTGAAGCTCAGTGACTTATCTAACCATACCCCCAGACTTTTGATGTTATCTCTGGGGGCAGGGGCCGCCCCCATTCTCGCGGGCCATAGCAGCTCCAAGGTAGAAGGGGCTGCCGGGCCCAAGAGCATGAGCTCGGTCTTATCGTCATTGAGCTTCAAACATGAGCTCATCATCCATCTCCTCACCTCCTCCAGACACACTGCTAAATTAGGCGGTGATTGGAGGCCACTCTTCTGCACAAGGGAGACCACCAGCTGGGTGTCGTCCGCATAGGAAATGATGTTAATACCATGCAGACGAACAATCCCAGCCAGCAGCCTCATATATGTATTGAATAGCGTAGGGCTCAGTGATGAACCCTGAGGAACTCCACACCCTTGAGGCCTGCTCGATGAAACGGATGTGCCGTCAAAGACCTGGAAGGTTTTATCCGTTAAAAAAGACTTGAACCAAACCAGGGCTTCTCCGGACACTCCTAGGTCGGCGAGGCGGTTCATCAGAATTTTATGATGCACCGTATCAAAAGCGGCACTCAGATCGAGGAGGATCACTGCCACTGACCCCCCCGATCCAAGATCCGCCTCGCCTCCTCTGTCACAGCCAATAAAGCAGTCTCTGTCCCATGTTTTGGGCGAAAGCCCGTCTGGTAAGCATCGAGGAGATGATTTTCCTCGAGGAACTTCGTCAGGATGGTATTAATGTGCTTCTCCAGGATCTTCGTTGCCCATGGGAGCAGGGAGATCGGGCGGTAATTACTAGGGTTAGCTGGGTCAAGGGCAGGTTTTTTTAGCCATTGGAGGATAGGCCCACCAATCCCAATATGTCTCAATCATTCCAGTAGTAGAGCGTGATTGACTGTGTCAAACGCTGCCGACAGGTCTAGGAGGAATAGGACACAAGGCTTCTTGTTGTCAGCTGTCATTCTTATATCATTGAGTACTGATAGCATCACCAATTCTGTGCTATGGTGCGCATGGAAACCAGCCTGCCTCTCCCCATGGAGATGGTGGTCTTCCATTTTTTTTGTAAACAGATTTTATTCACTTTCATCTTGTCAATTAGTAGCAGTACATTTCAACAATAGTGTCTCATCATAACTTAAGCAGTGGATGTCCACCATCTTGGTTGCATCTATGCAGTCCTGCCCCCCGCTTCTCGCCCCTTGTAGCTGTCACCGCAATGGCAACCACGCCCCACATTCCGAGCAACTTTCGCAGATTTACATTCAATGTCTTCATATCAGAGATCAGCTTCTCATTTGTCTGTTCTCCTCTTCACACATACCTATCTAAACAACTAATAGGTGAACAAACCCCTCCCCCCGCCTCCAGGCATGTCGCTCTATCATGTGGTTCTCAATGGGTTTCAGTATTAAGTCATGAATGGCATCCAGGTGCAATATTCTAGTAGCAGGGTGCCCACAAAGAGGAAGCCACTATATAGTACATGCATGCCAACCCTCGTGGTGGTCCTCCATGGACCTGGATAGAGTCTGCAGGACATATTGTTCTAAGATTTTGGCCAGGAATGGGAGTTGGAAAATGGGTCGGTAGTTTTTCATATTGGAAGTATCCGCCCCTGTCTTCTTAAGCAGGGGCATTATTCTAGCTTCCTTAAGGTGTCTTGGCACCTTCCCAGTCTCCAGAGGGAAGGTCAACAAGGCAAGGATATCTCCCTCAATTTCTGGGAGAGCTACCTTAAAAATCCTCAGGGGGCAGGGATCAGCGGGTGAGCCAGATTTGATTTTAGTAGCAATGCATCGGAGGGTCTCAATGTCGAGTGTTGGGAAAGAAGAGAACAATTCTACCCTTTTTCCCTGAGTTGCCTCCTCTTCATAGAGAGATTGTTTCAATGGGGATTTGTCAATTCTCAATCAGAATGTTTTGTATTTTATCGGAGAAGTATGATAGGAATTGATTACACTGTTTCTGGTTAGATGGAGTCACCAGTGACTGCTTTTGGCTTAATTCTTTCAGGATTTTAAAACGTTTCTTTTTGTTTGTTGGTTGCTACTAAGACCCTGTTTTCATAGTATACCGCTTTCCTGCTAAGGAGCACCTTTTTGTAAGTGGAGACTTTAGCTCTAAACTCTGTGAGAGCCTGTGGCTCATAGTCTTTATGCCACTGTCGTTCGTGGTGGCGGAGCATGTGTTTCTACGCCCTGAGCTCTTCCGTAAACCAATGGGCACCCTTGCCTTTGTTACCAGTTTTTATTTTTTTTACTGGAGCTAGTTTATTGATGGCAGATAGAAGCTGGTTGGAGATAGCTTCGGTCCTATCATCAATATCAGCTGCCTCCGGCCTCCTGACGGGGTTGTCTCTTAGCGTGCTTTCTAGAGACGGGCCCTCAATTTTTGACCAGCTACGAAAATATTTCCAATCCGGCCGTGGGCCGAATTGGAAATATAGCGTCTAGCTAGGGGGACTAGAAGGATGATACAATGGAGGTTCGACCATGCACAAGGGGTGATATCCCTTACCGTCACCAGAGGGAGGGTAGACCAGACCAGGTCAAGGGTATGTACTAGCTCATGCGTAGAGGTAGTTACTAGCTGTGTAAGCCCAAGTGTGGTGAGTGTCTCCTCTAGCTGTTGGGCATGTGCCTCTCTGGGTTGTTGGTCCCAGTGGTAGTTGAAGTCCCCTACCACCGGGAATTGTTGGAAGCGTGAGCGGAGGTTAGAAACCCATTCGGTTAGGAGGTCTAAGAAGCGAGGGGGGCAGTTAGGTGGGCGATACACTACCATGATTACTGGACTGGATGAGTAGTGGAAGACCTTAATTGTTAGACTATCAGCTCCTTCTAGGTTATCTCCTGACACCTTTTCAATGGTCAGGTGAATTTTATACAGAAGCGCTACGCCACCTTCTTTTTTTCCCGTTGGCCTACTATGCCAAAAAACCTCATAGCCATCGGGTACTGCTGCCGCAATGGTAGGACCGGAGTCTTCATCAAGCCATAATAAAAATGCCTCCAGCAAATATTGACAAACACTTAAAACCCATGGTTAGAATGCACAGCCTTCAAAAGATTTTGTGTGAGAGAGCTCCTATAAATGGAATAACTCTTTGTTGGCTCTCGGGGCTGGGTAATAGCAGCATACAAAGCAAAATAACAATTAACAACTTACTCATGCTAAGAAGCGTCCTACAGAATATAACAAGCAAAAAAGCCCATGATTATAGTGCAAATGCATTTGAAGATTTCATGTATTACAGATACCGAGTTTGGAAACCAGCCCTGGGACAATATAAATAAAAGCAATAATTGGCATTTTCTAGAAATATGCAACACTTTCTTAGCTCTCAGGGATGGATGAAGGGGTTTGCAGTGCCCTCCTTCTGGTACACCACATCTGTCCTAGAAACTTCGCCATTGCACATGCGAATATGGGTCTAGCATCTGTCTTCAGTATGCGTAAAGCTACTTTAAAGTTTCGAGTCCCAAGATGTCCACACTTTGGTGCTAGTTATTTGTTTCTTGGTTTCTAGTAGGCAATACAGGCAAAAAGAACATGGCCTAATAATTCATGTGGGCAGGGACAAAAAGGGCAACCTTTGGATTGGAATATATGGCTCAGTCAGGAATTTGTAAAAGCATTAACTTGTAAGCAACCGTGCCTAAACTGGGTATAAAGTTCCTGTCTGCTAGAACCTTGATGACATCAAAGTAGCTCTCCAGAGTTTGGTTGATTTTCACTTCTCCAAAAGCTTTTGCCAGACTACCCTGTTTGATTTTGGAGAAAGTATTCTGCTCAACCTAAGCCCAATACAATAGTTTACACTGATATCTAGTGTAGGCTGGTGGGGAGCCATTGACATGCTTTGGCAAGCCAATACTAGAACGAAGACTATTTACATGTTTGATCCAGTCAAACTTGTTGGTGTTGTCCAGAGCACTAACCTCACTGTAGGTAGCAGCGTAAGGTGCCAGATCCGGAGTAAAGATCATTCTGTGCCAAAACAGCAGTGGGAGTAGCCTTGCAAGGTCAATGGTAGGCTTAATGCCCAAGTCGAGTTTAAGTGGAATAAGAGGGTTACTTTGTGGAAGAGATACCAAGTTTCTAAGAAACTTGTTCTCCACTGCGAACAGATTACTTACGTTTGCCATACCCCATAATTCAGCCCTGTATAGGGCACCTCACACAGCCTTGCAAAAATATAGTTTAAGGGAAGGTGCTACTGACTTGGTATATGAAGAACAATGCTCCTGCCTGAGAGCCCTGCTCACCAGGGAAAGTTTGAGAAAGACCTTCTTGAGATGGGACTTCCAAGCCAACCCCTCCAATATTTTAATTCCCAGGTAGTCGAAGGAACTACCTCTCCCAAGTGGAGTATTGTTCAAGAGCAAATTTCCCTTAAAGGACCTGTGAAGGTTGAGCAGCATTAGCTTGGTTTTAGAAGTGTTGATTACCAAACCCCTCTCATGTATGTATATATCTTAATACATACATACATATAAAAATATAATTCACTGAAAAAACTAAGGTTACAGGGACGTTATAGTTAGGAAGTATAATTAAAAAAAAACTTAGAAATTCACAGAAAAAAAACAAAGATTACAGGGACGTTATAGTTAGGCTCAGATTTCACTCGTACAAAACCAGTGAAATTCGGCAGTTATAGTTACCTGAGCTAACTATAACTTATGCCTCCACAATGCATTGCTTATGACCTCACATATTACATCACTCATGACATGGTCAGTGAGCTCACTGATGACATCACTGATGACATCTCAATTTGAGTCTAACTATAACATCCCTATAACCTTTGAACCTAGGTAAACGTATGTATATATATATGTCATCCCACCTAGTGGCGGTTGCCACTAGGTAGTTATAGTTAGGGCCTAGTTTCCATAGGAAAACTAGTTTTTGTTTTGTCAAAACTAGTTTCCCACTCACCTTAGTTGCTGTCTGGAATGTTTTGGGGTGATTCGTCAAGCAGAGACTGAGAAAAAAGGGGGTTCCAAAACACATTTTCCCCCCACAGTTTCCCATAAGGACTGTAGACACTACTACAGCCCAAACTGCTTAACGGAATGGCACCAAGTTTGGCAGATAGCTGAAGCTTTGTTCAGAAAGAGTGTTTTTTTTGTTTTTGCTGTGCTTGTGTAAATCATAAAATGGGCTTACATCCCACCATTACTTTTTATTTGTTTGTGTGCTTGCCACTTACTTTTCCTCCATTTCTTTTGGTTCTATCATACTGTTTCCTGTTGTTCCTTGTGTGTTTCTCTTATCAGTGTCCCGGGGCCCAAATACTCTTTTTCATCCGCTTTGGTGAATAAAACTTATTTTATTTGGTTTAATCTGCACCGTGTTTTTTGTTTACTTTACCTAATCTCTTCCTGCCTGCGTGCATTTGAAGCATGCTTGTTTTTCAGTTCTCCAATGTCTTCAATTTTAACTTTTTGTGTTAGCACGCATTTCAAGCGTGCTTGCACAAAATGTTGAGCCAACACGAGATACGAACTAGGCTCCTCAGTTTCAAGGTCGGCATTTCTGGTTGTTACGCCACATCCTCAGTTCTGCACCTTCCCTTCAATTTTCATTACTCTTGTTGTTTTTGTTCCAGAGTCGCATTCCAGTTCGCGACTTGCCCATCCCTCCCACCACCTCACTGCTGTTGCGTACCATCAACAAGCCCAGGTTCTTACTCTTTGAACTTTAAAGGTAATTTTCTGCTGCATAGTTCAGGCTAAGCTTATAATAGTCCTATGATACTGTATAGATGTAGGCAGTTTACAAATACATCAATAATATCCTCAAAGGGTGAAAGAAAGATTACCTTTTTGTGATGGCTTTAAAATGGACACAAGCTTCAATACAATGTCCCAGTTGACAGACTTGATGACTTTTCTCTCTGTTTGGCTGTGCTGAGTTTTTAAGGAACAGCTGGTTGAAAGAGTTTTTCTTGTCAACTCCATAGATGAAGACTGTCTTAGTGCCAGTTGTCACAATGGGCCATACAAGCTGCCAGGATGCTGTTACTTAGGCAATTGCATCACCTTGTTATAACTTATCACCACTCTATGAGTTAAGCCTGCGCACATTTGTGGCATACTTGTTATCTGAATGTTTGTTGGTTTCTCTGATGTCTTTAACTTAAATGTTTTGGGCTAGCACACATTACAAGCATGCTTGTACCAAATGGTTAGCCAACGCAGAGTCTCAAACCCAGCTCCCAGCTCCAATGTCAGCAGTTCTGCCCATTACGCCACATCCTCTGTGCTGCCCTTTCTCTTCTATATATCTATCTATATTGTGTTATTTTTGTCCCAGTGTTTCATTCCAGTTTGTGGCTTGCCCTTCCTTCCCACCATCTCACTCCTGTCACATACCATCAACGAGCCATGTGTCTTACTCTTTCAACTTTAAATGTAATTAGAGTTCACTTCTATTTTTTCAATCCTGTTCAAATCAAAACATAACAGCTGTTAGACAGTTTGGCTACTAGAATAGTGGTAATATATACTAGGTTAACGGCGCCACAGGGAGATGTGCACTTTTCTTGTATACAAGTAATTGGATGCTGATTTTTTCACGGTGCTACAAGGAGAAGAGAACCACTTTCCCTCTTCTAGTTAGGCGATGCCACAAAATGCTTGTTACTCCTTAGCACACGTTTGGTATTCTACGTAATTGTTAAATACAAGTGTTTCCACAATACAGTTCATACACCAGCAAAATACATTTCTTAATCCTTTTGTTCAGGGTTTGTCGTTGTTTATTGAAGGAGACGTCACAGCCAACACGTGTTTCGTCGTACTGGGGAATGTAACCCCCGACTTTTTCAAGGCTATTCTCCGATGCTGTTTCTCGTTGTTAGTTGAGGTGATACTTCCAACCCTGAAAGGGGGTTCTGGTGTGGATATCGTGGGTATTATTCAAGCTTCGTTGATGTGATAACCAAAATAATGGTTCACTCTCTGTAAGCTTTTCGTTGTTTTCTTTACGGGAATAAATTCGACCCGTCTGCTTCACGTAAGATGCAGTGTTTGTTTTCACAGAAGCTTGAATAATACCCACGATATCCACACCAGAACCCCCTTTGAGGGTTGGAAGTATCACCTCAACTAACAACGAGAAACAGCATCGGAGAATAGCCTTGAAAAAGTCGGGGGTTACATTCCCCAGTACGACGAAACACGTGTTGGCTGTGACGTCTCCTTCAATAAACAACGACAAACCCTGAACAAAAGGATTAAGAAATTTATTTTGCTGGTGTATGAACTGTATTGTGGAAACACTTGTATTTAACAATTACGTAGAATACCAAACGTGTGCTAAGGAGTAACAAGCAAGCTGTTAGACAGGGCGGAAGGGTTTAAAATGTAGTTTGAATTGTCAAACCTGGCCCCACCACTATTTTCAGCCTAGGACTCATAGTGATGTGTGCTTATTTCTCTCACATTCTTCCTGTGTGTCTTTGTGCTTTTCACCTCTCTCTGCACGTTATCTCCCTGCCTTGTAGTTACCTCCAAACTCTTCTTGTATATACTCATATTTTTGCATTTGTATTTATGTGCCCCTTATCTCCTTGTGCCACTGTCCTTGAGGTCTGTTGATTGCCAGCCGTCTTCTAAGCTTTCTCCTTGGTGTCATGCACGCTGTTTATTTGCATTGTGACCCCACTTCTCTGCAATCCTAAAAAGTGAAGGAACATGACATGAACCATCTGTGAAGGCAGAAACCTTTCATACATAACATGATCTTGCCTTTATCTTTGTAATGGTGTAGCAGGTGTCAATCTCAGCTCCATGTCTTCTGTCATTTTATGTTCTCAACAGTGCAGTCGAAGGAAAGTAGGAGGGACTATGTCTATCTCCAGCCCTTCTGATTATCTTCCCTCCTCACTCACTCTCTGGGTCCCCTCATTGTTACACTGCAAGCTCCACCTTTCATCTCTCTCTTTCTCCACATCACTCTCCCAAACTCTTGCTATCCATATTTTGTCAATTGTCTCTCCTTTGCTCCTTCTCTGTCTCTTCTGCTTTCTTATTCACCTTCTGTTTTCTTTCTCTGCCCCCTCTGACTATCCTCCTCTCTCTCTCTGTCCCTCTGGGACTCTTTCCTCTCTCTTTCTCTCTTTTTCGCTCACTGTTTCTTTCTCACTTTGAGCCTGTCCCCCTCCTTTCTCTCCTGCAGCTCCGTCTTGGTCTTAATCTCGTACTCTGTCTGTTGTTACTTCTCCCTCTCCACACTCCCTCTGCATACTTGTGTTGTGCCCCTCCACCATCTGCCCTCTTCCCGCTGTCCATTGTTTGCTCCCCCATCCTTGGTCTCCTCCCAATGTCTGCTGTTTGATTTCCCCCCTACCTCCACCATCTTTCCTCCCGCTGCTGTGCAGCATGTGTAAAAAACATTGACAAAACCAATATATTTCCCATAGACGAAACCTATTTGCTTTGCCAATGCTTGTTGTACTGTGGTGTACATCTGATGAGAAATGTTGTAGTTATTAAAGAAAAAAGATTTATGTATGTCTAGAGATGTGGATCCACCGCAGAGGATCGACATGCCAATGGCAATGCTGTGATCGGCTGGCAGCAACCTGAGAGAAAAGTTGCAGCTGCCATTTTGTGACTTGGGACACAGTTCCTGAGTGGGGAAACAAGTAACTATAGGATATAAGTGGTCAGGATAATGGTATCCTGTCCCCATGGGACTGATGGAGGGTCTGTGTGAAAGAATTTGTGGAAAAATTGTTTTTGGCGAGCACAAGGATCCGCACATCCAAAGAGGCACCCAGAACGGGCCCCCATTGTAATCTACGGAGGTCCACGGATCCAGACCCCAATGTAAAAAACACATACACTCACTCACAGACTCACTCACACACTCTTCCACACCCCCACACACCCATACAGTCAATTACAAAAGCCCTCTCACACACCCATATAGTCTTTGAGACATCCCATTACAGACCCAGAGAACCACTTACAGACCCATTAATAGGCCCAACAGACACTCACATAACCACTCACACAGCCACATACATACCCATACAGCCACTTACACACCCACCACAAACCCACACAGCCACTTCCTCAGCCACTCACAAATCCATACATCAAAACAACTGACACACCCACTCAGACACCCATACAGTCACTCAGATACCACTCAGCGACCCACACAGTCTTTTACACACCCACCTATCAAACATTCACACACCCAGTTGCACACCCGCACAACCACTCACATACCCATACAATAACTCACACACCCACTCAGAGACCCAGAAAACCACTCACACACCCATACAGACACTCACACACCCAGTCACATATCCATACACCCACTCCCACACCCTCTCACACACCCATACAGTCACTGATGCATCCACTCAGAGTCAAAGAACCACTGACACACCCACACAGGCACTCAGACACCCACTCACACTGGCACTTACACACGTACACAACACTCACACACTCACTCACATCCATACCATACAGTCACTCACTCATACACCCACTGTATTAGATGCATTGTTGTTTTGTATTGAATGTCTGCTTTTGGTGGGGGATGGATCCGCGATCCATTACAGATCCGCATGTAATATAGCCGGCAGGCCCATTATGTGGTCAAGGATCAGCGGCAGACCTGTGGATCCGAGTGAAAAATTAGAGAAAAGGATTTGAAAATAAATAGGACCAGTGTTTGGGAAAAGGGTTGGCTCTCAAAAGAGCCTTAGTGTTTATGGTGTGCAGATGATAACTACAAATAGAATAGGATACAGTCTTTTAAGTTGTTGAGGAACACGCTGTTGCCTAAGTCTGTAAAATGGACTCCGCCTTTTTGCTATATTTCGTCCATGTCGAAGCGTAAGATGTTATGGTATATGGAACCCATGTTGTGTTCACGGAGAAATGCAGACACTGCGTTATTAGCATGTTTTCTGGTTTTCTCTACCTGCGTACAAAATTGGGTTGGCTAGTGCCACCTTTGTCTTTGGCAAATTTTGGAGAACACCAAGGCAGCTTGTGGGAAAAGTGTCAATAATTTCCTAAAGGTATCCTTCATTAGATTTTCCTGTCCTACCTACTGCAGTAATTGTACCTACGTCATTGCCACCATAGTGCAAAATCATGAGGTCTGGATGTTGGCAATCTGCAATGCTTCAACCAAAAGCAGCAATTGATGCTACTTTAACTCTCTCTGACCAACCCAAGAAATGTCTACATTAGATAAACCTAGGACACTGTTGTTGCAACTCTTTCTAGCAATCTCTCTAACCCAAAACACAAAACTATGGCCCACAATGCAGACCCTGACCACTTCACTTTGGAGAGCAGCAAGAGTAGCACACAGGAAATGGCTGCAGCAGGATGAGGCAGTTTTAAAGTTGAAATGCAGCTAAAATGGAGGACAACAAGTAAAATATAATTTAACATATTTGATTGGATGGTTGAGATGTGCAAGGAGTTAAAATTAGGTAATGCCTAAGAAAAAAAGTAACTAACTCTATGATTGGCTTTGGAAAATAAAAAAAGTTAGGTTGTTTGGGATATGCTTGGAATTGCTTATAGTCAACCCCACATCCTAAAGTTTATATGAAGCTAGTATGCTGTTGAGAGAAAGTCTTGTAAACTTGTGACCTACTGGTAGGCAGAGACTATTGGAAACATGGTTACTATGGGAACAGAGATAAAAGAGTGTGGGCAGAGGTAAAAAAAGAGACAGCAGTGCAAATCTAAAAAGCAGACTAGTTTAAACAAATTGCTAAGTAGAGAGTGTATGTCTTGTAATTCACAATATGTTACTAAATAAAATATAAATTAAAAACATTAACAGCAGATTGTTGAATGCTTTTAAGAGCTTTTGTGTGGATCCACAAATCCGCCATGAATTCACAAGGGGGGCACTGCTGAGAGCCGTGGTGGATCCGCTAATCTCTACCAAATTGGGCGTCTTTACAGAAAACATTTAAAAGTGGTATAACAATAATAATAGATGAAAGGAAGTTTGTGAGTACAGGAGTATGAGTAACTTTTTTTTTTTTCAAAACAACAATGGTCCCATGTACAAGAAATGTTCAGAAGCAATAATTATAGACACAATCGATTCTATATTAAATTTGACATGTCCAGCCGGACAGAGGTCTCAATCTTTACTTAATGATAGATGCACGGAAAAGGATTCCTTCAACAAATCACCGTAGTGGGGCACAATCCTGTACCCAAGCACATACAGATCAGTACAGTGAAGAAAACAAGGAACAGAAAAGGGCTTTTTTAGGCAAAAGCTGCAGATTTCTGTAGTTTACAAATGCACAGAAAATTTAAGCGGGCACCTTCACATACACATAACACATGGTTTACGTTTTTGCATAAGGTGCACATAAAGGTCGACGGCGTTTCGGTCCCACTAATTAATCATGGGGACCATCATCAGGACATTAATTAATGCCTATTAGTTGTAAGCCTCTATTGCCCGGGAGGGGGAAAAAAGGGAAAAAGGCATAGACACATTTAGTTACATTCGCTCAATTAACATAGAATTAATCAGGTGCTAAGTGATGAAGGTGTGGCAAGGAACTGTCCGGTAACTGTGACGCTATGGCGGGGTGAGCAGTGGTGTGGCGCATTTCGCGAGAATGTGGTGAAAGGCTTCGAGTTTGTGAGGAAGATACGTCGTAAAACTGATGTCTTCCTTAGCATTCATCTAACTAGGTAAACGGCGGTGTTGGTGGTAGCATGACACTGGCTCTGTGAGGTGGAAAAGTGTCTAAATCACTGGAGTTAAAGTGTATACTCCGTGTCAGACCGAGCAGGATCTGCGATTCCAAAGTTCAATTAAACATAGGTGTGGAGAAAGCTCATGGGGGACTGCCGGAATTAAATGTGCCTCGAGGGAGACCAGTCGTGCCATTATGCGGCGGCAAAACAAGTTTACATTGGAATGAATTAATTAAATAAAGTGGCGCAGTGAAGTTAAAAAATCCAGGAGGCGCAATGTGAATAGTTCAAGGGAATGAATTAAATAAAATAAGGCGGCGCGGTGAAGTTTAAAAACCCAGGCGGCGCAATGTGAATAGTTCTGAGGATTGAGGCGGCGCAGTGAGTGAGGGAAGGGAGGGAATGGCTTACCGAGGGGAGGACCCCTGTGTGCTCGAAGTGAGTGAGCTGGCGGGAGGAGGTAAAGCCTTGATAAGGCGCTCTGGCGGGGGTAGATGGATTGGCTGCCCTGGGGAAAGGAAGCAGAGGGGGGATTAGTGCAGGGTTCAAGAAAAGGCTCCAGGCATTCGGGGAACCGCATTGTGATTGCTCTTACCAGGATCGGGAGCTTATTTCGGCCGCGTCTTCTCAGAGGTCTGAGCACGGGATTGGGAAGTGCCTGTGAGAAAAACGGGCAATTAATGACCCATTCCGAATAGTAAGCAAGGAAACCACGAGCTGGAAAGCGATCCTAGGCTTACCGGTTCAGTCGGCGTGATGTTCTTCCTCGCAATGCGGAGGATGTAAGGCAGGGAGGAGGTACGTAAAGTAAAGAGAGGTGGAGCCTGATTGGCTGTCAAGGATAGGGGGAGGGGTATGAACATAGATGATGGCTCGAGCTGGTGGCAGCCATGTTGGAGGGATATCAATGGATAATAATGAGAAGGGATATCAATATTAATAGGAAGGAGTGGATGAGGGATAATGCAATGGGACAGCCATCTGAAAAGGGGGAAGGGCAAATGGGGGGAAAAAGGGGGAAGAGAAGGAGGGTTAAAGTGAAGGTGGAAAGCTAATCTGTGATAAGTGAGGGTGCCAGAATTAAATAGGTGAGAGAACACAGATAGTACATATATAGATGTTATATACAAGACATTGGCGCACTGATTATATACATCTGACAGGCCACAGAATACAGTTATTCAGGGGAAAAAAGGGTTTGAGAGATCAGTGGCGGAAGCCAATGCATGCTTTAGATCAGGCTTGTCCAATCTTCTTGAAGGTTTAATCCAGAGTTCAGACTGTCCGTTTTAAGTATCCATTTTAACTCTTCCTTATTGAGCATTTTTGTCAAGTCACCACCTCTTGGTGGTACCATCACTTGGCTGATCACAGTCCAGCGAATTTCATTTTCATTATGTCCTTTGTCAATAAAATGTTCAACCAAAGGGGCATTGGCCATTCTACATCTAATCCGGCTCCAATGCTGAGAGATCCGCAGTTTGATTTTTTGTTTCGTTTGGCCCACATCAATCAAATTGCAGGGACAAAAGATGGCATAAACAAGGTTACAGCTGTTGCAGTTAGTGAATGTTTTCAACTCATTTTTTACATCTTTAAAAACAAATTCCTTGCAATCAATTGCAAAGTCACAGACAACACACGCTCCACATTTAGAATGGCCTTTCAGAGGTGGTAGTGCCCAGTGGTCGTTAAGTGTGGTATTGATAGACGTGGTAGAGGGGAGAGCTGCCCTCATTAGCTGATCTTTCAGGTTTTTGCTCTTTTTGAATGCAAACAAAGGGACTTCCCATTCCAGTGTACCTGAGTTCAGAATGTGACAATTTTTCTTTATGCTTTTCCGGATTTTATTGGAGATGGGGGAGAAGGTTGTGACACACACCAGTTTTTCGGTGGATTTCTTAGGTTTGGGCTCTAATAGGGTTCTCACCTGGACAATACCACGCCCTCTTCATCGCATTTTTTACCAAGCGGCGCGGGTAGCCCCTGAACCTTAATTTAGCTGAGAGTGTGTTGGCCTCATTAAAATAATCACTCTTTAGGAAGCAGTTTCTTCTGAGTCTCAAGAATTGAGAGTATGGTAGACTATCTCTCAGGGCCCTAGGGTGACAGCTACTGTAGCTGAGTAATGTGTTTCTTTCAGTCGGTTTGCGAAAAAGGAGGAGAAAAGCAGATCCTCCTTATGTTGGATGCAGAGGTCCAAAAAAGGAATGTCAGCCTTGCTGTGTGTCAGTGTAAAGGTCAGACCATTACAGTTATTATTAAGCCAATGTAGGAGGGCGGGTAGGGCGTCCTCTGAACCACCCCAGATGAGGAAAATATCGTCTATGTAGCGTTTCCACGTAATAACCCTTGATGGAACGGGTTCGTGTTTGTGAGGATGGTGTTGCATTCCAGCCAGTCCATATACAGAATTGCCAGGGTCGGTGCGAAAATTGCACCCATGGACGTGCCACGGACTTGTTGATAATACAGATTAACAAAAATGAAATTCTGGGTGAGGCAGAATTCAAGGAGTTGTATAATGAATAAGGTGGGTACCATGTGTGGACGAGGTCTGGTGTTAAGTATACTCTCCATGACCAAGCGTGATTCCTTTTGTGGTATGTTGGTATAAAGAGACTCTACGTCCAGTAGAGTCTGATTCTCAGGGTTAAAGGGGTGGTTCACAATTAAGTTTATCAAGTGCATGCTATCTCGGATGAAACAGATAGTATTAGGCACAAAGTCCTTCAGAAAGAAATTGACATAGTGTCCTAGTGGTTCAAGGACCGATCCACATCCAGACACGATAGGTCTGCCTGGGGGACTGTCCAGTCTTTTATGGATCTTTGAGAGGGTGTAAATCACCGGGGTCCTGGGGTTAGTAACATTTAGGAAGTTGAGTTCATGTTTGCTCAAGTAACCAATTTCAAATGCCTCTGTAGTAATTTGTTTGATGAGTGTCTGTAAACCTCTAGTAGGGTTAGTTGGAAGTCTGCAACAGTGGTCTGTGTTGAAGACTTGTCGCAGAAGCTCTGTTTTGTAATTATCAATGTTTTGTAATACAATCCCCCCGCCCTTGTCAGCTGGCTTGATGACAAGACTGGTGTTATTCAGGAGTGAAGAGATAGCCAGTTTTTCTTCCAATGAAATATTATATGGAATAAACAGGTGTGATTTAGCCAGATCTGAAGTTTCCTTAAGGATAACTTTTTCAAATGTAATGATTTCTTTCGGGATCATGTTAGATGTAGGGGAGAAAGTGGAGGGAGGTCTAAAGGGTGTAATGACAGTTTTGGGTTGCAAAGGGTTTTGCTCAAAGAACGTCCGGAGTCTGATTTTCCTAAAGAACCTTAGTAGTTCAGATTGAAGGTCAAGGAAATTCGGATATGTAGTCGGAACAAAGGATAAGCCTTTACTCAGAATAGAGATTTCCTGGCTGGAGAGGGTATGGTCAGACAAGTTAAACAAAGGAAATGTCATGTCTAGATTCACACTCTCTGTTACCACTGGTAAAACTTCTGTCTGGTTTGTCTCTCTCCTGGAGGATTGTACCATCTCGGTTGTTGTTTTACTCAACCTCTCTTGGGAGGTTCGGAGTTGCCTCTCACTAAAAAATGAGTGTTCTGATTACGTGTAGGGGCACTGGTACCCTCCCCAGAATCTGAATTGTCCGAGGATTCAGCTGATGAATCAGTGAAGCCTACAACAGTGTTTCTTCTATTAAACCGGCCCCAAGGTCTAGGGTTCTGTGGGTTATGGTTGAAATTCCGATTGGTATAAAAGTCTTTGTGAAGATAGGGATAAGCGCGTTCAGGGGTGAAAGACTTGATGTCTTTCTTTACTTTATTTGATTTTTTATTTTGTTCAATGCGGTGGAATTTTAGCACAGTTTTTTCAACTTTCTCTAAGAGTTTCTTGGCGTCCGGGGCAGTGTTATTTTCGCTTATCTGTTGTTATCCCTCCAACATGGCTGCCACCAGCTCGAGCCATCATATATGTTCATACCCCACCCCCTATCCTTGACAGCCAATCAGGCTCCACCTCTCTTTACTTTACGTAACTCCTCCCTGCCTTACATCTCCGCATTGCGAGGAAGAACATCACGCCGACTAAACCGGTAAGCCTAGGAGCACTTTCCAGCTCGTGGTTTCCTTGCTTACTATTCGGAATGGGTCATTAATTACCCGTTTTTCTCACAGGCACTTCCCAATCCCGCGCTCAGACCTCTGAGTAGACGCGGTCGAAATAAGCTCTCGATCCTGGTAAGAGCAATCACAACGCGGTTCCCCAAATGCCCGGAGACATTTCTTGAACCCTGCACTAATCCCCCCTCTGCTTCCTTTCCCCAAGGCAGCCAATCCATCTACCCCCGCCAGAGCGCCTTATCAAGGCTTTACCCCCTCCCGCCAGCTCGCTCACTTCGAGCACACCGGGGTCCTCCCCTCGGTAAGCCATTCCCTCCCTTCCCTCACTCACTGCGCCGCCTCAATCCTCAGAACTATTCACATTGCGCCGCCTGGATTTTTAAACTTCACCGCACCGCCTTATTTTATTTAATTCATTCCCTTGAACTATTCACATTGCGCCTCCTGGATTTTTTAACTTCACTGCGCCGCTTTATTCAATTAATTCATTCCAATGTAAACTTGTTTCACCGCTGCATAATGGAACCACTGGTCTCCCTCGAGGCACTTTTAATTCCGGCAGTCCCCCACGAGCCTTCTCCACACCTATGTTTAATTGAACTTTGGAATCGCAGATCCTGCTCGGTCTGACATGCAGTATACACTTTAACTCGTGTGATTTAGACACTTTTCCACCTCACAGAGCCAGTGTCATGCTACCACCATCACCGCCGTTTACCTAGTTAGATGAATGCTAAGGAAGACATCAGTTTTACGACGTTTCTTCCTCACGAACTCGAAGCCTTTCACCGCATTCTCGCGAAATGCGTCACACCACTGCTCCCCCCGCCATAGCGTCACAGTTACCGGACAGTTCCTTGCCACACCTTCATCACTTAGCACCTGATTAATTCTATGTTAATTGAGCGAATGTAACTAAATGTGTCTATGCCTTTTTCCCTTTTTTCCCCCTCCCAGGCAATAGAGGCTTACAACTAATAGGCATTAATTAATGTCCTGATGATGGTCCCCATGATTAATTAGTGGACCGAAATGCCGTCGACCTTTATGTGCACCTTATGCAAAAACGTAAATCATGTGTTATGTGTATGTGAAGGTGCCCGCATGAATTTTCTGTGCATTTGTAAACTACAGAAATCTGCAGCTTTTGCCTAAAAAAGCCGTTCTGTTCCTTGTTTTCTTCACTGTACTGATCTGTATGTGCTTGGGTACAGGATTGTGCCTCACTATGGTGATTTTTTTTAAGGAATCCTTTTCCGTGCTTCTATCATTAAATAAAGATTGAGACCTCTGTCCGGCTGGACATGTAAAATTTAATATAGAATCGATTGTGTCTATATTTATTGCTTCTGAACATTTCTTATACATGGGACCATTGTTGTTTTGAAAAATTATGTTCCCCGAGATCCTGTGTTGACTCGTTTGGGGTCCCCTTGTTGACCTTAATATATATATATATATATCGGAGTATGAGTAAAAGCACACTGGGAAGGGTAGCCATTTTAGGTACGTTCTATTGAGAATAGAGGAGGATTGCCATAGTTCTGACTTAAGATTTGCAGTGGAAAACAGATGTTAACAGATATTAAAATAAAAGTTGGACAGCAGCAAAGAGATTTTTCAGTTATGTTAATTAGGTTGTACTATAAAAAGTATATTTAAAAAGAAACTGTGAGTGTATATACGCTGAAAGAAAATGTGTGCTTCTAGACTCTACAGTAAAAGGTAAAATAGAGAGAGCTTAGATGAGAACATTAACTGAAAATGTGTGCAGTCAAGAAGGAAGAGGAATTGCAATACTGAAAGTATAGTTATTCTATTGGGTGAGTTTGAATGAATGTGTTAGAAATTAGATGTGGGTGCTTGCTTATAGTATGACATTTTATAGTATGTAATTTGTACACAGTCAGGCAGGCATTTATACACCCAGTTAAACTCCCATAAAAACACATATGTATCCACCACTCATATAGCCAGACAGTGACTGACACACTCAGACACACACCTATAAAACTATTCACACACCCATTTACTCCCTATACATCCACTTACATAGTCATTCATGCATCCATACAGGCACAAGCACACCCTCTCACACACCTCCACAACCATTCATTTACAGCTTGAAATGGGGCCGCCCTGTCAGGGTCAAAACCTACCCATCAGGACAGAGATGTTAAAGAGTTGTCTAACCAAGAATAGCAGTAAGCGTCACAGGCAAGGGTAACACATGGAGAGACTGTGCTTCTCATAAAGTCTTTCTTCAGAGCTTAGGGGTCTATTAGGATGGCAGATGGACGGCCGCTGCCAGGACGGCGGTGGCAACTGCCGCACCGGCAGCGGACATCTGCCGGCGATCGCAACCCGGAACACCGCCGGCCCCATTAAAATGGTGGTGACGACCGCGGCAGTGAGATTTTCCGCCTGCCACTTTTCTGCCGGTACTAGTCCGCACGCCTGCCTAGTGGGCAGAACTGGACTGCTACAATGGTGCCGGTGCGGGGCCAGGCTCCGCCGGCATGACTATGATGCTGGCGCTAGCCATCCTTTCCGCATATACAAATAAAAGCAGTTATGTGCTAAATAATGCTCTTACCAGATGTCGGAGAGTACTCCCGTCGCCATCATGGGTCCTTCAATGAGTGAAGACGAACGCCTTTGGGTTTAAGTCTACATATTTCTTATTGTCTTTGTAGCCCTGAGGAAGTCGCTGGGCGATTTACCCAAGACGAAAGACGTGTTGGCTACTAGCTACATCTTGGTTATACCATATATGCCAATCTGTTGATATGAACCTATGCGTAATACATCCATGGTTATGAACAGGATGAAAGAAATAAGAAAATAAAGAAGAAGAATGATTGAGAATATATTGGACTGACACCTTATTGGACTGATGTGCTATTGATTTTGATTGCTTGCCTGTCTTTTGCTTGGGAACGATATCTGGTTTTGTGTCTATCTTTTGTTTACTTGTAGTAACAGAGGATTATTGGGACATAGGTGGCCATCTCCTTTCTGTTCCCTGGAGCACCTTTTAAAGATACTGTTGTATAATCTGATTGAAATATTGGTTTTGCGCAAGGTTTAAACTAGCCATGCTTCAAAGTCGCATTGTTTATTTAGGTTTTGCTGCATGCCAATTGTACTGTCTTCTTATATCATACAAATAATGAGCTCTAGATCAGATCATGAGAGGGTTGCAGAGGATCTTTTCAAAAACCTTCATGCTGGGTTACCCGTTAACAGACCGGTGACTCAAGGAGCCCCTAGAATAAATGAGTACCTCAAGGCTAAATTTGTATGATTGTAGAGACTTAGAAAATTTGAAATCTCAAAATGGTGGGATGGCGCAACCCTTAAACAATATATTAGGCTGAACAGGATTCCACGAGGGCTGCGAGCGCAAATATTTCCTACGTATGACGACTTAGAAACAGATTTACTCTAAGTTTGAGAAAAAGAGCTGAATGACAATAGTCTTAGACTAATGAATATTTTGATCGAAAATGCTGACCGAAAGGTAACTAAAACAGCTGTGGAAGTGGACACCCTATAGAAGGATATTGCTGACCTCAATATGGCCGAGCCCACATAGGGAAATTATGTCATTCTTGAAGAAATATTAGTCAAATATGAAGATAATATTAAACAGTGTAAGGCCTGCAAACTTAGGCGGGGCGAAATTGATTATGCGAATGGCCGAATATTCACATTCTCAAAAAGGTTTGATGATAATATCAGGAAAGACCAACCTTCAGCAGATAATAAGACACTGACAGCTAGTGGTAACAGTGCCGGTTCATCTGGCAATCTATCTAGTAGTGGGGATGAGGGCCCGAGTAGAGGCCCTCTGGCAGCACTTCCAGATAATTCTTTTTTAGAGGAAGTGCACCGGATCAGAATGGGCAACAAAGGGAATGAAATGAGATCAAAACAGGATATCAAAAGAAACCCAAGAGAGGCAGAAGGGGAGGAAGAAGAAACAAGAGAAAGAGAGAGGGTACAAACGCGTTCATGGAACAAGAACAGACAATAAATAATGAGCGTGTGGGAGAAGTACAGGTGATTAATCTGTCAAGCAAGACACTACCTAAGGATTTAGTCTCTGCACTACAAATTTTTTGTCCTACTTGGACTTATGATGTAACTGATGTTAAGATTGATGAATACAAATTTGTAAGACATCAGAAATTAAAAAAGTTTTTGGAGAACAATCCAAAGTCTACTGTATCTAAATCATGTAATTTGCCCATTGGGGATGTGTTGAATCAGGATGTATATAATGTGACTACGTTATTATCACTGACTGAGGATGCTAGTGCCCCTTTTAATGTTTTTGATGTTGCCTTCTGATTTAGAACATTGCACTAATGTGAGTATAGTCAGTGGTCTCAAAAATAAGTCTCGGTGGACCCCACAGTCTACCAGCAGAAATAACATTGACCTCTTTCATAAGATGGTAAATATAGAGATCGATAAGTGTGACAACCATATGATTGAAAGCAACTACACACCTAAATCCCATAATCTGACCTTAAAAGAACGTGAGGCCCTTAGGATTCTATCTAAAGATACAGACCTCATAGTGAGGGAGGCTGATAAAGGAGGAAATATGGCCCTTATGGACCAATCTAAATTTTAAATGGAGATCATGTCACAGTTAAACAACCAGACCTGGTACAGAAAGATTGACAATAACTCCATGTTTGCCATAGAGGGACTAATTAATTTAAAGCTACTGAGATGGCGCGACCAAGGCCTTATATCCCCTGAGGACTTTTCTTATTTGAAGACAGATAAAACCAAGATATGCCTGTATATATACACTCCCAAAAATCCACAAGAGTCTGACCACCCCCCTGGCAGACCAATAATATCTGGAATTGGAGGACCAACAGAGAGAATTGCAGAATTTGTGGATACATTTTGTCTTATATCAGGGATAGTAAACATGTACTTAACATCCTTAATGACCTAACTTGGGATCATGGTATGAGATTTGTTACAATGGACGTGGTTTCATTGTATACAAATATTTTACACGAACATGGGATCCAAGCATTGAAACATTTTCTATATCGATGCCCAGTGGAGTTGTTAAAACACTCCGAGATGTTCATTGAAATGTCACTTCTTATCCTTAAGAACAACGCTTTCCTTTTCAACCATGAGTGGTTCCTGCAGATTTGCGGAACCGCGATGGGTTCCAGGTTTGCTCCGTCCTTTGCCTGTCTCTTTATGGGATGGTTTGAGGCGGAGCATATCTGGAGCCCATTGAGAGCAAAGTGACAGGAATACATCCTGTATTACGGTCGATGTATTGATGACTGTCTGCTTATATGGACAGGCAGCAGTGAGGACCTTTCAGGATTTTTTGAGCACATGAATGAGAATATTCACAACCTGACATTCACTATGACATCAGATCTGGAGAAGGTCATCTTTCTTGATTTGGAATTGTTTCACTCCGAAGGAAAGATACAGAGCAAAATGTGTAGAAAAATCATAGCGTGTAATTCATTATTACACGCAAGTAGTGCGCACCCGAAGGGTCAGATTAACGATATTCCCTTCGGAGAAATGCTGAGGGCCCTCAGAAACTGCAGCAGAGATGAAGATTTCAGTGAAAACCTGAAAGGGGATATCAAGGGGAAATAATCCAAAAGGCTAAAAAAAAAAGCCATATGATTACAACGACCAGCTACCTTGAAAAATACCTCCAAGAAAGCTAAGGATAAGAGCATGAATGTGAGATTGGTGACCAACTACCATCCTTGGTCACATAACTGTATGGGATACTCAAACAAAATTGGCCTCTGCTCACTGCAGATAGATCTTTGGAACAATATATCTCCAAACTCCCAAGCATTACGTACAGGAGGGGCAAAACGATCCAAAGTATTGTTAGTCCTAGTTACCGGATACAGCCCCCAGTAAGAGCAACTTGGCTTAAACAATTGAATATTGGATCTTATGTGTGTGGCTGCTGCAGTATGTGCGGGTTAGCCAAGAAAGGGGTAAAGGAATTCGAATACAATAGCTCACGCAAATTTCAGATCCACATACATATAGATTGCTTGACAAAATTTGTGGTTACTGTTATTCAGTGCAAGTGCAAAAAGATGTATGTGGGCAGCACGATTCGGCCACGTAAGAACAAACGCCTGAACATTTACGTGTCTTGAAGAATTTGGATATTAGGTATCTAATAGGTAACCATACCAGTGTATGCCCCGAACAGAGAAATTTGCTTGGTTTTCAATGCCATGGAATAGAAACTGTCAAGATTGACCCTAGAGGTGGTGATAGAGAGCTGAGATTACGACAGTGTGAGGCACGCTGGATCTTAAAACTTCGAGCTGTGGAATGTGGGATCAATATTGATCATGAATTACACTATTTTCCATAGGCAAGAATAATTACTTTGACAAGATTTGCACTCCTGTGTAAGGATAATACCTATATGCTTGAGATACTGTTGTATTTGTATTAAAGTTGTTCATTTGCCACCATATATATATTTCTGCCCTAATTTTTGCCTTCATGTATTTTCCCAATGCTTATGTATATATAAATATATATATATGCGAGACAGCTCCAATGCAACCTCCGATCCGGTAGAACGGCGAAGCAGGAAGACAGACCACAGGATCAGGTGAGTGAAGGTTTTTATTTTTGAAAGTGCAGCAATATATATATATGCGTCTTGAATATTGTTGAAATGCAAATATATGATGTGTATCCTGCACATGTTATTTTTGGCAATACTACTGTAAATCTTACCTTGCGTACAATATGGATTATTGGATGTCTGTATCTATATACCTATATGCCAACTGACTAATAATCTATTGGATATGCTCTTTTGACTCTGATGGAGTCTCTCTGTCTGCTCTAATAATGACAATGATTTCAGTGGAGCAAGTATGTTGGATTATGTAACAAAATTAACCACTAGACAGTTTCCTCTGTTTTGACCTTGTCGAGTTTGAAATGTTATTGTGTATCTCTTTACTCTGTTTCTCCTCTAATTCTGGACAATGTTTATCATAATGTATGTTCCACTGTGGTGGTTTTATTCTACTCTTCGGGATATCGGGTTATTTGTGTTCCCGGTTTGTTGCAGTGTGTCATGCTCGCATAGCTGCTATAGCCGGGCAGGGACATGATTATACTGGGAAGGTGTCCCTTTCAGAATGACTGTTATAATCTAGCATTGCGGCCGTAATTCTGGATTAATTTGTATTTACCTGAAGGTGAATTTGCATGTTATTATTGCGGTCGACGTTTTGAACACCACCCTAGTAGCATTATTGATGGGATTGTCAATGCTCAGGTAGTAGTCTTTTTACCTTGCTCAAGGTGTATCATAATGCTAGTTGACTTTGAACTACTAAATAATGTTTATACACGCCACTAGATATAGTCCGTCTTAGCTTTACATAGAAATCGTAATTGTTGACCGATGCCTTCACTCATTGAAGGACCCACGATGGCGACGGGAGTACTCTCCGACATATGGTAATAGCCTTAATTAGCACTTAACTGCTTTTATTTGTATACAATGTTAGTTTGCTCGGGACCTGTAGTATAGAACTGTAGATCTTGCAATTTTTATTCTTTACTTTTAGTAAGTGTATTAGTTTTGTACTGATACCTTATCGCTTAATATGTGGGAGTCTCACACGGTCTTATGTTACATGATGACTTTGACTGCTACTTACTGATACTTGACTGCCTAATATGTGGGAGTCTCACACGGCCTTACGTTATACGATAACTTTGTCTTTTACACTATTAGCTTAGTGATACACATTAGGATTAAATTTGCTTTAAACAATTTTAAAACTAATATTTAGTAGTGACTGATTGATGAAGTAGACGGGAGTCATACAAGGTCTTGTGATATAATATATGTGTGGATGTAATTATATTAGGATGTCAACCCCTCTATATGGGCTTTGAATATTTTGACGTTTTCTCTCATGTCCCCTTGCAATCTGTTGCGAAACACGTGTTGGCTACTGGCTACATCTTGGATATACCATCTAAAACAATTTGTTGTTATGAACCTATGCGTAATACATCCATGGTTATGAACAAGATGAAAGAAATAGAAAATAAAGAAGAATAATGATTGAGAATATATTGGACTGACACCTTATTGGACTGATGTTCAATTGATTTTGATTGCTTGCCTGTCTTATGCTCGGGAACGATATCTGGTTTTAGATCTATTGTATGGGAGTTAGCTGGATCTTTTCTTGAATTTAAGTTGATTTGTGTCCCTTCTCTCCTGAATACTGTCTGTTTTCTATTTTTTGAATGAGAGGTGTGAGGAAGGGAAAGCGGTATATTGTGGGGCAGGGGGATCCTGGGGCAGAAGCTTATTCCATCCCAGAGACCATGAGCCTCCAACCCTCTTGTTTGGGGGAGGGACGGGGTGGGTCAGGGCTTCGGCTGAAGCCTTGTGTAGGGAAGATGTGGGGTAGGTTGAGGGGGGTATGGTGGGGGCACAAAGGGGAGTGGGGCACTAGGTAAAACAATCCAGGATAGGGCAGTGAAACAAAGTATGAAATGCAATGGTTTTATGTTCAGTCCTAAATGTTGAAAATAGATGGGGGATAGGAACTCACAGTTTAGTATTTGAATCTGTTCTCTGAATGTATGTGGGCTGAATAC
This sequence comes from Lissotriton helveticus, assembly GCF_964261635.1. Classification (NCBI taxonomy): domain Eukaryota; kingdom Metazoa; phylum Chordata; class Amphibia; order Caudata; family Salamandridae; genus Lissotriton; species Lissotriton helveticus. The sequence goes on along the minus strand of NC_136068.1, from coordinate 1,622,277,389 downwards.
TTATAGCAAGCGGCAACGGGTAGCGACTGAATTGCGGGTGCTCCAACCAGACTAAGGGGTCTATTAGGATGGTGGGTGCCCGCCTTTTTTTGTCCACCCGCCTAACATTTCCCCCGCCATATTACGATGGCGGTGGGGACCCAGGCGGACAGAAAGACCGTCTGCCAGTTTTCCGCTGGTAGACAATCCGCCAGATTGCCTACAAGAAATGATCTGCAATATGGTGGCGGTGCCTGGAAGGCACCGCCATCCATATTACGATGATGGCGGTCTCATGCCTTTCCATGGCGGAGACTCTGCCTGCCTTTCCATGGCGGATACTCCGCCTGCCTTTCCATGGAGGAGACTCTGCCATGGAAAGGCATGCGGGGGGTTGGGAGGGTGGGTGGCTGCACTTGGGGGGTACATTTGCATGCACAAGGTGGCAGGCACCACGGGGTGCCAGTCACGTTGTGCATGCAAATGCACAACATGCCCTTTTAACATTGTGGTGGATGCTGAATACAGCACCGTCCGCCACAATGTTAAATATACAGGATGCGACTGCCATGGTGGCGGTCGCATCCTAACATGCACAGCGGGACCGACGCACCACTGGCAGCCGGTTCCAGCACCACTAGGGTGGCGGGCGGACTGGAGTCCGCCCACCATCCTATTAGACCCCTTAGTATGTATCCAAGAAACCCACACATGGGGCAAAAGAAAACTACTGTTTGAACTGGGATTAACAATATTAGCATGCACACAGCAATCCACTACTACATATGTGTAGCGATATTGGCAAAGGGCTACATACAAGGGATAGGAAGAGTGCTGGCGGATAACCATGGGAGGTGGCTATCGCCGAATGTATAATTGACAGCACAAAGTGCACAGTCTGCTCTGTATATGGTTCGAACTTTGATGAGGCACCAGTAATAGAAGGGTTGAATGTGGAACTAGCATTATGGCCAACTCTGTTAATTTTGTGTGGTGACTTAAATATACACCTTGAACCAAAGGGCTTGCAGGAAGACATTAAACGATACAATGGAAGGAAACCTAAAGTATTTAAAACACTTCAGCATTTATTAGCGGATCACGGTTTGGTTGACACATGGGCGGCTTTACAGGGGTCTGATCCTGGGTATACATTTTATTCACACCCGCATCAGTAGTTAGTGAGACTGGACTATTTTGATCTATCAAGACTAATACTTTCTGATGCTGATATTCAGGTGCAACCACGGATCACATCAGATCTTGGGCCTCTTGTATTGAATCTACACGCTCTCAAGGCAGGAACAAAGCCTAGATCATTTACATCTGACAGGAAATTACTACTGAATGAAGGGTATGTAGCATACATGAAGGAGTGGATAGGCAATTTTTGGCCATAAACCGTAATTCCACAGAGACTGGCTTTGTCTGGGATGCTCTAAAAGCTGGTTTTAGCTTAGCTTTGGGCTACATAAGCAGAAGCAGACGAAATTGGCCCTTCAGTAGCTTTACGGTAAACTTACAACAGCTGAAGAAAATATCATGCGGTGATTCAAGCAAAGGGGGATATTGCATGTTTGCAAACAGACGTAGCTCAATGCAAGGCCAAAATAAATCTACATTGGAGCAAAGACGTAACTAGGAAATATGCTATTAGTAAGAAACAAAGCTATGAGTATGGGGAGGCAGCCGGATGTTGTTTGACGCAAAGGCTCCGATTGAGAGAGGCTGCCCAAAGAATTGGATCTGTGGTTGACTCCTTGGGCAACTCTGTAGATAAAAAAGTTGGGATTTTAAATGTTTTCCATGACTTTTATGACTGGAGAGAACCTTGATAACCATGCTGGTGAAACACTGCTGCAGAGCCTTAATTGTAGAAATGTGAACCCTCAAGATGCAGAAACGCTGGAGGCACCCATAACTACTGAAGAGCTGGAAGCGGCAATTAATAGTTTAGCCACAGGTAAAGAGGCAGGGCCCAACAAACTTCTGCTGGAGGTATATAAAACCTTCTTTGGAGAGCTTAAGGATATGCTTTTCAGCAAGCACAAAAAGGCGCAGCGCCTTTGACCTGGAATGAGGCAAGCATAATTGTTTTTAAAAAGAAAGACAAGCCACCTGAACAGCCGTGCTCCTATCGCCCTATTTCGTTATTAAATTCTAATGGCAAAATCTATGCCAAAATTTTAGCGACCAGATTGGCGGATGTGCAAACTTCGTTGGTGTCGATTCAACAGCATGGGTTTATACCTAAAAAGAGCAAAATCAATCATATTAATAGGGTGGTAACTCTACTAGATATAGCTAAGACCACAGGGAGAAAATACAGCTCAATTTTATTAGACGCCGAAAAAAGTGTTTGATTGGGTCGCATGGGAAATTTTATGGGCAGTACTGCGACGATCAGGTTTTAAACAAGGTTTCATTACAGCTATCCAGGTTTTATACTGGCGCCCGACTGCCAAAATCTGTATAATGTGCCTTGAATTAGATCTTGTATATATTACACGGGGCACAAGGCAGGGTTGGCCATGCTCCCCTTTGTTGTTCTCACTATATATCAACCCCTATTCACTGATGCTAGAGCAAAATGCAGAGATAGAATCGGTAATTTGGATGTAAGAGCAGTATTGGGTTTTCACATACAGGGACGAAGTTGCGGTTGTTACTCCAAATCCTATAATGGCTATGCTCAAGATAGAACAGCTGGCGCGTGAGTTTGGAGCTGCCTCAGGATACAAACTTAATGTGTCTAAGACACAAATTCTGTGTTTAAATCAAGTGGGCTATAATGACCATCGAATTTTGAGTGAGGTATCATAACTGGGTGTCAAATTAAGGACATTATTAAAGACAATTGTGGAGATCAATTGGGGCAATATCTTAAAATCTGTACGGAAACAATTAGATCATTGTGAGCGTTTGCATCTCTCTTTGGTGGGGCGATGCAACGTTCTTAAAATGTTAGTACTACCCAAGGTATTATGTTACTTTGGATATGTTCCGTTAGAAATTTCCTGTGTTAAATTGTCAGCACTCCGATCAATCTGTGCTAGGTTTTTATGGGCGCCGGGGAAGCCTCGTAGAGCTATGCGCTTCATGGTCCTCCCCCGCGAGAAAGGTGGTTGGGCAATACCGGATTTTACCGTATATTATCATGTGTGTCTACTACAAAATATGAACATATCAACTGGGGAAGAGCCTCTTAGCACCGCCGAGTCTCCCTCTATATATCAGATGCTATTGGGCTGTGATGCTAAAAATCGATTGTTCGTGAGGCTGAAGCCGTTATTATAAAAAAACATATTTAAGGTTTTAAATGCTGCACGAAAACGTTACGGATTTGAAAGGATCTCCCATTATACTAAGTTTGCAGCTACAGTGCTATTGCCATATATATTTTGGGATAGGACCATTGACAGATGGTGGATCAAAGGCATCCAATATATTGGAGAGCACTATGCTAATGGGACCTTGATGTCTTTTGAGATGTTAGCTGAGAAATACTGCCTCCCTAGATCTGAAATTTTATAATATTTACAAATTCGTGATTATTTATGCAAAAGCCGATGTACGATCGAATTGAATCCTTTAGTGGAGGCGGTGCGGAAGAATGCGCACATCAGCATCTTATATAACTTACTATTAGACACTCAGGGCAGTGATCTGGATATGCACAACATTAAGTGGGAAAACAGGTTAGGGTGCCAAGGCACTCGGATGGAATACACCATCGATCTGGCTGGGAGGTTTTTGATGTCTGCTAACCTTCGCTCACAACATTATAAGACCGAGATTAACCTCTACTACACCCCAGTTAGGTTGTTAAAATGGGGAGGGGCAAACAATGGCAAGTGTTTTCAATGTGGAACTGAGGAGGCAGACGTTGTGCAAATTCATTTTACAAGTAGGCACCTAGGTAACTTTTTGGAGCACCTAGAGAGATTCTTAGCGGAAATCATGGGGGGTATAGTCAGACTGTCTACTTCCCATCTGCTGTTGGGTGTGGCTCAGAGTGACAGGTCTGATCAGTTGGAATATAAATTTCGATACTTGGTTTTCTTAGTTACAGCCATAGCCAAGTTATGTATTGCTTCAATGTGTCTTCAGAAAGATGCTCCGACTTTCAATCTATGGAGGGCCAGATTCTTAACCATTTTTAACCTAGAGCACAGCTTATATACCCTGAAAGGTTCCCAAAAGAGGAAATGGAGATATGGTGGTCAGTTTTGGCATACATGGAAGAATGATGATATGCATCTTGGTTTAACCTCGAATTATCTAGCATTTGTACTTTAATGAATTGTTATGGATTCGAGATTGATAATGATGAAATATGCACTGTACGTTATTAAGTAGCTAATTACTGTCTAAATATGTTGCTGATTTTTAGGACTATGTTTTTTAAGGCTGCTGATTTTATATTTGTAATGTAACTATCATGGACTAAAAATAAATGTAAAAAAAAAAATTTTTGTTAGAAATTATTCATAAACAAAAACATTATTACATACATTTATTTTATTTACATCCTACTCTATAACACCACACAATTCACAACCCACATCTAAATTAGAAATAAAAAGTACTTCCATAATTACCATAATTAATTATTAATTAAATGAATATTATTAATAAAAAAACAAATTAAAAGGCATACAAATGAATTAACTTCCCACCCTTTACCCCAATAAGTCCCACAACCCACACCTAAAATTAATTACACAGTTACCATATATAATTTTCAATTAATGAAATAATATTAATTAACAACTAATTATTAATTAATAAAAAATAAATTACTTCCCACTGCTTACCCCTATAAACCTCACAACCTGAACACCTAAACATAATTACACAATTTCAATATTTAATTTTCAAGTAAATAATTAATATTAATTACCAACTAATTAACAACTAATTATTAATTAATTAAAAATAAATTACTTCCCACAGTTAACACTATAAATGTTCAATTAAATAAATATTAATAAATAAATGAAACATCATTCATTTATTATAAAAAAATTACTTCCCACCCTATTCTCCTATAAACCCACAACAAGCTACGGAACTAATAAACACAAACTTTAATTAAAATAAAATTGATAACTACTAAAAATGTAACACATATAGTACAAAACATAAACAATACTTATACAAAAACATACATCACATACATTTAAAATATATAATAAAATACATAACACTAATAAAAAATCGATATTTTAAACAACTATATTTTTGCAAACGATATTATTGACTTCTATATTTTTTAAAACAATATTTCTTACCTTCAAATTGATATTCTTGACCACGATATTCTTGCTGTCAATATTTCTCACTGACGGTATTTAGGACTCAATATTTCTGTAGTTCGAAATTTCCAACTCGATTCTTTGTCTGCACACCGCACTAGGGACCGACAGTACGCCTCCTCCTGGACTACTCCTGCGCCTTTACTTCTTACACTGCAACCACAACTCCAAGTGGGAACGGAGAGTCCCACAATGTCCACCCTTTGAATTACATGAGAACACCTGCCTATTGGGACTGTTTCCACACAAGGGGGTCGATTCCGATCCGGTAAAAAAAACGCCCGTACGATTCGTATCCGGAGCCCTCTCCGTACGACTCGTACAGACGCCGTACGACCCGACGAGTATGATCCGGACCGGGGTATCAGGACGCGATCCGTACGGTCCACGTCAGGTAAGGGCGATTTGTACGGAAAAGCGCACAATCACATACACACCGTACGGTGCATACCCCCATGATCGCAGGTGTATGCACCGTACACCCAGCGTACATGGGGTACGGTGCGTACCCCTGCGATCATGGGGGGTACGCACCATACCCCATGTACGCTGGGTGGACGGTGCGTACTCCTGCGATCATGGGGGGTACGCACCATACCCCATGTAAGCTGGGTGTACGGTGCGTACCCCTGCGACCATGGGGGGTATGCACCGTACCCAGGGGGGGAGGGGGGGCGTTCCGTACCTATTTCGTCGTGAACTCTGCTTTTACGGCTGTTTTCAGCTCCCATAGAAAAAGAGTCATACTGTGCGTACCGAACACGTATCGTACTTGCTGGGTCATATAAACCAGCCGCGAACCATACGGATGTCGCGTACAGTGGGTTCCGACAGAGACTCGTACGGGGATCCGAGTCGTACGGTCTCTGTACGATTCATACGGAGTCCGGCTCCTGGTACGAATCGTACTTCATTGTACGTATGGCAGCCATTGCAGGGTACGATTCGTATGGGAAAAACGCTCTGAACGGCTATTCGGAACGGTTTTTACCGGATCAGAATTGACCCCCTTGTGTAAGAGCCATCACCTCCAAATTTCGAACCTGGCCCATCTCCATACCCCCATGTTTTGAGAATCCCCTGTGGCGTGCGTCTCTCCCTACTGGGATGGAAATGAGAATTATCCAATTGGGTGAACTGTGAGGGTTGCACAATGAACCTGAAGTACTGAGGGGTCACTGCAGACCTGACCACACACAGGCATGGGACCAGCTACTGAAGGAGTGTCCACTGCTATCCCCGGATGGCCACTTAATTACCGCCTCGGAGGGAGACTCAGCTGGGGATGACTGAGTCACCAAACACCGATTCTGGAACGCCCAGACATGTATGCACCACACACTGTCCTGTGATGCTCACGATGAAGACCCACATGACTCCTTCTCCTAGCCCTCCCACCACACTATGGTTCACTTGCACACCACTGCTTTGTTACTAGAAACAACAATTACACCTCAGCCACTCAGCGACCTTACATTTGCCATTTTTTATTTGTTTAATTGATGTCTTGCTTTTTCTCCTAGTTTCCTGTCTGTACCATTTCCTAGCAGGACTAATTCACATACCGTTGGTAGCTAACTAGAGTGAATATAATCGCCAAAGTCCTCGTTTAATGACTCTAGGGGGCATATTTACAAGCCTCTAGCACCACCGGAGCGTCACTTGTAATATTACCCTGAATTGCACTGTTTTAGTAACTGCAGCCTTGTTACTATGCAATGCTTGATCACCCCCAAAAGCACTTGAATTTATGTTATGTTTCAATATATCTGGCTGCGATTGTACTCTATGGGATACATTAACAAGAATATGGCGCATCCCTTGGCTTACCCCTGCACCAGCGCTAAAACAGCTGCCTGTTGCAGGGATGAATGTGTTTGTGCAGGAAGGGACACCTTCCTGCACCAAAACAATAATTAATGGTGTTTTGCCCCTTCTATGTGTACTACAGATTGCAGCACACAGAGGAAGAACAAAAAATGAGGAGAAATAAAAGCATTTCTCCTCGTTGCGCCACATTAACATTAGGATTAACATTAAGATTTACAGATCCTTGTAATTTTGGAGCAGTGTCAAAAAGCCATGGGTGTGGTTGGGCACGCCCACAGCACAGCATTGCACGCTCTTTTGCCATAGGAAACTGCGTAACAGAGGGCCATATCTACAAGGCTGCCTTAAGACATGCATGGTGGCTTAGCGTGGCCTTGTAAATAAGGGCTAGCACTGAGCGCCACCAGGGCGTCAAAAAAGTGACACTCTGGTGGCACTAGGGGTTTGAAAATATGCCCATATATACGGAAATGCCAATAATGTTTGTGTAAAAATAGTAAGTGAGTGAAGGAGGCAGATGAGAGATTTCTAGATTTCTGAAGGATGATTGTTGGGTGACTGAGGTCTGATTTTGAAGTTATTGTGTTGTTGTTCTCTTGTCTGTTGTTCACTAATTAAGCGGTTATTTGTCTCCAATTCACTTAGGGTGTTCTCAAAATCCTAAACTATCGGCAATGTTTGCTGGCAAACCCGACAACAGTGCGGCAAATATATTCTAATCAGCTTGCTCAAACCCTGCCAGAACAGCTATATTATGAATTTTCATTAGTTTTGCAGTTTTCTTTCATTTAGTTATATTTTTGGGAACCAGTTCTGAGCTTGTTTTCGCTCGGTAGAAACCCACACACACTTCAGAAGAGCAACGAGACTTTAAAAGCAGCAGTTTCGATGCTCTGTTGCGTCGGTCCCCAGCACAGTGAGGGGGAGGAGTCCCCTCAGTACAGACTTGCTTAGAAATAGCCCTGAACACAATATCCACAGAGAGCACACCCGCCAGCGTCAGATGAGGCCTGACATCTACAATATCCAATGGAAAATGAAGGATGTGACCTTCAGATTGACAGCAAACTGCAGCTGTGAAATTGACTCAGCCCCAAGAAAATCCAGCATATGACAACACCCTCTGCAGCGCACTAGAGTGCCCACTGACCAATCAATAACAGATCACTCAACATAAGAATATGTCAACAGAACAAGTGTAAGAGGCAATATACTGACCCAGCAGAGTTCTATCTACAGACTTCAATTTGCCCATCGATTAGATAGGTATGTAGCATAAGAGGATCTCTAGGGACTCGGCAAATAAATGTATATTTCCTAGTGCATGACGAGAAAGGTTTTCTAGTAAACATTGCATGTACAGCGTATTCGCAGTACATTATCATGAAAGTATAAAAATATGGAGAAAGTCACCATTAGAAAAACGATGTCAAACTAAAATATGCAACTAAAATTGAGACCCAACTCGGGCCCAAGAATGTCTTATGACAGTTCTGACATTAGCAGGGCCACAGATCAGTTTGAAACAAGGCTGAGTGTCTCTAAACTTGGGGACACCAGATATTGGCGGAATATCTGCACAGTGCAGTTTTTATAGTAAAATGCCCCAATCACCAGGCACACGGTGAAAGAATAATTCAGCCGCAGTCTCCTTGCATGAAGCAAGGTCCAGAACCATGACAGTGATCCCCATGAAAAGCAACAGCAAACTAAACTTTCATGAAGTGTTAATGTGCATTCTTTTTCAACCCAAAGCATGTTTTAAATTATTCAAGAAGTACCTTGCTATAAAATGGGGAAAAGACATGAGACTGCGGGCATCAGGATATGTATGCTGAAATATGGCATGAATAATTTCAAAGTTCTGGGACAAATGTCTTCCTTTGAATTTGTCCTCATTGATGACTAGGAACATGTGTATTTAAAACAGCTATATGCCGTATTACTAAAGAGAGATAAGGATAAGCAGATGAATTCTTTGATTAATTGTGCCCATCATCATGATGTTCAATTCAAGTTTCACATGCGACACCTACATCAGTGCTCAGAACCACTCCTATGGCTCACCACCCTCAGGATTAGCAATGCTGAGGGTTGAAATTCAGCGAACTCATCCGGGCCTTAGAATCTTGCCCTTAGAACTATGGAAGGTCTAGGGCCTAAATGGAGCTCATATTTTACACATGAGCCCTCATGGAGACCTGAGGAAAGAGAGCATCACCGGAAGCTGACTTAGCAAGGACATCTGCATCATGAGTCCTATTTCTTTATCCTAAGACACTCTCTGTCAAAAGACAAGAGTAATGAAACAGCTTGTCCTAGACTGCAAACGTATCCCATTGTGAATCCCTTTTTTTGGACTTGCTAAAAGACCTATGTGCTATCACAGCCAGTCTTGGTTGCTACAGACAGCTGAGTGGAAGAGTTGATGACTACAGTATCAGTAACCAGTTCCAAGAACTCAAACATAGTGGGGCTAGTCTGGAAGCCTACACAAAAAAAGCAAGATGAAAAAATCCAGCAGCATGGAACCTTTGGTGATTGTGTGATTGCTTCAATATTGCACCATAGGGGAATGGCGGAAAATGGTGGGCAATTCATAAAACACAGGTAGGGCATCCTTATTAGGAGTGCCGGGAATTCCTCATGCAGGCCTATCAGAAGCTTTTGTGTGGCTTGGGTCAAAAGTTTAAAGCGGGACTCATTCTAATTCTGTCCCAAGAAATGTTTGTCAGCATGTTAGACATTTGTTTTGTGACTGGGTGGCATATTCTCACTGAAGGCCACAGAATCAGTGCCAGCACCAAACAGAGAAGACAAGTTTCTCAAGTAAAATCCCACACTAACGATTCAGGGCTCTTTTTCCAATGACTCCCCAATTTCAGGGGTAAAACATATCCACAAACAAAACTATTTAACATAAGAATTGTACGAAGACATTTTTTTTAGCACTCTAAGCTGCTCCTCTCCAATATCAAAGTACTCTAAATTACATGTGACTATTGAAAAATGTATGAACTTAGGAAAATGGAAGTCTATGTCTGCCCTGCTGTCATGTATAGTTGTGAACTGCAGATGACTGTGAATGTCCGAAGGAAGCATGAGTCTTTGACCATTCTCTCTGGCATCATATTTATTATCAAACTAGTTTCTTATCCTCAAAAAGGTTCTGGAACCTTTGTGTGGCATCAGTTGAACTCCTTCCTGGAAAAAATTGAAAAATCCTGAAGTTATCGGCCCCCACGCGTCTGCCAACAGGCTAGTTTGTTCCAAGATCAAGCACCCTGCACCCTCTGCCAATGCAAAGCTCTCGAGAACCTGGCTCTTCACACTACAGCAATCACCAGTAACAACTGGCAATACGAGATCTGAACTTTGTGCTATAAGATTGACAGACCCCAATGACTGCTAAAGCAAATCTCTAGCAACAACCATTTGTGACGGCAGACAGGATAGTCATGCTACAGCAATGACTGTCTGCAATGCCCAGCCTACTCAGAAATGTTTAGAAATACACCAATGGCGAGAACTTGAGGGCTATATTTATCATTTTTCCCCCACAATGCAACACAGCAAGACACCTTGCTGCACTGCGCTATTTGAAAGGGAGAGAGCAGGAATGCACCACATCTATCAAGATGCGACACATTCCTGCCCTCCCCATTAACTGGTGCACTTTTGACTGCCTAGCACCAACACAGACACCCTTGCTGGCATGGTTGTTTTTGTGCAGAAAGAGACACCTTCCTTCCTTCACAAAAACAATTCTTTAAGGCTTTTTCCTCTTTCTACGTGTGCATTCGGCAGCACACAAAGAACGAAGCACAATGAGGAGAAGTAAAGAAATTTCTCCTTGTTATGCCTACTCTGGGAAAGCGTAGCATTTTGATACATTACCAGGTCTGCCACTCATGGTAAATCAGTGAATGCACGAAAATCTATGGATGGATGCTCTACCAATCGAACATCTCCCTGGGGCAGACTACACTATGGAACAGCCTCCCTCCTAGCCTGCGGCGGGCTGAGTGTCTGACAACCTTCAAAAAACCAACTTAAAGTCTGTTTTTTTGCCAATGCTTGGCTTCTATGTTAATCCAGTTGGCCTATACTGTCGGCTGGAGCACCGAGACGCTTCTAATTGAAGCAGCTGTGCACTTTATCAAGTGGAAATTGATTGAGAGTAATGCAAGACGGCAACCTGCGCTGCCTTGTGTTACTCCAGATTTACCAAGCACTTTACCAAGCACTTCAGGGCCACGCAAGGTGGCTTAGTAAATCTCATCTAAGCTTTGCATCGCCCTTGCATTACCTTGTGTGGCATAAAGTTGACTCAAAACTTTGATAAATATGCTCCTAAATGTCACTTGTGGACTGTAGTATGTGTTAAACCATCCACTAGGTTGACCAGCAAAGCCAATGAGCATCTTTAATACACTTCCTGTTAAAAAGATTGGTAAGAATGCGTGCCTCGATGTAGAAGATTTCATGCCCTAAATAATGTTGCAATTTTGAGTTTTTCTGTGGTGCCCAAACCCGTCACTTTTTTATGGATACTGATCCAGCGCTCTGACTGAAAAACTGTCTCAATAGTGCTACCTATCACCAAAATACTCACCATTAATCATGAAACACAATTAGGCCCATAATACCAATGAGACGATTTTTGAGCGACTGAATCATGTGGCCTGATTAATTAAGTCTACACTTATACTATTTACACTATTTTATACAACTGCAGTTTAACTGTTTTCACCATGGTTTAAAACATTTATCATTTATAAACAAGCCACTAAAGGCGATTGGATCAGCTAATGGAAACTAGACCATGAATAAACAAGACCAGCTTGTTACTTCAAATCTAATTTTATTAACTTTATTTTTCAAAGAATTAAAGCATTTACATTTTTAGAATCTTTATTTTATAGGCAAATAAGCAAGCAGCATTTTAATAAGGAAGTGATTTAATAAACTGACATTTTCAAAGCAAGCTCAGAAACATGAATCATTAGTAGAAAAATAGTTTCCATTCCCTAAATCTATTTCCCTGTCTAATTTCTTGCATCACCTAGAAAGGAAAAAATCATTTAGAGTCTGCTGTCCTTACGTGCGCCAAAAGTCCAACAGCATGTCACGTCATTCAGGAATCGGAAAGCAAGGGATTTTTCCCTGCTCCAAATGTCAGGTTTTATACCTTTCTTTCTAGCTAAACTTTCTACAATTTACATTCTTTCGAGAGAATCCAAGCTTTTCATTGGCTGTCCAGTGTCAGTCCATGATAACATATTAGGTCATGTCCGATTCTTGACCAAATCCAGGCTTCACATAAGCCCCTATTGTCTTTCACCTCCACGTCTTTCGGCTTCCTCAAAAAAGATACTTTTCCCTTGAGTTTCAAACTTTGACTTCCTAGCCTTGGCAGACACTTTAAGTTCCTGTCCTTGAGCCTTTTTCTCCGAGAGCACGTTCTATTCAACCAAAGAACTGCTTTTTCAAATAATGATGACTGTGCGGCAAAAATCTCCACAGCTACGCATGTGCGAAGCCTTCACTCTGGGCAAGGCTTTGCATCTGCAGTTCTGTCAACCATTTTTCTAGGCCTCACTTTGGAAACTATTATCAAACAACTGTTACCCACCCCCATTTCTAATTAAACCTGTTAATCATGTTACCTGCAGAAGCATATACATGCAGCTTTATATTTACTTTTCCTTCAGGAACTGAACGAACTCCTCGAGCTTTTGTCACAGAAAGGACATAACATAAGCACACAAAATAAGCACATGCCATTAGTTAAACAGCCGCATTTAATACTGACAAAGACAATAGACATGGTTAGTTTATTATTTTTTTCTCTTTGCGATTGAAACATAAAGCACATAAGTTAATCCCGCGTGTATAAATGTTTGCATTTTTAAACTAAGTTGATTAATAATTTCACCACATGCTTATTAATTCAATTACTCATTATGGGAGATTAACTTCGCAAGTTTGAACAACATTTTGTTCTTCACCTTGCTTCATCAACTCCCTCATCTGGTGATTTCTAAATCACCAAATAATACCCCAAAATTTATACATTTTCAACCCTTGAACATGTTTTGGACTTTCTTAATATTAGTATCGCTAAAGTTTGGTTTCATTTACTTTTCTGCAACTTTCATATTGAGTTCTCCGAAACTCTTCTAATTCTATTTCTTTTTCTTTCTCCTTTCTCAGTTTGTAAATTGGTTTCTTTTCCATTACATGTTTTCTTCTCCTGTGTAACATGCAACTAATTTTTAACAAAAGTATCACTATAGCTATGACTATTAAAGGAAAAACTATTTTACCTATGATTGAACTACCAATCTCTAGAAACCAGTGTTTTATTGCTGCAAATCTTTTACTCAAACGTTCTGAAAAACTATCATCTTCTGAAGGTTCTACTTCATCATGTAACTGAGTTATATTTTTAATATACATTTCTATATCCTTACTTTTGTCAGGAAGATATGTACAGCAATGTTGAATATGCAAAATTCCACAGACTCCTCCCTCCTTTGCCAGCAAAATGTCTAAAGCAAGACGATTTTGCATTACCATGGTTCTCATAGCAATACGCTCTGTATTCACTAATTGAAATCCAGTAGCAGTATCAGTTGACAATCTATCAACAATTGTAGACATTCTTCTAATTTTGTTTGCTTTCAGAGTTATTCCTACCATAGGTATTAGTGCACCAAAAATGTCTCCCATTATTTCTGAAAAGCTTTCCCTTTTAAATCCAATCAGGCGATTGCCAATTTCAAATGAACCTTTTGCATTTCTATCCACATGAACAATTTTTGGAAAAACTAAACCAACATAACATGTCCCATACCAGTGGTCTGGGAAATTGTAATAAGCTTTATTCCAATACACACAAAATAAATTTCAGGAAAAATTGGATCTTTGCCTCCTTTAAATCCCCAACCCCCTACAATACGATAAGTGTCTTCACATTGACTTGCACCTACAAAGTAATTATCAAACAAAGTATTATCTCTTCTTATACACAATTTTCCACTAACAGGTTTATCTATATGAATTGCAACATTTTCATTTCTACCATTGAGCTTTTCATCTTCCATCTGCCAAAATTTTGACTTAGTTTGTTTCAGCATCTCATTTCGCTTGTAAATTGCCCTTCTCTCTTCCACTATATTTAAGAACGTTTTCTCTTCTGTTCTCAATTTACATGTTAAATTATTTCTAAAAGCATACTCATAAGTGAGTTCATTAGTTACTAGGAAAAATTCCCTCATCTGTTTGGCATGTTTTACTTTATTCAAGCTATTTTCAACTTTTAAATTTGCAAAAATCTCATCGAAATCTGAATAAAAATACTCTAACTGAGCTGTTTGATAAAACAAGCCAGCTATTACACTACAAGTTACGCCATAAGTAAGAGGAAGCATATTATACGTTACACCTTCAGATACAGAAGTAGGTAACTTCACACAAATATAGCAATCTTTTGCATCCATCACCTTAACATATTCAGATAAAAGTCTCGAAAAGGTATTACTAGAAAAATCACCTACAGATCTATCTTGATGAATTTCTGGTTTATGTACAATGATTTTATCAGATTTTTCAACTTTATCATGATTAACCACAACTTTACTAGTCATGTTGGTTTTATACATCTCTTTATCTATTCCAAAAGGAAAAATGACACCTAAAATTAACCATACTAAAATTATCAAGATGGGGCGTGGCCAAGATGGCGGTGTGAGCGGACGCTTCCTCCCGTAGCTCCCCCGTCCGGGCTCGGCTCGAGCCCCGGTTCCTGCGCTTCTCTCCCCCCGCGGCTGCTTTGCGGGCGAGGGGACTGTGCCGGAGTTCCTGGGGCACATTTTGAAGCCACTTTGACTCCTGTCGCCCCGGAGGAAGTGCCCTAAAGTTTGCTCGCAGATCGCTCCACGGAGAAGGGCTTGGGCCGCGAAGAGGAGCCTGGGGGCGGAGCGTGTTGCGGCGCTGTCCGGGCGCCTCGGCTGGGCCGAGTGCGGAGTGCTGGTGCTCCCGAGGGACCGGACCCGAAGTGCTTTGCTGAGTGCGGGACCCTCCGGCCGGAGCCTACGTGACCGGAATCGCCGATGGGTGGCAGACCCTGGACCCTCGCTGGTGCTCTGATTCTTCGCCGCTGGTGCCGGCGAGCGAAGCGACGTTGATCCCGGACCTGGAGGCGGGGGACGGAGGCGTTTCAGCGGCGGCCGATCTGGGCGCGCCCGCCGGTGCGACTGTGGGGCACCTGCTCTGTACTTTCCTGGCCCATTGCAGCCCGGCGGTCTACGGCGGTCTTGTCGGCCTGGGCCGCCCTCCCGGGTCCCGCTCTCCCGCCATCCTGTCACCGAGGAGCTGGAACTGGCGACCCACCCGGCGCCCTTGCTGACCGAGTGCCTCCTTTCGCCCTGGCTTCCGCTCCGACTTCCCCGAGAGTGACCTACTAAGGAGCCCTGACTTTGGCCCTGCTTACCACTCTGGTCGGTGCGGTGATCGTCTCGCCCTGGACTGTGCCGCCATTTTGTCATCTGTGACGCATCACCCTTGTCCCTGGCGGGGCCTTCACATTTGGTGCCCACGAGCGACTAGACGCATCTGCAGCGGCCAGCCCTGAGCTTCGCCCATTGAGGAGGCCGGGATGTCTGGGAGAGGGGGCGCAAAAAAGGGGGACCGCACCCTGCCAGACATGCTCAGCAGGGCCCAGCAGCAGCGGGACAGGACGCAACCATCCCCGGGGCCCTCTCGGGCCTCGGCAGACGCCACTGGAGGCGAGCCACCGGTCACGAGGTCCTTCATGGAGGGCCTATTCAGCTCCCTCAGGGAGGACTTCCAGACGCTCAAGAGCGAGGTAGCCAGCGAGGTCCGAGAGGTGCGCAGAGAGGTCGAGGGCCTTGGCGAGCGTGTTGACACGGTGGAAACGGCAGCCCAGCGCCGCGATGAGGAGATAGTCCATCTCCAGCAGGATGTTCTCCGCCTACGGGAGCAATGCGTCGAGCTCCAGGCCCACTCTGAGGACCTTGAGAACAGGTCCAGGCGGAACAATATCCGGGTGCGGGGTGTTTCATCCACAGATGAGGGATCGGACCTGGTGGCCTATCTGCAGGACCTGTTCCGGGAGATTTTAGGAGAGGACACGGACTTTCCGATTCGCATAGACAGAGCGCACAGAGTGGGCCGCCAGCGCCAGTCATCGGCACCCCCCCCTGATATTCTGGCGTTCCTGCCGGACTTCCCTTTGAAGGAGCGCATTATGACAGAAGCCCGCAGGAAGCAGCCTTTAACCTTCAGAGAGCGGCCCGTGGCGCTCTACCAGGACCTGTCCGCCATTACGCTGCAGAAGCGTAGGTCCTTCCGGATCGCTACAGACTTTCTGCGGGAACATGAGACGCCCTACTCTTGGGGTCACCCCTTCCGTCTAATCTTCCGATGGAATGGAGTGTTACACCAGCTGCGCTCCCTCCAAGACATCTGCGGGGTGTTGGGACTCACGGCCACGGAGGAGGACGGAGCAACGCCCGCATGGAGACGTCCCGAGAGACGGGGCCGGCGAAGATCGAGGAGACGACAATCGCCGGCGACTGCGAGTCGCCCTGATTCCCCTACCGTCAGAGCGGAGATGGCGGAGGCCCTGAGGGCGGCGGCCGGGACCTCGCCTGAATCCAGCGGTGTGGCCATGACGGCCTAACTTCACTCCGGGGGGAGAGATTCTTAGCCTCTACGATGCTGGGTTGGGACTGGGGGGTTGGGGGGGGGTTAGTCGGAGGTGAGTGGCTGAACGTCCACTTGATTGATTTCTGCAGACTTGCCCGTTCGGGCCGGACTGAGACAATGGGATGTTTTTCTTTGTTTCTGTTTTTGGCTAGTTGCCGTGGGTTGGTTCAGGGAGGGTTTAGAAGTTGGTTTGTTGTTGGTGGGGTCCCGTCCGATGCTGCCCATGAACGCGCGAGGCCGGTTCTGGCCTTCCCTGCACCCCTGCCCCGCGCGCCCCCTCCACTGTTCCTTCGCTTGCTGCATAGCGCTTCGATCCCCTGGGAGCGATGCCGTCCTTGAAGGTGGTGACCCTTAATGTTAAGGGTCTGAACAACCCTGTGAAGCGTAGGGCGATCCTTTCCCTGCTGGAGGGGACGAAGGCGGACATTTGCCTTTTGCAGGAAACCCATTTACTTTCCAATGATTGTCATAGGTTGCGCTCTGCCAAGTTCCCCACCCTATTCTTCTCTTCGGCGGCGACCAAGACTGCGGGTGTTGCCATTCTTTTAGCCAGCTCCTTCAGGGGCGAGGTGTTGTATAAATATGCCGAGCAGAAGGGGAGGCTCCTAGTGTATCGCATGCGGCTTGGGGGTATCACCTTCACGGTTGGCTCCGTTTACAGCCCGAATGACCACCAGGATCGTTTCCTGGCATCAGTGTTGGTGGACGTCACTGCCTCGCCCGATCGCCATGTTGTCCTGGGGGGAGACCTAAATATGGTCTTCGACTCAGCTTTGGATAGGTCTGCCCAACGCTTCCCGCAGACGGGGGAGCTTTCTCGAGCGGTGCGAGACCAGATTGCTGAGATGGATCTGCATGACCTCTGGCGCACTATGCACCCCACCGATAGGGACTATTCCTACTTCTCCCATGCGCACCGCACTTATTCGCGGTTGGACTACCTCTTGGTGAGCGGACCGCTTCGCTCGGCCGCCACGGCGGCAGACATCGGGGTCCTGTCCCTGTCCGATCATGCGCCGGTTTCGGGAGTCTTTGCTTGGCCGGCAGCCCCCCCCTCTAGAGGGATGTGGCGGCTTCGGGATACGCTTCTACATAGGAAGTCGGTGGTGACGCGAGTGGAGGAGGTCATTCAGGAGTACCTGGTCCACAATAGCAACTCCGACACGTCTCTTGCGACGCAGTGGGCAGCCTTGAAGGCGGTCCTCAGGGGGGAATTTATTTCCATTTCCTCGGCGGAGAACAGAGAGCGGCAATGTAAGAGGGACGAACTGACGGCGCAAGTCAGGGAACTTGAGCAGGTTCACCGCCGCACGGGAGCTCCTCGGGTCTGGAGGCAGCTGAAAGCGGCGAGGAAACTCCTCTCTGCGCTAGATCTAGATCGGGCGGAATACGCAGCGTTGCGTCTGAAGCATGCCTTTTATACGGGCGGAGACAGATGCGGTAAGCTCCTGGCCCATCGGCTCAGGGCTGCGCGGCAACGCAATGTGGTGAAGGAGTTAGTGGGCGCGGATGGGGTCCCGGTTTCCGGTGACGCGGATGTGGCGGATTCTTTCCGTAGCTTCTACGAGGCGCTATACGCCGCGGAGCCCTCCCCGCCGGGAGAAGCTGAGGCCTATCTGGAGTCTGTGACCCTCCCGTCTCTGGAGCCCGCCCAGGCGGACCATCTGGAGAGGGACATCCATGTGGTGGAAGTCATCTCCGCTATCGCGCGATTGAAGCACGGTAAGGCCCCGGGCCCGGATGGCTACACGGCCTTGTTCTACAAGACCTTCTGCTCCACTCTGGCGCCTATACTGGCTCGCTTGTTCAACTCCTTCTCTGTGCCGGGGGCCATCCCGCCGGACCTTCTTTCCGCGACGGTGTCGGTTATTCCGAAACCCGGGAAAGACCGGACCCTGTGCGGTTCATATCGGCCTATTTCGCTTTTGAATGTGGACCTTAAGCTCTACACGGGGATCCTGGCGGCCAGACTTGGCCTGCACCTACCGGGCCTGGTGGAGGTGGACCAGGCTGGCTTTGTGCCCGGTAGGCAGACAGTCGACAACACCAAGAGGGTGACGCACGTGTTAGAAAAGGCCTCACGCATCCCGGGGGAACGGATGTTGCTGTCGGTCGATGCGGAGAAGGCCTTTGATAGGGTTCATTGGCCGTATCTTGAGCTGGTTCTCAGGAAACTGGGGATCGGCGAGAAGTTCCGCTCCATGGTCTTCAATTGTTATAGGAGACCGTCAGCATCGGTGCGGGTCAACGGACACAGCTCTAGTAGTTTTGTCATTGAGCGTGGTACGAGACAGGGATGCCCCCTCTCGCCGCTTTTGTTCGCCCTCTATATGGAGCCGTTCGCCCAGAGGATTCGCGACAATCCGGACGCTATTGGGGTTGAGATGGGTCGGTATACCCATACTGTTAGCCTATATGCGGATGATGTCCTGCTGACCCTGGATGACCCCAGGCGGTCACTCCCTGCCTGCGTTCGCGAACTGAACGCCTTTGCACGCGTGGCCGGCTTTAAAATGAACATGTCTAAATCGGCCGCTCTGGATGTGTCGCTCTCCGCGGACACCAGGCGAGACCTCCAGCGTCTTTTCCCTATGCAGTGGTCCTCTTCCACGGTGCCGTACCTGGGGATCCTGCTTGCACCTTCGCTGCCCGAGATGGTCAAGGCCAACTATTCTTCCCTTAGCAAGAAGATTAAAGAGGAACTCGGCCGATGGGGCAAGGGCCTGCTCTCGTGGCTGGGCCGTATCGCGGCGGTGAAGATGACGGTGCTGCCCCAGATTTTGTATCTTTTTCGCGCTTTACCTCTCCAGCCCCCTGTGGGTTGGATACAGGAAGCGCAAGCTGACATCTCCCGTTTCGTGTGGCAGGGCCGCAAGCCTCGGATGAAGAGGGTTCTTTCCACGCTTGCACCGGAGGCGGGGGGTCTCGGTGTTCCGGACCTCCGGAAGTATTTTCA
Organism: Lissotriton helveticus; assembly: GCF_964261635.1. Lineage (NCBI taxonomy): Eukaryota > Metazoa > Chordata > Amphibia > Caudata > Salamandridae > Lissotriton > Lissotriton helveticus. The sequence goes on along the minus strand of NC_136068.1, from coordinate 1,622,257,571 downwards.
AGCGGCGCAACTCCGGTATTTGGTGGAATGGAGCAGATGGGAATCGGACAAGCACTGGCTTTTTCAAGATCAGGCGGTTGCAGGTCGCACCCTTCAAGAGGTTCCATTCCTGCGGCGCGCACACCGCCCGGCTAATCTCTACGCCTCCTTTGTCACCCGGGTTCCGCTACGGGTGTGGGATGCGGTTTGTGAACTCCGCGAGCTCACTACTTTCCCATCACCGTTCACGCCCATAGTTGGTAACCCAGACTTTACTCCGGGCCTGGCCCCAGGAGCTTTTTCTCACTGGGTGCGGGCGGGCTGCAGGGCGCTCTTTCAGATTTACGGGCCGGAGGGCGTGCTCCCTTTCCAACAACTCCGACAGGACTTTGGTCTGACGGAGGTGGACAGACTGCGTTATATGCAGGTCCGTCACTGGGCTCTCCAACCCCAAGTGCGTGACGTCGCAGCCCGCCAAATCACACCTTACGAGCGGTGGCTGGTGACTCGGACCTCGGATGCCAAGCTTATCACTGATCTATACAAATTTCTCCAACCCCCGCCGTTTCATTACCACAACCCGGGGAGAGAGTGCTGGCACAGAGAATTGGGCAGAACCCTGAGCCACAAGGAGTGGGACGGGATCGCATATCGGGCGAGGCACTCTGCGTACCACACTGGGCTGACGGAGACTTTTACCAAGGTGTCCACCTACTGGTATTACACCCCGGAGAGGCTCTACGAGATGCACAAACTCACCGACAAGGGTTGCTGGCGAGGCTGCGGACAAGAGGGTACTCTATCGCACATTCTCTGGGGGTGCCCGATACTATTTGCTTATTGGAAGGAGGTCTTAGATGAGGTGGACAGGCACTTCGAGGTTGAACTCCCGCGCCTCCCGGCGTATGTCCTGCTAGGCCTCCCCAACGACTTGATGTACCCGCTGAAGTCCCGCAGGGGTAGGCAGATTGCTATTGCGCTAGGCTCAGCGGTTCAAAATATCCTTGTGCACTGGCGCACCCCCACTGCCCCCTCTATCACTGGCTGGTTACACAGACTCTGGCAGGTACTGGGTATGGAGAAGATGTCGCTCACGGTGGCTGGTAATGTTGACCAGTTCGAGGAGCTCTGGCACCCTTTCTTGGCACTGTTGTCCACGGAATTTCGGGAGATCACATGTCCGAGGTACCTGCGCCTTCTTAGGCTGACGCCGCCGGCGGCTCCAGCGGATTGAGAAGGATGGGATCGGGGGGACTGGGGGCTGGGGGTGGGTGGCTGGGGACAATGTTTCTATAACGGGCTATTGGACGGGGATGTTGGGGTATTGTTTTCTTCTTTTTCTTTTTTTCTGGGGATGGGGGGCTTGGAGGGACTGTGTTGTTTATGCTGTGTTGCGGGTCGCTACTCATGCTTAGCTTTGATTGGGAAGTTGGGGACTATTGGAGGGTTATTCGCACGGCTTTCTTGCCTTACAGCATTTGCCTTTTTCCCCCTCCGGGACTGCCGACCTCCCCGCTTTCCACCAGAATCGCTGCAACATGTCTCCTTATGTACTGTATGTAAACTTGACCTCCTAATTCCCTTCCCCCGTGTTTTTATGTCTTAATAAAATGCTTTAAACCTAAAATTATCAAGATTACACATATTGAAGACAGTTTGCAACATCTTTTGAAAATTGAGCATCTCGAATTATTGTTAAAAGAAGGCATCTTTTACTTACAAACAAGAGCCTTTGAAAAAAAATTAAAAATTAAAAATTACTAAATATACTCCCTCTTTTTTTTTTTTAAACGGATAATCTTATTTTCTAACAGCTTTTCTTCAACCTTATGTCATACATCAATATGTTTTCCAGCTAACACAATTTCTTCGACCTTGTGTCACCTAACACAATTTCTTCAACCTTGTGTCGGTTAATGAACAAAATTAATCATTGTCACTTGCATCATCTAAATTTATTTGGCTACTGTTTACTTCTACTACAGGCGGAATTATTATGTAGGTCCATTCAGGCGACTTGTACTTCGGATTTGGCTTTATCACTCTCTTTGCCCTGCTGTTTATCACTTCAATTTTCTTTCCTGCTTGATTTTTCTTATTTGAGTCTTCTTCATTTTGACTTCAAATCTCATTGACTTGCTCTTTTGTTTTATTTACTAATTAAAATTTTAGGCCTTCATTTTCATTTGGCCAGTTATCTCCTTTTCTTGATAATTTCTTTTTCGGTTCAGCAAGATTATACTCCACTCTCCAAGCTCTTTTTCTTGATCTTTTCACTCTTGATTCATCTCCACTTTCACCTGTTTCACTTTCTGTGTTATCAGCTTTAGATTCAGGTACTTCTTTACTCGGCAGTTTCACCCTGTTAGGAACATCATCCTTATAGCTGGTACTTGGAATTTCTTCTTCTTCTTCAATTACTTCCAATTCACCAGTTTCAGGATTTTCGTTCCTTCTTCCAGAGCTTCCAATCTGCATTTCAATACTCTCCTGATCTTGAATCACCTTTTGTTCAGATTCTTTTTCTGCTACTCGATCTAGCAGATCTTCATCATTTTCAGAATCTTGTCTTACAATCTCTTCATTTTCTTCATTCAATGCCTCATTCGCATTTGAATTCTCCAAATGTCGACTTTCTTGTCGATCTTCAGGATCTGGATTTCTTTCAGGTTCTACTTCTGAATCTGAATCAGCTGTTGTATCACCTTCGTCAGGATTCTCAGGTGCTGGCACACGAATAGTATGGCTAGCATGAATCCATCTCTTCAATCCTCTACACTTTACTGCATTTGTTGTGACTAATATCACCTGTCTTGCCTTCTGCCACCTTGGTACTAGGCAATTTCTTCTCCGGTGAACTTTTGTCCTCACCCAGTCACCTGGTAACAGGTCATGAGCTTGTTATTTCTCTTTTGTAATTGCTTCAGTTCCCACCTGATAGAACACAGAAGTCACCACATCAGATAGATTTTTGCAGTAATCCATAATGACGCTATCATTAATGCTCAACAGTTTATCAACTGGAACAAATGCTTGCCTCATGACCCAGCCCATTAGGATCTCATGAGGGCTCAAACCTGTTTTTCTATCTGGAATGCTTCTCAAAGACATCAAAACAAGTGGAAGTGCGTCAGTCCACTTCATTCCTGTCGCTAAACACATCTTTGCTATTCTGTTTTTTATTGTACCGTTCACTTGCTCAACGACACCTGATGCTTCTGGTCTGTAAGCACAGTATAATTTTTGTTTTATATCCAGTACTTCACAAATTAAGTTTAGCAATCTGTTTTCAAAATGTGTTCCACGATCTGTCTCAACCGTCACTGGAAATCCATACCTTGGTATGATTTCTCTCAAAAGCAATTTTGCCACAGTAACTGAATCATTGTGACGTGTTGGGAACGCTTCAACCCATCTTGAAAACAGACAGATTATCACCAAGACATATCTGAGTTTGTTGTGAGGTGGCATGTCAATGAAGTCAAGCTGTATTCTTCTAAATGGACCACCCTCCCGTCCTATGGTTCCCATGCTCACAACCGTTTTTCTGTTTGGATTGATCTGCTGACAGATCAAGCACCTCTGACAAAAAGATTCTGCAATTATTCTGAATTTTGGATTGTACCATGTTTGTCTAAATAACCTAATCATTGAATCTCTCCCAATATGTCCTGGGCCATGATACATGTGTGCCATATCTGAAATCATACTGTCGGGCATTACTGGTCTGTCATCTTTGTAAACCCAAATCTCATCTTCTTCTCTCTGTCTGCATCCTGCTTTTAACCATGTGTCTTTTTCCTCATCATTTGCCTCATCTTGCAACTGTTTTACTCCCTGCCAAGTTTCAACTACAGATGTAAGCATAAGTGAGTTCAAAATATGTTCATTTTCTTTTTCCCTATTAATTGCCACATTTTATTTTTGCACAGAATTTTTCTATTGTGTCAGGATATGAATTTCCTTTTGTTATGTAATCTTCACCTTTTTTATGTGCTGTGCACTTTACCACTACAATTTTTTCTGGTAGCTGAATTCCGTCAATTAATCTTTTTATCAACTGTGCATTTCTGATTGGTGATCCCGCAGAAGTTAAATAACCTCTTTGAGACCAGAGCTGACCATAGTCATGGACTACGCCATAACCATACTGACTATCAGTCACTGTGGTAATGCTTTGCTCTTTTCCCAATTCACATGCACGAATCAAAGCAATCAAGTCTGCTACTTGAGCTGAACGAATTCCTTTGAGACAAGAGGCTTCAATCACATCTGCAACTGTGCATACTGAATATGCTGCATTCAGAACACCTTCATCCGTTCTTAGGCATGAACCATCAACAAATAAAAACATAATCTGATTCAGCTAATGGGACATCTTTTATATCTTGCCTTGGTTTTGTGCAATATTCTAATACATCCAGGCATTCATAATCAATCTCATCTCTGACTTCTGTTTCAGTACCATCCGGTAATAATGTGGAAGGATTTAAATTCACACATCTTGCAATTGAGACATTGTCTGAGCCAAGAATAACCTTTTCATATTTTGTTAGCCTATTATTTGTCAAATGCTGTGTTTTGCTTCTGGTAAGGAGAATTTCAACTGAATGTGGTACATATACTTTTACAGGAAATCCCATTATTATTCCTTCACTTTGTTCCAAACTTACACTTGTTGCAGCTACTGCTTTTAAGCAATCTGGTAATGCTTTTGCAACAGGGTCAAGAACAGCTGAGAAATATGCTATTGGCTTTCTCAGTTTTCCATGTCTTTGAATCAAAACTGATAATGCACATCCTTCTCTTTCACTGCAATAGAGCTCAAATTCTTTTTCATAATCAGGCATACCCAATTCTGGAGCTTCACACAAACTTTTCTTTAACTGTTCAAAAGCTTCTAATTCAGTTTCTGTTAGGATAATCGGGTCTTTTATGTCTACTTTTGTCAGTCTTTGCAGTGGCTTTGCGATTACTGAAAATCCACTAATCCATTGGCGACAAAAACCAACCATTCCTAGAATAATTCTAACCTGTCTTTATGTTTTTGGAGGTTGCATTGCTTGAATCATTTTTATTCTTTCTGTTGTCACTTGTCTAACTCCCTTTGCAATTCTGTGACCAAGATATTTCACTTCTTGTTTGCAAAACTGTCATTTTGCAGGAGATACTTTATGTCCCTCATCTGCCAGATGATTTAAAAGAGTAATGGTATCTGTTACACAATTATCTCTCGTTTTTGCAGCCACAAGGAGATCATCAATATACTGCACTAACGTAGATTTTCCAGGTAAATCTAGATTTTCTAATGATTTCTTTAGCAACTGATTAAAAATAGATGGACTTTCGATTTACCCTTGAGGGATTCGACACCATGCTAATATGCGCTCTTTGAACTGGACCGCAAACATTTGCTGGCTTTCTCGATGCAATGGAACAGTAAAGAATGCATTACATAAATCAATAACTGTATACCATTCTGCATCATACGGAATCTGATATAAAATTACCGCTGGGTTTGGTACTACTGGACAACATGAAACTACAATTTTATTAACCTTTCTCAGGTCTTGAACAATTCTGAAAGTTCCATTTGGCTTTTAAATTCCCATAATCGGTGAATTACATGGGCTACTCTCAATTTCTTTTAGAACTCCTTGTTTTATGAATTTGTCTGTTACAGGAGTAAATCCTTCAATCACTACTGCTTTCATTTTGTACTGCGGAATGTTTGGATAATCTGCTCCTTGTTTTACTGATATTTTTACTGGGTCTACATTTTTCATCAAACCCATCTCATCTCCAGTGAAATCCCAAATGTTCACATTCACTGTGTCTTTTAATTCTTCAGGTAGATTATTCTTATCAAATACAGGAAATACTTTACTTTCTTCTTCCTCCACCATTAACATTGTTAATTTGTAAAGCCCATCTTCTTCTGGTGTCTGAAGCTCAATACCATCCGGTGAACAATATATTGCGCAATTCATTTTACAGAGGATATCCCTTCCTAATAGATTTACAGGACTGCTGTCAGAAACTACAAATCTGTGCATATCTTTAAATTTACCAATTTCAACTTCAACTGGTTCAGTTAAATCTGTTTTTATTTGCTGATTAGCTACACCTACTACTTGGATCTTTTCACCAGAGAGAGGAAGGTTTTCTATTTCCACTGATCTAACAGTAGAACGGGTAGCACCTGTATCCACTAGAAAAGTAATTTCTACATCATTCACTTTACCATTTACAAATGGCCCAGATTGATCTCCTCAAGAGTGGCTCCAAGCACGCACTCTTCCTCCTCTCTCAGGCACCATCAGAAGTAATCCTCAGATTCACTCCCTCCATCCTCTTTCAACCAAAATTGTTGAGATACATTTGACACATTCACTCTTGGTGATCTGTTTACCTGTTCACCTCCGCTGAATCCTGTTTCTGCACTGTATCTCTGCACATTTACACAGTTTGGAAGTGGCGGTTGAGGTATCTGACTTTGCTGAAACACTACCTGTCGCTGTAGCTGTTGCTGCTGATTTATCTAATTCTGCATCTGTGGATTTAATGATGCATTTTTAAAATTTCTGGGCGGATTCTTACATTCGCGCTTCCAGTGTCCAATTTCGCCTCAATTAAAACATGGGAGTTTCTGTTTTAACTCTTCAATATTTCCTATCAATTTTGGCTTAATATAATTACCTTTAAATTTTGCTTGATTCTGTTCAACATTTTTATTTCCTAAAGTTGCTATTTGTTGCTCAGCCACTTTTACCTGTGCCCACATAGCCTTTTCTTTTAGCTTCTTTTGTTTTGCGTCTAATTCATCACTACAGTATTTTGCTTTTCTCAAAATTTCATCTACTCTGAGTGATTGCCAACCAACTATTCCAGATCTAATCATTTCACCAATTTCAGGTCTCAAGCCATAAACGAATCTGTTTATAAAATGGCTCATATCTTTTTCACTTAAACTTTCATAACCACTGTATTGTTTAAATACCAGCAGTAATCTTTCATAAAATGAATGTACTGATTCTTTTGGCTCTTGGGTTGTTCTATCTATTTTAACCCAATCTATCTCTTTTGGGGGAATCTTATTTTTCAAAAACACAATCACTTTTTCGTACATTGTCATTACATCTGATGAAGGAGCACCTGTTACTTTATGTCGAGGAGGTTCTTCTTTTGGCCAATCTATAGAAATTTTACATTCTGTCCATAGATCTGATGGGACAACTATGTCAAAGAATCCATCAAGATCAACCCACAAAACGTTTGAAACTTTCACGAATCTGTCTACCTGTCGATACCATTCTACAGGTTTTTCTCTCAATCGAGGAAAATCATTTGTAAACAGTAAAATGTCCTGTCTTGTCCAAGGAACATGCACATACCCTCCTCTAGGTATTTCTCTCATTGGAAACTCATTTACTACTTCTTCCTTCTTTTCTCTGATAGGAAATGCTAAACTTGTTCTGTCTTCATCTCTTTTCTTTGTCCATTTCACTCTCCATTTACTTAATTCACCTAATTTTTTCAAAATCACAATTAAATATTTTATATGAATGATTCTTCCTGTGGTATTCATATTTTCAATGTCTTTTTCAGAGAAATCCACCCTATAATGTTTCTGCAAATTCTTCTGTCTACTTAAATCCACTTCTAATTCAGTAGCCATTTCCTCCAATTGATCATATTTGTTTTTCGATTTCCATGTTATGCTTTTGCAAAGAAATAATAATTCATCATCCTGATATAGCTTCAAACTGTCAGTTCCAATCGTTCCAATTATTAATCCCTCTAAATCTGCTTTTAATTTTGCAACATCAAGTAATTTAGATTCTGGGGTTTGTGTTAAATCTATTTTACTCAGGTTCTTTTCCGGTGTTCCAGAGTCGGATTCTGCACCAGATGGAGTTTTAAACAACGAACCTTGATTAAAAGTTAAATCAGGCATCATCATTTTTTCTCAATGAATTTCAGACAAATCTGAATAAAAAATTTCAGTCACTTTCTGTATTTCTGCATTTAATGGAACAGTTAAAGCTGAATGTCTAACTTCTTTTTGATCAAATACTGGAAGAACAGGTCCAATCGTTACTGGTACTGTTACTGCTTCCATGTTTTTAGTTAGCTGCTGTATTAATTCATCCTTTGAACGAAAATATTCTGAGGTATTTGGTAATTCCTCACACCTTTCTGTTCTCATTTCATTTCTTGGGGTTACATTTCTTTGAACTGGGGTTTCAGCATAATTTCTATTTTCTCCTGATATACTAGAATTACATCTTGTTTCTACTCTTTCAGGTGTTTTTCAATTATTCGGATTTGATCTAGGAGGTGTCTCATCAATAATTTCTCTTGGAGGGGCAATAACTTCTCTTGGAGGGGCACTTGGGGAAGACCATGAACAAACTGGTTGATAAGGTGGCGGTTTTCTAGTATAAATTTCTTATAATACCGCGTTCTCTTGATCACTTTCTTCACTATTTTTCTTTTTCTTTTGGGCACTCTTTTGTCCAGTTGCCTCATTAACTTGTCTCACTGGGTACAAACCATCACACATGTCTGCACGTCTCCATCGACGCATTCTATTCTCATGTGTTTCTCTATCAAGACCTAATCCAGTACCTCTTGGTATACCTCTACTCTCTCGTTCTAGTTCAAACATTTCATCCTCCCATTCAGCTAAAGCCTCAAATTGAGTAGGTCTAGGCTTTGGTACAAGATTTGTCATCTTTTCTCTTAATTTTTTTCAAAACTCTTATATTAAATGATCCATCTTCCGGCCAAGCTAATACACCATCATTTTCGGTATATTTCATCCAATTCTCAATACAAAGACAAGTATGATAGCCATATTCACCCAACATATGAGCTGCAGGTGTTTTGTACTTATGAAGTAATCTTCCACCTCACGTTGCAATTTTCTTGTCAAGTTTCATTTTGTTTTTCAATTTCTGAAACCATGAAAGCTTCTTTTTCTCCTTTATATAATAATAATCCATGTTTTTAAACAATTTCCCTTACTTCGGAAAAGATCGTAACAACTTCCTTGTTATTCCGCAACTCCAACCAATCCGTGCGCGAAACTCACTAACCAACCAATCAGGTTTGTCTACGTCACTATCCTGCTCAACCAATAGAATTACTGCTTTTCAGGATGAGCCAATCAGCTGTAAGCTTGCCTTAGTCATGTGAACCAATCAGTGCGCGAACACTGCGACGTATGTTAGCCAATCACAGCGCGACACCTGTGACGTATGCTGCCGCTGCAGCTTCTCTGTCCCTCACTCCGCTCCTTAAACTCACACCTCCTTTACAAAATATTTTTCACACCGCCATATTTACAAATCCGTCAATCGAATTCAGTTAATAACTCCATAAAAACAAACCATTTGTCTGTTTCGCTAAAATAAAGTGATAGCTTTCTCAAACATTCAAGTATTCTTTTCGCGTGAAATAGACGACGCTATTTTCACAGAATATTTTGATTCGTTGATAAAGTAAGGCTACTTTACCCTTCTAGCAGGTAATAACAAGCTCGTTTCTCTCTAAATGCACATACAGAGATATTTTATACCTCCTTAGAGACAATTCAGAGTTTAACTCGATCGTTCATTACAAATTCATTTACGCACATCCATACAGAGAAAACCCTAACCATGCATATATAAATCTTTTAGTAGGACTTTAACCTACTAACAAAAATCCTCACTCGCCAGTAAGATAGACGACGCTTTCTTACCCTTCACTCAAGCGTGGATAAATTCTACTACTCTTTTCACAATGAGTTTTAAAACAGGACAGTAGTCCCTATACTCAAAAGCTACGATGTCATAGACAATCCTCACTATACATTCTACCTTACACACCTAAAATAGAAAACCCTAAACTTGTGCTGTACGTCCACAACACTTGTGATATACGGCGATACCACTATTTTGAAACAGAACAAATGCACTGTGTAACTTCACCTGTCACACTTCTCTTGCCGGCAATCCAGGAATTTTCACACTGCTGGAAAATACCTTTCGACTACATGTAACAACTGAACAAACTTAACATGTTTTAGACATCAATCCTATGAATTTACCATGTAACATTCTAGTTACCATAGTAACCGAACTCTGCTACCAAGAAATTGATCCAGCGCTCTGACTGAAAAACTGTCTCAATAACGCTACCTATCACCAAAATACTCACCATTAATCATGAAACACAATTAGGCCCATAATACCCATGAGACGATTTTTGAGCGACTGAATCATGTGGCCTGATTAATTAAGTCTACGCTTATACTATTTACACTATTTTATACAACTGCAGTTTAACTGTTTTCACCATGGCTTAAAAGATTTATCATTTATAAACAAGCCACTAAAGGCGATTGGATCAGCTAATGGAAACTAGACCATGAATAAACAAGACCAGCTTGTTACTTCAAATCTAATTTTATGAACTTTATTTTTCAAAGAATTAAAGCATTTACGTTTTTAGAATCTTTATTTTATAGGTAAATAAGAAAGCAGCATTTTAATAAGGAAGTGATTTAATAAACTGATATTTTCAAAGCAAGCTCAGAAACATGAATCATTAGTAGAAAAATAGTTTCCATTCCCTAAATCTATTTCCCTATCTAATTTCTTGCATCACCTAGAAAGGAAAAAATCATTTAAAGTCTGCTGTCCTTACGTGCGCCAAAAGTCCAACAGCATGTCACGTCATTCAGGAATCGGAAAGCATGGAATTTTTCCCTGCTCCAAATGTCAGGTTTTATACCTTTCTTTCTAGCTAAACTTTCTACATTTTACATTCTTTCGAGAGAATCCAAGCTTTTCATTGGCTGTCCAGTGTCAGTCCATGATAAAATATTAGGTCATGTCCGATTCTTGACCAAATCCAGGCTTCACATAAGCCGAAACACGTGTCCAGGGATGGCGAAGACAGCGAAGATAGCAGAAGATCGAAAGATGATGCATCGCGAACACTTTACTACATTGACCAGAGTCCTTAGGGGCGACACCGCCGGTGTGTGAGTAGTGTGCGACCCCACCCCCATTTGTAACTTTAAAGCTCCCGTGAGCAGTGGGCTGACGAGCCTGGGATCCCGCACCTACGCGCCTGAGTGGTACTATACCTGGCAGATATTGGCAGCCATCTGCAACCCCAGTACACGGCCTATCCCTGCTGACGAGGGGTGATACCCCGAAACACGTGTCCAGGGATGGCGAAGACAGCGAAGATAGCAGAAGATCGAAAGTTGATGCATCACGAACACTTTACTACATTGACCTGAGTCCTTAGGGGTGACACCGCCGGTGTGTGAGTAGTGTGCGACCCCCCCCCCATTTGTAACTTTAAAGCTCCCGTGAGCAGTGGGCTGACGAGCCTGGGATCCCGCACCTACGCGGCTGAGTGGTACTATACCTGGCAGATATTGGCAGCCATCTGCAACCCCAGTACACGGCCTATCCCTGCTGACGAGGGGTGATACCCCGAAACACGTGTCCAGGGATGGCGAAGACAGTGAAGATAGCAGAAGATCGAAAGATGATGCATCGCGAACACTTTACTACATTGACCAGAGTCCTTAGGGGCGACACCGCCGGTGTGTGAGTAGTGTGCGACCCCACCCCCATTTCACATAAGCCCTATTGTCTTTCACCTCCACGTCTTTCGGCTACCTCAAAAAAGATACTTTTCCCTCGAGTTTCAAACTTTGACCTCCTAGCCTTGGCAGACACTTTAAGTTCCTGTCCTTGAGCCTTTTTCTCCAAGAGCACGTTCTATTCAACCAAAGAACTGCTTCTTCAATTAATGATGACTGTGCGGCAAAAATCTCCACAGCTACGCGTGTGCGAAGGCTTCACTCTGGACAAGGCTGTGCATCTGCAGTTCTGTCAACCATTTTTCTAGGCCTTACTTTGGAAACTATTATTAAACAAACACAAGACATCAATTAATTAGAGAATTGAAACCCATTCTGTTACCCACCGCCATTTCTAATTAAACCTGTTAATCATGTTACCTAGCAGAAGCACATACAAGCAGCTTTATATTTACTTTTCCTTCAGGAACTGAACAAACTCCTCGAGCTTTTGTCACAGAAAGGACATAACATAAGCACACAAAATAAGCACATGCCATTAGTTAAACAGCCGCATTTAATACTGACAAAGACAATAGACATGGTTAGTTTATTATTTTATTCTCTTTGCGATTGCAACATAAAGCACATTAGTTAATCCCGCGTGTATAAATGTTTGCATTTTTAAACTAAGTTGATTAATAATTTCACCACATGCTTATTAATTCAATTACTCATTATGGGAGATTAACTTCACAAGTTTGAACAAAATTTTGTTCTTCACCTTGCTTCATCAATACCTTCCACTGTCAGATGCTTTAAGGTATTGGCTTATGCTCTGATTTATTTTCCATTCCTATACCCGAAGAGAGTCAGGTTCTATTGTGTTATAATTCAAAGGAGACCAGCTATCGTGTTGGTGTCTTCTTCAAGGCTATACAGAATCCCCTTTGAATGAAATCAAAGAATGAAAAGGCATTTTTATAACGCATGGCTACCCGGAGGCTTCCCAGTGCTGCAGCGTGAGCCAGAGGGGGTGGTCTTTATGGTCAGAGCCAGGTTTTCAGCTGTTTTCGAAATGCAAGATGGTTATATTCCCGACGGATAAAAAGCGGTAGGGAGATCCAGAACTTGGCAGTGTTGCATGAAAAAAGACAGCCGCCCGTTCTGGCCTTCTTGATTCTGCTAGGTGGAGCTCATCAGAACAAAGTTTTCTGGTAGCCTTTTAGGGTCTGATCAAGGCTTTGATGATGGGTAGTCCTTTTCCTTCTAAAGACTTGTGAGCAACTCAGAGAGCTTTAAAATGGATTATCTCCTGCACCGGAAACCAGTGGAGGGAGCTTAGGGCGGGCTTTGCTGAGCAGCGATAGTTCATACCCGTGAGCAGTCTTGCTGCCGAATTTTGAACGATCTGCAGTTTTGCAACCACTGAGTTTGGGGCACCTAGGTAGAGAGCGTTGCCATAGTCTATCCTGGAGAGAATTAGGGCTTGGATTAGAAACTTTTTAGCTTGGCAGGGTAGTAGCGGGATTATTTTGCGAGTCATCCTGAGCAGGTAATAGCACGCAGCAGCAGTCTTCCTAGCTTGGACTTTGAAGGTAAGATCTTGATCTAACCAAATACCCAAGCATTTTATCTCGGTTTTTGGGACTGGTGCCGGGTCCATACAGGCCGGCCACATGGTGCTAGTATAAAAACTTGACTAATTGCCAAGCAGCATAAGTTCAGTTTTATCACCATTGAACTTTAGATGAGATAAGCTCATCCAATTTGCCACTTCCTCAAGACAAGAATGAAGATCAGTGGGCGACTGTTCAGCCTGGCTCAGCGCTTTGACCAGCTGAGTGTTTTCAGCATATGTGACTATATGGATACCAAAGGGGAATACGATATCCGCCAGAGGGGCCATATAAACATTAAAAAGAGTGGTGCTCAGGGATGAGCCCTGGGGGACTCCACACTGCAAGGGGAAGGGTTTAGATAACGTATAACCTTCAAATACCTGGAAGTATCTTTCTTCCAGGAAGGATTGTAGCCATGATAGGGCCGTGTCTGTCACTCTCACATTCTTGAGACGGTGAACCAAAGTGCCATGGTTCACAGTGTCAAAGGCTGCACTCAGATCAAGAAGGATTATGGCAGAGGATCCTCCAGAATCTAGAATCTTTCTCGACTCTTCCACCACCGCTAACAAGGCAGTTTCGGTGCCTTGGCATGGGCGGAAGCTTGTTTGTGAGGGGTGGAGTAGTTTATGGGACTCAAGGAAAGCAGAAAGTTTGTGGTTGACGTATTTTTAATACATTTTGGGCCGGGTCCAAGTGAGGTTTTTTAGTAGTGCTTTCACCATAGCTTTTTTTCAGACCTGTGGGATTATGCCGGATGCTAGTGAAGCATTGATGAGGTTGGTACTGAGAGGAGCAACAGTAGGTGCTACCAATTTCAGAATGTTTAGTGGTGCCGGGTCAAGGGGTGACCCAATCTTGACGGAAGATAAAATGGGTAGGAGTGATTCCTGGGTAAGTGGGGTATAAGTCTCCAAGTAGTGATTACTCTACTGCAGTTTCAAGTTTGTAAGCTTGGGTATTGAGTCAATGTCTGTTTGGGGAAGGTGCTTAAGGATGTTTTGGACTTTGGTAGAGAAAAATTCTGCAAGTTCATTGCAGCGGCGTCCGGACATGTCTGGTACCGCCGGGGGGGGGGGGGTTGGGGACCTTAATAAGTTTTTTTGCGATGCGAAACATTTCTCTAGAGGAATTGGATGATAATTTAAATAAAATTCTCATAGTAAGAGGCTTGCACTTTTTTTATTTCTGCTTTGTATGTTAAAATGGCCGCCCGATATTCTAATTTAGTCGGGAGAGAAGTCTTTGCTCCATGTTCTCTCTAGTTTTTTACATTGTTGTTTCAGGAGACGAAGTTAGGGTGAAAACCATGCGGACTTGTTAGGTCCGACTTTCTTCTGCATTCATTTTCTTGGTAGGACCATGTCGAGTGAGTTCTCAATCCGGGTGGAGAAACGCCTGTTGGCTGCGACTGGGTCGGAGTCTTGGTTTGGTATGGTCTTTTCTAGTTCACGGGTCCAATCCTCTATGGGGAGCTTGGGCCAAGGAACGTATGTGAGTGTGGGTCGGCAGGGTGTGTGGTCTCGTGGTGAGCAGAGAACAGAAGAAAGGGACAAGAAAATGGTCCGACCAACGGAGTGGGATGGGAACTTTCCCTTTTAATTCACCCATATTAGACAAAATAGGGTAGAGTAGATGTCCTTTTGTATGGGTTGCTTGTGTGACCTTCTGATGCAGTTGGTATGTCGCAAAATCCTGGGCTAGGTCAGTGGCACTCCTCTCTCTAGCCCTCAAAGAGGATTTTCATGACTGAGGGGCTTATTTATAAGCCCATTGCGCCACTGGTGCGTCGCATTTTTTGACGCATAGGCGAGGCAGTGTTGCAGGGTGCCTGCCTATATTTACAAGGCCACGTAAAGTTACCCTGCCTGGCTTTTCATAGCCTTGAAGACATGGCCCCCTTTCATGCATTACTCTGTGTGAAAGGGGTGTTCCATGTGTGTGCTGTGGGTGTGCCCACGCAACATCCATGGAACCAGAGGCATTCCTAGATTTACAAGGTTTTGTAAACCTGGGAATGCATCAGATTCCTAAGCCTCCCGAGAGATGGTGTAAGGGAGTCGCAACAAAGAGAAATACCTTTATTTCTCCTAGTTTTTCCTTTTCTTTTTTTTTTGTCAAATCTGTTTTATTGGCATTTAAAATTTTCATAATACAACAGGAGCATCATCCACGTAAGCACAACTACCTGGGCACATCGGGCAATTATTCATAAACATAATAACATTACATTTTAGGTTCGCAATGTCTAGGCTGTGTAGCTACGAGTCATGGGGTATTTGCCCAAGGCTGGCTGGATCGTGGAGTTCCTGACACGGAAAAAGACTATGGGGCTGTCCATGAAGGTAGTGGCTAAGTAGACGAAACCTACTTGTGGTAAGCACTGCTCCTGCGGGAAAATGTCTATTTTCCAACAAATTACAAGAAAATATTAATAAAATTATACACCAAACAAGTGTTGTGGAATAATAAGTTCTATTTTATAATTTTCTGTCATAGAACTTTTATCCAACGTTTACAGATATATACATATTGCACCTATTTTACACCTGTGCTGCATGTAGATCAACACATTATACATGAGGGCATTACCATTCCATTCCGCTGTCCATGAAGGCCCACGCGCCGGGCCCTTTTCCACTAGCAAGATTCTGGATTCTGGGTAGGCCACCCGGCTTAGACCTGCATTCAGATAAAATATTTATAAAACAACAACAAGAGAAAACTGTAACAACAGCGGCGAAACCACAGTCACATTTCCACCCTCATCCTACCCCCCGTCTTCCCCCGATCCCCACCCCCCCATGCGCGCGCACCCCCTGCCACAGCTGCACCTGTACTTTAACCGTTGTGCCCCATTGGAGCAGGGATTATGCATAGCAAACTATCTCGGCAGGCGAACGGCCCGTGGCATGCTTCAGCCCCCAGGGGCTCCCTCCGCATCCTCTGCTCCACCCGCGACACCCTCCCCTTCTGGCAGTTGCAAGGCATTAAGCATGTGCTCCCAACGCTCCGCTATAGGTTCCTTTCAGAGACCTAGTGTTTCCTCCCTCCGCATGACGGTCCACTCAGCCCGGGCCCACGCCTGGAAAGAAGAGGACCACACCTGTACGCCTGGCGGCTCACGTGCCTTCCACCTCCTCGTGAGGAGGCACTTTGCCACCACCAGCCCCAGGTCCAGGAAACGGGACGACACCTTATCCCTTGGTGTCCTCCTAAAATGGTGTAAAAGGTACTCGGGCCAATCAAAGAGTATAGTACGGTCAGTGCATTGTCTGAGCATCTCACTGATCGCACTCCAGTAAGTGCCCAATCCAGGACAGCTCCACAGAGAATGAAGGAGCTCCGCTCCCACCACATTACACCTGGGCCAGGACGTGTCAGAGCATCGAAAGCATTTGTTAATTAGCTCAGGTGTGAGGTAGGCTCTATGAACAATGTACAGCTGTATCTGACGAAATCGCATATTTCTGGGAATGTGCACCAGGCTTTTAAGGGCTCTCTCCCACTCTTTGTCCGCGAGTGGCCTTCCCAGGTCCCGCTCCCACTTACCTCTGAGAGGGGCTAAACTAGTCCCTGCATGTGTACGTAGTAACGCAGCAAACCAGCGAACCAGGTGCTTTCCTCTTCCTATAACATGTAGGTACTGCATGGTTAGGTGTTGTTCAGGCTCCGTCCCTACATTTCCCCATCAGGCAGTCAGCTTCGCTATCCATGAGCGATGCAGCAAGAACCCCCCGGGGGAGACCCTCCTCTGTTACTAGCGTCTTGTATGGCACGAGCACCCATCTATATAGAGATTGCCAAGTGTCTGGACATCAGCTTCCTGCCACTCTGTGAGCATGGAGCCTGTGAGTACCCCCTCACCACCCGGGGAGCCCTCCAGAGGTATGGCAGGTGTGTATGTAAACACGCTACGTGTAAGGAACAAGGCTCTTCGGTAGCACTTATACGCCACTGCCAGCAAAAGCGGAGTAGGGCGCTCAGGTGCCGCTAGCGGGTGAAAAAGCTTAGTTACACGTATGAGAGAGTATGGCGGCATTGCTGCAGCAGTATCATCTCTGCCCCTATCTGCCAACCAGCGGGTGACCCACTGCAACTGCGCAGCCAGATAGTAGTGTTCGAAGCAGGGGGCAACCAGTCCCCCCCTGTCCGTTGGCAGGAATAACTTCGCCAGCGCCAGCCGGTGCCTGGATGCGCCCCAGATAAAGTCCCGCAGTATCTTATTGAGCATAGAAAAGAAAGAGGCCGGGAGAAATAAAGGCAGATTAACAAACCCCTGCAGCCAGGGGTTTGATAGCCAACGCAAACATCAGCGGGGACAGGGGGCATCCCTGCCTGGTGCCCCGGCCTACCACCACCGCTTCTGAGATGTAGGGACCCAGCCGCACACGGACTACCGTATTTTTGTAGAGGAGATCGACCATCTGCAGGAATTCTATATCAAACTTGTAGAGCGTTAGCACTGCTTATAGGTAACCCCACACCAGGCAGTCAAACGCCTTCTCCAGATCCAATCTCAGGCACCCTGCCCTAGGCCACTCCTGCACTGCCTCAGCCACCACTCTCAAGTATCTCCTGAGGTTTAAGGACCTCACTGGCACAAACCCGCTTTGGTCCCAGTGTACTAAGTGGGGGACCACCGGTGCCAGTCGTTCTGCAAGGATCTTAGCGAAGACCTTATAGTCCACGTTAAGCATTGCCAATAGTCTGTATGTAGACAGGACTGTCGGGTCCCTGTCCGGCTTAGGCAAGGAGACCAGGAACACTTCCCGCATAGAGGGAGGCAAGGAGCCCTTCTCTATTGTACAATTCGAGAAGGAAGGGCGTGAGGATTTCCCGGTTTGCTTTATAGTTTTCGTCAGGTAGGCCATCCGGCCCTAGGGTTTTCCCTGACGCCATAGACTGAATCGCCTCTCCCACTTCTTCTAGCGTAAGAGGGGCACTAAGCAAGTCCCTTTGTTCCTGGCAAAAGAACAGAGTCAAGAAACCCTTCCAACATATGTCTGGGGCCGGTGCCTCTCGCCTTGTACAGCTGCGCATAATTACCTGTCAGGACACGATGTATTTCGCGCTGCCTGTACACCATCCCCCTCTCCGCGGTGCGGAGGGCTCCTATCGGGGCACCGTGCCCTTCCCGCTGTATCAACCAGGCCAGTAGGCGGCCCGCTCTATCCGCCCTACCGTGCATTCTGGCTGTGTGTACCGCATAGTTGTGGCACCTCAGCCTCTGCAAAAGGACCGCGTGCCGAGCATGAAGGTCTCCTAGCTCGCGCGAATGCTCACCTACCCCTTCACCCTCCCACTCATACTGTAGGAGCTCAGCCTCCAGACGTGTCAGGGAGTTGGAAAGTGTTTTGCGTATATTCCACGTGGCCCCCATACAGTGCCCGGACAGCTACTTTATGTACATCCCACTCTACTATGGCGTTACTCGCAGTCCCTGCATTGACCTCAAAGTAGGCAAGGATGGCTGTGCCCAGCGAGGAGCGGAACTCTGCATCTTCCAGTGCAGTGGGCTGTAGCCTCCACGTGGGGACAGGGGGGCAGTCCGCCTCCCAGCTAACCTGGAACCACAGAGGGTTATGATCGGAGTGTGATCTCCCCAGATACTCTGATTTTTCAAGCAGTGGGAGCAGGCACTGGGTGCCAATCACCCTGTCCAACCAGACATGCAAGTCGTGGACTGATGAGTAATAGCAGTAGACCCTGTCTAATGGATGCTGCGCTCGCCATAGGTCGTGTACCTCCCAGTGTGATAGCCAGCTCTGGAACGCTTGCGCATAAGACGCCACCGCTGCAGATCAGTGGGGGGGGAGGAGCGATCTAGGTGCACATCCAGCACCATATTAAAGTCCACGCCGAGCAGCCAGGGGAGACCAGCATATGGGTGAAGGACCTGGTTCAATTGTTTTAGAAAGGAGGGTTGGTCTGCATTCGGGGCATAGAGTGAACCTAAGAGGACTTCCATACTGTTCAGCTGCCCCGTACTAGGGAGTACCTACCCTCCTGATCCACCTTTGTTTCCTTGCAGATGAAGGGGACGCCCGCTCTTACCCACACCAGGGTGCCGCGTGCATGCACAGAGAAGACCGTGCTATAGATATGCCCCCTCCAGCGTCTACGGAGTTTGTCAAGCTCTATTTGGGTCATATGGGTCTGCTGTAGGAGGTCAATTCCAACCGCATGCTGCTGCAGATAGGAGAAGACAGAGTAGCGCTGCGATGGGGTGTGCATGCCACGGATATTCCAGGTTATTATGTTAGTGTGTGTCATGTGTCCGGACGCGTCGCACCCGCACGGGGCCGTGGGAACGTCTCAAGGGGGGCCAAAGGGGTATCGTCCGGGAGGGGAGTATCAGTGTGCCGTAACTGAAACATAAAAACTATTACAAACAGTGCAACTAGTGGGGCGAGTTCCCGAAGGGGCATACGTCCAAACCTCAAGGTGAACCACCAACAATGAAGTGTTAGTCCAGCGCAATAGCTGCCGGGGAGTGTGTTATGTCAGCAACCAATCAGTACTACGCCCCTGTCGCAGACCTCCCGGGCACTCGAGGGGTGTGTGGTGACGTAGAGGTAGGTCAATCGCGCAGGTCCAATGCAGGGCACTACCGGAAGAGCCCACGGGTGTGTCAACTGCGCAGCGCTTCCTAGCCTCTGGCCGTCAAGTCAAGCCTCAGGTATTTAACCGCATTGCATCGAATGACAGAGCAAACGCACTTGGCACATAGCACATTGCAACAGCGCACATATAGGCATAGCTAGAAAGATACAGAATACAGGGTATGCAGGGGCATGGGCCCTGCGGGGCTGTCGTACTGCACCGTTCAGTCACATGAGCTGATCAGCCATTTGGGGTGTCACTACTAGCATGTTCAAGTCCTCGGAGAATATAGTGGACGGGGATGACGAGCCACTCGCTCCCAGGTCGCTTCGTGCCTGGAGATCCAGGCCGGCAGTGCTGTTCGCTGCTCCAAGGGTCGCCACTGCCTCAAGCACTTCCTGCCTTTCCAGTCTCATCTTGGGCTGGGAGCAACTGGGCCAGGGCCTGTGTCCCGGCGAGCCCTCCGCCTCCTGCCCCGCCTCGACCTCTATTCCTGGCATCCATCCGCCTCCGGGTCTGCAGGTCTTTTTCCTTTCCATTGCCCCGTCTCCTCCAGCCAGTCCCAGACATCTGATGGGGCATCAAAAAAGCGGGCACCCTCCTTCGAGACCACGCGGAGGCGAGAGGGGAACAACAAGGAGTAGGGCAGCTCTAGCTCTCGCAATTATCGTTTCACCGCCATGTACGTGCTCCTCCGCCGTTGTACTGCTGCTGTGTAGTCTGGGAAAAACATCACCCGGCTGTTACCCACCGTGAGATCACCCAGGTTCCTGGTTTCGCGGAGCACCACTTCGCGATCTCGATAGTTAAGGAGTTTGAAGAAGAACGGTCGAGGCGAGCCCCCGGCCGAGGCTTCTGTGCGCCCTTTCTACTGCAAAGTTTGGGGACAGCACCTCCCGGGCAGGAGTTCTCTAAACCAGCTCTCAACATACTGCTCCGGGTGCTTCCCCTCCTCTACCTCCGGAAGGCCTACCACCCGGACATTGTTTCGCAGAGAGCGCCCTTCCGCAGAGAGCGCCCTTCCGCGTCCTCTTTGCGATCTTCGAGCACATGGACCCTGTCAATTATGTCTTGGAGCGCTGACGTCTGGTTTTGCACCACAGGCTATAGTTCTTGGAGCGATTGGTTCTGCATGGCGACCGACTCCGCCAGCTTGCGATGGTCGGCGTGGAGAAGTCGGATGTGACTTTATCGATCCGGGCCTCCAGTGAAACTTTAGTTTGCTCCAGTGTAGTGCCAATGCGCTCCACCGCCTCCAGCACAGAGTCCATCTTAGCCGTGAGGGTCGCCCCCGGAAGCTCCATATTACCGCTCTGGTGCCCGTGAGAAGCGCCAAGACCATCAACATTCAGCTGCATATTTTGCGACTTGTCCCTTAGTCAGCCCATCACCAGCTGTTGCGCTGGGGAATCATCCTTTACAACGCAACTTTTACCACGCAGTGCCTTTACGACGCAACTTTTACAACGCAAACCATTACAACGCATTGCGCTGGGGGGCGCTCTAGGATAGGGAATAGGTTAAATTTACTATCCAACACCTTCCCTACTATCCACGGGGACTGGAGTTGGAATAGTCAAGTCAAGTCAAGTCAGAGAATTTATATAGCGCACTACATACCCAGAGGGTCTCAAGGCGCTTAGAAAGTGGAGGAGGATTACTTGTCAAATATCCACGTTTTAAGTTGCTTTCTGAATGCTAGGTGGTTCTGGGTAAGGCGAAGGTAAGCGGGGAGTGAGTTCCATGTTTTAGCAGCCAGGTAAGAGAAGGATCTGCCTCCCATGGTGGTCTTGTTGATGCGAGGTACCGTGGCGAGGGCTTGGCTGGAAGAGCGTAGTTGGCGGGAGGGGGTGTAGAAGGACAGTCGTGAGTTGAGGCATTCTGGTCCGATGTCGTAGAGTGATTTGTGTGCGTGGGTTAGCAGTCGGAAAGTGATCCTCTTCTCGACGGGTAGCCAATGGAGGTCTTTAAGGTGACCAGAGATGTGTTCGTTGCGTGGAATGTCTAATATGATCCTGGCTGAGGCGTTTTGGATTCGTTGGAGTTTCTTCTGGAGTTTAGCAGTAGTGCCTGCGTAGAGGGTGTTTCCGTAGTCTAGTCGGCTCGTGACCAGAGCATGGGTGACTGTTTTCCTTGTTTCGGTGGGGATCCAGCGAAATGTTTTTCTGAGCATGCGAAGAATGTTGAAGCAGGAAGAGGATACGGCGCTGACTTGTCTGTTCATTGAGAGTGAAGAATCCAGGATGACGCCTAGGTTCCGTGCGTGGTCTGTCGGGATGGGTGCTTTTCCGAGGGCTTCCGGCCACCAGGAGTCGTCCCATGCAGCGGGGGATGTACCTAAGATGAGGACTTCTGTTTTGTCTGAGTTAAGTTTCAGACGGCTTTGTTTCATCCATTCGGCAACTTCTTTCATTCCTTCGTGTAGGTTAGTTTTGGCGGTGTTGGGGTCTTTGGTGAGTGATAGGATCAGTTGGGTGTCATCCGCGTAGGAGATGATGTTGAGGTTGTGTTGGCGTGCGATGGCCGCGAGGGGGCTCATGTATACGTTGAAGAGGGTGGGACTGAGTGAGGATCCTTGTGGTACGCCACAGATGACTTCAGTGGCCTCGGACTTGAATGGTGGAAGGCGGACTCTCTGTGTTCTTCCGGTGAGGAAGGAGGTGATCCAATCAAGTGCTTTCCCTTGTATTCCGATGTTTCTGAGGCGCTGTAGAAGGGTGCTGTGGCAGACTGTGTTGAATGCTGCAGAGAGGTCGAGGAGGATGAGGGCGACTGTGTCTCCATTGTCCAGTAGAGTTCGAATGTCGTCTGTTGCTGCGATGAGGGCGGTCTCAGTGCTGTGTTTTGCTCGGAAGCCGGATTGTGAGGAGTCGAGGGATTTGTTGGCTTCGAGGAAGGCGGCGAGCTGGTTGTTGACAGCTTTCTCGATGACTTTGGCCGGGAATGGAAGGAGCGAGATGGGGCGGTAATTTTTGAGTTCGGTGGGGTCCGCTGTGGGTTTTTTCAGAAGGGCGGTGAGTTCAGCGTGTTTCCAGTTTTCCGGGAAGGTGGCGGAGTTGACGGAGCAGTTGATGACGTCTCGGAGGTGCGGTGCTATGACGGAGTCTGCTTTGTTGAAGATGTGGTGAGGGCATGGGTCTGTGGGGGATCCTGAGTGGATGGAATTCATCAGGCGGATTGTGTCCTCAGTGGAGATTGGGTTCCAGTTGTTAAGGGTGTTCACGGGGGGAGGATGTTCAGCAAATGGTAGGGTGGGTTGGTTTCCGGGTTGGTTGTCGAAGCTGTTGTGGATGTCTGCAATCTTGTTGTGGAAGAATGAGGCTAGGGAGTCGCAGAGGGCTTGGGAGGGGGTGATGTCGTTGGAGTTGGCCGAGGGATTGGAAAATTCCTTGACGATGTTGAAAAGTTCCTTGCTGTTGTGGGCGTTGTTGTCAAGTCGATCCTTGAATGCTGTTTTCTTGGCCTTACGGATTAGTTGGTGGTGAGTGCGGGTGGCGTTTTTGAAGGCGTCCTTGGTGCTAGTGGTTGGGTCTTTTTTCCAGGCTTTTTCAAGGGAGCGGCAGAGTTTCTTGGACTTCTTAAGATCATCGTTGAACCAATCAATCAATCAATCATAGACATTTATAGAGCGCTCTACTTACCCGGAGGGTCTCAAGGCGCTAGGGGGGGGTGCTGCTACTGCCCGAACAGCCAGGTCTTGAGCTTCTTCCTGAAGGCGAGGTGGTCTTGGGTCAGGCGCAGGTCGGTCGGGAGGGAGTTCCAGGTCTTGGCAGCCAGGTAGGAGAAGGACCTTCCTCCTGTTGTCGTTCTTCGGATGCGGGGGACGGCGGCGAGGGCGTGACTGGCTGATCGGAGGTGTCGTTTGGGAGCGTAGAAGTTGATGCGGTTGTTGAGGTAGCTCGGGCCTTGATCGTGTAGGGCTTTGTGTGCGTGGGTGAGGAGACGGAAGGTGATTCTCTTGTTGACCGGGAGCCAGTGCAGGTCTCTTAGGTGTCCGGAGATGTGGCTGTGTCGTGGGATGTCGAGGATGAGTCTGGCTGAGGCGTTCTGGATCCGTTGGAGTCTCTTCTGGAGCTTGGCGGTGGTTCCGGCGTAGAGGGCGTTGCCGTAGTCCAGTCAGCTGGTGACGAGGGCCTGGGTGACAGTCTTCCTGGTCTCGGTGGGGATCCACCGGAAGATTTTCCGTAGCATGCGCAGGATGTTGAAGCACGACGAGGAGACTGCGTTGACTTGCTTGGTCATGGAGAGGGAGGAGTCCAGGATGAAGCCCAGGTTGCGTGCGTGGTCTGTCGGTTTGGGTGCAGTTCCCAGGGCGGGGGGCCACCAGGAGTCGTCCCAGGCGGAGGGCGAGGATCCCAGGATGAGGACTTCCGTCTTGTCCGAGTTCAGCTTCAGGCGGCTGGTCGACATCCACTCGGCTACTTCTTTCATTCCTTCGTGGAGGTTGGCTCTGGCGGCGGCGGGGTCGTTGGTAAGGGAGAGGATCAGCTGGGTATCGTCGGCGTAGGAGATGATGTTCAGGTTGTGTTGGCGTGCGATGGCCGCGAGGGGGCTCATGTAGACGTTGAAGAGGGTTGGGCTCAGCGAGGATCCTTGGGGTACGCCGCAGATGACTTCGGTGGCCTTTGATTTGTACGGAGGTAGGCGGACTCTCTGGGTTCTTCCGTCGAGGAAGGAGATGATCCATTCCAGTGCCTTCTCCTGGATTCCGACGTCGTAGAGGCGCTGCACTAGGGTGCGGTGGCAGACGGTGTCGAAGGCCGCGGAGAGGTCTAGGAGGATGAGCGCCGCTGTTTCTCCGTTATCCATCAGGGTTCGGATGTCATCGGTGGCAGCGATGAGGGCGGTCTCGGTGCTGTGGTTGGCTCGGAAGCCAGACTGTGAGGGGTCGAGGGATCCGTTCGTCTCAAGGAAGGCGGCCAGCTGCTTGTTGACGTTCTTCTCGATGACTTTGGCTGGAAACGGGAGGAGCGAGATGGGGCGGTAATTCTTCAGTTCGGTGGGGTCCGCTGTTGGTTTCTTGAGTAGAGCGCTGAGTTCGGCGTGCTTCCAGCTCTCAGGGAAGGTGGCGGTGTCGAATGAGGTGTTGATGATGTCCCGCAGGTGGGGTGCGATGACAGCGTCGGCCTTGTTGAAGACGTGGTGAGGGCAAGGGTCGGTCGGAGATCCGGAGTGGATGGAGTTCATCGTGCGGACGGTGTCTTCGGTGCTGATAGGAGTCCAGGCGCGGAGGGTGGTGGTGGGGGGCGGTGGTTCGGTTGAGTCGGGCGTGGCGTTCGTCGGTTGGGTGTTGAAGCTGTTGTGTATGTCCGCGATCTTGTTGTGGAAGTAGGAGGCGAGGGAGTTGCAGAGTTCTTGCGATGGGGTGATGTCGTTGTTTCCGGCGTTGGGGTTGGAGAGCTCTTTCACGAGTTCCTTGCAGTTGTGTGCGTTGTTGTCCAGTCGGTCCTTGAATGCAGTTTTCTTGGTGTCGCGGATCAGCTGGTGGTGCTTCCGGGTGGCAAGCTTGAGGGTGGTCATGTTGTCCGGTGTTGGCTCCCTTCTCCAGGCTTTCTCGAGGGCTCGGCAGTTCTTCTTGGAGCTCTTGAGTTCGTCGGTGAACCATGGGGCCTTCTTGCTGCCGGGTCTGCTGGGCGGGGTCTTCAGTGGGGCGAGTACGTCCGCGCAGTTGCTGATCCACTTCGTGAGGTTGTCGGCGGCCTGGCTGGGGTTCGCTGAGCTGGCGGGAGGGTGCTGGCTCAGGGCAGCGGCGAGCTGGTCGGCTGTGATCTTGCTCCAGCTTCTTCGGGCAACCTGTTGCTGGTGGTGGTGGGTCGTCGTTCTTCTGAAGGTGAAGTGGACGCAGCTGTGGTCCGTCCAGTGGAGTCCAGTGGCGTGGCTGAAGGTGATGTCTTTGCTGGATGAGAAGACGGCGTCGAGTGTGTGTCCAGCGAGGTGGGTGGGGGTGGTCACCAGCTGCTTGAGTCCGAGGTTGGCGAGGTTGTCCAGCAGGGTGGTGGTGTTGCGGTCGTTGTTGTTCTCCAGGTGGAAGTTGATGTCCCCCAGGAGGATGTAGTCAGCGGAGGGGAGGGCATGCGGGCTGACGAAGTCGGCGATGTCCTCGCTGAATCGTGTGCGTGGTCCAGGGGGTCGGTAGATGAGGGTGCCTCTGAGGGTGGTCTTCGGGTCGGTGTGGATCTGGAAGTGTAGGTGTTCGGCGGTGGTCAGGATGTCGTCTGTGCTGGTCGTGATGCGGATGGTGTCCCTGTGGATGATGGCGAACCATAAGGCTTTTTTGCTGCCAGGTTTGCTTTGACGTTTTTTCAGTGGTGCTAAGGTGTCGGCGGTGTTGGATAACCATAGGGTGAGGTTGGCGGCGGCTTCGTTAGCGTTAGAGGAGTGGGCTGGGTCGTTTAGAAGGAGCGAGGCGGAGATCTGGTCCGTGGTGATTTTGTTCCAGTTTCTTTGCAGAGTTAGTTGGAGGTGGTTGGTGGGTTTCGGCTTGTTGTAGGTGAAGTGAACGCAGCTGTGGTCAGTCCAGAGGAGGTCCGTAGTGTGGCTGAAGGAGACATGATTGCTGGAGGTGAAGATGGGGTCGAGTGTGTGACCTGCGATGTGGGTGGGGGAAGTGACTAGTTGATTAAGTCCGAGGTTGGCGAGGTTGTCTAAGAGGGTGGCGGTGTTGCGGTCGTTGATCTTTTCGAGGTGAAAGTTGAGGTCTCCCAGAAGGATGTAGTCTTTGGAGGGGAGCGCGTGTGGGGTGATGAAGTCCGTGATGTCTTCACTGAATTTTGCGCGGGGTCCTGGTGGTCTGTAGAGGAGGGTGCCTCTGAGTGTGGTCTTGGGGTCGATGTGGATCTGGAAGTGGAGGTGTTCGGAGTTGGCGAGGTTGGCGTCAGAGCTGGTTGAGATGCGGATTGATTTCTTATGGACGATAGCGATTCCTCCTCCTGTGTGGTCGGTGCGGTCCTTGCGTGTGATCTTATAGTCATCAGGGATGGCAATGGTGATGTCTGGGGCGGAGGAAGCGTTCATCCAAGTTTCTGTTAGGAAGGCGACGTCTGGAGAGATGGTGTCTAGTAGATTCCATAGGTCAATGGCGTGTCTGTGGACCGATCGGGTGTTGAGAAGGATGCACTGTAGGTGGTTGGGGTCGAGAGTCTGTGGTGTGATCGTAGCGGAGATGTTGTCGGTGCCGCTGAATTTGCAGGAGTAGCAGGAGAAAGGTCCATGGGTGTGTCCAGGAGCGGCTTGGACGCAGTTGGGGGCGCGACCGGGGTTAAGGGCTAGGAGGGTGGCGGCATCGTAGGTAATGCGGGAGGGCTGGGGAGCACGAGGGGCAGGGGGTCTGGGGCTGGGCGCGGTCCAGGCGCGGACGGGCGTAGACGGGCTTACCTTTGGCGCACCTTAGGCGCGGATTGGGCGCGGTCGCTGCGCGTGGACGCTGCGCGCGGGAGGAGCTGTCATATATGGATGGTGGAGGGGGAGGGGCGAGGGCGTCTCAGCTGGGAGGCGGGGCGGGCACACGAGGACAACAACAACACTTAAAATGGAGGCGGAGGGGGGAGCACAGCGGAGCGCTACAGTTTAGACGCGCAAAACAGATTGACAATCACCAAAACAATGTAAAACAGTGTAAATCAGGCAAAGAGGCAGGCAGCAGGCAATTGTATTCGGCAGAGGCACAGGCAAAGCAGC
Organism: Lissotriton helveticus; assembly: GCF_964261635.1. NCBI lineage: Eukaryota > Metazoa > Chordata > Amphibia > Caudata > Salamandridae > Lissotriton > Lissotriton helveticus. Next base: position 1,622,230,097 of record NC_136068.1, on the reverse strand, counting down.
GCTACGATACCAGAACCAGCAGGGGACGCTGGGAGCGACCACTCGGCTCGAGGAGAGGAGTGAGTCACAGCGAGCTAAGGGGGAGAAGCGCTTTTTCAGGACAGTGGGAGGGCGTCTCAGCTGGGAGGCGGGGCGGGCACACGAGGACAACAACAACACTTAAAATGGAGGCGGAGGGGGGAGCACAGCGGAGCGCTACAGTTTAGACGCGCAAAACAGATTGACAATCACCAAAACAATGTAAAACAGTGTAAATCAGGCAAAGAGGCAGGCAGCAGGCAATTGTATTCGGCAGAGGCACAGGCAAAGCAGCGCTACGATACCAGAACCAGCAGGGGACGCTGGGAGCGACCACTCGGCTCGAGGAGAGGAGTGAGTCAATAGTAAATTAAACTATTCACTATCCAGCGCCCCAAAGCACTATGCGTTGTAAAGGCATGCGTTGTAAAAACAGCGTTGTAAAGGCATGCGTGGTAAAAGCATGCGTTGTAATGTCATACATCCGTTGCGCTGTAGGCATCTGCAGCTAATCACTAAGGCGGTCGTGCGCAGTCCTCCACTCAAATGGCCGAGCCACGCTGGCGCCACAGCGGTTTCAACAGAAGATAGAAGGCACTCTCCCCAGAGCGAGTGCCGTCATTACCAGGGACCGTGTCACAGGTTGGGAAGACTAGTTCCGAGAGCAGCGCGAGTGGTGGCCCCGCTTCCCCGTGCTGCACCAGGATTGCCTGCCTGCTCTCTTGTATCCGGGCAACACCTCTCTTGCCCCCCCCCCTGCTGACAGGCACCGTTCAGGTCCCCACCTAGATCCCCACCTAGATCCCCAGAGAGTTCGCTCTACTGTATCGCAGAGTGGAGTCCAGCGTACCCAGGCCTTCTTTGTCCATTCAAGGTACAGCCCACCCCATCCGCCACTGTCCTCTCAAGGCCTCCACACCACACAGTTTATCTCCCACACCGGGGGTTCGACATTGCTGTTGCAGTTGCGCCCGATAAGCCTCTGCCTCGAAGATGGCGCCCAGGGCGCAAGATGGTGGGCCACCACCACCCAGGCCACACGGGTTGAGGTTGTCACTGTGTCTCCGGCATCTGCCGACCCACGAGGAGAGTTGTGCCCTTGCGCTCCCAGACTGCCCCACAGCCAACACAGCAGGCACGGCGCGGCATCACAGTTACTGTCCCTCCGGAGGGGAGTCCTCTCCACACCCAGCGCACCCCATGTCTTTCACTGCCACCCCTAATCTCCAGGCTGGGCCCTCACCAGGGCTGCGTCACTCCTCCATTGTCCACCGAGGCCCTTGCAAGCTTCACTCTGCCTCCAGCTGCGGGGAGATCGTGGGCCCACACCTCCTCCCTGGGACACACCGCATAAGTGGGCCAGGGCAGGACTAGGCCCCAGCCACCTCCAGGTTCGCTAATCAGAGGCCACAGACCACCAGTGTTGCAGACGCCCTCAGGCCTCCAAGAGCGCATCCATGCAGCGTCTCTCCCGCCAGTCAGTGACAGCCAGTCCCCCGGATTCTCAGGCGGCCGCCACAGGTCTCGGGCGCATTACCGGGTGTCTCTGTCTCCTGCAGGGCAGGGCGCCACCAAGGCCCCCGGGCCTGCTCTCTGCCCCAGGTGAGGAGGGTCTGCAGTTGGGTCTGCAGTCGGGCCGGCCCTCAGCTCTCCACAGGTCCCAACGTCGGACGACGTGAGGCCCAGTCCTCAGCTCCTTCTCTTGGGATGCGGGGGGCGACGAGGAGCTCCCAGTCAGCCTCTACGCCAGCGCTGACTGTCACTGCAGGTCCCTGCCCCTGCACTCCGTCTAGGCCACCGCAGTGGGCCTCAGCAGTCTCGGGCCTGGCCTTCCCTCCGCTGTTTCGGCTCCCTTGCGCGCGCGCCACTCGCTCCGGGCCGCGCTCCGCCAGCAGCTCCGTACAGTGGGCTCAGCTGGTCCCGCCCGCCGCTCGGCCCAGCCACTCACACCGGGGGCTCCGATCTCCACCTCCACAACACCTGAGTAACTTCTGGCAACTACGATAGTGTTGCCTCGCCGCCCCAGGGCACATCAGCAGCCGTTGAGCCTCCAAGCTCTTTTCACACCCACAGCCCCAGGGGCCGCTCCACAACAGTCGGGCCGCGATTCCCTCCTCTCTGCTCATCGGCCGGGAGTCTCCGGGTTGCGCAGGCTCCCCTCTGTGCCCTCACACCATTCCGCACGCGTGAGGATCACCCAACCGCCTCCAAAGGATGTTTTACAGGAGAATTAGGGTATCAAAGACGGAGCCCTAGCAAGGTACGTCCGCCATGCTTGCTGGCTGGCCACGCCCCCCATACTAGTTTTTCCTTTTCCTATGTGTGCTGCTTCCTGCAGCACACATAGAAAGACCTCTCATGATTGTTTTTGTGCCGGAAGATGTTCCATGGGATGGCAAGTGGCATCCACTGTGTACCAGGGCAGAGGAAATGGACAGGAATGTGCCATATCTTGCAGATACGGCGCATTCTTGCGCTTTTCTTTTGACGCACGGCAGCACAGCAGGAAGGCTTGCTGCACTGCCGTGCGTCAAAATATTGTAAATGAGGACCTGAGTCTTTCTGGAAGGTTCTGCATTAGTTCAATGTGTAGATGATTCGTACTTGCTTCTGCTACTCAGAACCAATACAATGTTGACTTGCTGTATCGGCTAACTGAATGGACTATACAAGGACAGAAGACTATTCTGTGTTCAAGATTTAGGCCATAACATCTCAGCTGGGGAGCATTGCCTTTCTGCTGACAAATTCAAAGCCATCCGTACGCTGCCTCACCAAGTTTGAATTTGCATGGTATGCAACTGAGGGCCTTTTCACAAACGGAATTTTGTAGTACATCTAGTAGTACTTCGATAGTATGTTAACATACTACCAAATGCTATTCACATACCTGCGTGTGGAGGGTGCCACTCCTGCCTTCTCTGTCTTTTATGTGCTGCGAGCTCCACCCTGTCTGCGGAGAACTCCGCACATGTAAGTATATATTATTATTGTAAACATGGAAAGGACAGAGGGGAGTGGCTGGACAATTGGAAATACTAACCACTATAAAAAGGAGCTCAAACAATATCATGTGCTCATTAGGAAAACACGTTGTGACTACAATATCCTCTGAGAATTGCAACACTATTGCCAACTTCTTCGCATCTAAAGTAGCAAAAATCTACTACATGTTTCCGGCCAAAGCACGTAATGGTTTAAATCCTGATTTCTCACCTTTAGTTATTTTTTAAGGTAATATCCTTCGTGAATTTAGGACACCGACATTGGAACATCTGGAGGATATGGCCAGGAGTATTAAATCAGGATCTCCTCGTGACCCTGCCCCACCTAAAATTCTGATGCAAGGAATGTACATCATTTTTACTCATGTTCAACAGTTATTAGCTCAGTCTTTCATCTCAGGAGAAATTCCTCTGAAATGGTGGCAAGCAATAGTACTTCCTTTACAGAAAAAAAGTCAACAGACCCAATGCCGTTGGAAAATGTACGCCCCATTTTGCTGCTACCGTTTTTTGCAAAAATTGCAGAGAAAGTGGCGAACAACCAACTTGTGAATCATATCAAGTCGAATGATTTGTTCCATCCTTCACAATTTTGCTTTAGAGCTTCCCAATCCACAGAGACAGCACTACTCCTGGCAACCGAAACTTTAAGGAAATGTGCTGATGAAGGGCAAACTGCCTCGCAGGTCCTACTAGACCTTAGCACAGCATTTGATATAGGATCACATAACTTACTGCTCAAAAGATTAAATAGCTGCGGGGTCAGGGGCTTAGCTCTCCGTAGAATGACCTCTTTCTTAGCACCTCCGAGTTTTCAGGTAGCCCAGCACCCAATTATATCGTAGAGCTTTCCCCTTAAGCAAGGGGTCCCACAAACCTCTATTTTGAGTCCTACTCTAGTCAATCTCTACATTAGCCCACTTGCAGAACTAGTAGATAAACAATTGTATCATATGCGGGTCAACTGATCTTTACTTTATCTCAGGACTCATTGAAGGTCGCATCTCAGTTCTCTCTGTGCTTAAAGGAATTAGCCTAGTGGCTATCTAACTACTGCTTAAAACTTAATGGAAATAAAACCGAAATAATGGAACTCAGGAAAGCACTCTCTGTATGGCCATCTGCCTGGTGGCCTGAGGCTTTGGGGCAAACCCCAGAAGACATCTGGGTGTCTGGCTGGATCCTAAACTCACATTTGAGTGCCAAATCAGGAAGGTAGTAGGGAAATATTTTGGGACTCTCAAAGTCCTAAGGAAACTCCTGGCTCAATTACCAGTCAATGCCAGGAAAAATATTGTTCATGCTTTGGTGGTGTCCCAGATGGATTATGGCTACATCCTATATCTGGGAATGACTAAAAAAGGTCTAACCAAACTTCAAACAAATCAAAATGCAGCAGCACACCTTGTCCTGAACCGCCCAAGAAGAGCATCTATTAGGAAGGCTTTGATGACTCTCCACTGGCTCCCGGTGGAGAAAAGGATTACTTTTAAGGCCATGTGCTACTGCCACAGAATTCTGTGGAACAATGGCCCGAGCTATCTCCATTCGATGATAACTTCTTACACACCTACACGCAATTAAAGATCTACAGAATCTCACTTGGTTATGGTGCGGCCATTTCAAAAAGTCAGGATTGGAACACGATCCTTTCACTATCTTGCAGCCAAGAGATGGAATACCTTGCCGTTGACCTTGAGACTCTCTTCTGCTCATCTCTTGAGTTCTAATACCTAGCGCGGGGACACACCGGCGGTGTAACCGTGCGCTTTACAAATAACTAAATAAATAGGGACAGAGGTTAAGGAAGGAGTAAGGAGGGGTTAAGGGAGGGCTTGTGAGGGGTTTAGGGAGGACAAGCATTCTACTACAAAATAGCAAGTCCCATCCTTTTCACAAAATTCCCTTCTATAGTTACTGCAACCAAAAAGGACCCAAAACAATCATAATGGTCTCCAGCTGAAACATCCTCCCATAGAAAAAAATGAAGGTAGGGACTTAAAATAAAACCCCATAGGAACAAATGTTAAAATTAGTTAAATTATTTGTTTAATTCACAATTATAAATACATTATATTTGATGTTAAAACTAAATTCTAAAAATAAAACATAATTATTAATTTATTTAAAATATGTTCTTCCTTTTTGGATATAAAACATAATGTAATATTGATATGTATTCCAAAACTGTTAATTAGTTCTATGCTTCACTATTAATAATGTCAAATGTCAAATACATAACAAAAATATAGTTTTTCTACTTTAAGTTGGAGTTTTTTTAATTAAACATCAGAAAAAACTATTTGAATTTAATATATTCACAATAATTTATTTAAAAATAAGTTCATGATGCAATGTTATATCATTTATATTACTCTACATAGTAAGTAAATACATAAAATCAATAAACATTAATATTTAAAACTAAAATATGTTTTCGATCCCCAAAATAATTAAACAAACTTTTAAACGTTTCCCTACACTTTACCATAGGCAGACCTCCAACCTCAGTGGTGGAGATCTCTGACTAGATGTGAAAAGGTGCAAGTAGTAACCTTGCACTCGTAAATAAGGCACCACCCCCTGAATTCAGGGGACATGGAAGTCTACACTTTTGAGTAACTTTACACTTGTAGATGGGGAACAGTCTAACATAGTAGAGTAAAGTTGCTCAAAACTGTAAGAGTAAACTTACACATGTAGATTTATTCATGTATTTGTTTACCTTTGTGAATAGGCCCCATTTTGGGTATGATAGGTTACTGTAGACTGTGTATATTGAGGTTTGCTTTTACGGTCAGACACCTTCAAGATTATGTTAAAAAAGGACACCCCAGAGTCCTTGCAGAGCACGCTTCTTTCGTGACCCCCTCCCACTCCTCCCCACTCCTCCCCCTCCCCCGTATTTCTTCAGCACGAGATCCACAAACTTTGGTCTGATATCAGAACGGCAGCCCCCGGACCTCCTCTCAACAGCGGAGGAAGGTATGCCAGCTCTGATCAGAGGCCAAAAGACAATGAGCCTCCTTTAATATGGTGCAGCCTAAAGTGCTCAGCAGGCATAGTCTGAGATTTGCAGATATTTGCAGAACGAGTCTGCCACATATCAAGACACAGTGGTCTCACACTAAAGCTTACCTTCATATCGTTAAACTTGCCACTTGTCTAATACTCAGCCTGAGGGTGTTTTGAGGGGCCTGGGCGGGACCCCAGCCCTTATCTCCTCGGCTGGGGTCGGCAGAGCTTCCTGGGCTTTACCATCTTGGTCCACTCCCTGATCACACGCTTGCCACATTGCCAAGCTCATGCTAGGGGTCACTTGCTCTACTCCTGACTGAAGGCATACAGATCCACCTCAACCTGATGGTTATAATCTAGGAATCCCTCCCATGAACCCGAATTCCTGGATCGGGGAAGAACTCAACTGCCTCCACAGGCTTCCTTGCTAGCATTGTTCTAGTCAGCTAACAGAGCAGCCATCTTGGACTGACTTCACTGACTGCCTTGTTTCTCTTTCCCCCTAAAGGGCAGCACTTTACAAATATATCTTCCCATCTGTATATCCACCGCTAATCAAGTATTACCCACACTATGGAGCTCACCGGTAACTTCACTTACTCCATCACTTACCCCCCAAACCTCTAAAAAAAAGCAGCTAAAGGCTTCAACCACAACTTATTAAAATCTCATCCTGAAACCCCAATCTCTGACCCATACTTCTCAATGAACAAAGGGCTCATCAAGAATGACATCATCTTCTTTACTAAAAGAAGAGCTCAATGGAGAAAAGCCTTTCTCGCTCTCTTTAAGGTCTCTCTCATGAAGAAAACAGGGCACGGATTCACACTATCTATCCTACCATCCATATGCTTCAATGCTGCAGCCACTGTTAATATCTATCATAATGGAATCATCCTCATCCAATCTACCGACCGCAACCTTAATATGATAGATCACATATTTCCGCTCATCAAGGAGAGAGTCACTCTAACTCACCCCTCCTCTCCATCCAATTGTTCCGAAATTTTCAACTCCCATCCTGATCCCGTAATAATTCAGGGTTCACAGCTGTCCACATCTGCTCCGGTGCAAACTCTAGACCTCAACGACACCCCACCTAAGAACTCATTCCACCTTATAACCGCCTCACTCCTTAACACTCCCAATATACTCACTTTCCCTCCTCACCCTGCACTACCTCCCCACCTCCCCATCACCATTACTCCCAGCACGTCCCATCAACCCATCAGCCCCACCTACAACCCCACTGATTCTGGCATAGCCGTCTCTCAGTCCCCTCACCCTGCACTACAGCCCCCACCCTCGCCCCCCACGATTACTCCCAGCACCTCCCTTCAGCCCCTCAGCCCCTACAGATCCTGGCATAGCCATCTCTCTCCCCCCTCACCCTACACTTCCTCCCCCACCCTTCCCTCTCACCATTACTCCCAGCACCTCCCATCAGCCCATTAGCCCCTCCTATACCCCCACTGATCCTGGCTTAGCCGTCTCTCAGTCCCCTCCGACTTCCTCACTCCCCCCCTCCATTGACATACACACAGAAAGAGCACTTTGCAATGTCCCCGACCACGACTCCCCCTCAAACGACACTAAAGATGCTACTACTCCGCCTACTCCCTCAGTCCATCCTTCCAATAAGGACACTCTAACGCCTGACCCTAGACTTGACCGGATATTATCAGCCCTTCGGCAAATCCAAACTGACATCCGAACCCTACACGACCTTATCATGCAACAACCCAAGCTCACTCTCACTAAACAGGAATACAGATCTTTCCCACACTCCAAGAACTCTAGTCGCACCCAACATCTACCTGCAAGCACCCAGGCTCAGTGGTCTCCATGTTGGAGCGCAGTTCCGCACCCTAATGCCTTATCCCGCCCTATCAGGATGATAAACCTATCTACTATAGAATTAGGAGCCCTTTGCTCGTACGAGCTTCCTTCCCCTCCACATAACGCTGGGCTTCCAGCTATTTCACATACAGACTCCTGAATACAATCTATCCTTATCACCACTTACAGAGACACCAGACACAACTCCAGAGGCATAGTTGAGAATAACCTCACTAGAATCCCCCTCACAATCGAACCCACCACAGTATCCAACACGACGCGGCTAAATTGTATTCTCCTAAACTGCAGATCCTCATCCAGACATGAAGCCGATATAGCTGACCTACTACTCACTAATAAACCAGACATTCTGATCCTGACAGAAACTTGGTTAAATGAAGCATCTACTCCCATCATGAACATCATGCTACCCCCTAATTATAACATCACCAGACTAGACAGAACGGACAGGGATAGCAGATCTTCTTTTGGAGATTTGGCCTGATGACCTTTTTTTAACTGAATCCTGGCTAACAGAAACATCTGCCCCTGATATATAGTTAATGCAGTGCTCCCTAATTACGCTATACCCCGCCTTGACCACCCAACACTCAGAGGAGGAGGGCTAGCAATAATTTGTTTAAGCAATTTGCGTTGTCAGCTACAACCAGATAATATTGCAAACTCCGAGGCAGCTTTTTTAGCATAATCAGTAAGATCACAGGTTGTAGCTAGAGCGCAGGTCAGTGATGACACAAGTCCTCCTGTAGGAAAGAGCTTGAGTGCTAGCATCCTGCTCGTACTGTGCCAGCAGTGGAAGTATATCACTGGCACTAGAAGTCATTCCACCATATATTTCTTTTCTGTCAGAAAAGTGCTCCCCTCTTGGCCTCTCTGGTCTAGAAGGGTGCTCTTTACCCCACATCCCCGTGCTCATTACCACTCCAAGGCTTCCACTAAGTCAGACTTCTGCCTGGGAAGCAGACAAGACCACTGCAGCCCATGCAGCCCTCTGCGCTCGCTGCTGCAACCCACGCCCCTCCCCCGGGAGACATGATCCATCAGACAAATCTCATTCATTTAAACTAACTGACCTGCCTCGCAGGCAAACTCTGCTCCACCAGCAATTGGGAGGGTTTTTGTGCCAAACTCCGTGCTCTGAGCATAGCGCGGAGTGACAAACTCCACTAACCTCTCTGATGGAGCAGAGTTTACCGCACACCCTTAATTTTTTGGGACCTCACTCTCATAGCAGCAGTGCCACAATCCAGAGCTACCCTATTGCTACCACTAAAACTCAACATTTATCCACAGTGAGGTTGTCCCGTTATCAGGTTGTTATCAGCCTCTCACATCACTTTAGTACATCGTCCGCACTGAACCCTGCTTCCCTGATGTCCCCTTGCAAGATAGTAGACCACATGGTTATCTGCTCATCATTCCACATCTTAACTAAGCCTAGAAATGCTTGATGTGTAATACCCAATAGTGAATTTGTCTGTTATATAGATGGTTCTTGCCTTAGAAATTATGTTTGAGATCTTGTGGCAGGATACGAGGTATGCATCCTATATGATTTGTTAAAAGTCATTCATTGCCTCAAATCTTCTCTGCTGAAGTGGCAATGGACATTGTGTACATTGCGGTCACTCAGGCTAGTATTTTAGCCTTGCAAAGGATTGTTATTTTGCTTACTCACTCAAAATATGCTTTTGGTATGGCCAATGACTTTATGCTCCTATGAATGCAAAGGGGTTCTCTTCCTTCTGCGGCACAACTCATAGAAAATTGTGTATACGTAAATAACTTCGCAGACGCTACTATGCAGCCATGTAAAGTTGATATTGTCATATGTGCTGCTCACCAATTTGCTGATGACCAAGTGTTCCGGAGAAGGAAACCCCTTTGTGGACACATAGACCAAAAAAAAGTTTTGTCTTCTCATTGTGAAATAACAATGTATGTTGTACAAATGGGTACATTTCCTGTTTCGACAATTAAGGATTTATCTGTGTTAAAGGTGCTGGCATCTGAGATTGAAAAACAGGCATGGATTAAACAGAAATGTAAAAGTGAAACCAATGGAGTGCTAAGGGACAGTGGAGGAAAACTGGTAGCCCTGATATTAATGCTTGCTAACCTCAAAAGCTTCTACCATGGTCATGTTGGAAGGGATGGTATGATTTGTGCTGGTACGACCCATTGGTACGCATTCTTTTTTTACTCTGCCTCTCCTGCACATCCTACCAGACTCATAATATTGAAAAAGCATTTACAATGCAATGGTCCTGGCATTAATAAAGGTAGAGCTATCGGCATTGCACATGAAATTATTTTTATTTATGGTTTTTTTTTAAACATAAATAAATGGCATTGTCATTTACAATGCCAATAGCTTAATCGCTTGCAAATGCGAGAACTATTGCATTTGCACCCACACAGAGCCACACACACAGAGCCACACACACAGACAGAGCCCCACACACAGAAAGACAGAGCCCCCCACACACAGAGCCCCCACACACACAGAGCCCCCCACACACAGAGCCTCACACACACACAGAGCCTCACACACACACAGAGCCTCCCACACACACAGAGCCCCACACACACACAAAGCCCCACACAAACACAGAGCCCCACACAAACACTGAGCCCCACACACTCACAGAGCCCCACATAATCTAATGATCCTCCGGCCTAAAGGTCTTGGAAACTGACTGGTAGGGAATTATGCAAATACTTGAAAGAGTAACATCCACAGCAACAACATTGTTCCCCAGACTGGCTTCTAAATCACCAGTGGCGGAAGTCTTCTCACCTGTGAAGGGGGGGGTCCTGCCCTGCATGCTTCCCTCATCAGAAGAGGAAGGAGATCTCCTGTCCCTCGTGGTCTCCGATCCTGAAGAGGGGGGGTTCTCCCGTGTCCCGTGTAAAGTGCTCAGTCCTGCGCATGGTATCCAATGGCTGGGGTCTTCTGTGCTGCCGAGGGGGGGCAGTTCTATCCCACAGAGAAGTCTCCGGCCCGGCCGAGGGTCTCCTGTGCACCAGTGATAAATGTCCTCTAGATACAAGTCTCCCTTCTCCAGGCTGCAAGACTCCTGACGTGCTGCCAGAGAGTGAAACAACAGTGGATTGATGAGAGTCAGACAGGGCGTTGGAAACAGGCGCCACCCGGGTGGAGTGGTTGGGGCTTGCGGTAAGAGGAAAGGTGTCAACGGGTGCCCAAAGGTGTGGCTGTTAAAAGAACGAGTGTGAAGATAACAGGGTGGGGTCACAACATTAAGGGAACGTGGGGGAGGTGACATTTGGGGGTAAAAGGAAGGGGTCACAGCTGAAGGAGCATGAAGGAGGAGACATACCAGTCAGGGAGAGGGGCTCAAAATTTACGGGGGGGGCGAGGTGTAAAAGCCTGATTGAAAGCTTAGGTAGAGTGGTCTGAAGGAAGAGCCAATGGTGAGGGAGTGTGAGGATGGAATCCCACGGTCCTATTTAATCATACATAAATTGCACTCAGTGACCCCCTTACTGTATGTCTTGGGCTTTTATGTGACAACAAACTGTATTCTGGTTGTTGTAGTCACGATTTCAGGCCACCGAACTAGTTACACTAGCACACCTGATGGCAATGGTTTATAGGGGAAAACCGCGCACTGGAAACAGTGTGACTTTACTATCCACATGCAGCCGCATCTCAAGTCACCACCCTCACCGTGCCCATCAACTGAACCCTCAAAAATAGACCACAACCCACCTTCCTAAGTGTACCCGTCCATGGCCCTCGATCCAGCAGCTTTCCACTGACCATCATCACAAGCCCTGCAAATCCGAGAACCCTGCATACCTCCCAGCCCTGAACTTTGCCGTCTGAGCCAACCTCTCTATAAACCCCATAGCCCCTGTAAACTCCACCGTCTCTCGCCCCCATACCCTGCTCTTCACCCACAACCCCACCAAGCCTCTGCTACTCCAATGCGACATCCTTCTACATCCAGTGACACCTCCCACTCTTGATCTCTGGTGGAGTAATCCCTCCTACTTCTCCACTACAGCAACCCTTCTTGTCAAGCAGTCAGCCAGCCATCTTCAGGAACCCCGCAACCGCCTTCCACAGGGTACCCATGACCCTCGTCCCAACCCCCTGTGACCACCCCCCTGCCCCCTGACTCGACTTCAGAAGCGCAGACTGTAAAGCACGATGCGCCCCAAGTCTGAAACGCGAGTCACGGGGCGGCGAGTGCAAACTTTTCAGCCCACGAAGTATACCGATTCTGGGTTTCAGGCGTAAGGCCACGTCACTTACTTCTGAAATGGTGGCGGGTCCGCTGAAAACCGAGCCCCTGTCTATCCACGTGTCTTAAACAACTGCGGCAGACTCCTCCCGGTACCACACACTTCTTACTGTCTCCTGAAAAACTGTCCATATTCCAGGTTGCCGGGGGCCGTGGGATTTCTATCGGGCTGGCCCCCGGAAGCCCAGCAAGAGGATAGCTTGTCCTGATGGCATTCCAGCGCCAAGGCAGTTGTGGTCGATGCCTTCACACAGGGAAAAAACACTTCATGTGTCCATGCCTGTCCTTCCTGGGACTCCGAAAGCCACAGCATGTGCCCAGATAAAGCAGGGGGGCTTATCTCCTGGCCATTTGTGCTCCAGGCACGAATCCCAACTCGCCCTCAGAGGCCCGGTGCACTGATCCTTTATCTCCCAGGCAGGCGGCCATGTCTTGCAGGCTTCCCAAGTTCCGAGGGAGGTTGCGGAGTGCTCCGTCTTCTCTTCGTTGCGGGTGACCCAACAGGTAGGGATTCGCTGCAGCGCAGGGCCCGGTCCCACTGTATCAGCTGCATCGATAAGCGCCGTTAGAGCCGGGCGCCGCTGCCGATCAAAAAATGGCGGCCATCACTGCGACCAGGTCCGGGATGAAAATGCCTCTAAGATCTATTCACGAAAACACAAAAGATCTAAATGTAAAAGAGTTCCCCAGACACCGCCTTTTAAAATTAAATAGTTGCAGCATGATTATGGATGCAATCATGGACTGCGTGGATTTCCCTAGACTGTGCATACGAACAGACATACCAGGAGTAAAATTGCACAGTAGTAAAAAAGTTACCGGCTCAGGGCGGCCGGTCTGACAACGCCATGCACACCACCATCCTTCTCTGAGGCGAAGCAGAAATGCCTCGAAGAAAGCAGCGTCATTTTCGGACTCGGGGCGTGGTTTTCTTTCTCTCCTCTTCCCATTGGCTGGAATGTAAAATTCCAACCAATGGGAAGAGGAGAGAAAGAAAACAGAAAGAAAGTAAAAAACACACCCCCGAATCCCGTCTTCAATGGAGTGACGCCCCTCTTCTCCTCCAATGGCTGGCCTCCGTTTAGGAAGCCAGCCAATGGAGAAGAGGGGTGGGTTCAAGCCCCCATACTGTAGACATAAAATCTCGGAGCGAGACTCCGCAAGCGCAGCCTTCACTAGTCCGAAACCTAAAAAGGGATTAAACAGCCTCCCACTGCCCGCCTACCTCTTAGGGGCACATTTGTCCTCTTGCAGGTGGTCCTTATTGAGATGCCTAAATGTTGCTCCTATTCATATATACTTGTGATTGTATGCAGTCTTAGCTTGCACAAGAACAAATGCTACTATGCTGGCCAATAACTTGCTATGGGATTTAGGGCCATATTACCAAGATGTGCGTTAAAAAACGCACATCGCACATTTCCCTATTGCCGGCTATCGGGAACATTAGTGCGTGAAAACAAGTGTTGTTTTCACGCGCTAATGTGTGCCTTGATAATATGGGGGGGTGGAGTCAGCTTTATGATCCACACCCCCATGTTATCAATGCCTAACACCTGATCAGAGCAGGCGTTGGGAGACCTGCGATAAACGAGTTTATCGCAGGTCTCCTTCTCCCAACGCCTGCCTTGGTAATAGGGTGTTACCACCTCCAACCACATTTTACATGTGGTTGGACGTGGAAACGCCCACTTTGCATGTCATTAGCGATGTTTCTCACTGACATGCAAAGTGGGCTTGAGGCAGGCGTAAGCATGCCCTTGTTAATAGGGCGCTAGAAGTATCGCCGCTTTCTCGGCACAATTCGCCGAAAAAGCGGCGATACTTCACCTTGGTAATATGGCCCTCAATTTCCAGGTTCAGGTTACCATTAATGATTTTCAGAGATCAAGGTACTCATTTTGTCTCTTCAGTAGCACAGGAATTATGTAAAGGGTTAGGGGTTAAACAGCATTCCCACTGTGCCAATCATCCTGAGACACCCTAGAAAGTTGAACATTACAAATACACTTTAAAGAATTAATTTGTTAACACTTGAAACCAGACTTAAGTGACCAGAGGCACTGCCCTTGGCACACTTGTCAATTTGAGTCATACCATCTCAGAAAACTAAACTCAGTCTATATAAGATTATCATTGACCAATCCATGATGCTTGCCTTATATCCCTCTAGTCTCTCCAGCTGCTCTCGATTTGCTATTAAATGACAATGTAGTTCAGCAGTGCTAAAGGCAGCTGATGCACTGTCACCACAGTTTCCATTCTCAGTTTCAAGCATCCCTGCCTGACAAGCGCACTGAACACAGCCACAACCGACAGCCAGGAGACTGGATACTTGTTGAGTGCATCAGTGAAAGTTTGTCTGGCAGTCCAGGTGGAATTGCCAGTTCCAGATCTTGCTCACTAGAAAGACAGCTGCAAAGTGCTGTGCAATTCCTGTCCGCATTCACTGCTCACACTGTAAAAGGACAATCAACTCTCCACATTCCAGCTTTTCTGCACTTGCTGTGCATACCTTTGCTCTTCTTCACTAAATCAATGCACACTGTGGCTGCTGCTGTGTTGCTGTGGTTTCTTGCACTTCAGAATGGAGTCTCTTCTCCTCACCACTACCAGCTCCAACTACGTCACCTAGTAAACCTGTCATTACAGCATCTCGCAATGGTGTGACCAGCTATGTTTGAAATCAACCATCTTTTTCTAGGCATAATGTAATACTATCTCAAAGAAAAACATGTAATGGGTGTTCAAAAATGAATCACACTGTGCCCACTGCCCATCAATGGAACCAACGGTCTATTTACTGTGAGGACCCTTTCCTGCACTTATTGGAACAGTATCATCAAGACTTTAACCTCTAATCTTAGTGGATTTGCATATTCCTGCCAACTGATGCACAAAGAGATTTGCTCTTGATTGTTGTGCTGTTGATATAGAGGATCAAAATCTGAACTGCTGTTCAAGGATTCTTTCCTGAGGAGTGCGATAATGAAAGTTACCTAACTCCTTTCACTGTTGTGGTTTTTTGTCTCCCACCCAGAGTTTCATAACTGTTACCTCACTTACTCTGGACGTACTATGAATAACATAATAGAAGCATCTATGTGGGTCAAAGTAAGTGTTTCTCCCAACTTCAAGCCTTACCATTTTTAATGCTCCAGGGTTTGCTTATTTTCAGCTTTCCCCATGTGTACTGTATGATCAAAGTAAATTAGAAGGACAAACTGGAACATATGAGCACAGAAATCGAGCTTATCACTAGCTGCTGACAGACCGATCTAGCTCCTACTATCCAGCCATTCTCTTTCCCATTTATGAGATGTGAGTCACAATCTGTACAGTCAAGACTGTGGCTAGAACATTAGTGGAGGTAGCGAATGTGGCAACTAGTGCCTTGGGACTCACCTCTTATCAGCTAGAAACCCAAGAAGCTATAACCCGACAAAACTACATAGTTCGAGGTGGTATTCAAAGATATTATTTAAACAAATATTGTGATATTGAAACATCGTCAGCAAGAATATCGATTTTAAGGTAAGTAATATCGATTTTTAAAATATAGAAGTCATAAATATCAAAAACGCCCGACGGGAGCACTGTTGAACTGTGCCTAAAAATTAACATCAAGACTCCATTTTGAGTTGCCATTCTCTCGGCAACTTGATGAAGAATTACTTTTCATGTCCCTGCTGAAGCTTGCTCAACCCTCCTTGCTCCTTGTAGTAGAGCCGATTCCGAGAAGCTGTCTGTGTGCCTCACCCCCCAGTTGTGCCAGAGACTCAGCCACGTCTTGCCCATTGTTGGTAACTCAGCCTGTTACGACCAGCTGTCCTGTGACCACACCAACTGATAGAGGAAGCACAAGGCTGTGCCCTCTGACCACACCAACTGATAGAGGAAGCACGAGGCTGTGCACTGTGACCACACCAACTAATAGAGGAAGCACGGGGCTGTGCCCCGTGACCACACCATTGAGCAAGGGAGCCCGAGGCTGTGGACATTGTGCAATCAGAGAACAGATGTCCCCTGACCATGATTGCACCACAAGACTGACGAAGAACTTGTCAGAATAAGGAACTTATCAAAATGTGGAACTGTGTATTGTACAAAGTGGCGTGGCTAGCTCTATAAATATGTGTAAGCTGTGGAGTAAAACAGCAGTCTCCGTAGAATTGTCTTTGTACCGTTCTGGGACCTCTGTCCTTAGCTCGAGCTAATAAATACCTAACTTCCCTCCACGGCTGGTTGTCCTGGTCTCCTTGGTAATGTATGATTTGAGCAAGAAGAACCCCGTAGATTCTAGGTGTCCCCTGCACCACTGTATTGGACTCTCCTAGTGGGGGAGGGTCTCCAAAAAACCGGTTCTACAATCTGGCGCCTCAACGTGGGGCGTCTTCGGTGGTCGTCATCAAGCCAGGTGTTCGTGAGGGGTCCGTGATCGAATTCCAAGGGAGGCGCGCCACTACATTTGCTGAAAATTGGCTTTGTGGGCCCGAGGTCTCCGATTGCATGATTCCTCCTTCCTATGAGCTACCTGACTGCGGCCCCGACTGATGCAGCAGGTCTGGTTCCTAGTCTTTGGAGATCGAGACCTTTGTGACACTTGCCGTGTGATGGAAGAATAATGGTCAGGTAAGAGTGAGAGTGACCCACTTCTTTGGTGAATTGTATTTGTTTTGGTATTTGATTCGACTTTTGCAAAAGCCGAAGCCAAGGGGTAAGCACAGTTATAGGCTGTAAACATTCTATAGTACCCTTTGACGTTTGGATCCAGGATACACTTCTAGAGATGCCTGGACTTTGTAAATTCCGGAAATGGTATTGTTGTTGTTGTACACGGCACTCCACATTGGAGGAATCTTGTCAGATTCCTCCTCTGGGGACCACTAATTATGAAGTCTTCAAATATGCATTTAACACATAGTATTAATAAAAGGGGCATTGACTGGCATTTAAAATAGACAGGGGACTGGAGAGAATGTTTTTAAAACAATTCTCTGTATCAATAAACTAATTGATATGTGGATGCACTGCAGGAGAGCCTGGGTTAGAGAATAATTTATGTGTACCTACACATATAGGAAGTAGTGAAGCAGGTGACTTTTCCCTTGCAGGAGATGTTTTGAATTTATCTTTCAGGGTGTACGCGCACATTGTAAGTACAAAGCAGACATCACGAGACAGGATCTCAGATGAAAATAATGGTAAGCGCACTAGAAAGCTGTTAAAAAAAAACATCAGGAGAGAAAAATTCAAATGAAGGTAAGAATATGAAGTATAAAAATATGTTAAGTACTATGAACAGTAAAGCAAGTACAAAGTAGGGTTGGAATGCCCTTTTGAGTCTGTGCAAACCTAGTGACTTGCGTGTTTAAGAGTTTGCACCAATTCTTCTAAAATAATCTCATAATGAGAGGGGTTGGAAATGTACTCTTGACAGTGGCAGACATAAAACTTCTTCCAGGATTAGAAAAAAGTAGTTGGAGGAAAAGTGAACTTAGATGTACACATGCACCTTTTGCGTATATTACAATTATGCCTGTCACTCTCTCTATCAGCTGGCATCACTGTGAGTGACAGTATTCTGCTGTTTCACAAGGAGCATATTGACACACAAAGTAGTTTTGTACAGTGCACAGAATTCCTGTGGCAATGTGTAATTTTTGAGAACAAAAACGATTTGTGCTTTTGCCAATGCATGTTAGAATGGTGAGGGCCCAGCAGCTCCAACACTGATATGGCTTTACAAAACAAAAAAAAAACATGCCTAGAAGAAGGCATGTATTGAAAAAGAAAAATGAAAAGACTGACCTCCAATTTCAGACCTACTGGCTTTGACAATGCTTGTTTATTTTTGTTTTCTATAAATGTATTTAAACTGGTTAAACTGATTTTCCAATATGGATATTTTGGGAAATACTAGCATACATCCTCATGTTACTAGGAGGATTATACATAGCCTCACTGGAACTTCCATCAGTCGAATGAGAGGCTTTTGGCCGCAGCTGTTGGCCCAGGACGTGTCATAGAGTAGGAGGTAGCCGTGATGCTAAGGGAAATGCTGGGTGGGTACACATGTTTAAATAGCTTAAATATGCTATTTACTTCCTCAGAGTTTGTTTATGCCCAGTTGCTACAATTAGGGGTTGATAGTGTTGACAGAAGTGAAACCTGTTTCAGGTTTCCTACTGTCAAAATGGGGGGAGGAGGCTAGCTCCTCTACAAATTAAGGGTAAGAAAACATATGGTTGCTCTCTCTTTTCCTCAATCTCTTTTGAGCCTGTCTAAACCGTCTATGAAATAGCCATGAGACATTTAATAGGTTATTCAGTAATACTGTTTTAAAAAGTGTTAACATTAATAAAATAAATATATATATATATCTCCAGAGATTCTGACTTTGAGGCGGCTGCCTCTGAGTGTGTATCCCGTTTTAAGTACAGGGGATATGGCGAAAAGTTGCTCAATAAAACACTGACTAAAGTAAGGAAGATCAAGAGGGAAACCCTTCTCACTCCCAACTCCAGCAGGGAGGAATGTAAGAAAAAGGCAACGAAGAATAAAGGGAAATTCAGGCTAATCACCCCGTATTCATCAGGGGCATCAGATTTGAGAATGATGCTCAAGAAAAACTGGCACATTCTGCTAACTGATAATGTACTTAGGGAAGACTTACCAACTTACCCACTACTAACCTTCAGCAAAGCTAGATCAGTCGGAGATATGCTGGTCAGGAGCCATCTCGACAAACTGGCTCCCAGAACCAACACCTTAAGGGAGCAGAAAGGCTTTTACTCCTGCGGCCGCTGTAAAGCGTGCGCAGGCAGTAAACGGGTCTTGGCGTATACAATAACAGAAACAGGGAAGAAAATGACCATCAACAAATTTATCACCTGTACTACGCAGTATGCGGTCTATTGCCTACACTGTCCGTGTGGCCTCCGCTACATCGGAAGTACGATTAAAGAACTCAAACTAAGAATATTAGAACATCTTAGAGCGATAGACAAAGCCGACCCAGCCTATCCAGTAGCTCGCCACTTTGCTGATGCTCACGGGCGGGATCGAAACAAGTTACAATATTTTGGAATAGATGTTGTACCCCCAAATGTGAGGGGAGGAGACCGCTTGAGGAGACTCCGGTCGTTAGAGTCGAGATATATAATTGACCTCTCTACGAAGCACCCTAAAGGCTTAAATAGTGGGGAGAGATGGCATTTCATCTGGGCAAATAAGAGGCATAGCTCATAGGTAAAATGATATAAGAAATGTAGAAGCTGAACACTGTATGAGTGTCAGGCTCCGCTCGTTTTCTCCTCGGGGCTGTGCTGAAAGACCTTGCCCCACACCCTCGCGACTACCCAGCGGCCCGATATATGTATACCACAGACCAACAGGATGATCCCGCGAGCGCGGGAAAGGAAAGGGACAGAGGGGAGGGAGATCTGAACCGACAAAGACAAGGTGTTTAGCTTCACACCCCTCCCTATCTACTCTAGGGATCTGAATGACAATCAGTGTTAATAATACCCCTTTCTGTTCAATACCCTATCATACCTGAAAAGGAAAATGCATAGTCTTGGTCTACAGGAGAGGGAGGTGAGGTCCTATCAGTGGCAGCAATCAGCTAAACGGAACGAAAATGAGTATGAGATTTTATAACAATTGCAACATGTGCATAAAACTACTCCAACACTTCACATACCACTTTGTGTCCATGCTCTGCCTTACGCCACTTTGTCCGTTTACCTAGGTACCCCCCGGTTGATTCCTCTCCTGCACCGTAAAATAAAGCACAAAAAGGTTGTCGACAAACAAATGACAAATAATATACTGCAGGTTCAATTCACCTTCTTCTCCTGTTTTATCCCCGTATCCACAAATGATAATAATGTACATAGGGAAGAGTTTGTTAGCACAGCACTCTTCAATGATACAAAAGTACTCTCACTAGGGTGAGACTTGGGTAGCGATGACGAAACCACCCAGGCAAAACACTCCAACTCGCACAAAAGTCTCTTGATATGTTCTTTCCGAATAGCGAGTTTTAACAAGGTTTTCCCCGCAAGAGAACGCAGCCGCTATTCTCCTCAAAGAACGGGGAAAACATACACAGGTTTCTCAATGTCGCTGGCGTTTCTAACACACACCGCCGTGTGTGTCTTCAGTAAAGCACCACGCGAGTACCACGTGTTCCAGGGTCCGTGTGCCTCCAGCCGGTAAACACACAGTAACGATTCTTACTCACAGTTGCTCCGGTAACAAAGGTCCTCTCCAAGTCGTGGCTCACCCTCGACAATTATCGGCTCCGTTCTCCATTGTTTTCTGGTTTAAATTCCGGAACTGCGCGTCTAACGTCATGCGCAGCGTAACCCTAGGCCCTCTGGGGTGTGTGGTTTCAAAGAACGTGGTTGCCGTTTACCACGCATTGCGCGGACAGCGGCCCATGAAGCCTGATTCCTGGCAGTACATCCCCCCTCACAAGGGGCGCTGTCCAGGGGCCGGCCTATCAGGACACCTATGGTGGAAACAGGACACAAGACGGGGAGCATGCACAGACACCGCAGGTTCCCAAGAGTTCTCCTCGGGCCCGTAGCCCTTCCAAGAAAGCAGGTATTGAAGCCGCCCCCTCACCCATCTAGAGTCCAACACCCTCAACACCTCGTATTCCTTCTCTTGCTGCACCCATACAGGCACCGGAGGACGATGAACCGGAACCCGAGAGGGTTTCAGGAGGGACACGTGAAACACAGGGTGGATCTTGAAATGAGCAGGCAACTTCAACTTCACCGCTACCGGATTAACCATTTTTACCACTCGGTAAGGACCTATGAATCTAGGGTTGAACACGCTATACCTCTTGAAGGAAATATATTTGGTGGACAACCACACCAGATCCCCTTTTTTGTACACAGGACTCGGTCTTCGGTGTTTATCCGCCTGTGTTTTATATCACCCTTTTGCTTGAACAAGATTCCTGCGCGTCGCCAGAAGTATCTTACGAATGCGCAACAATCTTGCCTTGACGTCTGGCAACCTGACCGTGTCTCTGGGGAGGATCAAGGGATTAACTCTTGGGTGATGGCCATATGTGCTAAAGAAAGGGGCATGACCTGTCGAAGAATGTTGTGTGCTGTTGTATGCCAGCTCCGCCACCCTCAACCAATCCACCCAGGAATCTGAGTCTGCCTGAACATAGCAACGGAGATACTGTTTTGATGATTGATTGAGCCTCTCCGTTTGGCCGTCTGACTGTGGATGATAACTGGTGGATAGGGAAGATGATATATGTAACTCAGCACACCGTACCTTCCAAAAGCCCGTAGTGAATTGGGCCCCCCTGTCCGACACAATCACTTTCGGGAGTCCATGTAACCTCACTATGTGTGTCAATAGGAGATGCGCTAACTGACCCGCTGTAGGTACTTTCTCACAAGCGATGAAGTGGCCCATTTTCGTGAGGAAATCCACTACCACAAGAATGGCGGTTTTCCCTTGGTCTTTCGGCAATCCGACAATGAAATCTACTGACACGCTTTTCCAAGGCATTTCAGGAGTGGGTAAAGGTTGTAGGAATCCCTGGGGTTGTTGGCGATCCGATTTCATTCTGGTGCATTGCACACACTGGTTTCCCCAGCGTTTTAGATCCAGGCGGATGGAGGGCCACCAGAACTGCCTCAAAGCTTTTTCCAGTGTCTTCACGTGTCCCATATGCCCTGCACTAGGCATTTTGTGGCACCATCGAAACACTGTTCTTTGTAAGGTCTTGGTGGGCACAAGCACTTGTTTCCCTTTCATGGCTACTCCTTGTTTTATCCTCCATTCTGGATGATGACGAAGCCAAGTTCTCCAAACGCATGTCTGTATCCCTGAACGCAAGGATTGTACAAAGTCACTTGATTGGGTAGCACATACTACTTTCGATGGGTCTATGATTGATCTGTTCGGAGTCAGGGTGTGTAACACTGGATGTTCTTGCCGGGTCAGAGCGTCTGCTTTCTTGTTGTTCACTCCTGGTCGGTAAGTAACAACGAATCGATACTCCTCGAAGAACAGCATCCAGCGTAATTGTCTGGGCGTGAGATGCCGGGCTGCTCTTATGAACTGTAGGTTACGGTGATCCGTATAGACCGTTACCTGATGAACCGCTCCCAATAGCCAATGCCTCCACTCCACAAAGGCGTCTCTTATAGCCAGTAACTCTTTTTCGGCTATTGTGTAATTGATTTCCGCCGGGCTGAGTTTTCGTGACATAAACGCGATAGGGTGTAGAATACCCGTGTTTTCCTGTCTTTGTGAAAGAACCGCTCCCAAGGTCACTTCAGACGCATCAGCCTCTACTATAAACGTCAAGTCGGGGTTTGCGTGTGTTAATATAGGAGCACTGATAAAGGCTTCTTTCAACCCATCAAACGCTTGCTGGGCCTCTCCACTCCAGATAAACGGGACGTTCTTTCTTGTCAGACGGGTAAAGGGGGTCACCAACGCCGAGAACCCCCCAATGAACCTTCTATAAAAGTTCGCAAACCCCAGGAGGCATTGAATATCCTTGATTGTGCATGGACGAGGCCAGTTCTTTATGGCTTGTACCTTCCTCTCAGCCATTACCTGGCCTGATGGCGTAAGCATCACTCCCAAGAATTCCACGGTGGTCACGTTGAACTCACATTTTGTGATCTTACAATAGAGATGGTGTTTCATCAGGGCTTCTAGCACCTGGCTCACGTGCTGTTGATGTTCTCTTGTTGTGCTCGAGTACACCAAAATGTCGTCAATGTAGACGACTACAAAGAGGTCGAGGTACTCTCTCAACACGTCATTCAAAAAGAATTGGAACGCGGCTGGGGCGTTACACAGCCCAATGGGCATCACTAAATATTCGAAGAGCCCATACCGCGTCTTGAATGCCGTCTTCCATTCGTCGCCCCTTCCTATACGAACCAGGTGGTATGCCCCTCGCAGATCCAACTTGGTGTAGATCGTGGCTGCTCTAACTTGTTCCAATAAAACAGGAATCAGGGGTAAAGGGTATTGGTTCTTTACCGTGATGGTGTTCAAAGCACGGTAGTCGATGCAACACCTCTTTTCACCATTTGCTTTTGGTATAAAAAACAACGGTGATGAAGCAGGTGACCGAGAAGGGCGTATGTACCCTAGAGCCAGATACTTATCCAGATATGCTCTCAAGTACTCGTTTTCCGGCACTTAAAGGGCATAGAGCCTGCCGTTCGGAATTATCGCTTCTGGAACTAGATCGATACGACAATCGAAGTCTCTGTGAGGCGGAAGAGCCTCCGCTTGTTCCTCACTGAATACCTTAGCATAGGCGGAGTAACAGGACGGGAGTTCTACTTCTTTCTCGCCGGCTGTGGCAATGTTAAACACCCTTGCCAAGGCATGAGACGGACTCTCAGTAGTCACCAAACAGTGTTCCTTACAATACTCTGAGTCGAAACTGATCGTTTTCGAGGTCCAATGGATGTTGGGTTCATGTTTCTGAAGCCAAGGAAGCCCCAAAATGATGCCATATTGAGGCGCTTGGATGATGTTAAACGAAATTGTTTCTTGATGCAAGCCATTACATATGCAACAATATTCCGGTGTGTGGTATCTTATGGGTCCTGCGATCAGTTCACTACCGTCGACCGCATACACTGGTTCGGGCCGTGTCTTTGCTATGAGCTGAATACCCAGCCTTTCTGCTTCGGTATAGTCCATAAAACACCCAGTGGCCCCGGAGTCCGCCATGGCTTTTACTCCCTGTTCTCCGGTTTCCAGCAACAACGACAAGGAAAGGTATACATGATTCTTTTCTTGATCACAACAGGCTGTGATTGAAGGGATAGCGTTCTTGCTTGAGGGTTCCCCTTCTTCCACTCTCAAGCACTGGGGTTTTCCGACTTCTTCTCCACGGTTCCAGCTGCGGCTTGACCTGTTCTATACCTTCCTGTTTTTGGTTTCACTGGACACTCCCGTAGGTAGTGTCCCTTCTTTCCGCAGTATAAACAGAGCCCATTTTTTCTGCGATGCTCTTTCTCACTAAAAGTCAAGGAAGCCCTGACCGCTCCTATTTCCATTGCATCTTGCGTAGTTGTTGGCTTCTCGTTGCCCCCTCCTCCTCGCTCATGACCCACTACAACAGGCTCTTTCTTTCTTAATTCGCCTTTGCGCTCCCTTATTCTGTGGTCTAGACGGAGAGTGAGTTCAACAAGCGCCGAACAGGTACGTGGTTGGGGGTCTATGTGCGCCAGCACATCTTTCATTTCTTCATTTAATCCCTGATAGAATAACGCCAACTGTTTGACCTCAGGCCAATCCGTTTCCGCTATCAGGCGACGGAAGTTGTTCAAATAAGACACCAGGTCCGAGGTGCCCTGTTTAAGCACCAACAGCTCACGGTCTGCTGAGAACGTTTCCGCTCTACGATCGAATGTTTTCCCGAATTCTACCCTGAACTCGTCCCAATCGTAGAGTAAGGGATCGTCTCTCCTAACCACTGGAACCGCCCACTGAGCTGCCTCCCCACCTAGGTCGGAAATCAAAAAGGCCACTCGGGCCTGGTTTGTCGAAAACATCTTGGGTTTGCACATAAAGTGTAAGAGTATTTGTGTCATAAACACCTGCACCTTCTTGTTATCCCCATAAAACCTTTCAGGGTGGGCTAGCGGTATTTGAGTGGGCATTTCTACGACTAGAGAGGGGGGAGAGGTTGTACTAGCCCCAGCATCAAACGGATTCCCTTGCATCCTGTCCATGAGAGCTTTTAATTGTGCATTTTCTGTTCGGGAAGCAGCGACCTCTCTATTGGAGGCAACCAGTTCCGTTTGTACCAAAGCCAAGGCAGCCAGAACGTCATCAAGCGTAGCCATTCTCTGTCCACACAGCCAAGAGGAGGACAGTAATTCTGTCAGGCTCCGCTCGTTTTCTCCTCGGGGAAAACCCTCGCGACCACCCAGCGGCCCGATATATGTATACCACAGACCAACAGGATGATCCCGCGAGCGCGGGAAAGGAAAGGGACAGCGGGGAGGGAGATCTGAAACGACAAAGACAAGGTGTTTAGCTTCACACCCCTCCCTATCTACTCTAGGGATCTGAATGACAATCAGTTTTAATAATACCCCTTTCTGTTCAAAGTCAAAGTCAAAGTCAAAAAGTTTTTATTTGTTACGGTACTCTATTGAGGACCACAAATTTGATAAAATATAATAAAAAAACAATAAAATTTCATACAATTAATACATTTTCAGCGAAATTTTCAGAAACTTAAAAATTCTATAACAGACGTATTCATTAGGTGGATTTTTACATAGTGTTAAGAAGTCCTTAGTGTTAGCAATTCTACAAGATCGGAAGATGGGTTCTATACATGTTAACCTTGCATTTACAATTTTCTCGTTTGGACAAATAAAAAGAAGGTGTGCCAAATCCTGTATGCCCCCTTGACAGAGGGTGCATTCCACAGCTCTATCCGGACTCCACGAAGAACTAAAAGTTAATACTGGGAGTATACCTAGACGCAGCATCAAGATCGCTCGCCTTGCACCGTGTACCAGAGTGTATCCTAAATACAACTGTTTTTGTTTGTATTCCTGAGAGTCTGCATAGGTCCTGTACACAGATAGTTTTTTACAATGCTTATGGTCAAGCTCATAGCTCAATTTGGGCGAGAAGTTTTTTAAGAAGAGTTTTAGTTGTGCCGGCGTCCAGGTTGACAAAATTTCCAGACTAAGTTTCGCAAGCTGGAATGCATCTTCCATGTTTTTAAAAAAGGTAAAGTGAGCAGAATCTTTTTTAAATGTCTCAACTTTTAACAAGTTTCTCAAAGTTCCTTCTTTTGAATGCAGTAAATTATAAGCCCACCTGATGATGCTTGTTATTGAAGTGGCATATGCACTCGTGATGGAACATTCTATTCTCAATGCCTGTACCGGTGTAGATGTGGAAACTTTCATTAGTTTTTTTAATATTTTGCCTTCTTGTTGGTCCATATATACCCATTGTTTTGTAAGGATATATTCTGAGGCATATGACATAAGTGGTGGAATCTTCGCTTTATAGACTTGTAATAGTGCAAAGAAGTGTCTGTTCCCAGCAGCTGAGCTGTTCAATTCCCCCTCTAATCATACCTGAAAAGGAAAATGCATAGTCTTGGTCTACAGGAGAGGGAGGAGAGGTCCTATCAGTGGCAGCAATCAGCTAAACGGAACGAAAATGAGTATGAGATTTTATAACAATTGCAACATGTGCATAAAACTACTCCAACACTTCACATACCACTTTGTGTCCATGCTCTGCCTTACGCCACTTCGTCCGTTTACCTAGGTACCCCCCGGTTGATTCCTCTCCTGCACCGTAAAATAAAGAACAAAAAGGTTGTCGACAAACAAATGACAAATAATATACTGCAGGTTCAATTCACCTTCTTCTCCTGTTTTATCCCCGTATCCACAAATGATAATAATGTACATAGGGAAGAGTTTGTTAGCACCGCACTCTTCAATGATACAAAAGTACTCTCACTAGGGTGAGACTTGGGTAGCGATGACGAAACCACCCAGGCAAAACACTCCAACTCGCACAAAAGTCTCTTGATATGTTCTTTCCAAATAGCGAGTTTTAACAAGGTTTTCCCCGCAAGAGAACGCAGCAGCTATTTATCATCAAAGAACGGGGAAAACATACACAGGTTTCTCAATGTCCCTGGCGTTTCTAACACACACCGTCGTGTGTGTCTTCAGTAAAGCACCACGCGAGTACCACATGTTCCAGGGTCCGTGTGCCTCCAGCCGGTAAACACACAGTAACGATTCTTACTCACAGTTGCTCCGGTAACAAAGGTCCTCTCCAAGTCGTGGCTCACCCTCGACAATTATCGGCTCTGTTCTCCATTGTTTTCTGGTTTAAATTCCGGAACTGCGCGTCTGACGTCATGCGCAGTGTAACCCTAGACCCTCTGGGGTTTGTGGTTTCAAAGAACGTGGTTGCCGTTTACCACGCATTGCGCGGACAGCGGCCCATGAAGCCTGATTCCTGACAATGAGAACTGCCGTGAAATGTAAATATGAAATGTAAATATGTAAATATGTCTCCCCTAGTAATAAGTTCTGACAGAAGTATCTGATGACTGTTGTAGCTCGAAATTGGAATCCTGATCACACAATACTGATTTGGATTTGATTTGATCAGGTTATGATTAATTACGATCTGCTGATTATATGATATGGAATTTTATCATATCTTCAACTTTATGGACTATGGCAATTGTAGTTAGAGTTATGAACTATGCCAACTGTATAGCAATAATTGAAATCGCGATTTGACATTGATTTGACAATGAATTGGGAAAACCTATCAATGCTGACATTATTTGGTTTTAGAAAGTCTAAGTGTGAATAACTATTCTTTCTTTTTTCATGAATGAGTGAGTTAAGTTGTTATATTCGGAGTTGCATAATGTATTATTATTTTATGACAATGACGATGATACAACCCTACATGATTTACTCATTTCTTGAGTTGATAATAGCAATGCAATGCTTTGCCTCTTTCTTCGCTGGCATCACATATACAGATGGATATGTTAACATGCACTGATAAGGGACACTAGCCGATCCACGGCTTGATTTGTGTTTATATGAAAAACAATTGAATAATATCACATCACTGTGGTTTTGGAAGTATGATTGCCCATCTGTGGGCTTTATTGCATTCAATTTCTTGTGTGTGTGTTGCTGAGTTACATGATAGAATATGTCACTCTAAGATGGCGCTCACCTTAAACAACGTGATGTTAGTCCCTTGTCCATGTTTATTACCATCTAAATGCTTTATTAAACATGTCGGTAACAAATAGTGTTGAATACACACTGACGAAGGCAGCACGCCGAAACGCGTCTGTGTGAGCCCCTTCCGCGAAAAATAAAAACTAGCGTGATTGGCATAACTCCCTTTCGAGTGCTGTTTTGTCTTCTTCATTATCTGAGGAGGAGTTGGAGCGTTTTATATATATATATATATATATATTACCTACTGGCGGTCGCCAGTAGGTATATATAGTTAGGATTTTTTCTCTATGGGTTTTTTGAAAATTCTATGTCTAATAACTTTGGCGTTTGTGGACGGAATTGGCTGAAATTTTCAGGAAAATGGCACATTTTGTTTCTGAGCAGCCCCTGAAAATTGGGGGGGGTTTCGTCCAGGGGGGGTCGAGAAAAAAGGGGGGTCCCAAAACGTGTTTTTAACATTGAGTTTTCCATAGGGCGGTTGGCCTCACTTTTAGCCCGAACGGCTGAATGGATTTGCACGAAACTTGGCAAAATTGTAGGGACTGGTAGCCCGATGTGCCTTTTGTAGGTCTCAATATATGTGCTCCAGTGGATTTTGAGAAATTAACGTTTAAAAAAAGATATATATCTGTAACAGCGGACTGGGCAGCGGCCCAGGACGCGTACTTTTCGCGCAACGGAGCTTTGTGAAGCGAAGCTGATTGGTTCTCCGGCGTCTGTCAACATTCCAAACAGTCCGTAGCGGCCGCCATCTTGTCTCTCGGTAGGATCGAGAGACAAGAGGAGGTCAAAACAAAGGGGGAAATAACTATAAGGGGGCATAGTAGATCCTCGCTGACCCCCTAGGTTTGATGTGGAGGTTTTAAAAGGGCCCCGCGGGGCAAAAAAAAATAATAATAATAATAATCGAACGGCTGAATGGATTTGCACGAAACTTGGCAAAATTGTAGGGACTGGTAGCCCGATGTGCCTTTGCTAGGTCTCAATATATGTGCTTCAGTGGATTTTGAGAAATTAACGTTCAAAAAAAGATTTATATCTGTAACAGCGCACCGCTTCGCGTACTTTTCGCGTTACGGAGCTTTGCGAAGCGAAGCTGATTGGCTCTCCGGTGTCTGTAAACATTCCAAACAGTACGTAGCGGCCGCCATCTTGTCTCTCGGTAGGATCGAGAGACAAGAGGAGGCCAAAGCGAAGGGGCAAATGACCATAAGGGGGCATAGTAGATCCTCGCTGACCCCCTAGGTTTGATGTGGAGGTTTTAAAAGGGCCCCGCGGGGCAAAAAAAAAAATAATAATAATAATCGAACGGCTGATGACCATAAGGGGGCATAGTAGATCCTCGCTGACCCCCTAGGTTTGATGTGGAGGTTTTAAAAGGGCCCCGCGGGGCAAAAAAAAATAATAATAATAATAATCGAACGGCTGAATGGATTTGCACGAAACTTGGTAAAATATTAGGGACTGGTAGCCCGATGTGCCTTTGCTATGTCTCAATATATGTGCTTCAGTGCATTTTGAGAAATTAACGTTCAAAAACAAGATATATATCTGTAACAGCGCTCCGCTTCGCGGAGATAAAATTATATGTGTATTACCTAGCTGTTGCTAACACCAGTTAGCGACGGCTAGTAGGAGATAGCGACCATCTTGGGTCCCACTTTGCATGTGAGTGATATTTATCACTAATGACATGCAAAGTGGGCATGCCAAGATGTTAGCGACTGGAAACAGTCGCTAACATCGCTATCTCCTATTATCAACTTTTGGAAATATTCGAGATAAGCGCGAATATCTCCAAAAAGTAACAGCTGCCCTGAGCAGTTCTTAGCCATGTTATCCAATGGGAGGTGGATAACATGGCTAAGAGCATTAGCTCGGTAATGCATGAATATCGCGGAGTTTTCAGCGACATTAATGCATTGCGCTCGTTTTTTATCGTATTTGCGATAAACCTTGATAATAGCAAGGTTTATCTGCGATAATTTCTGACGGTAAAAAAATCTTTGCAATGCATCGTTAGGGATAAATATCGCTTAACTTTGGTAATATGCCCCAACGTCTGTTAACGTTCGATTCGAAGGAAATCAGGAATTGTTGAAAAACATTGTGTGCGCCATCTTGTCTTTTTTCAAATGCCACACTTTTGTCGTGCACGGCAGCCATTTTAGATGCCTTGACCAGATCCACTCTGTGAACGCTGTCGATCCTTACCATGGCTCCCCACCCTCGCAAGCATCTCCCCCAGGCAGTGGTCACCCCCGCTCTCTGTTTTATGCATGGGTAATAAACCTCCCCCCATCTGCGCTGTTCTTCCCTGAGAATCACACCCTGTGCCCGCCCGACACCTCCCTTTCGCCCTATTCACTACCGCACCCTCTGACACTCCTTTTCCTCTGTGTCCGATTGTCCAGGCCGGTCCTAGGCTATCAGCTAGCCCTGCAGATGTAGTTTATGGCCACAGCTGTAAAGAATCACCCGTCTTCAAAGGAGTTATAGTAGATCAAGGCCCACACTCGATGAGATCCGTCACAGCAGAAGCGTTGCTATTATCTGAAAACCATCCTGTATTGTGATTGGGGAGGGGACCGAGCGTGAAGCGGAAGATTCCAGGGATGACTCTTTGTACATCAAAGTTTTTACAATTATGTGTCACATTAAAAATATATAGCACTCCGACAAAGTAGTAAGATTATAAAACTTTAATAATTTATAAATATATACAAGAAAACAAAAATAGTAATAACATATAAACATTTTTAGAGAAAAACAACGAAGTAGCGGTCGGCTGTGCGAATAGTCCCAACGCAGCACAACGTCCAGATTTCCGGCGTGGGGCGTCGCGGGGGGTGGGTGATCAGTAGCAAACTGTTGTGCGAATAGTTCCAAGGCAGCAGAACGCGCCGAAATCTAGATGACACAAAAGTGATGTCTAGTAAGTTGCCACCCAGCAAATAACGGCGTGGGGCGTCGCGGGGGGTGGGTCATCAGTAGCAAACTGTTGTGCGAATAGTTCCAAGGCAGCAGAACGATGGCACCAAGGTGATGTCCAGTAAGTTGCCGCACTGGTTTTGGTATCCTACAATGCTGCTCCGAATAACGGCGTGGGGCGCCCCGGGGGAGGCGGCGTGAACGGGCCTCTCCAGGTGGAGTGTCATCTGTTGTAGTGGGGCGCCCCTTTACCGTTTCAGTTGCCATTCCGTCCGCTTTTGGTCCACTGTGTCAAAATCCGCCATTCAGCTGAGTTGCGCCCACTCTTGCGGTGCAGCGATAGGCGGCTGCCACAGGACTCTCAAAATGGCGGCAGGCTGTTTCCTTTTTGGGCCTGGTCCACTGAAATGGCCCTGGGACACCTTGGAAATCGGACGCTTGTCTGCTAGGTCTTGGACCCCATTCTCGAAAGCGTCCCCTCCGCCTTGAGAATTCATCAAAAGTTTTGGGGGCCCCGACTCCTGCAGGCTTCTGGTGGGGAGCGGCTGCCATGATTGCTCGCGGAATGACCACGACGGAGCTACGAGATGGTGGTGCTCTCATGGTGACGCCAGCTTCAGTCTGAAACATCCAGAAACAAGGTGGGGCTTTCATCGTTTGGGGGGAAAAAAAAGTTTTCATCCAATGAAAAGTGTTGTTTTTAGGTCATATGATCAAGCCTTCCATCATTAGGAAACCAAAAGTAAAATGAACCAATGAAAAGTTTTATAAAGAAGTCACATGACCTGTTATGCGGCATAGGGTATAAAATGTGGAGAAAATACGTTGGCACGTGAGGCGGTGTCAGTAGCGGACCGATGTGCGAATAGGCCGAAGGCAACACAACGCGCCAAGATCCGGATGGCATCGAGGTGGTGTCATAGTTGAGAGTTCTGAGCAGCGGTTGTAACACTGTCTGAAGCTTATTTGCAGCTGCTGCAGCTTCACTACGCGCGAAGATCCGGATGGCACCGAGGTGGTGTGTAGGAAGTTGCCGCACTGGTGTGGCCATCCTACAATGCTGAAAGTCGGCGTGGGGCGCCCCGTTGGCCTGTGAGTTTGCGTCAGTAGCGGACCGATGTGCGAATAGGCCGAAGGCAGCACAACGCGCCAAGATCCGGATGGCACCGAGGTGGTGTCTAGTAAGTTGTCGCACTTCTGTGGCCATCCTACAATGTTGAAAGTCGGCGTGGGGCGCCCCGTTGGCCTGTGAGATGGTGTCAGTAGCGGACTGATGTGTGAATGGGGCTAAAGGCAGCGCAACAATATTTTCTACTATATTTCCGGTGTAGAAGAGACCACAAGGCGCTGAGATGCCAAGATCCGGATGGCACCGAGGTGGTGTCTTGCAAGTTGTGGTACTGGTGTGGCCATCCTACAATGCTGAAAGTCGGCGTGGGGCGCCCCGTTGGCCTGTGAGATGGCGTCAGTAGCGGACCGATGTGCGAATAGGCCGAAGGCAGCACAACAATATTTTCTGACTGACACCACAAGGCGCTGAGATGCCAAGATCCGGATGGCACCGAGGTGATGTCTAAGTTGCGGACTGGTGTGCGAATGGGGCCAAAGGCAGCGTAACAATATTTTTTGTATGGAAGATACCACTAGGCGTTGAGATGCCAAGATTCGGATGGCACTGAGGTGATGTCTAGCAAGTTGGTGTGGTCATCCTACAATGCTGAAACTCGGCGTGGGTCACCCCATTAGCCTGTGAGATGGCGTCAGTAGCGGACCGATGTGCGAATAGGCCGAAGGCAGCACAACGCGCCAAGATCCGGATGTCACCGTGGTGGTTTCATAGTTGAGAGGCACTTCATCTGCAGTGGGGCGCCGAGATCCGGATGGCACCGAGGTGATGTCTAGCAAGTTGCTGTACTTGTGTGGTCATCCTACAATGCTGAAACTCGGCGTGGGTCGCCCCATTAGCCTGTGAGATAGCAGTTCTTTGGATTTGCGAATAGGCCGAAGGCAGCACAACAATATTTTCTGACTGACACCACAAGGCGCTGAGATGCCAAGATCCGGATGGCACCGAGGTGATGTCTAAGTTGCGGACTGGTGTGCGAATGGGGCCAAAGGCAGCGTAACAATATTTTTTGTATGGAAGATACCACTAGGCGTTGAGATGCCAAGATTCGGATGGCACTGAGGTGATGTCTAGCAAGTTGGTGTGGTCATCCTACAATGCTGAAACTCGGCGTGGGTCACCCCATTAGCCTGTGAGATGGCGTCAGTAGCGGACCGATGTGCGAATAGGCCGAAGGCAGCACAACGCGCCAAGATCCGGATGTCACCGTGGTGGTTTCATAGTTGAGAGGCACTTCATCTGCAGTGGGGCGCCGAGATCCGGATGGCACCGAGGTGATGTCTAGCAAGTTGCTGTACTTGTGTGGTCATCCTACAATGCTGAAACTCGGCGTGGGTCGCCCCATTAGCCTGTGAGATAGCAGTTCTTTGGATTTGCGAATAGGCCGAAGGCAGCACAACAATATTTTCTGACTGACACCACAAGGCGCTGAGATGCCAAGATCCGGATGGCACCGAGGTGATGTCTAAGTTGCGGACTGGTGTGCGAATGGGGCCAAAGGCAGCGTAACAATATTTTTTGTATGGAAGATACCACTAGGCGTTGAGATGCCAAGATTCGGATGGTACTGAGGTGATGTCTAGCAAGTTGCTGTGGTCATCCTACAATGCTGAAACTCGGCGTGGGTCACCCCATTAGCCTGTGAGATGGCGTCAGTAGCGGACCGATGTGCGAATAGGCCGAAGGCAGCACAACGCGCCAAGATCCGGATGTCACCGTGGTGGTTTCATAGTTGAGAGGCACTTCATCTGCAGTGGGGCGCCGAGATCCGGATGGCACCGAGGTGATGTCTAGCAAGTTGCTGTACTTGTGTGGTCATCCTACAATGCTGAAACTCGGCGTGGGTCGCCCCATTAGCCTGTGAGATAGCAGTTCTTTGGATTTGGGCCTGGCTCGTCTGCTGTAGTGGGGCGCCCCTTTACCGTTTCAGTTGCCATTCAGCTGAGTTTCGGCTGCTCTTGATGCTACAGCGACAGGCGGCTGCAACAGGACTCTCAAAATGGCGGCCTGTTCTTTGGATTTGGGCCTGGTCCACTAAAATGGCCCTGGGACACCTTAGAACTCGGACGCTCGATTTTTTTTTCCTTTCCTGTACATGCAAAAAAAGGTAAATGCCCGGTACGTTACACGCTTCATCTGCCACGATGAACTCTCTAGAGGAACCGAAAAAAAATATAGTTGTGGTAACTATACCATGCATCGTCATATGGAGAGGTGGCAACAATTAATTATAGTGCTGCATAAAAGAGAGATTTGGAGGAGAACCCCTGACCTGCTAGTACATTCATCAAAGAAGTGGCACTGAGAGCTTCAGAGGCAAGGGAAACGGTCCCAAATATTTAGAAGAACTTTGGAAAGATTAAAATGACATGTTTAGATTGTGGCAAATTTATTTCATGTGGACATCTGAGTGTTACTCTAATAAATACAGCATATGAACATCATCATAGTCGATGGTTGGTAGAGACATTTTGACTATATCCTGGACCTGCCCGTCCTCGCCCAAAATGGCGCCAGAATAAATGGGACTCGTAACTCCTTGTTGTGTACTGGTTGCAGAACCTTGAAATCACGAGATACGTATGCAGTTTTGAAGCACATGGCGGGCGGGGACGAGAATTGATTGAATATTTCGACATCCCTATTGATATTAAGTTCTGATGTGTTATTGATTACTGTACTGTTGAAAGTTCGAATTAACGTCACCCATGGTACTTGCCCGCAAATGTATATCTAGATAATTTTATTGTAACTGGCCCTGTCGTATTTTAATTATAAAATGTACGTCCACCGATTCCGTAACTGTTAGACACCTTAGTTCTTGCAACCTAATGGCCCGCCCGTTACGTTCCTCTACAGTGTAAATGTCTATTCATCATATACGATTACAGTTTGCTCCGTGGCCGGCCCACGTGGTTATAGGCTCGTATTTGTATAATGAAATTTTCACAATAAAGGTTTTTAAAAGAAAACATGGTAGTAGTATATACATTGGTAAAGTTTTTAATAATAGTCACTGTTTTAGAATCATTAAAAGGCAAGTGAAATAAAGCAGACCAATTACATGAAGGGTAAAAGGTATAATACGAAGGAACGCAGTAAAGATAAATGGTCAAGGGCTGTTGTGTTTTCTATTCCTGCAATATAAAGTGATCGATAAGAATCTCATATTCAGGCGTATCGGCGACTAAGACAGCAGGTCGACCCTCTTTTGCTCAACGGCTCCGTCATGGGACGAAGAAACGCTCTTTTTCTCGAAAAAAGAATATATTTTACTTGCAGGACAGTTGTAAAATTTCCGGGAAAGTACATTAGCCTGGAACATTATAACATATATTTAAGAAAAAATAATGTTCGGAAGTAATGAAAAGCGTAATTTTTAGGTCATATGATCAAGCCTTTCATCATTACAATAAGAAAAGTAAAATGAACCAATGAAAAGTTTTATTAACAAGTCACATGACTTGTTATGCTTACGTTACGCGCTGCGCGCCCCGGATGACTTCCGGATGCGCTAACGCGGCGCGTCATATGACGCATTACGCGACAACGCAGGTACAGAATATAGTCAAAATGTCTCCACCAACCAGCGGTCGGAACACAACCCCTTTCAGCAGGCTAAATAGTTCTGTTAAATGACAACAGAAGGGACAGGCAACAAGAACCATCAGTCAAAGAGGGGAGGGCTAGTTCTTCTCTACCGGGTTACATTGGGGCGCTACCGGAACTGATCGAATTGGTAGTCTACAGTGTTTCTGGATGTTTCAGACTGAAGCTGGGGTTAGCATGAGAGCAGCACCATTTCGTAGCTCCGTCGTGGTCATTCCGCAACCAATCATGGCAGCCGTTCTTTATCGTTATTTTGGGCGGGGTGGGTGGCGGAGCCGAGCTGTTTTGCAGCCATCATTGTGTGGAGTTCAGTTCATCTCACTAGTTTTGTATTTGTCATGAGGGGTTGTTCCTAATGTTTCTATTTTTGCGAGGTCAAAAAGAGATCCCATTAGTGGCCTACTGATTTTGCTCGATTCTTTTTCTTTTTTTTTACACGATTTTTCGTTATCTGCAAAGACTAAACAGAGTATTGCGACTCTGTGTTTGTTTGTAAATAGAGAATGAACCAAAGAGAACTAATTCTAAAACAGTAAATACTTGGATAACAATGAATCAAATGGAGAGAGAAGCAGGCACGACGGATTACAATGGGGGCAAAGACCTGCGTTAACTACCTTTCACTATCTGCAAAGAGAGAGTACTCCTAATAGAAATGAGGGGGGGGGGCACCATTCAAAGCAGATCAGTGTGCATAAACACGAAAATGTTTTCACTTACCACGTACTTGACATTCGACAGCTTATGATATTTGCTATTAAAAAACCATTGAAATTCACTGAAAAAACCATAGGTTATAGACCATATATAGTTAGGAATTAGCATTTACAAAACCTTGAAAATTCACTGAAAAAACCATAGGTTATAGACCATATATAGTTAGGAATTAGCATTTAAAAAACCTTATTTTACTCACACAAAACCATTGAAATTCCATATATAGTTAGTTGCACTAACTATATATCGCGCACCTGCAATCCACTGCTGATGATGTCACATATTACATCATTCATGACATGGTCAGTGACATCACTGATGACATCACTGATGACATCTCAAATGACATCACTGATGACATCACTGATGACAACATCCAGTGACTGTATGTTTCTGTAAAGTTAAAATATGTCTTACATATTGAAGAATGAGTGGATGTATAAGTGTCTGGATGAAGGATTTAGTAGGTGCGTGACTGACTGTATGAGTGAGTGATTAAATGTGTCTCACTGAATGCATGGGTTAGTGACTAAACTGTCTTAATTTGTGCATCATTATGTCTGTTGTGATGTAAACTGCTGCATGTGTTGATCATTAGCTATACGAGAGGCTATATGTGTTATTGATTGGTTGCCCAAGTATTTGTATGGGAGATTGAGTTTGTGTGGGGGTGGCTGGGAGGTGTGTGACTCTGTGCATAGATGTGTGAGCAGTTGATTCACTAGGTGTATGAGTTCAAGAGTGCATGTGGAAACAGCTACATGGGCAGTTGACTGTGTGCATGAGTGTATTGATGAGTGAATGGATATCTCAATGCTACATGTCATAGTAAGTACATATGTAAAACACAGTACATGTGAGAGTTGGCATATATAAATAACTGTGCATGAGAGCCACTGAATGTGTGAGTGGTTGTATGGATCATTGTGAACTTGTATCAGGGATTGTATAAGAGAGTAAATATGTGTTAGTATATGTTTGAATAAGTAAGGTGTGTATAACTGTATAGTTGAAGAAATGGAGGTGAGATTGTTTCTTTGCATGACTGACTAGGTGTGTGAGTAACTCCATGGATGAGTGACAGTGTGTGAGTGTCTGTATACACTGAGTGCATCTAAGGTTATATTAGAGTCTGAAGAGGTTTATCGTATTAGCACAAGAATGATGTCAAATGAGATGTCATCAGTGATGTCATCAGTGATGTCATTTGAGATGTCATCAGTGATGTCATCAGTGATGTCACTGACCATGTCATGAATGATGTAATATGTGACATCATCAGCAGTGGATTGCAGGTGCGCGATATATAGTTAGTGCAACTAACTATATATGGAATTTCAATGGTTTTGTGTGAGTAAAATAAGGTTTTTTAAATGCTAATTCCTAACTATATATGGTCTATAACCTATGGTTTTTTCAGTGAATATATATATATATATATATATATATGTGCTATGCTACTGCCCATCCTGTCTGATGTTTTAATTGAGAGGATGAGTAGTCTGCATAGTTTGGATCATGAAAAGTAGAACGCAGGCAAGATGCCCGTGTGTTCCTTAGCAAACATTCTTGAAGAAAATGTACCCACTAGAATACCTGTAAAATTAGCAGTTTGGGATTTTCCTGCTGCTCCTATAACATAAGAGCATGGTCCTAAGCGTACAATGTAGATGCTTTCATTGAGAGAAAGAATTGTAGAAGTGTCTGCAGTCCTGTACAAGTAATGTAAAGTCTGTCCACGAAGGGAGTTTTGAGCATTTTTTTGCTGCGGTTAGCCACTGTGTGTGTGTGTGTGTGTGTGTACAGGGCTGTGTTTGATTGAAGGGGAAACATATTCAATTTCAGCAGATTTGTTTCTGGTTCGGCCTAGAGCAAATAAGTGTTAATCAAATGCAAACTCCAGTGCAACTTGTCCTAAAAGAAAAAACATAGATATAATACCTGCTCGTAATGTTGAAGAGTAGTTTAAACAACTTAAATTCCTTTATATTAATTAAATATCCTGGTTCTACCATTGCAGGATACATCACTACAGGTAAATGTAAAATTTTGCTCTAATGATGTCTAAATCTATAATGTGCTTAGGGAAATTAGGGTCAAAATTAATTCTCAATTCATGGTAATAATATTAGGGATATCACATTAGTCTTCCTGGAACTATATTGGACACCACAGATCTGTTTAGGATATCACTGGGTTTTTTTAGAAATAATAACTTTGCAGGAGAAATGCAGGGTGGGTTTATTCCACTGAATAACATTAGCAAGGGGGGCTACGTAGTAACCAGAGAGTAGATAAGAGTATGGTATCAGTTTTATTGTTGCACAATTTTTCAGGATGAAGATATCAGACATGCCCAAGGAGAATCTCATGGTTCCACTAAAGTGGAACATGTTTCCACTAACGTGGGAGTTAAAGGGATACATTTCACAACTTTAATATAAATAAATATAATTTTGCAACAGTTTATATATATATATATATATACATACATATTTTTAATAATCGGGAATTTACTCACAAAATACCTAACGATAGGTTAGGACAGGGCACTTGCTGCTTGCAGCTTCAGTAAGGATTCTCTATTGTATACAACCTCTGTAGAGCACGTATGGATGTGTTGAGAGATGATGAATGATGCTGTCAGACTGCAGTTTGTTACATATGAAAAGGAAATGGATGGAGGTACACATAACTAACAAGAAGTTTATAGATCTAGGGAACGGGGAGGTTTTGGATATATTTATTTATTATAAAGTTTTATATAGCGCGAACTTGATACAGAAGGATATAATGTCCTCACCACAAAGTGATATTTAAAATAAATTAAAAATTTTTTTAAAAAGAGAGGCTGGTGAAAACATGCTGTCCCCATAAAGTGATTACCTTGAATTTATGGTTCCCTTAGAGCCTGTTGTGCCTGACACCAGTATGATATTATTATTTATACCTGTAGAGGCAGAGTATTTTTCTCTCCTCAGTGGGTTTTAGCATTAAAGTCCATCAACTGGGTGAAAACCTCTTTGCCGTCATACTGGGATACCAAGTCCACTTCTTTCACAGTGAGTGCCAATGCAGGCAGTAAGGAAACACTTGGTCCACCTATGACTGGAAGGTTGTACATTGTCTTGCAGTAAGCTGATAACCTCCTTGAGACATCTCCATCACTTGAGGCCTGTGAAAGTCTGTGATAAAAGACACTGTAGCTCTGCTGAACTACCTCCAGGAGAGAAGAGAAGCCTCATTGTCAAAATGCCATTGCTGCCAAAAAGAGATGACTTACCTGGGTTTTGTGATATTCCAAGGTACCCGCAGCATATCGCCTGACAGAATTAAATTGTTTCAGGGCATTCAGCTCCTGCCCACCAAGAAACGAATGATGTCCTTCCTGGGGATAATGAACTACTGCCACCAATGTATAATGAATGCAGATGCTATAACTGTTACAAAATGAACTTGCAAACTGCTTCAAGAAATTAAAAGAGACATTGTGTACTGCACCTTCATGAGGACTGCCAGACAACAAACTGCCTTTCCATCTCTGTTTCAGAGCAAAATAACATTGCAAATGAAGTGATGCTGCCAATGATGTGCTTACTCAGCTGGAAAAGAAAGGCCTGTGGGACAGAACGATGTGACTTTGCTTTCTGCAGTGACTAGGGGCCCGCAGCTGTGATAGTGGATAGGATGGCTCTCATTGTGTTGGACTATACCTGTATTGTCTAGGTGCCATATTTGGTGCAGTTGTTGCTGTCTGGATCGACACAACATTTTTCTGCTAGCAGGCACACAGGTTATAATGGCATCATGTAAGATGACCACCTGTTAATTTGTCAAAAGTATTACCTGTAATAGGTTACTCTGATGAGATCCATTCTCTTAGAAAAAGATAAGACCCCCAAGTAAGTTGGTGACGAGATTGTAGAAAACAGCACCGCTCCAAGATTAGACACTATTAGTAAAGACAGACTATTAGTGGTACACTGATGGTTCTTCCAGCAGACTGATAGACACTGATTACAGAGCAGGGTATGCTATAGCAATAGCTGAAGTGCAGCTCTGCCACTTGGAACATCTACCCAATAAGATGAGCTGTATGCTGTGACAAAAGCATGAATACTAGTCAAAGGGTAAAACTGTTAACATTTAAACTGACTCACATTATGCTTTGCAGTTCTTATTTGTGGCCAGCTGTGGAAATACCACGGATGCATAACAGAAGCAGGGCGCCTTATTAAAAATGGTCCTTTAGTAAGGATCTTGTTAAAAGCAATATTATTGTACATCAGGATAGCGTTAATAAAACGTGAAGCCTACACAGGAGCTAATACTAAGTTAGCCAAAGATGATGCCATTGCTGACACAACATTAAATGAAAACATGTTACAGCCAGTGCAGATGGGACTAATGAACAAAGCATTCCAAAAAAAATACAGCTTACTCAGAGACAATTATTGTAAGCTAATGTAAAGGAAGCACAATGGTCTCCAACAACAGATGAACATAGAGGGAGGATTGACGATGGATGTGAGCTGAATAATGAAGAGAGTATGGGCCTACCAGGATGAGATAGAGGCCTGTGTCCCCACGCAGTATGTTCCTTTCCCTTACAAGACTGGAAAGGGACCCTCTGATATTGCACAAGGGAGGATGAATGCGCAGATGCATGTTGCTTCCCAGTGAATGGATTTAAATATTTGCTGGTGTGGGTGGATATGTTTTCAAAATGAATGGAGGTGTATCCAACAGGGAAGAAAAATGCAGCTACTGGGGCGCAGTACTTCAGTAAAGCCATCTCTCCAAGGCTAGGGACCCACCAGGGCATAAATAGCGATAAAAGGATATAACTTAGTGACTACATTTATGCTGAAGAGGTTGGTTTTTGGGAATAAAGTATAACATGCATACCCCATACCACCCTCCAACTTGAGGCCAGGAGGAGTAAATGAACTCCAAAATAAAAATAAAAATAAATAAATAAATTCTTAGTAAAAGCAACTGATGCAACATTCCTGAAAGGGCCTGATGCTCTGAATTTAGGACTGCCTGCAATGGGGCAAAGACTTCTAAAGTGATTATGAATACATGGTCATTGCGAGAAAAATAAAAGCTGTTTCTTTTGTTTTTAGGTAGACTGGACCACAGACGGTGAACCCACGCCATGAATGGATTGAGGGGAGAAGATGCAAGGCAGCGCCCCAACGCCTGAGAGGACGGTACCAGAAAATGATGACCATCTGTCACCAGAGGACCTGAGCAACACAGCAGTCAAAAAGAGGACAGACCAGACCATTTCCATGATCCATGAGAGCCCATCATAAAGTGTCAGAGGGACACGACATCGACATCTACTGATGCTGTTGAGTGAAGTACACATGATGGTCTGCACCTACACCTGACACACCACCAGAATGCCATGATGATGGTCGAGAAAGAGGTCCAGGAGATGATGGACATTGACCTAGATGACGACTGATTTTTGCCTCTGCATGGCAAAAGGAGGGACTGTTGAACTGTGCTTAAAAATGACCATCAAGACTCCATTTTGTGTTGCCATGCTCCCGGCAACCTGATGAAGAATTACTTTTCATGTCCCTGCTGAAACTTGCTCAACCCTCCTTGCTCCTTGTGGTCGAGCCGATTCCTAGAAGGTGCCTATGTGCCTCACCCCCCAGTTGTGCCAGAGACTCAGTCACATCCTGTCCATTGTTGCTAACTCAGCCTGTCACGACCAGCTGCCCTGTGACCACACCGACTGATAGAGGAAGCACAAGGCTGTGCCCTGTGACCACACCAACTGATAGAGGAAGCACGAGGCTGTGTACTGTGACCACACCAACTAATAGAGGAAGCACGGGCTGTGCCCCGTCACCACACCATTGAGCAAGGGAGCCCGAGGCTGTGGACATTGTGCAATCAGAGAACAGATGTCCCTGACCACGATTGCACCACAAGACTGACGAAGAACTTGTCAGAGTGAGGAACTTATCAAAATGTGGAACTGTGTATTGTACAAATGGGCGTGGCTAGCGCTATAAATATGTGTAAGCTGTGGAGTAAAACAGCAGTCTCTGTTGAATTGTCTTTGTACCATTCTGGGACCTCTGTCCTTAGCTCGAGCTAATAAATAACTTAGTTCCCACCACGGCTGGTTGTCCTGGTCTCCTTGGTAATGTATGATTTGAGCAAGAAGAACCCTGTAGATTCTAGGTGTCCCCTGCACCACTGGTTTTGACTCACGGAAGGGGTTAACACATCTCTACCATCTTAGAGGGGAACGTAGGAAATAGAAATATCACACACTAAAGGAAAAAGCCACCTTTCTCTGCAGTGCACTTGATAAAGCAAAAAAATGCCTCAAAGAGCTTTTCAACACCATTCAACACCAAACCAACCAAAGTAGCCCCTCACCCATCTCCTAAGAACACTGCAACATATTTACCAAATTATTAAATGATAAAATCAGGAAGATTGAGTTCTCCCTAGACTTACGCACACGGACTTCCACTGGCAGCCTAACCCCCACAACAGAGGTTAACAGCACCCCAACTCACTCCTCGGTTGCCCAAGCAGAGTTTTCTTTACAAATGACCAACGGACTCAACTAGATCCTCAACAGCACCCTGGAGTTGGAAGATATTCAACCTATTCACGGAATATGACATCTCCAAGGTGATTGCAAAATCCAGACACTCCTCCCACTATGCAGACCCACTTCCCGCCTCCCATGCAAAAAGTCTCAACTATGCCTTATACACTCTCTTGAACAAGATAATGAACAGCTCCCTGAGCAATAGGATTATGCCTGACTGCTTCAAACAGGGTAAAATTACCCTCATACTAAGAAAAACAGGGCCAGACCTGTATGACCTCAATAATTTCAAGGAGTGTTTCCAACCTTCCCTTCCTGGCATAGATTCCTGAGAAATGTGTTTTCTCCCAACTCAGCCGTCACATTGACACACACAACGTACTTCATTTACATCAATCAGGGTTCAGGACAGGGATGCAGCATGGAAACAGCTATACTAAATATAGCAGACAATATACATAAATCTCTGGATGCTAGACCTATCAGGGGCCTTTGACGGGGTCAACCATAAGCTACTTTTGGACTCTCTGCAGCAACAGATCGGAGCAGACTTCAAGGTTAAACGGTGGTTCACTTCATTTTTGCATAACTGCTCTCCACAAATAAAAGTAAACAACTCGACTTTGGATACTTCTGCCACCCCCGAGGTATCCCCAATGCTCAGTCCTCTCACCTATACTCAACATCTACATGGAACCCCTCACCGCAATACTAAAACAAGCAAACATCGCCTTCCACCTTCATTCGGATAACACCCATCTCTACCAGGAAATATTCTTTTGGATGACATACACCAGCTTAACACCACTGTTAGAAATGAGGGTCTCTAGTTGGCAGAGGTAGGTACCTTTGTCCGAATAAGGACCCTTGCTTCTAGTCAGGGTAAGGAGATACACACTTTACATAACCCCGTGCTCACCCCCTGGGTAGCTTGGCATGAGCAGACAGACTTATCCCAAAGGCAATGTGTAAAGTATTTGTACTCAAATAACACAGAGTTACAGTGATAACACCACAAAGGGACTCCACAGCAGTTTAGAAAATAATTAAGTATATTTATCTAAACTCAACAAGATCAAAACGACAAACATCCAACATACTAACATTAAGAATATGACTCTTAAAAGAGTTCAAGGAACTTAATCCATAGAAAACTATGCATGTGTGATTTCACTCAAAGTGCCTGTAGTTACAACAAAATTCACAAGGCCAAACAGCCGCGGAGATGGGAAGTGTCCAAATACAAAGAGATGCCTCAGTTGCTGAGACTATGGGGTGGGCGATCCGCCAGTTCTGCTGCACGCAGGAGTAGTGATGCGTTGAATCCGGTCTGTAGGCGGAAGTGATGCCTCGATGCCGAGACAGTTCTTGTCCACGGGTGATGCCTTGGGAAAACTTGCCACACAGGTACAAAGCGTGGAAATCCAGGATGCGTCGGAAATCAATGCGTCGAGCAGCACTACGTCGGTTTCTTCAGCCGCGATCCCTTGATGCATCGGTTCTTGCAGCGGCGACAGGCGCTTCATCGGTTTCGGTAGCGGGGCATCTATGTGTCGAGATTCTTCTCGCACAGCAGTGCTGCATCGGAAAAACAGACGTAAGAAGAGCGATGTGTTGATTTTCTTGTAGTTGTGTTGCTTTTCCATCTCCCAACAGCAGGAACAACCTCCAGAGGCCCAACACAGTCACAGGCACCTCTTGGCGGGACAGAACTGTTGTTGATTTTTTTGTAGTTGTGTTGCTTTTCCAGCTCCCAACAGCAGGAACAACCTCCAGAGGCCCAACACAGT
This sequence comes from Lissotriton helveticus, assembly GCF_964261635.1. Classification (NCBI taxonomy): domain Eukaryota; kingdom Metazoa; phylum Chordata; class Amphibia; order Caudata; family Salamandridae; genus Lissotriton; species Lissotriton helveticus. The sequence goes on along the minus strand of NC_136068.1, from coordinate 1,622,185,372 downwards.
CACAGGCACCTCTTGGCAGGACAGAACTCCCAGCAAGGAAGTTTAGGGGAACTGGGGTGAAGTTTTTGCGTCCCTGAGACATCAGAACAGGAGGAGAGCTCTACTCAAGCCTTTGGAGATCTTCCTCATGCAGGGGGGGACAGAACACAGCAACGTCCTTATTGTTTCCTTGGCAGAAACAGCTACTGCGGGGCAAGCCCAGACAACACACAGCAAAGGGGCACTACTCCAACTCCAGTTTCTCCAGCTCTTCTCCCTGGCAAAGGTTCCTCATGATTCCAGAAGTAGTCTAAAGTTCTGGGGTTTCAGGTGTAATACTTATACCCCAAAATGCCTTTGTTCTCTTTGAGCAAGGGTCTCTGAGCACAATCAAACCAGTTCTGTCCTCACGGGTGCAGTATGACCACAGGGGGTGGAGACAGCATTGTGCAAGGGAGACAGGTCCTATTCCGGTGCAAGGAAATTTCCTCCCACTACTCTAAATTCAGCCAAGGGCTATTCAGTTCTGTTCTAAGTCATCCAGGAAGGGCAAGGCACACCTCAACCCCGCAGTGGTTGTCTACAGTAAATGCACATCCCCAGCCCCTATCACTCCAAAACTAGACAGTCAATACGCAAACAGGCAGAGGCACACAGAATGGTTAAACCAGAAAATGGCTACTTTCTAAAAGTGGCATTTCCAAACACACAATTTAAAAACCATCTTTACTAAAAGATGTGTTATTAAATTCTCAGTTCACAGAGCCTAAAATGTATTTATCTATCTTGTCCCAGTGGGAAGTTATACTTGTAAGATGTTACAAAGCATTTCCCATTCTATCCTTTGGGGCAAGATAACCTTTCAATAGTGAAAATCAAAATTAGAAGTATTTCACTATCAGGAGATGTCACACACACCAGTACATGTCTATCTTTAACATACAGTGAACCCTGCCCCTGGGGTACCTTGGGCCTACCCTAGGGGTGAATTACATGTAAGAAAAGGGAAGGTTGAGGCCTGGCAAGTGGGTGCACTTGCCAAGTTGACATGGCACTCCCACTATGCAGACCCACTTCCAGACTCCCTTGCTGAACGTCTCAACTATGCCTTATACACTCCCTTTGGACCAAGCTAATGAACAGTTCAGTGAGCAATAGGATTATGCCTGACTGCTTCAAACAGGGTCAAATCACCCTCACCTATCAGCGGACTTTGACACAGTCAACCATAAGCTACTTTTGGACTCCCTACAGCAACAGATCGGAGCAGACGTCATGGTTTAAAGCTGGTTCACTTCATTTTTGCATAACTGCTCTCAACAAATAAAAATAAACAACTCGACTCTCGATACTTCTGCCATCCCCCGAGGTGTCCCCCAATGCTCAGTCCTCTCACCTACACTCAACATCTACATGAAACCCCTCACCGCAATACTAAAATAAGCAAACATCACCTTCGACCTTCATGTGGACCACACCCAGATCTACCAGGAAATATCCTCTTTGGATGACATACACCAGCTTAACACCACTGTTAGAAATGGGGGTCTCTAGTTGGCAGAGGTATGTACCTTTGTCCAAATAAGAACCTTGCTTCTAGTCAGTGTAAGGAGATACACACTTTAGATAACCCCTGCTCACCCCCTGGGTAGTTTGGCACGAGCAGACAGACTTATCCCAAAGGCAATGTGTAAAGTATTTGTACTCAAAACACACAGTAATGCATTGATAACACCACAAATGAACACCACACCAGTTTAAAGAAAAATAATAAAGTATCTTTATTCAAACTCAACAAGACCAAAACAACAAAATCCAACATACAAGCATTAAAATGAGGACTTTTAAACGGTTCCGAGACAGTTCTTTGCCACGGGTGATTCGTCTGGAAAACTTGTTGCGCAGGTATGAAGCGTGGAAATGCGGGATGCGTCGGCGATCCATGCGTCGAGGGGCACTGCGTCAGTTTCTACAGCCGCGATCTCTCAATGCATCGGAAATTGCAGCGGCGACAGGCACTGCATCAGTTTTGGCGTGGCGCGGCGATGCGTGGAGATTCTTCTCGCAAAGCAGTGCTCCCTCGGAAAAACAGACGCAAGAACAGTCACAGGCACATCTTGGAAGGTCAGAACTCCCAGCAAGGAAGTTCAGGAGAGCTGGGGGCGAGGGTTTTTTTGTCCCTGAGACTTCAGAACAGGAGGCAAGCTCTACTCAAGCCCTTAGAGATCTTCCTCAAGCAGGGGGGCACACTGTGCACAGACACTGCAGTGGCAGGTCTGAAATACCTTTTTAGGGATACTCATGTTGGTCTGACAATCAGTGCTGCAGGCCCACTAGCATTTGATTAACGGCCCTGATACACTTCAGAGCACTTTACTAGGGACTCACCAGTAAATCAAATATGCCATTCAGGGAGAACCAATTGTAACAACAATTTACACAGGGTGCACTTGCACTTTGACACTGATCGGCAGTGGCAAAGTGCCCAAAGCATCTAAGTCAGCAAAAACGAAATCCAGCACAGCATCAAAATAACAGGAGGTAGAGGCAAAACACCTGGGGAAACCACACTAAAGATGCCAAGTCTAACAACCACTCTCATAAAAGTCCAAAATTGGCTGTCATACAACCACCTCAAACTCAACTAAGACAATTGGAAATTCTTCTTCTGTCCAACCACAGCCAGTCACCCCAGATCCAAGATTGGGTAAATAACCTGGACGCTCTAAGCTGGAAGCTGACTCTGGTGGACTCTGCCAAATCTCTGGGGATTACCCTGGACTCACTTCTGAACATGAGCACACACATAAAGACTACAGTAAAGGGGGCCTTGTACACCCTACAACTTCGTAACAAAATTAACCCCTTCCTCCCACCAAATGACCTAAATACTGCCATGCAAGGTCTGGTTCTGTCCAAACTGGGCTTCAGGAACGCCAAAATACAGAAGGTGGGGAAGGGTCTAAGGGGCAATGTTTAGAGACCAGATTTACTCCTCACCCCTAAATACAAACTTGACTAACTATAAAGAGGAAAACGGTCTATTTGGTATGACAGAAGAATCTCCAATACTTGGAAGTATACAATTCACCAGTTTAACATAGCTTGTCCAATACCTGGCTTGAGAAGAGTTTCCATCAGCCCACCCATTTGGCGGAACTTCGTCATCTGGAAAACTCAGAGAGAGGGGTCACAAGTAGTCCACGTTATTTCCGGGCTAGTGTGAATGGATGTAAAACCAACTACTGTCAGAGATATCAGCCACTGGGGTTGTCCAAGGTATGTGGAAACTGATGGAGTGCAGTGCAAGTGATAGACATGTGAAAATAAAAATGACTAAAAGGACAAAAAATATGTTTATTAGGGATTGTCCTAATGCCATGTAATAAAAACCGCCTGATAGTAACAATTTCTTAAAACTATCTTTTGGCTATACGTGAGGTCAACATGTTTCAGCCGTGTAGCTCACTGGCTCGGCTTTCTTCAGGACCTTAAAAAGTGACATGTGCTACTGCAAGAAAATGTATTGAATTACAAAACTTATCAAATTAATTCTTTTCATCAGAAGAAAAAAGATCAGTGGTATGATACCACCCTACCAGACATGCGTCCCATGTGTGTGTAATTGAGAGCTATTTCTTCATCCCTAGGGAGTAGGAAATTGTTGTCAAACAAAGTGATAGTACTTCACATGGTGAAAAAAACATATACTTCAAGCATGGAGATAAAACATATCAATTAGTCGACAAAACCCTGTATTCGACTATATTTATTCAACACATATTAGTAGCTAGAAAAATAATTGACATTTGAAAGTTACTCACCCAGCTTTTTGTGGGGGTAAGCCTCACCTCAACCGGCAACTGCTCGGTGGCTGAGGCCCCGCTCTAATAGTAAAAAGAGAACATGGACACAGAGGGTAATTGCATTATCTACTTTATATACCGTGAGCATGCTCTCAAAGCTATTTCAAAACCTAAATCAAAAAGACCATTGACATGGTATTCAACAATATTAGCGGCTGCGAGCTGACATTGACGTAGATAGTGGCATGATTTTTTAGAAAATGAAGATAGACTAAGTACTAGTCTAGTTTCTCGCAGTCTTATATTGTGCACACTTATCACTGTCAACACAATCAAAATAAGGAATGCTAAAGGCATACCATCATTAAAGATTTGATTAAAAAATATATATAATGATTGGTTACTTATGTTGTAATGTTCAAATAAATGCAAAAACCTTAGGTGAGGTATTGAGACTCAGTCTAGTGCAATAATACTCAGCACTAACTCTGGAGCCCATAGTTCAAGGTAGACCTCATGGACAGAGGTCTAGACTGCTAAGTAGTCTACTGCAAACGAAAACCAACAAGACCAACTGAGTAATACAGCCCAACTGCTAATGTTGACTTACCTATCCGTCGGTACCTCTTCACAGGCTACGAGCAGTATGGGAGGTACAGAGGATGGTTTCTCATCCCTTTTTATAGTGGAGCTAATTGGCTTAATCAGGGCTCAACACTAGCAGTTGGGCTGTATTACTCAGTTGGTCTTGTTGGTTTTCGTTTGCAGTAGACTACTTAGCAGTCTAGACCTCTGTCCATGAGGTCTACCTTGAACTATGGGCTCCAGAGTTAGTGCTGAGTATTATTGCACTAGGCTGAGTCTCAATACCTCACCTAAGGTTTTTGCATTTATTTGAACATTACAACATAAGTAACCAATCATTATATATATTTTGTAATCAAATCTTTAATGATGGTATGCCTTTAGCATTCCATATTTTGATTGTGTTGACAGTGATAAGTGTGCACAATATAAGACTGCGAGAAACTAGACTAGTACTTAGTCTATCTTCATTTTATAAAAAATCATGCCACTATCTACGTCAATGTCAGCTCGCAGCCGCTAATATTGTTAAATACCATGGTCAATGGTCTTTTTGATTTAGGTTTTGAAATAGCTTTGAGAGCATGCTCACAGTATATAAAGTGGATAATGCAATTACCCTCTGTGTCCATGTTCTCTTTTTACTATTAGAGCGGGGCCTCAGCCACCGATCAGTTGCCGGTTGAGGTGAGGCTTACCCCCACAAAAAGCTGGGTGAGTAACTTTCAAATGTCAATTATTTTTCTAGCTACTAATATGTGTTGAATAAACATAGTCGAATACAGGGTTTTGTGGACTAATTGATATGTTTTATCTCCATGCTTGAAGTATATGTTTTTTTCACCATGTGAAGTACTATCACTTTGTTTGACAACAATTTCCAACTCCCTAGGGATGAAGAAATAGCTCTCAATCTACACACACATGGGACGCATGTCTGGTAGGGTGGTATCATACCACTGATCTATTTTCTTCTGATGAAAAAAATTAATTTGATAAGTTTTGTAATTCAATAAATTTTCTTGCAGTAGCACATGTCCCTTTTTAAGGTCCTGAAGAAAGCCGAGCCAGTAAGCTACACGGCTGAAACATGTTGACCTCACGTATAGCCAAAAGATAGTAACAATTTCTTAAAACTATCAGGCGGTTGATGGCATTAGGACAATCCCTAATAAAAATATTTTTTGTCCTTTTAGTCATTTTTATTTTCACACATGTCTATCACTTGCACTGCACTCCATCAGTTTCCACATACCTTGGACAACCCCAGTGGCTGATATCTCTGAGAGTAGTTGGTTTTACATCCATGCACACTAGCCCGGAAATAACGTGGGCTACATGTGACCCCTCTCTCTGAGTTTTCCAGATGACGAAGTTCCGCCAAATGGGTGGGCTGATGGAAACTCTTCTCAAGCCAGGTATTGGAAAAACTATGTTAAACTGGTGAATTGTATACTTCCAAGTATTGGAGATTCTTCTGTCATACCAAATAGACCGGTTTCCTCTTTATAGTTAGTCAACTTCAGGAATGCCGCCGTCACAGGCACCCCGAAATCATACCTAGCCTCACCTAGATCCACTATATATGCATCAGCAAGGATGGTCACCGGAGCAAAGAGATACAAGCACATCTCCCCCTTACTGAAACATATAAAATGGCTACCAGTCGAAGCAGACTGCTGCTTCAAAACTGCCTGTGTCACCCACAACATTCTACACACTGGTAAACCAGCCTACCTCACATCCAAACTCACAATGGTGGGCCAAATGAGAAATCTAAGAAGCTCCAACACACTTCTTCTCATCACCCTTCCCCCCCTCCCCCAAATACAAAAAGTCCTCTCTCGCTCTTTCTCAGGCAATGCTACTGTTAACGCGGGATTACTGGTTACTAGTTACCTTACCAGATCCCAAACTAAGTCGACTGAATCGTTGGTACCTGTCATTGAGTAAAAGGTAATCTAACAATAAGTCAATCAATTTAAGAACTTACACCACTCTAAATGACCACTGACCAAAATTTAAGTTTCAAAGATTTACTATAAAGTCAAAGATAACTGAAGATACAAACTTCTCAAAATGAGATTCAGAAGATAAATTGGTATCACTATGAACATGAACTTTTTGAATAGTCTGAGTCTGAAAAACAGAATAATGAGTACAACTTCCAATAACATAAGCGTTGCCAAAATGGATACAAGTTGCAACCTCAAAGTCATTACAGAAAAGAAAATTAAGGTTAGTCTGTCCCTACACTATACTAAGTGACATCCCTACTTAACAAGATCTTGTACCCCTCTAGGTGTCAGCCGTGGTGACTTCCTAAGAAGATCACACACTTCTCTTTGTCTCTTCTCTGATAATGGGTCTCTCCTGATCAGCCTATCTGCCTACCCATCCGCTTCCTTAGGCTCCCAAAATCATCTGCTCTGCTCTCCTCCCGGGTCTATTTCCCTAATACCAAATCACATTTCGGATAGGAACGCCCCTTGGGACGCCCCTCACGTGGTACATCTTTGCGCGGTAAACTCCATGATGGTACTCTTCAAGACCCTCGTTAAAGTTGACCTTGGTTCCCAGGCTTCTTCTCCAGTGCGCCGATACCCCCTGAAATTCCTGGAGACTCCTACAGGCCTGCGCCAAGCGCCACTGAACAAAGTCCCTTTCATTCGAGCTGATTAGGACCCTCGCACCTGCATACAGTTCGTCCTGCAGTGGGCCTCAAATTCCAGACTCCACCATATCTTTAGGTCGTAAAACACACTCAAAGCTCGGTGCTAGACACCTCTCGACTTCTTCCCTAACGAGCACATGGCAGTTCAAACGATATGACATTATCAGTTCAGGCCTACTTGATTTACATGAAGCAGGTCCCTGCACTCTTAAAACATTAACTTGATTTAAACAGCAACATTCTTAACTAGCATACGTTTCTAAAATAACACATCTATAAAGCATATATTTTAAACTTAATTCGATAATACATTTGTGGAAGAACCAGGTTAACTCCATCTCACATTATTTTAGCAGCACGTTTAGATTTGCTGTGAATTGCCCTAAGGCCTACACAATATACTGGATTTTTAGAGTTCTATTCAACTCTAACATGATTCCTTTAACATGAGAACATGAGGTTTTCATATTCATTCCAACATTTCTACATTAATCTCACACAGTTATGATTATTGTTACTCTACTTAAACATTCTATACATTTCACTACTGAATATAAGACACTCTGTGTATTTCACTTCTAAATATAAAACACTCGTGTGCAAAAGCATGTTTAAACTAACTACGTGCTTGTAAATATGGTGCACTTATACATTTTTCAGACTTGTGCTCTCTCAATCCCCCCTTTGATGACCTTCAGGGGTCATCACCATCAAGACACCATCACAAAATGTAGAACCCTTCAAAGTGAAGTCGTGGCAGTGCCACCTCTTTTCATTGTCTCTAATGCCTTTAGACTCCTGTATTGGGTGTCCTGCATCGCTGTCAACTTTTCCTCCTGTTTCCTCATAGTGCTCTGTAACCTATTTGCTCTATACCACTGATACAAACGCACCAATCCCCACAAAGTGATTACACAAATCACAATTATGATGATGGGTTTCAGTATGTACCAAACGATACCCTTTCCTAAGTTGGCAAACCAACCTCCAACTTTACCCATTCCATGACCTACTTTTTCCCACACGTTTATCTTTGTCAGATCCTCAATTTCGTAGTGTATGGCAGTGATGTTTCGTATATACTTCTCTAGAGGTTTTGAATTGTCTGGAATGTAAGTGCAGCACTCCTGGACCTTCAAAGCCTTACAGACTCCTCCCTCTTTAGCTAACAGAACGTCTAAAGCAAGTCGGTTCTGAAGAACCATTGCCCTAATCGATTGCATCTCACCTTCTATCAGCATCTAGCAGTACTGGCAGATAGCCTATCTACGACTGTAGCTAACCTCCTGATCTTAATGTCATTCAATATCAGTCCTAAGATAGGGAATGCAGCACCGAGTACATCTCCAACTACTTCTGCTGCACCCAGCCCTCTCTTCCACCTAGTTGGTATTTCTTTCTTTGTCGTTTCTAAATTCTCAACATGATATATTTTAGGGAAGACAACAGCCAGATAGCATGATCCATACCAATTATCTGGTAGCTTCACATAGGCATTTCTTCCACATACAAAATATACATTTGGAATTGCTTGCATCCCTTTCAAAAAATCCTTAGAGTAATACTCCAGTTGAAAGGCATGTTCACAATTGACTTGACCTACATAAAAATTCTCATAATAGGAGTAACTCCTGTGGATGCACAGTTTCCCCCGTTTCTCCTTATCTAAAGCAATTGGACCAATACTACCCTTTCTTTTATGTGCCCTTTCCTCCTTGGTCCAATCTGTTTCCCATTGTCCTGAGGCCTTCAGAATCTTCTGCCTCCTGTATCTAGTATCTACCTGCCCTATAAACTTTTTCTCAATTTCTGACACTTGACAAGTCAGATTGTTTCTTCGAGCATGTGAAGTATCTAACGTTTTCCATGGAATAAACCATTTGTGTAATCTGTCTTCGCTTTTGTAGTAGTCCCACTTGTTCAAATGCTTGAAATTCGGGACCTCTGGCAATGTCGAGTCGAAATTCGAGAAATAATACTCAAATCCTTCTCGTCCATAAAATATGCTCAACAACAAACTGCATGTGATTCCATATGTCAATGGAAGATGATGGTATCTGATACCCTCCTCCACAGAAGCTGGTAATTGCATACAAACGTAGCAATTCTTCACCTCCATGGCATCAACGTATTCATAAAGCAATTTAGCATAAGCATTTGACCTGTAATTTCCCTGTGACTCATCTGTGTGTAACCTTTTTATTTCTGCATCTAACAACGCTTTGTCTTTATCATTGATGTTTCCCTTATCATTAACAATAGTGGTTCTCGGTGTTGACACTCCCTTGACCTCCTTGACTGCAGTTGCATCTCTCTCGTGTCCCACTATGTATGAGACAGTAACCACTAAAACTATCAGGGAAATCACCACTCCCAACAATGTGCCAACTATACATTTTGCCCTGCGGTTCGGGTTGCCAGCCTCCATGTTCTCAAACAGTGTAGTTCTTGACTTTCTTCCAGCATTCGCTTCTTCTTCTCTCTGTACAAAGTCTTTCTTTTACATCTTGTCCCTCTTTGGAACACTTGGAAGCCGACAATTTACTCCACAAAACATTTTAGAGTCCTGTAGAAAACAGACAACCCTAGCCCTTCTCCATCCGCTAAAAGGAAACCCCTACCAATTTTCTTCTTCCACTCGGCGCTAGGTTATCTTGCAGTAATTTTTCAAAGTCCTTTCAAAAAGTCTTTTTACAACAAAGTGTTAGTCCAAAACAATGAGCATTCCAAGAGCTTCCACTACTCGCTCAAGCATTTCTAACCGAAGGAGAGTTCCCTCCAACACTGGATATCGTGAACAGCAAACTGGAAATTCAACTGTTTCTAAAATCAATTTTCTTATTCCGCTTAGGAGAGGAGGATAGACGATGTTGAGTGTCAGCAACCTTTCAGTCTCCGCCCCCGGTAGCAGGAACAGAATTTGTACAGTGATGATTGGGTCAGTTCTGATCAGGTTCACTTCCCTGACCCTCCCGGTTCTGTGCCCCACCGACATCTGCAACGAGGTAGGTCCAATCAGGAGTAGAGTATCTTCTACTAGGCACTCGCACCCTCCTTGATCTTCTAGGGCCCTCCTCGGTTCCCTCTTGGGTATCTTCCTCGTGATCCGAGTCTTCGGATATAGGAACAAGTGTTTCTTCCTGGGCCGACCTCAAACTTAGCCTCCTGTCTCTTCCCGGCCAAGTGGCAGCCTCACACCTTGTTCTCCTATATCTCGTCCTCACACTCGGTTCTTGATCACTTTGGTACTGATCCGTGTCTGTTTCGTATTCACTGCTGCTCTCTCCTTCAGTTGCGTCTTCAGTCTCACTGCCGTCCTGCCTTCGCTCTTCCTCTGAATCCGATGCGTTCCCAACTTCTCCCGACACCCCCTCAGCTGCCTCAATCCCTTCTTGCGACTCTTCTTCCACTTCCGGGCTTTCGTCTGGGATAGGAGCTGTTTCTTCTAGAGGTGCTGGAACTCTTCGAGTATGGGAAGCATGGATCCAATTTGGTAGCCCCCCGCACTTCACCGCGGTGTTCGTTATCAGGATTACCTGAAAGGGCCCACGCCAGCGAACATCTAGGCAGTTCTTCCGGACGTGTTTTTTAACCAACACCCAGTCCCCTGGGTTCAGGTCATGACACAGGTTCCTCGATGCTGGAACTTCAGCCGCATGCACCTGAAGGGACACAGAATGGATGGCGTCAGACAGTCCTTTACAATAATCCAAGATCAGATCATCTGTAATATTCAATAGGGCAGCAGTTGGAACTGTGGGAAGTCTCATGGCCCTCCCCATCAGAATCTCGTGTGGAGAGAGACCTGTCCTCCTGTCAGGGGTGCTGCGCATGCTCATAAGCACTAAAGGAAGAGCATCTGGCCAACTCAAAGATGTGGATGCCACTACTTTAGCCAATCTATTCTTCAAAGTGCCGTTCACTTGTTCCACAATTCCTGAAGCTTCTGGTCGATAACTACAATGCAGCTTTTGATCGATATTCAGTGTGGAGCACAACATCTTCACTATTTCGCTGTTAAAATGTTTTCCTCTGTCCGATTCCAAAGAGGCAGGCACCCCGAAGCGCGGTATCAACTCCCTGAGCAATAATTTAGCCACTGTGAGTGTATCGCACCTACGTGTAGGGTACGCTTCAACCCATCTGGAAAATACGCATACAATCACCAACACATACCGAAGGCGATTAACTCTTGGCATTTCGATGAAATCTAGTTGCATTCTATTGAAAGGCCCCCCCGACCTCCCAATGTGACTCAGTGTGACTGGTGTTCGTTTGCCTACGTTCAGTTGTTGGCAGGTAACACATCGCTTACATACTGATTCTGCTGCTATTCTAAATTTAGGGCAATACAAAGTTTGCCTAAACACTCTCATCATAGCATCCCTTCCTAGGTGTACTGGACCATGTATTTCTCTCGCCATGGGATTAGCTAATTCTTCAGGTAACACAGCCCTCCCATCTGCTGAAACCCAAAAATCCATTTCGCTTCGCACGCAACCTGCTATTTCCCATGCCTTTTTCTCTGTTTCAGGTGCGTTCTCCTGCATCATTCTTAAATCCTCCCAAGTGTCTACAGTTTCTAACATCATACTTAATTCTGTCTTTTCTTCAGCACCATCTATTTCCACTTTTGAAAACGAATAATCTTGTTCCGCACAATAACGTGCGACTTCATCAGCGTATCTGTTGCCTTGTGACACAAAATCTGTATTTTTAGTATGTGCTACACACTTTACTATTGCGATGTCAACTGGACCTTGTAATGCTTCTAACAACAGTCTCACAAATTCTCCATTTCGAATGGGCGAACCAGAGGAGGTCATGTAACCTCTCTGAGACCACAACTGCCCGAAATCATGAACCACACCGAAACCATATTGGCTGTCAGTGTATATGGTGACTCTCTTTCCGTTTCCTGCTATGCAGGCACGAGTTAGGGCAATGATTTCTGCTACCTGTGCGGAATGTACTCCTTCCAGGCAAGCGGCTTCCACAACTCCAGTAATGGTACAAACAGCATAAGCTGCTCTCAACCGACCAGTATCGTCTCTTAAACATGAGCCATCAACAAAATAAATTTCATCGGGGTCAGACAACGGCTCATCCACAATATCTGGTCTGGGTTTCGTGCATAGTTCAGTCACATCAAGGCAATCGTGGTCTTCACATCCTTCGCCTTCTATTACAGTAGGTAATGGCATTAAAGTAGCAGGATTCAAGACAGAGCATCTCCTGAGAGTCACGTTCTCCGCGGCAAGAATAACTTGCTCGTAGCGCGTGAGCCTACTATTGGTCAGATGCTGCGTCTTCGTCCTGGTCATTAACAATTCAACTGAATGTGGTACATACACCACCACTGGATGTCCCATCACAATACTCTCGCTCCTTTCAATGCTGACACCCATTGCAGCAACGGATTTGAGACATCCGGGCAACGCTGCGGCTACTGGATCTAATGGAGCCGAAAAATATGCAACTGGTCTACGGGCATTTCCGTGGGTCTGTGCCAAGACTGACAAAGCACATCCCTCTCTCTCACAGCAATAGAGTGAAAATGACTTCTCGTAATCGGGCATTCCCAGAGCCGGAGCACGACACAAATCGTCTCTCAGCTGCAAGAACGCCACCAAGCATTCTTCGTCCCATGGTACCGGATCACTCACCTCCTTGTGCGTCAGTTTCTGTAAGAGTTTCGCTTTCAGTGAAAAGTTAACTATCCACTGTCGGCAGTAACCCACCATTCCTAGGAACATTCTAACTTCTCTCTGTGTTTTAGGCGCATTCATCTTCATTATCGCCTCAATCCTCTCTGGTGACACCTTACGTTTTCCTTTTTCTAACCGGTGCCCTAAATACTGTACTTCTGTCAGACAATACTGCAACTTGCTCGGAGATACCTTATGTCCATTTTCGGCTAAATGGTTCAGTAAGGCAATTGAGTCTGCTTTACAGGCTTCCTCTGTCTCTGACGCAACAAGTAGGTCATCTATGTACTGGACCAGAACCGAGTTCTGGGGCAGTACTAGATTTTCGAGATTCTTTTTCAACAACTGATTGAAGATGGATGGGCTGTCTGTGAATCCTTGTGGGATTCGACACCATGTTAAAACGCGATCTTCCATTTTAAAAGCAAAAAGATACCTGCTCTCTTCATCCAATGGGATTGAAAAGAAGGCCTGGCAAAGATCTATCACTGTGAACCATTCTGCTTGACATGGTATTTGAAACAGTATCACTGAAGGATTCGGTACCACGGGACAACATGAAACGACTATGTTGTTAATCTTTCGTAAATCCTGCACTATCCTGAATTTTCCGCTAGGTTTCTGTAAACCCATAATCGGGGAGTTACAAGGACTACCCACGATTTCTTTCAGTATTCCCTGTTGTATCATTGACTCGATCACAGGTTTTATCCCCGCAATCGTTTCCTGGGACAATTTGTATTGAGGCGTTCTTGGAAACTCGGCATTTGGTTTTACCAGTATTTTTACCGGTTCTACCCCTTTAATCAATCCTATTTCTTCTCCTGTGAAATCCCATACCTCTGACGCCACTGCATCTCGTAAGTCTTGGGGAAGATCTTCTACTGTCAGAGTAGGATATAGTTCTACACAGGATTTTGAATTGGCCACCTTAAAGGTAGCATCATCGTCGGTAGTCTGTACCTCCACTCCTTGCGGGGTGCAGTATATGGTGCAGTTCAATTTGCACAACAAATCCCTTCCTAACAGACATACCGGACTCGAGTCACAAACCACAAACTGATGCTCGTTCATATGGTTTCCTATCTTCACAGACACTGGTTCTGTCAAGGGACTAGTCAGCCTTTTGTTCGCGACTCCTACCACTTGAATTGTTTCCCCTGACATCGGCAAGTCTGGAACCACCGCCGATCTCAGAGTTGATCGGGTAGCCCCAGTATCCACCAAGAACGTAGTGGGACACCCTGCCACCTCTGCCTCAACAAATGGCCCTCTCTGATCCACCTCTAGGACTGCCCCGAGGGTACAGTCCTCTTCACTGCTCACACGTTGTCCTGTCAATGGATCAATGTAAAAACACTTTTCTTCCTCGATGAATAGAGGCATTTGTTTAAAGACCTTTCCCCCTGTCGCTACCTTCGGTGGCTGTGGGAACTGGGCCCATGGAGCCGAAGTCCCCCCTTTGGCCACCTTGCTTCCTGGAACTGTCACCTTTGGAGTTGGGACTTCTTGAACCTGCTCTTCTACTTCTAGCTCTCCATTTTCAGGGTTAAAGGGACACTCGCGTCGCCAATGCCCCACCTGGTGACACTGATGGCACTTCGTCGTTTTCTTTAAAGTGGCAAAGTCTATCCTAGGTCTCTGCCCTTCTTCATTATCTTTGTTCTGACCGTTTGGTTTTCGTCCCATCCCCTGCTTCTGCTGGCCCCCCTTCCCAGCGGACTGCATTTGCACCACCATCAATTTCTCCTTTAGATTCTTGGCTTTAGAATCTATCTCGTCACTACAGTATCTCGCATAACGTAAAATCTCATCTAGTGGTTTGTTCTGCCAACAGATTAAATGTTGCTGTATCATCAAACAAATATCAGGTCTCAACCCCAAGACAAACTTTGACACAAACTGCCCTATATCTTTGGGATCCATTACATCGAGTCCACTGTATTGCTTGAATGTTTTCAATAATCTTTCATAAAACTCGTGAACTGTCTCCTTGGGTTCCTGCCTTGTTCGGTCTATTTTCACCCAATCTATATCCTGTGGTGGTACCTTATCTTTCAGCCATGCTATTACCCTTTCATATTTTCGCATGACAACCTCGGACGGTCCATTAGTCCGAGCATCCCTCACTGGTTCAGTATTTGGCCATTCAACACTAGTCTTGCACGGGGTCCACAAATCAGATGGGACCACGATGTCAAACAACGTGTTCAAATCAATCCACAATACTTTCGAGATCTTGACAAACCTTTCTACCTGCTTATACCACTCTACTGGATTGTCCCTTAACTTCGGAAATGAGTTGGTAAATGCAGCTAAGTCTCCTCTACTCCAGGGCACATGTACATAATTTCCGTTTGATATTTCTCGCAAAGGGAATGCCTCCATATGCATTACCCTTCCCTCGGGGGTCATCACCTTTGCACTTCGTCTAACTGTGCCCTTTTTCGACCACCTTTCTTCCCATTTGTCCAATTCTCTCCACACTCTTATCCCTGATACCAGCTCTCTTATGTGTGTTTTTAGTCCAGTAGTTCTCTTCTCATCTAGATCTTGGTCTGCGTACTGTAATCTGTGGTTACTCTGCAATGCCCTTGTCCTAGACAAATCCACGGCATACCTGTCTGCCAAATCAGTCAGTTTCTCATGAAACGCTCTAGCTTTCCTAGTAATATCCTTTGCCATGAACAATAACTCATCCTGTTCATACAATTCTATCCTTTCCAAAGGCAATGTTCCATCTATTATCTCATCAACATCTGATTTTAAACTAGTAACATCGAGCCTCTTTGCCTTAATTTCAGTTTTCAAGACACTCAATTTAGCGCCTCCATCCACATCTCTCCCATCCCAGCTCCGAGATCTACGTTTAGGTACTGGTGAGTTATAGGGAGTCCTCCCCTGTTCCCATCTCTCTAGGTCCCATGCCTTTCCATCTTCTCGGGGTGGGTGGTGAAACACTCCTTCACGCCTCATAGCCCCTCTCTCCCCATCCTGGCTAGTTTCACGGGATGCAGGGTAAGATGTTCCATTACTCCCTCTTTCTTCCCTACTTCCCTGTGATTCCTGATTATTCGAGGCGTGGCGGGACCTATCGCTGTTCTCCTTTCTCCAATGTTGAACATCTTCTCCGAGTACATGATGAAGGCACCTAAATCTATTCTGAAAAGCTCGTACCATTTCATCTCCTCCTTTCTCCCAGAGACGGGACATCTCCTCACACTCTACACTCCTACTATTTTGCTCCTGCTGTTCCCTCTCCTCCGTAGGACGTGTAACTCCTCTATTCTCCTGACTTTGGCCTTCCCGCCCCTGACTACTTTCGCTGGCCCCACAATGAGATACAGTCCCATTACCCCTGCTTTCCCATTCTGGTTCTGTTCTTGACCTATTACTCGGGGTTACTGCGGACCCATCCCATTCCCTCAAATCAGCTCTTAATTCTGTATAGGGCTTTGGCCGCGGTCCCCTTAGGTCCATCGGTCCTCTCTGACCTCCCTGTCCTGTGTTGGGACCTACAGATGTATCTAATGGGGTATTCCACGTTACCGAACCTGGCAATTGCTTCCATGCATTTGTCATGTTATTCCTCCTTTCCATCTCGATCCTTTCTCTATCCAATTGCCTCTGTTCTTCCTCTCTATCTCTCTCTGGGTTATAGATCGATACTATAGATCCTATGGTAACAGGCACTTGAAGAGCGTCTGGCAATCCAAAGGACTCAACCCTTTCAGTGGCTGGCATTTTCTGCACCACAAACCTTCCCACTACACTCTGTACTGTGCTGGGTTGAGGTGTCTCCCCACCTTTGGTAGGTGTCCATTCCGATATAGGGAGTGGTGTATACCCCTCAATGGCATTCCCATCTTCCCTTGCGAGCCCTCTATCTTCTATCACCCCCACTCTCGGAGGTGGTCTATCCATTAACAATCTGTTTATCAGATTGTCCTCCGACTCGCTTTCCTCGTCTTCTTCCATGAGGTTTCCTCCTCCTCCTGCCACCTCCCTCATCGGATACATTTTTTCCACCTCAATAACCTGTACCCTCCACCGCTTTGCTTCCTCATCCCATTTAGAATCTCGCACTGCTCTTACCGATCGCGTCAGTCTTTGTTGACGCCTGTTCAAATTTCTGTCGTGTGCAGCCCTAATCCATGCATTAAGGGCCTCAAACTGTGTTGGTCTGGGCGAGGGTTTCAATGAGGACATGGTTGCTTTTAGCCGATGTAACACCTCTAACTTAAACGTCCCGTACCTCGGGAACTGCATTTCCTCATTCCCTTCCGTAAGCTTATTCCAAGCCCCAATCCATAATATCGTATGCAGCCCAACATTCGTTGCCATATAATGAGCTGGCGTACCCTCCGGCGGAGCCTCTTCCCCGTAATAATGTTCACTTCTTTTTCTTTTAAAAATCCCTTTCAAACACTTAAAACACTTCATGATTTCGCTCTTTCTCCGCGTTCGTTTACTTCCTGATGATATTCCACCAATCTCAGCCCCGTTTTACTAACTGGCCTATCCGTACGCGACTTTCCTCCGACGTCACTCTAGCCGCCCAACCAGAGCGCGGCTCTAGCTAACGTCACACCAACCGCTCAATCACAGCGCGGCTCTAGCCGACGTCACCCGTCCCCCTTCGCAGCAGTTCCCCTCCTTTCTCAGCTCGTCTCCTCGGTCATGCACGCGTCCCATTCATACTCTGAAAAAATGATTACTTCCGTCCAAGCGATCACCTTTCTTGACTGTACGCCCACAGTCTTTCTGTAGTTGTCACCTTAACTTGGCGAAATGTCTTTCCGTTTACTTCCAGACAATCGCCTTCTCCGATAGGTTACTCACACACAGTAACTTTCGACCAGCGTCCGTTACTCATACACTCACTCTTACTCTCCCCCTATCTTGGATCCACGGCGGTCAATGGTACCTCGTGACCTCCGTACTATGGTCGACAACTACCCTGGATGTTCGATACACCCAAAACCACTTAAGCTCTGGCCTGAACTTAAGATTTCACCAGTTCACCCGTTTACCAGGTAACCAGCTTACCAGGTTGCGCGCGCTCACAACCTTCTCTCATTCACACTACAGGCATTCAACTCCGCAAGACATTACAATACAAATACAACACAAATCACCGCAATCTGTTCACGCATGACCCTTTTTATACTCACTCTCCTCCGATACTGCTGCTTTTCTCGCACCGTCTGCACCTTTCGGCACACGATTCTTCCGCTGCTCGTCTCTCGACGTCTAGGGGCCTTGGGGTAAACTAACCTCTCTAGATTACCTTCCTCAAGAAGATAACCATCCTCACTCTGCTACCAACTGTTAACGCGGGATTACTGGTTACTAGTTACCTTACCAGATCCCAAACTAAGTCGACTGAATCGTTGGTACCTGTCATTGAGTAAAAGGTAATCTAACAATAAGTCAATCAATTTAAGAACTTACACCACTCTAAATGACCACTGACCAAAATTTAAGTTTCAAAGATTTACTATAAAGTCAAAGATAACTGAAGATACAAACTTCTCAAAATGAGATTCAGAAGATAAATTGGTATCACTATGAACATGAACTTTTTGAATAGTCTGAGTCTGAAAAACAGAATAATGAGTACAACTTCCAATAACATAAGCGTTGCCAAAATGGATACAAGTTGCAACCTCAAAGTCATTACAGAAAAGAAAATTAAGGTTAGTCTGTCCCTACACTATACTAAGTGACATCCCTACTTAACAAGATCTTGTAACCCTCTAGGTGTCAGCCGTGGTGACTTCCTAAGAAGATCACACACTTCTCTTTGTCTCTTCTCTGATAATGGGTCTCTCCTGATCAGCCTATCTGCCTACCCATCCGCTTCCTTAGGCTCCCAAAATCATCTGCTCTGCTCTCCTCCCGGGTCTCTTTCCCTAATACCAAATCACATTTCGGATAGGAACGCCCCTTGGGACGCCCCTCACGTGGTACATCTTTGCGCGGTAAACTCCATGATGGTACTCTTCAAGACCCTCGTTAAAGTTGACCTTGGTTCTCAGGCTTCTTCTCCAGTGCGCCGATACCCCCTGAAATTCCTGGAGACTCCTACAGGCCTGCGCCAAGCGCCACTGAAAAAAGTCCCTTTCATTCGAGCTGATTAGGACCCTCGCACCTGCATACAGTTCGTCCTGCAGTGGGCCTCAAATTCCAGACTCCACCATATCTTTAGGTCGTAAAACACACTCAAAGCTCGGTGCTAGACACCTCTCGACTTCTTCCCTAACGAGCACATGGCAGTTCAAACGATATGACATTATCAGTTCAGGCCTACTTGATTTACATGAAGCAGGTCCCTGCACTCTTAAAACATTAACTTGATTTAAACAGCAACATTCTTAACTAGCATACGTTTCTAAAATAACACATCTATAAAGCATATATTTTAAACTTAATTCGATAATACATTTGTGGAAGAACCAGGTTAACTCCATCTCACATTATTTTAGCAGCACGTTTAGATTTGCTGTGAATTGCCCTAAGGCCTACACAATATACTGGATTTTTAGAGTTCTATTCAACTCTAACATGATTCCTTTAACATGAGAACATGAGGTTTTCATATTCATTCCAACATTTCTACATTAATCTCACACAGTTATGATTATTGTTACTCTACTTAAACATTCTATACATTTCACTACTGAATATAAGACACTCTGTGTATTTCACTTCTAAATATAAAACACTCGTGTGCAAAAGCATGTTTAAACTAACTACGTGCTTGTAAATATGGTGCACTTATACATTTTTCAGACTTGTGCTCTCTCACTCCCAAAATCTGGAACTCTCTCACAGTATATAACAGAACTAACCCCTCCTTCATGACTATCAAGAGACAATTAAAAGAAATCCTTCTCAATCAGCAGCTCAACCCTTTGGGAAATCACACTCTAGAAACACTACCTCGTTCTATGCATGCTTCTCCCAAGGACTCTACAATGGTTCGACACTCGGCACTTCAATCATACTGTATTGCTATTGACTGATAATGCCTTGATAATGTTGTAAATTGCTCTGATACTCTCAGGTCTAGCGAGCGCAATGGAAAACGTGTTAAATAAATAAATAAAACAAAATATGATATATTTGTAGCATGCACTGACACAGAGCTACCTGTCATTAAAAACCCTGAAGAAAATAAGTAAACTCCAAAAGAACTGTGGATTATTGGTTTAGGAGCCAGATTTTCAGTTTTTTTCTGAAAATTGCACAAGGTAATTGGGACCACAGGCACAGCGGAAAACAATTACAAAGCCTGGGGACTGCCACAGAGAGAGCTATATATATGAACTAGTCCTAGCACCATGAACAGCAGCCCTGGCACTCAGAGCAGCTCACTGGCACAGTGAGCTGCATTCTGTCACAATCAGCAGCAATGGCCTTTTTGAGACTCGCTGATCACGTGATCGCTTGGGATGCTGAGCAGCACTCGAGTATATACGTACAGCACCCCTGGTAGGATGACACATTCAGCACCATATCAGCAGCGCAACATTTTTGACGCTCTGTTAAATGCAACACTTACTTTGATATCATTCAGTTACTTAAAAAAACTGCCCTTCTTCAAAGTCATACATCTTTGCCCACTTTGCATCCTCCATTTTTTTGTGCATCTGGCACACAATTTCTTTATAGGGAAATACACGGATGCCTCCATTGGGAAAATCTCACTCTTCTGCCACAGACCATGAAATATGGAGGAGTCCTTGGACACATTTTTTCCAACTCTGCCTTGAGGAAGGACCTCCTTCCTCCACCCACCCTTGACCCCACTAAAGCGGATCTGTCTCCCTTCCTTTCTCGCCTTACTCGTTTGTTGGAACGAGGAGCTGTTTTCGGTCCCCAGTCCTGCCCTCGTCCATCTTGGAACCCACTGTTATACGGACTACTGCCTTTGCTCTGCCCCGTCCCCCCCAGCCGTCACCCCGCTGCTATCAGACCCTCCGTCCAACCCTCGCTAACCGGCCCTCACCACCCTCCATTTCCACCCTCGCTCCCTGCTCTTTTTCCCTTCTGTATTCCAGCCCTCCTCCCGCCGCTCTTTCCCTCCTTGGCACGCGGCCTCTGCCCCCCTCGCCTCGCCGCGTCCCAGCCTTCACCCTCCTCCTCCTCCCGCCTCCCCCTGTTACCATCTCCGCCTCCCCGCCTCAGACAGGCCTCTTCCCAGAAGCCTGCTTAGTACACTGCTGCAGTACGCACACCGACACATATTATTCCCTGCTCTCCGCCAGCGCGCTCTATTGGATCAGAATTGATTATAGTTTATTACAATAGCGATCCAGATTCCTGAACAGAATGGTTTTTACAATTGTAGGTTAGCCGATTTACGGCCCAAGACAGGGCCGTGCCTGCGCCACGCTCTCTGTCTGAGCGCGCGCAAGTCCACGCACGATCACGTACAGACGCATCACCAGCAAGTACTATCCATTTAAAATCACAAAACACAAATGTTCACACTTGGGCATTAAGGATTGCAATTATATATTCATATAGACGCATAATCACACACCTGCACACACAGTCTCATTACATATGCACAAAAACACAGGTACTCAAACACACAATACCCCCCTCACAAACATACACAAATCCATACATACATTCAATATACACACAGGGGCCGTATTATGAAAAGTGTGCCAGCAGACGCTCGTGCACCACTTTCTGTAATATAGATTGCGCTGGCACGCATATTTATTACATTTTTTGCATATTTTATATAGCGCGAACTCGACCCGAAGGTATTGGAGCGCTGTACATAAGCAACGTATTTACATTACACATTCAGGCAGGCGGAGATTAAGTGATTTGCCCAGAATCTGGCACAGAGGCAAAGAAGCTGCCAGGAGGTGCACTGACAGTGCGCTGCCTGATGAAAACCCTCTAGAGGGAGAAAGGGGTCCAGACAGCCTCTTGTAGGCAGGTGCAGTCACTCCCTGCACCCACCTACAAGGGGATCTCTCTGCCCTCTTAAAAGTGCAGGCGGGTTGCTGACTGCACCAGGGCCGGCGCTAGGCATGGGCAGCATGGGCAGCTGCCCAGGGCCTCGCACTCATCACCAGTGCATTGCCCCATGCTGGTGGGCTGTGTCCTGTTGTTTCCCTGGCGATCTATTTCAAAGAAAGGTGTTGCCTTGCAATTAAGGTCCTTTGGAGGGGCCCCCCTCCCCGGGCCTCTCAGGGATGGTGTCTGGAGGCATAGGGGAGGGAGAAGCTCCCTTCAATTGCAAGGAGACCCATTCACAGACACTGTGGGAGGCCCATTATCCAGCATTTTTTGCGCCCCCACAGTTTTAACTTTTAGCCCACAAACAATTCTTCCACCTATCAACTGAAGGTGAGAGAAATGCTTGTGGGCTGAAAGTTAAAACTGTGGGGGGGCGCCAAAATGCTGGACAATGGGCCTCCCACAGTGTCTGTGAATGGTCTCCTTGAAAGGGGCCAATTATCTACATTAGAGGGGTCTCGCACATTCCATTTTAGCCCAGGGCCTCGCAAATCCTAGAACCGGGCCTGGCCTGCACAGTAAAACACAGAGCCATCTGCTTCAAAACCGTTAGTTTTCCACTTGAATCAGCTTCCCCCAGGGCAGCACAACTTCGAGGCTACCGTGGAGACAGAGCATTCTATGTAATAGGGCACACATTCTCTGTTTGTGCCAGACACACCTGTTTTAAGTTGTGCTGTGGCACTAGCAGGAAAAGTGCGCCAAGGGCCCCAGAATTGCAGACATGTGTGCCACTAGAACCGCTCAAACACATCATACAAAAAAATCATGCCCAGATATTCATACAGTATCTCAATGAAATAATAACACACAGAAACACTCAATCACATATATACACATGGATTTGCATGGAACACAAAATCTGATAAATACAGTCGCATACACACTTAAACACGAACAGCCTTAAACACTAACAAAGTCACACAAGTCCACTCACACTTAGGAGTCTCTCACAAAGAATCGCACACTCAACACCTTCATTCCATTTTGTGGCTTCTGGCTTGCTACTTGAATATTTTATATGGACAGCAACCTCAGTTCTTGACACTGCTAACAAAAGCTCCACAATGAATGAGTTGATCCCCTGGAGCGTGGCACGCTCTTATTGGCTAGGGATACACCCCACGAGTACCTCGGCCGGTAGTGCCTAGTGCTACTGAACCATCAGCAGCCTTTGTGAAGATTGAGGGCTGCCACAAGAACCCTTCCCAGTGCAATGCTTGGTAAAGCAAAGATAGTCCATGCTCTCCAGCGGAAGCACATTTCTTCTAAAAAAGATTTAACACGCTTCTGTAAGACAAAGCCTATACCGATCATTGGCGGTTTGATTCAGGATTTCAGAGGCATTCTGCGAGAAACTTGTTTATCTTTTTAAAATACTTATTTTGCACTGATTTTTAACATTGTATTTTGTACTTGAATTGCTCTTTGCACTGATTACCGGGAAAGGAGCTCTGTTCAATGCCCCGTGGGGATAATTAAGCAGGCATTTTAAACATAGGTCAGCAGTCTAGCTATGACGGCACTCACGCTCACCACACCTCATAAGGGGCGGATGACACGGCTGCGCACCGAGATAAAGTCTATACCGATTATTAGTGATTCGGTTCAGGATTTCAAAGGTATTCTGCGAGAAACCTGTTTATCTTTTTAAGATACTTATTTTGTACTGATTTTTAACATTGTATTTTGTACTTGAATTGCTCTTTGTACTGATTACCGGGGAAAGAGCTGTGTTTAATGCTCCGGGGGAATTATTAGGCGGGCATTTTAAATGTAGATCATCAGTCTAGCTGCGACGGCGCTCACGCTCATCACTCCTCATAAGGGGCGGATGACACGGCTGCGCAGCGGATGCACGAAGGCGCGCCTAAGGCAAGCCCGTCTGCTCCCGTCCACGCTCGACCGGGCCCAGAGGCCAGGACCCCTGGTTCTCCAACAAGAGGTAAGCTCTCCTACACTACTGACCAGCTGTACCATCTCAGAGAGACTCTACCCCTTGGTGCAGCGCGGCTCCAAAAATTATTTATAACCCTTCACCTTACCCCACGGAGCAATTCACTAATTCCTCACAAATGGGCCCATAACTTCTACCATTCATTCATTCACACATTTATTCTGCTCCGAGGATTCAGTGAAGACCAAAAGGAGAGCCGCGGGACTATAGCGGAGTGCCTAAACTTGTTATTGTTATTGTTATTGTTAACAGATTTCTTAAGCGCCTGGCTGCCCGTGAGCGTCCCCGCGCTGAATAAGTACAGATGGAATCTGAGAGGAAGGTTTTATGGGAACAGCCAGGTTTTCAGAGATTTTTGAAATGCCAGTAGGTTGGGCTGTGCGCGGATGTCAGAGGGGAGGGAGTTCCACAATCTGGAGGCGTTGTAGGAGAAACGCCGACCTCCTGATCGTGATCTCTTGATCTTGGGTGTCAGCGTTAGGTGGGCATTAGAGGATCGAAGGGGTCTGGAGGTGGTATAGGGAGTCACCAGGTCTCTGAGGATAGGAGGGGCTTTCCCGTTGAGGATTTTATGCGTTAAACAGAGCGCCTTGAACTGCACTCTTTCCAGGACGGGCAGCCAGTGAAGCACTTTAATGGCTGGCTTGGCCGAACAACGGCTTTTGGTGTTGGTAAGGATCCGTGCTGCCGCGTTCTGTACTACCTGTAGTTTAGTAGTTACTTTCTGCGGGGCGCCCAGATACAGTGCGTTTCCGTAGTCCAGCCGTGACAAAATGAGGCCCTGGATCAGGAGTTTCCTTGAAAGGAGAGGGAGAAGTGGTAACATTTTCCGGGCGGACCGCATAAGCCCATAACAGACTCCGGCCGTTTTCCTTGCCTGGGTATGCATCGTAAGGTCTTGGTCCAGCCATACTCCGAGGCTTTTGATCTCGGATTTGGGTGTGGGAGGTTTACCCATGCATGGGGGCCATAGAGAGTCCGGGCAAAAGTGGGATTGATTCCCCATCACCAGTATTTCTGTCTTGTCACTATTTAGCTTCAAGTGAGATCTGTCCATCCAGCTATCTATTTCTCTCAGGCAGGAGTAAAGGTCGGTGGTGTGATTCTCCTGCTGGGAGAGCGAGACGACCAGCTGTGTGTCGTCCGCGTAGGTTAAGAGGTTAATACCATGGGGGGTGACTATATTTTCCAGAGGGGACATATATACGTTGAAGAGCGTAGGGCTCAAGGAAGAGCCCTGTGGTACTCCGCAACGTATTTGGGTCTCTTTAGATGTATAACTACCCTCTATAACCTGAAAGGAGCGGTCATGCAGAAATGATATCAGCCAGGACAGGGCAATATCTGTGATCAAAAGATCTCTGAGTCGCTGGGCCATGATGTGATGGTTGACCATGTCGAAGGCCGCACTCAGGTCCAGGAGGATCACTGCCACTGATCCTCCTGTGTCTATGATCTTCCTGGCCTCCTCGACCACCGTCACCATAGCTGTTTCCGTGCCCTGACCAGGGCGGAAACCTGTCTGGGATGATTTGAGTAGTTCATTGGATTCGAGATAGTTTGACAGCTGGGCATTTATACATTTTTCTGTCATCTTGCTGATGCAGGGGAGGAGGGAGATGGGACTGAAGTTGGCTAAGTTGAGGGGGTCTAGGTTAGGCTTTTTAAGTAAAGCTCTGACCTTCGCCTTTTTCCAGCTGGGGGGTACTACTCCGACTGATAAGGAGGCGTTAATTAATTTTACCAAGGGTGCAAGGATGGTAGGTGCTACTTGCTTTAAGATTTGGACTGGGGCAGGGTCAGAAGGAGAGCCACTTTTGAGAGATTGGAGAATGGGGGACAAGGTATCCTTACTTATCGGATTGAATGTATCAAATCTGATATTGGGATTGTGGGCCTGATTTGGGGGTGTAGATGGTTGGTCCCAAGGGGTGATGGGCGGGAGTTGCTGAAGGATATTTTGAATTTTTAGGTCAAAGTAGGTGGCTAACTTGTCACAGTGATTATCCGAGGGGTCGATCGGACATGTGGGCTCTGGAGTTTTCAAGAGTTGTCTTACAATTCGGAAAGTCTCCCTTGATGAGCAAGATGCAGCACTAATTTTCTCCTGGAAGAAGACAGATTGCGCATTTTTCAAGGCTTTTTTGTAGTTAAGTATGGCTAGTCTGTAGTCCTTTTTGCTATTGGGGTCGAAGTCTTTCCGCCACGTTCTCTCGGCCCTTTTACATAGCTTTTTCATAAGACGGATCTCCTGGGAGAACCATGGGGCGGAGGTTTTTTTACGAGCTACCTGATACGTTTTTTATGGGAGGATGGTATTGAGAGAGCTTTCAATCCAGGATCTAAACTCTGCATCAGCTGTTACGGGGTCAGTCGCAAAGCTGGGCTTTTAGTGGTCCAGGGCTTGCTCCCATTTTACGGTGTCTAGTTTGGCCCAGGGGTGAGCCGGTCTACCGAGAGGGTGGTTGGGGGTAGACGTGGTCGGGATCTCCCATCTAAAGGGGATGAGCATGTGGTCCGACCAGAGCAGAGGGATCGGGGCATTTGTTTTCAGAGCATTGATGTTACAAAAGATGGGGTCGAGTAAGTGTCCAAGACTGTGTGTGGGTTGGTCACTTTGAAGATGAAGATTGTGAGTGGCTAGATCTAGGAGCAGCTCTGAGAGAGTTTTGTCATTCTTGTTCTCAAAATGGACATTGAGGTCCCCTAGAATTAGCAGATTGGGCAGAGTGCTAGTCATGGCAGTTGAAAATTCCACGAGGGAACTACAGAATTCACCCAGGGGGCCTGGAGGGCGATAAATAAGGACTCCTCAAAGTAAGTTACATTGGGAGAGTTGGATACTAAAGTGAACGTTTTCGCAGTCCATGAGGGGGCTGTCATGAAATCTGCATGAGAGTTGGTCCCTATAGATGATGGCTATCCCTCCTCCCTTTCCCTTCGCTCGGTCTAGGTGTTGCATAAGGTAGCCCTGAGGTAGCGCCTGAACTATGTCATAGTCCGAGTCTGGAGTAATCCATGTCTCCGTGAGGAACAGTATCTCGAATTGCTCTTCTTCTAGGAGCATATGAATTTCGTGGCTATGTTTAGGCAGGGATCTGCAGTTTAGCAAGGCCATCTTGATAATAGTCCGGGGTGCTTGAATTTTCATTGCTGGAGTGAATTTGAACGGGCAATGTGGACAGTGGGCAAGGGAACTCTCACCATTGAGGATGTTAGTGCAGGAAGGCTGGAGGGGCTGATTAAGTAGGAGCAGGGAGTCTCTGGAGTATGATATCGTAAATTAGGGCCTGGAAGGGGGCGTGGCCTTGGTGCACGCCGGCAATGGCGTCAGCCAGAGATCGTTTGTCAGCGTTTAGGAGCCGCTGCGCAGTTTACCAGGGTCTACTCACTATCCCAAGGGGCCTTTGTCAAGGTAAGGAAGGTTTAAAAACACAATTTCCAAAGTGGTGACACTCAAATAATAAAAACAAGTACAGCTTCCGGCTTCCGCCTCAGGAGTACAGATTCTGAAAAGCGCTCGTATTCAGCGCCTTTTTAAGCTGGGCGGGGGGGGCATTGCCTGGAAGGGGGCGTGGCCTTGGTGCACGCCAGCAATGGCGTCAGCCAGAGATCGTTTGTCAGCGTTTAGGAGCCGCTGCGCGGTTTACCAGGGTCTACTCACTATCCCAAGGGGCCTTTGTCAAGGTAAGGAAGGTTTAAAAACACAATTTCCAAAGTGGTGACACTCAAATAATAAAAACAAGTACAGCTCCCGGCTTCCGCCTCAAGAGTACAGATTCTGAAAAGCGCTCGTATTCAGCGCCTTTTTAAGCTGGGCGGGGGGCGTGGCCTGGAAGGGGGCGTGGCCTTGGTGCACGCCGGCAATGGCGTCAGCCAGAGATCGTTTGTCAGCGTTTAGGAGCCGCTGCGTGGTTTACCAGGGTCTCCTCACTATCCCAAGGGGCCTTTGTCAAGGTAAGGAAGGTTTAAAAACACAATTTCCAAAGTGGTGACACTCAAATAATAAAAACAAGTACAGCTTCCGGCTTCCGCCTCAGGAGTACAGATTCTGAAAAGCGCTCGTATTCAGCGCCTTTTTAAGCTGGGCGGGGGGGGCATTGCCTGGAAGGGGGCGTGGCCTTGGTGCACGCCAGCAATGGCGTCAGCCAGAGATCGTTTGTCAGCGTTTAGGAGCCGCTGCGCGGTTTACCAGGGTCTACTCACTATCCCAAGGGGCCTTTGTCAAGGTAAGGAAGGTTTAAAAACACAATTTCCAAAGTGGTGACACTCAAATAATAAAAACAAGTACAGCTCCCGGCTTCCGCCTCAAGAGTACAGATTCTGAAAAGCGCTCGTATTCAGCGCCTTTTTAAGCTGGGCGGGGGGCGTGGCCTGGAAGGGGGCGTGGCCTTGGTGCACGCCGGCAATGGCGTCAGCCAGAGATCGTTTGTCAGCGTTTAGGAGCCGCTGCGTGGTTTACCAGGGTCTCCTCACTATCCCAAGGGGACTTTGTCAAGGTAAGGAAGGTTTAAAAACACAATTTCCAAAGTGGTGACACTCAAATAATAAAAACAAGTACAGCTCCCGGCTTCCGCCTCAGGAGTACAGATTCTGAAAAGCGCTCCTATTCAGCGCCTTTTTAAGCTGGGCGAGGGGGCGTGGCCTGGAAGGGGGCGTGGCCTTGGTGCACGCCGGCAATGGCGTCAGCCAGAGATCGTTTGTCAGCGTTTAGGAGCCGCTGCGCGGTTTACCAGGGTCTACTCACTATCCCAAGGGGCCTTTGTCAAGGTAAGGAAGGTTTAAAAACACAAGTGGTGACACTCAAATCATAAAAACAAGTACAGCTCCCGGCTTCCGCCTCAGGAGTACAGATTCACTTAAGATTTATACATTATTTACATTTAGTACATATTACTGTTATGGAATTTACTTTCACAAGGGGTATACAAAAAGTTTTGTTTCCACCTTGCTCCATCACCCTCAAATGCGTTCACACAAGGGTGCCAATCAATAGTGGTAACAAATGTCCCCAATGCCCCTTTGAATTAGGTTCATCTATCACGGTTACTGCAGACACAACCCCGGCCTCTCAATTGACTCTTAAAATGTCCCTTTTGAACTGCCACTCATTACCTAAGCACACCACTGAGCTTTGTTTACTGCTGGAAGAACAAGACCTTGATGCCTTGTTTCTGACGAAACATGGCTTTCCAGCACTTCAGACCCAGCGGTAGTGCAAGCCCTGACCCCTGGATACCTGATTCACTGACAAGATCGGGAATTAATCAGAGGTGGGGGCTTGGCCATTATCTATAAAGATAAATTCAACTGCTGTGTCTCAGATAGCCTGATCCCTGACTGTGAAAGTTGTTTCTTTGCACTTGGTTTTTCCTCTACGTGTACCTTTTCTGGTGTCCTTATTTGTCAGCCACCAGGATCAATTGGCCTCTTCAGTAGGGATCTTCCGGAAACTATATCCAAATCAGTTAGCTCTTTCTCAAAATTTTCCGTGCTTGGTGATCTTAACATCCATTTTGATTTGGTATCCTCCTCTGATGCTGAGACTGTAATTGACAATTTGGGTGCTCTGGCACTGAAGCTGAAAGTGTCCGACCCCACTCACCAAAAAGGCCACCTTCTTGACCCACTTTTTTCCAACATTGATAGTCTTGTTGTGGAAAAGCACATTTCCCTGCCATGGTCAGACCACTACATGAACCCCTTTGTTTGGACTCAACAGGACGGCGGTCAGCCACGGGAAAGGATAAAAATGTGGAGTCGGAATTGGTCTAAACTGTCTATTGATTCCTGGGAATCAACCCTTGATAATACCAGACCCATCTTAGGTAATGATCTTGAAACTGCTAACAACAAAGTTAATCAATGGCTGGAATCATCGTTAGATACGCTAATCCCTAAAAAATGGATCACCAGTAAAAAAGACGGGCATTGTTCAGCCTGGTACTCCCCCAAACTCAGAAAGCTGAAACAACTATGTAAGCGCCTTGAGAGAAGCTGGAGAAAGGACTTCTCTATTATTGAGAAAACTAAATATAGAGAACTCAATAAAGCTTACAAGGCGGGGGCGTGGCCAGCCGCTGAACATGGCGGTCGCCTCTTGAGGGAGCTCTCGGCCCGGGCAGCAATATCGTGAACAATAGCCGTTTTTTGTAATAATTGCAGACCACTGGGGGGTGGGCGCCGCCGTGAGATACCTGTGCCGACGATCGGAGCTGCAGCCAGACCCCCGTGAGGCCCCTGCGGGAAAGCTGTGTGATCCTCCACAGAAGGGCCTGCGGGACAGTGGGGAATCGTGGTATCCTGGGCCGTTGCTGCGGTGCGGCCCGCCAAAATAAAAACACCACCTAGAGAAGAGAGGGAGCGCCGCAGTGAAATAGGGTCACTGGCGTTGTGGAGGCCTGCCGGCATCGAGCAGTGAAGGCGGAGCGACACCCTGGACCAGACACTACCCTGGAAGTGAGCGGCTGTAGGCTTAGTGCATGTAGCCTGGGATCGCAACTACGCGAGCACCGGGGACGCGGCGCGGCCTGTAATGGCCTACTGTAATCGGCTTCAGAAGGCTGAGTGGAGAGGAGTGAAAAGCATACAGGAGGAGCAGCTGGGACCGTGAAGGAGAGGAGGCCCCGCAACAATGTGGGGCGCGAAGACCGACAGGCCCCTGATGTGGTAAAGCTGCCTGGACCCCTCAAGTGGGTTGATTGCTGCATGTAGGTGTAAAGTTGACGGGGACTGCACTAGGGCTGGCGGAGGTGTGACAAACAGTACACGAGGAGTGGAAGTGACGCACATGGCAGTGTAGAGCACGCAGTGGCATAATCTGCAAGGGGACTGTCTTGTTGGGCAAGCATAGGACAGAAAACACAGGGTGATTCTACCCTCCGATCCACTGAGGCGGTCTAGACCTGCAGAAACGAAGAGCACTGTGAAGTTGAGGAGGGGGAGAACTGGGCACGACACGGGCCGGCAAAGACAGGGCGGGTGACCTCGGAGCCATAGTGTGCGACTACATCGTTATTGCAGCGGACAGGGCTTCTTGCAACTCCATGAAGGGGCAGTTCAAAGGCAAGCAACCAAAAGGAGATGCAGGTCTGGATTACGTCCCGGACATTGCAGCATCCATGGACGCCTCCCAACTGGCCAGCTGTATTCCGCCTACTAATACAACGGAGACATCGGATAAGCTAGGTCTAATCTTGCGGGAAGTGAGAAACTAAAAAAAAGCCATAGAAACTCAAATTGGAGCCCTCACGACTGGTCTGTCACTGCTCCGAGCCGACCATGCCAAACTAGCTGACCGAGTGAAGGACCACACAATAGAGTTGGATGTCCTCTCCCCTCAGCAAACCCCAACACACCACCCATATAAAACAACTACAGACCCAAGTTGCCACCCTGATGGATCGAGTGGAGGACGCAGAGGGGAGAGCGCGGAGGAAAAATATACACATAATTGGTATGCCGGAGAGAAGTGAGGAGAATGACGCTGCCCGCTATATGGAGGGGTGGCTCAAGGATCACCTCTGAGGGCCTCTCAGAGCAATTCTGCATAGAACGGGCCTACAGAATCCCTACGGGTCAGCTGAAACCAGAGCCCCCATCGAGACCACTCATAATTAAGCTGCTGAATTATAGGGACCGGGATGTGCTACTGCAGAAATCAAGAGACTTGCCCCAAATTAACTTCGAGAACACCAAGGTCTCGTTATACCCGGTTACACACTCATGGTGCAGAAGCAACCCTCCTCCTTCCTGCCAGTTAAAAAGAAATTGCGTGACCTGAATCTACAATACGCCCTCCTTTTCCTGGCAAGGTTAAAGAATATCTACAAGCGGAAGACATATTTCTTCGAGAGCCCTGGGGACGTGGAGGAATGGCTGAAAGTGATGGAACCAGAGAAGCAATAGAGGACGGCCTCCCAGACTTCGAATTCAACTGCCCGTGATGGTCGGATGTCGGGACAACACAGCTCGCGAAGACTGCGTAAAAGAAATACGCAACTCCGCCCAACAACCCAACAAATGCAGAGCGTTAAGAAGAAGGCGATCCTCACTGTTGCTTCGAACCATGACACAGATTGGCGACCTGACTACCTCCGAAGTAGACACTCAAAGATCGGACTCTGAAGGGAGTGTAGCCCTGTTCCCCTCCTTGACCCCGCAGACAGTGGATGGACTGATTCCCTAGCTGGATGAACTGTGTAGTGGAACTGGAACTGAACAGTAATGTACCCAGTCACTGTATCCTTATTATCTCAATTGTTATTATGGCATCAAACTGCTTGTAAATATGGCCCGGGGCCATTTGAATACCATTATTCACCTGAATAGGAGTATGCGCTGTATGGATAGGTTTGGCAACGTAGCCGAAAAAGCGAAGGCTCTGTATGGATGCAATTTAGATTTCTATGTTTTGTGTTTAGTTGTGTGGTCCATTATAGTTCTTCGACCGGACCGTGTAGTGGGTATTATTGGGAGGGAAATGGTCCTGTTCTGCGCATTGTCCTGGGTTGGCACTATACCAAACATGTTACACTGACCGCATGGCGGTCAGATTTGGGTACACAATGCACACACAGAATAAATATACCATACTAACGTGGAACATTCAGGGCCTGAGCTCGGTTCAGAAACGCCATAGGATACATGCGCAGTTACTGAGGCGCAAGACGCAGATAGTGTACCTGCAAGAGTCCCATATGGTTGAGCGAAAGTGGGGAAATTTTGTAACAAGTGGAAGGGCCAGGTTTTCTCTACCACATGCCCCGGGTTTGCGTGTGGTGCTACAATTTGGATCAGGCATGGAGTCCCCTTTACATCAGTTGATCAGAGGGTGGACCAGGAAGGGAGGTACACTCTAATGCAGGGCACTTTAGACGGCCAGCCTGTAGTCCTGGGCTCTATATATGCGCCAAACTTAGAGCAGGAGAAGTTCCTGAGTACGCTGTCTCTTGCCCTAACGGGTTGGGAGAGTTACCCATGGATAATTGGTGGGGATTGTAACGCGGTAATGAATGTTGTACTGGATAGGTCGCATCCTCCCCTCCATGGGACGGAGGTCTGTAAACAGGCGAGTGCATTTTGTGGATGGGCTGAGGGATGAGGGTTGTGTGACGTGTGGCGGATGAGACACCCAACACATCAGCCTGTGCACCAAGCTTCCTGTTTATTAAAAAACCCTACATCGAGATAATCACCAATTACAAATCGCAGCACTCAGAGAGATTGGGGTTACAGGAATTCTACTCAAATGGCTTGAGTCTTTCCTGGTAGATAGGTCATTCCAGGTCTTTGAGGACAATTTCATCTCTGAAAGGATGCCTTTGCGATGTGGGGTGCCTTAGGGCTCCTCCCTGAGCCCCACACATTTTAATGTTTATCTGCACCCTTTGGCCGAGGTGGTCAAGCCGTTTGGGGTTAGGATCTTCTCGTATGCTGACAATACTCAGCTGATTGTGTCCCTCAATCATTTGGACAATACTAAGATCAATCTGGCCAACTCCTTGGAAAGGCTCTCCGCGTGGATGGATGGCTCTTTCCTAAAGCTGAATGCAGCTAAAACCGAGCTGATGTTTTTGGGTAAAACCACTAACCTTGATACCAGCATACTCTGGCCTAAATATCTAGGTGTTATGCCTCCCAAGGATCAAGGATCAAATAAAAAGTCTTGGGGTTTGGCTGGACCACAACCTAAATTTTAAGGAGCAGGCGCGTATGGTGGCAGGTACCTGTTTTGGTATCCTGAAAATGATTCGGAAAATTCCACCCTTTCTGCCCTTTATTGCTAGGAAACTATTGGTGCAAGCCTTGATTCTCTCGCGGCTCGACTACGCCAATGCGCTATACCTAGGCTCTCCTTGATCTACCTTAAAAAAATTGCAAACAGTTCAAAATTGTGCTGCACGACTCCTCATGCAGGCTTATAATCAGGAATCTGCTAAACCTCATATCATCTCTTTGCACTGACTGCCGTTGGCTGAAAGAATCCAGTTTAAGGCTTTGTGCATTGCCCGTAAGTCGCTCTCGTCTAGGGCCCCACCGATTCTTCGATCTATCATTTTCCCATACCTCCCAAAAAGATCACTGCGCTCCGAGACTAAACATCTAGCAGCCGTTCCCAGAGTAGTCCGAGTTTGGAGTGGTGGACGGCTGTTTTCCTTCATTGCGGCGAAATGGTGGAATCATCTACCAGACCATATTCGACTGAGGCCAACTATCTTTCCTTCTGCAAGCCCCTGAAGTCTCTGCTGTTCCCTTGAATCCTCTGCTACATCTCGGTTGATGGCTCTGTCTCTAGCGCTGGGAGACCTTTGGTAGCCAAGCGCTCTATAAGTGTATATTCATTCAGTCATTCATTCTTGATATTGTAACATTAGTGGGTTCATGCCTGTAGGAAATTGGGTTACTGGTTGAGGGGGTAAAACCCTACTCAACCAGCAATCACAATTTCTGTTGTTGTTATCTGCTCATGCTGCACCGGATGAAAGTCACACATTCAGGCCAATTGCAATGGAGCGCAAGCCAGGAACTCAATCCAGCAGAGGCCAGCAGGGTAGACAGGTCCAGTTGCAGGTCCGGGAAGCAGGTCAGCACGGCAGATGCAGGGAGGTCTCTGAAGCTTGGTATGTCCCAGTAGTTAAGAGCAGGAGGTCAGACAGCTGACCCTTAGAGTCACTGCAGCATGGGATGAAGGGTGCAGGTTCAGCCCTCCTTCTGTTTGTAACATTGTTATGAGTGTCTTATAAATATTCCAGATCAATGAAAGACAAATATTTTTTTGAAATAACAGAGGGTTAACAATGAATAAAGATGGGTAGCAGAGTAGCAATCCTACTGTCAGTAGGACAGCACAGCATTCCTTCTTCTGTAGTATCCACTGGTCCAGAGGTGTACTGAAGAGTTGAGTCTTAGGGTCCACTATTGATCCTTGGTGCAGCTTTGATGTAGGACAAGGTTCCGGTGGTTTCCACTCCTAGTGGTCTTTCGAATTTCCTTCCTCAATGCCCTGGCCCCAGCCTTTCTGGGGGTACAAAAGACTAGTTTCAATCCCTTTGTGAGGGTGCTGAGGCAGAGCCCTTGTGATGCGCAAGTGTGGTAGGTGACAGCTCTGCCCTTCTATCAAGTCAGAGATGGCCCATTCTTCCAACACCTATTTCCCATTTGTCTTACTGTCTGGTAGCAATGCACAAAGGCCCAGTGTCAGCAACACCTAGTCACATGACCTAGTATGCAGGCACCAAATGGCCAGATCAAGAAAATGGCAACTTTATAAAAATTGCATTTTCAGAATTGTGATTTAAAATACAACTTTACCATTAAAGAGTGTTTTAGATTACAATTATTTAGACACTAAACTCGTCCTTCCTATCTGCTCCCAATTGAAAGTTATCACTTATTAAATGTATTAAGGCAGCCCATTGTCATCCCATGAGAGAGGTAGGCCTTGCAGTAGTGAAAAGCAACTTTAGTTTTCACTACCAGGAGATGTACAAGTTAAAAGTACATGTCTAACCTTTTAAATACTCTGCACGTTACCCTACGGGCTGTTTGGGGACTAATTAGGAGTGACTTATATGTATTAAAAGTCTGGCAAAAGGTTTATTTCACCACGGTCAAAGGCCAAGTTTGAAACTGGACACACAGGCTGCAATGGCAGACCTGACACATGTTTAAAGGGCTACTTATGTGGGTGGCACAATGAGTGCTGCAGGCCCACAAGTAGCACTTAATATCTAGGCCATGGATACGTGTAGTTCCTCTTTATGAGGGTCTTTCAAGTAAATTAAATATGCCAATTATGTGTTAGTCAGTTTCACCATGTTTAAAGGAGAGAGCAGAAGCACTTTCAAACTAGTTAGCAGAGGTAAAGTGAGCAGAGTCCTAAAAGTCAACAAAACAGGTTCCAAAAAAATGAGGGTGAAGGGAACCGGTTTGGGGATGACCCTGCAGAAACAGCCAAGTCCAACAGTGCCTAAATGTCCTTTTGCACCTTAAATTGATTTTGCACCTAAATTTGATTTTCTACCTAAATGTGATTTTTGCTACTGCCAACATTTTCACACGCCTGTTGATGTTTCACCAAAATTAATTGTGCATCAAAAATTGGTTTTGCTACTAAATGTGATTTGTGATTCTACAAGTGTTTCCGCACTCATGTTTATTCTGCACATGTGATTTTACACCTAAATGTGATTTGTACTCCTAAAAATGATCCTGTGTTCTTACTAATTTTGAAAAAGGGTATTATTGTACCTTAATGTGATTTTGTACCTGAAAGTGATACCCCTATGTTGCCTATTTCTCACCAGCATTGATTCTGTACCTAAAAGTAATTGTACACCTAAAAGTATTTTTGCATTTGAATGTGTTATTCTACTTAAAGATGTCCACATTAACACTGATGTAGTATTAAAGGTGATTTTGTACTTCAATTGTGATAAAGCACCCCTAGTGACTTCACACAAAGGCAGATGTTGTACCTATATGTGACTTTTGCTTCTAAATGCGTTTTTGAACCAAAACCTGTTTCCACACTCTTTTGGATGATACACCAACAAAGATTTTGCTATTTTAATAATTTTGCACAGGACATCTTTTTACACTGGGAGTACTTTGAAACTTCTAGATTTTGCACCTACCTTACAATTTACTTATAAATATGATATCACAATCACACTTACTCTGCACCAAGGTTGAATATGTACATAAAGGCGGGGTTAAAGCTAATAATGATTTTACACCTAAGTGATTTTTGACCCAAACTTGATTTTGTACCGAAAAGTGATATACCCTCTGAAAAGATTTCCACATTCAAACTGATGTTTAATCAAGGTTGATTTTGCACCTCAGCATGATGTTGATCAAATGTGTTGTCATACAGATGCAACTGATATGACAATATACTGCTGTATTTTCTCCTTGTCCTGAATGATTTTGCATCAAAAGCTGATACAAAACCCTTGCGAACTTTGAAGCAGTGATGATTTTGCACCTAAATGTGTGCACTAAAATGTAATTTTTGGTCCTAAGCGTGCGGTTGAACCAGAACATATTTCCAAACTCTGGGTGATGTTGCACCAAAGAGGATTTTGCATCTAAATATGATTTTTCTTTTAAAAGAAATTCAGCACCTATATGGGGTTTTGCATCCATATGGGATTTTGTTTTTCTCTGGCAAGTGTTTTCAAACTCCTTTTGTTGCACCAATGTTTTTTAGTAATGAAATGTGATTTTGCCCCTAAATGTGATACCACCATTTTGCTGACTATTCATCAGGGTTGATTTTGTACTGAAAAGTGAATTTACACCTAAAAACGATTTAGCATTTAAAATTGATTTTGCATTAAAATGTGTTTTTGCACATAAAAGTGATACATGCTCCTATGATATTTTCACATTCATGCCGATGTTTCACCATGGTGATACCACTGCACACATTTCATACATTACATTATATCACGTTGTCTCCCTCTACTAAGTGATTTCACACCTAAATGTGCTAAAAGACTTCTGTTGACTTTACACCAAAGGTGATTTTGCACATTACTCTGTTCAAATAGTTGTGACTTTTGCTCATAGGTGTGATTTTGAATCTTAACCTGTTTTTGATCTACACATGTCGCACTAATAAAGATTTCACACCTAAATGTGATTTTGTTCCTAAAAGTAAGTTTGTGCTTAAATGTTTTTGAGCCTAAGAGTGATTTTTGCTGAGTCAAGTGTTTTCCTACTCTTGGTGTTTCACCAAGGGTAAGTTGCTCCTGAATGGGAAAGCACATCATTGCTGACTTTGCACCAAGGATGCTTATGTGTGTAAACCATATTTTATGTCTAAAAATGATTTTGCGTCTAAAAGTGATTTTATTGCACCTATATGTGATTTTGCACATAAATGTCGTTTGTGTTCCTTAAAAAATATTTCCACACTCTTATGGATCTTACATCAAACATGATTTTGCACCTCAATGTGCTATTAACAAAATATAAGGACATACGTATGTGCACCTGTAGGAAAGTGGGTTATCAGTAGGTAAGGGTAGACATTCTCAGCTAGTAATAATACCACACTCACTAATAGGTCGAGTCAAGCATCAGTAAATTATTCATTGCTCAACCCTTGGTAGCTTAGCAAAGGAGCAGTCAGGCTTAACTTAAGAGACAGGTATGGGTAAAGCATTTAATACCACCAAAGCAGTAAATAGGTAAAAGACACAACACAACAAAAATCCAAAACCAATTCACTAAAATAGAGAATATTATTATCTTTAAATGACTCCAAAGTGACGATAATTTAATGTAAGGTATCAGAGATATGAATTTTTAAAGATTCAATAAAAAATAGTGCATTCTCGTACCAAAAGCAAGTGTTACCCGCAGCTATCTGGTCGCACCGGATGGGACAAAGTCATAGTTTTAAACCGACCGCCATGGAGCGCGGGTCGGATAAGCAGAGGACTAGTTCCTAGTAAAAACTTTAACTTCAGACTTAGTCTTATTCTTGGAGCTGTTCTCCCGATGACGAGTCCTCCGGTTCCTAGGATCCAGCTTTCAATTGGACGACGCTTGGTGAGCCTTTGGAATGCTTTGTCCTCAACGTTGATGGAGAGGACCGCCAGAGCTTTCAGCAGGGAAAACCAGTGCAGTCAGATCGATTTGCGAGTCGATGATGGTGGCTTGAATTTCGACATCTAGCCGGTCTCCTCCTGGAGCTGTTCTACAAAATTTGTAGAAAGTTTTCAAACTATGAGATCTTGTTTCTGAGTTCTTTTGTAAAAAATAAATGTCTGCTGGCTCTGGCCAAGGGTTCAGAGACTCGGGATTGCCTCTTGGGGTGTAGGGCTCAATTTTCCACAGTGCACCTGCACAGTCCAGGAAAAAATCCAGTTGCAACTGGTCACCTGGGGTGATCCTCTCTTTGGCTTGCAGGAGATTCCTTCCAACTCAATTGCACCTGTTGCTGATCAAGGAGTCTACTCCGTGAGTCAGGCTCTGTCCTTTCTGTGTAGAACCTTGTGAGTGCAGTTGTAGAGCTGAGCGAGCTTTCAGGCCGTGTAATGGGAGATGATGAGGGGGCGGCGGTTGTGGGAAAAAAGTGCCCTACCGGCTGCGCAAGGGGCTTGTGAATAAACCTGTTAATCTTCATAGGTAATGGCGCAGCCAGATGTTACTTCGCTCTGTACAGTTGATGCATATTTAGCGCCTTGAAGGTAAATGAATGGATGCCTGCACCTCTAAATAATACATTTCGCTCATAGCAGTTTCATTAAACTATTATCGAACAACAAACCGTGCTTCGTGTAATTAATAAAGACGGTGTGACAAGTGAATCGAAGCACAACATTGGGATTACACCCTACAAGCCCCTCGGGGACGCCGAGCAGACAGATGCGACCCCTGCATGGAAAGCAGCAGATGAAAGTCGTACCCAAGGCAGGTGCAGGGCTGGGACCGTGGGCTCTCCAGTCCGGGACCAACAGCAACTGAGAACGAAGGTAGCATGGTCTGCAGGAATAGCTCAGTCGGTGCCGCCCACGGATTCAGCCTTTCCCCATGCACACTCCATTCCCCAGCACACACTACCATGTGGAACACCCTGGGGGCACCTGAAAGAACGCCCTGCCCGCCGTTCCTAACCGACTGAGAATGGTCACTCAGACCCTCCTCTGTGGAGATTACAGCTTCATTCATAGACTGTGCAGTGAGGGAGGCAGCCCGCGGAGGCAGAGCGAGCCCACGGCCAGGCACCTCAGGGGGCTCCTACACCGGCTCCTTCTCCGCAGATAGCGATAGGACCCGAGACCCTAAGCTGGCAGCGGAGCCGGTCCAGGCTGCTGTCCAGCACGCGCGGTGTCGGCTGCTGCTTGGCTGCTCTGTCAGTGCATCGACAAGACGGGCTCTGCAAACTGCTAAAACAACCCCGCACGTCCCCCGCCTCCTGAAGCTCCGGGTCTCATTAAGCTTGTTCGTCACAGGCCAACTCCCTTTCCTCAGACACCAGCCATATTTCTGCCTTTCGCTTACCTCTGGGTTATTCCAGCTCAGATGTCTCCAGAATTAGAATAGAAAGTAAAAGATGGTATTACTGGGCAGAAAAGAGATATAATGACCAGCACTTTTCCTTCTCAAG
Organism: Lissotriton helveticus; assembly: GCF_964261635.1. NCBI lineage: Eukaryota > Metazoa > Chordata > Amphibia > Caudata > Salamandridae > Lissotriton > Lissotriton helveticus. Next base: position 1,622,145,489 of record NC_136068.1, on the reverse strand, counting down.
CCAAAGTAAAGAAGGAAAGCGATCGCTTTCACTTTCGCGACACAGATAAAGCTGTGAGTGGTGTGCGCGTGCCACAGTGAGCCATATGGTTTCAATTATCGCGCCCGTGCCTGGACACGATAATTGAAACCATATGGCAGAAATGTGCGTAATAGACACCAGTAGGCCAGGGGCGGAGCTATGCGCCCTCCTCTGGCCTATTGTGTCCTATCTTTAAAAGGAACACGCAGGCAAAGGCCAATAGCAGGCCGCAAAAGTAAAAACGCACAAGCGTGCTCATTTCCAGGGTCCATTTCTGAACCCCAGACAAAAGGACTCTCGCCTGCGCGGGCACTGCTGCGCAGTGCAACGCAGGTCGCGAGACCTAAAAAGGGGACCTGACCCCAGACTTTTAGAGCTTAATTTATTGAGCAAAACAAGACGCAATGACAAAAATCCAATAACTAGAACAAGACATTCATTTTTAAAGAATATCTTGAAATGTAGTGCTTAATAGCATAAAGCGCCATAAGATGGACTCTGGTTAAACTAGACTGAGTCAAATTCAAAAGCTCTGGCCGACCACGATGGAGCAAAGGTCGGATATCAGGACCTGCTGAAAACAGTATCTTGGTTTGTGGTTGCGTAGACATCAAGGATTGAATGCGAGGAGCAAAGGAGGTGACGCGTTGTCGATCCTTGGGATAGAGGGGATACGTCGGCTCCGAGCAACGCAACATCAAAGATGCATCGGGAATGGAGACGATGCGTGGCGCCGTTGGCGGTGCAATGCACTTGGTCCTCGCAGCAGCGACGATGAATCGGCGTCAATGGAGATGAACTGGTTCTGAACAGCACAAGGGAGTTGATGCATGGATTTCTGCTGGAGCAGCGATTTATACCCACTTCCAAGGGTCCAGGACAGGATTACCACCACTTGACAGGGCAAGACTCACAAATGGCAGAGTCCAGGTGCTGTAGTAGGGATGTTGGAAGTCTTTGATGACCCTGAGACTTCGGAACAGGAGAGAAGTCCAGTAATTTTCACCCACATAAGGAGGGCAGCAGGCAGCAGCCAGGTCAGCACAGAAGAAAAGCTGTTCTTCCAGAGCAGCAGTCCAGCAGAGTGGCAATCCTTCAGTAGCACAGCAGTCCTTCTTCCTGGCAGAGTATCTACCGGTCCTGAAGAGTACTGAGTTGGTATGGTCAGAAATCCAGTTTTGATACCCAGAGTTGCCTTTGAAGTGGGAGAGACCTGACAAAGGGGCTTTGCAGTACACAGAGATGTCCCTTCCTGCCCTGGCTCCAGACTCACTTCAGGGAGTTAATGCAGTCCTTTGTGTGGGGAAAGGACACAGCCTAATTAGCTGAAAGTGTGAGGCTGTGCCCAGCTCCTCCCTCCCATTAGGATGTGAATGGCTCCTCCGTCACACCAAAGCTTCCTTTGTGCGTAGCTGTCTAGAGGGAATGCACAAGGCCCAGCTGTCACTCACCCCTGCAGTGTATTGGAGACAGGCATCAGGCACACAGGGCTAAGAGCAGAAAACCACCATCTTTCTAGAAGTGACATTTTAAAAATTGTAATGACAAATTAAATTTTACTATTAAAGAGGATTCATCATTATAATTCCATAGTTACTAAACCTGATAGCTCTACCCCTTCAAATTGGGAATTACACTTATTAGATGTAACAAGGAATCCCCAATGTTAACCTATGAGAGGTGTAGGCCTCACAGTAGTGAAAAACGAATTTGGGAGTTTATCACTACCAAAACATGTAAAACCTAAAATGGCATGTCCTTCCTATTAATTACATAGCACCCTGCCTTATGGGCTACCTAGGGCTTACCTAAGGGGTGACATATGTAATGAAAGGGGAGCTTAAGGATTGGCATGGGGTTTTAAATGCCAAGGCCACATGGCAGTGTAAACTGCATATGCAGGATCTGCAGTGGCAGGCCTGAGACATGTTTTAATGGGCTACGTAAGTGGGTGGCACAATCAGTGCTGAAGGCCCACTAGTAGTATTCCATTTACAGGCTCTGTGCACATTAAGTGCACTTTACTAGGGGCTTATAATTAAATTAAACATGCCAATTGAGAAAAGGTCAAACAAACTATGTTTAAGGTGAGACAGAAGGCAAAATGTTTGGGTTGATCCTGCAGGAAGGGTCATTTCCAACAGTAACTTTTTCAGTGGAGCTAACCTGGACCTGCACTGCATTGCGGTTGGCCGGAACTTTTGACTTTGTCCCTATCTAGCGCAATCAGATACCCACAGTTTGCGCTATCTGCTTCTTGGTGTTATTTTTTAAATAAACCTTTAAACTGTATGTCTCTGGTATTACTGATTAGATTTATTTTTTCATTTTAGGCTAATTTTATTTACATTATTACAAAATGTTATTCTATTTCACTTTATTACTGTTTATGTGCAGCAGAAATACTTAACACAGTGCCTACAAGCTAAGTGTGACTGCCTTTGTGCTAAACTACCAGAGGGTTATGCACAAGTTAATTTAGTGACTTTTGTGGTTCATCCTGTCAAGAATTGTGGATGTTGATTGAGAATGGTTTACACCCCCTTCAATCAATGCCCCAATGTTTTCACAACCACCTAACCTAAAACAAAGACACATTTTTATCTTATCAGACTCCAACATGCATGTAACAACACCTTATTCCTCACTGGTCAATGGAAAAACAATTCAAATACAATAATTTTCAAGCACTGACCCAAAACTTCCTTGTATGCAAAAACCATAAGATTTCAGGTTATCTTAACAAGACATGTGAGTTACACATTGCCCTCTATAAAAATAGAAAGGTCGTGACATAATCACCAGCTGTCCGTCTCCTTATCCAGTACTTGTACAGCGCACGAATCACCCCCGGGAATGGGTCTCAAGGCACTGGGGCAGTTAGGAAGATTAAGCGAGCTATTGCCCAGAGTCGCATGGTGCTGGGCAGACTCCTGCTGCCGGAGTCGGGGATCGAACCGTGATCCCCTGCGTCCAGTGTCAGTCACCCTGGCCATGGCGCCACACCTCTCCCGATTGTTTGATACCTTGAAGGCCCTAAAAGCTTTTATCATGGCAAGGGATATTAACACTGATACTATGCTTATCATCTCTACTTACTATGACACAACTAGATCTTCCTTTATCACTACTTTATCTTTGCAGTATGGGGAATAAAACGAACAGCAAAATGCCAGTATAAGTCCAGGTAGTTCCAACCACAACCATGCAACACATCTACTCTGAAGGTGACAAGCCAAAATACAGTCAATAGTGCTTCTGCTGAGTTGCTGTTGGCCTCTCTCCCTCCACTAACCCAGCCACCTGCTGCCCCACCATACCCACGTTGGTGCTGTTGGTGAGTGTACCTTGGGAGTAGCACTGGTGCCACCGCCCAGAACAGGTCTGGATCTTCCAAGGCCGTAGATACTGGACACCGGGGTCTGGGCCTGCGAGGCTCTTTAGATCTGTTACTGCCAGAGGCGTCATTGACATGCTATGGAACTGGCAGAGGAAGGGAAGGTGCAGAAACATACTGTTGTGGCACCAAAATGGATATCTGGATTGAGTCTTGGGATGTTCAGTTGTTGAAAGGGGCCAGTAGAGTAATACATGCACTAATAACAGCTTTTGGCTTCTTTGTCTCAAAGAAATATAAGTGAAGCTCAGGCTACAGTCTAATTCTGTGCAGAGCTCCACAAATTTTACATTGTTGATTTGTTTGAAGGATAATTTGATCAGATGTATGCATTCATGAACATTGCCCCACAAATTCCACACAAAATAGAATCAAGGCCATTGCCTTTAATGCGGTCTCATTTGGCCTTTCTAGCTTCAGTCCATGACACTGTACTCTATAATAAACGGTTTCAAATTCTTTACAAGGGAGAGGAGGTTGCTGTCATTGATGTGCTGATCTTCAAAGTGAAAATGCTGCTGGGTGCAAAAGGGCTGAAGCATCACTGAATAAAAAGATGTTCACAGACACAGATGACCTAAATGCCTTGCAACTAATCAGCAGCCGAACTTTAAAGCTGAACTGCAGTCTCAGCAGTGGCCTTCATCGCTATGTCAGTGTTTGATTACTTTCGCCTTTCCAGGCAGCTTTGGTCACCCTCCATCAGCCACTAATACGCTTTCTACACCCAATGAAAAACACCTGGCTGAATAGAAATGCACAAGCTCAGAAGAGCTCTGTGATACCTCCTCTTGAAAGTATGGTAATGCCTGCACAAAGCAATTATCAGCAGGTGGTAACGGTTTGTTCTTGCAACCTGCTGAGAATTTCCATCATATTTTGTGTGCTAGCTTGCTGCTTGCATTCACAGTTGTTTCATCATCCTAACAAAGGAGCTTCCTTCTTCTCGCAGGATTTTGCTAGAACAAAACAGTCGTAGTTGTTCGCCTAGAGCTATGGGGCCTCATTTATGAAGGCCTTGCGCCACGGGTACGTCACTTTTTCCCATTTTAAAAGTGACGCACTGGTGGCGCAATACCTTCATAAATAAGGCCCATGGTACTCACAAACATTTACTTTACTTTATTTCGACAGTTTGTCATAAAAGTTCCACAACAAACATACACGTTGGAACGTGTAGCTCTTGAATACAATAAAACATAAATTGATCTCAGCTCTACTAGAACCATTAAAACTGGCCAACGTACAAAATTGCCCATATGTACAGTGGGACGGTAAAATACTTGCAAAGTAATACATTCGATTTTATCCATGTAAATCACCACTCCTTAAGAGCTGCTCAACAATGTTACATAAAGTGGCTTTTAGAAATGGGGATCATTAGTTGTCAAAGGTAGGTAGCTTTGTTCAAGTAGGGACCCTTCTTCTTAGTCAGGGTAAGGGAGTTACACTCCTAAAATGACCCCTGCTCACCCCCTTGGTAGCTTGGCATGAGCTGTCACACTTATCTCAGAGGCAGTGTGTAACGCGTTTGCACATAACCAACAGTAATTCAGTGAAAACAATACAAACAGACACCACACCAGTTTGGAAAAAAATCCAATACTTTATATATTGAAAACAAGCCCAAAACGATACAAATCCACCATACAGTCCTTAAAAATATGCACTTGTTAAGAATAACACTGAAAATGCAGTTCCATGGAGTCGGTAGCTCTGCCTGGTGCTACCGCGGTGCTGTGAACAACAAAATCCAACAGTTCCGTCTGACTGTGTCAGTCAGGGGCGTTGACAGACTCCTAAACAGTACCTTTTGTGCTGTGGCCGACACATGGGTGCAGGCCGGTCATGGCAACCATTGCGGTTGCGATGCAAAGAGTAGCGGTGCAGCATGCGGGGCCCTCAATGCGGGGTGCAGGCAGCAGCTTGGTGACGGTCGTCCAGAGGCATCGGTGAGACCAGGTGTGTGGTGCGGGTTGAAGGCGTTGCTCGACGCGGTGGTGACAGATCGGGGTGCAGGCGACAGAGCTGGTTGCGGGGAGTTGGTGTCGGTCAGCCCAGACTGCAGTGTGGGACAAAGCAGTGCATCGTGAAACTTACGAGCGGTGCCACCAGCCATGATGCGATCACAGGTGTCGAAGTCAGAAGGCACCGACGGCATCGGTGATACCAGGGCGGCGAAGTAAAGTGAGGCGATGCACAGTGCAGTGCCCACAGATCACAGTACAAGCAGCGGCTAGGAGGCGGTGGCGGCAACAGTCGTCATCGTGAGACCAAGGTTGCAGTGGGAGATGCGGCTGTGCCCTCTGCGGTGCCTTCAGGACACAGAGGCAGCGAGGGAGTCTGTGACAGAGTCGGGTGCTTTTCCCTTCTCTGTGGCAACTGAAAGAACAGTTCCAGAAGCGCTACCCAGAGGTTGGTGAAGTCTTTTTAGTCCCTGAGACTTCAGGACAGGAGGCAAGCTCTACTTCAAGCGCTTGTGGATACCAGCACAAGTTTAGAAATTTCAGTCCAGTCCTTTCACAGCCCTAGGCAGAAGCAGCAACTGCAGACCAACCCAACAAAGCAACAACACAGCAAAGGGACAGTACTCCTCCTGGCCGCTCTTCCAGCTCTCATTCTTTGCAGGCTTCTTGATTCCAGCGAGTTCTAAAGTTCTGGGGTCTTGGCCCCAATATTTATACTCAGAATTACTTTGTTCTCTCAGGCATATAGTGTCTGTGCTCAGTCCAAACCAGTTTGGTCCTCTCTGACCCGGCTTCCCGGCAGGAGGTGGAGACAGCATTGTTCAAGGCAGACAGGGCCTATTCAGGTGCAAGGGAAATCTCCTCCCACCACTCTAAATGCAGACCAGGCCTATTCAGGTGGTAGTGAAAACTCCTTCCACTACTCTGAATGCAGCCCAGGTCTATTCAGCCCAGCCCTGACTCATTCAGGAAAAGCAGGACACACATCAACCACCCCCTTCCCCAGTGGCTGTCCGAGAGAATGCACATACCACATCCCCGGCCCCTGTCACTCCAAAGCCAGACATTTAATCCACAAACCAGCAGAGGCACCCAGGATGACTAAGCAAGAAAATACTCACTTTCTGAAAGTGGCCTTTTCAAACACACAATATAAAAATCATCTTTACTAAAAGATGCATTTTATATTCTGAGTTCAGGCATACTAAACTCCATCTTTCTATCTTGTCCCAATGAGAAGTTATATTTATAAGATGTGATAAATAAACTCCCATTCTATCCTATGGGACATGTAAGGAAAGGGAAGTTAAGGGCCTGGCAAGTGGTGGCACTTGCCAGGTCAACATGGGAGTACAAAACTGTGCACAGACACTGCAGTGGCAGGTCTGAGTTGCATTTGTAGGCTACTCATGTGGGTGGCACAATCAGTGCTACAGGCCCACTAGCAGCATTTGATTTACAGGCCCTGGGCTCACACATTGGACTGTACTAGGGACTTACCAGCAAATCAACTATGCCAATCATGGAATCACCAATCCATAGACATAATTTACATGGACAGCATATGTACTTTAGCTCTGAATTGCAGTGGTAAAGTGTCCAGAGCCCTAAAACCAACAAAAACAGGGGCAAAAATAGGATGCCAAAAAGTAAAAGGTTGTGGGGTAAACTAGATGAAAAAGCCAAGTCTAACAGTGTCTATAAATAAAATTAAAGATGATTATTAAAATACTTGCAGAATAATACATAAAATGTGTCCATATAGGCCACTACTCCTCAAATGTTAGGGGTCACATACCCTATTAAAATCATTAATTAAAATCAACTATCATTCAACCTCTGCACCCTGCTCCTAATACCCCACATTTGGCCCAAAAAGTAGCCACTGCACATACAAACGAGGGCCTGGCATCGGACTTCAAAATTCACAGCGCATCCCTATGCTTATTAGTTCCCAACTGTTCACAGATTGGGCTCAGCCAGTTTTTCCTAGGCATTGCATACAGCGGGCAGGCAAACATAACTTAACTTACAGGTCAGCTTTGTGTGGGTGCTGGGCAGCTATTCCATTTTCCAGTGAAGTAATATAGGGGAAGGGTGCCAAATCGACCCTGGATATATAATTTCCTGTCCCTTGGGAGTTCTATGAAGTCTAAATAGACCTCCAGGGATTGATCCAGGGGACATAATGTTTGGTCTGATATGTGGCAGAGGGCCGCTTTGATGCCAGCAGAGTGGTGGTCGGGCAGTAAGGGTTTAGGAGGGCAGTGTTTGTGGTACAGTGGGCCTACGGGATACATCTATATAGTGACTGAACTGCATAATGTGAAATCAGAAAAACTAGGATTAATCTCGGCTTCCCCACTTTACCAAATTGTGTGATCCTAGGAAATGATTTTCACTTTCCCTCCTTTTTCTTGATTATCACATTTAAAAAGACCTTGAAATATATGACTTCAGGATATGTGCTGTAAAAAAATCCTCTCCTGTGCTTGGGGCACTATACTTTAACGTTCATTTGTAAAAGGAATGCAGGCGACCCATAGGATGCACATAACTGGCTTAACTCTTGGTTCAATATTGGCATTGTTGTCACAGTAGGGGGAATGAATATTTTCAAATTCATGTTTGAAAGCTATCACTTTAAACAAAGAAAAAATTCTCAGCTCACTGATATAATCTGATGTACGAAGGAGAAACTGTTCTGCATGTTAATGAAATACACTTTTTGAATTCTGAAGAGACTTTATAACTTTTTTTACACTTCTGGTTCAAGATGTGTTTAAAAATTACAGGCACCTAAAGTTAAGAGGTGCAAGACACTAGTTGCTTCCTTTCATTAACTTCACTAAACCTTTAAATAAATGCTTGCCTGTTTATTTAACTTTTTGTAATGTTAGTGCTGAATCGAGTAAACAGCAGCCCAGTACTGCTGTTGACCAGGGGGGCCCAAGTAAAGGTCAAGAGGGCCGCATGCGGCCCATGGGCCATACTTTGATTATCCTTGGCCTACAGGAACTATATTAAGAAGTCAAGAAAATGTAAAATGCTACTGAACTGGACTAACGTATAAAAATGAATCTTAAACAGCTTTGTTCACTTTTCATGGCTATTTGGGGTCCTGTCAAAAAAGAAACCACAGCCCTATTAGCACAAGAACATCATACCTTTCAGGTACACAGATTTTTGGAGTTTAGACAGAACATCAGAAACAGAAACATCGTGGGACAAAATATTGTGTCAAAAATATCGAGGACAAAAATATTGTGAAGGTAAATTTCTAAAGGTAAGCACGGTTTTACTATACATATCTCCACATAAATGTACCATGGCGATATATATATATATATATATATATATATAAATATATATATATATATATATATATATATATATATTGAAGCTCCACGGTCCCCTCACCGGTTGGAAAGAAGACCTTAAGCACTCCGGTTATAGCACTGGATGTTTAATCACAACACACACAGCAAGATGACACGTCGGCGGGAGTGTTTTGAAGCGGGAAATGCGACTTACCGGTGTTTAGAATCACAGCCGAGCGCCCCTCTGTTCACTCCTCGCTCACTCCTCGCAGTTTCGGTCCATGTATCACAGCGGTGCTCCCAATAAACACAAAGAAGCTCGATCCGACCAGAAATCTCGGGGCACTCAAATGGCGGGTGCTATGTTCGCGCTGGCAGTCGCGAAATATATTGAAGCTCCACGGTCCCCTCACCGGTTGGAAAGAAGACCTTAAGCACTCCGGTTATAGCACTGGATGTTTAATCACAACACACACAGCAAGATGACACGTCGGCGGGAGTGTTTTGAAGCGGGAAATGCGACTTACCGGTGTTTAGAATCACAGCCGAGCGCCCCTCTGTTCCCTCCTCGCTCACTCCTCGCAGTTTCGGTCCATGTATCACAGCGGTGCTCCCAATAAACACAAAGAAGCTCGATCCGACCAGAAATCTCGGGGCACTCAAATGGCGGGTGCTATGTTCGCGCTGGCAGTCGCGAAATATATTGAAGCTCCACGGTCCCCTCACCGGTTGGAAAGAAGACCTTAAGCACTCCGGTTATAGCACTGGATGTTTAATCACAACACACACAGCAAGATGACACGTCGGCGGGAGTGTTTTGAAGTGTTATATATATATATATGCACAGCAACAGCCAAACTGCAGCCCCAGGTCCCCAGGAACAACACAGATGACCAAACGAATCCGATATGAGGCAAAGAAGATTTTAATGAGGCAAACTGAGCAGCAACGTGAACTGACGCGTTTCAGGCGGATGCCCTTGATCACAGTCAATTGTTTACCCATCATGCCTGAGTTTTTAAAATGCTAGTGCACACCATGTCATTGTATTAAACATAGAAAAAATACTACTACGTTTTGATGGCACATCCAAGTATAGAGGTAAGTAATAGCCAAATTTAATGTTCGAATCACCCAAATATAAGTGGATAACTGAATCAATTCATAAACAATGGCAAGATTGTTTCTGCATAAATGCTTGAATATGGTCAACATAGTATAATACTGTCACTATACATCTAGTGCAAATAATCAGAGTTGTTAAAAGCTTCGTATTCAGTGCAACAAGACAATTTGGTTTAAAAGTATAATGTACATACTTAAAAAAAAAATTCAATACACAATGAATTGTTATTTCTAAAAACTTGTTCTAAATTGATGTGCACTGCTACGCAATGTAAACATAACATTCTGTGCAAAAGATGCTAATAAATACTATACTGTTGAGGCCAAATGTATTATTTACAATCCTGCGGGGACATCTAAAATTGATGGCAGTCCCTTATATTGGCTAGTGATGACACATTGGGGACATCTACTAATGATGGCAACCCCTCTATTCTCAGATATAGAGCCTACGTCTAGTAAAAATATCTCTATGAACTATATGTGCCCCTAACACCTATAATGAAGAGTGCTAAATTCATTATGTAGACTGGTAAGTCAATCACTATCTACATTTTCTACAGGTCAATGAAAACTAAGGGTGAATAACGGAAAATAAAAAATAAACAGTAAAGAAATTACCTTTGGGCAAAGAAAACAAATGTTACAATGTAGGAGCGGCCTCAATGGTTGATGATATTACAGTTCAGTGGGTGAGGGCTATAATACACAAATATACTGTTCGTGAAGAGATTATCATTAATAAGTAGACCCTATAAAAAATGATATAAATCTTCTGTGGTGTTAAGTCCGTTCGGTACCTTAGTATCCAGCTCGAGTATCATTTTGGATTCAAGTAGATGCAGCATTTTGTCTCTGTCCCCTCCCCTACGCGGTTGAGGGACAGATGTCAACACAAAGTAACTAAGGCACTCCAAGTTGTTGTTATGCACACTCCTGAAGTGCCTCGCCACTGGATACGAGCTATCACTATTTACAATTGCCCGAAGATGCTGTAATATCCTGGCGTGCACTGCAAGCCGAGTACTGCCAACGTACCAGAGGCCGCATGTGCACGCCAGGACATAAACAGCATATTCTGTCCTGCAACTGTAATTGCCCTTAATCTGCAATGGCACCGGACTGAATGGGGTCATGTAGGTGCTGGTGTTAACACCGAATTTACATGCCCGGCAACTTGAGCACTTGAAGAACCCATATCGTTGCGGAAACCAGGATTTTTTCTTTAGCAGCTCAGGGAAGGAATTGGAGACATGATTACGTAAGGAGGGTCCCCTCCTGAACGTGATTTTGGGATTTTCAGGGAGTTCAGTGGCTAGAACACCGTCAGTTTGAAGAATAGGCCAACTTTTGGTTAGAATAGATCTAATTTTTCTATTTTGGCAACTGTACGGTGTTATAAACCTGATAACTGAATTTTCAGGGTCTTCGCTGTTCCTAGTGATCTCACTGTTTTGCTCTAATAGGGAATCCCTAGATCTATGTTTCATTTTACTGACTGCCCTCTTGAGGGTTTCATCATGGTACCCTCTAGCTTTGAATCTAGTGAGAGCTTCCACTGTGCATTTTTCCAATTCCTCAACGCTACTGCAGATTCTTTTTAAGCAGAGCAATTCCCCGTAAGGGATGTTCTCAATTATGTGACGCAGATGAGCACTACTAGCGTGCAAGGTGGAGTTGCCCGCGGTGTCCTTTCTGTATAGGGTGGTAGCCAACCTGTCCGATCTAGGGAAAACCCTAACATCCAAAAAGTCCACTGAAATTTTGCTGATGTGATGTGTAAACTTTAAATTAAACTCATTGATGTTGAGCTTTTCAACAAAATTCATGGCACTGGCTTCATCCCCCCTCCAAATTAAAAACACATCATCTATAAATCGTGCCCACATTTGCACATGTTCTGAAACAATGTCATAGTGTTCACCTATGAGGACCTGCCTCTTCCAATAGCCCACGTGCAAGCACACATAGTTAGGGGAAAAGCAGACCCCCATGGCCACACCCCTCTTTTGCAGATAAATGTCCTTACCAAACATAAAATAGTTGTGGTGCAGGCTCCACGACACCAACTCTACCAGCATTTTATTGTGATTGTAACAATCTGCCGGTCTGGTGCTCAAAAAGTATTCAAGAGCCTTTAGTCCAGTGAAATGCTCTATGCTCGTATACAGAGCCTCGATATTATCAGCAATAAGTTTTCAGTCCATGTGATATTTTTAATTTTGTCCAAGAAATGTTCAGTATCCTTGATGTATGTGGGCAGACTGGTAACCAGGGGTTGCAGGAAATAGTCTATGTATTGAGCAAGATGTTCCCCAACACTATTGATGGCCGATATAATGGGCCGTCCTGGAACTGGTATTAGTCCTTTATGGACTTTGGGTATGAGGTGACATAATTGGTAACTCGACGTGAAGAGATTTAAATTCTTGGATGGAGATCAGACCCTCCCTCTTATATTGAAAGATGAGTTTTCTTAGTTTCTCCCTTGCCAAGTCATATTGTTTCAAACACGTTTTAATGTAGCATGCAGAATCTGAGAGTTGTCTGGTCGCCTCAGCAATGTATTGTGTTTGAGGCCAGATTACAATATTTCCTCCTTTGTCAGAACCGCATACCACATTTTGATGATCATTTTTCTGCTTAGTTACCAGTGCCCAGTATTGTTTCTCTTGGTCTTGCTTAATTCTCCTGCGATGTTTCACCTGATGATATAATTTCTTGAGGTCTGCAGTCACCACATCATGAAATGAATCTATGGCATCCCTGGGCATGGTCGGCATGAAGCTGGATGATGGTTTGAATGGACTTGAACCTGCTCCGATTTGCTGAATTTCAGCATCTCTTAGTTCCTCCTGTGTGGACATGTCAGTATTTGTGTCATTACTGCCCTCACCCAGTTGACATAAGGTGAGAAGACCTCTGATGTCATGAGCTTGAAGAACTGGTGTGGTGGGTTCTGCTGTTTCGGATTCCGCGACATTTGAACCCTTTATGATGTTGAAAAATTTGTACAGCTTAAGTTTCCGAATGTAACGGAACACATCTATTCTTGTAGCCATGTAGTTAAAATCCGTGAGGGGGCAGTAGGTGAGGCCAAGACTTAGCAATTGTTTTTCTGCTGTTGTTAGTGTTGCAGAAGAAAGATTGACTATAGTTTTGTCATTCATGTCTTGTTCTTGCGCCAAAAAATGTTCTTTCTGTTGCTGTTGCTTGAATTGGTGTTTTCGGCGCGGTTCTTTGCGGCAACGGTTGATTCTGGCCCTTTTCTCTGCTGTTTTTGTTGTTGGTTTCGTGGGCGCAAAGTCTGCAATCGAGCATTTACTAAAAAATCAACCTCTTCGCCTAAATCCAGTACCATTTGAGGTTCTTCACCTTCACCCCCTACTATTAAACTGTCATCCGAATATATACTGCTGTTGCTGCTCAAAATTGAAATTGAATCACTGGAACTTGGTGTTTGTTCACTAGTGGCTCCGTGAGGATCTTTTTCTGTCGCAACCGCCCCAGCTGCTGCTAGTGCTGGAGCTCTTTTCTGACTGCTTTTGAGACGTTTTGCATTGTCAAATTTGCGCGCGAACGTGTATATTTTGCCGAGTTCGTAATCATCCTTGTTGCGCGCAAACTTCCATGCTTTGCGTACCTTAATTTTCTCCTCATGCATATTGAACCTTTCCTGGATATCTTTTCTCATAGTAGTGATGAGGTCATTTGATTCAAATTTGAGCAGCTCATCATTGATTTCCTCCATTTCTTTCAACAGCAGTGCACGATCTATTTCAGCATATTCGATTAAAATAAGTATTAGATTACGGGAGGCATCCAAATTGCTCTGCCCCCACTTCTTCAATATTTCTGGATGGGGTTTATCATAATTTGGGACCAGTAAAATTTGCAGCCCCACGGAACACGACCCTCTGCTATGTACATTGTGAGAGATTTGTGCTCCCACCATTTGGTTACTTCGTTCTTCATAATTTTTTCCAGGCGTTTCATCAGAGTCTTAATTTTCATTTCATCAGAAGGGGGGGGTGTTTGTGTACCCCCCGATGTCCCAGCTGCAGTTGCAGCTCCCTTTTGAGGAATTTTGGGAAAATTAGAAAACAATTTAAGTGAGGCCGCCTCTCGCCCTTTTACTGTGTCTTCCGTCATTATCACTGCTGCCCAGTTTGCTTATTTTCACATTGAATAGAAGCTGAGGGGTTTCGATTTCATTGTTCCCCCTCACGCAAGCGCCGATTTCCTCCCCACCGCCTAATATGCTCTTCGGAACACTCACCCCAATGCAGAATGCCGTGCCGATAACTGCCGACTGACCCGTCTCCTTTGATTTTCAAACGGCGTGCTTTTTCGGCGTTTGGCGTTCTCGGCAAACTCGATTCACAGATGGGTGTGTTCAATGCAGGTAGGCAGGGTCCGCCGTCAAATTCTGCTCCACAGAGAAACTTCACGTTGGTTGACGATGTCAGACTGCTTTCAGGGAGTGGATTCGTGGCGAAAGCAACCACCTTCCGCGGAATAAATGCACAGCAACAGCCAAACTGCAGCCCCAGGTCCCCAGGAACAACACAGATGACCAAACGAATACATTATGAGGCTAAGAAGATTTTAATGAGGCAAACTGAGCAGCAACGTGAACTGACGCGTTTCGGGCGGATGCCCTTGATCACAGTCAATATATATATATATATATATATATATATATATATATATATATATATATATATATATCTTCAAGGTACGTAGTTGTGGAGTTAAAAATAATACATCTATACTTAGCTATTTGCACTTACCTTTTGAAATTTTGGTCCTCAATACTTTTGATGCGATATTATGTCCACACAATATTTGTGTTTCCAATATTCTATCAGCGATCCCAGATTTTCAGAGGCATTCTTTGGTTCTATCCAAGAGCAGCCACTCATGTTTCACACTTAGAGCCATCTACAAATGTCCACAGTCCCTCCAACAAACCTCAACGTACCTTAGTACATGCCTACCGCTCCCCCCTGAATGCTGTGAAGTGGATGGATATCTATCTATCAAGGGGCCTCATGGTAGCCACGACTGTCTACTGATACAGTCTGTTTCTCAACCAACCTTCTTATCCACTCTAGCTACATCAAAACAACCACACTGAAACAGACTCACCACAGATGAACTCAACAAATCGAAGTAATTACTACTTGCCTCTTACTTCATATCAGGCATATAGTACTGGCCAGAGTTTTTCTATAGTCTTTAAAATGAATTGCTTGCTGTTAATCAGAAGCTCGTTCACCTGTATAAGATGCTGAAACCACACTCTCCATCTCTGTCCACAAGCACTCCTCTCCGAGGACTGCTCCACTGCCCCCATTACACCCCTCTCGGCATACCCTCTTCTGATCCCAACTTCCACAGCAACCCCAATGTTCCTGATACATGCTGTTATCGCGGTTGCACCAAATAATGTGATCACAGACCCCGAAATACATCGTATACCATGATCCCTTATGTTAGGCATCCAAAACATACAAAAAACAGTATGTCCAAGCAACCTCAGAAGAATTGCCCCACCCTCTGACACACATCCTATACATCCCATCAAATCTGCCTTCAGAGCTGTGGGTCTCTTGTTTCTAATACTATTGCACTGACAAAAACCTTGTTCTACTCATGCTTTATGCCACTATCTCACTCTTGGACAGAACATCCTTCACCTCGATAGAGCAAAAAAAATAGT
Organism: Lissotriton helveticus; assembly: GCF_964261635.1. NCBI lineage: Eukaryota > Metazoa > Chordata > Amphibia > Caudata > Salamandridae > Lissotriton > Lissotriton helveticus. The sequence goes on along the minus strand of NC_136068.1, from coordinate 1,622,129,934 downwards.
GGGAGATTGTCTATGGAGGAGGTTCATAATGTAACTGAATAAGTAAATAACCTTCTTCCTCCAGTGCGTCACTGTGTCAAAACCTCGGGCAGAGCACCCCTCAAGGTCAAGGAATATCTCCTATGGATGTAGGGCACCGGAGCAGAGGAGAAGACAAAGGCATACACCAGGAAAGAATAGATACAGATTTTCAACCAACAAGAGATTCGGTACACAGAGAAACAAACGTCAATGCACTAACAAGGAATGTGAGCAAGTGGCAGCTTATAAGCAGTGCCAGGTAGCTGCAGGCTCAGGGGGGATTCATATGACTGAGCTGCACAAGACTTGTCACAGGTGTGTGCAATTCCAGTCTCTTAAAAGTCCTGGAGGAAGAGCAGGAATAGTCCCATAGCAAGCAATGCACAGCAGATTCTAGGTCATATTGAATACTTTGCAGTGCATTTAGGAACCTGAAGTCCATGGAAGCAAATGTAGGTTTTCAATTGCATACAAGACTGGAATGGGAAGCAGGCAGAAGTCAGAGAGGGATACGTTTTAATGGTGATTTCCAGGTTGCAGATGGTCTATGTACAGAGTTCTCCAAAGGCAGAACGATTGAATTATAACAAATTGTAGCAATTTCAAACACAAGAACCTACTATAATCCACAAGCGGCAGCAAACAGAGTTTTATTGCTCGTTTCCTTTATTATAGAACCAAACACAATCATCAAAGAATCTTTATTCGGCCAATCGCAGCAATAAAAGACACATATCAATATAATACATTCGAAAAAGATTTAAAAAGGGCGTCATCATCCACTTTAAAATGAAATAGCAATAAAATAATCCACTGACCTTTAATTCATACAGGCAAAACATGTGGAAATGTATAACTGCAGCTTATAGATCACAACTAGCATCCTTAGTAAAAAATGCAAAGTCCATATAAGATATGAAAACTACATGGTCAAAAGCAATAAATAACTAAAACTAAAGAAATATTACATCAATAAAACAGATATTGCTATCCTTCCATTGTTTTCCTGGCTCGAATTCTAGCTTCAAGAAAAAAGGTCAACCTAAAACAGATAATTGGCGTAGTCAGTGATTGCAACTTGTGCAAGGCCTGTACACATCTATTGTACCCTAAAGTTTTTAATAGGGGTATAAGAAAAAGTCTTCGTGAATAACTAAAATAGTTGCAAAAGGACATATAATGCAGTAGTGATTGCGTCGAGACCCCATCACAACGACACGCCCGGTTAGTTCCTCCCAAAGCATCAGTTGACTATCCGAAGCTCATGAGCCGCCATATTGAACCGGATCTAGATCTGAAATGGAGAGACCTTTCCCATTGTGTTAATACTAGTGAGAGGTATAAAACAGACTTCAGGCTAGAAAGAGTCTGATAATAACTCATCACCGTACTTTTCACCAATTCCCTTTGCAACCTTTTTTCAACACAAAGTTCCAAAAAGAGCCTGTTTACCTGTGATTTATTTGCTTTCTTTAATTTTTATTTATAAGGGACAAGAACAGAGAAGATTACCCCAACTCCTGGAGTGTTGAAGAGATATATTTCATCTGGGAAATAGAGCCCCAATTATCCAGACTAAGACAATAATTGAACTTTGCTTGGGGGTTCATCCATATGTTGACTAAGAGTAACAATGGGGCCAGTCGAACACTATCCTTAATATAACTCTGGTTTAACTCTGCGTGTAGAATAAAACTAGATGTGGCGGGGAAAGCTGTAAAAATCTTCTTCATATGCTATTTTCTACAAGCTGAAGAGGGGACCATTTTAGAATTCCCATATTCCCACCCCATAAGTAGCAGCCAGGATGCCTTAGGCGTTGTACATTTTTGAAAGTGGTGTGATCTTGATTTAGTTAAATTGAGATTGGCTCTGGCTGAACTGCTAAGTTTGAGGCATGAACTGGACAGTTGGAACACGAAGAATTAAAAGTGACGCCCAAGTAACTGTAATCTATTACGCTATCCAAGGGCTGCCCCTTTATGATAATTCAACGGGCATCAATTCTACCTGGTCAAGAGGCCATGATATGGCATTTGCCATAGTTGGTGGCCAGGTAGAGGCAATCCATGAACTGGACAAAGCGGTCCACTAGTACACACAGTGCTTTTGGGGTCTGGGCCAGTAGGGCCACGTCGTCTACATACAGAGGTGCAGGCTCCTGGGTGTCAACTACTCTATGGGTGTCACCCTGAACAGAGGTCAAGTGTGGACAATCCGATCACCTTTCTTGAATGTAGGTACAATTGTTGCCAGTTTCCATGATTGAGGGATGGGAGTATTTGACGAACCATTAGAAAAATAAGTGATCAAAGTACCCCAGAGAGCAACATTGCATCTTATTAAATCAATAGGGGTGGCATCTTGGCCAGGGTCCTTAACATCTATGCTCTCAAGTGTAGCCAATTTAACTTCTGACAGAGATATTATCATAGGGGGAGAATTAATTAATCTGCTGTGTAAGAGATCAACTACCTCTTCTTCTTCTTCAAGATGGTAAATAGCAGAGAAGTGAGCCACCCACTCAGAACAAATAATATTACATTGTAGCAGAGAATTATCAAAGGCATTTCTTGACCTGATTTTATTAACATCATCTCAATTGTTTTACTATTATTACCAACAGCAGCTGTTTCCAGAATATCCCAGTCCAGCTTATGAAAGGCTTCCTTTCTGGCTATAAGAGTTAGCTTATCCTTGACTAGCAAGCTGCGCCCCAGATGGCATTCTGGGGGAGACAGCTAAAGCTGACCTTAGGCATCAGTTTGCCATCGAGCAGTGTTCATCGAACCATCGAGGGACCCCTTGTCTGGCCGCACTGGCTTGGAGAGAAAATGTTTAATGGTCTGAAGTAATGCATCATAGTGGTCTAACCTAACACACCCACAGGCTTCTGATAAACAATTGAGAAATAAATACTGAGACTGGGTTAGAATGGAAGTAAGGATGATTAAAGGGTCTTTGAGGCCCCAGAGCAGCCTAAGTCCATCTCTAGAATGCTGGGTAGGTATGACATTACTAGTTGGTTTAAGCCTCCTCACAGGAAGCAGCCATGTGGTAGACAATGCATTATTGTCCCCCCAGTCCATTTGCACGACCTCCCCCTTAAAAAAATAATCCATGAAATTCCTAGTTACAAAAATATCATAAATGTTTGATTGGTGGTGGTGATCCCTTGATAAACAGACTGACCAATACCAAGGCTAAGATCAACCTAATAAACTGTCCCACTGAACTCGCAGGCTGGATGTCCCAGCACTGTTTAAAACTAAACGCCGGGAAATCTGAAATTATGCTCTTCGGGGTGCCCAGGCGATTTGGGACAATAGTTGGTGGCCCCTGGCTCCGCTCAAGAATCAAAACGTGCGGCTAAAAATCTAGGAATCATTTTTGATGACACCCTATCTATGGAGGACCTAGTATGCACATTGTGCGGAAAAGCCTTTTCCACACTGAAACTGTTCATACAACTCTTTCCTTGGATCCCATTAAACTGCAGACAAACAGTAACACAAGCTCTGCTCCTAAGCAGACTGGACTAAGGCAACGCCCTTTTTGTTGGCATGGCCGATTACCTTTTTTCTAGACGCCAGGTGGTCCAGAACTCCACCCTAAATTAATATGTAAAAAAAAAAAACACAGCTCGGCTTCACACTGTTTGAAGATACCACATTGGCTACCAGTCCGCCAGAGAGCCGGTTTTAAGCTCCTTTGTTTTGCACATAAAACATTGCATAAAAAAGGACCACATCTTACAAGATAAGTTACAATTCCATGTCCCTTCGCGCAATCTGAGATCGTGTCATCTGGCTCTAGCCTCAGTCAAATGCACTTCCAAAGTCAGGATGGGCGATCGGTTCTTTTCCAAATCAGCTGCGGTCCTTTGGAATAACCTACCCCTTGATCTTCGCCTGAAAGATGATTACCTTCTGTTCAGGAAAAAATAAAAAAACACCCTGTTTCTTAGATGCTGATCTTATTCAACTGACCAACTTGCACTGCACTAAAACCCGTCCTAAGCACCGTGATGTCCCTCGGGAGGATTGATGAGCTCTATAAATACCAATGAAAATAAATACAAATAAAATGGCATGAGGCACTTATCTTCATTTAAATAATCAACTAAAACAATAGGATTGTGTGAAGCCAAGTACTTTACCAGCTCGATACCCCTTGCTTCGCTGAGCTCCCCTGTAGCTATCACCTTCAGGAGCCCTCCCTCAGCTATTTTTGCATTAAAATCGCCACACAGGATATATGGAGGCTGCGACTTTACATTATCCTTTGATAGCTTAAAATTGGACAAAAAAAATAAACAACTGAGCAAAATAAGTACATTCAGAATTAACAAAGTTGTTACAATGAAAATGTATTACATAAAAAGTTAAGCGAGAGGATCTATCCTGGACGTTTATAATTTGGAAAGCTGAAGACCCGGTGACAATGGGTATCACAGCCACGCAGAGATTAACACGGACCCAAACTGCAAGCCCACCTATAGCCCTACCACAAGAGCAGGGAGCTGCTAGGCATGATTGTCAACAGCACAGTGGGGGGCTGTTCCGAGGTGAATACAGGAGCTTGGGAAGGAGCCCCAGGTCATATTCCAAAGATATGCGGGGAGATTTGACAAGGGGAGGGCAAGTGCCGAAAATCGTCAACAACTCTAGGTTGAATAAAGGGAGGATCCCTAGCGCTCGGATGATAGACAGTTGGTGGTTTGTAAAAGAAGCCCAGTGGGACCAAGGTAACAGCGCTCCTCAGAGCAGTGGGCGAGTAAAAGACAAACAATAAATTATAAAATAAAAACAGAAATCTAAAATTGTCGATGATGATACAGACACTGGAGGGGTCTCCAGGGTCTGGTCCAACCCATGCACATCTGCGCACCATTAATATATTTTTGGCGTTAGTTAACGGGAACCCTTTGTGCCGAACTAACCAGTCCAGTGTTTTATTATATAGTTCGTCATATGCTTCAGACTGGTCCTTTCTCAAAGGAAGGACCCCAATAAGTACCGCCACGTATGGACACGCCACAGGACTATGGTGTTGTTGGGCACCAACTTGGGCCCTATGGCGAATCTTGGTCAACTTAGCTAATGTAATGTAAGGTAGGACTTTTATAGCGCGGCTGCCACCCAATGGGTATCCTGGCTCTGGGATTACCAGAAAAAAAGACACTGTGTGTAGCGAAATTGAAGAGCAGCTAGGAATTAATCTCTAGGGAAGAGTCTAGTTTTCAACTCCTTCCTGAAGCGTGCCAAAGTATTCATTTGTCTCAGCTCAATTGGTAGAGAGTTCCAGAGACGGTATGCAGAAAAACTAAAGGATCTGCCGCCCATTCTGGCTCTGTTAACACGAGCACTACATACCAAATTGGCTGAGGAGGAGCATAAGCTTCTGACTGGAAAATACCATTGAAATTTCTTCTGTAGATGTTTAAGTTCTTTTTTATGTATCGCCCTATAGACGATACACAGCGACTTAAACGGTACTCTCTGCACCACAGGCAGCCAATGAAGATTCTTTAGGGCACACACAGCTGATGCACTACGTTGTCTAATTAGCGCGAGCTTCGCTGCCATGTTCTGTATTTTTTGTAGTTTTTTCAGCAGATAAGCTGGAGCTCCTTGGAGTACGGCATTGCAATAATCCAATCTGCTTATGATAATACTCCTAACCACTTGGGGTCTAGCTGAGGCGGGTAAAAAAGGTAGTCATTTTCGGAGGCCTTGAAGCAAGGATAGACAATTTCTCGCGGTTTTATTCCCATAAGAATCAAGTTGTAAATAACTATCAAGTAGCACTTCCAAATTACGTGCTCTCTTAACAGGCAATGGAGGATTAATAGCAGGGGTTGGCCAGAAGTCTGCTGGTAGGGGCGAGGGACTCCACTAGCAGTACAGCAGAGTACTTGTAAATGTAAATGTATTGCGACTTATATAGCGCACGTATCACCTGAAGGCATCAAGGCGCTTGCCTTGGGAACCCATCCTGGCTTTTCCCTGTGAGATAACCCCTACTGGGTATCCCCAGGGTGAAAGCCAAGCATCCCGCAGCGGGTGGGCCGCCGTAGTGGAGATTAAGCAACTATTGCCCAGAGTTGCAGCGTGGGACCCCATGATTAGAATAGGCACCGAGGCGAGAATTATCGAGTCCGTGGACATTTTGGGCTCAGGACCCTGCCGCGTCGGGAATTGAACCCTGGTCCCGGGCCAGACCTCTGCATCAGGGGCTGCCGCTCTAATCAGTGAGCCACACTCCTCCACTTCTACTTCTGTCTTATCCACGAGTTGTCTCTGAGCCAGTCAGCTGTCCTTCGTATACAATTATGGAATTTCTCCAGAGAGATTGCATTATTACCCTCAAAGGAAAAGACAAGCTGAGTATCATCTGCATGATTTATGACATCAATGCTGAAAGATTTTATAAGAGAAATGAGAGGGCACAGATATAGGTTAAAAAGAATTGGGCTAAATCGCTGAGCCCTGTGGAACCCTGTGTTTTACGGGTCTATCTTTAGAGAAAAAAGGCACCAAGGACACTGCCTGCTGTCTATTAGAAAGATAGAACTGCATCCAATTCAGTGCCTTGCCCACAATACCCGTCTCCTCAAGTCTCCTAATCAGGATCTGATGGTTGACCGTATCGAATGTGGCTGACATGTCCAATAACACTAAAATGCCCATTTGGCCATTGTCAGCCCGCATTCTCAGGTCACCAAGAACTGTCATCAAAGCAGTTTCGGTGCCATGTCCTGGCCTAAAACCAAATTTGACTTCGTCCAAGAAATTATTTTCCTCCAAATGTTTTGATAGGGATTTGCTCACTACTCTCTCTAAGATCTTAATCAGGTGGGGCAACAGGGAGATAGGTCTGTAATTAGATGGGCATTGAGGGTCTAGTGTTGCTTTCTTTAGTTTGGGGTCACCACTGCTTTTTCCCAGCAATTAGGTACTGTGCCATTATTTAGGGATTGACAACAGATTTGGAAGAGATATGGCAAAAGCTCATTCCCGAATACCTTCCACATCTTATGTGGGATCGGTACAGAGGGGAGCCTGAGGAAATAATAACAGCAATCACATTAAACTCATTGGGTGCTAGAAAACTCACACTAGGGTGCCCCCAACTAGTGGTTGGCACAACAGTAACGCGAGTATCCTGTAGGGTGGCCCCAATTGGCCTGGCCTCCAGGTGGTTTTGGTTGACATGCTCCTCATGTGGGGGATTCCTGATGAGCTGAGCCCCTGCACGCCTCAGTGTTAGATTCGAGGACAGGAGCCTAGCTGTTAGACAAACTAGTGTTTGTGCATCGTGAAACAGCTGGATGACTGGAGTTATCTTTAGAAGCAGGGTTAATGAGCAAAAGCACAACAGGGCCAAAACTATTTTAGTTTCCAGGGTGTCCAAATGCAATAGCAAGGGGCAAATTTCAGACTTACGCCAAGTCTTAAACTGATCAAAAAAGCCTTCCAATTGAGTTGTCGCTAGCCACATGCTGATGGCCCCTCTCTCGATGGAGATACAATGGGGGAGAAGACAGGACCTTAACTCATCGTCCTGAGAGGAAGTTGACTGAGGAGTCGGATCGAAGATGATATAATTGCAATACTGTTGCCAGTCTACCGCTTTCTTGGTGATGCTACTACTTTTAAGGAAGAGTGGTTAGGCGACATCAAGGGATTCTGGCATTATGGGAATGCACATGGTGAGATGCCCGACAGGTAAGCAATCCACCAAAAGGGGACTTGACTGACTGGGTCCACCACTACATTTCTGATTACCACCAACACCAGCGTTTATGGGCAGCCTTCACTCAGAGAGCGTAATCTCACTGCTCACAACACTGATCGCCCAATGGAAGTCGTTTTAATGTGTGGGGAAGTAGCAGGACCCGGACCCAGACCCAGACCCATGGCCTTTTGCCCCCATGAAGGTTTGATCACTCCAAAGTAGCCAAGCGGCACAAATGAATGGCAATAGACTTGGATGTCAAACGATTAACAGTTCACAAAAATGGGCTCCACAAGCCATGATGATATACAAAATAAGAACCACCATAAAAACAGTCACCTGTTATATTCTAGTGTGAACTAATCAAATCACCTCCGCATGTGACCCATGCATCCCTTCTCAAATCATTATTATCAGATAACCTACTATAATAGTGGTCCATAATCTTTTGACTTCTTTGGACCCCCCACTAAATCCTTACTGAGATTTGGGGATCCCAGCCTAAGCAATTTCAATGATTTGAACTGAAAAACAATACACAAAAATACGGAAACAATCATTCATCAAACATATACACAAATAAGGAAATATTGTATTTAATTTACAAACAAATACAAAAAACAACATTTTAATTTTAATGAGAAGGTTGGAGCTTTACTAATTTCAATTGATGCCACCCATCGCCCATACTGTGTTCTGCGTGATGCACATGCATGGCTCCTAGGAATCAATCTGAGGATACCCACTTAAGTTTTAGCCTCCAATTTCAAATTCTGCCACATTTAGAGAACATTTTAAAATGTTCAATTTTGCTTCTTTAATTATATATAACTTATAAATCTGTTATTAATATTTAATATTTTAAGCAGTCACGTACATGCTGAGTAGGGGTTGCGGAAGTCCCTGGACCATAGGTTAAGAACCCATGTACTATAATATTGAACCTGCGAACTATAATGATTCTGTCCATTTTCCTTAATTTCATAAATTGGATTGGTCAAGTCAGTTCTTCATTTCTTTCAAAATCCTGACCATGATGCACTCTTCATATGCCTTAAATGGAAACTGATAAATCGACAGACCTCTAACACTTTGACAATAAGCATTGGCAAAACCAAAAAGTCTTTAATGGCATGAGTCATGCAAACCCAGGCATGCATATGTGTGCACACATTATTTTGTACCTTTGTCTCTGTACAACCTGGCCCTTTTAATGACTCTTATATCTGTGCCTTTTTTTCTGTTACAGAAGTGTGCGAGTGTGGTGATGGCACCACGCAGGATGATTGTAATTGTTATCATCTTTAATTTTGGGTTATTTATTTTGTTTGATTGATTTGGGAATTTCATGGACATGCAACCTAAAAGAGTTGTTGAAAATGCCAAAAGGTGAGAAAACCATCATTTAGAATAGAGCTATATCAGTTGACATCTTGTTTTAGACATATAATATTGCTGGTCACAATATAACGTTCAGATTCACTGCAATGCTTTCTTTACCACTTGTGAGTGACCACAATTGCTAAAGTTAAGTGTTGGATTTCCTAATTGACTTCATAGGGCTCGGCCTCATCTCCTATTTTGTGACTGCCAATGGGACAGCACTTATTTTCAAAAACGTATTTATTTCATATACTGCGCTTTGATAATATTTCTTGGTTGTTTCATTGTCTTTTGGTGGTTCAGACACCAGGTATGGTTTTAATATTGTTTTTATTGAATTTTCAGTAATTACAGAGCAACACCTAAATGAGTCAAGCATAACAATTATCAGTTATATCCATCCACAATAAAATCTTTGAACTAAAATGGCAATAATTGAATTGAGTATAATTAACATAGCTTCGTTAGTCAAGCAATAGTAATGCATATGGACCCCAGGGTTCCACACCAACTCGCGTCTGTATGTGTATAGTAATGTTTAAACATAGTGTCCATCCCTCACAATCTCAGGACCTTTTGATGCTTTACCTTCGGATAAAAGATTTCTGTTAGTGCTAATTGACTATTTTTCGCAGTGGGAATATTTTGATTTTGCTGCAGCTCCCACTACTGCTCTCGTGATTACATTTTTTAGGAAGATTTTTCAAGTTGAAGGTATCCCTTTTGTTCTGGTTACAAATAACGGTACACATTTCACTTCTGTTCCTATGAGTGAGTTTGTTGACTCTAATCAGATTACTCATCTGCGCGTAGCTTTGTATTCTCCCACTTCAGAATGGTTTGGTGGAAAGAATTAAAAGATTTTTGCAAGAGGGTATTCAGACTGCTCTAGCTACGGGTCCGGATGTGGAGGATTTATGGAGACAAAAATTAAGGGTTATTCCATCACGCCACGTAGCACCACTGGAATTTCTCCATCTAAGCTTCTGAGAAAGTATATTCCCAGGTCTAATTTGTGTTCTGATTGGTTGAAGACTAATTTTCTGCAGAGTTTGATGAAGCAAAGATACGTGATAAATTAATGAATTATGGGGCATATTACCAAGCAATAGCGATAAGTATCGCTATTGCTTGGTTAGAGACAAAATTTTACCGCTGACCTGCGGCGATTTTTATCACAGATAAACCTTGGTGTTATTAAACCAAGGTTTATCGCAAATGCGATAAAAAACGGCCACAATGCATGAATATCGCTGAAAAGTCAGCGATATTCATGCATTACCGAGCTAATGCTCTTAGCCATGTTATCCACCTCCCATTGGATAACATGGCTAAGAACTGCTCAGGGCAGGTGTTAGCTTTTGGAGATATTCACGCTTAGCGCGAATATCTCCAAAAGTTGGTAATAGGAGATAGCGCTGTTAGCAACTGTTTCCAGTCGCTAACATCTTGGCACGCCCACTTTGCATGTCATTAGTGATAAATATCACTGACATGCAAAGTGGGGCCCAAGATGGTCGCTATCTCCTACTAGCTGTCTCTAACTGGTGTTAGCGACAGCTAGGTAATAGGGAGATAATTTTATCTCCGCTTTCTTGGCTTTTAAAGCTAAAAAAGCGGAAATAAACCCCCTTGATAATATGCCCCTATGTGCTGTTTCCGCAGAAACATTCCAAAGAGTATTTTGATAGAAAACACAATGTTAACCGCATGCGTGCGGGCGGAATTCCGCCCGTACGCTGAGATTTTCTAAAGCGCATGTTAAGTGACGAGCTGGGCTCGTCATCAGCGTGCGAGGAGGCTATGCCATGACGAGCCCAGCTCGTCATCAGCGTAGAAGGGGTTAAAGAACTTGTCTTGAATATTGGTGATTAGGTACTTGTTAAAAAAAACATTAATAAAATACGGAAAGGGGAATCTCAATTCATGTCACCCATGAAAATTCTCTGAGTTTCCAAAGGTGCTGTGCTGATTGATGGCAAAGGGTGGTGGAGCAAACAACGTTTGATGAAACTAACGCTGGAGCAGACTGAAATTTTGTTAAATTTGCGAGTGGGCTCTTCTAGCTCTCCGGTGTCAACTAGCCAACTTGATTGTTCATGGTGGTTGCACACCACTGGAAAAGATGATGCTCCATCTATTGAACCTTCCACAGGGTCAAGTGCTGATTTCTCTTTGGAAAAGGGTTCCATTGGGCAATTAGTTTTCACAATGGAGCAATTGGACAAATCTAATTTGCCTTTCAATGTTCCGTCCCCTGTTGATGGGCTTGTTTGCAATGAAGGTAGACCTGTTCACAAAGTTAATCTACCAGCAAATTTGCACACTTCGCTTTCTTGCTGTACACACTTGTTCTTTTAATTGCGTGGATTTTATTTTCATTTGTTTTGGATAGGGGAAGATGATGTAATATTAGTTATGCATATGACTTGTAGAATGTTGGCTATATTATTGTACTTGCCTTGTGTATTTACCTTGTGCATTGTTGGAACCACATTCTGCAATACTCACACCTCGTATGTAGTACTTAAAGGCCTTGCACATCACACTGGACGTCTCCACTGACGGCATTAATGCTGAAGGATTCATCTGTAGCCTGTCTACTTTCTGACCTGAAGAGAAAGACTAAAATTGACGATTCAGAGTATCAATCATGAATGCCGTAATAAAATCAGGTCTGATAACCATGGACCTGTTGAAGTGTGTGGAGTGTGCCTATATTCACGCAGTACATGGCAAAGTGCATGATTCAACATCACAAAATAAAATGATGGACGGACTGCTGAAACTTTTCAAACGCTCAGCCCCAGTCACAGATCTGGGTTCAATCCATTGTTATTTTGCTCGCCACATCACCACAGTTTGGACCCAGCCATATATATATATCAGTCTTGACCCTCCTCTCCATGGGAACAGACCAGCCAGAACTGCCAGATCAGGTCCTCCATTGACAGGAAACAAGCATCCTGGATAGGTTTTGTGCTATAACTCCTCATGTAGCTTGAATCTAGTGGCCTAACAAGCAAGGGACCCACCTCTGGGCATTTTCTTAGCCCCTTAGGGCACACATAGCAACATCACAAAATAAAATAATGGACGGAGTGTTGAACCTTTTCAAACACTCACTTCCTCACAGATCTGAGTTTAATCCATTGTTATTAACCAAGATCTGTGTCTGGGGGTGAGTGTTTGTCATTGTTCAGCATTCCATCCACCATCCACCATTAATACAGATGTTTGTATTCCATCCATTGAACTACCTACACGAACATGGACAGATAAAGCTCAACCATGTAATTGGCTTAAAATCAGAATGGTGTTATATTTCTGTGATATATTTTAGGAAACATTTACATTCACTCTCATTAAATAGAGACCCACTTGTAGAAAAAGGGGTCAGGCAGATCAGGTCGATTACCCCTTTTCAAGGTTTGCCCGGCGTTAGTCGCCTCTCACCCAACTCACGGTTACCAAATAAAGAGGCAGGCGCTGGAGACTGGAAGGCAGGAAACAGGAGTTTATTCCGACGGGGCAGAACACGTCAAATCAGACAACAGGGTATCTTCTCGAGGTGCTCTAACCGCATCTCTGAGGCCTCGCCTCTTATACAGAGGTTTATGGCTTTATTACATTTATGACATCCGTGGTATTGCTTTGAAGTTCAAAAAGGCATCTTTGGAATCCCCGGTTCAGGCCCGTTCTCACACATATCTACAGTAGAGGTCCCCACCCAAATCTCAGCATGATGGCTATCGCGCAGCTGGACATTCCGCTGGGAACAGGAATGTGGGCGATCGGTCGGATCTAGGGGTGTGAAGGCATTGATTAATCCCCGCTCCTTTGATGTGGGGCGGGGTCCTACTGTAGGGGGCAATAAACTGCATCTGTTGAGCTAGGTGATGGCCTGGGGTCAGGCCGGACAATCGGGCAGGGAGGAAGAGGTTATCAAACGGGCCTGTTCTATGAATGAGATGAAAGAGTGAGGGGGGTTCAGCACAGGATGTGGCTCGGAGACAGGGTCGCGCTGGAGGTGCGTTTATGACCCAAGCAGGAGAGACCGGGGGCTGTCGGGGATGCTTGCGAGGCTGGGGAGTGAGGGGGAGAGAGAGACGCTGGCTATCGGGAGTGGGCAGAGAGGCCATGGCAATCAAAATGGTTGCTGCTTACGCGCACGTATGGATCTGAAAAGGACAAGATGGCGCCGATAATGTTTACGCCACAATCCAGATTTTAACAGTCCTCCCTTTTCAACATATCTAGCCAGCTTGTCAATTTATGTCTATCCCCATTATATTTCGTATTTCGATATCATACAAAGCTTTCATACGTTCAGCTTCGAAATTCGGAGTCTTAGGGCACATGCAGTTAGTAATGAGTGAACACAAAGGTGGCAAGCATTGAATACCTAGGCAACACCCACACAGTACCACGACCGGTATCAATATAAATGTAAACAACCTCCATCCCCAGTCCTTCAAAGTACCCCAAAACCAGTTCCCAAGCGACCATCCTTCTTGCTCCTGGTGAACCTCTGAGGAAAGTCTGTGGAGGTGCTCGATTGCTTTGTAGACTGAGGGCGAGTTATCTGGCACGTAGGTGCAACAGCTGGATCCGATGATGCGGCATGCTCCTCCACGGTCAGCTAGAACCACATCTAGAACAAGGCGGTTCTGAAGAGCCACCAGGCGGACTGCCTGAAGCTCGGCCGTATTGTTAGTGAGGATGCCAGCCGTGATGTTCATGGTCGTTTCTACTGCCTGGGTCAGGTGTCGGATGGCGCGGCTGTTTGCCATTGGGCCCCACAGAGGAACAAGTCCCTTCACTGCATCCAGGAACTGTGCTCTGGTGGAGTCGGCTTGTTCAATGTCTCTTGCGCGCTTCTGCCGGTGATGGTTTGCTGGGGCCACGTACGTTGGAGGGAGAATGAAGGCGATGTAGCAAGTACCCCCCCAACCTTTTGGAAGCCAAGTAAGTGTAAGCTTTGGTGCCACAAACAAAGTACATATTCGGAGAAGCAACAAAGGAGGGGGGATCAATTGAGTCCAATGTTCTGGTGATGTGGCAGGAACTGTGACCCACCAGCTGTGTTCCCAGGCCGTCAAGGCACACGAGGCCCGTGACATTGATAACAGACAGAGCCACAGTCAGAGTGGCAGCAGTTCGTTTCCGTAGGTAGGAGAAGGTGGGTCTGGCTGGATTATGGAACACCTGCATTTCAACTCGTTCCTTGGCAGGGATGTCCATATGGAAGGAGGAACCAGAGGTCAAAGGACAAAAGGGAGCAGATGTCCTCCCGGTTTTGTTCAGCCAGAACCCATGGTAAAAGTGTGACACTGTTTGACCAGAAGTGGCGTTGTCCTTGTAGCTCTCTTGCAAGAGGATCAACCAGGCAAGGCAGGAGCCATGAACTGAGAAAGGGGAAGGGATGAAAGGGATGGAGTGTCCGGTGGCATGCGGGAGCAACCCGCAGATCCAGCAGTTTGTGGCGTTGGCGGCAAGGTTGTGTTGGTGCAACAGTTGCACGAAGGAATTGTTCCAGAACTCCTTACGCCTTTCTCGGAGCTGAGGTGAAAGGGAGATCAGGTGATGCTCTTTCATAGTGGTTGGCTGTGCAGTGGTCAGCAATATCTGATGAGCGGGTGCGCTCTCTTCCACGATCCAGAAGGAAGTCATGAGGAGGAGGCAAAAGGACAATGAAAAGGGCAATTGTCTTTGATTTGTGCATACTGTCAGTCTTTGGGTTCCTGTAGTGGGTATTTCCGGTTGCTTCCATCATCTTCTTATCTGGCGCTTCCATCATCTTCTTATCTGGCGCTTCCATCATCTTCGAGGTGCTCGGTAGTGGACAGAACCGCAGACTTCGTTTAGCTTCTCTCCGGGTAACCCTTGGTTGTGTTTAGGCTACCGTTCTGAGATTCAACTTAGTCCGTGGTCTACTTAGCCGAAGCTCCCTCCTTTCGACGCAGGAAATACCCTTCCCTGGATGGCACAGTGGGATCAGAGAATTTTGCAAGTTCGAGTGCCTCGGTATCAGGATAAAAGTTCAGTGATGGCCGGTCTTTGTTCAGGAGCTCTTCTTGGGTGCTGACCTTTTCTGTCATGGCCAGGGTCGAGGAGACCTTCTTACAGTGGTGTGCATGCAGCCAGTGTCGTTTCCCCTCCACTTGAAGAGCCGTCCGGGTGGTGATCAGTACTTGCCAGGGGCCCATCCACCGGGGTTCCAGACTCTTTGCCCGTTGGAAATTTCGGATCAGCACATAATCCCCCGGTTGGATATCGTGACCCGGACCCCTGGAAGCATCGGGGATGGCCTGCTGCACCTGCTGATGAATGACAGACAATGTTTTAGTCAATTTGCACAAGTAATCAGACAGTAGGACATCCGGGACGTCGTGAATGGAGGTCGGTTTAGGGGCAGTCCAGAGGTTCATCGGTCGCCCAAATACAACCTCGTAGGGGGTCAAATGGTGCTTAGTGGGAGTGGAGCGCATCAATAGCAATGCCAGTGGGAGGGCATCTGGCCATTTAAGTCCTGTGGTGGCCACTATCTTCGACAGTTTTAGTTTCAGTGTGGCGTTGTGTCGCTCAACTAAGCCAGCAGATTGGGGGTGAAAGACTGCATGAAACCTCTGTTTTACACCCAACCCTTTCAAGATTAGTTGGACAACTTCAGCTATGAAGTGGGGCCGTTGTCGCTCCATAGAATTCGACAAAGACCGTAGCGTGGGAAAAACTCTTTCAGTAGTACCTTGGCAGTGGTCATGGCAGTGTTATCACGGGTTGGATAGGCTTCTACCCATTTGCTGAAGGCACACACAATGACTAATACATACTTCAGGCTTTGGCATCTTTCTAGTTGGATGTAGTCCATCTGGAGGACCTCAAAGGGATGGTCGGGGACCCCAAACCCTCCCCGGGGTACCACAGTTCCTTTCCCAGGGGTTGTGTTGCAGGCAGATAAGGCATTGCTGGACCAGGCGTCTGGCTGAGTCGGGGATTTTGTCATTGTGCCAGACCTTGGAGATGAGTTCGATCATGGGGGCAGATCCTATGTGTGCAGGAGAGTGTGCCATAGTCAGTATGGGAATCAGGTACGAGTCAGGCAGCAACCATTTGTTTGTGTCTCTTGTCCGCCAGCAGCCTTCATCGTCTTTTAAGCCTACCCGTGCCCACTCAGTCAGTTCGTGAGGTGTGCTGGCCGACTGGATGTCCCTAATCGTTTCCCTAGCGTCAGTCCATTTTTCTGCTTGTGACCTGGTCACATACATGCGTGTCGTCGTCCTATTCTCAGCTGTGGTTCGGGCAGTGATGTCGGCCAGTGCGTTTCCCTGTCCGACTAAGTCTGTCACTTTCCTGTGTGCCTGGCATTTGATTACGGCTAATCGTTTGGGGAGGAGAACTGCTTCAATCAGGGCGGAGACTAGATCTCCGTGGAGGATGGGCGTGCCGTGGGACGTCAGGAATCCCCTTTCTCTCCACAAGAGTCCAAAATGGTGAACCACTCCGAAGGCGTACTGGCTGTCCGTGTAAATGTTTGCCGTGGTCCCTGTCGCTATAATACATGCTCGTGTGAGGGCAATCAGTTCTGCCGCCTGTGCGGATCGTTGTGTGATGTGGGCTGTCTCAATTACTGTTCGGGCTGTCGTTACTGCATAGGCAGCTGAGGTGGTGCCGTCGGAGAGTTTAATGCAAGAGCCGTCTACCCATAGCTCTCCGTCAGGGTCTGTGAAGGCGGTGTCTCAGAGGTCAACTCTACTCCTAGTCTGTTCGTCTGTGATGGTCACACAGTCATGTATAGGGGGGACATTTGGGTCGTTTTCGGGCAGAGGCAACAATGTGGCTGGGTTCAGTGTGGTGCATCTTTTCAGCGTGATGTGGGGTGCAAGCAGAGTCAGTTCGTATCCAGTCAGTCGTGCGCTAGTCAGGTGTTGCGTCTTAGTCTGGTTCAGGAGGGTGTCAACAGCATGGGGCACTAATACCGTGAGGGAATTCGATAGTACGATCCCCTCACTTTGTCGGATAGAGACAGCAGCGGCAGCTACGGCTCGAAGGCAGGCAGGCAAGGCTCTCGCTATGGGGTCAAGGGTGGCAGAGAAATAGGCACATGGTCGTTGCTTGGGGCCAATAGTTTGAGTCAGGACAGACAAAGCGCACCCCTCCCTTTCGTGAGTGTAGAGAGAGAAGGGCTTGGTGTAATCGGGGGTTCCTAGGACTGGTGCAGAACAAAGGGCGTCTCGAAGTTCTTTGAAGGAAGATTGGCATTCGGGGGTCCAAGGGAGTGGGGAGGGGACATCTTATAAGGGGTTAGTGGAGGGCGTTCCATCAAAGCCTATTGATGTTATGTGTGAGCCAGACAAGGGTGCCCTTGGAATCAGTCGTTTAGATAACGCACTACGTGTTGCGCCAGTGTCTACCAGAAATGGAGACTTCGTACCTAGGACCTTAGCGGTGACATAAGGACCTTGCTGGTCAACATAGAGCTCGACTGGATCCCTCCCTTGCCCTAGGCAGTCCTATGCCCAGTCGCGGGCATCGTCACAGTCAGTCTGCTGGCATTGGTTCTGTCGGGGGTGGTCAAAAGTGTTCGGTCTGCCTGATCTGTCATTTCTGGCGTCGTTTGCGTGCCCTCGTCCCTGTCCTCTATTTTTCGGCCCACCCGCTACGTCTTTTGCGTCCCTATTTTTGTACATTTCTAGCAGGACCGGGCACTGGGACTTCCAATGCCCAAATCCTTTGCAAAACGCACACTGGTTCTCATCGAGGTCTGTTCGTGGAGCGCCGGGTGCGGGTGTGCGGTCTCTAGAGGGTGGATTTCTAGGAGCATTCGACTGGTAGTTTCCTCTATACTGTTCCCTTCCTGTCGTCACTCCTTGCAATTGAGCAATCATCACTCGTTCTTTCAAGTCCTTTTTCTTTTTCTCAGTCGCCCTATCGTTCTCGTTCTTTTGCCGTTCGTAGTATTGAGCCATCTGAAGGATAGCCGCGGGTTTGGAGGCAGCCCAACTACTTTCACTAGTCTGTAGTTTTTGCGAGACTTCTGGTGTCAGGCCTTTTACAAAGTTCTGGACGAACAAGTGATGTCCGGTCGCAGAGGTCATGTCCTGGTCACTGTAATCGGAGAACACCGTTTCGAACCGGGAGAAATATTCTGAGGCGTCTTCCTGTGGTTTCTGGCAGCAAGCCGTTACTATCGACCAGTCCACCTTCTTTTCTGGTACTATGGTTTTCAGTTTTAGTACTATTTTGTCTGGCAGGTCTAGAATCGATTTCAAGGGTTTCTGTCCGGGCTCTCGCTGTTTGTCTATGCCATCGAGTTATGACCAGGTATGTCCGAACAGCTCAAGGTGGTCGACTTTCCGGATTTGCTTCCACACATCAGCTGGCAGACATAGCCCGAAAAACAAGTCGATGTCCGCTAGGGTCATAATCGTCGAACCCAAGGGGGTACCTAATTCTGTGTAGAAGGCAGTGGGGTTCTTTCGTAGATCGGGCAAGGACTTTCGGAAAGTCAGGATGTCTTGCCGATCCCAGGGTTGGTAGACCCAGTTGTACACTACCCTCCCTCTCGCATCTTGGTGGTTAATATCGTCGTGTGTTCCCTGTCCTCGTGAGGGGACCCAATAAGGTGCCGCTTCTCTTATTGGCATCATGGTGTCAGTTCTCTCGGTTTGAGGTTCAGTCGCTACAGGGGTCGTGGTGTCGGCTTCTAATCTTTGGTCAGTGAGGTGGCGGAAGACTTCAAGCGTGCGCGAGAAGAGGTCCGTCACATCACCTTCGCCCTCGTCTCCAATGTCGACTTTTCTATACAGTGTCGTTAGGCTTTCAGGACCTTTGTTACGATACCGGTCTTCATAGGCGTTAAGGGTGTGGTAACAGAAACGTGCAACAAAGTGTCGTTTGTGGTTATCAGCATATGTATTACATATATCTGTCACGTAATCTTCGTTTTCTTTCCGTTCTACTAGCGTCTTTGCGATCTTATCAATCCCTGCTCGTTCATTCTTACTCAATCGATGGAGCCTAGCAGAGTCTTTCTTCTCAGTTTCGGGCTCATCTAATGTTGCTGCTTGCGCTGCGCTGAGTACAAGGGGCTCGGCCGGCGCGGAGGCCGTGAGGACCGAGGCTCTGGCACTGCTCTCATCTTTGCTAGGGGGTTGCGTGCGTTGCACTAGAGGTTGGGAAGGGGCGTATGGAGGGGGCATGTAGATGATCGGGGGACCTAGCAGTAGATCATCGTTCGCTCGCTGCTTCGAAGGTAGCTCAGGGTAAAGCGTAGAGGGTGTTCTAACGGGACATTGGCTTGATGTCTCGGATTCTTGCTTCAGTCTAGCTCCCTCTCATTCCTTTATCTCTTCTTTCAACTTGCTCGCGGCTAAATGAGCTGCTTTTCGCAATTCTTTCTCTAGTCTGACTTCGTTTCTTTTCTTTCGTTGTTCCGTCTCCTTGCGCCACATGCCGAAACTATCAAGCATAGTGGGCGTTGTTTTATGTTTACAAAGGGCTGTTTCCAGCACGCTTATTTTTGCCTCATCGAAGGATCCTATCAGTGGCCACTGATTTTCCTGATCCTTTTTAGTATATTTATGCCATAACTTACTATAAGCTACGGCGACTAGTCCATACTTTAAAAACATATCCTTATTAGGGGTGCCCTCCAGAGGAGCCGGATGATCCACCTCTAATAAGCGGTCCGGGCTGAACCAACTACTGAACAATGGGGAGAAGATAGGCATGACTGGTTACAATGGGGACAAAAGTCTGCACTACCTATCCTTCACTACTTTGCTATTTCTATTCTACAGTATTCGCAAGTAGGGAATACCCAAAGAGAGAACCAATTCCAAACAGTCAATGTTCGGACAAACAATCAATCAATCAAATGAGGAATCAAATAGGCGCAAAAGCCAGCGATACCTACCCTTTCACTGCTTACAAAGACTAAACAGAATATCTCTATTCCACGTTATTTGTAAGCAGAGAATACCTCCAAAGAACCAATATCGAACAATTAATGTCCGTTCAATCAAACAATCAGTGGCGAGAAAGAAATAGGCACGACGGGTTACAACGGGGGCAAAGGCCTGCGTTAGCTATTCTTCATTATCTGCAAAGGAGGACAGAATACTTTTATCCTTCCCCGTTTGTAGACAGAGAATTCTCGAGAAAACAATCCTCGAACAAACAATGTTCGGGCAAACAATCAATCAGTGGGGGAGAAAGATAGGCACGACGGATTACAATGGGGGCAAAGGCCTGCGTTACCTACCCTTCACTACCTGCAAAGGAAGAGAGAATACTTTCTATTCCTCTCCGTTTGCAGACAGAGAATCTCCAAGAGAACCAACAATTCGGAGAGTAATACTAGTATTTTCCAATCAATCAATCATATATTCCACAGTTTGTCGTGTTACACGACCTTACCCGGACCGCATGGACAGTTTCTTGTCTTCCAATTCCAGCGCCCGATCGTCCTCTATCTTCTGTCGTGGCACTCCTGATGGTTCCCAGTCAGGACCGTAGATCACTTGAGAGAGGTCTGCTCGGAACCAGTGAAGTTCGGATGATCGGCTGCCAGACGAGGGTCTATCGGGCAGGTGCACTTCCCGATCGTTGCAGTCGTTCACTCCGTCGTCAGGACCTCTCCCACTGGATCCACGTGTCGCTGATGGGCCCCACGTTTGGGACGCCAATTGTACAAAAAGGGGTCAGGCAGATCAGGTCGATTACCCCTTTTCAAGGTTTGCCCGGCGTTAGTCGCCTCTCACCCAACTCACGGTTACCAAATAAAGAGGCAGGCGCTGGAGACTGGAAGGCAGGACACAGGAGTTTATTCCGACGGGGCAGAACACGTCAAATCGGACAACAGGGTATCTTCTCGAGGTGCTCTAACCGCATCTCTGAGGCCTCGCCTCTTATACACAGGTTTATGGCTTTATTACATTTATGACATCCGTGGTATTGCTTTGAAGTTCAAAAAGGCATCTTTGGAATCCCCGGTTCAGGCCCGTTCTCACACATATCTACAGTAGAGGTCCCCACCCAAATCTCAGCATGATGGCTATCGCGCAGCTGGACATTCCGCTGGGAACAGGAATGTGGGCGATCGGTCGGATCTAGGGGTGTGAAGGCATTGATTAATCCCCGCTCCTTTGATGTGGGGCGGGGTCCTACTGTAGGGGGCAATAAACTGTATCTGTTGAGCTAGGTGATGGCCTGGGGTCAGGCCAGACAATCGGGCAGGGAGGAAGAGGTTATCAAACGGGCCTGTTCTATGAATGAGATGAAAGAGTGAGGGGGGTTCAGCACGGGATGTGGCTCGGAGACAGGGTCGCGCTGGAGGTGCGTTTATGACCCAATCAGGAGAGACCGGGGGCTGTCGGGGATGCTTGTGAGGCTGGGGAGTGAGGGGGAGAGAGAGACGCTGGCTATCGGGAGTGGGCAGAGAGGCCATGGCAATCAAAATGGTTGCTGCTTACGCGCACGTATGGATCTGAAAAGGACAAGATGGCGCCGATAATGTTTACGCCACAATCCAGATTTTAACACACTGCTTTAAGTTTCTTAGTGATGCTCCATAGTTGCAAATTGCCATGCGGATGTAACCTGTGCCAGAAAAGTTCTAAGATTTCATATATGAGGGTTAAAACATATTCCCCTGAGTTCAGGAGTCCAAGGAAATCTTTTGTAAATGTGTTGCACTTGGATGTCACAAGATGATCATCTGTAGCCCTAGGAACTGATATGAGACGAGGCAGGTTCAAACTTCAAATCTAGTCATGTCTTTCGTAGTCATATTCAAGGCCTAGTGCAGAATCACTGATGATGAAGACATCAGCCCGCCAATCTCTGAGCATATCTATCAGATCCCTATTCTCACAAGCAGGATCAGAATGGGAAAAAATAGGCCCAGGGTCGAAATATAAGTTACCGAATCAGATAGCTAAAAAAGTGTTACACATCACAAATTAGGCCAGTTTTGAAATAGTAAAGACAAACTGTATGAGTAATTGCACAATTGGGAGACTGCATATATTTGTGTTTGCAGCAGGCAATGTTTGTTTCTAATTTCAGCTAAATCAACCGGAAACACTGGGCCATTTAGCGATAACCCAGGCCCACAAACTCCTGCAAAATCAGCCCACAGAAGGATCTGAGAATACCCATATGGCACTATCTGATTGCCTATAGGCTACTCCACCCCTGCTACAGGCTGCACCTATGTATCCTGCACCGCTCATGTCATAGTACACACCATTGTACATCCCCTACTGAAAGACAAATAAAACGTTTCTAACATTATAAAAATGTATGTGTGAATTTTCATAAAACAACAGTCCAAAAGAGTTAATGTGAGATTTAGGGTAGCCTAAGCAGTTTGTTAGAGAACTATGTATAGATACATTGCCTGACAAAAATATCATTTCGTAAATATTATTTCTACAAATATCATGTCATTGTGTATAGATTTTCTATTAGGTACTCCAGAGGAGAGCTCTTTTTGGACTCAATATTTAAACACTACATGCATGTCCATAGATACTCTGAAAATTATAGTTTGATATCACACTCCCCATTCGCCACAAAAAGTGCCACTGCATAACTACCCAACATGAAGGTGACTGCACCCACCTGCTTAGGTGCAGGTGGGTTAGTTCCTGGCATTGCAACATTGGGATGAGAAGAAAGTGGGAGTGGCAGTTGAGGGATGGGTTGTGCTGATGGTCGGCTCACATTGGGAAGAGTAGGAGGTTTGGGATGATAAGAAAGCAGTTGAGGAGCACATCAGACTGCTAAGGTCCCTGCACTGGGAAACAGTATTCTCCCAAAACCCAGCAAAGTCATCTTTATTGTCAAGGTCGAGCTCTGCCTGGGACTTCAGAATAGCCTTTTATCCATCCATTTACCAGTCTGGATTCCTTCGGGACTGTATCAAAAAGATAAATATAAGAGAGGAAAGAAGGAGAGAGAAGTACAGCCGACCAGGAGGCGAGGCCAACCCTACTGGGAAGGCAGCTAATCCCCCTCCCCGGAGGCGGGGAACAAACAGCACAGCAGCAGCAGGGCAAACGAGTGGGCCCAGCCAGAGGGTCAGTGAATGGCTGACGTAAGTTTGGGTTTAAAGGGCCCAACTAGGAAGGAAGGATGTAGCCACGAGCACAGCCATAATGCAATGGGCCAGCAGTTCCCAGCATTGTCGCCGTAAGAAATTGTTCCCACCCACCCACACCGAATAACGGTGGCTTCCCAGCCGCAGGGAGAAGAGGGGGTGCATTTTGACAATAAACATCTTCACACAAGGACGGAAAAAAGGGCAATTGCCCATACAAGGTCCTAGGGATGCCTCACAGTAGGGTCACCTGAGACAATTGTCCGGCACAAGGTCCTTAGAATGCCTCACGGCAGAGACACTTGAGGGCAGACAGAGGGGTAAGAAATGGTCAGCGCTTGGCAGATACGGCACCCAAGCATGGCCACAGGCCAGAAATGCCAGTCATTCGGTAGCAAGTGATGCTTGAAGCTACGACCCGTTGTACCAAGTAAACAACAGAAGTGGAGCTGTCACAGCAGTTCAAAAAGTGATTTATGGCAACCATTAAACAGACCTTCTGACTGTAAGGATGATTGTTAGATCTGGGGGTCTCTAGTTGGCAATGATATTCACCTTTGTCATAATAGGGACCCTTACTTCTAAGCCAGGATAAGAGGATTACACTACTTAATAACCCCTACTCACCCCTTGGTAGCTTGGCACGAGCAGACAGGCTTATCTCAGAGGCAGTGTGTTAAGCATTTGTGAATATACACAATAATAAAGCTCTCCTTCATTGGACCACTCCCCTGCCTTCCGCGGGAGCCTTTAGCTATAGCCTGACATTTTAACCCAGCACTTACCTAATTCAGCGCTAGCTCGCGCTTTTTAAACAAACTTCCTCACCTTGAGTCCAGGGACCTCTCTGTCGACCCTGCCTTCCCGCGCAGCCGAGTTGACGCTGCCGCGGCCTCACAACCACCCGCCTGCCGCCTTCAGCGGACGCTCGCCCGGCCACGCCCACTTCTTTGGCCACGCCCACTTGGGCTGCTACTTAAGAGCTGACTACGAGCTCTCCTTCATTGGACCACTCCCCTGCCTTCCGCGGGAGCCTTTAGCTATAGCCTGACATTTTAACCCAGCACTTACCTAATTCAGCGCTAGCTTGCGCTTTTTAAACAAACTTCCTCACCTTGAGTCCAGGGACCTCTCTCTCGACCCTGCCTTCCCGCGCAGCCGAGTTGACGCTGCCGCGGCCTCACAACCACCCGCCTGCCGCCTTCAGCGGACGCTCCCCCGGCCACGCCCACTTCTTTGGCCACGCCTCCTAGTTGTTCTATAAATCATGTGCCTCCACCGTTCGCGCAGCGGACGGGCGCAGCGGGCGCGCCGTTTGCGCGCCCAAGGCGCGCCTAAGGCAAGCCCGTCTGCGCCCGTCCGCGACGGGCCGGGACCAGGGGCCTCAGACCCTGCCCTTCCTCTGGCGTACTCTTCTGCCCAACTATTGTCCATCTCCGCTTCTGCTCCCCTTTCCCCCTCTGCAGTCCAACACTTATCCTCGCACGGTATTTATGCCCCCCCTCGCTCTTGTCCCGTCTCTCCCACTCTCTCTTTCTCTATCTCTTCCACGCCCTCTGTTATTGGCCCTACTTCCGGTTCCCCTACCGCCTCTGCTATCCTTCTTAACACTCGCTCTGCTGTTAAAAATCAAACTGCCCTTTTCAACCTTCTGGACACTGATTCCCCGGACTTTCTTTTCCTCACCGAAACCTGGTTTTCTTCTGACTCACTTCCGGACCTCCTTGCCATTCTCCCTAGTACCCACTATGCCCTTCGCGCTGACCGCCCCAACGGAAAAACTGGAGGTGGTGCGGCTATGATAGTTCGCTGCTCTATGAAATTCCAGCTTCTTCCGCACCCTCGCATACCCAGTGTTGACTTTCTGGTGGCCCGCTCCCTTAATCTCCCGGTACCCCTTACGGTGGTACTCATGTACCGCCCCCCTCAAAGCATGCCATCATTTGTGTCTACCCTGCAGGACCTCTTGGCCACCTTGGCGGTAAACAATTCCTCGCTACTCCTGCTCGGCGACTTCAACTTTTGGCCGGGTGATCCGAGGGAGGACTCCTCTTCTAAAGACTTTTCTGCCACACTTCGCTGCTTCAATTTCTTACCTCACGTTTTGGTCCCTACCCATACCCACGGTCATATCCTGGACCAAATTTGGTCCTTACGCTGTAACCTTTCGACCACCTCTATTCTCCCCTGTGTTTGGTCGGATCATTCCATGATCTCCTTTTCCATCCACTTGGGCCAAGCCGAGAAAGCCTCCCTGCCTAAAAACATCTTGGCTCGGAGTTGGAACAAGACTGATCTCAACGATCTTTCTTCCTTATTGTCTTCATCGGCTCCTACCCTGACAGACCTGCCTTTGGAAAGTCAGGCGAATGCCATTAACACCTGGCTCTCTTCTGCTTGTGACCAGGTCGCCCCACTCAAAAAGATCAACTCAGCTCGCCTTCATGACGCCCACAAGTGGTTTTCCAACGACCTCAAATCCCTGAAATTAGAGCTCAGGCGCTCGGAGCGTCGCTGGCGTCGCAACTACTGCCCTACCCTCCGCCTCAAATACAAAGCCCTCCTCAATAACTATAAAAAAGCCATCCTAGCGGCCAAGTCTCAATATTTTACTGAGCGAGTGGCCCTCTCGGCCAACAAATCTCGTGAGATCTTCTCACTGGTTCACAGTCTTGCTACCTCTGACCGTGCATGCCCTTCCCCTGCCCCCTCTCAATCTCTCTGTCACTCTTTGAATGATTACTTTATCAATAAAATCACTACCATCAAGGCCAACATTCCCATTGTGCCTCAACCTGATCTGCCTGATCACTCTTACCCGTCTCCCTCTGCTTTGGATCATTTCGAACCAATCTCATCTGAGCTTTTCCTCGACCTGCTTGTCAAGGTCAAGTCCGGCTCCCCCGCGGACTGTGCTCCAGCACGGATCCTCAGAACTCTCTACACCAGTTGTCCCATCCCTCCCCTTACTTTTCTCAACTCTTCCCTGGCTTCGGGTCGTGTTCCCTCTTCTTTTAAATCTGCTATTGTTTTTCCTATCTTGAAGAAAGCTGACCTGGACCCCTCCCTTTCATCGAACTTCAGGCCGATCTCCCTTCTCCCCTATCTAGGGAAGATTCTCGAAAGCTACGTGACATCCTGTCTTTCCACCTACATTGAGGAGAACAATATCCTGGCCTCTCACCAGGCTGGTTTTCGCCCCGGCCACTCCACTGAGGGTGTGGTCCTCGCGGTCCTGGATGAACTTAAGGGGAAGGCCGACAGCAACCTCCCCCAGGCCTTGGTCCTCTTGGATCTGTCCGCTGCGTTTGACACGGTCGACCATGCCATCCTCCTCGACCGGGTCAGCGCAGCGGGCATCCAAGGCACTGCCCTCTCCTGGATCGCGTCCTTTCTTCAGGGCAGATCACAGGCAGTTCACCTTTCTGACTTTTCCGCTCCCCCCTTCCGGTCACATGTGGGGTACCTCAAGGTTCTTCCCTCTCCCCCCTTCTCTTCAACCTTTACATCCGCCCCCTCATCTCTTCCCTTCTCGAGCTGGGGGTCTCTGTGTATAACTACGCAGATGACCTCCAGCTCGTATTTGATCTTTCCTCCCCAACTGACTCTCTTCCCAAGTTTTGCTCTACTCTTGTTCTCATTTCCCAGTGGATGAGCTTCAATCATTTGAAGCTCAATCCCGACAAGACAGAGCTCGTCCTCACTGGTGGCTCGTCTAATCCCTGGTCCTCAGCTCACTGGCCCCTTTCTTTTGGCCCTCCCCCCTCCCCAGCTTCCTCTGTCCGGACTTTGGGCATCAAGATCAGTAATGATCTATCTATGCATGCCCAAATTAGTTCCGTTGTGTCCTCCTGCTTTTTTTCCCTCCGTCTCATTCGCAAAATCTCCCGGTTCTTTTCTGTTGATGCTCTCAAAACCATTATCACGGCCCTCATTACATCCCGCCTGGATTATGGAAACGGCTTGTACGTAGGCATTCCTGCCTACGAAGCTCGCCGTCTCCAGGCCATCCAAAACCAGGCGGCCCGTCTTATCCTCCGTCTTCCCAAATCCTCCCACATCACTCCGGCCCTCAAAACCCTTCACTGGCTCCCTGTCCATTTTAGATCCCAGTTTAAACTAGCCTGTTTGGCCTTTCGGGCGCACGCCCGCTCTGCCCCGCTTTTCATTAACTCTCTAATTTCCTCCCATGCCCCAAGTCGCTCTCTCCGCTCTTCCTCTCTTTCTCTTCTTCACGTCCCCCGCTTCCGTAAATCCCGCACTGGGGGCACCCGCTTCTCAGTGCGGGCCCCTCAGATTTGGAACAATCTCCCTCTCTCCATTCGCTCTATCCCTATCTTTTCCCACTTTCGTAAAGCCCTCAAAACTTTTCTTTTTCTCCAGGCTTTTCCCGGCTAATCCCCCTCGGACTCTCGGCAGATACTGATGTGTTCCTTAGCGCCAGGAAGCCGCTTGGCCGCAGTGCGCTTTAGAAATTTCTTTTTCATTTCATTTCATTTCATTCAAACACTACAGATGGACACAACACATGTTTTATAAAAATAAGTATTCTTTATATAGACTTAAACACAAGACCACAAATGACAAAAATCCACAATACTACACTTAAGATTGCTGCTAAGATGAATAAAGTTACTTAGTTCAAGTTGATGATGAATGCGACAAAGTTCTCAACAAAGTACCTGGATGCGTAACTCAAAGTAAACAAAAGGCTTGCAAAAGGGGAGATGCGTCGGTTCTGTGATCCAGGGAAGGTGATGCGTCGTCCCTCAATGCTTGCGCAGAGTAGGGGATGCGTCGTAATCCTTACCGGTGAGGAGGTGATGCATAGATTCTCGGCCTGCGGTCCCGTTGCGGTGCGCAAGATGGTGCCTTGATGCGAAACGATGATCTGGTTGCGATGCGAGTAGATGGCACCCTTGATGCGGCGATGCGATGACGATGCATAGACGCCCTGGCAACCTTGCGACGACTCTGTACTTTCGAGCCGCGACAAGCCCTGCAACACGCTTCTCCGGTGATGCAATGGCGTCTCTCTCAATGGCGTCATGCTTCTCCGGTGATGCAACAGCAGGCAGCTTCGATGAACAAACGCTTGCAGGGAGATGCGGCGAAGGCGCGCTTCTCCGGCGATGCGACGATTTCAGCTGCGGCGGCGACAAGCTTCCTCTCAATGCGTCCCGCTTCCAGCTCCCAGCGACACGCAAATGTCTGGAGTTCAGAATTCCCAGCAAAGAAATTCAGAGGGGAGCTGGAGATGAAGTCTTTTGTCCCTGAGACTTCAGCAGGAGGCAAGCACAGTTCAAGCCCTTGGAGAATATTCTGTAAATGATGAAAGTCTTTAAAAAGTTCCTTCTCCTTTCCTTGGCAATGAAGCAACCATTGTAGGCCAACCCAGCAAACAGCATACTGGCAGAGGGGCAGTCAAACTCCTGCAGATTCCTTGGTTCTTCTCCTTGGCAAAAGGTTTCTTGTTCCAGAAGTGATCTAATGTCTTGGGATCAGGGTCCCAATATTTATACCCCAAAATCCTTTGTTCTCTGAAGGCAGAGAGGCCTCTGCCTAGTCCAAACCAGTTCCTGAGCACTTTGTTTACATGACTCTCTCCTTCCTTTCACTGTGCAGGGCAGAGACATCAGACGCCCCACAGGAGGTGGAGCCAGCACTGGGGAGGGTAGGCACAGCTCTGGAGCACTTTGTTAACATGATTCCTTTTCTCCTTTCACAGTGCAGGGCAGAGACATCAGAGAAGCCACAGGAGGTGGAGCCAGCATTGTAGAGGGAAGGCCCAGCTCTACCCAGGTGCAACTCCTCCATCCCATCTAGATGCAGATCTCTCTATTCAGCACTGGGCTGCCCCAGCCTGTCTCCTGGAATTCCCCAGCCCTGTCACTCACAAACCCAGACAAGGAATACACAACCTAGCAGAGGCAGGCATGGACAGTTAGGCAAGAAAATATCTACTTTATAAAAGTGGTATTTTCAAACCCAGAATATTAAAAATAACCTTACTAAAAGATGTATCTTATTAGTCTGAGTATTGGCATACTAAATTTGAATTTCTACCATGTTCCCTGAGTCAGTTAGGATTAAAAGAATGTAATAATCTAACTGCCCATTCTAGCCTATGGAGAACAAGTAGCCTTGCAATAGTGAAAAACGAAAATGGATATAATTCACTATTAGGACATGATACACACATCAGAGTATGCCCTACCTTATACTTACAATGCACCCTGCCCATGGGCCTACCATAGGGGTGTTTAACATGAAGCAAAGGGAAGGTTTAGGGACTGGCAAGTGGGTGCACTTGCCAAGTCGAGATGGCAGTACTAGACTGCACACAGGCCTTTCAATGGCAGGCCTGTGACACACTTTACAAGCTGCTTCTGTGGGTGGCACAACCAGTGCTGCAAGTCCACTAGCAACATTTGATTTACAAGCTCTGGGCAAACATGATGCACTGTACCAGGGGCTGACAGGTAAATCCAATCACCAATTAGTACTTCAATTTAACATAGGAAGGACTTGCACTGTTGCACTGAATAGCAGTGGCACAGTGCCCAAAGCATAAAACCAGCGAAAACATATCAAAACAGAGGAGGCAATCCGTCAAAATGGAAGGAAGACTCACGCCAATGATGCCGGTCTAACACGTGTCCCCTCCAGCTGAAATGTGGGGAGAACTACCCTAACCCTTGGGAGTTCTCTTCACTAAGGCGGAACAATCTGGACAGACCATCAGCGTTGTTGTGTTCTGTACCAGGGCGGTGTTCCACCGTAAAATCCATACCCTGTAGGGAAATGGATCACCTCAACAACTTTGGGTTCTCACCCCTCATCTGCATTAGCCATCTGAGGGGCCTGTGGTCAGTCTGAACCAGGAAGTGAGTCCCAAACAAGTATGGTCTCAACTTCATCAGTGCCCAGACCACAGCAAATGCCTCACACTCAATTGCACTCCACCTCTGTTCCTGTGGAAGTAACCTCCTACTGATGAAGGCTATTGGTTAGTCTAGGCCCTCTTCTTTAATCTGTGATAGAACAGCCCCCACACCATGCTCTGAAGCGTCTGTCTGAACAATGAATTATTTTGAGAAGTTGGACGCTTGAAGCACCGGTGCTGTGCACATGGCAGTCTTCAGGGCGTCAAAAGCCTTCTGACACCCAGTCCAGTTCACTTTCTTGGGCTGCTTCCTGGAAGTCTGCTTAGTCAAGGGTGTAACAATGATGCCATACCCCTTGACAAACCTCCTGTAGTACCCCGTGAGTCCTAAAAAGGCTCTCACCTGCGGCTGAGTCTTTGGGGGTTCCCATGCTAGGATGGTATCAATCTTGGGTTGTAGGGGAGCCACCTGGCCATTTCCTACTTGTGGACCCAAGTACACCACGGAACCCTGCCCGATCTAGCACTTAGCCACCTTGATCGTGAGGCCTGCCTTGCGCAGTGCCATCAGCACTTCCCAGAGGTGGTGCAAATGTTCTTCCCAACTGGCGCTGAACACTGCAATGTCATCAAGGTAGGCGGCACTGAAATCCTCCAGTCCAGCCAACACCTGGTTGACCAACCTCTGAAAGGTGGCAGGGGCATTCTTCATCCCAAAGGGCATAACCCGGAATTGGTCGTGCCCATCTGGTGTGGAGAATGCTGACCTCTCCTTAGCACCACAAGTCAAGGCGATCTGCCAGTACCCAGACGTCAAATCAAATGTGCTGAGATACCGTGCAGCCCCTAACCGATCAATAAGCTCATCGGCTCTGGGGATGGGGTGTGCGTTAGTCCTGGTGACTGAATTGAGCCCTCTGTACTCCACACAGAACCGGAGTTCAGGTGTGGCACACGGCATGGCAGCCTTTGGGACAAAGACCACTGGGCTGGCCCAAGGACTGTTTGAGGACTCAATTACCCCTAAAGCAAACATCTTGGAGATTTCCTCCTTAAAGTAAGCCCTGACCTTGTCAGTCACTCTGTAAGCCTTGTGGTTCACAAGAGGACTGTCTCCAGTGTCCACATCATTGATGCACCACTCTGTAAGACCAGAAACCAATGGAAATAGATCAGAGAGTTGCCCTAACAGTTGGCGACAATCTTGCTGCTGATCAGGGGTCAGTGTGGCAGAGATGCTGACATCATCCACTGACCCATCTTGCTCTGTTGCAGATAGGAGGTCAGGAAGAGGCTTGGTCTCCTCCTCCATTCCATCATCTGTCGCTAGGAGCATGCCAACTTTGGACCTTTCTAAGTGGGGCTTCAGGCGGTTAACATGCAGGACCCACAAGGGGTTCCTGGGAGACTGCAAGTTCACCAGATAAGTGACATCATTCTTGCGCTCCCCCACCTCAAATGGACCGGTCCACCTGTCCTGGAGTGCACAAGGCTCCACAGGTGCCATGACCCAAACTTTCTGTCCAGGTTGAAGCTCAATCAGAGTGGCATTCTGATCGTACCACCGCTTCATTTCTTCCTGGCTGGCTTTCAGATTCGCCTGAGCGAGATCTCTGAATCGCCGAGTCTGGTTCCTGAAGGCCAGCATGTAACTATATACATCCTGGGGAGGTTTCCTGGGAGATTGCTCCCAGCCTTCCTTGACTAGACTCAAAGGTCCTCCTTACGGGTGTCCATTCAAAAGCTCAAAGGGGCTGAATCCTAGGTACTTTTGTGGCACCTCACGGTAGGCAAACAGAAGGCATGGCAAGAGGACGTCCCACTTACGCCTCATTGGTTCCTCAAGACCCATGATCATGACTTTGAGGGTCCGGTTGAATCTTTCAACCAGCCCATTACCTTGTGGGTGGTAAGGAGTGATGAACTTATAGGTTACACCACACTCCTTCCACAGAGACTTCATATAATTAGAAATGAAGTTTGTATCTCGGTCAGACACCACCTCTCTGGGGAACCCCACATGGGAGAAGTTCCCCATCAGTGCTCGTCCCACCATGGGGGCCGTCACTATCCTGAGCAGAATGGATTTTGGGTACTGGGTAGCATGGTCCACCAAGACCAGGATAAACCTGTTGCCCATGGCTGTCTTGGGGTCCAGCGGCACACAATGTCAATGCCCACCCGTTCAAAGGGGGTACTGACTACAGGGAAAGGTTGGAGAGGGGCCTTGTGTCTCCTTCCACTTTTCCCACTTGCCTGGCAAGTTTGACAGGTCCTACAATGAGAATCTGAACTCTTCCGCATCTGGGGCCATTAAAAGTGGGAGACAAGCCTTTCAAAGGTCTTGTTCTGCCCCAGATGAGCAGCTAAAGGAACATCATGAGCCAAACCCAGTAGGAAGGCTTTGAAGCGCTGGGGTACCACCAGCACACAGGCTGACCCAAGCTCAGCAACCTTGGGCTTGCTATACAGGAGACCGTTCTCCCAGTAGATCAAATGTGATATAGACTGATCACCTGCTGCCTGGTTTGTGGCCTGATGCTTCAAACCCACAAGAGAAGGTCACTTCTGCTGCTCTTCACAAACTTCCTCCCTGAGGGACCCCCTTCTTGCTGCCAATGGGTAAGCTCAGGTAGGTTCCCCAGCTCATAAACATGCCCCCCTGTAGGTTCCAGGACATCCCCCTGAAGGTCTGCCTCCTCCTGGACCGTGGGAACAATGGGGGCTGGTTTCCCACGCCCCCTACCTCTTCTCTTTTATGCAGATCCCTGGGCCATACTTTCAGGCTACAGGGTCTCTTGAACACCCTTAGCTGCCATAGACCGAGTGGTCACACACGTCCACTCAGGCAAAACCAACATCTCTAACTGTGCCTTCTTCTCCAGCTTAATCCAAGGGGAGCTTTCCAAATCATTGCCTAACAGACAATAAACAGGCATGGCTGTCCTCACAGCTACTTGAAGAGTATCAGAGACCCCCCGCCCCAATCAAAGGGAACTTGAGCCACCTTGTAAAGGCTCTCTGTGTTGTCAGAAGAATGCATTAGGGACTACCTGCTCTTCAGACACCAATTGACACTTGACAGCTGTCACACTGGCTCCGGTGTCTCTCAGAGCCTCCACTCTATGGCCATTGATGGTCACCCACTGCCTGTATTTCTTAGTGTTATCAGGCAGCTGAGTTGTAGGTAACATCTCAAAGTCTCCTAATGAGACATGGGACATTCCTGTGGGACCCCACCCACCTTGGGACCCCATCTCCTCCCCACCCAGGGCTACACTGGCCATCTGACGGTGTGGTGCACGGGGTGGCACATACTAACCCTTTTGGGGACACTGGGGATCATACCAATGGTGTCCCACCTGCTTACACTGAAAGCAGGTAACAGGCCCCCTATGAACAGGTTTACCTGTCAGGGGTCCTGACTTCTTCTCAGGGGGAGGCTGGGGACCCTTACCTTAGTTCCCTTGGGAATTACTTTGGGACCTTTCTGGAACTCCCTCTGTTTACCCTTGCCCCCCCCCACGCTTCTGCTGGGGGCCCTGCCCACCTTTGACAGTGTCACCCACAAGACCCTTGTGGACCCTGGTACTGACCCAGCGGTCCGCCTCTTCAGCAAGCTTTCTGGGGTTAGTAAACTTGCTACTAATAAGGTGCTGGCGTAGCTCTGGAAAACAATTAGCAGACCAGTGCTCCATAGCAATCAAATCATAGAACTCTTGAAAATTATCAACATTGCTACCCTCACCCAACCATCCATAGCTCTGCAAAAGAAAGACACATATTCTACCCAAGTGGTTCCCTCCAACTTCTTACAATTCCTGAACCTCTGTCTGTAGAGTTCTGGAGTTAAACCATACCTTGTCAGCAGTGCTTCTTTCATGTGGGCATAAGACATCCTATGATCACTGGGCAGGTCTAACAAAGTATCCCTACCTTCAGTTAAAAAGCGGCCCCACAACCCCGCTCCCCAATCCTTCTCAGGGACCCGGTGGGACAACATTGCTATCTCATAGGCTGCAAACCACTGCCCAATATCTTCCCTTTTGTGGAAATCTTTGATGACATCCTTGGGAATATGTATCCTGCCTTCTGAAGGCACAGATGGTGCGCTACTACCAGAGGGATTGATTTCTAAGCCCTTGGCCTTGATTTCTAACTCCCTCAACATCCTCTCATGTTCCATTCTCATTCTCTTTCCAAAGACAACCTGTTATTCTCTGTTTCCCTCTGACTCTCCATGTTAAGCTTAGCCAACTCCAGCTTGAGTGCCCTATTTCTCTCCCTGTCTTCCAACTCTCTGGGGGATAGGTCTTTGGAAGAGATACTGCTGCCAGGTGGAGAAAGTCCTCCTCCCCTGGCTGAAAACACTGGCATCTCAACGGACCCATCTGTATCCTCAACTGGCTCCACCACAAGATCAAGGGCATTTCTTGCTTCTACCCAGGCCCTCAGCGCCTTTTGGTAGTCATCCTTTTTAAAAATGCCTGGTGTAGCAACTTTCAATTTCCTGCACAGATCTTTGAGCTGTTTCACGGTGTAGGTATCCAACCTCTAAACCTAAAGAAAAATCTCCCTCATGACCAAAGTTATTTATACATAGGAATTAATCCCAGTAGCCGACTGTGAGCGCCCAAGCTAATGTATGAACCCACTCAAAAAAATATTAACAGCATACCTGAAAAATATACAATTTTTATTTTCATTTCATTTTATAAAATACTTTTTCATAACTTATACAAATCCATAAATATTTTTACAAATAACATATTTTAACATAATTAGGTCACAAATCAACATGAATAAGAAAAACGATACATATAATTAAGTCATGAAAACCCGGGAAGAGACAACCAGAAACATCACAACAACCCAATCAGACCCAACTCACACATATTCAGACACACCTTCACATTCATAATATATCTGGGGAACACAATTACAGAATGGCAAAGTAACTGGGATGACCAAAGACAAAATCTGCACAAGGGCAGGATGTAATAGAGGCAGTGGTCGACGCGTTTCGGTGGCTGCAAGCTGTTGGAATGCCACCTTCATCAGGACCTGCCAGATATACTGCCCCAGAATAGGGGGGAAAAAGCCACTCCACCCGGGAACGGTAAAATCACACACCTAAAAAGTCAAAACATGTATATAAAGGCCAGGGAACCCACAGCATATAATTTGAAGCAAAAATCTGAACAATTGGGAAAACAATATTCAAATGCTTTGACGTAGTACATCTGAGATACTGAAGCGTGATAAACAGCAAATCAACACCAACAACCAGATAGCCCTACCTACTCAAGGCCATCATGGAGTAAACAAAGACAACACCCAGACAGTGCAAGTTAACCATCACCAACATACTCACCATGTATGTGCCCAAACAGATTATAAAACATGCCTGTGTGTTCACGTAGGTATACTTACTCCAACACTGGGTATAAGCACCTACTTAATGGGTGCCGATATACATCTTTAAGAATAGAAACCGGGTCTGCAAAGAAATCCTCAGCTCGGTATTAACACCAATATCAGCATCTAGAGGGGCAAGATGTACATAGAGGCTTATTCCGTATCCTGCTAGTATACAGTGCTGCTAAACCTATGACTTGTTAGGATAGGCCAGTTGAACAGGGAATCCATGCTGTCCCAGTGTTGCAAATGAACAAGAGATCTAGTTAATGGTAATAAGACTAGATAGGGAGCCCTAGTGACGAAATTCAAAAGCATTGAAAAATGCATGTCTTACCTGAGGGGATTAAACCACATAAATCATTCCTAGAGGGACAATTACTCAGAATTCGGGAGCCTCTATTCCTGAATCTACATAAAAAGAAAGAAGAAAGGGCGACAGAAGAACAGAGTATCAAAGAGCCATCCTAAATCAAATGTCAAACGAGAATGTGTCACTAATTGGAGCGAAACAATCTATAACCTACTGACCTCGCACATTTTCTTTCTTTATTTCTATATGAGGTATTCAACCTCTCTTCCTCAAATTCAAGATCCATAGATGCAACAGATGCTGGTTTACTCATGGTAGTAAAAATTGGGAGTTTTCAGGAAAAACTAACAGTCCAAGTAAAAAGATTCTAAAAAAAAGTATGTGGTCGCGTTTGGTCTGCACTCACTAGTAGTGTACACCAATCACTGTATACGAAACACAAATGCAAAGTCCAAATCCTCACCGCTGCCCACCAATGTTAGATCTGGGTATCTCTAGTTGGCAATGGTATTCACCTTTGTCCAAATAGGGACCTTTACTTCTAAGTCAGGTTAAGGGGATTACACTCCTTAATAACTCCTGCTCATCCCCTTGGTAGCTTGGCATGAGCAGACAGGCTTATCTCAGAGGCAGTGTGTTATGCATTTGTGAATATACACAGTAATACAATGAAAACACTACAGATGGACACAACATAGGTTTTATAAAAAATAAGTATTCTTTATATAGACTTAAACACAAGACCACAAATGACAAAAATCCATAATACTACACTTAAGATTGCTGTCAAGATGATAAAAGTTACTTAGTTCAAGTTGATGATAAATGTGACAAATTTCTCAACAAAGTACCTGGATGCGTAACGCAAAGTAAACAAAAGGCTCGCAAAGGTGGCAAGAAGATGGCGTCCTTGATGCGGCGATGCAATGACGATGCGTAGATGCCCTGGCAGCTTTGCGACGACTCTGTACTTTGGAGCCGCGACAGGCCCTGCGACACGCTTCTCCGGTGATGCGATGGCGACTCTCTTGATGGCGTCACGCTTCTCCGGTGATGCGACAGCAGGCAGCTTCGATGAACACACGCTTCCAGGGAGATGTGGCGAAGGTTCGCTTCTCCGGCGATGCGATGATTTCAGCTGCGGCGGCGACACGCTTCCTCTCGATGCGTCGCGCTTCCGGCTCCCAGCGACACGCCAATGTCTGGAGTTGAGAATTCCCAGCAAGGAAATTCAGAGGGGAGCTGGAGATGACGTCTTTTGTCCCTGAGACTTCAGCAGGAGGCAAGCACAGTTCAAGCCCTTGGAGAATATTCTGTAAATGATGAAAGTCCTTAAAACGTTCCTTCTCCTTTCCTTGGCAATTAAACAACCACTGCAGGCCAACCCAGCAAACAGCACACTGGCAGAGGGGAAGTCAAACTCCTGCAGCTTCCTTGGTTCTTCTCCTTGGCAAAAGGATTCTTGTTCCAGAAGTGATCTAATTTCTTGGGATCAGGGTCCCAATATTTATACCCCAAAATCCTTAGTTCTCTGAAGGCAGAGATGCCTCTGCCTAGTCCAAACCAGTTCCTGAGCACTTTGTTTACATGACTCTCTCCTTCCTTTCACTGTGCAGGGTAGAGACATCAGATGCCCCATAGGCGGTGGAGCCAGCACAGGGGAGGGAAGGCACAGCTCTGGAGCACTTTGTTGACATGATTCCTTCTCTTCTTTCGCAGGGCAGGGCAGAGACATCAGACAAGCCACAGGACGTGGAGCCAGCATTGTAGAGGGAAGGCCCAGCCCTATTCAGGTCCCAGGTGCAACTCCTCCCTCCCATCTAGATGCAGATCTCTCTATTCACCACTGGGCTGCCCCAGCCTGTCTCCTGGAATCCCCCAGCCCTGTCACTCACAAACCCAGACAAGGAATACACAACCTAGCAGAGGCAGGCCTGGAAAGTTAGGCAAGAAAATAACTACTTTCTAAAAGTGGTATTTTCAACAACAGAAGATTAAAACCAACTTTACTAGAAGATGTATCTTATTATTCTGAGTTTAGGCATACTAAATTCGAATTTCTACCATGTTCCCTGAGTCAGTTAGGATTATAAGAATGTAATAATCTAACTGCCCATTCTAGCCTATGGAGAACAGGGAGCTTTGCAATAGTGAAAAAGGAAAATGTCTGTAATTCACTATTAGGACATGCTACACACATCAGAGTATGTCCTACCTCATTCCTACAATGCACCCTGCCCTTGGGCCTACCATAGGGGTGTCTAACATGAAGCA
Organism: Lissotriton helveticus; assembly: GCF_964261635.1. Lineage (NCBI taxonomy): Eukaryota > Metazoa > Chordata > Amphibia > Caudata > Salamandridae > Lissotriton > Lissotriton helveticus. Next base: position 1,622,091,792 of record NC_136068.1, on the reverse strand, counting down.
AAGGGAGGGTTTAGGGACTGGCAGTGGGTGCACTTGCCTAGTCGACATGGCAGTAGTAGACTGCACACAGGCCTTGCAATGGCAGGCCTGAGACACACTTTACAAGCTGCTTCTGTGGGTATCGCAACCAGTGCTGCAAGCCCACCAGCAGCATTTGATTTACAAGCCCTGGGCATACGTGGTGCACTGTACTAGGGGCTGACAGGTAAATCAAAGAACCCAATCATGGAATCACCAATTAGAACATCAATTTAACATAGGGAGCACTTGCACTGTGGCACTGAATAGCAGTGGCACAGTGCCCAAAGCATAAAACCAGCAAAAACATATCAAAACAGAGGAGGCAATCCATCAAAATGGAAGGGAGACTCACGCCAATGATGCCAGGTCTAACAATGATGCATTGCAGAATAGAGAAGTAGGGCTATTAATATGCAATACGGAAAAGATGAGTAAACTGGTCAATGACAAGCTTCCATAGGGTAAGCCAGTGGTATGGGCGAGGGAGAGACATGAAAAGGTTGTACAGTGTGAAGAGATAGCAGCCTTCCCGGGAGGCACGACTGTCTTTTCAGATCCAGGAACATCTGCCTCAGCTGTTTCTTCCTGAGATACGGTTATGCCGAGTGTGACTGCCTGTCCTCTCTACTAAAGTCTTAGAGACACCAAAATGGTAGTGTATGAGCTCTCCAGGTGGTTGCAGACCGATCTTCATCTTCTTCACTCTCCTCCACGCAGACATGCTGATTGCCTGCTCCGGGACTGCAGGCGTCCACTGCTTGACCAGTGTGTGTATGTGGTAAACATTACTCTGTACAATAACAATGTGGAATAAAGTTCTCTTTCTTTGTATGGTGATGTAATGGGAATCCTCAGGTTCTCTTTCATCAGAGTTCTAGATTCCGCATAGTGCCAATGTCATTATGTACCTGTCTACCTCATGGAGCAGTCATGGGTTTCCCAACTCAGAATAAAGCTTCAAACTATGACAACTTAACTGGAGGCTCGTGATTACTTTATCGAAGCATACTACATTCATTAGCAACGATTTCTTTCCACTGACCCATGCTATTATCTTCTGCTGACTCTCCCTGCATTTTACTGGACTCAACCGTATTTGTGGATTTTACTTTAAAGGATCCCTTCTTGTTTTATTGCCACTATACGGACTTCCTCGATTCAACTTGGATTTGAACCTCTGAAAGCACTGCCTCTTATGTGCGTTTGCCACCGATTCACTCTCTTTTATTTAATTTCAGAACAAACTGAACTTTGGATCTGTTTTGGACTGCCAATCGTCCACATCTTTAATTGTAACAAAGAGAACTGGAAGTCTGTGACCGGATTGGTTGTTATCCGCAACTTTATAATCAACATTATACTGCTTCACACAGTGAGTTTACCTTGCCTCCAACGTATCTTTGGTGCCATTGCTGCTCTGCTTGTAATTGAATGGGTCTTGGTATTCCACTGCATCCGACATTGTGTCTTTCAACTTCTGGATTCCTCATTTGTCTCTTGCTCTCGACGTCATCCTTGCTGTTGCGTCACTTTTGTGCCCCACTCACTTCGGAAACAGCAGATCGTGCACATTGATTGTCATCACGTCGATCACGTTTCAAGCAGCCATCTTTACTTCAGGAGAACGGCTACGCGTATCCATGGCAACCTATCATGTTAGCCGCTTGTCTTCCCTGACGGGCACACACATTTGACTCAGTGCATCCTTCCATTTAATTTCTACGGACCTCTGTTGCCTGTTTGCTGTGATGGGCACCCACATCCTATGCTTTGCAGCTTATTCTGCTACTCAACTTCATCTTTCGACATAGTTTGCGGTGACTTTCTAGATTTCTTCTGGTATAGCTTGCTAGTATTGTAACAGTCATTTATTTACTATTCTTTTCAGGTTGTCTCTATATAATATTATTGCACACTACCCAGTATGTCTTCTTCCTCTAACAATGTCATGCTACCACCTCCATCTTTGGAAAAACTTGATAAACCTTTAACTCCCTGGCACAAATGGTACAGAAATGTTGACAATTATATGGAAGCTATTGACGCATCAAAGTATTCTACTTCCAGAAAGAGAGCACTATTATTTAACCATTTGGATAGCGCAGGCCAAGAGGTTTTTGATAATTTGCCTATTGTACCAGCCCCATGTGGTGATGAGACATTGAATGTCTTTTCAGAAGCATTGGCTTGCATTAGCAAACAATATGTCGATGAACCATCTGTTATGGTTGAGCGACATATGTTTTTCAAATGCAAACAAACTCAAGATGAGTCAATTGAGGATTACTTGGCTGTTTTACGTGTAATATCAGACCTTTAACGCATGGTCAAATGAGTATTGTAACAGTTGATGCCAGCTCATAGGTTTTAGGGGCTGTGATCAGTCAAATCATGGATGGTCAAGAGTACACAGTAGCTTTAGCGTCCAGGACGCTAACTGATGTTGAGTTCAATTATAGCACAATAGAAAGGGAAGCTCTGGCATGTTCATTGGCGGTTGAAAAATTCAGGATGTATATATGGGGGTCCAGGTTCCAACTTTACACTGACCATAAACCACTCATGTATATGTTAGGTGACAGTTGTTCAAACAAAGCGTTGTCTAGACTCATCAGACTTCTGGCAAGGTTACAAGAATTTAACTTAGATATTAAGTACATCCCCAGTGGTACGAACATTAGAGCAGACTGTTTATCACGCATGCCTCTTGATGATGTACATGATCACACCAATAATGATGATTTTGACTTCGTTTTTTCAAAGCTTCAATCTGTGAAACCCAACTGCGGGCTCATGCTTACTTTATTGAAGCATACTACAGTGAGACTTCCTGTTTGGCTCCACCCAGCTGGAAAAGAAGAAAATAAAAAGTTTAATGATCATGGAATGTGTGCATTGGTCAGATGCTGTTGCAACATAGCAGCTAATTCTTACAACAAACACCGCAAACATGTATTACTAGATGTGTTCATTCATATATGCTTCTGATCATTTCTGTCACTTTCACAATATACAGGGACCAGGCGAGGACTTGTTGCCACACATCACAATGCACATTGACCATGTCTTGCCTACAAAGGCACTGCCCAGGACTGTATGTAAAGTGGTCACGTTACGCTTAGAGGAAAGTGCATTGAGGTAAAGGGAGTGTATACAACATGGCAGGTGATAAAATGTTGAAAGCCCCAGCTTGTGTATTCAACACTTCACATTAGCAGCCACACGTTGGAATACGCAATTGTATGTAAGCCGTATAGAGATGTGTATACTATGTAAAAATAAAAAGCCACTTTGGTCATGCTCACATGCACATAGGTGGGCTCTTTCTACTGCATTTGGAAACTGCTGTTCAATTTGAGGTGAAACATATGAAATTCGACTTTCTGATGCCCTCATGTTGTGGCACATACCATTCTATGGGGCTGTAGCACGTGTCTTACATCTGTCACTAGGGAGTTCTCATTGCTTGTTAGCCACATGTTGTTTCAAATCGGTAAATCATCTAATTTGCCATTCGTTTATGGTGGTCATTGTCAATGTGACATCGCACACGCACTGGTCTGGCCAGAGGCCCACATCACACAGTTGCTTCCTCATACAATGTCTTATGCATGCAGTTACAGAGGTATCGAATTTACCTCCATATGCCATGCTTCATCGACACAGTCCTAACATTGCTCAATTCACTTTTATGTGGATATCCAGTAAAGGTTATGGCTGTTGTAGGGAAAATTATGAAAAATAATATATATGTGCTCATAAGCTTAGACGATGTAATCTCCTTGTTAAAACGGTGTCCATGTGCAACATAAAAGGGTTGTGACAAACACATCTGTCCAAAACGGTTAATTTGACTTGTCTTGAAACTCCGTTTTGCAGGCGTTTCTCTGGATCACTGCCTCCTTTAAAAAAAACTATTTTTTACATTGACAAAGGGGAAAGGGACCCAATGGAACCTCTTACCATTTGAGAATGGGTTACCACCTCATTTGAGGTGTCTGTAAAAAAACATTTTTTGTGTCCAGATTTCTGTTGCAAGAAACCGACTCAGCATATGGAAGAGATGCGAACTACGACCCTTCCAGATAACAAATCAGAGGTAGGAAAAACTTTTCAGACTCCAAAAGTGGGATTAGCAAATAAGAAGAAGCATTTTAACATTTGTAAACGCCAAAACCGAGCATTTGTGACTGTTAAAATGCTTAGTACATCTGGCTTATAATTGTTAAGAATAATTTGTTTATTTGAAAATATTTTGCTTAGCACCTTTACTCAGCATGTACCATTTGCAATATTACTAAATAATGTTTTGGGTTTAGCAAATCAGGTTTTATAATAAGTCTGCCACTGGCTGGCATTCTTAAAAACATAGGGGTCTTTTAGGATGGCGGGTGGACTGTTGTCCGCCTGTCACCATAGTGGTGCTGGGACCAGCCGCCAGTGGTGCCGCGGTCCTGCACCGGCAATCAGGAGGCCACCGCCACGGCCATCCACAACATTGTGGCGGGCGGTGCTGTGAGCACCGCCCGACACAATGTGGGCACCAATCCTGGTGCTGCTCTCAGGTGGTGAGAGCAGCTCCCCGATCGGATGCAGCGGCCTCACTCTGCGCTCCCCAGCGCCCTGGAAGCCTGAACAGCTGCGTTAGAGGTTTCAAATTACGCATGTCTTGCTCGCCATGGCTAGATGGCCGGCCAAAGAGACCTGCACTTCGAAAAGTGCACGAACAGCTCACCCTCCTACCTGCTGCTGTCATTTAGAAGCGGCCCGCCCCATCCTGAAACTCGGTTCAGGACGGGAGGTTGAACAATAAAATGGTAATGCTACCATTCTATTTTCCAGCTTTGGGGGATAATTGAAGTGGGGAGACACTACTCGGCTCCAACGGAGGAGCCGCTCCCGAGTCCACACTTCTGAATTATTTTTCCCAAGGAAAAATCCTTACATAATTTGTACGGGAAAAAAGAACGGAAAGACGAAAATAATCCATTATTTGGGTGCACAAGCTCTGATACCAGTTATTATGCATCATTGCGGCTCCCCCAATGAACAATTGTTTTGCGGCAGGAAACCCTTGGAGATTCAGCACACTCTGGCATTAGCGTTTCCCCAATAGCAATTACCGAGTCGAAGTGCCCGTACTCTCTTAAAGTAGCCCTTAGGGACGTCATGAACTTTATGAAAAGGGGGGGCCCTTGGCCCCCCCGCCCGCATGGCGGCGCGGCGACCGCCTCCCCCTTAGTGCCTCTCGATGGTGGGGCGGGCCCTCATGGGCGCGACCCGCCACCGATTGGCCGGCGGCCTCCCTGACCCGGATACCAGGGTAGGATGTCCGGGTCAGGGTGGGCGTGCTGCTGGAGAGGCTGGGCGGGGGGCGTTGCCATCCCCACCCGGCCCCTTGTGAATAAAGAGGCGGGGAGCGCCCAGGAGACCCTTCTTGTTCCCTGGACGCTCCCCCACAGCGTGCTGTGCCCCGTGCTCGGGGCTTCTTTGTTTTTGTAAATTTCTTGTTTTGTTTTGCAGGTATCGACTGATGGCTGGAGAAGGTCGTCGCGATTGGGAATAGCTCCGTTGGGAGAGCGTGAGCCGGAAGATCTACGGCGGTACAGGAGCAAGACGGATGGCACAAGGAGAGTCGGAGGGAGGGTCCAGACGGAGTTGAGAGCTGCTCGGCATTTCCGGGAGGGCAGCGGCAAGCAGGGACAACGCCGATCCGGCAAAGGGCTCGGGTGTGGGCTTAACACGGGCTCGGGCAATCAAGGTGAGCCATTGGCCGTGGTGCCGCGTTGTGCTCATGCATGACCTTTCAAAAGGTCGTTTCAAACGTTTGCACTCTTTGTTATATTATTTTGTTAACTTTGCTAAAATGAGGACAGAGAGATGTTTCCCGTGTTAGCTCGCGCTGGATCCCTGATCAGCACAGCCGGAGGGAGGCAGGTCGCCTGAGGTATGCGGGGCGGGACGGGTTTAGGGTTACGCTACATAGAAGTCGCCCTCCTTCCTGCTCTAAATAACCAATGCCGCGGCAGGCCGCATACAAGAATCTCCCTCCGCGTGGACTCGGGACAGCTCGCGCATGAAAGGTACGAGCCCTCTGTTCTCCTGGAATCTTTACTGATGCTTCTTTCACGTGTGGAGTTATGATGAAATCCATCATGTGATGTCAGAAAGTGGTGTGGGTGTTTTAGAACAATCATCCGACATTAAATTGAGGCATCACATTTGTTAACGCCAGTCAGAGGTATTCATATTTACTGTAAATATTGTAAATTGATTAAATAAATTGGCCAGACACCCCCGACCCCTAGATTATTTACTTCTAATTATTTCACACAGCTTTAAATACTACAAGCGGGATGGAACATTGGAAGGAACATTGGCACTATCTATCCTTCCTCCCTGAAATAGAGACTATTTACTCAGTGGTACTTTTCAATGTTGTTCACAATACATGTGTGTTGTGAAGTACCGCGAATGAGGTAAATATTGCAAATGAGAACAAACAAAGACAGTTTTAAAACGATCGTAAACTTCGGTCCCGTGTTGCCTTTTCTTATAAAGAGCTCCAGTGGCGCAATCGGTTAGCGCGCGGTACTTATACAGCAGTACAAAGCAAAGCAATAAAGGAAAAATGCCCGAGAGATTTTAGGAACCGGTGAGACACGTACCTAACACATTTTCACACAGACATTGGTGGCAGTTGTTAGATTTTAATTTTCTCATATTCAGTTTGTCAAAGATTGCGGTAGTGTTTACTCATCCCTCGTGAAAGCACGTTTCGCTCAGCGCACTGACCGCGTGCGATTGGTTGTCAGGGACGGCTGCCCGGCGTAACGCGGAAGCGTCCGTCCACCTGTCTCCCGGAGCCTCACTTTCCCTCGGCAGCTCGCTGCACACTTGAATGGCCTGACTGTCCCTTAGTCTGAAGATCAATGGTAACGTCAGTTACATCACTGGGCCTAGACATACGAAATGACCCTTTAACATCGTGACATCACAGGATCGACCCCCTTGTTTGGCACCCCCTTCCCCCCTCAGCAGGCTCCTAGTTGCTGTTAGTCAGCCAGGAAGAAGGAGTGGATAATACATAATGAAAACAAGTGCTGTTTACTGTGACAGTAAATCTGTTCTGCTTAATTGGTTGCAAAGTCGGCATTTTAAAATATGTTGTAAGGTTAGAGCATCTGCTGCGGAGAACTTTGTGTGTCCAGTAAACGTCAATGAGAGTAATGGTAAAATAACTCTGGGGGTTACCACATTTCCTGGAGAAATATATGTTTTCTCTAATCCCAGTTTTAGATTAAAGTAGCGTAGAGGGTTAATGTTTCTCCTACAAAGTTCATCATGTAATATGCAGATGACAGATTTTGTCATCTATGTAGGTAAGTGGTTAACTGCTTTTAGCACAGAGTTCCTTTTGTTATTTGCAGTGCATAAATCACAACCCTTCTAGCATTGCACAGTGAGCTAGGAAGGACGTGTGTCTCCTACATCATGTATCCCTCACTATCTCATGCAGGCCCACTGGCATTATGTGATTCTGCTGCCACTGCATTTTTCGCATAGTTATGGATTTGCTACATTTGCCACATATTACATCTTCTGCTGCATAATTTACAAGTTGTTCTTAGCTCAAACTGATCAAAAGTTACTAAAAATGCATGTTCCTATGAAGCGGAATGCACTTTGCAAAAGCTGACTGTTCACCTTTCAGTTGCATGTTGTGTATTTGGGTGTTAAATTAGTACTTATAAGATAAGACCGTTTATCCAGATAGTGTTAAGATGTGAACATATGACAAAATAAAGAACTGGTACTAACCCAAAATGTGCCGCATTATGCTGCATAATTTAGCAAGCCCTGCTACGTAATTTAATCCTTCATTGCCGCATAATTTCAGTGGCCCTGGTCTTAAGTAACACACACAGTTCATTGGTTTACACACACAATTTGTTTTCAATGTATAAGGCGTATGTGTAATGTAAAGTGCTCTGACACCCTGCATTGAGATGAGTAGCACTACAAAAAGAAAATTGTGGGTTTTAAATTGAAATATGAGTAAATTCTGGGACAGAAAAACACATCTGACATTTTGACAGTGCATGCATATCTCCCATATATCGGCACTGAAAAAAGGCAAAACAATGCCTCTCTCAGGTACTTGTAAAGCAATATTCAGCTGTGTGCCTTTGTTTCGCCTCCATTGTATTTACATCTAGGTGTGAGGCTCCAGATAGCTCCCAGCCAAGATACTGAAACAAAAGGAGGCCTAATGGTCCCTTAATTTGACCTTTGTATTAGGCCCAGCTGGAATAACAAAGCCCCCCCTGCTGCCTGCACGTTGCTGTTCGGAACGAAGGCAGGCAACATGCAGGAGCTGCTGAATTTGTTTAGCTGTCTGAAAGTTTCACCGGGACAAGTTCAGCATATTTCAGTGGGCCCAACGTCTTGGCAGGCAGGACCGCATTAACAATGCGCAAACTTTTTCTCAGCAGAAGTCTGTCCAGTAGATGGTTTTATAGTTGCTTCACGGCGAACTTTCTGTTCATACAGTAGTGGGCAATGATGATCAGTATAGACTCACCGTTGCAATAAGGTCAGACAAACGGCAACAACCTCATAGAATGTTAAATTCACATGCGCATGACACAGGGGTGGCTGTAGCCTCATCTGGTGAGCTCTAGACATGCCCTGGGGGGCAAGGTCAACACGCACATATCAAGGGTAACGTCCGGTATGCCAAACTTTGAGGTCCCGAAGCCTCAATTAGTTTGAGCAGGAGTATTCACTTCAAGATATAGTTCTACCGGCTACTGCCTGCTCCGCCCATTCCTCCATTGCACGCTTGCCTGCGTTCATATACAAGATGGTTGTAAGTTTTTTCAGGAATGACAGTAGGAAGGGTTCCCTATCGCTATTAGCTGTAAGTCTATTCCAGATCTGGGGGATCGCGACTGAGAAAGCCCGTCCTCCCATGGTGGTTCTATTAAAACACGGGCAGACCGGAGGTCCCGACTAGGCGAATAGGACTTGGAGTGCCATTCCGAATTGTGGCTTTATGCGCAATGCACAGGCTCTGGAAAGTTGACCAACTGCCTAAAAAGGAACCAAAGGAATTGTTTAAGCAAGGGAATGGATGCTCCCTCAGGCTTGGACAGAGCTATACCTCTCTGAGGTTTGTAATGGCAGGGACACATGTCAGGGGTGGTTTGAACCATGTCAGGTAATTTTTTGACGGTAGGTAACTTAAGAGCCAACGCTATGACTAGATTGATAAAGGGCTTAGGGTCAATTTTACAGCTCGGCACGTATAGCAATGGGCTAACAGAAGGCTGAATGAAGTTGTTACTATTTCCAGTGGGAAGGGTTCCTGGGAATACATTGGGTGTTAATAATGGCTAAGACATGCCTTGTGCGGGCAATGTAAGACAGGCTTGTGTAATGCAGTTTTCGCCACGAAGCCGGAAACACTAATTGTTTGTGTTTGTCTATCTTTGTATTCACGGCTGGGTCCATGGCGGAGATCTGAGAGGTGCTCCACACCGCAACATCAGCAGCTGGTGGACGACAAAAAGGAAGCATACGTCAGGCACGGCGACGGCAAGCAGCGACTTCAAGATTGTAGATCAGGAGAAAGAGGACACCCAAGGGCTCAAGAAGCGGTGCTGGCAGGTGTAAGTGCTACCCATTCCCTAAGGTGGAAGTGGGAATTGTCATCCAGGTTTTCTTGGTCTTTTTCTGGTTCTTGCAGTTTCTCAAACCTGTGACGCAGGGGGGGAACTCATCGCCAGAAGTCGAGGAGCTACAACGTCCCAGCACAAACAGCAGGCGGGACGCGGGACAAGGAAGATCTGGTTTGGGGGGCCACTCTTATGTAAGGCAGGTGCAAAAGGTTTTCTTTCAGCAGACCGTAAGAGAAGGGTGGCATTGAAGGGGTTAGACATCTCATTCTTCAGGAGAGGGGGTCTGTGCCTTGGTCAGTTCAGGAACTTCTTTCAGGGCTCTTAGCTCAGCAGCCCGACCCCCCCCCGTCAGTGGTGATACTTCACCTAGGGGAGAATGACTTGGCCAAACTCGGGAGGCGAATACTCATTGATGAGATCATCTCCACTGCGGGGTGGGTCTCCAGGACTTGCCCGGGTTGCACAGTAATATGGTCTCAACTTATCCCTCGGTGGCAGTGGGGAGGGGGGGACTCGGTCAGGGCGTTGAATCACTCGGTAAAGAGGATCAACACACAGTTGGGCAAATTGTTCCGAGCCCCCCCCCCCGGTTGCAGGCGATCCCACATTGGTGTATTTGGGGTGCACAATTCTGCCTGGGAGATGGGGGTCCACTTGACTGAGGAAGGGTACGTCCTGTGGTCAGATAATGTCTGGGCCTGGTTGGAGGGTTTTGCTAAAGTGAGAACTTTCTAGGGTAGGATCCCACATGGGTGTATTTGGGGTGCAAAATTCTACCTGGGAGATGGGGGTCCACTTGACTGAGGAAGGGTACGTCCTGTGGTCAGATAATGTCTGGGCCTGGTTGGAGGGTTTTGCTAAAGTGAGAACTTTCTAGGGTAGGTCAAGACAGGGGGAGGCCAGATCGTCGGTTAACAATGCTGGCCTGTGGCGGTAAGGTCATGACCGGTGAGCAGCTATTTTAAGGTCTGAGGGGGCGGGCATCATCCAATGGAGGTTCCCGCCCAGGGGGAGGAGGCCATTGGCCCCTCCTAGAACTTCAGGGGCAAGGTAATTGGTGCTTCAAAGGGGCGCGGGTTGGAGGAGTCACGCTTTCCTTAGGCTGGTAGCCACCCCGCGCGCGCATACTTATGACGTCACCGGATGACGCACAGTAAGGGCCCTACTTAAGTGAGTAAATGGAGTTCACGGCGTGGACCGGGTAATTACCAGGCCCGGCTGCGCATGCGCACATCTCTAGGTGAGGCGCAGCTAGTAGGACCTGACACCGGTTAGCGACCTTGCCATATGGCCAGAAATGTAGGATACAAAAATCAAGATGAGGATGTTAGATTCGGTTAGGAAACAACCTGTATTAGAGTTTTGTTAAGGTTAGCCTCTCAAACTTGTTGACGATATTGTCCTGATGATTTTTGTATAAATTGTTGACCATGCAATTAAAAACCTTTTTAATTTCATATCTTAATAAATACGGCCGGGGGACTAGCCCCCGCCTTCCAAAGATAACCAGGCCTCATGTTCATGTTTCTGGGGTTGGTGTGGTCGGATGGGGGGGGGGCGGCAGCCAGTCGCCGACCATGTGAAAAGGGGGGCCCTTGGCCCCCCCGCCCGCATGGCGGCGCGGCGACCGCCTCCCCCTTAGTGCCTCTCGATGGTGGGGCGGGCCCTCATGGGCGCGACCCGCCACAGATTGGCCGGCGGCCTCCCTGACCCGGATACCAGGGTAGGATGTCCGGGTCAGGGGGGGCGTGCTGCTGGAGAGGCTGGGCGGGGGGCGTTGCCATCCCCACCCGGCCCCTTGTGAATAAAGAGGCGGGGAGCGCCCAGGAGACCCTTCTTGTTCCCTGGACGCTCCCCCACAGCGTGTTGTGCCCCGTGCTCGGGGTTTCTTTGTTAACCCACCCACCATCCCTGGAACAAAAAATGGTTGATGCTGTATTAGTCGTGTTAGGTGTAATTTTGGGGTGATTGTTGCCATCCTGGCTATGCACATGGAAAATTGTCGGGTTATATATTATGCGGATGATGCTTTCTTTAGGAATTTTCCCCTTTTAGTGAACGGTAGATATGTTATAATTTGCAATTGTGTTTAGGAAGTTTTCTCCATTTAGTGGACTGTGCTGAAATATTTGATGCTTTCTTTAGGAATTTTCCCCTTTTTAGTGAACGGAAAAATATGTTATAATTTGCAATTGTGTTTAGGAAGTTTTTTCTCCTTTTAGGGGACTGTGCTGAAATATTTGATAATTGGCAATTGTGTTTAGGACCTTTTTTCCCTTTGTAGCCTTACAGTGATGCTTTGATGTGTTAGTCAGAGTAGTTGTCCTTTAGAATTTTTTCCCATAGGTCGTCGTATTTATTAGGTATGGGGCATGCGGTAAGGTCATGACCGGTGAGCAGCTATTTTAAGGTCTGAGGGGGCGGGCATCATCCAATGGAGGTTCCCGCCCAGGGGGAGGAGGCCATTGGCCCCTCCTAGAACTTCAGGGGCAAGGTAATTGGTGCTTCAAAGGGGCGCGGGTTGGAGGAGTCACGCTTTCCTTAGGCTGGTAGCCACCCCGTGCGCGCATACTTATGACGTCACCGGATGACGCACAGTAAGGGCCCTACTTAAGTGAGTAAATGGAGTTCACGGCGTGGACCGGGTAATTACCAGGCCCGGCTGCGCATGCGCACATCTCTAGGTGAGGCGCAGCTAGTAGGACCTGACACCGGTTAGCGACCTTGCCATATGGCCAGAAATGTAGGATACAAAAATCAAGATGAGGATGTTAGATTCGGTTAGGAAACAACCTGTATTAGAGTTTTGTTAAGGTTAGCCTCTCAAACTTGTTGACGATATTGTCCTGATGATTTTTGTATAAATTGTTGACCATGCAATTAAAAACCTTTTTAATTTCATATCTTAATAAATACGGCCGGGGGACTAGCCCCCGCCTTCCAAAGATAACCAGGCCTCATGTTCATGTTTCTGGGGTTGGTGTGGTCGGATGGGGGGGGGCGGCAGCCAGTCGCCGACCATGTGGCTTGCCTTATTTTATTTTGATCTGATTACAAGCCTTAAACTTCTCCCTACCTTTTATGTACTTATTTTCATTACATTCTTTTATTTGGTGTTGCTCCTTATAACAGCCTATAATGCCCTTCATGCACATTTGAATTTTACTAACTTTATATTTAGATACTCCACTCTCCTGGGAGAAGCCATACCTCTTAGTTCCACTCTTCCGTGGAAAGCCTGACATTTCAGGAACTGGTGGCTACGTCTACCAGCTCAGGCTGAATCTAGCTGTGACCTTGAGCTCCGAGCATTCCTTGTACAATAGCTTTGCTGGAGACAGAAACCAGGACATCTCTCACTCGCTCTCTCTTTATAGATATAGGAGGTCGATCTGCCATTATATGAACGCACAGATATCTTGTCTTCCTGTACTCTATTTCTGACCTTCATGTGCAGGTAAACAGCATCTAAACAGGAATATGCGATACAACATCCACACAACAACAAACACAGCTGGGCAGAAAGTCATTCGTGCACACACATACACCACGCACGCACACACACACACACACACAATGGCAAATAGGCACACACTACATTCTGCTTACATGCCATCACACACAAATAGGGCGATTGCAAGTTTGTCGGTGCTGGATTGCACTGCCATGCCGGCAGCCCACTGCTGCACTGCCAAACCCATGTGGGCACCGCCCGCCAGGTTACAAGTTTCCTTGTGTCTGGCGGGCTTTTTTGGGGAAGTCCCACAGGGGTGCCTCTGAAAATGGGCTCCGCAATTGGAATCCAAAAACAGTTCCTGCGTGGCATGAACTGCAAAGTCCATGGACTGGGGAACTGGGGTGCATGCACACAGGGAGGCATATGTTGTTTACCCCTGCATGCATCCCCAAGCACATGAGCAATAGGCAGCCCTGTAAGGTCGCCTTTGTTTCAGCACTGCCATGACACTGCCGGCGGTCCTGAAACTCATAATATGAATGGAGGTGCTACAGCGGCACCACCAGCATATTACTGAGCCCCTGACTGCTGCACCACCGCCAGGGAAAGGCAGTTTCCGGGCAGTTGCAGCGGTGCAATGGCGGTCCAACAGCCAAAGTTGTAATTGGACAGTTGGACTGCCGGTGTGACTGTGGCTGGACCGCCACTGCCACGCCCCGCGAGTCTGGCGATCCTCAGACCACCAGACTCGTAATTAGGCCCACAATCAAGTTCTTTATCACCTGGCTGTGTCGCATTTTGAATGTTGATACCAGCCTCTCTTAGCACTAGTCTTGCCTTAGCTATTCCTGACTAACACACATGCACATACCTAGAAACTGATAAACTCAATCACAGACATTCACAGGCAGCCACACAAATGTACACGCAAAACCATGTCTACATATAACAGGCAGCGCACTGCCTGTGCCCATGCGCTCACTGCTTTGCTGCATGTGCTCCGCCTGGTTGCAGAACAGAAACTACTCTACGTGTGTATGGATCTCTTGACTGCTGAGCTCTAATTTTCTATATGCATACACTGAACCGAAGACAACAGGTGAAACTACCCACCACACGCAAATCACCTAACTACAGAAAAGAGACAGACTCAAGAACTACATTACTTGAATGCACGGCAGAGATTCAAACACACAGCCTCACTGCAAGCCAACCTGGCCAGAGGCACTTATATCCTGACTGCAAACCTCACTAACCCATAAACATAGCCACACACCAAATGCAAACACCAGATGACTTCGATGATTATCACACACTGACTGCAAATCAGAGATTACTCCAATACCCACACCCTGCCTGCTGACCAGACTACACTCATACCACACCATCTGACTGCACATTGGAGAGCGAGCCAAAAGCAACACCACCAGTTCTTCAAGGTAAACAAAAAAGCTGGGGTCTGAAAAGGTAATTTGATTAACAAAGCATAACTAGGGACCTTTTACAAAAGGCGTGGCTTATGTACCTCATAGTGTGATCTAATATGCGTGGACTACTACACTGTTTTTACAAATTGATAAATAGATCCTTACTTAATAAACAATACCTAACATCATAAAGATAATTACCAATTGATGTATTATCTTATCCTGGGCTATAAGAAACAAGCCACTTAACTAGGTACATGTACATTTGAAGTGGTACTGTGCATTCCATCTGTGAACTTTTACTGTTTGGTCTGTTGTACAAGAATTCTCCAGGGTATCCTACTTAGCAGACGGTAAGAAGAGGAGCGAACAAAGTAGGTGAGAAAAGGGAATTGAGATAAAAAGAAGAAGGGAGGGAGTAAGAGGAGAAAGTGGAGAGGAGAAATCTCCATGCCTGCAGTGGTTATTGTGATCTTTTCAACCCGAAACCGTTCGGTTGTTGTTGGTGCTACGCCTATCTGTAAGCAACAACAGACAGCATGTGTCACTTCCTCTGGAGCACTTTCAATGTGTCTCATGTGCAATGGGACAACTTCATCCTGTCTGTTTTAGATCTGTACTCTGGTGTTCGTGGCTTCTCTGTTGCTATTCTAAATGCATCGGAATGCACCCCACCTATTCTTGCTCCATTTCTTACTTTTCAAGTTGACATCCTTCCCTTCCTCTGCCAATTCCTAATCCATTCCTTAGCTTTAAGGTTCACTCCTTTTTTTCCTTTCTACCCACCCCCACTTCTTCACATCATTTCTAACCTCTCATGTTCACCTCCTACCATTCCTCAGCTCACCACTTTCTTACCCTATTCCTCACATCTCCTATTGACTTCCTGCCTTTACCTTCCTACCAAGGTACTCAACTCTACTTTTCAAACTCTGACATACTTCTCCCTCTCTTTCTCGTGCTATTCCTCACATGTCCTTATCCCACTATGCTACTACACCCGCCCTTCCTGTCCTTACGCCATTCCCTTCCTGTCAGCAGACAGTGATTATGCTGGCTCTCTGACCATGAGGAACCTGTGGCCTGTGGGGCCCACGGCCTTCTGTGTGTTGTTCAACCTGGAGATTTGAAAAGTAACTGATGTGCAATGACCAATGGGCTTGGAAGATGGAGAGGGTCAGATTGGCCCAATGACCTCACAAAACACCTTTTCCCACTTCCTTCTTAGTTATCCCTGCTGGGCTGCTTCTTGGGACTTCGGACACTGTCAGCTCTCATGTCCTGGCTCCTTCTTGTCATCATATCTGAATATAGGGCTGGTGGTGCATGTTTAGGGATGGGAAATCCTTTAGGACTGCGTCTGATGATCGCAATCCAACTGGGAACAGATTCTGGGGATCACCACTCAATATGGAAAATGCCCAAAAGCCCTTTCAAATCTCCACATAGTGTAAGCTTCAGTTTCTTCTGATTCGTAGAGTACACATCTGTAAGGATGAAACTTCTAGATTTGCGATACTTTGACTCCAAACTTCAGGTTGCATTTTCTGTGCTTTAACAGATCAATGACCTCTTTGATCTACTGCAAGGCAATGGATTATTAACTAGAGAGAGCAGTGGATGGCGTTCCTCAAAGTTAAGGAATACAGTTTCTCTTGCTGGTGTTCAGCAATACCGATAAATGGACTTGTGTGCCCAGAAACTACTGTACATTAGGAGCTAGGTAACTAGAGGGAATGTTTACCATACAGAGCGGGACGTCAGTGATGGCAATCTGAGTAGGGCTTTGGCAGGAGTACACTATTCCCTGATGTTCTGAAACTCCTTACCGCTCTCCCCAATAGGCAGGGTCTCCACTGCAAAAATGCTTACTTTACCATTTTTCGGCCTTGCCCGTCCTCCTACCGCAGCACTTTTTCCGAGAACTGAACACGCTGCTCTCTGACTAGATTTGGGCTACTTGGAGGAAAAGAGTAGCCTTAAACAAATTGTTTGCCCCTCTGAAGAAAAGGCCTGGGAGCGCCGTACTATGAGCTGTATTATGCTGCTGCGCACCTACAGTGGCCCACACGATGGATGGTGACAGTCCCCAGTCCCGAGCAGGCTTGCTTTGTCCGGTACTAGGAGGGACGGGGCATCCTGGACTTGCTCATGGCCCCTCAAAATGGCATCCTGCAGGCGCGGTACCTTGCCAGAGTGGCTAAGCATTTTTGTGACATATAGGTGATCCTGGCGTTTCGTGAGGTTGTGAGACGTTACTGTATGGGCACTTGGATGGGGGTGGGTGTCCTAACGTTGGGGGACCCGTGTGAACATGAACTGATGTCTTTCAGAACCGCGGGGAGAGCTATTACATTCACAAGGGCTAGTTCTTGGTGTGGCGTCCAAGCCCAGCTGGACGCTAGCTGCGTGAGGCTAGGCCTCAGACTTGAATACGCAGCAATGAAGGACACCGCACAGACTTATGGCTACTGGGCCAAGACCCAGAGCGGTCTTGCACCCCGTTATTTTATCCCTCGGGGTGCGTGCGTGCATGCTAGCCAGGCGTAAACGGGCTGGGTGCGCCGTAACTCCATCCCTCCAATCTTTTAGATACACAGACCCTTCACATTGGCGCTCTCAGTCTCTCTTCATGCACCACACGAAGTCTGTGAGTCTCTGTCTGGGGGCCATGGGCGTAGGAAGCGTGGGGGACGCGGGGATATATCCCCCCCAGATTTTGGAGTGGGGGGACACGGGGGACAAGGGTGGGGTAACGAGGCGACAAAAGACTTTCCCCTCTGCCTTCTGTTATTCAAAGGGCCATTAGCACGTGTAAGTACTACCTAATGGCCCTGCACTTGACCTGCCTGGACTGAGTCAAAGTCTTCAAAGAGGCCACCCGTCCTCTGCCCTTTGTTATGCTGCATGAAGGCTCTGCGGTCTGGGAAGGGCAGAGAAGAAAAAAAACTCTGTCTCTTTTCCGTCATGCCCAGGGAAGGAAAGGACAGTGCCCACTCCTGATCTGCCTCTGGCAGCTTCCCTCCGCCCCCCTCCCTCTTTTTATTCCTCCATCTCTTTCTGTCTCGGTCTCGCTCCTCCTTCAGTTCTGATTTCTAGAGACAGCTCTTAAGTACTCTCTCTTGCTTCACCTTTTCCTTATTTGTTTCCCTGTGAAATGGATCCAAAAATGAGCAGAACACTTTGGCTGGAAATGTCCGCATTTGCTGACTGTTGTATAATTCTAAAGAAAAACCTCAGACAGAGAGAAAAAAATGATTAAATATCTAAAGAAAGCGTCACAGAGTGGTCAGTAGACAGGCCAGATTGTTATTTACACCCACACACATTAGCGCCACTTTACAGAGTTTGCCAGTGAAAACGCTACTTTCTTTTTTAGGTTTCGACTTGGCGAGGGGCAAAGCCCCTCCCAGATCGAAATCTTTTGTTTTTAGTAGTGAGGTTCGGACCGCCTCTGTTTCCAATTGGCTAGCTCCATAAATGGAGGCTAGCCATTGGGAGACAGAGGCTGTCAATCGCGCTTTCTCTCGAAAACGCGATTCGGGGGCGTTTCTGGTGCTTTTTTTAAGCCCCGCCCCTTTGTCCCGGGCCGCGCTGCGGTTGGCTGCCGGCCCGGGAAACCCCCGTGACGTCATTCCCGGGCCGCGCTGTGATTGGCTGCCGGCCCGGGACACCCCCGTGACGTCAGCCAATCACAGCGCGGCCGGGACCTGACTTGTTTTTTTTAGCCTTTTAGCTCCTTGAAATAGCCTTGACTTTATCAGGCCACGGCATTAGCTGTATCAGATATATATGACTAATTCGAGCTTGCTTTGATCGCCATCCCATCCAAGCCTCTGAGTTTTTCTTCATTCAGAAGGAATCACACTTGTTTTTGCAAATGAGTCAGCCCAACACCCGAACAAAACTGAAGAAGGTGCTTCCATTTTTAAATGAAACACCATTCAAAGCTTTCATAATGGATGAGTTCTGCTTTTATCCACAACTGCAGACATGCTTGCTCTTGCAAGAATTTGCTTGGAAATGTAACGACTCAAGAGTGCAAATATTGTTTGTCAGGCAGGCTTATTATGCGCGAACGTGTGATGTCCTTAAAACGAGTTTGCTTGCAGTAACTTGTGTCTGTGTTAGATGACGTCATGTGATTACTGAAAACGTTCACACATATATTTCGACAGAAAATAAAATTACGGACCCATCCTATAACTTTGTAGGTGATTGGCTAGAGTGGAAGAGAAGCGTTTTTGCATATAGAACCCCGTTAATTCATGGCTTTCCTCCTCCGTGCTGCGCTAATTTCTCCAGTTGCTTGTTCTCTGATCTGTATGCGGCGATTAATAGCATTTTCATTTTTTTGGCTTTAATCAGTGCACACCTAATGACTTTTTGAGTGAGCGCCTTGCCTCTGCTCTGCGTGTGTGCGCGTGACCCTGCAGCTGTCTGGAGGGGTCTATTCTCATTAGCGGTGCATCAAGACCGTCTCGTCTCTCCACAACCAAACGGAGCAAGTCTGTGCCCCGCAGGACGTCCTGCTTGAGAAGTGTGAACATGACCGTGAGTAAACAGGGAGTACAGTACAGGGTCGCCTTCTTTACAAATGACAGTTGCAGTCAGTCTGCGTAGTGTTTCATGCTAATTTTGGAACACGTTTTTTATTATCCGAAAACTTAGCACGATCCAGTGAAAAGGAAATGTGGAGAACGTCGTACTCTGTAATGAGATAACGTACTGCAGGTTGCCTGATCACACACTCGCCCACGCAACACAGGAGCCTTTTTCAATTAAAACAAAGCTGTGACCCAAGACAATCCGAATGGATAATAAAGGTAAGGCAATTTCTAAAATCGAAACCTCAAGGTCAGGAATACAAGGTCAGGGTCCAATTCCACTTGTTTTCATTTTCACTTTCTAAATCGTTGTAACGTTAAATTGTAGAAGAGAAGTTGCGCCCTTGGAATCTCAACATCACTCGACAGTCCCAACAGGATGCACTTCAGATCGAGTGGAATGGTTTCACCCTCCACCCGACTCAGTTCCATCACCACCCTCTTCCAGTATACCAGACTAGCCGGGCCGCTCCTCAGGGTATGGATGATCCCCCTCCCGTCCCACGGAGGCGACAGTCCTGGGAAATGAGGACACTCTAAGCTCAAAAACCACACACAATAACAAAATGTGTCAAAAAAATGTATGCATACATTCTGAAAAAGAGAAAGTGTTATGTTTTGAGTTGAGAAGATGCACATAATTGTTTCCTTGCCATGTGTTGAGCGGCTCCTCGTAACTGAGCTGCAGAATGGTTTACATCATTTCTGTCAGTTAAAAAGGCAGATGGTAAGCGATAACACTGCAGATGTTTAATGCACACCAGATTTTTCAATAAACTCTGTTTCTCCAGCATTAGCCATGGCATAAACACATCGATATTTTAACTAGCCTAGCCTTTCTAGTGGAAGAGGTGTGGCGCCGCGGCCAGGGCGACTGAAGCTGGAATTTGGGGACCACGGTTCGATCCCCGGCTCCGGCGGCAGGTCAGCCCAGCACCATGTGACTCTGGGCAATAGCTTGCTTAATCTTCCCGACGGCCCCCCAGCGCCTAGAGACCCTTACGGGTGATTGTGCGCTTTACAAATGTGGACTTTTTACTTTACTTTCTGCAAGCTGGCAACACGTTTAGTTTTCCAAGGACAAACTCTGGCATCCTGCACATAACTATGTGTGGAGGAAATCACCTGGCGAGTGGAAGCTGTTATCACAATGAAACACTCGACCGCAAAGGACCCTTCAATCTCCAGTGAGCATTTGTTTTGTGATAAGGTGTACTTTTGGAGAAGGGAAGAGGACATCAGAGCACCTTGCTTAAAAATTGACAGCCCCGGATATGTATCTTGTAAAGTGGTGTGGAACACACTAAGAATGCAATTGGGATCAGCTAAACGCCAGAACTACGAGAGCACAGACAGGTTCAGATGAACTTCTGTCCATGCTTCTTAAAGAAGTTTTAGCATTTCAGTATTTCAAACCACATAATTTTTTTTCTACCAATGCAGGCCATTTATTGTGAAGCAAAAAGTAAATTTTGTGTTGAAAATAAGGACACATTTTGGCTTAATCCTTCCTGTACAGTGCTTAATATTTGTTAACAGAAGTCCAAAGCCAACCAAAAGGCTGAACTCTTTATAACGGCGTTCTAGAATTGTCGTATTTTCTGCAATCTGTAAATTTCAGTGATGAAATATTCGAATAATTTGCCACTTCTCCTTCGTGCCAAGATACTGATTAGCTCCGGGCACTTATTGAACAGTAGAACATCTAGTGATCCATTCACACTAAAAAGTAGGAAATGTTCTCTGGGCTATTTACATTTACTTCCGAGTATACATTAAGGGGCAGATTTACGTTGCCTGACGCATCTCTGCAAATCGGCAGAGATGCGCCAGGAAAGATACGGCACTCAAGTTCATCCCTGCGCCACCCATGATGCGCCGCATTTACAATGCGGCGCACCATGGCGCAGGAATGAACAGATGCGTGTCGCATCTAGGCCGTGAAGTTGGCGCAGTGCTGAAGTTGTGCTGCGTGCTGCACGCAACTCCAGCACTGTTCCAACTTGCCCTATCTCTAACGTGGTGCGTCAAGCCTTACACCTGCTTCAAGCAGGCGCAGGGTTTTGACGCATCAGCGTTGGGAAAGTGACTCAGTGAAATCTTGTAGATTTCACTGAGTCACTTTTCAGGGGCGTTCCTGCGACGGAACGCCCCCCTCTGCGTGGAAACACCCACATGAAACCTGACGCAGGTTTCATGTGGCGCAGGGCCTTGCACCGTGACGCATCTCCATAGATGCGTCATGATGTAAGTATGTCGCAATGTGGCGCAGGGTTTACGCCGCCGCTGCGTCACAGAAGTGACGCAACGGCGGCGCAAAAGTGCCGCAAGTCCGACATAAATCTGCCCCTTACTACTTATTGATTTCACTAACTCCTCTGGCAATGCAAATTAAAAAAGCTGAACTTGAAGTAGGTTTTCATCCGGATTACTTGTAAAATCACACAATTTGCTTGTTGGAAATGCATATCCTCTGTACCAAGTTCCATATAGTGTTTTTCAGGTTTTGCCTGGCGATCCGCTGCCCAGCAGCGTTCACGCAGGCGAAATCTTTTGAGAACAGTATGTGGCTTTGTCCCGCCTCTCTTTTCCATTGAAAGAGAGAGGCGTCCATCATTGTCCGAGGCGATTCGTGGGCGTTCCGGCGATTTTTTCCCTCTCCGCCCCTCTGTGAACGTCATTGCGGCGGTGGGCGGATGTTTTTTTTTTTTTGGCCGTCATGTTTTGGTCATATTCAAAGTGTCTTTGGAAGGGGTGGGTTGCGCGATTTTAGTGGTCCTGTAAGGTCTCGCTGGGAGGGCCGGATACTCGACATGCACGGACGGCCTGGAAGTGAGTCGGAACTCGGATGAAGACCTCACGCTGACCGGAGTTGGAGCAGGTACGGGGGTCGTTTAACCAGTGACTTCGGCCTGCTAGTGAGAGTCTGTGTGGTGTCGTGTATTTTTTACACCAACCACAGACCTCCAGATTACAGCGCAGTCACAGCTAACACCAGAAACACAAATCTGACTAGTTTAACATTTTCTTCCATTCTTGGCCCAAGTGTAGATTTCGTTTCCCACGCTTTCTGAAAAGTATGCATTATTAGTACAAGTTCACCTGTTACTCCCATGCAACCATGGCATTTAAGAATCCCCCTCCTCTGCAGTCATTCTTTCCCTGCTGTGAAGCTTTACAATTTTCCGGCTGTTGATGGGTTTTACCTCCGCTCCCCAGGCAGTGCCTACGTTCAGCGAGCGCTAGGGACTGCAAGGAAGGCGTTCTCCCAAACCGGAAGTCAAGGATCCACCTCAGAAAATGGCAGCCGGAGAACTAAATGCCAATGTCTTGCTTGACGCTCATGCCATACAACGGCCCCGAACGCACAATATTATTGTGGCTCTCAGGCGGCAAAGTGTGGAAGGAACTCAGTAAATGTTTAACAAAGAGGTCACAGGCTCGATGCCCAGCAGGGAGTCTACACAGTCTCAGTCCACACAGGACAACAAAATGAGTTCTGTTAAGTTGGATATGAATAACCACCCCCGTTCAGAAACATAGTTAACTTTTGTGCAGCAGGTACAGTGGCACTGGAGTCCCTTCACCCCGAGGAGGCCTGTCCTTTAACACTAGCTCAGGTGCATGGGGCACTTGGTTCATGCTTGCATTTGGGGCACTGGCAAGCATGCTACAACATGGCACCCATTAGTGAAAACATCACTTGGATATTCTAATATCATTAACCATCTATGTCTTGTGGAACCTCTCAGGAGTAGAGAGTTGCAGAAAATGAGCACACTGGACAGTTGTCTAAAACGAATAGCTGTGGCTCTGGGTGGGAGTGTGTGGCTCTGGGTGGGTGGGTGTGACTCTGGGTGGGTGGGTGTGGCTCTGGGTGTGTGTGTGAGTGTGGCTCTGGGTGTGTGTGTGTGTGTGTGTGTGTGTGTGGCTCTGGGTGTGAGTGTGTGTGTGTGTGGCTATGGGTGTGTGTGTGTGTGGCTCTGGGTGTGTGTGTGTGTGTGTGTGTGGCTCTGGGTGTGTGTGTGTGTGGCTCTGGGTGTGTGTGTGTGTGGCTCAGGTGTGTGTGTGTGTGTGGCTCTGGGTGTGTGTGTGTGTGGCTCTGGGTGTGTGTGTGTGTGTGGCTGGCTCTGGGTGTGTGTGCGTGGCTCTAGGTGTGTGTGTGTGGTAGTAATTGCTGTCTGCTGAGCTCGTCCGTAGGGTACACTAGGTCTCACATTTGCGAGAGATTAAGCTATTGGCAATGTAAATGACAATGCCATTTATTTATCTGTTTTCAAAACCAACACATAAATACAAATTGTCATTTACAATGCCAATAGCTCTAACTTTTCCAAAGGCGAAACCGTTGCATTGTAAATGCTTGTTTTTTCTTCTTTCTTTGAACAACATTGTTTTTTCAGGGTGGGTAAGTACACCATTCCTTAAAGGGACTGCAATACCTGGTTGATGGGTGGAGTGGAAATGTTTAATATGATCGTTTTCAACTATTTTAGCTTATAAAATGTGTACTGCGGCTCTGTGTCCGAGGATGTGGTCCTTTTTAAACCAAACTGCTTACATTTTAAAAGGATTTAAGCAATGGACATTGAAACGGGTCCCTTCCTAATCCTGTAGTCCTGTCCTGAATTTTTCAGGCAAAATCACTTACTGATTTCTGAATAATGAGTTTAAAACTGTTAAGGTAACCATGTTGTTCCTGAATACATTTCACATGCTTTGCTTCTTCTTGCATACCTTGAGTGTTTACTTTTTCCAGGGTGATTAATTTTTTTCAGGCAGCATTTTACTGTTGTCTAGTGCATAATGTGGATTTAGTCGCAGCACAAATGAGTTGTAGCTGAAGGCAGTGCAAATTTCTCTCAGTGGGGCAATATGGTGTTCAGTGTGGGAGAGGATGTGGCACTCTGGCCAGAGCTGCTGAATCTGAAACTGGCGCACCATTTTCAGCCTTCATGACCAGTCCACCAGACCGCACTCCTGACAGAACTGATTCTGATGCTACACCTTAGAAGGCCCAATAGACCTTAGAAGCCCAGGTGTCTTAGCACCCGCAGGTGGACCCTAACGGTGGCAAGTGTGAGTTAACCTTGAAGGCCTGTCAACCACATTCCATACTCAGTTCACCTCCAGTCTTGTGAGCAGGTATACAAAGAAGCACACCCTAGACCGACAGTGACACTGAGGTCACAAGATCCTTGAGGCCAGTCCACCGCACCCATTGGTACCTCCATTGGCCTTTTTCAGCAGTAGTAGTGCAACTCACCAGGAAACGGCAATGAAGGATTTGCATGCACACCAAACTTAGGGGGTGATTATAATGGAGGTGGGACCGCCATGTCACCCCATCAGTGGTGGCCCCACCGCCATCGGTGACTGCATCACCACCAGCCATTTTACAATGGTGGGTGGTTCACTGGCGGTCGGAAAGACCAACCGCCACGCACCCGACTGGCTCCTTGGGCCCTCCAGTGCGGCGGAGAGGCTCGTGGTTCCTTCAATGCTAGTGGTGCCTACCAGGCACCGCACTAGGGATTACGATACCTCTTACCCGCAAGCCTATCCATGGCGGTTCACCCGCCATGGAAAAGTTGGCGGAAAGGGACGTTGGGGGCTCATAGCAGGCCCCTTTCCCCCCCAGGCATGGGACCCGGGGGCATCTAAGATGCCCCCCTACATATCACTGAACCATGTGGCAGGCACCGCATTGTGCCTGTCACGTAGTGCAGTGATATATGTAACATGTCAGTTTTTACATTGCAGCAGATGATGCAGCCAGCAGCACCTGCTGCAATGTAAAAGATAGGCACTGCAAACGCCATGGTGGCGGTCGCATTGTAATTACTATCGTGGGGCCGCCACCTTGAAGGCCAGCGGATCCATTCCCCGATTTGATGGCGGACGGACTGAAGTCCGTCTGCCATCGTAATCAGCCCCTAATTTTGCAAACTTCATGGCCTCTGCTTCATTCACAAACACTTTTAACATGTGCAGCCTGCTTTCGCGCCACTGGAATTATGCAGTAATGGAGGCCAAAAATATGTTGCAGTGTTGACTAAATTATGCAACAATAAAAAGGCTGCAGCGTAATGTGGTGCATTTTATGATACTTTATTATTTTGACATATTTATACATACTAACAGCCTCTGCAAAGCTTTTGCATCATTAGTACCTGTGTAACATACAAATGCAGCATTGGGAAAGGTGACCAGTCAACCTTTGCAAAGAGCCCTACACTTCACAGCAACATAAGTCACATTTCTTTTAGTAGTTTTTGATCCGTTTGAGCTACAAAATTGTTTTGGGTAAAATCGTTAGATTATGCAGCAGATGATGTACTATGTGGCAAATATGATACAGCCATAGTTAAGTGGAAAACATTTTTCCACTTAACTGAATTTTGTTCCAGCATTGTAGTTGATTAATTTGTAAGTACGCCAAACCCAAAAGTCGAGTTTGGACACAATTTGCATTTTAAAAGCAGTCCTACAACACAGGGCTACTTTTAAAATGACCTCTAGCTTCAGCAGTGCACACATGCAAACGCAGAAAGGGCTGCTGGCCTCTAAACTGCCATGCCCTATTATATTCTAGGGACTTAAAGCTAGTTCTAATCCCCCTGCCCTATTATGTACTAAGGCCATATAGGAGAGGTCATAGGGGTACCCTAACCCATAGTGCACCCTAGTGTATGTAGGTGTTTTCACAGCATCTTTAAGTGTCTCTTTCAGAATAGCACTGGCCCTGTGCCTGTTCAGGCAGAGGCCAGGGTCAGTCAGTCAGGTACCACCAGTACCAGTCAGCAAAACTTTGGGGAGTGTACAGGGCACAGGATGACTTTGCACCACTAAAGAAGCACAAACTCAGAATTTAAAACATAACACCATGGTTGGGGGGTTCTCTTTATTAACCAGAATTGATTTCTATTCTAATTAATCAATTTTCCAACATTAGGATGAGGAAAGACTGGGGAAAAATCAAAACGTTCTAATCTATACCTTGAAGTTTTCATGCAGTTCTTTGATGACGGTTAATAGCTCACTGTTCAATGTTAGGATTTTAACTTATAAACTGCAAATACCAAAAGAATCTCTATTATGTTATGTTACATAAATTTATAGCGTGCACAGCTACTCATGAGTATCCCGGCGCGGAGCCTGGCGGGGGAGGAGATGGAGTACTAGCAGGAGAATAGATGAGTTTTCAGTTTCCTCCTGAAAACAGCAGGGTCCTGGATAGTGCGTAAAGCAAGAGGAAGGGCGTTCCAGGCAGCCGCCGCCTTCACCGTAAAATAACTGCCCCCTATTCTCTGAAGCTTAAAGCGAGGGGTCAGAGCATAGCAAAGGGACGAGGACCACAAAGGACGTGCAGGAACATAAAAAGAAAAGCGGCTCTGTAAATAGAGAGGACCACGATCATGCAGGGCACGTTGGGCCAAAATCAAGGATTTAAATTTGACTCGCTCCAATATGGGGAGCTAGTGAAGAGAGCATAGCTGTTGTCGGATACTGTTTCTAGCCGGAAAGCCCGACAAAAGTCTGACTGCTGTATTTTGAACCACCTGCAGTTTTTTCAGCAGGTACCCAGGAACACCAGCATAGAGGGCATTCGCATAGTCCAACCTAGACAGGATCAGAGCACAGGCAACAGCTTTCCTCGCTGCTAGAGGGAGGAGTGGGAAAAATCTTCTGAGGGTTTTAAGCAGGCCGAAAACAACATCCAGCCAGCTTGTTGATGTGTGTCGAGAAGGAAAGACGTTCATTAAACCAAACCCCCAAGTTTTTTACAGCATTCCCTGATGAGGTGGGTGAAGGAAACTCAGGAGGCCAGAGCTGCTCTCTATAATTAAGGGGAAATTTGCCAAAGACAGAACCTCCGTTTTTTTCTACATTACATTTAAGCTGCGCCTCAGCCAGCCATTTAAAAATCGAGGACAGACAGTGTTGAACCGAACCGGTAATACCGTGTCCGCCTCTTTGTCCCAGGTAAAAAGCAGCTGGATATCATCTGCATATGCCATCACCTTAGCCCCCAACTCCTCTGCCAAATAGACCAGCGGGGTCACATAGATGTTAAAAAGAAGGGGGCTAAGTGAGGAACCCTGTGGAACACCGGCTGTTACCGGTTGAGGGGAGGAGGAGGATGGTGGGATCCAGATCTGCTCGGCATGTCCATCCAGAAATGACCTAAACCAGTCCCACACGACGCCTGACAGACGGATCTTAGCCAGACATGAGAGAAAAGAACGTGTGGGACCGTGTCGAAAGCCGCCGAGAGGTCAAGCAAAATTAATGCTGCTCTCCCGCCGGCATCAAAGCACTCCCGGATGGCTTCAGCCACCTCCACCAGCAGACCATACCTCTGGCTTCAGGAGTTCTTCTCCATCCCAGACCTCTCTGTATCTGTCTCTGACTCGGGGGACGTGGGACCCTGCATTGACAGAGGTGTTCATTGGGACCGCCCTTTCTCCTTCCTCCGGCTCCTCCGAGGCACTGTCCCTTGCCAGAGGCGCGCTCACCAGTCTCTTAAACCACGAAGCATTCCTTGTGACCAAGCGAGTGCCTCTCATGGCCGATACCATGGTGCCGTGCACATTGATGACCTCCCACACCTCCGGCTAATATGGGGTGCGATACTTCCAGCCTGGGTATCGGTCTTTCACGATGACTCTGTCCCCAACTCGGATGCTCATCTGCTGTGCCCTGTGATCCTGGCTCGCCTTGTCATTAGTCGCAGCCGCCTGATCCAATGCTGGGGGACTATGAGAAAACGAACGGTAAGGGTGTACATCACCTATTTTTAGAGTTTCTCTTTGTGTGCTATATACTAATAGTTGTGGAATAGAATAGTTGGTTATATCATATCTTTGTTCTTGCTCCAGTTGAATACGATTTACTACGCTGAGAATCTTTTTCCTGAAGTATGTTGTATATGGTAAATAACAATGTGGATGGATATTTGAATAGGTGAGCTCCTCTCTCTTGGAACATCGGCATTGGGGATTTTTATTTACGGTCCTGGGGCCTTTGGCCCATACACAATCTTATTAGAAGCTAGGCTTATACACGTTGTCTAAAAACTGTCTCTGCACATGTAGATGTAATGATTACATCATTACCCCTCTGCGTAAGATTTACTTTGGATGATTAAGTAAACCAAGATGTTGACTAACAAGTGATCTATTCACTTGTAAATCACCTTGTGATCACCGTTGAGCACATGGGTGTTATGGTGGAGGTGATTTTGTGTAAATAATTCTGTATGACATAGAAATATTTTTGTTAAATCTGCTTATAGCCCTGAAGAAGACAGAGATGCGGAGGCATCACAACTGACGAAACACGGGTTGGCTATAGATGATCTGAAGAGAGTCACTTGTGATTAACAGAAGATTTTATTGAATTCCAAGAATAAAATCGCCGTCAGAAAAGAAGATTGACTGGACTTCTTTGTATCACATGTGGAGTTGTGCTCAGGACAATTTACAATTTGAAAGTTTTTCCCTTCAGGCAGCCCAGGCTCTCAAATAACTTGGGGAAGTCTCTGAGCATCTCACGGGCGTGTAGATCATTTACGTGGTTTGCAAAGAAGACTAACTCCAGGTCCTCTGCCATGTGACAACTAAGGAGGGTGCCTCGTTTTCCTTCTGTGACATGAAACCTTGTGTTGAGATGATGGTCCTTGTTGGCAACCTCAACCTCCATGACTCCTTGTAAGGGAAGCGGCTCATTTCCATCATATGTGTATATCCTTGCCTTAGACGGGAGGAGCGGCGGGCGTGGTGATAACCTCTCATACTGATCACTGTCCATCACATTCACTGAAGCCCCTGTGTCTATGAGGGCACTCACGATAGAACCAGCCATTGTGATAGTGCACATGGGTGGTAGTCGGCGCTTTGTACCTTCGCGACCGACAAACGACACGAAAAATGCGTCGTCGTCCTCTGCTCCCAGTCCAAACCCTGGCAGAGTATTGTCCACTTGATCCGCAGGGTCCTCCAGCGTCAGCTGTCTCACTGCCGTCGGTCCACGTGAGCCTGGGCGTTGGTTCTTCCTCTGCCACTCCTGCAGACCTTCGCAAAGTGGTTAAGCTCTCCGCACTGGGAGCACGTTTTTCCTCTCGCAAAACACCTCCCTGCTGAAGGGTGGTCCAGACCACAATTGCCACATGCGCTTCTTTGGAGGGGTCTTGATTGTGCCGGTCGTCTCTGAATATCGTCCACTCTCTCCTCTTTGATCATGGGTGGTCGTGTCGATGCGGGCTGTGGCGTAGGCCAGTGGAGGGCGTCCTCCATCTCGTGAGCATTGGACAGCTCGTGGGATCTGGCGAGTACGAGAATCTCATCCAAACTGATGCCCAATTGTCAGAGTATCAGGCGGCACCCCTGAATGACTTGCGCCCTGATCTCCTCCCTCTGGTCCGGCAACCTGCAGGAGTTCGCCAATTTCCGTAGGCGAATGGTCTCGACCTTCCCTTGTCTTGCCTGCTGGAGCTTAAATCGCTCAAAGTCGGGGTTTATCTGGGGGTCGAAATGCCTGCTCAGGGCTGCGACCGCCCCGTTGTAGTCGTTGTCTGCCTCTTTGTCGGGCAATGTCTCAAATAGATCGTACAGCTCGCCTCCTCCGTAGCACATGAGGAGTGGCCTTTTCACTCTCCCGTCGGTCTCTCGCACCCCCACGAAGTAATGGTCTAGGCGGCCAATCCAGGATTTTCAGCGCGCCGCTGCTGTGGATGGGTCGGAGAGTTAGCTGGAGGGCGGTAAAGGGCAGCCACGGCCTGACCAGGCCAAGCATGGGCAGGTGGGTCCGCCTGCTGAGGAGATGGTGGTTGCACCACAGGGGCACCGCCTCCCCCTCCCCCCTTTTTTGCATCTTGGCTGCTCATCTTCGGACTTCAGCGCACTTGCCAATGTTCCAGGGCTGTGACGGCAGGGTATGCTGATGGGCGTGAACTTGCGTGTGGTATCAATGGCACCGCTGCTGCTGTGAGTGTGGGGCAAGTACGCGGAGTGTGTGTTGCAACTTGCGACGACTCCCACCGCCCGGGCTGTTCCCCTGATGCCAGCACTGGGCTGGTGTGTCGCTGAAAGGGCTGCCTGTGGAGCATGGTAGGCCCATGTATTTCCAGTCCTGTGATGGGGGAAAGCTCCACTTTGCAGGGAACAAGGGTTGCAAGACTGTGCGCTCCCATCGTTCTCCCTTTATTGCTTTTTCCTTTTTTGTTGATTTTTATGTCTGATGGCCTCAGACTCTTCAGCCTATGCTATAGGCCAGGTGCGATGAGCACAAGTGTGTGAGAGCAACCCGCTGCGAGGCCCAATCTTCTTTCACTCTGAGATAGGCGTGTATTTCACCCTCCGGCTAGACCCTGTGATCGTGGGAGTGCGGCAGGTGCTGACAATGCTGGGGCGTCAGCGGGATTCTTCAGGGACCGGCGCGACAAGCACGGTCAGTGCGGACGCACGCAGCGCAGGGCAGGGTCGGCCTCACCTCGGGCTGCTGCTTCAGGCAGGAAGCGGTGTATTGCGGGGTGGGCACCTGCCGCGGATGAATGCGCCCTTGCACCTCTCTCTGATGGACGGCCAAAACAGCGTGGGGTGGGCTCCCGCAGGGACGGTACACGCAGATCCGGTGGAGCAGACCGCGCACACCACACAGGGATTTTCAGCGGGTGAGGCACACATACAAGGCTTGGGTGGGACACGCCTCGTCGCCAATGTGGCGTCCAGGTCTGGATGGACGCTCGCTGCGCAAGGTTAGGCCTCAGACTTGAATACGCAGCAAAGCAATGAAGGACACCACACAGACTTATGGCTACTGGGCCAAGACACCAAGTGGTGTTGCGCCCCTTTATTTAATCCCTCGGGCGAGCCCGCCCTCAGGGTGCTCCTACCTGGAGGCTGACTTTTATCATATGGTGTCGGCCTGCCTAGAGATTGATGGCTATTTGAAACAGGACATTCGGATCCTGTCTGACATCACGGGCTGTCCCATACAGTTCGATCCTCTTCCATTGCTTCCTGGGTCTGACCGCTCATGTGCATAGCAACAGATAAGCTGTCAGGTTCATCAACTTGACGTTCATTCTCTTGAAATGCTGTAAAGGCATGACCTGGAAGTCCGTGGGGGCACCAATGCTGTTGCTCTGGTTTAAGGACCTTCTTAACTGGGTGTCTACCGAGACAATAGCATGGCGTTCGCTCTCCCTGCAGCATGGAGCGGTGCTTTCGCTAGACGCTTGGGATGCGTATGTAGACAGATTGTCGGTTCAGATGGATGAGAGACCCCACCTGAGACAGGAAGTTTTCTATACAGTGTTTTGTGGACCACTAGGGGTCCACTGGTTGGCGGCGCTCTTTAATTGGTTGCCTACTAGGCCTTGGACGTCAGGGCTGATTCCCTGCCCCGACTGCTTCTAACCCATGTTCACAAATGCGACAACTAGGGGATTCTATTATTTCCTTGTTGACTCCCCCCCCACGCAGGGTTGGCAGTTGCTCCTCCTTCCTCTCCTCCCCACTCCAACGACAGATGGGACACACAACACTGTAGCACTCTCTTGCAGACGATCCGCACTCCACAGACATTATTAGTTATTTCCCATGTTTGCCTTTTGATGCCATGTTTATGCTCCTTTCCCGGTGCAACTGGCCGCCTACAGGGGTCCTACATAGTCATTACACCTGGACTCATCACTTTCAGACCCATAACAGGACAGTGTTGGTTCTGGTCCGTGGGCTATCCCATGGGGAGCTTTTCCTTTGTGAGAGACTTAGATTGAGTTTCTGATTTGTTCTTCCCTTATCCCAAGGGGGTTGGTACCCCGAGGATTCTACGTTGTACTCCCGATGTGTAAAGAGGAAAACTAATTTTAATAAAGAGCTTCTTGAAAGAAATAGAGCTGGGTAACTAAAAGTGCACATCCACCTTCATATGATGTGTGACAGATACTAGAAGCTGGGAAAGGGGAATTGTATAATAGAGGAAAAAGAGATCCTAGTTATCACTCTCAGACACATCACTATGCTCGACATGGAGGAATGAATTTCTAGCCTGTCCTGTCAACAATGAAAGATTATTCCTTTAAAATATTTCAGTGTAACCAACTCACAGGTTCTTAGGGGCTTTACAAGAATGTGTTGCAGCACGGCACTGCAAGCCCTTTGGCTGTGCCACGCTGAGACACTACCAAAACACAGGGTTACGCCATATTTACAATAATTGTATGCATCCCTGTGCGTTCCCCTGTCTGGCGCACAATCAGCTGCCATGCGCTACGCCGGCACACTTTCGCCATGGTGCAAGGGTACCTGCATTGCGGGGAGATTGTTTTAGTGCAGGGGGGAACCTTCCTGAACTTCCCGAAGCCTTGCTATGCCACACCTGCAGTGGTGTAGCATTCTGGCGCATTTCCAGGTTTACGGAGTCTCGTAAATCTACAAATGAGGCAGACTACATATCCACAGCAGCACCCATGTCGCGCCCCTTTCACGCAGAATGTTGCGTGAGAAGGGACCATATTTACAAGGACAGGAAAAGCCACGCAAGGTGCCTTTACGTGTCCTTGTAAATATGGAGCAGAGGTTGCGCCAGCGATGAGTCAGAAAAACTGGTGCACCAGTGGTGCAAGGAACTTCTAGAATTGTTGGATCTTTTTTGATAAAGCTTGATACAACTGGAAAGTACATTTTTAATGCTCCATAAACCCATATCCTGATGACACTCATATCACTAACTAAACATCACTAATACCTTAGTGCTCATAATATATACATAAGAATATTAATCGTGCTTTGATTATAGAATTCCTTCAGTTCCAGCACCAACAAAATTAAAGTTTATAAGACTGTAATAAGTTTCCAGACTTTGACTTTAAATGACTAGTCAAAAACTGTTCAAAAGTTTGATTTCCCCAAACAGGTTGGGTTCCATTATACTTTCATGTATTGTGATTGTTCTTAACAAAGAAGATAATTGCCTCAAACTTGAAGGGCTAATCCATCAAGCAAGTGTCCTGGCTGAAGCAATATAGCAACTTGATTTGAAAATTAGGAAATGCATACTAGTAATCCAAGATGGCTGCTGGCATCTATAAATATCATGAGAGTTCCAGAATTCTTCATCTTGTAGTTCATTGATGTGTACTATTGCATAGTGCCCCCTCTAGAAGTGCAAAGCCTTCTGCAAGGTGGTCCCAACACTTTGCATAAACTAACAGCCTTTCCTTAGATGGGTTGTGAGCACTGATCCCATACCTTATATGCTCACTGACAGGAGTCTTGTCAGGTCTGTTAGTAGCAGTTATAAAGGTGCTATTTGAGGAAAGAGGGCTTCAGATTAGTAGCAAAGAAAAGACAAATTGCTTGGATAAGATCCTTAGAGTCAGAGCAGAAACCAGGTTTAGGAAACTGGATTACTGATTGAGGGGGCAAAACCCTGCTCAAGCAGCACCCTCAATTCTTCTCAGGGTGAACCCAAGTAAACCCTAAATTAACCTGTGCTTAACCCGCTGGTAGGTTGGTACAAAAGCACTCAGGCTTAACTGAGAGGCAAAGTGTAAAGTTTATATGTAGCAGTTCAAACAGTACATTAAGTGAAAACACAACGCACAAAAAATCCCACACCAATTTAGAATAATAGAGTAACATTTTATAAATTATTTGACACCAAAAATGACAAAACTCCAATCAGTACAATCAGAGATATGCA
The DNA here is from genome assembly GCF_964261635.1 of Lissotriton helveticus. NCBI lineage: Eukaryota > Metazoa > Chordata > Amphibia > Caudata > Salamandridae > Lissotriton > Lissotriton helveticus. Next base: position 1,622,057,885 of record NC_136068.1, on the reverse strand, counting down.
ATTTTAAAGATTTATGGTGAGTATAGTACCTGAAAGTACAAAGTGTCACAAGTTCAGGCAGACCATGATGGAGTGCAGGCCGGAGACAGGGACCAGGTTAGGCCCGCTTTAAGGGTTACCTTCAAAAGTGTAGCACGAAGCCTCCAGTTCGTGGTGGAGGGGGAAACGAGGAGCAGGACAAGTATTGGGGATGGTTGTCGATATTGCGCAAAGAGCAGGTTGGGCATTGCAGATGCTCGTCGATATATCACGAAGATCCTGTCGGGCGTCGTGGACAGTTGTTGTTGGACGTTTGCACTGGTGGTCACTGCGGGCCGTTGATGCTGTAGCGAGAATTACAAAACACGCTGTGCTAGTCATCACTGGCAGCTGCTGTAGCGCGAAGAGTCTGGAGCTTTGTGTTCCCGGTTTGCACGGGCAGCAGGCCCGTTCGCAGTCACAAAAAGCCCAAAACGTCAGGATCTCCCTTTCTTGGAGGAGGAGCTCCAATAACGGCACATCAGCTATTCTGACAAAATATCGAGTAAAAATTATCAAGATACACAAAAATCGAGTTTTTAATTTTGTGATCCACAAATATTGCGATGTAGGAGTGTCGTTGACAAGAATATCGATTTTCTAAGCTAAGTAATATAGAAGTCAAAAATATCTATGTTGTTAATATTGTTCACAAAAATATTTATGTTGTTAATACTAATGTTAAAAATATCTGTTTGGGGAGGAGGAGCTTAGCCGGCAACCATGATGGCCGCTTAAACCCTCGGCTCCGCCGACCCTCTCGCTTTCCTCCCGCATTGCAATCTATCCTGTACTTTATCCTGCATGTGAGCCGAGTTTTCGGGACGGGGAAGTGACTCCGATCTCAATGGTGTGTTCCCCGGCGTGCTTCCAGCTGCGGAGGGGGTGAATTGTCCTCGCTTCTTCCCCGGCTCCTAATGGCGGTGAGACCGGGTCTTTGTGCGTGAGGGACAGCCAGCCCCGACCACAACAGCGGCGGCCATCGTAGGCGGGAGGAGTCGGACGATTGGAGAGGGGTTTCCGCACTGCAATTCCCGCTGCAGAGATCTCCCCTGTTCCGTGAGACGGCACGCTTGGAGGGTGTTGCTGCTGCACGAGATACATTGTATCATCTCCCCAGCCCGTGGAGGACCCGGACAGTTCTTTCATCTCTCCCTACGCCGTGGTGGGAGCCATTTTGTATGTCGCACACTCTGCACTTGTGTTTGATGACCCTGGGCACTATTGAAGGTCCAGGTAATTGCCGGCATTGATCAGCGCTGTGTGTGGTGAAGGAATGGAGTCTGCTGTTCCTACGCTTCTGGCCCGGATGTGCTCTGAAAGGCGTCGGCGGGGTGACCGGCTGATCGCAGGAGGTGCTGGCGATCAGCTTCGAGGGCCATTACATGCCGGTGAGCCCCGGGCGGAGTCGCATGCTGCATCCTTTCTTCCTGGGGCACAGCTGGTGACCAGCGATATCCTGGGCACTCTGGGTGCTTTGCGGGATGCCCTGCACGATAATGCCCGGAACCTGGGAGACCGGCTGGATGCTATTCTACGAGATGTGCCCTCGACTGGTTGTGCTTGTTCTCGGGTGCGGGGCACTGCGCCACACCCTGTGTCCGCGTGCAGTGGACTAACTGTCCGGGTATTTACGGAGGCATCGGAGGAGAGGGGTCTTGATACAGCCGCGGTATTGACCGCAATGGTTATGCAGAGGTCTGGTGTACGTGGATCCGTGCAGTGGCTGGGGACTCGTCTCCGGACACCATGTCCGGCAACTCCTTTGTGGTATTATGGCGTGCCTCCCCGCCCTTTCCTGGAGCTGCTGCTGCTGTTCTGGCCAGCCGGCCTTGGGGGATTGCTGCTGTGCGTTGCTTCTTACTGTACTGTTCCTGGATGTACAGTGTTGGTTTGGATAAACTTTGTTGGACAGCACCCCGTTCTTTTGTGGCCTTCCCGTACGCCTAACTCATCTAAGATGGCGTCTGCGCGGCTGGACTTCGTCGACGCACCGGATCGAAGGGGGCAAGGATGAGGACGATTCCTTGATTACTGTTGCTTGCACTGCTGGGATTGTGACGGATAGGCGATACATGGACTGGGATGAACGTTGGTATTACATCGGGTCGGGGGTCCGGGGTTGGGCGGCTGAGAATACATGTGTTGGTTGTCCTCCTCCTCCATCCTTTCTTCTCTCTTTACCTCTTCTTTAACTATATTTCACATTATATTTTCCCTACTGTGGGGCAGTTCCGGGGCGACAGGCACACTGTTGGTGGGTTTGGCCGTAGCCATTACAGGGGTGCAGGGTGGTGGGTGCGGGGGGGGTTTGTTATTTTAGTTTGTTTTGTTCTATGGTCCCTATTGCTCTTTTCCGGCTTGGGAGGGTTCTTTCCTCTTCAAGGGGTTGGCTGTTTCTGGGTCTTGCACCTTTTCTCTTCCTGTGTTCCAACAAATTTTTGTCTCCTGTTCTTAGGGATGGGCTCTCTGGGACTACGCTTGGAATTGTTGTTTTTTGTAATTCTGCTTGTTATCCGGTCTTATTGTCGCGGTTGCTTAGCCTATATAGTTGCTGTATTTTTAGCCTATCTTCGATTGTAAATGGGGTACGCCCCTCTTGCTGCGTTTCCTTTGTGTCCCTTTATGTGAGATGTGCAGTCCTTTCTGTTGCAGCCCCCTCGCTTCATCTAAACTTAAAACTGAAAACCCCCTATCCTGTGTTGCGCACCCCGTTCTCACTTCTGGCGTACTTTGCAATATCCTGATTATAAATTGACCTATTGTTCTCCTGTTTTTCTCATCTGTCTTTGCAGCCGGCCGTGATGGTTGTGGGCTTGCGCATGTATCTCCTAATTTTGTCTCAATAAAGGTTTTAAAAAAAATATATATATATATATCTGTTTGTATATAGTTTATTAAAATATAATTTTTAATAATATTGTTTTTTAATTATCTTTATGTATTTTAGTATATATTTTAATTGTATAAGTTATATATTGTATGGATAATTATTGTTAATTTTTTTAATATTGTTTGTAAATTTTTTGTTGTTTTTACATGTATTTTATTATTTGTTGTAATTCTTTGTGTTGTAGCGGGTTGTGTAATTTGTAAGGGTACAGGGTGAAAAGTAAATTAATTATAATTAGTTAGTAATTATTTTTTAATTATTCATATTTTTAATTGATAATGAATTATGTCAATTGCGAATTAAATTTTTTTAAAGTAATGTCTTAGGTGTAGGTTGTGGGGTTTGTAAGGGTACAGGGTGGGAAGTAAATTGATTATAATTAATTATTAATTTGTTTGCAATTATTCATTCTTTAATTGATAACTAAATATGTAAATTGTGCATTTAATTTATATTTCAAGTTATGTTTTAGGTGCGGGTTGTAGAGTTTGCAGGGGTATAGGGTGGGAACTAAGTTTAGTATAATTAATGAATAATACATTTGCCATTATTATTAATTACGTAATTAATAATTAATTATGCAAATTGAGTAATTAATTTATTTTTCAAGTTATGTTTTAGGTGTGGGGTGTTGGGTTTGTAGAGTAAAGGGTGAGAAATTAAATAATTATAATGAATTATTAGTTATTTATTATTAATTGTTTAATTGGTACATAATTATGTAAATTGTATCATTATTATAATTGTAATTATATGTTTTAGGTGTGGTTATGTTTTTAGGGTTACATGGTAGGAAGTTAATTAAGAATTCCTTTATTGATAATTAAATATTACTTTGTTAATTATTCAATTGAAAATTGTGTTAACTGAACTTATTATAATATTAGTTTAGTTCCATTTTAGGTGTGTGTTGCTTACTTAGTAGAGGAATAGGGTGGGAAGGTATTTAAGTAATTAGAAATTAAAAAATAGTTATTCATTTATTAACATTTGTTTTATTATTTAATAAGTTAATTGAGTTATACTTTGCCTATTTACATTACATTTTAATTATCGGCTGTTATGTTTGTGGGAATATAGTTTGGTATTTTAATTATATTGATAATATTGCTTTATAATTGATAATTATTAAAACTTTTGTTTAGATTATTTTTTTTATTAAAATTTAGCCATTTAATTTTTATATTTAGAATTGTTTATTTTTGGGTATTCAATAGAGTTGCTACAATATGCTATTTGTTTGAAGTGAAGTACTCTCTCCGTACTGTAGCAGTGAATGGAGTGGAAATAGTAAATGTTAACCCTCCTGACTTAAACGCTTTCCCTACTGTTGCACAGTCTGAAGTGGGAATAGTAAATTTTACAATCCTGAGTTCAACGCTTTCCCTAATGTTGCACAGATTGGAGTGGGAATAGTGAATTTAACCTTTACTGGGTTCAACGCTTCCCCTACTGTTCCACTGAAGGGTGTGGGAATAGTACATTTTACCCCATCTGAGTCTAACGCTTTCCCTACATTTGAACAGATTGAAGTGGGAATAGTAAATTTAACCCCTCCTAAGACCAACGCTTTTCCTACTGTTGCACAGACTGGAGTGGGAATAGAAAATGAAACCCCACCTGAGTTCAATGCTTTCCCTACTGTTGCAAAGACTGGAATGGGTGTAGTAAATGCTACCCCTCCTGAGTCCAATGCTTTCCCTACTGTTACACCGACTGAAGTGGGACTAGTAAATTTTACTTATTTGGTGTCTAAAACGTTCCCTACTGTTGCACACACGGGAGTGCTAATAGTAAATTTTACCCCTTCAGTTCAGTGGCCTTCCCTACTGCTGCACATACTGAAGTGGGAATAGTATATTTATTAATATTTCTTTCATTGTTTTTAGTATTATTTAAATATTTATTATTATGTGTTTTTGTATTTAATGTAATTTTTAACGTATTTTTAGTGAAACATATCTATCTTTTGTTTACTTTTTATATATAATTAAATTGGAAATGTTTTTTAGAAAATTGCAGTTTATGTGTTACATTTATTACTTATTTTTATGTCTATGTAAATATATATATATTTGTATTATATATATATATATATATATATATATATATATATATATATATCAAAACAAACAAGCGGTTCCTTCCGGGATAGAGCCCGCTGTCAGGTAGTGCATGGTACCGGTGGAACCACCGCCGGTTATGTGTTAAAGCCAAAGTCAAAAGTTAACACGCACACTCAAAAGTCTTTTCAATCCAGAGCAGAAAATGTATTTCTCCAAAACGTTACGCGTTTCGCCAAATGAATGGCTTGATCAGGTGTGCTCTGGATTGAAAAGACTTTTGAGTGTGCGTGTTACCTTTTGACTTTGGCTTTAATATCTATATATATTACCTACTGGCGGTCACCAGCAGGTAATTATAGTTAGGATCTATTTTCCATAGGAAATTTGCAACATTCTATTCCCAATAACTTTGTCACCGGTTGATGAATCTCTGCGAAATGTTCAAACCTCGTGGGGCGCTCCGGTCCGCTCCTCTCTTGAAAGTTTCAGGGTGATTCGTCAAGCAGGGGCCGAGAAAAAAGGGGGGTCCCAAAACATGTTTTCCCCATGCAATTTCCCATAGGAAAATTTAGACAGGGCTACAGCCCGAACTGCTGAACGGAATTACACCAAATTTGTCAAAAAGGTAGCCCTTGGTTCATCTTCAAAAAGATCCCTTTTTGTTAAATGGTGTAAATCCGTTCAGTAGTTGCTGAGAAAATCAAAATGAAAAAAGTTTCGATATCTATGGCCGCGCAAGATCTGCGCACCCTCCAGATCACGAGCTTTTTGCTAATTGGCTGTCAACACTCTAAACCAGGAAGGGTTGGCAGCCATCTTGTGCCTCGGTAGAACCGAGGCACAGGAAATCAGTAAAAGAAATGCGCAAAACACAAAAAGGGGGCAGGGATGAAACACCCTGACCCCCTAGGCCTACTAAGGGGGTCCCACAAGGACACCCAGGGCCCCCTAAATTTTTTTTTTTTTTTTATACAGCAAAATCAGTGGAGGATCCGCGGATCCGGCCGCGAAAAAAAACCAAAGTACCGGAGGCAATATTTTTTATGTAATGGGGGGCCCAGAGGGGCTCCCCAGCCCCGGGGACCGCAACCCCCGGGGTTTTTCTACAATATGTGCGGTGGCACACAGCCCCCTTCTTAAAAAATAAATTTTTTAAAAGACCGTCATCGCGGCGGAGGCCCCGCCCCCTCCTTGCAGCACTCTGCAGATGGGCAACTAATTCCCCTTGAATACTGGAGGTCCCTGGGGGTCAATTAGCCCACCAGTAATCTTCAGTATGCTCCAGGGAGCTGCGTTGCAGAGAGGTGTTCTGAGGCCACGCCCCTTTTTACACCTCTCTGCAAGGCACCTCTGTGGCGCTTAATGGAGGTACCTGGTGGGCTAGTTGCCACTTAGGGACCCTCAGTATTCAAGGGGAGTTAATCCCCCAACTTAAAACGTGCCACGGGGTGCGTTTGCACAGTGGTGAAGGGAGGGGGGCGGGGCCTGAGTTGACATGTGTGCAAACACACCCTGTGGCATGGTTTACGTTGGGGAATTAATTCCTCTGCAACCCGGAGTATACATGTAAATGCAGGAGGTGAACGCGGTTTACTGGTATTGCTCATAAGTTGGGATATATCACACATGGATGATATATATAGGAACTGCAAACAAGTCACCTCATGCATTTACATGTATACTCCTTGGGAAAGCACAATTATGGCATTCTGCTGCGTATATTTCCATTAATAATGTAATCTTCCCTGGGAATAATCTGCCTTTGGAAGTTCAATTGCTCCCAACACAGTTATGCAATTTGCGTTGAGTAATATGACACTGCTGCATCCACCCCAACTTTGGCATGCAAGAGGCACAATGCCGCGTTCATAGTATAACACATTTGTATTGATATTGGAAGAAGTACATCTTCCCAGGCAGCTAGGCTATTTTGTCGCGCTAGTCACGCGTCCCCGTTGGTGGTTTTGGCTCCGGTAGGCACTTGCTGTCACACGTTGCTTTTAAAATGTTTTCCAGCTGACTATGGGCATGTTATTGTGACTTAGAACATAATGCATTATATCTACCCGTCGATGAGTTTGCTTGTGCATTCAAATGTAATGAATTTCACTGTATTCGATACACTTAGAAATGGCCGCCGTAGTTTCTGCCACCACTTGTCAATCAATAGTCCTTTCTTTTTGTCAGCACCTATGTATAGCTTTCCTGAATCTGTGTTACTTTGTGTTTTATATTATATATGTGTATATTAATATATAAACATTCGGATATATGGTTGGGTGTTTGTTTAATTATGTATTTATATATCTTTAAATAATACTTAAATATATTTAATTTGCATTATAATAATGTTATATGTTAAAATATTTCATATTTACTGTTTTTAACTATATATTCACTAAAAAATCACTGATGACATATCAAATGGCATTAGGGATGACATCATCCACAGCATCTCTGACACCTAATAACTCACTTATAAAGTCAGTCACGTACCCACTCAGTCATCCATACAGTCACTCATGCACCCACCGATTCACCAATACACCTTGGTATGTATATTTAACACTCATAAACTTTTTAAAACACAGTCACTGGATGACGTCATCAGTGATGTCATCAGTGATGTCATTTGAGATGCCATGAGTGATTTCATCAGTGATGTCACAGACCATGTCATGAGTGATTTAATATGCGAGGTCATAAGCTGTGCATAGCGGTGGTGTGAGTAATAGTTAACTCAGGTAGCTATAACGGGTGAATTTCTCTGGTTTTGTATGAGTAAAATCTGACCCTAACTAAAACATCCCTGTACCCTTTGTTTTTTTTGGGTAAATTTCTACGTTTTTTTAAATTCTATTTGCTAACTATAACGTCCTTGTAACCTCTGTTTTTTCAGTGAATTTCTAAGTTTTTAAAATGCTAATTCCTAATTATAACATCCCTGTAACCTTTAGTTTTTTTAGTGAATTTCTAAGGTTTTTTAACTAGCAGTCACATTTGCAGAATGGTGGGGAAGGAGGCTGGGTCTCAGACCAGCTGTCAGGAATTCCGCTGCTTAGGACATACTGGAGGAACCAGGAGGGCTTCTTGGCCCCCAAGGTCCCTCTGGAGCCAAGGGGACTTTATCCCCCAACTAGTAGTGCAAAAGGAGGCATGGCATGTTTGCAGAGTGGTGGAGAATGGGAGCGTGGTCTCTGACAACTTCTCAGCAATCCTGCTGTGTGGGACTTACTGAAGGTATCAGGAGGAGTAGTTGGCCCCCAAGGACGTCCTGGGGGGCAAACTACCCCTCCTACTACCTTCAGTAAGACCCATACAGCAGGATTGCCGAGATCTGATAGCAGGCCACGTCCCCTTTCTCCGTCACTCTGCAAATGCACCTCCTGACGCACTATTAGTAGGGGGATGAAGTCCCTTGGCTATTGAGGGTCCTTGGGGGCCAATTACCACTCCTGTTGCCTCCAGCAAGTCCCACACAGTGAGTTTGCTGAGAGGTTTTCCGTGGTCACTCATTTCTTCTCCACTCTGCAAATGCACCTCCTGGAGCACTACTATTTGAGGGATGAAGTTCCCTAGGCTCTTGAGGGTCCTTGGGGGCCAACTAGCCCTCCTGTTATCTCCAGTAAGTCCCATGCATCCGAATTCCTGAGAGGCGGTCAGAGGACACGCCCCCTTTCTCCACAATTCTGCCAATGCACCTCCTGGTGCACTGCTGCTTGAGGAATTAAGTCCACTTTAGTCTGGAGGCCTTCAGGAGGCAAGGGGACCTCATCCTCCAGCAGGAGTGCATGGAGAGGTGCGTTTGCAGAGTGGTGGAGAAAGGTGTGTGGCCTGCAACCACCTCTCAGCAATCTCACTGTGTGGGACTTACTGGAGGTACCAGGTGGGCTAGTAGCCCCTAAGGACCATCAGCAGCGAAGGGAATTTCATCCCCCAAACAAGATCACGCCAGAAGCGTGTTTTCAGAGTAGTGGAGAAAGGGGGTGGGCCTCCAGCCAGTTGCCGGCTTCTGATTTTTTTTTGGGAGAAAGCGGGGCTGTGGGCCCCCCTTCTCTTGACCCTTTTGATCCCTGGGAATCCCATTTCCTGGGGTCTGACCCATTATTTGATCTTTGTTATTAAATGAAAAAGGAGGGGGCCACACGGCCCGCCCCTCACGAGGCTGATTTCTGCCCTGGGTACCCCAGGGCTAGGCCTTTATTTATATTTACTTTTTAAGTGGGCGGGGGAATGTGAGGCCCCCCTCCCCAGGCCGGCTTCAATATAGCATCTTATTTCAATATAGCCTCGGGGAGGTGGCGGTCCCCGGGGCTGCAGGGGCCCGTGTGGCTCCTGCATTTCACAAAATTAGCCCCGGGGAGGGCTGCATGTGGGGGGCTGGGGCCCCCAAAGCCATTATAATAAAATATAGCCCCGGGGAGGTGGCGATCCCCGGGACCGAAGCTTTATTTTGAATTGCCCCCAGAAACTGGCCCACTCGGGGGCCTACAGTAAAGGAAAAGCGGGAGCCTGCACTTCCTTTTTAAAAAAATGTACGGCCGGATTCGCAGATCGACTGCGAATCCTGCTGTTTTTAATGCTTTTTTTGGGCCTTGGGTGTTTCTACCCTGCCCCATTTTTTTACACTTTTGCTTGTGACTCTGGTCAACTGAGTCATCAGATGGCTGCCAACAGTTCCTGGTTTGAAATGTTGGCAGCCAATCAGATCGCAGGCACGAGTTCGGAAGGATTTGCGGATCCACCGCACCCACAGTTGTATATCTGAGAAATCTTTACATTTCTCAGGAACTACTGAACAGATTTACATCATTTAACAAAGAGTGCTTTCTGGACCAAGAGCTATCTTTCTCACAAATTTAGTGTAATTCCGTTCAGCAGTTCGTCCTGTAGCCATGTCAAACATTTCCAATGGAAATTAACACGGAGAAAAAGCGTTTTAGGACCCCCTTGTCTCTCGGCCCCCGCTGGACGGATCACTTCGAAATTTTCAAGACAGCAGCCGACATGACCACCCCATTGGGTTTGAAATTTTCTTGAAGATTTGTCAAACTACGCCAAAGTTATTGGCAAATCAAAAAACGCTTTTCCTATGGAAACTAGGTCCTAACTACAACTACCTACTGGCGATCGCCAGTAGGTAATTAAAAATCTGTATATTTGTATATATTTCTTCAATATAAGTGTAAAATTATATTTTTCTTTATATATTTCTACTTACCAATATATGACTAGAAAACTATATTTTTGTGATTTATATTTTTGACACAATATTCCTGTATCACTATATGTTTGGTTTCGATATTGCACGAGCACTTTAGCACTGTTTACCAGTAATCAATCAATCAATCAATCACAGAAATTTGTATAGCGTGCTACTCACCCGTGAGGGTCTCAAGGCGCTGAGGGTGGGGAGGGACGCTACTGCTCGAACAGCCAGGTCTTGAGTTGTTTCCTGAAGGAGAGATGGTCCAGGGTCAGCCGTAGGTGAGTGGGGAGGGAGTTCCACATCCTGGCCGCCAGGTAGGAGAAGGATCTTCCTCCGACGGTGGATTTCCAAAATCGTGGGACGGAGGCGAGGGCGAGGCTGGCGGATCGGAGCTGGCGGGTGGGTGAGTAGAATGTGAGGCTGTTGTTGAGGTACTTCGGGCCCGTGTCGTGGAGAGCTTTGTGTCCGTGGGTGAGGAGTCTGAACGTGATCCTCTTGTTGACGGGGAGCCAGTGAAGGTCTTTCAGGTGGGCAGAGATGTGGCTGCGGCGGGGGATGTCCAGGATGAGTCGTGCTGAGGCGTTCTGAATGCGCTGGAGTCTGTTCTGGAGTTTAGCTGTGGTTCCAGCGTAGAGGGTGTTCCCGTAGTCCAGACGGCTGGTGACGAGGGCCTGGGTGACCGTCTTCCTGGTTTCGGTGGGGATCCATTGGAAGATCTTTCGAGCAAGCACAGAGTAATAAAGTGCACAGAGTCCTAAAACCCAACGACAACAGGTTCAGAAAACAGGAGGGTGAAAGCGAAAAGTTGGGGGATATCCCTGCAGAAAGACCCAAATGCAAGACCAGGCAAGCATGGATACCTTCAGCAGACGAGGAAGAAAAGGTGGAAGGAGGGCTGCAAGAAGGAGACCAGAGCCATTTCTCTTTCCTTGTGCCTTCCAGCTTAGAATGCAATCTGTCTCTGAGTGTGCTGGAAGGCAACAAGCTTGACTTGTAGGACAGAACAGTTTAAAAATGATGAATTCAAGTTGACAATGCCCGCAGCTGAGGGGAGAAAATTAGCTCTGCCTCTGGAGGAGAGGAAAGTTGTTGCAAAGGGAATGAAGGTTGTTCTTGCCTTCGAAGAGATAAGGTTTCCATGTGTAATGTTTAAGGATGCAGCATCAATGTGGCGAGTGGACTAGCAACACTGGGTAAGCCCAAACCTAGCTTACCCACAGGGATTTTTGAAAAGTTGTTATTATACTTTGAGTAAGTCTGTGACATGCATCAGGTAGTGAAGGAACATTGGGGGGGTGACACTGTTGGACAAGTTACCTGCAGTTATCTCTATAGATGGAAGAATGCCAATTTTATATGCAATCCTACAAAATAGACAGAGTATAAAGCTACAAATGAAATTTTGATGCACACTTTTGGGTTGACCAGATAAATATCAGGGATACCACTCAAGAGACCCAACAATCCTGTCGCGGGTTTGTAGCTATTTTATTGAAGTCATTGGAACCCCATGGCTAAGAGCAGCAGTATGACAGCTTATGGTGGGCTGCATGATTTACTTATGCAAGAGAACATTTGTAATAAATGTTACAGAGCAGCATCAGTATCCACCTGACTCAAAGCTCACTGATGCCACTAAACGTGGGAAGTGAGTTGACCTGTGAGTCGGTACCAGGACACGAGGGGGTTGCAAAAAAGGGTGGTCAGGCTCTAACAAAAAGACCTCTGATTATCCAACAGATCCCAAAACTTCTGTTAATGAAGGGGAGACCCCCAAAACTTTTGGACAGAAGACAGAGCACCAGAGTGGAAAAGGCGCTATAACAATGGCTGGTGCTTTGGCTAATTGCAGCCAAAAAACACAGGAGAGGTTATGTTTGCAATAAGAACCCCCCTACTGGTGAGCAGCCCTCAGCTATGACTAGTGTATCTCTGGGAACAGAGAACTTCTCTGGGGAGGGGAAGTGGCATATGCCCTTGTGTCCCTTACCTGGGAGGTAGGCTCTAGTGGGATACCTGTGCCAGCCAGATTCTGCTGAAGGGGAGGTTGGTTTCTTCAGAGCATTATGTGAAGTGTCAGATCTTCAGAGTAAGATTACCCAGTAGCCGTAGTCACCTTAGATTAGAGGAGGACAGTTTCTCAGAGGAGAGAAGTTGTTTGCCTGGACTCAGATTTACCTGTAGACTGCATCCTAGGCTGTAAAGACCACAAACAAGAGGGAAATCTGAGAGTGAGAGCACCAAGGTTGCCAAACTTCAGGTCTCTGATGGTCTCAGTTTTGGAGGCTCTGGAGGAAAGTAAGGGGTACAAGACTGGTGTAAGGAATGAGACCAGGGGTTACCTCCTTTGACAGGAGAGGGCCTTGAGATTGCCTCTTCTAAGGCTATGTCTGCATGTGCTGTCTTGAGAGGCAGGTGACAGGAGACCTCAAACAAACAGACCCATGCTTGGCACAGAGTGTGCCACCCTTTAGGTTTCGGACAGTGTATCTACTGTAGAGATCGTGGATTGACTGGAAGCACTTAGTCTCCAGGTGTTAGGAGAAGGGCCAACTTCCACAGGAGCGAAGAAGAATCCCTCCACCTCCAAGACACAGCAGCAGGAATGCGATAACAGAGTATACGACACTCCTGTCTACTGTCTCCTAAAAGTATGAGGGAATTTACCCAAGGAGTGTCCACCACTCTCCTCATACGAGGGGTAACAAAATAGCAGAAGGCGTCTCTGAGGATGGTCCAGGCTAGGAAACAAAAGCACGTTATGAACAGTCACACTCCCTATGGTTACTCTAAACACAGCGAAACATTGACAAGTGTGATTAATAATGGATCTTACCCCAATTGTAGGTCGGGCAAGCGTCATCGATGAGTCCAGGCAAAAGGGAGGGGGCCAATAAGGACTCACGAAGGACTCAACACACCTCAGACGCAAACCAAAGTTTAAAGGAAGGTGAGGTGAACCGACCGGCTGTCTGAAGGGGGGCCAGTGCAGCGGAGCAGTAACACCAATCACCAAACACAAGCAAACCAACTCAAAACAAAAGGAGTGAGGGGCACCGACCGGCTGCACAGGGGGCGAGTACAGCGGAGCAGTACCCACTCAGGAGGTGAGACACCCGGCCCCTAGTAAGTCAGGGCGGAGCGCTCACTCTCGATAGGAAACCCAATAGAAAGGAATAAGCAAAGGAGGTAGTGCAGCCAAAGAAACAAGGAGACTGTAGAAAGTGAACGGACGACGCCCGCAAAATGCGTGAGATATAGCAGGGCGTCGCGTTCACCGGTAAAAGAAGCGGCGAAGTTTTACCGCTTAACAGTCAGGCACACACACACCCTCGAGGAGGAGAATTCGAAGGGCAAAAGGGCAGCAACCAGGAATAGCAGCGTCTAAACAACAGAACTCCAGCAGAGAGTCCTCAGACGCCAGCACCAAACTCGAGCAGGAACCAGGAAGTGGGGAGGGGGCGTGGTCAAAAGAAAGTAAGCCAAGCAATGACGGGAGGGCTCTGCTCCTCCTTATTCCCCTTAGGGAATGTCAATAAAGTACATGCTCTGACAATAAGGGGCCATAAAAAAGTGTCAGAACCACATTAAGCACACAAGTCAAGGCTGATTCCTAACAGTACCCCTCCTTAAAGACCTATTTACTGGACCTGGTTTCGAGGGATGCAATCTGTGGAACTGTCGGATCAACCGCACTGCATGTATATTTTCCGCAGGTTCCCAGGATCTTTCTTCAGGGGGGTATCCTACCCAATCAATGAAGTACTGGAGTTTACCTCGGATTCGTCTGGAGTCCAAGATTTTGCTTACTTCATATTCTGTCTCTCCGTCTATCTGCACTGGAGGGGGAGGGATTTCAGGGACCAGGGAAGGTATGTATTTCTTGATCAAGGAACTGTGGAACACAGGATGGATTTTCATGCATGGGGGTAGCTGGAGTTTTAGGGTGACAGGGGTGAGTATTTTCTCTATGGGGAAGGGCCCTATGAAGCGTGGTTGGAATTTTTTCGACCCCTCCATTCTGAGGTTTTTTGTGGACAGCCACACTTTCTCTCCTATTGTGTATACTGGCTCTGTTCTACGATGCTTATCGGCTTGTCTCTTCATTGCTTCTTTAGCCTTTTCTAGCTCTGTCTTTGCTGCTTCCCATGTGCTCTGGATGAGGGCATGTTGTTCATCTAAAGCGGGTAATGTGTCATCGGGGGGTAAGACAATGGGGAGCATTCTAGGGTGTTGGACGTGTACAAAGTAGAAGGGAGAGACCTTGGTGGCTGCATGACTGGAATTGTTATAAGCAAATTCAGCTAAAGGGAGGGCTTGAACCCATGTAGATGGAAAAGTGGTTAACAAACACCGCAGGAATTGTTCTAACGTTTGGTTAGTTCTTTCGGTTTGCCCATCTGTTTGGGGGTGATATGCGGTAGAAAGCCTGTGATCAATTCCCAACACCTCACACATTCCTCTCCAGAACTTAGAGACAAACTGGGGACCTCGGTCCGAGATGATAACTGTGGGCAACCCATGTAATTTCACCACTGTGTCCAAAAAGACAGCCACTAGTTCTTTAGAGGAAGGTACTTTCCATAGAGGAATGAAATGACTCATTTTGGACAACAGATCTACTACTACATAGATAGTAGTATAGCCTTGACATGGTGGTAGATCCGTCATGAAGTCCATACTAATAGTATGCCATGGTGCAGGGGGTATGGCTATATGCTTTAGAAGCCCTGTGGGTGCACAATGAGAAGCCTTTTGGCGGGCACATATCGCGCAAGCGTGTACATATTCCAAAACGTCTTGAGACAAAGTGTCCCACCAAAACCATCTGCGGCATAATTCAATAGTCTTACGCCCACCTGTATGTCCTGCCAAAGGGCTACTATGACACCATACAATGATCTTTTGTCTCAAGGGAGAGGCAGGCACAAACATCTTATTGTCATGATAATATATCCCTTCTTTGATGGTGTGGAGGGGGTTTTGTAACCACTCATCCGATGGGATAGCTACGAGTAGGCCCTTGAGGTCCTCAAGAAGTGTGTGATCCTTTTCCCCCACCCCAAGGATCTTGTTTTCAGGGATGATCGGAAGTGGTTGTTCTCGGTTGGGGCGGTCGTCCAATCCTAGACGGGACAATGCATCTGCTTTTCCCTGTTGTGTGCCGGGCCTGTAAGTGATCACAAAATCATATTCACTGAAGAACAATAACCACCTCATCTGTCTGGGCGTGAGCGCTCTGGCTGATTTAAAGAATTGAAGATTTTTATGGTCAGAATAAATGGTGACCACATGAGGAGACCCTAATAAGTGATGTCTCCATTCCTGAAAGGACAATTTGATGGCCAACAGTTCTCGCTCCCCTATGGTGTAGTTTCTTTCCGCAGGCAGTAAGGTTTTGGAAAAGTAAGCGATGGGATGCATTTGACCGGTATCAGTGTCTCGTTGGGAAAGAATACCCCCTACAGCATATTGCGAGGCATCAGCCTCCACATAAAAAGGTTGAGTATTGTCTGCGTGTCGGAGAATAGGAGCTGAAGTGAACTTATCTTTTAGGACACAAAATGCTTGTTCTGCCTCAAGGGTCCAAACAAAAGGCACCCCTTTTCTCAAGAGTTTTGTGATGGGGGAAACAGTGTCAGAAAACCGATCAATGAATCGCCGATAGAAATTTGCGAATCCTAGAAAGGATTGTATTTCTCTGACCGAAGTGGGACTTTTCCATTGCACCAATGCCTCTACTTTCTTGGGGTCCATTTGCAGGCCACCAGGTTTAATGGTAAAACCCAAGAAATCAACTTCTGTGGTGTGAAAGGTGCTTTTATCCAATTTGGCGTATAACTGATTCTCCTGTAACTTGTGTAATATTCTTTGTACATGCTCTACATGATCTGTTTCGTTTTGGGAGAAGATAAGAATATCATCGATATAGACTATGACAAAAATATCGATGTACTCCCTCAGAATGTCATTAATGAAGTATTGGAATGCCGCCGGGGCATTGCATAACCCGAACGGCATTACACAATACTCATAGAGTCCGAATTTGGTACGAAAGGCAGTTTTCCATTCGTCTCCCTGTTTTATCCTAATCAAATGGTAAGCACCCCTGAGATCGATTTTGGTGAATATTTTTGCCCCTTTAATCTGGTCTAGAAGGACAGGAATCAGAGGAAGGGGATATTTGTTTTTTATGGTTATTTTGTTCAGGGCTCTATAGTCCAAGCAAGCCCTGAGCCCTCCTTCTTTCTTATCGATAAAAAACAAAGGGGAAGAAACAGGTGACGTGGAAGGTCTGATGAATCCTTTGGCAAGCATTTCATCCAGATAGTTTTTTAGGTAGTCGTTTTCCGAGGGAGTCAAGGCATAAATGCGACTGCAGGGCAAGTCAGCACCGGGTATCAGGTCAATCCTGCAGTCATAGCTCCTGTGTGGAGGCAATTTGGTAGCTTCCTGCTCACTAAATACGTTGGAATACTCTGCATATTGGTCAGGTAAACACGAGTCCACCCCTGATTGTACTGCACAAAATAACGGCAAGTCTGGTTCTCTGGCTTCCTGGTAACAGTGTTTTCTACAGAAAGGAGAACTCAATGTAACAGTTCTCTTCACCCAATCTATAGCAGGATTGTGTATCTGCAACCATGGGACTCCCAAGATGACACCAAAATTGGGGGCATCAATCAGGTCAAAAACAAGGTTCTCGGAGTGACCGTTATTGAACACGATAGTCAGTGGTGGAGTTTGATAACTAATCATTCCGGAGGATAACTCAGCACCATCCACCGCCCAAATGGATTCAGGCTGAGGTTTAGCTACAAAGGTAAGACCCAATTGTTTGGCTAGTTGGATGTCAAAAAAATTCCCCGTAGCTCCGGAATCCAACAGAACTGACATGGTATATTGCCTTTTGACCAAATAAGTGAGAGTAATGGGTACAGTGAAATGCTTAACCACTATTACTGGTTTGGAGGAGATCTGTGGATGGTTTGAGCTTAAGGAATCGACCTCTATGTTCCTCAAGCTTTCGAGTTTTCCGAACTCGAAAGACTGCTTACTGATTGTTTGAGGTTTTAGGGCGCACAGGACATTCTCTAGCGAAATGCCCTCCTTTTCCACAGTAGAGACAAAGGTTTAGTTTCCTTCTCTTCTCTTTTTCTTCCGTGGATAGAGGCCCGCGAATTCCCCCTATTTGCATGGGTTCTGGGGCATCTTTCGATATGGGTTTCTCAGTTCTGTGGAAGACCATCTTGGGCACAATAGTACGATTCCTTTCTCCTTTTCTCTCATGCAACCTATGATCTAACTTCACTACCAGATCAATAAAGGAGGCACAGTCCTCGGGGGGATTCACTATCTGAGAGAGTAGGTCTTTTATTTCCTCACATAGCCCCCGGTAAAACAAGGAGGTTCTTTTGTCTTAGGGCCAGTGGGTTTCGGCTACCAAGCGGTTGAAATTGGTTATATAAGAGAGCAGATCCTTCGAACCGTGTCTGAGATTAAGTAACGAGAGAGCCGCGAGAGCAATCTTCGGATTAAACAAGCGGGCCAGTGCATCGGGCCTGTTGAAAACTCTGCACTGGCTTCCCATCCAAAAACGGATTGCCTTCAAGGCTTTGACGCTGGCCTACAAAGCTCTCCACATGGTGGGAGCAAAATACCTTCAAAAGAGACTGGTCTTTTATCAACCGACTAGGTCCTTGAGGTCGGAATCTCTGTTCTTGGCGGTCGTCCCGCGTGTGCAGAGAGCGCGCCTGGGAGGCCGCTCTTTTGGATTGCTGGCGCCACAGTTGTGGAATTCTTTGCCGCTTGCCCTGCGGGGAGCTTCTAGTCTCCTTGCTTTTAGAAAAGGTTTGAAAACCTGGTTGTTTACTCAGTAGCCGGTTTTCCTGTTTGTTCTTGTTCTGTATTTCTGTTCTTTCTTTTATCGGTGTTATGTTATTGTGTGGCAGCCTTCCTTCTCCAATAAAGCGCCGGGACACTCTTTTTGAGTAGCCGTGCGCTATATAAAAGAATAAATAACATAACATAACATAACATAACAACTCAGTGTCACTAGCTTGCATGTAGGAATGCTTAGCAAAAAGACTTCTCATTTTCTCCTTAAACTGATCGAGATCGTACAACAAGGGATCGTTGTTCTGTACTAGCGGAACAGCCCATTCTGCTGCGTTCCCGGCTAGATATGATATGATGAAAGCCACCTTGGCCGAATCGTCAGGAAAGGACGCCGCTTTGCATAAGAACTGGAGTTGGCATTGATTCATAAAGACTTCAAATTTAGAGCTATCTCCTGAGAACCTCTCGGGCATGGCTAAGGGCACAGGGTTCAGGGTGTGCACCGTGACTTGAACAGGGGAAGCAGTAGGATCAGCGCTAGCTCTCGGGTCTTGTTCTGTAGGGGACAGTGTGAATTTGGCAGGCTGAATATAGCTTTTGCGGATTTTAGGAATGGTGCCTGTTCTCAACTGATGGACTTCTGCAACTAGTCTCTGGTTTTCTGTTCCTAATCTGCCTACTTCTGTCTGCAGGGCCACAAAAGCGGCCATTAAATCCTCCATAGTAAGGGTCTGGGGGGCAGGGCCCGCAGCCTCCATAGCGGGGTCAGGATTCATCCTCGCTCAGGGGAAGGATAATTCGTGGGCTTGGCTTTCTGTTAGGAGAAGGGCCAACTTCCACAGGAGCGAAGAAGAATCCCTCCACCTCCAAGACACAGCAGCAGGAATGCGATAACAGAGTATACGACACTCCTGTCTACTGTCTCCTAAAAGTATGAGGGAATTTACCCAAGGAGTGTCCACCACTCTCCTCATACGAGGGGTAACAAAATAGCAGAAGGCGTCTCTGGGGATGGTCCAGGCTAGGAAACAAAAGCACGTTATGAACAGTCACACTCCCTATGGTTACTCTAAACACAGCAAAACATTGACAAGTGTGATTAATAATGGATCTTACCCCAATTGTAGGTCGGGCAAGCGTCATCGATGAGTCCAGGCAAAAGGGAGGGGGCCAATAAGGACTCACGAAGGACTCAACACACCTCAGACGCAAACCAAAGTTTAAAGGAAGGTGAGGTGAACCGACCGGCTGTCTGAAGGGGGGCCAGTGCAGCGGAGCAGTAACACCAATCACCAAACACAAGCAAACCAACTCAAAACAAAAGGAGTGAGGGGCACCGACCGGCTGCACAGGGGGCGAGTACAGCGGAGCAGTACCCACTCAGGAGGTGAGACACCCGGCCCCTGGTAAGTCAGGGCGGAGCGCTCACTCTCGATAGGAAACCCAATAGAAAGGAATAAGCAAAGGAGGTAGTGCAGCCAAAGAAACAAGGAGACTGTGGAAAGTGAACGGACGACGCCCGCAAAATGCGTGAGATATAGCAGGGCGTCGCGTTCACCGGTAAAAGAAGCGGCGAAGTTTTACCGCTTAACAGTCAGGCACACACACACCCTCGAGGAGGAGAATTCGAAGGGCAAAAGGGCAGCAACCAGGAATAGCAGCGTCTAAACAACAGAACTCCAGCAGAGAGTCCTCAGACGCCAGCACCAAACTCGAGCAGGAACCAGGAAGTGGGGAGGGGGCGTGGTCACAAGAAAGTAAGCCAAGCAATGACGGGAGGGCTCTGCTCCTCCTTATTCCCCTTAGGGAATGTCAATAAAGTACATGCTCTGACAATAAGGGGCCATAAAAAAGTGTCAGAACCACATTAAGCACACAAGTCAAGGCTGATTCCTAACACCAGGTACGAATCCTTAACACTGGAACGTGTGGTTCACCCAGGAATGAGTGCAGTCAAAGGGCCGGGTCTATATCCAACACAAGGA
Source organism: Lissotriton helveticus (assembly GCF_964261635.1). Lineage (NCBI taxonomy): Eukaryota > Metazoa > Chordata > Amphibia > Caudata > Salamandridae > Lissotriton > Lissotriton helveticus. Next base: position 1,622,037,875 of record NC_136068.1, on the reverse strand, counting down.
GATGATGGGCGGGGCGCTGAAACTTTTCAGACACTCACCCCCAGTCACAGATCTGGGTTGAAGCCATCATCGTTCTTTAGCTCACTTCCCCACCCCAGTTCAGACAGACCCTAGAGACCAGTGGGTAACTCCTTCCCAGCCAGCATGGTAGAAGTGAGGCCTACTCAAGACACTCGAGCTGTACATCCACTGAGTGAATGATCAGTGACATGATTCAATGAACTGACAACTCAAGTGTGGAAACGCTGGACCTTTGCTTCTTGAGTGTCCTGTTGCCAGTGTCATAGCACTGACACTGGGTTGCACCTAAGCGTATGCTTGGTTCTCCCGCCTTATATTTAGGATCTGCAGTAAGAAGGTGGGCTCCCCAGGGGTAGGATTAGTGGTGAGAGCAGAAATTGAAAGATGGATACTGGTAGGTTTAGGCAATGCGTTGTGCTGGAGTGCATCAGTATTGAATTGGGGCATCTATGTGGATAATCCCTCCATGTACATGCAGCGGGTGACTTTATCTATACTAATATAATAAAGAGAGAGCCCAAACCTTTAAGGCGGGTAATCTCAGGAACCACAGCACCAATCACAACACCCAATACAGCGTTGTAAAGGGCAGTTGCAGCAGAAGGACATAGGCTATGCAGACGCCCACCATATACATTTAAAAGGTAAAAGAACCGTTCCAGCAAAGTAGTCCCTTGTGGGCGTGTCTGCGTTGTGCTGTGGGCGTGTGCTGGGGGCGTGACAAACACTGGGGGCGTGTGGTATGTTCCGCCCTTCATGCCATGTCTCATATTGTGTGCTGTGGGCGTGTGCTGGGGGCGTGGGCATGTGCGAGGCGCGGGATTACGGAAAAAAAAAGCTAGCATTGTGCCCAATATTTCATTGTTTTTTCTTCCCAGGTTCTGTACATTCCAGCTCCGGGTGTCCACCCTCCTCCCTTTAAATACCGCGGCAACCTATAATCATAACCCACCCTTACTCCTTAAAATACCCCAACACCCTTAAACACTAATCCGTCTTAACCCGATAAATATACCCTGTACCCCAAAACCCAAACCTAGCCCTGAACCCTAAAACTACCCCTGTACCCCAAAACCCAAACCTAGCCCTGAACCCTATAAATACCCCTGTACCTCAAAACCCAAACCTAGCCCTGAACCGTAAAAATACCCCTGTACCCCATTACCCAAAACTATATCTGAACCCTTAAAATACCCAAACCCCCCAAAACATATACCTCAGTACCCCAAAACATATACCCCTATACCCATACTTACCTTATCCAAACATTTTTAAAAAAAACATGCTTTTACCATTCATGCATTTACAACGAATGTTGTTGTAAATGTACGCATGGTAAAAGCATATAAAATGTAATGCCATGCATTATAATGACATTGCGGAGTCATGGTACTTTCGTAATGAAAGTATGCGGAGTGATGGTATGCGGAAAGAAAGATGCGGAATAATGGGTGTTTACCCTCCCCGGTAAGTACATTGGTGGCATGGCGGCCCACATCTCCAGCAACATACTCATATTTTTTCACCACCGATTTGAAAAACGCACAGGTCTCTCTCATTGATGGCCAGCACCGACATACACTTTTAGACACACCTCCCGCCACAAGTTCTAGAATTGCGAACTTTAGAGCTGGGGAGCTACGTTCGAATCTCGGCATCAGCACAACATCCTGTGATTCCAGGCAAATCGCTTTGTCTCCCCGTGCCTACCACAAATGAATGTGTTCTTCTGTATTGTAAATTGTGCTCATGCCATGTTGTCGAGTACGCACTATATAATATTGCAAGAAAAAATAAAGTAGGGAAACTCGAGTTCACACACTACTGAACACGCACTCTTAAGTGCATCAACAGTGCACTGTGAATCGAAGCGTTTCACAGGCCTGCCACAGATAGGAAATGCTATAAAAACGAAATCCTACAAAACAATATACTACTGGCCGGCAGCAATTCATACCCGGACAACGTCGAGACGGGCTGCTAGTAAGGTATAAAAACATAAAGCCTCTAAAAAACGTCACATAAACAGATTCCAAACCTGATTTCTCGTATTCACAATTCCATAATACTTGCAAAAATGAAGCCTGAAGCGACCGCCGTTCAAAAGCTAAAATGTAGAACTGTAGTTCTAGATGAGGCTCTGCTGTGGGCTTAGGCGTGACAGCGCTGTTCCTGGCAGAAGGCAGCTGGAAACACATGTAGGCCATGGAGGTGAATTGGCACACAAACCCGCAGACTCAACTAGTATATGTAGTAGACCCTTGTACTCACTACCATTCCCATGTGATTCTTAGAGTTAATCCATTTGTATATCTTCCTTGAGTGACTTTACAACTTGTACATTTGAAATTTTCTCTATTTGTATCTCTTCCTTGTGTGACTGTCCATTTGCAATTTTTTCTGTTTGTGTCTTTTATGTAACTCATGTAATCCTAAATCCTTATGTATCGCAATTAGTTCTTTTGTAAAGCGCTCTGACACCTTCGGGTAATGTTCGCGCTATATAAAATCGCATTAAATAAATAAATAAAATAAACAGGCCTCCGCTCGGGAAAGTCAGACTGGGCTGACCATGTACAGGAGCAATCAATTTACAGTGACCTGGTTATTCCTTATTTACACCTCTTGAAACCTGGGGTCATCACTTAGGCGCTGGAGAGTCAGCACGCGCCTCTTTTCCTCACTCTGTCTCAGGAAGGCAGCAGAGGGCATTCCATCTTCTAGTCCCTCTTCTTTGTCAATGGCCCAGATGCGGATAGCAAAATCTAAGATCGGATACTTTCACTGCCCGAGTCCTGATAGGGATTGGGAGCCTTCTTTCCGCTGCTAAGGTCCCTGAGTGACAGTGAAGACCCCTTTCCTTTGCTGTGGCCTAGAGCAGTGAATGTTCTTGATATTCGACGTTTCTGAACTTAAGTAAACTGAATAGTTTACTTAAGTTCAAAGACCAACGCCGAGGGAGAACTGACAATGCATGCCAGCCAGCATGACGTCAGACCGCCCACCCCCTGGGCGGTCTGGCCTCATGTTGACTGACATGCATTGTCAGACATGGGAGCAGCAGGCAGCAGCACAACACAAGTGCGCATGAGTGGGGACGGAGGGCGAATTTTCGCACCGTCCCCACTCATGCGCACTTGTGTTTTAACTTGTTAGCGCATGCCCATTAGGAGCCCCTCGGTCTCCTAATGAGCGTGCTGCGGGCGAGGATTAACTGTGCCCTGGCGCTGCAGATTGGCTTAGGGGTTGCCACTCTGTGCTGCTGTTCCTGTTCCAGTTCCTGTTTAAAGATGAGACGCCAACGCGGACCAGGAGCAGAGGCGGTCAGGTAAGTTTTCTTAATGTTATTCTCCCTTGGCGCACCCCCCACCGTGACCCCCTCCCCACGCAACCCCCGCGCCACCCCCCCTCACGAGTACTGCATTGATTTGTCAGTTTGTTAAAGATGAAGATAAGGCGTGTAACCACTGTTCAGGAGACCGCTTCCAGGCACCGAGGGAAGATCAGTGCTTAGTTGAGCCTGTGTGTGAGAGACTACAGGCCTCAACACTCACTGTCACTCCCACATGTTATTGAGGCTTTTGGATACAACGCAAGGGTGGGCAAAGGGACTAAAGTGATGAGCTAAAAAAAAAGGCCAGATACCAAGGAACAGGAAAAAGTGGCTGAATGCCAGCACGGTCCCACTTTCCTTTGCAGTGTAGGCTGTTGCAGTGACGAACAGCCTACAATAACACCAGTGTCTGTGGGGGGGCTGCTTGCATTCTTGGGTCTGTGCTGAGCACCCCCAGCTGCTCAGAGGCCCCAGCTGACGTGGTGTTTTGTACTGGAGTCTGTCACCAGGCAATGTCGGGCCTAGACAGGCTGAAAGACATGAAACCTATTGAGTGCAGTGCATTGAAGGGTGAGTGATGTCTGTGTGACTATAGGGTGAGCAGTGTGCCTGTGTGAGTCCTGGGTGAGTGATGTCTGTGTGAGCGCAGGGTCAGCAGTGTGCCTGTGTGAGTGATGTCTGTGACAGTGCAGGGTCGGTGATGTCTGTGTAAGCGCAGGGTGAGCAGTGTGCCTGTGTGAGTCCAGGGTGAGTGATGTCTGTGTGAGTGCAGGTTGAGCAGTGTGCCTGTGTGAGTCCAGAGTGAGTGATGTGGATGGGTGAATGCTGGCTTAGTGATGTGTCAGGGAAGGGTGAGTAATGGATCTATGAGTGCAGGGTGACTGTGCCTATGCGAATGCAGGGAGAGAGATGTATCTGTGCAAGTGCAAAGAGACTTGTCTGGCTACTCCCAGAGATGTATTGGCCAAGATACCTCTTTCTCAAATGTGCTTAAGAATGCACCATTTGCCCACTCTTTTTTCAAAATGTTCTCGTGGGAGAACCGCCGAATCCCCCATAGGTGGTTGGGCCTCGCTCGCTGCGCGCGCTCGCCACAGTGCAGTATTTACGCCTCACCACTTTCAAATGTCACCAGCCGCCCCTGCACTCCCTCCGAGGTGACTGTCTGACAGTCCCTGTATATATGACATTCCTGAGTGAAGCGCAGAGCACTTGAGAGGCCCAGTTGTTCTCAGTGAGGGCGGTGACCATGGGTGTGGACCACCTCCCTTTCAGTGGGTCAGAGCCTGAGGACATTCAAGCGGGCCACATCCCTTCTCTGGCGCAGAGAGGAATGATATGTCCGGACAGCTTCCCTCTCACAGAGCCTGGACCGCCTTCCCCCACCCACACAAGATCCGCTGTATAGCCCACTTCAACTCACTGGGCAGCAGTCCGGCCCACTTCTACAAAGTGGCTGCTTTTTTGCAACCACTCGTTCCTGGAGTGCAGCCTGGCTAGTTACAAAATAAATAAAAAAAACATCTCTAAAACTTATCGCATGAAGAGTTCGCTACAGTTGAGGCCTGCTTCCTCCAAGTCGCTGATTTCCATGGTCCTTAGACAGATGGTGCATTCCAACACATAGCCCCAAGAGGGGGAGTCGGTTCATCCCATTGAGGCAGGGACGCCTCTCTGGGCAGCTGCTAGAGCCAGTGTCCCCCAGCGATTTTAACTGCAGCTGAGGGAGATGGTACAGTCCCCGACAGGAGGGGCTTGTGAATGAGAGTAAAGTCTTACATTTACGAGGGTGATTAAAGTAAAGTGAATGATGACTAAACCATTTTAAGGAGAGTGCAGCAGATTTGCACACAAAACAGATGACCCTCATGAATTCTATAAAGAATATTGCTTTAAAGAAAAGTGAACATGATTAAAAAGAGAGGTACACTCTATATTAATGAGAGTTGATGGGTATAAATTGAGGGCTGGGAGGATGCACTAGGCGGCTGTTAGGGCCTGCGTCCTACTTGCACAGTGATTTCATTGTTCCTCAGGCAAGTCATGCGTGCAGTCCCTTACAGGGCATGCAACAGATTGGCTGTAGTGTCGGCTCCCTCCCCCTGAGGCACGGGAGGCCTCTGAGTGGCTGTAAGGGCCCGTTTCCTCCATGTCGCAGGCTAGCTTGTGACGTCCCATACAGGGTGGTCTACTAAGACTGTCTGCAATGACGGGAGCCTCCCGTCTTTTGAGGCCTAGGAGCCGGAGGGCGCGGGTCCTTCCATGCCACGGTCACCTTGCGCAGTCCTAATGCTGTGCCGTTTTGCAGGGCTTTAAGTGGGCCGGGTCTCACCGGGTCTGAGCACCGGTAGTCTTTTAAAGGGGGCCTCGAACGGGTCTCTTTCGAGCTCTGTTTTGTGCCCTGGCACTGGCGGTCCGTTTCTTTCCCAGACTGCAGTGACAACAGGCACATTGATGAGTGCGTGCTCACACTGCTCCCTTCTCACTAATGGAGGAGTTGCGGCATGACGTCATGCCAGGTGAGTGTTGTAGGGGAAGGGAAATCCTTTAAAGAGAGTCATTTTCTCTCTGGATTTCCCTTCTTTTTTAATCCCGGGAGCAGCAACGCAGTCTTGGTGTCACCAGGGCTCTAAGTGGAAGCTTTTTCAATATTATATACAACAAGCCATAGTTGCTACTTATATATCTAATGCAACTAACAACCATTGACAAAGCCAATCGTCCTGATTTATTTTAGGTATGATGTTATTTGTTGTATCATAAATCTAGATCCAATGACAGAAACAACAAAATACAAGTCGGGCGGAACACTATGCTAAGCACAGATTTTTTAGTTTAGGTGTTTTTAAGCCACGGCCTTAATTCACTAGGCACGTCCCTTTGAGAGCCCCTACAGTTTTTTCATCGCACTTAAAGCCTTGCAGTTTTGGCTGCAATGGCGGCTTCCTCACTTTGAGGCCTGAGATACCTCGCTGAGTGACTGTAAGGGCAGGTGTACTCCAAGTCCTTGATTTGTATACCTCTCAGTCTCGGGCCATCTCCTGAGAGTGGCTGAATGGTGCAGGCCCTCAGGCTTGTATCAGGTCGCAGTGACTTCCCAAGCTTCTCGGGCATGACAGGGCCCGTCCCTGAGGTAGACGCTGCCTTGCATCGAGGGCCCTGGGGCGGCTGACAGGGCCCACTGCCTCAATGACGCGTCCGCCTCTGTAATTTTCCACGTTTCCCTGGCGGGTGGTGCAGTCAGGACAGGCCGCTCCACTCTGCCTCCTTGAACAAGTATCTCTTGATAAGATTCATTCTTACATCACGTCTAGGAAAGGATTATGCTGAGCCAGCAAATGTCTTATTTCTTGATGCGCTGCCAATAATATCCATGCAGGGAAAAAAAATGAACTATTTATTACTAGAGCTGGGCCTTGGCTGCCTGGCCGGGAAGACAGAGCACTCTAATTAACAAGAGCTATTAATTTCAGCTAGCAGGCGGCAGGCGTGGGGTGCTGCCCCCTCCCTTCGGGACAGAGTGTGCGCTGCCCACTTAATCCTGTTTCCCTCACAGCGAGACGGCAGAGATGCGGGGCTCGGCCACCGGACGCTCGTTCGTGCCAAAGATCCGCTGGACCCTTGTCTGGAAAAACACACAGCCGGGCGACGCCGTGGCGTCCAATGTCAACCAATCACTGGATTTTACTGACCCCCGTATCTTTTCACCTATCACAGGACTTCACCTATCCATGCACTAGCCAAAATCAGCCTATCACCGGTATTTACCAATCCCATTACCACCTAAACCCAGCCTATCACAAGACTTCACCGATCTATACACTAGCTAAATTCAGCCTATTACAGGTCTTTATCTAATCCTTTACGTCTAAACCAGCCTACCACAGTTCTTTACCAATCCCTTTAACAGTAAGGCCCACTCTATGGCATGCATGTGCTGGGCCAGTTTATCACAGGTTAGACCTGTTCCTGTGCCAGCCATGCCTAGCTTATCACAAGCTGTACTGCCCCTTTATGAGGTTCTCCTAATTACAAGGCTTTACTATAGGTGTACCCGGTCAGGGTTAACCTAACACAGGTCTTTACCTATCCTCCTATGAGCCAGGATCTACCTCATGTTGTTACTGTGCCTCTGTCAATTCATCAGCTTATCACAAGCGCGTTACCTAGTATATCCAAGGACAGGATATTTTATCACAAGAGTTTGCCTATCCATAATTGGACAAGAGTCTGCATCGTGCAGATTCTTACCTATACCTGTTATAAATCATCCAACGACAGGCATGTATCTATCCTTGCACCAGCTAAAGCGCAGAATGTTTTTACCTATCGCCTACTGCTGGCTTGATCCGTCATTTATAGGCCTTATCCTGTGCTTGCAGAGGGCCAGCCTATCAGATGTTGTCACGTACTGGGATGATGCAAGACTATCACAGGTGATTGCCTATCCCAGTACAGGTTAGCTTATCACAGGTATTTATTATAGTACTGGGTCAATGTCAGCCTTCCACAGGTCTCTGCCTATTCCTGAACATGAGCATGCTCAACCTACCACAAGTCTTAACCTATCCCTGAACTGGGCTAAGGTCAGCTTATCACAGTTCTTTATTTATTATAGTAGAGTCAGTGTCAGCCTATCGCAGGTCTTTGCCTATCCATTTATTGTCCCGGCCTATCACAGGTCTTTGTCTACCCTTGAACTTGATTATGTTCATCCTATCACAAGCCTTTACCCAGCCCTGAACTGGGCCAAAGCCAGCTTTTCACAGGGTTACTAACCCTTTTGTGAGCAGGTGCCCTGCTGTCACCTATATCTATCTGCACCGCTTCTAAAGCTCACTTGGTTCCAATCTGGACTTTGGGAACCTAGTATTTGTCCTGCTATTTACCACCTAGTCCTGGAAAGTTTGATGGCCTTAGTGCCAATATCTAACTTCAAAGTGATAGAGCGCAACTTCTCTTTTTATTTGTAGGGGTGCGTTATAATCATGGTTAGTCCGCATCCACATATAATGTGTTGTATTTTATTATTGGAATGTGAATTGTAATAACGTGTAAGAGAAGTGTTAGAGTTTTTCGTCATTTAACCAAAGAGTTATTGTAGTAAATGTACAAATTTAGGTAACCATATATGTCTCAATCAATCAATCAATGAACAATTTGTATAGCGCGCTACTCACCCGGAGGGTCTCAAGGTACTTGGGGAGAGGGGTCCGCTACTGCTCGAACAGCCAGGTCTTGAGTTGCTTCCTGAAGGAGAGGTGGTCTTGGGTAATACGGAGGTGGATGGGGAGGGAGTTCCAAGTCTTGGCTGCCAGGTAGGAGAAGGATCTTCCTCCCATGGTGGCTCTTCGAATGCGTGGGATGGTGGCGAGGGCGTGGCTGGTCAGCTGGCGGGTGGGAGTGTAGAAGGTCAGGCGGTTGTTGAGGTACCTGGGGCCCAGGTCGTGGAGGGCCTTGTGTGCGTGGGTGAGGAGTCGGAACGTAATTCTCTTGCTGACGGGGAGCCAGTGCAGGTCTCTCAGGTATCCGGTGATGTGGCTGTGTCGGGGGATGTCCAGGATGAGTCGTGCGGAGGCGTTCTGGATGCGTTGGAGTCTTTTCTGTAGTTTGGCTGTGGTTCCGGTGAAGAGGGTGTTCCCGTAGTCCAGTCGGCTGGTGACGAGTGCCTGGGTGACTGTCTTCCTGGTTTCGGTGGGGATCCAACGGAAGATCTTTCGGAGCATGCGTAGGATGTTGAAACATGATGATGAGACGGCGTTGACTTTTCTGGTCATCGAGAGGGAGGAGTCCAGGATGAAGCCCAGGTTGCGTGCGTGGTCTGTTGGTTTGGGTGCGCTGCCCAGGGCAGGGGGCCACCAGGAGTCGTCCCAGGCAGAGGGTGATGATCCAAGGATGAGGACTTCCATCTTGTCTGAGTTCAGTTTCACGCGGCTGTTCATCATCCACTTGGCTACGTCTTTCATCCCTTCGTGTAGGTTGGTTCTGGCGGTGGCTGGGTCGTTGGTGAGGCAGAGGATCTGCTGGGTGTCGTCGGCGTAGGAGATGATGTTGAGGTTGTGTTGGCATGCGATGGCTGCGAGGGGGCTCATGTGGACGTTGAAGAGGGTGGGGCTGAGTGATGATCCTTGTGGAACGCCGCAGATGACTTCGGTGGCCTCGGATCTGAACGGGGGAAGGCGGACTCTCAGGGTTCTTCCGGCGAGGAACGAGATGATCCACTCCAGTGCCTTCTCTTGGATTCCGATGTTGCTGAGGCGTTGTATTAGGGTGCGGTGACAGACAGTGTCGAACGCTGCGGAGAGATCCAGGAGGATGAGGGCCTCTGTTTCCCCGTTGTCGAGCAGGGCTCGGATGTCGTCAGTGGCTGCGATGAGGACGGTCTCGGTGCTGTGGTTGGCTCGGCAGCCGGACTGCGAGTGGTCGAGGGATCCGTTCGTCTCGAGGAAGGCGGCAAGCTGTCTGTTGACGATCTTCTCGATGACTTTGGCAGGAAACGGGAGGAGCGAGATGGGGCGGTAGTTCTTGAGGTCGGTGAGGTCTGCTGATGGTTTCTTCAGGAGGGCGCTGAGTTCGGCATGCTTCCAGCTCTCCGGGAAGGTGGCGGTGTTGAAGGAGCAGTTGATGATGTCTCGGAGTTGGGGTGCGATGACGGAGTGGCCTTGTTGAAGACGTGGTGGGGGCATGGGTCGGATGGAGATCCGGAGTGGATGGTGTTCATCGTTTGGATGGTGTCTTCGGTGCTGACTGGGGTCCAGGCGCGGAGGGTGGTGGTGGGGGGTGTTGGTTCTGTGGTTGGGTGCGTGGTCTGTGCGCCGAAGCTGTTGTGTATGTCTGCGATCTTGCTGCGGAAGAACGAGGCGAGTGAGTCGCAGAGGTCTTGTGAGGGAGTGATGTCGTTGTTTCCGGCGCTGGGGTTGGGGAGCTCTTTGACGATGCTGAATAGTTCCTTGCTGTTGTGTGCGTTGTTGTCTAGTCGTTCCTTGAATGCTGTCTTCTTGGTGGTGTGGATCAGCTGGTGGTGTTTGCGGGTGGCGTGCTTGAGGGTGGTCATGTTGTCTGTAGTCGGGTTTTTTCGCAATGCTTTCTCGAGGGTACGGCAGTTCTTCTTGGAGTTCTTGAGGTCGTCGTTGAACCAGGAGGCTTTCTTGCTTCCGGGCCTGCTGGGATGGTTTTTCAGGGGTGCGAGGTCGTCAGCGCAGTAGGTGATCCACTGTGTGAGGTTGCTGGCTGCTTGGTTGGGGTCCGTTGATCTGGCAGGGGGGTTCTGGTTCAGTGATGTGGTGAGCTGGTCGGTGGTGATCTTGTTCCAGCTCCTGCGGGGAGCCTGTTGCGGGTGGTGGTGAGTCGTGGTCCTTCTGAAGCTGAAGTGGACGCAGCTGTGGTCTGTCCAGTGGAGTCTGGTGGAGTGGCTGAAGGAGATGTGCTTGCTGGAGGAGAAGACTGGGTCAAGCGTGTGTCCGGCGTAGTGGGTGGGGGTGCTCACCAGTTGCTTGAGTCCGAGGTTGGCGAGGTTGTCCAGCAGGGTGGTGGTGTTGTTGTCGTTGTTGTTCTCCAGGTGGAAGTTGAGGTCCCCTAGGAGGATGTAGTCAGCGGAGGGGCGGGCGTGTGGGCTGATGAAGTCTGCGATGTCTTCGCTGAATTGTGTGCGAGGTCCTGGGGGTCTGTAGATGAGGGTGCCTCTGAGTGTGGTCTTGGGGTCGGTGTGTATCTGGAAGTGAAGATGTTCGGCGGTTGTGAGGGTGTCGTCGGAGTTGGTCGTGATGCGGAGGGTGTTCTTGTGGACGATGGCGATGTCTCCTCCTGTCTGGTTGACGCGGTCCCTCCGGGTGATCTTGTATCCGTCTGGGATGGCGATGGCGATGTCGGGCGCTGAAGAGGCGTTCATCCAAGTTTCCGTGAGGAAGGCGACGTCTGGAGATGTGGAGTCGAGCAGGTTCCATAGTTCCACGGCGTGTCTGTGGACGGAGCGGGTGTTGAGCAGGATGCACTTCAGGTGGTTGTTGCTGGTGCTCGGCTTGGCGGGTGCGGTGCAGGTCCGGATGCAAGAGAACTTGCAGGATTGGCAGGTGAAGGGTCCGTGGGTGCGCCCTGGGGTGGCTCGGTGGCAGCCAGGGATCCGGCCGGTGTTGAGTGCGTTGAGGGTGGCGGAGTCGTATGTCCGGCGGGGGCCAGGGGGTCTGGCGCTGGGGCGCGGTCCAGGCACGGACGGGCGTAGACGGGCTTGCCTTTGGCGCACCATTGGCGCACCAGCTGCGTGTACGTGCCGACTCTGCCATAAATGGAGAGTGGGGGGGCGGAGCGAGGGAGGACCAGCTGGGAGGCGGGAGCGGGGTGGCGAGTGGGGAGGGGAGCGATGCGATGCGGTGAGGCTGAGGGAAACGGGGGTGGGGCCGCGGGGGAGCAGCGGCAGGGAGCGGGGAGCAGGGTGGAGCAGCGGGAGAACGGCGATAGAGCAGAAAATACAATCAGGGGCACAACAGTGACAATCAGGGGCACAACAGCGGGAGAAAATGGGCGATAGAGCAGGCAAAACAATCAAGGGCACAACAGTGACAATCAGGGGCACAACATCGGGAGAAAATACAGATTACTGGCACAACGCACAATACAAATACAGGCAGAAACAATTACTGGCAGTGGCGGCGGCAAACTGGGACTGGGCACACGCAGGATGGGCCACGTGGCGGGTGGAGCGACCGGCACTGACCAGGTCAGGTCAGGTCACAGCTCCCCGCCTCGCGGACACCACCTTAAGTATCCAGTGGGAGGGAGGAGCAGCTGGGAGGCGGGAGCGGGGTGGCGAATGGGGAGGGGAGCGGTGAGGCTGAAGGAAACGGGGGTGGGGCCGCGGGGGAGCAGCAGCAGGGAGCGGGGAGTGGGGTGGAGCAGCGGGAGAACGGCGATAGAGCAGAAAATACAATCAGAGGCACAACCTTGACAATCAGGGGCACAACAGCGGGAGAAAACCAGCGATAGAGCAGGCAAAACAATCAGGGGCACAACAGTGACAATCAGGGGCACAACAGCGGGAGAAAATACAGATTACTGGCACAACGCACAATACAAATACAGGCAGAAATAATTACTGACAGTGGCGGTGGCAAACGGGGACTGGGCACACGCAGGATGGGCCACGCGGCGGGTGGAGCGACCGGCACTGACCAGGTCAGGTCAGGTCACAGCTCCCCGCCTCGCGGACACCACCTTAAGCATCCAGTGGGAGGGAGGAGCAGCTGGGAGGCGGGAGCGGGGTGGCGAGTGGGGAGGGGAGCGATGCGATGCGGTGAGGCCGAAGGAAACGGGGGTGGGGCCGCGGGGGAGCAGCGGCAGGGAGCGGGGAGCGGGTTGGAGCAGCGGGAGAATGGCGATAGAGCAGAAAATACAATCAGGGGCGCAAAGCGGGAGAAAAACAGCGATAGAGCAGAAAATACAATCAGGGGCACAACAGTGACAATCAGGGGCACAACAGCGTGAGAAAAACAGCGATAGAGCAGGCAAAAAAAACAGGGGCACAACAGCGGGAGAAAATACAGATTACTGGCACAACGCACAATACAAATACAGGCAGAAACAATTAGTGGCAGTGGCGGCAGTGGCGGCAGTGGCGGCGGCAAACGGGGACTGGGCACACGCAGGATGGGCCACGCGGCAGGTGGAGCGACGGGCACTGACCAGGTCTGAAATATATTCATGACTAATGAACATATCTTTTATAAAGGCTCCTATAATGTATGTATATTAATAGTTCATATATGCATGTATATTAATTGTGTATTCTGTTCTTATGTTAGCTGAAGACTTGGTAGGCCTAACTTTTGTTTCTCCCTGTTCGTTCTTGGGTTGAAGGTTGTTAATTAGAATTTATGTGCCTGTGAAATTCTCTCCTTTCATGTTTCCGATGCAGGGGCAGGAATTTGTCCTCATTAGTTTGAATAACGTCTTTTTTTTTAGGAGTTAGACAGACCTAGGGAGGAGAGGATGCTGTAATGTTGGGCCTCAGGCCCACATTATGCTAATGATGGACACAGACACCATGCGAGGTAATGCAGTACCTAGCCACGAGTACGTGCAAATGGGCCCTTTTATTGGTGGGGCCACGTCACTCGTGACACCCTTGATGGATGGGTGTGGGGGTGCATGTGTGTCCAGCCCTTGAGGGAGTGGCTGGGGGTGCAGCTTCCTGCGGCACACTAGAACGTGTCCCGCAGGACACTACATTCCTCCCCAACTTTATTGAAAAACAAACAAAACGTTAGTCCCACCTGTGGGGACAAAACGAACAGTTAACTAGATACCACAGGCTCCATCAGTCTTCTGAGTCGGGTGGCAGGAAGACATCAGACATGAGCTGGTGACTTTACTTGCAGCAGGACCATCTCGGCAGGCACGCTTTGTTTAACCTGAGGGGTTCAGGACACAACCGTCGGCTTGGAGACATCCGCCGCATACGTCAGTTCACTGATGATGACATGTCTTGCGGTCTTGAATGGCTTCCACTTTGCTGACGTTGGTGATGGTCTGTGGTGATTTCTAATAGTTCCTTATAGTGGGTAGCGACATGAACGTGGGTGGAGTCCCACGCGAGAATTCATAGAGGCGTTGTCTGATCAATTGTCACTGTGGAACCTTTTGGCTGCAACCGATGACCTGTCGGTGGGGCAAAGTCTCTTTCACTCTCCCGCCTGAGGAGGCCCATTGTCGGGGTTGCTGCGCGACTGCAGGAGGGCTGCACTGGGGCCGCTTTTGTGTCGACTGGAGGCAGCTGCAGGACCACCGAGGAGTCGTTACATAGTCGCACGCACAACCCTCGAGGGTGAATGCATCTTGGCCGATACTTGGTCTCGCTGCCACGGTTCCAGGGTATGTCAGGTTCGCAGGTAGCCTCTGGTAACTTTTGTCTGCTGGTGTGGCAACTCCAGTCCATCAGGACTCTGGGATTGGTGTTTGACGCATGTGCTGAGGGCTGGCGTGATGTCGGGTTCGCAGCCAGGTGGTGACTCAGGATGACAGGTGGTGGTGACTTGCTGGGAGAGTTGGATGTCAGGAGGGACTTGGCAATAATTAGTGGTGGGAGATGCACACCTTATTTGACAATTTATGCAAAAACTTTTTTGAAAACACTTCAACACAAGCGTGCTGCGGAGGATAACGCAATGTCCAAATTGCGGTGAAGAAACATGTATGACAAATAACAACAAGCGAACCTGCTGAGCCTCTGCGCACTGTTGCTGATCCAGAGTGGATCCCTAAATCAAATTAAATTAATTTCAATGAAAATTCCAGTAAAAAATGTTTAGACGACACAAAAAGCTGCGTTTCATATATATATTTTGTAAATGTACACAAATGCACTGATTTGATCTCAGTATCACTATAACATGATCAATACATGTAGATGTATAAATTCATTTGTTCGTATGAACATAAACAACACTTAGTTATAAGGTAAATAATACATTCCTTAAGTTTCTGTTAACGAGTTTGCCCTGCCCAATGCATTTCGGGCCCCCAGGCCCTTCTTCAGGGGCGGTACCTAGAAACAAAATAAACAAAATACATGATAATCCTGTAGTGCTTAAACTACTCTTGACCTTCAATGAACAAGATAATGGACTTGCCACTGTGTAGAACAATTATTCATGATAGTGATTAAACACACGTAATCATTTCTGTTTGACAGTAAAAGTAAATAAACTTACATAGATTGTAATAATGCGTTGTGATACGTTTAAGTATGAAACACCGGTCTGGGTTGATGTTAATCAGAATGTGAGGAATCTTAGTATTCTCTGAAAACGAGAATGAAAAATACGTAAGATACATGCAAAAAAATATATGTGCGTGTGCTCGAAAGATAACAGTAAAGATTCTGCTTACATTTACCCAACGAGGGTGGACAGTGAAGAACCTGTCAGTTTAGAGCAAGTACTGTGAAGACGGCGGAGGTGTGGGGGCAGTGCGCCTGTTAGTCTTCGGAAACGTCCCAATCTGCAAAACGGAAGAATAGCATAAACTAGACTCCGCGCCGGGTGCACAGATAAATATTACCACGTTTTGTCAGGATCAAAGTAACAAGTACAACACACCGCCTGAATACTTGTGGCTGATGACACAGCCGTGATTCTAACTATGCGAACTAACCTCGTTGCGCTTGTGCGTTCTGCACCATCAACGAAACTCCAATATATGCGTCAAAGAAACCAACCAGGGAAGTTAGCCTGTAAAACATGAAGCACCTTCCATGAAAGCGGGTCTACTACGCTATGCGGTACTCGTCTAACGAGACGCGGTAACGGTTACCTCTCAATTCCTGAATATGTTCCAACACAGCTTCCGGCCCTCCGTCCAAGCAACCCCGAGTGGCGGCGGTGATTACAAGTTCAATGCAAGGCGCGACGGCTTTATGTGATGACATCAGGTAAAAGCACTAAACATAAACGGCGGACCAAAAGGCGGTCCGGGCCAGAAGTAAAAATAGACGACTGAGTTCAGGGTTTAGATGAAAAAATGAAAAAAAGTGTGTGGTGTGGTTAAAAAAGTGAAAGGAAAGAAGGGGCATACCGGTTTCCAACACATACATATGCAGACATGATTAATTAATAAAATGATGTGAACAGTAAACAACATGACGAATTCCTAACAAGTCCTGCAGCGTGGAATATAAGTGCAATGTCATAGATAACAACTTAAGTCCGCTCTGTCATTGATCCCGAAAGGATCTTGAGTATTAAGACGTTTGATCCAAAAGATCTCCCTCTGTAACAAAGTTTTAGTGTGATTTCTTCCTGGGGTGGGTATCACCATTTCCAACACCTGGAACTTCATCTGTGCAATCGTATGCTTATTTTTGTCCCAATGTCTCGCCAGACTACTGTTGGGATTTATGTTGCGAATTGTACTTTTGTGCTCTGAGATGCGGGTCTTAATTTTTCTCTCTGTTTTGCCCACATACAACAAGCCACATGGGCACTTAATGGCATATATCACACTAGAGGAATTACAATCTGCACTGATCTTAGTGGGAATCAGTTCTCCTGTATGTGGATGTCTCACCGTGCTTGTTACCATTACATTGTTGCAATGTACACAGTTGGTACATTTTCGCATTCCTTTGAAAACAGTGGTTTCAGATATCACTTTAGGTTTGATTAACTCCCTGATGTTCTGCGATCTCCTGTAGGCAAAAATAGGTCTGTCCCTGAATAAATCCTTGAAATCAGTCTCGTGACTTAACAAATCCCAATGGCGATTAATGATCTTTTTTATGTTTGGTGAACTTGTGGAATATTTGCTGACAAATACCTGCCGTTGGCGTGGTTCTTTAGTACTTTTTCTCAATAAGCTTTCCCTCGAGACATTGTCAGTTTTGTTTCTGGCTGTTTCTATTATGTCAACAGGATATTTTTTTGATAGATACTTTGAAGTTATTGTTTCGAGATTTGTTTGCAAAGTCTCCTCTTGTGAACAGATCCTTTTTGCTCGAAGCATTAAAGAATACGGCAGATTATCAATGAGTTTCTTTGAGTGAAAACTGTTATACTGGAGTGCTGTGTTCTTATCTGTGTCTTTATGATACACTTCAGTTTCCAAAGTGTTGTTCTCGATTTTAACCATCACATCCAGAAATGGAATCTTAGTCTCACTGATATGGTGTGTAAATTGTAAGTTCTCATCATATTGATTGATTCGTAGAATCTTTTGTTCCAGCATGGTTCTGGAGTTGTTCCATATCAAAAAAATGTCATCTATATAACGACAGTACATGGTCGTGTTCTCCATCCAATCTTTGTCAGTCATCAAAAATGTTTCTTCAAATCTCGCCATATAGGTATTCGCATATGCTGGGGCCCCAGAAAAACCCATGGAGGTCCCCTTGTTCTGCAAAAAGAAAGCATCATTCCACTTAAAATAACTGTGTCTTAGACTGAAATGCAAAAGTTCTAGCAAAAAAACTTTGTTCACTGGCAGATCCTCCTGTTTAAGTAAAGCCCATTCTACAGCCTCTATTCCAGCATCGTGCGGAATTGAGGTGTAGAGGGCTCTGACGTCTAGAGTGCACAGCAGCATGTTGGGGCGAATGGTTACTTTCATGAGTTTTTGCAGAAAGTGAGTGGTATCTTTCGTGTAGGAGTACCAAGCCTGTACAAAAGGTTGAAGAAATCGATCTATATACTGTCCCAGTGGTTCGAAAATGGTCCCACACCCAGTGACAATTGGGCGAAATGGTGGATTGGAAAGATTTTTATGGACTTTCGGCAGCATATAGATTCCTGGCTGCTTTGGATATGGTGTTGTGAGGAATTGGCGGGTTTTGGTATTTATCCATTTCATTTCTTCCGCTTGGTCCAAAATGATCTCCAAGGTGGATTTGAGTTCTTTTATTGGATCCCAATCAAGTTTCAAATATGTGTCGGTGTCAGATACATGCTCATCTACCTTTGATACATAATATGATCGATCCATGACCACAATGGCGCCGCCTTTGTCGGCTTGTTGGATATGAATTTCAGAATTTTCCGCCAATCCTTTCAATATCATCTTTTCAAATTTTGACAGATTCCAATAGCATTTTTTCTTGGTGTTGATTTTTTTCAAGTCTTTCAATACAAGATTTTCAAAAGCATCCAGTATTTTGTGAGAAGTTGGTGCTTGGAAGGTGGATTTAGGTTTGAATTGGAGATACTCTACGGGTTGTGGTTCGGTGGTTTGATCAGGGAAATTCAAAAAGAAATATTTCAAGCGGATTAATCTCATGAACTTAAATAAATCAATTTCCATCTCTAACATGGTGGTTTGATAGGTTGGTACAAAATTAAAGCCCTTGTTCAAAACCTGTTGTTGCTGGTTTGAAAGTTGTTGGCTGGAAATATTTATGATCAAGTTGGACGGGTACTCCGCAAGTTTGGTTTGGTTACCTCTTTTGCTTCTCCTTGTTTTCCTTTGGGTTTGCCTGGTGGTTGTGTTGTGTCCGCGTCCTGGGCGGAAAAAGACGTCTTAGAGGTAGAAGCCCCTGATGTAGTCAGCGTTTCTTTCTCTCCTGCTCCAGTTTCCACAACTATTGGTGGGGGTCTATTTACATTAGTGTCTCCTTCAGATGCCATACTTTCTTGTGAGGAGGTATTGGTGGTTCTTTTTATAAATGTTCTCCTCTGGGCATAGACCTCTGCCCACGTGTACACTTCGTTAAGCTTGTAGTCCAAAGTGTCACGTTTGTATTTCCTAAGTTTACCCTCTTGTATCTCCTTAGTGTGTTTGTCCATTCTCGCATTCATCTCCTCCAGGAATTTTGACCAGTCCTCTGCATCCATTCTGGATTCAAGGTTGGTTTCAATTGTAGCTATCTCCTCTGTGATCTCTTTAATAACTACTGCCAGTTCTTCTACCAGTAATAGGATAAGGTCCAGGGAACACTTATTAAGAACTGCATACCAGCGGTCCATAAAATCTTTCTTCATATGAAATCTGAAGAGCATGGGTTTGATTGGCATCCTTAAGCCTCTTGGAATTCTTTTTGCGCGATGATATTGCACCAATGTAGACGCATACAGGCGTTGGTTTAATTGTCTCTTTGTTAAAAACTCGAGTTGTTTTAACTGCTGCGGCAAGCTGCTTCCTTGTACATTGAAGGATTTAACGTCTTGAATTAATGAATAAATTTCTGCTGCTTGATCATTAGTATAAGCCAAAGTACTGGCTCGATTATCAGTTAAGCCTGTGATGGCATCAAAAGAAGACATTTTTTCAATCAAACCCATGCTCTTCAGATTTCATATGAAGAAAGATTTTATGGACCGCTGGTATGCAGTTCTTAATAAGTGTTCCCTGGACCTTATCCTATTACTGGTAGAAGAACTGGCAGTAGTTATTAAAGAGATCACAGAGGAGATAGCTACAATTGAAACCAACCTTGAATCCAGAATGGATGCAGAGGACTGGTCAAAATTCCTGGAGGAGATGAATGCGAGAATGGACAAACACACTAAGGAGATACAAGAGGGTAAACTTAGGAAATACAAACGTGACACTTTGGACTACAAGCTTAACGAAGTGTACACGTGGGCAGAGGTCTATGCCCAGAGGAGAACATTTATAAAAAGAACCACCAATACCTCCTCACAAGAAAGTATGGCATCTGAAGGAGACACTAATGTAAATAGACCCCCACCAATAGTTGTGGAAACTGGAGCAGGAGAGAAAGAAACGCTGACTACATCAGGGGCTTCTACCTCTAAGACGTCTTTTTCCGCCCAGGACGCGGACACAACACAACCACCAGGCAAACCCAAAGGAAAACAAGGAGAAGCAAAAGAGGTAACCAAACCAAACTTGCGGAGTACCCGTCCAACTTGATCATAAATATTTCCAGCCAACAACTTTCAAACCAGCAACAACAGGTTTTGAACAAGGGCTTTAATTTTGTACCAACCTATCAAACCACCATGTTAGAGATGGAAATTGATTTATTTAAGTTCATGAGATTAATCCGCTTGAAATATTTCTTTTTGAATTTCCCTGATCAAACCACCGAACCACAACCCGTAGAGTATCTCCAATTCAAACCTAAATCCACCTTCCAAGCACCAACTTCTCACAAAATACTGGATGCTTTTGAAAATCTTGTATTGAAAGACTTGAAAAAAATCAACACCAAGAAAAAATGCTATTGGAATCTGTCAAAATTTGAAAAGATGATATTGAAAGGATTGGCGGAAAATTCTGAAATTCATATCCAACAAGCCGACAAAGGCGGCGCCATTGTGGTCATGGATCGATCATATTATGTATCAAAGGTAGATGAGCATGTATCTGACACCGACACATATTTGAAACTTGATTGTGATCCAATAAAAGAACTCAAATCCACCTTGGAGATCATTTTGGACCAAGCGGAAGAAATGAAATGGATAAATACCAAAACCCGCCAATTCCTCACAACACCATATCCAAAGCAGCCAGGAATCTATATGCTGCCGAAAGTCCATAAAAATCTTTCCAATCCACCATTTCGCCCAATTGTCACTGGGTGTGGGACCATTTTCGAACCACTGGGACAGTATATAGATCGATTTCTTCAACCTTTTGTACAGGCTTGGTACTCCTACACGAAAGATACCACTCACTTTCTGCAAAAACTCATGAAAGTAACCATTCGCCCTAACATGCTGCTGTGCACTCTAGACGTCAGAGCCCTCTACACCTCAATTCCGCACGATGCTGGAATAGAGGCTGTAGAATGGGCTTTACTTAAACAGGAGGATCTGCCAGTGAACAAAGTTTTTTTGCTAGAACTTTTGCATTTCAGTCTAAGACACAGTTATTTTAAGTGGAATGATGCTTTCTTTTTGCAGAACAAGGGGACCTCCATGGGTTTTTCTGGGGCCCCAGCATATGCGAATACCTATATGGCGAGATTTGAAGAAACATTTTTGATGACTGACAAGGATTGGATGGAGAACACGACCATGTACTGTCGTTATATAGATGACATTTTTTTGATATGGAACAACTCCAGAACCATGCTGGAACAAAAGATTCTACGAATCAATCAATATGATGAGAACTTACAATTTACACACCATATCAGTGAGACTAAGATTCCATTTCTGGATGTGATGGTTAAAATCGAGAACAACACTTAGGAAACTGAAGTGTATCATAAAGACACAGATAAGAACACAGCACTCCAGTATAACAGTTTTCACTCAAAGAAACTCATTGATAATCTGCCGTATTCTTTAATGCTTCGAGCAAAAAGGATCTGTTCACAAGAGGAGACTTTGCAAACAAATCTCGAAACAATAACTTCAAAGTATCTATCAAAAAAATATCCTGTTGACATAATAGAAACAGCCAGAAACAAAACTGACAATGTCTCGAGGGAAAGCTTATTGAGAAAAAGTACTAAAGAACCACGCCAACGGCAGGTATTTGTCAGCAAATATTCCACAAGTTCACCAAACATAAAAAAGATCATTAATCGCCATTGGGATTTGTTAAGTCACGAGACTGATTTCAAGGATTTATTCAGGGACAGACCTATTTTTGCCTACAGGAGATCGCAGAACATCAGGGAGTTAATCAAACCTAAAGTGATATCTGAAACCACTGTTTTCAAAGGAATGCGAAAATGTACCAACTGTGTACATTGCAACAATGTAATGGTAACAAGCACGGTGAGACATCCACATACAGGAGAACTGATTCCCACTAAGATCAGTGCAGATTGTAATTCCTCTAGTGTGATATATGCCATTAAGTGCCCATGTGGCTTGTTGTATGTGGGCAAAACAGAGAGAAAAATTAAGACCCGCATCTCAGAGCACAAAAGTACAATTCGCAACATAAATCCCAACAGTAGTCTGGCGAGACATTGGGACAAAAATAAGCATACGATTGCACAGATGAAGTTCCAGGTGTTGGAAATGGTGATACCCACCCCAGGAAGAAATCACACTAAAACTTTGTTACAGAGGGAGATCTTTTGGATCAAACGTCTTAATACTCAAGATCCTTTCGGGATCAATGACAGAGCGGACTTAAGTTGTTATCTATGACATTGCACTTATATTCCACGCTGCAGGACTTGTTAGGAATTCGTCATGTTGTTTACTGTTCACATCATTTTATTAATTAATCATGTCTGCATATGTATGTGTTGGAAACCGGTATGCCCCTTCTTTCCTTTCACTTTTTTAACCACACCACACACTTTTTTTCATTTTTTCATCTAAACCCTGAACTCAGTCGTCTATTTTTACTTCTGGCCCGGACCGCCTTTTGGTCCGCCGTTTATGTTTAGTGCTTTTACCTGATGTCATCACATAAAGCCGTCGCGCCTTGCATTGAACTTGTAATCACCGCCGCCACTCGGGGTTGCTTGGACGGAGGGCCGGAAGCTGTGTTGGAACATATTCAGGAATTGAGAGGTAACCGTTACCGCGTCTCGTTAGACGAGTACCGCATAGCGTAGTAGACCCGCTTTCATGGAAGGTGCTTCATGTTTTACAGGCTAACTTCCCTGGTTGGTTTCTTTGACGCATATATTGGAGTTTCGTTGATGGTGCAGAACGCACAAGCGCAACGAGGTTAGTTCGCATAGTTAGAATCACGGCTGTGTCATCAGCCACAAGTATTCAGGCGGTGTGTTGTACTTGTTACTTTGATCCTGACAAAACGTGGTAATATTTATCTGTGCACCCGGCGCGGAGTCTAGTTTATGCTATTCTTCCGTTTTGCAGATTGGGACGTTTCCGAAGACTAACAGGCGCACTGCCCCCACACCTCCGCCGTCTTCACAGTACTTGCTCTAAACTGACAGGTTCTTCACTGTCCACCCTCGTTGGGTAAATGTAAGCAGAATCTTTACTGTTATCTTTCGAGCACACGCACATATATTTTTTTGCATGTATCTTACGTATTTTTCATTCTCGTTTTCAGAGAATACTAAGATTCCTCACATTCTGATTAACATCAACCCAGACCGGTGTTTCATACTTAAACGTATCACAACGCATTATTACAATCTATGTAAGTTTATTTACTTTTACTGTCAAACAGAAATGATTACGTGTGTTTAATCACTATCATGAATAATTGTTCTACACAGTGGCAAGTCCATTATCTTGTTCATTGAAGGTCAAGAGTAGTTTAAGCACTACAGGATTATCATGTATTTTGTTTATTTTGTTTCTAGGTACCGCCCCTGAAGAAGGGCCTGGGGGCCCGAAATGCATTGGGCAGGGCAAACTCGTTAACAGAAACTTAAGGAATGTATTATTTACCTTATAACTAAGTGTTGTTTATGTTCATACGAACAAATGAATTTATACATCTACATGTATTGATCATGTTATAGTGATACTGAGATCAAATCAGTGCATTTGTGTACATTTACAAAATATATATATGAAACGCAGCTTTTTGTGTCGTCTAAACATTTTTTACTGGAATTTTCATTGAAATTAATTTAATTTGATTTAGGGATCCACTCTGGATCAGCAACAGTGCGCAGAGGCTCAGCAGGTTCGCTTGTTGTTATTTGTCATACAGGAGGGACTTGGCAACCATGTGCCTCCGTCTTGCTGAGGTTGAGTTTCAGTGGCTGCTTGACACGTAGAGTGTGTACATCCTCTCTTGCCTGGCGTGGGACCACTGCCGATTCCATCTTGAGGCGGTGTGAGGAAAGACACTCGGTGCTGATCTTCACCCATGGCATCTGCAGTCAGGAGCATTGATGTCATTTGACTTAGACTGCTGTCACTCTGGGACAGACGGTCGCCTGGGGAAGCATTGGGATGAGACTCGGTTTGCGCATGCTGCGGCTTATGTTCGGTTCTCCCGTGATGCTGTATCCAGGGAAGCCAGTTGACGCTCGCCTGGGGAAGCGTTGGGATGAGACTCGGTTTGCGCTTGCTGCGGCGTATGTTCAGTTCTCCCATGAGGCTGTATGCAGGGACGCTGGTCCGCCTTAGTGGCTGTCTGGCATGTCAGGGTATGCTCTTGGCTTGCTGTGTGAGTTCTCGGTCTTCTCCCTTTGTTGGTCTGTTCAGCCCACCTGTGTTCATCCGGGTTTCGGGGTTTCTTTCTTTGAGGGCATTGTGCTTGGACCTTGATGCGGCGCTGTTGCGGCATCGGCTTCTGTCTCCGTTTCGGCGTGCTTGTCGCCAGTTGTCAGAGCGTCTGCCGCTGTGGTGGCCAGCCACTTGGAGTGTGCGACTCCTCTCCTGTCTGTCGCGGGTCACTGCCGACTCCATCCTGAGGCGGTGCGAGGGATGACACTCTGTGTTGCGTTCAGCCCACTGTGGGGCTTTGCTGGGGTGGTGGAGGCGTGGCTGCTCTCCTACCTGCATTCAGCAGTGCTTCTTTGTGGAGATGTCTCTGTATCCTGGGCGCTTGCTCGGGCATCAGGTTCACTGGCACTGCCTTCTGCGTGCTTCTGATGTGGTGCTCTCCGTCTTCTTCTGAGATGCTTTCTTCTGGCACGTGGTGTGCCTGGGGTGTAGTTTGCGGTGATGTCTGTACCCCGGGAGAAGCAAATGACGCGATTACCTCTTCTGCGGTGGCGTTGGGCGTCACGTGTGGTGCGTGCTCTCTGCACCAGTAATTCTTTACCTTTTGGCAGGGATGGCCACCTTGAGACGTTGGTGTCTTGTGGATCTTCTATCCTTGCCGGTGTTAGTGTAATTACGCTTGTCACTGGCCTGCTGCTTTTGCCTGCTGACATCGGTTGTGGCGGGCAGTCAGTGTGCTTGACTATATTTGGATGTGTCAGTGTGGAGCCTCCTGCTAGGATCCCTGTGCACCTTCTGCTTGCTGATCGTGCCTTTCCCAGCAGGATAGTGGTGCACCAGGGCCTATCTTCCGGCCTGCCTTGCTGCTTGGGACGATGGGCATGGGGTACAGCTAGCTATCTGCTCTGGCCACGCCGTAAATCCATTCTCCAGCGCACTCCTCCTGTTGGGCTACCCTGTAGTGCAGCAGTCGTTTTGGTGGCTTGCCCTGAATGCTGCCGGTTTTGGGTGCTGGTGGAGCTGGTGCAGGGTTCTGTGCGGTGTTGACACGTGGGGCAGCATGTGTGCAGGTGGAAACGGATTTAGCTTGCAGCGTGACCCACCAGGTGGCGCTAATGGTAATGCCTGTAGCAGCAGCAACGTTACCTTCGTGTGGTGGCCTTGTGCATGGGTGAACACCGTGTTAGCCAGGTTGCTTGGGGCTTCTCTCGGTTAGTGCCTCGCTGGGCTTCGGGGCGTTGGGGCCTTTCCACTAAAGCCTGTGTCCAATGGCTGCTTTGGTTCTCCAGATGCAGTGCAAGCACTTGACCGCTAGGTGGCGCTGTGTTCTGCTCTCCCTGGATCACGGCAGTCTTTGGGGGGCAATTCTTGCCGGTGCTCTGTGCTCCTTCCTGGAGCAGACACGCTGCTGCTCCTGGCGCTGAAGAGGCAATCGATCCTAGGGGCGGAAGATTCTGGTGGAGTCCCGCAGAGGTCTGTGACACACTCATGCGGGCCTCAATGGAGTCTGGGTGCGCGCTCGAGGGTGCAGCTGGCATCTACAGCGTGTAGTGCAGCAGCTTCCCCTCTACAGGCAGGCCACACGGGTCTAGCGATGCGGGCAGGAGCTTGCCTAGCAAGTGTAGGCGAGGGGCCTGGGACCCTTGTTGGGAGCTGGTGGTCGCTGACAGCGTTGGTGGAGGAACCCATTCACCGGCAGGTAGGGACCCAGTTATATTTGCAGAGTGGGTCACTGGGCTGATTGGCTGCGGAGGCGGCTGCTAGATGGCACTGCCTGCAGGTTCAGTCTCTTTGCCCGTTGCGGCGGCTTCCTTCGAGCTCATGGGTGTTGATGCATGCCACCAGCAACCGGCGCGGGCCTCTTCTTGCCTCGTCCTGGTGGCACCGCTACGCTGGGCAGCCGTCAGTGTGGCAGGATTGTCCTGCGCTTCTGGGCTGCACGGTAAGAGGGAGTGGGATGGGTCCGCGAGTGGTTCTCTACCGCTGCCTGTTGGGGGTCAGCGGGCCATGCGCTGCAGCTGTGGGCACCACACGATCGTTGCGGGGGTTTGGCGCTCCCCCTGGACTCGGGCGGTTGCTGGGAACATCCCCCTCACTCTTTGCTCTCAGTGAGGACACAGCGGGCAGGACAGCCCCGGGGCTGCACCATCGGCAGTGTGGGCATGCGGTGCCTTCCTTCCTCTACAGCGGGGCTGAGGCCCGCATGCTGGCAAGGGGGCATGTGTGTGTCACTATGTAGACACCGCCGATCCTCTCGGGGCCAGGACGTGTGTCTAGGTGACGTGAGGGGTACAGTTCCCACCTCCGTCACGGGTGGCGTGAAAGAGGGCACTGGGGTGTTGCCTGCCGCGCTCCTCTCCTCCCCGCGAAGCGATGAAGGGCAGGCCAGTAGGCATGCAGGCTAATCGACCCGCCTCGTCGCCAGTGTAATGTTGGGCCTCAGGCCCACATTATGCTAATGATGACACAGACACCAGGCGAGGGAATGCAGTAACTAGCTACAAGCACGTGCCCTTTCATTGGCGGGGCCACGTCACTCGTGACACCCGTGATGGATGGGTGTGGGGGTGCAAATGTGTCCAGCCCTCAAGGGAGTGGCTGGGGGGTATAGCTTCCTGCGGCACACTAGAATGTGTCCTGCAGGACACTACAGATGCCTTGGAACAAGCAGAGCCGATAAAGTAGAAGGATGTTATTCGTGTCTGGAAAGGCCTGGGAACCAAAGTCATCGAACAAGAGACTGGATGTCCATTACCTCATGGAATGTTACCTGTCTAGAAGTGTCTAATTGGATGAAGTGGTCTTAAGAAGTATTCGGGGGGTGGGATTCAACTTTTGTATTGGGGTTAGGGACAGAGTTCAAATACACTTCTGCTTTACCTGAAGAGAGGAGAGCATGTTAACACGAGCTGTGTAGCTTTACACTACTCAACCCCATTGACGTGGATGCGCTTCTTAGGAAGTCTTCACGTGCTGACACCTTTCAGAAAGCTTTCCTGGGGAAAGCAAAGTAGGGATGACACGTTAGAAGTAGGTTAGGGACAGATTAAATACTTTTACTTATGAATGGCCAATAAAGAAATCTCTTGATGTAGTCTCTATAATCATTTGTGTTTTGATCCTTGAATTGGTGATTCTGTGCAGGTTGCACTGCCTAAATTTAGTTAGTAGATTTGGTTTTGTATTAGTGCCCATGTACCTTTGCACTCTCGGTATGAGGTGTTTGTATGTTCAACTTTTCTTGGCGTTGTAATACATATACTAAACTTGGATAAGGAGCTTGTATTTCTTCAGCGTCAGGGGAATTGGTGTATTGGTAATGTATAATTGACAGATACGTTTCTCTCTCCTCCACACTTACAAAGCAGGTAACAAAGAACAATCGGCCAGGGGTTCCAGAGTAAGTCTAGAACGTGGAACCCAGCTCCTTCAGTTGGTGGCAGAGTAGGATGGTTACCTCTTGAAGTGAGGGGAGAATCCAGAAAATCTAGAATAGACTTAGACCCATAGAGCCCCAAAACAGAGCCCAATCATTAAGAGCGGAGAACGACAGGCTTTGGCAGAAGCTGGCAGAGATTGACAGTGCGGCAAAGACAGCGGTGAATGCTGGCGTGAGTATGAACAAGGATGTGTGTATTAGATTGTGGTGATTTGATTGTGTGATGTCTTGCGGAATTGGGATGAGTCGAGCCTCGCGTGGTAAATGAGTTTTGTTTTTGTTTTGTTTATCGGGCTCAAGAGCAGCCTAGGATCCTGGGATATATTTTTGGTGTAGAAAACACCGATTTGCTGTAATTGTCTGACCGTTGGTTTGTTGGGAGGTTGTGGAGCGCTATCAACTGACTGGGGGTGAGTGTTTGATTTGTTCAAACGCTCCGTCCATCATCCCCTTTTGTATCGCTTTGAGCGCTATCAACGACCCGTTTGAGACAGGGAACTTTGTGTGCGTGGATCTGTGAGAATCGTGTGGAAAGCCTCATGTGCAGGGGTAGACTACAACGATCTGAGTGGCCAGCGCAGGTCATGGGTCACGGTGCGTGTATGTTCTTGAGTGAGTGTACTCTATCGATCTTTAAGTAATGCAGACAATTACTTGTTGTGGTTTGCTGTAACTGTCTGGTCATTTGGAAGGCAGATAGTTACTTGGTTTTATGAATGGGAAAGTGAATGTGTACAGTGCAATTGAGAAGATGGGTGAACCGCTGCGAGGTGATGTCAGAGTATGCCGCGCTGTGAAAGTTCGGTTGGTGTAACGCCGTGCTCGATTTGGTGGGTTGTCATCAGGAAGCAGAAACAAGGAATGTTTTAGCGAAAATAATTTTGGCTTAATTATGCGATGCTTTAGGGTGTTACGAGACCTGTGTAGAGGAGACAGGTGTGGTAACTCGAGTGGGTGAGGAAGCACAGCCCGAGGATACTCCGGCACATTACATGGCGATAAATGTGGGTCTCCATACTATAGTTTGGCTTCAAAATTGGTATAGGTTAACTGAGAAGGAGGGAGAATTGTCTTTTCCACGGTAAGGGTCATTCCGATTGGATGTATTTCACCAGTTGGGGGAATGATGTCTTCATTACAACCCACACCTAGACCGACACAGTTTGAGGCATTAGACGCTTGGATGCGAGCAGCACACACGAAGAATAAGGAAAAATCTCAGGGAAGGGTGAAAAGGGCGATGAAAGCATACCAGGACGCCCGATGGGATGCACAGTTGAAGAGGTGGAGTGTAGATATCATCAAAGGAGAAAGGCTGTATCCACTATTAGTAGAAGGAGAAAAATAGTAACCAAAAGGGGCATGATGGAAGTGATACAGATGACAGAAGGCTAAGATAAACTTTTAGCAGAGCGTCTTCCACCCTATAATCCCTTTACAGAAGATGGAAGACGGGTACTGGCAGATGCAGTGAGCATGGAAAGAATGGAAGCGCCACAGCCAGCCCCTAGAATGAGAGTAGTGGGAAGGATTTCGACAAGGGCAGAAGGAACAGAAAGGCCAACATTTGGAGGGGCTTAGACAAGCAGAGTCAGCACTGCCATACGGCTACCGGAAGCCCTTATGGTACCGGTCACCAATAGACCTGTAGTTTTGGTGTATGAGCTGAACCTAGGGGAAAGCAGCAGTCAGCAAGAGTCAGGACCGGGAGAAAGAATCAATGTATTTATTTATTTATGGAGTTTTATATAGCGTAAACTTGACCCGACGGTATCAGGTATCAGAGCGCTTTACACGAGTATCAGTTGCGTTACATGAGTACACATTCATTTTTGTTAGGCACAGGGGGAAATGTGACAATGGATGGGAAAGGTACATTTCTAGTGCCGTGGAGACAAGTACACCATTGCCAGCAACGGCAGACCCTTTGAGGGTGTGAGTGTGGTCTTAAACAGTACGGACAGGTTCAATGGCGAATTCCCAGTGAGATTTGAGAATGTGGGAAGCTCCAGCTGGAGGACCCATGGGGAGGATACGGGAGGAAGTCAGTGAGCTTCTGGCGTGTCTTGCAGAATACAGTATCCGAAGATCAAGGGAGGGATAAGAGTTGTGAAAGGGAAGGACAAATGAGTGTGATGTCAGGGAACGCTCAAAGCTGCAATAAGGGCAAAATTGTTAGACGTGGTGAAATTGAAGCAGAATTAGACGAGATCATTGAGGGAACATTGCCTTTGGATAGGATGAAACTGTGTGAGCAGGATGATTTGTTGTTTGTGGCGAAGGACATTACTTGTAAGGCAAGACGAGTACATGAGAAGTTGACCGAATTGGTCCAAAGGTATAATGTGGACCTGACCAAAGCTAAAATGTTACAGGGAAATCATAGATTGAATTACAGTGATCAGGAATTGGAAGAGAAAATTATGGGTTTGAAAATACGCATTCGTGAGTTGGTCATAGGAATACGTATATGGAGCAGGCTTGACAAGTGGGAAAAAAGGTGGTCTAAGAAGAAGAGTATCAGAAAGGGGATAGGATATACACCAACTCCTGGATGGGGAGCGGCAGGAGTGGAGGCTTACTGTTGGAACCTGGGATGTCAGGTCACCTAGGGTAGCCTGGCCTAGGGTAAGACATGCAATTCTAGAGGCACAAGTGTGAAGGTTGCAAACCACCCAGCAGGAAATCCACGCAATAACACATAAAAAGGACGCTACACCAATGTTAGAAAAATAAGTACTTGTTTATAAAAATAATATCTTTGCTCTTTTCACACTAGAATTCACAGTTCAATATAATGCATTCTGTCAGGAGAAGAACCAGTACTTTTAAAATTGCCAAATAATGTCAAAAGTGTTCTATTAACTTAACAGCACATTACATTTAGATGTCTTGGAATCCGTAGTTCTACTTTCAGAGAGGTTAACTTATTTCAGTAATTATTATCAAAATGACATTTAATCAGACACCAACATTAACCAGATTTGACTTTGATGAGAAATTTCAGTTAAACTCGAAATTTCCTTAGACACCAGAAAACTCTGTGAGAAACTTCTGCCTTTGCTTAACCAGCAGGTTCCTTCCGCCCTCTATTTGCAGATGATTCCCCCCAAGCTACTCCCCACCTCGTGTCAAGCAATGTAGGAACGACCAGTGTCTAAGGCACTCCCTTGTAGGCGCTAGCGCCCCTTTCCCCCTGCAGTTCACCTCCTTACTTGTACCAAAACGGGCGGTGGCAGTTGTGCTGCGCCAGAGAGTGGGGGAAAACACTCGGCAGGACCAAAGGGAGCCACACGCTGGCAAGGTTCACCAGCCTCTGGGGCCCCTCCGCTCTCCTCTGCGTGGCGCCAAAATAAAGGAAGCAGTCTCAGTCGTATCTCCTAAGCCGCTTTTGGGCTCCACAGTCCTCCCCTCCCGCTCACGCCAGCCACAACAAGCGGCGCTCGAGCAGGGGAGAGAAGTTGCCACTCGCCTATGCCGCCGTGGGACTCCCGGCGTCACCCTCCACAACTCCCTCGCGCTGATCGGAAGGTAACACTGCTCCTCACGGCTGGCTCCGCCTCAGGGAGTCGAACGCACCACCGGGCATGCGCGAAGGGGAAGCGTCTCCCCGCTGAAGCCCGCGCTCTCCTACCGGTGCTCTTCTCCACAACTCCGCCCACTCAGGAAGTCCGCAGGGATTCCTCAAGGTCCGCTCCTCACCTCCAAGTCGCCTCTTCAGCCACAACTCGGCACCGATCCCCACGCTGTCACAGGGGCGGAACAGCCCGATCTCTCCTGGCCTCTGCTCCCTCAGCGCCCGCCGCTCCTCTCAGTTGGCGCTCAACCACTGATCCAGTGCAGCTCACCAGGCGCTGGCTTCACTCCACAGCAGGTGAGAGATGACACTCTGTGGGGTGATTAAACTAGGGGACAGTCGCTGTAACATGGGCAGGTTTTTATTGAGGTCTGAATAAAAAGGGGGGGGCCACAAGGATTAGCCCTCCTCCGTTCGAGGGAATCTCAGCAGAAGTCTTTTCACTGGGCAGAGGACTGCACCCCACAGTGCTGTAGTCTCCTTCTCCTGTCCACCTCCCTATTCTTTCAGTTCAGGGATTAGTCAGGCGCCCAGGGTCTCCCTAAATCATCCACAGCGGGGACAGGACAAGGATCCCAAAGGAGGAGTAGAGAAGTGGATTAATTAGGCTGCTTCCCAGTCCAGGAGATCAACCCTTTCACTAGCCTCCCCCCACCTTCCAAGATAGCCTGTCCTCCAGCTGACTCTCTCCGGTAGACAAAATGGCTGACCAGCATTCCGCCTTTTATAGGCTGACCCTCAGGAGTCCAGAAGGGACCAGAAGGTTCTGGAACGCCCTATACTAGTCTATGGGCAAGTTCTGGGTTTGGCAGTTAGGGCAGTTGGTAGCCACCATTTTGTGGTCCTAACTATTTTCCTGTCAGAACAGGCCTCTGGGCCTGAGGTGAAAAACTATGAGGGGGAAAAAGAACACCTATTCCCTTTACCAACATCTAGAAAAAGTTAGTGGACAAAAATTATTAAAGGTATGAGGGGCAAAAAGGGGGACAAAATAAATAATAAATTGGAGGGACTACGCAAGAAGCCAGACAGGTCTAACACTTACCCATTGTGAGAGGTACAGAGCGAAGGATATGTGCATGTGCCTTGGAGCAGGGGTGATTTAACATAATTTACAAATGATTTTCCTCGGCTGAGGGAGAAACCTACTGAATGGTACAAGCAAGTTGATCGCTTTATAAAAATTTAGCAGGTGTTGTGGATTGATCTGAATACCTTGTTTCATATTGTGGTCCCAAGTGATTTATGGGTCGCATGTAAAATTGCTGTCGATTGGCCATCTGCTGTACCAGAAAGAGATCCTGTAACACATGGGCCTTCACCTGAGGTTATGAAAATGTTTGAGCAAGTAATCACATGGTCACAGTCTAAGGTCGCGCCACAGGATATTGATTGGGTCAAGATAGACCGAACGACCCAAGAGTCTAAGGAAACAGTGCATGCTTACTATGAGAGGCTCTTATAAGCCTTCAAGAAGTACAGTGGGCTGGATACTCTAGACCCGAAGGATATGAGACAGATTGTTTCCAAGTTTGTTAGGATTGAAACCAGAGATTAGCTTAATGATCCAACAGCACTTGATCTGCTGGCAGAATAAACCCGTGGATGAAATTCTATGTTAAGCCAGATACTGTAGTGATGAGGTGTAGCCCACGCAGAAGAAGATGAAGAATAAGGTAATGCTGGTGCAGATGAGAAATGCAGATAGGGGAGAGCAGACCCAGACAGTTGGAGGAACGTTGGGTCGGAGGCAGGGAAATAACCAGGGAGGGACGCAAAATGTTTCGGCTCCTATTGGACTGGGAAGAGGACGGGGAACAGATCCCAGGTTAGGAGTAGACATAGGCACCTTGAAGAAGACCACTGCCTGTCATTATTGCCACAAATACAGACATTGGAAGCACGAATGTAGAGCAAATCCGGAAAACCAGAAACAAGATGAAGAGATAATACAAGTGCCTGATGTTATGATACAGTAATAAGGCCTAGATCCATGAACGGGGGAGGTATGAGTCAGCAGATGCAGGTACCCCAACCTCCGAGGACCCCACAGAGTAACCAAGTATACCAACAGATGCTTTTCATTGAGGCTTTTAATGACTTCAATCTGGACCCGTCATTATGACGGTGCCTGAGGGGGGAAGAAGATTGCGCTCTTGGAGCAGTCTTGGAGGTAGACCAGAGAGGCCCGTTTGTGGAGGCAGATGTTAACGGTCATAGCATTACATTCTAGATTGATAATAAGTGGATGACAAATCCTTTGACAGATGAGTTACCTGTAAGGATAGGAACATTCCAAGATCAACAACAGTTTGTGGTGTGCGATTCAAGTCCAGTCTGTTTGTTGGGACGTGATCTCTTGTGTAAGTTAAATTGTACCATCTATTGCACGCGCAAAGAAATAGAATTACAGACTAACAATGATGATATTGCATTTAAGGTGGTGAATCAAAATCTCTGTGCAGAAATGTTTCCTGTGCTAACAGTGGATGAGCTGCCAAATGACTTGAGAGACGCTGTCTCTCCAATGGTGTGGGACTTTACAGATGAAGACATAGGATTGCTTTGAGGGGTTGATCCAGTTCAGATACAGATCGAACCCAATGCTGAATTTCCGAGAACACCGCAATACAACCTGACCCCTGAAACGGTGGAAGAAATAAAACCTGTAATTGAGTCCATGATTGCACCAGGCATTCTAAAGGAAATTAGAGCAAGTCCACGCAATTCTCCCATTCTGGGGTTGCAGAAGCCAAGTGGCAAGTATGGGATTGTTCAGGACCTGCTAAAAATCAATGCGATTGTGATTCCATGTTGTCCTGTGGTACCGAATCGAGCTGTGATCCTTTTTCAAATTCCTTGCGAAGCAGAGTGGTTTACTGCCATTGATTTGTGTCAAGCATTCTTTTCGATACCCTTACACAGTGAAAGCAAATTTTTATTTTATTTCCAGTTGGAAAATGCATGTTAGCATGGTGTCATATCCCACAGGGGTATACCAAGAGTCTATCTATCTTTAATCAGATATTATAAAAAAAAACTTGAGAGTCTAACACTGCTTCAGAAGTCAGTGCTTGTGCAATATATTGATGTTCTCCTGATTGCTTCAGAGACCGAAGAAGCTTATAGGGTTGAAACTGTTGCTCTGTTAAACCACCTGGCAGATAATGGGCACAAGGAGTCCCCAAGCAAACTTCAGTACTGTTTGCCAGAGGTCCAGTACTTGGGTCATCACATTGAGAAAGGCAAGAAAAAGGTGTCAACGGACCGCATTGAGGTGATTATGCAAATTAATCTGCCTACTATACAGAAAGAAGTCCGGATGTTCTTGGGAATGGTCGCCTACTGTCGACAGTGGATCCCCAATTTTTCATTGAAAGTGATGCCTTTACAGAGAATGAAATGCAAAGAACTTTGATCTGGTACCATGGTATAACTACTGCTTGGTCGCCTTCCTGGAGAATAGAGAGAGCCTGTGTCGCGCTCCGGCTTTAGGATTGTCTGATTACAACAAACCTTTTCGCTCTTCTGTGGGGAATGAGAGGGTTACTAGCACAATAGATGGGACCCCCTCAAAAAATTAATTTTTGCCAAGGAACAGAGGGGCAAGAAAGGTTAACACTAGAAAAGGGTGTTCCACATGGGCCATATACTTTTAACTCACGTATATATCACAAATTTAATTAAAGAAAAAGGTGACAGATACACAAATAAGGGCTGTTTAATTATTCTTCAAAGATAAAAAACAAAATTATTTTGTATTATTTTCATCTTGTAAACACTTTTATAATTTTCAGTATAATTTCATTTTTTATGGAAAGTCATCTCTACACAATTACAATTACAATTATAAAGATAGGTACAATTACACAAAAAAAGGGAAACATTCAATATAATAGTGTCAATGCACACAGATAGCACAAAATACATTAAATAAACCCCTGGGAAAAACACACTCAATCATACACCAACTCACACTATCATACACATACTGCATCCACTACAAGATTGACTGAAAAAGGTAAACTGGAATCAAAATGGCAGAGTAGTCGTGCCAAATGAACGGTTTCAACCATGAGACCCCGCACTGGGTCAATGAGAGGGTTACACCCTAGTTGTACTCACCCAGACACATGGGGGTGTCTGCAGACCAGTGGCTTATTTCTCAGCAGCTAGATTCCCTTTGAGTAGATTATTCTACTCAGGTTTCAGGTTTTAAAGTCTTTATTTCAATTTTTGTATCATAAAAGACAATTAAAAGCAATAGAAATTGAGCATACATGATGTTGTTAAAAAATTGATTAAAAAAACCATCACAGTTACAATTTATAATTTCATAGGTTTCAAAAAGCATTTCAGCACTAATATTAGAATTAAACAGTATAATAAAGACCTAATACAAGTAAAAAGAAAAAACCTGTTTAAGAATTAAAAGACAGGGACAAAATCAAGGTGTCTGCAGATATCTTGCTCTAATCACCCAAGTCCACCCCAGGAATTTAGCTACGGCCACAACCACCACCTCGGAGGTATTGGTACGAAGTGCCCATATATCCTCTGCACTCCCTCTGACTTTAAGATGGCGACATATGGGCCCTATCCATTTGCTTCTTGGGGCATAATAAGCCGGACATACAAATAGGAGATGGCCCACACTCTCCTTATGTCCAGTGCACCAAGGACAGGAATCACTCACTCGGTTGGACCAGTTCCTGGTAAAGGATCTTAAGGGCAGAGAACCTACTCGGAACTGGTGGTAGAGCTTCCTGTCTAATGGCTTAGTTATAACGTCCCAATAATTCTCTGGGAGAGGGTCCAATTTGTGGGACAAAAACCTTCCTGTTAAGTTAACAGAATCTGAAGCATTCACTAGCCCTTTGCGGACAGAGGCCCAATAGAGTGCTTTATATTCCTGTTTTGAAGGAAAGTTGGTAGACCCCGGAGAAACCCACAGCTGGTTAAGACCCATGTCAACCAGGATCAATTTCACTTCACGCAACCAAGGTATGCTGCTAGACCCCCAGATAGATCTTACTTCCTCAAGTTCCCTAGCAAAGAGGTTTAGGTCTGGGGAGGTCCAGATACGTCTCCACATAGCTACTAGTCCATATCTAGCCATTTCGTTAATTGGGTTACAGCCCATATCCAGACATAATAGTTTAGTTGGAGCCGATTGTGGGAGTCCTACCAGTTTCCGCATGAATTTGTTCTGGACTTTCACCAGGGTTGATAGGTCCATATGTCCCCAAAGGTCTGCCCCGTACAATATTGCGGAGCTTACCTTGGTGGCATAAATCTTAAGTGCGGGTTTAACACGTTTGGTTAGGGACCTTTTTTGCTCCTGTAAAAGACAACCCGTGAGGCGACCAAATTTTAGATGTAGTGTGTCAACCTGTGGTTTCCAGCGGAGACGGTAGTCCAAGGTTACTCCTAGATAGGTCATAACCTCAACTTGTTCCAAGCCCACTCCGTTCATGCTCACTGAGCTCTTAATGGGACGGTTTTTAGTAAGGACCATGAATTTAGTTTTGCTTACATTGATTTTTAGGTCGTTGGCAGTACAAAACTCCTCAAAGCGGGTCAATGCAGTTTGCAGGCCGCTACGAGTCTTTGAGAGAAGTAAAGTGTCATCAGCAAAGATGAGCATAGGGAACTTGGTCCCGCCCAAAGATGGTGCATCCGTAGGGATGTTTGCAAAAATCTTGACCACCTGATCAATGAACAGTAAGAAAAGCGTGGGTGCCAGAACGCAACCCTGACGGACGCCACGTGTTACGGGAAAGCAATCCGTCACCTGCCCTTGTCCACCCCACCTCACCCTAGCAAAATTGCCCTCATGTAATCTAACAATCAGGTCCAGTAATTCTAATGGCAGTCCCAAATCTCTAAGAACGGTCCAGAGTTTGACCCTTGGCACAAGGTCGAAGGCCGATTTCAGATCGATAAATGCGGCATAGGTCGTTCCGCCGCCCAGCAGCACCACCTTCCAGTAAATCAGACAAAATCTGAAGACCTGGTCGATGTTGCTGGTACCTGATCTGAAGCCAGCCTGTAGGGGGGACAGAATACCCTCCAACTCCATCCACCCTTGGACTCTGGCAAGGACCATCCTTGCAATGACCTTTTGAAGTGAGTCCAATAAACTTATTGGGCGGTAGTTTCCCGGGACTGAAAGGTCCCCTTTTTTAAAGATTGGGAAAATCTCCGCCCCTTTCCAGGACACAGGGATCCTGGCCCCCTTAGCAATGGCATTCGCTATCGCGGTTATTTAGGGAACCCAGAGTTGGGGATTGACCTTGAATAAATCTGCCGGGATGCAATCCATCCCTGGCGCCTTCCCCCTTTGGACCAGGCGAAGCGCAGACTCTGTTTCCAGTGGAGTGAAGTTTAGCTCTTGGTTAGGAATGAAGGTGGTTGCCTGGCTTGTTGCATCTGTGTCGATTTCTAAGTCAGGGTCCATAAACTGACCAGAATAGAAATCAACCCATGCTTCTGCAGACACATGGTTAACTGGGTTTTGAGAGTCTGGGTTTCTGCCCCACTTAACAATTTCCCACAACTTGATCTGGTTGGCAGAAATGCAGGCATCCAGTAGGTCAGACCAATAAAGATCGTCCCACTCCCTTTTCGCATCCCACTGGGTTCTTTTATACATTAAGCGTGCCTCCTTTATATCGCTGGAAATCCTAGATTTCACTGCTTTAACTAAGCGACTATGTGCCTCCCTGCAGTTTTTATTGTACTATTTCTCCCGAGAACCATGTACCGTTACGGTGCCTTGCGTTGGTGGAAGCGTCAAAAGGACCTTAAGATGAGCAAAACACCGTTCGTGAAGGTCACAGATCTGATCACCAACAACCCTGGTATGTGCAAGGGACGTAATGTCGCTCAAAGTCAACGAGACTACCTTCATTATGCTTTCAAGAAGGGTCGGGTTCTCCACAACCCTGGACCATCTAAGCCTTCTTCTATCGTTTGTTAAGATAGCATCCCCTGTTATATGAACAGCAGAAGTGGGCCTACCGAGTCCACCTGGGAGTCTCAAACTTAATGACAGTGGGTTGTGGTCGCTTTCCGGGCGAGACACTACTTCCATGTCAACCAGAAGTGGCCAATATTCCATCTTTAGCAGGATGTAGTCTATTTGACTTTTTCTCACCCCATTGTCAAAAGTGGATTTGCCAACTTTATCAGAGGATGTGCGACCGTTGGTTGCCCTTAGCCCCCAATCTAAACACAGCCCCATCCAATGTAAGGCTGCCTCAGAGCCTCTTTTGATATTATCCAGAGACAGCATCGGAATGTTCCAGACAGTATCCTCCGCAAACCCCAGGCCCTCCCCCGCAACATAAAGCGGCTCGAAGGTACAATTGAGGTCCCCTGCTAGGACAAGTAACTTATCTCTCCCTACCCCTTCAAGGTAGGAGTCTAACACATCTAGGATACTAGGACAGCGCCCACCCGGTTGGCCACGTGCATAGATGTTAATGACTACAATGTCCTGGCAGTTTTCTATGCTTAGTCTAATTCCCAGGAGGTCCGGGTTATCCACAGAGATTTCCATTGGTCGATAGCCAATGGACTGTTTTACCCAGATCACTAATCCTCCCGATGCCCGACCCCTATTGCCCCTTATTGCTGGTTTAAAAAAGTTTAGGAACCCGACCCTATGAATAGGATCAGGGGCCCAACTTTCCTGAAACAGCAAAACATCAAAGGTATCAATAAACTCCAACCAGTCCTCTGAATCCAAACGTCCCTTCATCCCTGCCACATTCCATGATGCTAATTTAAGTGTCGCAACCTGACTGGATGTTGTAATACCATGCATACCACTGTGATCCGCTGCGAGGGGTGCGGCTATACTCAGTTGTGCACCCGCCACCATGATATCCTCCTAGTGAGGGTATACAGATGCCGCCACCATCTCCCTCTCAATACTGGTGTCCCCCTGAATAGACACCACAGTACACACTCCGTCAGCCCCACCTACTCGGTTGCCCAGAACCCTCCCGTTGCCATCTGCCTGGTGAAGTCAATCGATACATTCCAGGCCAGAGAGGGGTTCATAGCGATTGAACAATAATGGGTGCTGTGGGATGTAAGGTGATTTATCAGCATGGTATCTTCTAACAGGTATTCTTGGGAGGGTATGGCTAGGGGGGAACTCACAGGGTCGTCTGGGATAAAAAATACCCGAGGCCCAAGGTCTGCACATCCCCCAGCCTCCCAAACCTGGCTTCCCTACGCAGAAAGTCTACCACCCAGGAATCCTTAAAGGGTATAATAATGCAGTCCCCTTCTAGATCCTTGGTACAGTGGCCCACCCATTCAACTCTTCTCACAAATAGTATTTCTGTCGAGGAGGAGGGAGGGAGAGGGCGGTTTTTATTTAGCCAAAATACAACTTTGTTTCGGAGGTCCCCGTGTGATTCACTGGAACCCTCCCTAAGAGGAACAACACCAGTTAAAACTATCGTATATGGAGTCGCTTCTAGAGGTAGGTCCGTACGTGGGGGTACCTGTTTATTGGCTTTCACAAGGGGAATATGGGGATTGATGGATCTGCTCCCCTTTGCACCATTGATTGATTTGGGCTGAAACGATGTGCTGGGAGCATCCATAACACTATCCTGAGGCCGAGTAGCCACGGGAGGTGTAGGGGTATTCGGCTGGCGTTGGTGGTTAAGTTTGGAGAGAGCCTTCTTAGGTACCTGCAGCAAAGAAGCTGGTGCAGGCGTACAATCAAGCGTACAGTCATTATTCCCAGAACTCCCCCCTGCCACTGAGCCCTTGTTTTTTTTAGGATCAGAATTAGTATGTACTGAACCAGCAATTACTGACGATGAAATTTTACCTATGGTTACGTTTTTCTGGCCTTTAGAATTACTCGAGGAAGAACTAGGATTCCCTAGAACAATTTGAGAGTTTGCTATCTTTTTTAAGAGACCAGTATTGGTGTTTACAATAGACTCAAGTACGTCCAATTTCGCGGTCATCAAACGTGTTCTTTCGAGTACAGGAAGTAAAAGAGTTTTAAACAAAGCTTCCATTTTGGCCAGCAAACTGTCATCACTACTGTAACAGGTGGGGCATGGGTCAGAGGACCCAAAGGGGAAGTGAGGAGGAGGACTCAGGGGATCATTTGATACTAGGACAGGATGAGAGGTGGGGTTGACCTCGGGGGTTGGGACAGTGGGATGTACTGGGGCATCAGGTTTTTGAATCCTAGTGGCACCCCCCCTCTGATGGCCCTTACATCTTTTTCTTTTGCGTGATACATTTCTCAAAGAGTCCTCATCCGTGGATGAGTCCAACTGAGATTGACTGGCCAGGAACACACTGACCTCACCCCCACTACCTTGTGTATCATCGGGGTTAGAATCGCTCTCTAACATAGTCGGGGGTAGGCCTGCCCCCTCCACCTCATGATGCACGTCCACCGCAGTTTCAACAAGATGGCGACTCGAACTCGGGGCCCGTGCATCAGGGCTAGGTATTGTGGCCAACTTTCCCAATGAAGAGCGTTTCCCACTAACCAGATCTATTGAGAGGCTTTGTTCGGCCATGGCTATCTCTTTTTCAAGGATACCTTTGGCTCTGGTAATAAAAGCGTCTAAAGGGCCAGAGACTACCCCTTTTGTGGTCTGCATCTGTACAATGCGTTCTTTACCAGAGCGTAAGGGCATAATTATATCAGAAGCCGTACAATATTGGCACAACGATAAATACAAAAACAAATATACAAACAAGCAGGGGGGGTGGCCCAACCCAACCTCGATCAACCACGGACGGCCACAGACGGTCCCGCCCTTGTCCCGGGCTTCTCCCGGGACGCTCCCGCGCAGCGGTGTCCTGTTTGAGCTATGAAGGGGCGGGGGCGTGGCCAGCAGGGAGAGCGGACCAGGTGTGGACAATGATCTGAGCAGGGGCTCCTGGGAAACGGAGTCCCTCCTGCTCTGCTCGCAGCCCTGCCGGAGATGATTCAATGCCCCTCACGCTCTGCTCCAGATACAAGTAAGCTCCCTCCTTAAACTGCGAAGCGGGAGCCGCAAAGCGGGTCCGGCGAGCAGTTAGTAGTCCAGGGGAGTTTGACGGTGAAGGAGAACTAATGGCAGCCTGCTCCCAAACGAAACAGCAGCAACAGTCAGTCTAACAGTCAGTCACTCTTAACCAACAATCAGTCTGGTTGCCACACGCAGACCAAATATTACCCTCACCCAACTCGTTTGTTCACCATCCAGACAATCGAACCATATAAAACACGGTGGAGAACCATAGCCTTAAGGCTCGGCGGCGCAGGGTACGCCTGAAATCCCCTGGATTCACCTGCCTTGCCCACACCCCTACTTCCGTTCCCTTCGCTTCCGCGTTTGACCCTGTTAGTGATCCATACGCTAACACAGAGGCTCCCTAACCCTTGGCTGGGCTGCTCAAACGGATTAATTGCGTTCCCGGACCGTGGATTTTCCAGGTAACCGAGACGCTTGTTCAGTCTTTTGTTTCCTTCCCCTTAAGATACAACTCTGGGGCTAACGGGTCCTTTTCAATTGTAGGTCCCTGGCTGAAAATACTTTACCGCGACTCACTCGCGACCTCCATCTTGACCCGCAAGAAGACTAAGGTAAATGTCGCACACTGCTGCTGTGCCCTCTTAACCCCTCTGGGACCGAATATACTTAAAATACCTCTCCGTCTTATTTTAGCTCCCTGGCTGTTAAAACTTTACCGTGATTCGCTCGGGACATCCACCCTGACCCGCCAGAAAACCAAGGTAATTGTTTCAAACTGCTGTTGTGTACTTCTGACCCCACAGGGACTCAATTTACTTAAAATGCCTCTCCGTCTTGTTTTAGCACCCGGGCGGCAAACTGACTCTCGCCGGGTCCTATGGATCAGGGCTGTTAAATCACTAACGTGCAGGTAAGACCAATTCGGAACTCCCTTTAAATTCCAGCGTCCCCTGCTTCTCCCTCCCCTGGTGTTAGGTTTCCTCATTGGGGCACTTAGACTCGAAATAATTGATTGCCCTCTCAAAATTGCTTTGGATCAAGTCCAACATGGTCACTTAATCCTCCATGACTTGGGAGACAGCTCCTTGGCTTACTGGACACCTACCTCCTTACATACTCCGCATGCATCATTAATTTACATTAACAAACTCTGCATGCACCATTAGTTTACATTGGTTGTCCCTCTGAGCCTTGCTCCCCTCCCTCTCCCCCACTTTTGTCCTGTCCCACCCTTTCGCCCTTCACGTATCCTTGCCCTCTCACCCTCCCCCATCGCTGGGGATGTTTAAACTCGGGGACCCTAACCCAGTCTCCTCTTACCCCCTTTTGTACTGCTTTTGGCCGCCATAAGTGTGGCAGGGTATGCTCAGACGTGAGTCCCTTGCTCACTTTGCCACTGGATTCAAGCAAGCCGGGCTGAAGACGGCTGGAATGCCAGAAACCGGTCCTTGGAAGCTTGTTTCCGGTCCAGGGAAGACATGGCTTGGCAGTTCGGGCTGGACTGTTCCCATGAGGCACAGGGTCAGACTGATTTGCATATAGCCATGTCTGAACTGGGGTGGCAGAGTGGGCTAAAGAACGGTGATGGATTAAACCCAGATCTTTTGACTGGGTGTGAGTGTTTGATTGATTCAGATGCTCCGTCCATCACCACCCCCTTTTGTACTCCTCTTACCCCACAGCACCCCAAAACGAGACAACCTCGTCCTGAAGATGGTCCACACTATATAAGGACCGAAACGTCGTCGACCCTACAGCGCAAACTATAGGCGCATCTGGCCGTGACTCCATTGAAATTGCGAACTACATTATATAAAGTCACTGTTTTTATGTCACAATTTTGAGCTATTCACTGTAAATTCTTCACCTTGTTCACCTTGCGCCGTCCATCGCTGTTCACCTTTGCACTTGCGTCGCCATATATCACTTGTACATATTGAGCACCAAGTCTCTCCGGTTGTCATTTGAATTACTGCAATTTGTGCTGTACATAATTATGTCTTTATGAATGTTCCTTCCCTTCTGATGAATATCAAAATAGAACAGATTAATTTTGAAAACTAATTTATTTTGAATAAGTGTCTCCTTTTTCTTGATCAATGTAATGCTTTGTGCATGCAATATAAATTGTCCTTTCATTTATACCTTT
Organism: Lissotriton helveticus; assembly: GCF_964261635.1. Lineage (NCBI taxonomy): Eukaryota > Metazoa > Chordata > Amphibia > Caudata > Salamandridae > Lissotriton > Lissotriton helveticus. The sequence goes on along the minus strand of NC_136068.1, from coordinate 1,621,994,829 downwards.
TGGGATATTGTTTTCTCTTTATAATTATTGTCAGAAACAGAGACACGGACTCTTCGTCTGGCGTAGAAGATAGTATTTATTAGCTGCAGCTAGTACAGTGTTCTTAGAAGTCGTTGGTAAAACGAGGTTCAAAAGAGACTGCCACTTAACTCCGTGGCGCACAGGTTTATATACGGTACAATACAATGCAAAATACAATCACACAAGAGAATGAGACATGGGCAAACGTTATAAACAATACTTTAAGTCTAAAGCAACTCAAGTTTCCTGGTTATGTTTGTCATTCGACCCCTTGGGTAAATCTCAAGTGAATCCACACAATTCGATTTACAAGCAGAGAAAACACAGCTGCATGTTGTAGAAGGACAATTGTGAAACAGGAGAATGCAAGAGACATGTTACGAAGGATAGCAGATAAGATAACTTGGAGGAAAGAATGGTGTGAACCAACAAATAGTCCGGACGGGGATTAATCAGCTCAGACAGGAATTAGTGTACTCGTCCAGACCCTGACACTAGTTAGTAAACACAGGCAAAGAAGCCACCTGACACGTAAATGCAGAAATGACAAAAACATCGCATTTGCCGCGCTGCCTGAGTGAGCGCAACAAAATGGCGGCGAACACAAAATGGAGGCTGAGCACGAACAAATTCGTAATTTTAGAACCTCAGACCCTCCTTTTGCCATTACTCAGGCAAAAATCAACTTATGCTAATCTGAGTCGGAATCAGCATCGATGTTCATAAAATCCTCAAGCTGTTGCTGCACCATCATCCTAATATTCTCTGTCCTCTGAGTTGCAGGATGTGGAACGCATAAAGTAGCCAGCAGGCCACACACTGCGGGACCACATTGAACACACAGACAACAAGAGAATATGACGGCCAAAATTGCTCCAAGGAACGTTAGGATCTTCCATCCCCAAGTTGACAGTATTCCCCAAAACCATCCCATAAAGGACCAATCCCCTTCGTCTTGATGAATCGACTCGGAGATGGTATGCAATTTGGAAATGGCTTTGTATACTGCCGGAGCATCGTCTGGAATATAAATGCAGCAACTAGACCCGATCAATTTACAGACGCCTCCTCGGTCTGCTAGGATCACATCTAGCGCAATTCGATTTTGCAACGTCATAAGACGGTCAGCCTGAAGCTCTGCTGTAATGTTACCTATTGCACCAGCAGTAACGTTAATAGTGGTCTCAACCACTCACACCAATTGCCTGATGTTTCTGCAGTTGACCATCGGGCCCCAAAAGGGAAGGAATCCTTTAAGGAAGTCTCCTCCCTCTTGTTCTGCCGTGTCCTTGACATCAAATATACCTCGGCTATATCTAACTCTGTGGTGGTCTGACGGAGCCATATATGTAGGGGGGAGGAGGAAAGCTATATAACAGGTTCCAGAAAAGTTGGAAGGGAGCCATGTGTAAGCTCTATCTTTACAGACAAAATAGGTTCCTTGAGACGGAACCAACGGAGGGAAATCAGGGGCCGAAAAAATGTAGGTGTGCAAACAATTCTGCTTGACGTCATCTTTCTTTCTGTTGACTTGGAGACAAATATTACCTTGATGGGGCACAGTCCATACAGGAGAAGACTCACCCTTTCTAGTTTTGTCACCAGGGCTAGAAACATAGTGGGTAACATTCCATCCTTCATAAGCTTTCTTCTCATCTAACGGAATCTTACTCTTCTCTACAATTTTAGCCATCATTACTATACCTTTTATCAAAGAGCTATGGCTAAAATCCAATCCATTCCCAGAAGTTTTAAGAGGACTTCGAAGTCTATTGTGGTATGCGGCTGAAAATATAGTCAGGTAAGCCCAAGCTGAACCTTCATATGAGAAGGGAAGAACCAAATATGGCATCCCCTTTTGTGCATTGTGTGGCATAAGACCGCACACCCAGCAGTCAGTCATATTAATAGCCAACTGGTGTTGGTGTAACAATTGGATAAACATATTATTCATATATTCAGCTCTCCTTATCTGTTCATGAGGGGGTAGAGTATGCATTTTATGTAAAAAGACAGAAAGGCGAGAGGGCAACGAAGTTGTAGAGTTAGCCACATTTCTCGGGTGTAGAATATGTACTAACCAACCTATGCAAGTTATTAAAATACACAAAAACATAAAAATACAACAAGTTACGCCAAATCGACTACGCAATAATTTACAATATTTCAATCTCATTTCCTGCTTCCTATTTTCCCTACCTACGGTTGTAGTGCCATCCATCTTTATCTAAAAAAAAAAGTCGCTCACGGCAATCTTCCTCAATCACTCAGCTACGTACTTCTGTATATCCTGAGGCACTAGCCACTTACTAAAAGAACAAAAATCAGGTTACAGTCTGAGTCTCCTACCGTGACCCTGTGACGGAGATGGATGGCACATCTAGTACTAAATATCATACCAAAAAAATGTCTCTGATCATTAAGAAAAAAAGTGTTCAAAAGTGTTCAGTTCCTTTAGCCAGCTCTCGACCTCAGGTTGTAGCGAGTTTTTCTCAGGCACCGTCTGGTCCTTGAATAAAGTTTTTGGATTCGTAGTGTCTATTCAAAGATGCACAGGTACAGCAGCTTGAAGAATATCGTCATCTGCTTTCTCAGACTGAGTTCCATAAATTTGAGCATCACTGAAAGGCACAAAACAAGGAACTGCTGCAGTGTCCGATTCCCTTACACCACTGCGAATCCACTGGTCGAAGGGTAATGGCAATGGCACTTTCTTACAGTGCACGCCATGCACCCAGTTTCGTTTGCTGACCACCTTCACAGCTGTGCGGGTGGCAAGCAGGACTTGCGTAGGCGTGGACCAGCGAGGCTCCAGATTCTTGGTACGTTGAACATTTTTGACGCAGACCCAGTCACCGGGCAAGATGGTGTGACCTGGGTCTGTGGAGGCTTCTGGCAAAGCACTTTGTACCTGTTGACGAATAATACTTTATTTAGTAGTCAAGTCATGCAAATAATCAATTAACAGAGGATATGGTATGTCAGAGTATTTCTTGGGACGAGGGACACCCCAAATATTAGCTGGGCGTCCGAATACCACTTCGTATGGGCTAAGTCCCATACGAGAATGCACAGTAGTTCTGGTTGACAAAAGAGCTAGGGGCAAGGCGTCTGGCCAAGCAAGACCCGTACTGGCTTGAATCTTAGCTAGTTTAAGCTTGAGTGTACCATTATAACACTCAACCAAACCCGCTGACTGTGGATGGTTTGCCGCATGGAACTTTTGTCTAATACCAAGACCAGAACACACTTTTTGTATAATTTGACCCACAAATTCACTTCCATTGTCACTCCAGACAATTCGCGGCAAACCAAACCTGGGGACAAACTCTTTAATTAACACTTTAGCAGTTGACAGAGCAGTGTTATTTTTCAAGGGGTAGGCCTCTATCCAGCGGGAAAAGGCACATACCACCACCAGATCATACTTAAGGTTGTTGTACCGATCCATATGAATGTAATCGATCTGCAACACCTCAAAAGGATATGACGGGGGAGCAAAATGACCTGCCGGAGATGGGGTACCCTTTCCTGGGTTATGCATTAAACAAACAATACAATGCTTAACCACATTCTCTGCACATTTCGGTATTCCTTCATTCTGCCATACAGGAGCCAAAACCTTACAAATGCCTTTCGCACTAATGTGAGCTGGACCATGAGCCATAGTAACATCCAGCAACACATAAGCATCCGGTAATAACCATTGCTGATGTTCCGACAATTCCGTCCAACAACCCGTTGAGTCTAACATTCCCGTACTCTCCTTCCACATTTTCAATTCCTTCTCAGTAGCCTCTCCTTGAATCGTTTTCACACTCTCAATCGTGTCTTCACACATTCCAATTTCCCTAACCCAGTTCGCAGGACCTGCCACATACATTCGACTAGCGGTGTCTCTAGCTGTAGTTCTTGCTACCTCGTCTGCAAATGCATTTCCACGACCCACGTCATCTGTGACTTTCTTATGTGCGCTGCACTTTATGATCGCTATTTGTGCAGGGAAGGTGAGTGACTCAAGAAGATCAGTCACTAACTGACCATGCTGGATCTTTGTCCCATGAGAGGTAAAGAATCCTCTCTCCCTCCATAACTTACCAAAACTATGTGCAACGCCAAAAGCGTACTGGCTATCTGTGTACACATTCACTCTCTTTCTCTTTGACAACACACACGCTCTAGTCAAGGCTATCAATTCAGCTGCTTGGGCTGAATTATGTCCAATACGTGCCGTCTCAACAATTGTGCATAAGGTAGTAACAGCGTAAGCAGAAGTAGTCTCCCCGTTTGGAAGCTTGAAACAAGAACCGTCCACCCATAGGATCCCATCCGGGTCCTTGAGCGGAGTGTCCTTTAAATCAATCCTACCCTTCGTTTCTTCTTCCGTTCGAAGAAAACAATCATGTTTTTCCTGAGCGTCTTTTTCCTCTGGGAGTGGCAACAGTGTAGCTGGATTCAACGTATTACATCTTTTGATATGTACATGACTCGCTAGAAGTGTCAGCTCATATCCAGACAAACAAGCACTGGTAGGTGCTGTGTTTTTGTCCTATTCAACAGAGTATCCACTGCATGTGGAACCATAACAATGAGTGTGTTATCCAACACTAATCCGGCAGACTGTCTAATAGAAATCGCCGCAGCTGCCGTAGCTCTGAGACAACTGGGCAAAGCTTTAGCTACTGGGTCTAGTGTAGCGGAGAAATAGGCACATGGCCTTTGCTTATCTCCAAATCGCTGTGTCAAAACTGACAATGCGCAACCTTCTTCCTCGTGAACGTACAATGTAAAAGACTTGCTATAATCTGGGGTACCCAACACTGGAGCAGAACACAGAGCAGTACGTAGGTCAACAAAGCTTTTCTGACATTCATCCGTCCAAGGGAGCGGATGTGGCGTATCTTTCAACGTGAGTACCAATAGAGGTTTAGCCAAAAGTGAAAAATTAGGAATCCATTGTCTACAGTAGGAAGTGATACCCAAGAAGGCACGCACTTCTCTCTGCGTGGTGGGTACAGACATCTGTGAAATAGCATGAATGCGTTCTGGGGTCAATCGCCTTCCCTCCTTCGACAAGAGATGACCTAAATAGGTAACCTCTTGGCGGGCATATTGCAGCTTAGAGGGAGACACCTTATGATGAAGAGCAGCTAAATGATGTAACAATGCAACAATCACACTCTTGCACACATCTTCCGTATCAGCAGCCACCAGCAAATCATCCACATACTGAATAAGCGTAGCACCTGGAGGCAAAGAGAAAGCATCAAGTTGCGACTTAAGAGCTTTGCTATAGATTGAGGGACTTCGCAATAGCCTTGGGGTGCTCTTTTAAATCTAAAACTTTGGCCACCTGAAGAGAAACCAAAGATATCCCTACTTTCTTCAGCAATAGGAATGCTGAAGAAAGCATTCTTAAGGTCTATGACTAAAAACCAAGCTGCCGAAGCAGGAATCATCGTCTACAAAGCTGTAATGTCCGGAACAACAGGAAACTGTGGCACAACAATTTTATTGACCTCTCTAAGGTCAATAACAAATCGATAAACAGGAGGTTGTGAAGGATTCGTCCTCTTGAGGATCGGAAGAACAGGGCTGTTACAAACATTGCCTCTCGTTTCTTCAACCACACCCTTCTGAATAAAATCATCGACAATAGCCAATAGTGCTTTCTCTCCATCAGTAGAGATACGGTATTGGGGAATGCATGGCATCTTCACATTCTCCTTAACTGTGACAACATACGATGGGATCGCAAGACAACCTACGTCATTCGGGCCTGTAGCCCAAAGACTTTCAGGAAGAGAAAGCAACTCGGGTGGGAACTGATCTCGAGATAGATACATAGAAGACGTCAATTTCTTCCCCAACATTAGATGCACACCAGAAGGGGAACAATACAATGTTGCATGTAGCCTTTTCAATAAATCCAGACCCAGCAAGATCTCGCCGCAACCAGTTGTCAAATAAGTGGAGCATTCAAATCATAGGGTCCAATCGAAACGGGCAGGGGACAAGAAACCGGATTACGGACTGGGGCGCCAGAAAATCCTACTGAGGTATTTATTAAGCCAGACAAAGGTGCCCCAGGGAGTTTAGTATGCATAATAGAACTTCTCATCGCACCAGTATCCAAAAGAAACGGTTCTGAAACACCCATAGTATTGATAGTGACATATGGCCCATTTTGATCTACTGGAATCGACACAACTCCCTCACTTCGTCCATGGCTATCCTATTCGATCTGAAAATCGTCAGCCCTTTCTTCACAATAATCGTCATTATAATACTGCGTGGACTGAACTCTCTGCTGATCAAAGTAATTCGTAGTAGATGTAGGAAAAGAATGCTGCTCCTGAGAGGACACACCTCGTCCTCTACCTCTAGATCCGGTCTGGGCAGTACCAAGACCCCGTGGAGCAGACATCCCATTATTACGCTGTAATAAAACTGGACTACTATTCCTATAATGTCCCTCTTCCCTACAATACGCACATTGATTAGGACCCAACGAAGGACGTGGTACGAAGTATTCAGGTTTCTGGAGCACCTTCTGAAACTGAGGGTGTTGAGAAAACTGAGGCTGTGCAGAACGTGGAGGATAAGCTTGTTGTAAAAGAACCTTCGTTTTCAAATCTTTATTTTTCTTTTCTTGTTTCTCCTTCTCCTCCTTATCTCTATTCTCATAATACTGTACAGTAGCCAGTATTTTAGCAGGGGAAGAGACAGCCCATGCACTTTCAGAACTCTTCAGTTTATTTGACAATTCGGGAAGTAAGTTATCTACAAACTTATCCACAAACAATCACTGACCACCCTCTACACTCAAATCCTGACCACTATGATCAATAAACGTCTCTTCAAAACGAGTGAAGAAATCCGAGACGCTTTCGTCTTTCTTTTGCTTGCATGCAGCCAGCTTATCCCAATTAACTCGCACCGCGGGCATCATAGTTTTCATCAATTCTATTATTCTGCCTGGTAGGGCCGTAATCAAATCCTCAGGCTTCGCACTGCCCACTTGATTTGCATCGGCGGCTCTAATAGCAGCCCAATCACCACCTAATTCACCAACATGATTCTCCCTACGAATCCGTGCCCATAATGCTTGCGGAACGACATTCCAAATAACATATCAATGTCGGCCAAATTCATAATACAGGCCTCAACAGTTTGAGACAACTCCTTGTAATATCCAGCCGGATTTTTATGAGGGTCCGGAAGAGTTTGTTTAAGTGCCAATACTTCAGACCTTTTCCAAGGTTTGTGAACCCATATATGCTGAAAATGAGCAGGGACAGGAGGTGGGCCAACCACCGCCTCCCTCCATACTGGAGGAACTTCACGCATCGGATAATTCTTAATGCCTTTGTTTTTGGCAGGGTCAGTCTCGGAAAAGGACAAGGACAAAAACATAGTTCGGAACGCAACAAGTTTATTCACCGCCTCTTCAACTTGTGGTCCTACAATAAAACCTTTATCAAAATCAGCTTGTAATTTCAGTAACTCCGAAGGAACTGTATCCAACTCCATATCTTCCCAACCACTGATAAGAGTCTGACACATAACATTAAAGACATATCTTTGTGTGGGCTCTGCCCATTGATGAAAGGAACTCATAATGTCCCCTGTACTGTATTCTGGTCCATTCTTAATCCATTTACGAGCTAGGGAACCCAAAACTACTTTCTCATCCGTAAGAGGAAGTTGACAACGAGATTGTCGTCTAGCGAAAGCTGGGGACAGATTCAAGGACCCAAGAAGAGGAGAAAAGAAATTTGAAACAGCGTCTGCTAGTCTCCTGTGTGAAGTAGGGGAATCCCTTGAGAGAACAGGAGGCCTTACAGACATAGAAGGTAACGGGGACTGAAATGTGGCCAACTGAGAAACAAGAGCGGGGAATTGGAGAGGAGGTGGGGGCTGAATTACAGGCTGAAAAGACGGAGCAGAGGCAGGCAAGGAAGCATTAATAGGCTGTGCCGGTTGCTGAACAATCGGCAATGGAGCAACCATTGGTTGAGCAATAGGAGGGGGTAACTGAGGTGCATTAGGATTTTGGGCATAGGGCGGAGGTGAATTCAATAGAAAAGACATGAGGGAATCTTCTTTCAATTCCTTACTTTTATCTGACGAAGAAGTAGGCAGCATCAGATAGCATCTATCTATTGCCATGCGATGTTGCCTCTCTAAGATCTCATTCGCACCATCCACTTCATTATTTTTAAACTGCTGAGCAGCCTCAATAATTGACAAGGTTTGCGCTTTCTTATCCTTTTTCGCTTGTTGTATTTCCTTCTGTTTGGCTTCCTTACGCCAAAGGCGAAAAGAGTCATACATTGCCGGCCGGGCTTTTCTTTTAAACAGAATCGTTTCCAAATTATCTAGTATGGCGGGATCAAAACTACCATTTTGAGGCCATCTCAAAACTCCACTATTTTTCGTGTATCGGACCCATGTCTCGTTAAAGGTAATGGGACCAATACCATGTTTCGAATAGAGCTCATAAGTGGGAGTTCCAACTGGGGGGATCGGACATGATTCCTCCAACTGGGAATCCCTCGTACAACCTAAACAACAAATTCTTTTGAACTTACTCAGTCCAGGCATCGTTATTTCTCTAGACTGTTCAAAAACAACAAGGGGTATAAATCAATGAAACAGTACAAACGTACTTACCCCTTGGCTTCGGGTATTGCAATACCTGAATAAAAACCCAAAAACCAAAACAAAACAAAGTTTTGTGGGAGCGACCCACCAAATACTTAACTAAGGATCGTCCTACACCAGCGAAGGTCCGACTATCGTCTCGCTTTACCAAACATCATCAGAAGGGTCCAAGGCAGGGCGACAGTCAGGGCAGCAGTCGTCAGCAGCCGTAGGAGAGGAGTAGCCGCACTGTCAAAGACCGTCGGTCCACTTCCAACATACAGGGGTCGATCACGTGGTGCGCTTCCTCCGGAATTTTCTTGCGGGGCTCCTCACGACCCTCGGGCTCAACTGCTACCGTTGAAGTAGCCCCACGTTGGGCGCCAGTTGGAGAACCGTAGCCTTAAGGCTCGGTGGCGCAGGGAACGCCTGAAATCCCCTGGATTCACCTGCCTTGTCAGAAACAGAGACACAGACCCTTCGTCTGGCGTAGAAGATAGTATTTATTAGCTGCAGCTAGTACAGTGGTCTTAGAAGTCATTGGTAAAACGAGGTTCAAAAGAGACTGCCACTTAACTCCGTGGCGCACAGGTTTATATACGGTACAATACAATGCAAAATACAATCACACAAGAGAATAAGACATGGGCAAATGTTATTAACAATACTTTAAGTCTAAAGCAACTCAAGTTTCCTGGTTATGTTTGTCATTCGACCCCTTGGGTAAATCACAAGTGATTCCACACAATTCGATTTACAAGCAGAGAAAACACAGCTGCGTGTTGTAGAAGGACAATCGTGAAACAGGAGAATGCAAGAGACATATTACGAAGGATAGCAGATAAGATAACTTGGAGGAAAGAATGGTGTGAACCAACAAATAGTCCGGACGGGGATTAATCAGCTCAGACAGGAATTAGTGTACTTGGCCAGACCCTGACACTAGTTAGTAAACACAGGCAAAGAAGCCACCTGACACGTAAATGCAGAAACGACAAAAACATTGCGTTCGCCGCGCTGCCTGAGTGAGGGCAACAAAATGGCAGCGACCACAAAATGGAGGCTGAGCACGAACGAATTAGTAATTTTAGAACCTCAACGGAATAACACAAACCACATCAATTAAAAATAAATGCATACATTTATTGATCTTTAAAAGAGATTTTGGGTTTCAATAGAAAACACCATCCATATACAATACATCCCAATAGTAATAAAATAACAAGTTAAAAATCAATCAATAGCACATCATAAGACAGAGAGAGTATGAAAGAATTAGACAGGTACACTATGTCTTCAAATCTTACACATCCATCATGTAACAATATTTGTGGCAAGGAATTCAGTAATTTCATGATTGGTACTCTAAACAATGCCTTTTGTTGACGGATTGCGTATTTGTATTGAGGCGTCGAAGCATTTCGATGGTCGAAATTATATTTCCATCTTTGTCAAGACAAAATTATATGCTCGCTATAATATATGAAAATGGTTTGTAAGATCACCTATAATAAAAATACAATAATACATTATTTTTGATTTTATTAAAAAAAAATAAAAAAATAGAAACAGAGATTCAATCCTATCCTAATATTTATAATATTTATAACACTGTCTAGCAATTCCTTTTAAGCTAAGAATTGAACCTTGGAATATCTGACTAAATTTTGTAAAGAAAAGACAAAACTTTAACTAAAAGAGACAAATGTACATATGCTTTTTATATACCAGACACAATTATAAGCTAGGAAAAATGAATAGAGACTAATGGTGCCCCCCCTCACAGAGTTAAACTATTGTTAGAAGCTACCCATCAAATCCCCCATTTGAGACAACTATTTAAATAAGTACCTAAACAACAATATGGTGCCCCGCGGGACAAACCCTCTTAAACAACTCTTTCCAGTTTATTTCCTCCCTCTACGGCATTAATAAAAACAATATTCCATGTTTGTTATGGTACAATCTTATCACACCGTAACATCATACTCTCCTTGAACTCACAGCACTCTTTCTTCTTGCATTCTCAAACTTGCATCAGCACCCTTTGGACCATAGAAAGGAATGCCATGTAATACCTCACCTTTAAATCAGACAAGGAAGGCACCTTCCATATTGGAGTTTGTGAATAATGCCAAATGTCTGGTTGGAATTATTTTGGGACCCAGAACATTCACAGTAGAATTTCTTTTACAAATTTCCGTCTCAGAAGGATACTATTAAGCGTTCTCCTGTGTAGGCAGAATCAAAATTACATCTATCACATATCTAGGCACAGATTCTAGTGGCTAATTACATTAAGACGTGCCCTAGGTTCAAAATAGAGTTACCTTAGGAGGGTGCACTGTTGGTTAAGTGCTAATAGGCACGCTTGCTTTCTGCCAGTTTCATACGTTTGTTCAGATAAATCAGAAGTCATGTAGTATTATCCTCCCAATTATTTTTAGGGTAGAGCTGCCTATCCAGGAGACAACAAGATAGAACTATCAGGCTACTATCTCCCCATAGCGATAAAGTTGTTAAAGTTTAAAAGCAGATTCCTTAGTAATTGCCATTTACGAGTACATTTTACATTCCCAGGTTAGAGCTTTAACCACTTGGATGCTAAGGCACTTTCAGATTCTTCATTGAATTTCCATTGAAATCAATGGAAACTCCATGACGAGCTGAGCTCGTCATGAGCGTCCAAGGGGTTAAAAGTTCATTCATTGGTCTTCAGTACCACTATTGATCCCGCCTGTTTAAAGGACGTAACCATCAAAGCGGTCTATCATAGAGTGAGTTAGGATAAATAAATCTAAACTTATATAGTTCACTTAGCGGTCCCCCTGGGGTTCTACTGTTCACATTTACTTTGAATTCCTGAGCAATCCCGCATGGGTCTATTTCCTGATAGATTCAGCATCTCAGTAAAAGGTTTACTGCTCCACTGGTTCATATACTGTCTTCCCTAAGTGGGGCCACTTGTGTGTAATCTCTGTGCCCGCTACGCACGAGCAATTCAAAGTCAAAGTATAAAAACATCCGGGTGAAACGTATATCACTTCCGGAATGCACGTGACTTTGTCCTCGGTAAGGGGAAATTTCTCAGCTACATTAGATCCAGCGTTGCCCGGATGTCTCAGATCCGTTGCTGCAACAGGTGTCAGCATTGAAAGGTGTGAAAGTATCATAATGAGTCATCCACTTATAGTTTATGTTCCGCAATCAGTTGAGCTCCTGATGACGAGAATCAAAACGCAACATTTGACTAACAATAGGCTTACCCATTACAAGCAGGTCACATTGGCCTCAGAGAAAGTTACCTTGAAAAGATGCTCCATGTTAAACCCTGCTACCTTGATGCCTATTCGAATCTTGAAGAGGAAGATTGTGAGAACCATGACTGTCTGGATATGACTGTACTTTGTACCAAACCGAGGGCCGACATTTTTGATGAACAACTGTCTGAATCAGATCAAGTCCTTTTTGTTGATGGTTCATGTTTAAGAAACAATGAGGGTCATTTGAAAGCAGTGTTTGCTATCTGCACCATTTTTGGAGTTGTGGAAGCTGCTTGCTTACAGGGGGTATACTCCGCACAGGTAGCTGAAATCATTGCCTTGACCCGTGCATGCCTTGTTTCCGATCAAATACGAGTAACCATCTATACCAATAGCCAGTATGGATTCGGTGTAGTTCATGACTAAGGACAGCTATGGTCACAGAGGGGGTTCTTAACATCATCAGGATCTCATATCAGGAATGCGGAATATGTGAGACAACTATTGTAAGCTTTGCAGCGACCAAAGGAAGTGGCCGTAGTGAAATGCACTGCTCATGGAAGGGGGGAAGATTTTGTCACGAAGATTAGGTTGTGTGCTTTTGTGCTGTACATGCTTGCATCTTCAATTGAGAATACATAGGAGAGAGCATGGAAAAGATCGAGGGTAGCATAATGCTAGTCATAGCGGATACTTGGGATGAAGTCAAGCGACTGCAGGGAGAAGTGTCAGGACAAGAAGCTGGTTGGAATAAGACAGGTTGTGAAAGGTGACATGATGGCATTTGGGTATCAACTGATGGTCGAGCAGTATTACCAGACACCAGACTGCTTGCTGAGTCCTATGGCAAGGCAGATTCATGGAGCAGTTCACCTTGGGAGAGATGCTAGGGTGCGAGTATTCAGACAAACTAAGTTTTGTGTGTATACCGAAGCAGTGTGCAACAGATGTGTTAAATGTCAACAGATGAATCCTGGAAAGAAAACAGTGGTTGCCTTGAGTCTTATTGGGAAGTCGGGAGGTCCTTTTGACAGGATCCAGCTAGATTTCATTGAGATGCCCAGGTGCAATGGACTGAGGTACGTTTAGGTAGTGGCGTGTATCTTTTCACGATGGGTTGAGCATATCCAACTAGGAGGTGTGATTGTCTCACATTGGCAAAGTAACTCATTTCCACAGTATGATCATGAAGCTATTGTGTACTGCCTTACAGGTTGACCAAAGACTGCACTGTAGTTATAGGCCGGAGATGTCAGGACTGGTGGTGCAGCTGCAGGGAACAGCGAGGTCCAGGAGACTGAGATCCGGACGAGTGAGGTGTGGCACGTCAGTGCTAAAAATTGAACTCTTGGTCCCTGGAGTAGAAGCTCGCGGACTTCTGACACTGACTGTACTAGACCCTTTGAGACTAAGTGGCTTGCGAGATATGATTCTAAGCGAACTTTCATTTCCAAATTTTGGGCGTCTGCCTTCAGCTCAGGAGTTGATAGCCTTAAAGATGGAAATCTTGCAACGTTTTATCAAAGGGCTTGGCTCCTATCTCATTCACGATGTAAATGGAACTGTAAATAATTGATGAGATTTTAAGAAGATAACCTAGTCCCGAGTGGAAGAAGAAAAAAATCAGGGACTTTTCTGTAGAAGAAGAAAGAGGGCTAGGGAAGTCTTTCAACTGCATTGTAAATTATGTAAGACCGAATTCCAGGACTTCAAATCATTGCATGAACTCTGTGCATAACAAATGAGAGGCAGAAAAGGACTTTGTTTGAACCTCTTGCACGTTACGAACCAAATTTGATCCAAAATGGAGTTGGAAATTCGAACCATAGGCAGAAACTAATATTAGGCACACTTATAGAAGGCATAGTCATAGTTATAGCAATAGTCATTACTATATCAATGGTCGAGTTTCAGAAAAAAAAGGCTGAGAGGGTGGAAGTATGAGGGGCATCCACACCTTCTATCTCAAGCATTGAGTAAGGTACCTCAAAATCCGATAAGGCTATGATAAACGAAACTAGTCGCTCATTGCATGTAGATTTATCTAGAGGTAATTTTACTTGAATACGTATGCAAAGCTGTTGTGAGTATATGAGTACGATGGATGTGACCGATTGTTATGTGTGCATCCAGTTGCCCGCGTCAGTAGAGTAGGGAATTAGCTATCATTACCTTCCCCTGACATATGGTATCACTTGTAGTGTATTGCTTAGTATGTTCTATGGCAAGGGACATTTTTTCAAATTATGATGTAGTGCTTTCAGAGGTTCCAGCTTACAAGCACTTGAACAAGTATGATTACTATAAACAAGAAGAGAGAATGGCCAAGTACTTTGCTCCGATTATCACATTAGAGACAGCCGATGCACACCGACACAATCTGACCTGCATATTGACCGACGTAGAAAAGAAATTTGTAGACCAGCTAGAAAGATAGGTATAGGCAATCACTGTTCGGATCAGACATTGAAGACTAAAAGATTGAGTGGACTAAGGAGGAGTTAACCCACAAGGCAAAGCGAAGTTATGGTCCGATAGCTCTAGACTTACAGCAACAAGGGAAGCTTTGCATTAGACAGCCACAGACATATTATAAGGTTTTTTATAAGGTATTTGTGGGTGAGAGTGTATGTGATCATATTTTCTTGATTGAAGATTCCGTGAAGAAATCCTTGCAGGACACGATAAAGGTGGTGATGAATGTGTATTTTGTTTGCGGAAAGAATGCGTATGTTTGATTGCCTCTGAAATGGTATGGTACATATTATATTGCTGCCATATTTCCTAAGATTTACCCTGTGGAGGATGTGTGGCCATTAGAATGGAAGCAGTCTCATCAAAAGATACGGGATACAAGTTCAGGAGAGATCGTGGGAGTTGTGTTTGGAGCAATGATACTGAGTTTGGGAGTGGTTCTGAATGATGTGAAGATTAGACAATTGTCAACTCTTGTGGATATATTCTCAGTGAATACAGCTCAGGCTTTGTTGCTTATAGATAGAGAAATGGGTTTGATAAGGATTATGCTGATGCAAAACCGTCTTGCTTTAGAAGTTTTGCTAGCAAAGGAAGGTGACGTCTGTAACATGTTGAGGGTTCAACAGTGTTAATGTTAATGTTAATGTTAATCGGTATTTGTTAAGCGCTCGTACGCCCGAAGGCTTCATGGCGCTATAGGAAAGAACCAGGCAAGGCAGTCAGTAAGTGGAGCTGTACTAGCTCAGTAGTGTGCTTGAGAGAAGAGCCAAGTTTTCAAGGAGTGTCTAAAGCTGAGGATGTTGTCACTCTGCTTTAGGTGAAGGGGGAAAGAGTTCCAAAGAACAGCAGCAAGGTGGTCGAAGCAACTACCTCCAAGGCGCTTCCTTTTGAATGGGGGTACAATCAGGAGTGATTTATAAGTGGACCGGAGGTGACGGGAGGGGCTATATTTTTTTAATAAGTCTCTGATGAATAACGGGCCAGTGTCATTCAGAGACCTGAACAGAATACACCCGGCTTTAAAGGCCACACGTTGCTCAACTGGCAGCCAGTGTAGCTGCTTCAGACCAGATCTGATGGATTGCCTCCTGGGTATATTCAGAAGGAGCCTGGCTGCTTGGTTCTGAACAAGCTGGAGACGTTTGAGCTCTCCAATTTGGAGACCGAGATAAAGACTGTTAGAAAAGTCCAGCCTGGACAGAACCAAGGAGATGACAATCTGTGTGAGGGCTGCTGAGGAAAAGAAACGGGCGATTTTTTTTATTTTCTTCAGTTGGAAGAAACTAGAGGATACCACTGCTCCGACCTGTCTTTTTAGCGAGAGATCCTCGCTGATGAAGATACCCAGGCTCTTGACCGAGGATGACTTAGATGGGGGAACACCCATACTAGTAGGCCAGAAGCTGGGATTCCAACTAAGTGTGCTCTGTCCGGGCAGGACCAGCTCGGTCTTCCCTGGGTTGAGCTTCAGGTGATTGCAGCTCATCCAACTCAGTATGTGGGACATAGTTCTTTGAAATTCAACCACAGAGTCCTTGGTGTTAAGAGGAAAGATGAGCTGCAAATCATCCGCGTAGTTGAAAATGGTTACCTTTGCATTCCGAAGGGAGTACAGAAGGGGGCGTAGGTATACGTTAAAAAGCAGGGGAGTTAACGAGGAACCTTGTGGTACCCCGCAGGTGGTAGGTATAGTGGGAGCGGAGAAGGAGCCCAGTCTGACCGATTGTGTACGGCCCGTGATGAATGAGCGGATCCAGCTCAATGCAGGGCCCCTGGGACCTGCCTGTTCGACACGGTCGACCAAGATGGTATGGTCGACCGTGTCGAATGCAGCAGAGAGGTCCAGAAGCACAAGCGCCTGATGGATTCCTGCATCTGCGTTCCGCCTCAGAGTATTTTGCACCGAGAGAATGACCGCCTCGGTGGAATGGCAGGGTCGGAACCTGGCCTGATTCGGTGCCAGATACTCAGATTTTTCCAAAAAGCTGGAGATACTATCACATACATGTGACTCCAGCAATTTGGCACAGTATGGCAACAAAGATATGGGTCTATAGTTAAGGGGATCTAACGGGTTTGCTCCTGCCTTTTTTATGAGGGGGACGAGAAGGGCTTTTTTCAGATTGCATGGAACTTTGCCCTGTACAAGTGACCCATTCAATATAGAAAGTAAGCACCCAGGAAGATTGGTGCCCACTTCTTTCAAGATGTGGGGGGGACAAATGTCATCAGGGGAGCCAGTTTTAACTTTAGTTAAAAGTTTGAGTAAGTTAACATTGCCTATGAGGGGGTAGGAGTCTAAGGTGGCAGAGTTGTAAAAAGTGTCCGCAAACAAAAGAGGGGGCTGAGTGATGGGAATACTTTGTTTGATAGTACAGATTTTATCAAAAAAGAAAGAGTTGAGTGTGTTACAAAGCTCTTGGGTAGGGACCATTGGAAGAGAAGTTCTGTCACTGGTGCTAAGATTTTCCACAATATTGAACAGCTCCTTTGACTTATTTTGGGCCTTAAAATTTTTTGCCGAGAAGTAGTCAGTTTTACATTTCAGAATAAGATTTTGGTAGTCCCTGCGAGCCTTACAAAAATTGGCTCTGTCGTGTCCTGAATAGGCTGTTCGCCACTTACGCTCCATTTGACGAACCTTAAGTTTGAGGGTTTTCAAATGAGGTGTAAACCACCTGTGAGCGTCATTGGGGCGAGAGCGAGAGAAGTTGATACAGGGAGCATGGGCATCAGCTGCCTGGAGTAGCCACTCCGAAAAAACTTCTTCTGATTTTCCTATGTCCTGATCAAATGAGGGACAGGTAGAGGTTAAAGATTCAAGAAAGGCCGGGATATCAACATTCTTCCACATTCTTGCCTTCCCGCCTCGTTGAAACACGGGTTTACTGTTTTTTTCAATGGTCATGATGAAGTTGATCAAAAAGTGATCCGACCAGATGCAGGGCAAGATGGAGTTGACAGCCAGAGAGATGTTTTGAGACCAAATTTGGTCGAGGCTGTGCCCTTTCTCATGAGTAGGGAGGTGAATGTGTTGGATGAGATTCAAATCTAGAAAGATTTCTTTCAGCGTAGCTGCCTGAGAGTCAGACTCCACCGAGTCCAGCCAGAGATTAAAATCGCCCAGCAGTACAATTTTGTTATGGGAGATAATCAGAGGGGCAAGTTGTTCCGCTAGGGATGCAGCAAAAGAGGGCATATTTTGAGGGGGGCGATATATAAGGATCATAAGAAGTGATCCAGTGTCCACATCCATTTTGAAAATTAAATTGTCTGATCCTGTCAGATCAAGAGATGGTAAGAGAGAGACTTTAAGGTTTTTGCGAAGAATCGCAACAACCCCTCCGCCCCTTTTGCCGGCTGGCCTGTCGACATGCAGTATATAATAATCAGAGGGAACTGCAGCCAGGATGTCGGGTAAGGATGCTCATTAAGCCAAGTCTCAGATAGACATAAAAGATCTGGTTGTTCTGCCTGGAGCAGAAGGAAGATGTCCAAATGGTGTTTAACCATGGACCTGGTGTTTAGATATAGACATTTGAGAGTGGTCTGAGGCTCATGTGGGGGTAAGGGAGCAGGTAAGGGCTTGCAAGCTTTGGCAAGCATAAAATCAGGCTTTAAAATACCATAAGTGGCGGCGCGCTTTAGAATGTGAGCGGGTGGGGAGAGACTAGCGCTGTCAGAGGGTCTTAATGACAGCAGCGATGCAGCTGTGTATTTGTAATTTTGACCAGGGGTTCTGGCCCCAAGCCCCGGTCTGCCGCGGACGGGCGCAGACGGGCTTGACTTGTGCGCGACTTCGGCGCGCATTCGTCGCGCCCGCTGCGCTCCTGGATGCACATTCTTTATATGGCCTGCCTCCCGGGATGACTAGACCGCTAGGTTTGGTCCGGCTACCCCCAAGATGGCGGCACGTCTCACCCTCCACACAAACGGCACCAGCCGCTATGGAACGGGGCGGACGACAACAAAAAACAACAGTGCACTCAGTAAGTGGTGAGAAAACAATGATTTAGTGATTTTAAAATGGCAATTAAAATTTTTCGTCGCGCTAGTGCCTTAATCGCGCTAGAGCAACACCCGCTTCTACTAAGTGACTGCGCTGCAAAGAAGTGGTCAGCAGGGTTCGCGAGGGCCAGGCTGCTGCCACCAGCCAAGCGTTCTCGAGTGGCCCTGATTCAAGAGATGTTTTATGGCCTGCCTCCCGGGATGACTAGACCGCTAGGTTTGGTCCGGCTACCCCCAAGATGGCGGCACGTCTCACCCTCCACACAAACGGCACCAGCCGCGATGGAACGGGGCGGACGACAACAAAAAACAACAGTGCACTCAGTAAGTGGTGAGAAAACAATGATTTAGTGATTTTAAAATGGCAATTAAAATTTTTCGTCGCGCTAGTGCCTTAATCGCGCTAGAGCAACACCCGCTTCTACTAAGTGACTGCGCTGCAAAGAAGTGGTCAGCAGGGTTCGCGAGGGCCAGGCTGCTGCCACCAGCCAAGCGTTCTCGAGTGGCCCTGATTCAAGAGATGTTTTATGGCCTGCCTCCCGGGATGACTAGACCGCTAGGTTTGGTCCGGCTACCCCCAAGATGGCGGCACGTCTCACCCTCCACACAAACGGCACCAGCCGTTGTACTTATATCACAGACCATAGTATGGATCTCAGGAAATATATAAGTAACATCACTGAGATACATCATGAGATACATGATCTGGCAATAGAGGGAATCTGGGATAAAATTGACCAAGGATTTGGGAAGGTTGGAAGTTGGTTTGCAAATCTCGGGAAGGGACTTCTTGGCTATATCTTGAAACCGATCATAATAATTGTGATCTGTGTCATCATATAACTGGGTGCCGTCAGAGTTTATAAGTGGCCTTGAACAAGACAGGTTGAGAATTCTTTTAGACGAGAGGAAAGGAGACTGCAGGACAATCACTATGAGAATCTCAAAAATATGGAAACGTTTAGACAGGGAAAAATGGCTACTACGTCCATCTAGGTCAGTCTTTTCTGCAGGGAGTTCATTTTTACAGAGAAATGAACTGATTGTGATAACACTAGTCTTCAGAGAGGGTGCTGATAGAGCGCAACTTCTCTTTTAATTTGTAGGGGTGCGTTAAAATCATGTTTAGTCCGCATCCACATATAATCAGTTGTATTATGTTATTATAGCGTGAATTGTAATAATATGTAAGCGAAGTTTTTCTTCATGTAACCAAAGAATGAATGTAGTAAATGTATGAATTTAGGTAACCATATATGTCTGAAGTATATTCATCACTAATGAACATACCTTTTATAAAGGCTCCTATAATGTGTGTTTATTAATAGTTCATATATGCATGTATTTTAAATGTGTGTACTGTTCTTATATTAGCTGAAGACTTGGTAAGGTCTAACTTTCCTTTCTCCCTGTTCGCTCTCGGGTCGAAGGTTGTTGATTAGACTTTATTGCTTGTGAAATTCTCTCCTTCCACATTTTCGATGCAGGTGCAGGAATTTGTCCTCGTTAGTTTGAATAACATCTTTGTTTTAGGAGTTTGGCAGACCTAGGGAGGAGAGGATGCCTTTCAACAAGCGGAGCCGATAAAGTAGGAGGATGTCATTCTTGTCTGGAAAGGCCCGGGAACCGAAGTCATCGAACAAGAGACTGGATGTCCATTACCGAATGGAAGGTTAACTAACAAGAAGTGGTCTTATGATGTATTCGTGGTATTCGACTTTTGTATTTGTGTTAGAGACAGAGTTTAAACACACTTCTTTTGCTTTACCTGTAGAGAGGAGAGCATCTTAGAAGAAGCTCTGTAGCTTTACGCTACTCGACCCGATTGACGTGAGTGTGCTTCTTAGGAAGTCTTCACGTGCTGACACCTTTCTGGGAGCGTGTCTGGGAAAAGCTAAGTTGGGATGTCACGTTAGAAGTAGTGTAGGGACAGATTAAATACTTTCACTTATGAACTGCTAATGAAGAGATCTCTTGATGTAGGCTCTATAATCATTTGTGTTTTGATCCTTGAATTGGTGATTCTGTGCATGTTGCACCACCTAAATTTATATTTGGTGTTGTATTTGTGCACATATATCTTTACACTCTCGTTATGAGGGGTTTGTATGTTCAACTTTTCTTGCTGTTGTAATAAATTCACTAAACTTGGATTAGGAGTTTGAATTTCTTCTGCGTCATGGGCACTGGTAATATATAATTGACAGATGAGTTTCTCTCTCCTCCACACTTACAAAGGAGGTAACAAAGAACCATCTGCCAGGGGTTCCAGAGTAAGTCTAGAATGTGGAACCCGGCTCCTTAAGAAGTTACTCTTTTCCCTGGCATGGGCAAGGGGCAGGAGACAATGGCAGCTCCTCTGCTAAGGCGGAGGAGCGTTGCACCACTGCTTTTCAGCTGTGCAAAAAAGGAAAAAATAAAATAATAATAACACATTTTTATTATCATTTTATTTGTCTATGCTGAAGCCAGGTTTGGGGTGGGGTGGGGCAGGGCAGGGTTTGACTGTTGTCACAGCTAGCAGGAGGAGTAGTGGTTGGTGCACTTAACTGCGCATGACAGTTTGGCCAGCTGTCTTGAGCCGACCAAACAGTCATGCACACATAGCATGTTCTCCACCCAGATGTATTGCGCAGCCTGGGCAGAGAAAATGCACAGGCTCCCACTCCCTGTCTGAGCACCGAACCAGGCCGCTCAGACCAATCAAAACGCTGCTCTCATGCTGATGAAAACAGCATTGTGATTGGCTTAGGGGAGCCTGTGTGCGTCCTGACAAGAGGCGGCGGCCATGCAGGGGTGAGGAAAACTTTCTTTTTTTTACCACCCACTGCACTGTACCGAACCAGCCGTCACTGGGAAGGGTCTGACCTGCTGGAAGCCTTACGAAAGAGAAACTGTACATCCAAAGCATACTTGCCAACCCTTCGGATTTAAGTAGTAGAATACTCAATTTTGCCACACTGTAGTCTACAGATCATTTCATTCATCTCATTGTTTTGTGGAAGCTGCAAATTGCACCTGTTAAAAGGTACAGTGCCAGCATCCTGAGCAGAAATAGGATGCCAGTAACCCTTTGAAAGCTATTCTACTCTACAGAGTCCATAGCGGTGGGGGGGGGGGGAGAGAAAATGTACCCACAGTGAGCCCAAGTATGCAACCAGTATATGCAAGCGTGTGACGAGTCCCAGAATCCACTCCCAGCACTGCAAAGAGGGTCACTGGGGTGACCAGGGCTGGACCCCCTCAGTCCGTGACCTCAGGATGGATGCAATAAATAAGAACAAAGGGGTTGCCAGATATTCTTGGGCCTAGAGGAGGGGGCCTGTAGCGTTGCATAGATATCACTAGTCCTATAGCAGTAGTTTAAGTCTCGCAGCCAGACCTTAACTGCAGGGGCCGTAGGGGTGCCCCAGATTTTGGACACCTGCCTCTTAGAGAGAAGTGTCCAGTGTCTAGATGTTGGACATATCCCAACAGCACCAGCAACGGGGAGGGAGCCAGGTCAGTTTCAGTAATGGAAGTGAGGCAGCCAAACACTTCCCCCCAGAAAGTCTGAATCAAAGGGCCACACCTTGCCTAATGTATCAAATCGGCATTATCACTTGCGCATCGGTGGCAATTATGGGATCTAGTAGGGTCCATTTTGACAAATAGTGCTGGTGTGATGTAGGCCCAGTGTAAGTATTTAAACTGGAGAATTGTGAGCCTGTAGTTGTTAGAGACATACCATGTCTGTTCACAGCAGAAAGTCCAAATCTTGTCAGTCACGGAGTGGCCCACATCCCTCTCCCATGCCACACAGGTCTTCCCTCCCACAAGGGTTTGGAGCGTCTGCGCTAGTTGGTACATTCGGGAGACTAAATGTGAGTTATTAGCTGATGTGAGAATAAGCAAGCGCAGGAGGATGTCTCCCGGTTCTGTAGTCGAGGAGCCCATTTCAGTTTGTGTGGAGATCTGTGTTGTATGCAAAAGAAATCTATCCATCGGGGACACAGGTGGGCTCTCTGCCAGGCTCCCCACAGCTCGCAATTTGGTATTTCGGAAAAGATCTCCTACTGTATGTAATTCACACCGGGACAATATCTGCTTCGTCAAAGTTTCACACGTGGGGGGATCCATGTATTATCTTGTAACTGCAAGTGCGTAGAGTCCGCAGCCATGTAACGTAATATTTTTCCCAAGCCCATGACGTGGTATTGAGCGTGTGGATTTCGTAGGGGGATCCTGGGAGTCCACGTGGAAGAATGGTGGACAAATAGCTGGGGCGAACCTGCAAGTACTCAGGCTTCAGGTATTGCAGCCTCGCATCTGGATAAAACCAGAAATATGCTTATTGTGCCTGCGCGATCAAATAAAACAAAGATCCAGGACCCCAAACCCCCCATGTTAAAAAGGCATTATTAATGTTTGCTGATAAGTGCCTGACCACCAGCCCAGGTTAAGCTAATAAGCATACTCTGCAATACGTTGAAGAATTAAACAGTCAGTGGGATGGGGATATTGAGGAAGAGATATAAGAAGCAAGGCAACACTACCATTTTTGGGACGATAGCCGGTCAATAGCAGGCCTGTAATTGAGGTGAATAACCTCTGAGGGAGTGTGGTGTAAAAAACGCCTAGTTATCGAGAGGGATCTTCGCACCAGCACAGGGGGAAGTCCATCTGTACGGGAAGGGTGGCATTGGTCAAGGGGAATATCTTCGACTTGCACCAGTTAATGACCAATCCAGAAACACGCCAAACCGGAACACCTTTCAGAGGAGTGGAGGAAGATTAGGGCTAGGCTCCCGAACAAAGAGTAACAAGTCGTCTGCGTAGAGCGAAGCCAGCAGGGGACCTTTATGGAACCGAAGTACCCACTGTAATGTTGTTCCTGGAGGTGGCGTACAAGGGGGTCCATTGTAATAATAAATAGGAGTGGTGAAAGCGGGCATCCTTGCCCGGTGCCCCGCGATAACAAAAATTGGTCAGTAATTTCTCCGTTTATACGAAGTCTGGCCACCGGATTAGTATATAATAGGCGTATAGGATCACGGAACCCACGGGGGAAACCCAACTTGGCCAGTGTGGCATGAAAAAGAGACCATTCTAGAGAATCAAATGCCTTCTCAGCGTCTAACAATATCGCAACAGCAGGGAGAGTTGGCTCAATTTGATTGATTACCGCAAAGATCATACGTAAGTTGACTGACTTAGACTGGTTAGGGACAAAGCCTTTCTGGACAGTGGAAATAAACTGATCCACCATGAGAGAGATATGGGTGGCAAGAACGTTGGCTAACATTTTGTAGTCCCGATTAAGTAGAGATAAAGGTCTATAGGATGCGGATCTGTCAGGTGATTTGTCCAGTTTAAGATGCAGGGAGATGACGCCTTCCTGCATCGTAGTGGGCGATGCACCAGCCTCCAAGGCTTCAGCGTACACTTCAAGGAGATGGGGGACTAACAATGTTTTGTAGGTTGTAAAAAAAATACCGATAAAACCGTCCGTGCCGGGGGCATGCGATCCATTGAGATCCTCTATAGCTTGCGTCACTTCATCCGCAGTTATGGGTGTAGTCAGAAACTGGCGGTGACCCTCCTCTATCCATACCATAGCCACTTCAGGAAGGTAGTCAGTGAGGGCGGTATCAGCCGGGGGAGAAGGGGATGTGTACAAGTGTGAATAATAAGAGCGGAGGGCAGCGGAAATATCAGAGTTCTGGGTGAGAGTAGTCCCGTCATCCAGATGCAATTGCGTGATAAAGAAGAGTGACGGCAGGGGTGGAGGATCACAGCCAGCGTCTGGCCAGGCCGTTCTCCCTCCCGTATATTCGAGCACATGTGTATTTGCCCAGATAGTTGACCTTGCGGGCGGTGAATTCCTGGAACTCTGCAAGTAGAGTCTCCCTTTGAGGAAAAGGAGGGGGACAGCCGTCCATTGGGCCCCGGGCATTTCGGTCTCCGAGCTTCTTCTCGAGTACATCTAGGTCACGATGGATAGCCCGAAGAAGTCTGGCCTGCTTGCCAATGCATATTCCCCTTATATAAACTTTAAATGCCTACCATACAGTGGCATAATAGGGCACAGAGTCCATGTTTACTTGAAAATACTCAATTATGGCTTCTCTGACTTCGCTATTCAAAACAGGGTCAAACAAGGCTTCCAACAGAAATCGCATTGGTAGTAACGGCTTACCAATGCTGGGGTTGCAAGGGATAAGAGTAGTGGTGCATGGTCCAATAAAGTTTGGGTGAGGTAGTCCAGGGTGAGTGTGTGAGTGAGAAGGTCCTGGTACAGGTACCAGTGATCTATCCGGGACCATGCACCATGCGGTGCTGAAAAAAAGGAAAACCCTCTGTCAGTGGAATATCGATGGCGACAAGCGTCGGTCAATACGTGGGCCAGCAGCAGCGCCTAGAGCGCTTTCATGGAGTGTGGTTTGGTGACTTGGTCAGGTCCCATGGTGTCATGGGTAGGTTGAAGTATCAAATTGAAATCGCCCCCCCCATTATGATAGAATCAACATGTAAGTTAGAGATGTTTGCGGAAATGCTGGGAAAGAAATCAGGCTTGTCCACATTAGGGGCGTATATGATGACCAGCAAGATGTGTTGTGCTCCAAGATGTCCGGCAACCAATAGATATTGTCCCTCTGGGTCTTTAATAACTGTATGTATTTTGAATGGGATCGACCTGTGTATCAGGATGCAAACCCCCCGGGAATAGGTGCTATAATTGGCAAAGAAACAATTGTCTCCCCAGTTTGAGGCAAAGCGATCATCGGACATGGGGGATAATAGCTTTCTTGCAGGAAGGCAACCTTCACCGCATGTCGAGTAAGATAAGTTAGGACTTGCCTCCCTTTACGGGGGTTCGATAACCCCCTCACATTCCAGGACATACACGTCAGCTCTAGTGCCTCAGGTCTCCCACCCAACTGTGTAATCGCTGGCATAATTGTACAAGCAAAAAGCTTTATCATACATCTTGGCATATTGCTATCTATACCTTCAACACCCTGTATAAGGCAGCCAAACATGTCAACACAGAACACAACAACCTCTGACCCCCCTGCCCCACCCACATAGGGCAACCACCCAACCTGTATCCAGTGAATCCCATCTACCCAATGCTAACACTTAGGAGATCTCCTGGGGGGTGGCAACACTCAGAGGAGGCCGCCATGTCATCAATATTCATAGTGACATTAAGTCAAATGCTGCCAGCATGTGAGGAAATTAGCAGAAAGAAGGAGAGAGAGAGAAATAGGTTGCAGTATAATGAAACAGGCAGTAGTAAAATGAACTCAGAACACCAGCTCGTAGAAACTTCAATCGTAGCAAAGCGCAATCGCCAAGCAGCATAAGTCGTCAGGTCACTTCCCGGATGGGGGTTCGAGTTCAGTTTATGGCACTTCAAAAAGCCAGCAGCTTCTGAGGGTGAGTCAAAGATATGAGCATTCACGTCAATTTGGACATGCAGATGGGCCTGATAGAGCATGGAATATCGTACGTTTGCTGCTAGAAGGAGGCTCTTTACCTCTTGGAATTTACGCCGTGCTTCTTGGACTAAGGGGGTGAAGTCGGGAAATAAAGAGAGCGACATATCCTGATGTTAGAGCTCACCCCGCTCCATGGCCATACGTAGGGCGCTGTCCCGATCATATTAATTCAGGAGACGGGCTATCAGCAATCGCGGTGTGGTGCCGGGGACTGATCAAGGGGCAAGCACCCGGTGAGCCCTTTCAATCGCGAACGTTGGGGAGAAAGTCTCCCTGTCAAAGAGTTCCACTAGGTGCCACTCCACATAGGCTGCCATGGGCCCCATGTTCGTGGATTCGGGTACCTTGGCTATGTGGATGTTGCTGCGCCGGGACCTGGCTTCCAAGTCTTCCGCCTTGGTAGCCGTCATTTTCAGGAGTTTCTCAAGGCGCTTTACAACTGTTGTCTGGGTGTCTTTGATCCCAGAGATGAGCTGTTCAGAGGTGTTAATACAGGTCTCATGCTGGTCCATCCGGCTCTGCATGTCATCCAGGCGAGAGTCTAGCGTGTCGAATCTCATGCCTACCGCCTTGAAACTGTCTCGCAGCTCTGTCCTGATGGTAGCAACGCTATCTGCAAAGAAAAAACCAGCCTCAGAAGTGTCCGGTAGCAACGATCGATTCCCTCGGTCGGACCTCTCATTGTCTTCCATCTGGGAGTTTTAGATATGTCAAACGGCAGCTTATGCTGTTTGGGGTCTCCACAACCTATGGCATGTTGGGATTTAAACGGTAGCTGCAATGGCGCTGGGACCACAGAGATGACATGTGCTGGTGGTGAACGTCGCAAAGGAGAGCTCACAGTGCCGTCCGGACTGCCTTGTAATGAAGCACCTCCCTATCTTGACAAATGTGGGGCAAATCAGTCACAGGGTATCTAAAACCCAATCTTTTCCATCCAGCAAGGCCAGTATTCAACTCGTTATGCGGGTGCAATGGCAATAGCTTGAGCAGTCCCCTCTCTACCCACTGTTGCATGTAGTACCATTTATTGTCTGTATGCTGGTATGGCATTGTGGCAGTGGGGCCACCCAGCTGCCCTTATGTGTGATATGCAGGGCTCGAGTCGAGGTACCATGCAAGAGGACGCTTTCCCCCACTAATCTTACCGGGTGGACGCTGCCCTCCTCCCCCACTGCCCAAAAGCTGGACTTCACTCTTTGGCCTCTCTGGGGCAAGATCAGAGCTCATTCAGAACGCTGCTCATGCGCTGGCATCTCTGATGCAATCGCATCTAAGGGGTGAGCAAGGGGAGGCAATGAGCCTGATGGTTCAAGCCACCTTTCGTGAAATCACTTCCTGTCGTGACGTCACTTCCAGTGACAGCGTCCCCCCCTTCTTTTTTTAGCACTGTGCTCTGGTGATATGCCATGGGTTAGGGGCTAGGCTCCATGCAGAAGCTGTGGTTCAGAAAAGGGGGTGGTGATGAACAGAGTGTCTGAATTAAGCAGACCACTCTTACCCAGTCCAAAGATCAGGGCTTGATCCATCACCGTTATTTAGCTCACTGCCCCATCCCAGCTCAGAACCTGGCTATATGCAAATTAGTCTGTCCCTGGCCCAGTGCATCATGGGAACAGGGCAGACCAAACTACCAAGCCAATTCTTCACCAGAAAGGAGACAAGCTTCCGAGGACCGGTTTCTGCCATTTCAGGCGTCGTCGGCCCGGCTTGCTTGAATCCTGATGGAGCAGTGAGCAAGTGACTCATGTCTGAGTATACCCTTCCACGCTTATGGTGGACAAAATGATTCAGAAAAGGGGGTGGTGATGAACAGAGTGTCTGAATTAAGCAGACCACTCTTACCCAGTCCAAAGATCAGGGCTTGATCCATCACCGTTATTTAGCTCACTGCCCCATCCCAGCTCAGAACCTGGCTATATGCAAATTAGTCTGTCCCTGGCCCAGTGCATCATGGGAACAGGGCAGACCAAACTACCAAGCCAATTCTTCACCAGAAAGGAGACAAGCTTCCGGGGACCGGTTTCTGCCATTTCAGGCATCGTCGGCCCGGCTTGCTTGAATCCTGATGGAGCAGTGAGCAAGGGACTCATGTCTGAGTATACCCTTCCACGCTTATGGTGGACAAAATGATTCAGAAAAGGGGGTGGTGATGAACAGAGTGTCTGAATTAAGCAGACCACTCTTACCCAGTCCAAAGATCAGGGCTTGATCCATCACCGTTATTTAGCTCACTGCCCCATCCCAGCTCAGAACCTGGCTATATGCAAATTAGTCTGTCCCTGGCCCAGTGCATCATGGGAACAGGGCAGACCAAACTACCAAGCCAATTCTTCACCAGAAAGGAGACAAGCTTCCGGGAACCGGTTTCTGCCATTTCAGGCGTCGTCGGCCCGGCTTGCTTGAATCCTGATGGAGCAGTGAGCAAGGGACTCATGTCTGAGTATACCCTTCCATGCTTATGGTGGACAAAATGATTCAGAAAAGGGGGTGGTGATGAACAGAGTGTCTGAATTAAGCAGACCACTCTTACCCAGTCCAAAGATCAGGGCTTGATCCATCACCGTTATTTAGCTCACTGCCCCATCCCAGCTCAGAACCTGGCTATATGCAAATTAGTCTGTCCCTGGCCCAGTGCATCATGGGAACAGGGCAGACCAAACTACCAAGCTCCAGGTCGGGCTGCCTCAAAGGGCAGCCCCCAAGCGCCGTGCCTGCACGTGCTGTCCAGGCTCACGGGAAAAGCACAGGACTCACCCAGCTCAGGCCGGCCTTGCGATTCCAGCCATAGCAGCAGGTGAGGCTTACTGGCCGCCACATTACTGCGCTTCTCATTCGACCACGCCTCGAGTTACAGCGCAGCCACTCACCCCGGCCCCGCCCTCAGGCTCACACGTGCCGGTGGGCCTCTGAAGGCCGCGCCAGGCCACCCGCAAATGAGTAGCTACGCGCCGCTGTAAAGGCCGGAGACAGCCCACCCCAGGCACCGGTTCGCTCCCAAAGTGCTGCACCGTCCATCGGTCTACTGTGTGGCTGCTGGAGTACCATGGAAGCTGAACATTGCTGCATTCATCTTGCGGCAGCTCCGGAGCTTCACAGACGAGCAACCATCTTGGTGCACCGCCTGGCCACGACCCCCAAATTATGCCATCATTATACAAAGTTGTGAGTTTGAAACCTGAAGAATCATACCTCTTTAGTCACAGATAGTTGACATGTAAGCACAGCCAGCCCTGATTGGCTTCTATGTGAGGTGGTCGGTAGTAGAGCGCTTCCTGGTTCTGCTGGGTGTCATTGACGTCAATAGCCAAGGGAACAGGAGAGTGACGGAACGTTTTCAGGAGTCCTTGGACAGTCAGAGTTACTAGCCCCAGACTGGATCAACCAGGGCCGTTTATCAATAGTGTCTTGGGGTTTCTTCCTACTACTGACCCAGAACTGATCACCAAGTACAACCCGTTAGCACTTGACTCTTAAGGTAACAACGGGCAGCAATCCAGGAGGTGTGCCGTGGAGGTAGAGATTCAGCACTCAATAAAGATCAAGTAACAATCAATAAACTGCTGTCAAGTCAGTGCTTATGGTTAAGGAAGAAGTACTTTCGAATGACAAACACTGGAAAATTATACAGCACGCGAGACACATATGGGGCCGATTATGATAGAGGATTTTCCGCCTCCTCCGGGCCGGCGGAAGCCACCGCCGGCCCGGAGGAGGCGGAAAATCCTCTGCGGAGTCACCAAAGACCCACCGCCGCATTACGATGGCTGGTGGGTCTTGGATTCTGTCCGCTGCTTTTCCGCCGCGGTCGGATTACAACCGCGGCGGAAAAGCTCTCCTTTGGCTGGCAGTGTCTATCAGACACCACCAGCCAAATTAGGAAGCATTAGTAAACATGCTTTTCCGCGGCGGTTTTTCCGCCGTGGAAAAGCATGTGTACTTTTGCTTTTGGGGGCCCGTTGCGGGCCCCCAGGGCGTAGGCGGGTGGGGGGTGCACATGGGGGGTACCTATGGTACCCCCCAGCATTTACATGCACAAAGCGGCAGGCACCGCGCGGTGCCTGCCGCTTTGTGCATGTAAATGTTACACATGCACTTTTAACATTGCGGCGGGTGCTGCTTGAAGCAGCACCCGCCGCAATGTTAAATATCCAGGATGTGACCGCCAGGGTGGCGGTCACATCCTGATTTGCATGGAGGGACCTCCGCAGTCCATGCGGACGGTCCCTCCACCTCTGGGATGGCGGACGGACGCAAGTCCGTCCGCCATCCTAATCGGCCCCTAAGCGTGCTAATTATGGGGTCACCGGTGGGAAATACTACCTGAGGTGATTTGGGGAGCGTCTATTTAGATAATGGCATTGGTCTTTGGCCCAATGTGGGAAATCACAGTGCGCCCTACTGGAATGACTCTGGTGTGGTTTGCCCTTTCCCTTATTCAAAGTCTTAGTTAAGCAGATAAGTTCATTGTTCTCATCCATTGTGGGGGTAATACTACAGCATCTTTCTGCCCAGTGTGGAATAGTTGGTTATGTTATGTTAAAAGGATTAATTCAGCGCAAACAATTACCCGAAAGTATCAAGGGCTAAGTCCAAGATCGTCCTACGTATTTCTGAACACGATGAGTACTGGCACCTGCAACCTTGGATATGTCACTGCAGCACCAGTCAGCAACACACTGGGGGTCGTAGAGCTTGCGGTCATACACATCTTGCCTCTAGGGCCTTCCTCAGTACCAATCTCAAAACAAGGAGATACCGCTCTGGGTCACAGTGGCAACATTCCTCCTTGATTACTTTCTCTCAGGACTTAAAGTCTTTCTTGAAGTCCAACAGTATCCAACAGTCAAATTCATCTTAGTGCTTTGGAACTTCTCGGTGCCAGGTCGCAGTGGAAACCTTCCTCCTGGTAGATTCCCAGACACCCCCAGTACAAGTGTTGATTCAATTTGGGGAGACACATCTGGCCTCCGGACCTTCTTGCGGTTTCTCGATGTGGGTCGCACCACATATCACAGTAGTGGTTTCACTCAGCACCTTCACAGACTTGGCTTCTTCTGAGCTGCCTCCCGTATATGCATGCCAAGGAACAACCAAGGGCCTTGACTCTGTACTCAGAAAGGCTGAGCCAATATTCCAAAAACCAACACAAAAGCCAGTACTGAGTTTGTTTGACAATTGTTACTACAGCAGAGTCCAATGTAAATTTATCACTGGTCCCAATGAAAAGTCAATTTCTCCACATGTTTTATTTTCAAAATGTGTTTTTTTCTTGAACAATAAATATTATACCACAAAATATTTAACAAAAAAGCAATACCAAAATATCACCCTAACAAATATTATTAGAAAACAATTCTCTATTTCTTATCAGACAACCCACGCAACGACAACCTACTCACATGCATTCATCATCCATCCAGAACATTCACACGAAAAAAGCCCATAGGAGCTCCCCAAAAAAGTTATAATTTGATCAAAGGGGGCTCCACCCAAAAGGGGGCAACACATGCACCCCATACCCATATCCAACAAATGTAAGACTCTAGTATAGTGCACTATGAATTAATCAACAAATGCAAAACAACAGTTTCTATGTGCACTATCAATGGGCACTATAATTGGATTATGTCGGCTTGACTTTAGGGGGGGCGCCAGGTCATATATGCATGGCCACCTTCAATACCCTTTTAGTGCATTCATCAGCTCTCTCCTTCAAAGTTAGCTGCAGGCAGCTGCATCTGGCAATCCAGTTGAATATTCTCCAAATAACTGTCTTGAATCTGGAATGGGGAGTTAGTGGTCAGCAACCTGACCCAGTAGTTCACAAGAACCTCCTGCTTATCACTGAGGAGGGACTCAAGCCTTCTGGTCAGGACATGTTTGCACACTGATTGAAAGTTTCTGACACATCTTTATACTCATGTTGCTCCTTGGATATTCCAGCAGGTCAGTAGCATACATTTTGGGACCCCCTCTATGGTTCAATTAGTGACCGGGGAAAAGAGAGGACAACATCTAAGAAAAATTAATGAAATTCCCCTGTGGTCAATTTATACTTTCTTATGTGGCATGGCTCATAAAGTCAGTCAGTTAGCCTTCATATTAACACAGGTACAACAAAGTTAGTTCTCTCATTTTAAATATTTTATTAGTTTT
The DNA here is from genome assembly GCF_964261635.1 of Lissotriton helveticus. Taxonomy (NCBI): domain Eukaryota; kingdom Metazoa; phylum Chordata; class Amphibia; order Caudata; family Salamandridae; genus Lissotriton; species Lissotriton helveticus. The sequence continues at coordinate 1,621,962,770 of NC_136068.1, read as the reverse complement.
ATTCTTTTTCTGTAGTGTATCAAAAATATTTTTTTCTTCTTTTTAAGTCTTTTTCCTTTATGTATTCATCAATTCATAAACATAGGTTATAATCAGATCAACATTAAAATACAGTGAGAAATACCTTTATCTTTACAATATATTTAAAAAACAAGTGTTCATACAGTGAAGAACAAAACCCTGTCTGCCACACATCGAACAACATACACACTTACTCATTCATACATTTCTACACTCTTTCCAAACCCAAAAAAAACAATTTCTAAGGTTGAGGTAACACAGATATAATTTGTGTATTTCCACGCCAGGTCTACGCGCGTTTCGGTGGATTCTGACCACCTTCCTCAGGACCAGATAAGAAATAGTTTATTCTCCCCTCAGCATGTGTGTGCAGGGTACCTGAAATTACAAACAAAGTATAATGTACCTGTAACATAACCTCAGTTGAAGGACAAGTGACTTAATCTATCGTATTTCATCTACAAAACTCTTTATATGCTTGCTATGAGATACCACTTTGCACCAGAGGACAGCAACGCTAATCGAATGAAGGACAATCTTTAAAGATAAATACGGGGCCTGATAGACAGGGCTCGATACAGTGTGGCACACACAAAATTAAAACATATTGTCAAACTAAAGACCACTCATTTAAGGCACATTATATCAATTCATATGAAGTAAGATATACAATGCGCCTGCTGCTATCAAAAGTGAATTGTCTCAGTGTTTAGTGTACTCTCACCTTTAGTTTAGTGATACCTAGTTACGTATTGTTTCTTCTTTGTACGAGTTTTGGCTTCTCTTTAGCACCAATAATACATCCCTGGAGGGAAGACATCTATTTTAGGAACATTTGTTTGGGCTATATATGCATAGTTAAGAATAGTATTAACAAAGTGCTCTTACCCCAAATTTACAACAGGTACGTCGTTTAGAGATTCTATTTATTCTTTATCTTGGTTTGTGTAGCAGGAAGAGACATGTGTTTTGCTGAAAGAACACATTTTGACTCATTGTGCAGAAGAGAAGTTACGCCATTATCTAGTGGACTCTAAGCTGACAGACCCCAGAGAGCTGGGGGAATCAGCTGATGAGTGGGTGAGAACCCGGGTTTCCATTCAGCACCAGGGGGGTGACCAGAAGAAAGGAGGGCAGGTTCCTCCCCAGGGAAAAGCCCAGGGAAATGAAGGTCAAAAACCTAAGGAGTCCTCCAAAGACCCACAACAACCTGCACAAGGAGGAGGGGCCCGAGCCAACCCAAATTCAAAGGGAGGGTGTTCCAAGGGAAGCCTGGTAGGTTCTTTGATCCCTCAAAGGTGGGTAAGTGCTTTGACTGTAACCAGCCAGGGAATAAGCAGAGAGATGCTGTCTGCACCAAGAAGCTGCCCTGCCACCCTTGCTGCCTTACCTCCAAACATGGACAAATAAAGGCAGAGGCCTAGAGTGAATGGGACTGAGGTTGAGGCTTTTAGAGACACTGGGGCTAGTGTAACTATGGTCCTGGATGAACTGGTGCCGCCAGAGAGGTTGTTACCTGGTGAGTTTCACCAGGTGACATATGTAGACCGCACTACCAAACTCCATCCCATGGCTGTGGTGGATTTGGAATGGGGAGGTGTGACAGGCCCTATGAAGGTAGCTGTGTCAGGGGTGCTCCCAGTCCAGTGTTTACTGGGCAATGACCTTGAAGCCTCTGCGTGGTCAGAGGTGGCGAGAGGACTCCATATTGGAGCTCCTGAGTGGGTATGTGCTGTGACTAGGTCACAGACTAGCCAGAAGGGAGGAGCTGGACACTCAGACCCTGGAACAAAGGGCCAAGCATCCAAGGACAAGGGCACTGGGCCTGGTGAGCCAGCCCGGGAACTCCAGAGGTGCCGGAAGAATATAACCCTGATGGGGAGGATCTGGCCTCTGAGGGAGGGACTCCATCCCTGCCAGAGCTGTCAGATTTGGCAGAACTGACAGGAGCAGGTGGACCCTCCAGAGAGGAGTTCAGTCAGGGACAGCGTGACTGTCCCACCCTTGAGAGCTTGAGGTGGATTGCTTCTAAGCAAGAAGAGGGGGATGACAGTGGGTTTCAAAACCTCTACTGGGAAGATGGACAGCTTTATACTGAGGCCAGAAACCTCAAGGAGGGGGCCACCAGGAGATTGGTGGTGCCCCAGAAGTACAGAGAGTTCATCCTGACTTTGGGTCATGATATCCCCTTGGCAGGACATTTGGAATGGACAAAGACATGGAACCGGTTGGTGAACCATTTCTACTGGCCCAATATGTCTGAAAAGGTAAAGGAGTTTTGCAACTCCTGTGTCACCTGTCAGGCCAGTTGCAAGGCAGGGGGCAAGACAAAGGCTCCCCTAATACCACTGCCAGTGGTTGGGGTTCCTTTTGAAAGGGTGAGGATGGACATTGTTGGTCCCTTGGACCCACCTGCTGCATCAGGGAATAGGTATATCTTAGTGGTAGTTGACCATGCTACTAGATACCCTGAAGCCATATCTCTTAGAACCATTGATGCACCTGCAGTGGCTAGAGCACTTCTTGGTGTGTTCACCAGAGTGGGTTTTCCAAAAGAGGTGGTGTCAGATAGGGGCACAAACTTCCTGTCCAGCTATCTGACAGCTATGTGGGATGAGTGTGGTGTCAACTACAAGTTCACCACCCCCTATCACCCACAAGGAAATGGTCTTGATGAGAGATTCAACAAAACCCTGAAGGGCATGATAAATGGGTTGTCAAAGAATCTCAGGAGGAGATGGGATGTTCTCCTCCCATGCTTACTGTTTGCCTACAGGGAGGTGCCACAGAAAGGGGTTGGTTTCAGTCCTTTTGAGTTGGTGTTTGGACACCCTGTGAGGGGGGCATTGAGCCTGCTAAGAGAGTCTTTAGATAAGCCTCTTAAAGAAGCTAAGGACAATGTGCTTGATTATGTGCTAGGCTTGAGATCTAGAATGGTGGAGTACATGTACAAGGCAAACAGGAAACTGGAGGCCAGCCAGGAGCTAATGAAGCACTGGTATGATCAAAAGGCTACTATGCCTAAGTATACTCCAGGACAGTTGGTGTGGGTGTTGGAGCCTGTGGCTCCCAGGACCCTCCATGACAAGTGGAGTGGACCCTATCCAATCTTAGAAAAGAAAGGGTGAGGTTACCTATTTGGTTGACCTTGGCATCCGCAGGAACCCTCACAGGGTCCTGCATGTGAATGGATTGAAACCCCACCATGACAGGGCAGACATGACCATGTTACTGGTCACTGATGAGGGTGTAGAGGAGGAAACTGAGCCTGTGCCCGACCTCCTCTCCACTAATGTGCAAGATGGGTCAGTGGAGGGAGTTGTACTCTCTCCCAAATTGACAGACCAGCAGCACAGAGACTGTAAGCAGGTGCTGGAGCAATTTGCTGGCCTGTTCTCTTTGACCCCAGGCATCACTGAGTGGTGTGTACACCTCATTGACACTGGTGACAGCCGACCTGTCAAAAATAAACTGTACAGGTCGTCTGACCATGTCAGAGCCAGCATTAAAGCTGAGGTTGCTAAGATGCTGGAGCTGGGGGTAATTGAATCGTCTGAGAGTTCATGGGCCAGTCCAGTGGTACTGGTACCTAAACCTAACCCTCAGGGGGGACCCAAGGAGTTATGGTTCTGTGCGGACTACAGAGGTTTGAATGCAGTCACAAATACGGACGCTCACCCTATACCTAGAGCTGATGAGCTCATTGATAGGTTAGGGGCTGCTAAGTATCTGAGTACTTTTGATTTGACTTCAGGTTACTGGCAGATTGCCCTCACTGGTGGAGCAAAGGAGAGGTCAGCATTCTCCACACCAGAGGGACATTATCAGTTCAAGGTAATGCCCTTAGGATTAAAGAATGCACCTGCCACCTTCCAAAGGTTGGTGAGCAGGGTCTTGTCTGGGTTGGAACAGTTCAGTGCAGCTTACCTGGATGATATAGCTGTATACAGTTCTACCAGGGGGGATCACTTAAACCACCTAAGGGAAGTGCTTCAGGCCATGCAGCAAGCAGGCCTGACTATTAAGGCAAGCAAGTGCCAAATAGGGCAGAGCTCTGTGGTGTACCTGGGGGCCACCTGGTAGGTGGGGCCATGTACAGCCTCTCCAAGCTAAAATCCAAACTATTTTGGATTGGACAGCTCCTGTTACCCAGTCTCAGTTTAGGGCATTCCCTGGACTGACAGGGTACTATAGAAGGTTTGTTCAAAATTATGGGACCGTTGTGGGGCCTCTAAAAGAACTAACTTCTAAAAAGAGGCCCAAAAAGGTGATTTGGACCCCAGATTGTCAGAAGGCTTTTGAAAGCTGCTATGTGTTCAGCACCAGTGTTACTGGCCCCTGACTACACAAAAGAATTTGTAGTTCAGACTGAGGCTTCAGAGCAAGGGATTGGGGCATTTTGTCACAGCTGAATGAAGGGAGCCTTGACCAGCCAGTTGCCTTTATTAGCAGGAGGCTTCTTCCCAGAGAGCAGAGTTGGAGTGCCATTGAGAGAGAGGCTTTTGCTGTGGTGTGGTCACTGAAAAAGTTGAGACCATATTTATTTGGGAATAATTTTCGTGTTCAAACTGACCACCGGCCTCTCAGGTGGCTCATGCAGATGAGAGGGGAGAATCCCAAGCTGTTATGGTGGTCCATTTCCCTACAGGTAATGGACTTTACAGTGGTTGCCCATGCCAATGCAGGTAGACTTTCCAGGTTTTTCCACGTAGCCGATGAGGACTACCAGGTTAGTAACCCATCACCTTTCGTTTGGGGGGGGGGGCTACGTTGCAAAATCATCCTGTGCCCTGGGAACCCCCCAACTTTTTGCTGACTGGAACTGGTGGTAACTGACTTTGACTGACCCTGGGCTCTATTTAACCAGGCCGAGGGCCAGTGCCAAGCTAAAAGGAACACATTGGAATGCAGTTAAGACGCCCAACATACACTAGGGTACACTATGGTATGGTGGGGTACCCCTATAATTGGCATGACCTACCCCATAAGCCCCTAGTATGTAATAGGGCATGGGATTGAAACTACCTAGAAGTCTCCAGTATCCTGGGGCATAGCAGTTTAGAGGCCAGCAGATTTTCTTCACTAGCATGTGTGCAGTGCTGAAGCCTGAGGTCAGTTTAAAAGCATCCCTGGTGGCCAGGACAGCTTTTAAACCTTAAATTGTGCCCAAACTCGACTTTGGGGGTAGGGGCCCTTAAAAATGAAAAACCTACCATGTTTTTGCATATTATGGACCCCCAGGGTCACCCCTAGGTATCCCAGGGGTGGGGGGTCAGATATCTATAAGGAGCGCCCTCATAAAATGAGTTTTTATATGCCTGGGTAAAGTAAAATTTTACATGTCACTCCCCATATTGTGTTAAATAGCTGCTCAAATTCGACTTTGATGCTAGAAGAATTGGGTAAGGATACTCTGCATGATTTCTGCAGATTTAGAACCCCTGAAGTCTCCCCTAGTTGCATAGGGGGTGGGAGTCCTGTGGAAATTAGGGAAATACTTATTAAATATGGTTTTATAAGCCCTGGTTCTTGAAAAGTGGCCCAAGTCATTTTCCCCATTGTAAACCCCATGGCCCATAGGTTAACATGGTAGGAAGTGATTGATTAATAAATATTGATAGGAGAGGACTAGCCGGACCATTCAAAGACTTCCCAGAATGGTAGTAGTAAATCCAACAATATTCTATTGTTGAATTTCTCCTAAAGTGTACATACAAGAAGTTATGAGACTTTCTTGTTTGTAAGTCCAAATTCAGCCTTTCAGTGGTCTGCCCTGATTGGTCAGAGTTAAGAGGATTAGCCAGGCTGCTGGGAAGGCAGTGTGCTTGTCTATAGGAATGCCAGGCCAGGAGGTGTTGTCGTAAACTATGCTCTTCAAAGGCAGAGGGGAGGCCTGGGTTTCAGTCCACTCGGACAGTCTTGACCCAGAGTCAGGGCTAGGCTTAAGGAAGGTATGTGCAGATGGTAGGGGGAAGAGTCCATGGAAATAAGCAATCCCAGTGGGTGTGTTTAGCCAGCTCTTACCTCCTTGCTGGAAAATCAGCCATTATGGATTTGGAAGAATGATGGCACTCTGGGACAAACTAATGCCACACTCTACAGGATGTGGTCATAACTATGAGGAGTTGCCCTGCTCTCATTGGTCAGCAGTGACCTGGTGCTTGACCCAGAGAATTTTGAATAAGTATCTGAGAGGGGCAGAGCCCTCCAGATCTGCTGCTTGAAACTTACTGAAGCAAGAAGTGCCCTGCTGAAAGAGATTTTGCTGTGCAAGGAACTCTAAGGCCTGACCTCTGAAGACTGCACCAAGTGAAACTGCAGCCCTGTGGATTACCTTGCTGCCAAAGGACTCAACAGTTGAACTCCCTGCAAGCTACAGGTTAACAGGCTCAAATGGACAGCCCCACAAAGAATTCAAAGCCTGGAGTACCAGTGGATTTGTAAGGGTTTTGTTCAAGTGGATTGCTGAATTTAAGTTTCACACTTTCAAGGACCCTCTTGGAGATTCCAGAACCTTGGATTGTGTGTTGGATACTTTGGGACCCACAAGCAGAACGCCAGGAAGGTGTTCTAACTGGACCCCGCTTGCTGAAGAAGGCGGCCCACTACAGTGGTGAGAATTCTTCAGTACAATTTATAAAGGTGTGTCCCTGACAGAGAAAATGAAATGACTTAAAGGGGCGCTGTTGGTTTCTGAGCACTAGAAAGTGACTAATCTTTAAAAATTCATATCTCTGGTTCCCTACAGTGGATTATTTTCGTTTTGGTGTCATTTAAAAGATAGAAATATTACCTATTTTTATAAATTGGTGTTGGATTTTTATTTTGTGTTGTGTCTTAATTATTTACTGAAATTGTGTTTTTAAATGCTTTACATACCTGTCTTTGAAGTTAAGCCTGTCTGTTCGCAGCCACGTTACCAAGGGTTGAGCAAAGGAATAATTTTCTGAAACCTAGGCTGAGTCCTATCATGTGTTAGTGGCCTTATTGCCAGTGGCAGACCTACATTTGACCCTATCAATTACCCACTTTCCAACACTTAGCTACCACCAGAGTATGCCTGATACAAAATACAGTAGTTGTAGCCACATGCACTGTTTTGCTCTCCACACAATCCTTCATATACAAGCAATGCACATCTGTGCAACATATACATACCCGTAATACACACGCATGCAATATCCATACACCTCATGGATGGGCGAGCCCAGTCAGAGGAGATTGGCAGAACAGTTTTAAAACAATGGGGCGGTCCTTATGATGCTCTTCCAGATAGGTAACTGGACAAAACACTATCCTGCACTATATCACTTTGCTGCTACTACTCTCAGCCCTCTAGACTCTATGGAGATGACAGTAGTTGCCGTCCTAAGATAGGGGGGGGCGCTCTTGGTATGCCCTACCAACTGCAGAGCCCTGCTCTGTGTCTCACTCCATTTCATGGAAAAGTCTCAGCACACGCACACGATTGTGACATGTGCATATGTGGGGGGTCAAAAAGATTTCAGCTTGCTATTGAGACTTTGAGGCGGGGACGAAATCTTTCCAGAACCATGTAGGGACCCTTCCCTGTCCCAGCAGAGAGCATATAGGGGCCTAGGTCATGGGTTCCATCCACCTGTTTTTGTGCTTGGTGTGAGACGTGAAGTTGTTCCATGACCTGCCCTCTCACTTTGACTAGAGACCACCTAGTGCTGCTAGTCCAGGAGCCTGAAAGGCATCTGCGGAGGGCTGTGCCTGTCTGGGGCAGCAGGCACAAAACTACGTCTATAGACTTTCAGCTGGGAGACATGAAGTCCATCTGTTGCATCTATGCAGTGTGTTCTCATCTGCACGCTATCCAGCACATAAATCTAATGCAGATCAACAAAGACAGCCTGACAGGGAGGACCTACAGGTGATCCCCTACTCCTCTCTATTTGGGAGAGGACCACTGACCACAGAGTGACCAAACTGCTCTTTCCATTCTAACTGTTTTTCTGGGTTGCCTTAAAGATGGTTATGCAGCGTTTTGCTCTCTCTACGATGCCAACCTAATAATGTAATTCCAACTGCAGTCTTTCCACATCCATTTGAGGTAGGAGACTGCCCCCTCTTTCCACCCCGGGGCTTCTGCATACAGAATACCACCTCTAGCAGCACTGGAATGCCCTAGGGTAGCCATGCACTTTACAAATGTGCATAGAATAGAATAGAACAGGATTAGGGTTCAGGCTGCCTCGTCACATCATGTAGTTGCCATGTGTCCTTCCCTTTCTGACCCATTTCCACTGCTGTGGCTTCAATCCCAAGAACTTTCTTCAGCTACCAGGGTGTCATTTCGTTCGCCAAGGGCCACATATGCACACCAACATGCCTTAGCTATCTGGGTAATCTGGGACAGAGGGCCCTTTTGAAGCCAGTGAGTTCCATATGTCCCTTCCCATGCCATTGATATCTGAGAAAGGCTACCAACTCGCAAGTTAGGAGGCCGTTAAGTGGGGCAGCTTCACTTGCCATTGTTTTCTTGTTATGGGTTAATCCTGGGGTGAGACCCTCAGCCTTCCTGCTCATATTTGTCACAAATACCGTGGCTGGAACATTCTACATGAAAATCTCAAAAGGGCAGAGCTGCCCAGAATTGGTCGGAGAACCTAATCTGAGAATGAGAACAATGGGCCCCATCAAACTGCACTAACCATTTCCTTTTAATTAGGGCTACTGCACAAAAGAGTGTTTGTTCCTTGGAAGTGGTTTAAGATGTTTATCTACAGAATGAATGCTCTTCATGGTATTGCGTTTTGCCATGAGTGCCCATAGGTCTATTTGTTTCAGGTACCCTATCAATGCCACGTAATCGTCATATTTTTTGTAGTGGAACATCTGAATTTGAGGCTGAGGCACATTCACCCCACGCATATCCAGTTCCAAGGTGGGGAGCCCTGTATTAGTTCCTTTTGAGGCACTTTTTCTCTCCCCTGTTCCTTTCAGCTCCTGACTCAGATCCCACCCTACAACTCTATTTCAGGCTCCCCAAGGAGGCCACTTTTCCACAACACTTAAACTCCACTATATGTTCTTGGTCAGCCTATAAGAAATATTCAGTACTGCAATGGGTCAACTTATCAGAGACATTTACATATTGCTGTTGTGTTCAAACGCTAACAGTCACATCCCTGTATCTTCAATATCTCAGCCAATCAAAGGTTTTTACCTATCCATTAACCAGGTCCATCTACCTGTTAGCCCATCATATCAATCAATCATTCAATCAGGTTTGTAAAGTGCGCTACTCACCTGTGAGGGTCTCAAGGCGCTACTGATCGAAGCCTCCATAAGGCAGAGTCAGTCAATCACGTCTCTACTTCTACCCATACAGAGTTAGGAGGTCATTTTGAACTTGGATGACGACCCTTCAGCCGGCCAGTCAGTGGAGGCCATCGTCTCCCCTCCATTGGCAGAGGGCTGGCTTGCACACTTTGACATGCCTGTCTACTTGATCAATCTCACTGCCTACAATACCGTCATCCGTTTGACGGAGGCATTTTAGGCACAGTGCAGACTGCCGAGTGAGCCCATGGGGGCCCCGCTTAGCTAACATTTAAAAAAAAATGTAACCTTGAAAGTAAGAGTTTTAGAAAAACAAAAAAGCAATGGTGTGCATGGAGTTTTCTATCTGCACGCCAGGTTCATAGATTGATCCCCCTGTCCGGGCACACCATGACTACAATGGAAGCCATGAACGAGGAAGTTCAGGTATGGTCATCCTGCTCTACATAGGGCTGAGTGACCCTTCCTGTAACCCTGCGGCACAGCAGTGGGCAGGCAGGCCAAAGGTTTTCTGCGTGCAGAGCCAGTGGAAACTCTGTGATTCCTCCGCCTATCACTGGGCTGAGAGAAGCGAAAGGGAATCTGAGGAGTCTGCTTTTTTTGGCTGATCCCACATATCCATGAAACTCAAAAGGCCCCCCTTGGCTTTAGTCTGTGCAGGGTATTACTATTTCTGCACTCGTGCAGAGTCTGAGTATGTAAAATTAATTTAGTCTTAATGCACCTGATTAAACAGTAGTGTTCTGAGTATGTAAAATTCATTTACTCTTCATGCACCTGATTAAACAGTAGTGTAAATCTTGTCGTCCACCCGACTCAAAATAGACACACTCCCTTTATCTTAAACAGTGTTCTTATCTCATCTCATCTAAATTCCTTCAATGATGACTATCCTCTAACCCCCTCCTTTATTTGTGATGTTAACACACAACACTACTTGTGGTTTGAGTGGCATTGCCTGGTTAAATGAACTTGGGCTATGTACTCGCCTGGAAATTCGGATACCCTATTTTAGCTTGTCTCTTTAGTGAAGACGCCCTTAGAATATCCTTGAGAGCATGTTGATTTTCATTATCTGCATTACTGCGTTCCTCTGCCGTAGGAACCATCTCCCGACTCACCTAGCTATTGTTCAAAACTTTATTTTGACCTGATGATGACCTCTATATTGCCGATGGGGCTGAAACGCCATTGACGCACACAGCTAGGCTCTTAGACCATAATTTCTGAATATTATTACTGAGTTCAGAGTCTGCAGTTTTAATGTATACACACTGTTCACTCTTGCTGTTTTGTGTACTGAGATCACAATTTGACAACTATATTATTTTTAATATAGCAACGAATACAAATATTATGACTTCATTTATTTCAAATGTTTATGATACCGCCTCGTTTAATATAACCTTATTGTATTGATAAAACCACTGTATTATTTACTTATCCAGTAAAATTGATAGATTATTATTTTCGAAATGAGCCGACAGTGAACCAGCCAGTTTGTAAAGATGTTACTGAATGGATTTACACACCCAAAAAAAAAACACTTTCTGAGTGAAGTTGTATGTTAATGCTGGTGTAAATCTGTTTTTCAATTTGTACTCTATTTTTCAGCAACATTTCCTTTAGTAGCTAAAATAGGAAATGCACTTTTTCACGACCGCTGTATCTTTTTTTCTGTGGACAGATCTTCACAAAACGTGGACAGCCAAAACCTAGCGCAATGAGTTAGTAGACTGGCAAGTTTTCTGCAAATCTATCCACTGGTTGAGAAGTTATAAGGAAATCAAACATTACTTTTTCAATGGAAACAGTCTCAACTACAATAAGATATATATATATATATTTTTATTTTATTTGAGGCTGGCAAGATAGTAGGAGTTGGTGGCAGCTACTCCCCGCTTGGCGCCGAGCCTGTACAAATCAAGCATTTCGCTCTGGGGCCATTTCATTTAGCTCGTGGCACCCGAGTGTATTTTAAATATTGTTACGCTCGTATTTTATATTGAAAGTGATTCTTAATAATGTTATTTGGATTGTGATGTGTTTTTAAGTATCACGCTGCACTTTGGAGCACTTACTTGCACTCACCAGGGACCCCAGTTAAAACCATATTATCAGGGCTGTTTTCTCTGTCTTGAAACGCAACCGGCACCTCAGCCAATCGCGGTTGTGGAGGGCGGGACAGGGGCGCCACCTCACGGAGAGTCGAGCGGTTAGCGCTCTAGACCTCCGCTTCCTGCAGGCTATTTAGCCCCTCGTCGGCCCCAGCGCGCAGCGATGGCGCGCAGGGTAGGCGCCACATTCTGCGCCAAAGACGAGCCTAAGATCAGCCCGTCTGTGCCCGTCCGGGCCAGGCCGGGTCACGGGGCAGGAAACGCTGCTACAGGTATGATCTCTGCGGATCAGCTTAGGGCTTTACGCCCTATTAGCAATAGGAAATGTACTGTTTTACAACCTTCCCTTTCCGGTCTACAAGCCTGTCCTCACTGTGCTTTTACTCTGTCTAATTTTCAGCCTCATCCTGAGGTTAAAATTAGTTATAGTGCAATTACTCAATCCTCTGACCTTGATCCCCGTGTTTTCACATTCTATACTGTTAACTGTAGATCCCTACCACAGCATAAACTAGATATTTTCCATCTATTATCTGATGAAAAACCATGTGCGGTGTTCTTAACTGAAACCTGGCTACATGAAAGTGCAGGTCCAGATGTAGCTGCCTCCCTGCCCACGACCTATGCCATTGCTAGAGTGGACAGAGTGAGACAAGTAGGGGGTGGCATTGCTGTGATCTTTAACAGGGATTTTAAGTGCTACCTTGAATCGGTTGACATACCTGGTTGCGAAGCAGCATTTTTAAAAATTTTATGTTTTCTGTTTTTTTAATTTACCGGCCACCTGGAAATAGTAATGCTTGGGCTGCTAATCTTGCCAATTTTATCTCACCTTACTATCTCAACGCCCAAAATGTAACCATACTGGGAGACTTAAATCTTCACCTGGAGGATAAATCAAACACTATTGTTACGAACCTCCTTGAGGACCTCGCCGCTTTTAATATGACTTTGCGAAATGAGGGCCCTACGCACAAAGCTGGCTATTTGTTAGACCCTGTCATATCGAATATAAAGGAGCTAAAGTGGCTAAAAACCGACCCCATTTGCTGGTCAGATCATTTTCTAACACTTTTTAGCATTACCCTTAGAGAACCCACACACTCATGTTCCACCCGCCCACCGACTCTCATGAGAAATTGGAAAAGGTTGGATTTGACTGAATTGCAGATTGCATTGAAGAAATCTCCCCCTGTTCTGGGTTGCGACATGGATAATAACGCGCTTGTAACTCATACATGGTTAGAGAAGGCGGTTGATACTTGCCTGCCCCTTGCTAGGTGTAGAGGGAATGTTCATCGTCCACCTGCTCCCTGGTACACTGAAAGTCTTAAAATAGAAAAATCTAAGTGTAAGGCGCTTGAAAGACAATGGCGTAAACACTATGACCCTTTAAAAAAAAGACCTATCGCAAGGCTAGAAATCTTTATCATTCGGCCTGCACGAAAGCTAAAGCCTGTTATTTAACGGAAACCATCAATACTGCTGCAAATAGATCACGTACCCTTTTTAATACGGTGAAAGAACTAGCTGGAGCTAACTCAATGGCTGCTGCGTGTCCTCTTACTACCCAGAAATGTCAAGACTTGGCCACTTACTTTGTGGAAAAGATTGAGACCATCATCACTAACATTAATCCTCCTACTACGGATGACAGAGAGGACCTTCCTCCGATCACAACTGGAGGGTGTCGGCTTGAGTCTTGGCCTCTTATTACGCTGGACACTTTGAAATCTCTAGCTACCTCCATCAAGTCAGGTTCCCCATGTGATCCTCTTCCTATCAGTATTCTGAGCCAGTTGGATGACCCCGCCCTGACTATCGTTTCTGAGACACTTAATGCCTCTATTCGATTCGCGAAAGTTCCAGCGGCATGGAAACACGCCATGGTGAGCCCTTTGCTGAAGAAGCCTACTGCCGACCCTGAGGTGTTAGCCAATTACCGTCCTATCTCCCTACTTCCTGCCTTCTCAAAAATCTTGGAGAAGCATATTCACAGTGCTCTCAGCACATTTACGGAAAAAAACGGCTTGCTCCATTTCTCCCAGTCAGGCTTCAGGGCTGGACATTCCACCGAGTCCGCCCTTCTGGGAGTTACTGAGAAGATTAGGGAGCTCTTGGACGATGGGCAAACGGTTGCACTTGTCCTGCTCGATCTTAGTGCGGCCTTCGATACCATCTCTCACTCCAGACTGCTTGCCAGGCTGGGTGAGGATGGTGTCGGAGGGGCAGCGCTGGATTGGATTGAATCCTATCTTTGCAACCGTACCTTCCAGATCGCGTCATCTCAGGCGGACATTTTCAGCTCACCCCATGGCGTGCCTCAGGGTTCAATTCTGAGCCCGCTATTTTTTAATCTGTACCTTCGTCCCCTCGCTGACTTAGCGGAGCGAGTTGGCTTAGAATTAATGACTTATGCGGATGATTCGCAGATTATTTTTTCTCTCTCAGAATCTGACCCTTCATCTCCATCTGTGCTTAAACTTGGCCTTCATGAAGTCTTCAGCTGGATGTCAAATAACCAGCTGAAGCTCAATGGGGAAAAGACTGAGATTCTTCTCTTAGGTAAAAATAGGGACCTCTGGAAGGACACTCATTGGCCGCCATCCCTGGGTGCTTTTCCTACACCAGCTACCCAGGTTAGAAACTTAGGGGTGCACATCGATGACACATTATCGATGAAACAACAGGCCAATAAAGTAGCTGGCATCTGCTTTACAATTCTTAAATGGCTGCGCAAGATTATATGGATGCTGCCCTTCGTCACCCAGAAGACCGTAGTCAATGCCCTCATTACATCACGGCTTGACTACGGTAACATCCTTTACCTGGGTTCCAACCAAGCTGTTATTAGACGTCTCCAGCTTGTCCAGAATTCTGCAGCCAGGCTGTTGTGCAAAATCCCTAGAACAGCGAGGATTTCTAAACACCTTAAGGACTTACATTGGCTCAGGGTGGAAAACCGGGTACGGTTCAAGGCCCTGAGTTATATGTTTAAAATAAAGGCAGGTACCGCACCAAAGTATCTGCAAAAACTGGTTAGGCCTTATCTCCCCACACGCAATCTCAGCTCCTTAAATGCAGCGAATTTTGCAGTGCCCAGATTTAGACTGGCTAGAGTTGGAGGGAGGTCCTTTTCCTTTTTGGGACCGACCCTTTGGAACTCCCTTCCTCTTGTTATACGAAAGGAGGAAAACTTTGCCAACTTCAGGAAAAGCATTAAGACCTGGCTTTTCAATAAATAATCTGGTCTCTAGTCGTTTTTGCTTTTGTACAGCTCTGGTTCCATAGGCCTGGCGCCGGGAAACCCTTTGTGGGTATCTGTGCGCCTTACAAATGCAAAAAATAAATAAATAAATAAATAAATAAATAAGATATTCATAAACTTGCAGAACGTGAAGTCATTGCTAGAGGTCTCTCTCTTGAGTCAGATGCAAACTCCATAAAGCAATTTCACAAAGCTGCAGTACTTCAAATGGTGATCAGAAGCCACAACCAATGTGTAGTAAAGAGGAAACGATATGGGTTGATAGAATGCTTCAATTTATTGAGTAGAAGTCATAACGATGCCGCCAGCTTGCCAACACAGGATGCGACTGCTATCTCAACATTCGATAGCAGGCGCCGAGCTGTCAGAACGGTCTGTACCAAAGTACCGGGGAGGAAGGGGGGAACGGGGAAAAGGCGAGGGGAGCATTCTAAGTTACAACACATCATCCTCCCTAGGGGAAAAGGAAGGAAAGGATGGGGAGGGTTAGGAGCCGGAAGGACAAAGAGTAGAGGCAGGAACAAAACATCCCAACCATAATCCTGGCCCATGGTCTTTCACAGAAGACCCTCTGTAACTCTAACCCACATTGGGTTCACATTTCAGATCACAATCTCATTATGTATTGTTTGTGCCAGTGAGGGGAGACCCTTAGTCTATCACTCTTCCTGTCCTGTCTAACACCTCTGTTGATGTCTCCACCCTCCATCCTTCTAGTGGTTGACCTAGCTTCTTCCCCCCCTTCTGGCACTACCCGGTCATGGCTCCATAATTTTCCATCCTCCATGACCACAGTGTTCCTCTTCGGCATTCTGATGGTACTAGGGGCATAAAACTTGTCACCCCCTTTCCTTAGCCTCTCCGGTTTCCTGTTGTAGACATTTTGTCCTCGCTGGAATTCTCTCTCCTTGACTCCCCACTTCTTGTCGTACCATTCTTTGTATTTCCATTGATTGTTTTCAATCCTCCTCTTGATCTCCTCTGGATCAGTCTCTTCTATTTGCTTTCTTCCCATCCAATTGGGGGTCAGCTTCGTTCCTGCTTTCCTCCCTCTCAGTAACTCGAATGGGGTGCGTCCAGTAGTGGACTTTGGCGTAGTGTGATATGCCCATAGCATGTCTCTTATTGCTTCCTCAATGTTCTCCCCAGCCTGGTTGGCCAATTGCATGCACTCTTTCAACATGCGGTTTACTCTTTCCACCTTGCCGTTGGCCTTGGGGCAATACAGTGGCGTGCGGACATGAGTTATGGAGCAGTCTTTCAGAAATTCCTTCATCTCTTCTGAGACCAGTTGTACCCCATTGTCCGTAACCAGCGTTAACGGGATGCCTTCTCTCGAGAACACCTCTTTCAGAAACTCAATGATTGACTTTGTGTTCACATTGTGTACGATCTTGCAGGTTATCCAGCTTGAATAGTAGTCCACCAGAACCAGTAAGTACCAATCCTGGGGCCCCTTGCCATGGATGGGCCCTGCTATGTCGAAACCTAACTTGTCCCATGGAACATTGGGAACGTCCACCGGTGACAATGGTGCTCGTTTAGTGACTTTAGACTTGTCACTCAGGCTGCATGCGTAGCAGTCCCGCACTTTGTCCTCCATCTCACTGTCCATTGCTGGAAACCAGTAGTCCATACGTAGTCTAGCTTTGCTCAAACTACGGCCCAGGTGTCCTTCGTGCGCTAGTTCCACGATCTGACTTCTTAAAGCTTCCGGGGGGGCCAGCTTTCCGGACTTGAGTATAAAGTTCCCCTCCACTGATAGATCTTCCCGCACATTCCAGTACGGTTGGATCTCAGTCTCCACATCCTTGCATTTCTTTGGCCATCCAGTAATAATGAGTTTCTTCACTTTCTTCAGTACTCCATCCTGTTCCATCTGGGTTACCCATTCATTCTTTTCCACCGCAGCCAGTCTCACCTCCAGGATTGTGTCACCATTCAACTCTTCGACCTCCTCTCCACCTGCTGGTGCTCTGGATAGGAAATCTGCAACCCTATTTTGTTGCCCTGGAATGTAGGTAACACTGAAATTGTAGGCTTGCAGGCCCACAGCCCATTTAGCTATGCGGGGCGTCATGCTCTCCATGTCCTTCTTAGTAAAAAGTGAGACCAAAGGTTTATGGTCAGTCTGTACTTCGAAGGGAATTCCCCAGATGAAGAACTTGTAGTGTCGGATGGCCCAGTAGACTGGTAGTGCCTCCTTTTCAATGGTTGAATAGTTTGTTTCCGATGAAGTGAGGGTTCTTGATGCAAAAGCCACAACCTTGACTTTGTTTCCCTCTCTTTGCGCCAATGTGGCCCGATTCCTCTGTTGCTGGCATCAGATGAGATGATGGTGGTTCCATTCGGGTCGAATTTACCTATAAACGGGGCTTCAATGATCGCCTTCTTTATGCTCTTCATGGACATCTCTTGTTCTTTCCCCCATGCAAAGACACTGTCTTTCTTGATCAATTCTCTAAGGGGCTGCGACACCATGGCAAAGTCCTTGATGAATTTAGCGATGTACTCCGCAAGGCCTAAGAACGATAGTATGTCCTCTTTGTTATTTGGTGTGGGAGCGTCTCTCACTGCTCTGACCAAGTCGCACTTTGGCTTGATGCCTTCCTCCGATAAGGTGTGTCCAAGGTAGTCCACCGAGCTTACCCCAAGCTTGCACTTGCTTGGTTTGGTGGTGAACCCGACCTCTTTCAACCTCACTAACACCTTCCCTGCCATCTCGTTGTGTTCTCCATCATTTCCGCCATAGATCAGAATGTCATCTTGAAAACATATTGTGTTCTTGCAGTCTTTCAACACATGTTGCATGACTCGTTGGAAGGCCGCGGCCGCGGCCGCCAAACCGAATGGCATTCGCTGAAACTTGAAGTTGCCAAATGGGGTGGTGAATGCCGTTAGGATTTGCGAATCAGGATGCAGCTTAATTTGGTAGTATGCAGAGGACAGGTCCAATACACTAAAATACTTGGCCCCCCGGATTGCGCTTAACATCTCACTGATTCGGGGAAGAGGAAACCTGTCTACCAGGATATTGGCATTTAGATCTCTCAGGTCCACACAGAGTCTTATACTGTTCCCTCCATCCTTTGCCGTGATAACAATCGGGGCCAACCATGCTGAACTCTCAATTTCCGTAATAACTCCCTGACTAACCAACCTGTGGAGTTCCTGCTGGAGAGGTTCTCTCATTCGCAATGGTATGGATCTAGTCTTGTGTACCACGGGTACTGCCCCTTCCTTAAGAATAATCCTGTGCATATAGTTCTTAAATACACCCAACTTTTCGCTAAATACCTCCTTAAACTCTTCGGTGAGGTCCCCTGCTATGCCTGCCGGGTTGATGAGTAACACCTGCTCCTTGTTGTTCGGGTCTAACTTCATTCCCAACTCCCTCTGATGCTTCCATCCCAATAGTCGAGCCGCTAGTGGATACATACACTTTCCCCACTGTGTGCCTGTCTTTAAATGAAATTCTCATTGTCACCATGCCCTCTAATGAGATTCTTCCATTGTTATACCCCTTCGGGCTGATATCGGCTTGCATCATTTTAACAGGATGATTAGCAAATTTTTCCTCAAACACACTTTTATCTACCAACGTGTAGGGTGAACATGAATCAGCATACATACTGAACTTTACCCCATCAAGTAAAACATCACATTTAGGATAGATATCATCATTATTTTCATCTTCCTCCCCCACTTGGAAAATATAAGATTTCTCTCCTGCCTCTTCCTGGGGAGACTCCTCTATGGCATGAACTGCTTTGCTGGGTGTCTTACACACCTTGAAGTAGTGCCCCCACCTGTTACACTTCCTGCATTGTACATTTCTCGCCGGGCACTTCCAATTGTTGGCCAAGTGATTGGAACTACCACATTTAAAACACACCATGGTGCTTGTCTTACTGCAAACCATCTCCTTACTCTTGTCCCCTACTTTGCAAATGGATTCTCCCTCAGTGTGGATCTTGTTTTCCGCCCTCTCTTTGTTTGTCCCCTCCTGTGGTTTCATTTCCCTCATACACCGCGCGGTGTGTTCCAGGCCCTTTGCTATATTGATAGCTTCCTCTAAGTTTGGGTTCCTGGTGAGCAATTCCTCTTGTGTCTTTATATCGTTGGTGCATCTCACGAGTTGATCTCTAATCAACGAGTCTGTGAGCTGCCCAAATTCACAGGTGGCTGATAAGCCTCTCAACACTGCTATGTAAGCGCTCACCCTCTCCTCTCTCTTCTGCACCCTCTTAAAAAACGTATGTCTTTTCAGCACCACATTAGTTTTTTCCTTGAAGTGAGACTCCAACTCCCTTAACGTGCACTCATAGACATTGATTCCCTCTACTACTTCCTCTTGATCATCCTCCACCAACCTCCCTGTAATATCTTCATATATTTTCCTCCCATGTGTGCCTAAATTGTGAAGTAGTATGTGTTGCTTCCGTATGTTTGAATAATTACTTCCTCCTATGGCAATGAGATAAGATTTAAAAATGCCTTCCCACCTCTTCCAGGGAATAACCGGTTCTCCTAATTCATTCAGGAAAGGAGGAGGCTGACTCATGCCTGCTCCAGCCATTGCCATGAACTGCCCTTAAATTCCCAATTCACTAATGAAGGGATAAGAAAGTGGAGAGATAATATCTGGAATCTGATAAAGAGTACACCGAGTAACTTTCACCTATAAACAAGCCTGTAAAACTACAATTTCCCCACAACAAGTGCACCGCTTCCTAAACCTGGATGTTACTTCTGCTAACCCCAATGTTGGTTCAATAGTCCCCTTTCTTTTACCACCGATCTCTGTCAGAGGAACCAATCGGAACACAGCCCCCCTCCCCGTGTTGGCTGGAACTTCCTGTGGAGGGATCTCTGAAGAGAAAGTTCCTGTCAGGGCGGAGCTGCTGGTGGAGAGATTGTCTCTTGAATCGCTGCGGAGGTAAAGTCGTTCCGCTCTTATTTACTGTTGCTTTAGTAAAGTTCCGCCTAATTTCCTTCAGCGCTCGTTTAGTGACTTTATTTCTGTGACCGATTGGATTGGAGAAGGAACGTCGGGGAAAACACTGTGCCCACGGCAGGGAACCTGCTACAGTTCGCGCCGGCCTCGCGTAACTGTTTCTCAAGAATGGCGAGTCTCCTGAGCGAGCAGGGACTGGGGACCTGAGTGCCGTGAGGTGACGATGGCGCAGCGCATAAATTGAAAGTCAATCTGTTCAGCTCCGCCGGCCAGCCCCTCGCCTCGCTGCTCTCCTAGCGCAACTGTGCGCCGCCTCAGTCCGTTATGTCCTTTTCCCCGCCGCTGCACACAAAAGCGATCAAACGCCACCTGTGCCCGACCTGACACACGAGTACACCTCCTTCCCCTCTCCCTTCCGTACCATCACACAGCTCCTTGACTCACACTCTCCAGGGTCATCATGTTTTCAGTCACCTTGTAATATTCCTTCACTACCTTCCGTCTCACCACAACAGTTGTTTCACCTTGAGCTCGCATCCGCTGTTTGTCGTGGGCTCTCTCTCCGTAAATTCTTCCGTCGACAAGCAATAAACTCCTTCCACGGGACGGCATCCACTGTCCCTGGCACAGTCTCCTCACCTCGTCGCCATAAAATGTAGTAAAGAGGAAACGATATGGGTTGATAGAATGCTTCAATTTATTGAGTAGAAGTCATAACGATGCCGCCAGCTTGCCAACACAGGATGCGACTGCTATCTCAACATTCGATAGCAGGCGCCGAGCTGTCAGAACGGTCTGTACCAAAGTACCGGGGAGGAAGGGGGGAACGGGGAAAAGGCGAGGGGAGCATTCTAAGTTACAACACAATGGTTTCCTCAACCCTGCAGTACCTGAAGTCACTACTAGAGGTCTCCGTGGAGTCAGATACCAAAGCCTAGAAATACTTTTGTGAAGCTGCCGTTCCTCATACGGTTCTTAGGTGTTCCTCTTGAGTTGGATCCAACTGAAGTCTCCATAAACCTGTAGTATCACAAGCGGTCATGGCTCCACATTCAGTAACAACATGGCAGAGTGTGAGGTGTGATGGTGCCCGAGGAGGTCAGATGGCCTATGATTGATGCAGAGTAGTGTACTCACTAATGGAGTATGTAGTCCAGAATGTTTGTCCATGCTTCGTAACCGTTCTGGTCAACTAGGTGTGTGACTCAGTGTGGATCCACTGGTCATGTCGTGGACTGGCATTACAGTCACTGAGTTGGGGCAAGCAGGCAGTTCTGGGGCCAGATGCTGAAGTTCTTTTCATATTGAAGGATGCTTTTGATCCCAAAGGATACCATGGCCCATCAGGCCAAACTTATCTTCTGGCTTGGTCTCTCCTGTAGGGAAATGAGAAGTGTACAATTCCAATGCCAAAGAAGTAATTTTCAGTTCAAAGCGTGCTCTTCAGAAAGCTCATCTCCAAATTATTGTTACAAAGGAGCAGGACAAATAGAATTCAGAATGTGGTGTGCTATTTAAGTAGACTGCATTATTGTAAGGTGGGAAAAGGGAAGATGCCTCTTAATCACCATAGAAACACGCACACTCTGATGAACGGAGATGCCTCTCTCTGACCACAGAAGCACAGACATTCCAAGAAAGAAGGGTGCTCTTACTGACCACAGATCTATGTGCCCTGAGGAGAGGAGCTACTCTCTATGTTCAGTTTACTCAAAACTATACATGTCAAAATCGTTTCAGTGAAAGCATATCTTTCCTCCGCATTTGCTCAGATAAGCATTTAAACGATTTCCCTCAACCTCCCAGAAAGATAGCTTTCAATTAACTGTACTTTCTCCTGTCAGAAACCCATGTAAAGAGTAGGTCTCTCTGGGATCACTATCCATCCCTCTATAAGAAATGAAGAGTTGTGGATAATCCCTGGAGGAGCCCAGCAACATTCTAAGACAACTCAGTGAATTATAAGCTTAACGCTATGATGGCATGTCACTAGTCCAACTCATGAGAAGGCAGGGCCTACTCAGTCGTTCATGCTTCTGAGGCAGATACTCATATTAACTTGGCTGATAGTTGCACGCGTAAGGCGTAGAAATACAAAATTGAAAAACTGCAGTAGCATGTGGTATACAAACCAATAAATTATCATCCAATAGATTCTGTCTCTTCTCCATGAGCATCCCACAAAGACGTCATGTAAGTAGGGATCATTTAAGCTATGGATCTGTCTGCCATGTGTTATAGTCCCATTCAAAACTCTCAGCTATTTGCTTGCTAATGAATTCCTGTCTTATGACAGCGTTGGGGAAGCCTGAATCATAACGCATGCGACCTGCTTTCTTTTATTTGGGTTCCACCAATTTCCCCAGTGCAAATATACGAGTGGAAGCAGGGGTTATGAATAGTTTTTGCATTAAAATGCTTATAGGTGTGCACCTGCCCACATACACTTACTGGGGGGGAACTTCAGTCCTAATTCCTAGGCAGATCAGAATATCCATGCGCAAATTGCTTTAAATTCTTCATTACAGAATAGAAGCCTGACAGGTCAATCAAAGCACTTGCTGCCAGACCAAATTCCCACTCCCTCTTCCGTACCTCATTGATTGGTGTTAATTGTGTAGGGGTAATGAGGCAGCTATGTGGGCCGAGCCCTTTTCCCTGGTCTAGCAGTTGTCTGGGTTGTGGTGGGTGGTCCATCCAAGGATGCGTGACCCCTACTCAGGTTCGGATTGGTAACGCGGGCACTCGGGCAGTGCCGGTGTGCTAGTTCGAGCTGTGGGCTGCTTTTTTATAGCAGTCTGGGGGACCGATTTGGGTGGTTTCTGCATTGTTCGGATACCGCCAGCGGCCCAGTGGGTGCCCGAGTGGCTTTTTTAGGTCTCGCCTGAGCCAGCGCTTGCGCTGCTCTGGCGAGACTTTTAGTAAGTCGGCTTCAGAAACTGCTACCCCACACACAATGCACACCACTCGCCAGACATGCCTCCTTTTGTAAAAACTTGCAGCGCGAGGCGCGCACGCTTTTTAAACATCGCAGTCTAAGAGACTGCACACGTTATCTCAAGACACATTTATTTCCCTTTCACTTTAACTTTCACGGAACACAATCAAGTTCAGAGCCTAAGTGCATTTGGAAGAGGTGAGAGTTCTTTCCATTCTTAGTTTTTTTTTCTATAGGAAACCCTGCTTTCCCTTTTTCCTTCCTGCACCAGTCAATGCTAGGCAACACGCTGCATTTCAATAGGCCAGCCCGCCCTCGAGAAGTCCGTTTGACCTTGTGCTTCTCCCGTGGCTGCCCCCCGCACTGCCGGTTGCTCCCTCACACTCTAGTGAATAGGGTTGTTGTGATACTGTGTGCCGCGTGCTTGGCTTGCAGCGGGACTTTCTTTAAACAACACGACCCCTGACAGGCCAGCTGCAGCCCCGGTTGGGATGGCCGGTCCCCACAGACTCGCTCTCTTTCTTCTCATTCATCTAGGAGGCGGGCCATGGCGCAATCAACAGCTGTTTCATGAAGCAAATGCTGCGCATTCATCATCGTTTCTGCAAATCATACCTGCCCAGAGTAGGCGAGGCTCGCAGGAACCACTTGAAAGGGCCAAAGGATTAGCACAAAACAACAAGCAAGCCGCCTGGAGAACTGTAGAGATGTGACCGTGGTATGGGAATTCGAATATCTGTTACAGTGCTGCCTCTCCTAATAATCTGATTTTAAACACGCATTTGTAATTACAATACCAGCACTTCAGCGCCTGGTATGGGGTAGTAAGCGCTATATAAATGCAAATTCAATTCAATCAGTAAAATGCACTATTAGTAGAATAAATTATAAAATGGAAATTGACACCTGTAAATTCAAGTCATAATAAATGCTCCTGTATAATTTTCTGACAGTGGCATAGTTAGGGTGATTTACGGCCTAATGCAAGTTTCAAAAAAAGTACCCCGCACTGCTCCTTTGCTGGGTAAGGATAGACAGCTATAAATGGAGTTCAAAGGGCCTTTCAAACTCCTGCCACCCCTCCCCCGTGTCACAGCACCTACTACACTATTAATAGTCAAGTCCTGCTTTCTGAGTTCTGAAGTGTTTTCCCTTTTCTCAGACACAATGACATCACTCAGGTGCCCTCTAAGCCAGTGTTGCCAAAGGGTATTTTACAATTTGAAGAGCTGAAGTGTTGGGGGATAGCAGGTGCGTGTCCTCTGATTCTGTCTTGCAAGATACTGTTTTGATTGAGATAATTCTGCCCCGAAATCTGATACAAAACCTTTCCATCTTTAATAAGCTCTGCTGCAGGTGGGGTCCACGTGGTGTACTCAGGAGCATAGTAATTAGCAAAAGGGATGAGAAGTTGTGTAAAATCACTATGCCAGCATAGTATATGCAGAATGTGCGGTGACGTAGGCTACACCCTCTGCTACCGTATTGGGCAGATTGGGTGCTGCATCAGTTGCGCATTTAGGAAGGTTGGGGAAAGTGTATGCCTTACAGCCACGCAGAGAGAACCATCGTGTACGCAAGTCAGCTAGCTAGTTCCAGATACAAATTAAAGGAGAGTAGAGGCTGCCTATACCTTAAATGTTCTGAACTTTGCCTAAACACACTGTTCTGAATTTGAATGCCACTATTTCTTGTCGTAGTTATTTATGCATCATTACATGACCAGTGACAAATGCACCCAGTTACACCTGTGTTGTTGCCAAATAATAGCCCTTGGAGTCTGAACTTGCTAGCCTTGCCCACCCTGTCTGTAGGTGTCTGTAAGGGCTGCAAAACGTTTGATACACAAACTACTACAGTTGAATAATTGACATTGTCTCCATTCCTGGCCTGCTGTCAGTGTTTTCAACTTTAAGCTTAAATTCTGGGCCAAGGGTGTGCGAGCCACGTCAGCAGAAAAGGGTTCACTGGCCTGCCCTTTGCTTTCAAGAGTGGAACTCGGCTGCGACGGATACACCGTCACTTAAAACATAGAAAACAAGCATTGACATAGCCAATAGGTCTCGCCTTTGGGACCTTATACGTTTTTAGCCATGCAACAGTTAATGTTGTTGCAGTAAGGATATTTTGCTGCATAACTAAATACTTATAAGGTCCCAATGGTGGGACCTATTGGCTATGCCAATGCTTGTTTGAAGTAGATAGGTACCATTACCTCCCATTTAGGAACGGGCCGAGGGGTCGCTCCCTTTTTCTCGCTGGGCCGGACCATTAATATATGCAAATGGAGCAGGGACAGGGAACCTGAGCAGTAGTGGCCTCACCTGTTTTCAGGTGTGCTTCACGAGTGTAACAAATCCGTGCTTTTTTTAACCCCCCTTTTATTTATTTATTTTTAAAACTTCGCATAAGCACGGTTTTTTGAACAGACAACATGAAAAAGCAAGCCACTTTTTAGCGCGCCTGGGACGATTTTTAATTCCAATCCAATCCAACCTTGTCCCTACTCTCTTTCCTTGCTTTGTGGCCGAGTGAAGGTCGGGTGGTAACATGCGTCCATTTCTTACGATAATGGCATTACTCCTAGTCCTACTCCCTCGCCTTCCTTCAGCACAATTGAGGCCCCGCCTCCCACCCAGACCCACCCCCAGCATAAAAACTCTGCCCGCCCCCACCTCCACCTGTACACAAACAAGCCGAGCTAGCACTCAGTTGAACCGCACCGGGAGGGAGGGAGGGTCCTCGAAGGAAGGCGAGGGAGTAGGACTAGGAGTAATGCCATTATCGTAAGAAATGGACGCATTACCTCCCGTCCCTCCCTCGCCTTCCTTCAGCACAATTGAGGACATAGCAAGCAGAAAAACACAGAGACGGACAACTGAGTGACAAAGAACACAAACAGTGCCCCAAACCCAGCAGATCAACATCCCTGGCCTCGCAAAGAGGACAAGACTCCGAAGCCCGAACCCCCACCAGAGGAAAAGCCACCAAGACAGGGGACCGAAACCAACAACCCCATGGAGCGGGGAAGGTAAACACCCGAGCCGGACCAAAGCGAACAAACAGAGACCTCCACCTGGAAGGTCACCACAACCAGCAGGCACCACAGAAAAAGAGGCCTGACAGACAAACCAACCAAAGGAGCCACAGCCAAGGAAGGAGCAGGACCGAACACAGGCAAAACCAACCCGAGACAGAGCCAAAACGGCGAGTCACCGGAGGGACAAAGGACGGAACCAGACCCAAAAACCAACAGATCCGAACAGCCCAGACAGAAGGGAAACGGCCCAGACAGGGCCCACAAGACCCCATAGGGGCGACGACAGTCCAAAGCAGAGTCGCTGACCACGCCGACACCCCAAGGAGGAAAGGCCAAGAGGACACGAACCCGGGACCAAGACACGGAACACAGGCCGCCACAGTGCGCACAGCAGGACAGGCAGCCCCCCGACCAGGCCCACGCGGGAGGCAACCCAAAAGGCAAGAGCCGAAAACCCAAGACCCGCAAGGGGCCCAGAGGGAGGACCGGACAGGACAACCAACCCCAGGAGCAAAGACCCCGAAGGGAAGGACCGGACAAGGCAGGGAAACAAACACAGCAGACCCGGAAAAACAACCAGGCAACAGACAAGGAAGACAGGAGCACCAAGAAGCCGGAAAGACGCCCACCGCACTCGCAGAGGGGCCACCGACAACCCCAGAAGAGCCCCAGCAGGAGGGAACCGCCCCACCAAAAGGAGGCCAGCATCACGGGAACAACACCCGGAGCAGAACACCAGGCCCAAAAGGCCCACAAACACCAAGCACAGGTCAGCCAAGAGGAGGACCGACGGGAAGCCCGCAAGCCACCGCCAACCAGACTGGAACCCCCAAATCAGTCGAATCCAGGCGCACAACCACCAGGCAGCAGGCACAAAGCCCGCAGAGAACCCAGGGGAAGAGCCCGAAACCCCAACGGGCACAGAGCCACCGGAAGGAACCTCCACCGAGCGCAACACAGCCCGGACAGGAGAGAAAAACAAAGAGCCTAAGGCCAACGGGGAGCAGCAGCAACCCCCGAGCACAGACCCAGGGAGCCCGCACAGGAAAGGCCAGAGCAGCGGAAAAGCCGGGAAGGGAAATCGTGAGAAAACCCAGGACGAAGCAAGAAACCAGCAAAGCAAAACAGCCAGCACACAGGCCACCCACCAAGGCAGAGAGCTGACAAACCCAGCACCCAGACCCCAGCCCACAGAAACAGGACCCAGGCAACCAAGGACAAGGACCAGAAACAGGACCCATCCAACCGAGGCAGAGGACCAAGCCACTGGAACGTCCACAGAACCGCAGAGACCCCCGAAAGGGCACCAGGGCAAGCCCCAACGACACAACAGCCGCCAGCAAGAGGACCCCCAGGAGAGCAGCAGGAACCAGAACCGGAACCCGAACCGACCCCAGCCAAGCCCAGAACAGGCCGGCGACCGAAGCCACCACAAGCGGAGCCGGAAGAGCCAGCGAACACCCAACCAGAAGGCAACAGAGGCCGAGCCACCAGGAGAGCACCCCCGGGGACGGACCGACAAGGGCAACAGGGACAACAGACCCCGGAGACCAACCCAACAGGAGCCAGACAAACAGGCAGAGAAGAAGAAAACGAGCCCAGAGAACCAGAACACCACAGAAGCCAGGTGCCCCAGCACCCCCAGCCACAGGACCGCCCGAGGAGCCCGGGACAAAAAGGCCCAAACCCACGAAGGAAGAGAGACCAGGCCCCCCGGACAAGGGAACGGGGCAGAGCACAGTCCGAATACGGCCCCCGACAAACCCCAGGCCCAGAGAGGGGATCAGCGAAGACACACCCCGGGCCACCAAAAACCCGACCACCAGAAGAACCACAAAGGATCTCCCGAACAGACCGAGCAAAAAGACACCCCAGCCGTAAGTCGCAAGAGGCCGACTAGAGAAGGAAGAGGGAACACCCCTGCCGCATGAAGGAGAGCCACGAGAGCAACCGGACATGCCGGAAGACCCAGTCGAAGGCCCGAGGCCGAAGGGCAAGGACGCATACCCAGGGTACCACACAGAGAACCACAGGAAACGCAGAAAAGAAGCAGCGTCAGCGGAGAGAAGCGCCCCCCCCCAAAACCCAGGGCACGCCAAAAACCACCAGGCAGAGCCTGCGGAAAAGCCACCCGAAAGGCCAACACACGGAAGGGAACTGGCCGAAGCCAGGAGCAGACCCCCAGGAGAACTGGAACAGGCACAAAGCCACCGGACACCACAGCCCCAGCAACATAACGGTGCGGGCCCAAAACCCGAGCCCCACCGACAGGAACCCAGCAGAGGGAACAAAAGGCAAGCAAACAGGACACCCAGTCCAGGAGAGCCACCCAGCAGGAACCGGAGACGGGCACCGGCAGAGGAACCCGCAACGAACCGGAGGAACCGGCACCAAGCCGACCCAGCACCCATGAACCACCGCACACAGGACCCCGTCAACAGAAACGTCCCGCAGCCACAGAGGAGGAAATGCCAAAGACGACCACCCACAGACAGAGAATCGACCAGACAGCAGTGACAGGAACCCAACAGGGCACGGCACCCAGAAAAGGAGGCAGCAAGCCAGGGCGAACAAATGGCCAAAACCACGAACACCCGAAAGCCAGAGGAGACACCCACAGCGGGGAGAACGGGGAGGCCCCAGTGAAAGGCACGCGGGAAAGGCAGGACGCCCCATCCAGGAAACCCCACATCAAGGAGGGCACAGAAGAAGCAGAGAACAGGCCACCCAGCGCAACAGCAGCAGCCAAGCAGAACAGCAGACCCACCAAGCAGCACGGCCAGGACAGAGTCCGGCAGCACAACGGGAGGAAAGGGGCGACCCCCACCAAGAAGCAAAGCCACTGGAGGAAGAGAGGGATGAGCAGCACAGAAGCGAAACCCCAGACACCAACCGAGCGTGTAAAGAAACCTGAAAACCCTCCAGGAGCAACACAGCGCAGAAGGAACACGGAGGGCAGAGGAGAGACCCCATACGGCAGGCCCATAGGCAACCAACAAGCAACTGTCAGCAGGCCAGTACCACAGTGGACAAAGCCACAAGCAGAAAGCACATACAACCAGTACGAGCAACGCACGCCACACACATCGCACCAGCCCCCACCCCGGGACCAAAGGGCAAGGCCAACCGGGAGGGCCGGGAACACCAAGGAAAGAAACCCAGAGTCCCAGCCCAGCAGGAAAGAGGAAAACCCAGCCGACCAGCACAGGAGCCCAGAGACCCACGTCCTGCACGCCCACCACCCTGGAGCCACAGACAGAGCCAGAGGCGGGAGAAGGATCCACAGCATCCAAGCACCCAGACGGGAAACAGCCGCCCACAGGAACCGATGGACGAAGAGGGGATAGAAGGCACCAACAGAACCTCCACACACCAGAACACAGGACAGCAGCAGGGCACAAGTCCTAAAGAAGGAAGAGGGGGGACGCCGATTGCATCAGAGAAGCCAGCACGCGAGCAGCGGTCCGAATGAGCCCCGAACTCGCGCCAGAGAGGCCAAAGAGTGAATGTGCGGCTCCAGGCGTTCCAGTAAACGAGCCCCCAGAGAAAAAAGCGGGGGGACGGCGACCACCCACGTGGTACCCCGACACGAGCCCTGCCGAGCAGCCTCAATCCAGGAGAGCACCAGCCAGACAAGAGAGGCAGAACAACCCCCACGGAGCCCAGGCGACCAGGGCGCCCAAAGGGGGACCGGAGTCCCAGCCGCAGAGGAAGAGGACAACAGCATGCCCCCACCAACCCCAAGCGACCCAGCGGCAGACAGGCCAAAGCATCAGGAGCACAGGCAGGATACAAACCCCGGCCTCCAGGAAAACGCATCAGCGCCAACGAATGGAAGGGGAAAAACAACAGAAAACGGGCAGAAACCCGCCCTACCTGGCCTCCGGGAAGACAGCATACCGGGAGGAGGCAGCCACACAGCCCGACCCGGAAACGCAGCCCCAGCCACAGGAGGACCGCCGGACACCGCCGAGGATTCCTGAACCACCGCTCCGCCCCCATACCACGAGGGAGACGAGGAGAGGAGGCACAGCCAGGAGAACGCTGCAGAGGGCACCGCCGTAGCAGAGAACCAGACCGAAGACTCCCCGGCACCGCCACAGAGAGGAGCTGAAAGGTAAGTCACACTAGGGAGACAGAAAAAAACAGGAGGTGGGGGCGGGCAGAGTTTTTATGCTGGGGGTGGGTCTGGGTGGGAGGCGGGGCCTCAATTGTGCTGAAGGAAGGCGAGGGAGGGACGGGAGGTAATGGTTGTTATTGGTCCACAGTGTGAGCCCCCGCTCTCTCCCAGGCACCCTCTTCCTCCTCGTCCATTTTCTCTCTGTTCCAGAAGCTGGTGGTGGAACCGTCAGCTCCTGCTCGCGGCCTGCTTTTTAAACCCGCGCCTTCCGTCGCAGAGCGACTGTTGACGCAGTTCACAGGAAGTGAGGTGACGGCACAGGGCGAAGAGGGGAGGGTCCCGGGCTCTGTACCGCTGTCACAGCCCCCTGTCCACAGGTAAGGACAACGCGAGGGGCGCTGGCGTGGGGGCTTGGGTGCGGAGCGCAAACTGGGACACCGGAAGAAGTGCTCCGTACACAGTGACCTTTACCCTCGTGCGCGCGCCCACTGAAGCGCATGTCCCCGGTGAGAGCCTGTGCTCAGACGCTCATCATGTCCATGGTCTTTCTCCTCAGGATGCAGTCTTTACATTGGGACGGTAAGAAGTCAAGAAGCGCCATCTCTGGCTGGTGGGAATCAGGTGAGTGACGGCACGTGTAGTGCTGAGTAGACGCTGAAGACAGAACAGAACAGCTCTATGGTACCCGCTTTTGGGAGGAGTTAGGAGAGGATGGATGTAAGCATTGGCTACCATGAGGGCACGAGAAGAAGCAAGGCATAGCTGCCAAGGTTTCAGATTGCTATGAGTGACGTTTTCATAATTTCAGTGTAATTATGAGTGACATTTCAACAAGTATGAGTGACACTTTTTCGCGTGCCAAATCAAGCAATGAAGACTAGGCTAATATATAAATATCACTAATTGTATCCATTTGAACAACAGGAAATTCTAAGAAGCTGTACAAAGTGTTGTAAAGCAGGAACAATGGAAGGTTGCTAACATATTTTATAAGTTGTCTTAAGCAGTACTTTAGCTTTGCTCCCAAAAGTCATCGTATCACACAGTAAAAGATCTCAGCTGCTAGAATATAAAACAGTTATGTAGAGCCACTGTAGCTGACCTCGCTGCCCAGTGCCCAGCCTGCAGAGGCATCATTTCGGTGTAGCCCGAGGATACAAGCAGTGAGCGAAAGGCTAATGCCAACCACGCTCAGCTGTACATTAAGTAAATGTGTGCCATGGCGCGATGAGTCTCCGGCAGTGGTCATACTTTCAGCTGAGCAAAGTAGAGAGCTGCACAGAGGACTGTATTAAATGATTATTTGTGATGCTAGTTTGAGTTGCTGCAACTGGACTTTTATTACATGCTTGTCCTTTCAGTGCAACTAAAATCGCAACTCGGAGAGCGTCAGGGGAGTGAGTTTCTTTTAGGATACAACCTGAAGCAGCAACTGGCTCCAGTCTCGTGTCTCGCACTCCTTGAGAAATCCATTCAGCCTCGTGCCCCTAGTGCCTCTCCCACCGCTGATATGCGAAGCCTGCAATACCACGGAGTCTCGGCGGGCTGGGCCCTCGATGAAATACACAAACTCAGAAGGGCCGGCTACATTCTGAGCCTGCTCCGTGTGGTCCACGCTCACCAGCAGCCGGCGGTGAAGTGGTACCATCGTCATTATGCGTCAGCTGAGCGGACGCTGCTCAGTGACGCTCTAAAATTAAATATTTTTAAAGTCTGATATTATTACAGTCTGACCTGAGTGTCACGGAGAGCCAAGCGACGACGAGAAGTCTCCAGCAGCCCCGTACGGTGGCAGGGACGTATTTCCACAAAGAAAGCAGAGTGCGAGGAACGGTGGGGCACAGCCTGCACTCGCTAAATCCCCCGCCGAGCACCACTTCCTCCGGACGTGGTGGAACTTTGCGGCGGGCACACCTGCGGTGATTGACATAAGAATATCCGACTCACTGAGAGTCTGTGGGCAGCCCGGCCTCCCTGCAGACTACTAGCCGCGCCGGCCTCCCTGATTGCGCATTATAATTTATGTTACCAGGGTAACAGTCACGAGCCTCTCAGTCGGACACAGGGCAGCTGCTGGCAAGAAACATTGTAGCGCGCGGTGCCGCGCTCTCAGCGTGCGTCTCACTGTTAGTGTTAGGCACTCGGGCGGCTGGCAGCACCTCTTAGAACACAGAGCCCGGGCACAGGAGCGCCGCTGGCACGCGGCCTGGCAGCACAGGTCGAAAATGCGTGACAATGCATTTCAGTGCGGTGATGCGGATCACCGCACTGAAATGCGTGAGCGTCACAACTGTTGCGTGACGCTTGGCAGGACAGGCAAGGACAAATTTGCCCGACTGCTATTATTGTGTAGTAAAATGCAGAAATTATTTGCGTTGAATGGGCCTGTTAGGCATTTAAGTCCTGCTCTCACTGCATGGCCAGCGTCATTGATAGCAAGTGATGAAGAGCTAGTGACAACAGAGGAGGCAAGAGCCCAAGCTTGGAATTAGAGAGGCAGCAATGCCCTAACACTGAGGCACAGGATGGAGATCATTGGGTCAGAGAGCGGAGAGAGCAAGCTTCTGGCAGTGTGACACCCCAGAAAAACAAGGTGCCAAGAGCGGAAACCACCTCACAACACTGGAACTAATTACAGGAGCAGCAAGCATGGGTGACCGTTTGATTTAGTCTGGGGCAGTAGTTGCTATCCTCTGACATGCCCTTTAGTTACTTCTCATTGCCCTTGCCACCCCTGGTGCAAAAGAAACAATTGATGGACGGAATGCTGAACAATACAAACATTCACTCCCTGGTCACAAGGATCTGGGTTATATCCATCAATCTTTTGCTCGCCACACCTCCCCAGTTGGACCCAGCCACATGCAAATCAGTCTTGACCCTGTTCCTTGTGAGAACAGTCCAGCCCGAACTGCCAAGCCTGGTCCTCCCTGGACAGACCGGAAGCAAGCATCCTGGAACCGGTTTCATGGCATCACCCTTTAACAGCCAGCCTAGCTTGAATCTAGTGGTGCAGTGAGCTCCATGCCACTGGAGTCAAGTTATCCTGGCTGATGATGCCTGAAAGCCCCAAACCGGTCTTAGGATGCTTGTTTCCAGTCCAGGGAGGACCTGGCCTGGAAGTTCGGGCTGGACTGTGCTCATTGGGCGCAGGGTCAAGACTAATTTGCATATGGCTGGGTCCAAACTGGAATGGCATGGTGAGCAAAAAAACAATGGAGTTAGGCCAAGATCTCTGTACTAGTGTGAATGTATGACATTGTTCTGCATTCTGTCCATCAATTGTTCTTTTTGCACTCGCTACCCCTGGTGTCAGAGGTCACTATGGCAGTGGTGAGAACAGAAATTGAATGGAGCTATAGGAGCCATGTCTACCATCTGTAGTGTGCACTATTTCATCCTCCCTTAACCCCTCTGGAGAAAATATGAAGTTGTCAAGCAGCAAAAGATGGGCGAGGGGGTCAACAACACTATGATAGCTTTAGATGCAATTGTTTGTGATGTCACTTGAGATACAAAACACATCAAACTTGGAGTAGGGTCAGAGGCCAAGGTTTACCGACTTTGCAGGATATACAGCCCCAATACTAACTAGTCAGAAAATACAAGAAATACCCTGCGGTCAACACACAAAAGAACAAAGAAAAACTGACGACTGCCTAGACTGATCACGGAAATACACAAAATTTGTACGGATTCCCATCATTCACCGGTCCCGGTGACATGCTTCATCATCTGGGTCTCCTTTATAGGGCTGACACTCCACCCTAGTGATGGAGGAGCCCAAGGATGTTTTCAAAGTGATGGGAATCCGTACAAATTTTGCGTATTTCCGTGATCAGTCTAGGCAGTCGTCAGTTTTTCTTTGTTCTTTTGTGTGTTGACCGCAGGGTATTTCTTGTATTTTCTGTCACTTGAGATACACCTAGCTTTTTGGTAAATCAGTGTCTGTGTCAGCATGTTCTTACACCAGGAGAGGGAACAGAAAGAAAAGGTCAGATAAATGAGATAATAAATGTTTTATATAAGCCCACGTTTTAAAAAGAACATTGTCAAAGCCAATAGTTCTGACCTTTAAGAGCTATTGGCGTTGACAATGATTTGTGGCTATGCTTTATAGCAGTGAGGCTCCTCTGCAGCATGTCAGAAAATAAATTTTTTTAAGGAGCTGACACAGCCAGCGCTAATGCACTTGAAGAAAAAAGCACGTTAGCGCTTGCCGCACCATGGCACTTAAAAAAATAATTTTTAGCAGTGTGCTTCCCTATTCACTCTTACCTGTCCTGTACCCACCACATTCTTTTCTCCCACCCCCCCTCTCTAGATGTTGCCTCATCCCCCAACCATTTCCGTGTTTGTTGGCAGGCGACTGAGTTAGGGGACAAGGCAACATGGAGGGAGTGAGGGTGGAGAAAGACGTATGTGGAGAGAACAGAGGCAGGGGGCATGGGCAAGCACATGGACAACTGAGTGGCTGGAGGGGTTGGGAAAACACTCAGAAAACAGAAGGTCTACAGGAGTGGCTGGGGAAGCACACAAACAACGAAGGATGGGTAGGAGGGGCTGGAGCAAGCACACTGACAAGAGAGGGGGGACGGGAGGGTCTGGGGCAAGCAGAGGGACAACAGAGGGCTGTGAGGCACAAAGACAACATAGAGTAGGCAGGAGGGGTTGGGACAGCAAACAGACAGGCACACAGACAACGGAGGGTGGGTGGGAGGGTTTTTGGAAGCACACGGACAGGAGAGTGGGTGGAAGGGGTTGTGGCAGCACAGTGTTTAAACAAAAAGAAAGACTAGCGCTTGAAAAAGTGAGCTGTAGAAGGGCACAGGAATGCATCTAGAAGCTGGAAAAAAAAAGGAAGAAAAGGCTATGTGTTAGAAATGGGATTTCCGGTTGGCTAAGGCTTGCGCCAAAGCCAGGCAGAAACCACCACTCTAGTCAGGGCAAGGAAGTCACCCGCCAAAGATAACCCCTGCTCACCCCCTTGGTAGCTTGGCACGAGCAGTCGGGCTTATCCCGGAGGCGATGTGTAAAGCGTTTGCGCGCGCACCCAGCAACAACACCCAAGGCCCACCACAAAGGAAACTCCAAACAAGGTTATGTATAAAAATACTACAAAACAAAGAGAGAGAAAGGGCTGTGGCAGAAACGCTCTCAGTCCCCAGGTTATTCGGTAATCAAAACAATGAAAGAGCGTCAGAATCTATAAAAACACACTCCAAACCCAGTAAAACCCTCAGAAAACAGTCTTACCAAGAGGAAAAACGAGGGGAGTGAGCAAGCAATGAAAGTAGGGAGAGAAAAGAACAATGATAAGAAGAAAATCCCTCAAACACCAAACAAGTAGGTGTTAATTATCATCATTGGGTTTTCCAAGTATGAAAAAATGGAAAAAAACGGAAAAGTGACAACACATAGGGCCCACAGTGAAAGTGCAAGTTTAAAAAGAAGATAAGCAGTTCCTAATATCAATTTTAATAGAGGGATAGCCTACTTCTATTAAAAGCATGTGAAAACAACGGACATTTTGAAGGCATAACAATGAAACCTGATGTCCTTTAAATGAGAAAAAATGGTCAACATGGTTCTGCTTACTAATGAGCAACAATCACTCAAGCATTCATCAGGACCGAAAAAAGAAACTTTTGTTTTAACAGCTTAAAAAGGAACACACTCTAACGTGTGTCCAATTCTCGCTGTCCTCAAGAAAAAGGAGGGTGATTCACCCACTCACGGTTACTCCTCCGTGAGTTGCCTTGGCTGCTGCTAGTACGCCTGTGTCTGTAAAGGAAAACAAAATCCTAATAACAGCAAATATCCAAGTGAAGTGTAACACAACTTCTGTGTGGGATTGAATGCATATGAGTGATGACAAAACCTCAATCCTGGTCTTATACTCCCAAACATCATAAACTCATAAGTACCATGGTAATACTGTTCTTACATTTGTATCTAAACTCTCCCCAATATAAGAACTGAATGTTCAAATGGCACCTGCTCAACAAATTGAAATACTCATCAAATTGCATAAGGTAATCTATTGTTAATATTAGATTCACCCTTCACACATCGATGTGTATGTGACAAAGGCCCAGCTCCTGTCCACCACCTTTAAACATGCTGGGTACCCTCCCACCTTAATGGCCAGAGACAATACACTGAACACACAACTACTGTGTCAGTGTAATGATTAAAAACAACACTGTGCATGTGCCAACTGTCTGCAAAGCCATCATTTTAAGGAAAACGTATGAAAGAGTTATGAAAGAGAAAAAGACCGTTTATAATTGGATACCTCAATAACGATCATTTTCAGTCAGGTACAGTCAGTGTCAGATGAGTGATGTATTTTAAACATGCACCACTTACTTAACAGGCTGCTTGTAGAAGCCTCAATGGTGCATGGCAGGGGTATTCTTCACGTCCGTTCTAAGCTATCCGGAAATAGGGAAGAGATAG
The DNA here is from genome assembly GCF_964261635.1 of Lissotriton helveticus. NCBI lineage: Eukaryota > Metazoa > Chordata > Amphibia > Caudata > Salamandridae > Lissotriton > Lissotriton helveticus. The sequence continues at coordinate 1,621,926,538 of NC_136068.1, read as the reverse complement.
AAAAATTGGAGAACTAAGAGAAACCAAGAACAAACCCCAAATGCGTGTTATTTTTACAGTGCCCGTGTCCTGACATAAACGTTAGCGGCAATGGCCCAATGGACAATCGATGTATGATATATAAACCCCGAAGCTCAGGATTTTAACATGAACGGAAAAAATGAAAAAGGGGAGGTAAATGAATAGTCATGACCCGTTTAAACCTATATCGTTTTGGGAACACTTACTGACAAACGAACGTCTCCCCTCTCCGGACCTACGGAGTGCACATCCATGCCCCGGATGGTGGCTGGTTGTTTCCGGGACTGACGTTATGTAACGTTAGGACGTGACACCCACGTGATCTCGATTCCCTCTCTTCTTAAAGGAACATCGCTCCAAAAAGTCCAAAGTGACTAGCACCGTCAATTGGCTTTATTTAACAGAGACGCTTGACATGTACAAAGATGATTGCACATCTTCAAAGCTTTTCTACGGATTCATGTCAGTAATATTTAACCCTTCTCTCACTGGGTACTTTGAAATTTAGATCGCAGGCTGGAAATCTAAATTAGACATAAGGAAGGGAAAACACAGGGAATCGTTTGCTTATTAGCAAGGAGGCCGCTCTCACCGTAGCACCGTCAATCAACTTTATTTAACAGAGACGCTTGACATTTACAAAGATGCTTGCACGTCTTCAAAGCTTTTATACGAATTAATGACAGTGATATTTGTTTAACCCCTCTCTCACTGGTTACTTTGAAGTTTTGATCGTCGGCTGGAAATCTAAATTAGCTATAAGGAAGGGAAAACATAGGGGATTGTTTGTTTAATGGCAAGGAGGCCGGGATCACTATAGTGATCCACTCAGATAGTGATGAATCTTGATTATGGGTGTAATGCAAATTTAGACTTTATAAAATAGAAATAAAGGTCACTAAACGCTGTTTACGCTAAAGAGCCCAGTGTATGGAGTTCATATTCATTAGAAGTTCATCTTTTTTTCAGGATAGAACCCGAAGGTATTGCATCATTAAGGCCCAGATTATGTGTAGACAAACGGTATATCCACTGTTGCTCTTTTTCGAAGAGTTGTGTTTCTGAGCCATTTTTCAACTGTTCAATAATTGTCCATCTGACATCATTCGGTGTGTGGTTGGCTTCTAGGAAGTGTCGCGTTAGTTTTGTAGTGTTCTTCCGACACTGGATACTACTACGGTGTTCTCCAATCCGCAGTTTGATCTTCCTCTATGTCATGCCCACGTATTTCAAGCCACATGGGCAGACATTCAGATAAACAACGTTGTTCGAGTTGCAGTTTGTATGGCCTCTCTGCTCCCAGACTTTCCCTGCTTCCAAAGCCAATGTCTTTGAACTCGTCGTAAGGTGACATACCGCACAGTCGCCACAAGGATAGTGTCCTTTCACTGGTGGAAAACCCCAAGTTGATAGTACATTCTGCTCGGTAATGGGTGCTTGTTCTTTAGGTCTAGTATGTACTAAAACGTCACGTAGGCTGCGTTCTCTCTTGTATGAGAACAGGGGCTTTTCCCATTCGTGACGATTGCTTGTCAAGATCTTCCAGTGTTTTGTAATGCAATGGCTGACTGCGTTGGAAATACTACTATAAGTAGTTACGCAAGTCAGGGGAGGGTTTGTCGCTGGATTCCTGGGATAGTTCTCAAGTAGGGCCTCACGGTTCTGATTCTTCGCCCTCTTGAGACTCTTACTAAGAACCTTCTTTGGATATCCGCGTTTCTGTAATTTTTCTGTCAAATCACCTGCCTGTTGTTTAAAATCACTAAGATTGCTACAATTTCTCCGTATACGGAGATACTGCCCAAATGGCAGGTTTTCACGAAGAGGACGGGGATGAAAACTCCCAAAGTGCAGTAAATTGTTTTTGGTGGTAGGCTTGTAGTAAGTCTTAGTTTGTAAATGATTCAACTCTCTCGTGATGGTTACATCCAAAAACACGATGGTGTTTGCCGAAAACTCATGGGTGAATCTTAAATGGGGGTCACAGGTGTTCACCCAATCAAAGAATGCCAGTAAAGTTTCTTCTGAGCCCTTCCCGATTAACAGAACGTCGTCAATGTATCTTTGCCAAAGAATTACATTTTCACTGTATGGATTAGAATCTGCCAGAATGTATTTGCATTCGAAATTGTGGACATATAGCCCCGCAATGCTTGGGGCAAATGTGCTGCCCATCGATGTGCCAGTCTTCTGAAGGAAGATCTGGCCCTGGTATTCAAAAAAATTTCTCTTCAGAGCCAGCGTGGCACAGTCAAGCACAAAAGAGCGGGAGGTAGTATATTCCCATGCAGTATTTTCTAAGACGTCTGTCAAAACTTTTATGGTTGCATCCTGTATGTATAAAAATAGCCTTTGTATTATACCAAACACATTAGATAATAAACACACAATTTACACTGTGCCACTGGCACGGGCAGAATTTACAGGGGATTATATACACAGGACATGGCCACATGGACCACTGTCAGGAATAAGCACTTGGTAGAACTAGCACTTAGTAGAAATAACACTTTGTAGGAATAGCACTTAGAACCTTAGAACATAGAATGATTGTAGCACCAAATAGCAAATGTAGCACACAACCAGTAACCACTGGTAAAAGGTAAGTGCACACTACTCAACCCTAACCACCTTAGGCATATATCACGCAGGGAACATGAACTCACTAGTATAACTATACTAGGTAAAACAACCTCCTAGGCATAAAAATACATTTAGAGGTATAGGCAACAAGCATCACATAAACCACATTTGCGCAAAAATCACATTAGGCAAAAACATGCACCCCACGCAAGAGCACAACACATGAACTGTCCCCAGGCCACTTTGGCCTCCCAGGGGCTGAAACGCCCTGTGTCCAGCAAAGTCAGGGTAGGCTGCGCAGGCAGCAAAAGAAGATTGCGCAAGGCCTAAACGATGCAGCTGCCCACTAAGTGCTGGGCAGCAGTGGAATGGCGTATGAGCACCAGCGTGCCTTCTGAGCCTCCTCTGGGCTGCCAAATAACCAACAGTGCCCAGGAACACGTGGGAGCCTTGCAGGCCCTAGGAATAGAAAAACTGTGACCGCTGGAGCCTCGTGGGCTCTAAACAAAGATGCTGCCCAAATCACGTTGGAGCCTTTCAGGCTCGAAACCACAATGCCCCCAGGAGCTTCTTGGGCCCTGAAACAAATATGCCCCCGTCGTTGGAGCCACGGGGCTCGGAAGTACAAAATGCCCTCAAACGCTGGAGTCTCCCCTCTGGGGACTCGGAAAGACTATGGCCACTGGAGCCCCCGTGGGCTCTGAATATTACTGGACCTCTCTCTCGCGCCCCCCTCCTCCCTGGCAGCTCCACTCACCGGACTGCTCTCGGGAGGCGGCGGGGACGCTGGCTGTCTACTTGGTCTGCCGGAGCTCTCGATAGCTTCACTGGTGCCGTGGGTGGGGCTCTCCTTCACCGGAGCCTCGCTGGCGGCGGCACCTCTCCTTTGGCACCGCGACGTCCTGGGAGGCGGGGTAGGCTCCCGTACTCCCTCTTGTCGGCAACTTTTCATTCGCGGCAGGGACACTTCCGGGTCGCGGCGGTGAGTTTCAACCCGCAGAAGATGAGTGGTGAGCTCCCTCGAATAAACCTATAAAGCGGGGTGGGCACCCGCTAGGGAGCTAACAAAATTGGCACAGAGTCCCTGGCGGGTTGGGCACCCGCTAGGGACTTCAAAATCTGCAGATATGCGGGGTGGGCACCCGCGCCGATATCGGCTGTTCGATGGCAGGGGAATCTCCACGCTGGGGGTCCCCTGCTGCAGAGGATTGCAGCTCTGCCCTCTAGCCCACGAGGACGTTGCTCCTTAGGAATAATTAAAGCGCTCCTCGCAAGTGGAATCCAGCGCTTCCCAGGCGCTGTAGGCAAAGGTTCAGAACCAAAATATTACGGAAGGAAAAAGGGGGGGGGGCAAAGGCTGGGCCCATGGGCAAACTCACAGGGCTCTCCAGGCAGGGAGGCAGTCCCCAGTGGCGGTCCTCCTGGCGCCCAGCAGCAGCAGGCCCCCCTCAAGTTGGGATCAGGGAAGAACATTTTACATGGGGTCACAGCCCCTTTTAATACACATGAATCCTTTGTCTCAGCGTGCAGGGTGAGGGAAAACCAGACGCAGCTGGTTTTGGAGCACTTTGTTATGCTCAGCCCCTCTCCCCATTCAAAGGACAGGCTAGGGTCATCAGTCGCACCACAGGGGGCAGAGCCAGCATTGTGTAGGGAAAGCCCAGCCCTATTCAGGTCCCAGGTGCACTCCTCCCAGCCATCTGGCTGTCAATCTCTCCATTCACCTCCGGGGCAGACCCATCCTGACTCCTGGAGCCAGGCTCACTAGCCAGCTTCAGCCAATCACAAGCCAGACAGTCACTGCACCTTTATTACACAGACATGCCAACTTCTAGAACAGGCACTTCCACACTAGACACATTAACGCCGCACACATCAATGCGCAGCATTTATTCACACGAGTCCGCACATACAAACTCGACCCTGCACTCCCCACACATCAGGAACTAACATGGACACATACATTCCCCATGCATTCCTATGGGAGGGCGGGCCAATCTCACCACACGCACTCAGAGTGCGCACGCACTTTACACTGGTAATTGCATATACAACCGTGATGGACAGAATGTGGATCAATGTCACACATTCACCCCAGTCCAAAGATCTGGGCCCAAATCCATCGTTTTTCCACTCCACACCACCCTGGGTTAGACAATGGCGATATGCAAATCAGCGCTGACCCTGTGCCCCATGGGAACAGTCCAGTCCGAACTACAAAAGCCATGTCCTTCCCAGAACGGAAACAAGCATCCGAGGACCGGCCCGGTTTCGAGGTAACACCTCTCATCAGCCCGGCTTGTGTTTGCAGTTACCGCTCTAAGTGTACTGGGGATGCTCAGACGTGAGTCCCAGACACTCCACACCACTGGAATCAAGCTAGCCGGGCTGATGAGAGGTGTTACCTCGAAACCGGGCCGGTCCTCGGATGCTTGTTTCCGTTCTGGGAAGGACATGGCTTTTGTAGTTCGGACTGGACTGTTCCCATGGGGCAACAGGGTCAGCGCTGATTTGCATATCGCCATTGTCTAACCCAGGGTGGTGTGGCGTGGAAAAACGATGGATTTGGGCCCAGATCTTTTGACTGGGTTGAATGTGTGACATTGATCCACATTCTGTCCATCACTGTTGTGTTTGCAGTTACCGCACTTTACACTGGGACACAGTGAAAGTGCGCAGAAGCCAAAAACAACTAACACCAAGTCACATATCAAAAGCAAAAAGTTTAGGGGTGAACCTGCCAAAAGGGCCAAGTCCATCACTATGGAAGTTGACAAATAAGAAGCAAGCCAGTGAAGCGAACCGATGATAAGCAATGGGCAACCTGCAAGCACATTATAAAATAATGAAAGGTTTTTGCAAGAGACAGCACATGTGCTTTCTTAGGTGGGACTAAACAAGCCCTTTACACTGGGTGTAGTGTGGCAGAGTAGACAAAGAAAATTGTTTGGGAAAATCTTATTGGTAGGCCCACCAACATTTTGGTTGCAGTTAGTGTGAGTACTAATAGACATGCATATACAGTAAACTGGTTCATTATGCAATATCCTGATATAGTTCCTGACATTCGAATTTCTCTTAGGAGAAATACATTTAATTGATTTATTTTTGCAGTTTTATGTAGAGCGAACAAGACCTAAGCGTATCAAAGCACTTTACAGAAAGAAAGTTTCTAATGCATTCACGCAGTTTATGTGCGAACAGATTCTATTGCATCTCAACAATTTACACAAGGAACTTTTCTATTGCATGTATGCAGTTACATGAGGATAGTTTCAACCATATGCAAGTTATTACATGTGGACAGTTTATGATGCATGTAGGCAGTTACATGAGGACACTTTCTACTGCACATGAGCAGTTTATCTGAGGAGAGTTTAGAGTGACATATGGATGATCACTTTGGGTAAATCAAGAGAAACCTTTGCCAAGGAGAAGAGCCGGAGAATCTGAAGAGGAATACTGCCCCTGTGCTGCTTGCAGTCTGGGGTTGGCCTGCAGTGGCTACTTACTGCCAAGGAAAGGAGAAAAGCATTTTACTGCCTGCTTTGTCCCCTTGCTTAAAGAGAAGATCTCCAAGGGCTTGAACTGAGCTTGCCCCCTGTGCTAGAGGTCTCAGGAATAGCAAAGACCTCACTGTGTTTGTGGGCACCGTCTCTGATCGTCGCCGCAGAAGAAAAGGGTAACCGACTCTGTCTTCGAATCCGTCGCAGGATTCCGTGTCCTGAAAGCACCATCGAGAGCAACGCATCGCTTTGCAACGCAAAGCTGGTCTAACGACTCCGTCAACGAGCCGCTGCTTGCACTGCCTCCTGTGGGCACCGCACTTCGCAACGCTTCGCTACACGCTGCAAGTACGTCACAGACTTGTCTCTGCACGACCCGAATTTCGGCCGGCTCCTTCGCCGCACCCTGACCTACCAGCACTGCAGCAAGCACCGTCTCACCCTTCAACGCAGCCCTGGTCTCACCGACTCTGTCAACAAGCCGCTGCCTGCACCGCATCGTGAGAACACTGCCTGCTGCACCGCTCCACTTCACAACGCGAAAATGACGTTTGCCCCGACCGATTAGCATTGACATGTTGGTCGCAACAAGAAAGGTACTGTGTCCGAGTCTGTCGTCGCTTTAGCTGGCCCTTATCGACGCGATCGGCTTGAATTGTTTGACTCTGTCGCATTCAGTATTGCTGTAATCCCAGGAGGAGCTACAGAGTCGGAAGAACTGTGTTTTATTTTGCACAAATACTATTTTTCAAGAGGATTGTATGTTGGATTTTTATCGTATTTTGTCTTGTTGGTTTAGATAAAGATTTACTTTTTTTCTAAACTGGTGTGGTGTCCATTTGTATTGTTTTCACTGTATTGCTGTATGTGTTCACCAATGCTTTACACACTGCCTCTGAGGTAAGCTTGTGAGGGTGAGCATGGGTTATTTTAGAAGTGTATTCACCTTACCCTGACTAGAAGCAAGGGTCCCTATTTGGACAAAGGAACCTACTTCTGCCAACTAGAGACCCCCGTTTCTAACATTGGTGGCTGCGGTGGGATCCTGGACTTTCATTTGTGATTTACTTACAGTGATTGGTGTACACTACTAGCTTAGTGCAGACCATTACGTGACCACATACTTTTTTTTAAAACTTATTTTTATTGGCATTTCTTATGTCACAGTTCAGGACACAAACTTTTTAGAAACCCACAATCAATGCCCTCTTCAGGGTCAACATGGTCATACAGGAGATATCACCCCAAAGGGGTACCGTTCAATGGTGTGCCTGTAAAACACTGTACTACAGGCTAATAATCATGTAAGTGAAACCTTCAGGGTCTGATTGTACAATGACTTCTTCTATTTCTTAGCATATAAGTTTTGCATTAGATGACAGAATAGGACAATATAAGATATGTACCTTTTTGGAGAAGAAATAACAAAAGGAACCAGTTATAACACCCTAAATCTGTGCAGTGGAGTGGTATAGAGTAGAGATCAGCTATTCCTATCCAAGGTATCTGAGTCTAAGGGGATATAGCTCACTGAAGTTAGCAAGTGAAAGGGGGAATCTTCCCTCCCCAGCCTTGTCCAGAATGGACCTACGCGATTATCTTCACAACAAGTAGTTCGAAGGAAGTGACTTGTATGCCACTATCTGTGTGGGGGTAGACACAAACCATCATGGCCCAACGTCAGCATTCTGGGCATCCCACTCCACTTCCCCATCCTCCTCACTAGTGTGCACCGGTTATTCCCAGGAAATCATCATCTCTTTCCAAAGGTCCGCTATGGGACGCTGCTGCAGTCCTCTAGCTTCTTCCCAACTCAGTGCTCTACCCTCAGCACCCACCCAAATAATCACATCTCGATTTCCCGTGATCAACCCTAGGTCACAGTGCAGATTTCCAAACGAATGCAATTCTACGCTTAGCAAGACCCAGGGCCAAGTCAATCAATCTGTTTCCAACTTTGCGTTTTAGTGGACGGTATTGGTAATGGTGGTACTGTTGGTGGTATTGGTGGTGGTAGTATTGGTGGTTGTGGTATTGATGCTGGTATTGGTGGTGGTGGTTTTAGTGAAAGTGGTGGTGGTATTGGTGGTGTTGGTATTGGTGGTAGTGACATTGGTGGTGCTATTGGGATTGGCGGTGGTATTGGTGATTGAGGTGTTGTTGGTGGCTGTGGTTTAGTAGGTGGTGGGGATTTTGGTGGTGGTGGTGGTACTGGTGGTGGTGGTATTGGTGTTGGTATTGGTATAGGCGGTGATATTGGTGGGGGTGGTATTGGTGGTGGTCATGGTATTGGTGGTATTAGTGGTGGTATTGGTGATGGTGGTGGTGGTGCTATTGGTGGTATTAGTGGTTGTGGTATTGGTGGTGAGGGTGATGGTGGCGGTATTGCTGGTGGCATTGGTATTGGTAGTGGTGGTATTGATAGTGGCTTTTCTGGTATTGGTGGTGGTATTGGTGGTTGTGATATTGGTGGTTGTGGTATTGGTGGTGGTGATGGTAGTGTTGGTGGTGGTGGTATGGGTGGAATTGGGGGTGTAATATTGATGGTGGTATTGGTGGTGGTGGTATTGGTGGTATTGATATAGGCGGTGATATTGGTGGGGATGGTATTGGTGGTGGTGGTATTGGTGGTGGTGCTATTGGTGTGGGTTATATTGGTATTGGTGGTATTGGCAGTATTGGTGGTGGTAGTGGTATTGGTGGTGGTGGTATTGGTGGTGGTGGTATTGGTGGTGATGGTATTGGTGGTGGTATTGTATTGGTGGTGGTAGTATTGGTGGTTGTGGTATTGATGGTGGTATTGGTGGTGGTTTTAGTGAAAGTGGTGGTGGTATTGGTGGTGTTGGTATTGGTGGTAGTGACATTGGTTGTGATATTGGTATTGGCGGTGATATTGGTGGGGGTGGTATTGGTGGTGATGATATTGGAGGTATGGGTGATGGTGATATTGGTGGTGCTGGTATTGGTGGTGGTGGTGCTGGTATTGGTGCTGGTATTAGTAATAGTGTTGGTATTGCTGGTGGTATTGGTGGTGGTATTGTTGGTTGTGGTGATATTGATGGTGGTGGTATTGGTGGTGAGAGTAGTGGTGGTGGTATTGCTGGTGGTGATGGTATTGATATTGACAATGGTATTGGTGGTTGTGGTATTGGTAATTGTGGTGGTATTGGTGGTGGTGGTACTGCTGGATTTGGTGGTGGTGGTATTGGTGGTGGCATTGGTATGTGCAGTGATATTAGTGGGGGTGGTATTGGTGGTGGTGATGGTATTGGTGTTATTAGTGGTGGTGGTGGTGGTATTGGTGGTGGCCGGGGTATTGGTGGTGGTAGTACTGGTATTGTGGTAGTGGTATTGTTGGTAGTGGTATTGGTATTGTAGTGGTGGAATTGGTGGTGGTGTTGGTGGTGGTATTGGTGCTGGTGGTATTGGGGGTGATGGTGGTTTTGGTGGTGATGGTATTGGTGGTGATGGTATTGGTAGTGGTGGTATTGGTGTGATGGTATTGGTGGTGGTTTTGGTATTGGTGGTGGTAGTGGAGGTGGTGGTATTGGTGATGGTGTTGTTGTTAGTAAAACAAGCTTTTGGAAACAAACAACACATCAGGTGGCTTTAGTACAGATGCCATGTTGTAGTGTAGTTCCTATATCCCTAATAGGCTCTGCGCATTGGCATAACATACACTATAGATTTGACATAGGACTGAGGTCAGTATGTCTGTATCGAGTATATTAAACTTAATTATGTGTGTACCAGCTAACTCAGAGATCACTAGAAACTTTCTTGAATGAACGAGAAGGGATTAGTCTCTGACAACCGCATAAACATGACAACTTTGTTTTCCCTAGAACCGGAACAATATATTCAGAGTCGTGGAAACAATAGATAACTACTTCACTCAGTCAATCGCGCATGCTTCGTTTCTACAGAGTTGCAGAGAAATAGATAGACGGGGCGTTTAAATAAAGCAGGTTTATTGAACAGTCTTCTTTCTCATGCAAGAGATATGAACTGCTACAATCGTTAGACAGAATGCAAGGTATAATGCGTACAGCGCAAACAGTAATATAAAATGATACTGTAATAGCATGATCTGTTGCTATGACATATATAAAAATACATACATAAATAACACAGGCTAAAATACTCAACTGGTGCTTCTAAAATAATCCTACCCCAGTGTACCTAACCTAAGTCTAGTACGAGGGAAGAAGTAGGTGCTGTTTCAGCATAAGTTTAGTTTAGTTTAGTTTCGCCAAGAATTGCCAAAAGTTTGTCTAGGTTCTAATCAGCATCATACAAAGAATCCCTCTTGACCTATATTTCTTTACTAACGGCTAAGATTAGCTCTTAATTTGAGGAAGAAAGCAACAATGCACTACAACACAAAAAGTTATTATTGAAAGTATTTCACATTTTATTTTATTTGTTTGTCTTTTTTTCCAGTTTTCAACTGTATATATTCATTTTAAATTATATAACATTATCTTTTTCAACTGTACAGGTAATTATTTTACATTTTTTACATTTGTACCACAATCAAAATTTCATCTTGATACTTGCTCTAGAGAAAATCTGCATATTCAGTAAAATAGTGTTAATTATTTTCACTATATAACTTGATTGAAAACATATGTATTTACAAACCCCCAGAAATGCTCAAACATACCTCTACACACAAAACTACAGCATATCTTGCACTCCTCACTTTCACACTACATACCCCACCTCAAAACTACATACACAGATGATATCCTAGGGGTGAGAAACTCAACCCTCTAATGCTGTGTTGTGAGCTAGGGTGTATCAAACAGACTGGCCAACGTGCGTTTCGATGGGCTTTAATTTCTTCTTACACCATCTTCTTCAGGACCAGTTACTTTCTGAATATGTTACTGGTTTGATACAAGAGGAGTACACAAAAGCTTATACTCAGTGGCAATATCTCTGTATAAGTTTATAGAGGTACCGATCTTATAAGGTTCCAATTTCACTGCTACTAGTTTTCGTGGTATCCTCTCTTTATTCCTCTTTACGATCCAGTGAGATAATAGCAGACAAACGATCCGTCAGGGTTATTGGGCTGGTATTGAATCTTGCATATCACTAACTCCTATCTATTTTCGAAATAGTATTCTTTTTATGTCTTTTCTCAAGCCTGTAATTCCTTTCACTTTCACCGGAAAACTTGCCAGGCGTTCTTTGTGTATTTTCGTTTTGCTTCAACGTAGCTTGTTTTAGTTCTTCACCAGCAGCCTAATCTTCTTAAAAAACATGCACGACTGAAAGCACTCTCTTCTAATCAGCTCCATACCTTAGAATGAGAGAGGTTGGTATCTCTTCCCCGGGACTCGATTCTCTAACACCCCACAAGGGGAGTCAGAAACACTAGAGCTGGATTCTCGGCAGGGAGGATGACAGCGTCAGGTCAGTGCATCAGTTGGGGAGATGACTTCCTTCGGGACTTGCTGTGGTGAGGCGCGTCGTGCAAGTAGATAGCGGAACCGCACCGTGCCTGTGAAGGTATATTTATACCTTGAAGGTGTTTAGGAATGCCAGTATTTACATAAAAGTCCGGTATATGAACGTCATGAGTTAACCTGTCAGGAATAGCTGTTCATGCATAATTAATGAGGTCTTGGAGAAATCAATATGCAAGCAAAGGGAAGTCCTAAAGGCCTAAGAGTCTGGATTTCCTGGAACTCGTTGTGACGTAGATGAACGGGTGTAAGCAGCCATGCCTGTATTTTGATAGCATGGACTATGCCTAAATAAGGACTGGATTTCTATGCCTATATAGGGGCATGAATCGGGAAATTCATACGGAATCTAAATCGATATACAACAATGTAACACAGATGTGCTGTTGTCAGCTTCAGCGCATTAGCACGGGATTATGTGCTACCTGGAATTAACACGACTTAATCTTCTAATCATTTCTAAATCCATTTTACTTGGTGGGCTGAAACAGATGAGAAAATGCTGGGTTAAAGTGATTGAAAGCAGTTGCCCGGGTTACGGGGGCGGCCATGCTGCTTAAAAAACACACAAGCGGTTTCAGCTGAACACATGTCTGGCTTGCAGGAAGAGAAACTCAATAAAGTAAATAGTGCTTACAGACTAAATACCAGGTCCTGTGTAACAACTGTAGTAAAGAGGCCAGTAGCCATGGGAGGTTACAAATGAAGACAAGGCCGTACTAAGGAGGAACTAACAAGCCTATTAACGAATCCGAGGGCAGCATTTACGAAAGATAATGACAAGACTATGAAAAATATGGGCGGAGAGTGGGCGCGGCTTCTCTCCCATACTCTACTACAGCAGTCTCGCAGAGTGAGCAGCGCATGCGTGCTGCCGCTCGACTCGATCTAACAAAGGGACCCTCAGAACTATTCTTCACTACACTCCTGGACTTGTGGATGCTGCAGAAGGACACCCACTGCTTGTGGCCTGCCCTGCTTGCTAACATCCCAGGCTGAAGTGACTCCAAGGGTCAGCTGACAGACTTCCTTTTATGAGCTACGGGGACATAACAAGCTCTAGAGGGCCCTGTGCAACTTCCCAGCTAAGCTGCTGCAACTGAAATTGCCGGGGCCATGCTGACATCTGCTGGAGTGAGTTACTGATCTCCTTGAGGAGCCCCCCTTCCCTGTTCCTTGACCCTTGTTGTGGAATCAGTTGAGCTCCCCCTTGAAATAAGGAGAAATCCTGAAGTTTTGGGCTCTTAACAGCAGCGAACTGTCAAGTTTACACCATGTTGTTGTCCGCTAACTTGAACCTCAGCTGAACCCGACACCTTCGACCTACAGCGATGACCAGCAATGGAAGACCTGCACTTTGCTCTTCATCTTCGTCAGCCTGTGGTGACCGCTAAATTGAAAATGCAGCAACGACCTTCTGTGACACCGAACAGGAACTTTGCACTACAGTAAAGACCGTCCACGACATTCTCCCTACTACTCGCGGCTACCTCCACTGCGAACGGAACTCTTTCCGCTAGATTTTAGAAGGTATCTTATTTAATGGGTCTAATCTGGTGTGTGTATCCACCCCGTGCTCCATCACAGTCTGAACTTGTGACTTTCACCACAAAACCAGATAACCACAAGGGGCTCTGTGTGCCTTCAGGCGCTATACTTACCTGAAATCTTTAAAACTGTATACATTCAGTTCTGCTGATTGGATTTTTATCATTTTAGTGTCAAATAATGTATTAAACTTTACTCTATTTTTGTCACAGAGGCATATATATTACTGATTGCATAGTGTACATGTAAGCCAGCAGTTTCCAATCTGTGCGCCGCGGCGCCCCGGTACGCCGTGAAAACTAGGCAGGTGCGCCGCAAAAGCTGTGGCTTGAGTTTTGTAGACTGGGGTGGGTTGCCTGGTCATCCATGCATCCACTCACTCTACAACTGTGCAGTCTTTCGTTCGTTAGGAGTGCAAGCTTGTGTTAGTGGTCGGTGCCTGCATTCATACCTTCAGTCTGCATGCAGCGAATCATTTCATCCGTCGGGCTGATTGACAGCACTCCTTCATACTGCTCCCGTGGTTAGAGAGGCCGACCTCGAGGATGCGCTTTTACTGGGGGATGGGACGGGTTCAGGAAACATTTGCTCCCAGGAGTGGGACCCCTGCACTGTCTGTGCTGTCCCGGAGGACGAAGGGCAGACTCGTGGACATAGCAACTGGGTCACTTGGTTGGAAAACAAGAGGACCCCAGTGCTCCAAGCATATATGGTGAATGCACATGCAGCATTTGATGCACACCGGACCGCCTATGCATGTCCATGCCTACGGCCTCATGTTCACGGAGTATTCCAGAATTTGCATGCTACATGCACACAGTTAATGAGGGGGGGCTAAGTCTGTCACGAAATATTGCATAATTTATGTGCTGAACGTGTGCATGGTACATGTTTGAGTGCGAATGTATGCTTGAGATGTGACCTGCAAAACACATGGCTTTGTGGCCATTTCCGTTTTCATAAAAAAACATTGCTCATTCTGTGTGACCGGCATTTTGTGCATCATCGTGTTCTCTACTCTAGATGTTTGTATTATATCTTTACACATGTACGACGTTTTCCAATTGCCCTGATTGCTAATATTCACCGCTTTTCTTGCATGGAACATGTGTATGTCTCGTACCTTGAGCATAGAACAGGCTGCAATCTCTACCATCAACCAACAGGTGCCAGACGTCAATACAAGTTGCCAGGAGAACGGGGTGGGAATGTGTATATTTTTGTCACCGACCGTATCTAGACTTTATACGGGGGAGAGTGATGATTTTTTTAGCCCAAAATATTTTATCATTTTAGACTACGGTTGCTATTATTTGGTCATCCTGTAACTATGCTCTCCTATGTGCATAAAGTGCACAAAATATGTGCACGCAGTAATCTCTTTGCATAGCCCTGTAACGTGAATACATGTGTTGTGCACACCATAACTCAGGACCCTAAACATTTGAGTACAAACAGCCTGTGTACGTTACTGTACTCTAGCAGAATACATTCATGCTAATTGGTCACGCAGTGTACAGAAGGTATTTCTGAAATGTGTCTGTACATTGCCAGTGCATACTACCTGTGCTAAGGCTTTTGATATTGTCGTGCTTGGGCTTCTTTGGGCCTCTTTTCAAAAGGGCTGTGAGTGTTTTTAGTAATTTTCAACCTAGCAATTCAAGGAGGCATCAGAGGCAGGAAGCAGGGAAGACGAGGGGATGGGAGTGGTTGCAAGATAGCGCCACCCGAAGGATTAGCCTCACAGAATTAGAGTAGCGCTAGGACAGCAGCAGTGAGTATCACTTGCCCACCTTTGCAAACACCTGTGCACGAAATACTCCTGCAGCCCATCCCAATTTTTACTTCAAGGGGAAAGGGTTGTATTACTCCTGTGCTCGGCTTAATTGCCTTAAACGTCCTTTAGTCACCATAAATCTTCAAAATATATAACATCCTGCAATCCCTTTATAAAGGCCAGCCTCTTAACTTCCTAATTACAGTTAACTGGTGACATCTCTAGTCACCTGTGAACTTCTCAACGTAAATACATTTTTACAGCTGATTTCAGAAATCACAGGCCTACTGCGAATTCCTGCAGCCAAGATGAAAGGCAGATCACAGGGCATTTGTAACAACACCAGTTTAAGCAAGGAAAATAGGAGTTAACTTTTCGTTTTTCTGGTATATTTTTCGAGAAAGAGAAAGTGATCAGTGGAAAGCAAATATTTAGGGTAGCATCTTATTTTTTTCCATGCCACCTTTGAACAAGGTTGTACCACATCTTTAGCTAGATGCAATTATTTAAAATAAAAAATAGTTTAAAAAAATCCATATGCAGACCCCAGTGCTTAAGAGTATTGTTTCTGACTTACTCAAGCAACAAAAGTTTTATATTTAAAAACTGATATATATTTTTTTGTTACATCTATGAGTATAAAACCTTCATTGGCTTCATCCCAATTATTTTCAGGGAGAAAAATTAAAGTACCCCCGAGGCTGGGCGTACAACCCCCCCACCTGCCAAAAAAGTAAATTAATGGGGAGCCGCGGCCAATGACCAATATGTCAAGGGGGCCACGGGTCAAAAAAGTTTGGGAACCACTGATGTAAGCAGGAGAGGGAGATACCAAGGGGTACATGCACTGTGTATGACTATGGGAGCCGCCTTTCAATCCCACTTTCCTCAGGCCACCACAACTCATAGACATGCTGGGCACGCTGCTGCCTTCAGCACTGCAGTGCACAGGACAGGAGCTTGCTCGGACTATGATGCACTTTTCTGTAAAGTCGTCCCAAGCCTAATAAGAATGCAAGATAAAGTTAGGGTGAAGAAAAAAGGTCCATCTCCTGCTCCATCATGGCTTCTGATAGGAGTGCTTGCAGGTTCCATTAATTTGCAGCAGTGTACGTATCTGGCATATGCTGCATGCCCTGCAAAAGCAGACAATAGTCGCGCAGAACTCCAAATACGTCTTTTCCTCTCCAGTAAGTTTGGGAACGAGATAGGGAGGGAGTAAGGGGTTGGCACTTATGTGCGTAGGATCATAGGGTATGTGAAAGAGTGCTCTATTCATTTTTAGTTCAACTCCCAAGATGAAGTGGCATAGCTTCCTCAGTGAGATCTGGGGAATGTAAGCCTGAGGTTTCCCTACCATCTCCGCAGTGTACTCCGCTAAAAAAGATGCACGTCAGCATTTTTTGGGGGGCTGAATGGCTGTCATTCGGAGAGTTGAGCCTTGGGCTGTTAAGGGTGTTAAAGGGGGTACAGTGAGATTCTGAAAAATAACCATCAACCTTGATGACTTTTAAATATATATATTTGTGTGTTGTACAGGAAGATCTTGGTAACAGCCGGTAATCGATTGGTAGCTGGGCACATGCTATGGAATCTGTTATCTGCAGTAAATTGTCACATGCAGTTTAACGGTTCCATTCTTATTGAGCTACATCACAAGGCTGGATGTCTGCTGCAGTGACCTATGTGCAGCATCTTTTAGATCACAGGTTCCAATGTCGGCAAAATAACTTGGAGGGATAAAGCACATTCTGCATAATGTGAGTGTCTGTCTGTCTGTGTGGGTATCTGAGCTAGAGGCTGTTTTATTAGGTATTTGAAATACAGAATTAACCTAAATTCAAGTAGCAGAGAACATTTTATATAAGCAGATCTGAACTGCTGTTCTTCAAAGAGAATTCTGCCTGTGGAGTCTAAGTATAAATTAGATCAGGTGAAGATTAGCAACATTGTAAGGACCGCTAATTAGCATGCACCACTTACCTGTCCAACGAAGATAAAGATCCCATCGAACATTCACAGAATGATTTTTATGAAGAAAAAGGCTTGTATATTTATGCACATTTGCAGCTTGAGGCCTGAATGTCCAATTTGGCAGCTGGAAAGTATGAACAGATATAGAAGGGTTCAAATTCTTAGTTCATCCAGTAACTCCCAATATAAAACATAGAGTATACATGTACCTTTGTCCTGCGTCACGTCCCTAACATCTAAAACAACATAAGAACTATCTGACATAGGACTGCTGGTGTTTAGTCAGCTCTTGTCCTTCCATCAGGGCAAAGATCATTTGACATTATCTATGAGACTCTAAGTACCTTATCAAATAATAACCAAGCCATGGTCAAAAGGCGGAAATCATAATTGTATATCAGATAATATCATAACTATATATGTGAAAGGCTTCTCTTTATCAAATAGTAATTGGTTTGCTTCATCTTTGTCATATGGTGCATGGAGTCAGAAAAAACATTCTAAGCAAGTGCTTAACAAGTTAAGGGGGACACCTGCCCTCTCTGTGAGTGCTGACCAGCCAGAAGGAACAACCACACAGGCACTGCCAACCCCAATTCAGATAGGAATCTAGCTTTATTTCAGTGCGGTGTATATTTTTTATTGCACTGGAAAACGTGATACCTTTTCTTTATTTTGATAGCGTTCCAGCAATTAACTCTTGGTAGGATGGTATAAATTTGGGGCTTATTTAAGCCTCCCTTTGCAAACTTCCACTAAATAAACATTTCGTCTAGTGTATGGCTTAAAAAAAAGGGACCATGGGCCAGATGTAGGAAGCCTAATACCGGTCGGTAACGGCCGAAATTACGGAATTTCGGGCCAGATGTAGGTAAATCATATTTACCGACTCTTAAATACCGAATTTTACCGATTCGGTATTTAAGAGTCGGTAAATATGAAGTACCGAGATGTAGGTAAATCCAGATGTGGATTTACCGATTCTTTAAAAGTCGGTATTTACCGATTCGGTAAATACCGACCGGTAATGCTCCATTCATTCCTATGGGCTTTGAAGCCCATAGGAATGAATGGGGCATTACCGGTCGGTATTTACCGATCGGTAAATACCGATTTTTGGCAAGGGTGCAGGGGGTGTCACTTTGACACCCTCTAGCACCCCCAAAAAAGGTTCGGGGGCCATATGGCAGGCAGACCTGCCCTAAGGGCAGGTCTGCCTGTCATATGGCACAGGTGTGCATGCACACATGTGCATGCACACCTGAATCGGTATTTCACCATCAAATTGAATTTGATGGTAAAATACCGATTTCTTAGGCCTTGTGGGACTCATAAGAGTCCCACCTACATATCGATTTTACAGATTCTGTAAATATACCGACCGGTATTTTACAGAATCGGTAAAATTACCGATCGGTAAATTTACCGAACGGTAAATTTATCGATTCTGCCCCCTACATCTCAAATTCCTTTTACCGGTCGGTAACGGCCGAATTCGGCCGTTACCGACCGGTAAAACCCTACCTACATCTGGCCCTTCGTCCGTTACCAATCGGTATTAGGCTTTTCAGATGTAGGAGGCCACATTTCAGGATTCAGTAATTTACCGAATCGGTAATTTAAGAAATCGGTAAATTACAGAATTCTTAAAATACTGATTCGGTAAATTACCGAATCTCGAATGTAGGGAGCACTCAAGTGAGTGCTTCTTACATTTAAGGATTCGTTATTTAACACCAACTATTAGTTGGTGGTAAATAACAAATTCCTTTTAAAAATCAATTTTTTGCTTTTTATTCAGTGCCACACATGCCCTTAGGGAATGTATGTGTGCCACATGGCACCCATGCACTATTCAGGGTTGCAACAGGGTGTCAATGTGACACCCTGCCAACCTTGAAAGGGTTCCCCCTATTACTGATTCGGTATTTACCGATTCCGTATTTACCGAATCGGTATTTACTGAATCTGTAATTCCCATTCATTCCTATGGGCCTCTAGGCCCATAGGAATGAATGAGAATTACTGAATCGGTATTTACCTATTCTTAAACACAGAATCGGTAACATTCGGTATTTAAGAATAGGTAAATTGAGATTACCTACATCTTGCCCCATATGTCCAGTCCTCCTGGCGAAATAAATTGTGTTTAAACCTACCTGCTGGTTATTTTAATGAAATGCCTAGCAGGCATAGCGACTTCTTCTCTCGTGTCTGTATCCAAGAGTCCCCCTCTTTGTACCTTCACTTGTGATACACACCTACTTTCAACTCACACTCTTGCCTCTGTTCGTTCTTTCCTCCGGTGGACCATTACAAAGATAATAAGGACCAACGTAGACTACTCTTTGGTGTAAATGTTTACTGGTTGAACTCTTGCTAGTACTGGTTATGCAGAAGCTCATTTTCAGTAGTTGACCTCCACTAGCAGCGATCCTCACTGTAGACTTCCTCCTGTTGGTTGTGTTTTTTTCTGGTAGACCTTTCCTTATAGTAATCTTCACCAGTAGACTCTTCTGTTGTTGGTAACCTTCTCTAGGATACTGCTTTGTTTTTGCGTTTTGGACTTTGGTGTTTATGTCTGCTGTTGAATCTCGGGTCTGACCAATACTTTGGCAGCTGTTAATGTCCACTGCTAGACTTCTCTGCCCCTCCTTTAATGATAGACTCCCTCCTTTAATGGCAGACTACTTCTACAATTGATTACAAATTTAATTTTCATGAGTAATTTTTTCAGTTGATGACAACCATTTATCTTGCAGACCCTTCTGTTGGTCATAATCTTTGGGTGCAAACAAGTTTTTGGTAGTACTTATGAACTTGATGCATCGTTTGTTGGTCTTGTGATACTAATGATACACCCTTGAAGCCAAACAGGGATATTCAGAAGAGAATGAGACTGGCTGACAGGGAATAGTCTCTGTTGTTAAGGCTAAATAATTTTTAGAGCTCAACCTGTAAAAAGGCAAAACGCACAATTGTACAACTTAGGTCATAGACCAAGTGAAAGATGCACAGAGAGAATCCCACAGACTGCCAACCCTTCAGTCATAAAAGCCCATACATTAACTACTTTTTTAATGAACCATTTCACATTTACCAGTAGCTGTGTTTATCCAGTATTGGGGTATCTTTCATAGATTCACATGCTTAGAATCATCCCCGCCGACGAGGTGGGAGTCTCGCAGTACAATAAAAACATATACATTGTATTCATAATAACATTATGCCATAGGCTACAGTGTAAGGAAAAGTCACTACAATAGGCTATCTCAGTCTTTTTGTAAAAATAACCAAACTTGGAAACCAGCCAATCAGGCAGTAGCACCCTCTAGAACCATCCCCACAGAGAGGCAAACCCTCAGATTTTCTACCGCACCTCGTGTGTTAGGGAGTCTCCCTGAGCTCTGCTCAGTTTTTTCCTGTTGCCTTTCTTTCTGAGGAAAGAATATGTCTGATTCTAAGAAGAGCTTATTTTTTGCCTGTTCTTCCTGTGGGAAGAAAAGACTTCACTTTGAGGACCCACATAAAGAGTGTATTTATTGCCTCTACCCAGCACACAAAGTCAAAGACTGCAGGATCTGCAGAACCTTTCCTGTAAAGACTTTGAAAGATCATGAAGGACGACTGCTGGTTTGGTTGGAGAAGTTGAAATCATCTGAAGGGGTTTCTGAAGGTGAAGGAAGTCAAGCATCCACCCCCATCTCCAAGAAAAGAGGTAGATCTGGAGATCCTCCTGAGAAAATGAGAAAGACCTTGAAAACTTCATCTTCTGAAAGCAGGTCACTCTTCCTCAAAAAAAGAGAAAGTCTCTTCTGAGGAAAAATCTAGAGATAAGGTGAAGGTGTCTCAGAAAACTACCTCAAAATCTCTTCAGGTCCCTCCATCGACAGCTAGAACATCTTCGTTGATGAGGAAATCACCACAAAAGGTTCAGCATTGAAGAAAACTACACCGTCGACGAAGTCTTCGTCGACGGTGCCGTCTACGAGAGTCCCTACGCCGTCGATAATACATTCGTCGACGCCTGCTTTGTCGTGGAGGATCCCGGCGACGAAGTTTCCACCGTCATAAACGAGCGTCCCGTCGAGCCCACCGTCGATGACGATACCGTCGACGAGCCCACCATCGATGACGATACCGTCGACGAGCCCACCATCGACGACGATACTGTCGACGAGCCAACCATCGACGAGTCAACCGTCGACGACGATGCCGTCGATGACCTCACCGTCGACGATCGTTATTCCCTCATTGGCGAGTCCACCGTCGACGACGACTTCAACCATGACGTCGACGATGCCAACTGTTGCAGCGATTTCAGCGGAATATGAGTCACCTTCAACATATATTTCTGCTACTTTGAGGCGTAAAAAACCCTCGCCTTTGCAATTTACTTCTATTATGAGTTCTAAATTGTCGTCTAACAGATAATTTTATCATGATGTGTCCCACATTTCACCTTTACCTCCCAGCCATTATTTGGAGGAATCTGAAAATGATGATGATCCCTATGGGCAGGCACGTGACCCTTCACAGCTCAGGATAAAGTATCAAGAGGAGGATGTAGAGGAAGAGTATTATGAACCATGTGAGTCGTTGAGAGAACCTCAAGAAGTTTACCATCAAGAACCAATGGTTCAAATGCCAGCAGCTTTGCTACAAGACCTTACAGCAATGCTTAGGGACTATAATAGTCGTTTTCCTCCGCCTCCACCTCCTCCTCCACAGCAAGTTTCTACTCCTGTACAGATGCAAACTGTTACACCTGCAACACCAGTTTCTGAGCCCCAGGTGACAATACCTTCACAGCTGTTGTAAGACGATGACGATAACACAGTAGCAGAGGACAGAGAGATTCCTAATTCGCCCACTACCGTAGACGAATGGGACGAATACCTGATCCCAGATCCAGCTTCACCGATTCCACCGGCTGCAGACTCATCCTGAGGACATAGGAGGGTTTCATGCCATTATGGAGAGAGCATCTACAAGATTTCACCTGACTATGCCAGTGCAAAAGACTGAGTGTTTTCTGTATGATTTTAAAGACCTAAACAGAAAGACCACACGTTCTATTCCCATAATTGATCACATATGGGAAGAGGGAGTAAAGATCATGAAAACTCAATTTTCTATTCCTGCAATTCTGCCTCGGATTGACAAAAAGTACAAGGTGCCGGATGATGCTCCGGCCTACCTTACAGGTCACACTAAAGCAGACTCTGTAATTTCTCAGGCAGCGCAAAGAAAATCCCGGAATCCTTCCACTCCTATAACAGCTCCCCCTGACAAGGATGGGAGGCGCCTGGATAACATTGGAAAACGTTTTACAACCATGGCAGGCGCTACGGTCCGAGCTACAAACTGTTTGGCCATTTTGAGTAGATATGGTCGACAATTGTGGTCAGATATGTCGCCATATTTGGAATATTTGCCTGAGGCCAAAAAGATAGAGGCAAGGAAGATCCTTATGGAAGGAGAAAGATCGGCTTCTGAAATCATAGATATTTCTGTGGATATAGCGTCTCTTGGCTTTCGTCAACTTGCCGGAGAAGCTATGTTAAGACGTCAGGGCTGGCTTAAATCCATGAATTTTCGCCCTGAAATTCAAACTAAGATCCTGGATATGCCTTTTGATGGCGACCTCCTGTTTGGAAAACATATAGACGACGCTCTACAAGATATAAAAAAGGACACAGATACTGCAAGATCTTTGAGTTCTTTGCAGTATCGTAAAACGCCCTTTCGTGGAGCAAGGGGCAGTGGATCCTACTCCTTTCGTGGGGGTTACCAAAAGTATCAGCAACAAGGTAGCCAGGGTCGTTATGGATACAATTATCAACAGCAACAATAAAACTACAGGAATCCTCCGTCAGCGGCCTATAGGCAACAAGGCAAGAGACGTCAATCTCAGGGCAGAGATTCTGCCAGAAGGCAGTGACAATCCTGTTGCACCTGCACCAGACTTGCCACTTCAATTCAAAATTCCCAACATTTTACAGCATTTCGGCAATTGGAAGAAAATAACCAAGGACAAATGGGTATTAGATATCATAAAATTTGGGCACACCCTGGAGTTCACCAAATTTCCTCTTCCTCATCCACCTCTAAAGAAAAATCCACCACATCTTTCTCTTCTCAGGAAAGAGGTGAAAGCTATGCTTTCAAAAGGGGCGATAGAGAGAGTTCCTCATTCTCAAATAGGAAAGGGATTCTATTCTCGCTTTTTCCTGATAAAGAAAAAGTCAGGAGATTGGAGGCCAATTTTAGACTTGCAGATGCTGAACAAGTACCTTCAGAAGAAATCCTTTTGCATGGTAACACTCCAGGAGATTCTTCAGCTTCTAGATCATGCGGATTTCATGACAACCCTGGACCTGCAAGATGCATACTTTCATATCCCAATTCATCCCAAGCATCGAAGATTTCTAAGATTCACGGTGGCAGGTGCGCACTTCCAATTCAGAGTACTTCCCTTTGGCTCCACGGGTCTTTACCAAATTCTTAGCTCCAGTAGGCGCGCATCTCAGGCTGCAAGGTTTCCAACTATTCCCATACCTGGACGACTGGCTAATAAAGGGTCCATTCTTTTACCATGCTTCTCTTGCAACGACAAAATGCCTGCAAGTGTTTCACTCGCTGGGTCTATCACTAAATGCACAAAAGTCATGTCTTTATCCGTCTCAAGTAGTACAATTTCTGGGAACAAAATTGGACACTCTTCAAGACAAGGCATTCTTGTCTGCAGACAGGATATCTCGCCTTCTCTCTCTGGCATCAGAGCTTATAAAAAGAAAGTCTGCTTCAGTGAGAATGATCAAATCTTTTCTGGGGATTTTGTCGTCAGCAATCCTACTAGTACCTCAAGCGAGGTTAAAAATTAGGCCACTTCAAGAGAAGCTGGACAACCAATGGCTCCAAATCTCGGGTTCGTTCGACGACATAGTGCAAGTGACTCCAGTTATGAAAGAAACGCTTTCTTGGTGGTGGAGTTCCAAGAATGTCTCCGTAGGGCTCACTTTTCAACCTACAATTCCGGATTATATCATCACTACAGATGCTTCCCTAGAAGATTGTGGGGCCCACCTTCAGGACCTCAGCATAAGGGGAAAGTGGTCTTCAGCAATGGCAAGAATGCACATCAATTTTCTGGAACTTCGGGCAATTTCACTAGCCCTGCAATCCTTTCTTCCCCGACTGCAAGGATCTACAGTTCTAATCAGAACCGACAACACCACTTGTATGCATTATCTAAACAAACAGGGTGGTATGAGGTCTCACATTCTGTCCTAAGAGGCTCAGAACATCTGGAAGTGGCTTCTCTTGCACAAAATAGCAATCAAGGTAGAGCATCTACCAGGAGCACAGAACACATGGGCAGATTCTCTCAGCAGACCAACAAAATCGTGCCACGAATGGGAGCTGGATCAATCAGTACTGGACAACATCTTTCAGAAGTGGGGCAAACCGAATCTGGTTTTCTTTGCCACCAAGAGCAACCGGAAGTGCCCTTTCTTCGCAAGCTGGGAACAGGAGAAGGGTTCCCGGGGGAATGCATTCATGATGAGGTGGACGGGAATTTTTGCATACGCATTCCCTCTAATCCCGAGACTTTTGCACAAGATGAAGAAGGAACCATGTTGCATGATTCTGATTGCACCGAAATGGCCACGTCAACAGTGGTTCACGGAACTTCTCCTTCTTTCCAAGTGCAAGCCATTCCGCATTCCGATACAGCTGAATCTGCTATCACCCCGTTGTGAATTTACTAATCAATGAGCGAAGGGCAGATTCTTCACCCTTGCCCAGCTCAACTGCAACTCCATGCTTGGTTCCTGGACTCACAGATTTCCAGGAGGTAGCACTTCCTCAGGAATGCAGAGACATTCTAGACAAAGCAAGAGCCGCTTCTACATTACGGACCTATGCTCTAAAATGGAAAAGATTCTGTCACTGGTGCTCTAATAATAATCTACATCCTTTGAAATGTTCTCCTGATTGGTGCTACCTTATTTGTTATCACTCTCTAAGTCTGGTCTAAGATTCGCTTCGGTTAAATTGCATTTAGCCGCTATTTCTATATACAGAAGGTCTTCAGGTATGGCATCACTTTGTTCAAATCGTCTCATTAAACAATTTCTGAAGGGACTTTTCAGAACTTTCCCTCCTATTAAAACTCCTCCTTCAGAATGGAGACTAAATGTAGTTCTACAGCAGCTCATGAAACATCCATTTGAGCCCATTCATAAGGCTGATATTAAATATCTCTCATGGAAGACAGCTTTACTGTTGCCACTCACCTCTTCCCAAAAAGTCAATGAGTTACAGACGTTCACTATATGACAACCATATTTGAAATTCACTAATGATTACGTCCTTTTGCGAACTAATCCCACATTCATACCTAAAGTTCCAACTTCATTTCATCTCAATGAGCCTGTAGTGTTGCGGACATTCTTCCCCAATCCGTCTTCTGCGGCGGAGAAGTCATTGCATACTTTGGATGTCAAAAGAGGGCTAATGTTCTACATATCTCGGACTGTGCCCTTCAGAAAATCTGATCAGTTATTTCTATCGTATGTTGGCCCTAAAAAAGGATCAGCCATCTCAAAAGCTACCATCTCAAAGTGGATTGCATCTGCTATTCTGTTCTGCCATTGCACGGCAGGCCATCCATTGTCAAGCAAGCCAAAAGCTCATTCTACCAGGGCAATGTCCTCATCTACGGCATTGTTTGCTGGTGTGTCCTTGGACAAGATTTGCCGAGCTGCAACCTGGAAGAGTGTACATACTTTCACTTGGCATTATTGCTTGGATCTGGCAACAGAAGCTGAATCAGCAGTTGGACAAGCAGTACAGCAAAACCTTTTTAGATAAGGTAAGCCTGACAAGAATGTGTTGTAACTGATATTGTAAAAGTTCTCTATTTGACATGACCATTGTTGTGTAGGAGTATGACTTGCTCTTTCTCACAATATAGAAATGTTTGTGAATTTTGCATTGGTTTGACATGGTATCTCTTGAACTTCTTATGATACCCACCATCCACTATGCATATAAGTGTTATTTACTGCTAGCCACTCTGATTCTAAGCATGTGAATCTATGAAAGATACCCCAATACTGGATAAGAAAACGAGTTACTTACCTGTAACTTCAGTTATCCAGTATTGGTAATCTTTCATAGATTCACATGCGACCCACCCTCCTCCCCGGAGAGGCTTACCTTATCGTACTACTATCACTAGTGCTACGAAAATCTGAGGGTTTTCCTTTCTGTGGGGATGGTTCTAGAGGGTGCTACTGCCTGATTGGCTGGTTTCCAAGTTTGGTTCTTTTTACAAAAAGACTGAGATAGGCTATTGTAGTGACTTCTCCTTACACTGTAGCCTATGGTATAATGTTATTATGACTATAATGTATATGTTTTATTGTACCGCGAGACTCCCACCTTGTCGGCGGGGATGATTCTAAGCATGTGAATCTATGAAAGATACCAATACTGGATAACTGAATTTACAGGTAAGTAACTCGTTTTCTTCTCACTACAATGGAAGGTAGCTTCCGCTAAAGGCAAAATGCAAACAAACATCACAAAGAGAACAGGACCAGATCAACAAACCAAAATATCTGACGGTAGGGTCAGGAACAACAGTTGAAACTGAGAGCCATCTAGGGTCTTGCACCTTCTGTAGCCAGGATATGATTAGCACTTTAACCCCTTCTACAGCCCGTGTTTTCCCATGGCTTGAAACTAGTTCAAAGCCACTCATGACATCTCAAATGACATCATTGATGACATCACTGATGACATTATCCAATTTACATGGTGGCGGGTAGCAACCATATTACTTCTCTACCTAATTTTGTACACCCTGCTAATGGGTGTAACTGTTTACAAAACGTATGTGTTCCTAATACATCATAGGTGTGTAGAGTTATTAAGACGTTATAAATCTTTATATTGAAGAGTACATCTGTGTACAGGTGACAGTTGATGGCTTGTCTGCAGTATGTTCCTCACACGTTTTTTGGTTCTGCAGAAAAAAGTTTCCAGAATGGCAAAGATTCTACATACTGCATACTAATTATTTTCTCAGCATCACAATTTCTACACAACAAAGAAGACTGTGTGCACCATGTACCAATCTATGTACATGTGCTTGCTTTGCTCTTTAATATGGGCTTTCTATAAAGTTTTCACCACAGTATGAAGGCTGCAGGTAGCATGATCTTTAGCGCCTTGGTTATTTTAAGCAATTAATGACTTTTTTTGACAAGTGTTGAATAGACTGTACACAGTTCAAAGTAGATACTTTTAAATACTCTGTGGTGTATTTTTAATGAGGGTTTCTCTGCAAACAAGTGATACAGAGTAAACTCTCCATTGTTTACAGAACTCACGTTTCTACTCATATCAACTTAATTTCTCAATGTAGGTTCTGTGAATGTGAGGGGTTTGGTACAGATAAAAGCTGTCCGTAATAGGGCTTTAATTTTGGAACAGATGTTGAGAATCTTAAGGAACTTGGCATTCTATGAACCGTTGTATACAGATTGATCACTGTGTGCAGTAAGGGTTTCCCATATATCTGTGGTTTACTGTTAAAGTAAACAGGGCTACCCCTGAAGTGTGTGATATAGGGTCAATGTTGCACATAACACATGCGTGCTACGCCTAAGTTAGTTGTATCCCTTGGCATTAATGTTGTTTCATATTATTCTGAGCTATTATGAATATGCTTTGAGGTCTATAATGTCATACTAGTTTACAGAGTAATGTATACAAAAGCAGCTTGGATGATGTCATCAGTGATGCAATCCGTGATGTCATCAATGATGTCATTTGAGATGCCATCAGTGATGTCATTTTGTCATACAGCATGTCACAAGTGCTGTAAAATAGGAGGTTATAGACAGTGTGTGGCGGGGGCCAAATACATGTGTCTAACTCCCTGCAGGCAGCCACCCTGACACCGCCAATCCCATTGCCGCACACGCCTCTGGTCATGCATGACATGGGGTTAGCCGCAGGGCCTGGCTTGCAGCCAGGCTCTGAGTCCAACTCCCCTCAGGAAGCCAACCTCATGCTGCTTTGGCCGTGCACAACTGGGGATTGGCCATAGGACTTGGCCTACCACCAGGATCTGTGGCCAGACCCCCAGCAGGCTGCCAATCCCACGCACAGTCTTTGACATGCCCAGCGTATGGTTGGCCTTTGGGTCCCGCTGACCCCGTCATCTGAAGCCAAAACATATATATTAAGGTGGAGGGGAGTGTGTAACCACCCCCCTCCCGACCCTTATTTGACACCCAGGGACCCCATTATCTTGGGCCAGTTCCAATATAAAAGGGAACACCATCTCCATGGCCAAAGCAATAAAAAAGAGGAGGAATGCTGTGTGGCCACCCCTCACCGAGCCTTCATAGACCTTGTGACCCGTTCCGCTGGGCCTAATTTAACACAAAAGGGGAGGGGGCTGCTTTGCCCTCCCCTTGCCTTCATAGGCCCTGTGGACCCCAACCACTGAGACATTTTTTGTTTAAAAGGGGAGGGAGACTGCACAGCCCCCTCTCAGAGCCTTCTTGGCCCCAAAGCCCCCATACCACAGGGCTAGAGCTAGGTGCCAGCTTTGCTCCTGCCCGGAGGGAGAAGCTATTTATGCTTGCTCCATCCGGGCGGGGTCAACATGTGTTCTGTTTTCCTGCCCACATCAGTGTGGGCAGGGAACCAGAACACAATTCTGGTCTCTGCCGGCGGGAGCATTTTTAAATCTCCCGTCGGCTGGGAACAGACTTGCCGTTTTGCTCCTGTTTCACGGAAGATTTAAATCTGCGTCCGCCAGACGGGAGTAAATGCATGTCTCCCTGTCTGCACTAGTGCAGGTAGGGAAACTACTGTGTCCCGTGGGTGGCTCCCTTGAGCAGAGTACTTGAACCAGTCCTTGTGGATAGGGTCCGCCGAGACTTTTGAGGCTCGGGCGGGCCACACAGCCTCCTCCCCTTTTTTACTCACTGATCGACCCCGGGGAATGGGGTCCCCGGGTGTAGTGCATGGTTTTCAAGAACTGAACGAAAACTCCAAATAATCATCGGAAGTCGATGCATATAAAAAAACCTCCAAGTTTATTCCAAAGATAAAACTCACAACAGCTTGGAACAAATGCTGCCCCTAACAATTCCCCAATGTCACAACATATGACATACTAAGATTTTTACACAAGAACATCAAATAAATGCAGATAAGAGTTGTTGCATGATATAATAACATAATAAACCTTAATGAGTCTATAACACATCTCTCCTTTTATAGTAACAATTTAAAAAGATTCAATACGTTACACACTAATCTCCTCCAGCTTCTTCAAGTGATAATCTTGTTTCTCTAATGTCATTCTCTTGCCTATCTGCAGCACTATGCACATTCTGCGGATCTATGATGTTACAACGCGTTATTTTACAACGCAGACCGTTACATCGCAATTTTTACAACGCAGGAACCATTACAATGCAAACCTTTACAACGCATGTCATTACATAGCAGATGCTATTACAACGCATGGCATTACATCGTAAGTATAGGTAAGTATACCTTTTTAAAAAAAATGTATTTAAGTTAATTTAATTAAATTTATTTAATTAAAATACATTTTAAAATAGTAATTATTTTTATTTAATAAATTTATATAATTATAATTAAATTAATTTAATTTAAATATTTTTTTGATTGTAATTAAATTAAATTATTTAAAATAATGTATTTAATTTAATTATTTTAATTAAGAAATGTAATTAATATAATATAATTAATTTAATTTAACCTAAAAACACCCCTGTACCCTAAAACCCAAACCTTGCCCTGAAACCTAAAAACACCCCTGTACCCCAAAACCCAAACCCTACCCTGAAACCTAAAAACACCCATGTACCCCAAAACCCAAACCCTACCCTGAAACCTAAAAACACCCCTGTACCCCAAAACCCAAACCCTACACTGAAACCTAAAAACACCCCTGTACCCCAAAACCCAAACCCTACCCTGAAACCTAAAAACACCCCTGTACCCCAAAACCCAAACCTTGCCCTAAAACCTAAAAACACCCCTGTACCCCAAAACCCAATCCCTACCCTGAAACCTAAAAACACCCCTGTACCCCAAAACCCAAACCCTGCCCTAAAACCTAAAAACACCCATGTACCCCAAAACCCAAACCCTGCCCTGAAACCTAAAAACACCCCTGTACCCCAAAACCCAAACCCTACCCTGAAACCTAAAAACACCCCTGTACCCCAAAACCCAAACCCTACCCTGAAACCTAAAAACACCCATGTATCCCAAAACCCAAACCCTACCCTGAAACCTAAAAACACCCCTGTACCCCAAAACCCAAACCCTACCCTGAAACCTAAAAACACCCCTGTACCCCAAAACCCAAACCTTGCTCTAAAACCTAAAAACACCCCTGTACCCCAAAACCCAAACCCTACCCTGAAACCTAAAAACACCCCTGTACCCCAAAACCCAAACCCTGCCCTAAAACCTAAAAACACCCATGTACCCCAAAACCCAAACCCTGCCCTAAAACCTAAAAACACCCCTGTACCCCAAAACCCAAACCCTTCCCTAAAACCTAAAAATACCCAAACACCCCAAAACATATACCTCAGTACCCCAAAACATATACTCCTATACTCATACTTATTTTAAAAATTACTTAAATTAATAAATTTAATTTATAATATTTAAATACATTAATAAATATTTTTATTTATTTTTATTTATAATTAATAATAATTAAATCAATTATATAATATTAAATAAAATAAAAAAAAATTATATACTTACCAATATTTACGATGTAATGGTATGCGTTGTAATACCATCTGCTATGTAATGCCATGCGTTGTAATGGCATCCGATGTAATGGATCCTGCGTTGTAATAGCTGCGTTGTAACAGCATTACGACGTAAAAGTTGCGTTGTAAGTGATACACACCACATTCTGCGCATCACACCAATCACTTCCACTCAAATTTAGATTGTTCGGGCAATCCAGAATTTTGTAAGACATAATGCTTACCTGCTTCTTGCTCAGTTTGACAATGCAGTTTTTGTTCCACCAACCCATGTCCTACAACAACACAGTTGGTTTGAAAACTTTCAATACCTTAGTAGGACTTGAAAATTTAGACTCACCTTTGGGCACTGATGTATTTTTTTTACCGTAACCAAATCCTTTGGGACTAGCTCTAATTCCTTGACCTTTCTTTTTTCATCAAAATGCCTTTTACTTGAATCCTGTTTGCTTTTCACATGTTTACGAATGTTGCCCACTTTTAATTTGTAATTCTTTACTCCAACCTTTTCACTCAATGTATACTGGATGAATTGAAGAAAAAGATGTCTTCCTCTTGACAATACAAATGGAGAAATCCCAGTGATACTATAGGGCGTAGTGTTATAGCTCACATCAACTTTTATTAGTCTTTTTTTTTCATGAGAAAAAGGCTTGATGTCCTGAGGATTAGCAATCAACCCTTTGGTCTGATCAAAAGCATCCTGCTGATCTGGAGACCACACAAACTTGACACTTTTCTTCAGAAGCACTCCCAAAGTTTGCACAGAAAAGGCATATCCTTGGATAAATCTAGCTTAATATTCACTTACTCCTAAAAAAGTCCTAAGTAAATCTTTATCCCTCGAAACAGGGGCTTATCTTATTGCTTCAACAAAAGATGATCTAGGTTTAATACCATCAGATGTTATATTATGTCCAAAATAATCGACCTGATCAGTCAAACATGTAAATTCTTGTTAGTTGTTAGTAATTTCATGTTTCAAGTCGTTCCAAAACCAGTTACAGTTTGTCCAACTGCTGTTCGACATGTTCAGTTTGTATCAAGATGTCATCCTGGAACATCTGTATCCCAACCTCCTGACCAAATGATTAATCCCTCATATGTTGGAATGCACTAACTGCAGAGGCCAAACCAAATGGCATCCTCAAACACATATAATCCCCATTAGGAATCACAAATGTTGTGATTCTGTTATCAGAGGAATCTTGTGATAGGCTGACCGTAAATATATTGTTGAAAAATGCTTAGTACCCCCCAAATTTCTCAACATGTCATAGATTCTAGGAAGTTGGTGGCAGTGCACAACAATGTCACGATTGAGCACTCTAAGGTCAGAGCACAAGCGTATGTCACCAGATTTCTTTTGCACTAATGGCTGCAGACACCCAGTCAGACGACTCCACGGGTGGTATTATATGATCCTTGCACATCTTTTCTAACAAATCCTTCATTATTTTTTTTACTGACATAGGAATCTGTCTAACCTTTTGAGTTACAGGTACAGCATTAGGTTTCAGCTTGATTCTATGTTTGAAACCTTTCACCAGACCCACACTAAAACGAAATATCTTGTCAAAACTTTGAAGCAGCGACCTTATATCTATACTAGCAGCCCGTCCCGACGTTGTCCGGGTATGAATGGCTGCCGGCCAGTAGTATATTGTTTTGTAGGATTTCGTTTTGATAGCATTTCTTATCTGTGACAGGCCTGTGAAACGCTCCGATTTACAGTGCACTGCTGATGCACATATGAGTGAGTGTTCAGTAGTGTGTGAACTCGAGTTTCCCTACTTTATTTTCCTTGCAATATTATATAGCGCAAACTCAACAACATGCCATGAGCACAGTTTACATTACAGAAGAACACATTCATTTGTGGTAGGCACAGGGAGACAAAGCGATTTGCCTGGAATCACAGGATGTTGAGCTGATGCCGAGATTCGAACGTAGCTCCCCAGCTCTAAAGTTCGCAATTCTAGAACTTGTGGCGGGAGGTGTGTATAAAAGTGTATGTCGGTGCTGGCCATCAATGAGAGAGACCTGTGCATTTTTCAAATCGGTGGTGAAAAAATATGAGTATGTTGCTGGAGATGTGGGCTGCCGTGTCACCAATGTACTTACCGAGGGGGGTAAACACCCATTATTCCGCAACTTTTTTCCGCATACCATCACTCCGTATACTTTCATTACAAAAGTACCTTGATTCCGCAATGCCATTATAACGCATGGCATTACATTTTATATGCTTTACCACGCATACATTTACAACAAAATTCGTTGTAAATGCATGAATGGTAAAAGCATGTTTTAAAAAAAAAAATGTTTGGATAAGGTAAGTATGGGTATAGGGGTATATGTTTTGGGGTACTGAGGTATATGTTTTGGGGTGTTTGGGTATTTTAAGGGTTCAGATATAGTTTTGGGTTATGGGGTACAGGGGTAGTTTTAGGGTTTAGGGATAGGTATGGGTTTTGGGGTACAGGGGTATTTTTAGGGTTCAGGGCTAGGTTTGGGTTTTGGGGTATAGGTATTTTTAGGGTTCAGGGGTTGGTTTGAGTTACATGGGTGTTTTAAGGGTTCAGGGCTAGGTTTGGGTTTTGGGGTACAGGGGTATTTCTAGGGTTCAGGGCTAGGTTTGGGTTTTGGGGTATAGGGATATTTTAGGGTTCAGGGGTAGGTTTGGGTTTTGGGGTACAGGGTTATTTTTATGGTTCAGGGCTAGGTTTGGGTTTTGGGGTACAGGGGTATTTTTAGGGTTCAGGGCTAGGTTTGGGTTTTGGGGTACAGGGGTATTTTAAGGGTTCAGGGCTAGGTTTGAGTTTTGGGGTACAGGGGTATTTTAGGGTTCAGGGGTAAGTTTGGGTTTTGGGGTACAGGGGTATTAGGTTTCAGGGCTAGGTTTGAGTTTTGCGGTACAGGGGTATATTTAGGGTTCAGGGGTAGGTTTGGGTTTTGAGGTACAGGGGTATTTATAGGGTTCAGGGCTATGTTTGGGTTTTGGGGTACAGGGGTATTTTTAGGGTTCAGGGATAGGTTTGGGTTTTGGGGTACAGGGTATATTTATAGGGTTAAGATGGGTTAGTGTTTAAGGGTGTTGGGGTATTTTAAGGAGTAAGGGTGGGTTATGATTATGGGATGCAGGGGTATTTAAAGGGAGCAGGGTGGACACCCGGACCTGGAATGTACAGAACCTGGGAAGAAAAAACAATTAAATATTGGGCACAACGCTCGCTTTTTTTCCTGTAATCCCGTGCCCCGCACACGCCCACGCCCCCAGCACATGCCCACAGCACACGATATGAGACATGGCATGAAGGGCGGAACGTACCACATGCCCCCAGCGTTTGTCACGCCCCCAGCCCATGCCCACAGCACAACGCAGACACGCCCACAAGGGACTACTTTGCTGGCACGGTTCTTTTACCTTTTAAATGTATATGGTGGGCGTCTGCATAGCCTATGTCCTTCTGCTGCAACTGCCCTTTCCAACGCTGTATTGGGTGTTGTGATTGGTGCTGTGGTTCCTGAGATTACCCGCCTCAAAGGTTTGGGCTCTCTTTATTATATTGGTATAGATTTCACCACTGGACGACTGAAGCCAGCCGCTCCATAGGACATTTCTTTGACCTTTCCGTTCCGCGCGCTTTCGTCGAGTTCCGTACAGATCATGGACATCCCGAGACGAAGCGCTACCGGTACCTACAAATCAGACATTGGGTACTCCATAAGGAGGAGAGAGAGGGTGCAGAGAGACTGCTTACACCGTTTGAGAAGTGGTTAATCACCTGCCATATCGATACACGATTGACCTCAGACCTATATAAATTCACTCGAAACACCTCTGACACTGGGAAATCCCCGGGTCAGTTGCACTGGGAGGGGGAGTTGGGCAGGGAACTCACACCGAAAGAATGGAGGGATATCTACTACCGGATATTGGTATAGATCATTATCCATATAAGGTGATTCAATTGACATAACTAGCATGTTTCCCAACACCACTCGTTCATCATGTCCTGGCCTTAACTGGATGCCCAATCTGGCACGAACTTGCCAACAAATGATGTTCTTGCCTTTTAGGATTTAGTGATAATCTCTCTTTCTTTGAATTTTAGCACATCTAAAAAGTATTCTTTCATTATTACATCATATTCTCCAAAAGCCTTAGGGTGCGCATCTGAGGGTTTTAGGAGTTCACTGGACCATTGTTTTACTGAATGTGATATCCGATTAAACTTAAAGGGTTATAGGGTATCCCAAATCAGCCAGAATCCCAAGCTCAACCCTGCCAATACCCACAATACATATTGGACCTTTACATCTTTTCTGAGAAATATTTCCACTACATTTACGGTCAACAAAACTTTGTTCAAACCTTCTCAAATATCTTTTTCAACTGTACTGATTGGGTAATACAAGCATTTAACTTTCCTGACTTGCACACACTCTCAAAATGCTCAAAGTTCTTACAAATATACATTTTTTGACCTGAGCTGTACATGGCATATTATTATCTATGTTAAATTTCTTTTAAATTTGTTTTTGTGGGGCGTGGCCAAGATGGTGGAGTGAGGAGTCGCACATCCCGAGAGCTCCTCAGCATCTGCCTTTCCCAGACCGCTTAAACCGCGCTTCTTCCCCCCACAGCACTGCAACGGGGGCGGGAGAGAGAGTAGACTTGCCCTAGCTGCATAGTGACCCGGTGTTGCTGACTCCGGACCGGCGGGGGCGAGAGCGGACTGACGCCGGCGGTAGCAACTGGCACTGAGGTGCGCTCCTGGGAGACCTCGTGGCCGCGGCACCAGTGCTGCACTGATACCCGGGGCGCCGCTGCTGCCTTCAGGGGTGTCACGACAGGGAGAAGACGCTGGGAGACGGCCCTGCGGCCCGGAGAGACCCGGTGAGTGGTGGCGCCACACTTGAGACCGGAGGCGCGGCCTACGACTGGGAGGGCCGCGGCCTCCTCGCCCTGCCCTGACCCGCAGACGGGCCCCATCGAGCATCTTCAGGGGTCCACAGCAACTACTGAGGGCCCGGGGAGCGACTCCCTCGCGGCAGCCTGCATCCGTGGTGGCTGTCGGGGGGGAAGTGGAAATCGAGGCCGGGGACGGGGCCTACATCTGGGGACACCCGGGCCTGCCCGCACTGACCTGCTTCGCGGCCTGGCCCCACGGGACGCCTGAAGGGGACCACAGCGGCTACAGAGGGTGGCGGAGTTGCCCCCCGGCGACCACCTGCACTACTGGTGGCCTGAGGGGGACCATGAGGCCGCGGCCTAAAATCGGGAGTGCCCGGGCACGCCCGCGCTGTCCAGCTCCGTGGGTGGGCCCCACCGGACGTTGAAGTGACGCCACAGCAACACCCAAGGAAGGGCTGGGAGTCCCCCACGCAGCCGCCTGCCCCCCTAGCAGCCGGAAAGAGACGCAGAGCTGAGCAGGAAGCGCCGAGACACCGGGGGACGCGGCCCCGGCGCGGGGGCCGTGTTCACAGCGAACTTGCCGTGCGGGGGTGCCAGGAGTCACCAGGAGAAGAGGTACACGTCGTTGCCCCCCCTCCCCTCCACGTGTAGTTGCAAGCAAGCACGGCGAAGGTTATCGAGTGGGGTGCCCGCGTGGAGACGTAGGGGTTGAGGCGCCATAAACCCCAATGTGAGGCGCACAATGGCGAGCCAGAGGAAGAAAGGGGACCGCACCCTCCCGGAATTGTTAGGCAAAGGACAGACAAAAGGAGACAAAGGACAGTCGTCCCCGGGAGCGTCCAAGCCCCAGCACGATTCCAGTGAAGGAGAGATTCCCATCACCAAATCCTTTCTAGAGACTCTCTTCAACTCTCTTCGCGAGGACTTCCACACCTTGCAGCAGGAGGTCGCAGGGGAGGTCCGGGAGATCAGGAGAGAGGTGGACGGGCTCGGCGAAAGGGTGTCCACCTTTGAAGACGCAGGGCGCGCACGAGATGAGGAAGTGGAGCAGCTGCAGTAGGACATAATACGCCTGAAGGAACAACAAGTGGACCTCCAAGCCCATGCAGAGGATTTGGAAAACAGGTCCCGGTGGAACAACATTCGGGTCCGGGGGGTCCCGCCTAAGGAAGAAGGAACGGACATCACGGGCTATCTGCAAGCCCTATTCCGGGATGTTTTGGGGGAACCGGCGGACTTTGCGATCAGAATTGACAGAGCTCACAGAGTGGGGTTGGCGAGGCGGACATCGGCACCGCCTCCGAACATTCTAGCCTTTTTACCGGACTGCCCTCTCAAAGAACGCATCCTCAGAGAAGCACGGCGGCAACAACCCCTGCAGTTCCAGGGCCACTCAGTAGCCGTATTCCAAGACCTGTCAGCGATTACGCTCCAAAAACGTAAGGCCTTCAAGGTTGCGACGGACTTTTTGAGAGGTAAAGAGATCCCATACACCTGGGGGCACCCTTTCCGCCTGATATTTAAGTGGAACGGTGCCCTGCATCAGCTTCGCTCCCTCCAAGAGACATGCACACTGCTGGGCATCTCTCAGGCGGAGGAGGGTGCATCATCAAAACCACCTCGGCGGCCATCCAGGATGGCTGGCAAATTGTTAGACGACGCTCGCAAGGAGCAAGCTCGAAGCCCGACGCACTCACCATCAAGAAGGAGATGGACAACGCCATCCAAGAGGTGGCCAAGGACACCACATCTTCAGACTGATTGGTCTCCGAGGGGAGTATGCATTAGCATCAGTCATTATGCTGGTCCGGGAGGGGAGAGCCGCGGGGAGCGACGTGGCAGTACGCCCACACAGGTAACTCACCACAGCCCTGCACTACTTGAGTGCAGGACTGGGACTATGTTCACGAGTTGGGGCACTACACGGGGGCGGGGGGGAGTGGGTGGGGATGGGAGGGGGGAAGTTGGGGTTGGGGGTTTGGGGGGTTGTTGGGAAGGTTGGGGGGGGTGGCTGGGAGGGCTTGGTTTTGTTTGGGGGGGCACCCCTCTGTCCACCTTTCTTTTCTATTTTATTTCCCACAGGCTGCACAGAGCTCCGGAGTCCACTTTGAAAGACAATGACGCACTCCAGACTTAAAATTCTTTCCCTCAATGTGAGAGGGCTCAACAACCCCATTAAACGCCGAGCGGTTCTGTCCCTTTTAGAGCACTCCACAGCTGATCTCTGCCTCCTCCAGGAGACTCACTTACTACCGAAAGATTAGCACTGCCTTAAAACCCGTGCCTTCCCCACGCAACTTTTCTCGTCCTCCCCAAAGAAAGTGGCAGGGGTAGCAATATTGGTATCCAAATTATTTACGGGCAAAGTCCTCCAGCGAGAGGCGGAGATAAAAGGGCGACTATTGGTATATTGCTTCCTAATAGCAGGGCAGACAATACTGGTGGTCTCGGTATACGCGCCCAACGAGGGGCAGGAAGCCTTTCTCCAGAAAGCGTTAGCAGCGGCAACAGCCAATACCGAATGACATTTACTGCTGGGGGCGACCTTAACTTAGTCTTCCATAACACGGCAGACCGCTCCTGCCAAAGGTCAGGTCAGGTGGGAGCCCTTTCCAAGTCTGGACACGCACACCTCCGGGATTTAGGCCTTATTGACCTATGGAGACACTTCCACCCACGCCGTACCGCCTACACCTACCATTCAGGGGCCCATAAGTCCTACACCAGGCTCTATTATTTCCTTTGCGCCTCCCCGCTGGTACCGCGAGCACAGGACGTAGACATCTTGCTGGCCTCACTATCTGATCATTCCCCGGTGGTGGCCACATTCCTCTTACCAGCCGCACCGACCCCACAACGACACTGGCGCCTCATGGAAGCCCTCCTCCACACCCCATCGACGGTAGATCGGATCAAATCCGCTATTACACACTTCTTGACCCACAACGACAACACCGACACTACACGGGCCACACAGTGGACTGCCCTTAAAGCTGTCTTACGAGGCTGATTTATATATATCGCTATGGCCAACAACAAAGAGCAAGCGCAGAAACGGTCCAAAATTGCGCAACGTATAGCAGAGTTGGAGCAAATGCACCAACGCGCGGGGGCAGGGCGGGCGTGGCGCCAACGGTGCGCTGAGAGGAAGATGTTAGCCGCTCTGGACCAAAACACAGCGGAATATGCGGCCTATTACACAGGGGGGGGACAGATGCGGACGATTGCTAGCGAATAAGCTGCGTGAGCAACGCCAGAGGCAGGGGCTACAGGACATACGGACCGACCAAGGTGACTTAGTGTCGGACGAAGCTGCAATAGCGGAGGCCTTTGGGGCGTTTTATGAGTCCCTCTACACCGGCGACACCCTGGACTCGCAAGCAGGTCAGAGATACTTGCAGGGGGCGCGCCTTCCATCTTTGAACTCGGCCCAGGCGGATTTCCTGGATAGACCCATCGGCCTTGAGGAGGTGGTGTCAGCGATCTCACGCCTGAAGCATGGGAAATCCCCCGGCCCGATGGGTACCCGGCGATCTTTTACAAATTGTTCTGTCACCAAGTGGACCCCCTATTACGGGATCTTTTTTACTCTTTTGCCCAACCTGGCGCGATTCCCGCAGAACTTTTGGAAGCAGCAATTTCAGTCATACCGAAACCTGGCCAGGAAGCGACTCGTTGTAGTTCGTACCGGCCGATCTCGCTTTTAAACATTGACTTCAAACTGTACACAGGCATTCTGGCGGCCCGGTTAGCACCTTATATGCAACAGCTGGTGGAGCCGGATCAGGCCGGCTTCATACCTCAGCAACAGACCAGTGACAACACTAGGCGGGTCCTCCACCTCATTGAAGCAGGGTCGCGTACGCGGCCAGATTGCATGCTACTCGCCATAGATGCCGAAAAGGCTTTCGATAGGGTGCACTGCCCCTACTTAGATCAGGTCTTGCACCTCTTTGGCCTCGGGGATGTTCTCTGTACCCATATTTTGAACTGTGCAGGCAGCCTAATGCCACAGTGCGCGTCAATGGGCACACCTCCTCTCGCTTCCCGATTGGCAGGGGGACCAGACAATGATGCCCCCTGTCCCAGATCCTGTTCACCCTTAATATGGAACCGCTGGCGCAGAGAATTCGGCAACACACCCTCATCAAAGGCATCCTGTTGGACTTTGGCCCTTAGGGCAGGTTCACCCCTAGACTTTTTGCTTGAAATGGTGACCTGGAGATGGTGATTTTTGGATTCTGCGCACTTTCACTGTGTCCCAGTGGAAAGTGCGTGCGCACTCTGAGTGCATGTGCTGAGCTAGGCCTGCCCGCCCATAGGAATGCATGGGGAATGTATGTGTCCCTGGTAGTTCCTGATGCGTGGGGTGTACAGGCTTGAGTCTGGTATGTGTGAACTCGTGTGAGTGAATGCTGCGCAACGGTGTATGCAGCATGTATGTGTCTAGTAGCGAAGCGCCATTTCTAGACATGGCTGTACGTGTGCTGTGAGGGTGCTGGCGTGTGATTGGCTGGAGCTGGCTGGCATGCCAGGCTCCAGGAAGTCTGGATGGGTCTGCCCGGTGGTGAGTGGGAGATTAGCATGAGTGATGTGTGGGAGGAGTGTACCTGTGTCCTGGATGGGCTGGGTTTTCCCCACACAATGCTGGCTCCGCCCCCCTGTGGTGTGTCTAATGACCCAAGCCCTGCCAGTGAATAGAGAGGGTGGTTGAGGTAAACAGAGTACTCAAGAACCAGCTGCGACTGGTTCCGCCCCCACTCTTGAACAAAGGAATGCACTGTATAAAAATGGGGCTGTGTCCCCACAGAGGTTGTTCTTTTTCCAGGATCCTGAGGGGGCTGTTGCTGCTGACGCTGGGCCAGAGGACCGCCACTTGGACTGTCTCCCTGCCTGGAGACCCAGTGTGCTGGCTCTGGGCCCAGCCTTGCCCCCTGCCTGCCTACAAGGACTTTGGGGCCTGAACTTTGCCTCTAGCGCTTGGAAGCGCTTCCTTGTGGCCCTTAGCGCTTGAGAGCGCTTTCTCTTACCCCTGAAGCGTTGGAAGCGCTTTATTTGCGGCCCTAGCGCTTAGAAGCGCTTTGCTTATCAGCTTATCAGCTGAGCTGGGAGCGCTGTCGTTGTCCTTCCGCGGCTGCCCACGCCGCTTTTGCTGATTGTGGAGTCCCCTGGCAGGTGCCCACCCTGCCCGGGACATTGCCGCTGTTTTTGATTTACAATTTACCTCGAGGGAGGCCACCCCTCGGTAAATTCATCCCCCGCCTGCCTGCCTGCCTGAATCGGGCCGCCGCGCTGCCCGCTGCCCGCGGTGACCCGGAAGTGAAGGGCCGACCGGCCAATCCGTGCGCGGCCCCGGGGAAGCAACCGGAAGTCCCGCCTCGCCGCCGGAGAGGAGAGCCCAGCAGCGAGGAGAGGCGGCGGAAAGGTGTAGGTGGGGCCCCATTGCGGTGAGGAGAGCCCCGCCGCCCAAGAAGAGGAGACTGCCAGCGTCCCCGCAGCCTCCGAGGAGGTGAGTGCAGTGTTGCCCAGAGAAGGGGGGAGGCGTCGGGGCACATTGCCGTGCCGGTGCCCGCCCCCCCCCCAGTGCTCTCTCCCCGAGGGCGGGACAGTTCCGCTGTGCGCACAGAGCGGCCCCGGTTGCCAGGGGCCGCTCCAACCAGTGGGGGCCTTTCATTGCAGAGAGCCCAGGAGGGCTCAGGGGGCAATTGTTGGCCAAGAGCCCTTAGAGGCTCAGAGGGGCCCGTCATTTGTTTAGAGCCAGAGAGGCTCTACCTTGTCGGGGCACATTGTCGGTGCTCGCGCCCCCTCCGGTGTTCAGAGCCTGCGAGGCTCAAGGGGGCAGTCCATGTGTTTAGAGCCCAGTGAGGCTCTTTGGGCGCCATGTGTGTTTAGAGCCCGGAGGAGGCTCCAGGGGGCATTTCCTTTCGCCCCACCAGTGTTCTGAGAGCCCAGCGAGGTTCCCACATTGGCCCCCTTGTTGTTCTTGAGCCCTAGAAGGCTCAAACCTCAATTGCACCAGTTGCCCAGCACTTTGTGGGCAACTGCTACGTTTAGGCCCCCCCTGACATTGGACACAGGGCGTCCTAGCCCCAGAGAGGCCAGTTGGCCTAGGGACAGTCACAGGTGGTGACTTACGTGAGTTTGGCGCAATTGTTATTGTTTTTGCACCTCTGAATGTATTGTTTATGCGTCATGTGCCTTTACACCTCTGAATGAATGTTATGC
The DNA here is from genome assembly GCF_964261635.1 of Lissotriton helveticus. Lineage (NCBI taxonomy): Eukaryota > Metazoa > Chordata > Amphibia > Caudata > Salamandridae > Lissotriton > Lissotriton helveticus. Next base: position 1,621,884,647 of record NC_136068.1, on the reverse strand, counting down.
ATTGCATCATGTGTTTTCCTCTTACACCCCTACAGGTATTGTGATACATAGGTGGTTGTTTTCTCCCTAGTACAGGTGGTGCTAGTGAGGTCCTGGTTACAAGTAATTACTGGTTGTGTGCTATTTTGTGCTATATTCTATGTACTAAGTGCTATTTCTGAAAGTGCTACTTCTGATTCCTGACAGTGGTCCAGGTGGCCCTGTCTTGTAAATAATCCCTTGTAAATTCTGCCCGTGCCTCTGGCACATTGTAAAGTGTGTGTTTTATCTAATGTGTTTTGGTGTAATACAAAGGCTATTTTTATATAACCTTGTGTGGAGTTTCCTTTGTGGTGGGCCTTTGGTTGTTGTTGCTGGGGTGCGTGCGCAAATACTTAACTTACATCGCCTCCAAGTTTAGCCTTGCTGCTCGCGCCACGTTACCTAGAGGGTGAGTAGGGGTTATCTTGGCGTGTAACTCCCTTGCCCTGACTTGGGGGTGGTGGTCTCTGACTGACTTTGGCGAAAGCCCTGGCCAGCCGGGGATCCCATTTCCAACATTGGCGGCAAGCGGCGGGATAAGGATTTGTGTTTGCGTTGTACCTTAGTAGTAACTGGCCATACCACAAAGCTCTGCATTTAGATGACCACATTTTTAGGGGATTGTATTGTTTTGGAAGTTTCATTATTTTCTTCTCCTGAAGAGTGTCATTTGATTGTGTTCAGTACATTTGTCCCCCGCCCTGCTTCCAGAGTTTGGTACCTGTGTCGCTTTTGGTCAGGTTGAGAAGTCAGGGGTGGTAGAAACTGCCTTACCGATCCGAGGGGAGGGTGTGTGTGGATGAATGGTGTGTTTTCCTGGACGCATGAGTATGAGTTCTCTTTGATAAGGAGATTGTTGAAGTTTTGGAATTGAGTCCTCTTACTTCAGATTGTTCAGTCCCCTGTGTTGCACGTGTCTGTGATCATCTTGCCAAGATGGAGTCTGCTTTTAATGTCTGGGGTCTGTTTTTGCATGAACTGAGAGAGTTTTGCGAAGAGAGAGACATTGCAGTGAATGAGTCAGACACCCAGTCCCAACTTAGGGGTAACCTAATCCAATGGCAGAAGGAGGACTGGGAGCGTGAGCACAGTGCGGAGAGGGCCCGGGTCTCACACCATGAGGGTGGTGGGTCAGAGGGGAGCCCTGAAGAGTCTGAGGAGGAGGAAGAAAATGATAGCACAGGGACGCCAGCAGATAGTGAGGACCCCATAGATAGGGAGTCCCTTGCTGGGTCCAGCGTAGGAGGCAGCGCCTCATCCCTTTCCCTGTCCCCAGAGGAGCTGGAAGATAGGAGGAGAGAAAGGGAGCACCAGCTGGCTTTAGAGAAGCTCAGGTTGGAGCATGCCCAGGCTATGGCACAGCTGGGCATTAGAAAGCAACAGCTGGAGGTTAAGAAGCAACAGCTAGAGACCGAGAGGGTCTTAGCGCAGGAAAGGATAGAGGAGGCTGAGAGGGCCTCCACCAGAGGCGAAGTAGCTCTGGAGGGTAGACTATCCCCTGCGTGCAGTGTTGAGTTTCTGGATCCCCCAGGGAGGGTTGGGTCCAGTGGTGGCAGCTATTTAAATCCCAGTCCCAGTTCCCCCAGTCTGGAACCTGTTTCCCAAGAGGAGGAGAACAGGTTGAAGTTCAGGAACCATAGGAAACCGCCTCACCAGAAGTGGGGGTATTTTGTGGATGACTGTTCTGATGCAATGGAGGATTGGCTGGTGGCTAACCCGGACGATGAGAGGGACGGAGTAGTGAGTATGTTCCTCAAAGAGCAGTTGCTCAGTGTTGTGTGTCCAGAGTTGCGCCAGCACCTGCTGAAGTTGAAATGTTTTTGTCCTTGGGACCTTGCAGAGGAAGCAGACCGCTGGGAAGGTACCAGGGGTTCTGTAGAGTCATTAGGGAGTGACTCCAAAAGTAGTGGGTCAGGGATCTTCCAGCCCAGCGTGGTGGAAGAGGCTCAGTGTAGCCCAGCTAGGTCCCTGGTTAGTGAGAAGGGTGTAGGGGCTGACTGCCTGGCTCAGTGGAGCAGGAGTCAGTGGGTGGCTGAGAGCCCCCAGAGGCCCGAAGCCCTGTCTCAGAACCTGGGTGGTTTCTTGAGGGAACACCAGGTTGGGGACCTAGGCTGTCCTGTTAGCCCAGTTGAGGAGGATCTCCTAGTGAGTAGAGGACCTGGAGTGTCTGTAAACAGAGCTCCTGTGGTTCTAGAGTCTGACAGTACCGCTCCGGTAGGGAGGGTACAGGAGTCCAGAGTGAGGAGTGATTGGGGGAGTTCCCCAGTGGAAGGACCAGTGGGTCAGGGACTACCCAGTTGGGCTAGGTTCCCGTGTAGTGACCCGGGTGGCGCCATTTCTGGTCTGGGGGATCGTCACGCACTGTCAGGTGGACAGAGGGCGGGAGATCTGCGCCAGACAGACAATCACACAACAGATGTGTCATTTGTTAGCCTCAGGGGGATTGTGTGTGAGTCCCCAGAAGTCCTGGAGTGCCAGGCAATTGTTCCACCAAAGGTTTTAGACCGGAGGTTGGGAGGCCAGGTTCAGGGTCAGCCTGACCTGAAGGGTAGGACGACTGTAACCAGTGTCCTGACCGGTTCTTCTTCCAGAGGAACTTCTCCAGGTGGGAGAGGGCAGACCTCTGGAAGGGGGTGCAGAGGGTGGGAGAGCCCACCTCTGACCCCGGTGCAACCTGAGTGGATAAGTCCTGGGTTGGAATGGCGTTCTAGGTGTACCCCTCGCCGGAGGAGAAGGAACCCTAGAAGAAGAGGTAAGGGGAGGAGAGCCTTCCCTGAGACTCCTGGTCCGCCTGAGGTTGTAGGCCTTAGGCTGGAGAACCAGTGGCAGTCTAGTCCTGCCTTGCAGACAGGAAGAGTGGAGAATGGCTCCTATGTGCCAGGGGTTACTACCCCCCGCTCTGCGAATTGGCATGGACCAGTGGCACCTGGGTGGCCCAGGGCCTGGTCCTGGCCGCGGACAACTTGGGAGTACCAGTGGGGTAGCCCAGTTGGTCCAGACAGTGTGTTTAGAAGGAATCCCATGGGTTCACCGTGGCGTAGAACAGGAGGGTGTTCCTGCAGTTGCGGGCCTGCGTCCGTGTTCTATCGCCCCAAGCAGGGAAGTCCATCACGGTGGTGATTGGTCTCCCCTGCGTTTTGGCTGGAAGGGGGTTATGTTGGACTTTGGCCCTTAGGGCAGGTTCACCCCTAGACTTTTTGCTTGAAATGGTGACCTGGAGATGGTGATTTTTGGATTCTGCGCACTTTCACTGTGTCCCAGTGGAAAGTGCGTGCGCACTCTGAGTGCATGTGCTGAGCTAGGCCTGCCCGGCCATAGGAATGCATGGGGAATGTATGTGTCCCTGGTAGTTCCTGATGCGTGGGGTGTACAGGCTTGAGTCTGGTATGTGTGAACTCGTGTGAGTGAATGCTGCGCAACGGTGTATGCAGCATGTATGTGTCTAGTAGCGAAGCGCCATTTCTAGACATGGCTGTACGTGTGCTGTGAGGGTGCTGGCGTGTGATTGGCTGGAGCTGGCTGGCATGCCAGGCTCCAGGAAGTCTGGATGGGTCTGCCCGGTGGTGAGTGGGAGATTAGCATGAGTGATGTGTGGGAGGAGTGTACCTGTGTCCTGGATGGGCTGGGTTTTCCCCACACAATGCTGGCTCCGCCCCCCTGTGGTGTGTCTAATGACCCAAGCCCTGCCAGTGAATAGAGAGGGTGGTTGAGGTAAACAGAGTACTCAAGAACCAGCTGCGACTGGTTCCGCCCCCACTCTGCACCCTTGAACAAAGGAATGCACTGTATAAAAATGGGGCTGTGTCCCCACAGAGGTTGTTCTTTTTCCAGGATCCTGAGGGGGCTGTTGCTGCTGACGCTGGGCCAGAGGACCGCCACTTGGACTGTCTCCCTGCCTGGAGACCCAGTGTGCTGGCTCTGGGCCCAGCCTTGCCCCCTGCCTGCCTACAAGGACTTTGGGGCCTGAACTTTGCCTCTAGCGCTTGGAAGCGCTTCCTTGTGGCCCTTAGCGCTTGAGAGCGCTTTCTCTTACCCCTGAAGCGTTGGAAGCGCTTTATTTGCGGCCCTAGCGCTTAGAAGCGCTTTGCTTATCAGCTGAGCGCTGGGAGCGCTGTCGTTGTCCTTCCGCGGCTGCCCACGCCGCTTTTGCTGATTGTGGAGTCCCCTGGCAGGTGCCCACCCTGCCCGGGACATTGCCGCTGTTTTTGATTTACAATTTACCTCGAGGGAGGCCACCCCTCGGTAAATTCATCCCCCGCCTGCCTGCCTGAATCGGGCCGCCGCGCTGCCCGCGGTGACCCGGAAGTGAAGGGCCGACCGGCCAATCCGTGCGCGGCCCCGGGGAAGCAACCGGAAGTCCCGCCTCGCCGCCGGAGAGGAGAGCCCAGCAGCGAGGAGAGGCGGCGGAAAGGTGTAGGTGGGGCCCCATTGCGGTGAGGAGAGCCCCGCCGCCCAAGAAGAGGAGACTGCCAGCGTCCCCGCAGCCTCCGAGGAGGTGAGTGCAGTGTTGCCCAGAGAAGGGGGGAGGCGTCGGGGCACATTGCCGTGCCGGTGCCCGCCCCCCCCCCCCCCCAGTGCTCTCTCCCCGAGGGCGGGACAGTTCCGCTGTGCGCACAGAGCGGCCCCGGTTGCCAGGGGCCGCTCCAACCAGTGGGGGCCTTTCATTGCAGAGAGCCCAGGAGGGCTCAGGGGGCAATTGTTGGCCAAGAGCCCTGAGAGGCTCAGAGGGGCCCGTCATTTGTTTAGAGCCAGAGAGGCTCTACCTTGTCGGGGCACATTGTCGGTGCTCGCGCCCCCCCCCCCTCCGGTGTTCAGAGCCTGCGAGGCTCAAGGGGGCAGTCCATGTGTTTAGAGCCCAGTGAGGCTATTTGGGTGCCATGTGTGTTTAGAGCCCAGAGGAGGCTCCAGGGGGCATTTCCTTTCGCCCCACCAGTGTTCTGAGAGCCCAGCGAGGTTCCCACATTGGCCCCCTTGTTGTTCTTGAGCCCTAGAAGGCTCAAACCTCAATTGCACCAGTTGCCCAGCACTTTGTGGGCAACTGCTACGTTTAGGCCCCCCCTGACATTGGACACAGGGCGTCCTAGCCCCAGAGAGGCCAGTTGGCCTAGGGACAGTCACAGGTGGTGACTTACGTGAGTTTGGCGCAATTGTTATTGTTTTTGCACCTCTGAATGTATTGTTTATGCGTCATGTGCCTTTACACCTCTGAATGAATGTTATGCATTGCATCATGTGTTTTCCTCTTACACCCCTACAGGTATTGTGATACATAGGTGGTTGTTTTCTCCCTAGTACAGGTGGTGCTAGTGAGGTCCTGGTTACAAGTAATTACTGGTTGTGTGCTATTTTGTGCTATATTCTATGTACTAAGTGCTATTTCTGAAAGTGCTACTTCTGATTCCTGACAGTGGTCCAGGTGGCCCTGTCTTGTAAATAATCCCTTGTAAATTCTGCCCGTGCCTCTGGCACATTGTAAAGTGTGTGTTTTATCTAATGTGTTTTGGTGTAATACAAAGGCTATTTTTATATAACCTTGTGTGGAGTTTCCTTTGTGGTGGGCCTTTGGTTGTTGTTGCTGGGGTGCGTGCGCAAATACTTAACTTACATCGCCTCCAAGTTTAGCCTTGCTGCTCGCGCCACGTTACCTAGAGGGTGAGTAGGGGTTATCTTGGCGTGTAACTCCCTTGCCCTGACTTGGGGGTGGTGGTCTCTGACTGACTTTGGCGAAAGCCCTGGCCAGCCGGGGATCCCATTTCCAACACATCCCATTCGGGACACACACACACAAGATCAGCTTCTACGCTGATGATATTTTACTCTCCCTCACCGAGCCTGTCCAATCTCTCCGTGCACTCTTTATCGAACTACATAGCTTTGCGCTCGCCTCCGCGTTCAAAATTAACACCGACAAATCGATTGCCCTCAATGTCTCCCTGTCTTCCGAGACGCTGGCCGAGGTGCAGGGGGAACACGATATGCAGTGGTCTTGTACCACGGTCCCTTACTTGGGAGTCCTTCTGGGCCCCACCATCCCAGCCACCATAGAAGCTAATTATACTAGACTTCACACGCAGCTCCGCGGAGAACTCCGGAGATGGAAGCGCCATTCCCTCTCCTGGCTAGGGAGGATAGCCGCCACCAAAATGACATTCCTGCCACAGATACTTTATCTATTTCAGACCCTACCCTTACGACCACCGACGGATTGGATCCAACAGACACAGTCCGAACTGGCGCGCTTCATTTGGCAGGGTTGCCGACCACGCTTTAAACAAGCCATCGCAGTCCTTCCGCCTGGCCACGGAGGAGTAGGGATACCGGATCTCCAACTCTATTTTTACGCGACACAGCTCCGTACCCTAGTGGAATGGCATCAGTTGGAATCTGGCAAGAATTGGCTCTTCCAGTACCAGGCTGTGGCGGGCATGCCCCTACAGTGGATTCCCTTTCTCCCCAAGCGCCACCGGCCGCCTAATCTCTACGCGTCCCAGATCACAGGCACTGTCATGGAGGTGTGGGATCGGGTCGCCACCAAACACGAATTAACATCCTTCCCCTCCCCTCTGACACCGTTATTTGCCAACCCCGACTTCATCCCGGGCCTCGATCCTAAGGCATTTGCGACCTGGCGACATTCCCCTTGCAGGGCCCTAGGACATCTTTTTAATCTGAAAGGTATTCTCTCCTTTCAACAGATGAGGGAGGACTATGGCATCCCAGAGGGTGATAGGCTACCCTATATGCAGGTGCGTCACTGGGCACTTCACCCAGAGGTTAGAAAAGGAGCGCAACGACATCTTACTCCCTACGAGAAGTGGCTAGTCACTCCCACTTCCGATAAAAAATTAATCTCTGACCTGTACCAACACCTCCTCCTCACGAACATTTACACATACAACGCTGGTAGGTGTCGGTGGGGGCGGTAGCTGGGGAGGGCCCTTACACACAAAGAATGGAGCGGTAGCTACCACAGAGCTAGACACTCCGCAAATCATGCAGGCCTGACTGAAACCCTGACCAAAATGGCCACTTACTGGTACCATACGCCTGAGCGCCTTCATCAAATTGACCCCCGCATTAGCAACCACTGCTGGAGAGGGTGTGGGGAACAAGGCACGCTGGAACATTTGCTATGGAGTTGCGACCGCCTACAGGGGTTCTGGGGCACAATACTGGATGACATAGACTCCCATCTAGACACCCAACTCCCCCGGTTCCCTGCTTACATTCTGCTGGGGTTGCCCAATGCCCTGATGTATCCCTTGAAATCACGGAGAGGCCGTCTCATCGCTATTGCACTAGGGGCGGCCGCGCAAAACATTTCGGCACATTGGGGGACACCACAGGCCCCCAACATACAGGCTGGTTGCACAGGTTGTGGATGGTGCTCGGCATGGAGAAACTGTCCGTGGCACGGGACGGAAGGGGGGAGGAGTTCCCGGAATTATGGCGGCCCTTTTTGACACTGCTCACAGGGGAATTCCGTGTAATGAGTTGTCCCCAATATCTACGCCTTCTTCGTTTGGCAGATACCCCAATTCCGGAACAGAGGGCATCCGCGCGCAAACAAAAAGCCACGCACTGATGACTCTTTCACTTTCTTTCCTTTTTTTCCATAGTGGGGTTATCCTTTTGCTTTGTGGACAGAGGGGGAGGTCCACGTTGCATTGTTTAAGGGTGTTATATGTGACATGCATCGCTGATCAGCTCCTTAAGGCACCGAATATGCTTATCTTTATTACATTGGTGCTTGCCTTGCTACGCTTGATGGAAAGATTGAGGTCCTATTGTTTTGTCTTTCTTGAAATCTCAATAAAAGATTTAAACCATAAATTTGTTTTTGTTTGAAATGGCACACACATTCAGTCCGATTCACTCACCAATGCTACTTGAGCATTATGTGTAACTTCAAATATGAACGTTCAATACTATTGTCGATATCAATAACCTCACCTAATGATGGATTTTCACAAGATAATCTTCTTTCCTGAATCTTCTTTTTTGAACAATTTAAAACAAATAACCATCAATATTACTAGCAAGCTCATATTTGGCTGCTAAACCCCTTAACATTGCTAAATAGTCCTTAACTGTTTCATCCACCATTTGCTGTTTTATAGAAATTATGTCTTCCAAACATTACAGATGGTTCATCAGAATATTGTTTGTTCATATGAGCTAATTCTTCCTTATAAGTATCCCATGAATCTGAATCAGAAGGAGTATCAAACACCGTTAGATGATCAAAACTTGCTTCTTAGTCTCCCCAGGATGGTTAAACAACAGAGCTGTTTGTCGAGTGGCATCATACTTAGACATATCAATCACAACTAAATTGTTTTTGAAGATGCAAACCCACTTTCTCCATAGTAATTGTGGTCTTCCAGGGCATTGTAAAAACTGTGGTGGCTAAACAACATGTTTGGAACTTGCCATATTAAATATACAAAATATCAGAGCTGCATGAATACCAAGGTGTGCTTGTCACCACAAACAGAGACAACTACAAAGGTGTGCTGTGCCTATCACCACTAAGACAAGCAACAGTAGTATAGCAAATATTTGAGGAGTGCCTATAATCACTAAATTCCTGTGAAATACAGTCAAATGGTGTGCTTATCTCCGTTTTTTAAGGACCGTCAATGTAAAATATTCCAATAGGGAGAAAGATGTGCTCGTTACAGTTACATTCTCGAACTACTACTTGGCACTGTCAATCTACTATATACAATCACCGTAGGAACTGGTACTGTCAATAAACCATATCGCATCCTGGTAAAATAGCTGCTGAAACGTGGTTGTTACCTTTTTCAAAGGAGTGTTGAGCTTATAATGCGCACGGGCGTGGTGCTCGTTATGCGTACTGATGCTCTTGGGAACTGACAGGCTCAATCTTAAACAATAACAGCGCTGAACTGATGATCTCTAGCTAACTTCAATGAAAGGCTGCACTTGGCAAGCAGGGGAGCTTGGGGACGTCTCTATCCTCCCTTAACTGGTCTCAGTAAGTTTAGGTTATCAAATATAAATAAATTATATATAACCATACTCGCAGAGCGCTGTACACAGAGCACTGTCCCTGAAATCAGGTTAATGCTTGAGACTTATACTGCCAGGTATATGAATACGCTCAGAATAGTCGTGCATTGGCCATGTACAGTCGGTGGCTTTTGAAGAAAACCGTCCCCAAAAATTGTAGTATGTCGTTCCTGGTCATTTAATGAAAACTCAAAATAATTGTTGGGGGACGATGTGTATAAAAAAAAAAAACACGACCGCACAGAACAAACTCTGTCTCCCAAATGCCTGAACAATCCCCACATTCCAGCACCCTCACCATATATGCCATACAAAGATTCTCACAAGATGTAATGGAGACAATCCACTGAGAAAGTATAACTATGGTTTATTAGAATATTCCAACACAAAGTATAAAGGCCAGTGAGGAAAACCGGGAGGAGCGTCCGGTCACAGTGATTATCAGCTATCTTCTGGCCAACATTCCAGAATGCTCAGCTGATAACAGGAGGAGGGGGGAATGGGTGGTGAGAGGGGACAATTGGGAAAGGGAGAACCCAACACATCTTCCGCTTTACAGAAACAATAAGAGAGAGGAAACAGTTAACCACATACAAAATCATTGAGTTTTCTTGGAGTAACAACAAATTGTCCTACTCTGGTTCTTAAAAGTTTACCACTGCCATTGATGGATAGACGCCCTCTGCGCACATTGAAGCTGTACGCTCGGTGATATGTGAATCTTCCCTATCTTCATCATCCTCCCAGAAATCGCACATTCCTCCCTTTGTGGTATTGGAGTCCTGACTATGATGTGTGTCAATGGTTTCTTGTCCGTCTAGGTAACCAGGTTTGCATACAGATAACCTGAGAAATGCCATACTCTACCATCACTAAGTAAGGCTGTGTTATAAAACACCTTTTTGACCAAGAGAGGTTTGGAAACCTATTCTGACTTTTTGATATAAACCCACTAATTTTCACATGTACAACGTCACCCACACACAATTGTACAGGTTTGCAGCTGTGTTTCATGTCGTAGCGGGCTTTGCAGTCTCCTTGAGTTCTTTCCAAACTGTGTTTTACCTTGTCTGGTGACCACTCTACCCTTTCGGTGTCAGTTAGCCAGCCCACATTGTCTTTGGACATGGGGGTCCTGCCCCTTTTGAGTTCGAATGGGCTGTGACCTGTGCTGTTGCATGGTGTAATGCGGTATGCCCATAACGTTTTACCAATTTCATTCTTGGTTTAAATTTCTTCTATTGGTTTTGTAAATGGAAAGAACAAACGAGCCATTGTGCTCCACAATCATCAGGTTGCAACCCGGCATGTCACTGTCGCCTGTATCAGGCATAAACAAGTAACAAAAGAGAGAACAAAACCCCTCTGCCCCTCCTCCTCCTCAAAGAAAAGTGGACTTAACGAAAGAAAGGGCAGTTTGTTGGGCCAATGGTCAATCCCCATAGGTTAGTGTGAGACGGATGCACCAGAGGCAGGTGTTGGGGGAGCATCCCCCAATCTCAGCAGTTTAAGGTATTTGGGGCAGGTGAGTTCCGTAAACTCGGATGTTATTAGCGCAAAGAAAGGCGCCTACAGGTCGTGGAAGGAAGCCCCGGGGTTAGTTAAGGAGAGAAAAATCTTCTCCATCCCTAGAATGGACCATAGTTTATGAAGCCAGCCTAAGCGCGTGGGAACTGTTGTAGAACCCCAGTGTGTCAGGATATTCTGGACTGCTGCACCTAATGTTAGAGCTATTTGTTTGCCTCTCCTAGATGTAAGCGGGAAAGTGATGGCATTGGGGAGTCCCAGAAGGATGTGTACCGGAAATCTTGGGACCTGAGTATCAAAGTGGGAGTCAACTTCGTCTAAGATTTGTTGCCAGTAAGTCCCCAGGACGGGGCAATCCCAGGGTAAGAGTGTGAGGGTGCCCGGCGAGCCACAGGCTCGCCTACACAGTGGGCAGCGCGAAGGGTTACCCCTGTGAAGTCACCCTAGAGTTAAGTGTAAATAAGTGGCCAACTTAGTGGCCGTTTCGATAGTTCAACATTGCGGGCCGTGCGCCGGGCCCGGTAGTAGATATCCCTCCATTCTTTCGGTGTGAGTTCCCTGCCCAACTCCCCCTCCCAGTGCAACTGACCCGGGGATTTCCCAGTGTCAGAGGTGTTTCGAGTGAATTTATATAGGTCTGAGGTCAATCGTGTATCGATATGGCAGGTGATTAACCACTTCTCAAACGGTGTAAGCAGTCTCTCTGCACCCTCTCTCTCCTCCTTATGGAGTACCCAATGTCTGATTTGTAGGTACCGGTAGCGCTTCGTCTCGGGATGTCCATGATCTGTACGGAACTCGACGAAAGCGCGCGGAACGGAAAGGTCAAAGAAATGTCCTATGGAGCGGCTGGCTTCAGTCGTCCAGTGGTGAAATCTATACCAATATAATAAAGAGAGCCCAAACCTTTGAGGCGGGTAATCTCAGGAACCACAGCACCAATCACAACACCCAATACAGCGTTGGAAAGGGAAGTTGCAGCAGAAGGACATATGCTATGCAGATGCCCACCATATACATTTAAAAGGTAAAAGAACCGTGCCAGCAAAGTAGTCTCTTGTGGGCGTGTCTGCGTTGTGCTGTGGGTGTGTGCTGGGGGCGTGACAAACGCTGGGGGCGTGTGGTACGTTCTGCCCTTCATGCCATGTCTCATGTCGTGTGCTGTGGGTGTGTGCTGGGGGCGTGTGCGGGGCGCGGGATTACGGAAAAAAGCAAGCGTTGTGCCCAATATTTCATTGTTTTTTCTTCCCAGGTTCTGTACATTCCAGCACCGGGTGTCCACCCTGCTCCCTTTAAATACCCCTGCACTCCATAATCATAACCCACCCTTACTCCTTAAAATACCCGAACACCCTTAAACACTAACCCATCTTAACCCTATAAATATACCCTGTACCCCAAAACCCAAACCTATCCCTGAACCCTAAAAATACCCCTGTACCCCAAAACCCAAACATAGCCCTGAACCCTATAAATACCCCTGTACCCCAAAACCCAAACCTACCCCTGAACCCTAAAAATACCCCTGTATCCCAAAACTCAAACCTAGCCCTGAAACCTAATACCCCTGTACCCCAAAACCCAAACCTACCCCTGAACCATAAAAATAACCCTGTACCCCAAAACCCAAACCTACCCCTGAACCCTAAAATACCCCTGTACCCCAAACCCAAACCTAGCCCTGAACCCTAAAAATACCCCTGTACCCCAAAACCTAAACCTATCCCTGAACCCTTAAAATACCCATGTACCCCAAAACCCAAACCTACCCCTGAACCCTAAAAATACCCCTATACCCCATAACCCAAACCTAGCCCTGAACCCTAAAAATACCCCTGTACCCCAAAACCCATACCTATCCCTAAACCCTAAAACTACCCCTGTACCCCATAACCCAAAACTATATCTGAACCCTTAAAATACCCAAACACCCCAAAACATATACCTCAGTACCCCAAAACATATACCCCTATACCCATACTTACCTTATCCAAACATTTTAAAAAAAAACATGCTTTTACCATTCATGCATTTACAACGAATTTTGTTGTAAATGTATGCGTGGTAAAGCGTATAAAATGTAATGCCATGCGTTATAATGACATTGCGGAATCATGGTAATTTTGTAATGAAAGGATGCGGAGTGATGGTATGCGGAAAGAAAGTTGCGGAATAATGGGTGTTTACCCCCCCTCGGTAAGTACATTGGTGGCACGGCGGCCCCCATCTCCAGCAACATACTCATATTTTGTCACCACCGATTTGAAAAATGCACAGGTCTCTCTCATTGATGGCCAGCACCGACATACACTTTTTAGACACACCTCATGCCACAAGTTCTAGAATTGCGAACTTTAGAGCTGGGGAGCTACGTTCGAATCTCGGCATCAGCTCAACATCCTGTGATTCCAGGCAAATTGCTTTGTCTCCCCGTGCCTACCACAAATGAATGTGTTCTTCTGTAATGTAAATTGTGCTCATGGCATGTTGTCGAGTTCGCGCTATATAATATTGCAAGGAAAAATAAAGTAGGGAAACTCGAGTTCACACACTACTGAACGCGCACTCATATGTGCATCAGCAGTGCACTGTGAATCGGAGCGTTTCACAGGCCTGTCACAGATAAGAAATGCTATCAAAACGAAATCCTACAAAACAATATACTACTGGCCGGCAGCCATTCATACCCGGACAACGTCGGGACGGGCTGCTAGTTCCCTATAATCTAGGCCAGGTGAAAAGACTTGGTTTTGGACAATGGGCGTAATGGGATATGGGAATGTCGTGAGCCCCCTGGCGAAGGCTGTCCTGTCCCAAGCCGACATTATGGGCAGAGTTACCTCGGAGAGATATAGTTTGCGAGGGCGTCCCTTGCGTGAAAGAACGGGGACTCCCCACAATGGCTGGGCTGCTAGGGACCTATCCATTAACAACTAACGTTTCTCGGACTCGGGACATGACCATTTCACTAGTACTCTCAGCTGAGCCGCCCGACAATATGCCAGGAGGTCGGGAACTCCCAGACCCGGATCCACTGGGTCCCTGTATGTGAGGTTGCGACGCATCCGAGCCCTCTGATCCCGCCAGATGAAGCGTTCTATGTCCCTTTGCAATGCCCGTAGAACTCCGGATGGGGGCATCAGCGGAAGGGTGTGAAATAGGTAAAGAATGCACCATTTTCACCGCCGCAATCCGGCCCAGCCACGAAAGGGAGTGGGGTCTCTAACTGCGTAGGGAATTCCGGACAGGTTTCAAAAGTGCTGTGTAGTTCGACTGTCTAGTGGCAGAGATGGTGGGAGCCACTCGGAGGCCTAGGTAAATAATAGAGTCACGGACCCATTGAATCTGAAAATTGCGCTGTAGGAGTTCCAGCATCTCGGGCTCTAATGACAAATTAAGAGCTTGTAACGTATGAACATTGATCTGAAAGCCTGAGGCAAGTGCAAACCGGGTCAATTTGTCTAAGAACGCTGGCAAAGATTCCCGGGGATGCTCCAAGGTCGCCAGTACGTCATCGGCATATGAACAGAGTTTGTATTCCGATCTCCCAAAGCGTGCACCTTTAATAATGGGATCATCACAGCCTCTTTGACCTAGAGGCTCCATATAGAGAGTGAAGAGGAGCGGCGACAGAGGGCACCCCTGTCTGGTTCCCCTGCAAATTGAGAACGCTGCTGTCGCCACACCGTTCACCTGCACCGTAGTTGTTGGATTCGCATAGCTTTGGAAGATCCAATCAATAAAGCGATCCGGCAGGCCAAAATTAACCAGCGTTGCCCGGAGGTACGGCCAGTGAACCCTGTCAAATGCCTCTTCGCTGTCGACCAAACGGCTCATGCGTTCTGCCAGGAAGCGCTCCTAGCGGTCCATCAATTGGAAGAGCCTTTTGGTATTATCAGAGCATTGTTGCCCAGGAACGAAGCCTGATCGGTCCAGATCTATCAGACCTTGGAGATGTCGAGAGAGTCTGGCTGCTAAAATCCCAGTAAAAATCTTTAGGTCTACATTGAGTAGAGATATGGGGAGGTAGGAGCCGCAGAGACGAGTATCTTTTCCTGGTTTCAGAATCATTGTTATTAAGGCCTCCATCATAGAAGGCGTAAAGGAAGATGTCGGCGACGACCTGACCGAGTTAAAAACGCGTACTAAAAGCGGGGCCAGTGTCCCGCAGAACTTTTTATAAAAACCGGAGGTGAAATGGCGATTTGTTAAGTTTCAGACGAACGATTGCCGAAATGACCTCCTCCAGTCGAATGGGGGCTTCTAAGTCAGCTGTCTGGGACAGGAGTAGTCGGTTCAGTCTCAGGTAGAGCTATAGTGTTGCGTAAAAGTGTCGGAAAGCCCCCACAATCTCAGTGTCCTCCCTCCATTCTCCCCCCCGGGGATCCTGTACCTCAGCAACTCTATGAGCCTGCCTTTGCGCTCGAAGTAGGTTTGCGAGAAGGCATCCACAGCGATCTCCGCCTACCTAAAATGCATGCTTAAGGCGCAGGGCCGCATATTCAGCTCGATCTACATCCAACTCCGCTATCTGTGCCCGGGCCACCTTTAGAAGCTTCCAGACTCTGGGTGCGCCAGTTCGCTGGTGGATGCGTTCCAGCTCAGTGACCTCGCTCATCAAGCAGTCTCGCTTTTCTCGACTGTCCCTGTTGTCGGCTGATGCTATGCCAATGAAGATCCCTGGAATCACTGCCTTCCTCGCCTCCCATAAGGTCGTCAAAGATACGTCTGGGGTATCGTTTGTGACTAAATAGTCTTCTATGCTCTCCTGAATTTGTTGCACTACGGAGGGACTTTGAAGCATAGTCTCCCGAAGGCACCAAAAACAGCGGGTAGAACGCCTCAGAGGCAGGGTCAGCGAAAGACGCAGCGCGGAGTGGTCAGATAGGGGGCAGGGGAGGATCTCCACGTTGTGGACCTGTGTTGTGAGGGGGTCAGAAGTAACGAAATAATCAATTCTATTGTACATTTTATAGGGGTGGGAGTAAAATGTGAATGCCCTAGTGTTGGGATGTCGATGCCTCCAAATGTCAGTAAGGCCAGCCTCAGCCAATAATCGTTTCCCCGTGTTGGACAGGGTCCCTGTTTGGCCCCATCGTTGCGCAGAGCGGTCCATGTCGCCAGCGAGCACCATATTAAAGTCCCCTCCTAACAAAATCGTTTTGTCGAGCAAGCCCGCAAGCTCTCAAATTTCTGTCTTAATAAAGCCCTCTTGTCCACTGTTGGGAACATAGGTAAAGGTATAAGCCAAGAACCTCCCCTTGATTTCAGCATGTTTGCTACCAACATGCCCCGGGAACTTAGAAGATACCAAGATGGCTACCGCAGCAGTTTTGGAAGTGGTGGGGAGAACATCTGGTGAGGGAATGCCTTCGACCTCAGTCGGTGGGTATCAGCAGGGAGCAAATGCGTCTCCTAGAGTCGGCAAATATGGGCATCTGAGCGCTCCAGGTAGGACAGAAGGGCCCAGCCCTTAATGGGATTATTCAGCCTTTTCACATTCAGGGACACAATATGGATTTCAGGAGCCGTAGGAGTCTGGACTCAGACTCTCCAGGCTGGACGATGCTGCCCCTGTAGGGGTTGGAGACATGGTGTGATAGCATGATGTAGCCTTTAACAAATAACGAAGGAAGAGGAAGTGGCCCCAAAAAAAATAACCCCAAACAAAGAACATAAAAAAAGAACAATTATGTAGAAAGTCCACAAGAATCCCAGACGAATCTCCAGTGGTGAAAAGTAGGATGGATAGCAGGAACCCCCGCTGCCCCTCCCTGCCCCGGACCTGGCCACAACAGCCGGTTCAACCCATCAAGAAAGCAAAAGTCGGCACCTCAAAAGTTGTGGATCAGTCTGGGGTGTTGGGAGTCCTCTGACAAGGTCTGAAGAAATGCTGAGCGTTCTTTGGCCATCCCTTCTGGATCTGGGTGCGAGCCCAGCGGCAAGCTGCTGACTCTCTGCCAGTGGTTGTTGTCAGCACGGCGGCTGGAGGCAGCAGGTTTCTCCGATCCGGCGTGGTCAGCCTCCGGCAGTGGAAGGAGAGATGTTGCCTCCTCCAGGGAGAGCAACTGGCGGAGTCTACCCTCCCATTTGAAGATGAGATGAAATGGATTCCCCCAGGAGTAAGCGATGTCTTTGGAGTGGAGAAATGCAATAATAGGGCGAAAGTCATGTCGTTTCTGTAGAGTGGAAGCTGCCAAGTCTTGGAAGAGAAGAGGCCTACAAGAGCGAAACTCAATGGGGTGGTTGGACCATGCTTTGCGCAGCATACGCTCCTTAAGCTTGAAATCATGGACGCATGTCAAGATGTCGGGCGAAGGGGCCGTTGGGGATCGTTTGAGGCCTACCCAATGTGTCTGATCAAGTCGGATCTCTTGGTCTGCGGGATCTCCCAGGATGTGGCGGAACAAATCCACAACAAAGACCTCAATGTCCTTCTCTTCTGCCCCCTGAGGTACCACCCGAATCCGTATATTATTGAGACGAGAGCGGTTCTCCAGATTCTCCACATGTGATTGAAGGTCCGGATGCTGATCTCGCAGCCAGAGCACCTCCTGCTGGAGCTGGGACACCTCTTCATCTCTGGCTGGTGTCTGGTTCTCTAGGTCGTCCACTCGCTCCCCCACTGAATCAATGTCTTTACGCAATGCGCGGATTTCGGCAGTAAGATCTTTCTTCATAGTGTGGAACTCTCTGGTGAGGTCTGGGAAGAGTGATTCCATGACGCTACGGGTGACAGGCCCGTCGTGTTTCTTTGAAATCCCTCCCCTCAGCGGCCCCTCCGGTACGCAGCATCATCTCCAGTCCACCAGCCCCTGCCTTAAGCAACAAGTCTTTAACAGATCTATCCTTACGGGCTCTGGCAGTGGCCATTTGTAAGCGCCTCCACTCCCGGCCTGCAGCTAAGGAGCGGCATGCAGGGACGCTGCGCAGCGATTAGTTTAGTGTGGTAGGCCTCAAGGATCAGCCCGCAAAAGAGTCCTCACCTGAGTCAGGGCCACGTTGCGAAGAGGAGCGAGGTGCAGGCTGCGGACTCTACTCCCTATAGCGCTGCGCGTGGTGTATCTCGCGGTGGGGGCTCCTCTCACTCAGAGCTACTGCTGATGCCCGAAAGGTGGAGTAGGCCCATCCCTGTGATGGTATACCCAGGGGTGATGAGAGAGTGTCAAGATAGTGGTCACCAAGCCGCGAGTGTGCCCACTGGTAATTACCCCTCTCCTGGGCCAATGTTGGTGGGGGGGCCTCAGGGTGTGGGGGGGTAGGGCGCCCAGGCCGCACGTCTCTGAATCCACTAGGCCCACACTCACCACTTGTCAATTACCGTCGCAGGGCTTTCCAATCTGTGCTCCCAGGGCGCTGCACCGCTATATGGCTCCTCCAACTGCCCACTCGCAATCAGCCAGGCCTCACACGCTGCTAGATCACGAGCCGCCCAGTCAACTAGGCCTCACTGCACACGGGAGCCGGCTCCAGCCCCCGTGGCCTTACGCCGCAGCTGCACAAGGCTCAACCGACCCCCAGTGGAGAGGCCAGTCCCCAAGATGGCGCAGGCAGCCGCAGCAGCCGCGACAGTAGCTGTAGACCGAGGTCAACCGGTAGCCGCTCACCGCCGGATCACGGCGTCAAGGGACGCTGCCGCTATTGGGTCCTCAGATCTGCCGGAGCCTTTGCCACCTCATTCAGACAGGTAGGCCGCTCTGCTGTACTTGCCACCTCTGGGCTCCAGTCTCGCTGTGCCCCCGACGTTGCAAGCACTCAGGAGGTGAGCCCCCCCCCACCGCGCTGCACTGCGCGGCCCGGGGACTCGATCGCGGCGGAGCCGTCTGGCTCCCGATGCTGCAGTTTCGGGTCTCTACCGCCTCCAGGAGCGTCCAACCTAGCCTGGGCGATGTCCGGACCCCAGGGAGGTCCGTGAATGTATACCGGGTTCCGCTGGTCAGCGCTATGTAGGCTGGGCCCGGATAGCAGGACGGAGCGGCGGGTAGATGCCATCTTGGCCACGCTCGTCACCAATTTCATTCTTCCATGTCAAATTGTTTTTAGTGGCTAGCTGTATAATACCATTAATGACCCTGTTGAAGCGCTCAACAGCCCCATTGCCCGCAGGATGTTAAACCGATGAGGTTTTGTGTGAGATTTTGTTCCTTTTTAAGTAGTTGACAAATAACTCTGCGGTAAACTGGGGGCCATTGTTGCTGACAATATATTTGGCTAACCCCTCTTTAATGAAAACCTCATCCAGAAATTTCACAACACTTTGAGCATCGGTTTTGGTTACAAATCCCACTTCAGGCCATTTCGAGAAATGATCTATTAGTACAATGGCAAAGACCTGTTCCCCTTGATCTATGACTGGTCCCATAATGTCTATTCCTATTCTTTCCCAAGGCATGTTGGGACACAGGATAGGATGGAGTGGGGGCCTGAATGTGACTTGAGACTTATCAGATTTACAGCATTGCAGGCAGTTCCTTACAATTCTCTCTGTTGCGAGATCAACACCCGGCCACAGTACAGATTCCTAATTCTGCTTTTGGTTTCACCCATTCTCAGGTGTCCTTCATGGCAAATCCTAAGTATGGTGTGCCTGAGTTTGGCTGGGGGAATAATTTTTCCACTTTTCAAAAGGAACCCTTCTTCCAGTGAGAGGTCATCTTTCACTTCCTAGTAGGGCAAAAGCTCTTTATCAACATCTTTTTTCTTAGGCCAACCATTCACTATAATACTGCAGATCCTGCTCAGGACTGCATCATCACCTTGTTCTTCAAACCACTCCTTTAGTGAAATGCCATGTGTCTCCTCATGTATACTGGCAACACAGAATTTCTTGTCTGACTCACTATTGGAATCTTGCTTCAAAACAGGCATGCGGCTCAAGAAATCTGCCACCACGCTCTTAGTTCCGGGTACATGTTGTACTTCATAGTTGAAATCAAATAACCTAACAGGCATTCTTGCTAGTCTTGGAGATGTGCGTAAAGTCCTTTTGTGCTGAACACTTTAGTGAGAGGTTTGTGGTCACTTCTTAAAATCACCTTATTCCCCATACAAACTGTCTGAAATGTTGCAATCCCCAAATACATGCCAAAGCTTCTTGCTCAATGACAGAGTACTTTTCTTCTGTCGGTGTCAGGGAACGAGAGGCGAAAGCGATGGTGCATTCTGTGCCCTTCGAATCTCTTTGGGTGAGCACTGCGCCTAAACCTCTTCCACTGGCATCGGTGGTTACAATGTTGGTTAATGAGGGATCAAAACCTTGAAGGGGTGGAGCAGAACACATCTAATTTTTCACCAAGCAAAATGATTTACGACATTCGTCAGACCAAACATATTTGTTTCTTTTTTTGAGGAGTTGTCTCAAATCATAGCTTTTGGTTGAAAATTTCTCAATAAATTTTGAGTAGAACTCGATGAGACCCAGGAAAGACCGCATCTCATCTTTGTTTTTGGGCTCTGGAGCATTGAGGATGGCATCTAGAAGCTCTTCTTTGGGTTTTATACCATCTGCTGTGATTTTGTGCCCCAAGTATGTTACTTCTGAATGGGCAAATTTGCACTTGCTATGTTCGGCAGTAAGCCCCTTGGATTCAAGAATCTCCAGCACCTGCACCAATTTATCATCATGTTCTTTTTTTGTTTTCCCCATTACCAATATGTCATCCTGAAATAAGAGGATGACATTGACATCTTTAAATGTTTCCTGCATCAGCCTTTGGAACTTAGCAGCGGCAGATGCCAAACCAAAGGGAACTCTTTTGAAGCGGAAACACCCAAAGGGGCTGATGAAAGTGGTCAAGCTCTTGCTTTCAGGGTGCAACGGAACTTGATGGTATGCCACCTTTAGGTCTATGGTGGAAAACTACCTAACCCCTTTGTGTCAAGTTTAACAGGTAGCCAGTAGCCATTTTAGAAGAATGAGAAGGCAGCAAATGTGGTGACTAGTAAGTGGACTGATGTTCAAGTAAGTAGTTGCTTAAGGAGGGCGGAAGTGCATAGAAAGTAACTGTACCAGAGTCAAGTAATGTTGTGCCTATAGCATAGAGGAAAACAAAAACGTTGGTGTGGTGTCACAAACCTATTCCACACAAAATGTGTACAGCAGGAACCAGAACGTGAGCTGAGTACTGCTGTGCCTATCAGCTTAGAAAGGCACGCAAACGTGGTGATTTTCAAAACTTACCTCTACTCCGTGTGCCAAAGAAGCTCCTCGATGATACAAGTGAAGGTCGGCAGCGCAGATGAGAAAGGCGGGGGCCGTCATTGGCTCCGCCGCAGGTATGGCGGGGCACCGCCGCCCCTCGCCTGCTATCCATGGTGGGGCGCACCCCCGCTGCTTCAGGCGAGGAAGCGCCTCATCATCGATTGGCCCAAAGGGGCTTCCAAGTGACCCGGAAGCGATTGGATCGCTTCTGGGTCAAGCGGGAGCAGAGGTCAGGCCGGTTCGCCTGACCAATCTGGGGTTCAAAAGGCCGGGGAGCACGGGAGCACAGGAGACGGTCTCTTTTTCCCGCGCTCCCAGGCCTGCCCTACCCAGCCTTTTAGGAGGCTGTAATTTTTTTTTCTTTTTCTTTTTTGTTTCCCTGCAGGTAACCGTATCCGGTGGGGTGAAGGGAGTACGGGTCAGGAGAGACGGTTTTGCTGCAGGACGGTATGTTCCTTTATTTCAGGCAGTGGCTGCAGGTGATCGGTGGATTTGTTGGGCCCGCATCGACGGAGAAAAGAACTGCTAGTGTTTCCAGGCAGCGGTAATTCCCGAGCGGTGTTTTCTTTTGTTTTCGTGCAGGTTTCCCGGCGAACAGAAAGCAGGCGGCAGGACGTGGAAAATTGGGCCCGCATCTGTTAAAAGGAAGGAAGGGCGCTCTTACACAAGGCAGCGGTCGGAAGATTGCTGGCAGGGAGCGATGTTACGAGCAGCGCTCGCGTTACTCGGAGGTACCAAAGTGGGGGGTGCACAGCGGGAACGGTATCGGGGCCGGTCGGGGACAAGGCGGCAGCGTAAAAGCATGGTCCGTTGTCCACAAGACTTCTAATACTCTGGAAAATAGAGGCGGGTGAGAGTAGCGATCACGCTGCTCACAGGCATGAGGGGCAAGAGCATCTGGAAAAAATTATTCACCTACCGCTATTGTTGAACCACAGAACTGTGTGGGAAGGTTGTTATAAGTGAACTGCTCGTGTTGCATTGCTCAAGTAGCAGTAACATAACGCTGACATCCTGAGATTCTGGGCAAATCACTACATCTCCCCAGTACCTTAAAATAACTTGTGTGTGCAAGGAAGGGGGGTGGGCATTTGTGTAGCACCCAGGGGTGCGCTAAGTAAACTAACATTACTGTATTCTTTGAATCAAAGGTGTTTAATTTTGTGTGCTCAAAACATATGGTAACCTGTGAATTTTCATTATAGGAGTGCACACATGGGTATTGACCTCGCGGTTTCAGCGAGAGGCGAAACAGAGGACATTACTTTTAGGGGTCACAGACAGGCCTGCACTTCACTGCTTCTGTGGGCCGCCGGGCTAGAGTTTACTCGCCCAACACCCAGGCTAGCTGGTGTGGCGCGGTCCCAGTTGCGTGGTGCTTACGGACAGTTTGTGGACCTCCAACTTGCGCAGGTAAGGACCTGGACAGGTCCCATTTAGGTAACAGATAACATTGCGCTCGCGGAGTTATTGCCTATCAGTGCGTACGTTACCTTTCAGTTGGTGTCTCAGGAGCCATGGCCAGTAAACGTGGCGCAAAGCGTTCCGGCATGGAACACATGTTGGAATCAATGATGCGTAGGATGCGACAATGGATAGGAGATGGGGAAAGGTAGAGCAAATGGGGCATAGCCTTGCGGAGCTCAGACAGAAGGTAGATGGGCAGAGTGGCCCAGCAGGCAGGCCCAAGCGAACCATAGTGCCCCCAAAGCCAGAGGGGAGTTGGACCCACTACCCAGGCGAGCTAGACCCAGGAAGGGGGAGAATCAGGATCCCACACCAAAGCAGCCTTTAGGGGAGATTCCTTCGGGGGAGGGTCCCTCAGGGGTTCCGGTGACACCGGTGACCCCCACACTTTCACCAGAGATCCCGGCAAGTGTCCCATTTATCTCTGTGCCTACCCCGCTGGTGCCTACACCAAGTTTGGTACCTCCGATTTCAATCCCGGTGGTCCCAATGATAATCCGTGTGGTGCCCACA
This sequence comes from Lissotriton helveticus, assembly GCF_964261635.1. Taxonomy (NCBI): domain Eukaryota; kingdom Metazoa; phylum Chordata; class Amphibia; order Caudata; family Salamandridae; genus Lissotriton; species Lissotriton helveticus. The sequence goes on along the minus strand of NC_136068.1, from coordinate 1,621,861,879 downwards.
CCTAGCCCCGCATCATCAGTGGCCCCCCACTCCGGCACCACCAGGGCGTCATCAGGTACCGCCGGAATTAGCGGCTCAGATAGCGGCAGCTATCCATGGTTAGGAAGAGGGGGAATGTAGCCGTCTTCAGTGGGTGCACAGGAAGTAGGGGAGGACCCGTTAGCGGAGGCACTGAGGATTGTGGCAAAGATTATTGCTGGCCCAAGCGGGGTGCCAGGCACTGGGCCAGGTACTTCCATTTTACCCCAACCCGCGCTACAGGAGAGCGGCACTGGAAAAGACAAGATGGCGGAGCCAGCGGGAGCTGGGGCAATAGGTAAGGAAGTGTTATTGCCACCGCTGGGCGTGGGTGTGCTACCCACGTGGAGGGAACATCTGGCTAGGCATGTAACACGGGAGGTAAAGCAATTGGTATGGTCTGGTGCTTACATTAATATGTTCTCCTTGCTTGTGGATAACAGGGAAATGGAGTATGCCAAGAAGCCGAAGGATTGGATGCTCCCTAGTGAATGGCATGTTAAAATGTTGAGATTCAGGGTGGAGGAGACTTTGAACAATTGGATTAGGGCTTTCTCTGTGTTTATGGCTATAATAGCTGAGCGTTCGCCTAATCTGCAAGCAGAAATGGCGTGTTACTAGAGCAGGGTTACTATGACTTATGATAAATATGGGGGTGTAGGTTGGAAGGACTATGACATGAATTTCAGGAATGCTAAGGAATTTGACCCCTCACTTACCTGGGACCGGGTTGACTCAATCTCGTGGTTTGATCAGTTTGGCCCAGGAAAACTGGAACAAAGGTCACACTTCCCAACTTCCCAAGCACCTCAGCCCTTTCGGCCACCACAAAGCGGGGTCACGGCCCCTAGTCCAGGGAGTGGGGGGGGGATGAAAAGGGATATGCTGGGATTTTAATAGACGGACTTGCACCAGGGTCCAAGGCACTTGTAAATTCAGACGCCCATGCTCCATATGAAATCACCCCTCTCATCCAGAATCAAAATGCCTCAAGAAAGGTAACAGATTCTCAGGCAATAGGGGGAGGAAGAAACAGGAGTAAGGAGAAGGAACGAATGTTCTGACTATGAGTCCTTGGTTAAACAGGTACCCGGACTATGCCACGGCTAGGATTTTACGGCTTTAGGATTCCAGCAGTTGACTGCACAGGGACACCAGAGTGTAAAAATCAGCTGTCTGTAAGGACCAATCCGGGGGGTAGCAGCAGTGAAAATTGCAAAAGAACTTCCGCCTGGGTGGAATAGCGGGTCCTTTTGATCACATCCCTGTGCCCAACTTTGTCTGCTTGCCCCTGGTGGTGGTCCCAAAGAAAGAGGAAGGGAAGTTCAGGTTGATTCATAATCTGTCAGCCCCTAGAGCCAATTCATTAAATGACGCCATCAACGAAGAAATCTGTAGCGTGTAATATGCCTCTTTTGAACAGGCAGTTGATATGCTAAGGGTTCTGAGACCATGGGCCTTGCTAGCCAAATCAGATATTGAATCCGCCTTCCGGCTACTGCCTGTACATCCTTTAGATCACCACCTTTTAGGCTTTTCATTTCAGGGCAAATTCCTACATGGATATGTGCATGCCCATGGGGTGTTTCCTGCACTTACTTTGAAAAATTCTGTTCATTTTTGAAATGGGTTTTGAGACAGGCAACGGGGCACCAATATGTCATGCATTATCTGGATGACTTTCTATTTCTGGCGTCAGCGGGCTCCCGGGAAAGCGCTTGGGCATTGCAGGAATTTTGCGTGCTCATGCGTGCTTTTGGGGTCCACCTGGCGCCAGGGAAGATGGTGGGTCCACATTAGAATTTTTAGGCATTGAGTTAGACTCTGTACAGTGATGTTTTCGGTTACCTAAAGAACAAATATGGAAATTTAGAGCAGCACTCCAGCAATATTTGGCAAAAGATAAAGTAACCTTACATCAGCTACAAAAGACAGTTGGCCAGTTGAACTTTGCACTAAGGGTAATGCCTATGGCACGGCCATTCTCCCGTTCCATCTCTCAGGCCATGACAGGCCTGCAAGAGAAACACCATCACACAAGACTGTCGTCTGAGGTTTGCCAGGACATGCGAATTTGGATCGCATTTCTAGAAGGTTTCAACGGCAGGGTAGTGTGGCCCAGTCCCCCCACTACTTCCGCGGAGTTAGGTTTATGGACTGACGCTGCAGGCAGTGTGGGATTTGGTGCCATACTCGGGAACGAATGGGTGGCTCAACAGTGGCCGGCTGGGTGGGGTGAGAGTGGTCTGACAGCCAAAATAGGTTTCCTGGAACTCTTTCCCATCTGGGTTGCACTGACTGGCCTCATCATTTGCGTAATCATTCTGTGATTTTCTGGTCAGACAACATGACAGTGGTGGAATGCATCAACCAACTGGCTGCCCGGTGTAAAATGATCCTCTGCCTGTTGAAGGAGATAGTGCTGTTGTGTATGAAGTTGAACGTACAGTTTAAGGCTAAACATGTTCCGTGGTGCTGAATAATGCTGCTGACGCACTCTCTCGCTTCAAGATGCAGGTTTTCAGGGAACACCTACCGTCTGCAGAGGCGACACCAACACACTTCCTGGAAGCACTCTGGCAGATTGGTGCCCCCAGCTACAGAACCTCGTGGCAGCTAGCCTAGTGCCCAGGACCAGGGGCGTTTTGGTCTTACTGCGCTTTTTTGGGGCAGGATTGGGCAGATAGCTTGCATAAGTCAGGGGCATTCCTCCAGTATTTAGACGCATTGAATAAAGACGGGCGCTCTGCGTCGACAGCCAGGCGTGATGTGGCAGCGGTTTCTTTCTTTGCACAGATCAGGGACACCAGGGACCCCACGATTAGTTTCATTGTGAGGAAGGCACTAAAGGGGTGGTGGCGCCTCCAGGGGGCCGCCCCGGACACGAGACAACCGATTGGCTTAGAGCGGCTGACATCACTGCTAACAGCCCTGGGTGGCATTTGCAGTTCAATAGGAGAGGCATTACTGTTTAGAGCCGCCTTTGCACTGGCCTTTTATGGGGCATTTAAGGTGGGTGAACTGGTGGCGCGCAACAAACAGGATGTGCTAGGCGGGCTCCAGCTGGAGAATTCGAGAATACAGGGCAACACACTGCTAATAACCATTAAACAATAGTACTTCACCGGGCACAAGATAATCCATGCTGCCAAGTGATGCACCTAGAAGCCTTCCTCCGACAGAGGAATAGTGCAGTGGGGGGCAACTTTACTAATGCATGCTGACGGTACCCTGCTTACCAGGTTCCAATTTAAAAGGGTATTGGCCATGGCGATCGACAGGACAGGTTTGGATCCAAAGGACTTTGGGCCTCATTCATTCAGAATAGGGGCTGCCACAGAGGCACCAGCTAGAGGGTTGCACAGCAACAGTGTGAAAAGTATTGGAAGATGGTCTTCTAATTGTTTCAAGCGCTATGTGTGGCTGCACATGTTGTGATGGTGGCAATGAAATTGTGGACTGATGCCTGTCCTGTTTGTTTGCTTATATTTAAGTTTCTCGTACCTGTCACGTAGGGGGGAACCGCCGTCGGCACATCACCAGCAAGATTCTTCACAACTGCGGCCACATCCACAGGACAAGGGAGCACATGTTGTATGGGTCATTGGTCATTCTTATATACGGCGCATGAAATTTGTTTTTCTTTCAGGTAATTACAGACAAAGACCTGAGCAGGATGGTTTCAAGGTTTCTTTCCATGCCTCAGTCAGTTTAGGGGTTTTGTTACAGATCTGTTGAGTAGACACAGTCCTCCACCCACAATAGTTATCTTACATTTGGGTGGGAACGATCTGGTAAATCTGGCGAGAAGGGTCCTGATGGAGGATATAATCTCAGAAGTAGGCTGGTTAGCTAAGGCATGCCAAGGCTGCACCATAGTTTGGTCTCAGATGATACTGCAGCTCAAGACACTTCTATTCAACTCCCCACAGTAATCCCTGCTACTATCCCTGCCTCTGCCTAAAACATCTATTGGATCCTTAGCGCTTGGACGCCCCCGGGCAACAATCGCGCTTTACAAATACACATACAAATACAAAAATACAAATACTCATATTCAAATGGAGGGGGGTAGATTCTGTGAAAGCGTTGAATCACTCGGTGAGGAGGATCAACAATAAAATAGGGAAATTGTTCAGGTCCCCTCAGTTGCAAAACATAGCGCATGGGTGTGTCGGGGGGTAACTGTACTTCTTAAAAGACGGGGTCCACCTGACTAGGTTAGGTAAAGAAATCCTATTGGAAAATATGATGGCTTGGCTAGGGAGTGTCAAGGCTGGGCATGACCTTTCAGTGTAGGAGGATAGGGGGGCCAGATAGTCGGGCAACTACGCTGGCCTGTGGCGGTAAGGTCATGATTGGTGAGCAGTAAATTTAAGGTCCTTATGGGGCGGCGCCATTCTTGAATGGGGCGGCCCAGGGGGAGTGACAAGTCGTCTCTCCTAGAACTCCAGGGGCGGTACATCCGGTTGGCTGGATGGGTACAAGGAGGGGGGGGAGTCACGTTTTCTTTAGGCTGGTTGGCCACCCCGCACGGGCACAATGACTGCACTACACGGCGCAGAGTGTGAGGGCCCCCCTTTTAATGGAGTTCATGGAGCGTACGGGGGAAACCGGGGGGGGGAGTACCCTCTCGGTAAATGGGCCATCTGCGCATGCGCACTCCTACGGGAGGGCGTGGCTAATTGATAAGGATCTGACACCAGTTAGTGACTTTGCTGTAGGCCCAAATAGGATACGCAGAAAAGTAATTAATGTATGATTATGGTTCAGATATTAGACTCGGATAGGAAATACTTTGTATTAGAAGTATGTTAAGGTTAGCCATCTGATATCTGTACATATGAATTGTAATCAAATGTCATGCTACGTTTTCTGCTTAAAAAATGGTGTCAATATTTTTTATTTCAATTTTTATTTGATTTTATGTTTTAATAAATACGGCCGGGGGTTGTATGACCCCCCGCCTCCAAAGAAATCCTCTCTCATGTCCATCTTTAATAAATGTTGGTTAAACACAATGTGGGGGAGGGGTATGTTCGGTAGTCCCTGGCCATAGAGAACGGCGGGCGGTCATTGGCCTCGCCGCAGGTATGGCGTGGTAACGGCCCCCCTCGCCTGTTCTCCATTGTGGGGCGCACCCCCGCCGCGTCATCATAACGCGGGGGGCGCGCCTCATCATCGATTGGCTCAAAGGGGCTCCCAAGTGACCCGGAAACTATTGGATCTCTTCCGGGTCATGGGGGAGCAGAGGTCAGGCCGGTTAGAACCGGCCTGACCAATGTGGGGTTTTAAAGGGCGGGGAGCGCAGGAGACGGTCTCTTTTTCCCGCGCTCCCAGGCCTGCCCTACCCAGCCTTCTAGGAGGCTGTAATCTTTTTCACACCCACCATCCCCTAAAAGCAGATATTGGTTATTGTATTATAAGGTTGTTAATATGGCTTTTCCCCAATGTGACAGGTGTGTCGTATGATTATTTTTGTTCCTTAGAACTTTTTCCCATTTGTAGGTAATCAATCGTCGTATTTATTGCTATTCCTTGGTCAGGCGGTAAGGTCATGATTGGTGAGCAGTAAATTTAAGGTGCTTAGGGGGCGGCACCATTCTTGAATGGGGTCGCCCAGGGGGAGGGACAAGTGGCCTCTCCTAGAACTCCAGGGGCGGTAAATCTGGTTGGCTGGATCGGTGCAGGGGAGGGGGGCGTCACGCTTTTTGTAGGCTGGTTGGCACAATGATGTCGCTAAACGGCGCAGAGTGCAGGGGTCCCCTTTTTAGTGGAGTTCATGGAGCGTACGGGGGTAACCGGGGGAGGGAAGTACCCTGTCGGTAAATGGGCCCTCTGCGTATGCCCCCTCCTACGGGAGGGCGTGGCTAATTGATAAGGATCTGAAACCAGTTAGCGACCTTGCGATAGGCCCAAATAGGATACGCAGAAAAGTGATTAATGTGATTATGGTTCAGATATTAGACTCGGATAGGAAATACTTTGTATTAGAAGTATGTTAAGGTTAGCCATCTGATATCTGTACATATGAATTGTAATCAAATGTCATGCTACGTTTTCTGTGTAAAACATTGTGTAAATATTGTTTATTTCAATTTTTATTTGATTTTATGTTTTAATAAATACGGCCGGGGGTTGTACGACCCCCGCCTCCAAAGAAACCCTCTCTCATGTCCATCTTTAATTAATGTCGGTTAAACACAAGGCGGGGGAGGGGGATGTTCGGTAGTCCCTGGCCATAAATGCTGCATTGGTGCTTTAAGACTCCGTGAAGTGCTGAGTGGAACTGAAAATGGCACCTCGTATGTTATGTGCATCACAACGTCATGTAGATGAAGGAGTGGTGCGGCGTTGAATTATTAAGATTTGTACACCAAAGCGTGTGAAAGACGTGAAACGTCACGGTTGACAAGAGGCAGTTGGCGTCGGTTGGAGGAGAGCAGTTGGTTGACAGCTGACAGATGGTTGGCAGGTTGACAGTTGAAGCTCTCAACTGTGGCGAACAACACAAACAGGTACAATTGCTGCAAATTCGCCCCGAAGATCAAAATAAATGTTTGTGAACCAACAATAAATGTTACATGAGGGATTCATGCAGTGAGCAAAGTGCTGATGTAAATGTGAAACTTAATTTACGAGGTTTCACAAGTAAACTCCCTTAGTAGGATGGATCCCGTTTTCTAGTAAATCGCGAGCTTGTCCTCCGTATTCACTGACCTGATACGAGAGGTGCCTGAGTCCTTCGTAGTGGTGAAGAGTAGATTCCTCACTTATTTCTAATTCATTGAAAGTTAAAGAGATGGCTTCCTGCTTGCACGCTGACTCGGCTGTGTTGGAAGCCCGTCGCCAGTTTGTAATGAAGACAATCCACGAAAAAAGTATAACTGTGGTTTATTAGAATATTCCAACACAGAGTATGGAGGCCAGTGAGAAGAACCGGGATGTCGTCTGGTCAACATTCCAGAACGCTCAGCTGATGACAGAGGGGGGGGGGGATGGGTGTCGAGAGAGGACAAAAGGGAAAGGGAGAACGCGACACAAGAGAGCATGAAAGAAATCCAGATAATAGTTATTGCATAATAGAACAATATAACAAATCATAATGAGTATATAACAGCCGCTTGGAAAACTTTCGGAGGAGCTGGGGGAGACCGGTACTTGCGAGGAGAAGAAGGACCACATCAGCCCCTGCGGTATTCACATGTGCTGATAAGCGTGACGCGCAGGGCGGGAGGCGTCCGGGTGAAACCTAGGCCAAGGATGGGCACGTCCATGGCCGTCATCGCCTGTAGGAGGCTGGGCCCCCCTCTAAGCTGTTGGATCTTGTGTACGATTATGGGTAAGAGAAAAGCTAATCAAACTGACCACGGGGAGATACTATTAATACTCTGGACTTGGTCTTAACTCGGGTTGCTGGTTTGTTATTGAAAGAAATAGAATTAACGGAGCAACGCCTCTAGGTAAGAATTTCTTCTGATGCAATTGTGACTTCCCAAGTGGAGGACATTCGGGATCCTGCAGTGTTATTGGAAAGAGAAAGCTAGATTAAGTAGCCAGCATATAAGCTCTTGTGATGATGACTTAGCGTTGCCATGTGAACTGCCAGTCAAGAGAAAATAGGGAGGACCGAAGAATAAAACAGCCTCAAAGGTGAATAAGGAACACAAGACTGCTACCATTAAAGAGGAACCAAAAGACAATACATGTATCCATGATTTATGCCAAAGACTTGTAAAGCGCCCTTTCATCACTAATAAAGCCATTAATGTGTAGATTATCAAAAATCGAAGACAGCCTTACTGCCCTCATCATTGCCAATGGGTGTATGATAGAGGAGGGAGAGGACTCTGACAAAAAAGGCCAAATAGGGGCCAGGGCCAGTTGGCCGTTTATTTCACAGCGACCTCAAGAATGACAGCTAAAAGTGAATTTGGGGCAGAGGATGGACTTGTGGGAACACCCATATCCCCTGCACCATCGGGTGAGGGTTGTAAAATCCAAGTAAAGATAGCCAATGGGAAGCAGCAAAGTCTACTTTAGGGTCGCATCCATTGAAGAGACAGAATAACCCAGGGTCAGTGAGTTACTCTGACAAATGAACAAAGGGAAGGTATGGTTGATCGAGGGATGAGGGAGGGAGTTGGCTCCCATAGAAGAGTGGGGGGTAACGTGTAGGGGAAAGTTAGAACTTCCCGCAGCTGCATGCCCCTATGTTTTAATCCTGGCTAACGTCCCTGAATTGAGAGGGGGACATATAGAGTGAACAGAGCAGCATATAGCAAAATGAACTCATTGGCTATCAAGATTTGCCAGTTGGAGTTGTGCACTTAGGAACCATATTATAATGGTGAGGGAGTGGATTGGGTAGGTCTGTACCCAAACTGATGGTGATTGTATTGTGATTAATTTTTATGATCACAGACTAGTTGGAGATCTGTTGAGGATGTTACCTAGCGCCCCTTTAATTGATTCTCAAACTTTTTGCCTTGCCTTTGTTTTCTGTTTTTTGACAGACTACCAAAAATGCCCCGCCCCTCCTTTGATTGGGTGGGGTAGGTATATTTCCTCACAATACCCTCCCCTGCCAATCCTAGAGCCTGCCAGATCTGAAATAAGGATTGAAATATTCGGTACGTTCCACTGGAGGCTCTGGCGTGGAGTGATTAACTGGACACTGGTTTAGTGAGTTGTCCAACGATTAACCAACCTACCTCCAGAAGTCACAGGGAAGTAAAGATGAGTGAGATGGGTAGGTTTATGCTGAAACTGACTTCATAGAATGTCACAAGTTTGAGGCAGAAATTGGGGAACCCTGATTGGGTGAGCTTAGCGACTAACCATAATATTCTATGTCTTCACGATACTTCTTTCCAAACCACATGTTTGCCTTCCAAGGCAGGTAGAGCAAGAGGAGGAATCATTACTCTGATTTCTAACACATTTAGAATTAAGGTTTGAAAATTCCAAAACGAATCCCCCTTTCAGATTTTGTTATGTAAAGCTTCTAATGATTGGGATTGTTTTTTTTAAATTAATTTCCATTACAAGGATTTTGAAGAAAACATGCAAGATGTGGTTGCCCTCCTGGAAAAGGAAGTAGACTTTATTAGTGTAGTGCACCCTTAAAGCCTTAATATTTTATGGGTGTGTGATTTTAATGCACATAGTTGCAAACAGTTTACTAGGCGTGTATGTGGGATAGTTGATGGGGGGGCAACCCCCCATTTTTTCCATAATGAATATGGTATTGCTTATTATTTGAAACGTAACCATGATTAATACAATAGACATCCATATAGGGCAGTTAACAAAGACGTATGGAAGCATAGAGAGTGAATCAACAATTGATTATGTTTTGGCATCAGAAGACTTTGACAAGGGTTTATGAATTAAATTGAACCCCCCTTAGTTTTAGTGACCACGCTGCACTCATCTGTCTAGAGAATTGGCACGATAAGCTTAAGTTCTCAGGTGAAAAGTTCCCGGAGCCTTTGTAGAAATGTGTTCATCTCAAAGGGAGATGGTTAATAAGGATAAGTTTCACCCTTCGATATTTGCCCAGTAACTGAATAATGTCTTGATATGCTTCGAGATCAACCCGGATTTGGTAGAGTCTGAGAGCTTTCAAGGATATTCTGGGCTATACCAAAAGCAGTCTGACAAGGTCCTGTTCCCACAACCAGATGCCAAGTGTGCGCTGGTTCGATTCCACTTGTTCAAAGTCCTTAAAGAACTTACATGCTGCGTAGAGATTAGTGAAGAGTTTGCACATACAATATAAGGAAGCCTTGCCGGCTCAATTAAACTTCCTGAAAGAAGAGGCCTGGGAGAGCCTGAGATCGAAAAATAGTTGGGACTTTTGGAAAGTGAATGACGCCCCTAACCTTAAATAGGATAATGACCAGGCCTTAGATTTACATGTGGATGAAGAAACCTGAGTGGTGAGGAGGAGGACGCTCCAAATTCTTCGAAGATGGCTGAATCTAAGGACAATTTGGCATTTGCCTTGGCAGAGGTGAGGTGTGCGATAGCCCAGTGTAGCTTGAATAAGGCTGCTGGCCGGAAGGGGGTCCCAATACATTTTGTTTTAGAACATCAAGAGCTTTTGGCTCCATTCTTGAGCAATATTTTTCAAGCTATAGGTAGGGTGGTCCCTCCAGACTCCAGGCCCCCTATTTATTTTCAATCTACCCTAATGGGGTGGTTTCTGCATTGATTGGTTCTACCCCTGACTTTCCATACATTAATCTCGCCCCCATTCCAATTTTACTATACCCAGATAATGCCATGCTAATTGCGAGATCAGGGAAAGCGTTGCAAGAAATTGATTGGGTATACACTAATTTTATGGAGCTGGACCTTTGAATTAACGAGGCAAAATCTTTTGTATTAATCTCAGATCGACCTAAGAAATTGCCACCCTTCTATGTAAATACATGAAAGCTGGAGGTGGTGAACTCCCTCTCCTAATTAGGGATCTTATTTAACGCCAAGCACACCTGGAATAACATGGTAGCTAGTAGAGCCTTGTTGTTTGAAAAAAAACATATTGGCAATTTTTACCTTCATTAAGAAACTTAGGTCTAGACCTATCCTGGAAATAAAAAAGGTTTATCATGCAAAAGCTATATCTAGGGCCACCTATGGGGCAGGAGTCTGGGGCATGGTGGCACTTGATATTTTGCAGCGAATAGAGGATGGTTTTTATACTGGTCTTCCCCGCAGTTGTTCGAATTTTAATTGCCATATGGAACTTGGAGCATCATTTTTATCAGAAATAATCAGTTTAGTGTCCTTGCTACTGTGGCATTCGATTTGGAGAATGAAGACGGTAAATTTGAACCAGAGTATTCTTAGGGATTGTCTGAAATTGGGTCCTGTACACAAAAGAAGGAGGTTGCAATATCTAAAATGTCCATTTAGGTTACTGGGGTTATTAGAATTATATGAGAATCCACACAGATGCTAGCTTATTACAAAGCAGAGAATCAAGGAAATCTTTTTAGCATAGGCGGGGAAAGAGAGTATGGCAGTTAATTTCAAGAAGTCCTCGGTGATGTCATATCTAATGTCTCCACCCATTACAGAGAATTTGCACACCTATTTAGCATACTAACGAACCTCCAGCATTGTTTTATCTTTGTGTGGTTCCGGTTAAATGATATCCCAGTGATGCTGGGGTATCCAGGTCATGTCTATTGTTTAGGAGAAATGCCTTTATGCCCTTGTGACAGGTTGTCATCTCAAACAGTTTTACATAAAAAAAAAATGGTGGATTTTGCCCCTACTCAGTAGATATAATTTTAGACACTGAGAGAGTGGATCCTCTTGTATGTTATTCCTTGGCGTAATTTTTATGGTCTTCTTTGATGACATTTAATGTTGTGCTGATTAATGAAGTGTTGTATAATGATCTTTTATGATGATCTGAAATGTATTATACTGGAATGATTTTTGTAATTTGATGTGTTTTAACCTAAATTGGTGTTTTTATTTGATGTACTTTATATGCTATAGAAATGATGCGAAATAAAGATTAATTGATTGATTGAGTATATAACAGCAGGGCCTTTCGTGGTTCGGAAGGGGGCTGCGCACCCCCTCTCCTTAATGAAGATACCTGGCCTCAGGGATGGGTGTCCGGGCCTCAAAATGGGCTCTTGGAGGGGGCCCTACTCATGCTTCCCTCACCATATATTTAAAAAAAATAGTGGCTTCCATTTTTTTACATTTGTTTTTGCTGCAATCCTGCGGGAGTCCCGCATGTTTGCGGCGAAAAATTGAGATATTTTTTTTTCCTTTTGGGCACAGGGAGAGTGCCCTCTCAGTACCCCCTTTATATATATATATTTTAGCTTCGGGAACAGACGACTTAAGTCCCCGAGTCCTGTAATGGCTGCCAGCAATATATATATATATATATATATATATATATATATATATATATATATATATATATATATATATATATATATATATATATATATATATATATATATTACCTACTGGCGATAGCCAGTAGGTATATATAGTTAGGATTGTTTTCCATACGGAAATCGCAACATTCTATTGGGAATAACTTTGGCGCCGGTTGAGGAATCTTCCTGAAATTTTCCTTAACTTTTAACTTTGCCTCGCGGCGCTCCGCTCCTTCCCTGAAAGTTTGGGGGGGATTCGTCAAGCGGGGGCCGGGATAAAAGGGGGGTCCCAAAACGTGTTTTCCCAATGTTAATTTCCATAGGGCGGTTGGACTCACTTTTAGCCCGAACGGCTGAATGGTTTTCCATCAAACTTGGCAAAATTGTAGGGACTGGTAGCCCGATGTGCCTTTGCTATGTCTCAAGATATGTGCTCCAGTGGTTTTTACGAAAATTAACTTTGAAAAAATATATATTGGGCTACATTGGGCTATATATATGTTAGAGCCCAAATGTAGCCCAATGTAGCCCAAAGATCGCCACTAGAGACAAAAAAAAAAAAAACGTAGCCCAAATATCAGCCAGATGTAGCCCAACTATAGCCCAATGACAGAATGTCCCAGAGTGTTCTAAACAACAACTAGAGTGCTAACAGTCTTACTTATGACAAAAGTATGGCACACCTGAAGTCATCTTGATTGGAATAAAGTGTTTACACTTAAAACATTTAATTTGCAAAGGAACAAAATGAGGGGGTTCATTTTGCCATAGAAATTATGATTAGTGCTGAAGAAAGAAAAATTAGGGCACATTTTGAGTGACTTCTCAAATCCGCTTATATTTCATTAAAAACATTCTGATATGCAGTCTCCCAAGATGGCCACCAGAGACAAAAGAGCCCAAATGTAGCCCAAATATCAGCCAGATGTAGCCCAACTATAGCCCAATGACAGAATGTCCCAGAGTGTTCTAAAGAACCACTAGAACGCTAACAGTCTTACTTATGACAAAAGTATGGCACACCTGAAGTCATCTTGATTGGAATAAAGTGGTAACACTTAATACATTTAATTTGAAAAGGAACAAAATGAGGGGTTTCATTTTGCCATAGAAATTTTATATATATATATATATATTCACTGAAAAAACCATAGGTTACACACCAGTTATAGTTAAGAATTAGCATTTAAAAAACCTTTGAAATTCACTGAAAAAACCATAGGTTTCACACCAGTTATAGTTAGCTGGAAATTTTACTCGCATAAAACCATTGAAATTCCCACGTTATAGTTAGTTGGACTCACTATAACTTGCACGTCTGCAATGCACTGCTGATGATGTCACATATTACATCACTCATGCATATATTTAAATATTTAAACATTACTCGCTAATATATGTATTCACTAAGATACACTTAATAAGCCAGTTAACCAATCAATTTTTTTTTTTAAAAACACTGAAAAAACCATAGGTTTCAGGCCTTATATAGTTAGGAATTAGCATTTAGAAAACCTTTGAAATTCACTGAAAAAACCATAGGTTTCAGGCCTTATATAGTTAGGAATTAGCATTTAAAAAACCTTTGAAATTCACTGAAAAAACCATAGGTTTCAGGCCTTATATAGTTAGGAATCAGCATTTAAAAAACCTTTGAAATTCACTGAAAAAACCATAGGTTTCAGGCCTTATATAGTTAGGAATTAGCATTTAAAAAAACCTTTGAAATTCACTGAAAAAAACATAGATTTCAGGAGTTATATAGTGAGGAGTTCGTTTTTAAAAAACCTTTGAAATTCACTCAAAAAACTATAAGTTTTAGTGGTGTTCTAGTTAGCTGGACATTTTACTCATACAAAACCAATGAAATTGCTCCTATATAGTTAGTTGTACTAACTTTATTTCGCGCAACCGCAATCCACTGCTGATGATGTCACATATTAGATCATTCATGACATGGTCAGTGACATCACTGATGACATCTCAAATGACATCACTGATGACACTGATGGGTATTTTTAGGGTTCAGGGCTAGGTTTGGGTTTTGGAGTATAGGGGTATTTTTAGGGTTCAGGGGTAGATTGGGTTTTGGGGAACATGGGTATTTTAAGGGTTCAGGGCTAGGTTTAGGTTTTGGGGTACAGGGGTATTTTTAGGGTTCAGGGCTAGGTTTGGGTTTTGGGGTACAGGGGTATTTTAGGGTTCAGGGGTAGGTTTGGGTTTTGGGGTACAGGGTTATTTTTATGGTTCAGGGCTAGGTTTGGGTTTTGGGGTACAGGGGTATTTTTAGGGTTCAGGGGTAGGTTTGGGTTTTGGGGTACAGGGGTATTTTAGGGTTCAGGGGTAGGTTTGGGTTTTGGGGTACAGGGGTATTTTTAGGTTTCAGGGCTAGGTTTGAGTTTTGGGGTACAGGGGTATTTTTAGGGTTCAGGGGTAGGTTTGGGTTTTGGGATACAGGCGTATTTATAGGGTTCAGGGCTAGGTTTGGGTTTTGGGGTACAGGGGTATTTTTAGGGTTTAGGGATAGGTTTGGGTTTTGGGGTACAGGGTATATTTATAGGGTTAAGATGGGTTAGTGTTTAAGGGTGTTGGGGTATTTTAAGGAGTAAGGGTGGGTTATGATTATGGGGTGCAGGGGTATTTAAAGGGAGCAGGGTGGACACCCGGAGCTGGAATGTACAGAACCTGAGAAGAAAAAACAATGAAATATTGGGCACAACGCTCGCTTTTTTTTCTGTAATACGAGCCCTGCACACGCCCACGCCCCCAGCACACGCCCACAGCACAAGATATGAGACATGGCATGAAGGGCGGAACGTACCACACGCACCCAGCGTTTGTCACGCCCCCAGCACACGCCCACAGCACAACGCAGACACGCCCACAAGAGACTACTTTGCTGGCACGGTTCTTTTACCTTTTAAATGTATATGGTGGGCATCTGCATAGCCTATGTCCTTCTGCTGCAACTGCCCTTTCCTACGCTGTATTGGGTGTGATTCCTGAGATTACCCGCCTCAAAGGTTTGGGCTCTCTCTTTATTATATTAGTACAGATATATATATATTTTTTTAAAGATTTTTTAATTTGCATTTTATGGTACATAAACATAACAAGCATGTCAGCATTGATCAACACACCCCATCCTTTCGCCCCCCACCCTCCATGATTCATCATTTAAAGCAAGTCACTCTCCTCCATCCTAGCTAGCACCAACCGATTTCATCCCTGACCCTCCCCATGTACATCATATAGTCCAATAACATCTTCCCCCTGTCCTGTGTGAGATACTGTTGTGCCCCTGCAAGCTCAGAGTCCTCCATCCAGGCCATGATATCTACGCCATTTGCCCCACACTCTACCAAACTTTTTAGGGCATCCCCGTGCCTTGTACGTGACCCTTTCAGCTGCCATATATAAGTCCATACCTCTCCTCCATTCCTCCAGCTGTGGCAAAGTAGCTACCCCCACCTCCTTGCCACATCTCTCTTGGCAACCACCAATGAGGGCTAGAAAAATCAACAGTGGGCGGGCCAGGTCTACCTCATTAGTCATGCCTAATAGGACCAGTTTGGGCTCTAGCGGCAGAGTGGTCTCCAGCACCTCCCCCAGTTCCCTCAGGATCTCAACCCAATAAGTTTGAATATTTGAGCAGGACCAAATGACATGGAAGAAATCTCCTTAAATGTGAAGAAGGCTCTGGACTCCCAAAGTCTGGACACGGTGCACAGCTTAAAGGACAACAATCTGTTGTCTCTCCATTAATCTACAGAATGTTTTGAGCAATAAACCAAAAGAATTCAAATATTCATTCAGAACTTTGTTCCTTGTTTATCTGTAAATTTCAACAAGAAGACATAACTAATACATAGTCATAAATAATAACCAATAAACAATTTAAACAAATGTCTGATGTGTCTCATTCAATTATAAAGTTCCGCTGAACAATAGTACAACGAGGTAAATGTTGATTAGTATGAACGAAATTCC
This sequence comes from Lissotriton helveticus, assembly GCF_964261635.1. Lineage (NCBI taxonomy): Eukaryota > Metazoa > Chordata > Amphibia > Caudata > Salamandridae > Lissotriton > Lissotriton helveticus. The sequence continues at coordinate 1,621,845,950 of NC_136068.1, read as the reverse complement.
CAATGCATTGAACATATGAACCCTTCATCAGGGAAAAAAAAAATATTATAATGGGTAAACAGATGTTCAAAAATCAGCAAAATCCTCCAATTTTATCATCCGCAGGAAACCTGCAACACAAGAGTTAACATCTGTCAGCTCTCAGCTGTATGCATCATAATGCACAAACCTTCACCTGTTACAAACTAGTGAAAATAGAATTTGCACTCGTAGAATATGTAAAACGTGTGAAAAGAAATGAGGAAAAGGGAAAGGGAAAAAAAGCAGAAAATGATGTGGGGAACCCAAAGAGTGAATAACGGTGTGTTGATAGTGCAAATCGTTTAAAATAACAAAAGCGAGGTGATGATAGTGCATGTGTTTAAGACTGATACCTCTATACTGGGAATGTGTTGGCATGCTGCCATAACCCTGTCCGGTTGAACAACTAGTTCTCTTACCCGTTCTCTTTGCAGTCAAAGTAAAGGATTTCTCTGCCCTGAGCCAAACGCAGGGTAATCTATAGTGTGTAAAGACTGCTTCACAACGAGATTTTTTTATGCACTCTGAAAATTCAAAGGAAAAAACATGTACCTGTCTGATAATGTAAACGCTTAAGCCTGTAATGAATTGCCAAAAAGTAAACCACTTACCGATAACAAGTGGTTTCACTAGGAGAATCTTGGTCTCCGTGGCTTGTGGTATGCGAATCCACCGTTAAACATCAAGCGGTGTAATCAATAACTTAAGCCTCATAATCCTAAATCGAAATAAGATTACAAAAACTAGTGTTAGACTGAAATAAAACGGAGGAATAACACTCCGATGCTTTCTAAAGTGTAAACAATGTAAAGGAATGCTGGTACCTTCATAAGTCGGGTCGTGCTCGTGATCATCTCACACACTTCCGCGTTTGGAAACGCTATCCCGACGTGCACTACAGATTTAAAGGCATAGCGCCTGAATTGTGGGCTTGCCTTGTTACACGAACATGGGGAATAATAACAGTTTCATACAACATGGAAACCCATTTTTTTTAAATTCATGAGTATAAATTAGATTTTCTCGTTTTAAATTTTTTTTCCTTTTTATTTATCTTTAATTAAGTACATACGTTGTTAAATTTAACTATTTCCATTGAGCACTCAAAAGTCCACAAATACTTTTTCAAGCAATAAAGTTCAATTATTTATTTTTCTTGATTCAATTTGTCTTCTTCATTGAATTACAGTCTTCAATATATCCGTCAAATCAAATGCAGCCAAAGTACATCCAACACTTCATTGAATTACAGTCTTCAATATATTCATCAAAATCAAAACGCAGTCAAAGTGCAGCCAACACGTGTTTCGTCTGGTCCCATTTGACCATTGACTTCCTCAGGGCTGCAACCCAAAAACAAAGTACAGTAACCATTACTATTCAATTATTAATTCTCTATTTTGACAGAGATTTCAAATCTATAAGCCTTTAACATCAAAGGGAAACTTCCCCAAACCAAACCAGTGTAGTAGTCGAAATGAGAGTTGATAGTAGTTTGCTCACCACCAAGATGTAGCATAGAATTACCTATTCTATGATATCTGTGACTCCCTATGAAATGGGTAATTCTATGCCAAATTAAGACAAAAAACATTCTCCTTGAAGGTTTGACTTTCCTAAGTATTCACAAATATACTAAAACTCAGTACCATGATACTAAAACAGTGCTAAACCAAAAAGAACTCACGAGGGGGTAGGGAAGAATGCTGTGTCCATCTGCTGTTAATACTTCTGCACAAGCAACTCTTATCAGATCGGAGTCAATCTTTTGGGAGTGGTTGGAGAAAGATGGGCTGGCAGCCTGCAGCAGTTGGTATAGGGATCCCAGATTCCACTCCAATGTCTGCGTTCTTCAATTGTAGACCTCTCTCCTTCGAGTAACGTTGTAGTGTATAACTCTCTGCAGTTAGGGATCGTAACTGGTAGAACACTTTGTTAGTGATGTTCACTGGTAGAGATCATTTTTAACCATACTATTCACTGGTTGACATCCTATTTTTTGTGATCTTCATATGTAGACATGTTCTCGGCCTATGGTAGTAATCACTGGTCTATCTTGCTGTTTTATACCTCAATTGCAGATGTTTCTCTTGGTAGTAATCATCTGTAGTAGACAACTTTTGAGTGTACTCCTTAGTAGTATTCTTCCAAGCTGATGGAAATCATCAGAAGTAGATTTTTCTGTTGGTGGTTACCTAAGGTGATATAGCATTTTGCTTGTGATGCTCCACACCAGTAGACTGCCGCCTGATAAGAACATTTACTGGTAAACCTGTCCGCTGGTTCTCATCCTCAGTAATTCACTACTCTGACAATCTTTACCCGTAGACCTGACCACTGTTGATTATCTTCCCATGTAGACCTCTTTTTTGTTTGTGATCTTCCCAGATAGATCTATCTCTTGGTGGTGGAAAGGATGAAAATCCAAGACAACATGGGCAACTGTGATATTCAAACTATAACCCTTTGTCCCTGAAAGTTCCTCTATTGTTATATGGATTGAGCCCCTGGTCCTGATGGATGGCTTAACCTTCAAATCTGTGTTTCCCAAGGACACTCTTTTAGTGTTTACCTGAAAAATGTGCTCCCTATTGATAACTCTACAATGTCTCCAGGATCTAGCCCTTCTGCACAAGCACGGACTAGTGGTAGCATGCAGTAGCTGCAGTGAGGGGATACAGATGCTGGTCTTACCATGTCCTAAGTCCAGAGGTTTGGTACACACAAATACCCCTTCGTTTATAATTTTTGTGCACTTGAGAATATGAATATACACGTTTGCAATGTTCATTGCCATCATTGGAAACAATGTTTCACAGTAGAGCAGCCCCCTTGCTGCTGTATACATGGTTATCTGCACGCAGGATGTGACCACAGTAATGTCCTGTCCCAGGAGGAGTGCAGCTGTTCCCAATACATTTATGGACATTTTCTGTTGGATGCATTGACTTTGAAATGCGGTGATCCATGGCCCAAATGCCTGTAGTCTGAGGTAATTCTAGCATATTGAACACCTTGGCAGGCATGGAGTCTGCTGCTCCTGCTCCATCCAGAATAGTATGGCACTGCTGGTTACTGGGAGCACTGTAAAATCAATTGTCATCCCTTTTTACGTGGTTCCTGTTTGTTTTCAGGTTTTTGCAAACCTTAGAGCTCAGACCAAGTGAGCCATTCCATCATTCTAACAACTGTACTGAGGATAGTTTAAACTGTCATACTAGTACAGTGCCCTGCGCTGATGTAGTACTGTGTCATTACTTTCAGGATGGTGCAATTTTTCTTAATCACTTACTGCAGTAAAATAGGCTATATAGCCAGTTATAGGGCGGAATGTCTTATCCTACATGGGGTAACTGTTAGGAGTGTAATGTAACCTCTTGTAGTATGCTCTCACATATTATTCAGTTTTATTGGTGAAACTAGATTTTAGAGGAAATGTGAATAAAGTAAAATGCTCTTGTGAAATTAACACGATTCAGCGTGCATCCTAACAAATTACTCACAGAATTGTAGTGGCCACGTATAAACAATGTAGCACAATTATATTCGGCTCATTAGTGATGTGACGCAGTGACACACTGAATGTATTTCAAATGTTTATTAGGCAAATGATGTGGATGAAATAGACATAGTAATGTAGTATAGTGAGCGTTTCTGCTAAAAGTAAATAATATGGTGCAGTCATTATTTTAGCTTAATCTCTAGGCCGGAAACCACAGTAAATTTTAAATGTTCTTATTTCTGTAATTAATGCTTAGATTCCTATGTGATTCTTGTAGAATGTTACTTGTTTCCATGCTTTGCGTTGCAGGTGGACAAACGCTCTGTTGTGAAGAGTAAGAGTATTATTTCCATTAGATAGTTGAGCAATGAAGGAGTTACAGTTAACTTGGCCTTGCGAAGATAATGTGAAGGGGGGTGCGTTCACACAGGAGAGAAGAGACCAAAGACGAACTGTTGCAGAGAGGCGTACATGGAGACAGCCATGAAAAGAATCTACGTCATGGAAAATGTTGTGGCTGTGCCTACTGTAGACTATGTGTGAGAAAATCATTGTGGGACATTTACTGAATACAATTTTGAATATATGATGCATTGTAGAGAGAGACAGATGCCTCATTCCATCTTGCCTCTGACAGAGAGCACCTGGGTGCTAGCTTGCTTCTTTCCTGCTTGTGGCTTCATGCTGCTGACCCATCCGATGGTAGAGCGACTTCTTGGGAAGACTCAAACCACTGACACCTTTTCTCTTTGGAACCTCTTGCTTGAAAGCTAACTTATGAGTGTCACTTCTAGAGTTAGAGTAAGGATAGATAGAATAGGTACTTTATTGCCTTATTGTTACAGCTTTCTGCTTCTTTGTTTCTTGTCTCTTCACAATTTCGACAAAGAAGACCGGCTTCAAGCCCTGCAGGGAGTGCGGGAAAATGATGTCCATAACTCACCCGCACGAGGACTGCATTTGGTGTTTGAGCTCTGATCACGATGTGGATGGATGTTCATCTTGTCGGAAGATGAACCCGAAGGCCCAGAGGGAAAGAGAGACCAAACTCCTGGTAGCGAAGCTGAAGGCTGGGAAAGGAAAATCTTCGAGGTCTCGTTCTCGAAGGTCGAGGTCAAAGTCAAGATCCGGATCTCGAGAGGAGTCGTTTTCGAGGTCCGCTTCAGACCATGCTTCGAAGTCGAGGAGGAAGCATAAGAAGAAGAGGCATGAGTCCCAGTAAGGAGTCGGGCTCGAGGTAGAGGTCACCGAAGAAGGTACGTACTAAGGTGGTTACGCTGGATGTCTCGGATCCTGAAGGTGAGGCCTCGCCTTCGGAGTCGCGGGTACAGTCGCCGATTCCAGCTTCGAATCCGTCTCCGGCCCGAGATGAGGAAGAGGTTCAGGTGGATGTGGATTCTGCGCCTGTTGAAGAGCCGAATCCGAACCCTCCACAAGACCAGCCTGAGGGTTTCCAGCCATCCTTTCCAGCCCCAGGCCAGGACCCATCTGCGTTTATGGCGTCTTTTCAAGGGTGTGGTACCCCTCTGGCGCACCTTCAGGTCCCATGGGTCCTCTGGCCTTCAATCTAGGAGTCCCTCACTCCTATCCTCCTGCTCCATTCATGCCCTATATGCCGGCTCCGCCGCCGCCATGGCAATATCCGGCTCCGCCGAGGTCGTCGACGCCGCTTCCGGCGTCGCCCACTCCAGATCGACCTTGAGGGCATCCCACTGAGCCATTGGATTCGGTTCCGACGTCGATCCCGGCTCCGTCGGAGTCGTTGGTGGATCCGGCTGCGAGGCGTGTAAAGGAGAGGTCCAGAAGGGAAGCGCAACGCCTTTTGGAAGAGCAAAGGTATATAGAGTCACATCCTGATATGGAGGAAGGTGAACTGGAGGAGGACTGTTTTGAGGAACTGGCTGACGCTGGTAGCCTGGATTTCTCTCCAGAGTGGGAGTTGCCATCAGGCTCTGATACACCTTCTAAGGACGTCCAGCCTTATCATGTAGTGATGAGGAAGGCGGCGGAACTTCTACAATTGACATTGCCAGCAGTGGAGTTTAAATCCAATCTTCTTACAGACGTTTTGCATTCGCCTAGCTCTGTGGTAGAACCATTGCTTCCGTTTAATTATGCCTTAACGGAACCCATTTTGGAGGTGTGGAAAAAAACACTCTCAGCTCCTGCAGTATCCAAGAGTGTGGCGAGAAGGTACAGGGTTGCACCTGAAGACCCTGCTTTTTTGACGTCTCATCCATCACCAGAGAGTCTAGTCATACAAGCTGCCTGTTCCAAAAAGAATATGAGTGCCTTTCCTGAGGTCCCCGGTGTGAGAAGTTGGCCTGATATGCAGTGCTCACTATTCTAGTGATCACTATGTATCAGTCCAAACGACCCTTATTGATGATTGGTTGTAAGTCAACCTGATAGACCAGCTATCCTAGTAGCATGGACAAGAGCAGTCTTTAGGCTAAACTCTAGAAGGCGTGTTAAGCCAGCTGTTTTACCATCACATTTACCCCTTGAACACCAAGTGAAAGGACAAGTTGTTATGAAAATAAAGTATATTTATTTATAACACAACAGCCCTGGACTCTTTATGAGGACAGGGTGCTAAGCACAACACAAAACTTTTAAAGAAATACTGAAAGTCGCACAATTTACACAAATGCCCGAGGGGCACGAAAAACCATATACTACAAAAGTGGAATGCGAATTACTAGCAGGTAAGTAACTATTCTCAGAGGCTTTGGGATCGCTAGGACTAGACTACTGAACCTTTAGATTACGAGCAGGAGGCCTAGGGAGATCGGGTGCAGAGTGTGCACTCTCACGCGGGATGCGGAACAAAGTCTATGGAGGCTAGTAAATGCAAAGTTAGTGTTATCGGACGAATCCGACTAGGTAGAGCTGAAACGAAAAAGGATCTGGACACTTAGATAGTTAAGCTATGCTGGAGCACCGAAATGCTTAGGTTACCTAGCCCAGGGGCTGCGGCTGCATAGGTCTGAAAAGACGTCGGGAATCCTCGTTGCAGTCTATGGAGCCTGAAAGAAGAAGTTGCTGGCAGGCGACCAGTGATGAAGTTCGATGTGATCCAAGCCTGGATCGATGAAGATGAAGACCTGTAAGCAGAGGGGACCAAGTCCTGAATCACTAGCCAGTGATTAGATGGGCACCAGGATGGCACCGGGCGAAGTCACCTCGACCAGGTGAGTGGGCGACGCTGGGCTCTGCAGTCTCTCGGACCAGGAGGCGTTGTCGGCGACCAGGATGGAGGTGCGAGCTGTCCCACGGTGGTATCTGCTGTCGACGTCGATGGACCCAGGATTGGGGCAACAACTCTTGGCAAATGCAAGCCCAGGCGGTGGACTCAAAATGGCGTCTGGAGTGGACCAGGAGGGTCCGGGGTGCTCCTCGGTTGGAGGGGAGCAAGGGCCAGTCTGGAGCAACCAGACCAGCGGTGTTGTCGTCGTGGTTCGTCGTCAGAAGGGCCACTAGCCAACGGGCAAGTGTCCTGGACAACGCGGTGAGCAGCAAAGAACAGAAGGGCCCCACGCAGATCTCGTGGATGCTGGAGGGCTGGACTTCGGTGCTGGAGCTGCTCAGGGTTGGGGCTTCTCGAACCCCAAAGCACTCACTCAAGGATCCCTCGGTGGTCGTGCTGGGCAAGGGTCGTGCAGTCTTGAAGATGGCCGGTCCCTTGAGGTCTCGTCACACCCACGAATCTCAGCTGGGCTGATGATGTAGGTAGAGGTCAGAGGTGCCAGGGAAGCCGGTTCTCGTTGAGCTGGGCAGCAAACCTCGATGCTTGGATGGTGCCTGCGGGTGCAGGGTGACTACTCCTTAGTCTCAAGGGAGAAATCTTAGGAAGAAGTCTTGAGTTCCTTTCGTAGAAAGTAGTTTCAGGATTCAAAGATGATCTAATTTGGAAGGGGGCCTGCTCCTACCTTTATCCTGAGAAAAGGGGCTGGCACGCGACTAAGTCCTGCCCTATGGGTGGGACTAGGAGGGGGGTGGTTACACCCCTCTCCTTTGTCCGGTCTCTCCCCAGCTCAGGGGCTGGTGTGCCCCAGGAACTGGTTTGAGCCGGCATATGCACAGTGAGCACCGGGGTGCCACTTGCAGTCACCTTCCTCTATAGCCCTGCCTACCTGGGATACACAAAACCCTGTCTGGGATGGTGCTAGCACCGCCCCTGACAGGAAACCCTTTGTCCAAGCACTCCTCGCTGGAAGGACTCCCAGCAGCAGGAGGTCAGACTTGTGTCTCGGTGGCAGCATCCATTTTGTGGAGCTGAGGCTATGTCCAACTTTAACCGGGGTTACAGGCTACCAACATGTCTTCTCCCTCTAGGGGGTGGAATGCTACCCCCGTCGCCAGAACTGGCGAGGGGGTAGTATTCCAAAGCGTATGACACCTTACACGACATGTTTAGATATTGTCAGACCAAAATTACCATAACCGCGCGGATTATAAGGCACTTAAGAGTATATGGTCTGACGCTATCATGGAAACGGCTAAGGGATAGATCCCGAAAGCCGCAGACAGGCTCAGCTCATGCCAGAGCACCATCTCACACGATTCCAAGCACTCTGCCTTCAGGATTGTTAAGGCCTGCCATAGGAGTGACTGATAGGAGATCTGTGTGCCCATTTTAGGTTTAGATATAGGTATACTATATCTAAAGCAAAGGGTGATTACACCACCTTGCCCCAGCTGTCAAGCAGCCAGTTGTGTCTGTTTAGTTAGTCAGTCCAGGGGTGGCATAATACATGCTGCAGCCCCTGGGAGACTCCTGGGTGCACCTCTGCCCTGGTTACAGGGACTTGGAGAGGGCCCAGTGCCAATTCAGTACCTGGGTACAATTTGGAATAGAGAGAACAGCTAGGCTGTGGGTCTGATTAGCAGGCCCACAGCCAGGGAAAGTCGTAAACCAGTGAAGCAAAAAGCAAAAATCTGGGTGATCATAGGATTGCAGACCCTACTCTCCTACATGACCCCCCTCCCCCCAAACTTTGGGACAATAAGCTAACCTTGACCAGGTGAGTCTTCTTGCTCTAAGTGGAAATACCTGGAGAGCCCATCAGCATTGCCATGATCAGTACCAGGTCTATGCTCCACTGTAAAATCCATCCCCTGTGGGGAAATGGACCACCTAAGTAGTTTGGGGTTTTCACCCTTCATCTGATATAGCCATAAGAGGGGCTTATGGTCGGTCTGAATCTTAAAGTGAGTGCCAAACACGTATGACCTCAACTTTTTCAGGGCACACACCACAGCAAAGGCCTCCCTCTCAATAGCTGACCAATTTTTCTCTCTGGGGGTCAGCCTTCTGCTAATAAAAGCAATGAGCTGGTCGTTACCATCAAAATTCAGCTGAGATAGAACAGCTCCCACACCCAACTCAGAAGCATCTGTTTGGACAATGAAGGTCTTGGAGTAGTCTGGACTCTTTAGGATAGGTGCTGTGCACATGGCCTGCTTTAGGTCATCAAATGCTTTCCGACAGCTTGCTGTCCACTGAACTTTCTTTGGCATCTTTTTACTTGTCAGGTCATTAAGTGGAGTCACAATGGACCCATAATTCTTGACAAATTTTCTATAGTAACCAGTCAGGCCCAAGAAAGCTCGAACCTGAGTCTGGGTGGTTGGAGGAGCCCAGTCCTGGATGGCCTGTATCTTGTTCTCCAATGGCTGAACCTGGCCTCCACCTACAAGGTGGCCCAGGTATACAACCTGTGTCTGCCCTATCTGGCACTTGGTGGCCTTGATAGTGAGACCTGCCTTTTGCAGTGCCTCTAACACTTTCCTCAGGTGGACCAGGTGATCCTCCCAGGTGGAGCTAAAGACAGCTATATCATCAAGATATGCTGCACAGAAGTCATCCAACCCAGTGAGAACTTGATTCACCAGCCTTTGGAAGGTGGCAGGTGCATTTTTCAAACCAAAGGGCATTACCACAAACTGATAATGCCCACCAGGGGTAGAAAATGCTGTCTTGGGCTTGGCCTCCTCAGCTAACCTGATTTGCCAATACCCAGCTGTCAGGTCAAATGTACTTAAGTAGTTGGCAGAAGCCAATCTATCTATAAGTTCATCTGCTCTTGGTATTGGGTGGGCATCAGTCTTAGTGACTGCATTGAGGCCTCTGTAGTCTACGCAAAACCTCATCTCTTTCTTACCACCCTGGGTGTGAGGCTTTGGCACTAGAACTACTGGACTAGCCCAAGGGCTATCTGAGGGCTCAATGACTCCCAGCTCCAACATTTTCTGCACTTCTGTCTTGATGCAGTCTCTGACATGATCAGGCTGTCTGTATATTTTACTCTTGACAGGCAGACTGTCTCCAGTGTCAACCTCATGGATACACCAATTAGTTTGACTGGGTGTCAGAGAGAACATATGTCTAAAGGATTGTAGAACTTGTCTACAATCCTGTTGCTGATGTTCAGAGAGGCTGCCACAAAAGACAACACCATCTACTGATCCATCATCAGGATTCTGAGTGAGCAGGTCTGGGAGAGGGTCACTCTCTTCCTCCTGTCCATCATCTGTGGCCATGAGCAAGCCCATGTCCTTCCTGTCGACATATGCCTTGAGCCTGTTTACATGGAGCACCCTGAGGGGGCTCCTGGGAGTTCCAAGGTCCACCAGGTAGGTGACCTCTCCCTTTTGCTCAATGATTGTGTGGGGCCCAGACCATTTGTCTTTGAGTGCTGCTGGGGACACTGGCTCCAGCACCCACACCTTCTGTCCAGGCTTGTACAAAGTCAGGACAGCCTTTTGGTCATGCCAAGCTTTTTGGAGTTCCTGGCTTGCCTCAAGGTTTTTAGATGCCTTTTCCATGTACTCAGCCATTCTGGAGCGGAGACCAAGTACATAGTCCACAATGTTTGTTCCAGGCTTTTTGAGAGGTCTCTCCCATCCTTCCTTTACCAAACAAAGGGGTCCTCTTACAGGATGCCCAAACAGAAGTTCAAAAGGGCTGTAGCCAACCCCCTTCTGTGGGACCTCTCTGTAAGCAAACAAGAGGCAGGGTATCAGGACATCCCACCTCCTTCTGAGGGGTTCAGGTAGTCCATGAATCATCCCTTTGAGGGTCCTGTTGAATCTCTCAACAAGCCCATTGCACTGTGGGTGATAGGGTGTGGTGAACTTGTAGTTGACACCACATTCCTTCCACATTGCAGTCAGATATCCTGACATGAAGTTTGCACCTCTGTCAGAGACGACCTCCTTAGGGAACCCCACTCTGGAGAACACTCCAATTAGGGCTCTTGCCACAACAGGTGCTGTAGTGGTTCTAAGGGGTATAGCTTCAGGATACCTGGTGGCATGATCCACTACCACCAGTATAAACGTGTGCCCTGATGCTGTCTGGGGTTCCATTGGACCAACAATGTCAATCCCCACTCTCTCAAAGGGTACCCCCACCACAGGTAGTGGTATGAGGGGGGCCTTTGTAATGCCACCTGACTTACCACTGGCTTGGCAAGGGACACAGGAGCGACAAAACTCCTTGGTATCTTCATTCATATGGGGCCAGTGAAAGTGTGTGACAAGCCTGTCCCACGTCTTGTTCTGGCCTAAGTGACCTGCAAGGGGAATTTCATGGGCCAAGGTAAGAAGGAAACCTCTCTGAGACAAGGGGATGACCAGCCTCCTGGTTGCACCAGGCTTGGGGTCTCTTGACTCAGAGTACAGGAGTCCATCATCCCAGTATACCTTGTGGGTACCTGTGGCATTCCCTGCAGCCTCAGCAGCAGCCTGCTGTCTGAGGGGTTCAAGTGAGGGGCAGTCCAACTGTGCCTTTCCCAGGTCTTCCCTGGAGGGTCCCCCTGAGCCCAGAAACTCAACCTGATCAGGTTCAAGCTCTTTAGGCTCAGTTTCCCTCAGTTCTTTGAGATCAGCCTCCTCGGAGACTTGATCCACAACCTGGGGCAAGGGGGAAGGCAATGCCTTATCCCTACTGCTCCTCTTCTTGGAAGGTGTCTGGTCCATTGTTCCAGGATCCAGCACCTGTTCAGTGGGGCATCTTTTGGCCTGTGACCTAGTCACAGCAAGGACATGTGCTGGCAAGCCTAACATTTCCATGTGAGTCCTCTGCTCCACTTCTGACCATAGGGATGTTTCCAAATCATTGCCCAACATACATTCTACTGGGAGGTCTGAACTAACCACAACCTTCTTTGGGCCACTTACCCCTCCCCAGGAGAAATCAACAATTGCCATACTGTGATTGGTAGTGACATTGCTGGCATTGGTCACCAGGTAATCTGCACCTGGCATGATCTGTCCAGGGAACACAAAGTTAGGTGTCACCATTGTGACACTGGTACAAGTGTCCCTGTAGGCCTGAGCCATTTTTCCATTAATTAAAGGTGTCTGCCTGTATTTGCCCAAAGTATTGGGACTGGCATCAGGGGATATATCCACATCCCCTGTACAGACAAGGACAGCCTGAGTGAGTGTGCCAACTAAGTTGTCAGACCCCTCAGTTCCCAAGGTTAACCCAACTATTCCCTTGGGAGGTGCACTACCACTACTGACTGCACTAGGGGGTGCAGTTGCCTTAGGGGCTGTAGTGGTAGGAGTTTGCCCTCCTCTCTTGGTGCACTCACTAAAACAGTGAGACTTACTTTTTCAGTATTGGCACCACCTTTTTGACTGGCCTTCTTGAGTCTTTTTTTTTCTGCTGTGAAGCCTGACCCCCACCCTCTTTGGTTTGCTGGGGACCTGTTGAAGACTTCTGGTCATTTTGTTCATTCTTGTTACTACCCTTTTGGTCTGCTTTCTTCTGACCACCCTGGTTCTGAGTCTGGTTCTGCTTGACCCTTGTTCTGACCCATCTGTCTGCCTTCTTTCCCAATTCTTGGGGAGAGGTCAGATCTGAATCAACAAGGTGCTGATGCAACAACTGGTTCTGACAGTTATTTAAAATCAATCAATCAATCAAAGCATTTATATAGCGCACTACTCACCCGGAGGGTCTCAAGGCGCTGGGGGGGGGGGTCCGCTACTGCTCGAACAGCCAGGTCTTGAGCTGCTTCCTGAAGGCGAGGTGGTCTTGGGTCAGGCGGAGGTGGGTCGGAAGGGAGTTCCAGGTCTTGGCGGCCAGGTAGGAGAAGGACCTTCCTCCTGTGGTGGCTCTTCGGATGCGGGGGACGGCGGCGAGGGCGTGGCTGGTTGATCAAAGCTGGCGTTTGGGAGCGTAGAAGTTGAGGCAGCTGTTGAGGTATCCTGGGCCTTGGTTGTGTAGGGCTTTGTGTGCGTGGGTGAGGAGCCGGAAAGTGATTCTCTTGTTGACCGGAAGCCAGTGCAGGTCTCTCAGGTGTCCGGAGATGTGGCTTCGGCGGGGGATGTCCAGGATGATTCGTGCTGAGGTGTTCTGGATCCGCTGGAGTCTCTTTTGGAGTTTGGCGGTGGTTCCGGCATAGAGGGAGTTGCCGTAGTCCAGACGGCTGGTGACGAGGGCCTGGGTGACCGTCTTCCTGGTCTCGGTGGGGATCCATCGGAAGATCTTACGAAGCATGCGCAGGATGTTGAAGCATGACGAGGAGACTGCGTTGACTTGTCTGGTCATGGAGAGGGAGGAGTCCAGGATGAAGCCCAGGTTGCGTGTGTGGTCTGTTGGTTTGGGTGCGCTGCCCAGGGCGGGGGGCCACCAGGAGTCGTCCCAGGCGGAGGGTGAGGATCCCAGGATGAGGACTTCCGTCTTGTCCTAAAATCTGTTCTCTCATGATCAGATTATACAACCCTGTGTAATCAGTAACCTTGCTAACCAGCCTTCCAAAGCCCTAGTGGCACAATCCACAAAGTCAGACCAATCCTGAGACTGAATTTTCTGGGTATCCCTGAATAGCAACCTGTACTGCTCAGTGGTTAGGCCAAACCCATCAACCAGTGTATTCTTCAGGACTTGGTAATTGTTAGCATCCTCAACTCTAGTAGTGAGGAGCTTATCTCTACCTTTGCCTTCAAAGGAGAGCCACAGTATAGCTGCCCACTGACTTTGGGGGATGCACTGGACAGTGCAGGCCCTCTCCAAAGCAGCCATCCATTTGTGGATGTCATCCCCTTGTTTAAAGGGGGGCACTATCTTACTCAGGTGTTTAGTGTCTAAACTCCTTTCTTTATCTCTAGGGAGATTGCTGCCACCAGTGGGAACTATCCCACTCATCTGCTGCTCTCTAGCAAAGGCAAGCTTCTCTTTGGCCAGGGCAAGTTCTTCCCTTTCAATCCTTAGATTAGCCTGTTTCATCCTTGCTTCATGCTCTCTTCTCTGAGGAAGTCAATCTCCTCTGGGGAGAAATCCTTCTCCTCTGAGAAGAGGCATTAGAGTGCAGAGATCTATTGAAGTCCCTAGAAGGAGATCTATCTCTCCTAACTCCAAGGTTAGGCCTCATTAGGGTCAGTACTGGGGGTCCCCCAGATCCTTCCCTAAGTAGGTCTAAGTAGGTCTGCTGACTAGCTCAGGTCTGTTGTCTGCCTCATCCCCAGAGAGTTCCTCTTCTTCCTCCTCCTCAACTGCATTTTCAGTGTCAAGGAGGTCTGGATCACCAAGGGTACCCTCTAAGGCTGGCATACTCCCATCTCTATGAGAAGCTTTCCTAGCATCATATGTCTCTAAGAGACCTAACAGAAAAGGAGTGGTGGGGTTAGACCCCTGTTTCAATTTCCTGGAGGTACACAAGTGTCTCAACTCCTGGAAACTGAGAGCTGCGTATCTTGAGATGACCTGTGGAGGGTCACTAGCCACTAGGGGAGTCTCTGAAGACTCTCCATGGGTAGACATGCTTCTAGTGTGGTGTAAGTGATGCACCTACCTACACTATGGGTTTACCTACTGATCCCTTGCTAGAGTTGTAGTTTAGGGTGTGCTAAGCCCTAACACACTACAACAGCTGGTTCAGTAGAACTCAGAGTATTCTAAGTTAAGTTATATGTACCTATGTACCTATGTGATCTTTCAAATGATATTCTTAGGATACGTGTGTGGTAAAACAACAGCAATCTCAAATCCCAACCGCTGCTCACCAATGTGAGAAGTTGGCCTGATATGCAGTGCTGACTATTCTAGTGATCACTATGTATCAGTCCAAACGACCCTTATTGATGATTGGTTGTAAGTCAACCTGATAGACCAGCTATCCTAGCAGCATGGACAAGAGCAGTCTTTAGGCTAAACTCTAGAGGGCGTGTTAAGCCAGCTGTTTTACCATCACATTTACCCCTTGAACACCAAGTGAAAGGACACCACACAAGTTGTTATGAAAATAAAGTATATTTATTTATAACACAACAGCCCTGGACTCTTTATGAGGACAGGGTGCTAAGCACAACACAAAACTCTTAAAGAAATACTGAAAGTCGCACAATTTACACAAATGCCCGAGGGGCACGAAAAACCATATACTACAAAAGTGGAATGCGAATTACTAGCAGGTAAGTAACTATTCTCAGAGGCTTTGGGATCGCTAGGACTAGACTACTGAACCTTTAGATTACGAGCAGGAGGCCTAGGGAGATCGGGTGCAGAGTGTGCACTCTCACGCGGGATGCGGAACAAAGTCTATGGAGGCTAGTAAATGCAAAGTTAGTGTTATCGGACTAATCCGACTAGGTAGAGCTGAAACGAAAAAGGATCTGGACACTTAGATAGTTAAGCTATGCTGGAGCACCGAAATGCTTAGGTTACCTAGCCCAGGGGCTGCGGCTGCATAGGTCTGAAAAGACGTCGGGAATCCTCGTTGCAGTCTATGGAGCCTGAAAGAAGAAGTTGCTGGCAGGCGACCAGTGATGAAGTTCGATGTGATCCAAGCCTGGATCGATGAAGATGAAGACCTGTAAGCAGAGGGGACCAAGTCCTGAATCACTAGCCAGTGATTAGATGGGCACCAGGATGGCACCGGGCGAAGTCACCTCGACCAGGTGAGTGGGCGACGCTGGGCTCTGCAGTCTCTCGGACCAGGAGGCGTTGTCGGCGACCAGGATGGAGGTGCGAGCTGTCCCACGGTGGTATCTGCTGTCGACGTCGATGGACCCAGGATTGGGGCAACAACTCTTGGCAAATGCAAGCCCACGCGGTGGACTCAAAATGGCGTCTGGAGTGGACCAGGAGGGTCCGGGGTGCTCCTCTGTTGGAGGGGAGCAAGGGCCAGTCTGGAGCAACCAGACCAGCGGTGTTGTCGTCGTGGTTCGTCGTCAGAAGGGCAACTAGCCAACGGGCAAGTGTCCTGGACAACGCGGTGAGCAGCAAAGAGCAGAAGGGCCCCACGCAGATCTCGTGGATGCTGGAGGGCTGGACTTCGGTGCTGGAGCTGTTCAGGGTTGGGGCTTATCGAACCACAAAGCACTCACTCAAGGATCCCTCGGTGGTCGTGCTGGGCAAGCGTCGTGCAGTCTTGAAGATGGCCGGTCCCTCTTTGTCTCGTCACACCCACGAATCTCAGCTGGGCTGATGATGTAGGTAGAGGTCAGAGGTGCCAGGGAAGCCGGTTCTCGTCGAGCTGGGCAGTCTTGATCCGGAGGAGAGACTTACAGCAAACCGCGATGCTTGGATGGTGCCTGCGGGTGCAGGGTGACTACTCCTTAGTCACAAGGGAGAAATCTTAGGAAGAAGTCTTGAGTTCCTTTCGTAGAAAGTAGTTTCAGGATTCAAAGATGATCTAATTTGGAAGGGGGCCTGCTCCTACCTTTATCCTGAGAAAAGGGGCTGGCACGCGACTAAGTCCTGCCCTATGGGTGGGACTAGGAGGGGGTGGTTACACCCCTCTCCTTTGTCCGGTCTCTCCCCAGCTCAGGGGCTGGTGTGCCCCAGGAACTGGTTTGAGCCGGCATATGCACAGTGAGCACCGGGGTGCCACTTGCAGTCACCTTCCTCTATAGCCCTGCCTACCTGGGATACACAAAACCCTGTCTGGGATGGTGCTAGCACCGCCCCTGACAGGAAACCCTTTGTCCAAGCACTCCTCGCTGGAAGGACTCCCAGCAGCAGGAGGTCAGACTTGTGTCTCGGTGGCAGCATCCATTTTGTGGAGCTGAGGCTATGTCCAACTTTAACCGGGGTTACAGGCTACCAACATGTCTTCTCCCTCTAGAGGGGTGGAATGCTACCCCCGTCGCCAGAACTGGCGAGGGGGTAGTATTCCAAAGCGTATGACACCTTACACGACATGTTTAGATATTGTCAGACCAAAGTTACCATAACCGCGAGGATTATAAGGCACTTAAGAGTATATGGTCTGACGCTATCATGGAAACGGCTAAGGGATAGATCCCGAAAGCCGCAGACAGGCTCAGCTCATGCCAGAGCACCATCTCACACGATTCCAAGCACTCTGCCTTCAGGATTGTTAAGGCCTGCCATAGGAGTGACTGATAGAAGATCTGTGTGCCCATTTTAGGTTTAGATATAGGTATACTATATCTAAAGCAAAGGGTGATTACACCACCTTGCCCCAGCTGTCAAGCAGCCAGTTGTGTCTGTTTAGTTAGTCAGTCCAGGGGTGGCATAATACATGCTGCAGCCCCTGGGAGACTCCTGGGTGCACCTCTGCCCTGGTTACAGGGACTTGGAGAGGGCCCAGTGCCAATTCAGTACCTGGGTACAATTTGGAATAGAGAGAACAGCTAGGCTGTGGGTCTGATTAGCAGGCCCACAGCCAGGGAAAGTCGTAAACCAGTGAAGCAAAAATCTGGGTGATCATAGGATTGCAGACCCTACTCTCCTACACCCGGTGATAAAGAGGCAAAGAAACAGGATCAGGTGGCTAAAAAGACCTTCTCCTCTGCAAGTATGGCGTTGAAGTCAACTAATGCCACTTGTCTAATGGGGAGGTATGTGCATGCCCTTATGGATACTATGCGTACTATAGCTCCTAAGATTCCTGATACCAACAGGAAGGATTTTGAGGAGGTAATTTCAGATGTACAGGCAGCGGCTCGCCAAGTGATACAGAGTGGTCTGGACACTGCGGACTCGGTGACTTGGGCACTGCGGTTGCCACTAGAAGATCAGCTTAGCTGAAATCCTCAGACTTTTCGGCAGATGTTCAGGCGACTTTGCTGGATCTGCCATTTGATGGATCTGGTCTCTTTGGAAAAAAAGCTGATACGGCCTTGGAGAGATTTAAAGACAGAAGGGCGACTGCTAAATCTTTAGGTCTCCAGATCAGAGGTTCTTCGGCCAGGAGATTCAGGGGTTTTGGTCGCTCTTCCTTTCGGAATTACCGACAAGGTCAGCAGCAGCAACAACAACAGCAGCAGCAAAATTCCACGTACAGATCTTGCAGGGGAAAGCAAAGAGCGCGTCCTCGTGGACGTCAGGCCTCCTACTCCTCCACCTCCTCCAACTCCAGCCACAGAAAAGCAGCCCTAGATCCGCCATTCAGGATCATGTGGGTCCGGTGGAGGGTCGGCTTACCCATTTTCTACGGGATTGGGAATCGGTTACATCAGATCTTTGGGTTCTCAATCTTGTAGAAAATGGGTATGCCCTTCCCTTTCGGGAATTCCCTCCCAATTACCCTCCTTGCCAAGGAACGGAGGAACACCTGTTACTCCTGCAGGAGGAGGTTCAGACTCTTTTAAGAAAGGGTGCGATAGAGTTGGTCCCAGAGCAGGAAAGGGGTCAGGGATGCTACTCCCGGTATTTCCTGATTCCCAAGAAGGATGGCAGACTTCGTCCAATCCTGGATCTCAGGATCTTGAATCTCTATCTAAAACAAAAGAAATTCAATATGCTCACCCTTGCTCAGGTTCTTCAAGCGCTGCTAGAAGAAGACTGGATGGTGTCGCTCGACTTGCAGGATGCGTACTTTCACATCCGAATCCTGAAGTTGCACAGGAAGTATCTCCGTTTTACGGTGGGATCGCAACACTATCAGTTTGCGGTCCTTCCTTTTGGAATTACTTCTGCGCCTCAAGTCTTACCAATGTGATGGCGGTGGTGGCAGCACATCTCAGAAGGTCGGGGATTCCAGTATTCCCCTATTTGGACGACTGGCTGATCAAAGCAGAGTCGTCAGAGAGAGTGCTCCAACATCTGCAAGAGACAACCCAGTTGTTGTACAGGTTGGGTTGTTCGATAAATGTACCCAAGTCTCACCTGGTGCCCTCCCAGCGCATTCTGTTCATAGGTGCTGTACTGGACACAACTGTATGTCGTGCATTCCCTCCTCCTCAAAGGATTCGCGACATACAGGAAATGATTCCTTTATTTTACAATGGAGCGGTCGTTCCAGTCCTGAAGGTCCTTCGTCTGCTCGGTCTGATGGCTTCCTGCATTCTGTTGGTCAACCATGCACGCTGGCACATGAGTGCGCTCCAGTGGTCGTCCGCAGGCAGTGGTATCAACACAACGGAGATCTCAGGGAGTCAGTGAGGATCTCCAGAGAAGCTGCGGTGGATCTGTCTTGGTGGGGCATGGAAGGCAACCTGTCTCAGGGGAAGCCTTTTCAGCTGCCTCCTCCGGTGGCCACAGTAATAACGGATGCATCCACTCTAGGATTGGATGCTCATCTGGGGGACCTGGAGGTCAAGGGTCTTTGGTCTCCAGAGGAAAGGTTGCTTCATATCAACCTTCTAGAATTGCGGGCGATACGTTTGGCGCTCAAGGCCTTCCTCCCTTCCCTTCGCGGTCGGTCGGTCCAAGTCCTGACGGACAACACGACCGCGATGTGGTATATCAACAAGCAGGGAGGAGTGGGGTCGCAGTGTCTCTGCAGAGGGGCTCTGCGTCTCTGGTCCTGGGTTCAGGACCATCAGGTTTGTCTGATGGCAAATCATCTGGCCAAAGTTCTGAACGTTCGTGCGGACACTCTCAGTCGGCAGTTCTCGGCCGACCACGAGAGGAGGCTCCATCCAGAGGTAGTTCACGACATCTTTCAGATGTGGGGAACTCCTCGGGTGGACCTGTTCGCCACTCACGAGAATGCTCACTGCCCGTCATTCTGCAGTCTCCAGTATCCGATGCAAGGAGCCTTGGGGGACGCGTTTCAGTTGAGTTGGGGAAGACAACTCCTTTACGCGTTTCCTCCCATACCTTTGATTCCTCGGGTTCTGAGGAAGATTCGCCAAGACCGGGCCCAAGTCATATTGGTCGCCCCGGATTGGCCAAGAAGGGTGTGGTACACAGATCTTCTCCACCTCTCCTCTCACCCGCCGCTCCGTCTCCCTCTCAGGGCAGACCTCCTCTCTCAGATGGAGGGGCAGGTTCTACACCCCCACCTCCAGACATTACACCTTCATGCCTGGAGATTGAACGGGGCAACCTGAATTCCTTTTCTCTCCCACAAGATGTGGTGGATGTCATTCTTTCAGCTAGACATGACTCCACTAAGTCCATCTATTCATATAGATGGTCTAGATTTGTCACCTGGTGTGGAGAGAAATCTGTTGACCCTTTGAAAGCCTCTTTTTGACGCAGCAAGGACTTGCTGTTGCCACAGTCAAGGGTTATCTCTCGGCTTTGTCCGCGTTTCTATGTTTGCCGGACCAGCCGTCTCTTTTCAAATCTCCTGTAGTTTTAAGATTTTTGAAGGGTCTCATTAATAAATTCCCTCCTACTCCCTTTATTGTGCCTCAATGGGACTTAAATCTTGTCTTAACATACTTGATGGGTGCTCCCTTTGAGACCTTACACAAGTGTCCTATGAGGTTTTTGACTTTTAAAACAGTCTTCCTGGTTGCTATTACCTCGGCAAGGAGGGTAAGTGAGCTTCAAGCTCTTAGTTCCAAGCCCCCATTCTTGACCATTCATGTTGATCGAATGGTTCTTAGGACCAGGCCTGCTTTTCTCCCTAAGGTGGTGACTCCCTTCCACCTTGGTCAATCCATTACCCTCCCTACCTTTTATCCTCCACCACACCCTTCCAAGGAGGAGGAGAGGTTACACCGTCTGGACCCTAGGAGGGCGGTGAGCTTTTACTTGGACAGATCTAAAGACTGTTGTGTGGATGACCAGCTCTTCGTTGGTTTTGCTGGCTGCAAAAAAGGAAGAGCGGCTCATAAAAGAACTATTTCAAGATGGATCATCCTCTGTATAAAGATCTGCTACTCTTTGGCTGGTAAGGATCCTCCAGAGGGTATAAGGGTTCATTCTACAAGAGCTAAGTCGTCAACCTCGGCTTTGTCTAGAGGTGTTCCTGTAGAGGATATTTGTAGGGCCGCTACTTGGTCCTCCCTCCACACTTTCGCGAGGCATTACTGCCTGGATACTGAGGTGAGGAGGGGCGGCCACTTTGCGCGTTCTGTCCTCCAGGGTTTCCTGGTATAGCAGGGTGGACACCCTCCTCCGGGAGTGGGGACTGCTGTGGGACTCTATTCACAAGGTGAGGAATCCACTGGCAGATGTATCTATCAGAAGAACAAGTTACTTACCTTCTGTAACGCTTTTTCTGGTAGATACAGTATCTGCCTGTGGATTCCTCACTGACCCACCCGCCTCCCCATTGTCCACTCTTCTATACCAGAATATCTGTATTGTATTTGTTTTATGGTTAAAGAAAATGTGTTATTTCAAATGTTTGCTTACATTGGCTTCACACTGTGTGTGTTACTTTGACTATCGAGTACTGTGTATACTATGTACATTTCAACTGTCATTGGTCCGTCCGTGTGCCTCGAAGGCACGGAAAAAAGGGCAGAACTGATGTCATCACGCCGGCGTGGGCCTATTATAGACGTCGGTGACGTCAGCGGAGTCGCGTGCGATGCCGTGTCTCTATGACGTCCAAGTCCACGTCGGCGCGAGGCTACGAAAAGAATTTCCGAATGTTGCTGACGCTAGGGGATATTCACAAAGTGAGGAATCCACAGGCAGATACTGTATCTACCAGAAAAAGCGTTACCGAAGGTAAGTAACTTGTTCTTTAGGGGATTCGGATTCATCTGTTTCCTTTGTATTTTTATACTCTCGTGCTGAGATTTGTATATGTCCAACTATTTTTGAATTCGAAATAAAATGTGACTAACCTTCATTTGGTTGTCGACCTGGAATATCGTGTAACCACACATGGTCGTCCAGTAGGGTTTCACTCAGTAGTTTCTGGCTCTATGGACCGTAGGTAGGCACAAAAAGGTGACCAAATATCCTTGGGGCACGAGGTGAGTGGCTGGAGAAGTGCATAATCGTCCCCTACCCTCTCGCACCTGCTCATGCTCCAAAGCCAGTCCAAAACAGCAGGCGGGCGAGAACTTCCCCAGTGCAGTGCTATCACCTGTTTACCCAGCAACAGTGCCAGAGTGACCAGCTGGCAGTTAGAGCGTGGTATATTAAGGGTGTAGCCCAGCAGTGCAACCAGGGTATCAGGCACAACTTCATAGTCAGTCATGGCAGAGATGTGTTTGAACACTGCTACCCAATAGGTATGTACAGTCAGGCACGTGAAAGTGAAGTGTGCAAAGTCGACTCCCTCCCCCCGCACTTCAAGCAGTTGTCGGTTCTAATGTGGTTAAAAGTTGCAATAGCTGCTGGTGTGAGAGTTTGTGTCTTTGACTAATTGATATGCGCTGAGTTTGTCTGCAACAGTATGTCCACATCTTGGCTGTTACTGTCATCTCTAGTTCTGCAGCCCATATCTCCCGCACCCGTCCAGTAGTATCAGGTTTCAGTGCCATACACGCTCGATATATTCTTGCGGTCATATGCGCTTCTGCAGTACTTGTTACGGTCAGTGAAGTCTTCGGGGGGCAATTGGCACATGGTAGGTACCATCGATCTCGGAGTGTTGCGGAGGTGTCTAAGAATGAAACAGTCCATGTATGATGCGCCCCCTGCCATAGATCCTCCACCAATGGCGCAGAGTGTCCCTCTGGGAACAGGTTCTCCCACATTGTTTAAGCCATGCTGATGTAGCGTACAGTGGACTAGTTTCTCCCGGGTGAGCAGGGGCCAAGGATTGTCGTGTATCGGAATAGCATTTGAGTATAAGGGGCCTCCTCCCAACACAAGTCGCAGGCATTGCCATGCCCAGCATGTGGTGGATACTGTGTATGTCTTCAGTGTCTATTGGTATGCCCTTGGGTAAGATCTGAGAGTGTAATATTACCTCCAGCATTGCCCGTTCCAGGTGTAGGTATGTTATCCGGGTGGTACCAGCGATTT
This sequence comes from Lissotriton helveticus, assembly GCF_964261635.1. Lineage (NCBI taxonomy): Eukaryota > Metazoa > Chordata > Amphibia > Caudata > Salamandridae > Lissotriton > Lissotriton helveticus. The sequence continues at coordinate 1,621,823,334 of NC_136068.1, read as the reverse complement.
GTGTAGTGGCATTGGGAAGCTAAGTAGTAAAGATATGAATCCGGGACCCCAACGCCTCCTCATTCCAGGGGGAGTGTGAGTGTATCCCAACAAATACAAGGTCAAGCACACATCCAGATCAGTCATATTAGGACTCTTCAGAGTTTTCAGAAGGTTTGTGGCAATGGTACAGGAATGTTAGTAAAGGGGTACAGGAAACTGGGGAGGACCATCATATTTATTATGGCCACTCGTCCAGCCACGGATAGAGGGAGTCCGATCCAGGCATCTACCTGCGTATTAAGATCAGCCATTGCTGGGCCATAGTTGCACTGGAAAAAAATGTTCTTTGGCACTATGGATATGTATGCCTAGGTATTTTGTACCATCCACGGTCCACCTAAGGGGAAAGTCCTCCTGTGGTGGGTGAGTTGCCTCAGTCAGGGGAAACCGTTCTGATTTAGCCCAGTTATGCAGAGGCCTGAAAGTTCACCAAAGCGCATTATCTCCTGCATAAGTGGGTGCAGGTTTAGGTGGAAGTCCCGGACAAATAACAGGATGTCATCCACGTAAAGTTACATCAGAAGAGGCCCATGAGTAAGCTGTAATCATGATGTTCCTGCATTGCCCGCACCAGGGGGTCCATTGCCTTAATGAAATAGAGGGGAGACAACGGACATCCCTGTCTGGTGCCCCGCATAATCGGGAAGGCGTCCGATAAGGCGCCATTTACCCGTATCCTAGTCATTGGGTTGGTATATAATAGCATGATCAGTGCAATAAACGGGGCGGGGGAATACGAAGCTTACACAGAATAGCCCTTTTCGGCATCTAACAGAGCCACTGCCGCGGGGGTGGAAGGGGAGATTTTATGGAGCACTGCAAAGACGGTTCTAAGATTAAGAGAGGTGGATCTGTGTGGGGCAAAGCCTGACTGGGCTGTTCCATCAACAGCACCAGGCGGGTTGCCAGTATCTTATTGTCTAGGTTCGGCAGTGACAGGGGGCAGTATGAGACACAATCGCTGGGGTCTTCACCAGGCTTCAAAAGCAGAGTTAGTACAGCCTCACAAAGTGTGGGAGGCAGAGTGCCTGTTGTTATGGTGTCATTGTACAATGCCAAGGTTCGCGGAGCTTTAAAAGCTTTATAAAAAGCCCCGGTTAAACCATTACGGCCTGGGGCCTTGGATCCATCTAATATATCAATTGTTTGTGTTACTTCCTCCAAAGTTAGCAGTTCTCACAGAAATTGTCTCTGGCTGTCTGGCAGCCATACCATTGCAATGTCTGCGAGATAAGAAGCTATTGTATTGGGGTCAGAGGAGGCATGAGGGGTATATGCGTCTTGGTAATATGACGAAAATCTAGTGTTCCCTCCTTGTGACAGTTTCTCCGTCTGTAGTTCAGAGTTCCGCCATGTAGTTAAGTGATCTAGTACAACGCAATATTCAAGGACGGAGCAGAGCATTTCGCTACGGAACACCTGGTCCCTGAGCACATCACCAGTTATATTCAAGGCCACATCCGTGTGGGATTTGGAGTTTCAAAAGTACTGGGTGGTGGTCTGTGAGTGTCCGTGGGAGTGCGGTGATCCCAGACACCACATGTGAGCAGCGGCTGACAGGAACCAGTAATCTAACAGTGACCTAACAGTGACCAAATTCAGTGGGGCCTGAGTGAAATGTGAAGCCGAGGATGGAGTGTTGATGGGTCCGCCATGTGGTGCATAGGTATCAAGGATATCACGAAATACCTCCCTAGCCCGGGCTTTATCAGCTGGTTGTGTGCTAGTAGAGTCCGTTCCCAGGCAGTGTGGCATGTTAAGGCCCTTGCCAATTATCAGATCATCCACTTTGAAACCATCCAGCGGGTATATAGGTCTCTAAAGAAATCAGGGTCATCAGTGTTAGGGGCATAGGTGTTTGCAAACAGAATATTTTTGCCCCGAGTGTTCCGTGCAGTAACAGATATCTGCCTCCTGTGTCTGAGTAGTGGAAGTGACAGAGGAAAGGTATTGGTCTGTGAATTAGTATACAGGTACCTCTGGTGTATGAACTATAGCAGAAAAAGTAGCATTGGGTGCGCCAATTCTTGGTGAATGTGTGCTCGTAGCGCGGAGAAGGTGTGTCTCTGGAGAAAGTTACTTTTAATGGAGTGCCTGTTAAGATAGGACAGTCCCTGCTTCCCTTTTCCCAGGTAGTAATTACCACGTATGTTCCAAGAGATGACTGATAGGTCAATTGTTTTAGCCGCACAATATAGCAGTTTTATCGAGGTGTGTCTCAGACCGGAAACCTAAGCGATATGTGGCAATGAAGACATTATGTATAAGAACATGAGGTGCATTGTCTGTTAACCTTTTAACCCGAAGGGAAGATCTCTCCAACAGTATCCCCCTCCCCCACCCACACCAGCTTTAAGAACATTTAGTGAATTCCGTTTAACCAGTTAAAAAAAACACATAATGCCAAGTAATAAGAATTGGTGAACACTATAAAGGCGTGGGGACACCACGGACACTGGCAGTCCCAAAAAAGGCAAGTGTTCATGATAGTATAATGCGATCACCGTTGCAAAGTGTGATAACTTTAGCTGGATGCAATATGGGAAAAACAGTGTCCCGCAAATGTGTCCACATCTGTAACATCTCTTGCTTCTCAACACACAGTCAGGCTTTTCATGTTACTTTGCCCTAAGAAGTTGATGAGGGGGCTCCTATTTCTCCCAAATCCGGCACGACTGCTGGTCACAGGGGATCTAGTACAGATATATTTACAGAAGGTCCCTGTAGCAGCCTGGGTATCTAGGATCTTCACTCACCCCTCGTTTTCCACCCTCAAGTGCGCTGGGTAGAGCATGGAATAGTGAACACCTAGCTTGCAAAGTACATTTTTCACATCGTTGTATTTCCTCCTAGATTCTTGTACAGTTGGGGTGAAGTCTGGGAACATAGAAATGGTTGAAACTTGGTACTGCAAGGGCCCCTTCTCCCATGCCAGCCTAAGCGTGATTGAGGAGGTTGGCTACAAGATACCTTGGGTGTGCTCCTTCGGGAGCGTGCTGCCCTAGGGAGCGATGCACCTGCTCCACAGCTTAAGGTCATCAAGAATCTACAGTGCTTGAAGAGAGTGGTTAGGAGTCGCTCTACAAAGTCCTCTGGTCGCCCCATGTTGGTAGTTTCTGCTATAGCAGATATGCGAATGTTGTTCCTGCTGGAGCTGGCCTCCAGATCTTCATTCTTGATTGCACCTGTGTAAAAACAGGTCAAGGACAATCAATATTTGCCCGGCGGTATCGCCTCTTTAACCCACAAAATATTAATCAATGAAGAGGCAGGCGCTGGAGACTGGAAGGCAGGAAACAAGGTTTATTTTCTCCGGAGGAGAACACATCAGTTCAGACAGCCAGTATCGTCACGAGGTGCTCTAACCGCATCTCTGAGGCCTGGCCTCTTATACACAGTTTATGAATTTTATTGCAGGTAACACATTCTTGTAATGCTTTAAAGTATGAAAGGACATCCTCGGAATCTCCCCTTCAGGCCCGTTCCCACACGCATTTACAGTTGAAGTCCCCACCCCGGTCACAATAGGTGATGATTATCGCGCAGCTGGACATTCCGCCGATTCACGGAATGTGTGGGGTTGATCGGATATCATAGGGTGGGGGCTTTGATCAATTCGAGGGTCCTTTAATTGGGGGAAGCTTCCTACTGTACGGGGGGGGGCAATAAACAGTATCCGCAGAGCTAGGTGGCGGCCTGGGAACGAGGAAGACAAACGGGCACACAGGAAAGGGGGTTTGTATCAAAGGGCCTGGGACCATGAAAGGAATGAAGGGAGGTGTCGCGCTGGGAACAGGATGGGGTTCCGAGGCAGAGCTGCGCTGAAGAGGGGTTTATGACCCAAGGCATGCGAGAGCAGGGGGGGGGGTTTGTGAGGGTGAAGGGCTGTGCTGGGGGCCAGCGGCGTGCAGAGGGTGGTTCTGATCGAGGCACCTAAAATGGCGGGTGCGCACGACAAAAAGTGTGGCATCAGGGGAAAAGGCAAGATGGCGCAGATAATGTTTACCAAACCGTACTAATTTTCCACAGTCCTCCCTTTAACATATCCAAGACATCTTGCTGGCCTATTTCCTATCCATGTCTACTGTGGTGGTCATAAGTAAAGAAGTAGGAACCCAGGTGGAGGAGCTATAAACATTACATTTAAAATCTTTCGTCTTAGGAGGCGGGTCTATCGATAAACTCGTTTGCAGGAAAGTCATAGTAATGCAATATTGGACAAAAACGATTCTGTAGTGAGAGCATTGAGTACATTTCATAGATGCTTATAGTCATTCGGAATGTGAACTGATAGGTTATTACATATGTAAGTTCTGTTCATATTTGGTTGGAGCATAATCAATACAATGGTGGCTGGGAGAGAAATGAGACGTAGGAAAAAAACAATAATCGGGGGTGTCATTGTTCGAAGGGGAGGTCCTATTGTCATGGACCATTATTAGTGAGTTCTCAGCATTCTTTGTCGTCTTCTGTTGGCACGGTGGAGCACCGGCGGTGGAGCTATGTGTCCAGCTCTATTCTAGGTCCTGCGTTGCAGGGCATGACCTTTTCCTCGCTTTCCTGGTCTAAAAGGTCCTTTTCGCCCTGTGTCCTTTTGAGTCGATTGTCAAAAAGTTCAGGTGGAAGAAGTGTGTGTGTGAGTAGTCCTTAGGGTAGGTCGGAGAAAAAGGGATGGAGCAGGGCCAGATCGGGAACAGACCAGAGGGACGGAAAATTTTGGTAGGCGGGCCCATGACCGAGTTCAGAGAGCGGGGACTTTTCGGCACATGTTGATCGTCGAGCAGGGGCATCAGGTCAGCCCTTTCCTCTCATTTTGTCGGAAACAGTGCCTCGTCCTGCAAATCCTTACTGTCGCGGTCTCGCCTTGGCCAATGTCGCAGATGTTCCACGATCTGTAGTCAGGCCGCGTGCTCCCACATCCGGTCTCTCTCTCCACCGACAGTGGTACCCTTAAATGAGTTTGAAAAGACAGTCTTTAGAGAATTGGCAGAGGAAGGTAATCACATAAGTCTATTTCTCTCCCAGCTCCAAGTAAATGAGAAACATCCGTTATTTTGGGGTTCATAACCAACATATAAATAATTGATGATGGGCTTGCTGGATTTACTATAACTTTCCTTCGTGACTATTTCTTTGGTGTTTGTTGGTGTTACATTCATTGTCGTGGTACGAGATCTGGTACCTATTCATTGCATTTTGTTTATTGCAGTTACGTCAGTTCTTCTGGCAGAGACCCACTTTCCTAGTACGAGCCTTACGAAGCTATACCGTTCTCCAGGGCTTTATATTTTACGAAAAAGTGCAACGTGCTATCACCATGGTCTGATAGGTATCTTAATGAGGAGCGAACATAGGCTAAACAATTTTCCATTCGATCAATGCATCCTACCTTTCAGCTAAACATTTTACTTCTAACAGGGTTTATTGCAACAATTTCTTCATTTTGGTCTAATCTTAACTTTGCAAACATCATTCTAATTCCTACATGGTCTCTTACAACCTGACTACTTCATTAAAAAAAAAACGAGGTCTTATGGAAAACAACTAGGAACATAGCAAACTGTGGTGAGGGACTATCGTCTTGCTTTGTGTCATGAGGGCGTTATCTAGCAGAAGGCCACAGTTCAGTTGGTAAGCGTTCAGTGACATTTCTCGAATTCTAAACTCTGTAGCTTGCTCATCAACAAATCATTACTAGAAACAACGGCTGGCCTGTGTTAGTCGTAAGACGACCCATCTCTTACAACCGGGGGTGAGGGACATTTAAAAAACTCTCGTCCGGGGCAGCTGATACAAAACCGAGGGCGTTCTGGGAAGATGGGGATGTTTCGGTCACTTTTACTGTTTGGGTATTGAGACAATTCGGGACGGGGAAGGTCGCGTTATCTGAGGCATTTTTGTTTATCATAGAAGCCACTGACATGTAGTTCCCTTATTACGGGTCAGATTAGGGAACCTCAGTCGTCTTACCTGTCCTTTCCTTTTTGGCCAATTCTAGGTTTCATCAATATTTAGCAGAAAGGAGAGGTAGTGACACGGCATCAGGGTGATTTTTATTTAAGACAAATTTTCGCAAATACTTGCGGTAGCTGGAGCCAATTGGGTGGTGCACCAGGGGTGGCGGCTTTGCCAATTAGGTGCTAGTCGTTCAGGAGAGAGAGAGAGAGAGAGAGAGAGAGAGAGAGAGAGAGAGAGAGAGAGAGAGAGAGAGAGAGAGAGAGAGAGAGAGAGAGAGAGAGAGAGAGAGAGAGAGAGAGAGAGAGAGAGAGAGAGAGAGAGAGAGAGAGAGAGAGAGAGAGAGAGAGAGAGAGAGAGAGAGAGAGAGAGAGAGAGAGAGAGAGAGAGAGAGAGAGAGAGAGAGAGAGAGAGAGAGAGAGAGAGAGGTGCAACAATAGGCTAAATAGTACACGTGCGGCATGGGGAGTGGCCGTGTATTAAGATAGGCTATTCAGTGCATTACACAACATGAGACATTACGGGTCTGTGTTAGAATTTTGAAAGCATGCAGTTTGGGACGGACGAGCATTAGGCCGGGTACAGGGGACATGCATTGAGTAAAAAGGCACCGTTGTGTCGCACTTCTCGCACTCTCGGTCCTTTGATTAGTTAAGTCAACGCCTCAGTCGCATAAAAACGTTTTCTCATAGTCTCAGACATACGTGACATGTGCCCATTCACGCAACACGGATTAGGGGTGATCGTGTTTCATCATATCATACAACTTATTGGCTCTTTCGTTACAAGAGCAGTTTGTGGGCGTGTTTAGGTGCCACCTTGCAGCGTTAGTCCGCTTCATGTATCCGACATGGCGAGGCTTCAGCTCTTCACCATACCTCAGTCGTGATTCCAATGTAACCTGTAGAGGGAGGAAAAGAGGGGAAAGGAGGGGGACAACATTCGAGCATATCAAATGCATGGGCACGAAAGTCCTTTACTTACCACATACTCGTCTTATCTCCTCGGGATAGAATCCCTGGGGTCTTGGTTTCTGAAGCCAGGGGGGGGGGCAGTGTGTCCTTATAGGCCGTGTGTAGGGAAACGTTAAAAAAATCAGAGGCACTTAGTGCGAGGTATCTAGTTGGTAGATGTATCTAGCTGTCGGGGTCCTTAAATCTTTTTCAACGCTGTGATGTTCTAAGGCATATCAGCTCTTCGGCCAACTCTGTTCCCTAGTACCTTTGAGTGCCGTACCTTTATAACATTCTATCATTTACACCGCTTCACTTTACCCGTCCTCAGAAGTCGAGGTCCTTCTCCATGCGTTAGTTCCTGAGCCAGCCGCATACTTGGAGGCAGAGTATCGTGTCTTAGATTCGATCCTCCATCTGGGGCTGAGCAACCATCTTTTAATAACCTTAAAAAGAGAACAAAGCAGGGTGCACAAAAAACTCTCCCGCTGATCCCACATTTTTAAAAAAAGCATGCAATACCTGTTCATAGTTTGGAAAACCTTTATTTGCACAATCGTTCAGCATGTAGATATGAGAGTGTAATCGTATTTGGCCGGACACGGCGATGGCTGAAGCACGTACAGTAAGGGGGGGTATTTTGCAGCATTGAAAACATTAAAAAGGGTTTATGTAGTCATTTGCAGGAAACTAAAAAGGTCTATCGATAGGTGAGGGATCAAGGAGCATTCATTTCATAATTGGAAGCACAGTCAGGCTAGTTGTAATCAAATTTCCTATATGCATACCGTGGGCGTGTGTCACAAGCGAGGTTATGTATCGGCTACAATAATATAATAAATCGTACATTGAAAACAACATTTTTCACGGGGTCCTTTTACATGTTCGTCGAGTGAACCCTCCCTCGTTTTCGTCAAGTGTACAAAGGATCATATATATATCTCAGAACATCGAGTCTTTTTAGCTAAAAACACCACGAGGTGTTCGTAAGTTCTCATTGATACCGGCGCCATTTTGGGCGGGGCCGGGTTAGTCCGGAAGTAGCATCAGGGAAAAAAAAATGTTTCCTACAATCGGCGGTTGGACCAGAGTCCCTTTCGGCAGTTCAAAAATTCATGCTAACAGAAGGGGTGGCTACGTTGTGGTTATTTCGTTAGCGACCAAGGCAGTTGTTCCTCACCGGAAGCCGGCAGGGGCCGAGGGCTCCTGGGACTTTTGTAGAATCTTCAAGGCTGTGGGGATGCTGTCGGAGGTGGGGGCTCGTGCCCCGGTGGGCAAGCGTCCGGGTTACACTGCTGGTCAGAGTTACTTTAGTGGCCATTTTGAGGCCCTGCAGCAGCCGCCCTTCGTCGAGTCTGCAAGAGTGGAAGAGGCCCTTTAGGGTGAAAGAAATGGAACACCGTGCCGTAGGAGCAGGACATTCGGCTAGGGTGCAGCTGTGGTGCCCCCACCTGGGGGGGCGAGGGAGACTCGTTCGCGCCGTCTCCCTCTCCCAGTGCACCCCACACCGCCCCTTCTCACGGGCATACATGATGGCCACTCCACATCCCGGGCTCCACAAGTACTCTTGAGGGCCATCGTATGTCTTGTGCTGCGCAGGTATGGCCGCCGTTGCATGTCCGGTGCTGCGCAAGTATGGGCACCGTTGCATGTTCGGTGCTGCGCAAGTATGGGCACCGCTGTTGTATGTTCGGTGCTGCGCAAGTATGGGCGCCGCCCGGCTGGAGGATTTCGGTGCCGGGCCGGGGGCTGGGAAACCTCCTATCCGAGGAGGTGGGAGAGGCCCGTCCGCGTCGCCTCTCCCTCCCAGCCCACCCTGTACCAATTTCAGCAGAGGTATTTGTGAGGCCGGACCGGGGCTGGGAAACCTCCTACCCGAGGGGGTGGGAGAGGCTCGTTCGCGTCGCCTCTCCCTCCCAGCCCACTCCACGAAGAAGAGGATGGGACAGCCATTTCATGCCGGGCCCGTGGTGCCTCCTGGACACCCCACTGGCGATTCGATCGATGGCTGTCAGCAGACCCCGCCCCACACGTGCTGTGTGTTTCACCTTCCGGATGGGCGTGACCGGTGACCTGCGGCATTTCGGGAACTTCCGGAGTGGGGGTAGGTATTTTGTTTGGACAGGCATGTCTGGGTAATGGGGGGTTGTCTATGCAGGCCTGTAATTGCTCCTTTCTTTTACAGAGTGGGGGGGGGGCAGCAGAGAGTAATCAGTCCTATTGCACTCGAAGTTTGAGTTCATTAATGGAATGTATACTAATCTGTCCGAGACTACTCTGTGTATTGTTTCTGTAAGTTATCCGAAAGGGGTGGCTTTTTTTTTTTTTTTTAGGGAACAGTAGCGGTAGTACGGGGTTCGTCACCGGGTAATTTAGAGCTAGACTGGGTTTCCCGTCTTAGCGTTGTTCGATCTATGAAGACTCAAACATGTCGCTGAAATTGGTCTGGGGAAATCTGTGCCATCGGGCATAATCAAACGTGGTGGTTCTATCTGGCCTGTCCATGTCAGTCTGATTCATCTTTGTCTCGCGCCTTTTCCCTTTCTGCCGGCCTGTTATTCCTGTCGGCCCTCTGCTCCTACCCTTGTTCAGTAGAGTCGGGCATTGGGCTTTCCAGTGCCCGGAACATTTACAAAAAGCACATTGGTTTTGCCCTAAGTCTGGTCGTCCTGTGCGTAGTGTCGGGAGATTACTTTCGGGTCGTTGTGTCTTGGGGTTGTCCTGTCGATATATTCCTTTACCTACTCTGACTTCGTCTCTTTTCTTTCGTTGTATTGCTTCTTTGCGCCACATACCGAGACTGTCGAGCATAATAGGCGTTGTCTTATTACTACAAAGGGCTATTTCTAACGTTTCTATTTTATCAAGATCAAAGGATCCTATCAGTGGCCACTGTTTCTCTTGATTTTTTTTGGTATACCTGTGCCACAGCTTACTATAGGCTATGGTAACTAATCCATAGTTTGTGAACATGTCTTTATTAGGGGTGCCTTCCAGCGGAGCTAGATGGTCCACCTCTAATAAACGGTCCGGGCTGAACCAACTACCAATCCGTGGGGAGAAGACAGACATGACGGCTCACAATGAGGACAAAAAGTCAGCACTGCCTATCTTATCACTGCGTGCAAAGACTAGACAGAATATTTCTATTCTACGTTGTTTGCAGGCAGTGAATACCTCATGAACCAATATCAAAACAGTTAATAAACAACCAGTGGGGAGAATAAGTAGGCCTGCAAAAGGTCCGCGTCCTCTACCCTTTCACTATCTGCAAAGGGGAACCTGTTCTTTCCTGTTTGTAGACAGAGAATCTCCAGAAAACAATCCGCGAACAGTAGTTCGGGGAAAAAAACAATTAATCAGTGTGGGAGAGGGAAATCTCCCGAAAACAATCCGTGAACAAATAATCAATCAGTGGGGGAGAAAGATAGGCACGCTGGCTGCGTTACCTATCCTTCACTGTTTGCAAAGAGAAAGAGCCTGTTGTTTCTCCGTGTGCAGACAGTGAATCTCCAAATAAGTCAACAAAGAGTAATACTAGTATTTTCCGAACCATTAAACAATCATTTCGCAATTCGTCGTGTTTACACGACCTTACCCGGACCGTATGGACAGTTTCTTGTCTTCCGAATCCAGCGCCCGATCGTCCTCTTTTCCTCGTATTCCTCGCGGCACTCCTGATGGTTCCCAGTCAGGACCGTAGATCACTCGAGAGAGGTCTGTTCGGAACCAGTGAAGTTCGGATGATCGGCTGCCAGACGAGGGTCTATTGGGCAAGAGCTCTCCCGATCGTTGCAGTCGTTCACTCTGTCGTCAGGACCTCTCCCACTGGATCCACGTGTCGCTGATGGGCCCCACGCTTGGGACGCCAATTGTAAAAACAGGTCAAGGACAATCAATATTTGCCCGGCGGTATCGCCTCTTTAACCCACAAAATATTAATCAATGAAGAGGCAGGCGCTGGAGACTGGAAGGCAGGAAACAAGGTTTATTTTCTCCGGAGGAGAATACATCAGTTCAGACAGCCAGTATCGTCACGAGGTGCTCTAACCGCATCTCTGAGGCCTGACCTCTTATACACAGTTTATGAATTTTATTGCAGGTAACACATTCTTGTAATGCTTTGAAGTATGAAAGGACATCCTCGGAATCTCCCCTTCAGGCCCGTTCCCACACGCATTTACAGTTGAAGTCCCCACCCCGGTCACAATAGGTGATGATTATCGCGCAGCTGGACATTCCGCCGATTCACGGAATGTGTGGGGTTGATCGGATATCATAGGGTGGGGGCTTTGATCAATTCGAGGGTCCTTTAATTGGGGGAAGCTTCCTACTGTACGGGGGGGGGCAATAAACAGTATCCGCAGAGCTAGGTGGCAGCCTGGGAACGAGGAAGACAAACGGGCACACAGGAAAGGGGGTTTGTATCAAAGGGCCTGGGACCATGAAAGGAATGAAGGGAGGTGTCGCGCTGGGAACAGGATGGGGTTCCGAGGCAGAGCTGCGCTGAAGAGGGGTTTATGACCCAAGGCATGCGAGAGCGGGGGGGGGGAGGGTTTGTGAGGGTGAAGGGCTGTGCTGGGGGCCAGCGGCGTGCAGAGGGTGGTTCTGATCGAGGCACCTAAAATGGCGGGTGCGCACGACAAAAAGTGTGGCATCAGGGGAAAAGGCAAGATGGCGCAGATAATGTTTACCAAACCGTACTAATTTTCCACACCTGTTTTAGTATTCTCTCCATTTTATCCAGATGTTTCTCAGGCGTTGTGGTGCTGTCCTCTAGCCTTGAGATTCGTTCCTCTGCGCCATCAATTCGGTCTCCCTGCTTATCCATTCGCTCACCCATCTTGTCCATGTTGCCTGCGAGTGTATCACACCGCGCCTCCAAGGCGACAAAGCCAGCCCTTAGTTCAGTTATTATTGTAGATATATCACATGGGGGTGTCTCCGTGGTGTGGCAGCTATGAGCCTCTTCAGAATCAGACTGGGTACACTGAGGCACGTTAGTTCCCGCACAGTTAAAAGTGAGCCTCCTCTGTTTAGAGTCTGTGCTTCCATGCTTTGCTCTTGATGCAGGGAATGTCCCAAGGGTGGTATCAGGCTTTTGTTCTTTTATTGTCCTATACTCCGCTGTCCTGACTGTACAAGGAAAGGTATGGAGAATGAGGCCACAGGTCTTGCCTCCGTCAGCCAACGGTGTGCACTTCTGATGGATAGTTGGCCGACTCCGTGTCTTGTATCCCCAGTTGGTGGGGTGCTAGTAGAAGGTTAATGGAAAATGGGCCTTAAATAAAGTAAGCGCGTAGCACACTTATTTGTGTGCTTGAGATAGTGAGGGAGGCAGTGGGAGGTTCGTTCAAAGCCAGCGCTATAGCGCGGTCGTCAGGGCCGTGGGGGTCTGATTGCACTGGGGGGGCCCTGGCTGGCAGCAGCGGTCTGCTGCGATCTCATGCCTGCCTCACATAACGGTGCTGTGCAGGCAGGCCTGTGCTTTTGTGCAGCAGAGCACTTACCCGAACATCGTATGCGCTGCTCTGTTCACACGGCGGCCACGCTCTGGCTTGGTGAGTCGGCAGGGAGCAGGTCTCGAATGGTGTTAGTCAGCCCGCCACTCCCGCACCAGGTCTGGTCTCTTCCGGTCGCGTCTCTCCGGCACAGGGACATAGCGGGCACCGCACGGGTTGGGGCCGGTTTTGGGCCCCTGGGGGGCGTTTTTGTTACAGGGCCGATTTTGCAGCAAAGCTGCAAAGTCGCCCTGTACCAAAATCAGCCGAAACCCAGCCCGGCAAAGAGCTCGGTGGCACCTCCAACACCCCCGAGAGAGGTCGGGGGGGGGGGCGGTCGAGCACTTTGCTGTGGTTCCCAGTCCGGCCCTGCTCCGGCAGACCACAGCCACTTATCTCCTCACGGTTGCGGCCAAACAGAGACATGCGCGCGTCCTCAGGGATGGTGTGTCTGGTCCCTCAGCTCAGTGTAGTGCCCGGGGAAGGAAGGGAGGGTGCCAGCGATCGACGAGATCGGGTGAACTGTCTCTCAGGCTCACCTGCGGCTCCTCTCACCGCGGGGCGTCCAAGGCTGTGTCCGCTGCTCTAGCCTCCCTCTCTCATCTCCTTAATTGAGGATGTACAGCTCCCGGCCGGTTATTGTTTGCACAGTCTTTAGGTCTCTGGCTTCCCAGCAGGGTTGGAGTTGGATTGGGATCAAAATCGGCCCGAGCATGCTAAAAAAAGTGGCCCCAATTTGCATATTGCCTTTCCGCAAAACACTGATTCGACGAAATTGTATTACAAAAAGGGGGGCGGGGTTAAAAAAAATTCAAGGATTAGTTTATACTGGCGAAACACACCTGAAGACAAGTGAGACCACTTTTGCTCAGGCACCCGCTCAATATGCATATATTAATGTGCTGGCCCAGCGAGAGAAAGGGAGTGAATTGACACCTCTGCCATGCCAGGACGGTGCTAGGGGCCAGAACCCCGGTCCGACTTCTCTCAGTTGACTATTGCTATAACAGGAAACAGCTCCTCAGGATTAGCAGTGAGATGAGGAATACGTTTCCGCATATTATGTAATTGGAAGAGGGAAATACCTCTTGCCCTCTCTGTAATTTTAATTTTAAGTCTTTTTATACTACTCCCCCCGAAGATGGCAAAGGTAACACTAAATCAATACTACTTCTTAATTGTCGATCCCTCCCTAAACACTCTAGTGAAATTCATTTACTTCTAGAAGAGACGAGCCCTGATGCTCTCTTCTTGACTGAAACCTAGATCAGCAAGTGTTTCGACGTTGATGTGGTTCAGTCGCTTCCCCCTAACTAAGCCATTCTTAGACAAGATCGTGACAGTGGCGGCGATATTGCCATTATATATATAAAAATATTTGTAGATGTAGGTCTACTATGTGCCCTTTATCTGATTGTGAGAGCTTTTCCTTTGGTATTAGCTTTTCACCCAATTGCACTTTCTCAGGAATTCTTGTATACCGTCCACCAGGAGCATTTGGCAATTTTTGCATTGATCTCCCAGACATAGCTATTATTGGGGCAAGTCTTGCTCCCAATTTTTCAATTCTGGGCGACTTGAACATACATTCCAATGATCCTGATTCTCCCCCTTCGCAGGACCTGACTGTAGGCTTGGAAGCATTCGAGTTTAAGCAAATTGTGACTGGCCCGACCCACGAATTAGGCCATTTGCTTGACCCTTTTTTTACAAACCTCACAAACATTATCTTGGATGAGACTATTGCAGTACCCTGGTCTGACCATTTTTTATTATCATTCATCTGGACTCCCCGAGATTTGCTACAACTTTCTGTTAGGACTAAGAGGTTTGGCCGTATATGGTCCAAACTTTTGGTGGAAAGTTGGGCAACCAATCTTATAAACTCCACCCCTTTATCCCTCCCGAATCCTACGATGGCTAATGACAACTTTAATGGCGGGCTGGAGTCCTCTTTGGACTCTGCTCTTCCCAAGAAAAAATTATGCCATCAAGTCGGGCCCAATAAGAAAGCATGGTACTCTCATAAACTCAGATAGCTCAAACAATCCTGCAAACAATTTGAAAGGAAATGGAGGAAGGTTTTTACAGAGACTAGCAAGAGCAATTATAGAGAAGCACTTAGGCTCTACAAAAATGAAATAAAAGCTTCTCAAACTAGCTACTATCATGAAAAAATTGCTTCTGGTTTCAGTTCCCCTAGGGACATTTTTAAAATCATGAAATCGGTGATTACTCCTCCCAGTCCTCCTATTGAATCTGTTGACGCTCAAAAGCGCTGCGATGAAATGGCAAATTTCTTCTCCACAAAGGTCAACAATATCTATTCTACGTTTTCACAAATCAATCTGGACTTAAATATACCTCCCCCTACTCAACAAGTGAGGCTGGGGGAATTTGCCCCGCTGACCCTACGCTCCCTGCAGAAACTTCTGAGGGAGCTTAAATCGGGATCTCCGGCAGACCCCGCCCCTCCGTCCATTCTCAATCTGGTCTCTGAGATCGTTTCTCCAGTAATTTTGGACGTAATAAATTCCTCCCTCTTAACAGGTCCCGCTCCTCTGGAAGCAAGCAATCAATCAATCATGCCATTTGTATAGCGCACTACTCACCCGGGAGGGTCTCAAGGCGCTTGGGGGAGGGGTATGCTACTGCTCGAACAGCCAGGTCTTGAGCCAGGCAAGAGTCAAAGCTCTTCTGAAAAAGTCCAATTTAGATCCTGAGGACTGGCTAATTACTGCCGCATTTCTCTGCTGCCAGGAATTAGTAAATTTGCAGAAAAATATGCTAACTCCTTACAGGCAGCTTTTGTGGAGGAAAATAAATGTCTCTATCCCACTCAGACTGGCTTCAGACGCCATCATGGCACGGAGACCGCCCTTCTCGCAGTGGTTGAAGAGTCCAGAAAAATCTTGGACAACAGAGGCTGTGCTGTGATCATCTTGTTAGATCTCAGCGCAGCCTTTGATACGGTAAACCACCAAAATATGATCCAAAGACTCATGGAGGTGGGAGAAGCAGGGACTGCCCTTAAGTGGTTGCAGTCCTTCCTCTCAGACAGATCATTTGCGGTCTTTGAAGAAGATGTTCTCTCGAAGCGGATTCCCTTGCAGTTTGGAGTCCCCCAGGGATCTTCGCTGAGTCTCACCATGTTTAATAGCTACATGAGGTCCCTTGCGGAAGTGGTACTACCCTGGGGGATCCAGACGGTCATGTACGCTGGCAACACCCAGTTGTTGGTGGCCCTCAGCCAGCAAGATAAAGCTGAACTGGGTCTAACTTCCTGCCTTGTTGAGGTCTCTGAGTGGATGGATCTGTCTTTTCTCAAATTGACCGGTGCCAAGACAGAAATTATTATATTAGGCCATGCGACCCCCACAAATTTCGATTCTATGTGGCCTAGCTGTCTTGGTCCCCCTCCTGCACCTAAGATACAAATATAGAGTTTGGGCGTATAGTTTGCCTCCAACCTCAACTTCACAGTTCAAGCACGTAAAGTTGCCGCTAACTGCTATGGACTTCTTAGATCGATAAGAAAGATTCTGCCCCTTCTTCCTTTTGAAGCTAGGCGGATGCTGGTCCAAGCCCTTATTTTATCACGGTTGGACTATGCGAATGCAGTTTATTTGGGTGCGCCACAAGGAACTACTCAGATCTTACAGACTGTCCAGAATTGTGCGGCTCGCCTTTTAATGAATGTCCCAAAACGTAACTCTGCTAAGTTAGCCCTGAGCCAATTGCATTGGCTTTCTGTTTAGGATAGAATTTGGTTTAAGGCAATGTGCGTTGTCCATAAGTCCATTACTGGCAATGGCCCCTTTTGATTCAGTCGATGGTGCAATTATATCACACCAATCGGACTCTTAGATCTAACAATAAGCAACTTCTTGCAGTCACCAGTAATAAATGGTCACGGACGGGAGGTCGACGGTTTCCCTATAATGCGGCCAAGTTCTGGAACCAGCTTCCGGACCATATTCGTCTTGAACAGAACTATATCAGGTTGAGGAAGCAGCTGAAGACTTTTCTCTTTCCATGAGCAGTGGTGAATGATAATGTGTCTCAAGAAGCGCTGGGATGCCCTTGGGTAGCCATGCGCTATATAAGTGCGTATTCATTCCTTTATTCATAAAAAGGAGGTAATGGACGCCCATCTGCCTCCAGAAAGGCCACACAGGCTCCCACTCGGCCGCTGGAGGGATCGAACAATGCAGAAACCGCCAAATTGGCCCCCCAGGCTGCTAAAAAAAGCAGCCTGCAGCTGGAACTTGGATACTGACCCCTCGGCCATTGTCCAAGTGCCTGCATTACCAATCCGACGCTGCTTCCCAGCTATTTGTGCACACCGAAATGTAAAAGTTTCGGCTGCGGCACATTGCAAGTAGTAAACCGCCGAGCTGGAGCCTCACAAGTGTGCACCCATCTAGGTGGCGGTCACCGGTGGTGGTCGTGGCCATGCCCCCCACTGCATTATGTTTCATTACCGGGTTTGTGTTTACTTTTTGTAGATTCTACTATTTAAATTTCCATTTGCGGTGTAAATATAATTATATGTTCTAAGATATTAATAAAGTAATATGCACTTACAACTCTGGATGGACAATCACACCTTTATTGCAACTTCATGAATTGTGTTGTTAATATACCTCGCTTCGCGCCATGACAGCTCCGTTGAGAGTAGCCTTGGCTGCCCGTCCACGTCTACACTGTGGGTGAAGGAGGCTTGAGGGCTAATGTTCTCTTGAGTTAACCAAGGTCCTCTTTAAAGCAGAGTACCATCACTCTCATCTTTGATAATGCCTAGTGCTCCCTCTGACATTGATGATCTTTATGGAATAACCTGTGTGTTAGTTGCCTATCATCGGTCCACTGATGTTCACCTTCGTTAGTTGACCGTGCTGCTGGCAGGTTCTTTGTCCAGTGACAGAGTCCTTTTGGGCCATGGTAGATCAATGATTCTGTTTGCTGCAGTGGTAATTGAATGATAAACCTAGCCAATGTATCTCTGGGATATTGAGTGGGAGCACAGCGAGGCTGCAGCTTCAGCTTCAGCTATATCTTGCAGTCCCTTTGGCACAGATTATTGTTTTTGCAGAGGAGTTGGCAAGCTTCTGTCCCTTGTATCCATTACACACACTTTAAGAGATGGAGTGCCTGATTAATGTGTTTGCAGATTATGTTTGAAAAGCTTCTGTCTTTCATCAAACAATTGACCTCCTGTCTGAAGGGGAAACCTTCCAGTCATGGAAAATATATAGACGCCATGCACTTTAAATTAGACTGGCATTATGGGAGATGGGGCATATATGTGCCATTTACCTGCTGCAGTCAAAATAACTCACCATGCACCATTACCCAGACTGCGTAAGGTACAGCAGCAATTCATGACTCCAAGGACAATCCGGGCTTTTATTATGTATAAAGGACAGACTTACGACCTTATTTAGGCTTTTTATGGCAGACTTTCCATCCACCAGTTAAATGGGAGGTGGGGGGTAGGGAGGAGGGGGAATCTCTGCATACACTTATAGTTAGGTGTAATGTTTCCTAGAATAAGAAACTCAAGGGCTGGCAGTTTACCGCATAAATAGAGGTACATTATTTGTGCCCATATTGCCCTGGTCCCTGACATGCTCAAATGTTCAAAAGAACAGACTGAGTTTGGTGAAGCAACAAGGTTTGCATGCTGGACTTATGTGCTATTGATGGGGCCAGAAATAGAGGCAAGCTATTCATCCTTGAAAGCGCAAGCCAGTTCACTACTGTTTCTGATGGCATTAACATCGGTGCATTACATGCCAGACGGCAGAGACAAAGGAAGCTCTCTCTGTCGCCATGTCTCAATAATAGGGTGGTAAAAATGCTTGAATGTGTGGACGCAACTTATGTTTTCTTTTATTCCTTCTTCTAAACCACACACTCACTTAATCAACATCCTCACTTGAGCTCCCCATCACTCTATTCCTCAACTTCCTGACCCGTTTGTTGCTTTTGAGGCTGTGATCAGTAAAATGTGCCATACCAAAAGCCTACACTATGGTGTAAGATTTTATCATCATTCCACCATGTTATTCACACTTCACATGAAGGGCATAGCACATAGCTGGGTTTCTTCTTGTCTCTCTGATGGATCCTTCTGACTCATAATGCTCCTTGCTCCCCTCACTTACATATCTACCAGTTGATGTTTCACAAGGATCAAGTTTATGCTATCTCCTCTTATCTTATTCCCCATGGTACTCTAACAGAGAACTGAGTTTTAAATATTGTACTACTAGAATATTGTAGCCTGAATATCAACTACCAAAATGTCTTGAAAGTTAGTATATGTAGGTGAACATAGATTTACCATTCTCCATGTATATGTCTCTTGACAATGTAGATCCTGTCTGAGTACATAGCTGTACAGTTAAGAGTGGTACATCTTTATTTACCAATGTATACTACCCGTCACAATATTTTAGTACTCAATATTCTGGTTACAAAATTGTTGTACTTGATTTTCTGACATACAACCAACACCATGTCCACCGGTGACATCATCTTATCCTGAATTTTTCTATCCTCTATATGCAAATGATACCAATACCTTTTATTTTCCTTTCCATATTCAACCTGCCATCTTCAGTCTTAGGTGCCTCACTGCCTCTCTGTTCGCTGTCATTGGGTTGCTACCTTTTCCTTATACTGAGTTAATCTAACATGGGGATAGTATTTATGATTTTCCCTGATAATCTTACCCCAATACTATCAGCTACAAACCAAAGTGCAAATGGAATCCGTCACAACCCACATGTCCTGCTGCCAGATACAAAGAATTAAATATTCTCAAGAGGGTCTGTCCTAAATTTCACATGGCAAAGGCACTAATTTCAGTATTAGGATTCATCACAACAAACAGAGAGAGAAGGGTCATAGGGAAAACGAGTTTAAAGACCTACTACTGGTTCACTTCCCCAGCTACACAGTCATATAC
Organism: Lissotriton helveticus; assembly: GCF_964261635.1. Classification (NCBI taxonomy): domain Eukaryota; kingdom Metazoa; phylum Chordata; class Amphibia; order Caudata; family Salamandridae; genus Lissotriton; species Lissotriton helveticus. The sequence goes on along the minus strand of NC_136068.1, from coordinate 1,621,803,907 downwards.
ATTATTTGATTCGACCAATTATGATTGGGCAAGCGCATGCGCATTACGTCTAACATATCAGTGGGGCTAGAATATTTATTCTTTCCTTAGAGACAATACCTATTAAGTTCTACCGCATACCGGTAGAAGTACAAAAATGGCCGATTTGTGGTCATCTTGTAGTTTTACTCCCAGCCATATGGTATGAGCCGAGACACAGGATTGGTTATATCCGGTATAATTCCTCTTTCGACCATTCTTCTAGTGAACAACAACTGAACACATTAATAGAAATTGTTTCTCTTGCTAAAAACTTTGATTTGTAAGATACCGGCATATGTGAGAGCACGCACGCTTCCGGAACTACAAACATGGCCGTGTTTACGTCATCCTGTAGTTCCGCGGAAGGTTTTGCGCGCTCGTTTTCTACTACCAAAAGGTTCTCCGTGGGTATAGAGCTAAACGGGGGTTATCAAATTAACTAAGTCATCCAAGAGGATGAGGGACCCTTTGTGGAGTGGTGTTGGCTTTACTGCATTGCTGAACAAACGAGAAAAAACGGGGCATATACACACAAAAGAAAAGTAGTCCCCTTTGGTGAAATAGTATATACACGCATAGCTCCTCCGGACCGGCGCCTCCCCCAAGCCTCAGGATAGTTTGGTGGCACCGACGGAGAGGTGAGATAGCAGGCTAGATGGATAGTCACTATAGATGTCATATGTAGCTAGTGACTGGCCTTGATTATTGAAAGGGATGACCTATGATTGATTAGGAGTGATCTGGACTGAATAACTCACTATAGACTGAAGGAGTGAACATAACAGCATTGCTCACTACCTTCAAGGGAGATAACTTTGCCAATTTGAGATGAATTGTGTGTGTTTGAGATGAAAGACAGGCGTTTTTTAATGCAGGTCTATGGGGTGTCTTCCAGAGATTGGGGGTTGTTCTGTCATTGAGTTTATTTGTGGATAAATATGATACATCTAGCAGGGAATATAGATAGGCATCTCTGGATTCTACATAATTAGTGGAGATTTGATGCCTTCCCCCTGTTTGCATTTATTTGATCCACAGTGCGGGGCCTCGTATACCTGAGCACGGTCCAAGTGAGGTGAGGTCCAGTCCCCTGTCATTCTGGGTGAGCACATTTTTTTTATTTCAATACATATAAGAGATGATGAGAGTACCTGTGCCTGTGAATCATGTAACATATCGTTCTAACGTGAGTAATACATATATATTTTTCCTTAGATCACGTTTAATATCCATTGACAAGGAGGATGAGTACATAACTGTAGGTACAGGTTGTATCGTTCCTACAGTTATTATATATATATTCTTTTCACTTATTAGGTTGGTGTATTATTTGTTTTACACATTCAAACAGTAGCAACTATTAAAGAGCAGTGGCCCTGATGAAAGCCAAGGGACGTTTTGCCCGGTAGGCAGAAACATGTTGGCCCAAATTGCGACAGTCATTTGTTCCATACTGTCGTTTGCGCTGTTCCTGTTTTTTAATTAGGGGATGTGCCTTGTTTCCATTAAAAAGTTTGTTTAGACATATCACCCTATTTTAAATTCACCACTTCCGGTTTGTTGCACTGTGTTTTCACTATTTTTTCTCTACCATCATAAACTGGCCAACAATTGGTGGTTCATAGCTAACTGTGGACCTGATCCAGTACCAACAACTTACTGTGTGGCATGGGGTCTAGATGATCAAAGGACCTGCCAGGTCACAGTTTGGACGGCCAAATGATAGGACTGATCACTTGGTCTGTTTGATGGTTATCCATAAAGAGATGATCTGGATTTTGTTGACCAGTTTTTGACTGAGCTCTATGCATCGTAGTCTGTGTTCTCTGCACACGTGTTTTTCTCTCCTTTTTTCTTGCTCCTTAGAATTTGTTTAATGGTGACTGTAGCACCTACTGACAAAGTGGAATATATGCCAGTTTGGCCAGAATAATTGGCTCCTAGACCTCCTAGGTTCAGTATTAGGATTCAGCCAATGAGACTACTTTAACAGTCTACTTTTACATTTTCCTCTATTCTCAATATTTTTTTTCAAATAACTTTGTTTTCAGAGTTAAATAAATGACAAATAAAAAACATTAGAAAAACAAACCCTCTTGGGTATAAACATAGTAGATTCAGTATCGGACGTGGCTGCATTCAATGAGTATCACTCATAAAAGTGCTTAACTGCTTCCCGTCAGTAATGTCAAACTCACTTAAAAATAAAGCTCCTATCACTGTGATGGTTTGTCAAAGGGGTAATCCACTACATCTAAAGCTAATACCAACATTTCTGATGGATACATTTGCCTGTGGATTCCTCACCTATTAAATATCCCCTGCGCCAGCATTCCGCAGAAATTTTTCCCAGCTCTCCACGCCGACAAGATCGTCACAATGCCATGGCTCTGCACGTGGCTCCGCTTGACGTCACTGGAGCCATAAGAGGACCACGTCGGAGTGATGATGTCGGTTCCCTTTTTTCCACGCTGTCGATGCTAATTGTTTTTTCTGGGACTCTCATACCCCTCTGGTGCACCTTCGGGTCCCATGGCTTTTAGTTTGGCTGTGCCTAATTCTGTATCCTCAGGCCCCCTTTATGCCGTTCATGCCAGCAATGCCATCCTGGTACTTTCCGGCTCCGAGGGTGTCAAAGCCGTATGGGCAGTCCCCGGCTCCATCCCGTGAAGCTTCTCGGATTCGATTGGCGCCGGCTACTACAGTGGATCCACCTTCGACGCCGCGTGTGGCGCCGCCGACGCCGCAACCAAAGATGCCCTCGAGGAAAGCAGCTCAGAGCTTATTGGATGAGGAGCAGTACCAGGCTGAAGTGAGGGAGGAAGGAGAAGTGTATGACACAGAAGATGTGTTTGAGGATTTGCGTGAGGCAAGTGGACTTGACACTTCTTCAGAGTGGGACTTTGCTTCTCAGAAGGCTTCTCCCTCGAAGGATGTTGCTCCTTATTATATGGTTATTAGGAAGGCTGCGGAGCTTTTGGATTTGCAGCTTCCTATGGCAGATTAAAGCCTAATCTTCTCACGGAAGTGCTTCATTCTCCGTCCTCGGTGGTTGAACCACTTTTACCATTTAATGATGCACTGACTGAGCCAATCCTCGATGTGTGGCACAACCCTCTTTCGGCTCCTGCGGTTTCAAGGTCAGTCTCAAGAAGATATAGACCTGCTCCTGGAGATCCGATGTTCCTTCTCACCCCTCTCCTGAAAGCTGGTGGTGCAGGCTTCTTGTTCGAAGCAATCTTCAGGGGGTTTTCCGCAGTCTCCTGCAGATAGGGATTCCAAGAAGTTTTAACAGTCTGCGAAGAAGGTCTTTTCTTCAGCTAGCATGGCACTGAAATCTACCAACGCCACTTGTCTCTTGGGCAGGTATATTCATGCCTTAATGGACTCTGCTAAACAGCTTCTTCCTAAGTTGTCTGAGGAGGACAGGGGGAATCTGAGTGAGGTGTTGGTGGATTCTCAAGCTGCAGCTCGCCAGGTCATCCAATCTAGCGTGGATACGGCGTATTCTGTTTCCAGGGTGATGGGTTCATCCATTGCGACAGGAAGACAAGCTTGGTTAAGATCTTCTGGGTTCTCTCCTGATGTGCAGGCTGCTCTTCTTGATTTGCCCTTTGATGGGTCTAGACTTTTTTGTCAAAAGGTGGACTCTGAAGATTTAAAGACAGTAAGGAAACAGCAAGGTCTTTGGGTCTGCAGACTCAGACAAGAGGTTATGGGTATAAACGATACCGTGGCTTTGGGAAGTCTTCCGTTCGTGGGTTCAGACAGCCTCTGCAACAGCAACAAAACCCCTTGTAGAAGAGCTACAGGGGTAAAGGCAGAGGTCGCCTTAGTGGAACTGGGCGTCAACCTTCCTCCTCCTCCTCTACCTCTCCAACCACTCCTGGTAATGCAGGAAATCAGCCCTAGATCTGCTATCCTGAATCATGTTGGTCCCGTGGGAGGACTGCTTACCCATTTTCTACAAGATTGGAAATTGATCACTTTGGACCTTTGGGTTTTAGATCTGGTATAAAATGGGTACATCCTTCCTTTCAGGGAATTTCCTCCTCCTTACCAACCTTTCCAAGGGTTTTGCACGGAGGATCATTTACTTCTCTTTCAGAGGGAGGTTCTTGCTCTGTTACCAAAAGGTGCTGAAAGGATGGTACTCGGGACCAGGGCTGCTTTACTGCCTAAGGTGGTAACTCCCTTCCATCTAGGACAGTCCATTACCCTCCCCCTCGCCCTTCCAAGGTGGAGGAGAGGCTTCATCATTTGGATCCAAAGAGGGCGATTAGTTTTTATTTGGATTGAACAAAGGACTTCCGTCAGGATGATCAGCTCTTTGTCGGCTATGCTGGACGTATGAAGGGCAAGGCGGTGCACAAGCGACCTTTATCCAGGTAGATCATCTTGTGCATCAAGATCTGCTACTTCCTGACTGGTAAGGAGCCTCCTGAAGGCATTAGAGCTCATTCCACCAGGGCTAAATCATCTACTTCTGCTTTGTCCAGGGGTGTTCCTGTGTTGGACATCTGTAAAGCCGCAACTTGGGCCTCCCTCCATACTTTCGCGAAGCATTACTGCTTGGATTCTGAGGTGAGGAGGGACGGCCATTTTGCGTGCTCTGTTATGCAAGACATTTTGGTATAGAAGGGTGGACACCCTCCTCCGGGGGTTGAACTGCTGTGGGATTCTATTCATAAGGTGAGGAATCCACAGGCAGATGTATCTATCAGAAGAACAAGTTAGTGACCTTTGGTAACTCTTTTTCTTTTATCTGCCTCTGGATTCCTCACTGACCTACCCACCTCCCCGTAGTCCACCCTTTTATACCTTAAAAAGAGATATTGGTTGATTTAATGATTTTATGTAGTCACACTATATTACCTCTATTTGTGGACTTATTTAAATGTGAGCTTTCTTTGCTTTCTTATTTCAATTTATACTGGGAGTATTTATGTGAATTTTGTGTACTATGTATGCATTGTCTCTATGGTCAGTCCGCCTGTTTTGCCTCGGTGGCACGAAAAAAATGAGTGGAACTGACGTCATCACGTCGATGTGGTCCTCTTATGGCTTCAGTGACGTCATGTGGAGCCGCATGCGGAGCCAAGGCATTGTGACAACCTCGTTGGCGTGGAGAGCTGGGAAACATTTGCGCAGAATGCTGGCGCAGGAGATATTCATAAGGTGAGGAATCCACAGGCAGATACTGTATCCACCAGAAAAAGTGTTACCAAAGGTAAGTAACTTGTTCATTAGACATATCTTCTGCTTGACTACATTTCTGAGGTCACTCTCTGTCGATACCCATTTATTTATGTTACATACCCAACAGCTCTCGAGAAGTCCTACACTGGCTTCCCGGTCATGGCATTGCAGCTTTAAGCTACCATCAAACCCAAGTGAATGTGTGTTTGTGGGCCCCCACTGTTAAAGGGACTCCCTACTAGGTCCAACTCATGACATACCCCTGCCAGGACAAGACCTTTGCTAGGCTTGCACCCCAATTCTATTAACCCTGGATGAAGACAGCCTAGATACATTCTGAATATATTATCCCATGTGCCAGGCAAGTAGGAAAAGGTCAGCATTCTTGGCCCAGAGGGTCACTTCCAATTTCTGGTGATGCCCTTTGGCTTAAAGAAGGCCCCAGCCACCTTCCAGAGGTTGGTGGACAGTATGCCACTACCTAGATGACATAGCTGTCTTCAGTTCCAGCGGGAAGGGACACCTGTACCACCTCCATGAGGTGTTTTAGTCCCTGTACTCTGCAGTGTTATTGAAAGGGAGGCCTTTGCTGTGGTCTATGCATTGAAGTAGCTGAGACTATACCTGGTTGGGACTCACTTCCAGGTTTAGACAGACCAAAGGCCCCTCAATGACACATACAAATTAGGGATGAAACTCCCACCACTGTTATCATTGTAGGAATTTGGGTTACTGGATGAGGGGGAGTGAAACCCTACTCAAGCAGCTACCATAATTCTATTCAGGATGAAGCACAAGTAAACCCCAAATTAACCTGTGCTCAGCCCTTTGGCAGCTTGACACAAAGGCAATGTGTTAAGTATTTATGCAGTACTTCAAACAGTAATAAAGTAAAAACACAACACAAGAAATGTCCCATATCAATTTAGAATGATTTGTAATAAATTATTTGACACCAAAACAACAAAAATCCAGTTAGTAGAATAGTAGATATGTAATTTTAAAGTTTTGGAGAACTCAAGCGCTAAGAAGCAAAAAGACAGTCTGTGGACTGTGCCAGGAAGATGCGTAAATTCCATTGTAGAAAGTTGGCATTGTCTTGTCTCAACCATTTGGTGCCTGCAGGCTGCTTGGATCACGTGACTCAGTGTAGCTGGCAGTTGGTCTTTGTGTAATACTCCAAAGACAGTGAGACAAAGGGGAATAGGTGTTGCAAAGATAGGCCATCTCTGTCTAGATAGGGGATGGAACTGTCACCTACCGCACTTGCACATCACAAAGACCATGCCTCAGCACACTCACAAAGGGTTTCACACTAGACTGTTGTGACCCCAGACAAGCTGGGACCAGGTCAGGCAGGTAGGGAATTCCAAAAAACCCTGGGGTGGGTGAAACCCTCTAAAAACGTATTCTACTTCAAAATTGCACCAAGTATAAATATTGGACCCTCAGACCAAACCCGTCCATACACATCTGGACCTTTGGAAGACTCAGAAGAAGGACTGCTGTGCTGCAAGAAGGACAGCTTCTCTGCTGCCCTGTTGCTTGAGTGAGAAGGACTGGACCTGCATCTTGAACCCAAGACTACGTGAGTGACTCCATGGGCTAGTTGCCTGGCCTCCTGAGAAGAGCGTCAGGACAGAAAAGGTCCTACCAACTTGAACCCTGCACCTGGACTTTGTTTGCTGTGAGTCTTGCCCCACCAAGTGGTGCCACCTCAGTCCTGGATCCTTGCAAGTGGGCCTGAAGGTAGTCTTTTGGGCAGAACTGAGGCATTGTGACACATCTCCTCATAGCTCTGCATAGGGAGCATCCTGATGCAGGACCCCACAGCTCTTTGGAACCACCGCTGCACGAGATCCCCTTATAGCAGGAGCTTACATTGCAGCCTTCAACTCCTCCTTTGTGCAGCATCCTTGATTCAGGGCTTCGCATCTCAGCCCGTAGTTCATCGGAACCGGAGTTGCTTGAGGCATCCTCAACGTGGGATCTCGCAACGCTCCTCAACCAGGATTTAAGGTACTTTGTAAAGTTAGCCTAATTTGGATCCTTTAGCCGGCCCGCACTCCATTGTGATAGGGCTGAACTTGTTACTTTGTTCCAGTTGGCGCTTTGTGCGTTTGAGCACTATTTTTACCAAAATCTTTAAAATTGAATATCTCTGATATTACTAATTGAGTTTTATTTTTGGGGTCAAATAATTTACTAAACATTACTCTATTTCAGTAAATTGGTGTGGGTTTTTCCTTGTGTTGTGCTGTCACTTAATTATTGTTTGAAGTGCTGCATACATACTTTACATATTGCCTCTAATTTAAGCCTTACTGCTTTTGTGTTGGGCTACCGGAGGTTTAAGCACAAGTTAATGTAGTGACTTTTTTGGTTCACCCTGACATAAATTGTGGTTGATGCCTGACCAGGGCATCCACCCCTTCAACCAATAACCCAATTTCTTACACATGTCCTCTACTCTCTAAGGTAGATCGATCTTATGCAAATAGCTATGCTTTGTAACATCTGTTGTGAAGCTGGTAACATAGCTCTGATATTTAAGCACCAGTTGCAGTGATTTACCTGCATACACAAATTAGGAACCTGAAGGGTCTGATGGAAACAGCAAGTCAATACTTTTATGCTTATTTGACATAAACTATATCTATAAGGGCAAGAGGAGTGCATGTTTATGTGAGGAGCTGTGTTGATGAGTGGCATGGGACGCTAGACTAGTACATCCAGGAACACCGTGAACCCCCCTGCTTTAGCAGCTGCAGCGGGGTGGAGTTCTTCATGGGCCTCTTCTGTCTGAAACTTGGCAGACAAAAATGAGTAAGTGAAAAGATGGAGTGCACAATAGATGGATGACTGAATAAAAAGATGGATATAAGGATTGTTGGGTGAAAGAGAAGGTGGATGGATAGATGAAAGGTTTGATGGATAGATGTGTGAAAGAATGGATGGATGAGTGAAAGGGACAATGGATGGATAAAAGGGTAGATGGATGGATGAGTGAAAGAGTGGCTCGATGGATGTGTGAAAGAATGGATGGGTGAATGAAAGTGACAATGGATGGATTACAGGGTAGATGGATGGATGATGAGAAAAAGGATGTATGAATGAGCGAGTGAAAGGAATGATGGTTGAGGGAAAGAAAGGATGAGTGAAAGGGAGGGTGGAGGGTTGGATAAAAGGATGCATGGAGAGATGAGTGAAAAAATGAATGAATGAAAGGGGAGTGAGTGGATGGATGGTGAAATGGTTAATGGACAGATGAGTGCACGGGTGAATGGGTTGATGATGAGAGAAAGGATGGATGAAATAATGAATAGGTGAATAGATGCGAGAAAGGGAGGGTGGATGGATGGATGAGTGGAAAAATCGATGGCTGAGTGAAAAGGTGGGTGGATGGATGGATGGATAAGTGAAAAGGTGGATGGGTGATAATAGAAATGATGAATGGATGAGTGAAAGGACGAATGGATGAAAAGAAAGGATGAATGAATTGATGATTTGATGAGTGAAAGGGAAGGTGGATGGATGGTAGGCTAGATGGATGAGTGAAAGGAGGGAGGATGGATGAGTGAAAGGGAAGGTGGATGAATGAGTGAAAAAATGGATGGATGTGTGAAAGAGGGTGAATGGATGGATGGATAAGGGAAAGCATGGATGGATGAGTAAAATTGTAGAAGGAAGGATGAGTGGATTAATGGGTGTAAGGGTGGATGGATGAATGAAGGAATAGATGGTTGAGTGAAAGGGAGGTGGATGGATGGAGTGAAAGGGTGTGTGGATGGATGGTTGGAGTGAAGGGGTATATGGATGGATGAGCGAAACGATGGATGGATAGATGAATGACAAAAGATGGATGGATGGAGGGAGGGATGAGTGAAAGGGTGGCTAGAGAGATCATGGATAGATGGATCAGTGGATGGATGGATTTATAGGTTTGGAGCTGGATGGATAGATTTAGATATGGATAGGCGGCCGGAGGATTGGTGAACGACTGAATGATGAATGAAAGAATGAATGGATGATGTTACGTAAAGATAAAATGGTGGATATCAGCAGGTGAATAAAAGGATGAAAGTATGAATGGATAGATGGTTGGATGGAAGAGACAAGAAAGCTTTTCTGGGGAGAGTTGTGATGTCTTGCTTTGTTTGCTTGGTGCCGTAAGAGCTTTGGTTCGAAGTGTTTTTTATTTTTTTATTTTCTAGTTACTCCCTTGAGTACCTATGTTCCTGTGAGGTAATTTTTCCAAGGGAGACATTTCATAACTCTGGTGAGCTGGGAGAACAAACTTTAATGATTAGTGTAGATCAAAACATATTGATTCCAAAATACTGATTTAACGATTTAAGATCTGACGTAAATCAGACTGTTCATTTAAAATAATATATTATTTTATGGCTTCCATGTAAGTGTGACAATAGGAATAGAAAACATGGGGCTGCATAGAGTTGTTATTGATTCTTCGTAGATCTCTTTGTTACATGTTGACGTTTATTTGTTTAAAATAAATAAAAATAAGCTCTTCAGTTAGAGATAAATAGCTGACTGGGCTGAAAACAAATCCTACTGTGTGAGGTACCCCTACTATTGGCAAGACTCATGATGATCATTTTCTTCAGTACTATCATTGGGAAGCATTAATGAAAGGACTCACGGGAAAGCTTTATTGACACATTGGACAACCTTGTTGTTAGGGGGCCTCAATTAGGGCCAGATGTAGGAGAGGAAATACCGGTCGGTAACGGCCGATTTCGACCGTTACCGACCGGTATTTAGGATTCGGCACCAGCATTTTACAGAATCGGTAAAATTTCCGATTCGGTAATTCCACATGTAGGTGACACTCCTGAGAGTGCCACAGGCCCTTAAGAGTCGGTATTTTACCACCCAATCCTATTGGGTGGTAAAATACCGAATTCAGGTGTGCATGCACATCTGTGCATGCACACCTGTGCCATGTGGCACACATACATGCCCTAAGGGCCACATGGCACACATGCCTGTATTTGGGGTGCTAGAGGGTGTCAAAGTGACACCCCCTGCACCCTTGCAGGATTCGGTATTTACCGATTCGGTAAATAAAGAATCGGTATTGCCCATTGGGCAATACCGATTCGGTATTTACCGATTCGGTAAATACCGATTCTTACCGATTCGGTAAATGTGAATAGAAATTTACCTACATCTGACGACTTCTATTTTACCGATTCATAAATACCGAATCGGTAAAATTCGGTAGTTATGAATTGGTAAAATAGAATTACCTACATCTGGCCCTCGGTATTTACCGATTCGGTAAATACCGATTCTTACCGATTCAGTAAATGTGAAAAGAAATTTACCTACTTCTGACTACTTCTATTTTACCGATTCATAAATACCGAATCGGTAAAATTCGGTATTTATGAATCGGTAAAATAGAATTACCTACATCTGGCCCTTAGTGTCTTTGTGTTAGATGGACTCAAAGAGAAGCCTAACTGCTAGTGACGCTGGTCACAATTTGTTTCATTGGGACTCTAGAGCAGAGGATACTAGCAGTTGATAGAATTTGTTATTGTGCCTCTTTATGTGTAGAACTCATTAGAAAGGCATGCTATTAGCAGGAATCAGTGAGGGCATCACTGTTGTCATGTCCCATTGTCTATCACACACCATGTAGAACTCATTGGGGTGTCTTCTTATTTGTGTGACTATGTGTTTGCAATCACTGGGACATATTTACAAGGGCTTATCGCCACAGGAACATTCCTTTTGTTGACATTCCTGTGACGTTAAACCCTTTGCCTTATTTACAAGTCGGAGTTAAGCCATTTAATGTGGCTTATCGCCGCTTTGTAAACAAGGGCCCCCTTTCACCCTACACTTAGTGTGAAAGGAGTGGGCAATGAGTGTTGCGGTGGGCGTTTGCCACAACACCCATTGATTTTGATGCTGCCCCCTATTTACAAGGGTGACGTAAAGATGGGGCAGTGCTAAAATTAAGACCAAATATTACCTGGTCTTAACATGGCAACATGAGGAGAAATTATATATTTCTCCTCGTTTTTACTGTTTCTAAGTGTGCTGTATTGTGAAGCACACATAGAAACAGCGAATCGCCAGGAATGATTGTTTATGTGCAGGAATGGGCACCTTCCTGCACATAAACAATCATTAAAAAAATGACGATTTGCAACTTCTGTGTGCTGCACAATGCAGCACACATAGGAGTTACACATCACCATTAGTGATTGCTTATGTGCAGGAAGGCTCACCGTCTTGCACATAAACAATCATTCCCTCAACATAGGCACCCTTACACTTCGATGCAAGGGTGCCTTTGTTGGCGCTACGCAGCTGAATTTGGCGCCTGCATTAGGGAAAACGCAGGGGTGTGCCATATCATGGTAAATGTGGCGCATCCGTGTGTTTTCAGAATGGCGGAGCGCGGTGTTAGCAATTTTAGCTTAACTTCGCGCTCCACCATTCTATTCTAAATATGACCCTCTGTGTTTGGGATTCATGTGCAAGCAGTTGTTGTTTATGTGACTTGATGAGTAGCCTCCTTGTTACTGCCATTATCTGTGTAAACTCTATTGGAATATTTTGGGGGTCGTCATTATGGAATGTGAAGTGAGCATCGCTGTCGATAGCGTTTATTGCGTTGCTTCTCTTACAAGAGCTCATCAGGACGGTTATTTTGGATCTATCTGAGAGTCCTGGTAGGCCTAGCATTCAGGTAGCCATCTTGCTCCTGAGGCTGAGTAGAGAGCCTCTGTATGTGAGATTCTTGTGACTTCACTTCCATTCTGGCTGTAAAAACTGCTCTTTATTTCTGTGTGACACGTTTTATTAAAAGATCTTTTTGCTCTAGTCACTTTTTTTTTTGTCTAGATCTCAGGCAAGACCCCAGTACCAGTGCCAGTACAAACAAGGTTCCTGCAAGCCTCAATCTTCTTTCTGATACCATCCACGCCAACAACATGGGGAGATCCTGCATCCTTAAATCCACGTAAGTCAGCAGCTCTTTCCGCCCCCACCCTAAACTTCTTGGGCCTCATTTATGATAAGTGTTGTATCGCTGCAGGAAAACAGCGATGCAACACTCTTCATAACGCTATCCTTGCGACAAAATGTATGCACCAAATTTACTGTACAGCACTCCATGTCTCAAGGATTTACAGATACGTCAATATTCCTGACGTATCTGTAGGTGCAAAAAAATGGCACATTGCTGGAGTGTGTCTGAAAACAGATGCAACTCCAGCAATGTGTCATTTCCCATAGGGCAAGCCCCATGTGAAAGGCACTGCGTCACCTCTTACACCTGCTTCAAACAAGCGTAAGGATTTGACGCACTGATGCCGTATAAGTGTCGGAGTGAAATCTCGTAGATTTCACTGCGTTACTTCTACATGGCTTTCTTGCGTCGGAACACCCACCCTGCATTCATTATACTCTTCGCAGGTATAATGTAGAGCAGAGGTTTACAAAGTGACGCATCTACCTAGATGCGTCACTTTGTAAATATGGTGCAGTGTGGCACATTTTTTATGCTGCTGCAGCATCACAAAAAGTGACACAATGGCAGCATAAGGCCCTCATAAATAAGGCCGCTTGTGTCTTCCAAGAACATGCTGTCCTGAGCTTCCTTTTTGAATTCCAGCTGCTTCCAGAATAAATGCCTCATAGCCCAAAAAAGCCCTGGCCCTGTATCGGATGAGTGTGTTGTCAATAGAGTTAGTGAATCGTGACTGTGATCAATCACTGACAGATGCATCATTGATTTTTCTTTTCAATTCAGTCGCAATCCACCACTGTTCCTATCATCTTCGCCACACTCATGTTTCCCTCTCATCCTTTCATAGCAAATTAGGTGATTCTAGGTCCCTGTGCTTCCTGAGCCTCCGTAAGAGTTGATTGTTCGACACGAGTGAAATATTACCCTCCTGGTTCTCATTCTAGGACACTTTGGGAAAATGAGTTGAAAATTATGTGTTCCAAGCATAATAGGCGTAACAGAGAAGTGATTCTTTCATGCAAATCAGGCTCTCCCTCTGACCCTTGTCCCCCCAAGATCCTTCATATCATTATTGATGAAATAAACCCCATCATCAACGAAATAATCAACCTCTCCCTCAAATCTGGCTCTGTCCCACTTACCTGGAAAAAAGGTACGGTTAAACCTCTAATGAAAAAGGCGAATAAACCCCCCTCTGATCTAACTAACCTTCGTCCCATCACCCTACTACCCGCACTGGGCAAAATCACGGAACAATTAGTCCATAAAGAACTTAAGGCCTTCCTCGACGCCCACAACCTACTTCACCCCCAGCAATCCGGTTTTCGGTCTAGACATTCCACCGAGACCGCCTTGATCGAGCTGACCGACACCATTAAAAACCTTCAAGATCAGAGGAAGAAGGCCATCCTGATTCTTCTTGACCTCACGGCGGCCTTCGACACTATTTCCCACTCCATACTGCTTAACAGACTTATGGGTATCGGCATTACCCACTCAGCCTTAGCCTGGATCAGGTCTTTCCTCAGTGACAGGTCTCAGACCATCTCACTGGGCCCCTTCCAATCCAAAGAAAAAAAAATTTCGTGTGGAGTACCCCAGGGCTCCATTTTAAGTCCCCTTCTATTCAACATATACCTCATCCCCTTGCTTTCACTCATAGAATCGTTTGGCATAATCGTCACGTCTTATGCCGACGATACTCAGCTTGTCATCCCTCTAGAAGACAATTCCAACCTGGCCGAACTCAACCTTAAATGCTGCCTTACAGCGGTCTTTCAATGGATGGATAACAATCACCTTCGCTGTAACTCCAGCAAAACCGAAATCCTGCCCATTGGGAAGAACGCATCCTTTTGTCCCGCTCTGTGGTGGCCTGATAACTCTGCTGCTCCACCCCAGACAGTTTCATCGGCCAGAAACCTCGGAGTCATCTTCGATTCCGATCTGTCCTTTGATTCTCATGCCACTACCGTGGCGGGTAAATGCTTTGGCATTATAAGATCCATGAGAAAGTTCTGCGACTTTCTCCCGCTCGACTCCAGAAAGACCATTGCAGTAGCCCTCATTCTCTCTCGGGTGGACTACTGCAACGGCCTCTTGGCAGGGACCAAGAAATCCACCCAACTAAAACTGCAAAGTGTCCTGCACACTGCTGCGCGTCTGGTCTTAAAACTCCCACGTAAATCCTCTATTTCCACTGCCCTCAGATCCCTCCACTGGCTCCCCCTGCACAAGAGAATCCTATTTAAAATTCTCGTCGTAGCCTTCCGAGCCTTCCACAAATCTGGCCCAGTTTACCTTGCGAAACGTTTCCCTCATTACATTCCGGGTCGCACTCTTAGATCCTCTCAAGAAAATCTCATGACCCTCCCCAAATTCAACCTAAAAACCAAAGGCGGAAAAACTCTCTGCACCCTAGCTATCAGAGCCTGGAATAGTATGCCAAAACATCTTAGATCCCAGACGCAAGAGAAACCCTTTAGGAAACACCTCAAAACATGGATCTTTAATCTCTCTGACGACTGGACTAAAGCAGCCATCTAAACCCCCCACTGCCCTCCCTCTGAGCTGGTCCCAGGTTTTTCATAGCGCCAAGATGCTCCCTTCGGAGCGAACGTATGCGCTTTACAAATACCCCTCCATATCCAATTGATCATTCAGATTGACAGCTTAATTGTGGGCTGGTGGGTAGTCCCACAAGGTAGTTTTGAAAACTTTTCGTTGTAAATGCTGCTTTTTGTGGATACTTTTTCATATATTGCTCACAACCCAGTCTAAGAAAACAGTTTATGCGTGTAATAAAACAAGAGAATTGTCGTTTGCAGACGCGAGCATTACATGTACACCATGCCGTTGCCTCTTTCATCAGCAGCCTGGAAACTTGAGGAGAAATCAACAGTCCTCATGTAACTACTTCAATATTGCTAGCTTACCGACGTTATTTTCAACCGAGTATGTAATGTATAGGAAAGCTACTAGTGGGAAAGAGTACCAAAGCAAAGTCATTTTGAACTTTTAATGGCTTGAATCTATTAACGACTTAGGAACGTCTCATGAGTTATTTATTGGCTTTATGTAAATTCTTAACATATTTTAGTTATTCGTTTTCATCATATATTTATTCATACTTATCATATTTATTTTCTTTGGTGAACTGCAAGGCCATGGTTTGTGCAAGAAAGATGACAGACTGTATGCCAGCTAGAGGTTTTTAAAGCACCCAGTAAAATTGATCAAAATGAAGATTTAAAAATGTATTTTTGCATCAGACGGTCTTCATTGGTAGACATAAACACTAGAATATTTCCCACAGTATGCTGGAACACAGGAACACTTTAAATCCATATTGATCGAAGTGTGTGAACAACCCCGTATTTGCATTGTTGCATTGTTTTCCTAATTTTCAGCTGTTTCAAATTTTAAAACTAGGAAACAATGCTTACACTGCACCACCTAGAATGCATTCTGTAGGTGTGTCCACTGCACACATCTATTGAAGGTAGTTGGAAAGGTTACAGTTGGATTAGTCCTGGGTCATCTACTGAAATAGTGTAGGGCAGAGGCCAAGATTGCACTGGGGTTTCAGTTGGTACAGACGAAAGCAGTAGCATTTTCCTGGGCGTTGTCTGACCCCCCTCCCCACCCCACTGATTAATATGTCGACGATGAGAGCTGCAACATCAATCTTTGCGTATCAAGCAGTGTTCCAACATTAATAAGTTAACATGAAGTTGTGCACCCTCCAGCTAGCTGGCGATATCGGGTTGTGAGAGTCTGAATGTGCAGTACCTTTTGCTGACTCTGATACCATAGATATTGAGTGGGAATGAGGATGTTTCCTATTCTTCTACTCGCTGGACTATTTCTCCCAGGATCACCCTTTCCAAGATGGCAATGTCACAGTAGAAGAGGATCTTTTGCTCGGGGTTTTCACATTTTTTCTGAAAGCTCTTGGACCTGAGGCCTTTCATCTTTCCTCTCAGCCTGATGCTTTCCCTTTTCCAATCCATGTAGGACATTAATGACCAAAGCACACGCTCATTAGTGGAGTGAGAAGCTGGGAGACAACCCTTCACACCTGGATAGGGCCTAATTTCTTCCACATGTAGGGCTTAGTTTGAGCTGGTGGTTGCAGTTGGGTCCGACTAAAACTCATTTTTAGAAACCTTGACTTCGATTTTTTTTCAAGGCAGATTTTGACCCATAACAAGAGAGAGAGAAAAATACAAAAGGAGGAAAGGAGGCAGGAGGTACTGCCTCTGTGCAATCGTAAGCTGCTTCCTTTTTTCTTGTGGGAACGTCTCTAGAGTTGGCAGCTCCACGAGATTTGAGACTCTTGGCTGCCATTTGGCTAATGGGTGTTTAAATTGAGTCATCCTCCTTGATGTTTCTCAATGAGATTATTGTCGGGGAAGCATGCAGTTTGGCCGGCTTGGGTGGTTGGCCATCTTCCAGTCTTGTACCTGTACGGAGCTGGAACCAATCTGTGGCACTACAACTGAGTCACATCTAGCAAAGACAACAAAGATAATTGCATATTGGCTTCTTTTTAAGGAGGGGTTGGCTTGTTGTACATCTGAGATACTTTTGTTTTTCTGGGCTTGCTTGCATCTTAAGAGTGTAGCTTTTTTCCGACAGTTCATCATGTTACATTGGTTATGGAAAGCGAGAGTGAGGTGGTGTTGGAACTGTTTAGCCTGACTCGTTGAATGTTGGGAAAATTATCTTGTGGCAGCCAGAAAAAAAGGCCAAATAATGATGTATGGTGGGAACACCCAAACCCCATCGGCCAAAATAAAGAAACAATGGATTGGTCCTCACAATGGGAATTAAAAAATTGCAGGAGTTGTGAGATCCGCGTTACATTTTCAAGAATCACAAATCCACAACACCTAAATTGGCGGCTTGGTGAGCAGTATCAACAAAGGTACTGTGGACTCCAGCCAACAATGGTGGTAAAGCGGAGCCATGAAACACAAAAATATACTGTGGTTCCAGGTTACGCTTCGTAGCTTAGTACTGCAAACCTAAGGTGAACTTCACCAACACTTGGGACAGTGAACATTGTTCTGGGATCTGGATACCAAATGAGGATCCACGGAATGTAAAAAAAAAAAAAAAGAAATACAATGAAATAACCACTGACTGGTCAATGCCAAATTTTGTGTCTAAGTTTTAGTCACGGTAATTGCAAACACAACAATGATGGACAGAATGTGGATCAATGTCACACATTCACCCCAGTCCAAAGATCTGGGCCCAAATCCATCGTTTTTCCACTCCACACCACCCTGGGTTAGACAATGGCGATATGCAAATCGGCGCTGACCCTGTGCCCCATGGGAACAGTCCAGTCCGAACTACAAAAGCCATGTCCTTCCCAGAACGGAAACAAGCATCCGAGGACCGGCCCGGTTTCGAGGTAACACCTCTCATCAGCCCGGCTAGCTTGATTCCAGTGGTGTGGAGTGCCTCACTCACGTCTGAGCATCCCCAGTACACTTAGAGCGGTAATTGCAAACACAACAATGATGGACAGAATGTGGATCAATGTCACACATTCACCCCAGTCCAAAGATCTGGGCCCAAATCCATCGTTTTTCCACTCCACACCACCCTGGGTTAGACAATGGCGATATGCAAATCAGCGCTGACCCTGTGCCCCATGGGAACAGTCCAGTCCGAACTACAAAAGCCATGTCCTTCCCAGAACGGAAACAAGCATCCGAGGACCGGCCCGGTTTCGAGGTAACACCTCTCATCAGCCCGGCTAGCTTGATTCCAGTGGTGTGGAGTGCCTGGGACTCACGTCTGAGCATCCCCAGTACACTTAGAGCGGTAATTGCAAACACAACAATGATGGACAGAATGTGGATCAATGTCACACATTCACCCCAGTCCAAAGATCTGGGCCCAAATCCATCGTTTTTCCACTCCACACCACCCTGGGTTAGACAATGGCGATATGCAAATCAGCTCTGACCCTGTGCCCCATGGGAACAGTCCAGTCCGAACTACAAAAGCCATGTCCTTCCCAGAACGGAAACAAGCATCCGAGGACCGGCCCGGTTTCGAGGTAACACCTCTCATCAGCCCGGCTAGCTTGATTCCAGTGGTGTGGAGTGCCTGGGACTCACGTCTGAGCATCCCCAGTACACTTAGAGCGGTAATTGCAAACACAACAATGATGGACAGAATGTGGATCAATGTCACACATTCACCCCAGTCCAAAGATCTGGGCCCAAATCCATCGTTTTTCCACTCCACACCACCCTGGGTTAGACAATGGCGATATGCAAATCAGCGCTGACCCTGTGCCCCATGGGAACAGTCCAGTCCGAACTACAAAAGCCATGTCCTTCCCAGAACGGAAACAAGCATCCGAGGACCGGCCCGGTTTCGAGGTAACACCTCTCATCAGCCCGGCTAGCTTGATTCCAGTGGTGTGGAGTGCCTGGGACTCACGTCTGAGCATCCCCAGTACACTTAGAGCGGTAATTGCAAACACAACAATGATGGACAGAATGTGGATCAATGTCACACATTCACCCCAGTCCAAAGATCTGGGCCCAAATCCATCGTTTTTCCACTCCACACCACCCTGGGTTAGACAATGGCGATATGCAAATCAGCGCTGACCCTGTGCCCCATGGGAACAGTCCAGTCCGAACTACAAAAGCCATGTCCTTCCCAGAACGGAAACAAGCATCCGAGGACCGGCCCGGTTTCGAGGTAACACCTCTCATCAGCCCGGCTAGCTTGATTCCAGTGGTGTGGAGTGCCTGGGACTCACGTCTGAGCATCCCCAGTACACTTAGAGCGGTAATTGCAAACACAACAATGATGGACACAATGTGGATCAATGTCACACATTCACCCCAGTCCAAAGATCTGGGCCCAAATCCATCGTTTTTCCACTCCACACCACCCTGGGTTAGACAATGGCGATATGCAAATCAGCGCTGACCCTGTGCCCCATGGGAACAGTCCAGTCCGAACTACAAAAGCCATGTCCTTCCCAGAACGGAAACAAGCATCCGAGGACCGGCCCGGTTTCGAGGTAACACCTCTCATCAGCCCGGCTAGCTTGATTCCAGTGGTGTGGAGTGCCTGGGACTCACGTCTGAGCATCCCCAGTACACTTAGAGCGGTAATTGCAAACACAACAATGATGGACAGAATGTGGATCAATGTCACACATTCACCCCAGTCCAAAGATCTGGGCCCAAATCCATCGTTTTTCCACTCCACACCACCCTGGGTTAGACAATGGCGATATGCAAATCAGCGCTGACCCTGTGCCCCATGGGAACAGTCCAGTCCGAACTACAAAAGCCATGTCCTTCCCAGAACAGAAACAAGCATCCGAGGACCGGCCCGGTTTCGAGGTAACACCTCTCATCAGCCCGGCTAGCTTGATTCCAGTGGTGTGGAGTGCCTGGGACTCACGTCTGAGCATCCCCAGTACACTTAGAGCGGTAATTGCAAACACAACAATGATGGACAGAATGTGGATCAATGTCACACATTCACCCCAGTCCAAAGATCTGGGCCCAAATCCATCGTTTTTCCACTCCACACCACCCTGGGTTAGACAATGGCGATATGCAAATCAGCGCTGACCCTGTGCCCCATGGGAACAGTCCAGTCCGAACTACAAAAGCCATGTCCTTCCCAGAACGGAAACAAGCATCCGAGGACCGGCCCGGTTTCGAGGTAACACCTCTCATCAGCCCGGCTAGCTTGATTCCAGTGGTGTGGAGTGCCTGGGACTCACGTCTGAGCATCCCCAGTACACTTAGAGCGGTAATTGCAAACACAACAATGATGGACAGAATGTGGATCAATGTCACACATTCACCCCAGTCCAAAGATCTGGGCCCAAATCCATCGTTTTTCCACTCCACACCACCCTGGGTTAGACAATGGAGATATGCAAATCAGCGCTGACCCTGTGCCCCATGGGAACAGTCCAGTCCGAACTACAAAAGCCATGTCCTTCCCAGAACGGAAACAAGCATCCGAGGACCGGCCCGGTTTCGAGGTAACACCTCTCATCAGCCCGGCTAGCTTGATTCCAGTGGTGTGGAGTGCCTGGGACTCACGTCTGAGCATCCCCAGTACACTTAGAGCGGTAATTGCAAACACAACAATGATGGACAGAATGTGGATCAATGTCACACATTCACCCCAGTCCAAAGATCTGGGCCCAAATCCATCGTTTTTCCACTCCACACCACCCTGGGTTAGACAATGGCGATATGCAAATCAGCGCTGACCCTGTGCCCCATGGGAACAGTCCAGTCCGAACTACAAAAGCCATGTCCTTCCCAGAACGGAAACAAGCATCCGAGGACCGGCCCGGTTTCGAGGTAACACCTCTCATCAGCCCGGCTAGCTTGATTCCAGTAGTGTGGAGTGCCTGGGACTCACGTCTGAGCATCCCCAGTACGCTTAGAGCGGTAATTGCAAACACAACAATGATGGACAGAATGTGGATCAATGTCACACATTCACCCCAGTCCAAAGATCTGGGCCCAAATCCATCGTTTTTCCACTCCACACCACCCTGGGTTAGACAATGGCGATATGCAAATCAGCGCTGACCCTGTGCCCCATGGGAACAGTCCAGTCCGAACTACAAAAGCCATGTCCTTCCCAGAACGGAAACAAGCATCCGAGGACCGGCCCGGTTTCGAGGTAACACCTCATCAGCCCGGCTAGCTTGATTCCAGTGGTGTGGAGTGCCTGGGACTCACGTCTGAGCATCCCCAGTACACTTAGAGCGGTAATTGCAAACACAACAATGATGGACAGAATGTGGATCAATGTCACACATTCACCCCAGTCCAAAGATCTGGGCCCAAATCCATCGTTTTTCCACTCCACACCACCCTGGGTTAGACAATGGCGATATGCAAATCAGCGCTGACCCTGTGCCCCATGGGAACAGTCCAGTCCGAACTACAAAAGCCATGTCCTTCCCAGAACGGAAACAAGCATCCGAGGACCGGCCCGGTTTCGAGGTAACACCTCTCATCAGCCCGGCTAGCTTGATTCCAGTGGTGTGGAGTGCCTGGGACTCACGTCTGAGCATCCCCAGTACACTTAGAGCGGTAATTGCAAACACAACAATGATGGACAGAATGTGGATCAATGTCACACATTCACCCCAGTCCAAAGATCTGGGCCCAAATCCATCGTTTTTCCACTCCACACCACCCTGGGTTAGACAATGGCGATATGCAAATCAGCGCTGACCCTGTGCCCCATGGGAACAGTCCAGTCCGAACTACAAAAGCCATGTCCTTCCCAGAACGGAAACAAGCATCCGAGGACCGGCCCGGTTTCGAGGTAACACCTCTCATCAGCCCGGCTAGCTTGATTCCAGTGGTGTGGAGTGCCTGGGACTCACGTCTGAGCATCCCCAGTACACTTAGAGCGGTAATTGCAAACACAACAATGATGGACAGAATGTGGATCAATGTCACACATTCACCCCAGTCCAAAGATCTGGGCCCAAATCCATCGTTTTTCCACTCCACACCACCCTGGGTTAGACAATGGCGATATGCAAATCAGCGCTGACCCTGTGCCCCATGGGAACAGTCCAGTCCGAACTACAAAAGCCATGTCCTTCCCAGAACGGAAACAAGCATCCGAGGACCGGCCCGGTTTCGAGGTAACACCTCTCATCAGCCCGGCTAGCTTGATTCCAGTGGTGTGGAGTGCCTGGGACTCACGTCTGAGCATCCCCAGTACACTTAGAGCGGTAATTGCAAACACAACAATGATGGACAGAATGTGGATCAATGTCACACATTCACCCCAGTCCAAAGATCTGGGCCCAAATCCATCGTTTTTCCACTCCACACCACCCTGGGTTAGACAATGGCGATATGCAAATCAGCGCTGACCCTGTGCCCCATGGGAACAGTCCAGTCCGAACTACAAAAGCCATGTCCTTCCCAGAACGGAAACAAGCATCCGAGGACCGGCCCGGTTTCGAGGTAACACCTCTCATCAGCCCGGCTAGCTTGATTCCAGTGGTGTGGAGTGCCTGGGACTCACGTCTGAGCATCCCCAGTACACTTAGAGCGGTAATTGCAAACACAACAATGATGGACAGAATGTGGATCAATGTCACACATTCACCCCAGTCCAAAGATCTGGGCCCAAATCCATCGTTTTTCCACTCCACACCACCCTGGGTTAGACAATGGCGATATGCAAATCAGCGCTGACCCTGTGCCCCATGGGAACAGTCCAGTCCGAACTACAAAAGCCATGTCCTTCCCAGAACGGAAACAAGCATCCGAGGACCGGCCCGGTTTCGAGGTAACACCTCTCATCAGCCCGGCTAGCTTGATTCCAGTGGTGTGGAGTGCCTGGGACTCACGTCTGAGCATCCCCAGTACACTTAGAGCGGTAATTGCAAACACAACAATGATGGACAGAATGTGGATCAATGTCACACATTCACCCCAGTCCAAAGATCTGGGCCCAAATCCATCGTTTTTCCACTCCAGAGGTGTTACCTCGAAACCGGGCCGGTCCTCGGATGCTTGTTGGCCATGGGGCACAGGGTCAGCGCTGATTTGCATATCGCCATTGTCTAACCCAGGGTGGTGTGGAGTGGAAAAACGATGGATTTGGGCCCAGATCTTTGGACTGGGGTGAATGTGTGACATTGATCCACATTCTGTCCATCACTGTTGTGTTTGCAATTACCGCTCTAAGTGTACTGGGGATGCTCAGACGTGAGTCCCAGGCACTCCACACCACTGGAATCAAGCTAGCCGGGCTGATGAGAGGTGTTACCTCGAAACCGGGCCGGTCCTCGGATGCTTGTTTCCGTTCTGGGAAGGACATGGCTTTTGTAGTTCGGACTGGACTGTTCCCATGGGGCACAGGGTCAGCGCTGATTTGCATATCGCCATTGTCTAACCCAGGGTGGTGTGGAGTGGAAAAACGATGGATTTGGGCCCAGATCTTTGGACTGGGGTGAATGTGTGACATTGATCCACATTCTGTCCATCACTGTTGTGTTTGCAATTACCGCTCTAAGTGTACTGGGGATGCTCAGACGTGAGTCCCAGGCACTCCACACCACTGGAATCAAGCTAGCCGGGCTGATGAGAGGTGTTACCTCGAAACCGGGCCGGTCCTCGGATGCTTGTTTCCGTTCTGGGAAGGACATGGCTTTTGTAGTTCGGACTGGACTGTTCCCATGGGGCACAGGGTCAGCGCTGATTTGCATATCGCCATTGTCTAACCCAGGGTGGTGTGGAGTGGAAAAACGATGGATTTGGGCCCAGATCTTTGGACTGGGGTGAATGTGTGACATTGATCCACATTCTGTCCATCACTGTTGTGTTTGCAATTACCGCTCTAAGTGTACTGGGGATGCTCAGACGTGAGTCCCAGGCACTCCACACCACTGGAATCAAGCTAGCCGGGCTGATGAGAGGTGTTACCTCGAAACCGGTCCGGTCCTCGGATGCTTGTTTCCGTTCTGGGAAGGACATGGCTTTTGTAGTTCGGACTGGACTGTTCCCATGGGGCACAGGGTCAGCGCTGATTTGCATATCGCCATTGTCTAACCCAGGGTGGTGTGGAGTGGAAAAACGATGGATTTGGGCCCAGATCTTTGGACTGGGGTGAATGTGTGACATTGATCCACATTCTGTCCATCACTGTTGTGTTTGTAAGTTTTAGTCACAGCGGGGATTGGCTACCTGTGGCATGATGGCCACAGGGCCTGGTTGGAGGCCAGGCCTTGCAGCCATCCACATATCCAAAGGATATACGCCTTGAGGAAAAACATCTAGGTGAAATTGCTTGCCTGCAACAGGTTGGTTGTTGGGCCTGGCAGGAGGTCATTTCCTGAGGTCTAACCCCACTTTGCATGGCCAAATCTCTAGTGAGGCATAGCTGTCTCTGGCCATCTCCTCATGCATGTGACTAACTCCTCCTGCTCACACCGGGTTTGGTTGCCCTGACGTCAACGGCTACTGCTGAAGGCTGTGCATAGCTGGGGTTGGTTGCCTGTGGTGGGTATGCAGAATGAATTGGCCGGAGGCCAGTTCCTGTGATCTACCCATGCTGCACATGTCTGAAAGATGCTCTCAGGGGAAGTTGGCCTCCTGCAGCGGGTTGAGAAAAGGACTTGACCAGAGGTCATGCCCTGCTGCTAACCCTCACTGAGCAATTCCTCTCACTCACTTCCTATTTCATGCACTATCTAACTCACTCTTTCAGTAACTATATCTTTCACTCATCTCTTCTGTTTTTCCAATTTAAAGAAGTTTAGTTTTTTTTCTATTTTTATTGGGCAGTACAAAATAAAAAATGCAACGTGAAAATGGGAAACCAATCGGTTTTACATGTCTATTGACGAGAAAGCACTTGCTTTATCTGTGTTCTTGCTCTTTGTGTCCGAATAAAATGTATTCACTTCTTTAGCACCCATCTCGTTTTTTGCAGCATTGAACTATGGTTTAAGTAAAGCATTAAAGATGCTTGTGCAATGAAGATGTTCCAAAGCTGTATCTTTCTTGGCTCCGCCTGCTCAGTTCTTCTTGCATAAAGTGCATGTCACATACTTGGATTATAATTTCGGTTCACCGGATGAAATGATGAAAGATTCCCTGGCAATGGATTCTGGATTTTAATCCTCCATGTGAACATTGTGAAGTGCTTCAGTTGTCTTCTCTTCATGTTCGTCTGGTTTCCCCTCTCTTCTTCGTCCCGTCCAGACGCCATTCTAATGGAGCAAATTGATTTCAAACGATGAATAGAAAGCAAAAAAAAAAACTTCTCCTTTGCTTCAGAGCTCTCATATGGAAGGTGTGCAATGATCTGTGCAAGAAAGTCAAGAACTAATTGAATGTGCAGCAATAGATTCGTTGGTCCAACCAGAGGTCTTGAATGCTCTATAACAATCCACATTTCCCAGAAAAAAGCCATGTGTAGATACGGTATGCCCTGGAAGCATGGATCCAGTTCCCAGTACTGTAAAACTAGCAAGGCTTAAAATGTGTAAAAATGTAAATGAACTGAAACACGTTTAAGATTAAAGGTACACTTAGGTAACCCATACTCTCAAACAATATATCTCAAACCATTTTCACAGCAACTACACTTAGGTAATGATGGGCTGGGTTCCACATTCCAGATTTAGTCGGAAAACCCTGAGGGAGGGATCATTGGTTCCTGCAGTGTATAGGGGAGAAATGTCTTATCTAATTAGATTTCACACTGGCAGCAAACCATGGTTCTAATTTTAGTTAGTTTATTACAAAGCCAAGAACAATTGGACATACAAACACCTCAAGATGAGGATGTAGAAATACATCAGAACTAAAGCAAAGCCAAACCTACGGACGAAATTTAGTCTGTGAAGCATACAAAGAAAAGCCAATTCTAGACTCAAGACGCAGAAGATAACTGCGACGACATCAAAAGTCTTTTTCATCGGAAGTTCGCAAGGTCTGTCCCTACACTACCACTAACGTGAGATCCCTACTTAGCATTTCCCAGGCAAGTTCAGGAAAAGGTGTCAGTGCGTTAAAAGTTCCTAAGAAGTGCACTCACGTGGAATGAATCAAGTAGCATAAAGCTATGGAACCCGTTCTAAGATGGTCTTTCTCGCTCAATCAGGTCTCCTCTCCTAACTCGATCCACCGGGGCATTGTCCCTAACCCCAAGACCAAAACCTCAGGAATCACCTATCATCATGTCACGCGATTGTCCATTACAGCCAGATGGATGTACGACATTACAACGCATGCTTTTACATCGCATGCTTTTACAACGCGAGTTTTACAACGCATACCATTACAACGCATAGTGCTTTGGGGCACTGGATAGTGAATTATTTAATTTACTATTCCAACTCCAGTCCCCGTGGATAGTAGGGAAGGTGTTGGATAGTAAATTAAATATATTCCCTATCCTATAGCGCCCCCCAGCGCAATGCGTTGTAATGGTTTGCGTTGTAAAAGCTGCGATGTAAAAGCACTGCGTGGTAAAAGTTGCGTTGTAAGTGATGTTCCCCCAGTCAGATACCTCCTCATAGGTAAATATCCATGAGCTTTTGATGCTTCCAACATCTTGGTTGATTACCTTGATTCCTAGGCCTTCTCCAGTGAGAAGAACACCGTCCCGCATTATCTCAGCGGCTGGTTCAAATGTATCCTCTCCTCCCTAAGCCTAACTCCGAAAACAAAAGTGTTATTCTTACTAACAAAGACAATTTCTCCACCTGCAACAAACGTGAGAAAGAAAAGATTCTGCATACATATGAGTTTTACTAGCAAGCTGTCTAGAGAGCCAGGGAGAGATACGCATGAGGCTTACAATTTCAGCTAACATAAGAATCAATATGCAACTTCATTAATCTCACGTATACATGTACATTAATACTGTCCACGTTTAAATAAATGCATTACATAACAGTGAATTAATGTCATTAGTTACTTGTAAAATCAAACATTAAAGCTTCACCATGTATAGTACAATTACAATGTTAATTTTCCATTTTATACAAAAAGGCGTGTTACTTCACTGTACACAATATTACAATACACGTTCTAATGACCAAATGTTAACACGACAAAGGATTATATATGTATGTGCAAACTACCCATGATTATGATGCAATCCTACAAATTGGAGAGCACCATCGCACTCGTGTCAGTCCCCCCTCTAATACCTAGTGTCATCACCATCATTTTGGTTTCTCCCGCCCTTCATGAGTCCAGACGCATCTGTAGAGTGCTCAAGAGGAGATGGAGAAACAGCAAGACCACATAAGACTGCTCAGCCTTCAAAACCACATTCACCACACATCACGACCTCTTTAGATCAACAAAGAAAGCAGCTCTACAAGAAAGGATCAACGCCAATGCACTCAATAGCAAAGAACTGTTCAGAGAATTCACCAAACGCAGCACAGAGACAGCAGACATCCTCCCCTCTCAAGACCTCTGCAACAACCTCAGCACATTCTTCCAACGCAAGATTGAGGAGATCTATGACAGCTTCAACAACCCCGATACCTAAGACCCTCTCACCCCACTCACAACCAACACACACAATGACACTGGATCCCAGCAGACCCTGATCAGCTGGACTCCCCTCACCTCTGAGGACACCCTCAAGATCATTAAGAGCATCCACATCGGACGACCCTCTGACCTGTGCCCACACCACTTCTTCAACAGCCTCCATCGACCCTGAGTTCTGCAGCACCATCATCTCTTCCATCAACTCTGCTAACTTTCCGGAAGACTGGAAAATGCCCAGAGATCAACCCCTTGCTGAAGAAACCCTCTGCTGACCTGAAGGACCTCAAGAACTTCAGACCCATCTCTCTGCTCCCCTTCCAAGTCAATATCATCGAGAAGGCCATCACTGCTCAAATCTCTAAGTTCATCAAAGCAAACCACATCCTAGACCTCTCCCAATCTGGCTTCCGAAGCAGCCACAGTACGAGACTGCCCTCCTCACCGCCACAGATGACGCCCGCACCCTCCTCGACCGAGGTGAAACTGCAGCCCTCATCCTCCTGCACCTCTCGGCCGCCTTCGACAACGTCTCCCACTGCACCCTATGCAGAAGATCCCACAACGCCGGCAACCGCAACAACATGATTACCACCATTACCACCGTTTCACTCTGGACCCACGGAGATCAGCTGCAGAGTGCCTCAGGGCTCCTCCATGAGCCCCACTCTCTTCAACATCTACAAGGCCCTGCTCGCAGCCATCGTCTGGAATCACGGACTTAACACCGTCGCCTACGCCCAGGACACCCAGCTGATCTTTTCTGTCACCTTCGAACCCTCAGTGGCCGAGAACAACTTCCACGACAGGATTAAGGCTGTCGCAACCTGGATGATGGACAGCTGCTTCAAGCTAAACTCAGTGAAGACCAAAGTCCTCATCATGGGCTCCACTGGTTCGCATTCCCTGCACCGAGACCTCTGCTCTGTTCAACTGACCCTGGACACCGTCCCACTTATCCGCAAGACCACAGCCGGGGGAAGATCCTTCTCCTACCTCACAGCAAAGATCAGGCCCACCCTGCCTCTCCACCTCAGGCAATCACCATCACTGCCCCAATTCAGGACGGACTTCAAGACCTGGCTCTTGGATTGAACGACATCGCCTTTGACAGATCAGCAGTTTCCCCCTCCCCCACCCAATGCCTTGAGACCCTTATGGGTGAGTAGTTGCACTATGCAAGTAACTTGATTTATTGATTGATCTTCCAGGAAGAAGGACTACTGTGCTGCTGAAAGGACTGCTACTCTGTTGAACTGCTGCCATGCTGGACTACTGCCTTGTTGGACTGCTGCCTTGCTAGATTTCTGCCCTTTTGCCCTCCTGCCTGAGACAGAGACATTGTATCTGCACCCGAAACCAGGACTCTCAGAGTTACTCCAAGTGGTAGTCTGCTGGCCTCCTGTTCAGAGCCATAGGAACATAAAAGGCTCCAAACCACCTGAACCAGCACCCAGATTCAGCAGAAGAAAGCTCATGGCCCCCAAGTGGCGCTCCTAAGGTCCTGGACATCTGGTGGGACCTCAGTAGAGTGTAATTGAGCTCTTTTCTACAGCAAATGGGCCAGTTGATGCCAAAACCTTGAAGCTCGCACTGCCCGCCAACTCGAGGTTCCATCAACCCAACCCTTCTCTCTACAGCATCAACCACCTGCTAGGAGTGCCACTGCGAAGCTCTGGCCGGACTGTTCACAACAACAAGATCTTTGCGCTACAGCAACAACTGTCCACAATGCCAGGTCTGCACTTAGAGCTATACTGACAACCATTAGCAATGCTTCCCTGCTGCTTGTGACCCCTCCACTGTGAACGGAAATAAGAAGGTTGATGATGAGGAGGGGCAAAATTGTAGCAGTGGCTCCAGAGGAGATCAGAGAGCCCATAGAGATGGAGTCTCCCCTGCTGGATCCAATGCAGTAAGCAGTGTATCCTACCACACCCTATCTCTTGAAGAGTTGAGAAACATACAGGCTGATAGGGACTTGAAGCTGCAGCTAGCCAGACTGGCTGCGTAAGAAAAAAGAGCTGAGGCTGAAAAGCTTTCGCGAAAGATAGAAGGGCTGAGAGGGTCTTAGCAAAGGAAAAACTGGCCATGGAGGCAGAGCAAAAGAAGGCTGAAGAAGAGAGAGCCTTGGAAGATAGGAACATGTTGTTTGCTTATGAACAGAGTTTTAAGGAGCTGGACCTACAGCTATTGGAGTCCAGCAGAAATGGTGGAAGCAAAAATACAGTGTCCAGTGGTGAAGGAGGGATCCACATATCCAGTGACATGGTGCCTGACTTTGTTGTAGGGGATAACACAGACAGGTGGTTTGAGGCATAAGAAGTAGCTCTAGAGATGCAGAGGATCCCTGAGGAGGATTGGGGAGATGGCCTCTGAAGGCGTATACCTAAGGAGAGGGGGTGCCCTACTGGTCCTAGACAAACGGGTACAGAATGAGGTATCCCCCTGAAGTAAACCCTTGTCAAGAAATATTATCTCTCCACAGAAAAGTATAGGTTGAGGTTAAGGGGCAGTCCAAACTGTCTTACTAGACCTGAGGGGTTTTCGTGGATAATCTGTCCAAGGCACTGGATGGTTGGGTGAAGGGTAGAAAGGTAAACACCTACGAGTTGTTCTACAATTTGATCACCAGAGAGAACATGTTCACTAATTGTTTTCCAGAGCCACCAAGACCTGGTTGACTGCAAGCCTACTGACCCCAAGGAGCTTGCAAAGGATGCAGACCTCTGGGTTAATTCCAGAGTGTCTGGAAAGGCACTGAGAAGGGTTCCTAAGGAGGGTGGTCAAGAGTGAGGGGAAGGAACATAGTAACCCAGACAGGTCCCAGTGTATTGTGAGAGAAAAGGGTTAGTGTCAGTCGAGCTGGAAGCAGCGGCTGCCAGGGCACCCTGAAAGCTTTGGTTTCTGGGGGTGCTGCTCCCAAAGGGAGAGTATGGAGGCTCAGACGGAGGGGCTGGAGGTGGAACCAGTCCAAAATTGGAAAACAAATGGTTCACGGGCTTCCAGCTTTAAGAACAGAGCACCCGAACACGGACCTTAGTGAGGCTACTTTTGATAAGGGGGTGCTTCTTGTGCTGTCACAGAGACAGAGGGCTGGAGTCCTGCACCAGGCAGACACATGCTGTGTCACCCTTGGGGAGTAGGAGTGCTTCCCCGGGGAAGTCCTGGCTCACCAGGTACATGCTCAGCATTGGGGTCCAGATGCTGAGGTGAGTGGCCAGTCTCAAGGTACCACTCCTGAACTGGGTGGAAGGAAGATAAAAGCAGGGTGCCCCCCTCTGAGAAATTTCAGAGGTCAGAGAAAACTAGATGGCCTGGGGCCATCAATTTGACACTGACAGCTGTCAGTGGCTTATGTTGGTTGCTCACCTTATGGACGGAGTTTTCCTGGGGATGGGGACAGAGGTCTGATCCAAGTGGTGGAATGGGCCATATCACTGAAACCCCAAAACCGGTCCTAGGATGCTTGTTTCGGTCCGGGGAGGACCTGGTTTGGCATTTCGGGCTGGATTGTTCCAATGAGGCACGGGGTCAAGGCTGATTTCCATATGGCGAGGTCTAAACAGGGGTGGCATGGTGCGTAAAAGAATGATGGATTTAACACAGATCTCTTCTTGGGGTGAATGTTTTGATTTGTTCTGCATTACGCCCATCAAATGTGTGTCTTCTGCTTTCTCGCCCTAAGTGCCCCCCGGGTATACCCCGATGTGGGTCCTGGGCTCACTGTGCTACTGGATTCAAGCTATCCTGGCTGATGAGGGATGAAACCACGAAACCGGTCCTAGGAGGCTTGGTTCCGGTCCAGGAGGACCAGCCTTGGCAGTTCGGGGTGGACTGTTCCCATGAGTGATGGGGTCAAGGCTGATTTGCATATGGCCAGGTCTAAACTGGGGTGGCATGGTGAGCAAAAATAATGGATTTAACCCAGATCTGGGTGAATGTTTTGATTTGTTCTGCATTCGGTCCATCAACTTGTTATGTGGGAATCTAGGACCCTAGTATAAAATTCCCGATTCATGCCCATATATAGGTATAATTCACCCAGTCCTTATATAGGCATAGGAATCATCGCCTTATTTAGTCTTAGCCTGTGCAGCCCAAATACGGCATGGCTACTTCCACTAAACTCAGAGAATCCACAATAAATTCTTGGAAAAACCAGCCTTCAGCAGTCAGGGACTTTCCCCTGCTTGAATACTAATTTATCCAAGAACTCCTGGAGTTTTCAAGGAATTGAAGCACTAGTGACGATATTATGTCCAATCTTACGTCAAACTCGGCACCTTCGTAGTATAAATATGCCTACATTTGCCCAGTCAAACACACAATGGTTTAGGAGCAGATCGACTAACTACTTTCCCGACGCCCTGCTGCTGCAAGTGCTGAAGGAAGCCGACCCTCCAACTGACGCACTGAGAAGACGCTGTCTTTTCTCCTGCCGAGAAATCCAGCTCCGGTGTTTCCAGGCTACCCTTGCGGGTTGCTGGAAGATCGAGTCCTGAGAGAGAGATACAAGACCTCTATGTTCTAAAACCAAGGTACAGAGCTGATTGGACCCTTAGAGAATTCTTGGAACAGATCCTTGGCAGAAAATAACTAGACTTAAGCTACACCACACTTACTCCTCCCTCGTACTAGACGTAGGTTAGGTACACCGGGGTAGGCGTATTTTAGAAGCACCAGTTGAGTACTTTTAGCCACTATTTTATCACTGTATGTCTTTTATGCATTTTATGTATTCTATGCTTATGGCTTAGAAACCATATCATGCTCTTACAGTACTAATTTATAATACTATTTGTATTATATGCATGTACTTCTTAACTAGCATTTCAATTGTAGCAGTGCATTTCTTATGCTTAAGAAATAAGACTGTTCAATAAATACTTTTATTGAAAACGCCTGTCTCTCTGTTTCTAAGCAACTCTGGTGAAACGAAGCATGTACTTCTGACTGAGTGAAATAGCCGTCTATTGTTTCCGCGACTCTAGAGATATGTTTCATTCTGGGGAAACAAAGTTATCATGTTATATGGTTGTCAGAGACTAATCCCTTCTTGTATCTTCGAGAAAGTTTCTAGTGACCTCTGAGCTAGATGGCACTCACAATTAAGTCTAATATATTCGGCAGAGTCCTGGTCGACTTAAGTCCTACGTCTAAGCTGCAGGATATATTATTCCAATGCGCAGAGCCTATTGGGAATATAGGAACTACACTACATGGCGCCCAACGTTTGGTAAGGCGATAATTTAACGCTAGATACTAAAGTAACTCAGTCGTGTTTTTCACACAGACCCCTTTTTCCCGTAAAAACTCCAAAAGACGTCTGGAGTGGGTGAAAGGATAATATCTGCCAAAACTGAGTTGGACGAAAAATCCTATGTATTAGTTTTTTGTTTGTTCAACGTTGAAGGATACAGTGTTGCAAAATATTGTGCACCTAATCTTTGTTTCCTTGAAACTTGTTCTGCAAACTCTCAGCCGACTAAAATGTCGGATAGTGATACCGAAATAGAGAGAGCTGCAGCAGCAGCTCAAGCGGCTTTAGATGATGCTGCTATATTAGAAAATGACACGGATGCTATACTGCTCCCGGTAAATGTAAGGAAAAGTATAACTTACAGACTCATAAATAATCAGACCCCCCAGGATATTGTGGTTTAAATTTGCAAATTTAGCGGCACAAAAATTGAAATTTAGCGGCACAAAAATGAAAATTTAGCAGCATTATTGCGGCACTTTATTTTACTCGTAATCATTCCTTTTCAGCCCTAAATTAATGGAACCTGTTTTAGCATAGTATTCCACTTTGAAATAGGCATATTTAGTTTCTGCAGCTCTGCGGAAACACTGCTCAAATCTACTAACCTCGTGGGAGCAGGCCATATTTCTCCCTGGTATGTTCTAGCACCCATGTATGCACCCCTGGTGGGGCACCATTCCCTGGTTTCAGTCACACAGCTCCCTTCACTCTCTGGTTTAAATCATGCAGCATATGTCAGGCCTTTCTCATTCCACTTTAAAGGTGTTTTTGGAGGCCATTTCAAGGTTCCAGTAAGATGGTTCCAATTCTCTCTACTCGGCTAGGATCATACAGCAATTCTTTAAAGGACTGTTTCGAATGTTTCCTCCTATCCGGCGTCCACCTCCATCCTGGCATCTCAATGTGGTACTAGCGCAACTCATGCAGCACCCCTTTGAGCCTATTCATAGAGTGGAATTCAAGCTTCTATCCTGGAAGGTGTCTCTACTATAGGCCTTAACTTCAGCTAGAAGAGTCAGCGACATTCAAGCTTTCACCATAAATTCACCTTTTCTTCAGTTCACTTCCAATTCAGTAGTGATGCGCACTAATCCCAGTTTTATGCCAAAAGTGCCTTCCGCTTTCATCTCAATGAGCCAGTCATTTTAAAGAGTTTCTTTCCTAATCCGCAATCCCCTGTGGAAAGGGCGTTGCATACCCTTGACATTAGAAGATGTCTCAAATTCTATTTACAACGGACCTCTACTATTCGTAAAACTGATCAATTGTTTGTTGCCTACGGAAGAATATGGCAAGGACATTCAGTGTCAAAACAGACCATATCTCGTTGGAATTCTGCCGCTATTGACTTCTGCCATCAACAAGCTGGAAGACCTTTGCACACAACTCCAAGAGCACACTCTTCGAGGGCGGTCTCTTCCTCTGCTGCTCTCTTTGCTGGTGTTCCTCTTCAACAAATCTGCAGAGCAGCGACTTGGTCCAGCAGACACACTTTTACCAAGCACTACTGTTTGGAGGCTGCCAGCAATGCTGATACGTCAGTGGGACAAGCGGTTCTCCGCAATCTTTTAAAATAAGGTGAGCCTCTGTTCTTCCCTCCTCCTCTGTACTGCTTCTCAGACGCTTACTATCATGCCTATTATATAATAGCATTGCCCTATGGTTGCAATCTTGCATGTCTTTATGCATATTTATAGCATTCTTAGTATGTTATTGCATATGCTTTCCATACACATGTTTATGTTACAAATAGCGTCTTCCAAGCATAATTTGAGTAATGCTATCTACACTGATTCAGGCATGTGAATCTATGAAAGACACCCCAATACTGGAGAAGAACAATAGTTACTTACCTGTAATCTGTGGTTCTCCAGTATTCGTGTCTTTCATAGTTTCACATGCAACCCGCCCACCTCCCCTCAGAGGCTGGTTTATGCTCTTATGTCTTGGTTACACACTTGTGCGAGAAAATCTGAGAGCCTGAGCCTCTGAGGAGAACATTCTTGAGGGTGCTGTCGCCTAATTGGCTGCAGTTTAGACTATGTATAATGACTATGATAGTCATAGATGTGGAACTTTTTTTCCTTGTAGCTTTGGGATACTTTACTTCCTGATTTGATGCTACCAAGGTTTTTGGTTATTATGTGCATAGTTATTGCTTATTTATGTACCGTGGGACTCCCACTCCGACGACGGGGAATGATTCAGGCATGTCACTCTATGAAAGACACCAATACTGGAGAACCACAGATTACAGGTAAGTAACTATTGTTCTTCCAACCCTTCACAATAAGGGTGAGAAGCTTAAGATCTGCTGTCATCAGGATGGGAGTGTGCGGGAGCAATCATAGTGTCTATGGGAAGCGCCATGAGCGCTGGACGTGTAAGCTGCCAGATTTTGTATCATATCTTTTTTTGTACGTAGTTTGATAATTTTTAATTTTCTGGTCATAATGGTGTGAGTTTAGTTCCAGCTAGTCTACCTCTAAGCCTTTTAAAAGGAGATAAACCAGAAACACTGTTAGGTGTGTTTCTGTGTTCCCACAGTTTTTCTCTCAAAACAGACTTTAATGAAACATTTGTATCCACAGCAGACTGCGCAATGGCTCTTACCAACCTAGACATGCTCTCAACAAGCCAGTTGGCTTGTGGAAAATAAAGTGCAGTGCGATGATGTGTGATAGAAAGATCTCTAAAAAATTCATCAATTTCTGAAGAAGTAAATTGTACTGCATTATCAGTGACAATTATGTCAGGAATGCCTTTGTATACAAAAATATATTTTAAAAACTCAATGATGTTCTTGTGACAATCGAATTCATACAACATGCAGAAACTCATTTTGATGTGTAATCCACAAGAACTACAACAAACTATTCATTAGGTGCTAGAATGTCAAACGGACCTACAATATCCAAAGCCAGTTTCGTCCACGGTCGTTCCAGAAGCTCAACAGGTGAAAGAGGGGCTGCTCTTATCTTCCTCGATTTCACATTATTAGCACAAGAAATGCAGGGGCATATTATCAAGGTATTTATCTCCGCTTTTTTGGCTTTAAAAGCCAAGAAAGGGGAGAAACAATTATCTCCTATCAGCAACAGGGTGCTAACACGCGAATTCGCATGTTAGCACCCTTTTTCTCTACGCTTCCCCTTGCATCTCTAATGAGATGCAAAGGGGGCGTTCCAGAGAAAAATAATAGGAGAAATGTTGTTAAGCGACATTTCTCCTATTATCAAGGATTTCGCTAACACTGTTAGTGATAAAAAAAGCAGCGCTAACTGCGGTTAGCGCTGCTTTTTTTACACCTGGTATTTTCCTGACTTAGCCATGATATCCTAGGTAAGGTGGATATCATGGCTAAGTTTGGGAGCCCCTATTATCAAGCTAACACCAAACTTCGAGAGATTATCGTTGGTTTTCCAGCGATAATCTCTCATTTGGCAGTTAGCGCGAGGATTTTTATCACTTCTGAGATAAACCTTGCTAATAGCAAGTTATCTCTGCGATAATTTCCGGCGATGCTTAGCGTTAAAAAATGTGTTGCTAAGCCTCGTTAGCGATAAATATCGCTAATCGTTGGTAATATGCCCCGCAGTCTTTAACAACATCCTCAACATGACGATCAAGATCAGGCCATCAATAAGATTCACTGATTCTTGACTTGGTTAAAGTGCGACCAAGATGGCCTTCGTGTGTAAGATTGATAATTTTCTGACATAACTTGGAAGGTGGAACTAGTCGATCACCTCTATAGAGGTTCTTTTAAAAAATGCTTAGTTCATCCCGGACACTCCAGAAACTTTTCACACATTGGGGAACAAGACTTAAAGCAGGCCAACCATTTACTACAAAATCCATCACAGTTTTTCTTGATTCATCTTCAGCCAAATTTAACTCCTTCTCTGACTGGTTCTTTCACCTACAACACAGAATTGTCCACATTGTTGGTACAAGCTTTGTCTAGAGGCATTCTCAAAAGAAAATCTGTGGGAACCTTCTTTAAACCAGGTAAATATTCAACAGTAAAGTTATATTCCCACAAACTTTCAATCCACCTCTTGATCCTGGGTGTGGCGATTTCAACTTTTCTACATACAAACATGTGAACCAAAGGTTTGTGATCACTTCTGACTAAGAAAGGTAAACCCCAAAGATAGAATCTGAAGTGATTGATGTCCCACATGCAAGCTAACGCCTCACGTTCAATAATGGAGTAATGTTCTTCTACTCCCTTAAGTGAACGTGAAGCAAAACCCACAACCTTTTCCTGACCATCACACATTTGGGAAAGAACAGCACCTTTTTTTTAGTTACATCAAAGTGTCCAAGTCTTGGAATACAGGAAATAGCTAAATTCCTGATGAATTTAGAATAATATTCTGAGAGTCCAAGGAACGACTTTATCTGATCTTTATTAATA
Source organism: Lissotriton helveticus (assembly GCF_964261635.1). Classification (NCBI taxonomy): domain Eukaryota; kingdom Metazoa; phylum Chordata; class Amphibia; order Caudata; family Salamandridae; genus Lissotriton; species Lissotriton helveticus. The sequence goes on along the minus strand of NC_136068.1, from coordinate 1,621,766,915 downwards.
GGCGTGGGGGCTAGAGAAATGACTTGAGCTAAATTGAATCACTCACGCGAGCACCGCCAAGTGAAATACCCATCTCCTTAACATGCGGTGAGTTTACTTTTGAAATAACTCACACGCGCACCGTCAAGTAAAATACAAGTCTCCTTAGCATGCGGTAAGTTTACTTTTGAAATAACTCACATGCGCAAAGTCAATTGAAGTACAATTCTGTTTAAAACACGGCGAGTTTGCTTTTGAAACAACTCATGCGTGCGCTGTTAGTTGAAAAAAAGAAGTCTCTTAAGCAAATTCCGGCATTAAACTAAAGATACATTCTGCTAATCGCAATCTCGTGTCCACAACACAGCTGACCTTCATATGGTAACTCACCTGCCCAGGTTAGAGATTACCAATCAGTAGGTTGAAGCATTGTGTCTCCTCATCGCACGCAGGGTTCAATTGGTGGTGCCAGTTCGTCGTCGCCAATATTAAAGTAATTAGATGTCTCTTTATTAGGCAACCACCTGAGGACACGGGCAGGCAACCGATGGTAAAAGGATCCTCCAGTACAACTGTCCCTGGGTTCTGATGATGCACTCTACATTCTATTGAATGCATCAACAGTACTTAAAGGGATAATCACAACACATTGTGTCAAAAGATCAGTCGAAAAATGTGTCCCCAGAGTAGGACACGCCAGTGGACCGGAGATGAGAAGTAATCGGGGAGTAGATGGGGCCAGGTCCCGGTAAAGGGTCAGCTTGTGTCCTTAGAATTGTATTGGGTGTTTATCTCGGTCATTTGAAGAATGCATTTTTTCAAGGGAATTCATGGACGCACGTCCAGATGTTGGCAGAGGGAGACTGGCCACCCCTCTTGAGTGGGTGCAATCCAATTTAATTTTGAACTCCGGAGATGCTTCAAAGATTGTGCAAAAGAAGTCAGTCACAAACGCAGTGATGTCCGAGCCCTGTGTGCCAGATGGAATGCCCCTAATAATGATGTTATTATGGCGTAATCTATTTTCCAAGTCCTCTGCGTAAGCCTGTTAATCCAGGTGTTGGTCTTGTAGGTGAAAGATTTCTTGTTGGAGTTGTTCGATCTCTTCCTCTATGCTCGACTCATGACCCTGTAGCATGTACACCCAGTCACCAAGGGCATCTATGACCTCCTTAAGATCGTTTGAAAACTCTTTTTTCATTGCCTTAAGGTCCTCACTTAAAGAGGTAAACAGGGATCCGTCAGAGTCTGCTGTTTCCACTTCTACCAAAGGTGGGAGTAGCCTTCTGTATGAGAACTAGGTAGCATATCCTTCACAGAATGGCCTTTCATCCCCTTTCCTGTGGCCATGGCTTGCAAGTGCTTGTGGTCTCACAGCGATATTGGTGAGTAGTCCGTTGTGTAATTGAGATGGGTATCTCGATGGCAGTTGGGAGACCGAAAAGTATAACCCCAGGATTAAACAATTATACAGATGGAGCCTGACGTGCTAGGAAAAAGGCCTCTGGGTTCTGTAGGTGATATGGATGGGGATTCTGTCAATACAAGATATGGGGCTGATATCCACCTTCGCACTCACAGTTCAATGAAGACTAAGTATGTAGGTCCGAGGCCAAATGTCTCTTATTCCAGTGTCAAACTGCAGTGCCCAGTGGTGGATGTCGCTGTTGTGGGGTCAGATATCCACTAGGGGTGGTCGGAATTTGCGTAATCGCATTACGCAAATCTCCACGAAACGGTAAAAAATCTCTGCGAACACGCAGAAATTCCACAAACACGCGGAATTGCTCGGGGGGAAATATCTTGGGAACATGCATTTTGAGAACGCGAACAAGCAAAAAATGTCACGAAGTCGCGGAATGCAGCATTTTGGGCTATTTCGCCTCTCCGCGGAACGCAAAATTACCCAAATTCCGCGAGCAGAACGGAATTTACCGCCCAGGCCTAATATCCACAGGAGTTGTGCCAATAGCCTGGCCTGAGTCCTCTATACCCCGTCGCTCTAGCCACATGCCAGCGAGGCAGCTCACGATGATGGGGTCGTATCCTGAGCACCAACAGGATGCCAAAAAAACGCCTAGAGCAGCGTTATGTAGCCTTAATGCATTAATCTACATTTATCTGAGTTCCATACGGCCGTTGAGCGCCAGAAGACCCCGCAGTGCCCTCTATCTGAAGGGCCTTCCTGGTCAGGAAGCGCAAGGTAGGACGTCCGTGTCCACCATGGGTGGCGCCAGCCGCGGCGGCGTCTGTGTTGCAGGCCTCACCCCGGCCTGTCCCAGCCCAACCTCCGGCAGGTCATTTATCCTCTCCACATGAGGGGAGGGGGTCCGATGATCAAATGTGTCCTTGATGACACTGCCTTCACTTTCAACATCTAGCGGTAGGTGGCCACGGGAGCTCCTCCGTGCAGCTGGGTTCTCTCCAGCTCTCACTGTAGCCCTGGCAGAGCCGCTTTGCACTTCTGCAGGTAGCCCTCAACACCGGGTGGGGTCGTTGGGCTGCTCGGCTCACTCCAGTGGGGGAGGGGGGCTCGATTCAGTACCCAGCCCCGCATCCCAGTCCCGGGCAGGCACCGGCAGGGATCCGATATTGACTCTGCCTCGTACGGGAGGCAGGCAAGTACACAACTGGAATCTTGGTTTGCAGGCTGGGTGCTCCCCCCTCTGCGCGACCAGGCCTTGGTGCAGCACCGCCAGGTTTGTGTCCCGGGGCAATCAACTCCCTTAACTCGCACAGGGGGTGCCCAGCAAGATGCTAGGCCAATCCCCTCTCGATTCGGGCTCTCTATTCCGCTGTAGATGCTTTTTGGCGTGTGGGCCTGGTGTATCAGACAGAGAGACAGAGAGGCGCATCTCAACCACCCGCCATCTTGGCCACGCCCCCATGTGCTGTTTAAAACTGCTATTTTGACCTAGCAAAATAAACCTTTTCAAGCCCAAACCTTACTTTTTAATACACATAAGTCTCACCACCTCACCTCCCACCCCTCCAAGGTAAGCCCTGGACAGTCCAGAGGGCAGGGTGCTGTGTATTTAAAAAGTTGGATAAGTGCTTTTATATTTTACATGACCTGATAGTGAAAAACTCTTAAATCCGTTTTTCACTATTACAAGGCCTAACTCTCCCTTAGGATAACATTAGAATGACCATATTACATTTAATAAGCTGTAACTTCCAAATGGAAACGAGGTAAATAGTTCATGTTTGGAGTCTTTCGAATTGTAATGAAAATCCTATCTTATGGTGAAGTTGGATTTTTTTATTACAATTTTAAAAATGACACTTCTAGACACCGCTCCTCAGACACCAATTCTTCAGTACACTTCTAATCCTGTGGAGACTGCCCGGAAGAAGGACTGCCACGGAGCGACTCTAAGGGCTAGTCTGCTAGCCTCCTGTTTAGAGCCACAGGATTATAACAGACTTTCAACTAGCTGAAGCAGCACTCAAATCCAGCTGGAGTAAGCCCCTGACCCCCAAGTGATGCTTCCCAGGTCTCAGACCCTTGGTGTGGCCTCAGTGGAGGCTGAATTGAAGTTCTTGGTCTCCTCACAAGTCATTGGTGCAAAAACCTTGTCACTTGCAGTGCCCACCAACGCGGAGTTCTGCCAACCCAACGCTTCGCACTACTGCCACTCGTGGGGAGCACCACCGTGAAGTTCCGGCCCAACCTTTTGTGATGGCCACAGGATCTTCGCGCTACAACAACATCTACAATGCCAGGCCTGCTCTTGGCACTACATCGACGTCTGTCCATGACTCTTCCCTGCTCCTCACGGCCCCCTCTACTGCGTACGGAACTCTTTGTGTTGGACTGAGAAGGTAACTTTTCAGTTGGAGTAACCGGGTCCCTGTATCCGACCCGTGCTCCATCGCGGTCGGCCTGCACTTGTGACTTTGTGTGGGTCTCGCACATAGATAGCCGTGAATGGTGCTTTGGTCCTATCTGACTCTTGCAAATTTGGCCTTGATTTATTTATTAAATTGTTCTCTATGTTTCTAAGTTGGTGTGTAATTTTTCTTGTGTGGTGTTTTTACTTTATTACTTTTTGAAGTGCTGCATACATCCTTTACACTCTAATTTAAGCCTGACCACTCTGTGCCAGGCTACCAGAGAGTTGAGCACAGGTTTATTTGGATCTTGCTTCTCCCTCACCCTGACAAAGATTGTGGTTGTGCTTGAGTGTGGTTTCCCCGCCTTCAACCAGTAACCCAATGTCTCACAATTAGTACTGTCCAAATTGGAAAATTTAGAAGAGGAGGGTAAACCTTATCCGATCGAACAAGAACCCAACGTCAGAGTGAAGGAGTTGATTCGATCATAGGGGAAGGGGACATCAGGGTATTTTTTTCTTTTTAGAAGCAAAAGTAGTCTGGCATTGAAGTACTGATTGCTTTGGAATGGTCTATTGAGTTCTGAGTCTTAATCCCACAGGAAGGACACTTATAGAATAAAGGTGGCATAACTGACCAAATTTTTCTAAAAACTTAGTCAGAAAAGGTAGAAAAACACCACCAAAAGCCAATACTGTCAAAAAAGACAGGAAAAAACCAAATTCTGACTAAAAAACAGTCAAATTCAGCCGAGCTCAAGTTCCAGGTTCCTCACAGAACAAGCCGGAAAAAAGAACTGACCGAACTGTCACCTGTGGTGCATGATGGGAACAGAGTTCCCCTGGAGGCATTAAAGGCAAAGTGTTCAGATTCTCTGATGCCTTAAAGGCGAGGTGTCAGTCTGATTTTCTATACAGGGATAGGTTTTCTGTATGCAGCCTTTTTAGGCTAATTGCCTTTTATTACAAATTCTTTGATGAAAATAAAGGTTTTCTGCTGATTATGGAATGCTTTTGAGGCTCATACCTTTTTATTGCATTATTTATATGATTAATTTTCATACTGCAGAAAATATGTAATTATGGCTTTATTAGCCTATGGGTTATGTTGGGCTGCATTTTTATTGGTTACACATATATATGTGTATAATTTGTTTACTACTATGTACTACTATTATATGTATTTACACACACACATATATATATATATATATATATATATATATATATATATCTTATTATATGTTCCGGGTTCCCGCTCATGGGCGGAGATTATTCAGTGCTTATGACTTTAATGAATGAGTATACCCCTGGAAGAGAACTAGGATTACAGGTAAGTAACTAATCCTTATAGGCTTATGGTTCTGTACAACACCCATAGGAATCGACAACAGCAACTGTATGTGAAGCAGTCAGAAGAATGATAGTAGACAGCACTCGTTCTGCACAGCTATGCGGTTAAACGGTGTGTACATGGCCAGATGTCTGTGGGACTCTTGAATGTGCTCCAATCTGCATGCTTTCCAAACAAAGCAGTAAATAAGGGCTATCTTCTGAGATCCTTTGAAGTAAGCATGTTATAAAGGCTTGCATCCAGCACAAATCTCTGCACTTTAGAAGAGGCAGAAATGTCCCTGTATTTGGGGGCAATTGAATTAAAATATATATTCCCGTTTTTTTAACTTCACATCACGTCTTCTACTTTCCCCTTCTCTCTTCTACTCTCTATCTCACCTTTGTGTACCTCACATCTCTCTCAATATACTCAATTGATCTTGTTTACTTCATCCGTCCATACCTCTCTGATACTCTATATACCTTCTTCTATATCTATAACTCAATCACCTCTCTCTACCTCATCCCTCTCTCTGTACCTCACTGACCCTCGTCCACCTGACCTCTCTGAAAATATTTCCATGTACTTTACGTTTCATATAACCTCATCCTTGTCTTTACCTCACCTCACTATATCTCTATATGCCTTAAGTACCTTACTCACCCATTTCTATTGCCTTACATCTCTACCTGCATCACTTATCTTTCTGCATATCTATCTCTACCCTCTTCTCCCTCTACTTCATGTCTCTTACTATACTGTTCTCTTTATGCCTCCACCCCATTCGTCTCACTCAGCAGGGTCACCGGTAACTATCTGGCCCAAGATATGCACACATGAAAAGAGAAGGGCGGGGGGAGAGAAAATAGGAGAGAAGTATTTGGATTTAAATGATGGAAAGGGAAAGTCCTTCGAGCAGTGCATTGGTTTTCACTGATGCATCAAGCAGGCCAGTAGTGAAGGGAGATATATTTATGGTTACAGAAATCTAGCAAATAAAGATATAATTTCATGCAGTATGTGCATGTGTCTTATTATGGTGTGACTTGGTAGTGCCGCTGTCGCTAGGTAATTATGTGAGAATAGCCAGCAGAGGGCCTTTGGTTCCATCCAGATGTTGGGAGTCAGGAGTACATGTTTCGATTTGGCAGAAGTTGTGTGCTTCCACAGAAGCTGCTGGTCCTTCACACAGCTGTGATCATTTAATTTTTTTATCCAGCTTCCTGAGCTTGGATTTTCAGGGGCACACACATGCTATTAAATTGTCTTAGATAAATAGATAATTGATGGTGATTTCCTTTGGCAACAGCACAGATGGGAGGAAGGCAGTTATTAACCTACATGGATTTTTAACCTACACTAAAATTATTCGACAGTTCTTTGCACAAATACATATCCATTACCATGCTATCTACCATACAACATTACCATACACAATTCTTTTAAGCTAGGCCTATTGGCATTGTCAGTGTTTGTTTTAATATTATGCACTAGTCCACTAAACATCTATAGAGTCACCTTTAGCATGTTTTCCTGCAGTGGGAGTACTAAGCTGGTAGACACTGAATTTGACATAAAATATTGTTACACGTAAAAAAAAAATCTAGGATTAAATTTAAAAAAAATGGATTTCTCAATGCTTAGTTTAATTTAATTTGGTACTATTTGGCTGATCACCACAAGGCACCTTGAAGGTTTGACTTATTGGGAGCCTGTGTTTTTGAAGGTTTAACTTATAATTCATTATTGTCTGGCACCACCACGGCTTTAGTGAGTCAAAAAAAGGGCGATAAAATCAGAGTTGTTCCAAAAAGGGTGCCCCAAACTATATCTTGCCTGAGGCCTCACACATGAGAGCTGCATCCATTGTAAAGTTGACAATGCTCCCCTTGTTGCACACTACCTTGAAAAACAGCACAGTGAGCTTGACATGGTCTGGCAAGTAATCGACCAACCAAGACTACCCGCCCGAGGCGGCAATCAACAGCAACTCCTTAACAAGTGTGACTGAAGATGGATCACACGTACAACTCTGTGAATCAAGGTCTGAACATCCTAGATGAATGGCACACCATGGTTCATCTCTAATGCCTTAGTACCAGTTCTATAGACTCAACCTGGTATACTGCTAGATATACCTTGTGTTTTTCACACCCTACCCCTGACTGCATCTAACCAGTTGCTCCCTCTTATATATAACTGTCCCCACTGCAATGTCCCCTTTCACATCTGTCATTGTATGGATTCACTTCTATGTCCTATTCACACTTGTCATTTTATGGATTCACCCTTGCAGAGGGGGTCCCCCAATGTAGGCCTCCTCTTCACTAAATAGCCCACCTACCCTTCCATCTGGGCTGCATGTCGTCACATCGCGCATCCAATGCATAGCCACAGAGTATACCATGCGCATACTGACAACCTCGCTTTAAATATTCAGATTGTTAGTTCATGGATTGTATTCATATTACATTACGAATGTTCTCTTAAAGTGTCAAGTGTTAATACATTGCTGAGCTTTCTGGCAGCATTGCTTTTACCAACTATTATCTTTCCAATCTCTCCTATTCGCATCTGGGCTCACAACTAACTTTATTGACAATTGCTGTCCACCTCTCCACAGTCCCACCGACCCTGACATAAACACCTCACGCCGTTACCTAATTCCAGCTGACGTATGGCTATTTCCTGATTTCTTTCACCCTCTGCCTAACCAACACGGAGTCACGCCAATTACGGTTCCCAGCCCCAAGCGGATCCCACCTGGACTTCGAATACGGACAATTGAATTTTGCCTACCCCTTCCTCAGGTAAGCGCCACACCCGGTCCCGCCATTTCTTCAAAATCATTCCTTACCTACTATGACTCGCTCTGACTTTCGGCTATTTGTTTGCCCAGCACCCGGACACATCCCAACTGACGCTGGCAGCGGGCTTCCATATACTCTCATACTGGCTGTCCATGTGATGACACCAGTCCTTTTCCAGGTGAGCACCATACCACATACCGCCCCTTACCCCTGACTCACTCCATATCACCTATATGAACTAGTTCGCAGTCTAGGTCATTTATTCATTTTTGCATAAGAACAACTAGAGAGTAAGGAAAGAGTTTACTTGTCCTTTTCCCTGGGTAATATACCACTAAACAATGTGGACAAGTCCTTTAGCAGGTTTAGGTTTGTGGTTCTTGACCTAAACTCTTGTGAAAAGGAGCGCAAACAACACAGAGTTGTTTTAGGAAACCCCTCACCCACCTACCTGGTAGGTGGCATGCTCCATCATTGGGGCCCAGCTGGACCACCTAATGTAATCCAGCTGTGCTTCAATGCCTGAGTTACAGCGGAGCGGGTTGTTAGTGTGACAAGAGTGACGTGCTATGTGAAGTGCAATTATATGTTAAAAATGTCTCTAGGAATGGCCCTTATAAAAGTTTTAATGGAATGGTCCTAGGACATGGGTAAAAACATCATCGGGATCAACGTGAGGTTTAAAATGTACCTCTTTATCCCTTTTGGTTTTAGGTTTACTTCTTTCAGCCTTCCGGTTTGGTATAAAGGCTTTCGTCAGGACCAAAATGAGTGTGTGGTGGAAAAAAGAAAAGCCACAGTGGTGCAAGTGTCAGCACACACCCTAAAGTGTGCTGTGAGTGTGGTGGGACCTTTTAACATATAGGTCCTTAAAGTGGAGTACCTGTAAAGGAAAAGATTGTTAAGTGCAGGCACAGCACGACATGATAATTTATCGTGCATAGATTGTTTTGCATTGTTTAATAGCGCTCCTGTATGCTTGAAATTATGGCATCATGCGTGTGAATGTGTGAAGGCATGCATGATGGCTATCGCTAAAATAGCTCTGCGTGACTACAATGTGCCCCAGTGTTGGTTACTCTTAATGAAGCTTAGAAGTTAAAGGAACACAGAGATGATGGTGGGCTAGGTATGGCAAGTTGTGGCACATTTAGTGAATATTATTTCAAAAGAAATTTAAAAAACAGTTCAAAAACAGTTAAGGCGTGATATAAATCAGGCAGGAACACATGTAACTTGGACTGAGACATCACGATGACTGACAACACAACACAAAACACAGAAGTCTCACTTTGACTCAATAGGACTTTGCCTCATGGATCCATACAAACAAGCTTTACCCCATTCCAACCCTGTGAAAAACAAGGGGCCAGGACAGTGGTTGCAGCAATAATGGCATTGTGGCAGTAAACTTGGAAAAAGAGCAACGAGGCTCGTTTGCAAAAATGCCCGCATGCGTCTGTACTCACATTTGTTGTGGTAAGAGGAATCGATAAGACCTACGGTGTTCGTAAGGATCCCGCCGGTAGCGCTGGGATGTTGGTGTATCTGCTAGAAGTAGGGCGGGGACGGAAGTGCGGGTACCGTCACGTGGGCGGAAAAGGATCAGCGTGAAACTAGAATGCTCACTTTGAGGCAAGGTGTGGTGCATGCGCATTGCAGCGTCCGTGTTTGATGTGATTACATTTTTGAAATTTCAAGGCTCCAATAGTATGATGATGGTATAAATTAAGAAAGATTTTATTAGGAAAAATATTGTATGCGCTGGAATTGGCTAAACGAAATCGGTGTTTATAACTAGGGCTGTTTGTCTAAGATGTTGCCGAAGCCGATGTACAGGGATACTACCTCGGTCAAGGTGTGCAGTAATATAGACTAATAAGAAAACGAAATATGCAATTTGTGGCGTACGATGACTATGTGCCCTTTTATTGAAAAAGATATGAGTTCAGGTTTGTTGGAACTGGGGTCACCAGCTCCCCGTGGGTAGCATGGCACGAGCGGGTAGGCATCCGAAAGCTTATGTGTAAAGTGACCATACAGCACACGCATCCACTGAGACAGTAAAATTGGGCACGCAATGACTGACGCCACTCCATTGAGCTTGTATAAAAAGCAAGTAACTTTTATATAGAGCAGGATCAGGGTAATCAAAAATTACAGTATTTTTACCTTATTAGCTTTCCTTTCAAATACATGTATTTCAACACTTGGCAATAAATACTTAGAGGAATAAATATTAAATATTAAGTAATAAATAACCACAGGCCTGACCTCCGCCTTGCTTCTTATCAGAACCTGTAAGGAATACATCACAAAGACAACCAAATGACATTGCATCATATTAGTTCTTTAGGCATATTACCCACTTCTCACCAAGCAAGGGTGAGCGTTTTACAGAAGTAAACATGTAAATAAATAACTGTAGGCTTCTCGTAAATACAGCACTAAAGGGGAGAAAACATTTCATTAAGGATAAACAACCCCTTGTGCAGGATTAACCATTTTAAGAATCACACCCAGCAGGAATGAGCATTAAGCAGTTCCATAGTAGAAGTAGAGCTTTTCATTAGTTATGCACCGACATTTCATCCAGGAAGTAACCACTTCTCTGAGCATAAGTAAACATTTAATAACAGGTGAACCATGCATAAGGCCTAGGCTGAGCAGGACACTAGACGAAATATGGACACTCCCTGGGTTTGGGCCTAGCCCTCGCTAATACTCTTCATCCTGGTACTGTAGGCATTCTATTACATCCTCTAATCAGGGGTTATCCTTTTATGAATTGAGGCCTATAAACTGTGGGCCTTGGGACCTCTAAAACAGTCCAATACCAGGGTAAACACCCCCTTAATCTAGTAGGGACCTTCCATTAGGAATTATCCTGTTCGCAGGTGAGAACAACATTTCATGTAGAGCCCTTCATATTCTCAATAGCAATAACTTATTTCAATAAAGATTAAAACATTCAATTAGCAGAAGTAACCATTTCCTTAATCAGGAATAAACAGGTCATTAGAACCCAGGCCCCATTAGCAATTTTGTGCAGCAAGCTCCTCGAATTGGCAGGGCCTGTAATAAGGTTTTTCTAGCTCCTGCAGCTTAAAAATAAAAGCCCCTTATGTAGGACTAAACATTTCATTTATCCAGAATAACATTCTCCTCAAGCAGGGATCAACCTTCCATTAATTATATCTAAACCCTGTGCCTAAGAACCAGTAAGACAATGGCACATGAGCAGGAATTCTCAGGTTGTAACAAAACCTTTCATTAGACAGGCACAATTAACCAATTCCTTGCTCTGCAGTTCTTGATGCAGGGATAAAACATTTCAGTATTCAAGAGTATCCCTGTGGGTAGGTAGAAGTTAGAACACTGGGGCAGGAGTATAAAACATTCCATTAGGTAATTACCCCATAAAAAGGCTCAACATTTCATGAGAGAATAAACGCTGCATTACTCAGCCATAAACATGCATAGGGCTACACTAACTGGCATGCAACTGTACCCCAGGCAGGGGTTAACTTTTATTAGCTGAGGCCCCCACGGTGTCTTTTGGGGGGGGCCTGGCCCAGTTCCAGTACTTGAAGGGCCAATGGGGCTATTCCCCAGTTCAGGGAGCCTTCTGACACAGCGCCAGGCAGCAAATTGAGGTCCTGGGCACACAGCGCCTCGCTGATGCAGCGCTTGAAGTTAATGACAGATGCTGGATGTACAGCGCTTCACAGTACCTCAAGGGTCCCCAGGCAGCAGCCGAGCTCTCAGGTTCACAATGCTTCGCAGTAACAGCGCTGGTAATGGCTTTCTGGTGTCAGTTGTAGGGGAAGGGAATTTGGCAGTCCTGGAGATAGCGCTTCTCTGGTACAGCGCTTCGCAGGGGACACAGCAGTTCTGGGAGCTAGTGCTCAGACAGCAGTAGCGCTTGGGCAGTTTCCACAATAGCGCTCCTGGCAGCCACAGATCCTCAAATGACAGCGCTGGGCACTCAGGGTTAGTTACAGCCCCAGCGCTTCGCAGGCACAGCGCTTCTCTTGGGCCATTCCCATAAATAAGACAGTTCAGGTAGCGCCAGCAGGACAGGTAGTCCAGGGTGCTAGCGCTAGGGAATAGGAGCGCTTAGCCAGCAGGCAGTTTATTTTAGTTGGAAGCAAACCAGCAGATCAGACAGGACAGGCCACACGACAGTGGCAGGTTAGCGCAGGGACCCAGGTGGCGTCAGGGAGCTCAGGAGGGTGACTCAGCGCCAATACCTGGTTGTTTTCTCAATAGTCCTGTGGTGATTTGGTTTCTTCTCAGCGCTTTATGTTTCTTGCGCCCTTGTAAATAGCAGTCTCTGGGTTCCTTGAAGGGGGGGTTGGAGTTGATGGCTGGTACCAAATCTCCTCAGCCGGTCTCCTCAGGTGGACCCTGGGTCCCCCTCCCGCCGGGCCAGATCAGGGGGTAAGTTCAGGATTCCTCAACACTTGGTAGGCAGCACCTAGGCCCTGTCACTCCCAGTGTCATAGGTCCCTGTCTAGGCCCCACTGCCTAAAAATCCTGCGTAGGTTCTTCCCCAGGTCTGTGCTCCCTCAGTCTGACAGGAAAGTTTCCCTCCCTTTCCTTATTTAGTGCCAGTTGACAGTTGGCAGTGGCAGTTGGTGTCATCTCACCTGTTCCAGAAGGTTCCAGGAGGTTCTAGGAGGTTCCACCATTCTGGCTATGGGCAGGCTGGCAGGCTAGTATTGATACATTGTTTGAGGGTCCCAGCCAGCTCCTGGCCACTAGAATGCGCCCACAAAGACCGCGCTGCAGTAGCAGGGGTCAGTGGCAGCCATGTTAGGGGAAGAAAGCACCTGCACCTTAACATTAGTTTGACAAACACAGGGCTTTCTTCACTACACAAGGCCTATACCCTTTTGTTACAATAGGGGACACCCTAAATAAAGGAATAAAAAACAAAAAATTCTGGGGAAAGGGCCAAGTCCTACACGTCTCCCCCCCAGCCAAAAGCCAGGGTAGACTGATCATCACCTTGATGGGCTTCCCTGCTTGGGGCGGAAAAAGGTGGATGCAGGCCCGTTACTTCAATGGCATCCGCCAGTTCTTCACCAATCAAACCACCCCACTGGTGTTTCCTAGTGGGATGCGGCCAGGACTGACCTCTAGACAATCCAGAAGCCTCTGGCCCTTGCTTTCTCTCAGAGTGGGGGGGGCAATAGCCCCAGGCCCGTGGTACCTTTGGACCACTCTTCTTCTCAACCTAGAGTCTAAACCCTTAGGTTGAACTGGTGACAGAGGCGAGCCCTCCCTCCCCCTGCACCCCCTCTCAGAGTTCTGCACCCTCCCGCCTGGAGTAGTACCCCTAAGAGTCACAACCGGGGGGACTCTGATTACAGAGATCCCTCCCGCCAGGTCAGGCAACCCCTGAACCTGGCCACCCAACCCAGGATCTGCACCCTGTGGCTGGACCAGTGCCAGAGGAGAGTCCTTCCTCCCTCCGCACCCCCTTCCAGGGTTCCGCACCCTCCTACCCGGAGAGGTACCCCTGGAAGTCACACCGGTAGGGTCCTTAGTTACCGGTACCCCACCTTCCAGGTCAGGCAACTCCTGAACCTGAAACCCCAGTCCAGGTTCTACACCCTGTGACTGGTCTAAACCCCAAACCTCTGGTACGCTGCCACCATTAGAAGTACCTGGCACACATAATTCCAAGGCTTCCAGCTCTAACTCTTTTAGCTAAAGCCTGTGCACAGCTTCCTTTCTTCCATTGCAAGGTTCTCACTCTCCCTCTCGTGCTCTAGCATCTTCGACGACGCACACCCCCCAGATACTCTACTCGCTGCCCCAGAACATCTTCCCGGTAGCACATTGTCAGACACAACAATGTTGAGTAGGCCTGGGTCTTCTGGTGTGCCCGCCTCCCTGGGTGTGACCTGCCCCTCCTGTTCCCCATCCCCTCTCCCCTCTGGGTGGGCTCCTACCCATGCCATCAAAGCGGTACGGAGTTCCTTCTTCCTCGTTCTCCGCCCAACAGGCACCCCCATCCCCTGACAAAACTCCATTATGCCAGGTGGAGACTCAGATAAATCTGGGAAAAGATACCAGGACTTGGGTGACAGGATTAAGTCAAACAGGTCTTGATACACTCTACAGGCTAGACAGTGGAGGGGTCAAATACTTAGGCTTGCACACACAATAGTGTGTAGCCTAATTGCTGTGCACCCTGTCCCACTGGAGGGTGCTGCATGGTCACAGGTCCTGGATCCCACCGCTCGACACCAATATGTAGGAACTGGGGTCACCAGCTCCCCGTGGGTAGCATGGCACGAGCGGGTAGGCATCCAAAAGCTTATGTGTAAAGTGAACATACAGCACACGCATCCACTGAGACGGTAAAATTGGGCACGCAATGACTGACGCCACTCCATTGAGTTGGTATAAAAAGCAAGTAACTTTTATATAGAGCAGGATCAGGGTAATCAAAAATTACAGTATTATTACCATATTAGCTTTCCTTTCAAATACATGTATTTCCACACTTGGCAATAAATACTTAGAGGAATAAATATTAAATATTAAGTAATAAATAACCACAGGCCTGACCTCCGCCTTGCTTCTTATCAGAACCTGTAAGGAATACATCACAAAGACAACCAAATGACATTGCATCATATTAGTTCTGTAGGCATATTACCCACTTCTCACCAAGCAAGGGTGAGCGTTTTACAGCAGTAAACATGTAAATAAATAACTGTAGGCTTTTCGTAAATACAGCACTAAAGGGGAGAAAACATTTCATTAAGGATACACAACCCCTTGTGCAGGATTAACCATTTTAAGAATCACTCCCAGCAGGAATGAGCATTAAGCAGTTCCATAGTAGAAGTAGAACTTTTCATTAGTTATGCACCAACATTTCATCCAGGAAGTAACCACTTCTCTGAGCAGAAGTAAACATTTAATAACAGGTGAACCATGCATAAGGCCTAGGCTGAGCAGGACACTAGACGAAATATGGACAATCCCTGGGTTTGGGCCTAGCCCTCGCTAATACTCTTCATCCTGGTACTGTAGGCATTCTATTACATCCTCTAATCAGGGGTTATCCTTTTATGAATTGAGGCCTATAAACTGTGGGCCTTGGGACCTCTAAAACAGTCCAATACCAGAGTAAACACCCCCTTAATCTAGTAGGGACCTTCCATTAGGAATTATCCTGTTCACAGGTGAGAACAACATTTCATGTAGAGCCCTTCATATTCTCAATAGCAATAACTTATTTCAATAAGGATTAAAACATTCAATTAGCAGAAGTAACCATTTCCTTAATCAGGAATAAACAGGTCATTAGAACCCAGGCCCCATTAGCAATTTTGCGCAGCAAGCTCCTCGAATCGGCAGGGCCAGTAATAAGGTTTTCCTAGCTCCTGCAGCTTAAAAATAACAGCCCCTTATGTAGGACTAAACATTTCATGTATCCAGAATAACATTCTCCTCAAGCAGGGATCAACCTTCCATTAATTATATCTAAACCCTGTGCCTAAGAACCAGTAAGACAATGGCACATGAGCAGGAATTCTCAGGTTGGAACAAAACCTTTCATTAGACAGGCACAATTAACCAATTCCTTGCTCTGCAGTTCTTGACGCAGAGATAAAACATTTCAGTATTCAAGAGTATCCCTGTGGATAGGTAGAAGTTAGAACACTGGGGCAGGAGTATAAAACATTCCATTAGGTAAGTACCCCATAAAAAGGCTCAACATTTCATGAGAGAATAAACG
Organism: Lissotriton helveticus; assembly: GCF_964261635.1. Lineage (NCBI taxonomy): Eukaryota > Metazoa > Chordata > Amphibia > Caudata > Salamandridae > Lissotriton > Lissotriton helveticus. The sequence goes on along the minus strand of NC_136068.1, from coordinate 1,621,751,189 downwards.
CTGCATTACTGAGCCATAAACATGCATAGGGCTACACTAACTAGCATGCAACTGTACCCCAGGCAGGGGTTAACTTTTATTAGCTGAGGCCCCCACGGTGTCTTTTGGGGGGGCCCTGGCCCAGTTCCAGTACTTGAAGGGCCAATGGGGCTATTCCCCAGTTCAGGGAGCATTCTGACACAGCACCAGGCAGCAAATTCAGGTCCTGGGCACACAGCGCCTCGCTGATGCAGCGCTTGAAGTTAATGACAGATGCTGGATGTACAGCGCTTCACAGTACCTCAAGGGTCCCCAGTCAGCAGCCGAGCTCTCAGGTTCACAACGCTTCGCAGTAACAGCGCTGGTAATGGCTTTCTGGTGTCAGTTGTAGGGGAAGGGAATATGGCAGTCCTGGAGATAGCGTTTCTCTGGTACAGCGCTTCGCAGGGGACACAGCAGTTCTTGGAGCTAGCGCTCAGACAGCAGTAGCGCTTGGGCAGTTTCCACAATAGCGCTCCTGGCAGCCACAGATCCTCAAATGACACGCTGGGCACTCAGGGTTAGTTACAGCCCCAGCGCTTCGCAGGCACAGCGCTTCTCTTGGGCCATTCCCATAAATAAGGCAGTTCAGGTAGCGCCAGCAGGACAGGTAGTCCAGGGTGCTAGCGCTAGGTAATAGAATCGCTTAGCCAGCAGGCAGTTTATTTTAGTTGGAAGCAAACCAGCAGATCAGACAGGACAGGCCACACGACAGTGGCAGGTTAGCGCAGGGACCCAGGTGGCGTCAGGGAGCGCAGGAGGGTGACTCAGCGCCAATACCTGGTTGTTTTCTCAATAGTCCTGTGGTGATTTGGTTTCTTCTCTGCGCTTTATGTTTCTTGCGCCCTTGTAAATAGCAGTCTCTGGGTTCCTTGAAGGGGGGGGTTTGGAGTTGATGGCTGGTACCAAAACTCCTCAGCCGGTCTCCTCAGGTGGACTCTGGGTTCCCCTCCCGCCGGGCCAGATCAGGGGGTAAGTTCAGCATTCCTCAACACTTGGTAGGCAGCACCTAGGCCCTGTCACTCCCAGTGTCATAGGTCCCTGTCTAGGCCCCACTGCCTTAAACTCCTGCGCAGGTTCTTCCCCAGGTCTGTGCTCCCTCAGTCTGACAGGAAAGTTTCCCTCCCTTTCCTTATTTAGTGCCAGTTGACAGTTGGCAGTGGCAGTTGGTGTCACCTCACCTGTTCCAGAAGGTTCCAGGAGGTTCTAGGAGGTTCCACCATTCTGGCTATGGGCAGGCTGGCAGGCTAGTATTGATACATTGTTTGAGGGTTCCAGCCAGCTCCTGGCCACTAGAATGCGCCCACAAAGACCGCGCTGCAGTAGCAGGGGTCAATGGCAGCCATGTTAGGGGAAGAAAGCACCTGCACCTTAACATTAGTTTGACATACACAGGGCTTTCTTCACTACACAAGGCCTATACCCTTTTGTTACAATAGGGGGCACCCTAAATTAAAGGAATAAAAAACGAAAAATTCTGGGGTAAGGGCCAAGTCCTACAAGGTTCTTAACTCATTGCGTGCTTGCGGGGGGCACCATGCTGGTTAGCATTCTTTATCAGTTGTGTGCATTGGTATTTGGGTGGGTTACTGGAATTGCTGGCTCCTAATATGCTGCAGCTTCATAGGAGTGTTTTGCTAACATGCAGGCTATATTATATTTCTAACAGAGCTGTATGACTAATAAATGGTAGGTGTACCATGTATTCAATAATGCATATGGGATTGGTTAAGTGCACATGGGATTGGATTTATATTCCCTGAAGTGATAGTATGTGAGGAATGCCCTTGTGTGTTGTCATCTTATTGGTGGCCACCAGATGTGGTGGTGTTACTGTTTTCGTTGTTTGGAATTCCATGGCACTTTGTCATTGAGTCAGTTTATGTGAGTGGCGAGTCTGTACACACAGCGTTGCTCTTTCTCCAACAGTTGGTTTTGTAAATTACCTTTCTGAGCGTTTAGTTGTTCAATGACTACCCAGGTCATCTCATTTGGCGTATGTCCAGCCCTGAGGTAATGGTCGGTAAGTTTGATAGTATTTTGTTTGCACCGGATGTCGCTCCGGTGTTCGCATATTCTGGTCTTGATTTTGCCGCTGGTCATGCCAACATATTGGCATGGGCATGTGATAAGATAGATGACATTGGCAGAATTGCAGTTCGTGTGTCTCCGGATATTCCATATTTTTTAGCGACTGCCATCATGCATGCCTTCCCATAGTCACATGCATGATGCCATCATTTCAAGCATACAGGAGCGCTATTAAACAATGCAAAATAATATATGCACGATAAATTATCATGTCATGCTGTGCCTGCACTTAACAATCTTTTCCTTTACATGTACTCCACTTTAAGGACCTGTATGTTAAAAGGTCCCACCACACTCACAGCACACTTTAGGGTGTGTGCTGACACTTGCACCACTGTGGCTTTTCTTTTTTCCGCCACACACTCATTTTGGTCCTGACGAAAGCCTCTTTACCATACCTGAAGGCTGAAACAAGTAGACCTAAAACCAAAAGGGATACAGAGGTACATTTTAAACCTCACGTTGATCCCGATGATGTTTTTACCCATGTCCTAGGACCCTTCCATTGAAACTTTTAGCTGAAAGAAACTTTAGGTTAGTGTTAGATTCCTTACCTTAGAATATCCCCAGGCGTCAGGCTGGATCCGGAAAGTTTTCATCAGCAGTACCCTTGCGTGTCGGTAGACGTCATCTGAGGCTCCGTGTCCGTCGTCGGCGTCGTGATCGCCGGGATCATTTCGTCGGAGAACTTAGACGCCACCCTCGCGCGCTGATGTTAGTTCTTCTTTTTTCCACGCCAGCAAGATCCGAGAAGAGCAGTATTCTAGTCACTTTTTGACAAACTTTTTTGATCAATTTTGGATCTCTTTTTCGAGTCGACTCCGACTCCTGGTGCCGTAGGGATGCCTGGCTTCAAGCCGTGCGACGCCTGTCACCACCTGATGTCGGTGACCGACTCCCACAGTCGGTGTCTCTACTGCCTCGGGGCTGACCACGATGACAAGTCATGCCCCGACTGCCGGACCTTGACCTCGAAAGCTAGGCGGGAGCAGTCCCGCAAGCTACTTGAGATCCGGCAGTCCGCTCCGCTCTGCTCAAGGTCCCTGTCGAGGAGGAAGTCGAGGGACCGGTCGCGGAGCCGCAGTCGTCGCTCGTCGTCTTATCATCATCATCATTCGACAGGGCTCCAAGTTCTCCGGTAAGTCGAGGCACTCAAAGAAAAAGTCGAAGAGGCGACATCGCTCTTCTGACTGCCCTCGCCGCTTGCACGATGCAGCAGAGGGTTCGGGCGGCACCGCCCACGCGGCACCGTCGGAGCCGCAGGCGCGGCCTCCAGGCCCCCTGCGGTCCCTGGCCTGCAAGCAACGCCGTAGGAGATTTGTGACTTCCTCATTGCCATGAGGACTCACGTACCTCCGCTGAGGCCTGCCGCCGCGCCTTCGGACCACGCAGACCCGACTGGGGGCCTCGGTGGGCCAGTGGCTCCGCCCCCGGCACCGTTGGGTGCTTCAGCCCAGGCATCGTCAGCGACTTTGGTCCCGACGCCGTCAGCCCCCATGGGATCCGCGCCTGGATCCCAGTCGATGCCAGTTGACCTTACGACTCCTCCGCTGGCGCCGACCCCCCTGGTGTTGCTCCTGGCGCCGTCCTTGGACGACGTCGGCCCCAGTTTCAGCCCCGGTCCGGATCCGGCGTTGGAACGGCGCCCCTTGGCGCCGTCTCCGGCGTCAATGGGTGAGGCCTTTACCTACGAACCGGCTCCATCATTCCAGCCTGTATACCAGGACACGGATAAAGGGGAGGACTGGGAGGAGTCTGAGGACCCTCTGGCACAGCAGTGCCAGTTGAGCCAGGACTGGACAGATGAGCTAGGGGAGGCCAGTGTTTTGGACACTTTGTCCGACACTGGATCTCTCCTCCCTCCGTGGCTACGGCGGAGGGTGCTATATATGGTGTGGTGTTGCGCAGTGCAGCCAAGACCTTGGCTCTTGAGCTTCCTTCGGCGGCCGTGAGGACTAATCTCCTCACTGAGGTGCTTCCGCTGCCAGTAAGATCCTTGGAGCCACTAATGCCGTTCAATGAGGCCAAGGAAAAAACAGGGGAACCCAATATACCCTTGTAGGTTTGGGCAGCTAACGTTTGAGGTCAGTGTGTACTACAAGGGATTTGCTTGAGAGTAACAATCAATTATATTAAGGAGTAGTACAGAAGTATCATCCTCCAGTGAATCAAATTTGATTTCACGCTTGAAAACTAGTACTTGTCAAGCAGGAAATGGAAGGAAAAAGATACACGGAGGAAATGAATTGAATGCAAAAAAGTTGTTTTATATTAAGTGTCGAAGCATCTTATAGGGAGATACATAAATTGAATCAAGCAAAGCAAAATTATGAACAGAGATATAGATTCAATCAACTCATGAGTTCATAACAAAAACATCAACTCCTGGTGAATTTCACAAACAACCAAAGAAAATATTTAAAAATGGTCGTCTGTTGGTGCCAATGCAACGCTTCTTGGAGATGATGGAAGTGTCGACGTTTCAGTCTATATTGCTGTCGTCAAGAAGACCATCATCAGGACAAACATAGATCGTTGCTGGGACAACCCCCTGTATCTGGAGAGAAATGGGAATTTGAATCGTAGGACCATATCAAGACGAATTGCAGTGTGAAAGTCGGCTGAGTAAGAGTGATCTGTTGAACAGCGATAGAAAAAACAACTAATATTCGTGGAGTTAAACCCGCCCAAATGGGACTCTTTGTGCGCTTTGAATGGAGGCACAGTTATTTTAAAAATGTCGTGAGCACGGCAACCATCGACGTGAACAAGCGAATGAACTTTGCAGTCGTTCATTTTTAATTATTTTCTTTGGTTGTTTGTGAAATTCACCAGGAGTTGATGTTTTTGTTATGAACTCATGAGTTGATTGAATCTATATCTCTGTTCATAATTTTGCTTTGCTTGATTCAATTTATGTATCTCCCTATAAGATGCTTCGACACTTAATATAAAACAACTTTTTTGCATTCAATTCATTTCCTCCGTGTATGTTTTTCCTTCCATTTCCTGCTTGACAAGTACTAGTTTTCAAGCGTTCAATGAGGCACTCACGGATGTTCTGTTGGGCACCTGGTCCAAGCCCTCCACAGTGCCCCCTGTGGATAGGAACATGGCCCGAAGCCACCTCCCGGCTGTGTGCGACCCTAGTTTCTGTCCGTACACCCTACCCCCAAGAGCCTGGTGATCCAGGCATCTACGTCCCAGATCGCATTCCCGACCGCTCCCCCAGATCGGGAATCCAAAAGGTTTGATCAGTTTGGGAAGAAACTGTTCTCCTCATTAAGTTTGGGGTTGCGGTCTATCAACACTGCTTGCCTTTTGCGCCGTTATTCCCACTCCCTGTCGGACACGCTTGTGGTTGTGCTGCCCCAGTGCCCGGAGGAGGACAGGGCCGGCTCGCCCAAGCCCTTGCGGAAGGGCGGGATGCAGCACGTTATTCCACCAGGTGTGAACTGGATACCATGGACTCATTGGGAAGGGCGATTTCCACGACGGTGGCGGTTCGCCGCCTCGCCTGGCTGAGGTTCGCCAATTTCTCGGGCAATGTCCAGGCCACGCTCATGAACATATCCTTCGATGCCCGTGGCCTCTTTGGCGACAAAGCGGACAGTGTGCTTGAGAGTTTCAAGGACTCCAGGGCTACAGCCAAGTCCTTGGGCCTGTCTGGCCAGTGCCAGCAATCTTCTGCTTTTCGCCCCTTTTGTGGCCAAGGATGTGGCACCCCCAGACGTCCTGCCAGCCACAGGCCGCAGAACCAGCCTCAACGCGGACGTGGTAACCGCCGTGGCGGTGCCGGGGGACAACGGCAAGGCCAGTCCACATCCGCTCCCGCAGCATCTGCCTCAAAGCCTTCCTAGTCCGAGCTTTCAGGCCCATTCGACGCCAGTGGGGGGCAGGGTCCGCCATCACCTCCTCCACTGGCGCTCCATCACGTCGGACATGTGGGTGCTGCAAATCGTCCGAAGGGGCTACTCCCTCCCCTTCGAGGTGACCCCTCCAGCCATACCACCGCAGTGCCACTGCATGTCAGGGGATCACTTGCAACTTCTGCAGGAGGCAGTTGTGGCCCTCTTGGCCAACGGGGCCATCGAGCGTTTTCCTGGGCCAGAAGTAGGACATGGTTGCTACTCCCACTACTTTCTGGTACCCAAGAAGAACAAAGGAGGCCTACGCCCTATCTTGGACCTCCAGAGCATCAATGGCTTCCTCCAGAAGGAGAAGTTCAAGATGCTGACTTTGGCTCAGGTCCTGGCTGCCCTAGACCCTGGAGACTGGATGGTAGCATTGGACTTGCAGGACGCATATTTCCACATCCCCGTCCTGCCAGCCCACCGGCGCTACCTGCGGTTCACGGTAGGCCACAAGCACTTTCAGTTTACCGTGCTCCCTTTCGGCCTTACCAGCGCCCCTCGGGTGTTCACGAAAGTGATGGTGGTGGTCGCAGCTCATCAGCGCAGATCAGGGGTTTCAGTCTTCCCCTAACTCGATGACTGGTTGTTGAAGGCGGGCTCTCCCCAGACAGTCGTCTCCCACCTCCAGACTATGGCCGACCTCCTGCACTCGCTGGGGTTCTCCATCAACGTGCCGAAGTCACACCTGTGCCCCTCTAAGAAGCTCCTTTTCATCGGAGTGGTTCTGGACTCGGCGCAGTTTCGGTTTTATCCCCCGAACAGCTGGTTCTGGATATTCAGGCTCTGCTTCCGATCTTTCAGCCTTTATCCCGAGTTTCGGTCAGGTTGACGCTGCGGCTCCTGGGGCTGATGGCCTCCTGTATCCTTCTGGTGCATCACGCCAGGTGGCGGATGTGAGCTCTGCAGTGGGACCTGAAGATTCAGTGAGAACAGCATCAGGGCAACTTGTCCGACCATGTCCTGATCTCGGAGGGCACTGCGAGTCAGTTGCAGTGTTGGCTCATGAACCACGATTGGGTCGGCGGCAGATCCCTCTCCCTACCCCAACTGGAGCACGTAGTAGTGACGGATTGTCAGGACTAGGGCGGCTTGCGGTCTAGGGCCCGCCCCATCCTGTAGGCACATACGCCTGTTCCTGTGCGATCAACCCTTATGTGGTAAAAGCCATAGAGTAGCCTCTGGAGGATTGTGGTGGCGTAAATGTTTAAAGAGGCAAACCACACCTTGTTGAATTTTAATCTGTGGTCTCCATTATGTACATATCCTTTTTTGTGCATGTTCATGTGTCCTAGTATGTTTGTTCTCTTTACTAACTTTTTCCCACTCAGGATGCGTGAGATTTGGCATCCCACACGAGATGAGTGAGATTTGGCATCTCACGCGAGATGCGTGAGATTTGGCATCTCACGCGAGAGTTGGCATCTCACGCGAGATGCGCGAGATTTGGCATGGGCGTGCCTACGGTGACGTCACCGGCCGCGCCCAGTTCCCTGTGCTCACTATTCGGTGTTCTTGGAGAAGAAGGAGGTTAGTCCAGGAGCTCTGACCTTCACTTGGTTTTGGGGCTCTTAGAAAGCAGTGGTGGTGAGTCCTCTAGCGCCAGCTTGTTCGCAGGAGTCTTTTGCATGATCAGAGACGGAGGCAAATTCTGGAGCAGTCAGATTCCCCAGGTCGACTCTTGCTTCGATGGCTGACATTCCGCTGGGTTTCCTTTATAGTCATTCAGCGCAGACATCGCTTTGTGCGTAGAGTAGGTCGTACTCTACAGGTAGGACCTGACCAGCTTATACTTTTTGTTTACCTGAGCACCTATCAGTCCAGAGAGGGCTGTGTTTGTTAAAGCGTATTTTGGCTTGTGGACCAGAGTGTTTATTTATGTTTTCACAGATGTTTTATAGTGCTAATGTTTATATGATGCTAAACTGAGTGGATTTTGTGCATGTTATTCGACAATAGAAATCTTGGTTAGTTTTAGTCTAATGCTACATTAGCCATTTAGTAAGAAGAATCTGCTGATACTAGAGTTAAGTGTTGGGCTGCATTATTCAGAAAAGCGTATAATTCTATTCACTCAAAGTGAAACAAAGCCTCATTTATGTGGTCAATATTGAGCAAGAATGTATAGACACATTCTGAGTGGGGTTATCACGCAAAAGGCAAATTGCGTTATTGTTTGTTATTTGTAGCTAACTTTTCCTTTGCAGTTCTCCTTCCCAGCTGTTCCCTTCCTAATTCCCTTCCCCCCCGCTTGATCACTTCAATACTCTGTGTAAGTAATACAGTCAGAGTTGAAGGTATCGAGAAGTGGGCCCTTTTATCATCGCATCCAGACTCCGAGGAAGGCTTCGTCTGACACGGATGCGTCCCTCTTGGGATGGGGGGGCTACATGGTGACCAGCCTGACTCCTGCAGACGCGGTCGCTCCTCCCTGCCTCCCTGCCTCTTGGTATCGTAGCGCTTGCACTGCTGCCAAAATCGTCCCTGTGCTTTGCTCGCACTGACTCTGAATTTAATAGCCTGCTTAATTTGTGTCTCTGATATCGTAGCGCTTTCAGAATTCTTTTGCCTGCTTAATTAGTGCCTCTTGGTACCGTAGCGCTAGCACTGCTGCCAAAATCGACCCTGTGCTTGCTCGCAGTGACTTTGAATTTATTTGCCTGCTTATATTTGTACCTGCCCAGCTGCTGTAGCGCTCATTGCGCATCGTGCCCCAATCTCGTCCTATTTGCCTGTTGTTGTTGTCTGCTGCCATTTTGTGTTGTGCCTCCAGCCCATCCCCTCCGCTCCCGCCTCCCAGCGGCCCCTCCCACCCACTTGCTACCAGGAACGTCCCGTCCGGAGAAGCCCTGTGACCAGCCTGACTCCTGCAGACGCGGTCGCTCCTCACTGCCTCCCTGCCTCTTGGTATCGTAGCGCTTGCACTGCTGCCAAAATCGTCCCTGTGCTTTGCTCGCACTGATTCTGAATTTAATAGCCTGCTTAATTTGTGCCTCTGATATCGTAGCGCTTTCAGAATTCTTTTGCCTGCTTAATTAGTGCCTCTTGGTACCGTAGCGCTAGCACTGCTGCCAAAATCGACCCTGTGCTTGCTCGCAGTGACTTTGAATTTATTTGCCTGCTTATATTTGTACCTGCCCAGCTGCTGTAGCGCTCATTGCGCATCGTGCCCCAATCTCGTCCTATTTGCCTGTTGTTGTTGTTTGCTGCCATTTTGTGTTGTGCCTCCAGCCCATCCCCCCCGCTCCCACCTCCCAGCGGCCCCTCCCACCCACTGGCTACCAGGAACGTCCCGTCCGGAGAAGCCCTGTGACCAGCCTGACTCCTGCAGACGCGGTCGCTCCTCCCTGCCTCCCTGCCTCTTGGTATCGTAGCGCTTGCACTGCTGCCAAAATCGTCCCTGTGCTTTGCTCGCACTGACTCTGAATTTAATAGCCTGATTAATTTGTGCCTCTGATATCGTACCCCTTTCAGAATTCTTTTGCCTGCTTAATTAGTGCCTCTTGGTACCGTAGCGCTAGCACTGCTGCCAAAATCGACCCTGTGCTTGCTCGCAGTGACTTTGAATTTATTTGCCTGCTTATATTTGTACCTGCCCAGCTGCTGTAGCGCTCATTGCGCATCGTGCCCCAATCTCGTCCTATTTGCCTGTTGTTGTTGTCTGCTGCCATTTTGTGTTGTGCCTCCAGCCCCTCCCCCCCACTCCCGCCTCCCAGCGGCCCCTGTCACGCTCCGCCCCTTCCACTCTCCTTTTATGACAGATGCCTTTGCGCGCAGCGTCCACGCGCAGCGGTCGCGCCCCATGCGCGCCGAAGGTGCGCCAAAGGTAAGCCCGTCTACGCCCGTCCACACCTGGACCGCGCCTAGCGCCAGACCCCCTGGTCCCCGCCTTACCCTGCCCACTCGCTTCACGTATGACGCCGCAACTCTCCTCGCCCTTAACCACGGACACACACCACAATGCTACGAAGCTGCCCCGGGACGTACCCACGGCCCCTTCGCCTGTCGCTCCTGCAAATGTTCCTGCGATAAGACCCACACCACACCCACTAACCCCAAACACAACCCCGACTCTAACCACCTGAAGTGCATCCTGCTGAACACCCGCTCTGTCCACAGACACGCCACCGAACACTGGGATCTACTCAACACTACATCACCGGACATCGCCTTCCTTAATGAAACATGGATGAACGCATCATCAACACCCGACATCGCCATTGCCATCCCTGACAATTACAAGATCATCCGGAAAGACCGCACCGTCCAAACAGGAGGAGGCATCGCCATTGTCCATAAGATCACCATCAAAATCACGACCAGCTCCGACGATAACCTCACAACCGCCGAACACCTCCACTTCCAGCTCCACACCGACCCCAGAACCACACTTAGAGGCACCCTCATCTACAGACCACCAGGAACACGTAAACAATTCAGCGAAGACATCACTGACTTCATCAGTCCACATGCCCTCGCCTCCGAGAACTACATTCTACTAGGAGACCTCAACTTCCACATGGAAAAGAAAAACGACAGCAACACCACCACCCTTCTCGACAACCTGGCTAATCTCGGCCTCAAACAACTTGTTGACACCCCCACCCATGTAGCCGGACATACGCTCGACCCAATCTTCACCTCCAGCAAACACATCTCCTTCGATCACACCACAGCTCTCCACTTGACGGACCACAGTTGTGTTCACTTCAGCTACACAACCACCTCAACCCACATCCCCCACAACCTATTCCCCGAAGAAAATGGAACAAAATCACCACCGACCAACTCCTCACATCGCTCAACCAGAACCCACCCGCCCTCTCACCGAAACCAAACCAAGCTGCCATCAAATTCAAACAATGGATCACTCACAGCGCTGATGAATTAGCACCCTTGAAAAACCATCACACCAAACAAGACAGCAAAAAGGCCCCCTGGTTCAACGATGACCTCAAGAAATCCAAGAAGCTATGCCGTACTCTCGAGAAAACATGGAGAAAAAACCCAACCACCGACAACATGACCACCCTCAAGGCAGCCAACCGCAAACACCACCAGCTGATTCGATCCACCAAGAAATCAGCATTCAAGAATCGACTCGACAACAACGCCCATAACAGCAAGGAGCTATTCAACATCGTCAAGGAATTCACCAACCCCACCACAGCCTCAAACGACATCACTCCCTCCCAAGACCTCTGCGACTCGTTATCCTCCTTCTTCTACAACAAAATCGCCGACATACATAACAGCTTCGAAAACAGTTCCAACGAACAATCCTCTCCACCGCCCTCAGAACCTAAACCGCCCTCCAACTACCTCAACGCCTGGAACCCAATCACCACTGAAGACACCATCCGCCTAATGAATTCCATCCACTCTGGCTCGCCAACCGACCCATGTCCCCACCACATCTACAACAAAGCAGACTCCATCATCGCACCCCATCTCCGGGATGTCATCAACTGCTCCTTCAACTCTTCTACCTTCCCAGAAAGTTGGAAACATGCCGAAGTCAGCGCCCTCCTGAAGAAACCCACAGCAGACCCCGCTGAACTTAAAAACTACCGCCCCATATCCCTCCTCCCATTCCCGGCCAAAGTCATTGAGAAAGCCGTCAATAGCCAACTCGCCACCTTCCTGGAATCCAACAACTCCCTCGATCCATCACAATCCGGCTTTCGAGCCAAACACAGCACCGAAACCGCCCTCATCGCAGCAACAGACGACATCCGAACACTACTGGATAACGGAGAAACAGTGGCCCTCATTCTACTCGACCTCTCCGCCGCCTTCGACACTGTCTGTCACAGCACCCTCATACAACGCCTCAGCAACATCGGCATAAAAGGTAAAGCCTTGGACTGGATCATCTCGTTCCTTGCCGGAAGAACCCAGAGAGTCCGCCTCCCCCCATTCAAATCAGAGGCCAACAAAGTCATCTGCGGGGTACCACAAGGATCATCACTTAGTCCCACCCTCTTCAACGTTTACATGAGTCCACTCGCTTCAATCGCGCGCCAACACAACCTCAACATCATCTCCTACGCTGACGACACCCAGCTGATCCTTTCCCTCACCAAAGACCCCAACACCGCCAAAACCAATCTCCACGAAGGCATGAAAGAAGTAGCCATATGGATGAAAAACAGCCGCCTAAAACTTAATTCAGACAAAACGGAAGTGCTCATCCTAGGATCATCCCCCTCTGCCTGGGACGACTCATGGTGGCCTTCGGATCTGGGCTCCGCTCCCATACCCACAGACCACGCACGTAACCTAGGCTTCATCCTAGACTCCTCCCTCTCGATGACCAGACAAGTCAACGCCGTCTCATCCTCCTGCTTCAACGTACTCCGTATGCTCAAAAAAAATCTTCCATTGGATCCCCACCGAGACAAGAAAGACTGTCACCCACGCACTGGTTACGAGTCGACTAGACTACGGAAACACCCTCTACGCCGGAATTACAGCCAAACTACAGAAAAAACTCCAACGCATCCAAAACGCATCGGCGAGACTCATTTTAGACATCCCCCGCCAAGATCACATTACCGGCCACCTGAAAGACCTCCACTGGCTTCCCGTCAACAAGAGAATAACATTCCGTCTCCTCACCCACGCACACAAGGCCCTCTACAAACTAGGACCCGAATGCCTCAACACTAGACTATACTTCTATACACCCACCCGCCAACTAAGATCCTCCAATCAAGGCCTCGCCAAAGTCCCGCGTATCCAAAGGTCCACCATGGGAGGTAGATCCTTCTCCTACTTAGCGGCCAAGACCTGGAACTCACTCCCCACTCACCTCCGCCTCACTCAGAACCACATCTCCTTCAGGAAAGAACTTAAAACCTGGCTATTCGATAAATAATGAACCCCCTCCCCAAGCGCCTTGAGACCCTCTGGGTGAGTAGTGCGCTATACAAATTCTTGAACTTGAACTTGAACATGGGAGAGGCGGAGATCAGAGGCCTCTGATCTCCGGCGGAGTCCCGTCTCAATATCAACCTTCTGGTGCTGCGGGCGATCCGACTTGCACTGAAGGCATTCCTTCCCTCTCTCCGGGGAAGTGTAGTGCAGGTGTTCACGGACAACACCACCGCCATGTGGTACTGCAACAAAAAGGCCGGTGGGGTCGTGGACCCTTTGTCAAGAGGCTCTGTGCCTCTGGACACGGCTGGAACACCAGGGCATCACCCTGGTGGTTCAACATCTGGCAGGTTCCCTGAACGCCAGGGCGGACAAACTCAGCCACCGGTGCATGATGGATCACGAATGGCGTCTGAACTCGGACATGGCGCAAGGTCTCTTTCAGCAGTGGGGAGAGCCTTGGTTAGATCTATTCGTCACCAAAGAGAACGTGCAATGTCATCAGTTCTGCAGGTTGGAATTTCCAAGGTGGCACTCGCTCGGAGACGCTTTTCGTCGCAAGTGGAGCTGCGGTCTGTTGTACGCCTTTCCGCCTATACCACTTCTGCCCAGAGTGCAGAAGTGGGGGCGAGACCAGGCCCAAGTCATCCTTGTGGCTCCGGACTGGGCCCGAAGATACTGGTATTCTGAGCTACTCAGCATATCAGTCGATCCCCCGATTTGTCTGCCTCTTCAGGAGGACCTTCTGTTGCCGCAGCAGGACGGTCCTCCACCCAAACCTGTCCAGTCTCCACCTACATGTGTGGAGATTGAGCGGCGGCAGTTGAGGCCATTTGGCTTGCCTCCTGAAGTCTGTGATGTGATTCTGGCAGCCAGGCGTCCCTCCACAAAATCGCTATACGCCTGCAGGTGGAACAAATTTGTGGTATGGTGCACAGCAAAGGCTGTGGATCCACTCTCTGCCCCCCTTTCAGAGGTTCTCCTCTCCCTTCTTTCTCTTGCCCAGGAGGACTCTGCTCTGGGCACTATCAAAGGCTATCTCTCGGCCATTTCAGCCTTCTTAAGGCTTCCTGATCAGCCTTCTCTTTTCAAGTCCCCTATTGTAAATAGATTTGTGAAAGGCATCACACACATGTTTCCTCCGGTTCCCTCCGTGATACCTCAGTGGGACTTGAACCTTGTACTTACTTATCTGATGTGCGCTCCCTTTGAGCTACTTCGTAACTGTCCTCTTCGTCTTCTGACTCTTAAAACTGCATTCCTGGTTGCCGTCACCTCTGCCAGGAGAGTGAGTGAGCTCCAGGCTCTATCTTCTAAACCTCCTTTCCTCTCTGTCCATCCGGACAAGGTTGTTATGAGGACTTGTCCTTCTTTCCTGCCCAAAGTGGTTACAGCCTTTCATATCGGGCAGTCCATCACCTTTCCCACCTTTTTTCTGCCTCCGCAACCCTCGAAAGAGGAAGAGAGCCTCCACCATCCGGACCCAAATCGTCTTGCGCATCAAGGTTTGCTACTCCTTGGCGAAAAGGAGCCTCCTGTGGGGCTGCGCGCCCATTCCACTCGGTCCACGGCGGCTACTACTGCCCTGCGTTGGGGAGTCCCCTTGCAGGACATCTGTTAGGCAGCTACGTGGGCCTCGCTGCACACGCTTGCTAGGCACTACTGCCTGGACAGCCAAGTCCGGAGAGATGGCTTTTTCAGCCGTTCGTTCTCCAGGACTTTCTGGTGTGATCTTGGTTCGCAGACCCACCACCGGGGTTGGTATTGCTGGAGTATCTATTCTAAGGTAAGGAATCTAACACTAACCTGTTTCTTTCAGATGCACAAGTTACTTACCTTCGGTAACAATATTTCTGTAAGAAACAGTAGTTAGTGTTAGATTCCTGCAAACCAATATCTAGGGTTAAGGACCTCCCTTTCAGGGCCCTAGTTTCATGGCACCAGTGTCGGTTTCTATCATGGCTCTGCATTCCTGGCACGGAAAGCTATGTACAAAACTGACATCAGAGCGTGAGGGCGGCGTCTAAGTACTCTGGCGACATCATCCCGGCGATCACAGCGCCGACGACGGACGCGGAGCCACAGACGGAGCCTACAGACGTGCAAGGGTACTGCTGACGATAACTTTCCAGGTCCAGCCTGACGCCTGGGGATATTCTGAAGTAAGGAATCAAACACTAACTACTGTTTCTTACAGATATATCGTTACCGAAGTTAAGTAACTTGTGCATAAGGGCCATTCCTAGAGACATTTTTAACATATGATTGCACTTCACATAGCACGTCACTCTTGTCACACTAACAACCTGCTCCACTGTAACTCATGTGTTGAAGCACAACTGGATTACATTAGGTGGTCCAGCTGGGCCCCGATGATGAAGCATGCCACCTACTAGGTAGGTGGGTGAGGGGTTTCCTAAAACAACTCTGTGTTGTTTGCACTCCTTTTCACAAGAGTTTAGGCCAAGAACCACAAACCTAAACCTGCTAAAGGACTTGTCCACATTGTTTATTGGTATATTACCCAGGGAAAAGGACAAGTAAACTCTTTCCTTACTCTAGTTGCTCTTATGCATGAAGACAGCGTGCAGCTGTGGGAGTCAATTCTCTCTTTCAACTAACTTTTGCATATCCAGTGTATACGTGACTTCCAAGACCCTATTGACAACATGGCTGAGAATGCAGGACTCACTTTTACTGATGAAGATTTTAGCAACATCTTAGCAGCATCACCACTTTTGGCAGATTTAAATGTGCACAAACCATCTCACAGAGTACTGATTGGGAAAATCTGTCTGAGAAAAAGAAAAACCGTATCAGGACAATATTACATGGCGTGATACTGATGGAATATCTAAGATCTAACAGAGCCCCAAAAGGACTGATCGTGACAAATGCCCCCGCATATTCTTGGATGATGTAGTCTTCAGACGCGACTCGGCCCAGATCGCCTGGCACTGCACCCGAGACTGGATCATTTTAATAATTCAAATGGCCAAAAGACTATCTGAGGCGATTCTGATAGAGATCCAAGCAACAGAAAATCACTTCAAAACCACCCTAACTTCCTACAAAAAAAGACTAGATGAAACTTAAATCTACCTTCATTCCACCTCCGTGTACAACACCCGTGGAACTATTGACCTTTGAACAAGCCATTTACAAAGGGATTGAAAACACCACAGAAGACCATGTTTTCAGAAACACGAGTGCGAAACAATTTGCCGCCATCACAGGGATGCAGAGAAATGATCCAATTATCTTAAAACCGGCGGACAAAGAAGGTGGTATATAAAACCAAAGCGCATACCACACCGAATGCTTACGCCTCCTGGACGACCCAAAATCCTTAGAAAACTTGAAGAAGACTCAAGCGATGCCCTCAAAACTAAAATACAAATATTAGTACATGAGGCAGAATCAAATGGAGACATCAGTAAACAAGAAGCAACATTCCTGACTTCTGGTTGCGCCAAAATACCGTAGTTTTACACAATCCCAAAGATTCATAAAAACAAAATACCACCACCAGGTAGACCGATTGTGTGCGGTATAGGCTCTCTTCTAGAACCTTTGTCCCGCAATTTCTTTTTGCAACCGGTGGTACAGACCACCCTGGCATATCTCAACGACACTAAAGACCTACTGAGCCACTTAAACAACCTCCAATTTAATCCCTCAACATCCATTCTAGTTAGTATGGATGTTGAAAGCTTGTATATCAGTCTTCCTCAAGATGACACACTAGGGGTTCTTCGGACATCCCTTGATAACACAGAATGAAACTACAGAACACCCAAATCATTTGTCCTTTTTTTAATATGAGGGCACCCTCTTTCTACAACAATACGGAACTTCGATGGGCAGCACATTTGCGCCAAGTGTGGCGGGACTGTACGTGTCTAATTTTGAAGAACTTCACATCCTGAATTCCCAGTCTCCACTTTGTAAAGATATCACTTTCTATAAGAGATATATAGATAATGTGTTCCTCATATGGACAAACAGCGAAAATACACTACAAAACTTTCTGGCATGGATTAATAACCTCGACCCCAACTTAAGATTCACACATACAACAAGCAGATAGAGCATCACCTTTCTGGATCTGGACATAGAGGCATCAAATGGCTGACTGACAACAAAGACCCATTTCAAACTCCGGCAAAGAATTCTCTTTTGCGCTTCGAGAGTTTTCATCCGAGACCATTGAGGGAAAATCTACCATATGGTTAATACCTCAGATTAAGACGCAACTGCTTTGAAATCAAAGACTTCAAGTCACAAGCAGAACTACTAACATCGAAACTGAAGCACAGAGGCTATCTGAATAAATTCATCAAAAAAGCCCAGAAGCGAGCAAGAAATCAAAATTGTGAAAGTCTACTGGAAAATAAAGAGCACACAGACTCTACCATCCCCTTAACCTGTGTGACTCATAAAACTCTATTTCAAACAGTTGCGAAAATGATCCAGAACAACTGGAAAATTTTGACTACGGGCAATCTGCAATGGGAGAAACCGCTATTCTCTTATAAAAGATCACAAAACTTAAGACACAGCCTGGTATTAACAGGCCCTAAGAAAATGACGCAACAACCAACAATACTGTGCTCAATGCATAGGGCTTACCAAACGTCACCGGCCATTACCCATGTGGCAACTGCAGTGTTTGCCACTTAACCAATTGTAGAAAAACCTTACACCTGGAACAGGACAAAATATGGAATATCCGGAGATACACGAACTGCAATTCTGCCAACGTCATCTATCTTATCACATGCCCTTGCCAACTGAGATGTGTTGGCATGACCAGCCGCAAAATCAAGTCCAGAATATACGAACACCGGAGCCACATCCGGTGCAAACAAAATACTACCAAACTTACCGACCATTACCTCAGGGCTGGACATATGCCAAATGAGATGACCTGGGTAGTCATTGAACAACTAGACACTCAAAAAGGTAACTTACAAAACCAACTGTTGGAGAAGGAGCAACGCTGGGTGTACAGACTCGCCACTCACATAAACGGACTCAATGACAACGTGCCATGGAATTCCATACAACGAAAACAGTAACACCCACACATTTGGTGGCCAAAAAATAAGATGACAACACACAAGGGCTTTCCTAACATACTATCACTTCAGGGAATATATTTCCAATCCCATGTGCACTTAACCAATCCCATATGCATTTATTGAATACAGGGTACTCCTACCATTTATTAGTCATACAGCTCTATTAGAGACATAATATAGCCTGCAGGTTAGCAAAACACTCTTATGAAGCTGCAGCATATTAGGAGCCAGCAATTCCAGTAACCCACCCAAATCACAATGCACACAACTGATAAAGAATGCTAACCAGCATGGTGCCCCCCGCAAGCACGCAATGAATTAAGAACCTGAACTCATATCTTTTTCACTAAAAAGGCACATAGTCATTTGTACGCCACAAGTGGCATCTTTCTTTTTCTTATTAGTCTATAATACTGCACACCTTGACCGAGGTAGTATCTCTACACATCGGCTTCGGCAACACCTTAGACAAACAGCCCTAGTTATAAACGCCGCGCCAATTCCAGCGCACACAATATTTTTCTTACTAAAATCTTTTTTTTTTTTTGTAAATCTTTTTATTGAAGGTAAATAACATACAAGGCAAAAAATACAGTACATTAGGATATAGTCCGAGCGTGGAATTAGGCAAAAATAATACAGTAAAGTTATAAATTATATCATGGAACGGACACAGGGGAGAGACGAGTTCCAGAGCAATTATTTATTCTACATTACGGGAATGGGGGGTCAGGGGGAAAGTTGAACTTCGGGGACATCCGGAAGAGGAGGAGTGCAAATATGCCCACGGTAAGTGTTCCAGTGACCCCAGACCTTTCCCCGCTTTCTGGGTCGCCCCCGTGCCACATAAACAGTCTTCTCCCTAAACATGCACCAATCCATGTTTTCCATCCAAGCCTCGACCGTGGGTGGCCTCTGGGAACCCCACAACTGTGCTATGTCTCTCTTAGCCACCATATTTCCCAGGGTTGCCCTGCGACATTATAATCAGTTGGTCCCCAGACATTCAGGCGACAACGTCTAGCCTCAGGTAGTAGAGCAACACCGGTAGCCTCTCTCATCTTATTGTGCACCCCAGTCCAGAAGGCAGCAACAACGGGACACTCCCAAATTATATGAAAAAGGTCCCGAGCAACCCACCACCACGCTTACAAAGACCATCTTCCGAATAACCCATTCTAATCAAAGGGGGACCAGTCACATAGACTCTGTGTAGAATTTTAAGTTGCACCAACCGAAGACGAGCCGGATCGCAACCTCCTTAGGAGAAGAGATCGCGGACTGCCAGTCCTCGTCGTCTAATTCAAGACCGTCCATACATCCCGGAGGAGCACTAACAGGTCAGCTCTATCGTTGATTAGTTTTTTGTATATTAAGGAGATAGTGCTATCCGGCACATGACCGTCTAGTATTCTATCCTCGAGCGGAGAGGATTCCGGAATACTCGCACTCTCGGGAAAAACCGACCGCAAAGCATGATGGACCTGGGCATATCGGAAATATTCCCGTTCACTAAGTTGGAACTCGACTTGCAATTCCTCAAAAGTTTTAAACTTGTCTTTAACCCAGATGTCGCTCACCTTACTGATCCCAATCACATCCCATTTCTCAAATCCTTTCGTTTTCCATAAGCTACCCAGCTTCTCGGAAGCAAAAAGCGGGGTCGCCCTGGTCAGTCGATCTTTCCAACCCATCGCACTGTTTGCGCAGTTCCATATCCGTACTGCAATCTTTGTGGGCCCCGAGAGCCTCCCGCCATCTAGTCTAGAATAAAGCGCTCTATAATAATCACCTCCCGGCAACAATGACCTATCCATTGCAAAAGCAGGGTTAAAATCGAGGCCATGCATACTATGATTAATAGCCCCTAATTGAGCCGCCCAGTAATACCGCTTGATGTCGGAGAGAGCGATACCGCCATCGTACCAAGGTAGCGTCAGCTTAGCAAGGGCGATACGCGAACGTCCGTCCCAAATCAACTTCCTCTGGAGACCCTCAATAGCCCGAAAATAACTTGCAGGGACCACATCAAAGGTGTTATGAAGAGCATAGAGAAAGCGTGGCAATGTCATAATCTTAAAAAGCGCCGCACGACCGAGTGGCGTAAGCGGGAGCTTGCGCCAGCGCACCACATCCAGCTTCTACTGGTTCAGCGGCGGGAGCAAATTCTGTTCATAACGGACATTCGGGTCCAATGACACGTATACCCCAAGATACTTAAAACCCGCGTGTGCAACCTGGATGGGGCAATCGCGAGGCAACAGAGGGACTTCACCCGAAATGAAATATAAGTCAGATTTAGTCCAATTAATAACTAAGATGGAATTTTTACCAAAGGATGTAAAGACATCAAACAAAACTATTAAAGACTTCCGGGGCGACGTCAGGTACAACAGTATATTGTCCGCATAGAGCGAGACGCGGTCCTCAAAGTCTGGGGCCCACCGAATACCCTTCATCGACGGTTCCCATCTAATCCATGCAGCTAGGGGCTCAAGGGCAAGGGCAAATAAAAGAAGAGACAATGGACAACCCTGTCTTGTACCTCTTCCAAGAACAAAAGGCTTAGAGACCCGACCATTTACCACAACCTGTGCCAAGGGATATTCATAAAGTAGCTTGACCCAGCTAATAAAGCCAGGACCAAACCCGAACTTGGCCAGCACGGCCCACAAATATGGCCACTCAACAGTATCAAAGGCCATCGTGGCATCCAAGGAGGCCAAGATGGCCGGCTCACACAGCGTCGAAGCCCTCGCGAGAACGCCATGCAACCGTCGCAGATTCAAAGCCGTATTCCTATGAGGGATGAAACCGGATTGGTCCGGATGAACCAAGTCACCAATCACCTTTATTATACGGTTCGCTAACAATTTAGCAAGAATCTTAGGCTCTGCATTAAGGAGTGATAGCGGCCTATAAGAGGCACAGCGGTCCCTTGGCTTCCCTTCCTTGTGAATCACCACTATGGTCGCAAGACGCTGATCACGAGGAAGGGAGCCCATATCTCGCGATTCCAAAAACATGTCAAGAAGATAAGGCGCTACTTTGTTGCGGCGCAGCTTATAAAGTTCAATGGGGAGACCATTAGGGCCCATTGCTTTTCCAGAACGAATGGAGCGAATAGCGAGAGCTACTTCATCCGCGGTTATTACGGAATCCAGGGACTCTTTGTCGGAGTCAGATAAGCTGGGTAGTGCTATATCCCGCAACAAGAAATGGGAGTCTTCCTCCGGTCTATCAGATACGGGGGAGTACACTTCCTGGAAATGCTCCGCAAAACTCTGGACAATCACATCGGGATCAGTCACACGCATACCATTCACTCTCTCAATCACAGGAACCACGCGACTAGCCCTCTCTTTTTTGTCTAACCATGCTATCAACTTGCCAGCTTTATCCCGACATCATACAGTCGACCCTGCTGCTCCCTGCCCATAACTTTCGCGGCATCTGTGACCAACGCCCTGTAATCAAGTTGTTTAAGACACAAGATATGCATCTTCTCACGGGTGACTCCCTGTTCCAGAGTACGTTCCAATTCAGTGATCTCTGTCTCTAGTCTCACCACCTCCTCATTCCTACTTTTCTTCGCGCCGGCTATCAAGGACAACGTCTGACCTCGGATGACTGTCTTAAAGGCCTCCCAGAGCGACACCGCAGAAGCCACCGATCCCTGATTTTCGACAAAATAGTGGTGGAGGGATTTAATCAACACCGCACGGGTCTTAGGCATACGGAGATACCACGGATTAATTGGGGCCACCCGCCCCTCTGCACCCACACGCAACTCCATCCGAAGCCACAAAGGGGAGTGGTCGGATATTCCCCGAGCTAGATGTCGAACCTCAGTAATAGAGAGGGCATGCGCCACTGGCATTAGAATGTAATCGATCCTGGAAAGGCTACCGTGTGCACCAGAGTGGAAAGTGTATTGGTTCTGGGCCGGGTGCTGCAATCTCCAGCAGTCCACCAACCCCAGAGTGTCTGTTAAGCCAATTCTGTGACCCAGCGAGGTCTCTGGGTGGGTGTCGATCATCCCTACCAGAAACGACTGAATTAAAATCTCCGCCCACAATCAGAATCCCTTCAGGAAGCCCCAATATCACCCGTCCTAGGTCCGCAAAGGTTGTCGACTGCAGACCCGGGCGGACATAAACTGAGAGTAAGGATATAATTCTACCCTCCAATCGTCCAGTGATAACCACATAGCGACCCCTATCACCTAAAAGTGTGGCATCGATTGCTAAGGGAAGAGAATTCCTAATTAGAATACCCACCCCCCCTAGATCCAGAGGAGAACCCCGCATGAGCGACCAGGCGATACCCTCTCTGGTTCATGGCATGACACATGTTACCAATCAAATGCGTTTCCTGTAACAACACTGCATCAGGATAAAGTCGCTTCAACAGTTGCAACACAACCCCTCGCTTTATCCTGTCCCCCAATCCATTCACATTCCAACTCATTAGTCTCAATCCCCTACCCCCATCCCAGAAGTGAAAGCGGATCCAACCCCCCTCGGAGCTCAACATCCAAATCGATTGACAGAACAATATGTTGCCTTGCAATAAACCAAAACACACCCATGTAAACAACCCCCCACCCACAGACCAAAACCCCGGTACAAACCCCCCCACCCTGCACCCCTGCGTAAGACTAAATAGCCACCCCAACTTGCAGTGTGCCTGTCGCCCTAACTTCAAACTAGTCTACAAAAAGAAACCCAGAGGAGGAAAGAGTCCCATCCAGTTCCCCGCTACTCCCGGGTATGAATATCAAAGCATACAATAAAAGTTATCGAACCATAGTCAGCGTGTTTAATAAAGTTCAGAGACCGGAAGCCACACTCCTATTCCTGCTCCGTCGGGCCACCCTCCGCTCCTCCAGAATGCTCCTCCTTGCCACGCCGGTGGTGAAAATTGTCAAGCCAGTCCCCCACCACCTTCGGACGATCAAAAAAGTATGTTCGTTCCTCGAATTCAACGCGCAGCCTGGCTGGATAAAGCATTGCGTACTTCAGTTCCATGTCTCTCAGTCGGCGTTTGGCGCCCAGAAACCCAAGTCTCTGCTTTTGGATAGTCTGTGTAAAGTCCGGGTAGAAACGTACAGTGGTATTGTCATATTTCGTGGGTCCATTCGTCCGCGATGCCTGCAGGATAGCGTCTCTATCCCTGAAATTAAAGATTCTGGCAATGAGAGGCCGCGGCGGTGCGCCCACCTTTGGTTTACCACCCGGTACTCTGTGGGCTCGTTCTACCGCAAAGAACTTGCTCAACCCCTTAGGAGCAAGGTGCTTGGTAATCAGATCTTCCACAAAAAGATCAGCTGCCGGATCTTTCCGGGACCCCTACGGTGCGTACGTTGTTACGCCGGGCCCTGCTTTCAAAGTCCTCCAACCGGCGGGCAAAAGAGTCATTAGAGGTCCTCAGATTGCGGACCTCTGTCTGCAAATCGGACACATCACCCGATAGGCTGGAAGTTTTCAAATCCAAGGATTTGACCTTTTCGTTGGTTTTTGATAGATCTGTTCGGATCAAATTAACGTCGATCGCTACGGTGTCCAGCTTGTGGGCGAGAGTCTCAAATTGTTGGCCGATGGAAGCCTTCATCCCGTCAATGGCACCCATGACGTCTTGCAAGGTCAATTCTGTCGACGAGGCCAGACCCTCCTTAGTACCATCTAGGGATCTACTCGGTCCACCAGGGGATCCTTTAGGTTGAGCATATCGATCCATATAGTTCGCCTGGGTATAGCCGCCTCGCCGAGTGATCTTGGATTTTTGCTTGTCGCCATCAGGCTTAGTCGCCATCTCGGACATGGAGACTCTCCAGAGTGGTGGGCGACGAAAGAAATGGCCGCACCGGGAACTGCAATCCAACCGGCAGCGGCGACCAGAAGGCACGGTTCGTCTGGGCCCAAAACACACAACACCTACAATCGCTTAGCAGTCAAGTAGCTTCCGCTAGTAGTAGGCTAGCTCTCGAGTAGGATCAGACTGATGCTTCGAAAACGAAACTGAAAGTCAGATCAGTGTCTCCTCAGGCCGCTGTTGTTCCACTACTGCCCGGACATCTCACCAACTCGAGCTCCGGGCAACTCCGAGGGGCAGGCCGCAATATTGAAGTCGATATTATTCCGGCTCCTGAAGTCCGATTCAAATTTGGACAACAGTGTCCGCCTCAGCTATGACTCGTCTTCAATAACCCGTCAATGTGAAAAACACAGAGGGTTCCCCGAGCACATTTGCACGTATCTGTAAGTATTGCAGATGGTGTCTATTCACAATTAATTGTCCATATCCACGCATTCATAGTATGAAAGTCCTTATTTTTTATTTTCTTAGTCCATGGGTGTTCATGAAGACTTGTGGATACAGCAGTACATTCTTGACACAATACACAACAGCCAAACGCCAACACGTGTTTCGTCAAGGGACATAACCAGATGACTTCTTCAGGGCTGTAACAATAAATATGTACCCAATTATAATCCCCATACATAGGGGAGCCAAGTCTTGTCTCAAGATACCATTACCAAAAGATCATAAAGATTAATAGAACTAATAGAAAGAAACTTTTATCAGAGCATATGGTGAATATAAAAGAAAAAAGAAAAATTAACAGGAAAAGGATGACCAAAATGACCAAAAAATATATATATCCAAAACGTGCAACCATAAAAGATAAAAAATGTGAAAAAAAATGTGAAAAAGGGAAGACAAAAGAGAGACGCACCTAACAAGCACCAATCCCAAACTCAACAAATATAATCAAGCTTCAAAATTAATCAAACTATTAAACCAGTGTAATGATTAAGGATTTAGCTACGTGCAGAAAAGAAGGTGCTACATTTCCAACACCTATTATAAATAACCAGGACTCACCCTAAGCTGTCCTTTCTCTCAGTATCATACAGTTGAGGTCATATCAAGGACCTTAATTATTTGATTCTATATAAAAAAGATTAAAACAATACAAGTCATTCAGGCTTGTATATCATCCTTTATGAAAACAGTATTAAACCAACCTAATAATATATAATCAGACTCTCTTACCATAAAAAATTAATTTCTCAATTACCCCAGTAATATCTGTCTTCCTTAATTCGATTTTTTGTATATATCTCCAGGCAATATATAGGCTTCACGATACGAAACCATCATTTATGTCAAATTAAAAACCGAGCAACAGTTAATTAATATCAGTGAACACCGTGTGCCTGCAAAATATTCACCAAAGAACACTATTAGTACGCCATGTCCAGAGTAAAACTTATGATCGATATTTTACCACGGCATGCCCCGATTAACACAGAACTAATTGCAGGGATTGTTGCCGCCTAACGAGTGTTACTGCCAATGCCCCCAGTATGTACAGATATTTTATTAAACCCTATCTCACTCGTATAGGATTGTTACCGCCTAACGAGTGTTACGGACAATGCCCCCAGTTTGTACAGATATTTTATTAAAACCTATATCACTCGTATAGTACGAGAAAAACCTTTTAGTGGCACTCACCTCAGGTCCTATAAGCAACCTCGTGTGTCCGATCCTATTCCAATACGGCGTGTAGCACCAGCGCCATCTTGGAAAGGTATTTTATGTCGGAACTATTACGATCGACAACGGACTTAGCAGACAAACTATCCGATACTAGGAGCGCCATTTTACAACAGTCAGGTTTCAATTGTTTACCAATGTGGCAATATTTACGAAAACTCACTTTTTAACAAACATAGACAAGTAAATGATAATTCAGTCTATAAGACAATGAAAAAAGGCTGTTATTATTACTAAGAAGCAAGTTATTAAATTACTATCAATTAACCACGATGTAAATTGCTCGGTTAAATCAAAATTAAAAATCTTAGATCCCAAGCCATAAAGAAAGAATAAATTAGGCAGTCGTTACGAGAGGCAAACAGGTAGAAAAAATATAGATTTAACCCGAAAAGAGTGAGGGAAAGAATATCAGAAATATGAGCAAAGAAATGAAGCAAAGTATTAAGCCCCACATACAATATACATTTATAATCTTTCTATATTCAAGATTATTCTGACCTAGATCGAATAGTAAATATACACATTTAACAGTTGTCATAAACATAGAGAAAAAACATAGAGACATGCTTATCCATTTGTAACAGAAGAGAGCCAACATTGATCTGTAATAAATCTTCATATAAGCTTGTACTAACAGTTAGAACTGAAGAAAATACATTGTATCTATTCAACTTCCCAAAAAATATTGTAATTCGGAATCAATGTTAATTCCCTGCTCAACTGCACGTAACTTAAGTATCCAACGTGCTTCACATTGTCGTAAGCGTAATTCTCTATTTCCTCCTCTGACATCACTCGGTATACTTTCTATACCGTGAAAGGAAAACGATTTGCTGTTCCCCTGACTAGGGCATTCACATGCATGAATTGCTAATGGATAACGTCCATCCACATTTTTTATCGCTCTGAAATGCTCAGCTATACGTTCCTTAAGGCATCTTATCGTACTGCCTACGTATATTTTTGAGCAATTACATTTGATGACATAAACAACATACTTGGTCCCACAATCAATATGTTGATAAATTTTATAGCATGGCGAGTTGTTATATTGAAATTCCTTAATACCATGTTCCGCTAGTCTGCACATACTGCATCTGCCACATTTAAAAGAACCGCAATTCAATTTACTCAACCAATTTCGGTCCCTACTCTTGGTCATAGGATAACTTGGACTAATTCGTCCCCTTACAGTGGTACCCTTACGGTATGTGACACAAGGAAATTTAGAAATATATTGGCTGATCGTCTGATCTGATGTTAACAAATGCCAATTTTTTTAGTATGTTATATATTTTGTGGGACCACGGATGATAATTGGTCACTAGACGTATTGGTTGTACCCTGTCCGTGACTCTTACTTTTGATTTTAAGGTGTCCTTCCTGTTTAATTTGAATGATCTGTCCCTAGCTTTTCTAATGGTATCACAGTCATATCCTCTTGCCAAAAATCTGGATTCCATATCAAGTGAGCAGAGCAAGAAATCATCGTCTTTACTACAATTTCTTCGTGCTCTGTATAATTCCCCATAGGGTATTGCATGTTTCTGAGCCTTAGGATGAACGCTTGTGGCAAAAAGTGTAGAATTGCACGCAGTGCTTTTCCTATGTAGTACACTGTTAATTTTGCCCTCCTCTACAAACAATTCAATATCGAGAAAAACAATTCTCTCTTTGTTTGAGGACATGGTAAATGACATGTTATAATTATTGTTGTTCATATAATCAAAAAAAAAATTTTGTTCCACATCCGAGCCTGTCCAAATTATAAAACAATCATCTATGTATCTACCAAAGTAAACAATAAATTCCTGCCACCTTGCCCCCGAGGGTCCCCAAATGTGCTATGCCTCGAATCCGCCCATAAAACCCGTCAATGTGATCAGGATAATTTACAGGATAGATGCGGGAGGTTGCAAGGGTCTCGGGATCCCTGTGCTCACGCGGCCATCTTGGTTACCCGTGAAGCTCCTCCTCCCATTAAAATCTTTCTTAATTTATACCATCATCATACTATTGGAGGCTTGAAATGTCAAAAATGTAATCACATCAAACGTGGACGCTGCAATGCGCATGCACCGCACCTTGCCTCCAAGTTAGCATTCTAGTTTCACAGTGCTCCTTTTCCACTCACGTGATGGTACTCGCATTTCCGCCCCATCCCTACTTGTTGCAGATACACCAACATCCCAGCGCTACCGGCGGCATCCTTACGATCAGCGTAGGTCTTATCGATTCCTCTTACCACGACAAATGTGAGTACGGACACATGCGGGCATTTGCTCTTCTTCTAAGTTTACTGCCACGATGCCATTATTGCTGCAACCACTGTCCTGGCCCTTTGTTTTTCACAGGGTCGGAACGGGGTAAAGCTTGTTTGTATGGATCCATGAGGCAAAGCCTTCATTGAGTCAAAGTGAGACTTCTGTGTTTTGTGTTGTGTTGTCAGTCATCGTGATGTCTCAGCACAAGTTACATGTGTTCCTGCCTGAATAATATCACGCGCTACCACTGGATACAATAGTTTTTTAACAGTTTTTTTATTTTATTTTGAAATAATATTCACTAAATGTGCCACAGCGCGCCATACCTAGCCCTAGTGTTTGCAGATACCTAGCCCACCATCATCTCTGTGTTCCTTTAACTTCTGGACTTTATTAAGAGTAACTAACACTGGGGCACATTGTAGCCACACAGAGCTATTTTAGCGATAGCCTTCACACAGTCACATGCATGATGCCATCATTTCAAGCATACAGGAGCGCTATTAAACAATGCTAAATAATATATGCACGATAAATTATAATGTCGTGCTGTGCCTACACTTAACAATCTTTTCCTTTACAGGTACTCCACTTTAAGGACCTGTAAGTTAAAAGGTCCCACCACACTCACAGCACACTTTAGGGTGTTTGCTGTTTCTTGCACCACTGTGGCTTTTCTTTTTTCCGCCACACACTCATTTTGGTCCTGACGAAAGCCTCTTTACCATACCTGAAGGCTGAAAGTAGTAGACCTAAAACCAAAAGGGATAAAGAGGTACATTTTAAACCTCACGTTGATCCTGATGATGTTTTTACCCATGCCCTAGGACCCTTCCATTAAAATTTTAATAAGGGACATTCCTAGAGATCTTTTTAACATATAATTGCACTTCACATTGCACGTCACTCTTGTCACACTAACAACCTGCTCCGCTGTAACTCAGGCGTTGAAGCACAGCTGGATTACGGTAAATGGTCAAAATATCGATTCCGAAATATAGACAAACCTAAATATCGACTCCAAAATATAGAATGGACAAAATATCGAATGGACACAATATAGACATCAAAAATATCGTTTTGAAGGTAAGTAATGTAATATCGATTTTAAAAATATAGACAGTCAAAATATCGAAGTACATAATATAGTCTATTAAAAATATCGAATTTTTAATAATATCGAATTTTTTAAAGTGTTTTGTATGTTAGTATATGTGTGGATAGTGTATATATTTTTGTAATTTATTGTAAGTAATTAATTTTATGTTATTTAATTTTTTCGTCATTTAATTCTGTAGCGGGTTGTGGGTTTATAGGGGAATAGGGTGGGAAGTAATTTAATTATAATTAATTAAATATGTTAATTAATTAATTGGTATTTATTTAGAATAAATTGTTAATTAATTTTTTATTGGTAATTAATTAATTCTTAATTGATAATTAATTTGTATTAATTGATAATTATGTGAATTAAATTATTTTATTTTCTGTAGCGGGTTGTGGGTTTATAGGGGAATAGGGTGGGAAGTAATTTAATTATAATTAATTAAATATGTTAATTAATTAATTGGTATTTATTTAGAATAAATTGTTAATAAAATTTTTAATTGGTAATTAATTGATTCTTAATTGATAAATAATTTTTATTAATTGGTTAATTGATAATTATGTGAATTAAGTTAATATTTTTTTTTTCTGTAGCGGGATGTGGATTTATAGGGGAATAGGGTGGGAAGTAATTTAATTATAATGAATTAAATATGTTAATTAATTAATTGGTATTTATTTAGAATAAATTGTTAATTAATTTTTAATTGGTAATTAATTCATTCTTAATTGATAATTAATTTTTATTAATTGATTAATTGATAATTATTTGAATTAAAATAATTTATTTTCTGTAGCGGGTTGTGGGTTTATAGGGGAATAGGGTGGGAAGTAATTTAATTGTAATTAGTTAAATATGTTAATTAATTTATTGGTATTTATTTTGAATAAATTGTTAATTAATTTTTAATTGATAAATAATTAATTCTTAATTGATAATTAATTTTTATTAATTGATTAATTGATGATTATGTGTATTATATTAAATTATTTTCACTAGAGTGGGAATAGTAAAATTTACCCCTATGCTATCCAACACTTTCCCTACTGTTGCCCCCTCTGGAGTGGGAATAGTAATGTTTACCCCTTTGCTATCCAACGCTTTCCCTACTGTTGCCCCCTCTGGAGTGGGAATAGTAATTTTTACCCCTACGCTATCCAACTCTTTCCCTACTGTTGCACTCTCTGGAGTGGGAATCGTAATTTTTACCCCTATGCTATCCAACGCTTTCCCTACTGTTGCCCCCTCTGGAGTTGGAATAGTAATTTTTACCCCTACGCTATCCAACGCTTTCCCTACTGTTGCCCCCTCTGGAGTGGGAATAGTAATTTTTACCCCTACGCTATCCAACGCTTTCCCTATTGTTGCACTCTCTGGAGTGGGAATAGTAATTTTTACCCCTACGCTATCCAACGCTTTCCCTACTGTTGCACTCTTTGGAGTGGGAATAGTACGTTTTTACCCCTACGCTATCCAACGCTTTACCCTACTGTTGCACTCTCTAGAGTGGGAATAGTAATTTTTACCCCTACGCTATCCTACGGTAATAATATTGTGTATTTTTTATTAATATTATGTTAATATATATATATATATATATATATATCTATACTACTATTATAAAGGAAGAACTTTGAACCTTTGAGGCGGGTAAACTCGGGAACCACAGCACCAATCCACACACCCGATACATCGTTGTAATCGTCAGGGTGTGCAGATGGACATAGGCTATATAAACTTAATAAATATACATTATTTAAAAAATTTACCGGAAAAAAAAGTAGTCCCTTGGAAGAAGCGCCGGCCGCGACGTGCGTGCCCGACGTGAGGAGGCCGGGGAGGAGCGGCGTCCAGGAGCGCGAGGAGGACCGGCGGACATGGCACGGGGAGGAGCGGTGAGGAGCGGCGGACAGGCGGTGAGGAGTGGCGGACAGGCGGGGAGGAGCAGTGAGCGGCGGATGAGGTAGGTTATTTATTTATTTATTTAGGAGCGGTGAGCGGCGGAAAAATGAAGCAAAAATTTAAATCGTGAGCAAGAGGAAACAAACGGAGCATTACAAAAGTGAGCCAAACAGTGCATTACTGGAGGAAAAAGTTACGTGTGCAGGTTACAAAAGCGTACATCGTGAGCAAGAGGAAGCAAACGGAGCATTACAAAAGTGAGCCAAACGGTGCATTACAGGAGGAAAAAGTTACGTGTGCAGGTTACAAAAGCGTAGAAAGTAAACATAGAGGTATAGGAGGAAAAAGTGACGTGTGCAGGTAGCAAGAGGAAGCAAACGGAGCATTAAAAAAGTGAGCCAAACGGTGCATTACAGGAAGAAAAAGTTACGTGTGCAGGTTACAAAAGCGTACAAAGTAAACATAAAGGTATAATACTGCAATATATGGAGGAAGGCTCCGGGGGACCCACGGACAACGTCGGGGCGGGCGGGGGCCCTGAAGCCTAATTGCTCCCGGACAACGTCGGGACGGGCTGCTAGTATATATATATATATGTTTTAACAGATATGATTGTATATTTTTTTTAGAAGTTAAATTAGTTATTTAATCATTTTAAGGTAATTTAAGTATTTTTAAGTACATTTTAGCTATTTATTTTTAATATTTTTTTTAGTTTTACATTATTTTTAAGAAATTCGATATTTTTACAAAGTATATATATATATATAAACGATATTTTGGGTTCGATATTTTGGTACTTACCTGTTTGTAGATAGGAATTCGATATTTTGTCTGTCGATATTTTGGAATCTATATTTTGGGTAGTCAATATTTTGTCCCTGGATTACATTAGGTGGTCCATCTGGGACCCTGTGAAGCATGCCACCTACTAGGTAGATGGGTGAGGGGTTTCCTAAAACAACTTTGTGTTGTTTGCACTCCTTTTCACAAGAGTTTAGGTCAAGAACCACAAACCTAAACCTGCTAAAGGCCTTGTCCACATTGTTTATTAGCATTTATTAATTTTCACGGTCTCCGGACGCATTCGCATTGAGCAGTTAGCTTCCTAATCTTCACACACCGGGTGTCCGTGCGATAACACCCGTCTTTCCCATACTCTGCCGGACCGTAATTTATCACAGAGATACCACATCCCTGCTTCTTCCTGGTGAATCTCCACCGTACCACCCTGTTTTCTATCCACACCTCGCTCCGATCCCACCTTGAAGTTCTGCCTTTTTTTCACTCCAACATCTTGTTTCGACCCAAGTTCTTTTTCCCCTCTCCCACAGCAAATAACCCTCATGCACTCTGGCTGGCTGGGCATCATTGACTCGGGTATCCCACCCACTCTTCATGATTCATTGATCCCCATGCACTCCTACATCAGGTACCAATGATATTTATTCCGGCTTCCTCTTCCTTTTCACACTCCTTGCCTGACCCCTACCTTATCTACTCCTACTTCTATTTTTTTGTACAGCACTAACAAAACTCTAACCCTGTCCTGAAGATGACCATAACTTACTACGGGTCGAAATGTCGTTGGCCCCCCAGCTCAACTTTTGCCACAACTCTCTGGTTCACAATATATCAATCCTTTGTTACTAATTTTTGTAAATAAGTATTTGTGAACCTGAAGTACCTTGTAAATATCACTATTGCTCATCCTGCGCTTCTCTTCACTGTGTCACTTGCGGCGTCCACTCTATGTTTCACAAGCACCCATGTGCACAAGTTTTTTCGAGTTATACCCACATTCAGTGTAAACAGTGCTGATGCTGTTGTCTTTCTGTACATGTTCTGAATATAGAGTGCCCCTGGCACATCCCTCAACCCTTTAGTCTCCCTGTTTTTCCCTTTTGCAACTATATGTGCATGTTTTATTTATATATTTAACAGCCTGTCAAATATTACCTGTTGAGACATTGTTTTTTGTTACATACATTTATCACCCAGGTCTCAACCTGGTTTATGGGTGTACTCCTGTTGTTTGATCTCCTCACATTACCACACAACATTCTTTTAAAGCTAGGCCTATTGGTATTGCCAATGTTTGTTTTAATAGTATGGTATAGTCCACTAAACATCTATAGTGTCACCTTCAGGATGTTTTCCTGCAGTGGGAGTACTGAGCTGGTAGACACTGAATTTCACATAAAAAGGTGCACGTAAAAAAAAACTAGGAGCAAATTAAAAAATAAATGGCTTTCTCAATGCCCAGTTTAATTTATTTTGGTACTATTTGGCTGATCACTACAAGGTAGCTTGAACGTTTGATTTCTTAGGAGCCTCTGTTTTTGAAGGCTTAATGTATAATTCAGTCTGGCACCACCATGGCTTTAGTGAACCAAAAAAGAGCGATATAATCAAAGTTGTTCCAAACAGGGGGCTCCAAAATATATCTTGCCTGTAGCCTCACACATCCTTATGATGTCACAGTTAGGGACCACAGTTCAACTCTGCCGTCAATTGAAAAGTAGATGAATGATACTAAATGCATTTCAAGGTGAATTTTGTGATATTTACTCACGTGGGAAAACAACATGGAGACTCATGCTCAACTGATTTAGACCATCAAATCAAGGAAACGTGTCACCATTTCAAGAATGGACACAACAGAAACACCCCAGATGCTTTCTGAACCTGGACTCTGACCCTCATAATGCACACTTTAGACAGAGTATCGCACATTCCTACACGCTCAGTACCACAATACATCATGTATGCTATCGCAAAGGATATCAACGTTCACAAATGAGCACTTGAAGCAGGGAAACAAATTGAACACTTCTATTCGATATTAAATGTACATCTTTTTTTGTTTTCCCATCAATTAATCCACTGTTTCGGTAAATATTTAATAAACTATGTGGTGGTGGATTCTTGGCTCAAGTACCTCTATAAAATGAGTTTGAAGAAATCAAAGAATTAGAAAAAAATGTCAAGGATCAGGTGGCCCCCGCTGATTACTAAGGTAAGAGACATATTTCTCTGACATACAAAAAGAGGGAACTATATCTGCACACTTTTGGAGTCATCTGAGCACTTTCTACAATACATTTTCTTATTTCAGAAACGCATTAAAATAAAGAAAACATTGCTTGTAGGCCCAACGTATTATGCCATTTGGCCAAATCCGTACTAAAGAACTGACTTAAAACGCCACTGTTTTTACAGTGTTTAAAACTGAACAATTAAAATAAGAAATGTAACCCCTTACATGGGCAGTGAACTGTGCAGATCTGCTACTTCACCTTTATGAATAACAAAATCAGCACTGTCCCGTCAGTTCACTTATTTTAAGCTTAATAGAATACTCGGAAATAAAAGCCTTTACTTGAGGCCACTGTTGCATATAAACTTTTTTTTTTCTTTTAATATTTTTTATGTATGCATCTGATCATTAACAATTACAGTTTCACTGTTGCATATAAACTTAAATGTTTTTTTTTTGCTTTCAAGAGACACCCCACCCTTTGACATGTGCTTGGTGAAGATTAATCCTGGGCGTCAAACTCCTCTCCCCTTGCGGAGTTTTGGCAACTCCTTGTTCCGCTTAGAATGCAGAGTTGCCGAAAAAATCAGCTGAGTTTTTTTGTTCGCGTGCCCGAAATGCATTTTCGCGTGCGCAGGAGCAACTTACCTGTGACCGCCGACGGGATTTCCAGATCCGTTCATGAGCACCACAAGATTAGCTAGGCAGCCGCATGGTCCCACAAAAGTTTGCGATCATGAACACTTTATTCAGTCGCGCCATGGAACTTCTGGACAAAGTTTTGTGAAGAATGCGATCCCGAACGCGCAGAATCTACTGCGACTGCAATCTGGAGAAGGTTCTTTCCCCGAGAAGCATCAAAACCTTCTCAAAATGACGATTTGGAATTAAAAAACCTCCTCAAATTGACATTTGGCTGTATTTTTTAGTGTAAGGACTCCTTTTCCTTTTTTTTTTAAGAGGACGGAAGTGCCCCGGAGTCTCCAACTTCCTGTTCCTATCCAGCAGGCTCCTCCCAGTGTTTTGTCCATCCCTTGGTCACTTTTCATTTGGATTTGGAGCTGGAAGGATCACACTTTGTGTCTGCTGCTTCATATATCATTGGATTTGAGATTTCAACAAGTAAGTTGGAAAATTGGTGTTGTTTGCTAAATTGGGCCATGCACGTAGATTTATTTGTACTTTTCAGCGTTTAAAGTTTCAGTAGTAGCTTTTATAAAGGAAACATGTTGCACAGTTCACTACATTGTCTCTAACTTTTTAAATCAGTTTGCAATATTTATTTAATTCACTATGTAGCCCAGTCTTCTGCCAATAGACCTTTCAGCCAGTGGGCCCGATCTACTCATGGGTGCATGAAACAACTGTTTCTGTGGTGTCTGTTGAATTTAAACATCATTAAGAGCATGAATGGCACTGGATTTTTTTTAAGTATTTCACTTTTTTCATGTGTGTTAAATAAATGCCTTTGTTGGATGTGTGTGGATATAACTCGCAAACCTTTTTTTAGCCCTGTGGATTTTCGTTTTTGGCATTGGTGCATTAAAGATGTCTTGTTAAGCATCTCTCCTTTGTCTGGCCAGTGTGTGAGTGTGTTTGTAATAGTAGGCCAGCATTTTCCTCGGCTGATCCTCCCCAGGTGGCCTAGAGGGCATATTGATAAGCCTGGGCCCATATAGGCCTCTTGAGTTCATTGTTATCCAGACCTCCTGCTTGTTCTTGTTGTGAGTGACCATGTGGCTGGTGGCCATTTTGTGGTGGCAGTTAGTGTGCTTTTGACATAGGCCTTTTGTTCCCCCTTGGCTTATTGCTTTCATCCATTTTCATTTGTCAGCTGCAGCTCCCTGAATGCTGCATCCCATGTGATGCACGATACCCTTCCTGAGTGTACTGTACAGTACACCATGAAAGCCCTTGTTGTTGTCAAAGTCTCACAAATGGCTACACACTGGATTGTTATTTGTTTTGATAACTGAGATAATAATAATAATATTAATAACACTAACAAGTGTGACCACACACTAAATTATATGTTCGAGGCATATGAGCTGCAGATACTACACTTAGCAATAGATCGCCGCCTGGTGTTGGGCTTGGGTGATTGCATGTTGTTGTCATCTTGGAAAAAGTCTTTGTAGTCATGAGATAGGTGACTCCTCCCTTGGACGATAGTGCGCATGGGCATCGGCTCCATCCTTAGATTGTTTTTTTCCGCCACTGGGTTCGGATGAGAGTTTTCCGCTTCAGCTAGAAATAGACTTTTCAAGCACTTCGAAGAGCAAAAAACGTACTAAAAACTTATCAAACTACTTTCGATATCGACTAACATCGTTTCGACTCCATCAGCTCGATTCCGGTCGTCAACGCGGGCCGTTGGGCCTATCCACGCCGTGAGGCCTACACCTCATGGAAAGGACGCCATTCAAGAGATGCCCCGGGTGTGGAGCAAAGTTTCCACACAGTGACCACCACGAGGTCTGCAACCTGTGCTTATCGCCAGAACACGACGAATCCAGCTGTACAGCCTGAGCGTCCTTTCGATCCAAGAAAACCATCCGAGATCGGAGGGCCCGTCGACACGACATGCAGAGATCAGCTCCGGAACCGGTAGATATCTTCGACGAGGAGGTTCCGCTCGTTCCCGAAGAAGATTCCGATGATCTCCAAATCGTTTCAGAGGCAGACGACTCAGATGACTCCATACCATCGGGTCAGCGCGTGAGTACTACTGCCCCTGCACCACACACAGCACCCAGATCGAAGGCAAAGGTCAACACTCCGCCTCCGGGGCCCAGTCGGGACCGATAGACCCCTTCGACAGCCCCGCCATCAAGCCCGGCTCCGAAGAAAGCCATTAAGCCTTCCGGTAGCTCGGTACCGAGCAATCTGCACGTGCCGATCCCACAAATTCATTCGGCATCGAAAGAAGTCTCGGCTCCGAAACCGTCGACTTCTAAAGACAAAGGTATGAAGCCAGCGTCCGACGCCTCGAAGCCGGCGAGACCAGTTTCCACTCCAAAACCATCGTCTTCTGTGCCAAAACTAAGTATGGGTGAAATTTGCGAATTTGCGTTCCGTGAATTCGCTCAAAATCAAATTTGCAATCCGCAAATTCATGCGAATTTGCGGATTTTTGGTTTTCTGCGTGTTCGTGGGGCTTTTTGCGTGTTCGCGGGCCGCTTGCACGGCGAGGTTACCCATGCGGTCGTGTATGGGCGCGGCCATCTTGTTTGCGTGAAGTGTTTCTGTTTCCGAGCGCTAGTTGCATGCTCGCGTCGTATGCGGCGCGCGATTCTGTATTCGCAGGCGTTTTCGCGTGCTCGCGGGGGAAATATCGCGCAAACTTACCCACGCGGTCCTCAATGGGCGCGGCCATCTTGTTTTTCATTCATTGCTATGGTTCTGTGCATGCTTTCTAATCCTCCTTTCATCTGTGCAATCCTTTGTTTCTTTGGACTTTTTTTTATCTTTTCTATATCTATCCCTCTTTTTTTCTAGATCTATATTTTGTGTTTTTTTCAACTTTTCGTTACTTTTAAAGCTACTTTTTTAAACTTTTTTTTCTTTACTTTTTCCCTATTCTTTCCTTTTTTCTTTCTTTCTGCTGTACAGGACCATGGCAAAGGGAGCCGGGAAGGAGAAGGGGAAGGGTCCTGCACCCCGTACCCGGCTCCCTTGCGGGCGATTACGAGGGGAGGAAATGATTTCCAGGGAGATATTCAGCGCGGTGGAGGTGGCCGCAAAGATCTTTTATGTGCAGCGCCACCTCCCCAAGACCGTGGCAGCAGGGGACAGGCTCGCGTCAGGGTATGGCCTCCGGGAACGTCGCCAGCTGTGGGAAAAGGTGTGCCGGGCCATGCGGAGGGAGTCAGGGGTCCTGCGCACCTACCAGCAAGCGACGCACCCGTGGTCGGACCTCCTTGACCGCAAGCGAGCAGGACCTGCTCCACCTGCTCGGTGTGGAGATCCCTGGCCCTGGTGAGTAGCTATTTAATAACTACTTTGCTTTCTTCTGCTCTGTGTTATATTGCTAATATATGTTTTTCCCGAAGAGCAAGAATGCAGGTAAATTAACGTTTAAATAGCTTCTGTGATTGCAGGTGCTTGCCTGCTCAATGGCGTTGCTACTATGCTTGTTTGCAACTTTGAGCTCATTTGGCCTGAATATGTATGAGTGTAGTACTTTACAGAACTGCGTAATGCTTGAGAGATTAGAGACTCAAGTCTAGTCCTTCCTTTGTACTCCTGCTGCCACTAAGAAGAAGAGATAGTGATGGATTGATAGGTTCAGGTTGAGTATATTATGACTTGTTATTAGTAGTAGTAGTAGGACATTTTTTAGTGCTCTGCAATCATGATGAAGGACTGTGTCTGGCAATCGTAGTAGAACCTTTTTGTTGTTGGTTTAGTTAGTGATTTACATAACTTTCCAAGTAGACGGTCTGCGAATCCAGCAATACTGTACTAGTATCCTCCTAGTTGACCAGATCAGATAGGTCAATACATGTAGTGCAATTCTTGCTAATTTGTTTCCCCGAGATAATTTAGGATTGTGGTCAAAGAAATCAAATATTTCCAAAAAACAATCATCCATGTTTGTGTTTATTTCATGATCATCAGCACCTCCCAGGGGCAAGAGCACAGCACCACCCCAGACTCCGGTGGAACAGAGTGGGCCGAAGGAACGGTCCACTGCAGGTTCTTCTGCTGGTCCCAGTAAGTAGTTCTGTTGTTAATATAATTATACTTCCCTAACTCTATTTTTTACTAAATAGTCTTTGATCTTCTTATAGACTGTTTCTACATTCTTATCCTGTCTCTCTACCATCACTCTCTGTGCTACTACTATTTACTATTATTTATGAGTCGGTCTGTGTAGGTAGCTAAGCTTGCCTAGTCAGCAAACGGTGTTAAACAAAACTCTGATCCAGCAATAGCTCTAGAGGCACTCAGTGCAGTCCTCTGGGTTGCCCTTGCTGTCTATTTCAGTCTTCTTAATGTTAGTGCTTTAACAATTTCCAACGACAAAATGTCAATGTCCACGAAGAATAAGCTAGTAGATGTCTTTTTGATTTTATAGTAGCACATACCATACCGCTAGTGTTTCAGGGACTATTCTGCACATACAGAAGTATGGACAAGATAAATAGGACATTGTTGATGATAGGTGCAGTTCAACTTTCCACATACCTCAGTACTCATACTGTGCTGCACTCGGGAGCCCTCACCTTGTTGGAACTTCAAGTCCTCCTGGTGGTGATGAGGAGTAGTTGGTTCTGTCTGTAATTATAAAAATGTTGGACGTTAAAGAGCAATCACTCATCAGTTGTGCCAAAAAGAGTTGCATGTTATGGCTAAGCATATAAGTTAACACCGCCCAATACCGTGACTTCTTTTCAGTCCCAATAATTAAAAATTGTTTAACATTTTCTCTTCCATTACGAGACGAAATAGCGGGTGGTGTATGGCATCTAAAAATATGACATGTTTTTTCTAGGCGTCACAACATCTGATGCAGCACTTGCCACTACCTGTGCCGGGGCCAGCAGCGCGGAGGGGTCCACTCAAGCGGCGGCGCCACCAGGAGGAGCAGAGGGGGATGGCTCAGCAGCGACGGACGGTGGTAAGTTATTGTTTTACTCCTTACTTATTGACATTTTAGAGTAGGCTCGCAAAGGAGTGTATGATGTACTGTACAGTAGAAAGTACACTACTACAAGTACACTGTACTGTTAAGAACAGTTACTGATTTAGAACCATGTTTTTTTTTAGCCAATCACGGAGAAGACAGTCACCCTTGACTTAGCAATAGCATTAGCGGTGGTAGTTCTCGAGTAAGCAATGGCCCACCTCTATTTGACTTCAAATCAGCTGGGAAACTTTTATCGTGAAGCCAAGACATATCAGATTAACTTGAGGGATGTGATGAACGATAAGGGAAAGAACTTAGGGTCAATGGAAGGACGAGCGAGTCGTAACATTTATGACTAAAGAATGATACGTGTTTTTGAATGCAGGAAGAGGTGGCTGATAGGAGGGAATCAGATGCATGGCTGCTTGAAGCAAGGATGGTTGGAGGAGAAAGAAAAAATGACTGCCTGTGTCGGTCAATCAGAAAATTCATGTGTGGTGTGCATTGCAATATATCATTTGGGTGAAACTCAAATGCAAGTCAAGACGGTGGTTTACCAAATAAAATGAAAAGGGTGTTATTTGGTTTTTGAGAAAAAGTAAAGTTGATACAGTTGAGACATTCAGAAGATTGATAGACATTTACTTTGGAAGCCTGGATGGTATCTTCTTCCTCATACATAGCAGAGGTGTATGTAGAGCAGACGCTCAGTGCATGAAGAGTGTTACTTTGTTTGAACAGCATGTCCGTGCCAGAGTAGCAAAGTAGAGGGAATCCAAATACTACAAGTTGTGATTGTTCTGAAACTCTCCCTTGCCTAAAGTAACAGTACAGTAGTTTACTTTGCAAGCACAGCATATATTGTGTATGTATTGTATAGGTGACAATTATATCAAGTCAAGTCCCTTCCTCCGGCAATTATGGTTACCACACTCACTCCCTATGTTCATAATTTTCTTTCTGCTGTATTAATCATGGGTGGACTATCCCTGTTGTTCACTCAATCTATCAGAATAAAGCACCTAAAGTCATGCATCACATAAGCAAAGAGATCATGTGATCGGCTGGAGACATGATCAGAAATGAATAATCTTCATTTTCCTTTTGTAGTACTGAAGGCCCAGGGGGGGGCAGTGCGAAATATAAATTACATTGAGGAGTAGCCCTTGATGTAACCGAGTATGGCCAGTGCCACCCCTATACAAAAGTAAGAGCTTCCCTATACCCACCTGCATATACTGCTTAAAGTAATGCATGCAAGTCTGCGTCAGCATGGCTTGTGTCTCTTTTTCTTGGGTGCAAGCTGACTGAGCTGGCATTATGCCGGCTACCACAAGTTCAAGTACAAGTAATTTCTTTTGCAAAAGTAGAGAAAAAAAGACAAATACTGGTGTACTCTCTGACTTTCTGACTATGTATTGAGTCCATAGTGCTGCCTGGTAGTAGAATTCCTGAAACTCCCACTGTTACAGGCCTACAAAGACAGCGGAAAGGTACATGCCAAAATGTTATACTGTGCTTGCAAATTGCTAGTGTTACTGTGAGACAACTTTCTGTTGAATTATTTTGTGTTATTGTTAAAGAGTATTGGTTACATTATTTTTCTTTCGTTCTTCATATAGATGCTCCCAAAAAGCTCACCAGAGGGGAGATGGCTGTCCGGGCCAGGGCCCGGAAGATGGAGGCCATTCGGGTTGAATATTGCCGGCTGTGGGCTCGGGAAAACAAGGAGGGAACATCAACAACCTTCTCCAGCACTGCCCCCGTGTCCACCAGCCAGCAGCCTCCATCCCAGCGCCGTGCTCGGACAGCCCCCCGCCGCCGCTCAGCTGCAAGACCATCAGCAGCTGGCCCCCTCAGAGCCTGGAAGGCAGCCGTGTGCCGCCTAACCTTACGAGTGGACTTCCTGGAGCACAAGGTGGACAACCTAGAAAAAAAGCTCCGGGACCTCCGCAAGGACCGCCTGCCCAAACACCGCCAGAAGTGACTGTGTCCCTTGCCCCTTTTTTAAAGACTGTTGGGGGGGTGGGAATCGGGAGTTGGGGATTATTTCTTTTTGGACTACTTGAAATGGACAATTGTTTGGGTTAGGGAGGGGTGGGACTAGTTTATTTTTGTTAGGGGAAATACATCATTATTCATTTTACATACTTCAACATAGTGTACGCTTTGATCTTATTTTGTGGGGTGGTGGGCGGGAGTTGCGGCACGTTTGGTTTTCCTCAAACTTACCAGCATGAATTATCTAAAACGTCCAAAAATGTTCAAGAGTGCCACTAACAGAGTTAGTGAATTCAATTGGCCTACTAGTACTTAACTTGTACTACTATCAGTCTCTCCTCTGCATCCTAGCCCATCTTTCTACCTCCCCAAAATGCTTATCTTACCTGTGATTCGTGTTTGAGAATAGAGCTAGGCACAGCGCTGGCTGCATGGCAAATGGCGATTACACCATCCCGGACCAAAATTCCGTTGTTGTGGTGTTAGTATGAGTGGTACCACACTAGCAGTAGCAGCATATGAAAAACAAAGTAAAAAAATGAGACATTGAGTGGCCTGAGAGGCGTATTAGAAGGAACAGTATCCTTTGCAATGCTGAAGATAAGTATGGGGAAAAAAGAATTGCATGGATGATTATGGCTACAACAAGAACAGTGACACAGCAGCGTAACACTACAAGTCTTCTTGACATGTAGGAGGATGATGTTGACGATGGATCCAATCGATGGTGGGCATGAAATTCAGAATTTATTTTAAAATACTCATTGTTATTTTTTTAACAAGAATTACAATATCCTAGGATTCATCTAGCTGCCTTAAAATTGAGTTGAGGAGGTTGCTTGCACGTTATCCTCCCCAGCAAGTGTGTGGAATTATTGTTGTAATTTACTCACACCTCAATGAAAACCACACAGCCCGGGGGAAGAGGGTTAGGGTTTGAAACTTGGATGGGAATGGGG
Organism: Lissotriton helveticus; assembly: GCF_964261635.1. Lineage (NCBI taxonomy): Eukaryota > Metazoa > Chordata > Amphibia > Caudata > Salamandridae > Lissotriton > Lissotriton helveticus. The sequence goes on along the minus strand of NC_136068.1, from coordinate 1,621,708,731 downwards.
TTTGTGGGTAAAGTTTTGTGGAGAGAGGAAAAAAAAACACAGCATGGACAAACAACAAATGAAGATAAACAAATCTTTGGATACGAAGCTATTCATAAATCTTTTAAGGGACATAAAGGAAGTGCATGCACTACTGCATGCAGGAAGTTGTTTGCTAAATGGATAGGTTTCTGTAAAGTAAGTAGTACTTTCTACAATGTACTATGAAGAAACAACAATGTGACAGTACAGGGCTGCAGTAATTACGCATTTTCACTTGCCTATCTGCCCTCAGAGAGAAGAACCACTTAGTACATTAAATTAGTTTAAAAAATAGCAAAGAAAAAAGTATACAATGGCTGGAGGGATGAATTGAAGCAGAGAGCAAACAAATGCACAGTGTCACACTCACAGAAGTTCACAGCAATAACATTACTTAAAAGATAAGTCGAAATGAAGATGGATACTGTAACTGTATGTTGTTGTAGTTGCCCTGTTGAATTTGGGAAGTTGCATGCATCCAGCCATTCCTCTTTCGCGGTACTCCTCCATTCCATCTGACGCTCCGCCGATCAATGTTGGGGACCAGAAGACACCATGTCCACTGCCTGCCTGGCAGATGCTGAATTGCGGGTCGCTAAGCCTGAGGTCATCCTTTTTGTCATTGCACAGGGTAAAAGCCGGCCTGTAATTGTTGATGGAAAAACAGGAAGTGATATTAAAACACCACGGAGAAAAAAATATAAGGTACATTGTGTAGTGCAAAAATAACACTTTCAGTTTCAGAGTCGACAGTATTACAAAACATACAAGCATCATTTCGAAAGTGCGTACTCTGAGTCTCCTTTTCAAGGATAAATAAGTGTGGGTGAAATTTGCGGAACTTTCCCCTCAAGCTATGTGTAAAGTGTAAACAGCGATTTTAGAACCCCAACCCTAACTCTAACCCTAGGCCCAAACCCCCCTTTTTTACCATGGATTTTGTCCAAACCACTTGCGCCCGATATTAGACCTTCCCAGCAATGCCCCCAGACCCGGCAACCCACCCGTAAAAAAGTAGAACCCCAGAAACAGGCAAAAATGCAAAATCTCACACTTAGAATATTTTCGGCCTTCCTTCGATTCAGTCCAAACACGCTCTGCAGCTAGGCCATACCTCCCCTTTTACACCATGGATTTCCTTAAAAACAAATGCAATCAAAATTAGACTGTGCCAGCAGTGCTCCCAGACCCCAAAACACACCCCCAAAAACCTAGAACCCCCAAACAGCCCCCCAAAAACAAGGAAGTGAGCAAAAACTGAAAAACTTTTTCACCATGGATTTCGTCCAAACCACTTGCGCCCGATATTAGACCTTCCCCGCATTGCCCCCAGACCCCTGAACCCACCCGCAAAAAAGCAGAACACCCCCAAACAGGCAAAAAGTAAAAATGCAAAATCTCATAAACATTTAGGCCTAGTTCCCTGATCACTCCATGCACGCTTTGCAGCTAGGCCCTAACTCCCCTTTCCAACCATGGATTTTCTTCAAACCACTTACAACCAAAATTAGGCATGCCCAGCATTGCTCCAAGACCCCCCAACCCCCCAAACACTAGGAACCCCCCCAAACAGCCCCCCGAAAACACGAAAGTGAGCGAAAAGTCTGAAAAGTGAAAAACTTTTTCACCATGGATTTTGCCGAAACCACTTGATTGCGATATTAGTCCTTCCCCGCATTGCCCCCAGATCCCTGAACCCACCCGCAAAAACGCAGAACACCCCCAAACAGGCAAAAAGCAAAACTGCAAAATCTCATACTTAGAAAAATGTAGGCCTACTTCCCTGATCAATCCATACGCGCTCTGCAGCTAGGCCCTAACTCCCCTTTCCAACCATGGATTTTCTTCAAACCACTTGCAACCAAAATTAGGCATGCCCAGCATTGCTCCAAGACCCCCAGACCCCCACAAATCTAAACCCCCCCCCCAACAGCTCCCCAAAAACATGCAATACTGGTATATTCAAAACATGGCAAATTGCGTTGTTCACAAAAAATTACTGTTTTCAGCACTTATACCACTGCGATCCTCTTGAAACTTACCTGGACACTTGTTCCAGCGATTCCCAAGAATCTCAGCAAGGCAGAACAAAATCGAACCACTGCGCTCTTTGAAGAAGAAGAAGAAGAAGAAGAAGAAGGTCTACGACTAGTTTTCACTTAGTTTTCACCCAAACACACGCGCCCGCAAAACACCAAAAAAGGGAAAAATTCTGCCAATTCTGGACCAAAGAACACCAAACCCCCCTAAAACCTTGCCAATATCATTATGAACGAGCCTGCATCGGGCCCTGAGCCCTAGACTCAGCGGGAACCCTACCAACTTAAACCCAAAATCCCTAGTAAATCGCACTGAACCCTAAACCCTAGATATGCTTTGTCTGTCTGTGTGAAAGAGCCTAGGTATGCTACATCAGGAGGATGCTTCACTCAGTGGTGCCTGCCTTCACCGTCTGCATGGTCCTGCCGCAAGCATGGGCCAAAAATCCGTTCCGCTCAAGAATTTGCGTTTTTTCGGTAATTTCACGAGATTTGCGAAAAAACGCTAATTTCACAAACATAACGGATGTTTGGCACAAGCTTGAAGCAGTGCCATGCAGACGGTCAAGGCAGGCACCACTGAGTGAAGCAACCTGATGTAGCATACCTAGGCTCTTTGTCAGACAGACAAAGCATATCTAATTGTATGCAGCAAGCCACATAGCCCCAATTTTACATGAACTGCTGTCTATAGTGGACTCTGCCTGACATAACAACAACAGTACACTGCCTCGCCCTCGACCACTACATACCACGAATAGACAGACATGTAGTTCTGCTGTAGTAGTTGTTGTAGACTGGTTTACCTGTTTCCCACTCACGAATTGGCCATAGTTCTTCCGTAAACCGGCGCTGATGATCCATCGATCCCAGTGAGTGACTGTAAAGAAAAAAGATATATTATTTAATCAATCATCATGGTATATTGGCAAGTGAGTCCACTCCAAGGACATTTTGCATATTGTAAAATGCAACATAGTGGCCCCTGAATTTGAAGTACAATTTGAATTAAACAAGGTAAAAAAAAACAGAGTAGTTGACATGAGTTAGAATTACTGTGTAAAAGATTAAATAATAACTAAGATAAGACATATGATTCATCATTTCATGCACAAAAAACAAACAGCAATTGGTTTCACCAGAGCCAGACAGCCATTGCTGTCCACTGCATGCCATCTTCTCAATTATTCATTACCTGTCCTACTTTTTGTCTGCATCTTCTTCGGAAAGTGAGGGCCCACAGGGCAGCCTCTCCTGTCAATATCAGAAGTAACTCTGTCAGCAATCAGCAAGCATGTAGTCAGTCAGTAATTTCAGTTCCACTTGAGGGGACTCGTCGTAATCCATCCATCTGCCTTGAGGGAAATGGATAGGGGGAGTCTGGAGGATGGGTATAGAGGAGCATGATTGAGTTGTGAACTTGTGAACCTCAGGAATGCAGACTGCGGCACCTTCAAATCAATAAGGAAAATAAGATGAAGACAGTGCTGCTGATGGACTTGTGATTAGGTGATTAGAGTTTTGTTGTGGTAAAAGTTGCAAAACAAAGAAAGACACACAGGAATAAAAGTGAATAAGGACGGAAAAAAGGAAGTCATTTTCAGGCCTCGGTGTCAGGGAAGTAGAGCTGGTCCTCAAACGCTATGAATTGAGACGGGGGTAGGTCAGCTAACAGAGAAGAACTTCCGTCACCTAAGTCGGTGTCCTCTTCTTCCTGCGTGCATTCACGTATTTTGTAATCTGGTGGTATGAAGTGCTGATCCATCTTGATCAGTGTTAACCTCTTCACATTTTTGGGCGAGAGGCGGGTCCTTTTTGAAGTTACAATGGCACCAGCAGCACTGAAAACACGTTCAGAAGACATGCTTGCGAGTGGGCAAGACAAATAATGTATAGCCAGGTTGGTGATCAGTGGCCATAGAGACATTTTCCTGTACCAATACAGCAATGGGTTCTTATTAACAAAGACCTCTGTTGGGTCATCCAGATAGGCCTGCACCATCGACTCAAGGTTCTCCGGTTGCTCAACTTTGCGTACCATCTGTGGCCTTTGCAGCACTGTAACGAGCAAACCCTTGATTAGTTAGCCAATCCTCTTCCGACCATTTTATGGCTCGGCCTGTTGCAGGTGAGGGCGATGATACGGTTGCTCCTGGTGTCGTTAACGGCTGTGAGGGAAAGTGACTCCCTTCGGCAACAGATTCAGAAGTGGAACTTTACGCCGGATGGCCTGCTGATTCAGTTGTACTTCTGCCGTCTCCTTGAATTTTCTGCCGCTCTTTTTCGAACCGACTGGCTGACACAGCTAGCCAATGTTTGTACTTTGAAACATCTGCTTCATCAAAAGGAATGAATGCTTTGCTGGCCACTGCCTTTTTATACCGTGGATCCAGAATAGTAGCACAAATGTAATGTTGTTCTGTATGTATGTTTTTAAGCCTTTGATTGTCAACTAGGCGGCTTAATAACCTCTCCGCCAAATGATATGCTTCTTGCTTTTCAGCATCATCTCGGAACATTGAAGACACCTCCTTCAGTTGGTGCTCTAGCATGCGCAACAATGGAATAGTTTTGCCCAAAGAACAGTCCTCCCTGCTGACTTCACGCGTGAAGACCTCAAAAGGACTAAGCATGTCTGTCAGGCTTGCAACTAGGTTCCATTCCTCCAACTCTAGCCTCATGTCTTTCATAGTAGAACCCAGTTTATAGACATACTCATTTATTACCCCCCACTGCTCAGACAGACGCTCAAGCATGTAAAAGGTTGAGTTCCAACGTGTTGCCACCTCCTGGATTAGTCCTTTGACTGGCAGTTTACGTTCATGTTGAATGCTCCTCAGCTTCTTCCGGGCCTTAAAAGAATGGCTGCAATGTGTGCAGATTTTTCGGCAGGTGGTCAGTAACTTGCTGACTGTGTTTTTATTTTTCAAGAAATCTTGCACCACGATGTTTATACTGTGCGCCAAACACGGCACTCTGAAATAGCCACCTTGATGCATGGCCTTAACTATATTACTGCCATTATCCGTGGAAACATAACCAACTATGTGATTTCTTGGATGCAGCTATTCAGAGACCTTCCTATCAAACTCCTCCAAAAGGATAGGTGCAGTATGAGTTTTCTCCATGGCAAACATGGCTAATGTTGCATGTTTCCGAGTAGCTTGAAAAAGTGCGTCCGGGTGAACACCTACATTTGTCTTGTCTCTGACCCCTGCAAAAGAGACCCAGTGTGCAGTGATGCACATGTAATCAAGGGCTTGGCAACTGGTCCACATGTCTGTTGTCAAGTGCACAGTGTGAACAGCACTCTTCTGCAAAGCTGCCCCAATCACCTCCAGCACATCTTTATGTAGTGCTGGAACCGCAAGTCTGGCAAAATAGGACCGGCTAGGAACCTTCCATTTAGGGCAGACTGTTGCCACAAATTCTAGAAAACCCACCCCTTCCACGAAAGAAAAAGGGAGAAGGTCCAGCGCTAGCATTTTAGCCAGCTTTGCGTTATACAGACGTACCATTGGGTGGTTGCATTCAAATTGGCGCATCCGACCAAAACATGCTTCTAATGGTGGGCTGGGCCGTTTTACGTGATGATGATGATGATGCAGACTTCAAACCAGTTAGGCTCATTGATGTAGTTTTTCGCATTGGTGTCTCTCCCAGACTCTTAGTGTGACTCATACATGTTGCAGGGGTAGAGGGTGTGGGCGCTACCACAGCAATGCTGCTGCCAGGGGTACTGGGTGTACCAGAAAAAATGTCGGTCGGTTCTTGACTTCCCCCCTGCACAATCAGCCCCTCGTCAGCATCAGATGCAATGTGAATGGATACATTTGGATCAGTTCTACTTTGGTTTTCCCGGATCTTCCTTAGGTGCGCCTCCCACCGGATAGTGTGGTGTTTTTGGAGATGACCTCTCTGGCCTCCGGTACCATAGTTGGTGCCAAGCTTACCCCGACTAACTAATACTTTACAAATCGAACAAACGACCATGTTTTCCACCCTTTGGCTAACAGTAAAGAAGTCCCAAACTGGGGACTGGAAATGTCTGCTGGTGATAGAGGTGCTACTTTGACTTTCAATGCCAGATGAAGTGGAGGATGGGTGTGGCTGAATTCGTTTTTGTTGTTCACGTACAGCACCACTACTTGAGGTAAATGAGGTCGAGCTGGACGGAGGTCCCTGCCGGCCCTTCTGACTAAAAAATATGGAAGCTGTAGGCCGTGTTGGTGTTGTAGTTAACTGCGTTGGGGGTGGTACCAGTGCCACGCCGCCCACATCCCGCTCAGCAGCCATTCGGGATAGGGTGAAAATGTCTGTCTGCTGCATGCCCGCTAGGGCTGGAGTGACGTCTGTGATGACTGGGTCGTCGTCAGACTGTTCATCAGCAGCAGAAGACACCACTTCTTGTTCGTCGTCATCACACATAAGTCGAAGCCTTGCGGGAACCTTCCTTTTAGGCTTAGCTACCTTTGTCAGCTCATGGCGTGCCTCACTCTCAGACTGCATTTGTGGGTTCCAATCAGGATCAATGTCATCAGAATGAAGAGGGTTTGAAGAAGAACTTGTAGTAGTAGTAGACCTCCTTGACCTTTTTCTTGCTGGGGATCTGGAAGACAATGGATCATCCTCAGGAGTGGCGGCTTCCTCGGATGATACCTCCACTTGAATATCAATTTCCTGTTGTGCCTCTACTTCTGGAGGAAGAAGCGTTGTAGGCAGTTGTGCCGCTCCATGAATCTCTAGTTGCACCTCTCCATGCTCCTCTCCATGCGCCTCTCCATGCGCCTCTCCATGCGCCTCTCCATGCGCCTCTCCATGCGCCTCTCCTTGCGCCTCTCCTTGCCCATGAACTTGCGCTTGTACTAGTTGCACCTGTGGTTGTCATTGCGGCTGTGGTTGTTGAACACTCGTCAGCTGAGTTACACCCGGCGTTGATTGGATGGTACTTTCTTGTGATGAGCCAACATCACTGGTCGATGGTGATTGAACAACCAAAGTGGCTGCCGCAGCAGCACTCATGGTCTTGGACCTAACTTGGCGTGGTGGCACGGAGCCCAATGAAGCGGAGGTGCTGCTTCCAGCTTGGTCCCCGGCGGACACCGCTGCTGCAGGCGTAGTTTTTTTTTCCCAAAAAAGGTGTCGGTGGGCACACCAGTCTCCTTGGTAGCTGGTGCCACTTGCTTCTTCTGCTCCTTCTTACTGGCAGTGGCACTGGCAACTTTTTTCGCTGAGGCGCTACGGCCACCTTTCTTTGGGCCCATCTTCTTCAGATGTCAGAACAGCAGGCCGCAGTTGCACGAGTTGCAGAGTTGTCTTGTCTGTGGCCACACGTGACGTCACGTGACGTTGTGCTGCACACACCGCTGCAGGACTTCTTCCTGGCACTGGTGGTTCTCTTGTTATGTTATGTTATGTTAAATTAATTTGTAAAGCGCGGCTAACACCATTAGGTTTCTTGTGCACCTAAAAGCAATGGAAGCCAGAGGAACATCAGTTAAACACCCCAAAAAGTTTAAAAACACACAAAAATCACCACAATCCAATGCCATCCATACCCTCAATGATGTTTAAATTCAAGACACCCCACAGAAAGACTTGGTCCATGCACCACTCACTACCCCTGGCCTAATGGAAGAAAGCAAGGCAAACTGGGTGCAGGCTAGAGCACACTGCCTGGCTTCAAAATGCCCCCTTGTCTCCCAGCCACATGGCCAGGTCCTGCCTGTACCAGGTCTCAAAATGGCCCCCACCCACATGGCCAGGCCCCAACAACACCCCAAAAAGTCGAAAACACACAGAAATCACCACAATCCAATGTCATCCATGCCCTCAATGATGTTTAAATTCAAGACACCCCACAGAAAGACTTGGTCCATGCACCACTCACTACCCCTGGGCCTAATGGAAGAAAGCAAGGCAAACTAGGTGCAGGCCTGAGCACACTGCCTGGCTTCAAAATGGCCCCTTGACCCCCACCACATGACCAGGCCCTGCCTGTACCAGGCCTCAAAATGGCCCCCACCCACATGGTCAGGCCCCAACAACACCCCTAAAAGTCGAAAAACATACAAAAATCACCACAATCCAATGCCATCCATGCCCTCAATGATGTTTAAATTCAAGGCACCCCACAGAAAGACTTGGTCCATGCACCACTCACTACCCCTGGGCCTAATGGAAGAAAGCAAGGCAAACTGGGTGCAGGCCTGATCACACTGCCTGGCTTCAAAATGGCCCCTTGACCCCTAGCCACATGGCCAGGCACTGCCTGCACCAGGCCTCAAAATGGCCCCCACCCACATGGCCAGGCCCCAACAACACCCCAAAAAGTCAAAAAGCACACAGAAATCACCACAATCCAATGCCAAACATGCCCTCAATGATGTTTAAATTCAAGACACCCCACAGAAAGACTTGGTCCATGCACCACTCACTAGAAAGCAAGGCAAACTGGGTGTAGGCCTGAACACACTGCCTGGTTTCAAAATGCCTCCTTGTCTCCCAGCCACATGGCCAGGTCCTGCCTGTACCAGGCCTCAAAATGGCCCCCACCCACATGGCCAGGCCTCAACACCACCCCAAAAAGTCAAAAAACACAAAAAAATCACCACAATCCAATGCCATCCATGCCCTCAATGATGTTTAAATTCAAGACACCCCACAGAAAGACTTGGTCCCTGCACCACTCACTACCCCTGGACCTAATGGAAGAAAGCAAGGCAAACTGGGTGCAGGCCTGAGCACACTGCCTGGCTTCAAAATGGCCCCTTGACCCCCACCACATGGCCAGGCCCTGCCTGTACCAGGCCTCAAAATGACACCCACCCACATGGCCAGGCCCCAACACCACCCCAAAAAGTCATAAAACATACAAAAATCACCACAATCCAATGCCATCCATGCCCTCAATGATGTTTAAATTCAAGACATCCCACAGAAAGACTCGGTCCATGCACCACTGAGTACCCCTGGGCATAATGGATGAAAGCAAGGCAAACTGGGTGCAGACCTGAGCACACTGCCTGGCTTCAAAATGGGCCCTTGAGCCTTGACCCTCACCACATGGCAAGGCCCTGCCAGGACCGGGCCTCAAAATGGCCCCCACCCACTTGGCCAGGCCCCAACAACACCCCAAAAAGTCGAAAAAAACCACACAAAAATCACCACAATCCAATGTCATCCATGCCCTCAATGATGTGTAAATTCAAGACACCCCACAGAAAGACTTGGTCCATGCACCACTCACTACCCCTGGGCCTAATGGAAGAAAGCAAGGCAAACTGGGTGCAGGCCTGAGCACACTGCCTGGCTTCAAAATGGCCCCTTGACCCCCACCACATGACCAGGCCTCAAAATGGCCCCCACCCTCATGGCCAGGCCCCAACAACACCCCAAAATGTCGAAAAACACACAAAAATCACCACAATCCAATGCCATCCATGCCCTCAATGATGTTTAAATTCAAGACACCCCAGTGAAAGACTTGGTCCATGCACCACTCACTACCCCTGGGCCTAATGGAAGAAAGCAAGGCAAACTGGGTGCAGGCCTGAGCACACTGCCTGGCTTCAAAATGGCCCCTTGACCCCCACCACGTGGCCAGGTCCTGCCTGTACCAGACCTCAAAATGGCCCCCACTCACATGGCCAGGCCCCAACAACACCCCAAAAAGTCGAAAAACACAAAAATCACCACAATCCAATGCCATCCATGCCCTCAATGATGTTTAAATTCAAGACACCCCACAGAAAGACTAGGTCCATGCACTTCTGACTACCCCTGGGCATAATGGGTGAAAGCAAGGCAAACTGGGTGCAGGGCTGAGCACACTGCCTGGCTTCAAAATGGCCCCTTGACCCCCACCACATGGCCAGGCTACCTGGAACTGGCCTCAAAATGGCCCCCACCCACATGGCAAGGCCCCAACAACACCCCAAAAAGTCGAAAAACACACAAAAATCACCACAATCCAATGCCATCCATGCCCTCAATGATGTTTAAATTCAAGACACCACACAGGAAGACTTGGTCCATGCACCACTCACTACCCCTGGGCCTACTGGCTAGTGAGGCTTTACAGGCACCCCAAACTTAAAAAAGAAATCAACATATAACAGTGAGCTAAAATTCCATGACATAAATGAGAATTAAGTTAAAAAACAAATCACAGAAACAGTTGTATCATGCACCCATGACTAACCCTGGGCCTACTGGATACTGTGGCTACCCACAATATATATTGTTTTAAACTTGTGAAAAAAGTTTTAAAACTGTAGTTGCAGCAACTGCAAAGCCCCAAACAAACAACACCAACTTACTTGTAAAATCTCAAGTCCAAAAGTGATCCAAAGTCCAAAAAGTCCTCAAATACAAATATCCAGCAGCAGCCACAAAAAGAAATCCTTCCAGCTCCAGATCCAAATCAAAAGTGACCAGGACATGGACAAAGCACTGGGAGGAGCCTGCTGGACAGGAACAGGAAGTTGGAGACTCTGGGGCACATCCTTCCTTCCCCCCCCCCCCAATGGACTCCTTGCACCAAAAAGTGCAGCCAAATGTCAATCTGAGGAGTTATTCTGATCAAAGTCATCATTTTCAGGTTTATGCTTCCTGCTGTGGATTTCTTGTGCAGAATTGCAATTTTTGCAATTTCGGGAAAGCGAGCTGTTCAAATCTCCCGCCGGAAGTCAGCTGCGCGCCGCATCTACGTGTTCGGCATTGTTTACTCCCACAATGCGTAATCGCGGGCCCTTACGACGTACTGCATTGTCAAACTCTCGCTGTGCAAGATGGCGAGCCGCGATGACGTAATTGCATTCGAAAAACTCTCGCGCGATCAAGCAGCAAGATCCAAAATGGGGTAGCACACGCAAACCGGGAGAAAAACAACTCGGCGGACTCAGAATCAGGGTAAGTCAACGCAGCGCACTTGATATTGTATTTTTCAAGCGCGACCAAGCAAAAAAATCCGCAGCTTGTGAATTTGCGGATTTGTGGGCAAATTTGCGCGATTCGCGGACCGCGAATTTGCCAAAAATCCGCAAATTCCGCAACCAAAACGGATTTTACGCCCACGCTTAGCCAAAACCGACAAGGCCTGATTCCGACGCGTAAAAGCCCTCAAACAGCCTACGACACCGAAAACAACACCTTCGGTGTCGAAAACTACGCCAAAGGACATTGTAACACCTCCTAAGGCTAAATACAGACAGCAACCCCGTCCGGAACCGGAAAAATCGGCGACGACCAAGGTTCCACAAGGAGAAGACCTTTTTCAACCAGATCCTCTGCAAAAGAAGATCTTCATTGACCCAAAGACAGGTCATGTGTCCACTACACCACACAAGAAGAGAACGGCAGATGCAACATCCCCACCTGTAGTTCCTGCCAAGAAGAAGGACTCTGCCACATCTCCTAAGCACCCTTCTTCTCCTATACTTCCTTCTCCTTCATCCCCTGTTCCTCTTAACAATTCACCACAGAGATATCCTCCACATTCTCCTCCTTTATCTTCACACTCATCTCAAAATGATGATGAGTGTAGTTTAGGGAAAGGGATAGACACAGATGAGCCTTTCCCATACCCTATAGATGATACAGACTGGGAGTACCCAAACCCACAGGATGTGCCAAATATTCCTCACCCACAATCATACCCATCAAAACCTTGTCCCCCAGAAGATAACATTGGTTTTGGTCACCTGTTGAACAGAGCTGCCATTTACCATGGGGTCATTATGCATTCTGATGAGGGAGAGGAAGATTTTCTGTTAGACACATTCGAACAATCGCTAAGGTCTGTTCAAATTCTTCCCATGATTAAACGGGTCATCAAACATGCTCCAGAGATATTTAAAGACCCTGTACATACTAGGATCCTAAACCCTAGAATTGATAAAAAATATAGGCCTGCACCTGCAGATCAAACCTACATTAAAGGACAACTACCATTAGATTCACAAGTTGTGTCAAATGCTAGGAAAAGGGCAAACTCACAAACTTCAGGTGAGGCACCCCCACCTGATAAAGAATCCAAGGTAATAGATGCTTCAGGCAAAAGAATAGCTGCGCAAGCTACCAACATATGGCGCATAGCTAACACACAAGCCCCCCTTTCACGATATGATAGGGGTCATTATGATCAGTTAGAGAAACTACTAGAACATCTACCTGACCAATATAAAACACAGGCACACGACCTTATACAAGAAGGCAAGCTAATTACTAATGCCTCAATCAAGTGCGCACTAGATGTAGCAGACACTGCATCTACAGCTGTAAATACTAGTGTTGTACTTAGGAGACATGCGTGGCTACGCATTTCAGGATTTAAACAGGAAGTGCAAACTACCATTTGAAATCAACCATTAATTCAAAACCAATTGTTTGGACCAGAAGTAGACACAGCACTTGAAAAGATGAAGAAGGCTACAGACACTGCCAAATCCATGGGGGCTTTACAGTCCACACAGGCTAAAAGTTATTTTCATTGCTCCTTCTACAGAGGAGGCTCCAAACAAACTGGTGCAGACAATACAACATCCTTCAAATCTAACACACAAACATCCTCTAATAAGGGATATTTTAGAGGAGGAAATAGAGGGAATAACAACAAAGGAAGAGGTCGGGGTAACAACAATAATCAAAGCTCTTCCACCACAAAACAGTGACTTCCCTCTGCTCCCCCAACAGCTTTCCACTCCTGTGGGGGGCAGATTAACGCAATTCCTGCATGTCTGGAATTCCATCACAACAGACAAGTGGGTAAGACAGATTATCCAGTATGGCTACTGTCTAGAACTTACAACAACCCCTCCACACATACCACCCAGGCAGCGTCCAATGTCTACAGAACACCTTACTCTGCTCAAACAAGAAGTTCTGTCACTTCTACAAAAGGACGCAATACAAATAGTTCCTTTACAAGAACAAGAAACAGGGGGTTTCTTACTGTATTTTCTAATTCCCAAAAAGGACGGGACACTAAGACCAATTCTCGACCTCAGGCCCCTCAATCATTACATACAATCAGATCATTTTCATATGATCACCTTACAACAAGTGCTCTCACTGCTGCAACAAGGCGTTTTCCTTACAACACTAGACCTAAAGGACGCCTACTTCCACATTCCTATACATCCTGCTCACAGAAAGTATCTAAGGTTTGTACTGGAAGGACAAAATTACCAGTTCAAAGTCCTTCCATTCGGAGTGACAAAGGCACCACGGGTATTCCCAAAGTGCAACTTTTTTATAAAATATGCTAAATGGCTTTTGATACGTTTTTAAAAAAAAATCCTGCCTGTCCCTCTCGAAGCTGCTTACATGAAAATTCTTAAATTAGAAGATGATAAATTAGTTCTCCACGTAGACTCCTTTTTGAAAGTCGTGCTCGTAATACAATGCGTACTTTATAAAGGATGTTCTCATATAATTTATATTTGTAATGTCACTATGATTAACACGATCTAAGCGGACCCTCTCTGCAGATTTGTTTGTATTCATTCACAATGATCATGAATGGCACAAATCAAGAGGGCATTAACTGGAAAATTGTTTTATCCCTTCACAATTCCATGTATATCTATGAAATGTTTTTACGGTATTTGCTTTTATTGTTCTTACGATTACAAGATTTGTGTATTTTTATGCTGCTATGCGACCTGTGCTTTTATGGATATACTTTTATCCGAATAAAGATTTTTGAATTGAATTGAAATCTCTCAGTCTCAAGTCAACCCCCATTGACGGACCAATGCACTAATTATAATGATTACGACGATGTCTGGCGGACGCCATTGCGGTTCTGGAACTGCCCGACCTTAGGTCGGCGACTCGGTCACGACGACCGCACTAGTCTTATTACCAATCAATGCAATCGCCCATAGGGCTGTCGCAAACCTCCATTTGTCAATGGAAGCTTGTGTGGCAGGCGAAAAAGGCCCGGAGCACAAGCTTCCATTGAAAAATGGATATTGTTGTTTCAAACATCCCTACTAGGTCCGTGTGGCATGCACCATGCGGTTACGAAATTATAAATAACTGATTACAGAACGTTTTACATAATCCTCACTAATCACATCAGCCCAAGCATGCAGCAATAAGTATGAATCGATAACTAGGTTAAGTGGGTGGCACCAAGTAAGCTAAGCACCTGTCTAGAATGACAGACTTAATATTATAATATTTAATATTATAATATTTGAAAACTTAACATGTGTGCAGCATGCTTGCTGCTATTTCGGAAAATATATTAGCTATAGCATAGAGCACACAAGTAATAATAAAAATTAATAATTTTAATAATTTCTCACCTAGCCCTGCAACTTCAACTCCTAGCAGGTCCAGCAGGTCCTGCTCGCCGCCCAGGATGTCGGACCAGCATTGCGCCAACTGCTGATGAATGCGCCGGACCCCAGAGAAGCGGTAGAACGCCTGGTGCACCCTTGCCCAACACTCCTGGCGCTCCTACTTCCCGTATCCAGACCCAGGCCTGCCGCCTGGTGTCAGGGTGGAGGGGAGGTGGCGCTAAATATAAAAAACCAGCACTGCCACCTCTATCTCGGAAAACAGGGCACTGGGCTAAGCCCCTGCTTGACGCCGCCTTCTGCAAGGTGGCCGCGCCTTGGTGCGCCCTTATCTGCCATGGGGCTGAGGGGAAGAGACAAAAAAAAGAAAAAGGGGGAAAGGAAGGAAGGACTGGGTAATAAGGAAGTAGGAAAGGTAAAAGATAAAAAAGTTCAACATTCTTCAAAAACACACATTAAAGTAGAAAAAATACACAAATACACACTTAGAAAAACAAAGGGTAAAATAATAAAAAAAGATTGAATGGTGCATTTCTGCCATCTCCTGTTGCTAGAACACTGTGTGCTGTCATGGGCAAATGCAGGTATCTTTACACCATGATGCAAGGGTGTCTGTTTTACAGGCAGGATTGTGTTTGTGCAGGACTTGTGTAAGGATTATTTTTGTGCAAGAAGCTACCTACATAGCTTGCTGCACAAAAATAATCCTTACAGGCATATTCCTCTTTTTATGTGTGCTGCAGAATGTATCACGCTTAGAAAGTGGAAGTAACAATGAGAAATAAAGATATCCGCTGCTTTTTGGTCGTTCTTGGTTGTGGTAACCTATTGTTTCACTTATCTCCTATATGTTCACCCTTTTCTCCTGCCAAGCGACTGAGTTGCTCTTCTGGTGATCCATGTGCGTCAGAGCCTTTCTTGATCTGTGTCTTTACTGTACTCATTCTGCCAGGTTTCCCCTGACTTTGACCTTGATTCTAAGTGACTGCTCTGCTTATTACCACCTATTCTTTGTTGTCAGATGGAGTGGTTTTAGTTGGTGTCCACAGCAGGTCAGCAGAAACAGCTCTCTCCCAGGGACCTCCAACCAGCATGCACAGGATCAGCTCTCTCCCACGGACCTCCAACCTGCATGCCCAGGAACAGCTCTCTCCCAGGGACCTCCATCCTGCACACAGAAACAGCTCTATCCCACGGACCTCCAACCAGCATGAAAGGGAACAGCTCTATCCCAGTGACCTCCATCCAGCATGCACAGGAACAGCTCATTCCCATGGACCTCGAACCTGCATGCGCAGGAACTGCTCTCTCCCAGGGACCTCCAACTTTCATGCAGAGGAACAGCTCACTACCATGGACCTCCATTCAGCATGCACAGGAACAGCTCTCTCCCACAGACCTGCAACCAGCATGCACAGGAACAGCTCTCTCCCACAGACCTCCAACCAGCATGCACAGGAAAATGAAATGAAATTAAATGCCTGCATTTGTAAAGCTCACAGCTACCTCCACCGGAGGTGTCCCGGCGCTGTCCGTATACCACTTAGGAACCCTTCCTGGCTTTTTCCCTGTGAAATGTCCACTCCTGGGCACCCCCAAGGTGAAGCCAGGCATCCTAGCGCTGTTGGGGCCGTTGTGGAGATTAAGCAAGCTATTGCCCAGAGTTGCAGAGTGGGAACCATGAATAGAATAGGCACCGAGGCGAGAATTATCAGGTCCGAGGAAATTGAGCCCAAGACCCGCTGAGGCGGGTATTGAACCCTGGTCCCAGACCAGACCTCTGCATCAGGGTCTGCCGCTCTAACCATTTGAGCCACACTTCTCCTCCAGGAACAGCTCTCTCCCACGGACCTCCAACCAGCATGAACAGTAACAGCTCTATCCCAGGGACCTCCATCCAGCATGCACAGGAGCAGCTCGTTCCCATGGACCTCCAACCTGCATGCGCAGGAACTGCTCTCTCCCAGGGATCTCCAGCCAGCATGTACAGGAGCAACTCTCTCCCAGGGACCTCCAACCAGCATTCATGCTTGTGGCGCTCCAGAGATTCAAGCACCATGCATCAAGAGATGTCATTCGAGTGAGAAGCGTGTAGTGTCTCGGGCTTCTGTGTCCCACACTGTTAGAAATGGGGGTCTCTAGTAGGGACCATTGCTTCTAGTCTGAATAAGGGGATACACTTCTAAAATAATCCCTGCTCACCCAGTTGGTAGCTTGGCATGAGCAGACAGGCTTAACTCAGAGGCAGTGTGTAAACATTTGTGAACACATACAGTAATACAGTGAAAACACTACAAATGGACACCACACCAGTTTAGAAAAATAAGTAATCTTTATCTAAACCAAAACAAGACCAAACAACAGAAATCCACAATACAGTTATAAAAATATGACTTTCAGATGGTAGAAAATAGTTCAGTTTAAGCAAATTGCAGATGCAACACTTTTCTCACAAAGTACCTGGAATGTGTCAAGCAAACAAACAAAACGGGCTGCAGGGAAGGTGATGCATCGGTTCCTTACACTCAGGGAAGGTGATGTGTCAGTTCCTTGCTTCGGGGGAGGTGATGTGTCGGTTCCTTACTACAGCGCAGGGGGGTTGATGCGTAGGTTCCTTACCGAAGAGGAGGTGATGCGCTGGTTTCTTACTGTCTAGGGAGGTGGTGCGTCGGTTTCTTACTGCGTCAGACTTGGCGCCTTGATGTGATGATCCAGTGACGATGCGTGAACTCGTGCAGCCACACAGCAGGCCTTGCTTCGAAATCAGTGCAATGATCTCGGACTTCGGAGATCGGTGCACTATATGCAGCGTGCGCCGATTTCTCGAGCTGCGGCAGGCGCTGCAACGGTTTCTTCGGCGATCCATCAGAAGCAGGTGCGAATGCGTCTAGCTTCTTCGAAGTTGTGTTGCTTTACTATCTCCGAGCAGCAAACAGTCTCTAGAGGTCCAGAACAGCAGCAGGCACCTCACAGCAGGTTAGAATTCCCAGCTAGGAAATTCAGGGGAGCTGGTGGTGAAGTCTTTGTGTCCCTGAGACTTCAGAACAGGAGGCACACTCAGTTTCAAGCTCTTAGAGATCTTTTTTCAAGCAGGTGACAATGAAAACATCAAAGTCCTTTTTCTCCTTTCCTTGGCAGCAAGCAGCTCCTGCAGGCCAACCCCAGATATCAAACAGCACTGGGGCAGTATTCCTCCTGAGCTTCTCCGGTTCTTCTCCTTGGCAAAGGTTCCTCTTCATTCCCAGATGCGATCTAAAAGTATGGGCCCCTCTTTTTATACACAAAAATCCTTTGTTCTCTGAAGGCAGAGAGTCTGTACTCAGCCAATACTATCCTGGCAGGAGGTGGAGACAGCATTGTGTAAGGCAGACCAGGCCCATTCAGGTGAGAGGAAATATCCTCCCCCTACATTAAATGCAGCCCAGCCATTACTCATGAGACCTCTGGGGCCACTCCCCCTCTCCAGCCCCTGTCATCCAAAAGTTAGACATGCAATACACAAACTTTTTTTAAAATACTTTTTTTAATTAACAATCATCGACATAAAACATACAGTACAGAGGATTTAGCATGTGCGTATACAGTGGAGGCAAGCAGCGATCACAAATACAACATTACTTCTAATTGGATGCTACAGAGTAGGGGCATCATCGTACTCAATGCTACGGGGCGGGGTACATATATTCCCCTGATAAGAATTCCAGGGGTTCCAAATTTTAGACCTTTTTTGGGGGCAACCTTGAGCTATGTAGACTGTCTTTTCCCTGTACATGCAACAATCAACATCTTTGTTCCAGTCTACAATCATGGGTGTATATACTGCTCCCCGGAGCTGTGCAATATTTGTTTTAGCTACCATTAGCCCAAGTGTAACCCATTGTGTTTGATGATTAATTAAGTCTGTGGGCTTCCAGATGTTTAGGAGGCTTCTACGAGCTTCCGGACGTAGGATGACTGTTAGTACTTCACTGATTACATGATGCACCTTCGAGAGTAGGATTGGATATGTTCGCAGTCCCAAATTATGTGGATAAATGTGCCTAACTGAGTGCACCCCCTTCTACAGTTCACCCCCCCACCCCTGACACTCCCATATGCAGCAGTCGAGGCCCCCTGACATAGACTCTGTGGAGGAACTTGAGCTGTATCAATCTAAGGCATGCTGGGATTGCGACTATTCCCGGGGAGGACACTGCTTCATGCCACTCCTCATCGTCCAATTCAATACCATCCCTGACCCGTTATTCCCGTAGCACGTTGAGTGGATTTTCCATGTTGTTTATGAGTTGTTTATATATTAAAGATATGTTTTTTTCTGGTAAATGACAGTCAAGTATCCTGTCCTTCAGAGGGGAGAACCCAGGAGGGGAGGATCCCTTTGCAACCGAAGTGCATGGCGGGCCTGTGCTTATCGAAAACGTTCCAAATTCGCTAACTCGTGTTGTTGTTGAAGTGTGGTAAAGAGCTTCACCCCGCCCATGTCCCAGAGGTCCCTGTTGCGCGAAATCCCAATAAGTTCTCATTTGTCAAATCTCTTTGATCTCCATAAGTCACCCGGCATTTGGGAGTCCCACAATGGAGTTGCTAGCGTGGGTTTCTGCCCCCATCCAAGCGATCTGTTGGCTGCATGCCAGATGTCGGTTGAAGGTTTAGTAGGGCCCATCAGTGGCTATCGACCAGGTTTTGAATAGAGCACCCGATTGTAAGTCCCCCGGGTAGGAACCACCTATCCATGTTATATCCAGGGTCATTAAGTCGGCCATTTATGCCATGGTTAATAGCAGCAAGATGTACTGCCAAATAATATTTCTTGATGTCTGGTAGACTGATGCCCCTATCATACCAATTGAGTGTGATTTTGTGCAGTGCAATGCGTGGTTTCCCATCCCACAATAGATCTCGCTGGAGCCCTTCATTTTCTCTAAAGTACGAGTTTGAGACAGGATCAGACAAGTTCTGCAATGCATAATAAAACCGGGTAGCAACATCATTTTAAAAAGAGCTGCTTTTCCCAACATCAAGAATGGAAGTCTTATCCAGCTAATTAGATCTCGTTTGAGCCTCTTACGGTTACGGTTATAACAGAGTTTCTAATTTAGGGAGATGAATATTTTCAAATATTTAAAACCTTCTGTAGTATTTGTATTGGGCAGTTTCGCACTGGCGGGGGCGGGTCTCCCCTGAGGGCATAAAGGAGGGATTTTTGCCAGTTGACACTGAACCCAGAGTTCCTGCCAAATATAGCCAGGATGTCAAGGACCGCAATCAGGGATTTCCTGTGGGAGCCAAGGTACAGCAGTATCTCATCTACGGAAAGGGATATACGATCTACCCAATCGGGACCAGCGCAGTCCGTGTATAACTGAATCTCTCTGGATCCATGCTGCAAGGGGTACCAAGGCCAACGCAAATAATAGGGGTGATAGAGGGTACCCCTGGCGGGTCCCACGACTGAGCTGAAATGTGTCTGATATTTTATGGTTGACCATAACCTGCGCCATTGGTTCGTGGTATAGGAGGCGTATCCACTGTATAAGACATGAGCCAAATCCCATCTTCGCAAGTACTGCAAAGAGATAGGACCACTCAACAGTATCAAATGCCATGGTGGCGTCCAAGGAGATAATTATAGATTGTTCTTGGATCATGGCCGCTCTGCCCAGAACAACATGGACACTACGTAGATTCAGTGCTGTATTTCTGTGCGGCATAAAGCCTGACTGATCCTGGTGTATTAGGCCCCCAATTACTTTTACTAAATGATTAGCCAGCAGTTTGGCCAGGATTTTAGGTTCTGCGTTGAGGAGTGAGATAGGGCGGTATGAAGCACAGTCAGTTTTGGATTTACCTTCTTTGTGGATGGTAACAATAGTGGCTACCCTTTGATCGACTGGCAATAATCCCCTCTCCCGGCTCTACTCGTACATGGCCTTCAAATATGGAGCCAGTTTATCTGGCCTAAGTTTGTAAAGTTCAATAGGGATGCCACTGGGACCCAATGCCTTACCGGAATTTAATGACGGTATTGCAAGTGCTATTTCATCTGTAGTCACAGGAAGAGGTGTGGTGCCGCGGCTAGGGCGACTGACTCCGGAATCTGGGCATCACGGTTCGATACCCAGCACCGGCGGCAGATTAGCCCAGCACCATGTGACTCTGGGCAATAGCTTGCTTAATCTTCCCGACGGCCCCCAGCGCCTAGAGACCCTGACTGGTGATTGTGCGCTTTACAAATGTGGATTAATATTATTATTATTTTTATTATAGTCAAGGTGCTGTCAAGAAAGTTACGGTCATCAACCGAAAGTGTGGGGAGAGAGATATCCCTCAAGAGTTTGTAGGAATCGTCTTCATTGTATGGTGATATGGTCGTATACATGGTGTGAAAATGGCTGGCAAATTGGTTGACAATGGCCTGCGAGTCAGTTATGGCAGTCATCTCCGCATCTCTAAGTTCAGGGACCAGTCTGCTAGCCCACTCCTTTTTGACAAGCCAGGATATAAGTTTCCCGGCCTTGTTGCCCAGATCATATATTCTGCCCATTTTGTCCCTCCCCAAAGTTTTGGCTTTATCGGTCACTAGCGCCCTATAGCTATCTTGCTTAAGGCGGAGTGAGTGGAGTGCCTCAAGTGTAATGTCTGTTTCTAGTTCTTGTTCTAGTTGGTAAATCTCCGCCTCAGCATCTGAGATATATTTTTGCCTATCCTTCTTCATCCCAGATATTAATGATAGGGCTTGACCCCGGATCACTGAGTTAAAGGCTTCCCATAATGTTTGAGGAGAATTAACTGTCCCCTCATTCTCTCGGAAATAGTCATCTATGGATATGATCAGGTCTTTACGAATCGTCGGCTCCCGTAGGTACCACGGGTTGATGGGGGCAATTCTCCCCACCTGTGTTCGGTTGAGGACTATATGTACCCATAATGGGGAGTGGTCATAAATGTCACTCGCTAAGTGTCTGATTTCATGAATATACGTGTGCACCAGAATAGAACGTATGTTGTTCTTTATCTAGGTTGTATGTTCTCCACCCATCAACAAGTCCCATGGCATCCAGAGAATCCGGCAACCAGGGTGAAGTCTGTCCTATTACACGCGGGGTGGCGATCTAATGTCCCTGAAACTACGGAATTGAATTCACCCCAAGTACTAGCAACCCATCCGGTAATGCTAGTAAAATACCGCTAAGGTCTTTAAATGTGGTGGCTTGTAGACCTGGTACATTGACATGAGCGGAATGGTCTGTCCCTCCCATGTACCTGTGACCCCACTATACCTGCCCCGATCATCGGTCCAAGTGGAGTTTACCTTGAGAGGAAATTACTTTTTCATCATAATACCCACACCCCGCGAACTAGATGTGAAGCCAGAGTGTGCGATCATCGTGTAGCCCCATCTGTGCATCGCCTTACACGAATGCCAACCAAGTGTGTTTCTTGGAGCATGACAATGTCGGGTGCATGTCTTCTAACATGTTGGAGAACAACACTACGTTTAATCTTGTCCCCAAGCCTGTTAATATTCCAACTTAATATTTTAGCACTCTTGTCCCACTGCGCACTCATTGATTCTAAAATGGGTTTCTATGTCCTCTACGGCGAGGTCAATATGTACTGTCAATATAAAAATCACAACATTAAACAAACAGCAACGCCCGACCCAACAACCCCCCTCCCTGCTTCCCTGCACTTTGGGCGTAGAACTGCCCATTGACAACTTGCAGAGTGTCTGTCCCTCTAGTAAGTAACTAAAGGTAGATGTATGTGGGGCGTATTGTCCCCTTTCCTTGCTCTCCCCTTCCAAATTGTCGTAAGATTGTTCCCAAAAAGAGTCATTTTCAAAGGTGTCAGGTGGTGAGCCTCGGGAGAGGGTCCCTTGCAAATAGCAACCACCATGAGTCCCCAATACCTGAATCTTTAGTCCCAGGGCCTCATGTATGTCCGCGGGTGTTATGTTTCCTCAGTCCCTTAGTTAGGATGCCGAGTCGTCGCTGCCGTTGTGATTACCGGTGAGCTGGTCTGTCCAGCTCTCAAGCCAGTCACATGCCGCCTCTGGTGTTCAAAGAACCAGGCTCGCCACTCAGATTCCACACGAAGGCGCGCCGGGAAGAGCATTGCATATTTAAAACCGCTCTCCCTGAGTTTATTCTTTACCATCAGGAAGGACCGTCTCTGTTTCTGTACCATTTGCATGAAGTCTGGGAAAAGGGTGATCACGGTATTGTCCAAGGAGAGCGGAGGCGCTGTTCTGGCAATCTGAAGGATCACATCCCAGTCCCTGAAATTTAGGACTCTTGCCAACTTCGGGCGCAGGAACCCCCGGCCTGGAACCCTGTGCGCCCTCTCGATGACCAAAAATTTGCAGAGGCCTTTGGGCCGCAGGTGTTTAAGGAAGAGGTCCTCTACGAAAAGATCCGGTGCCTGCCCCTCTGCCTTCTCCGGCACCCCAGTATGCGTAAATTGTTCCGCCAAAGCCGCCCTTCATAATCATCTAGTTTGAATTCGGCAAATTTGCAGGACTGTAGATTTTGGACGTCACTCTGGATTTGTGAGACATCTCCAACTAGGCTTGTCGCCATGATTTCTACTTGCTTTAGTTTAGTAAGATCTGCATGGATTAGGTTTACTTCAATGGAAAGGGAGTCCATCTTGTGCTCCAGGGAGGTCTTTATGACAATTTTGGCTTCCATGATGTCTTTGAGAGTCAACTCCGGATTTTCGCCTGCTTGATCGCTCATTGATTTACTCCTGGTGTTAGGCTCCTGTGGCGAGTCCCTGGGGATGGTGTAACGGTTAAGTTTGTTGGTCTGGACGGTGTTGTAAGCCCTTTGACCCTGTAGTTTTGGTCCTGTCCATGGCTGTGTATGCTCGCACCCAGGATAGCGTAATTCAGTCTCCATTCACCTCTGGGTTACTGGAGCCGATGTTTATGGAGCAGTTTCTGGGCGCCGGAAGCCGGCGGGCCCGCCAGGCAAAGGGGTTCCCAGGACAGCGGAGGGCACTCCTTCACTCTGCACAGGAGTAGCTTCTGGGGGTAGAGGGCAATACAGGTCCCCTCGCCCGGTGCACTATAAGAAAACGTGGTGCACAGTGGAGGTGGCTCAGGTAGTCTTCTGGACCTCGTCCCGCTCCAGCTGATCACCGTGACGATCCTCAGGGCTAGTACATGGCTTCTTCAGCAAATGAGGCTCGCCTCCACTTTATTTAACCCCTACAACACTCAGATCACCGGCAGGATAGCATGGGGGCAGTAGGGGGGCCCCCCTGGAGGAGCAACAACGATCCCCGATGGGTCCCACCACAGTCATATCATTTCTCCTCACCATCTCCTCTGGCGCTTTATGAGAGTGCCAGCGCCACCTCGATGCTGTGCAGGCCCCACCTCCTGCCCCACTTCTCTGCAAATATTGGGCCCCCCCACCCGTTGTTGCATTGTCTGGGAGGGCCGCTGGGTTTCACTCCGCTTTGCGATGGGTTCATTGTGAGTCGCAGAGTCGACCTGGGGACCTGCCGCCGCGGCGGCCCGCCCTCCTTGGTCTCTCCGTCGGCCACACCCGGTGCTTCAGGCCCCGGCTCCAATGTTGCTTCAGGCCCAATAGGAACGCGACTCACAGCGACGGCAGACACGGATAGTAGATCCCGGGAGCCCTCAATAACCGTTCCGCACACCTTCCGCTGCGGTTTGCTTCTTTTGAGACTTGGATCGTGGTAGCGGATAGGCGTAGGGGAGATAGGGGTTTCAGAGCAAACGAATTAGGCGGCCATCGCGGTCCGCTGCTTGGCCACGCCCCCACAATACACAAACATAGCAGAGGCACACTGGATGGTTAGGCAAGAACATACCTACTTTCTAAAAGTGGTATTTTCAAACACAGAATGTAAAAATCACCCTCACTAAAAGATGCACTTTAACATTCTGAGTTCAGGCACAGTAAACCTTATTTTCCTACCATGTGCCCAGGACCAGTTATGTTTATAAGATGTTATAAACAAACTCCCCATTCTGTCCTATGGGAACAGGTAGCCTTGCAATAGTGAAAAATTAAATTGGCAGTAATTCACTATCAGGACATGCCACACACATCAGGGCATGTCCTACCCTTCACATACACTGCACCCTGCCCACAGGGGTACCTTGGGCCTACCTTATGGGTGTCTGACATGTAAGAAAAAGGAAGGGTAGGTGCCCTTGCCAAGTCGACATGGCAGTACCAAACTGCACACAGGCTCTCTAATGGCAGGCCATGAGTTACATTTACAGGCTGCTTCTGTGGGTGGCACAATCAGTGCTGCAAGCCCAATAGCAGCTTTTAATTTACAGGCCCCTGGCACACACGGTGCGCTGTACTAGGGACTGACTAGTAAATCAAATCAGCCAATCATGGAAACACCAATCCATAACAGTAATTTAAAAAGGGAGCACTTACACTTTGGCACTGAACAGCAGTGGCAAAGAGCCCAAAGCATCTAGACCAGCAAAACGGAGTTCAACACAAAGCAAAAACACAGGAGGCAAAGCATAAAATGGAAGGGAGACCCACGCCAGTGGTGCCAGGTCTAACACAAACTAACATTATCAAGTATTACGTTTTTATGAAACTTTCATAAGGAAAGTAAAAATATGAGTTTTAGAACTAGGACAGTGGTTCTTGGGGAAAGCAACAAAACGACTAAAAAAACAAAATGACTTCTAACTGAAAAGACACCCTCAGAGCCCAAAAAAAGGTTCTCTGGAGTTTTTGGAAAGTTCAGTCCCATCAGATCCTCAATAGTAGGTGATCTAGTCCATAACCAGCTGAAAGGCGTTGGGGGTGGATAGGTGCTGGAGTGACAAATATAAGGGGAAAAGTATGCACGCGTAATTGAAGCGGACGTAATTAAATCAGACATCGGTGTCTCCAGGTTTCAGTGGAGTTCATTGTAGTGTAATTTCGTTCACAGTACCCCTGCGGTATGAAATACAGAGTTGGACGAACGTAGAGGCCATTGAAAGTCCCCGTGAAGTGGTAAATGTAGTTTTGTGTTTCCCGTGTTGGGTTGTCACTGGTTAGATTGGAATCACATTAAGGATAATGGTGTTCAGAGGTTTTTTACTGGACACACTTTATTTTCTCTGTGTTTAATATCACGAGGTATGTGATAGTACACATTTGGGTATTTGTTTGTGGCCCGCCACCCCGAGAAATAGAGAATAACGAAATCCATGTAAGGCCTTTGGATCTTATGTTCCCATATATATATATGTATGTGTGTGTAAATATTAGTGCCTATATTGTATAGGTAGACAAGCATATTAAATTTTTGTAGGACAATTTTGAAAAAGTTATACTCAACCGCCCTAGTCCTGTTGATGCCCGATACCATTGGGGCTGAAACGCGTCGACCTGTTAATTGAAGACACCCATGTGAATTTGAAGCATTGTTAAATATGTGGAAAGTATGTATGTATGTATGTATAACCCACTTATAGAGCGCTACTGTCACCCGACGGGCATCCTGGCGCTGTGATCAAGCAGGTCCCCCAACACAGTTAAAGCCTTGTCAGCAAAAAGAAGAGTATATACTAGTCTAGGGAACAGGTATGTTTTTAATTCTTTTTTAAAAGACAGAAAGTTTTCAGAGCCCCTAAGTGACCGTGGTAAGTCGTTCCACAGTTTGGATGCCGCAAAACCAAAGGAGCGGCCCCCCATTCGCTTTCTCCGAACTTTGGGAACAATAGCCAACGAGGCAGAAGCTGACCGAAGGGCTCTGGTGGGGGTATACCAGGAGAACAGCTCCTGTAAAGGTAGAGGCCTCAGTCCATGCAAGGCCCGAAATGCCAAGCATAGAGCTTTGAACTCAATCCGCTTGGGGACAGGAAGCCAGTGCAAGTCTCTGAGTGCCATGGCAGACGAGTCTGAACGTCGGCGGGAAAGTGCTAATTTGGCCGCAAAGTTCTGCACTCGTTGCAGCTTTCCTATTGCTGTGGAAGGTGCCCCCCAGAAGCAGTGCGTTGCAGTAATCGAGTCTGCTCAAGATGACACTGCGCACTACTTCCGGTCTCGCATGGGCAGGAAGCAGAGGGAGAATCTTCCACAAGGTACGCAGCAAGCCCATACAGGTGGAAACTGTTTTATCAATGAAACCATCTAGTTGTAAGTTCGGTTCCATTGTTACACCCAGATTCCGAACTGATGTAGCAGCAGCTGACGTGCCTTGGAAGGAAGGGGGCCAAAAGTCCTGAGGTAATGGTCGAGGGGCCCGGTCCACTGAGCAGTGCAGCACCTCAGTCTTGGCGCTGTTAAATTGCAGCGAGTTGTTACTCAGCCAGGTGGCAGTGGTGACCATGCAACGGTGAAAGGTCTCCCGAGACACCGCATTCTCCCCCTCAAAGGAGAAGATGAGCTGGGTGTCATCAGCATAGTTGGTGACTGAAATGCCAAAAGATTTAATTAGCTTGACCAGGGGGTGGAGGTAAAGATTGAAAAGAATGGGGCTGATGTCCGAGCCCTGGGGAACTCCCTGCCCAACCCTTTTGATGGCAGATTTAAAGGGGGGCAGGGCCACCACCTGCTGTCTGTTGGTCAGGTATGATACCAACCAGTCCCGAGCCAGGCCCGACACCCCAGCTTCCTCCAACCTCCTGGTCAAGATGGCATGGCTGACCGTATCGAACGCTGCCGCCATGTCAAGCAGCACTAAAAAGGCTGCTTGTCCATGGTCTGCCCGCGAACGAAGGTCATTCAAAACAGTCACCAAGGCTGTTTCGGTCCCATGTGCTGGTCTGAAACCAAACTGCGCCGCATCCAGACAACCATTAGCTTCCAAAAAACTAGACAGATGTTTCGTGACCAGTTTTTCCAGAATCTTAATTGGAAAGGGAAGTAATGAAATGGGTCTGTAGTTAGCGGGGCAGGAGGGGTCCAGTGATTCTTTTTTCAGCAAAGGGGAGACAACCGCCAACTTCCAACTGTCTGGGACCTGTACGGAGTCAAGAGATTGGCAGCAGACTGCGTGGAGAGGAGGGAACAACTCTTCCCTAAAAGCCTTCCAGAGTTTGTGCGGGAGTACATCAAGTGGAGAACCTGATGAAACACTATCCGCTAAAGCACCAAACTCTGCAAAGGACGGAAGAGGAAAACTGTCCAGCCTAGCTTTCCCAGTCCCCAACTCAGATGTAAGAGAGTGGTCGGACTCTGTTGTCATGGGGCCCAAGTTACTCAAGTTGGTCGCGATCTTATCTTCAAAGGCCATAGCCAATGAGTCGCAAAGTAACTGGGAGGCTGGGATAGCTGTAGTAGCACAGGCTGGTCGAAACATCTCATTGACCATTTGAAAGTACTGTAAAAAGGATGAGGTTGGAGTAATATACCTCTTAGTACTTCTTTGAAGGGTGATCCTCTTAAAAAAG
This sequence comes from Lissotriton helveticus, assembly GCF_964261635.1. Lineage (NCBI taxonomy): Eukaryota > Metazoa > Chordata > Amphibia > Caudata > Salamandridae > Lissotriton > Lissotriton helveticus. The sequence goes on along the minus strand of NC_136068.1, from coordinate 1,621,680,967 downwards.
GAATGCTTGTTCTTGAAAAATTTGAGAGCATCCTTACTGACTAATAGGGCTATGAGGAGTAGTAGAAATATGTTTGATCAAGTGTAAATATTGTGTGTTTTTTGTATTGTGAGTGTTTGTATGTAAGAATAGATTTTTGCATATGTACTCACATATTGAAATTTGAAAAAATATAAAAAAAAGTTTTGTTTTAAAAAAATAGCTTTTAAGACTTTTTGTTTGAACTGCTTTTTGACCATGATTGAAATAAGACGTACATTTTTCTAGAGAGTAAAACTCATAGGAAGGAATAATTCAAGTAGTTCTTCATCTTACTGTAGAGTTTGGATATTTGTCCCTAGGCATTACTTGTACATAATACGGAGTGACGGGCAGTGGCGGGCAGTGTCAGCATCCTAAGAGTTAAATTAGGGACTGCAATGTGAAGTCTTTCAAATTGTTGAAATATCCAATAGCACCATTGAGAAAAACAATGGTAATGGCCTTCACATCCCCTAAGCCCAGACTTTCAATGTCCTGTTTTTTATTTCAACTTCTTACGGTGGGTCCTGGTGACTCAAAGCATACTTGGCAGAATTGTATGGCCATTTGCAAAACACTACTTAGCACCCCATCCCCCACCAAATCATTTTCCATTCTGGAATTTCACAAGGTAGAGAACAGCCTGATGAAATACTTTAGCTATGAAACATAACGAGTTTGATGGACAGATACTCTTTCATGTGCCTTACTGAATTTAGTCGCCAGATTTAATAAATTAAGATAACAGGTTGTTATGTGTTACGTTCTCGGCTACATGCAGCCTTAACTGTCAGTAGGAGACCTCGTTTTTCCATATAGAGTGGGGTTTGGGTCCGGTCCTTGCTCATCACTGGATGGCTTTCTTGTCTTTTTCACTCCTGTACATCTAATTCATCATCTTTCTTGCCTATGGGTAAGACAGACACAACTTACAAGTTCGGCCTTTGAATTGGATAAAGTATCCTTCTACTGCTAATGTCAGACCTTGCATTCCAGTACATATGAGGGATCGTTTTCTTCTCTCTTTCCCTGCTCCTACTCCTCCAAAATCCACTCTCTTAAATAACCCCTCTTTTTAGCAGCAATTCATTTTCAATATTGTGACCAGAATATCAAGTATCGAGAAGGCAAGTACACAGAGGGAGGTCTAGGTTTCCATATCTACGTACCTTTAAAAGATATATATCATCAACATATGTTTATGCAGTGTTAGGTATCACAAATATGTGGGAAACAACCTTTACAACGCAACTTTTACATCGCACTACCATTACAACGCAGTCATTACATTGCAACATCCAACACCTACCCTACTGTCGCACATCCTGGAGTTAGAATAGTAATTTTTACCCCTACACTATCCAAACTTACCCTACTGTTGCACCCCCTGGTGTTAGAATAGTCATTTTTACCCCTATACTATCCAATACTTACCATACATGCAATGTCTAGGTTTCCATATCTACGTACCTTTAAAAGATATATATCATCAACATATGTTTATGCAGTGTTAGGTATCACAAATATGTGGGAAACAACCTTTACAACGCAACTTTTACATCGCACTACCATTACAACGCAGTCATTACATTGCAACATCCAACACCTACCCTACTGTCGCACATCCTGGAGTTAGAATAGTAATTTTTACCCCTACACTATCCAAACTTACCCTACTGTTGCACCCCCTGGTGTTAGAATAGTCATTTTTACCCCTATACTATCCAATACTTACCATACATGCAATGTAATGGTATGCGTTGTAATTGTATGCGTTGTAAAGGTAGAATGCGATGTAATGGAATGCGTTGTAAAGGTAGTTTCTTAAAATGAAATGTAGTGTCATGCGATGTATGGAATGCGTTGTAAAGGATGTTGCGATGTGAAAAATGCGGTGTAAAGGCATGCGTTGTAAAAGTATGCGTTGTAACGTCATACAACCCAAATATGTACATACTTAACTGTCGATACTTTGGTCAACAATATTCTGGTCTCGATATTCTGTGACCTCGATGTTCCCTCCTCTGTATTCCGAAAGCAAACCTGGTAAGTCAGAAATTCTTTGCCCTGGGCTTGAGATTTCTCCTGGGCTTGAGCTTTCGCCTACACAAGCCTTCATTACTAGGGAAATCAGGTGCATTCTAACTCCATTTCAGATCGTCTACCATCTTTCTTTCATAAGTCTCTTATCTTTTTTTCTTTGTAGGATAGTTGGAAAACCTAGGGACACTTCATGGCATGGTTTATTATACCAGTTAGGCTGTATTTTTCTGACACTCGTTGAACTCCACCATTCAGTTTGGCTAATCCATGACAAAAAGACATCCTTAGTTTTGTACATAGGTAGTTTAATTCCAGTCTTTTCCCTTGTGACCGATCAGGCTTGCTTTCTCTGCAACAGGCATGGATCCTCATCAGAGCCCATTATAGATCCTTGAGCTCCATGGGAGTGGGTTGTACTCCTGCAGTTTGTGTGTTCTAGTCGCATGAGGTTTTCTGTAGATATCTGTTTGGGACAAGAACTAGGTTTGGCATATTGAGAAGAGGATAACATTAATGACAGGGCCAAATAAATGTCAGGGGTTTGCGTGAGCAGTAACATTTACTTTTCCAGTTGTCTCTTTCATTCTTCCAGAGCTAGATTAGATTTTCACTGTTCAGTCCTGCCTACCTAGCATAGGTCCCACTTCCCAGTCCCCTGCCACCTGACTAGGTGTTCCCCTGGCAGCCACGTGGATGTCGAAGGACATCTTGAAAAATTGAGGAAGCCTGGGTGTTGGAAGTCAGAGTCCCAGTCCCGCATTACTGTCACTAAGTGCGAGACCTGGGGCTCCCCACTCTATGTTAGGCTAATATAGGACATCATTTGAGATAGCCCTGCTCATCCCCTTAGTAGCTTGGCACGAGCAGCCACGCCTATCTCCAAGGCACAAGTGTTATGTATGAGCAACCACGCCCACAGCAACCCCCTGGTGACCCCACAAATGGCCTCAACACAAGTTTGCTAAAAACTAGTATAAACTTTATACCAAAAGATATATGATCAGACCACACAATACATAAGCCAACATATAATAAAGGGTAATATTCGTTCCGGCTGGCTGGTAGGTTCTAATCTCGACCACCCCTTTCAAAATGCTACGCTGGTCGTAATGCTAGAATCACACATGTTGCAATTGACAAACAATAGTGCACTACGTAACGATACAATCCTGTGATGGGCAAAGGAGAGATAATACAATGCGTAACGATACACCCCAGTGCCTGTAATGGGGAAAATAATGCAATGAGTACCGCTACATTCATTTACTGCGCAATGAAGGAATAATGCAATGTGTCAAACCCCAATCACGTACTTTGCAATGAAGAAATAATGCAATGCGGGCCGCTACAATCATGTACTTTGCAATTAAGGAATAATGCAATGCGTAATTAAAATCATGTACTTTGCAATGAAGAAATAATGTAATGCGGGCCGCTACACTCCTGTACTTGGCAAGGGAGAAATAATGCAATGCGTAGCGCTACAATCGTGTACTTCGCTAGGCAATAATAATGTCAGGCGTCATAAGACAGTCTGGCAGTTCTTTAGCAGCAATATTGGCAATGTGTATTACGACAATCAGGCTCTTCGATAACAGTGCCCCCCACACGGTTCAACGATGACACAGAGTACAGCATCTTTTCTGGCCCCTGTACTGCCACTCCTTTTGTCAGTACGGGCCCCACTCTGAGCCGAAGCAAAAGCTCATGTCGTCATTAGGACTGAGAGGCCGAGAGAGTGTCCCTCCGAGCCCGCACCCAGCCCAGGTTGTTATCCATGTTACCTGGGGGCACGACCCCACTCTCCTCTCCTCCTTCGGCGAACTGGCCCGTCCATGCAGGACTCTCTCAACGGGCCTCAGCGACTCGGCCTGGCAGCTCAGCTCCTCCTGGGCTGTTGGTCCGGGCCGTGGCTGTTAGGAAGGTCTCAGGCGGCCGCAGGGCAACGTACCCCATGCCCCTGAGATTACTTTTACTCCGGGTGCACGTTCAACACCACACCCTCTGGGTCTCTTCTGGCATGAAGCCACGCACACAACGCTGACAGGACTCCATGTTGACTCCGAGTGCATGTTCACCAGCCACTCCTTCCTGCGGTCTCAGTTGGCACCAAGACACGCACACCGAGCTGCAGAGACTCACTTTCTTCCGGTGCAGAGGATGATTAGCCAATCACCTCCACAGTCTCAGGTTGCACCAAAGCATCCACACTGCTTTACTGAGACTTACTTCAACTCCGGTGCCCCGATATACGGCCGCTCTTCACCAACGCCTTCGGCCGCACCACGACACGCTCACTGTGTCCGAGCCTCACTTCTCCTCTGGTACACTCGATGACCAGGCACTCTTCACCAACGCCTTCGATGCATCCCAACACGCACCCTACTTGTCCGAGATTCTCTCCACTTCTGATACACACATTGGTCAGGCGCTCCTCACCAATGCCTCCTGTGCAACATGACATGCACTCTGCGCGTCCGAGACTCACTCCACCTCCGGTGTACACGCTGACCATGCGCTCCTCACCAGTGCCTGCGGTGCACCACGACACGCACACTACGCGTCCGAGTCTCACTTCAGCTTTGGTGCACGCGCTGACCAGGCGCTCTTCACTAACGCCTGCGGTGCATCACAACAAGCACCCTGCGTATCCGAGACTCACTCCACTTGCGATGCCCAAGTTGGCCAGGCGCTCTTCATCCTTCAGCCTCCTGTGCACCACGACATGCACCCAGCGCGTCCGAGTCTCACTCCTCCTTCGTGTGTCCAAGATCACAGGGCACACCTTCCGAGGGTCTCAAGCTGCCACAACATGCGCCCACCGCGTCACTTGAAACTTCTCCAGAAACTATTATGTTCCTGTGTTTCCAAACAGAGAGGCCAGCCCACCTCGGGCCCTTGGGGTTACAAGACACAGCAGAAAGCACAGTCTTCGTCATGCAGGGGGAACCAGCACCTCCAAGCACGGTCCCAACAGCCTCTTCCTTGGTTAGAACAGCAAACTGCAGACCAGCCCTAGATCACGAAGCAGGGGTTGGTCAGTCAGTCAGTCAGTTAGGCTTTATTTCGATTTAGAATATAAATCATAAAAAGCGAACAACAATCATATTACAATACATTTGGTTTACAATAAAAACAATTTGTACAAATAAAAGAGACATAATTATTCTCACAAGTATAAGGCTCAATTGAAAGCACAGTTATTATTCTTTATAGCTTGTAGGATGAAAGTAAGGAGCTGAGCCTATGACTTCTCGCTTTTAGGTTTGTTAAAAACTTAGTTAATACTTTTTGAGAAGTTCGCTAAAAAATTCATAACATGACTCATTATTAAAAGACAGATGATTAGCTTAAAAATGCTCTATGTCTAACCGTACATTTGAGAAAGTTCACGACGAAATAGGTTATCCTCTCTCCCTCCAACTGCTGCAAAAATTGAAATGCTAAACGACATTGTCTGAATCCAATTTGCTGCAGCAATGGGATCAGCCACTTTTTCCTAAAATCGTGAAAGAATTTACAAAAAAGGACGGTGTGCATGGTCGATTGTGAGGAGGTGTCATCGCAAGGGCATAACGGAAGATCTTTGGCCCAATTGTTTCTAATGGGGAACGTTACCAAACGATGAAATAAGTTCAGTCTGAACATTACCAAAAGATACCTCTCATAGCTTGTGTTGGTAAGTATGAGATATGGCTGAATGGAGGCAGTCGTTTGTATTTGAAGGATGTGTGCTACTGAAGATTTTGTTGCCTCTTTCGTTAGTCTCAGTTCCTCTAAATGGGCCAGACATTTAATTTTTAATGCCTTACTTGAAACTTCGGACATTGAAGAGGGATCATGATAGTACCTCACCTGTCCTAGATCTTGCAGGAACTTCTTGATGTAGCACAACCACCTAGAGTTGTGGACTTTGTCCAATGCTAAACAGTCAGTGAGGATGGACTGGGTGAGGGTTGCTTTATCGGATCTCCAAATTCTATGCCATAGTAATATTGGTTCAGCCTTTGCTAAATCAGTGACATGTGGGAGACCCAGCTCGATATGGCAGGCCATGGTGCCAGTACTCCTTGGGACTGCCAAAAGATACCTCAGGAAGGAATTTCCCACTTTCTGAATTTCAGATAGAGGCACGAACCCCCAGAGCCCTGCTCCATAGAGAGCCACTGATAAGCATTTGGCATTGTAAATCTTGATTAGTTCTCTAGGGGGTCTCTTGCCCAACTTTCTAGAGAAGTTTACAAGTGCTGCTGTGGTTCTTAAAAAGAGTAGCTTTCTAGTTTCGACAGCTGTGTTCCAGGCTAATTTATTGTCTATTGCTACTCCTAGATACGAATAATTTTGCGTGGTCTCTAGTTTTTGGCCATATAAGTGAATGTCCCTCATTTTTCGTTTATGACCTGTGCCTGCCCTCATAACGAAGGTTTTACTTGTGTTGACTTTCAAGTCAAGACCTGCCATAAAAGCCGAGTATCTGTCCACGCTCTTTTGGAGTTCTAGGGGGGTACGGGCTAAGATGACTGAGTCATCAGCGTAAAGGAGCGAAGGTATTGGTCGGCCATTCACCATAGGAAGGTCCTGGGATCCCCCAATCATCACATCCTCCAGGCCTTTGGTGTAGAGTGTGAAGAGGATGGGAGCCAGGACACAACCTTGCCTTACTCCTTTTTCTACAACAAATTCCCTTGTTAATTCTCCCTGCACCCCATAGCGGACTCTGGCTGTGGCGTTAGAATAGAGTTCCCTCAGAATCTTAAGCAAGTTTTGTGGAACACCCATTCCACTCAATAGAGTCCAGAGTTTCGAATGGGACACACAATCAAACGCGGACGATAGGTCCACGTAGACCATATACATGTCACCCCTTTTAATATGGACATATTTATCTATTAATAGCGTCAGATTCAGAGCCTGCTCTATGGTACCCAGACCGTGGCGAAATCCATATTTGAGGTCCGAAATGATCCTGCCATCGTCCACCCAGTCCTGTATTCGCTCGAGTATCAACCGACCTGCCACCTTCCCCAGCGAATCCAGGAGTGAGATAGGACGATAGCAAGCTACCGACCTCCTATCTCCCTTTTTAAAAATTGGAACGAGTATGGATTTGGACCATGAGGCCAGGAGACCTATAGAGCATGTTGCATTGAGTACTCTGGTTAAAAGTGGGATCCATATGTCCATCTGAGCTTTAAAAATATCAATGGGGACATCGTCCGGGCCCGGTGCCTTGCCACTTTTACTTTCACGTAGGGCCAGCTCGACTTGTTTCATTGAAAACTGAAGGTCAATCGGAAAAGGATTATCAGGTTTATCTGTATATTGGGTGTCCTGGTTGGAATGATCATGGAACGTAGGATCATCTGGGTTGATCTTAAATATCTTAGAAAAATGCTGTACCCACTCATTGGGTGTCCTGGTTGGAATGATCATGGAACGTAGGATCATCTGGGTTGATCTTAAATATCTTAGAAAAATGCTGTACCCACTCATTTTCGCCTATTACAACATCTATTTTAGGGTGATCGATGTTGTTTGCTGAAAAAGGAGATTTAATGACTTGCCAAAAAGCAGCAGAGTTTTTAAGAGTGCAGCTTTCTTGCAGTTGTGCCCAGAGAAGAGACTTTAGCTCTTTTTTCCTGTTTTTTAGAGCTATGTTGTATTTATTCCTAAGGTTCCTTATTTCCAGTGGGTTTCTCACCGTATTCCTTAATGCCATTTTTAAATCTTGGTATGTGACCGTACATTCATGATTGAACCAGCCCTTTTTCGGCTTGGGCTTGTGTTTAAGTTCTATCCATAAGGCATCTTTTATGGTTTTAATGATCCTTCCAAAACTAGGGATGATTTCCTCATCTGTAGTGTCTGGGTCAAGGCATTTCAAGATGGAAGGAAGAGCCCCTGTGATCACTTGCGTGGTTATTTTCTTTGGGTCCACTTTCCCCCATTTCAGCTCATAGCCATTTAGTCTGTTCAGCGTCAGATTGTTTTGCTCTAAAATAGAACCAGGGTTAGTTTTGGGATTGCTTGTTAACGGATATGTGATGCTTAATGGATAATGGTCACTAAGGGCACTGGTGTATGTTGTAAATACTATATCCCCTGTCCTCTCCCCGTTTGAGACCAGAATGTAGTCTATCGTTGATTGATGTCCCTGACCATGAAAAGTGGGGGCCAATATTGCCTTATCATTGTTAAAATTGTTTTCTTGGACAAGGTTTAACTCAAACATAGTCTCGTTGAGTTGACTTCCTAGAGTACTATGTCTAAAATGAGATATGGGGTTATCCCCTTCGTCAAGAATTCCACATGTGTTATTGTTGCCAGCTGGACAAGGGCCCAGATTAAAGTCCCCCCCCCCGCCCCCAAATTATCACTTTTTCCCTATTACCCTTCTCTGTGTGGATTCGGAGGGTATAGCGGATCGAAGATACAAGATTCATTGCCTCTTTTTCTGGAAGATTGTTTTAGAAATTTACTATAAGGAACTTGTCCCTATTGTTTAAAGTTAGAGCAATGATCTGGTAACTAGGCTCAAGTTTTATGGTGTCTACTTCCATCTCTGTCATAAGATTGGAGATGTAAATAGTTAAGCCTCCCTTTGCTCGTCCAGACGTCGATGATATTGCTGGTGAGAAATAAGTCTTAAACCCGGCAATGTGTATGGGATCTAGTAACCATGTCTCTTGGAGGGCAATGATGTCAAAGTTGGAAATAAATTTCGCCCATTCCTCTAGCAAAACTTTAGTGCGTTGCCCTGCTATGTTCCAGAATGAGGCAAGGAGGGAAAAACTTGGTTCTCTCCCTTTATCTCTCCTTTTTTCTATATTTACTGGGGTAGTTTTTAGGTCCTGTGAAGGACCGATTACAGCGGGAGGTTGATTAATGGCAATAATTGTGATCGCAGGATCTTTAATAGCGACCTGGGGCTCATTTTGTTTTTTTAGAGAATCACAGGGAGATAATCTGGGGTTTGTCTCGTTTTTTTTAGAGGCGGAGATCAGAGTGCTATTTAGTGCGATGTGTGGTGCAGTCAATCGACTCCCTCTAGTCCATAAAGACTCTCATACCGATTTTGATGAATAATTGGATATTTATCCTGGAAATGGTTATTGAATCTGGAATTATGACTTCTAAGATTGGGGAGAGGAACCATTAAAGACCTGGGGTAGAAATAGGTCAAGTCACAAGGCGAGATCAATTTATTTCCCTCTTCAGGGAACCAGTTTAAAATGTAACCAACTGTTCTATGGTCTCTAAAATTGATGACAATTATGTCTCCCTCTTTGTCCTTTATTCTGGAACCGAGCCATGGAAGACGGCAGACATGTAGTATCTCGCCGTTTAGATTTGGAGGGAGGGGCCGATTCTGCCTGAGCCAGTATATAGTTTTGTCTTTTAGCTGAGAGTGATTTTCCCTCTTTCTTTCGTCTAGGGTTGGAACTCCTGTTAATACCACCACTAGTGGAACCGCTTCCGGTGGCAGTTCCACTCGGCACCACCTTGCCTTTCTTAGTCCCTCTGAGGTGTTTTTGTCGAGTTTGCTTTGTGTCTTTTCTAAGTTTGAAACTGTCTTCTTCTTTGGAGCCTCTGCATCTACGTGTTGTGCGGCGTGGTGCGTTATTTTACCAGTCTCTGGGGTTATGGATTTCGTTTTACTTATCTCTGGGGTTAGTGAATCATTTTGAGCAGTACCGTTTATAGACAGTACCATGGGTAAATTAGCTGGAATAGACCTGAAGACGCAATCAAGTAGTCCTGTATTTACAACTAGTTTTTCCTCTAAGGAACTGAGCCTGTCTTCTATTTTTTTGAGTCTTTCTATTAGTGACAGTGTGGAAGCTCTAATCAGATGTTCAATTGTTCCCATTAGATCCTTACAGGGAGTTTCTGGTGCCCGGCGTGATGGAGGCGTGCCTGGATTGGGTATCGTCACAGTGCTTGGGGTGTGAGGTTTGGTAGTTTTACCGAAGTCAGTATGGCTAATTTTTTTCCTCTGCGACTCATTCCCTTTTTTTCTACGTTTCCTTGGCGGTGATCCTTGTAGTCTAGCGTGTTTAGAATTTTTCACGCTTTTGCGCGTGACCTTTACTACAGGTAAGGGCGTGTCAGGGATGAGTTCAATCTCTGATGGTATATTAGCAAGAGGTGTTAGGACTGGACTGTATGGTATACTAACTATTTCAGGGGTGGAAGTTACATCTCGTAAGAGGATAGGGATACTGTTAGTGGTTGTGTCTGGATCCTGGTTTCCAGCAAGGCTACTGTCATGTACTATAGTTTCTGGCTGTGTTCGCACGGGAGAGACCAGATTGTTTTTAATCAGTTCGATTGAGCGACGTCGTTCTGCTCGTCGTTCTGCAAGGGTACTCTCCCTGTCCGTATCTGAGGAGATCTTAAACACAAAATTGTCCAAAGTCCCTTCGTTAAAAGTACTTGAGTTTTTTGCGTTGGTTAGTGCCATGATGCGCAGCAACAAATATCCGGGATGGGATCAAGCAAAGCGGTGTTAGAGTATAACCCCAATGGAGCTAGGAGGCTAAGTGGGCAATAGTCATAGTGGAGGACAACACATATGAGAACTTGGTACCTTGCGATACAGGAGCTGATGGAAGAAATATCAGGGAGTGGGCCCAGCCTGGCCTCCTTCGGCTCCTGAGGGCTACAGAGGGCCCGCCCTTTGCCCGGGCTTCGCTCGGCGTCCCGCTGAGCGTTACACGGGCCGTTGAAATGAAAGAGCGTCGCAAGCGGGGGGCGTGGTACCCGGGGGCGCGGCCGAGATGACCGAGACTATGCAGGGACTCCTGGGCAAAAGTTTCCCTGCCGCGCACCACCCCTGAAGCTGCTGCTGGCTCCCCAACTCACACACGGTCCAGAGAAGAAGTGTCAGGGTCAGCCACCAGCTGCGGCGAGAGGTGGCGGCAACAACAAGAACCCACAAGGCGAGGCGAAGAGGGCAGCCCCAGGTCAGTTTCTTCCTCCAAAGATGCAAACAATAGCGTGAGCATCCCCCAGGGGTTGGTCTTTCCCCAGCAGTCTCTTCAGTTGCTCCTTTCTTAGCAGAGGTTCCTCTCGGCCACGAAATGTGTCCAAGCCTTTTCAGTCTCAATCCATGTTTCATTCCAACGTTCAGGGGTTTCAGCTCTCATAGTTATACCTCTTAATGTCTTTGAAGTTTGTTGTGCTCAGGGGTCCCTGACCCCTCCCTAAATCACTTCTGGGTGTCTCCCTCCCAGTGTCACCTTTCCCCCTTTCATAACGGGGGTCTGGATCCTGAAACACTCAGCAGGAGATGGGTCAATTGGTTTATAGCACCAGCCCAGGCCTTTTCACCTCCCGGGCTTCTACTCCCCCTACTCTCCAGATGCAGGGCAGCCTGGTGCCATATCAACCCCTCCCTGGGTCAAGACCTCTCCTAGCTCCTCTCTCCTCTCAGATCCAGACAGTCAATCCACATTCAGCAGAGACACACAGAAATGCTTAAAGCACAAAACTCAGCCACTTTCTAAAAGAGTGGTTTCTGAACACACAGTGACAAAACCACTACTAAACTACTAAACTTCACCTCTCCATTATAAACCTACAGGAAACTAGGCTACCAAAACACAATACCCAGCCTCCCCCATTCTGTCCTATGGGCAGAATGGCCTTTCACCAGTGAAAACAAAATGGAGTATTTTACACTGTCAGGACATAGCACACACCTCAGTACATTTTATGCCTTTTACTTACACTGCACCCTGCCCAGGACCTACACCAGGGCCGCCCAATGTGTATGTAAAAGGGAAAGTAAGGCCAGACAAGTGATTGCACTTTATCAAATCAGGAGGAGGGAGAAGGAAGTGGTTGTGATCTATTCAGCTTCCTTGTTTCAATCATCAAAAAATTAGAGGGGAAACGGATTACTTTTCCTGAGTCACCAGGGTTTTATAGTCTTTCGTTTCATGTTACCGATAAAAAACCCTCAATCACGTGCAAAGGATCGGGTGGCGGTATATCTTGGTTCTCCGCCTTGCTTTTAGGTATGGGGCAGCATCATCATTGAGTTAGTTTTGCATGCTTCCTCCACCCGGAGGTAAACCACTGATTAGTACAGTAGTGATCAGTAATAGTAAATAACAACGTGAGTGAAAAGATAACGTGATAAAATAGCTTGAGTGGCACGATTAAGAAATTTTATTATTAAGTCTGAGTTCAGGCTTGTTTAAAAACTTTGGTGTGCGTAGGAAGAGGAGTTAAGGATCTTCCGCACTGTTCTTTGGCCATAAAAAGGTCGACATGTTTCAGCCTTTTAATTGCCCGGGGGGTCAGGTAGGCTTTCTTCAGGACCTAGAGCAAACTGATAAGGATGATAGAGCCCTATATTTAAAGGGTCTTGAATAAGTCTAGGTGTATTAGCCTGACTCTGATAAGGCCTGTAAGTAATGAGGAAGACAAGACAAGACAAACAAATATAACTGGCGTCAGTGGCACTGTATCAATGGTAATTTGCTGTACTACAAATGCCGAACAAAAAGCACTTGATGAAATACGGCGAAATGCCAATATCGTGATCAAACCCGCGGACAAAGGTGGAGGGATCATCCTCAGTAAAGAGGGATACAACTCACAGTGCTATTCCTTTTTAACCAACAATATACGGGACCTTTTTTCAAACAACCGCCCGTTTCTAACAAAAAAACTTAAACTACTTTCATGTAAAGTATGGGCATAGTCTTTTCTCTATTACAATCGACTTCAGGTCAAAAGGATAGGAAGAAGTTCCCTACTAGCACCGGGGACCGAGAGGCAGAGACAGCACAAGTTGCGCAAATCCAGCACAAGAGGTAGACTCGACGAGATTGTGAAACCACGGCGACGTAACCGTAATGTATTCCCTCACCCCCCTTGTAATCTGCTGTATAAGTATGTTGTTTCCTCAGCAGGAACCAACCTCTCCGGTTCACCCGATGGTGCTGGAATTTTGGCACTAACAAGGTATGCACAGATGGGGCATGGCGGGTGCTATATCGATACTAATGTTCACCGCCTCTCTGCTTATCACTAATCTTGAACTTCCACTATTTAAACAATCCGGTACTGCCTTTGAATAAAAACGTAGTTCTAGGTGCGGAAGACTATTCTGACTCGCATTGTAATTTTCAATCACAAACGGGAGGGTTACCAACCTTCAGCTCTCAGGGTGTTCATAACCTTATTCCAACGCGATGTTCATACTACGCTCGCTTCCAAAAATAGGGCCCGTTTACAAACGGTGCACCACAAACTCTAACTACCGAGTCTGCCTCCATACAATCAATATCACGGACTGACCTAACACACCCAGATAACGCTTTACCCAAATAACTTCAATACCACAAGCTCCAGATTATGGACAAACATACCTATTTTGAACTGATTGGGTACACTAACAATAAAGATACTGATTTACCTTAAGAACCCAGAGACAACCACACAGACTCTCCTACATAGTTAAACCACGACATTTTATGAAATGAGATGAGTGGGAATTCATCTTTTTTCTGAACAATGAGAGAATTTTTGCCACAGGGAATGAGTGAACGTTTTGTCATTTGTATAAGAAAAGAATTGCCATTTTCTAGTTCTTTTAAATTTCTCTCAAATACTGTTTCAAATAATGGTACAAGTACAGCAAATTACCATTGATACAGCGCCACTGACGGCAGTTATATTTGTTTGTCTTGTCTTGTCTTGTCTTCCTCATTACTTACAGGCCTTATCAGAGTCAGGCTAATACACCTAGACTTATTCAAGACCCTTTAAATATAGGGCTCTATCACTCCCAATATCAGTTTGCTCTAGGTCCTGAAGAAAGCCTACTTGACCCCCCCTGGGCAATTAAAAGGCTGAAACATGTTGACCTTTTTATGGACAAAGAACAGTGCGGAAGATCCCTAACTCCTCTTCCTACGCACACCAAAGTTTTTAAACAAGCCTGAACTCGGGCTTAATAAAACAAAATCTTAATCTGGCCACTCAAGCTATTTTATCACGTTATTTTTCACTATTACTGATCACTACTGTACCAACCAGTGGTTACCTCCGGGTGGAGGAAGCATGCAAAACTAACCCAATGATGATGCTGCCACGTACCTAAAAGCAAAGCGGAGAACCAAGATAAACCGCCACCCGATCCTTTGGCACGTGATTGAGGGTTTTTTATCGGTAACATGAAACGAAAGACTATAATAGCCTGGTGACTCAGGACAAGTGATCCATTCCTCCTCTGATTTTTTAATAAGTGATTGCACTTGTCAGGACAACATGCTAACTTAGCAAACTGTGTGCAGGCCCTACATTACAGGCCTGGTTCCCTTTTCTGCGCACCTTTGCATTACTAGCCCTGGCACACACAGTGCACATCACTAGGTACTTTACTAGTAAGCCAAACATACCAATCATGGCCAACAAATTACCATTATACTTTACATAGGGAACACTTGTACTTTGACACTGATCAGCAGTATCAAAGTACCCAAAGTATCTAAAAACAAAGGAGATCGAGGCAAAAAAGCCTGGGGTAATCATGACAAAATATGCCAGGTCTAACACGCATACCCAACCCTCATGGGAGTTCTCATCACTAAGGCGGAAAAACTTGAACAGACCATCAGCATTGGCGTGTTCAGTTCCTGGAGGGTGTTCTACCGTGAAGTCCATCCCCTGTGGGGAGATGGACCACCTCACCAGCTTTGGGTTCTCACCCCTCATCTGCATCAACCATCTGAGGGGCCGGTGGTTGGTCTGAACCAAGAAGTGGGTCCCAAAAAAGTAGGGCCTCAGTTTCTTCAGCGCCCAGACCACAGCAAATGCGTCCCTTTCAATTGCACTCTACCTCTGTTCCCTTGGAAGTAGCCTTCTGCTAATGAAAGTTACAGGTTGGTCCAAGCCCTCGTTATTCAACTGTGAGAGTACTGCTCCCGCACTACTCTCTGGAGAAATCCGGCGCCTGTGGGTGTGATGCACATGGCAGTCTTCAGGGCATCAAAGGCGGTCTTGCAGGCTTCAGTCCAGACCACCTTCTTGGGCTGCTTCTTGGAAGTCACTTCCGTCAAGGGGGCAACGAGGGTGCCATACCCCTTCACAAATCGTCTGTAATACCCAGTGAATCCTAGAAAGGCCTTCATTCCTGTCTGGGTCTTGGAGGGTTCCCAGGCCAGGATGGTATCAATCTTTATCTGTAGGGGTGCCAGCTGGTGTCCTAAGCAATGTTCCCTCTAATTTTTTTCCTCTGTGTGCGGCAGTATAAGGTCTCTGTGCGCTGCAACTACGGCTATGTGCGCCGGGAACCAGACAGCGTATGTGGTGCAGCGCCAAGTTTCACTCCAAACCTTTGCTAAAAAAGTGAAAAGAGAGTGCATTTCCACACATGTAACGCCACATGAAGTGTCTTAAGGCAGGTTTTAAATTCAGATACATACGCAATGACATGAATTGGTTACACAGGCAAGTACACTTTGGGTTTAGAAAAGCACAAGACTCCAATGGTGGTATCATAATAAGATTTTACGGAAGATGCTCAGCAAAAGGACTGTTCATAGGGTGGGGAATGTTGTGAGCCTATACGAGTTCACATATATACACAATTACATAACATATTTACAATTAGACATGCAAGCTACGGATTAATGTCTGGATATCCCGTCAGAGATAGTTTGTCCCGATGCATCATCCAGAGAGGTCTGCTAGATGCCACAACCCTCCTGCATTGTGAGACCGGAACCTGAGAAGACATGCCTCTATATTCTCTGAACTCGGCGGCTGCCCGGTCAGAGAAGATTGCTTTAGTCAGTCAGGCTTGCTCATATTGATTCTTAAGGCCGGAATTAAACTTTGTTGCATGGTGACTAGCATGGACCATGTCTGAAAGTCTCCTTAATTGTCAAATGGGGAATAAACAGCCCTGTGCGATGGGGAAGGGGCTCTGGGACAGTGCCCAGGACAACACTAGTCTGTAGATTTTAAGAGACTATATAATATTTAATGTGCTGTTGATGTACTGTGTGTGCTTTTATGAAATGCTACGTTTATCACCAAAGTTATTATTTGACCGGAAAAAAAGGGGGCGGAAGGGTGAACAGAGAGTCAACACACAAGGCAAAGGAGAGAACTCAAAAAACACATGTGCTCACTCCTATGTAGTGCTAAAAATAATAATAATTTCATTATCTGAATATGAGCAGTGGATGGATACAAGTCATGCAATCAAAAGGGTGGTAGAGAAACTATGGTCCAGGAGAATAAATAACACAAGAACGACAAAAGCCATCCAGTAAGAAACTAGCTAACTAGATTGACTTTAGAACAAACCAATTTAAAACAATTTCCTAACCCAAAAGCCCACTGTTCAGTATTACCCACAAGAGGTCTTTTGACAAGTGTATTTTTTATTGGATTTAAATTGCTGTAAAACATTCTCTATGCACTTTCTTTTTCAGATATGCTGACAAAAAATCTTATGATAACCACATTGAACTTCGTTATTTTCCCTTAAAACAAAATACTTGAGTAACTATTTATACTGTGTATTCAAAGTAGAATGCTTGTTAATTTGTATTATTGACTATTCCTTCTAATTATTCATTTCACACTCCTCTATTGTAGCCCATTATAAGCTATAGTGAGTGCTGTTTGAGGTGGAGCCCAGCATTTAGAGTATTTTTGCCGCTGCATTTGCTTCACTCTCTGGCTAATTCCATACTATACTATAAGTGTCTGAGGGTTGTTCTATATAATTATTATACGTTTGTGGACAGTGCTTGGCTAATAAGGCATTATGTGCATACTCTAGATGCCATTGATCTATGATTGATAAAGGGGTTGTTTCTTAACAGATACCACGATAGGGCACACATTTTGTAATTGCCTGAATGTGTTTCAGACTTGCTTTCTGTAAAGGCGTGTAGTGAATACTTATGTATTCTCTTGTCCCATTCAAATGTTTTGTTTGATATTTTCACTGCCGAATGCTCTTAAAGGAGACTGATGTTTAGAACCTGCTTCTGAAGCATATATATCGTAGTAAAACGTAAACAACAGAAAAAGTGACAGCATCTTTGTTCTCTGCTCTTACAACGCAAACAACTGCAAAATCGCATCATAGTAAAACAAATCCAATCCGTTGTAAGCCAAAAAACAAGTCCTAAAAAACA
The DNA here is from genome assembly GCF_964261635.1 of Lissotriton helveticus. NCBI lineage: Eukaryota > Metazoa > Chordata > Amphibia > Caudata > Salamandridae > Lissotriton > Lissotriton helveticus. The sequence continues at coordinate 1,621,663,730 of NC_136068.1, read as the reverse complement.
AATGTATATTTGGTAATCCATTCATGCACCCATGTGTACACATGTATACATTAAATCATGTGTGCATTCACAGTTGCACACGTATCCATCTAATCACACAGTTGTGCATTCCTCTTCCTGTATGTCTGAGACTGCATGTGTGCCTTTGTACTGTTGTCTGTAGGTGCATATGTGTTGTCTGTTTGCTCTGATGCACATATGTCTTGGTATGCCTAGATGTCCATTTGTCTGTTTGCATCTTTATCTCTTTGTGCTTGGGGATCTGTGTTTGTGCGTGCATAGTCTGCCAGGCCCCTCTGTGACTTCACTCTATTTGTAAGCCAAACCTATTCACTCTGCCAAAGTGCATTAAAATATGTCATCAGTCACCAGTGCCAAAAGCTTACGTTACGCAGGGGTCAGAGCTACTCATCATTTGGCACAGTTTTATTTTTAAAACAGAAAGCAGCTATGAGTTTTAATTCTTCACTTCAAGTTTGATTTTTCACACTCGCCGATATGTGGTGCACTATGCTTTGTCTCTGCTCCTGGTTTACATCTTGAAGGCAATTGAACTACACTAAAAAAACGGTTTCTATTGCTGTGAAACAATTTTGCTAATAGCTTAAAAGCTTATTTAACAAACGTGATAGTATTTTTACATTTTTAAAGTTTCTTACATTTGGCGAAATATATTGGGCACCGTAAAATTGATTATTAGCAGTAGTGAAAATCGCAACAAGAATTGATTGATTCTTTTTTTTCTTTTCCCCTTCTTGGATGGAGCCTTAAACTATACAAGGATAGTCTAGTGACGCCCTAATGGTAAATGCATGGCGTGTCAGGAAGAAGTAATAACACTGCAACAATGAGGAAAAGAAGATGGCAACATTCTTCTGTTTTTTTTTTCTTTTTAATAACGCATTCATAAGCAGAAGGTTTTTCCTGCATTTTCAGAAGGCAAGTTATTTTGGTATTTAACGGTTCTGGTCGTTCCGCTTCCTTTCATTCAACTGAGGCACATGGCTGGATTCTGGAACTTTGCACAGTAAGAGTTAAATTTGCAGCATGTGCTGAGGTACATTTCTTGCTGTGCACGATCCTGCTATCTAGTTTTTGGTTTGGATGTTGCAAGTTCTTTTTATTTGAAAGGGCAGTTTCGGTTTCAAGGCGCTCCTTATGACATCGAGGCTGTGGAAAAATAAGTTAAAATGCGAGTTGTTTGTGGGAACCCCAGCTGCTTCACTCTATAGACCCTCATACTACTTTCAGCCACTTTAGAGTGGAATAGGATCAAGAAGCCTTGGACCCGGTCATATGAGAACGGTATGGAGAACGTCATTTATATGTGGGCACAACTACAATATTAAATTTCTCTTGTTGAACCGACTTTGTCCGTGACCTCTGCCACCTACGTGACCATCACGAGTCTGCCTGCTCATCTTGTGAAGCTTTTTGATGCAAGAAGACCAAAAGGCATCATAGGCGCGTTTTAGGAATAAGTGCTGAGGCTTTCCTGATCCTCCATCCAGATAAGCATCAAGGAAGTTGAAGTGACTTTCGCAGACTGCAGATGAGGGCCGGGGTGCTTTTGGTAGTCCAGGGACCAATGCGAAGAGGAGTCCAAAATACAGGTCTTCTCCAAGGCCTTGCAAAAAACTAACACCTACCACAAATATCACACCTAGGGTTTTTCATACTTCACACACACCGAGAATCCTTCATTCGCATTTGATCGTGAACAGACTGCTCTAGGACAAGGAATGGCACTGAGAGAGCCATGCCCTAATCCCTGGACTGTATCAAAAAGGTTGTGATTGTCGGGAACATCCTCTGTTCCCAAAGTATCTCAACGCCAGAGACTCCTCATGCTCCAGTCCAGCCGAAGTGTAAAATGCCATGGTACTCGGCCTCTGCACAGGAAGTCCTCTTAATCCCAGTAGGCAGTAGGAAGTGTGAAGATGCAGGGGCGAAAAAACGACAAAGTTCATTTACATGCAAATGGTCTTTTTAAGACCCATGAAGTACTCGGTGCGGCTGTTGCGGGCTGACACACGACGGGGGTGTGGGGGCCTGAAGCAGAAGCCCTTTAAGCACAATGGATTTTGCCCTCCTGCAAGAACCATGTCTCTGCCTCACGCCTGCATTTCGTGCCGCTCGCGTTTAAAAAGCGGTGGCGCGAAAGGTCTTGTGGGGATGTGTCACAGTGTGCGCGCTGAATCCAGGACATTGCGCGCTCCTGGTGACCATCGTGAGCGCGCGCCCACACGCGCACGTTAGTGGGAACAGTGGTCCTAAGTATACCACAGAACCCTGCCCTATCTGGCACTTACTTGCCTTGATAATTATTCCCACCCTCTGCAAGGCCTTCAATACTTCACAGAGGTGTTGCAAATGTTCCTCCCAACTGGAGCTGAACACTGTAATGTCGTCCAAGTAAGCGGCGCTGAAGTCCTCCAGCCCACTCAGCACCTGGTTAACCAGTCTCTGGAAGGTGGCAGTGGCGTTCTTCAACCCAAAGGGTATAACCTTGAACTGGTAGTGCCCTTCAGGCGTTGAGAACGCTGACCTCTCCTTGGCCCCCTCGGTCAAGGCAATCTGCCAGTACCCAGATGTCAAATCAAATGTACTGAGTTTCCGGGCAGTTCCCAGCCGATCCACGAGCTCATCAACTCTGGGGATTGGGTGCGCTTCAGTCTTAGTGACTGGATTGAGCCCACGGTAATCCACACAGAACCAAAGTTCAGGAGTGGCACCTGGCGCAGCAGCTTTTGGCACAAGGACCACCGGGCTGGCCCAGGGGCTGCTGGATGGCTCAATCACCCCTATCACCAGCATCTTGGAAACCTCCTCCTTGATGCTCGCCCTGACCTTATCAGCTACCCTGTAAAATCTTTGTCTTATAGGCGGACTGTCTCCAGTGTCCACATCATGGACGCACCATTGGGTGACTCCTGGGGTCAGGGAGAACAGTGAAGCGAACTGACCCAATACCTGGCGACAGTCCCTCCACTGTTCCGGTGTCAGAGTAGCCGAGAGGTACACCCCATCCACTGACCCATCCTTCTCCTAGGCTGAGAGGAGGTCAGGAAGGGGTTCACTCTCCCCTTCCGCCCCGTCATCTGTAGCCAAGAGCATGGTCACCTCAGACCTCTCATAGTGTGATTTTAGGCAGTTCACATGGAGAACCCTCCTAGGAGAACGTAAGTCCACCAGGTAGGCCACTTAACTCCTGCGCTCTACCACCTCATAAGGCCCAGTCCACTTATCCTGGAGCGCACGAGGCTCCACTAGCGCATTAACGCACACCTTCTGCCCAGGTTGAAACTCGACCAGAGTGGCATTCTGGTCCTACCACCGTTACATACCTCCTGGCTGGCTTCCAGGTTCGTCTGAGCGAGCTGCCTGAAACGCCTAGTTTGGTTCCTGAAGGCCAGCATGTAGCTGTATACATCCTCGGGGGGTTTAGTAGGAGCCTTCTCCCAGCCCTCCTTCACCAAACTCAAGCGTCCTCTGACCGGGTGCCCATACAGGAGCTCAAAGTGACTGAACCCCAATGACTTCTGTGGCACCTCCCTATAGTCACACAGCAGGCATGGCAAGAGGACGTGCCAATTTGTGCCTCTTGGGTTCCTCCAGACGTGTATTCATGCCCTTCAAGGTCCGGTTAAACCTCTCAACCAGACAATACCCTGGGGGTGGTAAGGTGTGGTGAACTTATAAGTTACACTGCACTCCTTCCACAGAAATTTCATATACCTCAATATGAAATTAGTACCCTTGTCGGACACCACCTCTCTGAGGAACCCCCACACAGGAGAAAATCCCCATCAGTGCACGGCACACCACGAGGCTGTCATCGTCTGGGGAGGGATGGCTTCTGGGTACCGGGTGGCGTGGTCCACCAAGACCAGGATGAACCTGTTGCCCATGGCCATCTTGGGATCCAGAGGGCCCACAATGTCAATGCTCACTCTCTCAAGGGGTGTGCTGACCACAGGGAAAGGTTGAAGGGGAGCCTTTTGCTTCCTTCTCACTCGCCTGACAAGTCTGACAGGTCCTGCAATGAGTATCAGAATTCTAGTGCATCTGGGGGCAGTAGAAGTGGGTGACAAGCTGCTGAAAGGTCTTGTCCTGCCCCAAATGTCCCGCCATTGGTACATCATGAGCCAAGCCCAATATGAAGGCTCTGAAGCGCTGTGATACCACCGGTGCCCTAGCCGACCCAGACTCAGCCATCTTAGGCTCACTATACAGGAGATCGTTTTCCCAGTAAATCAAGTGTGATCCCGATTGATCACCTGCTGCCTGGTTTGCTGCCTCCTGCCGCAAACCCAAAAGAGAAGGGCACGTCTTCTGCTCCTCACAGAATTCCTCCCTGGAGGGCCCCCCTTCCTGCTCCCATTCGGTCAGCCCGGGTAGGTCCCCCAGTTCAGCCACTTCTTTCCCCGTAGGTTCCAGGGCACCCCCTCAAAGGGTGCCTCCTCCTGGACCGTGGGAACTGTGGGGGCCGGTTTCCAGTGCCTCCTGCCTCTTCTTTTACTGGTAGGCACCTGGACCACTGTTTCAGGCTCAGGGTTCTCTTGAATACCTTTACTGGCTACCATAGACCGAGTGGTCACACAAGCCCACTCAGGTAGACCCAACATCTCCAAATGCGCCTGGCGCTCCACCTCCTTCCAGGGGAACTCTCCAGGTCATTCCTTATCAGACAGTCTACAGGCATGGACGGAATTACAACAACCTTGAAGGATGCTGAGACCCCTTCCCCTTCAACGGGAACCAGCACCACCTTGCAGAGGCACACTGAATTGTCTGCTGACATTACAGGGTGAAGCACATTGGGAATGACTTGCTTTTCAGACACTCACTGACACCGGACACATGTCAAACTGGCACCCGTGTCCGTTAGAGCCTCCACCCTCCACCCATTGATGGTCACCCAGTGCTTGTACTTTTTAGTGTTCTCAGGCAGAGGGATTTCCTTGACCATCTCTTGGTCTCCTAAGGAGGCCAGGGTCATAACTGCTTGCTGCTCCCCATTCCAAGTACTCAATTCCTCCCCTAACGCTCACTCACTAAACCAGGTGTTGGAGCACCAGTGGGTGCAGATGACTTTTTGGGGCATTTAGGGGGAAATATGACTCACTTCTTTACAGAAGTAACACGTAGGAGGACATCAGGGCTCCTTCTTGCCCTTGGAGGCCCAGGCCCTCCTGGCCTTGGTAGACTGGGACCCTTTCTTGGGGTAACAACCTTGGGGCTCTTTAGAGGACTCCTTGTGGTTACTCTTGTCCTCCCCCACGGGGGGGCCCTGCATACTCTTGGCAGTGGTGTTCCCAATCCCCTTGTGGACCCGGGTACTAGTCCAGTGGTCCGCCTCCTCAGCAAGCTTACTGACTACATAAGTGCTCCCAACTGATTAAATTGCATAAGCCCTTAAAATCATTGACCTTGCTGCCCAGCATCCTACCATCCAGTGCCCGTGTGTACTCATTCGCACATTCTACCCAAGTACGGGATTCTAGTTTCTTGAAGGTCCTGAACTTCTGCTGATATTGTTCAGGAGTGAGCCCATACCGGAGGCATAAATCCTCCCTCATGTTGGCATAGGTCAGGGTTCCCACCCTCTCTAAAGGTGATAGAACGTGTCTCCCCGAAGCCTCAAAGTGTTTCCATTGGCCCGCCCCCAATGCTTTTCAGACACCTCGTTCTTACTGCGATCTCATATTCCGTGAAACACGCATAAATGTGTACACCTTCCCTCCTGGCACTGGTGTTGCGCTGCCATGATTTGAACTGGGCTCGGCTTGTCTACCCTTAGTGCCCAGTTCCCTCATGCTTAACTCATGAGCGGAGAGAATCAGTTTCTCTTTCAACATGAGAGCGTTCCTGCTCTCCTCTGCATGGGTTTTAAGTTTTAACACCTCCAACTCATGCAGTCTGACCCTTTGGTTTCCCTCCAACTCCTCTGGTGAAAAAGTTCTCCCTGAATGGCTACTACCAGCCCCTGCGGCTGGTCCCTCCACTGGCAAATCTTGTGAACCAAATCCATTCCTTGGGTCATCCTCATCCACCTCAACATCACACGTCTCCCAAGCCTCTTTGGCTTCCCACCAGGCCCTCAAGGCCACTTGCAGCTTCTCATTCTTGGCGCTACTCTTCCTGGGACATCCCAAAACTCTGCAGAATTTCCTCAACTGATCAACCTTGTAGGTAAACAATGCCTCAACGTTAAACACTAATTCTGCAGCTCACTGGCTATCTGGCTCCCCCCCCCCCCGAGACATGATGTGGGGTTTAAAGCTTACTCAACAATAGAACCACCAAATCCAAACAATATATTGTTTCATCGTGGTCTGCGATCAATTTATGATGTACACAAACTACTGTGAGTGGTTTTGCACATACAGGTTTTAATTACGTTAGGATCATATCCCACCGCTCTGCCGCCAAATGATGGAAGCTGGAGTCCCAGTCCTGCACTACTGTCACCTAGTGCGAGACCCGGGGCTCCCCACTCAACGTTAGGCCAAGTAAGGATACCGTTTGAGATAGCCCTGCTCACCCCCTAAGTAGCTTGGCACGAGTAGCCGGCCTATCTCCAAGGAACGAGTATTCTGTATCTGCAAGCACGCCCACAGCAACCCCCTGGTGACACCACAAATGGACTCCACAGGAGTTTGATAAAAACGAGTATAAACTTTGTACAAAAAGATATACAATCAGACCCCACGATACATAAGCCAACATACAATAAAGGGTAATATTCGTTCCGGCTGGCAGGTAGGTTCTAATCCCAACCACCGCTTTCAAAATGCTACGCTGGTCATAATGTTAGAATCACACACGTTGCAATGGACAAACAATAGTGCACTGCGTAACGATACAATCCAGTGCTGGGCAAAGGAGAGATAAAACTATGCTTAACGATACACCCCGGTACCTGCAATGGGAGAAATAATGCAATGCCTACCGCTACGTTCATGACTGCGCAATGAAGGAATAATGCAATGCGTCACACCCCAATCACGTACTTTGCAATGAAGAAATAATGCAACGCGGGCCGCTACAATCATGTACTTTGCAATTAAGGAATAATGCAATGCGTAATTACAATCATGTACTTTGCAATGAAGAAATAATGCAATACGGGCTGCTACACTCCTGTACTTGGCAAGGGAGAAATAATGCAATGCATAGCACTAAAACCGTGTACTTCGTTAGGCAATAATAATGTCAGGCGTCATAAGACAGTCCGGCAGTTCGTTAGCAGCAATGTTGGCAGTGTCTATTAAAACAATCAGCCTCTTCGATAACAGTAGCCCCCCATACAGTTCAACAATGACACAGAATAACGCTTCTTACTCTGGCCCTTGTATTGCCACTCCTTTCGTCAGTACGGGCCCCCGTCTGAGCCAAAGCAAAGGCTCACGTCGTAAGAAGGACTGAGAGGCCGAGAGAGTGTCCCTCCGAGTCCGCACCCACCAAGGTAGTAATCCACATTACCTGTGGGCGCGACCCCACTCTCCTCTCTGCCTTCCGTGAACTGGGCCGTCAATGCAGAACTCTCTCAATGGGCCTCAGCGGCTCGGCCTGGTAGCTGAGCTCCTCCGGGACTGCGGATCCGGGCCGCGACTGTTAGGAAGGTCTCAGGCGGCCACAGGACAACATACCACACACCCCTGAGATTACTTTTACTCCGGGTGCACGTTCACCACCGCACCCTCCGGGTCTCTTCTGGCACAAAGCCTCACACACAACGCTGATGGGACTCCACGTCGACTCCGAGTGCAGGCTCACCAGGCACTCCTTCCTGCGGTCTCAGTTGGCACCAAGACACACACTCCGCATTGCAGAGACTCACTTTCTTCCGGTGCACACGATGATCAGCCAATCACCTCCTGTTGCAAAGTCATCCTGTGCCCTGGGAACCCCCCAACTTTTTGCTGACTGGAACTGCTGGTAACTGACTCTGACTGACCCTGGACTCTGTTTAACCAGGCCCAGTGCCAGTGCCAAGCTAAAAGGAACACATTAGAATACAGTTAAGACACCCAACAAACACTAGGATACACTATGCCAAGTGTGAAGTTCTTTGACCTAACAAGAAAGAGACTTAACCATGCCGGATGAACTTTTAAATCCCTTGAGGATAATCATAAAATTGTTTCCAACAATAGTGTATTGTTATGCATTCCAATTTTGTTATGTTTAAGTAACAACGATTATTGGAGGTTTTACAATGTTGTAAAGATATTTAATTAATCATATACAAATAAATATTACTTACTTACACTATGGTATGGTGGGGTACCCCTGTATTTGGCATGACCTACCCCTTAAGCCCCTAGTATGTAATAGGGCAGGGGATTGAAACTACCTAGAAGTCTCCAGTATCCTGGGGCATGACAGTTTAGAGGCCAGCAGATTTTCTGCACTAGCATGTGTGCAGTGCTGAAGCCTGAGGTCAGTTTAAAAGAATCCCTGGTGGCCAGGACAGCTTAAATTGTGCTCAAACTCGACTTTGGGGGTAGGGGCCCTTACAAATGAAAAACCTACCATGTTTTTGCATATTAGGGACCCCCAGGGTCACCCCTAGGTATCCCAGGGGTGGGGGGGGTCAGATATCTATAAGGAGTGCCCTTATAAAATGAGTTTTTATATGCCTGGGTAAAGTGAAATTTTACCCCGCATTGTGTTAAAGAGCTGCTCAAATTCGAATTTGATGCTTGAAGAATTGATTAAGGATAATCTGCATGATTTCTGCAGATTCAGAACCCCTGAAGTCTCCCCTAGGTGCACAGGGGGTGGGGGTCCTTTAGAAATTAGGGAAATACTTATAAAATATGGTTTTATAAGCCCTGGCACTACAAAAGTGGCCCCAGTCATTTTCCCCACTGCTAACCCCATGGACCATAGGTTAACATGGTAGGAAGCTATTGATTAATAAATATTGATAGGAGAGGACTAGCCGGACCATTCAAAGACTTCCCAGAATGGTAGTAGCAAATCCAAGAATATTATATTGTTGAATTTCTCCTAAAGTGTACATACAAGAAGTTATGAGACTTTCTTGTTTGTAATTCCAAATTCAGCCTTCCAGTGGTCTGCCCTGATTGGTCAGAGTTTAGTGGATTAGTCAGGCTGCTTTGAAGAGTTGATAAGGAACCCCTCGGGTTAATCACTCTGCTGAGAGGGCAGTGTGCTGGTCTATAGGAATGCCAGGCCAGGGGGTGGAGTCGTAAACCATCCGCTTCAAAGGTAGAGGGGAGGCCTGGGTTTTAGTCCACTCGGACAGTCTTAACCCAGAGTCAGGGGTAGGCTTAAGGAAGGAATGTGCAGATGGTAGGGGGAGAATCCATGGAAATAAGCAATCTCAGGGGGTGTGTTTTTAGCCATCTCTGGTTCCCTACAGTGGATTATTTTCGTTTTGGTGTCATTTAAAAGATAAAAATATTACCTATTTTCATAAATTGGTGTTGGATTATTATTTTGTGTTGTGTCTTAATTATTTACTGAAATTGGGTTTTTGAATGCTTTACATACCTGTCTTTGAAGTTAAGCCTGTCTGCTCGCAGCCACGTTACCAAGGGTTGAGCAAAGGAATAATTTTCTAAGACCTATGCTGAGTCCTATCATGTGTTAGTGGCCTTATTGCCAGTGGCAGACCTACATTTGCCGCTACCAATAACCCACTTTCCAACACCTCCACAGTGCCAGGTTGAACCAAAGCATGCACACTGCTTTACTGAGACTTACTCCAACTCCAGAGCCCCAATATCCAGGTGCTCTTTACCAATGCCTTCGGCCACACCACGACACACTCAACGTGTCCGAGCATCACTTCTCCTCCGGTGCACTCGATTACCAGGCGCTCTTCACCAACGCCTTCGATGCACCCCAACACGCACCCTGCGCATCCGAGACTCACTCCACATCCGGGGCACACGCCGACCAGGTGCTCCCCACCAGCGCCTGTGGTACACCACGACACGCACTCTCCGCGTACGAGTCTCGCTTCGGTGCTCACGCTGACCAGGTGCTCTTCACTAACGCCTGCGGTGCACCTCGACACACACACTCCGCGTCCGAGTCTCACTTCAGTTTCAGTGCACACTGACTAGACACTCTTCACTAACGCCTGTGCAGGGCTCGAAAAATTCACTCGACCGCTCGCATTTGCGAGTGAGATTGATTAAGAACGAGCTATTTTTAGGTCCTACTCGCCCTTCCTGGCGAGTAGGAATACAAACTTGACACTTGACCTCTGCCTCTGAAAGCAGAGGAAATGTGACAAGATAGCAAGATTTAAAGGCATCTTTATTGCTCATAAAGTAAATGAGCAATAAAAATGCTTTTAAATCTTGTTAACTTGTCACATTTGCTCAGTTTTCAGAGTTTGAGGTCAAGTTCATTTAAGTTAGGTCGAGGAGAGTTTGTAGTCTACTAGACCTGCAGGTCTAGAGCGTTTTTTATGATTTGTCGAGCCCTGCTGTGGTGCACCACAATCCGCACCCAGAGCGTTTGAGTCTCACTCCTCCTTCGTGTGTCCAAGATCACGGGGCACACCTTCCGAGGGTCTCAAGCTGCCACAACACGCGCCCACCGTGTCACTTGAAACTTCTCCAGAAACTTCTATGTTCCTGTGTTTCCAAACAAGGAAGCCAGCTCACCTCGGGCCCTTGGGGTTACAAGACACAGTACAAAGCACAGTCTTTGTCAAACAAGGGGACCCAGCGCCTCCAAGCACAGTCCCAACAGCCTCTTCCTTGGTTGGAATAGCAAACTGCAGACCAGTCCCAGATCATGAAGCAAGGGTTGGTCTTTCCCGAGCAGTCTCTTCAGTTGCTCCTTCCTTGGCAGAGGTTCCTCTTGACCATAAAATGGGTCCAAGCCTTTTCAGTCTCAATTTATTTCTGTTTCATCCCAACGTTCAGGGGTTTCAGCTATCACAGTTATTCCCCTTGATGTCTTTGAAGTTTGTTATGCTCAGGGGTCCCGGACCCCTCCCTAAATCAGTTCTGGGTGTCTCCTTCCCAGTGTCACCTTTCTCCCTTTGATAATGGGGTCTGGATCCTTAATCACTCAGCAGGAGATGGGTCAGTCAGTTTATAGCACCAGCCCAGGCCTTTTCACCTCCCGGGCTTCTCCTCCCCCTAATCTCCAGATGCAGGGCACCCTGGTGCCATCTCAACCCCTCTCTGGGTCAAGACCTCTCCGAGCTCCTCTCACCTCTCAGATCCAGATAGTCAATCCACATTCAGCAGAGACACACAGAAATGCTTAAAGCACAGAACTCAGCCACTTTCTAAAAGAGTGGTTTCATAGAAAGATGTGTAATGACACTGTGAGTTTATACATACTAAACTTCACCTCTCCATTATAAACTTACAGGAAACTAGGCTACCAAAACACAATACCCAGCCTCCCCCATTCTGTCCTATGGGCAGAATGACCTTTCTCCAGTGAAAACAAAATGGAGTGTTTTCCACTGTCAGGACATAGCACACACCTCAGTATATGGCCTGACTTTTACTTACACTGCACCCTGCCCAGGGGTTTGCCGGGACCTACCACAGGGGTGCCCAATGTGTATGTAAAAGGGAAAGTAAGGCCTGACAAGTGGTTACACTTGTCAGGACAACATGCTAACTTAGCAAACTGCTGCAGGCCCTACACTGCAGGCCTGAGTTCCCTTCTCTGCGCACCTTTGCATTACTATCCCTGGCACACACAGTGCACATCACTAGAGACTTTACTAGTAAGGCACACATACCAATCATGGCCAACGAATTACTATTACACTTTACATAGGGAACACTTGTACTTTGACACTGATCAGCGGTGACAAAGTACCCAAAGCATCTAAAAGGAGTTAGAGGCAAAAAAGCCTGGTGTAATCACACCAAGATAAGCCAGGTCTAACAATGGGTAGCCTAGCAAGCTGTTTGGGAGGCTTTTGAATGTGGGGCCCTTGTGCGTGGAAGGGCTGAGTAGCTTGGGTTACTCTTAAAAACACAGACTGAATCATTTCTGTGCACGAACGACTGTGAGCAAAACAGTGGAGTGCAATGGCCCATGATTAGCTTACATGATCAGGTATTAGGCTTATTAGGGTTAGGCAAGGTATCTAAATAACAATCTTGGGCATACACAGATGAATCAGGGCTAGAAACTGAGTTAGTGGTGTATTGAAAGTGAATTTGTCAGTGCTGACTGACAGGTCTGGCTTCTTCCCTGAACCTCCTCCCCACTTCCAGCTTGTCTCACACTCCCTTTTGCACATGCTCTAAGCTTCCTATCTCTCTATCGCCCTCAGATCTTCCCTGGAGCCATAATGGACCGAAGGCTCACAATGCCCTCTGCTTCCACACAACTCTATATCTATGCCAAGCCTTTGTATCTGTTAGCACACACGTGGTGCTCCAACTGATGGCAGGGTGACAGTAGCTTGGGATTAGCAGTATTTTCCAGTTGGCTTCAGGCACCTGTTGCCTCCACCTGACAACCTACAGGCAACAACAGGAAAGTGTGTTGACGGCAGCGAACACCACCAGCATGTATTGTCACTTCTCTGTGAAAGGCTGACGGCAAGCTTCATAGCTGATGTGCATGCATCCGCTCAACTTCCGCACACCTGTAGCTGATGCTTCTGACACACTCAGCTCCTTCTCTTCTTAAATAGTCCAAAAAGCTCCTCTGAGAGTATCCAATCTGTAAAATGTGATGTGTTGTATCCGTTTCCGATGGTGATCACATTTTGTGGAATGTACCATTCATGTGGAATGTGGTATTCCACTGTACTCTTGTACAAGGATGCTAAGTTAAGGCAATCATAATATTCCTGTACGAACGAGAGTCATTCCTTTACATATCAAAGTGCAAATGTACTATTTTGTCACACAGCGCATTGCAGCATCCAAAGTTGTGCTGCGGTGCGTGAAAGGGAGAGAGGAGAACAGCACCATCTGTGCAATGATATGGAACTGCTGCTCTCTTCCCAAGCGCTAGTACACAATCACAGGGCCTCATTTATGAAAGCCTTGCGCCACCGGTGCGTCACTTTTTCCCATGTTAAAAGTGACGCACTGGCGGTGCAAGGCCTTCATAAATAAGGCCCACAGTGCTTAGCACCACGCGCATGCCTTTGTACTATTGTACCAAGGCGTATGCCTCTAGCTTATGTTCCAGAAAAAAAAGGCTTTACTTTTGAACATTCCCCTTGTTTTTTACCGTACAGGATGCATGCAAAGTTAAAAAAGCCTGAAGAAAAGTAGCAAATTCTTCTTCTTTATACCTGCCCCTGGGAGGTGTCATTTTTTGACACAAAGCACTAACTACAAATGTTAGCAGCTAGGGGTTTGCTTAAAAAACTATGGATGGTTTTGTATGGGAACTCTCACATACCACCCATGGGATGCCCCCTTTGCTGGAAAGTAATTCAAACATTTAACCAACTGTCCAGCGCAAAACAAGTTTTGTAGTGGAAAGTAATTTAAAAATCAATACTTTGTACCGGTTTGCACTATTTTTGGTGACTATCAGCTAGATTCATCAAAGACCCGTTTTGCGAGTCTATAATAGCGATTCATAAGGAATCGCTATTACAGACTCGCAAAACGGGATTCATGTAGGAATCGCAATATTTATTGCGATTCCCACTGATTCCTTATTTGCGATTAGCTAATTGCTAATCGCAAATAAGGAATGACTCCCCATGCATTCCTATGGGCCTAAAGGCCCATAGGAATGCATGGGGAGTCATTCCTTATTTGCGATTAGCAATTAGCTAATCGCAAATAAGATTGCGATTTCAAGGGTGCCAGGGTGTCCAAAGGACACCCTGTAGCACACCTGATATGCAAATTTACACAGGTGTTGCGCACACACATGTCCAAAGGACATGGGTGTGTGTAACATGCAAATGAGAAAAATGCACTAAAGTGCTTTTTTCTATTTTTTCGCTATTTACCACGAAGTCAGACTTCGTGGTAAATAGCGACCAAAAATTACGAATTCGCAATGTAAAATGGTTCATGAATTGCATTTAAGGAATCTCAAATAGAGATTCCTTAAATGCAATTCCTCGCAAATGTGCGAATTCTTTATTAGCGAATTTTGCATTTGGGATGATGAATCCCAAATGCAAAAATTGCACTCGCAAAGGGCCAGATTCTCAGAATCTGGCCCTTTGCGAGCGCAATTGAGCTTGATGTATCGAGCTGTTAGTACTGGTGCAAACTGTTAATAAAACTCACCCATATTATTTTGGTGCCAAATATTAGTAGAAAGACTTTGGGTCAGATTTATCAAGGTTTTGCGAAGCCCTTGTGTCACGTAAGGGGGAGCAAGGATGGCGTAAAATCTAAGTGAGATTTATCAAGCCACACACAAGGCCACTTTGCGTGGCCCTGCATAGTTTGATAAATCTGGAGTTACGCAAGCCAGCCTACAATTACTCTGCCCCAGGAAGGCGTTCCAGGGGTGAAGCTTGGGTGTTGCCACGCACTGCCCATAGATTTTGGTGCAGTCCCAGATTTACCATTAGTGATAGACCTGGGAAAGCATTATGTTTCGGCTACTGGAAAGTAAATTCCAGATCAACGTTCGCTTCAGTTTGCTTCGTATTTGTTGACTTTGCACAGGCACAAAGTGTTAATGAGCCTGGCCCTTAATATAAAAAGATTACATTTGGCAATTCACCATCCCTTTTCATTTCATTCATCTACATCCAGACATAATTCTTTTGTGAAGTCATGCAAAGATACCCAGAAATGAAATTAAACAAAAACAACTTATAAAGCGCAAACAAATGCCTGAAGGCGTCAAGCAATCTTACATGATCCCAAGCCCCGGGAACATCCGTTACAGAGTAAAAAGCCTGTTTTCTACCACATCCTCTGTGCTAGGGAAAAGCACGAAAGTCTTCCTTGTCAGGTCACAATTTTAACCACATAATCCTGAACTGTTTCTTAAAGACACTGGGCCATATTATCAAGCAAGGGCGATACATTATCGCTGCTTTTATCGGCAGGAAACCGCCGCTAAAGCGGCGATAATGGGCGTGATAATATGGCCTTGTGAATTTCCATAGAAGCCCAGGTAAACACCAGAACCTGGGCTTCTATGGGAATTCACAAGGGCATATTATCAAGCCCATTATCGCCGCTTTAGCGGCAGTTTCCTGGCAATAAATGCGGCGATAATGTATCGCCCTTGCTTGATAATATGGCCCACAGAGTTCCTACATATGCTATTTTGTTCGGTAAACATTCTGCAGAAAGAAAACTCAAGGAAATGTGTCATTAACGCTACATTTTACTGAAAGGGGAAATGAAACCCCGAGAAATGTGAAAAGGAAAGTTTGAAGAAACAGCGCGAGAACAGAGGAGAACAAAGGAAGAGGTAAAACACCTTTAAAAGGACAAATAAAGGACACCATCACCTTCAAAGAGTGTCTCTTAGTAAAATGCTAAAACAAAAAAAAAAAAAGAGTGCGTTGTTAGACAGCTACATAAAATTAGGAGAATAGTAAACTGAACTAAAATCTGTCAATGTAACCTCGAATAAATGCGAGCGGCTATAACACGTGCAGCCTTCTAAATTCTACATTTTCTGCAACCACTCATAGTTTCATAAAACGTGCTGATTCCCTTTTTGATGGCCTACAGTTTGGTTTGCTTGTGTTTTTTTAACGAGTCGGGTATGAATCTAGGAAGAAAAATAGAACTTGAGAGAGTTCTTATAAATACCACCCATTTCACAATGACAACAACACAAACAACTCCCTTTTAGATCTTTTGTCAGAAATATACACCGAGGGCAAAGGGTTACACTGGGCGTCACAAAAAATCTGTACCATTTTGCATATGATTAATTGGAATCTAGCCATACACTATAATTCATGTGCTAAAGATTCATCCTTGTAATCTCTACTTACTTTAACAAATGTTAGTGCATCCAGCATGCAATCACCAACAGTCCCAGCCGCAATCCCTCGATGCGTCGGTTCTTGCAGAGGCAACAGGCGCTGCGGCGGTCTCCGCAGCTGCGCGGCAATGTGTGGATATTCTTCTTGAGCCATGGAGATGCGTCAGGAAAACAGCTGCAAGAAGAACAATGTGTCGATTTCTGTAGTTCTTAGAGTTTCTTCTTGCTTCCAGCTCCCAAGTAGCAGCAAAACCTCCAGAGGCACCGGCACCTCTTGGCAGGTCAGAACTCACAGCAGAAGAGTTCAGGGGAGCTGGGGGTGAAATCTTTGTGTCCCTGAGACTTCAGAACTGGAGGCCAGCTCAATTCAGGCCGTTGGAGATCTCCTTGAAACAGGGGACGTAGCACACAGGAAAGTCCTTCTCCGTTCCTTGGCAGAAACAGCAACTGCAGGCCATCCCCAGACACACAGCAAGGGCAGTACTTCTCCTCAGTTTCTCCAGCTCCTTTCCTTGACAAAGGTTCCTCTTGAATTCCAGGAATGATCTAAAGTTCAGGGGTTTTAGGTCTAATACTTATACCCCAAAATGTTTTTGTTGTTGTTGTGTAAGGGGCTCTGAGCCCAGTTCAAACCAGTTCTGGGGGGCACTCTGCAAGTGCACAACAACATCCATTGTCATTGTGAGCCTTGGCCCCAGCCACACACAAAAAAGGGGGTGGAGCCAGTATTGTAGAAGGCAGGCACAGAACTATTCAGGTACAGGTGCTACTCCTCCCACCACTCCAAATGCAGATCAGGCCTATTCAGACTAGTGCTGACTCATCCTGATTCCTGGGGCCACTGCAGCTCCCCAGCCCCTGTCACTCCAAAGACAGACAGTCAACCCACAAACAGGCAGAGGCACAAAGGATGGTTGAACAAGAAAATAGCTATTATCTAAAAGTGGAATTTTCAAACACAATTTAAAAACCACCTTTGCTAAAAGATGTGCTTTAGAAATGAGGGTCTCTAGTTGGCAGAGGTAGGTACCTGTGTCAAAGTAGGGGCTCTTGCTTCTAGTCAAGGTAAGGGGAATACACTTCTAAAATAACCCATGCTCACGCCTTTGGTAGCTTGGCACGAGCAGACAGGCTTATATCAGAGGCAGTGTGTAAAGCATGTGTGAACACATACAGTAATACAGTGGAAACACTACAAAGGGACACCACACCAGTTTAGAAAAATAAATAATCTTTATCTAAACCAAAACAAGACCAAACAACAAAAATCCACAATCCAGTTATTGAAATATCCACAAAAATAGGTGATTCTCTTAATTTAAGTCTCTAACAACAAATAACTCCACCTGGAGTTATCACAACGTCATGACAGATAGAAATCCCAAAGTATGAGGTACGCAGCATTGGGCGTAGAGTCAAACAGACCCACAAAGTACAGTACCTTGGAAATGATGAAAACAAGGACGTTGCATGGCGTCGGGTGGGGGATGCTTCATTGGTGCTGAGCAGCGTTGGTTCCTTACGACCCCAGGGAAGGTGAAGCCTCCGTTCCGTACTGCAGTGCAGGGGAGGCGAGACGTCGGTTCCTTACTGTGTCGGGGAGGTGACGTCAAAGCGGTAGTGAGGCATATGTTCCTTACGACGGTGCGGTGTCGATGGATTCAGGTGTCACCAACGTCGAGTATCGACAACGTGTTGATGAAGCGCCGGCGTCTGAGTCAGCGTTCTTCCCGTTCTGGTCTCCTTGATCCTCTCATTTAAGTAAGCAGGACCACTATTGTAGAGGACTTGGTGGGCCCGGGTCAGAAATTTGAACATTATGCTCTTGTGCACTGGAAGCCAATATAGCTTCTCACGGAAGAGAGATACTGAGGCATATTTAGGTAGCCTGTAGATGAGGTGTACTGCCTTGTTCTATATCACTTGTAAATGCTGGACTAAGTACTCAGGAAGACCCAGATACAGAACGTTGACATAATCCATTCAAGACAAGATCATTGCGTTGAAAACCGTTACTTGAGATTTATAGGGGAGGAGGTACAAGAATTTCCTGATCATAGAGGATCCAGAGACATGTTCAAACCACTGCCAAAATCTGAGACTTGAAGGAGAGTTGGGAGTCAAACATCCCACCCAGGCTTCTAGCTATTGCCATGGGAGGCGGTGGAACATCACTGGGCCAAACTCCTGTCTACCCTGAAAAAGGGTTCAACCCATACAATAGGATCTCAGTTTTGTCTGGGTTGCATTGTAGTTAGTTAGACAGAAGCCAGTTCAACAGTGCCTTCATACAGAGGGCAAAAAAATTTTGGGCACTCGCTGAATCCCTTTTATAAGAGAGCAGAAGCTGCCTATCACCCCTATGTGATACAATCTTGATGCCCAAAACATCTACCAGTCGGGCCAGTGGACTCATATAAATATTAAAAAGACTAGGGCTCAAAGAGGAGCCCTGTGGGGCACCCCATTTCAGTCATGTGGCTCTGGAAGAGCAGGGGTTCATCCAGACAACCTGTTCACGGTTTTCCAAAAAGGAGCTTAGCCAGCCAAGTGCAGCCCCCGACACTCCAGATGTTTCAGCCTTTGTAATAGAATGCTGTGACCCACCGTATCAAATTCTGCTGACATGTCCAATAGCACTAGTGCCACATTGAGGCCGGAATCCTGACTAGTTTTGATGGATTCAGAGCCCTCAAGGAAAATTGTTTCTGTACTGTGACAGGCTCTAAAGCCATTTTGGGATTAGTGTAAGAGATTAATGTCGGTCAGAAACGTAGTGAGCTTACGATTCGCTACCTTTTCCAGAACGTTTGCTGCTGCTGGCAATAAGGAGACAGGTCTGATGTTTGCTGGAACATCTGGGCCCGCATTAGCCTTAAGAAAGGGACCACATTTGCTCTCTTCCAGGAGTTAGGTATGACATCTGAGTGGAGAAAGATGGAAAACAACTCCTGATAAATTAGGGCTGTGTTGTCAGCTATGGTCTTCAGGATCTGAGGTGGACAGGAATCTTCCGGGGACCATGATCTACAAAGTGCTAACATCACCCTCAATTTATCAGTCATAGGAGCGAGAAAGCAAGTCAGCTTTGTTTAAGCTGAGGGTCCTGTTAAAACACCTGGGCTTGGTATCAGATCAAAACGCTGACTAGGACTTTCCAAATTGGCCTGGATTGGGTGATATTTTCCTCAAAGAAATCACTGAGTCCATCACAAAGCTCCTGATTTTTATCCAGTGGAGCACCAGTGTTTTAGGGTCAAGGAAGCTAGAGACAATCTTAAATGTATCCAGTATTGGGGTATCTTTCTTAGATTCACATGCTTGAATCATTCCCCGTCGTCGAAGTGGGAGACTCCCGGTAATATAAATAAAGCAGTAATTAAAGAACTTTCATAGGCTATCATGGAGGCAATCATGCATTTAATAGCCTAGCTATAATTGGACCAATCTTATATACGACCAATCAGTAACCAGCACCCTCTAGAACCTTCCCAAAGAAAGGCTGAGTCCCTTAGATTTTCACCACATGTTGTGTGTGAAGGGAGTCTCCCCGAGCTCTGCTCAGTTCTTCATCATTTCTCTCTAATAAGTCTTATTTTTCTTACTGGACAATATCTGACAGGAAAGGACTATTTCGCCCTTGTAAATCCTGTGGGGAAAAAAAGGTTTCATATTGGTGATGCCCAAAAGCATTGCATCTATTGCCTTCATCCTCATCACAAGGCAATGTAATGTAAAATCTGCTGCACCTTTTCCTCAAAGACTCTTAGCGATAGAGAGGGCAGACTTTTGTTGTGGCTTAAGAAGACACAAGGAGAGTCTCCTGAGGAGGAGAGTGACACGTCCTCTAAATCCCATAAGAGGCGCAGGTCAGCTGAGGGTCAGTCTGAGGAAGTCAAGAAACACCGAAAACCTCCTATCTGGCAAAAGAAGCTCGTAAAAGCGGGAAAGAATCTAAAGTCTCCTTGGAGCTAGTCTTGCCTCATCATTCTGGGACTTCTAATGCAAAATTGGAATCTTCAGGATCTTCCAAGCATAAATTCACCCACAGATCCGTGTCAGTGTCAGTTTCACAGTCGATGCCCGTCTATTCAGCAACACCAACGACGACTACTCTCGTTGTTGAGACCGTCGACGGCGCCTGCGACAGCCAGCATTGACCTCTCGATCTCGTCGACGAAGACATCAGCAACGAGGTTGCCATCGTAGACGCCAGCAACGACGACACCGTCGACGACAGTTCCACCGTGAACGGCTCCACTGTCACCGAGCACTCCTTCAATGGCTTTGATGACTAACTCAACGGCGGATTTGCCGTCTACAAGAAAATCAGGGTCACTGACTGTCTCGTTGATGATTCTCCCATCTCCAAAATCACTTCAAAAGCAGTCCACACAATCCAGAGTGTCCAGAGCATCGGAACAGTACTACCAACACTAACCAGTTCCTCCTACACAATAGCAGCATTGTAGATATTATGTTGATCCACCAAGGCAAGAACCTGCCCAATTACTCTCTTTTTTAATACAAGACTTACAGGCCATGCTCATGGACTACAGAAAAAGCATCCCTCCGCAAGAGGAACATGTGACAGTACCACAGCCGCTCCATCAGCACCCCCTGTAGCACTGCCTACACCAATACTGCCTCCTCCTGCTACTATTAGGATGGCGCCATGACCCATCATCCCTGTTCCTCCTAGAGAGGATCCATCCTCTTCTGAAGAAGAGCCTGAAGAGGGAGACATTCACAATCCTCCTCCACCCACAGATAAATGAGATAGCTGTATTATACTTACACCATCTCCTCCTCCTTGTCATCCTGCTGACTCACCTCCAGAGGACATTGTAGGTTTTTATTAACCAGATTTCTTTGTGAAAAGATGTTCCTTCGGTGTCCAACTTGTGGAGAGAGGCTATACCCCGCAAACATTTGAGCCATTCATTAAAAAGAGCTTGGTAGACACAGAGGGAACATCTTTTGACAAGGAAATCTAAATCACCTACACAATGGATTGTTTGTGTGTCAACATTTGGACCCCATACTCAGCCTATGAAGAAAATCATTTGCAACAATTGGCACTTGATTAAAGGTGCCATCCCAGACATTGGCCCACCACTGTTTGCTTTCAAGAACTTCAGCATTGGCCAGCAAATTATCAGTTTTGCCTTGCCTCCCTCAAAAAAAGACAACCTCCGTACCATGTTCAACCTTCAACCAATACAAGGCCACCACAAATGTGGCACATGTTCTGTGTGCGGAACTATGATGGAAGGAACGTTATTTAACGATGGACAAAAATACTGGCGACATAACAACTTTACAAATTGCAAATCGAAGAATCTCGTATATGCCATTATTTGTCCTCGCAAAAATGTGTACATTGGCAAAACGAGCCAGGAGGTGCGCCAGCGCTTTGTGGAACATCAATCTAGGCTAAAAAATAAGACAGCTGCCGCTCCACTGGTGGACCATTTTGTCGCGATGAATCACACACAACATGATTTTAAGTGGACTGTATTAGCAGCCATTAAAACCTCTCCTAGGGGTGTGTTAGAACTGTGGGGGCTGTCAGAGGACTTTCAAGGCAAAACCACACAACTTGTGCGCAGAGGAACAGAAAAAGGAGATCCAACAAGGAGGGAAACGCCCTGAACCGCCGTTGGAGTTCGGCGGTTCGCGAGCGGAATTCCAGGATGGCCGCCGACTCGAAAAACGAGTCGGCGGTCTAGTGTTTCTCTACATTCCAGGTGCTGGAGCCTTGGTGAAGTGCCTGCGCAACAGTAAAGGCGCACTTCACCGAGTTTCTTGAGAGAACCAGTCGGCATCTCGGAATGCCAGTGAAAATTCAGAAAAAGAGCCTTAGTCGAGTGGGGGTTTTAAAGGTTACTTAATTCTTAGCGTTACAGAGTTCATCCCGCATTCTATCTAGAGTTCGACCAGCGAAATTTGAAGGAGAAAGAATACCAGAATATACTCGACAGAGTAGAAGAGAAGACTCGAGGAGCATCGCGAGTTTGCCTAAAGGAAGGAGACAAAGAGCAAATATAAGTTACTGTTGACCGTTAGTTGTCAAATACTTGTTCTAGTACAGTTTAGGAAATAACAGCACATTGACAAGTTTCTAGAGACTCATTCTAAGACAAGAATAAAGAAAGAAAAGGCTATTAGATAAACAATTAAGGAAGTCTTGTGTGCATAAAGAAAAACCTGAAATACAGAGAAGGAAGAGTCACTAACGATAAAGAGAGCTACAATAAAAAGACAAGCTTACATCCAGAGATTTTACAAATAATAAGAGCTTATGAGAGAGACGCTCAGAAATGAAATAAGTGAGAAGACATTAAAGACAACAGAAGAGTAGCGCTAGGATCTGAATAGTTAGGTAAGAAGAGTTGGAATTACAGGGAGAAGTTTCAGGAGAGTTAAGAAGAGATTTAAGTTTTCCTTGTTATGTGTGCATTAGGACTTCCATATGTTGTAAGAAGAAAATCGACTTAGAAAGAAGAAGCCGAACAGAACAGATCCGGAGCAGTCTCTTCTTGGTTAATTATTTTACCCAATTCCGCCTTCCCCCTCAGGGGTTCTGGAGAGTCTAGTTTTAAATAATAACAGACTCTGAGTACTCTGGGGGCGGAGTTGGGAAAAAGGCACCACCTGTTCCTGTGCAAGTCGTGGCAAGAGAACACTTCGAAGATAATTTGTCTCTGACAGGGTGGTGATCCTTCGATTCAGCTAACAAGAAAGAATTAGTTTTGACACCGTCATTCGTGGGCTCAATGAACTTTCTGAAATCACGCATCGACAGATATAATAAACTACTGGAAATCTAGTCCAGGTCTTTCAGTTTAAAGCCTGACCGGCAGGCTCCACCCCTCGCAAGTTGTAGTGGTTGAGGAACACTGCGACACTCTGAAGAATGCTTTCTCTCTGAAAACAGAAGGCAAGTGGCTACCGCGGTACGAGCGCCGGTTGGTACCGTACTGCAAGCGCGACTGTTTTACTGATGCATGAGTGGTCCGCGCCACATAACATACAATTTTGTGACAATCTAACACCCAATAGATAAGAGAGCATGCCTTTATCACTGAACACTGCACAGCCACTGTGAGCGGTAGCACGCTCACTCCAGGGCCCGCATTCACAATACTTAAGACAGATCTGTCTTTCACAGGGTAACTCTGACAATTGAACTCCCGGAATTTTTCCTTGTACGTGCAACCCCCATTGGTTTGACGATATGGACACTGTATATAATCCCGGAAACACGGAAAAGGTACGATCATTTAATTTATAGCAGTTCCAATTGTCCCTAGTGTACCACATCCCTCCATTGCCTAGTTTCTAAGATTGATTTTTGTTCCCACAGCTTTTGTAAATAACAAACAAGCACACGACTGGCGTTACAACATACAAACGTCTGGGCTTCCATAATAAAAGGTACTTTTGAATTGGCAATAATCACACTCTTGTAACTTAAAAACAGGGGTCTCCAACTTTATTGACGCCACGCTTCGTAATTTTCAGTTTTTTAGTCACAGATCCCCAGTCCGAGTCCTGAGGAAAACCCTAGAATCAATCAGGGTTTGAAACCCGTTGACATCTGGGAAAAGGCAAATGAGCTTTTTGGTTACTGGATGGGAATTGGTCAAAAGAAAATTCCATCCCAGTGGGCAGACAACCCGCATGATAACTATTTAGCCCTTTGCCCCATACACAGGCAGGATAGCTGGAACTGTCAATGGTCCGCCTGTTATTTATGTGTCAAATATGGACTGGTTATGTGTAGGAAACTTGTAGGACACATAATTGTATTGGCATTGATGTCTTTTCACATGTTTATCATTTATGTTTTTTAGTTTTAATGTTGTATTGTGTTATATTCTCATAAGCATGGTATAATGAATGCTGTGCTATCCACCCTGTGACATTAATGATTGTTCTAATCGACATGTGCATGAAATGAGTCACAAATGATGTGAAATAAATCACATGAACTTAGAATTGTCAGTCTAAGCTCCTATATGCGGAATCTGTAACAACCTATCCGGTCAGTGTTTTGTAATAGAATGGACATAGCCACAACAGTTTTTCATCAACGAGCTGGTGCGGCTGTTTTAAAATGCCAAGGATGGCTTAGGGCAACGTCCTTCCGTCCAGAAGTGCAATCAAAAATATTGGACATGGCGTACAATTTGGACCATCTATTTGGAAAACACATAGACAAGGCTCTACTAGCCATTGAAAATGGATACAGACACAGCCAAAGCATTATGTACCCTATAATATCCCAAAGTGCCCTTTCAGGGTGCACTAGGACGTGGATTTTCAGGCTATAGAGGTACTTTCCAGGTTACCTAAAAGTATCAATCCTTTCAGCCGCAATATAGTCAGGGTTACCAGCAGCAATTTCAATTTCCTCAATAATCTTCAGAATGGTCACACTCTCGGACATCCTTCGGCGCCGCAACAGCGGGGATTACATGACATCGCTGGATTTAGAAGATGCTTATTTCCATGTTCCTCTACACTCCAAACACAGAAAGTTCTTCCGATTTACAGTGGCTGTTACCGCTATCAGTTCTGTGTCCTACCTTTCAGTCTCAAATATGCCTCCATGGATTTTCACCAAGTTTCTGTCCCCAGTAGCAGCCGCCTTGCGAAAGCAGGGTCACCAAGTATTTCCATATTTGGACGATTGGCTCGTGAAAGCTCAATAGGCTTGTCTAGGGACTGCAGCTACCAAAGATTGCATAGATCTGTCCCAAAAATTTGGCCATTCTATAAACCAACGGAAATCATCAACCAATGACGTTCCTAGGGGCCGACTTGGATACCATTCAGAACAAAGCTTTCCTTCTACAAGAAAGACAGGGAAGGTTGAAAACGTTGGCTCTCAGACTATCAAAAAAAAAGAGCACTTCAGTGAGGACATACAAATCTCTACTGGGCATGCTCTCCTCCACAATAGATCTAGTATTACTGGTTTGTCTTTACATGAGGCCTTTACAAGAGGGACTCCAATTTCAATGGGTTCAAACTTCAGGATCCTTCGACGACGTGATAACTATCACTTCACACATTAGAGGAGCGTTCTAATGGTGGACCTTGAAGTCACATCTCTCACAGGGCCTCTCCTTTCTTCCCTCGAACTCGAAATTCATAGTAACCACCGATACGTCCATGGAAGGTTGGGGAGGTCATCTCCAGGACCTTCAGATTCAGGGGAAATGGTCCTCGTCCCAGTGTAAAATGCATATCAACAGGATGGAGTTGAAGGCTATTTTTCTCTCCCTGCAAGCTTTCCTCGCTTGGATAAATGGTTCATCGGTGTTGGTCCGTACTGACAACACCACAAGCATGTTTTATATCAACAAACAAGAAGGAACCAAATCTCTCACTCTCTCTCAGCTGGCTTGCATTTCACAGGATATCCTAACAGCGGAGCATGTTACAGGGCTTCAGAATACTCTGGCAGACACCCTCAGCCGGACCAAAGACAACTGTCACAAGTGGGAGCTCGAACAAGACCAACTGAACAGGATTTATTCACATGGGGGAAAACCAGGGCTGGACCTGTTTGCGACACACGCAAACTCCAAATGCCGGTTCTCCGCAAGCAGATACCCTCTCCCAAATTCTCGGGTGAATGCCCTTTTAAATGCATTGGTCAGGAATATATGCTTATGCCTTTCTTCCCATTCCACTGATACCCAAAGTACTGACAAAGCAAATGGAATACTGCCGCCTTCTTCTGATAGCCCCCAGAAGGCCCATGCAGCACTGTCTCACAGAGCTTCTCCTCCTCTCGGAAGCCCAGCCCATCCGTCTGCTTCTGATGCCAACCCTGTTGACCAGGAACCACGGTCAGATGTGTCACCCAGAGCCAGCATCTCTTCGATTGCATGCGTGGCTCCTGAATTCTTTGAATTTAAGCATTTGACAATCGCACAAGAATGTAAAGACACTATCGCCATATCTCAAGCAGATAGCATCAACAAGACGTACAGACTGAAATGAAAACGGTTCTGCTAATGGTGCCTGCAAAGCAAAGTACATCTGTACCTCTCTGCTCCGGAGCAAATACTACTGTACCTACTGTCTTTAGCTCAAACTTAATTGGTATACTCCTCAATCTGAAAGAAACACATAGTGATAGATTCCTTACCTTAGAATTACCCCCAGGCGTCAGACTGGATTCGGAAAGTTTTCGTCAGCAGTACCCCTGTGCGTCGGTAGGTGGCGTCGGACGGCTCCGCGTCTGTCATTGGCATTGTGTTTGCCGAGATGACATCGCAGGCGCTACTTAGATGCCGCCCACGCGCGCTGACGTCAGTTCTTTCTTTTTCCGCGCCAGATCTGGGAGGAGCAGGAACCGACAGTCAATTTTTGACTGACTTTTTGAGGCTTTTTGTCTTCATTTTTTCATCGAGTCTTCGACTCCTAAGGTGCAGTTAGGATGCCTGGTTCAAGTCTCACCGTATGATGTCGGTGACGGATCCGCACCGAGTGTGTCTTTTCTGCCTGGGGCGCGACCACGACCCCAAGTCGTGTCCCGACTGCCGGTCCATGGCGCTGAAGACTTTGCGGGAAAGTTGCTGGAAGCCCGGCAGTTGGCTCCACGCCGTTCGAGGTCCCGGTCCCGTGGGAGGTCGAGGGACCGTGCGCAGAGTCATCACCATCGGTCTTTGGGATCAAAGTCTTCATACTCGGAGTCAGGTAAGGCGAAGCACAAGAAGTCGAAGAAACAACATAGTTTTTCGACTTCCCCTCGCAGGTCGTACGACGCGGGTCAGGGTGTGGATGGTGCCTCCCCCGCATGTCAGGCGGAGCCTATGCAGTCGCCGCCGGCCTACCTGCCATTTCCGGGTTCGTCGGCGACTCCGGCCCAGATACAGGAATTCCTGTCGGCCATGGCTCGCCTCTTTGGGCCGTCTGGTCCCGCCGATGTGCCTTCGGCCCGCAGTCCCAAGTGGGGATCCTCGCCTTTCACCGCCGGTAGCTCCTGCCCCGGCATCACCGTCGGCTCCAGTCCCGGCACCGTAGGCCCCCCTGGATCCAAGCCTTGATCCTGGTCGACGCCGGTTGACCTTATAACACCTCCACCGACGTCAACCACACCGGCACCACTTCCTACATCGCCCGCTCCTTGGGACGACGCAGACCCTAGTTTCAGGCCCGTAGTGGACGCAGCGTTGGGGATTTCTATCCCCATGTTCCTACTTCTGTACACTAGCCTGAGGAGGAAGGGGAGGACTGGGAAGGGTCTGAGGACCCTATCGCAGCTGTTTGCGAGTCTGAACAGGACTGGGCAGAGGAGTTGGGGGACGCCAGTGATCTGGATACCTCACCAGACCATGGCATGCTGTCTCCTCTTACCGTGGCTACGGAGGAGGGCGCTAGCTATGCAGGGGTGTTGCGTAGGGCGGCCGAGGCCCTACACCTCGTGCTCCCTACTGTGGACGTCAGGACTAACCTCCTGACGGAAGTGCTTCAGCCAGCAGCCACCTCTGCAGGCCGCTGTTTCCCTTCAACAAAGCACTTTTTGACGTTCTTTTGGGAGCTTGGTCCAGGCCCACACCTGGGGCTCCCGTGGATAGGAACGTGGCCCGACGCCATCGCCCGGGTGACCCCATTTTCCTCTCCCAACACCCCACCCCTGAGAGCTTGGTTGTCCAAGCCTCTGCTACCCCGACTGCCTTCCCTTCCACACCACCAGATAGGGAATCCAAGAAGCTGGAGCAGTTCGGAAAGAAGATTTTTTCTTCTGCCAAATCTGCGCGGCGGTCCTTGAACACTGCATGCCTCTTGGGCAGTTATTCCCACTCTCTGTGGGATACAGTGGCACAAGTGCTGCCTCAGTGTCCGGAGGAGACACAGCCAGCTCTCTCCCAGCCTGTTGCAGAGGGGAAAGACACAGCTAAGTTCATGATTCGTTGTGGCCTAGACACCGCCAACTCACTGGGCAGATCGATTGCAACGACGGTGGCGGTTCGACGCCACGCCTGGTTGAGGACAACTGGATTCTTGGGGGATGTCCAAAACACACTTATGGACATGCCCTATGATGGCCGTCGCCTCTTCGACGACAAAGCAGACAACACATTGGAGCTGTTTAAGGATTCACGGGCTACGGCCATGTCTTTGGGACTCTCCGCAGTCCGCCCTCCTCTGCCTGCTGCTTTTTGCTCCTTTCGTAGCACAGGAAGAGGCGCCACACAGAGTTTGCACCAGAGCCACAAGCGTTTGCAGCAACTATCCCAACACTGACACGGGTTCCGCCGTGGCGGACCAAGAGGCCAGCGGGCGGGTCAGTTCATCCACACCACTGCCTCCAAACCTTCCTAGTCCGAGCTTTGAGGCCCATCAGACGCCAGTGGGCGGCAGGCTTTGCCATCACCTCCCCCACTGGTGCACCATCACATCGGACAGGTGGGTTTTAGAAATAGTCGGAAGGGGCTACTCCCGCCCCTTCGAGCATACCCCTCCTACCATGCCACCTCTATACCACTGCATGTCGGGGGATCACTTGGTACTTCTTCAGCAGGAAGTTGCGGCCCTCTTGGCCAAGGGGGCCATTGAGCGCGTTCCCACACCAGAAGTAGGTTGTGGTTGCTATTCCCACTACTTTCTGGTGCCAAAGAAGAATGGGCCTGCATCCTATCTTAGATCTCCGGAACGTCAATCGCTTTCCCCGCAAAGGGAAGATCAAGATGCTCACTTTGGCTCAGTTGTTGTCTGCTCTCGATCCTCAAGACTGGATGGTACGGCTGGACTTACAGGATGCTTACTTCCACATCCCAGTCCTGCAAGCCCACCAGCGTTACCTGCGGTTCACGGTGGGCCACGAGCACTTTCAGTTCACCGTGCTCCCTTTTGGCCTTACCAGCGCCCCTCGGGTGTTCACGAAAGTGATGGCAGTGGTCGCAGCTTATATGCGCAAATCAGGGGTTTCAGTCTTCCCCTATCTCGACGACTGGTTGTTGAAGGCGGGCTCCCCCCAGAGAGTCGTCTCCCACCTCCAGACTACGACCGACCTCCTGCATTTGCTGGGGTTCTCCATCAATGTGCCTGCCGAAGTCGCACCTGATTCCCTCTCAGAAGCTCCTCTTCATCGGAGCGGTTCTGGACACAGCACAGTTTCGGGTCTATCCTCCCGAACAGCGAGTCCTGGATATTCGAGCTCTGATTCCGATTTTCCAGCCCTTATCCCAGATGACCTCATGGCCTCCTGCATCCTGCTGCTCAATCATGCCAGATGGCATATGCGGGCTCTGCAGTGGGACCTGAAGTTCCAGTGGGCCCAGTATCAGGGGAACCTGTCCGATCACGTCCAAATCTTGGAGGGCACTGCACAACAGTTGCAGTGGTGGCTCATGGACCGGCATTGGATCAACGGCAGATACCTCTCCCATCCCCAACCAGAGTTCACAGTACTGACGGATGCGTCCTTCCTAGGATGGGGCAGCCACATGGGAGAGGCGGAGATCAGAGGCATGTGGTCTCCGGCGGAGTCCAAGCTCCATATCAACCTTCTGGAGCTTCGGGCGATCCGACTTGCACTGAAGGCATTCCTTCCCTTTGTCAAGGGGAGAGTAGTGCAGGTGTTCGCCGACAACACCACCGCCATGTGGTACTGCAACATGCAAGGCGGGGTGGGGTTGTGGACCCTATGTCAGGAGGCACTGCGCCCCTAGACATGGCTGGAACATCAGGGAATTTTCCTGGTGGTTCAACACCTGGCAGGTTCTCTGAACACCAGGGCGGATCACGAATGGCGTCTTCACTCGGACATGGCACAAGGTCTCTTTCAGCAGTGGGGATAGCCTTGGTTAGATCTATTCACCACCGAAGAGAACCCTCAATGTCATCAGTTCTGCGCATTAGAATTTCCAAGGCGGCACTCGCTCGGCAATGCTTTTCGTCGCGAGTGGAGTTACGGTCTGTTGTACGCCTTTCCGGCTATACCACTTCTACCCAAAGTGCTGAAGAAGATTAGGCGCGACCAGGCCCAGGTCATTCTTGTGGCCCTGGGCTGGGCTCGAAGAGTTTGGTATCCCGAGCTACTCAGTATGAGCATCGATCCTCCGATCAGACTGCCTCTTCAGGAGGATCTTCTGTTGCAGGGGACGGTCCTCGAACCTGCCCAGCCTCCACCTCTTTGCATGGAGATTGAGCTGCGGCAGCTGATTCCTTTTGACTTGCCTTCTGAAGTTTGTGATGTCATTCTGGCAGCAAGGCGTCCCTCCACTAAGGTGGTATACTCCTGCAGGTGGAACAAATTTGTGGCGTGGTGCACAGCAAAGGCTGTGGATCCACTTTGTGCCCCTCTTTCTGAGGTCCTTTTGTTCCATCTCTCTTTAGCCCGGCGGGGCTCTGCTCTGGGCACTATCAAAGGTTATCTTTCTGCCATTTCGGCCTTTCTCAGGCTCCCTGATCAGCCTTCTCTTTTCAAGTCCCCTGTTGTAAATAGATTTCTCAAAGGCATTACACACCTTTTCCCTCCTATTCCGTTTGTAATGCCGCAGTGAGACATGAATCTGGTTCTTACTTATCTCATGTATGCTCCTTTTGAGCCCCTTCATAACTGTCCTCTTCGTCTCTTGACCTTGAAGACTGCCTTCCTGGTTGATATCACCTCCGCTAGGCAAGTGAGTGAGCTCCAGGCTCTTTCTTGTAAGCCTCCTTTTCTGTCGGTCCATCCGGACAAGGTTGTGCTCAGGCCCCGTCCTTCCTCTTTGCCAAAAGTTGTTACGGCCTTTCACATTGGGCAGACTATTACCTTTCCGCCTCCGTATCCTTCCAGAGAGAAAGAGAGGCTCCACCATCTGGACCCAAAACGTGCGCTTTCATTTTATCTCAACCGTACACAACAGTTCCGGGTGGATGACCAACTCTTTATTGGCTACATGGGCTCCAAGAAAGGTTGGGCGTCCATAAGAGGACTATCTCCCGCTGGGTCATCGTATGTATCAAAGCCTGTTACTCTTTGGCTAAAAAAGAACCTCCGGTGGGACTGCGTGCTCATTCCGCTAGAGCAACTGCAGCCTCTACTGCATTGGGACGTTGTGTCCCCCTGCAAGACATTTGTCAGGCAGCCAGTTGGGCCTTGCTGCACACGTTTACTAAGCATTACTGCCTAGACAGCCAAGTCCAGAGAGACGGCTTCTTTGGCCGCTCTGTTCTCTGGGACTTTCTGGTGTGATCTTGGTTCACAGACCCACCACCAGGGTTGGTATTGCTGGGTTATCTATTCTAAGGTAAGGAATCTATCACTATGTGTTTCTTTCAGCTGAACAAGTTACTTACCTTCAGTAATGATATATCTGTAAAAAACATTAGTAGTGATAGATTCCTTACCGCCCCACCCTTCCTCCCTGTTCTGCGCACTGATTTCTAGGGTTAATTCTAAGGTAAGGAATCTATCACTACTAATGTTTCTTATAGATATATCATTACCAAAGGTAAGTAACTTGTTCATTAAGGTTCACCTCGCAGCTATCTCTCGATATCAATGCTCCCCAAAAGGTCTATCTCTCTAGCTCTGATAGAGTTGTACAGCAATTCATGAAAGGCCTATTTCATACTTATCCACATGTCCAAGCCCCACCACCTGAGTGGCACTTAAACGTAGTCCGATCCCAATTGATGAAGCAACCCTTTCAGCCCATTCATAGGGCAGATAGCAAGTATCTAACGTGGAAAGTAGCTCTCTTGCTCTCACTAACATCAACTAGTAGGGTTAGAAAATACAAGCTTTCATCATAAAACATCATTTACTTCGTTTTACAGATGATATGGTTATCCTCAGGACGAATCCCAAATTCATCCCTAAGGTTCTTACGCAGTTTCACCTAAATGAACCTGCCATGCTCAGGATTTTTTCCCCGGATCCTTCTACACCTGCGGAACGAACCTTACACACTCTAGACATCAAGAGATGTTTTAAATTGTACCTACAAAAGACTCAGTCTATCCGCAAGACAGATCAAATGTTCGTAGCCTATGGACAAAGTTGGCAGGGCACTGTGGTTTGTAAAGCTGCCATCCCAAGATGGATAGCAGCCACAATTCAGCTTTGCCCAATAAAGCAGGCAAACCTTTGACAAGAACAGTGAAATCTCACTCCATGAGAGCAGTCTCTACATTGGCTGCCATGCTCGCTGGGGTTCCACTGGAAGAAATCTGCGAAGCTGCGACCTGGAAAAAAAAAGCATACGTTCACGCACCATTACTCCCTGGAGTCGATACAGCGTGCTTATGCTGCTGTGGGACAGGCAGTTCTACGTCATTTATTTCTGTAAGGTGAGCCTCTTTAATTAGAGGATTTCTTTTCTGTGGTCAATAACGAAATGCATTTGAAAATGTATCTTTATTGGTTTTAAAAGTTGGTATACTTGTTTAAGTTGATACTACAGATGTTTATTTCACATGTCAACACTTTTATGTGCATTTAATTTTCACCAACACGTTCACAAAACACTCCTTTTGTGAATATATTTTGAAATATTATTGGCACTACCCACCATCCACTAAGGGTACTTACTTATTTTCCATTACTGCTTGCTAATCTGATTCAAGCATGTGAATCTATTAAAGATATCCCATTACTGGAGAAGAAATAAGTTACTTACCTGTAACTGCAGTTATCCAGTATTGGTATCTTTCATAGATTCACATGCAACCCACCCTCCTCCCTGGAGAGGCTACCCTTACAATTCAGTACTACTGTCCACACTTGTGCTGGAATATCTGAGGGACTCAGCCTCTCTTTGGGAAGGTTCTAGAGGGTTCTGGTTACGTATTGGTTATATTTAAGTTTGGTCCTTTTTTAGAAAAGGAGGTAGATAGGCTAGTAAATGCATGGTTGCCTCGATGATATCCTATGAAAGTTCTTTAATTACTGCTTTATTTATATTACCATGGGACTCCCACTTCAACAACGGGAAATGATTCAAGCATGTGAATCTATGAAAGATACCAATACTGTATAACTGCAGTTACGTAACTTATTTAATCTCCTTCCCATTATTATCAGCCCGTATGATCCGATGGGTATAAAAGGAGCAGCAAGCTCATTTTAACATTTTATTATAAACACTGAGGGCCACTTTGTAGTGTGGTTTGTCTTCTCCCCGATACTGTTGCCGCCAGAGGCTGTTTCCAGGACTTAGTCCTGGGTAAACCAGGAAGCTGAATGGGCCTTCATTCCCTTCTGAGGGCCCCTCACGGATGCCACTCCCTCCGCTGCCATCAGGAGCCAGGTGCTGATAGCTAAGTCATCCTCAGAGACTCTGCTAGTGCATACTGGTCTTGATTCATCAAGAACCTTCTTAAAGTCAAGTAGAGAGACCTTATTCCAAGGTCTTTTCTCCTGCGTCTGACAGGTGGTCTACTTTCATTCAAATCAGCCATCGACCAGGAAAAAGGGAGTAGGAAATGATCTGACCAAATCGTCAGTATGGGGTTTTCCCAAAGTACCGCTATATTGGACAAGATGTCATCAGTGGGGTGGCCAACTCTGTGAGTAGGGCAAGTATCCACCTGTGTTAAGCTAAGGGAAGCTTAAGCTTTCAAGAAGCGGATGGATAGAGGGTCATCTGATTTGTCCAGATGTAGGTTGAAGATAGTAAAATGTGCATAATTAATGCATTTAGGGGCTAAAGCCTATTCAAGAGAAGTTATAAAGTATAAGTATAAATTATAAAGGATGCACAGCTTCTGGAGGAATTAAGTTGTTGCAATTGTCGAGGTTTTAGCAGCAAGGCAGGGTTTGGTGCCACATATTAATGATATCCTCTGTTCTCGCGGTCACTGCTCTGCTTTGTCCTTCCTTTGGTTCCCAGTTGAGGGATCTGAGTTCCTGCTGTCAGGGGGCCACCTAAATACTGAATTTAGAGGCATTAAGGTGAGTGTAAGGTAGTGGCCAATGAGCTACCTACCCCGGTGGTGACTACATCCCCTATATGACAAATTCATGGAGAGAGTTGGCATAAACCTGACCCAGAGTTCCTAGTTTCACTAAAAACTAGATGGTGAAACCCCATTTCATACCTTCAGGTGGCCCACCTTAGGGGTGTGCTTAGCCTGATATTGCAACACACCTACTGACTAGCTAATTTTCCCGCCTGCTCTGGTGCCAAATGGGCCCCAGGGCAGGGGGTGGCATTCTTTCGGTCTGTAGGAAGCAGGGGTCATAGGCAGCAGATGCTTCGAAGCCTCTGGCCTTGGTATGCTAATTCACTAGCCATTCTGCTGAAAGAGGTGTGATCGATTCATAAAAGGGGGTGGTGATGGACAGAGCATCTGGATTAAGCAGAACACTCCTACCCAGTCAAAAGATCAGGGCTTGATCCATCACCGTTTTTTAGCTCACTGCACCATCCCAGTTCAGAACCTGGCTACATGCAAATTAGTCTGTCCCTGGCCCAGTGCATCATGGGAACAGGGCAGACCAAACTACCAAGCCAATTCTTTACTGGAAAGGAAACAAGCTTCCGGGGACCGGTTTCTGGCATTGCAGCCGTCTTCGGCCCGGCTTGCTTGAATCCTGATGGTGCAGTGAGCAAGGGACTCATGTCTGAGCATACCCTTCCACACCTGTAGTGGCCAAAACGATTCATAAAAGGGGGTGTTGATGGACAGAGCATCTGGTGTGATCACCATCCTTCGAAGCGGACATTGTTTCTGACCTCAGAGAACGTTGGCTCTCCTAAGCAGGGGTCAGAACCTCATCTGTGGTGGGAGGTTGGAAGAGTCCAGTCAAATTCAAATTCAAATAGTCTTTATTCGATATTTTTCAATCATAAAAGACATTTCACAGTTAAAAAGGTTGTTTTTGATACCCACCCACTATCCCACAAAAGAACAGGATCCACAATGAATTATTTCATCATACAGAAGATAAAAATTGAAAATATACAATAAAAGTAGAGTACATAACACCCTAACTAATCCTATTTACATTTTTACATTTTCTTAAGTTAAGCCTATTTTTAAAAAAACATTTATAAAAACAGGTATAAAAAACGAATTCATCCATACCAAAATACAAATTTATCAGTTACTAGTGCAATGTACATAGTTAGTCACTTATAATGTGATGTGTGCGGATTTATATAGCAGCAGACAATGTCTTTCCCATAATTACTCCAGACTCATTTTGCGTGTCCGAATAATCCATATCCAGTGCAGGAATTTCGACATGGCTATAACAACAGGCTGAGATGTATTAGTTCTTAAAACCCTAGCAGCCTCATTTGCAGTTCTTAAGCCTAGCTGGGCACAGATCGGTTTTAGCCATGAGCGTCTGGGGACACTATATTCAGGGCAAGCAAATAACACATGACCAATATTTTCATTTTGATCCGGACAGAAAGGACACCTTGAGGTTTGGCTCTTATGCCATTTCACAGTTAGGGCATTTAAAGGTAAAGTCCCCACCCTCAATTGGTGGTACCTTTTCCGGTCCCCTGGTACAGTAATCCAGTCCCAGTACAGTTCTAGAGTCGGAACATGCTTAAGTTCTAGAAAATCGTTAGTAAAAGATCGATCAGTACAGTTTCTAAAACACTTTGTCTCAATCATGCTCCAGTATAAATCTCGAAGTGCCTTTTTTGGTGGAAATGCATTGCTTACAGGATCGTCCCACAATTGGGATAATCCCATCACCCTATATATACTTCTTACTTCTTTTAACCAAACTATTTTACAACCTTTATCCAGGGTTCGAATCTCTAAAAAGCCTTGGGCGTACTGAGAGAGCTCTGGGGTTACCCAGATCCTTCTCCAGTAGGCTACAGATCTGTATCTAGCCATATCCTCAAAGCTATGGAATCCCAGATCATATTTTAAGGGTATCAAGGGTGTTGACATTGGTAACCCAGTAATGTTACGAAAGAATCTATTCTGAGCTACCATCAGCTTAGTAAGATTACTGGGCCCCCAGAGTTCGGCTCCATATAGAACTGCCGCTCCTACCTTAGCATTATAAATTTTTAAAACCGGTCTGATAGGTTTGGTCTGAGATGTAAAAAATTCCTTAGTAAGGGCTCCGGTTAATTGAGCATGTCTTGTCGCTAACTCATTAGTATGTTGTTTCCAGTCTAGATTGTAGGACAAGTTAATTCCAAGGTACTTAAAAACCTGGGTCTGTTCAAGCTGAACCCCGTCCATGATGACCTTCCCTCTAATGTGTCGCCGTTTATGCAAAACCATAAATTTTGTTTTACTTGTATTAATTACAAGACCATGATCTGCACAGAATAATTCAAAAACTCCAATGGCCCTCTGAAGGCCCTGTTGTGTCTTAGATATCAGCAGAGTATCGTCCGCAAACATCAACAGGGGGATCAGTCTACCTGCCAATTTTGGGGCATCTGTTGGTTGATGTTCGAAGTATCTGATCACCCTGTTGATGTATAGCGAAAACAGTGTTGGAGCGAGCACGCATCCTTGGCGTACTCCCTTTGCAATAGGGAATTTATCTGTGACACTGCCCTGTTGGTTCCATCGCACTTGTGCAAAATTATTTTCATGCATTCTCATTAATAAGGACAAAATTTCATTGGGGATACCCTGATTTTGGAGAGTATTCCACAACTTGTGGCGGGGGACTAAATCAAAAGCCGATTTTAAATCGACGAAAGCAGCAAAAAGCATCCCCCCCCCCCCCAAGTATAACTACACGCCAGTAAATTAAGACAAATCTAAACACTTGATCTATGGTACTTGTATGGCTACGAAAGCCTGCCTGCAGGGGTGACAGTATGTCCTGTTCATCTATCCACCCATGGATCCGCTGAAGTAAAAGTCTTGCCAGAACTTTCTGTATACATGCGATCAGGCTAATGGGCCTATAATTGCCTGGATCCGAGCATGCCCCCTTTTTATAGATGGGGATGATCTCGGCTCCCTTCCAGGTCTCAGGAATAGGCGAGCCCTTCGCGATACCATTTACTAGCAAGTGGATGTACGTGGCCCATAGGTCTTTATCGTGCATAAAAAGGTCTGCTGGAACAGAGTCTAGGCCCGGTGCTCTGGCTTTAGGTATATTATTTAGAGTTTTTAGGACATCAGCTTTACTGAACATTAGATGGCTCTCCACAGTATCTACTAGGGCCACACTCTCCTCTCCAACAGTGTCCTCAGCAGCGAACTGGGCCGCATAATGGGATACCCATGCTTCTGGTGACACATGATTCATGGGTTCTCCTCTTATGGCCCCCCTTCCCCATTTTACAATGTTCCAAAAGGGCGTCATAGATCTTTCCTCACTTGCTTTTAGGAGATCCCTCCAGTAGCCTTCCTCCCAGTCCCTTTTTGCACTTGTTTGGACCTTTTTATACATAACACGTGCATCCCTTATTTTATTTATATCTTTAGACTTCACAGCATCAGACAATACCTTGTAAGCATCCCTGCAGGTTTTATCGTACCACTGGTCTTCCTTTCTTACTGGCCTACGTTGCTTCTTAGTAGCTGTTTTAACAAAAAAAAAATTTAATCTATTAAAAAATTCATCATGGATCCTACTAACTTCAGATATCTGAGTATCCATAGTGGTTATGCTCCTTACTTCTTTAATGGCCTGGGTTGTTAAGTCCCTCATAGCAATTATGCTTTCCTCATTGGCTGCACAAGTTGACCATCTGATACGTCTGTTGTCATTTGAGAGATTTATTTGAACATTTTCCCTCAAAACGTCTTTTTCCAATACTCCAAACAATTTAAATGTCAGAATTAATGGATCATGGTCGCTTTCCACTCTAGGCTCTATCCACATATCAACAACACTGGCCCAATTCTCTTTGTTAATTAAAATATAGTCAATACGACTTTGTGAATTCCCATTGGAAAAGGTGGTGGCACCATGTTTATCCGAAACCACTCTTCCATTGGTGGCCCGCAACCCAGACTCAACACAGAGAATTTTTAGCTGCAATGCAGCCTCAGACCATTTTTTAATTGGTGGTAAGGAAAGCTGGGGGATATCCCAGATGTAGTCCTCTTCTATCATGAGATCTACATCGTGGTTATCCAAAGGTTCGAAACAACAGTTAAAATCACCTCCAACTATAACATTTGCGTTGAAGCAATGTTGTCTTAGAAGAGAATCTAACAAATCAACCACCAACGTGGGTTTTCCACCTGGTATGCCCCTATAATAAACATTGAAAATATAAAGGTCCTGACAGGATGGTCGCTGTAGCTTGACCAACAGTATATCGGGACTATTGGTGGCCAATTGAACCACTGAATAGTAACTATTTTGTTTTACCCATGTCACTAGACCACCTTTTGGTCTTCCCTTTTTACTTGATGTAGCCGGGACATAAAAATGTAGATACCCTTCAATAGGATCTGGGTCTAGTTGCCAAGTTTCTTGGAGAAGGATTACATCCTTTAAATCCAGGAAAGTTTGCCAGTCCTGTGATGGTATCTTACTTCTCAAACCTGCAACATTCTAAGACGTTAGAATATATTGGCCAAAGGCCTTGTCGTTGGTAGGTTCAATACTAGTAGGTAGACTAGCCCTCTGTTCCTGAGTAAGATAGTTTACACATACATTATCCACGTTTACAACCAGTTTTGGGGATAGATTTACATTTGAATCTCTTTCATCGATATAAACAAAACAACCAGTAGGATGATAATCATTGCATGTAACACCTAAAACACCCTGTGTACTGCTCGCGTTTAGCAATAGATCAGTTGTTACAGGATTTGTCTGAACTTCCAGTTCCCCCCCGGAACGTCCTCCATTGGGAACAAGATAATCAACATCAAAATTCCTTTTGCCCAGTCAATCACAGGTATTTAGCCCTGATAGAGCTTCATATCTATTTCCAAGGACCACACCCCATTCATTAGGAGGAGCCCTTGGTCCTCTGTTATTTCTCACAGTTTCCCACTGCGGGCCAGGAGTTTTTGGAAATGTTACATTCTGTTGCTCCCCATAAAAGAATTTTAAAGTGAGGGGAACAACAGATCCGGCTCTTCTTTGTGGGGGAAAGATATGATTTAGGACATTGGGTAAAACGGCTGCGTGGCAAAAAGTCACTATGACACAATCTCCTTTAAACCTTTTAGGCCGATTCCCAATCCAAGCAACCCTTTTCACGGACTTAATTTCACATGCAAGCTGATGTTTGCCTCCTGGTCCCATATGCATGTTAGTTGTTAACCAGTGCAGTGCCTTACTGGACAAAGATGCTGGTGATTCCATTTGAGTGTCCGTTGGCGGAGGCACGTTGGCCAGCACCAATACCACTGGCGAAGCTTCTTCGATGAATTGAAGGGGGTCTAGATCCTGACGTGTCACTGTCGGAATACTTATTGTCAGTGGAGCACCATCTATTGTCACGGACTGGTTAATAGAGTTTGACCCATTTTGGACAGGACATACAGGGAGTGTCGTGTCATTCTCTTTCTCTATGGTACTCCTCTCCTTGATCTCAGCTGGCTTTCCCATTTGTGTCACCAGAGTAGATAAGTTGTCAACCCCATCCACAGTCTTTGCCTGGAGAGCACCCATTTTTTTTAGTTCCGCATTTAGCTTATCAATCTTTGCAACTAGTGGCTTGATGATGGTTTTAATTTTTGAATCAATGATGTCAGCTATTTTCTGCAACAGGTCGTCCTCATTATAGCTGTTATCCTGATCACTTTTTTCAGGGATGTTATTTTCTCCTTCTTCAGTTAATTTTGCCTTATTTTTCCCCGTGGGTGATACTTTTTTTTTCCTATTTCCTGATCGTAAACCCGATCGTTTTTCCTGAACTCTTCTATGTCTTCTCGCAGGTCGAGTTTCCTGTTCAGGTGATGAGAGATCATCGGGTTTATGTTCCGAGGTCACATGCTCAGAGTCGGAAATGGCTTCTAGATCTAGATCTGGAGATACTAGGTTTACTTCATTATCTAAAGTGGGGGTATTCTGTTGATCCAAGTCTGGATTAGAATGGGTCATGAGATCTATCAGGTCAGTGGAAGCATCCGGCGCTGTAAAGTTTGACTGGAGGGGGCTTTGAGTCGGACTTAATGGATGTAAAACCAGAGACTGACTTAAGCCCAATGACTGTCTCCTTTTGTCATTAATTTTGCTCACCACTTGGACCATATAATTTTCAATAGTCTTGGTATTCGGTGGAGGCTGTTTCTTGGACATGTTTTTTGACATGAGAAAGTCTCGTAGTTAACTTCCCCAGACGAGAACAAATGTTATACGTGGACCCCTACTTCACAGAGCTATTGAAACAACTGGAGTCATAAGAGCTTCAAACAAGGAAATGGCCTGTAGCTGAGGTCTCTTTAGGCAGCAAAGAGAGTAACTCTATTTATACAACCCACAGAAGGTATATGACTCCACTATGTAAACACATGTGATAATAGGTAGACAGTATGAATATTTCTTACTTGGGTGCGGCAGTAAGGGGAGTTGGCCCAGTCCAGTCCCGGCCAGTCTAGGACTGTCTAAGACTGTCCCGCCCTTGTCCCGGGCTTCTCCCGCGCGCGACTCGCGAGGCGAGAGGGGGCGTCTCCCTTTCAGCGCCTCCTGGCGCTCCCTCCGCGTCACGGGCGCGTCGCCCCTGGTGCTGCTGGGGGGTGAAGTCCGCTGTTAGTCTGCCCCGCTACACTGCCGTTGCCCTCACGGCTTCGCCCGATGGCTCTGTGCACTCTGCTACTGCCGGTAAGCCTCTGCTGTGTGGCGCTGATACCACGAGGCTCCCGGCGGCGTCTCCCTTTCAGCGCCTCCTGGCGCTCCCTCCGCGTCACGGGCGCGTCGCCCCTGGTGCTGCTGGGGGGTGAAGTTCGCTGTTAGTCTGCCCCGCTACACTGCCGTTGCCCTCACGGCTTCGCCCGATGGCTCTGTGCACTCTGCTACTGCCGGTAAGCCTCTGCTGTGTGGCGCTGATACCACGAGGCTCCCGGCGGCGTCTCCCTTTCAGCGCCTCCTGGCGCTCCCTCCGCGTCACGGGCGTGTCGCCCCTGGTGCTGCTGGGGGGTGAAGTCCGCTGTTAGTCTGCCCCGCTACACTGCCGTTGCCCTCACGGCTTCGCCCGATGGCTCTGTGCACTCTGCTACTGCCGGTAAGCCTCTGCTGTGTGGCGCTGATACCGCTGTGTGGCGCTGATACCAGAGCCAGTCATTCAGCACACTAAATGACTGGTAGGTTACAGGGTGTACCTTAAAGGTGCTTTCTTGGTGCATGTCATAATAACCTCAACACTGGCATCAGTGTGGATTTATTAAGACAAGTTGTTTGATTCCAAACGCCATTATTTTCAGTTAAGCCATTATGTAGCTGGGAAACTCGCAATGACCAGTGCCCAGTTCATATGCTTAAGATGGCTTCCTGATCACTTGCAATGTTGTAGCAATGAAACCAGACTTCAAAGGGGCATATCTGATAATGCAAATATGTTCTCTCATATAATGCACCCTGCCTTAGGGTTCTAAGGCCTTCTGTAGGGGTGTATGTGCAGTGTGCATGAGCATGAAACACAGGGAGTGTGCAATATTGTATTTTCAAAATGGTTTGCACCATTTCATGCAGCCTGCACTGACATTCTGCATGCAATTTGTGTGTGGGTACCTTAGGGTGGCATAATATATGCTGCAGCCCTTAGGGACTCTCTTTAGTACCCTTGCTCTAAGTACCATGGCAACCATTTACTAGGGACTTACAGCGGTGCTAAAGGCCTTGCTAATTGGTTTACAATTGACCGTTTTCCCTGTTTGACGGGAAACACCATTGGCACTGTGGACCTGGTTAGCAGGGACCCAGTGCACTGTCAGTCAAAAGGCATCAACTAAGGCAAAAAGTGGGGGTTACCAAGTCAAAAGGGGGCACCTTCCTACATCAATGAAGAATTGTCAGTATTGATGCCATGTTGTCTTGTACTATAAACCAGTCTCAGAATGTATGAGAGATGCAAATTAAAGGAAAGGGCGCCACCAATTGCTGTTTCCTTAAAGTAGCAAGGAACAAATTCCCTTCTATCCATTCAGAACAAAACCACAAGGATCTGAAAGCTCACTAGCACCAATAGAGCCTTTTTTAAATTGTTGGAGCATGACGTTTGGGGCTTCAGAAACTGTATACAATGTACGTTTTTAATGATGTCCAGTGCCCACTGTTCCATGATTGCGGATGCCTATGTGAAGGGTACATGATAAATCCTTCCCTCTATCCGCATTTCTGGATGTCTGGAGGCATAATCATGCTTTTGGAGGAGGAAGAAGTGAGGTTGCTGCTCAGATGGCCTAGAATCGAGATTTGTTCAACGTAGACGCCCCATCCACAACTTCTTCTTCGAAAGGGCTGTAAAAAAAGTTTTAGGATAAAATGGTGGGCAAATTGCCATTCTGGCCCCAAAAAACACAACCTCCGCCAGAACGTTTTAAAGAGGTAATTAATTTTCTTTCTTGTGCCACTTTCTTTACTAGGTCTTCTAAATGTATACCATAAACCTTGAGCCAATAAATGGAAGCTGCATTAGCATGATTTTCTGGGCAACTTCAACTTTACTGAAGCATATTCATATATGCCTACTGCATATCGTGATAATCTTGCCACCGCAGCAGCTGCACTCAGGTAATCAAATGAGACTTCTGGAAGGAAGTGTACCTGCTGCTTCATAACTGAAAGCGTGGAAGTGTAATCTTTTAAGTGGAGAGGTGTGGCTCACTGGTTAGAGGCGGCAGACCTGTAAGCAGAGAATGGCCCGGGACCAGGGTTCAATTCCCGACGCGGCAGGGTCTTGGACCAGGGTCAACGGACTTGATAATTCTCGCCTCAGTGCCTACTCTAACCAGGGAACACACTCTGTAACTCTGGGCATTAAGCTTGCCTCATCTCTACAACGGCCCCCGACAGATGCCGGGGATGCCTGGTTTCACCCTGGAGATACCCAGAAAGGGACCATCTCACAGGGAAAACCAGGACGGGTTTCCGAGCGGTCTACAGCGCCAGGACACTCGGGTAGAGTAACAGTGCACTTTACAAGTATCCCACATTTACATTTTCCTATCTGTAACTGCTGAGACAGAGTCTGAAAGTCTTGTAATAATGATTGAGTTGTGTAGTTTGCATATGCTGGGGCATGAATGCCAAAGGTTGATGCTGAGTATGACTGTTTTAAAGCCATATCCACCTTTTGTCAACTGACTATGATTGCGAGGCCTCTTCAGAAATTATTGTAGTCTTTTGAAAGAGATTAGCCATTATGGAATCAACTTTGTCATTCGAGGGGAACTTTTCTCCAAACCTCTGCAAAGGGTATCTTTTGGAAATACATCTTGTAAAGGAATGTTTTCCACCTCCTTCTACTTATGTGCCAAACCTTTATGAACTTCCCCAAGAAGTGGGAGACTTTCCTGCTCTTTTCGGTAGTACTTTAAAAAGAAATTCTACTCCTCTGGTTGCATTGATGGCTCGAGAAAGGCATGATTAACCCTTAAATGTTGCAACACTTAAGGAAGGTCAGGCCCCTGACCAGTGTTCCCTCTAATTATTTTCTCTATGTGCAGCAACAGAATAATTGTGAATGA
The DNA here is from genome assembly GCF_964261635.1 of Lissotriton helveticus. NCBI lineage: Eukaryota > Metazoa > Chordata > Amphibia > Caudata > Salamandridae > Lissotriton > Lissotriton helveticus. Next base: position 1,621,620,266 of record NC_136068.1, on the reverse strand, counting down.
GCTTTTCTCTGCTGTGTGCACAAACAGGCTGGTGGTCAAGAGAATAGGGCTTAGCCACAAACCTAAACTGCAACAACTAAATTTACCTCACTTGGGGCCAGATGTTCAAAGCTTTTTTTTAGCTTGCAAATGGCCCGATTCGCATATTGAAATGTACAAAGCCCTATGTGCAATTCGGTAAACTATTACAGAATCACAAATTGGATTTGCAAAAGGGCATACCTTTCTAATAGCAGTTGCACTGGTATGTAGGAATGGTTTGCGATCCGGGATGCGGTCGCAAAACATTTGCAGTTACCGCCAACTTCAAGTTGAACCCCTTTCCCTTTGTGAATGTGGGTGGCAACATTTTTTAAGAGCAGGCAGTGGTACCACGGACCACTGCCTGCTCTTTAAACAACCATTTGCAATGCAAGAGGTCTCTTTATTTACGTGAGTTTAAGCTATTCGCATTGTAAATGACAGTGCCTTTTATTTATATTTTAAACACAAAAATAAAAGGCATTGTTATTGCAATGTCAATAGCTCAAACTCGCGATTTTGCACTGGCAATTTCCTAATGTTCCTGCATGGTCAAATTGTGCAGGCAAAACAGGGCAGAAGAAGGGATGCCGTTAGCAAAAACCAGATGCAGAGTTCATTTTCACAACTTATCCAACATTATACCTCCAAAAATTGCAAGAGTATTTCACTGGGCAGATGTTGCAGTCATCATCACTGTGGCACTCGAAAATAGTTCACAGATTTACACACATTTCAGTCAAAGCGCTACAGTCAAGCAGAAACAAACCTCATCAGCCAAGCTTTATTTTGTGAAGGGGAGCCCAAGTTGGAAGCAAACTTCTCTGTGATGGTGTACATCCCTTTGCATCACAGACCATCCTTGCAAGAACAATGGAGTCTATTGTTCTTCTAAAGATGGGCTCTGAGGCCAAGGGACGTACACCACTTAATAGACGTTTCAGTGCTTTCATTTTTATTTTGGAAATTTCGCGAACAAGTAAGCGACGTTTTGCAGGCTACCAACAGAGAAGCCTTTGACGAAATTAACTGCAGAATATAACTGTTGTCGCAAAACACCATAATTGCAAGAGCTCCATAATAGTGCTTTAGCAATTTCATATAAATATATTTAAAAAAATCAAAACAAAAACATGCTTTATCACAAAAGGTAATTTAACACGTTATTATCGCCTCAATTTCAAGCATCACACAGTAATGCCAAGCCTTTCCTAGAAAAAGAAAAGTGTTTTTGGAAAATTGTTTTCCAGTGTAATGCATTTATATATTCAATCATTGTTTGCAAGTGGATCGGCATATTGAGACTTTGCAACAAATCTTTGATTGAATGCTGGAGGCAGAGCTATATTGAAGACCACAAGCACTCTCACGTATAGAGATACCCCAGGCGCTTCCTCGGCTTAGGAAAGATACAAATAAGACCCTTTGCTGTGCGTACCCTGTTTTGCCCCCTGTGTGCTTTGAAATTGGATCAACTGCAGGTCGCCTAAACTCCTTCTGCGGCCTAAGCACGAAGGACCCAGGCATTTCATCCCAATCACTCCGCCCCTACAGATGCCCTCCCTCTGCCCTCGGTACCCTTGATGCCAGCCATGGCGCCGTTACAGAGGGGCCGAGCTGCACCTGCAGGAACAAGGAGCAGCGGCGCTGGTGTTGTGTGCGGCAGGCCCGGGCTTCTGTCACTTCCCCCTATGCAGTAGCCCCTGTGCAGCCAGGCACCTCCCTTCCAGTCACAGGCTTTCTGGCCGCTACACTTTAGTTTTCTGCTTCAGTGGCTTTTCTTTTCAAGTTGTTGTCGCTAATGGGTAGGGAACAAGCATTTGTAATGCAATAGGACTCGCATTTACGCAAGACCTTTTGCATTGCAAAAAGGAGTGCGGGTGGGGGCAGGGGGCGAGAAGGCACGGACAGCGGGAGTGGGGGAGGGAGTAGGGGGGCGGGTTGCAAGAAGGCAAGGAAAATGGAGTGCGGACGGGGGAGCGGGAAAAAATAATCCTTTGTACGGTACAGTGTAACACTTGAAGTAAATGGGGCCATTAGCCATGGAAGGATACAAATGACGACATAGCATAATAAGGCGGGACTAACAAGCCCCATTATCAACCAGAAGACTGAATTTACGACGGACAAACACAGAAGCCAATGAAAAATATGGCCGGAGAGTGAGGGCAGCTTGTCTCCCCATATTGGATTACTGCATGCCTCGCAAAGCAAGCAGCGATTGCGTGCTGCCGCTAAAGCTTGACCTAAAAAACTTTTTTTAAATGCATCCCGTTAAGGGTTTAAGGGAAATGGGCTGCATTTGAAAACAAAAAACTGTTTGATTTATAAAGCAGTCACAGACATGGTGGTCTGCTGACCCCTGCTGGCCATCATCCCTGTGAGTGCCTGCCATTCCAATGGATCGCAAATTGGAACCTGCCTCATGAATATTAATGAGGCAGGTCCCTAGTGACCCATTGGGAATCTCAAACAGTGTACAACACACTGTTATACATAGCTGTTTACGATTTCCTTATAGCAAATCTAAAAAATGTACTATTAGGAAACGCAAATGGAAGTCTATGTATACCTGGCCTTGAGTCTGCCAATAATTCGCAGAGCGATTCCTGGCAGGCATAAGCTCTTTGAAGGGTCCAGAGAGATCTCGGCCATGAGTGTGGAGACCTCACTACTTGTAAATCTCACCCGAGGGGTGGGATTTAGAGCATAGCTGCTTTGGTTTGCATTGTGAACCTCTCACAAACAAGTACTTATGAGCATTCACAAACTCCTCACATGTCATTTTCCAGCCTAGAAAGGGTGTCTTTTTATTTATTCTAAGGGCTGTTGTAAATCACTTTCCAGGATGGGAAAGGAAATTAATCACCCCCAAGTTACTGGGATGCATAGTGAAGGATTTCTCAACAGGGAAAAGTATTTTTTTAAATGTGCATTTGCACAGAGGCTTCCATTATCCAGTATTGGGTTATCTTTCATAGATTCACATGCCCGAATTATTACCCGTCGCCGAGATGGAAGTCCTACAGTAAAATACAAAAGTAGTGCCATAAGTCATAAATAGGCCAAAAGAGGCCAAAGGCTATAGCTTAGTAGCCTATCTACAGCCTTGTATGAAAAAGGACCAAAAGTCAGCTCCAACCAATCAGCTATCTGCACCCTCTAGAACACACCCATCAGAAGCAGTTCTCCCCAGATTGTCACTGCACGTCGTGTGGAAGGGAGTCTCCCTGAGTGCAACTCAGTTTTCTTCTCTTCAGCTCTTCAATCAAATATGTCTGACAAGAAGGGCCTCTTCCGCTCCTGCAGGGCCTGCCGGAAGAAGAGGGTTCATGTTGATGATCTTCATAAAGATTGTCTTTATTGCCTCTATCACAAACATGAGGCTAAAGACTGTAAAATCTGCTGTACCTTTCCCAGCAAGACTCTAAGGGACAGAGAGGCAAAATTACTCTAATGGCTCAAGTCAAAAGAATGTCCTCCTTCTTTGGCTGAGGAAGAGGACCAAGCTTCCACATCTAGCAAGAGGGCTAGATCTCAAGAAGGCTCCTCAAGTGAGGGAAGGAAACATCCTAAACTTTCCCAGGATAAATCTGTTCACAAAGAGAGGAGTTCTAAACATTCCTCTGCGCCAGCTTCGTCTCCGCCTTCTACTCCACTCACAAAGCGTCCAAGATCATCTTCTTCAGACTTTGTAAGTAAAAAACACAAAAATCTGTGTCAACAACGAATTGTACATCATCGTTGACGATATGTGTTACATCGTCAACGTCATCGTCGAAAGCAGCTATTTCGATGACGGCTATTACCTCTCCTATTTCGTCGACAAAGATTACTATTATGACAAGATCATCGTCGAAGTCCGTTGACGACGCACCGTCAACAAGACTACTGTCGACGAGCCTACGGTCGAGGAATATTCCAATGACACCGTCGATGATGACACCGTCAACAGGAGAAACATCAACGACGGCACCGTCGTCGACAAGCCCGCAGATGACATAGTCTATGAACGTGCCTGTTATCCTACCACTGTCGACGACAGGACCATCGACGAGGGACCTTCATACCACTCTTATTTCCACACCGTCAACGGCCCAGTCGACAAGAGTTTCTCAAATAAAGGCATTTCAGAGGCCTTTTCAACAGCCTTTTCAGGACTATAGTAAAATTTCACCTCACCACCATCCCACCTGTTAGAGGGCTTTATAGAGGACGAGGATTATGATGAGGAGGAGTAGGAGGATCCATACAGAGTGGGTCATAGTCCATCTGAACTCAACGTTAAGTGCCAAGACACTGATGAGGACGATAATTACCAGGAGGAGCATTACTATCATAAGCAATATATGGGTGCACGTCATCCATATCAGTTCCATCACAGACAAGAATCTCGTCAGAGGGAAATGGCTCATCTTCCTCCAGCACTTATTCAAGACCTACAAGCTATGTTGGCGGATTATTGGCAGAGATTTCCTCTGCAACAAATTCCGACAGAGACCCCACTTCCTCAAGTAGAGGTTCCTGTTTCAGTACCAGACCCTACTCTACCTAGTACACCAACTCCTGCACAAGGTCCACCTGACACTGGACACCATGACACTTCCCCCTCAGATGAAGAAGTTGAGGAAGGCAAATTACCGTAGCAGGCAAATACCCCAGATTCCTTGGGACGATTATATCATCAAAACACCATTTCCGCCTCCGCACTTACTCTCCGATTCTCCTCCTAAAGGACATTGGGGGATTTCATAATTTGATGCAGAGAGCAGCCACTAGGTTCCAGCTCCCTATTACTGTAAAACAAACAGACTGTTTTTTACATGACTTCAAGGAGGATACTAGAAAGATTATACGCTCTATTCCAATCACTGATTACATCTGGCAAGAGGGAGTGAAAATCATGAACATGCCAGCATCCATAACGTCGGTGCTACCTCGCATTGAGAAAAAATACCGCGCTCCAGAGAACATTCCATCTTGTCTCGTAGGTCACCCGAGGCCAGATTTGGTCATATCTCAGGTTGCACAGCGGCGTTCTAAAAGCCCTGCAACACCTATTACCACTCCTCCACACAAAGAGGGACGTCGTATGGACCTTTTGGGGAAGAAATTCTCTTCTATGGCTGCAGCATCAATTAAAGCGGCTAATGCCTTAGCAATCATTGGCCGTTATGACCCCAAATGTGGTCAGATATAGCGGGATTGATAAATCTTATCCCGAAGGATCAAAGAGAGGAGGTCCAGAAGGTTTTATTAGAGGGTGAGTGAGCTGCCTTCGAAACAGTTGACTGTGCATTGGACATCGCCAACACAAGCTTATGAAAGTTGGCTGGGGCAGCAGTTCTTCGGCACCATGGTTGGCTTAAAGCGACTACTTTTAGACTTGAAGTTCAGACGAAAATCCTGGAAATGGCTTATGATAGGTATTTACTGTTCAGGAAACATATTGATGATGCTCTTTTGACAATCAAAAATGACACAGACACAGCAAAATCTTTAGGTGCTCTACAATGTAGACGTATGCCTTTCAGAGGAGCCAGAGGGCGAGGATTCACTACATACAAGGGTGGTTGTCAGTCGAATCAACAGTATCGTCAATACCAACCTCAATATCGACAGTCGTACAACAAATCGTCTTACTGGCCGTCATCGACGGCTGGTTTCCTACGCCAGGGTGGCCAGAAGCGAACACAGCAACAAGGCCGTGATTCCGCCAGAAAGCAATGAGCTTATTAGGGTGCCAATCAACCTTACTCCGCTACCCGTGGGTGCAAAAATGTCTTCTTATGCACAGCGGTGGCACAAGATCACTTCAGACCGCAGGGTGCTGGACCTAGTCACCAGGGGTCATACATTGGAATATCTCCAGATACCACCTACCACTCTGCCCAGGGGTCCCCTCCCCCTCGCCTTCACTTATTGTGCAAAGAAGTCTTGATCATGCTCCTCAAGGAAGTAATAGAAGAAGTACCATCCACACAGAGAGGAACAGGTTTCTATTCTCATTTCTTCCTAATCAAAAGGAAGTCAGGAGAATGGCGGCCGATTCTGGATCTCTGTAATCTCAACAAATTTCTCAAAAAACAAACTTTCCGGATGGCAACACTTTCCGATATTCTGGGGTGCTTAAGCGTAGGGGATTTCATGACTTCTCTGGACTTGTAAGACGCATATTTTCATATCCCTATCCATCCAAAACATTGAAAATATCTACGATTCACAGTGGCTGGCACCCACTACCAATTCAAGGTGCTCCCGTTTGGCCTAATTGGCCTAAAATGCTCCGGGGGATCCAAGTTTTCCCATACCTCGACGATTGGTTAATCAAAGCTCCGTCAAGGCAGGAAGCCAATATTGCCACAACAATTTGTCTCTAACTGTTCAATAAGCTGGGACTCATTTTGAACAGGTGCAAATCGAATTTGATTCCAACTCAAAACATTTTATTCCTAGGAGCATCCCTGGACACCGTCCAGTGCAAAGCATTCTTGTCTCAAGACTGTCAAGTGCGCCTTCAAAAATTTGCGACAACCATTTTAAAAAAAAAAGTCAGTTTCTGTTCGAACATTCAAATCGCTCCTAGGGATGTGCTCCTCAGCAATCAACTTGATCTCGTTACTGTGACTCAAAATTAGACCTCTTCCAGAGGAATTACAGAAACAATGACAACAAGCATTGGGTTCTTTCGTGGATGTTATCCAAATAACTGAACGTACGGTGGATGCACTCCGTTGGTGGTCCCAAACAGCAAATCTTGCCCAATGTCTCATCTTTCTGCAGAACATCCCGGACTTAGTATTGACAACAGACGCCTCCATGGAAGAATGGGGGAGTCATCTGCAGGATTTACAGATCCGGGGAAAGTGGTCTCAGATACAGAAACAACAACACATCAACAGTTTGGAGCTTCAGGACATATTTTTGTCGCTTTAGGCTTTCCTTCCAAGGATAGCAGATTCCTCAGTGATTGTCCGCTCCCTACAATACGACCAGCATTTATTACATAAACAAACAAGGAGGAACAAGGTCCATGACGCTTTCCCAGGAAGAGCAAGAATTTTGGGAATGGACAACGTTCCACGGAATATCCTTGAAGGCGGAGCATGTCAGGGGTCTGCACAATACACTAGCAGATTCGCTAAGCAGATCTCTATCCGGCTGCCACAAGTAGGAATTAGAACAAACTCAATTGGCATGGGGCAAACAGCAAACCAGCTCAGGATCTGTTGGCATCTCAGAAGAACAAGAAATTACAATATTACGCCAGCAGGATCCCTCAACCAGGGTCAAGGGGGGAATGCCCTTTCAATGAGATGGTCCGGGATCTATGCCTACGCGTTTCCCCCCATTCCATTAATCCCCAGGGTGCTCTAAAAATTGAAACTGGAGGGCTGCCGCCTAATTCTGATTGCACCCCGTTGGACCAGACAGTATTGGTTCCAGGAGCTTCTTCTGTTGTCGCAAGACAGACCCATTCGCCTTAATCCGACAACGACCATGTTATCACGGAACAGTGGTCAGGTAGTCCATCCGGATCCGCAATTCCTGCACTTGCACGCATGGCTCCTAAATACCTAGAGTTCAAAGATCTCAATATTTCACAGGACTGTTGGGACAAACTGTCTAAATGCCGTGCTGAAAGCACTGTCAAAACATATTGTTTAAAATGGAAAAGATTTTGTTGTTGGTGTGAAACCAATAAAGTTCATCCAGTTCAAGCCCCTGCTGAACACATTTCACCTTATTTAATCTCACTAGCCAAGTCTGGACTCACTTTTTCGTTGATTAAAGTTCACCTGACTGCTCTTTCCAGGTACAAGAAATCTCTACAGCTTCCCTTCTTATGTTCGTCTTCTCTTGTAAAACAATTCATGAAAGGACTTTTTCGCACTTTTCCTCCTGTGTGGTGGCCTCCTCCGGAGTGGGAACTCAATTTGGTCTTAGCACAACTGATGAGACAGCCATTTGAACCAACCCATAAAGCAGATCTCAAATATCTCACATGGAATGTATCCCTCTTGCTGGCTCTTACTTCTGCCAGGAGGATTAGTGAGATTCAGGCTTTTACGATCAAAGAACCATTCTTACGTTTTACACAGAACTATGTAGTCCAGCGGACGAATCCTAGGTTCATTCCAAAGGTACCCACGCAATTTCACTTGAACGAATCAGTGATGCTACAAACTTTTTTCCCGAATCCATCCAGTCCAGCTGAAAGGGCATTACATTCATTAGATGTAAAAAGGTGTTTGAAGTTTTAGCTTTAAAAGACAAAGGATATTAGAAAGACAGATCAACTGTTAGTGGCCTATAGTCAAGAAAAACAGGGAACAGCTGTAACAAAAGCCACAATAGCCAGATGGGTTGCATCTGCCAATCAATTCTGCCACGAGAAAGCGAACAAACCTCTCAGGGTGAGGGTTAAAGCATACTCCAACAAAACTGTTGCTGCATCTACAGCTTTGGTTGCTGGAGTTACATTGGACAAGATATGCCGTGATGCAACATGGAAAAATGTCTACACGTTCACAAGACGCTACTGCCTCCAATCTGCACAAAAGGAGGATGCAGCGGTTGGTCAAGCTGTGTTACGCCATCTCTTTCGCTAAGGTCAGATTCTTTACATTTCTTTAAACCTTGTCTATTATTAGCTTTCTTTACTGTTGCATTGCTTACAGTTTTCATGCTACAATTTTTCTCATTTTATATATTTATCATGTTGATAGCAACTGTCTGATTATTGCCTTATGCATTGTCCTTGCAATGTTTCAAAATTGAGGGTGTGTATTGGGAGTTTTAAATTACATGTCTCCCACCATCCGCTAATGACAGTACAATTGAGGTACTGCTTGCTATTCTGATTCAGGCATGTGAATCTATGAAAGATACCCCAATACTGGATAAGAAAACAAGTTACTTACCTGCAACTACAGTTGTCCAGTATTGGTATCTTTCATAGATTCACATGCACCCACCCTCCTCCCCATGGAACCAGTTCTCAGTGATTTTAGGGATATTTACTTCCCACTTGTGCTTGGAAAATCTGAGGAGAACTGCTTCTGTTGGGAGTGTTCTAGAGGGTGCCGATAGCTGATTGGTTGGAGCTGACTTTTGGTCCTTTTTCATATAAGGACGTAAATAGGCTACTAAGATATAGCCTTTGGCCTCTTTTGGCCTATTTATGACTTATGGCACTACTTTTGTATTTTACTGTGGAACTTCCCTCTCGGCAACAGGGAATGATTCAGGCATGTGAATCTATGAAAGATACCAATACTGGATAACTGTAGTTACAGGTAAGTAACTTGTTTTCTTCCCCTATGTGCAGAGTTTGCCAGAATGGAGACCTCCATAGAGAGGGTGCGGTATCCCCTCTCGAGGGTGTGGTCTCTTGATTTTCTAAGAAATCTGCAAGGAAATATGCGGCAGGCACAGCTTTCCTTGCAGATTCCAATTGTTCATAAATAGAACAAAGTAGTAAAACTACACTCAGACGTAAATCTAAAAATGTAAGTGTAGTTTTACTACTTTTTGTGAATCAGGTTGTTTATGTTTCGAGGGGGCTGGCCCCATGTAAGTACATAGTGCCATGGATCAAGTTCTCCATGGTATTAAGGTATAAATGGCATCATTTGAAGGCAGATAATTTTTTGGGTTTTGAGTTAATTATGATGATTAGCCTCTACTTCAAGGAATATTTGGGGCAATTGATGACAAATGTTGCATGCTAACGAACACGGGGCAGGAACATGGATAAAACCAGATATACTTTTATACCGTGTGTTCATCTTGCAATCGCAACAGTGTTGAAGAATGATAATAAACAACACAAGACAAAGAAAGATAAAATACGATTACAGGGGGTAAATTGCAAAAATGATAAATAGTTGCTAAGAAGCATCTTCATTTACACCCTACATTTATACTACCCCTTCCACAAATGCACACGTGTTGGTTGTTTTCCGTCACTTTAAATCATGCGCCCTCTCGTCATCACATTGGGTGATCTTGTGCAAGCCATTTCTGCTCCCTTGGCCTCTGTTCCAATATCATCTAAAGAAATAATTTTTAAACTCTCTATCACCAGTTAGAGGTGTTTTATGTACACATACATATATTTACCTTTTTCCGCAGAGGTGATTTTTGTCTGATTATAACTGCAGGGTCTAAAACCCGTGCATTATGTACATTACAGCAGGTATAGATTCATGTGATTTGGCAGAGCAGCGCTAGAGGGCAGTACTGAGGTACCTGGCAGAACAGTACACGTTCTGTGCTGGGAAAGATAGACTTCGATACATGCACTGAACAGTGTACAGATTTAGACTGAAAAAAAGGTATATGCGTTACGGGTCAGTATTTCGATGAACTGGCAAGGAGCACTCGTCAAAAGTTTTATTATTTTTACATAGTGCTAATAATAATAATTTACTAATGTAAGACAGGATGCAACACCTCACAAAGGGCCAGATGTAGGTAGCTAAATACCGGTCGGTAACAGCCGAAAATACAGATTTTCGGGCGTTACCGACCGGTATTTGCATTTCGAGATGTAGGGGCTCAAAAAACTACAGAATCAATGAATTTACCGATTCGTTAAAGTTACCGACTCGGTAAATTTACAGACTCTGTAAAATTACCGAATCTGTAAATTTACCGATTCGGTAAAGTTACCGACTCGGTAACTTTAACGAATCGGTAAATTTACAGAATCGGTAAATTTACAGAGTCGGTAAATTTACAGAGTCGGTAAATTTACAGAATCGGTAAATTTACCGATTCTATAAATAAGAAATGGTAAAAATGCATTTTGAGATGTAGGTAACCTCTAAAATACTGAATTTGCATGAAAATCAGTATTTAAGAGTCTTTATTTACCATGGATTGAAAGCAGGTGGTAACCAGGTGCAGGCTATAAAAAAGGGCCCAAAATACAACAGTTTTACCAGAATGGCAGCATTCTACGTGATTGCGAGATGGCTACAGGCAGAAGGAGAGAGGATCTGGAGAAGGGAGGAGCAGGTCTACAGACAGAGGATCACCCTTTTCCAACTCACTGATGCAGAGATCCAACAAAGGTACAGACTACATCCCCAAACCATCTTGGACTTGATCAGGGATCTGCACCCACTTTTGGAGCATCCAACCCCAAGGGCACACGCCATCCCACCCCATGTGCAGGTGCTGTGTAGCCTACACCTGCTTGCCTCTGGCAGTTACCAGAGTGTCATTGCTGCGGTAGGTGGGGTGTCCCAGAGCTGCCTGTCCCGCTTCTTTAGGAAGTTCCTAGAGGCCATGATGCAGCAAATGCATGACTACATCACCTTTCCTGAAAAGCACGCAGAACTGCTCAGGACAAAGACAGGGTTCTATCAAATTGTGCACTTCCCCAACGTCATCGGTTGCATTGATGGCACCCACATTCCAATTTGCCCACCTGCTGCCACAGAGTACATCTACAGAAACAGAAAATCAACCCACACCATAAATGTACAAGTAATCTGCGATGCAAACTACATCATCACGGATATAGTGGCCAAGTTTCCAGGCAGTAGCCACGACTCCTACATCTTCCAGAATAGTGGGATCTACGCACGCCTGACAGCGGGGGAATTTGGCGAAGGCTACTTGCTAGGTCTAACAGTGTGTGCCACTCCCTTGATACATGTTTCAGATGTATGTGAATGTGTGCATGTGAGTAACGTTTTTCTCATTTTTAAATAGGGGATAGTGCATATGCCGTCCAGTCCTTCATCCTTACACCCTACCTCAACCCTTCAACCCTCAGCCAGAGGCGATACAACAGGGCACACAAATCTACCAGGACCATTGTGGAGCGCACATTTGGCCTGTGGAAAAGCAGGTTCCGCTGCCTCCACAAAAGTGGAGGGGCACGCCAGTACACACCAGTGACCTGCTGCAAGATGATTGCAACCTGTGTAATGTTGCACAACCTTGCCATGAAGAAGGGCACTGAGGTGGAATTATCTGATTATGAGGACCATGATGACGAACAAGCACTGCCTGAACCCAACACTGCAGGAGTGGCAATACCAACAGATGGCAGACACAGACGGGAAGAGATCACACGCAACTACTTTTAAGTAAGTAAAGAGACACAGACATGTGGAGTATGTACCCAACGTAGTTTAATTTTGTCGCTACGCAGGTTCCCAAAGCACAATTGTGCAACTCAAATAATATACATTGAATGATGTTAGTCCTGGGTCACTTCCCCATTAACTGAATTACTCATTTTCGTCCACGCCTACCAGTGCCAGATGTTTGTGGCTGGCTATCTTCACTTGGCGTTTGGGCTGCTGCCTCACCCTGGCGCCTGCTGCTCCTCCGTGTTTCTACGACAAGGGGGCTTGCCATGCTGCTCCTACTTGTGCTCCCTTCACTCTCTGGCACATCCAGAGCAGCAGTTTGTGCTGTTTGTGCATTTATCAGCACCTCACCAGCACTGGTCAGACTAGCAATGCCCCTAGTAACCTCATTGCTATTTTGCGTGAGTCCCTCCTGCATGTTTATGCATCTCCTGCATAGCAGGGAAGTGGCTGTGGCCAGGCGGTTGATGGCTTTATTTTGTTGCTGCGCACGCTGCTTCTCCTTGCGCCTAGATGCAATTTCCTTATCTAGTTTGGTGCACAGAAGCTGCACCGATTGCGACATATCATGCATCCCTGCTGCAATGTCCTTGTTGACATCAACTAGTTCTCTGATGCCCTTCCCTATTGTTGTTTAGGGTCCTCATTTGGCGTTGGACAGACATGATGGCCTTTCCCTGCATCCTTTGGATCTTCACCATGCTCCCCTCCAGGCCACGGAACACACTGGGACCCTCCAAACGTGCAGCTACACTGCTTTCTCGGAGCCTGCGGCGTCTGGAAACAGTAATGTAATGTAATGTAATGTAATGTAATGTAATGTAATGTAAGGGACATTTCTACCGCGCAACTTTCACTCCAAGGAGTATCTTGGCGCCCGACCAACTCAGATGGAAGAGTTGTGAGAAGGGAGAAAGATGTCACTAATTTTCTGCACACACATTACACTAGGGTTCTAACGGTGGAATCAGGCAGGGAAAAAATCCAGGTTTTCAGTGCTTTTCTGAATGGGGCTTCCTGGAAAATTAATCGCAGTTGCGGAGGGAGTTTATTCCAGGCCTTTGTTCCTAGGGAAAAAAGGGATTTACCACCCTTTGTCATCAGCTTAAAGTGAGGAGGGGTGAGTAAATTCAGATGGGCAGATCTCAGACAGCGGGTTGGTTGGTGTCTTTTAAACCCATTATATAAATAGGTTGGGCCACGTTGATGGAAAGCCCTAAAGGTGATTAGAAGAATTTTGAACAGAATTCTTTTTCCTATTGGCAGCCAATGAAGGGTGTTTAAGGCTGCAGAGGCCGATGACCTACGAGGCAGGCGCAGTACCAGACGGGCTGTCGCATTTTGGACCATTTGCAATTTGTGGAGAACAGATTTATTTGCTCCAGCATAGAGTCCATTGCAATAGTCTAGCCTAGAGCTGATTAAGGCCACTGCGACAGTTTTCCTCGCTGGTAACGGAAGAAGATCGAAAAACTTCCTTAGTGCTTTGATGATCTGAAAGCACATACCTGCTACTGCCACGGCCTGGGGTTTAAAAGACAACTGGTGGTCAAATTTAATGCCTAAATTGCGGGCCGATATGATAGTATTAGGGGGCACTTCCGCCTCTGCAGGCCAGCAAGCTGTTGGGGAAAAAAGATTATTCTTACCTACAGGAAGGATTTCAGTTTTTCCGGTGTTGCATTTTAAATGGTTGATGTTCATCCACTTAAAGATTGCTGTGAGACAGTCCTTTAGCTCTTCCTCGGCACCAGGCCGCTCCCTATCCAACTCCAGTATCAATTGGGTATCGTCAGCGTGTGAAATAGAGCTGATATTGAATGACATAATCAGCTTCATCAGGGGCACCATATAAAGATTGAAAAGGACAGGGCTCAAACTAGAGCCCTGAGGAACCCCTGACCTGACTTCTTTTACCTCAGATTGATATGGGCCAAGCACTGTTATTTGGCGTCTGTTGGTAAGGAAGTTCCTACACCATGCCAAAACCTGTCCTCCTATCCCTGCGGCAGCCATACGGTCCACTAAGATGGTGTGTGAGACCGTATCAAAGGCTGCCGACAGGTCTAATAGGATAAGGACAGCCTTATTTCCCCGATCCATTGCTGCCCTTAATGTTTCAGCGGTAAAAAGTAGGGCAGATTCGGTAGAATGTTCTGACCGAAATCCTGACTGATTAGGGTGGAGAACGTTATTCTTCTCCAGGAACGTGGTAAGTTGGTTATTGACAACCTTTTCAGTCAGTTTGGATAGGATGGGTAACAGGGAAATCGGGCGTAGGTTGGCAAGAGTAGTAGGATCGGCAATGGCTTTTTTTTGGAGTGGCTTAACAGCGGCAAGTTTCCATTCGTTGGGGATAGTTGCCGTCTCTAAAGAGGAGTTAATGATCCGATTGATCATTGGGTTCACCATATCAATTAAAAGATGCAACACCGGAGGGGGGCAGGGATCGAAAGGGGATCCTGATTTACTGGCTGAAATCAGTGCAGCAGTTTCCTCCAAGGATACTGGCACAAAGTTATCAAAACAGGAAGAAGATGTCGTGTTCACTGTAACTTCGACCATCGACGTAGTGGCAGGTATTGGTGGGAAGGTATTAGTAATGTCAAGGATTTTATTCACGAAGTAGTCAGATATCGCATTGCATAACTCTTGTGAGGGAGGAATTTCCTGCGATAGAGCTGAAGGGTCCATGAATTCCTTAACAATCTTAAATATGGTCTTTTGTTCCTGACCTGCTAAAGCTATGGCCTGAAGATAGTAGGTTTTTTTTGCCATCTTGATACCTATATGGTACTTCCGCCTTGCTGTTATGTAGACCTTGCGAGCATCAATGTCGTAATTTCTACGCCACCTGCGTTCAAGAGTTTTAACATCACCTAGTTCGAGTTTTAGAGTTGTCGAAAACCATGGAGCATTCTTTTTTCTAGGATTCAAATTCTGCTTTCTAGATGTTTTTAGCAGAGAACCCGCTCCAGTAATCCAGTTGCATAGATTTTGATTGTCTGTTAAGGTATTGCCAGTCATGACTGGCGTACTGTCATTAAATTTTTGTATAACATCAGACCTGTTGGCTAATGCCTTCCAGTCTGTAATAATGTTAGTGTTGAGACAATTTTTACCTTTTGTAAAAGTTGTACTAGGTTTCAAAACTCCAGATATATTAAAAGGGATGAAGTAATGGTCTGTCCACAATTGGGGGCGAGAAGGTTTGATCATCAGGTTCTGATAATTTGAGCAGACACAGTCTAAAAGGTGTCCTGCCTGGTGGGTGGGTTCACGGTTTCTAAGGGTAAGACCCAACACTTCCACTATGTCCATGAAGCAATTCACCCCTAGGGCACTGGGGGACTCAAGATGCATGTTGAGATCACCCAACAGCGAGAAATTAGAGAACCTAAGTGTTAGGTCACTCAACACGTCCCCTACTGAGTCCAAGAACTTAGCGGGGGGGCCTGGTGGGCGATATATCAAAGCCCCAGAGAAAACAAAGGTGTCGTGTATTTTCAGAGAAAAGGCTAGTGCTTCAGCCTCTTTTATGTCCTTTATTTCTTGGATAGAACACTTGAAGGTATTTCGAAAAATGATAGCAAGACCTCCGCCTCTTTTGTCAGGTCTATCCTGCCGCAGAATACGAAAGTTAGGAGGAAGGGCAATGGCAACGTCCGGATTACACCACGGCTTAAGCCATGTTTCTGTAATTAGTAGCCAATCCAAGTGTGATTCTGTAATAAGATCACATATATTTTGGGCATTCTTCGCTAAAGAGCGAGCATTAATTAGTCCGCCCCGTATTAATACGTTTCCTATGGGTGTTTCCAGCGCCGGCTCAGGAGATAAGGTCCTGTGACACTGAGCATAGCAGGAAAGGACCTGCCAGCTGGGGGGCGATGTGGCACAATTACAGGATATTTGGGGCTCTTGAAATGATAGTAGGAAGTCACGTGACATACCTGGAGCCATGGTGTCCGGATGAGCGGCGACCCTACTATAATCAGAGTCTCCCGCCTCTCGCGCCTCCTTAGCGCTGACGGGCGCAGACTCAGGCGAGAGTCAGGCGCTTCCGCTGCGCGTCACCGCTGCGCGGGAGGGTGTGAGCTTTAAATACAGGCTCACCTGATGTCACGCAGAGCACTAGAGCGCTCTGACAGGTGGCCCACTGAATCCAATGGCAGTCCCAAGATGGCGGCCGGGCGCCTCGAGCAGCACTGATTGAGCACTATAATCCGCTCTAAAAGCGGTGGGGGCACGTTTTAACTGCGGGTATGTGGGCAGTAAGGTGGGGATTAAAATACACAGTTACAATTTTAAGTTTTAAAACAAAATGTAAAAACGAAAAATTATTTTTTAAAAGTTGCCACACTGCGCGCCTAGACACACACTAGCAGTAATGTGCGTTTTTCAAAAAGAACAGCTTCCCTAAGGTCGAGCTCCACCAGGTGCTCGCCTTAAATACAGGCTCACCTGATGTCACGCAGAGCACTAGAGCGCTCTGACAGGTGGCCCACTGAATCCAATGGCAGTCCCAAGATGGCGGCCGGGCGCCTCGAGCAGCACTGATTGAGCACTATAATCCGCTCTAAAAGCGGTGGGGGCACGTTTTAACTGCGGGTATGTGGGCAGTAAGGTGGGGATTAAAATACACAGTTACAATTTTAAGTTTTAAAACAAAATGTAAAAACGAAAAATTATTTTTTAAAAGTTGCCACACTGCGCGCCTAGACACACACTAGCAGTAATGTGCGTTTTTCAAAAAGAACAGCTTCCCTACGGAACACCTCTGCACTGGACTGCAGTGCGGCAGTGCTACCTTCACCAGGCAAGGTGTGTGTGTCTTCCCCCTCCATGTCACCTGCTGATGACTCCATTTCCAATAGTGGGGCAACAAGATGCCTCCTGCTCTGTTGTGCGGCAGGTGTTGTCACAGGCAGTGATGCTGGCATTTCTGGGGATGACAGCAACAGAGGGGATTGTGTACGTTCAGGGGACGCCTGCAACTCTGGAGCCATTTCTGTGTCTTGGGATGGTGGCTGTGTACTTGGTGCACCTATGTCCTCTGATACATTCTGTGCACTTGGACCTGACTCCTGACTCACATCCCTCTCTGGTGCCGTGCCTTCAGTCTCCCGGGAACGCCCGCGAGATGTCTCACCTGTGGACATATGAGCGTACATTAGCTAAGTGCTACTGCCTCACAGCCACTACAATTAAATAGTTTTCACTTGAATAATGTACATGTTGCCTGCGCTTTTTTCTGTCAGGAATCATTTCCCTAGCTTGCTAGTTGCTATGCTGTGTGAGGATGTATGTTGTTACAACGCATGCTTTTACCACGCATGCTGTAACAACACAAGTTTTAAAACGCATTCCATTACAACGCATTACACTGGTGGGTGCTGGATAGTGAATAGTTTAATTTACTATTCCAACACCAGTCCCCGTGGACAATAGGGAAGGTGTTGGATAGTAAATTAAAACTATTCCCTATCCTAGAGCACCCCCAAGTGTAATGCTTTGTAATGGTTTTCGTTTTAAAGTCTGCGTTGTAATAGAACTGCTTGCTAAAAGTTGCGTTATAAAGGTTGTTCACCCTGTATGACATTGTCTTTCATTTCATGACTACATGTCCCATAATGCATTGCTCCTGTATAGTGCTAGCTGTACTGGACTGGGGTTCACTTAGCCACATAGGGTAAAGGGAAGGATGATGGTGTGGGGGGATTGCTGTGCATGTGTCTTACCTTTTCTGCTGGCAGCTCTGGCTGAGCTGTCTACTTCTCCCAGTCCGCAGATGCTTTCAGGTTCTATGGTTGAGCTCACCATCTCCTCCAGGTCAGTTAGGGGGGGTGCTGGATTCTTCCCTCCACCAGTTTTGCTTGCCTGCTTGTGGTGTTCACCAATTTTTTTTGTCAGGCTCCTGAGGTCGTACCACCTCTTTTTAAGGTCCTCTATGTCTCTAGGAGTCACTCCAACTGCATTCACTTTGTCTTGAATGTGCAGCCAAATGTTCCTTTTGGCAGATTCAGCCACAGTTAGGGACTGCCTGCAAAACAGTTTTCTGTACTCCTTCACCACCTCCTCAACAAGGACCAGCAGCTCCATGCGGCTGAATTTTAGTTTCCTCTTCCTCTCTGGCTGATCTTTGTCTGTGCTACTTGCCATTTTTCTAATTTAAAAGTGCACAAAACTCTTTCTGCTGCTCAGGGACTCAGCTCAGCTCCAACTGCCTCTCCAGAAGCTTCTAATTAGTTGCAGCTGCCTGTGTAGCCACTTCCTGGTAGGGAGGGGGAGGGTGGTGGCACCTGATTGGCTGCCTGAATCAGTTTCACTTTTCTTTGCTTTCGTATTCGGTATTTACCGAAACGGTATTTACCGAATCAGTATTTCCCATTCGTTCCTATGGGCCAAAAGGCCCATAGGAATGAATGGGAAATACCGATTCAGTAAATACCGATTCGGTAAATACCAAATCGGTAAATTCTGAATGACCGATTCCGATTTTTACAGATACGGTAAAAAATAGCGATTTTTTTACCTACACTGCATTTACAGACTCATAAATACCGAATCGGTAAAATTCGGTATTTAAGAATCGGTAAAATGCAATTACCTACATCTGGCCATTAATCTCCGTGGGGTTGTGATGCTGGAAATGTCTTCGTTCCGCCACCAAACTACTTATGAAAGAAGATAGGAGGATGCATTTTCTTCTTTGTACAAAGAAACTACTATCAGGATAAAAGTCATCATTCGGAAGCAGCTGTGAGACCTCACTCCTTTAAATTCAGAAATGAAACATGGAGAGTTTTACCCTGCAAGAAACTCGCCGTGCTGTCTTTCACTCCCAGGGTTTATTTCACTCTTTCAGGGGAAATTTAAGGAAAGCCGGCCTGATCGGAAAACGGATTCCAGTGCACACAACACACAAAGAAGCTTTTATCAACAATATTTCTGACTGGAAAAACGCGCGCGCTGCAAACGTCTCTGTGGCACCAAGAACAAGACGTCCACCGCGCATGCGCGAACCCTTGAGGGACCTGGGCCATTGGGGAGGGTGGGGTGGGGACTGATGCATTTTCTAGGTACGTTGAGGTATCCGGTTATAGGCGGACCCATATTGAAAGTGTGGATTATATGTATTTATGGTTCCGTTAGGTAGTCACAGTGCTTAATTTGTAAAAGCATAAGTGCCAGGCCCTCGTCAGGAGGCCACTGCAGCTTGCACCACCTGTTGCGCTTACCACCGACAGTACAAAAACAACTACTAACCATCACACTCTTACAAATTGGACAATTCAGACTAATCCAAGTGCCAAACACTATAAGAATGGTTTGGATGGCAGGTAATAGTCCATTTTATTAACGTATATTGAATTAAGAAACAACTGTTGTTGTGCTCATCTTTAAATTAAACAGAAAGTGCCACCAAGTTGCAGACTGTCATGAGTGCCAGTGTTAACAATTAAGTGCCAGTGCCGAGCACCGGAAACCACAGGCTCAAATTAAGCACTGGGTAGACAGTGTCTGTAGAAAGGGACAAACTACTCATAATGTAAGGACTGAGACGGGGAAGACAGACGAAGAGGTAATCGGATGTCAGCAAGACTGACAAGCTCCAATAGCACCCTGCTGGCATCAGTTAACCTCTTTCAGAGCAGGGGTGACCTGCTCCTAATCTTCTTCCAGCTGCATCGCTCCATCCTTCTCGATGTCATGGTGCCTTTTCACAGATGCTGATTGCTGTCCTCTCTGTGAGGTGCATAAAGGAACGACCTCTTAGTTGCCAGGGCTACGGTCTCTGCTGCTAGTATATTGCTCCAAGAGCCTAAGAACCTACTGCATTCTTCCTGTATATTTTGTCTGAAAGTGGCGGCTAGTAGTTTTACCAAGGAGGGGAAGTAACGGGGTCACACATACACCGTCACTTAATCACTCACTCACACCCATGCATTTACACACACATATTCTCAACACGCAATCACAACAAATTCATACATGTATAGCTACACACTCACACACACTCACTGTGCAGATCCAAGAGAGGAAAGCCTCGGAGGTCCCAGGAGTTTTGAGACTGTTGCCTTCCCTCCCTGGCAGACCTTAGGTGAGCCAAAGGAAGCAGCAGTCCCATCTTTGTCACAGAGTGGGATGGGTCTACCTGACCCCACCCCACTCTGTGACAAGATGTACTGATTGACACTCAGCCCTCAGCGCTTCAGGGCTTCAAACTAAAGTGCCCAGGTCCAAGGCAATCAGTGACGCTCCCCGTCATCACAAGAGGGGTGGGGGCCTCTAGGCACTTTTGCCAGGCTGAAGAGGTTATACCCACAGGGCTGTGAAATCCACAGCGTGGCAAAGTCTATCTCAGGTAGCAAGGAGCCTGCACATTTTGCAGCTCCTGGCTACTTGACCTGAACAAGAAGAGTGTTTGTCAGGCTGACCTTTGTTCAACTAGACATACACTCTTCTTGCCAGGAGAAAGGTGGGGGTGAGGCCCCTTAGCCCATATGGACGGGCCCCGGGTGCTCCCACAGACTCTGCATGTGCAGGTCTGAGGAGGAGATGCAGATACGATATAGAGACATCCTCCAACACAATATTGGGCCAAAAAACAGGCCACGGTTTGCCACCTGATATATAATGCTTTTTGTCTTACATTCTCACAGGAAACGTCACCTGAAGCAGATCATCCTCGAATATGAAGCTCTGGACATGGAGATGCCATGCATACGAAAATTCGAGAAGCCCCCAGCAGCCCAGCCTCTCACCCTATGCATTGAATGCACAGTGAGTTTAGAATAATATGGACCAAACATTTTATCTGTGTATGCATGTGCATGCTTATATGATGTGTAAGTGTACATGCATGCATATGCCTGTCTGTGCTTACTGATCAATGAGGGGGCCCTAGTTCATGAATTTGAAGGATAGACTATTCAGTGTGGTAGATAAGGGATTCAGCATTGAATTAATGTTAATTGGAGGCCAAGCAGGCTGAAAGCTTACATCTGCGAACTTGCAGTTGGGGATAGCAATTGAGGTGGCTGGCATTTGGGAAGTTAAGTTTTCTTATTTCGATTTGTAAAGTGCTCTAATCACCCAAGAGGGTATCCAGGCGCTTGGGCAAGGTGTGTAGGTGTGTGTTCCCAAGGTGCTCATATAAAGAGGCAGGTTGAAAGGGTTGTATGACATCACAACGCATGCTTTTACCACGCATGCCATTACAACGCCGTTTTTACAGCGCAAGTTGTTACAACGACTTGCGTTGTGGGGCGCTGGATAGTGGAATAGTTTAATTTTCTATTCCAACTCCAGTCCCTGTGGATAGTAGGGAAGGTGTTGGATAGAAAATTAAGCTATTCCCTATCCTACAGCGCCCTCCAGCGCAAGTCGTTGTAATGACTTGCGTTGTAATGGTTGCGTTGTAATGGTAGTGCGGGGTAAAAGTTGCGTTGTAAAGGATGTTCCCCGGTTGAAAGCTTCTTGAAGAACTCAATAAGCTAAGAGGAGACTCTGATGTGCTGAGGGTGGTCGTTCCATGTCTTTGGTGCGGTGTAGGAGAATGAGCGACCTCCAGTTTAGCTTTTGCGGATGTGGGTGCATGTGTGTGTGAGTGAGGCAGTGAGGGTGTCTGGTGGGTTGGTGAAAGTGCAAGCAGCTTTTCAGATATTCTAGTCCTGTGTTATGTAGGGCTTTGTATGTGTGCGAGAGAAGTTTGAAGTGGCTGTGATTGTGAATACGGAGCCAGTGAAGCTTCCTGAAGTGCGGTGTGATGTGGGTGCAGCGTGGGATGTCGAGTCCTGCAGCTACGTTCTGGATGTTCTGGAGTCTGTGTAGGAGTTCTTTGGCGATACCGGCATTGATAGTGTTGCCCTAGTCCAGCCTTCTGGTGAAGAGTGCGCGTGTGACAGTCCATCTAGTGTTCTGAGGCAACCATTTGAAGATCTTTTGCAGCATGCGTAGGATGTGGAAGCTGGAGACGCTCACCGATTTGATTTGAGCCGTCATATTGAGCTTGCCATCTACGATGATTTCTTGCATGGTATGTGGGTGTTGGTCTTAGCTCCGACTGTCACCAGGTGGAATCCCATGGGGAGGTCTTGATGCTGTAGACCAGTACTTCTGTCTTGTAGGAATTGTACTTAAGGCAGTTGGTTCGCATTTAGTCTTATATAATGGTAATGCAATTGGTGAAGTTGGTGTGTTGTTTGTTTTGTCTGCCAGGGAGAGGATGAGTTGGGAATCATTGGCATAGGAGATGACAGTGATGTCTTGTGCTCAGATGATGGTGGCAAACAGTATCATGTATATGTTGATAAGAGTGGGGCGGAGGGTGGATACCGGGGGACACCGCATATCAGTTTCTTGTTCCTAGATGTGAGTGGTGGCCACCTGACTCTTTAGGTTCTTCTTGTGAGGAAGGAACAGATCCATTTGGGAGTGGATCCTTGCATTCCAATGTCTTGGAGTCTTCTGATGAGAGGTCGATCAGATTGAGGGCCACTGTTTTTCCGCGGTTCAGGATGTTTCGAATGTCATCAGGGGTCGCAGTGAGTGCTGTTTCGGTGCTGTGGTTCTTTTTTAATCCTGATTGTGTGTTATTTAGAAGGTGGTGAAGTTTGATGTGGGTTGTGAGTGGCTTGTTAATGGCCTTCTCAATCCCTTTGGCTGGAAGCAGGGAGATGGGTTGGAAGTTGCTCAGTTGATTAGGGTCGCGCTATGGACTTCTTGAGGAAGGCGTTTATTTCTGCAAGTTCTCATTATTCTGGGAAAGTAGCAGACATGATGGAGGTGTTGATGATGTCAGTCAAGGTGGGGCTAATTGGTGATATTCCCAGGTTGTAGATGTTGTGGGGGTATGGGTCTGTTGGGGCCCCTGAGTGAATGGTCTGTATAATTGTCACTATGTTGTTTCTCGTGAGGGTTGTCCATTCAGTCATGTGGTTGTCTTGGTTGGAGGCTGGTAGGTTAGTGATGGGTCCTCCGGCATTGGGTTGGTGTAGATGGTTGCAATTTTGCTGTGGAAGAAGTTGAAAAGGTTACCGTAGAGTTTTTGGGAGGCAGCAATGTTGTTGACAGTGACTGAGGGCCCGGTGAAATCCTTGATGATTTAAGTAAATGTCCCTGCAGCTTTTGGAGCTTCTTGCAATGTGGTCCACTAGTGCTTTTTTATTGGTGAATCTACTTTGCAGGTGATAGCGTCTGAGTGCAGTCTAGTAGATAATTCTGTTATGTTATGTTATGTTATGTTATGTTAAGTGCGTTTTGTAAAGCGCGCTGTTGGTGGTGTCGTGGCTGGCTCTCCATTTTCTTTTTAGCTGTTTACAGTGTCGTTTGGTGTCTCGGAGGTCTTCTGTGTACCAGCTAGCCTTCTTGTTTGATCTACTATGCTTGTTGGGCTTGATGGGTGTGAGGGAGTTTGCCCAGTGCTTGATCCAGTTGTTGATTTCCTTGTTGAGGTCATCTTTCAGGCTAGGCTGATCAGTGCTGAGGGCGCCGGGGCAATCTCCTTCTGTGATTTTCCTCCAGCTGCTGTTTGGAGTGCTAAACCTGGTAGGGGTGTTCACTTGAGGTATGTTGAAAGTGGATAATGGAGTGGTCGGTACATGTGACCTGTGTGGTGGAATTGTATTTGATGCTGTTGCTTGGGGTGAATATAGGGTCCAGTATGTGTACTGTGGTGTGTGTTGATTCTGTGAGGCACTGTGTGAGTCCGATGTTGCTCAAGCTTTGGAGTGTTGTGGAGCAGGGGTTGTTTCGGTCTTACAGGTGAAAGTTGATGTAGCCGAGGAGAATGTAGGCTGTGGAGGTGACAGTGTCAATGATAAGGTTGGTAAAGGTGGCTCATTGTTAGATGGTCAGTAGATGAAGGTTCCGTTCAGGGTCCTCGTAGGGTAGACAACGAAAAGTGGTCTACGTACGATACATTTTTGCCTTGTGGGGCGGGTATTGTTTTTTTTTAAACAATTTTTATTTTCATTTTATCAAACATATAATTACGTAATACTCAAGTACAGTCACTTCCAATTACAATAATCACTTATACATGGTCCGGCGGCCTGCACACAGCAAGGTTCAAGAACATTACATCGACTTTAACTATCCCGTTAAGCATCCCCACCCACCACCCCCCACCTATCACACTATTTTGGATTCCCAGCCACTCCGTCAGGGACCTCCCCTTTCATGGGCTGTTTTCAGGTGTCAGCTCTGTACACGGTGGCTCACACAAGTTCACCCGAGATTCATTCAATTTCCCCCATATTCGCGACCACTTCTTGGGGCAACCCCTATGGGTGTAAACCGCTTTTTCTGCTACCATTGCGATGTCCATATCATTTTCCCATTGTGATTGTGTGGGTGTCACCCCGGAGCCCCAGTTCCGTTTGGGGCGGGTAGTGTTGATTTAGGTGCAATTTATAAGCCCATATTATTCTCACTATGGCAGATGCTTCAAAAATTTACATGTGTATTTAGTTGCCTATGCTGCTTGCAACAACAGTATTTTTGGAGTATTTGCATTATGTAATGTAGTTTACTATGTTATATTTCACCTGAAACAATGCTTACTTTTTGCTGTAGTAAGCAAATATATGTGGCGTTTTGGGTTACACGCTGATTGCATACATGATAGTATGTTTTCTATGTTTATCCATGGGTCTAGTGGGATGGGCTATTTATAGTGCTTGTATTTTGGCGGCAAACCAGATTGACAAAGGCTATATATATATTTTGCAACATTCCAATCTAAAAGCCAGTCATGGGTGGGTTTAATTAAAATGCTTTAATGGGCAAGTCAAAAAAGCAGTGACAGACGCGTTTCGGAACAACGCCTTCTTCGATGACATTGAAGAAGGCGTCCTGTCGAAACGCGTCTGTCAGTACTTTTTTGACTTGCCCATTAAAGCATTCTACTGAAACCCACCGTGACTGGCTTTTAGATTGGAATGTTGGAGTTTATGTTTGTGTAGCAGCTCACAGCTGTGGGGGTTGCACCCGGGACATGTGGTGGTGCGGCGGAGAGTAAAGAAAGCTAACATGGGTGTGTATGTATATATATATATATATATATATATATATATATATATATATATATATGTATATATATATATATATATATATATATATATATATATATAGTAACAGCACTGTTTCCTTCAAGGAAAACAATCAGCATTTAACGTTAAAAAAATAAGTATTCATTTAAAAACAATTACAGACATGGTGGTTATGATCCCTCTGGTTTTGGACAATTAGACCGAGTCTCAATTTGCAACCTAGCTAAAGAATATTAATGAGATCGATTGGATTGATACTCAAACCGAATCAGTATTTTGCATGTCGACCTATTAGTGCATGTGATCTTACAGTTGACTTCTTTTGTATTACAGTGGACCAATATCATGTCTAGAGGGACCAGATTGGCTGAAAAACTTTACAGTGTCTTTAATCACGCTCATTGTTTGATAGGAGGCCAGTGTAATGCTTTGAAAATCTGTCACATTTTATCCTGGGGCTTAAGCACATTATAATCATGGTTTTATGCAACATGCAGGTTGGTCTTATTTATTTCCATGAGCATCCCTCATAATACTGGGACATGACCTCTTCAGATATAATTAGGGTCCTCATGGGGAATTGAAACTATGGTAGAAGCTGGTAATAATCTGCAGTTTAGCCTTGGCGGTGGCGGCTAAACTGTTAATTCAGTTGGTCAAGTGCAGCTCAGAGCCAAATTGGGTGCAAGTGTACCTGACATAGATAACTGTAGTTTCGGGTAGCTTGGCGTTGTTGCTGACCAGACAAATTTCTTTATTCCGCTGAGGCACAACCAATTGCTAAGCTTAGGTGTGGCATACTGCTGCATTTCCAGTAGTACGCCAAGCCTGTGAATGTAAAAAGTGGGGAGCAATCATCCCGGTTATCATCTTTACAGTCAGACTCAGGAGAACGTACCGCTTTCGTAGAATTCAGTTGGTAACAAGATGGAAATAGGTGACAAAACCGCTAGTTCTGATTTGTTTTCATTATTTTGTATTTGTTGTGTGTGGCTATTATTAAACCGAAGTTGCCCTGACATTTTATCACGTCCTAGATAAACGATAGGCGAACTGTAACCTATATGAATATGGCTTAATTAAAGCCGATATTTATGTGTGTTGTAAGAGTGTGTATATTTTTTTGTGTTTGTGTTTCAAAAATTATAGGTGCAACATAACCTCAACAAGAAACACAGTGGCATCAAGAAAGTCCACTATTGTAGCTGCACAAATCGTGTGAGTACAACTGTTCATGTCCTGATGAATGCCCCATAGACCCGGCCGGGCACAGTGGGGTAGAAACATGTCGACTTAATTGAGTATAGGGTATAGTGGATCCAGTCACACGTTCCAATTATACACCCAACAGAGAATTTTTTAATAACTTCCCACATCCACGCCCTAATTAAAGTTTCCCCTTTTTTAGGATGTGGTAATGTTTTTTAAACTTTTTTCCCAGTAAGTAAGTAAGTGAGATGGATGTATATCGTTTCAACGCATGCTTTTACCACGCATGCCTTTACAACGCGGGGATTACAACGCAAGTCGTTACAACGACTTGCGGTGGGGGGCGCTGGATAGTGGAATAGTTTAATTTTCTATTCCAACTCCAGTCCCCGTGGATAGTAGGGAAGGTGTTGGATAGAAAATTAAACTATTTCCTATCCAACAGCGCCCTCCAGCGAAAGTCGTTGTAATTCCTGCGTTGTAATGGTAGTGCGGGGTAAAAGTTTAGTTGTAAACGATGTTGCTCAAGTGAGATTAACCATCTATCACTGGACACTACTGCGTTCTCTAGTGGTTGCCTCAGGCTTGAGGCTTGCATACAACACAACTAAACACTATGATGATGCAATGACGCATATATGAAGGCGGAGAACCAAGATATACCGCCACCGTTTCCATTAATGCGTGTATGAGGGTTTTAAAGTGAAACCGTGACAACGCAGTTACAAGCTGTCCATTCCCCCCCCTTATTTGATTTATTGTGCTACTATAACGAGAAGGTTGAATGGACACAGAATATTCCTCCTCCCTACTACTTGATTCTGAGTATTATTATTACTGACAGCTAGCCACCTCAGTGCTCGTGTACTGCGGGATAGTGTCATGGTTTGTATTTCAAAGGGTGCTTGATGGATTTATTGGAACGCGTTGTTTGTCGCTTCAATGGTTAGGAGCCAGTTAGCTGGGTGAATGTGTCTTTTGAATCCTTTTTGTCATAAAGCATGCTTTACTGCAGACAGGAAGAGAAAGAGCACTTTAGAGGGAACTGTCTAGAAAATGGAAGAATCTACCCCAAAACAGTCACATCTTGCTGGGTAGCTGGAGGCTGTTTTGGTTACCCAAAATTAGGCACCTTGTCATCTGATATGGTACAGTGAAATTGGTGACATAGGTTGACAACGAACTATGGGGTCAATTAGGATGGCGGACGGACAAAGTCCGTCCGTCATCCTGTCGGAGGACGGGACCGTCCGACACAGGGACAGATGTCCCGTGCCTCGAATTAGAATGCACCCGCCACAGTGGCGGGTGCATCCCGCATTTTTTACATTGCGACGGGCGGTGCTGAAAGCACCGCCCGCCACAATGCAAAAAATGCATGTTGTGCGTTTCAAAGTACAACATGACAGGCCATGTTGTATTTTGAAACGCAGGGGGGTACCTACCCCCATGTGCACCCCCGACCTCCCTTCACCCTGGGGGCCCGCAAGCAAGGACCATATGCCTTTTCATGGCAGCATTGCCGCCACGGAAAGGCATTTCCCTCAGCCCATCCTAATGTGGCTGGCGGTGTCTGATAGACACCGCCACCATATTAGACCTTTTCCTCCGCGGTCTGGAAAGCGGCGGACGGTCTTCCCGTCCGCCACTGTCCCCCCACCATTACAATATGGCGGGGGGAAATAGGTGGCGGACGGGCAAGTATGGCGGATGGATCACCACCGCCTGCATGGCGGTGGCGATCCGTCCGCCATCATAATTGACCCCTAGGTTGGACCTTGTGGCTTAGGTAGAGTGTTTTGAATTCCGCTATTGCACCGAGTGAACTCAGTGGAGTGACCTTTGTGCCGGTGAGGTAGAGTCTTTTTAGTGCATATCGAGAAAGAGGACTACTAGATTCTGGATTTGTGATACCTTAGCCATCATTAGCGCAGTTTGGCTCACTGATCACATCTATGTTACAGTGCTACTATCTGGCAATAGTTTGAATTTCAACAATGTAAGTCCCGTGCGTTTTATGTTTTTCACCTTGTGAATGTGAAACTATCAGGCAAAGTTTGACTTTACCTGTTGAAGGATATCCCAATAAGCCCTTTGTTTCCTTATCACAGGACGTAGAGAATATTTGGTAACTCCCAGTTTGATTGCAGAACCAATTCTATGTGATTGCTGTAGGCAGTGCTTAATTTATAAAACAATAAGTTCCGGTGCCCACTAGCAGTGCTATCGAAGATCAGGGAATCAAAACCCAGGGCTGTTGCCATGATTCCACCTCATGTCGCTTAGATGCACAACCAGATGCTTTCTGCCCCTTTATACTATTCCCTCAGGTTCCATTTCATCCCTCCTTACTCCGTTGTCACTGTTTTTGGGTCTCGCCTACTCAGTGCGCAAGCGCTGCTTTGGAGGGACCTCATGGCATCATTCAGGACTTTTGTCAAACTTGTGCATGTTTTGCACTGTTCTCTATTGCCACTTGTGCACGTTTGGGGGTTCCCTTACAGAGGAGCAGATTTCAGCGGGTATCTCGTGGGAGCCCAGCCTTGAGCTTCTTGGCAGCTGAGAGTTCAGGCGTGGGGGGCTGAGCAAGTCCTGGGGCGACAGGTTGCAGCTCCTCCACTGCACCCTCCATGCTCGGAGCTTCCTTATTCTGCAGCCGCATGTTTAGTTAGTGAAAGAGTCTCTGTCCCTGCGACGTTCCATCCCTCTGCCTCCTCTTTGTCAGGCTCCGGCTTGGCACTGATATCCTGCCTCTGCACTTCAAATCACAACACAGGAAGCGGGGCTCCGAAAACCCAATGGAAAGCAGAGCCCGCAGCTGACCGTGCTGTGCAGTGAGAGGCAGGCTGGCCTCTAGAGAAGGCAGCTTCCTCCTCCAGGCAGGACAGGCCTCCAGAGAAGGCAGCTTCCATAGAGTCGGCAGTATGGAAGAGGCCGGGCTAACTAGCCTCTAGAGGATACAGCTTCCTCCAGCAGGCAGTGCTGTGCAGTGTGTGAGAGGCAGGGCTGACCTTTAGAGAAGCCAGCTGCCTTAGAGTCGGCAGTATGTTAGACGACGGAGTAGCTAGCCTTTAGAGAAAGCAGCTTTCACCAGGATGCACTGCTGTGCAGTGTGCGAGAGTCAGGGCTAGCCTTTAGAGAAGGCAGATTTCACCAGGAAGCACTGCTGTGCAGTATGCGGGAGGCAGGACTTACCTCTAGAGAATGCAGATTTCACCAAACAGGACTGAGCTCTAGAGGAGGCAGCAGTCTGCAGCCTTCAGCCAACCGTACCATGCATTTTCAGAGGCAGGGCTGTCCTCTAGAGAAGGCAGCGTCTTCCAGCTACTGTACAGTGTAGTTTCAGAAGCAGGGCTGTCCTCTAGAGAAGGCAGCGTCTTCCAGCCTACCATGCTATGCTGTGCAGTTTCCGAGGCAGGGCTGTCCTCCAGAGAAGGCAGCGGCGTGCAGCCTCCTGTGCTATGCAGTTTCAGAAGCAGGGCTGTTCTCTAGGGAAAGCAGAAGCCTGCAGCCTACCATGCCATGCAGTCTCAGAGGCAGGGCTGTGCTCTAGAAATGACAGCAGCCTACAGCCTACGGTGCGATGCAGTTTCAGGGGCAGGGCTGTCCTCTTGAAAAGGCAGCATCTTTCAGCCTACCGTGCTATGCAGTTTCAGAGGCAGGGCTGTGTCCTCTACAGAAGACAGCGGCCTGCAGCCAACCGTGCAGTGCAGTTTCAGAGGCAGGGCTATCCACTACAGAAGGCAGCAGCTGTGCAATGCAGTTTAAGAAGCAGGGATATCCTCTAAAGAAGGCAGCGTGTTCCAGTCTACCTTGCTGTGCAGTTTCAGAGACAGGACTGTCATCTAGAGAAGGCAGCGGCCCGCAGCATACCGTGCTGTGAAGTTTCATAGACACTTCAGGGCAACAGGACCCCACACTTAGCATGCATCCCGCAAATAACACACTAGACACCAGTGTTAGATTGGGAAGAAACTGCTGCAGGTCTATATTATTACATACAACCTTATGTAATCATAGTGGGTTATCTTACGGGCAATCCCAGGGCAGGCCGCATTCTCGCCACCTGCCCGCCTGATGAGCCAGGCAGCACCGTGGCGAACCACCATGTGCTGCCCCTTATGGTAAACATAATACTCATGCCCCTTGCGGGGCGTACTAGGCAAACCCCCGGTTGCACAGGCCCACAACCGCCCGAAGGACAAATGGGGCGCTGACACGTGTTCCCGGAACCTCCCCTGAGGCCCCAGGTCTTAGGCTCTGGCACCCCTATGTGCCCGCTGAGGTCCAGTGCCGAACTTCTCTGCTTCCGGATTGCCCTGTAACTCCACCTGCAACGAAAATTAGAACATTAAAACGTTCAAATTGTCCTCCACAAGCTGACACACAGGGTGAGAGGCCGGGAGGGAAAATGTGTCCCCCCACGAGGACACTACGACGCGTCCGGTGCGGCAAAGAGGCAGAGAAAATGGCGAGGGGGGCTTAAGTACCCCTCGCCCTGCCTGCCGCACCAGACGTGACCCCAGCTCCTCCTAGCTCCCCTCGGGACTCTGCCTGCCCGGGGGAGGAGAGAGGCTAGAGAGGGGCGGGGGGAAGCCCTCTGTGTCTAAGGGTCCGCCCTCCTGATGGCCACTGCGTGGCCTCGGGCAGCCGCATAGACACTTCAGGGCAACAGGACCCCACACTTAGCATGCATCCCACAAATAACACACTAGACACCAGTGTTAGATTGGGAAGAAACTGCTGCAGGTTTATTTTACTACATACAACGTTACGTAATCATAGTGGGTTATCTTACGGGCAATCCAAGGGCAGGCCGCATTCTCGCCACCTGCCCGCCTGTTGAGCCAGGCAGCACCGTGGCGAACCACCATGTGCTGCCCCTTATGGTAAACATAATACGCACGCCCCTTGCGGGGCGTACTAGGCAAACCCCCGGTTGCACAGGCCCACAACCGCCCGAAGGACAAATGGGGCGCCGACACGTGTTCCCGGAACCTCCCCTGAGGCCCCAGGTCTTAGGCTCTGGCACCCCTATGTGCCCGCTGAGGTCCAGTGCTGAACTTCTCTGCTTCCGGATTGCCCTGTAACTCCGCCACAGCCCGGCCGGCGGCAACCGTCGCCGAACGGGCCCCCCACTACTTAGCCTCCTTCCTACCTGCAACCTTTGTACGTATGTCTATCCAATAGCCTTTCCCAGTAGCAGTGTATCCATATAACCGGACTGCTACCTGACAGACAGAAGAAAGGTCCCTCCCAAAAGAGGGCAGAGACCTATCCCTGCAAAATAGGCCAAAGCTGTTACCCAAAACATTCTTGTCGGCCAAGGCCACTCAAGCTGACATAGAGGGACTGTGTGATCCTACGCTGTGCACACTTTATTTACATAAGACTGAAGGGTTAAAGCTATCCCTCTGCGCTAGGAAGTTATGCAGCTGAGTTCCATAAGGATCATACTCTGACCCCCGTGGAAGTTTGTAGCACACCCTGTCATCTCTAACATGACTGTGAGATATGCGGCATAACCTACATTTTAAACGTTAATGCTTGCACGGGTATCTCACTTATTCCAAGGAAAACAGCATAGAAAGCCCAAGATATCTGTCAGCCACGAGAGCCGGGGGTGTCATGTACTCCTGCTGCACTCGAGCCTCGTACACATAAACAGCCCACAACGCTTGCATGATTCCTGGTAACAGACATTATCGCAGGCCAAGGCCCAGACACCACTGCTTCAGGGTGAGGCTGGCGTACACTGTGCTTTAGTTTAAACGCTTGTGCTTCTATACTCAAAGAATACAGGCGAAAGTATTATGATAATTAGCTAGTGAGGTGTACCTCCATTAGATATAACAGGATCTAAAGGAAAAGACAGCAGGCTCCACATGCTCACTTGATTTTCGCCTGGAGGCTGCTTAGTCCATGCTAACTCTAAGATAGCTTGTCTGAAGTTGACTTAAAACCACCCACTTAAGGGATTGCTTAGACTGGTACAAGGTGCCTCCAGGAATTGGAGACAACAAAACATCAGGCCAACAGCTCACATTGGGAGGGGCTCCATGAGAATCTAAGGATACTCCAGTATACACAAGAGGCTGTTCCGACACAGGCCAGGGGAGCCCAGCCCCACGTGAACGTGTTCGTGGCGCCAAGCATCCCATTCCTAAAAGAAACACACTGAGCAAAGCCACCCCCCCTGAGTGAAACAAGCAAAGGGGGTGAAAAGTTACCAGACCGAACAATCAGATCCCCCGCAAAAGCTGGGAAAGGTGCGAGGGCCACTTCCCAATGAGCGCTACCGGCAAAACGCCCTGACGGCAAGTATGGAAAATGTATATTTTAAGGTGGCCAGGAAATTATCGCACAGCAGTAAGGGCTACAAAAGCTGATAAGAGCAATACCAATAGCTAAAGACACAGGAGTAACCAGCATTAAATGAACCTCCGTGTAAACCTAGGAAAAGACCGCGTGGTGTCCCAGGGGATATACAGGTCGAGGCTGGCCTCCCGTCTGCTCGGGCGAGGACGCCTCACACTCCGTTACTCATAGTGAGGCTGCCTGAGTCAGCATGCTTGGCCCCAGACAGCTCTGCTTACCGACAACAGATGCAATAATGCCCAGTCAAGCAGCACCAGACCCGACACCTAGAATGTACTATAAGAGCACACATAGGAGTATAGTATAGGAGCTTCCTCTGAGCTCCGGGCCCTGAACTACACAATAATACTCCAAGGGGTGTAACCTGTTTACCCCACCCCATGGACCTAATGACACCTGGGGGGAACCAACGACAGACCCAAACCTTGGCGGGCTGCCCCCAATGAGCTAACCTTACACCGGAAGGTGGTTCCGTTGGCCCCCCCAAGGGTAGGGCAGTTCTCCGACTTTGGTCCTGTAGTGTAAAGAAAAAACATTCATTAGAAGCCCCGCCCCCCCCTCAAATACCAATCAGGCAAAGGCCAAAGCTCTGCATAACGGCTGGAAAAGTGAGGAGAGAAGGTGGCCGAACGCAGCGGATGCACAAGTGGGGCATGCCAGGACATGTGCTTGGGAAAAATAGCAAATGGATGCAAAAGACTACTCTTAGAAAAGTAAGAGGGGGGCATGCCCCATCACCAGTGCGCTAAGCTATCCCGCCATCACTGCGATACTCCCTGGTGCAGCCTGGCCCAGGAAGCTAGGTAGCTATTCTGTATGACTCAGTTCCATAGAGTAACAGCTTGACTGTGCTGTCATGGCAAAGGATTGACTGTAAGGAAGTCCGTCTAGGCTGTGCTAAAGTTAGGATAATTAAGCAAATTCCAGGTCTTACCCTTTGCTAATAGGATCCATAATAACCCCATGCGTATGTCAATCTCCTGGGGCCTTAACCAAGGGTGCAGATAAAAACTTGTTATATGAACAAGCCCGGGACCTGCACCATGTTAACTTAACCTATGAGAAGAAAAGGTCACATGACAATAGTCAATTCGCTCTTTCAGAATACTGCTGTTGTCTGTCTGTTTATCCAAGGCTCTGGAATCTGAAAGGCAGCCCAACTGCTGAGCCATCAGTTGGTAGCACCTGCTGCCACTCAGTGAAATGTAGGTCTACAACCTGCAGTGTTAAACTTAGTTCACTTACAAGTGGAGGATTTTGAAACCACAGCCTGAGCCTGTACAGCCAATAAAATACCTAAAGAAGTGGTCCCTAGCAGACTCCCAATATAAAATTGCTCAAGGAATGATCAACAGCTGGGAAGAGAACTCAGAAATGATTCTCTTGGAGGGGCTGGACGTCAGCCACGTGTACTGATGTTCACCATAAGCATTTTTACATAAAGGAGCGCTGGGCCTATCATACCTATCAGCGACCTCAAACACACTTTGAAAAGAGGAGTTACTGGTGTGCAGTAAAAAGATGAGAATACCAACCAGGATTATATTACCTCTTTCTAAATTGACACTATGCTCAAATGCGAAAAACTTGCCGAAAGAAATGATGCCATCGACAAACCTATATGTGGTACACAATTGGAAGACTATAGCAATGGTAGTGAATGAGCCGTGCTAGTGCACTCCTTAACTCGAGGGCTCGCAATAAAAGGAACAAACTAATACTCTGTAAAGCTGGAGGGTATGAAAAATATTCAGGGTACAGGATAGGTCATTGAGACTTAAAGTGTTAGATATTAGAACTAGAAGCAGGGATCGAAGAAAGGATCGCTTACAATATAAGTGTATAATGAACCACTCGCACCCTCCATCGCAGACAGTGTAACTGTTCCGCTAAAACTCCTGATGAGGCAGGAAGAATATTCAATATTTATCTTGGATATTATGGTCGTGAGCATGTCATTTGCTCATGACTCTCACCCTACCATACTACCCAGAAACCTCCTCACCCGGGCCTGCCAAGCCATGTATTCCTGAATAGTGCCTCTAACTGTACATAGCACGCTATTAAACTTGCACTCAATACACGTTATCCCCCTGTAATGCACACTATGCCATTACATGTATTGTTTGCTCACGTCTGTCACTTTCCTCCATGTAACTGAGAGATTGCCTATGTAAGGTGTTCCTTGTAGTGCTCTCAAGAAACAGGTCTGTTCCTATTGAGAAGCGCTCCGATCCGGTCTGAGGTCAGCGCTATCTAAAGACAATATAAGAGAGAGTACGTGACAATGCACCGCGGAGGGTTGCGGAGCGTCAGTAAAGACTAGAACCCGGTGTTAGCACCGAGAACATAAACAGGAAAACCTTCCATACCCACAAGGTGCACTGAGATATTTGGACAACTGCGGGTTAATACCTAGCCCACCGTCACATTAGCTAATAGGCAGAGCTCTGGATGTGCAACTAGCACCAGATCCGCCCTTGCTATGTAACGTTAGTTCTACTGTTTGAGCTCCCACCAATTATTGTTGTATAATACACCTACTTGTGTAGATTGCGTACATTACACCATTAACCCTGTAATGTACTGTGTGCGAACTCCCTTACTGCTTGAACACAATTATTACTTTGATTTGGTTCACAAATTTAACCTGCACACTTGTCTTTTTTCTTGTAAAACACTGCTTGCTACCTATTATAGAGTGATTGCACAGGTAACAAGAACAGTATTTTAGTAGGGTGGACAATGGGAGCATTAAAAAAAAAAAAAAAAAGTTCCGGGCTGACCTTCTCCATAGGAAAACAGCTCCAGGTGGCTGTACTTAAAACGTCTGAAGCAACTGAAAAATTGCGGATAAATGGCAGGGAGAAATAATGCTGGTCCCTCCCAAAGCAATACCAAGGAAGTTCCTCCCACAGTGGCTACCTAAAAGGTATTCCTCGAAGGAACCAACCAAGATGTGACCAACGCAGACGGAGGAGAGATCGCTGCATCAAGAGATGCATGATACTTGCCAGCAACAAAAGGGGGGCCGAGTGACACTCACTAACTTCCGCGACTCACAGAGCCAGCGGTGCATGTGGACACACCCAATGGTCCCCGCTCGGTGTTCGTGGGTACCAACCGGAGCCCTGCCTGCGCTGCCTATGCACTGCTGAGCAAACCGTATCGACGCGCAGCTCGCCAGCAGGACAGCACTCCCCACACACTAAACAATGTGCAGGACGGGGGGGAACACGGGAGATACCTCTAGACACGCCACTCACCCACCCTTGATTCAAAAACACCCCTACGTGCACAACGGGGTACTCGAGTAAGACACGCTGCACTGCCGCCGGAATCGCCGCCCCACCAACCCCAGCACCCGGAAAGTGCTAAAATGCCCCCCGCCGCTGAGGGCTGAAAGATGCCGTTCCAGCCCGGAACGGCCCCCTGTACCCGCACAAGACTGTCAGAGCCGAGAGTGGCCAGAAGGGGTGGGGCGAGGTGTCCAATCAGGGACAACGGGCAAAACAGAGCACCATAGCCAAAACGGCTGCGCGGCCGCAGCAAAGTCACTCCTAGGCGGAAGAGCTGAGCCCCCCACGCATCGGATGTCCATGGGGTGCCCGACGCTGCCCTACAAAAGGTCACGGCAATGCTACACGATGCGGTGAACAAAGACCGCGGAGGACCGCAACTACGACCTGGGACCCTAGCGGTGCTGCCACGCGTAGGGCGCGCTATGGGCGGTGCCAACCCCTCAGCTGGAAACTGCTGATAGTACAAAAGAAGAAAGAAGACAAAACCTCTCCAGCAATCTTTGTTACGTAACCGATGGCGCGAACCATGGATTGCGATGGCTAAAAGACGCTCCGCTGCGGGCGGCCAAAGGTACAACATAAACGTCTAACGCCTGTGATAGCCAACCTAAAGAGGCAACTCTGCCAGACTGCAGCCTGAACACTTGGACTGAAATATCAAAAGAAAAGCCGGCGTGCATGTTCCCCGTGAGGAAAGAAAACGAAGCATAATGGGGGAAACACGGGCACCGTATCCCCCTTAAACCAGACATTCCGGAGGAAATGCCCATAAAAATGACCGAACCGGGCCCCTTACCCACATGCGCCGGTCATCAACAAAAAGTGCCCCCAAATTTGCCGCTCACAGACGCCATTCACAACTTGCGCCGGAAAAGAGAAACAAGCTGCCCCTTAAAAAATGGCCACACTGGGCGCCATTACCCTTATGCGCCGGACATCACACAATGGTGCCCCTAAAAATGGCCGCACCCGGCCGCCGTTACGCACGTGCGCCGGAATAAAATAGGAAACAACTGCCCGAGACCAGTACCATCCCCGCGCTCGGTCACATGGTTTAATCGGCAATATAATCGAAGAATAGGGACCCTATACCGAAAACCCACGGAATTCGGATTTGTACATGTACATTATCAAACAACACTGCGGTATAAAACCGCGCCGTTCCTCGATCGTTGGGACACTGACCCAAGTGTGCCAGCACAACAAACCTACAACCGATGTGCAGAGTAAGCCCTGGAAATAGCCGCCACCCCAAGCAGTGAGCCGTCTGAATGAGGAGCTCGGAGGGAAACCCTAATGCCGCAGAGTATGAGCTTGCTCCCAGGCAGTGACGAGTTTGTATGCTGTGATTAGCCACGAAAATTGAATAGCTAAATAAATAAGCGCCGTGGTCCGAAGAGTTTCTAAAGAAACCACAGCAGGCACTGCCGAATTTCAGAGCCGATAAAAACCCGAGGCTATCGCTAATGGAAATGACCTCATGCCTCTTTCACTCACCCCCTACACTTTGGAGAAAAGTGATCGTTTAAGATAAGTCCGGGTCAGCAGCGACAACAGCCACATGCCGAAATTAAGCCTGTACGGGGTAGTTTGCAGCAGTGAACCGGCGACACCCGCCTGTGACCGCATCGTGCCAAGGCACCCGCGGAGCTGCTCTCGGCTTAATACCCCAACCCGTGCTCACACCGGACACCAGACAACTTGCCCCAAAGTTGGGGGGGCCGCGACCCGCATGCGCAAAACTCACCGCCCCCAAAAGGGAGAAACAGCCCGACGCACCCGCTGCCCCACGTCAGGGCGCTTGAATCTGTGGAGCTGCAACGGGACACCGCCCCAGGCAGCCAAAGCCTCAGCGCCCACTCTCTCCATGCCGTGGCACCGCTAACCTGGGAAACAAGGCTGCCCTTCCCCCAAGGGTACAACGCCAGGATATAGGAGCAACGGGACCCAGCAGACACCTCCGACACCTACCCCACATGCTAATGACCCCTGCTGCCACCATCCAAAACAATCCTACCCGGTACTCGCGCACAAACCAGACACCAGTGGTACTGGCGTATCTCACAACAAACGACACAGTCTGAACAGACGGGCGAATACACACCCGGACTGTGTTAGCTGACCGCCCCCGACAAAACCCCTAGAAGTGGCAGGCTATGCTCAATGGGTTATAGCAACAACACAACCTCCGAGCTCAGGCTCCACATTCCCGCACGTGAACGAGGCCCGTCCACCTATAATTGCGCACCCCAGGGGGCATAAGGGGCAAGACTCACCGCACACAGAAGAAGCCGACCAAAACGACGCCAGACCAGCGAGGTGCCCCCGTGGGACCTCGGCACTAAAAGGGACCTCAAACAGCGTCAGGGCAGCAGGGAAAGGAAAATGTGTGTCCCCACGAGGACACTACGATGCGTCCGGTGCGGTAAAGAGGTAGAGAAAATGGCGAGGGGGGCTTAAGTACCCCTCGCCCTGCCTGTCGCACCAGACGTGACCCCAGCTCCTCCTAGCTCCCCTCGGGACTCCGCCTGCCCGGGGGAGGAGAGAGGCTAGAGAGGGGTGGGGGGAAGCCCTCTGTGTCTAAGGGGCCGCCCTCCTGATGGCCACTGCGTGGCCTCGGGCAGCCACAGAGATAGGGCTGTCCTTTAGAGAAAGCAACGGCCTGCAGCCTACCGTGCAGTGCAGTTTCAGATGCAGGGCTGTTCTCTAGAAAACTGTTGCATGGCTAAACACTTATAAGGTCCCAAAGGCGAGACCTATTGGCTATGCCAATGCTTGTTCTGTATTTCTGTTCTTCTTTTTCCTTTCTTTTTGTTTTTACCTACCTCTTGCTCTAGATCCAAGTTTGTAGAGAAAAAATAAGTGCTGGACTCCAAAAATGATGTCCGGTGGGCCCCACCTGAAAACACTGGCTCAAATTAAGCACTGACTGTAGGCTCTTTTTCTTGTATCTCCAAAAAGAGTAATTGAAAAGCAAAACCTTCCCTCACACTCTCTTTTGTCATTTCAGTATGGTTACTGATTGGCTTTTAACTACAGCATGCACATACGAGGACACGTGGCAATGTATTCTTTATTTAAAAAAGAAATCAGGTTTAAAATGTGAATGAGAGATGCAGATCCTCATCTGCAAACATGGGCATGCTTGAAGTCCATGAACCTGGAGCTGTGTGCATGAAAAAACATATTTCCTTTTCTTCAGGGCTGCACCTCTAGCTCTGCCTCTTATAGACGCTTAGGTTAGCATGTTTTCTCCTGACCTCTTGTAGAGATGTTTGTTCTCCTTCAGAGAATCCTATTTATAGATCTTTTTCACAAGAGGTGAGAGAGGTCCTGAAGACCTATTCTTCAATCCTTCCTATCAGTATATACTCACAAATAGAAGAATAGGGTTACTCTGTAAGCACCAACTAGTGACAGGAATGCAACTGGGAACTGCAAGGCCCACATGATGTTGCATGTTTTATCATTGGGCATTTCCACACTTACACTCATTTGAGTCCACGTGGGTTACAACCCCCTTTGGCGACTTGTGATCTGTTTCACTGCCCACACTGATGTAGGCAGGGAAACAGATTGCTCCCGCCCGGAGGGGACAGCATAAATAGCTGCTCCTTGCGGGCAGGGTCAATACCAGCTCCCGCGGCATGCAAGGAGTCAGCTGGGGCCCTAGGGCTCCCTCTGTGTGCCCCAACATGTATGGTGGGTGTCCTGGGTGGACACCCGCCTAATTAAAATAGGGGCCCCTGGGGTTTCAGTCCTTGGGACAAAATAAACACGAGGAGAGGGGCCACATGGATTCACACCCCGGGGGATGGGGTCCCGCGGAAGGACTGAGGGGGCCCTGGGACACGTCCCAGTCCTGCTGTTGGTAAAGAATAGCTCTCCGCTTAGGGCTGTGGTGTTCTGGAGAGCTAGGATCGCCACCCCAGGAGCTGTGCCGCAGGCGATGCGAGGCTCAATTTCGAGGTGTGCAAATGTGCAACAGAGGACCCAGCGACAAGCCCAGACGCCTCGAACGATGCCCTCCATTTGGAACGGTGTGACCGCTGCGCCAGGAGTGCTCAATGACCATGACCTCCTCCTAGTGCCGCCAAGGTGGCCTGGATCCTTGCCATTGAATTGAAAGGGAGAAGTCATGCGATCTGCCATCATATTACCCTGGGGAGCCGCTGCCGCAACCCGGGAGTAGGGCCAACTTACTCATCCATATTGAGCCTGTAGAGGACGAGACACACAGGCCCACAGACTGCCCCTCCCCCCCCCGGCCTCTGCGAAAGGGCCCTACCTCGCAACAGCAACGACACCATGCCCGGGTTGACATACTTACCACTCGAGCACACTAGATTGCATCCCAGCACTGCACTGAACATCACCACGAAATGGGGCGCCCAAAAGGCAAAATTCCTGAGTCAACCACCACAAGTTCGCAACGGCTAGAGGACACTGATACTCAGCAACACTTGTCGGACTGCATCCCGCCAACGAATATTGAATCTGCTCCGGACAAGCTGGATCTAATCGTTCAAGAGGTGCAATGGTTTAGAGAACACATGGCCCCAGAGGGTCTCTCTGACTTTTTCTGAGTAGAGAGAGCACACAGAACCCCCTTTGGGCTGCAGACGACATGGGCCCGACCACGCCACATGATTGCTTGAATACTAAACTTCAGGGATCGTGACACGCTGCTCCAGAGAGCCGTCCCCAATTCAATACGAGAACCAAAAGATATCGTTGTACCCTGACTACACAATGCTCATGCAGCGCAAGCGGTCCTCGTACCAGGCGACCAAAAAGAAACTCAAAACTCTGGATCTTAAATATGCCATGTTATTCCCAGCCCGGTTGAAAATCATACACGACCAAAAAGCGCACTTCTTTGATACTCCGGGGGAAGCTGACGAACAGCATATGGGACTTCCTCATAAAGCATGTCTCAAAGCCCTAAGACTGCGACCACTCGACGACCACGCCGTAATGAACTTGCCAGGAACCCCACTCCGGAGCAAACCTTGAAGGGTTGAGCTGAGGTGATTGCAGCGGCAAGCACACTCAGAGATTGTAACCCTCAATCAACATCTGAATCCTTGGAGGAGAACACTGTTCATTCTCACTCGGAGATCATCATAGCCTTGTTCGGGCACAGTGACTCCTCAGACTGTAGATGATTTTTTGGGGTAATGTGTTGTTGGGCGGGAGGGCCTGAATGGAACAGTCCGGACAATCAGCAAAGGTAACTTGTAAGGTAACAGCCGATAGCGGCGCACATATCCTTCACCCAGCTTCGATATGGACACGTCAAAAGTATTTAGTCCGGAGCTGTGGGATATGTCACCACCTATATCACCATGCAGGGCATAGGAAGCACCCCCAGCATGCAAAAGCAACGTGTAACCTGTTCACTGTTCACACTGTTTTGACTCTCGTTTGGACCAGTGCAGTTCTAGCTCTGGACGTGGTACTCCATGTTTACTCAAGGGAGTTTAAGGGAACTGGCTCTCTCCAAAAACCAAGACTTGTACCATCGGCTGGGATACCCTGGACTTCCGAGCGAAGCGTTTATAAACACTTGATCACATACTGAGTACATGTAATATAATCACCTTGAACGTATGGGGACTTGGTTCCATACACAAATGCCATTAAATAGATGCGCAGCTAAACAGGCGCAGGGCCCTGGTGATGTTTCTACAGGAGTCCAACCTCAACGAATAGGATGTCATTAAATTGCGCAAGAAATGGAAAGGCCAATTCTTTTCCACATCATACTCTGCCTTCGCCAGGGGGGCGACAATATAGTTCAGGAACAGGGTCCCGTATGTGCCATTAGAGATACACACGGACCCACACGGCCGAAACACTCTGGTGCGGGGTACGCTTGATAGTGTGCATGTGGTGCTAGGTAGCTCTATGCCCCCAATATTAAGCAAGATAAATTTCTTGTGGGCTTTAACGCCATGTTGGTGGACTGGGCGGCCTATCCGTGGATATTAGGTTACGATTACAACACGGTCATGGACATTGCCATGGACCGCTCTCATCCTCTGATTCCGGCTCCATCAAACAAGCGGAGGCACTGTGCAGATGGTCCGAGGGATGGGCAGTGGCGTCTTAAAAATCCTAACAGCAGAGAATACTCATTCTTGTCCCCGACGCACCAGCTCCACACGAGGATAGACAGGATACCCTGCTCCATTCCCCTCGCTACGCAAGTAACACACACTGCTTACCTGGGGAAGACTTTCTGGGATCAAAACCCACTAGAGCTCACGCTTGCGTGGGGTAGAATTCCCACCCCGGGTGTCTTCCAGAGCATCAGAACTATGACAGGCATTCCCATAGGGGAGACAGCCAGTAGTTGCATACTCGGGATGCATCAGCGCCCAATGTCTCGAAAGGTGCATTTACGCTTCATTGACTTAGCCTCTCTTATTGCCAGGCGTGCCATAACTATGCAGTTGAAATCGGCAAAGGCTCCGTCAATTTATATGTGATATGGGGAAGTGGTGCGATGGGGTAGTGCGGAGAGTGCTGCCATTAGACGGGAAGAAGCCCGTGGTCTGTGCAAAACCCTGATATCAATGGACTGGGACCTACAACTGGAGGCATTCAAAGCCCTTGAACCTGCGCCCATCCCTGCAGTGATCGATGCATAGAGAAAGGCTTGCAGACTGGTCCCCGACCCAAGAGCAGCCCAAACGTACAGCACCATTACACACATTATACATGCCAAGCACGCTAATATGGACAAAAGTGGGAATCAGGGCAAAACTGGACAATACTGATACTAGCCGGAGTAGAGCCAGTAGGGGTGGGCGAGGTGCTAGGAAATATAGGAGTTATGTTAATGCACACATGCCTAGTTATTCTCTTGATGCCACCCAAGGAATTTTTATGTAATGTAACGCTTTACTTGCCAATTGTTAAATACTGATGTTTATACATGATATAAAGCATGGCATTCTATTGCAATCGCGTATCCAAAGTACCCAACACCATGTATGACTTGAGAAACCAAGAAAAACCAATAAAGTGTATTTAAAAAAAAAAAAAAATGAGGTGATAAAACCAGCAGTGGCCTGTGCAGGTAAGAGCTGTGGGGCTCGGTGAGGGGGGTTTTCGACGGACAATGACGAGGGGAAAATAAATAAATAAATAATTATTCATCGTCTGTTGAAATCCCCCCCTCACTCCGCCACTCCTCTCTTACCTGCACGTGCCGCAGCTGAATAAAAACATGTTTTTGTTTATAAAAACCTTAAATATTCACTGAAAAAAACATAGGTTATAATAACGTTATAGTTAGATATGAGAAAAAGATCTGTTTTTGTTTTTAAAAAGTCTTTAGAAATTCACTGAAAAAAACAAAACCTAATGACATTATAGTTAGGTGAATATGTCAGTGCCAACATTACCGTTTTGAATAGAGCAGAGCTAACTTGCGCCCCTCCATGCACTACTTATCACCTCACATATTATATCACCCTTGACATGTTCACTGACATCATTTATGACATCACTGATAACATCTCAAATGACATTGCTGATGACATCACTGATGACATTATCCAATGAGTGTTATTTTTGTTTTATAGTTTACATAGGTGCGGGTAACTACAATATTATTTATCTACCTAATTTTATACAGCTATTGTCCAGCTAATGGGTGTAAGTGTTACAAAATGCATGTGCTACTAATACATAGGTGTGTAGAAGTATTGAAGATGTTATAAATCTTGGTTTTGGAGAGAAACTCTGTGTGCAGGTGACAGTTGACAACTTGTGTGCAGTATGTTCCACACAAGTTTTTTGGTATTGCAGAAAAAGTTTCCAATATTACAAAGATTCTATGTACTACATACTAAGCATTGTAAGCTGCCTTGAGTTATTAGACAGTACCGTCTCAGCATGACAATTTCTACATAACGTAGAAGAATGTGTGCACCAGGTATTAACCTATGTACATGAA
Organism: Lissotriton helveticus; assembly: GCF_964261635.1. Lineage (NCBI taxonomy): Eukaryota > Metazoa > Chordata > Amphibia > Caudata > Salamandridae > Lissotriton > Lissotriton helveticus. The sequence continues at coordinate 1,621,576,216 of NC_136068.1, read as the reverse complement.
CTTGTTTTCATGACAGTATGAAGGCTGCAGGTAGCAGGATATATATAGCACCTTTAGACCTTGCTTATTTTAGGTGACTAGTGTCTTTCTTTTACAAGTGTTGCATAGCATGGTACACTGTTCTTAGTAGATGCTTTTTTAATACTCTGTGGTGTATTTCTCATGAGAGTTCTACTGCCTGCAAACAGTGTGCTACAGAATTACCTCACTCCATAGAGTAAACACCAGTGCCCACTTTTCTACTCATGTCAACTTCATTTCTCAATGTAGGTTCGGTGACTGTGAGGGTTTTGATAAACATAAAAGCTTTTCGAAATAGGGCATTTGGAACAGACTTTGAGTATCCTGAGGAACTTGGCTTTCTTTGAACAGTTATATACAGATTGAGCACCATGACCAATAAGGGTTTCTCATATATCTGTGGTTGACTTACCGTGAACTAGGCTACCGATAAAGTGTATGGTATAGTGTCAGTGTTGCACATAACACATTTGCTACACCTAAGGGAGTTGTATCTGTGATGACATTAATGATGCTTCATATTATTCTGTACTTACATTTAGGCCTCTAATGCCATATTAGTGTACAGAGTAATGGGAACAAAAGATCCGTGGATAATGTCACCAGTTATGTCCTTCATGATATCATCAGTGATGTCATATATATAGTCATTTTAGTAAATGGACTCCACAGGCCAGCATCCCACTCTGAAAAGTGTTCCAGCTCATCACCATCTGCCCTTTTTATGGGCAGGTCAATATCTTGGCCAACGTTCAATATTGAAGGGCATGGTCAAGGTCCCAACATTTGCAAACAATTTCTATTTTTTATTTAAAAAAAGACCATCGCCTCGTGTTTATTAAAGAAGGATGACAAAGGTTTGTAGTTCTAAAAATTGGGTTGAGGTTCTAAGAAATTTGGGCTGCACTGTCATAGAGATTTGGAAAACTACTCCAGTATTTCTTCCCCACTGTAAGTGCTAGGCCCTTCATTGACTCGCTTGGCTTATTTATCACCTGTGATATGATAACGTATTTCTTAACAAGTACATGCCTCTGGCAAAGAATTGAATGCTTAACCTCAGATTCTAATGGAGAGTGATAAAAAGGAAGAGAGTTTTGGCTAAACATTGCAAGCATCTGCATACAGTGTTCTGTGACAGTGATCAGAAACAACATCACCAAACAATGGTATTGCTCAGTGCTCCCCATCTGCCCCACAACCTGGAGAAATGGCTTGACAAATGCTGGTACAGTGCTGAATATGGAGGTTGACCTTTGTGAGTATAAGGGTTGTCTTTTGAGACAGGAGGAGCAGAGGTGGAATCGAAAAACAAAGCAAGGAAAAGTGTATTTTTTTGGAGCAGAGAGGGTCTTTGATTTTATATAAGTGTTGTCAGATTCTGGCAACACCTCCAGTCCCTATAGGGTCTATGCCCATAGTCCTTATAGGGTCTATGCATACTGAATTTGTATTGTTAAAAATGCATGGCTTCATATGAGGCTTCCCGAGTAGTGTGTGGAAGATCAGTGGGTCGATGGGGATGCAGATGGAAGGCACATTACAAGTCTGTTTAGCTACAAAACATTCTATCCCATGGCAGTGCAAAAATATCAAACTACCATCCATGAAGGCCTTTGCAAAACATTGTGACAGATGCATCCCAGAGCTAGACGTTGCAAGGCTATCGATCAGCCAAAGAGTGACTGAGAGCACTCAATCAAACCCTTAAAGACTTCATACCATAGCTCTGATCCTAACAGACAACACAAATTCTTTGAATTATCTCATCAAATCTGGTTCCCGGTGTAGGGCCATCTCTCTAAAAGCTGAAACAATCTGGAAATGGCTCCTGTTGCGGAATCTTTCCATAAATGTTTTTCACTAAATTTGTGGCGTGAGGTGCTACTTCGACATCGCTCACGTAAGGCAATTACATCAGCCAGTAGAATGAGCGAGAATGAGTCTATAACTATGGGGGAACATTATGAGGCTGCTTCACAGAACTAATCTGAGGCAAAATCCTAAACCTACTATTTTTGGTATTCACAGAAGGCACTTACAATTTATGGTATTCACAGAAATCACTTACGACTACTAACTTTACGTCCGCACCCTGGATGGATTTTCCACACTTGTGCCGGAATGTACGCATCCGGCCGAAATCTCCTCTATCCGGCCGGAATACGCGCATTTTGGCCGTTAGAGCGTTACTGTTAGACCTGGAACCTTGGCGTGAGTTTCCCTTCTACTTTTTGCTGATGTGCCTCAGATGTTTTTGCTGGTGTCCGCTGCTCAGGGCACTGCGCCTCGGCCAACCCGTGCCGCAGTGCAAGTGCTCCCAATGTAAAGTGTAACTGTGATTGATTTCCATGATTGGTTCTTTGGATTTACTGTCAGTCCCCAGTAAAGTGCACCAGGAGTGCCAGGGCTTGTAAATGCCAATGCTGCTAGTGGGCCTGCAGCGCTGGTTGCGCCACCCACAGAAGCAGCCTTTTAAAATGTATCTAGGGTCTGTCATTGCAGAACCTGCGTGCAGTCTGGTACTGTCATGCTGGCTGGGCAAGTGCACACACTTGCCAGTCTCTAAACCTTCCCTTTACTTCATATTAGTCACCCCTATGGTAGGCCCAAGGGCAGGGTGCATTGTAAGTGTAAGGTAGGACATGCTCTGATGTGTGTGGCATGTCCTAATAGTGAATTACAGCCAAATTCATTTTTCACTATTGTAAGGCTACCTGTTCTCATAGGCCAGAATGGCCTGCTGGAATTATTACACTCTATAATCCCAGCAGGCTCAGGGAACATGGTAGAAAATAAAGTTTAGTATGCCTGAACTCAGAATAATAAAATACTTATTTTAGTAAAGTTTATTTTAATATCCTGTGTTTGCAAATGCTACTTTTAGAAAGTTAGCATTTGCTTGCCTAACCATTTCAACCCGCCTCTGCTTGGATGTGTATCTGACTGTCTGGGATATGTGAGTGACAGGGCTGGGGGATGACAGGTGGTGTATGCAAGGATTACACCTTAGTGGGAAGTGGGAGTGCCCCTTGACTCTGAATAGGGCTGTGCTCTGCCACCACAATGATGGCTCCGCCCCCTGGGGAGCGACTGATGACTCAGCCGGCACCTGGCCCAGGAAGGGCGCAGCACTGTCAACAAGGTACTCCTGGCTGCCCCTGTCCACACAATGCTGGCTCCACCCCCTGTGGAGCGTCTGATGTGCCTGCCCCTCGCACTGAAAGAAGACACCAGAGTACACCCAACAAAGTGCTCAGAGGCTGAATGAAGTTATGCAGAGGCCCCCCTGGCCTGTGAGAACAAAGAAAATGCTGTATAAAAGTAGGAGCCCTGCTCCTTGTAAATCAGAATCCTGTTTCCCACAAAGAACCTCTGCCCAACTAGAAGGAGAAGAAGACGCTGGAAGGACTGGCCTGCTGTCTGCCTTGCTGAGGAAGGAGAGGAGAAGACTTTGAAAAGACTTTGCTGACTTTTGCTAGAAACTTTCTCCAAGGGCTTGACTGAGCTTGCCCCCTGACCTGAGCCACAGGATCATCTGGCTCAACCTGCTCTCTGCCCGTCTGCCGGTATCTGTGAGGATTACTGCTCCTGCCGGAGCTGTGACCCTGGTGCCCCCAGCCCCTCCTCGAGGCCGTGACCAACTGTGTTTCCCCGTCTCCGCCGAGGAAGAGCCTTGCTCTGCCGAGCCGCCCTTCCCGGCTGTGTGAAATCGCCGTGGCACCTCACCTTGGGAGGCTCGCTGCCGTGACCTTGGTGCCCCCCAGCCCCTCCTCGAGGCCGTGATCGACTGTGTTTCCCCGTCCCCGCCGAGGGAGAGCTCCGCTCCGCCGAGCCCCGCTCCGCCGAGCCGCTCTCCCCCCGCTGAGGGAAATCACTGTATCACCTCGCCTTTGGAGGCTCGCTGGTGAGCCCCCCACGCTCCGCCTGAAGCCCCTACCGGACCCCAAAGACCCAGAGAACAGATTCCCCGAAGTCCAGACGCCTCCTCCCAAGGATCTTCACCGGGCTCGGGCCCCCAACGTTTTATTTCCCCATACGCTGATCACAAAGGTACGTGCCTACCTCTGAGAAGGCCCTGGGTTAGGCCCTGGGTTCCTCGAGGCTCGAGAGCCCCCACATCTGGAAAAGGCCCTGGGTTAGGCCCTGGGTTAGGCCCTGGGTTCCTCGAGGCTCCTCTCATCGCCTCCCTGCTCCTCACTGCAGCTGAGAGCCCCCACCTCCGGAAAAGGCCAAGGGTTTCTCAAGGCCCCTCGCTGGTCTCCATTCAACCCGCACCGCGAGATGCGTGAGTCGCGGTAGGGTCTCGCTCATTTTCACCGGGGAAAGCGCACAGAAGCGCTTTTGAAGTAAATGAGACTAAGAAGCAATATTTGAACTGTAAGCAAAGAGAACACTGGCCTATTTACAACCTTGTGGCTTAGAAAAACGTTATTAATGGTCTTGTGATAAATACTTGCCTGCATATATATTTTTACATAAAGAGAACGTATTTTTATATAACTACATCCTGGTGTCCATTTGTGGGGGGATTGGTATATTTACTGTGTGTGTTATTACAAATGCTTAACTCAGAAACGCCTGGAGAATAGCCTTGGCTGCTCACGCCACGCACCTAGAGGGTGAGCAAGGGTAATTCTAAGGGGTCATCCTTCGCCCTGACTTAGAGGAGAGGGTCCCTGCTTGTCACAAGTGAATACTTGCGCCAACCAGAGACCCCCAATTCTAACAGTTACCCTCAATGCTAAACACCTGTCCAAGTGCCTACCATCCCCCACCATGCATCAGCTGACACACTGCAGCCCAAATGCCAATGCCAGCCCTGCAGCACATATGAAAGCAGAGCAGACACACACAAACTATTTCAACATGTCGCTGAATGTGTTTGTTGCGGAGGAGGAGGAGGGGAGGAGAGAGGATCTTCAGACAAAGGATCAACCTATTCGGGATATCCAGCCAAGATGTCAGGGTCAGATACCGTTTCCCTCCAGAAGTCATCTTGAAGATGGTATGTGATTGAGAGGAGGAACTTGACTCTGTGACCTGCTGGTCCCATGCCATTCCAGCCTATCTCATGGTCCTTTCTGCTCTCCATTTCTTTGCGACGGGGTCATTCCAAAGGATCACCAGTGACGTGGGCATCTCCCAGGCAAGCCATTCGAGGTGCTTGCATCAGGTACTGAGGGTTGTATGTCAATACAATGCGGGCTTTTACCCCGCATGCCATTACAACGCGGGGATTACAACGAAAGTCGTTACAACGACTTTCCCTGGAGGGCGCTGGATAGTGGAATAGTTACATTTTCTATTCCAACTCCAGCCCACGTTGACAGTAGGGAAGGTGTTGGATAGAAAATTAAACTATTCCCTATCAAACAGCGCCCTCCAGCGAAAGTCGTTGTAATGGCAGTGCGGGGTAATCCCTGCGTTGTTATGGCTGTTCTCTGGTACTGAGCAGCATCAATTCTAGAGCCCACCTCCACATACGAATGCCCCATACACTGACCAGCAGACAAAGGGCAGCTGGGATTTGTATCTCATTTCTCGCTTCCCACGTGTGCTGGGTGCAATTGATTGTACCCATGTGGCCCTTCAGCCACCCCGCGGTATTGCACACATATTCTGCAACAGACACCGATGGTATTACATCAATGTGCATGGTATCTGTGATGCCAGTGGGAGTTTAATAGATGTGCATGCAGCGTTTCCAGGCAGTACCCATGACAGCTTCTTATTCCGCATGTCACCTCTTGCCCGGCGGATGGCAGCAGGAGAATTTGGCAACATGTGGCTACTGGGTAAGCACTAAGCACTAAAAATAAGTGATATGTGCAAATGAAAGAGCTTATTTACAAGTCCCTTGCGCTGCTGTTACTTCACTTTTTCCCATATGAAAAGTGACGAACCGGCGGCACAAGGGGCTTGTCAATAAGCCCTGAAATCTATGAATGGCACCTTACATTAACAACCATTGTACAGTAAAAATCACCAAGCCGCATACACAGTCTCAACAGACACTGCATGTACCAAAGTATAGATTATGTTCTGTTCAAATTCAAGATAGAAATGTAACCTATTGCCCTATCTTCCCTTCGCAGGCGATGCTGGGTATGCACTCTCCCCTTAACTCCTTACATCTTACAGACATCCAACCACTGTACCTCAGCGTAGGTACAATCGGGCACGCATATGAACTCGAGCCATCATAGAGTGCACTTTTGGTCTGTTGAAGTCGCGTTTCAGAAATCTTCACTCTAAAGGGGGTGTACTGATGTACTCCCCTGAAGTTGTGTGCAAGATCATATTAGCCTGTTGTGTTTTGCACAATATAGCTTTAACCTATGGCTTACACATACCTCTTGTACCTCAGCTAGCTCTGAATCCGGGCAACTGGGCCATTGCACATAACCGAGGTCAGGGTATGCAAGTCCGTGAACAGCTGGTTGCCACGTTTTTCGCATGAGCAACCTGTTGTGTCATGGACAAAATGTGGTTTGCTGTGTGTTGTCAATGATGAAAGTTGGATAATTACGACTCTGTCCAACAATTCCATCCTGAGACTACTTTGTAAACCACACTAACTGTATGTATACCACAGCTGTTGACAGGAGTTAAAAGATTGACCGTGCATCAGGTCATGTACCGATGTCAGCAATCAGTGTAGTAGATGTCTCTAAGGAATCTATTGACTCAGAGGATGAGATGTATATGTTCTGAGACCCCCTCCCGTACCTTTTGACAAAGGGTGTCCGTATCAAAAAAATGTATAACTATAGGTTTGTTGAGTTTTTGCCCCCAACTGATTTGAATTTACCACAAATTTTGGCCCACAACATGAGTGATGATGTTGTGGCTGAACCTGCCACTATGTGCCAGGGATATACAACACCTCTGCTTCCCGCCATTGTATGGCTGTCGCCACACCGACTGCAAATATATATAGTTTTTCCGTCTTTGAGTCTCTCGGGCAATTACAACAGCTCTCTACTGGTTACTGATTTTTTTGGGTGGGGCCACCATATTATGGTTGTATCCCGTCCTCCCTTTTGTACCAAGACTGGACTTAAAACTCTCGTCTGCCTTAAACAGCCTATACTTTGTCGCAGATCCTGTCTGGCGAGGCCACTTCACCAACAGAAGACCTCCTCTTCCTAGATACCTGGGGGAAGTTGCTTCTGCTCCATTGAGGTCCATACAGAAGCACACTGGTCATTGGAAAGGGTCACTGATCTCAACATCTTCGTTCTCTACCTACTGTTGCTGTTATTTGCTCTTTAAGTGTACTCTTATGTGGAACACTTTGTTTGCCCTGAAGAAGTTCCCAATATGGGAATGAAACTGGTATGCTGGATTGTCTAAAAACCCAATGACTTTTATGAGAAATATTTTGTGAATAAAGAAGTCATCTTTCTACTCTCATTTGTTCAGTGGACTTCTTGAAGCTGCGCACCTCCAATTTGTTATATGATTCTCTGATCTGGAGCACAGTGATGCCACTGAACGGCTGGCGTAGGGGTAGTTTGCACAGCGACTGTATACTTAGGAATTGGCATGAGGTGCCGCATAGGAGGTCCGCCGTTGTTGTTTTGGAACTTTAGGCTGTACCAGAGGACTTGATGTGGGCATGTGATGGTCAGCCAGACATGTCCTCTCGCATCATGCTGCAGATGTGTTTAGAGGTGCGCATGATGCGACAGGAAATTGCCCAAGCGCTGGCCACTCTCACTGCCAATGTCAATTCCCCTGTCGTCTTTCTTATCCCAACCTTCTTCCCACACCACCGTCAATGTCTCCCCCTGTCCGTTGCCCCACACCGTTTCCCGCTGTGCTCCTCATGTTTCCCGACCCCGTATGGTGCCTGTTCCTGCACCGGCCAGCTGGGAGTCAGCATCGGACTCAGAGGATTTGGACATTGTGGTACTAGAGGATGACCAGAAGGACACTTGACCTGTTGAACAGATATTTCTTTGTGGACAATTATTTACTTTTCCCCTTGTAAATAGACTGGTTCCCTGACGCTCCCTGATGTGTTATATTTATGTTGCCCCACCCCAATTCAAGTTCCCTTCTTCTGCAGTAAGAACATCGGGGCATATTATCAAGGGATTTATCTCTGCTTTTTTGGCTTTAAAAGCCAAGAAAGCGGAGATAAAATTATCTCCCTATCAGCAACAGGGTGCTAACACGCAAATTCGCATGTTAGCACCTATTTTCTCTACGCTTCCCCTTGCATCTATAATGAGATACAAAGGGGGCGTTCCAGAGAAAAATAATAGGAGAAATGTTGTTAAGCGACATTTCTCCTATTATCAAGGATTTCGCTAACCCTGCTAGTGATAAAAAAAAGCAGCGTTAACCGTGGTTAGCACTGCTTTTTTTACACCTGGTATTTTCCTGACTTAGCCATGATATCCTATGGAAGGTGGATATCATGGCTAAGTTTGTGAGCCCCTATCATCAAGCTAACTTCAAACTTCGAGAGATTATCGTTGGTTTTCCAGCGATAATCTCTCATTTGGCAGTTAGCGCAAGGATTTTTATCACTTCTGAGATAAACCTTGCTAATAGCAAGTTATCTCTGCGATAATTTCCGGCGATGTTTAGCGTTAAAAAATTTGTTGCTAAGCCTCGTTAGCGATAAATATCGCTAATCGTTGGTAATATGCCCCATCATTTGTTTTCCTTCCAAACAAACTGTTATTGTTTTTCTAACCCCACACTTTTTTTTACATAACATCTTATTTCAAATCATACTTTCTCTATCTTGTTTAACTTCATTGTGAATGTCTTGTACAAAATATTGACATGTATTTTGGAAGTCATCAGCTCTGCACATGAGGGCTTGCTTCAATATCGGGGTTACACTTGAACATGTGTCACGCATCCTCACATCTCTAGACCACCAAAATTGGTGAACATTATCCTACCAGGACATGATACGCAACCGTTTTGTCTTGTGAAGAGAATTTCTTTTTATTCACACATATTCACACATATTCACACTGGTCAAAAAGTTCCTGGGATGTGATCAATGGGGATCATGCTTGCAGATTTGCAATTTCGGAGGTGGGGATTGCTGTGAGGGATCATGTCTTGGTTGACGCCGATATGCAGGTTGGTGTTGTGCATGTGCCTGTACAGGGTGAAGTGCATGTGCAGAGGCAGATGGAGTCTGTACACTTGGTGTTTGTGCATGACATGGGGGATGTTGTGCAGGTGGTGGTAGTGGCTGTGCAGGTAGGGGTGAGTCACTGGATAGGGGGCGTTGGTGGGTATGTACTTTTGCTGTGGTCCTGTGCATTTTGTGGTAAAGGTGTGTGGGTGTGATGTGTTTCAGGCAGATGTGATGGCTCCCCTTCCTACGTTGACCGTAAAGGGAGACTTTGGATCACTTTCATCATGCCCTCTATCATCTTCATGGCCAAGGCATGGTGTCTTAAACTCTCTTCCCTTTGGATAGATATGATGTCTCTGATATTCTTGGACATGTCTTGTCAAGATCTATCCATCCTATCCAAAACATGGGTCTGTCTGTCCACCACCTGAGGGAATTGGCGCAGGGTCTCAGACATGTCTGATAGGGTGGCCCAATGGCACGAATGTCCTGCCTCACATCTGCCTGCTGTTGGGAGAATTCTTGCTCCCACTGGGTATCATGGCCATGTGCAGGCCCTCTCGGAGGGGTCGGCCAAGGATGAACCGCCAGTTCTAACAGCAGGGGGGAGGGTGGCATGTGGAAGACTGTGGATAGGAGGGCATACAAAGTTCAAAGAGTTTTATTTGCATAATTAATTAAAATGGTTACAAAATTCTCCTAATAAAATAACAGTGCATAATTTATTAAAATACTAAAATGATTGTCTCTCAGCCTCTATTTTGTTGGGGACAGATGCGTGAAGATCTAAAAGTTAGGGTGTCCCTAATAGTCCGCCAACTGGGTAAACCACCTGTGCAGTTAGTTCTAAGCGTTTTCTTGCTTCTGCCATGAATTTAACTCCGCGGCAAGCCAGGATTATGGAGGAGCCTCCGAGCCAGCTTGTAACTGCCTGTCTGCAAGAACGGATGTTTAATGCGTTAAGAATGGGTTTCAATAGAAGTCGTCTCTGAATTATCAAGGCCGGACATATACAGAAAAGGTGGACGAGCGTTTCGTTTTTGTACCCGCAGAGGCGACATTCTTTCGTCTGGTGGGACTCTTTCCAGGACGGTAAGAGGTCCTTTGAGACGTGCATCCCCATCCGATAGGCTGTAAAAGTCTTTTTAAGATGGCCACTGAAGTGGGCTACTAGATATGCTAGTGGTTTTGGAGTTGTAAACGAGTTTATAACAGTCCAGCCATGCCGTCGTTTTGCCAATGACTCTTTATCCTCTGAAAAGAATTTCCTTTTTGCTGCTGAGTTGGCTAATTTGTTTAGGCTTGCTTTGTCTATACCAGATTTCCAGACTGATTCCATCTCCAACTTTTCCACACAGAGTTTAAAAAACTTTCCCCAGGTGTTCGGGGTGTCGGTTTCCCCCTGTTTTTTTATTTCCTCCCAGCTTAGCCAGTCCAGTGTATCTGGGTCTGCAGAGCGAAGTTTATTACAGAGTTTCACGAAGCCGCTCATGCTCCGGAACTTCTGATTTTGCAGACCAAATTCCAGCCTGACTTGTGAGGCAGAGACGGATTTTGGTAGGTTGAAAACCGCTTTGTAAATTCTAATCTGTAGCTCGTTTAGGAGATCCGCCTCCTTGCCACACCACGTAGCTAGGCCATAAGATAGAGTGGGAATAATCTGCGCTGCCATTACTTTTAATAGATGGTTGTGGTTAGGGCAATCCATTTTTTCTTTTAACGATCGGTGCGCAAAAATTAAAGATTGTGCTTTTGCTTTTAATGCTGTTTTGTGATCCTTGTAGTTTGCACTTTTCGATATTGTTATTCCCAGGTACTTGTAGTACTCTTGTTCTTTCACTGTTGTCCCTTGGGCCATCCATTTGTACTTTAACTTTTGCGGGTCTACTAGACGGACCACTTTAGGTCTTTCTTTGTTTAATTCCAGGCTTTCCCTTTCTAAGTACGATGTTAATTTGTTGATGGCTCTTTGTAGTCCAATTGGTGTTTTACTCAACAGTACGATATCGTCGGCGTATTGTAGATAGTATATTGGATTTTTTGCCAAAGATGGAGGGTGACTGTCTGCTGATTCGATCGCGCTTGTGAGATCAGAGAGAAAAAGATTAAAGAGGGTCGGGGCTAATACGCAGCCTTGTTTTAGGCCTTGGTGCGTTTGGATGTTCCTAGTAGTATTGCCTCCATTTCCCAGTTTCACTCTTGCCCAGGTGTGGTGGTGTAGGGCTTTGATAGCTGTTAAGAGTTGGTGTGGCAACCCCCAGCTCTCTAATTTTCTCCACAAACGCTCTCTATTCACCCGATCGAAGGCAGACTTAATGTCTATAAAACAGGCATATAAGCGGATGCCCTTTGCTACCGCTGTGTCCATTAGGATGGACAGGCAAGTGAGGTTCGTTATTGTTCCCATTCCTTGCCTGAACCCAGTTTGGAATTTTGGCATGATCTTTGTTTCTGATATCCAGGCTTGTAATTCCCTTAAGATGCAGGAGGCGTAGAGTTTGGCCTCTATATCGATTAAGGATATCAGTCTGAAATTTGTGGGATTGCGGTGATCGCCATGCTTAAATATGGGATGGATAATGCTGCCTTTCCAGGAGACGGGTAACTCTGCTTGTTTGTATATTCGGTTGAACATGGGCGTTAGGATCTCTGACCACAAGTCCGGGTCATGTTTAAAAATCGCGTTTGGCAGCCCATTTGGTCCTGCTGCACCCTCTGACTTTAATCTTAAAATTATCATCATAAGTTCATTTATGGTGGTTAGGTCGTCTGGCTCTGTTGGCCCCTTCTGGAGTTTTTCCCACTCGGATTTCCCATGTTCCTTGTAGTTCCCACCTTTTAGTTCCTCCGTGTTGTCCTTGACTGCCCCTGAGCCGTTGACGTGGACTGACACTGTGCTGCTGTATAGAGTTTGCACGTGTCTGGTCCAGGTTTCTGCATCAACCCCGGCTTCTTGTTCGAGTTTTGCCCCTTGGGTAAGCTCATTTATGATGCCCCAGAAGTCCCGGCTGTTAGGTTGTTTGCCTGCAGTTAGAAGTTTGTTCCAGATAGTTTCTTTATATAGATGCTTTGCCGCCCTCCGCGCCTTTCTGTAGATGCACCTGGCTTCTCTCAAGTTGGATTTGTTTGCCACTGACCCCGATGTTTTTTGTCTTGCAACGGCGCTGGCCTCCTTTGTGACCTTTCTTTTTTTTGCTCTTAGGTCCATGTTGAACCAAGGCTCCTTCTTGTTGTTGAGATTTCTATGGATCCCTGGCCTTGCTGGAAACTTTTGCTGCAGGACCTGGATCATTTGCTCCCAGTTGGAAACTCGGTCTTCCTCCTTTTGTTTTTCTTAGGTTGTCCATATGGGCTTTAACTGCGTCCGTGATTTTTTCCGACCCCTCTTCACGCCATTTTAGTTTCCTCAAGTTAAAGTTTGATGCGTGATGCAACAGGGAGGTCGTTGTAGGTGCCGTGCTTGGTGCAAAGTTCAGGCTTATTATTTGGGGAAAGTGGTCACTTTCTACTCGATGTTCTATAGCAAATGATTCGATACTGGGGATTAACTCGTCACTTACTATGGAGTAGTCGATTATTGAATAGATCCTGCCGCTCAAATATGTGACGGCTGCCGGCCTATCCCCCTTTGTGTTCCCATTCAAGATTGACAGTCCATATTCTTTTAGGCTGGATACTAACTTTTTTCCACCGCCGTTTGCATTCGTCTTCACATTCGCCTTGTTTTGGTCAATAAGGGCGTTGTTAAAATCCCCGGAGATGACTAGTGAGTATTGCGAGTAGGTCTTTTGCATGACCTTAATAAGTGACAGCAAGGTCTCGAGTTTTTCTTTTTGTGACTTTCTGTCAGGGTGGATATAAACATTGAATATCAATATCTTCCAAGGTTCAATCCCCGGTAAGGGTGCTTCAGTAATTCTGGTCACTTGGACCCACTTCAGGCCCACGTCTATCTCCTCAGATGCCCAGTTGTATTTATGGGTTACGTATGTTGATAATCCACCGCGAGGATGGCCATACTTGGATAGGCTTTCTGTATAAATTTGGTGTTCTTTAAACCCTGGAATCTAGCTCGATTGTAATTTCCATGACTCTGAGGAAAATGAAATTTTACATGACCAATATGTCCCCTGCGTGTACCCTATGTTTAATGTATGTGCATGTCATACATGCATTTTCCCTTAAGTGGCCTGAATCACAAGGCCTCTGCATTTACGTCCTGCATTAGGATGCCAGTCATCAAGTCTCCCATGTAAGAAATATTAAGTTAGCATTTAAGGCCCATGTATTTGCATTGTGCACTTTTAAATAAATCACGACAAACCCATTTTGTGGTTCAGCCTGAGCCTGTTTCTGAATTAAGCTCAGACACTCTGAGAGCTACAGTTACGTATCCCTGACCTCGCATATTTCTGGCTCAGCTGAAAGAAGCCCAGCAAGGGGTGCCAAGACAGTGTTTTGCAAAATAGTTATCTGCTTGTTCTACAGAATCACATTCCTGCCCAGTGAAGAAGGTAAACAGAACCCGTCTGCAAAGATAGGGCCTAGCCTTTCTGTCTCCGTTTAAGTAAATTACAGAACTTGCATCTGTAGAAAGCCCACAGCCCCATGCAATGAACGAAGAAATATATGCCCTCTCTGGCTCTTAGTGATGAGCGACCTTTGCTTCAGATAAAACATCCCCGGACTCAAGATATCAGATAATACCAGACGTGCTGGTCGCCCTGACACTGAAGGCCTCTCTACTAGACTGAATGTCAGCTTTCCCCCCAGTCACACGTCAGTTGCACGTCATGATCAAGTTGCACGCACAAGTAGGGCAAAGTTCCAGCCTGCCATGCAACCACCTCCATGTATCCACCCACCTATGACTCACCTATGACTCATCAAGTGCACACCCTCATGCACGCCCACATGCTCTTATCTCTCTTTCTCTTGCTCTGCCTCGAGCGCTCCTATGTACAAAATTGCACGTATAAATATGTAATCAGAAAATAATGTTTAGAAGACCCTTCCTGAACCTTAGAGGTGATGGAACAGATTCTCCCTTAACTCGAGTTATTGGAATAAAGCCCTTTGACTCGGATACCACGGACTCTGCCTCTCATTTACTGCATGATGCATTGTTTATGTATAGAAATTATGACAGGGTAATATTTTATTTACCACATTAATCTGGCGCCCGAATAGTGGACTAATCCCTTTCCCCACACGCCGGCGACGTAGGTCCAGCCTTTGCCCCCTTCTACAGCCGTGACGGACTTCGAAGTGTACACGCAGCGGGACTTCCTGCTTACTCCCTCAGGCCCACGGAGGAGACGGACTGCGACCAGGCGTCCACACGAGGCGGTGAGGATCGCGGATCATCCCAACCAGAGCCCAACCCGTGAGAGAGCAAGGTCCGAGGTTCCGGAGGCCCACCTGTTCCGAGGCGCATGCGTGGTATCAAGTATCAAGTTTCCGAGGCCTTCAAGTTCTGCTTCCCGGTGAGTACCACTATGGGGAATGCATCAAGTTAAAGACGTGTCCGTTCACACGGGCACGGTAAAGACGGGTCCACGGTTAAACGTGGGCACGGTAAAGACGGGTCCACGGTAAAACGTGGGCACGGTAAAGACGGGTCCACGGTAAAACGTGGGCACGGTAAAGACAGGTCCACGGTAATGACTTCAGATAAGAGCATGCTTGCAAATGAATGGTTTTTCCCTCGTAGTGTAAACAGAATAATTGGCAGGAGTTTCGCTCTTGCAATGAGTCCTAGCATTTACAGTCAGGCATTAAAAAGACAGCTGGACAGTATTTATATGCCTCCCAACACTGCTCTACTACAGTACGTAGATGACATCCTAATTACAGCACGTTCAGAACCAGAATGCGCAAATGCATCACTGACAGTTTTACACTTTCTGGCTGACAAGGGGCACGAAGTGTCCCCTTCAAAGTTACAGTTCTGTGAACAGCAAGTGGTGTACACTTGCTGTCCAAGGATGGTAGACAGCTAACACAAGAACGTATACATAGCTCATTTCTAGCCTTTCACAGCCCAAGACACAAAAGGAAGTACGGGCCTTCATTGGCCTCACTTCATACTGTAGGCAATGGATTCCCCAGTATGCCTATCTAGCCAAACCACTCATACAATTGACAACACAGGAGGCAGCGTCTTCGACTGTCCTCCCTTGGACACAAGAACAAGAGCATTATGTCAAGCGCCAGTTCTAGCGACTCCATGTTACAGTAAGCCTTTTATGCTTTTCATAACTGAACGGGATGGAACAGCGTTATCTGTCCTCACACAAGATCAAGCAGGAAAGCACAAGCCTTGTGCTTATTTTTCTAGTACACTAGACCCAGTGGCCCAGGCTCTGCCTGCGTGCCTGAAATCGGTTTCAGCAACAGCCCTAGCCATAAGACAAAGTGACTCGATAGTGCTGGGACACCCTCTGACAGTACAGGTACCACATGCAGTAGAGGTTCTCTTAAACAGGACACAGACACAACATTTGACTATAGCGAGACTGACAGGATATGAACTGACATTATTTCAACCACACATAGAGATCAGACGATGTAATATTCTAAACCCTGCTACACTTTTGCCCTTAAGTACAGTAAATGCACCACCACATGACTGTGTGGAAGTAATGAATATAGTGACGAAACCAAGACAAGACCAGACAGATATTGCACTTCCAGACCCTGACCTAACACTCTATGTAGACGGATCATGCATGAGAACAAGTGCAGGAGAGTTAGTAGCAGCATATGCCGTGACCACTGCTACTGAAGTCATAGAGACACAAAGAATAGACATACTGTCAGCACAAGCAGCAGAGCTCATCGCCCTGACACAAGCCTGCATAAGAGCTAAGCACTTAAGAGTGAACATTTATACAGATTCACAATATGCTTTTGGCGTAGTTCATGATTTCGGAGTACTATGGAGGGAGAGAGGTTTCTTGACCTCTCATGGGGCCAAAATTCAGCACGGCCCGCTTATTCAAGCCCTGTTGGAAGCAATACATTTACCTACAGCCATAGCTATCCTGAAATGCAAAGCTCACACCAAAGTCACAGACACCATTTCCCAGGGTAATGACCTGGCAGACCGAACTGCTAAACTTACAGCCCAGACACCAACAGACACGACAAGGACAGAAGTACCATTACTGACAAAAAGTATGACAGTCAGGGATCCTTCTCAAGATGTACTCGACATACAGACGCATGCCACTACAGATGAAATAAAGAAATGGACTGAACAAGGAGGGGTCCAGACTGACCAAGGTTGGATGACTAAGGGAAAAGGCACATGGTTTCTTCCAGATTCCATGGTACAAGTAATCATAAACACAACACATAGTCCAGCACACTTGGGAGAGAAGGCAATGATAGACAGTTTACAGAATATCTGGTTTAACAAGCACCTGCGTGCAGCAGCGAAACAGAAAGTACGAACATGTATGATCTGTTGCCAGTTCAATCCAGGTAAAGGCATCCCAGTGGAACAAGGCGGATTTCATCCTCCTGACCACCCTTTTGAGGTCCTCCAGATGGATTACATCCAAATGGACAGATGTAGAGGTTACAAGTATGTCTTGGTAGTTGTGTGTGCACTATCTAGATGGACAGAAGCGTATCCAGTTCCAGATTATACTGCTGTGACAACCGCCAGGCAATTGGTGCGCGAGTTCTTCCCCAGATATGGATTGCCCCGTGTCATCTACTCAGACAATGGTCAGCCATTTTCCTCTGAATTAATGAAACAAGTGTCTCTTCTGTTAGGATATAATTGGAAGTTCCATTGTGTACGACACCCTGAAGCAGCAGGCCTTGTAGAAAGACATAATCAGACAATCAAGACGAAACTAGCAAAGATCTGTGCAGAAAAAGGCGTGGATTGGATGGTAGCCTTGCCGGTTGCCCTCTTTTACATGCGTATGGTAGCTCATTCCAGAACAGGCCTATCTCCGTATGAAGTAGTTTTCGGTAGACCGCCAAATATGTGGGGTACGCCTATGCCTAAGAAAATAACTGATGTTGACAGTAACATGCTGACAGATTACCTGGCTTCCTTGATGTCTGCACTACTCTCTTGTCGTTCACAGGTTGCTGCCGCCTTCCCTGACAACACCCAGGTCAAGAAGCATGCCATAGTCCCTGGGGATTTCGTGTTTGTCCGGAATTTTGATAGTTCAAGCCCCCTTGAGCCACGTTGGAAGACACCGAAGTTAGTGTTACTGACCACGAGGACTGCGATTAAAGTAGAGGGAAGAAAGGGATGGCTTCACGCTCATCACTGCAAGAGATACTTTTGACAATCTGGAACAGCTTGGGAGCAATATACAGATTTCAACAAAGGATTCTTTTTCTTCATAGGTCCCGTCCAAAACAGTAAACTAATACGCAAGTTAACAAGAACTCTGGAAGCAGTAGTGAATGTGACTGCGTCTGCTCTGGCGAACTTGACCCAGGAGCAGTCTGCCATGAGACTTGTTGTTATTCAGAACCGCCTTGTTCTGCGACTGCCTGTGTTCCACATCCACGTGTACAAAGGATCAAAGATGAACAAATTATGCTGTATGATCAACTATACGGTCTCTTGAATATAGATGTGTCCTGAAGGGTAACGTAGGGGACAAGGAGGGAATGAGGAAAATGAAATTTTACATGACCAATATGTCCCCTGCGTGTACCCTATGTTTAATGTATGTGCATGTCATACATGCTTTTTCCCTTAAGTGGCCTGAATCACAAGGCCTCTGCATTTACGTCCTGCATTAGGATGCCAGTCATCAAGTCTCCCATGTAAGAAATATTAAGTTAGCATTTAAGGCCCATGTATTTGCATTGTGCACTTTTAAATAAATCACGACAAACCCATTTTGTGGTTCAGCCTGAGCCTGTTTCTGAATTAAGCTCAGACACTCTGAGAGCTACAGTTACGTATCCCTGACCTCGCATATTTCTGGCTCAGCTGAAAGAAGCCCAGCAAGGGGTGCCAAGACAGTGTTTTGCAAAATAGTTATCTGCTTGTTCTACAGAATCACATTCCTGCCCAGTGAAGAAGGTAAACAGAATCCGTCTGCAAAGATAGGGCCTAGCCTTTCTGTCTCCGTTTAAGTAAATTACAGAACTTGCATCCGTAGAAAGCCCACAGCCCCATGCAATGAACGAAGAAATATATGCCCTCTCTGGCTCTTAGTGATGAGCGACCTTTGCTTCAGATAAAACATTCCCGGACTCAAGATATCAGATAATACCAGACGTGCTGGTCGCCCTGACACTGAAGGCCTCTCTACTAGACTGAATGTCAGCTTTCCCCCCAGTCACACGTCAGTTGCACGTCATGATCAAGTTGCACGCACAAGTAGGGCAAAGTTCCAGCCTGCCATGCAACCCCCTCCATGTATCCACCCACCTATGACTCACCTATGACTCATCAAGTGCACACCCTCATGCATGCCCACATGCTCTTATCTCTTTCTCTTGCTCTGCCTCGAGCGCTCCTATGTACAAAATTGCACGTATAAATATGTAATCAGAAAATAATGTTTAGAAGACCCTTCCTGAACCTTAGAGGTGATGGAACAGATTCTCCCTTAACTCGAGTTATTGGAATAAAGCCCTTTGACTCGGATACCACAGACTCTGCCTCTCATTTACTGCATGATGCATTGTTTATGTATAGAAATTATGACGGGGTAATATTTTATTTACCACAACTCCTGGATCAAAATGATGTCCTGTCGACGGAAAAAGGCTTGGGTTTCTTGGTCCTAGGCCATTTCTCGAAAACCGTGCACATTCCACGAGCAGATTGAAACTATAGATTTCTTTCTTAAGTTAGGCAGAATCATCTCGTTTCGCGGTGTGGAGAAGGAGTTTGGGTCTGGGTTAGGCAGCTTTGTTACTCAGGATGTTAGGTATCCAGGACCAATCCGTTCTGTCGGCGTGATGGAGGCCGATTGATTGTGGTTTGTGACTTGAGCTAAACGGCTCTGGCGTGGAAGCCCGGGCGCCCGGTAGACAGGAGGTAAGTTGCCCTCTGCTGTCTTGCCCCTTGGTTTGATCACGTCGCCCTCTGCTCTCTTGCCCCTTGGTTTAATCACGTATGTTAAATTGTAGGGGATAGGGGTACTTCGGACGCTTGTGTCGCATTATGGATATTCCCCATGATTCAAACTGGGATCTTGCAAGGTATATCCTTCTACCAGGTCCTTTGATGCCCAAGTTGTAACTGTGTCTTCAATAGCTGCATTATTCACGTTTTGTTGGAATTCGACGGAATAAAGGTCCTGGGTAGTGATTTCTTTTAGAGACGATATTTCCTTAAACAATTTCAGCAGATTACCTCGGTTAAGGATATCCTGGGTCCCCCTTGTTGGATATTCAGGGATAAAGGTTAGTTTTGAGTCAAACGGCTCAGGCTGTTTGCCATTCTCCTTTTGTATTGAGCCTGCTTTACAAAACCTCAGGTTATGAGCTTGAGTGTTGTCGCAAACTTGGAGGATCGTTTCCTGTTCTTTCTGTACAACCTTGGTTGAGGTTACTGTTTTTTGAGTTTGAGCTATATTCGTTGTCTTCATTTGGACTGTGCTTTGCTCCCTTCGTAGTAGTGAACATTTGCGATCCTTTTCCAGGACGGTAATTCGCATGGGGGTTGGCACAGATTTAATTTCAGGTGCTGCTACTGGTCCATTAGGTTTGTGTGCGTTCCTTTCTGGTGTTGTAATTAGTTGTTGCTCAATAATGATTTTTGTGCCAGGGTTAAAACACTCTTTATGAGTGCATTTTGAGCCCGGACTGTTTTTTGCCACGACTGATGTCAGTTTGTGTTGCTCACAGTCTCTGTATTCGGCCACTTGTGTTGGGTTCACGTTTGCTCTTCCCAGCTCTTGCGCTTTTAATTTCTGGTTCAATCTTGTGTCCATTTGACTATTGTCACCTATAGGTGGAGATGGACTCGCGTTGGCTCCAGTCCTGAGGCCTTCACCTCTTGATGTGTTTAATGGATTTAGTTTGATGACTGGGTCTGCAAGGATGTCCTCACCCACTGGTGACCCATTCAGAAGTTTAGATTTGTCTTCAGAATGGATGTTGATTTTAAATATGGGGAAGATTTTGCCGGGATCTGCGTTTAGTTGCTTCTTGTACTTGAGCCTGGCCTTACTTGCCCTTTTCCTTTGTCTCTTTGTTGGTCTGTCCTCAATCAAGGATTGTTGGGTAAGTTGTATTTCTTCGATGTCTGAGGCTGTTTTACCTAGACCACGTTCCTTTGGTGATTGTTCTTGATCCGTTCTTTGTTTGCTTTTTATAAGGCCATTAATCGGCTTTCTTTTGAGAATGGGTGGTTTCTCCGGGGTGGGCTTAGTTTCTAACGCCTGACTGTGACCGCGTGATTGTTTTACCTCCCCTAGGATATCCATCAGTATGGCCGGGAGGCTTCGTAGCTTTTCAATAATACTTCCACATCCACAATTTCGTTGTTGATTACTCGAGCTGGGATTCCGCTCTAATTTCCCCTGAGTTGTTAAAAGCGATGATAGGGAGTCCAGTTTTGCATTTATGCCTGAGATATGCCCGGCCACTAATGTAATCAGGTCGATCTGGACTTCCATTTTATTAGAATGGTAGTTCAGCACCCTTATTGCTTGCTCTAGGGTGCTTAACAGGGATTGGGTCCATGCCGTGGAGGGCTCGTCTTTTGGGATTTTGCTCAGATCCTTGAGCTCTAAGACCGACGTGCTCCCCGATGAAATTGTTATTAGCCTGGGCTGAGTGGAATGTAGTTGATTTGCCTGCATAATGATGCTATCGTTTGTGCTTGCTTTTTGTTGGTCTCTTTTTTGCTCCGGGCCGCGGGGGGTTGAGACCAGCATACCCGGACTCAGATGTCGATCATCAAAACCGTAATCTGCTCGTGGTGCTCTCCCTTGTGAGTCAATATACTTAGTGATTCTCTCAGTAAGTTCCTCAAGTTGAGAATCATTTGGTAGGCAGAGGGGCTTTAACCATGAGTCCCCTTCTGGGCGGTTACTAATGCCAATTTGCCTTGGGGAGGGGGCCCCGAACACGATGGAAGGGATAGACACTCTAATTTGGTGCTTGACATGTTCTGAAGGCTACTCGCCAATGAAGAAGGAACGTTCGATGGCGCGATGGGGCTTGGTAGCTTACTAGCCTCCACCGTTGGTGCATAAATCGCCGCCATTGGGTCTTTTAGGTAAAAGAATTTTAGGAGTCCGGATTTCTGCCTGGGTACTGATGTTAGCTTGGGGGTAGGAGGGCATACCTGCACCACAACAGGGTTGGTACTTCCCTCAGACGATGAAGAGAATGCCTTGGATTCACTGTATAGGGAGGAGTGTGAAGGGGAACCACCACGTCTGTCCCAAATGTGAGGGCTGTGTGGGAGTGGTGTCTGTGTTGGGGTGTGTGTGAGCTGTGGCTGGTTAGCTCTATGCTGAGGACAGGCAGTCTTGTTTTGGAGGAGGCTGAGTAACTTTGCTGGGTGGAGGGTTTGAGGCCTTGCAAAATGTAGGCGATGTGGGAACATTTCTGTCCAAGGAATCAGAATCTTCATCCTCTGAGGGGATGAACAAATAGTCACCATCATCATTCAATCCTTCATCCTCCTCAGGTACTTCCTCCTCCTCCTCCTGCGCAGTACTTGCAGCCAATATTACTGCCTGGAGGAGCAGTGGATTTCCCCCTTTGATTACCCGTTGCCCAACACTGGTGGAAGGTCCATACTCCTCATCGTCATCATCACCTGGAACAAAGAGGTTGCAACAGGATAAGTAATTGACCTAGTATAAGATGTGGTGCAATACAAGGGTTGGATCTACTGTACTTTGCATCAACAGATGACGCACATGTGACCTGGTTTGGGTACCCCTACAAGTGACAGCTCACACCATAGCACTGAAGGGTGAAACAGAGATGTACATTGCACAAGCTAACTCACCAGCTCCTGCCACAGCTTTGTGTCCCTTTGCGATCCCCCTGATGTAAACTGCTGAACAATGCTCCTCATAGGTTTTGTTGACAAAGCGGTCCCCGACCCAGCAGCTGTAGAGGGAAGTGACACCATTCTGTGGGTGTACTTGTAAAGCATGAGTGTACTTGTAAAGCGCACTGTGACTCCATGGAGTGTTCTGGCGCTGAAGACCGCTGGGGAACCCGTCCTGGTTTTCCCTGTGAGATGGTCCCTTTCTGGGTGTCTCCAAGGTGAAACCAGGCATCCCCGGCGTCTGTGGGGGGCGTTGTAGAGATGAGGCAAGCTTAATGCCCAGAGTTGCCGAGTGTGTTCCCTGGTTAGAGTAGGCACCAAGGCGAGAATTATCGAGTCCGTTTTGACCCTGGTCCTCGACCCTGCCGCGTTGGGAATTGAACCCTGGTCCCGGGCCGTTCTCTGCTTACGGGTCTGCCGCCTCTAACCAGTGAGCCACACCATTCTCAATCATTTGCATTACTAATTTACAAAACAGACACATGTGACACTTCTGATATGTATGCAATTTTCTAAACACCAACTGCAGGTTCTATGCATAAAGGGATTTTTATCTTTGTCATGGTTTTAAGCTGGTTCTCTTCAGAACAGATCCCAATGTTTCAAGGTGGACCAATTATTGTCCCTCCCTGCACCAGTCACCTTGGGTGTTCCACAAGGTTCAGCATTGTCCCCCACGCTCTTTAACCTGTTCATTAAGCCTCTGACCGAAATGTTTCAATCACCCAGCATTCGCTATCATATGTATGCGGATTATACCCAACTATACCTGAAGATCACCTCCCCTGAAGACATCCAGTCCCTCAACTGAGTCCTGCTGAAAACACAAACACGCAATCACCTGAAGCTTAATGCTCTTCAAATGGAATTCCTACCGATCTCACCCCACAACCAATCCCTCGTCATGGAACAATGGTTGAATCAGCTGACTGCTCTTAACTGCAATCCACACCTCGTGGACTCGGCATCATCTCTGGGTATCATTCTAGACAAAAGCCAGAACATGCAGAAGCACATCAGTTCCCTCACCAAAGGAGCAAACTTTCAAATCCGTTTACTTAGGAAACTCAAACCCTTCCTCCCTGCTCATGACCTCAAGGTTGCAGTAGAAGCATTAGTGATCTCAAAGCTTGACTATAGTAGTGCAACACTTTGTGACCTGCCTAGATTGAGAACGGCTCCTCTTAGGGCTATCCTCAATTCCGCTGCTAGGCTTTTAACTGGTGCAAAGAAATACCACCACATCTCTCCGGACTTGTGGGAACTGAATTGGCTTCCTTATGAAGCTCGGATACAGTTAAAAATTGCATGCATGACTCTCAAAGCCATCCACTTCAAGGACTGCGGCAACACCCTCACCCAGCTGAATAAACCTCCCCACAGAGACACTAGCAAGAGGGCCAGCTGGTTCACCCCAGAACTCCTTGCCTCCAAGCAAGCCTGACGGAAACTGGAGAGGAAATGGCACAGTTAACAAACTGCGGACAGCCAATCAGCACACAAGGATGCAATCCGCAACCACCACCAGGGCGGCCAAGAAGACCTCCTTCAAAGACCGCCTCGACAACAAACGCACACAATAGCAAGGAGCTCTTCAACATCATGAAAGAACTCTCCAACCCCAGCTCCAACATCCACGACATCCCGCCGTCACAAGCCCTGTGCGACTCCCTCGCAACCTTCTTCCATCGCAAGATAGCAGACATTCACGGCAGCTTCAACACCCAGACAGACCCAACAGACAGCAACACAACAGACCCTCCGCACACCATCGACCACAACCCCCTGCTAGCCTGTGCCAGCGTGAGCATCGATGACACCATCAAGACCATGTGCACAATTCCCTCCGGCTCTCGGTCAGACCTAGTCCCGCACCGCATCTTCAACAGAGCAAGCAGCTCCATCGCACCCCACCTGCGCAACATCATCAATCTCTGCCTCAAGACTGCGGCCTTCCTAGAGATCTGGAAACACGCCGAGATCAAGGCCCTACTCAAAAAACCGAAGGCAGACCCAAGAGATCTCAATAACTTCCGGCCCATATCTCGTCTCTCCTTCCCGGCCAATGTCATCGAGAAAACCGTCAACAGACAGCTAACCCGATACCTCTAAGAAAACAAAATCCTTGACCCTTCCCAGTCAGGGTTCCGTACCAACCACAGCACCAAGACTGCCCTCATTGCCGCCACAGATGACATCAGGACCCTTCTGGACAACGGCGAGACCGCAGCACTCGTCCTCCTAGACCTCTCTGCCGCCTTCGACACCGTCTGCCACCGCACACTATGCGCACGTCACCACACCGCAGGGATCCTAGACAAGGCTCTGGATTGGACCACCTCCTTCCTCTCCGGCAGAACCCAGAGCTTCCGCCTCCCCCCATTCTGTTCCAAAGCCTCCGAGATCATCTGCGGCGTACCCCAGGGATCCTCCCTCAGCCCAACGCTGTTCAACATTTACATGACCCCGCTCGCACACGTAGCCCGACAGCACGACCTCAACATAATCTCAACACTCAGCTGATCCTCTCCCTCACCAAGGACCCCATCACCGCCAAAGCCAAACTCCACGAAGGAATGAAGGCCATCGCCGGCTGGATGAAGACCGGCCGTCGCCGGCTGGATGAAGACCAGCCGTCAAAAGCTGAACTCGGACAAGGCGGAGGTCCTCTTCCTCGGCTCCAACCCTTCAGCCTGGGACAACTCCTGGTGGCCGACGGCACTGGGGGCAGCCCCGACGCCGACTGACCATGCACGCAAGCTGGGAATCATCCTCGACTCAGTGCTCTCAATGACCAAGCAAGTCAACGCCGTCTTCTCCTCCTGCTTCAACCTCCGCCGCATGCTCCGCAAGATCTACAGATGGATCCTGACAGATACAAGAAAGACAGTCACCCAGGCCCTCGTCAGCAGCAGACTCGACTACGGAAACGCCCTCTATACGGGAGCCCCGACCAAGCTCATCAAACGACTACAACGCATCCAAAATGCCTCGGCACAACTGATTCACAGCCACATCACCTTCACCTGAGAAACCTGCACTGGCTCCTCGTCAACAAGAGGATATCCTTCAAGCTCCTCACCCACGCACACAAGGCACTCCACAAGACCGGCCCAGCCTACCTCACCAGACGGCTCTCCTTCTACATCCCCAACCACCAGCTACGCTCCTCCGACCTGTCACTCGCCACCGTCCCGCGCATCCGAAGAACAAACCACCGGTGGGAGATCCTTCTCCCATCTCGCCCCCAAGACATGGAACACCCTCCCACTGAGCCTACGACAGACCCAGGATTTGCTGACCTTCAGGAGGATACTCAAGACCTGGCTGTTTGATCAGTAGTGCCCTCCCCCTGCGCCTTGAGACCCTCGCGGGTATATAGTGCGCTTTACAAATGATTGATTGATTGATACACTAACTTATAAAGGTGGATACAATAGAAGAGGATTCAAACAGAATGCAACATTTGACTCAGATCCCAGGGTAAGTTACGAAGCTTTGATGGCTGCCGCCTAAACTGGATTTGTGTTGTGCCTTTGAGCCAAGAGATTTTAAAATGTAACTTCCTGAGGTTTCACCGTAGCAGCCCATCCATCCATCACAAAAGTACATAAGTGGCATCAGTGCGAGCCTCATGCACACCAATTTCAATATGATTTGTCCATTGGAATTTTGCTAGGGAGTTTTCATATCATTGAAGTTGTGTCTAGTACACTTCCTATGACACTAGATACTGTTTTTATGTTCATTCTGCACTCACTTGTCATACATTTGTGTCGTCCTTTCACTAGCCACCATGGTGTGATCTGGTATGTGGTTCAGTGCCATGATGCATGACAGTAGTGATTTAAAACTTATACAACATACATCGGAGATTAAAGACACATTTCATGGGCATGAGCATTCAGGTACATTATTTTGGGTTTACTTACCATGGACCTGCACCTGCCCAGTGTGTGATCCCTGACCAGATGTCACAGCCAACCTTGTATCAGAAGTCTAACGGGCTTGGAATCTGGAAGGATTGGGCCTACAATGATAAGTGATAATCTTCATATTTCTGCTGCCACATGTGATGCACTCAATTTCAGGCACAAAGGATGAGCATAAGCAGTGTGGGCCCTACCGTTGCAGAAGCGTGTAGCACTAATTATCATGAGTGATCACACATTCAACTTATAATGGCTTCACTGCCTAGAAGCAACATTTATCAAATTGACACAACAATTCCTGAAGTAAGGTTCGCTATTGTGTTTTGAAAATGGCCAAACAACATGCCATCCGACTATAACATCTATAACCAGCTGGGTGGACTGGTCAAATTTATGTATGGAAAAAACATTCAAAGTTGGAAAGTGGCCGCATTCTCAATCCTCCTGACAACAATTGAGTCTCACTTCTTGTTCATCATTGTTATGTTTTTTAACCTTGGATTTCTTGATTTTGTCTACAAAAACAATTACAATCTAGTGGAGGCTCCTTTTTGACTTGTTGTGGCACTCTATTCCGGGATTGGGTTCACAGTTCTGGAACTGTTGGTGGAATACATGTAATGTTCAGAAATCACAAAGGTATGATGAGCCTAGATATATTATTTTGTGTCTTTCGCTATTCATAAATGTCCTTTGCTAAAGGTAAATGTCCTTTGAGAATTCCAATAGTTGTAAAGCTAGTTTTTCCTCTCAGGTTACCTGAGATTCTGACACTATATGTCCCTCTGTTGTCTGCTAACAATGTATGCATTTTGACCAGCTCCTGACCAGTTTGACTTACCAGTTAGTAAGGTTGGTATGCATTGCTCTGGATGATGTTGTTTCCTCTCAGAAGATGCAGGGACCTTTGCTACTGTGATTGTCTGTACTCTGGCGGAATGTGTCAATAGGTGGAACTCTCCTGCTGCCGGGACACTGGTGAAAACTTCACTACTACTTGGTCCTCACCTGATGATCTCCTGCGTGGCCTGGTAGCCTGCCTTCCGCCTCACGCCTCCAGCCGCCGCACATTACCAGCTTGCCGTGTAGCTGCCGAGTGGAGGGGGAGCCCAGCGGGCAAAACAAACTACAAATCCCAGCATCCTTAGCGCCGCACCTGGGACCAGCGCGCCAAGCGGCGCATAAATAGCGGTAACATCTCCGGGGGAGCGGGGAACTCTCCTGCTGCCGGGACACTGGTGAAAACTTCACTTCTACTTGGTCCTCACCTGATGATCTCCTGCGTGGCCTGGTAGCCTGCCTTCCACCTCACGCCTCCCGCCGCCGCACATTACCAGCTTGCCGTGTGGCCGCCGAGTGGAGGGGGGCTCAGCGAGCAAAACAAACTACATATCCCAGCATCCTTAGCGCTGCACCTGGGACCAGGGCGCCAAGCGGCGAATAAATAGCGGTAACATCCCTTGACTCTTGACTCTCCTCATAAGGTACTTTAAATCGATTATTTGTTTTGGGAGGACACCATGATGCCCACATATTGCTGAAATACCTGATCAGGACGACACAAATACTAGATCATAGACTATTATGTACTGGTGGGAAGGGAAGGAACCAATCTCCTTCATATTGTGATCCATAATAGAGAGAACGTTTTTATTTGTTTTTTTAGAGGAAGGACAGTGCCAGGCAATAGTGTAAGCTCTAGCACTCTCCTCCGAGGCTTACTATGTCTAAACCACCAAAAACGCACTCGGCCACAAGTAAAGCACACTTATCCTGTACACCAAACTCTTTAAGCTGAGAGCCAAATGTAGCACTGTCTCATAAAACAAAACCTACGGCGATTGATCTGATGCTGAGGAAAGTCGCAGGGGAGATTGAGCGTATGGAGAGGAGTCTGTCCACTTCTCCAATACCTATCCTAGTCACACCTACACAATCTAGGGATGTAAACACATCTGTAATTTCCCATACGGAGATACTGGGTAACTCAATCGAGGGTATCCCCTGTGCACAGCTGGTAGTACAGACAGGGTCAGACATCACCAGGGACAGCAATCTAATTACATGTGTAGACCTAAACAACGGGGGTGCAGGAAGGGCCAATCTAGAAAAAATAAATCAAGCACAATGGTGCATCAATCAAAAGACAGTGAAGAGGCAATTACAGTAGAAGTAGTGCCACACCATTCAGGACCACCAGGATGGATGGATGAGGTAATTGGAGGCCTAAAAAAACATCTGGAAGTCTTTATCACTAGTCAGCTAAAACTGATTGTCAGTAGGTTAGACAAAAAAGTAAACGAACTGACCAAACAGGGAAAGACCAAGGGCCCCACAAGTAGTAACTCTACCCCAGACCCCAACCAAATAACCAATACGCCAATTGGTCAAATGGCGGGTAAAAACAACTGCGTTAGTAATATGCAATGTACCATCGCACAGGTACATGATTCACCCAAACCTTCAGTACACCCAGAGAGGGGAAACAAGCAGAAGGAGGGAATTAAGAACACAGATAAGGTTCAACAGCGAATATGTACGCAAATGGGGCAAAAAGGGAATCCCACAACTCAAGGACTAACTGATTTAAACCAAATAGGCCACCCGTTGAATTATAGACAGAAAATTCTCCACCACACATAAATCTGCCCCCTGAAGCATGCCCTTACGTCATTGTCTTTGCTGGGGTACCTGAACTCAGGGCTGTAGAGAAAGAATCACACTTAGAACTAAAAAACAAGATAACTAAATAGCTGAATATACATAGGCCCTTGAACGGTGGGGAATGTGGTGAGATCCTCCATGTAAGACGAGTAAATTGGTTAGGTGGCAGAAGGAAAGACATCCCAGGGGATTGTATTGTGGCGAACTTTAGGGACACCAACCTAGTGGAATATATACTAGGCAACCCAAACAGAAACCAGACCAGTACCATACGCACCTTACCATTGGGATATTTTTACCCGAGGAGACGGATTACTTATACTCCGACCTATTCCAACTGGAGTACAGGAAGGGCACCACCTAGACAATGGGACAGAATGCACAATCAAACAGGTCAGCTTATACCAACTCGAGATTACCCACAGTGGGCAAATAGATTCAGTCCCCTACAGTCCCTTGATGAAAATGACTGACTACCCCCAGTAGGGAATTGGCCAGAAAAGAGGACTATAAGGGTGGGAACTGAACTTACTGGAAAGGGGGCTAGGGAAAGTCAAGAAGTAAAGAGGACAGAAGAATCCCTAATATCCAGTGGAGAGGGCGATTATGGGGTTAAGTTGCCCAAGAAGGTTGAGCACAGCCCTAATGATCAGGGTCTAAAGGGAGAAAAAACAACTAGGGCAGGGCTTGCTCTATTGTCTTGGAATATAGCGGGCCTGGAGGGGAAATTTGAAAACGAGGACTGGAGGAAGTATATCTGTGGTTCCCACATAATAGCACTTCAGGAGACGTGGGCGGTTGATTTCCTCTCCCTACCAGTTAGATGGTTACAATTACTTTTTCGTGCCAGCACAAGAAGGCATATCGAGCAGGGCAAAGGGAGGGCTAGCCTTGTATGTTGATCTTGATTTAAATGGCACATGGACACAACCTCCCTGGGCATCACATACTCTCCAGGCAGTGGTATTCCAAGGGCAAGGGTTGAGGTTGTTGATATTAAATTTCTACAACTCAGGGCCTGTAGATGGGAATAATGCAGTTATCCAGGAACTAGAGAGTAGATTAAATGATGAAACCGAGCAAAGGAAAGGGGGTGTGGAACCAATTGTCCTGGTTATGGGTGACTTTAATTGCCACCTTTGCCCAAAACTTATCCCCGTAAGTCCCGACTGGTCATCTTGCCCAATAGAAAGCGGACCACATTTTGAGCATAACAAGGAGGGAAAATTAGTAATGAAGTTGTTAGACAATTATGTTCTCACGCACACAATAGATTTGGTGGTCCCGAGAAAAGATGGTACTCTCACACCAACATTCAAGGGCAGAGGCTGCTCATCCATTATAGATTTTATGATAATATCTACTTTTGCAAAAGATCAGGTTAAAGAGGTGAGAACGGACTGGAGTCCCTTTAGTGACCACAATCCCCTAATTCTCGAAATTTTATATAATGGTCTCTCAATAAGGAGTGATCTGGCAGACATTGAGGTGCGGCCAACGGATCATGGGAGACGATTAAGATGGTCAAAAATCAACGCCCAGGAATTTTACAGAACCCTAATAGAAAGAGGAAAAAAACAAATACATGTCTGTTTAGAACCTACAGTTGAGGGTAGCGAGGTGGTCTCAGCGTTCGAGTCCCTAACTAAAGTGGTTGATGGACTGCTGAAAACTAAAGGTCCCACAAAGAAAATAACACAACCATGATGGTTTGATACTAATTGCTCTCGGACACTGAGAGATTTAAAACTCTGCCTCAAGACTCTCCCGAGGGACAAGCAGAAAGTAGCCCTCTGTAGACATATTTACAAAACCAAGATCAAACAGAGGAAGACCGCGCTGCAAAAGGAAGTCTGGGCCGACCTGAGGGAAGCAGGTGAAAACAGGGACTATACTGAATTTTGGAAAATCATCAATAGGCCCTGTTTTCAAGATAGCAGTGCCCCAGTGATCAGTACTAACATACTCCCCGAGCAGTGGGTGACTCATTTTAAGGGCCTTTACAACCACCCCTGCGACACAGTTTTGGTAGAGGGTTGCGACAGGGCGCGGCCTACGGAACTAGAATTTTCATTACAAGAAATTACCGAGGCCATCCAAGGTCTGACTCGAAATATGGCACCAGGGCCCAACGGCACGCCACCAGACCTTTTCCTAAGTAACATTGAACTCTGGGCGCCCATTATGACTAGGGTGCTAAATGCAGCGATAAAATCTGGGCTCCCGCGATCTTGGTCTACAGCATTGATTGTTCCTATCTTTAAGAAGGGGAGTAGGGACAATCCTCAATGCTATAGACCAATATCGCTGATAGACGTGTCAGCCAAACTACTGGGTAGGGCGGTTTTAAACCGCCTCAACGCATGGACAGAAGAGCACCACACCTTAGTAGATACCCAATATGGATTTAGATCGGGTAAATCAACCAGCGATCAATGTCTCAACCTTTACCTATTAGTTGCTAAATATACAAAAGCTAGCAACGGAACAGTTTACATGGGATTTATGGACTTGGCTGCGGCCTTTGATAACGTAAATAGGAACAAGCTCTGGGCCCTAATGAGCAACCTGGGAATTGATCCTGGACTTATAAACAATCTAAAAGAATTACATTGGAACACCACTGCTAAGGTCCGCTATAGCACGGGGGGGGGGGTACCGATCCCTTCCCGTGCACTAGCGACATGAGGCAGGGGTGTATCCTTGCTCCCTTTTTATTCTCACTGTACATAAATGACCTAGAAAGAACATTGGTTGCCCTGGAAACTGACGGCCCCAAAGCAGGATCGCGTCACATACCGGTACTGTTGTACACGGATGACGCGGTCCTGCTTGCACGAACAGCACTGAGTTTGCAACATCTTGTTGATGGATTTGTGAAGTTCATGGACAACTTAGATCTCTCCGTGAACTTGAGCAAATCCTTTGTGATGGTGGCGGGCAAAAAAAACCCTAAGAAAAATGTATTTAAAATAGGGGCCCACATTCTAGAAACCGTAACCACCTTCTCATACCTGGGTCTTCTATTTGATGGGGAGATCAAGTTTGATTTCTTAATTGAGGAAAGGTGTAGAAAACTAGTTTCTGCAAACGGTGCAATATTAAACTTCGCCCGCAGGTTGGGTCGCTGGTCACCAGAACAAGTAATGAACTTATACAGAGCTGTAAGTACCGCAAAGGCTATGTATGGGGCAGAGGTCTGGGGTTTTAGGGATGTAAGACAATTACAAGTAGAAGAAGATAAATTCCTACGTAGGATCTTGAAGACACCACAGAGTATCCCAGCAGAAATTGCACACACTGAGCTTGGGATCCCATATATTACCGAACAGGTAAAGGTGAGACCTATTTTGACTTGGCTCCGAATCTGGGTAAATCCGGAAGCGGAGCTAAGCAGGACAATAGTCAAAGACTGTTTACAAAAAGACAAGTGCCTTCAAATCCCATGGTTAAATTATGTCAAGGACACACTAGGGAGCATAGATCACCAGATACTTTTCAGGGACCCGACCTCGATTGTCACCTCTTGTAAACATCGGATCAAAAAATTGTTATTAGAAAAATGTGAACTGGGTAGATCAAATTCTGACTTACTAAAAACATCAGCAGTGGCACACCGCTTAGTAAGTAATGGGGAGGGTATGGAACCCTATTTATTTCTGATGTATAATCAGCAAGATAGATTTTTAATGTGCCGTTTTAGGATCAATTTGTTACCTAATATTTTAGCTTATCCGCTTGGTTTTACTTTAACAATTGAGCAGAAGGGTGCCTGCGGCTGCGACAATAGATCTCCGCAGGACACCCTTCATTTTGTACTTTTATGTTCCTTTTTTCGAATCCCTCGTCGTAGATTTCTTGTAGACATTTTAAAAGAGCTAAAATTTCGCCATGCCAAAACTGCATTACTTTTTCTGCAAAGAGCAACTGATATGCGCACCCTGTGCTCTATCATGAGTTTTTTAAAAGTTGCAGTAAAATTAAGAAACACGAGAGGTTGAGACATGATGTATATAATATCATACATTTGAAACTGTATAAACTTTATTTTTAATGTTTCACGGGTCAGAAATGTAATTGATGATTTTTGTATAATGAATTTTTATTATGGTTTTTAATCATCGAAATAAAGATTTACTGAACTGAATAGGTGAGAAGCGAGAAAACGTCAACAAATGGAAAATGTACATGTGGATCTTGTCAGACATTTCCTCATGTATCTGCATGCAAACAGTATTGTGAATTGCTGCCACGGCTGGTTCAGGTAGGAGCAGTGGAGCTTTGGGGATGTAATGGCGTTGCAGGGTGGGAAATAGACAACGGAATATGGGAACGCAATGTTTTAACATATGGAATCTCTCACCTTCTGCTTTGAGATTTTTGCAGGCACAAGATCAGTTACCTTTAGGATTATTTGTATTTATTTTCCCTATTCCGTTGTCTGTTGATTTTCCTCTGTACCCCCCCCCCGCCCCACGTTCTTGATTGACCCAGCCACGTCTGGATAAGTGGAAGGGGTACTTTGACAATTGCTACTTAACAGTGTTGGGCATATACGGCAGCAGTACTGGGCCCATGTTTTAAATAGTGGGAGAAGTATTTGCCATTTCTGATACAAAGGATTCTGGGTCTTGTGGTGCAACATACAGATGGAAACACATAAGCCTCTGACTGACTATATTTTTATATGAACTTTGGACAACTTTCTTACTCACAATGGCAATGCAACACAGACTTTCATTTTGTATACTTGTTCTTGTCATCCCATTTACCTGGTACCACGTTGCGAACATCACCCACAGACAGCCCATGGAGCATGTGGGGGTGGATTGTAGTGAAGATATCCTCTTCAAGTGGAGAGAAATGTTGGTAGGTTCCAGATTGTGGGGCAGGGAGAATCCTGTTCAACTTAATAATAATAATAATAATAATAATAATAATATAGCCATTTCTAGAGCGCCTGGTTACACTAAAACAGTGTGTCCCCGCGCTATAAATTGCTGTAAGACCCTAGAAGGCAGAAGACCGGAGGGAGGGGGGAAATTAAGCTAGAAACACTAGTTGTAGTTGGCAGGGAAAAGATGAGTTTTAAGTTTTGAACGGAATCTTGTTTCTGAGGGCTCCATACGAAGATCTATGGGCAGTTCGTTCCAGTGTTTACTTGCCAAAAACCTAAAGGAACGGCCTCCCATCCTGGCCTTGCCAATGCGAGGGAGTTTGAACAGCATTGCTCCGGCCGATCTCAGGTTCCGGATGGGGCGATGGACGGTAAGGAGCTTTTGCAGGTATCTTGGGCCCTTTCCTTGGGCAATGCGATGGGCAAAGCAAAGCGCTTTGAACTTAATACGCTCCCTGATGGGGAGCCAGTGAAGTCTTGACAGAGCCAGCTTCCCAGATGCTCTGCGGGGCAGATTGAGAACCAGGCGTGCAGCAGCGTTTTGTACACACTGCAGTTGGTGTAAGCCTTTCTTACTTAAACCTAAGAGCAGGGCATTACCGTAGTCAAGATGAGGTGTGACTAATGCGTGGATGAGGCTTCTCCTAGCGTTGATGGGAAGAAGGTAGAGGATTTTGCGAAGAGTTTTGAGTATGCTGTAGCATCTACCCGTTACTTTGCTGACCTGGTGTTTAAAAGAGAGATCAGCATCAAGCATAACTCCGAGGTTCCTGACTGATTCCGATGGAGAAGGAATTGCGCCCAGTTCAGTTGGCCACCACTCAGGTGACCAGTCACAAAAGGATTTACCGATGACTAAAAGCTCCGTCTTGTCGCCATTAAGGCGTAGGCAGTTGTTATTCATCCAACCTGCTACTAACAGAAGGCAGTTGGAGAAATTGGTGGCATCTTCCTGATTGAGTTTAATCATGAGTTGGGTATCGTCAGCATACGTGACAATATCCACTCCGAAAGATTGCACAATGTGGGCCAGGGGTTCCATATAGAGATTGAACAAGGTGGGGCTCAAACTGGAGCCCTGAGGAACTCCATGTCTCAGCTTCCTGGGGGAGGATTTGAATGGAGGACAATGCATTTGAAAACTCCTGTTTTCAAGAAAAGATTTAATCCATTCAAAGGCAGATCCTACCACTCTCATATCTGAGAGGCGAGACAGCAGCGTTGTGTGCAGCACGGTGTCAAAAGCTGCACTAAGATCTAAAAGTACCAACGCTGCTGTCTGTCCCTCATCCGCCATTTGCCTCAGACATTCTGTAGAGAAGAGAAGGGCTGACTCAGTAGAGTAACAGGCTCTGAACCCTGACTGTGTGGAGTGAAGGAGAGACTCATCTTCAAGATGTTTCATGAGTTGAATGTTGGCTATCTTCTCCACCACTTTCATACAGAAGGGGAGGGGGAGATAGGCCGGAGATTCTGAAACTGGGAAATTTGCACATTGGGTTTCTTTTTTAATGGGATGACTTGGGCCATTTTCCATGCATCCAGCACATGGCACTCTTGGAAGGATAGAGTTATCATATGACCAATATGATGAATAGTGCTTTCTAAAATTCCCTTACAACGTTTCGGAGGGATGACGTCCATGGGTGAGCCGGACTGAATGCTATTAGCGATGCTAAGCAGGTCTTGTCTGTCAGGGACTTTAAAACACGACAGGCAAGGTTTATTTTCTGAAATATCCACTGTCGCACCGTGATCAGACGGTGGATCA
This sequence comes from Lissotriton helveticus, assembly GCF_964261635.1. Classification (NCBI taxonomy): domain Eukaryota; kingdom Metazoa; phylum Chordata; class Amphibia; order Caudata; family Salamandridae; genus Lissotriton; species Lissotriton helveticus. Next base: position 1,621,540,801 of record NC_136068.1, on the reverse strand, counting down.
GTGGCACTCGTAAAGGTGGTGTGTATTTTTTCAACTTTGCTTACAAAGTAGTCTGCAATAGAGTCACATAGCTCATTGGAGTAGATGTCCTGGGCCTCTAGTCTAGTGGGTACCGTAATTTCTTTATATACCGAGAAGAGTTCTTTGGTGGGGTTGTCTGCCAGTTCTATTCTTTCCCTGAGATAATTGCCTTTAGTAGCTCTCAAGAGTTTATGATATTTTTTTGTTCTGCTCTGTAATTAAGCTTGCTTTCTGAATCATAGTTTTTTCTCCAGGAGCGTTCAAGCTTTTTACATTTCGCTTTGACCTCCTTGAGCTCATTGGAGAACCAAGGAGCGGTTTTAGTATTTCTTACGGGGGGTTTCAGTGTCCAAGGCGCTACTGTTTCCAGAGCTTGATCCTGGAGTACTTCTCCTTCACCCTCTTATCGTCCTGCCACTTCTCCTTGATGTCCTGGACTGTGCGCCTACCCTCCCCCAATGCTGTGACAGCAGTGGCTAAATGCTGCCATAGAGCTGCCTTCTGTGTGCCACTGGTGCAGTAAGGTGGGAGACCATATAGGCTTTTGTGGTGCCTCACAATGAACTCCACAATCATGGTGGTCTCCTCAGTTGTGAAGTATTTCTTCCTCCTCATTTTGTACATTTTCCAATAGCGATGAGCAGCAAATGAAAACAGGAACTCTCTGTGGCCAAACTTGTTACTTGAATGTGTGCTGCTTTTATGTGGTTTATGGTGCTGGTCTTGCAGTTAGTGTTAATTTACTTCAGTTGGAACATGGTGGGAGATGGTAGGCACTTGAATTGATCATCAGAGTATTATGCACTCAGAGGGGGGATTCCAGCCCGGGTGAGGAAATTCCGGCACAAGTCCTGGAATTCCGTCCGGGTGCGGACGTAAAGTTAGTAGTCGTAAGTGATTTCTGTGAATACCGTAAATCGTAAGTGCCTTCTGTGAATACCAAAAGTAGTAAGTGTAGAATTTTGTCTCAGATTAGTTCTGTGAATCAGCCCCTATATTAGTTGCTACTTCATTAGGGTCATTATGAGGATACATCCTTCTTAAAGAAATCAGTCTCAGACTTCCATATGAATCAGCGCATTGTCTTACTGGTTATCTTCAGCATACCTTCACTCCAGTAGCGAGGTCATTACATTCATTAGATTTGTGGCCAAATTATTTCCTTTTAAACTATGGGCCACTACATAAATGATAGGCCACATCCAAAGATGCTGTATCCAGCCAAAGAGTGGCATGTATTTCACTCTGTCATTAGCTATCCTGCAAACCTTTTCCTAGTAAACCTAGAGCACGTTCTCCGTGAAGTAAAGCAGCAACTTCTCCCCGGTCAAGGAATGTCATGGTGTTGGATACATGTAGAGCAACTACATGGAAGTCTATTCATATATTCAGAAAAAGTAATTGTCAAGACTCACTCTAGAACTGACATTGTAGTTGGTCAGGCTGCTCTGAAGAACTTATTTGATGGAGATTATTTTCTATCAGTCGGAGATTGTAGGTTGTTTGGCTGTTTGGATTTAGAGGCTGCTAGAAATCTGGAATGAGCTTCCTATTCTGTTGTATATTTTCAAGAAGTATCCCATGATACAGAAGCAAATGCTACTTACTTGTAATCCGTGTGTCTGTCCTAGCTACCCGGCCTCTCCTTCTTAAAGAGTAAAACATCTTTAGTCGTAGTAGGATGGTACCGCGAGTAAAACGCTTGATTGAATGTGGAAATTGCTAGCTCCTTAAAAAAGTAGTGCATGTTCACAGACTGTACATTACATGCTACTATTCAGAGCGTTTGCATCATTGACGTTCTATTTCTAGCTTTGCATCAGGTTTTAGGTTGAGTACTGCAATGCTGTCTTTTGTATTCATGCAAAAACTTGGGGGGGGGCCCTGGTATCCTACTTAATTCTACACTTGATTTATCACAACAGCCACACTATATTCCTTTAGTGATTGGTTAGTTATTCACCATATGTTTTTAATAACTCTATTTTGTTTTGTGTGAGAAACTCACATCCTTATAGAAAAACACATTTAAAGTGACTTATACATATTTACATGTATGACAATTTACACAAAATTTAGAACATTAACCACGATTTACACTAACATTAATTTGACATCATAAACATAAATATAACACAAGACCAATGTATTATTAACATCATGGACATAAATATAAAACAAGACCAATGTATCATATATATTCCAAAAAGACACCACTGTATTTTCTTTGGTGTTCCTGCAATTCAGTCCATTATTTCCTGAATTATACGTGCATCCATAACAATATTTGCCATCTTAATTTGACATTGCCAACGCGTTTCAAGCCACACGGAATTCTCAATGGGCTCTCATCAGGGCTTCTTAATAATAACACATTGAGAAAATCTATAACACAAATAAACGAATAATTACTCTCTGCCCTCAACCCTTCAAGATATTTATGACACCTTTCACTTGCATTAAGTTCATACCTGCCGTTTTTTGTCTCTTAACCAATTCTGAATGACCAAGCAGCTCTCTGTATTTGGCAGTGGGTAAACTGTTGTAGATCCTATACAAACAAAACAAAATTTGATTGAGCTACACCTGAACCCAGCTATTCTTTTTAAACTCCTTATGTAATTCTTTTGCTTCACATACCTTGAATCACTATTCTGGAGATGATGAGGCAGCTGTTTTAAGGGTCTCGCCTTGGTGTTAAACCAAATCTGTCAAAGGAAGCAACACTCTTTTATAGCTTCCCGCTTCACCCATTACCGGTTCATTTTTGCTTATTGCTGTTGTCCCCAATAGTATTTTTTCATACCTTAATTATCTGCAATACACGAAGCGGTTGAATGACGCTTCCCCGTAATTCTCCGCTTTTCCCAATCAATCTCACGTTTCTGTCAAAGAGAATAACAACGTGGATACAGCTAAAGATCACGTTCAGACCTCATGCGGCACCCTAATTCACATTAAGAATACACACCTCGCTCGCCTTTCCTCATGGACCGAACTCTTCCACTATTCAGTACTGCCACGTCTGTTGACAACGGAAGTGTTTCTCTAGCTGACCTTCCAGTTTTAGCGATAATTTGAGGCCTGGTTTCTGGGAGTTGTAGTTCACCCATTTCATGTGCAGCTGATCACTCCGGTATTTTCCGCACTAGTATTAAGTATTTACTGACACTACCATTCTGACGGTCCTCTGAATTATTAATTACAAAGTGAAAAGGCATATTGTAGTATCCAAGAAGAAGTTTGATTTCAGTCTTTATTGAGTCCCACAAGAAACAGGAATGCATGCGGCTGCACAGGTCACAGGGGAAATATCAACTGGCAATTCCAACTGTCACAGTGTACACCATACGCCGGCACGCAGGCGGCGCGAGGCCAACGCTTGACATAGGTCGCAAGCATGTCGCGCGAAGGTTAGAACATTACATATATCTCCTTTTCTTAGCAGACAAAGAAGAAGTAAAAGGTGCAAGAAGATTAACAGAGAACAAGGTGAGGAACCGAGAGAAAGAAAAGAATGTGAAACAGAGAGGAGGGAGAGAGAGAGAGAGAACGAGCGAGAGAGATAGAGAGAGATTGAGTACAAACTGAGACGAAACAAAGGCAAGAATAAGTAAAGGGAGAAATAAACTAGCGCCTGTATCTGACAGGCAAGCGGATCACTCTAGAGCTCCTCCTTGGAACAATAGGAGGATTGCATGAATCAGGAACTGAACTGTTACCAGGAATAACATGAGGAGAAACTACTGGGTCATCGTTAGTGTTGTCCCGATGACTGTTAATGACATTACTCTTTACAATCTTACTCATGTTCCACCAATTACGCCAATTGACGCGAACAGCACTTCCACATACCTTATCAACAATAACAGGATTACAGAATTTGGACTCACCTTTTTTTACAAAACCCTGTCTTTTCACTCTAACTAAATCTCCCACAACAAAGTCTCTGCTGGCTACCCTTTTTCTCTCATCAAAGTATTCTTTTAGCTTGGCTTGAGTTTCTCCAACCTTGTGTCTGACTCTTTCATCCATATCTTGTGGAGTGCTATTTGACTTAAACCATTTTGACATCCAAGCAGGTCTAAATTCCGTACAAGGTTTCCTGCCTCTCAGAAGTTCAAAAGGGGAAATGCCTGTGGTAGAGTGAGGAGTGGTTCTGTAGAACCATAACATTGTCCTCACCGTGGGGGGTATCGTTTTATTGTGTTGTATAGCCCATTTGACACAGTCACCCACAACCCTGTTAAGTCTTTCAACCAGAGCATTTGTTTGGGTGTGATACAGGGAACTTCTGAGGTGAGTTACAGAGGATTCTTTAAGGAATTCTTCAACCTCGGCAGAAACAAATTGAACCCCATTGTCAGATACAACATATCTGGGGAAACCTTCTCTCATGAAGATATCTTTCAAAAATTCAAGAATTTCTTGTGAGTCAGCTCTGGGTCCAAACCTTACTTCAGGCCATTTGGTGTAGTAGTCCATCATCACAAAGGCAAATTTGCACTGATTAGGCAAACTGTGAAAAGGACCAAGCACATCAATGCCTAGTTTCTCCTAGGGAGCCTCGGAAAGAGGTATAGGAGTGAGAGGGGGAACAGAAGTGCGAAGGCACTTGTCACTTGAGGCACAAATAGGACACTCAGCTTCAATGTCCCTATCCATTTGTGGCCACCAAAAATATTCTCTCACTCTACGTTTGGTGAGCGTGGCGCCCAAATGTCCCTCATGAGCTTTATTAAGAATGGTGATTCTGATGCTCACAGGAGGTATCAACTTGTCGGATCTGAACACAAGACCATCCTCTAACGATAATTCATCGCAAACCTTTACATAGGGTTGTAAATCAACACCAACATTTCTTTCTCTTGGCCAACCTTGCATTATGTACTTCTTCACATCACTCAAAATTACATCTTTTTCCAAGGCTGCATGCCAACTGCTTTCCATTACTGAACACACTTTTTCCAATTCTACACTTGCTATTATACAGTCTTCTTTGTCATCATATTCACATTCATCTTCACAAAGCACACACTTATTGTAAAGAGGCGGTAAACGAGACAGAGCATCAGCCCTAACATTTTTTCCACCTGCAATGTGTATTACATCAAAATTGTATTGCAAGAGTTTAGACGCCAGGCGAGCTATACGTGGTGTAGCATTGCTGTTGTTGACATTTCCTAAGATAGTTACCAAAGGTTTATGGTCCATTTGCAAAGTGAACTTTTTGCCCCACAGGTAATTTTTGAACTTTTCTATACCCCACCAACATGCCAAGAGTTCTTTCTCAATAACTGAGTAATGTGCTTCTGCTTCTCTCAATACTCTTGATGCAAATCGATTGTGTGTTCCAGATTGCCAAACTCCTGAGTCAGGATGGCTCCCAACCCTTAGCTGCTTGCATCAACAGTCAGTATACATGGCAAAGAGGGCTCAAAAGGTTTAAGTGCCTTAACAGTGCTCAATTGTTCTTTGAGCCAAGTAAATGCTAGCTCACACTCTGTGTCCCACACAAATTCACACCTCTCTTTAAGTAACTTAGAGATGGGGCGTACTTTCGAGGCGTAATCTTGCATAAATCGGGCATAAAACTCAGTCAAACCAAGCAAGGATTTGACGCCTACCTTGTCTTGGGAGCTGACGCATCAATAATGGCTTGGACCAAGCTAGGCTTAGGAGTGACACCCTCACTAGAAATGGTGTGACCCAAATATTCCACCTTATTTTTTGAGAATACACATTTCTCGCGTTTTAGGACCACACCATGTTCTTGGAAGATGGAAAGAATTTTACTCAAAATCACATCATGTTCAGCCTGATCTTTAGCAAAAATGAGAACATCATCCTGGAAAATAGCTAAATTTTTTATGCCTTTAAGTAAATTGACCATTACTCTTTGGAAAACCGATGCGGCCTATGCTAGGCCAAATGGCATGCGGCAAAACTGAAACATACCAGAAGGGTAATTAAAAGCAGTGAAGTGACGTGAATCTTTATCTAACTCAATTGCGTGGTAAGCAGAGGCTAAGTCTAGCTTAGTGAAAACTTTAGCCCCTGCTACCACTCCAAGCATTTCTGTTATATTGGGTAAGGGATGAGAGTCCACCCAAATGACCTTGTTGAGACTGCGTAAATCAATGCAGGTTCTCAATTCGCAATTTTTTTTTCTAGCAATAACCAAAGATGAAGCCCAATCCGAAGATTCTATGGGTTCAATAACTCCCCTTTTTTGCATGGACATAAGCTCTTTCTCCAAATCATCCCTGATACTAAAGGAAACACTTCTTATCTTGTGTTTGACAGGTACAGCATCATCTCTAATTTTTATCTTATGTCTGAACCCTTTGATTTTGCCTAATTCACTTGAGAATACTTTTGGGTATTTGTTGAGTAATTCTTCTACATGGTCATGATCACGTACCGCTAAGACCTGCTCTTTTGCCCCAGGACGTAACAACATACTGAAAAGGCCTTGATGAAACCAACCTAGTATGTCTAAACCATTTATGGCCACATATATTTTCCCATGAATACGCCTATTTTTAAACACCATAACATCCTCAAAAAAACCAAGAAGGTCAATTTTGCACCCTTCATAAGATACTGGTTCGCGATCCAGTGGTTGAAGAGGTCTTTTCCCCCATTTCTCTCAAAAGATTGATTCAGTTATCATGGTAACACGCAACCCCGAGTCAACAAGAAGTCTTAGACTCTTGTCACCAACCTCAACCATCACATTAGGATCTACACAATCATTGGGATCGCCCCTTTTTATACCATCATCACTTATCACCAGCACCATTTCCTTCAACTCACTAAGTGTGTCATCATTGTCGCTATCACTTGAGTCTTTGACACAACTCACTCGAGTATTTCCCTTTTTATAAGACACTTTATCAAAATGCCCCATTTTTCCACAAGAACGGCATACAGCATTTTTAGCAGGACAAGGTCTACCACTTTTAGCGTGATGAGTGTATCCACATCTGAAACAAATGTCAGTCCTCTTGAAGAAATTATTTTGTTGAAATTCTTTCTTCTTCTTGAAGTTGGATGAGCGCATGGACGTGACCAATTCAGTGTTTTTATTTTCCAATTAGTTGATGGATGTCTGTGACGTTTCTATACTCTTAGCAATACGAATGGATTCATCCAACGAGGGGTTTTCAAGGGATAAAAGTTTTTGTCTAATGGTCTTGTCACTACATTTACTGGTGAACTGATCACAAACTAACTGTTCACTAAAGTTCTCAAATTCGCATTCTGCCACCATTTTTCTGAGCGCCGTTATATAGGTATCAACATCCTCCTCCATTTGAGCTCTTTTAAAGAATTTGTATCTCTGTACAACAATACTGGGTTGCTTGTCATATCTCTTTTCTAATTTTTTTACTGTGCTTTTGTATTCATCAATTTCCTCCTCACCTTGATTCTCGGGTTCAGGTAAGTGTTTTAAGGTGTCCCTACCTTCAAACCCTAAAGAGTGTAATAACAAAAACTCCTTTCGTCCTTTCAGGACGAAATCTATGTGCCCCTATTGCCCCCAAATAGTTCTCAAACGCATCAATCCATTTTTTCCACACAATGGGCGGTTCTCCTGGAGCATCGAGAAATGGGGGTGGAGGGTGGACAGACTGCATGTCGTATTACACTGAAGAGACAAGATCCTAATATGTAAAATTGTCTCAAAATGATAAAGAGATGTATTCACAATGTTTTATTTTCCCTGGTTATTTCTTGTCTCCTTAAAGGATTGCAACGTAGCTAAATGGCACAGAAAATAGTTTTTATATATTTCCCTCAGATTTCCTTATTTAAACTGTAAATTCTTTATTTCATAAACTGTAGAAGGTGTGCTTGTCACCGTGTATAACGTTGCACGCCAAGACAATATCACTTTTAATTAAGCTTTGTATTTATCCTTGTTTGCCGCAATTACCAGTAATTTTCAAAGTTCCCAGAAAAGAAGGGGTAAACATTGACGTATGTTGTTTGTGTTAGTTCACCGCGCTTCCATGTGTGAAGTCAGGCGATACTTCCTCACTGGATACACACGCCTTTACACAACGCGAAAAATTCGCTCGAAGTGAAGGAGTTAGTCTTTGAAGCCAGAAGAGTGATCGGGGCGGGACAAACAGCCACGTGATGTGAGGCACAGCGCTTCCGTGACAAGCGATTCCAACACACAGGGTTTACTCGCCTGGCCAAAGCACAGTTATTTCTCCTCATATAATAAGCAGAATTCCCCCCTCCCCGATATTTCACTCACGCAAAGCTGCTCATGCTCGATCGTCTGCTTCGCTTCTGGTGAGTGGTTATGCGTTTTCACACGGTCTCACTATTTTTATTTTTTTTAAATTTTTTGTCTCCGTGGGTTCTTCGTGGGACTCAAACCTACGTCGCCATAGTCGAGTGTAGTATCCAAGAAGAAACACTCGTAATGAAGTTTGATTTCAGTCTTTATTGAGTCCCACAGGAAACAGGAACGCATGCGGCTGCACAGGTCACAGGGGAAATATCAACTGGCAATTCCAACTGTCACAGTGTACACCATACGCACGCACGAGGCTAACGCTAGACATAGGTCGCGAGCATGTCGCGCGAAGGTTAGAACATGACACATATATTGTGCATATCAGCGTGATTTCTCCTATTTCCTTTTTATCGCGCTTAAATACATAAATACTACATTTATCGTGCACATCTTTTCTCAAATTATTGAACATATAATGGCTATTTACATTATCATATTTTGTGCAATTCCAAGTGCCTAACATATCAGGAGCTGCACCCAAAACTTCTGAGATTTCTTTTCACACAACCATATGTATGGCTGGACATCACACTCTAGATAGCTCTGACATTTCATTCAGTCCTGTAAGGACACTATTAAACTTCATTATCAAGTATGCCTCTTTGGCTAACAGTAACAAATCAACATCTGCCATTCTTTTGGATATATTCAATGCGACCAGAGGGGTCCATTTAAAGTCATGTTCTGAATGTGTCGCCTTAATGAAGTGGTCCACCATAGTGGCAGTACTCACTTTCTTCTTGATTCTAGATCTGTGTTGTGTTATTCTTTAAATAATTTGCTGGTTCGTCTTGCCTATGTAAATTTTACCACAAGGGCAAACCACGGCATACACAACGTTTTTGGATTTACAATTAGTCAACATCGTATGCTTCCATTTCACTCCTTGGTGTAAAAACTCAGTGCCTTCGATTGTAGATTCACATGCAACACAATTTCTGCACTTGTGATGGCCTTCCACAGGTTTCATACCCCATTGTGTGCGCAGATCTTTTTTCAGTTCCTTTGTGAAAATATCTGCCCTCACTATCTCTTGGCCTGGACTCCTGTTTTTTTCATTGCAAATAACGGCCGTGGGAATGAACATTCCACATTTTCTAATAAATGCCAGTTACGTAACACAATTTGTTTAAATGTATTTGTGTCTGGGCCAAAGGTTGACACACATACCAACCTGTCCAGTGGCACCTTTACTTTCTTTTGTAGCAATGTTTAACGTAGCGTGAACCATGCGCGCTTCGTGGCATATTTCAACATTTTCTTGGGGTATCCTCTGGTTTTCATCTGATCGCAAAAGGTCCCCGCATATAGATCAAAATTATTTTTGGTTAAACAATTTCTACAAATGCGTAGTAGCTGGCCATACGGGAGATTCTCCTTTAAGCTCTTTTGGTGCAAACTATTGTAATGCAAAATCGTGTTTTTGTCTGTTTCCTTCTGATGTAATGCCACTGTTGTCCATTCTCTTTTGGAATGACATCCACATCCAAAAATGTCAATTTGGTTTTACTCTTAGTGTAACTGAATTTAATGTCAGGGTGTCTAGAGTTCAACCACCCAAAGAAACTATCTAAAGTTTCAATAGGGCCGGACCACAGGCACCAGACATCGTCAATGTAACAAATCCATTGCTTGATATTACTTGAGAAGGGATTGTCATTAAGAATGAATTTGGCCTCATATTGGGCCATGAAGAGGACCGCCATCTCTGGGGCAAAAGGACATCCCATGGCGGTCCCCTTCGTTTGTAGGTAAATGGCGTTGTCAAATTTAAAATAATTATTTTTAAGGGCTACCTCTGCCAAGCTAAGTATAAGCTCAGTTGAGACTCTGTGAGGTCTTGGTCTTTTCTCAAGATACAATTCAATAACCTCAAGTGCTTCATCTTGTGGTATCTGTGTATACAGGGAGGTGACATCCAAGGTCACCATCCACTGTTCCTGTTCATCAAATTCTACCCCTTCAATTTTTTGTATGAAGTCAGTTGTGCCCCTCAAGTATGACTGGACCTCAAATATGACTGCTCTTTTGTATTCAAGAATTTCAGCCTACATATGTTATATATATGTATAACCCTGTTCTTTTATTGGACAGGGCCATGGGTTTTAGAGTATTTGAAATAATGTAATGGTGCAATTTGTCTTCCACTCTGGAAGATGATGTTACTGAACTTTAATCCAGTATTGGAACTTTCGTAGATTCCCATGCTTGTATCATTCCCCGTCGTCGGAATGGGAGTCCCCGGTATACATAAAATAGCAATAAAAACCATTAACAAAACAGAAACTAGACCTAGGCCCATTCTAGTTTTGTAACACATCCACCTCTTTTTGTAAAAGAGACCAAATAAAGTGAACAACCATTCAGATCAGCCTCACACCTTAGAACCCTCCTGAGAGAAGCTCAGAGCCTCAGTTTTTCTACCGCACGTTATGCAAGGGAGTCTCCACTGAGCTCTGCTCAGTTTTTTCCTGTTAATCTTACTTCTACAGTTTTTAGCCTGGTTTTTCTTCAAGACCTGCTTGGACTTCATGTCAAGATGTCTGATAAGGAGAAGAAAGCCCCCTTTAAAGCTTGTGCAACTTGTGCTAACAAGAGGTTGTGTGTGGAGGACAAGCACAAGGAGTGTATTTACTGTCTGTACCCAGACCATAAGGCAGCAGACTGCAAATTTTGCGCTGTTTGTACTAAGACTTTGCGAGACCGTGAGGGGCGTCTCTTGACCTGGCTCCAGAAACTCAAGTAAAGGAAGGAACCAGTCTCCAGTGACAGTGATGAGGCATCCTCTGCTACGTCTTCCAGGAGGACGGTAAAAAGGGTAGAGCTTCTCCTTTAACTTCTGAAGAATGTCCTGGTAAGGCCTTGAAAAAGACCTCTCATAGGTCTGAAGGGCATAGTCCTGGTGAATCTCCTCACCGAGGTGTAAAGGAGAGGGAAGGATTGTCAGCAGCAGTGATATCTGAGAGGAAATCCAGCTCTGTTCCTCCATCTACTCCACCAGCTGCTCCAAAAGCTTTTAAAAAGCCCCCTGTGAAGAAAGCTCACTCATCGATGACGTTGTCAACAACTCAGTCGACGAAATCGTCAAAGGTACAGTCTATGTCTGCTCCTTTAATTCTGGCTCCGTCGACGGGCTCGTCGGCAGTGATTTCCTTGTCTCTGGCACTGACGATTCAGGATTCCGCGTCGACGACTTCGACGGCGGTGGTGGTTTGTCATCAACGATGGTGTTCAAGAGGATGACAGCAACGATAGTGACAACGGCAACCATGCCTACAACAACGACAGCTGTGATGACGACGGTCTCGACGACGGCTGCATCAACGACATCCGTATCTTCGTCAACGACTCTCTCGACCCGTCGACGAGGGAAAAAATTGCCATTACTATTAGGACGCGCCAGATTAGACCTGACATGACTTCTCCCAGGAGGGTGACTCCTCTACCTCCTGTAGTCCTCCTCGAAGAAGAGGGTTCTGAAGAGATGAAGGACCGTATGGCTATGTGGATAGCCCTTCGCAATTGCACGTCAAGTGCCAGGACACAGACTGTGATGGGGAATACATGGAGGAACAGCAATAGGATCCTCCTTAGATAATCAAGAGGAGGTGTGGAATTTTAGTTTGTGAACTGAACATCATCTGCGCCATCTTGCCCATTCCTCAGACTCACGTATGAACATACACAACAGCCATTTTAGGTACCACGATCGATCATCAGCGCACTTCCCTGACCCTGCAAGCACCCCCCATGCACCCTGGCTGCCCCGCTCTCACATGCACAAGTCATGAACCCCCCCCTTCCGCATGACTCTGTCTCTGGGAATCACACCCCGCGCCTGACCAACACCTCCTTTCCTTCCATGAATACCCCTCTTTTGATAAACCCTTCCTCTGCGCTCGATTGTCCACACCGATCCTTCCTTTCATGAATATCTCTCCTTTGATGACCCCTTCCTCTGAGCCCGATTGTCTGCACGGACCGCTGGTCATCCCTTAGCCTGAGGATACAGTTTATTGCCCACTACTGTATGCACTCGCCCCTCTTCAAAGGAGCTACTATTGATCATGACCTCCCCACCCCCTGAGATTCGATCAGGCGCACACATTCCAAAGGAATCGGCGGAACACTCAGCTGCGTGATAGCCCCCTCCTATTGTATGGGGGGTGAGGACCTCTACTGTAACCACGTGTTGGAATGAGCCGGAACTGGGGGGTACCGGGGATGTCTTTTTTTCATTACTTCACAATGTCTTTATTGTAATAAAGAGCGGTCACATGTCGTAAACCAGTGTATAAAAGGCCAGGCCTCAGAGAAACTGTTAGAGAGCACCTCGAGACGATACCTTGTTGTCCGATCTGATGTGTTCTGCTCCGTCGGAATAAAACTTGTTTCCTGTCTTCCTGTCTCCAGCGCCTGCCTCTTTATTTGATAAACTTCGTATGGTATTAGAGGCGTTCAACGCCGGGCAAAATTACTTAAGAAACATCGACTAAATCGCCTGACCATTTTTCTGATTTTCCTCAATTGGCGTCCCAAACGTGGGGCCCATCAGCGACACGTGGATCCAGTGGGAGAGGTCCCGACGACAGAGTGAACGACTGCAACGATCGGGAGAGCTCCTGTCCGATAGACCCTCGTCTGACAGCCGATCATCCGAACTTCACTGGTTCCAAGCAGACCTCTCCCGAGTGATCTACGGTCCTGACTGGGAACCATCAGGAGTGCCGCGGTAGCAACAGAGAGTAGAGGACGATCGGGCGCTGGAAGCGGAAGACGAGAAACTGTCCATGCGGTCCGGGTAAGGTCGTGACACACGACGAATTGCGAATTGATTGATTGTTTGATTGATTGAAATACTAGTATTTGCTTTGTCGCTCTTTGAGATATTCGCTGCCTGCAAACGGGGAGGAATAGGAATATTCTATCTCCCTTTGCGGATAGTGAAGGGTAGGTAACGCGGACTTTTGTCCCCCATTGTAATCTGCCGTACCTATTTTTCTCCCCACTGATTGATTGTCCGAACATAGATTGTTTGGAGTATAGTTCTTTTGAGGTTCTCTACTTGCAAATAACGTAGAATAGCAATATTCTGTCTAGTCTTTGCAAATAGTGAAAGATAGGTAGTGCGGACCTTTGTCCCCCGTTGTAATCTGTCATGCCTGTCTTCTCCCCACTGATTGGTAGTTGGTACAACCTGGACCGCTTATTAGAGATGAACCATCCAGCTCCATTGGAAGGCACCCCTAATAAGGACATGTTCTCTAAACAAGGACTAGTCGCTATATCTTATAGTAAGTTATGGCATAAATATACAAAAAAGGACCCCGAAAGTCAGTGGCCACTGATAGGTTCCTTTGATGATCATAAAATAAAAACGTTAGAAGCAGCTGTTAGAACAAATAAGGCAACGCCCACCATGCTCGATAGTATCGGCATGTGGCGCAAAGAAGCAGAGCAACGAAGGAAAAGAGAAGAAGCAAAAATAGGGAAAGAGTTATGAAAGGCAGCCCACCTGGCCGCTAAGGAACTAGATGAAGAAATAAGAAGGAGAGAGGAAGTTAGACAAACGCAAGAATCAGGGTCGGCAGGCCAATGCCCTGTTAGGACCCCCTCTACGCTCTACCCGGAGATGCCCTCCAAACAACGGGCAAACGACGAGTTACTGCTAGGTCCTCCGATTATCTACATGCCCCCTCCTTATGCCCCCTGCCAGCCTCTAGCACAGCACCTACCAGTTCTGAGTGCGGGCGAGGGTGACCCTAGCGCTAGTGCCCCGGCTCTTACGGCCTTCGCACCGGCCACATTGGTAACAACATCAGATGAACTCGAGACTAGCAAGCAGCCAACAGCCAGACCAAATAGGTTGAGCAAAGACGAGCGGGATGGGATTGACAAGATAGCAAACCCTGAACGCATACGAGGATAGGTATCAAAATAAGGGTCCTGCTAAGCTGACGGCTCTATATAGAAAGGTCGATGTTGGAGATGGGACTGAGCGTGATGTGACGGACCTCTTCATGCAAACGCTTGAAGTCTTCCGCCACCTCACGGAACAGAAACCAGAGGTTAAGATCACAGTCCCTGAAACGGCTGAGTCCCCATTAGAAGTAGCCAACACTATGATGCCTATCAGAGAAGCCGCCCCCTACTGGGTTCCCCCAAGAGGTCAGGGAACAAACGACGATATCAACCACGCAGATGCAAAAGGGAGGGTTGTGTACAATTGGGTTTACCAACCATGGGATCGACAAGATATTTTAACCTTTAAGCAAACCCTGCCTGATTTAAGGAAGAACCCGACAGCATTTTACACCGAATTAGGCACAGCCTTGGGTTCAACGATAATGACTCTAGCGGACATTGATTTGTTTTTCGGGTTATGTCTGCCGGCTGACGTGTGGAAGCAAATCCGGAAAGCCGATCACACAGATCTGTTCGGACATACCTGGAATCAACTCAGTGAGCTAGATAGACGACGAGAGCCCGGAAGGAAACCGATAAAAGACATACTGGAACTTCCGGACAAAATAGTTCAGAAGCTAAAAACCTTGATCCCAGAGAAAAAGGTAGATTGGTCAATAGTCACGGCTTGCCGTCAGAAACCCCAGGAAGACGTATCAGAATACTTCTCCCGATTTGAAACGGTGTTCTCCGACTACAGTGGCCAAGACATGACCATCGCAACCGGACAACACCTATTTGTGCAAAACTACGTAAAGGGTCTGTCACAAGAGGTTTCCCAAAAGTTACAAACGAGCGAGAGTAGTTGGGGGGCCTCCAAACCCGCCGCTATCCTCCAAATGGCTTAGTACTACGAACACCAAAAGAATGAGAATGATAGGGCAATCGAGAGAAAGAAGAAAGATTTGAAAGAAAGGGTGATGATAGCCCAGATACAAGGGGTGGCAGTCGGGAAAGAACTACACAGGGGGAGCTACCAATCAATCGCCCCTAGAAATCCACCCCCAAAGGACCGCACATCCACTCCCTACTCTGGACGTAGGGACATAGAAGATAATCAGTGTGCATATTGCAAAGGATTCGGGCATTGGAAGTCTCAATGTCCGGTTCTTCTGGAACTAATTAAAAATAAAGAAACGAGGGACATGACGAATGGCCCCAGGACTAGAGGGCAGGGGCGGGGGTACACAAACGACACCAACAGCGACAGACCAGGAAGATCGAACACATTTGACCGTCCCCGACAGAACCAGTACCAACTATCTGACAGTGAGAACACTCCCGACTTCGCATAGGACTGCCAGGGGCAAGGGAGGGATCCAGTCGAGCTCTGTGTTGACCAGCAAGGTCCTTACGTCACCGCTAAGGTCCTGGGTACAAAGTCTCCATTCTTGGTAGACACTGGAGCGACACGTAGTGTATTATCAAAGCGACTGATTCCAAGGGCACCCTTGTCTGGCTCACACATTACATCGATAGGTTTCGATGGAACGCCCTCCACTAATCCCCTGTCTGTACCTATCCCCTTTGACCTAGGAAACAACCCCACTGACACAACATTTCTGCTCTCCTCCAACTCCCCTGACGCCATTATGGGTATTGATTTACTAAAACATTTCTGAGCTACTATTAGGTGTTCCCCAGATGGAGTCCGAGTCATCCTGTACGACAACCCGAGCATGTCCAGATCCCGCCCCGCACGACATATGTACTCTATAACTGATGCTGACCCATCCTTGCTCGACACCCTACCCCTGTACCTATGGGCCAGAAACGACTCGGATGTAGGACGAATGATGATCGACCCTGTGCACATAACTGTTCGACCAGACGCAATACTCCCGAAACTCCCACAGTACCGGATATCACCCGAAGGCGAGAAGGCATTGGTAGCGATTATTCAGTCCCTGGTAGATGCAGGAGTGTTAGAGGAAGTGGTTAGTAATGTCTGCAACAACCCTATCCTACCCATTGTTAAGAAGCAAGGTGAGGGAGATGAGAAAGCGTACCGCTTCATCATCGACCTGCGAGAAGTCAACAAAGTGGTGGTGCCACAGTACCCCGTAGTCTCAGACATCACCACCATTCTGACCCTCATCCCGTCCACTGCCACCACCTTCACCGTTATTGATCTCAAGAATGCATTTTTCTCTATCCCCATCCATCCAGACAGCCGTTATCTCTTCGGCCTCACCTTAAAAAACCGTTCGTACCGATTTTGTAGAGCTCCCCAGGGCTACACTGAAAGTCCCAGCATTTACAGCCAGGCCCTCAAAAGACAGCTGGACGCCGTCCAGCTACCAGATGGAGTGGTGTTGATCCAATATGTCGATGATATCCTTTTGGCGGCCGACACCACTCCACTTGCAATCACGGCCACTATCCAACTCTTGCACTTTCTTGCGGAGAATGGCCACAAAGTCTCCAAAAAGAAACTGCAGTTCTGCCAGCCTCAAGTGACATACCTAGGCCATCTCCTGTCCAAAGAAGGGAGGAAACTTACGCCCGACCGAATCCAAACCATCCTAGACACCCCCATCCCAAAAACACAGAAGCAAGTCCGTTCATTGGTGGGCCTTACCTCTTTTTGCCGACAATGGTTACCAAATTTCAGTCTCATTATAAAGCCCCTACTTTCCCTGTTGGCCAAAGATGTTCCCTTCCCACTCCCTTGGACCCCCGAATGCCAAGCGTCCTTTAAGGAATTGCGGGATGCCCTTTGCTCGGCACCCGTCCTAGGAACACCAGATTACTCCAAGCCCTTCTCCCTCTTCACTCACGAAAGGGAGGGATGCGCATTGTCTGTTCTAACTCAGCCCATCGGCTCCAAACAACGCCCTTGTGCCTACTTCTCTGCCACTCTTGACCCATTCGCCAGAGCTTTACCTGCCTGCCTTCGAGCAGTAGCCGCCGCTGCTGTCTCTATCCGTCAGAGTGAGGGAATTGTACTTTCGAACTCTCTCACGGTGTTAGTACCCCACACAGTTGACACCCTTTTGAACCAGACCAAGACTCAACACCTGACTAGTGCACGACTGACGGGGTACGAATTGACTCTACTCGCACCCCACATCACTCTGAAGAGATGCACAACTTTGAATCCTGCTACACTGTTGCCCTTGCCTGAAAATGACCCAGATGTGCCCCCTATACACGACTGTGTGACCCTCACGGACGAACAGACCAGGAGTAGAATTGACCTCCGAGACATTGCTTTTACAGACCCTGATGGAGAACTATGGGTAGACGGCTCTTGTATCAAACTCCCAGACGGCACCACATCAGCTGCCTATGCGGTGACGACAGCCCGAACAGTAGTTGAAACAGCCCGCATCACGCAACGATCCGCACAGGCGGCAGAGCTAATTGCCCTCACACGAGCATGTATCATAGCAGCAGGAACCACGGCGAACATTTACACGGACAGCCAGTATGCCTTCGGGGTGGTTCATCATTTTGGGCTCTTGTGGAGGGAACGGGGATTCCTGACGTCCCACGGCACGCCCATCCTTCACGGAGATCTAGTCTCCGCCCTGATTGAAGCAGTTCTCCTCCCCAAACGATTAGCAGTGATCAAATGCCAGGCACACAAGAAGGTGACGGACTTAGTTGGACAGGGAAACGCACTGGCCGACATCACTGCCCGAACCACAGCTGAGAATAGGACGACGACACGCATATATGTGACCAGGTCACAAGCAGAAAAATGGACTGACGCTAGGGAAACGTATAGGGACATCCAGTCGGCCAGCACACCTCACGAACTGACTGAATGGGCACGGGTGGGTCTAAAGGACGATGAAGGCTGCTGGCGGACAAAAGACACGAACAAATGGTTGCTGCCTGACTCATACTTGATTCCCATACTGACTATGGCACACTCCCCTGCACACATAGGTTCTGCCCCCATGATTGAACTCATTTCCAAAGTCTGGCACAACAACAAAATCCCCGACTCAGCCAAACGCCTGGTCCAGCAGTGCCTTATCTGCCTACAACACAACCCCGGGAAAGGAACTGTGGTACCCCGGGGAGGGTTTGGGATCCCCGACCACCCCTTTGAGGTCCTCCAGATGGATTACATCCAGCTGGAGAGATGCCAAGGCTTGAAGTACGTATTAGTCATTGTATGTGCCTTCAGCAAATGGGTGGAAGCCTATCCAACCCGTGATAACACTGCCATGACTACTGCCAAAGTACTACTGAAAGAGTTTTTCTCTCGCTACGGCCTTTGTCGAATTTTATGGAGCGACAATGGCCCCCACTTCATAGCTGAAGTT
This sequence comes from Lissotriton helveticus, assembly GCF_964261635.1. Taxonomy (NCBI): domain Eukaryota; kingdom Metazoa; phylum Chordata; class Amphibia; order Caudata; family Salamandridae; genus Lissotriton; species Lissotriton helveticus. Next base: position 1,621,522,219 of record NC_136068.1, on the reverse strand, counting down.
ATCCAACTAATCTTGAAGGGGCTGGGGGTAAAGCAGAGGTTCCATGCGGTCTTCCACCCCCAATCCGCTGGCCTAGTTGAGCGACACAATGCTACACTGAAACTGAAACTGTCAAAAATAGTGGCCACCACAGGACTTAAGTGGCCAGATGCCCTCCCACTGGCATTGCTATCGATGCGCTCCACTCCCACTATGCACCACTTGACCCCCTACGAAGTTGTGTTTGGGCGACCAATGAACCTCTGGACTGCCCCCACACCGACCTCCATTCACGACGTCCCCGACGTCCTGCTGTCAGATTATTTGTACAAATTAACTAAAACGTTGTCTGTCATTCATCAACAGGTGCAGCAGGCCATCCCCGATGCTTCCAGGGGTCCCGGTCACGATATCCAACCGGGAGATTATGTTTTAGTCCGGAATTTTCAACGGGCAAAGAGTCTGGAACCCCGGTGGACGGGCCCCTGGCAAGTACTGATCACCACTCGGACGGCTCTTCGAGTAGAGGGAAAAAGGCACTGGCTGCACGCACACCACTGCAAGAAGGTCTCCTCGACCCTGGCCACGACAGAAAACGTCGACACCCAAGAAGAGCTCCTGAACAAAGACCGGCCATCACTGAACTGCTATCCTGATACCGAGGCACTTGAACTTGCAAAATTCTATGATCCCACTGTGCCATCCCGGGAAGGGTATTTCCTGCGTCGAAAAGGAGGGAGCTTCGGCTAAGTAGACCACGGACTAAGTTAAAATCTCAGAACGGTGGCCTAAAACAACCAAGGGTTACCCGGAGAGAAGCTAAACAAAGTCTGTGGTTCTGCCCATTACCGAGCACCTTGAAGATGATGGAAGCGCCAGATAAGAAGATGATGGAAGCGCCAGATAAGAAGATGATGGAAGCAACCGGAAATACCCACTACAGGAACCCAAAGGCTGACAATTTGCACAAATCAAAGACAATCGCCTTCTTCATTCTCTTCCTCCTTTGCCTCCTCCTCATGACTTCCTACTGGATCTTGGAGGAAAGCACACCCGCTCATCAGATATTGCCGACCACTGCACAGCCAACCACCATGAAAGAGCATCACCTGATCTCCCTTTCGCCTCAGCTCCGAGAAAGGCGTAAGGAGTTCTGGAACAATTCCTTCGTGCAATTATTGCACCAGCACAACCTTGCTGCAAATGCCACGAACTGCTGGGTCTGCGGGTTGCTCCCGCATGCCACTGGACACTCCATCCCCTTCATGCCTTCTCCTTTCTCAGTTCACGGCTCCTGCCTCGCCTGGTTGATCCTCTTGCAGGAAAGCCACAAGGACAATGCCGCTTCTGGTCAAACAGTGTCACACTTCTACTATGGGTTCTGGCTGAACAAAACAGGAAGGACGTCTGCCCCCTTTTGTCCTGTGACCTCAGGTTCCGCCTTCCATATGAACATCCCTGCCAAAGAACGAGTTGAAATGCAAGTGCTCCACAATCCAGCTAGACCCACCTTCTCCTACCTGCGGAAGCGAACGGCTGCCACTCTGACTGTGGCCCTGTCTGTCATCAATGTCACAGGTCTCGTGTGCCTCGAAGGCCAGGGAACACAGCTGGTGGGTCACAGTTCCTGCCACATCACCCGAACATTGGTCTCAGTTGATCCCCCCTCCTTTGTTGCTTCTCCGAATATGTACTTTGTTTGTGGCATCAAAGCTTACACTTGGCTCCCGAAAGGTTGGAGGGGTACGTGCTACATCGCCTTCATTCTTCCCCCCACGTATGTGGCCCCAGCCTACCATCACCGGCAAAAGCGCGCCGGAGACATTGGACAAGCCGACTCCACCGGAGCACAGTTCCTGGATGCGGTGAAGGGACTTGTTCCTCTGTGGGGCCCAATGGCAAATAGCCGCGCTATCCGACACCTGACCCAGGCAGTAGAAACAACCATTAACATCACGGCTGGCATCCTTGCTAACAACACGGCTGAGCTTCAGGCAGTCCGCCTGGTGGCTCTTCAAAACCGCCTTGTTCTAGATGTGGTTCTGGCCGACCGTGGAGGAGCATGCCGCATCATCGGCTCCAGCTGTTGCACCTACGTGCCAGATAACTCGCCTTCAGTCTACAAAGCAATCGAACACCTCCACAGACTATCCTCAGAGGTTCACCAGGAGCAAGAAGGATGGTCGCTTGGAAGCTGGTTTTGGGACACTTTCAAGGACTGGGGATGGAGGTTGTTTACATTTATACTGATACCAGTTGTGGTACTGTGTGGGTGTTGCTTAGGTATTCAATGTTTGCCACCTTTGTGTTCACTCATTTCTAACTGTATGTGCCCTAAGACTTTGGACTTTAGAACTGAGCACATGAGTCCCCTCTATGAGATAGAAATACGTGGTCTTATGGGGATAGATCCGAATTGACAAGCTGGCGAGACATGTTAAAAGGGAGGACTGTGGAATTTTAGTTCGTGAACTGAACATCATCTGCGCCATCTTGCCCATTCCTCAGACTCACGTATGAACATACACGACAGCCATTTTAGGTACCATGGTCTCCCTGTTCACGATCGATCATCAGCGCACTTCCCTGACCCTGCAAGCATCCCCCATGCACCGTGGCTGCCCCCGCTCTCACATGCACAAGTCATGAACCCCCCCCTTCCGCATGACTCTGTCTCTGGGAATCACACCCCGCGCCTGACCAACACCTCCTTTCCTTCCATGAATACCCCTCTTTTGATAAACCCTTCCTCTGCGCTCGATTGTCCACACCGATCCTTCCTTTCATGAATATCTCTCCTTTGATGACCCCTTCCTCTGAGCCCGATTGTCTGCACGGACCGCTGGTCATCCCTTAGCCTGAGGATACAGTTTATTGCCCACTACTGTATGCACTCGCCCCTCTTCAAAGGAGCTACTATTGATCATGACCTCCCCACCCCCTGAGATTCGATCAGGCGCACACATTCCAAAGGAATCAGCGGAACACTCAGCTGCGTGATAGCCCCCTCCTATTGTATGGGGGGTGAGGACCTCTACTGTAACCACGTGTTGGAATGAGCCGGAACTGGGGGATACCGGGGATGTCTTTTTTTCATTACTTCACAATGTCTTTATTGTAATAAAGAGCGGTCACATGTCGTAAACCAATGTATAAAAGGCCAGGCCTCAGAGAGGCTGTTAGAGAGCACCTCGAGACGATACCTTGTTGTCCGATCTGATGTGTTCTGCTCCGTCGGAATGAAACTTGTTTCCTGTCGTCCTGTCTCCAGCGCCTGCCTCTTTATTTGATAAACTTCGTATGGTATTAGAGGCGTTCAACGCCGGGCAAAATTACTTAAGAAACATCGACTAAATCGCCTGACCATTTTTCTGATTTTCCTCAGAGGAGATGGTCTTGATGCCTTCCTCTCTACTAACGGACTTGCAGTATATGCTATTGGACTATAGACGGAGATTCCCAACACAATCTCCGGCTTCAGTTGCGGTGCCAGTTACAGCTGTTCCGCCTGCATTGCCTTCTACCCCTCTATTGCCACCACATCAACCACTGCCCGTGGCTCGTGATGCGCCACCAATTGTCCCTCTCATTCAGGATGATACCTTTGATGATGACCAGGGCAACGTCACTATACCAGATCCAGATGCAGAGTGGGATGACTATGTAATTTCTGATCCGGCTTCTCCTTCGCCAGCGCCTGTAGATTCTCCCCCCGGAGACATTGGGGGTTTCCATAACTTAACGGAAAGGGTCTCAAAGAGATTCGAACTGCCCATGGCTATGGTGCAGTCTGAATGTTTCCTCTATGACTTCAAGGAGCCTTACAAAAAATCAGTTCGCTCTATTCCAATAGTTGGTCACATCTGGGAGGAAGGTTTGAAAGTGGTGCGGAGTCCAGCCACTGTTATTCCAGTACCGCCTCGCCTTGAGAAGAAATATAAGGCTCCAGACGATAGCCCCGCCTGCCTGGTCAGTCAGCCTAAACTGGACTCAGTCATCTCTCAGGCTGCCCAAAGAAAGTCCAGAAATCCTTCTGCTCCCCTCAACACACCTCAAGATAAAGAAGGCAGATGCCTTAGCGATACTTGGTCGCTAAGATCGCCAGATGTGGCGTGACTTTTCCCCTATCTAGATCAGTTGCCCGTGGATGCGAAGGTGGAAGCGAAGAGGATTCTTCAAGAGGGAGAGAAAACATCTTCTGAAGTAATTGATTGTGCAATGTACATTGCAACAACGGCGTTCCGCTCCCTTGCGGGCGCTGCTGTCCTTCATTACCAAGGCTGGCTGCGGGCTACATGGTTTCGTCCTGAGGTCCAAAACAAGATCTTGGTTCTTCCCTTTGATGGGGAGGCACTCTTTGGAAAACATATTGATGATGCGCTCCAGGACATTAAGAAAGACACAGAAACCAAAAAATCCTCAGGGACTCTGCAGTATCGCTAGGTCCCCTTCCGTGGAGCCAGAGATAGAGGTAGTGCAATGTACAGAGGAGGATACCAGCAACAACAGTATTCTTTATATGGATCAAACTCTCAATCTTACCGACCAAATTATAACCAGCGGCAAAATCAATCATCCTCTTTCTGTAGGTCGAAGAACAGAGGAAGACAAGGACACCAGAGGAGGGACTCCTCTAAGCATCAATAGCGGCTTGCTGGCTCTTACTACTGTCCCTTCTCCTCCTGTAACACCAGTGGGAGGCAGAATTTCAAATTACTTCCACAACTGGCAGCAAATAACATCGGATTGTTGGGTTCTAAAGATCATTCAATGCGGCCATACCCTGGAATTAGTCCATGCACCACCTTCCAAACCCCCTCGCGCCACTGTGTCAAACCATCTCCGTCTTCTACGGTTGGAAGTCCATCAAATGCTCCTAAAAGGTGCAATAGAGCCAGTTCCTCTCTCTCAGCGGGGAGAGGGTTTCTACTCCCGGTTCTTCCTGGTCAGGAAGACTTTAGAAAAGGGGCACCCTATTCTAGACCTGAGGGAGCTCAACACCTAACTTATCAAATAATAATTTCAAATGGTTTCTCTGCAGGACATCCTTCGTCTTTTCAACTCAGGGGATTACATGGCCACATTGAATCTAGAGGACGCATATTTTCACATACCCATGCGTTCAGCCCACAGTAGTTTCCTTCGCTTCACAGTAGCCAAGAGCCACTTTCAGTTCAAGGTCCTACGTTTTGGACTCTGAACTGCTCCATGGATCTTTACAAAAGTATTAGCTCTTGTGGGAGCTTTTCTACAAAAACAACAGCATCAGGTCTGAAGGCTTCTACCAAGCACGCAGCAGAGCTTTCGCGTCGTGCACACGCCTTTTCGTCAATCTCGGGCTAACTCTCAACACAGAAAAGTTGATTCTCTGTCCATCCAGAACACCCCGATTCCTGGGAGCCATTCTTGACAGGTCTCTCAACAAAGCTTTTCCGACCCTGGAGAGGCAAGAAAAGCTGATGGCCATGGCCCGTCTACTGTTAAAAAAACAGTCACTTTCAGTTTGCCTCTACAAGTCCCTCCTAGGGTCAATTTCCTCCTGCATTCTTCTAATTCCTCACTGCAGGTCCTGATGCGTCCTCTCCAGGAGGAGTTGGACTTGCAGTGGCGCCAAGTCGACGGATCCTTCGAAGACAAGCTCTTCGTTACCGTGTTCATGAGGGACGCCCAATCATGGTGGACGAATGAGGAAAACATTTCTCAGGGCCTCTCCTTCAGGATCACCCCAGCTTCTCAGATAATAACTTCATGAAAGTGGCCGTGGGCTACCCCAACATTGTCTTCTACATATCAATCTGCTGGAGCTCCGAGCGAATTGCCTGGCCTTGCAGGTTTTTCTTTCGTGAATACAGCAGTCTGCAGTTCTAGTATGTACAGACAATATGACTCCCATGCATTATATAAACAGGGAAGGCGGCACCAGATCTCGTCTTTTGTCACAAGAAGCCCAGACAGTTTGGGAGTGGGCTATCCCGCAGGGGATATCGCTCAAAACTGAGCACCTTCCAGGCGTTTTCAACAAGACAGCGGACATGCTGAGCAGACTGAAATCCGTCAGCCACGAATGGGAACTAGACCAGTCCACTTTGGAAAAGGTTTTTACCTATGGGGCAGGTCTTCCTTAGACCTCTTTGCCACGCCGGAGAACAAGAAATGCTGATTTTATGCAAGCAGGCTCCACCATCGAGGATCATCGCTTACGATGGCCTGGTCAGGTGCATTTGTTTACGCTTTTCCCCCTTTCCGCTGATCTCCAGGCTTCTCAGGAAGCTCAAAACGGAACCTTGCAAGATGATTTTGATAGCTCCTGCGTGGCCCCTGCAGTTTTGGTTCACAGAACTGCATCTCCTCTCCCTAGACCTTCCGCTTCAGTTGCAGCCGATTCCTTCGTTGCTGACAATGTCCTAGGGCCAAGTCTGGCACCCGGATCCTCAATCCCTGCAGTTGTCGGCATGGCTCCTGAGCAACGAGAATTTCTTGGTTTTACCCTTTCAACAGAATGTAGAGATGTACCTTCTCAGGCACGAGCCCCAAGTACCAACAAGACAAATGTTGAAGTAGAAGCGTTTCTGCATTTGTTGCCAACAAGAGGGTATCCAACCCCTTTCTCCTGAACCGCATGAAGTTCTTCCTTACATTCTTTCGTTAGCAAAATCGGGGCTGGCTCACTCATCCATCAAAGTTCATCTTGCTGCCAGCTCTCACTTCAGACGCACATATTCTGGTCCTTCCCTCTGTTCGGCAAGGATAATTAAACAGTTTCTCAGGGGCCTTTTCAGAGGCTTTCCTTCAGTCAAGCCTCCGCCTCCTCTTTGGCACCTTAACTTGGTTCTCACCCAGCTCATGAAGCATCCCTTCGAACCTATTCACCGGGCGGAATTGAAATTCCTCTCCCGGAAGGTGACTCTTCTGCTAGCCTTGACTTCGGCTAGGAGAATGGGTGAATTGCAAGCTCTTACTATTCAGGAACCTTTTCTCCAGTTTAAATAGGGTCAGTGATACTCCGTACCAGCCCAAAGTTCATACCGAAAGTGGATTCAGACTTTCATTTGATTGTGTCGGTCATACTCAAAACATTGTTCCCTCGTCCTACGGCTCCGGCAGAAAAGGCACTCCACTCACTGAACATTCAGAGGTGCCTAAAATTCTATCTTTAACGTACTAAATACTTCAGGAAGTCTCCTCAACTGTTTGTATCTTTTAGCGCCCCTCCAAAGGGGTTTCCCCTTTTCAAGCAGGGGATTGCTTGTTGGATTTCCAGCGCTATCCAGTATTGTCACAGAGCAGCGTGTAAGCCCCTGGGAGGTCGGGTCTGTGCTCACTCCACGAGGGCGATTTTTTCTTCGACAGCCCTCTTTGCCAGAATTCCTATCCGGGAGATCTGCAGAGCAGCAACCTGGAGCAGTACTCATACATTTACAAGACATTACTGCCTGGATTCTTCAGCGCAGAGTGATAGAGCAGTCGGCCAGGCAGTCCTGAGGAACCTCTTTCAGTAGTAGTGAGCTTTCCCTTTCATCCCTCCTTCCATTTTACTGTTTTTCAGCTTTTGCACATTTTTGAACCTCATGTGTTTATAATTACTAATATTTCTAAGAATGCTTATTGACCACTGAAGTTGTCATTATGGTGAATTGACTATTGCTTTGTTCTTGGTTTTATAATGATCATGGTTCTGAAAATGTGCTCATAACTGCTAGCTCCTCTGATACAAGCATGGGAATCTATGAAAGTTCCAATACTGGAGTAAGAAAAGAAGTTATTTACCTGTAACTTTGGTTCTGTCCTGTTCCCAAGCTCGAAGCCCATATACTGCAGAAGCTGTGACTATCCCCACTCTTCCTCTATCGGGCTAGCCACCAACACAATCAAAAGGTCACAGTGACGGTAGGCCAGTACAACAGAAGATGGTGGGGGAATCGAAACCAAAAAGGTGTTGATATTACTGGACCTCGCTCAAGGACTGGTAACCCCAGGATACTAGAATAAACAAGATAAAAGACAAAATAGAGGGATTAATACAGCCATACATTCATATGTGCTTGATGGTGACAGGCTATCTCTATATATATAATACGTTCTTACCCTCTTGAAAGGCGTCAACAGTTCTTTTTAAACAATTGAGTCTTTAAACATCATGCAATGGTAAATCTCCAATCAAATGTTCCTCTACTGAGCCCAGGTACCCAATGTCCAGTAATCCTTTCTTATCTTGTAACATCCATATTCAAAGGAGAAAAAATAAACACATAACAAACCATCACCAAAAAAGGGGAAAAAACCACTAAGATAAGTAAACAAAAAAACACAGAGTAAAAGCGCAAAATACAGCTCTTTATCAATATAAGTGCACTTATGTAGAAGCCATCATTTTATTAAAACGTGGGCCAAAAAATCACAAAACTCAAGAGGATAACTATTGTGTCCCACAGGCACGCAGCCGCGTAGCCTGAAAAGCCACCCTCCATTAGGAGCCCCTACCGAGGTATCCGATAGTAATTTGCACAAAGGATTCAAAAAACGGGACTCGATCACAAAAAAAAAAAACTACCTGTACTGTCCAATAATCCTCCAAATAGTGTTTGCAGGCAACAGATCCAGGTGTTTTTCAAATAATTCCAGCAAATGCTTGATCCTGGGAAATGAATACGCGATGTCCTCAATGCAGGAAAAAACGCTGACTTTCGAAACCATAAGTCAGGCAAGGAGCAACAGGAAGGCCTGGGACATCCGGTGGAATCACAACAGGGATTGACCTTCCAGGTCACAGGACCGGGAGAGAAACCAAGCGCCGGCTTGACAATGCCAGAACCTTAAATCTACAGAGGACCCGCCCCCACCAAGCACGCAGAACCTACATTGGAAGGAGGGAGCAGAAAATAAAATAGAAGGGAAGGAGATCGTCTTTTCCCATAACCCAAACAAATTACAATATCGCAGGACAGGGGGCCAATTCCCAACAGGTTCTATAGATTACCATTCGAAAATCTGAGGCTCTGAGCTTCAAACAGGAGGGTTCTAAGGGGTGAGGCTGATCTGATTGGTTGTTCACTTTATTTGATCTCTTTTACAAAAAGAGGTTGATATGTTATAAAAACAGAATTGGCCTAGGCCTAGTTTCTGCTTTGGTAATGGTTTTTATTGCTATTTTATCTATACCAGGGACTCCCTTTCCGACGACGGGGAATGATACAAGCATGGAAATCTATGAACGTTTCCAATACTGGAGAACCAAAGTTACAGGTAAGTAGCTTGTTTTCCTCAGTTCCATACATTTTTTTCAAAACAGTGGATAAGGTTGCAAGACACTTTAGGGTAGGCAAATATTTAATTGAGGATAAGGGCTTTCCTATCTCCTCTTTTGCATGATTCACTGCAGAATTTAATGTCAAATTTGAAAGGGAGCAGCTCATCTAGAATTAATAGTTAGGTTGCGGTTATGCATTTACAGTTGACCAGAGAAACTCCAATGTGTAATTTGTATGTGTTTGTGGATGGACGGTGAATGTTTACAAGTTGATCAAGTTATAGAACCTGTCATAGAGGTTTGAAGCTATGAGACGGGTAGTTAGAGCACTGTTTGTTGTGTTATAGCATATCACTGCTGGCATTTTGGGGACTGCTGGCCCAGGATTAGCTGTTGGAAACTCGTAACAGTAAATGCTGGAGAAAAAAAGTTTAGCCAGCATCAGGGCCGGACTGGTGGTAAGGGGCATCAGGCGTTTCCCTCGGAGGCTGGAAGGATGTGGGCTGGTTTTGCAGCTGTGGGGGACGGTTTTGTTACTGGGGGGCAGTTTTACAGCATTGCTGCAATAACAAAAGCAGCCGTGCACACTCCTCCTCCCCCGCCTCAGCACACCAGGAGGGCTGGTCAGACACAATTGCCAGCACTGCTTTGGGTTCCCAGTCCGGCCCCAGCCAGCATATGGAATTTGTGGGAGAGTGGCTTTTTGGATTTAGGGGATTAAGGAGACTGCAGTTGTTTGAGTAATTTGTGAAGATTTTTAGTTGGATGGAGCCTACCAGATCCATGAAGGCCTCCAGCTTGAGGATTACAGTTGCTAGCTGACAGATAAATATTGCTACTTCGTAGACTGTTTAGTTGAAGACTGTGTCTGTATCGTAGTCATGGTCCAACAATTGTATGGATTATAGCTGTTTGGTTAGCATTTGTAGAATAGCATTCAGATTAATGTCTAGTAGGTCTGGCAATAACAGTTTGATGTGTACTCACTGGGAATATTAGTTTTATTTCTAGAAGGTATGTGGCCACTGCGGCAGTGGTTAGTTACAGGGTGGTAGTTAGAGAGGCTGCAGCTGGTGGGCTAAATGTTGAGGCATGTTTGTTTGAGGGTTACAGCTACACTAAGGACTTTTGTAGGGCTGCCAGTATTGGGCTGTGGGGGGATAGTTGAGGCTGAGGGATTTTTAGCAAACAGTTGGGAATAGGTGTAGGAGTGTTAGCAGTTTCCAGACTGACAGTTCGAAGGCCGGCATTTGCAAGACCACCTTGTAACCGTTTAGCAGTGAGGTACTTCCCGTACATATAATGGCAGACAAAAGGAAACCAGAGAGACTCCCATTTGATGATATCTCATGCCAGTGAACTAAACACCAGGGCAGTGTGAATTTATTGGATGATGGACCATTTTAGAATATAGATAAGGATATCTTTTATAGGGACACCAACAGAAATACAGTGCCATTCATTTATACAGGTGCACACAAAAATATATACTGCATTGTTACACCCATAACACGGATAGCCATACACAAAAATACATTACAAAAATTGGCGAAGACAACACAAGCATAGGCACACACAGTCAATCACACATATTTTAGAGAAACACTCAAATGAACAAAACAATAGATGTACACCCAGGCACACCAAAAACCCACAACAATGCTGGTGTACCTCAACTCTCAGGGACATGTGGTATAGTCATACTTCTTCTTTTTCTTTTTCCTCTTTAGCCCGAGAAGGACTACAATCACCTGGACATAATGACTGCAGTGGAAATTATTGTCCCAAAGGCATTTGAAAAAAAGAGGGTCTGCAGTGTCCAGTTTGAGAATGTCAATGTGATCTGTGGTACGGCTGGCCGTAAGAACAGGTAAGCGTGGAAATGTAGTTGTGCGAAAATTGGGACCAGGTATAGGGGGGAAATCAGCTGCATAAAAGCTCAGGACAACTACAGGAAGATCAGTCACAGATGAGGTAGACACTGAATGAAAGCTCAAGAGGCAATAACCGAAGTGAGATAAGTATTAAATAGACATTGAACAGATAGCCCTGAGACTCATATGTAAAATCAGACATTCTACGGAGGGTTCACAGTTATTAACAACAGATTCTCTCATAGATGAAATTGACACTAAGAAGAGGCACTTCTAAGTGGAGCGAAAGACATGCTGTTTATCAAAGTAGTGGTGGGTAAGGGGCTGTTAGTGAGAGGTTATTAAAACTTGGATGCTAATGACAAGGGTAACTCGTCATGGAGTTTCCATTGATTTCAATGGAAATTACATGGGAGAATATCAGGTACCTTAGCATACAAGTGGTTAATTAAGGGGCTGGCTTGTTAAAGTTTGTCATTTTTGTGTTGATGGATGAAGAGCTGGTGGACAAGACTAATTATGATTCAGTCGCTCATGGTGGAGATTTCAGTGGTTCAATAAAAAACTAATTGTGAGTCTTGAGATTATCAATGAAAAATTGTTGAAGTGCATTTTCCACTGGTTGCATTTATGTCACACCTACATGAACTACATAGACTTTGATTATTTTTTTGTTTTTAGGAAGCTATATCTTTCATCGGTTGCACCTCTTTTGCTCCTTGGTGAGCATCACAGCCTCAGATAACTCTGGTACTTTGCCTCATGAGCTGTGACTTCCATTGTTTTGCTCCCATTCACTCTTGTTGCTGCTCCTTTTATGACTGCACTGGTCAATAAGTCTTGGGTTGGCCACAAAGCCACAGATATTTGGTTTTCTTGGAAACTGCATCTTCCTCTGGGTACTTCGCCATCTCTAATGGTGAACTTCATAGCCTCGGTTAAACTCCCCGTAGGTAGACTACATTGCACTCCTGTATTTGTATCTTGAACTTCCCTCTCTGTGTTCTCTCATCTGCACCACACCCCATCTACCTCCTCCTCTCTTTCACTTCAATTCACTCTTTGTTAGACAATTTGATCTAATATCACTCCCATAACATTATCCATATTCCCTATCCTGTCTTCTCCCCCTCTTCTTTTTTCTCCCTCCTTTTTACATTATTCTTAATTTTCCCCTTTTTATTAAACCTCCACCAACCCAAATCTAGCACATCTCTTGCTTTTCCTCCTCACGCATCACATCCGTGGCCCTGTGCATTACCCCCTCGCATACAGATCCTCTCAAAGCCTTCCACATCAACACATTATCCTCCTGCCATGTCCCATCCTTCAATCCACTGAATTATTTTCCTCATGTGCCTCTGTTTTCCCCTACCTGAATCCCTTCATCTCTAACAACTATCATTCACCATTCACTATGGTACCAACCACTATTATGCAGGCCGCTTTTTAAGAATGCCTAGAAACCGTCGCTAGCTGAGCTGAACCATCTGTGTAAATGATACAATGGTAATCCTCAAGCGGGCGCATGGACAAAAGAGCAGGATGAACAAATTCATACTGTAAAAACTCCTGAATTTGCAATTAGGGATCAAAGATAAATGTGGCATCCGGAGATGTCGTGAAGTGTCCCATTGTATCCAACGCGGATGTAAAGCTTTCGAATTAGGTACACTGGCTCTCGTCACTGCTTCAAGGGAAAGATACGGTGTAACAACCAACATGTGTTTCCCCTGTGACAGCGATCTTTCCTTTAGAATCGCCATCTGCACTGCTGTTAAAACTTTCTCGACAGTTGAAAAGCGAATTTCTGCCGAGGTGTACAAGTGGGACTTGTAAGCAATAGGGACTGTGTCTCCTTCATTAAAGGTCAAGTATGTGAAACCCACTGCGCCTGGCACAATTCTTATTACCAGGTTTGTGTGGTTGTCACTTCAGTATAGCGGCTTGATACACTGGGCATATTCGGGAATGTGAATACGCCCGAAATTTAAAAAGCCCAGTAAAGATTGAAACTTTTTCAGAGTTGTCGAAGCGCGCAAATGTGCGCATTTCTCCAGGAAGTGAGTTGCTAAACCTCGACCTTCGTTGTTGAGCTCATAGCCCAGAAACAACACTGTGTACTCTGCAATATGAGATTTTGCAAAGTTAAATTTGTAACCGAAGTCCACAAACATGACAATGATGCGGACAACGTCACGCAGATGCGGCCATAATTTGTCGTTTGTGAGATAAATATCATCAACATACGAGTACACATCAGGGTCAATGCCGTCTAACAAAGAGACGACATAGGCGGCAAAGAGGCCTGGGCTGTTTTTGTAGCCCATGGCTAATCTTTTGAATTGTTTTTGTTTGCCGCCAGAAGTAAACGCTGTCCATTGACTAATGAGAGAGGACAGGTTATGACTAAAAAGCCATTGGAAAAGTCAAGTCTGGTTTTAAACCTTTTACGCACAAGATTATCCACTAGTGCAGAACTGTGGGTGTTCTGTTTTGCACATGTACGACAATGAGAGTTTAAATGCCGATAATCCAAAACCAAGCGGTACGACCCATCAGGCGTGGTTACAGTGAAAAGAGGATTATTCATGGGTGACACACATGTCTCAATTACTCCTTGATATTCCAATTGGTCAAGGATTTCCGCCACTGGAGCCTTCGCTTCCCGCCGCATAGGATATTGGGATTGTGGCTGTGGCTGTGGCATAGACCGCAATGGAATCGCTTGGCTGGGCGAAAGTTTATCCCAACCCACCTGAGTGCGGTACAACGCCGGTGCAAGCACCAGAGCCCACTCTTCTGCAAAGTTCTGCGCCTGCTCCTTGGGCACAGTGTGTGTGAAACTAGGGAGGATTACCTCCTCCCCTCTCAGAGCGGCCAAAACGAAAGGCGGGGGCCAGTCTGCCTCTGCTAACAAAATGTCATATGTAGAAGTCAGATTTTCCCCCAAAAAATTCCCTTTTATTACACGTTGTATGTCACCTTCACTCAAATAACTATTGCATATAGTCTGTTAGAGGGTGCCACTCTAGTGTCAGCGGTTTCCACGGTAATAAACGTGTCAGTCGCTGTTGCCTTCAGATATGGACGCAGTGCTTGCTGCACTATTGTAACCTGCGCTGACCAGCAGCGTGAGTGCCCATGTCAGGTTCCAAAGCTGTGTTCCCACTATATGTGGCATACCTTGCGGTTAATGCAGCAACTTTCTTTTTTTTAAACTGAGGGCGTTGACGTGGAAAGTCGTCCTGCTTGCCTTTACCGTCAGCCAGGCGGGGCTTCTCACATCCTTGTGGAGCACCCCGACCTATTCTCCTCCACCGGCTGGTGAGCCTGGTGTTTCCTGTGAGGAACGAGGAGAACGTTGATCAGGAACCTAAAATTATCAGGAGACCTAAATTTTGTGCAAATCATATGTGCGCCCAGTAGACACCGTAACTGGTGATGCAAGACACAACCCTTGTTTCTGCTGCTGCTTCCCCTGCTTTTTACCATTCCAATTCTGCTTTGGAAAATGTGGACGGTCATCTTTAGTAGACTTAGCCATCTGAATTTGCGGTTGTGCTGCTGAATTAGCAAAAGGCTTAACACCCAAACTATTGCAGCCAACTTTCCTATAATCCTCCGCAATGATTTTCGGTAACGCTCTGTGTTTCTCGCGTCCGGAAGAAGGCGCAAAGCATTAGACACCTGAAAGTTAACTGCATCCCCCTTGACATTGGCAAGGATTAGATCAGAAACTAAGTCAAACACTCCGACAAGCCTCATTTCTAACTCGACAGCGTGACCACTTCATCACGGAGGGCAGTACAGTCATAGACGGTGTGCCGAAGCACTTCACATATACTGCTGCAAATATTGTAGCTCAATTCTCACAATTGTAACCTCTGGCACTTAGGGCTAGATGTAGGTGGCTAAATACCGGTTTGTAAAGCCGAAATTCGGTAAATTTCAGCTTTACCGACCGGTATTTAGCCCTGTGCGATGTAGGTATTACTGAATGCCATCGGTAATAACGAATCGGTAAATTAAAGGGAAACAGTTACCGATTCCTTATTTACCGATCAGTGAACACCGAAACAAAAAAATACAGAATCGGTAAATAAGAAATCGGTAAAAATTCGGAATTGCGATGTAGCAAAATTTGGTAATACCAAATTTGTCCAAATTCGGTATTAAAGAATCATTAATTACCACTGACCCAGAGCAGGTGGTAATCAGGTGCAGTGCATAAAAACAGCCCCAAAATGCAACAGTGTGAACACAATCGCGGCCCTCTACGTCATAGCAAGGCGGCTACGTTTGTGAGCAGTGGGAGTGAGGTTTTGGAGACGGGAAGAGCGTTTGTACAGACTGCGTGTCACACCGTTCCAATTGACTGAGCCAGAAATCCATGACAGGTACAGGCTACACCCACACACCATCCTTGACTTGATACGGGACCTGGAACCATACCGGTCCGGAAGCAACAGACACCAAGGGCGCACGCAATACCCACCCACGTACAGGTACTCTGTTGCCTGCACCTCCTGGCATCAGGAAGTTACCAGGGTGTAATTGCCGCTGCAGGTGGTGTGTCACAGAGCTGCCTATCCCATTTTTTCAACACCTTCCTGGACGCCATGATGGCCAGAATGCATCATTACATATGCTTCCCCAGCACACTGGCGGAGTTGTAGAAGACCAAGCTGGATTACTACCAAAAGGCACAGTTCCCACATGTAATAGGCTGCATCGATGGGACCCACAGATCAATCTGCCCACCAGCAGCTACAGAATACATTTACTGCAACTGCAAATCCACTCACTCCATCAACGTGCAGGTGATATGTGATGCAAACTTCATCATCACTAACATTGTTGCAAAATTCCCAGGGAGTACCCACGACTCCTACATATTCAGGAACAGTGGGATCTATACACGTCTGGCTGCTGGTGAATTCGGAGAAGGATACCTACTAGGTAAATCAATGTGACACACCCTGATGTATACCTTGGATTAACGTATTCGTGACAAAAATTAATGGCACTTTCTTTTACATTTAGGTCACAGTCTTTCCTACTAACCCCATATCTCAACCCATCAACCCCAAGGGACAGGAGATACAATGTGGCCCATAAAAGCACACGCAACGTTGTGGAGTGCACCTTTGGACTGCTAAAAAGCAGGTTCCAGTGCCTCCACAAAAGTAGAGGTGCACGTCAGTACCGCCCCATCATCTCCTGCAAAATAATAGCAACATGTGCAATGCTACATAACCTTGCCACAAAGGAAGGAACAGCAGTAGAACTAACTGACTCTGAGGACGAGGGCGAGGACAATCCACAGCCACAGCCCTGCGCAGCTGGTGTGGCAGTAGCACCGGATGGGAGACACAGACGAGCTGAGATAACACGCAACTATTTCTGAGTGAGTAAGGAGACATAGTCAGTTACTCTATTTGACTGATGATGTTTAATGATCAAAGCACACCACCAAGATCAAAACCAGTGTCCATACAGACATGGGTTACATCACCCATTTCATAAGTACCATATCCTGGTTGGCTCTTTTTCCTACGCCCACGCGCTGCACTGCAACGTTCCTTGGTCCCACTGTCCGCACTGCCAGTATGTCCCTGGTCAGCGCTGTGGCGTTCGCTGCGACTCCTGGTCTCGGTGGGAGAGGGCGTAATACTACTATGGCTAGTAGCCTCCTCACTGTACCCCCCCCCCTCTGCTGTAGTGGCCACCTTCTCGGTTTGCAGCAGTTCAAGTGCTGAAGTCATTGTCACCATCCCCCTAGCCATATCCCTACTACAGTGTGCCATCTCCTCCTGCATGGCTATTGACCGTCTGCACATAAGGGAGGTAGCAGTGGACAGCCGGTCCACCGCCTTGGTGTTTGCATCAAGTCTGTGCCTCTCCCTGCGCCTAGACAGGTGGTCCTCCTCAAACTTGCTGCTGAGCTGCCTCACAGCCGACGCCACATCACTCATGCCCTCAGACATGGTGTTGTTAATTGCACTGATTCCCTTTTTAATTCTGTGCATGTGCACATTCATGTGTGACATCTCCCTTTGCATTGACCGCATCGCTCTCCATTGCAGGCGCTGGACCTTCAGCATGTTGCCTTCCAGCCCAGCGAACACACTGTCACCTTGGTCCGAGATTGGAGGACTGGCTGCTCTTGCCCTGTGGCTTCTGGAGGATGTGTGGGCGCGCTCTGATGGTGTCTCAGATCTTTCCATGTTGCCGAGCTCAGCCACTGGTGACTGTTGGCCCCCTGTGCTCTCCTCCTCCGACACCTCCATCTGCTGGAGGGTGGCCACGGCATGCCTCCTGACTGACTGTGGTGGTGTTGATTGTGGTGGAGCGTGGCTCAGTGGTTAGAGGCGGCAGACCCGGAAGCTGAGATCAGCCGTGGACCAGGGTTCGATTCCCCGCCTCGGCGGGTCTCGGGCTCAAAAATTTCACGGACTCGACAATTCTCGCTCCGGTGCCTACTCGACTCACGGGGTCATACTCTGCGACTCTGGGCAATAGCTTGCTTAATCTCTACTACGGCCCCTCGCGGCGGGATGCCTGGCTTTCACCTTGTGAATACCCTGCCGGGGTATCTCACAGGGGAATACCAGGACGGGTTCCCTAAGCAAGCGCCTTGAGACCCCTGGGTGATTTGTGCGCTATATAAATCGAAATACATTTACATTTACATTTACATTGTGGCAGTGGGTATGGTGTTGGTGGTGATGGCGGTGTTGTCTGGAGCTGTGGTGATGGTGGGGATGGAGAAGTTGTTGGTGGTGGTGGTGGTGCGGTGGTTGTGTGCCCTGCAGGTGACTGCTCCTCCTCCTGTTGTCTCCCCTCTGGCCTGGATGCCTTCCCTCTGCTCCCCTCTGCTGCACTGCGAGATGTCTTCCCTTTAATGACAGAATGAAGATATACTCACTTATCTGGCAGCATTTGCATTGCATGAAACATTATGCCTGCCAATCACACTGACTATCCTTTGCTTGCTAATTGCTGTAACATGCTTTTGGGTTTGCTAGACTGACTGTTCTGAACATGTGTTTCTTATGACTACATCTCCCATGATGCATTGCAGGTTATGAGTAAAACATGGACTCGAGTGGGAGTCCCTATGCCTCTCTGGGGATTGGGGTTGGGGAGGAGGAAGCACAGCATGCTGGGCATGCATCTTACCCTGTTTGCTGGCAGCTCTGGCAGAGTTGTCTGCGTCACCAACGCCACTCAGACTCTCCGGCTGGAGGGTGGCTCTACCATGAGCTCCAGAGCAGTTGGTGTAGGTGCTCTGCTCCTCCCTCCATCAGTTTTGCTGGCCTGCCTCTGCCTTGCCGCCATCCTTGCCTTCACTGTCTTTCCCAGGTCGTACCACCTTTTCTTATTGTCCTCAATGGAGCGCTGGGTGACCCCAATGGCATTTATCTTGCTCTGGATCCCAAGCCAAATCTGTCTTTTCTGAGACTCTGGCACATGGAGGGACTGCTTGCCAAAAATCTTCTCATGGTCCTTGCTGACGTCTTCAATGAGGACCTCCAGCTCCTCACTGAACTTCGCGTTCCTTTTTCTTTCTGCTCCCTCCTTCTCTCTCTCCTGGTTTGCCATTTTCCAAGGTTTGGGTTTTTTTGGTAAAAAAGAGAGGCTGTGTTGCTCCTGGCTCCTCTGCTCAGCTAGCTGCCTCACAGTCAGCTCCAGGTTCAGTGCAGCAGTCTGGGTGTGGCCACTTCCTGTTTGGGAGGTAATTGGGATGCACAGTATTAGCTGATTCATCAAATTCAGATTTTTTAAATTACCGAATCGGTATTTACCGATTTGGTATTTATGAATCGGTATTGGGGTTTCGGATTTTTTTTTTTTTACCGATACCTTCGGATTCGCTATTTTTTACCGATTCCGTAATTTTTACCGAATCTTTACGTACACCGGAGATACCGATTCCTTAATACCGAATCGGTAAAATTCGGTATTAAGGAATTGGTATTTCACGTTTACCTACATCTGGCCCTAAGTCTTTCTGCAAACTAATAGATCCTGTGTTTTTCCACAGGTGTTGTATTCGGAAATACTGCTTCCAGTTGATCAGATTTCTCAGCAAGCCAATAAGGCATATCGTCTTTATTTTGGGGGCGCTTGCCCATAACCAAATTAACCATGACGGGACTAATCTTCATCCCCATCCCGGCCAGTCCAACTGGCTGCACGGCAACCCCAGGTGCCCCCACATGGAGGTTGCAGTTACGAGAAACATTTTGTAGTAAAGGCCTATGAACCCCAACCAAGGAGGTATAAAGTTGACGCAAATCGTCAACAGGGGTATTTAGATAACGAGGATAAGGTGTGAATACGACTAAGACAAGCCAAGTGGCCCCAGGGATTGACAAGGGACCCAACCAAGCCGGACTCACAGTGTGAGGAAGGGTGCCATTAAACCAAATTTGATGCTGCCATGCTGAAATCGGAATCTCTAGTGTCCTATATGGAACATAATTCACTGGTACCCCGGTGTGAGTGTATATATGGAATGTATTATCATCCGCATTTACTGCAGGAAACGTAACCCAAGAGTAAAAAAGCTCAAAGGGAAACGCTACATCGGCACTCACCACAAAGATCACTGCCATACCATCGTCAGGCACTCCAAACTGCTGAGCTATGTCAATATCACCCATAAGGACAAAGAGAAGAAATACAATGTATATCAATTGTAGCACAAAAAGGGTAGTAATTCAAAATGTGAACCTTTTTAAATCTCAAACTCGAATGAACCTATAATCTATCCATATAGGTAGGTTAATCCGTCACTTCTGTCAACCGGAAACAGGAGTGAGGGTGTTGTGGACAAAGAAAAGCACTAGCTTCTAAAGTGTCTCGAATATAAAACCAAACGTTGGGTGCGCCATTATGCGGAGATTCTTCTCATGCAACTATGTGCAGGAAACGAGCACCTCAGTGAATTGTGGTGTACCAAACACTCACCTCAGTACCCAGAACCCCTATCCGACTAGCATCAGTGTCCCATTTATTCTCCGTCCTACCGCGAAGCTACCAATGATTAGACAAACCAGAAAAAGCAACTTAGAATACTCTCAGGAATAGTGGGAATCAAGAACACTCTTTCCTTTATATTCTCAAACAAGTCCACAACATGAGTAATCAGAGACACGATAAAGTTTTAAATGTTTATTTTAAATACGTGCTCTAAGATGCAGTATTTTTGCTAACATAAGCAGGCATATGTTACAATGCCATAAAACACAAAGGGAGAAATCATGTTATAATGATAGTAGAAACAGGTCTTATAGTGCCTTGTGTACCACCCTCCCCTGGCTCGTTTTATAATAATAGAAGGTCTCTAGGTTCAAATAGGGAACCCCATACCTCCAAGATCAGCTGAGGTGAATCACATCACAGGATGAGCAAGCTCTCTGTAGATGGAAAGGTTTTTCTCTAAGTGCCTGAAAACATGCATGCAGTGTAATATTAAAGACACTCAGGTTTCAGTAATTCGCAGCTGTGTGCATTTGTGTCTAGAGCGTGGGCCGATCAACCTGAATCAACAGCATACATTGTTATTTGACCTTGAAGACCTCAGCACAAAGTGTACAGACTGAGGTCGTCGTGTAAGTCTAAGGATGTGGAAAGCAGACCGTTCTCACGTGAAGAAAATCAAGAAGTTTAGCTTACAATAACAGATAGATGTAGTGTTGTGTGCAAAAGCGGCAAAGTGGCAAAATGGCTTTTAAACTTCTAATACACTTATGCTAACATAGGGCTGTATGACGTTACAACGCATGCTTTTACCACGCATGCTGTTACAACGCAGTTTTTACAACGCATGCTGTTACAACGCATAGCGCTTTGGGGTGCTGGATAGTGAATAGTTTAATTTACTATTCCAACTCCAGTCCCCGTGGATAGTAGGGAAGGTGTTGGATAGTAAATTAAAACTATTCCCTATCCTAGAGCGCCCCCCAGTGCAATGAGTTGTAATGGTTTTTGTTGTAAAACCTGCGTTGTAATAGCACTGCGTTGTAAAAGTTTCGTTGTAAAGGATGTTTCCCCTAACATAGCATTGTGTGCAGGTAGAACCCGGTCATCACTACAGTCTTACATCCTCACGGTTTTTATCTTTATTACGTAGCAATTTCTTTAGGTGAGTATGCGCCCTGATACATACCTGATCGAACCACCCCAGCCCCTTTAATTTTTTCTGTTTTTGTTTTATCTGTTAATAAATTCTGGATCACCCCAGTAATTGTATTAAAGGCATTTAAGACAACCTTTTTTCCCTTGGTCGTACTGAGGTATATTTCAAAATCCTCTTTGCAAGTCTTTACTAATTGTTCAATAAAATCATTTGGATCTGCTTTAGACCAGCTAAGGGAGTTCAATTTCAGAATCATATTGTGTATTCAGAGCCTTCTTACCCTTCTCAGGGCTCACCACATCAAAAATAATGCTTAACGGATAATGATCACTTATAGTAATGGAATGAGTTTCAAATGTACTTTCCCAGAATATCTATTTGAAACTAAGATAAAATCAATGATGGAATTACAACCTCTGCCATTAAATGTGGGTCTATGTGGAACAGGAGGAATACACAGATCATCAGCATAGCCCAAATCAAATTGACAGGCAATTGTATTCAATAGATCCCTTGTCTGCGTATGAGAAAAGTGAGACTGATCATCATCTTTCCATTGGTCTAATCCGCAGATACCCCACTTTGCTGGCACAGGAGATGATTAAAATCCCCTCCCCATATTACACACATGTCAATTGACAGTTCATCCTGCAGTTTATTCAAATCCCTTTGCAGGTTCATTAGTGTGCCAATTGTCTGCCCTTTAGGAATATTATTATAAAAATTTAATATTACAACACAAAGCCGTTTCTCCACATACAATAATAATATCTGGTAATAAGCTGTTCCAACTTTACGTTTTAGCTTATTCCACTGTCTTTGAAACATAGATACATAGGTCACCCTTGTTGCGTCCGTGGCTCGTAGTGGCTGCTGGTGTATGGAAGGTTCGATATCCTACCATATGTATTTCCTGCACCACCCATGTTTCTTGTAAACACATTATAGAATATCTTTCAATGAAGGTTAGCCAAAGGGGATCTGATCATTTCATGGACAGCCCAGCAACATTCCAAAATAGTATTTGGCACACAGTTGTTTCGTGGACTCCAGCTTTAATTATAGCCCTCTCAGATTCCATGTTTATAGTGGTATCTGGATCCCTTGATTCTGCTGTTATAATTATGGGGCTCCTATTGGAATAAGTAGGGAGCACCCTGCCCCTTTCTCCTCTTGAGTGCTTGCTTTACCTACTACACTCAGTCAATCTATATCCTCAAGTATAGATAAGATATCAAACTGGTTACAAACCAGGACATTATAATTGTACATAGCATTTGAATACGGGCCCCCAGAATGAGTTTTGTGCTGGGTTTTGTGCTGTTTGACATTTGGCAGCTGGTAAAAAAAATCCTAAAGGACAACATTTATTCCCCTATATACAATGTGTACGTTCCCTGTCCTAGAAAGAACAGCATGCACTAAACGTGGATCGCTAAAAGCCAATACGACACAATTTCCCTGCAGGATTTCGTGGTCTCTTCCCACCCAGGAGTCCCGTCTAACCATTTTAAATTTAGCAAAAAGTGCATCTGATAGGCCAGTTTTTCCGCCAATCCAACAAGAGATTTGTTATACAGGGCCTCTCAGGTTTCAGATGCTGCTATGGGCGAACCAGGGACGTTAGCTAGAATTACTGTGTACGCAGTTGTGGCAGGGGGGTAGTTCAAATTAGGTATTAGCTACAGTGGCTGATGATTCTCCAGCCTTAGCCGTGGGCCCTTCCTGTCTCTTGTCTCCTAGGTGTCTGTTTCCCTGATCATTTGCCTGTAGCTTAATAGTAGGTGGTGTAACTCTAGATCTATCTGGAGGTTGCTCTACCAGTCACAGAAACAGGGGCAGAGGATTCTTGAGAAGCAGAATTATTAGTGGGATTACCCACGTACGGTTTTGAAGCTGTTGCAACATAAGGCCTAGTGCTAGATTGTACACATATAGCATCATAGGTATCCTTATCACCATTACTCAAGCACCCCTCAATAACTCCCACTCTTTCTGATAATTGAGTCATGGCCTCAGTTACATAATTATGCAATTCATCTATTTTGCTCATAATTGTGGCAATTTCTGTAGTGTGTCCCATGATTAGCGCATTCATAATGTCAGTCCCAGAAGCTAAAATCCTCCTGGTTTCACCCATCTTGCCCTGTTTGTCTGGGTTCTTCCATTTTGTATTCAAGGCCAGCTTATTCATATTTTTTGTAGACAGCGAAATTCTAGTGCCCAGCCGGGCCTGAGGATTCCAGGGGCGTTTAGGTGGTAATTGTGAATCAACTTCCTGGTCGGTAACAGATATATGATCAAAGGACTTTCAGATACATCTATTTTGGGGAATCTGGGCTACTGATCCATCTCTCATATCATTTGAGGGGACATTAGAAGTATTAGATGTACACTCAGTTACAGTCAGCGGGCCCACCCTCCCTTGCGCCAGAGACTCATCCACCGAATGTATTTGTGCATCAATGGCCCCAATAGCCCCTGTAAGATAGTTTATTAGAGATTTCTGGGCTCCTACACCTGGTACGACCAGGGGGGTAGTAGTTGCCTTCCTTTTGCCCATCTTAGGCCATAACCACCTCCAACGGCGAAGACACAGTACCTGTTAACGATCAAGATGTTTTAAATATTTTCAAAACTCACTTTTTTAGGGGGGTGGCCCTGCCCGGCCTTGTTCGGTCTAGGATGGGTGCAGATGGGTCCGCCCTTGGCCGGGAGCCCGCTCAGGACTCTGTAGGCACCTCCAGTCACGTGCCAGTGACACAGCAGGTCCGCTTGGATTTTTGGTACTCGCGGTCCCCCTCTGCACACGATGGCAGTGGCAGTAAATTAGTTACGGGCGTCCCGCACTGCGGGAGCCCGCTTAGGACTTTGTAGGCGCCTTCAGGCGCGTGCTAGTGATGCGGCAGGTCGGCTTTGATTTTTGGTACTCGCGGTCCCCCTCTCCGCACGATCGCAGTGGCTGTAAATTAGTTACGGGCGTCCCGCGCTGCAGGAGCCCGCTCAGGACTTTGTAGGCGCCTCCAGGCGCGTGCCAGTGACGCGGCAGGTCGTCTTTGATTCCTGGTACTCACGGTCCCCCTCTCCGCACGATCGCAGTGGCAGTAAATTAGTTACGGCGTCCCGACCTGCTGAAGCCCGCTCAGGACTTTGTAGGCGCCTCTAGGTGCGTGCCAGTGACGGGGCAGGTCCGCTTGGATTCCTGGTACTTGCGGTCCCCATCTCGGCACTATAGCAGTGGCAGTAAATTAGTTACGGGCATCCCGCGCTGCGGGAGCCCGCTCAGTACTTCATAAGTGCCTCCAGGTGCGTGCCAGGGACGCGGCAGGTCCGCTTGGATTTTTGGTACTCACGGTCCCCCTCTGTGCACGATGGCAGTGACAGTAAATTAGTTACGGGCGTCCGGCACTGCGGGAGCCCTCTTAGGACTTTGTAGGTGCCTCCAGGCGCGTGCCAGTGACGCAACAGGTCAGCTTTGATTCCTGGTACTCGCGGTCCCCCTCTCCGCACAATCGCAGTGGCAGTAAATTAGTTACGGGCGTCCCGACCTGCTGGGGCCCGCTCAGTACTTTGTAGGCGCCTCCAGGCACGTGCCAGTGACGAGGCAGGTCCGCTTGAATTCCTGATACTCGCGGTCCCCCTCTCCGCACAATCACAGTGGCAGTAAATTAGTTGTGGGCATCTCCGCTGCGGGAGCCCGCTCAGGACTATGTAGGTACCTCCAGCCGCGTGCCTGTGACAAAAGCAGGTCCGCTTGGATTCCTGGTACTCGCAGTCCCCCTCTCCGTACGATCACAGTGGCAGTAAATAAGTTACGGGCGTCCCAATCTGCTGGAGCCCGCTCAGGACTTTGTAGGCGCCTCCAGGCGCGTGCCAGTGACGGGGCAGGTCCGCTTGGATTTTTGGTACTCCCGGTCCGCCTCTGCACACGATGGCAGTGGCAGTAAATTAGTTAAGGGTGTCCTGCACTGCTAGAGCCCGCTCAGGACTTTGTAGGCACCTCGAGGCGCGTGCCAGTGACGGGGCAGGTCTGCTTGGCTCCTGGTACTCGCGGTCCCCCTCTCCGCACAATCGCAGTGGCAGTCAATTAGTTGCAGGCTTCTCGCATTGCGGGAGCCCGCTCAGGACTATGTAGGCACCACCAGGCGCGTGCGAGTGACGCGGCAGGTCCACTTGGATTCCTGGTACTTGCGGTCCCCCTCTGCGCACGATGGCAGTGGCAGTAAATTAGTTACGGGCGTCCCGCACTGCGGGAGCCCGCTTAGGAATTTGTAGGTGCCTCCAGGCGCATGCCAGTGACGCGGCAGGTCGGCGTTGAGTCCTGGTACTCGTGGTCCCCCTCTCCGCACGATTGCAGTGGCAGTAAGTAAGTTACGGGCGTCCCACGCTGCAGGAGCCCGCTCAGGACTTTGTGGGCACCTCCAGGCGCATGCCAGTGACGCGGCAGGTCCGCTTGGATTCCTAGTACTCGCGGTCCCCCTCTCCGCACGATCACAGTGGCAGTAAATTAGTTACGGGCGTCCCGCGCTGCGGGATCCTGCTCAGGACATTGTAGGCACCTCCAGGCGCGAGCAAGTGACGCGGCAGGTCCGCTTGGATTCCTGGTACTCGCGGCCCCCCTCTCCGCACAATCGCAGTGGCAGTAAATTAGTTACGGGCGTCCCGACCTGCAGGGGCCCGCTCAGGACTTTGTAGGCGCCTCCAGGCACGTGCCAGTGACGAGGCAGGTCCGCTTGAATTCCTGATACTCGCGGTCCCCCTCTCCGCACAATCGCAGTGGCAGTAAATTAGTTGTGGGCATCTCCGCTGCGGGAGCCCGCTCAGGACTATGTAGGTACCTCCAGCCGCATGCCTGTGACAAAAGCAGGTCCGCTTGGATTCCTGGTACTCGCAGTCCCCCTCTCCGTACGATCACAGTGGCAGTAAATAAGTTACGGGCGTCCCAATCTGCTGGAGCCCGCTCAGGACTTTGTAGGCGCCTCCAGGCGCGTGCCAGTGACGTGGCAGGTCCGCTTGGATTTTTGGTACTCCCGGTCCCCCTCTGCACACGATGGCAGTGGCAGTAAATTAGTTAAGGGCGTCCTGCACTGCGGGAGCCCGCTCAGGACTTTGTAGGCACCTCAAAGCGCGTGCCAGTGACGAGGCAGGTCTGCTTGGATTCCTGGTACTCGCGGTCCCCCTCTCCGCACAATCGCAGTGGCAGTCAATTAGTTGCAGGCTTCTCGCATTGCGGGAGCCCGCTCAGGACTATGTAGGCACCACCAGGCGCGTGCCAGTGACGCGGCAGGTCCACTTGGATTCCTGGTACTCGCGGTCCCCCTCTCCGCACAATCGCAGTGGCAGTAAATTAGTTACGGGCGTCCCGACCTGCTGGGGCCCGCTCAGTACTTTGTAGGCGCCTCCAGGCACGTGCCAGTGACGAGGCAGGTCCGCTTGAATTCCTGATACTCGCGGTCCCCCTCTCCGCACAATCACAGTGGCAGTAAATTAGTTGTGGGCATCTCCGCTGCGGGAGCCCGCTCAGGACTATGTAGGTACCTCCAGCCGCGTGCCTGTGACAAAAGCAGGTCCGCTTGGATTCCTGGTACTCGCAGTCCCCCTCTCCGTACGATCACAGTGGCAGTAAATAAGTTACGGGCGTCCCAATCTGCTGGAGCCCGCTCAGGACTTTGTAGGCGCCTCCAGGCGCGTGCCAGTGACGTGGCAGGTCCGCTTGGATTTTTGGTACTCCCGGTCCCCCTCTGCACACGATGGCAGTGGCAGTAAATTAGTTAAGGGCGTCCTGCACTGCGGGAGCCCGCTCAGGACTTTGTAGGCACCTCGAGGCGCGTGCCAGTGACGGGGCAGGTCTGCTTGGATTCCTGGTACTCGCGGTCCCCCTCTCCGCACAATCGCAGTGGCAGTCAATTAGTTGCAGGCTTCTCGCATTGCGGGAGCCCGCTCAGGACTATGTAGGCACCACCAGGCGCGTGCCAGTGACGCGGCAGGTCCACTTGGATTCCTGGTACTCGCGGTCCCCCTCTCCGCACAATCGCAGTGGCAGTAAATTAGTTACGGGCGTCCCGACCTGCTGGGGCCCGCTCCGTACTTTGTAGGCGCCTCCAGGCACGTGCCAGTGACGAGGCAGGTCCGCTTGAATTCCTGATACTCGCGGTCCCCCTCTCCGCACAATCACAGTGGCAGTAAATTAGTTGTGGGCATCTCCGCTGCGGGAGCCCGCTCAGGACTATGTAGGTACCTCCAGCCGCGTGCCTGTGACAAAAGCAGGTCCGCTTGGATTCCTGGTACTCGCAGTCCCCCTCCGTACGATCACAGTGGCAGTAAATAAGTTACGGGCGTCCCAATCTGCTGGAGCCCGCTCAGGACTTTGTAGGCGCCTCCAGGCGCGTGCCAGTGACGGGGCAGGTCCGCTTGGAGTTTTGGTACTCCCGGTCCGCCTCTGCACACGATGGCAGTGGCAGTAAATTAGTTAAGGGTGTTCTGCACTGCTAGAGCCCGCTCAGGACTTTGTAGGCACCTCGAGGCGCGTGCCAGTGACGGGGCAGGTCTGCTTGGCTCCTGGTACTCGCGGTCCCCCTCTCCGCACAATCGCAGTGGCAGTCAATTAGTTGCAGGCTTCTCGCATTGCGGGAGCCCGCTCAGGACTATGTAGGCACCACCAGGCGCGTGCCAGTGACGCGGCAGGTTCACTTGGATTCCTGGTACTTGCGGTCCCCCTCTGCGCACGATGGCAGTGGCAGTAAATTAGTTACGGGCGTCCCGCACTGCGGGAGCCCGCTTAGGAATTTGTAGGTGCCTCCAGGCGCGTGCCAGTGACGCGGCAGGTCGGCGTTAAGTCCTGGTACTCGTGGTCCCCCTCTCCACACGATTGCAGTGGCAGTAAGTAAGTTACGGGCGTCCCACGCTGCAGGAGCCCGCTCAGGACTTTGTGGGCACCTCCAGGCGCATGCCAGTGACGCGGCAGGTCCGCTTGGATTCCTACTACTCGCGGTCCCCCTCTCCGCACGATCACAGTGGCAGTAAATTAGTTACGGGCGTCCCAATCTGCTGGAGCCCGCTCAGGACTTTGTAGGCGCCTCCAGGCGCATGCCAGTGACGTGGCAGGTCCGCTTGGATTTTTGGTACTCCCGGTCCCCCTCTGCACACGATGGCAGTGGCAGTAAAGTAGTTAAGGGCGTCCTGCACTGCGGGAGCCCGCTCAGGACTTTGTAGGCACCTCGAGGCGCGTGCCAGTGACGGGGCAGGTCTGCTTGGATTCCTGGTACTCGCGGTCCCCCTCTCCGCACAATCGCAGTGGCAGTCAATTAGTTGCAGGCTTCTCGCATTGCGGGAGCCCGCTCAGGACTATGTAGGCACCACCAGGCGCGTGCCAGTGACGCGGCAGGTCCACTTGGATTCCTGGTACTTGCGGTCCCCCTCTGCGCACGATGGCAGTGGCAGTAAATTAGTTACGGGCGTCCCGCACTGCGGGAGCCCGCTTAGGAATTTGTAGGTGCCTCCAGGCGCGTGCCAGCGACGCGGCAGGTCGGCGTTGATTCCTGGTACTCGCGGTCCCCCTCTCCGCACGATTGCAGTGGCAGTAAGTAAGTTACGGGCGTCCCACGCTGCAGGAGCCCGCTCAGGACTTTGTGGGCACCTCCAGGCGCATGCCAGTGACGCGGCAGGTCCGCTTGGATTCCTAGTACTCGCGGTCCCCCTCTCCGCACGATCGCAGTGGCAGTAAATTAGTTACGGGCGTCCCGACCTGCTGGAGCCCGCTCAGGACTATGTAGGCACCTCCAGACGCGTGCCAGTGACACAGCAGGTCCACTTGGATTCCTGGTACTCGCGGTCCCCCTCTCGGCATGATCACAGTGGCAGTAAATTAGTTACGGGCGTCCCGAGCTGCGGGATCCCGCTCAGGACTTTGTAGGCACCTCCAGGCGCGTGCAAGTGATGCGGCAGGTCCGCTTGAATTCCTGATACTCGCGGTCCCCCTCTCCGCACAATCGCAGCGGCAGTAAATTAGTTGTGGGCATCTCCGCTGCGGGAGCCCGCTCAGGACTATGTAGGTACCTCCAGCCGCCTGCCAGTGACAAAAGCAGGTCCGCTTGGATTCCTGGTACTCGCAGTCCCCCTCTCCGTACGATCACAGTGGCAGTGGCAGTAAATTAGTTACGGGCTTCCCAACCTGCTGGAACCCGCTCAGGACTTTGTAGGCGCCTCCAGGCGCGTGCCAGTGACAGGGTAGGTCCGCTTGGATTTTTGGTACTCCCGGTCCCCCTCTGCACACGATGGCAGTGGCAGTAAATTAGTTACGGGCGTCCCGCACTGCGGGAGCCCGCTTAGGACTTTGTAGGCGCCTCCAGGCGCGTGCCAGTGACGCGGCAGGTCAGCTTTGATTCCTGGTACTTTCGGTCCCCTTCTCCGCACGATCGCAGTGAATTAGTTACGGGCGTCCCGCTCTGCAGGAGCCCGCTCAGTACTTTATAGGTGCCTCCCGGTGCGTGCCAGGGACGCGGCAGGTCCGCTTGGATTTTTGGTACTCGCGGCCCCCTCTCCGCACGATGGCAGTGGCAGTAACTTAGTTACGGGCGGCCCGCGCTGCAGGAGCCCGCTCAGGACTTTGTAGTCACCTCCAGGCGCATGCCAGTGACGCGGCAGGTCCGCTTGTATTCCTGGTACTCGCAGTCCCCCTCTCCGCACAATCGCAGTGGCAGTAAATTAGTTACGGGCGTCCCGACCTGCTGGGGCCCGCTCAGGACTTTGTAGGCGCCTCCAGGCACGTGCCAGTGACGAGGCAGGTCCGCTTGAATTCCTGATAGTCGCGGTCCCCCTCTCCGCACAATCGCAGTGGCAGTAAATTAGTTGTGGGCATCTCCGCTGCGGGAGCCCGCTCAGGACTATGTAGGTACCTCCAGCCGCGTGCCTGTGACAAAAGCAGGTCCGCTTGGATTCCTGGTACTCGCAGTCCCCCTCTCCGTACGATCACAGTGGCAGTAAATAAGTTACGGGCGTCCCAATCTGCTGGAGCCCGCTCAGGACTTTGTAGGCGCCTCCAGGCGTGTGCCAGTGACGGGGCAGGTCCGCTTGGATTTTTGGTACTCCCGGTCCGCCTCTGCACACGATGGCAGTGGCAGTAAATTAGTTAAGGGCGTCCTGCACTGCGGGAGCCTGCTCAGGACTTTGTAGGCACCTCGAGGCGTGTGCCAGTGACGGGGCAGGTCTGCTTGGATTCCTGGCACTCGCGGTCCCCCTCTCCGCACAATCGCAGTGGCAGTCAATTAGTTGTAGGCTTCTCGCATTGCGGGAGCCCGCTCAGGACTATGTAGGCACCACCAGGCGCGTGCCAGTGACGCGGCAGGTCCACTTGGATTTCTGGTACTTGCGGTCCCCCTCTGCGCACGATGGCAGTGGCAGTAAATTAGTTACGGGCGTCCCGCACTGCGGGAGCCCGCTTAGGAATTTGTAGGTGCCTCCAGGCGCGTGCCAGTGACGCGGCAGGTCGGCGTTGATTCCTGGTACTCGTGGTCCCCCTCTCCGCACGATTGCAGTGGCAATAAGTAAGTTACGGGCGTCCCACGCTGCAGGAGCCCGCTCAGGACTTTGTGGGCACCTCCAGGCGCATGCCAGTGACGCGGCAGGTCCGCTTGGATTCCTAGTACTCGCGGTCCCCCTCTCCGCACGATCACAGTGGCAGTAAATTAGTTACGGGCGTCCCGCGCTGCGGGATCCCGCTCAGGACATTGTAGGCACCTCCAGGCGCGTGCAAGTGACGCGGCAGGTCCGCTTGGATTCCTGGTACTCGCGGTCCCCCTCTCCGCACAATCGCAGTGGCAGTAAATTAGTTACGGGCGTCCCGACCCGCAGGGGCCCGCTCAGGACTTTGTAGGCGCCTCCAGGCACGTGCCAGTGACGAGGCAGGTCCGCTTGAAGTCCTGATACTCGCTGTTCCCCTCTCCGCACAATTGCAGTGGCAGTAAATTAGTTGTGGGCATCTCCGCTGCGGGAGCCCGCTCAGGACTATGTAGGTACCTCCAGCCGCGTGCCTGTGACAAAAGCAGGTCCGCTTGGATTCCTGGTACTCGCAGTCCCCCTCTCCGTACGATCACAGTGGCAGTAAACAAGTTACGGGCGTCCCAATCTGCTGGAGCCCGCTCAGGACTTTGTAGGCGCCTCCAGGCGCGTGCCAGTGACGGGGCAGGTCCGCTTGGATTTTTGGTACTCCCGGTCCCCCTCTGCACATGATGGCAGTGGCAGTAAATTAGTTAAGGACGTCCTGCACTGCGGGAGCCCGCTCAGGACTTTGTAGGCACCTCGAGGCGCGTGCCAGTGACGGGGCAGGTCTGCTTGGATTCCTGGTACTCGCGGTCCCCCTCTCCGCACAATCGCAGTGGCAGTCAATTAGTTGCAGGCTTCTCGCATTGCGGGAGCCTGCTCAGGACTATGTAGGCACCACCAGGCGCGTGCCAGTGACGCGGCAGGTCCACTTGGATTCCTGGTACTTGCGGCCCCCCTCTGCGCACGATGGCAGTGGCAGTAAATTAGTTACGGGCGTCCCGCACTGCGGGAGCCCGCTTAGGAATTTGTAGGTGCCTCCAGGCGCGTGCCAGTGACGCGGCAGGTCGGCGTTGATTCCTGGTACTCGCGGTCCCTCTCTCCGCACGATTGCAGTGGCAGTAAGTAAGTTACGGGCGTCCCACGCTGCCGGAGCCCGCTCAGGACTTTGTGGGCACCTCCAGGCGCATGCCAGTGATGCGGCAGGTCCGCTTGGATTCCTAGTACTCGCGGTCCCCCTCTCCGCACGATCGCAGTGGCAGTAAATTAGTTACGAGCGTCCCGACCTGCTGGAGCCCGCTCAGGACTATGTAGGCACCTCCAGACGCGTGCCAGTGACACAGCAGGTCCACTTGGATTCCTGGTACTCGCGGTCCCCCTCTCGGCATGATCACAGTGGCAGTAAATTAGTTACGGGCGTCCCGCGCTGCGGGATCCCGCTCAGGACTTTGTAGGCACCTCCAGGCGCGTGCAAGTGATGCGGCAGGTCCGCTTGAATTCCTGATACTCGCGGTCCCCCTCTCCGCACAATCGCAGTGGCAGTAAATTAGTTGTGGGCATCTCCGCTGCGGGAGCCCGCTCAGGACTATGTAGGTACCTCCAGCCGCCTGCCAGTGACAAAAGCAGGTTCGCTTGGATTCCTGGTACTCGCAGTCCCCCTCTCCGTACGATCACAGTGGCAGTGGCAGTAAATTAGTTACGGGCTTCCCAACCTGCTGGAACCCGCTCAGGACTTTGTAGGCGCCTCCAGGCGCGTGCCAGTGACAGGGTAGGTCCGCTTGGATTTTTGGTACTCCCGGTCCCCCTCTGCACACGGTGGCAGTGGCAGTAAATTAGTTACGGGCGTCCCGCACTGCGGGAGCCCGCTTAGGACTTTGTAGGCGCCTCCAGGCGCGTGCCAGTGACGCGGCAGGTCAGCTTTGATTCCTGGTACTTTCGGTCCCCTTCTCCGCACGATCGCAGTGAATTAGTTACGGGCGTCCCGCTCTGCAGGAGCCCACTCAGGACTTTGTAGGTGCCTCCAGGCGCGTGCCAGTGACGAGGCAGGTCCGCTTGGATTCCTGGTACTCGGGTCCCCATCTCCACATGATCGCAGTGGCAGTAAATTAGTTGCAGGCGTCTCGCGCTGCGGGAGCCCGCTCAGGACTATGTAGGCGCCTCCAGGCACGTGCCAGTGACGTGGCAGGTCCGCTTGGATTCCTGGTACTTGCGGTCCCCATCTCGGCACTATCGCAGTGGCAATAAATTAGTTACGGGCATCCCGCGCTGCGGGAGCCCGCTCAGTACTTTATAGGTGCCTCCCGGTGCGTGCCAGGGACGCGGCAGGTCCGCTTGGATTTTTGGTACTCGCGGCCCCCTCTCCGCACGATGGCAGTGGCAGTAACTTAGTTACGGGTGGCCCGCGCTGCAGAAGCCCGCTCAGGACTTTGTAGTCACCTCCAGGCGCATGCCAGTGACGCGGCAGGTCCGCTTGTATTCCTGGTACTCGCGGTCCCCCTCTCCGCACAATCGCAGTGGCAGTAAATTAGTTACGGTCTCTCCACTGCGGGAACCCACTCAGGACTATGTAGGCACCTCCAGGCGCGTGCCAGTGACGGGGCAGGTCCGCTTGGATTTCTGGTACTCCCGGTCCCCCTCTGCACATGATGGCATTGGCAGTAAATTAATTACGGGTGTCCTGCACTGCGGGAGCCCGCTTAGGACTTTGTAGGCGCCTCCCGGCGCGTGCCAGTGACGCGGCAGGTCGGCTTTGATTTTTGGTACTCGCAGTCCCCCTCTCCGCACGATCGCAGTGGCAGTAAATTAGTTACGGGCGTCCCGCGCTGCAGGAGCCCGCTCAGGACTTTGTAGGCACCACCAGGCGTGTGCCAGTGACGCGGCAGGTCGGCTTTGATTCCTGGTACTCGCGGTCCCCCTCTCCGCACGATAGCAGTGGCAGTAAATTAGTTACGGGCGTCCCGCGCTGCAGGAGCCCGCTCAGAACTTTGTAGGAGCCTCCAGGCGAGTGCCAATGACGAGGCAGGTCCGCTTGGATTCCTGGTACTCGCGGTCCCCCTCTCCACATGATTGCAGTGGCAGTAAATTAGTTACGGGCGTCGTGACCTGCTGGGGCCCGCTCAGGACTTTGTAGGCGCCTCCAGGCGCGTGCCAGTGACGGGGCAGGTCTTCTTGGATTCCTGGTACTCGCGGTCCCCCTCTCCACACAATCGCAGTGGCAGTAAATTAGTTGCAGGCATCTCGCGTTGCGGGAGCCCGCTCAGGACTATGTAGGCGCCTCCAGGCGCGTGCCAGTGACGCGGCAGGTCCACTTGGATTCCTGGTACTTGCGGTCCCCCTCTGCGCAGGATGGCAGTGGCAGTAAATTAGTTACGGGCGTCTCGCACTTTGGGAGCCCGCATAGGAGTTTGTAGGTGCCTCCAGGCGCGTGCCAGTGACGCGACAGGTCGGCTTTGATTCCTGGTACTCGCGGTCCCCCTCTCTGCACGATCGCAGTGGCAGTAAATTAGTTATGGGCGTCCCGCGCTGCAGGAGCCCGCTCAGGACTTTGTGGGTGCCTCCAGGCGCATGCCAGTGATGCGGCAGGTCCGCTTGGATTCCTGGTACTCGCGGTCCCCCTCTCCGCACGATCGCGGTGGCAGTAAATTAGTTGCGGGTGTCCCGACCTGCTGGAGCCCGCTCAGGACTATGTAGGCACCTCCAGGCATGTGCCAGTGACACGGCAGGTCCGTTTGGATTCCTGGTACTCGCGGTCCCCCTCTCCGCATGATCGCAGTGGCAGTAAATTAGTTACGGGCGTCCCACGCTGCGGGATCCCGCTCAGGACTTTACAGGCGCCTCCAGGCGCGTGGCAGTGGCGGGACAGGTCCGCTTGGACTCCTGGTACTCGCTGTCCCCCTCTGCGCACAATCGCAGTGTCAGTAAATTAGTTATGCCGTCCCGCGCTGCGGGACCGCGCTCAGGACTTTGTAGGCGCCTCTAGGCGTGTGACATTGACGCAGCAGGTCCGCTTGGATTCCTGGTACTCGCGGTCCCCCTCTCCACATGATTGCAGTGGCAATAAATTAGTTACCCGCGTCCCACGCTGTGGGAGCCCGCTCAGGACTTTGTAGGAGCCTCCAGGCGCGTTCCAGTGACGCGGCAGGTCCGCTTGGATTCCTGGTACTCGCGGTCCCCCTCTCCACATGATCGCAGTGGCAGTAAATTAGTTACCCACGTCCCACGCTGTGGGAGCCCGCTCAGGACTTTGTAGGAGCCTCCAGGCGCGTGCCAGTGACGCGGCAGGTCCGCCTGGATTCCTGGTACTTGCGGTCCTCCTCTCCGCACGTTCGCAGTGGCAGTAAATTAGTTACGGGCGTCACGCGCTGCGGGTGCCCGCTCAGGACTTTGTAGGCGCCACCAGACGCGTGCCAGTGACGCTTCAGGTCCGCTTGGATTCCTGGTACTCGCGGTCCACCTCTCCGCACGATCGCAGTGACAGTGGCAGTAAATTAGTTACGGGCGTTACTATCTGCTCTCAAAAGGGGCAACAGTCTGATGTATGCACTGATGGCCCAAGTCAGTCAGCGTAAGGTTTCCACCGTCATAGCCAGGAGGACACTGCTGACAGAACCATGAAAGTCTGCACAACTCTAAATAGAGTGGGCGGACTATCAGTTTGGTAAATAGTGCACTCCACCTCCTACGTGGTGAACATCCTGTCCACCAACCCTAAATAAACCCCTTAAGGCCCTTATTTAGAATTTGGTGTGTGGCCCACCAACCTCCAGCTGAGCAGAAGTAATGATCGCCATCACCCAGATAGAACACCACCTGTCATATTTAGAGGTCTTCACCTGCCTGGCAGAAATCTGTATTTCTTTAGAGGAGCTTCCACCACAGCAGCTCCTCTTGAGGTATTCAACTTTTGCTGAGCTTCTGCTATGCTTCATAAGACCGTTCAGCAAACTTTTTTGTTTTCCAAAAATAAACTCCCAAAATGGGAGTTTAGTTTGGTAAAGCAAAAACAAAATTACCCTGACACACTGAGACTTTCCTCTTGGGGTGTGGGAGTTATTTTTCCTTTTTTATCTTTGGAATAGACAGTTTTTTTCTGGCTGTCCCATAGAGAAAAGAAAATCCATTAGACCATCTGCGGGGGAAGGGGGCACTGGCAGAAACATGATGGTCTGGTGAGCTTTCAAGAGAGCGGACAGACTGTCAGTTTGGTGGACAAGGCACTCTGCCGCATTTTGTTGATGTACCCTATCTGCCAAACTCTAAATTAGGACCTCAGTCCTCTCAGAGGAGCTGCCATGGTAGCAGCTCCTTTGAAGGCACAAAGACCTCTGTAAGGACAATGGATATCTCGAAATATGGTGGGTGGCAGTGTGCAAGGGAAGGGGAGGCTATTACTTTCGCTCTCTTGGCAGATGGCGGGCTATCCACTAAACTCTAAATTGGGTTCCTTGTCCTGTGCAGTCTCTAGTTTATTCAGAACACCACTTTCAAACTTCTACATGTTTCAAAGCTGCAAACCGCTGCCCTTCAAGACCTGAACTCCCTCTCCCTAAAAGTGCTCTCAAGTGAAGATTGGTACCAGTTCTGTCAACCCCTCAGTACACTTCAGTTCACAAACCCCAAAATAAGTGGGACTTTGATTGCGATACACAGGGTGAAGCACTAGAATAATCTAAAAGCCCTAGCCAGAAACATCCCTAATCACCTGGAATTGAGAAGTGCTTTAAAGATCTTCCTGTTCCATGC
Source organism: Lissotriton helveticus (assembly GCF_964261635.1). NCBI lineage: Eukaryota > Metazoa > Chordata > Amphibia > Caudata > Salamandridae > Lissotriton > Lissotriton helveticus. Next base: position 1,621,485,690 of record NC_136068.1, on the reverse strand, counting down.
CTTCTGGTCCTTACTCCTCTGGTATCTATCCCATATCCACATACATCATATGATTACCCAATAAACCAATTACTGATGCACCCAGCTTGAGCCTCTTAACTGGAGATCAACATACAAAAAAAATTTACCTTGACAAGCTGACGCTATTTTGTATCTCTTACATGCTGATACACTGCAACTAGTTTGCACCTGCATGCTGGTAGCTTTCCTTTGGCTACAACACTCATATAATTGACGCTACAAACATACAATCTTCCAACTATACACATTATAAAGGTTGCCTCAGACCGGACAGATAGTGCACACACTTGCACATCAGCAATGGGATGAATGTCATATATAAATGGTATAATACAATAATACAAAAATTAGATACTGTTTGTTCAATGCAGATGATTAAATAGCAATGTTTTGGATACTGTAGTGACGTTATGGAGGATAAAGCTCTGATGTTTAAATGGCTTGTGATTTATTAGCTAGATACTTAAGGACTTCCTTATAAAATGATCACCCAGTGCAATAAGTCGCCTTGCTGCGCTGTATTGCGCCATAGGAAAAGGGCAGGAATGTGCTGTATTTAACATAATAAGACACATTCATGTCTTTTTCGTACGCTGGGGCACAATGTGCTGCCTTGCCCGAACACATGGTCCAGCAGGATGCTGGAGGAGCGGGGAAGGGGCACTAGGGGTCGCCGGAGGAATACGAAAAATTGAGACTAAAAAAACTTACCTGCATCCATCCCGTTGCGCTCGCTGCTCCTTTTCACCCATTCCAGAAGGCACGGGCTCCCAGAATGCCGCGCGGCCAATCCTGAAGCTGCTCTCACGCATGAGAGCTGCTACAGGAATGGCCTGTGTGCCCTCAATTTGCGCTCCAGGACAATCTGAGAGTCTGTGCCCTGCTCTTTCAACCCAGCTGCTGGGTTGGAGAGAGTTTTCACTGCGCATGATGGTTTGGACGGCCAAATCTTCATGCACAATGATGGGAGTGCACTACCACTCCCTCAGTGTCTGTCACTACCTGGCCCCATCCCCAAGACTCATCAGGAAACGAAAAATTAAACGAGTGTCGTTTTTCCTTTCATGCTGGCTTTGGGGGGTGACGCTCCTCCGCCATAGTGGAGGAACCGCCGCTGGGCTCAAGGGTGCCTGCTTTGTAAGCAGGATTGAATTTGTGCAGGAAGAGACACCTTCTGAGACATTTTCCTCTTTCTATGTGTGCTGCAGAATGTAGCACATATAGAAAGAGGAAGTAACAAGGAATAATAAAGATATTTCTCCTTGTTATGCCTCACCTGGAGAGGCATAGCATTTTGGTGCATGTCCATGTCTACAATAATGGTAAATCGGAGAATACCCCAAAATCCCTGAATAGATATCATGAGAACACCCACGCTGCACCCTATGGAACGCCTTCCTGGGGCAGAGTAACACAACGCAGCAATTTGCACTGCATTGAGTTACTCTAGATTTATCAAACCACGCAATGTGAACTTGCGTGGCTTGATAAATCTAATTTAAGATTTGCGTCGCTCTTGCACCCTGCTGCATGGCGCAAGGGTGACGCAACTCTTATAAATATTCCCTTCTATGCTTAGTGGCTGAGTAAGTAATGGTCATGAGACAGGTAATTCAATGACTGCTAAGTAAACCAGTGTGGTAACCGAAAATATACAACACTTCAATTGCAGTGTGTTGGACCTGACATCCTTGGCACTGTCTCCCCCAACATTTTGCCTTCCATCCTCCTGTTTTTGCTGACTTTATTTTTGCTTGTTTTTGACTCGGTGTACTTTAACACTGCTAACCAGTGCTAAAGTGCTTATGCTTTCTAAACATGGTAATGCTGGCTTACACCCAAATGGCACATTTAATCAATTGTAAGTCCCAAGTACCATGGACAACATGTACCCAGGGCCTGTAAATTGAAAGCAACTAATGGGTTTGCAGCACTTATGTCTCACGCCTTCCATTACAGCCTGTGTGTGTAGTTTTTAAACTGCCATTTTGACCTGGCAAAAGAAATCTTTTGTCAAGCCTAAACCTTCCTTTTTAATACATATGGGTCACCCTTATGTTAGGCCCTAAACAGCATAGAGGCAGGGTGCAGTGTTTTCAAAAATGTGGACATAATAAGTTGGACATGTCCTGTGGAGAAGTGTGGCTCACTGGTTAGAACGGCAGACTCTGAAGCAGAGATCAGGCACGGGACCAGGATTCTAGCCCCGACGCGGCAGGGTCTTGAGCTCAATGTCTGCGGACTCGATAATTCTCGCCTCGGCGCCTACTCTAATCATGGGTCCCACGCTGCAACTCTGAGCAATAGCTTGCTTAATCTCCACAACGGCCCCTACAACACTGGGATGCCTGGATTCACCTTGGGGGTGCCCAGGAGGGGCTTCTCACAGGGAGAGCCAGGAAGGGTTATACAGCGCCGGTACGCCCCAGTTGGGGCAGCTGTGCGCTTTACAAAATACACTACATTTACATACATTTAGTAGAGAAATACTCCTAAATTAATTTTTGACTACTGCGAGGCCTGCCTCTCCCATAGTATAGTATTGGGTCACCTTCTTGCGTTTAATAAGTGCTAACTTTCATTTGAGAGCAAGCAGGAATGTAAAGTTTGTTTAAAGAATTGTAATTTAAAACCTTCTTTAATGGTAGAGTCAGATTTGAAGACTCAATTCTGAAAATGCCACTTTTAGAAATGCAATTTTCTTGTCCTAACCATTTAGTGCCTGCAGCTTGTATCTTTGGTCACATGACTAGGTTTAGCTATCTTTGTCTATTGGGCCTAGTGCGAAAAAGGGAGAATAGGTGTTGGTACGATGGCCAGTCTCTGACTTGATGAGGGGGAGAAGATATCACCTGCCACACTTGCACATCATAAAGCCTATGCCTGAGCACACTCACAAAGGGTTAAAAACTAGTCTTTTGTGACCCCAGACAAGCTGTGGCCAGGGAAAAGAGGCAGGAAATTCCAAGTACCTTTGGTGGTGGAAATCTCCAGAGCCTTCTCCCACTTCAAAGTGTGCACAAGGCATAGCCAAAAGCAGGCCTCCTGATTAGAGCCTCAGGGACAGAAAAAGCTCCAACCACTTTGAACCCAGCACCTGGACTCTGTCTGCTGTAAGTTCTACCCCCAAGGTGATGTCACTCTTGTCCTGGACCTTTGGAAGTGGGTTTGAAGGTGCTCTGCCAGCTCACCTGTAACCCTGTACGCAGAACCGGAGCAGCACAACGCATCTCCTTGCAGCCATGTTGGAACTGCTGCTGCGCAATGCATTCTGGACGCAGGGCCTCTCATCACAGCCCAGAGCTTTTACTGAACTTCTGCTGTGCGTTGTATCCTCGATGCAGGCCTTCGCATCTCAAGCCTCTTGACGACGACCCAGGACTCCGCATCACAGATCAGCAGCTTCCTCAGAACCGCCACTGCATGATGACCCTCCGCAAACCAGGATTTAATTAACTTTGTTCTGCATGCCTCACTTGGTACCTGTATCCGGCCCTGATCGATTGCGTTGGCCTGAACTTTGACTTTGTCTCAGTCCGGCACGACCAGATGACCACAGTTTGCGCTTTGTGCTTCAAGGCACTATTTTCACTTTAATCTTTAAATTTGCGTACCTCCGTTTCTACTGATTGGGGCCAGGTTTATCAAGGGATTGTGCTGCCCTTGTGTCACTCATGGTGTTGCAAGGGCAACATAATCACTAAGTCAGATTTCTCCAGTATTGGGGTATCTTTCATAGATTCACGTGCTTGAATCATTTCCTGTCGTCGAAGTGGGAGTCTCACAGTACATTAAAAGCAGTAAGTAATAACTTTAACATTAAAGTTAATAGAGAAAAAACATTCACTTTAATATCTCGTCCTAGTCATTAGGAATGGTCCAAATCCAGCCAATCAGGTGACAGCACTCTCTAGAACCCTTTCCACAGAGGCTCCAGGCTCTCAGATTTCTACCGCATATCGTGTGAAGGGAATCGCCCTGAGCTCTGCTCAGTACTTTCTCTTTTGACCTACTGAACAGTTTTTTCTTCTTCAGATCAGCATGTCTTCTACAAAAAGGTCTCTTTTTAAAAGCATCATTGTGACTTCTGTGGGAAACACAGACTTCACTCAGATGATCCCCAAAAGAAGTGTATTTACTGCCTTCATTCTGATCATCAGGTGAGAGACTGTAAAATCTGCAGAACTTTCTCTAAAAAAACTTTGAGAGATAGAGAGGGACGTCTCCTTCTGTGGCTATAGAAGTTGAAGACCAAAGACAATCCTCTGTCTGATGAGGAAATTGATTCCTCTCTCAATACCACTGCTTTAAAAAAGAGGACAAATGAGGTGGAGTTGGTGTCTCCCAAGGCTGTTAAGATGCTAATAAACATCATCATTCTGATGACCAGCCCTCCTCATCTAAAAAGGAGCCTGCCTCTCACAAGGGTCGTTCTGTGCCCTCTACTCCTTCTACATCCTCTTCTAATGTAAAGTCAACATCCAGGTCTCTACTGGAGATGTTTTCGTCACCTCAGAAAGACACTTCTTTGATGAAGCCGTCAACGACGCCCTCGTCGGCAAAAGCTTCCGTCGCCACAACTACGACGACGATGTCTACCTTCTCATCGCCTCAAACGAAACTAATAATAAATATCCTCATCTACTCCATCATCAACCATAGTTTCTGTAAAGGTGACGCCTTCCACGTTGATGACAGTATCATCTATGACGTCGACGACGAAAAAAGGACTACCGTTAAAAGATTCATCGGCGGAGCATTCACCGCCGCTGCGGCTGTCGGTGGCTCTGAAAAACAAGAATCTCTCGCCGACGGTACCCGTGTCAACGGTAGACTCAACGACAGTGGCTCTGTCGATAGACTCGAAGCCTAGGTCCACGGACCTGCGTCGATGATCTTCATTGACGTCAAAACTGTCGACGTTATAGCCGTCGATGAAAACTCCGACGTCATCATCCTCATTGGCGGTTTGTTTGACATCGCCGCCGTTGTTAATTCCGTTGACGATTGTGTCCGCAACTCTAGATAATGGATCCGATACTACGTCAATGAAGAGGTAAAGTGATTTTATCTATCCACACCTCTCCTGGTAAGGTGTCTCCCTTTCCTCCCGAAGAAATATTTGATTATGAAGACGAAGATGAAGACTCTGATGATGATGATGGCATGTTTGATGTGGCTCACAGTCCTTCAGACCTTCGAATAAAATGCCAGCAGGGTGATGATGAGTACGTCTACTAGCCTCAGTATAGACAAAGGGAACAAATCAACTAAAATGCATGTTTCCCTAGTATCAAAACTACAGCATATGATGGAAGATTACTTCTGCAGATTCCCTCCTTCAGAACCAGCTACTTCAGTCCCTCAAACTCCTACTGCACAGCCACCCTTGATAATAAGATATCCTCCTCCTTTTTCTCCAGCACCTATGGCACCGCCACCACTGGGTCAGGAGCATCACACTACAGATGATGAGAAAAAGGATATTGTCATCTTCACTAAGTTAGTTTGAGCTCTGCAGACATCTATAGTCTAAGGTATGGGGTTTGCAGACAAAACTCAGAGATCTGCAAATATATATTAATACTGCTTCTTAGCAAGGAGAGGGAGGCTGGGCTCTATTGTCTTTTCATGATGACATCCCCTTCATGACTTATGGACTAGCTGCTATGCTAACTGTATTTGTATGGTATTATGCATTGTCATGCATGTTGTGGCACATATACTGCATGTTAGAGCACGTTAGTTAAAATAAATATTTTAAATTGTTTTGTGTCTCTGTCAGATCTTATTGTGGACAAGTACAAGAGTGCGAGCGATAGGATGTGTCTTGTACCTGTGATTCCTGAGAGATTCTGGAGTGTTGTGTTCTGGGGTGTCTAATCACTTGTTTCTCTGTGAATGAGTAGGAGGGCAAGTGAGACACTATAGCTAGTCTGTCCTGGGCTCCTGGGTATTAAGATGGTAGGATGACTCAGCCCCAATGCACTGCATAAATCGCATCTGTATACTCCAACAGAGTTGCATTTCTCTTCTACAGAAAAATCTTTGACTGCTGTACAGATGGCGATTGTAAAAGAACGCTCTCTGGCTCAAGGAAAACACATTTTCATGGTCTCTCCAGTGCCTGCTTTAGAAGCTGTCATGTAGGCAAGTGTTCCAAATTCTAAGCCTTTACATCCACCTTGGATTCAGTGGGCTAGTTCATTGACTTCTTCTGATGTTAATTTTTATCTTTGACCCTTCTTTGCAGACACAGGAATTTTTACAGAATGAACATGTTTATCCTCCTCCATTGTCATTGCTTCCTCTTGATTAGTACAGATGCATTATTTACACTGATGGTTCTGCACACCCAGCCAATTTTTTCAAAGCATGCTTATTATGTAGCCTGCGCAATTGTGGCAGGCACGATAGTTGATGGGGATTTTAAATCTTCCTTGGTGCGCACACAATCCCTTGGTGATTGTACAGATCAAGTGATCGAGTTACATGCTTTAGTTTTGGATCTAGAATTCGCTGATCCTGAACTCCCTACACTAGTGTGCAATTTCTTTTACAGTGTGCAATCCTTCAATGACAACTTTTCTTCTGGTCACAAAAATGATTTTCATGATTCTAAAGGTAGCACAATAAAGCATAAAACGCGTTGGGTCAGAGTGGCCACTCTTAAGGAATGTTTGTCGCTCACATATTTTATTCATACATTAGGTCATCAGCATGTGGGAACGCAGGCAGTTGGTAATTTGCTGGCTGATGAGGCAGCCAAATCTGCAGTAGCCTCTTGTTCAGTAGCAGCAGTCACTAGGTCTATGACTAACATTGATGATGACATACTGGCAGCTATAGCTGTGACGAAGGAGAGAACTGAGTTTCCCTAAGGTTTCCCTTCACGTTATACATATCTCTTGACGTCCGATCAAATTCCACTATACTGTCCGTTGGGGATTGGCTAGTTCCCAACGAGGGCCACAGACTTTCTTTAAGCGTTGCTGCACATGAAGGCGTGGCTTCTGCCCATGCCTGTGTGACTGCGACAATTTCGCTATTACAGCAATGTTTTTGGGGTGTTGTGGTTTATATCAGCAAGTGCGTAGATATGTTCTTTCTAGTGACATTTTTCAACAAATTAAACCTTCTACAGTTTCACGCCCATCGCATACTCCTGCCACCGCCTGCGACGCTGCCCTTTACATCTCACAGCTTATGTTTCTTATTTGCATACATCTGGTGATCATCATAACGATGGACATCATACGATACACAAGTAAGCAGCTTCATTCCTGGAACAATTCTCCCTCCTCTGAACAAAATATTAATCTTCCTCACATACCGGAAACCAACAGGAGTCACGTTAGCACACCCTTCAGCTTAACGGATCACAACAGGCCAGTCATAAACGACCCTAGGCCCAAACCTAAAAATATAACAGGGTTATATTGTAACGCTCAATTGCTCCCTAAACATGCCTTTGAAATATGGACTCTGCTTGACTTTGAGAAGCCAGACATCTTGTTTATAACGGAGACCTGGTTTCAAGAGTCCTCCACCATAGATATTTGTATAGCCTTTCCACCGGACTACCAGCTGAGTAGAGTGGACAGAAAGGACAACACGGGTTGAGTACTAGCTATCACATTTAGAGCCAATATCACATTCACCATTATTGACTCTCTCAGCACAGACTAGGTAGAAATTTGCATCTTCAAAATTAATAGTCTTTCCAAGGGATCTCGGAAAGGGGCCATACTTTACCGCCCTCCAGGCAGCAAAATCCACTTTTACAGTCACCTCATGGAGATAATTGCTCCCCAGGTGCTAACAACCGATAATTTTCTTCTGTCTGGCGATTTTAACTATCAAATTGACCTCCCTACCGATTCTCACTCAATTGATCTTATTTCCAGTCTAAGTACCTTAGGTTTCACACCAATAGTGAATGGTCCTACCCATACAGCTGGCCACATTCTAGACCTTTTATTTACAAACTCCCCTAACTTAACGACTCACTCACCTCTGCCTGTTCTGTGGACCGATCACTACCTGTTGAAATTTAATATTTCAACCACATCCTCCTGCCAAACAAATTCTGTATCAGAACAAATATGGCGTAGACCGTGGAAAAAAATTGATCTGGTACCCTTTTCCACACATTTTATTATCCCTCCGATATCTAATACTAATTATCCCAAAGACACAGCCAATTTATTAGACACTGCTATTTGCCAGGCCTTTGATAAAATTGCCCCAAAAAAAGAGTAAAAGGTCTTCACAAATCTGTTCAACTGCATACTCCGAGATTAGAAGAAAACTGCTTCTTGAGGCCCTCTACCCTAAAGGAATTTTCAGAATTCTCGTTGGAAAAAGTCACCCTTGCACTCAAAAGGGTAAAATCAGGCTCCCCACTGATACAGTATCTTCCCAGATTATATTAAAAATCAGTACAGCTATTACTCCCAGTCTAACTAGGCTCTTCAACCTCTCACTATTACACTCGTTGGTACCCATAAGGTGGAAGGAGGCCATAGTCAGACCCATTCTAAAGAAACCCAAATCAGACCCTGAACAACCAAACAACTACTGACCTATATCTCTCCTCCCTTTGTTTGGTAAAATCCAAGAGTCAATGATAAATGGTCAACTAATTAAACATCTAGAAAAAAATAAAGTGTTGGATCCCTCTCAGTTGTGGTTTCGAACTTTTCACAGCACCAAAACAGCCCTACTTGAAGTGGTGGATAACATCAGACTCTCTCTGGACAATCGAAGATCGGCCATTTTAGTCCTGTTAGATTTGTCGTCCGCCTTCGACACCATCTCCCACTCCATTCTTTTGGAACACGTAAGAGAGGCTGATGTCGAAGGCCTTGCACAGGCCTGGTTCAGGAGTTAGCTGAGTGACCGCACTTCCAAAGTCCAAATTGGCGCTTTCACTTCCAAGAGCCAACCCATAAATAGGGGCGTCCCCCAGGGATCCATTTTTAGCTCCACGCTCTTTAACATGTATGTATCCCCGTTGGCTAAAATCATCAAGGATTACGGCTTCGACACACTGTTGTACGCCGATGATACACAGTTGTTAATCACTCTTGGACCCGATGTCTGTGGGACTAAACACAGATTTGGGCAATGCATGCTGGACATAAACAACTGGATGTCAACAAACAACCTCTAGCTAAATGCAAATAGTACGGAAATTGGTCTCTTTGGCAATGCACAGACGCTATGGACAAACGATTGGTGGCCTCCTACCTTAGGTACCTGACTCCTTCCGAAAGTAACAGCCAGAAATCTTGGCGTTATGGTTGATAACCAACTTTCTACGCGTGATAATGTCAATCTAATCTATGGGATAATGCATGCCCTTCGTAAAAATTATAAATGGGTCCCACTGTCTTCCCGTCTGCCATTGCTCCAGGGTCTGATTGTAAATCGCCTAAATTATGGGAATGCTTTATTGGCATCCATAAATACAGAACTTCTTGATAAGCTCCAGGTTTTGCAGAATACAGCAGCCAGACTGGTCTTGAACCTTCCTGCCCGCTCTCCCTCTGGCCCTAGCCTGAGGTTGCTCTATTGGCTGCCAATCAAGAAGCAAATAGATTTCAAAACTTGCTGTCTTGTCCATAAAACCCTAAATGGACAGGGCCCCCAGTACTTGGCAAATAAACTGAAGAAATATCAGCCACCAAGGGCACTCCGCTCTGCAAATAAATACCTACTAATAATGCCGAAGGTTCGAACAGTGTAGTATGGTAGAAAATCTTTTTTGAAATTGGCCCCCACTCTCTGGAACTCCCTACCACTGCACCTACAAACTGAGACTGAGCATAAAAAGTTTTGTAAGTACCTTAAGACCTGGCTATTTTAATCTCTTTTATCCCCAGCCATCTTCTTCTGTCTGTTCTTGAGTTTCGTCAAATCTCTATGAGACCCTCAGGTTATATATGTGCTATACAAGACACAGTACATAGACACATAGACATACTCTACTTCACATTTAAAATCAACCATTTGGCTGTATTTATCTTGATCACTGCGGTCCTTTGACTTTGAACAATGTGTTTAAATATATCTTGGTTGCAGTGAATTCTTGCATGAGATTCCTTTGGGTTTGGCCGCAATGCAGTGCTGACGCTCGAACTCTTATAAAAGATTTGTGCGTCTTTGTAGGGACCTTTGCCTGTGGCATCTTCCATTCAGACAAAGTTGTGGCTTTTGCCTCTAAAGCTAACCGTGATGCGATTAAGTCTCTGGGGTGCAGGCGCAATTCTGTGATTTTACCTCCGCTACCTGGTCGCAAGGAATTTTTGAATTTTGAATTTAATCTTTATTGTTTAGTTAATTAAAACCATAACAAGTTTCCTATTCAGTTCACAAACCACTGTTTAAAAATAAGATTGCATAAAAGAAAAATATTCAAAAATTAAATTACAGCAAAAGTAAAATCCAAAAAACAGAAAAATATAAAACGTTAGATGTAAGAATACAGAAACCTAAAACATAATACATTTTAAAATATTAAATTACTTTCAGGCGTTTTTCAAAGGCAAGCAGGAACTTTATCATTTTGCAATTTATTTGTGGGTCCAATGAGTCCAAGCAGCAAATGACCGCTGTCCTGCATGTACGCAGTCTCTTAACCAGAAAGCAGTTCTTTAAGAAGTGTGTTCGCTCTTGATTCAGCTTCTTACAATGACATGTAATGTGAATTAAGTCTTCCTTGATGTGACCGCAGAGCCGACAGGCAACGGATGGTAGTTGTTTCCAGGCAGGCTCGTCTGCCAACGTTGGATATTTACCAAATCTTAGGGCCATCATCCTTTTTTTAATAAAAACTGAATAAGTAGAAGCCAAGTAAGACGACGGAGTAAGTGATTTATAACTGTTAATCACAGCCCAAGCGTGGGAGCAATGGGAAAATATTTCCTTATCAGTTATCAATGAATGGAACTTGGCAGCTTTATTTATTGCCTGTTTGAATGAGGTAAATGACAACATTTTATCCCAAAGCTCTACAGTACATGTTAATTTCAATGCGCTGGACACGAATTTATTTGCTTCAGATTTTTTTTGTATTTCAAATTCCTGCCATAGAAATTTGTTTAAATTATTGTCGATGGCGTTTATCTTAATCTGGTACCATACCTTAATACATGTATACAGTCTACCCACTGTCTCATTCATAAGACCGAATTCTAAGCGCACTTGTGCTGGTGATGCAGAATTAGGAAGTTGGAAGACCCTCTTGTAGATTTTGGTGATTAAATTATTTAAAAGAGCGGAACCCTTACTGTGCATTGCAACACTAGCATAAGCTAAAGTGGGAAGTGCTTTGCTGGCCATTACAGATATTAATGGTTTAAAAGATGGACCCTCCAATTTTTTTGACAGGGTGCTGAGTGCAAAGATTAAGGCTCCAGCTCTGTGTGTCAAATAGTTTTTCATCAATAAAGTATCCCAGATATTTATAATTTGATACTCTTTCCAACCTTTTTCCTTCAAAACGGATGTTACAATCGATTGAGCGTCGATTGGTGATTAGCATTGTTTTAGTCTTGGATAAATTCAGAGACAATTTATTTACGGACAAGAAAGTAGAGAGTACGGTTAGCAACCTAGACATACCAACTTTTGTTAAGCTCATGAGGACGATGTCATCAGCATATGCACGGTGACAAAGCTGCAAATTGCCTAATTTTGGTGAGTGAGCGTTACAGATGTTTAATTTGCCTGACAGATCCGAAAGAAATAAGTTGAATAGATGTGGAGCCAGAACACAGCCTTGTTTTAAGCCAGATTTTGTAAGCACTTTCCTTGATAAGCGGGAACCATCGCCTAATTTTACCTGTGTCCATGTATCTGAGTAAAAGAGTAGCAGGCCCCGCAATATGCTCTCCGGAATAGCCCATGCTCTCAGTTTTGCCCATAATAGCTCCCGGTCCACACTGTCAAATGCGGCTTGCAAATCTATAAAGCATAAGTTCAGCTCCTGTTTTGTGCGCTGGCATTTTTCAGCTATCATGGTGATGGATAAAATATTTGAAATCGTGACGATCACCTCTCTAAACCCTGTTTGGTTGATTGGGATCAGTTCTCTTTCTCCGGAACAAGTTACCAGATCTTTTAAGAGCAGAGATGCAAAATATTTTGGTTCCACATCCTGCAGTGCAATTCGTCAGTAGTTAAGTGGACTAGATCTATCGCCACCTTTATATATAGGCATTATTATAGAGCCCTTCCAGCTTTCTGGCACTTGATTGTAAGTTTGGACATCTGAAAAGAGGTTCTCAAGAGGTGTGCTCTAATATTCGGGTGAGTGTTTGAAAACAGCTTGCGGGATACCATTTGGTCCCGGGGCCCTGTTGCTTTTACCCTTTTTTATTACTTTTGTTATCTCCTCCGCAGTATAAGCTCCGAGCGTTGCAACCGATATCTCTTTTATCCTATTAGGATGAAGTTGCGAAGTAAGTTGATCCCCTAAAGATTTTATTGTATTTTCTTTGAATTTTGATGAAAGAAAAGTAGTCCATTCGCTTTCCTGCACATTTGATGTTAATACATTCCGAGGTCTTGTTAGTTGATTTATAATTTTCCAAAATGTAATTGAGTTAAGAAGTTTGGAGCTGTAGAGCAATTTAGTCCAAAAACTCTCGTATATTCCTCTTTTATGTTCCCAGACCTTCTTTTTATACAATTTTCTTAGAGAGAGAAAGATGTCCAACTGGGTTATGTCTTTGTTGTTCGATTGCAACTTTTTATGTGTTTTTCGCAGATCCCTTCTTAAATCTTTCAGTTCCTTTGGCAGTTTATTGTTTGAACCGCAACTATTGCCATTCCCATTGGGCGATTTCATTTTGAGCTTTAAATTCTCTAAAAAGAGAGACCATGCTTGTATGCAGTTCATTTGTGTGTCACCCAAATTATTCATTATTTCCTCAATTATCGAGAACCACTCGATTTTATTTGAATTAGACCAGAATATGCGTTTTTGGTTGATTGTGCATAATTGGCCCTCAAGTATGTATGAGGATTGGAGTCTTTCCACACACAAATTAACATGGTGTGTTGCATTGCATGATCACTCATAGATGTATATTCTATATAAAAACGATCTAATAGAGGAAACAGTGAGAGACTTGCAATTGTATAATCCAGTATTGATTGGGCATGCGGACCATAGAAGGTTTTTTTAGGTGGTCGATCTTCATCAGTCCTTCCATTCAAGATGTGCATGCCTAAATACTCCAGTTCTATCACCAATTGGGTGCCTAATCGATCCACACGGGTCCTTAGCCCGCCTTGTATCTGTTGCGGAACACTCCAGTGCATGTTATCTGAAGTTAAATTTTCATCTTCCTCCACGGAGTATATCAGGTTGGAATTAAAATCGCCTGTTATTATTATGATCCACAATGGCTCTGTGCTGCGTAGTTTCGTTATCACATCGCACAATATGGCATTTTTTAGCTTTTTCACCCGATTTTTGGGTTGAGTGTAATAATTAATCAGAATAGTTGTCATATTATTGCTTGCAATTGAGCCAGATAGTTTGATTAATTGAATACTTGGATCGGGAGAATTGAGTTGTTCAGACTTAATTTTTAAAGCTGACGACACGTAGACTAAGAGACCGCCAATGGTTCTACCATGGATTTTACTTTTTTCTCAGGGTACTGAATAGTGCGTGAAGCCGGCCAACGCAATTTCTTCTTGCAGCCATGTCTCTTGTAAAGCGATTATATCGCAATTTGCCCATTCATCCAAAGGGGATCCGTCCTCCAACAATCTTTTAGCTCCGGCAATGTTCCATGATAGAACGGTAGTGAGACAAAATATCGAAATTAAAATATCGATATACAATAATATCGATGTTTTAATTTCGATAGTATAGAATATCGATGTCCAAAATATCGACAGACAGAATATCGTTTTTTTAAGGTATGTATGTTACTAATATCGAATTTTACTAATATCGAAATTTTGTTTAGTGTTATGTATTTTAATGTGTTGTTTATATGTTTGTTAAACATGTTTTGTAATGTATGTTTGAAAATTTGTAAATTTGTTTACATTTTGCGTTTTAGTATCAGAGCGGGTTGTGGGTTTATAGGGGAATAGGGTGGGAAGTAATTTAATAATAATTAATTAATTAATATATGTTTGTAAATATTTTTTATTAATACTTAATTGGTAATTAATTAATATTAATTAGTTAATTAATTAATATATTTTTGTACATATTTTTAATTAATAATTAATTGGTAATTAATTAATATTAATTAGTTAATTACATTAATTAGAGTAATTTTTTTATATATATAATTTTTGTTATTGTTAATTAATTAATTGGGAAACAATAATATTAATTAGTAAATTAAATTATTTACAGCTAATGTGCTAATATATTTACTTTATTGTTATTGTTAATTAATAATTAATTGATAATTAAATAATATTAATTATGTAATTAAATTATTTAGAGTTAATGTGCTAATATATTTAATGTGTTGTTATTGTTAATTAATAATTAATTGGTAATTAAATAATATTAATTATGTAATTAAATTATTTAGAGTTAATGTGCTAATATATTTAATTTTTTGTTATTGTTAAATAATAATTAATTGGTAATTAAGAATTATTAAGTGAATAAATTATATGATTTATTTCTGTGTAGTGGGTTGTGTGTTTATAGGGGGATAGGGTGTGATATAATTAAATGTAATTAATTAAAGAGATTGTAATTTTCTTTGGTATTTATTGTTAATTAATTAGTAATTAATATGTGTTATTTAGTTCATTTATAATTACATCAATTTAGTAATATTAATTGTTATTAATTGATTAATTGAAATTTATATTAATTGTCTTTTTTATATGTGTAGTGTGTTGTGTGTTAAAGTGGGAGTAGTGTGGGAATTAATTTTTACCCCCATGCTATCCAACGCTTTCCCTACTGTTGCACCCTCTGGCGCAGGGGTACTCAAAGTACGGCCCGCGGGCCAGTAGCGGCCCGGCAAGCCTTCCGTGGCGGCCCGCGGACCTTGAGACACCTGTGTTCTTTTTTGAACTTCAGCAAACACCTCTGTAGCAGCAGTGCGAAGTCAGAGACACTGCTCTGTGGGGGCCGGGCGATTCCAGCCGCAGTCAAGAGTGGGGCTGCAGGGGCGCTAAGAGGTGAACAAAGCCTCATTTACATGTAAATGGTCTTTCAAAGACCTGTGAAGTACTGGGGTGCCCGGGAGGCTGACACACAGGGGAGCAGGAGGGGGGGGGGGGGGGAGAGGAGCGGACAGCAGGAACTGAGAGCTGGGAGTTAGAGCCCAGGTGAGGGAAGGTGGGAGGGCAAAGCAGGGAGTGAGAGCCCAGTGAGGTGGGAGGGCAGAGCAGGGAGTGAGAGCCAGGTGAGGTGACAGAGGGCAGCAGGGAATGAGAGCCGGGTAAGGTGACATAGGGCAGCAGGGAGTGAGAGCCGGGTGAGGTAGGAGGGCAGCAGGGAGTGAGAGCCTTGGTGAGGTGGGAGGGCAGCAGGAAGTGAGAGCCGGGTGAGGTGGGAGGGCAGCAGGGAGTGAGAGCCCGGGTGAGGTGGGAGGGCAGCAGGGAGTGAGAGCCTGGGTGAGGTAGGAGGGCAGCAGGGAGTGAGAGCCTGGGTGAGGTGGGAGGGCAGCAGGGAGTGAGAGCCTGGGTGAGGTGGGAGGGCAGCAGGGAGTGAGAGCCTGGGTGAGGTGGGAGGGCAGCAGGGAGTGAGAGCCCGGGTGAGGTGGGAGGGCAGAGCAGGGAGTGAGAGCCTGGGTGAGGTGGGAGGGCAGCAGGGAGTGAGCCTGGGTGAGGTGTGAGGGCAGCTGGGAGTGAGAGCCCGGGTGAGGTGGGAGGGCAGAGCAGGGAGTGAGAGCCTGGGTGAGGTGGGAGGGCAACAGGGAGTGAGAGCCTGGGTGAGGGGGAGGGCAGCAGGGAGTGGGAGCTGAGAGAGGTCGGAGGGCAGCAGGGAGTGAGAGCCGGGTGAGGTGACAGAGGGCAGCAGGAAGTGAGAGCCGGGTGAGGTGGGAGGGCAGCAGGGAGTGAGAGCCGGGTGTGGTGACAGAGGGCAGCAGGGAGTGAGAGCCGGGTGAGGTGACAGAGGGCAGCAGGGAGTGAGAGCCGGGTGAGGTGAGACAGATAGAGATAGTGACAGATAAAGACATATAGAGACAGACAGATAGAGGCAGAGGCAGATAGAGACAGGGGCAGACAGAGCTAGGTAGGGTCAGAGACAGGGACAGAGACAGATAGAGGTAGATGCAGACAGCTTTAGAGACAGAGAGAGAGACAGAGACAGAGACAGACAGAGAGAGAGAGAGAGACAGATAAAGACACAGAGGGAGAGAGGGAAACAGACAGAGGGAGGGATGGAGACTGAGAGGGAGATAGACAGAGGGAGAAAGACAGAGGGAGAAAGACAGAGGGAGACCGGCAGAGGGAGACCGGCAGAGGGAGGGAGACAGACAGAAGGAGGGAGACAGACAGAAGGAGGGAGACAGACAGAAGGAGGGAGACAGACAGAGGGAGGGGGACAGAGGGTGACAGAGGGAGAAAGGGAGACAGACAGAGGGAGAGAGGGAGACAGACAGAGGGAGGGATGGAGACAGACAGAGGGAGACAGAGGGAGAAAGAGGGAGAAAGAGGGAGAGTGGGAGATAGACAGAGGGAGGGAGACAGACATAGGGTGACAGAGGGAGAGAGGGAGACAGAGGGAGGGAGACAGACAGAGGGAGGGAGACAGACGGAGGGAGGTAGGGAAACAGAGGGAGATGGACAGTGGGACACAGATAGAGGGAGACAGATGGAGGGAGACGGAGAGAGGGAAGTAAAGAGAAGGAGGAAGACAAAGAGAGAAAGAGAGGTGAGACAGAGAGACAGAGGGAGAGAAACAGAGGGAGTCAGAGAGAGAGGGAAGAAGAGAGCGAGAGAGAGATAGAGGGAGGGAGACAGAGAGAGGGAGGGAGATAGAGAGAGAGAGAGACAGAGCGAGAGAGAGAGAGAGAGGTGTGTGTGTATGCTGGTCTGTTGGCTCAGTGGATAAACGCGTCCGCTGCATGGGCCTGTGTTCAACTTCATGGTCACAGTTTTTTTCTTTCTAGCCCCTCCCACCTCCCCCACTGACCCCGCCTCCACCAGTGCGGCCCTCAGCCACAAACCACACTGTAAATTCGTCCCCCGAGAGAAAGTTTGTGAGTACCCATGCTCTGGCGTGTGAATAGTAATTTTTACCCCTACGCTATCCACCGGGGAAACAACCTTTACAACGCAACTTTTACAACGCACTACCATTACAACGAAATTTTTACAATGCAAAAACCATTACAACGCATGTGTTTACAACGCATGTTTTTACAACGCAGGTACCTTTACAACGCATACCATTACAACGTAAGTATAGGTAAGTATATAATAATATTTTAAATTTTATATGTTTTCGTTTTTTTAAGGGGTATTTTTAGGGTTCAGGGTCAGTGTTCAGTTTTTGGGTAAAAGTGTATTTTTAGTGTTCAGGGTCAGTTTTCAGTTTTTGGGTAAAGGGGTATTTTTAGGGTTCAGGGTCAGTTTTCAGTTTTTGGGTAAAGGAGTATTTTTTGGGTTCAGGGTCAGTTTTCAGTTCTTGGGTAAAAGGGTATTTTTAGTGTTCAGGGTCAGTTTTCAGTTTTTGGGTAAAGGGGTATTTTTAGGGTTCAGGGTCAGTTTTCAGTTTTTGGGTAAAGGAGTATTTTTAGGGTTCAGGGTCAGTTTTCAGTTCTTGGGTAAAGGGGTATTTTTTGGGTTCGGGGTCAGTTTTCAGTTTTTGGGTAAAGGGGTATTTTTAGGGTTCAGGGTCAGTTTTCAGTTTTTGGGTAAAGGGGTATTTTTTGGGTTCAGGGTCAGTTTTCAGTTTTTGGGTAAAGGGGTATTTTTAGGGTTCAGGGTCAGTTTTCAGTTTTTGGGTAAAGGGGTATTTTTAGGGTTCAGGGTCAGTTTTCAGTTTTTGGGTAAAGGGGTATTTTTTGGGTTCAGGGTCAGTTTTTAGTTCTTGGGTAAAGGGGTATTTTTGGGGTCAGTTTTCAGTTTTTGGGTAAAGGGGTATTTTTAGGGTTCAGGGTCAGTTTTGGGTTTTTGGGTAAAAGGGTATTTTTAGGGTTCAGGGTCAGTTTTGGGTTTTTGGGTAAAGGGGTATTTTTAGGGTTCAGGGTCAGTTTTGGGTTTTTGGGTAAAAGGGTATTTTTAGGGTTCAGGGTCAGTTTTGGGTTTTTGGGTAAAGGGGTATTTTTAGGGTTCAGAGTCAGTGTTGGGTTTTTGGGGTACAGGCGTACAGGGTAAAAATAAAATAAATTTATATTTAAATTAAATCAATTAAATGAAATTTAAAAAAAAATATATATTAAATTATTACGTTTTTAATTTATTTTAAATGTATATGTATTAGTTTTAATTTTTTAATTATGTTTTAATGTTTTTATTTAATATTTATAAAATTATATGTATTTTTAAATTATTTTTACATTATTATTTATACATTTAAAAAACGATATTTTTAATTTCGATATTTTTGTACTACGATATTAATTTTTCGATATTTTTGTACTTACCTTTATGAAGATATGACTCCGATATTTTTGATTTCGATATTTTTGTGTCGATATTTTTGTATGTCGATATTCTGTCTGTCGATATTATGTCAGACATTCGATAGAACGTGTAGACCGCTTTTTTCCTCTTGATTAACAATATCTCCATACGGTCAGTTCTTCTGCTTATCATTTAACATACTGGGAAGCCATTTCCAGAGCTCCGTTGGAGATCTTGCTTCCCCCCTCTTTCTGCTTCCACTCCTTCCTGGGTGAGGACTGCATTACTTCTACCTTTGGCATTATATAGGATTGAATAGACTGGCTTTTGGGGAGCCAATTCAGCCAGTAACCTAATGGGCTGCACTGGTTGGTGTACCTCTGTTGTTGCCGTAGTGTGTGCATGCGTGCCCTGTGACCCCAACGGCCCTAACGTGTTGTGGAGACCGAGCGCCGAACGCTGGAGCTGAAAACCGGAGCGGGAGCAGAGCTTCGTGAAAAGTGAAAAGCGGAGAGCCAACGGGCTAAACCAAGTAAGGAAGCGTAACGCGGAACGCTAAGGACAACTGAGGGTGTGTTGCTGGAAGCGAGTAAGTGAACAGCGGGGACGAGCGGGTGACGAGCCGAGAGGCTCACTCCGTGTGAGAAACGGCGCCGAGGTAAAAAGGAGCTCATGGCCTGGGTACCCGCTTGAGTGCGCCTAAATATAGAATCGTTCCAGACACCCTCCACCGGTCTGCTGTGGCTTGCTAGTGTCTCGGACAGGTAGAACCTTGTTTAAAAATCAAAGAATCAAGCAAAAGCTCCTACGCCTCTGCCCGAGCCCATTTGGGTTACGGAAAGGTAGAGGGGGGGTAAGGAAGTTGGAGCTTAGCCTTGGGTGAGTCTTTGGAGTGACTTTGCAGCCTCAAACATAACCCTAAATAAGTAAAGTTTTGAGTGGAGAGAGAAGCTATAACCCTACAAAGAGAGAAACGGAAAATGGCGCGGGCAAGAGCGCAAGCACAAGAAGAAGGCACAACAGAGGTAAGTGAAATATTAGTTTAATTTAATTTAACATTTTATGAAATTCGACTCTGTCTGAAGTGTTGAGTGAAACACAGAGGGAGTAAAATGGCGCCACAGAAAAATAAAAGCACATTAGGGAATACAAAGAAGGCAGAACTGAATGGGGGTAACCAACAGGTTGCCCAGGAGAGCCCTTCTCCCGGGAGGGTAAAGGAGAAATCAAAATGCCCCCAAAAATTAAAAGGAAAAACTCCCAACGCTCCCAAGGAAGTGCAACATGGAGGAAGCAAGAGGAGCATAGCATCTAGTACAATTAAGGAGTTCGTGGGAAAGCACTATAAACAGGTTTTTTTCCTGCAAAGACTATAGAAACGGAAGAAAAGGAGGAAACATGGAAAGAGGGATCCTCCCTAATCGATGGACATTTGGTAGACTCCATAGATCTGGTTAACCGATCAGTCCTGTCCTTGATAGGGGAGAAGGGGATAATGATGTCAACGAGACTTTCACCTCCCCAAGATTAACTCAACAGGCGTCGGAAGAGGAAGAGGAAGACAGTCTGGCCTTTAACCACAGTGACGATTCTGCCCAGAACCCAGACGGTTGTCCAGTTGGAAGTGTAAAGAAGGTCTTGGGGAAAGTCATTGTCCAGGAAGGCCTGGACAAAAGCAGTGACATAAATGGTGAAGACCGGTCACTGGATATAAACTTGGAAGTATCAGAATCCCCGGCAGTTTCAATGTTAGAAATGATGTTAATGGTGCAAAAATCGCTACAAGGATTGTTAGAAATAACAATGCTAAACCACGATGTCCTGAAAAGTCAAAAAACGTACCTCTCAAAAATTGAGGGAGAATTACAGGGCATTAGAGGTCAAATGCCTTCAATGTTGAGACCTGTCCTAGACCCGGTGGTTACGGGTCAAGGGAGAGAGGGGAATGATAGATTAGCTGATCTCCCAATTGTAAGCCAGGTTGATGAAGCTCACATTGATGGCCATGAAGTTTATGTGTCAAGATGGCCAATGTTGGTAAAAAGGAGAGGCAAATATATGCATTATGAGCATTCTAAACGAATAAGAAGCACAGGTAGTGATGCACAAAGAAAGTTTAATCAAAGAGTGACGAAACAAAGAAAGGGGAGGAAGATGTCAATAGAAGAGGTAACATATAAGCTTAAGTCTCAATCGAAGAAAACAACGAGGGATCAGAAAGGTATAGACTCTGAGAAATGGGCCAGCTACCCAGCGAAAAAAGAGTACAATAGGTAGCAAACCCAACAGGATAATGAGAGTCACGTAGCCTCAAAACTAGCAAAGACACAGGCCCGGAAGTCCCCCATCAAAAACAAAAGTAATGTAACCCGGGAAAGTAGCCCGAAAGTGATCCCTAGATTAAACGTACAACACTACCAAGGGGTTACAAAGTCAGAAGAAGTGGTTGAAAGAGAGAATAAGTGGCTTTATTTTGAACACGTAAAATTGGGAAGGGGTGGCAAAAAATTTAAAAAGAGTGGGTATTTAAACAGAGCACACCTACTCAATGTTTTTGCCCATTGCCCAAATCTAAATGGAATACGTACTCGAGATCTAAGACAGGTGGGATTCCAACCAATTGGGGATGGCAAGGAGGTCACCAAGGTACAGCTTTATTTGGACTTGGTGAAGTCCGTAATAGAAAACGCAGAGCAAGAAATCCGTAAAGAGGGGATTCGTCTAGTGCCCAAAGAAGAGTTAGCGCTAGTGCTTAAGGTGCCCCAGCAGAAACCTTTCCTAAGGTATCATGCGGGGCTAAGCAAGAGGCAGGTGAAGCTCCCAGAGAAGGAAATAGAGGAAGGGAGAGAACATTTTAATATAGTAATAAACAATACAGATATGCTGGAGGCATGGAAGAATTGGAGTAACAACTCCAGGTTAGCAGGACCCTCATATAGTTACAGGGAGGATTCCGCAGTGAATGGGCCTTTAAGTGATGTAGAATAGGCAAGGGGGCAGCCACAGAGCACACAATTGGTCTCTTGGAACATAAATGGACTGGGAACACATTTAAAACATGAAGCAGTGAAAGAACTTGCAAAAAATAACGAAATAATTTGTATACAAGAGATCTGGCTCTGTGGTGTACCCCTAGTAGTTGAAGGGTTTCGACAAGTCCACCGTGCAGCTGTAAAATCGAATTCTGGGCGCCCGGCAGGTGGCTTGTCGACAATGATATCAACAACCTTTACAACTAAAACCATTTTGATACCTGTAAAGTGTAAGTGGATGCACTTAGTGATAAGTATGGAAATTACCTGATTGTGTTAATGGGAGATTTTAACCATAAACTATACCAAAATTGTCTGATCAATGGTACTCAGAAATTCTAGAGGCATATGATATAAAAAAAATGCAGAGTTTATGGAAACAAAAACCTTTACAGATGCGGTGGAATTGGGTAACTACTTATCAAATAAAAGTTTCTTTTGTCTAAATGGAAGGATAGTCCAAGACCGCCCGGCAAAGAAAACCTTTAAATATGGGGCACATAATTGCCCAATAGACTATGTGTTTATGCCGGCATGCAATTTCGAGTTAGTGAATAATTTTAGCATTAATCCCATGGAATGTAGTGATCATAATTTGATAAAGTTAGAATTGGGAATAGCACAACATATGGTTTTTGACAGAGTTATCTGGCAAGAGACAGAGTATCCGAAGCGGATGACCACTAGGTTATCTGAAAAATCTATCGAGAAGTTAGAAAGCCTGCAACACAAGATTCTGTTAGGCAGTTTGAAGGGCCAAGACCTATTCTGGTTTGTGGAAAAAATAAAACAAGTAGTGGAAAGTATAAGTATAGAATTAAGCCCCCCTGCAAATGACCAGAACAAGAAAGGAAATACCCAAAGTAAGAAAGGAACATGGTTCAATCAGGATTGTTTAATGAAAAAAAGAGAAATTAGGAGAGAAGAGCGTAGCCTACGTAAAAAATGTACACGAGCAAAGGCGGAAAACTTAGTAAAAATAAAAAGAGAATATAATATGTTAATCCGCAATGTAAAAAGGATCCATAAAGAATTATGCTGGGGCAAATTATTGGAAACCATCGAAACTAAGAACCTACGGCAATTCTGGAAGCTAATACAGTCAGCTAGGGAACCTCTGATTGCCCCAATGACCTGTGTAGTGGCGGAAGATGCATGGGCTGAGTACATTCAGAAACTGTATGCCCCGGGGAGGTTGTCTGAAAATTTGGTACCAAAGCGGTGGAGAGATCTAGTAGAGGATCTCAAACATGATTGCTCAGTAATAAATGTCCTTAGGATAATTAGGACTTTAAATTTAACAAGAGCTGCGGGCCCGGATGATATGCCTGCCCTGATATTAAATTCAAACCAGCTCTGGTTGGCGGAATTCTTCTCAAAAATTTTTACGTTGATACTAGAGCAAGGGGTAGTACCTGCAAACTGGAAGGGTGCAATAATAAGACCACTGCATAAGAAAGGGGATGTACATGCCCCTAAGAACTACAGGCTAATTAACCTACTAGATATAGGAGAAAAGATTTTTGCTAAGATGATACTCGGTAAGCTAAAAGCGTGGGCGGAACTTCGGTAAATCGTGCCAGTGGAACAGGGTGGGTTTAAAGAAGGCCACTCCACGATTGATCATTGTTTTGCCCTGTGGGCTTTAGCCAGGAAGTCGATGGAACAAAACGGCAAATTATGTTGCTGTTTCGTCGATTTCCGAGCGGCATTTGATTCAGTAGATAGAAGTAGCCTTTGGGAAGTGCTAGAAAAATACGCATTGCCGGAGGGTATACTAAATATTCTAAAAGAATTACATAGTGACAATTGGGCCCAGGTCATTAGAGATTCAAAGGGCTCATTAACGCAGAAAATTCCTGTAAAGAATGGCTTGAGACAAGGGTGCGTCTTGGCACCCTTGCTCTTTTCAATCTTTCTAGCAGATCTTCCCATGGTTTTGGAAGTTGATAAGAGTGCGAGCCCGCGCATGAATAGTAATAAAGTTGCATGCCTTTTATATGCTGATGATCTAGTGATCGTGGACCAAACCGAAATGGGCCTCCAAAGGAAATTAAACCCTTTAAAAAGTTTCTAACGGTGAATATGGAGAAAACAAAGATCCTATGTTTTGGGAAGAGGGTAAATATTTTAAATGGTTTTTAGGTTCAGACAAATTAGAGGTAGTAAGTGAATATAAATATCTAGGCCTTTGGTTTGACAGTGCATTAAAGTGGAATACCCACGTGGCGGCACAAACCTCAAAGGCGTTCTCATCGGTCTGTGGATTGAAAAAATGTAATAAGGACTATGGTGACATGTCACACAGACCGTTACTAAAAGCATATGAAGCTATGATACCCCCACAAGTTCTCTATGGCGCTGAAGTGCTCTATCTGAGTGGTAAAAGGGCGTGGGACCGGGAGGAAGGAAAGATAATTAAAATGTTGTTGTCCCTACCTAACGGTTCCATGTTGCAAGCCATTAGATTGGAGGTAGGCTTGATAGCATGGGAGGTAAAGGCACAAATGTCATTGCTAAGATTTTGGAACCGCCAGATGCCCGGTGATGAACAGAAGGTGTCAATTTGGTGCAGAAAGGAAATACAAGCAAGTAGCTTATATAGGGCACGGGAAGTGAGGAAAACCCTTCAGCTAGTAACTGCGCAATTAAAGTTGACCCTCGAACAACCATCATTGGATTTAGTTTTTACTAAGAAAATGCTTAGTGACCGGGGGCACGAACATTCCAGATCACAAGACCTGGAGTACCTGGAGATAAAAAAATCAGTGAACTGGGTAAGGAATGAATGGGAAAAGGAGGTCCGGTTTCCATATTTGGATGTGTTACCCAGTAAATGGTTAAGGTACGAAATCATGAAGGTTCGGGTAGGCTTAAACCCATGGAAGATCGATAGTAAATTAAAAGTAGCCCTGATCCAACCTGATGGTATTTGTAAATGTGGCCTGGGTGTAAAGAATGACATTTTACATATACTATTAGACTGTACATTGATTTTAACAGTGCGTAAAATGTTTTTACGTCCAATATTTTTAAAATACAAGGTGAACTCACGATCGGAGGCGGTTGCTCTCCTTACAGAAATGTCGTTTTTAGATATCACAATTGCGTTGGGGAAATTTTTGAAAGCAACAAGAGAAGCTGTAACGGTGGCATCCAAGGAAGATGGGAAATTTTAAGACATTAAGATTTTAAAATACGGAGAATGTCAATTTAGTGTTTTTATGGTTTTAAATGTGTATAGAATGTTAAAATGAATTATGATGTAAAATTTCAATTGCTAAGTGGATCCATGGTCTTGTGTATGGTTTATAGACTATTGTCTAAATAAACTTTGTTTTTACTACTATTACTACTAATGGGCTGCAAACTACAAGTTTTCTTTAACGGGAATGGATAGCGAGGACTGTCGGGCTGTGATAGGTGAATACCCCATGTTTGGAATAGGTCAGATCTTCCTAGTATTATTTGTACGATCCCCGGGGTTGACCAGGTGGTCAGTGTCTGTTCACTTGTTGAGTACTTTGACCCCGTTAGAAATTGAACTAGTTCTAGATCTTTGGATTTAATGTCTCTTAACTCCTTAATTTCGGCCATTAATTTCAAGATATTACCCCTATTCAGTATATCATGGCAGCCCTGAGTTTTATACTCCGGTGTCCAGATAATTTGCTGACTTTCGATGCCTGGCTTTGGAGAATTAGTCCTTTGCTCTTTGCCATCCATTTGGTTTGAGTGCGTTATATCCTTATTCGTTATACTGAAGCTTAACTTTCCCTGAGTCAAGCTGCTTTGTATTCCAAAAAGCGATCTTGATTTGTCGCGCCGAGAGTTATCAACCTTATCTTGGTTTCCTGTTACTAGTACCGATTGGGAAGAAGAACAGAGCTTAATTGTTCCCCTACTTCATTTCGTTGCTCCGGGTATAATTGACTGTTGGTACTGTCAGGAACCCCAGATTTTTCTGCTATTTGATTTGTTATTTGGAGGATTTCTGGTACTAAATCAATTTTTATTGTCGTAGGTATTATATGCACTTCATTGTTGTTATTTTCGAGAGGGAGAATTATATCTTGTGAAGATATCATATTCCCGGTTGATTTCAACTGCATGTTTGCATTGGAGTGAGGATCACTTTTTCTGTTCAAGTTTGTTGTTTTGCTGGGCTTATTACCGGAACTAATAATGGGCGAATGATGTGTTCTCCGCAGCGTGTCGTGCTTATTTATTGCTGCATTTAAAGGGATTGTCATGCTTCCAGATGATTGGGAGCTCTTAGGTTCCCTTTTACTAGTAGGCCTTTCATTGGCGGTGTTGGAGTCATTTTTGATTGCATCTGATTGGATATCCATAGTGCCTTCTTCTTCTATTAATCTTGCTTTTGAATTTAGAAAAATGGGAAATAACCCAATGCCTGATTGTAAGGCTGTATCACATTTCTTATTCCTGGCCTTCTGTTCTCGTTTCCTTTGTCGCTTTGTTAGTCCTTGCTTTATTGGTTCTGGGGTGTTTTCCTCGGACATAACTATTTCATTTGAATCACTTCTAATAGTAGTGTTTCCTAACCTAAGATTATTATCAGCTGGCTGTAGGAGCTCACTATTGAGGGTATCCGGCCGATCGAGCTTTGGGTCTGGATTGATAAAGCGCTTATTAAGAGTAAGTATTTGTTCTAATACGATTGGTAATTAACTTAATTTATCGAGTACTGGTCCGCAAGTGCAGGTAGATTGAGGTTGAGAGCAGTCTGCTTGTGTTTGTACTCTATTTATTAAGTTGCTCACGTTATCTAATTTCATATTTATCCCGGCTATGTAAGATGCTATCACATTCATCAGATCTATCTGGATATCCAATTTGTCAGATTGCATTATTAGGGTTTCCGTAGAGGTTTGTAGTGCTTTTAGTAGGGGAGTGACAAAACCCGGGGGCCCTACATCCTCGTAGAGCCTTGTCTTGGCCTCATTGCTTGACGATTTGTCGAGCCTCGCATTTGCTGATGGTAACAACGGTTCACTGAAGATGGTTGGCCTAAGCTGATTCTCCGTATGACGCGTGCAAGCAGATTGTTGTGCCTCTTCGTGGCTACCCTTTTCTGGTCGCAAGGAGAATCGATTTATCTCCATCGAACATGTCAAGTTACAACATATGGCCAATACTCAATAGTATGCCTACAAGCATTCCCCGGTGGGATGTTTCACTTCGTCCAATGACTTTGGTCTCTCTGATAACACCACAGCAACAGGACAGGAGATGGAGACTTCAATTGATTTGTTGCCTGTTTTACCGTCAACTGCGACCACTGTGGCAAATGAGTATGCTTCTCCACCTGTCAAAATTATAGTTAATATTGCTGAAAGTGCAATTCATTCTTCTTCTAATGAAGAGCAGTCCCCATTATATCAGCTAGGTTCTAGTGGTTACTATATGGAGGCAGATAACTTTTCTTCTGATTCATCTTCATCGTCATCCTCCATGGCAGACCCCCCGACACCGGTTGGTGTTTTCATCTTCTGGTTTAAAAGAGCTTACCTTGTTACCCCGTGGACAAACATCTGGATGGTGCTCACAATGGTGTTTAGCTTCATGTGGATTGGTTTTGTGACTCCTTTTTTCCTACTGATGAATGGCCATTATTTACCTGAACGCTCTGCTGTAAAATTGTTGATAGTATCGTTTGGGATAAAGTACTATTCGAAGTCTATGGTCCGACAGAAAGTTCACAAACTCCAAACGTATTCTGAGTTTCTTTAGGTGATGTTAATATGCCCAGAATTTACTTTGATGACTGGGATGTTAACGCTGTTTTCAGATTTAAAATATTACACTCCTTTTGAAACTGAAGATCTGAATTTAAATTCTGCAAATTATGCTGACTTATTCTGTTATCAACATTATGCCCATCATTTTGTAAACAAATACAACACTCTAGAACACCTTTTAGTCATACACAATGGGAACATTGTCCGACGTCATTTCAGGGGAGTTCACTAACAGAGAAAAGTAAATTTGTATATTTTTCTGGTTATAATCTTACTGACTTGAAGTCATATTATTACAACTTGAATCCACCTATGCGCACAAAATTCATGCTGACCCATACTAAGGGGCCGAATCCGATGTGGGTCGGAAAGCTCTCCAACCGAGCTGGATTCCGGGTGTTTTCCGACCGATCCAGAATCCTGTAGTCCGACCGAGCGAGTACGATGCGGCCGTATGCTGTCGGACTGCGTTCGGTCAGACTACCATAGAAGTCAATGGGAGCCGGTCGTACGACGCGAACATGGGCGCGCATTGACTGAATGGGCACGTCGCGGACAAGTGCGCCCCCTACAGTGGGTACGCGCCGGTGCCATCCGCACTGTATATGCCTGTGTTGGGGAGACTCATGGATCTCCCCTTGTGTCCAAATCGTAAGGCTGCGGGTAACAGGGGTCCGACGTGGACCCCCAAAGTCCAACTCCGGGAGCTATTGTGATTCAGACGCTCCGACTCGATCCGGCTGTTCAAACCAGGCATCGTACTAGCTCGGTCGTGAAACGTCCCCATTGCGCGCCACGGTTTGCTTGTGACTGAGTCGTACGGAGCGGTTTGGACCCGTAACTGATTTGGACAGAGATTTCGCGCTTGTTCGCATCATACTTCCACGTCCGGACCTGTGTACGACTTGGACGGAAATTCAGCCTCCAAATCGGTTCCGCTACTGC
This sequence comes from Lissotriton helveticus, assembly GCF_964261635.1. NCBI lineage: Eukaryota > Metazoa > Chordata > Amphibia > Caudata > Salamandridae > Lissotriton > Lissotriton helveticus. The sequence goes on along the minus strand of NC_136068.1, from coordinate 1,621,457,351 downwards.
CGAACCCGATTCTGTGCCCTTCCAACCGGGATCGGAATCGCCCCCTAAATTGGTATATTCTTGATCCTTCATAACCTACTTATCCTTAAAAGGTTATGATTATTGGAAGAACAGGATTGATATAAAAGTAATATGGGGTACCAAATAATGGCATGTGCAGGGAACTGAAACTTTACATTGTGTGTGTTTAATACCATCTCAGTTGATATTTTTAAATCAGACAAGTTTTGGTTTAGCCACTGCTAAAAAACGCCTTTCATTCCGTCTTTGGCTGCCTATGAAACATGGCAGACACATACCAACCATACACTTGACGAATTTACAGGAATGTTTCAAAATGGTACTCTTAATTCCTCCAATATATTGATCCTTTGGGTTGGTTGATGTGGCCCACTAATAACAATGCTTGTCAGTTACACTTTTCTAATGCCTCCAGAGGGTTTATGCTAAGTAGACCGGATCCTCGTTTTCCCCATTCCCATACAGTTACTACATAGTCAGTAGGTAAATTGTGTCAACAATGATTAGAACATTCCACCCTGTCATCTGTAAAACAACACCTTTCTCTTTTATCAGTTGACATTGATTTGGCTGATTTCCTTTTAGGTTTGAAATCCCCGCGCACTAAACGTTTTGCATATGCTGCATATAATGAATTTTTGAAACTGTCTCAGTTGGAAGCTGCTTCACGCTTACTGCAAATTGATCAAGATAATTTAGATAAAGTTCTTGCCATGGTTGATAACAGTATTAACACTTTGGAGGTCCCCCCCGCCACATTATCATGCGGGAGGGACACCGGTGGACAGAAAGACCGTCCGCTGGTTTTCCGCCCGGTCCAAGAGTCGACCAGGCGGAAAAGCTGCTAACATGGTGGCGGTGTCTGGGAGACACCGCCATCCATATTAGCATGTCTGCAGGGACGGAAAGGCAGGCGGTTCACGGAATTGGGGGCCTGTAATGGTCCCCCAGGGATTCTGGGGTGTGTGGTGTGCACATGGCAGTTCCATGCACAACATGGTAGGCACCGCGTGGTGCCTGCCACGTTGTGCATGGAAGTGCATGACATGCCTTCTTGGCATTGCGGCGGGCGGTGCTGACTAAGTCCACCCGCCATCCGAATGACCCCCTTTGTCTTCCCATATATATACTTTAGATAATATTTTGTCATCTGTCATTGCCATTGTTCAGAATGAAGTCTCTATACTGTATCATGGTCAAAATCAGTTACGCTCTGATATGCAATTTGGTTGGACATTACAAACGCTGAAAAGTGAGAAATTGCCAGGGGACGATTTGAATGTTTCCGCCTTGTTTTTACCATTTAACTTAACAGATAAACAGAAGCTTGTGTCAATGAAAGATGCACTCAATGTTACACATTGACATACTCAATGTTACACATTGAGAAACTAGAACAGTTGCTTTTTTCAATAGCAGAAACTGATTCAGCTGTGTGGTTAATACACAGGGTTATTTCATTACCTATCTCACTGTTTCATCTCCCAGCATGCATGAAACATTATCCGGTAGGTAGATTGACCCCTTGGTAGTAGCTTTTTTCATGAATTATGGTCCTTGCCTTTCTCATTTTGCTGTCAATGAGCAGATAAGGAAGTTGTCCTTACAGGAGAGGATTGTGATTCTACGGTAGCACACTCTCTGGTCTGTAAACAAGTGAAACTACACAGTGCCTGTAATGTTTTGGCCCGTAATTTGGCCTGTTTTGGCTTGTTTTTTAAAAGTTATCCTGGTGCCAGATATCATTCCCACACTCACTCTACTTTCTAACGGCAGTTATCTTATCCTAAATAACCACAACTGCTGCGGCTTACGGCCTATGACCAGCCCGCTTTGGCTCTTCTGACCTTTGAGTTCTGTTTGCCTCAAAGCTACTCACCTGACAAAGGGGAGGGTATCACGTGGCCCATGGGGACATTGTTGTCTTCAATAAGTTAGCATGATCTCTGCAGACGTGGCTTTGCACATGTTACTACATGGCTTTATTTTTGGGAAGACTTTGTTCATACTTTTCACATGAGAACTCATCCCTGTGTTCCCTCTCTGCAGGTTCCTGGGATTTCGTCTGAACATTGTGAGCAAAGTCGAACAACAATGCCCTTTGTTATTTTGTTCTGGAAGGCCTTAGCACCTCGACAAAACATAATGATGCAGCTGTTGTTTGGACAACGTACTTTGGTCTTATGAAGATACACGAATAGGTAGCACAAACTTGGGGGCCGATTCCGATTCCGGTTGGAAGGGCTCCGAACTATGTTCGGAGCCCATCCGACCGAATCGTAACGTGTCAGCCGGATTCCTTTCCGACCGAGCCATTCGGATGAGCTCGGTCAGAATGGAATCCGACTCGAATTTCCGGATGGCTTACATCGGGCTCGGAGAGCCCGTCTACCAACCGGAAATCCTTCAGTACTCCCCTGGTCGCCTCTTTACGACCGAGGGAGTACGATGGCAGTTTTTCACTTCCTTTTCGTGCCAGTGTGCCCAGCACCAAAAGGCAGTCGGAAACTGTCTCTTTGGGCCCACAGCAGGGCCCCCATGGGTGTGAGGCTGCCGAATGGCGGCCTCGGGGCACCTATGGTGCCCCTCTGTTGATCCCTGCACCCGGTGGCAGACACCTTGGGGTGTCGGCCACAGGGTGCAGGGGTGAACTGCACCCCTGCATTTCACAATGGAGGCATGCATTCCGCTCGGAATGCATGCTCCCATTGTGAAGAATACGAGTGCGACTGAACAGGGTTCGGTTGCATCGTACTTGCAGGGCCGTAACCGACCACAGCAGGTCGGTCGGTTACAGCTCCTGACCGATGTCCGACGGACTCAGGTCCGTCCGACATCGGAATAGGCCCCTTGGAGAGGGACCTTACCTGGGAGAATAGTGAGACAGAACCTATGATGTAGAACTACCATCTGTAGTCTAAGGTATGGAGTCTGCAGACAAAACCCAGAGATCTCCTAATATATAATGATACTGCTTTTTAGCAAGGGGAGGGCGGTTAGGCTCTATTGTATTTTCATGATGACATCTCCCTTCATGATGTATGGACTAGCTGCTTTGCTGACTGTATATGTATTATGCATTTTCCAGCTTGTCATGGCACGTGTACTGCAAGTTAGAGAACGTTAGTTAAAATAAATATTTTTTAATTGTTTTGTGTTTCTGTCAGATCTTATTGTGAACAAGTGCAAGAGTGCAAGTAAAAGGGTGTGTCTTGCAACTGCAATTCATGAGAGATTTGTGAGTGTTGTGTTCTGGGGTTTCTAATCACTTTTTTCTCTGTGAGTGAGTAGGAGGACAAGTGAGGCCCTCTAGCTAGTCGGTCTTGGGCTCATGGGTACTAAGGTGGTAGGATGACTCAGTACCTATGCACTAAGGTCCCATAATCCTACGCTTACTTCTGTTTTAGGGCAGAATCCCTGCAATAAGGTGAGTGAGCTGGATGAGGTATCACACCTAACAAGTGGGACGGCTATCAGATACAAACACCATCTCCCTCTACCCCGCCTCTGATGGATTCTCCACCCAAAGATGGTAAGTACACATAATATAGAAATTTTAATAACGATATACATAAATATCGAGTTTAGTATATCGATGTTATGTAAATCAATGTTAAAAATATCGAAGTTTGTAATATCTTATGTTAAATTATCATTACGTTAAAATATTGTTATTGTACTATATTTTAATTTATTTAGAGTTTGTTTTGAGTATAATATTAGTTATGTAATGTTATTAAAAAAAAATTTGTATAATATTTTTTAGGAGTGGGATGTTGGGTTTATAGGGGATAAGGGTGGCGAGTGTTTTAAATTAATTGATTTTAATTAATAATACATTTGAAATTTGCATTTATAATTGATAAAATATATTTTTAAATTTAGAAAAATATTTTTTAGGAGCAGGATGTTGGAGTTATAGTGGATAAGTGTGGGGAGTGTTTTAAAATAGTTGATTTTAATTTATAATAAATTAACAATTTTGATTTTTAATTTAGAAAACATAATTCCGAATATATACAAATATTTTTTAGAAGCGGGATGTTGGGTTTATAGGGTATAAGGGTGGGGAGTGTTTTAAAATAATTTATTTTAATTTATAGTAAATTAAAAATGTAAAAATAAAGTTTCGAAAATAAAATTTTGATTTTAGGAAAATATTTTTTTAGGAGTGGGATTTTGGGTTGATAGGGTATAAGGGTGGGGAGTGTTTTAAAATAATTGTTTTTAATTTATAATAAATTTGAAATATAAAAATAAAATTTAGAAAAAATTGTTTCAAATTTGGAAAAAAAAAATTTAGGAGCGGGATATTGGGTTTATGGGGGTACGGGTGGGGAGTGTTTTAAAATAAAAAAAATAATTTATAATAAATTCAACATTTTATTTCATTATTTAGAAAATATTTTTTCTAATTTAGAAAAAAAAATTAGGAGTGGGATGTTGAGTTTCTAGTGGATAAAAATTAATTTTCTATATTGAATTTGGTAATATTTGATTTATATATTGAATGTATTGTTTTATTAGTTTGGAGTTGTGTTTATAGGATATAGTGTTGTTTACAGTTCTATACATTTTTTTGAAATATTTAGAAATGTAAAAAGAAAAAACATATTTACTAAAATTAAAAAGAAATGATGCAGTGTAACATTTTTATCTATTAATATTTATATTGAATTGTGTATTATAAAAAAATATATAAATAGTTAGAATATATCATGTAATAAATGGAAATTATTTAATATTTCATTTGTTAAGAATGAAAATTATAGACTTTAAATTAAGAGGCCAATTCCAAATCAGGAAACAAATCCGTACGAAGATTCAAATTCATAGCCGTTTCCGTACGAATCGTACAAATCCACCAAATCGATTAGTACGATCCGTAGTAAAAAAATACGGCAGAATCGTTGCAAACCGTACAAAAAGCAAGGGAAAATCCATACGATACGGATGCTGAAAGTGAACCGTAAGAATCGTAAACATGCCGTACGACCCGACAAGTACGATCTGGACTGGGGAATAAGTACGCGATTCGTACGGTAAACGTCGCGCATGAGCAATTCGTACAGAGAGCCACACAATCACGTAGGGGTACGGTTCGTACACCTACGATCATGGGGTACGGTTTGTACACCCCATGATCGTAGGGGTATGGTTCGTACACCTACGCTCATGGGGTACGGTTCGTACACCCCATGATCGTAGGGGTACGGTTCGTACCCCTATGATCATGGGGTGTACAAACCGTACCCCTACAATCATTGGGTGTACGAACCGTACCCCATGATTGTAGGTGTACAAACCGTACCCCTACGATCATGGGGTGTACCAACCGTACCCTATGATCGTAGGTGTATGAACCGTACCACTAAGATCATGGGGTGTATGAACCGTACCGGGGGTCCGTTTTGCACGCACTTCGAGTCGAATTCTGCTTTTCCGGACATTTGGAGCTCTCGTAAAAAAAGTCGGACGGAGTGTTGACTGGACGAATCGTACTTGCTGGGTTGGAAAATGATGCTTCGATCCGTACGGACATCGCGTACTGCGCGTTCCGAATGCGATTCGTATGTATTATTGAGTCGTATGGGCTTTGGTACGATTCGGAGGGAGAACTGCTTTAAGTACGCATCGTACTACATCGAATGTATGGGGACGTTCGAGGATACGGCTATTCGTATGGGATTTTACCAAATCGGAATCGGCCCCATAGTGTAGTAATTTATTATAGGTGTTGTCATGTAATTAAAATTTTATGTTTAGTGTAGTTAGTCATATTCAAGTATTTAAAGGGAAAATAATAAAAATATTTTAAAAGTCTGCCAATTTCATTTATTTTACAGTAATTTCAGTGGGTATAATTAAATAAATACATTTAATGACCAGCACTATTCCTAAATTAATATTAACTGGAGTGGGAATAGTAAACTAATTAAGTTTAGTGTCCAACACCTACCCCAAATTAATAATAATTGGAGTGGGAATAGTGAATTAATTAAGTTTAGTGTCCAATACCTACACCAAATTAATACTAACTGGAGTGGGAATAGTAAAATATTTAAGTTTAGTGTCCACACATAACCCTAATTAATAGTAACTGGAGTGGGGATAGTAAATTAATTAAGTTTAGTGTCCAACACCTACCCCAAGTTAATACTAAGTGGAGTGGGAATAGTAAATTATTAAAGTTTAGTGTCCTGCACCTACCCCTAATTAATACTTCCTGGAGTGGGAATAGTAAATTATTTGAATTTAGGGGCTCATTACGATGGCGGGCGGAGGCACAACAGCGGTGCTGGAAAATGTCATTTTCCGCCCTCCAGCAGCAGTCCTCGCGTCCGCTATATTACAATGGGCAAACATCATCCTCTGGTCCACCATATTACAATGGGCAAACATAGCCCATTTTCCGTCAGCTTCGGAGTGACATGAACCGCCAGAAATTTACGCCCACCACCGCGGCTGAGGGCGCCAATAGAGACCCACCGCCATGCAGAATGACGTCACATCCACCGTACAAATCACGATTCCGCAACCAGCCCATCACACCGCAGTGAAGAACCCACCAACCCGGGGACGGTGAAAGCACTACTGCGGAGAGCTAAACCAGACTCGCGGTCACCTCCACCCGGTCCTGACTGCAATGGATCCAGCTCTGCAAGCCTTACCGCTGCTATACCTCATCCACTACCATCCAATAATGCACCGTCGATAACAACACCGCAGGTACTTGTAGTGAAGAAACAACGCCGGAGACTGCAGGTAAATTAAAGGCACTGACTTTAATTGGAGCTAGCAGCTTAACGGACACTCCCCAGCTGACCGGGAAGCTTAACTGAGCAATCATCACCCATAAGGGGGAGATACTTACCACTACCAGTACACTCAGCCATAAGGGGGGGATACCTGCCACTACCAGCAGTCACCACTCATAGGGGGGAATACCTACCACTACCAGCAGTAACCACCCATAGGGGGAATACCCACCACTACCAGCAGTAACCAGCCATAGGTGGGGATACCCACCACTACCAGCAGTCACCACTCATAGGGGGGAGATACCCACCACTACCAGTACTCCCAACTCATGGGGGGGATACCTGCCACTTCCAGCAGTCATAGGGGGATACCTACCACTACCAGCAGTAACCACCTATAGGTGGGGGATACCCACCACTACCAGCAGTCACCACTCATAGGGGGGCAGACACCCACCACTAGCAGCAGTCACCACTCATAGGGGAGAGATACCCACCATGACCAGCAGTCACCTCTCATAGGGGGGAGATACCTACCACTACCACTACACCCATCTCATGGAGGGGGATACCTACCACTACCAGCAGGAACCACCCATAGGTGGGGGATAACCACCACTACCAGCAGTCACCACTCATAGGGGGGAGATACTCACCACTACCAGCAGTAACCACCCATAGGTGGGGGATACCCACCACTACCAGCAGACACCACTCATAGGGGGGAGAAACCCACCACTACCAGCAGCCACCACTCATAGTGGGGCGATATCTACCATTACCAGTACTCCCAACTCATAGGTTGGGGATACCTGCTACTACCAGCAGTCACCAATCATGGAGGGGATACCTACCACTACCAGCAGTAACCACCCATAGGTGGGGAATACCCACCACTACCAGCAGTCGCCACTCATAGGGGGGAGATACCTACCACTCACTACCAGTACACCCAACTCATGGGAGGATACCCGCCACTACCAGCAGCCACCACTCAAAGGGGGATACCTACCACTACCAGCAGTAACTACTCATAGGGGGGAGATACCTACCACTACCAGTACACCCAACTCATAGGGGGGATACCTGCCACTACCAGCAGTCACCACTCATAGGGGGGAGATAACTACCACTACCAGTACACCCAACTCATGGGAAGATACCTGCCACTACCAGCAGTCACCACTCATAGGTGGGGGATACCCACCACTACAAGCAGTCACCACTCATAGGGGGATACCTACCGCTACCAGCAGTAATCACCCATAGGTGGGGAATACCTACCTCTACCAGTACACTCAATTCATAGGAGGGATACCTGCCACTACCAGCAGTCACCACTCATAGGGGGATACCCACCACTACCAGCAGTAACCACACATAGGGGGAAGATACCTACCACTACGAGTACACCCAACGCATAGGGGGGACACCTGCCACTACCAGCAGTAACCACCCATAGGGGGGAATACCTACCACTACCAGCAGTCACCAATCATAGGCGGGAGATACCTACCAGTACACCCAACTCATAGTGGGGGAATACCTACCACTACCAGTACCCCTCACTCATAGGCATTGCAGGACAAACACAACACCCCTATCATCACGTCAAGATTGTATATTGTGTGTCAACTGCCTGCAACTGTGACACTGAAAAGGAACATATAACGTCCTCCAATAACAGTTGTGACCAAAAGGTGAATGTGACGGTAAAACACACATACGTCACCGTAACAGTGTTGTAATGAGGTGTAAACACCCCCTCACTATAGTGACCAGAAGGGGATTGTGGTGTTCAAGAAACAAGCACACCAGGAACATCATGGTAATGGGGTGTAAACACACCATCACTACAGTGTCCAAAATGTGACTGTGGTCACAAATTCTGCTGCCACTTCAATACAACAGGTATCATACCTGGCACGTACACAACAAGAAATGTAGTGGCAAAGTAGTGGTTGTGTTCAAAACACAAACAGATCACCTGACGGATAGTCTGTTGCATCTCACAAATAAACACTCAGCCATGTGCAGAAAAACATTGCCCATGGGGACTCTACAATGCCCCTGTGGGCAAGAAGACCATGTCACACAAACTACGGTATCCAGTGGAGACTGTAGATGTGAGGTGACACAGTCACATACCATGGCAGCAATGGGACATGCCAAGCAGGATGAATGAGCTGACTGATGATGTGGGAGACACAGGGATAGCAGTGGAGAACCACAAAACACAATCCAGTCTATGGCACACAAAACCCATACCAATGCACTGGTGCAGATGCACAAACAGGTTGACTCACACTGCATCACAAACGCAACATGTATGTGTGTGTGTGTCAGTGTACCCAGGCAGGTACGCAACACATGATGGTGTGCTGCGCTCAAATTACACATATGTCTACACAGTGCCATACAAAGGTAATTCATTAATTGGCTATCCCTCGTGGGCAAGAAGGCATTGTCAGATGAGTGGGATGCTGACAGACTCAGGTAACACAAGCTGGGTGGAACAGCAACCAACACATGCAAGAGACAGACCCACTCCATCCGTACCCTCAATGACCCCAAATTGAAGTGACAGCAGCCTGTATGATAACCCCTCTGTGAAGACAATTTGGGATGTTGACCCTACTATGGACCCCAGTCACCTGTGCACACTGGGTCATGCGTCTTGACACACCAACTACATTCACACTTACATGAACACAAATAACTGGCCTTGGCCTGTAATCCAATGTCAAAATGTAGGTACGGGCATAGCCAATCCACAACTCACATAAGGACACTCCCAACACCACACACCGTGAATGGCACCAATGTGCACCAGCAAATCCCACATGGCCTGTGGACATTGCACATGCAACATGACAATGCTAGGGGTGGCAGGAGCGATCCAAGGTGCACAAACTCATCACACATGGGCAGTTTAAAATCTGTGTGAATGTCTGCTACCCTGCACAGTATGCAGTACATGTGCCTTATGTCAAATGTATCTGAATAATTGGGATCCCTGCCACAGTCCCACAAAATGAGAGGAACACATGGACAGCCACAAAGAATATATGTTGAAACAGTAAGACCGTGCAGCTTTGCATCTGAGCAGTTTGAGCAGTCACAGACATACAAGGGACTCAGTCACGGAAAGATACCACAAAGGGAAATCAACTGGATGTCAGAAATACTAAACAGCCTTGGCAAATCCTGCATATTTCACACTTGTGTTTGCCCACCTACCAGGCCCTAACAACAAACATACTGCGGGATGACACACTAATGGCCAGTAGATTCACATGCACCTACAACCCAGAAGACACAGGTCAAAAATGTTTGATGGACACAGGGCAACTCAGGTTGTGTAGAAAAATGGAAAGTAGGACACCGAGACATGCTCACAGAACATACCCCATGTGCTCTGGCAATTCCACAGAATGACACTGCCATTAGGTGACTCCACTCCTGTGGAAGGTCAGGTGTGCATAAAGTAGTCTATGTAGGGCCCTGTCATGTCTGCCTAAATTGTGGTAAGTGTGCCAACAATTACAGCACACTGAAAGGTCAGGTCACATCAGACTGTGTACAGTAGGGTATGCAAGTCAGCTGCACATACTCAATTAACAGGTATAGCAATTTGCACTGACGCCACAGATCACTTGGTCACCATGTTTTGCTAAAACCTGCATGTCCAGTGTAGAAGTGCCCACTGTTCCAAGAAATAACTTTGTGCACAAGTGTAAGCACAACATAAGTGCAACAGTGCAAGCAACAGATGTGACACAGAAAAGGAATTGTGAGGCTCTCTGTGCCAAATTGTAGGGATCGTGACACACTCTGATTGCAGCAAAAGATGTTATGGATACTCAGATAGCAGCGACAACATGGAGTCCATCACAATTGAAAATACAATCAATAGCTACATGAAAGGTATTACAACTGCAACTCAAGATACACATTAACAACATCATGTACAGCAGATGCAAAACTACATTGAACATAAAATTCGCTTTTTTCAGCTTCAAATAATTGTTGTGTTGAATTCAAAGAGAACATAAAGGCCCATGGCCAGTCCATTAATATTGTCCATTAGGTGTGCCACTGCAATGTGTGCCCCACATTGCTTGGCTGCACTGCTAATGCCAGGGGACATCTCCCCTTGGAGGGGCATTAATAGGGTCAGGCCCCGCAGGCACCCGATCAGAGGATAGCAGAATGGGGCAGGTGAGGGGTGGTGGGTGCTGGAGTGTCAGTGGCAATTTCAGAGGGGGTGTCTGACACAGTGGGCACTGTCACAACAGCAGTGACCACGTCAGACGGGGTGGAGGGGGTCTCCACAGCAGTGACAATGTCTAATGTAGTGTTTTGTGGCAAAGGTGAAGTGGGCAGGTCAGATGAGGGGAACACGGACTCCATATCAGTCACAGGAACAGGCTGGGGATGTGAAGTGGGGGGTGAAGTGCATGTGGAAGGGGGGAGGGCCTAAGCAATTTGGGGATGGTGTACTTGTGTGTGTGGGAACCTGGGGCAGGGTGTGGCGGGGGAACTGTAGGAGTGGTGTGCTTGGGGCTGGAGGACGGAGACTGTGTGGTGGTGGTGCGTGAATGTGGGATTTGCATATGGGGGCCTCAGTGTCCTTTGCCTCAGGAGGAGGGTGTCCATGTGGCATGGGAACTCCCCTCTGTGCGTGGTGACCGCCTTTTCCCCTTGTGAGTGGGATCAGATTGAGCTGTGGGGAAGAGGCCAAAGTCACAGAGAAAGAGTTGCTGGGAAGTGGGTGTTGCTGGTGAGGAAAGGGAAGGGGTTTTTGAGGGAGAGGGATCTGAAGACTGCGGACTGGTTGTGGTTGCTTGTCTGTGTGTCTGTGCCCTATCCCCTGTGTGTGTGCCCTCAGTCCCCGGAGTGTGTGTGCTTGTGCGTCGTGATTTTGTTTTGAGTTGCTGTGTGCTGCTAGGGTCTGATAATGTGCTTGCCTGTGCCTGTGTGAGTGTGCTCTGGGTAGGTAGGGTAGTGGGCAATGTGGATGAGGCAGATGTGGGAGGTATGAGGGACTGTTGGAGTAGGGACACTGCTGCCGTCAGTGAGGAGGCCATGGACTGAATGGTCCGTAGTTGGGCAGACATGTGTGAGGAAATGCCCTCCATGAAGGACACCAATTGTGTCAACAGACCAGTGTGAGCAAGGTGGACACCCAGCATCGATGTCTACCCCACATGGATCTGCTTGAGCAGGTCCACATACTCCACACACAGGGCAGCAGGGGAGACTGCGGCAGGGGGTGCGGTGCATGGACTGAACAAGACATGCTCCCTAACACGGGAGCCTCCACGGACATCAGGGGTGGGAGCAGCTGGGCAGGTGGAGACAGTAATGGTGACGGGGACAGACGTGGTAGCTGTTGTTTTGTGGCTGCTGACACCCGCCTCCGCAAGGGAGTCATCACTGGTACTAGATGGGTCCTCAGCAAAGGTGGTTGTAGCTGAGTGTTCCTCAGTGTGGCTCACGGTAAACAGACATAATATCGACTACAAAATATCGAATGGACATAATATAGAGTCCAAAGTATAGGCTGGACAAAATATAGAATGGACAGATTATAGACATCAAAAATATCGTTTTGAAGGTAAGTAATGTAATATCGAAAGTTAGAAATATAGAAAGTTAAAATATCGAAGTATATAATATAGTTTGTGAAAATTATCGAATTTTTAATAATATCGAATTTTTTATAGTGTTTGTCATGTTATTATATGTGTGAAAAGTGTGCATTTATGTAATAATTAATTATAATTAATGAATTTTGTTTTTTTTATTTTTTGCGTAATTTAATTCTGTAGCGGGTTGTGGGTTTATAGGGGAATAGGGTGGGAAGTAATTTAATTATCATTAATTAAATATGTAAAATTATATATTGGTATTCATTTTTAATTAATTGTTAATTAATTTATATTTGGTAATTAATTAAATTTTAATAGGCAATTAATTTTAAATAATTGATTAATTGCTAATTATGTTAATTTTACTAATTTATTTTCTGTAGCGGGTTGTGGGTTTATAGGGGAATTGGGTGGGAAGTAATTTATTTATAATTAATTAAATATGTAAAAATATTTATTGGTATTTTTTTAGAATTAATTGTTAAAGAAATATTTATGGGTAATTAATTAAATTTTAATTGCCAATTAATTTTATTTAATTGATTAATTGCTAATTATGTTAATTTTACTAATTTATTTTCTGTAGCGGGTAGTGAGTTTATAGGGGAATAGGATGTGAAGTAATTTATTTATAATTAATTAAATAATTTATTTAATTGTATTTAATTTGAATTAATTGTTAATTAATTTTTAATTGTTAAATAATTATTTGTTAATTTGTAATTAATTTGAATAGGTAACTAATAGTAAAAATGTATTGTAAATTGTAATTTTAATTGATTAATTATTATATTATATAAAATTGGTAATTACTTTTAATTAATTTTTTTATAGATATTAATTTATATTTTTTTAAATAATATAAGAAGTATTTACTTTCCCTACTGTTGCACTCTCTGGAGTGGGAATAGTAATTTTCACCCCTACGCTATCCAACGCTTTCCCTACTGTTACACTCTTTGGAGTGGGAATAGTAATTTTAAACCCTACGCTATCCAATGCTTTCCCTGCTGTTGTACTCTTTGGAGTGGGAATAGTAATGTTAAATCTTACGCTATCCAACGCTTTCCCTACTATTGCACTCTTTGGAGTGGGAATAGTCATTTTTACCCCTACGCTATCCAACGCTTTCCCTACTGTTGCACCCACTGGAGTGGAAATAGTAATTGTTACCTCTACGCTATCCAATGCTTTCTGATAGATACATCTGCCGTGTGCATTCCTCACCTTGTGAATACCCCTTGCGTCAGCAACATTCGGAAATTCTTTTTTCGTAGCCTCACGCCGACGTGGACTCCTGACGTCATAGAGACACGACCTCGCTCGCGACTCCGCTGACGTCACCGACGCCTATAATAGGCCCACGCCGGCGTGATGACATCAGTTCCCTTTTTTCCGCGTCGTCGACGCTAACGGTTATCGGGAATCTCTGTAGCCAACGGATACTTTGTTGCCTATATTGTTACCTTTTCCTGTTTCTCTGTATCCTATTCTTCGAAGATGTCTTCTAAAAAGACCGGCTTCAAACCTTGCAGAGAATGTGGAAAAATGATGTCCATCACCGACCCTCACAGCGACTGCATCTGGTGCTTGAGCTCGGACCATGATGTGGATGACTGCTCTTCGTGTAAAAAGATGAACCCGAAGGCCCTGAGAGAGAGAGAGGCGAAACTCTTGGTAGCTAAGATGAAAGCTGGAAAGGAGAAGTCGTCGAGGTCTCGTTCTCGAAGGGCGAGGTCGAAGTCAAGATCGAGGTCGAGATCTGGATCTTGGGGGAGGTCATCCTCGAAGTCGACTTCTGGACATGTTTCGAAGAAGAGGAAACATAAGAAGAGGAGACATGAGTCCCGACGTCGTTCTGGTAAGGAGTCGGGATCGAGGTCGAGGTCACCGAAGAAGGTACGTTCGAAAGTGGTAACTCTTGGTGTTTCGGATCCAGAACCTGAAGGTGAGGCCTCCCCTTCTGAGTCGCGGGCGCCGTCTCCCACTCCGGCTCCGAATCCGTCTCCGAATCCATCTCCGGCGCCGTCTCCGGTCCGAGATGAGAAGGAGCCTCTTGAGAATGAGGGTTCCGCTCCCTTAAGTGAGCCGAATCCGAACGCTCCTCAAGACAGGCCTGAGGGTTTCCAACCACCCTTTCCTACCCCAGGCCATGACCCATCTGCGTTTCTCAACGCAATGTACGGAGTATTTTCGAGGGCGTGGTACCCCTCTGGTGCACCTTCGGGTCCCATGGGTCCCTTAGCTTTTAATTTAGGAGTCCCTCACTCCTACCCTCCGGCTCCGTTTATGCCTTGCATGCCGGCTCCGACGCCGCTGTGGCATTTTCCGGCTCCACCGAAGCCGTCGACGCCGGTTCCGGCTTCGCCTGCTCCGAGTCGTCCTCGAACACATCCCTCTGAGCCATCGAGTTCGATTCCGACGTCGATTCCGAATCCGTCGGAGCCGGTGGTGGATCCGGTGGCAAAGCGTGTCAAGATGAGATCCAGAAGAGAGGCTCAACGCCTTATGGATGAAGGGAGGTTTTTGGATTCACAATCTGACATTGAAGAGGGTGAGTTGGATGAAGATGCTTTTGAGGAGTTGGCAGATGCAGGAAGCCTGGATTTTTCTCCAGAGTGGGAGTTACCCTCAGGCTCTAGTACTCCTTCTAGGGACGTTCAACCCTATCATTTAATTATGAAGAAGGCTGCCAGTCTCCTTAAGTTGACTTTGCCTACAGCAGAATTCAAGTCTAATATCCTGACTGAAGTATTACATTCTCCGAGTTCAGTGGTGGAACCTCTCCTTCCTTTTAATGATGCTCTGACAGAGCCCATTCTAGAAGTGTGGAAGAAACCTTTGTCGGCTACAGCTGTATCTAAGAGTGTAGCCAGAAGATACAGGGTTGCCCCTGAGGATCCTGCCTTTTTAACCTCTCACCCTTCACCGGAGAGTTTGGTCATTCAGGCGGCATGCTCCAAAAAGAACGTTAGCGCTTTCCCTCAGGTTCCTTTCGAGAAGGAAGCGAAGAAGCAGGATCAGGTGGCAAAGAAGTCCTTCTCCTCTGCCAGTATGGCGTTAAAATCATCAAATGCCACTTGCTTGATGGGGAGGTATTTGCACGCTCTTATGGACTCTTTGCGTGTTCTCGTTCCAAAAGTTCCTGATGACAGCAGGAAGGATTTTGAGGAAGTCATCTCTGACGCTCAGGCGGCGGCTCGCCAGGTCATTCAGAGCGGCCTGGATACTGTAGACTCTGTGGCGCGCATTATGGGCACTGCTGTCGCTACTAGGAGGTCCGCCTGGTTGAAATCTTCTGACTTTTCGGCTGATGTTCAGGCGACATTGTTAGATCTTCCTTTCGATGGTTCAGGCCTCTTTGGGAAGAAGGCTGATGCGGCCCTTGAGAGGTTTAAGGATAGCAGAGCGACTGCTAAATCTTTGGGTCTTCAGATGAGAGGCTCTTCAACTGGCAGAAGATTCAGGGGTTTTGGTCGCTCTTCCTTTCGGAATTTTCGGCAAGGCCAACAGCAGCAGCAGTAGCAGCAGCAGCAGCAAAACTCCTTGTATAGGACATATAGGGGAAAGCAGAGAGCACGTCCCCGTGGACGTCAGGCCTCTTCCTCCTCCACTTCCTCCAACCCCCCTGCCCCTGAGAAGCAGCCCTAGATCCGACATTCAGGATCATGTGGGTCTGGTTGGGGGCCGGCTTACCCATTTTCTACAGGATTGGGAAAAGGTTACATCAGATCTTTGGGTTCTTAATCTTGTAGAAAATGGGTATGCCCTTCCCTTTCGGGAATTCCCTCCCAATTTCCCTCCTTGCCAAGGGTATTGCTCCGAGGAACATCTGTCTCTCCTGCAGGAGGAAGTGTTGACTCTGATAAGAAAGGGTGCGATAGAGGTGGTCCCAGAGCAGGAAAGGGGTCAGGGATGCTACTCCCGGTATTTCCTGATTCCGAAGAAGGATGGCAGACTTCGTCCAATCCTGGATCTCAGGATCTTGAATCTCTATCTGAAGCAGGAGAATTTAAAGATGCTCACCCTTGCTCAGGTTCTTCAGGCGCTGCAAGAAGAAGACTGGATGGTGTCGCTCGACTTGCAGGATGCTTACTTTCATATTCCAATCCTGAAGTCGCACAGGAGGTATCTCCGTTTTACGGTGGGATCGCAGCACTACCAGTTTGCGGTCCTTCCGTTTGGACTTACTACTGCGCCTCGAGTCTTCACCAAGGTGATGGCAGTGGTGGCGGCGCATCTCAGGAGATCAGGGATTCCATATTCCCTTATTTGGACGACTGGCTGATCAAGGCGGAGTCGTCAGAGAGAGTGCTCCATCATCTGCGAGAGACAACCCAGTTGTTGTACAGGTTGGGTTTTTCGATAAATGTGCCCAAGTCTCACCTGGTGCCCTCCCAGAGCAACCTGTTCATAGGTGCCGTACTGGACACAACCGTATGTCGTGCATTCCTTCCCCCTCAAAGGATTCACGACATACAGGAGATGATTCCTTTATTTTACAATGGAGCGGTTGTTCCAGTCCTGAAGGTCCTTCGCCTGCTCGGTCTGATGGCTTCATGCATTCTGTTGGTCAACCATGCACGCTGGCACATGAGGGCGCTCCAGTGGTGCCTCCGCAGGCAGTGGTATCAGCACAACGGAGATCTCAGGGAGTCAGTGAGGATCTCCAGAGAGGCTGCAGCGGATCTGTCTTGGTGGGGCGTGGAAGGCAATCTGTCACAAGGAAAGCCTTTTCAATTGCCTCAATCGGTGGCCACAGTGATAACGGATGCATCCACACTCGGGTGGGGTGCTCATCTGGGGGATCTGGAGGTCAAGGGCCTTTGGTCTCCAGAGGAAAGGTTGCTTCACATCAACCTTCTAGAATTGCGGGCGATTCGTTTGGCGCTCAAGGCCTTCCTCCCTTCCCTTCGCGGTCGGTCGGTTCAAGTCCTGGCGGACAACACGACCGCGATGTGGTACATCAACAAGCAGGGAGGGGTAGGGTCACAGTGTCTCTGCAGAGAGGCTCTGCGTCTCTGGTCCTGGGTTCAGGACCATCGGATTTGTCTGATGGCGAATCATCTGGCCGGAGTGTTGAACGTTCGTGCAGACAGTCTCAGTCGGCAGTTCTCTGCCGACCACGAGTGGAGGCTTCACCCGGAGGTGGTTCACGACATCTTTCAGATGTGGGGGACTCCTCGGGTGGACCTGTTCGCCACTCAAGAGAATGTGCACTGTCTGTCATTCTGCAGTCTCCAGTATCCGATGCAAGGAGCCTTGGGGGATGCGTTTCAGTTGAGTTGGAGAGGTCAACTCCTTTACGCGTTTCCCCCCATACCTTTGATTCCTCGGGTTCTGAGGAAGATTCGCCAAGACCGGGCCCAAGTCATATTGGTCGCCCCGGATTGGCCAAGAAGGGTGTGGTATACAGATCTACTCCACCTCTCCTCTCACCCGCCGCTCCGTCTCCCTCTCAGGGCAGACCTCCTCTCTCAGATGGAGGGGCAGGTTCTACACCCCCACCTCCAGACATTGCACCTTCATGCCTGGAGATTGAACGGGGCAACCTGATTTCCTTTTCCCTCCCGCCTGACGTTGTGGATGTCATCCTGTCAGCCAGGCGTGATTCCACTAAGTCCATCTATTCTTATAGATGGGCGAAATTTGTCTCGTGGTGTGGGGAAAAGTCTATTGATCCATTGAAGGCCCATTTGTCTAATGTTCTCCAGTTTGCCCTTTCTCTGGCGCAGCAGGGGCTTGCGGTTGCCACGGTGAAGGGTTACCTTTCGGCGTTGTCGGCATTTCTCTGTTTGCCTGACCAGCCTTCTCTTTTTAAGTCTCCTGTGGTCTTAAGGTTTTTGAAGGGTCTTACTAATAAGTTCCCTCCTTCACCTTTTATTGTGCCTCAGTGGGATTTGAATCTTGTATTGACTTTTTTGATGGGTGCTCCCTTTGAGCCTCTCCATAAATGTCCCATGAGGCTTCTTACCTTTAAGACAGTCTTCCTGGTTGCAATAACCTCGGCAAGGAGGGTTAGTGAGCTTCAAGCTCTTAGTTCCAAGCTCCCTTTCCTGACCATTCATGCTGATCGAATGGTTCTTAGGACCAGGGCTGCTTTTCTGCCTAAGGTGGTAACTCCCTTCCATCTAGGGCAGTCCATTACCCTTCCTACCTTCTATCCTCCCCCTCACCCTTCTAAGGAGGAAGAGAGACTGCACCGTCTGGACCCTAAGAGGGCGGTGTCCTTTTACTTGGACAGATCCAAGGACTTTCGCTTGGAAGACCAGCTCTTCGTTGGATTTGCTGGCTGCAAGAAAGGAAGGGCGGTCCATAAGAGAACTTTATCGAGATGGATTGTCCTCTGCATAAAGATCTGCTACTCTTTGGCCGGTAAGGAACCTCCAGAGGGTATAAGGGCTCATTCAACTAGAGCTAAGTCTTCGACCTCAGCATTGGCTAGAGGTATGCCTGTTGAGGATATTTGTAGAGCGGCAACTTGGTCTTCCCTCCACACTTTCGCGAAGCATTACTGCTTGGATTCCGAAGTGAGGTGGGAGGGTCACTTTGCGCGCTCTGTCCTATTTCCTGGTTTAGAAGAGTGGACACCCTCCTCCGGGAGTGGGGACTGCTGTGGGACTCTATTCACAAGGTGAGGAATCCACACAGCAGATGTATCTATCAGAAGAACAAGTTACTTACCTTCGGTAACGCTTTTTCTGGTAGATACTATATCTGCCTGTGGATTCCTCACTGGCCCACCCGCCTCCCCGTTGTCCACTCTTCTATGCCAGAGTTAGTGTAATGTAATGTATTTATATTTTGTGGTCAAGGAATTGTTTAAATTACTTTCCTGCCTTTGCTTAACACTGTGTGTTTTGCCTTGAGTATTGTGTACTATGTATACTTGTATATTTCTACTGTCATTGGTCCGTCCGAGTGCCTCGATGGAACGGAAAAAAGGGCGGAACTGATGTCATCACGCCGGCGTGGGCCTATTATAGGCGTCGGTGACGTCAGCGGAGTCGCGAGCGAGGTCGTGTCTCTATGACGTCAGGAGTCCACGTCGGCGCGAGGCTACGAAAAAAGAATTTCCGAATGTTGCTGACGCAAGGGGTATTCACAAGGTGAGGAATCCACAGGCAGATATAGTATCTACCAGAAAAAGCGTTACCGAAGGTAAGTAACTTGTTCTTCCCTACTATTGCAATCACTGGAGTGGGAATAGTAATTTTTACCCCTACGCTATCCAACGCTTTCCCTACTGTTGCACCCACTGGAGTGGGAATAGTAATGTTTACCTCTACGCTATCCAACGCTTTCTTTACTGTTGCACTCTTTGGAGTGGGAATAGTAATTTTTACCCCTACGCTATCCAATGCTTTCTCTACTGTTGCACCCACTGGAGTGGGAATAGTAATTTTTACCCCTGCGCTATCCAACGCTTTCCCTACTGTTGCACTCACTAGAGTTGGAATAGTAATTTTTACCCCTACGCTATCCAACGCTTTCCCTACTGTTGCACTCTTTGGAGTGGGAATAGTACATTTTACCTCTACGCTATCCAACGCTTTCCCTACTGTTGCACTCTTTGGAGAAAGAATAGTAATTTTAACCCCTACGCTATCCAACGCTTTCCCTACTGTTGCACTCTTTGGAGTGGGAATTGTAATTTTTACCTCTACGGTATCCAACGCTTTCCCTACTGTTGCACCCACTGGAGTGGGAATAGTAATATTTACCCCTACGCTATCCAACGCTTTCCCTACTGTTGCACTCACTGGAGTGTGAATAGTTATTTTTACCCCTACGCTATCCAACGCTTTCCCTACTGTTGCACTGTTTGGAGTGGGAATAGTAATTTTTACCTCTACGCTATCCAACGCTTTCCCTACTGTTGCACTGTTTGGAGTGGGAATAGTAATTTTTACCCCTACGCTATCCAACGCTTTCCCTACTGTTGCACTCTTTGGAGTGGGAATAGTAATTTTTACCTCTACGCTATCCAACGCTTTCCCTACTGTTGCACCCACTGGAGTGGGAATAGTAATTTTTACCACTAGGCTATCCAACGCTTTCCCTACTGTTGCACTCACTGGAGTGGGAATAGTAATTTTTACCTCTACGCTATCCAACGCTTTCCCTACTGTTGCACTCTTTGAAGTGGGAATAGTAATTTTTACCTCTACGCTATCCAACGCTTTTCCTACTGTTGCACTCTTTGGAGTGGGAATAGTAATTTTTACCCCTACACTATCCAACGCTTTCCCTACTGTTGCACTCTTTGGAGTGGGAATAGTAAGTTTTACCTCTACGCTATCCAACGCTTTCCCTACTGTTGCACTCTTTGGAGTGGGAATAGTAATTTTTACCCCTACGCTATCCAACGCTTTCCCTACTGTTGCACTCTCTGGAGTGGGAATAGTAATTTTTACACTTCCGCTATCCTACGGTAATAATATTGTATATTATTTAATTATAATATGTTACTATATATTTATGTTTTAACAAATATGATTGTAAAAAATTTTTTTATAACTTTCATTAATTATTTAATTATTATAAGGTAATTTAAGTATTTTTAAGTATATTTTAGTAATTACTTTTTTATATTAATTTAATTTAACATTGTTTTTAATAAAGTCGATATTTTTATACACTATATTTTTGTAAACGATATTTTTTACTCAATATTTTTGTACTTATCTGTTTGTAGATACAAAGTCGATATTCTGTCTGTCGATATTTTGTCGCCGATATTTTTGATAGTCGATATTATGTCAGTGATCCGTGGCTCACCTCACCCTCCGTGCCACTTGGTCCCTCCAGCTCCTCCGGGAAGATACAGTCTGGCTCTGCCGCTCCTCTGGTCGGTGGAGCTCTCTCCTCCTGTAGTCGTTGATGCTGCTGCAAAAAATTGAGAAAAACATATTAACCTCTTCCGTGCTGATGACGGAACCGCTTCGTCATCAGCCGCGGTAGCGCTGTGCTGATGACGGAGCGCTCGACGCGCCTGCGCGGCGCTGATTTTGCGCCTGCGCGGCGCTGATTTTGCGCCTGCGCGGCGCTGATTTTGCGCCTGCGCGGCGCGTTCTATTGAGCGGGCGGAGCCATGATGGAACCGCTCTGTCATGAGCACAGCTCAACCGAGGCTGGGGACGGAGCGGTTCCGTCACCAGCATGGGAGCGCCGCGTGGCCCCCCGCCCCCTTAGCGCTGCGGCGGAATAGCCGCCGCAGCGAAGGTGTTAACATTCGTAACCTGTATTGAGCTGACACATGACTAATCGCAGAAAATCACAGAGGAGGTCTTGGCATCATCTGATAAGCTCAACAAACAAGACTGACACATATGTGAACTTGCCACTTGTTATCCTGCCAGGCACACATGCACCAAAGACCCATCATGGGGATGGACACATCCGTCTGGTGCATCTCTGATGTCACTAAGTACATGTGCAAACATGCCCCACAATGGGCCACGTGTCTGCAAGGATTATGAGTGTAATGTCTCTGTACGCACATATCACATCTCTCGCCAGTGACTCTGTACATGTGTCCAGTAATAGGATGGCCAAAGTCACTGTCAACATGATGGATATGATTCCAATCCCGGACACCATGATGGCCTCATGTCATGATAGCCAATGCTAAGACGGAGTGCATGCAGGACAACAGACATTACTACAGTACCCTGATTTGCATGTGGCACAACATGCCACAGCCCTGTATGGCCAATTAGTCTGTACGGTCCTGTCACCGAGGCAGTGCATACGTAGAACAACTGTGTGCAGGGTGTCACACCAACGCATTAGTGGGCAATGCTAACTCTGTAGCTCTCAAGTACACATGTACAGCCCCTGCTACCCACATCACCAAGAATCTGATAATCACACGGCATCCACATTAGACATTTGAGTTTGTGGTCACACAAATCAGTAAATATGTACACACCTCAGCCTGTTGGGAATAAAGGGTAGCAACCTGCACTATAATTTTACATCCACCATTACGCACGCTCAAGTAATTCAGCCCCTATGTTTTGAGCCATGCGCTGATACACCAGCCACATATCATAAGGCTAGCTGTTACAAAGTTTGTAACACTCTTCAAGCGAAAGAAGCCAAGCCAGTCCACAATGACACATAGGCAGACACAACATTGCACATGCCTGGATGCTCACATTGATGGCTGACAGCCAGGATTGGGAGATACAAGTGTCCCATATGTGTGGAGTTGGCATACCTGTCCTGGTCCATGTTGGTGATGACCGGTAACAGTAGGCATGTGGCTATGCATGTCACAACCATGACATTCCTTCACCAGAGGCACCTACATTTGTATCACATCATGCATGTGTGTCTGCTAAATACCTACAGCAATAATAGTGCCCCAGATCATCATTTACAGCACCTTTGTATTGCACACACAGAGTCCATGTCAGACACCTGTCTATGTGCAGAAACATGTTTAGTTTCCCTACTCAGATGCCAAAACGGGCCATACCTGGTCAGTAGATGGAAATGGGAATTCAGCAAATGTGTCCATATTACTGTTGTCTCAGTAAACACTCGAACTGTGGGAGTTTTAGGAGGCCGAGGGAGTGCAAAAATCACGTTAGCCATAGTTCACCAAAGAGGAATGAACTTACCCCCTCCTTGCTACTGTCTGGTCTTCAACTGCCCATCCAGGTCAGGAAAGACCACTGGCAAAATCCTCAGCATGTGGGGAGTCAGTGTCCGTCCTCTGCCACGTCTGTGTGGAGGTGACAGCTTCAGCTGAACCCTGGCAAGCCTCCTAGTCTAGCCACGAAGGGCCTGCCACCTCGTCTGACAGTTGTGGCGTTGGCACTTGAAGACCCCCACTGATCAGACTGCACTGACAATGGACTTCCAGATTTCCTCTTTCTGATGGGCATCAACCTGTAAGGATGACAATGTAAGACACCATCACTACACATGCAACATGTTTGTACATCACACATTTGACCATACATGTCATCACAAGGGACTCTGCTGTATACAGTTAGAGCCACCATGGTAATGGGCATTTGTCATGTGTGCAAGCCTGCATCAACAAACTGGAAACTGAGCATGACAAGAAATAGCTTTTACACATTGGCACCACTGCACCTGTACAGTAATTGTAACAACAAAATTAGAGAGTTTCAAATACTCAGTGAGCATGCTTGGGACTGCTGAACACAATGCTAGTAGTGGTAGTTAGACTCCATGCAGAATTAGGAAGACAGTGGACCGCACTCACCTGCTCCCCTGGTTTCCCATACAGCTTGCTGTACTGTGGGAGGAGGCTGTCCAATTGGGCCCGGTTGTCCTCCTCGGTGAAGGCTGGGGCTCTCTCCATAGTACGTGCCATTCTTGAGGACAGAGGATGCAGAGACAGCAGCAGTGGTCTTGGAGATGTAATGCTGTAGCAATTGGTGCAGGCAAGTGTAGTCTCTGAGGAACATACAGTTTTATATCTGTGCTGCAGAGCTGAATCTGTCCTAGGCGACCTATGTGATAGGTCCGACACGTTTGCATGTTATTAAAATGGCCAATTAATTGCATTGTACGCTTCGTACACGCCTCCTGCATGGTTAAAAAATTGAACTACATCACCCCATTACTGATGATACATTGTTGTAGGGAGCCAACTGAATCTCATATGGACATTATTTGTTGCATACTCAAATCCGCGTCTGTTTCCATTACATCCAATATCTAATGCGTGCGCACAGCTCGGGCCATGACTGTGCGAAGCATCGTTTAAAAATTCACCCTCGTCTGTCTCCATGATAGTCAATAGCTTATGCTTGCGCAAGTCTCGCTCCATCAGTGTACGATGCATCTCCTGGGCACACACACGCATCGCTCACTATTGCAGGCAATGGCCTATGCGTGCACACGTCTCGCTCCCTCAGTGTACACCGCTTCTCCTGGGAGCACACACGCATCGCTCACCATTGCAGGCAATGGCCTATGCGTGCGCACGGCAAAGGGCCGTGAGTGTGTGACGCGTCTTTTAAAAATTCACCCGCGTGTGTCTCCATGATAGTCAACAGCCCAATGCGTGTGAATGTCTTGCTCTCTCAGTGTACGATGCATCTCCTGGGCACACACACGCATCGCTCACCATTTCAGGCAATGGCATATGCGTGCGCACGTCTCGCTCCCTCAGTGTACGACACGTTTCCTTGGCACACATATACATCGCACACCATTGCAGGCAATTGCTATGTGATGCTACACAGACAATACCTTACCATGGACTAAGTTACTTAACAACATATGAACAGCCTGTCACACAGTGTTTGATGTGACATCTCAGGAAGTATTATGTGTGGGACTATGTGGGTACACATGGGATCTTGTATGTTGGACTCAGTGGCTCATACTCCCAGACTTTGCTATGTGTGATGGTGACAGACACCATTGTGTTTAATGCACATCACCACTGTATTTCCAAATGTGCAGATAACACCACGAGGCATATACACAGTTCTAGCTGCCTATTGTGTGCTGACATGTGACATACACCCTGACTCATAGGTGCCATGGTCGGTGTGTCACTGGGTGTCTCACATCTGACATTGTGTTTTTGATGTAGAGTATGTGTGTATCTTGCTACACACATGTCTCTGATTATTTGTGGTAGTTGTGAATCGTCATCAACCTTAATGTGCTTTTTGACATGTGATTCGCTGTAGTGCCTGTCCATTACAGGCATTAATTGTTTGACTATGCAACACTCTGGTTGCACATTATGTGTGTTTTCTGGGTGTGTTGTGACATGTACATCTGATGCTACATAATGTCACTGCCCTTGTGACGAGACAAGATAGTTGTGGGTGTGACAGACAAACTCCAGTCACGTGGGTGACACATCTGTTGGACCTAGTCACTGAGGTGTGTTTTGGGTACGTGACATGTGTGATGATGTACTGGGAGAGACAACATTGATTGTTCACAGCACAGCTTAGCACTTGTTGTGTGAACATGTGGAGATGAGATGTCCCTCGCATATAGCTGACATTGTTATCCATGCCCAACAGCACGCACAACACGTTGTAGTGTCTTGTTCTGTAATTGCATGTGATATTGTGCATGGTCATTGCCACATATGTTGGGTCACTGACACACTTTCTTTGCTCACCTATACACTGCAGGAGACCAGCTGTCCATAGACTGTTCCCGACCTTGCAACAATGTATGAACGTGACTGCATCCGGCGGTACCGCCTCACCAGGCCACTAATTCAGGAGTTGGCACCACATTTACAACCTGGCCGGATATATCCATCAGCGCTGACCCCCAAGGTAAAGGTGATGACGGCCCTACACTTCTTTGCCACCGGTATGTTCCAGTACACTGTGGCTGGTGCTGGTGGGATGTCACAGACCATGTTCAGTTATGTGTTTCGAGATGTATTGGAGGCAATGTTGTTATTCCTGAACCAGTACATCCAATTCCCAACACCAGGACAAATCACTGAGATTAAGAGAGACTTTTATGCCTTGTGAAGAATGCCGCATGTCATAGGCTCCATAGATGGCACACATGTTGCTTTGGTGCCACCACAGGCACATGAGCAGACATACCGAAACAGAAAACATTTCCACTCCATTAATGCCCTGGTAGTGTGTCTGGCAGCATGACCATCTCACATGTGTGTGCACGTTTGCTTGTTTCCGGTCCAGGGAAGACATGGCTTGTCAGTTCGGGCTGGACTGTTCCCATGAGGCACAGGGTCAGACTGATTTGCATATAGCCATGTCAGAACTGGGGTGGCAGAGTGGGCTAAAGAACGGTGATGGATTAAATCCAGATCTTTTGACTGGGTGCGAGTGTTTGATTGATTCAGATGCTCTGTCCATCACCACCCCCTTTTGTACCGCTTTTGGCCACCATAAGTGTGGCAGGGTATGCTCAGACGTGAGTCCCTTGCTCACTTTGCCACTGGATTCAAGCAAGCCGGGCTGAAGACGGCTGGAATGCCAGAAACCGGTCCTCGGAAGCTTGTTTCCGGTCCAGGGAAGACATGGCTTGGCAGTTCGGGCTGGACTGTTCCCATGAGGCACAGGGTCAGACTGATTTGCATATAGCCATGTCAGAACTGGGGTTGGCAGAATGGGCTAAAGAACGGTGATGGATTAAACCCAGATCTTTTGACTGGGTGTGAGTGTTTGATTGATTCAGATGCTCCGTCCATCACCACCCCCTTTTGTACCGCTTTTGGCCGCCATAAGTGTGGCAGGGTATGCTCAGACGTGAGTCCCTTGCTCACTTTGCCACTGGATTCAAGACAGCCGGGCTGAAGACGGCTGGAATGCCAGAAACCGGTCCTCGGAAGCTTGTTTCCGGTCCAGGGAAGACATGGCTTGGCAGTTCGGGCTGGACTGTTCCCATGAGGCACAGGGTCAGACTGATTTGCATATAGCCATGTCAGAACTGGGGTGGCAGAATGGGCTAAAGAACGGTGATGGATTAAACCCAGATCTTTTGACTGGGTGTGAGTGTTTGATTGATTCAGATGCTCCGTCCATCACCACCCCCTTTTGTACCGCTACTGGTAGTATGTCTGGCAGCATGACCATCTCACATGTGTGTGCACGTTTGCCTGGTTCTGTACACAACGCTTAATTCATGCGGATGAGACAGATACCAAACATGACACAGCTGCCGAACCAGCGTGCCTAGCTTGTTGGTGTGTAATATCTGTTTCCCTTGTGTTTTTGGCAACTTTAGAGGTTCACCCACTTCTCCAACCCATTGAATGTTTGTCTGTTTGTATGTAAGTGGCTCTAGATACCCAAACATACTGTGGTTGCTGACTCCCCTCAGGAACCCTGTAACACCTGCGGAGTTCCGTTATAATGAGGCACACGGCGGACCAGGAGAGTGATAGAGCAAAACATTTGGCCTACTGAAAACCAGATTCCGCTGCCTGGACAAGACCGGAGGCACCCTCCAATATGCCCCTGAAAAGGTGTGCAAAATCGTTATTGTGTGCTGCATGCTACACAACCTGGCAGTGAGGAAAGAGATGCCTCTCATCCAGGATGATGACTAACAGTGAATTTATTTACATGCATGTGTAGGTAAGTTGTACGTAAGTGGAAGTGCTGTACAGTGCAATAGGAATCCAAAGCTCACATTGCAGTTGGTAGTGTTGATTGATGAAATTTCTAGTGTAAAGTCCACGTCATTTGGAACATTGGTCCAACATAGACCTGCCATCACATGTGTGGGATTTAAGCAACAGTCAGCAAGGTGAACGCTTTGCACACATTGGATGATGTCTAGAACAGGTAGTCACGTCCTGGTGTTTTTGCATGGCTATCTGCCCCCGTACTTGTCCTTCTTCAGACGACCCCTCTTCTTCTTCTTCTCAGGGGGTCCCTCATGTGCAGGCTGCTGCGGTGCAGGGGACTCTCCGCCTGAGTCTAGCTCCCTTCCTGTGGCAGTTGGTGATGTAGTGGCAACTGATGTAGTTGGCACACGGAAGGTGTGGTCATGTTGTTGGCTATCTGGCGGTGGCATGTCAGTATGTCCCTATGCACCGCTGTAAGGTCATTTAAATTGTCAATTTTTTACTCCATCCGAGTCATGTGTTGTTCCACCCGTGACATGTAGGAGTCCATTCTGGCATGATGTGCAGCTTGCTGTTCTGGCATGTCCCTGAGGATCCCCACAACCTGGCCAAATCCTCCGGTGCTTTCCTGGTACGTATCTATGATGCATCCCAACTGCGGATCTTCCTGCAGTCCAGCCCCATCTGCAGGATGTGACCTCACCCTGGCCAACCTCACACCATCCTTACCCACATGGGCAGGACCAGCCCTGGCAGGCACAGGCAACACTGGGCCCCTGTCTGTGTTGTTGTCCGTCAGCTCCTGGCTGCCCGGTGTACCTGTGCCGGTTTTGTCCTGTTGCCTTGGTCTGTCTGTGTTGGAAAGGGTGATTGAAGTGTTTGCAGATGGTCCAGCACTGGTGGCAGTGTGCTGGAGCAGGAAACCGAGCCACACCAGAGGTGCCAGGTCATTCATCCTCGTCCGAAGTGGACTTGGAGGCATCCACACGTGGGAGCTCTGAAACATCCTGAGTGTGGAACTGGGATTCATCTTCCGTCCTTGCTGTGTCCCCAGCATCCCCTGTGGGTAGAAGAGAGACACACAATGTATGTAATGTTTCTGCACACGTGAACTATTCACACACATTACATTTGCACCTGCACATCATGAAGAGTGTACATACATTGCATTGTCCTACATTGCCAGAGACAGGTGTCTATTTGGGTTTAGCACAATGGCATTTGATGCATGAGCATTTTGATGGGCACAAAGAGCTGTGTGCATGGACTTCTCATATCATGATTTTTTGACTGTACATGGGCATTGCTACTCATCTGTCCTCATGTGCCAGACACAGGTGTGTCCCTCCTCTGAACATTAGTACTTTGACAATGACATACCTGAACTTCCACTTGCGATGTGTAGCACGTTTGGACAATGTGTGCTGGCATTTGTGCTTGTATTTGTGAGTAACATTGTTATGTCTGAACAACATGGTCACATTACAGTGTGGCTGCATTCACTTTGTAAATACTATTGTGTTGTTTGTGTCCCTAGTTGCCATGTCAATTCACATATTGGATGTTGTTGTCCGTAGATAATGATGTTGGGACAGAGTTCTGTGCGTGATGATGTCATTTATGTGATGGATCTCAGCCATGGTAAGGGGGATTAACCAAGGCAGATCGCAGACTTTCCAATGCTCATGAGAGTCAGGGCCAGGGGTTTGTATATTTGACTTATTCTGATTTGAGTTGTATGCCTACTCCTACCCAGTCCACATTACTCCTTAAGTTGCAAGTGAAAATGACAGTGAGGGGAGTGTTGTGTGAGGGATGCAATCAACTCTGCGCAATGTAGTAGTGGAATACAGATCACCACAGTACCTTGTGTAAATCACACCATGCTACGGTGTCAGCTATTTCACTGTGGCCATTCCATTCACAGTCATGTGTCACCTGTGAATGTTGTGTATGTGGTTTGGGTGGTGTGTTTTGGTATGTGCTCTGTGTGCACCTGCCCAAATGTCATGGAGGGCACATACCTTCACAGCCAGGACAGGGGGTAACCCTGCCACACTACAGGCCCAGACAGTGAGAGGAAAGATACAGTTGAAATGGCTGTCAGTGTGAAGTGTTTAGAGGGGGCAAGTGAATAGGTGGGACTTGCAGCCAATTCATACATCTTGCCCATGAGTCATGCATCTTGCCAGGGCATTTTCTTTTTGTGTGAATGGTCCCAAGGGGTGTATTTGTTTGTGCTGTGCAGGTGTGTGTATTTGCAGGATTGCTGGTATTTGTTGTACTTGCAGGCACACCTTCTCCCACAGAGGCCAGCCAATCCCCCCTGTAGGTTGCATCCATTGCAGGGAGCCGTAGCTCAAGTTCTGGATGTCAGGCGGTGCTATCCTGGTGTGTGTTGGTGCACGAGCCCCACCAGGCCATTGTGCACCCCATAGCAAGGCCCATATTGTCAGTACTTTTCCACTCCCAGTGAGGTGGACATGGTTCAGGGTGGGCTTGATGGACCATCTGGGTGGGGGTATGGTGTGTGTGACTGCAACTCCCATCAGGCTTTTGGATACACCCACACTCCCAGCATACCCCAGCTTTCTTCCTGTGACTCAGCTTCCCTGGGAGGTGGTGTTACTGTGCTGGCAAGATGGCTAACAGTGGAAACTTGGTGTGTGTTAGTGCTCAAGCCCCACCGGGTCCTTGTGCTCCCCATAGCAAGGCCCAGTGTCAGCCATATTGTCAGTACTTTTTCCACTCCCTGTTAGGTGGATATGGTTCAGGGTGGGCTTGATGGACCATGTGGGAGGGGGTCTGGTGTGTGTGACTGCAACTCCCATCAGGCTTTTGGATACACCCACACTCCCAGCATACCCCAGCTTCCTTCCTGTGACTCGGATTCCTTGGGAGGTGGTGTAACAGGTTTGTAAAGATGGCTGATAATGTTTGTTGGTGTTTCTTACCAATGCATTGCTGTATTTGTTGTTAGATTTTTGCATGCTATGACCTAGTGCTATATTACTCGGAGATAGCAGCTATTGTGTTTGGCATACACATCACTGAATTACTTTTTGAAGGCTTAATTGGTCTTTGCTAACGCTACTTATTTTCAATGTCCCCTTGGCAGTGATATGTGTGTGTTGTCACACAATGTTGACTAGATTGGTTGTGTACTCACCAGGCTCTGGTGTTCCTGTCAATCCATGGATGCCCTCCGGTGGGAGTATGGCCCGCACTTTATCCTCCCAAGACGTGAAGTATGTTGGTTTTGCGGGAGGGCTACCACCAGTACGCTGGCTTAAGGCATGCTCTCTGGCTATGAGCTTCTTTACCCTCCTTCGCACATCATAGTACCTGTTCTGGATGTCATCCTTTGTGCGCATGCAAGGTGCTTGTGCGTTCACCTTGTCGACGATCCTCTCCCACATCTTTGTTTTCTGTGACAGGGGGTTCTGTTGGACCAAGGTTCTAAATAATTGTGGCTCTACTCGGAGTATTTCATCAACCAATACTTCCAACTCACTTTCTGGGAACTTTGGATTCTTCTTGGGGGGCATGGTGCTGTGTGGTTGTGGAGATGGATGTGTGTGTGAGGGTGTAAGTGAGGGTGAGTGGGTGTCAGTTGTTCTTGCTTGTTGTGAGTGTGTTTGGGAGGTTATAATGGTGTGAATGTTGTGTGTTGAGTGAGTTGTGGTTGTAGTTGTCTTCTCAGCTGTGATGTGTTTGAAAATGGCAAAGGATCATGGTAGTGGATTTGGGCCTTTATGTAGGTGGAGTTTTGGGTGTGTCTTTGTGCATTTTTTTGGTTGAATTCTTTTTGATTTCGGCATTGCTTGTTTGATTCTTTTTCTCTGGATTTGAACGTGGGTTTTGTTGTGCATGATGGAGACGTTAAGTTGAGTGAAAATGATGCATACAGGGGCAGTCGGGAGGTACTCTGAGTCTGTCACACTCACAGTCTGCTGTGTTGCAGCGTTAGCATACGCATCAGTCGTAACAGGCTATTTTCAATGGTAGTCACGGTTTGCCATACCTCTCGTTCTTCCGGAATGTGCTCGGTGAAAGTCGTTTTTCTTTTGCATGCTTTGCATCGTACTCGTACACTCGTACGGAGCGTGTATGTGTCTTTCGGGTCCAATCCGGGTACGTGTCTGTCGGTATGTTTCGCGTTCCCTTTACTTGCGGATCACTGTTTAACGTGCGGCTCGGACATACGGACTGCGCTCTGTGAGACTCGTTTGGAAATGACACGCATGGCATCGTACTCGTATGGTTGTACAGAGCCTGTACTTGTGGGCCGGACTCCAATCCCAGTTTGTGACAGTCTGTACGTTTTACATTCCGGTTCGGGATTGGGTCCCAAGAGTGTTGTTAATCCCATACAAACTTTGCACCTTTTTTTAACAGTTGTCGTAAATAAAGGGTTTTGTCAGAGAAGGATTGCACAAATTTTGAATAATATTCGATGAGGCCCATGAAGGATCTCAATTGGTCTTTATCAGTGGGCACAGGAGCTAACTCAATTGCACTTAAAAGATTTTTGGGGGGGGTTTCCGCCGTGAGATGAGATCTCATGACCCAAGTATTCAGTTTGTTCCACCAAGAAGGAACATTTTTCTTAGCATAACGTTAGGCCAACATTAGCAATTCTATGTAATACTGATTTAAGAATTTGATTGTGTTCACACACAGAGCTACCAAGAATAAGGATGTCGCCTTGAAAGAAGACTGCCTTATCTATACCCCTAAAAATGTCAGTGACCATACGCTGGAAGACGCTAGCGGCAGAAAAAAGGCCAAAGGGTAGGCATGTAAACTGAAAAGTACCTTCGGTGGTGATGAATGCGGTTAGATGTTTTGAACTTTCGTGCAATTTGATTTGGTGGTATGCAATCTTTAAATCGAGTTTCGAGAACATTTTGCATCTTTCAAAATGGACACTAACTCGTTTATGTTGGGTAAGGGAAAGACGTCAGCCATAACACACCGATTTAAAGACCTCGGGCCCGATTCACAGAGCTAACTTAAGACAAAATCCTAAACTTACTACCATTTTGGTATTCATAGAAGGTACTTACTCATTTTGGTATTCACAGAAGTCACTTACTCATTTTGGTATTCACAGAAGGCACTTACTCATTTTGGTATTCACAGAAGGCACTTACTCATTAATGAGTAAGTGCCTTCTGTGAATACCAAAATGAGTAACTTACCATTTTGAGTAACTTACTAATTTTGTGCAACTTATTCATTTTGGTATTCAAAGAAGGCACTTACTCATCAATGAGTAAGTGCCTTCTTTGAATACCAAAATGAGTAAGTACCTTCAGTGAATACCAAAATGGTAGTAAGTTCAGGATGTTGTCTTAAGTTAGTTCTGTGAAATCAGGCCCCTCAAGTCCACACAAACCCTTAGCTTAGCATCGGCCTTCTTGGTGATTACCACCGGAGACACCCATTCGGAGGCTTCCACAGGCTCGATGACACCACTATCCAACATATCTTTAATTAAAGACTTCACTTCGTCTCTGACTACTAATGGCACTCTCCTCAACTTGTGTTGTACTGGAAGAGGGTTTTTAGGGAAAACTATTTTGTGGACATAGCCTTTGAGTAGGCCTAACTCTTTCTAAACACAATGTCAGCTCCTTTAAGAATGTCTTCTAAACTTTCATCTTCTACGACCATGACTTGGAAAGGGTGCTCTAGAATTTACTAGTATGTGCAGATCATATGGTGGATCCAGCCCAAAATGGGAGGTCCGCCTTTCGCTACATACATTTTCCCTTTGGTGAATCTACTGGAGAACGTAATATGAGCCACAAAGTATTCAAGTAGATCTATGGACTCTCCTTAATATCCTGCAGGAGAAATGTCCTTAGGTAATAACGATTTCCCAGACCACTCATGGTCAAACATGATCTTAGGAATGATGGTGTATCTAGAACCAGTGTCCACCATGAGTGAGAACTGTTGTCCATCAACCAATAAAAGAGCTGTGGGCCTGTTTCTTCTCTTATCATCATCTGCAGGTTCATCAAGATCATCTACACTAAGTATTCTATCATTTAAGTCTCTCCTCCATACTTCACTATCTTGGATGGAAGCAATACTGGGACGGGGCTTAGATCTGCACACGTTAGCAAAATGATCTAGACGATCACACTTAAGACATTCCTTGTTAGAAGCAAAGCGAAATTTGGAATCAGACATATGTGCACTACTACCACATCTAGAACAATATTTTGCAAATGATTTAGTAACAGGAACACATATCCTGCTCCCAACAAATTAGATCCAGATTTACCAAGAAGAAACCTCTGCCTGATGAGAAGGAACTGGGAAAGCTGTAAGGAGGAATACTGTCCCTGACCTGGGGGATTGGCCTGCAGTGGTTGCCTTGCTGCTAAAGGAGAGGAGAAAGACTCAAGGACTTTACTTTTGACTTGTGCTAAAAAAAGATCTCCAAGGGCTTGAGAGTGAGCTTGCCATCTGAACGAAGTCCCAGGACCAGTGGACTTCATTTGCCTCACAATCCGCTGCTGGAAACGCTGTTTTCAGTATTTGCCGAGGCCGGGAGCTGTGTACGCCTCGTACAACTAAATTGTGTCCAGCAACGCACCCTACCCCGCCTGTCCGCCTCAATCAACGCGACCAACGAACTGTATATCGTACCGTGACTGGCCGACCCCCCGCGTACAAACGCTTTGCCTCATCGAGTCATCCTGGTTGGTACGACCCACACACTGCCGCCGAAGTTCAAAGCTGCCGATCACATTTAAAAGGGGAGTATGCTCCGTACATCTGCCTCTAACCGCAGCCAAGACTGAACGCCGCGGCTCCCGCAGGACGGCTCATACGCCGCATCGTAAGCTGAACGTCTCGCACCCAGCACCATCCGCCTCACTCCACGTGGCTCTCCGCTCTACGCCTCGCACCGACGACTGCAACGAGCCTGGGCTCGCACCGTGAGAGGCCGACAACGCGTTGCATCACCTTCTGTTTTTAAAGCACCTCGTCCGTGCCGGACTCTTCTCATCAAGGTACTGTGTACGCCTCGAACCCCCATCCTAATACGCATCGGACGGAAGCGTCTGCAGCCTGCATTGGACTCTTTGTGTTGATTTTCATTGCCATAAGAGCCGAACTTAGAGACCGAGTCGCACAGAACTTAAAAACTACGCATTTAATAAGAACTCTTGATTGCAAATAGTATTGTGGTCATTTTTGTCGTTATGTTGGTCTTGTGCTAAGTCTTATATAAAAAGATAACTATTTTTGATATATTCCCAGTGTGGTGTCCATTTGTGGTGTTGTCACTTAGTTACTGTCTGTGGTCATAAATGCTTAACCTGCAAACGTCTCTGAGATAAGCCTTGTCTGCTCGCGCGACACTACATAGAGGGTGAGTAGGGGTTATTTTGGAGGGTAATCCCCTTGTCCTGACTAGAGGAGAGGGTCCCTGCTTGTTACAAGTACTTACCTGTGCCAACCAGAGACCCACAATCTAACATTAATGGTCAGCGGTGAGGATTTTGAATTTGCAATTGTGATTCATGTACAGTGATTGGTGAACACTACTTAGTGAGTTCAGACCATAATGCAACCACATACTTTTTGTTTTTTGTTTGCTAAGAGATCTCCATTTTTAAGAAAAGTCATGCCTGGTTCAGTCATTGTGGAGAAACCAGCCTCTGTAGTCTCTGACAGTGATGAAGTAGAATGTTATGACGAGAGACTAGAGAGCTACACCGTACCCCAGCTGAAGGGCTTCTGCAAAAAGTTCAGAGTTCCCCAGTCTGGATGTAGAAACAATCCAAACTACCAAAAGGCGCTGAGGGCCTGGATTGAGTCAAGGAAGGCCCCTGAGGATGTGGTGGAAATTGAGCAGGCAGAAAGCATCAATGGTTTTGGCTGAGTCCTGTCGCCTGAGGAGTTGGCAGACAGGAAGGAAACCCGAGCACATGAAATGGAGATGGCAAAAGTTAAATTGAATGGGCAACTGGAGCTGGAAAGTAAAAAGCTGGCTCTGGAAGAGAGAAGAATCCAAATGCATGAAATGAAGTTGAGGGAAATGGAGCTAAAGGCTAAAAGTTAGGAGCTTACTCCCTCTGGCGGCAGCACACCGCCAGTGCAGGTAGAATCAAGGGTGTACATACCAAAGGAAGTGGTTAAAGATTTTTTTTTTAAATGATGACATAGGGCAGTGGTTCAAGGCCTATGAGGTAGCCATGTCTTCCCACCGGGTCCCTGAGAGAGAGGGGGAGCGGGGTTGTGGGGGCAGTTCCTGAGTGAGGGGCGGGACACACTGCTAGATTTGCCCTCAGAGGTTCATAATTCTTACCCACACATGAAGGATGCTTTGATGATCAGGTATGCGTTAACTCCTGAGTTGTATAGACAAAGGTTCAGGGGTTGTGCAAAGATTCCTAACAGTACCTATGTTGAGTATGTAACTTTTTTCTGCAGAGCACTGGATGGTTGGGTGAAGGGTAGCAAAGTTAATGATTTTCAAGGTCTCTTTGATTTGATTGCGTGGGAGCACTTGTCTAGTAACTGTTTTCCTGATCTACGCCAGCACCTGATTGATAGCAAGCTGAATAACCCTTGGAAGCTTGCTGAGGAGGCGGACCGCTGGGTCAGTACCAGGGTCCACATGGGTCAAGTGGGAGACTCCGACAAGGGTGGGCAGGGTCCCCAGCAGAAGAGTGTGGGGGGACAAGGGTAAACAGAGGAAGTTCCAAAGAAGGCCCCAAAGTACTCCCCAAGGGAACCAAGGGAAAGGTTCTCAGCCTCCCCCACACCCGAGACCAACCGGGGCCACAACAGGCCCACAGGTTCAAAGTGGGCCCCAAAAGTGTTACAAGTGTGGTGAACTTGGTCGTTTTGCCGATGATCCCAAGTGTCGCCAGTTTAGTAGAACAATAAGAAATATGGGCAGTGGGTGACCATCAATGGCAAAAAGGTGGGGGCTCTTAGAGATGCAGGAGACAGTGTGACAGCTGTCAAGCATCATCTGGTGTCTAAAGAGCAGGTTGTCCCACATGCATTCTGCCGAGTCGTGAACGCCGACAACACTGAGAGTCAGTGTCCAATGGCTCAGGTTCCCTTTGAGTGGGAGGGGTCTCTGGTAATCTTTAAGTAGCTGTGAGAACTGCCATGCCTGTAGACTGTTTGTTGGGGAACGATTTGGAGAGCTCACCTTGGGAGAAGGTGGAGAAGAGTACTCACCTAAGGATGGTGGGTCTGCCTGACTGGGCGTGTGTGACCACCTGGTCAATGGCAGCCAGTAGGGGTGCTCAAGAGATCCTGGAGCCTGAGGGAGAGGCCCAGGGACTGGCCTTAGAGAGAAGACGCAGGAGGTGCGGGAAACCGGCCCCGGTAGTTCCCACGGTCCAGGAGGAAGCAGACCTTGAGGGGGATGCCCTGGAACCTACAGAGGAACAGATAGCTGAACTGGGGGACCTGCCTGAGCTGACCCATTGGCAGCAGGAAGGAGGCCCCTCCAGGGAGGAATTCTGCAGAGGGCAGAAAGAATGTCCTTCTCTCGTGGGTCTGCAGCAATAGGCTGCAGACCAGACCAACGGTGATCAGTCTGGATCACATTTCATTTACTGGGAGAATGACCTCCTGTATTCAGAGCCTAAGGTTGCTGAGCCTGGGTCAGCCCGTGCATTGGTGGTACCCCAGAGCTTCAGAGCCTTCCTACTGGGGCTGGCTCACGATGTGCTATTGGCAGGACATTTGGGGCAGGACAAGCGCTTTGAAAGGCTTGTCACCCACTTTTATTGGCCTCAAATGCGCAAGAGCTCAGACGTTCATTGCAGGACCTGTCAGACTTGCCAGGCAAGTGGAAAGAGTGGGAGGAAGCAGAAGGCTCCTCTCCAGCCATTCCCTGTGGTCAGTACCTCATTCCAGCGAGTGGGCGAG
Source organism: Lissotriton helveticus (assembly GCF_964261635.1). Lineage (NCBI taxonomy): Eukaryota > Metazoa > Chordata > Amphibia > Caudata > Salamandridae > Lissotriton > Lissotriton helveticus. The sequence goes on along the minus strand of NC_136068.1, from coordinate 1,621,419,921 downwards.
TGGGGATTGACATTGTGGGGCCACTGGACCCCAGGACAGCCATGGGCAACAGGTTTATCCTGGTCCCGGTGGACCATGCCACCCGGTACCCGGAAGCCATCCCTCTGAGGACAGTGACGGCCCCCGTGGTGGGACGTGCACTGATGGGAATTTTTTCCAGAGTGGGATTCCCTCTAGAGGTGGTGTCTGACCGGGGTACAATTTCATATCCAAGTATATGAAATTCCTTTGGCAAGAGTGTGGTGTAACCTACAAGTTTACCACACCTTACCACCCCCAAGGAAATGGGTTGGTTGAGAGATTCAACCGTACCCTCAAAGGCATGATAATGGGTCTGGAAGAACCCATGAGGCGTAAGTGGGACGTCCTCTTACCATGCCTTCTCTTTGCTTACTGTGAGGTGCCACATAAGTCTCTAGGGTTCAGCCCCTTTGAGCTCCTGTATTGCCACCCAGTGAGAGGTCCTCTAAGTCTGGTCAAAGAAGGCCGGGAGCAATCTCCCAGGAAACCTCCCCAGAATGTATATACCTACATGCTGGCCTTCAGGAACCAGACTAGGCGTTTCAGGCAACTTGCTGAGGCAAACCTGGAAGCCAGCCAGGAGGAGATGAAGCGGTGGTACGACCAGAATGCCACTCTGGTAGAGCTTCAGCCTGGTCAGAAGGTGTGGGTCTTGGTCCCCATGGAGCCTTGTGCGCTCTAGGATAAGTGGACCGGCCCCTTTGAGGTTGTGGAGCGCAAGAGTCCTGTTACCTATTTGGTGGACTTGCGGTCTCCCAGGAACCCCTTGAGGGTCCTGCATGTCAACCGCCTTAAGCCCCACTTAGAGAGGCCTGAAGTGGGCGTGCTCTTGGCAACAAATGCTGGAATGGAGGAGGAGACTGAGCCTCTTCCTGACCTCCTGGCAGCCACAGAGCAAGATGGGTCAGTGGATGGAGTTAATCTCTCTCCCACCCTGACTCCTGAGCAACAGAATGACTGCCGCCAGTTGCTGGGACAGTTTTCTGATCTGTTTTCCCTGGTTCCTAGTATCACAGATTGGTGCGTCCATGATGTGGATACAGGGGACAGCTTACCTGTGAAGCACAAGGCTTACAGAGTAACTGACAGGGTCAGGACTTGCATCAAAGGGTAGGTCTCAAAGATGCTTGCCCTTGGGGTGATTGAGTCCTCCAGCAGTCCTTGGGCCCGCCCAGTGGTCTTGGTCCCGAAAACTGCAGCGCAGGGCGCCACACCCGAACTCCGGTTCTGTGTGGACTACCGAGGGCTCAATTCGGTCACGAAGACTGACGCGCACTCCATCCCCAGAGCTGATGAGCTCAATGATCGGTTAGGGGCTGCTCGTTACCTCAGCACGTTTGACTTGACGTCTGGATACTGGTAGATCACCTTGACTGATGGGGCAAAAGAGAGGTCAGCATTCTCCACACCGGATGGGCATTTCCAGTTCCGGGTTATGCCATTTGGGTTACAGAATGCCCCTGCCACCTTTCAGAGGTTGGTCAACCTGGTGTTGGTTGGACTGGATGAGTTCAGTGCCGCCTACCTGGATGACATTGCAGTGTTCATTGTCACATGGGACGAACATCTGCGCCACCTCTGGGAAGTGTTGTTGGCACTGCGGAGGGCAGGCCTCACGATCAAGGCGAGCAAGTGCCAGATCGGGCAGGGTTCCGTGGTGTACTTGGGACACCAAGTCGGGAGCAGCCAGGTGGCGCCCCTTCAGCCCAAGATTGAAACCATCCTGGCTTGGGAACCCCCCAAAACCCAGACAGAGGTGAGGGCCTTCCTAGGACTCACCGGGTACTACAGGAGGTTTGTCAAGGGGTATGATAACATTGTTGCCCCCTTGACAGAGCTGACTTCCAAGAAGTAGCCAAAGAAAGTGATTTGGACTCACACCTGTCAAAAAGCTTTTGAGACCCTACCATGTGCACGGCTCCCGTGCTCCTGGCACCCAATTTCTCCAAAGAGTTCCTTGTGCAGACAGACGCTTCAGAGCATGGTGTAGGGGCTGTTCTCTCACAGATAACTGAGGAGGGCTTTGACCAACCTGTAGCCTTCATCAGTAGGTGGTTACTTCCACGGGAACAGAGGTGAGCGTGAGGCATTTGCTGTGGTCTGGGCACTGAAGAAGCTAAGACCCTACCTGTTTGGGACTCACTTCCGGGTTCAGACAGACCACAGGCCCCTCAGATGGTTGATGCAGATGAGGGGTGAGAATCCAAAGCTGTTGAGGTGGTCCATTTCCCTACAGGGTATGGACTTCACGGTGGAACATCGTCCTGGTTCAGACCACGCCAATGCTGACGGTCTGACCTGATTTTTCCGCCTTAGTGATGAGAACTCCCTGGGGTAGGGTAGTTCTCCCCACATTTCAGCTGGAGGGGACACGTGTTAGACCTGGCACCTTGGCGGGGATCTCCCTTCCACTTTTTGTTGCTGTGCCTCATGTGTTTTGCTGGTGTTAGCTGCTCGAAGCACTGTGCCACTGCCAATCATCAGTGCCACAGTGCAAGTGCTCCCTGTATAAAATGTATGTATTGATTGGATTCCATGATTGGCTTATTTGGTTTACTGTCAGACTCCAGAGCAGTGCACCAGGAGTTCCCAGGGCTTGTAAATCCAAATGCTGCTAGTGGGCTCGCAGCACTGGTTGTGCCACCCACAGAAGCGGCCCGGTAAAAGGTGTCTAAGGTCTGCCATTGCAGAACCTGCGTGCATTCTGGTACTGTCATGCTGACTGGGCAAGTGCACCCACTTGCCAGTCCCTAAACCTTCCCTTTACTTCATATCAGTCACCACTATGGTAGGCCCAAGGGCTGGGTGCATTGTAAGTATAAGGTAGGACAAGCCCTGATGTGTGTGGCATGTCCTAATAGTGAATTACAGCCATTTTCGTTTTTCACTGTTGCAAGCCTACCTGTTCTTCATAGGCCAGAATGGGTTGTTAGAATTGTTACCTTCTATGATCCTAACAGACTCAAGGAACATGGTAGAGATTCGAGTTTAGTGAGCCTGATCACAGACTAATAAAATATATCTTTTAGTAAAGTTTATTTTAATGTTCTGTGTTTGCAAATACCACTTTTAGAAAGTTGGTATTTGCTTGCCTAACCATTTCAGCCCGCCTCTGCTATGATGTGTATCTGCTGTCTAGTTTCTGTGAGTGACAGGGCTAGAGGATTCCAGAGGGCAGGGCTAGGTAGCCTGGTGGTGAATAGAGAGATTTACCTCCAGATGGGTGGGAGGAGTGCACCTGGACACTGAATAGGGCTGTGCTCTGCCACCACAATGCTGGCTCCACCTCCTGTGGAGCGTCTGATGTATCTAGCCTGCTCCCTGAATGAAAAGTTAGATACATATCAACAAAGTGCTCAAGAACTGGTTTTGGCTGGTCACAGGCCCCATCTACCCCAGAGGAAGAAAGGATTTAGGGGTAAAAGTATTGGGACCCTACTCCCAAGACATTAGATCCAGATTTACCATGAAGAAACCTCTCTCTGCCTTATGAGAAGGAACTGGGAAAGCCTTAGGAGGAATACTGTCCCTGACCTGGGGGATTGGCCTGAAGTGGTTGCCTTGCTGCTAAAGGAGAGGAGAAAGACTCAAGGACTTTACTTTTAACTTGTGCTAAAAAGATCTCCAAGGGCTTGTGAGTGAGCTTGCCCCCTGAACGAAGTCCCAGGACCAGTGAACTTCATCCCCCTCGCAATCCGCTGCTGGGAACGCTGTTTTCAGTATTTGCCAAGGCCGGGTGCTGTCTACGCCTCATACAACTAAATCGTGTCCAGCAACGCACCGTACCCCGTCTGTCCGCCTCAATCAACGCGACCAATGAACTGTAGATCGCAACATGACTGGCCGACCCCGCCGCGTACAAACGCTTTGCCTCATCGAGTCATCCTGGCTGGTACGACCCGCACACTGCCGCCGAAGTTCAAAGCTGCCGATCGCATCTAAAAGGGGAATCCAAGACTGATCTCCGCGGCTCCCGCAATACGGCTCGTACGCCGCATCGTAAGCTGAACGTCTCGCATCCAGCACCGTCCGCCTCACTCCACGCGGCTCTACGCCTCGCACCGACGACTGCAACAAGCCGTGGCTCGCACCGTGAGAGGCTGACAACGCGTCTGCATCACCTTCTGTTTTTACAGCGCCTCGTCCGTGTCTAACTCTTCGCATCAAGGTACTGTGTACGCCTCGAACCCCCATCCTAATACGCATCGGACGGAAGCATCCGCTGCCCGCATTAGACTCTTTGTGTTCATTTTCATTGCTGTAAGAGCGAACCCAGAGACCGAGTCGCACAGAACTTAAAAACTATGCATTTAATAAGAACTCTTGATTGCAAATAGTATCGTGGTCATTTTTGTCGTTATGTTGGTCTTGTGCTAAGTCTTATATAAAAAGATAACTATTTTTGATATATTCCCAGTGTGGTGTCCATTTGTGGTGTTGTCACTTAGTTACTGTATGTGGTCATAAATGCTTAACCTGAAAACGTCTCTGAGATAAGCCTTGTCTGCTCTCGCCACACTACCTAGAGGGTGAGCAGGGGTTATTTTGGAGGGTAATCCCCTTGTCCTGACTAGAGGAGAGGGTCCCTGCTTGTCACAAGTACTTACCTGTGCCAACCAGAGACCCCCAAATCTAACAGCCAGTCCATAGTTCAAAGTAAGTACATGTGTGCATGAGAAACTGCACAGGGAATGGGCATGCAAGGTGACAACAATAAGGCCATTGGCCAGTCCATAGTTCAAAGTATGTACATGTGTGCATGATAAACTGCACATTGAACGGGCATCCAAAGTGACAAACAGCAAGGCCATTGGCCAGTACAAAGTAGCAAAAAGTACATGTGTGCATGAGAAACTGCACAGGGAATGGGCTTCCAAAGTGACAAACAGCAAGGCCATTGGCCAGTCCATAGTTCAAAGTATGTACATGTGTGCATGAGAAACTGCACAGGGAATGGTCATCCAAAGTGACAAACAGCAAGGCCATTGCCCAGTAAAAAGTAGCAAAAAGTACATGTGTGCATGAGGAACTGCACAGGGAATCGGCATCCAAAGTGACAAACAGCAAGGCCATTGGCCAGTCCATAGTTCAAAGTATGTGCATGTATGCATGAGAAACTGCACAGGGAATGAGTAACACCGTACACTTGCATGGGAATTACTACAGCTCCGGGAATACCAATGGGCAGTACAGGCATCACTTTGGGACAGATGGGTTTGGGAGGGGGACTGTGCATCAGACTTGGCTGTCAGTTGAACTGGGAGGTAGCTGACTGTCAGGGCCAGTTGTCGGACTGGACCTGGGAGAGAGCGTACCAGCTGAGGTAGAGGCATCAGTGGCTGTGTGCACCGGAAGGCTGTTTGGACCGGGTGGCATGGTGGCACAGGGAGGCAGAGACATGATGCCGTGAGACACAGTGTTTGAGGGTGAATGTGGAGGGCTGCCTCTCCACTTCTTCGGGATTCGATAGCCAAGAATTGTCTTGGTAGGAGTGGAAAGTGTGGTGGGCAGAACAGCCTCACTCTCCACCAAAGGTGCATCAGGTGCAGGTGGTGGCCCTCCCTGTGGGGATTTGCTGGATCTGGTGGTTCACTTGGCCTTGCCTTTTCCCCTTCATCCCCTGTTGACCAGGTAAACCCCCCACATTGCTCTCCTGTCCCATCTTCACATGTGGGTGGGAGTTGAGGTTGTGGGTGAATCTGCGTTAGGGAGCTGTTTCTGTGGACTCTTTGCAGGCACCAGCTTCACAGCAGGCAGGGCAACTGTTTGTCTTTGGGAGCAGGTTTGCAGACCGAAGTGTCCTTGGATGGGGCTAATTTGGATGCATGTGAGCCTGAGGCTGGGTTCTTGGCTTGATGCCCCTGAGTGTCACCTGATCAACTTTTGCCTTTGCGCTCCTGTGTGCCTGTTTTTGTTTTAGGGATGGTGTCTGCCCTCTGGGCCGCTTGGAGTGCTGCTGTTGTCTGCTGCGTGTTGAGTACTTGGAACCTGAGGGCTGTGTTGTGTGGTCACTTACGTCAGATTTTGCCACTGGCACGGTGGTTGCTGAAGGGACTGGAGCTGGACTCTGAGCCTGTGACAACTGACTGGCTGCCGTCACTGTGGAGGACAAAGACTGGACAGTTCTGTGTAGCCCACCTACATCAGAATGAATCACCTCCATGTAGGCAACTACCTGTGCCAACTTCTTGTCATGATCCTGGAAGGCGTTCAGGAGACTACGCTGGTGCAAAAGGTCCACCGCCTCAACACTGAGGGCAGCAGTGGAGACAGGGGCAGGGGCAGCGGTGCTTGGGGGGCAGGACACTCTACCCTTCTTACTGCTGTGGGCACGGGCAGCACTAGTGGTAGTAGCCGGGAGGGTGTGCACTGGACAATGTGTGGTGGAAGAAGAGGCAGCATTCTCACTCCCTGTGCCCAATAACATTGAGGAGTCCCCGCTGGAGTCAGATTATGTTGATGTTGGTGTTTCTGGGCGTGAGTCCCCCTCCGAGGCACTGGTCACATCAGTCTCAGTGAGGTTGTGTGTAGAAGTCGTGCCAGAAGCTTCACCACTGGTGTCGGTCCCCTGTCTTTCAGTGCCCTTGGTAGATGCTGCAATAGACAGAGACGTAGGTTCAATATAGTACCATACTCACAGACATCATATGCAAGCAACGTACAAAACTAGAATATGATACCCCCCATGTTGCACACCACCCTGTTCAGTCTGCATGTGCAACCATAATGCAAAAATCAGAAGATGCATGGAAACATGCATTGTTGACATCAATGACCCATGTGAAGTTTACACAGCCAAGTAGGTGGCCCGTGCCTCGTTTTAACCTAACATACTCATCTTTGTAAGCATACCTACATGCCTGTAGGTGAGAGAGATATACACCTCAAAATGTTGTCTCAGTCACATATGGAGTCACTTTAAAGGGACAACACAGATACGGACTCAAAAATGTCCTTTTACAATGGCCATGAGCTACTGATGTCCACCATGTTGTGCTTTGAAGCACAACGACTGTTGCACATTGGTGTCAGATGTGTAGTACTCACAATTTTCAAGTTAATCACTGCACACATCTCCAAAAGAACACTAAGATGATGCACATTGCTGTTCACTGCCCGGTGCCGGCTATGACACCCATAATGCAGCAGATGCCAGAGGGCCACATCTCATCTTGCAATGTAAAGTGCCATTGTATTAAACACATGAGGGAGTACATGTAGCAAAAATGCATGACAGCTGCACTCAACACAGAGGCCACTTACCAGCCATTGCATCACACTAGAAACATCACAGAGCTCCGCACTGACTCAGGGTTGGGATACATGCAGTCACTTCACACCCAAAGTCACCCTTCACAGAATACTCATCCCCAAGTTGCTGCTGATGGGCCCTCAAATGTCAATCCAGCTCTGACTGTGTCACTGCCAAGATGCGTGCCATTAGCAGGGCTCGACAAATCTTAAAAATATCACTTGACCTGCAGGTCTAGTGACTAAAATGTTCTACTCGACCTAACATTAATTCACACGACCCACTAATTGGTTGCATACAGATTTTGCAGTGTTGTTGATCTATGACCAGTAAGACATGATCAATTTTTCGAGCATCATTACTATTCTCTCTGCAATGTTTTGAAAGTTACAAGCACGGCCTCGGTTAAACACTCAGCATTACTCGGGTACACCACGGAACCTTAAACATGCTGGAGCTCTGCCTTAGATAAACACTCTAAGCCACTTGGGTACACTGTACATTAAACAAACTAGAGCGTGGCCCTGGATGAATGCTCTTAGCAGTACTTGGTACACTGCTGTACTTTAAACATACTAGAGTACGGCCTAGGAAAGGGCATATTGCACCATGGCTTGTAACAGAAGTAACTATGACTGGAACGTTTTTACGGGCTCTTGCATTTGTATTTTAAGTACCTGCTATCAGACCAGTGTGTAAGCACAACGTGGGCCATATAGACAATACTGCCCTGCTTGCTCTTGACATATCGTCATTTTCCATCACTCTCCTTTGCCGGTCGCTGACGTGGGGACCTGTCTGTCAAGAGACGGTGAAGCCTCTTACTGCGATTTCACATCATAGATTGATATTACAACCTACCCCTACATCTGTTTCACTTCCTGGTGGGCTCCATGGCCTGGCCTTTTAATTTAGTGAAGTCGGCACAGACCAGGTCCTTCTCATGAACGGTCATGCTTCATATATAGTTAATTGCAGAGAATCACCCAGGGAAATAAAAAGATATGCGTTTAACGTGGTTGGTTGCACAATTTGAAGTACACGTATATTTTCGTTCTTGTTCACTTTTCTGCAGCCTCCTTATATTTATACCACTTTTATCTTTGCCAACCCACCCGTTCACTCCTTCCTTACTATAGATCGTATTATGCAGGTAAATATTTTTCTAATTAAAATAACAGGGAATTGTAGGCTGCTGTTTACCCTCTCTGCTGTTATACCGCGGGTGCACCCCCGACTTCACCCGCCTTTCAGAGCTGGGTAATCCAATTTCTAATATATGAGAAAACACAATTTTCTGCGCTGACATCTGGCTCCTTGATGAGCAACCACTGAACGAGGCATGTGCAGTGAGTACCCTCTGGCCGCCTGTGCCGCCCTCTAAGTAGATTTCATGAATGCTTTGCAGTTTCGAGATCTCAAACTACACCTTTCTCATGTGCCTCATCTAGCTCTGGTTCTCTGAGCACTATCAACCTTCTGATTGCAGGCAGTTCGCAGTGCCAATGTGATCGCACACATTAATTATAATTATGCCTAATGCTTAATTTCTATTCAAGTAGGTTTATTTACGTTGCCGGTAAGTTTGTGCTTTTCCAGGATAGAAGACTTGAAGTCTGAAATAAAACCCGGGTAACAATAGCCCCCGCTGTGGGTTAATCCCCTTCAAAGCCACCCTCCCTCAGCAATTGGAGAAAGAGCCCCTGACCGGCGGCTGTGTCCCCATCCAAGCGCACTTACCGTAGGGCCCCCGCAGAGATATCCAGCCGTCCTCAGCAGGCGCAGGCTCAATTCACGGGCAGAGCTCCACTCACAGGGCTCCCTGGACCATGGTTAAACACCCCAGGTGCATGAGGAGAACTTCTGCTCTGCTAGGGCGCCACTGTCGTTCATTGCCTGCCTCTAGTCTTGGGTACAGGGGTTGGCAAAGGCAGTTAACACTCTTGTCAGGCAGTTATCCTTCCGTGGCTCATTGTTAATCAGCCAATGAGAAACGTGTAAACATGCTCCCATACACTTAACTGTGCGGAGATTAGCTACCATCTGATTGGCTGATTGCAACTAGGTCTCAGTAGACCGAGCCCGCGTTGCAATCAGCCAATCAACACCTTTGCTTTTCCCGCATTTGGTCACGGCAGTTCATGAATATTTCACCCAGCTGCCCTCTAGAGCCTTCTACCAGCACTGCACTTTAGCACAGCCACAGAACTCACTCGCCAGGCCGGTCAAGTAGGCCTGAAAACTGTCTCGCCCTGAAAGAAATTGACTCGCATTTGCGAGCGGGCGAGTACATTTTTCGAGCCCTGATTAGTGATGTCATGCTCATGCACGCCAGGACGGAGCAGCCACAGCGTCATCTAGGCCACGTTTTTGCTCTGCCAGCAGATGTCATCCCACCTCTTGTGACAGTGTGTGTCGTTGGTTGGAAACACCCAGAGCCCGCACCTTGCGTGCAATGGCCCCCCCATACAGCCTTACACTGGTAGACTGTAAGCTGCAGGCATGTGAGACAAGAAGAGGAAGTTTCAGTGACACTGTGTCATGTCCCACTGTGTCTCAGTACAGGAGCATGCACAAACTTAGCACAGCTACACAGAAATGTCGAGCAGAGGCCATACAGCATGACACATACATTTGCATCGGATAATCGCATAGACATGCATGCAGGTATAAGGATGGACACAAATTATGGCCATCTCATACACATGCAGAATGCCAGCACAGAAAGCAATGTGAAGAAGGCCCTCATGTGTGATGCAGTACATGAGGGAGCAAGTCATGCATTACATTGTAAATGATGTGTCCGGGCGGACTCACTGTGACCAACACTACACACCCCTCAATGTCCTTGGCCTGTGAATGGCTCACTGTGTCATGGAGTTCACATTTAGGGCCATGATCTTACATTCTCACACCTTCATACAGACAACTTCATACATGATTATTGACAGTGATTATTGAAACCAGTGGCATATTCATCAGGTGATTTTATACACTGAACCTGGTTGGACTTGATTGTTGTTTGGAGCTTGGGCGGCAGCACACGCAGCACATGATTGGACCACAGATTAAGAAACGCATTATATTTTTGTGCCAGGATATTAAGAACTGTGGCTTAGGTGTACTCGTTGTTTGAACTAGGGACTATTGAAAGGGATTTCGGAACCTCAATACAGAAATTCGTAGGCATCTATATTGTATTTAAAGATCCTGGATGACAGTGAACCACAGGAACTTTTCATATCATTTTTGGGATACGAAGATTTCATTTTTTGCTTGATTATAAATCCGACAAATACACTAGAATCCCTTATGATGTCCCGGATGGGGACGAAACGCGTTGGCTGTTAATCTGTTAATTGTGGTTTCATGTGATATAAATTAATGTGTCTACTGGAAGCTGGCTGAATTGAATACATACTACAGAATAAAGAAAAATCAACGTTAATTTTCGCTTGTTTTGAGGAGCATTTATATAAATTGTTGATATTCTAAAATACGTATAAGAAAACTGATATATTATTGCATTTGATTTAGCATACTCCTTTCAATCTCTAGTTTTCTCAATGTGAAGAAGGCCCTCATGTGAGGTAGCAAGTCATGCATTACATTGTAAATGATGTGTCCGGGCAGACTCACTTTCACCAATACTACACACCCCTCAATGTCCTTGGCCTGTGAATGGCTCACTGTGTCATGGAGTTCACATTTAGGGCCATGATCTTACATTCTCACACCCGTCTCACAAAGTCTGTCTTGTGCAATCCTCATGCCTAAGATACCTCATTGATGAATAGGGTGGAAGACCACACATATGTCTCACTCTGTCCATATACTGATGGGTCCCTGTTGAATTTGGCAGTATCTGTGCAGGCCAGGGGTACTCACACCGAGGTAAAAGGTGGGCCATCAGAACATTCACATGCATGTACAATATGAGAGGGCAAACACTGCCTACACATTTGAGTCAGTAAACATAATGAAAACAAGCATTGGCATAGCCAATAGGTCTCGCCCATGGAAACTTATATTTAGCCATGCAGCACATTATCCCATTAAGAATACAGTCATTCTCATAAATTAAAGGAAGACATTTAAAACCCAATAAATTACTGGGCAAGAGGTGCATTATCTACGTATTAAAGTATTGTGTTTCCTTACTTACACTGAAGTCCTACCTGTTCAAAACTAACAACAAAGGAAAAGAAGTGAAAAATCAAGAAAAAAAACGTTTTATGTCGCCGTCTAAAGGTGGCATGCATATGCTTGGGAAAAAGTAACATTAAACCTGTTGCAAAAATAAATTGTTAATTGAAGCAGCACCTGTGCTGCACTTGTTCAAAATATCCAGGGTCACATGGGATGCAACGCATCAGATAAGGCAAGCTGAGAGTGTGGTGGAGAGAGGAGAGTCCGAGCGGGAGAAAGTGTGAGGGTGAAATAGTGTCTGTGAGATAAGGGAGAGTGTCTGAAAGCATGTGTAAGAGAGAAATGTGTTTTAGAAAAATGTGTATGAGAGAGAAATGAGTGCACGAGAGATCTTGGGTGCGTGTGTTGAGAGCGTGTGCGTGGCTGGTGATGGAGAACAAGGTAAGGGGAGGCGATAAAAATGAGAATCTACGGCCTCCGCCGATTGGTAATAGCAGATGCAGCTTGGGGCAATTCTTAATCATGTGTGACATAACATATGATTTATATATATATTAAAAATCACTAAGGCGTGCCGTGCCACAGAAGGAAACATACTCAAGGGTGGTACTCTATTCCATGTGCGATCAAAGACAGTAAGGGACAACGTTAGGACAATGTAGCAGTATTTGGGGAGGTTGTGCTTTTCTGAGAAGTGCAGTTGTGTCTACGGTACTGTGCACCCTTGTATTCCTCAGACTGGTGGAGGTTCCTTAGTTTTTTCATATATACCATGTTGGGAGGAGACAGTCCAAAGGATATCCTGATGGGTAAGTGGAATTATTGTGAGGCAGAGAACTTGGGTGTGAGCTTTGATGACCAGTTGTGAAATCAGACAGGAAGTGAACAAAACGTCTCTCCGATCCTCAGATTATGGTTTCGGGTGCCAGACTTTTTGCATGAACTCTGGGTGCACTTGCGATATCACAACTCACTAATTATTATTCTATTGGAAAAGTTCTCGTCTCATAGGGAAGTTATTAAACATTATCACTTGACATGGTATCACTTAATACTATAAAAATTATGGAAACCCAAATGTTGCAAATACACTCACGACAAGGGGCTGATTTAAGATGTACCCTTTGCCCAACTAGACATGGGGCAGGTTTATGGACCAAGAACAAGGACAGTGATCCTTGCCGAAATGGAAACTTGCTGCTCTCAGATACTCACACGCATTCACAGTGGGTGGCGCACCAAAGGCAAGGGTTTACAGATCTCTCCATTTCCTGTTGGACAGACCTTTTCAGTAAAGGACTCTATTTTAAAAACCATAATTGTCTACAGAATTATTTATGCCGTTGGTTCAATTGAACCCAGGCTACAAATCCCAAAACGCACTTGTTAGTTCATTGAGAGCACAGAGCTGGAAACAATATGCTCAATGGCATAGATTCATCTGGAAATCCAAACAGTGGGCAGAGCTTTGGGACCATACAAGGCCTCTAGCATTTCTGAGTTCCATGCAGGAATGGGTCACCTCTTTCTTCTCACCCAGGCCAGGTTTAAGTTTTACACCTGGGACTTATAGTCCTGCCAATCCTATAAAAAAATTCAAGGCTACAAATAGCCTGCTAGGGAAAACCCTGAGCTGGAGGTGCTAATTGTACATGGTAACGGGAATGTTGTGATTAAACTCGTACTAATATCAATTTGTATGCCACACCAATGGTGTCTAGCTAAGGCATGCGAAGGTCGGACCCATGGCACATGTTCAGGGAATCCATCCATTATGAATTGTGTTCCCCTTGGCTTGTGCTACACATTCCTGCACTAGCAGCACATCGTGCAAGCAGGCACATTAACCTGCTTATCTATCTCAGTGAAGCTGCCTGGGTTATTGAGGGTGTAGGAACCTCCCTGGCAAGGACCCAGCCCTCCTAGAACCATGCTGGAAACCCCTACTAACAGCACATAACTTACAGCAGGCACATTAACCTACTTAGCTATCGGGACTGCGCCATCTAGTCATGGCCAGTTAGGGTGAGACCTCCCTCGCATGGATACAGTCCCTCTGGACACTCCTGCTCTGATAGCAGTGTGGCTGTGTGGCTACTTGCACAGCAGGTGCAAGTAGCCACACAGCTATCCAAGTGCGGGGTCAGGAGCTGCTAGCTAAGGCTATAGGTAGCCTGAAACCCTGACATATATTCTGGCTGCCCTCCTTGACCTTTGTCGGACTCCTGTGCTGCAACAACACATGACAGGTGCAGTAACCCACTCAACTACCCCAGCGCTAGTGCATGTGTCAGTCAGAGCCAGGGATGGCCTTAAACCCTAGCATAGGTCCTACCCACCATGCTTTAACAGCACACAGCAGGTACATTATCCTCCTTAGTTCTCTCAGTGCGCGTTCACGACTAGTTAGGTTCCGTGGTATCCTTGCAGGAGACTTTTGCTCCAGCAGGTGCATTATCCTCCTCAGCTTCGTCAGTGCGAGTCAGAGATTTAAGTGAGATGAACAAACTGGTGTTTCTCTCAAAGCGGCGTGGTCGATATAATTAAGGGCCTGACTTAAAAACACCTAAGCTAAAAATATATTCTTAGCAGTGTGAAGTCCGACTGCTATTTTGTTGTTTCTGTCATTTCATCTAGATATATGATACAACAAGTAACATGATACAGACAACAAGTCAGGAATATTGGTTTTGTTAATGGGTATTAGTTGCATAAGCTAAATAAGCAACAACTATGACTTTGTCGTGTATACTATTGAAAAAGCTTCAGTTCTGAAATGCTGAGACTGTGAAAGAACTACAAGTCTCTTGGAAGTTACAACAAAGGCAGTAAATGGGTGGTGGTACTGCTGCACAGTTAAGATTTGTTTTTCACCTTGAAGGTAAGGGCAAAAACAGAGAGCCCAATATGGACCCGTGCAACACTTGCTTTTTTAGAGCAACCAATGCTGAGCCCCAGCAGGACCCGGCCCACTTAAAACCCTGGTGCAAGTGCATGTCACCTGGGGCGAGGGATAGCCATGCTAGATATTTTTGCACTAGCAGCACAGCGCAGATGCATTACCCCCCAGCTCTCTCTCAGCACCGGGGCCCCCGCCGTTGCTGCCTCCCCCTATCTGCGCTCCCCATCGCCTCGCCATAACCTCGAGTCGTTTTTCTGGGCGATGCATCGGGTCCGCACCGGCAGCCGGCCGTGCAGCTGGTGAATAAGCGGCGCTTACCTCGGCTCGGTGGCTGTGCACAGCTCAGATTGTGTGCAGGACGCGCACCCGCTGCTCCGGTGCAATTCCCCTATCAACCTCCTGCAGCCGCCGACTCCACACGAAAGCCAAGGTTCATTATCAATTTTCAGAAAGAGAGAGAGGGAGATAGGGAACAAACGTGGGCTTCCGTCAGAACAGGCCCTCACCGCCACTGTCTTAAATGGCACAGAGCCTCTCTGAGACGGCTTAGTGGGCTGTAACATGGATTTAATGAAGTAATGCCCTTTTCCGCCGACCCTCCGGGGCTGATAGGTCACTCCTGTCCCCGCGCACCTGCGCCCATAATGTTATCAGCGGCGGCTTCTGGTCCCTGGCTGTCACTGCAGGAGCCCGCATAGCTCCTTTTTATTCGAGTAACGCTGGCTGAAACAAGAGAGAAGTGATGGGGGGCTGGTGCATCCGGGTCCAGGGTGGTGGGGGTGCGTCCCAGATCAACACAAAACGTGGCTATGACCGACAGCCTATGTAGCAAAAACGGGCCAAGGGCATGTGTGTCATTCGAGCTAGAAGAAAACACTACATATTCGAAATATGACAAGCGCTGCCCCGCGGCCACAAAAGTTAAAGAGTACTTGAGGGGTGGGGGGAAGTGCAGCCTAGAGCAGTCAGCGTTTCCCTTGTGGGAGCCAGCGCGATAATGGCTAACAAATGGCGCTGCTCGCTCCCGCAAGGGAAACGCCAAACGTGCACGCGTTGCCATTGAAGGCAATGCACGTTTTTGCCCGAAAAAGCTTATCAATTCCAAGAGGTCTCTTCCTTCAGAAACGCATTCACGTTGCGTAGGCGAGACCTAAAAATGGAAAGAGGATGTTTGAGAAGTACATCAATCTGATGTATCATTGGTGAATTTCCACTAAGAGTGTCACCCTCAGGCATTTAAATCATGGGCATGATGCTTACATATCCATGGTGGCAATATTAAAAGTGTACACACATCCTTCATTACCCTCTGGACGAAACACATTTGTAATGTCACAAATGAGCATGTGAAAACCTAATGGACTCCATTAGCGCAGGCAATGATTGTTCTGACTTCCACTTTCCAAACCAGCAGTTTTACTGTATGGCTGCAAAAACACTGCATGTCCCTCCCATCCTGAAATGCAGCCAGGGATCTGTGGAAATTAGGCTACAAACCCCATTTACCTGAAGTCAGCATCCTAGGAAGTGTATCACACAAACTTGCACTCACAGGCACATACTACATCAGATCAACTTTATGTGTGCACTCTTTGCACTCTCCAACTTTCACTCTGAAACACTTACCACTACATAAGGAGCACCATATAGCCTCCCATACTGTCAAAGCACCTCGTTCACCAGGACCTTCAGCTCCTCTGTGGTGAAAGGATGGGCTCTGATGTTCTCAGTTCTCGCCATCACTGGGTCCAGGAGACAGGAACAGCAGCAGTTGGTGGTGAAGAATGGCAGGCAGCAGTGTGTGGATGCAGTGGAAATGTGTGGCTCTCTCCCACGCTTATATAGCCCCCTGCAGTTGTTTCAGTGTTACTCAGCTGCTGCATTTGGTGTTCCAGGTCAGCTTTTTTCAAATGTGCCCAATGACTAGCCATGCGGTAGCGCAGCACGCCTACCGCAATTTTCAAATGTGTATTTCACTACCACGATCGCGGTTGACATTGGCTGATGTGCATGGGCATTGGCGGTGTCACACTGCAGGGGCCAGGTGGTCGCTACCCCAATCGTACATCTTTCAATTGGTGCCAATGTCTGCAATTGCGGTGGCGGTGCTCACTTACGGCACCGATGAACACATTATGCTGTGGCAATGCAATGGCTAGTTCTCAGCATTGAACGGTAGACACTTACTCTGATCATGCCACCAGATAGTGTAATTTAATGCTAGTGTGACATTCAACTCACAGATGACTACACGTGTCATGTCAGTGCACAGGATTACATGCTTTGGCATGTACACCCTCACATGTCACTTATGACGTTGTTGTGCATGTACCGAGATATGTTGTGTGATGGACTCTCAAATATGTCCACATTTCAATATTGGGAGATGGCTAAGCAACCAATAGTAATGATGGACTGGCTACGTAATGTGCCTAATTCACTGTGTAGATTGCTGAAATCATGTTTATACTTGAGCTTTATGCACGCTTTATGCACACATTGTTTATTTATTTATTTTATTTATTTATTTTAAAGGTGTTCTATAGCGCTGGCTAGACCCAGAGGTATCAGAGCGCTTTACAGGAATGTGAGGAGGTACAGTATACAAAAACACTTGATCACAAATATTGCAATAAGAACCAATATAACCAACAAAGCAGATAAATATGAAAGCTATTTATAAAAGAACTCTATTAGGTAACTAGGGTAGTTTCGAACATAGGCTAGGGTAGTTGGGAGAGGGTGAGAGAGAAGAGATAGGAGGGAGACAAAGAGAGTATGAATTTGGGGAGTAGAGGTCATTTGTAAATACAGAGAACAGGGAGGAGGGTTCGGCGGGAAAGAGTAGCATGAGGGAGGGGCTTTAGGAGGGAGAGTGAGGAGGGGATAGAATTTGAGGGAAAATAGAGGGGACCCTGACGGGGGCGCAGAGCGTGAGAACAGTGTCATAGGTAGGAAATTATCGACCCCAGTATTTGTTGAGGAGGTAGGATTTTAGCTCTTTTTTGAAGTTGAAGTAGGAGAGGTTACAGCGTAGGTCTTTAGGCAGGGAATTCCAGATGGAGGGAGCGTTTCCGGAGAAAAAGCGAACTTGTGTGCATTTCTTCTTTAACAGGGGGGATAAGAATGAGGGCGTTTGTGTTCCTCATCGGTCAGGCGCAGCCTGCTTTGTGTAGTTTGTCTGAGAGGTAGTGCGGGGTGTTTTGGTGACGGGCTTTTTGCGTGATACATGCAATCTTATTGGTGAATCCACCTTCAATGAGTACCCATTTGAATGTTTTCAGGTCGGGGGAGATGTGGTCGAAGCGTTTGTAGTCAGAGATGAGTCTAGCAGCTAGGTTGAGCACCGATTTGAGTGGAGCTAGATGGACTTTTGGTGTCCTCGCGAGGATAGAGTTACCATAGTCAATTCTCAACAAGAGCAGCAATTGGACAATGGTTTTAAAGTCATCAGCTGGGATGAAGCGTTTATTATTCTTGAGATGACGGAGAGTGAAGAGTGCTCCTTTTGCTGAGGTTTTTAAGTGGGAGGTGAGAGCAAGGCTATTATCAATGGTGATGCCAAGAGACTTAACTGAATTGGAAGTGATGAGAGAGCAGGTGAGAGCATTAAGATCAGAGATCCAGTCTTGTATGGGGAATGCGTTGTTTTTAGGCAAGAAGAGAATGATTTCGTTTTTTTAGAGTTAAGTTAAGTTAAGTTATTTGTGGAACCATGATAGGATCTTGGTCTGGGGTCCCACAGGGCTCATCCTTGAGCCCCACACTCTTCAACATGTATGTGGCCCCTCTTGCCAGGCTTGTAAGGTCTTTCGGATTGGAAGTACTGTTGTACGCCGACGACACCCAGATTATGGTCTCCCTCACTCAATCTGTGGAGACTGAGTCCTCCAATTTTAGGAATTGCATGAATGCTGTAGCAGGTTGGATGACCAAAAACTTCCTCAACTTAAATGGGGAAAAGACAGAGGTCCTTGTCTTCGGAGGTAAACAGGAAGTCTGGTCGGCTGACTGGTGGCCTTCTGCCCTTGGAACCTGCCCTACACCCACCCTTGCAGCTCGCAATCTGGGTGTAATATTTGATACCACACTGTCCTTCGACAAGCAAGTAAATAGAACCGTCTCCACCTGCTGTAGAATCCTAAGGATATTGAGAAAACTCTCAAATTACCTCTCCCTGGATTCTAGGAAACAACTTTTGGTTGCCCTTATTTCCTCACGCCTAGACTACTGCAATGCCCTTTATCTAGGCATAAATAAGAAGCTGGTCCTACGTTTGCAAGTTGTGCAAAATGCAGCAGCCAGGTTTGTTGTTAACGCCCCGAGACGATCATCAGGTTCTTCTATTAGAAAAAACCTTCACTGGCTCCCTATGCAGTCTAGGATAAACTTTAAGGTTCTCTGTCTCACCCACTGTGCCCTTCATGGATCCGGTGCAGAAGACATTAAGGTCTCTTGTTTCATTTTATACCCCTGGAAGGGCATTACGCTCTGCCAACAAGAACCTTCTGTCAGTCCCGCGGACTATGAAGGCCAGATGGGGAGGGAAGGCCTTCTTTGCCCTTGCCCCGAAACTCTGGAACCTACTGCCAAACAAACTCAAGGGACTCGTGTCCCTCGCTCCTTTCCGCAAAGCCCTAAAGACCCGCCTCTACACAGGAGCCTTCCTTTAGGCTACCCCCTGCTTACTTTCTACTCAGCCATTCCATCTTATGCGCCTTGATGCCTTTGGGCTAAGTCTGCGCAATACAAATCTAACTTCATTCATTCATTCATTCATTTAGGTGGAGGATATCAGAGTGGGATTTAATCTTATAGTAAAGTTGTGTGTCGTCGGCATAAAGGTGGTAATTGATTCCTGCTTGGATGAGGGTGGGGGTTTCCATGAAGAGGCTGAAGAGAGCAGGAGAGAGAATGGATCCCTGGCTGACACCGAGAGAGATCAGAGTAGGGTTGGAGAGGCAGTTCTCGATTTTGATTTTTTGGGTTCTGTGTTGGAGAAAGGAGGTGAACCAGTTGAGAACAAGGCCATTGAAGCCAAAGCGGACTTTAAGGGTGTTTAGTAAGGCAGTGTGGTTAACAGTATCAAAAACAGTGGATAGGTCGAGGAGAATGAGAAGGCATGACTCACCTTTGTCGAGTGAATGATGTATGTCGTCCACTATATTGAGTATGGTAGATTCTGTGCTGCATCCTTTTCTGAAGCCAGATTGCAGTGAGTCAAAGAGGTCAAAAGTGTTGATGTGATTATCTAGTTGGAGCAGGGCGCATTTTTCAAGGGCTTTGAAGCGAAGAGGGAGGTTAGAGATGGGGCGGAGGTTATTTGGGTCATTAGGATCTGCTTTAGGATTTTTGAGAATGGGTGTGATTTGACCCAGTTGGAGGGAGGCGGGAACACACCCCGTGGCCAGGAAGGAGTTCATAATGGTGGTCCAAAAAGGGGCAATGATATGTTTAAGGTCTTGGACAAGGTTAGGGGGCAGAGGGTCTTTGGTGTGGGAGGATGGTTTTAGCTTAGCGATGATGTTATAGACTTCATGTTTGGTGACAGGGTGAAAATTATGCCAGAGGCATTGTTTTTATGTTGCTGGGGGAGAGAAGGGTTGGATTCCGGTGGGAAGGAAAAAAACGGGAGATGGGCAGGGATAGGAGGAGGATTTCAAGGGGATGGAGATTCTGGAGAAATTTTATAAGAAGGTAGTGGGTAAGGCGAGAGCGGATTTAAGATGAAGGATTGGTCTATTTTGGTGATTTTATCCGAGAAGAACTTAGCAATTTCTTCACATTTCTCTTTAGAGGCCGTCAGCTTTTGTGGGTCAGAGGATGTTTGGTTTTTGACAATGCTGAATAGTTCTCTAGGTCTATTTTTGGCCCTATCAAGCTGTGTGCGGAAGAAGGCAGACTTTTCATTGAGAATGTGTTTCTTGTAGTTGGACCTAGCTGATCAGAGGAGGGCTGGATGAGAGGGGGACGGATGTTGCCTCCATGTTCTTTCAGATTGTCTAAGAGAGGGCCAGAGAGATCAGAGTTGAACCAGGATTTGGAAGGAATGTTTCTTTGGGTTTTAAGTTTGGGGGGGGGCAATTGGTCAAGGACCTCAGTAACTGATTTATTATAGTGTTCAGTGAGGGCTTTAGCATTTTGGGGGTGGGGAGCTAGCAAAAGTTGAGTGTTGATTTTAATTTCAAGTTCGCCGGGGGGCTAAGATCAAAGTTTCTGGACAGTTTCTTGAGTTTGATGCTTTTGGCGTGGCTGGGAGGGGGGTCATGGTGCTGATCGTGAAAAGGATGAGGTGATGATCGGACCAGTCGATCGGGATGATGCTGGCAAGGGGGGCCAAATCATCATTAGTGATGATGGCATCGAGAGTGGCCCTTTTGGAGTGGGTTGGAGAGTGGCAGATTTGTTTAAGGTCACTGATCTCCAGGAGATTCAAGAGGAGATTAACTGCATGGTCTTTGTTGTCATTCCAGTGGAGGTTGAAGTCTCCAAGGAAGAGGTTTTTTGAGTTGGAGAGTGAGGATTGGGTGAGGAGGTCGGAGAGTTTCTCAGCGAAGGGAAGGGATTCTACAGGAGGATGGTAAATGTTATGTAGAGAATAGGGGGGGGCGCCCTTAATTTTAAGTTTAGCTCCGAGATATTCGAAGGTGATGGGGTCAGTGTTTTTAACAAGGGAGATTTGGAGTTTGTTTTTAAAGATGATGGCTAGACCACCTCCAAATCTATCGAGTCTATCTTTTCTGAGTATGGAGTAGCCTGGGGGGGAGAGTAGGTCAAGGATAGAAGTAGAGTGGTCATTGAGCCAGGTTTTCCTGAGGAAGGCAATGTCAATATCTTCGCTGAGGATGTTTTCAGCTATTTCAGTCGCATGCCGGACAGCTGAGCAGCAGTTGACTAGCATGCATGCGAGGGGTATCAGCTTGTTTGTGGGGGGGCATGTTTAGATAACGGCAAGTTGTATTGGGGGTCTTGGGGAGATGGGGGATGAAAAGATTCTGCTCGTCCCCAGGATCACGGGAATGATAGAGTGGGGGGTGGGTGGGTCACTTGGATAGTTAGGGAGGTGAGAGGTACAGAGGTCGAGGAGGTCTGAGGGGGAGAGATGGTTCACGGCACGGGAGGACCTATGGGAACAGTTGCAGTGGAGGAAGGATCTCCAATGTTGAGATTTGGTGGTGTTTTGTAAGTCATGGTTTGGGGAGATCTCATGGTTAAGACGGATGTTAGAGGAGAGGGAGTAAAAATCTTTCCTGAGTTGATCAAGTTTGTATGACAGGTTATGATCATGCCTGAGCTGGGAGAGTTTTGATGACAGGGAAATGAGAGAACTTTCAATGTTAGATAGAGTCTGAGATGGGAAGAGTCAAGAGGGGGGGAATAACAACCTGGTTAAGGGGAGAAAGCAGTTAGGGGGAGGTGAAGTTTGGATGGGCAGTTGAATGATAGGAACTGCTGGGGGAAGGTACTGGGAGGGGGCATTGAGGTAGGAGTTGTCTAGTGGTGGGTGGTGAGAAGTCATTAGGATGATGAAGCGTTTAAGAGGTTGGGAAAGTTGTTGGGGTGTCCAGATGAGGGAGGTGTGCTAGCAAAGGGGGATTTTGGAGGATTCAATTAGAGAGTCAATATACGTGGACGAGGTGTCTGTATGGTGAGGTGTTGAGGACAAGGAAAGGGAGGGTGGAGGGGCTCAGTCAGTTGAGAGGGTATAGAGTTAAGAAGAGGGATGGATAGTAAGGTTTGTGAGACATCATAGTACGTAGTGGAAGTGTTGGTGGGGTGAGGGGTTGAGGATAAGGAAGGGGAGGATGAGAGGGTGTCAGCCTGTTGAGAGGGTGAAGAGTTAGGAGGTGGGATGGATAAGAAGTAGGAAAAGGTGCTGAAATGTTGTTCAAAGATAGTGAGGTGATTTTCAGAAGCTTGGGTGAGGATGTTACCGGATTGGACAATGGAGATGTCTATTTCGCAGGGGAACGCATGAGAAGGGGAGGACAATTTAAAACCATATGGGCTTTTACATGATTTAGTGATGGGGAGGTGTTGGAGGAAGATGCTTTTCCATTTGGAGGGACGTTTGGAGTAAAAAATATAATTGGTTTTAATTAAGGAGGAGAGGATAAAGTAGTTATCGACAAAAAGAGTTTCATGGTGACCAATAAGTAGTTTTGTTTTAAGTTTTTGGAGAGATTAGGGGGGTAGAGGATGGACCATGAGTTCGGGCCATGTCTAATGATGGGGGAATCCTGTGGATTGAGTCTGTAGTCTGTTGTATTGCAGGGGTATGTGGGGGGGCATGGTGACTAGGTTTGGGAGGCGAGGTGATGGGGAAGGAGGAAGAAGGGAAGCTCTAGGTATAGAACGTAGAGAGGTGGGCGGGTCAGAGTAGTTGTAGGGTGCAAGTGAGCGATTAGAGCCAGTAGTGGGGGGAGGGCTGTGAAAGGGTGCAAGAGAAAAGGTGTAAAAAAAGAGTGTAAGAAAGAGTATTAATCAGAGTAAAGCAAGGGAGATAATTACAAAGAGTGAGAGAGAGCAGAAGTAAACAGATTTCAATTAGAAGAGAGCAGGCTGGGGTCATGTGAACATAATAAGGGAGGCGGGACAATTGAGGATTTAGTGAAAAAAACCTAGGATAATACAGGCAATAAATAGCGAGCAATAGGTAAAATAGATAATAATTACAGTTGCAGCCAATAGAAGAAAACCACAATGGAACAAAATAGAAAGAACACAGTGGATTCAAACCATCGATAAGAGAGACAGTAGTTCCGCATTTGAAGAATAATCAGGTAGTAGGCAAATTAAAAGGATATAATAGATTGTAAAAATAATAATAATAAAGGTCTTGATAGCGAGGTAGTAACAACGTTCCAATTCTGCCCAAAGACAGAATTATTGGTGAGGGTGTGGGAATGATAGCTGTCCACTAGTTTGACTCAATAGTAGGAGGCAAAGCCTCATTCTCAGGAGCAGGGACGTCCTCTAGGTGCCAGTGCAGGGAGGCTTATTTAGAGCTTGGTAGGAGACCATCCACCATTTTGTGGGGTGAGATCATGCCGGTTACCGAACATCTTGAGGGATCGATGCTCAGCGATAGAAACATGGTCTAGGTTCCAGAAGTGAGGAGTTGAGGGAGTTTCAGCCAAGATGGGGTCATCAGTGGACAGTAGATTATGGCATGGGCTCCAGGTGTGAGGAGACAGGGTCATTAAAAGAACAGGGGTGGGTTGATAAGAAACAGTCAAGAGGACAAAGGAGGGTCCGGGACTGAGTAGAATATGAGGTGACGGGTGCTATTAGAGAAAATACAGAGCCCTTACTTAGTTTGTGTGTTGTGGGCAGGAAGGCGTCGATAGCAGGACATGAGTAGCTGTCAGTGATCCTGCGTCTCGGGAGCGCAGCAGGGGAGTCCGCAAGAAGTCAGAGCCTCGAGTGGGGGTAATGGAGTAAAGGATTGATTATCTGCAGTCGGACATCAGCAAGGCTCATGCAAAGAAATCCTGCCACTCAAGAGCGCAGCAGTGGAGTATCACAAGCGCAAGTAGGGGTAACGGAGGAGAGGAGTGAGTGGCAGGAGCCGGGACATCAGCTAGGCTCAGGCATGGAGACCCTGTGTCTCAAGAGCGTTGCAGAGGAGTCTCAAAAGTGTAAGTAGGGGTAGGGGAGGAGAGGAGTGAGTGTCGGGAGCCAGGACATCATCGAAGCTTCGTGGACGGTAAGTCAGGGTGTCGAGGCACCATACCCCCGATCTCCATCAAGGCCTGGTCTGTGGGGGTAACAGGATGTCAAACCGGATGCCAGGATGTCAAACCGGATGACGTAGTAGCGGCCATGGGTCTCACCTGATGGCGGTAGATCAGGAGAGGCTGCGCATCCGCGGGAAGCTGAGAATCATAACAGGACCGTGTTTAAACTATGATATGAGGCAGTGGCAGTCGCCATTTTCTTTTTTCTTTTTTTTTTGTGCATTTAAGCCCGCTCGGTCCAGAGGTAGCGGCTAAGGGTCTCACCTGATGGCAATAAATCAAGCGAGGGGGGCTAGGGGAATGGGGGAGCTCCTTAGGGTTTGAGAAGTATGATGGCACAGATTATTAATGTCGGTTGTTTGCCATATAAATTGATAAATACTATGCCACGATTCCTAATTGCACATGGGGAACATAGGACATGAACATTATTACTCAGAAGAGTGGACGCATACCTGTGCATATAGATAATACTTTGATGGGGGAGAGGGAAGTTTGATTATTGATATATTTGCTTGCTGCGATAAAAATCAATAAAATATGTTTGCAATAAATCAAGCGAGGCCGCATCAGCGGGATGCTGAGATTCCTGATGGCAATAAATCTGGCGAGGCGGCGCATCCGCGGGAGGTTCTCTGGGGTTCTGGGTCAATGGAAGTCGCCATTTTCTATATTCATGGATGTAATGCCCGCTCGGTCCAGAGGGGTACTCCTTCTTAGTGAGGCCCAGTGTGTCGTGGAAGCGGCACCACCGAGACCCGGCTGGTGCTGACGCAGGTGCTGACGCAGAGCAGTCGAGGCGTCGACGTATTTGAATCACATCTGGGAGGCGGGTCTCCGGGGCCATCGAGTCCCACCAGGAGTGGGGGGGAAAGACGCTGAGGCCCAGCCAGGTCGCGGCACCGTCAAGCAGGGCTAGTGCCCAGCCCACCATACACAACCACAGTAGAGGCCCTCAGAACATGAGAGGCCGGCTCCAAAAGGGAACAGCCTCCCCTGATGGGTCGTGAGGGAGATCCAGGCTCCTAGGCGGTTAAACCCAGTCGGGGTTTAGCAGATCCACAGGGGTTCGTCTGCTGCCCAGATAGGCCGCTTCTCTTTGCCCATGGCCGCGAAATGTCCCCCTAGGGGAAAGATGCCACAGAACCGTGCTGGTGAGAGCAGCAGAGGGCTCAGACTGTCGGCTTTGATACAGCAGCAGGGCGATGTCGAGCACTCAGGGCGCGTTCAGTGAGTCTCCGGAGGTCGTGAAGGAGATCCAGGCTCTAGGCCACTTTACCCAGTCGGGCCTAGCAAATCCACAGGGGGATGTCTCAGTTCCAAATCAACTGTCTCTCTTTTCCCACAGCCCGAAGTATCCCCTTGGGAGAAGGAAGCTTCAGGACTGCGCCGGAGAGGGCATCGGAGGGCTCCGACGGTCTGCCCCAATCCAGGTGCCGGGCGATGCAGTACCCAGGGCGCACTCAATGAGACTCCGGCGGTCGCAGGAAAACTGTAAGAATTCAATACGTAGATTAAAAGGTGAATTTTGCATAGGATTCAGATGTTGGTATTGGGTGCCCTGTCCGAATCACGCAAGAAGTTGTGGCAGGTACAGCAGCTACTGTGTCAATTACTCTCAGGGCTGGTGACACAAGATGCCATAATGTACCATTTGGCATTCACATAGTCTGAATCTGTTTTGGGGATACTCACTATGTACATACTGGACACGTGTTCAACTACTTTAGATCAAGGTGTCTCTACATGTGTCTTGTGCCGTTAGCTGTTGTTTGTGGCCCGTCATTGTTGGCGCTGTGTCGGTCAAGATGTAAGATGTTTGACACATCTCATAGGGATATTGAATTGAAATGTGTCCCCAAATGTGCATCGTCCATTCACATTGCTTGTAGACATGGAGGATGAGGACATCATAGGTAAATTCTGTTTGGACCGACCAATCCTTCAAGACCTACGTGCTCAGTTGGAGCCCCATCTGAGGACTCGCAGAACATATCCGACTGATCTGACACCAACATGTAAGGTGATGGCAGCCCTGCATTTCTTTGCAACGGGTTCGTTCCAGTACATGGTGTCCAGCACATGTGGGATGTCCCAACCAATGTTCAGCATGGTGCTACGTGATGTCCTGTCCGCTATGATGACCTAAAAGGACAGCTACGTCCATTTTCCCAGGAGCCAAGAATTGGCAGCTGTGAATGGCAAATTTTATGACCTTGCCCACATCTCCAATGTTGTTGGTGCCATTGACTGCACACATGTTGGTCCGTTTGCACCACAGGCACGTGAGCATATCTACAGGAACAGGAAGCATTTCCATTCCATCAATGTGCAAGTGGGATGCCAAGTGGATATGATAATCTCTTAGGTCTGTGCCAAATTTCCGGGATCAGCACATGACTCCTACATACTGCGTAACAGCATTGTACCGCAGCTGATGGCAAATCTGCATCCGGAGAGAGTATTGATTGTGGGTGAGTATGCAGAGTCAAGTAGCATGCTGTATGTGTGACATGCTGTCCTCTGCCACAGTTGTATAACAAAATTGGTCTGTGTATCTCACATATAGGTGACTCTGCCTATCCCAACTGGCCTTGGTTGCTGAGCCCACTAAGGAATCCCAAAATCCTGAGTGAAGTCCGCTACAATGAGGCCCATGGGAGGACACATCGTGTGGTGGAGCGTACCTTTGGTCTTCTGAAGTCTAGATTCTGGTGTCTGGACAAGAGCGGAGGTACACTTCTCTACTCTCCCCAAAAGGTGTGTCAGATCGTAGTTGCATGCCGCATGCTCCACAACCTGGCCTTGCGCAAAGAGATCCCCCTGCTCATGGACGATGATGAGCAGCAGATGCCCCCGCCTGCAAACCCACATATATCCAGTGACGAGGATAGTGGAGAGGAGGAAGGTGTCGACCTGCGTCAACAGCTCATCAACCGCTAATTCCCTTGAGCGTAAGTGACATTGTACAATAGTGACATTGTCTGCCATCTTTGATGGTTGTGCAAAGGCCTAGGGGAGCTTTCTGACTGCCGCCCTTTGTTGGCTCTGTGCTGATGGCTGATGTTTGTGGCACAGTGTAGTCATGACCAGCCACATGATGTATATGTTGATATTGTTTCTCATTGTAATGTGTGCTGGGTTGTGTGCCTTGATGGCTAGTGCTGTGTTCTGGCTGTGATGCCTTCACCTGACAAGTAAATGTTGTTTCTCGTTTCTTTCTAGGTCCCTTCAGACTCTCAATGCCTCGTCACAATCCTAGCTTCAGTTACATTGGAATCCGATTCAACATTGTACATCCTGTAATAAACATGGAGCTGACGCAAAGACATAGCATAGGTGTGTAAAGAGTGTTTATTTACAAAGATTGTTTGTGAAAGACAAGTGGGGTTTAAGAAAATGGTGCAATGTGAATCAATAAGTTGTTACTGATGGTAGACGAGACAATAAAGTAGTCACCACATTGATGTGATGACACAGTCCAACAGACAGGTGCCATCAACATGGCAGTGTGGGTAAGGATAGTCAACAAAGTCAATGTCAAGGTGAAGAGAGGTGCCATCATGGCTGGCTCTTTGATTTGAGTGTGGCTGGTGCTTTGCCACGTGATCCTCCCATAGGGTTTCTCGGACAGCCCTTTTTGCGTTTTCCAAGGGGGCTTCTGCTGCGGACTCAGCGGTTTCTGAGAAGTCACCCTGTTCCCAGCTCACCCCTCTCTGTGGCCGCAGCTGAGGTGGTGGGACTCATGTCCTGCTGGCCACTGGTGGGAGGTTGAGCTGTCCTTTGGTCCGCATGTCTGTCCCTCAGAACACCCACAAGCTGGCTCATGAGGTTCACGATTTGGCCCATACGCGTGTTCATGGGTCTAAGCAGTAGGCAGAGCTCACGCACTTCTTCCAAAATCTGTCCCATCTGTCCCCGGGTTTGTTCATATGCCCCAAGGACTCGGGCATGTTGGCCAGGGCTTCGGCACCAGTGTCCTGTCGATTTTGTCCCCCAGTTGGCCTCCCACCTGCCCTACTGTCCCAAACCTGTGGCGCTGCCACTCTCCCTGCCCTCCTCAGATTGTTGAGTGGTGTTGGTATCCTCTAAGGCCGAGAGAGTGTTGCAGACAGCCCTGCTGGTAACAGTCCTGATGGGCCAGGTTCGTTCTCTGCATCCGAGAAACTGAGGGAGCCTGCATCTGAGGGTCCATGTTCCGGGGGGGAGACTGCTGCAGTCAATTGTTGATCTCCTGTTGGACAGAGGTGAAATGGTCATTGAAGTTCACCCTCACAAGCTTGGTGTTAGATGTTTGGATATTACATGTGATACACCACACAGTTTACATTGATATCCCTTTGTTTGGCTGCACGGTAATGAGCATCATGACATTATGTTGAGGTACATACATTACTGGTCCATGGTGTGACAGGTCAATAGATACCATGCTCCACATACAGATAGTGTGATCACAAGCACATGTCATCATCTAATGACTAGCAGCCAGACAACTTTGTGAGAGGCTTTTTTTTTGTTTACACTGCATGGAAGACGTTACACCTGAGCAAGGACTTGCCATTGTAATCTTATGCATACCTTTGTCATATCATGTACTTTACTTTCTTTTACCAACTGACCATGCATGTCTTGTTTTACTATGGGCCTTGTTGCTCTGCCCACAGGGCCCAAACACATGGCATTCAGTACTGTGCATGAGTGTGCCCTGAATTTCTTCAACATGTGACTTGGTGGTTCAAACTTTAATTTCTGTGACAGTTACATATGCTTTTCTATCTGCACACTGGAAGTGCCTATTGGATCTATGCCAAGTTGGATGACATGTGAGGGCTGGTGTGGTCCTTTGGATCCATGCTTTTTTTGAGGAATGGCAGGATGCATACACTGTCTACCTACCTGTTCTATGACACAGTTGAGGTGAATTGCTGCCACATGGTTGTGGGTGTGGGGAGTGTTCCATCCTGCTGAGCTGTGGGACAAGGCGGCCTGGTGGGAGTTGTAGTGCAGGCTTCCAACCCACAAAAAACCCTCCCAGTTAAGATGGCTACCTACCTTTTAGTTTGATTAGAGCAATGCAATGGCTGACACATGGTTCTGGCTGGGGGAAGTGCTCCAGCCTGCTGAGCTGTGGGACAAGGGTGCCTGGTGGAAGTTGTGGTGCAGTCTTCCCACCCATACACCCCCTCCCAGTCAAGATGGCTACCTACTTGTTAGGTTAAGATGAGCAATGCAATGGCTGACACATGGTTGGGGGTGAGGGGAGTGTTCCATCCTGCTCAGCTATGGGACAAGGGGGCCTGGTGGGAGTTATGGTGCTGGCTTCCCACCCACACACCCCCTCCCTATTAAGATGGCTACCTACCTGTTAGGTGAAGGTGAGCAATGGAATGGCTGACACATAGTTGTGGGTGTGGGGTGGTGTGTTACATCTTGCTCAGCTTTGGGACCGGTGTGCCTGGTGGGAGTTGTAGTACTGGCTGCCTTTGCACAAGCCCCCATCCCATGGTAATCTCGCTAGCCTGCTTTGGGGTGTATCAGAGGGATTGGATGCTGGATCTGTGAGACATGTTTTGGGGAGAGTGTGGTGCACATACATGCATTTGGGCGTAGGGTGTGTCACTTTGTAGTTGTGAAAGACAATACATAGCAGTGTAATGGTAGCCATTTGTTGGTACTTACCAGTCTCCACTCCCCTGGGTATTCCTGTGAGACTGTCTGGATGCAGTGTGGCAAGCACCTTTCCTCCCATTCGGTGAATGTTCGTGGTGGAATTGGAGGGCCACCGCCAGTCATCTGAGCCAGCCTAATGTTCTTGTTGTTCCTCTTCTTCACCTTGCTCTTGAGGTCATTCCGCCACTTCCTGATCTCCTTCTTGGAGCGGGGGATGGTCCCTATAGCATTGACTTTGTTGACTATCCTTTACCACATTTGATTTTTTCTGGCTTGTCGTGTCTGTTGGACCAGGCTTCCAAACAAATGTGGTTCTACTCTGATTACCTCATCAACCATCACTGACAACTCATTGTCAGTAAATTTGGGCATTTTCTTCTGTGACATGTTGTGAAAATATGTGAAAAGTGCAGTTGGGACGGTGGGGGTGGTGATGTGTGTGGTGTGTGTGTGTTGTTGTGCTTGTGAGATGTGTGGTGATTTGCCTCTCCTTTGTGCTGTGGGGTTCCTTCAGAAGTGGAGTTGGAGTATTCCTGTTAGGTGTGTTGTGTGGGTTGACCTGGGATTTGTAATTCTTTACCTGCCATGGGGAGTGTTTGGTGTTTTTTAAGCAAAGCCAGGTTGATGGCCACACTTGGTCCTTATTGTGTGTTTTTTTGTCAACCGCCATCACTGTTCGGAGTGATTGCGGCCGTGGGAATACAACAGCCCTTCCGCCGGCTCTCTCATTCATCTATTGTTGCGATCGCGGCGGTCAGAAACAGCAAATCATCCTTCTGTCACCGCAATGATATCATAATTTGACGTGCAGTCATTCCGCTTGCCTTGCGGCGGTTTTGGTTCTTTCTGCAGCAAATCCGACCACCGCGGACAGATTTTCACCTGCTCCGCCCGCTCCCGGCGGTCTTTCGTGGAATATGTCCGCCACAGTCAGATTTTTGTGGCGGTTCCTCATAATCTGACCGCTGCTTTTCCCGCGATGCATGTGGGCGGTTAATTCCTGCTACCACGGCAGTTGGAATGGTTTTCCGACCGGCATCCTAATCGAGCCCTTAGTGTCCAGCAACTACCCCTAATAGTACTACCTGGAGTGGGAATAGTAAATTAATTAAGCTTGTTGTCCAGTACCTACCCCAATTTAATACTAACTGAGTTGGAATAGTAAATTAATTAAGTTGAGTGTCCGGCACCTACCATTAATTTTTAGTAACTGGTGTGGAAATAGTAAATTTATTAAGTTTAGAGTCCAACACTTACCCTGAATTTATAGTAACTAGAGGGGGGAATAGTAAATTAATTAACTAGAGTGTCCAACACCTACCCAAATTAATACTAACATGAGTGGGAATAGTACATTATTAAAGTTTAGTGTCCAGCACCTACCCCTAAAAAATACTAACTGGAGTGGGAATAGTAAAATATTTAAGTTTAGTGTCCAGCACCCTCCCCCTAATTAATACTACCTGGAGTGGTAATAGTAAATTAATTAAATTAAGTGTCCAGCACCTACCCCTAATTAATACTAACTAGAGTGGGAATAGTAAATTAATTAAATTTAGTGTCCAGCACCTACTCCTCATTAATACTACCTGGAGTGGGAATAGTAAATATTTAAATTTAGTGTCCAGCACCTACTCCTAATTAATACTACCTGGAGTGGGAATAATAAATTAATAGAGACGGATGATGTCTTGACTATATTGGCAAAAAATTCTCCACTATGACAGCAACCACTGTTAGAGCGGCGAACTCTCTTGCTATTCTGGGTAAGTACGACTGCTAAATGGGGTCGGACATTTTGCCATTTATTGATATGTTGCCTCAGGACTCGAAGGCAGAAGCAAGGACAATAATAATAATAATCTTTATTTAGATATAAAATAATATCCTTAAAGAGAGCACCAACAACAGTACACATTATAAAGACGAGAAAAACAAAAATTCATTGGACAACAATCGTTAAATGCAAATCTTCCAAATTGCGTTATGCAGCATCTTATTACATATAGGTGAATAGAAAAAAACAAAATCAGCATAAATCAAACAGAGCTTTAAAACGTAAGAAGTTTGTGGTACTATCGATTAGCAATGTTGGGCTTATAAAAACAGTCTAATATTCTGTGAATAACTACAGGTTTTGATAAAAGTGAGATCAGATAAAAATAGCAGCGACAGTTCAATAGCAGCAGGTTATGGTAAAATGCAGTCAAATAAAAAAAAAGCAGTTTTAGCAGCTTAGAAATAGAGTGCAATTTAATTTAAACTATTGCTGACAAGGGAGAAGTATGCGTAAAGTTGCGGTATGCAAAGCGTATATAGGTTGTAAGGCCTATATTTAAAGCTGTGTTTTCAGGGCTTAGGGCTGCAATAATTGCCTGTCTGCAGGTCCGGATACCCAACCTGTTCCACTCCGTTTTCATTTTGCGTCTATGCTGTGACATGAGGGCAGGGCAAAGATAGACCACGTGCTCCAAGGTTTCAGCTGTCTTGCCGCACCCTCTGCACCATAAAGCTTCTGACGTGCGACGCAAGCAAGGCAAATCTTTTAGGAATTGCCAGTCACCCAGTCTGATAGCCATAAAGCTAAGTTTTAGGTACAGGGAGTAGGTGCAGGACAGGTAGGTGGCAGGAGATAGCCACCCGTAAGAATTCATAATTGCCCATGCGTGTCTGCGTTTGGCAAAATGGGGTTTATCAATGATAAGGGAGCTCATTCTGACACATTTATTAATGGTGGTTTTGAATGCTGTCGTACTGGGGTTGAGAGCCCATAGGTCGCCCGCAGACATTTCTCGGATGGAATCCTTAAAAAGGCAGCCATACGAGCCCCCTGGATTTTTCTCGGTGATATCTAACCAAACTAGTGACTCTAGTGAGCCTATGTCTGCTTGTCTAAGTTTGTGGCAAAAGTTTAAGCATGTGCCGATGTTAGAGACTTCATAATTTAATAAGCCCAGTTGTAGTCTGATCTGGGCAGCAGAAGCATTTTTGGGCAAATGGAGGACTTTTTTATAAATGTTGGTCACGTGTTGGTTTAGATTGGTGTTTAGATTACCCCTGAAAATCTCAATGCCGTATCACAGGGTCAGACCAATTTTTGCTCTCATAACTTCTAGTAAAGGTGATAAACTTGGGCCAGACAAATTTTTTGAGAGCTTGGAGAGGGTCACCTGCAGGGTCACAGCTTTGGCTGATATCTCCTTACGCTGTTTAACAAAGTTGCCCCTAGAGTCAAAATTGACCCCTAAGTATTTGTATGTGCTTCCTATTGCAAGGCTCAAGTTGTTGTACAACCAGCCACCCCGACGTTTGCGTTTTCTTCCAAAGGTAACCACTTTTTTTTTTAGGTTAACCTCTAATTGATTCGCGGTGGTGTAGTTGTGTAGTTTGTCCAGGAGCCTTTGCAATCCTACACATGTAAGACTTAAAAGAACTAAGGGCCAGATGTAGGTAATTCCTATTTACTGACTCTTAAATACCGACTCATACCGAATCGGTATTTAAGAGTCGGTAAATAGGAAGGAGGTAGATGTAGGTAAAAAATTACCGATTCTGTAAGAGTCGGTATTTACCGAATCAGTAAATACCGATTCGGTATTTCACATTGGTATTTGGCGACCTACATCTGGCCCTAAGTTGTCAGCGTAGAGAAGGTTGCTTATAGGCGCGCCTCCAATCTTAGGTGGGTGACTGTTGGTTTCTTGTAGGGCTGCCGGCAGGTCTGCTATGAACAGATTAAAAAGAAGTGGGGCCAGCACACATCCCTGTTTGACGCCTCTGGTTGTCATGATTTTCCGAGAGAGATGTGTGCCGGACCCCAACTTCACTTGAACCCATGTGCCTGAGTGTAACTGAATAATTGCCTCCAGAAGTTTTACTGGGATCCCCCATTTCTTTAACTTTTCCCATAGGACTGCCCTGGGAACCCGATCGAAGGCAGCTTTAAAATCAACAAAACAACAAAAAACAGCCCTGGATGTAGAACAAACTTTGTCAACAATTATGGACAATGTCAGTAGATTAGTCAGAGTCCCAGATTTGGCAGTGAAGCCAATTTGATTCATTGGAATCAGATTGTTCTGATCCGGCCATGCTCTCATCTCCTTCAAGAGAATGCCTGCGTAGTGCTTAGTCTCGATATCTAAGAGAGCAATTAATCTATAGTTGCTTGGTGATGTGTGGGAGCCTGATTCATAGATTGGGTAGATTATTGGGCCGTGCCAAGAGTCCGGTATGATTGAAGTTCTTAGGGCAAAGTTGAAAAGGTTAGTTAGATGACTCGACCAAAGTGCTATGTTTGATTTGAATAAGTTCTGTGGTAGGCCATTTGGACCCGGTGCTCCGTCCGATCTTGCTTTTGACAATACTTTAGTAACCATTTCTTGAGTGGTCTGCAGATCGTCAGTACCGGGGTCTGAACAACCAGTAGGCCTGCTCCAGCTCTTGCTCGGGCTTATTTCCGTCAAGTAGGAGACGCATGTTTCTGTAGGCACGGTTCCCTCTGGGGACCTAAAGTGGTCTGTCAGAAAGGCGGACCAGCTGGCTTCTTGAATGTTAGCTGACCCAGAGCTGAATTGGCTAGAGTTTTACCGATTGATTAAAGCCCAGAATTTTCTTGCATTGCGGTTTCTGCTCTCCCAAATTAGTTTGCACCAGAATTGACTTTGGTGGGATTGTTTATCTTTTTGTATGGCCTACCTGAATAATTGTTTTGCAGCTTTATACGCGTTCAGGAGCTCGTTGTTTCCTGTGAATTTCGTAAGAGACCGCAAGGTGTTGTTTCTGGATTTCTTCAGCGCCCTTGTTTCACTTGGAATTGAGAACTGGCGAATTGAGAATTGACGACTAGAAGAATCCTTGTGGGAATACTGTTTAGTTGGGAAGAGGGTTATCAATTGTAAGCAGAGCGCCGACCATGCAGCAACTGGAGAGAGCGCCGGGTCAGTGCCGTCTGATATAAGAGCCAGACTTGCTTTCATGACATTCAGGCTTATATCTTCACTCCATCTTAGGCGCTTCAAGTTTTCACAGTACGTTCTGTGCATGTTGTTGAGGCAGGTTTGTGGAACTCCGGCTTTACATTGAGGATTACAGACTGGGGACGATGGTCGCTTTCAGTTCGGGGGTGAATACTGAAGTTACCCAGGTGTTTAAGCAGGGCCGAATTGCAGATGGTGTAGTCTAGATAGGATTGTTTGCGGCCGTTTGTCCAGGACCATTTTGGTGGAGTGTCGTTCGTGGATCTACCATTCATTACCAGGAATCCGGCACTGTGAAGTTGCAGCACATCAAAGACCCGTTTTGCGAGTCTTTAATAGCGATTCATAAGGAATCGCTATTAAGGACTTGCAAAACGGGATTCATGTAGGAGTTGCAAAAAATATTGCGATTCCTACATGTTCCTTATTTGCGATTAGCAAATTGCTAATCGCAAATAAGGAATAACTCCCCATTCATTCCTATGGGCCTGTAGGCCTGTAGGCCCATAGGAATGAATGGGGAGTTATTCCTTATTTGCGATTAGCAATTTGCTAATCGCAAATAAGGATGCCATTTCAAGGGTGCAGGGGTGTCCAAAGGACACCCTGTAGCACCCCTGAAATGTGAATTTACACTGATGTTGTGCACACACATGTCCAAAGGACATGTGTGTGTGTAACATGCAACTTAGAAAAATGCATTTAAATGCATTTTTCTAAGTTTTCGCTATTTACCACGAGGTTTGACTTCGTGGTAAATAGCGGTCCTAAATTGCGAATTCGCAATTTTTAAATGTTGCATGAATATCCTTTAAGGAATCTCTAATAGAGATTCCTTAAATGCTAATCCTCGCAAATTTGCAAATTCTTTATTAGGGATTTTTGCATTTGGGATGATGAATCCCAAATGCAAAAATTGCACTTGCAAAGGGCCAGATTCTCAGAATCTGACCCTTTTGCGAGCGCATTTCGCTTGATGAATCTGGCTGAAAGTTCTCCCAGACCGCAGTAGGCTTGATTTGGTGGATTGGACTGTTCCTCTGCCTCAGTGAGTACAAATGGGATAAGCCCTTCGTAATCTTCAGTGTTACCCTGGAAGAGGTTGGTATTAAAGTCCCCTGTGACTATACAGTCAGAGTAAGGTTGATCCACAGCCAGGTCGCACACAATTTTCATTAAGCGGGTTAGATGGACCTTTATTGTTGCCGTACTCGGGTTGATGTAGATGTTAAGAAGTAGGAGTGGAGGTTGTTTACTCCATGAGTTGATTTTAACACCAAGTAGCCAGTCTTCGTCGAAATTTAGAGGCACGAGCGGACCTTTTAGGTTGTTTGAAACATAGATCGGCAGGCCACCTTTAG
Source organism: Lissotriton helveticus (assembly GCF_964261635.1). Lineage (NCBI taxonomy): Eukaryota > Metazoa > Chordata > Amphibia > Caudata > Salamandridae > Lissotriton > Lissotriton helveticus. The sequence goes on along the minus strand of NC_136068.1, from coordinate 1,621,383,847 downwards.
GGTGGCCATAGGGACAGTCTCTAATTGCCGGTTTCCAAAATTCTATTAAGCCGGTCACAGGACTATTTTGAATAGCCCATGTTTCTTGAACGGCTATTGCAGTGTGCCCAAATATGAAGGAGTGTGTCTCCAAGTTAGTAATTTTATGTTGGAGACCACTAATGTTCCATGAACACAATGTAAAAGAGGGATCTCGCTCAGGGTTTGAGGGGTTTACAAGTGGAAGTGCTTGAGGTATTAGTTGAACCGGGGCCTTACAGTTTGGGTTTTGAGGTGGTACTTCGCGTGGTCAATCTATTTTCTTACAGGACAGGGCAGCCGGAAGCCATCCCCAATCTTGGGTTTTATCCGGATTAAGGTATGCACTGAAAGGAATTGTGTTCGCTTCTGTTATTCCTAAGGCGTTTTTTAAGATTGAGTATGGCCTGGTTTTGGCTCCAGTTCCAGGGGATTCAGCTTTTAGCAGGATAGCTGGATGGTTTAATAGCACTGTGGGATAGCCTGGAAAGGAGTAGGGATACATTTTGATGCCCCATTCCCGAAAGGTAAACTTGTGTTCAAGGAATGCTCGTGCCCAAGTGGCGGATCTGAATGACACCAGAGTTACCTCGGAGGGTTGTGTGCCTCTTGGTGGGAGGAATTCAATGGACTCAATATTGTCCGATCTGAGGACCTCAAAACCCGGGACACCATTCGCTTATTTTATTATATTTGACATATTGAGGGTGTCGTGCCGACCTTTTGATTTGTATTCAGGGGCAAAGAGTATTTTGGCACCCTGTGGGTCGCATTTAGCACCCTTACTGCTTGGGCTTGGGTTGAGCTGAGGTGTTTTGTCAGTTAAAGTACCTACATCTGGTTCCAGTTGGAGTTGGGGAGGATTTCGTGGGCATCTACTCAGTGTCAGGGTGTTTGGGGGTGAGGTTGGTTTTTTATTGTAGATTACTTTTGAAAGGTTGGGTCCAGTGTTTAGTTTTCCCAACCAGAGTAAGCATGAAGGGGGGCTGGTTGGGATTGTGTTGTCGTGACTGTAGTCATTGATTGAGTTAGATCACTGGTTTGACCCTTAATGGTTCGATGGAAGGCTGAGACTCCTGTGCCACTGCTTCTGCAGATGTTGTAATACGATCATGGCTACAACCAGAAGTCTGTTGGCAGGCACTCGAGGTTGAGTCTTCCATAGGTGGGTTTTGACAGGGGGTTGTTGCCGTTGGTAGTGATTGTGGGGCACTTGGGACTTTTTTGTTGACAGCAGTTACGAACAACGGAAATAGTTTGGGAGGGTCGACTGTTGGATTTAGTCTTAGTTTATTTCTTTGTTTGCGCTGGAGTTTGCGCTCTCTCTTGCTAATGCGGGGCAGGGGAGCAGGGAGTATTTCTTGGTTGGGGATGGCGACAGCGGCTGGGTTGACAGGCACCCCTGCCACGTTGGTGCTGGTAGGGTGTGAATGCCCGCTTGCTGCCCAATTTTTTATGGCCAGTGGTGCGGTCGGCACTGCTGGGGTGGGAGAGCCTTTGGGGTGGTGGGGGTCATCTGGATGATCGGTCTGGATTGTTAAAGGTCCTGGAGCCCCACTCGGCTGAGTCCCAGTTACAGATCTAAACAAAGGATTGGATAGTTCAGAATTCACAATTGTGGATTTTTGAGGTAGCTGATGTTGACATTCGGATAGATTGCCTCTCTTCAATTGCTTAACCTCGCTTATAACGGTGGATAAGAAGGATGGAAGCGAGGAAAGCGAGTCAATATTGGGTGAGAAGCAGCAGACCGATTGTACTAATTTTGAGGATGATTGTGCTCCTATAATTAAGTTATTTAATGTATCCAGTTTGTTGTCGATCCCTGCTGTGAACAGTGCTGAAGTGTTCAGTAGGTCGACCTGCATGTCCAGTTTGTCCGAGTGATAATTTAGGGCGGTGACTGTCGATTGAAAGGTTTGAAGTAGTTGGGGCCAGATGCTCGGTTTTGTGGAGACATCTTGGTGTCGCTCTATTTTTGATGTTGAATTGGGTGAGTTCTGAGGGTTTTTGAAAAAGAAGGACAGGTCCGCTAACAGTTGGTCATTGGAATTGTTTTCTTGTGGCAATTTTGGAGAGGTTATTATTGCTACTGATGGAGAGTGTAAGCGTTGTTGAAGTTTTGTCGAATCTGGGCTCCCCTCTGAGGGGCTTGGAACGTGTAATATGGGGGAACTGAATATGTCAAAATTGGATGCAGGGACCTTTTGTGCGTGAATTTGTGGGAAGATTAAGTGAGAGTGTGGCGCTGAGGTGACCTCCCTAGGCACGTGAGGGATTTGAGGTGGGGGTGCTGAGAGGATCTCTGATTGCTGTGGTCGCAGTGCTTGAGGGCTTAGGTTGAGGTTAGGTTGAAATTGGCTGGAGCAGGCCTCTTGCTTGTGGATGTCATGTGGATGTCATGTGGGGGGGAAGCTGACTTAGTGAAGATTGGTAACTTGGTGAGGGGTTTTGGATAACCCGCACAAACTCCTCCGAGACGATGTTCTGGTCGACGAGTGCAGACCCAAAAATAAACACATCCGTAGCAGGAGCGGGCTTGTTAGTTGATGTTGACAGCGTTTGTAGCGAGTACGTGCTTGGCTCTGCAGATAGATCAACGTCACAAGGCTTATTTACCTCTGAGGATTGAGGGAAAGAGGGGAACTTAACCCCACCCGGAGCTTTTTTGAAGTAATCCAGAAGGGTGAAGGATATATACCAAGCCTTCACCTCTAAACCACCTACGGTGAATGTGGCTCCTCTTAGTTCATCTCCGGGAAATGCTTTTCCCAGCTTTCATGCACTCACTGACGACCACACAAGGACCATGGTCTCAACAATCAAAACAGGATCTGTTCTTGATCCCTGTCCTTTTTCAGTCCTCCTACCAGTTATATAGTCCATTATCCCAGTAATTACACAAGTCTGCAACTGCAACCTCCCTTATTAAAAAAAACAGGTTTAGACAAAAATGAATTGAAAAATTATAGGCCTATTGCCAGTCTCCCTTTTTTAGCCAAAGTGGTTGAAAAGGCCATGAACTCTCAATTATCAGAATACATTGAGAGACATCGACTGCTGGATGACACAATTCGGTTTCCGGAAATTTCACGGGACCGAAACGGCTCTTATTAAAGCAGCAGACGATGTCAGAGCTATCCGGGACCAGGGTGGGACTGCAATCCTGGTATTGCTGGATCTCTCAGCTGCTTTCAACACGGTCGACCATAACATCTTGGTCGACCATGTCAGAAAGCTGGGCATTTGTCACTCCGCCAGAGACCTGCTCGCCTCTTTTTTGGCAATGAGAACACAAGCGGTTACTTTAGGACCTTTCCAATCTGCTCAACTCTCGCTGCCATGTGGGGTTCCCCAAGGCTCATCCCTTAGTCCGACACTATTTAATATCTATGTGTCGGACCTTGCTAATGTCATCAAAGCACACGGGATGAGCCTAACATCTTATGCGGACGATACACAGTTGGTACTCGCCATCAAAGGTGATGGAGGACAAGTGGCACAAAATTTTAAAAACGGCATGCTTGAAATTAGAGAATGGATGGCTAGAAACTGCCTCAAGCTGAACTCAGAAAAAACTGAGGTAGTTATTTTTGGACCTCTGTTACCAGCTTGGCCTTCGTGCTGGTGGCCAGCAGCCTTCGGTTCACCTCCCACCCCGACAGCCAAAGTCAGGAATCTGGGAGTTACCTTTGACGAAGGACTCAACTTCATGGACCATGCTAATAAAGTAGCTACCACGGCCCATTACAAGCTTAGAATGATCAGGAAAATGTGCCCCTTTCTTCCGGAGGCAGCGACTAAAACACTGGTCAGTTCCCTAGTTCTGTCGTCCCTCGACTACTGTAATGGATTATTCCTCAATGCCCAGGTCAGGGTCACGAGGAAGTTACAGTCAATACAGAATGCTGCTGCACGTCTGCTATCTGGAAAATACAAATTCGAGGCCATAACTGAAACCATAAAGGAATACCACTGGCTGACGATTCGAAATAGAATAAAGTTTAAGTCATTATGCATAGTTTATAAGGCACTTAACAATCAAGGACCCCACTTTCTCAAGGATCAATTGAAATCCTACATTCCCTGTAGACAGCTTCGTTCCTCCACTCTAAACCAACTAGTGATCCCACGATCCAAAACAGTGTCTTGGGGTGATCGCCGCTTCTTAGTGGCTGCACCTAAACTATGGAATACTCTCCCGCAAAACATCAGGACGAGTTCCTCACTTCTTCAGTTCCGCAGTCTTTTAAAGACATGGCTGTTTAACCAATAAGACCTATCTCTTCTCTTATTAGCCTTCATCCTGAACAAGTCTGTGAATCGTTAGCGCCGAGACCCCTGCGGGTATTTGTTGCGCTCTATAAATGTCAAAAATAAAATAAATAATAAAATAAAATACATTTTAAGCCATTCAAAGATGGTACACATGAGGAATGCGTACTGGTATTGTTAATGTGTTGCCATCCATTTAGTGGTGATTTAGGGGCCTTAAGTGTGACCTTAGCAGCCAATGGGCTCGTATGGTCGACAGGATGGCACTCCACATTAGTTCCCAACTGTTTAGGTTTCTTCCGTTTTGTTATGGAGGGGACTTTTCTTGTTTTCCCAGGTCTCATCTTCTATTGTTGAACGGGCTATTCAGAGCCAATAAAGTTGTGGACTTGGACAGGAGGGGCTTTCTTCAAGACACTCTCTATTTTGCCGGCAGCATTTAAATGTATTTACTAAGTGTCAGAAAAATCGTGGAGGGTCGTGAAGGGCCAAGGTGACTCCAGGGAAGATTGCTGATCTTGTCTTATCTTGACTTGTGTTGTCATAAGCAGCCAAATTACGTGGCCAGTGCTGAGTGCGAGGGAACCCCCCCGCACACTTGATCCCTACCCAACCCCTCGCTCGCGGACACCTGTCCGCTGGTCCCAGCTACTCCTGTCAGTAGCGGGGACGCGGGGCAGGCTTGGGTCCGAGGCCGAGGTGCGGTCGCTGAGTGGCGCGTTGCAGGCAGCCCTGCTGGGGACCTACACCGGCCGGAGGAAGAAGAGTGGTTCAGGGTGGTTCAGGAACAGACTAGGACGGTTTGCGGGAGGAGCACAAGAGCGTCCGGGGGAAGTAAGATCTTGATCTTGATCAGGGTGCTTGCCTTAAGTGAGAGCAGATGCGTTCAGACAGAGCAGACGCCACCACGCTCACCCCTCGCTTGGAAGACTTACTTGGCTCCTTCCTCGCTGTCCTCGCTGCGTCACTACGTCCACTTCCTCAGCGGGTCACAACGACTCGCACAGCGACTCTCAGCAGCCTTGCACCTCAGTCTTAGCCCCCCCCGTGGGTCACACGCAGCCAGCACTTTGGCGCAGGCCTGTTACAGGCAACCACAGCCTCTGCGCTGCTCGCCACCAACCGCTCACCGCTCGCCCGACTCCTTCCACAAGCCACAACCTCGCCCACCTGTGTCAGCGCGCTCGCTCAGAAAGCACTTCCGTCAGTCAGTCAGTAGTCCGCGGCCCATAGTCTGTCCAGAAGCAAGGACAATTATTCAGGAGGGAGAGAGGATCTCTGTGAAGATTACTGACTGCGCTGTAGATGTTTCGTCAACAGGTTTCTGACAGTTGGCTGGGGCGGCGGTCCTAAGACGACAGGGTTGGTTAAGAGCTAGTTCTCTCCGCCAAGAAATACATACAAGGATCATCGATTTGCCTTATGATGGTGAATCCTTATTTGGTCAACACATTGATGAAGCGTTGCAAACTATTAAGAAGAATACAGATACTGCGGAAGCACTAGGCTCCCTGCAGTTTAAGAGGTAGGCTTTTCGTGGAGCCAGAGGACGTGGCTCATCTTCGTTTTGGGGAGTTTATGACTAGTACAAACAGTTCCAGTCGTTGTCAGGGGCAATCCCGATATTCATCAACACAACATCAGCAGCCCTCTTATCGCTTCCTACAAGCATTATAAAGGAAAGACAACCTTCAGAGGCAGAGAGAACACCAAGAAACAGTGACAAACACCCAGTGCCGGCCACAATCCCCACCCGTCCCCTCAAAGTTGGTGGAAAGATTTCCTGTTTCCTCACCAAGTGGTCTACAATTACAACAGACAGATGGGTCTTATATATAGTTTCCAATGGTCACACTTTGGAATTTCAGAAAATCCCTCCAAATTACCCACCCCGAGGTCCTCCGCCTTTTCATCTAACTGAATTATTATCTCAGATAAACGTAATGTTGCACAAGGGAGTGACTGAAGTGGTATCAGGTGCCCTGCGAGGAACGTGATTTTATTCAAGATTTTTCCTCATAAGAAAGAAATCGAGAGAATGGTGCCCCATTTTGGACCTACTTCAGGAAGTGCTTCAATTAGTGAATCAAGGAGCTCACATGACTACCTTAGACCTTCAAGATGCCTATTTTCATATCCCCATTCACCCCAAGCACAGGAAATTCTTACGCTTCAGAGTGGCTGGCAATGACTATCAGTTCTGGGTTCTTCCATTTGCCCTTCGTTTGGCGCCTTGAGTGTTCACAAAGCTCCTAGCACCGGTGGCGGCCCATCAAAGACAAGCAGGGATTAAAATGTTCTCCTACCTAGACGGTTGTCTCATAAAAGCAAAATCCTTTACAGTGGCAAGCAATCATACTCAGAGATGCCTCTCCTTTTTCCAGTCCTTGGGGCTGTCCATCAACGTCTCAAAGTCTCAGGTTTTCCCTCGAGGGTCAGTACGTTTTTAGGAGCAACCTTAGACACTCACCAGGCAAAAGTTCTCACCTTGCAGAAAAGGCAAGAGAATATTTGCAGGCTGGCAACTCTACTCCTCGTAAAAAAGTCAGTTTCAGTACAGAAGTGCAAATCGCTTCTGAGAAGGCTGTCCTCCTGCATTCCCCTCATTCCCAACTGCCGCTTGCGGATGAGACCCTTGCAAGAAGAACTAAACAGTCAGTGGTTACAAACCTCAGGGCCCTTCGAAGATAATATATGGATAACACCACAGTTCTAACCCTTCGGCACTGCCCAGCTCTGTCTACATGCCCAGCGCTTGGACGCCCATTGGGCAGCAATCGCGCTATATAAATCAATATAATAATAATAATAATAATAATAATACAGATAAAGGAGGCGCTTCAATAGTAGCCTAACATCCCGAACATAGCCACAGGCCAGTCGTTCTTAATAGATTTTCCGGAATACATAATACCGACCTACGCCTCCCTCAAAGGTTGGGAGCACATCTGGAGGGTCTGACAGTCAAGGGCAAATGGGACAGCCTGAAAGCGTCCCTACACATCAATCGGTTGGAACTAAAGACAATTGTCCTGGCCCTAAATATGAACAATCTCATGAGCATCAGTTTTGATTCAGACAGACAATACTACAACTATGCACTATTCAACCAAATAAGGAGGCACAAGATCAACTACGCTATCTCTGCAAGCCCAGCAAATTTGGGATTGGGCAATTCAGCACCAAATTTTTTTTTACAGCGGAACATGTCCCGGGAGTGGCCAATATCCTGGCAGATTCCCTGAGCAGGTCAATCTCGGCCAACCACGAGTGGGAACTCCACCAACCGACGTTGGATCGCCTCTTTCTTTAATGGGTCAAACCGAAGTTAGACCTATTTGCGACCAGTCAGAACCGCAAATGCCGATTCTTCGTCAGCTGGCTACCCCAATAAGGATCGTGCTGGAATGCGTTTTTGATAAATTGGTCAAAGATTTATGCTTCCGATTATCCTCCGATTCCTTTAATTCCAAGGGTGCTACGGTATATGAGGCTGGAACCTTGCTGAATACTACTCATAGCACCCAGATGGCATCGCCAGTTAAGGTTCACAGAGCTTTTCCTTCTATCGGAGTACAAACTTATTCTGTTACGTCCGATACCGAACTTGTTAACGATGAATCATGGCCAAGTCTGCCATCCAGACCCAACATCTCTTCGATTGTCGGCTTGGTTCCTGAACACTATAAGTTTGCGAGGGGCATGGCCAAGCTGCCGACCGTAATGGCCGCGCTGGTTGATGCTCCGCAGAGAACCCCGGCATTTAGCCACTCAGTGGCGGTCTCGACAGCCGAAATGTCAGCAGAGATGAGGAGGCGCTGTCTGTGACCACCGGTGTCCTGCTCGATCTCCCTGGAGGACCCGCCATTTACACAGAATCAGCGATGCAGGCAGGGTGTACTGAGGCCTACTTCCACTTGCAAAGCCAGGGGCTGCATGGTATGGCGCAGGCAGAGGCCACAGAAATTGAGAGACAGTGCTGAGGGAAGAATATGAGCGGTGCAGTGGAGAGGAGGCCCGGCGAACAACAGGTGAGCGACGGCAGCAGGGGCGTCCTGCTTCCTGGGATTACCAGACGTTCAAACCTGTGGGCGCTCCCCGGAGGCCCTGTGGTGACAGGATCCACGGGTGTGCCTGAGGGCCGGCCATTGGGCCGGGCACCAAGGCAGCTCCCAAGGGTCCCTCCTGCCGCAGCAACACGCTTGAGCAGGTGCATCTCAAGGCACTGGCCCCTGTTTCGACCTTCCTCCCATGTCCTCATAAAAGAAAAACAGGACACTGGGACACACCACGTTGCGGGTGACATATTTTCTGCCCCAACTATAGTGAGACTGGGCTCTGGTAGACACCGGCCTGCGGCGCCCCATGATCACACTAGCACTGCACCACTTGAGGAGACAGCCTTGCCCAGAGGCCTGGTATAGGCACCCAGATCAGGCATGGTGGAGGGCAGATGTGCACCCACGGCCTCAGTGGCCGGGTTGGATGCCCTGCTCGTGGAACTAAGAGCCGGCTTTAAGGCCCTGGACACTCATTTAGACCCCCCCGACAGGCGCCTAGACACCATGGGCATAAGGCTCGACCAACAGGAGGGGTGCTTGATGACAGCAGAGGGCAGGATCTCTGACTTGGAGGACGGTGCAGCCCAGCTACGAAAAAATTTGAGCGCATTGAAAAACTACTCAAATCGATTGCCATCAAAAATGAGGATTTGGAGGCGCATGGCAGCGCAACAACATACAGGTGGTTGGTCTGCCTGAGTTCACCAACACCGGGCGCTTGAATGGGTTCATTGAAACGCAGCTGACCGATCTGTTTGGCCAGGACTTTTACACTTTTACCTTTGTGGTGGAAGACGCACATCGTACTCTCGGACCACACCCCAATCCGTTCTGCCCCCCAAGGTCAATATTGGCCCGCCTTCTCAATTTTAAAGATAGAGACACCGCACTATGGATAGCACGAGAAAAAGGCCCACTTGAGTGGCAGAAGGTCCACCATATCGATCTAACCGGAATTCACCACGATGGTGAAGGACTCCCCGCATGACATCCAGGAATTCTCCCATGCCTACTCCAGGTCGGTGTGACAGTGTGGATCGGCCTCCCCACAGCATTCAGCGAATATCCCGGACTCTGGTGCAAGCGCAGATCTCTTCTCTACCAGTTAGACAGACAGTATCACCTGTATCAATGGTTGTTGTAGTTAGCTTGAATGAGTTATTGCCAACTGCGTAACTCATATATTGCGATTTAAGTGCCGCTGCGATGGAGACTACCGTACTAGGTGGACTGCACTTCACCTTTATAGGTATCATTGCTCCAGCTTCCCCGGGTACTCAACGTTGCGCTGCCACCACCCTAGTGCAGATGCACTTTCAAAGTTTACCACAAATTTGTAGTATGTTCATTTTATGTTTAAATACCATAATGGAAGGTTGGGTCTTTCCTCCGATGGTTGATGCTGGGGATGGGTGGAGGGTGGGGAATACAGGGTGATCAAAAGAATGTTTGCAATACAGTTTCTACGATTGTTTCTATTGCGGTACAGTAACAGTTCGGCAGGTCCTCACAGTTCGCACAGTTTTGATATAGAGAATGGCTAATAGAGTGCAGCCAATAGCTAATATTACAATGATGTCCTGGAATGTCCGGGGTCTCAACAATACTAGAACATTTAAACAAGTAAATCATTATTTACAAAGGCACCAGGTGGACATTGCTTTATTGCAGGAAACCCACTTGGGAACGTCGGTCCAATCCACCTTGGCACCAGCTGGGGTGCCCACAGGTACTTGGCAGGATACAGTTTCTATGCTAAGGGGGTTATAATATTGATACATAAGTGGGTCCTCTTTCGAGAGGCGGTGGTCTCTAGAGATGCAGTGGGCATTTCCTGCTAGTCAAGAGGTGTTTGCTGGAGCACTCAGTGCTGTTTGTTAACATTTACACACTAAACATTGATGATCCAGATTTTTTCAGTGCTATGCACACACAAATTGAGCTTATGGGGGCAGACCAGATTTGCTTGGGAGGGGATCTCAATATACTCCTAGATCCGGACAGGGATAGCATAGCATCCACGGCAGACACAAAGCCCAGAGCTAAGCGTACACTAGCCGACATTAGAGAGGTTTACGGACTGGTGGATGCATGGAGGCATCAAAGCCGAATGAAAACACACATTACTCAGCTCCACACAATAGCTGGACTCGGCTGTATTACTGGCTCGTAACTGCGGGAGTAATGCTATGGATTGGTACAGTTCGACATTTTTCATGCACATTTTCAGACCACTCCCCCGTTGTACTTCAGCTTCGGATCCCTCGTTCCGGAGATTCCCCAATATGGCCCTGGGGACACGGTATTCAAGTCGGAACTTCGGGCGTGATTGTGGAGTATTTTTCGCTCAACTCTGGCACTGCCACTTGGAGGCCGTTAAAGCTTACATGAGGGGAGTGTGCATCTCAAAGAGTTTGGGGGTGCGTAGGGACCCACGTTGCGCAGTGTCGAAGCTGGAACTGCAGCTGGCAGAATTTGAAAGCAACGACTCTGCCCTAGCCCACCCCTGCCACTTACAACACCGTACAGCCTTAATGGCAGAGTTCCGTGAAGCGGCGGAGCGTGAGGCGCACTATTTAGGAAAATATGCAGTGGGCAGGAGATATGGGGAGGGGGAGAGGCCGGTAGGACCTTGGCCAGGGCAATGCAGCAAACTCCTAAGCAGACATATATCGCTGAGAAAAGGCATGATGGATTGCGAATAAAAGATAACTTAAATATATTCAAGGAGGTACTCACTTATTACACGCGACGCCTTACAGGGAGAACCTGGACAAGATTGCCATGGTCTGGCTAGGCAAAGCACACTTTGAATTCTTAGCGGAACCATTCACGGAAGACACAGTAACTGTGGCGATAGATGGCATTGGTGGCTGTAAAGCACCAGGGCTCGATGGGTTTCCTGGTTGCTTTTACAAGACGTTTAAGTCACTTCTGGCTCCGCACCTCGTTGATGTATATCAGGTGGTGGAAGAATCGGGAGAGCTTCCCCCACGCTGCGGGAGGCGGTTATAACACTTAGGGCCAGATATAGGTAGCCCAATACCGGTCGGAAACGGCAGAAAATACCGATTTTCGGCCGTTTCCGACCGGTATTGGGCTATGGAGATGTAGGGCTCAAAAAACATACAGATTCGGTAATTTTACAGAATCAGTAATTTTACCGAATCGGTAAAATTACAGAATCGGTAAATTTACTGATTCTGTAAATTTTGCCTATTCGGTAAATTTACCAATCGGTGTGTTACCTCAGTTCCAGCCGCTTTGCAATGCAGGAGCCCGCGCAGGCTAAGCTGGCTCCCCGCAGCTCCTCGATGACTTCCTGTGGCTCCTGGCAGGTCCGGGGTCGATCGGGGGCTCTCCCTCTCCTGGGAGCCTCCTCGCCGATGATGAGCGGTGGTCCCGGGCCTTCCCGGGACGGGAACCAATGCGGAGAAAAGTTTGCCGAGGCGCGCCCCCCACCGCCAATAGCAGCGCGGCTTGCGGGTGCGTGGCTGCGAGGTGTTGGTGGGGCGTGGCCTAGGACGCGGCCGACGCCCCCGTCACATGACGGTGGTAACGGCTTCAGAGGACCGGCACGGCCTACAGAAATCCCGCGGTGGCCCTCACTAGGCTTCGACGGGCCACAGCGGTGAGCAGCAGGTCAGGCGACTGGGCAGCGGCAGTGATTTACAGGCCCCAGCTTACTTCCCAGCAGCGCCCCAGGACAGCGCAGGCAAATCCGGGCTGCGGCGGTGATCGGTGCAAGGCAGCGCCGGGTCAGCAGCAACACGGGGGGCCGCAGCGGTGATCGTTAAAACAGCGCTTTCCAAGGCACATCGCTTTTCAGGTACCAGACAGCACTTTTCAGGTACCGGGCGGTGGCGGTGATGGGCCACAGCGTTGTTCAGGCCACAGCGCTTTTAACAGCACAGCGCTCTCTAGGGCAGGATAGCGCTTGGAGATTGTGTTGGGCAACAGCGCTTTTCAGGCCACAGCGCTTTTAACAGCACAGCGCTTTCAAGGACAGGATAGCACTTAGGGGAGCAGACAGTCCCGGCAGCAACCAGTTCTAGGCAGTCCAGGGCAAAGTGGCGCTTGGGAACAGTCACAGCTTAGACAAGGCAGCGCAGGGGCACAGTTCAGGTGGTAAGCGCTGGTTACCTGGTTGATCCCCCAGCAGTGCTCTCAGTAGGCAGTCCAGTACTTCAGTGCAGCGCTAGATGGGCACAGAGCCTCTCTTGGGGGGATGTATGGTAGGTTCTTGTGTTGTTTCTTAGGGGGTAACAGGGGGGTTGAGTTGGAGGCTTCAGAGGCAGGATGGTTCCCTTGGCACACTGGAGGTGGTGCCCTGTGTTCCCCAACGCTGGGCCAGATCAGCAGGCTGGCAGAGTCCCTCACCTAACTTAGAAAAGCAGTGCCTAGGCCCAGTCAGTCCCATTGGTGTAGGTTCCTCCCCTAGGCCCAACTGCCTAATCTCCTGCAGAGGTTCCCCCAGGTCCAGTGGTGCCCCAACTGACAGGCAGGTTTCTCTCCTTTCCCCTTATACCCCTAGATCAGGTGACCCTCCTCTAAAGGTGGCAAAGCGTAACCCCTCCCCTAGTCTGGAAGGTTCCAGGAGCTTCTACATTCTAGGCTATGGACTAAAAAGGCGTAATGGTAGTGTTACTGTATCCTGATGTCCCAGCCTGCTCCTGATTACTGGTGCGTGTCTACACAGGCCACTCCACAGTAGCTGGGGCCTGTGGCAGCCATGTTGTTGGGAGAGAGCACCTGCACCTCGGCACTGTTTGGCTGTGGTAAGGCGCCCAGAGACCTAGGTCCAACAAAAAGATGGTGGAAAAAACAAGGCAAAGGGCAAAAAAACAGGGCAAGACCACCCTAGGGCTGACAGGTCTAACAGGGCTATTTTTATCTGCGAGTGTTTGAACAAATAAAGAAAGAATAAAACGAAGAAAATTGACTTGAACAAATTTCTTGGGAGAATGGTTTCAATCTTGTCCTTTTTCACAATACGAATGTAGATTGAACATTGATACTGTGTTTATCATATAACTTTTTTGGTGTGCGAGGTCAATTTGTGAAATCAGGTCTAACAGTTGTCCTTCCCCAATTCCTGTACTTATTTCAAAATATCCTCATCCCATTGTATACCCATTTTTTCTCCACTATACCGTCGCATTTGATCAGACTAGTATGGGGTGGTAGACAGCCCCGGATACGTTGGGACACCCTAATATTGCCATTTGAGCGGGGTGGGTTTAGAGTACCAAATTTCCTCATCTACTACTATGTTACGCAGTCAAGTTTCACGCAGCATTAGTATCATGCGGATGCCAGGATACCAATCCTTCGACCAGAAGCAGACCTCGCACTTCCAGCGCCCCTTAACACACTCATGCCAGTGGGGGTGCTGTGCGACCCACAGGACATTCAGACACTCTCCTCAACAAGCCGTGCATGGCGCCGATTGCTCGGTGTGACTGGATCCCATCTCTTGTACTCCTCCTCATTACCATTGGCGGAAAACGGCTGGACCATTTCTAATTCCTAATGACTAGGACAAGATATAGAAGTGATTGTTTTTTCTCTATTAACTTTAATGTTAACGTCATTACTTACTGCTTTTAATGCACTGTGGGACTCCCACTTCGACAACAGGGAATGATTCAAACATGTGGATCTATAGACCACTGGAGGACCACAGTTTACAGGTAAGTAACTTATTTTCTTACCAAGCAACGCAAGACCAACTTGCTTGACCTTGCGCTGCTTAGTAAATAGGGAGGAACGCAAAGAAGTGCAAGTCGCTGCCTTACGTTACTCTGCCCCAGCAAGGCGGTCCAGGGGTGGAACATGGGTGTTCCCAAGCATCCATCTATGGATTTTGGCGCATTCCCAGACTAACCATTAATCATAGACTTGGGAATGCATCAACATGCTATGCCTTCCCAGGAGAGGATTAACAAGGAGTAATATTTTATTTCTCCTCGTTTTTCCTGTCCCTTACTAGACAAAAACAATCCTGCATACAATGCAGGCACCCCTGCACAATGGTGCAAGGGTGCCTGCCCTGGAGCTAAGCAGCATTTTGTGTGCCGAAGTGAAGGACTGGGCTATTTAAGGGAAGGACTGGGCTATTTAAGGCCCAGCGGTGCCAGGGAACAACACCTAAAACCTTCGTGGGATACCTGTTCTGGCGCACTAAAGACAGAGACACGGGAGACTTCCTTCGGCGTCAAAGATCAGTGTTTATTACTGCAGGGATGCAAAAGTCATGAGAAGTACAACAGAGTGTAGGTTCCAAGAGTCTGCTTCAAATTGCATTTGTGTGTCGCTCTCTTTTATACAAGATCTTGTCATTGCACAATACGTAAGCAAAAGGTTACAGCTCAGTTCCCACAGTATAATTCAAAGGGTCGCTTTCATGTATTCAGAGCTCCGGAACATAATTACATTAACATCACCAGTTCCAACTGTAAAAGCACATCTTCCCACCATTAGGTACATTCCACTTGAGTTGTAAATAAGCATAAGAAAGAGACAAGAACAGCTGCAGGGAAAATCAGACAACAGGGAGGAGAGAATGTGAGGATAATATTGGATGCGTAATCGTGGCTTAAAAGGGCTTGATCCCAGCACGTGCAAGGCTGAAACAATAGACCGGCACGCCAGGATCACCTCCGGGCGGAGGCAACTGCTTTAGCAGCGTCCTCCCCCTACTCATAAAAGACGCATGAAAGGACTATACTTCCACCGTAAAGCTTGGGAACAGAGGGTCACGATGTGGGCAGTTGCCTGTTCGCTGACTACGTGAGGGCAAGAAACAAAATGGGTGCCGTATCTAAAATGGAACCCAAGGGTTCAGATGTAGAAACATGTAAATGAGATGAATTCTTCTGAGTAGCATGGCGATACCGTGTACACTTACTAAACTCGTCATTTACGGTTCATAGATACCACACTCGTCCATATTTGGCGATGCCCAAAACGTTGTGACGATTTTCACGGAACCTCAGACGCTCCTTTTGCCCTCATGTAGGCAAGAACTAGTCGAAGTCGGAGTCAATCTCGATTCTCATTAGATCATTCAGATGTTGTTGGAACATAATTCTATCCATCAATGTTTCTTTGGTAACAGATGGCCTTCTTATACACGTTGTAGCACAAAGGCCACATAAGGCAGGACCACACTGTACGCAAAGACAACACGTGAACAGAAACGTCACAACAACCCCTATAACCATCAGAATCTTCCAACCCCAAGTCGACATAAGACCCCAGAACCATCCTAGAAGCGTCCAATCTCCCTCGTCCACGTGTATGGACTCCGAGATTTTGTGCAACTTGGAGATGGCTTGATAAACCATTGGAGCGTTATCAGGTATGAATATGCAGCAGCTCGAATGGATGACCTTACACACACCTCCTCTATCTGCTAGAACAATGTCTAGAACCATACGGTTCTGTAACGTCATAAGCCTATCCGCTTGAAGCTCTGCTGTCAGATTACCAAGGGCGCTTGCAGTTATGTTAGCGGTTGACTCTACTACACGAGTTAACTGTCTCAGGTTTCTGCTATTGACCATAGGGCCCCAAAACGGTAGAAAACCCTTGAAGAAGTCTCCTGCTTCTTGACCGGAAGTATCCTCCTTACTAATGACACCTCTCACAACTCTGGTTTTGTGATAGTCGGCAGCAACAGTGAAAGTCGGGGGCAAGAGATTTGCAATATAGCAGGTACCTGAGAAGTCACGAGGTAACCACGTATATGCTCGGTCATAACATACAAAATAGGTACCCTTGGCAGTCAGAAAGACAGGAGAAAAGAGCATCGGTAGAACGTAAGTATCCACACAAGCACTCTTCCCAAGCTGGGCTCTTGGATTTCGGCCACGACCTTGCAGACAAAAGTGGCCTAGGTGAGGTACAATCCAGATCGGAGATGAGCTTTTAAGCTGCCTATCACCCACTGATTTACTATACTCAGCCTCACTAAGGTACTTATAGGCCTGCACTTCCTCCTCTGGGATGAGCGAAGCATCAAAAATGTCTCTATCTAAATCAGCCATCGCTATCGCCAGAGACTTATGGTACGGGCCAGGACCAAAGTTTGCTGAGCGTGGTTCTCGATGGGGGTAGGAATCTAGTGCACTACGGAACATGATTTGGAATGCCCGAGCTGACCCTTGGGGGCTGTACGGAAGAACCAAATATGGGATACCCCTGTCCATGGTATGTGGCATTAGCCCACACACCCAACAATTTGTAGTATTTACCACCAACTGATGCTGATGCAAAAGTTGCACAAAGGAATTGTTTCTAAATTCCGCACGTCTGACTTGCTCATGTTGGGGCAGTAAGTGAAAAGAATGTGGAGAAACGGTAGAGACGAAATTTAGATCGTGAGAAGGAGAGGTAGGTAAGGCAGAAGGCAGTAATGATTGAAAACCAAAATATACTCCACCCACCAGCAGCATAGAAACAGTTAGGAACAACATGAAAACCTGTAATAAAAAACATTTTGTTCGAAATGTGCTGTACAATTTAGATCTTTGCGCCGCCTTTTCCTCTAGCTTCGACAGCTTGGAGAACTCCATCCTCTAACAACCGTCCGCAACGTTCTTGACGCACTTCGTTCTGAGTAGCGATTGCCAATTCCCAGGAGTTCCCAGAAATCGACAAAAGAAACCGACCTAGTGTCGATAGCTGCTAAACAGAAGGAAGTACCCGCACGGCCCTACGGCCAACCCAGATGATAGGTTAAGTGAATTAGAATCACTTCAATAATAGTCTCTTAGCTGTCTGAAAGGAAAAGGTAAACACAATATAAAATGTCCACAATGTTCATGACAACGGTAAGATGTACTGTAAATTTCAAAAAGGGGATAAAAACAGAACTCTTTTATTTGTCCTTAACGCGCGGTCGAAGAAAGTATCGACTTCTCCCGGGTTGAGTCTGATCTTCAAACAGTGGATTGGATGGCGAACAAGTGTTCGATGGTCCAGGCAATTGTTCAGTACTTGTATTTCCCAGTGTTGAAGGAAGGGAAATTGTTTGAGGGGAATCAACAGGGGTGTCAGATAACACTGAAGTGTTCCCTATGGTTTGAGCTTCACTAAATGGGACAAAGCGTTGGGGAACGTCAGTTTCAGACGAAGAAAAACCTTTGCGCATCCATGTGTCTGCCGGCAGAGGAAGCAGAACCTTCTTGGTGTGGGTGGCATGCACCCAGTGTTTCCGTCCCTCCAGCCGAACCGCCGTCCTCGTGGCTAGTAGCACCTGGAAGGGTCCCACAAATCTCGGCTCAAGGTGACGTTTTCGTCCGAAATTACGGGTGAGGACCCAGTCCCCTGGTTGGAGCCGATGACCAGGACCCTCTGTTTGTGACGGCAGAGCCTCAAAGACCTGTTGATGAATCAAACTCAATTTAGCAGTCAGATCATATAGATAATCGATTAACATCGGATATTCAAGTCTGTTCAATTCTTTAGGCCTTGGAACCCCCCAAATGTTCGCAGGACGGCCGAACACAATCTCATATGGGCTAAGCCCTACTCGAGAGTGTACAGTAGCCCTGGTCGATAAGAGAGCTAGAGGCAAAGCGTCGGGCCATGATAAACCAGTCGTTGCCTGGATTTTAGCAAGCTTCAATTTCAGGGTGCCATTATATCCTTCCACCAAACCTGCTGACTGAGGATGATTAGCACTATGAAATTTTTGGGATATTCCTAAACCACGACACACACTCTTCATCACACTTCCCACAAACTCACTTCCGTTGTCCGACCATACAATCCGAGGCATGCCGTACCTGGGGAAATACTCTTTGAGCAGAATTTTAGCTGTGGATAGAGCAGTATTATCCTTAAGAGGGTAAGCTTCAATCCACCTGGAGAATGCGCATACTACGACCAACACATACTTCAAATTGTTGCATCTCTCCATATGGATGAAGTCCAATTGGATAACTTCGAAGGGACATGTAGGAGGGGCAAAATGACCAGGTGGAGTGGGGGTGCCCTTACCGGGATTATGCATCAAACATACCATGCAATTCTTAACCACTCTCTCTGCACATTTAGTAATCCCATCATTCTTCCATACAGGAGACAATAACTTGCATATGCCCTTCGAGCTAATATGTGCTGTGCCATGGGCCATTGTAACAACAGCAAGCACATATGCATCCGGTAACATCCATCTCTGTTTCTCTGACAAGTCAACCCAACATCCATTCTCGTCTAACTTTCCCGTGCTTTCTTTCCACTTAGTCTTTTCCATTTCAGTGGCCTCATTCTGTATTTCCTTCACACTCTCCACTGTGTCCTCACACATGCTAGTTTCTGCTGGCCATCTTACTGAATTCGCAACGTACATTCGATTTGTCAGATTTCTAGCTGTCTCTTTAGCAGTTTCGTCTGCAAACGCATTACCACGACCAACATCATCCGTCACTTTTCGATGCGCACTACATTTAATTATGGCCACCTGTTTAGGCAATGTGAGTGCACCTAAAAGGTCATTCACAAGCTGTCCATGCTGAATCTTCGTGCCATGCGACGTTAAGAATCCTCTTTCTTTCCACAATCGCCCAAAACTGTGTGCCACACCAAAAGCATACTGGCTGTCTGTAAACACATTCACCCGCTTTCCTCTGGACAACACACACGCTCTTGTCAAGGCGACCAACTCAGCTGCCTGGGCCGAGTTCTGACTCAATCTCGCAGTTTCCACAATCGTACTCAACGTCACTACAGCATACGCAGTCGTCACATCACCATTCGGTAACTTAAAACAGGAACCGTCAACATACAAAGTACCATCGGGATCTACCAATGGAGTATCTTTTAGGTCGATACGACCCTTCGTTTCTTCCTCAGTTCTTAGATAACAGTCATGTGATGCTACATCACTTGACTCTGTGTTGATCGGCAATAATGTTGCTGGATTCAACACATTACACCTTTTTATCCGTATATGACTAGCCAGTAACGTCAGCTCATACCCAGACAACCTTGCGCTCGTCAAATGTTGAGTTTTCGTTCGGTTTAAGAGAGTGTCAACTGCATGCGGAACCATCACCGTAAGCATATTATCCATGACCAGACCTGCGGACTGTCGAATGGACGCCGCAGCTGCCGCTGTTGCTCTTAAACAACTCGGCAAAGCTCTAGCTACTGGGTCTAAGGTCGAAGAAAAATATGCGCAGGGACGCTGTTTGCCACCAAATTGTTGCGCCAGAACACTCAACGCACAACCATCCCTCTCGTGAACGTACAGTGTAAACGGTTTACTGTAATCAGGAGTACCTAACGCAGTAGCCGAACACAACGCATCACGTAATTCAGAAAAACCTTTTTGACACTCTTCAGTCCATGGCAAAGGAGTCGGAACATCCTTGCAGGTGAGAGCTAACAATGGTTTCGCCAATAGTGAAAAATTTGGGATCCATTGTCTGCAGTATGACGTGATACCTAGAAAGGCACGTACATCTCTCTGAGTTTTTGGCACAGTCATTCGGGTAATCGCTGCAATTCTCTCTGGGGTCAACCTTCTCCCTTTTTTTGACAATAAGTGACCTAAGTAGGTTACTTCTTGGCAACAATATTGCAGCTTGGAAGGTGACACCTTGTGATGTAAGTCACATAAATGCCGCAACAACGATACTGTAGCAGTTCTACAAATATCTTCGGTATCAGCAGCTACCAACAGGTCGTCAATGTACTGAATCAAGGCTGCGCCTGCCGGTAATACAAATGAATCAAGTTGACTTTTGAGGGCTTGACTGTAGATAGACGGACTCTCACAATAGCCCTGTGGTGCACGTTTCAGTCTAAAACTGCGACCACCTAATGAGAATCCGAATAGGTCTCTGCTTTCCTCAGCAATCGGGATACTAAAGAAAGCATTCTTTGGGTCGATCACCGTGAACCAGGAGGCAGATGCTGGAATCAGGGTCAACAAAGTCGTGATATCAGGGACCACGGGAAATTGTGGAATCACGATTTTATTTACTTCTCTCAAATCGATTATGAAACGGTACACAGGAGGTTTAGATGGATCAGTTCGTTTTAAAATGGGTAACACAGGGCTATTACACACATTTCCCCGAGTTTCTTCGACGACGTCCTTTTCGATCAGATCGTGCACAATCGTTAATAGCGCCCGTTCTCCCTCAATGGAGATACGATACTGAGGTATACGTGGCAATCGCACATTGGGTTTCAGCTTGATCATATAAGGGGGGATGTCCAAGAGTCCCACGTCATTGGGACCTGTGGCCCATAGAGACGCAGGAAGGGAGCTCAATTCCGGCGGGAGTTTATCGATCGACAAGTACATAGGAGAGATTACTCTTCGACCTAATGTAAGCTCCACTCCTTCAGGAGAGCAATACAATGTCGCATATAACCGTATTAACAAATCCAAGCCCAGAAGATTCTCACCACAACCAGTAGATAGAATCAATGGAGCCTCTAGCTCACGAGGGCCAATTGTAAGGGGTAAAGGGCTAGAGACAGGATTGCTAACAGGGGCGCCAGAGAATCCAACGGAAACATTTGTTAAGCCGGACAAAGGTGCGCCAGGGAGTTTCGAATGCATGATGGAACTTTTCGTCGCACCAGTGTCTAACAGAAAAGGCTCAACTACGCCAGATGTAGCAACTGCGACGTAAGGCCCACTCTGATCAACCGGAACTGATACTACTCCCGCTCTCTGTCGGTGGCTGTCCTAGTAACGATCGTTTACAACAGTTTCATGTTCAACGTAATAGTCGTCCGCATAATACTGTGCTGATTTATCGGACCTTACATTTCGCTGGTCAAAACAATTAATCGCGTCCGAGGACGTATTAGGGCGCTCAGTCTGATTTTGGAAGGTACCGCAACCTCTACCTCGAGATGATTGTTGAGGACCACCACGACCCCCTCGTGCCGATACACCATTAAGGCGATCACGTAAAGCCGGACAATCATATTTTATATGTCCCTCTCTTCTACAATATGCACACTGGTTATACCCAAGCGTAGATCTGAAGTCAGAGGAGTCAGAACGTGACTGTATTCTGGAGGATTGCGATTGTGGTCTATATTGCTGTTGCGAATCATTTTGATTTGAACGTGGAGGATATGCTTGCTGCAACAAAACCTTCGTTTTGAGCTCCTTCGTTTTCTTATCAACACGATCACTTTCTTCTTTTTCCCTATTCTCATAATATTGAGCCATTGCTAATATCTGTGCAGTGGTTGAAACAGCCCATGCACTTTCTGAATTCTTCAATTTGTTGCATAGTTCAGGTAACAAATTTAACACGAACTTATCAACGAATAACCGCTGACCTCCCTCAGTGCTCATATCCTGACCACTATGATCGACAAATGCTTCCTCGAACCTAGTAAAGAAGTCCGAGACACTCTCATCTTTCTTTTGCTTACAAGCTGATAATTTATCCCAGTTCACCCTCATCGCTGGCATGAGAGTTTTCATAAGTGTAATTATTCTCTGAGGTAGATCCGTAAGTAACTGCTCAGGCTTAGCCCCACCAACTTGTCGGCCATCAGCTTCTATTAGTGCAGCACAATCACCGCCTAACTCATTCGCATGATTTTCCTGGCGGATTTTCGCCCAAACCGGTTGTGGCACAACATTACCGAACAGCATGTCGATGTCGGCAAGGTTCATAATAGTAGCATCCACCAATTGGGACAACTCCTTATAGTAACCCGCCGGATTCTTGCGTGGATCAGGCAAGGACTGTTTGACCTGTAAGACTTCTGATCGCTTCCATGGGAGGTGTATCCAGACTCTTTGAAAATGTGGCAAAACTGGGGGAGCAGCACCAGGATCACCTGGCATCCACACTGGCGGGACCTCTCTCATAGGGTACTGACCAGGAGCCGCTTTCCAATTCTCAGAGTCGTCATCAAACGCCACTCGAGAATGCACTGTCGACCTATGGGCTAACAGTCGCTCTAAGGCACGTCGTACATCTCCACCTACAATCATACCGCTCAAAAATTGACTCTGAAGTTCAATCATATCGGGCGGTACGTTATCTAAATTGTTATTATACCATTCTTCCCTCAAAAAGTTACACATTTCTTCGAACACGAATCTCTGTGTAGGCTCATTAAACTGAGAAAACGTCTCGAAAACCATGCGTGGAGGGTAGTTGGCAGGATGTCTTATCCACCTATGTGCCATTGTCACTAACGTCTCTTTTTCCCTTCCACTAGGGATCTGACTCCGTCTTTGGGGAGTTTCAGAAGTATCGGATGGAAATAACTGACCAGAAAGCGGTAAATAAAGGGTAGCAACAGTGTTAGGGATACGATTACGAACAGAAGGAGAAAGGAGAGCAGGAGCCACAACGTTTGAAGTGACGGCCGACACAGCAGAAGCAGGCAAGGTAGTCGGGGTGGCAGGGACAAGAGGCTGAGAAGGTACAGGCAAAGGAGCAGTAGGAATAGAGACAGGTGGTGGGACAAACGTAGGACCAACACCGGGCTGACCCACAGCCGCCGGAACAACAGGAGGGACAACAGGAAGAACAACAGGCGGAACTACAGGAGGAACTACAGGGGCTGTAGCACCCTGTGCATAAGGAGGTGGCGATTTAATCAAATACGCTAACAAGGAATCCTCCTTTAAATCCTCTTCTTTCTTATCCTGTCTAGCTGGTAAAACCGGATAACATTTGTCTATCCTCATGTGATGCAGTCTAGTGGAAACTTCTATTTCTTTTTCTTCTTTATCTCGCTGACATTGTTGTACAACTTGCATTATCGGGACGAAACCTTCTCTTCGATCCTTTTTAAGCTGTTTGATTTCTTTCCGTTTGGCCTCTTTACGCCACAACCGAAAAGAATCAAACATAGCTGGCCTAGCTTTCTTTTTAAATAATTTAGCTTCAAGATTATCTAAAATCGTAAGTTCAAAACTTCCATGCGGTGGCCAACTAAGGACACCATCTTTTTTCGTGTAACGGACCCAATATTTATTATATATAATAGGGCCCACACCATGTCGACTATAGAGCTCATATATCGGAGTTCCAACTGGAGGTATCGGACACGAGTCCTCCAACCGGGAATCATTGTTGCAACATTTAAAGAAACCAAGAATACCACTATGGCTAGGCATCGTGCACACTAACCTAGTATCAAACTTCAAGGGTTACCGAAGCACTAATTCTTCGTGGAAGACAAAACCCTCGGTTTTGGCAATTGCAACTGTCAAATAACAACTAAGAACCAACAACTAAGAACCACAAATGCAATGGAACCATGCTAACAACAAAGCTTCAACAAGCTGAAACAACAACTAAGGACTGGGAGCGACCCACAAATACTTAACTGAGAGCTTCAATGGCGTCACCAGGAAGGCCCGTCTATCGTCTCGCTGTACGAAAGGTCTACGCCAGGCGTCGAAAAAAGGTCGACAGTCAGGGCATCGGTCCGTCACAGCCGTCAGGAGGCGGGAATCTTCGCGGGAAAAATCTTCGGACCACTTATTTCGACAACAGGATCGATGAAGCGGGGTGCACCTTTTCCTCGGAGATTTCACACGAAGTTCCTCACAATCGCCAGGCTTTGGACCGGTACCGCCGATGTCGCCCCACGTTGGGCGCCAACTGAAGGACTGGGCTATTTAAGGCCCAGCGGTGCCAGGGAACAACACCTAAAACCTTCGTGGGATACCTGTTCTGGCGCACTAAAGACAGAGACACGGGAGACTTCCTTCGGCGTCAAAGATCAGTGTTTATTACTGCAGGGATGCAAAAGTCATGAGAAGTACAACAGAGTGTAGGTTCCAAGAGTCTGCTTCAAATTGCATTTGTGTGTCGCTCTCTTTTATACAAGATCTTGTCATTGCACAATACGTAAGCAAAAGGTTACAGCTCAGTTCCCACAGTATAATTCAAAGGGTCGCTTTCATGTATTCAGAGCTCCGGAACATAATTACATTAACATCACCAGTTCCAACTGTAAAAGCACATCTTCCCACCATTAGGTACATTCCACTTGAGTTGTAAATAAGCATAAGAAAGAGACAAGAACAGCTGCAGGGAAAATCAGACAACAGGGAGGAGAGAATGTGAGGATAATATTGGATGCGTAATCGTGGCTTAAAAGGGCTTGATCCCAGCACGTGCAAGGCTGAAACAATAGACCGGCACGCCAGGATCACCTCCGGGCGGAGGCAACTGCTTTAGCAGCGTCCTCCCCCTACTCATAAAAGACGCATGAAAGGACTATACTTCCACCGTAAAGCTTGGGAACAGAGGGTCACGATGTGGGCAGTTGCCTGTTCGCTGACTACGTGAGGGCAAGAAACAAAATGGGTGCCGTATCTAAAATGGAACCCAAGGGTTCAGATGTAGAAACACGTAAATGAGATGAATTCTTCTGAGTAGCATGGCGATACCGTGTACACTTACTAAACTCGTCATTTACGGTTCATAGATACCACACTCGTCCATATTTGGCGATGCCCAAAACGTCGTGACGATTTTCACGGAACCTCAGAAGTGCTCTGTATAATGATAAATACGGCAGATTCCTGCCCTTTCATGCAGTGGGGTAAGGTGTCTTGCTGCTTTGCGTGAATATTTGATATATCTGACCCCTAGATTTTTGTCGTTTTGGCCTCAAATAATTTATTCAGATTAGCTCTGTTTTTCTAAACTGATGTGGGATTTTTCTTGTGTTGTGTTTTCACTGTATTACTGTCTGACGTGCCGCATGAATATTTAACACATTGTTTCTAAGTTAAGCCTGACTGCTCTGTGCCAAACACCACAGAGTTAAGCATAGGTTAATTTAGGGTTTGCGTGTGTTTCATCCTGACAGAGAATGGTTTCACCCCCTCAACCAGTGACCCAATTTTCTGAAGAGTGTGAATCTCGGTGTCACAACTATATGCAAAAGTTCATGTGCGATCTGTCATAGAGGCAGTGAGGGACACCCTCTCTCACATTGAATAGAATGCGTAATCGTGGGATTAATGCTATTTAACCCTAGGGAAACAAACGAATAAGCTTTGATGCACAGCCTACATCATTCAACTGTCAGAGATCTTGATTGTGCTACAGCGTCAATCACTATTACTGTTCTTCCCTTATGCCAAATGCATAACTGTAGACCTAATTTAAATACTAAAAATGCTTTATTGTTGCCCCCATTGCATGAATAAAAACTGTGAATGTCCTTAATTCTGATCTTTCTGCTTGACTAATCAAAAGATTTACATAGTGGATTTATGAAGATTTATTGAGCTCAATTAGTACTCATATTTTGAGGATTATAAACAGAGCCATTCTTTACCCTTCTTGAGGCATCCTCCGGCTCACCAATGGTAGCCCTTTCCAAACTCAAAGTCAAAGTTAGTCAACTGTCACTGTGGCAGTATTTGAACGTCAATCAAGTCTATAGAAGAAAGTAATGGGTTCATTTAGAACATGGCGGGTAGTCTTCTACCAGGTCAGGTTGGCAGAGGCCCTGGCCTCTGCTTTCCCGTCAGGGGATCCCCACCATAGTTAGAGATTCTCGCCTGGCTGGTGGCCATTTCTATGCCCTCAGTGTATTTGCCGGTGCAGCAGATATACTTAAATCACAGAAAAGTTACTTGCAGATGCCTTGCTTGTTTGGACAGCTCAGCAATCATTTTTACTGCGTTTCAGAAAAACAAAAACAAAAATGGTTCTCACATCTAATGAGGTGAGTATATTCCAGTGTGTGAGGATCATTATTTGATGTCTTACCTGATGCAAAGCATGCAGGGAAAATCAATGATGGTCTAAATACGATGAGATAACGACAATATGAAACAGTAGTCCTAAGCTGTATGGACCGTGGATTCAAGGGTTTCCGACAGCAGAGTCAGCTGTGGCTCCATTGTCCAAAATGCAGTAGTTCCATCACTTCTAAGTGAACTGAAAGTTTGGCGATGCGGGAGTCCTACCAATTCATTATGGAGCACCTGTCCGCGGTGCCAAACTCGACCGATTAATGACCAAAACCAGGCCAAGTGTGAACTGTCTGGTTTCAAGCATGAGATTAAGCTCACCCAGAGAATTAACCTTCCTACTTGGTTCTGTTTTTGGCGTGTAGTCTCTTACATATGTGGTTATCTCAAAGCGTTGTCTACCGTTGGTCAGAAAGGTTCTTTCTTTGCAGAGTCTCCTCATCTTGATGGGTCATTTACAGTTCTAGTTGTTAACTGAATCTCTGCACCACTTGTTAGTGCAGCACTCCAA
Organism: Lissotriton helveticus; assembly: GCF_964261635.1. Lineage (NCBI taxonomy): Eukaryota > Metazoa > Chordata > Amphibia > Caudata > Salamandridae > Lissotriton > Lissotriton helveticus. The sequence goes on along the minus strand of NC_136068.1, from coordinate 1,621,357,251 downwards.
TCCCACTGTATCGGGTGGTTAAAGCGTTCAAGTTAAGCTTATTGCTGTTTTTGTCCAAGTCTAATATAGTAATGAACAAATAATCACCATTTACTGGCACGCAATTATAACAAATATATACTTGTCCAGTCAGTGCTTTTTCTGAGTGTAGGGGAAACCTTCACTAAGTTCTGCAAATTGTTAATTGCACTCAATCACTCAAACTCATTTCCACAGGTGGCTGATTACCGTGCTCGACTTCTTAACACGGAACCTGTTTCTGCGCGCCGGCCTGGTCATCAACGGGGATTTCTTCCCACTGCGTCGATATGATGAAGTCATCATGGATGATTATAAGCTGCACCTGAGGAGGGCGCTGGCTCGGAAGAAGATCTTGGACATGTTGAACAGTTCTTCGGATGAGGGCAGGCTGGGCAGCTTGGTTTAAAGATAGAAATGTGATCTACTATGCTGTCAATAAACAACGAAAAAGAGGTGAAAATGGTGGAGAGTGGAGGAGAGGTCTTCTGGCATGTAGTGAGCACTGTGGGGCATATTATCAAGGACAGGCGATCCATTTTCGCCGCTTTTATCGGCAGGAAACTGCCGATAAAGCGGCGATAATGGATCGCCTGTCCTTGATAATATGCCCCACATTTTTAAGAATAGGGGTACCCTTACGTATTCTTTCTCATGAATGCCCAACAAGACATCACCCCTTTTTTTATATCATCAGTCTTCAAGTCACACTGCGCTGACACACCAATGGCTTTGGCAGAAGTGCTCAGAAATAGTACAGTAACTGTAATAGTTAGCAAAAGGTTGTGTTAGTATGACAGATTGTGGCATACAAATTTGCTTTCACCTCAGTAGCCCCTGACATAAACTATTCTATCAGGCACTAATATGTTACTATTCCAATCCACCTCCTCTTCTAACTCAACCCACTATCTTGGCCCTGCTTACCCACAGCTCAATCTTCTATCTATTGGTCATTCAGCTAGACTTGCAACTTCCCTTTGCCCTTTGCTTAACCACTCTCGTCTCCCGGATCCAGATGATTCTTCAAGTGACCTTACAGCACAGCTTTCATGTCCACCCTAAAAATAGGCTGATGGCTTCGCTAGTCATATTATGCTTAGAATAATGCAACCTCATTGTTAATATTCTTTTTATCACTCAGCTAACCTTAAAACTAGCACTTCTAGTTATTGTAAACTACCGTTGGGGCCGTAAATGGCATACAGTAAACAAAACGTCATCGCTTTAGATTTTTCTGCCGCACCAGAAACTCTATTTTGCGCTTTGTGCTTGCCCGTCCTTTCTAGGCCCTTGCACAAAAATGTCTTCACACCAACCAACTGTAAGTTCATTTGAGCCAGAAAACGTATATACGAATAGCATAATTTTGTCATACTCCAAGCAATACACTCTCATATTCTCCCAGAAAAAAAAGCAATTTAACTATTTTTATAAAAATAAATGTTAATTAATTTTCAGATACCATAACAAAAGCAAGTCAACATATAATATTAACAGCGCTGTAACAGTAAGTCCAGCTCACAATACCCAGCTAGCCAAGAGGCGGAAGTATATATAAGAAAGATCATCCTGTAGAAAATAAAGATTCATAATATGTCAACCATTCACCCCATATTTTACAGTGTTTTTCCGGACATCCCCTGCACTTAGAAACAAGTCCAGCACCTTGTCCATTCATGAAATGTCGGCGCAAGATCGGAGCGCCAATGTCGGGCAATTTCCCCTTTTGCAATGATGAAGCCCACTCCAACAAGTTGCCTAGCATTGGGACACCCTCCCTAAGCGTCCAGAAGGCCCAAAATAACAAATTTTAGATCTAATGGAATTGATCTGTGTTGATATGATAAAGAGTAGTGCAAATGCGTGACCAGTATGCCTGGATGGTTGAGCATTCCCAGACCATGTGGAAGATGCTGCCCTTTGGGTGTAGGCACCGCCAACACCTCAGTGATAGAGTGCCCCAAATGCCATGCACCTGTTTGGGGCTATAGTATACATGGTGGAGATATTTCAACTGGATGAGGCGGAACGTCATTGAAATTGCCAGGGACCTAGAAGCAATTTTTGCTTCTACCCAGTCATCATCATTCAAAGGACCCAGATTCCCCTCCGATTGCTCTCCGAGGGTAATCATAGGGTGGTGAGTAATATTTATCAATATGCGGAAGAGGCAGGATATGTCCATCCTGACTGCGATTCCAACAGGTGTGCTTTCAGGGGGTGAGATTGGAGGAGGGGCTTTAAAGGAGCAAGGGACCTCCAAGGCATTTCATATCTGTAGAAAGCAGAAGAACTGTGATTGAGCATTGTGTAGGTGTTGAAACGTACACACAAGGACGTGCCCTGTCACTCGTCCCCCTGTAATGTGATGCCAGTGGGGATTCCCATGCTCTAAAACCCTCCAAGACAGAAGTTTTGAATAGCAAGGACCAAGCCCACAGCTGTGTCATTGCTGTTGGCACCCCATCCCATCTGATCATTCCTGGTGCCAGGCAAGTAGAGTCGAATGGATGGCTGAGAGCAGGGTTGTAGAGATGGGGGAGCTGTAGAATAGATTGATGGTGCTGTGGCGTTCCAGTTTATCCAGTATTGGGGTATCTTTCATAGATTCACATGCCTGAATCATTCCCCGTCGCCAAGGCGGGAGTCCCACGGTATATAAAAAAGCAGTGCCAAAGGTAAATTATAGTAGTAGTCCTAAGAGAAAGGCCTGAGGCCTAAACTGTGGTAGCCTATCTACCTCATTATGCCAAAAGGACCAAAGATTTTGTCCCAACCAATCAGCTTACAGCACCCTCTAGAACCCCCTCTGCAGAGCCAGTTCTCCTCAGATTTTCACCGCACGTCGTGTGTGAATGGAGTCTCGCTGAGCTCTGCTCAGTTTCTTCAACCTGGATCATACTTAATTTCTCTGACCCTATTAAGGCAGTAATATGGCAGATTGGCAGAAAATAAGGTAATAGGCTACGAAATATGTCTAACCTTTTCCTCAATAACTCTCACGTTCTCAGAGATGAGGCTATTATTGGGATTACAGAGACTTTTATCTGCTAATTCTGATGAGGTCAACGAGGATTCCTTCACCTCATAGGAGAGGTCAAAGGGAAAAGTCGCGCCAGGAGCCTCCAGAGAGCGCGCATGAAGCCATAAAGACTCACCTCGAGTCTTTATAAGGCATTTCTCACAGAAAGAGGCAATTTGAAAAAACTTCCTCAGAGGCTGATCCTACAACTCATCAGGGAAATCCTCTTAACCTGACATTAGGAGTCTAAAAACTCCACGTCTACTATCACTGCCTCACCAATATTGGCCTCATCTACGACGGTCGTCGACAATGGCCTCATCTACGAGGGTCGTCGACGACAGCCTCACCTACGACGGTCGTCGATGACGGCCTCATCTACGACGGTCATCGATGGCGGCCCCATCTACGACGGTCGTCGACGACGGCCTCATCTACGACGGTCGTCGACGATGGCCCCATCTACGAAGGTCGAGGACGACGGCCCCATCTACGACCGACGGTCGTTGACGACGGCCTCATCTCCGACGGTCGTCGACGACGGCCTCATCTACGACGGTCGTCGACGAGGGCCTCATCTACGACGGTCGTCGACGACAGCCCCATCTACGGCGGTCGTCGACGACGGCCCCATCTACGACGGTCGTCGACGACGGACCCATCTACGGCGGTCGTCGACGACGGCCTCATCTACGACGGTCGTCGACGACGGCCTCATCTACGACGGTCATCGACGACGGACCCATCTACGGCGGTCGTCGACGACGGCCTCATCTACGACGGTCGTCGACGACGGCCCCATCTACAACGGTCGTCGACGACGGACCCATCTACGGCGGTCGTCGACGACGGCCTCATCTACGACGGTCGTTGACGATGGCCTCATCTACGACGGTCGTCGACGACGGCCTCATCTACGACGGTCGTCGACGATGGCCCCATCTACGACGGTCGTCGACGACGGCCCCATCTACGACGGTCGTCGACGACGGACCCATATACGGCGGTCGTCGACGACGGCCTCATCTACGACGGTCGTCGACGACGGCCTCATCTACGACGGTCATCGACGATGGCCTCATCTTCGACGGTCGTCGACAACAGCCTCATCTACGAGAGGTGTGGCTCACTGGTTGTGGAGAGGTGTGGCTCACTGGTTAGAGGCGGCAGACCCGGAAGCAGAGAACGGCCCGGGACCAGGGTTCAATTCCCAACGCGGCAGGGTCGTGGACCAGGGTCAGCGGACTCAATAATTCTCGCCTTGGTGCCTACTCTAACCAGGGATCACACTCGGCAACTCTGGGCATTAGCTTGCCTCATCTCTACAACGGCCCCCCACATTCGCCGGGGATGCCTGGTTTCACCTTGGAGATACCCAGGAGGGACCATCTCACAGGAATATCCAGGACGGGTTCCCCAGCGGTCTACAGCGCCACGACGCCTCAGGGCAGCAGTGCGCTTTACAAGACACATACATTTACATTTACGAAGGTCGTCGACAACGGCCTCATCTATGACGGTCGTCGACGATGGCCTCATCTACGACGGTCGTCGATGACGGTCTCATCTATGATGGTCTCTATTACAATGGCATTCCCTAGGACAGCCTCAGCTAGACAACCTCATTTATTATGGTCATCTACAACGGTCGTCTATGACAATGGCCTCTTCTATGTATGGCCTCATGTACGAATGGCCTCAACTACCTATGGCCCCATCTATGAATGGCCTCATCCACGGATGGCCATCTTACGATTCCCTCACCTATAATTGCCTCTACTGCGGATGGCATCACCTATGATTGTCTCATCTATGATGGTATTGTCTATGACTGTCGTCTATGACAGCCTCATCATCTATGCATGACCTCATCTACCAATGGCCTCATCCAACAATGACCTCATCCAAGAATGGCTTCATCCAAGAATGGCCTCATCCATGAATGGCCTTATCCACAAATGGCCTCATCCACGGATGGCCATCATAGGACTACCTCATCTATAATTCTCTCATCTACGGATGGCCTCACCTATGATTGCCTCATCTATGATGGCATTGTCTATGACTGTCATCTACGACAGCCTCATCTATGATGGTTGTTCATGACGGTTATCTATGAGGAAGTTCCCGTCTCCAATAACCTTGCCTACATAACCATGTCTACGACAGCAAAGTCTACGATGAGATTGTCTACGATGGCCTCATCTATGGCAGCATCCTGTACATAATTTAATGAAGCGGACAGCAGCTAGATTTCAACCGCCAGTTACAGTCGAACAGACAGAATAGTTCCTTCATGATTTCAAGGAAGAATCCAGGAAGATCACGAGAGTGGTACCTATAATAGACAATGTCTATTCCAGCAGTGCTTCTGCGCATAGAAAAGAAATACTGCGCACCTGCTAACAGCCCATCCTGACTGATAGGCCACCCTTCAGCCAGATTCAGTAGTTTCACAGGCCGCCCAACAACAATCTTAAAATCCAGCAATGCCTATCACCACACCGCCTAACAAGGAAGAACATCGTTTGGACCTTATAGGCAAAAAACAAACAAAATAAATACATTCTCTACTTTGGCAGCGGCCTCTATTAGAGCTGCCAATCTTCTAGCCATAATCGGCTGTTATGACCGTCAAATGTGGTCAGACATGGCGAGTTTCATTGACCTCATTCCTGAGGACCGAGGGCAGGAAGGAACGTGCCGCATCGGAAGCTATAGATTGCGCCTTCCACATCGTGAACACCAACTTCCGTCAGCTAGCAGGAGCTGCAGTGCTTATACGTCAGGTATGGCTTAAAGCCACTAATTTCAGACCTGAGAGGCAAACCAAGATTCTAGACATGGCCTATGATGGAGAGTTTTTAGTTTGGTATACATATTGATGAAGCCCGCTGAGCTATATAAAACTGACACAGATACTGCACGATCATTAGTCACCCTTCAATACGGGCGCGGATCTTTCAGAGGAGCGAAAGGACGTGGTTTTAAATCAAGAAGAGGATACCAAAACCAACAGAATAAGCAGTATCAATCCCAGTACTTCCTTAGAACCAGGCATCATACCGTCAATAGTCTACGACTATTATCTCCCGTCATGGTTGTCGAAAGAGATCGCAGTATCAAGGCCGGGACACTAACCGGAAGCAGTGATCTCCGCAGGGCGCCAACCATTTTACCTTCCTTACCCGTGGGCCCAAAGATTTCAGCTTTTGTTCACAAGTGGCAGGAAATGCCATCAGACCAATGGGTTCTAGACCTAGTAACCAATGGCCACACCCTGGAATTCATCAAACAGCCTTCTCCTACTCCGCCCAGGGTTCCCCCTCCCCTAGTCTTCACAAGATTTTGAGTTGTTTAAACGAAGGAGATTTTATGGCTTCTCTGGATAATGCGTATTTCCACATACCTATCCACCACAAAAAGCGTAAATATCTTCGCTTTCAAGTGGCTGGTGTCCATTAGAAGTTCAAAGTGCTCTCGTTTGGGCTCAAATCGGCACCAAAAACTTTCACGAAGTGCTTGGCACCAGTGGCAGCAGCATTGAGATCTTGAGCAATACAAGTATTTCCTTATCTAGACGATTGGCTGCTCAAAGCTTCTTTAGAACACGAAGCCAAGATTGCCACAGCAGAATGTACCCATCTCTTCTCTTCTCTAGGGCTGGTTCTCAACGACAGCAAATCAGTTACGTTCTCTCCAAGTCATGTTTTTCTCTGACCAAGGTGAGACACGGTCCAGTGCAACGCATTCTGGTCACACCGCCGCCAGCTATGTCTTAAAAAATTGACAAGGTTAATTTCAAAAAGGACAGTCTCAGTCCGAATGTTTGCTTCGTTCCTGAGGATATGCTCTTCAGCGATACATCTCATACCCTTGGCACGGCTCAAAATAAGACGTCTTCAGGAGGAACTGCAACTTCAATGGCAACAAGCCATGGGTTCGTTGGACGATACCATCAAGGTCACGCTGTGCATGATAAATTCTCGGCATTAGTGTTCGCACACAGAGAATCTAACCCAGGGTCTCACGTTCCTACAGACCATTCCAGATTTCGTTTTTACGACTGATGCCTCTATGGAAGGATGGGGAGGTCATCTGCAGGTTTTGCAGATTCATGGAAGATGGTCTTGAAGACAAAAACAACAGCAGATAAACAGGCTGGAGCTCTGCGCTTTTTTTCTGTCCTTCCAAGCATTCCTCCCGAGGATTGCGGGTTCCTTTGTGCTAGTCCAGACTGACAATACCATTAGCATGTATTATATCAACAAACAAGCAGGAACTAAATCAGCTATGCTCTCGCAAGAGGATCAGGAATTGTGGGAAGGGGTCACATTCCACAAGATGCCCTGAGAGCCAAACACGTCAGGGGTCTCCACAATACCCTGGCAGGCATGCTGAGCACGTCTCAGTCGTGCTGTCACAAGTGGAAGCTGGAAAAGGAACAGGCTAACCCAGTTTTCAAGCTTGGGTCTATTCGCAGCGAGAGCTAACGAGGAATGCCGATATTACGCCAGCAGATTCCCTCAACGGGGATCAAGAGGGTTGCGATGGTCAGGGATTTGCTTGTACGCTTTTTCCCCAATACCATAGATTCCGAGGTGCTCCGCAAGATGAAGCGCGAGGGTTGCCATCTTATTCTGATTGCACCCCATTGGCCAAGACAATATTGGCCTACGATGTTGTCAAGTGACGGAGGCCAAGTGGTTAATCCGGACCCACAGTTTTATATTTGCACGCGTGGCTCCTCATTTCTTACAGTTCAATGACCTCAACATTTCACAGGTCTGTTGTGAAATATTGGCCAAATCTTGTGCCCAAAGCACAATCAAGCCTTATCGCTTCAAATGGAAGCGATTTTGCTGTTGGTGTGAGACGAATACTATTCACTCAATTCAAGCTCCTGCAGAAAAAGTTCTCCATTTTCTGCTTTCTCTAGCCCAGTCTGGGCTTACTTTTTCATCAGTCAAAATACATCTTGCTGCTCTTTTCAGATTCAGGAAATGCTAAAAATTTCCTTTTCTCTGCTCTTCTTCACTTGTCAAACAATTTATGAAAGGATTTTTCCGAGCCTTCCCTCCAGTGTGAGCACCCCCTCCAGAGTGGGAACTCAACACAGTGCTAGCGCAGTTAATGAACCGTCCATTTGAGCTGATACATAAAACTGATCTCATATACCTCACTTTGAAGGTTGCCCATTTACTGGCTCTTACCTCAGAAAAAGGGTTAGTGAGATCCAAGCTTTCACTATAAAGGAACCCTTTTTACATTTTGCCTGGGCCTACGTAACCCTTTGAACAAATCCCAGGTTCATTCCAAGGGTACCAACACAATTTCACTTGAACAAACCGGTAAGATTAAAAACATTCTTTCCAGATCCATCCACTCCAGCTGAAAGAGCATTACACTCGCTGGATGTTAAACGCTGTTTGAAATTCTACCTACAGAAAACTAAGGATATCAGACGATCTAACCAGCTGTTCGTTGCTTATGGTTAAGCAACTCTCAGAAATGCTGGAGCAAAGGCAACAATAGCCAGATGGCTGCCATCTACTATTTATTTATGCCATGGCAAGGCTAACAAACCTTTGCAGAGGGAAGTCCAAGCTCATTCGACAAGAACATTACCAACGTCGACAGCTTTGTTTGCTGGAGTATCTCCGGAAAATATATGTTGTGCTGTGACATGGAAAAATGTCCACACGTTCACTAAGCATTACTGTCTTCAATCTTTGCATCAAGAAGATGCAGCAGTTGGACAGGCTGTTCTACGCCATCGCTTTCAACTTGGATATAGCTTTGCTTTCATCAAGACTACTCCGTTTTTAAGAAAAAAAGAGAGAGATGTTTTTTCAAACACTGAGGATGCTATTTGGGAGTATATGAACCAGTGTCTCCCACCATCCGCAAACGACAGTATATGGTTATACTGCTTGCTACTCTGATTCAGGCATGTGAATCTATGAAAGATACCCCAATACTGGATAAGAAAACAAGTTACTTACCTGTAACTTCAGTTATCCAGTATTGGTATATTTCATAGATTCACATGCAACCATTCTCCTCCCCGGAGAGTCAGTTCTCTAATTTTGGGATATTCATTTCCCACTTGTGCTAACGAAAATCTGAGGAGAACTGGCTCTGCAGAGGGGGTTCTAGACGGTGCTGTAAGCTGATTGGTTGGGACAAAATCTTTGGCCCTTTTGGCATTATGAGGTAGATAGGCTACTACAGTTTAGGCCTCAGGCCTTTCTCTTAGGCCTACTACTATAATTTACCTTTGGTACTGCTTTTTTATATACCGTGGGACTCCCGCCTCGGCGACGGGGAATGATTCAGGCATGTGAATCTATGAAAGATACCAATACTGGATAACTGAAGTTACAGGTAAATAACTTGTTTTCTTACAGAGCTGCCACTATGGCGGGGTCCATGTAATCTATAAAGAACCAATCAGTGATAAGGAGAAGGTAGCTAGCCCAATAATATATAGACCTTCATATATATATATATGAAGGTCTGAGAACACCGGCTGCTGTCACTTGAGTGTAGCATTCATTTACGGAAGGAGATTCTTGGCAGGACGCCGGCCCAAACGTGTCGCCTCAGATTGTAGTGTATGGAAGAAGGAGGTGGGATAGGGAAGGAGTACTTTTGCAACATGTAGAGGAATTTCGGTAACAAGATCATTTTAAATAATGCTCCTCTGCCAGCAACATTAGGAGGAAGAGTGGCTCAATGGACCATGTCACTTCTGGCCCCAGCAACAAGAGGTATGATGTTAAGGTCCCAAGCCTGCTGCTTGGCCATCCAAGTTTCGGGTAATGGCCCTAATATTTTTGTGAGAGCTCCGGGTGGGAATGTAGGTAGACTTGGCCCAGTACGCCCTGATGCCAAAAGCATCTGCCTAGACCTACAGCATTTGCCGGAAGTGGGGAATAGATGTCTCTAGGTCACCCACGTGAACAAGCAAGTCATCCGCATAGAGCCAGACCCTGTCCTTGCATCGGTCAGGCCAATGGAAGCCGCAGAGCTGTGAGTCGCACCGAGTACACTGTACCAGTGACTTGATAGTGAGTGCAAATAAAAGGGGCGAGAGAGGGCAGCCCTTTCTTGTGCCCCGTTCAACAGGGAGGATCTGGGAAGTTACTCCATTCACCCCAGACTCTTGCCAGGGGCCCGAGTAGAGCATTTGGACCCAGCGGCAAAAGAGAAGACCAAAGTTCATCTGCTCCAACAAGCACAACAAGAAGTGCCAGTGAACATAGCTGAAGGCCTTCTCAAAGTCAATTAAGACAAGGGCGCGATTCTCTGGCATTCCTCGGAAAGGGCAATCACATTGTGCACCCGACAAAGGGAATTGTAAGTGCTATGTTCCAGCATAAAGCCGTTCTAGTCTGGGTGGAAGAGGGAGGTGATGACTTTCGCTAGTCAGTCTGCCAGAAATTTGGTCACAATATTAGATTCCATATTCAGGATGCAAATGAGCCTGTAGGACCCGCAATTCCTGGGGGATTTCCGAGGTTTGAGGATAATAGAAATTGTGGGGCACCACAGAGGTCATAAGGGATTTTGGCCACCCTCAGTGTGCCCTCCTCATTCTTTGCCAGCAGGGGGTGAATAGTAGGTAGGCATATTTCTTATAAATTTGCAAAGAGAAGCCGTTGGGGCCCGGCGATTTTCCGGTGGGTAGTGCCCCCATGGCTGCAGTGATTTCAGCTGCCGTGATGGTTTCGTCGAGGTCCTGTCTGTCACTGTCAGCTAGGTGAGGGAGAAGTAGTAGCATAGAGGCAGTTGAAATAGCATGCAAATACCTGCGCTATTGAGTGTGGGTGTGTTACTTCTCGTCTAGACCCATCGCCTTTACAATGGAAGGGATCAGGCAGAGGGCTACATCCCTGCTCATCGGCCAGTGCAGAACCTTCCCAGCTTTATCCCCCACAATCCTGCGAGGCAAGGTGGACAAATGTTGCAGTGTCCATCTGTTTCTGCCTGAGTGCAACCTTTATAAATCCGCTGCATGTTTCAGCTAGGTGGTGGGGTTTGGAAGCGTAGGCTTCATCGGCCATGAGGAGATCATGTTCTAGGGAAGGGACCTCTTTAAGCCTATGGGAGCGGGCAGCTGTTTGGTAAGAGATTATCTGGCCACGAAGGGTCACTACCACAGCCTTCCATACTGTGGTAGGGGAGCTGACGGAGCATGCATTGGTATTGAAGTAGTCCAAGATCTGCGCCCGAAGGAAATCTGCAAAATCAGAGTCAGAAAGTCGGAATGCATTTGAGGCGCCAGTGTCTTAGCTGCTGGCGTCTGGAAGTTCTGAGGACCAGGTTAATGGGGGGTTCGTGCTCAGGCGCCCTCGGCAGCTGCCAGTTTCAGACCCTGTTGCCAGTTGAAGGGGAGTTACTTCTTGAGCCCCTCAAAAAGGTGGCCTCACCAGCCCATCTATTTCGCATAAATGGATTATGGCTCTCCCCTTACCCTTTCTACACCATGCCTCAGACAGAAGATCACTGCGTCTTACTGTAATTATTAGCATTCTAGAAACGGTCTGATTACATTACTCACAGGTGAAAGCAGCTCTTTTTGGAAGGATTAATCTGACCTCACATTAGTTTTAAAAGAAAACTTTCAGCATTCTTACACAGAGTAACCAGACATCACGGGAGGCCTGATTGGACCTTGAATGAACTGACATTTCTAAAGTGCTGGAGTAAGCTAACCTGATTTCTGCAGAGAACATCCTATGTATTTATTTTGTTATTACATTCATTTGTAGCTGATGGAAAGCTTCTTGGCACTTGCGAGTGTGTAAAGACATCTGACAGGCTGGTCAGCTTGCGGGTGCAGAGGATCACACCTCAATTAGAGCACATTTCTACACTGATCACCATAGCCACCAAGGTTTCAGATTGCTAACTGTGGCGTTTTCATAATTTCACTTTAATTATGCGTGACATTCACGCAATCTGACTCTGCTCAGTTTTCAGTAGCCTTCTGTTAGCGCACTTTAGCTCAGTGACTTTCTTAGCGTTTCTCGTTGCTCAAATAGGTGTAATTTCTGATATTTATGTTTCCCTGGTCTTCATTGCTTGATTTTGCTCGAGAAAAAGTGTCACTCATAGTCTTCAAAATGTCACTCATAATTACTCTGAAATTTTGAAAATGTCACACACAGTAATCTGATACCTTGGCAGCTATGGGTGGGTGAAATCGCCAATTGCCGCCGCTGTCCGGTAGGCCGTGCGGTTAATCAGCTCAGGGTCTGCTGTAGGCTGAAGCTGAGTCCCACACGGGCGAATGTCAGGCCGCAGCTTGTGAGATGAGTGTCTCTCAGTCTCGGGGGCTCGGCGTGACTGGGTGTGGCCGTTGTTAAAACTCCCCACCCAGGGCGCGACGCAATCTTACCTCACATCCTCCGGGGCCCACGGGGGCAGGTTGAGTGATTCAAAGCGCGTCCTCTGGAGCTAGGCCAGCGGCTTCAAGTGCGACCCATGTATTCCAAGGTCGCAGTGACCCAAAAGGGAATCAACTTGAGCCAAAGACATCTACGCAGGACTGGAACGTTCGGGAAAGGGTGATGCAATCCTGGGCTCCGCCAGCACCGCGGATTCCGGTGTGAGATAGTCGGGAGCTCAGAAGGGAGTGTCCACAACACAACCTGGCCCGGTTAGCCGCACCCCGCCCAATTTAAATATTAAATCACATAGCCACAAGCTTCTGGATCTCCGCCTGCCCATCTCGGATGGAATGCAATCCAAAGTATCCATCATCCCTGGATATTGCTTGCTTATTACCCTTTATCAAGGATGCTCCTTTATCTTGAACTAGACCATTGTCTTCAAAGTGCTTTATGACCATATCAGGTATAGTCTCCCTTACCCTCTGTTTTCTGGAAACGCCCGCGCCGAGCCGGAAACGATCATCCCGCAGTACCGCCCTCTCCCCGCCTGACGTCACACGCAGGAAGCTGAGCGGAGGGCGAGGGAGAGGGAAACAAGGAAACAAGGAACCCGCATCCCGCGGCTGCCGTGAGTGCTGCGAAGCAGCGTGAAGTGCCACGAGTGCCGCGTGTAGACTCGCGAGTCAAGCAGTAAGGAGCAGGAGAAGCAGAAGTACGTCCTAAGCCCATCCTAAGAGGAAAGAAGCCTCCTGACAGCCTGGAGGGGGCCTTTCGGCTCCCTACATAACCACCGGACGCTGGGCACGTCATGGGCTTAAAGCTTGATCCTACAGGCACACAGAGGTAAGTGGGGGAACGGCGAGGCGGTGAAAGCGCTGAACTTAACACCGCATTGTACCCTGTTTACCCTGTCTTTTTCTAATCCTGGCCTGGAGAGCCTCATGAATAAATGAATAAACATAGGGTGACTGGACTGCTGCAAACTTAAGTAAAGACATTCTACAGGGCACGCTTAAGGTAGTAGAGAGCCTAAAAAGATCTTCTGGCCCAGTAGGCACTCGTAAATATTCTTCAGACTTCACCCTATTCAGAGACCAAGCCTCGGCAAACCATAACAGCGCTGGGAGAAAGCTAATTATGGACACGAAAAAAAGTGAAAAAACAGATGCAACACAATTTGAGATCAAGACTTAATGCTGCAAACACTATAAATGCGACAAGCCCAGGCTACTTGGAAGAGAGCAGTGAGTGCTTTGAAATAACTCCGAAAGCTAAAAAGAAAGGAGCCAAAAAATCAAAGGCGACGGCCAAAACCCCGGGTAGTGCAGCGTCAAACTCAATAAAGGAGTTTATGGGGAAGCACTTTAAAAAGGTGTTTACACCTGTAAAAGACAAAGACATTACAACAAGTAAAGTGGCATCCCTGAATGGAAGCCAAGAGGGGAAGAAGAACGCAGGTGCCTTCCTTCCCTTGGAGATACATGTGTCCAACTCTCTCAATTTGGCTAATCAATCGCTACAGCTTCTACTAGATCAGGGGGGCCTAATCTCGCCTCAGCTGTCATCATCACCACGTCTATCCTTCTCCTATGAAGTAGAGGGAGGATCCTTGGACAGCCCAATTCCATTGAACAGCCCAATCCCTGGGGTAGGAACGGAGAAAGGAACATAAACCCCCCCGAGTAAAAAGTCAAGTCAGAATAGGAGTCAAAATGAATGCCCATTGGAAACTGGAAACATCAGTTCAAGACACTGTGCAGAATTGGATAAAACATCTGAACTAAACCACGAACCTAACCGCGATCTTTCATCATTGACAGCTACATCAATGCTGGATCTAATGTTAATGCTACAAAGAACCTTGCAAGGCCTCTTAGAGGTCACTTTGTCAAATAACTCTATTCTAAAAACTCAGAAAACATATCTTGCTAGTATAGAAGGGGAGCTGCGAGGGATTAAATCACATATGCCAAACATGATAAGACAAATCCCCGATCCGGAGCCCCAAGATCAGGCACAGGGAGAAACCATAAAAAACCCCAAGGGAAATGAGCATACACCCTGTATGGCAGGCAAAATCCCTAACCCTGATCCTGCCCCGCGAAGGGAGGTCCCGCCCCAAACCGACATACAACCCAATGAGGGCCACCAGATATATATTTCAAAGTGGCCAATGAGGATAATAAGAAGGGCTGAGCAGACAAGACGAGGGCCAATAAAAAGAGTAAGAGGTGCAGGAATTAAACCAGTAAGGAAGGTGTGCCCCTCCTCGGAGGAAGTAGTGATGACGGAAGAGGAAGATAGGATTACAGGAAAGGAAAAAAAAGGGTCCCTACCTGCAGATGAGCATCCCAAAATCGAACAACACAAAGTTCCAGGGAAAAAGTGTAGGCCCACACAACATTCCCAAACCCCAGAAGAAGACAGTCGACAACAAACACATAGGCCAGCCTAAGGGGGGGGGAAGAAACTGGGAGGAAATCTAGAGGCTTGGGTAACACTGGAGGTGAGAGTAAACAGACCCCATATCCAGTCAGAAAAGGCTGATACGAATGAACCCCCGTTCCCAGCAGGGCAAGGAAAGATGAAAAAGATAATATGAGGCTATACCTTGAACAGATCCCGCTACGGCTAGGGGGAAAAAAGTTAGGTAAAAGGCGACCCCTGATTAGGTCTCAACTCCTGCAAGGCTTTTCCAAATGCCAGAAGCTGAAAGCGATAGGAACGAGCGACATTAGGGTAGTGGGTTTTAGACAAAATAGAGAAGGAAAAGAGATTACTAGAATCACACTATACTCAAACCTGGTAAAAGACACGATTGAAAAGGCAGCAAACGAGCTACAAAGAGAAGGTATCCGCCTACTAAATGAGAATGAAGTCTTAGTAGAAGTAGAAGGAAAGGGATGGCTGGGAAACAACTTTCTAAAATGCCACGCAGGGCTAGGAAAGAGACAGGTTAGGATATGCGACCAGGAGGATGAAGAGGAAATGCCGCTAGGAAACATAAAAATAGTCCCTAACAACTCAGAGGTGGCACATGATGGGGAAACTGGAGTAAGGAGTCTGACCAGGCAGGATCATCATCGAAACATACTAATGACCGCAGGGAGGAAGGCTGGCTAGATGATATTGAATAGGGAAAAGGTATGCCACATAGCATAAGGATAATCTCCTGGAATATAAATGGCCTAGGAAATGACCTGAAACAAAATATTATAAGGGAACTGGGGGGAAATATAGAAATTATGTGTATCTAGGAGACTTGGCTATGTGGCAAGACCCCGATTTTTGATGGCTTCTACCAGCTAAACCGACCTGCAAAGAAATGTAGATTCGGGCGCGCTGCTGGTGGAATTATGACTCTGGTATCGACCAAGATCATGAAGTGAGTAACTGAAATAAATGTGAAATGCAAATGGTTGTTGGCATGTAGAATAATACTATCAGGGTGTATAAAAATGGATACAATTCTAATGATAAATGTGTACATGCAATGGGACACCACAGAGCAATATGAAGAGGAAATGGCTCTCTTCAAGGAGGACATAGATTACCTTGGTGAAAAATACGGCAGGGATATGCTTATTCTCATTGGTGACTTTAATCACAAACTTCACCCCAAGAAGGTAGATTATTGGTTTCTAGATATACTGGAGGCCTATGAAATACCTCAAGCGAGTTTCCCTGAATGTATATTTGGTGCTAAAGATATGCAGTTGGGAAATCTCCTGGGAACTAAAAACCTGTTCTGTTTAAATGGAAGATGCAGTTAGACTGCCCCGCCAAAAAAAACATTTAAACCAGGCTCTCAATTCTGCCCCATAGACTATGCCTTTACCACACCTTGGAACTTTAGATTAATCTCGGGATTCAGAATTGTGAATAGAGATGGAAGTGGTAGCCATGGAGATCCCGGATGTGCACTTTGAATCTGGCCAAAAGGTTATGGAACAAGAGGTGGACTATCCCAGACGCCGGACAACTAGGCTCACGGAAGAATATGTTTCCAGATTAATAAAATTACAACAGAACTTAGACCTGAAGACAGCAAGGGGTCGAAACCTCGATTGGTATGTACGAAAAATAGAGGTGGTCCAAACCCTTAGTATAGGTCTAAAAAATATAAATAGAGGCAAAAATAAAAATAATGCAAAAAACCAGAAGATAGAGAAACCCACCGACTGGTTCACAAGGGAATGCCAGGAGAAAAAAAGGGAAGTTAGGAGAATGACCCGCCGCATTCAGCAAAAGAGAGACCAAGATAGTGTAAACACCCTAGAGGGCCTAAAAAGAGAATATAGCATGCTTATCTGAAGGGCAAAAAGGGAATTTAAAGAGGGATGCTGGCAAAAATTACTCGAGGCAATCGAAACTAAGAATTTATGCAATTTTTTTAAGTTAGTCCACGCAGCAGCAGATCGCCAACTAGGGAAAATGAACTGCATAGTAGAAGAGTCAGCATGGGAGGAGTATTTACAGGATCTGTATAGCCCTCGGAAAGACCGGGAACAAAATCTGTACACAGACTGGAGCGGTCTGGTAGCAGATATAAAACCCGTTTTTTCCGCTCAAGAGGTTAAAAAGACGATAAAGGGTTTGAACCTCACAAGAGCGGCAGGCCCAGATAACCTCCCCGCTCAAATAATTAAAACCCAAGTAGATTGGTGGGCGGAATTCTTTGCAAATATGTTTGAAGTCATTCTAGATACTGGGAAACTCCCCGATAACTGGAATGGGGCTATAATAAGACCAATACATAAGAAAGGGGTGATGAGCAACCCGAAAAACTATAGATTAATTAATCTACTGGACATCGGGGAGAAAATATTTGCAAAGATAGTGCTTGGCAAATTAAAGGACTGGGTGGAAGAGAACTTAATTATCCCGGTGGAACAGGGGGGCTTTAAAGAAGGGCACTCCACCATGGATCACTGCTATGCCCTGTGGGCCCTTGCCCGGAAGTCGATAGAACAAAAGGGGAACCTGTTTTGCTGTTTCGTCAACTTCCGGGCAGCCTTTGATTCAGTGGACAGGGTGAAACTATGGGAGTGCCTGATCAAATATGAAATCTTGGTGTGCTTACTAGAAATCTTGAAAGAATTACATAAAGGGAACTGGGCCCAAGTCATTAAAGACATACAAGGGGCGCTGACAAAGAAAATTGAAATAGGGAATGGGCTGAGACAGGGCTGCATCCTAGCTCCGCTCCTTTTTTCCATATTTCTAGCTGAGCTGCCTGCAGCGTGAGAGGTGGAAAGAAGCGCGAGCCCGAGAATGAATAGTAGAAAGGTCTCATGCTTGCTGTACGCAGACAACCTTGTGATCACTGACCTGACAGAACTCGGGCTACAAAGAAAACTAAATGCATTCCATGATTACTGTAAGGATAAATTGCTTACAGTGAACATGGAAAAAACAAAGATCATGTGCTTCGTCAAAGGGACCATGAACTTTAGCTGGTATCTAGATAGAATAAAACTAGAAACGGTAAAAGAATATAAATTTCTAGGTCTTTGGTTTGAATCCTCTTTAAAATGGGACATACATCTGGAATACCAAAACACAAAAGCATCTTCCTCCATCTGTGGCCTGAAAAAATTCAATAAAAACTATGGGGATATGTCACACAAACCGATATTAAAAGCATATGAGGCCATGATACCACCCCAAGTACTGTATGGTGCAGAAGTGCTCCTTCTAAGCGAAAAGGGAGGCTGGGATCGGGAGGAAGGTAAGGCCCTGAAAACATTACTGTCACTGCCAAAGTCATCAATGATACAGGCTATTAGACTGGAAACAGATATGATTGGATGGAAGACTCTGGCCAAAATGGCGATGATAAGATTCTGGAAACGCCAATCCCAGGGGGTAGGGGAAAAGGTCTCACACTGGTGTAGTGAGGAAATCCGCCACAGTAACCTAAGATGGGCATTAGACACTAAAAGAAAAATAAAGGAAATAATTGGGAACCTAAAAGTGGGATAAAACCAAAATTCTCTAGATGTGGAGTTCACGAAGAGTGCACTCAGAGTACAAGGAAGGGAGTACTCCAGAAGACAGGATATAGGATATCTAAGAAACAAAAAATCAGTGGTAAATATGATAGAATCATGGGAAAACGAGACGGGGTACCCATACTTAGAAACCTTGCCAAATTAAGCCTTTAGGTGGGAAATACTGAAAATCCGAATTGGCACCATCCCATGGCAAATGGAGGGGAGAGTTAAGGCAGAAATGTTATACCCAGATGGCATATGTAAATGTGGCCTGGGAGCCAAGTGTGAAATGTTACACATACTTCTTGACTGCTTGACATGTTTAAAAGTGAGACAACGGTTCCTACGTCCTTTATTTATAAAACATGGCATAAGACAACGTGTACAAGCAACGAACTTGTTGATAGGAATGGAAAATCTGGAAATAGCAATTGCTCTTGGTAACTACCTGAAAGAGGTGAATCGCTTAGCGCAGAAAGCAAAAGCTAAATTACTAGGAACTGCAAGCTCATAAGACATCAGATAGTACTGTAATGAGCAACATATCGAAATCGCCTGTTTTAAATGTAATAACTTCCAATTTTATTATGTATAGCATGTGTTTTAAAATTCTTTTTAACGATGTTTATGATTTTTTTAAATTGTGTACGGTTTTGATATTGATGTGATGCATTTCTATTTTCGATCTCATTGTTTAAAGACGACGGTCTAAATAAACAGAGTTTTTCTCTCTCTCTCCCTTACCCTGTCCTCCATCAGGACAGACAACTATTGTCCAAAATTATGTCGCGCTTATCTGAACATCTAACTGGCCCTTTGGGGGAAATGCAACCCGGCTGGTTTCAGTCTACCTCTTTTCAACCTGCACTCGATGTCCAACCTCCAGTGCCCTCTCAATGTTCCCACATCAGGATCCTCATCAAATGAGATGTAATATGTTATGTTTCCTACTATTACACCTACAATTACTTTTTTATTTGTCCATTAGGCAGCTTTATCTGTAAGCCAGATCTCTAAAGATGATTACAAAAAATAGTGCAATTCACATTTTGTATCTGCCCAAAGCAGTATTTTCTCTTTATCTTCACACTACTAGTTATTAGGTGCTTGTATTCCTCAAGAGTGCTTCCTTTGCTATGCAAGGATGGTGAATCCCCATTGTTCTAAAATGGAGGTGCATCCCTTTACCTATTCCCAATGTATTTCTAACCCTGCTTTTACCCCATCACGTTTCCACCACTACACTTATTCATATCAGCGTGTGGCGCTATTTACTAGTAGTGCGTGTGCAGTAGCAGTCTGCTCGTTTTAACTCTCCCGTTTTTGTATTTTTGTTTAGTTTAAATTTGGGCACTTATTCCTTGATTTTAAAATTGCCTGGCCCGCATACCCTCATCTCTGTCATCTCTACTTGCACCCTAATTGGTACAACTCACCGCTCTTTGCGGGTCCTTCGCCCTGTTTCGAGGCGGCCATCTTTGGTGAGTGGGAGCAGTGTGCATCAGTCCTTTCTCTACCTTGCTGGTTCAGTATATAGGTAGGCAACCTCGGTCAGCGCGTTCCTTGACCAGCGTGTGGCGCTATTTACTAGTAGTGCGTGTGCAGTAGCAGTCTGCTCGTTTTAACTCTCCCGTTTTTGTATTTTTGTTTAGTTTAAATTTGGGCACTTATTCCTTGATTTTAAAATTGCCTGGCCCGCATACCCTCATCTCTGTCATCTCTTCTTGCACCCTAATTGGTACAACTCACCGCTCTTTGCGGGTCCTTCGCCCTGTTTCGAGGCGGCCATCTTTGGTGAGTGGGAGCAGTATGCATCAGTCCTTTCTCTACCTTGCTGGTTCAGTATATAGGTAGGCAACCTCGGTCAGCGCGTTCCTTGACCAGCGTGTGGCGCTATTTACTAGTAGTGCGTGTGCAGTAGCAGTCTGCTCGTTTTAACTCTCCCGTTTTTGTATTTTTGTTTAGTTTAAATTTGGGCACTTATTCCTTGATTTTAAAATTGCCTGGCCCGCATACCCTCATCTCTGTCATCTCTACTTGCACCCTAATTGGTACAACTCACCGCTCTTTGCGGGTCCTTCGCCCTGTTTCGAGGCGGCCATCTTTGGTGAGTGGGAGCAGTGTGCATCAGTCCTTTCTCTACCTTGCTGGTTCAGTATATAGGTAGCCATGCCAACGCGCAGCGGTCACGCGCAGCGGGGACGCCGAATTGACGCCGGAGTTACGCCAGAGTTCAGCCCGTCTGTGCCCGTCCGGGCCCAGACGGGCCTAGGGCCTGTCATCATGCCCGCTCCTCTGGCGCCGCTTACCAATAGGTTACGATATGGGAGGGATGTTCTTATCTCCTATCGTCCGCCCCACCCTACCATCTGTTGTTTTTCACAGGAGGGAACCTTTCCTTTTTTACCGTGTAGAGCCTGTCTGTCCGGCCAGAATTCAGTGGCGGGGAAAACCGCCCTTTCCATGGCCTTATTGAATTGCCGGTCCTTGCCGAGTCACGCCATTGAAATTAATTCACTCATCTTGGATCACGAGCTCGATGTGTTGTTTCTTACCGAGACTTGGCTTTCAACTAACTCCGGCCCTGATATGGTCAGAGCACTCCCTCCAGGTTTTCTTATATCCCATCTTGATAGACCTATAGGGAGGGGAGGAGGCATTGCTATCCTTTTCAGAGACACGTTGGCTTGTAAGATTCAGATCGGAGGGGTGACTGATTGTGGGAGCTGTCAGTTTTTCCTTCGTCTTTCACCTACAGTGTCCTTGGTAGGCTTGTTGATTTATCGCCCTCCCGGACCCTTGGGAAATTTCCCTAACTCTCTCCTAGAAACTACCGCACTTCTTGCTTCCTCAACTGCCAACTTTGTCCTTCTCGGAGATTTCAATATCCATCTTGATGACCCCACTAACGCCGTGGGTGTAGATCTACTCGAGGATCTCAAATCTTTTGGAATCAATTTGGCCAACTCGGGTGTGACCCATGAGAAGGGCCACTTGCTTGATCCCATACTTTCAAATCTGGACTATCTCAATTCATCTCCGGCTTTGGCCCTGCCTTGGACAGACCATTTTTTGGTGTCCGCAATGTGGCAATTTGATAGTCCAGTGGCGGTGGCCCCAAGGGTTCACATCTTGGAAAGAGCCTGGTCGAGGCTCGCAGTTGATACCTGGGCGGCACACCTGGAGGCTACACTACCCCCTCAGGGAGCTAACCCGATCATTGCTGATGCCAATCTTTACACCTGGCTCTCGGACTCGCTGGATACCCTCCTTCCAAAAAAGAAACAACTTACGAGGGGGAAGAGAGTGGGTTCGGCGCCTTGGTATTCGTCTGAATTGAGGACCCTGAGGAAGGGATGCAAGAGGCTAGAGCGGTCTTGGAGGAGAGACT
Source organism: Lissotriton helveticus (assembly GCF_964261635.1). Lineage (NCBI taxonomy): Eukaryota > Metazoa > Chordata > Amphibia > Caudata > Salamandridae > Lissotriton > Lissotriton helveticus. The sequence goes on along the minus strand of NC_136068.1, from coordinate 1,621,335,420 downwards.
GGAGTGAATCGAGCCGGAAACAATATCGTGCGGCTCTGAGCAGCTATAAATCTGCTATTCGGGTGGCAAAAGCGGGATTCTTTGAAGAGAGAATAGGCTCTGCGGCCAACTCTTCTAAAGAGTCGTTCAGGGTTATAAAGGAACTACTGAATATCCCCGAACCTCAGGTCATCCATGAGGACCCACGCAAAAAATGCATAGATTTGGCCTCCTTTTTTAAAACTAAAATCGACAACATACTGGCTTCCCTTCCCCGCCAGGGGGAGGTTTCTTCCTTGGAGGACAACTTCAGTTCCCAACTTAGGATGCGATCAGTGGAGTTGGCCTCTCTTGGTCCGGTCACGATGGAGGAAGTTCTTTCGGTTTTGAGGACCATGAAGAGTGGCTCCCCGAAAGACCCAGCACCTATTAAATATCTTAAACAGGTGGCTTCTACCATCGGTGGCCCAGTGACGGACCTTGTTAACTTGTCCCTCACTCAAGGGATAGTCCCCCCCAGTTGGAAAGGGGCGGTGGTTAAGGCTCTTCTGAAAAAGCCTAACCTGGACCCCGCCGACCTCGCCAACTTTAGGCCGATCTCCTTGCTGCCGGGTATTAGTAAGGTGGCCGAGAAGTTGGTAAACAGTCGCCTGTCGGACTTCCTGGAAGCTAACTCCCTCCTGGGCGATTCCCAAACGGGTTTTCGTCCCGGTCAGGGGACTGACACCGCCCTGCTGGCGGTCGTGGAGAATGCAAGGAGCATTCTGGATTCGGGGGGATCAGTGGCAGTGATCCTCCTGGACCTCAGTGCTGCTTTTGATACCGTAGACCATCAGGTGCTTCTCCAACGGCTGTCGGGGGTGGGGGTCACTGGTGTGGCTCTCAAATGGTTTGCTTCCTTCTTGGAAGGTCGGACATTTGAGGTGTGGGAAGGCCATGAAAAATCATCTACAATCCCTCTCCAGTGTGGGGTGCCACAGGGCTCTTCATTGAGCCCTACCTTATTCAACATCTATATGGCCCCCCTGGAGAGTGTGGTACTGCCGCTGGGTATTAAAATCATCAGCTATGCTGATGATACCCAGCTGGTGGTTGGCCTCTCCCAGTCGGCGCATCATCCCGACCGGCTGCACTCGTGTCTGCAGAAGATCTACACGTGGATGTGCAGCTCAGCGCTAAAGTTAAATGGCTCCAAGACGGAACTCATGCTGCTGGGGAACTCCTCTCCATCTTTGTCCCCCAGCAGCTGGCCTGACTGTCTGGGCCCGGTACCCACCCCCAAGCAGGAGATCAAGAGCTTGGGGGTGTGGCTGGAGCAGGGCCTCTCGTTTAAAACTCATGCTAAAAAGACTGCTGGCGTGTGTTTTGGCCTGCTCCGCTCAGCCCGGAAGATCTTACCTTTGCTCCCAGCGTCCACTAGGAGGCTCCTCATCCAGGGATTGATCATCTCGCGGCTGGATTTCAGCAACGCGTTATTCCTGGGTGCACCCGAATCTACCCTGAACAAACTGCAGCAAGTGCAGAATGCGGCCGCCAGGCTCTTGACGGGTCTCCCCAGGCGCCAGTCTGCTCGCCCGGCGCTGAGGGCTCTGCATTGGCTCCCTATTAGGGACAGGGTGAAACTCAAATCACTCTGTATAGCCCATAAAGTTCTGCATGGGGTAGGCCCACCTATTCTGGGGGAGATGGTTCAGCCTTACAAGGCCTCTCGCTCTCTTCGCTCCGACCATCAACATCTTCTTCAGGTCGGGAGGGTGAAGAGGGCTAGAACCGGTGGCAGAAGGTTTTCGATAAATGTGGCCACTTTGTGGAATTCACTGCCCCTACAACTTCGCTCGGAAGCTAGTCTTCTCCGGATCCGCAAACTTTTAACGACGTTCCTGTTTTCTGTTTAACCCTGCATTATTCTTTGGTAGCGTTATTATCTGGCGAGCGCTGGGATGCCTATTTGGTAACCAGGCGCTATACAAAACTCAGAATAATAATAATAATATCAATACTCATACCATTATTATTACCCATACTACTGTTGTTCCTAAGCTCCTCATTGTTATACCCTTTCGCCTCTCTACTCCTACTTCTTCCTACTTTTCCTCTATTCCTCCTACTCTCAAACCTCTGCTCTTTCTCTTTTACTTTCTGCCAACTCATCTTCTTTTCCACCTGCGTCTGTTTTTCTACTATTTCTACTTACTTGTTTTGATTCATCTTCTCTCATTTTCCTCCTACTCTTCTACCATCTTCTGTAAGTCTTCCTCCTGTGCTTCTCTCTCTTGTAAATCTTTGCTCAACCAATTGATCGAATCAACCACATTTTCCTCACCACAGCCAACCGACTTGTTGCTGCTCTGAAGTCATCCTATGGGACTGGAAGCAAAATGTTCTCTAATGACTTGCTCCAAAACTTTCTGTGGTCAAACAACACCCCCAACACTGTCATATCCACGCTGTCAAACGTACCTGTCAAACTTAACAATGTACCTGCATCCAGCTCAGTTAACCACATTTTGCCTACTTTTACCTCAAAGGTTCTCACTTCCAACATGCAAACACCAATTACCTCATCAGTATTATATGTGGTCACACACACAGGCCTTCTAGTCCAAGCACCAACTCCTACTTCTACTAAATGCCAGGTCAGCTGTTAAGATAATAATATTTCTAAGCTCATTTTCCACCATCAGCTAGCCGTTCCGTACAGCACAAAATCCTGGCTTCACACACATAGCCCATCTCTAATTGACTCGATTGTTCCTCAAGTTGACAATATTAGCAATGCTAAACTGAATACATATATTAGGCGGTGGCATTGAACTTATTCATGAGCACCTCTCCAATACATATCCATCCCCACCACAATCTAGTACACATTCTAATAGCCCTAAATTCAAAGTTATGTCTTATGTGGAGCTGCCACCATGGTTTTGGTGAAGAAAGCTGCTTTGTTTGGTATAGTGTTACATTTTACATGGGTATGCTTGACCTCCTGCTTATCCTGGGTCTGTTAATTTGAAAGATGCTTTTGTTAGGGTATATTATTTGGTGAAGTCTGTGTACATTATCAACTCTTCTGTATGTACTGGTACAAGTGAGGAGTCAGTTCCTGCAACACTGTATGATCGTATCCAGGATCTGCTCTTCTCTGGTGCCATAGTTTCCTACAGTTTCCCCTTAATTCCTTTCCTGGAGCAATAATGTCCATTGGAATGCACATGGAAATCTACACATGTTGTAAATTAGGGTCTGGGGAAGCAGTTTCTTCATGGGAACAATATTTTCTGTGGGAAGGGAGAAGCGGGGGAGAAGAAGCAATGTAGTGGCAATCATGCAAATGTATGTTCAAAAGTTAATTTGTGTGTGATGTACAATTATGTATGAAGGTTTTCAGGAATGCTACTCCATACCTGCGACTGTCAGAGTTTTCTAGAAGTATACCTGGAACCTTTGTGTATCCCTGAAATTTGAAAAGCTATCACCAAATGTAGGTGTAAACATTCAAGGGCATACTTCCAAATGTCTTTGACAAGAGGCCCAACATTTTTAGAGCTACATACTCGTTGGCACTGCTCAATAACATAATGGTATCACGCCTTGCTCGGACTCTTGCTCTTCCCACCCTTGAATGGACTGAGGATTAGTTTGTGAATCTCCACCATGGAACACCAACTCCATACAAAGAGAATATTTACTTACACATAATATTACACCATACTGGTGACTTCCAAATCAGTTGATTTACGAGTGACTTTCCTATATGCAACATTGAATCATTTAGAATTGGCATGCTTAAATCATTCCCTTTTGGGCTGGGAATCCCTGACACGTTAGCATAGCAGGAAACTCTATTAACAGTCTTTTTTGACATGGCCCTTTCTGCAAGGTTATCACCAAACTTTTACCCTTCCTTTTCCTATATTTCTAACCTTCTTTTTGTTGGATTTAGAATTCTGGGCACCTTACCACTACTAAGCATTGCTAAATTGCCTGTGCTCTTTACTCTGAACATGGTAGCATTGGCTAATCCACAGTTGGCATATTTCATTTACTTATAAGTCCCTAGTAGAGTGCACTATGTGTGCCAAGAGCCTATAAATGAAATGCTACTAGTGGGCCTGCAGCACATATTGTGCCACCCACTCAGTAGCCCTTTAAACATGGCTCAGGCCTTTCACTGTAGGGCCCATGTGTGCAGTTTTAAACTGCCATTATGACCTGGCAAGTTAGCTTACTCGCCAGTACCAAACCTTTCCTTTTATTACATGTAAGGCACCCCTAAAGGAAGGCCCTAGGCAGCCCCAAGTGCAGGGTCCAGTGTATTTAAAGGTAGTATATGTACTTTTGAGTTCTACATGTCCTGGTCGTGAAAAACTACATTCATTTTTCACTACTGCAGCGCCTTTCTCTCCCGTAGTTTAACATGGGGATTGCCTTAAACCATATTTTAAGTGTAACTTCCCATTGGGAGCCGATATGAAATTGGAGCTTTGTGTCTCTGGACTAACAATTTAAAAACACATCTTTAATAAAGTTTTTAGTTCATTATTGGTTTATTAGTTAATAAAAACCATAAACAAAATCCATAACTTAAACATCAATACAATACATTTAAAATCAGTAAATCTGTGCTTCGGACTGTCTAAGCACCAATGGATCATACAAAAGTACATAGTGCTAACATCTAAAAACATACAGTATAAAGATGCATAGGTTTAAAATTAATGAATTTCTACCTGGTTGTATGCCAATGAGTCATACTAGATGAATGTGTTGTTCAAACAGCACCGTAACAATAAGGAAACTTTTACAGTTTTAAAATCATAGACCTTCCTATATCCTGTGACTGTGATCAGGGAGATCATACTGAAAGTACATTGTGGATTCGTTCGAAGGGCATTCTGTGTGAAAAAGCATAAATAATATATAATCCTAGGCTCATGGAGTGTCATACAGATGGTGCAACATGCAAATATTAAAGGCTTACTCTGCAAAGGGGTGTAAATAATTTAAGCAAATTAAGATTGGCCATTCTATATCAACCTGGTAAAAATTGTATGCGCCAAGCATTATCAAATGCCTAGTTCAAACATCGAAACAGCTGTGCAAAAAAAAATTGCTGCGCATTTAAGCTTAGTAAATAAGTAATCCTTTTCCATAAATACTCCATTTTGCTTTGTTAAAACAAACAGTGCTGAGCATTTCACTGTGGATGGGTAAGGGACAGGGTTCCTGTGCGAACAAGTATAAATAATAAATAGATATTTTCCCATGGGCATTCTGTAGAGTTTTGTTTAAACTAATTAGTGCTAAACATCCAACAGTGAACAGGTTTGAGGACAGTATTCCTCACACTTGTCCCCTGGCTGTCCTTTCATTTAACGTTTCACTTCAACTCTTGGATAGGGGTCAATAATTCTCTTGTTTACTTCTTGGCAGCCCATCATAAATTGGAAACATTGATAAATCCCTTTCTAGTCCATAGACAGTGTTAAATGTAAGATGTTGGTATCTGTTTGTTGAAAATGTTAAAAAGTGCACCAGTCGCATGTTCAGCATGAAGTTCTGAACCTCCATGACAGCCGAGCTACTGGTTCAAACTTCTAAAGCTAAGAACTCTTTACGCAGCAGTGACCTTTGATGTACTAGCAGGTTGGGGAACAAACAGAGTAGATGCATAAACACTTCTCTTGTCTAACGACACTAGCAACATAATGCATCTTCCGGTTGGGCCTTCTTCTGCCACTTGGGTATAAAATTGAGTGTTGGAAGGCATCCAAACCACATCTTTATCAATTCCCCCTTGATAGTTAATGACAGTGCTGCCTCAAAGTAGGATTGTTCCTTACTGATGTTATAAGAGTTTATTACTAGCCACCCATGCAATCGTTTAGTCAATGTAGCTGTATCCACAAGGAGGCTTTTCTGCTGAATGCATTTGTTCGCAGTTTTCTTGAAGTTATGTTCACTCATGTTCCGTTGCCGTAGATCTATGATACCAAGATTATCTATACTTTTATGTAGTAGTAGTAGTAGTAGTAGTAGTAGAAGATACTTTATTCAGTTTTAGATAACTCAAAGTGTACACAATAAAACATGCATTGGTACAATATACAACATGTAGGATAGTTAATGTAAAAAAATAATTGCTATATAATACACAAGACACTAAAATCATAAGATAAAAAGAACAATCACCAAAGCATATCAATAAGACTAAATCGTTTGAAATAAGTAATTCATAAGAACAGTAAATATGCTAAAAGTGATATATAATTTATAAATCCTTAGATGTTCTTCCTTGATCTGAGCAGTGTTCTCAGTGATATGGCATCTATTATCAACTAAAATAATTCCATAGGCATCCATATGAGGTGGAACAGTAAAACCTTAAAGTGACCATGCACAGTGCAAAAAACAGATGTGCAAAAATCAATCAGGTTAAAAATATATATATTGGGTAGCCTAGCATTACCACCTCCTAAAGCAATCTGTTTTAAAATCTTAGTTGTTAATGATGCAAGTTTTAATGCAAGATTAGAGGGTTTTTTCTTATGTTCACCTACTAATGTGGGTATACCGAAGATTTCCTCTTCCAGTCTTCTCGTTTAGATCCTCGGAAGGTTCAAAAGAGGTGTTAAAATCTCCTGCAACACTGGTTTTCCATTTAGCATGTACTTTAACCATAACATCTTCTAGAAGTGACAAAGTAGGGGATTTGCAGAGCCCATTACATTTCTAACATAAATATTATTAATAGATATACTTAATCCTGTTGAAAAGATAATAGTAACCCCCAGTAAATAATGACTATCAATAAACATGTATTTAAATGTACTAATGCATGCGTTTCTAATTAAAACCATAAGTCCACCAATCGCTCTCCCAAAATGTCCTACTGGTTTTGCACCTATACTGAGAGTAGTATACCCGTTTAAAAATACCTTCTCTGCTGCCCAAGTTTCTTGAAGTAAACAGATGTCATATTTTGATATATAGGACAACCATTCCGGGTCAACCAACTTGTGCCCAAGCCTGGTTACATTCCAATGTAATAGTCTGATAGTTGCTGGAGAGCAATTCGGTCTGCTACACCCGCCATCTGATAAAACTGTTGGCATCACATTTGAGCCTACCGTCTCACATGGGTTGGTTGCACCCCCCTTGACTGGTCAACATGTTAACTATAATCACCCCAACACAATCCCTATGCTCAGTGGTGGTGTCACAACTCCTCTCTAAATAAGGTAGATTGGTTCTAAGGGGCATATTATCAAGGACGGCGTTAAAATTATCGCCGGTTTGAGCGGCAGAAAACTGCTGCTAAAGCGGCGATAATGGGCTTGATAATATGCCCTGGAGGGATCACTGACTAAATATCGAGGGACAAAATATAGACTACCCAAAATATAGATTCCAAAATATCGAATTCCTATCTACAAACAGGTAAGTACCAAAATATCGACCCCAAAATATCGTTTATATATATATACATTATAAAAATATCGAATTTCTTAAAATTAATGTAAAATTAAAAAATATTAAAAATAAATGTCTAAAATATACTTAAAAATACTTAAATTACCTTAAAATGATTAATAAATTACCTTAAACTGATTAAATAACGAATTTAACTTATAAAAATTAAAAAATACAATCATATCTGTTAAAACATATATATATATATTAACATAATACTAATACAAAATACACAATATTATTACCGTAGGATAGCGGAGGTGTAAAAATTACTATTCCCACTCCTGGAAGTGCAACAGTAGGGAAAGCGTTGGATAGCGTAGGGGTAAAAATTACTATTCCCACTCCAGAGAGTGATACAGTAGGGAAAGCGTTGGATAGCGTAGGGGTAAAAATTACTATTCCCACTCCAAAGAGTGCAACAGTAGGGAAAGCGTTGGATAGCGTAGGGGTAAAAATCACTATTCCCACTCCAGAGAGTGCAACAGTAGGGAAAGCGTTGGATAGCGTAGGAGTAAAAATTACTATTCCCACTCCAAAGAGTGCAACAGTAGGGAATGCGTTGGATAGCGTAGGGGTAAAAATTACTATTCCCACTCCAGAGAGTGCAACAGTCGGGAAAGCGTTGGATAGCTTAGCGGTAAAATTTACTATTCCCACTCCAGAGAATGCAACAGTAGGGAAAGCGTTGGATAGCGTAGGGGTAAAAATTACTATTCCCACTCCAGAGAGTGCAACAGTAGGGAAAGCGTTGGATAGCGTAGGGGTAAAAATTACTATTCCCACTCCAGAGAGTGCAACAGTAGGGAAAGCTTTGGATAGCATAGCGGTAAAATTTACTATTCCCACTCCAGAGAGTGCAACAGTAGGGAAAGCGTTGGATAGCGTAGGGGTAAAAATTACTATTCCTACTCCAGAGAGTGATACAGTAGGCAAAGCGTTGGATAGCGCAGGGGTAAAAATTACTATTTCCACTCCAGAGAGTGCAACAGTCGGGAAAGCGTTGGATAGCGTAGCGGTAAAATTTACTATTCCCACTCAAGAGAATGCAACAGTAGGGAAAGCGTTGGATAGCGTAGGGGTAAAAATTACTATTCCCACTCCAGAGAGTGCAACAGTAGGGAAAGCGTTGGATAGCGTAGGAGTAATAATTACTATTCCCACTCCAGAGAGTGCAACAGTAGGGAAAGCGTTGGATAGCGTAGGGGTAAAAATTACTATTCCTACTCCAGAGAGTGATACAGTAGGCAAAGCGTTGGATAGCGCAGGGGTAAAAATTACTATTTCCACTCCAGAGAGTGCAATAGTAGGGAAAGCGTTGGATAGCGTAGGGGTAAAAATTACTATTCCCACTCCAGAGAGTGCAACAGTAGGGAAAGCGTTGGATAGCGTAGGGGTAAAATTTACTATTCCCACTCCAGAGAGTGCAACAGTAGGGAAAGTGTTGGATGCGTAGCGGTAAAATTTACTATTCCCACTCCAGAGAGTGCAACAGTAGGGAAAGCGTTGGATAGCGTAGGGGTAAAAATTACTATTCCTACTCCAGAGAGTGATACAGTAGGCAAAGCGTTGGATAGCGCAGGGGTAAAAATTACTATTTCCACTCCAGAGAGTGCAATAGTAGGGAAAGCGTTGGATAGCGTAGGGGTAAAAATTACTATTCCCACTCCAGAGAGTGCAACAGTAGGGAAAGCGTTGGATAGCGTAGGGGTAAAATTTACTATTCCCACTCCAGAGAGTGCAACAGTAGGGAAAGTGTTGGATGCGTAGGGGTAAAAATGACTATTTCCACTCCAGAGAGTGCAACAGTAGGGAAAGCGTTGGATAGCATAGGGGTACATTTCACTATTCCCACTCTAGTAAAAATAAATTAATAAAATTCACATAATTATCAATTAATCAATTAATAAAAATTATCAAATAAGAATTAATTAATGATCAATTAAAATTAATTAACAATTTGTTCTAAATAAATACCAATAAATTAATTAACATATTTAATTAATTATAATTAAATTCCTTCCCACCCTATTCCCCTATAAACCTACAACCCGCTACAGAAAATAAATTAACATTTTTCACATAATTATCAATTAATCAATTAATAAAAAAGAATCATTTAAGAATTAATTAATTACCAATTAAAAATTAATTAACAATTGAATCAAAATAAATACCAATTAATTAATTAACATATTTAATTATATTTACATTACTTCCCACCCTATTCCCCTATAAACCCACAACCCGCTACAGAAAATAAATTAATATAATTCACATAATTATCAATTAATCACTTAATAAAAAATAATTATCAATTAAGAATTAATTAATTACCAATTAAAAATTAATTAACAATTTATTCTAAATAAATACCAATTCATTAATTAACATATTTAATTAATTATAATTAAATTACTTCCCACCCTATTCCCCTATAAACCCACAACCCGCTACAGAAAATAAATTAATTTAATTCACATAATTATCAATTAATCAGTTAATAAAAAATAATGATCAATTAAGAATTATTTAATTACCAATTAAAAATGAATTAACAATTTATTGTAAATAAATACCAATTAATTAATTAACATATTTAATTAATTATAATTAAATTACTTCCCACCCTATTCCCCTATAAACCCACAACCCGCAACAGAATTAAATTACACAATAATTAAATAACATAAAATTAATTACTTAAAATAAATTACAAAAATATATACACTTTTCACACATATACTAATATAAAGAACACTTTAAAAAATTCGATATTATTAAAAATTCGATATTTTTAATAAACTATATTATGTACTTCGATATTTTGACTGTCTATATTTTTAAAATCGATATTACATTACTTACCTTCAAAACGATATTTTTGAGGTCTATATTCTGTCCATTCGATATTTTGTCCATTCTATATTTTGGACTCGATATTTTGGTTTGTCTATATTTTGGAATCGATATTTTGACCATTTACCGCCCTGGAGAATTCCAATAGAAGCCCATGTTCACACCAGAACATGGACTTCTATTGGAATTCTTCAGGGCATATTATCAAGCCCATTATTGCCGCTTTAGTGGCAGTTCTCCTGCTAAAGCGGAGATAATTTTTAACGCCATTCTTGATAATATGCCCCTTCTTTACTTAGCACCATCCACGAGTTCAATGTTGTTATCTGTAACATAATTTACACATGATTCAATTAGCCCATTAACAATTGTATTGAACCCTTCGTTGACCCCCTGCATGCAACCCACTTCCAGTACATTCTGATGTAAAACAGATATTTCATCTGGTGCATATGGGGGAGGCTGACATGGGGTCATTTGGGGATTATACATTAGTCAGTCAACCTCTTCCAGATTAGTGTGATCCGGTACAGGCTCCCTCTGGGTGTCAGTTGGCAGGGTGATGCCTTCGTTCCTATTCCCAATCGTCTGTTCCCTTTAAGGTGGCTGGTACGCAGTTCAAAGTTGATGAGACTTTTGGCAAAGAAAATTGACTTTACAACAACTTGTATATGATCATACACTGCTTGGCTAGACGCATACCTCTTGACGTGCACAATGTCGGATCTTACCACTGAAAGACACTTCTTCTCAGTCCTTAGCCAGTGAATTACTTTGTTAGTCAAAGCGTCGGTGTCCTCATGGGAATTTGGCTTCAGCTTTGGTGCCTGTCTCATATAAATTGATTGAAAAGTCATAGTGGTTGCCGTTTCCTGCGATGATGCCCGGTAGCTTTTGTCTCATGATCTCCTCAGCTGCAAGGAATGCAAAGGGAAGAAAGATCCAGGGGCGTCAATTTAGGCCTTTCTCATTGTAATGACTCCTACTACAATTTGAAGCATGAGAAGACAATGGATCATTCCTTATGTACCCAGAAAAGGTTGTACAAAGGTTCAGAGCTTTTGCCTACTACCGGTTTTAATCTTGTGGATTTCCAGAGGTGGACATTGTTCCGTGAGATGGTTTATTATATTTTGTGATGGTCACCTGACGCAGTATATTACTCATAGGTATATTAGAGGTTTTACTTAACTGGTCTACAGGCCCAGATTCTTATATTCCCCTTTTAACATCAGCGCCTTGGTCAAAGGAGCAGGTTTTATTTAACAACTTGGTCACTTGTGCTGACAATATGATAACTAGATTTTTGAGTTGGTCCAATTTGGTTTCCAATATATTAAAGTAATCTCTCGCATTGGGGGTATTAAGGATGATGACCTTAGCAGGCAAGACTTGATTCCTCTCTAAGGTTCGTTTTTGTTGACCTGAGGTCATTTGGGTTTCGCCCTCCAACTGTAGTACATCAAAGCGATGATGACATGGAACATTTGTGATTATATTTTCTTAGGATATAAAGAACACCCATTGTCAGACTTTCCCTCAAGGCTACTCGCTTTGTCTTTATCTTTACTAGCGGACATGCTATCAGAAAAGTATAAGATTTCATTGGGATCAAAACTTGCCATTTGTGGATCAACAATTGCACCTGGTTGGCTGTGGCTTTTTCTCCTCCTGAACATAACAGGGACCTTCGGAGGGTGACACTTCCCCTTATTCTCATTTGTACTTAAAAAGTGTTCTACTTCCTCAAATAAATGGTCGATGTCTGCTAGTTTTTTTTAATTTTGGTGGGGGCCCTTCCTTCGCTTTCCCTATCCTCCTAGTTTTTTTGGGCAAGGTTTTGCTATTAACTGCCTCACCGGCCTTGCGTTTACCCATATTGTATATCAAGGCCGTAGGGTTAAATAGAAGGAAGAAGGCACAAAACAATTGCACTGCAAGTTTATTTAGAGCCCCAGGACAATTCAAACGAGGATTATCCACTCTCAGGCCGCTCTTCTTTGAAAAAAAGACACTCACAAAGAAGCTCCTACTCTTTCTTCAGGCCAACAATGTGCACTAAGGGGCCAGGTTCCGTTCAGCACAACTCACAGATAACAAGGCAGCAGATGTATCAAAAGAGTTTTAACAGTACCTCATAAAATGCGGCACTAAAAGATGAAATCCAGCTTATCTTCTATACTACTAGCCATCCTCCGAGCCTTGGTATCTTCCCCCGGATCACAGACGTTAGGGGAGGGGCGGCAGCATCTTCCCGCCCGTGTGTGTCCCAGGCTGCGGGAGAGGGCGTTTGGGCGGTCTTGTGGCATTGGGACGGTTACGTCACCTCCTGCTACGCGTGGAGAGCCTGCTGGGGGACTGAGTCCCACCCCAGCAGGAATGGAGGCACCGAAGATTGGTGCTGCGTGGGTCCTCAGACGGCCCATAAAAAATCCTGCGCAGCGGGATAGAGAGGCTGGTCTTGTGCTTCCTGGGGTTCTGACGGCCAGTGAAGAAACCCCCGGAATACTTTCCTGTATATGAAAAATCGACCTTTTACCCTTGTCAGATTTATCTCCACCCAGGAGAGATTAGCCAACTTATTTGTTTAATGCATTTTTATAAAACGCGGACTTTACTGGAAGGGTATGGGAGGCAGACTTTGGTATCTGAAGGGGGCTTGGGGGGCAGCCGAGCACCGTGAGATCTGCCGGGCAGATTGGGAGGGGGAGAGGGCATAAACGGGAGCAGCCATTTTGTGGCTTTGTACTGCCTTGGGAGTAGCCCAAAGGCTGCCCAATTTTGAAAAATAGCCCACGGCTGTTTAGGGGTATGTTGCGCTTGCCCAGCCACCATTTTAGGTTCAGGTGACCTGGTGGCTGGGAGCGCTGTAGTTGAGGTTTTTGTCGAGGGCCTTGTGGTGGTTTTGGCGAGGTTTTGCTGTGGTTTGCTGTGGTTTTAGGCTGTGCTGCGGTGGTTACGATGGCCGAGGAAGATGTCCGTGTACTCGAAGCCATTCGCCTGCTCAGCGAGGTAGGCCGAATGGACTTGCTGGTGGACCCCCGGGGGGGTTGTGCCCTGTGTGGCGAACTTCTGCGGGCATGGCTGCGGCTGTGTTCGCCTGCTCGCCGCCACGCAAGTCTGCGAGGTTTCAGGTGAGCTGGGGCAAGGGGCACAGCCCTGGGCGAGGATGTTTTGGGCACAGGCGGTGCAGGAGTGTGGGCGGTAGGAAGTCTGGGAGGGGGCGCGGTGAGCGTCTCTCAGCTACCCGCACTTCTAATGTCTGACTGCCCCGGTCTTTGGGGGCGGTCGCAGCGCAGCAGACTGAGGGAGCGCAGCCCGGGGGAGTCCTCCCCGCCGGCCTCGTTGTGCATCTCTGACCTCCCCGGTACTTCAGGGGCGGGGGCGGGACCCGGAGTTTTCGTGTGGGCTCAGCAGGCCCTTCAAGGGAGCGGGGGAGCGCCTGGGGCCACTGAGGGCGGCCTGCAGAGGGTGGGAGCTGGTGGCACCGCATTGCAACAGGCTCTGGTGAAGTCGGGTGCCTCGCTGGGCAAGGGGGCTGGTGAAAGGGAGGGGGTGCAGATGAGCAGGGGGGCGGGGAGGTCCGGGTTCCTGAGCTTGGTAGCAGTCAAGAGCGAGGTATGAGTGGGCATGTGAGGTGGGCGGAGAGCCCCTCCCCAGTTCGGGCCGTTCAGGCAGGGGAAGGTCAAGGAAAAAGAAAGGGGGGCAAGGGAAGGTGTTGGGAGGGTCAGGGGTAGGGGTTCCCGGGCATAGGTGGATGGGAGGGGCTTTGGAAGGGGTTACTTTGGGGAGGGGGGGCGGGATGCAACTGGGGTGCGGGACTTTGGGGTCCGAGGAGCTGGGAGGATGGGGAGGGTCGTGGGGGGCGTAAGCGGGGAGGGGAGGGGCACAGAATGCTGGGGCGATGGGGGGACCACCTCAGATGAAGAACGGGCGGGGGTGGGTGGGTTGGCATGGAGCCACGACGAGGAGGAAGGGTGGGGGGAATTTCGGTGCGGTTGGTAGGGCTTGGGTGGCAGGCGCTCGTGAGGCGATGGGGCAGCATGGGGGGGCAGGCGGGGTGCAGAGAGAGGGACCAGTCCGGAATTTTTTTTACAGGAGGAGACACGTCGCGGGGCTCCAGACTTGGCATGGCTAGGGACGGCCCATCGGCGCCAAGGAGGAGAGAGGGCTGAGCCTCCCGCGGCAGGCCCGGCACCGGCGGGGGATCCCGTCGCGGCCGGCAGACGAAGGCCCATGGCGGGCTCGCCCACCTCTACACCCCCAGGGCCATTTTGGCTGGGGGAGCGACACCTGAGGAGGAGCGATGCCCAGGAGTTTTTTAATGTGTCTGGAAGGGGACAGTCGGCACCGATGGCCGGAAGGGGCAATGTTGATGGAGATGTGCAGTTGATTGAGGATGGGGATAGTCTGGAGGAAGGGGAGCTGAGAGATGGTGAGGGTGGAGGGGGGCCGAGTAATCGTGTTGGTAGTGTGTTTCAGGTGTCACGGGGCCAGCTGGAGCGGACGGCCAGGGCATCCCGTTGAGAGGCAAGGACGGAGTCCCAGGAGCATAGACGTGGAGAGCGGCGTGCAGCCTCCTTGGATCCAGGTAAACGTGCAGCGATGGCAGCGGTGCGCATGGTCTCAGTGGGGGGGGGGGAAGGGGTTGGGGGAAGTATGTGTCTGACAAAGGAGTGGGCCCAGACAAGGAGATGGCGGGGCCTGTCGGGAAGGCACCGGAGGGTGGCAAAGATGTGGGTGAGAGGCCCGCGGGGTCGGGTGTTGAAGAGACTAAAGGAAGCGGGCCGTGGGTGGGACTGGTGCGGCAGGCGCGGCAGGTGATGGCGCGACCGGGGAGGATGTGGTAAAACCTGAGAGTAAGGACTTGAAGATCAAGCGGCTGCCATATATGGGCGTAACAAAGCCGTTGGGGGCACATTTGATGTTGACTACCAAGGAGCGGATTTGGAAGGGGGAGTATGTGGAGATATTAAAAGTCAGGGTGAAGGAGGGCTCTAAGGAGGAGGAGTATGAGCTCCAGAAGAGGCCAAAGGTGCCGCTTACCATTGAAAATTGAACGGCGGCCTTTTTAATATTCGCCAGTGTGTATTGCCAGAAGTTTCCCGAGCTGTCGGTGTCCATAATTAAATATATGGACATCATCAGGAAGGCCCAGATTACGGGGGGGGAGGCTTCGCCTGGACGCAGTACGACGAGGAGTTCAGGGCCTGCATCGCATGGGACCCCGAGGCGAAATGGGGTTAGTTGGACACCGATTTGTGGCAGCACACGATGGGTTTGGCGGGGTCCGGTAAGATCATATTTACCGCAAGCAGGCTACCTATTATCTACTAGCCCTTTCAGGGACGACCCACCCGAGGAGTGGTGGGGGCAGGGGCCAAGGGTCAGTCGGGTTCCACAGGTACATGTTGGGACTACAATAAGGGGGCGTGCGCTAGAGAACACTGCTGGTTTTTACATGAATGTTTGGGCTGCGGGAAGTATGGACACCCCCAGGTCAGATGCTGGGGAGCGACGGGACAACAGCAAGGGGGACAGGCAGGGCAGGCAGGGGAGCCCGGTAGAGACCCTCCAGCACACTGGGGGCGGGAGAGGGGCCAAGGGGCCTCCAGTTAGGGTGGATCGAATGGTAGCAGCTCTGTAGGAATATCCGGATAAAGGGGCTGCGGATTGGTTGCGGATGGAGTTTTTGTAGGGTTTTCGGCTCGGCTACGAGAGGCCGCGGGTTCGGAAGTGGGCTGATAATTTGAGGTCTGCCAAGGAGCACCCGGAGATGGTTATGTTGTTATGTTGTTACATAGTTTTTATATAGCGTACGGCTACTCGAGAGGAGTGTCCCGACGCTTTTCCACCAGTGGCTCATAAAAAGTAACACAACACAGCTAAAAACAGAAAACATAGAAGAAAAGTAAAAAGAAACAATTTAATAAAAAAACAGACTAAGAATTAAAAAGCCAAGTCTTCAGGCCCCTCCTAAACTGAAGCAGATTGGCAGTACTGCGCAATGAAAGTGGGAGCAGATTCCACAGCTGGGGAGCTCTACAACTAAAAGATCGCCCTCCGGCGCGGGCCTTCCTCACCCGTGGGACCACAGCTTTAAAGAGGGATTCCGAACGGAGGGAACGGACTGGATGATAAAAGTTCAGTCTCCGCTGCAGATATCCCGCCCCTGATCCATGCAAAGCTTTATGCATCAGGGTCAGGGATTTAAACTGGATCCGCTTCCTAATAGGGAGCCAATGAAGCGTCTGAAGCAACCTCGAAGCACGGGCTCGTCTACCAAGACCGAAAATTGCCCGGGCAGCAGAGTTCTGCACCACCTGGAGGCGCTGAACCAGGTAATCGGGGAGGCCAAGAAAGAGGGCGTTTGCATAATCCAGCCTCGAGCCGACAAGAGCCTGAACGGTAATCCTCCTGTGCTCCTCCGACAACAGAGGCAAAAATTTGCGGAGCATCTTCAGGATTCCGTAGCAGGTGCCGGCCAGGCCAAGAATATGAGTTCGCAGCGACAACTGGTTGTCTAACTTGACGCCCAAATTTTTGGCAACCTGGGAGGACTGAGCAGGAGGATTCATGTCGGACGGCCACCAATGCTGCCAATCCGGCTCGACGACGCAACCAAAAAATAAAATCTCAGACTTGCCCAAGTTGGCCCTCAGACTGTTCCGTTGGAACCAGTCGAAGACCAGCGCAAGGCAGTTCCGGATTCTCTCTCCATCAAACTCTTGGTCTTTCCCGCATGTGAAGAGGAGTTGCGTGTCGTCTGCATAGGAGACGATCTGGGCCCCGTACGCCTCCACCAAGGCAGCCAAAGGGGACATAAAGATGTTAAATAACGTGGGGCTCAACACAGAACCCTGTGGAACCCCAACTCCCAATGGCGGCATCTCGGCGGAGCTCTGGGAAACCCAGACCGTCTGGCGGCGGTCTTCAAGGAAAGAAGTAAACCACCTGAACACCGTCCCCCTGAGGCCGATGTCATGAAGCCTCGCTAAAAGCGCATTATGGGGGACGGTGTCGAAGGCCGCCGACAGATCTAACATGACCAGCATAGCCCTACCGCCGACATCCAGAGTCTCCCTAATAATCTCAGTGACCTCCACCAGAGCCGTTTCCGTACTAAAATTAGGACGGAAACCCGATTGAGATGAATGGAGCAGATTGTTAGCTTCCAAAAAGCTCGACAAGACGCCGTGGGCATGTTTTTCCGTTATCTTCGCCAGTGCTGGTAAAAGCGAGATTGGCCTATAGTTCGCCAAAGCCTCGGTGTCAAGACCCGTTTTTTTTAGGAGGGGGATCACCATCGCTCTTTTCCAAGAGCTGGGAACCCTTCCCTCCCTCAAGGAGGTATTGAGGATAAAATTGACCAAAGGATTCACCACCGCCGCGATCCCGGCCAAAAATTTGGCAGGGCAGGGGTCAAGTGGCGAGCCAGATTTAAGATTGGCCAGTAACGTCTGAGAGACATCACAGGAGACAGTGGGGAAATCGGACAGCACCGCCGCAGGTATCTGCGGAAGACTACGGTCCGCCCTAACACCACTGCCTCCATCCGGTCCCTCCACAAAGGTGGCCTGAATAGCCTTGATCTTACTTGTGAAGAAACCAGCAAGATCACATGCCCAGGCATCCGCCGAAGCTGGCGGGGGCGGATGGGAGCTGGGGGTTGTAAACTCCTTCACAATATTAAAGATCTCCTTACAGGAGTTCGCCGATGCCTCTATCCTCCTCGCCAGATAGTCCCTCTTGGCACCAAGGATGTCCCGATGGTAGGCCTTGACCGCCACCTTATAGGCAAGTTTGGCCTCCCCATCGTACATAAGGCGCCAGGCCCTCTCAGCCACCTTGCACTGACTACGGGCCACACGGAGCGCCTCCGTAAACCACGGGGCAGATTGCCGAGCCACCGTGGACCGGGAGGCAGCCTTAGGGGCTAACTCGTCAAGCCTGTCAGTAAGCCAACGCTGCAGAGTCTCCGTATCGCTGTCCAGATCACCCGAAAGATGGCAAGGGTGATCCAGCAGCGCCTGCTCAAGCATGTCAGGTGTCACTCTATACAGCGCTCGCGAGGCCGGTCTAAGCAAAATGGGCGCTCTGTAATCCGGGCGCGCACATTCCATCACCGAAAAGCTGATCAACCGGTGGTCAGTCCAGAGCATCTGCTGGGTAGCAACCTCCGTAGGTGGAACAGATGAAAACACCTGATCCAGGGTATGCCCCTTCTCATGTGTAGGCCCCGACACGCATGGCACAAGACCAAGCGGAGATGTAACATCCAACAGTTTGGCCGCATCGGAGTCATCTGCCACATCCAAGTGGAAATTAAAATCACCGGCCACAATGCAGTGCTGTGTGGTCAGCGCCAACTCAGAGGCGGCAGTCTGTAGATCCTCAAAAAAGGAACCCACAGGACCTGGTGGCCTATATACCAGCAGGCCCTTCAGGGCCTGACCCGGGGACAGTCTAATCGTAAAAGCGAGCGACTCGGCATTCCCGATAGGGTTCAAGGGAAGCACTGAGCAGGAAACGCTCTTTTTCACCACGACCGCCACTCCCCCTCCCCTGCCCTTGGCTCTGTCCACCCGGAAGATGTTAGATGGTGCAGGGCTAATTGGAAAAGGAGGTGAGTGAGAGCCGCATGGTTGGACCCTTTGGTGAATGGCCATTGGTGGATTTGATTGTGTCCCCCATTGGGAAGGAAAAAGGGCAGTTCCGCCCCATTCAACATTTGTCGTGGCCCGAAGTTGGCTCTGTAAATGATTACATCAATGTGAGGGAGACCGCGGTGTCTTAGTCCTCTGTTGACGCAGCCATGTCCTTGGTGGTGACCGCGGGCGCAACAGCGGAGATGGCAAAGTGCGACATCAAGTCGGTTTCCGGCTGCTTCCAGTACACCCAGACGATTGGGGCTTGCTGGGGATCCAGTTTATTGGCCGCTGGTATGTGGATAAAGCGTTGCCGATGGGCTGCTCCATGTCTTGCGCACTGTTCAAATGTTTCAGCACGTTCCTACAATGGTTGTTTACGGAACGGACGGGTCACCAAGGAGTAACGCACTACCTGGATGACTTTTTCTTGGTTGGCACCCCAGGGTCCACTTACTGCCAGGTTGTACTGGACAGGTTTCAGGAGATCATGGGGGAATTGGGTGTGCCATTGTGTTAGAAGGTGGCTCTGACACTAGGGGCCGCCCGGATTTTTCGCTTTTTGAGCACCTAATTGTTGAGCTTTCACTGTGGGGGAGCCTCATAATCTGGGACTCACCCACAGTGAACTCTTAATGAAGGAGACTGCATGGAGATTTTACTGGTGTCCCCCTGGCTTGACTAGGCCGCTGCGCAGCAGCTGGAGTATGAGGCACCTTGCTGGTTATATGCAGACATAGGTGTACATGCGTGTGCACAAGTGTAGGGGCTGCGCAGGGGAGATTCCTAGCGTGCGCAGTCCAGGAGCAGCTACAGAGTGAATGGTGTGGCAGGACCTATGCAGAATTGGGTGGTGACATGGAATAGGCTTTATACCCTGGGAAGGAACATTCAAGGGAAAGTCAGTGTGTTTTACTGTATTTTCACTTCATTATTCCCCTATGGGGATGTGGGGCCCATGGCTAAAATGACTTCCACAAAGCCTACAGATTCCAGACACGCACTAATGTCCAGTGTAGCGGATGTGAAAATGAGTATTCTGCAGAGTCCAATGTCATATTTGTACTGCTTTTGGGTCGTCCAGAAATGTCATATTTCTCTGAGTCCCTGGCTGGGGTCTGGCCCTGGCAGGTTAGATTAATGACTTTTCTTCCCAGAGCAAAGATCTTCCCTCCAAGGAGAAAAGATAGGTGGAGCTACAAGCCAATCCATCAACTGCTGTCGCTGGGTGCCAGGCACCCAGCTTAACCACAGTGAGGGGGGAAGGAGTTGGGTTTCAGAGGCCATGTGGCAAGAGAGACTGGATGACGCAATTTTGAACAAACCCAGGGGCTGGACAAGAAGGAGGGGGCAGGGAAGTGATGTGTTGCTGTTTGATAGGACACACAGAGACTTCCTCCCAGCCCCCTACTCAACTTTTTTTTTTCAAATTGTTTTTGCAGGGCATACTACAATCAAATGGCATTCACATTGAGTATTATGGATTATAAAAGACGTCAGTGACATCATACACATCAACAAAATCTGATGCAATGTACTTATCCTCGTTGGCATATCTCGTGAGTCCCTCCCTCCCCCCCATCCCTCTGTCTGACTCATTATCTCCCTCTTGCATAGGTGGATCCCACAGATAACCTCTGAATTTGTTCCAGGCATCCCATATTTTTTCCCATTTTCGGGGGCACCCCCGGTGCATGTGCACCACTCTTTCTGCCATCATAGCCGCATCTAAATCCACGCACAAGTCTTTAGGTGTTGGTACCTCCCCGGATCCCCAGTTTATGGCAATATTACGTTTGGCAAACATTGCACCCAGCGTTACCCAGTCCTGAGCAGAGTGGGAAAGATCATTTGGCTTCCATAAGTTCAGTAGACAACGTTTCGGTTCCGGGACAACCAACACCTCCACCACCTGTGACAATGTTTGCATGATTTTGGCCCAATATGCTGCGGGGCATTGCCATATAGTGTCAAAAATGTTCCCACTTCTCCACAGCCTCTAAGGCAAAAATAGTGTGTGGCCCTCCCTATGGTGTGTAGGGTGACTCTGGTGTAGTATAGGCGATGGAGTATCTTTAGCTGCACCAATCGGAGTCTCGAGGATATGGCCACCTCCCGTGGGGATGACAGCGCCGTCTGCCATTCCGCTTCGTCAATCTCACCCAGGTCAGTGGACCATCTGTGCTTGAGTGTCAGTGTCGGGTCCGGCATGTTAATAATTAGTTTACGATAAGTGAATGAGGTTGTCTTTTTGGGCATGTGTTCAGTAAAGAGTCTGTCTTCTAAAGGGGTGGCCTCCGGTATATTGGTGCCAGGCGTAAGAACT
The DNA here is from genome assembly GCF_964261635.1 of Lissotriton helveticus. NCBI lineage: Eukaryota > Metazoa > Chordata > Amphibia > Caudata > Salamandridae > Lissotriton > Lissotriton helveticus. The sequence continues at coordinate 1,621,314,135 of NC_136068.1, read as the reverse complement.
GAGCCTAATGCATGACTGATCTGTATGTACCGAAACCTCTCAGTGGGTGCTAGCTCGTATTGGGTCTTAAGCTGTTCAAATGGTACCATTGCACCCCTCTTCCATAAATAGCCCAACATGGAGATGCCTATCAGGTCCCATGCCCGGAATCCCTTGCTGTTACGAAGTCTTCCCAGCTGTCGTGCCGACCAGAGTGGAGTCATTTGAGTGATAGTATCTTTGCACTTAAGACGAACCTGCTCCGTGTACCAAATGTTAATTGTGTGTGCCGTTGGTCCCACGAGGGAAGAGGATCTACCCTTATCCTATCCTGATGCCTGTCTGCCTGGAACGTTTGTTCCGTCTGGGGCGCATGTAACCATTGCTTAATTATTTTCAATTGGGCTGCCCAGTAATATAACTGGATATCCGGAAGGGCAATACTGCCGTCGTACCAGCCCCGAATCAGCTTTCCCCAAGATATGCGCGCCGGTTTATTTCCCAAGAGCAGGCCCGAGACTACCGCCACTATTTCTTTTAAATATTTTACTGGAACGGGAAACGGGGCATTCTCCAATACATATAAAAACCGTGGGAGCGTCATCATTTTAAAAAGGGCTGCCTTGCCCAGGAGGGTCAGTGGCAGGCCATGCCAGTGTTCCACATCACGCCGAAACCGCTCAAGGGGGGGCATCACATTTTTAAGGAGAAAGTCATCTGACCTGGGTGTCACCCATATACCCAAATATTTAAAAGAGTCTCCTGTGATCTTAAGTGGGCAGCCCGCCGGTAGCAGTGGGAGCGGGCCTCTCAGGATGAATAAAACTGACTTGGACCAGTTGATGGTATACCCTGATGCCCGACCGAAGATTTCACAAATATTCAAAAGTACCAAAATAGAGCGTCGGGGGGAACTCAGGTATAAGAGCACATCATCCGCATATTAGGAGATGCGGTCTTCCCATGTCGCTGTCCAATTAAGTCCCCGAATCATGGGGTCCCATCGAATCCAAGCTGCCAATGGTTCCAGTGCCAGTGCGAATAGCAATGGAGACAGCGGGCAGCCCTGGTGCGTACCTCGTCCTAAGGAAAAGTCTCCAGAGATAGGTCCATTCACCACCACATGTGCTAGAGGATGTGAGTATAATAAGTTCACCCATGCACTGAATTTGGGGCCAAAGCCTAGATGTCGGAGGACTGCGAATAAGTAAGGCCATTCCACCATGTCAAATGCCATTTGAGCATCAAGAGAGAGGATAATTGCAGGTTCCTGAAGACATGGCATGTTCACCAGTACTGCCTGTACCCTTCTAAGGTTAAGCGCGGTACTTTATTAGGCATGAAACCAGACTGGTCCGGATAAATCAGGGTCTCAAGGTGCGGGATCAGGCGGATGGCGATTAGTTTAGCAAGAATCTTAGCTTCAGCTTTGAGCAGAGATATTGGCTGGTATGAGGAACAATCATCTGGGGGTTTGCCAGGCTTTGGCACCGCCACTATGGTAGCCATTCGTTGATCGCGTGGCAGCTCCCCGCTTTCAAGCTATTTGTGAACATTGTTAGGAGATGTGGGTCAGTCAGATCAGATGTTCATTTATAAATGTCAGTGGGTATTCCATTGGGTCCCACAGCCTTTCCCGACTGCAGGGACTGGATGGCAGTTTGTAGTTCCTCAGTTGTGAAGTCAGCTTCCAGTGAGAGAGCCGCTTCAGCTGACAGAGCAGGCATTTTGATATCTTTGATGTAGGTCTGGGCCTCTTCCATCATCATGTGAGAGTCAGAAGAATATACGTGTTCAAAATACCCAGCCAAGGTGTCTACTATGCCCCCCAGGGTGGTCACTATTTCACCAGACGGAGTACAGAGCTGTGCTATCGTTCTCTGTGCTCTTTCCTTCCTGTCCAACCATGCTAAAAGCTTGCCTTGTCCCCAACTTCATATACCGTGTGCCAGGTAGCTTGTAACTGCAATTTAACCTGCTCACGCTGGTGTTCTCTAAGTGCGCATTGTTTAAGGCATAAGGCTTACGCCGTCGCTGGGGAGTGATTCTCTTTATGACGGGCTTGATTTTCAGAAAGGTTAGTCTCTAAGGCATCTAACTCGCCCGGCGTTGCACGTCTGTGGCCAGTTATGGAGGCGATTGCCTGCCCCCTTACCACAGTTTTATACGTTTCCCACAAAATACTAGGGGATTGCACTGAGGACACATTCTCTTGAAAGTAGTGTTTTGTGACTGCAACAATATCTTAACGGACCTTGGGGACTTGCAAGTAGCCTGCAGAGATAGGGAAGACTTGCTTTCTCACCTTAATGTGCATCGTATAGGTCAGGGAGACGGGTGAATGGTCCGAAATGCCACGGGGATGAATCTCAGCATCTGTTAAATGGGGCAGGCTGTCAGCGGAGAGTAGGAAGTAGTCTATACGGGAGAGGCTGTTGTGCACCATTGATTGGAAAGTGTAGTGCTGCTTGTTGGGATGTCTGTACCTCCATGCGTCCGTGAGACCTAGAGCGTCAATAAATCCCCTCATAGGTGAACCGCCTGTTCCATTTGTCCTGTGGGGGTAGCGGTCCCTGACGCCATCTAGTACTGTGTTAAAATCGCCTCTTAAAAGCAGCTCCCCCTCCGGTACACTCAATAGGAATGTGCTTCGCGCCGGAAAGGCCACACCTTGGAGGGCTGGGGGAATGTACACTGATACAATATGAAAACGTTTCCCCTCCCACTGACATGATATGGCTGCAAAACGCCCATGGTCATCTGTCCAAGTGTGTTGTACAATCAGCGGGAACTGTTTACGCCCCAATATGTACCACCATTTTGTATCCCCAGCGATCCAACGCCGAACCCATCAGGTGCGTCTCTTGTATTAATGCCACCGCTGCTGCACTTCGCCTCAGATACTGCAACACCAACCCCCTTTTTATCTCATCACCCAGACCGTGTACATTCCAGGTAATCACTGTCAAGGGTGTCACCAGGAACGTCAGGGGCTCATCAGTACCAACTCCAGAGTGTGTCTACCTTGTCTCTACAGCCACGAGTAGTACAGTGTGTCAAACCAACCCCAATTCAGTATGCCCATAAAACTGTACCATGTATACATTTCGATGATCAGTTCCCTGTACATAGAAGCAGTGAAACATATAACAACTCCCATGAACCACCTTTTTCCTCCCACCCTCCTCCCTTCCTCCCTGCTCGGCGGATTTACAACTACCCGCCACCCCAACAAAGCAGAGTGCTTAATACCCTTTCCCAGCTCTTCAACGAAGGGGGTAAGAGAAAACAGCCCCCGCCCCTCTAGAGCCCTTTGCACTGAGAACCTCAGTGACCCAGTGCCCCTTTCGAGTTTCATCGATTAGATCCAGAGGAGAACAGCCTCCCTAAGTGTCCCCTGATATCATATTGGCAGGTCAAACCCACATTTTATATCCAAAAATACCTAATCAGGAGCAAAGTGAAGTGTCTGCACTTTTATATCTTTGGATGAATCAGTACAACGATACCAGAGAGTAAACAGTCCTGAGGAAGCGAGGCCCTGATGCCCCCACAGGACCGCAGATTCAATCACCTTCCGACATCTTGCCTTCTTTCGAGGACTTATGTTCATTCTTGTTCCATGTCCACCTGTTGATCGTTACGTCGTGCATCGCGATGTCCAGTACGGCCTGATCTTGTGGCCTTGTGCCAGCCATCCAGCCAGTCTTGCACTTCTTCAGGCGTGGAGAAGAACCATGCTTTTCCTTCAGCTTCCACTCTCAATTTAGCCGGAAATAACATGGAGTACTTTATTTCACGCTCCCGGAGAGCCTTCTTCACGTCGAGAAATCCTCTATGCTGCTCCGTGACTGCTGCGGTGTAGTCTGGAAAGATCATGATGGTGGCCTTTCGGGCGGCCTGCAGGATGGCTTCATGGTCCCTAAAATTGAATATACGGGCCAGGATAGGTTGTGGAGGAGCCCCATTTTACGGTCTGCCAGCTGGGACCCGGTGCGCCCGCTCAACTGAAAAGAAGTTGGACAGACACCGCGGCTGGAGGTGAGTTGTGACTAAGTCTTCCACAAAGAGTTCTAGGGCGGGACCTCCTGTTGTCTCCGGTACGCCAATAAGGCGGATGTTGTTCCTCCTCGATAGCCCCTCCTGATCCTCGAGGCGGGTCACCAGAAGTTTGTTGTCCGCCTCCAGCTGCTGTACCTTTTTTTTAGGGTGGAAGTGTCCGACGACATGGCCGCCGTGGTAGTCTCGAACTCCAAATCTTGGTGGACATTTTGTTAAAGTCAGCGCAAATCAAAGCAAGATCAACTGCGAGAGTCCCAATTCGCGAATCCACTTTATTCAGGTTGGTCATGATGTCTTTAGGGTCACCTCCTGCGTGACTCCACTAGTCGCTCCGGCTGATGATGGGACGTCTTTGTCCTGCGCATCTCCTTACGACTTAGTAAATGCGAATTTGTCTAGCTTTGCCTGATTGGCCCCTTTTGTGTTTCTATTGCTCATGGTGGCTGCAGATGGGAGGATTCCACATGGGTCAGGGCCGATGATGATTGCCGTCTGCTGGACAGGCCACTATGCCACCACGGCCAGCCGGATGAATCAGTCCCCTAATCCTCGGGGTTGCTTAAAGACTTATGGAACAGGTATGCCACCAAGTGTGTGTCTCTGCAGGATGTCAAAGCAGAGGGCCAGGTCCCCCACCGCTCCCTACCACTGTGCAGAGGATGGGCGCCCCGAGTATAGGTGGGTTGGCAGACACCAGGTCCCGAGTATTAGCAGCACTTATTAGCTCACGCTCCTTGGACAGACATAGCAGGCGATCTTCCCTTCCGAATGATTTATGTTAGCAGGGCAGCCCCCGGGGGAAAATGTTCACAGCAGCATCAATGGCAGCCTGCGCTATTGTAATAATTAGTGTCTACGAGTGAGAGGCAGCTCACCCGCGAAGCACCACGTGCATGATGCGCCTCAGTACGGTCAATTACGCAGTCTCTCCGCAACAAGCGGCAGCACACGTTCTCAATATGGCGGCAGGGGATTCTTCTCAGCTCTAGCCCCGACCGCCAGGAAAGTACATTCAGTACGCGCTGTGGGGACAACATCCGCCCCTACCCCCTGCCACAGCGCCGTGCAATGGAACGCCACCACTCACTGTATCTCGGAGGAGGGGGGAGCGCTCCACCTGCCACAACTTCCGCTCCTCCCCGTTCCGACCTCCAGGCTGCCGTCACCGGGCACTCTTATAAATGTGGGTCCCGGCTGCCGTCCACATGTAGGCCCCAGGACGCCGCACTCTGCCGCAGCCTCTGGGAGCGTCGTATCATAATAGAACTGGCATCAAATGATACCGGTCATTTTCCGCCACTTCCCCGTACTCTTACGGGCAGATTGGGTCGCGGATATTTATGCAGAAAGACTGGGCCCTGTATCGGGAGCTCTCAGCCTCTCTAGGTTGCGGCCATGTTCTGCGGCTGCTCGCCACGCCCCCCCTACTCAACCTTTAAAAAGTACTTACACAGGAAGAGAAGCTCTCTCTGGGGTGTGGTCTGCGGAGGCGAAAGGTGCTGGAGCCTGGCGCAATGGGCAGTTGGAAAGAGGACACCCCTGACTGCCCCCAGGCCCCTAAAAACACCAGAGGAAGTACCCAGGACCGGTGCGCAGAAGAAGAGGCCTCCGCGCAGGGAGAAGAGAGGCGCAAGGAGCCAGGGAAGACCGCTCCCTGCAGAATGACCGGGAGGATGAAGGAGAGAGCTCCCAGTGGCTGGGGGACGCCACCGGAGCAAGAAGACACAAAAATGGGGCAGATCGGACCCCCAGGGGCTGAGATATGGTCCCCGGAAGGTAGGTGACCTTTGACCCCTGAGAATACCCACGATGAAGCGTGTGGGGCTCCGCCGCCGGTCTCAGAGATGCCTCCTGGGTAGGTCAGTTCCCGGGGGCTGCCCCCAGGAAAAGCAAAGTCGGGGTGCGCCATCGCGCACCCCGTGAAGTGTCCCCAGCGATGTGCCAAGAGCCCACCCTGGCCCCCGCCAAACCTGGTGCTGGGGAGCGCCGTCGCGTTCCCGGTGAAGAGATGCTGTGGGACGAGGAGAAGGGGGGCGGTGGCGCGCCCATCCGGGAAAATGGGCCCTAGGGGCCCGGGACCGCATCCCCGGGCCCCCAAGCGAAGCCGGGGGGAGCGCAATAGATTCTCCCCTACGGGGGGGGCCAGGAGCCCTCCCTGGCCCCCGTGCGAAGAGGAGGCAGGACAGGGACCTCAACTCCGGGCCCCAACGAGAATGCGGATGTTGGGGGGCTGACGCGTCCCCCCCGAAAATTGGCGTAAGGGCCCGGGACCCCATCCCCGGGCCTTGGAGTGTGGCCGGAGGAGAGGGGAGTGCCGTTGCCCTCCCCCGAGGCAGGCACAAGCTTCCGTGTCTGCCCGCGGCAGACCACAACTGCAGGGCCGCGGCAGCACACAAGGGTGCTGGCCATGCGAGGAGCCGGCGGGGGCCGCCGGGGGTGGGCTCCCCAGGCTGCCCTCCAACGCGTGGGCATGCGGGTGTCCCAGAGGGGACCCGGACCCCCACGACAAACAAGAGAAATGCCAGGGGCCCCGGGTTGGACCGGGCCCCCGAAAATTGGCGGATCGCTGGGGGTGGGCTCCCCGAGCCGAATGACTCACCTGGGGGTCCGGGTGGGACCGGACCCTCCCACAAACATCCAAAGCGGCGTGGGGCACACATCACGGCTCTCCCCAGCACAGCGGGGGAGCCACTCATTTAATATGCGGGGAAATCGGCATGAAGCGCCCCAGAATACCTTGCAAGGCATTAGGAACTCTGCTGTTTTGGATGCTGGTGGCCCCCAGAGGAGGGGGGTCACCCTCATTTGTCGAAAGAGGGGCAGGGGGAGCTGCAGGAGCAACGCAGCCTCCCCCAGCCCAAAGAAGAAAAGTCCCACCCTAAGTGTCTTGGGGAATTGGAGAGAATAACCCCTCAAGGGCTCAGCATGTCTTTTAAACCTGCTGGGCTGGAACTTTTGTTCTTCAGCTGAGGGTGATTGAAAAGTGCTTCTGGAAGTGGGCTGAGGTGGTGGATGTCTGGAAGAAGGCATCCCCTGGAGGTGAAGAGGTGTATTTACACCACAAATGCTTTTACTAACTTTATTTTTTTAGAGGGACTGACTTCAATGTGAAGTATTGGTGTAAGGTGATGTCATAAGCAAAGTGGATTTAAGTGGCTAGACACTCATGCTAGGGTGTCGTTTTTTTATTTATAACTTAATCCTGTGATCATCTGTGATGCCTTTAGGGGCTGTAATTGCAATGCATTTTTAATGATATCCAAATGTGCTGAGTACAGTCATTCTGAAGTGTGCGTAAACATGTATTCTTGCTGATGCGCTTAGGTGAAGACCCCAGACTATTAGCCTTTAAGATGTAGAGGTGCATTCTGTATTGTCAGTAGGAGATGCTTAGTCAGGGTCATGTGTCACCAAGGCAGGTGTAGCCTGTTTAATGCTTGTTGAGGTAATGGGGGGGTCGCCACTGGGATGGTGCCAGTGCACAGGGCCCTCGCTCCAGGTTAAGACCAACTCACTGCATTGGGGGCAAGATGATGTGCATACATGGGAGTGGTGGTACTGGACCCCACCCCCCCTGCGGTAGGGGTGGAGATGTTATGCAATGTCACAAAGTAATTCCATCAGCTTATGTATATTTGTAAATTGGTGTATAGTATTAAGCGGTGTGTGTGTTTAATAAATGTACTCTAACTTTTAGAAAGCAAAGTACTGAATGGACAATCAATCATTGAGTGTTATTTTTGCGCACCTGCAAATGGCGATTACTAGCCCACACCACCTCCCTTGAGTAAGCCTCAAACTGCTCTGCAATGCTACCCTCTGAGAGTCAGGCGCTGCCCTAGGGTGTTTGGTTCCCAGTGAAGGACAAATGTGTCATATTATTTTTGCAGGCCTCACAGATTTTTCCAACACATTGGCACCAGAGAAGACACTGGGGCCATGCATGGCGCTGTCATTCTTGGGAATTGAGCTGGACTCGGGGGCAATGGAGGCCCGTTTACCAGCGGACAAGAAGCCGCAAATGTTGGAGCTGCTGGAGGCTATGTTGGCACAACATAAAGTCACGGTTTTGGAAATACAGGTGCTTTTGGGTCACCTCAATTTTGCTTACAGAGTGGTACTAGTGGGGCGGATTTTTTGCAGAGACTAGGCAGGGCGTTAGCCAGGCCAAGGCCTCCGCATCATCATGTGTGGCTGTCTGCGGGTGTACGCGAGGACCTGGGGATGTGGCAGTTCTTTTTGCAGAACTTTAACGGGATCCCCATGCAGAGGGGGGATGATCTGGTATGGGATGTCCAAATGGTCCAAATTTTTTCGGATGCAGCGGGGAGTGAAGGCTTCGGGCTGTACTGGCAGGGGAGGTGGTGTGCGAATAAGTGGCCCCCCGCGTGGGTGGGGGGTAGAAGGGAAGGAGCATTGCGTTTCTGGAGCTTTTCCCTTTAGTGGTGGCGATCTCGCTGTGGGGGGACTTGCTGGCCCACAGACGAGTGACATTCCACGTGGATAACATGGCTGTGGTGGCGGTGGTGAACCGGCAGTCGGCCAGGGAGGCGCAGGTGCTGAAGCTGCTGCGAGTGTTTGTACTGGGCTGCTTGCGACATGATATTGCTTTTCGCGCGGTGCACGTGCCCGGGGTTGATAATGACATAGCGGATGCTTTGTCTCGTTCGCAGTGGGGGAGATTCCGTGGGTTAGCCAAGGACATGGATCGGGGCCCGACCGACATGCCGCTGCAACATTGGTACGTAGGCAACACAGGATGTTGCAGCTGGTTTTAGGATCCTTGGTGCAATCGACGAAGGTGACGTATGTGACAGCATGAGAGGAATTCTTGGTGTCTGGGGCGCAATGGCGGTCTTCGGAGAGGGGGAGATGGGAGGACGTTATACAGTTTATCCTGTCACTGATTGAGAAGGGGCTCACACAGATCACAATAGTACGGAAGCTGGCTGGGATTGCCTTAATGGGTAAACTCCTATGGGGTTATGCGCCATCTGCTGGAGAGCTTGGCTCTCGGATGTTAGAGGGTTGGGCCAGGAAGTGTCGGAAGGTATGCCGGGTTCATCAACCCTTGTCCTTGGAGCTGTTGGAACGGGTGGTGGGTGCCTTGCGACGGGTTTGCAGGGACGCGGGGGAACACTGCCTGTTCGCTACACTAATGTCATGGATGTTTGCGGGGGCTTTTTGGGTGTCTGAGTTTTTGGGAGCCAGAGGAGGTGCTGCGATTTTGTGGTCCGAGGTTTCGTTTAGAGGTCTGCATTTGGCTCCGAAAGTTTAAAGTGGACCAGGGGTGCGTGGGGCGGTGGGTGTCTTTGCAGGCGGCAAATTCAGAGGGGATATGCCCTGTGCGGTGGGGGTTGAGATTGAGGACGGGGCACCGGCGGAAGGGGTGGTTTTCAGGCATGCGAATGGGCGGGAGGCTACAGGCTCGCAGCTGCTGGCTATATTGCGGAAAGCTTTAGCTCTGCTGGGTGTGGATGGGAGGAGTTATGGTACGCATTCTTTCCGTATCGGCGCGGTGTCTGAAGCGCACAGCCTAGGGTGGGGGCAAGGGGACATCATGCGTTTGGGCAGGTGGTTGTCCGAATGTTACAGGCACTACGTGCATTGCTCGGTTGTTTATGTTGCTCCTGTTCTTACTCTTGTTTCTTGTTTCAGGTTCAGTGGGGGGTCCCCTCACCAGGGATATGGCAGTGTGGATCGTGGGCCATTCCTTTGTTAAAAGGGCCCAGGCGCAGACCCGGGACAGTTATTTTGGAGAAAGCCTTGAGTTTAATCCATATTTTTTTAATGTATGTTGGAAGGGAAAAGGGGGTATGCTCTGGAGGGAGTTGGTGGCGACGCTTAATGGGCTGTTGGTGGCAGGGAGGTGTCCTGATGTTTTGGTTCTTCATTTAGGGGAAAACGACATGGTCAAGGAGTCGGGTTTGGTGTTGATGAGGGCCATGAAGAGGGATTTGGAAGAGATCAAGAGGCAGTGGTCGGGGTGCACGGTAGTCTGGACCGAGTTTGTTCCGCACCGGAGAGGTGCAGTGAAGCCTAGGGCAGTCGATAAGGCCAGGAGGAAGGTGAATGTTGAAATGGTTAGGTTTTGTCGTCATTTAGGATTCTCGAGAATATGGCACAGGGACATTAGGTATGATGCGCCGGAATTGTTTAGGGGCGACGGTGTTCACCTTTCACGCATGCGGATGGACCTTTATTTGTTGGAATTACAAGAAGTACTGTCCAGGTTGCTGGGGGTGCGTAGAGCGTGAAGGGGTACGGAGCAAGGTTCGACGGAGCAGAGAGTGAGGGGCAGGGGGGGTAGGAAAAGGGGGAGGTGGAGTAGTCGCCTACCCTCCCGCCTTTTCCTGGGTGGCGGAGTTGTTTTTGGAGTTGGCAAAGTTTGGCTGGAGTTTGGTCGTTTATCGTTAAGTTTGGGGAGTTGGTGAACAGGAGCGGGGAAAGGTTAAGCAGGTTGGAAGTTTACCTTAGAGGTTCGTTAGTTACAGTTGCAAGAAGGCAGATAAGATTGGAGGTCTTGGGAGGGGAGGAGTTTTAAATGTTATGTTATAGGATTGTGTATTATTTAATGTTTTTGAAAGTTATGCATTGTATGTTGCAGGGTGTTTTTTTTTATCATGTGGGGATCGTCGGGGTGGGGGGAGGAAAAGTCAAGGGGTCAGGTAAATTGATGTTTAGAGAGGTTTTAGTTTTGTAAGGCAAGTGCCAGTTTAAATAAAATTGTGACGTGCACCTGTTTCAACAAAGCAGCCTTTTACACACATAAATGGTTGTCGGTGTGGCTTGCCCCCTCATCCCTCCCAAGGGTGGTTTGGGGGTCAGCCGAGAACAGCGAGGTCTGCCTCCCGGGCAGATTGGGAGGGGGAGGGGGCATAAATGGGAACAGCCATTTTGTGGCTTTGGGCTGCCTTGGGAGTAGCCCAAAGGCAGCCCAATTTTGAAAAATAGCCCAAGGCTATTATGTGGTATGTTGCGCTTGCCCAGCCACCATTTTAGCTTCTACTGACCTGGTGGCTTGGAGCACTGTAGGTTTTGGCGTTTTTTCTGGGAGGTTGTTAGGGCAGGTTTGTTCAGCAAGGGCCATGTTAGGAACAGGTGCATAGGTGTTTTTTATTGTTTGTCATTTTGTCGCTTGGAACAGGTGCTGGCAGAGTTTTTTTTAAGTTGGCCAAATTTGGCTGGAGTTTGGTAGTTTATCGTTAAGTTTGGGGAGTTGGTGAACAGGAGCGGGGAAAGGTTAAGTAGGTTGGAAGTTTACATTAGTGGTTCGTTAGTTATAGTTGCAAGAAGGCAGATAGGATTGGAAGTCTTGGGAGGGGAGGAGTTTTAAATGTTATGTGATAGGATTGTGTATTATTTAATGTTATTGAAAGTTATGCATTGTATGTTGCAGGGTGATTGTGATGTGCACCTGTTTCAATAAAGTGGCCTTTTACACACACAAATGGTTGGCGGTGTGGCTTGCCCCCTCATCCTTCCCAAACACTCATTTATACATTCGTATAACAAACTTCTCTAGCAAATCCGCATTTTCAACCAACTTTATCTGACTGACCTCCATAAGATATCGTCAGAATCCATTTTGATTTAATTACTGTTGTCAATTTATTTAAATTGTGACCCCACAAACTTTTACTCAAATTAGAAAAGGCAAAATGTAACACTTCAGGTTTTGCAGTAATAGCTTTTTGTGCAGCAAAGGATCTCCTTGAGTTCAGTTTGGACCCTTGGTACGTGTAGGTTGTAACTTTATCAGTGTTAGACTCATTTAGACGCCATTTCTCCTTTTTCGCTGTTTGTCGTTTTAGGGTTATAACCTTGGTCTTTTTAAGGTTGATTTCAAACTGATTGTTTGCTGAGTACACAGCGAGCCTATTGATCAGCCTTCGCAGGCCTACTCGGATATTGCTTAACAACAATAAATCATCTGCATATGGGATGTTACTCCACTGTTGAGTCCTGAGACTCGGTGCATGGGACACCACTTCAGCTAGGGATGGCGGGAGATCAGAGATAAACAGGTTTAACAGCGGTGCCAATACACATCGCTGCTTCAGTCCAAGGGAGGTGTTGACCTTTCTGAACAAATAATGCAGATTCCCACCTTGATCTTAACCTTGATCTTTACCCTGGTTTTTGTATATAACCAAATCGCACTCAGATTTTATGAAATTCCCCAGCATTGTATTTCTCCCAAAGCAAATCTCCAGAGATGCAGTAAAAGGCTACCTTAAAAACCACTAAAAACATGAATCGAGATGTAAACGCCTTTTTCATTATGAGGCCCACATCCATCAATTTGTGGTGGTTACTTGCTTTTTGAAAAACCCTGTTTGATTCATCGGCAGCCTATTTGCCTCCGTTTCCCACTTCTGTAGGTCTTGCAATAGTAGTAATATTGAAAAATATTTGAGGGCCACATCAAGCAGTGATATCAGTCTATAATAACTTGGGGACAGGTCTACCTCGCCCTTGAAAATGGGGTGGATAACTGTGCCTCTCCAGCTTTCCGGTATGCTTCCCATCAACAATATTTGTTTAAACCTCAAATTCAGACAACCGGCCCATGTTGTAACATTTAGCTTCAGAAGTGCTGCACGGCGGTGGTAATGGCTGCCTAAATCCGTCGCTCGGCACGCAGGAGAGCGACTTCATCTACTTTTGGGAGACAACCAGACACTATCCAAGAAAAGATCACTGGCCTTGAATCCCCACATCTTGTGGAACATGCCGACACCTCAATTTCGAGCGGCAGATGCTCTAAATTGTTGAAATCGTCACCGTCAGCGGACCCTTGCTGAGCTTACCGCGAAGCACCAAAATGGAGCTGATTCCCGGCATTAACTAATTCATCACTCGCAAGCTGAGGCCCGTTGATGATCTGACCGGACTCACTTCTTCACGCCACTCTGGCATTTCTTAAGGTGAGTGCCTTATTGAAGCAGAAATTAACAGGAACACTCATCGCGTACCCCCGAAGACGAACTGCCTGACCCTGCAATGGTGCCGGCCAAGATGAAAATGGCGCTACGAGCAAGACTACTTCACTGAGCACAGGGGAGAGCCCTCTACATATATCTTCTGCACACGTCCTCGCTGGATCCAAGAGTAAAGTGATCTGACTATCCTCCCGCCAGTGCCTAGGAGCTACATTATGCCCATTCAAGGCCCCTGCTCTACTACGCGCTGCCTGACTCGCTAATGAAGGCGAAAAATTACGTGTGAGCCGAGACGTTCATTACCGGCACCAAATGCGCGTCAACTCTCAAGAGCTGCGTGACTACCAGGACCTGCTTATCGAATAAGGAGCTCTGCTGTTTGATGGCTGCCTCGGAGCTAGGAAAACGTGACAAATGATAGAATCACCCAATCGCCGATCCCGTGCAATCTGACCGCTGAGGGTGAATCCTCAAAGAGTAATCTGTGAGCTGGAAGTAAATCCGCTACATGCAACATTGCGACATTGCTGCCCTACGTTGTGGTGCTCACTACATCCTCTAAATGCCTGCAAAGATGGCGTGGTAATCCCTCGGCCCTGCTCGGCGACTCCCACGATATTCATTTGCGAGCACCTACCAAATCGGATCTGGGCTGGTCATCCCCACAAGGTGTACACAACGGGGGTTCCTATTGGTTGCACACGGCCAACATGCCGCACTGCGAAATGTGTGCACACTGATTCTTGTTCTAACCCGACGGACCCAGGTCGTTCTCGCAACACCTCGCAACACCGGGCCTTGCCGGCTACACTCGAAAGTCAATTCGACAAACGGGGTGCCAGTGAGCCTAAATTGCCGCCAATTTATAACCTGCCCGTCAGCTCCTTTGCAGCACAATCCTCGTGGGAGGTGACTACTTACCTACCTATCAGCACAAGCATCAGTCCCAACCAGCTCTTCCTCCTAATTCTCCAGTGGTGTTACTGCTGTACTACTTCTCTGCTACATTCTCCCACAGCACAGTAAGCCTCACTGTCTCATCAGATACAACCTGGTGCACACAAGCCATCCACAAGCCAGAAAAGGTCGAAAGTGCGGAGAAGAACAAGAGTGAGTAAAAGGGGAGATACCAACTGGACCTCCTAGAATATTCTTTGACTCGCCTGGCATATCCCCATTCTCCTAGAACCTGCTGAAGATGGCGGACAGGGACAGGGACAGTAGTACTAACAATAAGAAAGTAAGGCCTGAACCGTCAATGTCGGAATCTCCAATCACAGCCAAATCAGATCTGACTAGCACGATGGACATGATCCTTAAAAAGTTGGCTGGAGTCCATGACTTAGTTAAGTCGACGAAAAGCAATACTGATACCATGCAACTGGAGCTTACAGGAATCAGGGCGGACATGAGTTCTATGAACAAGAGCATCTGTGAGGCGGAGCAATGCATAAGCGATGTAGAGGACAGAACCTCCCAATCCTCCAACATCATTATACACCTTCAGAACGCCACAACTGATCTCAAGCGACAAACTGCTGAATTAGAGGATCACAATAGAAGAGAAAATGTATGTATTTTTGGCGTTCCGGAAGAATCAGAAAAAGATGCGGATTCCTGCGTGGCCTTCCTCGAAGCTTGGATTCCAACGGTCACAGGGATCAAATTCCAACACGGTCTAGAACTAGACAGGGCACATAGAACAGCTACATTCTCTATCCAAGGGAAGAAAGGCCCTCGACCCTTGATCTGTAAGCCACTCTGCTAGCAACATGATGAGGCGATCCTGCAATTCGCCAGGAATAACATCACATCACCTGGGAAGGCCATCACATAATCTTTACTCAAGATTACGCCAAAGAGACGGTTGAAACGGCTCTAAGAGAAAAACTGAAGGCGAAAGACATTCAATTCTCCTTCGTTGGCCCGTCAAAGTTTAAGATCATCGATCATGGCAGATCACATCTCTTCTCAAATCCTCGGGATCTTGCACGCCATCTAGTAGACTCGCCTCCACAGAACATGGACTTATCTAGCAGCTCATCCAACAAGAAGAAGACGGATACCCATGACACAACTATCCACTGAACTGCTGAACCTTTGTGCTCCATTGGTATCTCTGTTTTACTATTCTTATCCTATCAGAGCCCTTAACGTGCTACTCCTTGATACAAGAAGTTGCCAAATAGGTTAGTTGGGTCCATACCGTAAGTTGGCTTCATGCCATAAAGTTGGTTACATGACTTGCCGTGACGGACCCCTACTTGGGGCAGTTTACTAGCATAATCAGGTTTATGTAGTCCTAATCAGTTAACATTATTTGTTACGCTCGGTTCGCTCAACAAGCTTAAATGCATCCGTTAACTATTTATGTGGTCATTATGTTTCAGCGTTAAGTCAATTAATGTGGCTTAAAGCCACGTTAATTCACTTAACGCTGCCTTGGTAATAGGGCCCCTTTCACGATAAACTCATCGTGAAAGGGGGCGTGCTGTGGGTGTTGCAGTGGGCGTTTCACCGCAACACCCATTCACTTCGACGCTGCCACCTATTATCAAGAGAGACGATAATAGGTGGCAGCGCCAAATTTAAGAACAGGAAAGACCTGTTCTTAAGGTTGCAAAACAAGGAAAAATGCTTCATTTCTCCTCGTTTTTGCTTTTTTCATGTGTGCTGCCTTGTGCAGCACACATGGAAAAAGCTAAATGCTAAGGTTTGTTTATGTACAGGAAGGTGTCCTTTCCTGTACATAAACAAACCTCTTTTAAAAAATGCCAATTTGTAACTTACATGTGTGATGCATGAAGCAGCACAACACATATAAGTTACAAAATGGCATTTAAGCTTTGTTTATATGCAGGAAGGAACACCTTCCTGTAGATAAACAAACCTTCCGTGCCTGCGCTACCATGAAGTTTTAAAACTTATCGCCATCGCAGGGGGAAACGCTAGGCTACACCATATCCTTGGTAATATGGCAAAGTGGCAAAGAGAGGTGTTAAGCCATTAAATCCCTAAAAAGTAACAAAACACCGGGCCCGATGACTTTTCGGGCCAGCTTCTACAAGGCGTTTGAAAAAACTCTTAGCCCATCACTATTGAAACTATTCCATTCATTTGCTATACAAGGTGGTGTCTCTAAATCGACGGGCGAATCCACTATAATTGTCATCCCAAAAGAAGGTAAGGACCCCCTTTTAACAAAAAAATGCCGTCCAATCTCACTTATCAACCTGGATTGCAAGATATATGCAAAAATCCTAGCCAACAGACTCAATGCAATTGTCCCAAAATTGATTAGCAACTCTCAAGTGGGGTTTCTTAAATACCGCATGTCCAACGATAACACCAGATTACTTTGCCATGTCTTGGAAAAAGCCAAAATAACAATCTCTCCCTCTGTTGCCATCACCCTAGACGCGTAATTCGGTGAGACGCGAGTAAAATTGGCCACTTATGCGGATGACATCCTTTTGGTTACAGAACAGCTAGATTCTTCCATCGAGGCTCTCATGACCACCATAGAAAGAAACTCTGCTCACTCTGGCTACAAATTGAACCGTGACAAGTCAGAGGTTAAACCTCTGAACATATACGGCACCAGAGACATGCTGGGTAATTCTGGCCTGTGTTGGTAGACCGGCTTCATTAAATACCTCAGGATTGAATTTTGTAGCACCCTTCTTGAAACACTCCAGCGCAACGAGAAAACCACCCTAGAAAAAATTAAATCGCAACTAGATGGATGGTCCCCTCGCTTCATAACATGGTGGGGGAGGGTCGAGACCATCAAGATGATGATCTCTCCTCTAGTGAACTACCTCATCATGATGCTGCCCCTCACTTTATCTCCAGATTTCCACCACAAACATGATACCCGACTTACAGAGGGGCATATTATCAAGACAGGCGATAAAATTATCGCTGCTTTAGCAGCAGAAAACTGCCGCTAAAACAGCGTTAATGAGCTTGATAATATGCTCTATGGAATTCCAATTGAAGCCCATGTTAGATTTCCTTCACATCTAACATGGGCTTCAATTGGAATTCCATAGAGCATATTATCAAGCCCATTATCGCCGTTTTAGCAGCAGTTTTCTGCCGCTAAAGCGGAGATAGTTTTATCGCCTGTCTTGATAATATGCCCCTAAATTTCTCTGGAAAGGGAAAAGAGCAAGGATTAGCATAAAGAAACTCCAGCTGGACCAGTCTCTAGCGGATTTCAAGCTGTACCAAACAGCTTTCCTCGCCAAACAAGATTCTTATTGGTTGACACCTCCTGCAGATTACACCCCCGTTTGGCTAGATATGGAAAGAACCCTTATTAGAAATCTCGCCCTAGTGGCCGTATTGACCACGAGCCTTAACACAACCACTTGCTAGAAACCCATTTTACAGAACACAACAATTGCTCTGCTGAAAGTCGATAAACTCCTAGACACCAGTATTCAACACTCTAGGTGGGAATCGATCTGGCATAACCGCTCCGTCTTGTATAAGGGTAAACCACTACACAATGACCTTTGGGTTAAGAAAGGTATTATTTCCCCACACCAATTGTATAAGGAAGCCTACCCTCTCTCCTTCAGGGAACTCCAAACAAGATACAGCCTTGCTCCACTTGAATTCTACACCTTTCGGAAGGTAAAATCAGTGATTATTAGAGTAATACTCTCTGCAAGCCCTCCCTCCCTCCCAAACTACTTCTCTAGACTAAACAGACCAGGCCACCAGGTGTCCTGGATTTATAAACTCCTACTCCTGCAACACTCCAATCCTAATAAACACCTCTCACAGTTCTGGGACCCACACTCCTCTTTCCAATATCTGACGCAGACTGGGCCAAAACCTGGGTATCAACCATGAGATACAAAATCAGCCCTACACTTTCCCGGACAAAATTTTGGCTACTCCTTAGAGCATTCTGCACACCAGCGCATCTTTTCGCTCACAACATTAGAGACGATGCAATCTGCTGGAACTGTAAGGACAGTGACGGTGATCTAGATCACCTCCTACTCAAATGTGTGTGTGTGAAATCCTTCTGGGATAAATTCTTTGAGTTTCTCACTAACGTTTTCTCACTCTCCCTCCCCGGAGAAATATCCTCCCTAGTATTTGGCATTCTCAATGCTGTGTCCCTTACTGACAATGACCGGGCCTTACTAGATCTACTCCTCATGGCTGCAGTTAAAGTAGTTCTTAATAATTGAAAAGACACCCGCAAAGCCTCCTTTGCCTGCTGGTTAAATTGGGAAATTAACCTAACAGTAGCTGACAATATATCACTACAAAACTCACCATGGCGTCCTCCTCAGAGATGAATGTAGGCCACTCTCGACAACTACTTCAGCGCCCACAAACCACCATGAACGATATACACTACACTTTCGATCCCGGCCATCTTAGCATCACCTTAGTTGTACTTGAGCTCTCCACGTCATCTAACTGGATACTAATACTCCCTCGACAGTGTCTATATTCACCTGTGATACTACTGTTCCTACTTATGGAACATATAAGTTCACTCATATGATTTTTATTACGTTACGTTATGTTACGTTCCTGATTGTCTGATGCTTAATGCCACCCATCCAATTATCACTCTTACGGTCATTTCTTTATGTGTATGTACTTTAACCGTATACTTTTCTCTTTATGTTTTTATTGTCTGTAATGTTTTTTATTCTTTGCTTGTTTGGAAACTTCCAATAAAAACTTTTGAAGGAGAGAAGTGCTGTCAGTATACCATTGGGCCCGGGTGTACTGTTGGTATGTACATTCTCAATTATTTTTTTACCAAGGACTCCATTGAATGGTTTTAGATATTGTTAGCACCATTGCTATTCATTTTGAAGGTTGCCATCTCATGTGAACCTGTACTGTGATCCTCTTCAGGCAGAACCGGACTGCGACCAGGGGTGTAAGGGTCATCTATACTTCCCTTATAATGTGCTTTTAACAAGTTAATCCATTCTTTCTCCTTTATAATAGCACTGTTTCCCTCCCTGGGACCCTTGTCAGCTTGTTGATTAGTTTCCAAAAATTTCTGTGATAGTTTCAATTGGAGGAGTAAAGTAGCTTCGCCCACAATGCTTCTGATCTCTCTTTCTTTAGCAGCCATACCACTTTTTTTAACCTCCTACGCACCAAACGTGGGCATTTTAGTAATGCTGAATCCTGTAGTGAGAGCCGCAGTTGACAAATCATTTTGTTGATCCGGGACCTGATGAGGCGAATCGGCTTTCTCCAGTTGATGAACCTTTCATGAGTAATAATTGTGCCAATCTTCGAACTATTGGTCGAATACACTACTTCTCCAGTCTCTGAGAGATGCTCCCATACCTTTGTCAGGTTCTGTTTTTTTTTTTTTTTTTTTTTTATTCAGAAAGAAAAAACAATTAGGTTACAACACACCATGTATAAATGTACACTCAGTGACTTAAAACATCCGGTTTAACAAAAAAAAAAAAAACACATTTCAGACTTAATCATCTTTTCAAACACTGTCCAACATAATGTATGATTTTCTTGAGATATATCCTAACCTATCCCCGACCGCCAATCTGCTATTGGTTCCCAAATCCGCATCCCTCTTTCCCTCCCCCTCCTACCTTTCCTTGCATAAATTGGCTTTTCCAGATTGTATGAGGACAGTAAATTAGCCAACCAAACTTGTAGAGTCGGGGGGTTAGGGTCTAGCCATGCCCTAGCAATACACAATCTATATACTGCCATAGCCAAAAAAACGAACTCATGATGTTCACCTTCTTCTGGTACTATTCCTAAAAGTATGTGGACTGGCTTAAATTCCAACTTGATCTTAAGTGAAGCCTCCATGAAATGTTCAAGATTTCGTAGCAGTGTGTGTAATTGTGGGCATAATGCAAACATATGTATTATATCCGCCTCTCCTGAGTTACAACGCGGACAGGTTATACCCTCTGTTCCTCCCCATTTCGCTATCCTTGCTGGCGTGTAGTATAGGGAGTATATAGTTTTATAGTGCTGCGACTGTAAAGACGCCGAACACAACACTGAACATCCTAGCTCCAAAGAATCCTGGAACCACCCTAATTCTCCTTCCAGCTTTTCTGCCCATTTTTCACTGTGTTTATCCAAATCGTCCTGCATACCGGACACGAAGCTAGCATATAGACTTCTTATAGAACAGTCCCCCCCTAGTCTTATTTTTTCCATTATCTCTACTTTATTATAGCCAGCCGGACCTCCTTGCTTATTCCCTAAGAAGCTCCTAATCTGTAAATACTTAAAGAAATCCTTATTATTTAAACCAAACTTAGTACATATCTCCGAAAAGGTGGCCAAACCCTGGATCCCCCACAAATCTCCAATGCTTGTTACCCCCTTTTTCATCCAGCTTTCCATTACTCTATCTCCGAACACCTCGTCTGGGAATGACCTATTTTTAAACAGTCTTGTATAGCGGTTGAATCTTCCTAGCCCCACTTTCTTCATATATGCCGTCCATATCTTCACTCCTGCCTCAACCGTCTTATATCTAGTTCTTTTATAGCACCCGTATTCCACACAAGCCAGAAAGCAATTTTCAGCCTCTTCCCCTAATACAGCCTTATAGATTCTAGTAGACCCCTCTCTTACCCTTGAATCATCTCCCCCCCCTATTAAGCCTTGCATATATTGAATGGTCGCAGCCCAATAATACAGCTTGAAGTCAGGTGCGCCCCATCCCCCTCTTTCCCTCGGAAGTGTCATATACCGATAAGCCCTACGCGTTTTCCCATGGGCCCAAATAAATTTATTAAGAATCCTCTCTAATGCTGAAAACCACTTTGCTTCAAAGAATAGTGGGATTGCCCTAAAAAAATACAAAAATCTTGGGAGTATCAACATTTTAATCACATTCGTACATCCCAGCAAGGACAGGTGAAGGTTGTTAAGTCGTTCTAGGTCTGATTTTACCTTCGCTAGCAGGGGAACCACATTATTCTGTACTGCTACTTCCAAATTCGCAGATACCTCTACCCCCAAGTAAACTGCTGAATTAACCTTTCTTAAATCTACGCTGTTTTGCTCATTTTGCACATACCGATTGCTCACTATTTGGGTCTTGGTTTTATTTAAGCTATACCCAGAAACTTTCCCAAAAGACTCGGCCTCCCTTTCTACTTCCACCATTGCCTCATCTGGATATGGGGTTAGGATGGCCACGTCATCCGCATACGCCAGGATCTTCGCTTCCGACCCATTCAAGCTCATCCTAGCAATTCCATCATTCGATTCAAGCCGGCGCAGAAAAGGATCCAAATACAGCGCAAACAGTAAGGGAGACGACGGGCAGCCCTGTCTCGTGCCTCTTTCAATCCTGATTCCCTCTGAAAATCCCCTACACACCCTAATTCTAGCCGTAGGGTTCTTATACAATGCCTGCATTGCTTTGATATATCTGTTGCCAATGCCATTCCATCTCAATACTTCCCACAAATACTCCCAGGAGACTCTATCGAAAGCCTTCTCGGCGTCTAAGAAGATCGCAGCCATAGGGTCTCCTGGGGTACTAGCTGCGTCAAAAAAAGTTAAGACCTGCCTTGTGTGTTGTGTGGTGTCCTTGCCTGGTATGAACCCATGTTGGGAATGAACGACTAGTTCCTCAATAACTCCTGCCAACCTTCTAGCCAGAATTTTGGAATAGATTTTTGAGTCCGCATTCATTAGCGTTATTGGGCGGTATGATCCTGGCTGACTTAGCGGTTTCCCTTTTTTGGGAATCACCACTATATCGGCCCCCCCCCAGGAGTCGGGGATTGATTCCCCTAGCTGTGCCTTGATCATCACATCAAACATATCCTTAGCCAACATTTCAGAGAAAACTTTGTAAAATTCCACCGGTAGCTGGTCGGGACCTGCAGCCTTTCCGGAAGGAAGAAGTTTTAATGCTTCTATAAGCTCCTCTTTCTTGAATGGTTGCTCTAACTCCTCCTTCCTTTCTGGAGAGATACCCTCTGGAGCCACCCCTCTCAGATACCCCTCTATCTCATGCGAGTTCCCCTTTATGTTTTCCGTATATAATGTTGCATAGAACTGCCTGAAGACTTTCTGTATCCCATCTGCTCCTACCACTCGATTTCCAAATTGATCTATCATCTCAAGGATATCAGCTGCTGCTGCTCGCTGCCTGGTGCGAACAGCCAACAAGTGCCCTACCTTTTCGCTGAATTCATATATCCCCTCTTTTCGGGCCAGATACTCCCCCACCGCCTTGGATAACATATGTTCAGAGGCCTCTGCCTTTAGTGACACCGTCTTCAATAACACTGGCTCTAAGGGGAGTTGCTGGTATATTGCCTCGCCCAACTCCCTCTCTACATTAAGGAGTTTCATGTTCCATTCCGCGATCTTGTTTTTTTCCTTTGTCCTTGCAGCTGCCACATAGCTCATGGTCTCCCCTCTTACCCCCGCCTTAAAGGCGTCCCAAACCATTCCCGGGCTAGCGGTACCCCTGTTGAAGTCCCAATAGTCTCTGATCCATGATCCCATACGCTCTTTGTACCCCTCCTCCTGCAGTAATGCCCTTTCAAAAGTCCACTCCCTTTTTTCCCTTCTATCCAACCCTATTTTAATTGTTAAAACCAAAGGGTTATGGTCTGAAATTAGGCGGGGGTATTTTTCTATTGAAACTGCATTAATGAGGGATCCAGAAACCAGAAAATAATCCAGCCTAACCATCCGTTTATGTGGGGCAGAATAAAATGTGCTACCATCTAAAGCTGAATGCAGCTCTATCCAAGGGTCGAATAAAGAGTTGTTACTAACCAAATCACACAATGCCCTATAGGTTCTTTTTTTCCTTCCTGAATAAGGAGTCCCTGACTGTAGAATAGGGTCTCTAAAATCATGTATGTTCAGGTCTCCGCATAGTATGATCGGTTCAGGCCAATTAACCAGCTCTGAGTCTACAAATTGAAACACCTCCGGGTCATCTTGCGTTGAGCCGTATATAGTTACCAAAGTAAACCTCACACCCCTAAAAGTCAAATCCAACATGACCCACCGCCCCAACTCATCTTCCTGTTTTTTATTCACAATCATATCCCTGATCTTCCCTAGTATCGCGACCCCTCTATTCCTTATAGCCTGTTTTGATTTAGCTAAAACTGTGAACCCTAGTTGCCCAAGCAAATAAGCCTGAGCCACCTCTATATGGGTCTCTTGTAAGCAAACTATATCCAGATGCAACCCCCCTAACAACGCCGCTACCCTGTTTCTCTTATTAGAGTCATTTAACCCACACACATTAATACTCGCAATTCTACAGTTCATTGCAAGTTTTCAGTTTTCCAAGTGTCCCCAAATTTTTAATACGGTATACATGACCATATAACCTATGAATCCTACCAAGTGTACTCACAACTAGCAAAAAAGAAGACAGTGTGGAGTGTTCAAACATTTCAGAAAGATTAACCAGTTTTTTTACATTTTTCTCCCCCCTCTTCCCCCCCCCTTGACCTCCCCCTCCTGTCCCCCCTTGTCCTTCCCATCCCAGCAGCTCCCTCACCTTTGTCAGGTTCTGTTCGCTGGTTGATAATATCTTTCAAGATTCCCTCTGCTGTGCTTACCAAGCCTTCAAAATTATCCAGGCTCCATTTAAGGCATTTTAGATTTTCAGTGTAAGCTTCTGTCTGCACTATCCGAGCATGAGAAGTTGTGTCGGCACTTAGACAGAAGTTTTGTTGGTGATGATCTCTCTCCGGTCTATAATCAATTTTAAAATAAACTATCCCACTGAACAGAAAGGCACTCCACATCATATAATCAAGGTAGAAAGTCGTTTTGCAGGAGTGCCTTATCCATGAAGGTGGAATGTCCCCAGGAGGCGTTCATTTAGCATTACTAGGCCAGCTGATTCACAAGCCTTCGGGATTTTATTCCCAAGATTGTCATATCATCTATGCGGAGGATAACTTTGGGCTGGCAACGCCTGTAGCTTTTCATCACCAAACTCATGTGTATCTTTATAAAAATTCAGATTAAAATCTCTGGTGATTACCAGATTTGCCATCTGTTTATCTACTTTCCACTCTAGGAGCAGATTAATCAGTGTTGGATATTGGGTTATTTGTAGTGTAAGTATGCACCTACCACTAGAAATAAGGCCACCAACACGGTATGGGGTCCAGTACAGGTATCAGTAAATTAGCCCCTTGCTCAGTTTTTGGTAACTGACAATGAGCAGTCAGGTCGAACTTAGGAGACAATTGTTTAAAGCATTTAAAAACACCAATACATTAAATAAGTAAGACATAACTCACAATAAAAATCTCACACCAATGTTCACACTCATGACAGAAAAAGAAGTCTTCAATATAATTGCGAACTTAAAGTTTACTTCCCACACTATGGATCTCCTCCCGTCCCCAATCGTCCTCAACCACATCATTGTCCAGTTCTGGACAAAAATCATCAACTCATCCCTCGCCTAAAGCTCCATTCCTGACTCCCTCCAACTAGGACAAATCTCACCATACTAAAAACCCTAATGATCTCAACAATCTCAGACCTATCTCCAACCTGCCGTTCCTAGACAAAACCATGGAGAAGTGCGTTCTTCAACAACTTAACCAACATATAGACGATTGCAACCTTGATACCTTCCAATCATGAATACACAAGGCTGTAGCACTGCAATGTTAAATATCTCTGATGACATCCTCAAAACCTTAGATGAAGGTGAAGCATGTTTACTCATCTTGCTTGACTTATCAGCGGCTTTTGACACTGTCAATCACTCAGCTTTACTTTAGACACTTAAGATCTACTCTGGTATCAATGCCACTATACATAAATGGTTTACATCTTACTTTCAACATCGTTCACAACAAATTAAAATCAACTCCTGCTCTCCAAATCTACACAAGTTACTCTTGGTGTCCCCCATGTCTCAATACTCTTCCCTTCCCTCTTCAGTCTCTTCATGGAACCCCTTACAATCATCCTGGAACAAGCAGGGGTCAAGTATACCCTATATTCTGATGACACGCAACTCTACTACAAAATCAAATCACCATGTGACATCCTACACCTCAAAGCCACATTAACAAAATACAAACGTGGGGCCTCATTTATGAGGCCTTGCATCAGTTTTGCGCTTCCGATGCGTCACTTCTTGTGACGCATCGGTGGCGTAAAACATGCCTCCTGTTGCGCACTATTTACAAAGTGACGGATCTAAGCAGATGCGTCACTTTGTAAACCCCTGCGCTACATTATACCTGCATCAGGTATAATGTATGCAGGGGAGGCGTTCCCCCGCAAAAAACCTCGTAGAAGTGACGCAGTGAAATCTATGAGATTTCACTGCGTCACTTCTAGGACGCCGTTGCATCAAAATGTGGCGCCTGCCTCACAGCAGGCGTAAGACTGACGCAGGCTCTTTCACATTGTGCCTTTCACATGGGGCTTATCCCCATGTGAAAGGACGCATTGCTGGAGTGCGTCACTTTTGTGACACACTCCAGCAATGCGTCACTTTTGCGCTTACAGATACGTCAGAAATACTGATGAATCTGTAACTCCTTGCGACATGATGTGTCATACATTAAATATGATGCATCGGGTATGTCGCAAGGAGTGCGCACTGAGAAGTGATTCATCGCTGCTTTCACGCAACGATGCTTGATTTCTCATAAATGAGGCCCCTGGTTTAAATCGTACCACTTAAAGTTAAATCAAAACGGAATTAATACTGTTCACCCCGAAATGTAACCACATTGGCGTAAAACATGCCTCCTGTTGCGCACTATTTACAAAGTGACGCATCTAAGCAGATGCGTCACTTTGTAAACCCCTGCGCTACAATATACCTGCATCAGGTATAATGTATGCAGGGGAGGCGTTCCCCCGCAAAAAACCTCGTAGAAGTGACTCAGTGAAATCTATGAGATTTCACTGCGTCACTTCTAGGAAGCCGTTGCATCAAAATCTGGCGCCTGCCTCACAGCAGGCGTAAGACTGACGCAGGCTCTTTCACATGGTGCCTTTCACATGGGGCTTGCCCCATGTGAAAGGACGCATTGCTGGAGTTGCGTCACTTTTGTGACACACTCCAGCAATGCGTCACTTTTGTGCTTACA
The DNA here is from genome assembly GCF_964261635.1 of Lissotriton helveticus. Lineage (NCBI taxonomy): Eukaryota > Metazoa > Chordata > Amphibia > Caudata > Salamandridae > Lissotriton > Lissotriton helveticus. The sequence continues at coordinate 1,621,288,037 of NC_136068.1, read as the reverse complement.
GATACGTCAGAAATACTGATGAATCTGTAACTCCTATGGTCATGAGCACCGGAGCGCCGGCGCTCATGACGAGCTGAGCTCGTCCTGAGCGCTGAAGGGGTTAAAACACCTCAAGAAAATTAAACCTTTCATTCCCCCCATGATTTCAAGATGGGAGTTCAATCTGCAGTCCTCTCTAAGATTGACTATGGGAATGCCATCTTCAAAGGGATGCCGAAAATTCGCCTAGCCCCCCCCTAAGAACACGGCAGCCTGACTCATAACTGGTGTTAAATGATTTGAACACATCACTCCAGTCCTCAAGTCCCTCCACTGGCTTCCCATTGAAGGAAGATGTATTTTCAAGACTGCCTACATCACAAACAAAGCCCCCCACACACATACCCTGAACTATCTAGACAATAAACGTACGACAGCTGGAAGAACCAGAACTCTGAGAAGCTCCGACTCTCATCTTGTTCCTCTGAAACTGAAGAGGAAAACCACCCAGACTCGCTCTTTTTCTGGAAATGAATCCAGGATATGGAACTCTTTCCCTAGGAACCTCCGGTGCAACCCTTCCTTCCACTTATTTAATAGGAACTTGAAACTCCTTCTCGTCAGCAAATATCTTGTGACGCCTGAAAACCAAAGTAGGCTCCAATAGCTCACTCTTTCCAAGACTTGACCGTTTGTGACAGTTGGTTATTTGACTGTATCAGCTGTATAATATGTTATTCATCCTTTAATTTAGGCTGTCATAAACTAATCCTCATACTGTAATCACACCCTTCCTGCTTACCAACTCTCTTCATCTTTATTTTAGGCTTGCTCTTGAATCTATGTGTCAAGCATCCTACACAGAGCTACGCTAGTCGATTTCTCATTTTATGCATCCTGTGTAAAGATACATTATGCTATTTCTTTTTATGTAACGCACCCTAATACATTTCAATCTAGCTAGCGCTTTATAAAACTTATAAATAATAAAAATACAAAAATAGACACCAAAACATCAAAGATCCAATGTAGAGAACTGGAGATATGAATTTTTAAAGATTAACCACTTTATAGTGCTTAAAAACATACAGATCTACTCTGGAACATCTGGTCGCACATGACCGAGATAAGTCAAAGTTTGAATCCGACTGTGATGGAGCCATGGTCAGATACACTAAGCGGAAGGACCTGGTCAAAATGTTACCTTCAAACGTAGGAACTTTTCTGGAGCTTTTACTTCAGACACCGTTTGACCCTCCACAGGAGGCCAGAATTGGGGAGGGTTCATAGGTTTGACTTTCCAAGAGGCCCAGTCAAATCCTGTAAGTCTGGAGCTCTGGAGCTTCCAGCGGGACAACCCTTAAATTCTGGCTTGGTCGCAGTTGAAGGTAGTCGGCTCTCAAGGTGGGGTCAGTCACATCATGGAGCTTTTTTCACAAAAGTTCTCCACACTTCAGGAGGTACTTCCTGAAGGTCTCCTTGTAGGTTCAAAGTGTCCAAATCACCAATCCAAAGGCCAGGAATCTCTTAAATGGTCTCTGGGATAGACTAAAATTCCCACGATGCACCTGGCCAAATTCTTAAAAGTCCATTGGACACACTCCAGGATGGGAACTCTTGGTGGCGATGATGTTGGGCTCTGTTAACCTGTAGCCTTTGCATGCAAATCTACATTCCAGCAGGGCAGTGCATTTCCTTGTAGTTTCAGTAAGCAGATCTGGGAGATTATGCTGCTCTCATATTTTTTCAGGGTTCTGGGGCGACAAGCAGGGGGGCACCCCAAAGCATGACAACTTCCTACAAAGTGTGGCATCTTCTTGTCCTACAATGCACTGCACCATGGAGGATTTCTCCCCACAGGAATAAGAGCTAGCTAAACTAACCCACAATGTGGCTCATTTGCATTAGCTATCCTCCACCTAACCTCTGCAAATTCCTGTCCTAACCCTGCCATCTTACTGGGGCACTGGATGTGGGGGGAGGTACGCCTCTCTCATTGAGCTCAGTTTGATTAATTGAGCCCCCTGTGCATGACCCTTCCTCATCAGCTTCAGAGCTCTCTCCATCAGATAGCCTCTTTTCTGGCCAGGGCACTTATCACCTAATCAGAGCAGCCTGGCTAAGACTGTTAAGGCAGACAAGAACAATCAGCAGAGACTACTAGAAGGCTTGAATTTGACTGACAGAAGAGAAAGTTCTATAACTTCTCTTCTGTCCCAGCTATGATAAATTCAACAGTGGCACATTGTTACCATATTTCAATACCAATCTTTTAAGTCTTTACATTATATTGTGTCTCCTTTCCTAGCAATAGCTTTATCTAAATAAAATATTGCAATGTTAACCCGTGGAGCTAAGTATTTTCCATGGGCAGAAAATAAATGTGCTGTTTTTCCTCACCAGGGCACAATAAACATATTTTATAAGGTCCCTGATTATAGTTACATGGGCCCCTGCCCCGGGATACCTAGGGGAGACCTAGAGATGCCTAATATGTCAAAAAAAAGAAGGTAGATTTTCACATTTTAAGTGCCAATACCTCCAAAGTCGACTTTGCATGCAATTTACTTGTAAAGACAGTCTGCAACAGGCACTCAGCAGTGCACACATGCAAGTATAGGATATCTGCTGGGCCTCTAAACTTCCAAGACGTATTACATGGTAGGGGCTTATAGGCAGTTTGAAACCCCAGCCCTATTATATACCAGAAACGTATAGGGTCTGTCATTGACAATTGTAAGTGCACCCTATTACATACCTTTTTACACATAGCCCTGGGCCTGGCTAGCTGAGTCAAGGGTACGAAGTCAGTTACTACCAGTATCATTCAGCAAAAAGTGTGGTTGAAGAGGGGAAAAGGATGACTTTCTAACAATGAACTTCTCCACTATCTTTCATTTTTCTCTTGGGTAAATATAAATATTAACTGGGACCAGTAGAGTTATGGACTGCTTGGCTCACTCATCCAAGCATAGCACTAGTAACCAGGATTCATTTATATCCAGCATCAAAACCTTTACGGTGAGTTTAGAATGCAAGTAGGTTGTTAGCCCACCTTTTTATCTTCTATGGGTGCTACTTTTACATACCCATCTATTGTATTCAATGAACCCAATTAATGGGATGCTGGATTGTGCCCATGTCGTCTGTACTGCAATTATATTAAACTTCTTGAAGTATTCCGACATTGAAGCATCGTCAGTTTTCGAGGCAAGTCCTCCCAGATTCTAAGCACAAATATTCAGCTTGCCATTTTTTTTTGTGTTCTACCCCATAGGTTTCTCTTTTCAGTCTTCGTGACCCTCCGCTGATAGAACCGATGGTAGCCAACCCCAGTTGTCCAATTCACCCAATTTGGTAACTTGTCCAGACCCAGCGCCTTCCTCTTCATGTGCCATTGGTGCTGCTATCATCAGCCTTGAGACTTTCGTGGACAATGACCAACCCACAGCACCATTTAGAATTGAGTGTACCTGTTGGATCCAGCCTTTTTTTTGTTCCAGGAAGGGTGTTGTATGAATTTCACTGTACCGTGCAGGTTGGTTCGGGGGTAAGAGCAGGTGAGGGTAATAACTCTCCTGGAAGTGCACTATTTTTATGCCCCAGCTCTTTAGCAGCTCCTTAGGAGCGATGGGCCTCATTTATGAAAAGTGACGCATCGCTGCGTGAAAACAGCGATGCGTCACTTTTCACTGCGCCCTCCTTGCGAGACCCCTGATGCGTCATATTTACAGTATGATGCATCATGGCGCAAGGAGTTACAGATACGGCAGGATTTCTAACATATCTGTATGGCGCAAAAGTGACGCATTGCCGGAGTGTGTCACAAAAGTGACGCAACTCCAGCAATGTGTCCTTTCACATGGGGCAAGCCCCATGTCAAAGGGCCTTCCTCAGTCTTACGCCTGCTGTGAGGCAGGCGTAAGAAATTGACGCATTTGTGTCCTAGAAGTGGCGCAGTGAAATCTTATAGATTTCACTGCGTCACTTCTAAGACCCTGTCTTCCGTCAGAACGCCCCCCCCCTGCATACATTATACCTGGCGTAGGTATAATGTAGCGCAGGGGTTTACAAAGTGACGCATCTACCTAGATGCGTCACTTTGTAAATATGGTGCAACAAAGCACACTTTTTACGCTGCTGGTGCGTCACAAAAAGTGACGCACCGGTGGCGTAAAAGTGACGCACGGCCTCATAAATGAGGCCCCATGACTTTAGCCTGGATCTGTGAACAGTGAAACATGACCATGAGTTCAGATACTTGTTTTCGGTGAAGTGCCAGGAATTTGATGGAGAAGATGCCTTTAGATTTAACTTTCGCTAGGCCTATCAAGCCCTTGATTAGTTCTAATATTTTTGAGTGATTTAAAATGTCATGGGGTCCTCTGGATCTGTATTCGGGGATCCATAATAGTCTTGCCTTTGGCCCATGTAGACAGCAGAAGCCTTAATATTCTCTAAGGTCTTTCCAAGGGGCGTATGTTCTCTTCTTTTATGTTTCCCCCTCTTGGGTGTAGGAAGTCATCGCATGATGCACCAGCCGCTCCTCTGGTTGACTCCTGCACAAGCCACAGGTCAGCCTCGAACCAGGACTAGATCCTATGTTCTCCTTCATTTGTGGTACAGCACCGTTATCCCCTTGGCTGCAGTCCAATGTCATGTGGTGGGCCAACATTTTAACCAGGTACTCTAGGCGTGTCCTGGGTTGGGGGCGAAATCCTGCTGGCATCAGACATCCTTGGTCCTCATTTCTGATGTACAACCTCCATTTTTTGAGCCACCTGGGGTGCTACTGTGGCGAATAGGTCTCCTGTTTGCGGGATAAGTTCTGCCTCTTCCTTCTTTGTAGTGGCTTCATCTTTAGGATACCATTAGGCTCATTCACAGTCTCTTGCTGTTCCTCTTCATCCATAACCGGCTGGGTGAGCCATGGATGCTGTAGAGGTGACCAATTTTCCCAGTGCCCTCCAGGCTCTTGGTGCTCAGCTTCTGATTCTCTTTGCTTGATCTCCATAAACGTAGGGTAGAGACCTCATTGTTGTATTCACCTGGGACTTTCCCCGTACAGGTTCTCACTGGGTAAGTTTGATGTCTGCCTTTCCTTGCATGCTTTCTTTTTCCACTTGGTCATGCGTGGAAGTGCTGGTTTGTTGAATGGTGGCATCTCAGTGGGCTTGTCCCTTGCTTCTGCTCCTGAACTCCCCTGTCTTTAAGTAGCTTCCTTACCCTTGCACGGTTGAACTGGCTTGGGGGTTTCTTATGGTCTTTTCATGATTGGGTGGAGTAGTTGGCATCATAATTTGCTCAGCCTCTGATGCACATCCCTCCCAAGCGCTGTGGAGTATTGTTGCACTTGATACATTCCATATTTTTCCAAGCATTTCCTCCACGAGTACTGGTATTTGTACTAATATATCGATTACTTCCTTTCATGAGCTTTTGTAAATTCATATTCTTTTCTTGTTTGTACTCTTTGAATCAGGCTATTTTGATTCTCCAGGTCCACTTCTATATATTTATTTTATTAGTGTGAGCGTTCAGTGCTTCCACTCTCGCTTGCATTATGTTTAGTACTGCCTCCAAGAAGCTGTTGATGTCAGGTGTGGCCTCTTTTATACTCTTTGTTCTCCTTATGCGCTCTGTTCTTTGGTCTTTTGCGCATAGGGCATCCAGCGTGTCTGCTTCCTTTACTTCATTTGAGCTGAACACAGCATCACTAATGTAGCACAACTCTGACTGGCTCACTACTGCCCCTCTCGCGAACGTGTTCAAATAAGGTGCGCTGACTTCATCTTTAAAGGCTGGGAATTATTTAAGGATTGAGTTAAAATGATATTGAAGACCTCTATTTTCTGTTTTATCTCTGGCATCTGAGAAGGCATTATTTGAAGTAGTATCTTTCAATCCCATGTGCTGTGATCCGGTGGGTCCTAAGCGTCCGTATGATAAGCTGGTCCCGTGGACATTATTGAAGTTGGGATTGAGGCTGACGCTTGGCTTGCCACTGCGGTGGGGTTTATCCTTTTGGAAATAATAATGTCTGGGGATTAAGATGGGTTGGTGGTAATGACAGCTGCCCCATTGTCCATATATGTACGGCTATCCTATAGGGGTGCAGACCTTCCTCTTTATACAAGGGCGAAAAGTGATGGGAAATCATGTTCTTGTGACTTTTGTCTGATTTCCTTGGCTCCAGCCATGCTGCAATACAGATGTGATCATTGCCCTTTTTGCACACTCACTTATTGAATTAATGGCTGATGAGGGACTAGCCTCAGTAGGAGTCTCGGCAGTGATCTTTGCCAACATCTTCCTCTTAACGCTATTCGGTCGTGGGGTCTCCAGTGAAGCAATATCCCGCTTTCTTTTCCTCTGGATGGTCTGAAGGCAGGACCTAGATTTTCCTGACCGCATAACCACTAATCTCAGGCCGATCTTCGACACAACCAGCCTATTACATTGTGCCTTGTGCCTTTCCAATTCTTGTCTGGCATGCTGGCGCCCTGCACATATTGCACTTGTGGCCTTGTGAATCGTATGGCCTAATAGATGCCTGGCAAATGGTTGTGACTTTGAAAAATAAGAAAGAGAAGCTGTCTCCAGCCCTGCAATCCTTCAAATTTGTGTTCTTGTCTACCTGGTTTTTGTTTGATATATTCTTTACCCCTGGTGCCGCTTCTACTTTTTCCTTCTTTGACCAGGTAGAATGGGGGGGGGGGAGCGAGAGCACACCTAGAACCGCAAGCCTCACCTAATTCCAGATCGGACCATTTCCGCTGTTCTCGTGGCTCAACCTAGGGCTGCATTACTAACCACGGCTCTCCCACACAACCCCATGCACACTTGTCGCTCTAGCTTGCCACACACCACCCACCGTAACTTCGATGGGAGGGCCAAAGCAAGATTCTAATTGTGGCTGTATGCCCCCGCCGAGCCACCATGGGAGTGCTAACACCTGCGCCAGAGCAGCCGGCTCGATGCTCCCCTCTGGCTCACTTTGTGACAAGCTTCTTTGGTCTCCGGGCTTCCTGTACTTCCTGGCCCAAGCCCAGGCCTTGATCGCTCTGTGGTGCCTGGTGGCCCTCGGTGCTGGACACCCCCTGAGACCTGAGGGGATCAGCCAAACCTCCCTTTCGGCATGCACGACTCAACTTGTGGCCAGGAGCCCTCCCCTCACACAACCGTGCAGCCGCCTCCTCCTCCTCGCTGACTGCTTTGCGACACTTCACATCCGCTTCCTGCACAATAGGAGATAGAAATTGTTACATCTTGTATAAGAAAAGTTAGTTTTGAAAGTGCAGGTCTGAAAATGACACTTTTAGAAAGATGTCATTTTCTTACTTTAACCATTCTGTGCTCTGTCTGCCTCCTAATACACGTCTGACTATAGACATAAACTAAGAAAGTTGAATGCAAACTGCAAAGAAGAATGGGACTTGGACGAGAAGACCCAGAGGAGCCGGGGACACAAAGAACCATCCATGGTAAGTACCCAGGACGCCCACGGAGGCTGTGTGCAGAGTGGAAATGGAGAAGTCGCAGTTGCAGTTGCAGTTTTGAAGAATAAGGATCCTTCCACAGAGACCCCAAAGAAACCCTTTGGAAGACAGGAGGTTGGAGAGCTACTCCACCTGTGGATGCCCTGGGAACCAGGTTACCTACACCAAGGAAGTCAGGTGCATAGGGGTGATATGACATCAGAACCTGCCGTAGACAACAATGGAGAACTTCGATGAAGATGCCACTGGAGAAGACTGTGAAGAAGTCCAGTGGAATCCAGGGATGGATCCTGGACCTGAAGAACCTGTAAGCAGAGGGAACAGAGTCGATTCCACTCACAGGTGACGAGGAGGCAGGGCGACACAATGCCCACGGATGTCGGGAAGTTCTGAAGAGTCAACGGTGACTTCGTTGCTGCAGCTGTGTGGACCAGCCGATGCTGAGGAAAACCAGGAGCTGCGCACAAGCTGTCCCACGTCGGTAGTCGGTGACTAGGTGGTCGGTGTCCGGCGAGATCACCAACAAGCCGTGGTAGCCGCAACTGGAGTGGACGATGAAAAAGCAGCAATGTTCGGACCAGCAAGGTTCAAGGGAGCAGGAGAGTCAGGGCAAGCAGGGGAGCCTACTAAATAAAGCAGGCGATGACCCATAGGATGACCATCAGGCAGAAGGGACAGGAGTCGCAAGAGGACCTCACGCAACTCACCAAGAAGGAAGGTCCACACTGCAAAGGATTCAGTGAGGATGCTGGTTTTGGAGAGAAGAGATGCTTCAGGCTGGGGCATCTTGTAGCCCGAAGATCTCTGGAGTGCAGAACCAACAAGCCGTGTCAATGGCAAGTCGATGCTGTGCACAGGGGTTTGGTCCCAGCGGTTTCAACAAGGGATACTGGCCTCAAAATTGCAGAGGACAGGTCAGGCCTGGAGGAAGTTGCAGAACCCCGACCTGTGTTGCTGTGCCTCTGGAAGTCTGTAGGACTACAGAAATAGCAGATCGGTCAGCTTCCTCGCAGTGCCAGCAGATGCAGGGGAGTGACTCCTTCACTCCAAGGTAGATTTCTTCAGGTGTCCTTGATGCCCACAGGTCTGTTGAAGTACCTGGATGAAGCACGGACATAGGCGACGAAGAAGGCTTGAAGAATAGCGAGACCAGGAGCAGCAGGAGTCTTCCTTGGTACAGTCTCAGTTCCAGACAAAGTCCAACAAAGTCCAAGTGTCCAGACAATTAAAGAGCGACATAGTGTTAGGATTGAGTCTTGTCCCATGATGAATCTGAGAACCCACCCACAGGGGAGCCATTAAATACCCTAAGGAAAGGGTTAGGACGATTTGGGGGTCCCTCCCAGAGGTGGGGCAGGACAGAGGGGAGGATACGCCCATGTCCTTTGTTCCGTTTTAAGCCAGAGCTGGAGCCAAGGGCGCCATGAACTGGTTTAAACTGGAGTGTGCAAGGAGGGCACCATATCTACCCTTCAAAACAGTCTGGTGGCGCTGGCAAGCTCCCTCACCTCAGCCCAATACACTTAGTCTGTCTGGGAGGTGGAAACATATTGTTCTACCTTCCCATGCTTGAGCTCAGCTCAGCGGCAGGAGGGCAGAATCGTGTCTGTGGTCAACAGCAGCACTAGCTTGCTTGCAGACTCTGAAAGGATTTTACCAGGAGTACAGAGGTATCCCCTAAGGAGCCCCCCAATACATGGCATCATACTTCCAACACTGGAATCACTGTTGGGGAATGATTCCAACATGTTTTATACCAAACATGACCGAATTCGGTGCAGCCACTATATTGTTAGACACCTCGTAATGACTGATGTCCACTATATGTCTTAAAATGGCTGACGACACTTACAAAGCCTGGAGAATTGACTACAGGGTTTATAGGGGTGTCCCTCTGATACAGGGGTGCCCTCACACCTAAGCATTCTGTCCTCAGGACTGAAGAGCCTGACCTAGGAGTGACTTAAAGGTTTTAAGTGTAGTGACGTCAGATATAAGGAAACTTAGGAGCATGTGCCCCTATCACAACATCACTTTTACCTGCATTGTGGTGGCGATAGGGGCTTTGCTTTATTTACAAGGCAGCGTTAAGCCACTTAACATGGCTTAACCCTGCCTTGTAAATAAGGTCCCCTTTCACGCTATGGTTAGTATGAAAGGGGTGGGCAGTGGGTGTTGCGATGGGCGTTCCACCTCAAACCCCATTGATTTTGACACTGTCCCCTATGTACAAGGGTGGCGTACATAGGAGTCAGCGCCAACATTAAGACCAGGGAAAACCTGATCTTAAGTTGGCGAAACGAGGAGAAAGGCATTATTTCGCCTCGTTTTTGCTTTTTCCATGTGTGCTGCCTTGTGCAAGTGTAATAGTCCTATTAAGTGGTGAAAACAAGAGGTTAGAATTATACCTTCTGGAAAAAGGCACCTGGAGGGGATAAAGCACAAATACAGTATGGTTAAGAAGCCACATTCACAACAATCAGGAAAAACAAGCACCTGCGTAGGACAGAGTATAAAAACGTTATTGGTGTTGATTTAAAAAAATGGACAGCAGGTCCAAGTGCATATAATTCCATATTTCAAATAATCAGGCATCTGGTGGCAATGCCACCTGGTGGAACGTCCAATGTTAGTGGGCTGCCCTGGCGGGGAAGAGTGGTGGTGTTCCACCGTAGGAGTGTACCACTGCATATGTTCCTTACAAATCACCCCATCCAATGACTTACCTAAAAGAGGGGATTGATTAGCCCCCGCTGTAACATGCCAGGATGCTCGCTGAAGTAGCGAGAAAGACAAATGCTGCAACCTAAATGAAAGAATTGATGAAGCGGTAGAGAGTCCAAGGTGCGTGTGACAAAGTAGCCGGCCAGGGTGTATAATGAGACAGCACTCATAAATTGATGTCTGGTGGCATCCCTTTCTAAGGAATGGCATACTTTACACTGGGAGCATGCTCTACAATGATGGGAATAAAGCAAAATGAGGCGTATGGAGGCGGCTGTAATGGGTGCTAACCCACACAGGCCGGTAGTCACTAGTCGCTGGCTAGGGATAGAGGGTTGGCATGTGAAGCTAAAATGATGCATAGTTCGGTCCGCCTGACATAGAGTTGATTTTCATAAGTGCAAGGATTTTCATAGAAAAGAGTTTAGTATACCCGTCTCAGGAAAGAAGCGAATAATTGATTTGCGGGCAACATTTTTTTTAAAATAAAGATCACCACAGTAAGAAAAGTGAAAGTAAACCCAGGGACAATGATTTCTTGCATTCTTTTTTCCCCCATCGTTGCTTACACAGGAGGATAATAATATAGGGACAACTGAGCGATCAATGGCAGAAGATTTCAGGGGATTGGGACGACCTCATGATGATAACGGGGCACATGACACAAGCACTCAAATGGTGGTCGAACACAGGGAACATCTTTAAGGGACAACCACTGGATCAAGTGAGGTCCCATCTTTACTACGGATGCGTCACCCACAAGATGGTGTGCTCATCTAAAAGGTATGGAAACAAGTGTATGAACAAACTAGGTGCGTCAGTTACACATCAATATCCTGGAACTAAGGGCAGCAAGTTTGGCCTAAAAGCGTTCCCATCTATAGTGCAAAACGAGAGAACTGCACAGCGATCCTGATATCCCCTGCATGGGCATGTCAACACTGAAATCTAGAATTTTGTAACATGTCTGTACAAACACCAATCCAGGTCAGCAGATCCACAACTGTTGTGAACACGCCGCAAAAGGATACTGAGTCACAACCCTTCAATTTAAAATGGAAACTTTTTCTGCAGTGGGCTAAAAAACATAAACTTAACATATTGCTTTCTCATTAACACTTACCAGATTCTTTGACACTAGCCAAAGCCAGACGTTCAGGTGCATCAGTTAAAGTGCACCTGGCTGCAATATTGCGACATTTAAGACAACTCGACAAGTTGCCTTTATTTTCTCAAAGATTACGTAAAGGAGTTATGAAGGGACTTTTAAGGATGATTCCTCTGGCTCCAACACTTGCTCCAGAATTGCAGTTAAATACGGTATAAGAAGCCTTAATGTGTCCACCTTTTGAGAAGACTCGTAAAGTAACAATCCAGCAAATTTCTTGGAAACAGCTTACCTTTTAGCCATCATTTCAGCTAGAAGAGTGAGTGAATTATAAGCACTATTGTGTAGACATTTTTACATTTTCAAAGGATAAAGTGACTTTAACAACCAATCTAAAGTGTATCCTTAAAGTTCCATCGTCATTTTTGGCTAAGTTACAAGGGGCAATGCAATATCCAAAAAAAACTTGGAAAGATGGATTGCAACCTGTACTAAAAAACCTCATGCCCTGTTGAAAAGACCTTTAACAAAAACTGTTAAAGCACATTCCAGTGACGGCAGCAACAACAACTCCACTCTTTGCTGGATTTTCTTTAAAAGATATTTGCAAAGTAGCAACAAAATGCTTTTACTAAGCATTCATTCATTGGTGAGGATACCACCACAGATGCAGCCATAGAAAGGGCAGTAACCAAAAAACCTTTTAAATAAGGTAAGCCTCATGCCTACCAGCTGATTTGTTGAAGACTGCTATAATGATCTTAATTCAACATGTGACTGTATGAAAGATCCAATGCTGGAGGAGGAAGAAAAGCTACTTAGCTTGAACTCAGGTCTCTGGGATTGGTATCTTTCATAAGCTCACATGTGACCCACATCCCTCCCTTTCACACGAGGCTTCAATAAAGTGCTAGATGTTATGTTATGTTATCTCGAATTTATAAGGCGCACAGCTACCAAAGGGTTTCCCGGCGCCGCCTGAGGGGACCAAAGAGAGAAAAAGAAAGGAAGAAACCTATTGATTTAATAGTCAAGTTTTCAATGACTTACGAAAGTGGACACAAATGGTCTCTTTCCTTAATAACAGAGGGAGGGAGTTCCATAAAGTGGGGCCCAGGCAAGAAAAGGATCTGCCGCCCATAGGTGAGAGTCTGTGCCTAGGAGCCGTGAATTTCACTTGAGTGGCTGAGCAGAGGGACGGAACATATTGTTGGACTATAGTGTTTAAGTAGTCCGGGGCCTTGCCAGTTTTAATTTTGAACATATAGGTTAAACTTTTAAATTTTAAACCGTTTCAACTTCAAGCCAGTGAAGTTCACGTAGAGAGCTTGAGATGGAGTCAGTTTTCGGAATGTGACAAAGTAGGCGGGCTGCAGCATTTTGTACAGCCTGCACAGGGCTGGACTAGCGTTGGGGGTATTTTGAAATGCTTCTGGGCTGGCGGCTGATTTCGTTGATGGGGACCTGCGTGTGCTCAACGAAATTCGTTTTGCTTTGTTTATTTCAAAGCACACGCAGGTCTCCATCAACGAATCAGCCCCCACCACAGTGAAATCAGCCCCCAGCTCGGCAGCATTCCAAAACGCCCGCTAGTCAGTCCGGCCCTGAACATGCAACTTGTGTATCAAATCCTTGTTGGCTCCTAGAAAGAGGATGTTGCCAAAGTCCAAGCGTGAGATGACAAGAGCCTGGACTACAGTTCTTTAAGTAGAGACTGGCAGCATCCACAGAATTTTCCTGAGCCATCTAAGGATGCAAAAGCAGGTATCGGCCACCTTTGCCACCTGGTGTTTCATAGAAAGCTGATCATCCATAATGAAACCTAGATTACGGGCTTGGTGGGTAGGCTGAGGAAGGGCACCCAGTTCAGGTGGCCAATGTTGGGGACCCCAAAGCTCTTTATTATGCCCCAGTATCAACACCTCGGTCTTCTCCCGTTAAGTTTTAGTGAGTTGGCTTGCATCCACCACGCAATTTTACATAACCCTGTTTGAAGGGATGATGGTTTAGACACTCCTTCAACAGAAAAGGAGAAAAATTTTTGGGTGTCGTCAGCGTAGGAAAAGATCGCCAACCCTGCCTCTGCGGCGATATCTGCCAGAGGTTTCACATAGATATTAAATAATAAAGGGCTCAGGATAGAGCCCTGTGGTGCCCCGTAGAGGGATGCGTGGGTTTTGGAAGTTGCAGCTGAGGAGAACACCTGGTATGTACAGTCCACCAAAAAATCCGCCAACCATTTCAAGGCAGGCCCAACCACACCAATGGATCATAAAGCTTGCAATAGCACAGTGTGGCATACAGTGTCAAAAGCGGCACTCAAATCTAATAGTATGAGTGCCACAGTGTCATCAGCATCTAAACGACTGTGCAAATTCTCAGTTACTCCCAAAAGCGTGGTTTCTGTTGAAAAGCCTTTCCAAAAGCCTGATTGAGAGGAATGTAAGAATCCTTGGGACTCAACATACTAAGTCAGGAAATGGGGCGGAAGTTAGACAGCTGTGTCGGATCAGCATTTGCTTTCTTTAAAAGTGGGAGAATCATAGCATACTTCCACTCAGGTGGAATCACGGCTTCCTGCAAGGATGCATTCAGTAACTCTATGATCAACCTCATGGCAGGTAACTCAATTTTCTGTAACACAGCAACAGGAAGCGGGTCTAAGGGAGAACCAGATTTGAAACTCACTGAAATCTGACTAAAAGAATTGATATCTAGCTAAAGCCAATGTTCTAATTTGCTTAAGCAAGTCTCCAGTTGAGCCTCCAACTGAGAATCAATATCAGATAGAGGAGGAGCGATTGAAGTTAGCTGTGTGATAGTACAATTTGTAGTGTTTAATGCTGAGTAAATTTTCTCCACTTTGTTTAGAAAAAACATTGCAAGGTCCTCACATTGAGATTCCATGAGAATCGGAGGGGGAACTTGATTTGCTGCGCCAGAAAGTTCCTTCACCAATTTAAATAGAGTTTTAGGACATTTTGGGCATTAGTGATGGTGGAACTTACATAATCAGCCTGGGCAGTGTTGCAAAGGGAATTATATTCTCTAATTGCTTGTTTGTAAGCAATTTTTGACTCAAATGCATAGTCCTACCTCCAGCGCCTTTCCAGCGCTTTACATTTGCTTTTTTCTATTTTTAAACTTTGTGAAAATCAGGGGGCAGGAGGATGGTGATTTTTCACCTTCTGGGTGAAGAGGGGAAGGCAAGTATCAATAGAGTTACAAATCCTGCGGCATATTACCAACGATGCTGAGCAACGAATTTTTTAACGCTAGGCATCGCCGGAAATTATCGCAGAAAGTAACTTGCTATTAGCAAGGTTTATCTCAGAAGTGATAAAAATCCTCGCGCTAACTGCCAAATGAGAGATTATCGCTGGAAAACCAACGATAATCTCTCGAAGTTTGGCGTTAGCTTGATGATAGGGGCTCACAAATTTAGCCATGATATCCACCTTCCATAGGATATCATGGCTAAGTCAGGAAAATACCAGGTGTAAAAAAAGCAGTGCTAACCGCGGTTAGCGCTGCTTTTTTTTAATCACTAACAGGGTTAGCGAAATCCTTGATAATAGGAGAAATGTCGCTTAACAATATTTCTCCTATTATTTTTCTCTGGAACGCGCCCTTTGCATCTCATTAGAGATGCAAGGGGAAGCGTAGAGAAAAAGGGTGCTAACATGCAAATTTGCGTGTTAGCACCCTGTTACTGATAGGGAGATAATTTTATCTCCGCTTTCTTGGCTTTTAAAGCCCAAAAAGCGGAGATAAATCCCTTGATAATATGCCCCCAGTTATTAATCGTCTCCAGGTCTGTCATGGAGACTAGGTTAATGGTAGGGACATTGTTAATTAAAAACTTGTTAAAAAGTTTAATATCCAATTTCCTCCAATTCCTTGAGTTGAGCTTATTGCCTAAGGCGGGAACAAATGGATTATTCAAATCTAACTTGACCCTAAAGCCGACCAAAAAGTGATCTGACCACAGGACAGGGAGAGCAGGAGAGCAGCATATGTTATAGAGGGTCGAAAAAATAGGATCCAATAAATGGTCTGCCATATGGGTGGGCCAATTATTTTGAAACCAAATGCTCATGGCCGCTAAATCAGTAATTAAAGAAGTACTGACAGAGCAAGTGGGATCATCAAAGTGAAGATTCAAGTCACCCACAATTGTGAAGTTAGCTGCTGCAAGCAGGTGAGGAACAATCAGGTCAGGAAAAGAAGCAGCCCAAGGGCCAGCCGGCCCAGTGGGACGGTAGAGTAACATTCCTGAAAGGGTGAACTGGGGGGGCAAGGCTAATTGAAATAGCATAGCCTCGCATCCCTTGCAGGTTAATTTATCAAATTTACATGTGTACCGATTGTTAAAAATGATTGCAAGACCGCCACCCATTCTGTCTTCACAGTCTCTTCTTACAATAGAGTAACCAGCTAGCAACGCAGCCGCTACATCAGGGTCAGAGCTCCCGTGAAGCCAGGTCTAAGTTAAGAAGATGGCGTCCGGGCGCGCACTGGTCAAGAGATCAAATATGTCAGCTTCTAAAATCCTGTGCTCTATTGTAGTGCTGGGGATTATCAAGAATATCTTAAGTTATATGGTTTTATGGGACTGAGGGTCCAGTATGAAGCCACACTTATCGCAACTTTTTTTTTTTTTTTAAAGCAAAGGATGGTGCACCAAAATTTAGTAGTCCAAACAGGCTGTTGAATTTTTCAAAAAAGTCCTTTATTATTTTCAATCTTTAAAAAGGCCATCAGCCATTACACTTATCGCAACTATTCAACATGGTCTCGGCAATAGCAGGGTGCCATTGCAGGCAGTTAATGCATTGGCAGCTGCGGATATCCAGTAGTTGTTTAGGGGTGTAGTTAATCCGACTTTCCTGAATTTGAGCAGGGGTTGTGGCTCCTGGTCCCGGTTGGGCGCGGACGGGCACAGACGGGCTTGCCTTAGGCGTGCCTTTGGTGCGCCATCGGTGTGCTCGCTGCGCGTCTGATCAGTGGCCATTAAGTAGGGATTGTGGCCAGGCGGCTTGCAGTCACTGGAATGCTGACCGCAAACAGTACGTGGCCAAACCAAAATGGCCACCAGGGACCAAACGAGTCCAGTTAAAAGACTAAAGGAGTATAACACACCGAAATAAAAGGAAGAAAAAAAAGCGCAGCAATATTCAGTTTAAAATGCCAACAACAGTTGTTAAAAGGTAATTCCCACAGAACACAATTAGAATATAGTGCAAATAAAAAAAAAAATGAACCTCACAGGCGATGCGTGCCCAATCCCAGCCCATTAAGTAGGGATTGTGGTCGGACGGCGTGCAGGGACTGGAGCACTGACCGCAAGCAGCACGTGGCCGAACCAAAATGGCCAACAGGGACCAAACGAGTCCCGTTAAAAGGCTAAAGGAGTATAACACACTCCAAAATAAAAGACAGAAAAATAGCAGCAATATGCAGTTTAAAAAGCTCCCCAAACAGTTCTTAAAAGGTAATTCCCACAGAACACAATTAGAATATAGTGCAAACTAAAAAAGGAACCTCACAGGAACATGTTATGAGCTAAGAACATTGAACAATTGGAAGCCTTTGTCTAGGGAATAGCTGGGGATGCTGGTCACTGTTTGGCTGTAGTTTGGATAATGTATAATGATGTGGATAGGTTACGAAAGAAAAGATCTTAGCAATTCCAATGTTACTGAGTGTAAGGCTTACTGTGCTGAGCTTACATTGTTACTGGGGTTACTGGTCTGGCGGCGGGAAATAATTCAAAGATGTGAATCTATGAAAGATGCCCGTGCTTTAGAACCAAAGTAACAGGTAAGTAAATTTTAAGTTCTTATGTTTATGTGTCTCATGTCACTGTAAATGCCTCATGTCGTATTATACTTCTGTAGGCATACTTGTGCCCTCTTTATGAAATGTATAGATGAACATTCTGGTATAGGAAGAACTATTTCAGACATCCACTATTTGGCTTTGTCTTGCTTTGCAAGTAGCAGTCCTAGCCCTTTGGTGAGCCATGTGCTTCCATATACCTATCCTCCATTACCCCAAGTGTACCACTTTGGGCGAAAGTACAATGGGCAGCCCAACCCTTCAGTCAGTGTCCTACAGATGCTGTGCCAATATCTTTAAATGACCTCACATTCCCACACTGCGTCAAACACATTCTGAACAGCTACATTTCATCTTTAACATTTGAGAGATATATTCCTGTCCATTTGCTAGAGTCATGCTGGAGAATAATTTATCCTGTGTAAGTATTTGATTTGGATTCAGCGCAATTTAGTAGAGGTTGCCAGTACTCTCGGAGCCATTAGGGCATCTCTCAAATTGACTTCAACCAGTTGTCCCACATCTTCCTCCAATTGTGTTGTGATTGTTAGCATATTATTGACTGCATTTCCAACTATTATACAATGTATCTGGGAAACGTTATTAGTCTTTAGGCCTTAGTTTAACATCCAGTGGGCTAAATTCTGGCAGTGTGTCAGGACCCAGTTTCTGAGCCTCTAGGGTGTGTTTCACCTGAGGATCTGCGAGTTATGCCATTGAAATTCTTAATGTAATGTCTGAAATTTCCTGCTATATATCACTTTCTACACAACCCCCAGTTTGGAGAGTCCAAAGGTGTCCCAAGACTTAAGTCCAGTTAATTCCGATGTATATGTTAGTCAGTGACACACACAAAGAGGAGTTTTTCACATAGGTTTATCGTCTCACCTCATCTAAGTGCCTTGTGCCAGCAGTCAATACCTACTTTGGCAATTGGAGGGATATTTGTGTATATCTGACCACCATAGAGCATGGACCTCAGATTTCGGTCTAAAGGACAGTAAGGCGGTAATCTACATGCTTGATCACGATGTGCTGCTAAAAAACTTGTTTTGTCCTGATTTCAATGCGCACTTGCTTTGATTTGATTTGATTTAACGTTCAAAAAGCATGCTTACACTTTGCGATACTCACTTCCGGATTAGTGGGTATTCCGACATCAAGCCACCATTTTGTTGTGGTTGCGCTGAGAGATGCTGTGGACATGCAGCGGACGCGGCGCTGGTGCGATAAAGGCTTGGCTAAGGCAAACCCGTTTGCGACCGTCCATACCACACCCCGTTGTATTTACTCTAAGGCTGAGCTGCTTGCCCTTCTTCCTTACCTTGTGATCATGCAGGTGAGCTCTTTGTTGGCAAACTAGGAGAGTGTCTTAATTGCCCCAGGTGCGACTTCTCAATTGAAGCCCCTCTACTTTTCAGCTTCCAACACATTAAGATCCAGGGTCGGATTCCTCAAGACTCTTTCACCTCTTCCCCCAGTTACCTCCATCAGGGCAGGTTTGTTAAACTGTCGTTCACTACCTAAGCATGCTCTGGACATTTTTTATCTTTTAATTGACAGCAAATTGGAATCACTTTTCTTCACTGAGACTTGACTGAAAGACAGTTCAGGTGCTTATCTTAAGCATTTTCATAGAATGGACAAAAATGAGGTTGGAATGGCTAATATACACCGTTCAGCCTACTCTTGCTCTGTTGCAAAACATACTAATTTTCATAATATTGAGGAAATGTAATTTTCTATTATTCTAGTCCCTACTTTTGCTGTCTCTGGCATACTTACTTATAGGCCTCCGGATTCTATAGCTGCTTCCCCACAGCGCAAAACTGACACTTTAGGTCATCTTTCCCACTGCACGCCAATTACATGGTATTAGGTAATCAGAACCTGCATGTAGATGTCCCTAATCATAAACGTGCGCAGCAATTTCTTAGTTCTGTAGAAGCTTTTAATCTTGAGCACATTATTAAAGTGCCTACCCACACCGGTGGTCACACACTGGGCCTGATTCTGGCCAACTCATTGACTGTCAAGGTGAAATCAGTTCTGAATCTTAGTTGGTCGGACTACGTTTTGATCTCATTCAATGTTGCTAGTTCTATTCCCCAGAACTTCAAAGACCCATAAAGAAGTGGTCCAGACCCTGGTATAAAATCAGTCAGTCTCCATTTCTGGAGTCTTTTCAGTTCTTTCCTTGTCAAAGGACTGGTTCTTTAGAGCGTGATGTATCCAGCTTCACTGGTTGGATTACGAAAGCGATTGATACCATTGCACCCTGGAAAGGGTACTCCTCAAAGAGGCTTAAGCACTCTGCACCATGGTTCTCCAATTCCCTTAAGGTGGAGAAATCCCTATGTAAAAAGTTGCAAAGGCAATAGGTATCGAACTATGACAAGAATGTAAAAGTGATTATTAGGCTGCTCTTGAAAAATATGCATCAGTCTGGTTGGTTAATTTCACAAGCTTCGAACCATCCGCGTGCAGTACCTGCTGCTACCGGATGGGGGTGGAAGGGGAGGGAATGAAAAAAAAGGCTTATGTGCAACGACCAGCCACCGCCTCTCCTCCGTTCTCTTCATCTTCCTTCTTCCTGCCTCCAGTCCTGGCTGGTAGCAGGAAGCACCCGGGCAGACAGACTCCCCTGAGCCAATTACAACACAGCAGTAGAGTGTTAGGATTGGTCTGAGCACATGGATCAGTGCTCAGACGGGGCAGGGCGCCTGTGCATATTCCTCACCAGGCTATGTAAAGCAGCCTGGTAGGAAAACATGCAAAGTGCGCATGACTGTTTGGCCGGCCCAAAAGGGCCGGCCAAACAGTCATGCACAAACCACTCCTCTTCCTGCTCTGGCCAACCCCGCTCCGCCGCTGACTGCAAGGGGAAAAATTAAATTATAGTAATGATACGTTATGCGATATTATTTTTTCCTTTTGAGCAGTAGTGCGATGCTCCTCCAGCCTTAGCGGAGGAGCTGCCACTGTTCGCATGAACTTAACTCCTTTCTGTCCCCTATGGCCATTAAAAACATTATTGCCCCCTCTTTGGAGCGCACAGAGTGCCTCTCTAGCTTCTTCCATAGGAAAATTCAAGTAATTTATTAACATTTATCAGGTCGGAGTTGCACCACTCAAGCATCACCTGATATTTTTGCTAGGTCCCTACTATCTATTTTCCCTCCATCTCACTTGAAGAATCGGCAAAGTGAAAATCAGAATCCCCTCTTGACCCTTGCCTTCCTGCCATTTCCATCTACCAGGACCGGTGGTATTTATTTTTTATTAATTTATTAAGGAGTTCTATATAGCGCTAGCCTGAACCGAGGGTTTCGGAGTGCTTCACAACAGTTTTTGAGCAAGATTCATACAGTATTCTACATATAATTTCAGCAGTCCAAGTGTGCTGAGCAGCATTGAGGTAGTACGTGAGTCCTGCGATAACCTCATAGAGTGCACTTTGTCTTGGGATTGAACCAATTAAGGGGGGGAGGAGCAGTTGGGGGTCGAATAGCAGGGAGATGGAAAGTCTTAGAGCTACAATGTCAGGAAGAGACGACGTGCAGGGAATAGCGTATTGATGGCGGCTATCCATTCGGGAGGGTGCGTTTGAGGAAAAGGACTTTAAGTTGTTTTTTTAATTTTGTGAAAGACGGGATAGTCCTGATACTGACTGGAATGGAGTTCCAGATTTTGGGTGCATTTACGACGAAGGACCGTGCAGCAGTTTTTTGTTTGCGTGTTTTCATGGGGATGAGTAGTAGGATACTGGAGCTCCTGAGGTTCCTTGTCTGACCAGCCCGCTTGAGTTTGGCAGTCAAATACTCAGGTTTTCCTGAGTGCAGGGCTTTATGTGTGAGGCAGTTCTGTATCTGGCACACAGTTTGATTAGGAGCCATTTTAGTTCTCTGAGTGCTGGTGAGATGTGATCATATTTCCTGATTCCAGTGACCATTCTAGCTGCTGCCTTGAGAGTAGTTTTGAGGGGGGCTAGGTGCGATTGTGTTGTACCAGTGGCATTCCCATGGTCGAGTCTGGATAGCACCAGTGATTGGGTGGCTTGTTTGAGGTTGCTGGTTAGGATGAAAGGTTTTATTTTGTTAGGTAACTTCAGGTTGACGAAGGCACTTTTTGCGGAGTTCTTGATGTGAGTGGCCATGTCGAGTTTTGAGTCTAGGGTAATTCCTAATGATTTAATGGAGTGGGTCAGAGTGTGATTACCATTAAGAGCATCCAAAGCTTTTAGCCATTCTGAAATATGAGGGTTCTCCTCTTTGTTGGAGATGAGAAGTATTTCGGTTTTGTCTTGGTTGAGTTCTAAGTGGTTAAACGACTGCCAATGTTGGATTGAACTGGTGGTGAACCTCTGGCTAAATAGGCTGCTTAACGAATTTCTTAACCAGGAGTTGGTTCCCTCCCGCTGGAAACATGCCCTCTTCTCCCCTTGTTGAAGAAGCCTTCTGCTGATCCCAAGGCCTTCGACAATTTTAGACGTATTTCTCTCCTGCCCACAACCGCTAACTTTTTTAGAAGAATAGAAATAGACAACTATCTAACTTTTTCGAAGCAAACCACCTGGTCCATGATTCCCAATCAGGGTTTTGTGCCGGATATAGCACCAAGACTGCTTTACCAGAAGTCCGTAGAGCTAATTTTGATTTAAATACTCTAGTCATTGTGCTGGTTTTGATTTTTCCACGCCTTTTGACACGGTCTCCCATGCTATTTTGCTGGAGAGACTGGACATGATCAGCGTCAGAGGCCGCAAACTATGCTGTCTCAAATCTATCATTGGCAAGCGTTCTCAGGCTGTTTTCCTTCCCCCTTTCACTTCTGAGGCTAAATCCTTAGGACCTCCTTTACGCGGTTTGGGCGCTGGGCAGTGCTGCAAGGAATCTTGCTGTGCTGCGCTGCGTCAAAAGAAAAGTGTAAGAATGCGCTGTATCTATGAGATACAGCACATTCCTGTCCTTTACCGGTGCGCTGGCGCACAATGGCTGCCATACGCCAACGCAGGCACCCTTGTGCCATGGTGCAAGGGTGTCTACGTTGTAGGTGTGATTGTTTTTGTGCAGGAAGGGATAGTTTCCTGCACAAAAACAATCGCAAGAGATGTTTTTCTCTTACTATGTGTGCAGAATGCAGCACACATTGAAAGAGGAAACAACAAGGAGAAAATAAGGATATTTCTCTTCATTGCACCTCTCTAACGCCACCCCTGGGGTAGTGTTAGAATCTGATGCATTTCCAGGTTTATGATTCCTTGTAAATTTAGGAATGCTTCAGATTCCATGGGTGTTGCATGGAAATACCCACAGCAACACCCATGGAACGCCCCTTTCACTCAGTGTTTTGCACAAAAGGGGCACATATTTACTAGGCCATGAAAAGCCATCAAAGTGACTTTGCGTGGCCTTGTAAATATGCTGTGGCACATTAAACCACCGGAGCGACAAATAAGTGATGCTCAGGCAGCGCAAAAGTGCTGCTAGGGGTGTTGTAAATGAGGCGCTTAGTATGTGGGGTCCCACAGGGCTCGACTCTCAGCCCAACACTTTTTAACGTTTATTTGGAACCTCTGGCATGTTAGTTGAATTCTAGGGAGTGAGAGTTATATCCTATGCAAATGATACTCAACTTCTTTTGGCTTTCCCGGAAAACATGACCATTCCCCTTGACTCCTTTAAACTCTGTTTGAAATCTGTGGTGGACTGGATGAACACAAGCTGTATGGAACTTAGGGCCATATTATCAACAAAGGGCGATACATTATCACTGCTTTTATCGGCAGGAAACTGCCGCTAAAGTGGCGATGATGGGCATAATATGCCCTTGTGAATTCTCATAGAAGCCCAGGTTCTGGATTTTAAGCTGGGCTTCTATGGGAATTCACAAGGGAGTATTATCAAGACCATTATCGCCGCTTTAGCGGCAGTTTCCTGCAGATAAAAGCGGCGATAATGTATCGCCCTTTCTTGATAATATGGCCCCATATTCTGAAAAGACTCTTCCTCTGTACTAAGTCCCCCATCACCCAGTCTTTGGTGGCCATCAGAGCTGGGGCCTCCACTAGCCCTGCTCCTTGGTTAGAAACCTTGGAGTGAAATTTGATTCAGGCTTGATCTTTGACCCCCGGGTTAAGGCTTTATCCTCCTTCTGTTTTTTCACCCTGAGGTCTTCGAGAATGATGCTGCATCTCATCTCAATAGAGTATTGAAAGACAATTGTCCACAGCTTAATAACTTCCATGCTGAACTATTCTAATTGTTGGTATTTGGGCCTTCCGGTCTTTTTGATTCAGCATCTTCAGACTATTCAAAAAAGTTGCTACCCAGCTGAGTTTGAAGACCCTGTGTCTATTTTCTGTGTTGGGTCACTTACGTGCCCTCCATTGGCTTCCAGTCAATAAGAGAATCTAGTTCAAAGCTCTGACCTTAGCTTTCAGAGCCTACCATCATAAGGTTCCTCTTTACCTTACAGGCCATTTTAAACCATCTTCGCCGGAGATGCATGAGATTTAATTATGTCAAACTTTTCTACATCCCACACATTCACAGGGTCAGAAGAGGAGGCAGATCTATTTTTCTGAAAACTAAGCTGTGGCATTCTCTTCCTTTTAGTTTTAGAAGTATCAAGTCTGAAACTGCTTTTAGAAAGCCATTAAAAACTTTTCTTTTTAATTCTTGATAAGGATACAGTGAACCTATTTTCTACCTCTTCTATGGGTGGTATTTACTGTGCGCTTTATAAATGAGATTGTATTGTATTATATCTCGCCTTTCAAAGAGCCAGTCATTAATCAAGAGTAGCTGAGAGGCCGAGTAGTATGGCCCAGAAGTCTCCATCAGGTCGATTGGGAGCTACCAGTAGCCTGTCTTGGAGTAGCTCAGTGCCTCTAAGTTGAGTTAGGCAGTCAGAAGTTGACTCCCTGGTGATGCATTTTTTAACTTCGTTAAGAAAGGTGACTGGGGGACCACACAGACCACCTTCTTCTTAAATAGACAATCGTTTGCTGCTACCTGTGAAGAAGCCTGATCATAAAGAAATGTCTCAGATCAGAGCACAGATTTGTAAACTTTCACCCTGATAAATATTCACTCTTTGAACTTGTATTTCATTAAGCTATTATGATGTATTAAAGATACATTTTTGAAAGTTGCACTACACTGATATTTTGTTTTTGTTCCGTTCCTCGTTTCATTCTCCTCCCTTTCTGTCTTTCTTTCTCTCTTCCTTTATTTATTTCTTGCCGGTTCCCATCTTTTCTTTCTCTTTTTCTTTCACCTTTCCTTTCTTGCTTATTCCTGCTTGCTCTTTTCTTCTTTCTCCCTCCTTCTTACTATCTCCTTTCTACCTCTTCTTCTTCTTCTTTTTGTTTATTTCTTTCCCTCCTTTCCTTTCATTCTTTACTTTCTTCTCTCTCCTCTTTTCTCACTCTACTTTCTCTTTTTGTTGCATCTCACTTTCATAAGTGTTTCTATTTTACTCTTCTTCATACCTTCTGTCCTTTGTTCCTGTCTTGCTTTCTCACTGTTCGTTCTCTTTTCTGTTCATTCTGTGCTTTCTTTCTCTCGTTCTCCAATTCCTTTTCATTTTCTACATCTCACATTCTTTCTTTCACTTTTTGGGTTCTTCTTCCTGTTCATCCTTCTATGCTTCATTACTCATTTCCTTCCTTAGTTCCTTTTCTTCTCTCATTTGGTCCTTCTTCCTTTCCCTCTTCTTCCTTTTCTTTGCTTATGTCTACGATTCCTTTGGCCCTTCTTTTTCTATTTTCTAGTCCTCCTTTTTCTACTTTCTTCCTCTGCATCTTTTCCTTTTTTTCCCTTCCACTCCTTCCTTCGCTGATTACTTCTTCTCTTCCTTCCTTCCTCTGTTCCTTACCCTATCCTTTTCTTTGTTCCTTCTCTCCTTTGCTCCTTCTTTCTTTACAATTTTTCAATTCAATTCAAAATAGCTTTATTCGGTATTTTGACAAAAAACCATAAAAGCATACAGAATACAAACGTAAGCAGACTGAGTAATTTTTCTCTGGTTATAAAATTTCTTACAAAAATACATAGCATGAAGAAAAAACACAGGTAAAATTCATTAAAAAGCATCTAAAAATTCAAAAAATTCATTAAAAGGCTCTTGGAGTTCATACAGTCTACTGTATACATATTATCTGGTGTTGTAAGGTACACTATAATACGATTTTACAATTTTTTTTTTTTTTTTAATTTGTCCATAAAGTCCTAATCGTTTCCCATGGTCCCTCTACACTTTACAGTGAAAGCCAAAAATTTTATCGCTGTCACTATGGTAAGTTCATCTTCCATCATGTATAGTCTGACCAGTGCAGTTTTACAAGTTCTCACGCCCCATGACTTTAACAATGGTAACAGATATCTTTTTCTCCCCCACTGATAGTACTTGCAAAAGAGAATACAATGTAGATTTGACTGTTTGGATAGGTCATCACACGGACATTTTTCCAAATTGGCAGACCAATCATTCGGAACAGGGAATGATATTAACCTATAAAAAGACTCCGTCCTCATTCGAGTCAGGAGCATTCTGTGATAACACGAATAGGTTGGGGCTAAATAAGCGTGAAGACCTGTACCATGTAAGATGTTGCGATGGGCTACTATGGTGGACTTGTGCCCATCTAGGTACCATCTTCGTTCCTCCAATAAGTCAAGGCATGCCACTTTTAGGGCTTTTTTTGCTATTTGAGAGCATGATGTGGGGTTTGAGAAGAGATCTGGTTTACCAATGGAGAACAAAAACTTTTTCACGTAGGCTAACCATGGCTGCTTGCTAGAGGCGGAGTAGTTTAAACAGTCTTGGATTACTTCCCTGTTGAAGCCTGTATCATCACATGTCCAGATCTTAAACCACAACATTACTGGCGCTATCTTTATCAGGTCGATGATATGGACTCTATCCAGTTCGTTGTGGCAAACAGTAGTGGACGTGGAGCGGGGGACTGCTAATAAGTACCTCAGAAAGGCATTTTCCACTGTTTGAATTGGTGTACTATCTGCTACTCCCCAAATACCGGCCCCATATACAGCGGTGGACACGCATTTAGCTGCGTAAATCTTAAGTAATATGTCCACAGGTTTCCTGCCCAGTCTCTTTGCAAATTGTTTCAGAGCACCTATCGTGCGAGAAAAGGCCAGGTTCTGGGAGGTTATTGCTGTTAACCATGTGCCCTTGTTGTTAAATATGATGCCTAGATACGAAAAGGTTTTGGTCATAGCTATTTTGGTGTTATTAACGAAGGTTTTGCAGTCTGGTATATTTTTCCTCAGGGTGCATGACATTGTAAATGTTTTTCCCTCGTTTATTTTTAAACCTCTCGTAGTCATAAAAGTTGAGAATCCTGTTAATGCTTTCTGAAGACCCAGCTGTGTGCGGGCCATGATCACGGCGTCATCAGCATATAGTAATAGTGGTACTGAGATGCCGTTTATTTTGGGGTAATCTACTTCAAGATCTTTTAAAAAGTCTGCTATCTCATTGATATATAAATTAAAAAGGAATGGCGCAAGGATGCAGCCCTGCCGAACGCCCTTTGCTATCGGGAATTTTTTGGTTCGCTCACCATTTTTGCCGTATCTGACTGTGGCACCTGCGTCTCTGTATAATTCCTGTATGAAATAAAGAATGTTTTTATCAATCCCCAACTTAACCAAGGTTTTCCATAACACAGTATGGTCTAAACAGTCAAAGGCCGAGGTTAAGTCGACGAATGTCAAAAAGAGATTCCCTTTTTTGCTTCTAATATACTTGTTTGTTATTAAGGCCAGGTTTAAACCCTGCTCTACAGTGCCTACGCCCGTTTTAAAGCCATACTGTAATTTCGATAGGATCCCTTTACTCTTAGACCAGGTTTGTAGTTTGGTTAGCAATACTCTGCCTGCCACTTTCATCAGTGTATCTAGCAACGAGATAGGGCGATAGCATTTTGGGTCCTGTCTATCCCCCTTTTTGAATATTGGAATAACTATGGCTTCATGCCATGTGTCAGGGAAACCCATTTTGCTATACGCGTTTATTACATTTGCTAATAGAGGAGCCCATAAGTCTACATTGTCTTTGAATAAGTCAATGGGGACTCCATCTGGGCCGGGGGCTTTTAAATTTGCACTCTGAGAGATTGCTAGTTCGACCTCTGGAGGGGTAATAACTATGTTTAAAGGGAAACTATCGTGTTTCGCTAGCTGATCCCCCTGCCTATTGTTATTATCATAATCTGGGGTCAAGGTTATTAGATCTTTTTTATATAGGGAGGTAAAATAATCGACCCAGACGTCTTCAGTTATGACTATCTCCATCGAGTCAGCCTTGCTGTCCGTGGAGAAAAAAGGGGCATTAATTTCTTTCCAGAAAGAAATGTTATCCCTAACGGCGCTTGCCTTTACTAGGGCTTCCCAGGCCTGTTTTTTCAGTTCGTCCTGTCTGTCACGTAGGGTCTGCTTATAGACGCGCCTGGCCTCCTTAATCAAACTAATGTCTTTAGGGAGTGTCTTTAATGCCTTTAACAGATCATTATGTGCTTTGGAGCAGGCGGAGTTAAACCAGCCATGTGCTCTCTTTGCTGTCCCTGTCTTTAGTTTTTTTGTTAACTTATCATTTATCGTGGTTGTTATCCTTCCATAGGCCTCTATAGTTAACTGAGGGTTAATATTAAATTCTAAGCAGGTCGTAAATTGCTTCAATTCTTTCTGGACTAATTCCTTCAGGAAGGTTGTGGCATCGATTTTTGCCCATTTTATGGCATAACCGTTCTTTCTTGCCAATGACACTGAGTGACCATGAAGGATACTAGGTATGCTTGACACTGGGCTGTCAGTCTTCCCGGCAGAAATAGTGGTGCAAATCGGGAAGTGATCACTTAGTGCCAAATCTTCCGTGGTAAACTCCTCCAGGCAGACCTGATTCCTATTGGACACTAGGATATAATCGATTGTAGTGCCTGACCCTCGACCAAAGAAGGTTGTCTGGAAAGCTACTGAAGGCTCGCATAATTCATTGGCAAACCCCATGTCCCAATCATGCATTAATTGGTTTAGCATGTTACCCATGATGGAATGTTCGAAATGTGTGGTGGGGTCCCCTCTTAAGTTATAAATGCCACAATTCTTTGTGGCACTATAAGGACATAGATGGCAATTAAAATCGCCTACTAATAGGATACAGTCTGCATCCCGGCCGCCCCTCATGAGCATTGTAGTGAGCTCCGCTATTAAAGCTTTAGGCTCCACTTTTGGCACATTAATATATATGTTAACCACAAAGAGGGACCACCCCTTTGCTTTGACCATAAGTCCTTGCAAAGATCTAGCCACCTCTACTTTAGATCCGCTTGCCAAGTATGTGGACAGTTTTGTATTAAACAAATTGGAAGCGAAGATACACAAGCCACCCGACCCTCTACCTCGATTGCCCTGTATCGACGGGATGTAAAAGGTACTAAAACCCTCAATATGGGACTCCTCCTGGTCCCAGCATTCCTGTAGACATATTATGTCCTGTTTTTCCATGAAGGATAGGAATGAGGGGTCCCTTACTTTGTTGTTCAGCCCTGCAATGTTCCAGGAAGTTATTTTAAGGTTAAGTTTATGTTGACTGGTTTCAGGTGCTAGTGTCTGGGGAATTGACCTCTCAGCGCCCTCTATGTTGTATTCTAGCTCCCTATGGGGTTGCGCGGTTTTCCGCGAGATTAAGGGAGTAAGGGATGTTTCCCCTAATGGGGAATCGGATGTGTTCGCTAAGGGCAAAATATTGGCAGTGATAATCTTATGATCATTTATACAGGACTCAACTGGGGTACCTAGATTGTTTCCTTTATATTCTGTTGCCATTATTGGTCAATCGACCATGTCCAGACAGTCGTACCTATTCCTTGTGGGGGCCCCCCTCCAGTAGTCGTGGTGTGAATTTTCTCTTCTCGGTGGCCAGGGGCGATTATCCCATCCTCTATTCCAGTGATCGTTACTGTTCCTATTTCTGTTCCTATTATAGTGGCCCACCTGTGTCCAAGGCCAATCCTGTACTTCCTCCCAACTATTAGGGTCGCCATAATTAAAGGTGTTTAGAGGTGGGTAAAAGAAGGCAAGACGCTGTACATCGACCCCCCCCTTTTTTCTAGGGCTGGCCATGAGGAGATATAATCAGCTGTGGCGGGGTCCTCACAGTTAAGTACAATACAGTCACCCTGTAGACTTTTTTTGGTATCGCCAATCCAGAACACTCTTTTCATTGAGATGATTCTACTTTGATTAGATGGATGAAGAGGTCTGTTTTGGCTCAACCACTGCAGTACCTTGTTGCGCAGCGACCAAGGAGGTTCGTCTGTACCGTCTGCCAGCTCGGTAACCCCAGTAAGTATAACAGTGTATGGGGTCGCCTCGGGCGGCAGGTGTATCGGACGCCTGTGCCTTGGGGCTTTCCTCTCCATGGCTTGTGGCTGGGGTTGTTGGACTTTTTGTAGTGTCTGTAAGGGATCCTTCTGCTTTGCTACTTGGCTATTTGGCTCCACAGGAGCCGGGGTTTTTTGGGAGTTATCAGTTGGGCCTTTTCGTTTATCAATCCCTTCTGTTGGGGCAGGGTTTGAGGTAATTTGTTTGTTTTGCCTATCGTTTTTTTGGGCTTCCGGATTTACAACTTTTTCAAGCGGCTGGGGCTTGGGCCGAGTAACTGCTAAGGACGGCGTTTGCGCCGGATTATTTGTGTCTTTTGCAATCCTCAGGCCCTTGGCAGGTGTACCCAGTGTGTTCTGTTTGAAAGCTGAGATATTTAATTTAGCTAATTGCTTCTCGATAATCATGATGCTCTTCTCCAGTGGTTGCAAGTGATGTTTTAGCAGCCGCCCCATGCTATTTGTGATGAGATCATGTAATGTTACACATGCAGTGCATGGTTTTTGTATGCCACCCCCGAGAGCTTTGTTCTCTGTCAGCTCTCGGAGACCGGCGTCATGTAGAGTTAATATGCAATCAGCACCAGTGTTGAAAGAAATCAGTTGATCTGGTAAGGTTGTGTCAGTATTTAATTTGGGTGAGGTCATGTTGTTGTGCAGAGCTATAATAGTCTCGTGTGAGGTCGTCTCTGTGTTTTGCCTCTTACTTATGGCACCCTCCCGGTTACCCGTAGAGTTAGGTTCTACAATATCCTGCTCATTTTGGGAGAATTGTAGATCAGGTGTTTTTTCTAAATCCTCACAGGAGTTAGACCCCAGTGAGAGTTGGGTAGCAGATAGATCGACGATATTAGGAACAGTGTGTATTAATACGTTCGTGTTGTCCGCTTGCTTAAGCAGTGGAATAATTGGTCCCCTTTGAGTAGGGGTTTGTGCAGAAGCCAGGGGACCCATGGACGACCTTCTTGCTACCTCCAATTCATGGGATACCCTGCGTTCTAAGATGTGTATGCTTTTATCTATGACTTCGTGAGTCTTGGTAATGAATAAGTCCAGTGGGCCAGTGATGTCAGATAGGCTGGAGGTCTTTTTACTTCTGGTACGCTTATTCATAATTACTGACATCAAATACTACCAAACTAGTAGTAATTATAAGTCAATTACAATGTCAACAACCAGCAGTGGGTCACAAAATAGAGGTTACGGGCTTAAAAAGTAAATGTAAATACCGTGGCCCAGTCCAGTCCTGCACAGTCTGGAACGGGCTGAAACGGGCCCGCCCTTGGCCCGGGCTTCGCCCGGCGTCCCGCGAGGCGGGTCAGACGCTGGATTTATGTGCCTCCTGGCGCGGCTTGGTACGTTGCAGCCCGCTTGGGCTGATGGGGCTTGTAGTCTCCTGCCCCGCGCTCCACTCGGCGGCTCGACTTGACCAGCGAGCAGCGGGAGGCGGGCAGGGTATGCAAGTGCTAACGCTGGTGTGGCTTTTCCCCCAAAAGGCGTCTGTGATGTGGCAAGGCTCTCTTTTCCTGTGGCAATTCCGCGCTCGTCAGGGCGGACGCTGGATTTATGCGCCTCCTGGCGCGGCTTGGTACGTTGCAGCCCGCTTGGGCTGATGGGGCTTGTAGTCTCCTGCCCCGCGCTCCACTCGGCGGCTCGACTTGACCAGCGAGCAGCGGGAGGCGGGCAGGGTATGCAAGTGCTAACGCTGGTGTGGCTTTTCCCCCAAAAGGCGTCTGTGATGTGGCAAGGCTCTCTTTTCCTGTGGCAATTCCGCGCTCGTCAGGGCGGACGCTGGATTTATGCGCCTCCTGGCGCGGCTTGGTACGTTGCAGCCCGCTTGGGCTGATGGGGCTTGTAGTCTCCTGCCCCGCGCTCCACTCGGCGGCTCGACTTGACCAGCGAGCAGCGGGAGGCGGGCAGGGTATGCAAGTGCTAACGCTGGTGTGGCTTTTCCCCCAAAAGGCGTCTGTGATGTGGCAAGGCTCTCTTTTCCTGTGGCAATTCCGCGCTCGTCAGGGCGGACGCTGGATTTATGCGCCTCCTGGCGCGGCTTGGTACGTTGCAGCCCGCTTGGGCTGATGGGGCTTGTAGTCTCCTGCCCCGCGCTCCACTCGGCGGCTCGACTTGACCAGCGAGCAGCGGGAGGCGGGCAGGGTATGCAAGTGCTAACGCTGGTGTGGCTTTTCCCCCAAAAGGCGTCTGTGATGTGGCAAGGCTCTCTTTTCCTGTGGCAATTCCGCGCTCGTCAGGGCGGACGCTGGATTTATGCGCCTCCTGGCGCGGCTTGGTACGTTGCAGCCCGCTTGGGCTGATGGGGCTTGTAGTCTCCTGCCCCGCGCTCCACTCGGCGGCTCGACTTGACCAGCGAGCAGCGGGAGGCGGGCAGGGTATGCAAGTGCTAACGCTGGTGTGGCTTTTCCCCCAAAAGGCGTCTGTGATGTGGCAAGGCTCTCTTTTCCTGTGGCAATTCTTTCACATTCGCCTTTTCTTTCTTTCTCTCATTTCTTCCATTTCCTTACTTTTTCAAGAGTGTTTTACTTCCTAAAACAATCTTTCCAATCATTATTTTGTGTTCATCTTTGCCTCAAATGTATGCTCTAGCGCTTTGGGATGGCTGTAGAGACATGTTTACTTCAAAACGCCATGCAAAGATAGAGAGAGTGTGTCAGACTCCTACAGCAGCAGACTCTAGGGCCGACCTTGCCAATAGTTCTTGTACTATTCTAGTCACTATACTATTAACTTAATATTAAATCATTGAGGCCGGGCCAGTATCTGGTCAACAAGCAGTGAATTTTAGAGCAATTAGCAGGATAATGAAAGTCTTTCACCTCCTAGCTCACATAATGAGAGGTGTCATCCCATGTATTTGATGACAAAAAGACAGCCGACTCCAAACAGAAACTCGCCTCTCGCGGGTGATTCATAAACAAAATTAAAGTGACAAAGCAGTCCTGGGGGACCGTACAGGGTATAGTTGTATGCCATGAGTAATGTCTCTGCTCAATGCAGCAGGACTGGGTGTTCTAGAGGAACTATTTAAGTGGCTTGGACTTTATGTACCGTGATCTAATCCATATATGAGACAGAAGCTCAGGATGGGTTCATTAAACAGAAGTAGCACTCCTCATTCAAAAGATTGGAGACGCCGAGTATAGCCTAATGTCACCCTTTGCCAGTTCTCCATCATTTACTGGATGAACACATTTGTCAAAAGCTTTCCTTGGATTCCTCTCTACCCATACGATTGTTTGAGAGCTCTTTTTGATTTTCTTGAAAAAGGAAGCTGGTATTTCCTATGGAGAATTTTAAAGGGTATCTAATATGCAAGGCTGTATAATTGTTTTAAAAAGTGCAAATTCCAACCAATATTCAAAGTGGTAAAGAGTTCTAGTGTGCCAAATCCTTCAGCATTTTACACAACAGCAGTTCCAAATGTAAGTAA
Organism: Lissotriton helveticus; assembly: GCF_964261635.1. Classification (NCBI taxonomy): domain Eukaryota; kingdom Metazoa; phylum Chordata; class Amphibia; order Caudata; family Salamandridae; genus Lissotriton; species Lissotriton helveticus. The sequence continues at coordinate 1,621,255,029 of NC_136068.1, read as the reverse complement.
AACCACAGTTCAGTCATCCCTGAATGCCCTCTTCAGTGCAAAATACTTTGCTTGGACTAACTTTTAAACGTGTGCTACTTTGTATGTGTGCTGTACAGTGCAGCACACATACAAATGTGGAAAATATTGGACAAATAAAAGCATTTCTTCTTGATCACACCAATGTCGAAATAGTGTTATTTTTTTAGTCAAAACCCTGTCTACTATTTCTAGATACGTTTTTGCTTCAGAAGCCATGGATGGCTGCATGGAAACACTAGGCGCTGTTTTGCGTTACTTTCAGGCGACATTCCAGGGAAATACATTTAAAATAAACATTTTGCACTGGTTTGTATCACTTTTGTTACTAAATGTATCCAAAACTGTAGGGCTTTAACAGTAAACCCACATAAACGCACTGCCCCAATAAATGCCACACACACTTTCTCTGTACTGCTCTGCCAATAATCACCAGACTCGAGCTACACCTCTCCTCCAACAACCATAAATACTCTTCACTGCTCCATCAATGACCAGTTACACTATCCACTGCTTAACCACTAATAGCCAGATATAAACTGCACAGCTTTGCCTCTGACCAGATGCACAATGCACTGCTTCAGCAATGATTTAACTAGCACACACTACACTGCTTCACCAAAGACCAGACACACTCTGAACTGCTCTACCAGTGACTACATACACATTGCTCAGCTACTAATTTCCAGACACACTACACTGGTCCACCTATGATCAGATGCACATTGCGCTGCTCCAGCAATGGCCACACACACACACACATACACAGGGGCTTATTTATGGGATTTTGCTCTTCGCCAATGTGAAAGGGCAGGAATGCGCTGTATTTAAGCAATGCGGTGCATTCTTGTCCTTACGCCATTTCGGCAGCCTAGTGTCAACTTAGGCACCCTTGCAGTATAGTGCAAGGGTGCCTCTGTTGCATGCAGGATTCATTTTGGTCAGGAAGGGCCACCTTCCTGCACAAAAACAATCCTAAGAGGTGTTTTCCTCTTTCTACGTGTGTGTGCTGCAAAATCAGGTACATCGAAAGAGGAAAAAACTAACATATTTCTCCTTGTTATGTTGTGAAGTGGTGCCAACAAACAATATCGAAGGACGAGACTTCTTCAGGTAAGTTCCAACATTAAGTTTATTGAGGCACTGCAGCTATTTGCGGGAGTACGTCTGTCTTTAATGAGGCATAACAGTTGAATGGCAAATTCAACTGTTAGGTACTTCATCGAAGGACAGCACCATGAGCGAGGCACCTTCAAACATAAACATGTTTGGAAGTGCACGTGCCGGTGGTTTAGAACACTACAGTAGAAATGCAGAACACAGAATAATGACATGTGATAAACAGTGAGAACAGACTATGAATACAGTAGAGAAACCCTTTACATCATCTCCCTTTTTATAAATAAAGAAAAAACCTGTGAAAAGATAATGGTTTATTTAAGACATGTAAAAACCCTTAAATCTTGTAGGAATTGAACAATTACGAAACGACCTATGTGAACTTGAAACGGAAGGTAAAGAAGTAGTGGAGGTTGTTTGGTTTGTTGAAGTAATATCAGCAAGCTCATTAGAACAAACATTTCTATTATCACTTAACTGAGGTCTGATCCATAGAATTGTGGAAAATAGGGTTGGTGGAAGTATCAGAAAAAGTACCTAAAGGAAAATGTGAACAATCATTATCGTTCACAAGTACTTGTTTAGAGGTTAAAATGTTGTTGGCCTGTTCGGGTAATAACTTGACCACAGCTCTCTTATTCCACCACCCCTTTTTATCAAGAAAAAGTGACCCTTTGGAGGTTTTAAGAACCTGCGTAGGTAAAGAAAATTTAGAAACACCCCTAGGAACTCCTATGAGGTTTTTAATTAAAACACAATCTCGAATTTGAAAATCACTTGAAGAAGTGAAACGTTGGTCAGTATGTTTTTTCTGTACAATTTGTTGAGAGAGAATTTTTTTTTTAAATGAGTTTGTCATGACATGATAAACAAGAATCATCATTTTTCTTAAGGAGTTTGATCCAAGAAGGGCAAATGTTTCCATTGGGATCCCTTTTTTTGAGTAATCTGAAATGAGAGATACCAATAGCGGTGTGTGGTGTGACAAGGTACGACCATATTTTGTTTTTGAGAAAAATTTCAACAGAAAGATTGCATGCAAAGGCTGACTGAACTCCTTTCTTAGTAAATCTGTTCATTCTTTCAATGAGACCATTTGAAGAAGGTGAGTATAAAGCAACCTTTAGATGTTTGATATCATGTGCGGTTAAAAAGTTATGCATCATGGAAGACCAAAAATGTGACCCATTATCAGTAACAATTTCTCTAGGTGAGCCTTCATATTTGAAAACTCTGGAGAGAAAATTAATAACTGAAAGGGTTTTATTATTATTATTATTATTATTATTAGGAGTGTCACAGAAATCAAAGTCCACCCAGTTAGTGTGGTAATCAATGAGAGTAATGATGTATCTTTTGTCTTGAGGTAATAACTCGAAGGGGCCAGCAAAGTCAATAGCAAGTTTGACCCAAGCCTCTTCTGGTGTAGGTACAGTATGTAATGGAAGTTTGGTGGTCTTCCAGTGTTTATCAGAAAGAAGACAAGTTTTGCAATTATTCATTCATTGTGTCTCATCTCGATCTAAAGCGGACCACCAAAAATGTTCCTTTAATTTTCTAGAGGTGGCACCTACACCTAAATGCCTTTCATGTGCACTTTGAAAAAGTTTGTTGCAAAGGGATATAGGAGGAATACATTGATCTCCCCCTAAAATGACATTGTTGACAATGGAAAGATCATCAGACACTTGGGAAAATGATTTTAATGGGGCAGGAAGGGAACGTACTTTGTGCCATCCTGAAGTTATCATGTTTGTTGACAGCATGGGGGTTGGAATCATCTTTGTATGCTTGGATCCAATCAGTTTGTGAAAGAGAAAGAGACGAAAAGAAAGACTCTTCAATAGAAGCAACCACACATTCTATATCATCAAATTTAGAGTCAAAGAGATTGTCCTCTAGAAAGGCAATCTGCTCTAACATTGCGACCACCAGAAATATGTTGAATACCAAAATTATATTCATGAAGTCTGGATAAAATACAAACCAGTCTTGCGGATGCTTTGACAGTGCCATTTCCATTGAGTAAATGGAGGAGGGGTTTGTGGTCAGTAAAAATATTAAAATGAGAACCCCAGATACAAATTTGAATTTTTCAACAGCCCAAGAGCTTCTCTTTCTATTGTGCTGTAGTTCTTTTCAGCAGGAGATAGAGCTCTGGACGCGAAACCTATGGTGTGTTCTTTGGATCCAAACCACTGGCAAAGCACTGTACCTACACCATGTTGACTGGCATCAACAAAAATGTAACATTTAACACCTGGAGTAAAAGAAGATAATGCAGGAGCTTCAGTAATTACCTTTTTGATGAGATTGAAAGCATCATTAATTTCTGGAGACCAAACCAAATTAACATTTTTTTTTTAAAGAACACGCAGAGGTTGTACAATTTGAGAATAACTTTGAATAAACCTTGAATAATATTCAGTCATTCCTAAAAAAGATTTCAAGGAATCTTTGTTTGTAGGAATGAGAACATTAGAAATAGCTTGAGTTGAATACTACATAGGTTTGATACCAGAAGAAGAAATTGAGTGACCTAAATAGTCAACCTCTGTTTTAAAACATGTACATTCATTGCTGCCTAAAGGAATGCCAACATCTTTGAAAAGAGAAAGAACTTCTTTCAGGGTGTGAATGTGTTCACTCTTGTTCTTTGAGAAAATCAAAACGTCATCTTGGTAGGCTTGAACAGACGTAATGTCTTTTAACAAATAATCCATACATTTTTTTAAAACACTGGCCACGGAGGCCAGACTAAAAGGTAATCTTAGATACTTAAACGCTCCAAAAGAAGTGATGAAAGTGGTTAATTGATTGGGGGGCAGGGGATTTGGTGATATGCACTGCAGAGGTCAAGTAGAGTGAAATATATAGAACCACTTATACCTGTTAAAAGATCTTGAATTTTGGGAATAGGGTGACAGTCAACAATTATGTTTTGGTTTAGTGAGCGTAGATCAGCACACAAACAAATACTGGAATACTTTTTTCTTACAATTACGATGGGATTGAACCATTGTGAAGAATCAGTATGTTCAATTATTCCTTCAGTAACCATCTTATCAAGTAATTCTCTAAGATCGTCCTTAACGCTTAATGGAATGGATCTAAGTTTTTGTGTGATGGGTATTGCATCAGGCTTGAGTCTAATAAGATGTTCAAAGTTTTTGATTTTTCCTATGCAAGTACTAAAAAACATCAGGAAATTCTGAAATTATTTAATTAATGAGGGGTTCAAAGTCCTTCATTAATTTGAATGGGGTTCTCTGAGCCAGGAACCAGTTTCAAGCCCATCTTGGCAAGATGTTGCCAACCAATCACGTTTTTACCCTTTATGGCAACATACATTTTGGTATTAATGCATCTACCACGTCAACTCAAATTAGAAAAGAAAAAACCCAACATATCTATGTCCTTGTCTCTTTGGGAATTATATCTAAGCATTGTAACTCAACAGAAGAAGACCAAAAAATCTGCCATCATATTGAGACACTTCTTACCAATTAAAACTTCACATATGGGATCTTTAGCGCGTTCAATGTTGGATAAAAAATCATTAGAATCAACAGATAAAACAATTTTCTGAGGAAGTTCTTGTGAGATTAAGTGTACAGTATTAATATCAAAACTCTGTAATGTACACCAAGAGAAGTGATATTGGAGTCAGAAAGATCTGTGAAGAAACTGAACAAACTTGAACCTTCTGTTTGCTCCTACAAACAGTGTGAAAATGTCCTATTTTGTGACAATTAATGCATTTTTTTTACTAAGAGCATAACACATGGGGCTATTACTAAGGTGAGACTTGGAACCTCATCTATAACAAACAGTGTTTGTTCTTTTAAGGAAAGGTTTAGAAAATTTGTTTTTAACAGCAATAGGATTAACTGTGGTATCATTTTGAATTAAATTAACAGTTGAGGCATTTTCACTTGAAATACATTTTGACGAGAGGATGGATCTCTCAATACTCTCGACCATGTCGATAACTTTGGATTATGTAGGATCTCTGCAACTGAGAATGCGCTCCTGTATTGTTTTATGAAATCAACTGTAAACTAATTGGTCTCTGATGTACATGTCAGGAGACGCACCAAAATTACAGTCAGCAGCAGAATTCTTTAGAACTGAAATATAATCTTCAACTGTTTCATTGCAATCTTGTTTTCGTTTCATAAAGTTTAATCTTTCCAACATTACATTAGGTTGTTCTAAAAAAAAAATGTGTTAAGTCTCAGTATAGACATTACACCCCTCCCCATCTCCAGAGGGTGCTATTATAGTTGGAAGATTATCAGATACTTGACGACCAGCACTGCCAAGATGATTATACACAATAGCTAACTTGCGTTTAGGTGAAAATTCTTCTGCGTGTATAGCAACTAAATAGCTTTCAAAACTGTGAAACCATATTTTCCATGACTCTTTTGGTTTGCCACGAATAGGAAGAAAATTATTTAAATGAAAAATTTGTTGATTTGAAGCCATATCTAAAATAGATAATATAGGTATTGCACTTGTATAAAGTCTGAAAAGGCCAACAATCAGTCAAATAAATGAATAAATGCAAATGCAAATGTCAAAATACAATTCATTCCAGAGGATGAAGACAAGGAATCCATACAAAAGTGGTGACAAAGCCGCTGTAATTGTCGCCAAATGTGAAGTGGTGCCAACAAACAATATCGAAAGAAGGAAGAGACGTCTTCAGGTAAGTTGAAACTTTAAGTTTATTGAGGTACTGCAGCTATTCACAGGAGTACGTCTGTCTTCAATGAAGCATAACAGTTGAATGGCAAATTCAACTGTTGGGCAATTCAGCGAAGGACAGCACCACAAGCGATGCACCTTCAAACATAGAACATGTTTGGAGGTGCACGTGCCGGTGGTTTAGAACACTAAAGTAGAAATGCAGAACACAGAATAATGACGTGTGATAAACAGTGAGAACAGACTATAAATACAATAAAGAAACCCTTTACATATGCCTCACCTCGGAAGGTGTATGGATTTGACGCTTCCTCAGGTTGACATCACTTTGTGAATCTGGGACAGCATTGAATTCCATGGGTGTTGCATGGGAAAAACCACTGCAACGCCCATGGAACACCTTCCCAGCGCTGAGTATGGCAACGCAGCGACTTATGAGGTGACTCAAAGCCACGAAGGGTGGCTTTGTGTGGCTTCATAAATCGAAATGAGAGCCCTACGGTACATGGTGCAAAAGTGACGCAGGCCTCTCATAAATAAGCCTAACAGTTTACACTGCTCACTGATAATCATGCGCAGTCTGAACAGCTCCAACAAAATTGTCCAGACATGCATAGACTGTGCTGGTCCATTAATGACCAAACACTACCATTGAATACAGGCACAAACTGAAGAACCGTAACTTACATCCTTCAGTCACCATGTTGTATGAGAGATTTTAGAACTGCTGTTTTAATGACCAAAGCAACCGCCATATTGCCTTGGAATGTCAATGGACACAGCCTCTCCTTCATGCGTTTTGACGCAGAATGCAGAACGGGAGGCACTAGCCCGTTCTGAGTCGTTCTTACTACTGAAAGGAGTTTTCTTGCTGCTCAGCTGTGCTGGGGTGGACTCTGCGTCCAGGAAAAGAGTTTCTTCATACGTGGCATCTGCGATGAAAGGAAGATTTCTTCAGAGAGCTGACAGCTCACGTAGGTGTCACAGGGAATAAAGAGCACTTCACAGCGTGCGCCTGCTCCTGCACTGAAGGCTGCAGGCAGCAATAACTGAGTGCCAATCCCTGAAAGCATCATTCAGACCGACAGGCTGATGAGCGCACACGAGGCCCTTCCGTTGTCATCTCTAACAGATGGGTAAGTAGCGGCTGGAAGCCGCCAGTTGCTGGGGAGAGCCCATTCTGGGTACAAAGTGCAGGTGCAGAGTCAGTGGCGTAACATAATCCCCCGCGGTGCTGGGGTCCCCCAGCAAAAGTGCTAGGTGGTGGACCAGGGAAGGTGGCCCTCCGTGCACTTAGCATGGGTGGGGAGGCTTGGGGGAGGGGGTGTCGACTTTCGTTACGTCACTGGTCAGAGTACGAAGCTGCATGAGTTGTAGGGACCGAGTGTACAATTACAACACTGAAGGGCGAGGGGTTGAATGAATGAATTTATAATTTATATCGCGCTCAAATGCCCGGGGGTGTCAATGCGCTACAGCGGAGGAAAAATACCAAAGGTGAAAAATCAGTGCATAAAAAGCCAAGTTTTTATCGCCTTTCTGAAAGAGAGAAGAGTTGCACTGTTCTTTATGGATAAAGGCAGTTTGTTCCACAATTTGACAGTGTGGAAAAAGAAACTATTTCCTCCCCAGCGCACCCTCCTGATTTTAGATACCTGAAGAAGTTTACTCGTGGCAGAACAAAGTGTTCTGTTTGGGTGATACCATAGTAGACGTTGTCTCAGGTATACAGATCCAGTCCCTTGGAGGGCTTTGAAGGCCAAAGATAAGGCCTTGAATTCTGCTCTTTTTTTCACCGGCAACCAGTGAAGATGTTTAAGGCCCTGCGACACCGACTGGAACGTGGGGATGTTCAGCAGCATCCGGGCAGCGGAATTTTGGACCTGTTGAAGCTTAACAAGATGTTGCTTTTGAAGAACCAAATACAGGGCATTGCCATAGTCCAATTTAGCTAAGGCCAGAGATGTTACCAGTGTTTTAATAGTAGATGAGGGAATATAAGGTTTCACCTTCTGAATCAATTTTAGGGTTAAATGTACCTGGGAAGCAACCTTATTAACTTGAGATTGAAACGTAAGACCGTCATCAAAAACTACTCCCAAATTTGTGGCCTTTTTTACTGGGATAGGAGGAATTCCCATCGACTGAGGCCACCATTTTGCAGACCATATTGGACCATGGTGATTGGGTGGAGGGAGGGTGAAGCCGCCATAAAGTACGGGCAAAGTGCGAGGGTACAAGTGGGCATGGGCAGACTGAAGACCCGCTAGAGGATGGAGTGCTCTAGGCTCATGGCGGCCCCTGGCAGGGAGCGTAGGTAGGGGGCCCCGGAAGAGGGGGTCGGGGCGGGGCTGAACACGTAGGCCAGTGAAGAGGGGGGAGGTCCGGGTGTTTGGAAGTGGAACAGAGCCGGAGGCTGCCAAATCTCTGCCATGGGCCGCCACGCAAATATGTATCCATCCTCAGAGGATTATTATATTAAGGATATATATTGGTGTGGTGGCCCCTGGGGTTTGGTGGCCCTGTGCAGGTGCACAGCTTGCACATGCCTAAGGCCGCCCCTGGCAGAGGGGTCGGGTAGGCTGAGATGCAAGGGAGCAGACATGAAAAGGGGCAGGATGGAGTGGAGATTTATGGGAAGAACTGGGGCTTCACACCTGTGCATCACTCTAAAGAGGATGTAACTGCCTGAGGCGAGATTCAATTCCCGAGGCCTCAGAGGCGCTGGTGGAGAAGATGAGGAGGTGGGGGCAGAGAGCGAGGTGCGACTAGTTTTTGAAAAGCACTTGTCCTGGAGCCATTGCATATGGGCATTAAACCCTGGGGCAGTTAATGAGTGCACTGACCACGAGTGCCAGTGACAGACTGGGGTCATTTATGCACGTACGGCCATGTGATGAGGCCTCAAAAGGCGCCTTGAAGACTAATTGAGAACGACTTTTAAAGGCAGGGGCGGACAGAGCGCGGGCTTGTGCTGAAAGACACGTGACAGACTTGTCCAAGATTATTCAGGGCAGTGTAATGCGGAGTGTTAAGTGTCATCAATGAAGATGCCACACATTAGCAGCCCAGCATGGAAAGATAAGTCCAGAGCATCACATCCAAAAGCACAGAATGTACCTAGCGCCTCCTCATCTGTCCATGTATCACAGAGCTGTGTCCAGCGTCAATATTCACGGACTTCAGATGGGAGCTGAGTGCAGTGATCTGGACTCTCGTTGCTGCTTGGCAAGAACTGTTCCCTTATATCATCCCTTGTGACCTACTTATTTCCTTTTAATCAGAAGACTATACCCAGGTTTGTTCTGCCAATCATCGATGTTACAATGTTTAACATTCCAAGTACTGCAGCAGGATCCAGTGGAAACCTTTTTTACAGGCAAGATGGAACGTGGACTGGAGGAAGCAGGACCCTGGTTGTTTCCAATATTAATTCGGATTTGTACTTGAAACCTCAAACTTTTCAAACCTTTTTTGTTTGGAAGAGTCGTCTCCTAGGTACAAATACCATACCAAGGGCTGATTGGTGGTGACGTTCTATCACAGAACTCTAGAAGGAGGGCATATGAGTGGTAAATGAGAGAACAAGGCCACCATTATTGTACCTGTGTAGAGCTAGGGAGAGAGGGGGAGTACCTTTCTATGTGATAACATTTGACAAACCATTCACCGGAATCCAAACCAGTCAGCTGTAGAGTTACACTATTGTATTGTATTGTAATTGCATTTATATAGCGCTTACTACCCCTGACGAGAATGAGAGTTGAGGCAGCAGCAGTGCTTTCCGTAAATTCCTAACACCAATCAAAACCAGACACAAACAATGGGCAAGAGGGATATCATGTGTTATTTTCACATGTGACATATAATTCATGCAGCAATTTACATTTTAGGCAACTTCCTGTACGCTGGTTGTCAGCACATAGGAATATGAACCTAGGGGTACATCTCGAGTGCACACAACAGCCATGCCCTGACTTAGTGCTATTGAGCAATGCATAGCGCTAAAGTGCCATTTTGAGAGTGGCCACTAGTGATATGATATCACTGGTGTGCAACCCTTTCCAGATTTGGTACTGCAAAATGTTTCCTTACTCGCGCAACACAGCACTGTAGTTTTTGCTCGCAGCACTCTGTTGTATGAACAGTAATAATTCTGGGCCTTGATGCACAAAACAAACAGATTTGAGGCTTGAGTACAACACGGTCCATGAGGTTCTGTCTACCACAAATCTAAAAGGAAGGATGAGAAGAGCTGAAAACTATGGGGATGAGCCTTTCTCAGTTGGCAACTTCTTCAAATTGTGTGTGAGTAATGTGAAATTATAAATAAGCACTGGCAAAGCTAATAGTTTGCATTATTTCCAAGAAGCCTTACATTCATATTGTTGTGCCCTTCAAAAGCTGCAATCCGCACTTTCCTGATGCAGGGTGCAGGACTTTAGACCGCCACTAGAGGTCTCTTTAGTTAAACACAAGTATTTATCACGCTGAAGTACCCTAAACCTTTTCAAAAGCTCCCAGAGGCTCAGTTTGGAACATTAATCTCTGAACAGGCATATGCTGTAAGCACATCCTAGAGGAGGTAGGTTGGGCATGGCACAATATGTATGTTAAGTATGGTAGGTATGTATGGCATAGCAGGTAAGGCAGATGAGGTTTAGGTATGGTAAGTAGGTCATGTATGATAGGTAAGTAAGCACAGTAGGTAGGTTTAATAGGTATGGTTGATTAGGCATGTTAGGTTAGCTATGATAGTTAGGTATGGTAGGCAGATGTGTATGGTATGATAGGTTAAATAAGGTAGGCTAAGTTTAGTAGATAGGTTAGGTATCTAAGGTTGGCATGAAAGATTAAGGGCCAAATTATAATGTTGGTTGGATAGTCCATCTGTAGTCTGAGGAAGCAGTCCGACCGCCTGATTAGGATGCCGGCGGCCTGAGCACATCGGGTAAGGGATAAGACCACCGGCTCAGACAGGCTCAAGGGGCACGTCGGGGTACCAGTTGGAGCCTAATTCCTTACAATGGAGGTGGTGCCACCCCCTTAGGAATTAGGATTTCAGTTTCCGACAGCCTTCTCATGACGGTCCCACCGCCATGAAAAGGCTGTCGGAAACTGACTTTGAGGGCTCCCAGCTGGGTCCCTGTCACCCATGGCCTTGGCTATAAAGTGCCTACCAAACATCCATGCACCCTATGCCAGGCACCACATGGTTAGATAAGGTAGGTATGCTGATATGACAAGTTGGTATGGTAAAGTTACGGATAGGAGGTATAGGAGGTTACGTATGGTAGGTAAACTATCGTCGAACTCTGCATCTTAGTCCTAAATCGGTGAAGAATATATAGGCTATGACCTTGTACCTGCTGTTCACATTCTCATATCATATATCAAATAAGCTTTATTCGGTTCATTTTGTTTAAACCATAAAAGCAGCAAATAAAAAATACATACATATATAAATGACTCAGCAGAACATATACAGAATAAAAGGATCCAACTATTGTAACAACTAAAAATCCGTTTGACAATGTACGTGCAAAATCAAAAAGGGTAGATGGATTAGTGGCACAAAATTCTTAGGAACCCCTTTCACCAAGAATTGTGATTCAATGTCATTTGCATTTTGGGCAGATTGAGTCGGGGGCCAGGATAAAAATCATGCAGGTCCCAGATGCAAATGGGGCCATCTCCCTCTTTGGGCAGAGAAGATCGCAAATAGGGGACAGTGTTCACTCTCTTGAATTTAATTAGAATCAAGTCGCCCGGGATGTCTTTGGGCGACATGCCTAGCCACCCCACCCTTCTGACACTCAGGATTCCACCGTCTAGACCAGATGGCAATGGTCTGTTTTGTTGTAGCCAGGAAATAGTTTTGTGTAACAAGTCTTGGTGAGTTTCCAATTTACTCTGCCTAGGTGCAGGGACCCCAGAGAGAACAGCCACATAGGGGGCGGCTTCCGGTGGTAAATTAATCCGGTGTGCGGTCCTGGGAACTCTAAGGGGTACAGGTGCAGAGTTAAAGGTAATATTCCGGCTTCTTGGATTGGGTATAGGCATAAGAGGTTCAAGGGTTTGAGCTTTCGTACTTGTCTTACATGTCATAAGCTTAAGCTTTTCAATTTTACTGGGGAAAATGGGGTGGATGGGTGTAGCGTTTTTTTCAGTTGGGGTATTGCTCCTTAATATTGCTTTTTCAATAATGGTCAGCCTGTCTCCCAGGGCGTCGATTTTTGTGACCAAGGGTGTTAAAGCAGATACTAACAGTTGCTCTATCTGGGCCAGTAAGGTCAAATGAAATGGTGATACAGAGTCAGTCACGATCTCAATCGGCGAAATTAAAGGTGGATTGGAAGGAGATAATGAGGGGCTAGTGCATGTTATGTCGGCAATTGGTGATTTCCCAGTATCATTGTCATTTTCCGCATCAGGATCTCTACTCACTATAGGGGGGAAGACACATCCTGGGCGTAGTTCGTACCACACAAGGCGTTCAACTCCTCCCAGAGGGACATGTTGAGAGGAAAACAATGAAAGAAAGTTCAACAACAAGGATTAATGAAAGACAACCCGATACCTCCTCCTTCGTTGGAGCCTAGTGGGTAGGCCCGTCCCGGCCTCGTCGTGCCTCTGAGGGCCACAGAGGGCCCGCCCTTTGCCCGGGCTTAGCCCGGCGCGTCCCGCGCGCGCCCTCGCGGGACGAGGGTCAGCACTGAACTTTATGCGCCTCCTGGCGCGGATTGATGGGCAGGGCAGCAGCGTCACCTGGAGCCTGACTGCGGGGCTGCTGGGAGTGGTGGTTCCGGGCCGGCGGAGCCAAGCCCGGCCGGTGCAGAGGTCAGTAAAAAGTGACGGTGATGTGCTCTCGGCGGAGCAAAGCCCGGCCGAGCACAAATTCCCCCTGTGATAGCAGCGCAAAGACCTCGGGCAGCACTGAACTTTATGCGCCTCTTGACGCGGATTGATGGGCAGGGCAGCAGCGTCACCTGGAGCCTGACTGCGGGGCTGCTGGGAGTGGTGGTTCCGGGCCGGCGGAGCCAAGCCCGGCCGGTGCAGAGGTCAGTAAAAAGTGACGGTGATGTGCTCTCGGCGGAGCAAAGCCCGGCCGAGCACAAATTCCCCCTGTCATAGCAGCGCAAAGACCTCGGGCAGCACTGAACTTTATGCGCCTCCTGGCGCGGATTGATGGGCAGGGCAGCAGCGTCACCTGGAGCCTGACTACGGGGCTGCTGGGAGTGGTGGTTCCAGGACGGCGGAGCCAAGCCCGGCCGGTGCAGAGGTCAGTAAAAAGTGACGGTGATGTGCTCTCGGCGGAGCAAAGCCCGGCCGAGCACAAATTCCCCCTGTGATAGCAGCGCAAAGACATCGGGCAGCACTGAACTTTATGCGCCTCCTGGCGCGGATTGATGGGCAGGGCAGCAGCGTCACCTGGAGCCTGACTGCGGGGCTGCTGGGAGTGGTGGTTCCGGGCCGGCGGAGCCAAGCCCGGCCGGTGCAGAGGTCAGTAAAAAGTGATGGTGATGTTCTCTAGGCGGAGCAAAGCCCGGCCGAGCACAAATTCCCCCTGTGATAGCAGCGCAAAGACCTCGGGCAGCACTGAACTTTATGCGCCTCCTGGCGCGGATTGATGGGCAGGGCAGCAGCGTCACCTGGAGCCTGACTGCGGGGCTGCTGGGAGTGGTGGTTCCGGGCCGGCGGAGCCAAGCCCGGCCGGTGCAGAGGTCAGTAAAAAGTGACGGTGATGTGCTCTCGGCGGAGCAAAGCCCGGCCAAGCACAAATTCCCCCTGTGATAGCAGATATTCTCTTCCTGTTTCCTCTTTCCCAACTTCCTACCCATCTCAATATCTAACTCTACTGTAGCAACTACATATGGCACAAGTGAAGTAGACATCTTGCTTGTTATGTTACATTAATTGCATTTGTAAAGCATGCTATCATCCGCAACAGTATCCTGGTGCTGAGCTGGTGTGTATGTGTGCCTAGCCTTGCTTAAGGCAGGGATTATTCGAAAAGTTAGGTTTTCATCTTCTTGTGAAATTCAAGAAGCAAGAAAGCGGTTCTGACATGTAGTGGGAGGTCGTTCCATGCTTTAGGAACAATGTACGTGAAGGCCCAGACTCCGGACCTGTTTCTGTGTGTGTTTGGACAAAATATTAAATACAAAATATTGTGATACAAAAATATTGTGTCAAGAATATTGGGATGTCAAAAATATGGTCAACAGGAATATCGAGGTAAGATTATTGTTTTAAGTATTGTTATTAATATAGCTATAAAAATATTAATTTAGAAAATATCTTTGTATATAATATCTTTTGTAAGTGTTATTTTGTATGTATTTTATTGTAGTGTGTTTGTTTTTTTGTTTAAATTTCTTTTATTAATTGTTTTCATGCATTTCAACACATATTAATGCTAATCTTATTTATACATACATTTCCAAATTAAAAATCATAAATCAAAGAGTATCTGTCCATTGTAGTGTGTTTGATTTAATATATTTAATGTTTCTATATTGAGTGTTTAATAAAATAATTTATTAAACATGATTTTTTTTTTATTTGTATGTTCAGTTGTAATAATATGTAAAAATAAAGTATACATACCTTTTTTTAGTGTCAGAATGTTGGATTTTAGTGGATAGGTATGGAGAGAATTTTGAAAAGTTAATATTTTAATTTCAGTTTAATGTTAATTATGTTATTGGTATGCAAATTAATATTGTAAAATGTATAAATTAATTGTGTTCCAAATATAATTTTTCTAAATAATAGTTTATACATATTTTGAATATATACATAAATTATATTAACCTTCCATAAGTAAGCGAGCAAGCCTGGCAAAGGGAAGAGGAATTGAAAGCTTTTTAATTGATCTGGCCTCACCGGACACAGCAACAAAGAAAAGAGAGATGCATTTCAGCTGTACAACAGCCTTTCTCAACGTAAAAAAGCGCCTTTTTCGTGGTCTACTTTTACATCTAAAACGATAGATATAGACAATATACTTTACACTTCACATCTGCAGCAGTTCATAAAATTGTACTTTGTTCTGTTCATTTAGTTTTGAATAATTTTCGTGTGTGCAGACATTTAAACATTCAACCATTGATAAATCAAATGAATAATATAAGGCCTCTCAGTTAAAAAAATAACACATAAAGAAACCCCAATGGGTGACTATCGATTAGTGCTTGGCAAATGCCACTGAGCGCTATTAATCTCATTCATATAATCCACATCTAATATCATACTGCACAACGCTTCAGATAACATTTCCAATGCAGTATGGAAGTCACAAACTGGAAAGACATACAAGTCCTCATCCGCCATGCAAAAGTTTGCTTTTGTAAAGGTAATCTCAAAATAAACACACTAAAACAATGGCTGTTCCTCACAGCTGTTGTGCCCTGCAGTCTCAGGTCTTGAGGCCTTAGTTAATCCAAGGAACTCCTTGACTTTCAAACGTAAACAATTCTGTTTCCAATTTCACTTTAAGGTGTTAACCCTTAAAATGTACCTTGTAAATGCCGTACGAAGAGTCTCTTCCGAAATCCAATTAAAGGCAGCACAGTAAAATACTCTAATGTCAGTGCATCAAGTGACATCCGATCAATTCAGCCAGGGCCTCCTGCCCCCACTGCTCGGCTTGTGCCTTCTCAGTGCCCAGTTCCAAACATTTGTGTAGTCCTTGAGCAAGGCTGTAGGCTTACCGCAGAAGAACAAAGCCCCCGCCAAGGCACTAGCGGCACCATACTAAGTACCACCAGAGACATGGAAGTACGCCATCAAAAACCGCAATTGCTCGTAAAAGAATTGGTAACATATGACAAAAATATTGTAAATATGAAGTTAATTATTAAAATGATAGATCATTTTGTAAAGTGTAAAAGATTTAAAAAATAAATGTGATAAAGTAGAACATGTGTTACTTTATTTTTATGCAAAATGTTTTAACTATTTTTCACAATTATTTTTTAATTGTAAAACATTTGTAAGCATTTTCTTTTTAATGTTGAAAATTATAACATCGTTGTAAATAAATTGCTGGAACAATTTTTATGTTTATATTTACATTTATTTTAGGTTTTAAAATTTGTAATTAAATTATGAAAACAGAATACATATGAATTAGTTATGATGTATACACTTATATTTTGTTGTATATTTATATGTTATGGGTCTTTTTTATAAAAAATGTTTTAAACAACATTTTTACTAAGACTTTTTTATGTTTATTATTGAAACAAAATCTGTTGTTAATATATTTTTTAACATGTATTAATTGTATTGTGAAACATTTTAAATAATTAAATCGAAAATTATTTTATATGGATTTATTTCATGCTATGTTTCACAGTTTAGGAATATTAGTAAACATTAATAAAAATAGGTTAATTATTAATAGTAATAAATATATTATTGTATATGTTAATGTTTAATCATACATCTATAGGTTTTTAGTTTGGGTTATTGTGCTTTTTAAGATTGTTTTTATTTTCTGGCTCAAAAATTCTGTGTGGCTGTGGATTTTTTATTGCGTATATAAAATGTTTAGTATCCAGTACCGTGCATACATTTCTTTACATTGTAGTGGAAATAGTGAATGCCACCCCTTTAGTGTCCAACACCTTCCCCAAATTGGTTCAGAATGAAGTGGGAATAGTAAATGGCGCCCCTTTAATGTCCAACACCTTCCAAAAATTGGTATAGATTGGAATGGGTGTTATAAATGTTACCCCTTTAGTGACACCTTCCCCGAATTGGTTTAGAGTGGAGTGGGAATGTGTGGCATTATGAAACTTGAGGGGGCCCCCTGCAAAATACATAGAGGGCCCCCCCTCCGTACTCACTCCGGAGCTCTCATGTCTGGGTACTGTGCTGAGACTGGCCCTTGGAGCTCACCCCCCCCCCCCCCCCACCCCCCTACTGAGGGGCTGCTGAGGCCCTTGTTACACTACTGGTGGGAATAGTAAATGTCACCCCATTAATGTTCAACACTTTTTAAAAAATTGGTTTAGACTGGAGTAGGAATGGTAGATGTCACTTCTTCAGTGTCCAACACCTTCCCCAAATTGGTATAGAGTGGAGTGGGAAAGGTAAATGTCACCCCTTTACTGTTCACCACCTTTGCCAAAATGGTTAAGATTGGAGTGGGACTAGTAAATGTTACCCCATTAGTGTCCAGCAGCTTCCCCGAAATTAGTGTAGAATGAAGTGAGAATAGTAAATGTCACTCCCTTGGTTGTCTACTCCTGCGTCAAATTAGTGTAGGTTTTAGTGGGAATAGTAAATATCACCCCTTTAGTATCCAATACCTTCCTTTAATTGGCTACGATTGAAGTGGGAATAGTAAATGTCACCCCTTTAGTGCTCAACATCTTCTCCACATTGGTTTAAATTGAAATGGAAATTGTAAATGTCACTCTCTAAGGGCCCAATCACGACTTTAGCCGTGTGGGAGCGAGGCTGCAGTGCTGCCTCCCCGCTCCCACATCCCCAAAGCTGTGTGAAGACTGACAGCCAGATTACGAGTTTTCTCATGTCTGGCAGGCAGTTCTTTGGGGTCGCATGGTGGTTCAGTCCATGCTGTGCAGGAATTGGGGTGTATGCAGATGGGTAGCACACCATGTGCCCCCCTGCATGCACACCCATGCACAAGGGACACAGGCGACCCTGTAGGGCTGTGGAAATGTGCCTTTTAATGAGCACACCGGTGCAGGGTTCACCCTTATCATGTCCACGTGATACATAGACCAACGAAAAAGACATTGACACTGAAGCTGGAATTCAAAATAACATGTTTATTAATCACTCATGAGCGGGACTACATCAATACAACACCCTCAAGTGTTGCAGGAGGTAGTACATTGAATATACAGACTATACAGACCATGGTGCTTATATGCAGACTTAGTTGCAAAGTAAGCATGTAGATACAAATAGAAGGTAAAGCCCTACACAGAAATAGTTACAGTCAGACATGGGCAGAGTGGTAATAACTTAGTCAGCAAAGTGGGAGGGGGAACAGAACAGTTCACAGCAGCACAAAATATCTGACAGTTACATCTTTAACCAGGTGCATTTCAGCAGCTACAGGCCTTTTCTCAGCACGTACATTGCTTTGGCTCAGTACAGAAGGAGTTAACTAAAGTTGCCCCAGTATTGGAACTTTCATTGATTCCCATGCTTTTGTATCATTCCCCGTCGTCGGAATGGGAGTCTCGGTAACAAAAATAACATAGCAGTGGGTACAAAAGAACAAGAAAAAGGCCTAGGCCTCATTCCCTTTTGTAGCATATCCGCCTCTTTTTGTAAAAGAGACCAAACTTAGGCATCAGCCAATCAGAAGAGCCTCACCCCGTCGAACCCTCCTGAAGGAACCTCAGAGCCTTAGATTTTCAACCGCACATTGTGCTAGGGAGTCTCCTTTGAGCTCTGCTCAACTTCTACTCTTCAGGAAGTTTCTTCAAGATTTTTTTCTTCAGATTCTTTTCAGATTCTCTTCAGATTGTTAGCTGTTCCTTCCAGGATGTCTGACAAGGAGAAAAAGAAGGCCCTTTTCAAGCCATGTTCCACCTGTGGTAAGAAAAGGCTGTTCATTGAGGATAAGCATAAAGACTGCATCTATTGCCTCTATCCTGACCACAAGGCTGCGGACTGTGAGTTCTGTCGCACCTTTTCAACCAAGACCCTCCGGGACCATGAGGGTAGGCTTCTGACATGGCTTCAGAAATTGAAGTCCAGGAAAGATACTGTCTCCAGTGAAAGTGAGGACTCTGCGTCTAAGTCTTCATCAAGAAGGTCAGTCAAGAGGGGTAGGGGGTTCCCCTTCTCCTTCTGTGGAACATCCTACTAAGGCCTCAAAAAAGACCCCCAGGGAGTCTGAGAGCCAAGGTCCAGGCGAATCTCCTCACCGTGGTTAAAAGGAGAGGGTGGGACCATCTACGCCTTCAAAGGGTTTGAAGAATGATCCAGCTTCAGAAAACCCTCTTCCCCAGCTTCAGGAAGGTCTGACAGGAGTTCCAAGTCGTCGTCGATGAAAGCGTCGCCGATGGAGGCTCCGCCGACGAAGACAAAGAAGCCTAAGCTGACACTACTTCCGTCGACGGGCTAGTCGACGGGACAACCGACGACGACAGGATCGTCGACGATGGCTACAACATCGTCGACGAAGGAGTCGTCGACCAGGATGCAGACGACGACAACGTCGACGACGAAGGCGACGACGAGAAGTTCGTCGACGGTGGTGATGACGACTGTGTCGTCGACAAGAGCCTCGACGACGACAACATTCACAACGTCGACGGCGGGGATGTCGACAGTCTCATCGACGGCAGCGACGACGATGCCTATCTTGTCATCGAGTGTCTCAGTGTCGACGAAGCATATTCCGTCGACGAAGCCGCCGACGACGGCGTTTTCAGTTCCATCGTCGACAGGACCGTCGACGATTTTGGCATCAGAAAAGAGAATCACTATCTCAATGACCAGAATTACGCCGGACATGACTTCTCCAAGAAGGGTAACCCCCTTGCCGCCATCACTATTGTTGAATGAGGATGAGTCAGAGGAGGAGGATCAGGACTCATATGATTATGCTGACAGTCCCTCTCAACTTCTGGTAAAGTGCCAGGAGACGGATTCAGAAGGAGGGTATGACCAAGAGGGTGATTATCATCCTCATCCTCATTCTGCCCAACCACATCAATCTTCGGATCAGAGCATGGTTTCAGTTCCTTCTTCTTTCTTGCAAGACCT
This sequence comes from Lissotriton helveticus, assembly GCF_964261635.1. Lineage (NCBI taxonomy): Eukaryota > Metazoa > Chordata > Amphibia > Caudata > Salamandridae > Lissotriton > Lissotriton helveticus. The sequence goes on along the minus strand of NC_136068.1, from coordinate 1,621,235,415 downwards.
ACACCTGATGCTTCAGGATTACAAATCTAGAGCAGCAAGGTCTACTCCGGCTCTAATTGTACAAACCGTTCCTGTCACGGCATCTACCTCAACAGCTGTTCCTGAGGTACCAGCTCAGGTGTCTCCTCCACCACAGACACCAATGCCAGAAGAGCCTTCCAGACCAGTAGACACCCATTATTATTCCTCGGATGAGGATCATGATTCAGACGATGGTGATCATGCTGCTGAATGGAATGAATACATTATTCCGGACCCTCCATCTCCATGTCCGGACACGGTGGATTCGCCTCCGGCGGATATAGGCGGCTTCCATCAGTTAATGGAAAGAGCAGCTGGCAGATTTAAGTTGGCAATGCCTGTGGTGGCCACTGAGTGTTTCTTGTATGATTTCAAGGAACCTTATAGAAAGACGACAAGATCCATACCGATAGTGCAGCATCTGTGGGAGGAAGGCCTTAAGGCTATGAAGAACCCAGCGACGGTGGTCCCTGTGCTACCGCTTCTTGATAAAAGGTACAAAGCACCTGACGATGGGCCAGCGGCCTTAACGGACCACCCAAGGCCAGATTCAGTTATCTCGCAAGCGGCACAGAGGAAATCCCGCAACCCATCTGCTCCCTTGACAACTCCTCCGGACAAGGACGGACGGAGATTGGATAATGCTGGTAAGAGATTCTCGTCGATGGCGAGTCTTCTGTTACGAGCTGCCAATGCCCTGGCGATATTGGGCAGATATGACCGCCAGCTTTGGTGTGATGTCGCTCCGTTCCTGGATCAGCTTCCTCCATAATCGAAATCAGAGGCAAAAAAGATCTTACAAGAGGGGGAGGTGACCTCGATGGAGATCATTGACTGCGCCATGGACATTGCTACGACGGCGTTTTGCTTGTTAGCTGGGGCTGCAGTTCTCCGTCGCCAAGGGTGGCTGAAGGCGACCTGGTTTTGACCTGAGATACAGAATAAGGTCCTAGATCTTCCTTTTGATGGGGTAACACTATTTGGAAAGCTAATTGACGACACTCTCCAAGACATCAAAAAAGACACGGAGACCGCCAGATCTTTGGGTACACTTCAGTACCGCAAAACGCCTTTTAAAGGATCCAGAGGCAGAGGTACGTACTATGGAGGATCCTATCAGCAACAGCGATATTCATCCTATGGCTAAGGATCACAGCAATACCGGGGCCAATCCTCCAATTACTCCAGGCCTTACAACAAGGGGAAACAGGCTCAACGGGGACGTGATGCCTCCAAACGTCAATAGCAGCCTCCTGGCTCTTCCTACTTCCTACTGTACCCTCCTCCAGGAAGTCATCAGTTGGAGGCAGGGTATCCCAATACCTTCACAATTGGTCCAGGATAACATCGGACCGTCGGGTGCTCAACATCATTCGAAAGGGCCATACCTTAGAATTCACTCAAATCCCGCCATCCAAAGCCCCTACAGCCATTCCATCGAACCACCTGCGTCTTCTGCGGCTCGAAGCACACCAGATGCTCCTGAAAGGGGAGATAGAGCCAGTTCCTGTCGACCAAGAAGGACAAGGATTCTATTCCAGGTTCTTCCTGGTAAGGAAGACACTAGAGAAATGGCACCCCATTTTAGATATCAGGGAGCTCAACACCTATCTCATCTCCCTGTCTTTCCAGATTGTCTCTCTTCAAGACATCCTGCGGCTCATCAATCCGGGGGATTTCATGGCCACGCGCGATCTCGAAAATGCGTACTTTCATGTACCGATTCACCCAGCGCACAGAAGGTTCCTACGCTTTACAGTAGCCAAGAGCCATTTTCAATTCAGGGTTTTACCCTTTGGTCTTCGCTCAGCCCCGAGGATTTTCACAAAGGTGCTGGCGCCAGTAGCGGCTTTCCTGCGGAGGAATCATTTTCAAGTCTTTCCTTACCTGGACGACTGGTTGCTCCAGGAGAGCTGCGCAGGACGCGGTTCAGGCTTGTACAAACCTGTTTCAAAATCTGGGTCTCACGTTAAACAAGGACAAATCGTCTCTGATTCCATCCAGGGAAGCACGTTTCCTGGGAGCAATCTTGAACTCAAAAGTCTCAAAGGCTTTTCCAACTCTACAAAGACGAGAGAAACTGCAGTCCATGTCTCTGGACATACAAAGAAGAAGGTGTCTTTCAGTACGCCGCTACAAGTCTCTGCTGGGGGTAATGTCATCATGTATACCCCTGATACCTCACTGCAGACTGCGCATGCGTCCTCTCCAAGAACAAATGGACATCCAGTGGACACAAGTTCACGGGTCATTCGACGACAAAGTAAACATCACTCCGTCAATGAAAAGAGCGGCCCGGTGGTGGACAGACCAGAGAAACTTTTCCCAAGGTCTATCCTTCGTCAGCGATCCGTCTCCTCAGGTGGGGACAACGGATGCGTCCTTGGAGGGCTGGGGAGCGGTGATGCAAGACCTGCATGTCAGTGGCCATTGGTCTTCTCACGATCGTCGGCTCCACATCAATCTCTTGGAGCTAAGGGCAATAAAACTGGCTCTGCAAGCCTTTCTCCCTTGCCTAAAAGATTCACAAGTGCTCATCAGGACGGACAACACCACGGCCATGCATTATGTGAACAAGGAGGGAGGAACCAGATCACTCCCATTGTCGCAGGAAGCTCTGGAGATCTGGGAATGGTCGATCCTTCATGGAATGTCGCTGCAGGCAGAACACTTGCCAGGAGTTCTAAACGAAAATGCCGACAGATTGAGCAGGTTATTCTCGGTCAGTCACGAGTGGGAGCTGAACCAGCGGGTTCTGGAAGAGGTCTTTTACCAGGGGGGCAGACCAACAATAGATCTCTATGCCACACAGACCAACAAGAAATGCCGGTCTTATGCAAGCAGACATCACCAACAAGGATCATTGGGAAATGCGCTTTCGATAGCCTGGTCGAGGACATTTGTCTACGCCTTTCCCCCCATTCTACTGATCCCGAGATTGATCAAGAAGATCAAAGTGGAACCATGCAGGATGATCCTAATAGCCCCTGCTTGGTCGAGACAGTTCTGGTACACGGAGCTCCATCTGCTATCGCTAGCTCCTCCTCTTCCCTTGAGGGCTATTCCAGATCTCCTCACAATGTCCGAAGGACAGGTTTGGCATCCAGATCCACAGTCGTTACACCTGACAGCATGGCTCCTGAGCAGCGAGAATTTATGAATCTCCTCATCTCAAACGAAATTAAGGAAGTCCTCTCCCAAGCGAGAGCTCCTTCCACAAACAGGACTTACCGCTTAAAATGGAAGAGATTTTGTATTTGGTGCAGGAGACAGAAAGTTACCCCTTTACTTCAAAACGTCATCAGCTTCTACCTTATCTCTTGTCCCTGGCTAAGTCGGGGCTGGCCCATTCTTCTATAAAGGTTCATTTGGCAGCCATTTCAAGATACAGACGATCGGAGTCAGGTCCTTCGTTGTGGTCTTCCAGACTTGTGAAACAATTTTTAAAAGGCTTGTTCCGGGTCTCTCCACCAGTGAGGCCTCCGCCTCCTACCTGGCACCTAAATCTAGTCCTCACTCAACTCATGAAAAGCCTATTTGAACCAATTCATCGTTCAGAGATGAAGTTCCTTTCATGGAAATTGTCTCTCCTTCTTGCTCTCACATCGGCAAGACGTATTGGAGAATTGCAGGCTCTCACAATCCAAGAACCTTTCCTGCAATTTAAAAGAAACACTGTTATTTTGAGAACTAACCCAAGGTTCATACCCAAGGTGCCCTAGAACTTCCACTTGAACGAGCCGGTTATTCTGAAGGCGTTCTTTCCTCACCCGGCTACACCAGCGGAGCAGTCACTACATTCTCTGGACGTTCAACGATGTTTAAAATTCTATTTGGATCGTACCAAGGGATTTCGGAAATCCTTTCAGTTGTTTGTTGCCTTTTGTGGTCCAAGCAAGGGTCTCCCGCTGTCAAAACAGGGGATTGCAAGATGGATTACAGGTGCCATTCTACATTGCCATACTGCAGCAGGTAAACCGCTGACTGGCAGGGTTCGGGCACATTCCACAAGATCAGTGGCATCTTCAACAGCCCTCTTCGCGGGGGTGCAGGTTAAAGATATTTGCAGAGCTGCTACCTGGAGCAGTATCCACACCTTTACTAAGCATTACTGCTTGGAATCCTTACAGCAAGAGGATGCGTCAGTGGGCCAGGCTGTCCTGAGGAACCTATTCCAATAATTGGTGAGCTTTTCCTTTCTATCCCACTTTCCGTTATTTTGCACATTTTGTATCTTTATGTCGTGTTGGCTATTGCAATGTTTTATGACCCAAATTGTGTTTTTTTTTATTGCTAACTGCTTGCTACTCTGATACAAAAGCATGGGAATCTATGAAAGTTCCAATACTGGGGCAAGAAAACAAGTTACTTACCTGTAACTTTGGTTCCCCAGTATTGGTAACTTTCATAGATTCCCATGCGCCCACCCACCTCCCCGGGGAAAGCTCAGCCTTCAGCAGATATGGTGACTGTTACACAACGGCTACGAAAATCTGAGGCTCTGAGGTTCCTTCAGGAGGGTTCTATGGGGTGAGTCTCTTCTGATTGGCTGATGCCTAAGTTTGGTCTCTTCTACAAAAAAGAGGCGGATATGCTACAAAAGGGAATGAGGCCTAGGCCTTTTTCTTTCTCTTTTGTATCTACTGCTATGTTATTTTTGTTACCGAGACTCCCATTCTGACGACGGGGAATGATACAAAAGCATGGAAATCTATGAAAGTTACCAATACTGGGGAACCAAAGTTACAGGTAAGTAACTTGTTTTCTTGATGACACAAGAATAGAAAGGCTAGCAACAGTGAAGATGGAAGAATTACATAGCTAACGAAAATTATTTCAGATTTTCACAGGTCCCCCTTTTTTTCCCTACCACCAGCATTTTCATGGCAAGCTCACCTCCATGAAAAGATTGGCTGTGGGGAAATTTGTTTTGCGGTGCCGTAGCAGATCCTGGAGGTTGCGGCAGTCGGACCACCTAAATTGTAATTCAGCAGTCGGCTGGACCACTACTGTGGATTTGGCTGTCCTTTGGACCGCCAAACCTGTAATCTAGCACTTAGTGTCCAACACCTTCTTTAAATTGGTTTAGATTGGACTGGGAATAGGAAATGTTGCTGCTGTAGTGCCGACACCTTCTCCAAATTGGTTTAGATTGGAGTGGGAATAGTAATTGTCCCCATTTAGTGTCCAACACCTTCTCCAAATTTGTTTAAATCAGAGTGGGAGTAGTAAATGTCACTCTTTTAGTGTACAACACCTTCTTTAAATTACTTTAGATTGAAGTGGAAATAATAATTGTTACCTATTTAGGGCCCGATTACGATGTTGGATGGACTCGTTCTGGAACTGTAACCGAACAACCTCCTGTCTTCTGTTACAGCCCAGGAATTAGGATGCGACCGTACTATGTTCGCTCGTATGCCTTTACTTACAATGGGAGCATGCATTCAGAACGGAATGCATGCTAACATTGTAAAGGGCAGAGGTGCCATTCATCCCTGCACCCGGTGGCAGGCACTTCAAGGTGCCTGCCACCGGGTGCAGGGATCAAGAAGGGGCATGGCCACCATTCGGCAGCCTGGCACCCTTGGGGGCCCTGCTGGGGGCCCCCAATGCCTTTTTGTGCTGGATAGGCCAGCACAAAAAGGGAGTGGGAAACTGCCATTGTAATCCCTCGGCTGGAAAGACATTCCTGACATAAATAATCTTCCCATCAACGCAGACGCCCTGGCAGTGAGGGGCAAGGGTGCCTTCATTGGCACTAGGCTTCTAAGTTTAGCACCAGCGCAGGCGGAAACGCAGGGCTGCACCATATTGTTGTAAATATGGTGCAGCCCTGCATTTCTGAAGTGGCGGAGTGCGGTGTTAAGCCAGGAAAGCTAGCACCGCACTCTGTCACTTCATTGTAAATATACCCCTTAGTGTGAAGTTCTTTTGTTAAATTGTATTTCCATGTAGTAGGAATAGTTCATGTTAGTTCATTAGTATTGTTAGTGTTTAGAAAGAGAATTTAAAAAGTAGTTAATTGCACATTTGTAATAAATAACATTATTATTTACATATTTTACATAAAATAAAGACGTAATACAATTTTCAATTTTTATTTATTTTTTCAGAGCGTATTTAATGTATATTTTTACCTTTTTAAACATATGTATGTTTAGTTAAAAACATTTATATATTGGTAAATAAAACTATTTTTAATACATTTTTATTATTTTACAGACAATATAAACAATATCTAAATAGCATTGTATGGTGTACATTTCCCAGGTTTTTTTCTATTGTTTAACATTTTTTTTTAACATTTCTTGAATTGTTTTATATATATATTTTTAGCATCATTTTAACATAAGTTTTTAAGTATATATTACATAATTGTATATTTTTTATACTCATATTTAATGTATACTTTACAATTTGTACAACATTTTTTCACATGTTTTACATGTTAAATAATTATTTACATTTTGTAATATATATATTCAGCTTTTTTCACCCATTTTCCCTTGGGAGATAGCATTTTCTTAATTTCATTTAGCTGCCATTTTGTTTTTTTTACTGTTACCTTCTGTTTTGTAATTTTTAGTCTATTTTATGGGATCCAGGTCACGGTAAGGTGCCGTTTGAAGGATCAGGTAAGTCCTATTTAAAGGGTTGTTTAGGGTTTTGAGGGTAGAGAGGATGTAGTGGGAAGTACAGTAGTTAGTTACATGTTGTTTGGGTTTTTTGTACATTTGGGCCCGATTAGGATTGCGGTGAATCCGCATCCTCTGGGCCGGCGGAAGCCACCGCCGGCCCGGAGGATGCGGATTCACAGCTGCGGTGAGAGAAAAGACCCCCCGCCAGATTAGCATGGCATGGGGGTCATCTGCGGACGGGGAGACCGTCCGCCGCTCTAATATGGTGGCAGTGTCTATCAGACACCGCCAGCCATATTAGGATGCATGGGGAAACATGCGGAAAAGCATGTGGTCTTCGGCGTTTCCCAGGGTGTCGGGGGTGGGGGGTGCACATGTGGGGTGCACATGGGGGGTACCTATGGTACCCCTCAGCATTTACATGCACAAAGCGGCAGGCACAGCGCGGTGCCTGCCGCTTTGTGCATGTAAATGTTAAACATGCATTTTTTCCCTTGCGGAGGGTGCTGCTTCAAGCAGCACCCGCCGCAAGGTTAAACATACAGAATGTGACCGCCAGGGTGGCGGTCACATCCTAATTGCACTGGAGGGACCGCCGCTGCCCTTGCGGACGGTCCCTCCACCTCGGGGGTGGCGGACGTACGCAGGTCCGTCCGCCATCCTAATAGGCCCCTTGATCTTATTAATTGTAGTGTTTTTCACTAGTCTGTAGGTGTGGGTTTTCATACTCTGTTTTAGTAATTTATCGCTATGTTTTTGTTACATTGTGATATGTTACTTGTTTTATGATGATTAAGTGTAATGTATATATGTACCTTTGGGAATGTCATTTTTTTTGCTGGTGGTGTTTTGTTTTACTTTGCAGGAATTCCAAATGCATGGGCATTTGGATTTACTGTTTTTATTTAAAGGAAATATTTTTGGGTGTATTAGGGCTCCCGGTTTTATAGTATTTATTCTTCTAACATTTCTGTCTGTATTTATCCATATTTATTTTTGGGCCATTTTATGTATTCTTATTTATTTTATGTTTTGATACTAAATGGAGTCGTAAAATGTTATATTTTCTCTTTTATTTCACTGATAAAAATTCACATGTACTTGCTGCCTGTCACATTTTAGCAAATTAGGCAGCCAAATATAACAAAACACTACACTGACAGGTAAATATTAACATTTATATAGAAATATATGTTAACATATGCCTGTATTTACGGGAATCCAATCTTGTTTTTAAATCCCCATGGTGTCTATCTGCTTAGCAGTTGGTCTGGAATTTATGAAGGACAACAGAGTCACTTACAGGAAGTACAATTTTCTGTATTTTTCCACATTTAAAAATAAACACAGACGGGAAATAGACTGTTTTCTGTCTGTATTTATCTTTAAAAAAACTGTAAAAATGGAAACTGGAAGCCTTATTTATAATAAACCAATGTTTGTAACTTTGATTTCCTTTTTTTCAGATGTATTTCCTTTTTGGGGGGATTTTAAACACTTTGGGCCCTATTTTGATGTCGGTCAGCAAGCCTCCGACCTGCAGTCAAAATACTGGTTGTTTCACTTTCAACCGCCGCATTACAATGCCGGCGGTCAAAAGTGAAACCGGACCGTTATTTCCGCTGACATACGATGTGGAGCCCGTTGGCCTGTTGGACCCGCCACGTAATCCCTTAAGGACGGCGTTTCCGCCGTTCGGATTACAAAGCTGTTTCCCCACAGGCTTTCCTTGTCGGGCTTTCTGACATGGAAAACCTAGTCGTAAAGCGACTTTGGGGCCCTCCAGCACAACCCCCATTCCTCCATGACCTACCATTGGGGGATGCACCCAGTGACCTAGGATATCGAGCATTTGTCTAATTTTACTGCACAAAGAGTACCTAAAACCCTGTATATGAGCCAATCACTACTCACTATCACTCTATAAGGAAGGGCAGTTTTGTTCCGTTCTGTTGTGTTATGTGTATTTGTATAGCGCACACCTCATCCAGGAGGGTATCCTAGTGCTGGATGGGCTGAGCCAGGTTCAGGGCTAGGTGAAGATCCTGGTTTTCAGTATTTTTGGAATTCAAGCACTGAGTAGGTGTCTCTTATGTGCACGGGCAGGTCCTTTCAGGTTTAGGAGAGAGCAAGGAGGTAGGAGAAGGCCCAAGTGCTGGATCTGGTTATGCATATGTATGCAGGGGTGTCTACAAGTAGGAGTCTGGCTGAGCTAAGGTTTCTGGTAGGTTTGCAGAAGTTTATACAGATGTTGAGGTATGTGGGCCCAATGTTGTGTAACACTCTGTACCTGTGCAAGAGGAGCTTGAATATTGTGCATTTGTGGATTGCGAACCAGTGGAGCTCTATGAGTTTCGGGATCCACTCACCTGAAAACCGGGTACCGCAGGAACGAAGATAGTCCATCCTCTCACCTGCAGGCTAATCCCTAACACCCCAAGAAATATAGAGTGTGGTTGACCAGCCCTTAGGGGAAAAGGAGGAATAACGGGAGAAGGAAAGGTATGGGTAGACTGTTCCATTGGATGGTAAGATAGGTGGCCAGGTTCCCCTCAGGTGCTGTTGCTTTATTCAGAACACGGTACACAGATGCCCAAAGACTACACGGACCCTTTGCAAGAAAACACAGAGACGTGATAAGTCACTCCACATATGTACAACAACAACCACAAGGCCCTTTTTCCACCAACCTCAATAATCACACTCACCAATGGCTTATGAATAGGGGATTAAGATTTCCACACTTCTATTATCCGCATAGGAATGTATCTTGTATTACACCATGTACTCCTATTACGCACATAGGAGCAGAGCCATGCACAAATGTCCCAAAAGGGAACATTGTCTCAGAACTTTTACCCAGATTCTCTGGCAATGGGGAGGCAACAGGAGAAAGAAAGCACAGCAAGAGCCAAGTGGAAAAAGATTCAAGGCTTCTTGGATGGGAATAAGGTGGTCATGTGGTGAGGATAAACGCCCATGAATATTGTCACGGTGCACTGACGGGAGGAAAAGGGAAAAAAACGGATGTAGCGCATAAATACAGCAAAGAAAAATAAGAAAATTCAATCCAGGAAATGCCCTTGGGTGAGGTACTTCAAGGTGGCTTTCAGGGAGGGGCTTCCGGCAGAGAGGAGGAACATGGCGGCCGCTACCTAAATGGCCGTAGCCACCTTCTTTCCCCCATGGAGCAGCTGTTTTCCTGCATTTTTATGGAGTACTTGTAGACCCATATGATATTTTCTTTGAAAACTTTCTGTTAACCCTGCGCATTATTCTGCACTGTACCGGCACTGTACCGCTGCCGATCGAGCATGCCCCCGGACATTGGTGTGCGTCAGCCCGCTCATGGTGAGAGACGAGAGACCAGCTGGAGGAGAGACCCACACGACCGAAGCGAAGGGGATGGTGTCAACGTCTGCATCTCGACGAACCGGTATTGGCTGTGGAAGGAGGCGGCCAGTCTACGGACGAGGCGTGATTCCGCCTTGTTTGAGTTCCGGGTCAATGGTGGCAGAGCCAGCGGGAGTTTTTTTAGAGCTGACGCGGCGGGAGAAGCGGGGAGAGCTACTACAGAAATCGCAAGTAGCGTTGTGTCCAGGGAGCGAAGCGGTGTAAGCTTCGAGGCAGAGTGTTGCTGGGGGGGCAGAGGGGGTGAGAGCAGCACACGGGCCAGTGCTTTCAGAGGACTTAACCCCCAAATAAATAACAGCTATTTTAAGAGTACCTCGGTAAGGTGTATGGATGTAGAGGGAAGCGGTGACAAGGGCTTAGGCGCTGGTGGTGGTAAAGAGATTACAAACGGAGCTAGTAACACCGAGGAAAACCAGTTCCCTGAAATAAGAAACAGGTATACATTAAGGGCAAGGACAGTGTTAAATACATCCAAGGGTAAATCTGCATATCCACCACGCATATCACCCCCTATCTTGGAAATAAAGGAACGTGCAAGAAGAGGAAAAACTAGGCAGAACACCTCTGAAGAGTATCTAAGCCCTAAAAATATTAAAAGCAGGGGTAAAAACAAAGGAGCTAAAGTGGCAGAGGCAAGCATAAAAGTTACCCCCTCACTTAAAACTTACTATAAAGTAATGTCTAATACCGTCACTACAACCTCTGTTTCCAGCTGCCACACATTGGAAGCTCGACCTTCCCAGCATACAATCTCTACTCAGCCTGCTCAGAACAATAAGGCTAATCAATCTCCTCGGCACTCTCAGCCTACCTCAGTTACCCCGGGGGCAAACACCTTAGGAGGTTCGCCACAGGGAGGGGTCGGAGGGAGCAGCACCGATAACTGTACCGTCCCAGTGGAAGTAGAGGTAACAATACATCCAGACATAGGTCTAACTAATCGATATTTGGCATTAGAGGAGGATGGTCCAAGTGGCATGCAGGATATCATATCATCGGCTAGAAGCTCAGATATGCTGAACACAGCGCAAGACGCGCCAAAACATCAATCTGACCCCTCCGACAGTACGGATACAGGCACTGAGTCCCATAAAGATAAACCAGAAGCAATTGCAGGAACGTTGGCCGCTATACTATTGGCCATGAAGGAAGAAATCACCAGTAGGTTTACAGTATCGGAAACTAACCAAGCTGAGATGGCCAACAGATTTACAGTATCCGAGGCCAACCAAGCAGCAATAAAAGCTTCATGTGAAGAACTGACCAAGAGGGTAGATGAGGTAACTCTCAGGACCGAGGCTATGGAGTTGGAACTCCCTAAGATTAAGGAGTCGATGAGCACTTCTGAAGCAGAGGTTACTAAGCTGTCTGTACAGAATAAGGAACTCAAGGTAGACATTGAGCGCTTGGAGAATTATTTGCGTCGGAATAATCTAAGAATCCTGAATGTGCCGGAGTCCATGGAGGGGGCGATATTAAGGGCTTTGTCATATCCCTACTGAAGGGGACAGTATTAAAAGATACACGAGAGGTAGACCTGTTGCACGACATACAGAGGGTACATCGCGACCCTTTTAGGAGAAATCTTACAAAACAGAAACCCAGAAAGATCCTGGTGAACTTTTTGACATACACCATAAAAGAACAGATCCTTTCCAACGCACTAAAAGAAGGCCCCATACATTTCAACAGCTTGAACCCCTTTACCTTCTATATAAGATCCGATATATCACATATCACCGCAGCAAGGCAGTGGGAGTTGGGGAAAAGGCTGGAGGAGTTGAACAGCCTAGGAGCCAAGGCGCAGTTAAAATTCCTGGCACAGTTGAGTGTAATGTGGAATAACCGTATGCACCAGATTAGGTCAGGGCAGGAAGCTGACGCTCTCATAGCCGAGATCAGAGACAGAAAAGAGGGGCAGGGGTCGAAATAGATCAAGGTTAAGACAGATTAATGGGTCTTCAATTAAAAATGAAGTGTAATCAGTAAGAAATTTTGTAAATAAATAACTGGGATTACATAGTTGCTTCGGGGGGGGAGATGGCTAAATAGGCTTTTGCCTATTAGTAGGGAAGGTTCCTCACGGGGCAATGGGAGGGGGGGTTTGGGTAGGAGGGGGGGCACGTGGTGGGGGTGCAGTGGGAAAAAAACGATTTTTTTTTTTACCTCATCTAAACCTTCTGTACATCCATGTAAATTCTTGCCTCAAAAAAGGGTCGTTGCTTTCATGTAGGAAAAGAGGACAATGGCAGGTGTGATTTTAAAAAATAGAGGGATAATATTTGTCACATGGAACGTCAATGATTTAAGGTGCCCTCGGAGGCAGAGGTTAATTCTTAAACATTTAGAACTATCAACTGCACAAATATGTCTATTACAGGAGACACACCTACCCCCGCAAAGGGAGGATTGGCTTGAAGTTGCATTCTCTATGGCATGATTGGAGTATGATGAAGTGGAGGATAAGATCACGAACATTTGGCACCCCCTCGTGAGCTGGGGTAAGAACCTAAGATTACTGTAATATCATTGGTCTTATGATTACACCAGGGTCCCTTACAAAATAATGGGACTGGTCGGACGACCCAAGCGAGTGCGGTAAGCCGTAGGGGCGCCAGATAACGAAGGCGGCTTCATAAGACCCGCAGAGGCTTGAAAGGTGAGATGAGGACCAAAAAAAATAAAAAGAGGTACTTCAAGGTGGCGTGCAATTAGCAGTCTCGGTATGCTGCAGGACTCCATTGGGCCATCGCAATCGTGGCATAGCAAAATATTATGAAGCAGCAAATCTGGAGCTGGCATGGTTGAGTTCCTTCTCACAGGAAGGATCTGTAAGCCAAGTGCAGAGGAAAGGCTTTGTACTGCTTGAATCAGCTGTGTGTGTATTCAGTATGGTGGCTTATAGCTGGATTTCGGTATACGTGATCTCGCATGGTTACATGCCTTCTCCGAAGGCATGGAGATGGAAGGAGGACTATCAGTAAGTGGTACCAGGAAGCTGCTGAGGGTCATGCAACTATCGCTACTCTGTGTGCTGCACTATATGCAGTGCAAACATGGCTCTATTAGCCACTTCCCCCAAAGCCTCCAGCATTCATGACAATCAACCAGGACTCACACCACTAGCAGCACATGAAAAGGAGAGGCTGGCGCGCCTAAGCTACCCACACCAGGTGTGAGAAAGTGGAGGGGTCTTGGGTAACCAGCATTTGTCTAAAAGCAATGTGAGTGACTGCATACTGTGTACGCAGCACAGTCTACAAAAATGAGGTGCTGTAACATGGAGGTATGAAACACCATCTTTACATGCTCAGGTTCTTAAGTTGCCTTCTCTCATCTTAAACACAATGACATTTGACACATGTTCATTTGAGTGCACCCACAAGATAACATTCCTCCAACACAATCAGCCTACAATACCACTTTGTAGGCACTCTATCAGAACACCTTGAACACCCCTGTACAAGGGCTAATTTCAGTACACAAGATGTTATTTGTTTTTGGCCACTTGGCGACAGAGTTATCACAATAAAATAAACAAGCATTTGCAATGCAATCGGCCTCGCCTTTGGGACCTTATAAGTATTTATCCATGCAGCACATTGTGCTGGGTGCTGTAATATCTACTGTTGTTTAACATGGAGGCTTCAACACTTATCGGAGAAGATCCATGGGCGTGGAGAAGAGAAGGGTACTGCGTCAAAGGCTTTGCAGCTGGGTCTGGAAAGTAAGTTAGTTGTTGAAGTTCTTTGATGGTACTCAGACTAGTGTTACTCAGTATAAGCAGTCACTCACGGGATAACATCATTAGCCTCCAGGCCTCCACCTGCAGATATTTACTGGGCAGGTCTGCCATGCCAGATCCTTACCCCCTTCTTCATCTTATTTGGTTCGCTAACTGTAATACGGGTTTTTCAACCAGTCCTCTTCATCTATTGGTCTTTTGCAGTCATTCACATTTCCTCCACCCACTGCAGGATATAGCATGGAGTTATGGGGGCAGCCTACTTTAACCAGGCTAACTTCACTGCTAGTCACTGACTGCCCTTTCATAAGGAGCACATTCACACACTAAGCAGTTCCTTCAGGTGCCAAGAACTACTCTAGCAACATGTGCATTTTAAGGCCCGACGAAATTGCTTTATGCATTTTTTTCCTTTAGATTAACGAGGGCCCAGCTTCTTCTTTAACAAAGCTTTGCAAATAACTAGCCACAATAAAACAAGCAGTGGCAAAACCAAATGGCTACCGACCTTCGACAGACCTATGGGTTTTGCTAATGCTTATGCTAAAGGATTTCTATACCAAAAATGCAGAAGAAGTTTTATTCGTTACTGAGTCTGGGTAAATCGGCCAATGGAGTATCAATCTTCTCTCTTTACAGCAGGGCAGCAAACTGATTCAGCAAAAGTGAAAAAATAAATGTGTGGAAACTGCGCAGAAAGAACTGGGAATACGTTCAGGGATGTCATAACATAATTGGTTTCTTCAAATTAAAATCATGAGTGAAAATGACAGGACTTGCATTCAAAGATGAAACGTAGGGCTGAATTTTGCCGTAATTCGTGTTTCCATGAGTTTTTTGAATGACCTCCAGTTCCAAGAAACTACGTTAAGATAAAAGGGGGTAATTAAATTTAATAGAAGAATATAGGGGCATATTACCAAGCTATAGCGATAATTATCACTAAGCTTGGTTAGCGGGCATTAAAATATCGCCGCGCTCCGACGATTTTTACGGCTGAGATACCTTGATATTATCAAGGTTTATCTCAAAAGCGGTAAAAATCGCGGGAAATGCATGAATATCGCTGTAAAATCAGCGATATTCATGCATTATCGTGACAATGCTCTTAGCCATGTTATCCACCTTCCATTGGATAACATGGCTAAGAACTGCTCTGGGCAGGCGTTAGCTTTTGGAGATAATCGCGCTTAGCACCTCCACTTCCAGATTCACACCGACCCGAAGACGACCCTCAGAGGCACCCTCGTCTACAGACCACGCTCACAATTCAGCGAAGACATCACAGACTTCATCATCCCACACGCCCTCCCCTCCGCCGACTACATCCTCCTAGGGGACCTCAACTTCCACCTGGAGAACATCAAGGACCGCAACACCGTCGCCCTGTTGGACAACCTCGCCAACCTCGGACTCAAGCTACTGGTCAACACCCCCACCCACTACGCCGGCCACACGCTTGATCCCGTCTTCTCATCCAGCAAGCACATCACCTTCAGCCACTCCACCGGACTCCACTGGACCGTCCACTTCAGCTTCAGAAAAACCACAACCCACCACCACCCGCAACAGGTCCCTCACAGAAGCTGGAGCAAGATCACCGCCGACCAGCTCACCACCTTCCTCAGCCAGAACCCACCCGCCAGCACAACGGACCCCAACGAAGCAGCCCGCAACTTCACCCAGTGGCTGACCGCATACGCCGACTACCTCGCACCACTGAAGAACCCTCCCAGCAGGCCCAGGAGCAAGAAGGCCCCCTGGTTCACCGACGAACTCAAAGACTCCAAGAAGACCTGCCGCACCCTCGAAAAAGCCTGGCTCCTCAAGCAGACCGCTGACAACATGACAGCCCTCAAACACGCCACCCGCAAGCACCACCAGCTCATCCGCACCACCAAGAAGAAATCACTGAAGACACAGCCCGCACGATGAACACCATCTACTCCGGATCTTCAACAAGGCCGACTCCACCATCGCACCCCAACTCCGGGACGTCATCAACACCTCCTTCAACACCGCCACCTTCCCGGAGAGCTGGAAGCATGCCGAGCTCAGCGCCCTACTGAAGAAACCAACAGCAGACCCCACCGACCTCAAAAACGTCCGCCCCATCCCGCTTCTTCCTTTTCCTGCCAAAGTCATCGAGAAGATAGTCAACAGACAGCTTGCCGCCTTCCTCGAGACGAACGGATCCCTCGACCCCTTGCAGTCCGGTTTCAGAGCCAACCACAGCACCGAGACCGCCCTCATCGCCGCCACCGACGACATCCGAGCCCTGCTCGACAACGGGGAAACAGCGGCACTCATCCTCCTGGACCTCTCCGCAGCGTTCGACACTGTCTGCCACCGCACCCTAGTCCAACGCCTCAGCAACATCGGCTTCCAGGAGAAGGCACTGGAGTGGATCATCTCGTTCCTCGCCGGAAGAACACAGAGAGTCCGCCTCCCCCCGTTTCGTTCCGAGGCCACCGAAGTCATCTGCGGCGTCCCGCAAGGATCATCACTCAGCCCCACCCTCTTCAACATCTACATGAGACCCCTTGCTACCATCGCACGCCAACACAACCTCAACATCATCTCCTACGCCGACGACACCCAGCTGATCCTCTCCCTCACCAGAGACCCGACACCGCCAGAACCAGCCTACACGAAGGGATGAAAGACGTTGCCGAGTGGATGAAGAACAGCCGCCTGAAACTGAACTCAGACAAGACGGAAGTCCTCATCCTGGGACCATCACCCTCCGCATGGGACGACTCCTGGTGGCCCCCAGCCCTGGGCACCGCCCCCAAGCCAACAGGCCACGCACGCAACCTGGGCTTCATCCTGGACTCCTCCCTCTCGATGACCAGACAAGTCAACGCCGTCTCCTCATCATGCTTTCACACCCTCCGCATGCTTCGCAAGATCTTCCGATGGATCCCGACAGATACCAGGAAGACGGTCACCCAGGCCCTCGTCACCAGCCGACTGGACTATGGAAACACCCTTTACGCCGGAACCACAGCCAAGCTACAGAAAAGACTCCAATGCATCCAGAACGCCTCCGCCTGACTCATCCTGGACATCCCCCGACGCAGCCACATCTCCAGCCACCTGAGGGACCTGCACTGGCTCCCCGTCAACAAGAGGATCACGTTCAGGCTCCTCACCCACGCACACAAGTCTCTCCACGACCTGGGCCCCAAGTACCTCAATGACCGCCTGACCTTCTACACGCCCACCCGCCAGCTACGGTCTACTAGCCTCGCCCTCGCCGCCGTACCACGCATCCAAAGAGCCACCGCCGGAGGCAGATCCTTCTCCTACCTGGCGGCCAAGACATGGAACTCCCTGCCCATCCACCTTCGGCTGACCCAGGACCACCTCGCCTTCAGGAGACAACTCAAGACCTGGTTGTTCGAGCAGTAGCGGACCCCTTCCCCCAAGCGCCTTGAGACCCTTCCGGGTGAGTAGTGCGCTATACAAGTGGTTTGATTGATTGATTGATTGATTGATACACTGCGCACTACAGCTGGTAGATTAGCCCACCGACCTATGTTAGGGGGATTCAAACTTGCACCTTCCAGGTTACACTGCGCTAGTTTACCGACCAGAAATAACACTCCGATTAAGAAAATTGGATTTGATAGTACATTAAAGTGAGTATAAACGTGTTTATACAAAGGGAAGGCCGGGCGAGTCAGACGTCCCAAACAAAAATCTGGCTGACCGTCCTGAAGACAGTTTTTCGAGAATTCAAATAAGGCGTCTTGTGAGCGTTTGTCCCGCTGGTCCCTCCCACGAATACTCACCCAAACCTATTGTACAGAGTGCTGCTGTGAAATTCCATCTGTATTCGGCACTGCGGGAGACCATGACTGCACAGAAGCTATGCACTTACATACCCACCCCTCACCCACTCCTGGTGTTAGTGGTCGGAAATACAGGCCAAATTATAGCTTCTACGATGGCGCTATAGTTAGGTAAGCCCTGTTGATCAATGGTTTGTCAAACTTTCAGGATTTATTAAGTGGACTGAAAAGTGTCCAGATGTAGTTTAGCTTGCAGCACAGCGCTATAAAAAGTTTG
This sequence comes from Lissotriton helveticus, assembly GCF_964261635.1. Lineage (NCBI taxonomy): Eukaryota > Metazoa > Chordata > Amphibia > Caudata > Salamandridae > Lissotriton > Lissotriton helveticus. The sequence goes on along the minus strand of NC_136068.1, from coordinate 1,621,217,520 downwards.
CAAATAAAATAACTACACTCCATTAAAGTGTATCAAAAACCAATTATCTTTTCTGGAATTATCGGTTCCAAATAAAACATGAATGTGAGGCAGGGCAATACACGAAGTGCAAAGTTCAGACAAAAGCAAGCAAACAGTAACTGGTGGCGCTATGGTTTGTGTTTACACCCACACCCTTTTCTCAGTGACAGCCACCAAGAGAGAAGGCACATGCCAATAGCACCTTGAAGAAGGGAAGGATTTCAAAATAAGTAAAATGGCAAAGAAACTGGCAGATAATATGTAACACATAAGTGCGGGCAGAGTCTGCAAGGAAGCTGCAGGAATATATACCGCTTGCATTGAGGGTTGAATTCAATACAAGCAGAGATCCCAAACAGTGTACAGTAGGAATGAAATGCCAGTGTAGCGTTTACTTGAATCATATAAAATAAAGAGCCCCACCCTTCTTTCTGTGGGCTATAATCTAATATCCAGAGTATGTACAAGGTACTATAAACAATGACATTTTGAAAACTCTGCTTTACGTGGCATGCAAGAAAGCATTACTGTATGGTGTTGTCAGTCCCATCTGGGTGTATTTAAAGTGAAATGGGCCAGCAGCTTGAACTGTGAACCCCGCGGTACTCCCTCACTCACCTCCCGGGCTCGTGGGCCCTTGCCGCGTTGGGGCTGCAGGAAAGTGCGGGCGGTGTAGAAGATTTCCTCGCTCGAAGGTAGTCCTCCTCCAGGCTGCTGTACCCGCTGCTCATGCAGCTGCTCCGTGTCATCTAACCGATGCCCGGGGACAGGGCGGCGAGGGGCTGTCTAGCTCCTCGAAGCAATCACCAGGAGCTATATGGGCGCCGGGCGCTCTCGTCCAGTCCCACTTGTTCCAGTTCCTCCCATCGTATGATTCTCTGGGCTTCCCTGCGGCACGCCCCTGTTGATCCACTCGCCGCCCCCACCCCCAGGCGCAGTGTGCGTTAATTAACCTCTTCAATGGGACGTCGGGGCTCACACTCGGGCTCCATAATGTAGTAATGTCAATGCCCACCACATGCTATTGTCTCTCGAGCTTTACCTGAATCACTTCCTGCCAATTGCCGCGCTTCGGCCCCTCCCAGAACAGCCTTATCTACTTGTGGCACCTCCACCTGCTCTTCGCCAACTACTCAAACAAGCATTTTCAATGCAATAGGATTCGCATTTACGCAAGACCTATTGCATTGCATCACCGGACAATGAGAGGGAGGGTGGGGGCATGGGCACGGACAACGGGAGTGGTGGCGGGGAGGAAAGGGGGGCACAAAGGAGTGCTCACAGTCCACATATGGTGTAACAGCCATGGGAGGTGACAAACATCGCCATAGCCATCAGAAGGAGGGACTAACAAGAATCAAAATGAATCAGAAGACAGCATTTATGAAGGACTAAGACACTAGCCAATGAAAAAGATGGGCAAGAGCGGGCGGAGCTTCCACAAAGCTTCCACGTCGTACTGAATACTGCATGCCTCGCAAAGCTGCAGCGCATGCACACTGCCGCTATAGGCTCGACCTAACAATAGTGGCCTCTTTGGGTATGCATAAGTTACTGAGCAAAAGGGTTCTAAACCTGTTACCACGATTTCCTTGGGATACCAGGATTTGTCCAAGGCAGCCCCTGCCCTGGATTTGGGGATAAAATTGATGGTCAATTGTGCTGCTGTATCCGCCATAATGTTGAGTAACATTAAATGGGAAGCTGTAGTTTTGGCGGTACGCCAACGTCTCACTAACTTAAATTCAAGAGCACAAAACTGGGAGATCCCTAAAATTGAGAAAAACTTTGCAACAATAGGCTGCGATAATTTGGGAGCCGTACCTAGAAAACCACAAATTAAGAGTTATTCTGAAATGGATAGCTCAAAGCAAGTGCCCGAATCTTCTAAGAAGAAATGAGATAATAAGAAACAGAAAGAAAAGACTAAGGGCCTGATTAAGAGTTTGGCTGTAAGTCTTTTCATGGTGGTGAGCCTGCCACAAAGAGGCTCATGGTGGGGCCCTCCCACCACGGGGATGCATTCAGGGGGGCACAACATGTCTGCTTGCACCCCCAGTTCCAGCACAGCATGGGCTTCAGAGTCAATGCCGTGCTGGAAGATACTTGTCTTTCCCATTGCAGGGAGCCTTTTTCAGGGCACCACCGTGTGAAAGGCAAAATGACCGTCCGCCCGCACAATGTTGAACTCGTGCAGGCTGTCTTTGCGCGGCTTTGGCTGGGCAAGTCTCTTCAACAGGAGTCCTCAGAGAAGCGCTATAATCTATTAACCGTGACAATATTAAGACACCTGACAAGTATCAGGATACTGATACACGTTCATCTCATTCCTTTGAGGAATCATCCGAAAAACGCTCCGAAAGAAGTGGACGGTCAGAGTGCAGATCACAGGAGTATGTGAAACCGAAGAAGGACTCACAACATTCTTCTGACTTCATAATACACAAGCATTTGCAAGGCAATAGGACTCGCATTTAAGCGAGACCTATTGCATAGCAAACAGGAGAGCGGGTGGTTGGATATTTGGGGTGCGAGAAGGCACGAACAACGGGAGTGGGGGGGCGGGAGAATAGGTACTGTTAGAACTGGCTATTTCTGGTAGGCTAAGGCTGACGCCAAAGCCAGGCAGAAACCACTATTCTAGTCAGGGCAAGGGAGTCACATGCCAAGATAACCCCTGCTCACCCCCTTGGTAGCTTGGCATGAGCAGTAAGGCTAAACTTGGAGGCAATGTGTAAAGCATTTGCGCCAGCATACAACAGCAACAACATCCTAGGCACACCACAAAAGGAACTCCACACAAGGTTATATGAAAATAACTTTTGTATTGTCAAAACCACATCAGATAGGAATCACACATGTACATTGTGCCAACTGGCACGGGCAATATTCACAAGGGATTATGTACAGGACAGGGCCACATGGGCCACTGTCAGAATCAACACTTTTAGAAATAGAATATAGGATATAAAATCACTGTAACACAAATTAGCAAGTATAGCACACAACCAGTAACTACTGGTAACAGGTAAGTACCACCTACGCAACCCTAACCACCTTAGGAGAATGTCACGCAGGGGACCAGGACCTCACTAGGACCACCTGTACTGGAAAGAACAACCACCTAAGAATAAAATACATTTAGGGGTATCAGTAAGAACACATTACACATGATGCATCAAACATTCAGAGGTGTAGGGAAGGAAAAACACATGATGCATCAACCAACACATTCAGAGGTGTAAAATCAAGGAAGACACATGATGCATAAAAACATTCAGAGGTGCCAGAACATAACTCAATAGCGCAAAAACACATGATGCATAAAAACATTCAGAGGTGTAAGATCAAGGTGCGTAATCATATTAAATGCATTACATTTCCTAGCACCACATCACATTGCGCAAAACTCACATTAGGCAATTACCATCACATAGATAATCACATTGCGCCTAAATAAAATCACATACCAGCCCCCATCTAATAAAGGGACTAAAGAGCCCTGTGTCCAGAATGTCAGGGCGCGCTGCCATGCAGCGCCAGTCAGGGGTGCGCCACCGGCGCAAAACCTAAACGTTGCAGGTGCCCACTACTTGCTGGGCACCTGGGAACAATCACAAGGGCCTAAACGTTGCAGCTGGCACTAAGTGCTGCGCAGCTGTAGAAGGCCTGGCACCTCTGTGCCATCTCTATCCCACACAGGGACTCTCTCTCCCTTGGCGCCTAAACGGTGCAGCTGCCCACTAATTGCTGGGCAGCTGGAGACAAAACTGCGACAGGGGCTGTCACTAGCCCCTAGAATAAATCTGCGCCCTCTGTTGGAGCCCCACAGGCTCTGAACTGCGCACGTTGGAGCCACACAGGCTCTGGACATTACACATGCCCCCAAGCGTTGGAGCCACACAGGCTCTGATACCACACATGGCCAAATGCTGGAGCCACACAGGCTCTTGGGACAATAATGTCCCCGTGGTCGTGGGAGCCTCGAGGCTCTGAACACAAATGCCCCCAGGGAGCCCCGTGGGCTCTAGACAACGTTGGGGCGACCCACTGCCAACCGGGGCCGCCCTGAATGCACCACCAGGATCACGCCCCTAGTTGAGCACATCACGGGCCTGCTAGCCCAGAACATAATTCTCCACGTTGGAGCGGCCCACTGAGCACACGGGGCCGCTCTGACTTCATCTCCCCCCCCCGGCACCACTACCACGGAGAGCCCCACACTTACCAGGCTCTCCTGGTGCAGGGAGCAGTCTCCGCTCGGAGGGGCGGCAGCGTCGCGCTGCCGTCTCTGGCGCCGGTCTCTTCCTCGCCCGCGGCGGGGGCCACCTCGCGCCCCCTCGTCCTCAACGGCTGCGGCGACGGTGCTTCAGCCGGGCCCCCTACTGGGGCCCGGGGCTCCTCTAGGCACCACGGGGCTCCCTCAGCTCATGGGAGCCCCGCAACACCTCTCCCCTCACTTCTTGGGTGCCGGCAGTGGGCACGAGACTCCTCTCGTAAAACCGGAAGTCCCGCCCGCCGCCAGGCAAAACATCGCCTGACTTCCTGGGTCTGAGGGCCGCCAATGGCAGCGCGGCCCCGGGCAGGGAGGCGAGCCCAGCGCCTCCATCTCGATCTCCGGGCCAGCGGCGGTGAAACACGGGTGCAACACGAGGGGTGGGCACCCTCGCCATAAATATAAAAATAAAAGCGCTTTCAAGCGCTAGGGGCTGATTACAGCACTCACAAGCGCTCAAAAGCAAAATAAAGCGCTCTTAAGCGCTAGGAGCAAAACAAAGGGCTCCCAGGCGCCAAGGGCAAGGCAAAGCGCTCCCAAGCGCTTTAGGACAATCAACAGCGCTCCCAGGCGGTAGAGCAAAAAGGAAGCGCTCCCATAGCAGAGGGGTCCCAGCATCCAGCAGGGGACCCCAGGAAAAGGTCTCCAGAGTCCATCAGGTATCCAGGGGCTGGGCAGGGCTCAGGGAGGCAAGCCTTCCCCTGAGCCCAAGCAGCAGCACGCCCCTGGCAGGATTCAAGTCCAAAAACAAGAACATTTTTAGAGTGTCACAGCACCCTTTTTATACCCAAAATCCTTTGTCTAAAGGGTGCAGGCAGTGTGAGAACCAGCTAGAACTGGTTATAGGGAATTCCTTTCACTGACCAGGCTAGGGACATCAGACGCACACCAGGGGGTGGAGCCAGCATTGTGTGGGGAAAACCCAGCCTCATTCAGGACCCTCAGTCCAGACAGTCAATCCACAAGCAGGCCCAGGCTCACTCCTCCCCTCACATCAGCATGCTAAACACTCCATTCACCACCGGGGCAGACCCTTCCAGACTCTTGGAGCCAGGCTCACCAGCCAGCCTCAGCCAATCACACGCCAGACACAAATTACACAAATATGCCAACTTCTAAAAGTGGCACTTCTACACTAGACACAATCATGCCGCATATATCATTATGCAGCATTCAATCTCACGAGTTCGTACATACCAAACTCGACCCTGCACTCCCCACACATCAGGAACTACCATGGTCATACGTATTCCCCATTCATTCCTGTGGGAGGGCAGGTCACTCACCACACATACACAGAGAGCTCACGCACTTTACACTGTAACACAGTGAAAAAGTGCGCAGAGGCCTAAAATCACCAACCCCAGGTTCCAGAAACAGGCTAGGAAAAAGCAAAAAGTTTAGGGGTGAACCTGCCAAAAAGGGCCAGGTCCAACAGGTACGGACAACGGGAGGGAGGGCACAGGAGAGAAAATAGTGCTCATGAAACACGAAGTAAAGGGGCCAGTAGCCATGGAAGGACACAAATGACGACATGGTCATCATAAGGAGGGACTAGCAGCCTATAAACCAATCGAAAGGCAGTATTTACAAAGGACAAAGACACAAGCCAATGTAGTCAACTACCACAGATCAACCCCAGAGCAGCGCTTGCAGGCTGACTCAGGGCTCAACCTAAAAAGGAATATAAACCTAGTCAGTCCAAAGCTCAATTCAGAAGGAAGAAGGTGGCTGGCCTAAATGTCAACCATGCTACAGATATTGAGGACACTGCTTTGGGAGTGGGTTCTGACCATGCTGGACAGCGCAGCAGAAGTCACAATAGTTCGCCAGAACCTGATGGATTGTCTGGTGGCAGCAGAGACGAGAGTGAGCGTCCTGCATCGATTATATGATATGCAACGGCATTTGGAGGGGCACATACCAAGATACATCAATGTTTTCTTTTGGGAAAATTTGTCATCCGGCTACAATATTCTTTTAGCCGAAACCTGAATTTGTGATGGATTGCCTATAGAGAGAAACTGTAATTTTGCTCGCTTTTTCCAACCTCATCCCAGAAACAGTAAAGGATTAATAGGCCAATGAGTTGGCTTTAGCATCAGCTCCTGAGTTATATCACAACCATGTGGGGGTGGGATGATGGATGCCAGAGAGGTCGACCCCTCAGTCTCAAAGACAATATCCCATTCAACATAAGGCTAAAAAATAAGTCAGAGAGCTACTCACACAACTTGAATAACTTGAATACCAAGGTGTAAATAGAAAACGGCACCTCCCCTAGTAATAACCCTTTTATATCCAGTAATGAAACGTGACCATTCATATAATCAAGTATTAGATTACAGACACCTGAACACAGCTACATGTACATTTGCAGTACAAAACATGCATAGCTCAGCACTGATGAGCAAAATAGTGCAAAAGAAGTGCAAAACCACCCTAGACAGCTCTAATGAACTTTTTTACCAAACCATAGTGCCTGAAAACAGGTATTTGACTGCATTTACGTGCTGGGGCCTCACAAGCAGTTCAGTCATTTGCCTCAAGGGTATACGAACAGCTCGGGTTGTTTTCAGCACGTGTTAGAGAATGTTTGCAAGAATATGACAACCAGGCATTATCCTCTGTTGATGACATGTATCTGACAATTTATGACCTTTCAACACACTCGGCAAATGTGATCACATAATATTGAATTTGCTCACATGGGCTAAGTTTAAAAAAAAGCCCACATCAATGTGCTATTTTTAGGATATGAGTTGTCAAGTGAAAGCAAAGGCCTAGCAACACGTTGCCTTGAGACTTGTGCACTTCTACAACCATCAAACACTTTAAAGAAATTCCGATCAATATTGGGTTTCCTGAGTTTTGGCAGAACTCACATTCCAAATTATTCATAGTGAGTTAAACCGCTCGACTACTTGATACGTCCAGACTTTTCAAGCACACAATGGACAACTTTTACACAACTTTTACGTTCAGTACAAGCGGGCATGCTACCTTCAACACACCTACATGCACGTATAAACACAACAAACCTGGCGAACTGTATCATTGCGGGTGCATCAAGATATACCTATGCTACATTTAACAAGGGAGAAACTGTATCAATTGCATATAAATCTCATTTATACACCATTGCCGATATTTGTTTTGCACCGTCAGAAAAGATTCTGACAGCGGTACAGACTGCTGTATTGAGAGAAAGATCCTTTGATCAGGGGAAACGCATTATTGTTGAGACTTCAGTTCAAATCCTTGAGGTTTTCACAAAGGCCAGCGTTCCTAACGATAAGGCTTTGCATCTGCGATGGATACTGTGAGCCAACTCTCTCACTGCAACAGATGTAGACTACAGATTTGACTCTACACTACAAACACAATCATACCTGCAATACGAAAATGAATACTCTCTGTTAATGAAGTCAGTCCTCTTGATAAGTATGATTACATCAGTTATATTGACAGTTCTGAACAACCTGCGATAGGGACAAAACACCAGGACTCTGCGGCGTGCTCCGCTCTTAAGGGTAGAATTTAGGATGGTGAATTCCAGCCTCATACAACCTATACGTGGTCACTAGATGATTGCACAACGCAGCTGGCAGATCTCAGGGCTCTAATTCTGGAACTGGAGAATATGGATACAGGATTCCCCAAACTGATTGTGTGTGATTTGAATTATTGTGTTCAGTCTTACATCAAGTATTTACACTATTTTATTTATTTTATTTTATTTGAAGAGTTTTATATAGCACTGGCTCGTCCCAGAGGTATCAGAGCGCTTTACATGAGAATATGCAAGTTACAAGTTACACATTACATACGTTACAAGAGCATAGTAAGACATAACAAAAAAAGAAGCAATGTTATGGTAATTAGTCAGAGAGAGGGGGAGGATGGGGACACAGCAGGGAGACTGGAAGAAAGTGTGTCCAAAGTCCGGCTGGGTAGGTGACGGCCGAGGGGGTGAACCCGGGCTGATCTCCTCTATAGCTGTCTAGGCAGCTCCACTGGGCTTCGGCCAAATTGCTCAGTCTCCCAGCACAGTTTATTTGCTAAAGTCTTGCAACTTTGCCACTAGCTCATCTCAGGTAAGCACCATTTGAGTAGATTGCTCACCTTCGTCCTGTGCTGGGCCCTACTCAGCTGATGTGAAGTCAATTTGCTACCTTGTTGGATACTTTTTGGTGTCATAGGGGTTGCTGCACGAATCTGTCCTGCTAAGTGCACAGCTCTCATTCTGATTTGTGTAAAATGGACCCAGGCGGAGCCTTGCTGGTGGGTTGTTGCACACTCGGTGGCAAAGCTTCCGGTAACAAGATAAGCAGTCCCTATTTTGCTGTCTTGCAATTGCTAAAGCTTGATCCACTCAGAGATGGTGGAATTGTGTAGGGTTCCCTTGATAGCGGTAGAGCAATAGTGAGGGCCGCTTGCTCAAGGGGATGTTAGGTCAGTGTGAGGGGGGAATGAACTACTGCAACACAAAATAGACGAAGAACCAGCATCCTAGGGTCAGGCAATACGCTGCTGATTGAGTGAGGGAAACTGCTGTGTATGTCTAGATTAAGTTAATGAAATCATACAGCGGGAAGACCATACCTGCTGGAAGATCCTAGTGGGTCACTGCAGACAGTTTGCAGCTGATTTAGTGTAAGAGTGCAGACGACTCACTTCAGCCGCCATCCTAGGGCCAGGCGACTATTATAAATGATCGCCGCAAGGCTAGGAACACTGATCATGGCAACAAAAGTTATCTTGCATTGTCAGAAGATAAGGCCGGTAAAAAACGTACAAAACGGGCGATCATGGCGAGCAATCCGGTTGTTTATTCTGTACCTTCTGAGCAGGTTTAATTGAGGTCTCTTTTCAACTGCCATTTTGAAGCTTCGCGTTTCTTCACCCGACGGGAATGCGGCGGTGATTTAGCTTGAACCGACATCTTCCATCAAGCTATGATAATCCGATTGCGGCAGAGCTCCATGCGTCAGCGTTGTGGAGGAATCGGGCCCCAGAGCTCCGGTGGCAGCTCGAATGGCCTCACCGGGGGGGAACCAGGGCGTCACCACTTCCCAGACCAAATGGTGTCTTCCTTGCAGAGGAGGGAGGCCGGGCGACGCATGCAGACCTCGGGAGAGAACAGTTCCACATGCGAGAAGTATGCCCAATGGTGCAAGGACAGTAGTTTCAATCCGCCTGGAGGTGATGAAGTCGCTGATCATCCGAGTCGGAGGGCTCGGTGTTGCTGAAGAGCAGAGAGGTAGTCGAGGTAGGGGACGTCGGAGTTTAGGAGTTCATTCAGGCAGATAAGCCACTAAGAAATAGTAGATCCGGTCTCAAGTGGTCAAAGATGTAGGTATGTTTGGGGGTGGATGGTTGGGTAAATAGGGCAATATCTCCCAGTTTGGAGATCCTCAACCTGGAGGCTCCCGAGAACAGCTCCTACTCAGCGGCTATTTTGCCAGGTCTACACTACAGGAGCCAGATTGGATTCAGATATTCCAAAGGGTACACTGTAAAGCATAAAAAGCTTTGGGGATAAGTGGTGTTTCTATGACAGGGCAGGGTATTGTGAGTGTTGGTTGGTGGGTTGAAAGTGAGCCTGGCCGCAGAATTTTGTATGGTCTGGAGTCTGATCAGTTGATGGTTGTTCCAGCATTGAGATTGTTGCCTTAGTCCAGCTTGCAGGTGAAGAGGGCTTGAGTGACAGTTCTGCAGGTGTTGGCGGGGAGCCATTTGAAGGTGTTCTTGCGCATCTTAAGTGTGTGGAAGGAGGAGACGGAAACTGCATTCACTTGGCCAGTCATGATGAGTTAGATGTCGATTACTATTCCGAGATTCTTTGAGTAGGTTGCCGGGAGGGGTGTGACTCCAAGTTTGGCAAACCACCAGCTGGAGTCTCAGAGCAAGGTGTCTTTGCCAAAGATTACTATTTCTGTCTTGTCTGTATTGAGCTTGAGGTAGTTGGTTTTCATCCATCTGGCAACTTCGGTCATGCAGGCAGACACATTTGTCCTGGTGACTTGTCAGAGAGAAAGGGTAGGAGCTGGGTGTCGTTAGCATAGGATATGATGTTGATTTCATTGACATGGATGATGCTTGTGAATGGTGGGCATGTAGTAGTTGAACAGAGTGGTACTGAGTGAGTATCCTTGTGGCACTCCACAGATGAGGTTAATGGCATCTCGAGGTGAAGCCGGCCGCCCTGACCAACTGGGTGCGGATTGTCAGGAAGGAGCAAATCCAGTGAAGTGCAGGACCTTGAATGCCGGCTTCGTACAGTCATTGGATAAGAATGGGGTGGGAGACGGTGTACAAGGCTGCAGAAAGATCTAGTAGGATGTCGGCCTCTCTGTCACCTCTGTCCATGATCATTGTGATGTCATCCATAGGGGCAATAATGGCAGTCTCTGTATAATGGTTGGGCCTGAATCTAGGTTGAATGGTGTCGAGGAGGTCGTTGTCATTGAAGTGGATGGATAGGTGCTTGTTTATCATCTTTTCCATTAATTCTGTCTGGTAGGGTTGCAGGGAAATTGGCTGGTAGTTGGCTAGCACCTTCAGGTCTGCTCAGGGCTTTTTGAGGTTGGGGAGTACTGTGGTAGGTTTCAGGTAGGTGGCTGTGAACATTGATTCATTCAGGATTGGCATGAGGACTGCACTCATGGGGTCCAGTCATTTGATGAAGACGTGGTGAGGGCGGGGGTTCGAAGGTACTCAGAAGTGTATGGAATGCATGTTGGTTGCAGTCTGACATATACAAAGGGAAGAAGGGCAGTGTTACTGCTGTGCACGTAGGGGGTTTTCTTCGGATTTCTTATGGGCAGTCGAAGATGCCTCAACACTAAGGGCATCAAATTTCACCTTCCCCTGATAAACGTTCGGTAGACTCTACCTCGGATGATACAACACTAGACAAGCAGAGTATGCTGCTGGTGACTTTGCATACAGCGAAAGACCTTTGTAGGGCTATGGGGGCCTGATTGCTCCCCTTGTACTCTGGCGCTAGTGTGAGTGGTAATGCTGCCTGGATATGGTGGTGCGGGATGGGAGTGGTTACTGACGCGTGTTGATTGTGTGGCTTGCTTGCCCCTACACGCACACCCAAGTTCACTGATTAGTGGGTAATGGTCTTGTGCTATATGTTTTTTCTTTTCATTGTGCCTGAGTTTGGGCGGCTCGCCTTTGCCAGACTTCTCTGGGGATGGGGAGTTGGGGGTTTATCTGTTTGTTCTGTGGTTTCCGGGGTCGGCGTGTATACCTTGCGACCAATGTGGGGGTGGTTGGGGGCACACTAAGCCATATGCCTAGGGGCATAACATATGCCTAATTGAAATTACTGACTTGGAATATTCAGGGTATGGGAACAGGGGCTCGACAACACAAAATATACATGTTCCTCAAACGTAGGGTTGTACATATAGCTCTTTTGCCGGAGACACATCTTAAGACTGTGGAAGTACAGTGCCTCTAGAGATGTTGGAAGGGTTAGTTCTACACCACAGGGTATTCAACGTATTCCCGGGTCGCTTTGATTTGGATGCAGGTGGTTGTTCCATTTGAGGCCATGCAAGTCTGTGTAGACAGAGAAGATACATATGTTCTAATGGACCGGAAGTTAGATGGTATGCCACTGTTACTCAGGTGTGCATATGCCCCTAACCAGGACCAGCTATCATTCCTGGCCCGTCTGTTGGCACAGCTGGGTTCTTTCCATGGCAAGGACATGATCCTAGGAGGGGACTTTGATAGTGTAGCTGGCACCTCTCTGGATCGCTCTACTCCACCGCTCCCAGGGGCGCCGGCCCATAGGGTTGCGAAGGAGTTCTGGGATTGGACTGCCGGTTGGGTACTTGAGGATGTGTGGAGGACTCAACATGATGGGGAAAGAGGTTACTCCTTTTATTCCAGTTTTTACACCATCCATGTTCACCTGGATAAGGTTCTCTGTTCAGCTTCTCTTTGCCAATATATTCACCACATTGAATACCTTGGCCACACCATTTTTGAACAAAGTCTGCTGTTGGTGGGTGTCTGGTTGGGCACACCCAGGCCAGCAATCCCTGTGTGGCGGCTCTGTCTTAGCACATTAGAGGACAACTCTTACTGAGATGCAGAGGGCCCTCATTGACTAATTTACACACAACTCAGACAAGACTACAGACTGCCTTGTAGAGTGGGAAGCATTTAACACGGTCATTCGCAGACACTTTATGGGTCGGCAGTGGGCTTTTGGAAGCAATTGGACCGTGAATTGGTGGCACTTGATGAGACCATTCATGACCTAGATAACCTTGCAGATGCTGACCCTGATGCAGGTGTGGGGTGGTCTAGGCACACCTAATCTTTACCCATAATCTCTTATTATTCCAAAAGAGTTCGATTAGTGTGCAATGTCTGATGGTTTGTGCCTAATCACACCTAATGTAAACTGAAAAGGGGGTTGGGGGCAGCCTGCTGAACCTGCCTGCTGGACTCAGGCATGCACAACTATAAATGATATACAATTGTTTAGAACAAATCTCTTGTAATACAATAAACACAAATTCAACCTGAACTTTTAATCAGCTTATTTTACTCAAAAAAAGTAATTTTCTTAGAGTTCACAAAAGTATTAGTTTTTGATACTTAAATTACAACAGAAAATTAATCATGAAATCCTATAGACATTGACAATTACAACTTCATGTTTTTGTCACTATACATTTATGGATATCCTAAGCCCAATGCATTTCGGGACTTACTCGTCCCTTCTTCAGGGGCAACACTGCAAAACAATAAAAACAAGTAAACATTTGTCAGCTATGTACACAGTTATTTGTCTATCAGTGTGAGAAGTTGGCCTGGTATCTGATGTCCACTATTCTGGTGGGCACCTTGCACCAGTCCAATGACCCTTATTGATGGTAAGTTATAAAGTCAGCCTTATAGAAAGCTATCCTAGTGGTAGCTGTGGAGAGCAGCCTTAAGGCTAAGACTTAGAGGCGAGTTAAGCTAGTTGTTTTACCAAATATAATCTCTTTAATGATCAAATGAAAGCACACCACACAAGGTATATATCAAATATATATGTATTTATTCTAAACACAACCCCTCTGGACTCTTTATGAGGTCAGAGGTAAAAGAACAATACAAGGAACTTAATTAGCATACGATAAGTTGCACAGAATACTTTTTGCCCTAGGGGCCTCACAAACCATATACTAAAATAGTGGTATAAGAACCACGTGAGAGCTAGAAAGCAGGCCTAGGGCCTGTGGAGTTGCTGGGGCTACCTAGAACCACCAAAGGTTAGGATGTAGGAGGCCCACAGGAGACGGATGTAGTGTCTAAACACAGCCGCGGTTTACCTTTGACTTTCTATGGAGAACAAACAAGTTACAATTTTACAGATTAAGGGCACTTCTAGGTGAACTACGATGGAACCCTTCTAGACTAGGACACTTCGAGAGTCAAGACCCACGGAAGCACCGGCGTACTCGTGTTACCTCACCCAGGGAAGCCGGGTGCATAGGTATCTTTTGGTGTGGGGTTTCGTCGTTGATTCCAATGGAGAGCTGCGAAGAAGTGCTGCAGGCGACCAGAGGAAAATTGTCCGGGTGGATCCAAGGGTGGATTTGAGATGTGAAGAACCTGAAAGCTGAGGAGACACAGTCTGGGCCACTAGCCAGTGACCAGGATGGCGATAGGAAGATGCCAACTGATGATGGGTGATTTCAGGTGAAAAGGTGAAGCTTGTCTCTTCAGCCACAAGGACCAAGAGGAGTCAACGACAACCAGGAGCTGGATTCGAGCTGTCCCACAAAGGCTCTAGTTGACTACGGTGTCGGAATCCGGATTGGAAAACGCAATCCACACAGAATGTCAAGATGGAATTCGGTGCAGACCAGCAAAGTCTGAGGAACTCCTCCTTTGGAGAGGAATGGGAGAAAGCCTGGAGCAACCAGGAAAGCTAAAGAAATCAAAGATGGCCCTTCGTGGGGGCTCGCTAGCCAATGGACTAGGACCGCAAAGGGAACTCAAGCGGAAATGCACAAAGCGGACCCACGGGACACTCATGGAGTGTAGGCCTCTGAGCTTCGGTGCAAAAGGTGCTTGGGGCAGGGGCTTCAAATACCCCAATGCACAACTTCAGGATACCTCGGGAATTAGGTGCAGTAGTAAAAATGCAGGATGTCCAGGAGTTCCGGTCCCATGTCTCTCGTGTCTGCCACAGGTCTGAGCTTTGCTGGGAGAGCAGATCAGTATTGGAGATGTCTGGAAGTCCATGTTCTGTGTCACAGATTCTTCGGGATCCAGCAGGAGTCTCAGAAATGCAGACTGGCAAAGATGCTGTTGGTGCCTGTTTGGACAGAGTGGTCACTCCTTAACCACAAGGGAGATTCTTCCATCTTCCAGTTGAAATGGAATTTCGAAGGTCCAGGAATTATGTATCAGAGTTTCGTCCAGGGTAATCTAAAGTCCTAGGGACTGGGGTTCTATACTTATAGCAAGTTTAGGGGTTGGATTAACTCTAAGGTCCCTCCTATGGGTGGACCTGGGGAGGGGGTGGTTACACCCCTTCCCCTTTGTTCAGTTTCACGCCAGAGCTGGGGCTGAGCGCCCCAGCAACCAGTTTGAACTGGGAAATGCATGGAGCACCTTGTGTGCCCCAGGCAGTCTCTGACAAGCATTCACCGAATGCAACCCACCCTGCCTCAATACACTAAAGCCTGTCTGGGGAGGTGCTAGCACCTCCCTGTACAGGAAACCTATTGTCCAGGCCTCCCCTGCCGGAGTTTTGGCCAGCAGCAGGAGGGCAGACTCGTGTCTGTGGCAGCAGCATCCATTTTGTGATGCTGGGGATCTATTTAACTTTAACTGAGTTTACCAGTAACTACATTGCTTCTCCCTCTAGAAGGGTGGAATGCTACCTCGCCACCAGAACTGGCGGGGGGTAGTATTCCAAAGTGTTTGACACCTTACACGACATGTATTGATAAAACCAAACCAAAGTTAGCATTAACCGCGAGGATTATAATGCACTTAAGAGTATATGGTATGGCTATATTATAAAACAGCTATAAGGAGATGGTTCCAAAATCTGCAGTGGGGCTTAGCTCATGCTAGGGCACCCTCTCACACAAAACCAAACACTCTGCCTCCAGGATTGTCAAGGCCTGCCATAGGAGTGCCTTATATGTTAATATATGTCCATATATATATAGATATAGGTACACTATATCTAAGTACGGGGTGATTACACCACCTTACCCAGGCTGCAATTGCAAACCTGTGGTGTCAGTTTGGAAGGCTAATCAGGGGTGGCACAATACATGCTGCAGCCCCTGGTAGGCCTAGGGTGCCCTGGGTACCTAAGGTACCATATACAGGGACTCACAAGGGTGACCCAGTAACCAATCTGGTATGTACCTAACGTACATGGAGTCCATTTTATAGAGAAAGGAGATAGACTGGGGCCCTGAATAGCAGCGTCCCAGTCCAACTAAGTTGAAAACCAGCAAAACACCAGGAAAAAAGTGGGGGTAACCATATAGACAGATTTCCACCTTCCTACAAACAGCACCAAACCCTTGAACAAAAGGTGCAAAATTGGATATTGCAATGTGCTATGGTTTTATACACACCAAATAGATCAATATGAGCCAAAATGTGAATTACTTCCAAGAATAGACATAGAGTGCCTACAAATAGAATTGTGTTAGACAAAATGAAATTATATAGAAAGCCATCACCAATGTCAGCCATGTGTGGTGAACATTTAAAAAAACGTACTCCACGAAAATCCAAATGCAGGAAATACCAAGACGGAAACAGTGGAATCAACCGCTCTGTTAAAACAAACATCGTATATAAAAAATTAACTCAATACAAAGAACCCCAGGATCCAAGTTAACCACACATTACGCATAATTAAAATCGCATTTTTGGACGTCTGGGTCGAGATCAACAATCAACAACTAATGACTAATTTATATGAAAAACCTACGGATAAAAACAGTTTACTGCACTTTCAAAGTTTCCATCCATCCAGTCTCCGGAAAAATTTACCATACTCACAGTTCTTGAGGATCAAAAGTTTAGTAACATCAGAAGAAAACTGTTTGAAGAACATATTGGAATACAAGGCAAAATATGAAAAGCGAGGTTACCCGACGAAACTATTGGATGAATCAGCAAGTCTTGTGTTACAACAGGACAGAAGTAATCTTTTGAAGAAAAAACTAAGAACAGAAGTTCAACTAAATGTGTTTGTTTCGAAATTTTCATAAAATTCCCCAAAAATGCGCAATATCATTAATAGCAGATGAGAACTGCTGCAGCAATAACCAGATTTCAACAATATCTTCATAGACAGACCACTTTTTGCCCATACCTGATCCAGAAACATCAAAGAACTGTTAAGAAAAAGAAAAATGCACAAAATCGTGAAACAGTTGGAATATGTAAATGCACAAATTGTGTACATTGCAATAATGTAACACAAGGAAATGTCATTTCTCATCCACACACAGGAGAAAAAGTTAAACTAAACTTCAAAGGTGATTTATTTATTTATTTTATTTATTTGAGCAATTTTTAGAGCGCGCAAATACCCAAGGGTGTCTCGGCGCTATAGTTGCAGAACTTCCTGTGAATCGGGGAGTATTCAGGCTGGGAACAACCAAGTTTTTAATTTTTTCCTGAAATTGAGCAGTGTCGGCGCAGTTTTAATGTGGAGGGGGAGCGTGTTCCACAACTTGGCTGTAGCGACAGAGAAACGTTTGTCTCCCCAGTTAGCTCTTCGTGTTCGGGGGACTCTTAGTAAGTGGGCTGTGGATGAGCGTAAGGTTCTAAGGTGTTCGAGTGGCCGGAAGGCTTGTCTTAAGAATAGAGGGCCATGGTTGTGGATAGTTTTGTATGCTATGCATAGAGCCTTGAATTTGATCCGGCTTCTCACCGGCAACCAGTGAAGCTGTTTGATGTAAGGGGAGATAGATGCAAACCTGGGAATGGATAGCAGTGTCCTGGCTGCCGAGTTTTGCACTGTCTGCAGCTTGTTGAGGACTTTTTGTTGTGCGTTTAGTAGGAGGGCGTTGCAATAGTCTGTTTTAGAAAAGACAAGTGTGCTGACTAAGGTTTTGCCTGCTGATGGAGGGAGATAAGGGATTAGTTTTTTTATCTTTTTTAGGGTGTAGAAAGAAGAGGAGACCACCGAATTAGCATGTTGCTGGAAGGACATCTTGTTATCGAAGATGACACCCAGGTTTCGTACCTTGATCACTGGTTCGGGAGGTTGTCCCATCTGAGATGGCCACCATTGCGGGGACCAAGTAGGTTGCAGCCTCCCGAATGTCATCACTTCTGTTTTATCAGAATTCAATTTTAGACAATTGGATGACATCCAGGAGCTTATTGCCTTCATTCCGTTTTGGAAATTGGCTGCTACAGAAGTGCCGTCATTGTATACAGACAACACCAGTTGGGTGTCGTCAGCATATGTAGTGAGTGAGATTCCGTGGGATTTTATGACCCTCGCTAAGTCCGACACATATATGTTGAAGAGTGTCGGGCTTAGCGAGGATCCCTGCGGTACTCCACAAGGTAAGGAAAAAGTCTGAGAGATGTAGTTGCCTATCTTCACTGTTTGTGGGCGGTTAGACAGAAATGAAGCAAGAAGATCTTTAGCCTTGTCTTTTATTCCTATGGCCGCGACACGGTCGATCAAGGTGACATGATCGACTGTGTCGAATGCTGTGGAGAGATCTAGGAGTATCAGAATCGCTGAGCCTCCGTTGTCCATAGTGGACCTTATCTCATCCGCTGCTTTTAGGAGCGCAGTCTCTGTTCCGTGGCCCTGTCGAAACCCAAACTGGGTGTCGTCCAGAAGATTGTTGTTATGTATGTAAGTTGACAACTGGATGTTCATGATTTTTTCAAAAATCTTGGCAGGGAACGGGAGACATGCGATGGGCCTGTAGCTAGCTGGGAGGAGGGGATCTAGGGTAGGTTTTTTTAAAAGAGGTTTAATAGTAGCTTCCTTCCAGACAGAAGGGAAGATGCCCGTTTTGAACATTGCAGTACAGATGGTAGATAATGATGGGGCAATAGCTTCAGAGATAAGATTACAAATGCCCGGGGGGCAAGGATCAAAAGGTGAACCCGATTTGGTTCGGGCTATTAAGGGTTGGATGAGTTCTTGCGTGGTGGCTTCAAAAATTTAAAAAGCTGGGTTAATTTCGGCGGTAGATTGCGGAGTGGAAGTGAGTGATGAGTCCGGGGAGAAAGTGTTGAAGATAGCTCTAACTTTATCTTCGAAGAAATTGGCCAAGGCATCTGAGAGAGCCTGTGATCCTTCTGGGCGAGGTGCAAGGGGGTTGGATAGGTAGCTGACCACCTGAAACAGTTTACCTGTATTGTTTTTGGCCTGATTGATTTGGTTGGTGTAGTAAGTGGATTTCTCTACTGTTATAAGTTTTTTGTAGTTTGATAGAGCATTTTTGTATGTAGTCTTTTCGCAGGGATTGAAATGGCGACGCCACTGCCTTTCTAGATTCCTGCAGTATTGTCTCTGTAGTCGGAGAGATTCGGTGAACCAAGGAGCGGAAGGGAGTTTTCTAGTTCTGTGAGAAATTTTGCTAGGTGCTAGCTTGTTACAGGCTGTTTTTAGTTTGTTCAGGTAATTAGCGGAGGCTACTACGGGATCTTGTTCAATTGGCAATGGGCTGTCTCGCATTATCTGTGTGAGAAGGTCCAGATTAATGTTTTTCCAATCTCTAAATTTCGTAGGTGTAAACGGTGTAGACGGGGGATTGTTAGAGTTGGTTGGAATAGAAAAACATAAGGCCGCGTGATCTGTCCAAACTAGAGGGACAACCTTAGTGATGGCAATCTTTGAGTTACTAGTAAAAACTCCGTCCAGTGTGTGTCCCGCTCTATGTGTGGGCTGTTTGACAATTTGTAGAAGACCAGCTGCCTCAAGGTCATTAATTAGAGTTACCGTATCAGGATCGTCTGAGGCTTCAAGGTGGAAATTAAAGTCACCCAAGATGGTGAAGTGGGGTGATCCTGCTGAAGCCTCAATGATGTTATCTAGAAACGAGAGGAATTTGGATCTGGATCCTGGTGGGCGGTAGATTAATATGCCTTTGAATGATGTTCTACCTGAGAGGCCTATAGTAAAGAGGAGTGCCTCACACTCGATGTAATTTAACTCTGTTGTAGTTATTTTGAAGTGGTCTTTATATATAATTGCTATTCCACCCCCTTTCCTTTTTGGTCTGTCTAACTTGCAGACACAGTAGTTGCTGGGCGTAGCATCTCTGAAATCAGGACCGGATGAGTCGTCCCCCCATGTCTCAGTGACAAACAATATGTCTATTTTCTGTGAGTCTATGAAATCAGCGATTTCAAATTTGTGTTTCGGTAGAGACCGTACATTTATGTGTGCCGCTAATACCTGAGGGGAAGAAGTTGTGGGAGGAGCAGGTATATTCTGAATACAAGTGGGACAGTTGAGTGGTCCTATACAAGGATTGGCATAGGTAAAGTGAGGTGGGGTGTGAGCTGCCTCTGATCTGGGTCTGATGCTTAGGAGTCGGGCAGAGATTGCAACACGAACAATGTTATTTACGCAGTGAGGTGCCCTTGTTGGCTGTTACACATAGGCAAAACAGAGAGAAAACTTAAAACTCGAATCACAGAACATAAGAGTAGAATACGCAATAAAACCACAACCTCTTCCCTAGCCACACATTGGTCTGAGAGGCATCACTCGATAGCCCAATTGAGATTCCAGATTATTGAATTAGTCACAGATTTCCCAGGTATGGACATTACAAAAAGATTATTACAGAGGGAAACCTTTTGGATAAAACGTTTGGGCACCATGAGCCCTGTGGGTCTTAATGACCGTATTGAAATGAGTTGTTTCATTAAAATGTATTGATATGAGCATATACAGTCTATTGAGCCTCTGCAATATATGTACTATGCATATTAAGAAATGTCGCTTTATACATATTGGTATTGAATTGTTACTATTCTTTATTCATATTCCTTTAATAATATTCCTTTGCTTTTTCACTTCTTTGATCACATATTTCTGTTGCATATTGGTGGCACAAATCGACTTTCATTGGCTAACATTGGGATGTACCTTTAGACACGATTTTGCTTATTTTTGGTTCAGGATGTTATCGACGCGGTAGACCCTCTGTGGAGTAGCATTCGAGATATATGAGAAACCTAAATGCGTGTGTACACTTTGTGGTATCCAGGTGGAATTGAATAAAGTTTTTGTTATCACATCGCACGTGACATGGAGCACAATGTTTACAATGGTTGCCATAGAAACCACGTCATTACGCTGTTGGGTCATATGATCACTGCTGGTTGTGAGGAATAAGCTGATGGCGACACAGAGTTTGTAGAACCTGCTCACTGAATTTTTATACTGTACGATTTGCTTATTTGTTCATTTGGAAGTTGTACAGGCTGCTACTAGAACGGTTTTCTCATTACCGGTTCCCTTTGTGTTTTAGGTTGAAGATCGGATTACGCTCCATACACGAGTGAGTAAGGTTTATGGTTGTGGAGGCATTGGTGAAATCGCGTTTATGGTAGTTTTTTTTTTTTATATAGGATGTTTGTTTTAACAGAACGGTCGATTCCACTGTTTCCGTCTTGGTATTTCCTGCATTTGGCTTTTCGTGGAATACGTTTTTTTAAATGTTCACCATGCATGGCTGACATTGGTGATGGCTTTCTATGTAATTTCATTTTGTCTAACACAATTCTAAATGTAGGCACTCTGGGCCATATTATCAAGCAAGGGCGATATATTATCGCTGCTTTTATCGGCAGGAAACTGCCGCTAAAGCGTCGATAATGGGCTTGATAATATGCCCTTGTGAATTCCCATAGAAGCCCATGTTGTGGTGTTAACATGGGCTTCTATGGGAATTCACAAGGGCATATTATCAAGCCCATTATCGCTGTTTTAGCGGCAGTTTCCTGCCGATAAAAGTGGCGATAATGTATCTCCCTTGCTTGATAATATGGCCCTTTATGTCTATTCTTGGAAGTAATTCACATTTTGGCTCATATTGATCTATTTGGTGTGTATAAAACGATAGCACATTGCAATATCCAATTTTGCACCTTTTGTTCAAGGGTTTGGTGCTGATAGACAAATAACTGTGTACATAGCTGACAAATGTTTACTTGTTTTTACTGTTTTGCAGTGTTGCCCCTAAAGAAGGGACGGAATGCATTAGGCATAGGATATCCACAAATATATAGTGACAAAAACATGAAGTTGTAATTGTCAATGTCTATAGATTTCATGATTTATTTTCTGTCGAAATTTAAGTATCAAAAACTGATGCTTTTGTGAACTCTAAGAAATTACTTTTTTTGAGTAAAAGAAGCCGATTAAAATTTCAGGTTGAATTTTTGTTTATTGTATTACAAGAGATTTGTTCTAAACAATCCAGCAGGCAGGTTGAGCAGGCTGACCCTGATGCAGGACCATGACTGGGAGAGGCCAGGGAATGGTAAAATATCCTTTTGGAAAAGCTCAGTTGGTATAATTATAAGGATTATATAGTCGAGGCTCACAAGGGTGATCGTAAGATGGGCAGGCTACTGGCCTGGTTAGAACGCCCCAAGACATGTGGGGCTCTGATAACTAGTTTGACACTGTCTGATTAGGCAACGGGTACACTCCCAGGTGGAGATCAATGATGCTTTGCTGGAGTGCTATTCAGGACTGTATGAGAAATGGCCTGAGAGCCCGAGGACATGTATGGAGGCCTTTCTGGCCCAGCTGCTGCTACGGAGCCTTCCCTTTACTGCAATGGAGGAGCTGGGCGGCCACATCACGCTCCAAGAAATCAAGCAAACTATTACAGACATGGCATGAGGGAAGACACTGGGGCACATGGCCGCCTGCCTGAATTTTACTTTGCATTTGCTGGGTCGATGGCCCCACGATTTGCTGCCATGTATAATACTGCACTAAGAACTAACTACACAATGGTCAATTCCGTTCCTAAGTCGACCATGCAAGGAGTCCGCCTAAGGGTGTTTCACCCACTGTCCGTGTTAAACATGGACTTTAAGATTTTAAACAAGATCAGTCAGGCGCCTCCTTCCCCATATGCATTCATTGGTTCATCCCGACCTGTGTGGCTTTATCCCACAATGTAACACCTCCCTTAATCTAAGCAGCTTGTTCTCTGTACTGATTGCTCTCCGACAGGATGATGGATGAAAGCTGGGGTGGTCCTGATGGCTGTGCATCTGGAAAAGGCTTTTGACAACATCAGCTGGGCCTATTTGGATGTAGTCATGCACCGGATGCATTTAGGGGCCTCATGGGCAGGCTGCATGAGTCCGTCTCTTGTATACCAACCCTGATACTCAGGTTTGGACAGGCCAGATTCCTAGGAAGTATGAATAGGTACACGGTATGGGTGAGCACTGTCCCCGCTCATGTTTGCCAGTTCCATCGAGCCAATAGCGGAAATGTGTAGGCAGTGTAGAAGGGGCATGGTATACTGATGTAAGACGCTGATATTGTTATATGCCAATGACTTACTACTGTACGTGTCTGATGTGGCCACCAATGTATGAGTTCTCTGGATTATGGGTAAATCTTGCCAAGACTTGCGTCTTTCCCGTCTTATCTGGGTTGGACCGACCTGAGATCTTCCCATCGGATCTTAGCTGGGCCACCTCCACGTTCCGGTACCTCGGTATCCAAATTTATCATACCCTTGAGGGCATATAGGAGGGTAACGGGGGAGTGGCTCTCTATTCCTTTTGGCATTCGCTCCATCTCCCTATTATGGCAAGATGATTATGCTACCCCGGCTGCTTTATTACTTTAACAGTCTCCCAGCTTGGCTCCCTGCCTCATGATTCAAACAGCTAGATTCGCTATTCTAAGAGCTTATTTGGGGCGAAGGGTGACATAGGGAGGAATATTTTCAAGGGGATAGAGCCACCAGAACGTCACTTTAAGTGACGTTCTGGTGGCGCTATGCCATTCTCCATGTTTACAAAGCAGTGCCAAGACACTTTGAATGGCTTAAGATTGCCTTGTAAGCACGTCCCTTTTACATGCATCATTTTGCGTGAAAGGGCGTGCAATGGGTGTTGCCTTGGGCAATCCACCCATTGCATTTTGTCACTGCCCCATATTTACAAGGATGTGTAACTGGTACAAAAGGGGGTGGTGATGGACGGAGCATCTGAACCAATCAAACACTCACACCCAGTCAACAGATATGGGTTAATCCATCACGGTTCTTTAGCCCACTCTGCTACCCCAGTTCAGACATAGCCATATGCAAATCAGTCTGACCTTGTGCCTCATGAGAACAGTCCAGCCCGAACTGTTAAGCCATGCCTTCCCTGGACCGGAAACAAGCTTCCTAGGACCAGTTTCTGGCATTTCAGCCGTCTTCAGCTAGGCTTGCTTGAACCGGAAACATGCTTCCTAGAACCGGTTTCTGGCATTTCAACTGTCTTCAGCCAGGCTTGCTTGAATCCAGTGGCAAAGTGAGCAAGGGACTCACGTCTGAGCATACCCTGCCAACTTATGGCAAACAAAGCGGTACAAAAGGGGGTGGTGATGGACGGAGCATCTGAACAAATCAAACACTCACTCCCAGTCAACAGATCTGGGTTAATCCATCACCGTTCTTTAGCCCACTCTGCCACCCCAGTTCAGACATGGCCATATGCAAATCAGTCTGACCGTGTGCCTCATGAGAACAGTCCAGCCCGAACTGCCAAGCCATGCCTTCCCTGGACCGGAAACAAGCTTCCTAGGACCGGTTTCTGGCATTTCAGCCATCTTCAGCCAGGCTTGCTTGAATCCAGTGGCAAAGTGAGCAAGGGACTCACGTCTGAGCATACCCTGCCAACTTATGGCGAACAAAGCGGTACAAAAGGGGGTGGTGATGGACGGAGCATCTGAACCAATATAACACTCACACCCAGTCAACAGATCTGGGTTAATCCATCACCATTCTTTAGCCCACTCTGGCACCCCAGTTCAGACATGACCATATGCAAATCAGTCTGACCCTGTGCCTCATGGGAACAGTCCAGCCCGAACTGCCAAGCCATGCCTTCCCTGGACCGGAAACAAGCTTCCTAGGACCGGTTTCTGGCATTTCAGCCATCTTCAGCCAGGCTTGCTTGAATCCAGTGGCAAAGTGAGCAAGGGACTCACGTCTGAGCAACTGTGTAACTGTGTGGCAGCACCAAAAACGCCATGCAAAAGCAGGTGTTAGAATGACACAATGAGGAGAAATACTTTTATCTGAAAGAGACAAGAGACAATTAGTTAATGGTTCGTCAACTGAGAATTACCCCCAGGCATCACACTGGATCCAGAGAATTTTTCTTCAGCAGTACCCCTGCGCGTCGGTCGGTGGCGTTGGTCG
Organism: Lissotriton helveticus; assembly: GCF_964261635.1. NCBI lineage: Eukaryota > Metazoa > Chordata > Amphibia > Caudata > Salamandridae > Lissotriton > Lissotriton helveticus. Next base: position 1,621,192,779 of record NC_136068.1, on the reverse strand, counting down.
ACTCCGCGTTCGTCGTTGGCGTTGTGGTCGCCGGAATGACATTGCTGTATCTACTTAGACGCCGCCCTTGCGCGCTGACATCAGTTCTTTCTTTTTCCGTGCCAGCCTGGCGCAGATTCGAAGAGAGCAGTACATCAAGTCACTTTTTGACTTAATTTTTACGACTTTTGTCGACGTCTTTTTGAGACGTTATGACTCCTGGTACACAGGGACATCATCTCGGCGGACTGGCTTTAAGCTTGTGACTCCTGTCATAAACTGATGTCGGTGACGGACTCCCATCATGTGTGCCTCTGGTGCCTTGAGCACGACCACAACCCAAAGTTGTGCTCCGACTGCCGGGCCATGGCCCGTAATCTTTGCGAGAGCGTTCCCGAAAGCTTGTGGAGGCCCAGCAGGCGGCTCCTTGCCGATCAAGGTCCCGGTCGAGAGGGAGTTCGTGGGACCGGTCGCGTAGCCATCGACGCTCCTCATCGAAGTCTTCATCTTCGGGTAAGTCGAAGCACAAAAAGAAGGCAAAGAAGCACCGTCACTCTTCACATTCTCCCCGTCCATAGGCCGACATGGGTTGCGGGTGGTAGTCGACCGGCTCCGCCCGCGGAACCTGTTGCGTCAACCCCGAGCTTCCCTTCCTTTCTGGGAGACGGGGCGACGCCTGCCCAACTTTGTAGCTTTTACGAAGCTCTTCATTCTATCTTTGGGCAGCCCGACTCTGCTGGCGCTCCTTCGGGCCCCGTGGACTTGGCTGGGGGCTCTAGGCCTTCGATGCCGGCGGCTTTATCCCTGTGCCACAGGGCCCGAGGAATCCAGGCCTGGATCAGGATTGTCGACCTTGTGACATTTCCTCGGCCTGGATCAGGATTGTTGACCTTGTGACACTTCCTCCGGCGCCAAATCCATTGGCTACACCTCCACCCTCTCCGATGCCAGTTGTGTCCCCAGCTGACGTTGACCACGGTCTCACCCTCAATGTGGACATGGAGCCGGACTCACGTTGTCCGACATCGGGACCGGTGCTGACCGGTACTTTTTTACCCCAGTTCTCCCCTGTTGTTTCCTATCGCCCTGAATGGCTACCGGAGGACTGGGAGGGGTCTGTCGCTCTCTGGCAGACCAGTTGGAAGAACCGTACTTGAGAGGGAAGTTGGGTGAGGCCAGTGGTCTGGACACTTCCCCAAACTTTGGTGTGCTTTCTCCCCCTACCGTGGCTACAGAGGAGGGTGCGTCATATGCATGGTGTTGTGTAGGGCGGCTGAGGCCTTAAACCTCACGCTTCCTACGGTGGCGTTTAGGACTAACCTCCTGACCGTGGCTCCTGTGGATAGGATGATTGCCCGATGCCACCGCCAGGTTCCAGGTGACCTCATTTTCCTCTCCCAGCAACCCACCCCTGAGACCTTGGTGGTCCAAGAGTCGACTTCCAAGGGAGCAATCCCTAAAGCACCACCTTATAGGGAATCCAATAAGCTGGACCCTCTTGGGAAGAAGATGTTTTCTTCCTCCAGCTTAGGACTGCGGTCGATGAACACTGCATGTCTCTCGGGCTGTTATTCCCACTCTGTGTGGGACTCGGTCACGCAGGTGCTGCCCCAATGCCTGGGGGAGGCCCGAGCTGTACTCTCCCGTGTAGTGGCCAAAGGGAGAGGCGCAGCAAAGTTCGCCATCTGATGTGGGCAGGACAATGCCGACTCGCTGGGCAGGGCGATTTCCACATCTGTAGCCCTTAGAAGCTACTCCTGGCTGAGGTCCACTGGCTTTTTGGGCGATGTCCAAGCTACTCTTATGGACATGCCCTTTGATGGCCGTCACCTGTTCGGTGACAAAGCAGACAACGTGCTTGATCGCTTTAAGGACTCTAGGGCTACGGCCAGATCCTTGGGCCTTGCTTTGACATCTCACCCCACGCAGTCTGCTTTTCGCCACTTTTGTAGCTACGGAAGGGGTGCCCCGCCACGTTCCACCCAGAACCAAAGGCCTGCGCTGCCCGGGGACGTGGGACCCACCGTCGTGGGTCTGGGAGCCAGCGCCTCCTCTGCAGCAGCCTCTAAGCCCTCCTAGTCTGACCTTTCAGGGCTACCAATCGCCAGTGGGTGACTGGACACACCATCACCTCCCTTGACACCATCACCTCCCCTTTGAGACTACCCCTCTATCCATGCCACCTCAATTCCATCACATGTCAGAGGATCACCTGGCACTTCTCCAACAGGACGTTACAGCCCTCTTGGCCAATGGAACCATCAAACAAGTTCCTGCCCCAGAAGTAGGTTGTGGTTGCTATTTCCACTACTTTCTGGTGCCCAAGAAGGACAAGGGCCTGAGTCTTATCTTGGATCTCAGGAATGTCAACTACTTCCTCCGGAAGGAGAAGTTCAAAATGTTGACACTGGCTCAGGTCCTGACTGCCCTCGACCCTGGAGTTTGGATGGTAGCTTTGGACTTGCAGGATGCCTATTTTCACATACCTGTCCTGCCGGCCCATTGGCACTACCTGTAGGAGAGTAGGGTCTGCTATCCTACGGTCACCCCATTTTTTGCTTTTTGCTTCACTGGTTTTCGACTTAATGTGGCTGTGGGCCTGCTGATCAGATCAACAGCCCTGCTGTTCTCTCTCTAAATTTCACACCATGTACTTTAGGTACATCACCAATTGGGATTTGGGTCACTCTTATGAGTCCCTGTACAGTGTACTATAGGTACCCGGGGCATAGGTGCACCCAAGGCCTACCAGGGGTTGCAGCATATCTTTTGCCACCGCTGGCTGGCCATCCAAACTGACACAACTGGCTGATCACTCAGCTGGGGCAAGGTCGTGTAATCACCCCTTGCTTAGATATAGTATACCTATGTCTAACCTTATATCTGGACACATATAAACCTATAAGTCACTCCTATGGCAGGCCTTAACAATCCTGAAGGCAGAGTGCTTGGTTTCATGTGAGGTGGTGCTCTACCATGAGCTGAGCCTGTCTGCAGCTTTCGGAACCATGTCCTTATAACTGTTCCAGGATATTGCCACACCATATACTCTTAAGTGCATTAATAACCTCGCAGTTAAATGCTATCTTTGGTTTGGCTTTATCAAAACATGTTGTGTAAGGTGTCATACGATTTGGAATACTACCCCCTCACCAGTTATGGCGACGGGGGTAGCATTCCACCCTTCTAGAGGGAGAAGACATTTTACTTTCCTTAAACCCGGTTAAAGTTAACCAGAGCCTCGGAATCACAAAATGGATGCTGCTGCCACAGACACAAGTCTAACCTCCTGCTGCTGGGAGCCCTTCCAGCAAGGGAGGCTTGGACAATAGGTTTCCTGTCACAGGGAGGTGGTAGCACCACCTCAGACAGGAGATAGTGGATTGGGGCAGGGATGGCTGAATGAAAGGAGACACTGCCTGGGGCACACAAGGTGTCCCATGCATAGGCCAGTTCAAACCTGTGCTGGGGCACTCCAGCCCCAGCTCTGGTGCAAAACTGGACGAAGGGAAAGGGGTGTAACCACCCCCTTCCTGGGTCCCACCCATAGGAGGGACCTAGCAGGTAATCCAGCCCCTTGATTTGGAATAAAAGTAGGAGCTGTGTCCCAAGACTTTAGATAATCCTGACTGAAACTCTGATACAAAACTCTGGACCCTTCGACATCCTACTCGACGTAGAAGACTGAAGAATCTCCCTTGTGGTCAAGGAGTGACCACCCTGTGCAAGCAGGCACCATCAAGCGCTCAACGGTTTGCTTTATCATTGCTCCCGCCGGAGCTCGAACAACAGAGCCTGACAAGAACCAGACTTTCAGACATCCAACAGCCCGATTCACAGCCACAGCAAAGCTGAGAACCGTGGAGGCGACGAGAGACGTGGAACGGGCCATCTTGGAAAGCCAGCGAATTGCTTTCCCTGCAACTTCTGAGGCACCCTTGAAGTTGTGCATTGGGGATTGACTAGCCTCAGCCCCGAGCATCCTTTGCACCGAAGATCACCTCTCCACACTCACCGAGTGCTGCGTGGGGCCCTTTTGCATTTTCCTGCTTGATGCGTCTGTCCGGTCACTTGCCCGTTGGCTAGTGGCCTCTGTGACGACGAACCTTCAAATTTTCAATGCTGGTCTGGTAGCTCCAGACTGGCCCTTGTTCCCCTGAAAAGGAGCAGCCCATCAGACTTTGCTGGTCTGATCCAAAAGCCATCTTCGATTCCTGCATGGGTTGCATTTGCCAAGGTCTGTTGATTCCGAATCGAAAACCGACACCGCCATCAGCGAGAACCTTTGTGGGACATTCAGTGCCCAGCTCCTGGTTGTCATCGACACCTCCTGGTCCACGTGGCAGCGGAGACAAGCTTCACGACATCACCTCAATGCAACCCGACATCGCCTGGTTCCTTCCTGGTTCCTTCCTGGTCACTGGCTAGTGACCCAGACTCTGTCCGCACTGCTTTCAGGTACTCTACATCTTCGATCCACCCTTGGATCCAACCGGACTCTTCTCTCCTGGTCGCCTGCAGCATCTTTTCTCCAAGGCTCCATAGAACTCCACGACGAAACCCGACACACTTTGACACCTATGCACCCGCTTCCTGTGGGTGAGGTAATGCGAGTACTGCGGTGCTCCTGTAGAAGTTTACATCCCTAGTGTCCTAGTTTTAAGTGGTTAAGTTCTAGTCCAGTCGGAAGACTTCCAAATCTGCAACTTTCTAACTTTACGCACCCATTGACTTCTATAGGTGCACGCGTGTGCATTTAGACATAGCACCCGCATCCTGTGGGCCTCCTACTTCCTAACTGCTGTTATTCCAGTGTAGCCCCAGCGATTCCAATCCCAAGGCCCTAGGCCTTACCATTGTTCGTGACGTGGTTCTTATACCACTATTTTAGTATATGGTTTAACGGGCCACCAGGGCCTATCCATATTTGTGCAACTTTTGTATGTTATATTAAGTTACTTGTTATACGCTTGTGCTCCTGTGCTCATAAAGAGTTAAGGGGATTTATTTAGAAATAAATACATATATATTTTGAATATATAACCTGTGTGGTGTCCTTTCATTTGGTATTAAAAGGTTTGCATATGGTAAAACAGCCGGCTTCACATGCCCTCTTGAGTGTAGCCTAAGACTGCTTTTGTCCATGCTACCACTAGGATAGCTGGTGGTTGACTTTACAACCATCACCATAAGGGTTGTTTGGACTGGTGCAAGGTGCTCACTAGAATAGTGAACATCATATACCAGGCCAACTTCTCACATTGGTGTGCAGCGGTTGGGATTTGAGCTTGCTGTTGTTTTACCAATTGTAATCTTTGATATCATTTGAAAGATCACATTAGGTACCATAGGTACATATAACAAAGCTTAAAATACTTAAGTTCTACTGAACGTAGTTAGGGTCAAGAAAGGTTTTTGTTCTGGGGCTGGGGCGCACTGCCCTACATTAACGCTAAGACTCAGGAAGAGTAGATTGTCAGTGAGGTGATGAGGTGCAAGAGGGCAAGGGGAAAAAAACCTATAACTCCTCAGTGGAGTATCAACCTAGACTGACACTGTATCAAGACAAAAACAAATGCCCATGCACACTCTAGAGTAAGTAAATTGAAAATTCAGGCCAGTATATGATTCAGTTAGGGAGACAAAAGCATGGAAAACACAGTGGCAATAATACTATTCAAAACAAGAGCAAATTCATCATCGATGTGAGGTGTCTTTAATGTTCAGACGCAAGAAGAACCAGCCGACACGTGACTTTCGTCGTGTGTGGCACAATCTCCCTACGACTCTTCAGGGCTGTACAAGAATGGATAAAGTCCAAAGGTCGCTTAGTCGGTGATACTTCCAACCCGACAGGGCTCAGGACCGGATAAAAGCATGTGTTTCAAGAAAGATTTCTCTTATCTCGTACGGGTGTTCCTTGTTACATCAAGGAAAAGAATGAGAAAGTGGAGTGCATCTGGTCTTACAATTAGACACTGTTCAAAAGTATGCGTTTTTCAGGTTTCGCGTAAAGGACCCAGCTGTATCAGGTGGGGTGAGGATAAATTGTAGGGACACGTGCTGTAGGACGGGTGCGTCTGACAGTCGTGCCTTCCCGGGAATTGTAAGACCAGATGCACTCTACTTTCTCATTCTTTTCCTTGACGTAACAAGGATCACCTGTACGAGATAAGCGAAACCTTTCTTGAAACACATGCTTATATCCAGTCCTGAGCCCTGTCGGAATGGAAGTATCACCAACTAAGCGACCTTTGGACTTTATCCATTCTTGTACAGCCCTGAAGAGTTGTAGGCAGATTGTACCACACACGACGAAACACGTGTCGGCTAGTTCTTCTTGTGTCTAAACATTAAAGACACCTCACATCGATGATGAATTTGCTCTTGTTTTGAATAGTATTATTGCCACTGTGTTTTCCATGCTTTTGACTACTGAACTTAGTTGTTGTAGAGCAGGGGTACTCATAGTACGGCCCGCGGGCCGGTGGCGGCCCGGCAAGCCTTCCCTGGCGGCCCGCGGACATTGCACACATCATACCAGTGTTTTAATTTATTTATTTTTTAAAGAGTGTCTGCAAACTAAGTTACAGCAGCGCGACTCCGAGACTCTGCTGCTCTGTGGGGGCCGGCCGGGGGATTCCTGCCATAGTTGGAGTGGAGCTGCAGGGGCGCTAAGAGGTGAACAACACAGCCTCATTAACATGCTAATGGTCTTTTAAAGACATGTTAATGTGCTCAGTGCGGCTATGTGTGTGTGTGTGTGCTCCGAAGCTGTCTCAGCCCGGGCTGACACAGAGGCAGGGTGAGATGACAGAGGGAGAGGGAGAGGGAAAGAAAAGGAGACTAAGTGAGGAAGGGAAAGGGAGAACGGGTGAGGGAGTAAGAGAGGGAAGGAGGGAAAGGGAGGGTGGAAGCAGGGTTTAAGTCGAGGTACCACGTGGGTGGACGGCGCCCCCCCACTTATTTTACCGGGAGCTCGATAACTGGAGCAAATGGAGCAGCACATTCCCTATTTGGCCTCTCTGGGGTGAGATTGGAGCTCATTCAGAACGCTGCTCACGCGCTGGCTTCTCTGATGCAATCGCATCTAAGGGGTGAGCGAGAGGACTTCCTGTTGTGACGTCAGCGTCCCCCCACTTCTTTTTTTAGGACTTGTGCCCTGGGTGGAAGGGAAAGGGAGGGTAAGTGAGGGAAAGGGAGACAGAGTGAGGGAGGGAACGGGAGTGACAGTGAGCGAGTGAGGGAGGGAAAGGGAGATCGGGTGAGGGAGTGAGAGAGGGAAAGGGTAGGAGGGAAAGGGAGGGAGGAAGGGAAAGGGATGGGGAGGGATGGAAAGGGAGTGACAGTGAGGGAGGGAAAGGGAGACCGGGTGAGAGAGGGAAAGGGAGACATAGCGAGGGAGGGAAAGGGAGACAGAGTGAGGGAGGGAAAGGGAGACAGAGTGAGGGAGGGAAAGGGAGTGACAGAGTAAGGGAGGGAAAGGGAGACAGAGCGAGGGAGGGAAAGGGAGACATAGCGAGGGAGGGAAAGGGAGACAGAGTGAGGGAGGGTAAGGGAGACAGAGTGAGGGAGGGAAAGGGAGACGGAGAGAGGGAGGGAAAGGGAGACAGAGTGAGGGAGGGAAAGGGAGTGACCGAGTGAGGGAGTAAGGGAGGGAAAGGGAGACAGAGCGAGGGAGGGAAAGGGAGACAGAGGGGGGAAAAGGGAGGCAGAGTGAGGGAGGAGAGAGTGAAATGGATGCAGGGAAAGGGAGGGAGGATAAGGGATGGAGGGAAAGGGAGGGAGAGAAAGGGAGTGACAGAATGAGGGAGTGAGGGAGGGAAAGGGAGACAGAATGTGGGAGTGAGGTAGGGAAAGAGACGGAGTGAGAGGGAAAGGGAGACAGAGTGAGGGAGTGAGAGAGGGAAAGGGAGGGAGAGAAAGGAACGGAGGGAAAGAGAGTGACAGTGAGGGAGTGAGAGAGGGAAAGGGAGACAGAGTGAGGGAGTGAGAGAGGGAAAGGGAGACAGAGGGAGGGAGGGGGACAGAGGGAGGGAGAGTGAGAGAGGGAGGGAGGGAGACAGAGAGAGACAGAGAGCGAGAGAGAGAGATGTGTGTATGCCGGGTCTGGTGGCTCAGTGGATGAAGGTGTCCGCTGCAGGGACCAGTGATCAACCTCATGGTCAGTTTTTTTTGTTGCTCAAGCCCCGCCCCCTCCCCCACTGACCCCGCCCCCACTGGTGCGGCCCTCGGACACAAACCACAGTGTAAATGTGGCCCCCGAGAGAAAGTTTGTGAGTACCCTTGTTGTAGAGGAAAGGGCCTAGCACACCCTGACTACAACTCCTAGAGAGGTTCTAGTAGGTAAACACTCAGTGTAGGTAGGTGCACACACCACACCTCACTAGACATGTCTGGCACAGGTGAGCCCTCTGGTTCTCTACCTGTGATAAGTGACCTTCCCAAGGCACCCTCCAGATATGAGATGCTCAACTTCCGAGAGATGAGGTCATTGTGTACCTTCAGGAAGTTGAAACAGGGTTCCAACCCTACCATCTAACACCTGATAGAAGTCCTAGAGGCAGGTGATCTTGAGAAGGCCTTTAAACCAGGTCCCTTAGATAACACAGGTGAAGGTGTCCCCTCCACAGAAGATGACTCCATAACCCCAGAAGATGGTGAGGAAGTGGAGGACGATTCAGATGGAGATGATAGCCAGGTCCAAGTCAGGAGGCTTAGCCAGGCTCACCTAAGTTTACATGGGAATGGAGAAGAGTTTCACCTTTCCAGACCTAATTGTAGACTTCTCCCAGGCAATAGAAGGGAAAGGTCTCCTTCCAGGGAGTTTCTCCTCTCTAATGCCTCAAGGGGTTCTCAAAGGGGAATGACTTTCCCCACAGAGAAGAGAACATGAGGCTAGCATTACAGCTGTCCAAGTTCAGATAGAAAAGGAGGAAACAGCCCTGGCCCAAGCTAAACTTGCTTTAGCAAGGGAGCAAAAGTTAAGTGGATTAGATTCCACTGGTGGCAGCAATATCCCTAAGGATAAAGACAGGTCCTATGATCATAGAAACCTGAGCAAGATTGTGCCCCCCTACAAAGATGGGGATGACATCCACAAGTGGATAACTGCTTTGGAGAGGGCCTGCATGGTACAGCAGGTTCCCCAAAATCAGTGGGCAGCAATCTTATGGCTCTCCTTTTCAGAAAAAGGAAGAGACAAACTCCTCACTGTTAGTCATGAGGAAGCTAAAAACTACACTGTCCTGAAGAGTGCTCTAATTGATGGGTTTGGCTTAACCACTGAACAGTACAAGTTAATGTTCAGAGATACCCAGAAGACACAGACTCAGGACTGGACTGACTTTGTTGATTGTGCCACTAAGGCTCTGGAAGGTTGGTTACTGGTAAGTAAAGTTAAGGAATATACAGGATTGTATAATTTGATAATGAGAGAACAAATCCTTAATAATTGTCAGAACCAGATGTTGTACCAACACCTGATTGACTCAGATCTGACCTCTCCCCAAGAATTGGGAAATAAGGCAGACAAATGGGTCAGAACCAGGGTTAAGCAGAGACCCCAGAACCAAGGTGGTGACCAGAAAAAGGCAGACCAAAAGGGTGGAGATCAAAAGCAAAATGACCAGAAGTCTTCTTCAGGCCCCCAAAATACTTCAAATGAGGGGGGTCCCAAAATTCCAAGAAAAAGAAGAAAGAAGGTCCTAAGAAACCTTGGTATAACTACTGTAAAACTGCCTCTCACTGGTTTAGTAAGTGCACCAAGGTACAGCCCCTACCACTGCAGCCCCTAAGGCACCTGCACCCCCTAGTACAGTCAGCAGTGGTGGTTCCCAACCCAAGGCTATCGTGGGGTTAACCCTGGGTACTGAGGTGGATCCTGGCCTAGTCAGGATTCCTACTCAGGCTGTCCTGATCTGTGATGTGGACATGGCTATGTCCACTACTGTGAGTCCCAATACGTTGGGCAAGTACAGACAGACACCTGTGATAAATGATAAAGTGGCTCAAGCTTACAGGGACACATGTGCCAGTGTCACTATGGTGACACCTAACTTTGTGAACCCTGGACAGATTGTACTGGGTGATAATTACCTAGTGACCAATGCTAGCAATGTCACTACTACACATAGTGTGGCAGTTGTTAATTTCTCCTGGGGAGGGGTAACTGGCCTCAAAAGAGTTGTGGTAAGTGCAGACCTCCCAGGTGAATGTCTTTTGGGCAATGATCTAGAAAACTCAGTATGGTCAGAAGTGGAGTATAGGACTCATGCAGAGATGCTAGGTATTTCAGCACATGTCCTTGCTGTGACCAGGTCACAGGCCAAAAAGTGCTTACCTGAACCTGTGCTGGATCTTGAAACTATAGACCAGACACAACCCAAGAGAAAGAGCAAGAGGGTTAAGGCAGTGCCTTCCCCCCTGCCCCAGGTTGAGGATCAGCCCTTCCAGGAGGATGATTCTGTGATCCAAGAGGGAACTGTCCTAGAAGAGCTTGAACCTGATCAGGTAGAGTTTCTTGGGACAGGGAGACCCTCAAGGGCAGATCTGGGGCAGGCTCAACTAGCTTGTCTTTCTCTTGAACCCCTCAGACAGCAGGCTGCTGCTGAGGCTGATGGGAATGCACATGGTACCCATAAAGTGTATTGGGATGATGGGCTCCTTTATTCTGAGGCTAGAGACCCCAAGGCTGGTGCTTCCAGGAGGTTGGTCATACCTCTGCAATTTAGGGGCTTTCTTCTTAGCTTGGCCCACGATATTCCCTTAGCAGGACATCTAGGCCAGAACAAGACTTGAGACAGGCTTGTCCCTTACTTTCACTGGCCCCACATGTCTGAAGATGCCAAGGAGTTTTGTCGCTACTGTGTTACCTGCCAAGCCAGTGGCAAATCAGGTGGCACAACAAAGGCCCCCCTCATACCACTACCTGTGGTGGGGGTACCCTTTGAAAGAGTGAGGATAGACATTGTTGGCCCAATGGACCCCCAAACAGCATATGGGCACAGATTTATACTGGTGGTAGTGGATCATGCCACCAGGTATCCAGAAGCTATTCCCCTGAGGACCACAACAGCACCTGTTGTGGCAAGGGCCCTACTTGGAGTTTTCTCCAGAGTGGGGATTCCAAAGGAGGTTGTCTCTGACAGAGGTGCAAACTTCATGTCAGAATATTTGACTGCTATGTGGAAGGAGTGTAGTGTTAATTACAAATTCACTACACCCTACCATCCACAGTGCAATGAGCTTGTTGAAAGGTTCAACAAGACCCTAAAAGGGATGATAAAAGGGTTACCTGAAAAGCTTAGGCGAAGATGGGACATCCTTTTACCCTGCCTTCTGTTTGCTTACAGAGAGGTCCCACAAAAGGGGGTTGGCTACAGCCCTTTTGAGCTTTTGTTTGGGCCTCCTGTAAGGGGACCCCTGTGTCTTGTAAGGGAAGGATGGGAGTTATCTCTCAAAAAGCCTAAACAAGATATAGTGGACTATGTACTTGGTCTCCGCTCCAGGATGGCTGAGTATATGGAGAAGGCTTCCAAAAACCTTGCGCCTAGCCAAGAAGTTCAAAAAGCTTGGCATGACCAAAAGGCTGTGCTGACTGAGTACCAGCCAGGACAGAAGGTGTGGGTGTTGGAGCCAGTGACCCCAGCAGCACTCCAAGACAAATGGTCTGGACCCCACACCATTATTGAGAAAAAGGCAGGGGTCACCTACTTGGTGGACCTTGGCACCCCTAGGAGCACCCACAGGGTGCTCCATGTCAACAGATTGAAGGCATATGTGGACAGGGCAGACATGGGCTTGCTCATGGCTACAGATGGGGAACAGGAGGAAGAGAGTGACCCTCTCCCAGACCTGTTGACTCAGAACCCTGATGATGGTTCAGTTGATGGAGTGACCTTGGCAGGCAGCCTCACTGACCAGCAGAAACAGGACTGTAGACAAGTTCTGCAGGCCTTTAGACATGTTTTCATTAACACCTAGTCAGACTAACTGGTGCACCCATGAGGTGGACACTGGTGACACTCTGCCTGTGAAGAGTAAGATCTACAGGCAACCTGACCAATTCAGGGACTGTATAAAGACTGAGGTTCAGAAAATGCTGGAGTTGGGAGTAATTGAGCCATCAGGGAGCCCCTGGGCCAGCCCAGTAGTCTTTGTACCAACCCCCCACACCCAAGATGGTAAGAGAGAGATGAGGTTCTGTGTGGACTATAGAGTGCTGTCACTAGGACAGATGCTCACCCCATTCCAAGAGCAGATTAGCTCATTGATAGATTGGCTTCTGCCAAGTTTCTGAGCACATTTGATTTGACAGCTGGCTATTGCAAATCAGGTTAGCTGAGGATGCCAAGGCCAACACTGCTTTCTCAACCCCAGGAGGTCATTATCAATTTGTGGTAATGCCCTTTGGTTTGAAGAATGCACCTGCCACTTTCCAAAGGTTGGTGAACCAAGTCCTTGCTGGGTTGGATGACTTTTGTGCAGCTTATCTGGATGATATTGCTGTCTTGAGCTCCACCTGGGAGGATCACCTGATCCACCTGAAGAAGGTTTTAGAGGCCCTGCAAAAGGCAGGCCTCACTATCAAGGCCACAAAGTGCCAGATAGGGCAGAGTAAGGTTGTGTACCTGGGCCACCTTGTAGGTGGGGGTCAGGTTCAACCACTGGAGAGTAAGATCCAGACCATACAGGACTGGGCTCCTCCAACCACCCAGACACAGACACAGGTCAGAGCTTTCTTGGGCCTGTCTGGGTACTACAGAAAATTTGTCAAGAATGATGGGTCCATTGTGACACCACTCAATGGGCCCGATTCACAGAACTAACTTAGGACAAAATCCTAAACTTACTACTTTTGGTATTCACAGAAGTTAGGATTTTGTCTTAAGTTTGTCTTAAGACAGACTTAAGACAGACTTAAGTTAGGATTTTGTCTTAAGTCTGTCTTAAGACAAACTTAAGACAAAATCCTAACTTCTGTGAATACCAAAGGTAGTAAGTTTAGGATTTTGTCTTAAGTTAGTTCTGTGAATCGGGCCCAATGATCTGACTTCCAAGAAGATGCCAAAAAAGGTTCAGTGGACAGTTAGCTGTCAAAATGCATTTGATGACCTGAAGAAGGCCATGTGCTCTGCACCTCTCTTAAAGAGTCCTGACTACTCCAAAGAGTTTATTGTCCAAACAGATGCTTCTGAGTTGGGGGTGGGAGCTGTGCTTTCACAACTTAATGTAGATGGTCTTGAGAGAGCCAGGGACTCCTTTAATCTTGTGGAGGGCCAATACCTACACTATGGAGGTCTTAGGGAGGTGGCCAGGACGACGTGGCCCCCATTCCCAGAGGCGCCCCAGCTCACTCATACGCTGGACGTCATCTTGTCGTGTGGGAGAGGTAGGCGCCTGATTTCCCTCCTTTACTCCGCCATGCGTCGAGACTCGACTCCCCCGTTAGCGCCGGCCTGGGCGGCATGGGAGACGGATCTGGGAATAGAATTGGACCCGGCTCAGAAGAAGCGGATTGGATTGTTGACTCGTAAAGTGTCTTGCAATGCCCGCTTTAAACTTATACACTTTAATTTTGTTCACCGTGCTTACATGACACCTGTCTCCCTCCACCGAATATCGTCAGATAGACGTCACAATTGCCCTAGGTGTGGGATGACGAGGGCGGGGTTCTTACACTTAGCGTGGGAATGTCCATTGGTCCAGGATTTTTGGCGTAGGTTGGTGGTATTCATTACCCGTACCACCCATATTAATTTGCAGCTGGACCCACTTCCCTGCCTGCTAGCATTAGTGCCTAAGCCAAAAAAGAAAGGTCTGTCTTATAAACTGCTGCAACTTCTGTTGGTGTTGGCAAGGAGGCGGGTGGCCATTACCTGGATGGGTCAGAGGGCGCCTGAATTTCCTCATTGGCTGCGAGATGTCAAGGAATGGACCTTGGCGGAGGAGACGCACATGCAGCGCTCTCGCAGAGACGAGAAACTCCAGGATGACTTACTCGCCTGGAGAACTATGTGTATGGAAGGGATGAGGGAGGATGACTCAGACGCCACTAGCGCTGAGCTGTTTTCCTCTGCGTCCTCGGAGTCTGGTGAGGGTGAGGGGGAGGAGGGGGGCCTAGAGTGAGGTGTCTGAGCAGGTGCAGCGACCCCTGGTAGTCACGCCACTGTTCCTTGACAGCTATGTTTGGATTAGATGAGATTCCCTGTAGGCCACATAACATTGTAGTGACTGCGCCCTAGCTGGCCCTTGTATATTTCTCCTTCTATGTTCGGACCTGCACTAAAATGTCATCTATGGGGTAGTTCGTTATAGTTCACGTGGTTATGTAGTGTAGGAATGCAACACAAGAAAAATGGCGTAGACATTGACACTGTTTATTGCTCTTTGAGGCACAATTGCACTTTCTCCCTCTTCATATGTATGTTTACCCCTGCGCCGCCCTGCCTCCGGGATGTGGGCCATACACGGCTGTGTATTAATTCTGGGACTTCTTGTTCCTGCTGTTTACATGTGACCTGAGTCGATGATTGTATATTTTGTGCCTTCTTCTTATCTTCGCCACAATAAAAACAATTTATAAAAAATGTAGATGGTCAAGACCTGAAGAACCGGGTTTTCTTAGAACCCAGCGGTGCCAGAGACACACCCGAAGTCTTCGGATTCACCTCACTTGGCATACAAAGACACGGAATACTTCTAGGTGGCGTCAGAGATCAAATTTATTAGCTGCAGCTAGTAACAGTAAACCAAGCAATACAACACGGTGTACAACTCAGGAGACTGCTCAATTTTCGTAGAGCAAGACATCACTTTTTATGCTGTTTTCAGTTAATTACGAATGCACACCCACTGCGGCAAATTCTGACCAATGAAATACATTTCACATACATTATTACATTCCAAAAAGCTCACTTTACATTGTACCAACCCACAAGTTAATTATTAGGACTGTCCCAAATTCAATTTCCACAGGTCGGACAAACTCATAATTGAAAGCACTACCCATGTAATGAAAAGTCGTAAGGAAAGAAACAATTCAGATGTTGAGTAGGATAAGATATGTGCAAGGAACTAAAAGTTAACAATATCCTGAACATTGATTGGTATTTCCAGTCAACGATCAGCTAGGAAAATTGGCCCCGCAAAGGGTCAGTTTCAGGTGACGGGGTCAGCATCTTTGCAGTTCACTCGTAAGTCGAAAAGGGCCTGTTAATGCTTACATGAACAACGAAGCCCATGCAACTTTGTTCGTTCGTTTACCTTTACGGCCTAAGTGAGGGCAACACAAAAACGGCGTCACGAACAACGCAAACAAAATGGAGTCCAGTCCCGAAAACCACGGAACCTCAGACCCTCCTTTTGCCATTACGTAGGCAGTGACCTAAACTCAGGTCAATTTGAATCCAGGTCTATATCTATTCTCATCAGGTCATCAAGGTGCTGTAACATCATCTTATTATCCTTCACTTCTCTCGAGACAGGTCTTCTCACACAGATCGTAGCACAAAGGCCACAAATGGCGGGACCACACTGGATGCATAAGCAACACGAGAAAAGGATTGCTAAAGCCATACCAAGAAACATCAGAATCTTCCATCCCCATTTAGACAGCAATTCGCAAAACCATCCTATCAACGACCAGTTCCCTTCGTCTACATGTATAGACTCAGCGGACTTATGCAACTTCAAGATAGCTTGGTACACTGTCGGGGCATTATCTGGAATGAAAACACAGCAACTAGACCCGATCAATTTACATACCCCACCTCTATCTGCAAGTATAATATCTAAAGCAAAGCGGTTCTGTAATGTCATAAGGCGATCCGCTTGAAGCTCAGCTGTAATATTGCTAAGTGCACCTGCAGTCTCATTCATAGTGGCCTCGACCACTTTCGTAAGCTGACGAATATTCCTACTATTGGCCATAGGACCCCAAAAGGGCAGGAAACCCTTAAAGAAGTCTCCAGCTTCTTGTGCGACAGTATCTTTCGCATCGATAACACCTCTACCATATCTTGTCTTATGGTAGTTGAAAGCAGCTGTGTATGTAGGGGGAAGCAAAAATGCCACATAACATGTGCCTGAAAAATCAGAAGGCAACCATGTATATGCTCTATCATAGCAAACAAAATACGTGCCTTTGGCTGGCACGAACGGTGGAGATTTCTGGGACGTATAGACATAGGTGTGAACACACACACTCTTACCAAGCTGAGCTCTCGGATTCTGACCATTACCTTGCAGACAAAAATGACCTCGGTGGGGTACAATCCGAATAGGAGGAGACTTTTTCTGTCTCTCTTTTTCTGTCAGGCTAATACTATATCTCGTCTTGTTCCAACCAACATATGCTCGTACCTCATCTTTAGGGATAGCATTATATGCATCAATATCTCTGACCATATCTACTATTCCCTGTATCAAGGCATTATTATTCGCATTATGTTTGACGGAACGTACAGGAGATGCTTCATTCGCATAGATAAACATTGATTGCAGTGCCCATACTGACCCATTAGGCGAAAAAGGCAAAACCAAATATGGCATTCCCTTATCTGTCGTATATGGCATAAGACCACAAACCCAACAATTCGTAGTATTTACTACTAGCTGATGCTGATGCAACATATGGTATAAACGAATTGTTCACAAATTCTAATCTTCGTGTCTGTTCATGTTCACGCAACGTATGAAACTCATGTGGGGAAACAGTAGAAAAAGAAAGAGTAGGTTGGGAGGTAGATGCAAGCGTCTGTTGTGAATCATAGATGATCCAACCCACACAAATCAACGTAATATTCAAAAGCATTAGAAAACACAGTATTAAAAAACATTTGTTATGAACCAATGTACACATTTTCACTCTAAAATCAGTTCTCTCAACACCCTTATCAGACTCAAAAGACTCCATCCTCTAACGTGCTGCTCACGGCTATTACCTTCTTCACTTAAGTGTGCGTCAAGATCGTACTAATGACCCTGAACCACAGACCTTGTGTCAATACGCGGCTCACCCCTTAAGGCTGTACAGCGACCCTGCAGCTGATTCCGGATGGTGAATCGAAAAAGAAAAGTAAAAAAGTCTCTTGATCTGACAAGGTGTAATTCACGACATGAAAAAATTAAATTTTTATTTGTCCATAGGTTCAGTCTTTCTCGATCTTAGATTGTAGCGCTCTTTACCAGGCACGGTTTGTTCTTGAAAAAGGACCTCCGGATTCGTTGTGTCGAGTCTCAGATGGGAAGGCACAGCAGCTTGCAGAATGTCATCATCCTCGCGTTCTGACTGAGTCCATGTCAAATGTGCATCACTAAAAGGTACGAATCTAGGAATTCTTTCACATTCGGAATCGGCTATACCATCTCTCACCCACTTATCATACGGTAGAGGCAATGGAACTTTTTTGCAATGGGTGGCATGCACCCAGATTTTTTTACCAGCTACTCTAACAGCAGTTCTAGTGGCCAAGAGGACCAAATGTGGTCCAGTCCATCTCGGTTGTAAATTCTTGGTTCATTGAAAATTCTTCGTCAAGATGTAATTTCCAGGTTGAATCGTATGGCTTGGATCTGCAGTAGCTGTCGGCAAACTGTCATAGACCTGTTGTGGAGAACACATAATTTAGCAGTCAAGTCATGTAAGTAATCCACTAACATAGGGTACTCAATGTCGCTATACTTCTTAGGACGAGGCACACCCCAAACATTCGCTGGACGACCAAAAACTATTTCGTATGGGCTAAGTCCCACACGAGAATGCACTGTCGTCCTTGTTGACAAAAGAGCCAACAGCAAGGTATTTGGACATGTAAGACCAGTGCTCGCTTGTATCTTAGCTAATTTTAGTTTTAACGTGCCATTATAACACTCAACAAGTCCAGCGGACTGGGAGTGATTCGCAGCATGACATTTCTGATTAATACCCAAACCCGCATACACTTTCTTCATGATCTGGCCCACAAATTCGCTCCCATTGTCGCTTCATACAATTCTCGGCAAACCATACCTAGGGAAGTACTCTTTGAGCAAAACCTTGGCTGTAGACAAGGCAGTATTATCCTTCAGGGGGTAAGCCTCTATCCATCTGGAAAAGGCGCAAACAACCACATGGACATACTTCAGGTTATTACATCTCTCCATGTGAATGTAATCTAACTGTATCACTTCAAACGGGTACGTCGGAGGAGCAAAATGACCAGCTGGAGTTGGAGTTCCCTTTCCAGGATTGTACTTCAAACAAATCATGCAATGCTTCACCACATTCTCAGCACATTTCGGAATTCCAGCGTTCTGCCATACTGGAGCCAACAACTTGCATATCCCTTTTGAGCTAATGTGAGCCATTCCATGAGCCATAGTAACCACTGGGAGCACATACGCATCTGGCAACAACCACCGCTGGTGTTCTGACAACTCAACCCAACAACCTGTTGGATCCAACATACCCGTAGTTTCTCTCCACACACTCACTTCTTTTTCCGTAGCTTCAGCCTGAATCATCTTCACACTTTCTATTGTGTCTTCACACATTCCACCAGCCATAACCCAATTAGCAGGGCCTGCAACATACATACGGCTCATCATGTCTTTCGCCGTTTCCTTCGCAACTTCATCCGCAAACGCATTCCCTCGACCCACATCGTCCACAACTTTCTTATGCGCACTACACTTCACAATTGCAATCTGCTTTGGGAGAGTAAGTGATTCCAGAAGTTCATTCACCAACTGCCCATGCTGAATTTTCGTACCATGGGAAGTAAGAAATCCTCTCTCTCTCCACAAACGTCCAAAACTCTGGGCAACACCAAACGCATACTGGCTATCGGTATAGACATTCACTCGCTTTCTCTCTGACAATACACACGATCTAGTCAATGCAATCAACTCTGCTGCTTGCCCAGAATTCTGTGCTATGCGTGCTGTTTCAACAACTGTATGCAAAGTTGTGACAGCATATGCGGCAGTCGTCTCACCATTCGAAAGCTTGAAACACGAACCATCTACCCATAAGGTACCATCAACATTCGTAAGAGGAGTATCTTTTAAATCAACTCTAGCCTTCGTTTCTTCCTCTGTCCGAAGGAAGCAATCATGCTGTTCTTGAGCATCTGTCTCTACAGAAATCGGCAACAACGTAGCTGGATTCAACACATTACATCTTTTAATGTGCACATGGCTAGCCAAAAGCGTCAACTCATAACCTGAAAGACGTGCACTAGTAAGGTGCTGTGTCTTAGTTCTGTTCAATAAGGTATCCACTGCATGTGGGACCATCACAATCACCGTATTATCCAATACCAAACCAGCAGACTGTCGAATAGAAACAGCCGCTGTCGCTGTAGCTCTCAAACAGCTCGGCAACGCTTTAGCTACTGGATCTAACGGTGCTGAAAAATACACACAAGGGCGTTGCTTGTCTCCAAATCGTTGCGTCAAAACTGACAATGCACAACCTTCTCTCTCATGCACATACAGCGTGAAAGGTTTACTGTAATCCGGAGTACCCAACACCGGAGCCGAACACAATGCATCGCGTAATTCAGAAAAACTTTTCTGACACTCATCAGACCAAGGGAGAGGATGCGGAGTATCTTTAAGAGTCAGCGCCAACATAGGTTTCGCTAGCAAGGAAAAATTAGGGATCCATTGCCTACAATACGAGGTGATACCTAAGAAAGCACGCACTTCTCTCTGTGTGGATGGTACAGTCATTTGCGCAATCGCTTGAATTCGTTCTGGGGTCAACCTTCTTCGACAAGAGATGACCTAAGTAGGTTACTTCTTGTCGGCAATACTGTAACTTTGAAGGTGACACTTTATGATGAAGGTCAGACAAATGTCGTAGCAAAGAAAGAGTAGCCTCTTTACAAATCTTTTCGTCATCAGCAGCAACCAACAAATCATCGACGTACTGAATAAGAGTAGCACCAGAAGGCAACACAAAACTATCAAACTGAGTTTTCAACGCCTGACTATAGATGGAGGGACTTTCACAATAACCTTGGGGAGCACTCTTAAACCGGAAGCTTCGGCCTCCGAATGAGAAGCCAAAAATGTCTCTACTCTCCTCAGCAATCGGAATACTAAAGAAACCATTCTTTAAGTCGATAACAGAGAACCAGGCTGCCGAAGCAGGTATCAGAGTCAACAAAGCAGTGATATCCGGGACAACAGGAAACTGTGGCACAACAATCTTATTCACTTCTCGAAGATCGATCACAAACCGATACACAGGTGGCTGAGAAGCATCAGTACGCTTAAGGACAGGCAAAACAGGACTGTTACACACATTACCTCTCGTTTCTTCAACTACACCCTTCTCAACCAAATCATAGATAATCGCCAAAAGAGCTCTCTCGCCATCACTAGATATCTTATATTGCGGAATACGAGGTAGCCTAGCATTCGATTTGAGGGTGACAACATAGGGTGGAATCTGCAAAAGACCAACATCATTGGGACCTGTAGCCCAAAGCGTATCAGGAAGAAAACGCAATTCCAGTGGGAGACAATCTTTAGACAAATACATCGGAGAAATCACTTTCTTACCCAAGGTAAGATGTACTCCCGAAGGAGAACAATATAATGTGTCGCATGCAATCTTTTCAACAAGTCCAAACCCAACAGATTCTCACCACAACCAGTCGTTAGAATAAGAGAAGCTTCCAATTCACAAGGACCAATAGAAAGAGACAAAGGACTAGAAACCGGATTACGAACTGGGGCGCCTGAAAATCCTACTGAAACATTGGTCAAGCCAGACAAAGGTGCGTCAGGAAGTTTAGAGTGCATAATAGAACTCTTTGTCGCACCAGTATCCAAAAGAAAAGGTTCTGCCACACCTAATGTAATCACTTCAACATAAGGTCCACTCTGGTCTACTGGAACTGACACTACTCCCTCTCTTTGCCCATGGCTGTCCTAACTATCATTATAACCAACACTCTCACCTTCGACACAGTAATCCTCAACATAGTACTGGGCAGACTGACCACTCGGAACATTCTGTCTGTCAAAATAATTCGCAGAATTCTGAAGGGAAGAGGAACGCTCAATCTGGGGTTACACACCACGTCCCCTACCTCTAGGAGCTTGCTGGAAACCACCACGACCTCTTTGACCAGATACGCCGTTCGCACGCTGTAGCAAAGCCGGGCAACTATTCTTGAAATGACCTTCCTCTCTGCAATAAGCACACTGATTAGGACCAGGAAAGAATCGCGGAGCATAAGGCTTAGGCTTCTTTAACAATCTCTGAAACTGTGGAGGTTGCTGAAACTAAGGCTGATTCTGACGAGGCGGATAAGCTTGCTGCAAAAGAACTTTCGTCTTTAAATCTTTAGTTTTCTTCTCTGCTTTATCCTTCTCATCTTTATCACTATTCTCGTAATATTGTGCAGTAGCCAATATCTGGGCTGACGAAGAAACAGCCCATGAACTCTCAGAGTCCTTTAATTTATTAGAAAGTTCGGGAAGCAAATTAAAGAGAAATTTGTCCACGAACAACCTTTGACCACCTTCCGTACTCATGTCCTGACCACTATGATCGATAAACGTTTCTTCAAACCTCGTGAAGAAATCAGACACACTCTCGTCTTTCTTTTGTTTGCATGCTGCTAACTTATCCCAATTCACTCGCAAAGCAGGCATCATAGTTTTCATCAAATTAATAATTCTACCAGGTAATTCTGCAACTAAGGGCTCAGGTTTGGCACCTCCTACCTGCCGACCATCTGCAGCAACAATATTAACCCACGTATCTCCTAATTCTGGTCCATGATCCTCATGACGAATCTTCGCCCACAAAGGTTGAGGAACTACATTACCCATCAACATATCTATGTCAGCTAAATTCATAATACACGCATCCACTGTCTGGGACAACTCCTTGTAATAACCAGCAGGATTCTTACGGGGGTCAGGTAAGGTCTGCTTAAGAGCCAAGAACTATGCTCTTTTCCAAGGAACATGTACCCATACTCGCTGAAAATGTGCCGGAACGGCATTAATGTTATGAGCGGCATCAGCCTGAACTGCGTCTCTCCATACAGGAGAAACCTCTCTCATGGGATACTGCTTCACTTTCCTCCTAACAGAAGAATCAGGTTCGTACAACGGCTGAGGCGGTAACCTAGACCTGAAAGCAAGTATCGTCTCTATGGCATCTGTAACATCAGACTCCACTATCGTCCCTTTAGCAAATTCTGACTGAACATCTAGCACTTCCTGCGGAATCGGACCCAACTCATTATTTTCCCATTCCTCGCGCAGAAAAGTACACATTTAATCAAAAACATACCTTTGCTTAGGCGGTTCCCACTGAAAGAAAACATCCATAACCGCTTGTAAATTATACCTGGAAACATTTAAAATCCATCTACGAGCCAATAAATCCAACACTGCCCGCTCTTCGGGACCAGGAAACTGACTACATATTCAGTGCCCCAAAAAGTGCAGTCATTCGTTTTCAAGCAGCAGGAGAAGAAGTAGGCGTAAAAACAGGAAAATGAATATCTTAAGGCAAAGTAGGAACAAGAGGAGTAAGAGTCTGAGATGCAGAAGTAGAAGGCAAAGGAGTTTGAAGCAAAGCTGGTAGCAAAGCTTGCGACCCTAGAGTGGGTTGCGCAGTAGGAGGCAAAACCATCTGTGGAGCACCGGGTGGCTGAACAACAGCAGGAGGTTGAATAACAAAGGGTAGAACAACCGGGGGTAATGGAGGCGCAGTAGCACCCTGCACATAAGGGGGTGGCAATCAAAGTAAATGAGAGATCAAAGGATCTTTTTCAAGGTCTTCAATTACTTTCGGAGGAGAAGACGGCAAGGCCGGATAACATTTATCTATGGCCATGCAACGCTGTCTATCTGAAACTTCACTCGCACGCTCTTCTCCATCTTCTCTAAACTGCCTAGCAGCTTGTAGTACTGACATATTCTTATCTTTCCTATCTCTTTTTGCTTGCTTAATTTCTCGCTTTTTGGCTTCCTTTCGCCAAAGGTGGAAAGAGTCAAACATTGCCGGCCGGGCTTTCTTCTTAAATAGCGCAACTTCCAAATCATCTAAAATATTTAATTCGAAACTACCATGTTGGGGCCATCGTAAAACGCCATCTTTCTTCGTATAGCGAACCCACACTTCATTATAAGTAATAGGACCCACTCCGTGTTTTGAATAGAGCTCATAAGTCGGAGTTCCAACCGGAGGGATCGGACACGAATCCTCCAATCGGGAATCCCTGTTGCAACCACAACTAAACCATTTCCTAATTTTGCTAAGACCAGGCATCTTATAGCTCACTAATCTGGCTTCAAACTTCATGCAGTTATCAACTATCGATACACTCGTAAATATACAAGCCCCTCGGCTTCGTCTATTGCAATAACCAAATCAAAACCAAGAACCAAAACAAAGTCATGGGAGCGACCCACTTATACTTAACCAAAGTATCTGTCACGCCACCAGAAGACCGTCTATCGTCTCACTTTACAAAGGATTAATCAAGCGTCAAAGACAGGGCGACAGTTAGGGCAGCAGTCCTTCGTAGCCGTCGGAAAGCGGGAAGCCTCGCAGCAAAAACTTACGGTCCACGTCGACATACAGGGGTCGATGAAGTGGCGGCCTTCCTTCAGAATTTTCTCACGTGGCTCCTCACGATCCTCGGGCTTGGACCGGTACCGCTTGATGTCGCCCGACGTTGGGCACCAACTGAAGAACCGGGTTTTCTTAGAACCCAGCGGTGCCAGGGACACACCCGAAGTCTTCGGATTCACCTGTCTTGGCATACAGAGACACGGAATACTTCTAGGTGGCGTCAGAGATCAAATTTATTAGCTGCAGCTAGTAACAGTAAACCAAGCAATACAACACGGTGTACAACTCAGGAGACTGCTCAATTTTTGTACAGCAAGACATCACTTTTTATGCTGTTTTCAGTTAATTACGAATGCACACCCACTGCGGCAAATTCTGACCAATGAAATACATTTCACATACATTATTACATTCCAAAAAGCTCACTTTACATTGTACCAACCCACAAGTTAATTATTAGGACTGTCCCAAATTCAATTTCCACAGGTCGGACAAACTCATAATTGAAAGCAATACCCATGTAATGAAAAGTCGTAAGGAAAGAAACAATTCAGATGTTGAGTAGGATAAGATATGTGCAAGGAACTAAAAGTTAACGATATCCTGAACATTGATTGGTATTTCCAGTCAACGATCAGCTAGGAAAATTGGCCTCGCAAAGGGTCAGTTTCAGGTGACAGGGTCAGCATCTTTGCAGTTCACTCGTAAGTCGAAAAGGGCCTGTTAATGCTTACATGAACAACGAAGCCCATGCAACTTTGTTCGTTCGTTTACCTTTACGCCCTACGTGAGGGCAACACAAAAATGGCGTCATGAACAACGCAAACAAAATGGAGTCCGGTCCCGAAAACCACGGAACCTCAGACCAGCCCATTGCTTTTATTAGCAGAAGGCTTACCCCTAGAGAGAAACGTTGGTCAGCTATTGAGAGGGAGGCCTTTGCTGTGGTTTGGGCCCTGAAGAAGTTGAGACCATACTTATTTGGCACTCACTTCAAGTTTCAGACCGACCATAAGCCCCTCTTGTGGCTAAATCAGATGAAGTGTGAAAATCCCAACCTGCTCAGGTAGTCCATTTCCCTACAGGGGATGGACTTTACAGTGGAGCACAGACCAGGGACTGACCATGGCAATGCAGATGGTCTCTTCAGGTATTTCCACTTAGAACATGAAGACTTATCTGGTCATGGTTAAGTTTAATGTCCCTGCGTTTGGGGGGGTTATGTAGGGGAGTAGGGTCTGCTATCCCATGTTCACCCCAATATTTGCTTTTTGCTTT
Organism: Lissotriton helveticus; assembly: GCF_964261635.1. NCBI lineage: Eukaryota > Metazoa > Chordata > Amphibia > Caudata > Salamandridae > Lissotriton > Lissotriton helveticus. Next base: position 1,621,167,926 of record NC_136068.1, on the reverse strand, counting down.
ACTGGTTTTCGACTTAATGTGGCTGTAGGCCTGCTAATAGACCCGCAGCCCTGCTGTTCTCTCTCTAAATTTCACACCATGTACTTTAGGTACATCTCCAATTGGGATGTGGGTCACTCTTATGAGTCCCTGTACAGTGTACTATAGGTACCCAGGGCATAGGTGCACCCAAGGCCTACCAGGGGCTGCAGCATATCTTTTGCCACCCCTGGCTGGCCATCCAAACTGACACAACTGGCTGATCACTCAGCTGGGGCAAGGTTGTGTAATCACTCCTTGCTTAGATATAGTATACCTATGTCTAACCGTATATCTGGACACATATAAACCTATAAGTCACTCCTATGGCGGGCCTTAACAATCCTGAAGGCAGAGTGCTTGGTTTTATGTGAGGTGGTGCTCTAGCATGAACTGAGCCTGTCTGCAGCTTTTGGAACCATGTCCTTATAGCTGTTCCAGGATATTGCCATACCATATACTCTTAAGTGCATTATGAACCTCGCGTTTAAATGCTATCTTTGGTTTGACTTCATCAAAACATGTCGTGTAAGGTGTCATATGCTTTGGAATACTACCCCCTCGCCTGTTCTGGCGACGGGGGTAGCATTCCACCCTTCTAGAGGGAGAAGACATGTTACTTTCCTTAAACCCGGCTAAAGTTAACCAGAGCCTCAGCATCACAAAATGGATGCTGCTGCCACAGACACAAGTCTGACCTCCTGCTGCTGGGAGCCCTTCCAGCGAGGGAGGCTTGGACAATAGGCTTCCTGTCACAGGGAGGTGCTAGCACCACTCCAGACAGGAGATAGTGGATTGGGGCAGGGAGGGCTGAATGAAAGGAGACACTGCCTGGGGCACAAAAGGTGTCCCATGCATAGGCCAGTTCAAACCGGTGCTGGGGCACTCCAGCCCCAGCTCTGGCGTGAAACTGGACAAAGGGAAAGGGGTGTAACCACCCCCTTCCTGGGTCCCACCCATAGGAGGGACCTAAATGTAAATGTAAATGTAAATGTCGGAATTTTGTAAAGCGCACAGCTACCTCCACCGGAGGTGTCCCGGCGCTGTCCGTATACCGCTTAGGAACCCTTCCTGGCTTTCCTGGGAAATGTCCACTCCTGGGCACCCCCCAGGTGCAGCCAGGCATCCCAGCGCTTTTGGGGCCGTTGTGGAGACTAAGCAAGCTATTGCCCAGAGTTGCAGCGTGGGAGCCATGATCAGAACAGGCACTGAGGCGAGAATATCCAGTCAGAGGAATTAATGAGCCGGAGACCCGCCGAGTGGGGAATCAAACCCTGGTCCCTGGCCAGAGCTCTGCATCAAGGTCTGCCTGCTCTAACCATTGAGCCACACTTCTCCTCGAAGGTAATCTTCGGTGATTTGAAATAAAAGTAGGAGCTGTGTCCCAAGACTTTAGATAATCCTGACTGAAACTCTGATACAAAACTCTGGACCCTTCGACATCCTACTCGACGTAGAAGACTAAATAATCTCCCTTGTGGTCAAGGAGTGACCACCCTGTGCAAGCAGGCACCATCAAGCGCTCAACGGTTTGCTTTATTGTTGCTCCCGCCGGAGCTCGAACGACAGAGCCTTACAAGAACCGGACTTCCAGACATCCAACAGCCCGATCCACAGCCACAGCACAGCTGAGACCCGTGGAGGCGACGAGAGACGTGGGACCGGCCATCTTGGAAAGCCAGCGAATCGCTTTCCGTGCAACTTCTGAGGCACCCTCGAAGTTGTGCATTGGGGATTGAGAAGCCTCAGCCCCGAGCATTCTTCGCACTTAAGATCCCCTCTCCACACTCACCAAGTGCTGCGTGGGGCCCTTTTGCATTTTCCTGCTCGACGCGTCTGTCCGGTCACTTGCCAGTTGGCTAGTGGCCTCTGTGACGACGAACCTTCGAATTTTCAATGCTGGTCTGGTTGCGCCAGACTGGCCCTTGTTCCGCTGAAAAGGAGCAGCCCATCAGACCTTGCTGGTCTGATCCAGAAGCCATCTTCGATTCCTGCATGAGTTGCATTTGCCAAGGCCTTTTGATTCTGAATCGAGAACCGACACCGCCATCAGCGAGAACCTTTGTGGGACAGTCCGTGCCCAGATCCTGGTCATCGTCGACATCTCCTGGTCCACGTGGCAGCGGAGACCAGCTTCACGACATCACCTGATTGCAACCCGACATCGCCTGGTTCCTTCCTGGTTCCTACCTGGTCACTGGCTAGTGACCCAGACTCTGTCCCCTCTGCTTTCAGGTACTCTACATCTTTGATCCACCCTTGGATCCAACCGGACTCCTGGTCGCCTGCAGCATCTTTTCTCCAAGGCTTCATAGAACTCCACGACGAAACACGACACACTTTGACACCTATGCACCCCCTTCTTTTGGGTGAGGTAACGCGAGTACTGCGGTGCTCCTGTAGAGGTTTACATCCCTAGTGTCCTAGTTTTAAGTGGTTACGTTCTAGTCCAGTCGGAAGACTTCCAAATCTGCAACTTTCTACCTTTACGCACCCATTGACTTCTATAGGTGCACGCGTGTGCATTTAGACACTGCACCCGCATCCTGTGGGCCTCCTACTTCCTAACTGCTGTTAGTCTAGTGTAGCCCCAGCGATTCCCAAGGCCCTAGGCCTTACCATTGTTCGTGACGTGGTTCTTATACCACTATTTTAGTAAATGGTTTAACGGGCCACCAGGGCCTATCCATATTTGTGCAACTTTTGTATGTTATATTAAGTTACTTGTTATACGCTTGTGCTCCTGTGCTCATAAAGACTTAAGGGGATTTATTTAGAAATAAATACATATATATTTTGAATATATAACATGTGTGGTGTCCTTTCATTTGGTATTAAAAGGTTTGCATATGGTAAAACAGCTGGCTTCACATGCCCTCTTGAGTGTAGCCTAAGACTGCTTTTGTCCATGCTACCACTAGGATAGCTGGTCTATAAGGTTGACTTTACAACCATCACCATAAGGGTTGTTTGGACTGGTGCAAGGTGCTCACTAGAATAGTGAACATCATATACCAGGCCAACTTCTCACACTACCTGCGATTAACGTTAGGTCACGAGCACTTTCAGTTTACCGTGCTCCCTTTTGGCCTTACCAGCCCCCCTCTGGTGTTCACGAAAGTGATGGCAGTGGTCGCAGCTCAGGGATTACAGTTTTCCCCTATCTCGACGACTGGCTGTTGAAGGCGGGCTCACCCCAGCCTGTCTTCTCTCACCTCCTGACTATGGCCGACCTCCTGCATTCGCTAGGGATCACCATCAATGTGCCTAAGTCACACCTGATCCCATGTCAGAAGCTCCTTTTTATGGGAGCGGTTCTGGACACAGCGCAGTTTCGGGCTTATCCATACCGAGCAGCAAGTCCGGTATATTTGGGCTATGGTTTCAATCTTTAACCTCTATCCCGGGTTTTGGTCAGAATCACCCTGCGGCTCATGGCCTCATGGCCTCTTGCATCCTGCTGGTGGACTATGCCAGGTGGCATATGCGGGCTCTGCAGTCGGACCTGAAGTTCCAGTGGGCACAGCTTCAGGGGCGTCTTTCCGATTGCGTCCAGATCTCGGAGGGCACTGCACACCAATTGCAGTGGAGGCTAACGAACCAGGATCGGTTCAACGGACGATCCCTCTCCCTTCCCCAACCAGAGTTCCCAGTGGTGAGAGATGCATCACTTCAGGGGTGGGGCGAGAGAGAGGGAGAGGAGAAAATCAGTGTCCAGGCTCCACATCAACCTTCTGGAGTTTTTGGGCGAACCGCCTTGCAATGAAGGTATTCCTTTCTTCTGTTAAGAGGAGATTAGTGCACGTATTCACTGACAACACCACCGCCATTTGGTACTGCAATAAACAGGGCAGGTTGGTGTCGTGGACCCTATGTCAGGAGGAACTTCGTCTCTGAAAATGGCTGGAACATCCATCAGGGCACTGGTGGTTGAACACCTGACAGGTTCTCTGAATGCCAGAGTTGACAAACTCAGCAGCCGGTGCATGATGGATCACGAATGGCGTCTTCACTCGGAGGTGGTGCACGGTCACTTTCAGCAGTGGGGAGAGCCTAGGTTAGATCTACTCACCACCGAAGAGAATGCGCAATGTCAGCAATTCTGCGCGTTGGAATTTCCAAGGCGGCACTCGCTCAGCGATGCTTTACGTTGCAAGTGGAGTTGTGGTCTTCTATACGCCTTTCCGCCTATTCCACTTCTACCTAGACTGCTGAAGAAAATCAAGCGCTACCGGACCCAAGTCATTCTTGTGGCTCCGGACTGGGCACGAAGAGTCTGGTATCCCGAGCTCTTGCACATGGCCATCGATCCTCCGATAAGACTCCCTCTTCGGGAGGATCTTCTGTCGCAGCAACAGAGGACGGTCCTCCACCCGTACCTGTCCAGCCTCCACCTTCTTGCGTGGAGGTTGAGCGGCGACAGTTGACAGCTTTTGACTTTCATCCCGAAGTCTGTAACTTCATCTTGGCAGCCAGGTGTCCCTCCACCAAAAATGTATACGCCTGTATATGGAACAAGTTTGTGGCAAGGTGCGCAGCAAAAGCTGTGGATGCCCTTTCTGCCCCCCTTTCTGAGGTTCTCCTCTTCATTCTTTCTTTGGCCCAACAGGACTCTGCTCTGGGCAATGTTTTGGCCATTTCAGCCTTTCTTCGGTTTCCTGACCAGGCTTCTCTTTGCAAGTCCCCTGTTGTAAATTGCTTCCTTAAGGGCATTACTCACTTGTATCCTCCAATTCCTTTAGTAATGCCTCAGTGGAACTTGAACCTGGTTCTGACCTATCTTATGTGCGCTCTCTTTGAGCTGCTACATAACTGCCCTCTCAGACTCCTGACACTTAAAACTGCCTTTCTGGTCGCCATCACCTCTGCCCACAGGGTGAGTGAGCTGCAGGCTCTTTCTTTAACCTCTTCACCATGGCGCAAATTCTGCCATGGTGTGGGCGAATTTCAAGCGTGCGCAGATTGGACGGCACCCATCCGTCCAACGCCCATGCCCACCATGACGTTGGACGGCCCCCGGACGTCCGACGCATTGAAATGGTTAAAACCTCCTTTCGTGGTTGTTCATCCGGACAAAGTTGTCCTTCTCACTAGGCCTCCTTTGCTCCCAAAAGTGGTTACTTTTTTCACATAGGAGAGACCATCACTTTGCCCACCTTCTTCCCGCCCTGTATCCTTCTAAAGAGGAAGAGAGGCTCCACCGTCTGGATCCAAAACGTGTGCTTTCCTTCTATCTGGATCGCACAAAACAATTCCGGGTGGATGACCAGCTCTTTGTTGCTTATGTGGGTATCAAGAAAGGTCGAGCTGTGCAAAACCGAACCTTCTCCCGATGGGTCGTTCTTTGCAACAAAAGCTGCTATTCCTTAGCAAAAAAGGAACCTTCAGTGGGGTTGTGCGCCCATTCTACCAGGGCGACGGCAGCCACTACTGCTTTGGGATGTGGGGTCCCCCTTCATGACATCTCCTAGGCAGCTACGTGGGTTTCCTTGCACACGTTTACAAAACTCTACTGCCTGGAGAGCCATGTCCAGAGAGACGGCTTCTTTAGCCGTTCTGTTCTCCAGGACTTCCTGGTGTGAACTTGGTTCCCGGATCCACCTCCGGGGTTGGTATTGCTGGGGTATCTATTCGAAAGTGAGGAACCCATAACTTTTTGTCTCTATCAGATGAACAAGTTACCTACCTTCGGTAACAACATATCTGTAAGAGAGGCATAGATTAGATATGGAATTCTCACCAACCCTCCCATCCTGCAAACTGACTTCTAGGGTAAGGGACTTCCCTTCAAGGTCCTAGTTTTGTGCACCTGTGGTCAGTTTCTTGTATGGCTCTGCGCTTCTGGCGTGGAACGTCATGTAAAGAACTAACATTAGCACGCAGGGGGTTGTCTAAGTAGATACTGCGACGTCATACTGGCAATCACAACGCCAATGACGAACATAGAGCCAACCGATGCCACCTACCGACATGCAGGGGTACTGCTGAAGAAACATTCTCCTGATCCAGTCTGACGCCTGGGGGTAATTCTAAGGAGAGGAATCCATAACTAATCGATGTCTCTTACAGATATATTGTTACCGAAGGTAAGTAACATGTTCATTCCTCCTCGTTTTTTTGCTTTTTCTATGTGAGCTGCATTCTGTAGCACACAAAGAAAGAGCAAAACACCATTAATAATTGTTTATGTGCAGGAAGGTGTTCCTTCCTGCACATAAACAATCATTTTAATAATGACGATTTGCCACTTCTGTGTGTGCTGCAGAATGCAGCACACATAGAAGTCACAAATCTCCACTATACACTATGATACACTAGGATGCAACGGTGCCTGCATTGGCGCTAGGCAGCTAATTTTAGCGCTAGGGAAAACACAGGGGTGCGCTGTATTGTTGTAAATACGGAGCATCCCTGTGTTTTGGAAATGTCGGAGCATGGCACTGCCAAAATTGGCGCAGCGCAGCGCTCTGACATTTCTTTGTAAGTATGCCTGAGGGTGTCTTTAGACACTCTCAGGCAGCCTATCCTGGAAGGCGTATAAGGGGTTCCAGAATTTGAACTTTACTACCTGGCAGCCAGGCTTCAGTGGCTAACATTCTCACTGGATGGCGCAAACTTGGCCGAACTGGCACCTCTGGGGACTGTGCCCAATCAGGGAGCACGTCTAGCCTGACTGCTGAGGCATGTATCAGGGAGGGGGAAGACGCGCTTATGGAGGTGGCACTCCACTACTTCTAGTGGGGCTCCCACATGGAAACCCCCCACTTTCTTCACAGCGCCGCAGCTGGCAGCATGGACTGAGGTGTGATTGGTGACAGAAGGCAAATGTTATGAGGTATCCTGATGCCCCTGGAGGTCCTTGTTGACAACCACAACTTGTCTCCTGGACAGTTCCTCACTTAAGAGGCATTGGCGCAGACGTTTGTGGCTCTCTGCAGAGCTAGGGGGGGTGAACCATGCATGGTGTCTTACATCTGCTGCTGGCCCTAGGGAAAGGAAGACATTTGGTTAAATGGTTTCATGGTGCCCTAAATGGGATGATATGAAGGACCTGAGCCCCCTGCAGCAAAAATGGAACATGTTGCTGGCCTTGGAGGTAACAGATCGGGAATAGATCAAAATGCTGACTTACAAGCCAAAAGTGTCCCGGGATACCCAGTTTAAAGCAATCAAATGTAACTATCTTCATGTGACTTACCTCACCTCAAAGAAACTGATATATGGGGGAGAGCCTAAGCGCCTTCCCTCTGTGCACTGGTAGAGGCAGACGTTTGCCACATGACTTGGTGCAGTGCTTCTGTGTTGGGCCATGTACTTAAGAGGTGTGCCTCTTGGGTTTATTCTTCAGCCCTATATCCGAGAAATTGGGAAACGTTTCCAAGATTTAACTTTTACATCAGCCAAACCGCAAATTGCCATGACTTGGAAATTGGCGGGTGGCTGGTGTTCCGTAAGCAGGTGGCGCAGGGGGTAGAGAGATGGCCGACAGCCCCACTTTGGACAGAGGTGCTGGTATGGCTTTGAAAACCCCGGGAACCATATATTCTTGTCTTCAGAGGGGTCAGGAACCGGTAGTGAGAATGGAATTGTTGCCTTGGACCATGCTTGAGGACACGGCTGTGGATGCAAGCAGGTGATAGTGTATTGGGGATTAGTGAACAGGTCTGTTGGAGCCGATGGACCTTAGTGGCCATGCCCAGATTGTGCTACTATTGATGTGTTGAGGGTGTCCACATTGTCTGTTGCATTACTGGACTGGATGGACAGGGACCGCCCACCGTCTCTTCCCTGTATGCATCCTCCTGTTTAGATCCTGGATGTTCTCCCACCTGGAACCCACTGTTTGTATTCACTGTTGCGTTAATGGTGCTATTGCTTCTGTCTTTTTCTGTCTATGGTGCACATTTGAGGACTCCCTCTAGTGGGATCTTGATGGTTGGGTATACAAGGGTGAGCAAAGCCTCCTTGTTAAATATAGTGAACAAGTTCCAGATATGTGTATACTTGGTGCTTTTTTCATTTGTAAGATGCCACTCCCTGGGAAGGCATGACTGTAAAGAATATATTTTCATGATGTCCTGATCTATATTTGTGAAGTGTTACGAAAAATGTTCTGCCTTGACTTGCTCGCCGGTCACCTGGTGTTTGCTGCCAGGACCAGACAGCATCAAAAACCTAGATTAGTACATTATCAATACTGTGTCACTGTGCTGTTAGGATATGTTTCAATCTTATATTTCCCTTTGCATTAAGTTCACGTTTGTTGCTGTTTGTCTCTTGGGCTTTGGATACTTCGCCTCCTCCGGTGTTTCTGCACAGTAGAGATACACAGTAGCCACAGGTGCATTTTGAAACAGTGTCTCCGGAGAGGGATCCCGTTGCACTAGTTTTCCAGCAACATTCCTCGCTCCACCCACTTGTGCTCCAACACCACAGATGTCAGCAGGTGCCACCACTGAATGCTATTTCACACACTTTCAATATGGCGTCACAGTGGATCTGTTGATCTTCCCCCTGATTCGGCCCTCCCCCACGATTTTGTCCCACTGCTCCTGGCAATAACCTGGCTCAGTGAAACCTCACACATCTGTGAGGAGGGCACAGCGCGACCTTGGAGCTGGCAACTCGCGCCAGAGGAACGGGTCACCCTTGACCTTTCGATTGACATATTCAGGTTCTCGGAGGTGGGACTGTCTGTGCAGTTCGCCGCATCTGAGTTTGTTTTTTTTGGTTCCTGTGTGTTCCTGGATTCAGGGATGTATGCTTTGTGCTCTGACTCGAGTTCAGAGAAGAACAACAGGAGATTCATCACTGTGCAGAGAATGACTCACTCTGTTACAATATTGAAAACAGTTCCTTTGTATGGCAAGGTTATATATAAATCTTTACAGAAAAAATGTAATTCAGCGTTACCCATTTTAATCTGGAATGCATTTCATGGACCACAGGGAGTAGAAAAACTAACCTGACCTTGCTCGGACCTGACCTCTGACCATCATGTCACACACAGACAGATCTCAGCAGTGAGATTTATTAAAACAGGAATGCAGGCTTTCAATGCTAAGAATAACTATAAAAGACACACAGGAAAACCCTTGAGGGAGACAAAAGGATTGTCTTTTGTATAGAATGCTCACAGAACACCCACCACATGGACACACAAACATGCAAGCTTAAACACCCACATCCACCCGCTCACACAAACCAACCGTGGTCAACTCATTCAACTACCAGAGACTCTTACAGCTGTTGGTGTTTCACCCATGAATAAAGGAGGTGGCTCTGAGGTGGTTTGAACTGTTACCAGCTGGTAAGGAATGTGAAGCTCGACTTCCAATGGAGCCCATTTTCTTTGTGGTGTTCCCCAAGAGTCAATGCGTGCTCCGTTCAACCTCTACATGGGACCTTTGAGAATACTGATGTCAGAGTCCGGAGTATTTGTTCATCAGTACGATGATGATACTCAACTTTAATTAAATATCTTATCTATTCATGACATTGCTGTTCTATAAAACTGTCACCCCAGCATTCAGAAGTGAATGTCAGCAAAGCTCCTGAAACTAAATCCAAAGCAAACAGAATTCATTTTAATCAAACATCAGTATGACAACAAAAGCCTATGGAAATTGGCTGAATCAGTTACATTCGGTTAAATTCTTACTAAAGTTAGGAAACGGTAATCAAGGCGCAAATTTACTATGATTTTGCGATGGGTTGTGTCACTTTTATGGCATTTTTAGCATTTACTAAGGTATGTTAAGCCACTTGTCATAGCTTTGCATGGTTTAGTAAATACAAAGTAATGCAACACAGTGCATATCACTGGCTTGCGTTACTTTGCATTGGGTAGGCGTTACATGGGTGGAGCATGAGCCTACCCATCCATCCACACATGTGTTGTGATGCAATCCCAGGGTCATATTTAGAAGCCCCTATCGCCACCACAATGTCACTTTTCACGACGTTGTGGGGAAGATAGGGGCTTTGCCTTATTTACAAAGAAGCGTTAATCACTTAGGGGAAGATTTTCAAGCCCCTTGTGCCTCTTTTGCGCCGCCGTTGCGTCACTTTTGTGACGCAGCAGCGGCCCAAAAGATGCGCCATGGTGCGGGGTATTTACAACGCGACGCATCTGGAAGATGCGTCATGTTGTAAAGCCCTGCGCCAGAAGGACAAAACGCACAAGATGATGGACGGAATGTTGCGCAATGGCAAAACATTCACCCCCAGTCACAGATCTGGGAACATTGCTGGTTTTCCAGCGATGTTCCATGGAAAACGGCAATAACTTGATAATAAGGCCCTGTGGCCTTAGCCCCACAATCCACCTCCCATGTTAGGTATGCCTTAGTCAGGAATTTAACAGATGTTAAATTACTGCGTTAAGGCATAGTTAACGCAATTTCAAATATCGCTCCCCCTCGTTGATAATATCACGAAGCTGGGTTAGCGATATTTTTCCATGGAGTTTTGGCAGGCACGCCTCCTTTGCTTCTCATTAACGATGCGATGCGAGACGTGCTGACAACGAGCGCTAAGGCAAGGAAACACGCGCTAGCATGTCCTTGTTAATAAAGCAATAATATTATCGCCGCTTTTCGCCCAAAAAGAGGTGCTAAAGCGGTGATAATATTAGCGCCAGCCCTTGATAATATGCCCCACAGTCCTCAAGTGCAAGGAGAGAGCAGAAATGCTCCATATCTTTGTAAATATGGAGCATTTCTACTCTCTCCCTTTCATGCCATGTTGCATAAAATGATAGTAAATTTGCCCCTAAATCCTTAGATTTGTGAATTAACCTTCACCTCTCAATGGTTCACATTGCACAAGTGACAGTTAAAGTCCTCTCAGCGATGGACTATGGAAACTCCACCCTCTTAGGGATCCCATCATCTTCATTATCTCCCATGAAGGTGATTCCACTCTGCAGCTACACACATTTCTAGCGCTATAAGGTTGCACTAAGTAATCCTGGGTGGAAAGATCTGGATTCGTTCCCTTTATAAGCCAGAATAACAAACCCAAACATCTGCAGATACCAAATACCATTGTTCTGCCATTAGGTTATTATCAGCTAATAGGAATCTCAGAAGCCCCAAGAACTCTTTCTATAGAAGTTAAGCTGCTTCTCCAACAGTTTCCGGTGCTGTGCCTTTGATTTGGAACACCCTCTTAAGAGAAGAATTTCTGAGTTCTGATGATCTTCAAAAAAAGACACAAAACTCACCTTTTCAGCATATTTCTAAATTAGGTGTGTGGTCCCTGCTTTTGTATTTGGTGGCCTATCCTTCAAACCTTTGTGTTTTCCTTTCCCCAGCTCTTCCCCAAGACAAAACGTCTTAGGTTCCTCTTGTTTGCCATGTTCGGCTTTGACTCCCCTAGCACCCCTGTTGCTCTGTCAGGTGGGATTTTCTATCAACACACTTCTCCATCTTCTCAACTCGCCTCTCTTTTCTCCTTAGACTTGCTTTTCTTCTCATTGGTAATATGGGTAGCTGGAATTTCACATGCTATGAACTATTTTTTCTTGCACTAGGCTTTTCGTAAGTGATGCTGGCTTTCACATTTTTGTTGCTTCTACAGCGCTATACTTGAGTGGTGTGAGCTTTATAGAAATGCAAAAACAATGGCTAAACATGCATGTGTGCACACAGACACACTGCGGTACTGATAGTCTTACACACAGCTATAGTAGACTTCCACTCTTCTTTCTCAATCTCATACCTTACCCCCGACAATACTAAGGTTCAATACCACAACTAACTAGTTCCTATATAGGAATTTTCTTTTCTTATCCAATCTCATTTTGTAACCAGTTAAAAAGAATATGCATATGCATTCATATACAAGGACAATAGTGTAATAATCCAATTACAACAATTAAAATAGATAAAACAATTTGTTATGAAGAAAAGAGAGTAAATGTTACAAATACAAAAGACATATAATTGGCAGCCAAAGACACAAGGTCTGATTTAGATCTTGGCAGACAGGTTACTCTGTCACAATGGTGCTGAAATGCAAAGAATCCAGGGTGTTAGTCACAAATGAAAACTTGGAATCTTTATATAGCTAGACGGAAAAACTTTTATAAAATGGGCGACAAAGCAGGGAAACTGAGTAAAAGAGAGGGCGACCCCAGGCAGATTAGGGTGATTAGGAGCAACCAGTGTACCGCACTCATAAGAAATGAGAACATAGTGTAGGGATTTGAAGACAACTTCCATATGCTATATACCACTAGCTTAGGCCTGAGACCCTAAATTTTATTCATTTTGCGAGAGGTTTGCCAGTTACTGTATTAGTAAGCTATGAAATGCTAGAGGTGGAACTGTCAACAGAATAAACAGGAGGTCATAACCATAGTGAATATTGAGAACACCTCGAATGATTCCCCACCACCCTGGAATATTTTTAATGCCTGTCTAAAAAACTGGTGAACATCAATGGGAAATTTATGAAATGTTCAAGACTGGAGCTTGTTTGCCATTCGATTTATGGATGGCAATAATAGTATTATAGGAGAAAACCTAGGGGTATTTGTGTATCGTATCAGTTAATAGTTCTACTGAACATAAAAACTAAGATTTTGGTTAAGAGCTTAAATGAAGGTGCTTGGACCACTCAAGGTCAGAGTACATTACGAACCAGCAGAGTGCTGGGTGTTATTAGCCACTCAGCTGTAAGGGCCAAGGGTGGCCTACCCTCCCTGACTTCAGCTCACCACACTGCAACACGCTGGGCCAACTGTGCGGTGGCTGCCCGTGCCTCCCTATAATCTGGGGTGCAGTGACTCAGAGACGGCGAGCACCCAAGGTGGTTTTGCTGGTGTGCACAACCCCCGTCACCGCTTTGCAACCCCTCAGTCATCTGGCGGACCCGGCAACGGCGGCACCAAGATGGCACCAGTGGATTGGGCATCTACAACACTACTTTCATGCCAAGAGGGAGACGGGTGGCGCTGTAAAGAGATAGATGATGCTACAAATGAGTGGTGACGAATTGTACGGCTTGTTCGAGAACTTCCCTTATACTGGGGTGTACCACAAATTTGATGCAGCCACTCTCAATAAACATTTTGACCCTCAATTAAATCTCGATTACAAACGATTTAATCTCCAGAAGAATGACAAGTAGAAGGGGAATCTATGGATGCATTTTTTGCTCAACTGAGCAAGATAGCAAGCACATGCTCTGGTATTGACAACCTGGACGAAATCAGGGTCCAGTTAATTATAGGGTGCTGATCATCTAATCTTTGCAAACTCATTCTGTGGAAGCAGAGGATTTCACTTGACGACATTCTTATCCCGGGCCACTCTCCCACAAGCTGGCAGACAGCAGAGCGGGCAACATGGAATCTACCCTGGCCCACCAGTCACTGGGCTCTCCATCTACTCCGGCAGTAAAAGTAAAAGAGAAACAAGTAGAAGCCATTTAGAGATATCCAACAAGTCCACAAGGAGTGTTCACATAAAGACCTTGTGATAGGGCCTGTGGAAACTTTGGATCCACCCACTATCCTCCCAGAGGGTTCCCAGCACAGGGGGAAAGCTGTGTTTGAAGTATGGCCACCTCAATTTCTAAAGTGTGCCTCAGCACCAGGGCGCCAGCTGGGATGACAGTAAGAGACAGAAGAGGTGCGAATGTCCGACACCTTTCTCTGGGGGAAGAGACTACCCCCACATGGACGGACATTGGTGACATCACTCCTACAGAGGATGAGGAAGAGGTGTTCACTAGCTCCTTCACGGGGAAAGACAACCAGAAAAGGAGACCTCTGCCAATTTGCCACAAGGATATCAACGGTGCCCAGGTCACAGCTCTCATCGACACAGAGGCATCAGTGAATGTGATAGATAAGGAGCAACTAAAGAAGATCAGGCCTCCACCACGCCTAGCACACAAGAAAGCCCAAATATACACTTATGGCAGAATTGAATCTATTCCACTGCAGTAAGTCGTGGAGGTTTAAGTAGCCTATGGGGGTAACATGATATGGACCAAATTCCACGTGACTGCTGGTGAAACTGAAACATTGCTTGGATGTCATACGACCTCAGACTCGTATTTTTTGCCAAACAAATTCACCAATCACATGCAGACAATATACTAGCGAAATTGCCAGAGTTCATCTAAGGTCTAGGGTGCCTAAAAGGGTCATGTCAAACTCCACATAGATGAGACAGTTCGCCCTGTGGCGCTGAGACACAGCAGAGTACCATTTCACCTCAGTCCTCTGATTGAAGAGGAACTGGAACATGCAGGTGTAATTGAAAAAGTGATCGGCCCCACTCCATGGGTGTTGCCATTGTTAATCGGCCCAAAACCCAAGTAGCTGGGGGAAATAAGATTATGTGTGGACATGAAGCTTCCCAAACAAGCAATCAGGAGGGAGAGACATTTAAACCACACACTCAATGAAATAGTGGCAGATTTGAACGAAGCCTGGTGGTTCTCCAAAATTTATTTAAATTCAGCATACCATCAGCTGGTGTTGGATGAGGCATCGTGCTACATCACAACATTTTCAACTCATGTGTGCCTCCGCTGTTTCAAAAGAATCAGTTTTTGGGGTATCCTCGGCAGCCGAAGTATTTCAAGAGGCCATTCGAGAAGCCCTCTCAGAACTTGTAGGTGTCCTCAACATGAGCGATGATATCCACATATTCTCGACCACTCTTGAAGAACATCACGTCATATTGTGAGCTGCCCTGAGCAGGATCGCAGAGAGGGGATGACAATGCACTGGAAGAAATGTGAGTTTTGAACTAACAAAGTGGAGTTCTTTCAGTATCAGTTCTCTTTGGATGGCATACAGGTTGACCCTCGAAAGGTGGAGGAAATTAGGTCTATGGCTGTACAAAGAAACCAATCTTCTTGGGAATGGCTAATTATTGTTGGAGATTTATACCCAATCTGGCCACATTGTCTGACACACTTTGAGCTTTGACCCTTAAAGTCTTTCCATGGGAGTGGGCCTGTAAAGCAGCACAAGCATTCCAGGCAATCAAGGAAGCTGGACTCCACAATGCTACCATGGCGTATTTCAGTCCCGCCAGACCCACTTAACAGACCGTAGATGCTAGCCCAATAGGACTTGGGGCGGTACTCCCACATGAGAGAGGTGAATGGGCACGTACGCCAGCAGGGCTCTCACAGCAATCGAGACCCGGTATGCTCAAATAGAGAGAGAAAGGGCTAAGCCATCCAATGGGCTTGCAAGCATTTTCACCTCTACCTCTGTGGTCAAAAGTTTGCGGTGATCACAATCATAAACCCTTGGTGCAGTTATTTGCAGGAACAGCTCTCAATTGACCACCTCAGATCAAGAGCTTGGCAGTTCAACTCCAGCAGTATGCGTTTGAGGTCTCCTACCTCCCGGGAGTCAATAACTCAGCAGATTACTTGTCCCAGCATCCGGGGGACATCGGTACCAGCAGTCGTCGAGAAGACGATCCAGGGGTAGAGGACTGTATACAACTGATCATGTCAGCACCATGCCCTGTCGATACCCGAGATTGTAGAGGCCATGTGAGTGGATGCATGCCTTGGGAGAGTCAAGGAGGTGTTAAAAAGCCACCATTGGAGAAACGTCCTTGATGCGTGACGGGGTTTGACGGAAGAAGAAAAGAAGTTCAGTCACTGCTCTGGAGGTGTGGGGATGAACTGAGTGAGAGTGAAGAAGGGCTTGTCCTGCAGGGACACCAGATTGTAATGCCACACCAGATGTGGTTATGTACCGTGGAGCTCGCTCATCTGGAGCTTCAGTGAGTAGCCAAAACTGAGGTACAATTAAGTAGCAAAGTTTGGTTCCCTAGAATGGACCAACAAGTAGAGAAGTGGGTGAAGTGCTGTCGATCCTGTATCCTAACCAGTGGAAATCACCCATGGCACCTGTCATCACTGATCATCCGAGCACCGGGCCATGGGTCGCCATCAACATGGACTTTGGACGTTTCCCAGACCACCGGCTCACAGTGGTGCTGATGAAAAGTCATTTGAAATCTCCAGTAGTGTAAATAGTCAGGTTCACTTCTTTCGAATCTGTAAAGCCAGCATTGGACTGTATCTTTGCTCTACTAGGGATTCCTGACGAGGTGAAGACGGACAATAGACCCCCTTTTCAGGGTTGGAAATTTAAGGACTGCCTCCACAATCTCAACATACGTCACAGAAAGATTACAACCCAGTGGCCCCAGGCCAACAGAGAGGTGGAGAAATTCATGAGAACAATGAAAAAAGCTCTCTAAATAGGGGTGGGAAAGGGAGAAAACCGGGAATCATGTCTGCAGCAATTTTTAAGTGCATATCGCCAGAATCCACACTTGTGATGATCTCATGAAGCAGTCTGGCAGAGACATGTTCCCTGCAGGGCCCTAGTGGACTCTGGGAGTAGTGGACGTGAATGCTGCCCAAGCGAAGTAACAGAGCAACCGAGCCAGTCCCAATAGGTGGGCTCATGTGTCAGGAGTCAGCATGGGTGACAAAGTAGTCCTCAAAGAACGTCATCCTGGTTGGAAGTATTGCACCCCTTTTGAATGAGAGAGAAGAGAAGTGGTCAGAGAGAAAGGTACAATTATAACTGCAGAAAGGGGAAACAAGGAAGTATCGAAAAATATATCCTGGTTCAAGAAGATTCCAGAGAGAGCAGAGGAGGGGGTTGTGGAGACTGGGTTGGAGAACATCGCGGTGGAAAACCCGAAGATGCTCTAGAAAGCCAAGAAGCAAGGGAGCTGTAGGTCGAGGCCTGGGAGGACCGCATGTGAAGGTGCAGCCTCAGGTTGATGGATATGCCACAACTACTCCCCCAAACATGGGGAGGCAGAGTGCTGGGCCATACATGCTGATGGCCAATCCCCAACCTAGCCAGAAGCTGAGATACTTTGAGGAGGGATTTACTAAGATTTTACGCCATGTTTGTGTCAGAAAAGTGACGCAAATTGGCACCAAATCTTTTTTCATGATTTACTTTCCAGCACTAAACTTGTTTAGTGCTGGAAATAACGTGTAAGTAATGCAAATCAGCGCATAGCGCTTCTTTGCATTACTTAGCACCAATGGGGCGTACCATTTGTGGAGCATAGGCATTACCGTACAAACCACCCAAGGTTTCTGACACTAAACCCAATTTGTTAAACCAAGTTTAGCGTCAGAAAACTGCGCCCTTTTAAAGTAGGTGCAAGTTAGTAGAAATGCTTTAATTTCTCCTTACTTTTCCGACTTTGCATGTGGGCTGTCCTATACATCACTCATACAAAGAGGGAAAAGGCTTGAAGTGAATCTCAGAACAGAATTTTGTACTGGAAGTTTAGCTTTCAAGTACAAAACCTCTGCTAGACTCACGGAGACACCCTTGCACCAAGGTGCAATGGTGTCTCCTTGGAGCACGCCAGATAATTTTAGCGCTGGTGCTAAGGAGAGGTAGGAGAGTGCCTTATTTTAGTAAATTTGGCGCTCTTCTCCTCCATCCTTTTCACGCAGCGTAGCATTTACAGCTGCTGCACTGCGCGAAAACTTTGGATATCTCCCCCTTTGAATGCTAAGGTCTTATTACACCGTGCACCTGTCATTTATTTTGTGTTATTTATTTCTGCTTTGTTCACTTTATTAAAGGTTATGAGGGATGTAGTGAGCCACCCCGCCAGTAGACATCAATGTTGCATACATGCATCCGTAGGGCCAGGCGCGGGCCGAGGGCTTAAATAAAGGTGCTCGGACCACTCGTGGTCAGAGCACGTTACGAACCAAATCTGAGTGCTGCGTGTTATTAGCCCCTTAGTTGTAAGACCCAAGGGTGGCGTACCCTCCCCGACCTCAGCTCACCACAATGCTGTTCTCCACATTAAGGGGCAGAGTTATGAGAAAGTGCTGCAGCGAGGCAACACAAGCCCTTTGGGTGAGCTAAGCTGCAGCACTTTCAAAGCACAGGAATTCAACATATTTAAAATAATATGTCTCATTCCTTTGCTCTCCCTTGTGCTGGCGCACAAACAGCTGCCATGCGCCGTTACAGGCACCCTTGCACCATGGTGCAAGGATGCCTGCGTCATGGGGAGATTGTTTTTGTGCAGGAAGTGGCACCTTCCTGCACAAAAACAATCACTACAGGCATTTTCCTCTTTCAATGCGTGCTGTAGAATGCAGCACGCATTTATAGAGGAAAAAATGAGGAGAAATGAAAACATTTCTCCTCGTTGCGCCATGCTACGCCACCCCTGGGGTGGCATAGCATACTGACACATTGAGATTTACGATTCCGCGTAAATCTGGTAATGTGTCTGGTTCCATGGGTAATGCGTGGGAACGCCCACAGCAACGCCCGGTTCACCAAAGTGCTGCATGTGATGGTGCCATATTTACAAGGACAGGAAAAGTCACGCAGGGTGGCTTTTCTTGTCCTTGTAAATATGGAGCAGTAAGATACGCCCCCATCACGTCACAAAAAGTGATGTTCTGGTGGCGCAAGGGGCTTGTAAATCTGCCTCCAAGGGTTTAAGAGTTCAATAGCCAATCTGCCAACTACTATATATAGCAGCATAAGCTGCATTAAGTGGGTGTACTGATAGGACCACACCCTCTGCCTGATTTTAGGTCAAAGTTAGGGTTTCAAATAGCAGGCTTGAGCTCAACAGCTCTTGGAAGGCCTCCCATGGCAAGGATTCAGAATAACTTAAATTCCACTAGGGTGTGGGGCATCAAGGCTAATATGGCACCAATCAGGACTGTTTTGGTAAACAAACTATTACACCCACGTTTTAGGCTCTTACAATTTTACTATCGTTATAAAATAATGATGGTTAATTTACTGAACTCCCGGAAACCAAAAGGCTTAAAGAGCCGAGGCAAGCATACAAAAGGAGAGGGGATAATGGACAAGCGCAAAAGGTGTCCCTTTCTAAATTAAAAATGAAATAGCACCGGCTGCAGCACTCAGTGGATGTTGGTCAACCAAGGCGGAACTCAGCAAGTACAGCAAGCCCAGGCTGGGCCGACGTTACACTTTATCACAAGTCAGCCATCAGTCCCTGTAAGACACTTTCCATTTTCGCCCACCTCTTTGCAGTGGCCGCTAGTGTGAGGGCTGAGTGGTGGGCGGCATGGTGGTGAGGAGGAGCACGACGACAATGGACTACACCAAAAATAAAAATAAGAAGTTAACTTACTTTCAGCCAGCCGCTTGGAGCTCTCTCCTTCTCCTCTGCAGACAGGCTCCCAGAATTCCCTGCCGCCAATCCTAGCACTGCTCTTACAGCATGAGTACAGCATCAGGATTGGCCTGAGTGCCCCCAGGGAGACTGGAAGCCTGTGCCTGCTGTCTCCAACCCAGCAAGGCAGCTTGGGTTGGAGACACCTTCACTGCGCATGACGGTTTGGCCGGCCTGAGATGGCCAGCCAAACCGTCATGTGCAGTAAAGGCAATGCACCTACGACACCCCCTCAGTGCCTCTCACCCCCCAGACCCGCCCCCAAGACTCGGCACACTGAAGAAAAATAAAACAGGTTTAAAACCCATATTTTTTTTCACGTTTTTGGGAGAATGTTGGCGGGGGTAGGTGGCGATTCTCCTGGTAATATTCACCACCGAGCCCATTGAACTTCCATGGTGGCTAAAGCCGAGAGGCGAACACCCTTTTTGGCACTGTCGGGTCAATTTCAAGTAATAAAAAAACTGTAGCTTCCAATCCAAAGACTAATAGGAGCCCCAATTACGTTACAGATAAAGAACTTAGAGCTCAGTACTACCGAACCAGGGAACTACTTAGTGCGACTAGAGGCTGAAATCAATGTTAGGCAAGATGGGAAAAATGATTCTTCTAACTGATATGAGCTCTTGACCACATAAATGTGATTATCTCGGCCCTTTCTAGGCAAAATTTGGTCATGGAAAAACTACTGATGTCTGCTCATAGCGTGGTATTGTTGATGTAAAATCTCATGTCTTTAATACATTAATCAGCAAAGCTCAGGCTGCCCCGCAAACTTCCCAATTGCTATGCCCTCAGTTATGTCAAGCTATTATATCAAAACTGGAAGAGGTTCCAACTATCTTAAAAACAGTTATATATGATTTTATAGCACTAAAACCATGTCGGCAGGCCTAGCAGCTAAGTGGGTATTCGAAAGGGACCAGCAGAGGCACTCAAACTAAAGTAGTCATTACTACCGCAGAAGCATAGCGCACTCCGACTCGGATGTCAGCATAGTTCACCTTCGCCTCGCAATGATATATGAACTCAGGAAAAGAAGGGTGGTCTTTTAGCCTGCCGTGCAATGCTACAGAAAAGCCAACAGTCTGCAAGCTGCCTGCACTGATCCAATTGCAGCATCAATCAATCCCCAAGCTCCAACTGTGACAGAGCAACAACCGCCAGAAGGCTGTGTAGAACACAAAAGAACTCTGGAGAAAGATAGTGTCTCTCGTTTGGAGACACACCCAACTGAGAAGCTCCAACAAGCAAACATCACGAAGGATCTAAATAATAAACATCAGACACCGGGGCTATCCTCAGGAGGTGCTCTAACTGCATCTCTGTGGCATGGCCTTTTATATACTTTTTAGTCAGTTTATTACATGGTCAAACATTCCTGGCATCAGTTTATTGCATAGTCAAACATCCTTGGAATCCCCGCCTCAAGGTAGTTCCCATACAGACCCAGCAGCAATCTTCCCTCCACCCAGATCTAACAGATGATCGCTATCTCGCAGCTGGACATTCCGACAGGATCTAAAGGTACGTGGGATAAGTCAGATCTAAGGGTTTGTGTCTTTGTTTAGATCAGGCCCCTTTGTTGGTGAAACAAGCCCTGCCATGTGTGGGTAATAAACTATGTCCACAGGGGTTGGTTAGTGCCTGGGACCGGATTGAGTGGCCAGGTGCAGGGAAGTGACTCCGGGGCATTGTCATGCTGACAAGGTTTTACGACCCTGGTACATGTGTTCAGGCTTGGTCAGAGCGCGGGGGGATGATAGCGAGGTCGGGGTGACTCACAGGTGACCAGCAGAGTATGAAATGGCCGCAATGTCTAAAATGGTTGCTGCTTACAGGCACGTAAAGGCCCTTACTAAGCCAGATGGCGCCAGCAATGTTCATATTTGTTGTTTTATTTTCTACACCAGCAGGGCCTGGAATGTGTTTCCTTTCTACCTTAGGAACACCACTGAGCTCTTGGGGCCGTATTTATGAAGGCCTTGCGCCGCCGGTGCGTCACTTTTTCCCATTTTAAAAGTGGCGCACCGGCGGCGCAAGGCCTTTATAAATAAGGCCCTTGGCTTTTTACTTCATAGGTCATCCCACACCTCGCCGACCGGAAGGCAGCAGTCAGCGCCAGGACATCCTCAGGTAACTGTTGCGCTTAAGAAATTAAATTAACATAGCACAACATAAGTCATACATGTCACCTGTCCGCTAACTTCATCCTCTGTCAAAACATGAGGGATGTTCTGTACACTGTATTATAAGGGTATTGTAGTCAATGGCACATAACAGTTCACGGGACATCTGTCAACTTTTGATGGAGTCCCTTATCCACCAAACTCAAAGGTAACTATTATTTTCGTTGGAAATGTTTTTAGGGAACTTAGGATAGTCTACTCTGTAAGGTTTACCACAATTTTCAACTGCAGATATGCCAACCCTGTCCAACGAATGGATCAACAGAATATTCTTGGACACTCCCAACTTTTTACCACGCAGACGAAGATGTTGGGCGGCATTTTTGGCAGTCTTGTTGGCAGTCAAGAGAAAATTTCTCTCCAAGGGGGCTCCTGTGAGCATGCTAAAGGCACAAGAAAGACAATTCCTCTTGAACCTAAATGGGCTGGCCATTAGTCAGGCCTCAAAGTGAGACAGAGACATGAAGAGATAGTCAAAGTTCAGCCTAGACATGTTTTCATAGGGATCTTGTGAAGGTAAACAGATGGTCAAGGTAGGAATGACATGCATATGACTGCACCCATCAGTACTCCCATAGGCCAAACTACTTTGCATTCATGCATAAAGATCCCCCTGTAAACTATCCACTCTCATGGCACTCAGGCGCTATAAACTGTCAGTAAACACAAAAAGAATGTTCCCCAGTGCTAGATGGGAGGATCGGATGTAGAAGCAGCCTACACTACCTAGGAAAGGGTCTATTTTCCTACACATTTTTATCCCATAGTCAAGAGACTAAATCAACATACAGCAATTAAGTGAAAAAATGTCACGAGTGAACTTTGCTATCTGTATTGTAATGCACGTCTCATGTTACGCTGTCCATGACGAATTTTACTTTCACTTCTCCCAACTACAAATATAATAGGAGGTATATATATGCTTTCTATATGGAACAGGAAAGATTTAACACTGCACACAATTGTACTGTGTGACAATACTTGGGCAGGATCGTCCGGAAACCAGAAAAACCTACAAACCCCAGACATTCTGAAAAGTAGACCCTGCGTGGAGTCTGTGGTAGTGGTGGTCTCTGCATAAAACCTTGCTGACTTTCTTACCCAGATTGCACTGTAAATGTCATAGTATGTTTGAAAATAATCAAATGCCATACATTTATATGACCGAAAATCTCAGTGCCATACAGAGAATGGCAAAAGTCTTACCAACCTGCATTACCATGCTTCTCTCGATGAAAACTGTAACCCATCTGTGGGTAGGACTGAGACAAGAAGTGGCCTAACCAGTAACCATGCAAAGACAACCTCAATAATAAATTGACTTAATTTGGTCAGAATGTTCATCCGTTCCTGTTGTGGGTGATAAGCTCAACTACAAAAGTGGGCTAGCATTTTTATCTTGAGAATGTGGTAAACACCCGGTGGAAGGAATTTTGCAAATCTCCTCAGATTCTGGAACTTTCCCTCACAAAAATGTGCAGAAAAGCTGCGATTTTAGTCAAAGTTGGACGTTTGCAGGGAATACTGGGTTAAAACAATTAATGAGATCTATGCAAGTCAACCCTACCCTACACTCCCTGGGTGTCTAGGTTTTAGAAATGTCTGGGGTAGGTAGGTTTACCTAGGTGCTGGCTGATTCCATTCCCATATACTGTAGCTATCTACATGTCCAAAATGGGTGAACTTCAAAGCAAAAGGCATGATGTTTCCATGTTACAACTGGGCCTTTTCTGTCAATCAATCAGGATTTATATAGCGCTGCTAATCACCCAATGGGTTATCCAGGTGCTTGCAGGTCCCGGAAGGCTCATTCAAACAGCTAGGTCTTGAGGGCCCTTTGGAATTTCGTAAGTGTGGTAATTGTCTGGATCTGAGTGAGGAGGCTGTTCCAGGTCTTTGTTTCAATGTAGGGGAAGGAACATCCTCCACTTCTGCTTCAAAAGATGTGGGGAATGTGGGTAAGTGTTAGGGAGGTGGAGTGACGTCTTCTCAATGGCTGGTGAAAGTTCAGGAGGTGGTTAATGTAGGAGGGTACTTGGTGGTGTAGAGCCTTGGGTGCATGGGTCAGCAGCTTCTATGGTATCTCTTCTGTACGGGGAGCCAGTGGAGTTGCCTGAGGTGGGGTGTGATGTGGGTTCCATGTGTGCATAATGCAGCACACATGGAAACAGCAAAAACAAGGAGAAATAGAACATTTCTTCTCGTTTCACCAAGGTAAGACCAGGTTTTCCCTGGTCTTTGGCGCTGCCCCATATTTATGCCAACCTTGAAACTATGGTGCCGCGTCAAAATCATGGAACGCCCACTGCAACACCCATTGCCCTCCCTTTCATGCTAAGTATAGCATGAAAGCGTGCACCTTATACAAGACAGCGTTAAGCCACATTAAGAGGCTTAACGCTGCCTTGTAAATAAGGCAAAGCCCTATCGCCACCACAACGTCGGGAAAAGTGATGTTGTGGTGGAGATAGGGGCTTGTAAATATGCCCCATAATGTTATACATGTATGCTACACCACGCACACTTGGCTGTCTAGTTTTCAGAAATATCAGGGTTTGGAAGGTATCTCTGTCTGCTAGCCAAGCCCAGGCCCAAATATCACAGCTACCCACATCACCAGAATAGGTGAATTTCAAAGGAAAAATACAGATGTTTTCTTGTGTTTTCGGCACTTTCCTGTTGCAGGTGATAGACCCATACAGACAAGTAGGGTATTGTTTATATCAGATGAAGTTGGGAACAAAGGATATGTGGACGTTTTTTATTATCAATTGAATTTCTCTCTATTTTTTGCTTCTAAATGTAAGCCAGTGTGCAGCAAAGAACAGATTTTGCCAAATACCCTCTTGAATCGCATGATATTATGCATAGCCACAAATTTGGACACATTACCACTGTTTATAAACTAATTATCTTGAGCATGTTTAAAAAATGCATAGGTTTCCTTCATACCTACTTTTCATTCACTAAATGTTACCACATGAATAGATGCATTGTTGGTACACTGCACAAAATCAAAAAAAAAAAAACTGCAGCTCAGTGAAGGCTTTGGGTATCACATGTTTTTGGAAAACCAATAAAGACAATTTAGATATTGGAGACCAGAAGAGTCTGACGTATGTGAAATGATAGACCCGATATGCTTGAGGTAGAGTTTTCCGAAACTTTTAGCTTTTTACTCACTGGCTTTTGCTGATTCTTTTTTAGTGACATTAGGCTCTGGGCAATTCCCACAGTAAATACAGCGTGAAAGTGCACACACCCTCCCTTCAAACATTAGGAAGAGGTGCTTACCTGATGTTTTTAAACATGTCTAAAGCCTGCCATTGCAGGCCTGTGTGTGCGCACTTACACCTATGATATTTTTAAACATGTGTCAATCCTGCCATTGCCATCAGGTTGGCTTTTCTAAACCACTGTCCAATCCGGAGGGGACCTTTCACTACCACTAGAGCACCCCAAGGATACGTCTTGAGGGGTAAAGCAAGTGGTAGGTGAAAAGTAGGGCAGGTACCCATGTGTGTTCCCTGCCCAGGTAGTGAAGAATACCGATGTGTGTTTCCACTACCTATGAGGTTTGCTCTTCCCATAGGTTAACGTGGGGGAATGGTTGAAATTACAAACAAGCTGCAATAGTGGCTTCCGGTGGAGTAGCCTCATAATGTTTCCTATCATTGGATTCACAATGACAAACCCTCTTCTGTGGTAAAGGTGGATTTGTCATTAATAGCTTAGCAATGCCACTTCTAGACAGTAGGCATTTCTCTGCTCTAAAATTCTTAGATGCCTTTTAGCTTGATTACAGCCCACACTGGAGGCTTGGGGAGCACATCTGTGCATTCCCCAGAGACAACTATAAACATTGGGCATGCAAGTGAATGAAAGACCTCTGCGATTTGAGGGCCTGGCTGGATAGGCTGGAGGGAGAGGTTTTGACACTGGGCCTCCGGGAAGCCAGATCATGGCCCCACTAAAGATTAAGATCTGCATGTCCACGGCTTCATGGTAGACAGGACTGAGTTTTAGGGGAGACATTTGTGGTTCAAAAGGAAACCCTCTGAACCATCCCCCAACTTCAAAGGCACACTTTTGTATACCTATTGGTGCCATACTTCAGCAGGGTAGGGATACACTTGTGGGGACGTCAGACCGGACATCCTGGAACTGTGTGGTGCACACTGTCAGAGGAATCTGTTGTGCACATGGAGGACTATTGCCATTGGAAGGGACTGTACACCCTTCCTGAATAGTGGCTGGCCTGGGCTGACTACCTGATACTGTTTGGTACCCTGAAGTATGCTCTGCAAGGGCTTGTTGGCTTGCTCTCTGTACTCTTGTGGAGGTCTCAGGAACATCCCACATCTTTTACTTGTGCCATCTGGAGAGCAGTGCCCTCTTAAGTGCCCACATTGTCTGCTGGATCCCGACGTGAGAGTGGAACTAAATATTGTGTCTAACGACCAGATTGCTTTGTGCAGAGCCCCAAAAGTATTGCTTGTACCTAAGGAGTGTGGCCCCTGCATTGTGTGGGCCTCAATATGCAAACGTGTCTTGTTGGTGGTGAGTGGATTTACCGATTGCTGGATCCAGTGGGCCCGCTTTGTCGATTGTGCTGCATCTCTTTCGTACAACACGCTGACTGCATGCTCATTGCATGCGGTGTCCGAATCACAGGTTGCGACCTTCGGAGGGAGGGCGTACTCATAGTAGCGCCTCATTCTACCTCATGCAGCACTGCTAAACTTACACCTGTGTATTTGATCGCAATTGTCTGATGTGACCCATATCAACGCGCACCAGGCGTTGTGTCTCATTTCCAGGGAGGTACAGAACTGGCAACTCATCTTTGTGTTACCAGTAGAGTCTGGTGCGATCTATATCAATGCACATCAGACGTGGTGCCTCATTTCCATGGAGGTACGGAATTTACAACGTTTCTTTGTGTGTGACCGGTAGTGTCTGGTGCGACCAGTATCAACACGGTCCAGACATGATGCCTAATATTTAGGGAGGTAAAGAATTTGTAACTCCTTGTTGTGTGTGAATGGTGTTGTCTGTTGCAACTCGTATCAACGCAAGCAGATATTTTGCCTCATTTCCAAGGAGGTACGGAATTTGCAACTCTGTTGTGTGTGACCGGTGTTGTCTGGTGCGGCTCGAATCAATGCGAACCAGACATTGTGCCTCATTTTTTCAGGAGGTGCAGAGGAGCTGATTCGTGTTCCATTGTGCCCGTATTGCCTGGGTGCGTCTGATGGGGTGCCTCCTTCGGCTGAGTGGCTCCCCTGCTTCATCCCCCATTCATTGATTGTTCCTTTTGTGTCCTCAGTGTGGCGGACCAACTGCCCTCTCCTCACCCGGCCCAAAGACCTCATGTTGCCAGCTAATATTGCCTGGATCAGGCCTGGGTGGTGAGAGTAATTGACTGGACTGAGTAATGCTCAAGAGAGTGATCGGAAGTGGGTCAAGAGACTTCGTGACCGCCCCTTTGTGCATCGCAGAACTTAGCTGGTGCCAATGGCCAATTGTGGAAGAAATGCGTTACTTACCTGTAACTGCAGTTATCCAGTATTAGTATCTTTCATAGATTCACATGCCTGAATCATTCCCCGTCGTCGGGATGGGAGTCCCCGGTACATAAATAAAGTAATGTCCCATTAGACATATAGAGTAATAGGCCAAAGGCCCCACATTAGTAACATATCCATGTCCTTTTGTAAAAGGGACCAAACTCTAGATTTTCGTAAGCACCATGCTAAGTAGGCGTATTACTGAGCGAACTAGATGAGTCCTTCCAGGGGAGGCGGGAGGGTTGCATGTGAATCTATGAAAGATACCAATACTGGATAACTGCAGTAACAGGTAAGTAATGCATTTCTTATCCAGTATTAGGTTATCTTTCATAGATTCACATGCCTGAATCAGAGTAGCAAGCAATGATAAGCACATTTCGGTGGTAGAGCATGTACAAATTCACCAGATAATAACATATCAAAGTGACACATAGAAAGTATCAAATTGTAATCAAAGGTATCATTAAGAAATACAATAGTGAAATGTGTGTATACAAGAAAGGATGGTGGGATCGCAATAGATGATGAAGTACTGCTTGTTCCACTGCAGCATCCTTGATGAGTTCTGTATCCAAGCAGTAATGCTTGGTAAATGTATGCGGCATCTTCCAAGTTGCCACTCTGCAAATGTCTATGATAGGCACACCTGCGAAGAGCGCCATGGATGTGGACATCGCTCTAGTGAAAATGGGCCCGTACTTTAGATTGCAGGAGCTGCCCCGCCTGTTCGTGACAAAATGAAATAGCTGCAGCGATCCAGCGCGAACAACTTTGTTTAGTGAGTAAAGGCCTTTTCTAGGTCTACTGTAGGCCACAAAGAGTTGGCTGGATTTGCGGAAGGTCTTTGTCTTCTCAATATAAAACTTTAGGCAGCGTTTAAGATCCAGAGAATGTAAATCCTTTCTGCCATAGTGTGAGGATTTGTAAAGAAAGAGCATAAGACTACAGGCTCGTTGAGATGGAAGTCCGACGGGACCTTAGGTACAAATTTTGGGTTTGTTCGTAATAGCACTCTGTCTTGTTTGAATTGCAAGAAAGGTTCTTGAATTGTGAAAGCCTGGAGCTCACTTACTTGTCTTGTTGAAGTAAGGGCGAGAAGAAGTGCCGTTTTCCAAGAAAGATACTTGAGATCAGCTCTGTGTATCGGCTCAAAGGGAAGTTTCATGAGCTGTTTAAGGACTGTGTTGAGCTGCCAAGTAGGAGGCAAAGTCTTCACAGGAGGAAAAGTCCTGAAGAGGCCTCTAAGAAACAGTTTGATCAATCTGTCAGACCAGAGAGAAGGGCCAGCAGAAGACCTTCTGAAACGGGATATTGCCGCCAAGTGAACCCTGATGGAAGCATGAGCCAGACCTGAGTTTGCCAAATGGAGAAGGTAAGGCAATATTTGAACTGGAGAAGAAGAAAAAGGATGTATTTTCTGAGTTTTACACCAAATGCAAAACCGGCGGAATATTTAAATTCTGAAACTCTTTGAACTCAGGAGCCAAGCGGATAAACTGAGAGATGCCAGATCCGGATGCTGGACTTTCTGGTGATTCATTGTGAGGAGAGAAGGAAACTGCTTCAACCGTATTGGCGGTTCCAGAGAGAGAAGGCGAAGCTCCATGAACTAATGTTGGCGCGGCCTCGCTGGGGCTATTAGAATGAGTGTGCAGGG
The DNA here is from genome assembly GCF_964261635.1 of Lissotriton helveticus. Lineage (NCBI taxonomy): Eukaryota > Metazoa > Chordata > Amphibia > Caudata > Salamandridae > Lissotriton > Lissotriton helveticus. The sequence goes on along the minus strand of NC_136068.1, from coordinate 1,621,139,281 downwards.
CTCTGCTTTCAATTTCCTGAGGTCTCTGGGAAACGGTGGAAAAGCGTATGCAAAGACTTTGCAACATGCAATCGAAAATGCATTCCCCAGAGATCCCTTCAGGGGATGCCAGCTTGCGAAGACTTGGCATTTGGCGTTCTGTCTTGTAGTGAATAGATCTATGAGAGGAGTGCCGCATCGTGAGAATATTTGGTTGAGGATCCCCTGGTCCAATTCCCACTCGTGACACGTTGTGTGTTGCCTGCTTAGTAAATCGTCCAGAACGTTGTCCGTTCCTGGTACATACTCCGCCCGAAGGGAGATATTGTACAGGATCAACCAGTTCCAGATTTTTTGCGATTCGCAAGAGAATGTTAGTGAGTGAGGGGAGAGGTGTGGCGCCGCGGCCAGGGCGACTGACGCTGGAATCTGGGGATCAGGGTTCGATCCCGGCTCCGGCGGCAGGTTAGCCCAGCACCATGTGACTCTGGGCAATAGCTCGCTTAATCTTCCCGACGGCCCCCAGCGCCTAGAGACCCTTACGGGTGATTGTGCGCTTTACAAATGTGGATTATTAGTGAGTCCCTCCCTGATTGTTGAGATAGTGCATTGTCGTGGTATAGTCCGTACGCATAAGCACTAGAGAATTCCTGATTCTTGGAAGAAAAGCTTGAAGGGCGAGGAAGACCGCTCGCAGTTCGAGGAGATTTATATAAAGCTCTTTCTAGATAGGGGACCATTTCCCACTTATCTGCAGTTCTTGGAGGAAAGCTCCCCAACCTCCAAGTGAGGCGTCTGTTGTGATGATATGCGTCGAAGCTGGAAGCAAGAAAGACAAGCCTTGAGAAAGGTTCTGAGGACAAATCCACCATTGCAGAGCCTTGACCATCTGAGGGGTCATTCGAATGATGTCAACGAATGAACCTGTGCATTGTACCCATTGTGCTGAGAGCGCTTCTTGGAGAGGGCGCATGCGGAGACGGCAGTGTGGAACCAGTAAGATACATGATGACTTCATCCAGAGTAGGGACTTGAAGAGGCAAACTGCCAGGGACCTCTTGGAAATTATGAGAAAAGCCATTGACAGAAGCTTGTCCTCTCTTTCCTGAGATGGAAAAGCTTTCTTCTGCTTTGTGTCAAGGGTAGTGTAGGAGAGTAGGGTCTGCAATCCTATGATCACCCAGATTTTTGCTTTTTGCTGCACTGGTTTACGACTTTCCCTGGCTGTGGGCCTGCTAATCAGACCCACAGCCTAGCTGTTCTCTCTATCCAAATTGTACTCAGGTACTGAATTGGCACTGGGCCCTCTCCAAGTCCCTGTACCCAGGGCTGAGGTGTACCCAGAAGTCTCCCAGGGGCTGAAGCATGTATTATGCCACCCCTGGGCTGACTAACTAAACTGACACAACTGGCTGCACGACAGCTGGGGCAAGGTGGCGTACTCACCCTTTGCTTTAGATATAGTATACCTATATCTAACCCTAAAAATGGACACACAGATCTCCTATCAGTCACTCCTATGGCAGGCCTTAACAATCCTGAAGGCAGAGTGCTTGGAATCGTGTGAGATGGTGCTCTGGCATGAGCTGAGCCTGTCTGCGGCTTTCGGGATCCATCCCTTAACCGTTTCCATGATATCGCATACCATATACTCTTAAGTGCATTATAATCCTCGCGGTTATATGCCAACTCTGGTATCGCTTTATCAAAACATGTCGAGTAAGGTGTCATACGAATTGGAATACTAACCCCTCGCCAATTCTGGCGACGGGGTTAGCATTCCACCCTTCTAGAGGGACACGACATGTATGTAACCCCTAACCCCGGTTAAAGTCAAACAGAGCCTCAGCTCCACAAAATGGATGCTGCCACCGAGACACAAGTCTGCCCTCCTGCTGCTGGGAGTCCTCCCAGAGCAGGAGATAAGGACAAAGGGTTTCCTGCCAGGGGCGGTGCCAGCACCGTCCCAGACAGGGTTTTGTGTATTGTAGGTAGGCAGGGCTTTAGAGGAAGGTGACTGCACGTGGCACCCCGGTGCTCACTGTGCATAGGCTGGCTGGAACCAGTTCCAGGGTCACTCCAGACCCTGTTCTGGGGAAAAGCCCGCCAAGGAAGTGGGTGTAACCACCCCCCTCCTAGTCCCACCCCTAGGGCAGGACTTAGTCGCGTGCCAGCCCCTTTTTACAGGATAAAGGTAGGAACTGGCCCCCTTCCAGATCAGATCATCTTTGAATCCTGAAACTACTTTCCACGAAAGGAACTCAAGACTTCTTCCTAAGATTTCTCCCTTGTGACTAAGGAGTAGTCACCCTGCATCCGCAGGCACCATCTTAAGAACACTGCGGTCTGCTGCAAGTCTCTCCTCCGGATCAAGACTGCCCAGCTCGACGAGAACCGGCTTCCCTGGCACCTCTGACCTCTACCTGCATCATCAGTCACGCTGAGATTCGTGGGTGTGACGAGACCTCGAGGGACCGGCCATCTTCAAGACTGCACGACTTCTTTCCAGCAAGCCCGCCGAGTAATTTCCTGGTGAGTGCTTTGGGGTCCGAGAAGCCCCGACCCTGAGCAGCTCCAGCACCGAAGTGCAGCCTCCCAGCATCTCCACGATCTGCGTGGGGCCCTTCTGCTTTTTGCTGCTCACCGCGTTGTTTGGCTACTAGCCCGCTGGCTTGTGGCCTTCTGAACGACGCCCGACGACATTTCTGCTGCTGGTCTGGTTGCTCCAGGCTGGCCCTTGCTCCCTTCCAAAAGAGGAGCACCCCGGACCCTCCTGGTCCACGCAAGACGCCATTTTGAGTCCACCGCGTGGGCTTGAATTAGCCAAGGCTTGTTGCCCAATCCTGGGTAACTTCGACGCCGACAGCTTCATCCATCGTGGGACAGCTCGCCTCTCCATCCTGGTCGCCGACAACGCCTCCTGGTCCGTGAGATCTGCAGAGCCAGCGTCGCCCACTCACCTAGTCGAGGTGACTTCACCCGGTGCCATCCTGGTGCCCACTTAATCACTGGCTAGTGATTCAAGAACTTGGTCCCCTCTGCTTTCAGGTTTTCTTCTTCCTTGATCCAGGCTTGGATCCATCGAACTTTTCTTCACTGGTCGCCTGCCAGCAACCTCCTTCTTCCAGGCTCCTGGTCCGGCAACGAGATCCCCGACGTCTTTTCTGACCTATGCAGCTGCAGCCCCTGGGCTAGGTAACTTCGGCACTTCGGTGTCCCAGCATAGCCTCACTATCCTAGGGTCAGGACCCACTGTCGTTTTCTTCCTACCAGGTCGGGTTCGCCCGTGAACACTAACTTTGCCTTTACTAGCCTCCATAGACTTTGTCCCGCATCCCGCGTGAGAGTGCACACTCTGCACCCGAGTCCCCTAGGTCTCCTAGAAGTAATCTAACGATTCCCTAGTTAAGTCCTAGCGATTCCAAAGCCTATTAGTACTGTACTTACCTGCTAGTAATTTCGAATTCCACTTTTAGAGTATATGGTTTTTCGTGCCCCTCGGGCATTTGTGTATAACGTGCTAACTTAAGTATTTTCATAAGAGTTTTGTTGTGTGCTTAGCACCCTGTCCTCATAAAGAGTACAGGGTTGTTGTGATTCTAATAAATACATTGTTTATTTTCATAACACTTGTGTGGTGTCCTTTCACTGGGTGTTCAAGGGGTAATGTGATGGTAAAACAGCTGGCTTAACACGCCCTCTAGAGTCTTAGCCTTAGACTGCTCGTATCCATGCTACTAGGATAGCTGGTCTATAAGGTTGACTTACAACCAATCATCAATAAGGGTTGTTTGGACTGATATATAGTGATCACTAGAATAGTGAACACTGCACATCAGGCCAACTTCTCACATTGGTGAGCAGCGGTTGGGATTTGAGCTTGCTGTTGTTTTACCACACATGCCCTAAGAATATCTTGTGAAAGATCACATGAGTACTAAAGGTACATATAACTTAGCTTAGAATACTCTGAGTTCTACTGAACCAGCTGTTGTAGCTCCTAGGGCCTAGCACACCCTAAACTACAACTCTAGCAAGGGATCAGTAGGCAAACATATAGTGTAGGTAAGTGCACCACTTACACCTCACTAGAAAAGCATGTCTACCCAGGGAGATTCTACTGAGACTCCCCTGGTCAGTGTTGACCCTCCACAGGTCACTTCAAGATATGCAGCTCTCAGTTTCCAGGAGATGAGACAAATCTGTGTCTCCAGAAAACTGAAGCAGGGGTCTAACCCCACCATTCCCTTTCTGATAGGTCTCTTAGAGACATATGATGCCAGAAAGCTTTCTCAGTTACATGAGAACATGCCAGCCTTAGAGGGAACCTCTGGGGATCCAGATCTCCCCAACATTGCTACTGCAGTTGAGGAGGAGGATCAAGAGGAACTCTCTGGGGATGAGGTAGACAAAGGTCTTGAGGTAGTCAGAAGGCTAACCAGGGCCAACTTAGACTTACTTGGGCTAGGATCTGGGGGACCCCCAGTACTAACCCGAAGTGGGCCTAACCTTGGAGTTAGGAGAGATAGATCTCTTTCTAGGGACTCCAATAGATCTCTGCACTCTAATGCCTCTTCTCAGGGGAGAAGGAATCCTCCACAGAGGAGATTTACTTCCCCTCAGAGAAAAGAGCATGAAGCTAGAATGAGACAAGCTGAACTGAGGATTGAAAGGGAAGAACTTGCCCTGGCCAAAGAGAAGCTTGCCTTTGCTAGAGAGCAGCAGATGAGTGGGCTAGCTCCCACTGGTGGCAGCAATCTCCCAAGAGATAGAGAGAAGGGTTTAGATACTAAACACCTGACTAAAATAGTGCCCCCCTTTAAGCAAGGGGATGATATCCAGAAATGGATGGCTGCTCTGGAGAGGGCCTGCACTGTGCAGTGCATTCCCCAGAGTCAGTGGGCAGCTATACTGTGGCTCTCCTTTGATGGTAAAGGTAGAGATAAGCTCCTCACTACAAGAGTGGAGGATGCTAACAATTACCAGGTCCTGAAGAATACACTGGTTGATGGGTTTGGTTTAACCACTGAGCAGTACAGGTTGCTGTTCAGAGACACCCAGAAAACTCAGTCTCAGGACTGGTCTGACTTTGTGGATTGTGCCACTAAGGCTTTGGAGGGCTGGTTGCTGGGTAGCAAGGTTACAGATTACACAGGATTGTATAATCTAATGATGAGAGAACAAATTTTAAACAATTGTCAGAACCAGTTGTTGCACCAGCACCTTGTTGATTCAGATCTGACCTCTCCCCAAGAATTGGGAAAGAAGGCAGACAAATGGGTCAGGACAAGGATCAAGCAGAACCAGAACCAGAACCAGGGTGGTCAGAAGAAAGCAGACCAGAAGGGTAATGTTAAGAATGAGCAAAATGACCAGAAGTCTTCACCAGGTCCCCAACAAACCAAAGAGGGTGGGGGTCAGGCTTCCCAGAAGAAGAAGACTCAAGAAGGCCAGTCAAAAAGGTGGTGCCAGTACTGTAAAAGTAAATCTCACTGGTTTAGTGAGTGCACCAAAAGAGGAGGACAAACTCCTGCCACTACAGCCCCTAAGGCAACTGCACCCCCTAGTACAGTCAGTAGTGGTAGTGTACCTCCCAAGGCATTAGTTGGGTTAACCTTGGGTACTGAGGGGTCTGACAACTTAGTTGGCACACTCACTCAGGCTGTCCTTGTCTGTTCAGGGGATATGGATATGTCCCCTGAGATAAGTCCCAATACTTTGGGCAAATACAGGCAGACACCTTTGATAAATGGCAAAATGGCTCAGGCCTATAGGGACACTTGTGCCAGTGTCACCATGGTGACACCTAACTTTGTGGACCCTGGACAGATCATGCCAGGTACTGATTTCCTGGTGACCAATGCCAGCAATGTCACTACTAGTCATAGTGTGGCAATTGTGGCTTTCTCCTGGGGTGGAGTGAAGGGACAAAAGAAAGTTGTAGTCAGTTCAGACCTCCCAGTTGATTGTTTGTTGGGCAATGATTTGGAGTCATCACAATGGTCAGAAGTGGAGCAGAGGACTCACATGGAAATGTTAGGCTTGCCAGCACATGTGCTTGCTGTGACTAGGTCACAGGCCAGAAAATGCCCCACTGAACAGGTGCTGGATCCTGAAATGATGGACCAGACACCTTCCAAGAAGAAGAGCAGTAAGGGTAAGGCTTTGCCTTCCCCCTTGCCCCAGGTTGAGGATCAAGTCTCTGAGGAGGCTGATCTGGAAGAGCTGAGGGAAACTGAGCCTAAAGAGCTTGAACTTGATCAAGTTGAGTTTCTGGGCTCAGGGGGACCCTCCAGAGCAGACCTGGGGAAGGAACAGTTGAGCTGCCCTTCCCTTGAACCCCTCAGACAGCAGGCTGCTGCTGAGGCTGCAGGGAATGCCACAGGTGCCCACAGGGTATACTGGGAAGATGGACTCCTGTACTCTGAGTCAAGAGACCCCAAGCCTGGTGCAACCAGGAGGCTGGTCATCCCCTTGTCTCTGAGAGGTTTCCTTCTCACCTTGGCCCATGAGATTCCCCTTGCAGGTCACTTAGGTCAGACAAAGACTTGGGACAGGCTTGTCTCACACTTTCACTGGCCCCATATGAATGAGAATACCAAGGAGTTTTGTCGCTCCTGTGTCACTTGCCAAGCCAGTGGTAAGTCAGGTGGCACAACAAAGGCCCCCCTCATACCACTACCTGTGGTGGGGGTTCCCTTTGAAAGAGTGGGGATTGACATTGTTGGTCCAATGGAACCCCAGACAGCATCAGGGCACAAGTTTATACTGGTGGTGGTGGACCCTGCCACCAGGTATCCTGAAGCTATTCCCCTGAGGACCACCACAGCTCCTGTGGTGGCAAGAGCCCTAGTTGGAGTGTTCTCCAGAGTGGGTTTTCCAAAGGAGGTCGTTTCTGACAGAGGTACAAACTTCATGTCAGGGTATCTGACTGCCATGTGGAAAGAGTGTGGTGTGAACTACAAGTTCACCACACCCTATCATCCACAATGCAATGGGCTTGTTGAGAGATTCAACAGGACCCTCAAAGGGATGATTCATGGACTACCTGAAACTCTTAGGAGAAGATGGGATGTCCTGATCCCCTGCCTCTTGTTTGCTTACAGAGAGGTCCCACAGAAGGGGGTTGGCTACAGCCCTTTTGAGCTTCTGTATGGGCATCCTGTAAGAGGACCCCTGTGTTTGGTGAAGGAAGGATGGGAGAGACCTCTCAAAAAGCCTGCAACCAACATAGTGGACTATGTACTTGGTCTCCGCTCCAGGATGGCTGAGTATATGGAGAAGGCATCCAAAAACCTTGAGGCCAGCCAAGAACTTCAAAAAGCTTGGCATGACCAAAAGGCTGTTCTGACTGTGTACCAGCCAGGACAGAAGGTGTGGGTGCTGGAGCCAGTGGCCCCAGCAGCTCTGAAAGACAAATGGTCTGGGCCCCACACCATCATTGAGCAAAAGGGAGAGGTTACCTACTTGGTGGACCTTGGAACTCCCAGGAGCCCTCTCAGAGTGCTCCATGTTAACAGGCTCAAGGCATATGTTGACAGGAAGGACATGAGCTTGCTCATGGCCACAGATGAGGGACAGGAGGAAGAGAGTGACCCTCTCCCAGACCTGCTCACTCAGAATCCTGATGATGGATCAGTTGATGGTGTTGTCTTTTGTGGCAGCCTCACTGAACATCAGCAACAGGATTGCAGGCAAGTCTTGCAATCCTTCAGACATATGTTCTCTCTGACACCCAGCCAAACTGATTGGTGTACCCATGATGTTGACACTGGAGACAGTCTGCCTGTCAAGAGTAAAATCTACAGACAGCCTGATCATGTTAGAGACTGCATCAAAACTGAAGTGCAGAAAATGTTGGAGCTGGGAGTCATTGAGCCCTCAGATAGCCCTTGGGCTAGCCCAGTAGTTCTAGTGCCAAAGCCTCACACCCAGGGTGGTAAGAAAGAGATGAGGTTTTGCGTAGACTACAGAGGCCTCAATGCAGTCACTAAGACTGATGCCCACCCAATACCAAGAGCAGATGAACTTATAGATAAATTGGCTTCTGCCAACTTCTTAAGTACATTTGATTTGACAGCTGGGTATTGGCAAATCAGGTTAGCTGAAGAGGCCAAACCCAAGACAGCATTTTCTACCCCTGGAGGGCATTATCAATTTGTGGTAATGCCCTTTGGACTGAAAAATGCACCTGCCACCTTCCAAAGGTTGGTGAATCAAGTCCTCACTGGGCTGGATGACTTCTGTGCAGCTTATCTTGATGATATTGCTGTCTTTAGCTCCACCTGGGAGGATCACCTGGTCCACCTGAGGAAAGTGTTAGAGGCCCTGCAAAAGGCAGGCCTCACTATCAAGGCCACAAAGTGCCAGATAGGGCAGACACAGGTTGTATACCTGGGCCACCTTGTAGGTGGAGGCCAGGTTCAGCCACTGGAGAGTAAGATACAGGCCATCAAGGACTGGACTCCTCCAATCACCCAGACTCAGGTTCGAGCTTTCTTGGGCCTGACTGGGTACTATAGGAAGTTTGTCAGAAATTATGGGTCCATAGTGACCCCTCTTAATGACCTGACAAGCAAAAAGATGCCAAAGAAAGTTCAGTGGACAGCAAGCTGTCAGAAAGCATTCAATGACCTAAAGCAGGCCATGTGCACAGCACCTATCCTAAAGAGTCCAGATTACTCCAAGCCATTCATTGTCCAAACAGATGCTTCTGAGTTGGGTGTGGGGGCTGTTCTGTCTCAACTGAATTTTGATGGTAATGATCAACCTATTGCTTTCATTAGTAGGAGGTTGACACCCAGAGAGAAAAATTGGTCAGCTATTGAGAGGGAGGCCTTTGCTGTGGTCTGGGCCCTGAAGAAGCTGAGGGCCTACTTGTTTGGCACTCACTTCACCATTCAGACAGACCATAAGCCCCTCTTGTGGCTAAATCAGATGAAGGGTGAAAACCCCAAACTGCTTAGGTGGTCCATTTCCCTACAGGGGATGGATTTTACAGTGGAGCATAGACCTGGTACTGATCACAGCAATGCTGATGGGCTCTCCAGGTATTTCCACTTAGAGCAAGAAGACTCACCTGGTCAAGGTTAGTTTATTGTCCCAAAGTTTGGGGGGGGTCATGTAGGAGAGTAGGGTCTGCAATCCTATGATCACCCAGATTTTTGCTTTTTGCTGCACTGGTTTACGACTTTCCCTGGCTGTGGGCCTGCTAATCAGACCCACAGCCTAGCTGTTCTCTCTATCCAAATTGTACTCAGGTACTGAATTGGCACTGGGCCCTCTCCAAGTCCCTGTACCCAGGGCTGAGGTGTACCCAGAAGTCTCCCAGGGGCTGAAGCATGTATTATGCCACCCCTGGGCTGACTAACTAAACTGACACAACTGGCTGCACGACAGCTGGGGCAAGGTGGCGTACTCACCCTTTGCTTTAGATATAGTATACCTATATCTAACCCTAAAAATGGACACACAGATCTCCTATCAGTCACTCCTATGGCAGGCCTTAACAATCCTGAAGGCAGAGTGCTTGGAATCGTGTGAGATGGTGCTCTGGCATGAGCTGAGCCTGTCTGCGGCTTTCGGGATCCATCCCTTAACCGTTTCCATGATATCGCATACCATATACTCTTAAGTGCATTATAATCCTCGCGGTTATATGCCAACTCTGGTATCGCTTTATCAAAACATGTTGAGTAAGGTGTCATACGAATTGGAATACTAACCCCTCGCCAATTCTGGCGACGGGGTTAGCATTCCACCCTTCTAGAGGGACACGACATGTATGTAACCCCTAACCCCGGTTAAAGTCAAACAGAGCCTCAGCTCCACAAAATGGATGCTGCCACCGAGACACAAGTCTGCCCTCCTGCTGCTGGGAGTCCTCCCAGAGCAGGAGATAAGGACAAAGGGTTTCCTGCCAGGGGCGGTGCCAGCACCGTCCCAGACAGGGTTTTGTGTATTGTAGGTAGGCAGGGCTTTAGAGGAAGGTGACTGCACGTGGCACCCCTGTGCTCACTGTGCATAGGCTGGCTGGAACCAGTTCCAGGGTCACTCCAGACCCTGTGCTGGGGAAAAGCCCGCCAAGGAAGTGGGTGTAACCACCCCCCTCCTAGTCCCACCCCTAGGGCAGGACTTAGTCGCGTGCCAGCCCCTTTTTACAGGATAAAGGTAGGAACTGGCCCCCTTCCAGATCAGATCATCTTTGAATCCTGAAACTACTTTCCACGAAAGGAACTCAAGACTTCTTCCTAAGATTTCTCCCTTGTGACTAAGGAGTAGTCACCCTGCATCCGCAGGCACCATCTTAAGAACACTGCGGTCTGCTGCAAGTCTCTCCTCCGGATCAAGACTGCCCAGCTCGACGAGAACCGGCTTCCCTGGCACCTCTGACCTCTACCTGCATCATCAGTCACGCTGAGATTCGTGGGTGTGACGAGACCTCGAGGGACCGGCCATCTTCAAGACTGCACGACTTCTTTCCAGCAAGCCCGCCGAGTAATTTCCTGGTGAGTGCTTTGGGGTCCGAGAAGCCCCGACCCTGAGCAGCTCCAGCACCGAAGTGCAGCCTCCCAGCATCTCCACGATCTGCGTGGGGCCCTTCTGCTTTTTGCTGCTCACCGCGTTGTTTGGCTACTAGCCCGCTGGCTTGTGGCCTTCTGAACGACGCCCGACGACATTTCTGCTGCTGGTCTGGTTGCTCCAGGCTGGCCCTTGCTCCCTTCCAAAAGAGGAGCACCCCGGACCCTCCTGGTCCACGCAAGACGCCATTTTGAGTCCACCGCGTGGGCTTGAATTAGCCAAGGCTTGTTGCCCAATCCTGGGTAACTTCGACGCCGACAGCTTCATCCATCGTGGGACAGCTCGCCTCTCCATCCTGGTCGCCGACAACGCCTCCTGGTCCGTGAGATCTGCAGAGCCAGCGTCGCCCACTCACCTAGTCGAGGTGACTTCACCCGGTGCCATCCTGGTGCCCACTTAATCACTGGCTAGTGATTCAAGAACTTGGTCCCCTCTGCTTTCAGGTTTTCTTCTTCCTTGATCCAGGCTTGGATCCATCGAACTTTTCTTCACTGGTCGCCTGCCAGCAACCTCCTTCTTCCAGGCTCCTGGTCCGGCAACGAGATCCCCGACGTCTTTTCAGACCTATGCAGCTGCAGCCCCTGGGCTAGGTAACTTCGGCACTTCGGTGTCCCAGCATAGCCTCACTATCCTAGGGTCAGGACCCACTGTCGTTTTCTTCCTACCAGGTCGGGTTCGCCCGTGAACACTAACTTTGCCTTTACTAGCCTCCATAGACTTTGTCCCGCATCCCGCGTGAGAGTGCACACTCTGCACCGGAGTCCCCTAGGTCTCCTAGAAGTAATCTAACGATTCCCTAGTTAAGTCCTAGCGATTCCAAAGCCTATTAGTACTGTACTTACCTGCTAGTAATTTCGAATTCCACTTTTAGAGTATATGGTTTTTCGTGCCCCTCGGGCATTTGTGTATAACGTGCTAACTTAAGTATTTTCATAAGAGTTTTGTTGTGTGCTTAGCACCCTGTCCTCATAAAGAGTACAGGGTTGTTGTGATTCTAATAAATACATTGTTTATTTTCATAACACTTGTGTGGTGTCCTTTCACTGGGTGTTCAAGGGGTAATGTGATGGTAAAACAGCTGGCTTAACACGCCCTCTAGAGTCTTAGCCTTAGACTGCTCGTATCCATGCTACTAGGATAGCTGGTCTATAAGGTTGACTTACAACCAATCATCAATAAGGGTTGTTTGGACTGATATATAGTGATCACTAGAATAGTGAACACTGCACATCAGGCCAACTTCTCACAGGTAGCGCCTAGGAAATGTATACGTTGAGAAAGAAGAAGGACTGATTTGTCCCGATTGAGTGTGAGTCCCAGATGATTGAAAAGCTGTAGACAAGCGTTGGAAGACCTGGACTCGTCTTTTAAGGATGGTGCCTTGATTAGACAGTCATCCAGATATGGAAAAACTTGATGGTGTTGTTGCCTGAGATATGCAGCCACTGGAGAAAGGCATTTCGTAAAGATGCGTGGTGCAGATTTGAGCCCGAAAGGTAGGACGCGGAATTGAAAGTGTCTGCCCGCAACTGCAAACCTTAAGAACTTTTTGTGATTCCGGTGAATAGGGATATGAAAATAAGCATCCTGAAGATCCAAAGACACCATGTAATCTTCCGCATCTAGAGGTTGTAGAACCTCCTGGATTGTCACCATACGAAACGACTGCTTTTTCAAGAATTTGTTGAGGGATCTCAGGTCTAAGATTGGTCTCCATTTTTTCTCCTTTTTCTGAATCAAGAAAAAACTGGAGTAAAATCCTTTCCCCCGTTGAGAAAGAGGAACTCTTTCTATCGCTCCCTTCTGGAGAATAAGAGAAATCTCCCGGAAAAGTATACGTAGATTTTTGTGAAGCATAGGTTGGGGAGAGGTTTGGGGGAGGGATGTGAACAAATTCCAGTGAATGACCGAATTGAACTAATTGTAGCACGTAACGGTCCCTTGTAATTTGCTTCCAATTTGTTGGAAAACGGGGAATTCTTCCTCCAATTTTTGAGGGCAGAGATGTACTGGAAACTGGCTGAAGTGAAGGGTCATTGTCGTCGAGTAGCGCCTTTTTGTTGACCTTTTCCACGAAAGGATTATTTACTATAAGATGATTGCTGCTTACGTTGTTGATACTGTTGACGATGTTGTTGACCAGAAGAGTAGGACGACCGATATTGGTAATCGCCTCTAGAAGAGGACTGCCCTCTTCCTCTTGATCCACGAAAGGAAGGAATTTTAAATTGGAGGGTTCCCAATGCTCTGGCTGTGTCCGTATCTTTCTTTATAGTTTGGATATCCTCATCAATTTTTGGCCCAAAAAGAAACTGGCCTTCATAGGGCATATCCAAGATCTTCGTTTGAATTTCAGGTTGAAAAGAAGTTGCCTTCAACCAACCTTATCGTCTCTACACTGCTGCTCCAGCCCGTTGAAGAAAACCAGTTGACGCGATATCCATCGCGCAATCTATTATTTATGATGCTGAGCGTTCTCCTTCAAGCAATATCTTCTTTGCCTCTTCTTTTGAGTCTTCAGGTAAGGCTGCCAGGTATGGAGCTATGTCTGCCCATAACTGCCTATTGTATCGTCCCAAGAGTGCTAAAGCATTGGACGCTCTTACTGTCAACGCAGAAATTGAAGAAAAACGCTTTCCAATGTTATTCAATCTTCGGCCTTCCTTATCCGGCGGAGCTGTTAACGGGGCAGAAAGATTTTTGGACTTCCTCTGGGCCGCCTGCGTTATAAACGAATCCGGCTTGGGATGTCCTATTAAGCAAGTTGGAGCAGTATCGGGTGCCTTGTATTTTTTATCCAGGCGAGGCAACACCGGAGGAACCGAGGAAGGATTTTGCATGATCTTCACCCCCTGATCCCATAAGTATTCTATTATGGGTATAGATCTTACTGACTTCTTGAAAGGCTGCTTAAAATCATATAAGAAGCAATCCTGCTGGTAGGGGGCGTGGCTACGGAGCCGAAGGGAATGGAGGCGTGAGCTCAGAGGTCCGCGCCTGATCCCCGCAGTTCTCCTGTAAAACGGTGCGGCGACGCCCGCGAGTACCTCCACTCGCACACCGGAGGCAGGGTGAACCGGGACTGCACCCTCGGTGCGGTCGGAGGAGCGGTGAGCTACCCTACAAGTGGCGAAAAAGGTGCCTGCAGGTCGGAACGCGGAGGTGCGCAAAATGGCGGACGTCTGAGGAGCGCATCTAGCTGAAAGACGCTTATCCGGCTGCCGAACGGTCAGGGAGCAACGACCGATCAGCGGAGCGAGGGCTTGTCCGACGTTGTGGCGAGTCTTGAGGCCCCGTTAGACGTGCTGCCTTTCGCCTGGGACCGGGTTGGATCCCCGGAGTTAAGATGGCGGCAAGAGGTACGGAGAAGTGCTGAGATGCGGAGGCGGCGGACGCCCAGCTGATCCCTAGCCTGCTGGGAGTGCGACCGAGGCGCCGCCTGTCCCCGTGCGGCTGAGAGGTGATGTCCATGGCGGGAGACGCCCAGAGGGCAGCGGAGCGCCTGACCTGCCCTGTGACCGGGGTGGAGACTGCACAACGGACCCGCCCGCTTAGGGCGCCTAGCGGCTTCCACCGCCGAGCGTGGGGGCGAGGAGCCTGCCGGGGGCTGCAGTAGACGGGGAACCCGAGAGCGGTAGGAGTCCGCCCCCGGGGGGTTGCTGCTCGCCCCCACCGGAGAAAACGGCACCCCGAGGCACATAGGAGCGACTTTGTCTTGAGCCGCCAAGGAGACCTGGGAGACATCGGGAGATCTGCGGCCGCCCCGTGGGAATCGGAGGGTAAAGCGGAATAGCTGACGCCGCTGACCGAGCGAGAAAGTTGTGGAGGCTGGCCGCAGAGGGCCCTGCACCCGACCCATACAGACTGGAGCAGAGAGTGAGAACCGGAGAGCGGATGCTTTCGGGGAGCCCGGCACGGTGAATTAGACGGAGGGGCTTGCTACCTTGATCTCCGGCAGCGACTGGGGGACCCTCGTCCGTGCTCGCGGACATTGAGGCGATCTAAGGTCCCAGGCGAAATTATTGTGGGCCTATTTGTCTTCTCGAGAGCACGGAGCGGTGGCTGGGCAAGGGCGAAGGCCTGTGCGGTCGGCAAGGGCGGAGGACGACCGCGGTGCGGACTGAGATCCGCTTAGGAGCCTTAAGGCGAGACGGACTAAGGCTACGAAGAGGGACTCCCTGCTGGGAAGACCCCGCCAGGGTGCAAGATCTCCCCCACGGATAGGGCAAGACCCCCGCCCAGGGCTCCTTTCCCTGAACCTATCGAACGAGGTCGCAGACCCGTGGGGGTGCGTGAGTGAACTACTCGATCCCGGAGGGGCTGGAGAGAGCGCCCTACAGCTGTGACGGCCATAAGGACAAAGACGACGCAAACCGGAAGGTAGCCCCTGCAGCTCGCGACCACGGGTGCGTGACCTGACCTCACACCATGGTGAAAACCAAAGGTAAAACCGAGGGAGCGACGACCCCGGAGTCGTCGGAAGGTGGCCCTGCGGGACCCTCGGACCTGCAGCAGCTACAGGACCGTATCCTGGAGGCTATTGCGGCAACTAGAGACGCTTTGCAACATGATATTGCGCAGGTGGTTTCGGGGTTGGGACTCCTGAGAGCTGACCACGACAAACTCAAAGACAGAGTCAAAGAGGTAGAGGACACTTTGGAGGTGTTAGCCCCAGTCCACAAAAACATGGAAGAAAGGCTCACGGACGCCCTGGGCAGGATACAAACGCTGGAAAGGAGAGCCGAGGATGCTGAAAATAGAAGTCGGCGCAGCAACGTTCGGATAGTAGGTCTACCGGAAAAAACAGAAGGGAAGGATATGATCGGATATCTGGACACTTGGTTGAAGACCACGGTGGCGCCGGAGGGTCTATCGCCATTCTTTACCCTGGAACGAGCTCATCGGGTCCCGGCTAGGCCCCCCAAGCCTGGTCTGCCCCCGAGACCGGTCGTGGCCAAACTGCTGCACTACAAGGACAGGGACCTTCTCCTCCAGAGGGCCCACGATGCGGGGCCATTCCAAGTAGCAAACAGTAATGTAACCCTATTCCCTGATTACACGTTCGAGACGCAGAAACTGAGAGCCTCCTTTCTGTCCATAAAACGTGAACTGCGAAACAAGGGCATTAGATACTCCCTGCTCTTCCCGGCTAAACTAAGAGTTGTCCTAGATGACAAGACACACTTCTTCCCCACATCGGCGGATGCCTGGGACTGGTGGGAAACATATAAAGCGGGCACGGACGGTGCCAGAGTCCGAGAGGAGAGGGAGCGGACAAAGACGCAAACGCGGAAATCACAGAGGCTGTGCTGGCGACGACAGGGGTCGAAGAAACCATCGGTGTCCCAGACAGAGGCGGAGCGGCAGGCTGCACTGCAGGCAGTAGAATCGTTGTCGAGATCGGGTGCCTCCCCGTCGCAGCTGGGCTCGAACTCGGAGACTAAAGATACAGGGTCGGAATCGGAGACCTCGGAGACACGCAGCACCAAGGGTCCGCTGGTGACACCACATACGTCGGGGGAGATCATGAACAATTGAGACGCACCTAACGATAGGGGGACAATCCTGCAGAAGAAAGAATTCACGAACTGTAAGGTACTGCGGTGGGGGGTCATCGCCCGGGATGTCGAACCACGTCTAATAAATGGAAACGGGGTGGGCGGACGTCTCTACCATCGGACCTAGGCCACAACTCGATTGCCCTTAAGGCACTCACGGTTACGGCCGTGATCTAGACGGGAAGTTGAAGGGATTGCCTTAGTTTGGATGGGTACTGATAGCCTGATATTGGGGCCTATTTGGGGGGGTTGGGAGAGGGTATTCTTGGGGTTGTTATCTATGTTTGGCAAAGATTGGTTCTGAAACGGGTAGGATTGACAATGTCAGACGGTTTGGAGTTTAGTTGGGGAGACGCCACCACTCATAGCACAACAGAGCTGCGAATGGGACTATACCATGGACTATGGGACAATGACTAGTGCAAATGGGGTGCGGTGTATGACCTGGAATGTGCGGGGGCTACACTCAATGGCACGCAGACACAAAGTACATGCCTATCTAGTCCGCAGGGGGGTGCATATTGCGCTGCTGCAGGAGACACATCTCACGAAATCATGGGGGATAGCGCTGCAAAAGAGGTGGAGGGGTCAGTTATTTAACACCACTTACTCAGCGTTTGCGAGAGGGGCTTTGATATGGGTTAGGGCAGGTACGCCGTTTCAGGTGACCAGGCACATAATAGACCCGGAAGGGCGATATGTGGCAGTGGAGGGCAGGCTGCGGGGCAGGGACATAACGCTGTGTAGCATATACGCACCAAACATTGACCAGTTGACCTTTTTCACGGGACTATCAGGGACACTAGCACATTTCCTACCGGGCCCAGTCTTAATTGGGGGAGATTTTAATTCAGTAGCGGATACGACACTTGATAGACCCCACCCACCACTAAGGGATTCCCCTGTGCACCGCCTCACGAAAGGGAGACTAGATTGGCAGGAACGTTGGGGTTTGACAGACGCATGGTGCACACATCACCCAGTTGAGCAAGACTACTCGTTTTTTTCGAGTCTCCACGACCTCCATGTCCGCATTGATGCAATTTTGTGCTCCCGAGCGGTAATGCAGACGGTGGCATGAACCGAATACCTGACCAGGACATTCTCGGATCACAATCTGCTGCTGATTGGTCTGGACTGGGTCACGGAGACATCTCGGGTCCCGACATGGAGGTTGCACCCCGAGACATTAGAAGATCCGCTCTTCCACGCGGCACTAGAGGAGGGTATAACTCAGTACTTCGCAGAGAACGAGGGTTCCACGACTTCTAGAGCGATGGAGTGGAATGCTTTTAAGGTGGTAGTCAGAGGGCAGTGCATAGGCCAACATGTGGGTGTGAGGAGAGTGCTGTTAGACGATCTACGAAAGGCGGACTCTAAGCTGAGGGATGCGGAGAAAGCGAGACCGGGGCACCCAGAGTTACAGGAGGAGGTCAACTCAGCCAAGGAGGCGGTGGCTGTAGAAGTAGAGCGCCTCCGCAGTTTCGATCACAAAGCATATATGCTTCGAGCCCACGTTGAGGGGGACAAGGCTGGAGCATTACTGGCGTGGCTGGCCAATCCTGCTAGGCGTAGCTCCCTGATACTGGCGATTGAGGGTGAGGAGGGACAGTTGCATTACTCCCAGATGGAGATATTGGCCAGGTTTCAGAGCTACTACGCGAACCTATATAGGAGCGCCCTGCTGGGACGAGAGGACGACATTCAAGTCTTTCTCGCGGCCCTCCAATTGCCACACTTAGAGAAGGAACAAGCGGACGAATTGGGGAGGGACATAGAACTGAGAGAGATTAAAGGGTTGGTTAAACGGATGGCCCGCAACAAAACGCCGGGCCTGGACGGGCTACCTATTGAATTTTACAGCAAACATGTAGACTTGTTAGCGCCTAGACTACAAACGATATACAATGAGTCCAGGAAGGCCGGCCATCTGCCCCATTCTATGCGTGAAGCCTTAGTGATCCCACTGCTAAAACCAGGGAGAGAGAGCGAACGCCCGGCCTCTTACAGGCTGTTATCCATGCTGACCACGGATTATAAAATATTAAGCGCCATACTGGCAGAGAGGCTCCTCCAACACATGCCCGACCTAGTCCACACAGACCAGTCGGGTTTTATTCCTACCCGGAACACGACTCTCAACATCAGGAGACTTACGCGCTTGATGGAAAGTCCGCACATGGAAGCCCAGACGCCCCTGGTTCTATCGATAGATATTGAGAAGGCGTTTGATAGCCTGGAGTGGGGATATTTATACAAGGCCATGGAGCACTTTGGACTGGGGGAGGGTTACATCAAGTGGACGCGAGTACTGTACACGGCGGCAGTGGCTAGGGTGAGAATAGGATCCCTTGTATCACACCAATATCCGGTGGAACGGGGCACCCGCCAGGGCTGCTCCTTGTCCCCCCTCCTGTTCGCCCTGGCGATCGAACCCCTCGCGGCTGAGGTCCGCACGGGTAAGCATTTTCGGGGCATAGATAGCAGAGGGGGCCAACAATTCATCTCCCTATACGCGGATGACCTGTTGTTATTCCTGGAAGACGGGTCGAAGGCACTGAAGGGCGCGGAACGCCTACTAGAGCGATTCGGGGAATTATCAGGGCTGAAAGTCAACTGGTCCAAAACTTGCCTGTTCCCCCTGTGACAGAACGCAGCACGACCCGACCACCGTCCTGAGCTTTGGTGGTAGCCCGTTTGCTTGCAGTATCTGGGCGTTCACATATACCATACGGCGACGGACATACTGGAGGGTAATATAGGCAGATGCATTCGAGCGCTGAAGGGCTGCATGGCCTTTTGGGCCACGCTCCCGTTGACAGTCACTGGGCGCATTATATTATTGAAAATGATCGCCCTGCGATTATTTTCGCACCCTTCCTGTTTGGATACCGAGATCCTTCTTTTCCCAGCTGAAGTCTCAGATGACCTCCTTCATATGGGGGTCGGGCAGATGTAGGGTTGCACTGGCGACACTCACCCGCCCGAAGGATGAAGGGGGATTGGCGGCCCCCGATTTTGAACTTTACTATCTGGCTGCTCAACTGCAGATCTTCACGCAGGAGGTGGCAAGGGTATATCGCGGACCTGAGAACGAGAGAGATAGGGGCACCCCACGCCATGATCTGGCCTATATAGCTTTACAGCAGAGACTTGCTCTTAGTGATCTGACCCCCGAGGAACGGACGTTCGAACTTTGCTGGAACGGATCTCGGTGCCGAGCGGGAGTGCAACGCCCATATGCCCCGGAGATACCCCTGAGGATGCTGACAGCACTCCCTCACGGCGGGGACTGGTCACAGTTACAGAGCTGGGAGGAGGCGGGTATCCATGTGGTAGGCGACCTCTACGAAGATGGGGCACTTGTTCCGTTTTTGAAGCTGCAAGAGAAATATGACCTACCTAGGGGAGGGTACTTATTGCACGCCGCGGTGACTAGGGCCATCCAAACACATTGGAAAGAGGGACTTATAGAACCAAAGACGACAATGGCCTGCCAATATACCATGATGGCAGCCGGAACTTATAAGGCAGTAACTTGCCTATATTCTAGAATGCTACGGGAAAATCTACCACAGCTGCTGGCGCTAAAGTCCAAATGGGAGGCAGAACTTGACAGGGAGATCCCCGAGGCGACTTGGGCCCGGTTAGTGGGACGAGCCAGAAACAGCACGAGAAATGCGCGCTTTCAGCAGATCCATTTTTACGTGCTGCATAGGGCTTATCTGACCCCAGGAAAAAGGAAGAAATGAACAGTCGCCGCGGCGTGCCCGAGATGCGCTCTAGAGGGAGCGGAGTTGGAACATATGTTATGGTCCTGCCCTGGCCTCCGTGAATACTGGCAGGCGATAGGTGACACTTTGGCGGAGGTCACGGACAGGACGTTCCAATATGATAGAGCAGTTTGCTTATTACACTGGTTCCCCCTTACATCTAAAAACAAAACCACAAGTAAATTTATAGACATGGGCCTGATAGTAGCCAAAAGGGAAATCACACGTCACTGGAAGGCGAAAGTAGGTCCCACATACAGGAGATGGGCCAGTGAACTTCTGAAGTGGGCCGCTTGTGACAGTACACACCGATACCAGATGGCTCGCCGCAACCCAAGTGATAGAGCACTGGACACGGCGGCGGCTTGGGAGGCTTTGGTCCAAGCCCTGAGAGATAGAACACTGCAGGAGGAGGAGGCTGCATTGGGCGAAGCTGGGAGCGGCCCCCCCGACACACCGGGGACATCGCAAACTTAGGTAGACACTAGACATGAACTCCTGACGAAACCCATGGTAAAAGTAGAGACAAATATTCCTGTGTAGGTGGTGGACATTCGAATGGGGGGTGGAGGTGGGGGTTGGGAACAGTTCGAAATTGTTCGAAGATTTTTGAGGGAGACTGGAAGAAAAGCAGACGTGCACGTATCTAAGACTGAGGGTTCCACCTGATGCATATTGCTGAATACTGAGAATTTTTATGGTTACCGCCGCCCGACCTCCGGGGTGTGGGCTTTCAGGCTGTGTGAAGAAGCCAATGCAAATGGTGAGAGGGGAGTACTACGAGGTGTTACCCTGTGTTGTAATGTGGTACTGCATATCTGCAACAAAAATTATTTTCCAAAGAAAAAAAAAAAAGCAATCCTGCTGGTGGGAAGTCATGGGTACTTGAAAACGTAGAGCTGCTCTCTCAACAATGTTATGGAACCCCCCCCCGATGTCTTCAGGCGGTGAGTCAGCCTGTGCAGGTACTGGAGAAGAAGGACAGGGAATTACGTAGTCGTCCCATTCATCATGGTTAGACTGGGTGTCTTGAAGTTTCCCCTCTTCATGCTGATCTTCCTCCTCTTCATCATCATCAGTAGATGGAGGATGCGGCAAAATGACAGGCTCTGGTTTTAAGTTTAATGGTGGAGGTTGTGGTCTTGGTGGTGGAGACACCACCGGAGGTTGAGGTTTAGGAGATGTTGGAAACCTCTGTTTATAATCTGTAATGAGGTATTGCAAATCCAATACCAAGGAGGCTGGAAGACAAACCAATGGGTGGAGGAGGCGGTTGATATTCTTCCTCCTGGTCCTGGTCTTCCTCATCTGAACGTTCTTGATATTTTACATTAAGTTCAGAAGGGCTTGTCGCTGTTTGAAATATGCTACCCTCATCTGAATCCTCCTCTTCCAGAAGACATGCTGGAGGCAGTGGTTGGACCCTACTTGGAGATTTTAGGGCCGGCGTCAACGTCTTATTCGTAATTCTTAAATGCACATAAGTGCTTTTCAAATTTGGATAAGTCGTCATCGACGAGCCCGTCGACGGTGGGGTCGCCGACGGTGAAACGTTGACAGGTGTCGTAGTGAATGGAGTTATCGTCAATGAAGCCGTCATCGACACTGTCGTCATCACAGATGGAGATCTCGTTGACGGTATGGTTTTCGCCGACGGAGCCTTCGTCGACGATGGTGTGGACATCGACGGGGCTGTCTTCGTCGTCGAGCTTGTCGACGGTTGCTTTGACGTCGACGATGTCTTCTTGATCTTTATCGTTAATGACACAGTCTTACCTGCGTGGCGACGATGGAGTCGTCGTCATCAACGAGGTTAATCGTGGAGACAGTTGTCGTCGACGAAGTGACACCCAAGGCTGTCCCTTCGTCGCTGAAGTCGTCGTCGACGATGTCGTCATGACGTAGTGGAAGAAGGCTTTTTGAAGGTGGTAACTTCCTGAGAGGACACCTTCGATGGTAGAGCCTTAGAATGAACCTCTGAAGACTTCTTAAGTGTCTTCTTTTGAGGAGGCTGTGACGAAGGGCACGGAGATGCCACCCTTGGTCTTTTTTGAGAGGCTTTAGAGGATATTGAAGAGCCCTCACTCTCCTCAGAAGACTCCAGTTGGTCTCTGTCCTTCAGCCTTTGTAACCATATTAAAAGGCGTCCCTCTCTATCTTTGAGGGTTTTTGTGGAGAAGGTACGACATACCTTGCAATCTTTAGAAGAATGGTCCGGATAGAGGCAGTAGAGACAATCTTGATGTTGGTCATCTACATGTAGTCGCTTTTTCCCACAGGAACCACAGGACCTAAAAAGTCCCTTCTTAGGTGTCTCAGCCATGCGGATACCAAGGAACTTCAGTCAAGAGATGAAATATGAAGCCAGAAAAAACACTGGAAAACCAGATGAGAAGTAAACTGAGCAGAACTCAGAGGAGACTCCCTTAGCACGACGTACGGTAGACAATCTGAGGGACAGGAGCTCCTTCCAGGAGGGTTCTAGAGGGAGGTGATAGCTGATTGGCTCTTCTCTAGAGTTTGGTCCTTTTTACAAAAGGACATAGATATGTTACTAATGTGGGGCCTTTGGCCTATTACTCTATATGTCTAATGGGACATTACTTTATTTATGTACCGGGGACTCCCATCCCGACGACGGGGAATGATTCAGGCATGTGAATCTAAGAAAGGTACCCTAATACTGGATAACCCTTTGATTAGCTGACTATCTCCCTCAGCCTGCTTCTGCTCCGCATCCTGTGGGTCAACTTCCCGAGTGGTGCCAAAACTCCATTTGTCGACTGCTAATTAGCCATGCTACCTACCCCCCATGCTATGCTACCTACCCCCACCTTCTTCCCTGGGACTCTGACTAAGTGTGGCTCCATTCCCAATGCGCTTAGTATCAGGGGGAGGGTTGTTTATCCCTACCCCATGGGCATAGGGTAGTCGGGTTAGCTAAAAGGTGAAGGAGGGCTTGGGCCACAGGGTCCGCATTTGTATTATCAACTAACCTGCTGGATATCAGTGGCACAGCATTGTGGTGCTATGTGTGTATGTGTGTATGTGCGTTTTTGTGTGTGTGCGTGCAAGTGCGCTCATTACAGACCTGCCAGATATCCGCGGCACCGGGTATCAGCACTGAGTGAGTGTGTGGGAGTGACTGCATGAGGACTGCCTGTTATTAATTACACTGCATGGCGGTGCTGCTTACATGTTTATTCCTTACCAAAAGAATACTATGTTTGACATTGTTTTTTATATAAACAAAAGTGAGAGAGAGAGAACCATGAGTAAAGACCCTTTCGCCTTCCCAGTCAATCAATACTACAGCAAAATAAAAACGAGTCTCCTAACTATTTGACTAATGTTCCAACAAACAATTTCTCATAGTCTTAAAGGTCTGGTGCTTTGTAACCCACAGGGTGTTTTAAAAGAACCCTCACACACCTACCTGGTTGGTGACATACCTCATCATTGGGTTCCCACCCTGGTCACCGAGTGCTTCCAGGGTGTACTACGACGCCTGATTACAGCAGGGCTTTTATTTTTGGATTGTGATCTATCACTGTGTGTGTGTTAGTGAAAGGTGACATTTAAAATTGGCTTGAGATTTCCTATCACAATTTGTGAATTTCTTAATAGCAGCAGTCTCGGTCAATATTAAAAGCAGTGGTGGATCAGTGGGATATTTAGTTGATCCCACTTATCCAAATTATGGTATACATGTTTCAGCCATTATATATGCCTCTCAGGGTCAGTGTGGCTTTTGTCAGGACCAAAATCAAAAAGACACAAGCATAACCCAAGGAGGTGTGATGACAATTACCTCTTGTGCTACATCCTGCACAAAATTGGAGTTGCAAGAAAAGTGGCCTTATTGACATATCGGTAGGTTCTGTGTGGAGCCAGATAGGTTGCTTTCTTACTGGTTCCTCTCCATGATCAATTGGCACACATTTGTCATTAACATTTAGGGCCAGATGTAGGAAGCCTAATACTGGTCGGTAACAGCCGAAATTACCGAATTTTGGCCGTTACCGACCGTTATTAGGCATTTGAGATGTAGGGGCCTAATTTAAGGATTCGGTAATTTACTGAATCAGTAATTTAAGGAATCAGTAAATTACCGAATTCTTAAATACCGATTCGGTAAATGACCGAGGGCCAGATGTAGGTGAGGGACATTTACCGACTCATAAATACCGAATGTTACCGATTCGGTATTTATGAATCGGTAAATATGAAGGAGGGAGATGTAGCTAATTTTTAATTTATAAATACCGAATCGGTAACATTCGGTATTTACCGATTCGGTAAATACCGAATCAGTATTTCCTATTGATTCCTATGGGCTGTGAAGCCCATAGGAATCAATGGTAAATACCGAATCGGTATTTACCGAATCGGTAAATACCGAATGTTGCAAGGGTGCAGGGGGTGTCACTTTGACACACTCTAGCACCCGAAGTAAAGGCATGTGTGACATGTGGCACACATACATGCCCTAAGGGCATGTCTGTGTGTCACATTGCACAGTGTGCATGCACAGATGTGCATGCACACCTGGATTCGGTATTTTACCACACAATAGGATTGTGTGGTAAAATACCGACTCTTAAGGGCCTGTGACACTCTCAGGAGTGTCACCTACATTTGGATTTACCGAATCAGTAAAATTACCGATTCGGTATTTTACAGAATCGGTAAATTTACCGAATCGGTACATTTACCGATTCTGTAAAATTATGGCCCCTACATCTGAAAACCAAATACCGGTCGGTAACGGCCGAATTCGGCCGTTACTGACCGGTATTTGCTCTCCTACATCTGGCCCGAATCCTTAATGTAGGAAACACTCAAGGGAGTGCTTTTCACTTGTAAGGATTCGTTATTTACCACCAACTAATAGTTGGTGGTAAATATCGAAAACCTTAAAAAAGCAATTTTGTGCTTTTTTCAACTGTGCCATGTGGCAGACATACATGCCCTTAGGGCATGTATGTCTGCCACATGTGCAACCATGCACTATACAGGGGTGCAACAGGGTGTCAATGTGAAATCCTGCCACCCTTGTAGGTCTACCTCCTATTACCGATTCGAATCGGTAATTCTCATTCATTCCTATGGGCCTATAGGCCCATAGGAATTAATGGGGAATACCGAATCGGTAAATACCGAATCGTTATTTACCGATTCGGTAAAATTTACCGAATCGTTAGCTACATATCATTTACTGATTCTAAAATACCGAATCGGTAAAATTCGGTATTTTAGAATCGGTAAATGATATTTACCTACATCTGGCCCTTAGTATCTTAAACTGTAATACAATTTTAATGTGTCAAAATAATTGCACATACATTTGAACATGTAAATGTTCTTAACAAGCATGACATACACAAAAACATTTCACAGATATATCTTTTTTCATAGTTTTATTTAGGTAAAAAAGCGTCTCAGAATTCTAGCAACAATCACCAGCTTTTTCCTACAACCCTCACGGCTGTCAACTAATTCATGCAGTATTGTGAGTGAAACCTGATGCATGTGTTTTATTATTACAAATTAGGCGATCACGCTGTTCACCACTGCATGCGTGGATCTCAGCTCACATGCAAAGCGTCCTTATTATCTAGGACCGAGAATGCTTTGATTAAAAAAAAAAGTGGTTATAATTGCCGATTGGGTGCACCGTACAAAAGGCAGCCAACTATGTCTATCACCTGCATATGCATGTGTTTTGAATAACACACATGCTGCGGAAAGATGGAATAATGCATAAGGCAAGCCACCACTGGAACTGCTTGGCCCGATGTTCAATGTCCCACTTCTTTTTGGAGGGGAATGATAAACTATTGAGAAAAAGGTTGTGTTAATGTTATCAGACCTCTTTAACATCATTAAAGACCATAAACACTTGTGCTTCATATATACTTATGTATTGGTGCTTACATATTGTGCAAATACCGACTCTTAAGGGCCTGTGACACTCTCAGGAGTGTCACCTACATTTGGATTTACCGAATCAGTAAAATTACCGATTCGGTATTTTACAGAATCGGTAAATTTACCGAATCGGTACATTTACCGATTCTGTAAAATTATGGCCCCTACATCTGAAAACCAAATACCGGTCGGTAACGGCCGAATTCGGCCGTTACTGACCGGTATTTGCTCTCCTACATCTGGCCCGAATCCTTAATGTAGGAAACACTCAAGGGAGTGCTTTTCACTTGTAAGGATTCATTATTTACCACCAACTAATAGTTGGTGGTAAATATCGAAAACCTTAAAAAAGCAATTTTGTGCTTTTTTCAACTGTGCCATGTGGCAGACATACATGCCCTTAGGGCATGTATGTCTGCCACATGTGCAACCATGCACTATACAGGGGTGCAACAGGGTGTCAATGTGAAATCCTGCCACCCTTGTAGGTCTACCTCCTATTACCGATTCGAATCGGTAATTCTCATTCATTCCTATGGGCCTATAGGCCCATAGGAATGAATGGGGAATACCGAATCGGTAAATACCGAATCGTTATTTACCGATTCGGTAAAATTTACCGAATCGTTAGCTACATATCATTCTAAAATACCGAATCGGTAAAATTCGGTATTTTAGAATCGGTAAATGATATTTACCTACATCTGGCCCTTAGTATCTTAAACTGTAATACAATTTTAATGTGTCAAAATAATTGCACATACATTTGAACATGTAAATGTTCTTAACAAGCATGACATACACAAAAACATTTCACAGATATATCTTTTTTCATAGTTTTATTTAGGTAAAAAAGTGTCTCAGAATTCTAGCAACAATCACCAGCTTTTTCCTACAACCCTCACGGCTGTCAACTAATTCATGCAGTATTGTGAGTGAAACCTGATGCATGTGTTTTATTATTACAAATTAGGCGATCACGCTGTTCACCACTGCATGCGTGGATCTCAGCTCGCATGCAAAGCGTCCTTATTATCTAGGACCGAGAATGCTTTGAATAAAAAAAAAAAGTGGTTATAATTGCCGATTGGGTGCACCGTACAAAAGGCAGCCAACTATGTCTATCACCTGCATATGCATGTGTTTTGAATAACACACATGCTGCGGAAAGATGGAATAATGCATAAGGCAAGCCACCACTGGAACTGCTTGGCCCGATGTTCAATGTCCCACTTCTTTTTGGAGGGGAATGATAAACTATTGAGAAAAAGGTTGTGTTAATGTTATCAGACCTCTTTAACATCATTAAAGACCATAAACACTTGTGCTTCATATATACTTATGTATTGGTGCTTACATATTGTGCAAAAAAGCCTCTCTATGCTCTTGGACAATCTCGTGGTGCCAAGCTGTAAGTGCACACAACATACATTTACCAAGCATTGGCATAGCCAATAGGTCTCGCCTTTGGGACCTTATGTGTTTAGCCAGAACTTTTGGCTAGGTTGTAGAGTATTGTGGCTGCTGTGCATTATGTTGAAAAGTTATAATAAAAAGTGTTAAGCATTTTTCTTACCTTTTCTACAAACGAAGATGACATTATATACAACTGAAAAACCTGATTAAAAACAGGTTTTAACATAGAAAATCTCTTCTAGTTTTTTTGTACTTGCACTGCTGGCAACTTCTTCCTGCTTGTTCTCATGCTTGTTTGTTATAAAAAAAATTGTTATGGGGAAGCAGGACATAAATAACGGGGGAGTGGATGTTGAAAAACAGTAATTTAATTAGAACACAAGCAGCGGACGGACACTAGGAGAGAATCAACAGATGCCAGATTCCAAGGGCAGATTGACGTGATACTTAAATGGTGGGCGGATGCAAAATGGTGGTGGTGAATGATGTTTGGTGCTCAGGTGTTGACACTATATGGTGTGGATTGGAGACATTGTGGATTGTGGAGTTGAAATATGTTGTTTGCTATGTAATTATGTGGTGTGGATTGGAAATGTGTGGAGTTGAATTGTGTGGCCTGGAACTGTGGTGTTGAGTGAAATTATGCATAGTGAAATTGTGTCATGGTGTGGAGTGCACTTATGTTGATTGGTGGTATGTGGTATAAAGTGTATTTATGTGAAGTGTATTTATGTTGCATTGAGTAGAGTGCAATTATGTGGCGTGTAAGTATGTGGCACTGAGTGGTATTATGTGGAGTGTACTTATGTTGTATTGAGTAGAGAGTAATTAGGTGGCGTGTAATTATGTGGTACTGAGTGGTATGTGGAGTGTATTTATGTTGCATTGAATAGAGTGTAATTATGTGGTGTCTAATTATGTGCCACAGTGGTATTATGTGGAGTGTATTTATGTTGCATTGAGTAGAGTGTAATTATGTGGCGTGTAATTATGTGACACTGATTGATATTATGGGGAGTGTATGATGTATTCAGTAGAGTGTAATTATGTGGTGCGTAATTATGTGGCACTGAGTGGTATTTGGAGTGTATGTTGCATTGAGTGCAGTGTAATTATGTAGCATATAATTATGTGGCACTGAGTGGTATTGTGTGGAGTGTATGTCGCATTCAGTAGAGTGTAATTATGTGGCGTGTAATTATGTGGCACTGAGTGGTATTTGGAGTGTATGTTACATTGAGCACAGTGTAATTATGTACCATATAATTATGTGGCACTGTGTAGTATTAAGTGGAGTGTATTTATGTTGCATTGAATTGAGTGTAATTATGTGACGTGTAATTATGTGGCACTGAGTGGTAATATGTGGCGTGTATTTAAGTTGCATTGAGTAGAGTGCAATTATGTGGCTTGTATATGGTACTGAGTGGTATGTGGGGTGTATTTATGTTGAATTGAGTAGAGTGTAATTATGTGGCGTGTAACTATGTCACACTGAGTGGGATTATGTGGAGTGCATTTATGTTGTTTGAGTACAGTGTAATTATGTGACATGTAATGATGTTGCACAGTGTTATTATGTGGAGTGTACTTATGTTGCATTGAATAGAGTGTAATTATGTGGCGTGTAATTATGTGGCTTTGAGTGGAATTATATGGAGAGCTATGTGAAGTGTGAGGGACAGACCTGAGGTGCACTGGGAGAGCTGTGTGCGGTGTGAGGGACAGATCTGAGGTTCACTAGGAGGTGTGCGCAGCATAAGGGACAACAGCTACACGGGCTGGCAAATGAGAGGAGAGGCAGAGGGGAGATAAGGAAGTGATGGAGCTGTTTACACTCAGGGTAAATTAAACATAGTGTAAAATGCCAAAAAGCGGCACTGGTGAACATTGTCATGAAAACAGCAAACCTGGAGCGAGAAGCACCGTAAACAACCCAGTCTTAGCAGTGAGCCCTATGCAGGCCTTGCTGAACGCCAGAGCGGGTCAGTGGGTGAAAGGCGGTGAAAGGCACTGTAAGGAACAGTGAGGCGGAGTGAGGTGGAATGAGGCAGAGTGGGGGATGCTGTTACACAGCTAAGCCTGGGTCCCTGGGCTCTGGAATATTGGCGTTGTGAGGACGATTGCTCCACATTGACCGGATAAATACATGCTATATATATATATAGAGACGAGTGACTAGAGCGCAAAGAAACAGCTCAAGCTCTTTACACTTCTGGTGAATTAAGCATAGTGTAAAGCGCAAAGAAGCGGGACTGGTGAGGTTTACAATTTATCATTACTATGAAACAGGGTACCTGGAGCAGGGAAATAAGAGGAATGAGGCACCTTGCATTTTGTTCTAGTCCTATAGAGGGTTTACACATTTGTTCTTCTGGTTCACCACACGGGGTGTTACGCCCCACCTGGTGACAGCGTGGCACCACTGGTTCTGTGTCGACTATTTAGTTGCTGCAGGCACCCTTCCTAATGTTTTTTTGTGGACATGCGACACCTGTAGTGGGGCCACTTGTATTGGTCCTTGTACCAGAGAAGGGTGTTGAAGCACACCCACACACCCCTCTCTCTGGCTGGGCCATGAGTTTTCATGAAGTAAACCCATTAAGGGTTGATTGACATGTGGCACGTTTTCTGGGACACTGTAGCTCTGGTATGCTATATGGAGGACTTACAGAATGGGGCTTTGTAAATAGCGCATCCATGCTTTTATATCTGCATAGCCTAACTTAACATTATGGCTGTTCCGATACTTCTTGATTGATCCCAAGATAAGGACTGCACTATTTGCCATGTCTGTTGTATACAAATGTAGATATATACCTAATTTTTATCAAATTTATGTTGTGTGCACTTACAGCTGGACACCACGAGATGGGCCAAGAGCATGGAGAGGGCACATGACTTTTTTTGCATAATAGGTAAGCACCAATACAAATGTATATATGAAGAACAGGTGTTTTATGTCTGTAATGATGTTAAAGAGGTCTGATAACATTAACATGACTTTTTCTCAACTGTTTCACATTCCCCTCTGAAAAGAAGAGGGACAATTGAACATCAGACCATGCGTTCCAGTGTTGGTTTGTATAATTTCCCTTTCATCTACTTTTTGCAGAGTGACTGCATATTTAGGTCCTGGCGAATGCCTGGTGGCAGAAACATGTTGACCTAATGTACTAGAGTATATCTGTTGAATCCCTACCTGTCTTGCATTTTAACCATGTCGCTTTGACCACTTAATACATTTTCAGTAGACTCAGACAGATGTTTTCATATCACACCTTTAACACTTTTATGCACTCTGCCCCTCACTCACCCTCTTTTCACGCTCATCCTCAGAGAAAACAGCCCAGCTCCTCCCCTAGGGGCGTCGTAGCCCACACTTCGGTGTGAGGATGGAACCCAAATAATGAGGCATTTCACCTAATGGTGAGTGAGGTTTCTTGTCCTGAGGGATATCTCCCCCTGATAGGAAAACTCATCCTTCAGCATCTTTCCCTTTTTCCTCTCACTAAGACCTAGCCAGTCGTACTTAATTGTGAATTGTAATTCTTCTAGGGATCAGTACTTACTAGCTCTGACAGATCCCATTTGATCCCAAGTGTGCAGATGGTTTTCTATGAACACATCAACTAAATGTTTGTTGTGCTATAATCACCCTCTTCCCAGTTTTCAGCAAAAAAAGAGTAAATATTGTTTGCAATTTTTTAAGCTGTAGCCCTTTTTTTTGTGGTTTCTACCTACTTGCAGTTTGCGGTGGAAAGAGGTCAAAAGTCATTGATGAAGCTGACAGTGGTACATTTCTGCAAACAATCTAAATTCAGCTGTGGGTAATTTGTGTAGATTGCTCGTGGTTCTCTGCCC
Organism: Lissotriton helveticus; assembly: GCF_964261635.1. Taxonomy (NCBI): domain Eukaryota; kingdom Metazoa; phylum Chordata; class Amphibia; order Caudata; family Salamandridae; genus Lissotriton; species Lissotriton helveticus. Next base: position 1,621,108,179 of record NC_136068.1, on the reverse strand, counting down.
AAAAATGTAATTATGGCCGATCCATAAAAGGCTGGGTCTAGTTAGAACTCCTTCCTGATGTTCTGCTTGCGGGTCCCAAAGTGTCCAACACACAGTCCAAGGTTCTGGAATCTCCAAGAGGGTCCTTGAAAGTGTGAAACTTCAATTCCGCAATCCACTTGAACAAAACCCTTACAAATCCACTGGTACTCCAGGGTGGGAATTCTTTGTGGGGCTGTCCAGGTGAGCTCTGTTAACCTGTAGCTTGCAAGGAGTCCACCAAGTCCTTTTGCAGCAAGGCAATCCACAGGGCTGCAGTTTCACTTGGCTCAGTCTTCAGAGGTCAGGCATTAGAAATCTTTGCACAGCAAAACCTCTCAGCAGGGCACTTCTTGCTTCAGTAAATTTCAAGCAGCAGATCTGGAGGGCTCTGCCCCTCTCAGCTTCTTATTCAAAATTCTCTGAGTCAAGCACCAGGTCACTTCTGACCAATGAGAGTAGGGCAACTCCTCATAGTTATGACCACATCCTGTAGAGTGTGGCATTATTTTGTCCCAGAGTGCATCATTCTTCCAAATCCATAATGGCTGATTTTCCAGCAAGGAGGTGAGAGCTGGCTAAACACACCCCCTGGGATGGCTTATTTCCATGGCCTCTCCCCCTAACATCTGCACATACCTTCCTTAACCCTAGCCCTGACTCTGGGTCGAGAGTGTCAGAGTGAAACTGAAAACCAGGCCTCCCCTCTGCCTTTGAAGAGGATGGTTTAAGACTCCACCCCAGGCCTGGCATTCCTATAGACCAGCACACTGCCCTCCCAGCAGAGTTGTTAACCCTAGGGGTTCCTTATCACGTCTTCAAAGAAGCCTAGCTAATCCACTTAACCGCATGCGCGCTAGCGGTTTTCCCGCTGTACGCGGCGGTTTTGAAAAACCCGCGTTACATGACGAGCTGAGCTCGTCATGAGTGTACGAGAGGTGTAACTCATGACGAGCTCAGCTCGTCATGAGCGTTGAAGGGGTTAACTCTGACCAATCAGGGCAGACCACTGGAAGGCTGAATTTGGACTTACAAACAGGAAAGTCTTATAACTTCTTGTATGTACACTTTAGGAGAAATTCAACAATATAATATTGTTGGATTTATTACTGCCATTCTGGGAAGTCTTTGAATGGTCCGGCTAGTCCTCTAATATCAATATTTATTAATCAATAACTTCCTACCATGTTAACCTCTGGGCCATGGGGTTTGCAATGGGGAAAATGACTTGGCCAGTTTTCTAGCACCAGGGCTTATAAAAACATACTTTATAAGTATTTCCCGAATTTCTACAGGATCCCCACCCCCTGGGCAACTAGGGGAGACTTTAGGGGATCTGAATCTGCAGAAATATTGCAGATCCTCCTTACTCAGTGCTCCTACCTTCAACGTCGAATTTGAGCAGCACTGTAAAACAATGTGGGGAGTGAAATGTGAAATTTCACTTAACCCAGGCATATAAAAACTCATTTTATAAGGGTGTACCTTATAGATAACTGACCCCCACCCCTGGGATACCTAGGGGAGACCCTGGGGATCCTTAATATGCCAAAGCAATGTAGGTTTTCCATTTTTAAGTGCCCCTCCCACCAAAGTCGAGTTTGGGCACAATTGACTATTTAAAAGCAGTCCTGCAACCAGTGCTTCTTTTAAACTGACCTCAGGCTTCTGCACTGCACACATGCTAGTGTAGACAATCTGCTGGCCTCTAAACTGCCATGGCCCAGGATACTGGGGACTTCTAGGTAGTTTCAATCCTCTGCCCTATTATATAATAAGGGCTTATGGGGTAGGTCATGCCAATTACAGGGGTACCCCGCCATACCATAGTGTACCCTAGTGTATGTTGGGTGTTTTACCTGTATTCTAATGTGTTCCTTTCAGCTTGGCACTGGCCCTGGGCCTGGTTAAACAGAGCCCAGGGTCAGTCAGAGTCAGTCACCACCAGTTCCAGTCAGCAAAAAGTTGGGGGGTGCCCAGGGCACAGGATGACTTAGCAACAGTCCTTGTACCAGAGAAGGGTGTTGAAGCACACCCACACATCCCTCTCTCTGGCTGGGCCATGAGTTTCCATGAAGTGAGCTCCTTAAGGGTTGATTGACATGTGGCACGTTTTCTGGGACACTGTAGCTCTGGTATGCTATACGGAGGACTTACAGAATGGGGCTTTGTAAAGAGGGCATCTATGCTAATATATCTGCATAGCCTAACTTAACCTCATGTCCATTCTGATACTTCTTGATTGATCCCTAGATAAGGACTGCACTATTTGCCATGTCTGTTGTATACAAATGTAGATATATATACCTGATTTTTAATACATTTATGTTGTGTGCACTTACAGCTGGGCACCACAAGATGGTCCAAGAGCATGGAGAGTGCACATTACTTTTTTGCATAATAGGTAAGCACCAATACAAATGTATATATAAAGCACAGGTGTTTTATGGTCTGTAATGATGTTAAAGAGGTCTGATAACATTAACATGACCTTTTCTCAACAGTTTCACGTTTCCCTCTGAAAAGAAGAGGGACATTGAACATCAGGCCATGCCTTTCGTGTTGGCTTGTATAATTTCCCTTTTACCTACTTTTTGCAGAGTGACTGGATATTTAGGTCCTGACGAATGCCTGGTGGCAGAAACATGTTGACCTAATGTACTAGGGTATATCTGTTGAATCCCTACCCGTCTTGCATTTTAACCGTATCGCTTTGACTACTTAATACATTTTTAGTGGACTCAGACAGCCATTTTTATATTACACCTTTCACACTTTGAAGCGATTTGCCCCTCACTCACCCTCTTTTCACGCTCCTCCTCAGAGAAAACACCTCAGCTCCTCCCCTAGGGGAGTTGTAGCTCACACTTCGGTGTGAGGATGGAACCCAAATGACGAAGCATGTCACCTAATGGTGAGTGAGGGTTCTTGTCCTGAGGGATATCTCCCCCCTGATAGGAAAACTCGTCCTTCAGTATCTTTCCTTTTTTCCTCTCACTAAGACTTAGCCAGTCGTACTTAATTGTGAATTGTAATTCTTCTAGAGATCAGTACTTCCTAGCTCTGACAGATCCCATTTGATCCCAAGTGTGTAGATGGTTTTCTATGAACACATCAACTAATTGTTTGCTGTGCTATAATCACCCTCTTCCCAGCTTTCAGCAAAAAAAAGGTTAATATTTTTTGCAATTTTTTAAGCAGTAGCCATTTTTTTGTTTTGTGGTTTCTACCCACTTGCAGTTTGTGGTGGAAAGAGGTCAAAAGTCATTGGTGAAGCTGACAGTGGTACATTTCTGCAAACAATCTAAATTCAGCTGTGGGTAATTTGTGTAGATTGCTTGTTGTTCTCTGCCCAAAACTGTAATTGTGGAAATTAAAAACTAAGAAAAATAAGTAGGAAAAATGAATAATAGGGGCAAATGTTCTCATTGTGACCAATCCTTAAAAGCAATATACTTTTCTGTTGGAACTGGCACTTTCTGGTAGGCGGAGGCAGTGCCCTAGCCAGGCAGAATCCCCCACTTCTGTCAGGGGTGGGTGATTACACTTTCTGTATAACTGAGCCTACCCTTGGGTAGTTTGGCACTGAGCAGTCAGGCTTATAACAGAGGGAATGTGTAAAACATTGGCACAGCACTCTCACACATTAAATACACTGAGCGTCACAAAGGAGACTTCACACATGGTGTATGTCAACAAAGCTTGTATTCAACTCACACATTTATTAACACAACATGAACATTATGTATTTCTGGCCATAAATCAAATTTTGAAATATTACAAGCAGTACTAGGCCCAACCATGTTAAAATGGCATCAGTAGTATACACACTTGGGAAAGATGGAGTCCCTTGGGCAGGAGGTTTTTCTTTCTTACATTGGTCATCCTAGCCAGGACCTGTGTGACCAGGTTTGGCAGGATAACAGACATGAAACCTAAGCAGCAGTGTAGGGGTCTATAGGTTACAAGCAGGTTCCCAGGACCACTCCTCTGGCCCAAACCCCTTCCAACCAATGAGGTAGTGCACCCGCCCATGTATGACCTTAGAATCCAGGATTTGTTTGACTTCATATTCTAACTATCCAGCGATTTCCACTGGTGGTGGTGCTTGTGTTGTGCGTTTACCTGAGGAACAAGGGCAAAATATGGATACATGAAATACCAGGTCTATATGCATAGTGGGGGGTACATCTAACCTCACAGCTACAGGATTTATGATCTGTGTTATAGCATACAGCCAACATATTTGGGTTGTCATTTACGATTGCCTTTCAGTACTAAGTGTCTTGTGGTCAACAAGACTTGGTCTGTCACTTGGTAAGAAGGCTCAGTTGAGCGCTTATTGTCCGTATAATGTTTATTAGCATTCTGGGCCTTTCTTAACTGTTGTTTAGCTGTGTGTAGAATACTACGAAGATGTTCGTGGTATTCCTAAACTGAAGGGCATTGTGACGTATCTGGTCATTCAAAGGATAAGATGTTGGGATGGAAATCATTCATGCAAAAGAAGGGAGATAGCCTAAAGATGAGTGTTCTGCATTATTGTAGGCAAATTTGGCCAGACACAATAGTTTGTTCCAATCTTCCCCGTGTTGCAATGCCAAGCAGCGGAGATACTGCTCCATGGTTTGTTTAGTCTCTCTGTTTTTCCATCAGGTTGCGGGTGGTAACTTGTCGATAAACGGGCGTCGATATGCATGGTTTTGCAGAGAGATGAACAAAAGCGGGACGTGAATTGTGATCTACGGTCCGTGATTAGGACAGCTGGGATTCCGTGTAGTTTCAGAATGTGTTGTTGGAAGATGGTGGCTAGTTCCATAGCAGTGGGAAGTTTGGGAGGAACAATGAAGTGCCCCATCTTGGTTAAGTGGTCAATAACCACCAAGATCACAGTATTTCCACCGCTAGGGGGGCATTTCAATGACAAAGTCCATAGAAACAGTGTGCCACGGGCCCGGTGGTATGGAGATAGGACGCAGCAAGCCTGCAGGTTGCCTGTGAGTGGCCTTGCTTTGTGTATAGATGGTGATGTACTACCATGTATCTTGTGAAACCATGGGCCACCAGACGAATCATTGGACAGTTGCTATGCTTTTGTGTATGGCAGCATGCCCACCTAAGGATGAATCATGTACCCAACTCAGAATCTGTTCTTGTAAAATCTTGCTAGGCATATATAAGGCCGGATGATGGTAAAGAAGGCCTTTCTCTTGAGTTCTCTTTGTGGGGTCTTCTGCTATCCAGGAGTCGGCATCCACAACATTGTAACTGGTGTTGCTGGTGTGTTAAAAAGTCTTCTGTTCTTGTGATGAGGAATAGTTATTCTTCTCTTACAGTGAGTTAGAGAGGATCAATGGCGGCTCTTGTTTCTCTTGCACTGCTTGCAACTGGTCACCGAGAGAGGCAGGTGCTCTGGATAGGGCATCAGCCTTCCCATTTTGTGGTCTTGGGCGGTTCTTAATAACAAAGTTGTAGTCTGAAAAGAACAAGGACCATCGTAACGGTCAAGCCGTGAGGGCCCTGGCGTTTCTGGAATAGCAAATTCCGATGGTCAGAATAGATCTCTATGATTTGCGAGCCCACATCAGGCAGTGACAGTATTCCTCGAAAACCCGTTTGATGGCTAACAGTTCTTAGTCAGTAATGCCATAATTCGGCTCACTGGGAGTGAATTTCCGGGAATAGTACGCTACTGGGTGCAGTTGACCGGTGTCTGGATGTCTCTGGGATATGACCCCTCCCATGGCAAAATGTGATACATTCGCCTCCAGTATAAATGAAAGTGTGATGTCCGGATGCCTCAGAATTGGTCCCAGCCTGAAATGCTATTTTAATGTATGGAAGGCTTGTTCTGTCTCTGGGGACCATGTAAAATCTACATCTTTTCGCAACAGATGAGTGATGGGATGAATGATGTCGGAAAACTCCTTAATAAAGTGCTGATCAAAATTGGCAAAGCCAAGGAAGCTTTGCAAGGCTTTGACACTGGTCGGGGAAGTCCATTGTGTGATTGCTGCATCCTTCTTCTCATACATTTGGATGCCCTTGGGGATGATGATGTATCCCAAGAATTCAACAACTGTTGTGGGAAACAAGCACTTCTCCAGCTTAACAAAAAGGTGATGTTGTTGTGAGTGTTCCTGTACAGCCTTTACATGGTTCATGTGTGTCGGTATGGTATCGGATTATATCAAGATGTCATCTATAAACACTTTACAGAACACGTCCAGATACCCCCGTAATACATCATCCATAAAGTACTGAACGATGCTGGGGCATTGCAGAGGTTGAAGGGCATCACTTGGTACTCGAACACGCCTAACTTGGTCCTGAATGTGGTCTTCCATTCATCATCTTGCCGAACGTGGACAAGGTAGTACGCTCCTCGAAGGTCCAGTTTGGTGAATACTGCGGCCCCTTTCAATTGGTCAAGGAGGACGGGTATCAAAGGGAGCGGGTACCTGTTTTTTATGGTTACCCAGTTGACTGCTCTGTAGTCAATAAAGGCACAGAGCTCCCCCCCTTCTTTGGCACGAGCAAAAGAGGTGGTGAACCTGGTGACTGTGATGGTCGTATGAACCCACTGTCGAGATGGGCATTCAGGTAGTCCGTAGGTTTTTTTTCTCTGGTTCAGTCAAGGCATAGATCAACTACATAGAATGGCTGCTCCGGGAACCAGGTTGATGCGACAGTCATACTCTCAATGCGATGGAAGGTGACTAGCCCGTTGCTTATGGAACACCATCTGGCAGTCGTAGATGTCTGGTAGGGTCCCCAGGTAAGCTTGTAGTGGGACACTGCCAAAGGTGAGTAGTCTAGCCAGATTCTCTGCTGCATGCCTTGCCAACACTTGGTCCTTGGTACTATAGTTTCAGCAAAATTGGGAGTTCATAGTTACGGATCGATCGGCCCAATGGACATGGGGATCATGCAACGTGAGCTGCAGCATACCCAGAGTCTAAATTGGGAAGCATCAATGAGGTCGAACTGCACATTCCCAAAGTGTTGTACGAATTGCATAATCAGGAGTACTGTGTAATAACTTACAGGTTCAGAGGTGAGGGCTGAACCATCCACTGCCTTCACGGGTTCCAGTGTGCTCTTTTTATTGCATGAAACACGTAACTTCTATGCATAGGTGCGGGCAACAAAGTTGCCCGTTGCCCCAGAATCCAATAGGGCCGACACTACCTCCGGATCATCTACTGGGATCCACAAGGTCTCTTGCATGTTTATGTGCATGACTTAGCTTTGCAGAGTGTTGGCCAACAATGAGATCTTGGGTGTTTACCTTCCTGAACAAGAGATCTCAACTTTCCCCCAGGAACTTTAGTTTTCCACTTTTGTGTCTTCCTCTCCAGCTTGCTGGACCCCTGCTTGGACCTGGTTAGGGTTTGTTCGCTTAGATTCGGGTATCTTATTGACGAAGTGGCTACTTTTCCCACAGTACATGCACAGCTTGCGCTTCCTTCTTTTTTCCCTTTACTCCGAGGACAAGGGCCACTATTCACCTGCATTGGTTCAGCTCCATTAAACGTCATTGATTCGTATTCAGCCATGCCTTTGGGACGTACCACTAAAAATGTGGACTCCCCCCGATTGCGATCTCCTTTTTTCACTTGCAGCCGATGATCCAACTGAACCATTAGATCTATGAGGTGGTCACAGGTCACAGGAGGCAGGGAGGTTGACTACTTGTTCTAAGACGTCCTTTAGGTTGCTGCACAGACCCTGGTAGAATAAGGAAGCCCTCTTCTCCACCGACCATTCAGTTTCCATGACTAAGTAGTTGAAGGTTGTAAGATATGTTAACAAATCCTGGGAACCCTGTCTCAGAGTAATCAACTCCTGATCTAGTGAAAGAAGATTTGGTTTCCGATCGAACAGCTTCCGTATTTCAGTGCAGAACCCTGGGAAATCGTACAAAAATGGGTCATTCCGTTTAATCAATGGGATGGACCAGCTAGCAGCGTTACCGCCCAAGTATGAGAGTACAAAGGTTGTTTTCTTTTGGTCATCAGGGAAGGCGGTTGGTTTACAGAGGAAATGAAGCTTACACTGATGAAGGAATACACTAAACTTCTTGGGGTCCCCATAAAACCGCTCAGGGGTGGCTAGAGGAATCGGTGGAGCATGGATTATCTGGATAGGTTGTGTCTGTATGGGTTGTGTGCCTGCTTGGACAGGGTTGGGCTGGGAGAAAAGCACAAAGCCTACTGGGTTGGACCCCCACTACCCAAGGGCGAGAGAACTGAGCTGTGATTAGTGGTGGAAGCCCCTGATGCATCACCGGGTGGGGCAAGGTCCAGGGTTTCAGGTGTGCCTTCCCACCATCAGGCAGACAGACTCTAACTCTTTGCCTAACTCTTGACTTTCCGCTCAGAATGCTTGTACCTCTAACTGTAGACTGGTAACGGTTTCTAGAACCGTTGTGAGGATCCGATTTGTATCGATCGCTCGGGCTCGGTAAGTACAAGGTCTAAGCAATCTGTCAGAAGCCAAACACACATGTGCACTAACCTGATATATCTAGGCCCAGCAGTAGTGATGCAGAAGACAGTCTGACAACTCCCAATGCCGTTCTCCGCGGAGAACAGATAACTGCTCCCAGAGAAGCATGTCAAGGGGAATGGGGGTTAGGACAAAATATTAAAGACAGTCTGCGATGTGGGTATTGGCGCTCTCTCACGGACTACTTGTCCTGGTCCTGATGCGGGTATGGACCCAGGGAACATCCGCTCTGTAGGGGGAGAAGGACAAAGGGATTATCAGTGCGCTCATCCCCCTCAAATGCTCTGTCTCCAAGCATACGGGAATTATGGTTTAGGGTCACACTCACACTGCCCAAGCTACAACTGTATAGACACTTACTTCTATGGTGCAGGCTGTGTGTCTAAGAACTATGGCAACAGTAAACTCAGTACAACTTAAGTCCATAGAGATCAGGCCCTTACGACCTCTATTGAAAGTTCTCGCATGCAGCCATAACACTGCTGTTAACCATGCTTGTGGTAGCGGTGCCCTTGTACAGTGCTGCATGCATTGTCACGTCATATATCTTGGTAGGCACAAACACAGGGCTCCCATCATATCGCACACTGCAAGGCATACCACTCAAGCATTGATACACCAGACTACCTCATGTGCAGTTAACATGCCACTACACCGGGTCCTTTACATCCTTCCACCCATTCTAACGAAGGGGGTTCAGCTAGGACCCTGGTGTGGTGTACACTGCGCCAGCGCCAGGTGTGATCAGTTCAATGGAGTCCTTTGGCAGGAGATTTTGCTTTCTTACATGGTTCATACTGGCCAAGACTTGTGTGCCCATGACACATGCCTGTGATTGTAGTCAGTCATAGAGCGTTGCAATTTGCAACCTACCTCATGAATAACGATGAAATAGGTCGAATTGTGACCTACTACAATTCTGTATTTTGAGTACCGACCTATTAGTACTTAGGTCGGTTAGTAAAATAAGAATGAAATTAGTAAAAGTGGGTGGGCACACTGTGATCCCTTTTACCCAATGCATTCTTCATACATGAGGCCCATATTTCGGGATGTGCATTATATAAAGAAAAATCACTTATGCATACTTTGATAGACAAAATAGTGGTCCACAAATAATCCGAATATTGCCATATATAGAGTGCACATGACAAACATTGGGGACATTTTTTAAGTTAATGTTACAAACCTATCACATTTTACAGATGTTAATGCAATAATCTAATCTAATGCAGGCTCTGGGATTCAATAGCTGGGGGGGGGCACAAAGAAGCATAAGTGGTCCAAGAAGGTGCATGGGGCTGCAGACTAGAAGCAACAAAGGCCCAGATGAACAAAGCTTCCCGTTTGCATTTCTTAAATAGTGACAGGTAGGAATCGCTATATAAGAAATGCAGAAGGATATGTACTAAATGTGCTATTCCCTAATCACTATTAAGGCATCGCAAATAGGAAATGCTTTGCATTTCCTAAATTGCGATTTTCTAATAGGGAATCGCAATTTAAGAAATGAAAAGCCAAGGGTGCCTCTGGACTTGAGGCCCCCCCATGGAGGCATCCCGAAATTGTTGTGCACATGTAAGTACACATATGCCCTAGTACACATGTGCCCTTTATGCCACATTTAAAAATGCATTTTTAAAGGCAATTTTTTCTTTTGCACTTGGACTTCAAGTAGATGGTAATAGCATTGCCTAATTGATCGATTCAGACTTAGGAAATGCTATGTACATGTGCTTTAGGAATCGCAAATAGGGATTACCTATTTGCGATTCCTAAATCACGGGCACCAGATAGAAATCGCAAATTGTGACACATTTTGGCCCTTTGTACATATGAAAAGGTTAAGTAGCATTTCTTAACTGTCCGAAATAGCAATTTGGCCTGTTAAGAAATGCTAAATGGCTTCTTACATCTGGGCCAAAGTGTTTTGTGAGATCTTCTGTTTAGACACTGACAACATCAGCCAATTTTGGGATGTTTAAGAATCTAAACTTAGTATGTTTAGTAATGATACAAACGGATATAAAATCTTGGGGGCATATTATCAAGAACTGCGATAAAAATATCACTGCTTTAGCGGCAAGAAACTGCCGCTAAAACAGCGATAATGGGCTTGATAATATGCCCTTGTGAATTCCCACAGCAGCCCAGGTTCTGGTGTTAACCTGGGCTGCTATGGGAATTCACAGGCGCATATTAAAAGCCGCTTATCGCCGTTTTAGCAGCAGTTTCCTGCCGCTAAAGCGGCGATAATTTTATCGCAGTTCTTGATAATATGCCCCTTTGTGTTTGTTTGCCAGCAAGCTTAGGGGCACATTAGGATGGCGGACGGGCTTTGCCCGCCCGCCACCCTATCGGAAAACGGGACCGCCCGCCTTAAGGGCTGGGGTCCCGGGAATGCCATTAGGATGTGCCCGCCACAGTGGCGGGCACATCCTGTATTTTCAGCATTGTGGCAGGCGGTGCTCTCTGCACCACCCGCCACAATGCTGAAAATGCATTGCAGCATTTGCATGATGAAAGCGGCAGGCACCGCGCGGTGCCTGCCGCTTTCATTATGCAAATGCCCGTGTGCACTCCCCTACTGTGCTTCACTCTAGGGGCCCGCAGGGGGCCCCCAGAGTGAAGTCCGCCTGCCTTTCCGTGACGGCATTGCCGCCACGGAAAGGCATTGAAAAATGCCCATTATAATATGGCTGGCGGTGTCTGATAGACACCGCCACCATGTTATCCCTTTTCCGCCCCGGCCGCAAGGCGACCCGGGCGGAAAACAGGCGGGCGGTGTTTCCCACCGCTGCGGTCCCCTCCGCCATCGTAATATGGCGGGGGGGAATGCAGGGAAGGATGTCGGGCGGATTGCCTCCGCCAGGGTGGCGGTGGCCACCGCTACCCTGGCGGAGGCAATCCGCCCGACATCCTAATAGGCCCCTTAATCTGGAACTTAGATCAATAAAGTAATTTCTGCTCGCTTCCTCTATCTGAAAAGCTAAAGAGGATCACAGCTCCACTGACTTCCTTCATAAAAGAGAGTTTGCTTCAAGCATTGTGCCTCAATTATTGGGCTATATTTAAGTCAGCCCAGTTACCTTCAAGACAAATTTCAGCAATGCATTCCTAAATGTGACTTTGTTCAGCTTCTTCTGTTTCTCTGGTCATCCTATTCTAGAAGAGAAAGAGGATGAACACGCCACAGGAAAACACTGTGATGCCCTCCCTCTGGTACTCTTGCAAAATTCCAAACATCCTAACTGCAGAAATTCGCTGAAGACTCTGCTCTTCAGTACTTTGACCTGATCCAGATTTGTAGATCCATTCATGTCAGCACTTGCGCCATGGCGCCCTTTCAGCTGAGAGCCCTGCTCCATAACAAGCATTAACTTTAACATCACCTTTTTTGGGGAGGGCGTTTTATATAGCGCAAACTTGACCCAAAAGGTATCAGAATGCTTTAAATGAGCATCAGTTACCTTATTTGTTAGGCACAGTGTAATTAAGTGATTTGCCCTGAATCACAGGATGTTGAGCGTTAAGAACGCATCCCAGCAGCGCCAGCGAAGGTGAGGGAGTAAAATTGGTTTTGACCATTAAGACGAGATGTTCAAAGACCGACTCCCAGAATGCCAAGACAGTTGGGCAATTTCACGCCAAGTGGATAAAATCGGCATGCTCCATTGCACATCTCCGGCAATTATCTGGTTTAGCGCGATTCATCTTGGCAACCAACATGGGGGTAACATACATTTTATGCAAATACTTAAAATGCAACAGTTTATGTTTAGAATTATTCGAGACATATCGGGTCTGTTTGCAACAATAGGTCCACCTTTTATCTGTCAGAGGATGTGCCAAATCTCCCTCCCAGGCAGTCCTTGCTCGTCAGCCCACCGTCGGTCAGAGTGTCTGCACGAGATGATACAATCTAGAGACCAGGTGCGCATTGTCAGGTGTTGTAATTATTGAGGTGAAGGGCAGTAATTCAGGGGGTTCTGTCACCAGGGGAGGTTAAGATGTAGCTAACGAGGTGCACGTTCTGTGTATCACGAAACAGTGTAATGTGGTCACATCCAGATCTTTCGTCAATTGTGCTATGGAGTACATTTGCCAGTTTTCAAACATCTCTCCCACAGTCTGAAGCCGGCAGCGGGCTAGCACCCAGTGTGTCAGCGTCTGCGTCATAGGAGGCATCCATGGGTTGCCCAATAGGGGCAAATGTGGAGAGTACAAATGTTCGGTCCCTAAATATTTACAAAGACGTCCCCAAGTTCAGCTAGAGGTTTGTAAGGTATGGATTTCAGCAGGAGTCCTAGGCCTAGATGTAGATAATTCCCATTTACAGACTCTTAAATACCGAATTTTACCGATTCGGTATTTAAGAGTCTGTAAATGGGAAGGGGGCAGATTTAGGTAATTCCGAATTCAGGAATACCGAATCTGTAAGATTCGGTATTTACCGATTCGGTAAATACCGAATCAGTATTGTCCATTGATTCCTATGGGCCTTAAAGCCCATAGGAATCAATGGGCAATACCGATTCGGTATTTACCGAATCGGTAAATACCGAATCCTGCAAGGGTGCAGGGGGTGTCACTTTGACACCCTCTAGCACCCCACCCCAAGTACAGGCTTGTGTGACATGTGGCACACATACATGCCCTAAGGGCATGTCTGTGTGTCACATGGCACAGGTGTGCATGCACAGATGTGCATGCACACCTGAATTCGGTATTTTACCACACAATAGGATTGTGTGGTAAAATACCGACTCTTAAGGGCCTGTGGCACTCTTAGGAGTGTCAGCTACATATGGATTTACCGATTCGGTATTTTACAGAATCTGTATATTTACCGAATCGGTAAAATTACCGATTCATAAAATAACATGCCCCTACATCTGAAAACCCTAATACCGGTCGGAAACGGCCGAAATCGGCTGTTTCTGACCGGTATTAGGGCTCCTACATCTGGCCCCTAGTGAGCCCAATCGGGAGAATGGAGTAGAGGGGAGAGGGCGAGCCTGGGTGAACTCCGATTTAAGAAACTGCAACTGCGCATCTGGGTGGTACCAAAAATATGCATAGTGCATCTGTGCCACTAAACAGTATAAATAAAAATTGGGAACTCCAAACCCACCCTGCTCAAACGGCTGAGTGTCTGCCATTTCACCCGAGCCTGACCCCCGCCCAAATCAATCTTGTCAACATGCCAAGGAGGGTGTTAAAAAAGTTACAGTGAACGGGATTGGGATATTTAGGAACAAATACAGAAAACGGGGTAACACTACTATTTTAATGATCGCTACGCGACCAGCAATAGATAGTAGAAGCACCATCCAGCGGTCTATTTGTTCCGCAAGCCGGTCAATAGCTGGGCCATAATTGAGACGGATGACCTCCGCAGCTGTGCGGTGTAGGACTACACCAAGATATCTGGGAGGATCATCACACCAGTGCAAGGGAAACTCCATTGCAAAGGGGAGGGTAATCTCCGTCAGTGGAAAGACTTCAGACTTGGACCAGTTTATAACTAACCCCGAAAAGACCACGTACCGCACCACCTCGCTGATAATCAAGGGGAGATTTATGGCTGGTTCACGAACAAATGAGAGAATGTCGTCGCATATATTGAAGCCGAAGGGGGCTTCGATGGAACCCAATCCCCCGTTGGAGGTGACGCTCTTGTAGATGCCGTACCAACGGATCAATTGCTAGTATGAACGGCAGGGGTGATAGCGGTCATCCTTGCCTGGTGCCGCGGAATAGCAAAAATGTGTCCGATAATACCCCATTGACCCGAAGCTGTGCAACCGGGTTTGTATACAATAAACGGACTAAGGAGCGGAAATTCTGTGGAAAGCCAAGTTTAGTGAGCGCTGACTGCCGAAATTCCCACTCTAGAGAATCAGACACTTTTTCAGTGTCAAGTAGCAGCAGGAAGAGTGGGATTAATCTGGTTTATGACGACAAACAGCATGCGTAGATTTACGGATGTAGATGAGCCTGAAATAAAGCCCCATTGGAGAAGAGAATTATTTGATCAACTATGAGTGATATCCGTGTTGCAAGGACCTTTGCCAATGTTTTGTAGTCTTGATTCAATAAAGATAGCAGCCTGTAAGACGTACACCTATCAGGTGGAGGTGCCCGGTTGAAGGAATAATGTTACTATTGCCTCTCTCATAGTAGTAGGCAGTTCAGCCGACTCTAGTACCTCCGCAAAGACATCCAACAGATGTGGTATCAATAATTCTTTGTAAGTTTAATAAAACATCCCAGTAAGGCCATCCGTGCCAGGGGACCGGGAGCCGTCCAGTTTGTCAATGGCCTCCTCAATTTCATCCGCACCAATAGGTGAAGCTAAGAAATGCTGTTACCCTTTTTCCTGCCAGACCATTGCTATTTCATTAATTTAGCCTGAAAAGGCTGTAACGGTCGGCGGGGAGCATGAGGTATATAATTGAGTATAATATGACTTAAAGGTGGAGAGGATATCTGCGTCGCATTTGGCCCAAGCTTCATCCGCAGTCTGGAGTTGGGTAATATAGGTACTATGCTGTCGAGGGGTAAGTAGACTTGCCAGCATGTGCCCAGGCCTCTCACCTTCCCTGTTCACTCGAGTGCGCGCATACTTACCCAAATACGTGGTGAGTGTTCCTGGAAGTCACTCAAAAGACTTGCCTGTTGATGTAAGGGAGGGGGATCCCCAACAGCCAAGGTCCGGGCCTTTAGGTCCTGTAATACTCACTCGGTCTTGTCAAGGTCTCGTCTAATTGTGTGCGCAATACCCCAGCTTTCTTAGCGATGCAAAAGCCCCTAATATAAACTTTGAAGGCTTCTCAGAGGGTGGCGTAGCGCAATACAGAGCCTGTATTTGTACGACAGTATTCTACAATTTCATCCGGAACTTCGCTTTTAAAAACCGTGTCTAATAAGGCATCAGTGGGAAAATGCCAGGGCCTATAGGGGCGTGCAATTGTGAGGCAGGTGATCAGCCTCTGGTAATGTAACCAGAAGGTCCGGTGTCATATACCATCTATCTATACGAGACCAGGTGCCGTGGTGCTGAACAAAACAAGAATCCCCTGTCTACTGTATGTAAGTGGTGCCATGTGTCTGCTCATAAATGCGTACGTAACAGCGCATCAAACTCCAAAGTGGAACACGGTTTTGTGACATGACCTGTACCCGTGGTGTCCACACTCGGCTGCAATTTGAGTTTGAAATCCCCGCCAAATATGATGGTATCTGTAGTGAGAGCAAAGTTAAGGTTAAGTTATGCCTTTCCTGGGGAACTCAAAATCCATTTTGGCAGAATTTCACCAGTTTTTAAATAGGGGGAAGTGGTTACACATACCAAGTTTCCTCCCCCGACTCCTGGGTCCGATCTTGCCTGGCTCCCTAGTCCCCACGAGGGGCAGGAACCCGGAGATGCATGGGGCTCTGTGCACCACCACTCCGGGGGCAGCATACATTCAGCCAGCCCCTCCGAAAGGCAGTCCATCAAACTGCAAACAACAAATGCCAGTCCAGAGCCCGCAAACATCAAGAAATCATCCAAAACAGTGTTAGGGGTGAGGGGGATCTTACATTTCTATCCCTAACATGCACAACACAAAGCACGCAGAAACTCGGTTGAAAGTAAAGTCCGTGTTTGAGGTCACAGCACGTCCAAGGAAAGCCACGTAAATCTGGATGTGAAAAGCTCGTGAAAGTGGAAAACCATCAGCACACAGAGTCACAAAGTGCCATCATCTTCTTTGCAGGAACGTCACCAGGACACCAGCCCCTCATTGTCCCGGCTCAATAAAGAAAAAGTACATGTACAACAACGAAGGAAAGGGGCCAGTAGCCATGGGAGGTTACAAATAACGACATAGCTGTACTAAGGAGGGACTAACAAGCCTATTAAGGAATCAGACGCCAGCTTTTAAGAAGGATAAAGACACAAGCCAATGAAAAATAGGGGCGGGGCTTCTCCTCCATACAGTACCTACTGCAGATTGCCAGAGCATCTCTTGCACGCTGGCTCAGGCTTGACCTAAAAACACTTTAAGCATGTCGACTACTAATGCATACTGAGGGGGGTGCACAAAAAGAACTAATTCATAGTCTGTGTGTTATGTTGTGCTTTCACTTATTTCATGTGTATTGCTTTAAGGCTCGTGTTAGAGCGAGCCACTCTGTAGAATGCAAATACTCCTGTATGTTCGTATTCTATGTTGGGGCAGTTGAAGCCTTCCTGAGTACTGTGCAGCTGTGCTTCCTGGCTCCACCTATTTATCCTTTACTATAAATAAACCTTATGAAAGGAAACCTGCCTCCACCTCTATTTTACAATTGGCGACGATCGGGATCGACACCTTACAACCTACAATTTCGTGAGGATTATTTTTTTTTCCTTTTGTCCTTCTTTTCACTACCGTCTAACAAGAAGAAAAGAGAAGCGTTTAAAAGAGAATCGTTTCTACTATCCTCCGAGCCATCTACATTTCAACAGCTATCAAAGATTTCCGGGTTCGTATATTTTTTATTACAACGAAGACTTACTGACTTTGAGGCTTCGGTTGGTCACGCTTGCCAGCATCTTTCAACCGTGAGCTGGATTCTAAGCACGATCTTCCGACGCGCGACCACAGAATGCCATACGTCAGTCACGCATTCCTTGTTTGATCGCGTGATGACACAATCGCGCTAGGTCACGTTACGTGACCCTGCGTGGCGGCCATTTTGGGTTGGTCGTGAAGTTTTCGGCGGTTCCTCAGTCACTGAGGCAGACTTTAAAAAAAAAAAAAAAAAAAAGAAAGACAAACGAACATAAACGAACCAGCGTTGACCCAGCCTCTGGCTCATACTATTGAGTGACGATTGTTTCTAGTAAGGAGGGTGAAGATAAACAGGTGAGACTGTCGGGGCACTTGTTTTTTTTATTACAAATTGTATTATTTGAGAATGAGGTGCTATTGAAGAAGCCCTTTTACGTACTCTCTATATATATGGATTCTGGGGATCAATCCCAAAGTGAAAGCGTTTCTGAAGAAGTAATGGCTCAACAAAGTTTTGTTATTAGTCCCCCACAACCTTTTTGGGCTACTGGTTCACAACCAGACATGAAGTGGGTGGAATGGAAAGAATATTTTAATAATTACATTTGTGCAATTGATGAGAATGCTAAAATGAAACCGGAGCAAAAGAAAAGAATACTTCTACATTCTCTTGGTCCTAAAGGATTAAAAACATATTCACGTATGCAGAAGTTAGCTGATGCTGATTCAAGTGAATTTGACAATGCCATTGCTGATATGGACAGATATTTCGCACCTAAAGTGTGTATAGGTGTAGTGAGACACAAATTCTTCCAAAGAAAACAGAAAAAGGATGAATTGGTTGATGAATGGGTTGATGACCTTAAAAAACTTGCTATTGACTGTAAGTTCGGAGACTTACATGACGAACTTATTCGAGATCAGCTAATTATGCACAACGACAATTCTCCGATTCAAGACCGCCTTTGGGTAAATGGCGATGCACCTCTTGACGATGTACTTGCGATAATGAGGAAATCGGAAATGTCGGGGAGATGTGCCACAGTAATTAAAGATACCGTTAAAGATTCAGACAAGGCGTCATCTGCTGTCTTCAAAATCCAAGGAACACCAAAATATCAGAATAAACAAGTTCAAAATAAAAACCTTGGTCAACCTTTCAAAAATCAAGGAATGGATAACAAGATGGAAGATAGAAGGTGTTACCGTTGTGGCAGCAAAGAACATATGGCTTACTACAAGTCATGCCCTGCCCTACGGAAAAAGTGTAGTGTTTGTGGTCTTATAGGCCATTTTAGCAAAATGTGCCGCAGGCGTACTAATGTCAAATGTATTTGGAATGAGGATGTGTGTGTTAATGAAAGTAGTGAAGATGAGGATGGTTGTGTAAAGAATGTGAGAGGAAATTACATGTTGAACATTACTGAGGAAGGCAATTACATGTTGAACATTACCGATGAAGCTATGGAGGGCAAACCTATCTGTGAAGTCTCTTTAGGTGGTGTTAAAGTTAAGGTATATGCAGATTCGGGATCTCCATATACGATTGTCAACGAAGAGATATGGAAAAAAAAATTCACACAGAAAATAGGTGATAAGTTAAATGCCTCAGATGTTAGTCCGGTGAGTTATACAGGTGGAAGAATTGACCTTTTGGGTTTCAGATGGCTCACCTTCATTTTTAAAGGTAGGGTGACCAGGGGCAAGTTATACATAGCCAAAAAAGGACCTTCTGTTCTGGGGTGGTATGACCAGAAGAATCTTCATATCATTTTAGACCCTAATAGCAAGGAGAAGGTGCTAGTGGTAGATGAGTGTAGCAAATTGGAAGATATATTGAAGAGCAAATTCGCCAGTGTGGTAAGCGGACAGTTAGGCAAGCTTAAGGGTTTTGAGCATAGAATCATGCTCAAAGGAAATGCACAACCCAAAGTGCATAAGGTTAGGCCTATTCCCTTGTTGATAAGAGACGAAGTCAAAAAAGAAATTCAGGGCCTATTAGCTAAAGGTGTTATCGAAGAGGTAGACTCTTCGGAGTGGATTAGTCCAATAGTCGTAGAGAGGAAACCCAACGGTAAAATCCGTTTGTGTATTGATTTACGCCATCTTAATCAAAATATTGTGATTGAACGTTTCCCCTTGCCCAAAATTAACGAGATGGTTTCCTCCTTAAGGGGAGCGACTTGGTTTTCCACAGTAGACCTTTCCGCTGCCTACCACCAGGTAGTCTTAGAACCTGAGTCTAGGCATCTAACAGCCTTCATCACACCATTTGGCTGTTTTCAATTTATAAGGATGCCATTCGGCCTTGCATCTGCCGCTGCAGTGTTTCAACGCTTAATGCACAAATTATTTGGCGATATGGATGGCATTTGTTTTTTTCAGGATGATGTTCTAATTGCTGGCACTGACAAAGAAGATCATGACACGAAGCTGTGGAAAGTTTTTAACATACTTAGTTCTGCTGGTTTGACTGTTGAATTGTCTAAATGCAAATTTGGCGAAAGAAGTGTTTCATATCTTGGCCATATAATTAGTGAGGAGGGTGTCAGACCAAAAGCTTCACTAATAGAGAGTATTGTTACCTCACCTGCACCTGATTCTAAGGAAGGAATCAAATCCTTTTTGGGAATGGCTGAGTATTGTGCCAAGTTCATCAAGGACTTTGCTTCAAAGATATATAACATTAGGTCCTTACTGAAGAAAAATGTAAAATTTGAATGGTCTAAAGAATGTGAGAAAGAGTTTTCTGAAATCAAGTGGGAGTTGCAGAAAGTGAGTGCTTTGTCTAGTTTCGACCCTAATTTGGATTGTTTTCTGACAACTGATGCAAGCGACAAAGGTTTGGGCGTAGTCTTGTCACAAGTGGATGAAAAGGGTAAAGACAGAATCATCTTATTTGCATCCAGGGCTTTGTCACCAGCTGAAAGCAGATACCCTATTATAGAGAGGGAAGCTTTGGCTTGCGCTTGGGCCTTAGAACACTTTCGTGCATTTGTTTGGGGGAAAATAGTTCACATCAGGACTGATCACAAACCGTTGGTCCACATTTTATCCACTGATGGCACTGCTACTGCTTCTGCTAGATTGGCAAGGATCTCTATGCGCATGAAAGAATATATTTACAATATCACATATGTACCGGGAAAAGACAATGTTGTTGCTGATTGTCTGTCAAGACTTCCTTCCCCTCTGGAAGAATGTGTTGATGATCCTTGGGGAAACATTAGTGTGGCGTTTATACACGATTCTGGGTTCCCGGCCATTAGCAGGGAGGATTGGTTAAGAGAACATAATGCAGATAAGGAATTAGTAGAAGTCTCAAAATGTATTTGTCACGGTTGGCCAAAAAGAAAGATTTTTATCTGGCACTGTGAAGCTGTTTTGGGAGGTACAATCTGAATTATCAATTGAGAAGGAAGTTTTATTGAGAGGGGACAGGATTGTTCCACCTTTTGGTTTGAGAAGTAAGATCCTACAATTATGTCATGAGGGGCATTTTGGTATAGTAAGGACTAAGTTATCTATTAAAAGTTTGTTTTGGTGGCCAAAAGTTGACAGTGAAGTAGAGACTTTTGTCAGAGGTTGCCCTGTTTGCAGTTCCACAGACAAATCCTTGAGGACTTTGAGACCAGCTATGAGTGATGGACTCATTCCTAGCATGCCTTGGGAAACTATCGCTGTGGACATTTTTGTCCTGTAGGTGACCCGAAAGAATATGGTTTGGTTGCTATTGATCTGTTTACCAAGTGGCCTGTAGTTAAAATTGTGGACAGAGTGGATACTCAGGCTGTGTTGAAGTTTTTAGATAACATTTTTATAGTTGAAGGTTTACCCGTTAATATCTTAACGGACAATGGTGTACAATTTCTGTCCAAAGTTGCGAAAGATTATTTTGTGAAGTGTGGTATTACACACAAAACGACCTCGTTGTACAATCCTAGTGGGAATGGAACTGTTGAACGCTTCAACAGGGTGATTAAAGGCATTTTGCAAGCTGCAAATTACAAAGGGTTGGATTGGAAAGTGGAAATACAAAAGGCTGTGTGGTCTTACAAAGTGACTTTGAATAATTGCACAGGAGTTTCCCCTTTTGTGATGATGAGAGGTAGGCTACCCAGGTGTAAGGTTAACCCTAGCTGGTTATTCAAAGACAATGTCCAACAGTGGTCACCTGTTGAGGTCAAGAAAAATTTGGAATTGGTGCATGACAGGAGTAAGGCTTACTATGATCAGCGCCATAGTGTGAAAGATGTCATTGTAAAAACTGGAGATTGGGTTAGGATTAAGAAACCTTACAAGGTTTTGAAAGGTGAGAATAAATTTGATTCGCCTAAACAGGTTCTTGAAGTTCTTAGGAATTCAGTCAGGTTAAGTGATGGGAAAGTTTGGAACCTGAAAGATGTAGCTTTGGATATTGGTCAGAATCATGATGAGGGCAAAATCGTGAAGGGCAAACTTACTGATTTTGATTGGGTTGAAGATTACTTTCATGGCAGCGAGCTGCAGTCCCAACTTGCGCCTAGTATTTCTCTTCCTCAATTAAGGGAGGGGGATGTGGTAACTGGTTCTCCTGTTTCTCCTGATTGTCAAATCAATGAATCCTTGCATAAACCTGATCATGCTGAACATGAACCCAGCTCTGTCGACACCAGTCACAAGTGTGATAAAAGTGTTAGTAGTGATACAGTTTCAACACCCACATTACCTGCGGTTAAAGTTTCCAATAGGACGCGAGTGTTGCCTTATTGGTTAAAGGATTACGTTAAGTAGTTTATTAATTTTCATTTTGTTTTTCTTTTCCTTTTCTTTATTTTCCTTTTCACTTCCCTTGGAGTTCCTTTTGTTTATTATTGTGAGGGGGGGGGATGTGTTATGTTGTGCTTTCACTTATTTCATGTGTATTGCTTTAAGGCTCGTGTTAGAGCGAGCCACTCTGTAGAATGCAAATACTCCTGTAAGTTCGTATTCTATGTTGGGGCAGTTGAAGCCTTCCTGAGTACTGTGCAGCTGTGCTTCCTGGCTCCACCTATTTATCCTTTACTATAAATAAACCTTATGAAAGGAAACCTGCCTCCACCTCTATTTTACACTGTGTTTATCTAAAAAGAGTTCTGCAAGTTACATTACTATCGAGGCATAATGAAAGGGGCAGTCCTTAAAGAGGCTGAGACAAACTCCATTTCATTAACTATCTGAAACGGATCAAAGTCAGAGTACAGGAATGTACAGTGACTGTGAGGAGCGTCGGAGTGTACATTAAGACAAACAAGTGTAGATTGACTGAATGAAACGTATATTTGAACCAATAATTTGCAGCTTTTATGAAATCTTTATTTAGCGGGTATTCTTTTGACAGTCCAAACAAATATCCTGATCTGTCATTGTAGGGGTAAATACAATTACAACTCGAACTGTTCCATGGACCATTTAAAGACAGCCTGTTGAATCAGCAAGATTCGAGAACAAGGCCACATTACCAACTCTCAAAAGTGCTAATGCAGAGAAACATCCATGGCCCTACCCCCACACCCTAGCCTGTCTGATTCCCTGGGTATTGTATCTGGCATGTGTACCCCCAACCCCACACACCTAACACCGCACATTGCATTGCCATTCTGCACTTTTTGGAATTGGTTACCTCTGGAATGCGCCGCATCTATAACATACGGCACATTCCTGTCCTTTTCCCCTGCGCCGGCGCACAGTGGACTGCCGAGCGCCAACGCAGGCACTTTTTCACAATGGTGCAAGGGTGCCTGCCTTGTGGGAATGATTATTTTTGTACAGGAAGGGAAGCCTCTCTGTACAAAAATAATCACAAGAGGTTTTTCCTCTTTCTACGTGTGCTGCAGAATGCAGCACACATTGAAAAGGGAAAAACGAGGAGAAATAAATATATTTCTCCCCGTTGCGCCTCCCTTACGCCTCCCCCTGGGCAGGCATAAGCTTTTGGCACTGCCTCAGATTTAGGATTTCTCATAAATCTGGGGCAGTGTCAAAAGGCCATGGATGTTGCTGGGAACACCCCCAGCAACACCCATTGCACGCCCCTTTAACGCAGAACACTGTGTTAAAGGGACTGATATTTATCAGGCAGCACTAAGCCCATAAAAAAGTGGCTTAGTGCTGCCTGATAAATATCACGCAGGCTTCTGCGCCACGGAACGTCACAAAAAGTGACGTTCCGATGGCGCAAGGGGTCTCATAAATGAGGCCGGAGGTTTTTGCCCTTCACCCAACCAATAATAATGAAGTACTGTTGAACCTACAAATATGCAATCGTATAAAAGAACGCACATTTAAACAACTTAATACATATTTGAAAAATCATTCAGACCAATGAATGTGCACTTATTAAAAGCAATGTATCACAGTTACAGAATTCAACTTAACGTGTAAGGAAGAACATATTGCATGTATGCGTCCTCTATCAAATAAACATGGACAAATACATGGTCAGGCTGGAGAACTCTGTTCTCTGTGCTATGTCACTGACATTCATGTATTATAAAGTGTTCGTTTAGGGTTAGTGGGTCAATGTTTACAGAAAATACATCTTAAAGGTTCTGAAACACATTGTTACACTGCGTTCGCATAACAGTGTTGTTCAAAATATTTATCTATTATTTTGAACAGCACCGTGGTTGGCCATTGGCAAGTCGATGAAGGAGCTTCCCATTTTTGTCTCCCCATCCGTAGACTCTGGCTACAGAGGACCTCCACAACAGCTTGGCGGGCTCCAAGGAAGTCTGCCTAATCTCGTCCCTCAGAAATGCCAATCTTCTGTCTTGGAAGTCAGATCTCTCCTCTGACGATTGACTTTCGATGACGGTGGCTTGAGCTTCCGGGTGTGTAATCCGGGAGTATTTCGCAAGTTGTTTAAGCTTGAGCTGGCCCTTAGTGAAGCCACGAATGGTGGCTTTACCAGCCTCCCACAGGGTACCAGGGGAGGAGACAGAGTCTTGACTGGTGGTGAAGTAGTGTTGGAGCTCGTCACCTACCGATTTCTTAAAGTTCTTGTCCTGGAGAAACCAGGCGTTCAGTCTCCAGACCGGACGTAAAAAATCCGGGAGGTTGCCCACTTCCATCGCTATAGGTGAGTGGCCGGATATAACTCTGAGGAGGATGGCAATGTCCTTAATTACCCGACAGTCCATGGCCGGCATAAAAATTTAGTCTAGTCGCACGTGCATGTGGTGTGCCACCAAGGTGTGTGTGTATTTTCGGGCCAGTGGATGCCAAAGTCTCCAGGCATCACAGATCCCCAGGGTGGCTTCCAAGTTCATCAAAAGATTAGCGTGGGTGGTTCTGGTAGTCGAAGGGGCACTGGCGGTGTAAAGGGCTGGATTCATGACTGCATTAAAATCCCCTCCAATGATTGTCATCCCAGACGGCAAAGCGGCAACCAGTTCCACAGTTCACTTACGAGTGGAGGCCAGCAGCGATAGCAGGGAGTAGATGGACAGTAAGTTGAGTGCCTGGTCCCCTATAGTCCCTTCCAAGGCTATAAAGCTACCCAGAGGATCATTAGTAACTTTGTGCAATACGAATGGGAGAGTGCGGTGCACGAGAACAGCCACACCTCTCGACCCTCGATTAAAGCCGGAGTGCCAGACCCGGTCATAGCAGTCTCTCACCAGGAAGGTGCAGTTGTTGCCTACAAGATGGGTTTCTTGGAGCAGCAGTATGTCGACTGCGTGGCGTTGTGCATATTGTAGGACCGCTGTTCACTTGACTCTTTCTAACAGTGCGTTAACATTCCAGGACACTATGCAAAGCATCCCCCTACCCCTATGATTGTCCTTCATGGGGGGTATAAGTGTGATGAGACTCGTGGAACAGGTGACAGACACGGGTAGAGTTCTCCGTCTGCATGGAGTGGTGGGTGCACCACTGTAATGCAGGTTGCGTATGCGCTTGCAGTGCAGCTAAGTAGAGATGCTGGTGTGGTGAGCAAGGTGTGTTAATGGAAAACTGGGACAACGGTCCCCTTCCCCTACCCTAGCCCCCTTCCTATACTTTGGGAACTGAAGCATCTGTAGACCCTAAGAGGTTGATAACGCGGGATTTCTGGTCTATTGTTATCTTACCAGATCCCAGCTCAGGTCGACTGAATCGTTGGTACCTGTCATTGAGTAAAAGGCAATCCACTACTAGGTTAGTCAAGAAAGAACTTACACCACTCTAAAGAACCACTTACCACTGGAAAAGGTTAAAAAGTTTATTGTAAAGCCAAAAGTATCTGGAGATACAAACATCTCAAAATAAGATTCAAAAGATATACAGGTATCAATATAAAAAGGTACTCTCTGAATGCTCTTAATCGGCAAAAGGAAATTATCAAAAATATCTCAAATACCATGAGAGTTGCAAGAATCGCTGTGAGTTGCAACTTGAGAGTCATTTACAGAAAAGAAAAATACAGTTTAGTCTGTCCCTACACTAGACTAAGTGACATCCCTACTTAACAAGATCTTTACCTAAAAAGGTGTCAGCAGTGGTGACTTCCAAAGAAGATCACACACTTCCCTTAGTCTTTGTCTCAAAGTCGAAGTCTTTCAGTTCTCTATCTGCCTACCCATCCGCTCTCTTAGGCTCCTCAGATCATCTGCCCTAACTCCACCCCGGGGTGCTTTCCCTAATACAAAATCACATTTCCAATAGGAACGCCCCTTGAGACGCCTCTCACGTGGTGCAGTTTCGAGCGGCAAATTCCGTGCTGGTGCTCCTCGGGACTCTTCATTAAAGTTGACCTTGCTTCCCAGGCTTCTCTCCGACCAGGCGGTACCCCCTAAAATTCCTGAAGACTCCTACAGGCCTGTGCCTGGCGCCTCTGAACAAGGGCCTATTCATTATTTCTGATTTAAGTCCCCCTTGCACCTGCAAACAGACACTCTCTCGGTAGGCCCCAAATTCCAGCATCTGCCATATCTAGAAGCCATAAAACATCTTTGAACAGACCTATCGTCCGTGCTCTGTGCGACCTCTCCTTAACGAGCTCATGCAGATCAAAGTAGCGACTTTATCTATTCAGGCCTACTAGAATTACATGAAACGGGCCTCTGCAATATGCACATTAAATTTCTTTGTTTAAACAGTATTCTAACTAACACACATTACTATAAAGTAACACATCTATTTAAACCATACTTCAATTCCATGGTTAATAATACTTTGCAGTAAAATGACATTAGAATCCAAGTCACTTAAAAGTGTAGCAGCATCTTTCGTTTCTTGTGAAATGCCATGTGGCCTACACATTTTCATGGTTTGCAGAATTACATTTCGTTTTCACTTAGCCATCTAACATGTGACTCCAACATCATTTTAACATCTCTACAACCTCTACATTAGTTTTTCACACTTACATATGCATCTCTATTCTAATTAAACACTCATATATATATTTTCTCTATATAAGTTGACACTCCTGTATATTCCACGCTAAACTAATACTACGTGCTTGTAAATATGGTGCACTTCTACATTTTCAGATTTGTGCTCTCTCAATCCCCCCTTTGATGACTTACAGTAGTCATCATCATCACAACACCCTCGCTAAGGTACAGAGTATCAAACTGAAGTTGTTGCAATCTTTCCTCGTTTCATCTCCTCTAGAGCCCTCAGACTCCGGTACTGATTCTCCTGCATCGCAGCTAATCTCCTCCCCTGCTCTCGCATAGATCTTTGCAACCTGTTTGCTCTATACCATCTGTACAGTTTCACCAATCCCCACAAAGTGATTATACAAATCACTATTATGATGATAGGTTTCAATATGTACCAAATGATATTCTTTCCCAGATTGGCAAACCAACCTCCAACTTTACCCATTCCTTGACCTACCTTTTCCCACACTGTTACCTTCGTCAAATCTTCTATCTCATTCAGTAATGTTTCGAATGTACTTTTCGAGAGGTTTTGAATTGTCTTGAATGTAAGTGCAACATTCCTGGACCTTCAAAGCCTTACAAACTCCGCCCTCTTTGGCCAACAGAACGTCTAGAGCAAGTCGGTTCTGAAGAACCATTGCCCTTATCGATTGCATCCCTCCCTCCACCAGCATTAAAGATCTAGCAGTACTGGCGGACAACCTATCTACGACCGTTGCCAACCTTCTAATCTTGACATCATTTAGTGCTATCCCTAAAATAGGAAACATAGCACCAAACACATCTCCAACTACCTCCTCAGCGCTTACATCCCTTCTTCCTCTAGCTGATGTTTCTCTCTTTTTGGTTTCTAAGTTCTCAGCATGGTATATTTTGGGGAAGACAATTGCTAAGTAACATGATCCATACCAATTATCTGGTAGTTTCACATATGCATTTCTTCCACAGACAAAATACACATTTGGGATCACCTGCCTTTCCTTCAGGAAATCCTTAGAATAGTACTCTAATTGGAAAGCATGTTCACAATGAACTTCTCCTACAAACACATTCTCATAATATGTTTGACTTCTGTGTATACATAGCTCTCTCCCCTTTTCTCCCGATCTAAAGCTATTGGACCACTGCTACCCTTTCTTTGGTGTTCTCTTTCTTCCCGGGTCCAATCTGTTTTCCATTGTCCCGAAGCTTTTAGGATCTTTTGTCTCCTATATCGATCATCCACCTGCCCTATAAATTTTTTCTCAATTTCTGACACTTTACAAGTCAAATTATTTCTTCGGGCATGCGAAGTATCTAATGTTCTCCATGGAATGATAAACTTCTGTAACCTATCTTCACACTTATAATAATCCCACTTATTTAGGTGTTTATAATTTGGCACCTCTGGCAATACTGAATCGAAGTTCGAGAAGTAATACTCGAACCCCTCTCGTTCATAAAATATGCTCAGCAACAGACTACATGAGATTCCATAGGTCAATGGAAGATGATGATATCTGATGCCTTCATCTACAGAAGCTGGCAACTGCATACAGACGTAGCAGTTCTTCGCCTCCATGACATCAATATATTCATAAAGCAATTTGGCATAAGCATTCGTTCTAAAATTCCCCTGTGACTCATCTGCATGTAATCTTTTTAATTCAGCATCTAACAAAGCTTTCTCTTCCGCTGTATTTTCCCCCTGTTTACCAATCGTAGGAGGCTTCTGTGTTGGTACACTTTTTGCTTCTTTTTCTGCTTTCACATCATTTTCATGTCCCACTATATATGATACAGTAACTACTAAAACTATAAGAGAAATCACTACCCCTAAAAGTGTGCCTATTATACATTTTGCCCTGCGGTTCGGGTTGCCAGCCTCCATGGTCTCAAAACAGTGTAGTTTGGGTTTTCTCTCACAGTACAAGTCTCTTTTCTTTGCTTCTCCAATCTTTCGAACCACACCTCCTGGAAACTGAAAAATCCCCTCCGCAAAAACAGTCTCTGAGTTCTGTAGCAATAGGCAACCCTAGCCCTTCTCCATCCACTAAAAGGGAAGTCCCTAATTCTTTCTTCTTCCACTCGGCGCTAGGTTATCTTTCAATCAATATTTACAAAGTTCTTTACAAAGTCTTTAATAGTCCAAAACTATGCGTGTTCCCAGAGCTTCCACCACTAGCTCAAATATTTCCATACGAAGAAGGACTCCCTCCAGTATTGGACACCTTGAACAGCAACAAGGAAATTCAACAGTCTCAAAGATCAATTTTCTTATTCCGCTCAGGAGAGGAGGATAGACGATGTTGAGTGTCAGCAGTCTTTCGACCTCCAATCCTGGTAACAGGAACTTTACTTCCACTGTGATGATTGGGTCAGTTCTGGTCAGGGTCACTTCCCTCACCCTCCCAGTTCTGCATCCCGCTGAGGACATCTGTAGCGAGGTAGGTCCACTCAGGAGTAGCGTATCTTCTGCAAGGCACTCGCACCCTCCTTGATCTTCTCGGACCTTCCTGCTCTTGTCCTTGTGCACTTCCTTCTGGATCTGAATCTTCGGATATAGGAGCAAGAGTTTCCTCTCGAGCTGGCTTCAAGCTTGGCCTCCTTTTTCTTTCAGGCCAGGTAGCTGCTCCACGCCTTGTTCTCCTATTTCTTGTCCGTTCACTCAGTTCTTGATCACTCTGAACTTGCTCTGTCTCTGAGTTGGTTTCACAACAGCTTTCTCCTTCAGTGGCAATTTCAGTTTCACTGCCGTCCTGTTTCCCTTCCTCTTCTGGATCTGTGACACTCCCAACTTCTTCAGACACCCCCACAGCTTGACTGATCCCCTCTTGTGATTCTTCCTCCACCACTGGATTTTCGTCTGTGAGAGGAGCTGTTTCTTCCAGGGGTGCTGGAACTCTTCGAGTATGGGAAGCGTGGGAAGCGTGGATCCAATTTGGCAGTCCTCCGCACTTCACGGCGGTGTTCGTAATTAGGACTATTTGGTAAGGCCCCTTCCAGCGCACGTCCAAGCAGTTCTTCCGGACGTGCTTCTTCACCAGCACCCAGTCTCCTGGGCACAGGTCATGGCACTGATTTCTTGAAGCTGGAACTTCTGCAGCCTGTACCTGAAGAGACACAGAATGAATGGCGTCAGATAACCCCTTGCAGTAATCCAGGATCAGGTCATCTGTAATGTTCAGTAATGCAGTTGTGGGGATAGTTGGAAGTCTCATTGCCCTCCCCATCAACACCTCATGTGGAGAGAGACCTGTCCTCCTGTCGGGTGTGCTACGCATGCTCATAAGGACCAAAGGAAGAGCATCAGGCCAACTTAGGGAAGTTGATGAACACACTTTAGCAATTCGACATTTCAACGTCCCATTTATCTGCTCCACGATACCTGAAGCCTCTGGTCGATAGCTACAATGCAATTTCTGATCAATGTTCAATGCAGAGCAAAGCATCTTCACAACTTCGCTGTTAAAATGTGTCCCTCTGTCCGATTCCAGAGAGGCAGGCACCCCGAAACGCGGTATCAATTCTCTAAGCAACAACTTTGCTACTGTGAGTGTATCGCACCTACGTGTAGGGTACGCTTCAACCCATCTGGAAAATATGCATACTACCACCAAAACATACCTAAGGCGGTTGACCCTTGGCATTTCAATAAAATCCAATTGCATTCTGTTGAAAGGCCCCCCAGACCTCCCAATGTGACTCAGTGTAACTGGTGTTCTTCTGCTGACAAGTAACACATCGCTTACACACTGCTTCTGCTGCAATCCTAAACTTTGGGCAATACCAAGTCTGCCTGAACACCCTCAGCATGGCATCCCTTCCCAAATGCACTGGACCATGTATCTGTCGTGCCATTGGACTCGCTAACTCCTCAGGTAACACAGCCCTTCCATCTGCTGAAATCCAAAAATCCATTTCGCTTCTCACACACCCTGCTGTTTCCCACGCCTGCTTCTCAGATTCAGGTGCATTGTCTTGCATTTGTTTCAAATCTTCCCAAGTATCGACTGTTTCTAACATCATGCTCAATTCTGTCCTTTCGTGAGCCCCACTTACTTCCACCTCCGTGAAAGAGTAATCATGCTCCGCACAATAGCGGGCAACTTCATCTGCATATCTGTTTCCCTGTGACACGAAATCTGAATTTTTCGTATGAGCTACACACTTTACAACTGCTATTTCAGCTGGACCCTGTAATGCTTCTAACAACAGCCGCACAAATTCTCCATTTCTGATTGGCGAACCAGAGGAGGTCATGTAACCCCTCTGAGACCACAATTGCCCGAAATCATGAACTACACCGAAACCATATTGGCTATCAGTATAGATGGTGACTCTAATTTTGCTACCTGCTATACAGGCACGTGTCAATGCAACAATTTCTGCTACCTGAGCGGAGTGTACTCCTTCCAGGCAAGCGGCTTCCACAACTCCAGTAATGGTGCAAACAGCATAAGCTGCTCTCAACCGACCAGTATCGTCTCTTAAACATGAACCATCGACAAAGTAAATCTCATCGGGGTCGATCAATGGTTCATCCACAATATCTGGTCTGGGCTTCGTGCATAGTTCAGTCACATCAAGGCAATCGTGATCTTCACAGTCTTCGCTTTCTATGTCATTAGGAAGTGGCATCAGAGTAGCAGGATTCAAGACAGAGCACCTCTTAAGGGTCACGTTCTCTGCAGCAAGAATAACTTGCTCATAGCGCGTGAGCCTACTGTTGGTCAAGTGCTGGGTCTTGGTCCTGGTCATTAACAGTTCCACAGAATGAGGTACATACACCACTAACTGGTGTCCCATCACAATGCTTTCACAACGCTCAATGCTGACACCTGTTGCAGCAACGGATTTGAGACATCCGGGCAACGCTGCGGCTACTGGATCTAAGGTTGCCGAAAAGTATGCAACTGGTCTACGGGCATTCCCATGTACTTGCACTAAGACTGACAAAGCACAGCCCTCCCTTTCGCAGCAATAGAGGGAAAATGGCTTTTCATAATCCGGCATCCCCAGAGCCGGAGCACGACACAAGTCATCCCTCAGCTGTAGGAACGCCATCAAGCACTCGTTGTCCCATGGTACCGGATCACTCACCTCCTTGTGCGTCAGTTTCTGTAAGGGTTTTGCTTTCAGTGAAAAGTTAGCTATCCACTGTCGGCAATAACCAACCATTCCTAGAAACATCCTGACTTCTCTCTGTGTTGTAGGCGAGTTCATCTTCATGATTGCCTCTATTCTATCTGGTGACACCTTACGCTTTCCCTTTTCTATCCGATGACCCAAGTACTGTACTTCTGTCAGACAGTACTGCAATTTACTCGGAGATACCTTGTGTCCATTTTCAGCTAAATGGTTCAGCAAGGCAATGGAGTCTTCCTTGCAAGCTTCTTCTGTTCCTGACGCAACAAGTAGGTCGTCTATGTACTGAACCAGAACCGAATTCTGGGGCAGTACCAGACTTTCAAGATTATTTTTCAATAATTGATTAAAGATTGATGGGCTATCTGTGAACCCTTGTGGGATTCTACACCATGTTAAGACGCGATTCTCCATTTTAAACGTGAAAAGATACTGGCTCTCTTCGTCTAATGGGATTGAAAAGAAAGCCTGACAAAGATCTATCACTGTGAACCACTCAGCTTGGAATGGTATCTGAAACAATATCACTGATGGATTCGGTACCACTGGACAACATGAAACAACAATGTTATTAATTTTTCGTAGGTCCTGTACTATTCTAAATTTCCCACTAGGTTTCTGCAAACCCATAATCGGGGAGTTGAATGGACTTCCCACGATTTCTTTCAGTATTCCCTGTTTAATCATAGAGTCGATCACGGGTCTTATTCCTGCAATCGTCTCTTGAGACAGCTTGTATTGTGGCGTTCTTGGATAATCGACATTAGGTTTCACTATGATCTTCACTGGCTCTACCCCTTTGACTAATCCTATCTCTTCTCCTGTAAAATCCCATACTTCTGATGATACTGCCTCGCGTAAGTCCCAAGGGAGATCCTCCACAGTTAGAGTAAGATACAGTTCTATGCATGTTCTGGAGTTCACAATTTTGAAGGTAGCATCATCATCTGTCGTTTCTACCTCTACTCCCTGAGGCGTGCAGTATATGGTACAATTCAATTTGCACAATAAGTCCCTTCCTAACAAACATACAGGGCTTGAATCACATACTACAAACTGATGTTCATTCATGTAATTTCCGATTTTTACTGACACTGGTTCCGTCAAAGGGCTAGTCATTCTCTTGTTTGCGACTCCTACCACCTGAATTGTTTCCCCCGACATTGGTAGATCCGGAACCACTGCTGATCTCAAAGTTGATCGAGTAGCTCCAGTATCCACCAAGAATGTCGTAGGACACCCTGCCACTTCAGCCTCAACAAACGGTCCTCTTTGATCCACTTCCAGAACTGCCCCGAGGGTACAGTCCTCTTCTTTGCTTACACGTTGGCCAGTCAATGGATCAATGTAATAACCTTTTTCCTCATCTATGAAAAGAGGCATTTGTCTAAAAACCTTTCCCCCGGTCGAAATCTTTGGTGGCTGCGGAAACTGAGCTCGTGGAGCCGAAGTCCCCCCTTTGGCCACCTTGATTCTCGGCACTGGTACCCCTTGAACTGGAACCTCTGGAATCTCCTCCTCTACCTCTAATTCTCCATTCTCAGGGTTATAGGGACACTCGCGTCTCCAATGCCCCACCTGATGACACTGGTGGCACTTTGTCGTTCTTTTCAATGTAGCAATGTCAATTCTAGGTCCCACTTTTTCCTCACTGTCTTTATTTTGATTGCTTGATTTCCGTCTCATTGTCCCTGTACCCTGCTGCTGCTGTCCACCCTTTCCAGCTGGTACATAAACAGAAGGGTCCCCGCAAGGACAGTGTATTGTACACTACAAACACTAAAAAACTAAACACACTACAACAAAATTACTATATGTCAAGTATTGGCATTTATTTGTCAACACCATATAGTTGCCAAAGGGCAATCGAAATTCACAATTAATAAATAGCCCCGTAGGGAGGCAGGAAGGAAGGGAAGGGAAGATAATAAGTGCACGTGAAGCAAGTGAGAAAGGTGAGCACAGTCAAAAGAATCCGTCCACCTTCATTATACTAAGTGCTATTGTTCTTTTTTTTAATTTTTCAGATACTATCGCCCCAATCTTCCTTCTCCACTTCCCGGTCTTATGTCCTGATGAAGACCCCGTAAAAGGACTCAAGATAGCCTATAGACAGGGGTCGAAACGTCGACTGTTTTTCCTTGGACTTCCGGCACATGCCCCATACTTTTTTCAAAATCTGTATGTGACCGTTGATTGTCATCGTTTAATTTAGTCTCATTGTCTGCCCTGACCTAGGGTTCATGTATTTTATGTACCATGTATTGTGATTGATTTATAAAGTTACAATTGATTTTGTCTTTTGACTGTGCTCACCTTTCTCACTTGCTTCACGTGCACTTATTATCTTCCCTTCCCTTCCTTCCTGCCTCCCTACGGGGCTATTTATTAATTGTGAATTTCGATTGCCCTTTGGCAACTATATGGTGTTGACAAATAAATGCCAATACTTGACATATAGTAATTTTGTTGTAGTGTGTTTAGTTTTTTAGTGTTTGTAGTGTACAATACACTGTCCTTGCGGGGACCCTTCTGTTTATGTACCACGTAGCGCACAGGTCCCCGCGACTGCATGGGTTCAACCCCCTTTTTGTAACCACCCTTTCCAGCTGACTGCATCTGCACTACCATCAGCTTCTCTTTTAGCTTCTTTGCTTTAGAATCTATTTCATCGCTGCAGTACCTGGCATACCTCAAAATCTCATCTAAGGGTCTGTTTTGCCAACAAATCAAATGTTGCTGAATCATCAAACAAATATCAGGTCTCAACCCCAATACAAACTTTGACACAAACTGTCCTATATCCTTGGGGTCCATTACATCGAGTCCACTGTATTGTTTGAATGTTTTCAGCAATCTCTCATAAAACTCATGAACTGTCTCCTTGGGTTCCTGTCTTGTTCGGTCTATTTTTACCCAATCTATGTCTTGTGGTGGGACCTTTTCCTTCAACCAAGTTATTACTCTTTCATATTTCAACATTACAATTTCAGACGGTCCATTTGTGGCAGCATTCCTTTCTGGTTCTACCGTTGGCCTCTCGACGCTAGTCTTGCATGCTGTCCACAAATCTCCTGGCACCACAATGTCAAACAAGGTGTTCAAATCAATCCACAATACCTTTGATATTTTCACGAACCTTTCTACCTGCTTATACCACTCAACAGGATTGTCCCTTAACTTCGGAAATGAGTTGGTAAATGCAGCCAAATCTCCTCTACTCCAGGGCACATGTACATAGTTCCCATTCGATATTTCCCTCAAAGGAAATGCCTCCATCTGCATTACCCTTCCTTCCGGAGACATCACACTCGTGCTCCTCCTGACAGTACCCCGTTTGGACCACCTCTCTTCCCACTTGTCCAGATCTCTCCACACTCTTATTCCTGCTATCAGTTCCCTTATGTGTGTCTTTAACCCTGTAGTTCTCTTCTCATCTAAGTCTTGATCTGAATACTGCAACCTATGGTTACTCTGTAATGTCCTCGTTCTGGACAAGTCTACCATATAATTGTCTGCCAGTCCAGACAGTTTCTCATGAGTTGCTCTTGCCTTTTGGGTAATATCTTTTGCTATAAACAGTAACTCATCTTGTTCATACAGGTCAATCCTTTCTAAAGGCAACGTCCCATCTATTATCTCATCCAGGTCAGATTTTAAGCTAGTGACATCGAGTCTTTTGGCCTTTACTGCAGCTCTCAGTATGCTAGTTCTAGGGGGTCCATTCACATCTCTCCCATCCCAGCTCCGAGTCCTACGTCTAGGCTCAGGCGAGTTATGGGGAGTCCTCCCTTGTTCCCACCTCTCCAGGTCCCATGCAGTTCCATCCTCTCTGGGTGTATGGTGAAACACTTTCCCATTTCTCGTAATCCCACCAGTCCCATCCTGCATGATTTCCCTAGATGCATGGTATGACATTCCATTACTCCCCCTTTCTTCACAATTGGTCTTTGACCTCTGATCACCCGATGTATGGCAAGATCTTTCATTGTTCCCCCTATTCCAGTGTTGCACATTCTCCCCTGGCGCGTGATGAGTGCACCTAAACCTATCTCTGTATGCTAGTACCATTTGGTCTCCACCCTTTTCAAAGAGCCGAGACATCTCTTCACACTCCATGCTTCTACCATCTCGCTCCTGCTGGTCCCTCCCATCATTAGGACGTATTACTCCTCTGTTCTCCGGCCTGTTACCATCCCACTCCTGACTACTTGCAATAGCCCCGCAGTGAGACAATGTTCCGTTGCCTCGGCTTCCCCATTCTGCTTCTGTTCTTGGCCTGCTGGTTGGTGCTTCTGTGGACCCCTCCCATTCTCTCAAATCGGCCCTCAACTCCTTAAAGGATTTCGGCCGTGGTCCCCTCAGGTCCATCGGTCCTCTCTGACCCCCCTGTTCTGCTGCGGGACCCACTGCTGGATCAGATGGGGTGCTCCACGTCACTGGTCCTGGCAATTGTCTCCAGGCATTTGTCGTGTTATTTCTCCTTTCCATTTCTGCTCTCTCTCTATCTAACCTCATCTGTTCTTCCTCTCTGTCTCTCTCGGGGTTGTAAATCGATACTATAGGACCTATGGTAACGGGTACTTGTAGAGCGTCTGGCAACCCATAGGACTCAACTCTCTCTGTTTCCGGTACCTTCTGCACCACAAACCTTCCGACTACTGTCGGTACTGTACTAGGCTGAGGTGTCTCCTCTCCTTTGGGCTGTGTCCACTCTGATATAGGGAGTGGTACATATCCCTCTACGGCAGGCCCATCATCCCTTGCAAGTCCCCTATCCTCCATTCTCCCAACGTTCGGAGGCGGTCTATCTATTAGCAACCTATTTATCAAGTTGTCCTCCGACTCGCTCTCCTCATCCTCTTCCATGAGCCTCTGTTCTCCTGTCACCTCTCTCACTGGGTATAACTTATCCACCTCAATAGCCTGTACCCTCCATCTCTTGGCGTCCGCATCCCATTTGGCATCTCGCACTGCCCTTACTGATCGCTTCAACCTGTCTTGGCGCCTGTTCAGATTTCTGTCGTGTGCCGCCCTAAGCCACGCATTAAGGGCCTCAAACTGGGTTGGTCTAGGCGGAGGATTCAATGAGGACATAATTGATTTCAGCCGATGTAACGCCTCTAACTTGAACGTTCCATACTTAGGAAACGTCAGTTCTTCATTCCCTTCCGAAATCTTATTCCATTCACTAATCCATAGTATCGTATGCAAGCCAACATTCGCTGCCATATAGTAAGCTGGTGTACCCTCTGGCGGTGCCTCTTCCCCGTAATAAGAGTTCCTTCTTTTTCTCTTAAAAATCTCTCTCAAACATTTAAAACACTTCATGTTCAAAACCTACAATATTTCTATTTTCTCCACGTTTGTTTACTTCCCGATGACAATCCACCAATCTCAGCTCAGTTCTCGCTAACTGGCCTATCAGAACGCGACTTCTCACTGACGTCACACCAGCCGCCCAATCCCGTCGCGGCTCTCGCCGATGTCACACCAACCGTCCTATCACGTCGCGGCTGCTCACTAACCGGCCTATCTCTGCCCGACTCTCGCTGACGTCACTCGTCCCCCTTCGCAGCGGTACCCCTCCTTTCTCAGCTCGTCTCCGCGGTTATGCATTCATCCCATTCATACTCTGAAAAATGATTACTTCCGTCCAAGCGATCACTTTTCCTTTGACTGTACGCCCAGTCTATCTGTAATTGTCACCGCAACTGACGAAATGTCTTTCCGTTTACGTCCAGACAATCGCCTTCTCTGATAGGTTACTTACACACAGTAACTTTCTACCAGCGTCCGTTACTCACACACTCACTCTTACACTTCCCCTATCTCGGTCCTGCGGCGGTCAATGGTACCTCATGACCTCCTTACTCTGGTCGACAATTACTCTGGATGTTCGATACACCCGAACCACTTAAGCTCTACCCCGAACTTAAGATTTTACCAGGTTGCGCGCGCTCACAACCTTCTCACAATCACGCTACAGGCATTCAACTCCGCAAGACATTACAATACAAATACAACACAAAACACCGCAATCTGTCCACGCATGACCCTTGATATACTCACTCTCGTCCGATACTGCTGCTTTTCTCTCTCCGTCAGCGCCTTCTTCGGCAGGCCACCTCTCGAACTCTAGGGACCTTGGGGTAAACTAACCTAGTCTAGATTACCTTCCTCAAGAAGATAACCATCCTACTCTGCTACCAACTGATAACGCGGGATTTCTGGTCTATTGTTATCTTACCAGATCCCAGCTCAGGTCGACTGAATCGTTGGTACCTGTCATTGAGTAAAAGGCAATCCACTACTAGGTTAGTCAAGAAAGAACTTACACCACTCTAAAGAACCACTTACCACTGGAAAAGGTTAAAAAGTTTATTGTAAAGCCAAAAGTATCTGGAGATACAAACATCTCAAAATAAGATTCAAAAGATATACAGATATCAATATAAAAAGGTACTCTCTGAATGCTCTTAATCGGCAAAAGGAAATTATCAAAAATATCTCAAATACCATGAGAGTTGCAAGAATCGCTGTGAGTTGCAACTTGAGAGTCATTTACAGAAAAGAAAAATACAGGTTAGTCTGTCCCTACACTAGACTAAGTGACATCCCTACTTAACAAGATCTTTACCTAAAAAGGTGCCAGCAGTGGTGACTTCCAAAGAAGATCACACACTTCCCTTAGTCTTTGTCTCAAAGTCGAAGTCTTTCAGTTCTCTATCTGCCTACCCATCCGCTCTCTTAGGCTCCTCAGATCATCTGCCCTAACTCCACCCCGGGGTGCTTTCCCTAATACAAAATCACATTTCCAATAGGAACGCCCCTTGAGACGCCTCTCACGTGGTGCAGTTTCGAGCGGCAAATTCCGTGCTGGTGCTCCTCGGGACTCTTCATTAAAGTTGACCTTGCTTCCCAGGCTTCTCTCCGACCAGGCGGTACCCCCTAAAATTCCTGAAGACTCCTACAGGCCTGTGCCTGGCGCCTCTGAACAAGGGCCTATTCATTATTTCTGATTTAAGTCCCCCTTGCACCTGCAAACAGAAACTCTCTCGGTAGGCCCCAAATTCCAGCATCTGCCATATCTAGAAGCCATAAAACATCTTTGAACAGACCTATCGTCCGTGCTCTGTGCGACCTCTCCTTAACGAGCTCATGCAGATCAAAGTAGCGACTTTATCTATTCAGGCCTACTAGAATTACATGAAACGGGCCTCTGCAATATGCACATTAAATTTCTTTGTTTAAACAGTATTCTAACTAACACACATTACTATAAAGTAACACATCTATTTAAAACATACTTCAATTCCATGGTTAATAATACTTTGCAGTAAAATGACATTAGAATCCAAGTCACTTAAAAGTGTAGCAGCATCTTTCGTTTCTTGTGAAATGCCATGTGGCCTACACATTTTCATGGTTTGCAGAATTACATTTCGTTTTCACTTAGCCATCTAACATGTGACTCCAACATCATTTTAACATCTCTACAACCTCTACATTAGTTTTTCACACTTACATATGCATCTCTATTCTAATTAAACACTCATATATATTTTCTCTATATAAGTTGACACTCCTGTATATTCCACGCTAAACTAATACTACGTGCTTGTAAATATGGTGCACTTCTACATTTTCAGATTTGTACTCTCTCAAGGTTAAAGCTGAAAGAAAAAACAAACTGAAATGCTTGGGAATGGGGATTCATTCCCAAGCATAGCAGGATGTTCTGTGACAATGCACATCGAGAGAGATAAAGGGCGACAAGCATGATTGCTGTATCATGGACCGCAGTGCTGATTATGGCCAGCAGTCTATTGTGGGCTCAGGGTAGAACCTTGAGGAGGGCTGGACTCCAGAAGAGATCTGTGTCTGTCAGATCAAGTAGGGATGGACGGGGCAGAGTTGCTGCTGGATCCGAGTGGTTCGATGTGCCAGTACGTCGTAAAGTTAGGAGGTCGCTCAGGGGTTCTCAGGACGCTGACCGGGACCCGGCGGTGATTTTGATCTGGCTTGTCTCTGGCCCTGCCTCCTGCGTGAGTGGGTGCGTTTAGGGCGTGGTTCGTGTAAACCCCCCTGGGCTCCCTCGGTGTGGCTCTTGGGGAATTGGCTCCGGGTGCTGATTCTCAAGGGTCGTTCTTTCCTCAGCCACGTCTAGGCCTCTTCCGGTGGGTCAAAGAAGAGGGTTCCGTTTTGAAACACCACACGGAGGCGGGCCGTAAATAAAAGCATGTACTGGTTGTTTAGGTCACAAAGCTTTTGCTTGACTTCTCCGAAGGAACGTCTTTGGCCCTGAACCTCCCTTGTATAGTTGGGAAAATTATGATCGCCTGGCATAGATATATATGAAAAATATTTAAACTTTACAGAAACACACATTCACTGGATGATGTTATCAGTGATGTCATCTGAGACGTCATCAGTGATGTTATCAGTGATGTCACTGACCATGTCATGAGTAATGTAATATGTGACATCATCAGCAGTACATTGCGGGCGCACGAGTTATAGTTAGCTCAACTAACTATAACAGGCCAATTTCTCTGGTTTTCTACGAGTCAAATGTCCAACCAACTAAAACATCCCTGAAACCTATGATTTTTTTTGTGAATTTCAAAGGGTTTTTAAATGCTAATTCCTAACTATAATGTCTGTAAAACCTATGGTTTTTTTTCAGTGAATTTCGAAGGTTTTTAAAATTTTAATATTTATAAAACCTGTGGGGCATATTACCAAGGGCCTTATCGCCTCTTTAGCGGGAATTTTTTGCCTTATTACCTAGCTGTCGCTAACACCAGCTAGCGACAGCTAGTAGGAGATAGCGATCATCTTGGGGCCCACTTTGCATGTCAGCGATATATATATCGCTAATGACATGCAAAGTGGGCGTGCCAAGACTGTAACCAGTCGCTAACATCGATATCTCCTATTACCTACAAAGGCGTACTTTTGGAAATATTCGCGCTTAGCGTGAATATCTCCAAAAGCTTACGCCTGCCCAGAGCAGTTCTTAGCCATGTTATCCAATGGTAGGTGGATAACATGGCTAAGAGCATTAGCTCGGTAATGCATGAATATCGCTGACTTTACAGCGATATTCATGCATTACAGCCGATTTTTATCGCTTTTGAGATAAACCTCGATAACAGCAAGGTTTATCTGCGATAAAAATCGGCGGAGCTCGGCGATATTATTATTCCCGCTAACCGAGTTAAGCGATAAATATCGCTTAATCTGGTAATATGCCCCTATATTTTTTCAAAACATTTTTGTAATATTTTAGAACAATGTTATTCTTTTTTTTAACGTTAAAAATTATGTCATGTTTTATATCTTCCCCCAAAAATATGTATTTCTTTTTTTTTGGGGGGAGAAAACTGTAGTCCCATACCGGTACTGTACCAAGCTCCATCACCACACGAATCCTATCCGCCATATTGCTAAACTCATAAATGATGCGCATTTCGTATCCGACGGGTTTGTGGCATCGTGTCCCGCATAACATCATATACGTTTGAGGTCGCGCCAGCTGCAACTTTGGTTACCGACGGGTACACAGTACCAAGCCACGCGTTACCTCATGTACGTATGGGGTCGCGCCCGCTGCGCTTTGCGTATGCGACAAGTGCACGTTGCCAGGTCCTGTGTTACGTCATAGACGTATGGTGTCGCGCCGGGCACGCAATTCCCTCATTTTTTTTATGTTTCAAAACTATATCTAAATAACTTTAAAGTGTATATGAGAGCAAGCCATAATCTAAAATATTTTAAACATTTATATATTTCTAACTGTAATAAACTTATATTATGATAAGCATTTGATTAGTTCATTACATTTCCCATTGTAGCAGTTGGAGGACCCAACCCATTTTAGTCATTCTCTCTAAAGCGTTTGCTTAGAGAGCTTTTTTGAAAAGTTTTTTTGCTGTGTACACATATTTTATACTACACACAACATGCAACGATCATCTTGATCAATATTCATGGTCTGTACATTAGCCTTCCACGTGTGATGGCAATGCATCTGAAAGGTTATATCAAAAAACAAATGTGTGCTACACAATGCCCCTGGTGTGTGTGTGTGTGTGTGTGTGCGCATTATTGTGCTTCCTTTCGGCCTGGGTATTGGTGGCTCGAAGGGGTATCATCTGCCACAGGCACATCCTAGATCACATGTGACAAACAGTAATGAGTAATGTGTAGATTTGTGTTGCAGTATGCTCGGTTGTCAGGCTTTACCAGTATAGTAGTGTGTCATATGTGAGGCTTTCAGATTCACGTTTGACATGCATTGCTTGACTGTAATGAGCGTTATCACTATGTATGACTTAGTCTCACTGCTGATCCTCCCTCCATCCGAGCACATTCACATGTGTACGCTTCGCAATAGCAACACTTTCAATAATACCACACACCATTGACATGCGTGTCTGCGCATATCCACAACCTTGACAACAACATGTGATGTTGTCCATTCAATGTTTTCGAACAGCATCTCATTAGCGATAGTTGCCGCCCTCCCGGTACATGCTACATTAATGTAAATTGCGCATTCTGTGACATCAAAACTGCAACAGAAACACACATAAGTACACTTCTTGGTCAGGCAGGAACTGAACAATGCCCAGGTCCCCGGAATAATTGTTCACAACCCTACGCTGGTCTAGCGTACGCAAGCCCAGTCCACTTTACGTACGTAAAGATAGGAAAACGACGACGTAACATGTCCGAGCTCTTCCACACTGCCTCAGGTGATATGGCCGCATCCACCTCGCATATTACAATGTGCAATAAAAAAAAGGGATCCATGAGGTGTACACCATCCTGGTAATCAACACTGGATATGAATTGTGAACCCTACTGGCCGTCATGTTTGGAAAGGGACCCATGAGGTGTACACCATCCTGGCAATCAACACTGCATATGAATTGTGAACCCTGCTGCCCGTCGTGTTTGGACACACAACAATGACAGCAGGTGAGCAGTGGCGCCTGGGTGCACAGGGGCTGCAATTGAGCATGGTGCTGCGGAAGGGGTGGGGTGCATCAGCCTGGGTGCACAGGTGCGAACAAGCGATGTTGCTGTGCGTAATGATGTGATCTCTGACATAATTCAGTCACATATCTGTCTCCTTTTAAGGACCTGCTGGACCGTACTGTAGGCCTGAGCCAGCGGGCACCGCTGCCCTACAGACACGTGGCGTTGGCTTTTGCAACACTGTAGTGAGCTAATTACTAAGTGTATATGCACACAGACTTGCACCACTGCATTACACACGTACATTATGCTTCTAGCATGTGCTCTGTTCCTTTGTATGCAAACGTTGGCATAACATTTTATTATTTAACCTTGTCTATTCTCGTGCTCTCCAACTCCTCTTTGAACCATGATTACCACTAACAGTTGGTAGATCTTACTTCAAGAAGGAAGGATGCACTCAGCTGGTGTTCTCTATCAAGCTTGAAATAAACCTTCATTTACCTCAAGACATTTCCAGCATTATATTATTTCTCCCTTTCCAGAAACTGAGTTGCTTGTGCCAAAAACGGGCGGAGCTGGTGCACACCCTGTGACGATGCCCTGGGCATTCTGACGCCTTCTATCGTGGTATCAAGACACCATCTCTGACCGGAGTATTGCTGTGCCACCCTGAGAGAGGCACCCCAGAGTTGAGCTTGCATCGGCACATCGTTGGACACACCGGTGGTGGCAGGTGAGCAGTGAAGCCTCGGTGCGCAGGAGCAGCAATTGAGCACAGTGTGAGGGAAGGGGCTGGGGTGCAGCGGCCTCGGTGCACAGGTGCAGGCAAGCGATGTTGCCGTAGACAATAATATAATCTCTGGCCTCATTCATATCTGTTTCATTTTAAGGACTTGCTGGACCGCACTCTTTCTCGCTGACCCCATCGTCCTAGACACATGGGTGACACCAGGTAAACAGTGAGGGCTGGGTGCAGTAGGCCGCCGCTCTGTCTCCTCCTCCCTCTGTTCTTTTGAGTCTCCCTCCCCTTCTCCCTTCCACCCACTCCATGTCTGTCCCATTCTGACTACCTCTCTTTTTCTCTTGGACATGGCACACATACTTATGTTTCTTTTTTGTCTTGCAGGTTTTGTACGCAGCTTCCAGAGGAGACCCACTTATTTCATGTTATACTGTTGTTTGTTCGAATAAAGTTGTGAGATCGGGTGAGTAACTCGTGTTAAGTGTCTGAGGCTATCGGTGGCAGCTAGGCACTCCCCTCATTCAAAGGGAAGGCAGTCCCAACTCGGCCGAGACCCCAGTCATTGGACAGCCTGCCCCTAGTTCCGGTGTTATAGCACAGCCTCCGGCCAGGGCCTCTGCAGCAGGGGAGTGCTATGCGGCATCTTCAGGGGCCAGGAGCAACAGGAATATGGTCACTAAGTGAGGGAGGGGAGGGCAACCCACCCACTAATTCACAGGGACTGGCCATCTACGGGTACCCCTCTCCGCAGTCCTAGAAAGCATGCTTTATGGCCCCCCGGAGATATCCAGCCAATGTGGGAGCCTATGTGAGCCAGGCCCAGCCGCTGTGTTTTATCTCAGCCTCCTCACCTCTGAGCGCCAGGTAGTTGTCTCGGGGTCTCCGCTTGCGATGATGAGTGGGTCACACCAGAGGCACTGGAACCCCAGAGGAGCTCCTCTGTGCTCTGTTAGGTTAGGGCCTCTCCCTCGTCGTCTCAGGCTGCACAGCCCTGCCCACATTGCTGTCACCTGCTAGGGCCCGATCCACTCCACTTCAGAGGTCCTCGGCCTTCAACCCTGCGCTCACCTTGCCGTCCAGTCGGCTGTCCGAAGCCTAGCTCTCTGGGTGCATTTTCCGTCAGGGGCCACGCAGCGAAGCAAGAGCAGCCCCGCCCCCAGGAAATGAGCGGTGGCCGACTTGGGCATCACCTCGAGCTTCATCGACCCCGCACTTTCGTGAGCTGGGGACTCAGGCAGGTTCCGGCCACAGCCGGCACAGCACCGCTCACGGTCTGGAGTTCAGGTAGGGCCACAGCACCTAGGGAAAGCGTTCTCGGACCGCCCACCGCTGGTATCTGACCGGACCCCTCCTCCAATGCTGGCTGGTGTTGAAAGTCTGGCTGTGCTAGGCCTCGCTTCCCATCCGGCTCTAGCTTATTCTGGAGCAATCCGCTGGGCCCGATCAGCTCATCGTGGGATGTAACAGGTGCACCTCGAGCTATGACGCCTTCCAGCTGTAATTTGGAGGGGCTACTAAGCCTGGGTGTCAGCAGACCGGACAGAGGCACGGGAGCGACGGGGGGGGGGAGATGTCTCACTCAGTTGCCAGTTGCCATGTTGGCCATGCCCCTCTTATTTTACAATTCAGAGCACAACAATAGTAGAGCC
The DNA here is from genome assembly GCF_964261635.1 of Lissotriton helveticus. Taxonomy (NCBI): domain Eukaryota; kingdom Metazoa; phylum Chordata; class Amphibia; order Caudata; family Salamandridae; genus Lissotriton; species Lissotriton helveticus. The sequence continues at coordinate 1,621,063,202 of NC_136068.1, read as the reverse complement.
TTCCTACTTCCTCCTGCCAGACTCGGCACTTTTGGACCTCGCAGGACCCGCTGCGCGGGTCCCGCATCGCCCCCTGACACAGGCGTCAGCTGGAGAGAACACATGGGGTGCTCTGTTAGTTACCGGCAGGGCTGCGAGCATTTGCAGGGACTCCAAGGACCAGGAGTCCCTGCGCGCCCTTGGGACCAGCTGGGCTGCTCTCCCTGCCGGCCCCGCCCACCCGCTAGACTACCTATATTTAAAGAAGGCGTAGACCCCGCTGCGCGGGAGCGCGCGGGAGGGCGCCGGGAGAAGCCCGGGACAAGGGCGGGACCATCTTAGGCCAGAAGAGGCCGGGACGGGCCACCCCCCTGGCCGTGCAATTAATAGAGGTAAAAGTACTTTTGTCAAGACATTTCCAGTTCCTGCAAGTGCCTGTTGTTACTCACATCATGTCTTTTAAGGGGGGCCGAAAAACTTCTACTTTGACTAGGGACATGGCTAAGGGGACGATGGTCCACTATTTAATCAAGACTTCACCACCTATTGTCCAACAACCTGCAAGAACAGACCGAGTACGATTGTCTATTGACCGTCCCAATAGTGATTTCACCCCCCCACAGTCAGCTGCCGCATCACAAAATCTATCATTTCTGGAGGAACTTAACAGCGTATGTAAAACCAAGTATGCTGCTGTTACTTCGACATCTGAGCACATTAATGCATCCTTTTGCCCTACAGTTATCTCAAGCCCCCACTCCAATACATTATCTTCACCTTATGGAAATCTCCTGGGTACTTCCCTCTGTCCACCTGAATTAGGTAACACGAACCCTAAAATTACTCTCCCGGATTGTTTTGGTAAAAGACAACGACCAGTGGATAAACACACAGGTAGCCAAGCAAAGCAGAAAAATCTGTCTGCACCCCCAACTTCACCAACCCTGTTGGACCAGTTACAATCTATGATTAACTCTGTGATACAACCTCTGATAGACAGAATGAACAATTTTGGAGATAGGATTGCGGCAATGGAGGAAATAACCAAGTCAAACTCGCTACTCCTAAAAAGCATGGTAGGCCCCAATCACTTACAGCCCTTATGTGACACGGTAGTGCCTTTAACAGCTCCCCTAAATATTATTAATCAACCCCGACAGGTTGTCCCAGGTATGTTAACATCATCCACCGAGAAAGTTCCCGCCAAACCAATAACAGCACACAGTAGCTCCCTTGAAACGAGGCGGAACAAAGTAACTATACCATCCAAAGGGCCACGTCCCAATACAGGGAATATGCCATGTAAATCAAATCACATCCATTTACCACCGGAGGCCGCCCCGTTTGTTTGTGTCCTTTCTGGCGTGCCTGAGCTCACAAATGGTAAAACTGAAAATCAACAGGAGCTAAGAAATAAGGCACTGTTTTGGCTAACAAAGAATAGACCCCTGCCCCCTGACATCGATGGTAGAATACAATGCGTTAGAAGGGTGGGATGGCTGGGTCCACTTCGAAAAGAGAGATCTGGCGATCTGGTGTTGATAAAGTTTATAAATAGCAATGTTGTCCCATACCTCCAGACTTGGAAATCACAGATAGGAGATGGACCTATACACACCTGGGGACTATCTGATTTTTATCCCAGAGAATCACTCCACTCCCATATAAGATCAATGAAGAGAGTAACTTTTGGTTGGGCTGAAACGGCTCCGGGGTGAGGGGTATTAATATTCAGACTCTGACTTGATACACTATTGATTTGGTACCTGACCTTTCTTAAAGATTTTATGCTATAATGTTACTTACTGTAATATGAATTGAAATGTAATGGTGTATATTTTGCTATGTGCTTTTATGATTTTATATTTAAATCGAATAAAGCTTAAGTATTATTATTATTATTATTATAGTAGAGTGTTTTTTGGTCGGTCACTGTTACAGATGCAATTTTAATTTCTAAAGCACTCCAAAACAGCAAAAGTTCAAAGTCCATATGTAAACAAAACGAATAGCCCAAAGATCTGTTACGTAGGTTGATAGATAATGCACACAGCTGACACGTGTTTCGTCGTGTTGATGAATTTTTCAAGGCTTGAAATTGTAATAACCCCGTCTGTCCTTTTCAAATCAAGGGTTTTGACCTCAACAGCCCCCTTTGCATTTAGGAGTAGTATGCGATAGATACAGCCCCTAGGAAATCGAGGCTGCAGGTGGATCCAGAGTTGGATCTAATAAAGAAACAAATGCTCGTAATTGAGCATATTTCATCTCTCCGTTTAAGATGAAAAGAGAGACTCCAGAGAGTACCATGGGCATACGTTGGCCCATTATTCAGTAGGGCAAGACCCGTAGTAATCTGTTAGACAATATCATGGAGATAGCCCATTCAGGGCGTGATTGTCATAATTTCTTTTGCAAGAGGGATTACGAGTTGATACCTGAAAAGAAGTAGTGCTCCACTCAGAGGTAGGATGGAGGATACTTTATTCGTGCCAGTTACAGGGACTCCCCGGCAGCAACTGCCAAGGTAGGAACATTGCACACATCTTGTTCCACGCAGGGAACATTCTAACAACAGAGTTCTAACAATTAAAGGAGCAGGTCCCAACACCCCTCCCCTTCTTCATAGAGAAAAACAAGAAAGATGAGAAAAGAAAGAAAAGAATGAAACAGAGGAGAAATGAGAAAAGGAGAAAGAAAGAAGCAAGGAAGACATCAAAAATACACAGAAGCAAGGATAACAACAAAAGGCAAAACTACCCCATGTTATCATCACGGAACGGGACAGGTAAACATTTCGACCTGGAAGAAACTCTCCTGGAAGGGGCATGATCAGAATTAATAACACCATCCCTCACATGAACATCGGAGGGCACACAGACAGAAGAACCACGTGCGCCAAGTCTGTTATTAACTTTGACAACCATCGGTTTAGGAACAATGGAAACGGAGAATTTGTTCCACACTCTCCCATCCACCAACACCACCACCCGATCCTTCACAACAGACACCCATTTGGGAGAGGAAAAACGAGACTCACCCTTATGAAGAAAACCCAGTTTCCTGATCCTCACCCAATCACCCGCCTTAACATCCAGGGAATGATGAGCACCAGGCCTAGTATCATACTTTGACTGAACAGCGGCTCTAACATCAGTAACTGCAGACATCTTGCTGGTATCAACCCCAAGTCTGGACATCTACTCCTTATTCAATTTTGAACCTGCCACCCTATCTCGAAGCAAAGTAAAAGGAGCAACACCAGTGCTAATATGAGGAGTGGTTCTCACAGCCCACAACATATAACAAAGAGCATTGCGCCAGTGCAAACAGTTTACCAAAGCAAGTTGAAATTGTTCCTTGACAACTCGGTTGAACCGCTCAACTAAACCATTGCTACGAGGGTGATAAAGACACGTACAAATGTGTTTAATCCCTGCCTCTTTGAGAAAGATCTGCATTTCAAAGGAAGTCAATTGCGTGCCAATATCAGACACAAGTTCTTCTGGGAAACCCTCCCTGAGAAAAACATCGTGGAAGAAACTGATAATAGTAGCGGAGTTGGCATTATCCACAAATCTGACCTCAGGCCATAATCAATCAGAACAAGGGCATACTTGGGTAACATCCATTGAGACCAAACGGACCAGCAATATCAAAAGCTAGTTTGGACCAAGGTATATTCTTAACAACAATAGGCTCAACAGGAGAAGGTTGTGTCATTTGAGAATTGTCACTTTTAACACACGTACAACAATCACGTACAAAGTGCTCCACGTCCTGTCTAAAGCTGGCAACCAAAAATCTTGCCTGACCCTACGTTTCATAGCATGAATACCCGGATGACCCTCATGAGCCAAATTCAGAATCTTACAGCGAATAGAGGAGGGAACCTCAAGCAGACCACCCCTACGTAACACACCATCCACAACAGATAATTCGTCTTTTACCCTTATATAGGGTACCAACTTGGGAGGACAATCGTTATCACAGGGCCACACACCAGATAAATAATCAAGGATTTTCTTAATAACGCCATCCTCAGAAATGCTGACTAACCACTCACACTCAGATAGAGCACAACCCACTGTGTGTTCCAAGGAAGATACTGCACAGACAATTTCCAAATCATCACGTTCAAAAACATCATTATTCGCACAGAGGGGCAGACGAGACAAACAATCAGCCACATGATTCTTAACACCAGGCACATATTCGAGACGATAGCGAAACTCCTGAAATCTAAATTGCCACTTGGCCACACGTGGCATAGCTCTACCACCGCCCATGGTAGTGAATAAATCAACCAAAGGTTTATGGTCTGTCCTTAGAATGAATTCATTGACCCATAGAAAGTTCTTAAAATGCTGTACACCCCACCACAAACCTAGTGCTTCCTTCTCAATTGTAGTGCCTTCTGCACCCCTCAAAGTTCTAGAAGCGAAGGCAATAGTTTCCTCACGACCATCACTTCTTTTATGAAGAAGAACAGCACCTAGACCAACATTGCTAGCATCAGTTGATATGATACATAAATCATTGATATTGAACAGTTTAAGCGGACCAGCTTGAACAATCTCATTCTTAATCGATACAAAGTTATTTTGACAATCCTCATCCCATACGAATTTGACATTTTTCTTAAGCAAATTGCGCATGGAAGCAGTCTTGGTGGAAAAATTACTGACAAATTTCGCATAATATTCCTCCAGCCCCAAATATGAACGAAGTTGGTCTCTATTCATGGGCGTGGGAGCATTTTGGATAGCATCAATGATCTTAAATTTGGGCTCGATACCATTGTGAGAAATGTGGTGACCCAAGTAATCAACACCATTTTGCAAAAACTTACATTTATCAGCCCTCAACGTTAACCCACTTGCTTCAATAATACTTAAAACATGTTTGACCCTCTCATCATGTTCAAGTTCGTTCTTCCCATGAATAAGGATATCATCTTGGAAGAAAACAACTCCAGGAATATCCTTAAATAAGTTTTTCATTAACCTTTGAAAAACAGCCGAAGCTGAGGCAAGGCCAAAGAGCATCCGGATGTAACGGTAAGCACCTTCGGGGGTTACGAAAGAAGTCAAGTGTCTAGACTCCTTACTGAGTTTGATCTGGTGGTATGCAGAAGAAATGTCTAGGGAAGTAAAAAATTTAGCACTGTCCAGTGTGGTTAATCACTCATTAATATTAGGAAGGGGTTGACGATCGACACAGATGTTAGCGTTTAGGTCTCTCAAATCAACACACATCCTAAGACAATTATCCGATTTTCGTGCCAAAACAATCGGTGCAAGCCATTCAGAACCCTCAATGGGTTCAATAACTCCAGCTGAACATAAACGTTCCAATTCATTTTTAAGTTCAGGACGAAGACTCAAAGGCACCTTGCAAACTTTGTGTGCCATAGCCTTAGCACCATCCTTAAGAATGATCTGGTGTTGGAAACCTTTGAGTTTCCCTAACTTACCATTAAAAATCTTAGGAAACATATGTTCCTACTTGACGCCAGATAATTGGGTCACCATATGAGCAGCAGGAGAACCAGGAATAGATTTGTAAAACTCACTACGAGAAATGACCATGTCAGGATGATTTGGATCCAGCACAATGTTAAGGGCACCTTGCTCATCCCAACCTAAAAGATTAGCACCCTCTTTGACCACAAATACAGTACAAGAAGTAAGATCAGAATGGAATCTAAGATTAGCAACAACGTTTCCTAAAACCTCAACCCTTTTCCCCCCATAAGCAAAAATTTTAATACTGGATTGTCCTAGCTGCACATTTCCTATTTTATCACAATCCGCTGCATTGATCAAAGTAAAAGGAGAACCAGAATCGGCCAAGAAACTTAGACAGGTATCATTCACAGAGATATGACAAGAAGGAGTTTCCTTTTGGGAACACCACCTAAAGCAGATAACTCCACAACCCCATCACCACGAAATACAGAGGAGGACAACATAAGTAATTCGTAGCTCTCCTCATCAGAGTCATCAGCAATGGCTTTCACAGAATCATCCTGGTTCCTCTTGGAGGAAGCAAATTTACACATCCTAGAGTAATGACCCTTCTTCCCACAATTGTAACAAGTCTGGTTTAAAGCAAAACAGAATTTAGCATTGCCAAGATGTGTAGTGCTACCACAACGGAAACACACTACATCCTTCTGTTCAGTCTTGGTCTTGTTAGAAGTCACAGCGGAGGAACGTGGAACACCAGGAAGAGAAGGCTTTGCAACCGAAGGCGACTTAGTGGGTTTGGAAGTGGACTTCAATAACTTTACCTCGGTAGAAGAGGGGGAATTGCTCATTTCCTTCACGCAAAACTGAGAATGTTCAATGGATCTAGCAAGAGTAAGAGCAGTTTCCAAGTCAGGATCATCAGAAGATAATAACTTCTCTTGGATTTTTTTGTTGGAGGTTTTTTCAATTAATTGATCCCGAATGATTTCATCCCTGAACTCTATATAATTACAATTGACAGCAAGAATCCTGAGCGCAGCCACAAAATCATCAATCGATTCCCCAGGAGTTTGAGAACGCTGGAGAAATTTGTGACACTCGAGAACAACGTTCCTTTTGGGACTAAAACGTTTGTCTAACGTTTTGATGATCGTAGCATAATCATCCACCACCCAGGAGTCACCACTATCTCCAACACTTACTAAAGAGCTCACGGTTTCCATGGGTAAAGTTTTTAAAACACTTCTGCCTTCAGCACCAAAGTTATAAATTAATAAAGCCTTCTTTTTCTTAGAAGTAAAAGTCTCTCCATCAATTGCCTCTAGATACGCCTCAAAAGTGTCCTTCCAATCATCCCACTTCACAGGAGGCATACTAGCGGACTGTAAAAAGGGTGGAGGTGCCAAAACGTGATCCTTAGTGGCACGTGGGTGAGTTGCTGCCCCACACTAATACCAACAATGAAAAGACGAACCCTGTAAAATGAAAACAAGTGTAATCAAATCACAACAAAGAAACACATAGTGATGTGCATCATAAGGAATGCTGTGCACATCAGCGGTGAAAAGTAGTGTAGACTGACGTTAGAAATGCAGCTGTGCAAAACAGTAAAAATGAGATGCAATAGCAGGCGCTGTTGAGCACATGAGAAAAGGGCGGTGCACGTCAGCGGAAGGAAATTTGAGGCTGAATGAAACACAGATGTGTAGAACAACCAAAGTGTACACGCAGCAAGTAAAAACTGTGCGCATCAGCTAAAGTGAAGTTCAACGCCAATATGACTGTCGCTGTTGGTCGGCTGAACGCACTGAACATAAAGCTGTGCGCATCAGCGAAGTTGCTATGGAAATGGCAACCCAAAATGGCCGCACGCAGCATCTGTACGTCGCGTGAACGTCAGGCAGGACGTACAGGACGGAAGTCAGGCAAACGTGGTGACGCGAGAGCAGGAACGGCTCGATCGCGTATCAGGGGCAGATTGAAGAAAAGTACCTCAAAATGCTGACCACGCAGATCCCCAGGCATCCAGGATGCAACAGAGGCCACCACAACTACAGGAGAGAGGCTGGAATCGCCGAAAAGGTGGCAAACGAAGCGCAGAACTCGGTGGTCTCAAGAAGTCATTCAAAACAAAACGGCTGATTGCAGTACTTCGATCCAATGATGGGGAGGCTGAAACTGGCATCAATCGTCGCCAGTGAAAAGAAGTAGTGCTCCACTCAGAGGTAGGATGGAGGATACTTTATTCGTGCCAGTTACAGGGACTCCCCGGCAGCAACTGCCAAGGTAGGAACATTGCACACATCTTGTTCCACACAGGGAACATTCTAACAACAGAGTTCTAACAATTAAAGGAGCAGGTCCCAACAATAACTTCATTACATTTTTGTTTTTATATTTTGAAAAATGACAAGAAATGATCATGTTGATTATAGTATATCCAAAAAGGTATATAATATATACATTTTTATATACATATACTTGTATTAAGAGCTATACATATTAATATGGCCGACACCGGTACATGAACAGATAAATAAATTGTAGTCCATTTTCCATTGTTTATTCACTGTCGCTGTCCAATGAAATCATGGCATGATATAATGTGGAATTGTAGTCACGGACACTGAGATTTACAAAGCAAGTATTGGGAAATGTGTCTGTCAGTTTTTCGGTTGCCTTTTATGAATTGAATAAAGGATTGATTATTTGGAGCCCGAGAGTGCACGGTGTACCTTTGTAGGGGGTTTAAGTGTGTATATATATATATATATATATATATATACATATATACACATATATATATATACATATATACACACACACACACACATTATATATATATATATATATATATTCACTGAAAAAACCATAGGTTATACACCATATATAGTTAGGAATTAGCATTTAAAAAACCTTATTTTACTCACACAAAACCATTGAAATTCCATATATAGTTAGTTGCACTAACTATATATCGCGCACCCGCAATCCACTGCTGATCATGTCACATATTACATCATTCATGACATGGTCAGTGACATCACTGATGACATCACTGATGACATCTCAAATGACATCACTGATGACATCTCAAATGACATCACTGATGACATCACTGATGACATCTCAAATGACATCACTGATGAGATCACTGATGACATCATCCAGTGACTGTGTGTTTCTGTAAAGTTTAAATATGTTTTACATATTGAAGAATGAGTAGATGTATAAGTGTCTGGACGAAGGATTTAGTAGGTGCATGACTGAATGTATGAGTGAGTGATTAAATGTGTCTCACTGAGTGCATGGGTTAGTGAGTAAACTGTCTTAATTTGTGCATCATTATGTCTGTTGTTCTGTAAACTGCTGCATGTGTTGATCAGTAGCTATATGATTAACTATATGGGTTATTGATTGATTGTCCAAGTATTTGTATAGGAGACTGAGTGTGTGTGTGGCTGGCTGGGAGGTGTGTGACTCTGTGCAGATCAATGTGTACTTGTATCAATGATTGTATAAGAAAGTAAGTATGTGTTAGTATATGTTTGAAAATGTAAGATGCTCTATGTTTAACTGTATAGACAAGAAAATGGAAGTGTGATTGATTCTTTACAGGACTGACTAGGTGTGTGAGTAACTCCATGGATGAGTGGCAGAGTGTAAGTGTCTGTATAGGTGTATGAGTGCATATGATAGTGTTGTAAAGATGAGTGATTGTATGTATGAATGATTGTATGGGTGAATGAGTGAATGTGTGTGTAGACGTAGGAATCAGTGAGTACGTATGTAGTAACTAGTATTGGTGTGTCAATGGTTTCAAAAATTATACTCTGTATTTAACACTGGGTGAAACAGAGGTTATATTAAAACGTGAGGAGATGCATTGTATTGTCACATGAATGATATCATCAGTGATGTGGTCATTGATGTCAAATGAGATGTCATCAGTGATCTCATCAGTGATGTCATTTGAGATGTCATCAGTGATGTCATCAGTGATGTCACTGACCATGTCATGAATGATGTAATATGTGACATGATTAGCAGTGGATTGCGGGTGCGCGATATATAGTTAGTGCAACTAACTATATATGGAATTTCAATGGTTTTGTGTGAGTAAAATAAGGTTTTTTAAATGCTAATTCCTAACTATATATGGTGTATAACCTATGGTTTTTTCAGTGAATTTTCAAGGTTTTGTAAATGCTAATTCCTAACTATATATGGTCTATAACCTATGGTTTTTTCAGTGAATTTCAATGGTTTTTTAATAGCAAATATCATAAGCTGTCGAATGTCAAGTACGTGGTAAGTGAAAACATTTTCGTGTTTATGCACACTGATCTGCTTTGAATGGTGCCCCCCCCCCTCATTTCTATTAGGAGTACTCTCTCTTTGCAGATAGTGAAAGGTAGTTAACGCAGGCCTTTGCCCCTGTTGTAATCCGTCGTGCCTGCTTCTCTCTCCATTTGATTGATTGTTATCCAAGTATTTACTGTTTTAGAATTAGTTCTCTTTGGTTCATTCTCTATTTACAAACAAACACAGAGTCGCAATACTCTGTTTAGTCTTTGCAGATAACGAAAAATCGTGTAAAAAAAAAGAAAAGGAATCGAGCAAAATCAGTAGGCCACTAATGGGATCTCTTTTTGACCTCGCTAAAATAGAAACATTAGGAACAACCCCTCATGACAAATACAAAACTAGTGAGATGAACTGAACTCCACACAATGATGGCTGCAAAACAGCTCGGCTCCGCCACCCACCCCGCCCAAAATAACGATAAAGAGCGGCTGCCATGATTGGTTGCGGAATGGCCACAACGGAGCTACGAAATGGTGCTGCTCTCATGCTAACCCCAGCTTCGGTCTGAAACATCCAGAAACACTGTAGACTACCAATTCGATCAGTTCCGGTAGCGCCCCAATGTAACCCGGTAGAGAAGAACTAGCCCTCCCCTCTTTGACTGATGGTTCTTGTTGCCTGTCCTTTCTGTTGTCATTTAACAGAACTATTTAGCCTGCTGAAAGGGGTTGTGTTTCGACCGCTGGTTGGTGGAGACATTTTGACTATATTCTGGACCTGCGTTGTCGCGTAATGCGTCATATGACGCGCCGCGTTAGCGCATCCGGAAGTCATCCGGGGCGCGCAGCGCGTAACGTAAGCATAACAAGTCATGTGACTTGTTAATAAAACTTTTCATTGGTTCATTTTACTTTTCTTATTCTAATGATGAAAGCCTTGGTCATATCACCTACAAATTACGCTTTTAATTACTTCCGAACATTATTTTCTCTTAAATATATGTTATAATGTTCCAGGCTAATGTACTTTCCCGGAAATTTTACAACTGTCCTGCAAGTAAAATATATTCTTTTTTCGAGAAAAAGAGCGTTTCTTCGTCCCATGACGGAGCCGTTGAGCAAAAGAGGGTCGACCTGCTGTCTTAGTCGCCGATACGCCTGAATATGAGATTCTTATCGATCACTTTATGTTGCAGGAATAGAAAACACAACAGCCCTTGACCATTTATCTTTACTGCGTTCCTTCGTATTATACCTTTTACCCTTCATGTAATTGGTCTGCTTTATTTCACTTGCCTTTTAATGATTCTAAAACAGTGACTATTATTAAAAACTTTACCAATGTATACACTACTACCATGTTTTCTTTTAAAAACCTTTATTGTGAAAATTTCATTATACAAATACGAGCCTATAACCACGTGGGCCTGCCACGGAGCAAACTGTAATCGTATATGATGAATAGACATTTACACTGTAGAGGAACGTAACGGGCGGGCCATTAGGTTGCAAAAACTAAGGTGTCTAACAGTTACGGAATCGGTGGACGTACATTTTATAATTAAAATACGACAGGGCCAGTTACAATAAAATTATCTAGATATACATTTGCGGGCAAGTACCATGGGTGACGTTAATTCGAATTTTCAACAGTACAGTAATCAATAACACATCAGAACTTAATATCAATAGGGATGTCGAAATATTCAATCAATTCTCGTCCCCGCCCGCCATGTGCTTCAAAACTGCATACGTATCTCGTGATTTCAAGGTTCTGCAACCAGTACACAACAAGGAGTTACGAGTCCCATTTATTCCGGCGCCATTTTGGGCGAGGACGGGCAGGTCCAGGATATAGTCAAAATGTCTCTACCAACCATCGACTATGATGATGTTCATATGCTGTATTTATTAGAGTAACACTCATCTGCCCACATGAAATTAATTTACCACAATCTAAACATGTCATTTTAATCTTTCCAAAGTTCTTCTAAATATTTGGGACCGTTTCCCTTGCCTCTGAAGCTCTCAGTGCCACTTCTTTGATGAATGTACTAGCAGGTCAGGGGTTCTCCTCCAAATCTCTCTTTTATGCAGCACTATAATTAATTGGTGCCACCTCTCCATATGACGATGCATGGTATAGTTACCACAACTATATATTTTTTCGGTTCCTCTGGAGAGTTCATCGTGGCAGATGAAGCGTGTAACATACCGGGCATTTACCTTTTTTTGCATGTACAGGAAAGGAAAAAAAAATCGAGCGTTCGAGTTCTTAGGTGTCCCAGGGCCATTTTAGTGGACCAGGCCCAAATCCAAAGAACAGCTATCTCACAGGCTAATGGGGCGACCCACGCCGAGTTTCAGCATTGTAGGATGACCACACAAGTACAGCAACTTGCTAGACATCACCTCGGTGCCATCCGGATCTCGGCGCCCCACTGCAGATGAAGTGCCTCTCAACTATGAAACCACCACGGTGACATCCGGATCTTGGCGCGTTGTGCTGCCTTCGGCCTATTCGCACATCGGTCCGCTACTGACGCCATCTCACAGGCTAATGGGGTGACCCACGCCGAGTTTCAGCATTGTAGGATGACCACACCAACTTGCTAGACATCACCTCGGTGCCATCCGAATCTTGGCATCTCAACGCCTAGTGGTATCTTCCATACAGAAAATATTGTTACGCTGCCTTTGGCCCCATTCGCACATCAGTCCGCAACTTAGACATCACCTCGATGCCATCCGGATCTTGGCATCTCAGCGCCTTGTGGTGTCAGTCAGAAAATATTGTTGCGCTGCCTTTGGCCCCATTCGCACATCAGTCCGCTACTGACACCATCTCACAGGCCAATAGGGCGCCCCACGCCGACTTTTACCATTGTACGATGGCCACACCAGTGGCACAACTTCCTAGACATCACCTCGGTGCCATCCTAATCTTGGCATCTCAACGCCTAGTGGTATCTTCCATACAGAAAATCTTGTTACGCTACCTTTGGCCCCATTCGCACATCGGTCCGCAACTTAGACATCACCTCGGTGCCATCCGGATCTTGGCATCTCAGCGCCTTGTGGTGTATTCTCTTCAGAAAATATTGTTGAGCTGCCTTTGGCCCCATTCGCACATCCGTCCGCAACTTACACATCACCTCGGTGCCATCCGGATCTTGGCATCTCAGCGCCTTGTGGTGTCTTCTACTCCGAAAATATAGTAGAAAATATTGTTGCGCTGCCTTTGGCCCCATTCACACATCAGTCCGCTACTGACACCATCTCACAGGCCAACAGGGCGCCCCACGCCGACTTTTACCATTGTACGATGGCCACACCAGTGCCACAACTTGCTAGACACCACCTCGGTGCCATCCGGATCTTGGCATCTCAGCGCCTTGTGGTGTCTTCAAATCAGAAAATATTGTTGCGCTGCCTTTGGCCCCATTCGCACATCGGTCCGCTACTGACGCCATCTCACAGGCCAACGGGGCGCCCCACGCCGACTTTCAACATTGTAGGATGGCCACAGAAGTGCGACAACTTACTAGACACCACCTCGGTGCCATCCGGATCTTGGCGCGTTGTGCTGCCTTCGACCTATTCGCACATCGGTCCGCTACTGACGCAAACTCACAGGCCAACGGGGCGCCCCACGCCGACTTTCAGCATTGTAGGATGGCCACACCAGTGCGGCAACTTACTAGACACCACCTCGGTGCCATCCGGATCTTGGCGCGTTGTGCTGCCTTCGGCCTATTCGCACATCGGTCCGCTACTGACGCAAACTCACAGGCCAACGGGGCGCCCCACGCCGACTTTCAGCATTGTTGGATGGCCACACCAGTGCGACAACTTACTAGACACCACCTCGGTGCCATCCGGATCTTGGCGCGTTGTGCTGCCTTCGGCCTATTCGCACATCGGTCCGCTACTGACGCAAACTCACAGGCCAACGGGGCGCCCCACGCCGACTTTCAGCATTGTAGGATGGCCACACCAGTGCTGCAACTTGCTGGACACCACCTCGGTGCCATCCAGATCTTGGCGCGTTGTGTTGCCTTCGGCCTATTCGCACATCGGTCCGCTACTGACGCCGCCTCACGTGCCAACGTATTTTCTCCTAATTTTACACCCTATGCCGCTTAACAGGTCATGTGACTTGTTTATAAAACTTTTCATTGGTTCATTTTACTTTTGGTTTCCTAATGATGGAAGGCTTGATCATGTGACCTAAAAACAACACTTTTCATAGGATGAAAACTTTTTTTTTTCCCCAAACGATGAAAGCCCCACCTTGTTTCTGGATGTTTCAGACTGAAGCTGGCGTCAGCATGAAAGCACCACCATCTCGTAGCTCAGTCGTGGTCATTCCGCGAGCAATCATGGCAGCCGCTCCCCACCAGAAGCCTGCAGGAGTCGGAGCCCCCAAAACTTTTGATGAATTCTCAAGGCGGAGGGGACGCTTTCGAGAATGAGGTCCAAGACCTAGCAGACAAGCGTCCGATTTCCAAGGTGTCCCAGGGCCATTTCAGTGGACCAGGCCCAAAAAGGAAACAGCCTGCCGCCATTTTGAGAGTCCTGTGACAGCCGCCTATCACTGCACCGCAAGAGTGGGCGCAACTCAGCTGAATTGCGGCTTTTGACACAGTGGACCAAAAACGGACGGAATGGCAACTGAAACGGTAAAGGGGCGCCCCACTACAACAGATGACACTCCACCTGGAGAGGCCCGTTCACGCCGCCTCCCCCGGGGCGCTCCACGCCGTTATTCGGAGCAGCATTGTAGGATACCAAAACCAGTGCGGCAACTTACTGGACATCACCTTGGTGCCATCGTTCTGCTGCCTTGGAACTATTCGCGCAACAGTTTGCTACTGATGACCCACCCCCCGCGACGCCCCATGCCGTTATTTGCTGGGTGGCAACTTACTAGACATCACTTTCGTGTCATCTAGATTTCAACGCGTTCTGCTGCCTTGGAACTATTCGCACAACAGTTTGCTACTGATGACCCACCCCCCGCGACGCCCCACGCCGGAAATCTGGACGTTGTGCTGCGTTGGGACTATTCGCACAGCCGACCGCTACTTCGTTGTTTTTCCCTAAAAATGTTTATATGTTATTACTATTTTTGTTTTCTTGTATATATTTATAAATTATTAAAGTTTTATAATCTTACTACTTTGTCGGAGTGCTATATATTTTTAATGTGACACATAATTGTAAAAACTTTGATGTACAAACAGTCATCCCTGGAATCTTCCGCTTCAGGCTCGGTCCCCTCCCCAATCACAATACAGGATGGTTTTCAGATAATAGCAACGCTTCTGCTGTGACGAATCTCATCGAGTGTGGGCCTTGATCTACTATAACTCCTTTGAAGAGGGGTGATTCTTTACAGCTGTGGCCATAAACTACATCTGCAGGGCTAGCTGATACCCTAGGACCAGCCTGGACAATCGGACACAGAGGAAAAGGAGTGTCAGAGGGTGCGGTAGTGAATAGGGCGAAAGGGAGGTGTCGGGCGGGCACAGGGTGTGATTCTCAGGGAACAGCAGCGCAGATGGGGGAGGTTTATTACCCATGCATAAGACAGAGAGCGGGGGTGACCACTGCCTGGGGGAGATGTTTGCGAGGGTGGGGAGCCATGCTAAGGATCGACAGCGTGCACAGAGTGGGTCTGGTCAAGGCATCTAAAATGGCTGCCGTGCACGACAAAAGTGTGGCATTTGAAAAAAGACAAGATGGCGCAGACAATGTTTTTCAACACTTCCTGATTTCCTTCCAATCGAACGTTAACAGACGTTGGGGCATATTACCAAAGTTAAGCGATATTTATCCCTAACGATGCTTAGCAACGATTTTTTTACCGTCAGAAATTATCGCAGATAAACCTTGCTATTATCAAGGTTTATCGGAAATACGATAAAAAACGACCGCAATGCATTAATATCGCTGAAAACTCAGCGATATTCAGGCATTACCGAGCTAATGCTCTTAGCCATGTTATCCACCTCCCATTGGATAACATGGCTAAGAACTGCTCAGGGCAGGTGGTAGCTTTTAGAGATATTCGCCCTTATCTCGAATATTTCCAAAAGTTGATAATAGGAGATAGCGATGTTAGCGACTGTTTCCAGTCGCTAACATCTTGGCATGCCCACTTTGCATGTCATTAGTGATAAATATCACTCACATGCAAAGTGGGGCCCAAGATGGTCGCTATCTTCTACTAGCCGTCGCTAACTGGTGTTAGCAACAGCTAGGTAATACACATATAATTTTATCTCCGCGAAGCGGAGCACTGTTACAGATATATATCTTGTTTCTGAACGTTAATTTCTCAAAATGCACTGAAGCACATATATTGAGACCTAGCAAAGGCACATCGGGCTACCAGTCCCTACAATTTTGCCAAGTTTCGTGCAAATCCATTCAGCTGTTCGATCCTACCGAGAGACAAGATGGCGGCCGCTACGGACTGTTTGGAATGTTTACAGACACCGGAGAGCCAATCAGCTTCGCTTCGCAAAGCTCCGTAACGCGAAAAGTACGCGAAGCGGTGCGCTGTTACAGATATATACCTTTTTTTGAACGTTAATTTCTCAAAATCCACTGGAGCACATATATTGAGATCTAGCAAAGGCACATCGGGCTACCAGTCCCTACAATTTTGCCAAGTTTCGTGCAAATCCATTCAGCTGTTCGATTATTATTATTTTTATTTTTTTTTGCCCCGCGGGGCCCTTTTAAAACCTCCACATCAAACCTAGGGGGTGAGCGACAATGTACTATGCCCCCTTATGGTCATTTGCCCCTTCGCTTCGGCCTCCTCTTGTCTCTCGATCCTACCGAGAGACAAGATGGCGGCCGCTACGGACTGTTTGGAATGTTGACAGACGCCGGAGAACCAATCAGCTTCGCTTCACAAAGCTCCGTTGCGCGAAAAGTCCGCGAACCAGAGCGCTGCCCGGTCCGCTGTTACAGATATATATCTTTTTTTAAACGTTAATTTCTCAAAATCCACTGGAGCACATATATTGAGACCTACAAAAGGCACATCGGGCTACCAGTCCCTACAATTTTGCCAAGTTTCGTGCAAATCCATTCAGCCGTTCGGGCTAAAAGTGAGGCCAACCGCCCTATGGAAAACTCAATGTTAAAAACACGTTTTGGGACCCCCCTTTTTTCTCGGCCCCCACTGGACGAACCCCCCCCCAAATTTTCAAGGGCTGCTCAGAAACAAAATGTGCCATTTTCCTGAAAATTTCAGCTAATTCCGTCCACAAACGCCAAAGTTATTAGACATAGAATTTTCAAAAAACCCATAGAGAAAAAATCCTAACTATATATACCTACTGGCGACCGCCAGTAGGTAATATATATATATATATATATATATATATATATATATATATATATACACAGTGTCACCAGCAATAGAAATTTACAAGTATAGGGCACAATCTGTGATCCTCTATGATGCAGAGCTTTGGGGGGTTGATGGTCAGGTAGTGTTGACCAGGGAGGAGAACAAATTCCTGAGAATGTTGCTAAAATTACTGACACACACACACCATTGACTACCATTTTCTTTGACACAAATATCAAGCGCATTGTTCATCAAGCTGCGCTAAGACCAATGTTGTTCTGGGTCAGCTTATGGACCACATCGGAACTTAAAAATTACAAAGATGGGTAATCGAGATATTGCAATTTGATCACAACATTTGGCTTCCCTGGGTTCGAAATATTCGAACCTAGTTTTATAAACTAGGTTTGAATAGTTACTAGGACGCTCTCGAGTCTCTTTCGCGGCTATCAAAATCAGTATTAAAAAGCACATATTGGATGCACATAGGAAACAGTATACATCACTCTTCAAAGCTAGGGAGGTTGACATTGCAGGTTATATCCACCAAACCACGGCCTGCCTTTGAGGAATATTTAGACGAAATACATTCTTCGATGGCCAAAACCCTGTATATTATGTTCCGCTTTGATGACTAACATCCCTCGCTTTGATTCATTTACGCCTATTTCCCTGGAGGATTCCCACCAGGCCATCTTAACAATAAAATCTGGTTCTCCATTTGATCCCTGCCCGCCCATGGTCCTGCGGACCTTGGTCGAGGAGATAAATCCAACTGTCAACAGCATTATTAACTCTTCAATGGCCACAGCAGTCATTCCAGGTGACTGGAATTGGGCAGCAGTTATGCCACTTCAGAAAAAAGCCCTGCCAGACCCAACCACTCTGTCCAACCTGCGTCCTATTTCCCTACTCCCTGCGGTATTCAAGCTGACCGAAAAATTCGTCAATCACCAACTTACGAGTTTTTTGGAGGAGAATAACATCCTGCACTCCAACCAATCAGGGTATCGATCCAAACATTCGACTGAATCTGCTTTATTGTTTTCTGCAGAGACTTTACGAATGGCACTGGACCAAGGGAAGAAGGCCGTCTTGATTTTACTCGACCTATCGACGGCCTTCGATACGGTCTCACATTCTATCCTGATTGACCGGCTGGACAACGCAGGCATAGGAGGAGTGGTGCTGGCATGGCTTACAAACTTCCTCTCCCAGAGACGTCAGGTTATAGTACTAGGTGATTTTGAGTCTGAAGAAAAGGTTATCAGTTCAGGGGTACCACAGGGCTCTAGTTTGAGCCCTGTTCTATTCAATCTTTATATGGTTCCCCTGATTGAACTGATCGCCTCCTTCCAGATTGAAGTCATATCGTACGCTGACGATACACAGATGATGCTGGTGTTGGATAGGGGGCTGCCTGGGGCTGAGGAAAATCTGATGAACTGCCTCACGGCTACATTTGAGTGAAGAAACCTACAGCTCCTGAAGAAACCTACAGCGGACCCCACCGATCTCAAAAACTTCCGCCCCATCTCGCTCCTCCCTTTTCCTGCTAAAGTCATCGAGAAGATCGTCAACAGACAGCTGACCGCCTTCCTCGAGACGAACGGATCCCTCGACCCCTCGCAGTCCGGCTTCAGAGCCAACCACAGCACCGAGACCGCCCTCATCGCAGCCACCGACGACATCCGGACCCTGCTCGACAAGGGGGAAACAGTGGCCCTCATCCTCCTGGACCTCTCCGCTGCGTTCGACACGGTCTGCCACCGCACCCTAGTCCAGCGCCTCAGCAACATCGGTATCCAAGAGAAGGCACTGGAGTGGATCATCTCGTTCCTCGCCGGAAGAACACAAAGAGTCCGCCTCCCCCCGTTTCGCTCCGAGGCCACCAAAGTCATCTGCGGCGTCCCGCAAGGATCTTCACTCAGCCCCACCCTCTTCAACATCTACATGAAACCTCTCGCAGCCATCGCACGCCAGCACAACCTCAACATCATCTCTTACGCCGACGACACCCAGCTGATCTTCTCCCTCACCAGAGACCCCGACACCGCCAGAACCTGCCTACACGAAGGGATGAAAGACGTCGCCGAGTGGATGAAGGACAGCCGCCTGAAACTGAACTTGGACAAGACGGAAGTCCTCATCCTGGGATCTTCGCCCTCCGCCTGGGACGACTCCTGGTGGTCCCCAGCCCTGGGCACCGCACCCAAGCCAACCGACCACGCACGCAACCTGGGCTTCATCCTGGACCCCTCCCTCTCGATGACCAGACAAGTCAACGCCGTCTCCTCATCGTGCTTCAACACCCTGCGTATGCTTCGCAAGATCTCCCGCTGGATCCCGACCAAGACCAGGAAGACTGTCACCCAGGCACTCGTCACCAGCCGACTGGACTACGGAAACGCCCTCTACGCCGGAACCACAGCCAAGCTACAGAAAAGACTCCAGCGAATCCAGAACGCCTCCGCCCGACTCATCCTGGATGTCCCCCGACGCAGCCACATCTCCAGCCACCTGAGGAACCTGCACTGGCTCCCCGTCGACAAGAGGATCACGTTCCGGCTCCTCACCCACGCACACAAGTCTCTCCACGACCTGGGCCCCAAGTACCTCAATGACCGCCTGACCTTCTACACGCCCACCCACCAGCTACGGTCCACCAGCCTCGCCCTCGCAGCCGTACCACGCATCCGAAGAGCCACTGCCGGAGGAAGATCCTTCTCTTACCTGGCTGCCAAGACTTGGAACTCCCTCCCCATCCACCTTCGGCTCACCCAGGACCATCTCGCCTTCAGGAAACAACTCAAGACCTGGCTGTTCGAGCAGTAGCATACCCCTCCCCCTAAGCGCCTTGAGACCCTCCCGGGTGAGTAGTGCGCTATACAAATGGCATGATTGATTGATTGATGAATAACAATCACCTCAAATGTAACTCAGGGAAGACAGAAATATTGCCCTTTGGATCCCATAATCTGTTCTCCCCTAAACAATGGTGGCCTGAGGGAGCAGAAGCCCCCCCTAATACCATTTCCACTGCGCGAAATCTGGGCATCAAGTTTGATGACCAACTTTCCTTCAAACAGCAAGCGGTGAGTGTGGCTAGCTCATGTTTCCAGATTATTAAATCATTGAGGAAGTTTTTTGACCTTCTCCCTTTGGCAGCCAGGAAGACAGTGGCAGTAGCATTGATAACATCTAGACTGGACTACTGCAATAGCCCTTATGTAGGTACCAACAAAGCAGTGCTCTATAGGCTGCAGATGGTCCAGCATGCTGCTGCCCGCCTGGTACTTCGCTGGTCGAGAAGGTCTTCTGCCTCTGCTGCACTCAGGATCTTACATTGGCTGCCCATTCTTAAGCGTGTCTTATTCAAGGTCCTGGTTATCACCTTTAGAGCCTTTCAGTTACAAGGACCGAGATATTTGTCAAATGGCTTCAAACACTATCTGCCAACACGCTGTTTGAGGTCTCTCAACCAGAATTTTCTGGTAACTCCCAGATTTAGATTGGCCACTAAAGGAGGGAAATCTCTTTTTGTACTGGGCTCAAGAGCTTGGAATAAATTGCCAGCTCAGCTTCGGCGCACAGCTAAGGAGAGTGAATTCAGGAAACTTTTGAAGACATGGATCTTCTCACTCTCTGATGTGGCCTGTAGAGCACTAGTGTAAAGCCTGTAATTCGTTGAGATTGTCTTTTGACCACAAACCTTTTCCAGCTGGGTTGGGTGTTGAGCGCCAAGATGCTCCGGGGAGCGATAGTAGCGCTATATAAGTGTGAGTTTACATTACATTACATGTTTTGAGAACAAAACACAATACATCAAAGTGGACGGGTAGCAAAACAGGTGATAGGGATGGTCTCTGTTCCCTCTCTCCCAAAATGCTATTGAAAATGATTTCCATATACTATTCTTTTGTCCAATTTATGCTACTTCTAGGGAAAAGTGGATTAAACCATTATGCCGGAATATGTGATTTAGAACACATTTCGAAGCTCTGAGAATGTTAAAAGTAGATAAATCCTAGAAAATAGTTTTTAGTCTAAGCAGATATTTAGCTGCAGTAAACCTTACCCACATTAGAAAGGGTCTGGAACTCTGATGGCTGTTTTCTTTTTTTGGGTTGTATTCTCCTTCTGGACATAGGCTCTATTTGCACTCTAATATCGTCAGCAGTCATCATCTGCACCTTATACATCTTAATAAGTCTTGAAACTATAGGATTACCCCTGGTTGCACAATTGTTTATCTGCCAAACCAGAAGTTGATTATTGCACCAACTGCACTGTAATTTCTTCTGCCTATGTATTGTATAAGATTTGTCAAAATTGCTCTTTTTTGCACTGTAACCCCTTCGCCGTGGGGCTAATTCCCCCCCGGCGCTGGGGGGACGGGGGACGTGCGCAACTCCACGGTGCTTGTGATGAGCTCAGCTCGTCACGCTGCACGGTGGCGCTGTGCTCATGACGAGTTGAGCTCGTCATGACCACACCCGTTTTCGTGGAACGCTCAGCACAGCAGGGGAATTATCCCCGCGTGTGAGCGCCATGGGGGTCATGACAAGCTCAGCTCGTCACGAGCACAGCGCAACCGTGCCTCATGACGAGCTGAGCTCGTCATGAGCACGGGAGGGGTAAAGTTCGAAATCTAATATTTTTTTAATTACTTATTTATTATGTTTTAACTTTGTAAAATGTATATGTGTATCTTAATGGTTTCTTTCTAAACCGAATAAAGATTAATGCATATATATATATTGAGAGAGAGAGAGAGAGAGAGAGAGAGAGGGAGAGTAAAAACAATTTTTATTTAACAGATGTACTGTCTTGCGAGTGAGAAATGATGGAACGCTTTTGGCTGTTGATGTACTCCGTAGAACTGTGACGTATTAGAGCGGGATGCAATGAAGGCTGGTTTATAATGTTGAGTTCGCAGTTACACGCAGACAAATAACGATGTGCATTGATGAGTACTCAGGCTTGGGAGGATGCTACAGGTTCGCAATGTGAATATGGGGCTGAGGACAGGCAGAACGCGGCGGAGATATACAAAAGCATTTACTTTACTTTACTTTGCGAATTTATAGTGTGCAAACCAATCATCCCCGAGGGGATCTCTCGGCGCTGTGAGAGAAGGGAGATGGGTGGAGGTGCATATCTAAAAGTGCCCTGTCTTTAAAAATCTCTTGAAGTTGGTTAGCTCACCGTAGGACCTGATGTTCTGAGGCAGTTTATTCAAGTGGCTAGCTGCCAGATAGGAAAAGGCTCTGCCGTCATTCTGTGCACTCCGTATTTTCTGGGTACCCAAAAGGTTGGTATTGCTAGATCTCAATTCTCGGGCCGGTTGATACCACCTAAGTTTGTTTCTGAGGTAGGCAGGGCCTTTCCCCTGTAGTGATCTAAAGACCACGTAGAGCATCTTAAAGATAGCTCTTTTCCTCACTGGGAGCCAGTGTAACTGGTGCAGCAGGTGGGCGAAGGGGTCCTTGCGGCTTGTTAAGGGCAAGGCGGGCTGCTGTGTTCTACACTACCTGAAGTCGCGATAAGAGGTCTTCCCTTGCTCCCACCAATAGAGAGTTTCCATAGTCCAACCGACTCACCAGAAGTGACTGGACAAGGGTTTTCCTTGCCGACAGAGGGATCCAGGGAAAGACCTTTCTAAGCATCCTCATGGTGCCAAAACACGCGCCTAATACCGTTTTGACCTGTTCCTCCATGAATAGTTTGTCATCTATCTTGATGCCCAAGTTCTTCGCACAACTCCTAGGCTGAGGAGCTTCACCCAGCTCAGTGGGCCACCACTCGGGAGACCAGATGGCTTCAGCCTTCCCAAACAGCAGGATTTCAGTTTTTGAGGAGTTAAGCTGTAAAAAGTTCCTCCTCGTCCAGATGACAATGCTAGACATGCAGCTTCTAAACTTCAGTTGGGTGGATGTAATGCCCTTCCCAATGGGGACAATTAGCTGCGTGTCATCCGCATATGAGATGGTCTGAAAGCCAAGGCCCCTGATGATGTCGGCCAATTTAAGTATGCTTTACTGCTATGAATAAATATAAATATTCCCAAAGTTTGGCTGCACTGCATTTCTTTCATTTAATCATGAGGCAAAGCATGGAGCATATATTACAATGTAGATGTACATAGTGCAGCACTGTCCGTAAAACTACATTATGTGACAAAGGCCATGACAATCAACTGTGACCTATCCATGAAGTCCCAGATTGGAATGGTAGTCTCTACCTGCTTCTTCCAGATGTGGAAGATAAAGAAAATCAGCAGACTTCTCACTAGGGAAGCGCTGGTTCAAGCTCTCCTAGACTTGGTCATTTCTCACATAGACGACGCTAACTCACTTTATTTTGGTTTGCCATTATATTTAGTCAAGAGACTGCAACTGGTGCATAATCAGGCCGCCAGACTGATTTTCCATCAGCCAAGATACACTTCCCCTCTTATGAGGAAGCTACATTAGCTTCCCATAACTCACCGTGCGCTTTCAAAATCAGGTGTCTAATTTGTAAATCTTTGCATGGCACCTGCCTGAAAGTCGTCTCCAATCTTATTATGAGACATAAACCTACCCACAATTTGCGTTCTGCCCATATGAACCTCCTGGTCACACCGTCCTACAAACTGAAGAGACTAGGCGGCAGCAGATTTGCGGTACTAGCCCCCCACTTCTGGAACGCCCGCCCCCTTGACATGAGATCCTGTACAGACCTTCTGACATTCAGGAGACTCCTTAAGCCATGGCTGTTTATTCAGGCATACGAATAACTCACCAGGACCCAGGCTAATCCTATATTGAGGGCCAAGAAACCGACCGTTCTACGTGTGCTATACAAATAATGTTAACATAAAAGAATGTGTCGCTTCTAGGTGCTGCATATAAAACTTGTTACTGTTACAAAAATGTAATGGTAGGTAGGTCACTTCTCAAACTGTGAGAATGTACCTTGCTTTTCTCTTTGTTAAATTGCTTGATGTACATTGTATATCCTGGTTCAACAAATGTTTACAGTTTTTAGTATGATCCTGTTAAAAAGGGCTTTGCTGCAGGATCGGGCTGGTCTATAGGAAAATTAGGTAGTGTCGGATGGGCTGGTTTCTCAGGTCAGTGTGTGGGCCGGTTTTGTGGGCCTTTTTTATCGTCTGCTCGGCCGGTTTCTATTGCTGCTTTTCCCTGATAATACAACAAACATGTCACACCAATCATACTGATAACACGGAAATGTCACACATAGTCGCAATGAAAACTTGGCAGCTCTGAAAGACTTTTGTACTGGAACAGTGGGGCATATTATCAAGTGAGGGCGTTACATTATCGCCGCTTTTATCGGCAGGAAACTGCCGATAAAAGCGGCGATAATGTAACGCCCTTACTTGATAATATGCCCCAGTGTCCTTCCAGTACATAACCTGTGCTGGGCTTTACGTTGACACCATGGTGCAAAGGTGTGCGCGTGGCGTGACGTAGCCTGACTGTCCTTCAGCTCCAGGGAAGAGCGCAGGAGCGCCAAAGTCTGGGTAGATATTCTGCTGCCCTTGTCACTTCCTCTCACGCAAGGCAGCAGCTTTGGTTGTGCATGGCGTTGTGCGACTACTTAGTAAATCTGCCTCCTGGTCTTCTGTTCTTAGCCTTGTTAGTCAAATTCAGGTCTTCCTCCATCATGTCTCTGTCTAAAGCCTGTACTCCGGCTATTGCTAGCTAAAAACATATTGTTGATGGAGCAAGACTACCACCAAGTGGCTATTTTGTAGGAGACAATCTAGTTATTTGATTCGCTTGTGTAGGGATTGAATGTTCTGACGAAGAAAGTGTCTTAAGTTTACAGCACAGGAACCTTGTGACAAACTCGAGCCTGAAGAGCCTCTCAGCACCAGCCCAATTGAGAACGGCGAACTGCAGTCCCTCGTTTTTTATTTAATTCACAATCTTTCGTTTCTATTTATAAGTGAATTGCTAATGCAACACTAACAGACTATACATATAATATGTTCCAATGGTTAGCATGAAATCACACGCATACATATGGGCAGGCTGTTAATCCTTGAGTTATACACATTTGGTGTTGGGGTGTAAGGGTGTCCGACAGTATTCTGCTTTCAGGGAAGGGGGGGGGGGAGGGGTGTCCTACATCGTATCCGATTGGCCTCGTCAAAAGGCTGGCGTAACATAGGCACCCGCAGCCCCAGCGGTGTGGGGGGCCCCCTAAGATCCAGGGCCCTCCCTCAGCACGATACCCTGACCTGAGGGCTTCAGATTAAGTCAGGAAGAGGGTCCCTCCATGTACCTTGCAGGGGACCCCCCTCAAGTTTCGTTATGCCACTGGTCTTGATCACAGGCAGCAAGGAAACTATGCTTATAAGATGGGTGTGTCCAGACTTCCATCTGTTCCCCACCTTTCCTACTCCCCTAAGTCCTAACAATGAGCAAACATCCCAGGCCCCCACCTTACACCTAGCCTTACAGCATCCTCCTGACTTGAAAAGGGAATTTCCAATGGAGTACTACCAAATATGCTGGCCCCCATGATATCTCAAAAGCATCACAGTCCTTCCACGCCTCCAAACATTGAAGTTCTTGCTTCGTAATATGAGAGTCAAAGGTGGCCTCTACCTCGAATTCAGGAATTCTTCCAACTAGCAATAGGAGGTGTGCCTGGGGGCATTACAAGAGCTGGCTTCACTCGAGGTACGTGACCTACCTAATGGATCTTCCATTTGTGGGGAACAACTAACTGGACCGCAAGAGGCAGCTCCTCCATTATGGCGGAGGAGCGTCGCCCCACTGCCTCAGCAGTATAAAATCATGTAAAATAAAATGATAATAAAGAAGTTTTATTATCGTTTTATTTTTCAAGACAGGAGTTGGAGCTGAGCAGAGTGTTGGGGGCAGGGCCTAGGCAAGCATGGAGGGCACTTGCAGTGGTGGGCACTGGAAATTCGCATAACGGTTTGGCTTGCTGCATAGGCCGGCAAAAATGTCATACGCATTTAGATGTCTCCAAGTTGGTACATGGAGAGAACTTGGCACAGGCTCACAGACTCTCTCGTAGCATAAAACCAGCCCACTCCACCCAATCCTTATGCTGCTCTCATGCTGGGTAATACTATTACCAGCATAAAAGCAGCATCCAGATTGGCACAGTCTGGGAGTCAGCAAACACCGAGGTGGTAGGAGGCGAGGCCGGCAGGTACATTTTAAATTAAATGTATTTATTATTGCCTCACCACTTTGCCCTCCTGGCAGCCGCCACTGGGACTGTTAGATATTCCCAACAGGCGCTTAATAGGAAACTCTACCATAAACTTTAAGCAATTAATGAAATTCAGGGCAACCCCAGTATTGAGACGAACTTTGTAGATGACCACACAATGGGTCGATAAGGCGAAGCAGCGCTTCATTGAAGATCAGGGTGTTTCCTATAGTCTGCTTTTGCTTGTGCCAAGTGTATCACTACTTGAGCTTGTATTTTACCAAGATGACTGTTGGACTTGGCCCTTTTTGCAGGGTCATCCCTGATCTTTTGTAAATCAAATGCTGCTGGTGGGCCTGCAGCACTGGTTGTGCAACCCACAGATGCAGCCTGTAAAGTGTGTCTGAGGTCTGCCATTGCAGAGCCTGTGTGCAGTCTGGTACTGCCATGTTAACTGGGCAAGTGCAACCACTTGCCAGTCCCTAAACCTTCCTGTTTCTGCATATTAGTCACCCCTATGGTAGGCACAAGGGCAGGGTGCATTGTAGGTAAAAGGTAGGACATGCCCTGGTGTGTGTGACATGTCCTAATAGTGAATTACAGCCATTTTCGTTTTTCACTACTGCAAGGCTACCTGTTCCCCATAGGCCAGAATGGGCAGTTTGATTATAACATCTTATAATTCTAACTGACTCAGGGAACTAGGTAGAAATTCGAGGTTAGTATGCCTGAACCCAGAATGATAAAATACATCTTTTAGTGAAGTTGGTTTTAACATTCTGTGTTTGAAAATACCACTTTTAGAAAGTAGGTATTTTCTTGCCTAACTATCCAAGTCTGCCTCTGCTAGGTTGTGTATTCCTTGTCTGAGTTTGAGTGACAGGGGCTGGGGGATTCCAGGAGACAGGGTGAGTCATCACAGGGCTGAATAGAGCTATCTGCATTTAGATGGGTGAGAGGAGTTGCACCTGGGACCTGAATAGGGCTGTGCTTGCCTTCCACAATGCTGGCTCCACCTTCTGTGGTGCATTTGATGTCCCGGGCCTACACTGTCAAAGGAAAGAAGGAGTCTTGTCAACAAATTGCTCCAGGACTGCATAGAACTGGTTTGGACTGGGTACAGGACCCTCTGCCTTAAGAGGACAAAGGATTTGCTAGTATAAATATTGAGACCCAGACCCAAGAAGTTTAGATCACTTTTGGGAAACAAGAGGAACCTTTGCTGAAACTGAGGAGGAGACTATCCCTAAGCTGAGTGCTGGTTGGGGGATTGGCCTGCAGTGGTTGCCTAACTGCCAAAGAAAGGTGAAAGGACGTTGTGCTACTTTCAAATCAACTTGTAAAGGATCTCCAAGGGCTTGAGATAGAGCTTGCCTCCTGCTGAAGTCTCAGGGACTAAGAGGAAGGGGTCCCAGCCCTGTCAAACAATTCATAAAGAAAATTCAATTGTAGAATCACACAAAGACTGAATCAGTCCACATTGTTTTAATCACAATGGGAGATAGCGATACATATCATACTTTTTAGACAATAGATACTATGTTGAACAGTGCCCCAGTTTGGGAGAGGGGGGGGTTGTGGGTGATATCCAGTGAGGAAAAAGTGATAGGGAAAGGATGACGTGACAGAATAATCAATCAATTGGAAGTGAACAATATAAAGAGTTACATATTCTGTACAAAAAAGACTTCAAGGTTCAAACTGCTGTATTTACAAATGTCATACTCCATAAAAGTTCAATCAAATGAAGAATTAGGACATGGAGTTGGCATAGAAAGCAAATGGTTGTCGACGTTTCGACCCTCTAAGAAGTGCAGGTAATTCATATTATCCTTGCCGTGGGGTCTTCACCAGGACGGGTGTAGGGGCAGGTAACCTATTTAATGTATACAGGTAGTTAATTCACTAACAGAAGATGTGTACAATTACATCATCCAGTTAAAAATAGCAACACAATTATTGATACGTATACGGACTGGAGGGAGCCTTGGATTAAGACTAAACAATTATTCATTAATTAATTAATTCTATTTCCTGAGCCGGTGTGTGGCAATTGATTGGGAATGTATACATCAAACCACTGCTACATACCGTTAAGTGCCTAATTTAGTGAAATAATATAATCAATAATTGGGAGCGACGTGAAGAAACAAGTTACACGATGGAATAGGTAGGATGGAAAATTTCAACAAGGCGCCATTACCTGTACCATGAATGGATACGGTTTGTTAGTAGGAAAAACTCTTTGTAGCTGTGTCTGAAAGGAGCATAAAATAATGATCACTAGAACGTAGCATGGTTCGTCGTGTATCATCAGCATAGTGAGAATGAGACAGAAACCATTGTCAAGAAGAGAGACTCACCCGGATCAAGCGTTCAAAACGCATTCCTCGAAGGGAAATCGTTAATGGGGAAACGCACAGCAGTGTCTATTAAATACTGGGAAAACAAAAGAAAGTGCACTTAGTACACGCAGACGGCAGCATTTTAATCTGCATCTGCATACGTTTATCAGCGGCACTCAGAGTGCACTTAATACACGCAGACGGCAGCATTTAAACCGCATCCGCATTCGTATAGCAGCGGCACTCAGAGGAAACTCACCGGGTGCCGAATGAATCTGGCTGTGTGACGGTAGACTTCGCAATGGCAAGTCGGTCTTCCTGATTAGTTATGTTGCCATGGGGATAGGGTCACATGGTGAGATCTGGCCATGGTTGAGTTAGAAAAAAGACTAAACGTGCGTTTCAGCGTTGTCATGGTAATTGAAACGCACGATGGAAAAGACAATTCGTCTGTGGAGCGGTGCAGATCACGGTAACTAGCACATATGGTATTACCGGAGATGATACACCATTGATTCTCAGAGAGATATATAGTACATTATATTCAAGATAACGGAAAAGAATTAAAAATAGATTTACACGGATATTATCACATAGCTGACAATAAAGTTATATAGCCTTGGTCGCTGGTAATAGATCGTTTGAAGGAAACATTGAATCTAAGTGAGGCGTACCTCTCACAAGAGGGTATAGGCCTACCATTTTATAGCATGACTTAGGTGGTTCAAACAGACATAACGGTGGAACATACATACATCACTTGGTGACACGCTAGTGGATGCAGACCTCTCGCATGAGGGTATAGGCCTATCGTATGAAACATGGCTTGGTGGTACAATGACCAAAACTGTAAACTACACAGGTTTTATAATAGTGAAAACGTGTTTCTCGCATAAGAATGAGTGGAAATATCCAACATGAATGCATGTAATTTCATAAGCATGATGTTAATGGCGCATAAGTTGGTGAGACGTACCTCTCACATGAGGGTATAGGTCGCACCAGTCTATTATGCGTTAAACAGTTTCAGACCAAGGTTGCCAATTGAGAAAAAGAACTATCGTGTTCATTGAGTCCCATTTCAATGGAGTTAAAGAAAAACATCCATTTCAATTCACGTATGTTTAAAATGTTAGAAATGTTACCTCCTCGGGGTCCTAAGACTGCTTTTTCAATCACTACCCATTTAAAACTGTCTGGCGAGTGAGATGCTGAGATGAAGTGCTCGACTAGAGGGGCCCCTTGTACCTGACATCTGATTCTACTCATATGCTGCAACATTCTTACTTTAACTTTCTGTTGGGTTTGTCCTATGTAGATTAGTTGACAAGGACAGATGATGGCATACACAATGTTAGTGGAGTTACAGTTGGTGTGGGTTTTTAGCTGGATTTGCTTGTTGTGAAATGAGAATTCTTTGGTTTGAATAGTTGATTCACATGCCTTGCAACTACCACATTTGAAATGGCCGACCACTGGAGGCAAGTTCCATAAGGTCGTGACAGTGGGGTCATCAGGGGTGGTTAGGAAGGAGCGCACCACCAGATCTTTGACGCTCTTCGCTTTCTTGAATGCATGTAAAGGTTTGGCTGGTTGTTCAATATCGTCCGATATTAAATCCCAGTGGTGATTGATTATTTTTTTGATTCTGTTGCTTTTAGTATTGAAAGTAGTAACGCACACGATCCTATTTTCTGACTGGTCCTTATTGCTCTTTGGGGTCAATAGTTCATCACGTGGGTAGAACCAAGCTCTTTTGCGTGACCTCCTGATTAGGCGTCTAGGATATCCTCTTTGCATGAGGCGGTTAGAAAGTTCCTCGGATTCTGTAAAGTAATCGTTCTTGTTTGAGCAATTTCTACGGATGCGTAGGAATTGCCCAAAGGGCAAATTGTCCCGGAGGGCTCTCGGATGATGGCTCTGATAGTGTAAAAGCGAGTTCCTCTCAGCCGGTTTACGATAAAGTTTGGTGAGTAGTTTTCCTGACTCCTCATATATACTTAGATCGAGGAAGTTGACAGTGTGATTATCAGACTGAATGGTGAATTTGAGAAATTCAGACTGCAGATTCAGCCAGTTGAAAAAGGCCATTAGTTCTTCTAGTTGACCATCCCAGATTATGAGGATGTCGTCAATATATCTCATCCAGAGACCGAGACGGTCTCTGAATGGATTGACTTGATTGATTATGGTGTCTTCCTCAAATGCCGCCATGTACAGAATGGCCACGTCCGGTGCAAAGGGAGCCCCCATAGCTACTCCTGATGTTTGGATATAGAATTTATTCCTGAAGACAAAAAAGTTTTTAGTCATGGCTATCCGTAGTAGAGCCACAATGAATTCAGTGGGCACCTGCATAGGTGCTGGTCGTTGTTGTAGACATCGTGTTATCACTATAAGTGCTTCCTGTTGTGGGATGGACGTATACAGTGATACTACATCACATGTGGCCAGCCTTTGTCGTTGCGGATCATACGTCAAATTCTCGATAATATTGATTGTGTGCATCGTATCCCGCAGGTAAGTTGGGGGTAGCTTCAGCCAGTGGTTTTAAGAAAAAGTCAATATATTTGCCCAGGGGCTCAAGGATAGAGCCGCACCCGGACACAATCGGACGACCCGGAGGATTCTCCATATTCTTGTGGATCTTCGGTATCGTGTAAATCGTAGCCAATCGAGGATGCTGTTGATTTAAAAATTGGAATTCAGTTGGAGACAGGAAACCTTGATCCAGACCTGCTTGAGTTATCACCTGGATTTCCATAGCGATGGCTTTAGATGGATCCGAGCGAAGTTGTTGGTAACTTACTCCATCGTCTAATTGGCGAAGGATTTCCGATTCATATGAGGTTAGATCCTGTACGACAATGGCTCCGCCTTTGTCCGCGGGTTTGATCACAACTTGGTCATTCCGGGACAAGGACTGTAGTGCCACCTTCTCCTTCTTGCTTGTGTTGTACTTAACAAAGGGTTTGGTGCCCAGAACTTGTTGTACATCTCTCCATACTACCGATTCATATGCCAGAATCTTGTGAGACATACTCCCTGTGTATGGAACAAAGGTTGATGGGGGTTTCAGACCAGTTATTGATGAATCAGTACGGGGTGCTGAATTCCGAAAGAAATATTTTAACCTGATTTTCCGGAAAAATTGGTACAGTTCTGTGCGAATGGTGAACTTGTCCGGGTTATTAGTGGGGACATATGATAGCCCTTTACCTAATATATTGATTTCATCTTCATTCAGCCTGTATTTCGATATATTGACCACGGGGCTACTGATGTTTGGAGGTGCCCCTCCCAATAGTTTTTGCTCAAAATGTCCGTCAAGTGTCATTACCATCTGTAGGTTTTGTTGCGGGTCGTTCGTTCTCCATGTTGTTCCGGCTGGAATTGGACCTGCTTTGGAGCTTGGCCGCGTCCACCATCCCAATTGCTTGTGTGTGGTTGGGGACCCCGTTGTTGGCCTCGTTGCCAATTGTAGCCCCTGCCTCGTGAAGGGCGCCATGGTGCCTGGCGCTGACCTAAAAAAGGACTATATTGCTGTTGTTGAGGGTATTGTCCGTAGTCTGGATAATTGTACTGATAATTGGGGCCGGGTTGTTCCTGTTCACCCTCCGAGCTGTAAGATGAGTCGGAAAAAGTTGGATAGTTGCGTCTTCCCCTGGTGGACCCGCGTCCACGGTTCGTGAAACGTCCTTGGGTGTCTTGGCGGAAGTAGTCTTCCTGTAGGTAAGGATAAGTCTTTTTTTTGTCATATAACCGTATATCCCGGGCTAGTTTTTCTAACTTGCGGTTCTGGGTGGTTAAGTCAAAATCTTTGAGTGTCGCCTCAAGGTTCGTCAGAGTTTCTTTGGCACTGGCAACATTTGCATCTGCTGCTATCTCTGCTTTGAGGGCCTTGATTTCTGCGGCAATCAGGTGGACTTGGTCAGTAGCCGTCTCCACTCCCAGCACCATCCAGTGCCAGGAGCAGTTATTGGCGACGTGGCTGAACCCCTCTTTAAATTTGGGAACTTCAACAAATATAGCTGGTTCA
The DNA here is from genome assembly GCF_964261635.1 of Lissotriton helveticus. Lineage (NCBI taxonomy): Eukaryota > Metazoa > Chordata > Amphibia > Caudata > Salamandridae > Lissotriton > Lissotriton helveticus. Next base: position 1,621,030,482 of record NC_136068.1, on the reverse strand, counting down.
ATCTTGATTTGTAATCCGATTGGAATAATATTTTCTTTGAGGTACCTTGTCAGAAGATGTCCATGCCAACGAGTGCCTACCAGTTTCTTCTCGAGGCGCTCCAGCCGAGAAATTTTATCTTTTAATGAGAAATCAATTGTTGGAATGTTAGTAGAGATGAAGAAATTATCAGGATTATCTAACAGTTTGTCAATGTAGTCTTCTGAATATGAGAGAAGCTCCCTTTCGACCATTGTGTGCTAGATCCAAATTAATTGGAGAGAAAGCGAACCTCGCAGACCGGCGTCTGCCCAAGGAGGTGTATGAAAATAAGGGTTGTACCCAACTATAGTTACTGGAACCTGGGTGAACTATGTACTAAGAGGAAGGGGTCCCAGCCCTGTCAAACAATTCATAAAGAAAATTCAATTGTAGAATCACACAAAGACTGAATCAGTCCACATTGTTTTAATCACAATGGGAGATAGCGATACATATCATACTTTTTAGACAATAGATACTATGTTGAACAGTGCCCCAGTTTGGGAGAGGGGGGGGTTGTGGGTGATATCCAGTGAGGAAAAAGTGATAGGGAAAGGATGACGTGACAGAATAATCAATCAATTGGAAGTGAACAATATAAAGAGTTACATATTCTGTACAAAAAAGACTTCAAGGTTCAAACTGCTGTATTTACAAATGTCATACTCCATAAAAGTTCAATCAAATGAAGAATTAGGACATGGAGTTGGCATAGAAAGCAAATGGTTGTCGACGTTTCGACCCTCTAAGAAGTGCAGGTAATTCATATTATCCTTGCCGTGGGGTCTTCATCAGGACGGGTGTAGGGGCAGGTAACCTATTTAATGTATACAGGTAGTTAATTCACTAACAGAAGATGTGTACAATTACATCATCCAGTTAAAAATAGCAACACAATTATTGATACGTATACGGACTGGAGGGAGCCTTGGATTAAGACTAAACAATTATTCATTAATTAATTAATACTATTTCCTGAGGCCGGTGTGTGGCAATTGATTGGGAATGTATACATCAAACCACTGCTACATACCGTTAAGTGCCTAATTTAGTGAAATAATATAATCAATAATTGGGAGCGACGTGAAGAAACAAGTTACACGATGGAATAGGTAGGATGGAAAATTTCAACAAGGCGCCATTACCTGTACCATGAATGGATACGGTTTGTTAGTAGGAAAAACTCTTTGTAGCTGTGTCTGAAAGGAGCATAAAATAATGATCACTAGAACGTAGCATGGTTCGTCGTGTATCATCAGCATAGTGAGAATGAGACAGAAACCATTGTCAAGAAGAGAGACTCACCCGGATCAAGCGTTCAAAACGCATTCCTCGAAGGGAAATCGTTAATGGGGAAACGCACAGCAGTGTCTATTAAATACTGGGAAAACAAAAGAAAGTGCACTTAGTACACGCAGACGGCAGCATTTTAATCTGCATCTGCATACGTTTATCAGCGGCACTCAGAGTGCACTTAATACACGCAGACGGCAGCATTTAAACCGCATCCGCATTCGTATAGCAGCGGCACTCAGTGGAAACTCACCGGGTGCCGAATGAATCTGGCTGTGTGACGGTAGACTTCGCAATGGCGAGTCGGTCTTCCTGATTAGTTATGTTGTCATGGGGATAGGGTCACATGGTGAGATCTGGCCATGGTTGAGTTAGAAAAAAGACTAAACGTGCGTTTCAGCGTTGTCATGGTAATTGAAACGCACGATGGAAAAGACAATTCGTCTGTGGAGCGGTGCAGATCACGGTAACTAGCACATATGGTATTACCGGAGATGATACACCATTGATTCTCAGAGAGATATATAGTACATTATATTCAAGATAACGGAAAAGAATTAAAAATAGATTTACACGGATATTATCACATAGCTGACAATAAAGTTATATAGCCTTGGTCGCTGGTAATAGATCGTTTGAAGGAAACATTGAATCTAAGTGAGGCGTACCTCTCACAAGAGGGTATAGGCCTACCATTTTATAGCATGACTTAGGTGGTTCAAACAGACATAACGGTGGAACATACATACATCACTTGGTGACACGCTAGTGGATGCAGACCTCTCGCATGAGGGTATAGGCCTATCGTATGAAACATGGCTTGGTGGTACAATGACCAAAACTGTAAACTACACAGGTTTTATAATAGTGAAAACGTGTTTCTCGCATAAGAATGAGTGGAAATATCCAACATGAATGCATGTAATTTCATAAGCATGATGTTAATGGCGCATAAGTTGGTGAGACGTACCTCTCACATGAGGGTATAGGTCGCACCAGTCTATTATGCGTTAAACAGTTTCAGACCAAGGTTGCCAATTGAGAAAAAGAACTATCGTGTTCATTGAGTCCCATTTCAATGGAGTTAAAGAAAAACATCCATTTCAATTCACGTATGTTTAAAATGTTAGAAATGTTACCTCCTCGGGGTCCTAAGACTGCTTTTTCAATCACTACCCATTTAAAACTGTCTGGCGAGTGAGATGCTGAGATGAAGTGCTCGACTAGAGGGGCCCCTTGTACCTGACATCTGATTCTACTCATATGCTGCAACATTCTTACTTTAACTTTCTGTTGGGTTTGTCCTATGTAGATTAGTTGACAAGGACAGATGATGGCATACACAATGTTAGTGGAGTTACAGTTGGTGTGGGTTTTTAGCTGGATTTGCTTGTTGTGAAATGAGAATTCTTTGGTTTGAATAGTTGATTCACATGCCTTGCAACTACCACAAGTCTCAGGGACAACAGACTTCACCAACCAGCTCTCCTGCCTTCCCTTGATGGGAATTGAAGTGCCTGCTGTTGAGCTGGACCTTCTGAGAGACTGCATGTCGCTGGGAGCTGGAAGCGCGACTCAAGACGAAGAAGCGCGTCACCGCCGCAGCTATTGTCATCACATCACCGGAGAAGAGTGTCGCCATCGCAGCAGACGCTGTCGCATCCCCGGAGAAGCATGTCGCAGGGCCTGTCGCAGCTCAGAAGAATCACTGAGTCGCCGCACGGCTGTCGGGCGTGCACGCATCTTTGTCGCATCAAGAAGAAGACGCCATTTTGTTTCATTGCACCGTATCTTCATCGCATCATGGTGCTGCTGGTCGCATCGCCATGGAAGCGCAGTAAGAAAACGACGCATCACCTCCCCACATGGAGAAGAACCAACACATCCCCTACACAGCAGTAGGGACCCGACGCATCACCATTCTTGCGTGTAAGGAACCGAAGCATCACCTTCCCGGCAACACTTTTGTTGTATAGAGCTATGCATCCAAAGGTACATTGAACTCAAAGTGTCGAATTTTACATCTAAAGAGAACTAAGCTATTTCTACCATTTTTAAAGTACAGTATTGTGGATTTTTGTCATTTGTAGTCTTGTGTTAAGTCTATATAAAAATACCTATTTTTATACTACAACTTGTGTGGTGTCCATCTGTAGAGTGGTCACTGGGTTACTGTATGTGTTCACAAATGCTTTACACACTGCCTCTGAGATAAGCCTGTCTGCTTGTGCCAAGCAACCAAGGGGTGAGCAGGGGTTATTTTAGGAGTGTACCCCCTTACCCTGACTAGACGCAAGGGTCCCTATTTGGTGAAAGGTACCTACCTCTGCCAACTAGAGACCCCCAATTCTAACAACGACAAAGTTGGTGAATCAGGAAGCTGGGTACATTGTACCTACCCATTTTGCTGAGTTATTCAAAAGGACCTCAAACACAGTTCCATGGTCTAGTTGAAATTCTCTGTTTGCTCACCAGTTTGTGGATAACAGCTGGTGGATGACATCTGGTAGAGTGGCAATTGGGAGTTCTTACTTTCTTCAGCAACTCATCCTAGAAGTTAGCAGCACATTGTGCTCCTAGTGCCTGTAATTAGCATACTTGCAAGTCCACAAATATTATTTCTTTGAGAAACACTTGTGCCAGTTCCGAAGCTGAAAGTAATTTAAATATTGGTATGTGAACTGACTCAATTTGGTGTATTAGTGTACCACAATCCACAATGATGTATATTTTTCTGACAGTGGAAATTCAACAAACAAAGCCCTTGGAAATAGAGTCCTAAACTTGAGTTTTTGTAGGAATTAGTAGCAATAATCCCTTTGGGCATTTATGACTGGTCTTAGCCTGCGCACAGATACAACATGATTTTATGTATTTACTCATGCTTTTCCTTATTCATGGCCAACTGAATAACTGGTCTAGCAACTTTGAACTCTTTCGTTCCCCAGGATAGACCAACTAAGGGGTATTGTTCCATAAATTTAATACGCTGTTTTGAAAAGTGTCCCAAGACATAGAAGGCCTCAAAACAGCGATGCAATACTTTTCAGTGTGCCCCCCTGGCAACACCATGGATGTGCCATATTTCCTGTACGGTACTCCATGTCGCAAGGACTTGCAGACACGTCAGTAGTCCTGATGTATCTGTAGGTGCAAAAGAGGTGCATTGCTGGGGTGTGTCTGAAAACAGACGCAACCCCAACAATGTGTTCTTTCACATGGGGCAAACCCCATGTGAAAGGGCCTGCATCACTCCTTATGCCTGCTGTGAGGCAGGCATAAGGATTTGATGCAGTGGCATCCTAGAAGTGTTTCAGTGAAATCTCATAGCTAGACAAGCCTTTTCTGCTCTGGAACACCCACCCTGCATATATTATACCGGTCGCAGGTATAATGTAGCACAGGGGTTTACACAGTTACACATCTGCCTAGATGCATCACTTTGCAAATATGGCGAAGTGTGGGGCATATTTAACGCCACCGCAACATCACAATAAGTGATGCAACGGCGGCGTGAAGGGCTCATAAATAAGGCCCAGAGTATTTTGGTGCCAAAAACTATTAATCTCTTTTCAGGTTCTTGGTTGATCCATGCAGTATGAGTTTTCTTTGCTTGGCCCTATTCTACTCTACTCAACATTTTATTTTCATTCATTGATGAGGATACAGTGAGGGGAAACTGCTATGCTAACTCTCCGGCTCTTTTGCGTGCAGACCACCCTATTAAATTAGAAGCTTTTGCTTAGCTGAATTAACATATGTATACCAACATTGAAAAGTGTGGATCAGGGACAAAGGTGTGTGTAATGGTTACATTTCCAAAATATATTTAAAGATGAGCTGTGGGGAGACATATTACTGACATCTCCTTGGCGTCAGGGGCACTGCAGCTATGGCTGTGTTATGTATTGCCCAAAAAGGCTTGATGGTTTGAACTTTACTACTAGCAAGTTAACTCCTAGTAAGTTTACCAGTACTAAAGTTACTTGTAGTAATTTACCTTTATGAATAAAAAGTAGTAAACTTAGAAATTAGTCGAAGGTTAATACTTTTTGGTATTCGCTAAGGTAAGTTACTACTAGTAACTTTACTGTTAGTACTTTTACTAGTAATAAAGTTACTAGTAGTAACTTACCTTTGTGAATACCAAAAAGTAGAACATTTAAACTTAAGACTAAGTTTACCTTTTTAAATTGGGCCTGGAATATGGAAAAGAAGCAATTTGTTTTGGACAATGTAGAATCAAAGTGGTTATAAATGATGTTTTGAAGGATCTAAAAGTAACCCTCTTGTTTCACAACCTTGCAGCAATGTAACTCCCTTCTTAATAGGGACTTTAATGTAGAAAAAGCAGTTAAGAATTGTCTGTAAAAATTGGTGAATCCTAAAAATGTCTGGATCTGTTTCACCATGGAAGGTAAAAGCAAAACGAGGACATCTGAAAATGTACTATCATCCATGCTGACACTTTATGAACAGATGGAAACAAACAGAAAAAGTGGTTGCTTGAAATATACATTTTTTCAGCTTTAGTTTACAATCCAGGATCCCTCAAATGGGAAAAACCTATACCATGCAACAATTACTGTAGGGAAAAAGAAAACACCAATGGTTTATGCAAATACACTACCATACAGAGGTCCGATATATCACTGAAAACATCATTAATGGAGCTCCGGAGCATCGATGAGCATTACAAAAGCTGAAAGGCATCACGAAGTACCCCAAATGCCTGTACCACAGTTAAATAACATTCTTCAATTCATCCAATTGCTTGAGACAAAAAAGGCTACTTACCATTAAAAATAACATTTCTGGTGGATGAACACATTTCCAACAGATTTCTCGGTTTATTGATACTCTTGCCAGGGTTTGGACCAGTCCATGAAACGTTTCCCCAGCAATGGCTTGTCAGTGCTGTCCGATCATGCCACCCAGTCCTGGTCTCACCGCGGACCGTGGCATCTCCAGAGTATATTAGGCACCAGACTGCTCCATGGCGCCAATTCCTGGTGTTTGTCCGTGCCCCAGCAAGGCATGTGGGGAGGAACAGCGAGAGCCATGCCAACAACAAATGCAGCACATAACACGGGCCCGAATCAGTTACAGCACAAGTTCATCAGAGAGGAATAATGTCCCCGAGTCATTTGTGGTAAGATTATAGAAAGCTAGGTATCTGTTTCTTTTGATGGACATCCCCCTGCAGGTGCGTGCAGTCACTCATGGGACTCCCCTTCTCCCTTTCAGGGGGCTGCCTTTAAAAGGCGCACTTAAAGTGTGACACCTTTTTGTGGTGCATTTTCGGTGCCCCTCCTCTGTGCCTGTACCTTTAATATGGCAGAGGCAGCGTGATCCCCTCATTTACATGGGGCCTTGCCCCCATACAAATGAGAGAATGCCCTTTCATGATAGAGCTGGCACTACATGTAGTGCCAGCTCTATCAGTGATTCACATGTGGCCAGGGACGCACTGAAAATCCAAGGTACTAAGAGATTCATGGAAATAGGTGATTCACAGACTTCTAAAAGCACACACCGGCTGTGCAAACAACCTGAGGAGGCAGGTGCCACGTCATCGCACATTGAGGATGGTTTTTCAAATGAGGGTCTAAAAAGAACAAGCATTAGCAATGCAATAGGTCCGGCATTTGTTGGAGTTGGAGCTACTGGAATTTTAAATGGCAATATTTTTTATTTATGTTTTTTTGTTTGCAGTGGAGTTGTTATTTAAAGAATACTATACCATATGATAAACTTTTATAGCAACTGTACAATAAAGCTATGGCTATGTTAACGTAAAGGGGTGTGAATGGATGAATAAAAATCCAAGAAAAAGAAACTTAAAATGTAGGATAGAATGTATAGCAGGTGACAGGGACTACCTATTATTTAATAAAAAATAAATATAAAAATAAACCGCACAGGTGACTCAAGGGTCTTTTATATGATTTCAAGGCAAAAAAAAACAATATCAATTATATTTACAGAGTGACTTTTTATTTGCCTTAACTCATCTACTACCATTTCAGGAATTAATGCAACACGACACAGAGTGATTTTGCAGCTTTAACACACCTGATTGAGAGGACCGTGAGCTGGTAATGGATGGTATGGGATTATAGCCGCACCATAAACGGAAGATCTGTTTTGAGCAGTTTTGAACATCACACACTTTGAACCCGATCCCAAAAGAGGTCTGCTTAAGCGTACTGGTATAGATATTCAAAAATATATAACTGTTCTGAACAGGGCCCCCAAAATACGTTTGGCCCAGAGCCCCCAAAATCCTCAAGTTGTCCCTGTTCCCAGTCCCACCAAAGGTGCTGTGAAGCATTTGAGATGCTACAGGAGTGCTAGCCACACAACAGAATCCATAATAACAGCCTCTTATGCAAAGTTTGCTTACTGCTTGACCACCTGTAAACCTCAACGAACACACAGTGCTTCTGGTCACATCTGCATGGGGTGTTGTGCAATGCTGCACTCCCTGTTGTTGGGGTGTCTGTGGCTGCCACCTAGAGCTTTGTCATCAGAACATCATGTTTCAAGCCGTGGGCTCTTCTGCATCAATCAATCAATGTTTGTAAAGCGCGGCTACTCACCCATGAGAGTCTCAAGGTTTTTTGTTACTATTACTGATTCGAGGTGGGTCAGACCAGTTTGCTCAATGGAAGTAACACCGGACTACAACTCCCAGAACACACAAGCTGTGAAATGAAAGTCTAGGCCTTGAAATGGTGCTCTAAGGAGGTAGGGCGAAGGAGGCACCTAATGAACCCTGCACACATAATATTTATTATCAGCTGTGCTAAGTTTTCCAGGCACATGCGAGAGTACCTGGATGAATGCCACATCAGCTCCCGACATCGCCATCGCTATCCCGGAGGGCTACAAGATCGTCCGGAGGGACCGCAACGCCAACCAGATGGGAGGAGGCATCGCCATCATCCACAAGAACACCATCCGTCTCACGACCAGCACCGACAACACCCTGACCACCGCCGAACACCTGCATTTCCAGATCCACACCAACCCGAACACCACCCTCAGAGGCACCCTGATCTACCGACCCCCTGGACCACGCACACAATTCAGCGAGGACATCGCCGACTTCGTCAGCCCGCATGCCCTCCCCTCCGCTGACTACATCCTCCTGGGGGACCTCAACTTCCACCTGGAGAACAACAACGACCGCAACACCACCACCCTGCTGGACAACCTCGCCAACCTGGGACTCAAGCAACTGGTGTCCACCCCCACCCACCTCGCCGGACACACACTCGACGCAGTCTTCTCTTCCAGCACAGACATCGACTTCAGCCACGCCACAGAGCTTCAATGGACGGACCACAGCTGCGTCCACTTCACCTTCAAGAGAACGACGACCCACCACCACCAGCAACAGGCCGCCCGCAGAAGCTGGAACAAGGTCACAGTAGACCAGCTCGCCACCTCCCTGAGCCAGCACCCCCCTGCCAGCTCAGCGAACCCCAGCCAGGCCGCCGACAACCTCACGAAGTGGATCAGCATCTGCGCGGACGAGCTCGCCCCGCTGAGGACCCCGCCCAGCAGACCCGGAAGCAAGAAAGCCCCGTGGTTCACCGACGAACTCAAGAGCTCCAAGAAGAACTGCCGAGCCCTCGAGAAAGTCTGGAGAAGGGAACCTACACCGGACAACAGGACCTCCTTCAAACTCGCCACTCGGAAGCACCACCAGCTGATCCGCGCCGCCAAGAAAACAGCATTCAAGGAACGGCTGGACAACAACGCACACAACTGCAAGGAACTCTTCAACATCGTGAAAGAGCTTTCCAACCCCAGCGCAGGAAACAACGACATCACCCCATCGCAAGACCTCTGCAACTCTCTCGCTTCATACTTCCACAACAAGATCGCGGACATACACAACAGCTTCAACAACCAACCTACGCACACCATGACCGAACAGCCACCCCCCACCACCGCCCTCCACGCCTGGACCCCGGTCAGCACCGAAGACACCATCCGCACGATGAACTCCATCCACTCCGGATCACCGACTGACCCCTGCCCTCACCACGTCTTCAACAAGGCCGACGCTGTCATCGCACCCCACCTGCGAGACATCATCAACACATCATTCGACACCGCCACCTTCCCTGAGAGCTGGAAACACGCTGAACTCAGCGCCCTACTCAAGAAACCAACAGCGGACCCCACCGAACTCAAGAACTACCGCCCCATCTCGCTCCTCCCGTTTCCTGCCAAAGTCATCGAGAAGACCGTCAACAAGCAGATGGCCGCCTTCCTCGAGACGAACGGATCCCTCGACCCCTCACAGTCCGGCTTCCGAGCCAATCACAGCACCGAGACCGCCCTCATCGCCGCCACCGATGACATCCGAGCCCTGATGGACAATGGGGAAACAGCGGCCCTCATCCTCCTAGACCTCTCCGCGGCTTTCGACACGGTCTGCCACCGCACCCTAGTACAGCGCCTCAGCAACATCGGAATCCAGGACAAGGCGCTGGAATGGATCATCTCCTTCCTCGACGGGAGAACACAGAGAGTCCGCCTACCACCGTACAAGTCAGAGGCCTCCGAAGTCATCTGCGGCGTCCCTCAAGGATCATCTCTGAGCCCCACCCTCTTCAACGTCTACATGAGCCCCCTCGCGGCCATCGTACGCAAACACAACCTCAGCATAATCTCCTACGCCGACGACACCCAGCTGATCCTCTCCCTGACCAACGACCCCGCCTCCGCCAGAGCCAACCTGCACGAAGGGATGAAAGAGGTAGCCGAGTGGATGACGACCAGCCGCCTGAAACTGAACTCTGACAAGACGGAGGTCCTCATCCTGGGCTCTTCCCCCTCCGCCTGGGACGACTCCTGGTGGCCTCCCGCCCTGGGCACCGCACCCAAACCGACAGACCATGCACGCAACCTGGGCTTCATCCTGGACTCCTCCCTCTCCATGACCAGGCAAGTCAACAACGTCTCCTCGGCGTGCTTCAACATCCTACGCATGCTACGGAAGATCTTCCGGTGGATCCCCACCGAGACCAGGAAGACCGTCACCCAGGCCCTCGTCACCAGCCGACTGGACTACGGCAACGCCCTCTACGCCGGTACCACCGCCAAGCTCCAGAAGAGACTCCAGCGGATCCAGAACGCCTCAGCCAGACTCATCCTCGACATCCCACGAACCAGCCACATCCCCGGACATCTGAGAGACCTTCACTGGCTCCCCGTCAACAAAAGAATCACCTTCCGCCTCCTCACCCACGCACACAAAGCCCTACACGACCAAGGCCCGAGCTACCTCAACAGCCGGATCAACTTCTACGCTCTCAAACGCCACCTCCGATCAGCCAACCACGCCCTCGCCGCCGTCCCCCGCATCCGAAGAGCGACTACAGGAGGAAGGTCCTTCTCCTACCTGGCCGCCAAGACCTGGAACTCCCTCCCGACCGACCTGCGCCTGACCCAAGACCACCTCTCCTTCAGGAAGAAGCTGAAGACCTGGCTGTTCGAGCAGTAGCGGCACCCCCACCCCCCACCCCCACCCCCCAGCGCCTTGAGACCCTACGGGTATGTAGCGCGCTCTATAAGTGTCACTGATTGATTGATTGATTGAGTAGATACTCCAGTCCAGGTTTTTTTTTCTCTTGAATTCTGGGACTTGTAGTTTCGTTTATTCCAGTAGAAAACCAGGACTATAAGTCCCAAATGAAAAGGAAAATATGGACAGAAGCAGCTCATTATGCATGGACATTGGTGCTTCTCAGCTCAGCGGGAGTCAAATAGAAACTGTTACAGGATACAGATCATAGAACAACAGCAAGGGTTAGCTGGCTAAAGATAGGGTCAGAACTAGTTATATATTTAGAACAAAAAGAAGACCATTGAAAGTGGTAAAAGAAAAAGTTTCAGTGATATAATCCTTTACCTATACAGCGCAGATCATGTCATCGTCATCCCAGGCCTTTACAAAGTTGCGCAAAACCCCAGAATTCCTCGGTGTGTGTGTGGGGCGAGGGTAGGCGGTGCTGAGAGCTTGGAAGTTGGAGGCCAGCAAAAACACGAGAAGGGGCAGGCAAACTAAAACACGTTAGAGAGCAAGGAGGAGGGGCCATCACATGCTGAACAGTGTGATGGCCAACTAAAATGTTCTCTGAGTGAGCTAAGAATGCAAAGGAGGGACATTTACACAAATGCACCAATACCAAGCCAGCATTTCTGAATGCCAGAGATAACAACCAATGGCAATCAGTGGTTGTGCCAAACCCCACAGAAGAGATATAACAGGCCAACCGAAGCAGGGGCGGCTCTAAGCTCATGGCGCCCCTGGGCAGGGAGCGTAGGTAGGGGGCACCCTGGAGGAAGACAGGCGTGGAGGCCAGTGAAGAGGGGGCGTCAGGGTGTTTGGGAGTGGAACAGAGCCGGAAGCCGCGAATTCCCTGCCAGAGGCCGCCACGCAAATATGTATCCATCCTCAGAGAATTATTATATTATGGATATATATTGGCGTGGCAGCCCCTGGGGTTTGGCGGCCCTGTGAAGGTGCACAGCTTGCACATGCCTATGGCCGCCCCTGACCGAAGCTCGACCATAAAAAAATATGGCAGCTGTTGAAGTTCAAGCAAATGTGTCAAACATGGCAAAGGCAGAAAGAGTGTAGTTCTCAATACAAATAATCCCCTAGCTGATAAAACATGTTTTTTCTATTTTTCGGAGGGGTATTAGGAAGCAAACTCGGAGATACAGGCTGCATCAGGGGGATGATGGCAAAGAGCAGGACAGGGTTTAGTTTGCAATACTTGATTGCATGCTACTTGTTTACCTCACTCTTTCTAGTCCTAAACCCAGACACGACTAATAGCAACATTATAGTCCAAAACCTGGAACCGGGAGGTGGCGCCTTCATGATGTAGGCGGTAGGGAGGACGGTGGCAGTGTCTCCCCGACCCGCTGACGCTGTGAATCGCAAGCTGCTGGACATAGCTGGTTTTTAATTTCAATTGACAGTAACTGTGGATACTGAATTCTAATTTGCGCCGCATTTTATATATTTTATTTTATCTGTCTTACTTGCTCTGGAGGTGCAGTCAGGGGCGTTTAGGCTCACTGTTGCACTAGGACACCTGAGAAGCCTGGGCTCGATCACACGACCTGCCCGCCCCGGTCCGACTCGGCAACCAGTGCCGTTGAGCGGAGGGCGGGACAGGCAGAGCCAGGTTACTTCCGCCCACATCGAGCGGTTAGTGCTCTAGCTGCATCACGCAGAGGGGTATTTAGGCAGCGAGGAGCAGGCGGCCAATTGCGGTAGGGAGGACGGTGGCAGTGTCTCCCCGACCCGCTGACGCTGTGAATCGCAAGCTGCTGGACATAGCTGGTTTTTAATTTCAATTGACAGTAACTGTGGATACTGAATTCTAATTTGCGCCGCATTTTATATATTTTATTTTATCTGTCTTACTTGCTCTGGAGGTGCAGTCAGGGGCGTTTAGGCTCACTGTTGCACTAGGACATCTGAGAAGCCTGGGCTCGATCACACGACCTGCCCGCCCCGGTCCGACTCAGCAACCAGTGCCGTTGAGCGGAGGGCCGGACAGGCAGAGCCAGGTTACTTCCGCCCACATCGAGCGGTTAGCGCTCTAGCTGCATCACGCAGAGGGGTATTTAGGCAGCGAGGAGCAGGCGGCCAATTGCGGTAGGGAGGACGGTGGCAGTGTCTCCCCGACCCGCTGACGCTGTGAATCGCAAGCTGCTGGACATAGCTGGTTTTTAATTTCAATTGACAGTAACTGTGGACACTGAATTCTAATTTGGGCCGCATTTTATATATTTTATTTTATCTGTCTTACTTGCTCTGGAGGTGCAGTCAGGGGCGTTTAGGCTCACTGTTGCACTAGGACACCTGAGAAGCCTGGGCTCGATCACACGACCTGCCCGCCCCGGTCCGACTCGGCAACCAGTGCCGTTGAGCGGAGGGCGGGACAGGCAGAGCCAGGTTACTTCCACCCACATCGAGCGGTTAGCGCTCTAGCTGCATCACGCAGAGGGGTATTTAGCCCCCTCGTCACAGTGAGCGCGCAGCGGTCGCGCGCAGGGGAGCGCCTGAGGACGCGCCTGAGACAAGCCAGAGAGAAGCCCGTCTGCGCCCGTCCGCGACATGGCATTATTAACTAATGTTAATAATGCCTTGGCATTATTAACATCAGGATCAAGTTCCCAGAAGATATCTAGGGTGAGTTATTCCCTTCAGGCTCTGATGCGTTTAAGAGGTAACCCTCTTACACTCTGCGTGGATAAAAACCACCACCCTCCTGAAGGGCCGTTTTCGTGTAGGATATGTCAATATCAATTTCAAGTTGTAAATGATGTATGTCCCCAACAACGTATAACACACAAGCCCACTGAAACAATTCAGGGTCGGATGAACCTGTTATGTAATATAAGATCTCTAGCCAAACATTATATTAAGGTCTGGGATCTCATTTCCACACATAAACCCGACCTGTGTTTTTTTACGGAGTCGTGGCTCAAACCCCATTCCATCCCGGCCATCACTCTTGGGATCCCGGAAGGTTATAAAATCATTAGATTGAATCGACCCACGAAAGCCGGAGGGGGAATAGCAATTGTACACAAAGATAACATTCTGGTCTCGGTTTTAGACCAATGGTGTAATCCGGCCTTTGAAACGATTGTTTTTAAGGTTGGTTCGTCTGCCAAACACAGTGGAAAGGGAGCATTGGTTTATCGTCCTCCTGGCCCCATAAAAGGAGCCTCTAGACAACTAGTGGAAGCACTAGCTCCTTATGTAGACGCAGACAAGGACTTTTTACTGCTCGGTGATTTCAATATTCACAGCGAGATGAAAAATAACATAGAGGCTCAATCTTTTTTGACTGATTTATCTCTATTAGGACTGAAACAGTGCAATAGTGGGCCTACGCATCTGGCGGGTCACACTTTAGAACTGATTCTTTCCAATTTTTCTGGTATTAAATGCTATATGCCTAAACAGACTAATTGGACAGATCATTTTGTTCTTGAGTTTTCGATGCCGAAGATTGGTTCATGTTCCAATCATTCTTCACAAATTCCGGTTCAGCGAAGACAATGGCATAAAATAACTGAGGTAAATTTCAAAAAGGCTTATGTCGCCCCACTTATTTTAGCTACTGATGATATTAATACTGCCCTTTCTAAATTTGACTCGGCTACTCATACTGCAGTGGAGCAGATTGCCCCGCTAAAAATATTTAAAAAGCGTCCTGCTAGGAAACAGGAAGTTTGGTTTTCTGAAGAACTGCGGAGCCTTAGGCGCTCTGCCAGGAAAACCGAGAAGGTATGGAGAAAATCGCACTTGGAGGAAGACAAAATCAATCATCAGATGGCGATAAACATCTATCCTAAAGCCATCCGATCTGCACGTAAGAACCATGTTACCTCGCAATTGGAGGCAGCAGGCAATGATTCGAAAGTACTCTTCCAGATTGTAAATGCCTTTTTAAAACCAGTGGCATGCGAAAGTGCGGATATGGCATCCCAACATCTCTGTGACAACATCTCGAGTTTCTTTACCGAGAAAATTGATATTATCTATGAGAAGATAGAGGCACTTATTCCATCTATAATTAATCAGGATGTCCTTACAACGGTGCAAGCAGTTGCCACCAATTCCAATACCTTTTACAATTTTCCTGAGATCTCTCTGCCAGAGGTTGAGATGTTGATCAATAACATCAAAAGTGGGAGCCCGTCTGATTTATTACCAGCCAGATTAATGGGAACGTTGGGGAGAACATTTGGTCCTGATATCCAGAGCCTGGTGAATCTCTCACTAACAACGGGATGTGTCCCACGGGAATGGAAAAAGGCCCTAGTTAGACCGATTAGGAAGAACACCTCTTCCCCTTGGACCAACATGTCGAATCTCAGGCCAATCTCCCTGTTGCCCTTTCTGGGGAAAATCATTGAAAAGCACACAAATAAGCATCTGTCCAACTTCCTGGAACAATCGGGAAGCCTTGATCCTTCACAGTCAGGTTTTAGGCCGAAATATAGCACTGAAACGGCCTTGCTGTCGATAACGGATGATCTCCGCAGGTACCAGGACAGTGGTTATTCCGTTGTCCTGGTGTTGCTGGACTTATCGGCAGCGTTCGATACCATCTCGCATAACATCCTGATCGAACGACTGACTGTATACGGACTCAGGGGCAAGGCACTGGACTGGATAAAGAGCTTTCTCTCCGACCGCACCCAATGTGTCACCATGGGTGACTTTAGGTCGGATGAGGTTAAGATCACCAAGGGGGTTCCACAGGGCTCGTGTCTGAGCCCAACTCTTTTTAACACCTATGTGGCCCCCTTGGCAGATATAACAAGAGCCTTTGGTTTCTGTCCAGTGTCCTATGCTGACGACACTCAGCTGCTTTTTCCCTTTAAACTACTAACTCCGGAGGTTATACAATCTTTCTCCGAGGGGATGAAAGCAGTATCCCAGTGGATGTCTTCCAACTTTCTTCAGTGTAATGTTGGTAAGACTGAGGTGATGCTTTTCGGTGAGGCTAAGGTCCATTGGTCCCCTGACTGGTGGCCGCTGGACTTAGGTCCAGTTCCCGAACCTAAACAAATAATCAAGAACCTGGGGGTACGGTTGGAGCCGGAGTTGACTATGAAACTACATGGTAACATCACGGTGGGATCTTGCTTTCACATGATAGGTCTCCTCCGTAGGATATTCCCATTCCTCCCGGACTCCATCAGAAGAACTTTGGTTCAGGCTCTAGTGATCAGCCGACTTGATTATTGTAATGGTCTTCTGGTCGGTGCAAATGAAGAGGTGCTAGACCGACTGCAGGTGGTGCAGAACACAGCAGCCAGGCTGGTCCTCAATGCCCCCCCCCCCCCAGATCTCCATCTAAACCACTGTTGGATAAACTTCACTGGTTGTCCATACGTCAAAGAGTGAAGTTTAAGACCTGCTGTACTATACATAAAGGTATACATGATTTGGGACCGGCCTATTTGGCTAATACATTTGTACCATACGTCCCTACATGCACACTCAGGTCAAGTGAGCAGCTGCTGCTGAGGGTACCCAAGATCAGCAGGACTAGACTGGGTGGTAAGGCTCTGTCAGTGGTGGGCCCCATCCTGTCAAACGCTCTTCCACTCTTATTGAGACAATGTTCCGACCATCTCCTTTTTAGAAAACATCTGAAAACCTTTCTGTTCAAACAAAATTAGCTGAACTTTTGCCCTTTTAAGCTAAAGTAATGTAACTGATTCATATGTTCTTAGAATATCAGTGCTATTGTCCGGATATTTGCTTTTCTGCTGTCTTGAGCGCGGAGATACTCCTTCGGGAGTCTATTCCTAGCGCTATACAAACCTGCAAATAAATAAATAAATAAATAAATGTAGGGAGAGCTCTCGCCACTCGTTCTTCTGAGAAGAGTTTTGATAGTCAGGTTCAAAGTTCTAAGAGAGTACCTGAGTGCCAGGGTGAAAATGTCCCCAGTTCAGACTCAAATCTAAATGTAAATGAACAATTTTTTCACTGGTTGGTTACATTAGAGGGTGGGGTGGGCGAGGGGGCAGTAAGACTTACCTCACTGGCTCAATGCTACCACCTATGTCTATTTTAAATAAGGGTAATTTACTCAGCTTATTGAAACATTAAGAGGGGCTGTGAAGGAAGTGACATTATTTGTTGAAAATATTACACGTCCTGGATTGAGTGGTAGAGAGAATTATCGAACTTTGTGGACACCAACGGAAAAAAACTGAGATTAACTTGTTGACGGTACCAATAGGGAAATGCACTTTTTTGATAGAGCACAGACAAACACAAAATCCCATTTAATAGGATAGGATTCATTGGAAGAGCGAACTACTAAGTAGAAGGGCGGTCAATGCAAAGGGCCCTGATTTCAATATTGTGGTGGAGCGGTTGATTATGAATGTAATTCCTAAAGGTCTAACCACAAAAGGGTAGTGACCAAACAAATAGGATACCCCTTGGAGGGCTGCTGGTTGTTACAACGCCTCCCCCACCTGAGGGGGTGGGGATTGGCAAAAGTGGGCACATTTCTCCTCCTAACTTGGTTTTCCCGCCTATTCTTCCGCCCAAAGTGGGGGTGAGCACCATGGGAGCCAGTTGCAGGGGGCAGCAAAAGGCAAGGACAGCTGACAAAGGATGCTGGCCTTTGAAGCTTCCCTTGAATGGACCCAGCTCATCTTGGGGGAGGAGGTGTGTCACCTTTGCCCAAGATGGGCTTTGTTTCTGGCACCAGAGAGCTTAGGCTACCTAGGGGTTCAGAAACCTGTCTAGGGTGGCAAATGGCAGACAGCCATTCAGGAACCACACCAGGGCTGGTCATTTTTGCCCCCTGTGTGCATTTTACATTAAATCCCACACTGTCATCAGTGTGGATTTAATGTGCTGAAAAGTATGCAACGAAACGTCCCAGGTTTCAGTGAAGCCAGTATGGAACTGTGGAGTTTGTAATTACCAACTCCCAGACCATATACTCTTTATGGCTTCACTGCACGTACAATGTCTAAGAATGGACTTAGACACTGTAGGGGTACAGGTCTCATGCCACTGTACCCTCACCTGTGGTCTAGTGAACCCTGCTAAAGGGGTGAATTTACCTAGGCAACAGGCAGTGTATTGTAGGGCTGGCACACAGGGATGTGTGCCAGGTCGACTTTTCACTTTTCTCTGCACCAAAACACGCAGCCTGCAATGGCAGTGGGTGGATGTTAAGGTACATGGCCCCTAAGGGTGACACAACAGGTTCTGCAGCCCTTAGAGGCCTTCCCTGGCCACAGTGCCCTTGGTACCCAAGGTGCCTCTTACAAGGGGCTTACTTGTGGCCAGAGAGGTGCCAATTGGGGGGAACAAGGTACAGCTTTGGGAAAGAATACAGGCCCTAGGAACTTGATTAGCAGGGACCCTGGGCACACCTAGTCAAAGTGCATCATGTGTTAGGCAAAGAGTGGGGACTTAACCATACAAAAAGGGGCACTTTCCTATGGGAGGAGTTCGCCAAGGGACCGCTTCCCCTTTGAGAATGTAAACAAAAATATTTTTAAGAGCAGGCAGTGGTGCTACAGACTACTGCCTACACTTAAAAAATGAAACGTGAAAGTTAAATTATCTTTTTTTTTAAACACATCCGGATTTACTTTAAGAAAAATGGGATGAATTTCATTTTTTTTTTTAAAGATTGCTTTATTGAAAAGCAATCACAGACATTGTGGTCTGCTGACTGAAGCAGGCCACCATCCCTGTGATGGCTATGGGCCATATGTATCAATGTTAGGTTTTGCAATTCTCAAATAGCAAATTTTTGAGAATCGATATTTGAGAAGCGCAAAACGTTATGTATGTAGGATTTGCAATACATTTTGCAAATCCTACATATTCCTTCATTGTAAATCGCAAAATGTGATTCACAATTAAGGAATACCTCCCCATTAACCGCATCGATGCGGCGCATTTTCCCGCTGTGCACTGAAGTTTTAAAAAACCCGCGGTTGATGACGAGCTCAGCTCGTCATGAGCGTACGAGAGGTGTACCTCATGACGAGCTGAGCTTGTCATCAGCGTTGATGTGGTTAATTCCTATGGGCCCATAGGCCCATAGGAATGAATGGGAAGATAGTCTCAATTTGCGATTCCGAATTAGAGAATCGCAAATTGAGAATGCAATTTCAAGTGTGCCTGGGTGTCAAAAGGACACCCTGTTGCACCCCTGAAATTAGTGTGGGTGCACATGTGGCGCACACACATGCCCTAAGGGCATGTGCGTGTGCCACATGCCACTTTGAAAAATACAAAAAATGCATTTTTGAAGAAAATTGCTAATTACCACCAACCTGTAGTTGGTGGTAATTTGCGATTCTTATGCCATATTCGCACAACTTGGGTGCTTCATACATTCCATTTAAGGAATCGCAATTTGCGATTCCTTAAATGCTTTCGCAAAATAAGGAATGGCAAAGTTTGCAATTCCTTAGTTTGCGAGACAGTTGTGCTTTCATACATAGCACTAGGCGAAATTGCGATCGCAAACACTGAAATTCTGCGAATTTCAGCGTTTACGATCGCAATTTGCCTTGATACATATGGCCCTATATTCCTAATGGATCGCAAACGGCAACAAACCTCATTAATACTCATGCTGTAGGTCAATTTGCAACCTACTAGGAATTGCTAATTACGACTTGTAAGTTTTCTTACAATAGGAAAATCTATTTCCTAATTAAGATTCAGTAAGAATTGCAATTTGGAAATCACAATTACTACTTTTTGTACAACCAACCAACGGTAACCCTTGCTTGTAATTAGTGCCTGCAGTTAAAATCAACAGTACTTCCAGTGGGAGGTCCATATTGGAGGCTTGAAAATAGAACCCTGTTGTTCTGAAGATATTCAGTCTCCTACTACATGGGTCAATTGAAGGCATTCATTGTCCTACTGTGAGGGTTCTGGGATTTGTGAAAGTTTCCAGTTTGAAGAGCTTCAGTGGGAGAGACTCAATGAAACTCTAGGGGGCCCATTAGGATGGCGGGCGGATTGTCCCCACCAGGCTGGCCGTAGCCACCGCTGGCCTGGCAGAGGCAATCCGCCCGCCATCCTCACCTAAATGCCCCCCTGCCATATTAGTATGGCGGGGGGACCGCGGGGGACGGAAAGACCGTCCGCCACTTTTCCGCCCCGGTCGCAGGTCTAACATGGTGGCTGTGTCTATTAGACACCGCCAGCCATATTAGGATGGGCCAGAACAGATGCCTGGAAAGGCATGCAGTCTTCACTTCGGGGGCCCCCTGCGGGCCCCTGGAGTGAAGGAGAGGTGGGGAGGGGTGCACACGAGGGGTACCTGTGGTACCCCCTTGCATTTGCATTAACAAAGTGGCAGGCTCCGCGCGGTGCCTGCCGCTTTGTTAATGAAAATGCATTTGTGCATTCTTAGCATTGTGGCGGGCGCCACAATGCTAAAAATGCAGGATGCCCCCGCCACAGTGGCGGGTGCATCCTAATACCCCCCACGGGACCCCCGCCCTTATGGCGGGCGGTCCCAATGACCGATAGGATGGCGGGCGGACTAAGTCTGCCCGCCATCCTAATGAACCCCTAGGTATTTGAAATGTTGCTGGAGCACTCTGTCTTCTCCATTGCAAAACAAGTATATTCATAATTGTCCTTCTTTGCCTTTCAAACCCCTTATATTGCAATTTGTTTAAAGAAGTTATTGCACTTTTATTCTCTGCACCACTGAAAAAACAGATTGATGGTAAGGATGATCAGGAGAAGCAAAGAGACAGACAAAAAAAGCTTTGCTAACAGCAGAGAGAACTGTTGTATTGGGCAAATGTGTGTGCTCCATGCCCACATGCAGTGGGAACAAGAGTCCTCGTTGACTGAGCCAGATAAACACCATGTGTAGGTATCTGAGCAATAATGACCACTTCACGTAGTAGGTTTAGATATTATGGAGGCAAGCATTCAAAATGTATCAATAGAGAATCTTTTACTTTGGTCCTCTGAACAACAAACTCCAGTATCCAAGAGGATATGAGGTATGACTAATATATCAATCAATCAATTAGGGAATTGTAAGCGCGCTACCCACCCATGAGGGTCTCAAGGCTCTGAAGGTGTGGGTCCGCAGATCTGTTTAGCTGAAGAGCGAGGTCTTGAGGGTCTTCCTGAAGGTGTTCTGGGAGGGGGCACATCTGCCAGTAGCTCGTTCCAGGTCTTGGCTGCAATGTGAGAGAAGGATCTTCCGCCTGCTCTGGCTCTGTGGATGCACAGGGTTTCGGCCAGTGAGAGGTTGGAAGATTGGAGGTTTCTTTTGGGTATGTGGAAGTTGATTCTGTCGTTGAGGTATTTGGGTCCGTTGTTGTGTAGGAATTTGTAGGCGTGAGTGAGGATTTTAAAAGTGACTCTTTTCTCAACGGGAAGCCAGTGGATGCTTCGTAAGTGTTGACTGATGTGTTCGTGTCAGGGGATGCCGAGGACGAGTCTGGCGGCGGTGCTCTGTATTGTCTGGAGTTTGCGGAGCAGGGACTTGTTGATGCCGGCGTAGAGTGCGTTTCAATAGTCCAGTCTGCTGGTGATGAGTGCGTGGGTGACTGTCTTCCTTGACTCAGGGGGGATCCACTTGAAGGTCTTGTGGAGAATGCGGAGGGTGTTGATGCAGCTGGAGGTGACAGCATTGACCTGTTGGTTCATGGTGAGTGATGAGTTGAGTATGATGCCAAGGTTCTTGGCATGGTCTGAGGGGGTAGGTGGGCTTCCGAGGGCCGTCGGCCACCAGCTGCTGTCCCATGCAGAAGGGGTGGTACAGAGGACGAGGACTTCTGTCTTCTCGGCGTTGACATTCAGGCAGCTGCTGGTCATCCAGACTGTGACGTCTTGCATCCCTTTCTGGAAGTTGAGTTTGGCAGTGGTAGGGTCTTTGGTGAGGGAGAGGAGGAGTTAGGTGTCGTTGGTGTAGAATACGATGTTGAGGCCATGTTGTCGGACCATGGCTGCGAGGGGGGCCATGTAGATGTTGAAGAGGGTAGGGCTCAGTGATGAACCCTGTGGGACTCCGCAGGTGATTTCCGTGGGGTCAGGAAGGAAGGGTGGGAGATGGATCCTTTGGCTTCTACCGGTGAGTCCAGTCCAGGGCTGTTCCTTGTATGCCTGCGTTGTGTAGTCTGGCGACTAGTGTGTAGTGGGAGACGGTGTCGAAGGCTGCTGATAGGTCAAGTAGGATGAGGGCTGCGGAGTGGCCTTGGTCCAGAAGGGTGCGGATGTCGTCTTTGGCTGCAAGTAGGGCGGTCTCTGGGCTGTGGTTGCTTTGGAATCTGGATTAGGACGGGTCGAGGACGGCGTTCTCTGCAATGAATCGTGTCAGTTTCCTGTTGACTGTTTTCTCTGCAACTTTGGCTGTGAAGGGGAGGAGCAAGATGCGCCAATAGTTCTTGAGGTCGGTGGGGTCAGCTGTAGGCTTCTTGAGCAGGGGTCTGACTTCTGCACGCTTCCAGTCATCTGGGAAGGTGCCTGTTTTGAAGGTGGTGTTGATGGTGCATTGTTGTTCGGGTGTGATGGCGGCCGCGGTTCTGTGGTAAATGTAAGGGGGGCAGGGGTCGGTGGGGGCCCCCGAGTGGATGCTTTTCATGGTCGAGGCGGTGTCTTTGCCCGTGATCGGTGTACAGTTGGAGATGGTGGGCTGGCTGGTGCTTCTAGGGGGTGGGGTGCTGTCTGTGGCACCTGGTGGATGGTCGATGAAGTTGTCGTAGAGGTTTTTGATCTTGAGGTGGAAATAGGTTCCAAGCTTTTTGCAGAGGTCTTGGGATGGGGTGATGTCTGTGGCTTCACTGCGTGGGTTGGTGAATTCTTGAATGACACTGAAAAGTTCCTTGGAGTTGGTGGAGTTGGCCAGGATTTTGTTGTGGATGAAGTTCCTCTTGGTGGCTCTGATCTGGTTGTGGTAGTCTGTCATGGCGTTCTTGTAGGTGGTGTGGTTTTCGGTTGTCTTGGTGTTTCTCCAGTTTTTCTCCAGGCATCTGCAGGTGCATCTGGCTTCTTTGAGAGCGGTGGTGAACCAGGCGGCTTTCCTGGGGTGTTGTCTTTTGGTGTTGTGTAGCGGGGCGAGCACGTCTGCGCAGTTAGAGATCCAGGTGTGGAGTTCTCTGGCTGCATCGTTTGCGTTGGGTGCCCAGGTATGGTTGTCTCGGGTGAGTGTGGAGTTAAATTGCTTGTCTGTAAGCTTGCTTCAGTTCCTTCGTGGTGGGCGTGGGGCTGGTTTGGGTGCCTTGGGTTTGTGGATGGCGAAGTTTATGCAGTGGTGGTCGGTCCATGGTGGCTGCGTTGTGTGGCTGAATTAGACGCTGTTTCCTGCCACGAAGATGGGGTCGAGGGTGACTACTGCTCTGTGGGTCGGTGTGTTGATGAGTTGTTTAAGTGTGATGCTGGCGAGGTTGTCACAAAGGATAGTGGAGTTGGGGTCGCTGGGGTTGTCGAGGAGGAAGTTCAGGTCTTCAATGAGTATGTAGTTTGTTGAGGCAATGGCGTGGGGTGCGATGAAGTCGGTGATGGTGGTGGCAAAGGGTGTTTGGGGGCCGGGGGGGTCTGTAGACGAGGGTTCCTAAGGAGTGTGGCTTTGGGGGTGGTCTGGATCTGGAAGTGCAGGTGTTCGGCTGAGGGGAAGGTTTCGCTGGAGGTTGTGAGGCGGAGGGTGCTCTTGTGGGTGATAGTGAGGCCCCCACCTGGGTGGTTGGGGCAGTCTTTCCTCTGGATCTTGTATCCGTCTGGGATGGTGGTGCTGATGTCGGGGGCGGAGGATGGATTGGTCCAGCTCTCTGAAGAAGGCGATGTCAGGCGAGAGAGAGTCGAGTACGTTCCAGATTTCCATGGCGTGTACGGAGTGTATGTTGAGGAGGAGGCATTTCAGGGTGTCACCAATGCTGGCGTTGGCGGATTTGGAGGCCTGGGTGGCGGTGAAGTTCTGGCAGCAGTGGAGGCAGTAGAACTGGTCATGGGTCGTGTTCGGCAAGGCCTGTTGGCATTCTCTGAGTCTTCCAGGGTTGAGTGCGAGGAGGGTGGTGGTGTCGTAGCGATGGGTAGTGGGAGGTCCAGGGTTACTGGCGCTGGCCGCGGTCGGGCGCAGACGTGCTTGCCTTCGTCACGCCAGCGGCGCGACCGCACAGCGGCCGTCATTAAGTAGGGGAGGTGGGAGGGAGAAGAGACTGGGAGGCGGGAGCAGGGGAATTCGGGAGGGAATTCTGGGGGGGAAAATTCCGGGGGGGAGGGGCCACAGGGGCAGCAGCGGCAAAAGGAACAGGCAGGCACAAGAAAATAAAAAAAGTGGTGGAATTAGAGCAAGACACAGATGGGCACAAAAACAGTGGCACAAAAGGGAAAAATTAAGAAAAAAACGGCTGAGAAAGGTTATGGTGGTTTCAGGCAGTCTGGTCCCAGTTGGAGCAGGCAGCAGGCGCAGGAGCGGGCAGCAACCTCGAACCTCCCAAGGAGGAGGTCGGGTCTGGAGGCAAGAGACGGCACAGCAGAGCTGTGGGGACCTAGACCGAGGATCTTATAAAACGTATGTGTAGGCATTGGGGCTTAGGAGGAAGCATTTGCGGATGGAGTAGAGTGCCTGGCTTATGAACTTTTTGTAAATATGTTTATCGATCTGCTTACATCATATAGTAGATACATCTTTATGAGAAAACGTACAGATAAATCATAGAGCACACCATCTAGGTTGCCTGGGCTGCCATTGAGAGAGTAAGTGGGTCCACAATCATGGTTATAAAAGGAAGCAGAAGAAATGGCAGAGGTTTCCAATAGGCAATGCGCCTCATCCTGCCACAGTGCCCTGGAATTCACTCACTCACGGTTGAGGCTGTGGTAGGGTGGTAGAGACTGATTAAGACTTCTTACCACCACCCAGTGAACTTGAGACACTCCCAAACGGTCTTGTAAAATACCTGAGAGCTCTGCTCTCTTTTTCTGATTACAATGGGAGTTTTGAGGGGAGTGGTGAGAAGGCCCTACTCCCAGCGATCTTCGGTTGGGTGGTATGTTCCTAGAGCGAGGGGCAGCCCCGATTGGTTGGGCAGAGGGAACAATGTCTCCGGGTTCGTCGAGGCCTTCAGGCCCAATTTGAGTTAGATGGCGGTGATGGTGGTCCCTGCGCGAGGCACTGTGACCCATGCAGGACTGGTCTGGCGGCCGTGTGCAGCCCGCACGTCCAAAATGGGGGCATGCCTTAACAGGAGGCACGCCCCCCTTTATTTGCAGGGTTGGGTCAGTACCTCGTTGGAGCATCCCTTGCCAGTAGGACCTCAGATGGGAGGAATATACAGCCTGATTCATCATTCTCCCGTTTTGCGAGCCCCTAATAGCGATTCATAAGGAATCGCTATTAAGGACTTGCAAAACGGGATTCATGTAGAAATTGCAAAAAGAAATGCGATTCCTACACATTCCTTATTTGCGATTAGCAAATTGCTAATCGCAAATAAGGAATAACTCCCCATGCATTCCTATGGGCCTAAAGGCTCATAGGAATGAATGGGGAGTTAATCCTTATTTGCGATTAGCAATTTGCTAATCGCAAATAAGATAGCGATTTCAAGGGTGCCAGGGGTGTCCAAAGGACACCCTGTAGCACCCCTGAAATGTAATCTACATTGGTGTTGCGCACACACATGTCCAAAGGACATGTGTGTGTGTAACATGCAACTTAGAAAAATGCATTTAAATGCATTTTTCTACATTTTCGCTATTTACCACGAGGTTTGACCTCGCGGTAAATAGCGGCCCAAAATAGCGATTTCGGTATTTTAAAATGGTTCATGAATTGCATTTAAGGAATCTCAAATAGAGATTCCTTAAATGCAATTCCTCGCAAATATGCGAATTCTTTAATAGCGAATTTTGCATTTGGGATGATGAATCCCAAATGCAAAAATTGCACTCGCAAAGGGCCAGATTCTCAGAATCTGGCCCTTTGCGAGCGCAATTAAGCTTGATGAATCAGGCTGATTGTTCCTGCATTTGCACAGCCAGATAGTGCGATGACACCTCTTGGCCACATGAGGGAGGGAAGGCATCTGACAGCAGTGGGAGGAGCTGTCGCAAATTAGGGCCTACCGCTTCATCTATCCAGCCTGCAGAGGCAGGACCTGCAGCAAGAAGCAGGCACAGTGCTCAGCCCTGTGGGGAGGGAGGGGGAGAGGTGGGGAGTCCAAAACAAGAGGCATGGAGATTTGGTGGGCAGGAGTGGGGGGAGTCCAAAATAGGAGGCATGGAGGTTTGATGGGCCTTATCTTGGCTTATCCAGGAATTGGTAGCAGACTGGATCCCAAATGAGCAGATTTGGGGGGGGCTACTTTTCAGCCAGGTTGGCTTCACAATTGGATCAGGGTGCCAGTTTGACCCTGGGGTTCTCGGTTTTTGATAGGGGACAAGGGGAGAGGCGGCAGAGACTTGCCACTGGCTCCTAAGGTGCGTTCTGTAGGTGGATGGTGAGGGTTTTCAAGAAGATGGGGAGCCAGGTAGGTGGGTATGGTGTCATGACCCTCATCTTAGTTTCATGGGCCAACCATGACAGGGCCAGTTAAGCGGTCTGCCTGCGGGTGCAGGAAGGGGCATCGGCGGAGATGACAGGATCAGCCGGGAGGGCCTAGTGCGACCTGGTATCTCTGGCCCAAAGTTGCAGTTTGCTTCAGTGTGGCCAGCTCTGGGACGACTGTGGACCGATCGGCGGAGGCAAACTTTTGGGTCTGCATCTGCCTTGTGATTTCAACCAGTATCAGGACCTTTATGACGTACAGTTTTTGGATGGCAGAGTGGGTGATAGAGAGGTGACTGGCACAAGTGCTGACTGTGGGGAAGTGTGTGGTGAGGATGGATGGGAATTGGATTATGGTGAGGAGGAGTTGGAGGATGGGGAGATCGTGGATGTGGCAGAGGAGAGTGAATTGTGTTCGGCACCTCTGGCTGCTCAAGGGGGCGGGGCGCAAGTAACCACAGGAGGAGTATTGGAGTTTTGCAGCCTGTTACGGCTCTGGCAGTCCACTCAGAAGAAACATAGACTGATGTCAGGACAGATGGCTTTACTACGGGCCCCAACTTTGAGGCCAGTTAAGATAAGTTCTGGGGGGCATAGTGGCACACGGGGCTTAGTGGTTGGGATTCTGGCTGTGGAGGTTGACACACAAGTGCGGGCAAAGGTTTTACATTTGTCAAAGGGTCAGGATCAGGGCACAGGTAGGGATGCGGTCAGGAAGGAGGGGAAGGAGAAGGAAGTAGAGTGAATAAGATCGAAGGCCGCAGGGATACAGGTCAAAGAGGGCAAGAGTGTTGGGGACAAGAAGGAGAGGAAGTAGGTTAGGCACCATAAGCTACCTTACTTGGCCATCACAAAGTCATTAGGAGTACATTTGATGTTAGCAACCAGGGAACACATATAGAAAGGGGAGTATGTGGAAATTTCAAGTACCTACAGCAGGAAATAAGGGCAAAAGATTGCTCCAAAGAAGGGGAGTATGAGCTGTCCCACAGGCTGAAGCTACCTGTTAATATTGAGAATTGGACAGCAGCATTTCTCCTATACATGTGTGTGTATTGTGAGAAGTACTCAGAGTGGGTGTGGCATTATTCAAATATCTTGATGTATTGTGGAAGGCGCAGGTTACTTTTGGGGGTCGGTTTGGGTCCATTACAATGAAGAGTTTCGAACGTGCCTTGTGGATGATGTGATTGGAGAATGGGGGGGCTAGATTATCAGCTACTATGACACCTGAACAGCGAGCACCATCAACTTACATGGCGAGTGGCTGGCCGGTCATCTATAAGCCATTTTGGGAGCATCCCGCCCCAGCTGAGTTGCATGCCACGGGCAAAGGACAGTTGTGGACCAGAGGAGCACGCTGGTCGTACAATAGAGGTATGTGTTTGCGGGAATTCTGTAAATACAGACACGAGTGTTCGAAGTATAGAGGTAAACACATGCTCACACAGTGTGGTCCCCAGAGTGGGAGTTTTAGCCAGCACGGGGGTCAGATCGGGGCAGATGGAGGGGGGAGAAACCCGCGGGCAAGGGCCCTTACACCAGTTAAGGTGGAGAGATGACAGCAGTGGCCCAAGTTAATGGGGTCACAGGCGGAACAGGATTTGCTATTACCTGGATTTCAGTCTGGTTTTTGTTTGTGTTATAAGGATCCCAGGGTGCACCAGTGGGCAGGCAAGCTGAATCGGTGAGGGGTCAGGAGGAGTTTATATGGAGCAAACTAATGAAAGAAGTGGTCTAATAGAGGATGGAAGGGGCATTTGCTGATTGGCCACTGGAGAACTTTGAGGATCTCACCTATTGGGGTGGTCCCAAAAAAGGATCCAGGAGAGATCCTTTTGATTCATCACTTTTCCTGGCCTGAGAATTTGTCAGTGAACGATTTCAATCCTGGTGCGTGCTGCAGGGTGAATTATGCATCCGTCTGTTGACACGGCTGTTCAGCTGGTGAATGTCAGAGGCCAAGGCACTTTGATGGCAAAATGTGATGCAAAAGCGGGCTCTCTGCTATTGACAGTTCATCCACCAGAGTACAAATTGTTGGGCATTCAATTTGAAGTGCAATTCTTCATTGACAAGTCTTTGTCTATGGGCTGTTCAGTTTCCTGTTTCTCATTCGAGGCTGCCAGTTCATGTTTGCAGTAACTGTTTACATGAGTAACGGGGAAAGCACCATGACACACTACTTAGATTAGTTTTTCCTGCTGGGTGCATCAGATTAGTACAATACAGCGTGGTCCCAGTAATGTCAGGACTAACTAAACTGTTATGCAATCCAACACAATTCTACACAAATAGCAGTAGTCCAAAGAACTTGAAAGGCAAATGTTATTTAATCACAATGCTGCATAAAGAAATTATGTTATACACTTGTCAAAGGTAATTCAGTACGCAGTGGTGCCCGATAGGACAGGGAAAAGGGAAAAGGGGTAGGTGAATTTGGTGAGGATATGTGACTGGAAATTCAGTGACAGCAAAAAAAAGTGGCAATTTCAAAATAAACCTAGGCTTACTTTGTAAGCCCAAACATACAAAAGTTATACATTAATTCAGATCGCGAGACCCTATTGGTAAAACACAATTGATTCAGTCTCTGTTGTTTGTTAGGGTAGGCATGATGCAGAGGGAATCTCAACGTTTCGACCCCAAGATTGCGTCGTAGGTAGATTGACACCTTACACCGGGGTCTTCATCAGGACTGTGATTAAGGGAGGGCACCTAAGGGTTAAGGTATGAAACACAGTTCGTACTAGGGAAAATAAAAGATTTAAACAACTAATTGAGAAGCCAAAGTGGTCCACACATAATTACCATTCAGGGTCCTACAATGAAATGAAATGAAATCAAATGAAATGAAATGAAATTGGATTTATAAAGCGCATGGCTGCCCAAGAGCGTCCCAGCGCTGGTACACTCATAACAGAACACACGAGGGAAAAGAAATTAGGAGGCCTTGGGGAAAAGAAAGGTTTTCAGTGTTTTTCTAAATTTCAGGTAGGAGGGTTCCATCCGTAGGTCCCTGGGAAGTGCGTTCCACTTTTTTGCTGCATTCAGCGAGAACCGACGGCCTCCGGTGCGGGCTTTCATCACTCTGGGTGTGATGGCCAGATTTTCTCCGTCGGACCGAAGGGCCCGCCCCGGTTTGTATGGGCGAATCAAACCTCTCAAGGCTGGTGGACCGTTACCTTGAAGAGATTTGTAGGCAATGCAGAGTGACTTAAAGGTGATTCGCTCCTGAATTGGGAGCCAATGCTGTGCTCTAAGCAATGGTTTGGCTGAGGCCCGTCTGGGGCACCCATATTTAGCCTGGCTGCAGCGTTCTATACTCGCTGCAAGATATTAATCGAAGCCAGAGGCGCAGCCAGGAGGAGGGCGTTGCCATAATCCAATCTGGACAAAATTAGGCCCTGGATTAGGAGTTTTCTCGATTGAAAAGGCAAAAGGGGGAGGACCTTCCGAACAGCCCGCAGTAAACCAAATCACCCTCCCGCCACTTTCTGCGCATGGGTCTTGAATGTTAATTGGGGTTCAAACCAGACGCCGAGACTTTTAACTTTCTCCTTGGGCGGGGGTAATTTACCCATGCAGGGAGGCCAATGCTCAGAAGACAGGGATGAGAGTTGGTGGCCCATGACCATAATCTCGGTCTTAGCTCCATTAAGTTTGAGTTTTGAATCAGTCATCCAAGAGGAAATAGCGGTTAGGCATCTTGAGAGGTCGGAAGGGCATCCCCTTTGTTGCGACAGCGAGACGATAAGTTGTGTGTCGTCTGCGTAGCTGATGGATTTGATCCCGAAGGGGACTACTACCTCCTCTAGCGGGGCCATATAAACATTGAACAATGTGGGGCTCAGGGAGGAGCCCTGAGGGACCCCACACTGAAGGGGAGTGGATTTGGACATCAATCCGTTTTCCCAGATCCTAAAGGATCGTTTATCGAGGAAAGACCCCAGCCATCTGAGGGCTGACCTTGTGATGCCCAGTTTGGCGAGACGTTGGACCAAGGTTGCATGGTCAACGGTATCGAATGCAGCGCTTAGATCCAGGAGGATCAGGGCCGCTGATCCCCCCGAGTCTAAGATGCATCTTGCCTCTTCCGTGGCCACTATGAGGGCGGTGTCTGTGCTCTGGCCTGGGCGAAAACCCGTTTGGGAATCGCTCAGTAGGCCGTTACTCTCCAAGAACTCTGAGAGCTGCCTATTCACCACCTTCTCGGCCACTTTGCCCATTCCCGGTAGTAAGGAGATTGGGCGAAAATTGGCCAGATCAGAACAGTCTAGCCCTGGTTTCTTAAGGAGGGTTTTAATTTTGGCTTGTTTCCAGCTCGGGGGCACTATGCCCGTGGTAAATGAGGTGTTTAACAGCTCTGTGGCCGTTGATGAGATAGTGCTCAAAATTTGTCTGAGGATGTGCATAGGGGCTGGGTCAGATGGAGAGCCACTTTTTATGTTGGCTAGCGTGTTGCAAAAGTCTTCCCTGGTGATGCAGCTGAACGCCTCGAGCTGGGGGCTAGTAGAAACGGGGAGGGGGGCCTCAATAGCTAGTGTTGCGGGCGTTTGGGGAAGGCTATTGAGAATTTTCTGTATTTTTCCGTCAAAGAACTTTGCTAGCTGGTCGCATCTTACTTCGGCGTCCTTATGTAAAGTTATAGGGGCTGGGATTTTGAGCAGCTGCTTGACGATTTTAAACGTTTCCCTAGAGGAGTTAGCTGACATTTTAATTTTCTCCTCAAAGAAGTCTGCCTTAGATTTCTGCCGTGCGGCTTTATAGAGTCTCAGAGCAGCCTGATAGGAGGTTTTGCTATTGAGTGCCCAATCTTTCCTCCACTTACGCTCCAATTTTTTACAGGCTTTTCTGAGATCTCTTAAATCGGTCGTAAACCAGGGGGATTTAAACGTGCTGCTCTTTTTTGTGATCAGTTTGAGAGGCAGAACCGTGTTCAGGGAATTAGTAAGCCATTTATGGAAGTTTACATCTGCTTGCAGTACATCAGATTCTGCATCAGGGATCGATTGTTCAAGGGCAGATTTCAGGTTTTCCACCGATAGCCTCGGCCAGTCTCTTTGAAGTATACGGGGACAAGTGGCCCTAATCTTTTCAGGATGGATTTCCCAGGAAAAAGGCACTACAAAATGGTCGGACCAAGGTAAGGGCAGAGAGGATTTAACTACAAGCTGGGAGTTGTTTGAAAAGGTAGGGTCCAACAAGTGGCCTTTATTATGAGTAGCTTCCTTATTTAGGAGATCTAGTTCCAAGGTTTTAAGGTTTGTAATGAGATCAGCAGCTACTTTGTCATTAGGATCGTTGAAATGCAGGTTCAGGTCTCCCAGAACCAGCAAATTGGAGGCCCGGGCTGCTGCTGCTAGTGTACCTTCTAATAGGGAGTCAGAGAAATGTTTTAAACTACCCGGCGGGCGGTAGATGAGGAATCCTGAGAGGGAATGCCTAGGTGTTAGCTAGATATTGAAGCATGCACTTTCTGTATCTAAAATTCCACCATCCTCCAATCCAATGCGGGTTGAGGGCCAAATGGCTCCAAGGCAGAGAGTGCAACAGCAAGACCTAAAAATTGTATAGAACGTCTGTTTATGCGGGCCCATCATAAATTGCGACTCAAGCAACACCAAAGTATCTAACAATTCTAGATGTAGTGTCAAAAATGGCTCCACTTACGTAAAACGCGGAAAAATCCTGTGTGTCCCTTCCGAACATGCATTCAACAATTAATGTAATGCCTGCCACCAAATTCACGACTAGGTCATAGTTCAGTGGATTTTATCTAGAATTTAAAATATATATACACATGGAGGAGTCACTAATCAGACAAATAAAAAGGACGACCAGAAGTCAAACGTTTGGTCTTAATCCATGCAATCAATACCTGATCAATGTCAGAAAACTGCAAGTGTGCACGTGGCAACGTGTCTGTAAAAAAAATAAAGAAATCATTGGCACCGTCATATGACGTATTTTTCACTATGCTATTCTAAATAGGAAAAACAAAGGGGCATATTATCAAGGTATTTATCACCGCTTTTTTGGCTTTAAAAGCCAAGAAAGCGGAGATAAAATGATCTCCCTATCAGCAACAGGGTGCTAACACGCAAATTTGCATGTTAGCACCCTTTTTCTCTACGCTTCCCCTTGCATCTCTAATGAGATGCAAAGGGGGCGTTCCAGAGAAAAATAATAGGAGAAATGTTGTTAAGCGACATTTCTCCTATTATCAAGGATTTCGCTAACCCTGTTAGTGATAAAAAAAAGCAGCGCTAACCGCGGTTAGCACTGCTTTTTTTACACCTGGGGGCATATTACCAACGATTAGCGATATTTATCACTAACGATGCTTAGCAACGAATTTTTTAATGCTAAGCATCGCCGGAAATTATCGCAGAGATAACTTGCTATTAGCAAGGTTTATCTCAGAAGTGATAAAAATCCTCGCGCTAACTGCCAAATGAGAGAATATCGCTGGAAAACCAACGATAATCTCTCAAAGTTTGGCGTTAGCTTGATGATAGGGGCTCACAAACTTAGCCATGATATCCACCTTCCATAGGATATCATGGCTAAGTCAGGAAAATACCAGGTGTAAAAAAAGCAGTGCTAACCGCGGTTAGCGCTGCTTTTTTTTATCACTAACAGGGTTAGCGTAATCCTTGATAATAGGAGAAATGTTGCTTAACAACATTTCTCCTATTATTTTTCTCTGGAACGCCCCCTTTGCATCTCATTAGAGATGCAAGGGGAACCGTAGAGAAAAAGGGTGCTAACATGCGAATTTGCGTGTTAGCACCCTGTTGCTGATAGGGAGATAATTTTATCTCCGCTTTCTTGGCTTTTAAAGCCAAAAAAGCGGAGATAAATCCCTTGATAATATGCCCCCTGGTATTTTCCTGACTTAGCCATGATATCCTATGGAAGGTGGATATCATGGCTAAGTTTGTGAGCCTCTATCATCAAGCTAACGCCAAACTTCGAGAGATTATCGTTGGTTTTCCAGCGATAATCTCTCATTTGACAGTTAGCGCGAGGATTTTTATCACTTCTGAGATAAACCTTGCTAATAGCAAGTTATCTCTGCGATAATTTCTGGCGATGCTTAGCGTTAAAAAATGTGTTGCTAAGCATCGTTAGCGATAATTATCGCTAATCGTTGGTAATATGCCCCAAAGTCTTGATAAACTCACAGATCTTCGGTAAAGAAACGTCTTACTAGCCAACCGGTGCTTTTTCTAAATAGAGAACACAAAAGAAGCCTCGCATCAGTACAGGAAAAAAGCCTTGACTGCCGTCAAAATACGAAATCAATCGGACCATTCAAATGCTTACCGCTACTTCGCTGGCTGCTGGAGCATGCACGTTGGGAGACGATCCGGCATTACAAAAGCTATTAAATAGTGCCGCCCGGACTCCCGAGTCATTGAGTGAAGTGTTGGGCAACAGACGCTAGATGCAGCCTGCATCGCGTCATCACTCCCATTGTAGACAGGGACAATAGACTACACAGGTTAAAACAACCAATGACGAAAAAATGTATTTACATCTTGATCGAAATGATGTGAACTCACTAGTTTTGAAATGTGCAAACAAAATACTAGGATGTGTCTGTACCTGTGTCAAAGACAATCTAAATGTCGTATTATAAGGTAATCGGGCTTACTTCGCATAACAATAATAAAGGGCCAAACGATTTGTTGAATGTATGCTCGGAAGGGACACGCAGGATTTTGCCGCGTTTTACGTAAGTGGAGCCATTTTTGACACTACATCTAGAATTGTTAGATACTTTGGTGTTGGTTGAGTCGCAATTTATGACGGCCCCGCATAAACAGACGTTGTATACATGTTTTAGGTCTTGCTGTTGCACTCTCTGCCTTGGAGCCATTTGGCCCTCAACCCATATTGGAGGCCTCATTGTAGGACCCTGAATGGTAATTATGTGTGGACCACTTTGGCTTCTCAATTAGTTGTTTAAATCTTTTATTTTCCCTAAAACGAACTGTGTTTTATATCTTAACCCTTAGGTGCCCTCCCTTAATCACAGTCCTGATGAAGACCCCGGTGTAAGGTGCCAATCTACCTACGATGCAATTTTGGGGTCGAAACGTTGACATTCCCTCTGCATCACGCCAGCCCTAACAAACAACAGAGACTGAATCAATTGTGTTTTACCAATAGGGTCTCGCAATCTGAATTAATGTATAACTTTTGTATGTTTGGGCTTACAAATTAAGCCTAAGTTTCTTTTGAAATCGGCACTTTTTCTTGCTGTCACTGAATTTCCATGTTCTTTCACAGTCACATATCCTCACCAAATTCACCTACCCCTTTTCCCTTTTCCCTGTCCTATCGGGCACTACTGCCTACTGAATTACCTTTGACAAGTGTATAACATAATTTCTTTATGCGGCATTGTGATTAAATAACATTTGCCATTCAAGTTCTTTGGACTACTGCTATTTGTGTAGAATTGTGTTAGAGTGCATAACAGTTTAGTTAGTCCTGACATTACTGGGACCACGCTGTATCGTACTACCTATCACCCAGGTCCCAGTACCATTGGGTTTACCCTTTTTATGTATAAAAGGGTGCATCAGATTAGCAGGATTGTCAGGACAGTTTGTCACAGTTGTTGGGGGATGTGTGCGTTCTTTTGGCTCTGATAAAGACAGTGAGGCCAGTAAAGGTGATTACCATTTTGGGGGTGAAGTTGGTTTTCCTAAGGATGGAAACCAGGTTACCAGAGGAGAAGAAGTTGTGATGCTTCCAGCTGCTGAACAGGATTCTGGTGAAGGGCACTGTGCAGGTGAAGGAAATACAGGTTATGCTACGTCATTTGAACTTTGCTTGCATGGCGATTTGAACGGGCAGGACTTTTTATAGGAGGTTGGGTTAGGGTCTGGTGGGTACTGGGTTCCCACACCATTGGGTTGGGTGGGCTCTGGTGGGGACTGGGTTCCCACACTACCGGGTTTGGCTCGAAGCAGGGGTGAAGGAGGACTTAAAGCTTTGGCAAGTTTTTTACTGAATGCAATGACATCCCCATGGCCTGATTGGGGGAGCAGTAAGAGTGGTCCATTCAATTGTTTTCAGATGCACCTGGGGGTCATGGGTTTGGCCTTTTCTGGCAAGGGTGATGGTGTGGGAAGGAGTGGCCTGAGGCATGGAAGAGGGGTGGAGTTGAGTAGTGGAGTTCTTTCGGGAGGATGGGGTCCATCCGTCCGTTTATGGTGTGGAATTATACCTTATGAAAGTGAGGAGCATTTTGGCAGGGCTGTTACACTTGCCAGTAGGAAAGTAAGCTTTCATTGCGTGGGTTGGAGGGGGACTGAAAAACTCAGTGGTTTTTCACATGGTCTGTGTAAATAAGTATTAAAGTTATGCAACAAAAAGTTGGTCAGGTTCAGACGCAGATGAGATTTTGGGGGAGGGTAGTGGGGGAGTTGCAGGGATGGAACACAATGACAACAGTGGGGTAGGTATGAGGTTGAGATGCAGAGTTGAATGACGAGAGTTGTGATTAGATTTTGGTTGGTTTGGTTTGTGAAGGGTTGTTTAGGATAGTGGGAAGGTAGGTTTGGATAGTTACAAAATGTATAGTGAGGGCAGACTGTTTTAGTATGTAAGGCTTTAGAGCTACTTTTTGTGAACTTTTGTGCACCTATTTTTTTAAGGCGGCCTTTTGAACACTATAAAGTAGTCAGACGTTCTTGGAGTCACCATCCTGCCCGATGTCCTGCTATGGTTGTGTGCCGACAGGAGAGAAGCTGTTTTCGTGATCCTGACTTTGCCCTCTCCTTGACGGTCTTTTTCTTTAAGTTGAAGTAATGGGCAGAGTTGCAGGGAAGTTCAAGTTGCTCTTGTGCCATTGCCGGTTCAGGCCATGGTGCTTCTGAAACGTTGTAGGTTGCAGCAGATGACGAAGGTGTAAAGACAAAAAGAACAAGTTACTTACCTTCGGTAATGATATGTCTGTAGGAAACATTAGTTATAGATTCCTTACCTTAGATATTCCCCAGGTGTCAGACTGAATCCGTCAAGTTTTCGCCAGTAGTACCCCTGCACATCAGAAGGTGGCTTAGGTCGGCTCCGCGTCTGTTGTTGGTGTCGTGGTCGCCGGGATGACGTAGCTGGAGCTACTTAGACGCCACCCTCTCGCGCTGTCGTCAGTTCTGTACACGACTTTCCATGGCAGAAACGCAGACCCATGCAAGACACTGACCACTGGTGCACAATACTAGGGCCGTGAAAAGGGAATACCTTAACCCTAAAAATCAGTTCGGAGAATGGGAAGGATGGGTGGGGTGGTAAGGAATCTATAACTAACTAATGTTTCTTACAGATATAGTGTTACCAAAGGTAAGTAACTTGTTCATCTGAAAGAAACACGTTAGTTATAGATTCCTTACCATAGAATAGATACCCCAGCAATACCAACCCTGGTGGTGGGTCTGCGAACTAATCTTACACCAGAAGGTCCTGGAGAAGAGAAGCCGTCTCTCCGGACCTTACTATCAAGACAGTAGTTTTTGGTAAACGTGTGCAGCGAGGCCCACGTAGCTGCTTGACTGCTGTCATTGAGAGTACAGCCTCTTCCTAGAGCAGTAGTCGCTGCCATCGCCTGAGTTGAATGGGCACGCAGCCCCACTGGAGGCTCCTTTTTTGCCAGTGAATAACCGGCATTAATGCACAAAACGACCCATCGGGAGATGATACGCTTGTGTACGGCCCGACCTTTCTTTGCACCCACGTACCCAACAAAGAGTTGATCATCCACCCGGAACTGTTTGGTGTGATCCAGATAGAAGGAGAGCGCACGTTGCGGGTCCAGACGTTGGAGCCTCTCCAGGACCACTTTGTCTGGATGGAGAGATAAGAAAGGAGGCTTAGAAGAAAGAGCCTGGATCTCACTCACTCTCCTTGCAGAGGTGATGGCCAGCAGGAAAGCAGTCTTGAGAATAAGAAGCCTAATGGGACAGTTATGCAAAGGCTCAAAGGGAGCGCACATCAAATAAGTGAGAACAAGATTCAAGTCCCACTGAGGCATAATGAACGGAATAGGATGAAAGAGGTGTGTTATGCCTTTCAAGAATCGGTTAACAATTGAGGACTTGAAAAAAGAAGGCTGATCAGGAAGCCTAAGGAAAGCAGAGATGGCTGAGAGACAGCCCTTGATAGTGCCCAGGGCTGAGCCCTGCTGGGCCAAAGAAAGGAGAAACAAGAGAACCTCAGAAAGAAGGGCAGAAAGGGGATCCACAGTCTTTGCTGTGCACCATACCACAACTTTGTTCCACCGACAGGCATAGACCGTCTTAGTGGAGGGACACCTGGCTGCTCTTGGCAATACAATACAGACTTCGGGAGGCAGTTCAATAGACGTCAACTGACGCTGCTCAATCCCCACGCAAGGAGGTAGAGACTGGGCATATTCGGGTGGAGGACAATCCCCTGCTGCTGCGACAGAATAGGCAGTCTAATAGGAGGATCAATGGCCATGTTGAGCAGCTTGGGATACCAGACTCTTCGTGCCCAATCCGGAGCCACGAGAATGATTTGGGCCCGGTCACGCCTGATCTTCTTCAGCACTCTGAGCAGAAGTGGTGTAGGTGGAAAGGCATACACCAGACCGCAACTCCACTCGTGATGAAAAGCATCGCCGAGTGAGTGCTGCCCTGGAAATTCCAACGCACAGAATTGCTGACATTGCGAGTTCTCTTCGGTGGCGAATAGATCTAATCAAGGCTTTCCCATCTGTCGAAAGAGACCTTGCATCACCTCCGAGTTCAGACACCATTCGTGATCCATCATGCACCTGCGGCTGAGTTTGTCTGCCCTGGCGTTCAGAGAACCTGCCAGGTGTTGAACCACCAGGAAAATGCCCTGATATTCCAGCCATGTGCAGAGGCGAAGGACCTCTTGACATAGGGTCCACGACCCCACCCGCTCCTTGTTTGTTGCAGTACCACATGGCAGTGGTGTTGTCTGTGAACACCTGCACTACTCTTCCCCGGACAAAGGGAAGAAATGCCTTGAGTGCAAGACGAATTGTCCTGAACTCCCAAAGGTTGATAAGGAGCCCGGACTCCGCCGGACACCAGAGGCCTCTGATCTCTGCCTCTCCCATGTGGCCGCCACATCCCAGAAGTGATGCATCGGTCCATACTGTAAAATCTGGTTGGGGAAGGGAGAGGGATCTGTCGTTGACCCAATCCTGGTTCATGAGCCACCACTGCAGTTGTCGTGCAGTGCCCTCTGAGATCTGGACGCAATCGGACAGATTCTACTGATGCTGTGCCCACTGGAACTCCAGGTCCCACTGCAGAGCCCGCATATGCCATCTGGCATGATCGACTAGCAGGCTGCAGGAGGCCATGAGGCTCAGCAGCCTTGAGGTCAGCCTGACCGAAACCCAGGATAGAGGCTGAAACATCGGAATCATAGCCTGAATATCCCAGACTCACTGTTCGGGAGGATAAACCCGAAACTGCGTTGTGTCCAGAACCGCTCTGATGAAGAGGAACTTCTAAGAGGGAATCAGGTGTGACTTCGGCACGTGGATGGAAAACCCCAGCGAATGCAAGAGGTCGGCTGTAGTCTGCAGGTGGGAGACAACAGCCAGTCGTCGGGAAATGGGAAGACTGAAACCCCTGATTTGCGCAGA
The DNA here is from genome assembly GCF_964261635.1 of Lissotriton helveticus. Lineage (NCBI taxonomy): Eukaryota > Metazoa > Chordata > Amphibia > Caudata > Salamandridae > Lissotriton > Lissotriton helveticus. The sequence goes on along the minus strand of NC_136068.1, from coordinate 1,620,991,422 downwards.
TGAACTGCGACCACCACCATCACTTTCATGAACACCCGAGGGGCACTGGTAAGGCCAAAGGGGAGCACGGTGAACTGAAAATGCTCGTGGCCTAACGGGAACCGTAGGTAACACCGGTGGGCCAGCAGAACAGGGATGTGAAAATAGGCGTCCTGCAAGTCCAACGCTACCATCCAGTCTTCCGAGTCAAGGGCAGACTGGACCTGAGCAAGCATCAACATTTTGCACGCCTCCTTCCAGAGGAAGTGGTTGACTTCCCTGAGATCCAAGGTAGGACACAGGCCCTTGTCCTTCTTGGGCACCAGAAAGTAGTGGGAGTAACAACCACGACCTACTTCTGGGGCAGGAGTGCGCTCAATGGCTCCCTTGGCCAAGAGAGCAGCAACTTCCTGTTGGAGAAGGGCCAGATGATCCTCCGACATGCAGTGGTATTGTGGTGGCATGGCTGAAGGGGTAGTCTCAAAGGGGAGGGAGTAGCCCCTTCAGACTATCTGCAAAACCCACCTGTCCGACGTGATGGTGTACCGGTGGGGGAGGTGATGGCGAATCCTGCCACCCACTGGCATTTGATGGGCCTGAAATGTCAGACTAGGAAGGTTTAGAGGCTGCTGCAGGGGGGGTTTGTGGACTGGCCCGCCCGTTGGCCCCCTAATAACGACAGCAGTTCCCACGTCCGTGACCACGTGAAGCTTGGGCAGCTTGCTGCAGTCCGTGGCTCTGGGCCGAACGTAGTGGAGTAGCCCTTCCATAGCCACGAAAGGGATGAAAAGCAGGCTGCGCTGGATGACTGGAGAGGCCCAAGGACTTGGCCGTAGTCTGTGAGTCCTTGAAACGCTCTAAAGCGGTGTCTGCTTTGTCGCCAAAAAGGCGACGGCCATCAAAGGGCATGTCCATGAAGGTGTTCTGCACATTGCCCGAAAAATTAGTGGATCTCATCCAGGCGTAGCGTCTGAGGGCTACCGACGTGGAAATCGTTCTGCCCAGAGAGTCCACGGTGTCCAGCCCACAACGGATGGCAAACTTTGCTGCATCCCTCCCATGGGCAACAGCCTGGGAGAGCACTATCCAGGCCTCCTCCAGACACTGGGACAGCACCTACGCAACCGTATCCCACACAGAGTGGGAATAATAGCTCAAAAGACAGGCGGTGTTTACCGACCGCAGTCCTAAGCTGGCAGAAGAAAAAAGTTTCTTTCCAAGGTGGTCCAGCTTTTTGGATTCCCAGTCTGGCAGAGTGGTAGGAAAGCGCTTTTGGAAGCAGAGGCTTGGACCACCAAGCTCTCAGGGGTGGGGTGTTGGGAAAGGAAAGTGGGGTCGCCCAGAGCTGGGCGGTGGCGTCTGGTGACCATCCTGTCCACTTGAGCCCCCGTGTTGGGCCTGGACCATGTGCCAAAAGGATGTCAGTTAGTGCCTCATTAAAATGGCAGCAGGGGCTCCGAAGAGCATGCTGCGGCAGAAGCACTTCAGTTAGGAGGTTAGTCCTAACCGCCACAGTAGGGAGCTCAAGGTTGAGGGCCTCGGCTGCCCTCCGTAACATCACTGCCTATGATGCTCCCTCCTCCGTAGCCACGGTAGGGGGAGACAACATGCCAAGATCTGGGGAAGTGTCCAATCCACTGGCATTCCCCAGTTCCTCTCTCCAGTCCTGCTTCAACTGGTCAGTTAAAGGGTCCTGCGACCCCTCCCATTCCTACTCCTCATCAACCTCGGGGGTCCAATTCTTTGAATAAGTGACCCCTGGAACGAATAGGGACACAAAGGTCCCACCCGGTTTCGAATCCGGCGTCAAGCGACGTCGGTCCAGCACCGGTTCCATTCTCGGAAGCTGGCATCGGGCACGGCTGCGGTGCCGGTGGAAGCGGCGCCGCTGGAGGTGTTGTGAGGTCAACCGGCACCGACCCGGACTCAGGCCTGGGTCCAACGGAGGCCGTCGGCGCCGTGGCCGAAGCCATAGGCAAAGAAGGTGGAGAGCCCCCAGCCAGGTCAGCGGGGCCCGAAGGGGCACCGGCGGGATCAGGCTGCCGTCCAAAGATGGCATGCATCACCTCGTTGAACGTTCAAGCTGGGCGGTAGTCGCACCGGGTCACCGAAAAGAGAGGGAAGCCCAGAGTCAACTCTTCAGGCTCTGCGTACGGAGCCACAGGAGGGGCACTTCCTGCGTCCCTCAATAGGTTGGCTGACCGCCGAGATGAAGGCGAAGAGTGACGCTGCTTATTCGCCTTCTTCTTGCGCTTCTACTTACCCGACCCCGAGTGTCAAGACTTTGATGATTTTGAAGAAGAATAATGATGGCTCCGCGGCCGGTCCCTCGACATACCTCTGGACCGGGACCTTGAATGGAACAGAGCACAACGTGGGGTCATGGTCGCGCTCCAGGCAAAAGAGGCAGATGCAGTGCAGATCCGTTACCAACATCAGTCGGTGACAGGAATCGCAGGCCTTAAACCCAGGCATCCCTAACGTGCACCAGGAGTCGAAGATTCAAAAAGATGTCGACAAAAGTCGCTCAAAAAAGTAGTAAAAAAATGACTGAGGTACTGCTCTTCCCGGATCTGCGCTGGCTGGTGCGGAAAAAGAAAGAACTGACGTCGGCGTGCGAGGGCGGCATCTAAGTAGCTCCAGCAACGTCATCACAGTGCCCACGACACCGATGACAGACGCGGAGCCAACCGACGCCACCTTCTGACGCGCAGGGGTACTGCTGACGAAAACTTTCCGGATCCAGTCTGACGCCTGGGGAATATTCTATGGTAAGGAATCTATATTTAACGTGTTTCTTTCAGATTCAACATGCAACTTGATGTGTTTCATCTGCTGCACTACAGTCGATACATTTGGCTACTGAGACTGTTGTCTTTTTTTTTACACTTTATTGTTTCCTGTTGATGATATCGCTCCTAAATAAGAAGACAATTGTGGAGCCAGTACACTGTTTATTTTTAACCCTCTGAAACTTTGAGTGTAAGCAACCTCACTAGAAAATGGTTATGGGAAAAACAGCGAGAAAAAAGGTTGTGATGTAGGCGTGAGTCAGAGCTTCAAAACTCACATTTTTGCTTGAAAGTCTGCGATACTGTTCCCGTCAGTTGTTGGGAGGTGGGATGGAAGTCTATATTAGTATTAATCAGTCTACACCGGACTTATGCATGGTATCTCTACTAATACAACAACTAATACAACTAACATAACTAAGGCTAGTAATCTGAGGCATAATGAGGGTAGAGTTGCAACTACATTAGCAGGCCCCTAAGTACTTGCTACGTCAGTCAATATAGGTGATAGTTATCTGACACCAAGTTAAGACCCAAATGGACAAATGGAAGAGCTGGTGGTCATAAGGAACAAGCTGCAAGCTGCTCAATATCCACAATTTGATTAAAAAAAATTCACAGGATTTTCTGTAACACTTGAGCCACCAGGTCTGGCTATCAATGAAAACACTGTGGATAATAATATGGTCTATGGTTTAGCGGCTGGTAATCAGGCTGTCAGTACTTCAGCCACTCCAGCCGTTTCAGATAAGCAAGAAGGCATTATTTGGAGTGACGATAACCTGGGTCTAGCATTTAGAAGAGCGATACAGGCACCATCTGATGGTCAAAAGTTGATTTTGTTAGAGTTGGACCCGTCTTTCCAACTGCCTTAACCACAAGTTATATCGCAGGGGATCGAAGAGGCTGAGCCACAATCCAATGAATCTATAAATATAGATGGGAAATTTCAGTTGTTAAATTAAAAATGTCAAGAGTTGGAGGCACCTGTATCCACTGTATAAGATACTTTGAGTATAAAGCAGAACTAAATATCCCAGCTGCAAAAGGATTTGAAGTTGAGTAAGGATATATTAAAGTTTGTAAAACCGATCATATAGAGCAAATCTTAGATTAATTGGTGTACCTGAGACCTTTGGTGAGCAGATAGAGATGGCAGAGGTCTTCACTAAACTGATTTGCAAGCATGTCCTGAGTTGAATCTCTCAATTGCAAGGGCACATAGAGTTCCCTCTGGTAAACCAAAAGAAGGTTCTTGGCCGCAAAGTATTGTGCGTATTTTTAAGATTTCAGAATCAAGGGAACAGTTTTGAAAAAGGCAATACAATCAAAATCTGTAAAAAAAAAGATGATTTCCTATTTAAGATTTTTCCGGATGTTTGCTTAGAGACTTCTAGGTGGAGGTGAGAGTGTAAGTAAGCCGATGGGGAAGTTTCATGCTTTAGGGGCAAATAGGCAGATGATGATTCCCACTAGACTGAAAATTTTGTGAGCAGGGAGTTTCTATATCTTCCCTGAGAAGGAATTCACAAAATGAACAGGTATGAGGTCAGACAACAGACAATTGTTATGTGAGAGTTCCAGGACTGCCACTGATGCAGCTAAATCACACAAGGGAAATGTTATCGCATCACAAGGTTGTATATTGCTTCCGGGGGCCAGGTAGTCTGAAGAGAGAGGCCTTTTTTAACCAGATCATTTTGCAAGATGCGGACTGAGTATCTAAGACATAAAGTTTTGTCAGGGAGATTTGTTTGATGAATTTAAGGACTGCTTCACTTTCTGTAGTCTGGGATACATTTAAGTTCGCTTTTAGGGGTCATGCTATTGCATATGTGGCTACATTATCAAGAAATAAGAAAGCTATTTTTGTTTCTCTTTAACATGTTTTAGAGACTGCAGCTGCCAAACTTTGAATTTCTAGTTTCCCCAAAAATATATATGATTTGGCGAAGGCAACACAAGAATTAACAGCCAGATTCATCATCCCGTTTTGCGAGTCCTTAATAGCGATTATTATGGAATCGCTATTAAGGACTTGCAAAACGGGATTTATGTAGGAATAGCAAAAAATATTGCGATTCCTACATCTTCCTTATTTGCGATTAGCAAATTGCTCATCGCAAATAAGGAATAACTCCCCATTCATTCCTATGGGCCTAAAGGCTCATAGGAATGAATGGGGAGTTATTCCTTATTTGCGATGAGCAATTTGCTAATCGCAAATAAGGATGCGATTTCAAGGGTGCCAGGGGTGTCCAAAGGACACCCTGTAGCACCCCTGAAAAGCAAATGTACACAGGTGTTGCGCACACACATGTCCAAAGGACATGTGTGTGTGTAACATGCAACTTGGAAAAATGCACTAAAGTGCATTTTTTTAATTTTTTGCTATTTACCACGAAGTCAGACTTCGCTGTAAATAGCGGCCAAAAATTGTGAATTCGCAATTTAAAAATGGTTAATGAATTGCATTTAAGGTATCTCAAATAGAGATTCCTTAAATGCAATTCCTCGCAATTTTGCGATTTTGCTATTAGCGATTTTTGCATTTGGGATGATGAATCCCAAATGCAAAAATTGCGCTCGCAAAGGGCCAGATTCTCAAAATCTGGCCCTTTGCGAGCGCAATTTGCAATGATGAATCTGGCTGTAAGAGTCCAGAGCAAGTACAATTTTTATTAGAGAAGGGTTTGACCCCAAAACCAATTTAGTGTTCTGTGATCGAAGGTCGATCCAACATTGTTTTGGGAACCTTACAGGAAGATATATCAAAGCCAGGTTGAAATTCAAGGCCAGTATTGAAGAGGTATATAGATTCCTAAGCTCAGGAAGAGCAAAGAGGAAAAGTGGGTAAACCTATTTCCTCAGAAGAGGTTAGAGCTGTGTTGGATAGTTCAGATAACACCAAAGCTACAGTAGGCGATGGGATCCCTATGTAGGTTTTTAAAACATTTTACTCTCATCTAGAGCAGGTGGTAGTAATGCTTCTTAATATTCTTCATGGTATATAGAAATGGCTCCTGTATCATTTTCTGAAGTTCTAGTTGTCAGTATTTTAAAACCTGGTAAGTCCTCAAAGGACTGCAGTTCATATCGTTTGATAAGTTTATTAAATGCCAACTATAAGTTTCAACCACATTACTGATATTGCTTCCATGCTAATACACTTTGATCAGAATGAATTTCTACCAAATCGTTCTATCTCCGTAAATACAAATTATCTTCTGGCATGTCATAGGCCACCTACCTAGAGCCCAGATGATTTCAATGGGGCGGTGATGCTAGTTCCAGAATACTCCTGACACTTGCACTCGGTTTACAGGAGGACACACTGCTCTGGTGGCAAATCCCAGGATGAAGGGGTTGAGATGGAGAAAGCATGTAGAGTCAAAGATGCTATGGCTCCACTACTCAACAGCAACACTGCAGCAGGCATTCATACCAGTCGGATGAATGGTAACGGCAGATATGTTACCTATCAACAAACAAATAATAAGGCTTTAGTCTAGTATTACCTCTATCTTTCAAGGTATTACCTCACAAAAGCTTTCCAAATCTCACCCAACCGTTAGTTTTGTTGTTGTTTTCTTTTCATTTATATTGTCTGTAGAGACTCCTTTTTCAAAATTTTCGAAACTGTAGTGAGTATGATTTCAGCATCAAACCTGCAAGCAAATTTGAACGGGGCTAGCTTTACCCTAGTCCTCTCTGGCAGAGCCCTGCCAGCGGTATGCACAAGTTGAAAAAAAACACTGGTTACCTTTGTTTGCAGCACAATGCTACGACTGAGCTCAGCGTGTAGTAAAATCAAAGTCTGTTAATGCATCTCTCCTTTTCTTCTTGTTCTTTTTTCCATCCAGGTGCAAGACTAATGCTTGACGTTCTTTGCAGTGAGGTCGAAATTGGAGGATCAAGGGAGCGGGCAAGACTGTGTGCTGGAAGCCGGGAAACAGGTAAGTGGAAGGCGAAGAGGCTAAGCGAAGGGGAGGATTGTGCATGGTCAGTAAATAAGACTGCTCTAGAACGTTCATAAAGATCATACTCTAATGATCTTTAACAAGAAACTGACAGAAATGATTAGGTTGATGAGGCTGCCGTCTAGAAGGTTCAAAACAAACAAAAAGAGCACATCACAATCTCCCTTCCGCCACATAAAAGCCATGTTGGAGCCTTTGTTAAAGACTTTATATGATGATGTTGTGAAAATGATTAAAATGTCATTGGAGTGATACAAAACCTCAGTTGTAAATTTGAAAGCAATGTTTTTGGGGAAGGTGCAAGGGTCATCTGCCCAATCGGCTAAATACTCACAGGAAGTACAACAGGCACATTTGGTTACTTCTAGGCCTTTATTGCACCCTGTACCTGCTCGACTGAATGGACTTAAAGCTTTTAAACCCCCAGAGGGTTCTCATGGGAAAAATGTTTCACACATGGCTAATCCCAATAACCCTATGAATTCTAGAGGGGAGGGGCCAGTAACGATTCCTCCCTCCAAGTGCTAAATTTCCCCTACGATTGACTCCATTCACATCACTGAGGGCACCCAGAAGCCCCTGACGTGCCTGGGCCACGAATAGAACTGAGAACTGGTCATTACCTCCTTATTTCACACCACTGGTGACAGTCCTGGTAGGCGTACCTCCATTGAGAGCCAGCGTAGAGTGAACCACGCATGCGATTATTCGAAATTTGTGTAATAACCAATTGGGTGTGGAATTGCACGTATCAACACACATAATCATTGCCAGATGGCTGGGGTAGATTGGACAGAGCGAAAAAACTGTAGTTGGGGACTGTATCATGTTGAATTTTAACCAACCAGATATAGCAAGCTTCCTGATACAACATAGGGCCTTTGACAGTCCCTGTGGCCCCGGGAATCAAAGGGTTCCCATTGGGATTCTTTTAATCCCCTGTGGACTTCCACCACCTTGGGGTGGTATGGAATGTTAGAACTATAACAAAAAGGTTATTAGATCCACCAAGAAAGGACAACAAAGTACCCACTCAGATGAGTAACAGATTCCAACAACTGAGCAGGTTAGATAGTAATGATTGTCTCAGCCCCTTACCTATCAGCCCCATGCAGTCCAGGGAGAGGTTGGAGAGGGAAAGAGTTTCCCCCTGGGACTTGAAAGCCTTTAGCCCAGACCCCCTGTTGAAGATGCTTAGTTAGAATATTGCTGGGCTAAGCAGTAAAAGGGAGAGTCAGAGGTGGCTTAAACCCCTATCAGACCAGCATATAGTGGTCCTGCAAGAAACCTGGGATATTGATAATACATTCTATTTGGATGGGTTCACTTCTTTCTTTTCAGCTGCCCTACCCTCACACGTGGGTAGGGCTAAGAGTGGTTTAGTTACCCTAGTATCTCTAAAACCCCAGGACACTTCTACAAAGATAGAAACAGGTTCTTGTAACTTGTTGGCGGTTCTGCTTGATTTTGCGAAGTTACCCAGTTTATTGAGTGTGAACTTTTATAATTCTTTTGTCTGAGTTACCCCGTCTAATCATTTGTTAACTTTAAAGACTTTTCTTGAGTACTATGATGAAAAACAGAATTGACCTAATTCAGTCATTCTTCTGGGAGATTTTAATATTCATTTATTTAACTTGGGATGCTACACATCTGATGATGCTTGTGATGATGAATATATCGATTGCCTAAGGGAGTCTGCTCAACGACATTATAGCAGATTGTAATATTTGCTGCACCAGGAATATTTCAGAAAGGGTGATTGATCGGACATTTACTGGTAGAGGCTCTAACTCAACCATTGATTATATTTTCATGTCAAATTTCTTGGCCCAGTTTGTCCAACATTTTGAAGTCCAATTGAACCATCTTAGTGACCATAATCAACTATTTCTACCTTGAAATGGGTTCAGACAACAGTTACTGCCTTAGAGCTGGCCCCAGTAATCACGATATTTCACGCCAAGTTCTGGAACGTAGAATGAAATGGAGCAAGGTTCCTCTTGACGCCTTCTGAAACAGTCTTTACTTAACCTGCGGACAAGATATTATGCTGTGTCTAAATGGCTCTACTAATGATGAGCTCCTTTTGAGAGCATTTAGTAAAATACATTGACAGGTGGCAAGTAACCTCATGAGAACAGGGGGTAGATCGGCAACAGAGGGTGAGAGATGGCTTGACCAAAGATGTTCGAAGGCGCACCAAATGCTGTTAAAAACCTTAAAGCAAACACCCAAGGATAAGGGTGAAATAACTTGATGAAGAACTAATTATAAAAGAGCCCTATTAGCTCATAAAAAAGAAATTAAAGATGAAGCCTGGGATGATTTACTACAGACAAACGTTCTGAATAACAGTGCAATATTTTGGAAAATCAGCTATCAACTCTTTTTCACTGGGGCAGTGAATAGTGCTATAGATTGCACCGTTACCCCCGATATCTGAGTAAAACATTTTTCAGGGATCTATGGAAGTCTAACAGAGGCTCCACTGTGCACGGATCTGGAGCTATCTAGAGAAGAATCCTCTTCTCCCTTTACTGAGCATGATGTCGTATGCTGTCATAGCGCTTGAGCTAATTTTAAACTCTTTTAATTAATTGGGCACCGGCGTGAGACAGAGCGTGTTCGCTTTATGCGCGCTGTCTATTTCTGCGCTATTGTGTTTGTATTTACCTGAGGACTGGCTGCATTTTGAACTCTGCTCTGCCGAGGCACTCTGGAAGCAGACAGGCAGTTGCAGCAACCAATCACAGAAGCACTGGACTCGTCCCTCCCTCCCGCCTCGTTCTGACGCCGGTGGCTAGCACCGTTCGAGCAGAGGGCGTGGAGGGTCCGAGCCAGCTACTTCCTGTATCCATCTGCAGCGCTCTAGTTGTTGGGACGCTGGGGGGGATATAAGGCACCAGATTCTGGATTTCCTCGTGGTAAGTGGGCAGTGGCAGTGTCCCTACCGCTTTTAATAGACGCACTACCGGCGTATTGGTGATTACAACTCGTATGCTGTCATAGCGCTTGAGCTAATTTTAAACTCTTTTAATTAATTGGGCACTGGCGTGAGACAGAGCGTGTTCGCTTTATGCGCGCTGTCTATTTCTGCGCTATTGTGTTTGTATTTACCTGAGGACTGGCTGCATTTTGAACTCTGCTCTGCCGAGGCACTCTGGAAGCAGACAGGCAGTTGCAGCAACCAATCACAGAAGCACTGGACTCGTCCCTCCCTCCCGCCTCGTTCTGACGCCGGTGGCTAGCCCCGTTCGAGCAGAGGGCGTGGAGGGTCCGAGCCAGCTACTTCCTGTATCCATCTGCAGCGCTCTAGTTGTTGGGACGCTGGGGGGGATATAAGGCACCAGATTCTGGATTTCCTCGTGGTAAGTGGGCAGTGGCAGTGTCCCTACCGCTTTTAATAGACGCGCTACCGGCGTATTGGTGATTACAACTCGTATGCTGTCATAGCCCTTGAGCTAATTTTAAACTCTTTTAATTAATTGGGCACTGGCGTGAGAAAGAGCGTGTTCGCTTTATGCGCGCTGTCTATTTCTGCGCTATTGTGTTTGTATTTACCTGAGGACTGGCTGCATTTTGAACTCTGCTCTGCCGAGGCACTCTGGAAGCAGACAGGCAGTTGCAGCAACCAATCACAGAAGCACTGGACTCGTCCCTCCCTCCCGCCTCGTTCTGACGCCGGTGGCTAGCACCGTTCGAGCAGAGGGCGTGGAGGGTCCGAGCCAGCTACTTCCTGTATCCATCTGCAGCGCTCTAGTTGTTGGGACGCTGGGGGGGATATAAGGCGGATGTGCCCTAGGCAGCGCAGCGGACGAGCGAAGCGGGCGTGACGAAGGCGCGCCGAAGTTAAGCCCGTCTGCGCCCGTCCGCGGCCGGGCGCGGACCAGGGCCACCCCCCCTGTCTCTTCGCCTAGGCATTTGTTCTGGAGTCGTGAGGACTTAGTGGCCCTCCGGGGCACACATTCCGGCCCCTTCCTGCATAATATGAAGGCTGAAGATACTGTGGCCTGTAACTACTGCGACTTTGCCTTCTATCGGGGATGCGTGACAACCAAGGGCCAACATGCTCTGGTCTGCGGCCTATTGAATGTCCGCTCCCTGCGCAGGCATTGTCTTGACATGCACGATCTCCTCAGCAAAAAACAATGGGACCTGGTCTTTATCACGGAAACGTGGCTAGACCAGGATTCCACGCCTGAGGTCATCGATGCTATTCCTGAGGGCTACTCCCTATTTAGGTTAGATAGGGAGATAGGAAGAGGTGGCGGGATAGCTATTATAGCTAGACAGGGTCTCCAATGTCAACTGGAGCAGGCCAAGATCGTGGGTGGTGAAGTCGGTGCCTTCTCCATCTCGGTCAATGGCTACTGCACTCTGAAGGGCCTATTGATCTACAGGCCACCTGGCACTGCAGCAAGATTCAGTGAGAGCCTACTTGAGGGAATTACTGAGGCTGCAGTGCGAGTTGACAAATATCTGGTATTAGGTGATCTTAATCTACACCTCGACGATCCCGCAGATAAAGCAGCTAGGGAATTCCATCAAGACATGAAAGCACTTCACTTTGAGCAGAAAGTTCTAAAACCCACCCACCAACTGGGTCACATATTGGATCCCATTTTCGCTAATTGGGAACAGGTAGAAGTCTCTGACCCTATTCCCATCCCCTGGACGGATCACCACATGATACCCTTTCTGATTCACGCCCAGGGAGCTCGGCCGGTGGTACCGTCTGCCGCTAAACATCCTAGACAGAGATGGATGAACTTCTCACAAACTAAATTTAATCAGGTCCTCACTGAGAAAGGTCATCCAGGGGGAGTGGGAGTGGAAGCCATAAACACAAACTTCGATCAGCTTATCACGGAGGCCCTGGACCAGGTGGCTCCACTTGGTATAACAAGAGTGGGTGGCCGGGTGCAGAGCACGGCACCAAGGTATGATGATGAGGTGCGAGCAGCTAAAGTAGTATGTAAGCACGCAGAACGACAATGGAGGAAAGCCCTCACTGCACATGCGAAAGTAGAGTACACAGCTAAAAGGCGCAATTATCATAGACTGATTAGAAAAGCCAAAACTTTATATTTTGGCACTAGGATTAAGGAAGCTGAAAATTCCACCAAAGAATTGTTCCTAATCTACAAAACACTCTCGGTAGGGAAGCCTGCAGTGGTGCCGGAAGAACTTTGCACGGTGGAGGGTTGCGACCGAATAGCAGAGTTCTTTGCGAATAAGGTAGCAACAATCTACGCCGCCTTTCCTCAGCAGCCAAATCAGATTTTTAAGCCTTTTGAAACAACTAAGGTAATGGGGAAACAGCGGTTGTCCAGTTTTACCACCCCCCCGACTGAGGACCTCATCCGCATCTGCGGATCTATACAATCTGGCTCACCTAGGGACCCCACTACGCCCAGACGACTAATGGGAAGTCTAGACGTTCTCGAACCATACATACGCCATCTACTTAACACCTCTTACGAGACGCAGACTGTTCCTGCTGCGTGGAAACAAGCCATTGTTCTCCCGCTGCAAAAGAAAGCTAATGTCAGTTTTGATAAACTTGAGAACTTGCGCCCGATCTCCCTCCTGCCATATATGGCGAAGGTAGCGGAAAAAATAGCGAATCTCCAGCTGATGAAATTCGTGGATGATACCTCTATGCTCCACGACTCTCAGTTTGGCTTCCGCCCCCGGCATTCGACGGAGTCAGCTCTTCTTATGGCGGTAGAGGCTCTGCGACAGGGTGTGGATGAAGGCCAGACTATGGCCTTGATCCTTTTGGAGCTTAGCGCAGCATTCGACACTGTGGCACACTCCATCTTGCTACAGTGTCTGAATGAAGGAGGAGTCTCGGGAGCAGCGCTTGGGTGGATAAGATCTTTCCTAACTGACAGGCACTTCAGGTTCGTCTGGGTGATTGCTATTCGAGGGAGATTGGGTTGGGCCAGGGCGTGCCCCAGGGCTCGTCCCTGAGCCCAACCTTGTTCAATCTTTATGTCTCCCCATTGGCAGCAATCGTTGAGAAATATGGTTTGCGCCTAGTGTCCTATGCCGACGACACGCAGCTGGCTATTTCCCTCTCACGTACCCCAGGTCTTGCGGCGGACAATTTCAGAGATTGCATGAAAGATCTGGCAACCTGGATGTCCGCCAACTGCTTAAAACTCAACGGTAGCAAGACCGAGGTGTTGATTGTGGGAGGGACGCCGGCTGCTTGGTCGTCGGCTTGGTGGCCTCCTTGTTCGGGGGAGACTCCAGTTCCTTGTCAGGAGGCTAGGAATCTTGGGGTGTGGCTGGATGCTGGCCTGACCTTTGACACCCAGGTCGGCCGAGTGGCTGGGGTATGCTTCGGCGTTCTGAAAATTTTAAAAAAGGTGTTAGATCTTCTCCCTCTTACAGCTCGCAGAACGTTGGTGCATGCCCTGGTGACATCTCGCCTTGATTATGGAAATCTGCTATATCTGGGTGCCACGGGAAAGGTTATGAAACGCCTCCAGGTCCTGCAGGTCATGCAGCCGCTCGTTTGGTATTGAGGCTCCCTAGGAGATCTCCCTCCAAAACAGCGCTCCAGACACTTCACTGGCTTCCTGTTGCTAGCAGGGTGGAATTTAAAACCCTTTCCACATGCCATCGAATCCTGAATGGCAAAGCTCCTGCCTTGCTTAGGAGCTTGGTGACTTGGTATGAGCCCACGCGTAACCTTCGCTCCTCATGCACGGGTCTTCTGATGGTGCCAAGAGTAAGGAAAGCACGTATGGGAGGGAGGTCTTTCAGATACCTGGCTGCCAAGTACTGGAACGCTTTACCCCTATATTTGCGAGTGGAACCATCTGAAACCATTTTTAGAAAAAAACTTAAAACTCTTTTATTCAGCAGGTAGGCGTCTGGGAGGGTGGGTGGACTGTTAGCTCTCACTTATCATAGCGCGGGGACACGCCGGTGGGCGTACATCCAGGCGCTTTACAAATGCCCAAAATGAAAATGAAAATGATGTGATAGACACCATTGCAACCATGTCAAAGGAAAAGTCACCAGGACCCGATGGGGTGCTAGCAGATTTATTTAAACTGACCCCTCCCCCTAATCTGGGCCAAAATTTTAACTCATGCATTTAATGCCGCCTGGAGACTAGGTCCACCCTTCTCTTGGTCAAGGTTTGTCATAATCCTAGTTTTCAAGAAAGGGGAGAGATCAAACCTGTGTTGTTAAAGACCCATTTACCTTATAGAATCTACAATTAAGTTTATGGGGAGAGTGGTTCTAGCTAGATTATCTGTTTGGTTGGAGAAAAATAATATAATCTCCAGTCTTCAATACAGGCTTAGGTTGTTGAAAGGTGCCCTAGATCACAGGTTCAACCTGTGCTTGTTTATTGGAAAGTACACAGTAGCTAAGAGAGGGTCACTTGAATTTAAACATCATTTAGGGCATGGATGGCATTGGATTATGGTGATTTTTGTGTGTTTTTCCATTTTTTGGGGTGGTGTTGGGGCAGGTTGTATCTTGCGTTGATGGATTTATCATCGGTGTTTGATCGAGTTAATAGATCAAAACTATAGTCTCTACTCATTAACTTGGGAATGGACCATCATATAGTTAATTGTCTCCTTGAACTCCATTGAGACCTGTCTGCAGCTGTGAGGTATGACCAGACGAGGTCCTTGACTTTCCCGATAACAGTATATTGTGGAGTAAGACAAGGCTGTATCTTAGCTCCCCTCCTATTTTCACTGTAAATTAATAACGTGGACCCAACCTTATGTGTTACAAAAGGGGGTGGTGATGGGCGGAGCATCTGAACCAATCAAACACTCACACCCAGTCAAAAGATCTGGGTTTAATCCATCACCGATCTTTAGCCCACTCTGCCACCCCAGTTCAGACATGGCCATATGCAAATCAGTCTGACCCTGTGCCTCATGGGAACAGTCCAGCCCGAACTGCCAAGCCACTGTACTGGGGTGAATGTATGACATTGTTCTGCATTCTGTCCATCAATTGTTGTTTTTACATTTGTCACCCCGAGTGGGATGGGTATACTCAGACGTGAGTCCCATGCTCTCCACACCAATGGAGTCAAGCTATCCTGGCTGAAGACGACTGATAGCCAGAAACTGGTCCTAGGATGCTTGATTCCGGTCCGGGATAGACATGGCTTGGCAGTTCGGGCTGGACTGTTCCCATGAGGCACAGGGTCAAGGCTGATTTGCATATGACCATGTCTGAACTGGGGTGGTGTGGAGTGCAAAAAAACGATGGATTTAGGCCCAGATCTCTGTGCTGGGGTGAATTTATGACATTGTTCTGCATTCTGTCCATCAATTGTTTTTGCATTTGTCACCCCGAGTGGGATGGGTATGCTCAGACGTGAGTCCCATGCTCTCCACCCCACTGGAGTCAAGCTGTCCTGGCTGAAGATGGCTGATAGCCAGAAACTGGTCTTAGGATGCTTGATTCCGGTCCAGGATAGACATGGCTTGGCAGTTCGGGCTGGACTGTTCCCATGAGGCACAGGGTCAAGGCTGATTTGCATATGGCCATGTCTAAACTGGGGTGGTGTGGATTGCAAAAAAACGATGGATTTAGGCCCAGATCTCTGTACTGGGGTGAATGTTTGACATTGTTCTGCATTCTGTCCATCAATTGTTGTTTTTGCATTTGTCACCCCGAGTGGGATGGGTATGCTCAGACGTGAGTCCCATGCTCTCCACACCACTGGAGTCAAGCTATCCTGGCTGAAGACAGCTGATAGCCAGAAACCGGTCCTAGGATGTTTGATTCCGGTCCAGGATAAATATGGCTTGGCAGTTCAGGCTGGACTGTTCCCATGAGGCACAGGGTCAAGGCTGATTTGCATATGGCCATGTCTGAACTGGGGTGGTGTGGAGTGGAGTGCAAAAAAAACAACATCAAAAACGATGGATTTAGGCCCAGATCTCTGTACTGGGGTGAATGTATGACATTGTTCTGCATTCTGTCCATCAATTGTTGTTTTTGCATTTGCCAACCTTATGTGTGGCATGTAAAGATATTTCCCATGTCTCATCCCAGCTTATTGCAGTGCTCATATATGCTGATGATCCAGTGAGATAGAGAGAGCGGCAGTGAGCTCCATCAACTTCTCAATTCCTTTATAGGCTTCATGACCTCCACAGACATGAGCACTAACTATTCAAAATCACATACAATGGTCTTAGTTCCCAGAAATATCCAACAGAGAAAATGTTATGGAGAACCAATAGAACTAACTAGGGTGCCTACCTTCCTTTATCTGGGGGTCCTTTTCAATGAGAGGTGTTCAAGAGGAATACAATGTCTAGAGCAGTAGTGGCAGTGTTTGATTTTGCAAACAGATTAGGGCCCAAACCTATACAGGCATTTATTAAAGTATACAAAGTGAAATGTATCTCTACTGACAGTTATAGGAGTGACATAAGGGGTTATAAGGATGTTTTGGAGATACAGAGAGTGGAGAATATATTTTTGAGAAGGGTGTTGGTGTTGTCGATAACACAATCCATAGCCACCTTTACAGCCCATGAAGAGCTGGGGTACATTTGTGATACGTTGGCCCTATGCTCTTTGACAAGGTGGATTTCGGATTTGGATTGTACCAGGCAATCATTAAAGATTGTCTCCTTCTGGAGAAGGGCAAAACTATTCCCTGGCTCAACTATTTTAAGATTGCAATGGAGAAATTGGGTCACTTGGACATATTTGGGCATCCAGAAGGCATAACCAGGAAAGACCTGCTCTGGACTATGAAACATTTTCTGTTTGTAGCGCATGCCCACGGAGAAAACAGAGAGCTCTCCAAATCCTCAGTAAGGGCATATCTAAAATCGTGTCCTGCAGAGGAGCTTTACTTGACAGTGGTCACAATACCTCAACACCGCTTTCTTTTAATAAGATTCAGACTGAACCCCTTGCATTGTTTACTTGCGGAGCCGCAGGGGAGGCACAAAGTCAAAGACTCTGGCCCATGTACCTCCGACAGTTTTTTTGCCTCAAGTACGGTTGCACTTTGTGATGTTTTGTGATGACTACTGCTCACTGTGACATCTTTATATAATACCCTTGTTAAAGGGTAAATAGTTTTCTTCAAGTAAGACTGGCCCTGATTTTCCTTCAGTTGCTGTCGAGCCATTTTTATTTTAATTTGTTTATTGAGATTTTGGGTTGTTCCTTTTTAACATTACAGGCATTAGATCAGACAGCATAAGTAAGCTTGTACATTTTGACACTGATGCATAAAATCACAAAACAACTTACATCTGCTAAACTTTGAGACTGGTAGGTTGTGTGCTTAGGATATTTGAAATGCCTAGGTAAACAGAACTTTAACATTGTGCAACATAACATAGGTATATAAAATCACATTGTTTCCACAAAGTGAGACAATGACTCATGCTAACTTTTATATATCACTACTCCATTTCGCCTTTCCTGCCGTCCTTATTAAGTTTTATACTTATATGAAGCTTTCTTTACCTCTTGAATAATTCAGTTCCAGCTTGGATAAATGTGAGAAGTACACAATATTCGGGCCCTGCACACCTCCCCCCCCCAATCACAGTGTCCACCCCAACTTCTTCCCTACTGTGTACTGGTCGCTAGTTCCTGTATTTCCTCTAGCTCTGATGAGGTGCTCTGCTGTTCTGAGTATTCCTGCCAGGATTTGTGGAAGTCTGTTAGTATTGCATCCCGCAGCAGCTTACCTATCCCTATAGTGTCTTCGCGGTGAAGTGCTACACTTTCCGCCTGCGCCCAGAATAGGAGTAACTGGAACCAAGTCTTCGCAGCTGGGAGATCCAAAGATTTCCAGCACCTAGTGAGTAACCTTTTGGCTGGGATTAGTCCCAGATCTAAGAATCGAGGGGCATATTATCAAGGACGGGCGATACATTATCGCCACTTTTATCGGCAGGAAACTGCCGATAAATCGGCGATAATGGGCTTGATAATATGCTCTATGAATTCCTATCAAAGCCCATGTTAAATGTCTTTACATCTAACATGGGCTTCGATAGGAATTCATAGAGCATATTATCAAGCCCATTATCGTCGCTTTATTGGCAGTTTGCTGCCGATAAAAGCGGCGATAATGTATCGCCCGTCCTTGATAATATGCCCCCGAGTTGTTAATTTGTGCTTCCTAGGCCTCTGGCATATCCCCAGAATACATGTCTCCCATGTCCAATCCAGCGTACAATCTGTACACTGGGCTAACTGCTTAGTGACCTCTCACCAATAGGGCAATATGACAGTGCAAGCCCACAACATGTGTAGGAGGTCCCCACCTGCCAAGCCGCATCTGGGACACTGGGTATCCTTGGGATTGAAGTATTGGTTAAACTTGGCTGGTGTGATATAGGCTCTCTGTGTTATGCAATATTGGATATGGGGGACCTAACATTGCAGAGGATATATGTGGGACCTGCTAAGATAGCCTCCCATTCCCGCTCTGTGCTAGGTCGCTGTAGATCCGCGGTGCGTCCATAGGGGCGTAGCCCCCCCGCCCGCAGCCGCCCACAGCCGCCCGCAGCTTCCTACATGGACGTTTCTCAAGGTGGGAGAACTGACAATCATGTCAGTCAGCATGACGTCGGACCGCCCACCCCTTCAGAGTCTGAAGGGGTGGGCGGTCTGGCGTCATGTTGATTAACATGATTGTCACCAGTGACACAGGCAGCAGCACACGTGCGCATGAGTGGGGATGGAGGGTGAATTTTTTACCCCTGCCCACTCATGCGCACTTGTGTTTGCGCGTTTTTGCGCATGGCCATTAGGAGCCTTTCGGACTCCTAATGGGCGTGCTGGGGGCGAAGAGTAACCTGTGCCCCAAGCCAATCCTGGTGCTGCAGCAGCACCGGGATTGGCTGAGAGGGGCTGCCAGTCACGACCTGTGCCATTCGTGACGTGAAGACGCCGGTGCCAAGGGGAGGAGAGGTGGCGCGGACCCAGACCAGCGGTGAGGTAAGTTTTGTTTTATTGTAATTCATTCCCCCCCCCGTGCGACATCCCCCCTCCCCCGCTAGCCGCGACTGCAGTGTGGGAGGCAGTCACGTCCACGGACCTCGCAGCTAACTTGCATGGGAAAGGGCACACAGCATAGTTTGTAGACCAGACATAAAGTTCCAGACATAGATCATTCTCCTGTGAAAATGGCTGTGTAGGTCTTACACTGCCGACTGCCGAGTACACGTTTACACTGATGTCGGATTCTAAAATGCAGCTTGAAAGTAGGCATTGCAGAGCCATACATGAGCACCTGTTACATGATGCAAGTTCACATTCATTGTGTTTGTAATCAGTCAGCGCTTCACAGGACCTCTGCAGTGCACGCCGAGTGCGTACATAACATATATTTTACAGTTACGGCCCAGGAGTTCCATCCTCTGGCCTGCCGGCTCAGGTAAGGTGACGAGCATGTATTGGTGCCATTTTTAATAGGCAAGACGCTGTGGGCAATCCTTTCAGACAGTAGTACAGTTACGTGACTCAGACAGTGGAACATCCAGAATTGGACCAGTTTCTAACGTATCTACAGCGCAGAGTGGCTTGATCATGGCATAGGTATGCAGTTAGTCTTGAGTTTTTTATCCTAGCCCATACACCGATTTATTTTACAAGCTGCTTGCTATAGAATTGTTTCTTGGCTTTTAGTATTGGGCAACGAGACACACTGGTGTTTCTGGATTTATCTGGCTAATGCTAGGGCAGCTGTGTTCTCTTGCATTTGAAGGTGTCTTGGTCAGCATTCTGGTGATCTCCGCATGTATGCTTTGCCTGTACTGGGATTGGCACTTGATAGCCACAAGAACTATATTTGGTAGGTAATATGCAAATTGAAAGCATTCTTACAGACTTAGCAATCCAGTAAACCATTCTGATTCATAGGTCTTTTGCCTAGGAAACCACATTTATTGGGTCAGTGAATCAATGAATTGAGTACAGTATAACCTATCCACCTTGCCTTCTTTGAACATTAGACATAATATACCCAGTGGCGGCTGGTGACATTTGAAAGTGGTGTGTCATAAAACAATTGTTGTACTTCACTGTGGCGAGCGAGCGAGCTGAATCACAAGAGTGCGCAAATGGTGCCTTTTCAAGCAAACCAGAAGGTGTGAAGAACAGCCCTGGAATACTTTCTACCCAGAACTCAGGATCCTTCCCACCTGGCAGTGCAAGAGGAAAAAATGAAAACCTGCCTCTTCAAGGAGGTTTTCTAGCCCTCTACAAAACTCAGAGGATGCCTCCCATCCCAAGAAAGGAAAAAGTCCCTGAAAAATGGTAAAGTGCCGCAGAGGAGCTCTGTGAACTGATAAAGAACAAGTGACCTGAGCCTGTCAGATTTTGCTCATCCTGATGCATATGTAGGGGTTTTGATTACACATGAAATACACCTAGACTCAATATCCAAAACAGCATTACAAAGTGGCCACCAGCCAAAAGTCAGCGCACAACAATTCAATGAAATACATAAATAAATGAAGTGAGAGAGATCCCGCTTAAGTGCAGCGACTGATGTAAGGATAGGAACACCACTCTGATCATCTGCCCTCCGTACCCCTCTTCCATCTCATGTGCACTAGGCTCCCTGCCCTCAGTACACCTCTTCCATGCCTCCTGTGCACAGGGCTCTCTTCCCTCAGTACCCCTCTTCCATCTCTCTCCTGTAAGGGTGACCAGACACCACCCTATCAATGGGACACCAGTTTTCCAGCCCTGGGATTTAATTTAAGAAATAGGTGCATTCTGGAAAGGAGAAGATAGTGCTATTGGCTTAATGAAGTCAAACCTAATCCCGATTAAATTAATTACGGATTAAAGGGCAGCAGAAGATTCAAAAACGTGACATGGAGCCATATGTACATTCTAACTGGAGGGATGAAAAAACATAGAATGGTCTTCGTCTCAGCTCACTTTCTATTCAGTATGTGTCAAACATGTACTATGTTATCAAGCACAGCGCTTTTTAACTTTATTATGAGTGTATATTCAGCAAGCTGCGCTGCAAAGTTTCCAGAGAATCGAGCGGATTCAAGTCTATGTTTATAACAGCTGCACACTGTGTGTACGGGACGGAATAAAGAAGCGATATTTGTGTAATAAATGGCATGAAATCCATAATATGGCTGCACATGAGCAACGCACATAGAGTCCTCACTTACTAGGAAAGAGCAGAGACAATGCACAGAACAGCATCAAAAACAGAGACCGGCACAGCTGAAAACAGAAGTTTGAAAATGCTCCCTCGGAAATTGAAAGAGTTCTTACTTTCCACTCCTCACAGACCACTCACAACTCACCCAGGAGCAGGACCCTCCCAGGAGTTATGTAACAGTGCACACAGAAGCCTGCCACTAAACTGCGAGGCTACAGGGAAGACAATACATAAAGGCACGGACAGGCACATTTATCTTAAGGCCAACAGGTTTAAAGCGCTCAGCTCCTAGGATAGCATGGGATACAGCGCTTTATGGAGACCTTCACTGATGTCTTAACGGTGCTTCTGTGAAACGAGAACTCTCGTCACTTAAAGCGCCTACTGTTGCACAGATTGTTAATTAAACCATCCCAGCCAGTCTGGGCTCTTAGCAATTAAAATGTTTAATTAAGCACTGCCTCTTCATTCCGCTATCTCTCTTGCCGCTGTCTGCTAGGGCGGCATGCCGAAAAACGCCCTTTCCTGCCGAACTCTAAAGGCACAAATCCACAAAAACTTAAACTTCTCTATCTCCAGTAACAGACACCCCCAGCCCCCCTCTATCTCCAGTACCAGACACCCCGTGCCTCTTTGTCTCCAGTATCAAAAACCCCTTTCCTATGTCTCCAGTAACAGACACATACCACCCCTCTCTCTACCTCCAGTAACAGTCTCGAGTAAAGGACACCCCATGCCGAGTTTTTGATCTGAGTGCATTATGTTATAGCCTGTAAGGGCAACGATTGTGAAGGTGTCACGTGTGACATGGGACCCCCTGGAGTGCCAGTGAGCCTGGGATCTGCCTGGCCCCTGCCTGCCTCTCTGCCTGCCCTGACTGCGCACAAGTGTGACCAGCAGGCAGCGGTGCTTGGCTCGGTCAAGGGGCCCTCTCTGCCCCTCCGACTGATAAGTTTACTGCCGCCAGAAGTGGGACTTGTGCGCCGAGAAGTTTTAATAACGGGGCTGGATATCTTCGCCCAATAACCACTCCACGCATCAGTTAGTGTAAAAGGCCATTTATTAGGACAGGCATGACATTCAGCAATAAACATAACATCATTACCTTGAACAATCCCCCCAACATCCTGCCATTCACCCCATCGTCCACTCACGTGCTCCACCAGCCACTCCCAATTCACACCATGACCTCTTTGCATCTCATTCACTTTCCCCTTTCACTTTCCAACTCCTCCGTCCTCTCCAACCATCGCACTCCAGTCTACCACTCCCCCCATCCTGCACCTGTAACCCCCTCCCTGAAAGGGTGATTCTGCCCGTCATGGACTCCCCACCCCTCCCAGTTCCCGTCAACGCCCCTATCTTGCCATCCTGTCCTAAACTGGCACGTTGCCCGACTTGGCAACTACAACAAAAAACGCCCACGTCCCCCCTTTTCAGCTGTAGGGTGGGCGGGTGGTAAAACTAACTTCTTTCCCTGAGGCACCGGGGACAGGAAGAGGAAGTCCTTCCCCCTCCTGTCCCCTTAAATAGCCTCCTAACCCCTCCCACCCCTGACCTAACCCCCTAACTACTTCCTGCCTGTCCTAAGTATCACGCGAACACCCCGGGGAAAAGACTGGTCTGCCGACCTGCTCTCCCCGGGGGCCGCATCGCGCAATAACCACTCCACGCATCAGTTAGCGTAAAAGGCCATTTATTAGGACAGGCATGACATTCAGCAATAAACATAACATCATTAACTTGAACAATCCCCCCAACATCCTGCCATTCACCCCATCATCCACTCACGTGCTCCACCAGCCACTCCCAATTCACACCATGACCTCTTTGCATCTCATTCACTTTCCCCTTTCACTTTCCAACTCCTCCGTCATCTCCATCCATCGCACTCCCATCTACCACTCCCCCCATCCTGCACCTGTAACCCCCTCCCTGAAAGGGTGATTCTGCCCGTCATGGACTCCCTACCCCTCCCAGTTCCTGCCACCCAGGGAACCCCCGGAGGGCGGTTACCTACCCCACCAAGCGTGCACCTTTCGAACTCAGTCTCTCTTACACCAGATCGATTCATTCCACAGATGGCTAATCAGGTCCCGCAACTCCATCAGGTAGAAAGCATTCCCCATGTGAGAAAGGTGCACGCCATCATCTCGGAAAAGAAGTGGCTGCTCCAGCTGAAGCCCGACATGAGCCAGCACTTTGATACCATTATCCGCACAAAAGAGTCTCATTGCCCGGTTCAGTTTCCTGCGGGCCCTTTCCACAGCCGCAGGTTTGAGTGCACCCCTCCAAACCCTCAGTGGAACATACTCAGTCCACACAATAAAGGCGCCAGCCAGATTGCGCTTCATCGCTTCCAAATCCCTCTGCATCAAATGCAAAAGTGACACCCCCGATTGCTTCACCAAGTCGTTCTCTCCCAGGTGGATGATAAGCATGTCCGGGCAGCCCAGCTGCGACACTTTCCTTGTGAGCCATGGTAGCAGTTCTCCCCAACGCATTCCGCTCTTACCCCACCATTGGACTTCGTGATGGCTGCTCCTCAGGCCCAGGTTACGGCCGTACACCCGCCTGGCAGCGTATTTCTCCCCCCAGTGCACAAAAGAGTGCCCAATGACCCAGGTGACCATCTTGGCCCCCGGTCCACAAACACAACCTACGAAGAGAAAGAGATTAGTACCCCAGCAGCACAAGAAAAATAACAACAACAAACAGTGCAGCCGGCCAAGCAGCACGCCCCACCCCCTCATTTACGCACGTAACGCTCACAGCACCGCAACCGCCATCGACCAATCCTCCGGATCTCCTCCCACGACCAACCCAAACCCGCCGCTGCAGTGGCTGCCCCAATCCGAAACGAGTGCGTGCCAAAACGCGCCGGGCCCTACCCAGCCTTCGCAAAGCCATCCACATAACCGCCAGCAACTGAGATGACGTCAAGCGCTTCCGCAACGCATGCACAAAAATCTCCCCTTCCAACCTCAGCACGCGACCACAAAACCCCAGCCACTCTCGCACCAGGCACACACCCTCACACCCACTCTCCGACAGCCATACCCATTTGCCCCAACCCAACTGGTCTGTCTTGGAACGTCCCAACCAGATGCCCAAACGAACCCCATCAACACGCACATCCGCAAACATCCGACCCGGCGCCCCAAGTGTCCCAAGCAACTCCGACCCCGAAATGCACCAAAAAACATCCAAATCCTGCATAGGCGAAACAGCGCCACCTCTTCACCATCATAACAACAGAAATGCAACTCCCTTAAAACCTGCTCCAACAAATCAAGTGTGACCGCCGCACGCGGCAGTTCCCCCCCACCCATTTCCGCCCTCACCCGACCCCAACCCTTCAACATTCGGCTCAGCAGATCCGTCCTAGCCGGATCAAAACCCAAATACACCATGCTGTAGAAAGATACTCCCGCCAACTTGCCAGCAATCGTCGTTTGCGACAGCCCTTTATCCATGCAATCCAACACAAATTGCACCACCCCACGCTCACACTCTTCCCTGGACAACCTTCCCACACCCATCTCTCCCCCACCAAGGACCCAAACTTAGCCCATGCCAACCTGTACGCCCGCCTAGTGGACTCCGCTATCGACCGCTCAACCAACCCAACCACTCTCACTACCCCCAGGCCCAGATACCCTCCGGCACCTTGGTCTTGCAAGCTTCCACTCCCGGCGCCAGCTCCCTGAAGCGCTGCCACTGCGAACGAGATAACGCATCCGCAATTTCGTTACTCACGCCAGGCACATGTTGCGCACGGAACAGCACATTGAAACGCAGACACAGCAGCATGAAACTTCGCATCAAGCGCATCACCCGCAGGTCCCTCGCCTTTTGGTTGTTCACCAAGTCCACTACAGTCATATTGTCCACATGAAACAACACTGACCTGTTCCTGAACTCCGGGCCCCACACCAGCAAAGCGACCAACAAGGGGAAAAACTCCAAAAACGCAATGCTCCTGCCCTGCCGCAGCCAATGAGCTGGCCACCATTCCGCACACCAGCGGCCGTCCCAGAAAATCCCCAAACCAGCCGCACCCGCCACGCCCGAGTAGAGTTGAACCTGCCACACCATCCTGTCACGCGCAAAATCCAAGGACACACCATTGAAATCCTCCAGGAAAACCAGCCACACTCGCAAGTCCGACCGGACCCCCAGCGTGATCCTGATCCTGTGGTGCGGGAGGGCCGCCCCCGACATGGCCATGCCGAGCCTCCTACAAAACGTCCTCCTGGCCCTCACCACCCTGCAAGCAAAGGTCAACAACCCCAGCAAGCGCTGCACAGACCTCAACTCAAGCTTCCGGACCTCAATCGCAGCTCTCAAAGCGTCCTGCATCTCCGCCACTTTCCGTACCGGTAAACGCGCCTGCCAAGCCACCGAGTCCAACTCAATCCCAAGGAAAGTCAAGCAGCAACTAGGCCCTTCCGTCTTCTCCGGTGCCAACGGCACCCCAAAATCCTGCGCCAACAACTGAAACTGCTGCAAAGCCTCCCCACATGCGCCAGAGCGACCCGCGCCCACAAACAGAAAGTCATCCAAATAGTGGGACACCAGCCGGTGCCCACTGCGGTCCACAAAGGCCCACTGCAAAAAGGAGCTGAAAGTCTCGAAAAGCGCGCATGAAATCGCACAACCCATCGGCAGCACCATATCCACGTAGATGGACCCGTCAAATTGCATGCCCAACAGGGGAAAATCCACCGGATGAATGGGGAGAAGGCGAAAGGCCGACTTGATGTCACAATGGCCAACTCAGCCCCCCTCCCACAGGACCTCACCAAGCCTATGGCATCGTCCACCGACGCATACAGCACTCTAGAGTCCTCCTCTGCAATAAAATCATTCACAGACCCTCCTTCCGGCCAAGACAAGTGATGAATCAAACGAAACTCCCCAGGCTCTTTTTTGGGCACCACCCCAAAAGGCGAAACAATGAGATCCGACATTGGCCAGTCTGCAAAAGGACCCGCAATTCTGCCCTCCGAAACCTCCTTCTCCAATTTACGCGCCACCACCTCCGGCAATTCCTTGGCGGACCGCAAGTTCTCAGCCCAACGTCTCTCCCTCGGCCCCTGATAACCAATCCGGAAACCTTCCATGAAACCCCAATATAAACGCAACGCCGCTTCCTTATCAGGGTACCGGGAGAGCCATGGACACATGGCCTCCACCCTAACCGGAGTATGGGCCCTTCGGCCCAGGCTGCCCCCTACCCTTGGCAAGTTTCCACTGCTCTGACGGCGAAGCCAACGTGAGGCACTGTGTGACTGCGTGCCGCCCCCCGCACTTCGAACACTCATGCTTGAACTTACTAGAGGGGCGGTTGCAGAAACCTTTATTGAACCCCCAACAGGCTCCTGAAGACACTGGCTTGTACTGTTGTCCCGCAGCCCCTGACCACACCGCCTGGTTCCCCAGACTACCTGAACCTCCGTGACTACCCGCCCCAGCCTGGACGGGGCGTGACTGAAAAGACCGATAAGTAACCGGAAGACCGCTAGCCGTATGAGTGGAAGCCGCCGCCTGCGTCGAAGACATCCATTGAATCCAGAGTTCCTGGTCCACCTCCCCCCACGGTTTGTCTGGATTGACGCTGACCCTGGCCCTAAACTCCTCGTCGTAGCTCAGCCAAGCAAAACCCCCGAAATGCAGCTGCGCCTTCCTGATCACGTCCATATACTTGAACAGAGCAATCGCCCGATCCCCGTGTTTCTCACAATAGATACTTGCGTAAATCAAGAAACCAGACGTCCAATTCTCCATCGTTACCGGCACCCTCGGCCGCCTGGTCAACTCCCACTCCTCTTCTTTAGACCCTTCCTTCGCCTGAATCTCTCTATGCAGCAGCTTAAACACATCCACATATTCATGCCTCCAAATCTTCCCCCTCGTCTTTTCGGACAAATGAGAACCCTGGGGCATCGCCAACCCCATGTATGGCAATTTCTTTCAGAGCTTCTCAACTCCATCCTCCTTACCCCCCAAATCCTCCACCTTGTCAGTTTGCGCACTGGCCGTCGTGACCTGCTTCCCCCCATCAGCCGCCACCGGCTCCACCCCAACATGGGACCCCGTCCGCACAGACCCATCCCCACCCCCACCGACCGGCAGGGCTTCTTCCTCCCTCCTTTCCCCCCCTTCAGTCCAGGCGTCCCACCAAGCGCCCTCACCTGACAAGGTTGCAGGAGCGTCCATCCGCCGGCTTCATGGCCCCTTTGCTGGCCCGACTGGCGCCATCTCGTGCCTCATGGGAAACACCGACCGTGGCAGGTGCCACCCTAGCCTTGCCCACACTCTCAGACTCGCGTAACTCACCCTCTTCCAAGTCATCCTCCTCATCCTCATAATCCAACCACTCCTCCTGAACATCCAGCGGCACCACTTCCGTAACCACTCTCTTAGCACCCTTCCCTTTCACTACAGGCATAAACTCGCATTCCAGCATCGTTGGTGCCCGCTCCCTCGATGGAGGGCAGGCCGCCGCGGACCCCCCTGCTTCTTCGTTCCGGCGTTTGGAGGCCGTTTTGTGCCCCGCGGGCCCACCCCGGCCTCTGCCAGCTGACCCCGCCGGCTTGTTCCCGCCCCCCCCGAGCCGTATGCGCTCCGGGAGGCCCCGGTGCCAACAGGTCTCTGATCCGTCAAGGCAGTCCCTGAACCTTCCACCCAGACCCACTGCCCTCGTGCCCCAGGGATCCCCTTGCCTCTACCTCCAGTTGACCCCTTGCCACGTGCAGGCGCCAGGGCCCCATCGCCCTTGAGCACCCCACCCGCCTTCGCCTCCCTGGCCTCGCATAAGCGCTGCCACTCCTGCTCATATTCGGCAATAACGCGACGCTGATCGCGGGCCCTCTCCTCTTCGGTCATGTCTCCCACCTGTCGTACATGGAAGAACGCCCGGACTCCCCCAGGCCTCCCCGCCCGGGCACGGGTGCCGCAGCACCCCCCGCCCCACTCTGCTGCTGCGCCTTCAGAGGGCCTTTGCCCTTGGAACCCTGCTGCTTGACAACCCCTTTCCGGCCCCCCGAAAGGTCGACCGGCTGCTCCAGGATGGTGAACCCTTCCTCCCCCCCAGACAGCGTGATAGCAAAATCCTCACCGGCCGCCACCTCCCACTCACCCAGGTCCTCCCCCCCGCTGCTCTCGCTGCTCTCATCGTACCCCACTAGCTGGCCCATGCTCCCCGACCCCCCGGCATGTACCGCCAGCGGAGTCTCCTCTGCCCCTCCGCCCCCCCCCCCTCCTCCCCGGGAACCGCTTCCTTGGCCTCGATCTTGGCCGGGAGGCTCAGCCGCCTCCCCCCTTTCTTGGGCGCCTCCTGCTGTTTCCTACCCCTCCCCCTTTTAGGCGCGCCTTCCCGAGCCCCAGCGGGCTCATCCATGCACGCTGCGACAACCGCAGCCACCCCCACCGACGCTGACCGGGGCGTGCGGGTCATCCCGACCCACGCCTGGTCCAGGACACCGGGCTGGAGGAGGTCCGTCCTCCCAGCCCGGCCAACCACAAGGAGTGCAGCCCTCACCGCCTCCGCATCAGGCATTGCCATACTGATTTCAGGGTTTTCTGACCGTCCGCAAGATGCGTGAGGTTTGGCACCCTCAATTCCAACCCGTCCGCGAGATGCGTGGGATTCGGCACCCCCGACCCGTCGGCGAGATGCGTGAGGTTCAGCACCTTCGCACGCCGCACCAGGACACGAAGGGCTACACGCCGTAAATCAGCCTAAATGTCAGCCCACCTATCTAAACACCAGTAAACCTGCCTAAACGTCGCTCTGGGGCACCAGAAGCAACGACCAAACCCTCTATCACACTCCGCCTAACTAATTAAAGCTCCGACTGCAGAAAACTAACTTCTTTCCCTGAGGCACCGGGGACAGGAAGAGGAAGTCCTTCCCCCTCCTGTCCCCTTAAATAGCCTCCTAACCCCTCCCACCCCTGACCTAACCCCCTAACTACTTCCTGCCTGTCCTAAGTATCGCGCGAACACCCCGGGGAAAAGACTGGTCTGCCGACCTGCTTTCCCCGGGGGCCGCATTACCAGTGTTTAGATTGTACTTCACACACCTCACAAAATTGTAACGTGAGACTTAAAGTAAAGATGATTTCAAGTGTTAAATCAACATAAATGACAGCAATAATGAAATCCGAAAACATCCCATGCAAAATCAACTCGACATGCATTAGCACTTCTACCCGGCGTGGGGAACCCTCAACAGGAGTGAAATCTGGGAGTTCCCTGTTGATAAACTGCATTACTTGCACCATACCTGTTAAAATATTAGCTGTATGTTTTTGTTATTCATTTTGAAAATGTTTGCATTTGTTTGTTATTTACTATAGCATGGTTGATAGATAATAAGTGTCTCCCAATAAGCCAAGTGGTCTATTAAGAAAAATGCCTCTGAGGCTGACATCTGTTTATTTGATCAGGTTATGACTAACTTAAAAGGGATATTGAATGGAAACTAAATATATCTTTGAAAACCCTAAACCTGGATTCTCGGGCATAAATGTGCGGACCACCCTATACTCCCCAATTCATAACTAGTAATACCTAGCTTTTTCTTGCAGTTTTTCGCCCCAAAATGACTCTTTTAGGAGAAATTTTAGTCGTTGGCTTAAAGTATTAAAATAGAGATTATTGGTTAATATTTTTGTATTATCATGATGAAGCACGCTCTTGAACACAAGGTGAGAGAAGACAGGGTACGTGCTGGCATCGTTGGGCCTTTCTGGAAGATATTCTGAGTTACACTGAGTGCTAAAGGAAAGCTTGCAGCTGGGCACAAGTAAAGCGGCCCTGCACCATGGGCAATTCCACGGCGCATTAGCATCAGCGTTATTCAAGGGAGCCATTGCATAACCTATTTATTCTGTTCAACAAATGTCATTTGCAGTCCTAAGTAATCGCAAGCGCGAGGAAGGTTAAAATAAAGCACCATTACTAATATTAAGAAAACTAAACTTACCGGATCCGCGCCGCCTCTGTGATTCCTCTTGGGCCGGGGTCCGATTCCCGCGTTGGCGCCTTAGCAAGTACCCCCTGCTCTCAGCCAATCCAGACGCTGCTCCAGCAGTAGTGTCTGGATTGGTTTGAGCAGTAACGCGCATGTCCTTTAAGGGCTTAACATTTTTTGCGATCAGCCCGAACATGCGCACTAGGCTGCTCATTAGAAGAGCAGCATGGAAGAACCCTCGCTCTTCTAATGAGCAGCCTAGTGTGCACATGTCAGGGCTGGTTGCAAAATGTTTAAGCCCTAAACAGAACTTGCGCACTCTTGCTGTGCGCTCCGCCGATGATCATCTGCTGTCATACGTTGGTGGATGTCAATCACCTGCATTTGCAGCTGAACTCCTCTCCTGTAGTGCTGCCCCGCCCCCTTCTAACCCGCCTGCCGGGCTGGGATAGAGGGGTTGCTGCTGCCAGAGTTAGAGTGATGGCAACGCTCAGTGGGGCAACGCCCAAGCGCCCTAATGGACGCACCGCCCCTGAATATATCTAGTACATCAACAAAACCTTTTTCTGGAAGGTGGTTGATGATTATCAGACCGTTTATCATTTAATAATTTTAGGTTTTGTGACGCATTGGGTAGTCTGATAATGTGCTGCATGACTAAACATTTAAAAAAGTCCGAAAGGCGAGACCTATTCGATAGACCAATGCTTGTTACTCTTAACGAGGCCATGGGTGTCCAGTACTCCAATTTAGGCCCAGGAGGTCTGATACCATGTCACATTTTCAGGATACCCTCTCACTACATAAATTAGTCCCAATCAGGTTAATATAACGTGCGTATATTTGTGTTGATGTCTTTTGCTGGACCTGCATTGGACACCCCTTAGAGAGAGGGCTGGGAGTGACCATAAGGTGCAGTATTGTTGCATTTGCAGTGTGTCCACTTCATCCCACTGGTCAGTTCCAATTTGACATTAGCTTTGTTCACCTTCTTTTGTTTTCATATTTGCTTGAAAATCCCAATTTGCCCAGTCTTTTTTCATAATGTTCTTGGGAGGGGTCTTACCGCCCGAATCCCTCTTAAGCCATTCGAGCGCGCCACTGGGCACGCATTCCGAACTTTTACGCCCTACCACTTTCAAATGTCACCAGCCGCCCCTGGATCTACGACCCAATGGGTTAGCCGGGATGTCAGTGTAGGTGTTACGTGCGACCTTAAGGAATCCCCAACCACATGATGAGGGTTTGGCCTGTGCCCGGTTTGTGCAAATACTGTAGTGCCAGGTGTTTTGTAGGTTCTTGCGCAATATCTCCCCACGATGCTCTTAGCACATGCATCATCGCAGCGTGTAATCAAAACTGGCCCTTTGGGAGGTTGAAATCTTCTGCAAGTGCGTTGAACGGCAGCAGCTGCCTTTCACAATATAAATCCCACCTCATACCATGAGGAAAGTTCTGCTCCGGTGATCGCTCGATATCGCCTGGGCGTACCGAGTATGGGCAAAAAAGGTGCATACGGGGTGACTGTACATGTGAGTTTTAGAGTGCGGCGGAAACAAGCGTAGGCCACCCGTGTCAGAAATTGGGTAGGCGGCGCGCCTGTCCTACCGGGATGGAATAGCGTCACCAGCTGGGGATGAGTCACGCCCGGCTGCTGCATAGCAGTGTCTATTAAGTACTGAGCGCCAAGCTGTCCGGCCACTCACCGAAGCTGCACTGCCAGGTAGTAATGTTCCATATTGGGCACAGCGAGGCCACTCTGATTGGTCGGGAGATATAACTTAGCTAGCGCTACCCTGCTATGCGTTCCATGCCAAATAAATTGTCACATATCTTGCTCAAGCATGTGAAAAAATGCAGGTTTGACATACAGGGTAGGTTTGTGAAATGGTAAAGGAGTCTTGGGAGAGCCCCCATTTTCAGGAGCGAGATGCGTCCCATGGTTGCCAGTGGAAGAGTGTGCCAGAATGTCATCTGTGACCTAATTGCTGTGGTAGTGCGCAAGAGGTTCCCCTCTAATAGGTCTGGTGGGTCCCAGTTGATCCGGATCCCGAGGTAACGGAACGCTGAAAGCTGCCAGCACACCTGTTTGGCATTGATAGACAACCCTGGATCCGGGGTTGACTCGGAGAAGGGATACAAGCATGATTTATCCCAGTTCACCCAGAGTCCTGATAGAGAGGCGAAGTCGAACAGCACTTTTTCTATTGTTTCGCATGGTAACCTGATATCTTAATAGGTTGTAGGCATATAGCGAGACAGC
The DNA here is from genome assembly GCF_964261635.1 of Lissotriton helveticus. Taxonomy (NCBI): domain Eukaryota; kingdom Metazoa; phylum Chordata; class Amphibia; order Caudata; family Salamandridae; genus Lissotriton; species Lissotriton helveticus. The sequence goes on along the minus strand of NC_136068.1, from coordinate 1,620,959,249 downwards.
ATGTATGCCATCTCCTAGGTGGATGCCCCACTCTACCTATGTTCTGCGTAACGATTCGGCTAGTGACTCAATGGCCATTGCGAACAGTAACGGGGAGAGCGGGCAGCTGCTGACGAGCCCTTACTCTGTTTTTATGTATTTGCAGCCTGATTCATCAAGCTAAATTGCGCCCGCAATCGCTGCGAAAATGCAATTGCGGGCGCAATGTCGGTAATCGGCATTCATCATTAAATCGCAAACACATAATAGCGAATACGCAATAATATACGCAGAAACCCGGTAGGAGAGCATTAGCGAATCGGAAAATGCGACAATCCACAGAATTAGCGAAATAAATAGCGGTTTCGCTATACAATCGCAATCGGTATTCATGAAATACCGCAAATAGCGAAATACCCAAAAATCGCTGTTTGCGCGGCGCAAATTAACCACATGCGTGCTTGGGGAATTCAGCTGGCACGCTGAGAATTTGTAAATCCCATTATTCATGACGAGCTGGGCTCGTCATGAGCGTGCGAGGAGGCTACCTCATGACGAGCCCAGCTCGTCATGAGCGTCGAAGGGGTTAAGGACAAGTCAAAGCAGGTGGTAACCATAAAAGCCATGTAAAAAAAAATTCAAAAACCAGTTGGCCAATCAGTAACAGGTTCAGGGCTGCCCAATCACACATAAGGACATTCAGCAGCTGCATTAGGAGTTCCACAATGCCAGGAATGTACATGGTCGTGAGGCGCCGAAGGCTACAGCGAGCAGCACGGAGGAGAGGCCAGATCCAGGAGAGGATATTCCGCCAGCGTGTGACCTTGCTGGGGCAAACAAGAGAGCAGATATATGCTAAATACAGGCTAAATGGGGAAATGATAATACAGCTCATACACGACCTTGACCCCCTGATGCAGCACCCAACAAGGCGTACCAATGCGGTGCCTACACATGTGCAGGTATTGTGTAGCCTGCACCTCCTGGCCTCTGGGAGCTTCCAGGGGATAGTAGCGGCTGCTGGGGGGATATCCCAGCCCACCATGTCACGCTGCCTCAAGACATTTGTTGACGCAATGCTGACCCAGCTACACCGATACATAAAATTTCCCACCAGCCAACAGGAATTGCACTTGACCAAGCTACAATTCTACAATGTAGCACATTTTCCACATGTACTCGGATGCATAGACTGTACCCACGTCGCCATCTGCCCACCAGCTGCCACGGAGTATATGTTCCGCAATATGAAGTCCTACCACTCCCTCAACATACAGATGGTCTGCAATGCCAAGACTTACATCACTGACATTGTGGCCCAGTACCCAGGGAGTACCCATGACTCCTATATATTCCGGCACAGCGGCCTCCACACACGACTGGCCAGGGGAGACTTTGGGGAAGGACACCTACTTGGTAAGTACACTTTGTCGACAATGTCACATTGCTATGAAGTAGCAGCGCAGCACAGGCACTCACCCTCTGCTCCTCTCATTCAGGTGACAGTGGCTACGCCCTCCGTGATTACCTCCTCACCCCATACCTCAACCCTGCTACACCCCAGCAACGGCGCTACAATGTTGCGCACATTCGGACAAGGAACTGCATAGAAAGGACATTTGGGTTGCTCAAAAGCAGGTTCCGCATACTGCACAAGACAGGTGGGGCCATGTATTACAGTCCTGCAATGTGCTGCCGCATTGTGGCTGTCTGCGCAATACTGCATAACATTGCAACCAAGCGCCGGATACCAGTCGACATATCTGGCAGTGAATCTGAAGGGGACGACCGGCCACCTGCTCATGCGCGCCTTGCACACAGGGAGAATCCTGCTGAAGGCCACAGACGTCGCAACCACATCACACTGAACAGTTTCTGAGGCACCCTCCACCCTCACCCCACAAATCACAAATGCATGCAAAAATCAATAATGACACTACGCCAATGTGTGCTGTTAAAATAAATATATTTGTTTCATTCACAATAATGGTAAAACTATTAATGTTGACTTTGCTAACAGTATTTCAGCATACTGCTGTGCGAAAGGACAGGGCAGGCTTATACTCAGCCTGTGCCTGTAAGAGTCATAGAAAGTCATGTGCGCCTCCTGCGCGTACCACCCAAACGCCTCTGTGGCTCATCCTCATCCATGGCACGTGCAGCTGCTGTGGGCCTGGTGCTGCGCCTGAGTGTCCCTACGTGTGAGGCAGAGTGGCTGCTCAAACTAGATGTCCCCTCACTGGCATCATCACCCCCAACAGTGGCAGGTAGATCAGGACGGTGTAGTGCTGTCACGGCACTGGTCAGGTGCTCAAGGACCCTGGCCACATCCTCGCAGCACTGGATGAGCTGCTGCTGCTGCGCAAGGGACCGCCGCGACAACTGTGATGTGGCATTGCTAATTATATAATTGGACCTGGTGTAGGCGGTCAGCCTGGTCAATAGCTGCCGGTGGCGGCGGCGTGCTGCGTTGCGCTGCGATGTATTTGCAGCAGTGCTGGCCTCCATGGCTGTAGTCATGCGGGCCATACCCTCACCCAAACCTGCCATGGCTGCAGTCATGCTGGCCATTCCCTCACCCACACCTTCCATGGCTGCCGTCATGCGGTCCATCCGGTCCCCCACTCCGGCAACATTGCGCCCAATGTTGTACAGCTGTAGCTGTATGGCACCTTGCTGCCGTGCTTGCAGCTGATGGATACGGAGCATGCGTCTTTCCACGCTCACTCTCAGCAGCGCCGGTCCATTCCCCCTCCTGCAGCTAGGTGCATTGGTCTGCAGGCGAGGCGTGCCACGCCTGCTCTGCTGGCCTGACACAGTGGGTGGCCGCTGTGTTGGCGCTGTCGCAGGCCCTGATGTAGTAGCACCAGCTGCTGGTGGTGTCACGGCAGGCGTTGTTGGTGTGCCAGACGCAGGAGGCACCCTGGTGGTGGATCTGGCTGCCGTAGTATTTGCTGGGGCAGGGGCTGGTGGCACCCTGGTGGTGGATCTGGCTGCCGTAGTATTTGCTGGGGCAGGGGCTGGTGGCACCCTGATGGTGGATCTGGCTGCCGTAGTATTTGCTGGGGCAGGGGCTGGTGGCACCCTGGTGGTGGATCTGGCTGCCGTAGTATTTGCTGGGGCAGGGGCTGGTGGCACACTGGTGGTGGATCTGGCTGCGGGAGTAGTTGCTGGGGCAGGGGCTGGTGGTTGTGTATGTGGCGGCACCTCCTCCTCCTCATCCGGTGCCTCCTCATCTATTTGCAGCCTCTCGCTGTCGCTGCTGTCTGCACCACCTGTGAGGGGAAGTGGACGTTCATTAGTTGCATGTATCTGTCACACGTGCAGTTGCTACATGCATGCTGGGTGACATTCCCTGACTGGCTATGGCTTTGCGTACTTTGGAACCTGTCTGGCTGCATTGTGGTAAATCTACATTGTGGCCACACTACATGTCCCACAATGCTTCAGGGCATTACCTGATGTGGAATGATGGCATGACTATGGAACAATATGGGAGGCTAATTGGTCATGGACATTCATAGGGGACAGGGTCGCAGTCGCATGCCACTTACCTCGGGTGTCTTGGGTGGTGCGGGATGAGTCCATACGAGTCACTCCGATGACCGCAAATACCGGTTGCCCTGTCCCCTATGAATGTCCATGACCAATTAGCCTCCCATATTGTTCCATAGTCATGCCATCATTCCACATCAGGTAATGCCCTGAAGCATTGTGGGACATGTAGTGTGGCCACAATGTAGATTTACTACAATGCAGCCAGACAGGTTCCAAAGTACGCAAAGCCATAGCCAGTCAGGGAATGTCACCCAGCATGCATGTAGCAACTGCACGTGTGACAGATACATGCAACTAATGAACGTCCACTTCCCCTCACAGGTGGTGCAGACAGCAGCGACAGCGAGAGGCTGCAAATAGATGAGGAGGCACCGGATGAGGAGGAGGAGGTGCCGCCACATACACAGCCACCAGCCCCTGCCCCAGCAACTACTCCCGCAGCCAGATCCACCACCAGTGTGCCACCAGCCCCTGCCCCAGCAAATACTATGGCAGCCAGATCCACCACCAGGGTGCCACCAGCCCCTGCCCCAGCAAATACTACGGCAGCCAGATCCACCACCAGTGTGCCACCAGCCCCTGCCCCAGCAAATACTACGGCAGCCAGATCCACCACCAGGGTGCCACCAGCCCCTGCCCCAGCAAATACTACCGCAGCCAGATCCACCACCAGGGTGCCTCCTGCGTCTGGCGCACCAACAACGCCTGCCGTGACACCACCAGCAGCTGGTGCTACTACATCAGGGCCTGCGACAGCGCCAACACAGCGGCCACCCACTGTGTCAGGCCAGCAGAGCAGGCGTGGCACGCATCGCCTGCAGACCAATGCACCTAGCTGCAGGAGGGGGAATGGACCGGCGCTGCTGAGAGTGAGCGTGGAAAGACGCATGCTCCGTATCCATCAGCTGCAAGCACGGCAGCAAGGTGCCATACAGCTACAGCTGTACAACATTGGGCGCAATGTTGCCGGAGTGGGGGACCGGATGGACCGCATGACAGCAGTCATGGAAGGTGTGGGTGAGGGAATGGCCAGCATGACTGCAGCCATGGCAGGTGTGGGTGAGGGTATGGCCCGCATGACTACAGCCATGGAGGCCAGCACTGCTGCAAATACATCGCAGCGCAACGCAGCACGCCGCTGCCACCGGCAGCTATTGACCAGGCTGACCGCCTACACCAGGTCCAATTATATAATTAGCAATACCACATCACAGTTGTCGCGGCGGTCCCTTGCGCAGCAGCAGCAGCTCATCGAGTGCTGCGAGGATGTGGCCAGGGTCCTTGAGCACCTGACCAGTGCCGTGACAGCACTACACCGTCCTGATCTACCTGCCACTGTTGGGGGTGATGATGCCAGTGAGGGGACATCTAGTTTGAGCAGCCACTCTGCCTCACACGTAGGGACACTCAGGCGCAGCACCAGGCCCACAGCAGCTGCACGTGCCATGGATGAGGATGAGCCACAGAGGCGTTTGGGTGGTACGCGCAGGAGGCGCACATGACTTTCTATGACTCTTACAGGCACAGGCTGAGTATAAGCCTGCCCTGTCCTTTCGCACAGCAGTATGCTGAAATACTGTTAGCAAAGTCAACATTAATAGTTTTACCATTATTGTGAATGAAACAAATATATTTATTTTAACAGCACACATTGGCGTAGTGTCATTATTGATTTTTGCATGCATTTGTGATTTGTGGGGTGAGGGTGGAGGGTGCCTCAGAAACTGTTCAGTGTGATGTGGTTGCGACATCTGTGGCCTTCAGCAGGATTCTCCCCGTGTGCAAGGCGCGCATGAGCAGGTGGCCGGTCGTCCCCTTCAGATTCACTGCCAGATATGTCGACTGGTATCCGGCGCTTGGTTGCAATGTTATGCAGTATTGCGCAGACAGCCACAATGCGGCAGCACATTGCAGGACTGTAATACATGGCCCCACCTGTCTTGTGCAGTATGCGGAACCTGCTTTTGAGCAACCCAAATGTCCTTTCTATGCAGTTCCTTGTCCGAATGTGCGCAACATTGTAGCGCCGTTGCTGGGGTGTAGCAGGGTTGAGGTATGGGGTGAGGAGGTAATCACGGAGGGCGTAGCCACTGTCACCTGAATGAGAGGAGCAGAGGGTGAGTGCCTGTGCTGCGCTGCTACTTCATAGCAATGTGACATTGTCGACAAAGTGTACTTACCAAGTAGGTGTCCTTCCCCAAAGTCTCCCCTGGCCAGTCGTGTGTGGAGGCCGCTGTGCCGGAATATATAGGAGTCATGGGTACTCCCTGGGTACTGGGCCACAATGTCAGTGATGTAAGTCTTGGCATTGCAGACCATCTGTATGTTGAGGGAGTGGTAGGACTTCCGATTGCGGAACATATACTCCGTGGCAGCTGGTGGGCAGATGGCGACGTGGGTACAGTCTATGCATCCGAGTACATGTGGAAAATGTGCTACATTGTAGAATTGTAGCTTGGTCAAGTGCAATTCCTGTTGGCTGGTGGGAAATTTTATGTATCGGTGTAGCTGGGTCAGCATTGCGTCAACAAATGCCTTGAGGCAGCGTGACATGGTGGGCTGGGATATCCCCCCAGCAGCCGCTACTATCCCCTGGAAGCTCCCAGAGGCCAGGAGGTGCAGGCTACACAATACCTGCACATGTGTAGGCACCGCATTGGTACGCCTTGTTGGGTGCTGCATCAGGGGGTCAAGGTCGTGTATGAGCTGTATTATCATTTCCCCATTTAGCCTGTATTTAGCATATATCTGCTCTCTTGTTTGCCCCAGCACGGTCACCCGCTGGCGGAATATCCTCTCCTGTATCTGGCCTCTCCTCCGTGCTGCTCGCTGTAGCCTTCGGCGCCTCACGACCATGTACATTCCTGGCATTGTGGAACTCCTAATGCAGCTGCTGAATGTCCTTATGTGTGATTGGGCAGCCCTGAACCTGTTACTGATTGGCCAACTGTTTTTTGAATTTTTTTTTACATGGCTTTTATGGTTACCACCTGCTTTGACTTGTCCTTAATTTGCGCCGCGCAAACAGCGATTTTTGGGTTTTTCGCTATTTGCGGTATTTCATGAATACCGATTGCGATTGTATAGCGAAACCGCTATTTATTTCGCTAATTCTGTGGATTGTCGCATTTTCCGATTCGCTAATGCTCTCCTACCGGGTTTCTGCGTATATTATTGCGTATTCGCTATTATGTGTTTGCGATTTAATGATGAATGCCGATTACCGACATTGCGCCCGCAATTGCATTTTCGGAGCGATTGCGGGCACAATTTAGCTTGATGAAGTTAGTCTATTGACAGGCGCACTTAGATAGAGGGAGAGACGTCTTATGTGCTGAAGGAGCTTTTTAACGTACATGTACTACTGCATTTTATCTTTTATTGAATGTATTTGAGAAATGCTTTTGATACTGTATTTTATTCATGTGCAAGCTTTTATAGTTTTAATTAACCGAATAAAGTATGTTTGATGTTAATTCTTTCCAGTATCAATGCAGCTTGGGACAGCGCGTGAGAAGATGATTGAGGGTGGCAGTCTTCCTGCAGGATCACCAGGATTCATTGGAGGGGCCTGATTTCCATGCTGCTATTCTAGCGGGTGTGTAATACCTATAGGTTTGAGTAAGGTTTTTATTCCTGCTGTGCAGTGTGCGGAGGAGCGAGTTCTATGGAGAATGTCTGACCCTTATTTGGATGTGAGTGTGCATTCCAGCTCAGCTTCCAACCTGTTATGTGCTGGGGATTTGGTCAGTGCATCAGGCCTATTCAGAAAGTTGTATATGTCTGCTAACAGTCACTTGTCAAATTTTTCAAAGGGTGTCAGTCTTCAGCTGGCATGCTGGATGTGGGGTCGGGTGACCCAGTGTTGGACAGCTGTGTATCTCCATTGCTCCTGGGTTTATAGGCCTTAGTCTTGCAATTGGGCAAAGGTCAGGAGGTCATTATAGTCAAACAGGTCTCCTATTCCTCTTTTCTCTTCTAAGTAGTGAACTGGGTATTGTTCTCTACTCCGAAGTCCTGGTCATCCTGTTTCTTTACATTAGGAACAAACTAACCTTATTAGGTTTAGAGCGTAGAAATGTTTTCATTTCAATGTCCATTGCTGGTTCACTGATTTAACAAAGATGTAGGCCAATTGATACTTCTCAGTTGGGTCACTGGAAGGAAAAATAAAGCATGCAGTCTACTTCAAATCAGTATATGCTAAAATCAGTTAGATAAATATCAAGCTATTTGGCATAAGGAGTATGTTATTTACCTTGTCAGCATCTATTCGTAGCGTGTAGTGCTGCAGATTTACAGGCTATGGACATTCCAGCCATCTAGTGTTGGGTTCGGACTCTACAACTTGTTCTTGAAGAAGTCTTTTGTTGCAGACATGACTTTGAGACTCCTCCTCTTCCAGTAAATGCTCACATGTTGATTGCCTTCAGTGTTAGATTGTTCATTTTTTATCACTATTATGGTGAGTTGGTTGGCTAAGATGGTGCTAGTGAAGATATCAAAAAGATCAAGAATTGTGTGGGTAATACTAAAATATATGTATATATTGGTATATACAATGGTTACACATGAAATCTAACAGCACTGAATTCCTGCCTGGGAGGCAGGAGGGTACAAGAAATCTGCAGCACTACACACTACGAATAGATGCTTAAAAGGTAAGTAACATACTCCATTCGTACCTTGTGTTGGCTGCAGATGCACATGCTATGCATAGACTGTAAAGCAGTTTTGCTCTCACAATGGCTTTAGGCATCAGATAGTGCAGAAATCTGGAATAAAATCCTTAATGCTGTTTGACCATCAAGAGCATTTTGCTTGGACATCAACACAATACTGTTTAGTAAATGTATGTGGATTGATCCACGTAGCTGCCTTGCAAATATCAGCTAAAAGTATGCTCCCTAGAAAGGCCAAAGAAGCACTTTTCTTCTTAGTAGAATGTGCTTGTGGAACTGATGGTAATGTTTGTTTAGCTTTAATGGATCATATCTGTATGCATTTGAATATCCATGTTGCAATCCATGGTTTGGAAATTGCACTTCCCTACCTTGGGTTGGAGAAAGTAACAAATAGTCATTGTGTGTAATACATTAATGCTCTTTTAACATCAAGAGTGTGAAGTGCTGTTTCCGCAAATGTCTTTGGTCTTGGAAAGAAACTGGTAGGTCAAGTGCCTGATTTAAGTTAAAAGGTGAGACGAGTAATGGAAGAAACTTTGGGTTCATCTGTAGTCGCACCTTATCTTGGAAAACTTGTAAGGAAGGATCTTCTATTTTTAGAGCATGTAACTCACTAACCCTTCTTAGGGGTGTAATAGCCACTAAAAAGCTACCTTCCATGACAGAATCTAGAATGGGCAGGAATAAATGTTCAAAAGGCATGGACATTAGCCTTGTAAGTACCACATTTAAATTCCATGATGGTACCAGCGGTGCTTGTGGAGTGATTATTCTGTTAAGACATTCCATAAAAGCCTTAATGACTAGTATGCAGAAAAGGGATTGGATGTTTACGATTTTGCAAATATGCTGCAATTATCGCTAGGTGCAGCTGTATGGAAAGGTATGCTAGCCTTGACTTCTGTAAGTGCAGCAAATAACATACTATTTGTTGTACTGGGAGCACAAGGGTCTACGTGCTGGCCCATACAGTAATGAACAAACCTTTCTAAATTTAGCTGCATAACAAGCTTTAGTTGTTGGACGCCTGTCCTCTCTAAGGATGTCCATGCATTCCAGTGGCATCTGAAGGTAGTCATAATCTATGACTTCAAGAGCGAGGTTTATTTGCTTGGGAAGCCTGACTCTGCCATTGCTGTGAGTGAGAAGGTTTGAGGTGTTGGGAAGCCTCTCTGTGTTGTGTACCAGGGTTGGCTTTCCCAGGTTGGAGCTAAGAGAATCATCTTGAGAGAGGTCTGTCTGAGTATCCTGACAAGATAAAAGACATGAGAGAGAGAGGTGGAAATGCTTAGGCAAATTTCTGTGATCAATTCATCCACAGTGCATTGCCTTTAGACTGTGGGTAGTAGTACCTGGAAGCGAAGCTTTGGTATTTTGAGTTTTCTGTAGTGGAGAGCAGGTCATCATTTGACGACTCTCAATGCTGTAAGTGACGATAAAGGACTTGGGGTGGAGTTCCTACTTGTAGACTTGTTGCTGCATCCTACTGAGCAGGTCTGCCACAAAATTGTCCATCCCTGGGAGATATTCTGCAAGAAGGTGGATTAATTAGCCTTATTTCCTGTTCTAAGTGGGACAAATATATTGAATGCATCCGCCTTGTTTCTGTATGTAGTACATTACTGTCATGTTGTCTGTTCTGAAGAGGACAGCCTTCCAAGTTATGTTGGTGCTAAAAGATTTTAGTTCTAGCTGATTGATGTGCAGTGCTTCTGGGTGATCAGTCCATGACCCCTGGACCAGCATGTCCTCCATATATGCCGCCCCACCCTATGAGTGATGCATCTGTGGTGATAGTCACTTGGGGAATCGAGCTCAAAAAGGTCTGCCCTGGAGGAGGATGTCTGTGCTCCACCATCGTAATGATTAATGGGCCATGGGTGGAATCAAAACTAGATCTTCTAAACCGTCCTGTGCTTGTGACCACTGAGATTCCAGACACTCCTTTAGGGGGCACAAGTGCAGCCTTGCGTGTGGTACAGTTGCTATAAAGAAAGCCATCATACCCAATAGGTGTATTACTGTTCTAACTGGCATGCGACGATGTGGATGAAAAAGAGCCAGTTGATTCTGGAGACTGAGAACCCTCTTAACAGTGGGGTATGCTTTGGCTGTATTCAAATTGAGGATGGTTCCCCAATATGGCTGTATTTGGAGGCTGAAAGTGGGATTTTGTGGCATTGATTGTGAAGCCTAATTTTTGTGACAGGTTGATGGTAGTTTGTGTAAAGTGCAGGCATTTCTGTTTATTTGAAGATGTTATCAGCCAAGGGTGGAAAGACATGGATGTTGCATCTTCTCAAATAGGCTGCTACAATGGCCATGCATTTGGTAATGACTTGTGGTGCTGTTGTCATGCCAAAAGGCAGCACCTTTAACTGGTAATGACTTCCACCGACTACAAACCTGAGGTAACAGCGATGTGCCAGAAGGATGTGGATGTGAAAGTAAGCGTTCTTCAGGTCGAGTGCCGCCATCAAGTAGCCTTCCTGAAGCAGAGGACTCACATTCCGCAGTGACATCATGTGGTTGTGTTCTGATAATAATATGTAATGATTGAGAGGGAGGAAATATAGTATTGACCTTAGTGTACCATCCATTTGAGATATTAAGAAGTAGAGGGAATATACGCCTTGTCCACAGTGTTCCTTTGGAACTGGTTCTCTGACATCTGTCAACAGCAGAGATTTTACCACCTCTTTAAGAAGGTGAAGATGTTGTGTGCTGAGGATCTGTCTGCATGACGGAATGTTTGAAATGAAATGAAATGAAATGAAAATAATATTTATAAAGCGCTACAGTTGCCCTGAGGCATCCAGGCGCTAAAACTAAAACAGAGGGTACCCTCAAAGGTTACTATTTGCCAAAGAGGAAGGTTTTGAGTTGTTTACGGAAGCTGGTTAGATTGGGGTTGTCTCGCATCTGCAGAGGGAGGGTGTTCCATAGTTTAGACACATTATACGAGAATGAGCGTCCTCCTGCTCTGGCTCTAAAGATTCTAGGAATTTTGGCTAGTGATGCAGTTGAGGAACGGAGTGCCTTGTTGGGCAGATAAGGAGAGATCAGGGCACGGTTGATTTCTGGGCCCATTTTCCAGAAAGTCTGGTGGGCGATGCATAGAGCTTTAAACTTCACTCTATCCCTGACAGGTAGCCAGTGTAGAGTTCTTAGGCCATTTTTTATGGAGGTCCTCCGAGGGATTCCCAGTAGCACACGGGCTGCACAATTTTGGGTGCGCTGAAGCTGAAGTTGGTGGGTGGGAAGTGAGTTCTAGGCAGTTTAGGTGCTGAACGATGGACAGCACCCATTGAACCGGAATCATTTCTGGACATAGGTGGTGGAACTGCTATAGTCTTACCCCGACAGGTGTCATGTGATCAGGGGGAATGTGTGGAGAGTCATTGTTTAGAGGTAGAGGTTGCTTTTCCAGGAGTACCTTTACCTGTGCATTTTTGGCTACCCCCCTTACATCCTCCTCTGTAGTAGCCCCTGGCACTCTGCTGGTGGTATGCTTGTTGTTGTTTCTGGTAGGACTGGGTGTCAGTGGTGGTATTTTTGGCTGGACCCCTGCCTTGAAACCTTCAAAAGGACTGCTGCCTAGGTGTTGAGGACTACACCGCCTCAAAAGACTACGCAGTTTCAGTATCTTTATTTTGTCTAAATGGGTATCACCCAAGGCTCAAAGAAGTGTCCCCCATCAAAAGGGACATTTAAGAGGTGCTGCTGAACCTCCTGTTTAAATCAGATTTGCAGCCAAGCATGTCTGTACAGTATGATTGGGGAATTAATTCCTTGTGCAGTGGTATCTGCACTGTAGTGACCATATCATAAGTAAATATTGAACCGAGCGATCAGTTTTGGAGCGCTCTTAGACCAAGAACTGAACTTCTTCTTCTGTGATGTGCATCTGGACTGTGTGACATTCGGCTGCACTCTGTAGAACACTATGGTAAGAAGTAGCGTCATCTGGTGCTGATGCTTTAACTAGGGCTGACACATCAATGTCAGGGTCTGGAGGGATGACATCATATGCATCTTAAGGATCTGGACTATCTGGGGGCACTTCCTTAAAGTAATTATCTTGAGTGTAATGTGTAGGGCTATCTGTGTCTACATCACCTAAATGTGTGGATGATGGTGACATGGATTCTGGTGAAGCATCAAGCAGCATAGGGCTAGTTGCCTTGTGTTCCATAGTCTTTTTCTTTGTAGGAGGCTGAGTTTGAAAGGTATCCTGCCCTTTTATGGCTTGTTTTTTAAAATACATTTTCTGCCTCCAAATGTCTTTTTCTTTCCAATAGTCCGTGGAGGTTTTCTAAGACGTTGCCCTCCTCAACAGTGTTGACTGTGGCATGAGCTTTCTTACGTGGTATGTCCCTATGCGATTTCTTTGGATGACGTTCCTGTGGAGTGGGAACCACAGATGCTAATGTTTTTCATGGTGTCAGCGCCGATGATGTGTGTGGTGCCGATGCCGTATGTTCACTCTAATGGGACGATTTTGCAGGTTTAATGGTTTGATTTGAGTTGAGGGCGGTGCAGGCATTTATGGTTCTATCACCGCTTCGAAGGCTGTGAATGTCCTCCAGGTTTGCCCTGTTGGCCCGAGTATTGGTCACAATTGTCCTGTCTCGGCTCCAAAGGGTGCTCTCAGTGTCAATCATAACAGGAAGGCTATGGAGCACCAAAGCGGTGGTGGGTGTGATTCACGGGTAACAGTGTCGTGTATGTGAGGGTCTGGTGTCCCTGGGTACTGCTGGCCCTCGGAGTAGTCTTCATCTTAAGCCCATTTATCATAGTCATGGGATTGTCTAGGAGTTCAAGAGGCAGCGGCAAGGGTTCATCATGTCCCTCCTCCTCGCGTTGATTGGAATTATCAGATGCAACACAATATGGACTGCGCAAGATGATGACACCTTCCGCGCCATCTTCCTCTTCTTCGTCACCTGTGCCAAAGTATTCTTCATCAGCGGAAATTCTGCCTGCACTGCCATATCTATGGTGTGAGCTAGACTTCGGCCGCGAAGAGCAAAGAGTTTTCTTGTTCTTGAGCAGATTGCTGGCTGTGCAATTATGTTCATTATGCTCCAACGACAGGCAAACACTGCAGACGTTGTGCTGATACGAGTAAGTGTACTTTGCCCCACACTATAGGCACTTTTGAAAGAGTCTATCTTTTTTACCTTCTATTAACCCGCGCCAAGTATTCTCTCTGGCCCGGAGGAAGGATATGAGAGTGTGTCTTAGTATATGATGCACACTTATTTAAGTGGGCACCTTGCACTAATCCAGACAACTCTTATGGTGATTTCAGTGGTCTTGGACAACCTTAAAAAGCTCTATAAGTGGCAGCTGTGGAGATCAGCCATCAGGCTTAGTCAGGAGGAGTGTAAAGGAGCTAATTTTACCAGTATTTAATCTTATGGTATAGGTTAAGTGAAAAAGAATAACACAGTGTAGTTATAAAAATTGGTATTTTATTAAATACACTCACTAACATAATTGTACTATCTCCTACTCCGAGACAGAAACACAATACACACAATTCTTAGGAAATAGAGCCCATAAGCAGCAGAAATACACAGTGGTCTCCAGGTGGACACCAAACCATATACTAAAAAAGTAGAATGCGAACCACGACTCAAGTTAAGAATGGACCCCGGAGACGTAGAAGTGTCAGGGACCCAAGGAACCACCCGAGGTAAGTACTCAGGAACACCACAGAGGCCATGTGCAGAGCGTGAACACGACTGCGTGATCAACACAAGTCAATGGGTAAGTTGGGTTGCAATTTTAAAGAAAAAGGATCTTTCCCAGCGGACCCTGAAGAAACCTTTTGGAAGATGGAAGATTGGAGAGTCACCCCACCCGTGGATGGATACCCCAGGAACCAGGATACCAACACCAGGGAAGCAGGGTTCAAAGGTGTCAAGTGACGTCGGAAACCGCTGTAACCCACAATGGAGGACTTCAGGAAAGATGTCACTGGAGAAGAAGACGAAGGAGCCTGGTGGAACCCAAAGATGGATTCAGGAGTAGAAGAACCTGCAAGCTGAAGGGATAACGTCTATGCCACTCAGGAGTGACCAGGAGGCACGGAAGATGAATGGCCACCAATGTCGATAGAGGCAGGATGGTTGACGATGCCCTTGAAGTTTAAAGCTGTGCAGATTAGGCGATGCTGTGGAAGACCAGAAGCCATTCACGAGCTGTTCCACGTTGGATGTCAAGAGCCAGGGGTCACTGTCCAGCTGAGGCACCAACATACCTTGGCAATGGCAACAGGGGGAGAAATCGAAGAAGGTGCAGTGTTGGGACCAGCAAGGTCCTAGTGACTCACCATGACTCACTAGGTAAGTCAGAGCAGGCCCGAGCAAGCAGGGGAGCCCACTGGAATCAAAGAAGTCCCTTGACAGGACCTGAAGATCTCTGGAGACAAGAGTTGTCCAGACTTAGCAACTGCCAGCTGATGCTGTGCACTGGAGCTCGGTTCCAGCGGTGCAGACTAGGGATACTGGCCACAGACTCCATCTGTGAAGACAGTGCAGGCCTCAAGGGAGTTGTAGAGCCGCCACCTGTGTTACTGAGCCTATCGGAGTCCGTAGGATTCTAGGATCAGCAAACAGGTCAGTTAAGTTGCATTGCCTGCAGATGCAGGGGAGTGACTCTGTCACTCCAATGGAGATTCCTTCAGGTGTCTTGGATGTCCACGGGCCCTAGGAGGAACACTGTATGAAGCACGGACATTGACAGTGCAGCAGACTTGCAGGATGATGAGACCTGGAGCAGTCGGAGTCTTCCCGGTTGCGGTCTCGGTTCCCAAAGAGAAGTCCGATGCGGTCAGTCTGACATGGTCAGTCTGATGCGATCAGAGTATCCAGACAGTTAAAGTTGATTCAGAATTGATTCCCATGGCGAATCTAGGGACCTACCCACAGGTGAGCCCTTAAGTAACCTCAGGAAAGGGTTGAGACATTTCAGGGTCCCTCCCAGAGGAGGGGCTGGACAGTGGGGAGAATACTTCCATCTCCTTTGTAAAGTTTAGTGCCAGAGCAAGAGCCATCTACTCATTGAACTGGTTTGAACTGTAGTATGCAAGGAGGATACCAAATGTGCCCTTCAAGAAGTCTTAGAGGTGCTGGGAAGCACCCCATCCTGCCCCAATACACGAAACTCTGTCTGGGAGTTGGTCACAACTCCCTGTGACAAGATATGTTTTGTTCTGCCTTCCCCTGCTTGAGCTTAGCTCAGCAGCAGGAGGGCAGAAGCGTCTCTGGTAGGCAGCAGACCTAGCTTGCTGTCCGTTTCTGGAAGACTAGTACCGAGAGCAGTCAGGGCCTCCAGTAGGAGATTTACTGTGCATGGAATGATACTTTACGGTGTGGGGTATGATTCCAACATGTTTGATACCAAACATGACAGGGTTGGTTACAGCCAGTTTAGAGATGACGCATAATGACGCATGGCCACTCTATATGTCATAATGGCTGATGCACTTACAACCTGAGAGAATGGACTCCAAAGGTTGTAGGGGTGCCCGGCTCATGCAGGGGCACAGTAACACTTGGGACCCAGCACCCTGGCTTCAGGATTGAAAGGCCTGCCTTAGGGGTGACTTATAGGTTTTAAGTGTAGTGACCTCAGATATAGGAAAACCTAGATCTGTAGTAAGTGGTGCTAGTACTAGCATACACAGGCTCCTATGGCAGGCCTGTAGTCAACATTAAAGTGGTCTCTCATGGGTGGCATAGGACATGCTGCAGCCCATGGGAGACCCCTGATGTACCTATGTCCTAGGTACCTTAGTATCATATACTAGGGACTTACAAGGGTACACCAGTAGCCAATCTGGAGTGTACCTAAGTACTCACCATGTCCAATTTAGGGAAAAGACACAGAGACTGGGGTCCTAATTAGCAGAATCCCAGTCAGACTAGTGAGGAAAACATAATGACAGTTTGTTGGTCAGTCTGCACACTCCCACTGAACAAACAAAATCGCTAATTTGATGTAGTTTGTTCAAACAGAGAATGCGTGCAACCCAGTTAAAAGGCAGCCAGCCTATGAACTGTATCTCTAGCTGGTGGAAAACCACCAGTTTGCCGGGTGCACAGCGTGTATGAATGTATTTACATTTCAGATTCTTATCACCAATGATTCATAAAGACTCAATCATTGCACTACAACACGGGTTTCAGTTACTCTACTTTTTATATTCAATGGTATCTTCTGTGTAACCAAAATCAAATAGCATACATGATAATCAGTGCTTTGCTCAAGGACATTAAATACATAAAGATACAAAAACAATATCAATTGCAACATGAGAAAAAACTCAAATTACACAAAGAACAATAATGAATATGTGTTAAAGACACATCATATATAGAAAACTAATGAGCAGCGTCATGCTTCGGCCAGAGATAAATGTCAAAATGAAAAATAACCTTATATGCATCTTGCAAATGCAATGCCGAAAAAACAGTTAAATGTAAAAATAGCCAAACAACCAATCCCTACACAGTGACCGTTAGTCTTGGACTGTGAAAAGAAAAAAGAAGAAAAAGAATGAATATCAAAGATGATGACTGAACATTCATACACAAAAACCTTGAATCAACATAATGACTCCAGCAAAAAGTAGGGGTGACCATGAAAGCAGATTCTACTTTCCTACAAAGGAGTAAGCTCGAAGCAGCCACCTCAGATGATGTTACAAAGAAAGTCACCAGAAATACAATTGCAGATTACTGCAGAGAATCATTGTACCGATTGATTCCATTCTGAGTGGGAAGGGATAAGGGGGCTGAAGTTGCAAGGAGATCCGGTGCTATCTGTCCAAACCCAATGGCAGAATTAATTATTCTAACAATGGAGCTGTTGAGCATGCACGTTCAATCTAAGAGGAGGAGCCTCTTCCTAAATTGTGTCAGAGATGGGGAGAGCCTGAGGCGGAGAGGCATAGGGTTCCAGGATATGGTGGCGAGTTAGGAGAAAGATCTTCCTCCAGTCCTGGTCTTGCAGATGGTGGTGTGGGCCAGTTGGGCAGAGTGAAGGTGTTTGGTTTGTGCGCGGAGTGAGAGGCTGTGGTTCAGGTATGCTGGTCAGGCATTGTGGAGGGCTTTGTAGGCGTGAGGAGCTTCAAGTGACTCTTTTGTTGACTGGGAGCCAATGGAGTTCTCGTAGGTGTTTGGAGATGTGGCTGCGGCGTGGGTGGTTGAGGACCAGTCTGGCTGCGGCATTCTGTGCGTTTGGACATTTTCTCAGGAGTTTTTGGGTAGTGCCTGAGTAAAGTGGGTTGCCGTAGTCGAGCTACCGTCTTCATGGCCTCAGTGGGGATCCATCTGAAGGACTTTTGAAGGAGGTGAAGAGTGTTGAAGCATGATGAGGTGACAGCATTGATCTGGTTATTCATGGTGAGCGAAGATTCCACTATGATGCTGTGGTTTAATGAATGGTCAGTGGGGAGTCCCTAGCTCGGTGGGCCATCAGGAGTCTTCCCAAGCAGAGGTGTTGGCCCCCAGGATGAGGACTTTGGTCTTGGCCAAGTTGAGCTTGAGGCAGCTGTCTCTCATTCAGGTGGTGACAGCCTTCATCCTGGTTGTTTCTGACGATGGTGGGCTTGTTGGTGAGGGAGAGAATCAGCTGGGTGTCATCGTTGTAGACAATAGAGACATCACTTTATTATAAAATATGATCAATTAATTAAAGTTAATCTAGGGACTGGGGGGCATATTATCAAGGAGGGCGATAAGGGATTATCGCCGCTGTAGCATCAGTTTTCGGCCGCTAAGCGACGATAATTCTATTGCCCTATTAGCAAGCTGTCGCTAACAGCAGTTAGCGACAGCTTGTAGGCGATAGCGAGCGGTTTGGGGCCTGCTTTGCATGTCAGCGATATTTATCGCTAATGGCATGCAAAGTGGGCGAACCCAACCTGTTAGCAACTGAAAGCAGTCTCTAACATCGCTATCGCCTATTATCAACGCCGGCGTAGCGATGGAAATATTCGCGCTAAGCGCGAATATCTCCAAAACCTAACGCCTGCTCAGACCAGTTCTTAGCCATTATATCCAATAGGAGGTGGATATTCTGGCTAAGTCCCTGTTAGCGATAATGCGTGAATATCGCTGGATTACCAGCGATATTCACACATTTAGCCGCTAACGCCGGAAATGTTATCGCATTTGAGATAAACGTTGCTAATAGCACGTTATCTCTGCGATAAAATCCGGCGATGCACGGCGATAGAAAAAAGGTTGCTAAGCTTAGTTAGCGACAAATATAGCTACTTGTTGATAATATGCCCCTAAGTATTCAATCAAATGTTTGAAAGGTATCCTGCCTATTTAAGGTTTGTTTTTAAAAATACCTTTTCCACTTTCAAATGTCTCTTCTTTTCATTTGTCTTTGGAGGTTTTCAAAGACGCTGCCCTCCTCTACAGGGTTGACTGAGGCATGGGCTCTCTTGTGTGGCATCTCCCTATGCAAACTCTTTGTATGATGCTCCTGAGGAGCGGGAACCACTGATGCTTTTTGTGGTGTCAGTGCACATGATGTGTGTGGTGCCGATGCCGTATGTTTACTTGAATGCGACAATTTTGCAGGCACCGAAGAGGTTTTGACCATATTACTTGTTGTAGGTAATAGCTAGCTGCAGGTGGTGTTGCCCGGTTTGTTTATAGAGGCCTCATAGCTTTTACAAATATTTTACCATGCATATGCAAGGTCCGGTTTCAGGCGCCACGGAAACATGCAGAAATCCACCAGAATAAGCATCAAGCAACCGGCAGAGATGACCTCAACGTAAACCTTCTAGAAGACAGCCCTCATCAAATGAATCCCCTGTAACGGTTCCTTGCTGTTAGCAATTAGAATGCGATCTTTGTTAATATTCTAAAACACCTTTAAGAAGATACCCTTGTCAAATGAATCATCTGCACCTGTTCCTTGCTATAAACAATTAGAACGCGACCTTTGTGAACATTCTAAAGCACCTTCTAGAAGGAGGCCTCATCAAGTTAATTATCTGCACCTGTACCTTGTTACGAACAATTAGAATGTGACCGTTATGAACATTATAAAGCAATCTTATTTAAAGACCGTCCACACTTCTTCCCTTCGCTTATCCCGGCTTCCAGGACTCCATCGTGCCAGCTCCCTTGATCCTCTCCCTTCGACCTAGCCACAAAGAAAATCCCGCATTAGACTTGCACCTGGATGGAAAAAAGAACAAGAAGAAAAGGAGAGGCTCATTAGCAGACTTGATTTTACTACGTGCTGAGCTCAGTCGCAACATTGTGCTGCAAACCAAGGTAACTAGTGTTTTTGTTTAACTTGTACATACTGTTAGCAGGGCTCTGCCAGAAAGGACTTGGGTTAAGCTAACCCTGTCCAAATTTGCTTGTGGGTTTGATGCTGAAATCATACTCACTACAGTTTCGATAAAGGAACCTCTACAGGCAATCTAAATGAAAACAAAACAACAACAAAACTAAAGGATGATTCAGATTTGAAAAGCTTTTGTGAGGTGATACCTTAAGAGATAGAGTGAATACTAGACTAAAGCCTTACTATGTGTTTATAGTTGCATATCTGCCTGTACCATTCATCAGACTGGTTGTAGTTGATTAGACGAGGAATAGCATTTTTGACTCTATATGCTCTGTCCATCCCAATTCCCTTCCCCGTGGGATTTGCCACTGGAGCAGTGTCTCCTTCTGTAAACCGAGAGCAAGCCTTAGGAGGATTCGAGAACTAGTGTCGCCGACCCTTTGGAAATGTCTGGGATCGAGGTAGGTAGCTTATGACACAAAGGTTGCAGATGTCGTGCTGATCCGAGTAAGCGTACCTTACCCAACGCTGTGGGCACTTTCGAAAAGACTCTATCTTTTTTTATCTTCCATTACCCGGAGCAGAGCATTCTCGTTGAAGCGGAGAAAGGAGGCGGCCACCTCGGTGGATGTTACCAAGAATGTCACCAGAAACAAAATTGCAGATCGCTGCGAGGTATTGTTGTACCAGTTTGATTCGATTCAGTGGTGGAAAGTGATAAGGGTGCTTAAGTTGCACAGATATCCGGCGCTATCCGTCCAAACCCAATGGCGGAAAAAAACAATCTAACAATGGAGCCGTTGAACATGCACATTCACAAAGACAAGAGGTCTCGATGTCATGTCAGCAACAAAAGACTTATTTGAGAAAAACAAGTTAGAGAGTTCAATCCCAATGTTAGATGGCAGGAGTGTGCATAGCATGTGTATCTGCAGCCAACACATGCTACAAATTTAAGATTTATAAGTATATTGGAATATGCACTCTTCTCTTTGGTATCTTGAAGAGGATTAACAGAGTAAGGGAAAGCTAGACAAAGATATTGTTTTTGGTTCTTTGATTTGATAAGATTATTGATATAGAAATCTCCAAGCTATTTTAGTGGAAATCAACAGTACTGCGAGTAGAACTTTTATTGGATATTGCATTTGCCTCCTTTTTGCATTGCACTGAATCAATTTATTATAAAATATGATCAATTAATGAAGATGAATCTATCAACTATGTGTTACATTAAATGTTTAGAAATTGGAAAATTGAAAATGTTTCTGAGATGTGTATGGATGTACTTTCTGCTGTAGCACTCAGTCACTTTATATGTATCATAGGAGATTCCTCTGAAAAGTTTGGATTTGCAAATGTTTTGCTATATTTAGCTAGATAATTAGACTTAATCATGGAGAGCATAACAGGGGAAGTATTTCTTGGATTAATAAATATACTGTGGCATTTAATTGTTATGTTTAGTTTAAAATCCATTAGTGAATTTGTTTTGTATAAGGATTTTTAGGAAGTTTGAATTAATTGTGTAAAT
The DNA here is from genome assembly GCF_964261635.1 of Lissotriton helveticus. Classification (NCBI taxonomy): domain Eukaryota; kingdom Metazoa; phylum Chordata; class Amphibia; order Caudata; family Salamandridae; genus Lissotriton; species Lissotriton helveticus. The sequence continues at coordinate 1,620,938,159 of NC_136068.1, read as the reverse complement.
TAAAAATGATTGTGGATATTAATGGAGGAATTAGGAGATATTTTGTTAAATGAATTACTGACTGAATCCAATAAAATAAACCCCCAAAATGTTATAAAATGAGGCAGTTTAAAACAATGATTACTAAACAGTAACAGAAGAGGCATTCAACTATTGGATTGTGGGGAAGCAGGTGCAATTGTGACAGAGTGTAGTACTTGGGCAGCAAGTGGGTAGTGAATACTTATGGCTTGGTCTGTCAGATCATGAAGTTCCCTGAGGGAAGTACTGATTACATTTCATTAGCGGGGAGAAGCCTGGGATCATTGCTTGAAGTACATGTTGAATGCAGGTTTGGTAGAATGTGATATTATAACAGTTCAAAGATTGGTGTGAGCAGAAGAGGGAATGAAGGTTGGAATTCCTATGCTGTATATAACCTCTGTCTAACAGGACCTCATCACAAGGACCAGAATATACTCAAACATCTTTTTGTACTGATGAACATATATTGCTAATCTAACCCCAAGAGTTTTGAACTGCTTGACTGGTTGGGACAAACCACAATCAAGTTTAGCATTTAACACTTGTTTTTGTGTAAGGATTAGTGAAGAACCAACAGTGTCTCGCATTAGAAATATCTGTAAGTATTTCTTTAATTCTGATTATTTCTTTTGGTCCATGATCTTCTTCAATTCTAGTATGGGAAATTATAAAATGATACTTTTTGTTAACTAAAAGCAGAAGTCTGAATGGCTCTCTTATAAATGCATTGTGGCAACAATTACAGTCTACATGAGTTAAGCATCTCATTGTAGTTGTGTGGAATACAACTTTCAAGTATGAAGTGTTAAACCTTGACGGCCTAATAAAAGATGCACTAGGGAGATTGATCTTGCTTCAGCCGTATTGTGATTAAAGTGTGATAGAACCAATCATGTCCATCAGTCGTTCTACTGCATGAGATAGCAGGTTTCTACGTTGGTTAATTTCTGCCTGGAAGGCACATCTAGTGACCCTGCCTGCTTAACATCAGAAATATAGTCTCAAAAGTACCTTTTAGCAATGGGATCCAGACAGCTTCTTCTGTATCCTTTGCATACAGCTACAGGCGCAAGACAACAGTCAATTGACTAAGAAACACAAATCCACGCATTTATTTGTGTTGCTATTTGATCATCCAGCAACTTCATTAACACAGCAGAAGAGTTATAGCTTTTTATTTCAACCTCAGCAACACTAGTAGTAATGGATTTTACTAATTTTGTACCTTTTGTGATCAGACAACATAATGCCAAAACGGTCTGGAGGCTGGGCCTCTTGTTCCTTGATGCAAGAATACAAGACATTAGCAGTCATATAGTGGAACTGCACCAAAAACTTAGTACTGAGTTGTGTGTTCATATCTTTCTTGAAGGTCAACATGGTATGGAATTACTTTTGGATTATCATAATCATTATTCCAGTTGAATCAATACTAGTATGGATGGGTGGTAAGACGGGGTGATTCTTAAATCCAAGTAATGCAGCAGAAAACATCCTAATGTTGGCAAGGGAGAAAGATATTTTAATTATACACCTAACAGAAATCTCATGAGAATATCCACGTCTGGTGGGGATGTGGAAACAAATGAGCATTACATTATGGGAATACACCGTTTCCACAAGTAGGAGAAGATAGCAGACTGGGCTTGAAAATTGCTGATGGTTGAAATAAGAGTCACTGAAGATGTGAAGACTGGCAAATCTCTGTAAGGCACACTGATGGGCTAAATGTACTAGATCTGAAGATTCCACGAGGACCCATTACCCTGAATAGTTTTCTTAGAATCAGATGACCAAAAAAGCAATAAAAATTAGTTCACTACAGCCAGGATTAGTGTTACAAATCAAATCAAATCAAAATTATCTTTATTCGACTGTCAACAAGTGCAGTCATAAAAGCACATAAAATAAGTTTACAAACAATTCATTAATAAAAATTGCAACAGACATATAGAAAAGGGCAATCACAAAAAGATTAAAAGATGCTGTAGTCCAATATGAGTATACTTATTTAGGACATAGTTGCTTGAATAATACAGTTCATCTTGGGCTCAACCTTCCATGCTTAGTCTGAACTTCAGGGCTGTTTTTAAAAACTTACAAGTAAAAAAAGTGCTCTCGCCGTGCAACATTTGGAGATATAAAAGTGCTGGCTTAATTTACACAAAGTTCAACTTTTTAAGCAAAGGTTTTAAAAACATACATCGTGGTCTCGAATAAAAAGTGCACAGGAATAAAAAGTGAGCCAAGTCTTGCGGAGACTTATTGTCGCAGCCGCAAGGTGGCAACACTTGACCTCTATGGGCTCCACTCGGTACAGCTAACAACAGATGATAAATACCAAAGTAGAACAATGTCATACATTCACCCCAGTACAAGGATCTGGGCCTAAATCCATCGTTTTTTGCACTCCACACCACCCTGGGTTAGAGACATTGTTCTACATTCTGTCCATCAACTGTGTTTTTTGCAATTTTCACCCCGAGTGACCTTGTACTGGGGTGAATGTATGACATTGTTCTACATTCTGTCCATCAACTGTGTTTTTTGCAATTTTTACCCCGAGTGGGCTGGGTATGCTCAGACGTGAGTCCCAGGCTCTCCACACCACTGGAGTCAAGCTATCCAGGCTGATGAAGGCTGATAGCCAGAAACCGGTCCTTGGATGCTTGATTCCGGTCTGGGAAAAACATGGCTTGGTAGTTCGGACTGGACTGTTCCCATGAGGCACAGGGTCAGAGCTGATTTGCATAAAGCCAGTGTCTAACCCAGGGTGGTGTGGAGTGCATAAAAACCGATGGATTTAGGCCCAGATCCTTGTACTGGGGTGAATGTATGACATTGTTCTACATTCTGTCCATCAACTGTGTTTTTTGCAATTTTCACCCCGAGTGGGCTGGGTATGCTCAGACGTGAGTCCCAGGCTCTCCACACCACTGGAGTCAAGCTATCCAGGCTGATGAAGGCTGATAGCCAGAAACCGGTCCTTGGATGCTTGATTCCGGTCTGGGAAAGACATGGCTTGGTAGTTCGGACTGGACTGTTCCCATGAGGCACAGGGTCAGAGCTGATTTGCATAAAGCCAGTGTCTAACCCAGGGTGGTGTGGAGTGCAAAAAAAACGATGGATTTAGGCCCAGATCCTTGTACTGGGGTGAATGTATGACATTGTTCTACATTCTGTCCATCAACTGTGTTTTTTGCAATTTTCACCCCGAGTGGGCTGGGTATGCTCAGACGTAAGTCCCAGGCTCTCCGCACCACTGGAGTCAAGCTATCCAGGCTGATGAAGGCTGATAGCCAGAAACCGGTCCTTGGATGCTTGATTCCGGTCTGGGAAAGACATGGCTTGGTAGTTCGGACTGGACTGTTCCCATGAGGCACAGGGTCAGAGCTGATTTGCATAAAGCCAGTGTCTAACCCAGGGTGGTGTGGAGTGCAAAAAAAACGATGGATTTAGGCCCAGATCCTTGTACTGGGGTGAATGTATGACATTGTTCTACATTCTGTCCATCAACTGTGTTTTTTGCAATTTTCACCCCGAGTGGGCTGGGTATGCTCAGACGCGAGTCCCAGGCTCTCCACACCACTGGAGTCAAGTTATCCAGGCTGAATGAAGGCTGATAGCCAGAAACCGGTCCTTGGATGCTTGATTCCGGTCTGGGAAAGACATGGCTTGGTAGTTCGGACTGGACTGTTCCCATGAGGCACAGGGTCAGAGCTGATTTGCATATAGCCAGTGTCTAACCCAGGGTGGTGTGGAGTGCAAAAAACGATGGATTTAGGCCCAGATCCTTGTACTGGGGTGAATGTATGACTGTCCATCAACTGTGTTTTTTGCAATTTTCAGAAAAGGGTGCAGCAGCGAGACAGCAATCCTGAATGTTATAGATGATGTATACAAATCACTCGGTGTAGACCGATGCTGCCAACGCATACCCCTTGACCTATCAGAAGCCGTTAACATGGTTGACCACAAACTTCTCATAAACGTACTCCGAGAAAGAATCAGAGCAGACGAGATGGTCCTACAGTGGTTTGCCTCCTTCCTACAAAACTGCTCTCAACAAGTTAAAATGAATAACTCATCATCATCAATAAAGCTGTATTCGACAATTAGTCATAAAAGCAAGGTACAAAACAAAAATATTTCATTGTGCAAAAGTGCAGAGCATGTTTATAAAGCTTGTTTTAGAAAATGCAGTTAAATCATCATAGTGTGTAAAAAGCCCATACAATTATGTTAAAAGGCATTAGTAGCTACCACTAGGAACAACCACTAAGAACAAGCACCTTTAAAATTCTCCACTGCAGGGTACTAAGCTTTGGTCCTGGGTGATTAGGGCCAGCATTACTAGTCCATATGCATTATAGCCAAAGTATGGTTATGGGTCCCCTAGTACAGGTGCAAAATAGCATATATCAGATAGATAGGGAGTGTGACCTTATGGCCCATGACCAACCTAGAATTTTGCTACAGCTGTAATGATTGTAATAGAGGTATTAATGCGTAAGATTCTTCCAGCTTCTTTGCTCCTTCTGGTGCCGAGTGATTTACAAATTGGCACCAGCCATGCACGACGAGATTGGCATAAGCTGGGCAGACAAACAGCATATGAGCCACCGACTTTACATGGGCCTGGTATAGAGGACACATGTTATCACATGATTTAGCCCATCTGCTGTAAAAGCCCTAGTGGGCAATGAGCCCACCCTAAACTGGAAATATAATTTTCTATCATGTGGTTTGGTTATTGTGTCTCAGTATGGTTCTCGGCTCGGGATCAGCTTGGCTTCCAGAAAGATTCCTGTGAGTGTTGATGATTCACTATTTCTTAGTGTTTTGTGAGTGATCATCACCCAATATTTTTCTTTCCGAATCTTTTTCGAGGGAAAGCAAGCTGTGTCTCGTTCTTCCCATAGTGTCTTCATGCCTATGCTTATTAGGGCATCTCAACTTCTTAACCATCTTATTTTGTGAAATGTATCAGCCCTTATTATGTCCATGAAGCCCGCAGCATAATGGTTCAATTCTGGTGTCGTCCATAGTCTACGCCAGTATAGTAAAGGGCGTAGTCTAGCGACCTCAGCCAGGGGCTTTCTTCCTAGGTCATAAAGTAGGGGACACACTGGGGTGCTTTGGGGGAGATTTGTAATGTTACACAAGAACCTGTTTTCTGCAATGGTAAGGTTAGACAGGTTCTCATACCCCCAAAGCTCTGCTCCATAAAATACTGAATTGACCACCTTCATGTTGTATACCTGGAGCACTGGGCTAATTGGTTTCATCACTAAGGTATTGTACTCCCGGTATAACACTCCCGACAATTGTCGATGCTTGAGTGTTGCCAGGTCAATTTGCTGCTTCCATTTGAGGTCACTTTGAATATTGACCCCCAGGTAAGTAAAGGTAAATGTAAATGTGTTGGATTTGTAAAGCGCACGGCTGCCCGTAAGCGTCCCGGCACTGGAGACCGCTGGGGAACCCGTTAACAGACAGTGAGTGAGGGTTAACAGACATGAATTTCATTTTCGACACATTGACTTCCAGACCGTGAGCGGTACAGAATTCTTAAAAAATTATCAGGGCCCGCTGAAGACCATTCGGGGTCTTTGAGATAATCAATGTGTCGTCCACGAACATTAAAATCCGTATTTTTTCGCCAGCAAGTGACATGGCATCAATAGTCTCCACTTCCATATAGTTTACTATTGCTTTAATAAATAAGGAGACTAGAGTGGGTGTCAACACACAACTCTGTCGTACACCTCTCTCTACTGGGAAGGAGCTGGTAACCATGCCCTGTGAGCCTATTGAATTTTGGCATAATTATCTTCATGCAATCTCATAACTAGTCAGAGTAGTTTGGGTGGGATCCCCATTTCATGCAAGATTGCCCTTAGTTTAGAACGGGGACAAGATCAAATGCTGACTTTATGTCAACAAAGGCAGCAAACAAGATGCCTTTGCCCAAGGCCACCATCTTCCAATGCAGCAGAGTGAAGCGAAACACCTCGTCGATGGTGCTAGTGTATGCCCGAAAGCCGGCCTGCAGGGGGGATAAAGTGCTATTCTCATCAATCCACTCCTGGATTTTGTTAAGGATTAGCCTCCCCATTATCTTTTGTAGGTAGTCTATCAGGCTAATGGGCCTATAGTTACCTGGCTGTGGTTTCTCTCCCGTTTTTACAAATGGGGATTATTTCTGCCCCATTCCACGAATTTGGAATAAGGGCTCCTTTAGCAACAGAGTTGGCCAGCAACAGGATGTACGTTCTCCATCCTATTTTATCATATAGGAACATATCTGCAGGAACACCATCTGGACCAGGCGCCCTCCCTCCTACTATAGTTCCCAGTGCTGAATTTACATTGGTACTATTAAATGCCTCTTCTTGGTATAGCACATCGATGGGGTTTAAAAAATGTGACCCAGTCTTCCTGTGTGGGTATTCCGGCTGACCTCCTCTATCCCACTTTACTATGTCCTAGAAAGATTTACTATCACTCCGGGAACAAGCTTCCTTAAGGTCCTGCCATCTTTTCTCATCCCAGGATTGTTTAGCCTTTTTCTGAGTGCTCTTATAAACCTGTCTGGCTACTCGCACTATGGCGGGCTCCCCCTTTATAATTGCATCACCAAGTGATTCTCCAGCCTGCCTACATTCCTTGTTAAATCATAAGCTGGCTTTCTTCTTTGTTGATTTATTTGGCTTCCATCGCTTAAAAAAAAAGTGTGCGCAAATGAGTGAAAAATTTGTTATGAATCTGGGTGGTAAGCTCTAGTGCTTCATTCGTAGCTGTAATAGACTCTAGCTCTGTTAAAGCATTACCTATTTACTTAGTAATGTTAAGTATAGATTTGGGCTTTTCTGCTAATCTTATCCTTTTTAGGCGCCTCATATCATTGGTGGGAACTATATCACAAGAATACAAGTCGCACCCATTCTGTGTAAATGTCTGCTGTCGCAATAAACCCAAGGTTGCACACAAGGGGTTGTGGTCACTCTCCAACCGATCCTTAACAACCATGTCACCAAGGGTATGCAATAATTTCAGACAAATTAGTATATATTCTATGTGACTGGCGCTGGATCCATTAGTAAAAGTGTTTGGCCCTAGTCTATCTAGTGGGGTCCTGCCATTTTCCGCCCGAAAGCCCTTTCCTAAACAGACTAAATTAATCTGTATGGCCACATCAGTCCATTTTTTATTGGTGCAAGCTCCAACTTTGGTATACCCCACTGTGCATCTTCTTCCTCTGAGAGGTTACTTTCCTCATTATCAAGGGGCTCAAAAGTGGTATTAAAATCTCCTGCAATGATAACACTGGTATCTACTGAGTGTTTATCAAGGAGGTCATTGAGAGCCGCTATAACTTCCGACGTCCTCCCTCTAGTTCCTCTCACATATACATTGTAGATATCTACGTTCTCCATTGGGCCAAGTTTCAAACATAAGGCCTGAATATCATTGTTCTTAGTCGGGAGCTCTTCTATGATGATGCCTAGTTCTTGTGGCACCCAGATTGTCAATCCCCCTGAGGGGCGACCTTTCGTTCCTTTCACAGCTGGAATGTGATAGTTTAAATATCCTACGCATTATTGTGGAGCCATGAGACATGTTTCTTGAAAAAGGCAAATGTCGTAACCTTCAATAAAGGTATGCCACTCTGGGGAAGATAACTTTGAACCCAGCCCTGCTATGTTCCACAATAAAAATGTTCCCCATTGGGAATTATTACAAGTTGGCATTGGGCCTGCTATGTTCACAGGATACGTACAACTAGTCTCCCTGTAACTCTCCATTGGAAGTGGAGATATATTAATCCTTCCTGGGGGCCCGGTGGGCCCATCAACATCACTGCTGAGGAGGTAAGTGGTAGACAGAGTACCCCTTTTGTTTGCTGTATCTCCCGTATCACCTCGACTTGTTATATACGAGCCTCCCAGTCAGTCAATGCTCTCCAGTGTGGACAACCCATCCGCATTGTGGGCGTCTGTCCAATGGAGTGCCTGGCTGGCTACTCGGTAGAGCCTGTCTAAACTGAATGGATGATGAATCGGGGGAGCAGGTACGAAACTCGAGGGCATAGAGATTATCGACAAGATCCTTCCTACTGAGGGAGAGCTTGATGCAGTCTGACTGCTGGGTGGGAGAAGAGAGTCTGCGCGCCCTGATAATATCCTCCCTAATCACAAAGCTGCAACCCCTGACATGCCTTAGCCAATGAATGGCTTTATTTGTTGGTGAATCCGCATGTTCTATACCTTTGCTGGTGTCAAGCTTGGGGACGTTCACCATATAGATTCTATACATGTTGTATGCTTTATCTGCATTCTGTCCCCTCCAACCCGTATGAGTGCTACTCTGTACGTTTTGAGACTGGAGAGGGTGAGTCCCTCTGCCGTCCAAAAGATGTTTTAGGGGGGTTTCTGTAGTAATCAAGTTTACACTATAGTAGGCAGAGGCATTTGTGTTAGTATTAGGAACCCCCTTGGGGGTAGGTAATAATAATGGTGCCAACTTTTTGGGCTTCGCTACCTCAGAGAACAGCTGGCTACCTTTGTGCTTGCCACCATTTTGGGGGATAACATTTACTCTCTCTACGTTAGTTGTTTGGCTCGATGTTATATGGTCAATAGGTCGGATGTTAGTGCATTCTGGACAAGAAGAATTATTTTTCACTACAAGCCTAACTATTGTAAATAGATCCTCGATCATCACTTTCATGGCCCTTATTTCAGCCCTTAACGTTTGCACCAGTTCGGTTACCTCCTGGGAGGCTACAGTGTGAGTCGCTACTGTCCCTATGGTACTTGCTAGGGGTGCCTCGCGTAACTGGGGCGTCACCTCCTCTGTGGTGTTGGATAATACTGTATACCTATTTATGCATATGATTAGAGGATCAATATGTTGGAGATTATTATCTTCTGCTGTAATGGAAGGACTAGGGAGGGGGTTGCTGGGAGAAGGATCGCCCGTCTTCCCTGGGTTCTGCTTCAACTCACCACTTTTGGGAATGGGCCCTTTTTGATGTGTTTTGAGGAACATGGCCGGGAAAGCAACATGACGATTTGGGCTTTAACTGTTGGTTTGTGTAGATCGGGATGGGTACTTTTTTCTGGCTGATCGCACGTTTGTTTCAACTGCTAATATGTCCTCACACCCCTCAATGAGCGTGTCAATCCTATTGATTACACAGTTGCTACTAGCATGTTTGGATACCTTTCTAGCTTTTCTTCCCTTATAAGGAAAGACACACAGTACCTCTACATCGGAAGGAGTTTCGCCAGAGTAGGCTGAACCCAAAGGGCAGATAACAGGGAGGTAGCCCTTGCCGGCCTCTTCCGGTCACTGACGGGCAAGGATAGACCTGCCCTTGGCCCGGGCTTGGCCTCGGGCACTGCCTGTGTGCGTCCTGTGCTGCAGGAGCCCCAGGGGGATTAAATATGTGCCGCTGGATGCAGCAGAAACTATGCCAGCTGCACTGTCGCAAGCAGTGCTCACAAGTGTAGTTCAGCACTCCCCAGGCTCCAGAGATGTTCCTCGGCTTCCACAGGCTTCTTCTGGGCAGACCCCCACCGGGGGGGGGGGGAGGGGGGGGGGGTAAGACAAGCAGCAAAAGGGCTTCCTGTGCTGCAGGAGCCCCAGGGGGATTAACTATGCACCTCCGGTCATGGTGGAAATGTTGGCGGCTGTACTGCCACAAAGGGTACTGGGGAGTGTAGTGCAGCACTCCCCAGGCTCCAGAGATGTTCCTCGGCTTCCATGGGCTTCTTCTGGGCAGACCCCCACCAGGGGGGCAAGACAAGCAGCAAAAGGCTTCCCACTTCTGACCTATTCCCCATAACCCGGAGTGTCCCACAAGGGTCAGTTCTCTCCCCATAATCTGTTCAACATCTTCATGGAGCCCCTTACCACCATACTAAAAAAAGCCAACATCCCCTTCCACCTCTATGCGGACAATACCCAGATCTACCTAGAAACAACGTCAAGGGGAGACATAAGGAGACTAAATGATACACTGGCTATCACACAACCATCTAAAACTCAACCAAGATAAGACGGAAATCCTTCTTATATACAACAATGAGAAGACCCTCCAAGGCTCAGAATGGATAAAATCCATTGTTGCTCTTAATTACATTCTTACCCTGGCCGACTCTGTAAAAAACTTAGGAATCACTCTGGACCCACGTTTAAACATGAGCAAACATATTAAGAGCACTGCGAAGAGTGCATTGCACAACCTAAAACTACTCAACAAAATCAAAGCCTTCATCCCTCCCAATGACCTTAAACAGCCCACACAATCTTTGTATCTGTCCAGATTGGACTACAGGAATGCAACCTCACAGGCACGGCAAAATCTCACTTAGCCCCCCTCCGAACAACGCAAAATGCAGCTGCTAGGATGGTCACGGGAGTAAAGAAATACTACCCCATCTGTCCCTCTCTAAGAGAACTAAAATGGCTCCCGATTGAAGTCTGCTCCAACTTCACAACTGCATGTCTCACTCACAAAGCTCTTCACACCGGTAAACCTGCCTACCTGGCATCCAAACTCAAAAAGGCAGGCCAGACGAGGAATGTCAGGAGCACAAACACACTACTTCTCATTCCTCCCAAAACTCGCAAACATAAAACCTTATCACGCTCCTTCTCTGGAAATGCTTCTAAAATTTGGAACTCCATCCCAGTCCATATCAAGACCAACCCTTTCTTCGTAAACTTCAAAAGACAGCTCAAAGACCTTTCCCTCAACCAAACTCATCCAGCTGGATGGCAACCACCCAGCGAGACAGAGTACCTCTGCCACAGGAATCCCGTCCAACAGGGTAATGAGTCAAAATATCGAATTTTTAATATCGACATGCCAAAATATTGAGTCTAAAATATAAAATGGACATAATATCGACCTACAAGTATATAAATAATACAGATGCTTGTAAAGCGCGAACAGCTACCTCTGGGTGAGGTGTCCCGGCGCTAACGAGTATTTCAGCAGCGATCAAAGAGCCAAGAAGAAATTCAAGTTTTATTGCATAAAAAGCCACGTTTTTAGGAGTTCCCTAAAGCTAGCTTCTGTCGTGGCAGATTGGATGGCAGAGGGCAAGGTGTTCCAGAGTTTCGCCGTGCCAGCAGAGAAGGACCTGCCTCCAAGTCTAGCTTTCCTCACACGTGGGATAGTTAGCTTAAGCAGAGAGTTAGATCGCAGCTGTCGCTCTTGGTGGTAGCGGGGAAGTCTAAGTTTTAAATAATTGGGACCGGTACCTTTTAGCGCTCTGAACGCCAAGGTGAGAACTTTGAATTTTATTCTACTTGCCACTGGGAGCCAGTGTAGCTCGTGCAGATGAGGAGAGACATGATGCCTAAAGGGAATGTGTTTTATCAGTCTCGCAGCCGCATTCTGCACGATTTGTAGGCGTTGCACCAGATATTTGGGCAGACCAAGGTAGAGGCCATTTGAGTAGTCTAGTCGGGATGTAACTGTCGCGTGAACTACCATTTTGCGACACTCGACTGGTAGAAGAGACAGAAATTTTCGAAGATTTCTAAGTTTGTTCAGGCAGCCGGCGGTGAGCTGCTGTATGTGAGGCGAGAAATATAGTGGTGCAAAATATCGAAATGCAGGTAAGAAATATCATTTTTAATAATATCGAAGTTAGTAATATCGACAGCCATAATATAGTTGTTAAAAATACCGATTTTTTTATAGTGTTTTAAGTATTAGTGTATGTGTTAAAAGTATCTATTATTTTTGTAATGTATGTCTGAATTTTTTTAAAATAATGAATTCTAATTCATAACCTTTTTGTGTAATTTAAATCCGTAGCAGGTTGTGGTTTTATAGGGGTATAAGGTGGGAAGTAATTTAATTACAATATATTTTCTAGAAATCATTAATTATATGTTAATTATTTTTTGGGCAATATAATTCTGTAGCAGGTTGTGGGTTTATAGGGGAATAGGGTGGGAAGTAATTTAATTGAAATTACTTAATTATTTTGTTAATTAAGAAATTAGTATTTAATAATGTATGTTAATTAAGTTGATTAATTTATCATTAATTACTTATTAATTGATTAATAAATAATTAACTATTAATTGGTAATTATGTTAATTGTTTTATTAATTAGTACTTAATTAGGTATTAATTATTAATAATTGATTTGTAAATATGTTAATTGTGTACTTTTTTAGGAGTGAGGTGGGGGTTGATAGAGGAGTAGGGTAGGTTGTACTTTAGTTTTAATGTAATTTTTATTATTTTTATATTTATTACAAGTTATTTTAGTGTTAATTTTGTGAATTGATTTAGATTTGATGATTATTAATTTTAGTGTTAATTGTAATAAGTTAATTAATTAATTTTTTAATTAATGATGTTAATACATTAATATTTTACAATATTGTAGGTGACATTTATAGGGGGAAATGGTGGAAGGTAAATTAATTTTGAAAAAATATTTACTTATTAATTAATTTTAATTATATTTCAGGAGTGGGTATACTAAATGATTCCCCTACGCTATGTAACACTTTCCCTACTGTTGCACTTGGTGGAGTGGGAATAGTAATTTTTACCCTTCCGCTAATCAAAACTTTCCCTACTATTGCACTCACTGGAGTGGGAAGAGTAACTTTTATCTACCCACTATCCAGCACTTTACTTACTGTTGCACTCAATGGAGCGGGAATAGTAATGTTTACCCTCCCGCTAACCAATACTTTCCTTACTGTTGCACTCACAGGAGTGGGAATAGTATTTTTTACCCACCCACTGTCTAACACTTTCCCTACTGTTGCACTCACTGGAGTGGGAATAGTAATTTTTATCTACCCGCTGTACAATTCCCCCACAGTTTCACTCACTGGAGTGGGAATAGTATTTTTTACCCTCCTGCTATCTAACACTTTCCCTACTGTTGCACACACTGGAATGGGAATAGTAATTTTTACCCTTCCGCTATCCAACACTTTCTCTACTGTTTCATTCAGTGGAAGGGAAAGAGTGATTTTTATCTACCCGCTATCCAACACTTTCCCTACTGTTGCACTCACGGGAGTGGGAATAGTCATTTTTAACCTCCCGCTATCCAACACTCTCCCTACTGTTTCACTCACTGGAGTGGGAATAGTAATGTTTACCCTCCCGCTATCCAACACACTCCCTACTGTAGCACTCACTGGAGTTGGAATAGTCATTTTTATCTACCTGCTATCCAACACTTGCACTCACTGGAATGGGAATAGTCATTTTTACCCTCCCGCTATCGAACACTTCCCCTACTGTTGCACTCACTGGAATGGGAATAGTAATTTTTATCTACCCACTATACAACACTTTCCCTAGTGTAACACTCGTTGGAATGAGAATATTTATGTTATCCCCTACGCTATGCAATGTTTCCAGTAATGGTGTATTTAATGTAGTGTAAAATATTATTTTGTAAAAAATATTTATTTTAATGTTTTAACTTATTATATATAATGTATTTTTATATTTACAAGATATGTTTATTTATATATATATATTTAATTATATTTTTAATTATGTTTTAATATTTTATAATTAAAACATTATTTTTAATATTAGTAAGTTAATATATATAATACAAAATAAAAGTGCAAGCTTTTTTTCATTATTTATCAATTGTAAAGTTTTTAAATTATTTTTAAGTATGTTTTACTTAATTATATTGATAATTTAATTAATTTTAGATTACTTTTAAGACATTTTAAAAAGTTGATATTTTAGCAAACTATATTATTTACAACGACATTTAGGATTCGATATTTTTGTACTTACCTCTTTGTAGATAGGAAGTCGATATTCTGTCATTCATATATTTTTTCATCGATATTTTGGCAGGTCGATATTCTGCTCCTCAGTATTCTGTCAGTGATCCATCCAACGGATAATCTGGCCACCTTAACAAGAAGGCATCTACATCGCCTGCCTTTGATTTGCTTCTATGATCCCCTCAAGGCCTCAACCAGATTCGACACGAGACAATGCTGTTTATTGAAACAATGTGTGTCCGTTTTGCATCATGATAAATGTTGTAAAGCGCTCTGATACTTTCGGGTCTGGCCAGCGCTATATAAGACTCTCAAATAAATAATAAATACTATAACTAACCAGGTAGAGTGAATGAAAATGCCACTAACCTCTGTAGCAATATTCTGTTTGACACTATATCTTCCAGCAGATTCCTTTTTCTCATGAACATCTTCCAGGTAATCCTCTCCCCAGTAACAGCGCTCCATGTAACTTGGTAAAGGCACCAAATCATTTCAGTTGCAGGTACATCCATCTGGCACACTGGCATCAGTTAATTGTATATTTTTCTGCACCCAACCTAGGTGTGCTGAGAGGAACCGAGACAGCATATCAATAGCAACAATATCACTAGAAATATCATTGTGGAACGATATAGTGGCCACCTTAAATATTATTACCAAATAACACTTTATTTCTGATGGATAATTCTTCAGGCACAATCCTCAACTGATAAAAGAATACGAAAGCAATGCCCAGGGAGCTGCAGTTTAGTAATGATGATGATCCAATGAATTCGTCCAGCACAGCACCAGCAAAATGTCCACCACTATACTGTCAGAAAATAATGTTTGCCACAGATATGCCATTAGCCACTTAGCATAAATGACTGGTTGCCTCTACTAAGAGCAGTAGAGGAGCAGAGCACTACAGGCTGCCAGAGCCCTCAAGGAGTATGCATTAATACCAGCCAGAGAGTCTTTCTTAGCCAAATAATAACCCAATGTGAATGGAAAGCTTGATCAATGCTTGCCTTTCTTGCCACCAGTAAAGCCCAAAAGGAGCTGAAATCCATCAAATCATCTCTTGTGCTGTCTAATTAATAAGGGATGGCACTACTGGGTTTCACTTTGTGCAATCTCTACTCTTCCTTGGTAGGGTGAGAAGATGGAAAGTAGGATGGAAGGGTTATAGACTGGGCCAGATTATGTGGGTAAAGATAGTTAATTATTGTAGGTCCAATAAGGCTAGTAACTCTCTGGCCATTGATAGCAAGTTTGCGGTCAGCCAAGATGACACCTGCTTCTTCTTTCGGCCTGGAAAATGTCTCTAACTGGCATCAGTCTTCACAATTGTAGATAAAACGCGTAGGATTGGGGATCTAGATCTCTTCTGAGTTGGAGCAGAACAAGTGGCCGAAGGGCCAGTTCCAACAGATCAGCATACCAAATTCTCACTGAATCCAGGATTTTCAGAATCAGTTGTACACTATCCTCTTGAAGCTTCTGCAGGGCTTTCAAAAGCAAGAGGATTGGAGGAAACACATAAATGAGACCCTGCCATCAACTGAACTTGAAGGCATCCCCCAAAATATAATTCGGATGGATGTGCAGAGTGCAGAAAAGAAGGAAATTCCTGGCCAAAGGCATTGCAAAAAGGTCAACAAAGGGACATACTAATATGGAGAGGATGAGGCCTGTCACCTTGGTATGGAGCTCCAGTCATGATCCTCCAATAAGAGACAACTGAAGGCATCCACTTCCATACTCAGAGAGTCTGCCAGATTACAAACACTCAAGTGTGTGGCCTGGTGCTAAAAAAGTCACCAGGACTCTGGCGCGCACTACTATAAACTCAAATTCTCCAATTTAATAGTTTACATATGATTTTATCAATTGTTCATCAGTTATTTAATGCATAATCATATAGCTTAGTATAATCACATTTCAAACATTCATAAAGTAATCAAAAAGTAAATACATCATATCAATGTGTCATCTGTACAAATTTCACAAAACACAATATATTGTACAAAAACCCAATGCATTTCGGGGCAGCCGCCCCTTCGTCAGGGGTCTGTTGAAAGAGAAAACGAAAAAGGAAACTTTATTACTGAGGGTGCCGTAGGGGTTTTATAAGTGTTGCGTTATTTACAATTTAAAGCTCCTTACCGATAATATAGAGTGACTCGGTAGAATTTATGTCGAGTACTGTATATCGTAGAAAAAATGTTCTATGAGGAATAAATCAAAGACATAGGGTAAGGATTCATGATTGAGAAGTTTAGTCAAACGGATAGAGAATAACTCTCCAATTTTTACCTGTTTCATCAGTGTTTTAGATCTGAAAAAATACATAAATGAAGTTTTGAAAATCAGACAATCCGAATGTATCCAATATATCATTATTGGCGATGGCGCTACAGGCTCACCTGTGTGTTTTGTATAGAGCAGCTGTTTAAGAATCTGAAGAGAAAGCATATACACAATGTGTGAATTTTAGGAGTTAGTCTAAATGCAAGGACATGCTTGATGGTCTCTGTTAAGAGAAACACCGTTTACCTGCGAGCCTTGGTAATTCTCTCAATAGGTCTCGCTGAGATGATGTTTGCCGGTATCAACTGAAAAAACGGGAAAGAACCGCATCAGTTAATCGATTCCTGTCTAAAACGTCTAGTGTCTATGTCACTCTACTGTCCGCGTTAGAATTTAATTTTTTTTTATCAAAGCGAGAATTAAATCAACGATTACACGCTTCAACATTGATTCAGTATCACCGTGTCAAAAGAATCCCCAGAGGTCTCAGATTAGCAATACGACCAATGCTTTATAGACTGAACAACAACCCGCAATTCATGGAGAAATGGTTTGAAATATTAAATAAATGCTCCTTGGACCTGATCTTATTATTGATAGAAGAACTTGCAAAAACAATAAGAGATCTGGAGGAGGAAATATTCAATATCAAACAGGAATTGTCTGCTAAAATGGAAGCTGACCCATGGAAAAAATATCTGGAGGACATAGAAATAAAATTGGACAAATACGGAAAAGAATTGCAAGAAACCAAATTGCGCAAGTTCAAACGTGATACAATAGACTATAAATTGAATGAGGCATACACCTGGGCTGAAGCCAATGCGACTTAAACAGCTGCTCTATACAAAATACACAGGTGAGCCTGTAGCGCCATCGCCAATAATTATGATATATTGGATACATTCGGATTGTCTGATTTTCAAAACTTCAATTATGTATTTTTTCAGATCTAAAACACTGATGAAACAGGTAAAAATTGGAGAGTTATTCTCTATCCGTTTGACTAAACTTCTCAATCATGAATCCTTACCCTATGTCTTTGATTTATTCCTCATAGAACATTTTTTCTACGATATACAGTACTCGACATAAATTCTACCGAGTCACTCTATATTATCGGTAAGGAGCTTTAAATTGTAAATAACGCAACACTTATAAAACCCCTACGGCACCCTCAGTCATAAAGTTTCCTTTTTCGTTTTCTCTTTCAACAGACCCCTGACGAAGGGGCGGCTGCCCCGAAATGCATTGGGTTTTTGTACAATATATTGTGTTTTGTGAAATTTGTACAGATGACACATTGATATGATGTATTTACTTTTTGATTACTTTATGAATGTTTGAAATGTGATTATACTAAGCTATATGATTATGCATTAAATAACTGATGAACAATTGATAAAATCATATGTAAACTATTAAATTGGAGAATTTGAGTTTATAGTAGTGCGCGCCAGAGTCCTGGTGACTTTTTTAGCACCAGGCCACACACTTTGATTTACACAGTTGGCAGGCACTAATCTAGCGCAGCACACTTACCGAACAAACAGATTAAATACGTATAAATGAGTGCAATACCCACATCTATTCATAGATTACAAACACTGGCAAAATGACTAGCTGCAAAAACCGCTGTCACAGATATAAAGCTTCCCAACATAGGATCCAACAATCAACATTGCCTTGACTACTGATTGAAAGGTTAGAAGTGGTGCTGTCCAAAAAGATTGTAAAACAATTCCAGCACATTGCTTTAATGTGGATCGAAGGCCTCACGCCCCCAGATGACAAGAGGTTTCTATCCATAGTAAAGGTGGGCACATGACTACAGAGGATTTGAGGGACAATCTACTATGACCTTGGAAGGGTACACCTACAAGAGGAGGTGCAAGAGGACAGAATTAAACATCCCAACGTGAACCAAGAGGCTAATTCACCATGTGGCATTGGTACCAAGAGAATGCACGAGGCTATCAGGTCCACAGGCTGAGAACCTGTGGAACCAAGTCCAGGAAAAACATTAGAAGCTTATCCTGAATGCCGTAAAAAAAGACTCTGGGGAGAAGGAGAGGCTGTCATATAGATTGTATCCAATGCCACACCAATGATGCTCAACTTCTGAGCACGGAGAAGTAAGAACTTCTGAAGGTTTCTGGAGAAATCCTGTCTGTGAGAAAGAGTTAGGGTGCCCTGCAGATGGGTTGTGAACATTGGTGGAAACCCTCCCTTCACCAGCCAGTAATTCAAGAATGGAAATACATGGACTCCTGACTGATAGAAATTGGGTTTCTGGTTGGCAGAGGAATGCACCCTATCCAAGCAGAAACCACAATCCTAGTCAGGGTAGGTCACAAGCACACCATAAATCAACCTGTACTCGCCCTCTGGTAGCTTGGCAGAGAGCAGTCAGGTTTAACTCAGGAGGCAATATGCAAAGTATTTGTACAACGCGTCAAGTAGTAACACTGTAAAAATACCACAAAAATACTCCACACCAGTTTAGAACAATAGAAAATAATCCTATCAATAAAATAGGACCAAACCAACAAAAATCCAATCAGTAGAAGTCGAGATATGAATTTTTAATGATTAAATACAAATATAGAGCTTGGAAGCAGCTATCCCTTATAGAGTTAATTGGTGGAGTAATTGTGCTGGACCGGGACAAAGCCAAGAGTTCAGGCCGACCACGATGAAGTACAGGGCCGGATATAGGATCCATGCAGGGCCAGTTGAGCAAAAGTGGCTTGATCCTGGTAGCAAACAAAGAGATGGGGTGCAGCCGAATGATGTATTGGTTATCCCCATGCAGTTGAGGTGATGTGCTGGATTTCTCCAAGCAACGGTGGTGATGTGTTGGTTCCATGAGTGATGCACTGGTTCCGAGATGCAGCAGTTCTGAGTGTGATGTGTTTGGTTTCTCCACACTCCAGAGGCGATGCGTCCATCTTCTCCACACAGTGGCAGTGATGCGTCAATTCGGAAGTGGCAGCTTTGGGTGTGCTGAGGTGGTTTTAAGTGTGATGTGTCAATCTGGTTCCCAGAATGGCGGCAATGTGTCGGGTCCGATTGGCGCAACAGTGTTGAGGCATGGATTCTGGCAGATGCAGCACTTTATACTCACTTCCAAGGTCCCAGGAATGGGTTGGCACAACTTGGCAGAGCATGACTTGCAGCAAGCAAAGTCAAGGTGCTGTTTGTAAGTTAAAGAGAAGTCTTTGATATCCATGAGGCTTCAGAACAGGAGGCAAGCCAAGAAGCCTTTAGAGATACTTAGATTCTGGGATGTAGAGATGCAGATCCAGTCCTTCTCACTCTCAGGCAAGAGGGCAGCAGACAGCAGGCCAGCACAACAAAGCAATTCAGTAGAGTGGCAGTCCCTTCAGCAGTACAGCAGTCCTTCTTCCTGGTAGAATGTCCTCAGTTACAGAAGTGTTCTGTGTTGGTGGTGTCAGAGGTCCAGTACTTATACCCAGTTGGGTCTTTAAAGTGAGGGAGACTTCAAGAGATGCCTTTGAAGTTTACAAGTCCCTGCCTTACCTCACTACAGAGGGGTATGAAGCCCCTTGTGTGGGGTCAGTACATAGCCTTTCAGGTGTATCACCTCCTCCCTTTTATCCTGCCCCGGATTGCCCACAGTCATACCTAAGCTCCCTTTGTGTATGGCTGTCTAGCGGAAATGCAAAAAGCCAGCTGTCACCCACCTCAGATGTATATTCAGAGACAAGCAGGAGGCACAAAATGGTTACAAAGAAAATGCCAACTTTCTACATGTGACATTTTCAGAATCGCAATTTGAAATCCAACTTCACCATAAGTTGTGTTTTTAAATTGTGATTCTAGAGACACCAAATTTTGGGGTCCCATCTTTTCTCGATTGGAAATTACACTTATAAAAAGTAAGAAGACAATTCTAATGTTATCCTATGGGAGAGATAGGCTTTGCAGTAGTGAAAAACGAATTTAAGAATATTTCACCACCACGACATGTAAAACTTAAAAAGTACATGCCCTACTTTTTAAATACACTGCAACTTGCCCAGGGCTTACCTTAGGAGTGATTTATATGTAATAAAAAGGAAGGTTTGGGCCTGGCAAATTTGCCAGGTTGACATGGCAGTTTAGAACTGGACACAGGTCTAGCAGTGGCAGGCCTGAGAGATGCTTACTTAAATGGGTGGCACAATCAGTGTTGCAGGCCCACTAGTAGCATTTAATTTACAGTCCCTGGGCATATTTACGGTATATTTCTGCGGATTTATAAGTAAATTAAATATGCCAATTGTGAATAAGCCAATGTTACTATGTTTTAATTATAGAGCACATGCACTTTAGCACTGATTAGCAGTGGTAGAGTGCCCAGATTCCTAAAGCCAGCAAAAACGAAGTCAGCAGAAACAGTAAAAACAGAAGAGGTCTGAAGACAAAACCTACTGAACTACTGAGTAAAGCTACTACCACATCCAAAACTTTGGCCTCAAGCAGTAGTCATCAAAATAAAGGGAAGTATCGCAACTTGCTTATTGGTGAGACCCAAATATGAAGTCGAGGTAGTACCAGTAAGGAAGTGAGGATTGGCAGAAGGAAATATGTATCCCAAATGTACAATGACACCGTCCAATTCTGCATTTTGAACCAAGTGAATAGGTTCAACGTTCTCAAGCCGACCAAGAAGCACTTGGTATGGACTCTTGTACCCCACTCCTCTAGGGTTACCACATCTTTAGCCTCCCTTTGCAGCTGAACGAGTTCTTCGAACTACAAAATCAAGGCATGCTCCTAAGTGCAACGCTTTGAAGAAAGCGGGTTGCCCGGAGTGAGGATAGAAGGTAAAAGATGAAAACACTGTGATTAAGACAGACCACCCAGAAGTCCAGAGTGATAATCAAACAGAGACAAAGTGGGACACCCTTATCCCTACTGGAAGCTAGTGAAGGAGGGAGGATAAATCAAAGCAGGGTTGATGTGGCAGACCCAGCAGATTTGAGAGAAACCAGAGCTGTGTTGTTGATCTTACTTAGGTTCACCTCATTAATATAAAGGATCGGAAGAGCTGCTGTGGGGCCTAGTCTGGCAGGAAAGGGAGCCGTTATTTTAGGGTTGGCCTCTGAAAGAACCCAGCAATAACAGTTCTGCTGGTGAAATTGTTTCACCCGGAAGGCAAGTCCTAGCTGTGGCATGGCTGTTCTACATCATTCCAGGGAGGAGTTGACTTCTTATCAAATATGCTTTTGCCATCAAAAGGTATGTTCAATAGAGCAGTCTGAACATCACACAGGAACCTGTGAAACGCACCCTAATATATCTGCATAGAGTGATCACAACTATGGATCTAGCCATCATTTCAGCTAAATTCAGGAAGAATTAAAAAAAAACTAAGAATGGAAAAGGGGTTCTTCATGTCGTCAACAAGGGTTACTACGTCCATACTTGCCAATGTTCATAAGACCTCCAAGAAGGCATGTTGCTTTAGCAGTGCGAATGGCTATATCCTACCCAAAACAAAAACTTCATGGTCCATGGAGTTAAGTCATTTGGTTCTATGTGAAAATATAATGGACAAAATATTGATAAGGTTAAGTGAATATAGCTATAGATTTAATACTACATGCACATATGCACATATATATATATATATATATATATATATATGTGCATATGTGTGTATATATATATATATATATATATATATAAGGTCCAACAAACGCCACTGCGCTTAAGAGGGTACACTCGATGTTCTGTTCCATCCGGACTTTACATGCCTTTAGCAGCCTGCCTTCCTGGATTCCATATTCTATGACCCCCGACGCGCTTCAAGGCAGACGCCTCGTAATCATGGGCTTAAAAGAGGCACAGAAACATTCACCTGTATTTCACTCCTTTTATTTGATTGCGTGAAACAACGTCCTGAGTGGGCATGGCTTGTGTAGGTACTAATGGCATCTTGGGAGATGCAGTCCATTCAGGTAAATTATATTCCCTTGAGTAGGCTCCATGTCTCTACTATTGCGCTTTTATATATATATGTGCATATGTGTATATATATATATTTTATATTACACTGGCAACACTTGCACCGTTGTAGTTATTGTTAAATCAAAAACTACAGAAGTTCACTGAAAAAAGGAC
Source organism: Lissotriton helveticus (assembly GCF_964261635.1). Classification (NCBI taxonomy): domain Eukaryota; kingdom Metazoa; phylum Chordata; class Amphibia; order Caudata; family Salamandridae; genus Lissotriton; species Lissotriton helveticus. The sequence continues at coordinate 1,620,915,899 of NC_136068.1, read as the reverse complement.
AAAGGTTAAAGTGACAGGATTGTTAAGTATGGTAATAAAATAATAAACAATTTTAACATACGTTAAAAAAGCCAGAAATGTACTGAAAAACCACAAAGATTAAAGTGACATTTTAGTATGTGTCGAAATGAGATACGTCCTTATTTAAAAAAATCCACTAAAATTCAACAGTTATAGATTAGTGAACTAACCATACCTTTCACCCCCTCATGCACTGTGTATGACCTCACATTTTACATCAGTCATGACATGTTAAATGACATAATTGATGACATCACTATCGACATCTCCAATTACATAATTTGAAAAAATCCTGTTGGTAGTAAAGGGCCTAGTCATAGACAGCATAGTATTACTGTGTGTACATGCATGGGTACATAGAATGGAAATAGCATAGGCTCTGTAGCCACGTCTGGCTGTACATGGTGACATTCATATGATGCACAGCTTACCTAAATGTAAATGTAAATGTATTGCGACTTATATAGCGCACGTATCACCCGAAGGTATCAAGGCGCTTGCTTAGGGAACCCGTCCTGGTATTCCCCTGTGAGATACCCCGGCAGGGTATCCACAAGGTGAAAGCCAGGCATCCCGCCGCGAGGGGCCGTAGTGGAGATTAAGCAAGCTATTGCCCAGAGTCGCAGAGTGTGACCCCGTGAGTCGAGTAGGCACCGGAGCGAGAATTGTCGAGTCCGTGGAATTTTTGAGCCCGAGACCCGCTGAGGCTGGGAATCGAACCCTGGTCCACGGCCAATCTCAGCTTCCGGGTCTGCCGCCTCTAACCACTGAGCCACGCTTCTACCACTAAAGTTTTGGATGGAAGCAGTACTATTCTATGTTAAACAAGGTAAAGTTGAGAACACGTAGTATGGGTTGCAGAGGCACATTTCAAAAAATGTTGTGGCTTAAACCAAAGTCTGTTGCCAAACATCTTTGAGAATAGCCAAAGCTTCTGTTCACAACAGAATGTCCACTTCTACACGTCTGTGCTGATGCCCATGGTAAATAGTTGTTTATTAACGTGCTATAGATACATTATTTGCCTTGTTTATATGTTTTAGTTTATATGATGAGGATGTTTATTTGCAGAAGTTCCCTGAAGATTTTAATGTATTGCACATTGCTGAATCATTTAGAATGTAGGGGTGAGCTACATAGATATGGGTAACTCACTGTATGGTTGTAAGCATGCCCGCTCATCTCAGGAAAGTGTTTAATGTATTTTATCAAACTACAGAGGGCAGTCATTATGCCCCGGCTGGTGGTGTCTTATCTGTGGCTGATGCATAACTGTCACCTTCTTGACCCAAAATTGCAGGTCATGTCAATTCTTTAAGAGGTGATTAGAGAATTAACACTTTTTCTGGCACGTGTACAGGATTTAAAAAGTGGAGGCATTTTGGTCGGCAGGTGTATACCAGTAAAAGGAGGGTAGCAAAGTTTTGATTCTCAATATTCTGGAAGCATGATATTCTAGAGTCAATAATAAGGTGGAATACTTGTTCCCATGGTTCAGAGGAGGAGTAGAGAAAGCATTAGGGTTTAACTTTGTTGCTGATGCTGAAACTAGCAAGCTCTCTGGTGAGGGTGTGTTGATAAGATCTTTAGGTCAGAAGGCATGCCGTCTGATCTGTCTGTGAATTGATAGGTCTGAAAGGCGTTTCTCCCATGCACCGGTAATGGGTTCCGAAGTGCTTTGTTGAATGGTAAAAGAAGTTCTGACACCGCTAAAGATAGCTGTAGCATTCAGTCAGGATATTTGGTTTAGACCATTCAGTTAATAAGAGCAACTCAAGCACCTCTCTTGCCTGGAATTCTACAGACTTCTTCAGAAAGAGCACTCAAATGGTAGCGAATCAGGCCCTCTGGAGATGTATCTTCCTCAGTGTGCCCATAATCTCCAATAGGTATATCCAAGGTATACAAATATGAGTCCAAGACTCTTCCATCTGAGCAAATTTCTGAGCTCTAAGGAGGGGCTCAAACATTTTCTCTGCCACTTGAATAATATCCATAGACTTCAAGGTCTGAGTAAGAGCATAGAACAGCTAAGAAGACAGCATGGGATATGGCATCGGGAGCGTTGCAGAAGAACTTGACCATGCAAATGCTTTATTGTATGATTAATTAAAATCTTCACAATAATAAAAGTAGGACGTTGCAATATACAACATAATACATGCCATCAAAACTGCAATGTAGTTAAAATTGTCACTTAATGTTCCCATAGTGCAAGAAAAGCAGACAGGACATAATGTGCGAAGCTAGCTCTGAGATATCAGTTTTAAAGCAGCATGTCGAGCCCGACTGCCTGACTAATGCCACCCAGTGCAGAACAGAGGAGTGACTTGCCAGAATAAATGTACAACACGTGTGTTATGACCACATTCGAATTCAAGCCAAAGTGCAACATGCCTAGGGTGTAAAGGCTCAACCAGCCAAGGTGCGGCTTGCCAAATGTGCTGGTTCCTAACCAGAGCCTCTTCTAAAAGGTCAACCAACTAAAGTGCAGTGCGCCAAAAGTGTTTAACCAGCGCCTTTTCGATAGATGCCTCTTCAGTGTCACTCTAATAGTTGTCTAGAATGTTAAAGTACCGAGTTAGTTCTAAAGTGCGGATGTTTTTTTTACATTATAAATTCTGCCTTCAATTTCATATAATGTAATTTGACATTCAAAAAGGATAAGGTGCAAAATTAGGTCTAAAGTGCAAGCTTTTAGACCAACATGGGAAATGCTTTGTTGGGTATTATTATTATTATTGGTAACCATCCCAAAGTTCTGTCAATAAATGGGATAACAGTATTTCGAGTTCAATCCAAAATAAAAAGTGCCTTGGCGTGGCTAATCCCCGTCAGAGAGTTCTAGTGCTCGAAAGTGGCATTTGAGGCCGTAGCTTGTAGAGGCGCATTCAGCTGGTGTTGGGCTGGAGCCTCTGGTAAGGCGGAGGAGAGTCACCCTACTGATCAGGTCTAAAAGGAAAGAAATAAATAATAAGAACGTATTGTTATTATCATTTTATTTTTATTCTTGCTCAGCTGGGTAGGGGCAGGGCTGCTCTGCTCACAGAGCAGGGGAGGAGTGGTTTGCCCACTCAAAGTGTGCATGACGCTTTGGCCTGCAGTGTCAAACAGTCATGTGCACTTTGTATGTTCTCAACAAAAAACAAGGGAGAAAGAGGTCAAAGCTAGGTTTGCCCTCGGTAGATATGTATTCAAAAATTGAAAAAACACAGCCTGGGGAAGAATGTACAACTAAGCATTAAATCTCCACCGAGATTGTTTAAGGAAAAAATTGCTTTTCATAGAGAACCCTCGAACACCAGGGTGCCCCTTGGTAGCTGCTTCATCATTGGGTTTCATCTCAATCTGCTGCGAATCGAGGCATGCTACGACCAGACAAGTATGCAGGAACACTTAGAGATGGAGTCTATGATAAAGACGGTGTAGGTGAAGGGAGTGGAAATTAAGAGCTGGTAGGTCAAAAATATCTGACTAGTAGGACTCTTGTTTTATTCCTGCCTCCAACCAGTAATGTTAAAATCAGGGGTTGTATTTGAAGGAGTAGACTATAATGAGTCCATTCTCTTCAAAACTAATCGGTCAACATGTTTCGAGCCTTTCCCCTAATGGGACTTCTTCAGGACTAATAGGAAAATGTATTCCTATTGGTATCACTCCTCAAAATCCTCTAATAAGAACACAATCAACACCATGCTATACGCATATCCCTATTATACATACGGTAACCTGTAACGTCAATCCGTATCTGTACCAAAAAAAAAACAGTGGAGAGTTTAAAAACAAACAGCTCATCCGCCCAAGCTGACAACCCTTGGATTATATATATAAGCAATGATGTGAAACTCCCTGCTGTGAAGGTGCGTAATAAACCTGAAAATATGTGATCAATCTGTATGTAAGAAAACAAAAATTGCCCATCATCGTTGCTTTTACACAGTGGTTGTAAAAAACGCCTCTACCTGATTGGTGAGGCGTTGTGGGACAAAACAAACACACAGACAATATATTACATACATTTATGATGCCGTACTAGTGGTCTTGCCAAGGAGGAGGGGGCCTGTAGTCAAACTCTAGATGAAGGAAAAAATGAAGGAAGGAATAAATGAAAAAATGGGACATCCAATCGTTAGGCAATAGTAAGCGGCCAGTGTAAAATAGCGTGAAGGTAAGAGAATGAATACCTCTACTCGTGGCTATAAGGAGATATGCCACTCGAGACCGCCCTGCTTACTTACTTCGTCAAGGCTGTCCTCGGTCTTTGTGCCTATTTTGAATCTTACCAGTGTGTGTCTCGGGTTTCCCTTTTGAACTGGTAGATCCTTCTGCACACGTGTCTTGTTTACATAAAAGACTAGACCACTCAGTGATCTGACAAATGGCCACCCGCTGTGGGCCAAAGGCGGGTCCATTGTGGGATTCCTGATTCATATACCTATATATATACAATTACAAAGGGAGAGGATCCTGTGTTCTCACATAGTATTGGTTAGACGATTCAAAACGGGAGTGTATGAGTATGTCAAGTTGTTGCGTCTTTCCTCAAATATTTTAAAATATTGCCAAGGCACCAATACAGAGTTGCTCACTTTAGTGTAGATCCTCTATAAGGAATAATACACCAGGATGTCAGTGATCTCATATTTTTCTAATATTCTAACAGGTGCTTCTCTAGATGCTATTCTAACAGGTGTTAATCACGTCTGTGTGGATCTTCTAAAATGATTAGTTGACTGGTTTATGACTAATGCATGCATTTCCAAGAGGTGGGGACTGGTGTCTGGACTTGTGCCGGGACCCATGGTGCGGCGTGGGGCCGAGACAGAGATCCACAGGACTTGGCCTGCATTTGCGCTGGTGCCGCAGTTGGAGGGTGCCGCCGCCGGAAAGTAAAGAACGTTCCCGACCTTGCCGGACCGGGGCCCCTTGACCCTGCGGTAAATGAGGACGGCCTGGGACTGCCTCAGGAGAAGTAGGCGGGCCGCTCAACGGCTCCGCATTACCGCCTGACTCTTACCCTGTGTCGTCTTGGGTGCTGCGGGTGCCTGTAGTGTATTGCTCCTTCCCTCATCCTCCCTAGAGTTACTGACGATGCCGGGGGTCGCAGGAGGGGCAGGCAACCATCAGGGGACCCTGACTGCTCCGTCGCGGCCCTGCGGGGCTGGCGCTGCCTTCCAGGGAGCATACAGGGGACTCCTGGGCCCCCACATTGTCAGGGTGTACCCGGCGGGCCCATTGCACCGGGGTGAGTAAGGTCCATGACCTACAGGAGCCTTAGTGAGGGCACATGGACTTTGATCACTCTGCAGGACCTCTAGCATTGCTCACGCGGCCGGCAGACCTCCTTCTTGAAATAGCCCTGCAGAGGTCCAATTCTTCACGCACAGGGACTCTTTGGCTCCCCTGGCATCCATAGGACTGGCTTGTGACTGAGGTTGGTGTTACCGCTCCGCTGGGGAACCTATGGCCAGCCTAGTGGAGCATAGAGGGGGTCACGATGGAACGTGTCAAGGCCGCATGGGCCAGTGGATCCAGGGCTACACAGTCAGAAATCAGAGGGACCAACCCCAGATCTGTTTGTCGAGGACCTCATTCTGAAACACTTGCAACCCAAGGACCTCAGTAAGTTCTTTGTCATCGAATGCGCCCATAGGGTCCCGGGCGGCTGTCCCAAGCCGGGCGCTCCCCCGCGGCCCATGTTGGCGCGGGTTTTGAATTTCCACGACAGAGACATTATCCTTCAGAACTCCAGGGCTGGTGCGCCCCTGCGGTACGAAAACTCGGACATTTCTTTCTTTCTGGATTTTACGCATAGGGTGCAACGGCAGACACGGTCGTTTCTATCGGTCAAGCGCGTCCTCGGGGAGCGGGGACTGAAATATTCCATGCTCTTGCCGGACCGTCGTCGGATTGAGGCGGAGGGGAGAGTGTGGTTCTTTGAGCATCCCGAGGCCGTGGCAGACTGGATCGAGGCACCATGTTTAAGCGCTTGTTCGTGCCTATCCGTCGCACAGCATTCTCATGCCTCCTCTGGCAATTTTTCCAACAAGTATACCAACATTTTTCAATCTAGTTATCATTATCACTTGATCCATTCATACTGTTTACATTTATCTGCATATTCCTCAAACGGGGTGTTCATGCCATTTTCCAAGTTTCTCATGTTGCCACCGTGTCCATCCGGACCTCTTAATAAAAACACAAATAAAGCATTCTTCATTCAGGGCAGTGTTTATTTGTAAAAAAAAACAATGCATTTCGTGCATTTTATGCACTTCTTCAGGGGTCACTATAGAAAAAACAGTAAACAATCATCACATTATGGATTTCTCTGCTGTGCACATATGCATTAAAGCTAACACCTGATAACAAAGCGCAACTCTGAACTCTATCAAACTACCACAATTTCCTCTTCACTCTCAAACAGCTAGTTAACTTCCCTCACAGCCTAATATTACTATCTTTAGTTCTGGGCATTGCTGATCACATTTACAAAACCTGACCGTAGACCTGGTGCTCGAGGCTACAAGCTGCTGGATCGAGAGCCATGGAGCGAGGAGCCCGGCGGACCATGTCAGTGGTGAGAGCGAGAACAGTCAACCGGCCTGAGGTGGTGACCCGTGTAGTGGCTGAGTTTGGACTAAGTAGACGGGGTTGTGGGGGGGCAGGCCTGGGTGGGGGGGTCTCTATCTCTGTAGCCTTTGGGTTCGTGGACTCAATTAGACCTGTGGTAACTCCTTTTGGGTGGGTTTACGTTTGTCTTTTAGGGGGCGGGGAAGGGTGTGCTTTAATTTCCCCCCCCTATTTCTTCTCCTTTCTTTCTTGAATATATTTCTAGGACGACAGGCACTCTGCAAGTTTTTCATGGGCAGTTCCAAGCCCAGAGTGCAGGGCAGTGGGGTGGGGGTTGTTGGGCGGGGGTGTTTTGTTATGTTTTTGAAGCGTTTATCACAACAGCAACTACTATTGCAACATTGATTGGGGGAGTGGCTACACGTTCTGTAATCTCAAATTGTATACTTTGCAATGGCATCAGGTTGGGACAGTGGAGTTAAATTGTTAAGTTGGAATGTCAATGGACTGGGGGACAAAATCAAAGGTAGCGTTGTTCTTCAATATATAAAACGTCATGCCGCCGATGTTATCCTACTTCAAGAAACTCATCTAGTTAGTAATGCATGTAGGGCATTGCACAGAGGGGGTTATGTATTACTGGCTCAAGCAGGTTTCACCACGGGCTCCTGAGGAGTTGGCATACTGATGAAAAAGTCCTTCCCCCTGGTAGTGCAGAAAACCTGGTCGGACCACAGGGGGAGGTACGTTGGGGTCGCGGGCACTTAGAAGGGGCATCCTGTCCCTTTCCTTTCGATTTATGTGCTCCAGGTTGTTATCGTTAGGGACCTGGGTACTCTATTGTTGAATATCCCTGAGGGCCTGTTGGTGTTGGGTGGGGATTTTAATTCTGTGGTCTCCGGTGGCTTAGATCGTCATCCTCCACGCGACCTCGCTCGTTCATCATGTTGGCTGCCTGATTTCCTAGAAACCATGGGGTTGGTGGATGGCTGGAGGGCCTTTCACCCTGACACTCTTTAATACACCTTTCATTCGGGGGCACATGGGAGCCTATCCAGAATTGACTACTTTTTGGTCCCCGCATCTCAAATCACTCATGTCCGGGAAGTAAAACATTTAGCTAGAGGCATCTCTGATCACTCACAGGTCTGGATTCATGTGGAGCTTAACTATAAACAGGTGGGGCGAGTGGCCCCCATTAACCCGTGGTATTTTCGAGATCCCCTTATCCGCCGAAAACTCCTCGCGACCATTGATAATTATTTCAGTGAGAATGAGGGCTCGGTGGAATCCCCTCAGATACTTTGGGAGGCCTTTAAGACAGGGATTCGATATCGGGGAAGAAGAAAGAACAACGCAGGGAGCTGGTGGCCCTGGAGGAGGAGGTGGGCTGATTAGAAGCAGACTTAGACTCGGATGTCACACCTGATAAGCTCCACCTTCTCAAACTCAAACAGCAGGACTATAGGGCGTTGGCAACGGACCAGGCTAAGGCCTTGGGGAGAGCAGAGCAGGGGCCGTTGTATGAGGTGGGAGACAAAGCTGGGAAATTATTGGCCTGGCTGGATAAAAGAGACTGGGCAAGTAGATTAGTACCTGAGCTCCAGGGGCATGGGGGTGAGCCCCTAACGGATCCACAAGTCATTGTGGACCGTTTTGCGGCCCACTTTGAAGCAGTCTACACCTCGGCTGCCCCCTATTCCAAAGACGATTCCTGCCAGATGCTCACTGATATTTTTTTACCCAGACTGTCGATGGTTGACCATGACTTCATGGAGAGTAATATATCCAATAAGAAATAGCGGCAGCAATACGGTCACTTACACCGAGCAAAGCATCTGGCCCTAACAGATTGCCGATTGAACTGTACAAACTCAAGCCGGAAAGATTGGCCCCATACTTAAGGGCTATGTACGAGGAATTGAGGCACTCGGGACTCCTGCCCTTGGACGAACGGACAGCCACTATTGTTACCATCCACAAGGAGGGGAAGCCTACAACTGATTGTGGGTCTTATAGGCCGATATCCCTGTTGAACGCGGAACCCAAGATTCGGGCTAAGCTCCTTGCTAACTGCCTTCTGACGGTGATAGAGACCCTGGTCCACCCGGATCAGTCCGGTTTTATACCCCACTGCAACACCACACTGAACTTGCATAGGGTTCATGGGGTTCTAGGCAGGGCGGCCTCCATCTTGGAGCTGCCAGATATAGTCTCTTTAGACACTGCCATGGCGTTTGACGCCATCCAATGGCCATATTTGGGGGCAGTCTTGGAGAAAATGGGGTTTGGCCCGAAATACATACAATGGGTGCAGCTACTGTACTCCCGGCCCATGGCCCATGTAGTGGTTAACAATAGAAAAACAGCTGCCTTTGAATTGGGTAGGGGTACCCGTCAGGGTTGCCCTCTATCCCCTCTCCTCTTTTCCCTGGCGCTGGAGCCGTTGGCAGCCTGGATATGCAAGGACCCGATGATTAGGGGCATGCACTGATCTCCGGACTGGGAGGACCGTATTTCCCTTTACGCTGACAACATTCTTCTGTATCTGACCTCTCCGAGAAGATCCTTGATAGTGGTTTTAGATATCCTTATGATCTTTGGTAGATACTATGGCTACTCCATAAACTGGAGCAAGTCCCTCCTGTTCGTGGTAGGGGGTGAACCGCTGATTCCGCCGCGTGGGTGTCCCATACAGACGTGTACTGAAGGATTTAAATATCTGGGTATCTTCCTCTCGCTAGATCCCTCTCTCCGTTATTCTCACAACCTCCGGCCCCCCTTGCTTCGGCTGCGTAAAGATATTGATAGATGGAAGTCGCTCCCCGGCTCCCTGCTAGGGAAGGCTTCCCTCTTCAAAATTATGTCTCTACCCCGGTTACTTGTATGCCCTCCAGAACTCCATGGAACCAATACCCGTGTCATATTTCAGGGAAGTCGAGAGCCTCCAAAGGGATCTATTGGAGAATGGCAAGCCTCGTATCGCTCTGCAAGCTTTCCTTAAACTGGTATGATGGAGGCATCAGCCTTCCCAATATTAAATTGTACTATTGGGCGTCTCATCTGTCCTCCATTAACCACTGCACTTACGCCCAACCTAGAGACCCAGGAATTGGCATGGATAGATGGAACTTCAACAGGGCCCTTTACTCCAGGCCCCGGTGTTATCCACTTACGGGCCCCACTAAACACGCAGTGCACGTCTGGCATGCGGCCACCAAACGCCTTGGTTGGGGGCGCAAGCTAACACTTGCAACACCGCTATGGGATTCTGAACAACAGGGCAATCTGTGGAGAACTAAGGGGTTCGACAAATGCGATCTCATAGGTATTACCCATATAGACGATCTGTGGCAAAAATCAGACATTAAGCCATTCGCCACATTGCAGCAACAGCACAAATTCGCTGACTCGGAACGCTTCCGCTACATGCAGGTTCGACACGCACTTCGCACCCACCTACAGCCCAGGGTCACGCTACCAGAATCATCCCTGCTGGAAGATAGAATATTAGATGGCCATATTCCTGACAGCACCATTTCACTGATATATAAAAATTTGTCAACAACATCTCGGACCCTCTCCAGGCCCTCAGAGAGAAGTGGACCAGAGATGGCATAGAGATGGACGATGAGGAGTGCCAGGAGGCTCTCTCCTCTCCCAGAGTGGTGGCGATACCAGCTGGTCTCCGTCTTGTCCAACTAAAATTCCTACACAGGGTATATGTAACGGGCCTCAATTGGTATGGATGGGGAGGGCAGACTGGGGTGGCTGTAGGCGGGGATGCAGCCAACTGGGAACCTTTCTTCACATAGTCTGGGAAGGCGAGTTGATCCAACCCTATTGGCACAACATTCATGACTTCATTAATACTGTCTTGTCCGTACAACTCTGTGTGGAAGCCCCTAGGTGTCGGTTAAACATCTGGAAGCCGACTGATTTAAATGTCTGCTTGATTCAATGGGTCACGTTGGGACTAATACTAGCCAAGAGAAATATTGCTCAACAATGGGGAGCGCAGCTCCCGCCTATAGTTTGTGACTGGGAAAAAGACTTGGATTGGGCAATGTTTAGAGAAAAAACTGTGTACGTGGCCCGTGGATGTCCCAAAAAAAGGTCTCGTGTTTGGGGCTAGTGGAACTCTTATCGGGGAGATATATGTCAAGCTCCCCTGACTCCTAATGTCGAAGATCCACCTCTACCCTAGACCTTCCACTCTCTATTAATTTATACTGGGTTTACCCACTGTACCCATGACACCTAGTGTACTACTTCCTCTGAAATGTCATTGTATTGCTGATGTTTTTTCTCAACAATAAAAAAGTTTTACAAAAAATAAAAAGAATACATACCTGCAAGATACAAAGACGGTCTTGTGTCTCCTACGGAATTTTCCATTCAATTCCAACATTTTGATTGGATTTGATGTTGAAAGCCTCTATTCTAGTCTACCCCATCAAGAAACCCTTGACTTCATCGAAGAGGTCATTTTCGAAGCAAACTGGACCTACCATATGCTCAGACACCTGGTCTTAGAATGCTGTAGATGGGCTCTTACGGAACATTTCTTTTGTTCCAAAGGAATGCTGTTCCTCCAACAACACGGACAAGCATGGGGAGCACTTTTGCCCCGAGTATAGCGGGTTTGTATTTGCATCACCTGGAGACACACAAAATTCTCCATCACACTAACCCCTGTCTCAATCACATAAAAACGTGTTAAAGATCTGGGAAGGCGATGAGTCTTCAGCCAAAGTATTCCTAATATGGCTCAACACACGGAACACCTATTTGAAGTTCACTCATACCTTGAGTAGGACAGAACTAGTCTTTCTAGATCTGAATATCATTGGTGAACAAGGTATTCTGAGAACCAATACCCACGTAAAACCAACAGCAAAAAATTGCTTGCTACTTTATGGCAGTTTCCATCCTAGACATCTAAAAGAAAATCTACAGTTTGGACAATTTCTAAGACGCAGGAGGAACTGCACGGAACTCAATGATTTCAAAAGACAGGCAGACCAACTAACAAAAAAGTAATAGCAAGGAACTATCCCAGACGAATAGTGTGGAAACCCAAAAAAATGCCTCAAACAATCGTAGGGCTAATCTACATGAACCGCGCCCCACATGAAGGGAAGAAGAAGAAATTAGACCTATCTGTATAACTACATACAGCATAGCTTCAGTCTTCAAATTCCTCCAAAAACACTGGCGGATTTCTCTCACAGAAAAGGAAAAAGCCTGAGGGATAAGCTAGTACTCGACTGCCCCAGACTCACATTAAGAGACCAGTGAGTCAATCTATTTCTGGATCAGCACCAATTGGCCATTAGCCCGGCGGGAATTGCAGCATTTCCCATCTCACTAAGATCACAAAAACTATGATTTTCAACAATGGAATTAGATGGGAATGACATAACCTTACTAATTGCAACACAACACTGCAGGAGTAGTCTACTTGATCACAAGCCCTTGCAAATTGCATTATCTAGACATGACCACACTCAAAATTAGAACCAGAATATGCGAGCACCATAGTAATATCAGGTGCCAAAGCACCACAACGAAGATGGCATCCCATTTTTTGGAATTGAAACATACACCCCTGAATTTTGAAATGGGTGATCCTTTAATACATCAGGAATACAGACAACTGTGAACGAAGGATTCTAGAAAAAGAGCAGAGATGGGTTTTCAAGCTCAGAACTGATACCCAAGGACTTACTGACAATATATGTTGTGGCCTTTTCCATCGTCACATTAGTCATGAATCAGTCAACTAATCCTTTTAGAGGATCCACACTGATATGAGTAACACCTGTTAGAATAGCACCAGGAGTAGCACCTGTTACAATATTTGAAAAATATGAGATCACTGACATGCTGGTGTATTATCCCTTGTAGAGGATATACACTAAAGTGAGCAACTCCGTATTGGTGCCTTGGCATACTATATACACTAAAGATGCTCACTTTAGTGTATACAGTCTACTCCTTTAAACACAACCCCTGATTTTAACCTTACCAGCTAGAGGCAGGAATAAAACAAGAGTTCTGCTGGTCAGGTATTTCTAACTTACCAGCACTTAATTTCCACTACCTTCACCCACACCGTCTTTATTACAGACTCCATTTCTAATGCTCCCGCATAACCGTCTGGTCGTAGCACGCCTCAATCCGCAGCTGATTGGGATGAACCCCAATGATGAAGCATGCCACCAAGGGGCAAACCTGCTGGGTGAGGGTTCTCTAGGAAAGACTATTTTTTCCTAAAACAATCTCAGTGGAGATTTACTGCTTAGTTGTAGACTCTTCCCTAGACTGGGTTTTTTCTATTTTTGAATACACTTTGTATGTTCTACATGCAGAGAACATGCACAGCCTCCCGATCCACGGCGTTCAGACCAAGCACAACAGCATTGTGATTGGCTATTGTGAGAAAGTGCCATCTTTCTTGCCTTGGTATGCCCCCACTTTTTCTGAACTGCTGATGTACTTTGACTGAGTGTGCCCTGGGTCCCTGCCAATCAGGTACCCAGGGCCTGTGTTCCTTCCCTACAAAGAAAATCGATGCTGAAACAAAATACCCAATTGGCATCTCTGGCTCCTGTCAGCCCCTAGTAAATGGTACCCTAGGTACCCAGGGCATGGTGACCAGAGAAGACCCCTAAGGGCTGCAGCACTTATTGTGCCACCCTTAGGGTCCCAGTACCCTGGCACCCACACACTGCCTCTGCAGGCTGAGTGCCTAAGTACAAAACTAAAGCAAGAGTCGACATGGGATCACATCCCTGTGTGCCATGCCCACAGAACCCACTGCCCTGGCATACTTCAGTCACCCCTCTAGCTGGGTGCCCTATGCCAGAGGTGAGGGCCCAGGTGCATGAGCCCTGTGCCACTACAGTACCCAGGGCCATTCCTGGGCACTGTAAGTGCAGTGTTGCCATTTAAGAGTATATGGTGCTAGGAGGTTGTCATTTACGAACTCCACAGCACCATAATGGCTTCACTGAAGACTGACAAGTTTGGTACCAAACTTCTCAGCACATTAAACCCGTACTGATGCCCGTGTGGGATTTAATGTAAAATGCACAAGAGGGCATCTTAGAGATGCCTCCCAAAACCCAAACCTACAATCCACGTCTGGGCTGAGTGGCTGCAGAGGCTGCCACACAGCAGACATGTTGCTGGACCCCTGTGTGGAGAGCCCCTCGCTCTCCTGGGTCTGCAAAAAAGCGCATCCTGGGCGAGGTGCTATGTCTCCCAGGATGGACAAGGGGAAGCTTCAGAGGCATACCGCCTCTGAGAGCTTCTCCAGACCATTTGCTGTACCCAGCAACCAGCCCCCCACCAGTCTTACCCCCACTCTGGCAGGAAGACTGGCGGGAAAAACTACGTCAGGAAGGGGGGGGTGCCAACCCGTGCCAACTCCACCCCTCAGGTGTAGGAGGCGAGGTGAAGCACAACCCCGGGCTCCGGCCATCTTGTAGATGGGGAGTCCTGCCCAATCCCAGCTAGGCTCCTGCCCCCCTCCCACAGGAGTGGAGCAGGCTAGGGGTGTACTCACCCCAAGACAGGGACCCAATGGTCCCTGCCCTTGCCCTACCTGTAACACCCCTAAATTTAGTATTTAGGGGCTCCCTGAACCTTCCTTCCTCAGATCCCAATATCAAAGAAAAAGATCAAGAAGAATACGACCCGTCGCGCAGCTGCTAACAACAGGACAACAACAACTGACTTGGCCCCAGCCCTACCTGCCTGTTGATCCTGGGACCTGCTCCTGCCTGAACCCGCCGACCTCCGCGGACAGCAACTTTGGGACACCCAGAGGACCTGCCTGCCTTGACCCTCTCGACGATTGGGACTCCCATCAGCAGAGGCTCTGCTGCAACAACCCACCTGATGCCCACCAGGAAGCTCTGGACCAGCCCACTCTGCACTAGCCGAGCCCGGGCCGGGCCAACCAGAACCACGACCACGAGGACGTCCCCCCAGCGACTGGGACCCGAAGTCCAGTGCCCAAAGACCCTCCTCGACAAACCAGCCGACGCCTGCAGACTCAGAACCAGGGGCCACCCCAACCACGACCAGCCGAGGGTAAGCTTTTCCGACACCCAAAGACACCCCTGCAACTGGCGCCCTACAGCCCCCTGTGCCTCACTTTGGGGTACCTACCTGTGCTCTGACATCCCAACTTACCTCTTGAAGTGCTGGTCGCCCCTGGAGAGTCACCGTCCCCGAGCCTGCAGCCTTTGTTCCTTTTTCAAGATCCTCATTGGATAACATTGAGCGTCCGACGGCTCAAAAGCACCCTGCACCCAGCCGCCCGAGTGCCGCTGGCTGTGACCTCTTTGCCCTATCCTACTTCCCCCCTTGCCCAGAGCAAGTGACCAGGAGCCCAGCTCCCAGAGCTGCGTGGTCTGCTAGCCAGCAGCCACCAACCAAAGGCCCCCTTTCCCTCATTGAATAACATTGGGCCTACCTACCTCTGCACCTGGCCACCCCTGCGCCGCTGGGACTGAACTAACTGTACTCACCTGACCCTGGGGGACCCCTGAGTCTATGCCCAGAACTCTAACTTCACCAACCAAGTACTCACCTGGAAAGCGGTAATTCACTTACCTGCCGTTGGATAACATTGACCCATTTCTGACTCGAAAATTTTCTGTGTGAAGTTTTGAAAACTGAAAATATTCCTATAAAATCAGCCGAAGTCCGAATTCGAAAATACTCACCTGTGATCAGGAGAGAAGCCAGTACTGTACCTTTCAGCCCAGTACTGAACCACAAAAGTAATCCCTAGCGGGTTTACTAGTAGCCTGTATTTTCTCCATAGGAACCCATTGTCTGCTTTTCTAGGAAATTTCTTCTGTCTACTTTTGAAAACTGCAAATATTCTTTAAAAATCGTACGAAATACTGAAACGCAATTACCTACCTGTTTTGAGTTAAGCACCCAGTGCTGGCCCTAGGAGACTAGTGCTGGGTTACAAAAGTAACGCGATCCTACTTCACCTGTAACCTGAATTTCCTCCCATTGAATAACATTGTGAGAATCACCTCGAAAAGTTTCTAAGTGTGAACTTTTAAAACAGTTTTATATTCAGGAAAAATCATCACTGTAACTAAAATGTTGTTGCTAATCTGGTTTCAGCTTAGACCCCAGGACTGAATCCAAGATCTAGTCCTGGAACTACCAAAGTAATCCATAAAGTAATCAACTGAACTTTCCAATGAAAACCCATTGAGCTCAATGCTAGAGTGTCTTTCAGAACTGTATTGCTTATTAGCTAACCTGTAATTATTGTACGTACAAACGTATTGCTCCTCTGCAAAGTATTTACATGAGAGTACTCGTAACTTGAAAAGTATATTTTTATAACTGTTGGTTCTAAAAATAAAACAACCATATCTTTGGATATACAAACAATTGGCCTGGAGTTCAGTCATTGAGTGTGTGGAACCTTTTGCTGACTGAGTGTGTACATCAAATGCTTTACACTGTCCTCTGGTACTGTCTTACTACTCGACCAAGCTACCACTTTGGAGAGTAAGGTCAGTTCTGACTTTAACCTCTGTTATACCTCTGGTGTTGGTGGACTCTATACACTCTGTACTTCCTTCTAGTCCAGTATATATAGAGCCACTTTCTCACAGCTATCCACTCCATATTTCACTTGAATGTGCTGACCTCAGGGCAGTACGATTTCATGGCTTCCCTGGGAGCAGAGCAATCAATATAAATCGGTGCACTTTCCCTGTTTGCGCCCGGCGCAAACATAGAGAGTGCACCGTATTCTGTAATATGGGCCCAGGTGGTGCCTCATATAGTCTGATGTCATCACATCAGGGGTATTGAAGGCAGACTCTGTCCGCTTGCTGCGCTAGCGCTTGAACCTAAAAACTGAATTTGCGAATGATTGTTGAATGGAAAATTGTTTTTAAATATTCACTGAGAATTAATACTGGCACTCACATTGTGGCCCTCGCTCGCTGACTCCCCGGTCCACCACAGCTGCTTTAGTGCTGGTTGAGTGGAGGGAGACTGTAAAGCCCGGTACTTCCTGGTTGGGCTATTGCGGGCGGCCATCTTGGCAGGGTGACGCTCCAGCTCCCCAGGCAACCTAATCTATACCTTGGCAAATAACACCAACGAGCAGCGGATGCGCGCAGTGGGCGCGCGCGCTGATGGCGTGCCCGATCGGGTCCAGGAGCCATAAACCCTGGCCCTATCTCTCGAGATTTATTAACCTACAGCTCATCCCGCCTGTATGAGTTGAGACCAGAAGGTAAATTGGAATGTCTCCATACTCTAAATCCCGCTAAACTCCCTTTTTATTGCAGTCATTGTCACTATCAGTATAAGCCGGCAGCTCATATAGACCTGGAACCCTTGTGCTCTATATCTCGAAACTTGTCTCTCTTAAATTGCAGGTCACTACCAAAACACCGTACTGAAATAGCACTACTGATTGAAGAACGTAAATTAGACGTTCTATTTGTAACGGCGACTTGGTTGCAGTCTGGAAATAACCCTGATGTTGTTCAGGCCCTCCCCTCAGGGTATGAAATATGTAGAACTGACCGTACTTCTGGCAGAGGTGGAGGTCTAGCAATTATCTATAAGGACATCTATAAATGCAGACGTTTACCACCTGTGCTTGATGACTGTGAAAATATTGCTTTTGCGGTGGATTTCACGCCAACTAGCACCTTTTCTGGCCTGTTGATCTACCGCTCACCAGAAGCCTTAAAACAATTTATCCCCAAGCTCATTGATCTATGCGCTAACTCAGCTCTAGCCTCGGCGAACTTTACAGTGTTGGGGGATTTCACTATATACATCTAGATGATCCACTCAATCTTATAGCCAGTGGACTCTTATTAAGCCTTCAGGCAATTGACCTTAACCTTAAAGGCTCCCTCTGACACATGATAAAGAACACCTCCTGGACCCAGTTTTTAGTAACTTAGATAACCTGTGCACAGGGACCCCCATTCCTATCCCCTGGATGGACCATTATTTAATCCCCCTACTCTGGGCTACGACTGCTGTTCTCCCAGTCCAGAAACAAACTGGATCCTGGGGCAGGAAGTGGTCCAGACTCCCTTTGGCGGAATGGAAGACAGCTCTTGAGGCCTCAAAACCTCTAAAGGGAAGCACTACTGTTAATGAAGCGAATAACAACTTTAACAGCTGGATTCAGGATTCCCTTGATGTAATCCTCCCTAAGACTTTCATCTTAACAAAAAATAGGAAGAACATTGCCCCTTGGTTCACTCTCAAACTAAGGGCACTAAAGCAATATTGCAGAATATTAGAGAGAAGCTGGAAGCAGGACTCCTCTCAATTTAGAAAGGATGATTACAGGAAAGCTATTAGGCTGTATAAAGCTGAGATTAAAACAGCACAAGCTCACTTCTATGAAGTTAAAATCAGCACAGCTGCGAACTCCCCAAAAGAGATTTTTCGGATAGCAAAGACTCTTATTGCTCCTCCTCAAAAGTCTTTACAGAGGCAAGGAGCATTGACACGCTGCACTAACCTAGCGGTCTTCCTTCAACAAAAAATTCAAACTATTTACGCGGCTTTCCCTCTTACTTCATCTGACCCAGCAGAAATTGAGACAGGAGACTCGCCCATGTGCTGGAACAACTGCACCCTTTAGATGTAAATACATTAGATCGGATAGCCTCCAGGGTGACCTCAGGCTCTCCATTGGACCCAGCTCCACCACAACATCTTATTGCGATCATGGAATCCATCCGCCCATCTGTTCTCGAGGTCTTGAACTGCTCAATCACATCCTGCTCGGTCCCACCTTTGTGGAAATGTGCGATGGTCAAGGCCCTCCTAAAGAAGCCAAGTTTGGATCAATCGAACTTTTCCAACTATCGTCCAATTTCTCTTCTCCCTTGGCTGAGTAAATTGCTGAAAAAACATATTAACAACATTCTGGTTAATCATCTAGAATCCAACAATTTGCTGGACATCTCACAAACAGGCTTTCGCCCACAACATGGGACCGAAACGGCTCTGCTAATGGTGACAGAAGAGGCAAGGAAGCTGGTGGATGAAGGAGGAGTGGCGGCTATCATCCTCTTGGACCTCAGTGCCGCGTTCGACACGGTCAATCACACCATCTTGACCCACCGACTCAAGAGTGTCGGAGTGTCGGGCGCTGCTCTGGCGTGGTTCTCCTCCTTCCTCAGCAACCGCTGCTTTCAGGTCTTCGAGGGGGATGTGTTGTCCTCCAGATTACCTTTGAGCTGTGGGGTTCCGCAGGGCTCTGTTCTGAGCCCGACGCTCTTTAATATCTATATGAGGCCGCTGGCAGAGGTCATCCATCCATATGGTATCAAGATTGTCAGCTATGCAGATGATACCCAGTTAGTGGTTTCTTTACATCGCGCTGAGGGATCCCCGAGCTCCCTAGGCCCCTGCCTAGAGGCAGTGGCCGGATGGATGGAGCGCTCCTACCTTAGACTTAACAGAGATAAAACAGTGATTATGCTGTTGGGTAATCCATCTCCCACTGCCTCTCTTTCCGTATGGCCGCTATGTCTGGGTCCCACACCTCCCCCGAAGCCACAGATAAAGAGCCTCGGCATGTGGCTTGATAGCTTCCTCAACTTCGCATACCAGGCAACTGCACTCTCTGCAGTCTGTTATGGACTGATGAGAATGCTCCGTAAAATTATCCCCCTCCTTCCCTTCCAGGCAAGAAGTATAATGGTTCAAGCACTCATATTATCCCGCTTGGATTACGAGAATGTTCTGTACCTCAGAGCCCCCCAGGCTACAATAAATAAACTGCAGGTGACACAGAACTGTGCTGCACGAATGTTTCTTCAGACCCCACGCTGGCAATTGGCAAGACTAGCACTGAAACAGCTACATTGGCTCCCAATCTCAGCCAGGGTACAGTTTAAAGCTATGTGTTTGGCTCATGAGGCCATATGGAAAAATTGTCCACCAATCATGCACCCACAAATAACTCCCTACCTCCCGCATAGACCTTTACGTTCTAGCTCTTCACACCTGGCAACCCTTAAGAAAATAAGGAAGGTGAGATGGGGCGGCCTCTCTTTCTCATTTTCCACTGCTAAGCTGTGGAGTGCCCTCCCCCAGGCCCTGCGGGGGAACAACAATCATCTGGTCTTCCATAAACATTTAAAAACTCACTTGTTTAGAATGCCTGTCTAGTTCTGCGGGTAGGCCTCACTCTGTTCTTCTTTCCACAAGCGCTACGAGGCCTCCAGGTAGTTAAGCGCTATACAAATATCCTTTCATCATCATCATCCTTGAGGGCAGTAAGCAACTAAACTAGCATGGTGCCACCTCGTGCTGCATAATAGCTATTGTTAGAGAAGAGTATCTAGTCAGATGGATAAGATGAGGAATCAGCAGGAAGACATATCCATCAGAATGCTTTGTATATTAAAAGAATGATAATACAAGATTGCCCGCTTCAACCGTTTACAAAACAATATGTCATGAAGAAATGAGTTTTGAAATACTAGTTTGTAATTATATCAAGGGAAATCTACTTAATTACCAAAGCATAGAGCAACAAATACTGTAAAATAACCAAGTGAATACAAAACTCAAACGACTGTGTAAAAACCATTGAAATAAAAAAATGAAAAACTGCTATTATCACCCTTTTCACTAATTCTGTATCCTAATAATTTATCATGTATTTTGAAATTTAAAAAAAAACAAGGGCAGTAGAAGAGTAAATAGGGAACATAGTGCTTGACAATTTAGAAGTTAAATAGAACAGTTAGGACAGACTTCCCAATTTAGATTGAATTGGCTAGTATTATGTAACTTTTCTTTTTGTCAATCTCGTGCTGGCAAATCTTGAATACAAAAGTGTGTTAAATGAAGGTGAAAAGTGAAAGTAAACCTTTCAGGAGGTGGGCAATTTCATTTTGTAAATTCAATCCCTGAAAACAAACTACGAAGAGCTTGTGAAATCAATAAAATATTCAGGTGAGGCTGAATCGACCAATACAGCTACGTTTGGCGACACCCTTTCCTACCGGTTACAAGAGGCTCATGGAGTATTACCTCCTACATTACATAATTAACACATACATGGTACTATTAAGTATCGTATTAAGTGCATTAAATTCATGCATCTTTAATTTTTCATTTTTGTACATAGCACACCCATTTGGGACATTCAACATAGTGAGTACTAAGGGGATCTTTCAGTCCTAATGAAGAAGCCTTTGCTTCGAAACATGTTGACTTTATAGGAGTATCTGCACATTATAGGCAGGACATCTCAGCATCACTTTTTTAACAGGTACAGCCTCAACTACCTATTAAAGTTTTTTAAGTCCATGAAGCCAGGTCCTTTTTAAATCACTTACCCATACTCACTCCCGACCTCTCCTCTCACTACCCCATCACTACAAATAGTATTGTTAAAACAGTGTTCCGGCGTAGTCGTAGGTCATAGCACGCCCCGTCCCGCAGCATGCCGGGAAGACCCCTATGAGGAAGCATGACACCAAGGGCCCTTTTGGTGTGTGAGAGGTATTTAAGCAAACACTGTGTGCATCCACACCAGGATGAAAAACACATTTCTCTGAACACAGTCAGATCTATGTGGTGGATCCTTTTGATTTAATTACTGAAACAATCAAAGTAACTAAGATACAAGGGAACCCCCTCCATTTAGCATTCTAAATGTGCTACTAACCTGTAAAGTGATTTATGTTGTAAGCTTTGGTGGTTGAATTTCAAGAATAGGCAGTGAGGCTTATAGTTTACAGGAAGCATTAAAAGCAGTAAGCAACACGTCAAGACAGTTTATAAGGAGGCGGGGGTACAATAAATGAATTGTTCATTCACTGCTTTACTAAAATATTCAAATACAACATTTCATTGGTCTAATTTCCTGCACAATGAATTGAGCTTAGTCTTTGGTCATCAAGGAGACATATACCAAAAGCATCTGGTTCTGTTCTATACCTGTGGCAGCTGTGGATCATCACAACATACAGAGCCTATAAACAATCCCCATCCCAGGTAGAACAGGCTTCACTACCAGTTTGCAGGTGGGCACTGCCAAGGCACTACGACATCTTTAAAAAGAGAGAATTATAAAGGCAGATATGGCAAATGTCTATATATTTTTATAAATGTTTACTCCAATGCCTGCAGTTTTATTACAACTAGTTGGCTTCCCTTCAGATAAACCTACTGTTCCGAATTAAAACGTGGTCATCCTATATTAACAATCAAAAACAAAATTCAAAAAAACTAGTGTTTGCAGGTACTGCACATGTAGTGCACCTGGTCTCTCCTGAGAAGTGTTCCAGTGACCCATCTTTTCAAAACATTGCCAACTGCAATTCATGTGCTGACACCTAGCTCTTCCAGATTTGCAGATGAACACAGCCATTTTAATATCATATCTGGAGTATAGGTGCATAGCAATAGCATGAACTGCCTATTTAATACAAGACTGTTAAATGTTCTATGATTGATACCCCTTCAAGTGAAGCTCCGGAGGACTTGAGTGACCTAACTCAGATTGAGAATAAGCTCCAGGAGATAAACATGGCAATATAGTCATTTAATGTATGTAGTACATTATAATTATAAAGGGACAGATTTATTATTGAATTGGTTGCAAACATTGATCACTATTTGCGACCAGTATTTTTGCAATCAGTAATGCATTTTGTGATCCAGCCTTTGTACTAATACATCAGCTCATAAAACTCGGAATCAGAATGGGTAACGATCTGTTGTATTCGAATAATATGCATCAGGAATGTCACAAACTGTGACTCACTCTGATTGAATACAATCTCAAGGATGTCAGCCTGCAAGGATCACCGGACCACCATGACAGTGATTCCATATAAATAAAGATGCTTTTTTCAAAGCAGTCTGATATCCTTAAAGGAAAAGGGGAGCTTTAAAAAGAAATGTTTTCTTTTCTTTTTTGTTTGAGTTGGCATTGGTCCTTTGGACCACTTCTTCTTCCACAGGAATGTTTTCAACACTTCATAAAGGAGTCCAAATATGAGCCCTGCACTTTTAAGAACAGGCAAGCAAGAATGTTCACCCTCATAGCCAAGAATGTATCCCCTCTTAGCCAAGAATGTATCCCCTCATAGCCAAGAATGTATCCCCCCATAGGCAAGAATGCATCCCCTCATAGCCAAGAATGTATCCCCTCATAGGCAAGAATGTATCCCCTCATAGCCAAGAATGTATCCCGTTTTAGCCAAGAATGTATCCCCCCATAGGCAAGAATGTATCCCCTCTTAGCTAAGAATGTATCCCCTCAAAGCTGAGAATGTATCCCGATAGGTAAAAATGTATCCCCTGATAGGCAAGAATGCGTCCCCTCATAGCACTTTAGATTGTCAAACTGATGTGATTCATCATCAGATTCATAGAGTGAAAATAATCACTCAATACCATATACTGAAAATATTTGGTATTGAGGTATGTTTGTATCTTGAAATCTAAATTCCAAAGACAAACAAGGTACTCAGTACTTGCATATATATGGTGCCATCAATAAACTACAAATACTTGTATTATGCTCATTCCCAAATTCCAGCTCTATTGGATCAGGTGAAAAGTACAACAAATTAGAAAGGTAGCAGATCATCCTATTCGAATATGCAAAGCTGATGCTTGATATATGGCCTTCTACAATAATTTTGGCTTGAATGACTATCTTGTAGATGCAAATGAATTGATATTTATATTTTTCCTTCCTTAGTTGATGAACACCTAACTAATGCCAAAGCAGTGTCATCCAAACTGTGGCAACAACCAGTTATTCGCTAAACAGTCAGGGATACCCACATTGTATGAAATTCATATCTGGAAATGGTGGTTAATTGCTGTTTTTTCCAAGGATATTACGCCCCTCACTCCTTTCTTCAGAAAGTAGTCTTATTTTAAGAGTCTCAAGAGCCCGATGTATGGAGCCTTTTTGTGGTCACAAAGGTTCCAGTTTGCAGAATGGGGCCATCTCCGGTTTGTGAATGCAAACAGTCGTTTTCCTATGTGCAATGCTAAATTATGATTTGGTAATTTGTTACTGAATTGAATTTTAGAATTTTGATCAAATACCAATTCAGTATTTACAAGGGACGTATTTAGAGCGCCACTCCAAATACCGAATCGGATTGCTATGCATGTGTAAGTGATTAAAGATTAATCTTTTGCAACCCGAAAAATACAGGTTGCAAAAGATTAATCTTTTGTCACCACCTCAGAGGAGATAGCAAGACGTTTGCAAATGGAAAGAGGTCCCTTCACTTTCTGAATGTTGAAAAAAAAATATTTTTAAGAGTAGGCAGTGGTACATAAAAAGAAATATGCATATACACATTTCATTTTTTGTTTTTCAAGCACATCTCGTTTTCCCTTAAGGAAAACAGTTTGCTTTTAAAAAGATTGTGCTTTATTTAAAAGCAATTGCAGTCCTGGTAGCCTTCTGACCTCAGCAGGCCCCTATCCCTCTGATGGTTGCGATTCTTAATAGATCACAATTTGCGACCTACCTCATTAATATTCATGTGGTAGGTCAAATTACGACCCACTAGGAATCAGTAATTTGAGAATCAACCTATTACTAGTAAATTGTGACCAGTTCTTAGTTCACCTGGCTCAAAAATATCAAGCAGAACTTTGTCAGCTGAAGATTTTTTTCTTTACACTTCCGTTTACCTGGTGAATTTAATCATCATTGTGACAGCAATCTTCTCTCAAATCAGCCAACTTTGCCTTACTTATAATTGGCTAGACCAGAACTTAATTATTCATTATAAAATTAGGAATTTCTTGGTGAAAAAGCACTACTTAAACAATGGTGGCATTATTCTGTGGGTGCATACAAATCAAAGAAATCTGTTGCACCTCGCACTAGAAGGTGGGAATGATAGCCACAGCATTCTGAGGATTAGTGTTGTTTTCCAACTACAGTTTAATGATTATCTACAGGCAGCATTTGGGCAGCTCAAAGGCAGGTGCTCTCAATACACAGACCAGTGCTAAATGAGAAAGTTTAAAGGAACCAGATTTACTTTTGCCGCCCTAATGGTTCATTAATCCCATTCCTTCTGCAATATCCTGGCAAAACCTTTCACACCTTTGCTGCAGACTCATATTAGAATAAGTTACTTACCTTCGGTAACGGTTTATGTGGTAGAGACTCCATCTATCCGCAGAATCCTTATCTTGGACTATTCCCCAGGTGTCAGACTGTGTCCGGGTGATTTTTGAGCAGCAGCCCTGAAAGGCAGTAGGCGAAGTAGTTTGGCTCTGCCCTAGCGCTGTTCACGCCGGAAGTTGAGTGCATGATACCTATATAGGCGCCACCCACGCATGCTGACATCAGTTGCAGTAGCCACTTTCTGCACCGGGAGCATGTAGCCACAATGAATACTAACCACTAGGATGACAAGCTCTGAGAAGTGTGTCCCTTAAGCAATAGTCGTTTTGTAGAGCGGGAAGAATAGAAGGGTGGGTAAGGAATCTGCAGCTAGATAGAATCTCTACCAGATATGGCGTCACTGAAGGTAAGTAGCTTGTTCATCTGATAGAGACTTCTAGCCACAGATTCCTTATCTTAGAATAGATGCCCAAGCAATACCTCCCGGAGGGTATGTTACCTTTATAACGCAACTTTTACAACGCACTACCATTACAACGAAACTTTTACAACGCAAAAACTATTACAACACATGTATTTACAACGCATGTTTTTACAACGTAGGTACCTTTACAACGCATACCATTACAACGTAAGTATTGGTAAGTATATAATTATAATTAAAATGTTATATGTTTTTTTTTTTTAAGGGGTATTTTTAGGGTTCAGGGTCAGTTTTGAGTTTTTGGGTAAAGGGGTATTTTTAGGGTTCAGGGTAAGTTTTGGGTTTTTGAGTAAAGGGGTATTTTTAGGGTTCAGGGTCAGTTTGGGGTTTTTGGGTAAAGGGGTATTTTTAGGGTTCAGGGTCAGTTTTGGGTTTTTGGGTAAAGGGTATTTTTAGGGTTCAGGGTCAGTTTTAGGTTTTTGGGTAAAGGGGTATTTTTAGGGTTCAGGGTCAGTTTTGGGTTTTTGGGTAAAGGGGTATTTTTAGAGTTCAGGGTCAGTTTTGGGTTTTTGGGTAAAGGGGTATTTTTAGGGTTCAGGGTCAGTTTTAGGTTTTTGGGAAAAGGGGTATTTTTAGGATTCAGGGTCAGTTTTGGGTTTTTGGGTAAAGGGATATTTTTAGGGTTCAGGGTTAGTTTTGGGTTTTTGGGTAAAGGGGTATTTTTAGGGTTCAGGGTCAGTTTTGGGTTTTTGGATAAAGGGGTATTTTTAGGGTTCAGGGTTAGTTTTGGGTTTTTGGGTAAAGGGGTATTTTTAGGGTTCAGGGTCAGTTTTGGGTTTTTGGGTAAAGGGGTATTTTTAGGGTTTAGGGTCAGTTTGGGGTTTTTGGGTAAAGGGGTATTTTTAAGGTTCAGGGTTAGTTTTGGGTTTTTGGGTAAAGGGGTATTTTTAGGGTTCAGAGTCAGTTTTGGGTTTTTGGGTAAAGGGGTATTTTTAGGGTTCAGGGTCAGTTTTGGGTTTTTGGGGTACAGGGGTACAGGGTAAAAATAAAGTAAAATTAAATTTAAATTAAATTAATTAAATTAAATTAAATTACATTACATTAAATTATATTAATTTCAATTAATTTACAATTAAAAAATTAATATATACTTACCAATACTTACGTTGTAATGGTATGCGTTGTAAAGGTACCTGCGTTGTAAAAACATGCGTTGTAAATACATGCGTTGTAATAGTATTTGCGTTGTAAAAATTTCGTTGTAAAGGTATGCGTTGTAAAAGTATGCGTTATAACGTCATACATCCCTCCCGGAGGTGGGTCTGCAAAGCCAGTTAAATCAGAAAGTTCTGCAGGACCGAATGGGCAAATTGCCCGTCATGACAGACCGACTGTCTAGACAGTAGTGCTTGGTGAACGTCAGCAGGGGAGCCCACGTTGCCGGCTGACAGAAGTCCAGGACAGGGACGCTTCTCGCCAATGCAGTGGTCGCAACCTTGGCTCTGGTGGAGTGAGGCCGCAAGCACTCAGGGATTACTTCCTGGCCAATGCGTAGCATATCTTAAAACATGGAATGCTCCATCTCGAGATGGTCAGTTTCTGCACAGCCTTTCCTTTTATAGCTCCTACATAGCCCACGAAGAGTAGATCGTCCACCCGGAACTCTTTTGTGTGGTCAAGATGGTGAAGACTCTCCTCCTCTTTGAAGGGATGAGGCAGAGCAAAGAAGGTAGGCAGGGTGATGCTCTAGCCTCCATGGAAGGGAGTTACAACCTTTGGAAGGAAGGAGGCACATGTCCGAAGATCCAGTTTGTCCAGGTAGAGGGAGGTATAAGGAGGGTGCACAGAGAGTGGCTACCATTTGCTGACCCTCCTGGCCGATGTTACAGCCACTAAAATGGCAGTTTTGATGATCAATAGCCTAAAAGGGCAACTGTGAAGATGTTCAAACAGCGTGCACATCAGAAATGTGAGGACAAGTTTAGGGTCCCACTAAGCCATGATGAATGGCATGGGGGGAAATATATGCTGCAGACCTTTAAGAAACCTATCCACAACACGTCACTTAAACAAGGAATGTTTGCCAGGGAACGTAAAAATGCTGAATTGGTAGAGAGATAACCTTCAACTGTGCACACAGCAGAGTCCTGCTGGACCAAAGGTAAAGGACACAAAGAACCTAGGATACCCGTGGTTCTCCGTTCGCTACTTCTGACAGGAAGAAAAGCAAAAGGAGCCCTCCCGGTCAGAGACCTGCTCTCTCTCCCAGCAGCTCCGCTGTTGTGCTGCTGATGCTGCCCGGTGCAGGTAGGTGTTCTTCTGCTGGTTCCGCTGTTGTTTGTATTGTGTTGTGCGCGTTTTCTGTCTTTTTTTATTGTGTCCATTTTCGTTCTTTTTGTTATTGTGCCCGTTTTTTTGTCTTACCGTTTTAGTGCCTCTATCTTTTATTTGTTATTTGTTGTTTTGTTATTCTGTCTGTTATTTGTTATTCTGCCCATTCTCTTTCCTGCCGCTGCTGCCCCTGCGGTCCCTCCCCTAGCTGGTCTCTGCTCACGCCTCCCAGCTGCGTTTCCCTCCCCCTTTCCGATTTAATGGTGGGTGCTGCGCGGCTGCGCACCACTGTCGCCCCACAGGCAAGCCCGACTGCGCCCGTCCACAACCCAACCGCAACCAGCAGCAGGGACCCTGGCTCTCCGCCCACTCACCGCTACAACTCAGCTGATCGCCTCACACTCAACCCTGGAAGGAACAACAACTGCCAGCTGGCTACGCCGAACACCACCCGCTGCCAGTTCTCCTGCCATCAATGCCGCCCCCACACTGGACACCAGCACACCTGCAGCCCTAAGGTGCATCCCACTCAACGTGCGCTCCCTACACAGACACACCATAGAGATCTAGGACTTCATCGACACCCTCGCTTCAGAAGTCGCCTTCTTCACAGAAAAGTGGACCGACCCCACCTCTGGCCCTGACATAGCCACCGCATCCCTGACTGATACAAAATCCAGAGGAAGGACCGCCCCAACCGCCCAGGAGAAGGACTTGCAACGCACACAAGAACTCCCTCCGACTCACCACCTCCAGCTCGAGCTACAGCCCGCCCACCACCAACACCTCCATTTCTAGATCCAGCACAGCCCCAGAATGACCCTACGAGGCACCCTTGCCTACAGACCTCGAACCGCGTTCACCACTACCATCGTCAACCTCATTGCGCCGCACGCCATCACCTCCAAGGACTGCAGACTCATCGGAGACCTCAACTTCCACCTCGAAAACCTCAATGACCACCACTGCCTACACTTCCAAGTCAACAAACCCACCGCCCACAAACCTGCACCTTGCCCTCCGCGAAGGAGCTGGAGCAAAGTCATCGAGGAGCAGTTCAACGCCACCCTCAACTGCCACGCCCCCCCCACCACGACCGATGCAAACGAACAAGTTACTTACCTTCGGTAACGATATATCTGTAAGAAACAGTAGTTAGTATTAGATTCCTTACCTTAGAATATCCCCAGGCGTCAGTCTGGATCCGGAAACTTTTGCGTAGCAGTACCCCTGCACGTCGGTAGGCGTCGTCTGCAGGCGTCGTCTGCGGCTCCGCGTCGTCGGCGTCGTGCGCCGTGATGACGTCGCTGGAGTATATAGACGCCGCCTCCGCGCGCTGACGTCAGTTCTTTGCACACAGCTTTTCCGCGCCAGAACACGCAGAGCCATGTGAGAACTAACACTGGTGCCATTTGAAACTAGGGCCCTGAAAGTGATGTCCTTAACCCTAGGTATCAGTTCGCAGAACGGGGAGGATGGGTGGGGCGGTAAGGAATCTAATACTAACTACTGTTTCTTACAGATATATCGTTACCGAAGGTAAGTAACTTGTTCATCTGAAAGAAACAGGTTAGTATTAGATTCCTTACCTTAGAATAGATACCCCAGCAATACCAACCCCGGTGGTGGGTCTGCGAACCAATACAACCTACACCAGAAAGTCCTGGAGGACCGAACGGCCAAAGAAGCCATCCCTCCGGACTTGACTGTCCAGGCAGTAGTGCCTCGCAAAGGTGTGCAGCGAGGCCCACGTGGCCGCCTGGCAAATGTCCTGCAAAGGGACTCCCCGGCCCAGGGCAGTAGTAGCCGCCGTGGCCCGAGTGGAATGGGCCCTCAGCCCAACAGGAGGCTCCTTCCGAGCCAAAGAGTAGCATGCTTTGATGCACAGGACGACCCACCGAGAGATGGTCCGCTTCTGTACCGCCCTTCCCTTCTTCTCACCCACGTAGCCAACAAACAGTTGGTCATCCACCCGGAACTGGCGTGTGCGATCCATGTAAAATGAAAGCGCACGTTTTGGGTCCAGACGATGGAGCCGCTCTTCATCCTTCGAAGGATGCGGAGGCGGGAAGAAGGAGGGCAAGGTGATGGACTGCCCAATGTGAAAAGCAGAGACTACCTTGGGCAGGAAAGAAGGTCTAGTCCGAAGAACCACCTTATCAGGATGAACAGACAAGAAAGGAGGTTTAACAGAAAGAGCCTGGAGCTCACTCACTCTCCTGGCAGAGG
This sequence comes from Lissotriton helveticus, assembly GCF_964261635.1. Lineage (NCBI taxonomy): Eukaryota > Metazoa > Chordata > Amphibia > Caudata > Salamandridae > Lissotriton > Lissotriton helveticus. The sequence goes on along the minus strand of NC_136068.1, from coordinate 1,620,886,152 downwards.
TGATAGCCACCAGGAAGGCCGTCTTTAAAGTGAGAAGACGGAGAGGACAGGAATGAAGAGGCTCAAAGGGAGCGCACATCAGGAAAGTCAGAACCAGGTTCAAGTCCCACTGAGGCATCACGAACGGAGTTGGGGGATACATGTGCGTGATGCCCTTCAAGAATCGTAACACAATAGGGGACTTGAATAAAGATGGCTGATCAGGTAGCCTCAAGAAGGCGGAAAGGGCAGAAAGATAGCCCTTGATAGTGCCCAGAGCAGAGCCCTGCTGGGCAAGGGAAAGGAGGAAGAGGAGAACCTCAGACAGAGGGGCAGAAAGGGGATCCACAGCCTTTGCTGTGTACCATGCCACAAATCTGTTCCACCGGCAGGCGTATACCGACTTTGTGGAGGGACGCCTGGCTGCCAGAATTACATCACAGACTTCAGGAGGCAAGTCAAATGGCCTCAACTGCCGCCGCTCAATCTCCAAGCATGGAGGTGGAGACTGGACAGGTTCGGGTGGAGGACCGTCCCCTGCTGCTGCGACAGAAGGTCCTCCTGAAGGGGCAGGCGGATCGAGGGACCGACTGTCATGCTGAGTAGCTCGGGATACCAGTATCTTCGAGCCCAGTCCGGGGCCACAAGGATAACTTGGGCCCGGTCGCGCCTGATCTTCTTCAGCACTCTGGGCAGAAGTGGTATAGGCGGAAAGGCGTACAACAGACCGCAACTCCACTCGCGCCGAAAGGCGTCGCCGAGCGAGTGCCGTCTTGGAAACTCTAACGCGCAGAACTGATGACATTGCGCGTTCTCTTCTGTGGCGAATAGATCTAACCAAGGCTCTCCCCATTGCTGAAAGAGGCCTCTCGCCAGTCCGAGTTCAGACGCCATTCGTGATCCACCGAGCACCGACGGCTGAGTTCGTCCGCCCTGGCGTTCAGAGAACCTGCCAGGTGTTGAACCGTCAGAGTCACGCCCTGACGTTCCAGCCATTGCCAGAGACGCAGAGCCTCCTGGCAAAGGGTCCACGACCCCACACCGCCCTGTTTGTTGCAGTACCACATGGCGGTGGTGTTGTCCGTGAACACCTGCACTACACTCCCGTTGACAAAGGGGAGGAATGCCTTCAGTGCTAGGCGAATCGCCCGCAGCTCCAACAGGTTGATATGGAGCCGGGACTCCGCCGGAGACCAGATGCCTCTGATCTCCGCCTCTCCCAAGTGGCCACCCCAGCCCTGGAGGGACGCGTCCGTCACAACCACGTGCTCCGGTTGGGGAAGGGAGAGGGATCTGCCTCTGACCCAATCGCGGTCCGTAAGCCACCACTGCAACTGTCTCGCAGTGCCCTCCGAGATCAGGACATGGTCGGATAGGTTGCCCTGATGCTGGGCCCACTGAAACTTCAGGTCCCACTGCAGAGCCCGCATCCGCCACCTGGCGTGATGCACCAGTAGGATGCAGGAGGCCATCAGCCCCAGAAGCCGCAGCGTCAACCTGACCGAAACCCGGAATAACGGCTGAAAGATGGGAATCAGAGCCTGAATATCCCGGACCCGCCGTTCCGGGGGATAAACCCGAAACTGCGCCGAGTCGAGAACCGCTCCGATGAAAAGGAGCTTTTGAGAGGGACACAGGTGTGATTTCGGCACATTGATGGAAAACCCCAGCTCGTGCAGGAGGTCTGCCGTCATCTGAAGGTGGTGGACGACTGTCTGGGGCGAGCCCGCCTTCAACAACCAGTCGTCGAGGTAGGGGAAGACTGAAACCCCTAACCGGCGCAGATGAGCTGCGACCACCGCCATCACTTTCGTGAACACCCGTGGGGCGCTGGTAAGGCCGAATGGGAGCACGATAAACTGAAAGTGCTCCTGGCCTACCGTGAACCGCAGGTAACGCCGGTGGGCCGGCAGGACGGGGATGTGAAAATACGCATCCTGCAAGTCCAACGCTACCATCCAGTCTTGAGGGTCTAGAGCAGCCAAGACCTGAGCCAAAGTCAACATCTTGAACTTCTCCTTCCGGAGGAAGCCGTTGACGTTCCGTAGGTCCAAGATAGGACGGAGGCCTCCCTTGTCCTTCTTGGGCACCAGAAAGTAGTGGGAGTAGCAACCACACCCTACTTCTGGCCCAGGAACGCGCTCGATGGCCCCCTTGGCCAAGAGGGCCGTAACTTCCTCCTGCAGAAGTGTCAAGTGGTCCCCCGACACACGGTGGTTCTGCGGTGGCATGGCTGGAGGAGTGGACTCGAAGGGGAGGGCGTAGCCCCTTCGAACGAGCTGCAGCACCCACCTGTCCGATGTTATCGCGCGCCAGCGGGAGTGGTGATGGCGAACCCTGCCACCCACTGGCGTCACGTGAGCCCGAAAGCTCGGACTAGGAAGGCTTGGATGCAGCAGCGGGGGGAGGCGTGGACTGACCTCGCCGCTGGCCTCTACCGCCACCACGGCGGAAACCACGGCCGCCACCGCGCTGGGGAGCGTTCTGCGGCGCGTGGCTGGCAGCACGTGTGGGACCGCCCCTCCCTTGGCCACGAAAGGGGCGAAACGAACCCGTCTGCTGGCGCTGGGTCGAAAGACCCAAGGACTTGGCCGTGACCCTGGAGTCCTTGAAGCGCTCCAGCGCGTGGTCCGCTTTGTCACCAAACAGGCGACTGCCATCAAATGGCATGTCCATGAGTGTATTTTGGACGTCTGGCGAGAAGTTGGCAGATCTCAGCCAAGCATGGCGACGAATCGCCACCGTCGTGGACATAGCCCGTCCCAGCGAGTCGGTCGTGTCCAGACCACAACGGATCGAGTACCGCGCCGCATCCCGGCCTTCAACCAAGGCCCGGGTGAGCTTGTCCCGCACTTCCTGGGGGCATTGCGGCAAACACTCCTCGACCGTATCCCACAGGGAGTGGGTGTAGCGGCCCAAGAGGCACGCGGTATTACAAGACCGCAGTCCAGCGCTCAAAGAGGAAAAGACCTTTTTTGGATAGGAAGGCAGGGTCGTCCGAGCACGGACGGTGACGCCTGGCAACGTTCCGGTCAACCGGTGCACCGGAAGCGGGCCTGGACCAGGTGCCCAAAAGGACATCCGTCAGGGCCTCATTAAACGGCAGCAGAGGCTCCTGGGGGCATGACTGCGGTTTAAACACTTCGGTCAGAATGTTCGGCTTGACCTTCGCGACAGGGAGCTCAAGGCTCAAGGCCTTGGCAGCCCTCATCAGGACCACCGAATAGGCAGCACCTGCCTCAGACGCCACAGGGGTCGGGGAGACAAACCCAGGGTTGGGCGACTCGTCCAGACCACTGGCATCACCCAGATCACCTACCCAGTCCACATCATACTGGCAGGCACGGGATAAAGGGTCCTCAGACCCCTCCCAACCCTCTCCATACTCGTCCTCATCGCCGTATTCTGGATCGACGATATAGACCTCGGGGTCAATGGGCCCCATCGGCGCCGGATCCGGCGTCGGACGACGCCGGTCCGACTCCGCGTCAGGAGTCAGAGGGGGAATGGGGGTGGCGCCGCGTGGTGTCGGCGCCGGGGACCCAACGCCGGCCGGAACCGACGACGGAGTCGCTGCACCGCGCGGAGGCGGTACCACGGGTTGGCCCAAAGGAACCGACGCCGGAGAGGCCGGTAGACCAGCCGGCGACGAACCTGAGGGGCCCAGCGGCGCCGGGGCCGGAGCCACCGGCGGCGTCGAGGCAGGAGCACCCGAACCGCTCGGGCCCCCAGACGGGACCGACGGGCCCGCAGGCGCCGTAGGCCCCGCCGGAGGAGACCTCGCCCTCATAGCTATGAGGAAGGCCTCGATCTCCTCACGCGACGCGCCTTCCCCAGGGACCGACGGGTATGGGGCAGACAGCGTCGGCGACCCACGCGGGCCCGCGTGGGTGGGGCCACCCGAGCCCCCGGCCGCATCACGCGGGCGTCGGGGGTACGATGACGACGCCCCGACTTCTTACGCTTACCTGACGAACCGGAGGAATGGTGGCGACTCCCGGAGCGCTCATGGCGGCTCCGCGATCGTTCCTTCGACCGCTCCCTCGACCTCCGACCGGACCGGGACCGCTCTCGACGCGGGGCCGACACACGGAGCTCGAGAAGCTTGCGGGACCGCTCCCGCCTAGCTTTACCAGTCAAGGCCCGACAGTCGACGCAGGACTCCACGTCGTGGTCCGCGCCCAGACACCGGAGGCAGAGTCGATGGTGGTCGGTGACCGACATCAGGCGGTCGCACTCGTCGCAACCCTTGAAACCGGGCATCCTACCGGCACCGTAGAAGATTAAGTAGTTAACAAGAAACTTGGTCAAAAGACCGGAGTACTGCTCTTCGGATCTGCGCTAACTGGCGCGGAAAAAAGAAGAACTGACGTCAGCGCGCGGAGGCGGCGTCTATATACTTCAGCGACGTCATCACGGCGCACGACGCCGACGACGCGGAGCCGCAGGGGACGCCTGCAGACGACGCCTACCGACGCGCAGGGGTACTGCTACGCAAAAGTTTCCGGATCCAGACTGACGCCTGGGGATATTCTAAGGTAAGGAATCTAATACTAACCTGTTTCTTTCAGATATGCCAGCCACAGAACTTCACAGATGGATCACCAACTGTGCAGGCAAGCCTGCATCCCTACGTAAACCCGACAGACACCGCCCCAGTAAGGCCACCTGGTTCACTGACGACCTCCAAGAATCCAAAGGCACCTGCAGACGTCTAAAGAAGAATTTCAGAAACAGCAAATCCTCAGAAGATTGCATTACCTACAAGAACGCCATGACAGAATACCACCAACGCATCAGATCCACCAAAAAAGCCTTCATCTAGAACAAGATCCTCACTAACTCCAGGAACTCAAAGGAACTCTTCAGCATCATACAGGATTTCACTAAACCTTCAGCGAAACCACGGACATCACCCCCTCCCAGGACCTCTGCAACAATCTCTGCCCCTACTTCCATCTGAAAATCAAGTGCCTCTATGACAACTTCAACGACCAGACACCTGCCTCCAAAACTACTCCCTCTTCCAGCAACGCCAGCCAACCCACCATCTCCTTCTGTACCCCAGTAACCACTGGAGACACTGCATCGACCATGAAAGGCATTCACTCAGGAGCACCAATGGAACCCTGCTCTCTGCACATCTTCCACAGAGCTGCCGCCGCCATGGCACCCAAACTACGACGCACCGTCAGTGCCACCATCAAAATCAGCACCTTCGCCGATGACTGGAAACACAAAGTCAGGCCCCTACTCAAGAAGCCCTCAGCAGATCCTACGGACCTCAAGAACTACCAACCCATCTCCCTCCACCCCATTGCGGCCAAAGTCACCGAGAAGGCATCAATGTGCAACTAAAGAAATTCACTTGAAGAGAACTCCATCCTCGAAACCTCCCAATCCGGATTCCGCAGCAACCATAGCACTGAGACCGCTCTAGTGGCTGCTACAGATGACATACGCACCCTCCTTAACGAAGGACACACTGCAGCTTTGATCCTACTCGACCTCTCTGCAGCCTTCGACACCGTCTCCCACCGCACACTCACTGCCAGACTCCACGAAGCTGGATTACAGGGAACTGCCCTCAACTGGCTCTGCTCCTTCCTCACTGGTAGAACCCAAAGAATCAGACTTCCACCCTTTCTCTCCAAACTCACAGAGATCAACTGCGGAGTACCCCAAGGATCGTCACTCAGCCCCATACTCTTCAACATCTACATGGCCCCCCTTGCACGCCATTGTCAAACATCACAGGCTCAGCATAGTATCCTACGCCGACAACACCCAGCTCATCCTCTCCCTCACCAAGGACCCCATCACCACCTGACTCAACTTCCCGGATGGAATGTAGGACGTTGCATCCTGGATGAGCAGCCGTTGCGTGAAGGTCAACTCGGAGAAGACAGAGGTCCTCATGCTCGAACCCTCGTCGTCCGCATGGGACAGCACCTGATGGCCCACCGCCCCCTGCAGCCCCCATGGACCATTCCCGGAACCTCGGAATCGACTCCTCCCTCTCCATGACCTGACAGGTCAACGCTGTTCCCTCCACCTGTTTCAACATCCTTCGCATCTTTCGGAAGAAATTCAAATGGATCCCCCCCGAATCAAGGAAGACGGTCACCCATGCACTCATGACCAGCAGACTGGACTACAGAAAAGCCCTCTACACCAGGATCAACAAGTCACTGCTCCACAAACCCCATCCCATACAGAACACTGCAGCCAGACTCGTCCTTAGCATCCATCGACATAAACACATCACCCAACATCTGCGAAACCTCCACTGGCTCCCTGTCGAGAAGAGAGTAACTTTCAAGATACTCACCTATGCCTACAAATGACTCCACAACACCGGACCCTAATATCTCAATGATAGAATCTCCATCCATGTACCCAAGTGAAACCTCTGATCTTCCAATCTCGCCCTCGCCAAACCACTGCGCACACGCAGAGCAAGACTGGGTGAGCACTTTCTCCTACATCACGGCCAAGATCGGGAACAAGCTCCATATTGCCCTCAGGCATGCCTCCACCCTGCACATCTTCAGGAAGACCCTCAAGTCCTCACTCTTCGACTGAACGGAGCTGCTCCCTCCCCCCAGTGCCTTGGGACCCTCACCGCTGAGTAGCACACTACAAAATTCCCTGATTGATTGGATAAAGTTTCAGAAAGGGGATCAACGTTGAGGGAAGCACATCATGACTGTTAGATTTGGGGATCTCTAGTTGGCACAGGTAGGTACCCTCTCCTCTAGTCAGGACAAGAGGATTACACTCCCAAAATAACCCCTGCTCGCCCTCTAGGCTGCGTGACGCAAGCAGTCAAGGCTTATTTCAGTGGCGATGTAAGTTAAGTAGTTGTGACCACATACAGTAACCCAGTGACAACACTACATATGGACACCACAAAGGTTTTATATAAAAAATAAGTAGACTTTATATAGAATGTAGGAGAGTAGGGTCTGCTATCCTATGGTCACCCCATTTTTTTACTTTTTGCTTCACTGTTTTTTTTTGTGGCTGTGGGCCTGCTAATCAGACCCACAGCCCTGCTGTTCTCTCTCTAAATTCACACCATGTACTTTAGGTACATCACCAATTGGGATTGGGTCACCTTGTGAGCCCCTGTACAGTGTACTATAGGTACCCAGGGCATAGGTGCATCCAAGGCCTACCAGGGGCTGCAGCATATCTTTTGCCACCCCTGGCTGGCCATCCAAACTGACACAACTGGCTGATCACTAAGCTGGGTCAAGGTCGTGTAATCACCCCTTGCTTAGGCATAGTATTCCTATATCTAACCTTATAATCTAGACACATATGCACCTATAAGTCACTCCTATGGCAGGTCTTAACAATCCTTGAGGCAGAGTGCTTGGTTTTATGTGAGATGGTGCTCTAGCATGAGCTGAGCCTGTCTGCAGCTTTCGGAACCATGTCCTTATAGCTGTTCTAGGATATTGCCATACCATATACTCTTAAGTGCATTATAATCCTCGCGGTTATTGCTAACTTTGGATTGGCTTTATCAAAACATGTCGTGTAAGGTGTCATATGCTTTGGAATACTACCTCCTTCGCCAATTCTGGCGACGGGGGTAGGATTCCACCTTTCTAGAGGGAGAAGATATGTTACTTTCCTTAAACCCGGTTAAAGTTAACCAGAGCCTCAGCATCACAAAATGGATGCTGCTGCCACAGACACAAGTCTAACCTCCTGCTGCTGGGAGCCCTTCCAGCGAGGGAGGCTTGGACAATAGGTTTCCTGTCACAGGGAGGTGCTAGCACCACCCCAGATAGGAGATAGTGGATTGGGGCAGGGAGGGCTTAATGAAACGAGACACTGTGTGGGGCACACAAGGTGTCCCATGCATAGTCCAGTTCAAACCAGTGCTGGGGCACTCCAGCCCCAGCTCTGGCGCGAAACTGGACAAAGCGAAAGGGGTGTAACCACCCCCTTTCTGGGTCCCACCCATAGGAGGGACCTAGCAGGTAATCCAGCCCCTTGATTTGGAATAAAGGTAGGAGCTGTGTCCCAAGGCTTTAGATAATCCTGACTGAAACTCTGATACGAAAATCTGGACCCTTCGACATCCTACTCGATGTAGAAGACTGAAGAATCTCCCTTGTGGTCAAGGAGTGACCACCCTGTGCAAGCAGGCACCATCAAGCGCTCAACGGTTTGCTTTGTTGTTGCTCCTGCCGGAGCTCTAACGACAGAGACCGACAGGAACCGGACTTCCAGACATCCAACAGCCCGATCCACAGCCACAGCAAAGCTGAGACCCGTGGAGGCGACGAGAGACGTGGGACCGGCCATCTTGGAAAGCCAGAGAAGTGCTTTCTGTGCAGCTCCTGAGGCACCCTCGAAGCTGTGCATTGGGGATTGAGAAGCCCCAGCCCCGAGCATCCCTTGCACCGAAGATCACCTCTCCACACTCACCGAGTGCTGCGTGGGGCCCTTTTGCATTTTCCTGCTCGACGCGTCTGTCCGGTCACTTGCCCGTTGGCTAGTGGCCTCTGTGACGACGAACTCTCGAATTTTTAATGCTGGTCTGGTTGCTCCAGACTGGCCCTTGCTCCCCTGAAAAGGAGCAGCCCATCAGACCTTGCTGGTCTGATCCAGAAGCCATCTTTGATTCCTGTGTGGGTTGCATTTGCCAAGGCCTGTTGACTCCTAATCGAGATCCGACACCACCAACAGCGAGAGCCTTTGAGGGACAGTCCGTGCCCAGCTCCTTGTCGTCGTCGACACCTCCTGGTCCACGTGGCAGCGGAGACAAGCTTCACGACATCACCTGATCGCAACCCGACATCGCCTGGTTCCTTCCTGGACCCTTCCTGGTCACTGGCTAGTGACCCAGACTCTGTCCCCTCTGCTTTCAGGTACTCTACATCTTCGATCCACCCTTTGATCCAAACGGACTCTTCTCTCCTGGTCGCCTGCAGCATCTTTTCTCCAAGGCTCCATAGAACTCCACGACGAAACCCGACACACTTTGACACCAATGCACCCGCTTCCTGTGGGTGAGGTAACGAGAGTACTGCGGTGCTCCTGTAGTGATTTACATCCCTAGTGTCCTAGTTTTAAGTGGTTAAGTTCTAGTCCAATCGGAAGACTTACAAATCTGCAACTTTCTAACTTTACGCACCCATTGACTTCTATTGGTGCACGCGTGTGCATTTAGACACTGCACCCGCATCCTGTGGGCCTCCTACGTCCTAACTTCTGTTAGTCCAGTGTAGCCCCAGCGATTCTGAAGGCCCTAGGCCTTACCATTGTTCGTGACGTGGTACTTATACCACTATTTTAGTATATGGTTTTACGGGCCACCAGGGCCTATCCATATTTGTGCAACTTTTGTATGTTGTATTAAGTTACTTGTTATACGCTTGTGCTCCTGTGCTCATTAAGAGTTAAGGGGATCTATTAAAAAATAAATACATATATATTTTGAACATATAACCTGTGTGGTGTCCTTTCATTTGGTATTAAAAGGTTTGCATATGGTAAAACAGCTGGCTTCATATGCCCGCTTGAGTTTAGCCTAAGACTGCTTTTGTCCATGCTACCACTAGGATAGCTGGTCTATAAGGTTGACTTTACAACCATCACCATAAGGGTTGTTTGGACTGGTGCAAGGTGCTCACTAGAATAGTGAACATCATATACCAGGCCAACTTCTCACATAGAGTTACCACAACACCATAAACGACAAAAATACACACTATGATTATTAAGTTGATAGATTCAAGCTTAGATCAGTTCAGTTCTTAGATGCGACACTCTGCGTCAATGTACCCTAAGTTGTGCTGCGCTACCACGACAAGCAATGTTGCAGCAATGGGAAATGCGGCAAAGTCAGGTGCAAAGAAATAAAGACGTGAAGATCTTCCAGATGTGGCACGCTTCTCGGGGATGCGAGAAGCTCTCAGTACGATGCGTGGACCTCAGCGGCGACATCCAAGATGTGACGGCAGCAGCTCCAGTGGTGATGCTCTTCTCCCATGATGCGTGAAACTTCCACTCGATGCGACAACTACAGTGGTGACATCCAAGATGCGACGGCAGCAGCTCCGATGGCGGCGCGCTTCTCAGGGGATGTGAGGTGCTCTTGGTCGATGCGGTGCAATGCGACAGTTCCAGCGGCGACATCCTCCTTCGGAGTTGCGACGGCAGGCACAGCGACGGCGACGCGCTTCTTCTCGTTGAGTCGCGCTTCCAGCTCCTTGCGACACGCAATTCCTCAGAAGGCCCAAAACAGCAGCAGGCCCTTCCAAAAGAACTCTGGGGAGCTGGGGGCTGAAGTCTGTTGTCCCTGAGACTTCAGCAGGAGGCAAGCTCTTCTCCAAGCCCTTGGAGATCCTTCACAAGTTGAAAGCAAAGTACACATAGTTCCTTTCTCGTTCCTTTGGCAGTAAGGCAACCACTGCAGGCCAGTCCTCCAAGCAGCACATTAGCTTGGGAAGTCTCTCCTCAGTTTCTTCAGGTTCCTCTCCTCAGTAAAGGTTTCTTCTTGTAGTCCAAAGTGATCTAATTTCATGGGATCAGGGTCCCAATATTTATACCCCAAAATCCTTTGTTCTCTGAGGGGAGAGGGGCCTCTGCCCAGTCCAAACCAGTTCTGAAGAACTCTGTTTAGCAGACTTCTCCTTTCCTTTCACAGTGCAGGGCATGCACATCAGACACCCCACAGGAGGTGAAGCCAGCATTGTGGAAGGCAAGTACAGACCTGGAGCACTTTGTTTACAGGACTCCTTCTCTTCTTTCAGTGTGCAGGGCAGAGACATCAGCCGCTCCCGAGGGGGTGGAGCCAGCATTGTGGAAGGCAGGCACAGCCCTATTCAAGGTTCAGGTGCAACTCCTCCCTCCCATCTAAATACAGATCTCTCTATTCACCACTGGGGGACTCAGCCTGTCTCCTGGAATTCCCCAGTCCTGTCACTCACAAAACCGGACATAGGAATACACAAACTAGCAGAGGCAGGTTTGAATGGTTAGACAAGCAAATACCTACTTTCTAAAAGTGGTATTTGCAAACACAGAATATTAAAATTAACTTTACTAAAAGATGTATTTTATTATCCTGGGTCCAGGCATACTAAACTCCAATTTCTACCATGTTCGCTGAGACAGTTAGGATTATAAAATGTAATAACTCTAACAGCCCATTCTGGCCTATGGCGAACAGGAAGCCTTGCAATAGTGAAAAATAAAAATGGCTGTAATTCACTATTAAGACATGCCACACACAACAGGGCTTGTCCTACCTTATACTTACAATGCACCCTGTCCTTGGGCCTACCATAGGGGTGACTGATATGAAGAAAAGGGAAGGTTTAGGGACTGGCAAGTGGGTGCACTTGCCCAGTCAGCATGACAGTACACATTTTACAAGGCTGCTTCTGTGGGTGGCACAACCAGTGCTCCAGGCCCACCAGCAGCATTTGGATTACACGCCCTGGCACACGCAGTGCACTAGACTAGGGTCTGACAAGTAAACCTAAATAGCCAAACATGGAACCACTGATTAGTACATCAATTTACAGAAGGGAGCACTTGCACTGTGGCACTGAATAGCAGTGGCACAGTGCCCAAAGCATCCAACTTCAGCAAAAATACATGAGGCAACAGCAAAAATGGAAGGGAGACCCACGCCAATGGTGCCAGGTCTAACAATGACACAAACGTATCCCATTGGCAGTCGTATACCGACTTGGTGGCGGTACGCCTGGCTCACAGAATAACATCACAGACTTCCGCAGGAAGGTCGAAAGATGTCAACAATCGCTACTCAATCTCCACTCATGAAGGTGGAGAGTGCGCAGGTTCAGGTACAGGACCCTCTCATTTTGCTGTGACAGAAAATCCTTTCAAAGAGGAAGCCTGACTGGAGGACCAATGGTCATGTTCAACAGCTTGGGATACTAGACTATCTTTGTCCAATCCAGAGCCACAAGAATGACTTCGGCCTGGTCGTTCCTGCTTTTCTTGAAAACTCTGCGCAGGGGTAGTATTGGCAGAAAGCCATAAAGGAGGGTGGAGCCCCGTTCGATACAAAAAGCCTTTCTGTGCAAGAATTGCCTTGGAAACTCAAGTGCACAAAACTGCTGCAGTGGCTAACAGATCTAATCAAGGCTCTCCCCACTTCTGAAAGAGACCTTGTACCATCACCGGACGGAGATGCAATTTGTGATCCACTAGACATCTTCGGCTGTGTTTATCCACTCTGGCATTCAGAGAGCCTGCCAGTTGTTGCACCATCAGAGAAATGCCCTGATGTTCTAGCCATGTCCGGAGACGCAGGGCCTCCTGACAGAGAGTCCACAACCCCAACCCACCCTGTCTGTTGCAGTACCGCATGGCAGTGGTCTTGTCCATGAACACCTGTTCCAGTCTTCCCCTAATCGAAGGAAAAAAGGCTTTCAATGCCAAACGAAACACCCAAAATTTTAACAAGTTGATGAGCTCGGCGAATTCCGCCAGAGACAAGAGTCGCCTGATTTCTACCTTTCTAAGATGGCAGCCCCAGCACAGGGGTGACGCATCTGTCGCTACAGTCAGATTTGGTTGGAGAAGGTAGAAGGGTCTGCCACTGACCCAATCGCGGTCCGTTAGACACCACTGCAGATCTTTTGCAGTTCCCTTTGAGAACTGGACCATGTCAGAGAGATTCCCCTGTGCTGCTGCCACTGGGCCATCAAGTCCCACCGCAGTGCCCGCGTATGCCAACGGGCATGAGTAACAAGTAGGAGGCTATGAAGCCCAACAGCCTCAGAGTCAGTCTCACTAAAATCTAAGATAGAGGCTGAAACATCAGAATTATAGCCTGAATATTCTGGATTCACCTCCTGGTAGGACAGTCCTGAAACTGCACTGTGTGGCCAGAACAGCTCTAATGAAAGAAAGCTCAGAGAGAAAGGAAGGTGCAACTTTCGTACATTGTTAGTGAACCTCAGTGAGTGCAGGAGATTTGCTGTAGTCTGATGTGGTAGGCGACTGCCTGGGGTGAGTTCGCCTTCAACAGCCAATCGTCGAGGTAGGGAAGACTGGAACGCCTGACCTCCACAGATGAGCTGCAACCACCACCATCACTTTAGTGAACACCTGAGGGGCACTGGCAAGGCCAAAAAGGGTGCACAGAAAACTGAAAGTTCTCTTGGCCCACCATGAATCTCAGGTAATAGCTGTGGGCAGGCAGGCAGGCAGGCAGGCAGGCAGGCAGGCAGGGGATGTGGAAATAAGGGTCCTGCAAGTCCAACACTACCATCCAGTCTCCTGGATTCAGGACACAAAGGACTTGTGTGAGCGTGAGCATTTTTAACTTCTCCTTTTTCAGGAAGATGTTGCAAATGCACAGGTCTAGTATATGACAAAGTCCTCCATCTACTTTAGCACCAGAAAGAAAGGAAATAACAACCATGACCTACTTCTGATGTTGCTCCGTCCATCACCACCCCCTTTTGTACTACTTCTGATGTAGGCACCCTCTCTATCGTTCCCTAGGCCAAGACAGCAATTTATGTTTCAATGTCTGGTATTCTAAATTACATCATAAAAAGATATGGTGCAAATATCAAAGGACAGGAAATAAGCCCTCAGAAGCAATCCTGAAAATCTGTTTCCAGTGTTAAGACAGGAGGTGAAAGGCTGGGGTTAAAGGCCAGTGCAACTGCATTCTGTTAAGAAAACCATTTTCTATACATATTACAGTGAATGCACCTGATAACTTTACTTGTGCAGCCCCATTCTACATTGACTCTGCACAGAACATCACCGTTAAGGCACAGCAAAGTGTGTCATATGTTTAGGAACAATTCTATATGTTGTTGACGAACAATTCAAACTTATGGGAGTTATCAGTTTTGCTGATCCCTAACGTTATGAAATGGAGTGGTAAACGAGTAAGACAATGAGAATCTGAAAGTGGTGCTAGAAAATAAATTGTCAAGTGAAAGCAGCACATTATGAGTTTTCCAAATTACATTTACCAGCATACTTAGCTGTACTTGCTCTATGTAAGCTGAACTTTTGAAAGCCTACAAACACACTGAAGTGCATGTCAATTTGCATTCGATGATTGGATACGAATGAGGAACCTGTGCAGCAAAGCTGTAGAAATCATAGAAAGAGCATCCAATGTCACAAGAACATTAGGAGGCACTGGAGTTTCTCTTCCAAAGAAAAAGTTACTTACCTTTGGTAACAATATATCTGTAAGAAACATATATTAGTTATGGATTCCTTACCTTCGAATTATCCCCAGGTGTCAGACTGGATCCGTAGAATTTTTTTTCTTCAACAGTACACCGGCGCGTCAGTAGGTGGCGTCGGTCGGCTCAGCGTTTGTCGTTGGCGTCATGATCGCCGGAATGACGTTGCGGTATCTACTTAGATGCCGCCCCTGCGTGCTGACGTCATTTCTTTACATTACACTCCTCGCCAGAAGTGCAGAGCCATGCAAGACACTGACCACTGGTGCACCAAAATAGGACCCTGAAAGGAAGTCCCTTACTCTAGAAGTCAGTTCGCAGAATGAGGAGGATGGGTGGGGTGGTAAGGAATCCATAACTAATATATGTCTCTTATAGATATATCGTTACTGAAGGTAAGTAACTTGTTCATCTGAAAGAGACTATTAGTTATGGATCCCTTACCTTAGAATAGATACCCCAGCAATACCAACTCCAGAGGTTGGTCTGCTAACTGAGGGCCCGATTCACAGAACTAACTTAAGACAATATCCTAAACTTACTACTTTTGGTATTCACAGAAGTTAGGATTTTGTCTTAAGTTTGTCTTAAGACAGACTTAGGACAGACTTAAGTTAGGATTTTGTCTTAAGTTTGTCTTAAGACAAACTTGAGACAAAATCCTAACTTCTGTGAATACCAAAAGTAGTAAGTTTAGGATTTTGTCTTAAGTTAGTTCTGTGAATTGGGCCCTATGTTCACCAGAAAGTCCTGGAGAACTGAACGGCCAAAAAAGTTGTCTCTCTGGACTTGGCTGTCCAGGCAGTAATGTTTGGTGAACATGTGCAATGAAGCCCACATGGCTGCATGGCAGATGTCATGAAGGGGGACTCCACATCCCAAAGCAGTAGTGACTGCCGTTGCCCTGGAGCTTCCTTTTTCACTAAGGAATAGCACATTTTGATGCAAAGAATGACTCATCGAGAGATGGTCCGCTTTTGCATAACCCAACCTTTCTTGGCGCCCACATAGCCAACAAAGAGCTGATCGTCCACCCAGAATTATTTTGTGCGATCCAGATAGAATGAAAGCGCATGTTTTGGATCCAGATGGCGGAGCCTCTCCTCCTCTTTAGAAGCATGCGGGGCGGCAAGAAGGTGGGCAAAGTGATGGTCTGTCCTATGTGGAAAGAGTTAACCACTTTGGGAAGAAAAGAAGGTCGAGTTAGAAGGACAACCTTATCCCGATGAACAGCCAGGAAAGGAGGTTTGGAAGAAACAACCTGACGCTCACTCACCCTGCGAGCAGAGTTGATGGCAACCAAAAAGGCAGTTTTCATTGTCAAAAGCCTGAGAGGACAGTTATGTAGCAGCTCGAAAGGAGTGCACAAAAGGTGGGTCAGAACAAGATTCAAGTCCCACTGGGGCATTAAGAAAACGATTTCCAATAGGGGACTTGAAAAGAGAAGGTTGATCTGGAAGGCGAAGAAAGGCCGAAAGATAGCCCTTGAGAGTTCCCAGAGCAGAGCCCTGCTGGGCCAAGGAAAGAATAAAAAGGAGAC
Source organism: Lissotriton helveticus (assembly GCF_964261635.1). NCBI lineage: Eukaryota > Metazoa > Chordata > Amphibia > Caudata > Salamandridae > Lissotriton > Lissotriton helveticus. The sequence continues at coordinate 1,620,870,414 of NC_136068.1, read as the reverse complement.
CATCTGAAAGGGGATACAGAGCCTTTGCTGTGCACCATGCCACAAATGTGTTCCATCTACAGGCGTATACCGTTTTGGTGGAGGGACGCCTGGCTGCCATGCTAACATTACAGACTTCGGGAAGAAGGTCGAAAGCTGTCAACTGCCTCCGCTCAATCTCTACGCAAGGAGGTGGAGGCTGGATAGGTTCAGGTGGAGGACCTTACCCTGCTGCTGCGACACAAGATCCTTCCGAAGGGGCAGTCTGATCGGAGAATCGATGTACGAGTTACTTACCTTCGGTAACGATGTATCTGTAGAGACGTTGTCTAGCCAGAGATTCCTTGACCTAAAATTATCCCCAGGCGTCAGACTGGATCCGACGCCACACGACCTCGCCCTGACATCGTCCACGGACGTGACGTCAGGAAGGTCATATAAGTTCCTCCCGGCGAGCTGATATCAGTTTTCTTCGAAGAAACTTTTCCGCTGCAAAACGCGGAGCCACCAACAAAACTGTAAAAGTATGGGAGCAGTGTGCGAAGAAGGAAAAATCCGTAAAACAAAGAAATCGGATGATGCACAACATCATCATGAAGGACAGTGTCAGACACTGTATACCAATAGACTAAGAAGTAAAGGCAGAGTATCAATCTGAGAAACAACCCTGCAAAGCGAAGCAGAGACCCTCCAAAGAGGCTAAGTAACAAGGGAAGAATGTCCCGACAGACAACAGAAAGACTGCCATTACAACGCAGAACTGTGCCGGCCAACAAGGGTGGAGCACAAGAAGAACAATCCACTGCTAGATGACTTTACAAAGAATGCCGCTTTCCCCTGTAGAGATCGTAGGGACGAGGCCCAACAGATCCCAAAGAAGGCGACTGCAGAGGAGACAAGAAACCCTAACCCGACGGAGGAGGTGGGAGGGAGGGAAAGAACAGGAGAAGACCCCATACTGGAGGGACCAGAGTGGAGGAATACAGAGAAAGGAAAAAAATAAATCCCCTTTGAAGGCGAAGCGAAAAGCACCGTTCCACCGGAAGAGAAGCCACACAGAGGGAGGCGGCTGCAGAAGGCAAAGTCTGAGAGGGTCACACCAACTTGAGCACCCTGGATAAAGACCAGTGCCAACTGAAAGGAGGCAAGGTGGAGAACCCCACCTGCAAAGGACCTCGCAGAATGGGGAGGATGGGTGGGCGTTAAGGAATCTGCGGCTAGACAACGTCTCTACCAGATACATTGTTACCAAAGGTAAGTAACTTGTACATCTAATAGAGACATCTAGCTGCAGATTCCTTAACTTAGAATAGATACCACAGCCATATCGTAAGGGGGGAGGTGGGTCTGCGACAGAACAACAAAAAGTGCCCGACAGCACTGAGCCGGCAACAGGGTGACGGACAATGGGGAAAGCTGTGGCGGTGCAGCCAATCAGCAGCCCAAGCAGCTCGGAAGAGCAAAAGACAATGGGAGGCAAAGGCACCACAAGACGACCCGTAGGGCGCGAGACCACACCTGTGTGAATACGGGATGGAATGACAGCCATATCCCAGAACAGAAGAGAGAGTTCATAATGAAGGAAGGAAGAAGAACTACTCCCAGAGCCCAAAGGTGCGCTAAGTTGGCACCAACCAAGATCAAGAGGACAATATAGTGTGACATAATCAGAGCCAACCCTGCGGGCCTACGCAAGGGAGGCTGGACAGGCAGCAGTCAGGAAGCAAAGGGCAAGATGCAGGAACTGAGCAACGTCCCAAAAGCACAGGCGTGAAACATAAGACACGCCAAGTGCAAAACTCAGTCACTAGAAAGCGTAGTTAAGACAAGTACGGAAATGCCCAACAAGGCAATTTGAAGGCAAGGGGAAGAACGCACCCAAAGGGAGACTGAGATGCAAGGCACAGCTCCCAGGACGACCCCCAGAAGAGGAACTGTCCCGCAGGCACCCCAGACACTGATAAATGCAAGGCACAGCACCCGGGATGACCCTCAGAAGAGGAACTGTCACGCAGGCACACCAGACACTGATAAGCCACATCTGAAGGGTGTGTTATCCGGGGCACCGAAGGTGCCTATCAGAACTGTGAATAAGTGCACGCAGAGCTGTGGAGAACAACATCAGCTCCCCGGAACCACCACCTCCAACCGGGAGGAGAAATGCATCCCCACAGAAGAGAAGGACTGTTCAGTACATGACCGGGACAGAAAAACCCCCCCAAGAAGAAGAGCATCCAGAAGAGGAGGCTCACCCCAGGGAGCGGAACCATGGGAACCCCTGGTGCCGAAGCAGCATGAAAAGGCACCCAAGTGTATTATAAAACGTGCAAAGGAAAACGCCGCCGTGCAGAACGATGGCAAACCTGAGTACAAGGCACCCAACTGCTCCCCGAAAAACGGGGCTATAGAACCAGACCTAGCAGAGCGAAGGTGTATAAAAAGGGTTCCCAGTGGTCAGCAACATGTGGGCATATATAGAAAGGAAGCGCCACGAGACCAACGCAGCTGCGGGCACTATAGCAGGAACCCGCCTAATGCACCGGTGGCAGCCTCGGAAGAAGCGTGTTGAAACACACTGAAAAGAGTTAGTAACAAGGAAAAATACCTCTAGAACAGGAGTATAAGTCACACACACCAGGCGCAAGCAGGGCAAGACCTGTGGCATGTGGGAGGCAGTGCCAGAAGGCACAACACGGAAAACCGCCCAATCTGTAAGATAATACCGCCAGGAGATGGGGGGGGGGGGCGAAGGGACCTCCACGCTCAGCTGGTGCGGAGCAGAGCTACACAATAGCATACAGGTACCCAACCTGGGGTATATCACTCCCCTAAGAAAAAACAGGGGAACACCTCTTAGGGTAAACCACAGTCAGAGGTCAAGAAATAAACAACCTGTGGAGCACCGCCACAGTCGGCTTACTGTCAGCCCAAAAACGCGCAGTCCAACTTGTGGACGCTGAATGAAAGTTGCAAAAAGAAAGGAGGGGTAGCCCCCCCAGGATAAGACGACCTGAGACCTGCCAAGTACAGGCCTTGGGTGGGGGGCGAAAGCCCGCAAGGAGGCGCTGAACCACTGAGTCGGCATGGGTATTAAACAAAAGGACTCCAACTAAAAGGCAGGTCAACAAGGCGCTCCTGAATATTCTCTGGGAAGACACCATCCCGCAACCAAGCATGGCGGCGTAGTGCAAGAGAACCGGCCATAGCCTGGTCTAAGGATTCTGAGGTATCCAGGGCCGACCGGATAGTAAATTCTGCCAGATTGCGTCCGTCACGGATACGATGAAGGAGGTCAACATGAGCGCCCTCAGAGGTGGAAGAGAGTAGAGACTCTGCAGAGTCCCAAAGGGCAGAAGTATCGAGCCAAGACACAGACTGTATTGAGGGAGCGCAGAGCCGTACTAGTGGAGGCGAAAATATTACGACCCCACGACTCCAGCCATCTGGACTTCCGGGAGGGAGGAAGCAGCAGCGGAGGCAAGGAAGGAAAGGCAGTTTACAAATCGGGTCGTTCAGGGCAGGGCGGTGGCGATGCATGATGGAACGAGCCACCTGATCACCTAACGCCGGCCAAGCCCAGGTCCCCAGAAGGGCATCATAAAGGGAGGTTTCGAAAGGCAGAAGCTGCTCTAGATTCCCCGAGCCGTGGTGGAGAATATCCAACAGGGGGTCAACAGGCAGGGGAACTGGAGGGGACTGCATACGCAGAATGCAGGCGTCCATTGAAACAACCCTCATAAATGCCACACCAGCCTCTGTAGACCTCCGAGGAGGGGACAGGCGAGCCGAAAGTAGCTTCATCCTGCACTCCCACCAGGGCTTCGGCTTCAGTTGTTGGCAGGCATCACAATCCGTCAAGTTGTGGTGTTCGCCCAGAAACCACATGCAGATAAGGTGTAGGTCCGTCGCTGACATTTTCCGCGAACAGGAGGCACACGTCTTAAAGCCCAAAGGCATCGCACACTGTTCCAGATGCAAAGCGTCAAAAGGGGCCTAAAAACAGGTCAGAGGAACCTCTTACTCCGGATCCGCTTTGCATGTGGAAAAGAAGGAAACTGACGTCAGCGCGCCGGAAGGGACTTATATGACCTTGCTGACGTCAGGTCCGTGGACGACGTCAGGGCGGGGTCGTGTGGCGCTGTCCCCTGGCGCGCACAGGTGCTGCTGCTGCAAACAAAATTCCGGATCCAGTCTGACACCTGGGGATAATTCCAAGTTAAGGAATCTGCGGCTAGATGTCTCTAACAGATGGCCATGTTCAAGAGCTCGGGATACCAGACTCTGCATGCCTAGTCTGGAGCCACAAGAATGACTTGGGCCCAGTCGTGCTTGATCTTCTTTAGCTCTCTGGGTTGAAGTGGTATAGGCATATAGTAGACCGCAACTCCACGAGCGACAAAAAGTGTTGCCTAGTGGGTGCCGCCTTGAAAATTCCAACGCGCAGAACTGCTGACATTGCGCATTCTCTTTGGTGGTAAATAGATCTAACCAAGTCTCTCCCCACTGCTTAAAGAGACCTTGCACCACCTCAGGGTGAAGACACCATTCGTGATCCATCATGCACTGGTGGTAGTGTTCGTCCGCACTGGAGTTCAGTGAACCTGCCAAGAGTTGAACCACCAGGGACATGCTGTGATGTTCCAGCCACATCCAAAGGCAAAAAGCCTCATGCTATAGGGTCCACGACCCCACCCCGCCCCGTTTGTTGCCGTACCACATGGCGGTGGTGAACACCTGACCTACTCTTCCTTTGACAGAAGGAAGGAACGCCTTCAGTGCAAGACGGATCGCCCAAAGCACCAGAAGGTTGTTGTGGAGCCCGGACTCCGTCGGAGACCAAAGGCCTCTGATCTCCGCTTCTCCCATGTGGCTCCCCCCAGAAGTGATGCATTCATCACCACTGCGAACTCTGGTTGGGGAAGGGAGAGGGATTTGCCGTTGACCCAATCCTGGTTCGTGAGCCACCACTGCAATTGGTGTGCAGTGCCCTCCGAGATCTGTCTGCAATCAGAAAGATTCCCCTGATGCTGTGCCCACTGGAACTTCAGGTCCCACTGCAGAATCTGCATATGGCATCTGGCATAGTCGACCAGCAGGATGCAGGAGGCCATGAGGCCCAGCAGCCTCAGAGTCATTCTGACCGAAACACGGGATAGAGGCTGAAAGATCTGAGTCATAGTTCAAATATCCTGGACTCGCTGCTCGTCAGGATGGACCCGACAATGCGCTGTGTCCAGAACTGCCCTGATGAAAAGAAGCTTCTGAGAGGGAATCAGGTGTGACTGCCTCCGCCCCCAGCTTATGGGAATTTTACTGGAGTTGGCTTGCAGACACTGTCTCCTCCCAATTATGGCAGGCATTGAAAAGTGCTGATACACCCCTTGCGTTTGGGGTGTCCTCCTGGATTGGGCTAAATGATGCTTACTGTAAAAGCATGGTTGGTGGGGCCCTGATCTCTTTTGAGTTTAGGGTTTACACTACTATAAATGTTTTATACTGCAATTAATATGGCACTTTAGAGTTTATTGTATATACTGCATATCATTGTATGAAAACTACCACCCCAGCCTACTGCTTGATTCCTGATTGCGACTCGGCATTTCCACCATTTAACCATGCGCCCGCTAGCCCCACCCAGAACTCTAATCTTTTGCGTTACGGATCCATTTCCTGGTCCATTAACTACCCACTCAAAATGACCAGTAATGCAAAAAAGAACTTCAAGCACAGTACTCTAAAACAATACCCGGAAACACTCATTGTAGATAACTACCACACAGCGACCAACGGCAACACGAAAACTAACTTCATTTATTACACGAATAGCCCGACTACATGGATTCCCCCGACCCTTACTTTCCCCTTGTCCAATGTCACCTCCAATCCAGCGGTCACTCTCCCCCGACTACTTCTCCACACTCCCCTTCCGATGTCCCACATCCACAGGCACAACCGGTCTCCACCGCTTACCTCACTGACAACCCCCGTGACATCCCTATGTCCAACGTCTTCAATCCAGCAGACACTATCCCCCTATTATCACTGCCCACTTCCCTTCCACAGTCGCACACCCACATACACAACCTAACTCCACCGCTAATCTCATTGACATTCCCCGGAACTGTGACTTCCTACCTAGAATTTCTCTCCCTTCTCACTTGGACAGAAGACCCAATACTCCTCCTCTGAACTCCTTGAATGGGAACATTACTAACCCGGCTCCCAGCGTCCAACCTCTCCCCTCTCCTAATCCCACTGATTCCGTCCAATCCCTGACCCCTGCTCACTCTCCCTCCATAGACTCAAGTCATTCTAGGCCCCTGCCAAGAACCTTAAACTTTTTCAGCTCAATAACACAGCAACTGAACAGAATGGCACGGAAAATTAACTCCCTTGGTGCCGATTTCCTATACTTACAACAAGACTTTCTCAACCGGACCAAGCCTCCTTGCTCCCTCTCCCCAGGTAGATTGGCTCCTACCCCCCTCAATACCTCTCCCATGGCCCCACAGAGCACCCCTCAACCCTCCAGTCCGTCACCGAGTGAGGCACTTCGACCCAACCGTGATCGCCAACCCTTTTCGATAACGAAGCCTGATGAGATCAATGACTCTTACCTCGCTTTGAGCCAGAAGTCAGCCCCTTTCCCCATCCCTGTTATTATTAGCACTAACAGAATCCCTAAAACTGTCCACTCGCCTAGACCTCCTGCTCAATACTCCTCTATCCACCTAACTCCCCCATCATTGAGGCTCTCTGCCCTCTCTCTTGCATGCTCCTAAACTGCAGATCAGCAGTACAACATGCCACAGACCTCGCTGAAGCTTTACTCGCTGAAGAAATTGACATCGCTTTCCTCACAGAATCCTGGCTCAATGTCCACTCCATCCCCATTCTGGACATTCTCACCTCTCCAGGATAGAACATCATCAGACAAGACAGGCCGTTCAAAACTGGGGGGGGGACTAGCCATCATTCTCAAAGCTGGAATACAGATTACCAAACTTAAACCTGCAGAATACCTATCGTTTCAATACCTGGGTGTCGAACTCACTGCCAAGGGCACCTCACCCATCAAATTCCACACCATCTACCATCCTCCTGGAGAGTGTACACTTTTCCCCGAAGAACATACAGACCTAATAACACGTTTCTCCATGACAGACACAAAAGATGTGTTCCTGGGTGACCTCAATATCCACTGGAGCGACCCAGAAGACTCCACTGTCCAGAACCTATCCAACCTACTTGAAATATACAACCTCAAACAACTCCGCAATAAACCAACTCACATCAAAGGTGCCGGAGTTAAAATCGTTACAATATACTATTTCTACAATAATCTACCGGAGAGAAGAAAAAAGATAAAATCTCACACAACTTGCTACGAACTGTAGAAAAGTTTAAAACATTAAAAACAGTTTATCCAAACTGGCAATAAAGTGCAAGTGCATAATACTTTGTGGAGAGTATTATCATAGTCTCTCTTGCTTGAAGCCCAGCTGGTTTTGTTTTTGTGACTCAGTTTTCTGTGACAAGGCTGCCCGGATTGATTCTGTAAATTTCCCTAACCGTGCGGCTATTTGGGCCCTTTTAGAAGAAAAACACAGGTCTGAGACTTCTCTACATCATACTAGGCCATAGGACCTGCAGATGGGAAGAACCAGCTGGTGCCGCTCGCTAGCCAGCTTAGGACAGCAGCACAGCAAGTGGAGCCAGGATTCCCCGTGATAGCTGCAAAGACGACATGCTGCTAAATTGTCCTTCCGGGCCCAGGCTTGGTTAAAATCCACAATAGGCAGTGCGAGCAGTCTCATATAGGCGATTTTTTTCCGGGCCGGGACTGTCAGTGCTTGCTCAAAGTATTGCTGATGTTTGCCCACTATATAGGAGGCGTCCAGTGCAGAGAGATTGGGATGATGGTGTAAACTTTCCAGATCTCTTTCATAGGATATTTTCCTTACCTGTGTGTTCACTGTTCTTTTCCATGCGGTTACCGGAATATTTAAATTGTGCACATTATGAGCATCTATTTCTAGCGTTTCTATGGCTTCTGCCAGCTGAACCTGCCATGGAGATCGACCTTCTTCAAAGATTGTTTTAATTAGCCTTTTCAGAGAGTTTTCTGGAGCTCGCAGGGTGCTGATATAATATTTTAGAGTATCTCCTAAGCAACTGATGTCTGGACGGGTGAGGCCGAGCTCCAACCTTACTCTTGCTTTCCTGGCCTGTCGTGGGAGGTCTAGAACCTTCTTATAGGCAGAAATTTGATGGTTTATCAGAAACTAGGTGAGTGCTCCGGGGGAGGGTAGGTGGCCGTAGTTCGGAGAGGGGATTAATTTTGCTTTTAAAACTTTCAGGATGGGTTCGGCAGTCGGACTCTGTAGACGTCTGTTAAGATTTCTCAGGCTGTATATAATGCTGGCCCCCTTGCTCCTAGGATGTTTCAGATGGGCTGTAGGTTTGGCCCCGTCCGATAGCCTGAGACCAAGATAGTTATAAGTTCTGCATGTTCTAATTTGCAGGTCTCCTAGGCGCCATTGTGCTGTCTTCTTTCGGTGGTACTTCCCAAAGATAATTATCTTGGTCTTCTCTTGGTTCACCGATAGATTGTTTTTTTGGTTAAACCCATCCAGAGCTTCTAAGGCTTTCTGTAGGCCTGTCCTGGTGTAGTCCATTATGACAATGTCATCTGCATATTGAAGGATTTGGAGTCGCTCTTTCCCCAGCCTTGGCGTCAATAGATTTGCCCCCTCCAGAGCTTTGCCTAGATCGGCTGTATAAAGATCAAAAAGTAGCGGGGCAAGGACACATCCTTATTTGAGTCCATTATTGGTTAGAACCTTAGATGTTACAGTCGTTTGACTGGTTTTGACACGAACCCAGGCCCCATCATGGAGGGCGATTATAGCCCTTAACAGTTTTTGAGAAACGCCTCAGGAGACCAGTTTTTCCCACAGCTTAGCGCGGTCAACTCGATCGAAGGCTGCGCTGTAATCGACAAAACAGCAAAATAAGGGTAGTTGAGATGGCTGGGTCGCTCGGAGTGACTGGTGTCCCAGTGCTAAGATATTGTCTATAGTAGAGCTTTGAGGCCTGAAGCCGGATTGGAAGAAGGGGAGGATGTTGTTATCGTTAACCCAGGTTTGTAGTTCTTTCAACAGAATTCTGGCATATGCCTTCGCTACTATGTCCATTAGGGCAACAAGCCGGTAGTTTTCGGGTTTCGTACGGCCCCCTTTTTTATAAGTGGGAAAAAGTATTTAGCCTTTCCATGACAAAGGAACAATAGAAGTGGCAAGTGCATACTTAAAGAGAGATGTTCTGCACAGAAACCTTGAGAGGCTTTGAACACTGCTGCAGGGACTCCGTTGGGGCCTGGGGCACCATCTGTTCTCATTTTTTTAATTAGGTTGATTATCTCGACCTTAGTGGTGACTAGAGTCTTGACGCCTTTTTGTGTTTCTAGGGGAGTTGGTTGTATTTGGATATAAGACCTGTTCTGGTGTGTTATAAATAGTTGCTTTACATATTTGACCCACTCCGAGGCTGCCACCCCATTTTCCTTGATCTGTCCACCATGGCTGTGTTGCTTAATGTGTCTCCAGAGTTGGATGTGACCCTTTTCTTTAAGAAAATTGAATATTTTCAGCCACTCAGCCTCGATTTTTTTCCTGTCGCATTTCCCATACTTTCTTTCTGTGCTCCCTGCGAAGCACTGATATTACCTGTGTTTGGGAGTTTGGGGCTCCTTTTCTTCTTGCCTTCAAGGACTTTGAGAGACAATGCTTGGTCTGAACTAAGGCCCTTCATTTTATTTTTGCTGGTAGGCATTGGGGTTGGGAGGCCTGAGTTTTAAAGGTTCCAGTTCGTCCCACAAGAACGGATTTTAATTCATCTAAGAGTGTTCTCCATCTCTCCAGTGGGGATTCAAGGCTTGTGCCTGAGGAGCTCCGTTCTTTTTGTTTAATCCAAACCTGAAGTTTTGTTCCCAAATATGTAGACCATTTTATTCTTCCCTGGACTTCGTGTTGCTCTTCTCCGGTTGGGACCCCCAGTGTTTCTAGTTGTTTTGCAGGTTTTCCGTTTAGCTGAAGAGATACCCTCAATGGTCTATGGTCGCACTCATTTCTATTTCCCACTTCGAAGTTGTTATAAAGTGGTACCAGGTTATCCACAATAAAGATGTAATCGATTGTGGACTTGTCCCTGAAGGTGGGGAGAGGGAACCAGAGGGGATCCGCAGCTTTTTTGATTGTGTGAGCGGAAATCATATTGTGAATAAGGAGGAGGCTCTGTAGGGGGAGCCAGTTTGATCAGGGCGGGGGAGGCCGTTTTTCGGTGCCCCAACTCTCGTGTGTTCATGTCCCCAACAATAATTGGAAAATGTGCAACATATTTATTTATAAGATGGTCCATTTCAGTTGACAATATTTTTAGTGCTTGCTTTTTTTTTGCGAGGCAGGGTTGACGTAGCAGTTGATAAACAAGAGACGAATTGGGTTTTTGTTGCTTTTTAATCCGCAAAGCAATACCGCTTGCAGGTTAGCGGTGTTTGTTGTTAGTGAAGTTGCCACTATTCTGCGCGCTTGGCTAATAAAGATTGAGAGCCCGCCAGATACTTTCACAAAGATGTTACGTTTTATGGCTGCACAGTGGAGTTCAGGGAGAGTTAGAGGTTCGGTAGCCCATGTCTCTTGAAAGCAGAGGATGTCATTTTCGCAAAGGTATTTTTTTTCTGATCTGCACCCAAGCAGTCTTTTTAGCCCAGCAACGTTCCAGGATAAGATGGACAGCTGTATATTATTTCCCGGTGTTCCAGCGGTGGTCTGATGACGGACTGCGTTAGTGGTGTTAAAGGTGCCATCATGGCGGCTGTCCGTCTGGACCAGTACGGGTGCCATACGTGATGGAGTGCTTTGAGCCACTAATGTGGACTATCCTTTGGTCTAGAGTGCTTGTTATCCTGTAGGTGTTGTAAGGTCTTGACTCTGCGACTGGGCTTATCCCTAATTCAATGCCTGCTGTTCCCCTTAGCACGGAATAGACTTCCTTCCTTGGGGATGGTGCTGCTAGTACATGTGGGCATTTTTCAGGTATGGGGAAAGCGATGTCAATACCCCAATCAGCCATTTGTGCTATTTCCTCTGGTGTTAGCCCCACCTGAGAGTGACGACAAAGCCCGATTGAGGTTGACTTCCCATGTGAGTCACTGGAGAGACACAGGAACTTAACCCAGGCTAAGTCGTTTGAGTGTGTTTCTGAGAGGGATGGGATATGCTTGAAAAGTCGGAGTATGTTGCCCCTGTTTAGAATGTCGTGTTGGCCTTTGATAAATTATCTCGGGTGAGGATTACCTCATGCACAGTTTTGGTGTCTAGGATTGATTTGGACTGAGAACTGGGGCCCGTCTGTACAGTACTTAAGTTGGGGATTGGGTCTGAATCCCATTGGTGTGGTACAGGGTCATAGGCCGGATTTTGTAGTGACTGCGCAGTTTGATCACTAGGCCTTTGGGAGTCCAAGAAAAAGGGGCCCTGTGCTATCTTGTCCTTGGTGTCAGGACCTTGTTCCTTGGTTATGCGTGATAAACTTCTCTGCTCTAAATTCCTGATGTTTGATGAATGAGGTGGCTGAGTTGGAGTAACCAACCAGTGCTGGGAGTTGGCTGTGATGGCGCAATAGGCTCTTGTTTGGCGTCCGAAGGGGTTGGTACTGTAGGTGTTGAATTACTTGTGCCATACTTTTTAGTGGATATTGAAAAGGTCCGTGATTTGTCTTTATCAGTTTGTGGATTTTGAGGATGAGTTGACAATAAGAGGGCAGTTTTTTTAGATGCCTTGGCCTTTTTCTCTTGTTTTTTAAGTTTTTTCTTTGCTCTCCCGGAGAGGGGTTCTTTGTTCTTTGTCTCCAAGGAGGCGTTGCCCTTATTGTTCTTCCCTGGAGTTAAGCTTTGGGGGCTGGATATGGGACTGGCTAAATTGATGGAGTGTTTAGTGAGTACAAGGGGACCTTGGGTGTCTGACTTTGTTGGAGATTTGCCCGGGTTGTTTTTAACTGAGTTATTGTGAGGGTCAGTGAAGTTTGAGGTTGGTGAGGTACTGTTATTGATCATCGGGCCCATAATGCTTCCTGTGTGAACTTTTAATGAGACTACCAGATCTGTTAGGATTTTTGGAAGTGTAGCCCATTTATCCATGAGGTCTGCACAGGAACCTGTGCAAGACCCATTGTTCTGCTTGATGCTAAGCTTGTTCTCTATAAAGTCCACCTTGTTACTCAGTTCCACTAGCCGTTGAGCCATGGTGGATAGGAGGTCGATTTGCAGTTCCATTTTCTTTGATTGCCAGAGTAGTGCCCTTGCCACTGAGCGGCCTGTCTCGCCCGGTGGGGTTGGACCTGGCTCATTATTGAAACTACCATCGTGGCGACTGTGGGAGCTTTGTGTAGGGGACAGGGAGAACAGGGTTACACTGGCCGTTCTGAGGAGCTTTGGAGTAAGGTCTAACGTACTTTGTATCCTTGATTCCAAGTTGTGAAGAAATAAAGGAGATAGGTACCCAAGATTTTGATGGCACTCTGGTTCATTGGTCTTCAATGGTCCGGGACCTTTGGGTACAAGTGGTTGTGACTGTGCAAGAGCCTGCGGTGTAAGATGGTGTTGATGATGTATTTGAGCTGTCACTACCTGCGCGTGGTTTTCTGGGGTTAGGGCAGTAGCATCAGCGAGTGGGTCGTTGGTCTTCGATGGTCCGGGGCCTATGGATGCAAGTGGTTGTGACTGAGCAGGAGCCTGCGATGTGAGATGGTGTTGATGGTGTATTTGAGCTGTCACTACCTGCGCATGGTTTTCTGGGGTTAGAGCAGTAGCGTCAGCGGGTGGGTCACTTGCATGTCTGTGCTTAGTTCCTACGCGGCAACATGGCCAGGAGCAAGATTGGGACTGGCGTCTTTCAAAATTTATGGTTCCGCTGTTTGTGCTTTGTGCTAGTGAAGCGTGTGACTTGTTATTGGTAAGGTTCCCTAACCGCTGAGTTATTCCATTACTCGCTTTAATCCATTCTGATCGATCTGTCGGGGCAGGGGGGCTCTCGTCCTTGGTAGGGCGTTTGTATAAGAATTGAGTTATGAGCCCTGCTGCTGGAGACTTTAAAAAATACTTTTTGTCTGGGACAGCGTTCCTTGCACTCCTTAGGATTTTAGGTGGAACTTGGGTTGGGGAGATTGACTTTACGGGGGCATTTTCTTGACGCTGGGAGACTTTTTCTTTTTTTCTTGTCATCCTTCTGTAGGGGGGTTTGGTTAATGGTGGCTGTGTAGTCCCACGGTGGAATAAACTTTCTCCTTTGGGATTAGAGTTTGAGCGAGGCAGCTGTCTGTGCCCTGGAACCTGGCGGGGTGGCTGAGTGTTCTTTGAGCTAAATATTTTCTCCTGGTTATTCCCAGTTAATTCCCCTGAGAGCCGCTCCACCGCTGGCCTCGGCCCCACCCAGTGAGTTTAAAGTCGGCTGTTCACACAGTTTCCAGCAGGCGATGAAATGTGCGGTAGGGTCCTGCGGGGAGACGATCTAGCGTTTCGCTGGTACCCTCCTCGCTCGACTCTCCCAACCACTTACAGTGTTGGAAGCTATCAAATTAGCTTCTTTCCTTCTTCCTATCCGACGATGTAATCACTGCTGCTCAAGAGCGGAGGTTCACAGCTGAAAGGGAGAATGGTCAAACCCTGTGGTGGGGTAGTTGGTGATGAATATAACAGCGTGTTGCGGCTTGCGGGGGTAGAGCGAGAAGCTGTCGTAAAGCAGTAGTGGGGCGAAACGGGGAGGGCGGGTGTGCGGTATACTTTACTTGCAAATCTCCCCCAACAGCTGAGCCCTAGCTCCTCGGTTTTCCTTTTGTTGGCAGCCGCTCCCGCTTACCCTCTACCACTGGCCGCTGAAGATGCAGCTGAGGTCTGAAAACCTCTGTCCTCAGTCCCGGGGCTCTCTTCGATGCAGTGCGATAACTCGGCGGTGGATCCCTGGGAGTGCTGTGGTGTGTCTTTGGTGAACTCCTTGCTCGCAGCTCGCAGCACGCCGGGATGAGAATAGGATTGACCGCAGTGGTCGCAGTTGTCACATTTACGCAGTTATCAGACCTTGATGAAGTAGTCAGGAAGGAAGAGGGGCAGCGAGGAAAGACTGGGAGGCGGGAGGGGGGCAGAAGGCGCAGGAAACACGGTGGCGGTATACCCAACCAGGTCGCAGGCTTGCCTGACACTTCGCTCAGTCGCCTGTGGTCACACTCTCTCTCCACGTACCTTCAGCACTCCCTCGAACTCTGCCAGCACTCCGACCTCGAACCATAGGGCCCTCCTTAGGGGTACCCCTGCCGCCGAACACGCTCCTCTTCCATCCAGTCTCACTGCTCTCTCAACTACTCCAAGGTGAGGCTCCAGAGAAAGCAGTCCAACAAGGAGAGGGGGCCTCAGCCTCGGCACTGGTCCTCTAAATTCCACACCACGGGCTACACTGCATACCGGGGGTGGGGGCCAAGGGGCTGATGGAGCCGAGAGAGTCAAGGAGGGCCAGCCGGGCCAGGCGGGGGATTGCAAGCAAGCTGGTTAAATGGGTGCACCCCGCTGTGCTGCTCCTCTTCGTGGGACGTGACCGCGAGCTGACTGAGACTGAAGCCGCAGCCTTCGCAGCCTCTGCGGCGGTCACATCAGCAGTCCGCAATGCCCGCGAGCTTCACCCCGCGCCGCTGCCCCCGCTGGTAGGTGAGTGGTATTGGAGGCCACCGGAGGGGCAGTGGGCTGGAGGAGCCTCCCGGCCGACGGCCAAGAACCGCAAGTAGCAAGCGGCAGGCGACGGGAAACGTGACCTCTGTAAACCGGGACTGGCTCCAAAAAACTCCACTGCTGCTCCGGTACTGCAAGTGGATTGTAGAAGTCACGCTAGCTCCAAGAGGAGCATCAAAGATGCAACACTGGATGCGATCATTACCAACAATGAACTGGTCTCTCTGAGAGCGATTTCTCCCATTGACTGGTCCAAAACCACCTCATTCTGTTCAAGATTGACGCACGTGTCAGCCACCAACCTATTTGTGACGACAAATCTAAGCACTGGACCAGAAACATCAAAGAAGTCCCTTTACCCGAACTTGAATCCAGGATTCATGCCCATCTACAACTCCAACCCTCATCATGGACGGCTGATGACCTCACTACTCACTTTAACTAAAAAATGACAGAGGTTTTAGACCAAGTAGCTCCACTCAAACTCAAACAAATGAGGCGAACCAAATCTAAAACCTGGTTCAACGTGGATCTGAATAGCGAAAGGCGCCAACTCAGACAAACGGAAAGGTCCTGGAGACTTAACCCCTCGACCTTGCACCTAGCGCAACTTAGATCGGCTCGGGAGGCATACAAAAAACATATTTTCAGTGAAAAGGCGTCTTTCTTCTGCAGCTACCTAGATCTGGCGAGAAACAGACCGAGAAAATTGTAAAAAGCCAAACAAACTGCACTCCCTCTAATGAAATCATAGCCACCAAAAAGCGATGTGAAGAAATTGTCACCTTCTTCACTAATAAAGTCTCAAAAATTGATCAATCCTTCATCCAAACCGCAAACCCTCCCTCCCTCCTAATCTGCCTCCCTTTAACCACCCTTGACCAATCAGAAAGAGTTCTTACCAAGGACAATCGGGTCTGCCTCCAGCTAAAAAACAATGCGCATTGGTCCGACTTTGAGCTAATGTCAGAAAATGAGGTCTTCAGTATAATTTCTAACCTAAAACCTTCCTCCCACACTATGTACCCCCTCCCATCCACAATTATAAAAGAACACAACCACACCATTTTCCCTTTCTGGACAAAAATCATCAATGCCTCTCTCATCTCAGGCTGTGTCCCAGACTCCCTTCAACTCACACCCATTCTAAAGAAACCAGGGGTCGACCCTAATGATCCTAACAACCGCAGACCCATCTCCAACCTCCCGTCCCTTACAAATACATTGGAGAAATGTGTTCTCCACCAACTCAACAAACACATTTATGAGTTCAACATCCTCAACACCTTTCAATCAGGATTCAGGAAAGGCTGTAGCACTGAAACAGCTATGCTTAACATATCTGACGATATTCACAAGGGTTTAGATGAAGGTGATGCCTGCCTACTCATCCTTATTTACCTATTGTAGTATTCCATTCCATGCTTTACTCTCCACTTATTCCTGTACTTCCCTTCCCATGTTCTATTCAGAATTGTTATGGTTCTTTCTGCCTGGGGATTCTTAGGGATCCTTGGGAGTGTAATGTTCTACTAGTAACAGTTACAGCTGTGCATCTATTCGTGGTGGTTGTGTAAGCTGTCTCCTAAGAATAAACTGGATCTAACCATCAAGAAGTCTCTTCCTGATTACTACATATTCTGGCGACGATCGGGATATCAAGCCTGAAGCTTAACAGGACCCGTCTATTTTCCTCATTTTTTTTAAAAAGGAAAATCCAGTTTGGAGACAGCGTTCACCGTTTGCAGTGTGGACTCATTTAAGGTACTTTTAAAATTCTTTATGTGTTAAACTATAACACCAGCGGCAGTATTTCTTACTCGACGTGCTTTGATTGCACCTGCGGCCGTTTCTTTGTATTTTGCGCATTTTCCCTCATATTTGGGAATTCGAGCAGTCACTCGCTCACAACCTATTGGATTTCATCTCATATCTACTCTGTTTTCCCTCCGCGTGAAATCCCCGTTCTGCTAGTGTTTTTATGACATTTTTGGCTTTCCCTACAACTTTATTGTGAAAGCGCATCTTTCAAAAAGCACACGAGACTCACCTTTATCTTCGCGTGCGCTCCACTCGCTGCCGGAAGCCCTTCACCACGCTCCTGGATCAGACGCGTCATCCGCACTCTCCGCCTCTGCGTGTACCTACGTCATTGGACAACGTCGTTCTACGCACAGCGCTGCGTTCCAGCAACCATCTTAGATCACCATGACAACAGTCTCCGATCCGAGTCCCGTTTTTTTTTAATGCTTTTTAACGCCACAGTTATTTATGTAATCCAACCCATTCGTATCGATTATTACCACAGTTATATACGTACCTTGGCTTATTCTGTTCCGTAATCTACATCCTGGTTGCAGTTTTGTTTACAAGGGAATTGTATTGAACATCTTTATTCACAGAGAAGGTATTCCCCTTTTCCAGACTATCTTCAATGCTATTATTGTACAACTATGTTCTGACAACTTATCCAACCAAATAACTGTGACCTTTATTTTTATTTTTCTTTATTTTGGTATTTTTAATATTATTTAAAAAAAATTTAAAAAAAAATGTCGAATAACATAACTTCACCTGCACATTTCTTACCTTCGGCTGGTGATCCCAAAGTGGAATGGGACCTTTGGTATCCAACCTTTTTAGCCTATGTAGATGTGGTAGAAGAAGATGGCTGTTCCCCCAAAAGGAAACTCGCTTTATTAAAAAATTGTCTAGGTGGTGCCGGTCTCAAAGAATTGCAAAGTCTACCACCTATTGATAATACTAGTGCAGGTGATGTAAATGTTTTTGAAGTGGTTGTTAAGCAATTAAGCACCAGATTTGGAAAGAAAATTAATACAGTGATGGAACGTTTTAAATTTTATTCTAGAATTCAAAAAGAAGATGAATCCATAGAAACCTATGTAGCTGCTCTACGCACTCTAGCTAGTTCTTGTTCCTTTGAAACTATTGATTTTGACCAAGTCTTAAGAGATCAAATCATGATGCGTACTAAGAGTAAAAAGATACAGGAACGTTTATGGATGGGTACTGAGTCCTCTCTTAACGCTGTTCTAAACATTGCCAAAGGTATTGAGCAATCGGAATTGTTTGTTAACGAATTAAGAGGCCATGAAACCAAAACTAAAGTAACTATTCCGGAAGTTTCCTTAGTCAGGAATCCTCCAAATTACAGGAAACCTACCTTCAATTCTACTAAAAGAGACAATTTCAGCAGAGATAATAGACCCTTCCAAAGAAGGTCTCCTATAATTTGCTATAGATGTGGCGCTAATGATCACGTGGGAAATTATAAAGGGTGTCCTGCTTGGAACAAAATTTGCGTCAAATGCAAAAAGTCAGGTCATTTCACCAAAATGTGTAAGTCCTCGCAGAAAGTTAATTTCTTATCACATGAGGAGTATAATGACTGTGAACAACCGTCTGAAATCAATACGATGTTGTGTGTTGGTGATACTGAGTGCAAAGGTTTTCCCAGTGACATTATTCTTATTAATGGTGAAGAAATCTCCATGCTTATCGACTCATGTGCCTGGTACACCATAATTGGCAAGGATGTCTTTGACAAGTTTTGGTCCTCAAAGGAACTTTTACCACCTGATATACATCCTGGAGGGTACACAGGGAAGAAGATAGACCTTGAAGGTTATATGTGGGCGGAGATCAGGTTTAAAGATAGAACTACTAAGGGGAAAGTTTACGTCTCCTCGAAAGGGGCATCCATCTTATGCTGGCCCCATCAGTTTGATTTAGGAATCAAACTTGATCCCAATGCCTCTCCCCCTGTCTATGTCATTCCTCCAGAAAATGACTTTATTTCCCAATTAAAAAAAGATTTCCCTTGTATTTTCAATGATAATTTAGGGGTTTTCGCTAATTTCAAACACCGCATTATACTTAAGGAATCAGCTGTTCCTGTCCGGCATAGGGTCAGAAATGTACCCTTGGCCTACCGTGATAAATTAAAATTAATTTTATCAGATTTAGTTTCCAAAAAGATCATCGAACCAGTTGAGTCATCCCCATGGGTTTCGCCCGTTGTTTTATCCCTAAAGAGCAACGGCGAGCTTCGTCTGTGTGTAGATCTCCGCAGCCTAAACAAGGAGATCTGGATTGACAGACATCCCTTACCCCACATACACGAGCTCATTTCCACTCTTTCTGGCGCCTGTGTTTTTTCCACGCTAGATCTAACCAACGCTTACCATCAAGTAATTTTACACGAAGACTCTAAATTCTTAACCACTTTTATTACACCTGAGGGTTTATTTCAGTATTGTCGTATGCCATTCGGCCTAGCTAGTGCAGCGTCCGTCTTCCAACGCCTCATGAAGACAGTACTAGAAGGATGTGAGGGTGCTATCGCCTTTCAGGACGACATCCTAATACACGGGAAAAATTTTGAGGAGCACGATAAAAATTTGGTAAAAGTTTTGAAAAGTGTGCAAGAATATGGGCTGACACTTAAATTATCCAAATGTAAATTCAGACAAAGTCAGGTCGAATACCTCGGCCATGAAATTTCAGCCCTGGGGATCAAACCTAAACTCAACCATATCAAGAGTATATCCAAAGCCCCTGCTCCCTTGAACAAAGATCAACTAGTTTCCTTTCTTGGTCTTACAGAATTTTATAGCAAATTCGTCCAAGATTATGCTTCCAAAGTTCATCCTCTCAGGGTGTTATTGAAGAAGGATGCGAAGTTTGTGTGGAATAGCGATCAGCAACATGCTTTTGAGTTACTGAAACAAGAAATTATTAATGCTCCTTTTCTAAGACCTTTTGATTTAGACAAAGAATGTATAGTGTGTGTTGATGCAAGCAATGTTGGCTTAGGCTCAGTTTTAATGCAAAAAGACAGAGGTGAAGAGTACGTTGTGTCATATGCTTCAAGAACCTTGCGGGGCGCTGAGTTCAATTACTCCACAATTGAAAAAGAGTTACTAGCTTGTACCTGGGCCTCTGAACATTTTAGGCAATTTCTTTGGGGAACCAGGTTCCGTTTAAGAACCGACCATAAACCTCTAATTAATATGCTGGCAGCTGGTGGTGGCAGGACCTTAACAGCGCGACTAGCACGTCTTGCAGCCAAATTGCAAGAATTTCAATGTACTGTTGAATATGTTCCAGGGCGATTAAACGTGCACGCCGACTGCATGTCCAGGCTACCTTTAATCAATTCTATTTTTTCTAATAATTGGAACAACGAATCAGATGTTGTCTTTAATATCGATGATGTCAACGATTGTAGTCCAGCTGGTGTTTCTTCTAGTATTTCTGAAATTGAGTGGAGGGAAGCTATGGCGAATGATTCTAACCTTGCTTCTTTAACTAGACATTTACAATATGGTTGGCCTCAAGAGCGATACTTATCTGGGGACATCCTTTCTTTTTTCAAGGTAAACGATGAACTTATGTTTGACCAAGGTTTTGTTTATCGTGGCGATAAAATCATTCCTCCCATTTCCTTGAGAGAAAGAATTATTTCCATGGCCCATGAAGGCCATATGGGCATGTCTGGCACCAAAAGACGCATCCGCGAGTTCTACTGGTGGCCTGGTGTAGACAGAATGGTCGACAAATGGGTTCGTTCATGTTCCCCTTGTGATAAAAGTGACAAGACTGTTAAACCCTTGTCTGTTGCTACTTCTCCCATTGAATTTGTCTCTTGCCCCTGGAAGAAATTGGGCATTGACATAATTGGACCTCTTAACTTGTTTTCCCACCAAAATGTGTTTGGCCTGGTCCTTATCGATTATTTTTCCAAGTGGCCAGAGCTAAAAATTGTCGACAAAGTTGGCTCCACTCAAATTATTCAATTTCTTGATGAGGTTTTTTGTAGAGAAGGGATTCCCGCGGAGATTGTGTCGGATAATGGTCCGCAATTTATAAGCAATGAATTTTTGTCATTCATCCAGAGGTGCGGCATCGTGCACAAAAGGGTGTCGAATTATAATCCGCAAGCCAATGGTCAGACGGAACGCTTTAACCGCGTCATCAAAGAGTCTATACAGCTGGCCGTTAAAAGCAATCTAGACTGGAAAAAAACCCTGCGTTCCACCTTACTGTCTTATCGCACTTCACCTAACTCTGTCACAGGGTTTTCACCCTTTGAATTGCTTAGAGGCAGAAAGCCTGGTTCCAAACTCCTGCCCTGGTGGATGAAAGTTAAGATACCTGCTGATACTTCTGTAGATCCTGCTTGTGTAAAGGACAGAGTTTTGAGATATCAGGAAAGAATGAAAGCCAATTTTTTGTCCACTAAAAGCTCTGGTCAGAAGGTCAGGGTGGGTGATTTTGTCCGCGTGAAATTAGGCAGAGCTTTTGACAATAAGTGGAATAAGTGGTCAGACCCTTGCAAGGTTATTGAAGTATTTTCTAAGGCTGTGAGAGTTGAGGATGGAAAAATATGGAATTTTAGAAGGATTTCACTATGTAAAGGTTTAGATTCTTCTAATACTGAACCCTGTTCTGCACCATCCTCTTCTAATAATCTTACCACTGCTAAGCCTTTGTGTGATCAAAATGATGCATCTTTTTCTCCTTTGTTTAACTCTTTTGACTGTGAGAACCAGAGTGTTGATCGTGTTGTTCCTGTGCCTGGTAATTGCAGTCCGTCCATGTCTGACAATAGCAACCAGATCACTGAACCACCTCCTGGCCATGTCGATGATCCTGTTAGTGAAAATGTTCCCATATCTTGTCCTGTAATTCCTAATGATGATTCTTCTCTTAGGAAAAGCATTCGTGTGAAACATACTCCTGTAAAGTTGCATGATTACTACCTTTAAGTTTTTTTTTTTCTTGTTTTTTTTGTTTTTTTCAGGGGGGAAGGTGTGTAGTATTCCATTCCATGCTTTACTCTCCACTTATTCCTGTACTTCCCTTCCCATGTTCTATTCAGAATTGTTATGGTTCTTTCTGCCTGGGGATTCTTAGGGATCCTTGGGAGTGTAATGTTCTACTAGTAACAGTTACAGCTGTGCATCTATTCGTGGTGGTTGTGTAAGCTGTCTCCTAAGAATAAACTGGATCTAACCATCAAGAAGTCTCTTCCTGATTACTACACCTATCTGCGGCATTCAACACAGTAAATCATCCAGCTCTTCTGTAGACCTTGTCGAAGCGCTCCGGCATTAATGGCACAGTACTAAAATGGTTCACCTCCTTCCTTCAACACAGCTCGCAACAAATTAAAATCAACTACTGTCTCTCGAAGCCAACAAAAGTCACACTTGGGGTCGCGCAAGGCTCAATCCTCTCCCCGTCCCTATCTCTTCATGGAGCCCCTCACAATCATCTTGAAAAAAGCTGGAGTGAATTGCCACATTTACGCTGACACACAAATCTATTTCAAAATCAAGTCTCCCAGAGACATCCAACACCTCAACATTATTCTAACCGAGATCCAAACTTGGTTGAACGCTAACCACTTGAAGCTCAACTCAGATAAAACGGAACTAATCTTATTCTCTCCAAAAAGCAACCATCGACCAATCCAAGAGTGGCTCAAGAATCTGGTTGCCCTAAACTGCCCCCTCGTCCTATCCAACTCAGTTAAGTCTCTAGGAATCACCCTTGACAAGAACTTATCAATGGAGGCCCACATCAAAAACTCTGCAAAAGGTACTCTTTTTGCACTAAAACATCTCAAGAAATTGAAACCTTTTCTTCCCCATGATGACCTCAAGACAGTAGTTCAATCCCTAGTTCTCTCTAAAATCGACTACTCATATCTGGAGTAAAAAGATTTGAACACATCACTCCAGATCTCAACTCCCTTAACTGGCTTCTCATGGAAGGGAGGTGTATTTACAAGCTGGCCTACATCACACACAAAACCCTTCACTCTCCGGCCCCCGACTACCTGAACAACGAACTGATAATAGAAGGTCAATCCAGAACGCTGAGAAGCTCCAATGCACTCCTTCTTATCCCTACCAATCGTTTTCTGGCAACGCTCCCAGGATGTGGAACGCTCCTCCTAGAGTCCTCAGATGCAACCCCTCCTTCTCCTGTTTCAAAAGGGACCTGAAACTCCATCTCCTTAACAAATACTTTCCTGACCAACGTCAACTAACCTAGACTTCAATATCCGAGTTGACTCCTCTCTCTCTGGACATTCAAGGATAGTTGGTGACCGGACTGTGTTAACCACCTTTGTTTGTTTTCTCTCCCTCCCCTGCACTGTTCACTTATTTTTCATGTTGTATTTTTTATCTCTGTTTTGCTTCCTTACTGCATTCCTACTATGTAATACAATCTCCTTCTGTTATTAAAGTGTATATGTAAAGCGCTCCTACGGGTCAAGCTAGCGCTATATAAAACTTTTGAAATAAATAAATAAGTAAAACCCTATCCACAGGAACCCTCTGCTTTGCTTGGACCAAGTGCCCAGAAGGATGTCCGTGAGGGCCTCATTGTACGGCAGCAGGGGCTCCGAAGAGGCCGCTGCCAGTTGAAGAAACTCGGTCAGGAGTTTAGTCCTAAACACCACCGTAGGATGCTCAAGGTTCAAGGCATCAGCTGCCCTACACAACACCACAGCGTAAGAGGCAACCTCCTCCATAGCCACGGTAGGGGGAGAAAGCATGCCATGGTCTGGAGAAGTGTCCAGACCACTGGCCTCACCAAACTCCTCTCTCCAGTCCAGTTCTTTCAACTGGTCTGCCAGTCCTCCTTAACCTCCTCTGGTAGCCACTCAAGGCGATAGGGAACACCAGGGGAGGACATAGGTACAAAAGTACCAGTCGGCACCGGTACCAACAACGGTCAACGCCGGTCTGGCTCTGGGTATATATCGAGGAAGAGGCTGGGGTTGACATTAGTTGGGAACACAACCGGCATCCGAGGGGGCGAAGGTGTCGCCAATGGATTCGGAGCCAGAGGAGGTGTTGTAAGGTCGACCGGCGCCAATCCGGATCCAGGCCTGGATCCCAGGGGGGGCCCTGCAGCGCCGGGGCCAAAGCCGCCCGCCTCGAAGGCCTGGAGCCTCCAGCTGAGTCCAGGGGGCCCGAAGGCACGCTGGCAGAGTCGGGCTGCCCAAAGATGGAGTGGAGGGCTTCGTAAAAACTACGAAGTTGGGCAGGGGTTGCTCCGGCTTCCGGGAAGGGAGGGAGGCTCGGAGTCGACCCAACGTTCTCCGCGAGTGGAGCCGGACTACCTTCCGCATCCGCATTGCATCCGCTGACGGGGAGAACGCGAAGAGCGCTGGTGCTTCTTCGCCTACTTTTTGTTCTTCGAGTTACCCGAAGACTTCAACGAGGAGTGGTGGTGATGGCTCTGCGACCGGTCCCACGACCTCTCTCTCGACCGTGACCTAGAGCGGCCCAAAGCCAACAGCCGGGCTTCCAGAAGCTTTTGGGACCGCTCCTGCAAAGACTTCCGGGCCATGGCTCGACAGTCGGAGCACGACTTCGGGTCGTGGTCACGCCTCAGACACCAGAGGCACACTAGATGTCACTGACAGCAGTTGTGACATACCTGTGCACCAGGATTTGAATGACTCGAAAAAGATGTTGACAAAAGTCTAAAAAAAGTCAGTCAAAAAGTGACTCGAGGTACCGCTTTCTCCAGATCTGCGCTGACTGGTGCGGAAAAAGAAAGAACTGACATCAGAGCGCAGGGGTGGTATCTAAGTAGACACCACAATGTCATTCCGGTGATCACGCCGCCACCGACCGACGCGCAGGGGTACTGCTGAAGAAAAAATTCTCTGGATCCAGTCTGACGCCCGGGGGTAAATCTAAGATAAGGAATCCATAACTAATCTTCTCTTTCAGGTAAGCTGTATACAAGATATTTGAGATGGGGCAGAGTCTTTGCACTTTAGCTTTAGCTTAGTAATTACTGTGCTGTACGTCATATTCTCTAAGCATATTTGGAACACATATATTTGCAAATTAAGGAAGTTGAGCAAAAATGCACAATTCAAAAAGTTAACAATTTGATTTTAGATGTTATCCCGGAAAGTAAATGTAGGCGGAACATGCATTTGCAATTAAATTTTCTTTGCAAGTGAAAATGGCAAGTAAAAAACTGAGGAAATTTGTATAATCAGAACTCATTTTGAATTTGACTGTTTCCTTTAGCGTGATTTTTGTCTTTGTGGATGTATGTAGACAATCAGAATAAAGCTTCAGGAGAACAGTGAGGGTATACCCCCTAAATACTAACTCCAAACTATTGCATCCAAAATATTTAGGGGCAAAATATCAACAAGGTGCTATATGTTGGTAAATACAGGTTACTTTACTCCACATATATGTCTTCAATGTAAGTAGATGTTGAGTTAGGATAGTAGATCTATATTTACTTATATGCAAGGACCTTCTCGATATTTTGGGCTCAATAGTTTAGGGGCCAGATGTAGGTAGGCATTTACCGGTCGGTAACGGCCGAATTCGGCCGTTACCGACCGGTAAATGGAATTTGAGATGTAGGGGGCATATTTTTACAGAATCGGTAAATTTACCGATCTGTAAATTTACAGATTCTGTAAAATACCGAATCGGTATTTTTACCGATTCGGTAAATTTGGTATGTAGGTGGGACTCTTCTGAGTCCCACAAGCCTTACCGAATCGGTATTTTACCATCAAATTCAATTTGATGGTAAAATACCGATTCCGGTGTGCATGCACATGTGTGCATGCACACCTGTGCCATATGACAGGCAGACCTGCCCTTAGGGCAGGTATGCCTGCCACATGGCACCCGAACCTGTTTTGGGGGTGCTAGAGGGTGTCAAAGTGACACCCCCTGCACCCTTGTGAAATTCGGTATTTACCGATTCGGTAAATACCGAATCGGTACTGCCCATTCATTCCTATGGGCTTCAAAGCCCATAGGAATGAATGGGCATTACCGGTCGGTATTTACCGAATCGGTAAATACCGACTTTTACAGATTCGGTAAATCCACATCTGGATTTACCTACATCTCCCTCCTTATATTTTACCGATTCATAAATGCCGAATCGGTAAAATTCGGTATTTATGAGTCGGTAAAATATATTTACCTACATCTGGCCCTAGATGTGGTACTTTGGTAACACAATGTTTCTGTACTTGATATTTCAGCATACAGCTGGCCTACGAACCAGAGAGAATCTTACAACCCTCCCGAAAATCATTATTTTCGAAGATTAAAAAGTATACCTTCATTAATGCTAGGTAGATGTAGTTTGCTTTGCAAGACTGTTATATATTTTTTTAGAACATTTGAGCAAAGATGTCCCCATTGTGTTATCGCTTTCTCCCCAAAGGCAAGTTCTGCCTAATTTTATCATGAATACATATTTTCAGAATTCAGTTTCAAGCTACTGCAGTACCAGCTGCAGAACATTCATACCTTGCAACTGAAAGGCAGGAGTTCATTCTTGGATTCAGTCTCTAACTGGAAGGAACAGCTTTGCTGTCGAGGATTTAGCTCAGTGGGAATGACCAGAGCTCCTGCGTCCAAATCCCCAAAACACAAAAGCCCAATTGAATATACACATAAATATATACGCCAAGTACTACTCCTACCAATTTTTTTTGTTGTTTTAGTCCTCCAGAGACACCACTGTAGTAATTGATTCTTTACAGGTTAAGACAAATCTGATAAGGCAGTAATTTGAACACAAATCAGATTATTTTTCCTCAAAATAATATCGCTCAACATTTTGGAAAAAATTGGAATGAACATTCCCACATTCTTCTGACCACCCACTTGACTGATCTTTAGGACAGATTCAGTCTATTCAACTTTGAGTTGGAACTCAGTCAAGCCTGGAATATTTTATTAAAAGTTTGAATTGGGCACACTTTATACACACTCTCCTATAAAAAGAGACCATAAAATCTCTGAACAGTGCCCAACCTGCCCAATCTACTCAGCCTTTAAATGCGGTCCTTTGTAGCTAGCCTTTACAACAGAACCAGTCTAAGTAACATTTGATTTGGTGTCTTTGTTCAACAATTATCAGCTGTATCTAGCCTTTCCAATCTCTGAGCTATTTGAACGAGTTACTTACCTTCGTTAATGATGAATCTGGTAAAGACATAGTCTAGCTGCAGATTCCTTAACTTAGAATATCCCAAGGCGGCAGACTGTATCCGGAAAACTTTCTGCAGCAGCACATCTGCGCGCTGGGGGTGGCGCCGCATGGCGAGCTGACGTTAGTTTTCGTCAGAAAACTTTTCTGCGCCACAACGTGGAGCCACCCCCAAAAAACTGTTCAAATATGGGAACAGTGAGTGAAAATGATGAAAAGACATGGACTGGTAAAAAACAGCACCATGAGGACAGTGCCAGGCACTGTATATTGAAAGCTAGTAAAGGGAAAAAGCAGAGCATCGCTCTGAGAAGCAACCCAGAAAAAGTGAAGGCTAACCACCCTTGGAGGTAAATGAAGATGTAAACAACATCATGACAGACAACAGAAAGTCAGCAACCTTAATGTATAACCGTGACGGCCAACAAGTCTGGAACACAGGAGCTAGGGCAATTGACCACAAGACGTTACCCGAAAGAGACGTTGTATCCCCAATAACAGACCTATAAAATGTGGCAGAGCCAATAGACTTCAAACCAATAGAGCGCAGGGGTGGTAAGAGACCCCAAGGCAATAGAGAAGGGGAAAGCGGGGGGTGGGAAAAAACATGAATAGATCCCACACTGTACAACCCAGGGCGTAGGGTTGGAAAGGATACATGACACATGAGCATACTGTCCAATCACAAGAATGGGCGGTATAGAACAATGGAAGCAGAATGAAGCATTCTGTGTTGGAGTGAAGTGAAAACGTCACCCAGCAGAAGGGTGAAGACTCCCGGAGGGAGGCGAGCGTAGAAAGCCCAACCTGAAAAGGTCCTCGCAGAACGGGGAAGACGGGCGAGCGTTAAGGAATCTGCGGCTAGACTATGTCTCTACCAGATACATCGTTACCAAAGGTAAGTAACTTGTTCATCTGATAGAGACAACTAGCAGCAGATTCCTTAACTTAGAATAGATACCAAAGCCATACCCATAGAGGAGGCGGGTCTGTGACTGAACCCCAATAAGTTGCCGAGGCAATGTAGCCGTCAACAAGGTGACGACCCACGGTGGGGACCGCAAGCCAGTGTCGCCACACCAGACCATGAAGCTCAGAAAGAGCGAAAAACATTGGGAGGCTGAGGCACCATAAGTCGTCATAGGACAGAACGAAAACTCCCATATATACACCGGGTGATAGAAAGAAAACATATGCTAGATATGTTGGAGTGAAAGGGAAAGTTCATGACCTCGCAAGAAGGGGAACTGAACCCATGGTCTGATGAATCTGTAGGATCTGACGTGCTGACAGTAAATAAAACCCAGAGGGAAGACAACTGGTATGACAGAGTCAACATATACCTGTCCAGTATTTACAACAGTGGACTGTGGAATCCTGTACCAGCCAAATACGTGGGACAGTATTGGCAAGATGCCGATCCATGACCAGAAAGGGCCAGTAGTGCTAGAAACAGAAGACATGCTTTTGGAGAGTCACTCCGTTACCAGGCATGTGAAAGGGCTGACTGTAAACAGCAGAAGCACCCAAAACAGGAGTACAGTAAAAATTATAGCCAAGTGGAAGGCTTGATGAAAAAGAAGTATACCGTGTGGATGGTCGAAACACACAAAGTATAACAAGAACCCTTCTGTAGGGTTACATGAGTAGCCCCGATGCAATATACACCATAACAAGCAGGCAACCGGCAAAAAAGGAGCACCAGGCAAGCTGGACACCCACTTAAGAGCTGGTAGTCGAGCAGAC
This sequence comes from Lissotriton helveticus, assembly GCF_964261635.1. Classification (NCBI taxonomy): domain Eukaryota; kingdom Metazoa; phylum Chordata; class Amphibia; order Caudata; family Salamandridae; genus Lissotriton; species Lissotriton helveticus. The sequence continues at coordinate 1,620,841,877 of NC_136068.1, read as the reverse complement.
CGGGTCAACGACCATTGACACCGGATGAAGAAAAGTTGACTGCACGATTTTGCTTTGTAACAGCACAGAGCAGATACAGAGGCCAAAGAAATACTCTAAAAATAAAGTGTCACACAAGAAGACTAGGGTACGCGAAAAGTACCAACAGTCATGGGGAAGCAGTAGTGGACAGAACAATGTCCAGACCAGTAAGCTACAGCAGCCCCTCGCCCGGGAGGAGCAACAGTCCCCCGCAAGATAGAGGAGGAGACGGAGCTAGACACGACAGCCGGAAACATTCAGGACCAACCGAATGTTCCAGGAGCCCAAAAAGCGAGTTTCCTAAAGAGAACACTCCCCTTGAGAGTGGTGACAGCAGAAACCCAAGCAGAAGTGTTGAAAACACCTATGCGGAAAGCAGCAGGCAATGTGTAAAAAACCCCGGTTGGGAAAGTGCCCAGAAAACAAGGGCACAAGGCAATGTACAGTAGAGAGGTACAGGGCGAAGTCGCCACCTTGAATGACAAAACCAGGTAAGGGCTGAAGTACAAAAAACTGTTAACCGAGCCCCTAAAGGGGAGGGGAGAACCAGCACCACAGCAGTGGAAGAAAAAACGCAAACACCTTATAAAAGCAATTATACAAGGGTGCATTTCCAGGTTGCGCCCACACTAAGAAGCGTGCAACATAGTGGTTGTATCCCAGCGCAAAAGTAGGACAGGGCGTCAGAGGTGAGCACAGCGCCTGAACTGAAGAGAGCAAGGGCCCTATGGAGAATGACTGGCAAATGAAGAGCAGCCATCAAGGGCAAGAAGATCACAGTGACACTGAAAAACCCCTCGTGAATACAGGGGAGGCAGAAGCCATACGGTAAAAACCCCACACCGAGGCGTAGAAGGACTACCGACAACTAGAGCCAACTGCACCAAAAGTGCCATAGAGCGATGCTAACGTTAGGATCGCAGAACAGCAGAAAAAGAGGCCCACAGCAAGATTGTGGCGAAAAACTCCATAGGAGCGTACCAAGGCTAAGGCAGCCACCCAGAAGCCTATAAATCCCCCACATAGGGTAAGTGTCAACCCATGCGTGGGGAGTCCTCTTGGACAAAGTACACATTCCGAGGACTGAAAGGGAGACAGAATCAGCCGTCCGGCTGTATTGAACAAACACTTAGATGGCGGAACAACCTCCTACACTATCCAGGTGCCATGCAAAGAACCCAGGACTCCTTTGAAAGTAAATTAACAAGGCAAAACTGCTGATACAAAGGCAGAAAGTTGTGCTGCAAAAGTCATCTAAATCTGCGTGGCTGTCAAACAGGTCCACGCCATTGAATGGCAGATCTCTAAGAGCATCCAAAACATTGTCCAAAAACGACTATCGCGCAGCCAAGCATGGTGGCGTAAAGCCACAGACCGAGCAAGAGCTCGCCCAACGAGCCAGTGTAGAAGGTAGAAAGGGTAGAAGATGCATGTGCGAACACACAAGCTGCATTCAATGCACGGATGCCAGCACTGGCAGAGGCAAAAAGCTGGCTTTTTTGCAATTTTCACCCCGAGTGGGCTGGGTATGCTCAGACGTGAGTCCCAGGCTCTCCACACCACTGGAGTCAAGCTATCCAGGCTGAATGAAGGCTGATAGCCAGAAACCAGTCCTTGGATGCTTGATTCCGGTCTGGGAAAGACATGGCTTGGTAGTTCGGACTGGACTCTTCCCATGAGGCACAGGGTCAGAGCTGATTTGCATATAGCCAGTGTCTAACCCAGGGTGGTGTGGAGTGCAAAAAAACGATGGATTTAGGCCCAGATCCTTGTACTGGGGTGAATGTATGACATTGTTCTACATTCTGTCCATCAATTGTGTTTTTTGCAATTTTCACCCCGAGTGGGCTGGGTATGCTCAGACGTGAGTCCCAGGCTCTCCACACCACTGGAGTCAAGCTATCCAGGCTGAATGAAGGCTGATAGCCAGAAACCGGTCCTTGGATGCTTGATTCCGCTCTGGGAAAGACATGGCTTGGTAGTTCGGACTGGACTGTTCCCATGAGGCACAGGGTTAGAGCTGATTTGCATATAGAAAGTGTCTAACCCAGGGTGGTGTGGAGTGCAAAAAAACGATGGATTTAGGCCCAGATCCTTGTACTGGGGTGAATGTATGACATTGTTCTACATTCTGTCCATCAACTGTGTTTTTTGCAATTTTCACCCCGAGTGGGCTGGGTATGCTCAGACGTGAGTCCCAGGCTCTCCACACCACTGGAGTCAAGCTATCCAGGCTGAATGAAGGCTGATAGCCAGAAACCGGTCCTTGGATGCTTGATTCCGGTCTGGGAAAGACATGGCTTGGTAGTTCGGACTGGACTGTTCCCATGAGGCACAGGGTCAGAGCTGATTTGCATATAGCCAGTGTCTAACCCAGGGTGGTGTGGAGTGCAAAAAACGATGGATTTAGGCCCAGATCCTTGTACTGGGGTGAATGTATGACATTGTTCTACATTCTGTCCATCAACTGTGTTTTTTGCAAAAAGCTGGCGACCACATGCGTCTAACCACCTAGATTCGCTGGTGGGAGGCAACAGAGGGAGGGCGGAGGAAGACTGTAAGTCAAAGACCGCTTGAACAACTAGGCCCTGAGCCTTAGGGTGAAGGGACTGACAGAGCGGATCATTTGGGACAGGATGGTGTCTACGAGTTATGGCCCGATCGAGGAAGGCCCAAGTGCCCAGCATGATGTCACACAAAGATGCCCCAAGGGGCTCCACTTCAACCGCCAAGATCCAACAAGGGATCAGAAGGCAGAGAAACCACAGGGGGCTGAAAACGAAGGATAGCTGCCGTCCTGTGAATAGCCCGTACGTAGGCAGCACTAGCCTCAGTTGCCATCCGGGGAGGCGACAATAAACCAACAGTAGGAGATGGCTGAAGACTAACCTGTCCAGTAGACAGCAAAAGTGGAGGAACCGGAGGCTGATCCGGATTCCAAGCCACACAAGGTACCTGCACCATGGGCCGAAACGGCCTCAGATCAGGGGAGTCCAGAGGAGCGTCAGCATGTGGCATAAGAGGAGACTTAGGCGTCGTCACCAGCTTGAGAGTCGCATCGACATCCGAGGAGTCAGGAGGGACATCAATCTCCTGAAATGGAGGAGATGTGGACGTCGGCACCTGCGTCGACCGACGGTCAGCCGGAGTCGTCCGGAAGTCGGCGAACTCCAAGGGAGACTCAGGCTGGGGACCGTCTGACGTCGACCTCACTGCAACATGTGGGGAACAGGACATCGAGCCCCGCGCCGCCGCCGACGTTGGCGCAAGAAGCCGCTTAGAGCTATGCGAAGACTGACAGTGTGGGCTAGACGGGCGACTGGGAGAACCCACTGGGCCATGTCCCATCAGCATCCTATCAGCTCCGGAACCGGAGTCGATGCACCCAGCCGGTGCCGAGGACGAATCCGCCTGCGAGGACCCAACATAAGCGCCTTCCACCTCTATGGGATCCAATGGCGCACCAGAGAGAAGGGGTGACCCAAATTAATAGTGGAGTGCTTTAGAAAAAGCCTCCATTTGAGCGTGTGTCGCTCCGGCACCCAGAAAGGGGGGGCACGGAGGAGACGACCGCCGGACACCTGTTACCTGCAGGGACAGAGAGAGCAGGTGCCAGCATCACGGGTATGGGAAGAAGACCTCCTGGACTTACGCTTCTGTTTACCTGGCTCCGAACGACGTCTGCTGGAAGGACCTCGGGATTGGCCTCGATCCCGAGAGGGAGAGCGGCGTAGCGAAGAGGCAGGGCCAGACAGCCGTGCGGCCAGCAATGTCATACGACACTCCTATAAAGACTTAGGTTTCATCCGTTGACAATCATCGCACTCTTTGGAGTCGTGGTGCATCCCGAGTCACCACATACAATACGTGTGCGGGCCCGTTACCGACAGCTGATGTGCACAGGTCTCACACCCTTTATAGCCCAAAGGCACTGCACACTGTTGCGGGACGCCGAAGGCGTCGAGAAGACCCGAAAAATGGGTTAAGGAACCGTTGGCTTTCCAGGATCCGCGTTGGGATGCGGAAAAGGAGAAAACTGACTTTAGCACGCCGGGGGTGGGGGTGGTGGGGGGCATATATGGCTCCGCTGACGTCACGTTCATGGACGACGTCAGGGCGGAGCCATGTGGCACCGCCCCCGGCGCACAGAGGTGCTGCTGCGGACAGTTTTCCTGATCCAGTCTGACGCCTGAGTATATTCTAAGTTAAGGAATCTGCAGCTAGTCGTCTCTATCAGATCAAGTCTACTATACATATAAGCAGGCCCACTCTACTCAACTGGTAGGGGTGGAGGGGGGCAGAAGGGAGCACAGTATAAGGAAACAGTGAAACAGTGAGCTAGGCATACTCTGCCCACCTTAGTTATGGACACTGTTAACCAGACATTAAACTTAGCAACAGATAGTTTTCCAGTGAACTCAATTGTTGTAGCAGCTCTAGTCTAGAACTGGGGATTCTGCCTACCTCAGCCGTAAATGCCAAGAACTTAGAGGTAATTTTGGATACTAAGCTCCCTTTCAGATATCATATTAATGCAATTTCCTACTCCATCTTTCTCATTTTAAAAAATGTAAAATAAATCATTTATTCCGGAGGCCCTTCAGAAAACGATGGTCTCTACCCTCATTCTGTCCAGGCTGGAATAATGCAACACCCTTTTTGTCGGTCTTCAGAAGGGGCTGCTGGCAAGACTTCAGGTTCTTCAAAACATGGCTGCCAGACTATTGTTAAGAATTCCCAGGTAGCAGTTGCTAACCTTCACTGGCTTCCTATGCAAGCTAGGATCAATTTCAAAGCCCTCTGTTTTGACTTTAGGGCCCTACACGGGGCTAGGCCCGAGTATTTCAAACACAGGTTCTCTTGGTACACTCCTCAGAGACAGCCCCGATCCTCCTCTGTCAGCTTAGTTGAAGTCCCAAAGTACCGGCTCATGAGCTGGGGTGGGTGGAGTTTTGTCTCCACCGCATCCAAATTATGGAACTCCCTGCCTCCTCACCTAAACGTGGCTTCTGATCTGCTAGCTTTTAGGAAAGCACTCAAAACCTGGCTCTGTATTCAGTAAAACAGGTTAGTTCTGATCCTAATGCCTTTTTGTGGTTATCATTTTCTGCTTTGCAGGGTTTTTACTCACTCAGCGAGTGCAGCGCCTAGATGCCTCCGGGCATTAGTTGTGCTCTACAAATACAATATCATATCATTTTCAACCTAACCTTTTAGTTGGAAACCGATTACTTAAGTGTTGTTTTCCTTCTCAAATCACAACTCGCTAAGGATGTTTAAACAAAGATAACATCGGAATAGAATCTTTAGGTATAACTCTGGACTAAACACTGTTCCCACCTGAGCAAAAAGCTCAAGAATATGAGTGTTCTTCTACTTCTTATTTGAGATTACACTCCTGACTACTATATAATGCCTAGTTATAAAGGGGAACTAACTAAGTCATGTCAGAATCGTGAGCTACTTTAAGACAAGCTCTTCAAACACGAATTCTCACTGGTAAAGTCAATGTACCCTCAGTAACCAATCATATTAAATCCATTTAGCAGTAGCATTTAGTAAAGTACAAGCATACTCATTCTGGAACATCGTGTCTTCTAGGTCATTTTCCTAAACACACAATGCAAACTGGCTATAGATATCCAAAGTCTAAAGTATATGAACTACTGGTTTCCCATTCTTTGGTCATCGCTTTATGATATTTTAGTGGCATTTGTAAGCAAGCACACATCTATCATTTGACTGATGCCGGCAGGGTCCATGATGGATCTATCGCTTTGGCGAGCACAGCAAGTTAAAAGGCAAGAGAAGACATTTGACCTAATCGTCTCCCTTCACATCTGCAAAAAAAAAGTATTCAAATGTCCTTCTCCCATTACATGTACATGATCTACCGGTTTAACAAACCTTCTCCATGTACAGCGCTCAGTTGTTTTCTAGTTTACACTGTATAAATGTAAACACATTCATAAGGCATCCCTCACAGCAAAATCGAATTGGCAACACATGTGAAGTACGGTTTTCATGCTAAAACAAAATAATTAAAATTTCCACACAAACACAAAGACACTTTTTTCTTTATATATATATATCTATATATATATTTATATATTGAGAAAGATAATGCAATAATTTTCACATGTAAGATTTTGGCACTTTTCACTAAGTGCTGAGATTTTGGCAAACAGTACTTCCTGTTTAATTGAGATGTGAATAACGAGTGAATCACTTGAGCCCTCAGCATGGCTTGAAATTACCAACTATATACATTCTCAGTACTGAGCTTGGATGCAACACAACTGTGGCCTCTACCCATCAGAAAGAGTAGAATAGCCCAAAGAGATCTCGAGCTCTCAACTGACTATTCAGCCAGGAAATGACCTACAAATAGGCTCCACAACATTGCACTCCAATTTTCTGTGTCCCAATGTAGCCCTATTTACCAAGAGTTAGATCACATGGGTTATACTGCAATTAAAGATGGGGTGAGAGGTTCAATAAAAATTGCTCTCCAGCAGTACAGGCGATGGATCTCGATAGTCACACCTCTGCTACCCAGGATCCAGAGGGAGAATGCATGCCAAAAAGACACTATGACCCTGTGTCATCCTATCAAGCATACACGTGCCCCTAGGTACATGTGGTATGGGATATCCCCTTCCCACTGATTAACAGAGTGCACAGTCCACAAGTACACAGTATATGCTCTTGAGAGGATAGGGAAAATGGGCGGTAAGAACTGTTACTTATCTACATAGTTGCAGTGCCCTTCACAAACAGAGTCAGAGTGTCTATGGCTAAGTATGCCCCCAAATATGGCATTTCTTGTAGAGACATACAAGCAACAGCAGCTGTTACATACATAACATTCAAACCAGGACACATTTTTTTTTAACAGTGATGAGTCGGCATGGAACTAGCAGACTTTTCAGATATGTTTCCTACGTGCCACTCCCCAGAAAAAGCTCACATTTTTCCAAATCATGGATGAACGTTCCCTCAGAAACTCCACTGTATCTTCAACTCCACTAACTGTTTCTATCATTCTCAGAATCAATATGGATTTATAAGAGGATAGACAATTTTAGATTGGAACCAACTTGCCTCTAATACCTCTTGTTTACATAGGTGATAAACCCAAAAGGGTATAGTTTAATTCCTCCTGCTCTGCATTAAACCATAGACTTCAGATTCCATTCTCTTGTTGACACAGCAACGCCCTTCCTAAATGGCTTGGCTTTGGCACAATCAGAGATAAGCCAGTGACCTTTAAGAAAAAACAGTGTCACCTCCTTAGGATACAGATCAGCAGTCAATTTGTAACTCAGTAGACATACTCCCTGTCATGAGCTGTTCTAGGGTGCTTTTACCAGGGAGTGGTGAGGTGGAGACACATCCTCAAAAGTCTGCACAATTCAGTCTACCCAGTTACAGCGCTTTATATAAAGTATAGAATAAGAACCAGTTCTCTATGTGATCCCTACCAGCATACGTCTACCAACCCCCACCCTTCTCCAGTCTTTGCATCTTTTAGAGTAAAAATATGAGCGCTGTTTTTCCGGGGAAAAAAAGATAGTTGATAAAGTGACATTTGAAAGTTGTGAGATTTAGAGCGCACAAATACAGAAATGCTTTCCACAACTGATTCCCACCCCTTGCACCAGCTTTCAAACGAATTCCTCCCATTTCTTCCCAACCCTACAACGGTCCCATTCCCTTACCCCAGTTAGCAATTTTTTCAAACCAGGGGGAAAATATCAGTGCAAAAGTTAAAACGGAATCATGGCTAAACCTTGACTCGCCATCTGCAAATGGTACCAGTAGCTGTGATGCTGGATAGTCCGTTCATTCTATATTCGCAAAAGTAAAGAGGTGGAGGGGGAGCAAGAACACTCCCCAACAGAACAGGATCCACAAGTAAACATTTCCCTAAAACAAAAACTACCTTGCATCCAGGCCTGACACCCACATTCTTACGGTTCTCATCTCCTCTCTTATCACTCTCAGTAGCTGGACACTCACAGGTAAGCTTCTTTCTGACAATTTATGTAACAGAAGAACCAAGATGAGAGCTGGAGGATAGTATGACCTGAACATGGGAGGGAAAGTGCTTCTGTAACCAATGATTGTACCAGAATGAACTGATCATGAACTGGGTTTTAAGTTTTGAAACCTGCTTAGTCTTATTTGTCCTTTTGCAGGGACCAGCCAGAGGCAGTATGTAACAGCACTGCTTTGCCATGCCCGAACGAATGTCTCCTCAAGGAAGTGCCAGTAAAGAAGGGGCCTAATCAACAACCTTGGAAGGGCAGCATTTCAACTCAAGATTTTCCACAACACGTGTACATACCACTGGGTTAAATATCACTATGTTCTTACGTCGGGTTTGGACTCACAATATCCACAAATTGTGTTGTGAGTGATGTGATGTTGATTGTAGCAGAAACAATAACCACAAGAAGGACTGGTTGTCAAGCAGTTAACATCTGAATAATAAAACAATATTCACAGCCAATCACCTTAAGGGTGGTGTAAGCCAACTCCTTGGGTGTGAAGGAAGACTGGCTTGTATGAAGGCAAGTGACTATCACCATACACTTTCTTATGGTTCCCCTAGGAGTTTTCCAAGACAGGTTCCAGTTCACAAAGATCATTTAGAGTAAAGCGCGTCTCCAAATTACCCAACTTAATCTCCCTCACGTACCCAGAGGGTTCACAGGGAGCAGCACACTGAACATTCCTCCCTACTGGTCAAGAGGTTTAGTTCACACATTCAGGAGATGCAGTTATGTATCTTTCACTAAGATGACATCGTTCCTCCTGGTCCAAAAATTCGGTGCATAGGACAACACTTGCTCCCCTCTGTCAGCAAGCAAGTAGCACACTCACCTGTGTCCCCTGCACTGGTAACTGGAGTGAGGGAGATGAGAACCTAAAAATGATCTTAAGATCAGGCCTCCTTTAAGAAACTAGTACTATGCTATCAGACATTTGGAAGACATTCCTCTGGGTTTTTGTATACATTTTTTTGTCAAACATAACCGCCCCTCCCACTCCCAGAAAGGGGAGGTGGGAACAAGTGAGCAGTGATGTGGTGAGCCCTTATATACACCGTGTGTCACAGGTGTGCGAATTGGTAGAGGGAGAGGGATTTAGGGGCAAGATAAAACAATAATGAAACATTACATGGCTCCTCTTGAACTCTACGGTTCTTATCCCTGACATCATGAGACCGAGAGTCAACAGGAGTTTGTTGCCTTTCCTGCCTTGCCCCTATCAGGAATGAATTCCCAGGTACAAAAAGAAGAGTACCAGAATGGGGGGGAGTGATCAGGGTGTTGGGGTGAATGTGAGCACAGAGCATGGCCAGACATCAGCGTGAAAGCCTCTACCTGCAGCCTGGTCTCACAGAGACAGTGTCCATAGGCTGGCTGCAGAAGCGCAACACAGGATACCCCTTCTCTTTACCCGCTGATGCTTTTCAGGTTTTTGAGAGGCCACTTTTCAAGTAGACTGCCATGCTGGGTTAATTTAACACCTAACCTACAGATAATTAGTATTTCTACAGTTCCATGATTGGGATTTATGAAACAGTGGCTAAAACATATTTCTCTGTAAATATGAAAATATTTTCAATCCATGTATGATTCAATAGCCCAACCGATCACCATGTGCAGGAAGAAACACATTGTGTGAAATACCCACACAGGTCTGTCCGCTGTTCACAATCATGTCCTCTGAGAAGAAAATGGCATTCACATGGGATAGGGAAACAGGTCCTTCTAAAAAAAAGATAGTTGAGTTGGGAGTGTGCGAAGCAAGGTCATCTTCAAAACATGTTGCGTTGTGTTTGGATGTAGAACAAAGTACTTGAAAACGCATGTTGCATCGAGGTGGGATGCGGAACAAAGTCCTTAAAGATGCATATTGCATTTAGTCAAGTGCATTTTGGCACCTGTGTTTTCCCAGGCACGTCTTCCGCGTTATGCTCCACTGAGTCTGTTGTTCACTCCCACAGTGCTCCCCTCTTGTACTCCTCTGGGGAGTGTCTGCACAGTTTCATTAATCTCCTGTCTTTGGCAGCTGATATCACAATGAGATGGGTGGGAGGAGATGGGGGTGGGAGGAGGATGACTGACATACACATGTAATGCCCTATGCCTCTAAAAGGCTTCTCCCCAAGGAACACTCAGTTCATGTGCAACCTAAAACTCTTGCTCGTTCAACAGTAACACTTCAGTCAGACAGATGAAACATGACAATAATATGTTATGGGTCAAAGAAAGAAAACTTGAACCTTCAAGGAGGCTCACTTATGACTGTGTATGTATATGCTATAGGAAAAGAATAGCCTAGAAGGATCAACCTTCCTTTCAATCATCTCTACAACCTTAATCTCGACCTCTACTTCACATATCTATAACTGTCTCTTTCTTCAGGCAAGGAATTCTCATGGCTCATCATCCAGCAGAGAGGGGTTGGGCCAAAGGATGCAGACTAGCCTATCACCAGGCGCTGACAGACCACCACTGCAATCTAACGATAACATGAATGTTTCTCAATCTGCAGGTATGCTCCTGGCCCAGTGTATAGAACTCTGAAGGTGGCTATACTACAATGTCAGCTAATAGTCTTGTGAATGATTCAGAAGAACCTCAGTCATGTGTCTGCTCAGGTTAATTAGCAGTAAATCATCATGGCTGTTAATGCTAAAAAGGGAGGTCTGTGGCTCTCCACTTGTCTTATAATATGCTTTAGAAGAGCAGGTATTCTCAGTAAAGCAACTAGTTTGGCCCTTTCTATGTGCTGATGCTATTAAGGAATGAGGCAGTACTCTCAGTGTCCTCAGCAATGGAATATACTGTTTGAATGAGATATCAGGGCTAGTCCCATTCTCTTTACAGTGATGCTATATGGGAATAACAAAGCTGCGTTGATGTCCTGTTATCTAATACTTCAGTGGAATGTGTTAACAAGGTTGGTCTCTTCCTCGATCTGCTTCACGGGGGATGAAGCATCGGAGAAGTTGTTCTCTTCAATGAGTAAAACCTCATGAAGACGAAATATGGTAGGATGGAAATATGGATGTAATGCTTCTTGGTAATTTAACATCTGCATATCCGAATTGCTTTATTTTAATATATTTGTTCATTGCACTCAATGAACATAAACATATGTACCGATTGAAGAAGCAAAACACGTGTTAGGGCAAAGACGACAAAAATAAAGAAGTCACCAGAAAAGATAGGCTTTTAGAGCTTTATAGAACTAGAACAAGTATGTGTTTCGAATGTAAAGAGAGAGTGAGTACATTCAACAGTGCTGGAACAAGCATAGACGTTCTCAAGTTCACCTATCAATTCTGTTTTGTTTAAGGTACTGTTGGAAGCTTGACACTGACAGATGCAAGAATCTGGACAGAGGATAAATTCACAGATTTTTTTCCTGAGTTACCATGGAGCCACGGTTACCATGGAGATTTTGATTTATAAATCAACATCAAAATGTTGAAGTCAATCCTAGATTTCATCTGATGCCAATGGATTTACTTTTAAGGAGGGAGACGGGATTTATTCTGCAGACTTAAAAACCAGGCATACTACAGAATTTTGAAAGTTCATCATAAGGAACATTAGTTACAGTCTAATCTCAAATGAATTAAAGTTCCAACAAATACTTTGTGAGGTACAAGAGGGGCAAAGCAAAGTATAGGGTGCAGCTGCTGCAGCTTAAACCAGCCACTCTTCAAAGCTTTGCCAATTTGGGCACTGAGACTCAAAAAGGATTCAAATATGAAACCTAGTTTTTTTTTACTATCTTCATCAATTTCACAAGGACATTGAAGGGAATGGAGGGCAACTTATCAGAAAGGTGAATATAGCTTATAACCTTAAGGACGCAGTTTTGATGAACTGGTTCTAAAGCAGTATGACTGATCCAATATGCAATTTCAGATAGTCTTTATCTTACTCAAAGATGTTTAATCGCCCTGCCATCTACAAGTAGACTTGCCCGGCATTAGCGTCAGAGTGACATTAATTGATAAACACTGGCCTAATGTAAATGCCAAAAAGTAAGGGAGAAAGGATCGAGCCATGGCAGACTTCACAAGTTAATACCTGTGATGAAATAAAGCCTCCCAACTTAACAAACCGACCTATGTAACAGGGAAATTAGGCAAACCAACAAAAGGTCTGCTTAGTGCCCAAGCAACATTTCTCAGAGATTCAAGAATTAACAACAGGGAGGCAGTATCAAAGGATGGCAAGTGCTTGATCACTAACGAAACCTCATAGGATGTACTAAGCTGATTGTCCCACACCTCCACAAGTGCGGTTGCTCTAGTGTGTCTGGGTCCAAATCAATTCTCCAGGATTAGTTTTAGTCAGAGTAATCTGGCAAACGGAAAATAATTGCCCAGGTTTTCTGTGTTGCAGTGAAGGCTGCTTGAGAAGTGATGTCATTATGGTGTTTTTGAGCATCTCTGGAAAAATGCGTAGTGGATGTTAATCAATTTCTGCTTTGTAGGTACAAAGATCTCAAACCACCAAGGCTGAAAGTGAATCTTCACCTCTGAATGCGATTTTGAAAGAGAGTGGCAATTTCAGGGAGACGGGTTACAAAATGCCCCAGAATCGAAATGGCAAATAAATCGGAACCTCAATTAGGTCTTCTTTCACCATTATAATCGACATTAAAACTGCAGGGGTCTGAAGAAGGGAAAATGAATATCCATTATGATTTTGGATACATAAGTCTTAGTTTAAATCTATCTCCACATTAGTTACAGCATCAGGCAGTAGGATATTCTGCATTATTTAGAAACATTCACAATGATTATTGGTTGCTGATAAAAATGTATTCTATCTGGAGCTGTTTAATAACAACGTTGCCTTGCTATAGAAGGAAATAGCATTTTCTAATTATTGTCAGGTAGACGTGCAGCTACAGCTCCAAAGGGAGTCTGCATGCCTACACTGAATTTTCAAGTGAAACTAGACGGCATTTACTTTTGTATACTAATGCTGACAGTACTGGTTTCCCACATCTGAAACCATCTATATTGTTTCCTTAGATTACCTCTGTACTGATACCATCCATGAGATGTCAGCATTAGCCCACACATGAAGGGGTCTATGATGGTTTAAAGAAAATGGCTGCACCTGCATTGCGTAATACTTTTGACACATGCTGCCTCCTGTAGCAGTGTGAAACTCTAATTTGGCTGAAAGGCTTTGGGGCACTTACTAGACTTTTGGAAAAGATGCTGTTATTTAGTTTCAACATTCTTTGCTTTGGGTAAACCCTCAAGAGAGTGGTCAACCAATATGCCAAACGCTATCAGCTGCCCAAATCGGTGTGCTCCAGTAGCTGCAAGTCTATCCCCTTTTTTCTTGTGTTTTACAACTAACACCATTATGTGAAGTTTGGAAACGGTCAATAATGTGCATTTTTGTTTGTACCTCTGAAAATCCATAATGTAAGCAATATGGCCTGAAGAACTGGCACCCGATCCAAACCCACCTCCACAAGAGACTGGCAACTTGTGATAAGGAGTATGACCACTTTGTAATGGTACCCATCTTTGTTGCGCCCAGAAAACGCCAGCTTATATATTTCAATCGTTTATAGTTTACCAGTGAATGAGCTTAAAATCGCTTGTGGGGTGAATGCTAGAAAAGGTAATGTGGCAGTGGAGATGAGTGTATGCCAGGTGGTGTGTGGCCATTAGTTCTGCTCTGTCCAGCCGTCATTCGTTTAGAGGAGCTACCACAGAAAAACATTGAGCTCACCTAACATATATGATTCCTTTGGCATCAATTTACTTATTGTTCTTCCAAAAGGGCTGTGCAAGCCTTACTTATGTATTTGGCACTATAAGTTGGAGAACATTTAAAACTCCTATCTCAATTTCTAATACCAGGGCAGATCTCCATGTGGTGGACATGTTAGTTAAACCAATCTATATGCTTTCTACACTAAAACCACTGTATTCTTGCTGACATCTATCATTCTGAGAAAGCTGGATTTGGCTATGGTCAATGCCAGCACAGTGAACACCGGTCACAGATATCCAGACTTTACATAGGCTAATCCTAGTTGTTTTTCTTGCAGTCTTCGAGTAATTCTCACATAACCTACGAAAAAATGTAAATGTCAAGAGGTCCTGTTTATAAAGCTTTTGCAAGGAAATCAGCACTCAGACACATTCTTTATAGTTGAATCTAATTTGTGTTGAGTCTTTCATGAGGAAAGATAAGCAAAGTATGCATTCATGTTTAAAAAATGCTTGCAAATTATTGGCACAACATAGTTTGCGTATTCACGAGCAAAAGCTATGCAAGTTATGCACCCGCATACATAATGTTTGTGAGTTACTGGCGCAACTTGGTTTCAAAGAATTTGCAAGTAAAAGGTAACCAAGGTACCCACTCACATACAAAATTCTTATGAAGTGATTGGCAACATTTAGCGCTCATGAGAGAAAAGTTCACAAGTCCATAAACACGGGAGAACTGTGAAACTCTGTGGGTTGGCCAATGATTAGGAGCACTGCAACACTACGTTAGCGTAATACAAATTTAGCACAACAATGTTCCTAATTTCACTGTAATGCTGAAGAAAAACTAGATTTTCCAAGCTTTAAATGTGGGAAACCAGAGCACTGACAGAGGTTGCACAGCTACATCCTCTACTCTTCAGAACTGCTCGTTCCTGTGCCTGGCAAGCTCCTGATAAATAAAGTATCATGGCTGATCTGTTCCCCTAGCAATATAGTAATCTGATTGACTGTCGTCTGTCTCTATTGCTTTGCTTCTGGCTGTAATAGGCACTACTTTGCTTGCTTTGAACAGCTTCTCATAAAAACATATTTATCAATTACCCAACATGACCTGTTTGTGGTAAGTGGATGTGTAGACATTATCCTTACTCCATAACTAGAAGTCAATGCATTTCACAAAATAAGCAAATTAGCCAGCTATCCTATGCATCAGAATTTCAGTACTTTAGTCAGATTAAAAATGTGCTTTGACTATATTATTTAACACAAAACTAAAGATCATCTTGCATTAGTCTGGTCAATCTGCAACAAGGAGGCAATATTAAACTGTTTGCCCAAGCCTGGAAGTTTTAGAGTTATTATAATGATACTAACTCAAATACAGTGCGATACTCTACCTGACCCAACCAAGATGCCTAGGGTGAATCTGTACGCTGAAGGGTGCAAACTATTTGTATTTCAAAAGATAAAACTATGTAAACATACATGTCTAGAATGAAAGTACCTATACTTTGATGGATGCCCTGGAAATACAGAGCCAGTAGGAAACTGTTTGCATGTTGATGCATCAGCTACAAAGAAGCCGACCTAACATGAGATTGCCTGTATACTGACTGGGTTAGCCTAAAGAAGCCAGGGGTGGCATTAGTTGCATTCCTTCTTATCTGAGGTCAATCTAGACTTGTGGGGGTGGGGAGTAATTAAAGAGTGAAGCCATGTTGTGCCAGTTCTAAAATGTACATGCCAGGGAAACTCCATCCCATTCTCTTCTCCCATACTGCAAACTGAATTTGAATTCCTTTGAACCCCTAGCCTATTCAGAAGCTGGTGTGTCGATCTTTATGTAAAACCTGTGCATTTCTATTAAAATATCGAGTTCTCTTTTTTTTAAATATGTTGTACATTTAAAAATGACTCCTCCTGTAAGATGTGTTAAAAATCAGCTGGGGAAAGGACTTTGGGTGAGTGGGGAATGAATTGTGAACAGACTTTCGCAATCACCTCTCTAAGAAGAATTTAAGAGCTCGGTCGATGTTCATTCGATGGCCAACTCTGGTGACTCCCAAGTCAATGTAGTCCTCCTTTGTGAGAGAAGGCAGGTGACTGCCATCTATTTCATTGTCCAGAAAGTGTTCCCGGTGCTCTCCCAAGTTTAGGTATTCCAGCCAATCAGCCACATCAAACTTTGTCCAGAAGTGCAGAGGCTTAGCAGCAAAAGATTTGTCCGATGGAGGAGGCATGAAGTGTGTAGGCGAGAGGGACCTACTCCCAGAAGAGAAGTTGGGGAAAGGATCACCTCCCGCTGTGGGAGACCCTCGGAGTTCGTAGATTCCAGTGTAGACTGGGGCAGTTGGCAAAATGGGCAAGGACGAAGGGCGAGGTGTGGGGTTGATCTTGTGCTCTGTGGACAGAATCGATGGACTGGGTGCTCGTCTCAGAGCAGGCCGGATGTCAAAATCAACACTTTTGGGGTGCTTTGGCACAGGCTGTGGAGACTTCGGCCAGTTGTGGTACAAGCTGCTCACTGGCTTGGTAGAGATCAAGGTAGAAGAAGAATCGTCAGCAAATCTACAAACAGAAACAAATGTAAGAAATAATCATGAGTCAACTAGTCTCTCCTTTCATTGAACGGGAACAAATGGCAGAGGAGAAACCACTGATATTCATTCATGCTTACACAGTACCCCCTGCTATTGGATAATTTATTATCTATACACAACTCCACTCATCATCATCAATCCGTCTTTATTCGATCATATTAAAAAGATCATAAAAGCACATACAAATAAGTCACATTTAAAACTAATTTCATAATTCTATTTTAAAAAAGATACATATAACTCATCACAATTTCTAAGATAAAGACGAAATACATGTAATATTAAAAAGGAGAAGTAAGCCTTTTCATGTACTAACTCTGGGTACTTAGATTATCATTTTTACATACTCAATGGCCTACATGCTGGCTCTTTCCTCTTCCTCATGCAAGCCCACAGAAATGACGCAACTGAGTAGCAAACCAGAGGGTTGGGAAGTGTTTTCAGAAAATATAATGCTACCCGGCACTGCTTAAAATTTTCTTTAAAATTGGCTTGAGGTAGACATTTCTTTCCCTCTCGTATAGGCTGCAGAATAGGAATATATGCAATTCTGAGGTGATAAATTGTCACAGGGGAACATACTTAAGTCAGCGTGGTTATATGTTTTTTCCGGATAGCCTTTCATTAAAGATATCAAGTTAGTACGAAACCTTAATAATATAAATCTATGTTGCATCCTGTTTACATTAGTTAAATATGAAAAATCTCCTCCGGTTAGAGGTGGGTTGAAGCTATATGCCTGGGGTGCATATTTCTCATTTTGCTGTAGCCTTCGTTTGTACTTGGTCATCGACATAAATATGTCACTCACTCTCTGTTTGGAAACCTTCTTACAGGGTAGGGGGTCTTTAAAGAGCTCATGAAGACCAATCTCCCTTAGCCGTGACTCTACGTAGTTGAGCCACCTAGACCTCTTCCATTTGTCCATAGCCAAACACCTCTTTAGTATTGACTGGTTCAATGGAACTGTATCTCGCCTCCAAATTGAATGCCAGAGGAGGAGTGGGGCTAACTGGATATAGTACGAAATATAAGGTATGCCCAGTTCCAAGTGTAAGATACCATTTGAGAAGGAGGAGAGTAAACCCACTACAGATTTAAAAAATACATTTTCAGTAGTTTGTAGTGGTGTCGTTGTCGTTGCAGTACCTTTTTCTTTCTTTGCAGCCCCTGCTATTAATACAAACGACTTGGATTGGTTCACTTTTAACTGAAGTGAATCCATAAAGGAGAAGTATGCATTAATCAACCTTTGTAACCCAATCCCTGTTCTGGAGATTAAAACTGCATCGTCTGCGTAAGCCAATAAAGGTAGCATTTGAAAGTCGAAGAGGGGGACATCCCTAGTAGCCACTGTCAATGCCTTTTCTGCTCCATTTGTGTATAGGGAAATTCTGAAAGGACGTGTACAGTCTCCATTTTTGGTGTACCGCACTGATGCCGTTGCATTTGCATATGATTGCCTGATAAAATGTAATATGGCAGGTTCAACCCCCATCATCTCCATTATGGACCATAGCTTATCATGGGCCATGCAATCAAATGCTGCGCGAAGAACCATGAAGGCCATGTATAATTTGCTCTCCTTCATTCTGGTATACTTTCTATTGTCAGTGCTAAGTTTAGACACTGATCTAGAGTCCCCCTTCCCTGCTGGAATCCGTACTGGGCCTGGATGAAGATCTTATTTTCTCTTCCCCAATCCTCTAAACGAGAAAGGAGGAGGCTTTGATGTTGTATCCAGCAGGGAAATAGGTCTGCAGGTTTTTGGGTCTGCCCAGCCTTTTTTTTTGTAGATAGGTACTATCACCCCTGTGGACCACGAAGGGGGGGAGCTCCCAGTACTATACTATTTAAAACATTTGTTAGTAATGGGATCCATAAATCTAGGTTATCCTGAAAGAAGGCTATTGGACTCCATCAGGTCCTGGTGCCTTTCCCGAACTACACGAGTCCAGCCCTACTTTAACTTCAGTAAGTGAGAATGATAGGGGAGCTTGGCTTAACTCCTGCATTGGTGCACAACAATTTGTTGTGCATGGGTGTGAAGAAAAGATATTTTTAAAATGTAGTACCCATGCCTCTTCCTCAATGTGTGTCTAAAGATGGATCATTGGGGGTCTTAAAATGAGGCCCATTTACCAACTTCCAGAACTCAAAACTGTTTCTAGATTTAGCTGCTTCATCCAGATTTTCCCATAGGTCTGCCCTAATTTCCTGTCCTCTTTTTTTTAATTTACACGCGGCCCGCAATGTTCTTATTTCTTCATAGTTCCTCGGCTTAGCTTTTAGAGCGTATAACAAAGCCTTCCTAGTTTTTGTGCAAACAGGGTCAAACCAGCTATCATCTTTGCCTTTATTTAGCACTTTTGTTTTAGTTAGGGCTGACTTTATATTTTCCCAAGATATTACAGAAGGCTGGTACAACTTCATCTGCTTGAGCGTCTGGGTCTAAACATTGATAGATATCTTCCTGGGTATTTTCTATGACTTTTGGGACAAACTTGATTTTGTCAATGTGTGCCCATTTGAGCTGTATCCCATTTTTTCTAGCCACAATGGGTGTATCCGCATTACTTCTCTGTTGTCTCTCAGGTACTAGTACATTCAATTCCATTGAAACTATGGCATGGTTACTAAAAGTTGTGAAGGTGGTATCTACCTTTGCAACCCTTGCGATAAGCGGGCCGTCAATAGTATGTAATCGACGTTGTACCAACCCCATTTCTTTGGAAGGTTTCCGGGAGAATATCTAAACTAGAATCCGGGTCCCGGATTTTTTCCATATTGAGAGAAGCTAGTAGCTTATTTATTACCATAGTCACTGTGGAGAAAATGTTGTATGGGATTACCCTGCATGTCACCTGCATGTCGTCGAGTCCACAAACATGGGCTGTATTATGATTACAGGGATGTATGTTAAAATCACCTAACCATATAATGTTTGTGTTCTGAGACTTGTTCCTATACGATATCAGATATGGCTTTGTCTAGTTCACCCACAATCATATGCATAGTTGGGCCAAATCGGTTGTTATAAAAAGTTACTAGGACCCATATCCCTTACTGCTGTAGTTCCAGTACCAAAATATGGAAATTTGGGTTCAGTTGTATTATTGTTTTTACATTTACCACTAGGTCGTTCCTAATTAAGGTGAAAATGCCACCCTTTGCCCTCCCAGAAGTAGATGGAATTGCTTCACTCTGAAAGGATCTAAAACCGTTAATGAAAATCGGGTCAAGGGCCCATGTTTCTTGAAAGCATACTATTTCCTGATCGTCCCATGACTTTATCCAATTTATATCAGTCAACTTGTGGGTGATGCCAGCCACATTCCATGAGGAAAATGATCCTACAATTGGTCCAAAATGTTTGTGGCATAAGGTCAAAGATGCAGGATGTCTTACCCACAGCCCTTCAGTTTTGTTCAAGTTGAATCTGAGTGAGTTTGAATGTTGCCACTCTGATACTGAAGCCATACATTGGTGAAATGGCTCAAGTGTGTTTTCAAGAAAAACAAAAGAAGGGCCAATACTGAGCCTATTATTCAACGTAGTTAATAACAGTCCCACTATGAATAAAACATACCGGTCCGTGATTTTACTAACGTCACTAGTTGTTTTATTTTTTTAAACACTAGTATGCATTCAATTTTTGATTTTTAGAACACTTTTTTTTGCATGTACAAATTTTTCAAAAAACAACACAATGGGTTTACATATATACAATATTTATATAAAGCACATCCTACCAAACACATTCATACATCTCACATTCCTATGTACACAAAAAACAATATAAACTCCTGTCAAAAAAGTATCTACAAGTTGCTACACGAATAGAATGAATTACATGAATTATGCAGCTATTTGAATTCAATGCAACGAGAATTAACTTCACTAATTCTCAAATTCAGAGTGGTATTAAATGGAATTTGACAAGAGAGTACTGTCCAACTTAAGGCAAGTCAGGTCGGTCGACGCGTTTCGAACTCCTACATTTTATGGAGTTCTCATCAGGACCAGAACGTTTTCTAAAAGGGAAAACCCAAACGACAAATTTAGGACATTCCCAAGGTGGCTCAATGGGAAAACAAGAAATAAACAAATACAAAAGTGAAAAACCGCCAAACCACGCTACATAGCCATACCTTTGCACTATGGTCACACCATTTAGACCAACATACTTCCACAAAAACGATCTTCAAACAAGTAGTGGCACTACACAGAAAAGACAATGAAACAAAACATGACTGTCTGCCAAAGTTGTGCCTCGGTAATAATTGTACAGCGAGGTAAAGGTACGAGCACTGACCTTTGGAAATGAAGGGCAGGGCACCTGTGATGGAACACGGAGAGAAAGTATTTAATAAACAGTGGCTTGGGTAAAGAAAAGGGGACGGGGGAGATTAGTAACGAGGGGCTTACCTGAGCGGGGCTGCTTCAGGTAAAGCCTGCGTCGCTGATTATTCAATAGGGCAGTAAGCCTGTAAAAACGAAGATGACAAGTCAATGACTGCGGGGCCCGGGGGTCGGATCCACTTGACAGGGGACGGGGAAGCGGTAAAGCTTACCGTTTTCAATCGGAACATTCGCGTTGAACGCCAGTCAGTTGAGACGTGCAGGAAACCTAGTCCTTCAGCTGTGTTTACTAAGGTATGAAGCGACCACGTGACCGGAACGAGCAAACACTCGTTTCTTGAGATTTTTTTCTTTCATGAAACTTTACAAACGCTGGCAAAGGAAGAAAGGTGCAGGGCACAGTATCATTGAGCACAAGAAAGTGAAAAAACACACAGACACAAGGTGGAGTTCAAGGCTGTACTTTAAATATTTCAGAGATTGCATTCAGGCCAGTGGAGGCAGTGTCATATTTCATTATAAGCAAGGCTTCTCTCTGACTCAATCTTGCCTCAATGTCTCCTCCTCGTAAGTCACTCTCAATTTTTGATATGACAGTCCATTTAAATTCATCTTCTTGATGTTGTTTCGTCAGCCAATGTAGGACGAGAGGTGCATTTTGCGTCTGATTCCTGAGACGCGATTTGTGCTGCGTAATGCGTTGTCTTGCTTCTTGGGTAGTTTTCCCAATATACAGTTTTGGGCACGGGCAAACAATTCCATAGATA
The DNA here is from genome assembly GCF_964261635.1 of Lissotriton helveticus. Taxonomy (NCBI): domain Eukaryota; kingdom Metazoa; phylum Chordata; class Amphibia; order Caudata; family Salamandridae; genus Lissotriton; species Lissotriton helveticus. Next base: position 1,620,820,344 of record NC_136068.1, on the reverse strand, counting down.
ATGTTTTTAGTTTGACAATTCGTGAAAGAGGCGTGCTTCCAATGAATACCATTAAATGTGAAGAGTGAGCCTTCAATGGTTTGTGCACAACAAGTGCAATTGCCACATTTATGATGGCCAGACACTGGTGGTAATCCTAACATACCTCTCAATGAAGGTTTAGGAGTAGTTGGTAACGCTGCCCTTACAATGTGGTTGGCCACGCTTTTATCCTTTCTGAATGCGAAAAGAGGGGGAGTGGAGAGGTCATTGTGAAGATCCTTCACTAAGTGCCAGTTTTGAATTACTAGTTTGCGTAACTGATGTGTCTGGGGTCCAAATGTGGTAACGCATACTGTCCTCCCTTGATCTTGCCGTGTTTTCTTTTTAAGCAGTGTTTCTCTAGGGACCCACCATGCCCTTTTCATAGAGTTTTTTAGAAGCTTTTTCGGGTAGCCCCTCTTGCTTAATCGTTCAGACAATTCATTGGCATGGCGAAAGAACTCCTCTTTGGTAGAACAATTACGCCTTATTCTTAAATATTGGCCGAATGGTAAGTTTTGTCTGAGGCTTCTCGGGTGTTGACTGGAAAAGTGAAGGGCTTTATTCCGATCTGTCGGTTTGCGAAAAAGTGTGGTGCCCAGTTTCCCATCTGATGCGAAGACTTGCACGTCCAGAAATATTATCTGATTGCTGGAGAAGTTAAAACTGAATTGGATGTCCACCATCCTATGATTTACCCAGATCATGAATTCTTGCAACTGCTCACTCGTACCTGACCAGATCATAAAAACATCATCGATGTATCTGAGATATTTTGAAATGTATTGGAGGTAAGGATTGGCATTGTAAATGAATTTGTCCTCATATAGTCCCATAAACAGAATGGCTAATTCTGGGGCAAATGGACAGCCCATCGCTACTCCTTTGACCTGATAATAAAAATTTTCATCAAATTGGAAATAATTTTTGGTCAAAGCAAATTTAGCCAATTGAACCAAAAATGAAGTGGGAACCCTAGCAGGTTGTTCTCTTTTGTTCAAAAAATGAATAATTGTTTCAATCGCTAGGTGAAAGATGCTTTGACCAAAAATTATTTCCAATTTGATGAAAATTTTTATTATCAGGTCAAAGGAGTAGCGATGGGCTGTCCATTTGCCCCAGAATTAGCCATTCTGTTTATGGGACTATATGAGGACAATTTTATGATCTGGTCAGGTACGAGTGAGCAGTTGCAAGAATTCATGATCTGGGTAAATCATAGGATGGTGGACATCCAATTCAGTTTTAACTTCTCCAGCAATCAGATAATATTTCTGGACGTGCAAGTCTTCGCATCAGATGGGAAACTGGGTACCACACTTTTTCGCAAACCGACAGATCGGAATAAAGCCCTTCACTTTTCCAGTCAACACCCGAGAAGCCTCAGACAAAACTTACCATTCGGCCAATATTTAAGAATAAGGCGTAATTGTTCTACCAAAGAGGAGTTCTTTCGCCATGCCAATGAATTGTCTGAACGATTAAGCAAGAGGGGCTACCCGAAAAAGCTTCTAAAAAACTCTATGAAAAGGGCATGGTGGGTCCCTAGAGAAACACTGCTTAAAAAGAAAACACGGCAAGATCAAGGGAGGACAGTATGCGTTACCACATTTGGACCCCAGACACATCAGTTACGCAAACTAGTAATTCAAAACTGGCACTTAGTGAAGGATCTTCACAATGACCTCTCCACTCCCCCTCTTTTCGCATTCAGAAAGGATAAAAGCGTGGCCAACCACATTGTAAGGGCAGCGTTACCAACTACTCCTAAACCTTCATTGAGAGGTATGTTAGGATTACCACCAGTGTCTGGCCATCATAAATGTGGCAATTGCACTTGTTGTGCACAAACCATTGAAGGCTCACTCTTCACATTTAATGGTATTCATTGGAAGCACGCCTCTTTCACGAATTGTCAAACTAAAAACATTATCTATGGAATTGTTTGCCCGTGCCCAAAACTGTATATTGGGAAAACTACCCAAGAAGCAAGACAACGCATTACGCAGCACAAATCGCGTCTCAGGAATCAGACGCAAAATGCACCTCTCGTCCTACATTGGCTGACGAAACAACATCAAGAAGATGAATTTAAATGGACTGTCATATCAAAAATTGAGAGTGACTTACGAGGAGGAGACATTGAGGCAAGATTGAGTCAGAGAGAAGCCTTGCTTATAATGAAATATGACACTGCCTCCACTGGCCTGAATGCAATCTCTGAAATATTTAAAGTACAGCCTTGAACTCCACCTTGTGTCTGTGTGTTTTTTCACTTTCTTGTGCTCAATGATACTGTGCCCTGCACCTTTCTTCCTTTGCCAGCGTTTGTAAAGTTTCATGAAAGAAAAAAATCTCAAGAAACGAGTGTTTGCTCGTTCCGGTCACGTGGTCGCTTCATACCTTAGTAAACACAGCTGAAGGACTAGGTTTCCTGCACGTCTCAACTGACTGGCGTTCAACGCGAATGTTCCGATTGAAAACGGTAAGCTTTACCGCTTCCCCGTCCCCTGTCAAGTGGATCCGACCCCCGGGCCCCGCAGTCATTGACTTGTCATCTTCGTTTTTACAGGCTTACTGCCCTATTGAATAATCAGCGACGCAGGCTTTACCTGAAGCAGCCCCGCTCAGGTAAGCCCCTCGTTACTAATCTCCCCCGTCCCCTTTTCTTTACCCAAGCCACTGTTTATTAAATACTTTCTCTCCGTGTTCCATCACAGGTGCCCTGCCCTTCATTTCCAAAGGTCAGTGCTCGTACCTTTACCTCGCTGTACAATTATTACCGAGGCACAACTTTGGCAGACAGTCATGTTTTGTTTCATTGTCTTTTCTGTGTAGTGCCACTACTTGTTTGAAGATCGTTTTTGTGGAAGTATGTTGGTCTAAATGGTGTGACCATAGTGCAAAGGTATGGCTATGTAGCGTGGTTTGGCGGTTTTTCACTTTTGTATTTGTTTATTTCTTGTTTTCCCATTGAGCCACCTTGGGAATGTCCTAAATTTGTCGTTTGGGTTTTCCCTTTTAGAAAACGTTCTGGTCCTGATGAGAACTCCATAAAATGTAGGAGTTCGAAACGCGTCGACCGACCTGACTTGCCTTAAGTTGGACAGTACTCTCTTGTCAAATTCCATTTAATACCACTCTGAATTTGAGAATTAGTGAAGTTAATTCTCGTTGCATTGAATTCAAATAGCTGCATAATTCATGTAATTCATTCTATTCGTGTAGCAACTTGTAGATACTTTTTTGACAGGAGTTTATATTGTTTTTTGTGTACATAGGAATGTGAGATGTATGAATGTGTTTGGTAGGATGTGCTTTATATAAATATTGTATATATGTAAACCCATTGTGTTGTTTTTTGAAAAATTTGTACATGCAAAAAAAAGTGTTCTAAAAATCAAAAATTGAATGCATACTAGTGTTTAAAAAAATGAAACAACTAGTGACGTTAGTAAAATCACGGACCGGTATGTTTTATTCATAGTGGGACTGTTATTAACTACGTTGAATAATAGGCTCAGTATTGGCCCTTCTTTTGTTTTTCTTGTAATTTTGGCTTAGCCTTACTGTTTATCAGCCAAAGCCCTGTTTTGTTTTTCTCTCAAGTGTGTTTTCAGCTGCTTGGTCCAGTATAACGATTAGCTGGGTGCCACCTGCATAATTCATCATACTGAGCGTGTGTGTGTGTTTGTGTGTGTGTGTATATATATATATATATATATATATATATATATATATGATATATCCTCCGAAATCTTTAGATATATTTGTGTGTAACAAATCTTGGATTCAAAGCTGATCCATGCAGCACTACTTTACTCAAAAATGTAAACCTGGACATATCAGGTGGTAGGAAGACTGCTTGCAATCTATCCTCTTTTGATAAGATGTCCATAATTCAAAATCCTTTGTAGTTCTGCCACTCTCCTTCATCCTAGAGAGTAAGATGTCATGAGACATCATATCAAATGCTTCAGACAGATCTAATAGCACTAAGTCTGCACATTGCGCTTGGTCCGTCAGCTTTCGTAGGTCACCTACCACTGTTACAAGGGCAGTCTCTTTGTTGTGAAACATGGAAACCCCAGACAGGGATGTCTCAAGTAGGTTGTTTTTAAGCAACTAGTCAGATAGTAAAAGATTGTCGTGTTTTTCTACAAGTTTTCCAGCAAAGTGAATGTGACTACGCTCTGGAGGAAGCCAGATTGATATACTCATACTTAAAGGTACTTAATAATTGGTACCTGCCCCCATACAAATTGAAAAAAGCTCACCTCATGCCTGATGACAGATGTTGATGGTGTGTGATGCAGGCGTGCGATCTATATGGAAACCTTTGGTCTTGCCCACAACTGATCACATATTGGGATGAAGTATGGCCTACATTGTTTAATAACAGCTTCTGCCATTTCGTGGAATCTGACTTCCTTACCATTTTGCATGATTTGTTCAACAGGGATGACACCAGTTCTCATTGGAGGAGAAGGATGTCGACAGCCTTCATGGTGGCAAAGATATATATTCTGTGACACGGGAGCACTATGACAGTGCCAATACATAAGGAGTGGTCGACAAAACTCTTTTGCCTTGCCATATATGAGAGGCATATTTACAGACTCCAAGACCAACACACTGTATTGGAAAATGTTTGAGGCCCATTCATTTGACATGTGGGTCTCAAGGACACATGTGGCCCCACCTCCCATCTCACTCTAAACAGATATAATTTTGTGTAGGCCATTAAGGGGGAAACAATCCATTTTTGGCACCGCTGAGGGCGATAAGAAAGACATGCAATATATTGGCCAAGGTGCTATCATTATAATGTATTGTTCTGATATATTTTCATATATTGTACACATATTTTCCTTATGTAGAAAAACTGTTGTTTGACCTTTGTGCTGCTGGGCATTGTACACTACATCCATCTACTGTGAAAATGACATTTAAAGAGCGCATGGCTACCCGGAAGCGTCCCAGCGCTAACCAACACGGGAGGGAGACGGAAAGCTAAGAGAACAGAAAAGTCTTGAGTTGTTTCCGGAAAGCCTGGTAATTTGAAATAGTGCATAGGTGAATTGGCAAGGAGTTCCACAGTTTAGAGGCGTTATAAGAAAAAAGGCGTCCGCCGCTACTGGCCTTCTTTATTCTGGGAACGTCAGCTAGTCGCAATTCGTCTGATCGAAGTTTCCTCTTTGCTTTATAGGGGTGGATCATGGCTGAATTAATGGGGGACCTGTCCCTTGCATTGTCTTGTGAGTGATGCACAGGGCCTTGACTCTGATGCGTTCCTGCACTGGGAGCCAGTGGAGGGAACGTATTGCCGGTGTTGCTGATTGTCTATTGGATAATCCCGCGAGCAGTCTTGCTGCACTGTTCTGGACTACTTTCAGTTTAGAAATGAGGCGGGGAACCTAGGTATAGTGTGTTCCCATAGACCAGCCTAGAGTATGAGGGATTGTATCAGTACCTTTTTAGCCAGGGGGGGAGAAGAGGGAGGACTTTACGGGACATTCTAAGAAGGCCGAAGCAGGTCGCAATATTTTTTCTGGCTTGAGTCCTGAAATTCAGATCCTGGTCCAGCCAAATGCCCAGACTCTTGATCTCGGTCTTAGGGGCTGGGGTAGGACCCATGCTGGTTGGCCACATGACACTGGGATTAAAACTGAGGGGATTGCCCAGTAACATGATCTCTGTTTTACCGCCATTAAGCTTAAGCTGAGATGAGTTCATCCAATATAATATGTTCTCTAGGACGGTATGGAGACAGTTCACTTTGTTGTCTGCTTGGTTGAGTGCGACCACCAGTTGCGTGTCATCAGCATAGGTCACTATGTGGATTCCTGAGGTGGCTACAATGGCTGCAAGGGGGGACATGTAAACATTAAAAACGGCTGGGCTAAGTGAGGAACCCTGAGGGACCCCACTTGTCAAGGGGGTGTGTTTGGATAAGATGTTGTCCACGAACACCTGAAATGATCTTCCCTCCAAAAAAGAGCGTAACCATTGGAGTACAGTGCCTGTCACTCCTATATTCCTCAGACGGTGTATCAAGATATTATGGTTCACCGTGTCAAATGCTGCGCTGAGGTCAAGGAGGATAATGGCGGCGAATCCTCCTGAATCCATGATTTTTCTACTTTCCTCTACCATTGCTAACAGGAACGTTTCGGTGCTCTGACGAGGTCGGAACCCAGTTTGAGGGGAGTGCAGCAAGTTGTGGGTTTCGAGAAAGCCCGAGAGGATATGATTGACAGATTTTCTGCCACTTTGCCTATTCCAGGCCGGAGAGATATAGGGCGATAATTACTCAGATCTGCTTGGTCTAGGTTAGGTTTTTTAAGTAGGGCTTTGACCATGGCCCTTTTCCAGTTAGTGGGGACCATTCCTGTAGCTAGTGATGCATTGATCAGGTCCGTTATATTGGGGGCTACTGTGGCTGCTGCTTGTTGCAGGATATTGAAAGGCACTGGATCCCTTGGTGATCCGCTTTTGACTGAGGACAGTAAGGTGATCAGAGTTTCCTGGGCAATGGGGGAAAGTCTCTAAAATGTGTTCAGAGGGTAGTGGGTCCTGATTAATCTGGGTTTCCCAGTCTTCGTCCCTTAGTGGCAGGGATTCCAGGATTAATTGAACCTTGGTGGTAAAGAAGTTTGCCAGTTTGTTGCACCGTTGGCCAGAAGGGTCCAGTGCAATGCGAGGAATGGGCGTTTTCAATAATTCTTTAATAATGGTAAAAGATTCTCTGGACCAATTGGAGGCTGACAGGATCTTGCCCTCATAATAAGAGGCCTGGGTCTTTTTTGCTTCTGCTTTATAAGTGCGGATCACTGTTCTATATTCTACTTTTTTTTTATAACAAAGAAATGCATTTGAAAATATGGACACTATTTTACAGCTCCTTGGCTATGTTTTACATTATAACGCTACTCTAATGTTACCTATGGGATTCCAAATTTGATAATGCTGATGATTTAAGCACATGAATCTATGAAAGGTCCAATGCTAGATACCTCGAATATTCCACTGTACCTTGTTAGCAAGAAAAAGACCACATGTGATTGATACAACAACCGCATCGCCAGACTTGATACAAAAAGAGCGCAAGAAGGAGAAGACAAGCTACCTGTCCTTTCCTTGCAATGCACCCAGGATATGGAACTCAACCCTTATCTGCTGCCACTCGCCATTATTTCAGAAGGAGCTGTAGCTATGCCTCTTGGAGGCACATTTTCCGCACATAAATATCCAGTCTCTCCCTATATTATTATTGAACTGTCAAGTTTATTTGTACAGTGGTCCAGCACTCTTTAACTAGTTCTATGCTATAAGCGCACTTAGATACTGCACATACATGTACATTTAATCACCCTATTGAAACACCTACAAATTTATTTTTACAAAACATTTAGCTTCTTTGAAAATACTTTAAAAAGCTGAAGGCATAATAACTTGTCCAGGGGCAGTTACTCAGGAGCCTGGAAATCAAACTCAACAATCAAAAGCAGTGACAATGGATGCTGCTTCCATCCTGGGTAGATCGCACCGGCACACTATTCTCTAAACTAATGGTTGGATGTGGGTGGAAACTATCACTGTCAAGACCATAGCGGAATGACAGGCAGGCTCCTCTACAGTCTAGCTCAAGGGTTTCTAAGCTTTTTTTGTTATAAAGAGAGCTACATCTGGTCAATAAAAATAGGCTTGAGCTACTATTTATTTTTATCATTTGTGCGATTGTGGAAACATCTGATAAGATCACAACAGTGACTACCAATCAGGATTACAACTAGTGACCATCCTATGTTTCAGGCAAGGTTTTCACAAGTAATGTCAAGAACAGCTTCATCAATAAGAATAACAACCATAGCAGCAACCGCCTTCAGCCACAAAGGAAATGACAGCCATGAACATAAATTCATGAGTCTCCCCAACTCAGCATGAAATTTCTTCAAATATCAGTTTTAAATATCTTTGGAAGTGAAATAATTGTATCTTCAATTATACGCACATCGGTTTAAGCAAATACATGTGTAATTCTATCAAATACACACACTTTAATTTTTGGGTAAGCAAGCTAAATTCCCTAAGGAGATTTTTTCTTCTTCTCACTGAAACATAACTTTTGCCTCAGAAAATTAGTTTGCATTTTTAACATACCTCACATGAACAAATGACTCACAGTGCCAGATGTTATCTTGAATGCCCAGGTATTACCTTCACATGCTGGGGTAATCCATCATAATACCAAGGATGCATACAATACCCACCTATATTAGGGCCACAATTGTGCCACGGCTGTAGATAATGCCAAGGATGTCTGTCCAGACCATTATTATTCTACGGGTGAACAACATTACATGAAGGATGGCCAAATCATTACAGACTAGGATAGCCACAAAGTTCATAATATGTCAAGGATGGTTTTCATTATACGACAATTAGTCCTAGGATACCCAAAATATGTCAAGGGTGACTATTATTATGCAGGACTACTGTAAGCCAGGAATGGATATAATTGTGCCAGAGATAAATCACTTATGGCGGAGATCTGGAGGGGGAGGTTGATCACCGGATGCATTCGAAGTTCCCTGACACTAGGGACTGATTTCAAGTGAGGGTCAATATCTTAGTAAATGAAGAAAACAATGCTCAGTACAGACATATACACAACATGTACAAATATTTCCATACATGAAATGTGCACACACATGCACATACCACACCCACTACTAGAAATACAAGTGGAGCTGTCACCCTAGGTTGGGCTGGGAACCAAAAGCAGCCTGGCAAAAATGTTCGAACAGCCTTGCTCCCTTCCTCCACTTTCTAATCTCTATCTTCTCTCTCTTTCATCTCTCTCTTTCTCCTGAAGCACCACTCGTGCATGCTGTATTTACCTGGGAAAGCGGGAGAAAGTGACAGAGGCACCAGCATCTGCACCATGCCGTAGAAATCAGCATCCAAAAGCTCCAGTCCACCAGGAAAATGCTTGGTGTCAAAAACGGGCAGTCAAGGACTGCTGTTACCGGTCTCCACACTCAACCGTGTCCCTGATCCCCTCAGTTCCTGGCCTGCTCACACACCCAGTTCACATGCTTCCACTTTGTATCTTGCTTGCAGTCCAACACTCAAGTGGCTCTGGTCTGACTACAGCTTTCATTTCTTTCCTGGATCAGTGTTCACATACACAGTCTGGCTGATGGAGCATGCTTGCAAAGTGATTATTCGTCGTGTGATTCGATAGAGTGGAAAGAGGTGAATATGTTCCAGTGCCAGCAGGGTGAACTGTTATTTTATGTTAGAAGGGGGTCCGACCATGGATTTGTCTGCCACACCAATGGTCTGGAGATTAGTAGGGCTGCGTCTTTAATGCAGCCAGATCCTCTGAATTACTGGGCTGGGACTCAATTGCTCAAGCTATTTTCAGGGCACTGACATCCTTCCAGTATCTCTGAGCTAAATATTGGAGAATGACTTATGTTAGACACACAGGGACATATTCTCAAGGACTTATCGCAGAGTTATCGGCACTTTAGCACAGCAAATGTGGCAAAAGAATCATCGCTCTATTCTCAAGCTGGTGCAAACTGTCAATATCGCCAATTTTGCAGCGATAGCTTCTGCAAAAAACATTACCACGGATGAGAGCAACAACTTACACTAATGATATACAGAGTAGGCGTTCCCGTGCAACAACACACGAAAACACCGCTTCACGATATTCTCAACGACCAGCCAGATCTGCGATGCGATCCAAAATCAGGCGATAAGGTGCGTTAGCAGCAGGGATTTAATACCTGCCTTTTACTGGTATAAAGCAGGACGACTACCTGCAGTATGAAAGGGAGCCCAGCCCAGAGCCACATCGGAAGACCAACACATGTCATGGAGTTACTGATCATGCAGCTCGAGACCCAAGAGGTCCAGAACACCCACAGCCACCACCCCCATGTCTCCCCCCCCCCTACCCGGGACTACCACTGAGACAGCGCAGAACAGGACTGCGGTCGTTCCAAAAACAGCATGGTGCCGCAGCCACACAATAGCAGAATGTGGGGAGAGGTGGGAACCAAGTATGTGTGAAGGAAGCAAGTCACCCATGAATAAGAATGCACACAATGGCAATTGTGACAGTGATGTGTTGGACAGCCCTCAGTATGTAGAGCACAGACATGTCCATGTGGACATATACTGCTGGTGTTTGTAGTGTTGTGGACCGTGGACGCAACCATGTCACCTCAGGCAGTGTGGAAGACCTGGGACGAAGATGATGAAGATGAGGCAGGTGTAACACACACACCCCACTGCAGTTACAGCAGGAATACTCCGAAGAGACACAATCATTGACAATTTCTTCACATGAGCACGCTCAGCTCTGGTGCCCCTACCTCAGTGCATCACAAGCCATGGCCCCTTCTGATTGAATATTGGGTGATCTCTGTACTTGCTCTGGCTACCCCCATGATGATAGTGATCACTGTTCAAGTTGTTGCCAGCACCAACCACTCCCTGAGGGCTGGCTCACACACATCCCACACCCATCTAGCACAGGTGTCACTGGATATGTGATCCTGGTAATAAAAAGGGGCTGGGCGCACGCGCCCGTAGCCAGTTCGACTACCTATCCAAGTGTGATCATGTGGCCATTAAGTATGAATGATGGCCCGGTGCCCTACCACATAACATTGTGCTGTGGACAGCGGACGCAACCATGTCTCCACAGGCAGTGGGTAAGAGCTTGGACATGTAGCTAAGTGGTCCCCCCTGTAAGCGACAATGTTGCAATGTAGCATGCACCCGGAGAGTGGGCTCGCACAAACGGAGTAATGAAGGAGCGCAAGACCGCTCGGGGTCCAGGATTATACATGCTGCGTGTTGTATGTATCTGTATTGTCGCAGCATGAGCCAAATGCCTAGCCACATTTGTAGCGCCAGTTCAGCCAGGCATGTATCTACATCTGTGTCTGCCCTATCCTTACCACAGGCCGCCACTCCCGTGGTCACCACCTTCAACGGCCAACATCACAGTGTTGTTGTCAGGCTTGTGGACATGCGCAGACAGGCATGACAATACTGTGCCGTGGGAGTGCTGCAATAGCGCAGTGCAGCGCACATAAGGAAATGGGTTTGGGGGGAGGGAGGAGCAGCTGTAAGGCAACGTAACACACAGGGATGCCGCTCATATCCCACATGCAAGACATGTCAAAAATGAATCCCAAAGTCGCATTCATCCCACCCCACCCCCAAAAAGCCACTTCACATTTCATGAATGCCAGCAGATTACAAACTTACACTAGGGATGAAAGGTCCTTTGTCTGAACTATCAGGTAGGATCACATCTGCACCTCCGACCTCGGAATTGCATGTGCCCGGCAACCCCTGACAGATACTATAGCAGCTGATGCCGACTCCCACACTACGCACAGCCCGACGAGAGACCAATGTATACACACCCCACACACAGGAGTCCTTGCTCAAAGTTATCCTGCATGGAATGGCCTTCACACTTACTCCCACAACATCCCAGGCGTACAACCAGTGCACACTAAAACAACTCATTGATCCGAGATGTGGCATTTCATCTACAGAACTGGTGCAGGTCAGAATAGTGCCGGTTCAGCAAGAGCCACTAACGCAATGGCCGAACATCCCGGACACATGCACAACCCCTGTCACGTGGAACTGTACCATGCACGAATGCTGGATTTACTGGGGGCACTGCCATTGGCAGTGCTGCGGATCAGTAACCGGCTAAGCTTATGCCTTGCCAATGTCACCTGCGTTCAGCCTGTGTTGCACTGTCGATCGTGCAAATTCGGGGGGTCCATGTATGTCTGCCTATCCAACTGGACGGTAGCTGAACTGGATTTTGACATGTGTGTGTGCCTCCTGTTGGCCCACGACCAGGAGTGTCACCGTGATACCCGTTTACGGGATACCTTGATACTTGGCATACATGCTAGCAGCTGGACCTGGGAGATTGCACAAATCTTTGTGTGCAGTTACTACATTGAACGACTCCCCTATTGGGCTGTAGTGCAAATTGGTGAAAGGGGGTGGACGCAACACATCTGTCTGGACCTTCTAATGGATCGCCTTGCCGTCCTGTTTGATGAAGTCGACAACGATTTCATGTTGGAAATGTTAGCCTCTGGAAGCTGCAATCGCTTTCATGGGTTAGTAACTACGTACCTGCAGCCACAACAGATTGGAACACAATGCACATGTCCCGACACCTTGTTGCATCTTGGAGATCTGGTCACATATCCCACGACAACAGTAGACACGGCCGCATTCGCCTGGACTTCGACTACATGAGCGACCAACAACGCGGTTTAACACACACCTGTGAAAGGCGAGGCACCCCCGGAGTGGACAGCGGCGCTTGGCAACGTTCCTCATTCTTACATGCTGCTGCATTGGTCTGCATGTTGTGGCACTTATCTTGCCCGTACTGACACGCCTATGCTAATAAAGTCTGCGTACCTTCACTTGTATTCAACTGTTATGAGTGTTGATTTGAATAACAATGTGTGTCTCAATGCCTATCTGGGTCACGGCCATACCTGCGCATTGATAGCATTACCCAGGGAGTACCTTTTTGTGGAATCACTATCCCTACATTCATCCATACTTTCATTCTTGATTGATCATGGCCATGACACATCTGTGTGAATTGAAATGTTTTATTCACATTCAGTGCAGTGTTGAAGCTGGACCAGTACAGGGCCATGCACACCCCACATTGTTGGCCGGTGAAGGGCCAGAGTCCTTTCGGGATTGACAAGTTCATAGGGAGTGGCAGACTACAGTCTGCAGTGTGATTGCTGTGTCATTGGTAACCAAACCAAATATGGCAGTCCATGTCGAGGTCCAAGGTGAGTGTCGCTCAGTGTATAGGGGTACAGTGGGAGGTGCTATTCCAGGGTATGATACAGAGGGCAGAAACAAGCTGAACCCGGCCATATGGCGGAGATGAATACTACCACTTCATTCTAGCCACAAAGCCAGATTTATCATCATCTTCGTCCTCTGATGTGTCAGGTGCCTCACATGCAGGTGGCGGTGTTTTGTCTGCATCACTGTGCGGCAGTGACACATCAGGGGATGGAGGTGGAAAATATGCCGCACTGTGTGGCACTGACAATTCAGGGGGAGGAGATGTGGATGTAGTAGTAGCACCAGCATCCATCCACGCCATGATGAGGATCTGCAGGACATGGAAGATCACAGCTACATCTCGCTGGTGTGCAGCTCTGGCAAACATTCTTATGGCCTGCATCCACTCCAAGCTCTCCATCATTCTCCTTATGTGTCCCAACTCACGAATGACATTGCTGGGGCCACTTTGACTAGACAGTTGTTCTTGGCTCAGAGTCATGACTCCAGCGATGTCAGCCATGGCTTGTTGTAGAGCAAGGAGCGGGCAGTGGGTGTCCGTTTGGGACTGCGAGTGGTCCCTGATGGGACTTAAGACATCCACGTATGGCATCTAGTTTGGCTGCCATGAGGTCAAACCCCACCCGCAGCTGGTCAGACATCTCTTTCTGGCGCACACACATGTGTTGGAGGGCCATGTGTTGGTCGTGGGAGTCCTGGGAGACAGCCATGGTGGTGGGTGCTTCCTGTTGTGTGGTCTGTGCAGGGGGTGGGGTCTCATGGATGCAGCTGGGCTGCCCTGCTCCTGGAGGTGGGGTGCCGGAGCTGTCCCTGATCTGTTGGAGTGCGTTGGTGTAGATGTTGCCATTTCTACACCATCAGGGATGTGAGGTTGTACTTGTACATTGTCATCTCTCAGTTTCCTGCTATGCCAAATGTGAATGGCCATTTTCTACACACAAGCGGCAGCAGTTGCGTCCTCTGTTCTGTGATGAAAGTGTGGCAGTTTGTACCACATTGTTGTCAATGTTGGGGTGCTCTGCATCTTGTGTGCTGCATTGTGGGTGAGTTGCCCCTTCGGCTCTGATTTGGCTGGCCCTTATCCCTTTCAGGCGGTGTGCCTTTCACTTCGGTGCTTATACAGTGCTTAGATGTTGCATCTTGCGTAAATTGGGCTCTTGTTCTGAGTTGGGCATGGTTTGGCCGCAGATGTGCTATACTTACTTGTGCTCCATTGTGCCCATCTCACCCCGTCCCCCCAGTCCCTGGTCGTTATTCACCCTGTTGCTGTTGGCTCAGGTCATGTTGTGCAATGTCCGGTCCCCCAACTCCTACCACAGTCTCCCCAATGATGGTCCCATGCTGGTCCTCCGTGGTGCTTGTAGGATTCTGGTTGTCCTCTGTACTTGCTCACCTCCATGGTGCTTCGCAGATGTTTGGGTCTTGTTTGTGTTTTTGGTTGCCGCTTTTATAGTGATTTTGGCCGCCTGACTTGTGGGACTTTCAGGCTGGCGCTGCTTCTCACTGGATTTTTTATCGCAGTTGTGCCCATTGCAAGTTTTTTCACGTTGGGGTTTAGATTTTTATCGCCGTCCAGGGACTTTTATCGCAGACATTTGACGTGTTGGCGGGATACTATTACACGTTACTGCTGTGTTGAGAATACAACATTGACACAGAGTTATTTTCCCGCGATATGAAAGATTGTGTTAACTGATTTTGGCGATGATTATCGCATGTTCATGAGAATATCCCCCACAGTAGGAAGAAATAGAGTAAAATGCTAGACTAGGTGATCAAAAGGGCATTTAAGCTGGATTTGATTTATAAGACCTGCTTGTAAAGTCTGCATTTTTTTATCTTTTGCTTCAGCAAACATGTTTGCGAGGTCCCGCATTATGCAAGTACATTGTTGTTAACATAATTCTGAACTTCACAAATACATCTGTAATAGCATCTTCTTTCCCATTAACAAATTTATAAAAACTTCAGTCACTTTCTCATACAGCAAATAAGTTGACCTAGCTGAGTGTGCTCTGAGTGTGCTGTCACAGACATCTAAAAGAAGAAAGCGGACTTTGCCAGAAGAAAGTTGCCTGCCTGTGTTTAGTGCAGATCCAGACCAAAAAGATGAACACAGACTACACTGGATCATAACAAGTGAAGCAATCTGGTTTTACACATTTGCAACAGCAAAATCAACTGATTTAGTTGCTTTTGAGTCTGTGTCAGAATTTTGGATTTCTGTCCAGGGGATCATAAGCTTTATTTCTCCTTTTTTTCATGCCAGCACAAGGTGGATATGTTGCCTGTCCATGGAGTTACAGCTGTTATCCAAGGAAGGATTTCAAATTTACATTAACTGCTCACAGCTCAGGCAAGCTCATTTGAAAGAAAATCTTTCTTGATTCTCCTCCATCTTGTGAGTTGCAGCCCACATGTGCCCCAGATTGCAGCGAGCAGAGTCCAGGAAGTGGTAAGGAGACAGACTAGTGCTGTCTCTTCCCAAGACAAAAAGTTGTTTAAAAAACGATTTTCACTTTCTGTGTTTACTGTGTATGCCTGTGGTTGTTACAGTTAAAAATTGTAGTTTTAGCCTGCCTGTAATTGCATATTTTATCACCTGTGTTGTGTTTTAAATATGTGGTTTTCCCTGCCCATGATTGCCTTCATTTAGTGTGTTGAATTGTGGGATTTGCAGTCCAACCTCTATAGTTTGTCCCTCTCATTCCTTGGTGACAAATCTGTTTCCCCTCCAAATTTCTCCTTTGCTCTGTGCTTAGGCTTGTGTGCTCAAACAGTGCACCCCCAGCCACCATTTTGTGTTCACAAGCCAGTGAGGCCAGCCCCCCCCCTGCACCCTCCCCCCCCCAGCAACAGGGATTTTCTACATCAGAGGGTGCTTCTGTGAGCTGTTTAAATTGTATTTACTGGAGCCTGTGCACTTCGCTTTTTGGCCAGCAGGGGGACTAAAGCTTTATTCAAACAGTATTGTTATATTTCGAGTTAATGAAGCCTTTCCCTGCTGAAGTCCAAAGTTGTGGATTGAGCCTGTCTGTCTCCTAGGAGATTCTGAAGAGGAGCAAGCAGCTTCCAACTCCCTGGCCAGCAAACCGTGTCTGAGGTTGCTGGGACCTTATATGGTGTGCTAGTGGTTGGCACATGTGTACACTGATTGGTGGTTGTATCTGGTGTTTCTATTGGGTTAGGGTTAATGTCCTCATTGGTTGGGTATGTGAGGGTTCTGATTGGTTTCTCGGTCTGTGATTCAATCATTGCAGAGTTGGGACTAGGGCTAGGGTTAGGATTTCTATTGGAAGTAGGGACTAGGGCTTCCTATGTTATTGGTTGTTGGGAGTAGGGTGGGACTAGGGCTAGGGTTAGACCTTTAATTGGAAGTAGCTATTTAGGGCTTCTGGTGTGATTGTTTGTTGGACCAGTTGTGGGACTAAGAGTAGGGTTAGGCTTTCTATTGGAAGTAGGGACTATGGCTACCTGTACCATTGGCTGCTTGGACTTGGGTTGGGACTAGTGGTAGGGCTAAGGACTTTATTGGACGTAGAGATCAGGGTTTTTGAACTGATTGGGTGCTTGGACTAGGGCTAAGATTGGCTGCAAGGTCCTGGTCTCCTATTGGTTCTAGATGTTAGGGCTAGTGTTGTGATTGGATAGTGTTAGGGCTAGGGTTCCCATTGGCTGAAGGGGTCACCTGATTACTAGGGCTACAAAAAAGGCCAGGCTTAGGGCGTCTCAGCCCGGGTGTCGAGGCTAAGGGTGGAGAGGACAAGGGTAGTTTCCTGTTTGGGCCTGTTAAGGGTGGAGAAGACAAGGGTAGTTGCCTGTTCGGGCCTGTTAAGGGTGGAGAGGACAAGGGTAGTTGCCTGTTTGGGCCTGTTCGAGACTGGTCGGGACTAAGGCCAGAAATGCTGCCTTTTTTCTCATTTAGCAATACCCAGCCCACACCATCCACAACCACAAACAGAGCAACACACTCACACCAAATATACACCACGCACAACACTATGCACAGATTAATGTACCAGCATGCACCACCAACCCAACCAAACCACATCTACACACCCTACTATCCCAACTACCACACATATCCATCACCCACAAACAGTACACAACTCTATCCTATACCACTAACCAACACACTCATTACTAACACAACGCCAATCAACACCATAAATAACTACATCCCACTCAGACACACTCTCCCTGCTGTAATTACACCTAACAGTCCACCTTTTATCACTAAGAAATATACAATGATCCTTCCATCAGTTGACTTAAAAAATAATAATAAAATAAATAAATCCTTCACTCTTTTATCCCTCCACTATCCTTTTTCTAATAAAATTAACAGACTAACATGTTCACTTCTCAAATTCCATATTCCATATTCAACTATACTAATATACTGCCCAAATAACTGAATAACATATCTACTAATCAAATTACTTCATATTTATACTATACTAGTTTTCAACACTAATCGTTTATGGGTTCCGGAGTGGCGTGCTACTCGCCAAAAAAAAGCTTCAACACCCATCAGGGGTAACAAGTGCTATATGAATGCAAATCTTTCTTCCCCTTTTATCCATCTGCCTTCCTTCTCACTCCAAGTAACAGACTAATATCCACCACTGAAATTACCTCATATTTCACCATATTAATTCACCACTAATCCTTTATAGGCTCCCTGAATAGCATGCGTCAACAAGCGAGCGATAAATAAATACAAACCTTTGTCCTACTTTATACTTCTGCTTTCATTCCAAATCCAAATAACTGACTAACCTATCCACCACTTACAATGTACTTGCATGTTTAACTATACTATTTCAACACTAATCCTCTGTGGGTCCCGCAGTAGCGTGCTACCCGCCGAAAAAGCGCTTCGACGCCTCGTATGGGGTAGTAAGCGCTATATAAATGCAATTACAATACAATACAATACAATACAATACATATGTAGCAAAAACAAAACTGTCATCTGTTTGCTAGAAAAGTACTCTGTTAGTAATCTGTTTTTCTGGCACCCTCAGGAGAGAGAATGCAGGCTTTGGTGGCTAAAATCAGTCTATCAAATAGTACCTTATGTTTTGGCACCACTGATCCAGAAGACACTTTTTCAATAGTGTCTTGCACACCTGGTAGAGAAGCACTATGAGAATCGAGGTTGCCATCAATCTCATAAAGAGGATATGAGCTTAGCATTTGGTCAAGGAGTACTTTGGAGCAAAATTCAGTTCTAGTGGGTAGAAGAAAGTCTGAAGTCTTAATCATACATTGTTATGATTCCTGTGTCTAGTACAGCTCCCAGGTATTGGATTCTACGCTCTGGTACGCATATTAGTCTTGTTCGGTTTAGCTTGTACTACAAATGCTAGAGGATTTCAACAAATAATTTTGTCTCCCTTCTACCATGATTTTGCAATGTAATGTACAGTACTGTAGAGATGATCGTCACTTCAAATCTCAAGGACCTTCTTTACTTATTCCTAATCAGGATATGGAAATGTAGATTTTGCTTATCCGGACAAAACCTAATCTGGCTGATGCAGATTTGGATATTTATCTGCTGCAGACATCACACCCTCAGTTCCTCTTCATTCCTTGTTACCCAGTCTTTAGACCAAGACAGGGTGTGAATTCCTGCATGGGAATGTTCCTTCATACAACAGAACAATGATAATAATGTTACTTATGCTTCTCAGACTTGCTAATGTTTCTACAGACTCTTTCATAGATATAACAGTACCTTCTAAGTAAGCATATTCGGAGAGAAATATTTACTTGCATTTAGGAGGGGAATGTTTGGTAGACCACCTTTTGAGGTCAGCTTGTAAGCATTCCGACCACTGATCAACACCCCATTGTATTTTGACATGTTCTACAGCATTGGAAGATGGATGATGATTTTACCCTCCACGTGGGTGCATGATAGTGTATGCAGAGACTGTCATTGATTATTTTTTACAGTTTTCTAACCAACTGCTGCTGGATGATGAGTTTCTCTCTTATGCCTCTTGATTAGTGTCTTGGACTCTGATAGTATGTAGATTTCTGCATTACAGGTTGCAACTAGTGCCTATGATTTCTTTGAGCACATCTTTACTGTAGAGCTCTTTCAGAATTAAGTAATTCTACTTTTTCACTAGGCCCACACTTTTGGGGTGGTTTTTGTCCATGTTTTGGACCTTAATCTTTGAGTTGTAAGAGAAATGGGCAGCGCTTAAGAAGGCTAGATCAAAAACACTTCGTTAAGTATCTAATTTGAAGCCTTGGGGCTGAAATTAGGATGTCTTGGGAAGGGAAATGTCATAACAGCCATTGGCTTAGGTACTTGATAGCAGTAAACTAATAGTTATCAAGTTCAGAAAGTCTTGCCTTGTCTAAATTTACTCTGCAAAGCATTTCATCATGAGGGGTAAAAGATGATGTTGAAAATGGAAATTTCTTGCACACAGCTGAGACGCGGTAACTGTTAACGCTTTAAGAGATCTTACTCGTATACAACTTTACATTTCTTCTCTCATTAGGGCTTTTGCAGTCTAGCTGTCAAGAATGTTTCCAACTTTAGCTCCAACAAGCCTGATCTCAAATGAATGAGAGGCATAGAAGGCAAGATAAGTTACAGAAATAAAAAAATAGGAATGATTTTGTAGTCATATGAACATTAAGCCTGGTGGCAGCTTTATTCATAATGTCACTACAGGTTGTGAAATCATTACAAGCTAGTCCTTTAAGCAGATCCAAAATGTACTAGATGCGGAAGATTAATTTGCGGGGTTTCTACAACTAAAATTGTACTGCCCTGTGATACAAAGTTAGAAACTTTGAATGTAATCTCTGAAATAGCTGTTTGTCCCATACAGCCCTTCTCTTATATAACTTTATTGGGCTATGTGAATAAAATCCCTTCCATGCTACAAGAACTTGATCACCCTCTCTCTATTGTTTGTAAAGCGAAGAGTTGCTTCTCGCTGGGTATGTGGTTCCACCAACCCCCAATACATTTGACTGGCTCCAAGATGTGACACTGCATAAGGAATAGTTAGTTGCTTATTTGGAATGTATGCCTTCTCATTCAGGGCTAAAGGGCACCTGGGCCCCACTTCAAGCATGCTTAGTTCTGATGTCAAAGGAGAGACCCACAGATACCTCAGACAGTAAATCTGGGTCCTCTTAAGAATTCTTTGGTGTAGCCGAGGCACATACTTGAATTTTGACTTTCCGGTGTGACTAACTGGCGAATATTATGCTGGTCAATGAGCAAGTGGAGGATGTATTGATGTAGTAGTCTGAGAACCATATGATACCATGCGTAGGGACTCTATAAAAGTGTCATGATGGTGATGCACAAATGTATACCGTTTGCACCTTACTGTGAAGTTGGGGGGTTTCTATGTATAGTTGTACTATGACAAAACTCTAACACAAAAAAGAAGATTGTTTATGAGTGTCACCTTTTGTTTGAGTAATACCAGTGAGGCAGGAGAGTATATGCTTCAGTTGGATTCAGAGTTTTTACGAAGATGTCTTCATGGGACTAGATGATCTATAGGCTTGGGTAGCACATCAGTGTGTCTGCTCCTACAAGCGAATGGTTCAAGGAAGGAAATCTCATCCTCCTTCTTTGAGGAGCTTGCTGTAGACCTCTGACTATATTGGAGGCACTTAAAAGGCACATGTCTTCCCCACAAAGTTAGCCAAGGGAAGAGTAGGAAAGTACTATTGTCTCTGGAATGGATTTGGCAAAGTCGCTGGCAGGGTGTTAAGAGCCATCAGCATACAGAGCCTTAATGATGGAACATCCCCTGTCAACTGTGAACTTTTCTGCATCAAGCCTCTCAACAATGTTCCCAAAATTAAAACCCTCAGCTATAAGGAAAGGCCTCTATTGATAATGATTTCTAAACAATGATCACACTTCCTGTGAAATCCTCAACTTTGAGATCCCACAGCCTATCTATCTGTTCAGTTTCTTATATGCCATTTCCTGACAAACTGAGTACACACCCACAGTCTAGGAGTCAATGAAATTAAAATGTAGGCAGCATGGTCATCCGGCAATGAAAAGGCAGTGGTAGAAAAAGAAAGAGAATAAATGTGGAAAAAACACCTTACCTCCACGTAAGGGTTTGTAAACATGTAAGATTAAAAAAAAGATGAGCCAAGTCAATAACTACTGCAAAAACTGTTTTCAGACTAAATCAAGAAAAGGCGCAGCCCATTGTCCATGGATACTTGCTCCACAGAATGAAAAAAGAACTGGGGCAAACTACCACTGTAGCCACAGTCTGGGGTTCTTGGACAGCACAGCGGATTTCTAGTGGCAGACTATAATTTACATACTATGAGATATCTGCCTATTGGTTTTCATTATTTTTGCTTGAAAGAACAGAATTGAAGTAGGCCTTGAGCAATTTATTTGCTTTTCAAGTTGGTGTAGAAACTAATTTGTGTTTTAATTTGTTCTAAGGAACTGTTGCCTTAGAAGGGAATTAACAATGGGGGCCTGGCCATGACATTCGCCAAGATGGATGCAATCTTGTGAGGCTCTGGTGGTACTAGCCTCTAACTATGCTGATTCTCTTCCATCATTGCCTCTTGCCCAGAGATGCCGCCCTGCTGCTTCTCCTGAGAGCCGGCACTACTGAGGGCACAGTCCTTTGGTGCAACCAACACTCATCAGGTGCAGCCCGGCATCGACTCGCCGAGCGGTGACAGGGGGCGCAGGTGTGCCTGATGACAAGATCACCCGATCTCGCTGGTGCTGCATGCCACACCTGCTGTCCGGTGGAGACTTGGTGGATACCCATCAGACAAGGAACAAACCCAACCCGCATCGTGCCCCACAATTGCTATAGGTTGTCAGGACACTTCATAACTACATGCATTGAATACACCAAATTATGATCTTCTAAGCCTGCCTAACTACCATGATGCTCTTTATTTGTCACTGTATCTTTAGATATGCCTTTTTGGTGTGTCTCCTAGCAGCCTATTGTTGATCAATTGTCTGCTATATCTGAAAATCAATAAAGACCTTTAAAAAGAAATAAAGAAAGGAATTAACAACTTTTGGAAAGAGATATTTCTATTTCTTAACACTGTTTTGGGGAGATAATCTAGTTTTCATTAATATTAATTAGGAGCACAAGCTGGACACTCCGAGTTCTAGCCAACATCAAAAATGTGCTATTGAAATATACATGAAGGCGCTATAATGATTCTGCGCTACAATCATTTATGTAACTAAAGCACCTTTTGCTAAAACTCAGACTCCAGGTGCACTTTAGTGTAAATTCACATCCTCACTAATGCTATCTCCACCTCTACTCTACAATATAAAATCCAATTCCTGTAATTGTGGGTCAATCAATCAATCAAGACATTTATAAAGCGCACTACATACCCGTTAGGGTCTCAAGGCGCTGGGGGGGGGGGGGCTTAGGAGTGCTGCTACTGATGGAAGAGCCAGGTCTTGAGGAGTCTCCTGAAGGCCAGCAGGTCTTGGGTCTCCCGTAGGTTGGTGGGGAGGGTGTTCCAGGTCTTGGCGGCGAGGTGAGGGTGTAGAAGCTGAGTCGTCTGTTGAGGTATGCTGGGCCGGTGTTGTGAAGAGCTTTGTGCGCGTGGAGGAGGAGCTTGAAGGTTACCCTCTTGTTGACTGGGAGCCAGTGCAGGTCTCTCAGGTGGGGTGTGATGTGGCTGCGGCGGGGGATGTCGAGGATCAGTCGTGCCGAGGCAATCTGGATGCGTTGCAGCCGTCTCAGGAGCTTGGCCGACGTTCCTGCGTAGAGGGCGTGTCCGTAGTCCAGCCTGCTGGTGACGAGGGCCTGGGTGACTGTTTTTCTCGTTTCGGTGGGGATCCACTTGAAGATCCTGCGGAGCATTCGGAGGGTGTTGAAGCAGGATGAGGAGACGGCGTTGACCTGTTTAGTCATGGAGAGGGTGGCATCGAGGATGACCCCTAGGTTGCGTGCGTGATCGTGGGTGTTGGTGCTGTTCCCAGTGTTGTCCGCCACCAGGAGTCTTCCCAGGCTGAGGTGGTGAGGCCGAGGATGAGGAACTCTGTCTTGTCTGAGTTCAGCTTCAGTCGGCTGTTCTTCATCCATTCGGCGACGGCCTTCATTCCTTTGTGGAGGTTGGTTTTGGCGGTGTGGGGGTTTTTGGTGAGGGAGATATCA
Organism: Lissotriton helveticus; assembly: GCF_964261635.1. Lineage (NCBI taxonomy): Eukaryota > Metazoa > Chordata > Amphibia > Caudata > Salamandridae > Lissotriton > Lissotriton helveticus. The sequence continues at coordinate 1,620,797,239 of NC_136068.1, read as the reverse complement.
GCTGGGTGTCGTCCGCGTAGGAGATGATGTTAAGGTCGTGCTGTCGGGCGACGTGGACGATGGGTGCCATGTAGATGTTGAACAGTGTAGGGCTGAGCCCTTGGGTACGCCGCAGATGTTCTCGGTGGCCTTAGAGCGGAAGAAGGTGAGGAGGACCTCTGTGTTCTGCCGGTGAGGAAGGAGGTGGTCCAGTCCAGGGCCTTCTCTTGAATTCCAGCGTCGTGTAAGCGTGTTCGTAGTGTGTTGTGGCAGACCGTGTCGAAGGCGGATGACAGGTCCAGGAGGATGAGGGCTGTTGTTTCTCTGTTGTCAAGCAAGGTCCTGATGTCATCGGTGGCGGTGATGAGGGCGGTTTCGGTGCTGTGGTTGCTGCGGAAACCGGACTGGGATGGGTCCAGTATGTTGTTCTCCTCGAGGTACCGGGTCAGTAGTTTGTTGAAGATTTTCTGGGTGACCTTCCCTGGGAACGGTAGCGGGGAGATGGGTCGTAAGTTCTTGAGGTCCTTGGGGTCCGCCTTGGGTTTCTTGAGTAATGCGTTTATCTCGGCGTGCTTCCAGCTCTCCGGGACGGTTGCTGTCATGAAGGAGATGTTGATTACTCTCCGGAGGTGGAGTGCGATGGCTGTGCTGGCTTTGTTGAAGATGTGGTGAGGGTATGTGTCTAACGGTGATCCGGAGTGGATGGTTTTCATGAACTTGCTGGTGTCCTCGTCGTTGACTCTGGTCCAGAAGAGCAGGCGGTTGGTGCGGGTGGTGGTCGTGGGGGTGGTGGTTGTCGGGTGGTCGTGGCGCTGAAGCTGTCGTAGATTTTGGCGATCTTGTGGTGGAAGAAGGTGGCCAGTGAGTCGCACAGGTCTTGCGAAGGCGGGATGTCGTTGGTGTTCGAGCTGGGGTTGGAGAGTTCCTTTATGATCTTGAAGAGCTCTTTGCTGTTGTGTGCATTGTTATCTAGGCGGTCCTTGAAGGAGGCCCTCTTGGCGGCTCTGATGAGTTGATGGTGTCTGCGGGTGGCGTTCTTGTGGGCTGTGTAGCTGTCCGGTGTTTGTTCGAGGAGCCAGTTGTTCTCCAATTTTCGGCATGTTCGTTTGGAGGTCTGGAGGACTTCAGTGAACCAGGTGGCTTTCTTGCTGGTGTGGCTATTGGAGGGTGACTTGAGCGGGGCGAGGGTGTTGGTGCAGTCGTCGATCCATTGTCTGAGGTTGCGGGCGGCAGTGTCGGGATCTGTGGAGTCGGTGGGTGGGTTCTGGGTGAGGGTGGTGGTTAGCTGGTCTTCGGTGACTTTGCTTCAGCAGCGTCGAGGCATCTGTTGAGTGCGGTGGTGCGCTTACTGAAAGTGAAGTGGATGCAATGGTGGTCGGTCCAGTGGGGTTTGGTGGTGTGGTTGAAGGAGACGTGGGGGCTTGCGGTGAAGATGGGGCCAAGTGTGTGGCCAGCGGCGTGGGTGGGTGTTGTCATGAGCTGTCTGAGTCCGAGGTTGGCGATCAGGGTGGTGGAGTTGGCGTCGTTATTGTTCTCAAGGTGGAAGTTCAGGTTTCCTAGAAGGATGTAGCCTGTAAAGGCGAGGGTGTGCGTGCTGATGAAGTTGACGATGGAGTCGCTGAACTGTGGTCGTGGTCTGGGGGGTCTGTAGACGAGGGTTCCTCTGAGGGTGGCGTTGGGGTTGGTGTGTATATGGAAGTGCATGGGTTCGGCGGTGCTGAGGGTGTCGTCGGTGTTGGTCGAGACTCTGAGAGTGTTCCTGTGGACGATGGCGATTCCTCCTCCTACTCCGTTGGTGCGGTCCCTGCGGGTGATCTTGTAGCCCTCTGGGATGGCTATGGCGATGACGGGTGCTGAGGCGGGGTTCAGCCTGTTCTCTGTCAGGAAGGCAACGTCTGGGGTGGTGGAGTAGAGAAGGTCCCAGAGTTCGACGGAATGTTTGCGGGCGGAGCGGGTGTTGAGGAGGATGCAGTTGTGGTAGTTGGGTTCCCTGGTTGGCGGTTTGGCTGGCCGGATGCTAGTGAAGCTGCAGCTCCGGCAGGTGATGGGTCCTTGGGTGTGCTACGGGGTGGCCAGGTAGCAGGTGTGTGATCGTCCGGTGTTGAGTGCGTGGATGGTTCTGGCATCGAAGCGGTATTGTGGCCTTCGCGGGGTGCAGGGGTCCTGGCGCTGGGTGCGGTCGGGCTTGCCTTAGGCGCGACTTTGACGCGCCAGCTGCGCGCGCCCGCGCACGGCCGCCATAAGAAGGAGAGGTGGGATGGAGGAGCAGCTGGGAGCGAGGGAATGGGAGCGAGGCTACAGGGGACTCAGCGGCGGGAAGCGGGTCCGGGAACAGAGGCAAAGCGGGCACAGGGGGACAAAAGGAGAGCAAATACAGTGGGGCAACAAAAAGTAAAACCATGAAAGTAGTAGTAGTAGTAGCTTAGTAGTCTCACCTTAGTAACCGCCTTGTCTCTTCTTGTAACCTCCCACGAGAACATCCCCTGTTACATGTGTTGTTACTCCCTAGATCTTAATTACAGCGTCAAAGCACTATTTTCTTAAAAGGCTTCAGGAAAGACACACACTTGGTCCCGTTCTTCCTCATATTATGTCTTTGTGGGCAATCTAAATTTCAGCTCCTCTCCTCTCCCTAGTTCACTTCAGTTTTCCAGCTGAAACTGACTCAATCATCCCTATATATGTGTAATTCTTATCCTGGAAGGGTTCATATGGAACAAGGGCAGGAGACGGATGGCACTCCGTACACTACAGCAGCCAATGGAATAGGGTGGCCTAGGTGCGCCAAATTTCGAACATTATTGTTTGGGAGCGCAGCTGCACTGGCCAGCGAGATGGCTAGCTGATCGGCACCTCGAAGAAGTAGGTGGATTGCCGACACGGAGAGCACAGGAAATGGTAGGGTCGATGATGCTCCCTGGACCTGGAGCAAGGACCCGCTGAGGGGTGAATGGTCTGGTGAGTGTGGTTTATCAGAGATATAAGAAAGGCTCAAAACTTATGCCGGATATATACCCATCTTCTACGGCCATTAGACTGAACTTGATGACGCCCTTTCGCACAGTCATAGGTAGAGAGGGCATTGCGGCCTGGAGATATGCGACGTTGAACTTGGTGGGTGACTTGTTCAGAGAAGTTGGTTCCTTGGTGGCACAAAACTCGACCCAGCTCATGAATACAAGTAGCTAGGAGTCATATTCGACAAGGAAGGGTCGTTTTGGCGCCAGAAAGAGAAAGCAAGAAGGAAAGGTCTGCTGATTGCTTTAACAATGAAAAATCTTGCAAATAAATTGATGGGGCTGACTCTGACTCCGCTTCTGAAGGTAGTCCAGGCTAAAGTAATCCCCTCAATTGCTTATGGTAGCGAGGCAATGCGGGAAGAGATGCAAAGGAGCTGGATAACACACAGGTCAAAGCCTACAGTACTATGTTCTGCCTTCCGTCCTGTATATCACCTGCTCAAATAAGGCTGTAGTTTGGCCTTCTACAAGTTCTAGATAGGTATGGTGCTTATATCATCTGCTGGCACAAGAACAGAAGTGCCACTATAAACACACTAAACTATCTGCTATTGCATGATATACGGTACAAAAGGGGGTGGTGATGGACGGAGCATCTGAACCAATTAAACACTCACACCCAGTCAAAAGATCTGGGTTTGATCCATCACCGTTCTTTAGCCCACTCTGCCACCCCAGTTCAGACATGGCTATATGCAAATCAGTCTGACCCTGTGCCTCATGGGAACAGTCCAGCCCGAACTGCCAAGCCATGCCTTCCCTGGACTGGAAACAAGCTTCCGAGGACCGGTTTCTGGCATTCCAGCCGTCTTCAGCCCAGCTTGTTTGAATCCAGTGGCAAAGTGAGCAAGGGTCTTACGTCTGAGCATACCCTGCCACACTTATGGCGGCCAAAGCGGTACAATAGGGGGTGGTGATGGACGGAGCATATGAACCAATCAAACACTCACACCCAGTCAAAAGTTCTGGGTTTGATCCATCACCGTTCTTTAGCCCACTCTGCCACCCCAGTTCAGACATGGCTATATGCAAATCAGTCTGACCCTGTGCCTCATGGGAACAGTCCAGCCCGAACTGCCAAGCCATGCCTTCCCTGGACCAGAAACAAGCTTCCGAGGACCGGTTTCTGGCATTCCAGCCGTCTTCAGCCCGGCTTGCTTGAATCCAGTGGCAAAGTGAGCAAGGGACTCACGTCTGAGCATACCCTGCCACACTTATGGCGGCCAAAGCGGTACAAAAGGGGGTGGTGATGGACGGAGCATCTGAACCAATCAAACACTCACACCCAGTCAAAAGATCTGGGTTTGATCCATCACCGTTCTTTAGCCCACTCTGCCACCCCAGTTAAGACATGGCTATATGCAAATCAGTCTGACCCTGTGCCTCATGGGAACAGTCCAGCCCGAACTGCCAAGCCATGCCTTCCCTGGACCAGAAACAAGCTTCCGAGGACTGGTTTCTGGCATTCCAGCCGTCTTCAGCCCGGCTTGCTTGAATCCAGTGGCAAAGTGAGCAAGGGACTCACATCTGAGCATACCCTGCCACACTTATGGCGGCCAAAGCGGTACAAAAGGGGGTGGTGATGGACGGAGCATCTAAACCAATTTAACACTCACACCCAGTCAAAAGATCTGGGTTTGATCCATCACCGTTCTTTAGCCCACTCTGCCACCCCAGTTCAGACATGGCTATATGCAAATCAGTCTGACCCTGTGCCTCATGGGAACAGTCCAGGCCGAACTGCCAAGCCATGCCTTCCCTGGACCGGAAACAAGCTTCCGAGGACCGGTTTCTGGCATTCCAGCCGTCTTCAGCCCGGCTTGCTTGAATCCAGTGGCAAAGTGAGCAAGGGACTCACGTCTGAGCATACCCTGCCACACTTATGGCGGCCAAAGCGGTACAAAAGGGGGTGGTGATGGACGGAGAATCTGAACCAATCACTCACACCCAGTCAAAAGATCTGGGTTTGATCCATCACCGTTCTTTAGCCCACTCTGCCACCCCAGTTCAGACATGGCTATATGCAAATCAGTCTGACCCTGTGCCTCATGGGAACAATCCAGCCCGAACTGCCAAGCCATGCCTTCCCTGGACCGGAAACAAGCTTCAGAGGACCGGTTTCTGGCATTCCAGCTGTCTTCAGCCCGGCTTGCTTGAATCCAGTGGCAAAGTAAGCAAGGGACTCACATCTGAGCATACCCTGCCACACTTATGGCGGCCAAAGCGGTACAAAAGGGGGTGGTGATGGACGGAGCATCTGAACCAATCAAACACTCACACCCAGTCAAAAGATCTGGGTTTGATCCATCACCGTTCTTTAGCCCACTCTGCCACCCCAGTTCAGACATGGCTATATGCAAATCAGTCTGACCCTGTGCCTCATGGGAACAGTCCAGCCCGAACTGCCAAGCCATGCCTTCCCTGGACCGGAAACAAGCTTCCGAGGACCGGTTTCTGGCATTCCAGCCGTCTTCAGCCCGGCTTGCTTGAATCCAGTGGCAAAGTGAGCAAGGGACTCACGTCTGAGCATACCCTGCCACACTTATGGCGGCCAAAGCGGTACAAAAGGGGGTGGTGATGGACCGAGCATCTGAACCAATCAAACACTCACACCCAGTCAAAAGATCTGGGTTTGATCTATCACCGTTCTTTAGCCCACTCTGCCACCCCAGTTCAGACATGGCTATATGCAAATCAGTCTGACCCTGTGCCTCATAGGAACAGTCCAGCCCGAACTGCCAAGCCATGCCTTCCCTGGACCGGAAACAAGCTTCCGAGGACCAGTTTCTGGCATTCCAGCCGTCTTCAGCCCGGCTTGCTTGAATCCAGTGGCAAAGTGAGCAAGGGACTCACGTCTGAGCATACCCTGACACACTTATGGCGGCCAAAGCGGTACAAAAGGGGGTGGTGATGGACATGATATACAGCACAGGGAGCACTCCCAAGCTAGAAGTTATCTTCAGCTAACCCTAGAATCTACCAAACTAACAGGACTCTGAGATGTGCAAATTGGCTATTCTAACTTTAAAAAACGAGTCTGGAAGACCATAAAACAAATTTCCTTGGCGGAGGACAAGGCAAGCTTCTCAAACAGATCGCATGCCTGGATGACCCTTAACCAGGGTTACCCTAAGTCCCTAAAAATGAAATTTCTGAGGCATAGGATGGAAATTTTTCAGTGTGCTCAGCACTTTCTACCATGGCTGAGGACATTAGCACAAGAGCCCAGCAAGCTGTGTAATACCAAGCAAGGCGACATTTTACATCTAATCTGCTTATGCAAGGAACTGCACCAAGCATGGGAACAGCTTCTTAAAGAACCTTTCAAACAGAAAGGCATCTGTACCAGGAAGCAAGCAGTGCTAGCCTGCTTAAATCCAGAAAATATACAACTAAACTGCAGAGTGGTAAAATTCCTTATGCTGGCTAAACAACAAATGCCCAAAACATCAAACGTTTTATCAGGCCTTGACACCACAGTTCCTGTTGACGGTAATATGTCTTAAGCCGTACTACTCTAAGGACATACCACCAGCAGCACAGGGATAATCCCTGTAATAAGTGGAGTCAATTTGAACAACACACTTGATACAACTTGATAAAAGGGAATACATGGCTGGAGCAAATAAATATGAGACTGCAACTCACAGTATCTAGCTACTTAATGTCATTCATTATGATTACAATAAATTCTGATTTTATATTTGTAAAGAATTTTTACCTATGGGTCTTAACTGGTTTTATCTGAAGATTGCCTTTCATAATTCCAAAACCAAAAAGGCAGCAAAATTGGATGAAATCATACTGACTGTTGACATTTTTTTTGGGGGGGGGGGTTGTTTTAAGCATTAATATTGCAATGGTTTTAATTGACTATGCAAAAAATAAAGAAACTTGAAACCAACCGGTGGGGCATTTTCTGGCCCTTAGGACACTGATAGTGGAGATGGGACGCCTGTGGAGTGTTACATATACAGCACCGGAACACACGCTGACCCAATCCCTACATGTCATGTGGCCTGGGCAAAAACTATAACTTAGTTTGACAAAGCTTTGGCTCACACAACAACAGACCATTTGTCGCTCACACACAGACCCCGGGAAACAGATAGAGGCTGTGTCCTAACGTTCAAGGAATGGAAACAAATCATACATTACGCAAGGTGTTTTGTAATCCCAAATTCCAGTACATACAATTTAACATTCTGCATAGGGCATACCTCACCTCGTTCGCATTGCACAAAATATTTGAGTCTTCTTCTCTTTGTCCAAGGTGCCACATGCATAGCTCGGATCTGATACATATGATCTGGTCATGCCTGGATGCTGTGACACTGTGGACTGAAGTCACAAATATACTAACCACACTGACGGTTCGTGCAGACCTCTACACCTTGGAGGGAGCACTACTGGGTTTATTCCAGCAATAACAAAAACCTCAAAATGTAACCAACCGATTCATAGACTTGGCATTGCTCATTGCTGGCCGGGCCATTGCGATGCACTGGAAAGCCTCCACACTCCCGATAAAACAACACTGCCGAGCATCGACAAACAAATGAATCAGGGCTGACGGCTGTGATGTGGAGAGAGGAGGCTAGGCGCCTGCGTATTGTTCCAATTGCTGAATGCTGGGAAAATATGCTACAAGAACTGCAGGACTCACAAGATGCCACCCACCCCGCCGACGAGCAAAGGTTATTAGTGTTCAGAGCCCACTGAACTCCATTTGGTGCCCTAAGTTGGGTAGGGCAGCTTCAGTGCAGCAATACTACTGTCCTGTTATGCTTGATAAGTAGGATGCTTGCTGTCTCCATTCCCCACGTGAGAGGGAGGGGAGAGCCCTGGAATCAAACATTAAAAGATGTTGTTTACTGCCTAGGCCCACAGCACGCACCTCACGACTGGACTCTAAGGCATTAAACATACGGATATTAGCAATGCTTGCTATGTCAATGTGATCTGCTAGATGGCTTAGTTTGTTTTTATATTGAGTTTCTATCATATTAAACCATGTACTCCTGTCACAGACAGATATTCATTGCATTGGCCAACCTGTATTAACGTTCTTTTCGGATGGTATTGTATGATGTGCATATTATGAACAAATAATCTATAACAATTGGTTAAACAATAAATAAATATGTGAAATTCCTATCCCCTTCTGATCCAAACCCTATTCCTTGCTCTGACTTTGACTCTAGCTTGATCTCCCGACTTGACAACAGGTTCCTGCTCTCTCTTCACATTTTAGACCTCTATCCAGTTTTGTCTTCTAAAGCAGCAGTACCATGTACGGGGTAAATGTCTCACCTGCTACTTCTTCTCTAAAGGCTGTTTGCGCTATTAACATGTGAGCTGTACTGCTGGAGTGCTGAGTAACCTGAGCAACGATCACTTGCACCAGCAGGCGTACTCCTGCCTATAAACTCACTTTTTGTGAGTTTGTTCACGGAGGAGATGTAGAGTGGAAAGGGGAGCTCCCGGCTTGTTGCTGGAGCCACCTGCTGCCCTATTACAAGTGGCAGTGTGTTTGTGTAACGCATGTCACACTGTGTCTGTGTTAATAAAGTGTGTATGTTACCTATTTTCAAATGCAGAGGAGCACCCGTATGCCAAAATGTCAGCCATCCCAATCTTGAGTCGGGCGAACTGCCATGTTTCTGGAAACCACTGACTGGCATGCCATCAGATATTGGATCCCCAATTAATACATTTCACATCTATTTAGGGACTAACTTTCCAACGTCATTTTTTTCCTGTTAGAGGCTGCCCCGAAAAGCCTGGAAGTTATAGACAGGAAAAAAGTTTACATGACCCTTACATGCCGTGAGAAAACTACCCAGGTGTTAGATCAATACCTTTTTGCTTTTCAAATACAAACTACTGGTTTATGAGTTTCTTTTTGGAAAACAAAAAGCTTTGCCGAGCGGCCACATAAACATGGTGTCCACTGAGCAAAGCTACAGTGCCTTCAGATGTACAGCCATGGCGGTGCCTTCTCCGAAGACAAAGATATCTCTCCACGCAAGCGCAGATCTCTAAATATGGCGGGACGGCAAGATCCCCTCAAACTTGAAATAAAGTGGTTTATCTGCTAATTTGCAACTCTGCACTTGTGTGACAGCAACTGTGTCGTATTGTTAATACTGAAGTATATGTGTGATAGTACATCTGTAGAACTACTGCTGTGGAAGTGTTTCTCTTGCCTCCTTCCTTACCTTAAAAATATTGAGATGCTCTAGCTTCATTGAGTGCACAGGAATACATTTTTGACAAATCTACCAGCTTGATTTCCTATAAGACTCCCAAAGGTAAGAGGACAAAAGTAGGTGAGCAATATGCACCGTAAAACACAAGACAGCTGCTTGAATTAAATCAGCATTAAACAACCTAAGACAACGCTTTCTCTTGTGACCCTGTTTTGATTCCAGTTTACCTTTTGAACAATAATTGTATCCCCATCTCCTCTTTAGATTAGCTCTCCTCAGAATAAAATTCGGTTTTATTTCTTATTCAAACTCAAGTACACCCTATGATTCTGAATAGAATTATCCACTCTGACCCAAACTGCAATTCCTCTTTTAATGCTGTCTAGTTACACCATAAGAAACAGATACTAGATATGTCCTAATTTCTCTGAATCTGACCTGGCATGATACTGCCCCAGTTTCATAATCTGTATCTCATCCAGTGTCTCTTACACACATAAGATCCCATGGTGAACTTCTACTGACCCTAATGATTCCTCTTATCCTAACCCACACTAATATTGGACCCAATGTCTCCTTGACATTGTTCCTTCTTTAGTTCTTTCTCTAACCCTGATTCAAACTGTTACTCTGGCTTGAGTCTGTCCTAGCTCCTGAATCTTAATCTTATGAACATGTACTTGCATACAAGCATTACCTGTGCCTATGGAGTGAGCTGGACCTGTCTGATGTGAAGGACACTGATGATTCAGGGGGCCTGGACCAGGACACACCACTCATTTGCTGTAGCTTTGAGCTCAGCTCATTCATGATGCTAGATTTCATGCTGGGGTTAGGAGAACCCTTCCCTTGTGAGCACTCTTCCCATGGTAATGTTGGTGATTTCCGCATGGACTCTTTTGATGGCTCAGAAGGAGTGCCAAGTGATGTCCCAAGGGGTGAGGGCAGAGTGAAGAGGTTTTCAGTGCATGGGGCAATAGAAATGGTTGTACTGGTGGCAGTGATGGGATCCCTGAGTGCTCCTGGTACTCTGCTTGGGAACGTTCTGGATCGGATCTTCGTTTGTAAAGGAGTCTTTTCAGCCCCAAATGCTTGTCCATCTAGATATGTGATGTAGGTGTCAAGCAGCTCAGTGCCTTCAGTGGAGAGACCAGACATGCTGGACAATGTGGAGACACTGCTGATTGTCTCTAGATGGTGGTCGCTACTGCTTCGGCTGTCAATTTCCTCTATTCCAGAATCAATGACTGTCTCTATAGTGTCTGAAGCTGGAATCTGAATCGATGACACTACTGATGAAAAGTTAACATGAGGTTCTTTGGGTTCAGAAGCCCCCTGCGTTAAGGTAGCCACTTCACTGTCATATGAGGTGAGACTCGAGGTGGTGGAGTCTAAATTGGGAGTGATGCCAGAATCAGGGGGAGGAGGAGGAACAGGAGGTGGAAGTGTTGTCTCTCCACATGATGTACTAGGAGGAGACTCTGCCTTGTCAAAGCTGTTGGAGAACTCTAGAGGTGGAGGAAGAGGCTCTGTGAAGAGAAAGTCATCATCTACATCAATTGAAGGGGCAGGAGGGGGAAGGACAAGAAGCGGAAGGCCGTTTTCCTCCTTGTTACACTCACTGCGTTCAGAGTTCCTGCCAGAAAAGTTGGGATGAAAATCTAAAGTTGACGGTGAGGCTGCTTCTCGCTTTTCTTCATTTCCAGATGATCGTTTACTTTCATCCTCTTCTTCTGATTTATTTCTGCAGTTCTCCATGAAACGCACATGCAGTTCTATCTTCTCATTCTCTTCACCACGTTCCTTCCATGATTTTCCACGTTCTGTCCCTTGGTGCATTAGGTGTCGCGAAGGACTATGTCTGGGGCTTCCTTCTGACCTCTTTTCATGATTTTGTGATATCATACAGGGCTTGTACTCTATCTCTTTCCTTTGCCCAGATCCCCACAGTCGGAGAGATGTACCACCATGAGGTTCAGTAGATGATCTAGAGGACTCTCCAAAACGTGGAGACGATGATCGGGATTTCCTCCCCTCAGCTTCATTCCTATTTTGCTGTTGCGATTCCTTCAAGGCTCGCTCTCTGGCAGCTAATGCTAGACCAAGAGGTGAACTGGGATCCAGGACCTTTCCTGTCAAGGGATGTATCAGTGTACTAGTCACACTTCCAACCGGGCTGATACTGGACAAAGCTGGCTCAGTGGAGTGAGCCTGGAGTGGTGGTATGAAAGTTGAACACACAGTGCTGAAGGCACTAGTGGTGCTGGAACCATAGACCTTGCCAGTTTTGGGCTGGTAAGAGAATCCGCTAGCAATGCCAATGCTCTCAGGAAGTCCAAAGTTAGCAGGGACATTCAAGTGCATGTACGGCTCGCTGGCAAACATGCCTTCATCAATGGATTTTGACTGCTTGAGTCTGGGTGCTGGCGTGGGCTCTGGTTCCTCATCAGCCAAGTCAGTAGACAAAAATAATGCTGACTTGCGTCGGGCTTCGTTATACCATTCTCGATCCCGACGTGCTGCTCCTACAATTGCGGCTCCAAACTGGCTGGTGAAGTCAATGTTGTCCCTCAGCTGTAGAGATGGAATTGGGTCAGGTTGAATCTCCGCCTCCATGCTGCTCCCTTGACTGCTCCGACCACTGCTGCTGGTAGATGGAGCCTTTATGATGATAGTGGGGATGGGAATGGAGTTCTTTTCTTGCTGTTGTTGTTGCTTTGGCTGATGCTGTTGTTGATGGTGGTGATGATGCTGTTTCTGATAATGCTGATGCTGTTGCTGCTCATCCTCTACCTTCACCTGCTTCACTAGTCCTTTCCTGCGAGCTGCCTTTGCCGGCACATACATGGCAGTGCTGGCTGCCCTAGCAGGAAGGTTGAAGTAACGAATCTCTTGTGGTTGGCTCTTCCAACTCCTCATAGAAGACTGCGCTGCCATGTTCACACGTGGTTGATCGTCTGTAGCCTGGTCTGAATCCTGATGGTAAAGTTGGACCTTTTCTCGCCTCTGTGGTTGCTGCAGTTGCTGCTGTTGCTCTAGCATTTTCTTATCGAATAGGCCAGGTTCCTGACGCAGCGATGGTGAGTATGACCTGGGCTCTGAGCTTGGACTAAAAGGGGATCTGGCATTTGGGCCAACTCGGGCAGTGGGAGAAGAGGCACTGTTGAAGGGTGGATCAGGTGGCGATGTGGTAGGTGGAGGTGGGATGTCTTCTGAGCTTGGCACAGACAGGCTGCGGGTGAACTTCATGAGTGGCGCAGACAAGAATGGCTTATCTTCATCACCGGTTCCTGCAAGAAACAAGTGGATTTCAGTTAACACAGAAACCCAAAGAAGAGTGACAAAAAGAGGGAGAATGTCTTAAGGAGAAGCTGGTAGCTGTAAAGGTACAGGAGGGACAGTGATAATCTATCATGTTATGAAATTCTGCCATATCACCTAGTCTCTCAGCCTTCTAGAGGTAAACGTGCCTGACTTGTGACCCCACCCCTACATGATATTCCAAGGCATTAGTCTCTCTATTTCTCTCCAGATCAAACTACTTTCAATTTCACTGCTGAACTATTGTTATAGAATATCCATATACAAGTACAACTAGGATCCAATCTTGAGTTCAAGCTTTAATGCCTCTTGAGGAGCTCCAAGGGTCTGAGCCCTGAATACCTTATTTCATATACCAGAAATCACTAGGGGCTGATGAGAAATGTCCAAACAGCCTTTCCCTTTTGAGCAGTCTATTCAAGATCAAAGGATTTTCAACTCTGGGAATTAAAAAGGATGTGGCTAAAATGCTGAAGGTTCAATATCACAGAAGAAAAGATGGATTTTCTTTTTCTGAAAATCTTTTTATTATTTTTAGACAAAAGACAAAAGCATAAAATAAACATAACACCAAGCAGCAAAAATATCTCACAAGGAACCTTGGACTCTGCATTGTAATAAATTAATGAATTCATGAGATTTCAAAACAAAACATATTTCAGTTTTACTTGGTATCATACTCTGCATCTCTCCGTGATGGAGATAAGCAACAAACATGGCAAGAAATCTGAAAGATTTGAAAGGCCTTCTTGGATACGCGTGTAACCTGAGCATTATATTATGTTCATGACTAGTTTTCAGTGGTTTGTTATTAAAATCTCCAGGAAATACCTATATTGTAGGTTTACCACCTAATCCACTATTAATTTATTTACTAGAATAATCTTGCATCATAATATTATCAGAGACACAGTCAAATATATCAAAAGAGTAACAGATCCAAGACAGCTAAAAACAATCTGTATATGGCTTAGAATCATATTAAATTAACATATGATATGAAAATCTGTCTAGAATGTGATCAGATGATAAACATCCTGTGACACTAGCAGATGACATACAACTATGTGCATTCTCAGATGATAAACAGATGGAAAACTGACACTGGCATTATCAGATGATAATCAGTCCATGCCATAAGTAGACCATGGATTTATGAACCAATTGCATTACTAGATGTGGAGCACCACATGGCATGATCTAATGATAAACAGCTATTATAAGCAGTTACCAACCTTATCACAAGTCAAGACACTCATGGCCATATCAGATGATTACTGATCAATGACGCCGTCAAAGCAGAAGCAGATATCACTTTGCTCAGACTATAAGCCACATGTGACATGATCTGATAGTAAGTATGAATTGAGAGTAGCAGAAGGGGAGCAGTAAAGGATTTTATGGGAGTGTAAACATCATAAGACTTTATCTAATGCTAAGTTGCACATGATACTGTCAGATAGTAAGCAGGCAACGTAATTATCAAATAGTTAAGCAGCCCATAGCTTTATCAAATGGAAATAGCACAGGACATTATAAGATAGTAAGCAGTAGTTCGTATTGAGAAATGGTATGCAGGCTACAGAATATTCAGATGATAAGCAGATTATGGCATGATAGTAATCAGCATATGGTATTACCATATGGCAGGCAGCTCATGTCAGTATCAGATGGCTTAAAGGTTATCCATATTTTTTAGAAAGTAAGACTTAGCACTATCTGTTGGTGATACTTTCAGACAATAATAAGAGACCATGTCAGCTGTGACTTCGGAGAGCAAGGTGTCTATTATGGCAGCACCGGACAGTGGTTTGCCAACTAAAGTGTCAGACAGCAACAAGCTCATGAAATTGTCCCACAAGCTCTACTAGATGTGATCAATAAAAACCCTGAGATCGATGACATCCATCTTCACAGTATTAAACGTATGTTCACACATATAAGTAGAGATGTATCTCCCCACATTAAAAGCTATGTAAATTGTGGCAACCACAGTGAACAATTTCCTGCCTAGTCTTACCGATTGACCTTTGCCGCATCATGATGGCCTGTGAAGGTGTGGAAGCCATGTATGAAGGTCTATCATAAACAGACTGGGGACCCGAAGTCAGTCCTGGGACACGATGCTGCTCAAAGCTTGCCTAGAAGTCACAAAAATAACAGTATTATTGAGTTGAGTCAGACCAAAACACTTTTTTATCAATCAATAATTGTACTGTGTCTCATTACCTTCTGTGAACATGACCACCCGTTCTCCTGCATTCATTGGACATCTCTGCACCAGACCACTAATTCTTTAATCAATACCATATCATTTTTACTGATAGTCTCTAAGATTACTTCACCTTTCATTCTATTAGGAAAACCTGCTCAACTATGAAGCCTTTTCACCACCAGCTACAGACCACTTCAAACTTGACTGTCCTATGGTTGCTTGGGCAAGTAGTTAAGGTTATGCCCAGAATGTGGTATATGTTTGGGGTGCATGTACAGTATTACACAGTAATGCCATGTCCTTTAGGATAGCCCTGTCATGCATACTCCATTTTACATATATTGCCCCATCCACATGACTATAATGATTAACAGGTGACCTTTTACTGAATAGCTCTTCAACACCAGGCTCTTAGTCTTCTATCAGAATCCCTGTACCTGACATACATAAACATGTCCTCAGACACAGCAGATTTATTCTGTATAAGGGTCAGCACTTTTTTTCATCCTTGGCCAACAGCCAGCTGTGCATGATCTCACTTGTTTAGAAAAGCATTGGTGATTGTTTTCAAAACATTTCAACATCCATGGTTGTTTTAAAAACATATCGATTCTAGAAAAAACCCTGGAGTGACTACTTTAGTATAAAAGACCCTCACTCCCACCTAAAAAATTACAGGAGAATTTCTTCCTGGCTGTCACGGGGGTCTTGTATGCCGAATCTTCCGCACACAGCGGTCTGACTTCCCTTGCGGGTAGTCATCCTCGACGCGGAGACGGGGTCCTTCATTCTAAACCACCAGGTGAGGGGCTGGTTCATCCCTGGGGGTTTCTTGGCTACAGATACACATAGCTATACGCACATACACCCACATATCCAGATTAGGCTAGGTACATTTTAGAAAATTACTTAGGGGGCGCATTTTAAGAATATGTTAGTGCTACTGTTTTTATCTGAACTGTTTTTGTCCATCTTATTAGCACTATGGTAGAAATGTATCTACTATTAACTATATTGGTACTAGCAATCTCATTCGTATGCTTCTGTCTCCTGATTGTCGCAGCACATATATTTTACACAAGGCTGTCGCTGGACTAATAAAGTCTTATTGAAACGTCCTAATCGCCTTCCTGTATATTTTCTGAGAAAGCAAGCACGAGTGTCTGAGGGAAACATACTGTGCTCTTTCCCACGATCCCCGAGGAATCAGGCTTGTCATGTTCAGTGGTTGCCAGAGACTACCTACATCACTGTAGTATAGGAAGCGGTCGGAACACCAAGCCCTCAATTTAGGTCATCTAAAATGCACAGGTCCTGGGGGACTCCTAGGAACTACACGACATGGCGCTGCCAACGTTGGTTTGGTTCTTATATTAACAGTAAAAATCTGAGTAGCTCAGTTGTGCTTTCTCAGAAAGCCCTACTCACATTTTTTCAGAGACGGGAAAATCCGCCTCAGCTGAGAAGATATACTCTGTGTATTGACTGAAGGCTTAGCAATCTTGTAAGGATAAAAGGGTCCTCACATTGTGCAAAACCCTACTTCTTAACTTTTTCTTCTCTTTTATAAATGACTGACCCCGCGAGTAGCTCGGCGGAAGACCAATTTGCAAACGCTCTTAACATCACAGAACTGCAAACATGCAGTAACAATAAAGCTGTTAGAACACGGCGTACCCACAACAGGTGGCTGTGTTACCTTCGTAATCGAGGCACTCAATGTGTTCGGATCAGAGGTACTCTATTCTTGGGTTCAGTTCTCACCTGCAGATCCGGTGACTAAATTGTTCCACGTATACATTGATGTTAACCCACCAGAGAAATACATTCCATATACAGAAATTGAAGTCCCATTAACTTACCAGCAGAATAAAAGCTGGTTTAAAGGTGCCCTCCCACACACATCTGTTGTGAGACTCGGTCCGCTCAGCATAGAAGGAGCAACCTGGCCAGTCTTAGTGACATACACTCCATATCCCGAGATAGATAGACTACCAGTGGGTGAAGTACGTAAAATATAGAAATACATTGTCCAGTTCGTCATGCGAACATTAACAGTCCAACCTGCAAGAAATGTACCAGCTGGTCCACATCAGACCACACCTACAATTAACCTATAGACACTGAAATCAGTAATAGGGACAATTATGGGAGCAAATTCCGTTTTGGATAGCACAAAAAGTCGCACAGCTGGAAGCAGAATGTCCCCATACGGGTCCGCTGAATAAACATAGAATGCTAACTTTTTGCTTGCCAATGGGGATGGTTCCCTCAATTGAAGATTGCACCCCTTGGGGAACAGTCATTGCTGCTGTGTATGTCTGAATACAAGGTACTCCTTCTTTAGCAGTAGTTCCAGAAGTACTTAAATAAATACAGAATGAGTATGGGGCAGGACCTGCCCTAGACTTGGAATGAAATTGTTGGGTGATTTTGCCCAAGTCTTGGCAATAATGCTGAGTAATATAAAGGGGGAGGCAGCAGCAGTGGCCATACACAGCCGCCTAATGGAAATAGGGAGTGAGACTTACCAAAAATTATCGAAGAAACTTACTCTGAATTAGGTAGAGATAATTTGAGGACGAAAGCAGGGAAACAGCAAATGGTGGGTAGTCCTAACAAATACAACTCAAAGCAAGCACCCACTTCTTCTAAAAAGAAATGGTAAAATAAAAATGTTTAACATATTAATTCGGAAAAGAATTCACGATCAAGGGGTGGGTCTGACCAATAGGAGTTTTCTGAAAACATTTTAAAATACTGACAAGTATAAGGACACTGATAAATGTTCCTTCTATGGTTCATCAAAAAACCTGGAGAGGGACAGGTGATCAGAACAATAGACTGAAGATCGACCGAAAACAAAAAGAGAAGCACATCGCACTTCAGATTACATTATCAAACAGTCAGAGCAACCTAAAGCAAAACCTTAATTCAAAAAGAAGAAAGCAGTTGGCTTACAAATTAGACATGCCCAGGTTACTGAGAATTCAGCATCTGAACGGGGAATAAGCTCTGATGATGCTAGACAGCGTGGCAGAAGTAACAATAGCTCGCCAGTACATGAAGGATGTTCTGGTGACAGCAGTACTGAATGAGCAGATCACCATGGAAACACCTGATACCGGAGTTAGTGTCCCACATAGATTGTATGAAATTACGCTCCAAATAGAAGGAGATATCTCAAGAAAGGTTAAAGGTCCCTTTTGGGAGAACTTAACATTTGGATATGACAAACTGCTAGCAGAAAGAGACTGGCCGCCTGAGTTTGTGATGGATTGCCCAAAAGGGAAAAGGATCAGTTTGTCTGTTTTCTCCGACCTCGTTCCAGAATCATTAAAACATTCATATGCACAAGAGTGGGCACTACAGATAGCTCTGGCATTATACAGAAACCATTTAGGGTGGAACGTGGAGTCTATCCTCCACAAAATCCTGTTAAAATCTACTCCAAATCCACAGAAACAGTACCCTATACAGAACGATGCAAAAAGACAGGTCAAAGAAATCGTAGACCAACTTGAATACCAAGGTGTAATTGAGATCTGCACCTCCCAGATGAATAATCCTTTGTTTCCAGTAATGAAACCTGACAATCCATATCGTCTAGTTTTAGATTACCAACATTTGAAGACATGCACACAGACATTTGCAGTTCAAAATGCACACAGTGGTGCATTAATGAATAACATTGTGCAGAAAAAATACAAAACAACATTAGATGCCTCGAATGGATTCTTCTGCCAGAATACAGCACCAGAAAGCAGATATTTGACAGCAGTTTCTGCGCTCGGCACTAAGCAAAATTTTTGTTGTTTGCCTCAAGGGTATAAGAACAGCCCAGGGCTATTCTCAGCAACAGTGTCAGAATTATTACAAACATGTGACTAGGAGATTGTGTTCTATGTAGATGACATCTATCTGACGGACAATGAACTACTTGAACACTTGAGCAGGGTTAACAACATAATGGTGAGTTCGCCAATTTAGGCTACAAATGTAATTTAAAAAAATCTAAAATTGCCCATCTTAATATGCTATTTTGGGATATGAACTGTCAAGTGAAGGCAAGAGCCTGGCAGCCAACTCTTTAAAAGTGTGCGTGCTGCTCTAACCTCCTAAGACTCTAAAAAGTTTGCAATCCATTTTAGGACTTCTGAATTTTGGTAGAACATACATTTTAGATTATGCAGAAAGAGTAAAACCTTTCTATGATTTAATCAAACCTGATTTCACACCACACCAGTGGACGCAACAACACACAAATACTCTCCGTTCAGTTCAGACTGAAATGATAGCATCTTAACACTTAAACACACGTGTAAATTTCACAACCTTGGTGATCCGCGTTGTCCCTGGAATATGAGGATATACTTACCTCACGTTCAATCAAGGCGAGATAGTTCCAATTGCATACAAATCACATTTATACACAAATACTGAAATACGATTTGCGGCAACTGAAAAAATATTTACTGCAGTACAGACTGCTGTAGGGGAGAAAGGTTATATAACTAAGGGGAATGATTTGTTTAAGGAGAGCAGAGGCTAGAATCAAAAAATAATTTCAACAAAAAATGATACCTCTGACACCATAAATCACACTTAAGGTTTTTTGTACCACAGAAGTCCCTTTTATTGACTCTGTGCTTAAGTGGTTATTTTTTCTTGCTTAATTTGCTTTTTTTACATTTAAGTATTCCTTCACCTTGTACACAACAACATTTCTTTGATCTTCTGAAAAGGCTTAACATTTATACAAAAAACATGTAAGAACAAATATAAAAACAATACATTGCTCACTAAACTTACTTTTGATTATTCAACGGCAATACCCATTGATACATTAAAATATTTGACATTTGTGAATATTGCTTTTTCGTTCTTCTAATGCATGCACAAAATTAAATTTCACACTTTTATTGTCAGAGATATATATTGACACAGTTTGATATCCTACAAAATCGTGGTGTCCTAACGATGTCTATCATGCTGGGACTGTGAGCAATTTAGTCCTCTGCACTTATCTGATATTCAGGTCCTATTAGGTGGTCAGAAAACTTTTAAAGAGTTTTTAAGGTGAGTTTGTCTACCAACTGAAAGAAGCAGCAGCTTCTATTTTGCTAAATATTTCTAGACCACTAGATTGTGCCGACGCGTTTCGACCTTGCAGCTGTGGGACCAGCACACTATTTTTATATCAAGGTCTTCCTCAGGGCTGGTTTTAGTTGTGGTAGGACAACTTTAGGCTCGTCACTTGTGGCTGAAGCGTGTTACTGTTTCTTTGCTACCATTTCTTCTTTGGTTGTGTTGGAAAATAGTCGGGATTATTCTTAATTTTCCATTGTTTTTTAATGTTATTGCAGCTTATATCTTGCTGTACAGCGACGGGTAAGGGTATCCCATACGCTGTTCTCGTGAAGATGTACGAACGCTAGAAGGCATCGGTCGTTCAGGAATACTGCTACTCTGTCTCTGTTGTAACCCCGGTACCACCTTTAGAAGCTGTTATCAAAGCAAGCATTCCAAATGCGAAAGCACCACATCCACAATGGATATAATGAGCTAATTCTCTCACTGCAACAGATGTAGATTACATATATGATTCTACACTAGCATTCCTGCAGTAGGAACAAGAATACCCTCTCCCGAATAAAGTCTTGCCTCTAGAGAAACATGAATACATCATTTATACTGATGGATCAGCTCAGCCTGCCATAGGAAGTAAACAGCAATATAGCACTGCATGTGCTATAGTGAAGAGACATATGCAGGACGGCAAGTTCCATTCCAGCAATACGACTACGCAATCTCTAGGAGATTGTACAACACAGTTGGCAGAGCTGAAAGCCCTGATTTGGCACTTCTGTGCACTGATCAGGTGTTCCCCACACTGATAGTGTGCGATTCGTTTTACTGTGTGCAGTCATACAATTAATATCTTCATTACCGGAGCCAGAATGTATTTGAAATTACAAGGGTTGCACAATCTATACTACTATTATAAAGCGAGAGCTGGAAACTTTGAGGCGGGTAATCTCAGTAACCACAGCACCAATCACAACACCCAATACAGCGTTGGAAAGGGCAGTTGCAGCAGAAGGACATAGGCTATGCAGACGGCCACCATATACATTTAAAAGGTAAAAGAACCGTGCCAGCAAAGTAGTCCCTTGTGGGCGTGTCTGCGTTGTGCTGTGGGCGTGGGCTGGGGGCAAGACTAACGCTGGGGGCGTGACTAATGCTGGGGGCGTGTGTTACGGCCATCATATCGTGGGCTGTGGGCGTGTGCTGGGGGCGTGACAAACGCTGGGGGCGTGACAAATGCTGGGGGCGTGTGTCCGCCCTTCATGTCATGTGAGTCGTACATACAAGCGCCAATTACGTTGCTGCGCAGCATCAAGGGGCGGGCTGGCGGCGTGACACGCTGGGGGCGTGAGAAACGCTGGGTGCGTGTGTCCGGCCTTCATGCCATGTGAACGCAATTGCGTCACATGAAGGGGCACGCTGGGGGTGTGAGAAACCCGGGGGGCTTGTGCTACGTTCCGCCCTTCATGCCATGTGGGTCGTACATTAATCAGAAGATCGTCTGCTGTGGCCGTGTGCTGGGGGTGTGACAAACGCGTTCAGGTGGAGGCGTGGTAAGTAACGTTACTGCAGCCTCTCCTGCGCGCTGTTACTGAACTCTCATTCAACTAAATTACACGCACCTGCTACCATCAACCAGGGCTCTAGCCAGGCTCAGGCGGCGGATCAGTACACTAATTACACGCGCCTGATAACATCAACCAGGGCTGCAGCTGGGCCTCAAGCGGGGGAACACGCGCCTGCTAACATCAAACAGGCCTGCATCTGGGCCTCAAGCGGGGGAACACGCCAATGAGCGTGTCTGCGGGGACAATTACTGCAGCCTCTCCTACTCGCTGTCACTCAACTCTCTCATTAAACGGATTTACCCGCGGCTGATAACTCTCTCATTCAACGACATTATACGCGCCTGCTAACATCAACCAGGGCTGTAGCCGGGCTCAGGCGGCGGATCACTACACCAATTACACGCGCCTGCTAACGTCAACCAGGGCTGCAGCTGGGCCTTCGCCGTCCCGATTCTAATGAAACAAAAAATGATGTCTACCGCGAGATTTTAAAATAAATTGCCCTTGCGCACATTACACACATTCTATTTCATACCCGGACAACGTCGGGACGGGCTGCTAGTTAAACATAAATTGCTATGGGAACAAGTGGCAAAGCTGAAAGCAAGCCTGCCACGGGCTCAAGTTATTCACACATTGAGGGAATACACTGGCTGATGAAGACACAAAGTTCTGTTGCTGCAATCACTCGTTCCAGCACGAGGATAGACGGAGACATATTGATAGCTGTCAATGCCTCAAAGAACGGCCTCAAAGAACGGCTCTGCCAAAGGGCTTTCCACTCAAATACTCCTATAAATTAGATGCGCAAAACACACCGTATGCTCAAAGGAGTGGGGGATAGAGTTATACCGAACAGAGAACGAAGATCACGTTTAATACTAAATGTATACGAGGGTCTGGAATCTGCACACACAGGAGCCATTATAACGGTCGTGCAACTGAAGCAGCGATTCTGGTGGCCAGGTTTGTCCAAACAAACCAAGGTTTAAATCTTGGAGTGCGACATCTGTCAGCAGATGAAAGGTGTTACTGCAAACAGATGAAAGGTTCCACCATAGCACAGCCACCATAAACACCATTACTTATTTCCGACAGACCTCTTGCATGTGTCTATTTAGATCACTGCGGTTCCTTAAATTCAGATGGGGCTTACAAGTACATCTTGGTGGCAGTGGATTCATGCTCTAGATTACTAAGGGTTTGGCCTCAGCGCTCAGCTGACGCTCAAACTGTTATAAAGGATTTGCGAGTCTTCATCGGGACATACGCAATTCGCACATTACATTCTGACCGTGTCCCTGCATTTAGATCTCGAGCTTAAAAGGAAGCCATGGAAAGCATGGGTGTGTCCTTGTGGTAGTCCACCCCCTACCCTCCAGAGGGAGATTCGGTGGTGGAGAGGAAAAACCGGAACCTAAAGCAATCCTTAACAGCAAGGGTATTAGGTGCAGGCGGTAGTTGGGTCAATCACCTATATGCAGCCCAGAGGGCACTGAATAATATGCTGAGAAAAACCTTGGGAGGACATATCGCCTTTGAAATCCTGTTTCGGACAAGAATGTGGCTACCTGACCTCGACTGTGCCAGCACAGTGGCGGATGTAAACCAATTTGAATTGAATGATGGTTTGGCTGTTTCACAGGAACTCAATGAATTCCGGACATTACAAAGCAACATCCAAATAAAATGCACCGCCACTGGGGAAGTGAGTCAGGTTCCGGCAAGACCTGTCTGGGTCCATAAGGTTGGGGACCTGGTCAGAGAAAAAATTGTGGACAAGAGGGAGTTTGGGCCATCTTACAGAACACCTGTACCTATCCTGGCAGTTCAAGGAACTAGAACAGTACTTCTTCCGCCTCTTGCCGGCCGAAAAGAAAAAGATTTGTCTCCACTGATCTGATCAAACCACACTATGTGGACGATTCTCAACAGCAGACCGCGTGGAATCCTGAGTAGCAGCCGATCTCCTCTCGGTACTATGCAGGAAGTTTAGATTGAAAGACTAATAACGTTCCAAGACTCCTCTGCGCAAGATGCCAGAATAGCCAATAACGGAGTATGAATTACACCTGTTGAAAGTGAACAACATCCACATGAAACTGAAAAGCAAATTGCAATTTGGCCCAGCAACGAAATTTACATCAACGTGTCTTCACAAAAAGCAACTGCCAGTTCTACAAACACTGCTGAGCTCCAGAGGATAGATCAAACTGCATCTGGCTACTTCATCAACTTTGATTACTTTTCTTCAGATCCAAGTGAACCTGAGCAAATGCCTCCCATTTCTAAGAAAGAACAATTTCGACAATTCTATCTCTGGCTAAAAAAGGCTTACCTTGTGTTCCCTTGGTTGCATCTTTGGTTGGCATTAGGGATCATGTTCATGTTCATTTGGATTGGTACAGTAAAAGTCTTTTTCCTACTAACCAAAGGACAATACCTCCTACAACGTTCTGTAGTACAACCTGTGAACTTGGTCTTGAAACCACATGTCATCACACCATGAACAAAGAGACTTGTTCCTAGTGAACTTTTCAGCAGTTCCAGTACCGGATGGTATAGTATGGGATAGAGTTTCATATGATGTTTTTGGAACTACTGAACATTTGAAAATGGCACACATGTTCAAAATTTCGATTAATGATTTCATTACCCCGAGTACACTATCTGATGAATGGGACATTGAGACTGTAAATACTATGTTTTCAGATTTAGAACAATCTGCTGCATTTTCTTACAGAAAATTGTATAAAGATACACCAGACTACGATAGCATGTTTTGTTACCAGCAATATGGTCATCACTTTTTGCACAGAGATAGTGTTCCACGCACTGTAAATAAACACTTACCATCAATGGGAACATTGCCCGACACCACCGAAAGGAAGTTCTGCCACATTCACACAGAAATTTGCATACTTTTCAGGGTTCAATACATTAAACCTGATGTCATACTACTAAGTTAGTATAGACTAATGCAACTGCGAAGAAAATGATGTTGACTGACACATAGCTCATATATTAAGCACCTTTTATCTCCTGTCTATGCTAGGTTTTGACTATTGGAGGGACACGACAGACACAAAATCCATCTGGGGGACGAAAGATTGGCAGGTTCAGGGAACTGAGGCTTATTTAGAGCTTGCCTCATACCATTACAGATAATATTCCTGAACAGAACAGTGCAACTAACTACCTGCTATGGGTTTGTGTAAAAATTAAAGGCCTGAAAACACCATGCATCCCCTTACCAACACATATTGAAGGGTTTATGAATAACACACTGTTAAGTGATGAGATGCGGGGTGAAATGGTACAGAATGGTACATACAATTCCGCAAATCCCGAGATTATGGTTGGTTTGGCCTAGCAACACAATCGGTCAAGCAAGATTCATGGGTACCACCGGAGGGTTTAGCATCCATAGGCCGACCCTCGCTATGTACACACAGACGACCCAGGGGTAGTGACTTCATATAGTTTTGGGAAGTTGTGCCTGGAATGGCTAAAAACCTCAACAATGCAACAAGTAAAACAACACTTTCCCTTATGGCAGACAACATGGATCAAAAAGATTTCTTGTTAGATCCCAAAAAAACACGGAAGAAACGCTTCTTAAATGCCATCTACAATGAACTGAGGAAAGTCTCCCAACAGGATGCTGCTGAGAGACTACGTGAGATTGATAGGATTAACCTAGAAAGGGCCCTGGCTGTGGTAGAAAATGGTATGACCATACTTACTTCACGTATTTATTCGCTGGGCAACATTGTGTCCTCGGCAATTGACATAATGGAACAAGATTTGTCAATTCTACAACATGGGCAATCTAAATTGCGCTCCATTATGCTTTTTTTTTTAAAAACAGATTTTATTAGTCAAGTAGCACATAGCAAGCAGCCCCCTGTAACCCAGAGGCAACTGCACAATCAGTACAAAAGGTTCATATTTGCCCTTGACTATATAGTTTAAAATGCATACAACACCCCCCTCCCCTATGTCCAACTCCCCCCAACTCTCCCACTCCCCCCCCAGGTCACACAGGTCCACATCTTCAGAATCACAACTGTGCAGAACAGACATATGCCATACGGCATCAACAGTCCACCCCACCACCCACGCAGCACAGTTCTTCATCGTCGCTCGGGTCCCCCTAACCAGGCAATACTTGCTCATCCGCCACAGGAGGGTCCAGCCACAACCCCCGGTATTCTGCCCACCTAATCCAGATTTTATAATGCTCTCCATTATGCTTTTGAGCTGGACGCTGCAATCATTGCTCTCAGGCCACGTGCCGTAAAAAATACATTAATAGCACAAGTTTGTTTTAGGCTTACAATCTGACCAACAGACAGTTGACTATGGCATGCAGAGATGCTATGCACACCATGCTGCTTTTTGAAAAATTGGAGAAGTTACCTTTCACTGTAGCAGAGTCACCGTCTACTGAATGGTTAATTCATGGCTATATCACACTTCCAATCACAACATTTCAGTTCCAATACTGCCTTAGATACATCCAAGCAGGCAGGTATGAAGAGTTGGGTGAAGGCTTCATACAGGAAACCTGGGAGTTACCGTATAGACTGCGGGAAGGCTTTAAGTGGGTCTTTAGTATGCGAAGAGGTGTCGCTTTATGGTATGTGTAATGCGTCCAAGGCGAACTTATCTTGCTACTTGAAGGGCTACCCAGCTGCCTTGATTAATCCGGTTTTTTAATTACTTTCTAATGGAAGTTATTTAGTGCTGAATGATCAAGGGTGTTGTGGTATGGCGCCAGGCATTGCAAATCTAGTCACAGTAAACTTCGGAGTTGGTTGCTGAGCAGACTGAAAGCCATGTTGTTTTAACAAAATGTGGCCTTAACTTCAGCCGAGAGACGTTTGATCTCCAGGTTTCAAAGTCTTCAGCTGAGATACAGGCCCTGGTCCGTAATAATTTCCTGATCCATTTCAGAGAAATGGTTCATCGTATCTTTAACATGTCTGATACTAGTGGGATCGTATTTAAGCGACTGGGATCACGTTTCTTAACCACCTTTCAGACCATCTTTGGAGTAATTCCAGCATTTAAGTTCCTGGCTTTATGATAGGTTATTTTTGCGTCGGGGCGTAGTCTTTTCGCCATTTACGCTCGAGTGCTTTACATTTAGATTTTTCGGTTTTTAAAATGTCATTAAACCATGGAGCAGGGTGGCGGTGTCTACTTCCTTTGATGAGAGAGGTGGGTAAGCATTGATCAGCGGCATCGCTAAGCCATTTGTGCGAAGCTACCGCTAGGCTGTCCATGTTTTGACCATTTCTGGGAGGGTTGTCATGGAGTGCTGAGTTGAGTTTTGCCAAGTCCACTAGCTTCCAGTTTTTTCTGGATATAGCAAGATAGTCAGGTTGCGTGATGGGGGAAGGTGGGAGATTTATGCTAAATTTTAATAAATGATGGTCAGACCAACAAATGGAAGTGGTGTTAAGCCATTTTAGCTCATTGATGTTGGAGATTATAGGGTCCAGCAGATGGCCGGCTTTATGTGTAGGGGGCAGAGTTGACTAAGGTCAAATTTAGGGCCTTCAGGTCGTCTAGTAAATTAGAGCAAAAGGGGATGGAAGGGTCATCCAGATGTAAATTTAGATCACCCAGAAGAGAAAAATTGTTTGAGGTAATGTAGTATGGAGTGATATGATTGGCTAAATTTGATGCCCATTTGGAGGGATTGCCGGGGGGCCGGTATATCAATAAGCCTGACATTTGTGTCTGACACTTCCATCGGTTGCGCTGTCGGACATAGAAGCACTACTGGCACCTTTGCAGGCACACATGTGCAGTTGTCCACAGCGTATTCCCATGTTGATTACAGCCTTTCTAGAGCCTCCAAGGGATGCTTCTGCTCCTGTTAGAAGGGATATCAGCTCAACTCCAGAAATACAGGCATCAGCATCAGGCGTTCAGGCATCTAACTCTTTCCCGGCGGCTGCCGTGGGAACCAGAGATGAACACCTTTGCTCCTTGGATACGATACTGGAAGGTCTTGAGGGACTGCCATCTGCGAAAACATTCATTTGGAGAGAACTTACAGCATTTATTTTAATGACCAATCTACAGCCTAGAATTGGAAGTGCTTTTGGGTGCTTTGACCAGCTTGTACACGGCTGGAGCTATTGTATAGTCCGATTGGAATGTGCTGTTGTATACCTGGAAGTTAACATGTTTCAATGTATGCTGTGTACAGATGGCAGTTTGGCTATTCAGCAGTCCAGCTTAGGAGGGGAGCTGGGGAGACAGTGGACCGTGCTGAACGAAGTCGGTATACATAATAATTTGCTGAAGTAAGCCCCGGGTGCAAATGACAGTGTGACAGTTGTGTAACTTTAAAAAATGAAAGAATGCACTCGTGGGTCATTCAACAACAAAGTCGGAGCTACAGTATTCCGCTGTGACGTGAGAAGTGACCATTCTGGAAGCAGCATTCTGTGACCATCGTCGCAGTTACGTGATATGCCTAAACGTCAGAGCAGGATTGCTGGAAGTTGCATTGTGGGCGAAACATGGCTGTGACGTCGTTGCGTTCCTCTGACACAGCACGTTCGTTACTGAAGCCGCGTATGGTGGTCAAGACGTAATTGCTCAGCAACGTAGTTTCTGTCAGACAAGTTTTTTTCTTCCTGCAACAAATTACAACTGTGGTTACAATGCACATCCTTGTGTGAGCAGCGATGTGTCTAGAAAATTGACAGGGGGTCAGGCGCATTCAGTATCGAGGAGAATTAAGGATCGAGAGCTTCAGCAGGTACCCAACAGGAACAATCACTGTTCATCCGGAAGTTTCTATAGGAGAGTTATTTTGTTTTAGCCGAGATGTCGTATTCTTTGCTAAGGGCAGTCTAGGTGAAGTGAGCCCTGGTGAAATGTCGCTGAAGACTGCTATTTAAGGGAAGAAGGGATAAAGATTTTTAATTGCACTGTGGTTTTCTGGAACTGTTCAACTACGAGTGGAGTTTAACATGTACTTCAACTGTCGGCAATAGATTAACCCAGGTCTCGGGTGAGAGGTTGCTCACCAATCACTTGACTGCTATTGGTAGCTACTGTTCGTGTGCACCATGTATATTTCTAATTCTATGCCTTTACGTGTGTCATTAAGGTTTCAGTGTATTGATTGTTGCCATGCTTCATAGGTTGTTGTCTGCTGTGGTAGTGATTAGTGTAGGAAATAGTGGGTGTTGTTGCACTTTAGGATGTATACTATGTTTTTTTTGTTGGCATTACATTTTGAGGTGCACAATGACAATTATTTAAGTGGAGGGGTGTGTTGGGTTATCTATCACTTTGTGATTGAGGGGGTCAGTGGTTTGGAACATACCCTGGATACTCTTCATAATCAATCAATCAGGGAATTGTAAGCGCGCTACTCACCCGTGAGGGTCTCAAGGCGCTGGGGGGTGGAGGGGTCCACAGATCTGTTTAGCCGAAAGAGCCAGGTCTTGAGGGTATTCCTGAAGGTGTTCAGGGAGGGGGCGCGTCTGATGCCTGCCGGTAGCTCGTTCCAGGTCTTGGCTGCAATGTGGGAGAAGGATCTTTCGCCTGCGCTGGCTCTGTGGATGCATGGGGTTTCGGCCAGTCTGAGGTTTCTTTTGGGTACGTGGAAGTTGATTTTGTCAGTGGGGTATTTGGGTCCGTTGTTGTGTAGGCATTTGTAGGCATGAGGAAGTATTTTGAAAGTGACTCTTTTCTCCACAGGGAGCCAGTGGAGACTTTGTAGGTGTTGGCTGATGTGTTCATGTCGGGGGATGCCGAGGGCGAGTCTGGCGGCGGTGTTCTGTATTGTCTGGAGTTTGTTGAAGCCGGCATAGAGTGCGTTTCTATAGTCCAGTCTGCTGGTGATGAGTGCATGGGTGATTGTCTTCCTTGACTCAGAAGGGATCCAATTGAAGGTTTTGCGGTGGATGTGGAGGGTGCTGCAGCAGCTGGAAGTGACGGCGTTGACCTGTTGGTTCATGGTGATTGTTGAGTCGAGTACGATGCTGAGGTTCTTGGCGTGGTCTGAGGGGGTAGGTGGGCTTCCGAGGGCTGTCGGCCACCAGGTGCTGTCCCACGCAGAAGGGGTGGTACGGAGGACGAGGACTTCTTTCTTCTCTGCCTTGAGCTTCAGGCAGCTATTGGGTCATCCAGACTGCAACATCTTGCATTCCTTTCTGGAAGTTGAGTTTGGCAGTGGTGAGGGAGAGGATGAGCTGGATGTCGTCGGATACGATGTTGAGGCTGTGTTGTCGGACTATGGCTGCGAGGAGAGCCATGTAGATGTTGAAGAGGGTGGGGCTCAGTCATGAACCCTGTGGGACTCCGCAGGTGATTTTCGTGGGGTTGGAGAGGAAGGGTGGGAGTCTGATCCTTTGGCTTCTTCCGGTGAGGAATGATCGGATCCAGTCCAGAGCTGTTCCTTGTATGCCTATGTATTGTAGTCTGGCAACTAGTGTGCGGTGGAAGACGGTGTCGAAGGCTGCTGATATGTCGAGTAGGATGAGGGCTCCAGAGTGGTCTTGGTCCAGGAGGGTGCGCATGTCGTCTGTGGCGGCGAGTAGGGCGGTGTCTGTGTTGTGGTTGCTTTTGAAGCCCGGATTGGGACAGGTCGAGGATGGCATTCTCTTCAATGAATCGTGTCAGTTTGCTGTTTACTGTTTTCTCTGCAACTTTGGCTGCGAAGGAGAGGAGCGAGATGGGCCGATAGTTCTTGAGGTCAGTGCGGTCAGCTGTGGGCTTCTTGAGCAGGGATCTGACTTCTGCGCGCTTCCAGTCATCTGGGAAGGTGCCTTTTTTTAAGGTGTTGTTGATGGTGCGTTGTAGTTCGGGTGCGATGGCGGCCGCAGCTCTGTGGTAGATGTGAGCAGGGCAGAGGTCGGTGGGGCCCCCGAGTGGATGCTTTTCATCGTTGAGGCAGTGTCTTCGGCCATAATCGGTGTCCAGTTAGAGATGGTAGGCTGGCTGGTGTTTCTGGGGGCCATATGTGGCACCTGATGGATGGTCGATGAAGTTGTCGTAGAGGTTTTTTATCTTGAGGTGGAAATAGGTTCCAAGCTTGCTGCAGAGGTCTTGGGATGAGGTGATGACTGTGGCTTAGGTTGGTGAATTCTACAATGACACTGAAAAGTTCCTTGGAGTTGATAGAGTTGGCCAGGATTTTGTTGTGGATGCAGTTCCTCTTGGTGGCTCCAATCTGGTTGTGGTAGTCCGTCAGGGCGTCCTTGTAGGTGGTGTGGTTTTCGTTTGTCTTAGGATAGCTAGGATTTTGACCACATTATTGATCTAATTCCTATATCTAGCCCCTTTTTACTATACCACTATACCAACTAGAGGCAAGAATAAATGTGTTGGCTTACTAGCTAGGTATTTTTAACTCACACAAAATCACCACTCCACCATACACCGCACTACACATAGTTTCACCATAAAGTGCTCCTACGTATCCTTCGCAAGTCGCAGCACGCCCCAAGCAGTAGATGCTTGGGAAGCCCCAATGAAGAAGCATGTCACCTAAGGGCAACCTCTGGTGAGTGAGGGGACTATAGAAAATAATTTTCTTTTCCAAGAAAGGCTTACCCCACTTGGAAAAACCTGCTATTATTTTTGTTGACAGGCTAGTTTCTCACAATCCATTGACTATGGGTTATAGTGCTATACTTTAGGATTAGCCTCTTTCTCCCTCCTTTTGATCATTATATTCTGTGTCTCCTAGTTCCTTGATGCTCAGCCTGTGTGATTCCCTGTGTGTGGAGATTGGTTGGATGATACCCTGAGAGAGAGAGATGATTCCCTTTTGTGTTGGTTGGATGATAATCTGAGTGTTCTTTTGTCCAGTTTGATGTGTAGTTGTGGGAACATGAGGGTTCCTTAGTGCTGTAGTGTCCTACAGTGCGTACAGTTGCGGGGTGTGGAGATTGCTTCCAGCCTGGAACATGTGCGCTCCTTTGTATAGCGAGATGTGGTGTGCTGTAGTGGTCCTACAGTGCGTACAGTTGTGGGGTGTGGAGGTTGCATCCTGCCTGGAACATGTCCATTCTTTTGCATAGCGAGATGTGGTGTTCTGTAGTGCTCCTGCAGTAAGTATAGTTGTGGGGTGTGGAGTTGCATACTACCATGTATATATATATCTGGTCATCTCTAGCAGGAGATGAAGATATGAAGTTTGTAATCTTTCTGTAATCTTTATGTGTGATCTATCGTTGCAATTAACTTTCTTTACAAATTCAAGGAATGTAATGATGCGCGCAAAGTGATGTAATCTTATGTCATCTTTCTTTACAATTCTAGGAATGTAGTGATTTATGTAAAATAATCTTATGAGATCTTATCTTCAATTTTAGTATAGTAATTATTCTCAAAATGTGAATTACGTGTAATTTATGTGATGTAATGTGATCCTTCCTTGTAATTTAGGATAGGGTACTTACATTTAAAGGAGGTGTGGAATGCTTACGTTCTTTCACTTTGCTTCCTGTTTCTTGTTTCCTGAAGGAAGGAGATGTGTTATATTCTATGTCTCCTAGTTCCTTGCTGCTCAGCCTGTGTGAGTGTGATGTAATAGAATGTTCATGAGTGCATGGTGTGGATGAGTGATCAGAGTGATCATGTCATGTATACTCCATTTAACATACATTGTTCATCCACACGACTATTACGATTCTAAACAGGAAACCTTTTACCTAATAGCTTGCTCCTGTCTCTTCAATCAATCAAACATTTGTAAAGCGCGCTACTCACCCGTGAAGGTCTCAAGGCGCTGAGTTGGGGGGGAGCAGTTACTGATCGAACAGCCAGGAGTCTCCTGAAGGTCAGCAGGTCCTGTCATAGGTGGGTGGGGAGGGTGTTCCATGTCTTGTCGGCTTGGTGGGAGAAAGATCTGACGCCGGCGGTCGTTCTGTGGATGCGTGAGACGGTGGCAAGGGCGAGGTTGGCGGAGCGGGGAAGGTGAGTCAGTTTTTGAGGTATGCTGATCCGGTGTTGTGGAGTGCCTTGTGAGCGTGGGAGAGGATCTTGAAGGTGATCCTCTTGTTGACGGGGAGCCAGTGCAGGTCCCTCAGGTGGGCTGTGATGTGGCTGTGGTGGGGGATGTCGAGGATGAGGCGTGCAGAGGCGTTCTGTATGCGTTGGAGTCTCTTCTGGAGTTTGGCCGTGGTTCCCGCGTAGAGGGCGTTTCCGTAGTCCAGCTTGCTGGCCTGAGTGACCGTTCTTCTGGTTCAGGTGGGGATTCATCTGTGGATCTTGCGAAGCATGCGGAGGGTGTTAAAGCAGGAGGAAGAGGTGGTGTTGACTTGTTGAGTCATTGACAGAGAGGAGTCCCCAGGTTGCGTGCGTGGTTGCTGGGTGTCGGCGCAGTTGCCAGCGAGGCCGGCCACCAGGAGTCGTCCCAGGCGGAGGGGGTGGAGCCGAGGATAAGAACCTCTATCTTGTCCGAGTTTAGTTTCAGGTGGCTGCTCTTCATCCACTCGGTGACGGCCTTCATCCCTTCATGAAAGTTGGTTTTGGCGGTGGCGGGGTCTTTGGTGAGGGAGAGGATCAGCTTGGTGTCGTCGGCGTATGAGACTATGTTGAGGTCGTGCGATCAGATGATGTTGGCGAGCGGTGTCATGTAGACGTTTAAGAGGGTCGGACTGAGGGATGATCCTTGGGGTACGCTGCATGTGATCTTGGTCGCTTCGGATCGAAATGGAGGGAGGCGGACTCTCTGGGTTCATTCGGTGAGGAAGGAGGTGATCCAGTCCAGGGCTGTGTCGCGGAACCCTGCAATGTAGAGGCGTGTGCAAAGGGTGTGGTGGCAGACGGTGTCAAAGGCGTCCGAGAGATCGAGGAGGATGAGGGCCGCGGTTTTACCGTTGTCCAGCAGGGCCTTGATGTCGTCGGTGGCGGCGATGAGGGCAGTTTCGGTGCTGTGGTTGCTGCGGAATCTGGATTGGGACGAGTCCAAGGTATTGTTCTGTTCATGGAATTGGGTCAGTTGTCTGTTGACTATCTTCACGATGGCTTTCGCTGGGAACGGGAGCAGGGAGATGGGCCGGATATTCTTGAGGTCCTTTGGATCTGCCTTGGGTTTCTTGAGGAGGGTGTTGATCTCTGCGTGTTTCCAGCTTTCTGGGAAGGTGGAGTGTCGAATGAGCTGTTGAAGATCTTACGGAGTTGGGGTGCGATAATGGAGCTCGCTTTGTTGAAGATGTGATGGGGGCAGGGGTCTGATGGTGAGCCGGAGTGGATGGTGTTCATGGTCTTGATGGTGTCTTCCTCGTTGACGTGGTTCCATGAGGTCAGGCAGCCGGTGTGACTGAGGGGCAGTGGGGCTGGTGTGTCGGTGGCTGTTGGGGAGGTCTGCGAGTTTAAGCTGTCGTGTATGTCTGCGATCTTGCGGTGGAAGAAGGTTGCTAGGAAGTCGCAGAGGTCTTGTGACAGCGGTCTGTCGTTAGAGCTGGGGTTGTCGAATTCCTTTACGATGAGGCAGAGCTCTTTGCTGTTCTGTGTGTTGTTGTTGATGCGTGCCTTTAAGGAGGTCCTTTTGGCTGTTCGTATGAGTTGGTGGTGTCTGCGGTAGGCGTTCTTGAGGGCTGTATGGTTGTCCGGTGTTTGCTCATGAAGCCATTTCTTCTCTAGTCTTTAGCAGGTCTGCTTGGATGTCTGGAGATCGGCGGTGAACCAGATGGCTATTCTGTTGGTGCGTCTATTTGAGGGTTTCTTGATCGGAGCGAGAGTGTTGAAGCAGTTGTTGATCCATTGCCTGAGGTAGCGGGCGGCTGTGTCGGTGTGGTCGGTTGGTGGGTTTCGGGCGAGGGTGGTGGTTAGCTGGTCTTCGGTGACCTTTTTCAAGCTGCGGTGGGGGATTCTTTGCTGGTGGGTGTGTGCGGTGGTTTTCATGAAGGAGAAGTGGATGCAGTGGTGGTCGGTCCAGTGGAATTCGGTGGTGTGGCTGACGGAGACGTGGCTGCTGGGGGAGAAAATAGGGTCGAGCATGGGGAGTGGGTGGGTGTTGTGACGAGTTGTTTGAGGCCGAGGTTGGTGAGGTTGTCCAGTAGTGTGATGGAGTTGCTATCGTTGGTGTTCTCGAGGTGGCAGTTCAGGTCTCTGAGGAGGATGTAATCTGTGGAGGCCAGGGCGTGCAAGCTGACAGCGTCTGTGATGGAGTCGATGAACTGTGCCTGGGGGGGTCTGTACACAAGGGTTCCTCTGAGGGTGGTGTTGGGATTGATGTGGATCTGGAAGTGCAGGTGTTCGGCGGTGCTGACGGTGTCTATGGTGTTGGTTGAGATTCTGAGGGGATTTCTGTGGACAATGGCGATTCCTCCTCCCGGTCTATTGGTGCGGTCCCTGCGGGTGATTTTGTTGCCATCCGGGATGGCTTTGGCAATGTCAGGCGCCGATGAGGTGTTCATCCAAGTGTCCGTCAGGAACGCAAAGTCCAGGGAGGATGAGTCGAGCAGGTCCCAGAGTTTGATGGCATGCCTGTGGATGGAGCTGGTATTGAGCAGTATGCATCTGAGGTGGCTGTTGCCTGCCTTGGGGTGGGTGGAGGAAGGGGGGGCAGGATGTGCGGGCGTATGCTAGCTGGTGATGCTGCAGTTTCGGCAGGTGAATGGTCCGTGGGTGTGCTTTGGGGTGGCCTGGAAGCAGGTGGTCGATCGGCCAGCGTTGAGTGCGTGGAGGTGGTTGGCATTGTACCAGCGTCTGGTGTTCTGGTGCTCGTGGGGTCCAGGGGGTCTGGCGCTGGGTGCGGTCCTGGCGCTGACGGGCGCAAACAGGCTTGATCCTGGTGTGACCGCACAGAGGTCGCCACATAAGTTGGGGAGGTGGGCGGGGCTTGCGGCTGGAAGGCAGGTGCGGCGCTGAATACAGTGGCAAAATTAACGCAGGATGAGCGTTAAGGGCTGTGGGGGAGCAGGCGTGAAAAAAGACCAAGCCAAGATCCAAGAGCGGGACCCAGCAGGGAGAAGACTCAAACCCTGCCTTGTAGGGACCAAAGTCGAGCGCAGTCAGGTGGAGCTGCAGGGGGAGACCTGATCTCTGACTGAGGGTCAGGGGTCTAGCTCTTCGACACCAGGCTCTTAGTCTTCTATCAGAATCCCTGTACCTGATGTACATAAACATGTCCCCAGGCACGGCGGATTTATGCTGTATAAGGGTCACCATTTTTTTTCATCCTTGGCCAACAGCCAGCTGTGCACTTGTTTAGAAAAGCATTGGTGATTGTTTTCAAAACATATTGATTCTAGAAGAAACCGTGGAGTGACCACTATACTATAAAAAAAAACTCATTCCCCCCTACAAATTAGATGAGAGCTCCTTCCAGGCTGACATGGGGGTCCTGCATGCCGAATCTTCGACACACAGCGGTCTGATATCCCTTGCGGGTTGTCATCCTCAACACAGAGGCAGGGTTCTTCGTTCTAAACCATCAGGTGAGGGGTGGTTCATCCCTGGTGGTTTCTTTGCTACAGATACACATAGCTATATGCACATATACCTACACATCCAGGTTAGACAAGGTACATTTTAGAAAATGACTTAGGGCGAGCATTTTAGGAATATGCAAGTGCTACTGGGCCCGATTCACAGAATTAACTTAAGACTAAATCCTAAACTTACTACTTTTGGTATTTACAGAATGCACTTACTACTTTCGGTATTCACAGAATGCACTTACTACTTTTGAATGGATACAAAAAGTAGTAAGTACATTCTGTGAATAACAAAAGTAGTTAGTGCATCCTGTGAATACCAAAAGTAGTAAGTTTAGGATTTTGTCTTAAGTTAATTCTGTGAATCGGGCCCACTGTTTCTAGCTGAATTGTTTTTGTTCATCTTATTAGCACTATGGTAGAAATGTATCTACAATTCCCTATATTAGTACTAGCAATCTCTTTCGTATGCTTCTGTCTCCTGATTGTCGCAGCACATGTGTTTCACACAAGGCTGCCGCTGGACCAATACATTCTCATTGAAACGTCCCAATCGCCAACCGGTGTATTTTCTGAGAGAGAGCAATCAAAAGTGTCTTAGCGAAATGTACTTACTGTTTTCCACAATCCCTGAGAAATCAGGGTTGTCATGTTCAGTGGTTGCCAGAGACTACTACACCACTGTAGTATACAGGTGGGTAGCAGTGGCACTGTAGAGCAGCTGGTATAACAGCTGACATATCCTGTGGGGGTGTCCAGAAGTGGTCGGTACACCAAGCCCTCAGTTTAGGTCATCCAAAACGTGCAGGCCCTGGGGGACTCCTAGGAACTACACGACAGAAATGATGTACAACAAAGGTCATTATCCATTCATTCATATTAAAGAGGATCAATTGTATAACAAACTGATAATAGTTCAGTTTACAGTGACAAAGACACCCTGATGATAGCCTCTAAAAGCACAGGTTCACTGGAAGTGTCTGTGTCAGAGTTTATACGGACAGGTGGCGGGGACTCACAGGCCTAGAATCACTCAAAAGGCTGGCAGGGACCCTAGTTTAGGATTCGGGTGGTACCCTAATCGTAAACCAGCATCCCTCTATGAAATGGGTACTCACAAACTTTCTCTCGGGGGCTAAATTTACAGTGTGGTTTGTTTCCGAGGGCCGCACCAGTGGGGGCGGGGTCAGTGGGGGAGGGGGCGGGGCTAGATCAACAAAAAAACCTACGACCATGAGGTTGATCACAGGTCCCTGCAGCGGATGCCTTCTTCGACTGCGCCACCACACCCGGCATATTTATTTATTTATTTATTTTATGCAATTTTTAGAGCGCGCAAATACCCTTGCGGGTGTCTCGGCGCTAGTGTTGCGGAACTCTCTCATGTGATGAAAAAAAATGATAGTGCTTATGCTGGGAACAACCAAGTTTTAAGTTTCTTTCTGAATTGTAGAAGCGTGGGAGCAGTTTTGATATGGAATGGTAGTGTATTCCAAAGCTTGGCCGTTGATATGGTGAAACATCTGTCTCCCCAGTTAGACTTTCTTGTACGTGGGACTTTCAGCAAGTGGGCTGATGCCGAGCGTAGAGTTCTTGAGTACTCAGGCGGAGCAAAAGCTTTTTGTAGAAAAAGTGGTCCTTGCTTATTGATAGCTTTATAGGCTATACATAAAGCTTTGAATTTAATACGGCTCCTAACAGGGAGCCAGTGTAACTGTCTAATATAGACATGTATAATATACACATATCTATCTCCCTCCCTCGCTCCCTCTCTCCGTCCCTCTCTCGTTCTGTCTCCCTCCATCCCTATCTCGCTCCCTCCCTCTCCCTCACTCCCTCTTTCTCTCCATCCCTCGCTACCTCGCTCTCTCCATCCCTCGCTCCCTCCCTTGCTCCCTCCCTCTCTCCCTCCCTCTCTCGCTCTCTCTCTCCATCCCTCGCTCCCTCCCTTGCTCCCTCCCTCTCTCCCTCCCTCTCTCGCTCTCTCCCTCCATCCCTCTCTCCCTCCCTCTCTCACTCCCTCTCTCGCTCCCTCTCTCGCTGCCTCTCTCCCTCCCTTGATCCCTCTCTCTCTCCCTCCATCCCTCGCTCCCTCCCTCCCTGTCTGTCTCTCTCACTCCCTTTCTCTCACTCCCTCTCTCTCTCACTTCCTCTCTCTCACTCCCTCTCTCCCTCACTCCCTCTCCCTCACGCGCTCTCTCCCTCACTTCCTCTCTCTCTCACTCCCTCTCTCGCTCCCTCTCTCCCTCCCTCTCTCTCTCCCTCCCTCCCTCTCTCCCTCCCTCTGTCTGTCTCTCTCTCTCTCACTCCCTCTTTCTCTCCATCCCTCGCTACCTCGCTCTCTCCATCCCTCGCTCCCTCCCTCGCTCCCTCTCTCCCTCCCTCTCTCGCTCTCTCTCGCTGTCTCCCTCCATCCCTCTCTCCCTCCCTCTCTCGCTCCCTCTCTTGCTGCCTCTCTCTCTCCCTTGATCCCTCTCTCTCTCCCTCCCTCCCTCCCTGTCTGTCTCTCTCACTCCCTCTCTCTCACTCCCTCTCTCTCTCACTCCCTCTCTCCCTCTCTCCCTCACTACCTCTCTCTCTCACTCCATCGCTCCCGCTCTCCCTCTCTCGCTCTCCCTCCCTCTCTCCCTCCCTCCCTCTGTCTTCCACCCTCTGTCTGTCTCTCTCTCTCTCTCTCTCTCTCTCTCACTCCCTCCCACTCCCTCCCCCTCTCACTCCCGCCCTCACTCCCTCGCCCACATTCCCTCGCCCACACTCCCTCGCCCACTCTCCCTCGCCCACACTCCCTCCGTCGCCCTCACTCCCTCCGTCGCCCTTACTCCCTCCGTCGCCCTCACTCCCTCCATCGCCCTCACTCCCTCTGTTACCCTCACTCCCTCTGTTACCCTCACTCCCTCTGTTACCCTCACTCCCTCTGTTACCCTCACCCCCTCTGTCACCCTTACTCCCTCCGTCACCCTCACTCCCTCCGTCACCCTCACTCCCTCCGTCACCCTCACTCCCTCCATCGCCCTCCTCTGTCTCCCTCCCTCTGTCTCCCTTTCTCTGTGTCCCTCTCCCTCCCTTTCCCTCTCCCCTCTCTCTCTCTCCCCTCCCTTTCCCTTTCTCCCTCTGTCTCCCTCTCTTTCCATCCCTCCCTCTGTCTCTGTCCCTCGACCTCCCTCTGTCACCCTCTGTCATCTCACCCTGCCTGTGTGTCAGCCCCGCGTGAGACAGCTTCCTGACACACACAGCCGCACCCAAGCACTTCACAGGTCGTTGAAGGCCATTTGCATGCTAATGAGGCTTTGTTGTATTCCACCTCTGCTTAGGCCCCTGCAGCTCCACTCTGGCTAAGTGAGAATCGCCTGACCCTGGCCCCCACAGAGCAGCAGAGACTCTCAGAATCGCGCTGCAGCAGACAATCTTTAAAAGAAAAAAAAATACATTGGTAGGATGTCTGCAAGGTCCGGGGGCCGCCAGGGAAGGCTTGCCGGGCCGCCCCTGGCCCGCGGGCCGTACTATGAGTACCCATGCTCTATGACCTACCCATGAATGATAAGTCATAAAGTGATGATTCACAGTGTCCTACGCTTAGCTAGGAAATTTGGTGTTTCACGGGATCACTGACATCATATCGAATACAAAAATATAGAATTACCAAAATATCGATGAAAAAATATAGAATGCAAAAATATCGAATTCCTATCTACAAACAGGTAAGTACAAAAATATTGAATCAAAAATATAGTTAGTCAAAATATCGATTTTTTTTAAATGTCTTAAAAGTAATTTAAAATTAATGAAATAATAAATATAATTAACTAAAACATACTTAAAAATACTTAACCTTAAAATGATTAAATAATTACCTTAAGTTATAAAAAAACATACAATTTAATTTTTTAATACATATATACATATATATATATATATATATATATATATATATATATATATATTACCGTAATAATAATAAAATATACCACATTTTTACCGTAGGATAGCGGGAGGGTAACATTTACTATTACCACTCCAAAGAGTGCAACAGTAGGGAAAACGTTGGATAGCGTAGGGGTAAAAATTACTAATCCCACTCCAATGAGTGCAACAGTAGGGAAAGCGTTGGATAGCGTAGGGGTAACAATTACTATTCCCACTCCAGTGAGTGCAACAGTAGGGAAAGCGTTGGATAGTGGGAGGGTAAAAAATACTATTCCCGCTCCAGTGAGTGCAACAGTAGGGAAAGCGTTGGATAGCGGGAGTGTAAAAATTACTATTCCCGCTCCAGTGAGTGCAACAGTAGGGAAAGCGTTGGATAGCGTAGGGGTAAAAATTACTATTCCCCCTCCAGTGAGTGCAACAGTAGGGAAAGCGTCGGATAGTGGGAGGGTAAAAATGACTATTCCCACTCCAGTCAGTGCAACAGTAGGGAAAGCGTTGGATAGCAGGAGGGTAACAATTACGATTCCCACTCCAGTGAGTGCAACAGTAGGGAAAGCGTTGGATAGTGGGAGGGTAAAAATTACTATTCCCACTCCAGTGAGTGCAACAGTAGGGAAAGCGTTGGATAGTGGGAGGGTAAAAATTACTATCCCCACTCTAGTGAGTTTAACAGTAGGGAAAGTAAAGATTTAATATATTAATAAAAATAAATTAAATATCAATACCAATAAAAAACGAATTAAAATGAATTCCCAATTTAATATTATGTAATAATTATTCAATTAGAAATACAAATAAATATTGGTTATTAAAATTAATTACTTATTCAAATTCAATTAACAACTAATTAATTTTCAGTAACAAAAACGAATTAATAATACAAATTAATACTAATGAATAATTAATTATCAGTAAACTAATCAATACACAAAAAGTACTTTTAATATGTAATTAATTACAATTAAATTACTTCCCACGCTACTCTCCTATAAACCCACAATCCGCTACATGAAATAAATGTATACAATTATCGTAATTATCAATTAATGAATTAATACAAATTAATTACCAATTAATACAAATTAATTACCAATTAGCAATTAATTAACAATAAATTAAAAATCAATACCAATACATAAATAAAAATGATTTACTTAATTACAATTAAATTACTTCCCACCCTATTCCCCTATAAACCCACAGCCCGCTACAGAAATTAAATTGATTAAAATTAACATAATTGTCAATTAATAAAAATTGATTACCAATTAAAAATTAATTAACAATTATTTCAAAATGAATACCAATAAATAAATAAAAATATTTAATTAATTACAATTAAATTACTTCCCACCCTATCCCCCTATAAACCCACAAGCCGCTACAGAATTAAATTACGCAAAAATTAAATAACATAAAATTCCTTACTTAAAATAAATTACAAAAATAATGTACGCTTTTCACACATATACTAACATACAAAACACTTTAAAAAATCGATATTATAAAAAATTCGATATATTTTAATACCTATATTCTATACTTCAATATTTTGACTTTCAATAATTAAAAATAGATATTATATTACTTACCTTCAATTCGATATTTTTCACCACTATATTCTGTCTATTCGATATTTTGTCTATTCTATATTTTGTCATCGATATTATGGCTATTTTATATTTTGGATTCGATATTATGTCTAGTTACTGTATCAGGTCCTTCACCAAATCTCTAACGTCTTTCAAAAATAAGTAACACTGTAGGTTGCAACAGTCCAAACCAACCTATAGGCCCATCAAGTTTGGCAGTATATCATGTCAACTCAGAATTTTAAACTGTTCAGTAACTCTCACCACAAATCTTTCCAAAAAGCAAAACTCCCAGCAGGCACTCGAGGAAAGCACTGGAGCAAGATTGAAGCCAGGTGTTGGAACAGCTCTTCCAGTGCCCTCTCACAGGCAGCTAGCGATTCTTCTCAGCAAAAGCAAAGAAGAATCTCTCTGCTTTCCTCTGCACTCTCTCTCTCTCTCGCTCCAAAGTGGAATGATGAGTGGCTGGTAAGAAGCACATCTAGTTTGCTACTGGATGGACTCCTAAACCACTCCTAGAACAGTCCATACTTTCCCAGCAGTATGATACAATAAAGTTTCCAATATTTGATTTCTGCTATCTGAAGTCATGCCATGGGGCTCATGGGAAAACAAAACCTCGGACGCATGTTCCATAATTTTTTGCCAAAAATACGTATGGTCTGCCTCCAAGACATTCCTCATGAAATAGGGAACATTCTGAAGGAAACAACATGCAGTGTACAGAGTTCTAGAAGGCGCACATGGTTTCAGTTTGTACTTTAGAAAATCTGTAAAAGTCAGTGTTATGTGCATCATTTTAAAGTAAACCTAGTCTTCAATAGGCAACCAATCAAAATCATTTAGTAGAGGAGCTGTTTTTTTTCTTCAATTGACAAGTATTATATGCCAAGCAGGCAGGAACATTTACTGGTGCTAAGAGAAAGAAGCCTAACATATTTCAACTAGGTAATTGAAAACTGCTTTAGGATGAAAACATTCCAAGGAAAACCACATAACACCATTTATCTTAGCATCAACCGCTCCCATTAATCTGTATTTAAGTATTTAGAGATACAACGAAAAGATTCTTTACCTTCGATAATGCCTTAACAGGTAGAGACTTTATCTAGCCACAGATGACTTCGTTTTTGAATTATCTACAGGGTCAGACTGGATCTGGAAATTTTTCTCAAGCAGTACACCTGTCTGCCAGTAGGTAGGGTCGTTCCTTTCCACATGCCAGCATCTGCGTCGTCCGCACCAGAAGTGACATGCCTATATGAGGCGTCAGCATAATGACGTCAGTTTCTTTTAGCAACTTTCCACACAAGAAGCGCAGAGCCGCGAAGAACACTGGCCACTGGTATGGAAAACTAGGGCTGTATCGGGAGCACATGGGGGTCCCCCAAGGAGCCCCCCAGTACATGGGCTCATACTTTCAGCACCTGCAACAGTGTTGTGGTATCACTCCAACATGTTTGATACCAAAAATGACCAGGTTCGGTGCAGCCATCTTGTAATCTTGTAATGACTGATGTACTATATGCCTTAAAATAGCTGACCGCACTTACAAAGCCTGGAATGTTACAGACCGCCAGTGGGGCAGATAATGGCAGATACTGCTCCCCCTCAGTGCCCATGATGGTGAGAGGGTAGACTATAAGGGTTTGGAGTGTGCAGCTGCCGGGAGAGTGGCGGACTGGCCCAACCACTGGCAGCCCGCACTACAGGGTCTGTGAGTGTTACGAACTCGACGATGCAGAAGCTGGGCAGCTTGCATGCTACAGTGGCTCGGAAGGTATAGATGTGGCTGGAAGGTCCTGTCATGGTCACTAAGGGTAAAAGGTGGACTGGGGGTGAAGAGTAGTCATGGAAAGGCCTAAGAACCTCGCCGTAGCCCTGCTGTCCTTAAAGAGCTCCAGCACTGAATCTGCCTTGACTCCGCAGAGACGGGAGCCATCAAAGGCCACATCTCCTGAAGAACCAATTATCCTCAACTAGGTTTGGCACCGTAGCGCAAGTTACTTACCTTTGGTAACGATATATCTGTAAGAAACATTAATAGTGATAGATTCCTTACCTTAGAATTACCCCCAGGCGTCAGACTAGATCCTGAAAGTTTTCGTCAGCAGTAGCCCTGCGTCGTCGTGTGGCTCCGTGTGCATCGTTGGCCTCGTTGTCGCCGAGATGACATCGCTGGAACTACTTAGACGTGCACTGACGTCAGTTCAGTACACGACTTTCCGCGCCATGAACGCAAAACCATGCAAGAAACTGACCACTGGTGCCATGAAACTAGGGTCCTGAAAGGGATGACCGTAACCCTAGAAATCAGTTCGCAGTACGGGGAGGATGGGTGGGGCGGTAAGGAATCTATCACTACTAATGTTTCTTACAGATATATCGTTACCGAAGGTAAGTAACTTGTGCATCTGAAAGAAACACTTAGTGATAGATTCCTTACCTTAGAATAGATACCCCAGCAATACCAACCCTGGTGGTGGGTCTGCAAACCAAGATTACACCAGGAAGTACTGGAGAACAGAACGGCCAAAGAAGCAGTCTCTCCGGACTTGGATGTCCAGGAAGTAATGCTTGGTAAACGTGTGCAGAAGACCCACGTGTCTGCCTGACAGATGTCATGCAAGGGAACTCCCCGTCCTAAAGCAGTAGTGGCTGCCGTCGCCCTGGTAGAATG
Organism: Lissotriton helveticus; assembly: GCF_964261635.1. NCBI lineage: Eukaryota > Metazoa > Chordata > Amphibia > Caudata > Salamandridae > Lissotriton > Lissotriton helveticus. The sequence continues at coordinate 1,620,753,211 of NC_136068.1, read as the reverse complement.
GGCACGTGGCCCCACTGGAGGCTTCTTTTTAGCCAATGAATAGCATGCTTTGATGCACAGAATGACCCACCAAGAGATGGTCTGCTTGTGCACGGCCCAACCTTTCTTGGCACCCGCGTAGCCAACCAAGAGCTGGTCATCCACCCGGAATGGTTGAGGTAGAATGGCAGTGCACGTTTTAGCTCCAGACTGTGGAGCCTCTCTTCCTCTTTTGAGGGATGCGGAGGCGGAAAGAAGGTAGGCAAGGTGATGTTCTACCCAATGTGAAAGGCAGTGACAACCTTTGGCAGAAAAGATGGACGATTCCTTAGAACAACTTTGTCCGGACAGACAGAGAGAAAAGGAGGTTTAGAAGAAAGGGCCAGGAGCTCACTCACTTTTCTAGCAGAGGTGATAGCCACCAGGAAAGCTGACTTTAAAGTAAGAAGACAAAGAGGACAGTAGTGAAGTGGCTCAAAGGGAGCACACATCAGATATGTCAGAACCAGGTTCAAGTCCCACTGAGGCATTATGAAAGGAACAGGAGGGAAAATATGAGTAATGCCTATTAAGAATCTATTTACAACAGGGGACTTGAAAAGGGAAGGCTTATGTGGCAGCCGTAAAAAGGCTGAAATGGCCGTGAGATAGCCCTTGATAGTGCCCAGAGAAGAGCCCTGCTGGGCCAAGGAAATAAGAAATAGAAGGACTTCTGAAAGAGGGGCTGAAAGGGTATCCACAGCCTTTGCTGTGCACCATGTCACCAATGTAATCCACCTGCAGGCGTATACCGTTTTAGTGGAGGGACGCCTGGCTGCCAAGATTACATCACAAACTTCGGGAGGCAGGTCAAAAGACGTCAACTGCCGCCGCTCAATCTCCACGTAAGGAGGTGGAGCCTGGACAGGTTCAGGTGGAGGACCGGCCCCTTCTGCTGCACAGAAATTCCTCCCGAAGAGGCAGTCAGATCAGGGGATTGATAGCCATGCTGAGTAGCTCGGGATACCGTACTCTTGGAGCCCAGTCCGGAGCCACAAGAATTACTTGGGCACGGTCGCGCTTGATTTTCTTCAGGACTCTGGGTAGAAATTGTATAGGTGGAAAGGAGTATAGTAGACAGCAACTCCACTTGCGACGAAAAGCGTAGCCTAGCGAGTGCCGCCTTGAAAATTCCAACTGATGACATTGCGCGTTCTCTTCTGTGGAGAATAGATCTAACCACGGCTCTCCTCACTGCTGAAAGAGACCTTGCGCCACATCCGAGTTCAGACACCATTCGTGATCCAACATGCACCTGCGGATGAGTTTGTCCACCCTGGCGTTCAGAGAACCTGCCAGGTGTTGAACCACCAGGTAAATCCCCTGATGTTCCAGCCATGTCCAGAGGCGCAGAGCCTCCTGCAATAGGGTCCACGAGCCCATCCCACCCTGTTTGTTGCAGTACCACATGGCGGTGGTGTTGTCTGTGAACACCTGCACTACTCTCCCCATGACAGAGGGAAGGAATGCCTTCAGTGCAAGTCGGATTGCCCGAAGCTCCAGAAGGTTGATATGGAGCCAGGACTCCATCAGAGACCAGAGTCCTCTGATCTCCGCCTCTCCCATGTGGCCGCCCCATCCCAGAAGGAACGCGTCCGTCACAACTGTGTGTTCCGGTTGGGGAAAGGAGAGGAATCTGCCATTGACCCAATCGCGATTCGTGAGCCACCATTGCAATTGTCGTGCAGTGCCCCCGAGATCTGGATGCGATCGGACAGGTTGCCCTGATGCTGTGCCCACCGGAACTTCAGGTCCCACTGCAGAGCCTACATACGCCATCTGGCATGATCCACTAGCAGGATGCAGGATGCAGGAGGCCATCAGGCCCAGTAGCCGGAGAATCATCCTGACTGAAACCCAGGATAGAGGCTGAAAGGTCGGAGTCATAGCCTGAATATCCCAGACTTGCAGCTCGGGAGGATAAACCCGAAACTGCGCCGAGCCCAGAACCGTTCCGATGAAGAGGAGCTTCTGAGAAGCAATCAGGTGCGACTTCGGTTGATGGAACACCCCAGCAAATGCAGGAGGTTGGCCGTAGTCTGGAGGTGGGAGACAACTGCCTGGGGCGAACCCGCCTTCAACAACCAGTCTTCGAGATAGGGGAAGACTGGAACCCCTGATCTGCGCAGATGAGCTGCGACCACCACCATCACTTTCGCGAACACTCGAGGGGCGCTGGTATGGCCAAAGGGGAGCACGGTAAACTGAAAATGCTCGCTGCCTACCGTGAACCGCAGGTAACACTGGTGGGCTGGCAGGACAGGGATGTGGAAATATGTGTCCTGCAAGTCCAACGCTACCATCCAGTCTCCAGGGTCGAGGGCTGACAAGACCTAAGCTAGCGTCAACATCTTGAACTTCTCCTTCCGGAGGAAGCAGTTGACGTTCCTGAGGTCCAAGATAGGATGCAGGCCTGTGTCCTTCTTGAAGAGCAGAAAGTAGTGGGAATAACAACCAAAAACTACTTCTGGCCCAGGAACACACTTGATGGCCCCCTTGGCCAAGAGGGCCATGACTTCCTGCTGAAGAAGTGCAAGATGGTCGCCCGACATGCGGTGGTACTGAGGTGGCATGGCTGGAGGGGTAGTCTTGAAGGGGATGGAGTAGCCCCTTCGGAAAATTTGCAGCACCCACTTGTCCGATGTGATGTTGCGCCAGTGGGGGAGGTGATAGCGAATTCTGCCACCCACTGGCATTTGATGGGCCTGAAAGTTGAGACTAGGAAGCCTTTGCAGTGAATGCTGTGGAGGTGGGATGGCCCGCCTGCTGGCCCCCAGAACCCCCTCGGCGGTTCCCACATCCGTGGCCGCGCTGAGGATGTTGCCGCGCAGGTCTGTGGCTCTGGAACAAACGCGTTGGGGCAAGCCCTTCTGGGGCCATGAAAGGAGTGAAAAGCAGAAGGCAGAGGAGGGCGAGTGGCCGACAGGCCCAAGGACTTGGCCGTAGCCCGTGAGTCCTTAAAGCGCTCCAACGCACCATCTGCTTTATTACCAAAGAGGCGAATGCCATCAAAGGGCATGTCCATCAGAGTGTTCTGGACATCCCCTGAGAAGCCAGTTGTCTTCAGCCAGGCGTGGCGCCGAAGCGCCACCGTCGTGGAAATCGCCCTGCCCAGCGAATCGCCAGTATCAAGCCCACAACGAATGGTGAACTTAGCTGCATCTATCCCAGCTGCTATAGCTTGGGAGAGCACTGTCCGTGCCTCCTCCAGATAGTTGAGCAGCACCTGCGCAACCGTATCCCACACAGAGTGGGAATAACGGCCCAAGAGGCATGCGGTGTGGCAGCCCTAAGCTGCCAGATGAAAACAGCTTCTTGCCAAGCTGCACCAGCTTCTTGGATTCCCTATCCGGAGGTGCAGAAGGGAAAGTGCTCTGGAAAGCAGAGGCTTGGACAACCAAACTCTCGGGAGTGGGGTGTTGGGAGTGAAAGAGGGGGTCGCCGGAGCCGGGCGATGGCGTCGGGCCACGTTCCTGTCCACAGGAGCCCCTGTGTTGGGCCTGGACCGACTGCCCAAAAGAACGTCCGAAAGTGCGTCATTAGAAGGCATCCAGGGCTTCAAAGAGGTTGCCGCCGGCTGAAGCACTCCTGTCAGGAGGTTCATCCTGACAGCCAGTGTAGAGAATTCAAGGTGGAGGGCCTCGGCAGCCCTACGCAACACCACTGCGTAACTGGCTCCCTCCTCCGTAGCCACGGTAGGAGGAGACAGCATGTCAAGGTCGGGTGAGGTGTCAAAACCACTGGCATCCCCCAAATCCTCTGCTCAGTATGGATCATAATCACACTGTTGTGTAAGAGTGTCCTCAGACCCCTCCCAGTCCTCCCCTTCCTCCGAAGTCTGTGAAACAGGCTGATAATAGGAAGGACGGACATAGGGGTAAAAAGACCCGATCGGCGTCGCTCGACGCCGATCCGGCGCCGTGTCCAGTTCAGGGCTGAAACGGGGTCTGATGTCGGCGGTGGTACCGGAGGAGGGGTTCACACCGGTGGAGGTGTTATGAGGTCAACCGGTGAAGCCTGGGATCCGAGCCCGGATCCAGGGGGGTCCTGCGTACCGGGACGTAAGCTGCCGACGATAGAAAAAAAGGACCCCCAGTCGGGCCCATGGGGCCCGTAGGTGCACAGGCGGGGCCAGACAGCCCAAAGAGTTGGGCCATGGCAGCAAGAAACTCTTGCACCTGAGCAGGCGTTGCCAACGGACCCGGAAAGGGCGGGTAGGCTGGCATCGCAGGCTTCGCCGGAGACGCAGGTGTGGCACCATCTGCACCCTCAGCCGCTTCGCGCGACGGGATGTCAAAGAGGGACGACGCTTCTTCGACTTCTTCTTGGAATGCTTCGACTTACCTGACCCCGAGTGCGAAGACTTAGATCCAGAGGAACGATGGTGACGGCTTATAAAGCTGGGCTACCTTACTACACCAGGAGTCGATCAACTGGAGGCAAAAGGCCTCGAAAAAACTCAGTCAAAAAGTGGTCTTCCCGGATCTGCGCTTGCTGGCGCTGAAAAAGAAAGAACTGACGCCAGCACGTGTTGGCGCGTCTAAGTAGCTCCAGCGACGGTATCTCGGAAACGACGATAACGACGCATGCGCAGCCGCATGACGACGCCTACCGACGCGCAGGTGTACCGCTGACATAAACTTTTCAGATCCAGTCTGAGGCCTTGGGGTAATTCTAAGGTAAGGAATCTATCACTATGTGTTTCTTTCAGACAGGGCACTACCAATGAAACTGGTCTGCCCAGTGAGTTGATGGTGTCCAGTTCACATCTTATTGTGAGCTTTGCTGCATCCCTCCTGTTAGAAACAGCCTGGAGCGTGTGGTCCGGGCCTCCTCCGGAACCGTTGACATCACCAGCAAAACCGTATCCACAGAGCATGGGAATATCGTCCCTAAAGGCAGGTAGTGTTCATAGACCGCACTGCAAGGCTGTTGGAAGAAATAAATATTCTTTTCTAAGGTATTTAGTCTCTTGGATTCCTGATCTTGTGGCACAAACAGTTGCCACTGGAAATCGAGAGTTGGACCACCAACCTCTCTGGGGTAGGGTGCTGTGCGAGGAAGCTTGGGTCCCCTGGGGCGGGGCAGCAGTGGTGGGCAATCGTCCTGTTCACAGGAGCTCCTGCGCTGGGCTTGGACCAGATTCCAAGCAGGACATCGGTAAGACGCTCATTAAATGGGACTACCAGTTCAGTTCTGAGGTGTCACTCCCGGCTGAAGCTGCTCTCTCAAAAGTTGTCTTGACTGTCAAAGAGGGTAGGCTAAGGTCCAAGAACTCAGTTGCCCTACTCACCACCATTCCAAAAGACGCTACCTCTTTCGTAGCCACATCAGGAGGAGAATGCATGCCAGTATGGAGAGGTGTCCAGTCCGCTGGCATCCGCCAAATTGTCATACCAGTCCATATTGCTGTCATAAGGCTGGTATCCTTCAGGGTCCAGTGACCTCTCCCAATCCTTCGCGAGTCGTAGCCCATAAAAATTGGGTTCAGGCTCCCACCTGAAAGGCATGGCTCCACTGGGTACCAGAGTCGGGGATCAGAATGGAGACGGCACCAGCAGTACTGGGATCAGAACCACAGAAGGTCGAGGTGACATTTCCAGCACCAGTCCAGATCCATCTGTGGATCTAAGGCATCAGATTGGTACCGGAGCCAGCGTGAATCCAGTAGCAACCCGTCCTGAACCTGTGGGCCCAAAGGCACACCAGCAGGAGCAGGCCACTCAAAAGTGAGGCTCATGTCCTCATAAATTTCTTGGAGTTGGGCTGGGGTCGCTCTATAACTCAGGGAGGCGATGACCCCACCCCGAGCCAGGCCTCAAATGCTCCCTCATCTTACTGGCCGATGAACAAGTCAAGTCGAAAACCTCTTCGACTTCTCGCTCTTCTTGTGGTGTGACTTACCAGAGTGACCAGACGACTTTCAGTGTGTTGAGGATCTTGGACTCAGCAACTGCTCCCGGGACCTTCGACCCACCAGGAGCTTGAAAGATCGCTGCTCCATCAAGGCCTTCGGGTGAATGGCAGGCAATCAGAGCAGACCTTTGCATCATGGTCACCCTCAAGGCAACTAAGCCATAAAAGATGCGGCTCTGTCACCGACATCGAACGGTGACAGGTGCTGTAGAGCTTGAAGCCGACCTTCCAAGATGACATCCTTACCACACGAGGAGGTGATCTAAAAAAAACACTATGACTAAAAGTCAATAACGTTTAATCAAAACATGACTAAGGGGTAGCTCCCTCTTGATCTGCGATGAATGTCGCGCAACGAAAGGAACTGACGTCAGTGTGCTGAGGTGGCACCTACAATAGGCAACAAGCACGTCACTTCCGACATGGACGCTGCCAACAAGCAGAGCCGCCACCATTCCACCACCTACTGGCGTCCAGGGGTAGTGCACAAGAAAAATGTCAGGATCCAGACACCTTGACATAATTCAAAAAAGTTAGGAATCTGCATCTGGAATTCTCTATCAGATATGCTTTTTCTTAAGGGAGAGTTGAAGTATTGCACTCTGCCTTCAGTACAGCATTCTAATCTAAACTAAAGGGGTACATTTCTCTGGACTGCGTTAGATAGTTTCTTACTGCTTAGTAACATAACTAAGCATACATGCAAGCAGACAGTGCAGTCTGTACTCCGTAAGTTATATTCAGTATTCTAATTAGCACACAATATGCTAATTGTAGGAAATTGGATTATTGATTTAGGGAGGTGAAAACTCTACTCAAGCAACAACCACAATTCTAGTCAGGCTGAACCACAAAAGTCACTAAATTACCCTGTGCTTATCCCTCCGCTAGTGTGGCACAAAACGTAACTTAGAGGCCCTGCGTAAAGTATGTATGTAGCACACAAACAGTAATAAAGCAAAAACACAATATAAGAAAAATCCCAAACTAATTTATAAAAATACATTTTAATAAATAAAATGAGACCAAAACAACAATAATTCAATCAGTAGAACCTGAGATATGCAATTTTAAATCACAATGTGCCACTCGCAGTCATCTGATCGTGCTTAACAGGTTGTAAGTCCCAAATTCAGGCTCGTTGTGATGGAGCACAGGCCGGATACAGGGACCAGGTTAGTACCATTGAAAAAGTTACCTTCTCAAGGTCTGGCATGAAGAGTCCAGAACTTCAGGATTTCTCCTTATCTTGTAGAGGAGTGCACTATGATGCCAGTCAAGGTTCCAGGACCTGGGAAGGCACCTTTTGGGGTTTAAAGACTCACTCTACCAGAGTCCAGCAGGGCTAATGCAGTTCGAGTTGCAGGTATCAGCAGGTCCAGGTGCAGCAGGTCAGCTGCAGGGAGGTCACTGAAGCTTGTTGTGTGCCTGTAGCTCAGAACGGGAAGTCAGCCAACTGATCCTTGGAGTCTCTCAAGTAGCATGGGATGAAGGGAGCAGGTCCAGTCTTCCTTTCCCCGAGGGCAGGGCAAGCATCAAACAGCATGGCAGTCCTCTGGGGAGCAAGGCAAGCCTCAAGCTTTGGGCTTTCTATGAGCCATGCTAAAACGAGTGAAACAGTGTTGCTAAACCAAGTGTTGCTAAACCAAGACATAAAGATTATCGAAAGTAGCTGGACCCGCATTGCATCGAAATAAAAAACATACAGGTAAACTCCTTTTGTTCGGAGTGTTTGGGCAACTGCACTGGCTAAAACGAGTCCTCCTGAGTGAAACTAAAATGAAGTCTTTTTTCCAAACTATGAACAGAACCACTGGGTCCACCGACATGAAAACTATGAGAAGTGTCCACCAATAAGATTAAGGTAGGAGAAACTCCAAATAAAATGTACAGCGTCCTCCGAAAAATATCTCTGGGCTCTAAGAGAAAAAATACATTTTTTTCAGACGAACTTCGGCTTAAATACAGAAAATCCCAGATAAACGAATCCAAGAAACATAAGCAGATGGAAAACTTTCAGCTCGAAAGGTATTTAGAGAGCAGTTATTAAGAGCTAATGCATAAAGAGCTTTATGATACAAACACTATCAACTAAAAATCCGCTCTTATCTATATTTTATAGAAAGACAGAACAAGAAAAATAGAGAGCCCTGATGAGAATCTAGGAAAGGATTCCCTATGATTCGAAACGCGTCGGCATTTCAACAAAGAGCATAAAAACAAATTGATTTTTTCTTGTAAATACCTCAACAAAAGATTTATTGAGTATGTGCTCTTTATGAATTTGAGTTATTCATACTAAATGATAAGATATTCAGTGTTTTTTTCTGACATATTGTGTGTATTGTATGCTTAATTTTTTGGGTGAATTTTTTTGTGAACAACAGTGATGTAAAATGTGTTGTCTAGTCTAATGTGGTGGTAAATAATGTGTTGTAAATATATGTACATTTTGTATCATTTTTTCCTTTTCAAAGAAAAAATTTTTTGATAAAAAAGATAAGAATTTACAAATTGTATAAATAAATAATAGGTGAAACATAAAGAAATGTGTTTTGCTGAGCCTAAAATCGTTACAGCTCCCCAAAAAGTAGAAACAGAGATCTAGGCAATTTTTGTATATTGCAGTCCCACAATACAAGGCACTGCACTGGGTAAAATGAAATGTCATTTACAGTGAGTATGCCTGGCTGAGGCCTGTTTAGTAGGACTGAGTTCAAGGCAGATATCCAAAACCTAGGGGCAGAGTGAAGCTTACACCAACTGTTCTTGACTACAACTTATTGCCAACTCTTACAATTAAATGTTTCCCTTCAAGAGCCTGAGACGACAACAGGCTGTTCTTTCAGGATCCAGGAGGACCAAGACCAAAGCAAAGGGAGAAAAATAAAGAGTCTCCGCTTGACAAGGGGATAATTATTAATATATGTAGTGCGTGTTTGCTCACTGCCTCGTTGTGCACAGCAGAGTAAATGAATAAATTTTTCCAATGTTTTCCTCGTTTGTTTAAACAAAGACTCTTTGAATTATTATTGAAACCCAAATCTTTAATTATCATTAAAGTATTCTTCAAATTGATTCTCCTTTAGTCAATATTCCACTCAGATCCCCCTACCTGATTAACTTGCTCAACCCTCAATGCATGTAGAATTCATTCAGGTTCTTCTTTAGGGGGTGCATGACATTTTCAAAAACGCAGTATTGAATTTGGTAAAAAGCTGATGTTGGGCAATCATCATCCTCTTCTGCTGAAATGGCGGTAGGCAGAAGTAGATGTATGAACCTGCTAAATTGAAGTATCACACACCTCAGGTGGAATTAGGCAGTCTCCAAGGTACCTGGAGAAGTGTCTGATGTTAGAGGTGCCACAGCGAAACAGAGTTCATTTTGAGCATAGGGTTGCACTGTTCAGGCCAAAGAAGGAAACACCCTTAATAATGGGGAGGTCCTTGAAGTTAGGGAAAACACTGCATGATGAAATATGAGGAGCCATGCAGGCACCAAGGATAAGGGTTGCCAGGTAGACCTTCTTGTCCTCAGCCTTCTGTATGCCCCTCTTGACAAATGTCACATGCTTTAATAATATGAGACTCCTGAAGGTATAATATGCACACATTATGACCATCATTTTGAAAATGTTCCCACCACTGGATGAGCACTTGAAAACAGGTGGCATGCTCCATGCTAATACTTGTAAACCACCGAGTCAGTGGCAAAAGACATAAAATCCAATAAAAATGGAAATTTAAGTCCAAGCCACCTTTTGTATTTTGTCAGTTTTATAAAGTGCTGTATACATCCATAAACCTCTTGGGGCTAGTGATAAACAGTGCATAAATTTAAAATAGCAGGGACAATAGTGAGGCTAGAGCCATGTCTTTACAGATTTCCCCCCCAAAAGAAATCCATAGGGCTATTTTTTTTTTATATATATACATGGAAAAGGATGGAATTCCATGGCCAAGCAATTTCAGAAACTTCACCATCCACAAACAATATACATTAGGAAGTATTAGACTTAAGTTTAGGACCTCAGAGGTCAGGTCATGAGAAGAGGGTTTAATCGGGTGGCCAGAATCACAAGTCAACCTCTGTAAATGGCTAAGAGGATCAATAACATTGGTCAAAAAGGCACCAGCGTTCTTAGGGTCAGATGTACGTAGGTAATTGTTTGCGATTACCAAATAGCACATTTTTGCGATTCGCTGTTTCATAATCGCAAACACTCATGTACAAATGTGTTTTAATACGAAATACAGGAACCCTATGTCAAGGGTCCAGAGACCTGGTAGGTGTTTGTATGGTCACTGCTTACTAAGTCAGTGTGTACCAAAAATGTGTAAGAAAGAAAAATTTCTTTCTAGAGTCCCCTCACTCACCGGGATTGCCCCACGGTGACATGCTTCATCATTGGGGCCATCCCAGTTCTCTACGAAAAGGGGCGTGCTGCGACAAGGCGACTACGCTGGAGCACTGGTTTTGTGAGATGACTATGTGTGGTGCAAGTGTGGTGATGGTGGAGTGGGTGTGGAATTAAAAATACCGTGCTAGTGGGCCTCAACAATTTATTTCGCTCCTAGTGTGGTATAAAAAATTAAAAAGGGGTAACACTGTATTCCAACTTTTACTGAGCTAGATCAGTGTCAAGGTCAACATGTTTCAAGCTCCCCCAAGCTTTTCTTCAGGACCATACAGGGTCCAGCCCTGTATTGCCACTCCTGTTTTCAAATGAAAAAGTGTTGCTAAAAACTACTTATTTACAATGAACGCTGTTGTTAATAAAACATGCGTGTTGTTGTACATACGTTTTGTATTTCACTTCGATTTCTGTAAAATAGAATGACAGTTGTTAAATGATGGACAACCCCTTCCAAGAAGGGGAATAACTCACATGCATCTCACTCCAACTAGGGCGTGAGTGTGCCCTTGGCATCATAATGATGCGTGCTGGTTTTCAAAACGGTGTAGGAAAATAAATCACTGTGAATAAAGTGGTTTAGTGGTTTCACACACAAAACATATAGACTTAATGTGACTATTGACAAGACACACAACACATACACACGAAATAATATGGCAGATGGTTATATTTACATAAAAGAGTGTATGATTACACCCCATGGTCTTAGGCAAGGGCAGGAACGCCTCGTGGAAACATTGCTGAAAAGGATTATCAAGGTTCAGAGTTAGAAGGCTCCTTTCCTGTTTGCCCGTTTAAAATTGCCGATTTCCTTGCAATCTAGCATAGTTCATACACTTACTTCCTATCGGCAGACCCGCTCGGTACTACCTGGTGCTTCCTCACCCGACCGCATACTGATCTGAACCCGGGCTCGCGGTGTATTTAGAACGCGCGAGCTTCCGGGTTGCCGGGACAACCTCTGTTAAGCTAGAGCGCTCACTTGGGGCGGCCATCTTGGTGGGATGTGATCGCGCTCGGCGCGAGTGTTAGCTAAAAATAGGGATTACTACCGAATGTTGCTGGGTTCAGGGATAAGAAGTATTTTAGAGTGATACTGTGAACTAGGGCATTTTTATACACTAATTTAGAACACAAGTTTTTTTCTCGGGTGGGCGAAGTTCTTTAGATTGATTAGGCTTATTCTTGAAAGAACGGGTATTTTAGCATTTGATAGATAGGAAGGCTAGTACCTATCTTTTCTGGGAAGGCTGTGCTGGGTCTTTTGATATTGTGGAAAAAGGTATTCATGGTGATAGGGTTTGTTTTTGGGGGGGAAGTATTACCATGATATTTATTCAGTTGTGGTTCATACCATCCCAAGTCAATTCATTAGAAAAATTGTCTATGGGCGAAAGGCTCCCCACGGGATTTCATCATTAAGTCCTTGGGTATCTGTATGAAGACGAAACACCCATCTTTGTTCTTTTTCATGGAGGATTCGTTCCTGATTGTCTTTGTTTTTCACTGTTTCTATGACCACCCAGGTTAAATCATTAGGTGTATGGTTCTGTTCAATGAAGTGGGTCGTCATTCTTGTTGTGGCTCGCTTGCACCTGATGTTACTTCTGTGCTCTACTATGCGAGTACTGACCTTCCTAGTGGTCATTCCTACATAGTGAAGGTTGCACGTGCAGGTTATCAAGTACACAACCCCACTGGTATTGCAATTGGAAAAACCCTTTAGTTCCCATCTCGTAGTGTTGTTGAAAATTACGTTTTTGGTTGGGGAAGTCAAATGACAAACACTACAATTGTTGCATGGAAAATGACCATCAGGTAGTGGTTGGGATCTTACTGTCTGGGTTATTGGTGTGGGACGGGTATGTACCAAATAATCCTTCAAATTTTTACCCCGCCTATGACTAAACATGGGAGTAGGTATGTGAAGGCCGCCGCTGTTAAGTATTGGCCAATGTTTTTTGATTATTTTGGACACACTGTCAGAGACTTGATTGTACGTGGTGATACAGATCGGTTTTTTGTCCTCAGGTTGTGTTCTCTCTTTGGGTTCTAAAAGTGCTTCCCTGTTGTTGTTAGCCGCCCGTTTTTTAGCCTCTTTGATCAGTTTATTTGGGTATTTTCTGTATCTCAGCTTGTTGCTTAAGTCTTCCGCTTGGGTTAGGTAGTCGGATTTTTTGCTACAGTTCCTGCGCAAACGGAGGAATTGTCTAAATGGCAGGTTTTGTTTGAGATGGCGAGGGTGAAAACTATCAAAGGTCAAGAGGCAGTTTCTTGCTGTCTCTTTAAAATGGGTTGTTGTCACCAGTCTGCCTGATTCAGCATGGATGTTTAGATCAAGGAAAACTAGATCGGTCTTGCTCATTGAGCAGGTGAACTTGAGGAAGGGATCCTGTGTGCCATTTGGACAATTCCTCCGTTTGCGCAGGAACTGTAGCAAAAAATCCGACTACCTAACCCAAGCGGAAGACTTAAGCAACAAGCTGAGATACAGAAAATACCCAAATAAACTGATCAAAGAGGCTAAAAAACGGGCGGCTAACAACAACAGGGAAGCACTTTTAGAACCCAAAGAGAGAACACAACCTGAGGACAAAAAACCGATCTGTATCACCACGTACAATCAAGTCTCTGACAGTGTGTCCAAAATAATCAAAAAACATTGGCCAATACTTAACAGCGGCGGCCTTCACATACCTACTCCCATGTTTAGTCATAGGCGGGGTAAAAATTTGAAGGATTATTTGGTACATACCCGTCCCACACCAATAACCCAGACAGTAAGATCCCAACCACTACCTGATGGTCATTTTCCATGCAACAATTGTAGTGTTTGTCATTTGACTTCCCCAACCAAAAACGTAATTTTCAACAACACTACGAGATGGGAACTAAAGGGTTTTTCCAATTGCAATACCAGTGGGGTTGTGTACTTGATAACCTGCACGTGCAACCTTCACTATGTAGGAATGACCACTAGGAAGGTCAGTACTCGCATAGTAGAGCACAGAAGTAACATCAGGTGCAAGCGAGCCACAACAAGAATGACGACCCACTTCATTGAACAGAACCATACACCTAATGATTTAACCTGGGTGGTCATAGAAACAGTGAAACACAAAGACAATCAGGAACGAATCCTCCATGAAAAAGAACAAAGATGGGTGTTTCGTCTTCATACAGATACCCAAGGACTTAATGATGAAATCCCGTGGGGAGCCTTTCGCCCATAGACAATTTTTCTAATGAATTGACTTGGGATGGTATGAACCACAACTGAATAAATATCATGGTAATACTTCCCCCCCAAAAACAAACCCTATCACCATGAATACCTTTTTCCACAATATCAAAAGACCCAGCACAGCCTTCCCAGAAAAGATAGGTACTAGCCTTCCTATCTATCAAATGCTAAAATACCCGTTCTTTCAAGAATAAGCCTAATCAATCTAAAGAACTTCGCCCACCCGAGAAAAAAACTTGTGTTCTAAATTAGTGTATAAAAATGCCCTAGTTCACAGTATCACTCTAAAATACTTCTTATCCCTGAACCCAGCAACATTCGGTAGTAATCCCTATTTTTAGCTAACACTCGCGCCGAGCGCGATCACATCCCACCAAGATGGCCGCCCCAAGTGAGCGCTCTAGCTTAACAGAGGTTGTCCCGGCAACCCGGAAGCTCGCGCGTTCTAAATACACCGCGAGCCCGGGTTCAGATCAGTATGCGGTCGGGTGAGGAAGCACCAGGTAGTACCGAGCGGGTCTGCCGATAGGAAGTAAGTGTATGAACTATGCTAGATTGCAAGGAAATCGGCAATTTTAAACGGGCAAACAGGAAAGGAGCCTTCTAACTCTGAACCTTGATAATCCTTTTCAGCAATGTTTCCACGAGGCGTTCCTGCCCTTGCCTAAGACCATGGGGTGTAATCATACACTCTTTTATGTAAATATAACCATCTGCCATATTATTTCGTGTGTATGTGTTGTGTGTCTTGTCAATAGTCACATTAAGTCTATATGTTTTGTGTGTGAAACCACTAAACCACTTTATTCACAGTGATTTATTTTCCTACACCGTTTTGAAAACCAGCACGCATCATTATGATGCCAAGGGCACACTCACGCCCTAGTTGGAGTGAGATGCATGTGAGTTGTTCCCCTTCTTGGAAGGGGTTGTCCATCATTTAACAACTGTCATTCTATTTTACAGAAATCGAAGTGAAATACAAAACGTATGTACAACAACATGCATGTTTTATTAACAACAGCGTTCATTGTAAATAAGTAGTTTTTAGCAACACTTTTTCATTTGAAAACAGGAGTGGCAATACAGGGCTGGACCCTGTATGGTCCTGAAGAAAAGCTTGGGGGAGCTTGAAACATGTTGACCTTGACACTGATCTAGCTCAGTAAAAGTTGGAATACAGTGTTACCCCTTTTTAATTTTTTATACCACACTAGGAGCGAAATAAATTGTTGAGGCCCACTAGCACGGTATTTTTAATTCCACACCCACTCCACCATCACCACACTTGCACCACACATAGTCATCTCACAAAACCAGTGCTCCAGCGTAGTCGCCTTGTCGCAGCACGCCCCTTTTCGTAGAGAACTGGGATGGCCCCAATGATGAAGCATGTCACCGTGGGGCAACCCCGGTGAGTGAGGGGACTCTAGAAAGAAATTTTTCTTTCTTACACATTTTTGGTACACACTGACTTAGTAAGCAGTGACCATACAAACACCTACCAGGTCTCTGGACCCTTGACATAGGGTTCCTGTATTTCGTACACAGACTGGAGGCCGACCTGGTCTGGTTTAACCTCCTTCTCCCCCCTTTTTTGTTTATGCAAATGTGTTTTACACATTTTGTGATTCCCAGTGGGTCCCAAGTACTGACCTACCTCAAGAATAATAATGAGGTAGGTCTTGGTTTGTGACCCTTTGAGAACCACAAAAATCACAGGGATGGTGGACTGCTGGGGTCAGCAGACCACCATGTCTGAGATGGCTTTTTCAATGAAACAATTTTTTTTAAATGCAGACTCTTTTCCTTAAAGGACAACAAGATGCATTTAAAAAAAATATATGAAAAGTTTACTTTTCATTTTTTAAGAGTAAGCAGTGATCCATGGGACCACTGCCCACTCTTAAAAAGGTTTTTACAAACATTCACAAAGGGCATGGGCACCACTTCCAATTTACAAATGGGTTACCACCCACTTGAAGTAGGCGGTAAAATGCAAATGTTTCACGACGCCATTTTGGTCACAATACATTCACTCATACTATTCCCTATTAGGAAGTGACGCCCTAAACATGGCCCTTCCTAATACCGAATTGAAAACCCAATTTGAGATTCAGTAATAGGTAACCGAATACCAAAAGGGCTTTGTACATTTCAAAAAGCCTTTCTCCAAATCGGCCAGATTGCGAACTTTGTATATCTGGCCCTTAGATACTTGTTCCATGAGCTGAAAAACTACTTCACATACCTTGCTTTTTATAATGAGGCAGGTGGGACTTGTGGACCGGATTGCTAAATATTTTACTCTCATAGCAGCCCTTGCAAGAAGCACCATTTCCTGCTTTATTTATTGAAGTCTGTCATCATTTTTGCAAAGTGTTGGTTTCAGCCTTATGTCCCTTATTTCACTGTGTAGGTCAACTCTGCCAGGCAGCTTAAGCTGGCTGATTGAAAAGAACTTCTGAAGGGTCACCTAATGCAGCCTACAGCCCGTTCATTACTTATCATTTGTTGACTTTCTTGTCACTCAATGGTTTACTTCTTGTTTAATGATTGTCCTTGCCTGCCATGTGCTTCCACTGTCCACTTTTAGAGAACTACTTTTTTAGGTCGAACCTACAGTGCTTGCACTGCAGGATGATCTGTTGCATGTACTTTGTGGGGTTTGACTCCTCTCATCACTTTGGCTTTGTCTATTCAGTGGTCTTCTAAAAATCCTGCCTTGACAGTGTGTAATGGGACTTCCTGGACCTTCTCTTTTTGAAATTGCTCACTCTCCTGGTGTATTGCTGCAGGACCTGTAAGATTCAGCTTTTTCACTGTTACTAACTGTTCAGGGACTTTTTGGTACATTTGAACAACTTTGTACAGATGCAACTGTGTTTTCTGTGGTTTCTTACGCGACCGTGTTTCCTTGTGTAAGTGAGAGCACCCGTTTATCTATTTATTGATTTTTTTGGGATGTGTGTGTGTCCGTCGCACTTCAATATGACCAAGCACTTCCCTCAAGTGTTTGTTGAAGCACACGCTTCAGAGACACTGCGCTTCGTTCAATGTTCTTTTCATTATTATTTACATAAAGCACTTCTTAGAAGTGCCTGCACCTTTAAATCCTGGCAAGCGAGTTGCTGCTCTGCTTTCACCTCTTCCTCTCTCCCATGCTGGATTTGCTCAGGCCACCAGAAGCAGCAGCTCCTCGTCCTCAATGCGGCCCTTGAACATGGGCTAAATACAGAATTATGTGAAAATCGTGCAGCCACAGAACTACAGCATTTCAAATGCCCTGCAGTAGGTAACTGGGAATTCTATATCTTTCGTTTCCAGTCTCCTCACAGAGCTGTCTATCCCTACAGCCTGTGGTCTGTCGTATCCTCTTTAGTGACAGCTGTTACTCCATTCTCTACACTGAGGCTCTCTATTCTATTCTATTCTATTCTATTCTATCCCAATCTGTTGAACTGTACCAACCTAGCCGCTCGCTTCGATCAAGCAACCAAGCTCTTTTGAAACCTCCTGCAACAAAAAGAGCTAGGCAGGGAGACCGAGCTTTTTCATCAGTTGGTCCTGCCATGTGGAATAAACTCCCCACCGAACTGAGGATGAACATCAATTATCTGGCCTTCCGAAAGGCGCTGAAAACACTCCTCTTTCAAGAAGCATTTCAGTCCCTTTAAAGCATCTCAGCTCCCCTAACACATGCTGGAAGACAAAGCGCGGAGATACCCCATGGGATTGATTCCAGCGCGATATAAGAAATTAAAATAAATAAATAAATAAATAAATAAATATTCTTACAGCCTGGGCTTGTCAGACAGCATAGATTTTTAATTAACAAAAAATACTACTCACTGATCACGGGGTTGCTCTGTTAGATACTCTCTCTTACTAAGTTATTGCTCTCATGTCTCTCAACGCATGGACCCACTTCTTTTCGGCTCCGGTTAGGACGCTATTCAGTAAAGTGACAGCAGCCATACTCCCTCTCAGCAGGCACCCCTCTCTCTACGAACATCTTCCCTGCAGCCCAGTCGTTCTCCCCTCTATCAGTAGCCACAGCACTTTTTCAATCTCAGGAACTGCCTCTTCCTCTGTGTGGGACTTGAACGGGTCTTGTCCCGGTATTGATAGCTGTCATCTTCTCTCTCATCACAGAGACTGCCTCAGTATACAGCCAGCAGCCCATTCTCTCTTCCTCCCTTGGCGGCCAGTCACAGCTTTCTGTTCTATCACAGGGTCTGTCTCTCCCTGCAGTCTGGGGTTTCAGGTGTTTTTGTTCCCAGTACTGACAGCTGCCATGCTGTCTCTCTCTCTTCAGAGACTACCTCTGTCTACAGCTAGCAGCCCACTCTCTCTTCCTTCCTTGGTGGTCAGTCACAGCTCTCTTTTCTGTCTCAGGGACTGTCTCTCTCCCTCTGTGTGGTGCTACAGCTCACATGGTTTTACTGTGTTTCTTGCAATATTGTCTTCCTTAACATGAGCTCCCAATGCAGAGCCCTTTTCACGATAATATACTCTACACCACTACACAACACTATAACACAAAACACTCTCCATACTAAATTCTAATACTATAATCCACTCTAAAACACTATACTCCCTCCACAACACTTCACAACACTTTGACCTACTTCATAACAATCCTCTTCACTCCTATCCATGCCCCTAAACTCCACTATAAGGCAAGATCTATTGGTATTGCCAATGCTTGTTCTCTATGGTTAAACACTCCAACAGAGTCCATGCATTTTCGAGCTCTAATCCGCTTAAGTTTCTCTTCCTCGTCCAAAAAGACCTGCCCCTTCTGCTCTGTTTGCGTTCTCTCTCGTGGCTGCTTTCTGTCTCTTCAGTATACTTTTCCCCCTTATTCTCCCATGCATCATGTTGCTGTCTCCATCAAGTGCCTGTCCCTCATGTGCTTCTATACAGCCCTTTGTGTTTCTCCTATCCTCTTTGCCCCCGCTGACTCTCCATTTCTTTTCCCAACCCACTCTTCCATCCGCTCCTTTGTTCCTCCTTACTCCTGCAGTTATTTTTTTTAATATATATTTTTAATTTGTATTTAGAGGTACAGGAAGGAAATTGCTACAGGATCTTCACAAAAGAGCTTTTGTGCATTTACAATTTTCTTTTCTTGACGTAGTGATCATCATCTTAGATCACTCAATAAAAAGTAAAAGAAAATTATTCCAATATCATTCTGTAGGCATAAACATGCGTGATAATGCATGCACCTGCCTAAAGAATGATGTGAATGCCCAGAGTAGCAGGTCATCGCACCTTTAGCTTTGACAATAGTTAACAGCGCTGGCAAAAAGCACTGTTTTTAATCTATGCTGTTCACAATCACCAAAAAACATTGGCAAAGCCAGTAGGTCCCAAAGGAAAAAACCTATTGCATTTGCCATTGCTTGTTTTTAACCAGCTTTCTTCATTAATAAAGACAGACAAGGTTGCCTCTTATTGAGGTGCTTTCTGCTAAAATTGAGTATGTTCAAAAAACAGATTTTGGGAGCTTGCACATGTGCAAACATTCTGCTATTGCTCAGGTCCTGCATCAGCTTCACTAGCTGACAATGTAATGATTATCAGATTATAAAAATCACCTGCCTACTAAATAATTTTTCTGAGCTTTTTAATTATCACCGCCAATGTAGAGAATCATTGCTATCATCAGCAATCCTTTGACACTGAGATTACTGCAGAACTAACTCAAGACTACAATATCAAACCTATTGTAAAAAAGAAGAGGCAGCAACTCAAATGATCCCGCTACTAATTTTCAACCAATATCCACTGATTCTTTCTTAGGCAAATTCATTGGAAGATCTGCCTCCAACTAAATACAAATATTAATTAAAGGTATGAATTTCCTTACATAATACCAAACTGGATTCCGTCTTTGTTGCGCCACAAAATCTGGGCTAGTTGGCACGAGATGAAATCAAGACTACTGTTGACTCAAAAGTAGTCGCAGACATCTCCTCTGCTTTACAAACTGGTCATTGCAAGACACTGCCATAGGAACTTGACAAAGTAGGAAATCAAAATATTGCTCTGAATCAGAGAGTCTCCTTGCACACTGGCAGATCTCTCATCATTCAACTGTCTTTCTTCATGTTGCCACTGTTTTCATATCCCTCAATGATTCACCATCACACCAACCTTTTCAACATGCACCTCAGCTCTTTTGTGGACCGCATGTCATCCTTTAACTTTAGCTAATACATTGAAACTGGTGGCATGCTCAAGCTCTAAATTTTAAAGCTTGAAGACCCATCAGTACTCTGTCAATGCCTCCAAGTGATTGTTTCCAAGATGGTAACTAACCAGCTCAAGATACACTTGAACACTGATACCCTCCCATGTGGGAACATGACCAAATATCAAGCTTCCATCAACAGGCTACAGGAAATAAGAAACAACTGGCCTCAAGAACAAAGTAACAAAACTGGGAGTGATTATGTAAACTCTTCATTGTAGCACAAGTAAACTAAGTTACCATATGAATATCCAAAACTATGTGATCTCCACGTCAAACATTTGCTTACCTAGATTTCCCTCAAAGAATTAGGGCTTCAATTTCCTTAGTGCTAATGCACTGTACCTCAAAGCCTTGCTCTACGTGCTTAGCAGGCTACAAGCAACAACTAGTGAAGTATAAGAAACAACTGGCCTCAAGAACAAAGTAACAAAACTGGGAGTGATTATGTAAACTCTTCATTGTAGCACAAGTAAACTAAGTTACCATATGAATATCCAAAACTATGTGATCTTCACGTCAAACATTTGCTTACCTAGATTTCCCTCAAAGAATTAGGGCTTCAATTTCCTTAGTGCTAATGCACTGTACCTCAAAGCCTTGCTCTACGTGCTTAGCAGGCTACAAGCAACAACTAGTGAAGTAATTCATCTACATATCCAGATACACATCTCACAAGCACTCCTTGCCTTTGCCTCGACATATATCACCACTTATGTCTATGTAAACTGCAAATCGAGCAATTTGCAGAACTGGAACACTGTTCCCTCACATAAATATATCTGTACCAGCTGGCATACTAAATTGCTACTTTGTGGGTTCAAATGACTCCAGACCATCCCTTCTTCAAAAAAGTATTTCACTGGTGGAAGATCTTTCAAAATCCTACCTATTGTCATCCATGTATTTTTATTGCACAGATCTCTGCTAACGGAGATATGTGTATCTGTAACCACATCTATGCTCCCCTTTCTGCAACATCTAATGTTAATGACAGCTAAGAATTCTCTATACCGTGACTGGAATACATCTCAAATTCTCACGCACCACACGAAAACATCCTTCCACCAAATAAACAATGCACTTCATAAGTATTTATTGTTCGGAGTCAAAATCGTTCGTGGTTCACCATTGTTTTTAAACCCCAGGCGTCGGACTGGATCCGGAAAGTTTTGCGTAGCAGTACCCATGCGCGTCAGTAGGCCTCGTCTGCGGCTCCGCGTCCGTTGTCGGCATCGTGATCGCCGGGATGACGTCGTCGGAGTACTTAGACGCTGCCCTCGTACGCTGACGTCAGTTCTTGTACATAGCTTTCCGCGCCAGGAACGCAGAGCCATGCCAGAGACCGACACTGGTGCCATGAAACTAGGGCCCTGAAAGGAATGTCCTTAACCCTAGATATTGGTAAGCAGAACGGGGAGGATGGGTGGGGCGGTAAGGAATCTAACACTAACTACTGTTTCTTACAGATATATCGTTACCGAAGGTAAGTAACTTGTGCATCGGAAGAAACAGGTTAGTGTAAGATTCCTTACCTTAGAGTGGATACCCCAGCAATACCAACCCTGGTGGTGGGTCTGTGAATGAAGATCACACCAGAAAGTCCTGGAGCACGGCCGCCCGAAAAAGCCATGTCTCTGGACTTGGCTGCCCAGGCAGTAGTGTTTAGCAAACGTGTGCAGCGAGGCCCACGTAGCTGCCTGACAAATGTCCCGCAAGGGGACTCCCCGACCAAGGGCAGTAGTAGCCGACGTGGCCCGAGTGGAATGGGCGCGCAGCCCAACAGGAGGCTCCTTTTTTGCCAAGGAATAACAGACCTTGATGCACAAGACGACCCACCGAGAGATGGTCCGGGTGTGCACCGCCCGCCCCAACAAAGAGCTGGCCGTCCACCCGGAACTGGCGTGTGCGGCCCAGATAGAATGAGAGCGCACGATTTGGGTCCAGACGGTGGAGTCTCTCTTCCTCCTTGGAAGGATGCGGAGGCGGAAAGAAGGTGAGCAAGGTGATGGACTGCCCGATGTGAAAGGCTGTAACCACCTTGGGCAGGAAACAAGGATGAGTTCTCAAGACAAGTTTGTCCGGATAGACAGAAAGGAAAGGAGGTTTAGAAGATAGAGCCTGGAGCTCACTCACCCTCCTGGTAGAGGTGATTGCAACCAGGAATGCAGTCTTAAGAGTCAGAAGATGTAGAGGGCAGTTGTGAAGTGGCTCGAAAGGAGCGCACATCAAATAGGTTAGAACAAGGTTCAAGTCCCACTGAGGCATCACGAAAGGAACAGGAGGAAACATGTGCGTGATGCCTTTCAAGAATCTATTTACAACAGGGGACTTGAAAAGAGAAGGCTGATCAGGAAGCCTCAAGAAGGCGGAAATGGCATAGAGTTAGCCCTTAATAGTGTCCAGAGCGGACCCCTGCCCCCCACTGGCATCGAATGGGCCTGAAGCACAAGTTACTACTTGTGTAACAATATATCTGTAAGCGACATTAGTTAGTGATAGATTCCTTACCTTAGAATATCCCCAGGCGTCAGACTGGATCCGGAAATTTTTGCGTAGCAGTACCCTTGCGCGTCGGTAGGCGTCGTCTGCGGCTCCGCGTCCGTCGTCGGCGTCGTGAGCGCCGTGATGACAACATCGGAGTACTTAGACGTCGTCTCCGCGTGCTGACGTCAGTTCTTAGACACAGCTTTTCCACGCCAGAAACGCAGAGCCATGTTAAAAACCAACACTGGTGCCATTGAAACTAGGGCCCTGAAGGGGATGACCTTAACCCTAGATATCGGTTCGCAGAACGGGGAGGATGGGTAGGTCGGTAAGGAATCTATCACTAACTAATGTCTCTTACAGATATATCGTTACACAAGTAGTAACTTGTGCATCTGAAAGAGACACGTTAGTGATAGATTCCTTACCTTAGAATAGATACCCCAGCAATACCAACCCCGGTGGTGGGTCTGCGAACCAATAATTACACCAGAAAGTCCTGGAGGACGGAACGACCAAAGAAGCCAACCCTCCGGACTTGACTGTCCAGGCAATAATGTCTTGCAAACGTGTGCAGCGAGGCCCACGTAGCTGCCTGGCAAATGTCCTGCAAGGGCACTCCCCGGCCCAGGGCAGTTGTAGTCGCCGTGGCCCGAGTGGAATGAGCCCGCAATCCAACAGGGGGCTCCTTTTTAGCCAAGGAGTAACATGCCTGGATACACAAGATGATCCACCGAGAGATGGTCCGCTTGTGCACCACCTTTCCCTTCTTAGCGCCCACGTAACCAACAAAGAGTTGGTCATCCACCGGAACTGGCGTGTGCGATCCAGATAGAAAGAGAGCGCACGTTTTGGGTCCAGACGGTCGAGTTGCTCTTCCTCTTTAGAAGGATGCGGTGGCGGAAAGAAGGTGGGCAAGGTGATAGACTGCCCGATGTGAAAGGCTGTGACAACCTTGGGCAGGAAAGATGGCCTAGTCCGCAACACAACCTTGTCCAGATGGACAGAAAGGAAAGGGGGTTTAGATGAAAGAGCCTGGAGCTCACTCACTCTCCTGGCAGAGGTGATGGCAACCAGTAAAGTAGTCGTCAGAGTAAGAAGGCGGAGAGGGCAGTTGTGAAGTAGCTCAAAGGAAGCACGCATCAGAAATGTAAGAACAAGGTTCAAGTCCCACTGAGGCATTACAAACGGAACAGAAGGGAACATGTGTGTGATGCCCTTCAGAAAACGATTTACAATAGGGGACTTGAATAAAGAAGGTTGATCAGGCAGCCTTAGAAAGGCTGAAAGGCCAGAAAGATAGCCCTTTATAGTGCCCAGAGCAGAGCCCTGCTGGGCGAGAGAAAGAAGGAAGAGAAGAACTTCAGAAAGAGGGGCAGAAAGTGGATCCACAGCCTTTGCTGTGCACCATGCCACAAATCTATTTCACCTGCAGGCGTATACCGATTTTGTGGAGGGACGCCTGGCTGCCAGAATGACATTACAGACTTCAGGAGGCAAGTCAAATGGCCTCAACTGTCGCCGCTCAATCTCCAAGCATGGAGGTGGAGGCTGGACAGGTTCGGGTGGAGGACCGTCCCCTGCTGCTGTGACAGAAGGTCCTCCAGAAGAGGCAGACAAACCGGGGGATCGACTGACATACTGAGTAGCTCTGGATACCAGTACCTTCGTGCCCAGTCCGGAGCCACAAGGATGACTTGGGCCCGGTCGCGCTTGATCTTCTTCAGCACTCTGGGCGTACAACAGACCGCAACTCCACTCGCGACGAAAAGCGTCTCAGAGCGAGTGCCGCCTTGGAAATTCCAACGCGCAGAACTGATGACATTGCGCATTCTCTTCTGTGGCGAATAGATCTAACCAAGGCTCTCCCCACTGCTGAAAGAGGCCTTGCTCCACGTCCGAGTTCAGACGCCAATCGTGATCCATCAGGCACCGACGGCTGAGCTCGTCCGCCCTGGCGTTCAGAGAACCTGCCAGGTGTTGAACCACCAGGGTCACGCCCTGATGTTCCAGCCACTGCCAGAGGCGCAGAGCCTCCTGGCAAAGGGTCCACGACCCCACCCCGCCCTGTTTGTTGCAGTACCACATGGCGATGGTGTTGTCCGTGAACACCTGCACTACACTCCCCCGAACAGAGGGGAGGAATGCCTTCAGTGCTAGACGAATCGTCCGCAGCTTCAAAAGGTTGATATGGAGCTAGGACTCCGCCGGAGACCAGAGACCTCTGATCTCCGCCTCTCCCATGTGGCCTCCACAGCCCTGGAGGGACGCGTCCGTCACAACAACGTGCTCCGGTTGGGGAAGGAAGAGGGACCTGGTCGGATAGGTTGCCCTGATGCTGGGCCCACTGAAACTTCAGGTCCCACTGCAGAGCCCGCATCCGCCACCAGGCGTGATGCACCAGAAGGATGCAGGAGGCCATCAGCCTGAGAAGCCGCAGCGTTGACCTGACCGAGACCCGGGATAAAGGCTGAAAGAGTGGAATCAGAGCCTGAATATCCAGAACCCGCTGTTCGGGAGGATAGACCCGAAACTGCGCCGAGTCGAGAACCGCTCCGATGAAGAGGAGCTTCTGAGAGGGGCACAGGTGTGACTTCGGCCAATTGATGGAGAACCCCAGCCGGTGCAGGAGGTCTGCCGTTGTCTGGAGGTGGCTGACGACTGTCTGGGACGAGCCCGCCTTCAACAACCAGTCGTCAAGGTAGGGGAAGACTGAAACCCCAAACCTGCCCAAACCGCCATCACCTTTGTGAACACCCATGGGGCGCTGGTAAGGCCGAAGGGGAGCACGGTATACTGAAAGTGCTCATTGCCAACCGTGAACCGCAGGTAGCGCCGGTGGGCCGGCAGGACGGGGATATGGAAATAAGCGTCCTGCAAGTCCAACGCTACCATCCAGTCTCCTGGGTCCAGGGCAGCCAAGACCTGAGCCAGAGTAAGCATTTTGAACTTCTCCTTCCGTGAGGTTACGTAGTTTTCGGCTCCGCTTCGCTACAGCCGCCATTTTGCGTTTAGTCGCCATTTTATGTTGCCTTACTCAGGCAGCACGGCTAACGCGGAAAAATGGTCTTTCTGCCACTTTCAGCTGCTCGATGTTTTTCTCGTTGAGGAACAACCTTTGTCCTTGTGTGCGATACTGATGTCAGGGTCCGGCCGAATTCGCAAAGCCATGTCTAGACTGATTAATCCATGACTTACTCCACTGTTTGGGTCCCACCATTCTTCTCTACCTTATCTTATTTAACTGGCCTTCACCATTCTCTTCGTGTGTTCTCTTGTTACATAGCTCTTCTTTTGAAGCATTCTACGCATGATTTGCCACCTGAAAATTGAATCACGGGCACTAGTGTTGATTAACCTGATGGGAGGAGAGCACATGGGGTCTGAAAGGAGGGTGTGTTTTAGACATCTGATAGCTTGTTTTCGAACTATTCCTATTTGTCAGTTTTGTGTATATTTGGAGTTGTCATTGTAAACTTGTGTTGTATAATAGACTGTGCAACACAGATTGAAGTGGCAGTCTCTTGAGAACCTACCTGTGTGGTACTTCTTAGATAACTGTGCTTAGCTCCAGCTAATAAAACTACTTTTCTACGCCTAACAGAGTGTCGAGTGTCTCTGTCGGTCGAGGCAGGTGAACTCGGAGATCTTAGGCGTGCTCTGTGCCGCCTGGCCCATAAGGCCGGGTTCTCCAATTGGCGGCGCAACGTGTGGGCGACTTCAGCGGTGGTAGTTTTGCCCGAGAGTCGTGAGGAGCTTTGCAAGAAAATTCCAGAGGATTTCGCGAACCACGTGAGCGACCCCTGCATGTCGAAGTGGACCGAAGGTCTTTTGAAGCGTGGCTACTCCTTCCCGACGGCTGCTGACGACTGCTGCCCTGACTGTCGCCCTGCCTTGGCCCTTTGGTGATGATTGGTATCGCTAGACGATAGACGGACATCTGTTGGCGTGAGAAAAGCATTTAGTTAAGTATTTGTGGGTAGCGCCCACTCTCTTAGTTTTTGTATTTTGTTATTCGATTAACGCGCTAACCGAAGCCAAGGGGTAAGTACGTTTGTGCTGTGACTCTATTGTCCGAAAATCCCTTGACGTTTGTAAGGAAGTCCAGTTTGTTACGAAATGCCTGGATTTAGTAAGTTTAAGAAATGTTGTTGTTTTGGTTGTTCTAGGGATTCCCGACTAGAGGATTCTTGTCCGATTCCTCCAGTTGGAACTCCTACTTACGAACTTTACTCAAAGCACGGTCTGGGTCCTATAGTTTTTAATGAAACATGGATCCGATACACTAAGAAAGACGGTGTTTTGCAGTGGCCACAAAATGGGTCTTTTGAGCCAGATATATTAGATAATTTGGAAACAATTTTATTCAAGAGAAAAGCCCGGCCGGTAATGTTTGACTCCTTTCGCCTATGGCGCAAGGAAGCCAAACAGAAAGAAATTAAGCAAATGAAGAAAGTTAAGAAAGAGCAGAGTATGTCGATTCTACAGGCTGCCCAACAATTTAAAAACGACGAAGCTGATCAGGTGATTGAGGTGTCAGAAAGACAACATCGTATGGCAATAGATAGATGCTATCCTGTATTACCTACGGTATCAAAGAGTAAAACTCCTGATGATGATTCTTTTATGTCCCATTTGTTGACATTACCTCCGCCTTATGTGTTAGGTGCTAATGCACCGCCATTGCAGCCTGTTGTTAATCCCGCTGCTGTAATTCCTGCACAGTTGCCTGTCCCTGTGATTCCACCTCCACCCCCTTTGCCAGCGACATCGGTACCCCAATCTCCTATGCCTCAGCCTTCTCCATCTGCCGTGTCCTTTGCTACAGATTCTTCTTCTGTCTTACAGAATACATTGTCCCCTGTTTTAGTGTCAGATTCCCCTGCAGCTCGACGGCGTTTAGTCAACACTGTTTCAGGTCTTTTGTCGCCTTTTCTTGGACCTCTTTTCTTCTCTCCTTCCTCGTCTAGGAGGCAATCTCGTAGTCAGTTTCCGGATATAGAAGAACGGACTAAATTAGATTCCCTTGCTTATAATTGGATTATGAGTCGTGTACAGTATAGTATACGTGATATTTTAGATACTTTTCTGCAATGGAACGCGCCCACACAGAGATACGTATTTAATGTTATGTGAATGGGGAGACGTAGATCTAGACTCGCCTCCTCAGGATTTATTCGAAATACAGGATCAATTTGATAAGGGACTTATTGTGGGTCCTGCTGTAGAGCATGCTGTTCAGAAACTTGTTGCTTTTCGATCTACCCTTTTCTCTCAAAGTTCTCTTGAGCCCGATCCCGCGGTTCGTCGTAAGACGGCGCAATATCCAAAGCGAGAAGTCCCTCCCATATGGAGAGATGCGGTTCCACCAGCAGGTAATGTTCCTGGTGTTCCTCCTCATTTTCAGCGTATATGGGTACACGACCCTTGGAAAAGGTCAGAAGTATTGGCACTCAAACAGTCTTTACCGGACCCTCGTAAGAATCCTGCGGGATATTATAAAGAGCTGTCTCAGACTGTTGATGCTTGTATTATGAATTTGGCAGATATTGACTTATGGGGAATATAGTCCCACAAGCAATATGGACCAAGATTCGTAGGCAGGATCATACGGCAGCTTTAGGTTGTGATTGGGTGCCATTACAGCTGCGGGTGCAGGACAAGTAGGTGGTGCCAAACCGGATGTCTTGATTACGGAATTACCTGGAAAAATAATAGATTTGATGAAAACTTTGATGCCTGCGGTGCGCGTTAATTGGGATAAGTTAGCGCCGTGTAAGCAAAAGACGGATGAAAGTGTCTCCGACTTCTTTACTCGGTTCGAGGAGACTTTCATCGACTATAGTGGGCAAGATATGAGTACTGAAGGTGGACAACGATTGTTCGTAGACAAATTTGTTTTTAATTTACTTCCATAGTTGTCACATAAATTAAAACAATCGGAGAGTTCTTGGGCTGTCTCTTCCACTGCCCAGATATTGGCTACTGCTCAATATTATGAGAATAGAGATAAGGAAGATAAGGAAAAAGCGGAGTAAAAGACTAAAGACTTAAAAACGAAAGTCCTTCTGCAACAAGCTTATCCCCCTCGTTCTGCTCAACCCCAATTCCCACAGCCCCCACAGTTTCAGAGGTTGTTGCAGAAGCCAGTACCCTCAGTTCCACAAGTTACATTGGGACCATTAGTGCTACTGCTATATTAAAATAACATACGAGAGAGCTTAGAGGGACGACCGGTGCACCGACGGAGAGTGCGGTGCATCCACTACCTGAGCTCGTGCCAGGTGAGGTGGGGCTGTTCCTTCCCATCACTGTGGGATGAGAAGATGAACATACATACACTTTCAGGTGATATGGTTTATGTTATTTTAATATAGCAGTAGCACTAATGGTCCTGAAGAAGCAGCAGGAGATCACTAGACTCCACCTGTCTGCAGAAACATGTCGACCTTACATCTTGTTTAGTGGTCATTTGTTATACCACTAATTTTGCACTGTTTTTATTGATTTAGGAGTGTCAGGGTGTTTATTAAATTTGTTTTCCCGATCACGACCTAATTTTAGAGCTTTTCTCTTTCTTTACACACACACTTTTTCTTTGCACTGCTATTCAGTTCCCCGAGTATACACGCCTTTATATTTCACATCTATAATAACACTGTGGTTTTTCCTGCGCATGGCTTATTCATCTGCCAGCACAGGTTTTTTTACCCTTTAATGTGTTATTTATAAACATAAAAGATCCCAGATGATGAAGGGCGGTCTCGATAGTGGACTGATGGGAACTTGTTTATATTGAAACTACTCCCAGTCGTTGTTATATTTTTGGGTACATTGTCTGTTCTTGGACTTACTGTTAATTTTGGTTGGTGTCATTGCAAATTCCACCATATGTGATTACTGTTAAAGACAATGTTAAGATGCCACGTGCTCCCTAATATAAAATATCCAGTGATGGTGAGAGAGCCTTGTTGGCCATTGTTCATGATTTGGTTCAAAAGGGTGTGGTTGAAGAGACTAGAGGAAACGTTTGCAATAGTCGTGTTTCGCCTATTCTTAAACGTACTGATCCCTCTCAGCCACCTGTATACCGTTTTGTAATTGATCTTCGAGAGGTCAACAAAATTGTTGTCCCTCAATTCCCTGTTGTGCCAGATATAACAGCTTTGCTTACTATGATTCCTGCTTCAGCAGTTTGGTTCTCTGTGATCGATCTTAAGAATGCTTTCTTTAGCATTCCTATTGCTGAAGAAAGTAGGGATCTCTTTGGCTTCTCTCTCGGAGGCCGAAGCTTCCGGTTTAAGCGTGCACCCCAAGGCTATTGTGAAAGTCCTTCAATATACAGTCAAGCTTTGAAATCTCAACTTGACACCTTTTCTTTGCCCTCAGGTGCCACTCTTATCCAATATGTGGATGATTTACTGATCGCTGCTGATTCAGAAAATATTTGTAAAGCAGCAACTGTATCGCTCCTACGACATTTGTCTGATTTACATCATAAAGTATCGTTTTCCAAGTTACAATATTGCCGACAAGAAGTGACCTATTTAGGTCATCTCTTGTCGAAGGAGGGAAGGCGATTGACTCCAGAACGTATGCATGCAATTGCACGAATGCCTGTACCGTCCACACAAAGAGAAGTGCGTGCTTTCTTAGGCATTACCTCTTACTGTAGACAGTGGATTCCAAATTTTTCCCTTCTTGCTAAACCTCTGTTGGCACTTACACTTAAAGATACGCCCCAGCCTCTGCCCTGGACTGATGAATGTCAAAAGAGTTTTTCAGATTTACGTACTGCCTTGTGTTCTGCTCCTGTGTTGGGTACTTCAGACTACAGTAAACCTTTCACACTCTATGTCCATGAAAGGGAAGGTTGCGCATTATCAGTACTGACGCAACAATTCGGCGACAAACAAAGGCCGTGTGCCTATTTTTCTGCAACATTAGATCCGGTAGCTAAGGCATTACCTAGTTGCCTTAGAGCAACAGCAGCAGCGGCAATTTCTATTCGTCAATCTGCTGGACTAGTGCTACATCATACTCTTAATGTTATGGTGCCACATGCAGTAGATACTCTTCTTAACAGGACGAAAACTCAGCACTTAACGAGTGCTCGCTTGTCTGGATATGAGTTGACACTTTTAGCTAGTCATATACACATAAAAAGATGTAATGTTCTGAATCCAGCAACATTGTTGCCTACTTTGGATGTTAACCATGTACAAGATCAGCATGATTGTTTTCTTCGCACTGAAGAAGAAACGAAGGGTCGAATAGACCTCAAGGTTACACCACTTGTGGATCCGGATGGGATCCTATGGGTAGATGGGTCTTGTTTCAAGCTTCCTAATGCCGAAACCACATCTGCTTATGCAGTAACGACTTTGTACACAGTGGTAGAAACTGCACGCATTCCGCATAACTCAGCGCAAGCTGCAGAATTGATTGCGTTGACAAGAGCATGTGTGTTGGCGAAAGGGAAAAGAGTGACGGTCTATACTGACAGCCAATATGCATTTGGCGTCGCCCATAGTTTTGGTCGTTTATGGAGGGAAAGAGGATTCTTTACCTCCCACGGCACCAAGATACAGCATGGTCAGTTGGTAACTGACCTTCTTGAATCACTTGCCCTCCCTACTCAAATAGCGATTGTGAAGTGCAGCGCACACAAAAAGATTACTGATGACGTGGGTCGAGGAAATGCATTTGCAGATGAGATAGCGAAGGAAACAGCGAGGAATGTTGAAAGTCGCATGTATGTTGCGGGCCCTGCTAGATGGGTTGCAGAAGCTGGTATGTGTGAAGACACAGTAGAAAGTGTGAAAGCAATCCAGAAGGAGGCCACTGAGAATGAATTAAGTATGTGGAGAGAAAGTACGGGAATGTTGGATAGTACGGGATGTTGGACGGAATTGTCAGAGCATCAACGATGGTTCTTACCAGATGCGTATGTACTGCCTGTAGTCACTCTGGCCCATGGACCAGCCCATATTAATGCACAGGGTATATCTAAGCTTTTAGCTCCAGTATGGCAGAATGATGGTATTCCTAAATGTGCAGAAAATGTGGTGAAACATTGCATTGTTTGTTTGATGCACAATCCAAGAAAGGGAACTCCAACTCCAGCAGGTCACTTTGCACCCCCTACGCACCCATTCGAGGTACTGCAAATAGACTATATCCATATGGAACGTTTCAATAATCTCAAGTATGTCCTGGTGGTGGTTTGTGCCTTTTCCAGATGGATAGAGGCCTACCCCCTAAAGGACAACACTGCCTTGTCCACTGCAAAAATACTTTTGAAAGAATTCTTCCCGAGATTCGGTTTGCCGCCCATTGTCTGGAGTGACAATGGGAGTGAGTTTGTAGGCCAAATTATGCTACAGGTGTGTGTGGGTCTAGGCATTAGACAGAAATTACATGCGGCAAACCATCCCCAGTCAGCAGGTCTGGTAGAGTGCTATAATGGCACTCTCAAACTAAAGTTAGCGAAGATTCAGGCCAGCACGGGCCTTTCTTGGCCTGATGCTTTACCTCTAGCACTCCTTTCTACTAGAACTACTGTTCATTCTCGTTTGGGGCTTAGCCCATACGAGATTGTGTTCGGACGCCCAGCTAATGTCTGGGGAGTCCCCAGACCCAAAAAGTAGTCAGATATTCCATACCCGCTGTTGGTTGACTATTTGCATGATCTCACCACTAAATTGCATGTTATTCGTCAACAGGTCCAAAACGCTTTACCAGAGGTCTCTTCAGATCCCGGACACTCCATCCAGCCTGGGGACTGGGTGTGCCTGAAAAACTTCCAGAGGAAAAAGAACTTGGAACCTCGCTGGGGGCCTCCGAGACAAGTCCTACTCACGACTCGTACAGCTGTCAAGGTCCTGGGAAAGAAGAACTGGATCCACGGTGTGCACTGCAAAAGGGTACCATTGCCTTTACCGTATGACCAATGGGTCCGAGAAGGTGTTGGTGATAGTGAATGTGAGAAGGTACCCCGCTTTGTACCGTTCAGTAGTGCACACCTGGATTGGACTAGCTCAGAGAAAGAGGACGATGATGTCTTACAGGAAGCTGTGCCCGTTCATTTGAGACTCAACACTACAGATCCCGAACATTTGTTTAAAGACCAGACAACGCCTGGAAAGAGACAATATAATTTGAGAAAATGATCCCCTACAGACAATTAATTTTGATTTTCTTTAATTCTGTTAATAAAGAAAAGTTTTTCCTTCCCTTATCCATCAAGTTGCAGGGTCACGGTAGGAGTCTTGAGCTGTGACCTGAATAGTGACTAGGTCAACAGGACTTGCAGTGTCATAGGACGGCTAACAATCACAGCCAAGTGATTAAGGAAGATTATCGTGAGCAACGCCTTTAGAGTAATGGATAGTGCAGGGAAAGGAAGGGATAATAAAATGATGAAGAGAGCTCATTATAAGAAATTATTATTTGGTCGTTGTGGCGTAGCCACTAAGTGTTTTAGTGTGTTCATGTAGTTTATTAGCATGCATAGGATGGCTTATTCACGTCCTGCAGTTAGTACCTGTTCCCGTTTCTGTCCCTCTAACTCCCTCTACTACTGTTTCACCCCATAAATTTTACTCACTCCCAGATCACGAGCAAATGAGAAGAATGGAATATCTTAACAATTCGTTCATTCAACTGTTACACCAGCATCAATTGATAGTAAATGTTACTGATTGTTGGGTATGTGGTCTCATACCACATAATACACAAAGAGGGATGCCGTATCTAGTCCTCCCCTTTTCATATGAAGGTTCTGCTTGGGCCTATCTGGCTATGTTTTCCAATGCATACCAGAACTTACTTCGATACCCTTCTTGTGGATCCTATAATGGTGGAGTGGATTTCAGTCACAGTTCTTTGATAAAGGGCATTGTAACGATGGCAAAGATTGCTGACATCATCAAGATTCTCAAAGACGAAAAGAGAGCGTATGATGGGTGGAATATAACTCGTTATACTCTCAGTCTCACTGACAAGCTCAAGCAACAGAGTTCTATGCCGATTTGGGTATTACCCCAAAGAGGTCGTTTGTGCTTGCAAATAAATGGCCAGAATACCAAAACTAAGCAAGAGAGGAGCAACTGCTCCCACACTTACGTCTATACTCCTTCTACCCCCGCACCATTAGTGGCATCACAAGGTACATATTTTATCTGTCATGACAAAGCTTATATATGGCTTCCCACACACTTCTCGGGAACGTGTTATATAGCTTTTCTCCTCCCTCCTACATACACTGCTCCTGCTGATTATCATAGAAAGAGAGTTGCTAGAGGAGTAGTAGATTCGGAAGATACAGCAGGGCAAGAAGGAGGGGTTTCTTCCTTTTTGGGGTCTGATGGCCAATAGCAAAAATATCAGACAGTTGATCCGTGTGGTTGATGCCACAATCAATGTAACTTCTGGAGCATTGAATTTGACTGCTGAGCTTCAGGCGGATCGACTTATGACTTTACAGAATAGAATGGTTTTAGACATAATACTTGCAGATAAAGGAGGAGTTTGTAAACTGATTGGGTCTAGTTGTTGCATTTATATTCCTGACAACGCCCCTACAGTATACCAAGCCATCTCTAAGCTACATGTCATCTCTGAGTCTATCCATCAAGATACTGGAGATTGGTCTGTGATGGGATGGTTTTGGGGACTACTGTCCACTTGGGGATGGAAAGTGCTAACTTTCCTTGGAATGATTTTAGCATTCGTCTTTTCTTGTTGTCTTTGTCTACAGTGTGGTCCAGCCATTTGTGGACTCTGTGCCACAATCTGTGTCTCCAAACCAGTAGCACAGCAGACAGAACACATTAAGATGATGGTGCAACAACATCTCAGTGACCTCATGACTATCGATATTGACTCAGACTAACATGGGTTCCTTTGTGCATTGCCTGAGTATGGCAAAAGGAGGGTCTGAGGTTACGTAGTTTTCGGCTCCGCTTCGCTACAGCCGCCATTTTGCGTTTAGTCGCCATTTTATGTTGCCTCACTCAGGCAGCACGGCTAACGCGGAAAAATGGTCTTTCTGCCACTTTCAGCTGCTCGATGTTTTTCTCGTTGAGGAACAACCTTTGTCCTTGTGTGCGATACTGATGTCAGGGTCCGGCCGAGTTCGCAAAGCCATGTCTAGACTGATTAATCCATGACTTACTCCACTGTTTGGGTCCCACCATTCTTCTCTACCTTATCTTAATTAACTGGCCTTCACCATTCTCTTTGTGTGTTCTCTTGTTACATAGCTCTTCTTTTGAAGCATTCTACGCATGTTTTGCCACCTGAAAATTGAATCACGGGCACTAGTGTTGATTAACCTGATGGGAGGAGAGCACACGGGGTCTGAAAGGAGGGTGTGTTTTAGACATCTGATAGCTTGTTTTCGTAATATTCCTATTTGTCAGTTTTGTGTGTATTGGGAGTTGTCATTGTAAACTTGTGTTGTATAATAGACTGTGCGCCACAGATTGAAGTGGCAGTCTCTTGAGAACCTACCTGTGTGGTACTTCTTAGATAACTGTGCTTAGCTGCAGCTAATAAAACTACTTTTCTACGCCTTACAGAGTGTCGAGTGTCTCTGTCGGTCGAGGCAGGTGAACTCGGAGATCTTAGGCGTGCCCTGCGCCGCCTGGCCCATAAATCCGGGTTCTCCATCCGGAGGAAGCCGTTGACGTTCCGTAGGTCCAAGATAGGGCGTAGGCCCTCTTTGCCCTTCTTGGATACCAGAAAGTAGTGGGAGTAGCAACCACACCCTACTTCTGGCCCAGGAACGCGCTCGATGGCCCCTTTGGCCAAGAGAGCCGTAACTTCCTCCTGCAGAAGTCGCACATGATCCCCCGATACACGGTGGTTCTGCGGTGGAATGGCTGGAGGGGTCGCCTCGAAGGGGAGGGAGTAGCCCCTTCGGATGATTTGCAGCACCCACCTGTCCGATGTGACAGTGCGCCAGTGGAGGAGGTGATGGCGAACCCTGCCCCCCACTGGCGAAACATGGGCCTGAAAGCACAGACTAGGAGGGTTTTGAGGCGGATGCTGCGGGGGAAGGTGTGGACTGTCCTCGCCGTTGTAACCGACCGCCGCCACGGCGGTTTCCACGGCCGCCACCGCGTTGGGTATTACTCTGCGGTGAGTGGCTGGCAGCACGTGTGGGTACACCCCTTCCTTGGCCACGAAAGGAGCGAAAGGCACCCGTTTGCTGGCGCAGGGCTGAAAGGCCCAAGGACTTGGCCGTAGCCCTGGAGTCCTTAAAGCGCACAAGCGCATGGTCTGCCTAGTCGCCAAAAAGGCGACGGCCATCAAACGGCATGTCCGTGAGTGTGTTCTGGACATCAGCCGAGAAGTTGGCGGATCTCAACCAGGCGTGGCGACGAATCGCACCCGTCGTTGCCATCGCTCTGCCCAGTGAGTCGGTGGTATCCAGTCCACACTGAACAGAATAACGTGCCGCATCTCGGCCTTCCACAAGGGTTTGGCCGAGTTTAGCCCGTACCTCCAACGGGCATTCTGGCAGCACGTCCGAGACCGTATCCCACAGGGAGTGGGTGTAACAGCCCAAGAGGCATGCGGTGTTGGAAGACCGCAGTCCCAGACTCAGGGAGGAGAATACCTTCTTGCCGTATTGCTCATACCTCTTGGACTCCCTGTCAGGCGGAGCCGACGGAAATGCGGTCTGGGAATTCGAAGCCTGAATATCCAGGCTCTCGGGGGTGGGGTGGGTGGACAGGAAACAAGGATCGCCCGGGGCCGGGCGGTGGCGTCTGGCCACGTTCCTATCTAGAGGCAAACCTGTAGCGGGCCTGGACCAAGGGCCCAAAAGAACGTCGGTCAAGGCCTCATTAAACAGCAGCAGAGGCTCAGCCGAGCTTGACTGCGGTTTAAGGACCTCAGTGAGGAGGTTAGTCCTCACGGCCACGACGGGTAGCTCAAGGCCCAAGGCTTTGGCTGCCCGCTTTAGCACCACACTGTAGGCTGCCCCCTCCTCCGTAGCCACGGTAGGAGGTGAGACAAAACCAATGTCCGGCGAGGTATCTAGACCACTGGCATCCCCAAGTCCACCTGTCCAGTCCTCCTGGGACTGACACTCCCGTGCCAGAGGGTCCTCAGACCCCTCCCAATTCTCCTAATCACCCATCTCCTGATATTCAGGGGTGTCAAAGGATGGGGCCGGTTCACTGAAGTAAAAATCTCCAAACGGCCTTGAAAGAGGCGCCGGAACCGGAGCGAGGGAGGCATCGGGGACGGCGCCGCCCCAAGACGGCGCCGGGTGTGACACCTGAGGCGCCAGGGAGGTTGTTAGGTCCACCGGTGACGACCCGGATCCGGACCCGTACCCAGTGGCGGCCTGCGGTGCCGGGGACGAAGCACCCGACGCCACCGGGGCTGAAGCCTCCGACCCGCTAGGGCCCCGAGACGGGTCCGCTGGGCCCGAAGGCGCCGCGGAGCCTGCTGGGGGATTGAGGGACCGCATGGCCATGAGGAACCGCTCAATCTCCTTCGGCGCTGCGTGCGGCCCAGGGACCGGAGAGTATGGGGCCGGACGCGACGCCCGCGACCCGAACCCCCGGCCGCGTCGCGCGAGCATCGGGGGGAGTCGGAAGAGCGATGAGGTCTCTTCGACTTCTTGTGCTTACCTGACGACTTCGACCCTGAGGTCTTGTCGTCGTGGTCGATGCCGAGACAGTGGAGGCACCGACGGTGAGGGTGGGTGACCGAAATCAGTCGGTCGCAGTCCTCACAGGGTTTAAAACCTGGCATCCCTATCGGCACCGTTCGGAGTCGAAGACTCGAAAAATTATCAAAAGGGAACAAAAAAGTTTAGGCAAAAAATGACTAAGGTACCACTTTTTCCTGATCTGCGCTGCTGGCGCGGAAAAAAGAAGAACTGACGTCAGCACGCGGAGCCGGCGTCTAAGTACTCCGACGACG
This sequence comes from Lissotriton helveticus, assembly GCF_964261635.1. NCBI lineage: Eukaryota > Metazoa > Chordata > Amphibia > Caudata > Salamandridae > Lissotriton > Lissotriton helveticus. The sequence continues at coordinate 1,620,715,918 of NC_136068.1, read as the reverse complement.
TCATCACAGCACCCACGACGCCGACGACGGACGCGGAGCCGCAGACGACGCCTACCGACGCGCAAGGGTACTGCTACGCAAAAAAATTCGGATCCAGTCTGACGCCTGGGGATATTCTAAGGTAAGGATCTATCACTAACGTGTCTCTTTCAAATAACTCGGACTAGGAGGATTTCGAGGCAGATGCTGCGGGGTCGGGTGTGGACTGACCTTGCCCGTGTCCCCCGGCACCGCCACAGCTGTTACCACGTCCGCAACCGCATTGAGGTTGGTTCTGCGGCCTGTGGCTAGCTGGACGTGTGGACACGTCCCTTCCTTGGCCACGAAAGGGACGAAAGGTGGAAGTTTGCTGGCGTTGGCCGAGGCCCAAGGACTTGGCAGTAGCCCTGTAGTCCTTGAAACTCTCCAGCGCACTGTCCGCCTTGTCACCAAAGAGGCGAGGGGCATCAAAGGGCATGTCCATAAGGGTGATTGGACATCCCCTAAAAGTTTGCAAACCTCAGCAAGGTGTGGCGGCGAACCGCCACCGTCGTTGTAATCGCCCTACCCAGCTACTCCGTGGTATCAAGTCCACACCGAATGGAATAACGTGCTGCATCTCGTCCCTCTGCTAGGGCTTGGGCAAGCTTTGCCTGGACCTCCACCGGGCATAGCGGCAGCACTTCCGCAACTGTATCCCACAGAGAGTGGGAGTAATGGCCCAAAAGGCAGGGGGTGTTGACAGACCGCAACCCCAAACTCTGTGAGGAGAACAGTTTCTTCCCAAACTCATCGTACCTTTTGGATTCCCGATCCAAAGGAGCGGTCGGGAATGCGGTCTGGGAGGTAGAGGCCTGGATCACCAGGCTCTCGGGGGAGGGATGAACGGGCGGTGGTGTCAGGCCTCGTTCCGATCTACAGGGAGGCCTGTAGAGGGCTTGGACCAGGTGCCCACCAGAACGTCAGTGAGGGCTTAGTTAAACGGCAGGAGAGGCTCCAATGAGCTTGCCTGTGGTTTGAGCACCTCAGTGAGGAGGTTAGTCCTCACGGCCGGGACCGGGAGCTCAAGAGCCAATGTCTTGGCTGCCCTAGACAACACCACGCTGTAAGCATCCCCCTCCTCCGTATCCACGGTAGGAGGGGAGACAAATCCAGTGTCGGGCGAAGTGTCCAGACCACTGGCCTCCCCCAGCTCGTCTGCCCAGTCCTGGCTTAACTGGCACTGCAGTGCCAGAGTGTCCTCAGACCCGTCCCAGTCCCCCTCGTCATCCATCTCCTGATAGTCAGGTATAAATGATGGAGCCGGATCGTCGGTGAGGGGCTCATCGATCGGCGTCGAAGACGGCGCCAGTCCGACGCCGGATCCAAACAGGGGAGGACGTCGTCCGGGGACGGCGTCAGGGGCGACACCCTTGGTGATGGTGCCAGCGGAGGGGTCGTAAGGTCGACCGGCGTCGTCACGGATCCAGGCCTGGATCCCGAGGAGCCCTGCGACATCGGGATCGGAATCGTCTACTAGGGCCGGGGCCGAAGCTCCCGACGGCGCCAGAGCCGCCGGCCCGCTTGGGCTCCCAGACGAACCCGCGTGGCCTGAAGGTGCCTCAGCGGGTTCAAACAGAGGGAAGTGCGACCTCATGGCCGTGAGGAAGGCGCTAATCTCCTCCGGCGTTGCGTGCAGCCCAGGGACGGGCGGGTGTGGAGCTGGATGTGGCGCTTGCGGCTCAGGCGGAGCCGCGTGGGCGGTGTCGCATGAACCTCCGGCCGCGTCGCACGAGCGTCGGGGGGAGTCGAAAGAGCGATGTCGCTTCTTCGACTTCTTGTGCCTCGACTTACCTGAGGACTTGGAGCCCGACGAGTGGCGATGAATGTGGCCCTGTGACCGGTCCCTCAACCTCCTCCTGGACCGGGACCTCGAGCGGCACAAGGCCAACTGCCGGAGCTCGAGACGCTTACGGGACTGCTCCCGCCTAGCCTTCGAGGTCAAGGCCCGGCAGTCGGGGCACGACTTGTTATCGTGGTCGGCCCCGAGACAGTTAAGGCACCGATGGTGGGGGTCGGTCACCGACATCAATCGGTGACAATAGTCCCAGGGTTTGAACCCGGGCATCCCTAACGGCACCGCGAGTCGAGGAATCAACTCGAGAAGGATCCAAAAGAGATCAAAAAGTTTAGTCAAAAATTGACTAGGAGTACTACTCTTCCCGGATCTACGCTTGCTGGTGCGGGAAAAAGAGGAACTGACGTCAGCGCACGAGGGCGGCGTCTAAGTACTCCGACGACGTCATCCCGAGATCACGACGCCGAAGACGGACGCGGAGCCGCACTCGACGCCTACCGACGCGCAGGGGTACTGCTACGCAAATCTTTCTGGATCCAGTCTGACGCCTGGGGATATTCTAAGGTAAGGAAACTAACACTAACCTGTTTCTTTCAGATCCAATTGTTACTCGGCGATGCTAAATTAGCAACCAACAGTGATCCCAAAATTCACAAATCGAAGTCAAGGTGTCATACAGCTCAAGCGCAGCCAAAGTACACTGATAATTCACAGTCTACAATCCAAAAGGTCATTATTATCCTTGAAAACAAGGTTTGACAAAAGTTCCCAAGAAGTGGTCCAAACCCTCCCCCGTTACTGTGAAGACACTAGAAAGGAAGGTGCGTGCAACAACTCTAGCAGGCTGCTGTTTGGCTCGCGACAGTTACTGACTTGACTAGCGATGAGTCAATGGGCACGGGTCTATTTAAAGTGGGACTCAACCCTGGTTCCAGATGATCTTGCAAGACTTCCACTATTCTTGCAGGATCCAACATGGCTGCTGCCATATTTGACATGTTTTCGCCTCCTCAGAAAACATCTGACAAGCAGCAGCCAGCATGCTAGCTTTAACTTCTCACCGACTCAAGGGCTAAGCAGTAAATATTGGGCCTACTTCAGTTGTTGTAGAGACCCGGTGGGAGAGAGGACACTCTGGGGCATTCTCGACACTCGGTGGGCTAGGGGGAATAAGTTCCTTGCCTAAAAGGACAAATCCTAGGAATCACTGACAAACATTATATAAATTCTCCAAGAGAGCACAGTTCAATTTTACAGACTATCGCACAAGTTACTACTTGTGTAACGATATATCTGTAAGAGACATTAGTTAGTATTAGATTCCTTACCTTAGAATATCCCCAGGCGTCAGACTGGATCCGGAATTTTTTGCGTAGCAGTACCCTTGCGCGTCGGTAGGCGCAGTCTGCGGCTCCGCGTCCGTCGTCGGAGTGCCGTGATGACGTCGTCGGAGTACTTAGACGCCGCCTCCGCGTGCTGACGTCAGTTCTTAGACACAGCTTTTCCGCGCCAGAAACGCAGAGCCATGTTAAAAACCAACACTGGTGCCATTGAAACTAGGGCCCTGAAAGGGGACAACCCTAACCCTAGATATTGGTTCGCAGAACGGGGAGGATGGGTGGGTCGGTAAGGAATCTAATACTAACTAATGTCTCTTACAGATATATCGTTACACAAGTAGTAACTTGTGCATCTGAAAGAGACACGTTAGTATTAGATTCCTTACCTTAGAATAGATACCCCAGCAATACCAACCCCGGTGGTGGGTCTGCGAACCAATAATCACACCAGAAAGTCCTGGAGGACGGAACGGCCAAAGAAGCCATCCCTCCGGACTTGGCTGTCTAGGCAGTAGTGTCTTGCAAACGTGTGCAGCGATGCCCACGTAGCTGCCTGACAGATGTCTTGTAAGGGCACCCCCCGGCCCAGGGCAGTCGTAGTCGCCGTGGTTCGGGTGGAATGAGCCCGTAATCCAACAGGGGGCTCCTTTCTAGCCAAGGAGTAGCATGCCTGGATACACAAGATGATCCACCGGGAGATGGTCCACTTGTGCACCGCTTTCCCCTTCTTAGCGCCCACGTAACCAACAAAGAGTTGGTCATCCACCCGGAACTGGCGTGTGCGATCCAAGTAAAATGAGAGCGCACGTTTTGGGTCCAAACGGTGGAGCCGCTCTTCCTCTTTAGAGGGATGCGGTGGCGGGAAGAAGGTTGGCAAGGTGATAGACTGCCCGATGTGGAAGGCCGTGACAACCTTGGGCAGGAAAGAAGGTTTGGTACGCAGCACCACTTTGTCCGGATGGACAGAAAGGAAAGGCAGAGTACAAGAAAGGGCCTGGAGCTCACTCACTCTCCTCGCAGAGGTGATGGCAACCATGAAAGCAGTCTTCAAAGTCAGAAGGCGAAGAGGACAGTTGTGAAGTGGCTCAAAGGGAGCGCACATCAGAAACGTAAGAACCAGGTTCAAGTCCCACTGAGGCATCACAAACGGAACAGGAGGAAACGTGTGTGTGATGCCCTTAAGAAATCTGTTTACAATAGGGGACTTGAGGAAAAAGAAGGTTGATCAGGCAGCCTGAGAAAGGCAGAAAGGGCAGAAAGGTAGCCCTTGAGAGTGCCCAGAGCAGAGCCCTGCTGGGCAAGAGAAAGAAGGAGGAGAAGAACCTCAGAAAGAGGGGCATTGAGAGGATCCACAGCCTTTGCTGTGCACCATGCCACAAATCTGTTCCACCTACAGGCGTATACCGACTTTGTGGAGGGACGCCTGGCTGCCAGAATGATGTTACAAACTTCAGGAGGCAAGTCAAATGGTCTCAACTGTCGCCGCTCAATCTCCAAGCATGGAGGTGGAGACTGGACAGGTTCGGGTGGAGGACCGTCCCCTGCTGCTGCGACAGAAGGTCCTCCTGAAGAGGCAGACGAACTGGGGGATCGACTGACATACTGAGTAGCTCTGGATACCAGTACCTTCTCGCCCAGTCCGGAGCCACAAGGATGACTTGGGCCCGGTCGCGCTTGATCTTCTTCAGCACTCTGGGCAGAAGTGGTATATGCGGAAAGGCGTACAACAGACCGCAACTCCACTCGCGACGAAAAGCGTCTCCGAGCGAGTGCCGCCTTGGAAATTCCAACGCGCAGAACTGATGACATTGCGCGTTCTCTTCGGTGGCGAATAGATCTAACCAAGGCTCTCCCCATTGCTGAAAGAGGCCTTGCGCCACGTCCGAGTTCAGATGCCATTCGTGATCCATCATGCACCGACGGCTGAGCTCGTCCGCCCTGGCGTTCAGAGAACCTGCCAGGTGTTGAGCCACCAGGGTCACGCCCTGGCGTTCCAGCCATTGCCAAAGGCGAAGAGCCTCCTGGCAAAGGGTCCACGACCCCACCCCGCCTTGTTTGTTGCAATACCACATGGCGGTGGTGTTGTCCGTGAACACCTGCACTACACTCCCCTGGACAGAGGGGAGGAATGCCTTCAGTGCCAGACGAATCGCCCTGAGCTCCAACAGGTTGATGTGGAGCCGGGCCTCCGCCTGAGACCAGAGGCCTCTGATCTCCGCCTCTCCCATGTGGCCACCCCAGCCCTGGAGGGACGCGTCCGTCACAACTACGTGCTCCGGTTGGGGAAGGGAGAGGGATCTGCCGCTGACCCAATCGCGGTCCGTGAGCCACCACTGCAGCTGTCTCGCAGTGCCCTCCGAGATCAGGACGTGGTCGGATAGGTTGCCCTGATGCTGGGCCCACTGAAACTTCAGGTCCCACTGCAGAGCCCGCATCCGCCACCTGGCGTGATGCACCAGTAGGATGCAGGAGGCCATCAGCCCCAGAAGCCGCAGCGTCAACCTGAGCGAGACCCGGGATAACGGCTGAAAGATGGGAATCAGAGCCTGAATATCCCGAACCCGCTGATCGGGTGCATAAACCCGAAACCGCGCCGAGTCCAGAACCGCTCCGATGAAGAGGAGCTTCTGAGAGGGGCACAGGTGTGACTTTGGCACATTGATGGAGAACCCCAGCTGGTGCAGGAGGTCTGCCGTAGTCTGGAGGTGGCTGACGACTGTCTGGGGCGAGCCCGCCTTTAACAACCAGTCGTCGAGGTAGGGGAAGACTGAAACCCCTAACCTGCGCAGATGAGCTGCGACCACCACCATCACCTTTGTGAACACCCGTGGGGCGCTGGCAAGGCCGAAGGGGAGCACGGTAAACTGAAAGTGCTCGTGGCCAACCATGAACCGCAGGTAGCGCCGGTGGGCAGGCAGGACGGGGATATGAAAATAAGCGTCCTGCAAATCCAACGCTACCATCCAGTCTCTTGGGTCCAGGGCATCCAGGACCTGAGCCAGTGTCAGCATCTTGAACTTCTCCTTCCGGAGGAAGCCGTTGACGTTCCTTAGGTCCAAGATAGGGCGTAGGCCCCCTTTGCCCTTCTTGGGTACCAGAAAGTAGTGGGAGTAGCAACCACACCCTACTTCTGGCCCAGGAACGCGCTCGATGGCCCCCTTGGCCAAGAGGGCCGTAACTTCCTCCTGCAGAAGTCGCAAATGATCCCCCGATACATGGTGGTTCTGCGGTGGCATGGCCGGAAGAGTCGCCTCGAAGGGGAGGGAGTAGCCCCTTCGGACGATTTGCAGCACCCACCTGTCCGATGTGATAGTGCGCCAGTGGAGGAGGTGATGGCGAACCCTGCCCCCCACTGGCGTCACATGGGCCTGAAAGCACGGACTAGGAGGGTTTTGAGGCGGATACTGCGGGGGAAGGTGTGGACTGACCTCGCCGTTGCCCCCGACCGCCCGGACGGCGGTTCCCACGGCCGCCACCGCGTTGGGTATTGCCCTGCGGAGCGTGGCTGGCGGCGCGTGTGGGCGCACCCCTTCCGTGGCCACGGAAAGAGTGAAAAGCAGCCGATTGCTGACGCGGGCCCGAGAGGCCCAAGGACTTGGCCGTAGACCTGGAGTCCTTAAAGCGCTCAAGTGCATGGTCTGCTTTGTCGCCAAAGAGGCGACGGCCATCGAACGACATGTCCATGAGCGTGTTCTGGACATCTGCCGAAAAGTTGGCGGACCTCAGCCAGGCGTGGCGTCTGACCGCCACCGTCGTTGCCATCGTTCTACCTAGCGAGTCGGTGGTATCCAGCCCACACCTGATGGAATATTTGGCTGCATCCCGGCCCTCCACAAGGGCTTGGCCGAGTTTGGCCCGTACCTCCAACGGACACTCTGGCAGCACCTCCGCGACCTTATCCCACACAGAGTGGGTGTAACGTCCCAAGAGGCAGGCGGTGTTGGAAGACCGCAGGCCCAGACTAAGGGATGAGAAGATCTTCTTCCCATACTGGTCATACCTCTTGGATTCCCGATCCGGCGGGGCCGACGGGAACGCGGTCTGGGAATTGGAGGCCTGGATGACCAGGCTCTCGGGGGTAGGGTGGGTGGACAGGAAACATGGGTCGCCCGGGGATGGGCGGTGGCGTCTGGCCATGTTCCTATCTACGGGCGAACCCGTAGCGGGCTTGGACCAAGTGCCCAGAAGAACGTCGGTCAAGGCCTCATTAAAAGGCAGCAGAGGCTCGGCCGAGCTTGACTGCGGTTTAAGGACCTCAGTGAGGAGATTAGTCCTCACGGCCGCGACGGGGAGCTCAAGGCCCAAGGCCTTGGCAGCCCTCATCAGCACCACACTGTAGGTTGCCCCCTCCTCCGTAGCCACGGTAGGGGGGGAGACAAAACCAGTGTCTGGAGAGGTGTCCAGGCCACTGGCCTCCCAAATGTCTCCTGTCCAGTCCTCATGAGACTGACACTCTCTGGTCAGAGGGTCCTCAGACCCCTCCCAGTCCTCTTCAGCACCCATCTCCTGAAATTCAGGGTCCTCAACCAATGGGGCCTGTTCGTAGAAGTTAAACTCCCCAAACGGCGTCTGGAGCCGCGCCCATCGGGGCCGTCTCGACGCCGGAACAGGAACGAAGGTAGGACCGGGGACGGCGCCGCCCGAGGACGACGCTGGAGGCGACATCTGAGGGTCCGACGCCGGGGAGGTCGTAAGGTCCACCGGCGACGAACCAGATCCCGAAGGAGGACCAGCGGCGTCCCGCGGCGCCGGAACAACTGAACCCCGAAGGCGCCGGCGGCGTCGGGAGAGCGGGAACCTGCGGCGCCAGGCCCGAAGGCGTCGGCGGCGTCGGAGACGTAGCACCCGACGGCGTCGGGGCTGAACCCCCCGACCCGCTAGGGGTCCCAGACGGGTCCGCTGGTTCCGAATGCTCCGCGGAGCCCGTCGGAGGAGAGAGTTTCCTCATGGCCATGAGGAAGCGCTCAACTTCCTCCGGCGTCGCGTTAAGCCCAGGGACCGTAGGGTATGGGGCTGGACGCGGTGCCTGCGGCTCCGTCGGAGCCGCGTGGGTGGTGTCACCCGAACCCCGCGAGCATCGGGGGGAGTCCGCAGAGCGATGACGCCGCTTGGACTTCTTGTGCCTCTTACCTGACGACGACTTCGACCCGGAAGAGTGCGGCCTACTCTCGGAGCTGTGGTGGCTCCGAGCCCGCGACCTGTCCCTCGACCTCCCATGGGACCGAGACCTCTCGCGGCGTGGGACCGACTGCCGGAGTTCGAGTCGCCTGCGGGACCGCTCCCGCCTGGCTTTCGAAGAGAGGGCCCGGCAGTCGGAGCAGGCCTTGTCGTCGTGATCGACGCCGAGACAAGTTAAACACCGTCGGTGAGGATCCGTGACCGACATCAGACGGTCGCAATCCTCACAGTGCTTAAAGCCGGGCATCCCTACGGCACCGTCGGAGTCGAAGGCTCGAGAAAGGATCAAAAATGATCAAAAAGGTTAGTCAAAAAATGACTAGGGTTACTGCTTTTTCCAGATCTGCGCTTGCTGGCGCGGAAAAAAGAAGAACTGACGTCAGCACGCGGAGGCGACGTCTAAGTACTCCGTCGACGTCATCACGGCGCCCACGACGCCGACGACGGACGACGGACGCGGAGCCGCAGACGACGCCTACCGACGCGCAAGGGTACTGCTACGCAAAAATTTCCGGATCCAGTCTGACGCCTGGGGATATTCTAAGGTAAGGAATCTAATAATAACGTGTCTCTTTCAGATACAATGTTATTATAATGACTAGCTTACCCGTTGCGCGTTGCTGCGATCTCAGAAGAAAGGAAATTCTAGGAAACTTGTTATGATACCATTCAATTTACATTGTGTCATTTTTATTGAAACTTATTCATTTTAATATGGAAAACATTGCAAAGTGTCGTTTTAATTCTATTTATTTATTCGAGCGCTTGTGGATACACGATATTTTTTGTTTTTCCTTCTTGTGCATACACGAATAAATCAGAAGGTTTTCCGACGCGTGAGCTGGCCACATAGAGTTGTCCATGTGAGAAGCACGGATTCTCCAAATCTAGCCCACACACTTGCAGCGATTGTCCTTGTGCTTTGTTGATGGTCATTGCAAACGCGGGTCGCACCGGAAACTGTAAACGTTTATCAGTATTCGAAAGATTATGAGTGCCCTGGAGGGCCGATATTTAAAACATTTTTATGCCAGAAACCTTCGCGGGAGTGTACTCAACAACTTCCCAAAGTTTCATGGCGATTGGATGAGTGCTGTAGTAATGCATAATGGACAGACATACATTTGTTTTATATATATGGATTACTAGTTTGATGTCTTGTCACACGTTATAGGGTGCAATTAGGCATTGTGTTAGAATACCCCGCTAAAATATCAAAGTAAAAGTCTGCACTAGAATAGATAGTCCTGCATTGTTTTGACAGGTCAACTGAAATAACTGCACCAACACATTTGGAAAACATGTTTAATGGTGGACCAGCAAGTTTATACTTATGTTTCTAAAAATAACAAAACGATTACAATTGGAGTACAGACACTAAATTGAAATATGAAGAGCGGGCCCCCAAGAGGAACCACATCAGAGCCTTTTACAGTACAAGAGGATGTACACACAAGAGAGATGGTATTTTGACTTTTCCTACCTCTGGGGTAAAGAAGCCTTTCCCGGTGGTGGAACGGGATTTTCCTAGAGAAGAAAGCCCACTGGGACTGGTACTTTCATTCACACTGATGGTTTGCTGGGCAGCAGCCAAGATCTCGTCCAGTTTATCTTCCAAGACAAGAAAACAGTTAATTTAATTCTGCAATAATTTTGACTCACACCCTCCATAAGACAGCCATGCTTCCGAGTTCAGTGATCGGTACTCAGTTCATAACTAATCAAAGTGAGTTGTTTACACACTGAATCAGGAAACCTTTTCAATGACAGCATGTGGAGTTTTACACCAGCCCTGGTGTCTAACTTCTATTGAAGTATTGAAATTTCATGTGTCTAATCACATGTGAGCTTCAGCCGACTTATGCAAAATACATACAAAAGGAAAACATATTAATTTAACATTGATTTAATAGTTAATATACATATCTACATGTGTAACACACAAATAAGGGAATGCAATATAACACAGAAGTTTACAAGCACCAGAGATTCTATGAGAGTCCACCAGAAAGAAGATGAGCCATTTCTATCTGTCTATCTGCTGCTAAGGAAATCTATGGGTACATTGGTTGGGTGAAGACTTTAGTGATCTCCCTATTGGGTGAAAGCATTTATGAAGGGAAACAAAATGGGTGCACAACAGGCACACTCTCTCTTCTATACTGGAAGAGACCTGGTTGCTCTTCAGGTACTTAAGAGGTGAGAAAAACCCATTACTCCACAGACAAATAGAAATAAGAAACTATAAGGGGTAGGGTTTGCAGCTTGGGCCAGAAGCTGGGCACGAAATATAGAGAAGAGATGTTGTACCATATCCCTCCATTCGACCTCCCATGGAGAGATGGGCGGGAAAGGAGATTAGGTATGTGAAGAGAAAAGGAGAAGCACTTTGCCTAATAACACAAGAATTTACTTAAAGGGCTACAGAGGGAAACTGATGATGAACAGCTGAGAGCCAAGGAGAAACGTTTGGAACAGGCAGTAGATAGAGCAGGTACCAGATTAGTTCATCGAAGGCCATCTAATCATCAACACAGTGCAGCAGATGCTGTGTTTGACTGCCACACGGATAACCAAAAACAGACAGACTCTGATGTAAACATACAAAGGGTATAAAGTGAGGTATGTTCAATTGGAAATGTGTGCAGAAGTTGTGGCAAAACCACTGTCAAAAGAAAGAAGTGTGACAGAGAGTAGGGCAGTACCTACTATGTCATCATTACATAATCACTCCATGAAGAAGACTGTGAGGTTTATAGCGGCCTAAGGTAGTCAGACAGTAGGTGTCAGAGTTTGGAGGTACACAGGTAGGAAAGGTGCCAAAAGTGGGGGTGTCCCAAGCAAATGGAAGTTAATCGAGACCGTGAGCAAAGGTGTACTGGACAACAGGCAGTGAGGCCTTGAGTCAGAGACAGAGATTACTCCACACTGACTTCTGTTATGCCCTGTTCCATGACTCACACCAAATTAGGAGTTACAAGAGCACGACATTACAGGTTGCCACCAACAGATCAGTGCCCACACATAAGAAAAATTGCTCAGATGAAGTAACAAACAAGTTACTTACCTTCAGTAACATATTATATGGTAGAGATTCTATCTAGCTGCAGATTCCTTACCTTTGAATTACCCAGACGCCAGGCTACATCCGGAAACTTTTGCTCAGCAATACCCCTTGGGTGCAGCGTATGATGGCTTCATTCGGCTCCGTGTGACGTCGGCAACTGCGTTGGTTATGCTGTTGCGTGCCTATATAGGCGCCTCCCAGTCACGCGGACATCCGCACTTTTTTCAACGGCAGAAGCGCAGAGCCACGAAGTAACTGACATAGTCGTGTGCAAAACTAGGGCCCTGAAAAGGGGTGTAACCCTAGCCCTACAATATTAGTCCGCAAAGCGGGGAGGCATTGGTGGGACTGTAAGGAATCTGCAGCTAGATGGAGTCTCAACCTGATAATGCGTTACCGAAGAAAAGTAACTTGTTCATCTGATAGAGACTTCTAGGCAGATTCCTTACTGTTGAATTAGATACACAAGCCGTACCATCCCGGGGGTGGGCTGCAGACCAATATCCTATACTAGGAAGTCCTGCAGGACCGAGAGAGCATAGTGCTCGTCCCTGAGGACTTGAGCATCTAGGCAGTAGTGTTTTGCAAACGTGTGCAAAGATGCTCATGTAGCTGCCTGACAGATAACTTGAACCGGGACACTCCAAACCAAGGCCGGAGTCGCAGGCTTTCCCCTGGGGGGAATGGGCCCTTAATCCGTAAGGGGGCTGCTTCTTTGCCAGGGCATAACAGATCTTGATGCAGAGACGGAGCCTGCAAGAAATGGTCCTTTTCTCGCTGCCCTTCCCTTCTTCACTCCCACGTACCCCACAGAGAGTTGCTCGTCCACCCGGAACTCTTTAGTTCGGTCAATGTAGAATGACAACCCTCTTTTTGGCTCCAGTCAGTGGAGCTGCTCCTCTTCCTTAGAGGAATGCTGGGGAGCAAATAAGGTGAGCAACGTGATGGACTGACCCAGATGGAAAGGGTCACAACGTTCGGTAAAAAGGATGCCCGGGTGCAAAGCACCACACTGCCCGGAAAAGACAAAAGATAAGGAGGCGAACAAGATACGGCCTGCAGCTCACTCACCATCCAGGCTGTTGTAATCGCTACCAAGAAGGCTGTTTTGATGGTAAATAGTGGGGGCCAGGTGGATGGTGTGAGGGGCAAACATTGTTTAAAGGCTCAAAGGGAGTGCATATCAGATAGGTGAGGACCAAATTAAGGTCCCTCTGCAGCATCACAAAGGGCATGGGCGGAAACAGGTGAGCCAGCCCTTTCAGAAATCTATATACAATGGGAGATTTGAAGAGAAAGGGTTGGTCTGGCAGCTGCAAAAAAGAAGACTTCACAAAGCAGAGCCCTGTTGGACAAGGGTTCAAATGAACAAAAGGATAGCAGAAAGGTCAATAGACCTTTATGTACAGTATATTACAAATTTCTGCCAACAACATTTATATACCGTCTTAGTGGAGGGCAGCCTGGCCGGCAGAATAACATTACAGACTTCAGGAGGTAGGTCAAAAGCTATCAACTGTTGCCGCTCAATCTCCACACATGGAGGCGCAGATTTGACAGGTTCGGGTGGAGAACACTCCCCTGCTGCTGCAACAGAAGATCCTCCCGAAAAGGCAGCCTAATCGGAGGATAGATGCTCATTTTCAGAAGCGCTGGATACCAGACTTCCCTCACCCAGTCCGGAGCCACAAGAATGACTTGGGGCCAGTCTCTGCTGATCTTCTGCAGAACCCTGGGCAGGAGTGGTATGGGTGGAAAGGCGTATAGAAGGCCTGAGCTCTACTCATGACAAAAGACGTCACCGAGCGATAGCCGCCTTGGAAACTTCAATGTGAAGTACTACTGACACTGCAGGTTCTTTACAGAGGCAAACAAATCTAACAAAGATTCTCCTCACTGCTGAAAGAAACCTAGCGCCATTTCTGACTGGCGATCCCTTTTGTGATTCACTAGGTATCGACAGCTGAGTTTGTCAATCCTAGCATTCAGGGAACCTGCCAGGTGTTGAACAACCAGGGTTATTCCCTGCTGTTCCAGCCATGTACAGAGACCCAGGTCCTCTCGACAAAGGGTCTACGACACCTTCCTGCCCACTTGTTGGAGTACCACATGGCGGTGGTGTTGTACATAAAAACCTGCACTAGCTTCCTCTTGACAGAGGGAAGGAATGCTTTCAATGCAAACAGAATCAATTGAAGCCCCAACGCCGCCAGGGACCAGTGTCTCCTGATCTTCACCTATCCCAGATGGCCGCCCCATCCCAGAAGTGACACATATGTCACAACTGTGAGATCTGGTTGGGGAAGGGAGAGGAGTCTGCCATTGACCCAATCGCGGTTCGTCAACCACCACTGCAGATCTCTCGCAGTTCCTTCTAAGATTTGGACCATGTCTGTGAGATTTACCCGATGCTGTGGCCATTGGAACTTCAGGTCCCACTGCAGAGCCTGGATACGCCACCTGGCATTCTTCAGTAACAGGATGCAAGAGCCATGAGGCCCAAAAGCTTCAGAGTCAGTCTCACCGAAATCCAGGATAGAGGCTGAAACATCGGAATCATAACCTGAATATCCTGGACTCACTGGTTAGGAGGATATGTCTGAAACTGCACTGTGTCCAGAACTGCCCCAATAAAAAAGGGAGCATCTGAGAAGGAGTCAGGTGTGCCTTCGGCACTTTTATAGAGCACCCCAGGGAATGCAGGAGGTTCACCGCAGTCTGAAGGTGGGAGACGACTGCCTGGGTCAAAGGTGCCTTCAACAGCCTGTTGTCAAGGTAGGGGAAGACTGACTCCCCTAACCTGCGCAGATGAGGTGCGACCACCCCATCACCTGGGTGAACACCAGAGGGGCACCGGTAAGTCCAAAGGGGAGCACAGTAAACTGAAAGTGCTTGCGGCCTACCTTGAACTGCAAGTAATGCCTGTGGCCCGACAGGATGGGGATGTGAAAATATGCATTCTGCATGTCCAATGCTACCATCCAGCCTTCTTGGTCTAGGGCAGACAAGACCTGAGCTGGAGTAAGCATCTTGAACTTCTCCTTCTTGAGGAAGAGATTGACAGTCTGAAGATCTATAATGGGCCGTAACCCTTTGTTCTTCTTCGAAATCAGAAAGTAGCGGGAACAACAACCACTGCCTACTTCTGAAACCGGGACCCTTTCTTTAGCTCCTTTAGCCAAGAGAGTTGATCTTCTTGGAGCAACTTTGAATGATCCTCCGTCACCCATTCCTGATTAGACAGAATGAAAGGAAGAAAGGAAAGGCAGAGAATAGCCCTCCTTGATGATCTGCAAGACCCACTTGTCCGATGTTAAGGATCTCCGGTGGGGGAGATGATGGAAAATTCTCCCACCAACTGGAGTAGTGTGACCCCGCAGAATCAGCCTAGGAGTGCTTGGGGGCTGCAGCAACTGGGGGCAGTGTGGCTGATGACTTCTGGCCTCCATTCCTGGATCGGAATGCACTGCATCCACATCCTCGTATGGCTTGGGCAGTCTGTACAGGACGGTGGCTGGGATAGGGCTGAAACGGCTGGAAACCCCTTCCATTGCCACACCGTTTGGTGAATTTTGCTGTATCTCTCCTGTAGGAGAGTAGGGTCTGCAATCCTATGATCACCCAGATTTTTGCTTTTTGCTTCACTGGTTTACGACTTTCCCTGGCTGTGGGCCTGCTAATCAGACCCACAGCCTAGCTGTTCTCTCTATTCCAAATTGTACCCAGGTACTGAATTGGCACTGGGCCCTTTCCAAGTCCCTGTACCCAGGGCTGAGGTGTACCCAGAAGTCTCCCAGGGGCTGCAGCATGTATTATGCCACCCCTGGACTGACTAACCAAACAGACACAACTGGCTGCTTGACAGCTGGGGGCAAGGTAGTGTACTCACCCTTTGCTTTAGATATAGTATCCCTATATCTAAACCTAAATGGACACACAGATCTCCTATCAGTCACTCCTATGGCAGGCCTTAACAATCCTGAAGGCAGAGTGCTTGGAATCGTGTGAGATGGTGCTCTGGCATGAGCTGGGCCTGTCTGCGGCTTTCGGGATCCATCCCTTAGCCGTTTCCATGATATCGCATACCATATACTCTTAAGTGCATTATAATCCTCGCGGTTATATGCCAACTCTGGTATCGCTTTATCAAAACATGTCGAGTAAGGTGTCATACGAATTGGAATACTAACCCCTCGCCAATTCTGGCGACGGGGTTAGCATTCCACCCTTCTAGAGGGACACGACATGTATGTAACCTGTAACCCCGGTTAAAGTCAGACATAGCCTTAGCTCCACAAAATGGATGCTGCCTCCGAGACACAAGTCTGCCCTCCTGCTGCTGGGAGTCCTCCCAGAGCAGGAGACAAGGACAAAGGGTTTCCTGTCAGGGGCGGTGCCAGCACCGTCCCAGACAGGATTTTGTGTATCCTAGGTAGGCAGGGCTTTAGAGGAAGGTGACTGCAAGTGGCACCCCGGTGCTCACTGTGCATAGGCCGGCTGAAACCAGTTCCAGGGGCACTCCAGCCCCTGGCCTGGGGAAAGCCCGCCAAAGGAGAGGGGTGTAACCACCCCCCTCCTAGTCCCACCCATAGGGCAGGACTTAGTCGCGTGCCAGCCCCTTTTTGCAGGATAAAGGTAGGACCTGGCCCCCTTCCAAATCAGATCATCTTTGAATCCTGAAACTACTTTCCACGAAAGGAACTCAAGACTTCTTCCCAAGATTCTCCCTTGTGACTAAGGAGTAGTCACCCTGCAGCAGCAGGCACCAACCAAGCATCGCGGTTTGTTGCCAGTCTCTCCTTCGGATCAAGACTGCTCCAGCACGACGAGAACCGGCTTCCCTGGCACCTCTGACCTCAACCTACATCATCAGCCCAGCTGTGACCCGTGGGTGCGACGAGACCTCGAGGGACCGGCCATCTTCAGAACTGCACGACGCTTGTCCAGCACGACTCCCGAGTGACCCTCGACTGAGTGCTTTGGGGTAAGAGAAGCCCCGACCCTGAGCAGCTCCAGTACCGAAGTTCAGCCCCCCTGCATCCACGAGATCTGCGTGGGGCCCTTCTGCTCTTTGCTGCTCACCGCGTTGTCCAGGTCACTTGCCCGTTGGCTAGTGACCCCTTCACGACGCTCCACGACGACAACTACTGCTGGTCTGGTTGCTCCAGACTAGCCCTTGCTCCCCTTCAACAGAGGAGCACCCTGGACCCTCCTGGTCCACTCAAGACGCCATTTTAGGTCCACCGCGTGGGCCTTGCATTTGCCAAGACTTGTTGCCCCAATCCTGGGTCCAGCGACGTAAACAGCAAGAACCTTCGTGGGACAGCTCGCACCTCCATCCTGGTCGCCGACAACGCCTCCTGGTCCGAGAGACTGCAGAGCCCAGCAGCGCCCACTCACCTGACTGCGGTGACTTCGCCCGATGCCATCCTGGTGCCCACTTAATCACTGGCTAGTGATTCAGAACTTGGTCCCCTCTGCTTTCAGGTCTTCTTCTTCCCTGATCCAGGCTTGGATCTCTTCGAACTTTGCTTCACTGGCCGCCTGCCAGCAACTTCTTCTTCAGGCTCCTGGTCCGCCAACGAGGGTTTCCGACGCAACTTGAACCCTATGCAGCCGCAGCCCCTGGGCTAGGTAAACTGAGTACTCCGGTGCTCCAGCATAGTCCAACATTCTAGGTGTTCGGATCCACTCCCGTTTTCGTCCCAGCTAGTCGGGTTCGCCCGAGAACAGTGACTTTGTAAATTCTAGCTTCCATAGACTTTGTCCCGCATCCCGCGTGAGAGTGCACACTCTGCACCCGAGTTCCCTAGGCCTCCTGCTAGTAATCTAAAGGTTCAGTAGTCCAGTCCTAGCGATCCCAAAGCCTCTGAGTATAGTTACTTACCTGCTAGTAATTCGCATTCCACTTTCATAGTATATGGTTTTTCGTGCCCCTCGGGCATTTGTGTAAATTGTGCAACTTGAAGTATTTTTATAAGAGTTTTGTTGTGTGCTTAGCTCCCTGTCTCATAAAGAGCCAGGGTAGTCTTGTTATAAATAAATATCTGTTTATTTTCATAACAACTTGTGTGGTGTCCTTTCACTTGGTGTTCAAGGGGTAATGTGATGGTAAAACAGCTGGCTTAACACGCCCTCTAGAGTCTTAGCCTTAGACTGCTCGTATCCATGCTACTAGGATAGCTGGTCTATAAGGTTGACTTACAACCAATCATCAATAAGGGTTGTTTGGACTGATACATAGTGATCACTAGAATAGTGAGCACTGCATATCAGGCCAACTTCTCACATTGGTGAGCAGCGGTTGGGATTTGAGCTTGCTGTTGTTTTACCACACATATCCTAAGAATATCATTTGAAAGATCACATAAGTACTAAAGGTACATATAACTTAGCTTAGAATACTCTGAGTTCTACTGAACCAGCTGTTGTAGCTCCTAGGGCCTAGCACACCCTAAACTACAATTCTAGCAAGGGATCAGTAGGCAAACAAATAGTGTAGGTAAGTGCACCACTTACACCTCACTAGAAAAGCATGTCTACCCAGGGAGAGTCTTCAGAGACTCCCCTTGTGGTTATTGACCCTCCACAGGTCACTTCAAGATATGCAGCTCTCAGTTTCCAGGAGATGAGACAAGTGTGTACCTCCAGGAAACTGAAACAGGGGTCTAACCCCACCATTCCCTTTCTGATAGGTCTCTTAGAGACATATGATGCGAGAAAGATTTCTCAGCTAGATGGGAATATGCCAGCCTTAGAGGGTACCACTGGGGATCCAGACCTCCACAACACTGTAAATGCAGTTGAGGAGGAGGATCCTGAGGAACTCTCTGGGGATGAGGCAGACAAAGGTCTTGAGGTAGTCAGAAGGCTAACTAGGGCCAACATAGACTTGCTTGGGCTAGGATCTGGGGGACCCCCAGTACTGACCCTAAGTAGGCCTAACCTTGGAGTTAGGAGAGATAGATCTCTTTCTAGGGACTCCAATAGATCTCTGCACTCTAATGCCTCTTCTCAGAGGAGAAGGAACTCTCCCCAGAGGAGATTGACTTCCCCTCAGAGAATAGAGCATGAAGCCAGAATGAGACAGGCTGCTCTGAGGATTGAAAGGGAAGAACTTGCCCTGGCCAAAGAAAAGCTTGCATTTGCTAGAGAGCAGCAGATGAGTGGGTTAGCTCCCACTGGTGGCAGCAATCTCCCAAGAGATAGAGAGAAGGGTTTAGATACTAAACACCTGACAAAGATAGTGCCCCCCTTTAAACAAGGGGATGACATCCAGAAATGGATGGCTGCTTTGGAGAGGGCCTGCACTGTGCAGGGCATTCCCCAGAGTCAGTGGGCAGCTATACTGTGGCTCTCCTTTGATGGCAAAGGTAGAGATAAGCTCCTCACTACAAGAGTGGAGGATGCTAACAATTACCAGGTCCTGAAGAATACACTGGTTGATGGGTTTGGTTTAACCACTGAGCAGTACAGGTTGCTGTTCAGAGACACCCAGAAAACTCAGTCTCAGGACTGGTCTGACTTTGTGGATAGTGCCACTAAGGCTTTGGAGGGCTGGTTGCTGGGTAGCAAGGTTACTGATTACACAGGATTATATAATCTGATGATGAGAGAACAAATTTTAAATAACTGTCAGAACCAGTTGTTGCACCAGCACCTTGTTGATTCAGATCTGACCTCTCCCCAAGAATTGGGAAAGAAGGCAGACAAATGGGACAGAACAAGGATCAAGCAGAACCAGAACCAGAACCAGGGTGGTCAGAAGAAAGCAGACCAGAAGGGTAATACTAAGAGTGAACAAAATGACCAGAAGTCTTCAACAGGTCCCCAACAAACCAAAGAGGGTGGGGGTCAGGCTTCACAGCAGAAAAAGAAGACTCAAGAAGGCCAGTCAAAAAGGTGGTGCCAGTACTGTAAAAGTAAGTCTCACTGGTTTAGTGAGTGCACCAAAAGAGGAGGGCAAACCTCTACCACTACAGCCCCTAAGGCAACTGCACCCCCTAGTACAGTCAGTAGTGGTAGTGCACCTCCCAAGGGATTAGTTGGGTTAACCTTGGGAACTGAGGAGTCTGACAACTTAGTTGGCACACTCACTCAGGCTGTCCTTGTCTGTACAGGGGATATGGATATGTCCCCTGATGTAAGTCCCAATACTTTGGGCAAATACAGGCAGACACCTTTAATAAATGGCAAAATGGCTCAGGCCTATAGGGACACTTGTGCCAGTGTCACCATGGTGACACCTAACTTTGTGGACCCTGGACAGATCATGCCTGGTACAGATTTCCTGGTGACCAATGCCAGCAACGTCACTACCAGTCATAGTATGGCGATTGTTGCTTTCTCCTGGGGAGGGGTAAGTGGCCAAAAGAAAGTTGTGGTTAGTTCAGACCTCCCAGTGGATTGTTTGTTGGGCAATGATTTGGAGTCATCCCTATGGTCAGAAGTGGAGCAGAGGACTCACATGGAAATGTTAGGCTTGCCAGCACATGTGCTTGCTGTGACTAGGTCACAGGCCAGAAGATGCCCCACTGAACAGGTGCTGGATCCTGGAAGAATGGACCAGACACCTTCCAAGAAGAAGAGCAGTAGGGTTAAGGCTTTGCCTTCCCCCTTGCCCCAGGTTGAGGATCAAGTCTCTGAGGAGGCTGATCTGAGAGAGCTGAGGGAAACTGAGCCTAAAGAGCTTGAACTTGATCAAGTTGAGTTTCTGGGCTCAGGGGGACCCTCCAGAGAAGACCTGGGGAAGGCACAGTTAGACTGCCCTTCCCTTGAACCCCTCAGACAGCAGGCTGCTGCTGAGGCTGCAGGGAATGCCACAGGTGCCCATAGGGTATACTGGGAAGATGGACTCCTGTACTCTGAGTCAAGAGACCCCAAGCCTGGTGCAACCAGGAGGCTGGTCATCCCCTTGTCTCTGAGAGGTTTCCTTCTCACCTTGGCCCATGAGATTCCCCTTGCAGGTCACTTAGGTCAGACAAAGACTTGGGACAGACTTGTCTCACACTTTCACTGGCCCCACATGAATGAGAATACCAAGGAGTTTTGTCGCTCCTGTGTCACTTGCCAAGCCAGTGGTAAGTCAGGTGGCACAACAAAGGCCCCCCTCATACCACTACCTGTGGGGGTTCCCTTTGAAAGAGTGGGGATTGACATTGTTGGTCCAATGGAACCCCAGACAGCATCAGGGCACAAGTTTATACTGGTGGTGGTGGACCATGCCACCAGGTATCCTGAAGCTATTCCACTTAGGACCACTACAGCACCTGTAGTGGCAAGGGCCCTAGTTGGAGTGTTCTCCAGAGTGGGCTTCCCTAAGGAGGTTGTTTCTGACAGAGGTGCAAACTTCATGTCAGGATATCTGACTGCAATGTGGAAGGAATGTGGTGTTAACTACAAGTTCACCACACCCTATCATCCACAGTGCAATGGGCTTGTTGAGAGATTCAACAGGACCCTCAAAGGGATGATTCATGGACTACCTGAAAAGCTCAGGCGTAGATGGGATGTCCTGATACCCTGCCTCTTGTTTGCTTACAGAGAGGTCCCACAGAAGGGGGTTGGCTACAGCCCTTTTGAACTTCTGTATGGGCATCCTGTAAGAGGACCCCTGTGTTTGGTGAAGGAAGGATGGGAGAGACCTCTCAAAAAGCCTGCAACCAACATAGTGGACTATGTACTTGGTCTCCGCTCCAGGATGGCTGAATACATGGAGAAGGCATCTAAAAACCTAGAGGCCAGCCAAGAACTCCAAAAAGCTTGGCATGACCAGAAGGCTGTCCTGACTGTATACCAGCCTGGGCAGAAGGTGTGGGTACTGGAGCCAGTGGCACCAGCAGCCCTCAAAGACAAATGGTCTGGGCCCCACACCATCATTGAGCAAAAGGGAGAGGTCACCTACCTGGTGGACCTTGGAACCCCCAGGAGCCCCCTCAGGGTGCTCCATGTGAACAGGCTCAAGGCATATGTCGACAGGAAGGACATGAGCTTGCTCATGGCCACAGATGAGGGACAGGAGGAAGAGAGTGACCCTCTCCCAGACCTGCTCACTCAGAATCCTGATGATGGATCAGTAGATGGTGTTGTCTTTTGTGGCAGCCTCTCTGAACATCAGCAACAGGATTGCAGGCAAGTTCTGCAATCCTTCAGACATATGTTCTCTCTGACACCCAGCCAAACTGATTGGTGTACCCATGAGGTTGACACTGGAGACAGTCTGCCTGTAAAGAGTAAAATCTACAGGCAGCCTGATCTTGTCAGAGACTGCATCAAAACAGAAGTGCAGAAAATGTTGGAGTTGGGAGTCATTGAGCCCTCAGATAGCCCTTGGGCTAGCCCAGTAGTTCTAGTGCCAAAACCTCACACCCAGGGTGGTAAGAGAGAGATGAGGTTTTGCGTAGACTACAGAGGCCTCAATGCAGTCACTAAGACTGATGCCCACCCAATACCAAGGGCAGATGAACTTATAGATAGATTGGCTTCTGCCAACTATTTAAGCACATTTGACCTGACAGCTGGGTATTGGCAAATCAGGTTAGCCGAGGAAGCCAGGCCCAAGACAGCATTTTCTACCCCTGGTGGTCATTATCAGTTTGTGGTAATGCCCTTTGGGTTGAAGAATGCACCTGCCACCTTCCAAAGGCTGGTGAATCAAGTTCTCACTGGGATGGATGACTTCTGTGCAGCCTATCTGGACGATATTGCTGTCTTTAGCTCCACCTGGGAGGATCACCTGGTCCACCTGAGGAAAGTGTTAGAGGCCCTGCAAAAGGCAGGCCTCACTATCAAGGCCACTAAGTGCCAGATAGGGCAGACACAGGTTGTATACCTGGGCCACCTTGTAGGTGGAGGCCAGGTTCAGCCACTGGAGAGTAAGATACAGGCCATAAAGGACTGGGCTCCTCCAATCACCCAGACTCAGGTTCGAGCTTTCTTGGGCCTGACTGGGTACTATAGGAAGTTTGTCACTAGTGACCCCCCCTTAATGACCTGACAAGCAAGAAGATGCCAAAGAAAGTTCAGTGGACAGCAAGCTGTCAGAAAGCATTCGATGACCTAAAGCAGGCCATGTGCACAGCACCTATCCTATAGAGTCCAGACTTCTCCAAACCATTCATTGTCCAAACAGATGCTTCTGAGTTGGGTGTGGGAGCTGTTCTATCTCAGCTGAATTTTGATGGCAACGACCAGCCAATTGCTTTCATTAGCAGAAGGCTGACCCCCAGAGAGAAAAATTGGTCAGCTATTGAGAGGGAGGCCTTTGCTGTGGTATGGGCCCTGAAGAAGATGAGGTCCTACTTGTTTGGAACTCACTTCACAGTTCAGACCGACCATAAGCCCCTCTTATGGCTAAGTCAGATGAAGGGTGAAAACCCCAAACTACTTAGGTGGTCCATTTCCCTACAGGGGATGGATTTTACAGTGGAGCACAGACCTGGTACTGATCATGGCAATGCCGATGGGCTCTCCAGGTATTTCCACTTAGAGCAAGAAGACTCACCTGGTCAAGGTTAGTTTATTGTCCCAAAGTTTGGGGGGGGTCATGTAGGAGAGTAGGGTCTGCAATCCTATGATCACCCAGATTTTTGCTTTTTGCTTCACTGGTTTACGACTTTCCCTGGCTGTGGGCCTGCTAATCAGACCCACAGCCTAGCTGTTCTCTCTATTCCAAATTCTACCCAGGTACTGAATTGGCAATGGGCCCTTTCCAAGTCCCTGTACCCAGGGCTGAGGTGTACCCAGAAGTCTCCCAGGGGCTGCAGCATGTATTATGCCACCCCTGGACTGACTAACCAAACAGACACAACTGGCTGCTTGACAGCTGGGGGCAAGGTGGTGTACTCACCCTTTGCTTTAGATATAGTATCCCTATATCTAAACCTAAATGGACACACAGATCTTCTATCAGTCACTCCTATGGCAGGCCTTAACAATCCTGAAGGCAGAGTGCTTGGAATCGTGTGAGATGGTGTTCTGGCATGAGCTGGGCCTGTCTGCGGCTTTCGGGATCCATCCCTTAGCCGTTTCCATGATATCGCATACCATATACTCTTAAGTGCATTATAATCCTCGCAGTTATATGCCAACTCTGGTATCGCTTTATCAAAACATGTCGAGTAAGGTGTCATACGAATTGGAATACTAACCCCTCGCCAATTCTGGCGACGGGGTTAGCATTCCACCCTTCTAGAGGGACACGACATGTATGTAACCTGTAACCCCGGTGAAAGTCAGACATAGCCTTAGCTCCACAAAATGGATGCTGCCTCCGAGACACAAGTCTGCCCTCCTGCTGCTGGGAGTCCTCCCAGAGCAGGAGGCAAGGACGAAGGGTTTCCTGTCAGGGGCGGTGCCAGCACCGTCCCAGACAGGATTTTGTGTATCCTAGGTAGGCAGGGCTTTAGAGAAAGGTGACTGCAAGTGGCAACCCGGTGCTCACTGTGCATAGGCCGGCTGAAACCAGTTCCAGGGGCACTCCAGCCCCTGGCCTGGGGAAAGCCTGCCAAAGGAGAGGGGTGTAACCACCCCCCTCCTAGTCCCACCCATAGGGCAGGACTTAGTCGCGTGCCAGCCCCTTTTTGCAGGATAAAGGTAGGACCTGGCTCCCTTCCAAATCAGATCATCTTTGAATCCTGAAACTACTTTCCACGAAAGGAACTCAAGACTTCTTCCCAAGATTCTCCCTTGTGACTAAGGAGTAGTCACCCTGCAGCAGCAGGCACCAACCAAGCATCGCGGTTTGTTGCCAGTCTCTCCTTCGGATCAAGACTGCTCCAGCACGACGAGAACCGGCTTCCCTGGCACCTCTGACCTCAACCTACATCATCAGCCCAGCTGTGACCCGTGGGTGCGACGAGACCTCGAGGGACCGGCCATCTTCAGAACTGCACGACGCTTGTCCAGCACGACTCCCGAGTGACCCTCGACTGAGTGCTTTGGGGTAAGAGAAGCCCCGACCCTGAGCAGCTCCAGCACCGAAGTTCAGCCCCCCTGCATCCACGAGATCTGCGTGGGGCCCTTCTGCTCTTTGCTGCTCACCGCGTTGTCCAGGTCACTTGCCCGTTGGCTAGTGACCCCTTCACGACGCTCCACGACGACAACTACTGCTGGTCTGGTTGCTCCAGACTAGCCCTTGCTCCCCTCCAACAGAGGAGCACCCTGGACCCTCCTGGTCCACTCAAGACGCCATTTTAGGTCCACTGCGTGGGCCTTGCATTTGCCAAGACTTGTTGCCCCAATCCTGGGTCCAGCGACGTCGACAGCAAGAACCTTCGTGGGACAGCTCGCACCTCCATCCTGGTCACCGACAACGCCTCCTGGTCCGAGAGACTGCAGAGCCCAGCAGCGCCCACTCACCTGACTGCGGTGACTTCGCCCGGTGCCATCCTGGTGCCCACTTAATCACTGGCTAGTGATTCAGAACTTGGTCCCCTCTGCTTTCAGGTCTTCTTCTTCCCTGATCCAGGCTTGGATCTCTTCGAACTTTGCTTCACTGGCCGCCTGCCAGCAACTTCTTCTTCAGGCTCCTGGTCCGCCAACGAGGGTTTCCGAAGCAACTTGAACCCTATGCAGCCGCAGCCCCTGGGCTAGGTAAACTGAGTACTCCGGTGCTCCAGCATAGTCCAACATTCTAGGTGTTCGGATCCACTCCCGTTTTCGTCCCAGCTAGTCGGGTTCGCCCGAGAACAGTGACTTTGTAAATTCTAGCTTCCATAGACTTTGTCCCGCATCCCGCGTGAGAGTGCACACTCTGCACCCGAGTTCCCTAGGCCTCCTGCTAGTAATCTAAAGGTTCAGTAGTCCAGTCCTAGCGATCCCAAAGCCTCTGAGAATAGTTACTTACCTGCTAGTAATTCGCATTCCACTTTCATAGTATATGGTTTTTCGTGCCCCTCGGGCATTTGTGTAAATTGTGCAACTTGAAGTATTTTTATAAGAGTTTTGTTGTGTGCTTAGCTCCCTGTCTCATAAAGAGCCAGGGTAGTCTTGTTATAAATAAATATCTGTTTATTTTCATAACAACTTGTGTGGTGTCCTTTCACTTGGTGTTCAAGGGGTAATGTGATGGTAAAACAGCTGGCTTAACACGCCCTCTAGAGTCTTAGCCTTAGACTGCTCGTATCCATGCTACTAGGATAGCTGGTCTATAAGGTTGACTTACAACCAATCATCAATAAGGGTTGTTTGGACTGATACATAGTGATCACTAGAATAGTGAGCACTGCATATCAGGCCAACTTCTCACATCTCCCATTCTTGACCGCTTGAGAGGGCACAGCATGGGCCTCCTCCTGGACCTGTGGCAACAATTGCGCAACCGTCTCCCAAAGGGAATTGGAGAAACGGCCCAATAAGCATGTGGTATTCGCTGACCACAATGCCAGGCTGGAGGAAGAAAACTATTTCTTCCCAAATGCATCCAACTTCTTGGATTCCCTATCTGGAGGGGCAGAAGGGAACACGCAATGGGACATAAAGGCCTGCACCACCAAACTCTCTGGGGTGGGCTGTTGGCTGAGGAACTTTGGGTCGCCCTGAACTGGGCGATGGCGGCATGCAATAGTCCTATTCACAGGAGCCCCTGTGCTACACTTGGACCACGTGCCTAGAAGGACGTCTGTAAGTGCTTCATTAAAGGGCAAAAGGGTTTTGCAAGATAGTTAAAGCACCTCTGCCAGGAGATTAGTCCTGAGCTGCACTGAAGGAAGCGCCAGTCCAAGGACTTCAGCTGCCCTCTTTGCTGGCTGAAGACGGCTGATAGCCAGAAACCGGTCCTAGGATGCTTGATTCCGGTCCAGGAAAGACATGGCTTGGCAGTTCGGGCTGGACTGTTCCCATGAGGCACAGGGTCAAGGCTGAGTTGCATATGGCCATGTCTGAACTGGGGTGGTGTGGAGTGCAAAAAAACGATGGATTTAGGCCGAGATCTCTGTACTGGGGTGAATGTATGATATTGTTTTGCATTCTGTCCATCAACTGTTGGTTTTGCATTTGTCACCCGAGTGGGATGGGTATGCTCAGACGTGAGTCCCAAGATCTCCACACCACTGGAGTCAAGCTATCCTGGCTGAAGACGGCTGCTAGCCAGAAACCGGTCCTAGGATTCTTGATTCTGAACCAGGAAAGACATGGCTTGGCAGTTCGGGCTGGACTGTTCCCATGAGGCCCAGGGTCAAGGCTGATTTGCATATGGCCATGTCTCAACTGGGGTGAGTGGAGACAAACGACACCATACGGAAAGTGCAACACCGCAGTGTCCAAAGGCAGGGGCAGAGAAAGAACAGAGCAGAGCCCTGAGCAGCCACCCTGCCAGTACATAGACAGCCTTACCCCTGAGACAAGGAACATGCGTACAAAGCTATGATACAAGTAACAGGCCCACCACCCCCATCCAGAAACAAGGAAGGGGAGCCAGTTCCCAAGACAGGCAGGAACACAAACCTTCAAGCCACCCCAGCATAGAGGGCAACCACCCCCCAAGGAACAAGGGCAAGGCCTGGCCAGATGATCCCTATTCGGAGGTTAGCAGAGGGCCAGGACCCTCAGCAGCAAGAGGAAGGGAAGGGAGGGAGGACAGAGATTAAAGGCAAACCACACCCAAAACTTGCGAGTAGCCAGAGCAGTGGGACACGGGAGCATGATAACCCCGTCCTCCAAGGAACCAAGAGGAGGAATCAACCGCAACCAGACGGAGCCACCTGTCAAGAGCAAAGACACACCGGGAGGCGAGTACCGAAGACCAACCCAAGGGTCCTCGCAGAAAGGGGAGGAAGGGCGGCCCGTGAAGGAATCTGCAGCTAGAATCATCTCTACCAGATACATCGTTACCGAAGGTAAGTAATTCGTACATCTGATAGAGACTACTAGCCGCAGATTCCTTCACGTAGAATAGATACCCTAGCAATACCCACGGGGAAGGAGGGTCTGCGAAAGGACCCCACCAGCCTGGACAGAACAGAAGGTCCCACAGCGGACCAGATCTGCGGGCCAGAAGTGAAAACTTCATCCCCGCCAGGCAAGAGGAACCCCCACAAGGAGAACACCACTGACCCCAGAGGGTGTAGGAGGGAGAAGAAGAAGATGGAAGAGACCTGTACCCTCACAGTAGAAGAACCAAGGTCAAGGCTAGAGAGGCCGAAGCACCTCACTCCCTTACAAGGCAACAGTGCTTCCATCCAATGCCAAGACAGGGCGAGGAGGAAGAAGAAGAAGCCCAGAGGGCCCAAGGAAATGAGGGAAAGGAAGGCAAGCCCCCTCCAGATGGAAGTCAACAGGCCAGCCAGAACAGTACCAACAGTCATAAGCTGCCAGAAGTAAGAAGAACAACCCGGGGCTCCAGAAAGACCAGGCAGTCTACGCCTGACAAGGGGGCACTCAGAATCACCCCAGCAGGAAGGCGAGAAAATGCCCGGCCACACCACTACGAGGTGCCGCGCGCATGACCTCAGAAGCAAAGCAATATACAGGAAGGCCGTGGAGAACCCGCACCAGACGGCAACCAGAACTCCCGAGCAGAGCGCAAGCTATATAACAGCTATCACTACCCCACATAGGGTACGTTAAGTCCCAAGACATGGGAACCCTCTTTGGAAGAACTTCCGCAGCAGAGGAAAAAACAAAAGGGTTACGGGGAAAAACACCCTCGCAGAAGGCTTGACAAGCATTCCATGCAAGCAGAAGGCCTAATCTAAGGGCCAAGTCTGAGCAAAAACTCCAGCAAAACACACACATAGGCACAAAGGGCCATCCAGCAGCCAACAATGCCAAAATCCCAAAGGAGGACTCAGTGGCCAGAAAACACACTCCACAGTCCAAACAAGTGGCCTAAGAAGACCCAGAACCAGCTCAACTTATCAGTCACTGAGGAGGGGAAGGAGGAGGAGGATAAGGCGGAAGAGGAGGAGGAGGACTGAGCCCTGCCAGGAACCTTTGAATGGAGGAGTCAGCCGGGGCATGGAACAATAGGCTAAAGTTAAACAGAAGATCAATGAGCCGCTCCCGAATATTTTCAGGGAACATGCTGTCCCGAAGCCAAGCATGGCAACGGAGGCGACTAAGATAGCCATGGCCCGGCCCAGCACATCTGTGGTGAGATGTCCAGAGCGGAGCAGAGAATAAACGTTGCTAGCTCCCGGCCATCCACAGCATGATGCCGTAAGTCCACCTGGACCGTCTCCTGGGAGTCTGCGGATCCCAGAGACTCAGCTGAGTCCCACAAACAAGAGGAGGCCCTAGGCAACACACACAAGGTGTTAAGGGCCCGCAGGACAGGGCTGGTCAAGGCGAACATGTTGCGCCCCCAAGAGTCCAGTCAGCGGGCCTCTCGGGACGGCAGAGTCAACAGTGGCGGCAGGGAGGGAAAGGCGGTCCGCAAAATTGGACTGGCAGTAGAGGGGTGGAGGGAAAGGCACGCTGGGTCACGCGGCGCCGGAAATGCCGGTGCAAAAATTGCTGAGGCACCAGATCCCCTGAGGCGGGACGCCCCGAAGTCCCCGTCAGGGAAAAAGGAGCGAACCCTCGAAGGGAAGTAAGATCTCCCTCCCACCAGAGCCCTGGTGGAGAACCTCCAAGAGATGGTCCGCCGGAAAGTGAGCAACCGGGTCACCCATGTGCAGAATGCCCACGGCCGTGGACACCGTGTGAGCAAAGGCTGCACCCGCCTCCGTAGGGCCCCGCGGTGGAGAAAGCAGCTCCTCCATGGGCGATGGCTGCAAACTAAGGCGGTCATCCCCGAAGCCAAGCGGGACGGGCAACGGCCAGACCTGGAAGTCAGAAGGAACCAAAGAATGAGGGACATGCCGCTCCTCTGGCAAACGCCTCTGCCTTAGAAGGGGCGAGGAGCCGCCCTTCGAAAACGCCGGTGAAAAAGACACCACACGGCGACCAGTCTCCGGGGAGGACGACACCAGTATACAGCCTGCCTCCGGAGAAGAAGGAGCATCCGAAGACGAATCAGGAGCTTCATTGCTTGTTCCCTCAAGGCCTTCGGAGCCATGGCCCGACAGTCCAAGCATGACTTTCAATCATGGTCGCGCTCGAGACACCAGAGACAGATGAGGTGGGGACCGTTAACCGACATTATGCAGTGGCAAGGACTGCACGGCTTGAAACCTGTCTTCCTCGAAGACATCCTTTGCACACAAAGTGGAACAAATTCTCTGAATTCGACAAAATCGGCAGATCGGTGAATGGCTCTGCACTTCTGGCGTGGAATGTCATGTAAAGAACTTACATCAGCGCGCAGCGGCGGTGTCTAAGTAGATAGCACGATGTCATTCTGTGTCGATCACGATGCCAACGACGAACGTGGAGTGGACTGACGCCATCTACCGATGCGCAGGGGTACTGCTCGAGAAAAATTCTCCAGATCCAGGCTGACGTCTGGGGATAATTGTAAGGTAAGAAATCTATAACTAATAGTCTCTTTCAGATTATAGATTGCAACCCTGTCAGTGCACTCGAGCAATATCTAGACAGCATTACAGATCATATGGACAGAACAAAAATAATGCGGCGGAATGGATTCAACAACAATTTGTAAGGATGATGGAGACCTGAATTAATCCATCGGTGAAAAATGATTCTCTTGCAGACCAATTGTCTTTATTTATAAACACACTCACACTAGGTTGTAAGTCTGATGCATATCGTTAAACATCCAATTTTTATATATAAATGTAAAGGAAACCTCGCCTGTAGGACTGCTTCTAAGCCGAAGCGAAATCCTCAAAACTCGGCCAAGCGGATCGCAATGGTAGTTAACTCCACGTATATAGTTGACGGCCAAACCGTTTTGGCGTACGACTTCACAAAGACAGAGATTTTGTTAGCGGAATGGTCCGCTTAGAGACTGTCCAGGAGTTTTTACCCTGCAGAAGAGTTTCCAATTACTCTATGGATGACTCAAGCAAAGATTGACAATTACTTAATCATTTTCCATCAACTACATACGTGGAGTTAACTACCATTGCGATCCGCTTGGCCGAGTTTTGAGGTTTTCGCTTTGGCTCAGAAGCAGTCCTACTGGCGAGGTTTCCTTTGGCCCCCAGGCCTGATGAGGCCCAAACGAAATGGGCTGAAACATGTCGACCTGATATAGAAAGAAGCCCTGTACCACTTTAATCCATATGTAAAGAAAAATTTACAACACCAGTAAATAGTATGATAGGGTGTAATGTACAACTACCCTAAGAGGTGTTAACCTGAGGGCGATCTTTATTAATGTGAGTTGCGAATTGTCCTTTTTGGTGTATAAAAGTGTCTTTCGCAGCATTACTAATATTAGGGCACCGAGGATTCTGTTTTTGATACATAAGTGTATTGACTGTATGTATATTCTCATGTATTATATGTAAAAGTTTGTTGTTTGTTTGATAAAGACATACATATATATATAAAAATTGGATGTATAACGATATACATCGGACTTACAACGTAGTGTGTGTGTTTATAAAAAAAGACAATTGGTCTGCAAAAGAATAATTTCTCACTGATGCATTAATTCAGGTCTCCATTATCTTTACAAATTGTTTTTGTATCCATTCCGCCGCATTATTTTTGTCCTTTCTTGGTCTTCTTTTGCCCAGATGCAGGCGGATTATTAGGGCAAACCCCCTTGTTGGTACGCTACATCCAATTTAGGGCGTTCTCATTGCCTCTCAAAACATGCACAGCTATATGGTCCACATCATCACCAACATCTTTGTCATGCCCTGGTAGTAGAACTACTAACAAAACTATGGAATATATTCTATTGGCCTGTGGGGCTTATTCACGCTTTCGATCGACTCTGATTAAGCAAGTTTGCAGGCAGCTGGGTACTTGCCATCATGAGGTTGCCCTAATAATATTGAGATCTGACCCGAGCCTTCTATATGTCTGTGCTGTTTCAAAATTGCTGGGTAAGATGTGGAATGCAAGGAGGAAGGCTTCAATAACCCAGTCGCAAAACCATTGAAATTTATTTCCTGCATACCTTCCTTTGAGAGTCACTTGGTTTTACTTTTGGGCCCCCATATTTACACTAGCGCCTTTTTCCTTGTACTTTCTTGATGCTAACCTTTATGATCTTAAATGAAGGTCACTTAATACTGTCTAATTATAAACTATGTTAATATTTAGATCATCCATATATTTGTAATGATGACCATTTCTTTTTTATAGATGGAATTTTAGCAAATGTTTCTGAGAATGAAGTTTATTTTTACAAGTTTTTTTTATTGTACCTTGTGTTTAAAACGTTTATGGCACATGTTGCAGAAATAAAGTAATTTATTGCTACTACTACCGCTACCTCCTGCTAAATGAAAAAAATGAGACATTTAATGTGTAAGTGCGGCACTGAGAAATGTAAAGTCACACTTTAGTTAAGATGTATGCTTGTAGAAGTTTTGAGATATGAAAATCTGACTGAACCAGCCCTTTTCTTGTAGGCTATGACTGGGAAGCTCAATAATCCACACCTTCAATAATCCAACTCAGCACAAGGTTTGAAACTTCTGTAAAGGTAGTGTTTTGTCTTTGTGGTTTAGGAGGCGGAACCAGGAAGCTCATAGGTGGAAGCGACATACAGGCAAGAGCTCTCTGTTGTTGAACCAGGGTGCTGGGATGTTATATGGCAAGAGAAAAGTGCTTTCCCATTACAGGAAACACATCATCCTGCTACCAAGGTAGGAGAGGCAAGTGTGGGAAATTAATTAGGATTGGTTTAGGACTAAGAAATGTGTTACTTACCTGTAACTGCAGTTATCCAGTATTGGGGTCTTTCATAGATTCACATGCCTGAATCATTCCCCGTCGTCGGAATGGGTGTCCCCGGTATATAAATAAGGTAATGTCCCATAGACATATAGATAAATAGGCCTAAAGGCCTCACATTAGTAACATATCCATGTCCTTTTGTAGAAAGGACCAAACTCTAGAAAAGAGCCAATCAGCTGTCACCTCCCTCTAGAACAGTTCTGATTATGAAAAGAAAATGAGGTCCCTTTTAAATGTGAAAGAGCATTACATTCCGGTCACAAACAAAATGATTGATAAACTCAAGAAAGATGTTTCCATCTTCTTAAATCATGGTAGAGAAAATGAGTTGATCTGTGACGATGAGTATAATTTTTTGTTCAATAGTGATCCCATAATTCCAGCAATATACGGATTACCCAAAATCCATAAAAACACGGAGGATCCGCCCATGCGGCCGATCGTGAGTAGTCTCGGATCACTATTAGAACCTCTCAGCAAGTATGCTGATTATTTCTTACGTCCAATAGTTCAGGCCCAAAAATCTTACCTAAAAGATACGGCCCATACCATTTCCATCTTTGAGGGAATAGATTTTAATAAGGACACTCAATATCTGGTAACACTGGATATTGAGGCCTTATATACTAATATCCCCCAGGATGATACCATTGAGGTCATATGCACCATTTTGGAAGATGTGGACCTTATGGAGGAACACAGAGAATTT
Source organism: Lissotriton helveticus (assembly GCF_964261635.1). Lineage (NCBI taxonomy): Eukaryota > Metazoa > Chordata > Amphibia > Caudata > Salamandridae > Lissotriton > Lissotriton helveticus. Next base: position 1,620,683,045 of record NC_136068.1, on the reverse strand, counting down.
ATCCTGGGGTGTATTGAATTGGTGTTGAAAAACAATATCTTCCTCTTTAAGGATGAGCTTTATAAACAGGTGAAGGGGACCAGCATGGGGGCTACCTGTGCCCCCAGTCTGGCCTGCCTGTATGTGGCAAATTTTGAACAAAAACATATTTACAACGAGGTAGCACCATACTTTGAAAATATCATCCATTGGCACCGCTTCATAGATGATATTATCTTCATCTGGAGCGGTGTCAGTGAGGAGCTGACCGCGTTTTTGGAATGGTTAAATTTGGGCGATAAAAATCTAAGATTTACAGCTCACTACAGCAATAATAGCGTAGATTTTATAGATATCAAATTAAAAGAATTTGGAGGCAAACTAGAGGTGGAGTTATACACAAAGCCAACTGACAAAAATAGTCTTTTAAAATACCAGAGCAACCATCCAAGATCCCAAAAAGACAACATTCCCTTTGGGGAATTTTTGCGATGAAGGTGAAACTGTACTAGCCTTGATGACTTTTACCATCACGCAGAGAACACAAGCAGGAAATTGCAAGAACGGGGATATCCGAAAAAATTTATAAAACAATCCCTGAAAAGAGCGAGATTTTTTAATCGAGATGCACTCTTAGATATAAACAGACAGAAAATTAATAAAACAGAGAATAGGATAGTGTTCGTGACCCAGTACTCGGGAGTGACAAACAAATTAAAAAATATTGTCAATCGTAATTGGAAGATCCTTAATAGCGAATTGACAACACCACTGGCAAAACCACTGTTTTCTTTTAGGAGGAACAAGACGATCAAAAATGCCCTTGTACATACTTATAAAATCCTCCCAGCCTTACTCAAAATACTCTAATAGGGAATAAGAAAGCATTGGGCAATTACAAATGCGGCTCATGTTCAATTTGTCCAAGCTGCATTGAGAGTAAGACATTGCAATTTAATGGCAAAACGTTGAACCCTCAAAGTCTCAACAACTGTAGGAGTAAGAGTGTGGTGTACCTCTTGATCTGCCCATGCGGCCAAGGCTACGTGGGGGAGACCGGGAGGGAACTCCGCATCAGATTGCTGGAACATAGATCAGCAATCAAAAATTTAAAAGATAATGCCCCCTTAACAGACCACTACAAAACTAAGAACCATGGATGCCACGATTTTACATGGTTCATTCTAGAAAAGGTAAACATGAGTAGAAGAGGGGGTAACCTAGAGCTGTTACGAAAATCAAGAGAACAGTGGTTCATGATATATTTGGACACAATTAATAAGGGTTTAAATTCAAGAGAGGATTGGATGAAAATTGTGGCAAATCAATGAAAAGGCATCCCAATAGTGTTTATGAATGTACTGATGACAGTACAAATCCAGTGCAGTATATTGACATATCTGCCATTACATATAAAGATGTGATGAACGTTTAGGGAACAATAATTTTATTATAAACACATGCCCATCACACCAGGCAATATATGTAAAGATCTGAAATCGGCAAAATGTACAAAGCTGAATAAAATTCATATTTCTATGAATAAGATGTTGTAGGTAGTGTAGATGGATGAAAAACAACTATAACTAATTAATAATGCGCAGTATATACCCAATTCGCATATTATCCACCATGAACTGATGTAGGGAAGAAATAAAAATTGAAACAATAATCCCCTTGAAACGTATGCCCTTAAATTGGGAGGTCCAACTAGCAATGGTCGCGTTCAAAACGAGGCTTGGAATCTAATTACCATCTGTAATCGACCACTAGCTTTATATAGACTTGAGAAGTAAGTATAGTGGCATGAAAAGATTGAAAAAGCGAGCACAGCCACATGAAAGGTAATTATAATTAATTAGTAACCTACAGCATATGCCCAATTTGCATATTATCCATCAAATATTCATGTAGGGATAATATAAATATCAAAATAATAATCCCCTTGAAACGCATGCCTTTAGATTGTGTGGTTCAACTGGGAGTGGCCGCGTTTTAAGAACGAGGCTTGGAACTCGATCACGTGCAATCCACGGGCGACGCGTTAATTGAAGAATGAGGATTGCGTTTTCAAAGCGAGGCTTGGAACTCGCTTGGAACGCAAACAAAATTGTGCCCGAAACCCGTCAGGGGAGGAGACGACAATAACTATCCCACCTGTTAGATGTAACAAGGAACCAATAGTCGGCCTTAGCTGTATATTTAAAAAGGACTGAAAACGGAGAACGGTCTCCTTGTTCCTGGTGACAGACGTTAATTTTGAGAATCGCCGTTAAGCGGAGGAATTCGAGGGGCGCGGGAGACGAGGGTCCGGCTCTGCACCGGTAAGACTTCACCCCCAGTACGAGTAGAAAATGCGCTCACTAGTATGACTCAGAAAATAGATAATAAGTAATGTAAGAAAGTAACCCTATGCCTTATCCTTGATAGATACATGCAGAGGGAACATAAAAGGTACCCGCCCCTGAGGATAATAGAAGTTTTAACACTGCCACAAAGAGGGGTAAGATTTGTGAATACTTTTATAGTATGCCCAACAGAATGACAGGGATAAAATAGTAAATAGGACATGCATTGTTATTTACAGATACTGACATCAAAGTGAGAATATCCTGACTGCTTTTAAATAGAAAATCGAATAAGTGAACAGAATACTACCCATCTCAAAATTGAAGGTAATTATCAAAACAAGATGTAGTCATATTCATAAAAAGGAGCTTTACGATTGAGAATTAAGGGCAAAAATTGTATTCCCTTTTTCTTTTAAATCTATAGAAACTACAAATTCGTTTTTAAATCAAGAGGGCGTGAGAGGTAAAATTCCCAAACTTCACCGAAATAAGAAAGAGAAAGAAGATTTGATGGTAAATAAATAAGTGGTATAACAAGACAGTAATCTGTTTTGCGCCCTTTAAGTAAAATAGGTAATACAGGTACACTTTGTCCTCTCTCAATATACATAGATCAGGAAGAAAAACCGACCATCCAATCCGAAAATCTATGAGACCCTGTAATATGTAAAAGGTACGGAGAAGGTCCAAATATGAATAAGAGAAACCTTTACAGTTACTTAGGACCAAAGGGGTGTGATAGAGGAGTATTGTTTCTCTGTGAGTATGAAACAGGTACCCTAAATAGAGCATCAGGGATCCTATTGGGTAACTTAATGGGCAGAGGGAGAAGAATAAAAATAAAGACATTAACAGAAGCCGATGCACTGAATGAGGTACAATAGAAGATGTGATCGAACTGTATAGGACAGATTAAGGAATTTAATGCATGCATGAATTAGGCTACCTATATGTGACAATCTGTATTCAGTATGATACAAGGGATACGAACATGTGAATAAAGACATGTGCATACCAAGATACTAGTATTGTAAATAGGGACAGCAACAAATTGTATTGTAAATTATAGAATGTACTATGTGCAAGCTTCTGATGTTACTATGTTTATTCACAGGGAAACATAGACTACGGGCAACCAACCAGTGCCAAACAAATAAGAGAGACATACCATTATAGTCTTGATAAAGATGGTAATAGAACAATAAAATCATCGAAACGCGTCGACGCTCTACTGCACGAATAAGGGAGTAAAGACCTAGCCTGTAGAAAAACAATCACAGTTTCTCTAGAAACGTGCAAGATCTATTGAAAAAGTTCATGTCTTTCGTATGTCTCTCTTCTTTCTTTTCTTATCTTTCAGTCTCAAAAATGTTAAATACCAATTGATTATATTGTATGTTTTTTGAATTAATGTGTATCACAGAGTGTATGTCTCATTTTATGAGTTTTTAAAGAAATTAATGCTTCGGTTTAAATTGTTTTTAAGTGATTGTATTTGTACAAAAATCTTTTTATAATAAATAATGATTTATACTATAGCTGCTTAAGTGTATTAGTTAGTGAATCTATGATTGAGTTGGCTCAGGTACCTAGTCTGGGGTATTCTGTTTGTATAAGGTTGACCAAGGGAAGATAATTCCTTTACTGTTAAAGTACCCTATTCCCCTGGCTGTAAGGGGGTCTCTCTCAATTTTGAAACAACTTTTGTAGAAAGGACCAAACTCTAGAAAAGAGCCAATCAGCTGTCACCTCCCTCTAGAACCCTCCTGGAAGGAATCTCAGTGCCTCAGATTTTCGTACGCACAATGCTAAGTAGGCGTATTACTGAAAAAAGTAGATGAGCTCTTCCAGGGGAGGCGGGAGGGATGCATGTTAATTTTTGACACCAATGCTGGATAACTGCAGTTACAGGTAAGTAACACATTTCTTATCCAGTATTAGGGGTTTCTTTCATAGATTCACATGCCGGAATCAGAGTAGCAAGCAATGAACAAAGCACATTTCGGATGGTATAGGATATGCAAGTCATTAGATAACGACATATCAAGCGACTAATAGAAACATACAGTTGCAAGCAAAAAATACCATCAAATTATACAATAGAGAAATGTGCATACATGAGAAGGATGGAGGGATGAAGAGGGCTCACCTCTACTGAAACAGATGCCGAAGTACTGCTTGTCCCACCACAGCATCCTTCATGAGTTCTGTATCCAGGCAGTAATGCCTAGTAAAGGTATGTGGCGACTTCCATGTAGCCGCTCTGCAAATGTGTATGACCAGCACTCCTGCAAAAAGCGCCATGGATGTAGATATTGCCCTGAGAGTGGGCTCGCACTTTAGATTGGAGGGGTTGCCCTGCCTGTTCATGAGAAAATGAAATAGCTGCAGAAATCCAGCGAGAGATACTTTGTTTGGTGAATGGAAGGCCCCTCCTGGGCCTACTGTAAGCCACAAATAGCTGGTGTGACTTTCTCAAGGATTTTGTCTTTTCAATATAAAATTTAAGGCAGCGTTTAAGATCTAGAGAGTGTAACGTCCTTTCCGCTGCAGTACTGGGATTTGGGAAGAAAGAACGCAAGACCACAGGTTCGTTGAGATGGGAGTCCGACGGGACTTTTGGAATACATTTTGGATTTGCCCGTAAAATTACCCTGTCCTGATTAAATTGCAGAAAAGGTTCCTGTATTGAGAAGGCTTGGAGCTCACTCACCCCCCTTGCAGAGGTGAGTGCAAGCAGGAGGGCTGTCTTCCAAGAGAGGTATTTCAAGTCAGCCCTGTGTACCGGCTCAAAGGAATGCTTCATGAGCTCATTAAGGACTGTGTTAAGGTGCCAGGTAGGTGGCAAAATTTTCACAGGGGGAAAAGTCCTGAAGAGTCCTTTCAAAAACTGTTTGATCAATCTGTGAGACCAAAGAGAAGGGCCAGTAGGAGATCTTCTGTAATGGGATATCGCCGCCAAGTAGACCCTGACGGAAACATGAGCAAGGCCTGAGTTTGGCCAGATGGAGAAGATAAGGCAAAATTTGTTCCGGAGAGGAAGAGAAAGGATATATTCCTTGAGCCTTACACCAGATGCAAAACCTCTTCCATGTTAAAGAGTATGTTTTGTTGGTACAATCCGCTCGTACTCGAGCCAGGATGGCCCTACAGTCCAGCCGAATATTAAAATTCTGAAGTTCTCTGAACTCAGGAGCCAAGCGGCTAATTTGAGTGAAGCCAGATTCGGATGCTGGACTTGCTGGTTGTTCATCGTGAGGAGAGACGGAAACTGTTTCAACCGTATTGGCAGCTCCAGAGACAGACGGTGGAGTTCCGTGAACCAATGTTGGCGTGGCCAAGTTGGGGCTATCAGAATGAGCGTACAAGGCTCCGCTTTCAATTTCCTGAGGACTCTGGGAATCATTGGAAATGGTGGAAAGGCGTACGCAAAGACGTTGCACCATGCGATCGAAAATGCATTCCCTAGAGACCCTTTCTGGGGATGCCAACTTGCGAAGTGTGGGCATCTGGCGTTGTATCTTGTGGCGAACAGGTCGATCTGAGGAGTACCCCATTGCGAGAAAACTTGGTTGAGGATCCCTTGATCCAGTTCCCACTCGTGAGACGTTGTCCTTTACCTGCTTAGTGAGTCGGCAAGCACATTGTCCATGCCCGGAACGTACTCCGCCTGAAGAGATATATTGTGTCTGATTAACCAGTTCCAGATTCTCTGCGACTCGTGAGAGAGTGTGAGAGAGCGAGTCCCCCCTGTTTGTTGAGGTAGTGCATCGTCGTAGTGTTGTCTGTACGGACGAGCACCAGGGAATTTTTGATTCTTGGGAGAAAGGCTTGAAGGGCAAGGAAGACTGCCCGCAGTTCGAGGAGATTGATATGGAGCCCTTTTTCGAAGGGGGACCACTTTCCGCTTATCTGCAGTTCCTGGAGGAAAGCTCCCCAACCTTCCAAGGAGGCGTCTGTTGTGATGATATGCGGCGCAGCTGGAAGCAGGAATGGTAAGCCTTGACTAAAGGTTCTGAAAAGACATCCACCATTGCAGAGCATTGACCATCTGAGGAGGCACTTTTATGAGATCGTCGAGCAACCCTGTGCTTTGGACCCATTGTTTTGAGAGCGCCTCCTGGAGGGGATGCATCCGCAGACGGCAGTAAGGAACTAATAGGATACATGATGACATCATTCCTAGTAGGGATTTGAAAAGGCGGACTGTTAAGGTCCCCTTTGAAGCCAAGAGAATAGCCAGTGCCAAAAGCTTGTCCTTCCTCTCTTGAGATGGGAAGGCTTTTCTCAGTTGTGTGTCGAGGGTAGTGCCTAGGAAGCTGATGCGCTGAGAAGGTAGAAGGACTGATTTCTCCCAATTGAGCGTGAGTCCTAAACGATTGAAAAGCTGCAGACAGGCGTTGGAAGACCTGGACGCGTCTTCTAAAGATGGAGCCTTGATCAGCCAGTCGTCCAGATATGGAAAGACTTGATGGTGGTGCTGTCTGAGATATGCAGATACTGGGGAGAGACACTTTTTAAAGATGCGAGGTGCACACTTGAGTCTGAAGGGCAGGACGCGAAATTGAAAATGTCTGGCTGCCACCGCAAATCTTAAATATTTTTTGTGATTTCTGTGAATCGGGATGTGGAAGTAAGCGTCCTGAAGGTCCAGGGATGCCATGTAATCTTCCCCATCCAGGAGTTGCAAGACCCCCTGGATTGTTACCTTGCAAAACAACTGCTTCTTTAGGAATTTGTTGAGGGCTCTGAGGTCCCAAATTGGTCTCCACTTCATCTCTTTTTTCTGAACTAGAAAGAAGCGGGAATAAAATCCTTTCCCTGGCTGAGACAGAGGGACGTTCTCTCTCGCCCATTTCTGGAGCATAAGAGAGACTTCTTGGAGAAGCAGACGTAGATTTTTGTGAAGCATAGTTTGGGGAGGTGTTTGGAGAGGTATATGCATAAATTCCAGAGAATGGCCCAATTGAACCAATTGTAGAACCCAACGATCTGTGGTAATTTGCTTCAAATTTTTTATGAAATGGGAAATCTTTCCTCCAATTTTTGATGATGGAAATGAATCTGAGACTGGCTGAAGCGAAAGGTCATTGTCTACGTCTGTTGTTTTTTGTTGGTCTTTACCACGAAAGGACGTCTTGCCATTAGAGGATTGTTGGCTATGCTGCTGGCGCTTTTGATACTGGGACTGATTCTGGCCTGTAGAATACGATGACCGGTATTGGTAGTCCCCTCTATAAGAGGTCTGTCCTCTACCTCTAGATCCACGACAGGACTGACTTTTCTACTGTAGAGTACCCAATGCTCTAGCAGTGTCCATGTCCTTTTTTATACTCTGCAGCACTTCATCAATCTGTGGACCGAAGAGAAATTGGCCATCATAGGGCATATCCAGAATTTTTGTTTGTATCTCGGGACAAAAGGAAGTTGCCCTTAACCAACCTTGTTGTCGCAAGACTGCCGCTCCAGCCAGGTGGCGAAATCCTGTGTTACAATATCAATCGCACAGTCTATTATCTCTGACGCCGAGGCTTCACCGTCTAGCAATATCTTCTTCCCCTCCTCCTTTGATTTGTTAGGTAGATCCGATAGATATGGGGCTATATCCGCCCATAGCTGTCTATTGTAACGCCCCAAAAGCGCCAAAGCAGTGGCCGCCTTCACTGTCATTGCAGACATTGGTGAGAACCGTTTCCCAATGTTGTCTAATCTTCAGCCTTCCTTATCTAGAGGAGCTGATAACGGGGCAGAAGGATTTCTGGACTTCTTCTGGGCCGCCTGTGTAACAACCGAATCCGGCTTGGGGTGTCCTATTAAACAAGCCGGTGTAGTATCAGGCGCCCTATACTTCTTATCCAAGCGAGGTACCACCGGAGGTACCGAGGAAGGGTTCTGCATGACCTTTATACCCTGTTCCCACAGGTATTCAATTATGGGTATTGATCTTACTGATTTTTTAAGAGGCTCCTTAAAATCATATAAGAAGCAGTCTTGCTGTTGAGAGACCATTGGAATTTTGAAACGTTGAGCGGTTCTCTCAACTACATTGTGGAACCCTCCAATGTCGCCGGGTGGTGAATTTGCGGGTGCAGGTACTGGAGAAGCGGGAGAGGGAATGACATAGTCATCCCAGTCATCATGGTTAGATTGAGTGTCTTGTAGTTCTCCCTCCTCCTGTTGGTCTTCTTCCTCCTCCTCATCAGTAAAGGAAGGATGCGGCTCTCTCAACTACATTGTGGAACCCTCCAATGTCACCGGGTGGTGAATCTGAGGGTGCAGGTACTGGAGAAGCGGGAGAGGGAATGACATAGTCATCCCAGTCATCATGGTTAGATTGAGTGTCTTGTAGTTCTCCCTCCTCCTGTTGGTCTTCTTCCTCCTCCTCATCAGTAGAGGAAGGATGCGGTAGATCAACCCGCTCCGGCTGTACACTCAAAGGTGGAGGCCGTGGTCTTGGTGCGGGAGATACTGCGGAAGGTTGAGGTGCAGGAGACTCTGAAACCTCTGTTTGTAGTCTTGTATGAGGTACCGCAAGTCCGAAACCAAAGAGGCTGGAAGGCAAACCATTGGAGGTGGAGGTGGATGATATTCTTTCTCCTGTTCCTCTTCTTCGTCCGAACTCTGACATTTGACATGAAGCTCCGAAGGGCTTGTCGCAGTCTGAAACATGTCCTCTTCATCTGAATCTTCCTCTTGAAGAAGACATGCTGGAGGCAGTGGTTGGACTCTGCTTGGCGATGTTAAAGCCGGTGTCAGCGCCTTTTTTGTAATTTTTAGGTGCACATATGTGCTTTGCAGACCTGAATCTATCATCGTCGACGAGCCCGTCGACGGTGTGGTCGTTGACGGTGAAGCGTCAACGCGTGTCGTAGCCGGAGGATTCATCGTCGACGGTGCCGTCGTCAACAGTGCTGAAATCACTGGAGACTTCGTCGACGGCGTCTTCTTCGACGGTATTTTTGTCGACGGTGCCTTCGTCGACGGTACCTTTATCGACTACGTTTTCGTCGACGATGTTGACTTCGCCGTCGAGGTTGTCGCCGATTCTGCCGTCGGCGAGTGCTTTGACGTCGACGGTGTCTTCTTGATGTTTATCGTCGACGACACAGTCTTACCTGCCGTCGACGATGGGGTTGTAGTCGTCGACAAGGACAATGACGACGATGCCATCGACGTAGAAACAGTAGTCGTCGATGATGTCACATAAAATGCAGTAGACACAGCTCTCCGCGACAAAAAAGACGTCGTCGATGATACCGTCGTCGATGGAGTCGAAGTAGGCTTTTTGAAGGTGGGAACTTCATGAGAGGAAACCTTCGCAGAAGTAGCCTTGGAGAGAACCTCTGAAGACTTTTTTGACGCCTTCTTTTGAGGAGGTTGTACCGTAGGGTTAGAAGAAGCCACCCTTGGTCTCTTTAGTGAAGACTTGGAAGAGACTGAAGAATCTTCACTTTCCTCAAAAGATTCCATGTGGTCCCTGTCTTTTAGCCTTTGGAGCCAAATTAAGAGGCGTCCCTCACGATCTTTGAGGGTTTTTTGTGGAAAAGGTACGACATACCTTGCAGTCCTTGGAAGAATGGTCTCCATACAGGCAATACAGACAGTCTTGATGTTGGTCATATATATGCAGCCTTTTCTTTCCACAGGAACCACAGGACCTAAAAAGACCCTTTTTTGGTGTCCCAGCCATGAGGATATTAGCAATCACAGTTTGGAACAGAATAAAAACACCCATGAACTCTGCAACCCAGTTGTGAAGAAAAAACTGAGCAGAGCTCAGAGGAGACTCCCTTAGCACAACGTGCGGTAGAAAATCTGAGGGACTGAGGCTCTTTCCAGGAGGGTTCTAGAGTTAGGTGACAGCTGATTGGCTCTTTTCTAGAGTTTGGTCCTTTCTACAAAAGGACATGGATATGTTCTAATATGAGGCCTTTAGGCCTATTTATCTACATGTCTATGGTACATTACTTTATTTATGTGCGGGGGGGCTCCCAATCCGACCACAGGGAGTGATTCAGGCATGTGAATCTATGAAAGACACCCCTAATACTGGATAACCATCAATGACAAACTAAATATATGCATTAGACACAGTGTTTGTTCCAATAAAGAGAACTAGTTTGGAGCTTAGGAAGGAGAATTTTCCTGATTGCCTCCAACACAGATCCCCACATGGCTTCTAGAGAACAAGGAGCTAGGACTTCTTCCCGGTGATTTATTTTTCTGTCTCCTGGATTATGTTACAGAACTGAAAGAGCCACTTTCCAGCTGGGGACCATACAGACTTTTTGTTCCCTCTCCTGAGAACAGTCTAGCTGCTGTAGGAACTTGCTACAAAAAGGCTCGGAGGCTCGGAGGCTCGGAGCTGTGAAGAGCCTGGCTGCTGGGGACTTGAGCGGTTGCTGCAAGAATCATCGATCCAGACGAGCTAGTCCAGAGGGAGCTACTGGTTAGAGAGCCTGAACAAACAGACTGGTTTAGCGGAACTAATCGGCAGGGAAGTGGATTGAACAGTTTAGAACTGCTAAATAATTTAGAGGGGAGGAAACATCTTTATAAGGAGAGAAGTAAGGGTACATTGGATGGCGCATATGAGCCCCTTTGTTTAATAATTACATTTAAAAAATGCACTTGCTGAATGTGCCTGAGAAGGAGCAAGAATTTTTTTTTTCAGTTGACTCATCGTCTCTCATGGAAGTTGGGCGGGTCAGTAAACTATTTAATTGTCAAAAGGAATATATCATTGTTTATGACAGCATTGACTATTGGGCTCAGTTGATATGGAATTTGGTCATGGAGCGAAGAAGGCAAAGTATGATCTGAAATGAGTTGTTTGACTACTGCAGGTATACTTGAATGAAAGCAAGGACATGCATTTAAAATAATATTAATTATTTGTGGGCAAACAATGGCCATGTGATATAAGTTGCAGATCCTCTATTTGAACATGTGAGCACATTTCTGGAATGTATTTTGGAGATCCACTCCTATTCCGCATTCTGCAGCTACTGTACTACAGATTTAGACATTTCTTCTTTAGGAAAATCAGTGTTGTGGAATTTGTGAGTTTTTTTTACTGAGGTAGCAGAGATGTTCGGATTCTGAGTTACTTGAGATTGGCAACATCTCTACCATGAGAGAAAGAAAAAATGTCTGGTTTTGTATTTTTGTGGGAAGCAGAACAAAGGGTAAATGGCATTAGGTGGGAAAAGGAGGTGAACAAATGGGTCCGAGCTGGCAAAAAAGAGGGGTAGAACAGTGATACTTTAGTGTTGTTAGGTACTGTGTGCTCACCATAAATTGAAAAGCTTGGCTGCATTTATGAAAAATATCACCGTATCAGTAAGGAGTATTGTTGTTAGACCAAAGATAAAAAAAATGGATGAGAAAAGTAAAGTGGTAATGATTAGATGAAGAGTATGTGTGGAAGCCCCAATTGGTCTTATACTAGGTGTCAGTAGTAGTTCATTGGTGGGAAGATAATTGATGCTATAGCCTGAATCACTATTTATCAGCTCCTGGTGACAATGAGAAGAGTGTTAGCATTGTAAGACAGTGGAGCTCAATCATTAACAATTAGGAAGGCCCATAGTGAGCCGGGGTGGGGCTGAGTGCATGTCAAACAGATGGAGTAAGAAATGGTGCAAGAGCTGTCTAATGCAATTTGTTGGAACAAAATGAGACAGTCACTAAAATGTTCTTTTCTACCTACGTAAGAAGGACTGCTGATCGGCTGATAAGGCAAGAAGTCAGCGTGTGTAGGCCTTCGGTAATAGACATAGACAAAATGGTTAAGGAGGCAATTCAACTCAACTAGATGCATCACATGGTCATGTCAGGAGGTGGTAAAGAGAAAGCAGGTTCTACTCATGACCCTTTAGTTACAGTGGAGGTGAATGAAGTTGCAACTAAAGTTACAGACGTTTTTCATATTTTTAAGATGATTTTTGGAATCAAAATAAATCCTATTTGTCTTTTTAGTCTACTGCTTGTAGCTTGTGTCATCCATTTGCGTGTAATGAGAAGGTAAAGGGTGGTGTACGATTAGATTCAGATCAGCTATTGGCAACATGTTCTTGCTCTTTTCATATATCAAATGACGAACAAACAGATTAATTTCTTACTTAGTGCCATTTGGTAAACAGTTCTTTTCTTCTCCGTTGCCAAGGCTGGCTCAAAATCTGCAAAGATATTTTAAGCAAGAAGGTTAGCTTGGGACACAGATCTCAAGATAAGTGGACTAATGAGAATCAAGCGCCAAGGAGTGCGAAACAATTTAGTTTAAATATTGCTACAATTTCCAATTGGGTATCCAAATAACAATGCACTGCAATGCTTATTCCTGGTCATATTCCATCACAGTGATATAAACGGAAATGTTAATTACCTGTAATCCTTATTCTTCTTTGACAGAATCTTCTTAAAAGCTGTAAGTTCTGAATTGTGCGACTTACACGATTCTAAATGTATGAAACTGAATGAGAATGAGTGAGTGCATGAGCGTGTTAGTGATAGAGTGATGAAAGTGAGGAAGTGAGTGAGAGGGATTGCACAGTGGCCTTTGTACACCTCTCTTGGTCAGCCAACTCAAATTATGTCATCAATGCTGTCACATGTGATATCATCAGTGATGTCATGTGCAATGTCATTTGCAATGCAAGAGGGTGGCATAATTTACATGAGTCAGTGACAGAATCCACAGGAAGACATTTCTTGGTCAATAAAGGATGTATTTAGCTATTCGTGAGTTTTTCTTATAACAAGCCAGTGCAAACTCAATGGTGAAGAGCAAAGTAGAGACAGAGGTCTTGCATCACAATCAGACCCAAAAGTCACAGTCCTCCATACTTTCAATAAATATAAGGTGACATTATCAGTGAAAATGGATAAGGACACAAACATGATACATTAATTTACTGACCTAAGTGAACTCTGAAAATCCTTTTGGCAAAAAAACATAAGACAGGCGTAATATCAGTCCCCCAGGAAGAGGAGAAATGTATCAGAAGAAAGAAGAGCACCAGTTTTCCTTATTTTAACAGTAGAGGTGATGTTAAGCTGAGCAAGACAAAAACGCGGAGGCAAGGCTAGCTTGGAAACAATTGCATTTAGTGAGCCTGAAGTACAGCCAGTATAGCCACAGCAGGACAGAGGCAACTGCTGTCCACCTCTACTGCCACTCCCATAGAAGCTCCCAGACCAACCAAACACAACTATGTCAGAATCCCATAACAAATAAGCAAGGGTCTTGCAATGCCTATGGCTCAAATGGCATGCACTGGAGAGCCTGGAGTACAAAAAAAAGGTCCCAAGAAGACACAGGTGAACAAAACCCAGTATGGGCGATTTAAACCACATTAAAAAGTTGGAAGCCACACTGACCGAAGAACCTAGATCATCCTCTGGTAGATGAAGTGCCTGAAATGAAGCCAACAGTCATTAAAGAAAGAAAACTGACAGTTTTATTAAAAATTGATTTCTCAAACATTCAAGAAATAAGAGGTCTAAGATCTTAGTAGAACCTTTAGCTAAGTGGATGATAAGTCAACCATTCCTCCTACAACTAAATACCTTCTACTGTAGAAGAATGTGGGAAGTTGAGAGCTTAGGTGGTTTGCAAGATTTCTACCTGAGGATCTCCGAACTGTTGATAAATGCCTTGAAATAGATTCACACTAAGAGTTTTCTGTCGATGATAAAAGGATTCCGGTAAGAGTATCTGCTGCCACATTCTCCTCCCCTAGGGTGTAACTGGCTGTAAATGCACATAAGTGAGATTCTGCCCAAGTACATATCTTGTGAGCACTACATCCAGGGAATGCAACTGAATTCCTCCTGTGTCTCCCAAGTGGCAGTTCACATAAAATTATGCAACTTGATTGTCTGTTCATACAAGAAAAACCTGAACTTCCAAAAGGGCATAAAAGTGTAGACGAGAACTCAGCATGGCTAATTGTTTTTTTTACATTTCGAGCACTGCACTACTTATGTTCAAGTTCATAGACCTTGGCAAGACATTCAGCCCAGGACTGCTTCCTAATCCTTCAAATTGTGGCAATATCAATGAGGCAAGAGGGGTTGGAATCATTCCACTAAAGAGATTCTCTAATGGAAACCACAACTGTACAAACTTGATGACTAGCCTGCAGACAGGAATTAACAGTTCAGAGATTCAGGCATCATGGATGCCAGTGGAGTAGAATGTGACAAACCAGAGCCTTCATGTGATAGGGAGCCCACAGTACCACACTGATGCACACATGGACCCCAGCAGTTGTAACCATCGACGTGCTGTAGCAGCATGGCAGCTCAGAAGAACCTGTACGAGAACCTTTGACTTCGAAGTCTGATGAGGAGGAAGAAAATCCTTGCCAGCAGACGTGTCAAGTAGATCCCCATACCAAAGCTAGCCATTTGCTTTTATCTGAAGTGGTATTGTTTTAGATTGAGCAGCCACCTGTTATACTGACAACAGAACTAACATAAATGGTGTTTTGAACAGTCTTTTCGTAAGAGGGACATGGACTAACCAGTCAACCAGGTAGGGGTGAATGATGATTCCTTCCTGGTGACATGGATCCATCAAAAGGCCAAGCACCTTCATAAACACTTGAGGTGCAGATCACAGGCCAAAAGAAAGTACATGAAACTAGACATGTTTGCGCTGTACAGTAAAATGCTGGACGTGTTGGTGAACATATTTGATGGGAACATGGAAGTAGGATCCTATAAATCCATGGATGCTATGAACTTTCCAGAAGACAAAGTTGCAATGATGAACTAAAGAGAGCTGATCTTTAATGAGACAGTGCCTACAACTACATTTACCTTGATAAGATCTATCATTAGACTCTCTGGATTTTTTAGGGACCAGAAATATGTTGGAATACACTCCCAGTTCCTACTCCTCGATGCAGAACATGGATGACAGCTCCCTTCAGTAGAAGGTCCTGAAAACCTTAGCGCAAATTGGCCTTCCTGCATAGGATTCTTCAGCTCGGGGATGGTCTGAAATTGAGGAGTGGGTGTTTCTGGAGAAAAGAAAACAAGCAGTTGATAGGCATTTCTTTATGATAGTCATCACCCAATGATTCAATGCCCTCTGAGTCCATGTACTAAGGAACAACATAATGACTGAGTTAGAGTTGGAGGAATGGGCACTATTTATGTATAATCAGGATAGGAGAGTTTCTTTAAAAGGAGGAGTGCATCATGTGAGGTCAGAAGAAGCACCACATCACAATCGCACTATTGCCTGATGAAGAATCTGCCTCAAGACATTACAGGACGTTAAAGAGCATACTTAAAAGAAAGGAAGGTGAATGTCAGGCAGCTGTAGGAGGCAGTAGATCTTCAGTCGCCTGGTTGACCAACTTCTTCAATAGTGGACTAAAAGGCATTGACACCAAAATGGGAGTTTTAAAAGAAGGGACTTTTGAGTTGGTTCTTGGTTCAATGTCCTGAGCCAGAAATGTCTTGAAGCAGCAGCTTAAGTAACAGCCCAGAAGAAACAGAGGGGTGACCTTGAGAGTATCCAAGGCAATTCCAGTTACAAGCTGTAA
The DNA here is from genome assembly GCF_964261635.1 of Lissotriton helveticus. Classification (NCBI taxonomy): domain Eukaryota; kingdom Metazoa; phylum Chordata; class Amphibia; order Caudata; family Salamandridae; genus Lissotriton; species Lissotriton helveticus. The sequence continues at coordinate 1,620,667,153 of NC_136068.1, read as the reverse complement.
CTGTTTTTCAATGATATCTGACAAAGAACTATAGTCCACATGAACTCTCTAGCAGGGGGGTTAGATGGGGTAGTGTCCTCACAGGCAATGATGGATAAGCCAAAGTCTACTAAAATATATATCTTTGACCAATATCTTGGGTATTGAAGCTTTTTCAGGACCCTTCCACTCCTGCACAATCAACTGTCGAACACCCTGATGCAGTAAAACCCCCTGCGACTCTTCAAGAAGTTAGCGTGAAATAAACATTTTCTGGAAGTGGAAAAAAGAAAACCATCAGCAAAATCCATGTTCAAACGTAAGTGGAACACCACTTCTTCCAGGATCTCCTCATAATATAGCATGTCTTTACCTCAATGTAAGGGATTTCATAAAGATATTTTATACAAATTCCACCTATCACCTCAGTGTCTTCTTCAGTATAATGCCCTACCTGCATTAGGTATGCCCAGGCGTGGGTACTGTGCTCACTCTGCCACAGGATTCAGGCTGCACCTTACTTGAAATGGTCCAAATAGGCCGTAACTGGTCTTGTGTTTGTGTGGCAGCTTGGGCTGGACTGTTCCCACTGTAGCAGAACCAAGGCAAATTTGGATATAGTCAAAGTAAAGCAATCTGTGCACGCCCGGTTCAACTGTCTGCAATCAGCAATGGAAAACAATGTGGGTGCTGGTGGGGTGGCACCCACTGATCACAGGTGACCTCAAATATCCATTAATGCAACGTATCAAACTTGGTAAAGTTCTCCACCCCCACACACTTCAGATGGTTCCTTATGAGTTCTAACTACTCGTAATCAATCCTTCAGAAATAAAGACTTGTTGACCAATTGATATTCAAAGTGCTTGTCTTAGTTTTATTCACTCAATCTCATTCATTTCAGCAATCTTTTTCATTTCAATAATCTTCAATTTTTTAATCCTGTATCACGTGTAAACTAAACATAAAATGATTCTTCGCGAAAAAATACTCAATACATTTCGGACCCTAGGTCCTTCATCAGAAGCAGCCATGGTCGGTGCAGGGAAGAGCAGTGGGGTGGGGGATTTTGACAGACTACGATGAGGGAAAACTAATTATTTATTTAATTTTCCCTCGTGGTCATCTGTCGAATCCCCCCCTAGCCTGGCCCTACCACTCTTACCTACATGGGCAGAGGCTGATCAGGAGGTTATTTGTGTTACAACACAAAAGAAAATAATGCAGTTGAATACATTCATGCTTTCAAGATTTGCATGTAAATGAACTCATGATTATGCATATGTATATGACACTTACCCATGTGTTAAAATATTCTATTTTGATCTTACTGCATACATTTTTTTAAATATTGTTTTGGGCGATTTGTAAAATGACCCGGTCAAACAGACCTATTATCCGGTATGAATCGCTTTAAATGTTCTCAAATGATGTCTATTTCATAACCTAAAAAGTATTGGGAAGTTATACTCACCAATAAACTTTTATTCTGGACTGTCACTATTCACTTGAATAGAACTCCCATTCTTGGATAGGAACTCCAACGGAGTTCCATATAATTCAAAGTAGCCTGAGGTACATATATATATAAGCTAGCAACTGTCATTAGTAATAAGTGCTTCTCCAAAATAAGTGTTTCCAAAAGAATGCCTAAACGAAAACTTACTGATTATTCAGTGATATTGGGAACCTTGTCTAATGTGTTTATTACTGCCATGCTTACTGCAATGCTGTAAAATGCCTTGAGGTAGTAAACCATGAGGTAGGACTCATTGTGGTTACTCAATAGGACTCCTTTTACGGTGGCCATACTGTAGCTGTGTAATATACCTACAAAATAATCAGTATGCTGCTAATCATGCAGGGCTCAAACTAAACATTTTTAACAGATGGATCATTTAAAATAAATAAATAGTCATGTGTGGCTAATTCCCATGGATGTAGACGATAGCTCATGAGCATTGAATCTTAATGCCTCGTTAAATTTTCAGTGGCCATATTTTGAAAATGAAATACTCTGTCTCAATCCAAATCATAACTATTGAGTGACCCCGAATGCTAATGTTCCATGATTTACACAAGTATGAAACCTACTACAACATACATATGGGTAAATTAATTTACTAGCAGCGTTTTTTGCAACCATGTTCAAATACGTGTTGCCACATTATTAATCCAAATTGTTACAATTCGGTGATGCATAACTCTAAAGTCCACTGTTAATGTGAGCCCAAAGTTAATTTAATTATAAATGGGAACAATTTGACAAAATACACATTACGTTTGTGTATATTTGTGAGTTCAAATGTATATTGAAGACCCGCTTTCACTGGAGCACTTAACTGATTAAATGATTGCTTATCGACTTGTCATGTGTAGTTTAGAGAAGGGCTATTTCTGATGATTACTGCTCTTTTGTGTGAATTTAAAAAAAACGAACCAAACTCCTTATTACTCCAGTCTTATACACAGATCCTTCAAAATCCAAACCTCTACCTGCTTCTCACGATCATGGTATATACAGAGGAAATACGCAAAAATATACACAAAAATGTAGATTATTAGTCATGATCTTGTGCATACAAATAATACATATTACATGTTTGTTTTAAAGAAATTGTATCAACATGTCCACATATATTGATATGACTGGCAGTGTCCACTTCCTACTCCGTTTATTGAATCATATAATCATGAGTGCATTTACATGCAAATCATGAAAGTAGGAATGTATTTAACAACATTATTTTCTTTTGTTTTGTAGAACAAATAAACTCCTGATGAAGGACCTATGGTCCGAAAAGCAGTAAAGATTTTTTTGTTAAGGATCATTTTATGTTTGATTTGCACATGATACAGGATAAAAAAAGTGAAGATTATTAAAATGAAGAACATCATTGAAATGAATGAGATTGACTGAGTAAAAGTGAGACAAGCACTTTGAATATCATTTGACCAACAAGTTTTTACCACATGAAGTGCGGGAAGAGACAATATACCTGGTTTGGTACAGTGCATTGATGGAGATTTGCATTTCTCTCATTTACGTCTAGGGTTGCATAATTGCATTCTACCCATCACCTTTGTGTTTTCTTCAGTGCTTAATTGTGTTAATAGACACAATAGCAATATTTTAGGTTAAATATATTTGGAAATGTCTGTGGTATTCGGAACCAGGAAAAGTTATGGAAAACTCTGCAGGAGAGGGATTGGTACACTTATATTCTTATACATATATTTTTTTTAATTTTTGATGGATACTTGTAATTGAAGAATCCTGACCTTTCAAATGCTCCCAGATGCCCGACGGATTCTGGAAATTCTTCCTGCCATAGCACCATCGGACACCATAGCTACACTGTCCCAACTGTGGAATGACAACATGGAGCACTGTGTGCTGATGTCAGTTCCTTTTTTCCAAACTCAAACACATTTCTAAAGAGTCAGCTTTCAACGTTTTGGTGTGTTTTCTTCAAAACTCTTCTCATGAAAGCGTGCACAGCGGTTTCCCCCTAAAACAACTGGGTTTAAGATGTGCTGTGTTTGTAAGAAGAAGATGTTAGTCATGGACCATCACTATGTGCCTTTGCATGACTCGATGAACTGTAACAAATGCTATGTGATGGATCTCAAGGCCAAAATGGAGTTCAAAGTCAAGTTCGATGTTCGCAAACATAACACAGTCTCGACCCTGTTCCCACCTTCAGTCCCAATCACCGTCCCCAGATAAGTCCAAGCCAAGGTTGGAAGATAAGTCACAGCAAAAGCATAGGAAGCACAATCAGGATTAATGTCTCACGTTCACTGGAAAAGTTGCACAGGTGGCACTCAAAAGCTCCAACTCCAGCACCATCCACCAACTCATCCCCAATTCTGAGACTGGAGCTGGTTCACCCTGTATTGCACTCGTCATTGTGAACTGCACTGCCTTTTTCGCTGTGTTGCATCCGTTTAAGGAGGATGACAAATTGCGCTAGGTGAATCCTGAGTGGGCCTGGAAAAAGGAGCACCAGTCTTTGTCCGATTTGTCAGTGTAAAGAAGGGAAAGGTGGAGAAGAATGAGGCCTTATCAAGATGGATTGACTTATCCATTATGCTATGCTTTTCTCTGGCCGACCTGCTACATGGGCAACTGTCTGTACCTTTTCTAAGCATTACGTTATCAACTCTCAGGCCCACCAGAAGGAGAGTTACCATAGAAAAGTAAGTGGTCCTTCTGTGCAATATATTTAGGTTGCCAAATTTGGTGGAGACAATGTATTTGTAAATGGACACAGGATTAACTGACCCTAATGCCAGACATTAGAAGCAAACATATTCTTTGCCATCATATAAATTCTCTGAAACTTTCAATTAGAATGCATGGTTAACAATTGATTAGACTGCCCTCTCATATTTACTGTATAGACCACCAAATAATTCACCACTAGGTATTAGGACAGATGGTATTAATCACACCCCAATAGTCTACACTTCCTCACACAGTTCCTATTAAAGCAGGCACTAAATGAAGCAATTTGCAGTGGGATTCTTCAACACAGATCAGAAAATAGGTGACTTGTCCGCTGTAACACAATTTCTGTCACCTTATCAAGGATACCACCATCTTAGGTAGAAGGAGTACTGCAACTCCTAGGCAGAGGATGCTCATCCCAAAAAAGACATACATGATTTGCAATCATTCTTAAGTGTAGTGGGTACATCCACTTTAGCCACACCCTCTGGAGTAGCATCCAAACCAATGATGTCATACAAATTCTGCAGAGTCTCTCCCATTTCCTCTCCATCTTCCTACCAACCAGTATAATAATAATGTTAGTATCATAATGAGATAAACTGTCATCTTTCCAGTTTGCATGTATCATATGTGACTTTGGTGTTGGCAACAAAGAAAGTACCAGTGTCTCTGATCTACACTACAGAAGCCCCTCTGTAAGAGAAATGCATGTGAAAAGAGGTAGGCGGGTGATACCTACAAAACCAGTTGAACAAAGGCACTGTTTATTCAGTCTCTAATTGCATGGAGAGGTGGGTCAGTGTGATGATTTCCTCAAGTTTTCTTACTCATTGTTTTGGTTGCTGTTTGAGTAGAAGGTGAGTGACCCAGCTCAAAACAATTTACCAGCACTAAACACTATTATTATTTATTGCCCAGAACAAAATGTAAAGAAGACTGTAGTAGTTAGTACATAATAATAACTAAAAAGTAAGATAGTATAAAAAGAAAATCACAACATGGCTTAGAATTAAAGAATCAGCCAGCCAAAGTAAAACATTTTCTTTCACCTGAAATGGGTGGTTATAAAAAAGAAGGGAAGCTAAGATATGTGTTAATGTTTCAAAGAGTGTCTTGGTAGGAAGTTCCCTAGGGACAAGTCATCTAGAACAAAAACTTTGAACAACAGTGAAACCAAGTGCTTTTGATTTAAAATATTTTAAAGGATAAGTGTTCATTTCTAAATGTTGGCGATGTTTATTTAATTGCATAGATGATGTAACCTATCACAAGAGTGCAGCAGAAGCCCTACTGTCTAGACAATGTTGGGGTGATTGCCTAGAAACCCTAATAAAATATGAACAATGGCAGTTGTCCTGGTGTATCATAAAATACTATATATGGATGAATATGTAATTTACATTGTGCAAACCTAGTCAAAAGGCAGCGTTGAGTCTACAAGTGATATGAGAGGTCGCTGGGTTTTGGAAGAAAAAGTGAAATGGTACTGCACTGTGACGTTTTGTTTTGTAAATAAGTGCATCTTCAATTCTTTCCTAAATTGGAACAGTACTGGAGCGGGCATGATGGACACAGAAGCATTCTTTATTTAAATCAACTTTTGTGATGAGATTTTTAAAAGGTTTGCACAGTTACTGCTGCCGAAAACCTTTGTGATGCCTCAGTTGGACTTGAATCTATTCAACAATTTTTGGAAGTGCACCTTTTTTGAGTCTCTGCACAGTTGTCCATTGAGACTTCTGACGGTGAAAACCATCTTTCTCACCGCCATAACATTGGCTAGACGTGTGACCGAGCTGCAAGCTCTTTCTGTCAACCCACATTACACAACGTTCTTTCCAGATTAAGTTGATGTTAAAGACCCTGGCTTCCTTTTAAACAAAAATGGTCACTTCACTTCATGTCAGGCTGACTGTCACACTTCCTAAGGAGGAAAAGTGACTAGAGCATTTGGACCCTAAACGGGCACTACGTTTTTATATTGATCATACCATAGAACATCAGCAAACGATCCTCTCTTTGTAGGGTTTATGTGGAGCAGAGAAAGGCACAGCAATGCAAAATTGGAGCATTTCTCGATGGATTGTTCCCTGCATAAAAATCTGCTATTCACTACCTAAGAAGCAGCACAAGAAGACTTATGGGCTCATTTCACCAAGCCAAAGTGATATGCTGGCATGTGGAGTGCCTGTCCTGTATCATAGGGACACACGTTCATGAAGCACTACTGTCTCGACAGTCAGGTCTGTTGAAAGGGACATTTTTGTCCACTCAGTCCTGCAGGGCTTTTTGGTCTGCGCCAATAAACAAACCAACCACCTTTAGAGATACTGCTCTGGTATATGTTCACATGGTAGGGACTCTCTCTAATATCAGATTCCTCATCAACCCACCCTCTTTCCCGTACTGTGAACTGAATTTTTGTTCCATCTAAAAAGTTCCCAATTTAGAGCTTTACACACTGGTCAGGCCAATTTGTCAGGGGTTCTGCGTCTGAGGACGGATCCAGTCTGACACTTGAGGAATATTCACAAGGTGAAGAATCTGCGGTTAGAGAGATTATCCACCTGAAAGACAGTTACCGAATGTAATTGCTTCTTCCATGCACTAGTTCAGGTACAATTTCCTCTTCCGGTACATTCAGGCAGAAAGACACAGATGAAGGAGAGAAAATCTGTCCCTAGATCTCTGATATAAATTTGATGAAAGTCTGAATCTGTGGCTCAGATAAAGCAGGATGATCTGGTTTAAATCTCCATTTTCTAACCTCACCTATCTCCATCTTCTCTAGAAGTATGATGGTGCTTAGATGAGTGCTCATGAGGCTCCATCAACTCAATCTTCACAAACCACACTGACATAATCTTTCCTGCTTTTTATATATGTGTTGAGTGACAAAAGCTCTGGCCAATTGAAATCAGAACAGATATAAAAGAAGCACTATGTAGTCTCTCTGGCTGTATAGAAGACAGAGAGTGGAAGACTGCAGACATACATCTTTAATATGGGCGTCAAAGGACCTGACCTCAGTAAAACAAACAGAAAAAAGTAACTTTTTTATAGAGCCAAAGCCTTAATCCAGAAAATTATATATGTCTGTCAGCAAACGTTCATTTAGTAAACAAATAATTTCCATTACATGTACTACTGAAAAATGGAGGGACTTCTAGTAGGAATTTATTGGACCAGTTGTTCCGGATTCTTCAGAAGTCGGGGCAGGAGAGGTTATGGCATGAAGGCATACAGGAATGCTGATCTTCACTCTAGATGGGAAGGCGTCTCTGTGCGAGAGCAGCTTTGGAAACTTCAACATGCAGAAATGCTGACATTGTGCACTCTTGGTAGTGGGGAAAATATCAAGCCTGGGTTCTTCCCATTGCTGGAAGACGACCAGTGTGACCATCAGGTGTAACTGCTATTCATGATCAACTAGGCCCCTGCAGTTGAGTTTGTCCACCCTGGTGTTTAAAGATCCCGCCAGGTGGTACCCCACTAGAGACATTCCTTGGCATTCCATCCCCTTCCAGAGAGGCAAAGTCTTCTGGCACAAGACCATTATAGTCTGATCTCCACCTCTCCCAGATGTCCTCCAATGGAGAAATTATACATCTGTGACCACCATCAGATCTTGGTAGGGTAAGGAGAGCGGACTGCCATTGATTAAATCATTGCCCAGTGGCCACTACTGCAGGTCTTTTGCAGTCTCCTCCGAAATCTGCATACAATCTGACAAATTCCCCTGATGATGTGCCTACTGGAATTTGTGGTCCCACTGCAGAGCCGGCATGTGCCACCTAGTTTTTGTGGCAAGCATGATTCAAGAAGCCAACAATACTAGGAGCCTCACAGCCATATTTATTTATTTATTTATATAATTTATAGAGCGCACTGCAACCCTACGGGCATCCTGGCACTTTGGAGAAGGTGCAACTAAGAAGTGATCAGCAAGGGGCAGGATGGAGGAATGACATGTTGCTCCTAGGGTAGTTATACTTTAGGGAAGAGCCAGGTCTTGACCTTTTTGCGGAAAGGCAGCAGTTCACTGGTTTTCCTAATCGCAATTGGAAGGCTATTCCAGAGGTGGGCTGCTGCTATGCTAAAGGCTCTGCCACCATGGGTTGCTTTCCGGATTCTAGGTATTCTGATAAGGTTAGTGGATGAGGAGCGAAGGGCCCGTGTGGGCTCGTACGACTGGAACTTGTTTTGTAGTGGTTTAGGACCCTGACCGTGTACTGCTTTAAAAACAGTACATAGAGATTTAAAGAGGATCCTCTGGCACGGGCAGCCAGTGTAAGTCGGCCAGTGCTAAAGTAGTGGAGGATCGGCGGGCTCGTGAGAGTGCCAGTTTGGCTGCTGCCGCCTGGATACTCTGGAGTCTGGAAATCAGATATGCAGGGGATTCCAGTAGCAGAGCGTTGCAGTAATCCAGGCGGCTAAGAATGGTGCTCCTGACTACCGTTGCTCTAGTCTGTGCTGGAAGAAGAGGCAGCAGCTTTCGGAGGCCCCGCATTAGGGTGAAGAAGCTGCTCACCTGTTTATTAACGTTGGTCTCCAGGTTTAAGTTCTCATTGAAGCTGACCCCCAAACTCCGCACCGTTTTTACTGGTGTCAGTGGTCCATCTGAGGCTAAAGGCCAGAAGTCTGCAGGCAGGCTTCTGGCAATTCTCCCCACTTTACATTGCATGATCTCTGTTTTTCTGCTATTAAATTGTAGCGAGTTTCTTTTTAACCATGTTGCCATTTCCTGCATGCAGGTGTGGAAGGTCTCAAGTGATTCTGCATGGGCGCCATTAAGGGAGATCATCAGCTGCGTGTCATCCGCGTAGTTGATCACGCTACTATCATAGGCCTTGATGATGCCCATCAGGGGTTGCATGTAGGCATTAAAAAGGATGGGCCTGATGGCGGACCCCTGTGGGACCCCATGTGGGACTTTGGCAAATTCAGACCGGTATGGAGGGAGTGCCACTGCCTGCCATCTATCTGCCAGGTACGAGCGCAGCCAGTTGAGCGCCGTTCCTTTTACTCCAAAGGTTTCCAGCCTTGTCAGTAGGATGTCATGGCTCACCGTGTCGAACGCGGCGGACAGGTCCAGCAGAATTAGAATTGCTGATTCACCCCTGTCCGCCCTCATTCGCAGGTTGTCCAGGACCATCAACAGAGCTGACTCGGTCCCATGGGCTGGTCTAAACCCAAATTGCTCCTCTTCTAAGATGTTGTTTGTCTCCAAGAAGAGGGACAGGGGGTAAACATCGTTTACAACGATGTTTTCACAACGCGGTACCTTTACACCGCGGCTGTGACAACGCAAGTCGTTACCACGACTTGCGCTGGAGGGTGCTCAAGGTCTAAAAATAGTTAATTTACTATCCTAACACCTTCCCTAGGGTCCACGGGGACTGGTGTTAGAATAGTAAATTAAACTATTCGAAATCCGCGCCCCCCCAACGCAAGTCGTGGTAACGACTTGCGTTGTCACGGCCGCGTTGTAAAGGTATGCGTTGTGACGGTACGCGTTGTACCGTCATATATCCGGGACAGGGACCTACTAACCAGTCGTTCCGTGATCTTAATTGGGTACGGCAGGAGCGAGATGGGTCGGTAATTCTTGTGGCAACTGGGGTCAAGATTTGGTTTCTTTAGCAGAGGTGTAATAACCGCCTGTTTCCATTCCATCGGTACAATGCCTGTGCAGAGGGATTGACCACATAGCTGTCGGAGTAAGGGAAAGAATTCAGCCCCGAGTTCCTTTACAACTTTGTGGGGTAGAGGGTCCAACGGGGATCCAGAGTGTGGAAAAGTAAATTTTGCCATGTTCTGTGTCCCTACGTGTAATCCATCATATGTTATGTGTGCATGATTAAATATGCATATGTATTCCCCATGTTCGATTCAAGACGCAATTACAGTAGTGTCCACCTCTAGTATGTCAGTTCCAGTTCTCGTGAATACTACGAATATCAGGCCTATGTAAAACTACGTTGCCACGCTTCTCAGTGTGCACGTTATTTCCATTATAAAGTCCCCATTTCTAGGCCTCAAAAGGGCCTGGACACCAGATTCAGCTCCTGTCTCCTGAAGCCTCGCTGAGGAGCGATACAGCCCCCACCTGTATCCTCGACCCTTCACTTACTTCCTGCCTCGCAATGCCCGGTTCAGCCTGGCTCTGCCTCTGAGTCTGCCAAGAGTATGTTATAGTTTCAGTTATCAGTTCAGTCCTCCTCCTCTGCATTCCTAAGCTACTGAACCGCATCAATAGTTTCCGTCATTGTCTAGCCTATACGGCTCCACGTTTAGAGAAATACTGCATTTAATGGTCATTTAATATTCCTCATCACGCACTACATGTAGAATAATGCATGGTCCAGTCTTAGTGTCTGTCAGCCTTTCCCCTCCTGACTTCTAGTTTATATCAACATGTTCTCTAAACATCAGATACTAGATATTGCTTAGGTACATGTCGCTCTGACTCTCCAGACTTCAGTCTCTGCTCCTAGCACAGAGTTCGAAGCCCCCAGCTTCTCCTAGTGATACGTCATCGCCAGTTTGCGCGCACCACCAGGTTAGAGGTCCCGGCTCCTTAGGTAGCCCCCTCCATGGTTTCCGCCCCATTCATGACATATTCTGTTACGTTTGCATCACATGTCTATGTATACGCCCTGTTACACCCACTTTCACCCTTATCTTTCGCGACTGCTATTGACCACACCCACTGCTCCGCCTACTGTAATTCACTGTAATGCAACTGTTTTCGTATATATATGTTGTACATTGTTATTAAAGTTAGCGTGCTCCTTGTCCCGATTCCGCCCCCGGCAGCGCTGCCATCCTATTCCTGTGCAGGTTGTCCTGTTCCTGTCCTTTATGCTGTAATAAACCTGCGAAACTCCTACTACCTCGAATCTTGACTCTTATTTATTGAGCTATCTGTTATTCATTTATACATTCAAAAATAGGGTATTATTTATTTATTTACCACATAATGGCGCCCGAATAGGGACTTGCCCTTTCCACATGCGCCGGTGAAGCCACGCCGGCCCCCTGACCCTCTGCAGCCGTGACGGAACCATACCGTGCACGTGCAGATATTTCTGCTTCAAGTATCCCTCAGGCCCACGGAGGAGACGGAGGAGGCGGTCCAGCATCCAGACGAGGCGGTGGAGGAACGCGGCGAGTCCCGACCAGAGCCCAAGCCGAGAGTCCAAGATCCGAGGTATCCGGAGGTCCACCCGTAACAGAAGTCCGAAGTTCGTCCGTCCGGCGTTCAAGCAGTCCAGTCCAGTCCGAGGCCTTCCGTTCTTGCTGCCCGGTGAGTACCATTACTGGGGTAGTATCTAGACAGGGTCAATCAAATTGACTCTGGTCCGTGGGTTGGTGGTACCCAGACACACAAACGAAGTGTCCACTTCGGTGGATGCGGGTCCTGACGTGTCTCTTTTTATGAGACCGGTAAGTTTCGTACTGTTTCAGCAGTGCATCTAGTCTCTGTTCTAGTCAGTTCTGTTCTCGAGAAAATTTATGTATTCTGTTTCCTGTATTCCGTATTCCAGGTGGTATTCTGTTCGAACTGTTATTCATAATGTTCTTCATGTATTTTAATGTCGTGGAATGAGTGCGAAGTAATTATCGTGTTTATTGTGTATTGTATTGTGTCTAGATTATAGTCTAGTCATGCCTTTGTTTTCTAAGTTACGTCAGTTAAAAACCAGAAAGGGTCTGCTGGAAGCAGCAGTTCCTGTCCCGCCTAGGGACAGTCCAGGTCATTTTATGTATCAGAAGCATGGCATAAGCGCCATACTGTATCTAGATTTATGGGTAGAGTATACCAAACAGTTAGAAGAAAAGTATAGATGGCCCGTATCGGGTACATGGGATGCCGAGTGCATCATGCGAGTAGAAGAGGCATTATGGAAAAAGAAAGCCAGACAGTCACAGAAAGATGCCATCGAGTTATGGCGCAAAGAAGCTCATAAAAGAACCGAAAAAGAAATCAGAAAGTCAGAATTAAGTAGAGAATCCTTGGAACGAGCACAAGAAAAAGAATTAATCGAGATAGGTGAACGAGTTAGAACTGAACAATCAGACAGACAGAGGAATGCCCTCATTAGGGGTATGTATCCTCTCCTTGCCGAGGGCTTGCCAAAAGCGACCCCAGAGGCATCCAGTAATTTCCCGCCACCATTAGTTCCGACCAAGTTACGTCACAAACAGACCGCAGCTGATATTTTTATTTCGTCCTATTTGGACGACACAGTCCCAGAATATGCAAATCCTGTTCGCGCTCCGCCAGTCCCTGTAAATCAGGCACTTCCCGCTCCTCCAGACACCGGAGTACCTGTTACGGTACCCCCGGTCCAGCCCGCCATACAAGTCCAGCCCGCAGTTCCATTTCCCACCCTGCCAGGACGAAAAGCATCAGTTGATGATTCTAGTTTAGGGGCCGCAGGAGGCGGTCTTCCTCAAACCCCGCCGCCACACAAGCGTTTAACGGCAGCCGAGTTACATATGCAAGCGTCAAAACGTACGCCCAGACTGTCTGTTGCAGAAATAAGAAAATCCCTTGCCGAATGCTGTTATGACCCAGTCCCAGGTGAAGATGATATGGTTTTATATTCATTACGCGTAAGAAATGTGGCCGAGTATCTAGTCACCCTACCAGATATGAAGGAAGATCTAGACAGAATATATCGTTTCATCCGTACAGGGGAAGATCCAGAAAGTATTAGTGATGTCATGTCCCAAAGGAAAGCTGAGACCCAGCTCATGATATTAAAGTTTCTGATTAATTGTCTAATAAGAGAACAAGATTACCCGTCCAAAAATCAGGCCGAAATGAAAGCTCTGATGAAGTGGAGTAATAGTATAGCCGAGGGTAAGCACAAGACTATCGGTGCTATGGAGAGTATGTACAAGAAAATCCGTAAAGAAATAATAAGGTTACACGATCAACGTAAAGCAGCACAAGTAAGCGAGAAAGAAAGTAACTCTGATACTGAAGAGGTAGAGGACGAAAATTCCGCCAGAATAGCGTATGTAGGAAAACCTAGATTTCCAGATCGCCATTTACGCCTAGAACACAAGTCTATTTTTCATCATCCAGCACCAGAACAAGGTTCTCTAGAACAAGTGTTTCAAGCTACCGATCACATTCTGAAATCACGAATCGGTTACAGTGAGTTAAGTACTATGCATGAACAAGAACTAGCCCGATCAGCAGTCCGATGGATTACTGATTCTACCACTTTTCCAGACGAAATAGTGGCACAGATGTTTCTGAAATTGCCCCCAGCCGAGCAGCGACTGGTGGGTATGTATATGATCCAGCACCTCATTACTCTGTATGAGGGTCAACATTCTGATCCAGGTCCGTTACATGATATCCTGAACGAGTTACTCCAGTATAGATGGAGAGGTCTAGGTACCGATTTAATTAGTGTCATTCTAGAACAGCGCCACAAATATAGAACGTTTCTGAACCCGCATTTTGTTCATGTCTCACCCCCAGAAAGTAAACCATTTTACATAGACAGACAGAATCCGTTACGAGAAGTCCACCCAGTTAGAGGAACGGGTGGCGAAATGCAGCGAGTGTTTGTATACACTCCGATTACAAAGATGGAACTTCTAGAGATGAAGAAATTAATTCCCTGTCATGATAAAGATCCAGCAGGGTTCCATAGAGAATTAAAAGACATGCTCCGTATGGGAGAATACACGTATCCGGATATAATTAAAATGTTAAAGGTTCTGTTGCCCGCAGGGGTGTATGAAAAGCTCAAGGAAAAAGAATGGGAGGTGGGAGAGAAAAAGATCGATTGGGCAGTTCTAGAAGCTGAAGACAAGGCACGAGTACCAGGTACCGGTCTCGGAGATAAATGTAAAGAATTACCTGAATTATTGATTCAAGTTTTACCCAGACTATTAACAACTAAAAAGGAAGACTGGGATGCAATCTCAGCCTGTAAACAGAAACAAGACGAAGATATTAGTGATTTTTATTCTAGATTTGAGAAATGTTTTAGCATCAACAGTGGCCTCAAGACAAGTAGTGAGTCATACCCTCACCTTTTTGTTACTAAATTAGTCGAGAATTCAAGTCCACCGATTAAAAATCGAGTTCTGAAAGTCGAAAGTACCTGGCAAGCTAATACCCCGTCCCAGATGTTGCAGATGCTCCAGTACCACCAGAATAGGATCAGGGAAGAACAAGAACACGAGAGAAAACGTATGAAAGACACAAAAATGAAAGTACTAGTTGCACAATCTGTTCCTCAAGACAGTCAGAAGAGGGGTCCGAATCAAGCCAGTCATCCTGCAGCTCCCGTTAAAGGGAACTGCAATTATTGTAAACAACCAGGTCATTTTATAAACGAGTGTGCAGTTCTGAAACACAACATAGCTACCGGTAAGACTAAAGAAAGACCACGTCCGCCTAGACAAGAACAAGTTTCACAGATTCCTCAGCCACAGAATGCGCCACAGACAGTTACAGCTCCGCAGCCTATCGCTGCAACACAGCACGTCACACAGCAGATGTACCAGTATGCACAGTCTGAGTATCCAGAGTACCAACAGTATTCATGAAACAGCCTAGAGAGGGAGGTAGGCTTGCCTCTCATCGAGATACCTGTAGATCAAGAAGGTCCCTATGTTCACAGTCAAGTATTAGGGAAAGATAGAAAGTTTTTGATTGATACAGGGGCAAGTAGGACCACAATTAGTCACGCCGAAGTTCCAGGGGCTCCGCTCTCAGGCTCAAGAAATGTTTCCCTTGGATTTTCAGGAAAACCTATCGTAAATGAAATTTCAAAGCCAGTTACTCTAGAAGTAGGTCCATTGTCCCGTACCACTGATCTGTTACTTACTAAGTCATGTCCAGAAAACCTATTAGGCATTAAAACACTGAAAGAATTAGGTGCAGTTATATGCTGTTCCCCAGAGGGAATACGATTGTTCCTACGTGACTTTAAGGGTCACTATGTATTACGAGATTTTGATTCAAGACTGTCTAATGTTCCACAGCACTTATGGGCGCAAGGTCCAACTGATGTAGGTTACATGCAAATCACACCCCATCGTGTGACTATCAAGCCAGGTGTAGTGTTACCACGAATCAGGCAGTACAGATTGCCACCTGAGGCTGTAGCAGCCTTATCCAAAATTATTGACGAGCTCATTGCTCAAGGAGTGGTTGTAGAAACTGACTCCAATGTATGCAATTCTCCGATCATTCCAGTCATGAAACGTACTGATCCAAATGCACCCCCAGTATATCGATTAGTGATTGACCTACGAGAGCTTAATAAGTGTATTATTCCCCAGTACCCAGTTGTCCCAGATATCTCTTCCCTATTAACAGCCATTGATTCCGAAGCCACATTCTTTACTGTAATCGACCTCAAGAACGCGTTTTTCAGTGTCCCCATTCATCCAGACAGCCAGTTTCTTTTCGGATTCTGTTTACATGGAAGGAGCTATATGTTCACACGAGCTCCTCAAGGTTTCACAGAAAGTCCTAGTATTTACAGTCAAGCACTCAAGAGACAACTAGACAACATTCACATGCCAACTGACACTGCCCTGCTCCAATATGTCGATGATCTACTGATCACAGCCCGTTCTGAACGTGCTTGCGAGCGAGCATCCCTTACAGTCTTGTATTTCCTAGCCGAGATGGGGCACAAGGTGTCCCCTTCTAAGCTTCAATTCTGTGTCCAGCAAGTGGTCTACTTAGGACACTTACTGTCCAAGAGGGGTAGGCAGTTGACACCAGACCGTATCCAGTTAATAGCGAGTCTTCCTCAGCCCAAGACCCAGAAGGAGGTACGTGCTTTTATTGGCCTTACTTCATATTGCAGACAATGGATTCCTCAGTATGCATTTCTAGCTAAACCACTGATACAGTTAACGACACAGGAGGCAGCCGTATCGACTGTTCTCCCTTGGACATCTGAACATACACTCAGTTTCAATGAGTTAAAGAAAGCCCTATGTCAAGCTCCAGTCCTAGCTACACCGAACTACAGTAAGCCTTTTACACTTTTCGTTACTGAACGCGAAGGTACAGCATTATCTGTTCTTACACAAGATCAAGCAGGACAATACAAGCCATGTGCTTATTTTTCGAGCACATTAGATCCTGTAGCCCAGGCTCTGCCTGCGTGCCTCAAGTCAGTTGCAGCCACAGCACTAGCTATCAGACAAAGTGATTCCATAGTCTTAGGACATTCCTTGACAGTACAAGTTCCACACTCCGTGGAAGTTCTTTTAAACCGAACACAGACTCAGCACTTGACAATTGCACGTTTAACAGGTTATGAATTGACACTGTTCCAGCCACACATAGAAATCAGACGCTGCAACGTCCTGAACCCTGCTACACTGTTACCATCAGTCACTTCAGATCCAGCCACACATGATTGCGTGGAAGTAGTTAACATTACGACAAAGCCAAGACAAGATCTGACAGATATTCCGTTACCAGACCCCGACCTGACACTTTATGTGGATGGTTCATGTATGAGAACAAGTACAGGAGAACTAGTATGACTGACACTGAAGTTATTGAGACACACCGTATTGACACCCTGTCCGCTCAAGCAGCAGAGCTAGTTGCTCTGACACAAGCCTGCATACACGCCAAGAACCGGAAAGTTAATGTTTATACAGATTCACGCTACGCATTTGGAGTTGTACACGACTTCGGAGTGCTCTGGCAGGAGAGAGGTTTCATGACTTCTCATGGAACCAAGATTCAGCATGGTCTCCTTATTCAAGCTCTGTTAGATGCCATACATTTACCGACATCTATCGCTATCATGAAGTGCAAAGCACATACGAAAGTTACTGACACCATTTCTCAAGGTAACGATCTAGCAGATCGCACAGCCAAGCTTACAGCACAGACTCCAGACATTCCAGTTAACATAACACACACTCCAGATCCGACTACATGCATGACAGTTAAGGACCCTACTCAAGATGTCATAGATATCCAGTTACACGCTACTCCCGATGAAATCAAGAAATGGTCCGAACAAGGAGGGGTCCAGACAGATCAAGGATGGTTAACGAAGGGTAGAGCCACATGGTTTCTCCCCGACTCCATGGTTCAAGTCATTATTAATACCGCACATAGTCCAGCACATTTAGGAGAAAAAGCTATGTTAGACAGTATCCAGAACATTTGGTTCAACAAGCATTTACGAGCTGCAGCCAAGCAGAAAGTCCGTACCTGTATGATATGTTGTCAGTTTAATCCAGGTAAAAGTGTCCCGGTGGAACAAGGTGGATTCCAGCCCCCTGACCACCCTTTTGAAGTCCTCCAGATGGATTATATTCAGATGGAGCGATGTCGAGGTTTCAAGTATGTCCTTGTAGTTGTATGCGCTTTGTCCAGGTGGACAGAAGCATATCCAGTCCCAGATTACACAGCCGCGACCACTGCCAAGCAGTTGGTTCGTGAGTTCTTCCCTCGTTATGGACTCCCTAGAGTCGTATATTCTGACAACGGCCAGCCATTCTCATCTGAGTTGATGAAGCATGTTTCCCTTTTGTTAGGGTACCAGTGGAAGTTCCATTGTGTACGCCATCCTGAAGCAGCCGGTCTCGTAGAGAGACATAACCAGACTCTGAAAATCCGAATCGCCAAAGTATGTAAAGAAAAAGGTGTGGACTGGCTGGTAGCTCTGCCAGTTGCCTTGTTCTATATGCGCATGGTCGCACATTCCAGATCAGGTCTGTCCCCGTATGAGGTCGTTTTCGGCCGCCCCCCAAATATGTGGGGTACTCCTAGACCCCGAAGTATTACCGATGTTTCAAGTAATATGCTGACAGATTACCTAGCTTCCTTGATGTCTGCCCTCAACTCATGTCGTTCACAGGTTGCCGCCGCATTTCCAGACAATACCGAGGTGGCACCGCATGAAATCGTTCCAGGATCCATGGTGTTGGTGAGAAATTTCGACAGATCAAGTCCGCTGGAGCCCCGCTGGAAGGAGCCCCGACAGGTCCTCCTCACCACCCGTACAGCCGTGAAGTTGGAGGGTCGCAAAGGCTGGGTGCACCTTTCTCATATAAAAAAGTTTTATGGACTGAAACCCGTCTCAAAGAACATTTCCCAGGATTTGAAGGATTGCCAAAGTATTGTTCTCAAGGACTGTCCCGCAAAAGACAATGTTACTACACCCCCCCTGTTAGAGAAAACTCCGCAACAGGAGTATAAGTTGAAACTCCGGTCTAGTAAAATAAGTCAGCCAGTTTGATTGTCTAAGTCCTCCCCTAGGTGAAACGGTTAGACTGTTTCTGACATGTATAAAATAGACCCCCATAGTGAGAGAGTTAGTCAAAACTCAATCCGATGTATCGTTTTTCTAAGTTTCATATTATTTCTCAGCATTATGATTTCCTGCACCAGTTATGCATTTTACCTGTATCTCCTAGTTCCTCATGTAAATATGTCTTCTAATGCTACTGTAGAGCACACGTTTAGTGACCTACCTCCTCATGAACTCTCTTACCGCCTCGCTATGCGAAATAATTCCTTTATCCGCATGTTACATTATTCACACCAGACCAGCAATGCCACAAATTGTTGGGTGTGTGTTCCAGACACCGAAGGGAGTTCTGCCACTTTTTCCTTATCCATTTTCACATAATGGTTCGTGTGGAGCATGGTCCACGTTAACGTCATCCTCAACAGATATGTCTTTTCTTAACAGTACATGTTTCCCAGACAAGCAAGGTCTCCCCCACAGAACAGGTTTAGATCTAGAAAATGAAGTGTATAATTTAGGTAACTATTCTTCGAATTTCATGGTCCTGAATGTCCAGTCTGATTCTACTCCAGACTTACCTGCTATTTCAGTATTACCAGTCAAAGGTGAATTATGTGTCCGAAATTATGGTTCTGTGCATGTAGGACATAGTGAATGTACTACTATTGTCAAGTATAGTGACAGTGGGAAATCTATTTTCAAAGCTTCACGTCATTCTTATTTTATTTGTGGTCAAACTGCATATGTTCGTCTGCCCCTCGATTGGGAGGGAACCTGTTACATTGCCTTCCTACTGCCACCAGTTTTCCTAGCCCCACCTGATTATCATAGAAACACACATCTAGTACACATTAGACATAGAAGGGAGTCCCCCATTGTCGACTATACTGAAACTGCTCTAGAACAGTATACAGATTTCAATAGAGGTTTCTTCTTCTTTATAGGACCTATCCAGAATAGTAAACTGATCCGTAGGTTAACAAGAACCCTTGAAGCTGTAGTAAATGAGACTGCCTCTGCTCTTGGTAACTTAACCGAAGAGCAATCTGCTATGAGATTTGTCGTTTTGCAAAATCGTCTCGTCCTTGACGTCATACTGGCCGATAGGGGCGGGGCCTGTAGAGTCATCGGATCTAGTTGCTGCATTTTCATTCCAAATAACGCGCCGTCTGTTTATTCAGCTATAACCAGACTCCATAAAATTGCCCATCTGTTACACCAAGATCCAGGCACCTGGACATGGTCCGGTTGGTTCTGGAATATAATTTCCGCATGGGGATGGAAAGTCTTGTCCTTTCTAGGTATTGCAGTAGCTATTATATTCAGCTGCTGCCTCTGTATACAATGTGGCCCTGCGATTTGCGGCATTTGTGCTACCTCTTGTATTCCTAGTCCCAAGCCCCGTTCTAAATCCCGTTCCAGGA
Source organism: Lissotriton helveticus (assembly GCF_964261635.1). Taxonomy (NCBI): domain Eukaryota; kingdom Metazoa; phylum Chordata; class Amphibia; order Caudata; family Salamandridae; genus Lissotriton; species Lissotriton helveticus. The sequence continues at coordinate 1,620,647,237 of NC_136068.1, read as the reverse complement.
TAATTCGAGACGAGCAAATGATACTGTATGAAATGATAGATGGTATCATGAATATTGATGTTTCCTGATGGAAACGTAGTGACAAGGAGGGAATGTGGAAAAGTAAATTTTGCCATGTTCTGTGTCCCTACGTGTAATCCATCATATGTTATGTGTGCATGATTAAATATGCATATGTATTCCCCATGTTCGATTCAAGACGCAATTACAGTAGTGTCCACCTCTAGTATGTCAGTTCCAGTTCTCGTGAATACTACGAATATCAGGCCTATGTAAAACTACGTTGCCACGCTTCTCAGTGTGCACGTTATTTCCATTATAAAGTCCCCATTTCTAGGCCTCAAAAGGGCCTGGACACCAGATTCAGCTCCTGTCTCCTGAAGCCTCGCTGAGGAGCGATACAGCCCCCACCTGTATCCTCGACCCTTCACTTACTTCCTGCCTCGCAATGCCCGGTTCAGCCTGGCTCTGCCTCTGAGTCTGCCAAGAGTATGTTATAGTTTCAGTTATCAGTTCAGTCCTCCTCCTCTGCATTCCTAAGCTACTGAACCGCATCAATAGTTTCCGTCATTGTCTAGCCTATACGGCTCCACGTTTAGAGAAATACTGCATTTAATGGTCATTTAATATTCCTCATCACGCACTACATGTAGAATAATGCATGGTCCAGTCTTAGTGTCTGTCAGCCTTTCCCCTCCTGACTTCTAGTTTATATCAACATGTTCTCTAAACATCAGATACTAGATATTGCTTAGGTACATGTCGCTCTGACTCTCCAGACTTCAGTCTCTGCTCCTAGCACAGAGTTCGAAGCCCCCAGCTTCTCCTAGTGATACGTCATCGCCAGTTTGCGCGCACCACCAGGTTAGAGGTCCCGGCTCCTTAGGTAGCCCCCTCCATGGTTTCCGCCCCATTCATGACATATTCTGTTACGTTTGCATCACATGTCTATGTATACGCCCTGTTACACCCACTTTCACCCTTATCTTTCGCGACTGCTATTGACCACACCCACTGCTCCGCCTACTGTAATTCACTGTAATGCAACTGTTTTCGTATATATATGTTGTACATTGTTATTAAAGTTAGCGTGCTCCTTGTCCCGATTCCGCCCCCGGCAGCGCTGCCATCCTATTCCTGTGCAGGTTGTCCTGTTCCTGTCCTTTATGCTGTAATAAACCTGCGAAACTCCTACTACCTCGAATCTTGACTCTTATTTATTGAGCTATCTGTTATTCATTTATACATTCAAAAATAGGGTATTATTTATTTATTTACCACAAGAGGAGATACTGAGGGCTATTTGAGCAAACTCTTTTTCTGGGGGGATTTCAAATTTGTCCAGGATGGCCCTTGGTGGTGAGTGCCTATCCATTCCTTCTCTCTTCTTCCCGCTGTCCCCACTGCTCTGGTGCTGTGCTATGGATGTGGGAGAGTCCTCCATACTCTCACTATTTTTAAGATTTTAACCCGGAAGAAGGAGGCCAGACCATCGCATAGCTCCTGGGAAGGTTTGATGTTGCTACTGGCGCAATTCGGGTGGGACATTTCTCTCACTATGTTAAAAATGTCTCGTGACTTAGTGCTTTTTAAAATAATGGCTGCAAAGTGTTCTGCTTTGGCTGTGGCAATCTCTTTTTTATATTTTGTTATTGATAGCCTCCAGAGTAGTCTATTCTGTTCTGAGTAGTCCCTCCTCCAGTGTCTTTCCGCCTTTTTGCAGGTGATTTTCTGATTTTTCAGTTTTTCCGTGTACCAGGGTGCGGAAGGGTTGCCTCTTTTCCTGATTACTTTCAGAGGGCCAATTTGATCAAGTTTCATGGTCACGTGTTCACAGAGTGAACGATAGTACACTGTAATCTCATTCTCCGGCTTAAAAAGGGCTTCTAGCTGAAAAAGGGCGTCCCCTCTTTCCCTTTTTTTTTAATAGTCCTTTCCAGTCACGGCTGATAAAGGTTCTGACCTGTTTGTCCCTAGGCCTTGCGTTACTCAGAGTGTGGACATTGAATGTTACTAAATAGTGATCTGACCATCCCACTGGTAGGGTTTTTTCCATGGATACAAGGTCCTCTTCTGCGAAGATTAGGTCTAAAATGTTGCCTTCCCTGTGTGTGGGAGTGGTTACCCATTGTTTTAGCCCTAAATTGGCACAGGATTGTGTGATGTAGTGGAAGGCTGTGTCTCGTTTGCCATTGGTCCATAGGTTAAAATCCCCCAACACTAGTAATCTGTTATGGGTAAGTGTCATGTTATTATTAACCCCGATCAGTTCCTGCTGTTGCATGGCATTGATGGCCCCCTGGTGGCCTGTAGCATACCAAGCCGGTAAGGCAGTGACCCGAGTCATATTTTATTGAGAATCCAAGGAGTTCTGCACAGGATACTTTGTCAATGTCTAACATAGCGATGTTTAGTTCTTCCCTGAAAATGACTCGCTCCTTAGGTCTGGGGTTGTGGAGAACCTTGTACCCCACTGGGCATGCCGGACCCAGCTCTGACTCGAGCCCAGCTACCGTCCATGTTTCAGTTAGAAACAGGACATCCAGGTTGCTGGACTCTATCAGTAGCTGTATCTCGGTTGCATGTTTGGGGGACTTTGAGTAAGCCACTTCTCAGCTCGCCCTTAGATCTATCTCCTTGTGCAGGCTGCGGTGCATTGTCTAGCAGGGTATGGCTGTTGGTGGCTTCCCTGGGTCGTGTGGACATCCCCTTTCCCGATATTATGGCCGGGTCAACTCTTGGTAATGAATTGAGTGGGAGAGGGTTTATATGTGGCAAACAGGTTAAGCAGTTTGGGCAGGGTTTCTTATCCTTGGATTTAATATTTGGTGCTAATCGTGGGCAGGTTGCATTACCTCCTAGCGGGTCGAGCATTACCAGTGCATCCCTGCTATATCTGTGAGTCACATTGCCTGTGGTGGATCGGGCAGGGGGGTGGCCCTGAGCCCGGGTCGAGCGCGGACGGGCGCAGACGTGCTTGCCTTCGGCGCGCCCGCTGTGCGGACGTGGCATGGTGTTCCCTTATGTCAGCCGGAGGCTGTCGAAGACTAGAGCGCTACCCCCAAAATGGCCGCCAAACTCGTGCCACAGAAAGTGAAGGTACGGTGATATTGCGTCTGCCAGGACTCCCTCCACACAAACAGCACAAGCTGCGGTGGACCGAGGAGATGCGGCGCTCAATACCAAGCGAGAGGGGGAGGTGGGTGAGTGCAAAGCAGTGCGTGTTTTTAAAAGTACAAGTAAGCTTATAAAATCAAGCGTTTTTCCAGGCGATTTCCAGATGCCTGTGATAGCGACTGCAATTTAAAATACTGAATGCTTCCAAATCAAGCGTTTGCACGCCTACAGGCGCACGAGTAACAAGGGCTATAGTCTGTCACCACGCATCCATCCACTTACGTGCTGCTCATGTCTCAGTTAGCAGCCATATCATAGACATAGGTTGAATGTTTGAGATCAAAGCCTGAATGTCTTGGACTCTTCACACAGGGAGGAAGAGCACAAAACGGTACCCCATCTGAAACAGCTCCAATAGATGGGAGCAACTGCGATTGAGTCATGTGTTACTCCGGCACTTTGACAGTGAGCTGAATTGTCTGTAAATAGCTGACGGCTGCGTGGGGTGAGCTTGCCTTCAGCAGGCAATCGTGAAGTCAAGGGAAGATTGCTACCCTCAACCTCTGAAGGTGTGCTACGATCACAGCCATCACTCTTGTGAACATCTGAAGGGCACTGATAAGGTCATTGGAGCGCACTGCAAACTGAAAATGCCCCTGGCCAACTGTGAACTGCATATAAAGCCTGTGGGCCTGAAGGAAGGAGATATGGAAATAAGAGTCCTGTAGGTTCAATGCCGCCTACCAGACTCCGGGGTCTAAGGCAGACAGGACCATAGGTCAACAGGAGAATTTTGAATTTTCCTTTAACAGAAAGACGTTGAGAGGGTGAAGATTGATACTAGAATGAAGGCCTCAGTCCTTCTTCGGCACATGGATGAAACAGAAGTAATATCCAGATCTTATAATGCCCGAAGGTCGTCTGTAACAGCCCGTAAAATAAGTAAAAAGAAATGTAGGAGACAAAAAGGGAAAGGCCCGTGTAAACCTAGCATTCTGTTACAATACGGGTTCTCCGCAAGGATAGATTCACACATTACTTAGTCAAAAATAATATCATCTTATTGGACATGTCATATTATTTAGCACATGCTACATATTGCACACATAATAACTCACTAGTACACCAAGATATAGGTTTACATGTGGAATGTTAAAAAAAATTAATATCAAATGTATTGATCATAATTCCATTAAAACTAAACTATTTTAAGCAGGCTTTTCCTTGTCGTGAATAGGTTGTTAAAGAAAGGGCGTCCACTTTACAATGTTATCATGTGGTCCTTATTTTAACACTGTGTTAAAATGGGCATGGGAGTAGGGGCTGTAAAGACAGATGACATTTACTGACCTGAAAGCAAGGCTCATAAAGGAGAAAATCAGCTTGACAAATGTTCCTATCAGTTTTGACTCACCAGGGGGCCAAGTGGGAGTATAGGCATTGGGATTTTTTGGGGATGTTGCATGAGAAAGGCTGGGTCGACTAGTGCAGGATGTTGGCGACGAGCAACATACCTATTAACCTGTGGACCTGAACATGGCTTCACCCAAGTGCCTAAAAGGGTGTCCGTAAAGGCCTCATTAAATAGCAGCGGAGTTTCTGATGGGAGCCTGACTTGGCTGAAGTACCTAAGTTACCAGATTAGTCGTGACCTCCATAGTGGGGAGCTGTAGGTAAAAGACTTATCCTGCCCTCCACATAACAACTGCAAAGGAGATGCTTTCTTCCACAAAATGTCCGGAGTAAGATACAAGGCTGGCATCTGGAGAAGTTTCCAGAACAACAGCATCCAGGAGTTCTTCATACTAGTCATTATCATGGTATTGTGAGATATAAGCTTCTCCTTCATCATAATTGTAATTTGCTAAAAGATTGTGAAAAGTCTGAGCCCTACTTTATAGTAAGTGCAAAGTGTCAGAATTGGATGGATTGCATATTGGTTGCATGCCAGTTGAGGGTGCCCACATGCCATTCCGCCATGACCTCGACGCCAGTCCGCCATGACCTCATTGAGGTCATGGCTGACTCTGCTCGGAATTGGAGTAATAGCACAATGGGCTATATCTCTTTCTCCAGCATCAGTTTTTATTCAAATTGAACTGAGGGGGTGGCGCCAGGATCAAAGTGGGCACCAAAGTCGGTGATGAACCTGATGACGGTAGTGAGGGCGGACCAACAAGCAGAAGTTTGACTGAGGACCCCGAAGATCCTGGGGCATGAAGGTGCATCAGGCAGAGCCAGTAAAGTGCAGAAAATGTGCAGCATGGTCTCTCTGGAGATCTTGACTGCTACTTTGCCAACAGATCAGGAAACACAAGGTGCGCTAGTAATAGAATCAACTTCGACACACCTTGCGTTTATTCTACGCACAGATACAGATAAGAGCAAGACCGGGAGACTGACACTCTCACGTCCTCTCTGGAGTCTGAGAGTGGCGGGAAGGAGCCAATTCCCACTTCTATTTCTTATGCTTTTTGTAGGACTTAGGGACAATTTAGACCACAACAATGATCTGCCAGTGGAAGATAAGACCTTCCTTTGGAACTGTAGTAGTCCCTAAAAGGTTTGAACCAGATCTTCCTTGGTGACTTCAATCTTCACTGGGATGACCCGAATGATCAGGTGGTGATCAGTCTCAAAACCTTCCTAGCTGACCTCAACCTGACGCAATTCTGTGATACCCCAACGCACAACTTAGGCTTGACCCTCCAATCTAATCATCTCCAATCCCAACTCCATTCAGCTTGAATCTATTGACCTGTGTGACTGGTCGGATCATCACCTTATCACCTTCCGAATCCTAGAAAGTTGGAACTCCAAAAGAGGGCAACCTTTAAACAAAAACACTTGAAAAGATCGCTGCAAAACACAAACGTAAATGAGCTAATTTCCCACTTCAATCTGTCCCTCCCGCCGCCTGCTTGCATGTCTGACGTTCACAAACTCACTGAACACTACAACAACTCCATCTTGACTGCCCTGAATGCAATTGCCCGCCTTTAACTAATAAGTCAATCAAAGACTCCAAACCATGGTTCAATGAAAGCCTAAACTCAGATAGACGCAATCTGGGACTAGCAGAAGGCTCCTGGAGATCCTCTCCATCCATTGATCTCCTAAAGAGTCTAAGAGTAAGAAGGAGTAGTTACAACAAGCACATCAGATCAGCGAAAGTGACCTTCTTCAAATCCCAACTGAACAAAGCTAAAAATCGACCCAAAAGGCTGTTTGAACCGATTAGGATACAAGCCAATAACACGCCCATCCAATCTCCTCTCATTTCCTGCCCTCAGCCAAACTGCAATGATTTTGCCGACATCTTCCTTGAAAAGTCGAGCACGATTGAACAAATCTAAGGTCTGCCCTGACAGCTCTATCACTCACTCCAGACTCCTCCTTACCCACGCTGCCTCTCAGTTTGCCCTGTTGCTCCCCTAAAAACAATGCCTCTTGGAGTCAATTGACACCCCTCAACAACACATCCATCTTCAACATTCTCTTGATCTTGAAATCTTCAAATCACTTCAATGATTCCCTTCCCCCAATTTCTTTAAAGAAATGATAAGATCACTTGTCCTGCTCTGGTCCAAGATTATCAATGCTTCTCTACTTCAAGGTGAGATCCATGACTGCCTGAAGTTGGGTCTAGTTCGGCCCATTCTTGAAAAAATGACAGAAAGAGAAAAAAAGTTGTTTAAATAAAATCATCCAAAATAATTACATTTCATACCAATCATCGCACAGTTATGTTATGTTATGTTAATTTATTTTTATAATGCGCACAGCTACCCAACAAGGGTTTCCCAGCGCAAGCCAACAGAAGCATAACAGTGATCTAAAATTAGCAATATTGATTAAAAAGCCAAGTTTTTAATTGTTTACGAAAATTGGGAAGCAGCTTCTCCCTTCTCATTACAGCAGGCAAGGAATTCCACATGGTGGGTCCCAGTAGGGAGAAGGAACGACCACCCATTCTCGACAGCTTAATCCTAGGAATCACAAAAAGCTAATTCGCAGAAGAGCGAAGAAGTCGAGAGGGATGGTAAGGGCAAACCAGATCTTGTACGTATTTAGGCGCAGAACCAATCTTAATTCTGAACATGTAACACAGGGCCTTAAATTTTATACGATGTTCTACTTTCAGCCAATGTAGTTCTCTCAGAGCGTTACCCGTGTTGGACACTCTGGGAAGTCCACAGAGCAAAGCGACCTTTGCCACCACTAAGAGCGACCTTTGACCCTGTCACCAGGCAGGTCGCTCCCCTCACCGCCACGCAGCCCCCTGTGTGACCCGTGAGCCTCGCCTCCACGGCTGCGAAGTACTGTTCTGTTTCTTTTTTCCATCTTGCTTTCTGTGCCCCTTTTTGCCCCTGCCTTTGCCTTTCCTGCTTTTGATCACCTTTGCCTTTCTCCCTGCTCCCTCGCCTGCCGTGCCCCCGCTTCCGTTTTCCCGCCGCTGCGTCCCTGCAGTCCCACCCCCTTGCCTCCCATTGGCCGCCCCTGCTCCCACCTCCCAGCTGCTCCTCCCTCCCTCTGCCCCTCTTATGGAGGCCACGCGCAGCGGCCGAGCCGGCGCGCCAAAGGCAAGCTCATCTGGGCCCGTCCGCGCCTGGACCGCGCCCAGCGCCAGAACCCCTGGATCCCTAGACTGCACTTCGACTCCAGCACCCTCCATGCACTCAACCCGGACGGAACCACCCCTGCTACCAGGCCATCCAGAAGCGCACCCAAGGGCCTTTCACCTGCCGGAACTGCAGATTCACCAGCATCCACCCCACCACGCCACCAACCAGAGAACCCACTACCTCCGCTGCACCCTCCTCAACACCCGCTCCGCCCACAAACACGCCATCGAACTCTGCGACCTACTAGACTCTACCACCCCGACGTCGCCTTCTTGACGGAGACCTGGCTGAATGCCACCTATGCACCAGACATCGCCATAGCCATCCCTCAGGGCTACAAGATCTCCCGCAGAGACCGCACCAACGGAGTTGGAGGGGGAATAGCCATCATCCACAAGGACACCCTCAGAGTCTCGACCAACACCGACGACACCCTCACCACTGCCGAGCACATGCACTTCCAGATCCACACCGACTCCAACACGGCCCTCAGAGGAACACTCGTCTACAGACCACCCCGACCAAGACCACAGTTCAGCGACACCATCGCCGACCTCGTCAGCACCCACGCCCTTGCCTCCATGGACTATATCCTCCTCGGGGACCTGAACTTCCACCTCGAGAACAATGACGACTACTCCACAGCCCTGATCGACAATCTCGCCAACCTCGGACTCAAACAGCTCGTGACGACACCCACCCACGCCGCTGGACACACGCTGGAACCCATCTTCTCCACACCACCGAACCCCACTTGACCGACCACAGATGCGTCCATTTCACCTTCAGGAAACCCACCACACACCACCGCACCCAACAGCTGCCACGCCGCTGCTGGGGCAAGGTCACCGAGGACCAACTGACTACCACCCTCGCCCTGAGACCACCCGCCGACCCCATCGACCCCGACACCGCCGCCACCAACCTCAAACAATGGATCAACGGCTGCGCCAACACCCTCGCCCCTCTCAAGATCTCCACAACCAACCACGCCAACAAGAAAGCCGCCTGGTTCTCCGAAGACCTCCGGACCTCCAAACACACCTGTCGGAAGCTGGGGAAGAAATGGCTCCGCAACCGTTCACCAGACAGCCACACAGCCCACAAGAACGCCACCTGCAGAAACCACCAACTCATCAGGACCGCCAAGAGGACCGCCTTCAAGGACCGCCTAGACAACAACGCACACATTACCATAGAGCTCTTCAGCATCGTGAAAGAACTCTCCAAACCCAGCTCCAACACCAACGACATCCCACCATCACAAGACCTGTGCGACCCCGACACCCCCGCACCCACCACCGAGACCACCACCCCTGCGACCTCCACCCGCACCAGTCGCCTGACCGCCTGGTCCAACGTCAGCGACGAAGACACCATCAAAACCATGAACTCCATCCACTCCGGATCCCCATCCGACCCCTGCCCTCACCACGTTTTCAACAAAGCCAGCAGCACCATCGCACCCCATCTCCGGAAAACCATCAACATCTCCTTCGAGACAGCAACCTTCCCGGAGAGCTGAAAGCACGCTGAGATCAACGCCCTACTGAAGAAACCCAAGGCGGACCCCAAGGACCTCAAGAACTTCTGGCCCATCTCCCTGCTCCCGTTCCCGGCAAAAGTAACAGAGAAGATTGTCAACAAACAGCTAACCCGCTACCTCGAAGACAACAACATCCTGGAACCATCCCAATCCTGCTTCCGCAGCAACCACAGCACCAAGACCGCCCTCATCGCCGCCACCGACGACATCAGGATCCTGATGGACAAAGGAGAAACAACCGCCCTCATCCTCCTGGACCTATGGGCAGCTTTCGACACGGTCTGCCACCGCACACTATCAGCACGCCTCCAGGACGCCGGAATCCAAGAGAAGGCCCTGGCCTGGACCACATCCTTCCTCTCCGGCAGAAGCCAGAGAGTCCGACTCCCACCCTTCCGCTCAAAAACCACTGAGATCATCTGCGGCGTCCCACAGGGATCCTCCCTCAGCCCGACGCTGTTCAATATCTACATGGTACCGCTCGCCCACGTCGCACGACAACATAACCTCAACATCATCTCCTACGCCGACGATACCCAGCTGATCATATCCCTCACCGAAGACCCCCACACCGCCAAAGCCAACCTCCACAGAGGAATGAAGGCCGTCGCCGACTGGATGAAGGACAGCAGACTGAAGCTGAATTCAGACAAGACGGAGGTCCTCATCCTCTGACCCACCCCATCAGCCTGGGACGACTCCTGGTGGCCCACATCGCTAGGCACAGCCCCGGAACCCACCAACCACGCACGCAACCTGGGGTTCATCCTCGACTCCGCCCTCTCCATGACCAAGCATGTCAACGCCGTCTCCACTTCCTGCTTCAACACCCTCCGAATGCTCTGTAAGATCTTCAAATGGATCCCTCCCGACACAAGAAAAACCGTCACCCATGCCCTCATCACCAGCAGACTCGACTACGGGAACGCCCTCTACTCAGGAACAACAACCAAGCTCCTGAAACGACTACAACGAATCCAGATTGCCTCGGCACGACTGATCCTCAACGTCCCCCGAAGCAGCCACATCACACCCCTCCTGAGAGGCCTACACTGGCTCCCCGTCAACAAGAGGATCACCTTCAAACTCCTCATCCACGCACACAAAGCACTACACAACACCGGACCCACATACCTCAACGACCGACTCAGCTTCCACACCCTCACCCGCAGCCTCCGCTCCGCCAACCTCGCCCTCGCCACAGTTCCTCATATCCGGAAAACCACCGCTGGCGGCAGATCCTTCTCCTACCTCGCCACCAAGACCTGGAACGCTCTCCCTACAAGCCTACAGTGATTGATTGATTGATTGGGTATTGCAAAACACCGCAGTTTGGTCCATAAAATTAGAGTCCTCGTGCCACATTGCGATGTAGATGTGAAGTTTTCAACTCTTAAGACCTCCTTTTAGGTAGCCAAGCTCATACGCTTGGGTATTTGGCTATCTCTTTCCTCAGGTTTCCTTATCTTCAGATCTTTTCTGGTAGAATTGTACTAAATTTAGGGCCCAATTTCAATCTTGAGGTGGTTTCCAACTTTCATACAGAGCAAGGGAATCACTTTACTATCTCTTCCCTAACCCCACTTGAAGAGGAGGAAAATTCTGCATCTTAGGGCATTGTTAGAGTAGTTCAGATTTACGTTCATGCCCAGCTAAACAAAAACTGTTAAAAAGTCTTTTTTATGAATTTCAGGAGTCCTTCACAAGGGAAAGATATCTTCTTTCTCGGCTCTGAGATTTGGTCAGCTATTTTTGTAGCTTATGAAGTAGCACAGGGAGTTCCTTGCCTGGGCCAATTCAATGTTTATCCCCTCAGGCAATGGCAGATTCCTGGGCAGAGGCAGGGGGGTGTCTCCTTGAGATTTATGTGGAGCTTCTACCAAGGCCACTTCTTTCAAATAGAAGATTTAAAAACTTCGGAATTTGGGACAAAAGTGCTGGCTGCTGATGGTTGCTGCTGTTAGGGTAACACTGGTTATAATCATGCTTGATTAAATAGAGAGATGTGTAGCAATAAAAAGATTGGTGTATTATGTTCAATCAATCAATCAATCAAAGCATTTATATAGCGCACTACTCACCCGGAGGGTCTCAAGGTGCTGGGGGAGGGGGTCCGCTACTGCTCGAACAGCCAGGTCTTGAGCTGCTTCCTGAAGGCGAGGTGGTCTTGGGTCAGGCGGAGGTGGGTCGGAAGGGAGTTCCAAGTCTTGGCGGCCAGGTAGGAGAAGGACCTTCCTCCTGTGGTGGCTCTTCGGATGCGGGGGACGGCGGCGAGGGCGTGGCTGGTCGATCGAAGCTGGCGTTTGGGAGCGTAGAAGTTGAGGCGGCTGTTGAGGTATCCTGGGCCTTGGTTGTGTAGGGCTTTGTGTGCGTGGGTGAGGAGCCGGAAGGTGATTCTCTTGTTGACCGGGAGCCAGTGCAGGTCTCTCAGGTGTCCGGAGATGTGGTCGCGACGGGGGATGTCCAGGATGAGACGAGCTGAGGTGTTCTGGATCCGCTGGAGTCTCTTCTGGAGTTTGGCGGTGGTTCCGGCGTAGAGGGAGTTGCCGTAGTCCAGACGGCTAGTGACGAGGGCCTGGGTGACCGTCTTCCTGGTCTCGGTGGGGATCCATCGGAAGATCTTACGTAGCATGCGCAGGACGTTGAAGCACGACGAGGAGACGGCGTTGACTTGTCTGGTCATGGAGAGGGAGGAGTCCAGGATGAAGCCCAGGTTGCGAGCGTGGTCTGTTGGTTTGGGTGCGCTGCCCAGGGCGGGGGCCACCAGGAGTCGTCCCAGGCAGAGGGTGAGGATCCCAGGATGAGGACTTCCGTCTTGTCCGAGTTCAGTTTCAGGCGGCTGTTCGACATCCACTTGGCTACGTCTGTCATCCCTACGTGCAGGTTGGCTCTGGCGGTGGCGGGGTCGTTGGTGAGGGAGAGGATCAGCTGGGTGTCGTCGGCGTAGGAGATGATGTTGAGGTTGTGCTGGCGTGCGATGGCTGCGAGGGGGCTCACGTAGACGTTGAAGAGTGTTGGGCTGAGCGAGGAGCCTTGAGGAACGCCGCAGATGACTTCGGTGGCCTCCGATCTGAACGGGGGGAGGCGGACTCTCTGTGTACTTCCGGCGCGGAAGGAGATGATCCACTCCAGTGCCTTCTCCTGGATTCCGATGTTGCTGAGGCGCTGCACGAGGGTGCGATGGCAGACGGTGTCGAATGCCGCGGAGAGGTCCAGGAGGATGAGGGCCGCTGTTTCTCCGTAGTCGAGCAGGGCTCGGATGTCATCTGTAGCTGCGATCAGGGCGGTCTCGGTGCTGTGGTTGGCCCGGAAGCCAGACTGCGAGAGGTCGAGGGAACCGTTCGTCTCGAGGAAGGCGGCCAGTTGCTTGTTGACGGTCTTCTCGATGACTTTTGCCGGAAACGGGAGCAGCGAGATGGGGCGGTAGTTCTTGAGGTCGGTGGGGTCGGCTGATGGTTTCTTAAGCAGAGCGCTGAGTTCGGCGTGCTTCCAGCTCTCCGGGAAGGTGGCGGTGTCGAAGGAGGTGTTGATGATGTCCCGCAGGTGGGGTGCGATGACATCGTCGGCCTTGTTGAAGACGTGGTGAGGGCAGGGGTCTGTCGGAGATCCGGAGTGGATGGAGTTCATCATGCGGATGGTGTCTTCGGTGCTGATCGGGGTCCAGGCGCGGAGGGTGGTGGTGGGGGGCGGAGGTTCGGTCGTGGCGTGCGTCGGTTGAGTGCTGAAGCTGTTGTGTATGTCCGCGATCTTGTTGTGGAAGTAGGAGGCGAGGGAGTTGCAGAGGTCTTGCGAAGGGGTGATGTCGTTGTTTCCGGCGTTGGGGTTGGAGAGCTCTTTCACGATGTTGAAGAGTTCCTTGCTGTTGTGTGCGTTGTTGTCCAGTCGTTCCTTGAATGCGGTTTTCTTGGTGGCGTGGATCAGTTTGTGGTGTTTTCGGGTGGCGAGCTTGAGGGCAGTCATGTTGTCCGGTGTTGGGTCTCTGCGCCAGGTTTTTTCGAGTGCTCTGCAGTTCTCCTTGGAGCTCTTGAGTTCGTCGTTAAACCATGGGGCTTTCTTGCTGCCGGGTCTGCTCGGCGGGGTCTTCAGAGGGGCGAGGTCGTCTGCGTAGTCGCTGATCCATTTCGTGAGGTTGGTGGCCGCTTGGCTGGGGTTCGTTGTGCTGGTGGGAGGGTTCTTGCTCAGGGAAGTAGCGAGCTGGTCGGCAGTGATCTTGTTCCAGCTTCTGCGTGCAGCCTGTTGTTGGTGATGGTGGATCGTGGTCCTTCTGAAGCTGAAGTGGACGCAGCTGTGGTCCGTCCAGTGGAGTCCCGTGGCGTGGCTGAAGGCGATGTCCTTGCTGGATGAGAAGACCGGGTCGAGTGTGTGTCTGGCGTAGTGGGTGGGGGTGGTCACCAGTTGCTTGAGTCCGAGGTAGGCGAGGTTGTCCAGCAGGGTGGTGGTGTTGCGGTCGTTGTTGTTCTCCAGGTGGAAGTTGAGGTCCCCGAGGAGGATGTAGTCAGCGGAGGAGAGGGCGTGCGGGCTGACGAAGTCAGCGATGTCCTCACTGAATTGTGTGCGTGGTCCCGGGGGTCTGTAGATGAGGGTGCCTCTGAGGGTGGTCTTGGGGTTGCTGTGGATCTGGAAGTGCAGGTGCTCGGCGGGTGTGAGGGTGTCGTCGGTGTTGGTCGTGATGCGGATGGTGTTCCTGTGGATGATGGCGATGCCTCCTTCAGTCTGGTTGATGCGGTCCCTCCGGATGATCTTGTAGCCGTCCGGGATGGCGATGGCGATGTCGGGCGCTGAGGAGGCGTTCATCCAGGTTTCCGTGAGGAAGGCGACGTCTGGTGAGGTTGTGTCGAGCAGGTTCCATAGCTCGACGCCGTGTCTGTGGACGGAGCGGGTGTTGAGCAGGATGCAGTTCAGGTGGGCGCTGCTGGAGTTCGGCTTGGTGGGTGCTGGTGTGTTGTGGGTCCGGTTGCAGGTGAACTTGCGGGAGTGGCAGCTGAAGGGTCCGTGGGTGCGTCTCGGTGTGGCTCGGTAGCATCCCGGGGTTCGGCCGGTGTTGAGAGCGATGAGGTCGGTGGCGTCGTAGGTCCGTCGGGTCGGCTTCCGTCGGTGGGGGCCAGGGGTCCTGGCGCTGGGCGCGGGCCAGGCGCGGACGGGCGCAGACGGGCTTACCTTTGCGCTCATTCGGTGCTCCCGCTGCGTGCGTCCGCTGCGCGGTCGCTCTGGGGGCGTCATAAATCAGGAGCCGGGAGGGCGGGTCAGCTGGGTGGCGGGAGCGGGGCGGCCAATGGGCTGAAGGTGGGCGGGGCCGCAGGGGGCAGCGGCAGGAAAACGGCACAGGCGGGCGGCTCAGCGGCGGCTGGGTCGCTCGGAGCAGCGGCAGCAGGAGGCGTCGGGAGCAGGAGGGGTGACCCGGCCTAGTTAAAGGCACAGTGGAGCAAGATATGATATATGTTTTGGTACATCCTCAAATTTGTAAGGACTGAGATATGGTAGGGTTGAGGAAATAACTTCCTGATTACTTACTTTTTAATTTTCTTAATCACATCACCCTTCCATGTCTCAGTATTTACATTACCTCCCTCCCGCCTCTTGACACAACTTTAATACCAAGCATAGGTCGGTCCAAGGAATTCTTTGGTGGAGGAGGGGTTAAACTTGATTGCTAAGCCAAGTGGCGTCTGTAGTAGTTGTGGCCCACTTCAATTCTGTAAGTACTCAGACAAGAACGAGTAATTGAAGTAATGATGACTACTGATGTGTAATCTGCCATGCCTTGCAATCCCTCTTCTCCCCTTGGTGTCAAGTCAGAACTTCCCTTTCTGAATAAGGAGCTATGTAGGAAGGAGCAGCGCAGACTTGATGAGGTGGCAGCCCGGCAGGTAAAGTTTAATACTTCAACATGCTGCTCTGCCAAATTGCAAGAATCATTTTTCCCCGAAGCTTGACAAAAATAACCACGATCAGCACACCACCTGAAGAGGAAATGCAGGGTGCCTTCATTGTGCTGAGGACGACAGGAAAGCAAGCAGCTGAGCTGCATGAGCCCCACACGATGTTAGAGCCCACTCAGCACCAACCAGGGCATGGTTAGAGGAGGTTCTGGCAGCAGTGATAGTATGTGGCTCTGTCCCCAAGAAGAAGGAGTAGCGCTGTCTTTACACCTGGGAATACTGATACCCTTAAGGCTAAGGTGATGCAGCTCATCAGTAATAGCAAACGGGATCCCTAAGAAAACTGCAGAATCAGCAGCCGACCCCGAAAACATCAGGGATGCCACAAAGAAGAGTGGGTGACAATGAGCACAGAACTATGCCAGACCCGGTCGCTTAAGGTGACTGGACTTCGTAGAGCATGGGGGCACGACATGAAAAGCACCATACAATCCAGTAAAACTGATGGGACCCAGAGCGGGCATGGAAATGAAGGGCCTAAAGATGGTGCAAGGCCACAAGCAGTTCGTTTAAGAATAATCGCTGACAGGAGGGGCAGCTAGAAGAAAGAGGCAGGGTTGCGCAAGGAGGCAGACCGGGATGTGTCAGGGACAGCGGGCAGAGCAGCTCCGCAGGGAACTGGAGAGCGAGCAGGGAGGAGTTGCCCTTGGGGAACACTGATGGACAGTGGGTTGGCGCAGGAGAGGAGGTGTCAGATCCTGGTCCGACAAAGTAGACGTATATGGGTGAGCATCCCCACTGAATGGGATCAAGGTGGCCGGCAGAGGGCTGTTGGTTGGCAGATTGCAGAAGTGGACAGAGCACCCCTGTGCTTCAAGAAGATTATAGGCACAGGAGAAATACTTTTCAGACACTTTGCCTGGGGGGAACAATACACTAGGAAGTACAAGATCAGACACCCAGAGTTCTGCAGTTACATTAGCTGTAATAGCAGCACTCTGGCTGGATCAGGAGGGTATGCTGAAGAGGTGCAGAGAATACGCTGGTGGAAGGGCGATGCAAGACAAATGGCAGGGATGCATAGCGCAGGTGATGAAGAAGAGATAGAGGGATAGTGGTATTAAGGAGACACCCACAGATCTTCAGAAGAGAGGGTGGTGGAGATTAGTTGTGAAAGGAGCCAAAGCTCAGGGTCAGACATATAAAACAGGTAGGAGATAAGACAGACAAGTGATAGTAATACAGGAAAAGGGACACTAGCCTCTTATTTTTCCATGCAAATGGCAGGAAGGTTAACTGCAAGGCAGATGATTGGGGTCTGGGAAAATGCCTAAAGCACAAGTTACTACTTGTGTAACACTATATCTGTAAGAGACACTAGTTAGTTATAGATTCCGTATCATAGAATATCCCCAGGCGTCAGACTGGATCCGGAAAGCTTTCATCAGCAGTACTCCTGCGCGTCGATAGGCGTCGTCGTTCAGTTCTGTGTGCGTTGTTGGCGTCTTATTCGCCGAGATGACATCACTGGAGATACTTAGACGCGCCCATGCGCGCTGACGTTAGTTCTGTACACAACTTTCCGCAATGGGAACGCAGAGCCATGCAAGATACTGACCACTGGTGCATAGAAACTAGGGCCCAAAAGGATGACCGTAACGCTAAAAATTAGTTCGCAGAATGGGGAGGATGGTTGGGGCGGTAAGGAGTCTATCACTAACTAATGTCTTCCACAGATACATTGTTACACAAGTAGTAACTTGTGCATCTGAAAGAGACATGTTAGTGATAGATTCCTTACCTTAGAATAGATACCCCAGCAATACCAACCCCGGTGGTGGGTCTGCGATTAAGATTACACCAGAAAGTCATGGAGAACAGAACGGCCAAAGAAGCCGTCCCTCCGGACCTGACTGTCAAGGCAATCATGCTTTGTAAAAGTGTGCAGTGAAGCCCACGTGGCAGCCTGACAGATGTCCTGCAGGGAGACACCTCGTCCCAATGCCGTAGTGGCTGCTGTTGCCCTGGTAGAATGGGCATGCAGCTCCACCGGAGGTTCCTTTTTAGCCACAGAATAACAGACCTTGATACACAAGACGACCCAGCAGGAGACAGTCCTCTTGTGAACAGCCCGTCCTTTCTTGGCGCCTGTGTAGCCAACAAAGAGCTGGTCATCCACCCAGAATGCTTGTGTGTGTTTCAGGTAAAAGGAGAGTGCAAGTTTTGGGTCCAGATGGTGGAACCTCTCTTCCTCTCTGGAAGGATGCGGAGGCAGAAAGAAAGTGGGCAAGGTGATAGTCTGCCCGATGTGGAAGGAAGTGACAACCTTAGGCAAGAAGTAAGGACGAGTGCGAAGCACAAACTTTGTCCGGATGAACCGACAGAAAAGGAGGCTTACAAGAAAGAGCCTGAAGCTCACTCACTCCCCTGGCAGAGGTGATAGCCACCAGGAAGGCAGTTTTCAAAGTCAGAAGACGTAAAGGACAATTGTGACGCGGCTCAAAAGGAGCGCACATGAGATGAGTCAAAACAAGATTCAAGTCCCACTGACGCATTATGAAAGTACCAGAAGGGAACATATGCGTAATGCCTTTTAAAAATTTCTGTACAACAGGTGACTTGAAAAGAGAAGGCTGATCTGGAAGCCTCATAAAGGCTGAAATGACGGGCCAAAGAAAGAAGGAACAAAAGGACCTCAGAAAGAGGGACAGAAAGGGGATCCACAGTCTTGGCTGTGCACCATGCCACAAATTTGTTCCACCTGCAGGCGTATACCAATTTAGTGGAGGGACGCCTGGCTGCCAGAATTACATCACAGACTTCGGGAGGCAAGTTAAATGGAATCAACTGTCGCCACTCAATCTCCACGCATGTAGATGGAGGCTGGGCAGGTTCGGGTGGAGAACCGTCCTCTGCTGCTGCGACAGAAGATCCTCCCACAGAGACAGTCGGATCAGGGGGATCTAGGCTCATACTGAGTCGCTCGGGATACCAAACTTTTTGAGCCCAGTCCGGAGCAACAAGGATGACTTGGGCCGGGTCGTGCCTGATCTTCTTCAGCACTCTGGGCAGAAGTGGTATAGGCGGAAAGGTGTACACCAGACCGCAACTCCACTCCAGTCGAAAAGCGTAGCCGAGCGACTGCCGCCTTGGAAATTTCAACGTGCAGAACTGATGACATTCCGCGTTCTCTTCGGTGGCGAATAGATCTAACCAAGGCTCTCCCCACTGTTAAAAAAGACCTTGCGCCACCTCCGAGTAAAGACGCCATTCATGATCCATCAGACACCAGCGGCTGAGTTCCTCCGCCCAGGCGTTCAAAGAACCCGCCAGGTGTTGAACCGTCAAGGAAATGCTGTGACGTTCCAGCCATGTCCAGAGGCACAGAGCCTCCTGACATAGAGTTCAAGACCCCACCCCGCCCTGTTTGTTGCAATACCACATGGTGGTGGTGTTGTCCGTGAACACCTGCACTACCATCCCCCCGACAGAGGGAAGGAATGCCTTCAGTGCATCGCCGGAATCTCCAGAAGGGTGATATGGAGCCTGGACTCCGCCGGAGACCAGAGGCCTCTGATCTCCACCTCTTCCATGTGGCTGCCCCATCCCAGGAGGGACGCATCCGTCACCACTATGGAAGAGGGATCTGCCGCTGACCCAATGCTGATTCGTGAGCCATCACTGCAATTGTTGTGCAGTGCCCTCCGAGATCTAGACGTAGAAGGACAGGATCCCCTAATGTTGCGCCCACTGGAACTTTAGGTCCCACTGCAGAGCCCGCAAGTGCCACCTGGCATGGTTGGTCAGCAGGAAACTGGAGGCCATGAGTCCCAGAAGCCTCAAGGTCGTCCTGACCGAAACCCAGGACAAGGGCTGAAAGATCGGAATCATAGCTCGAATGTCCTGGACTCGCTGTTTGGGAGGATAAACCCGAAACTGCACCATGTCCAGAACCGCTCCGATGAAGAGGAGCTTCTGGGAGGGAATCAGGTGCGACTTCGGCACGTTGATGGAAAACCCCAGCAAATGCAGGAGGTCGGCCATATTCTGGAGGTGGGCGACGACTGTCTGGGACGAGCCCGCCTTGAACAACCAGTCATCGAGATAGGGGAATACTGAAACCCCAGATCTGCGCAGATGAGCTGCGATCGCCGCCATCACTTTCGTGAACACCGGAGGGGCGCTGGTAAGGCCAAAGGGGAGCACAGTGAACTGAAAATGCTCCCGGCCCATCATGAATCGCAGGTAACGCTGATGGGCCGGCAGGACGGGAATATGAAAATAAGCGTTCTGCAGGTCCAGGGCCACCATCCAGTCTTGTGGGTCGAGAATAGACAAGACCTGAGCCAGAGTGAGCATTTTGAACTTCTTCCGGAGGTAGCGATTTACGCTCCAAAGGTCTAAGATGAGACGTAGATCCTTGTCCTTCTTTGGAACCAAGAAGTAGTGGGAGTAACAACCACAACCTACTTCTGGCATCGGAACCTGCTCGATGGCCCCCTTGGCCAAGAGGGCCGTAACCTCCTGCAGGAGAAGTGCCAAATGATCCCCCGACAAGCGGTGGAACTGCGGTGGCATGGCTGGGAGGGGGTAGACTCGAAGGGGAGGGGGTAGCCCCTTCGAACAATCTCCAGAACCCCCCTGTTTGATGTAATGGTGCGCCAGTGAGGGAGGTGATGATGAATCCTGCCACCCACTGGCGTCTGGTGGGCCTGAAACACCGGACTAGGAAGGTGTGGAGGCACTGGCAGCGGGAATGTTGGTGGACTGACCCGCACGCTGGCCCAGTGAACCGCCTCTGCGAGCCCTACGTCCGCGACTGAGCTGGGACTGTTGCTGCGCAAGCTTGTTCTGAAATGAAAGTGTTTGCATGCCCTTTACGGAGCTTCGAAAGGACCGAAAGTTAGAAGTGGAAGGAGTACGTGTGGCCGAAAGGCCTAAGGACTTGGCCGTGGCCCGAGAGTCCTTGAAAAGCTCCAATATGGAATCATGCCTTATCACCAAAGAGGCGAGTGCCATCAAAGGGCACGTCCATCAAAGTATTTTGGACATCTGCAGAAAAGCAGTCGTCCTTAACCAGGCATGATGACGTAGCGCCACTGTTGTGGAAATCGCCCTACCCAGCGAATCAGCGGTATCAAGACCATAACATATAGTGAACTTGCCCGAATCTCCCCCTCCATAAGAGCTTGGGAGAGAACTGTCCGGGTTACCTCCGGACACTGAGGTAGCACCTGCTCAACCGCATCCCATACAGAATGGGAATAGCGGCCCAAGAGACCGGCAGTGTTCATAGATCGCAGTCCAGAACTTGCGGAACAATAAATCTTCTAGCCAAACTGCTCCAATTTTTTGGATTCCTTGTACGGTAGAGCAGAAGGAAACGCACTCCGGACATCGAGGCCTGAACCACCAAACTTTCAGGTGTAGGGTGCTGAGTGAGGAAGGCAGGGTCACCCGGGGCCGGGCGTTGGTGCCGGCACACACCTTTGTCCAAAGGGGCCCCTGTGTTGGGCCGGGAACAAGTGCCCAGAAGCACATTAGTAAGTGCATCATTAAACAGCAACAGCGGTTCTGTAGAGGAAGAAGTTGGCCGAAGCACTTCAGTCAGTAGGTTGGTCCTGACATCCACTGTAGGGAGCTCAAGGCCAAGAGCCTTGGCCGTCCTACATAGCACCGTGGAAAAGGAACCACTCTCCTCCATAGTAGCTGAAGGGGATGGTGAACCAGGTGCTGGAGTGTAATCCGGGCCACCGGCCTCCGGCTCTTTATCCCAGTCAGGGACAGACTCGCACTGTGCTGCGAGAGGGTCTTCAATCCCCTCCTAGTGCTCTCCTTCCTCCACAAGTGGACGAGGAAGTGGGTGAATAAAAGGGTAAAAGTCCCCCCTCAGGATCGGCGTTGGGAGACATCCCTACGGCATCGTGCCGACGTCAGAAAAGAAGTTGATGACGGCGTCGGCCACTGGCGTCGCCAGCATCGGCGACATCGATGTCAGTGGGGGCCGTACGGGTTCCACTGCCAAGAATGGGGAGCCACGGCCAGAGCCATGGAGGCCTCTAGGTATTGACGACATCGGGGCCGGAGCCGGCGACGTCGAGGAACGCGGAACATTGGGGCCCGCAGGGCCCGAAGGCATGCCGACGGGGCTGTACGGGTCGGAGATACGTGCTATTGCAGACACAAACTCTTGCAATTCGGCCAGAGTCGCTCATGGACACGGGAAAGGTGGGAAAGCCAACGGTAACTGCTCAGGCTCCGTCGGAGCAGCAGGGTTGGTGCCACCCTCCCCCTCAGCCATGTCCCGCAACCGGTGAGGGGAGGACAAAGAGCGGCAACGCTTCTTCGAGTTTTTCTGCTTCGCCTTACCTGGCTCCGAGTGCAAAGACTTTGAATGATGGTGCTTGCTCTGCGACCGGGCCCTCGCTCTCCCACGGGACCGGCGTCTGGAACGACGTGGAGCCGGCTCCCAGGCCTCCAGCCACGTTCAGGACCGCTCCCTCAAAGTTTTCGGGGCCATGGCCCGGCAGCGGGAGCACGACTCGGTGTCGTGGTCACGCCCCAGGCAGAAGAGACTCTCACAGTGCAGGTCTGTCAGCGACATCGTGCGCGGACAGGTCTTGCAAAGCTTGAAACCAGGCATCACTATGCACCAGGGCTACAGTGTACTTACAAATAATAGCAAAAATATACTTAGTCAACAAGTGACGGGGTACCGCTCTCTCCGGATCTGCGCTTGCTGGCGCGGAAAAAGAAAGAACTGATGTCAGCACACGTGGGTGCGTCTAAGTAGCTCCAGTGATGTCATCTTGGCGAATATGACGCCAACGACGCACGCGGACCTGAACGACGATGCCTATCGACGCGCAGGGGTACTGCTGACGAAAGCTTTCGGGATCCAGTCTGGCGCCTGGGGATATTCTAAGGTAAGGAATCTATCACTAACATGTCTCTTTCAGATCAGAGGAGGTTGAGAAGGAAAACAGTTTGACACACAGTTGTTCAGGATACGTGCATCATCAGGATGTTTTAGAATAGGATTGAAAGACAGAGTCAAAAAATGGAAGAGTATTTGCGAGTGGGATCATACGCAAGCCATGAAGGCCAGCTCCGGCAGTACAGTGATAGGACAATATCACAAACGGCACAGCGGCAATCATGCAGACCCATCCACTCAGGTACCCCAACGGACCATGACCACACTACATCTACAACCTGGCAATGTCACCAATCTGTACCGCCTCTTTTCCAGATGAATGGAAACTTGCAGAAATCAACACCATACAACCCACATGAATCAAATGAGCAACTTCCGACCCATCTCCCTGCTCCCTTATCCATCCAAAGGGATTGAGAAGGCCATCTACAAGCAACTCACCTCGAACCTCACCATCTTCTAGACAACACTCAATCAGAAAGAACTACTGCGCCGAAACAGCACTCATCGTTGTACTGATGACAGTTGAATCATCCTGGACTGAGAAGAAAGAGTGGCCCTCATTCTGCTCAACCTCTTTGCGGCCTTCAACATTGTCTCCCGTAACACCCTTATCAGAAAACTCCACAAGAAAGGCATTCAAGGATCTGCTCTCAAATGGATCTGTTCCTTCCTCACGGGAAGAACCCAAAGGGTCAGGCTGTCACCCTTTAGATCAGAGACCACGAGATTGATATACGGAGTTTCACAGGGATCCTCCCTAACCCCTAAACTTTTCAACATATACATGACACCGCTCATCAAAATCATCCGATCACAAGACATCACAGTCATCTCCTACGCCAATGACACCCAGCTTATCCTCTCCCTGACGGACAAGACAACCACCACCAGGACCAACTTCACAAACTGCATGACCATGGTAGCAGACTGGATGCAAACTAACTGCCTGCACCTCAACCCTAACAAGACAGAAATACTGGTATTTGGCAAAAAGCTCTCCCTATGGAACTCCACCTGGTGGCTGTCGGAGCTAGGACCAACACCCACAGACAACGCAAGAAATCTAGGGATCATCATAGACGACAAGCTCAACATGATGGTTTAAGTCAATACAGTGTGCACCTTCTGCTTCCAAATCCTAAGCATGCTCTGAAAGATCTTGAGATGGTTGCCTCAGAACACCAGAAGGACCGTCAAGCAAGCACTCATCACCAGGAGGCTGTACCACGGCAACACTCTCCATGCCGGAATCTCCAAACAACTCCTACACAGACTTCAGACCATTCAGAACACCGATGAAAGACTCATCTCAATCTCTCATGCCGTACCCACATCACACTGCACCTCAAGAAGCTTCACTGGCTTCCCATTCACAACGCAGCCAATTCATACTTAACAGGAACACATACAAAACCCTACAAAATACAGGCTCAGCAAACCCAAACAGCTGCATGCACTTTCACCAACCCATCAGACACTTATGGTCTGCCTCACTCTCACACATTCCTCTAATCCGCCAAACCAGAACTGGTGGTCACTTAGCCTCCTACATCGCACCCAAGACATGGAATGATCTACCTCAACACATCAGAAATTCTTCCACACTTCTTGAGTTCTGCAAGAAGCAGAAGACCTGGCTCTTTGTATAAGCACCTTGGCCACCTCACACCTGCCCAAGCGCCTGGGTACCCTCTTGGGTGATTAGTGTGCTGTACAAATCAATATAATAGGACTGGTTTCCTTACCAGGTCCGGTAACGGCAAGCAGAAATAAGGAGGACTGGATCTGTGGCCACTCCATTGTGAAGTGGGCAAGTGTTTAAGAGAAGAGGCAAAGCTATGGGCAACAACTGGGTCCGGATTTTAGTGAAGTGAGGGAGCAGTTGTATGGCCAAGGGGTGATGCGTTAAGGGCAGCTGATGCCAACACTATGGGAATCACATGATAAATTGCCGCACTTAGACGCAGTTTTGATACACCTGGGAAGAAGGATTCGGTTCAGGAGGTTTTGAACTTATAAACATGATAAAGAGAGATTTAAAGGAGGTGAGTGATGGATGGGGTAAGAGGGCCCTATTTTGGATAGAGATGTTACCTTGGAGGGCTTCAAATGGGGCAGGAAAACTAGCAGCAATCAACAGGGCAAGGAATAAGGTGACTAGAGATGTCACAGGTGTTGCAAGGCGCATAGCATTGAGGTCATACAGCACACAAACAACAGAGAGGAGGTACTATTTAGATGGAGGAAGAGGCAGGGTTGAGGCGCAAGGAGAGCAGAAAGAGCACCTCAGGGAAGGGAGTTTTCTGATGGTTGCACAATGGCTCTAAGGAAGAGAGTAGAGTAATGGAAATAGAACCATGGAAAATGTGGAGAGACAATGAAGGAACAACCAGGTATGTTATATAAAGTGATTTGTAAAGCACATTATCACTCAACAGGGTATCCTGGTTCTGAGCTGGTGTGAGTTTAGCCTTGTTAGGACTAAGAGTGACTATTTGAAAAGCCAGCTTCTTGCAAAATAGAAAAAGTAAGGAGGCGGTTCGGATGTATAGCAGCAAGTCGATCCATGCTGGATCGACAGACAGATCTTTTTTTTTTTAATACGCGGGATGTGTGCAAGTAGGAGCCAAGCAAAGGTGTCTGGATGGTTTGTGAAAGCAGATGCAGATGTTGAGGTATGCTGTGTCAGATTTCTGTAGTGACTTGAAAGTGTGGGTGACAAGTTTAAAATGCTCTTGCTTGTGTATGAGTAGCGAGTGTAGCTCCTTGAGTTGAGGTGAGGTGACATGTTTTAGTGTCGCAGGAGGTTGAGAGTGATTCTGGCGGCTGAATTCTGAATGGACTTCAGCCTCCCTAAAAGTTGCTTGGTGATCCTGGCGTAGAAAGTGTTAGTGTAGTCCAGTCTGCTTGTGACTAGGGTGTGGGTGACGATTTTGAGGGTGTTGACTGGGAGCCATTTGAAGATCTTCCTTAGAATTTTCAGAATGTGAAAGCATGAGGCAGGGACAGTGTTGACCTGACAATCATATTGTGTTTGCAGTCAAAGACAATTCCTAGCTCTGTTGGCCACCAGGGGTAGTCCCATGGTGATGGGCTATTGCCTAAGATTACGACTTCGGTCTTGTCAGTGTTGAACTCCAGACAGTGGCCAATCATTTAATCAGTGGATTCGGTCATCATTTAGTAAAATTGCTCCGAGTGCTTGGAGATTTGTCCAAAGGGGAGAGACTAAGTTGAGTGACATTGGTGTAGGAGAGGACATTAATGCAGTGCAGGGTGATGATGTTGGGCAGGGGGATCATGTACGTGTTGAAGAGGGATCTACACAGGGAGGATCCTTGCATGACACCACGGATAAAGTCTCAAGGGTCCGAGGTGAAAGGTGCCAGGATTACAGACTCGGTCCTGCCAGTAAGGAAAGAGCTTGGGAGCTGGGGACGGCTCAGAGACACCGAAGTAGTCCATTCCTGGAACAATGTAATGTGCTCCCTTATGCCACTCCGCTCAATGTCTCTCTCGTTATGCAGCACATACATCTGGTAGAAACTGCAGTGATCGGCTGGTGGCACAACACTCATCATCCCAGAGATGCTGTTCTCATGACACCAACTGAGAGGACATGATATTCCCAAAGCATAAAACCTGCTGAGCAGCTAAAACAAACAGTGCCGGGACCACACACTCTTAAAGACACATAGACTCCTCCAGACACAGCCTGTTGACTGATTGTATGCATTCAGGAAGTTTTATTTGCTTTTTATATGCATGTGATATTGAAGCAGGTTGGGAAGAACAAATGTGACTGCTGTTGAGTACAGTACCTTTGCTTTGGCCCTGCAATTCATCCAACTAGACACAATGTTCTTTGGTATTCTTAGTTGTAAGTTTGAGTCCAATACTAACTAACATCGTCTTAAATAAGAAATAGGGCCATATGTATCAAGGAACCACTTTGCGATTCTGTAATAGCGATTTTTAAGAAATCGCTATTTCAGAATCGCAAAATGGTATGTATCAAGAAAAACGCAATTTTTTTAGCGATTTCTTGATATTCCTTAATTGCGAATTCGGAAATTGCGAATTCGCAATTAAGGAATACTTTCCCATTCATTTCTATGGGCCAGGAGGCCCATAGGAAGGAATGGGAATTTTCTCTCAATTTGCGATTCGCAATTTGCTAATCGCAAATTGAGAATCATTTCAAGGGTGCAGGGGTGTCCAAAGGACACCCTGTTGCACCCCTGAAATAAGCATAGGTGCACATGTGGTGCACATACATGCCCTAAGGGCATGTATGTGCTTCACATGGCACTTTGAAAAATGCAAAAATTTGAATTTTTCAAGGAATTCGCAACTTACCACCAACTAGAAGTTGGTGGTAATTTGCGATTCCTTAAGGCCATTTAGCAAATTTTTTTGCCTTCTTAGATTGCATTTAAGGAATCGCAAAATTTGCGATTCCCTAAATGCAATTGCAAAATAAGGAATCGCAAATTTTGCGATTCCTTATGTTGCATCGAGATTTCCTTCATACATATCATTTTGCGAATTTGCATTCGCAAAGGCCGAAATTCTGCAAATTTCGGCCTTTGCGAATGCGAATTTCAATGATACATATGGCCCATAGTCATTTATTGGTAGGGCAATAGCATTACACCTTTTAAAAGAACATTTTATATCTAAAGCAGAAGACCCAAGATTTTTTTATGAAGATAGGAACGTCAAAACGTCCTTTCTCCTTTTCACGTTTCAATGCATCCTCATAATTTTCTGACTGAACTAAGCCAACGCTATATACTGGAGGTCACTTTAAAAAAAAAAAAACTTTATTTGGTTTTACAGATCATGCATCAAAGCGCTGTAGTTGACGACAGTAGATCAATAATGCAGATCACAACATCACTAAATCAGTGGCAAAGCGGGATATGTCTGCGTATCCTAGGACAAAATGTAGAAAAATGTGTGTCATTCTGTGTACTGTGCATGGTAATTGGAGCAAGCATCAGGTGGCCCTCCGAGATTCAAGGAGAGCTAAGTGCAAGGTTCAGGTTCTGAGACCCCGCAGACGAGGCCAAGGGGTTGTCAGATTCCGGGGTGGTAAAAATGTTTAGCAGTGTGTCCCAAGCCCTCACTGCCCCTAGTGAGCCCAACCCACGTCTAGCCTCTTGCAGTAGCAATCTCCCCTCACTGTTCGTCCACTTTTTCATCTCCCTTCTCCATGTGGTTACTTCGGGGCCCCCCTCAGGTAACTTCCAATGTCATGCAATTTCGGGCTTACCCAAGATATATGTCAAATCTTAAAATGTGCTTGTATCTTTAGATTTAGGTGTATGTGGGAACCACCCGAATAGGCAGTGGCTCAGGGAACCTCCCTCTCAATGACAGTAGCAATCGTAGTTGTGACCTCATCCCAAAAAGTGTGCAGCGAAGGGAATAGAATATATGCAAAATATTAGCTGCCCTCTCCCCGCATCTGGGACAGGCTACCTCGGCTATGTGGAAGTATCTTCTAATCCTCGCTGGGGAAAGGTGAAATCTATACAGCACACAATAATTAATTTATTTGAAGTGCGTATTATTGAAGATTTTCGGCGCTCCTTCCAGAACAGTGTCCCAGTCATTGGCAGCAATAGGAGGAGTTCCTAAATCCTCCTCCCATTGTGTTCATAAGCATCTACAGGAGGTGTCTTGTCTATCTTCTCCACTGGTTCTAACAGAGTCAGACTTACAAACAGGCTAATTCCTGTCTTCATTCAAAAAAAGCACAAAGAGATACTATCTGCACATACTAATATTTAAAGGCTATTTCTTTCTAGTATTTTGTCACCACCTACGTTTGCTACCTTATCTGGTATTATTGAAGCGCTGGCTTCATCGACACATCTCTCCTGCCTTACAAGCACTGCACTGCCTCACTATAGCCATACAGAGCTTATTTAAGGGGGTCTTCATCACACGTTAATTAGTGTAGGCCACAAAAACTGGCAAGTGACTCACCAAGAAGGAATCTCACATAAATGATCCTTCTATTTGTCATTCCCACATTAGGAAAACATCAGATAGATTGTACTGTTTTCTCCAATTAAACAGCTAGACTCTGGAACACTACAGATGGGAACAATAAAACTTATAGGCTTTACATTTGTTGGGAAATTCAGGAGACCGCTGCCAGATCATTTTCAGCAGAGAAGGTCGACTTCAAAGAAGATCAAGTCTGATCAGATGAGGTGGGATTCATGTCTAATGAGCTTCATTCATTGCTGAGGCAGCCATGCGCATTACAAATCCGAAATAATAATAATATTAATAATTCGCAACCACTATTCAGCATGAATTTCAACTGAGATGAAGCTCGAAGAGCAGGGCGGCGTAGGACTCTTGGCCAGGCGCGGGCGAAATGATCCATTATACCTCGGCGTCGCTCTGCGCCTTGCGCACTATTTCTTGTCAGTGCCGCTCAGTTTTCCCTGGACGATACAAGGGTAAACGACGCTGTCCGGCCTGCGGCTGGTCGCCTACGGGGTCGCTATATGGCGCTCCCAGGGCCACCGAGGTGCCTGCGAAGCATCTCTGTCTGCTGCTCAATACAAGGTCGGTAGGAAGACATGCGCAGCACATCTATGACTTATTGGTCAGGGATAATCCTCTCTGTCTACTCTTGACCGAAACCTGGTTGGGAGAGGCGTCCAATCCGGATATTTTTTCTGCAATCCCTCCAACTTATAATATCTTTCGCCAAAACAGAGCTAAGGGCAGGGGGGGCGGAGTCGCGGTGGTGGTAAGGAAGAGCATTTCTTGCTCTGTTCTCCCCGTGAACCCCATTGGGGGCTCTGAATCCCTGGCTTTCATGTTGAGGCTGTCTCCAGGCCAAGCGCTTAAGGGTCTGTTGGTTTACAGGCCTCCTGGCCCGGTGGGCTCCTTTTGTGAGGACCTTCAGACAGTTATCTCGGAGTTGGCGTTGTCTGCACAGCATTGTTTGCTGGCAGGCGACTTCAATTTTCATCTTGATGTCACGGACGATCCGGATGGGGCTAGATTGCTGGATATTACCTCTCCGCTTGGCCTGACACCGTTTGTGTCGGGGCCGACACATGAGAAAGGGCATACCCTTGATCAAGTGTTTTCCTCTGTCCCTATTGTCGACATTGATACGTGGCCTGTGCTCTGGTCAGATCATAGGCTGATCGGGTTCTCTGTATTAGAGAATGGACGGTTCGACTCCTGCGCCCCCATGGTACCCAGATCGGCCTCAAGAGCGTTACACAGAGTGACGCCTGCTATGCTAGAGCAGGCGCTCACGGAACATCCTTGCTCCCTCTCGGGGGATCCGGAAAGAGACACGGAGGCCCTGCAGCGATGGCTGACTGAGAGGTTAGATGACCTTGCCCCTAAGACAACCCCCCGGTCCTCGGCGAAACGGCAATCTGCGCCTTGGTTTACAGAGGCGTTACATGTGGCGCGCAGCCAATGTAAGGTCGCTGAACGGGCCTGGCGCCATCAATATGATGGGGAGGCCAAACTAGTCTATAGGGCGGCGGTGAAGGCCTATCACCGTGATGTTCTTGGTGCCAAGCGGGAATATCTTGCCAGGAGGATTGAGGCGTCGGCAAACTCCTGTAAGGAGATCTTCACGATTGTGAAGGAGTTCACGTCTCCAACTTCTTACTCACCTCCGCCTGTATCACCTGATGTGTGGGCGCGTGATCTTGCCACCTTTTTTACCGACAAGATTAAGGCTATTCAGGCTTCTTTCTCGGAAAGTACGGAGGAGGGTTGCTGCGATCTTGGGGTGGGACTTGGAACATCGGCCATGCATATGGCTATCCTGGAGGACTTTCCATCTGTCTCCAGTGACATGTCCCGGACTTTGTTAGCCAGTCTTAAATCTGGCTCCCCACTTGACCCTTGCCCCGCCAAATTTCTGGCCGGGATGGCGGCAGTGGTGAATCCCCTGGTCAACCCGATCCTCAATGCCTCCTTGAGTGCGGGGAGTGTCCCACGCGCCTGGAAAAGGGCGATGGTGATCCCCCTCCTGAAAAAGCCTGGTCTTGATGCCGAGGCTTTGGCCAATTATAGGCCAATTTCACTTCTCCCGGCTTTGGCCAAGATCACCGAGAAACATGTGCATGGCGTCTTGTCGAACTTCCTTGAGGCTAACAATCTCCTCCATCCATCCCAATCCGGTTTCCGTCCGAATTTCAGTACGGAAACAGCGTTGGTGGAGGTCTCTGAGATCATCAGGGAGACCTTGGATGGGGGTGGCAAGGCCATGCTAGTCATGTTGGACCTGTCGGCGGCTTTCGACACCGTTCCCCATAAGGCGTTGCTTGCCAGGCTTTATGACATCGGCCTAAGGGGGACGGTGCTCAGATGGTTTACATCTTTTCTAGAGGGTCGCCGCCAGACGGTCTGGGTTTCCCAGAGCTCCGCCGAGATGCCGCCATTGGGTGTTGGGGTTCCACAGGGCTCGGTGCTGAGCCCGACATTATTTAACATCTTTATGTCCCCTCTGGCGGCTGCGGTTGAGGCTTATGGAGCCCAGATCGTGTCTTACGCCGATGACACACAACTCCTCTTCACGTGTGAAAAAGATCAGACATTTGACGGGGAGAGAATCCGGGACTGCCTGGACAGGGTCTTCAGCTGGTTTCAGCAAAACTGTCTGAAGGCCAACTCCAGCAAGTCGGAGGTTCTTTTCTTCGGCTGTGCCTTCGATCCCGAGTGGCGTCAGTGGTGGCCGGCCGCCATGTGCCCTCCGGCTCAATCGTCCTTGGTCGCCAAGAACTTGGGTGTTAAGCTCGATAATAAACTTTCTCTGAAAGCGCACATCCTTAGCCTGTCCGGCACCTGTTTCGGCATCCTCAGAATGCTCCGCAAGTTTTTACCTTTATTGTCTGCGGAGCACAGACGGATCACGGTGCAGGCGCTTATCGGATCCAGGCTAGACTACGCTAACGCCCTTTTCCTAGGCCTCCCGGACTATTTGGTTCAGCGCCTGCAGGTGGCGCAGAACTCGGCAGCCCGGGCAATCTTTGGTCTGCATAGACGAGCGCGGGCCTCGGAGTTGCTGCAGACGCTTCATTGGCTTCCAATCCGGAAGCGGATTGTTTTTAAATCTCTGACGCTGGTGCACAAGGCTTTGTTTGGCTCTGGCGCAGGATACCTGAAGAAAAGATTGGCCTTCTATCGCCCAGCTCGCTCGTTGCGCTCTGAATCCCTGTTCACTGCGGTGGTCCCACGCGTGCGGAAAGCCCGCATTGGGGGGCGCTCTTTCAGCCTTAAGGCTCCCCAGCTGTGGAATGCGCTTCCGTTGGCACTCCGCAGCACTCCCAACCTGCTTCAATTCAGGAAGAATTTGAAGACTTGGCTTTTTAATCATTCTGTTTAGGTGGCTTTTTCTTGTTTTGGGTTCTGTTTTATCTGTTATGTTGAGTTGACACTGTAAGTTGCCTGTGGAAAGCGCCGGGACACTCTTTTAGAGTAGCCGCGCGCTATAAAAATGCACTTTAACATAACATAACAAGAGTTTAGTTGTCAGGTGGTTACTGATATGAACATATATAATTTGACAGGTTCCCTCGACTCCTAAGAAATGCCTTGCTGTTGCAGATGGTTAAAGGTTCTTTAGCTGATTAATTGTGTAGTTCTGAAGCAGAGATTTGTGATGCTGCACATTGTGGAGCAGTTTGTATAGATATACTGTGCCACCATGCTGTATCAACAATAAAAAAAGACATTAAACTCCTCCTTGCATCCACCTGGAGCCACCGTTGGGCTTTTAGGACTATTTAAGGGTGGTTATGTTTGCAAAGGTTCAGGCACCTTCTCACCACCGGGTTTTAAAAAGTTTGAATTTGGTGAATACGTCTCTTTATAAACATTGTGCAGACTGATCCACAGTAATAAATTCATGCCACGACCAGGGTTTTCATGAGCTTCACCCGGAGCTCAGAATTAAAGAGAATTCACAAGTTAGTTACTTTGGGTGAGCTAACACATGGGTATTGATGTTTCCGGGAGATAGACAAAGTGTCAACAGATCAGGCTTTGTTCTTCCCATCACTAGAAACTCAGTACTAGCTGCTCTGAGGCAGAGGGTCTCTGTTATCCACGGACGCATGATCTAGGCATGACGTTGTGTTGGTCTGAATATCTGGGGTGTATTTTAGAAACAGATTTATTCGTCATTGACATGTATTTGGCATTTCACCTGGTACTGCACGAGGAGCTGTGCTGGAAGTTTCAGACGTGAAAAGAAGGCAGGAAAGGCAACATTTGTTTTTTTGACTACAGGTGAAGAAAAAGAATTAGATTCAGAACAAACCCATTCTTCCAGTGTTTTCAGTAGAATTTGTGATCTATGGTATCAAAGACTGCAGATACGTTGAGTACTGGGGTTTGTCTTTGTCTTCACTCATGAAGAGGAGCTCTTCTTTAATGATAGCCAATGCAGATTCGATGACCTTGAAAGTCTGAACACGGACTAATGTTTGATGACAAGATGATTCAAACCCAAAATGGAACTTTCATTTCCATTAATTTCCTGGGGTCAATTAGAGAGTTACTAGTAATCTGAAAAGTTCAAAAGGCGAATGGGAAAGTTGACAGAGGCGTTAAAAGGCCAGGAATCCTACCTTAATCATAATCATTCTGCAACATCTCAAATTAGAGGGGAGAAAATGTGTACTGTATTCAGATAGGAATGGCTCCATGTACAAGTTAGATGCTTTTGACTTGACAGCCAATCAGCACATCCTTGGTCTATATGTATCTAGACAGAGGAAGCTAAACGAAGCACAAGTTGGAGGCTGGACAAATTAGTGAGACGATACTGGACTGCTGAAGATGAAGCTGTGGATGTTTGTTACTTTTTAATTGAGGAACATGCTTTTAAATTGAGGAATATGAGCATGTCTTTGCAGTATCACTTTGATGACCTTAGAATCTTCTTCAGCATTTAAGTAGCGGCTGATTAATGTTGACAGTCTTTCTCATGTGCCTCAGGCTTCACCAATGCGTTTTGTAAAGTAGGCTTTTTTGGTTTTATTATAAGCCTCTCCTTGATCTCTTTCAACAGTTTGTACTTCTGCCTTTAGTAACATACACCATTTGCGCTCCAAAATATGACTTTCTATCAAACTAGATCCACATTGAACTATTTGTTGATGAAGATGATGCCCAGCTACGATTTTCTGTTTTGGATGAGTATAACATGTCAAAAGCTTTAAATGTATTCTGCTTATGGTTGACCATTAGTGCTTCTGGTTTTTGCTAGTACTTGAGAGTTGACTTTGGCAGTACTG
This sequence comes from Lissotriton helveticus, assembly GCF_964261635.1. Taxonomy (NCBI): domain Eukaryota; kingdom Metazoa; phylum Chordata; class Amphibia; order Caudata; family Salamandridae; genus Lissotriton; species Lissotriton helveticus. The sequence goes on along the minus strand of NC_136068.1, from coordinate 1,620,613,827 downwards.
TAAGATTCCTTGAATTCTTCTAAGCTGGTGTTTCTCAGAGGTGTATGGAGATGAAAGGATGGTCTGACCAGATCGATGGGTGGACTGCTGTATTGGAGGTACCAAGGGCTTGAATGAATACCAGGTCAAGCAAATACTCAGGTGTGCATAGGTAGATAACTGATGACTACCAGTGCTAGCATGTTCGGAAGAAAGACCAAAAAGTGGTAGTTGCTCATGATCACAATTTTTTAGGCCAGTCTCTACAACTATACTGTGATTTTGAGAAATGATAGGCTATATCATAAGGGCAGCAGAGGATCACTACTACAATGATATAACTACTGGGGTAAATTTGTGCAGGGGGGTCTGTGCACTAGAATGATGGGTATGCTGTGCTCAGTAGCTCAAGGCAGTTCAGCAGTATACACTACGGCTAGCCTCCCACTCTCACTCAGCCTCACCTTTTCAACGTATGATCTTGAGATGTAAAGGGAGAAGGTCATAGGAGGCTAGCAGTGGCACTGTCTCTCAAAATATATTTCAAGGCACACTGTGACATCTTGTTTCAAGAAGAAGATTGTGTGTGTCCTAAGTGTGCTTCTAACATGAGTAGGTGTGAGGAGATATAGTTTTATGTGAGTGCTTGGATGTGCTAGAGGTTTTGGGGTTTCACAGTGTGCTTTAAAGCTTTTAATAGTTAGCAAGGTAGTATGTGAGTAGTGCAGGGCCATGATCAGCTGGGATGGAAGTTTACTCTAGGGGAGCTAATTGGAGGTGGGCTGATGAAAATGCTGCTCTTGTGCATCAGTGATGATGCAAAAAGCACAGTTATGTTACCAAATGTCATTATAGGAGAAGGCTTAAAGGACAGGATACTCTGGTGAGCCATCAATGCTGTAGGGCTGGGATGAGGCAGTGCTGAAACAGGTTTAAGAATAGTGGTAGTGTTTTGTCTCGCCTTTTAAGTTAATGGAAGGTTCCTTCAGTGACTGCAAGATTCTGTTACTGGCCTGAATCATGATTCTTTCACTGAATAGTTGTCAATGGTGAGCTTTCTGATCGAGAATAAGATTGCACATTGTCATTTCTGAGACCTTGGATTTCTGAATGTTCGGTAATGGTGTATCTTCTGGAATGTGTTATTTCCATGATTCTTGATTGTCCGTGAGAAATAGATCATCTTCTCTTTGGCTTTGTGTAAACTGGTCTCTTGTAATGATTTTATGGTGGCGCTCTTTAGCCTCTTCTTTGCATATTTGGCTCTTTTAGTCAATGGGATGACAATAGGGAAGCTCTGAAAACCTGAACCCCGGTACTTGGACGTAGGGTCTCCACTTGCTTTATTGGTTTTCTCAATTGTGTATGAAGTCTGTGGTCTTGTTGTTTTCCTGCAGCTGCAATCTGTGCCCTATCCTGATGTCACAAGAAGCCCTATGCTTTGCTGTGAAAGAAAGCACAGTGATCAATTGTAACCCGATAATGTGTAGTAATACCAGCTAATCTGCTCTGACATTTCCTCCAGACAAAAGAAAAATTGGGGTACACCAAATTGGCTGAAACTAATTGAAACTAGGCCAGAGTATATGCAAGGTCCTCTTTCAGCAAAACCCAGCATGTTAGAGCTAGCTTTTACCAAATCAGACAGGGTAACTAACCACTTTTACAAGCCATGGTGTACACTATTTGTACAATTCCAAAAAGTCCTATATGACACACAAGGGCAGAACTAGCAAGTGTATTTACAGTATTTAACCTAAAACACAGTACTGTAACCACTTCACTCCTCCTCAATACTCAAGCCTGTATGTGCACAGTATCAGGTTTTGTTTCTATCTCGGACGCCTGACCCGGACATTCTACCACCGGAGCGCGCTGCAGGGCGAGCTCTTCACGAACGCAGTAGCGTTTTTTAAAAAATATCCCGCAACCGCAAAAAGCACAATTGATGGACAGAATGTTGAACAATGTCAAAAATTCACCCCATGTTAGATCTGGGGGTCTCTAGTTGGCAATGGTATTCACCTTTGTCCAAATAGGGACCCTTAATTCTAAATCAGGATAAGGGGATTCGACTCCTTAATAACCCCTGCTCACCCCCTTGGTAGCTTGACACGAGCAGACAGGCTTATCTCACAGGCAGTGTGTTAAGCATTTGTGAATATACACAGTAATACAGTGAAAACACTACAGATGGACGCAACACAGGTTTATCAAAATAAGTATTCTTTATATAGACTTAACACAAGACCACAGACGACAAAAATCCACAATACTACACTTAAGATTGCTTTAAAGATGATAAAAGTAACTTAGTTCAAGTTGATGATAAATGCGACAAAGTTCTCAACAAAGTACCTGGAAGCGTAACACAAAGTAAACAAAAGGCTCGCAAATGGGGATATGCGTCGGTGCCGTGATCCGGGGGAAATGATGCGTCGCGCCTCAATGCTTGCGCAGAGTAGGGGATGCGTCGTGATCCTTAACGGTGCGGAGGTGATGCGTAGATTCTCAGCCTGCGGGCCCGTTGCGGTGCGCAAGATGGCGCCTCGATGCGATGATCCGGTTGCGATGCAAGAAGATGGCGCCTTTGATGCGATGATGATGTGTAGGCGCCTTGGCAGCCTTGCGACGACTCTGTAATTTGGAGCCGCGACAGGCCCTGCGCCACGCTTCTCCAGTGATGCGGCAGCAGGAAGCTTCGACAAACACACGCTTCCAGTCCAGGGAGATGCGATGAAAGCTCACTTCTCCAGCGATGCAACGATTTCAGCTGCGGCGGCGACACGCTTCCTCGAGATGCGTCGCGCTTCCATCTCCCAGCGACACGCAAATGTCTGTAGATAGATTTCCCAGCAAGGAAATTCAGAGAGGAGCTGGAGATGAAGTCTTTTGTCCCTGAGACTTCAGCAGGAGGCAAGCACAGTTCAAGCCCTTGGAGAATATTCTGTAGATGATGAAAGTCCTTAAAAAGTTCCTTCTCCTTTCCTTGGCAATGAAGCAACCACTGCAGGCCAACCCAGCAAACAGCACACTGGCAGAGGGGCAGTAAAACTGCTGCAGCATCCTTTGTTCTTCTCCTTGGCAAAAGGTTTCTTGTTCCAGAAGTGATCTAATTTCTTGGGATCAGGGTCCCAATATTTATACCCCAAAATCCTTTATTCTCGGAAGGCAGAGAGGCCTCTGCCTAGTCCAAACCAGTTCCTGAGCACTTTGTTTACATGACTCTCTCCTTCCTTTCACTGTGCAGGGCAGAGACATCAGACGCCCCACAGGGGGTGGAGCCAGCACAGGGGAGGGAAGGCACAGCTCTGGAGCACTTTATTGATATGATTCATTCTATCCTTTCACAGTGCACGGCAGAGACATCAGTAACACAACAGGAGGTGGAGCCAGCATTGTAGAGGGAAGGCCCAGCCCTATTCAGGTCCCAGGTGCAACTCCTCCATCCCATCTAGATGCAGATCTCTATTCACCACCGGGCTGCCCCAGCCTGTCTCCTGGAATCCCCTAACCCTGTCACTCACAAACCCAGACAAGGAATACACAACCTAGCACAGGCAGGCCTGGACAGTTAGGCAAGAAAATACCTACTTTCTAAAAGTGGTATTTTCAAACACAGAATATTAAAACCAACTTTACTAAAAGATGTATTTTATTATTCTGAGTTCAGGCATACTAAATTCGAATTCCTACCATGTTCCCTGAGTCAGTTAGGATTATAAGAATGTAATAATCTAACTGCTCATTCTAGCCTATGGAGAACAGGTAGCCTTGCCATAGTGAAAAACAAAAATGGCTGTATTTCACTATTAGGACATGCTACACACACCAGGGTATGCCCCAACTTATACTTACAATGCACCCTGCCCTTGGGCGTACCATAGGGGTGTCTGATATGAAGCAAAGGGAAGGTTTAGGGACTGGCAAGTGGGTGCACTTGCCAAGTCGACATGGCAGTACTAGACTGCACGCATGCCTTGCATTGACAGGCCTGAGACACACTTTGCAAGCTGCTTCTGTGGGTGGCACAAATAGTTCTCAAAGCCCACCAGCAGCATTTGATTTACAAGCCCTGGGCACATATTGTGCACTGTACTAGGGGCTGACAGGTAAAGCAAATAACCCAATCATGGAATCACCAATTAGTACATCAATTTAACATAAGGAGCACTTGCACTGTGGCACTGAATAGCAGTGGCACAGTGCCCAAAGCATATAACCAGCAAAAAAAGATCCAAAACAGAGGAGGCAATCCGTCAAAATGGAAGGGAGACTCACGCCAATGATGCCAGGTCTAACTCCCCAGTACAGAGATCTGGGCCTAAATCCATTGTTTTTTGCTCCCCATACCATTCCAGTTTAGACCCAGCCATATGCAAATCAGTCTTGACCCTGTTCCCTATGGGAACTGTCCAGCCCAAACAGCAGAACTAATTTAACTCTAGTTTGCTTCAAGGCAGCGCAAACCACACTTTTCAAAATCTTTTCAAACCCATATACCAAAAAGCGATATTCACTAATAAATTATAATTTTTGATAAACAGTAGAAAATAACTTTCAAGCGAGGTTTCTAGTACTTTCCCAGGTTGAGATAAAAAAAGTCATATTTTTTTCACAGTTAGGCCACTTCATAGAAAATATAACTTGGCCTACACAGTGACAAACAACCTTCAGCATCTTTTCATTGTTTTCTCCACAACACCAGTCCAACTTGCCTCAACTTTTACCAACCTACTAAACACTTTCGATCGGTGCCCCAGGCAAGAGCACACCTCCCTCGCATCAAGAAGACTAGAAGCAGAACACGTTTCTTCTCATACCTAGCAGCCAATATTGGAACGACCTCCTGAAGCACCTCAGAACTTCCCTATCCCTCCTGGACTTCCGAAGGAACCTCAAAACATGGCTCTTCTAGATGAAACCGGCATAATCCCCTCTTCTCCCTCAGTCCTGCCCAACTCAGTGCCTGGATACATTCATGGGTTATTAGCTGCACTCTACAAATTCACAGAACATAACATTGTGGATACCTACTCTTATTTAATATTTGGTATATCTCTCTTTTAGGTGCTTAAAAACAGAGTTGGTGAACAAGGATATTTGAAGTGTTTATGCAAAAAGTCCTACGAAAGCATATCTGTGTAGAAGACTAGCACTCATACTGGTCAACGTTTTAATTAAAATTAATTAATTAATTATGTGCTTATATAGCGCTGGAATCACTCCCGAAGGGGTACCTCCGCGCTTCGACCGCTGCGAAACCCTTCCTGGCTTCCCTGAGAAATGGTCCCTTAATGGGTATCTCCAGGGTGAGACCAGGCATCCCCGGCGGTCTGGTGGGGCCGTTAGTGAAGATGAGGCAAGCTAGTGCCCAGAGTTGCCGAGTGTGATCGCTGATCAGAGTGGGCACCGAGGCGAGAGAATTATCGAGTCCGCTGACCCTGGTCCAGAAACCTGCCGCGTCGGGAATCGAACCCTGGTCTCGGGCCGTCCTCTGCTCTCGGGTCTGCCGCCTCTAACCAGTGAGCCACACTACTCCACTTTAACTTTGGGACTTGGTTACTTTGTTGGTACTCAAAATTCATCAGTGTGGCATGGCAAGTAGCTGAAGCTGCCAAGGGCCCCTCGAAGTCTAATAAGTTGTCAAACTCTGACTGTGGCCCTTGGTTTATGAAGCAAAGTGTTGCTGCTAGGATGGATTCTTTAACAAAACTCTCCCATGGGTCAACACTGTAGCCAGGCCAGGCTGAAGGAGGCTGGGTAACTTTGCTGCAAGGTCCTGATGAGTCCTTTTAGTTCAGAGTGGGATGAACCTGGAAATGTTGCCCACAACAATGCAATTTTCTTGGGAACCCTTAGTCCCATATCCCAGAACTCCATAGGTCAAAAAGTAATGAATCCTAATATTTTGTGATGCTGAGAAAGTTACTCCTGGTTTCTCCTACAGCTCCAATGTCATCAGGGCAAGCATCGAGGCCTAATGTCCCTTTCCAGGTAGGCCTCTCACATGGTCCACTGCGATCCACATATACACTGTGTGGAAATAAGGAGTTCCTGAGGATTGCTTCCCAAGGAATCATGAACAATTCTTCTGTCTTCATTCTGAAGTTCTGCCCAGTGCAGGAAAATTCTGAGGATTTGCTTGTGAAATGGCATTTTTATTCTGCGCATTAGCCAGCAACTGGAAAATTCCTTAAACCCAATGCTGGCAGGCTTCATATGTAAACCCCATCTCTTTTTTCGGAACTACCTTTTTTTTAATGTAAATATAAATATTCTCAGAGTCTTTCAATCATTATGGCCCCTCTGAGGCCCACATCTATGAAATTGATAGAACACTCTCTCTTTCTGATCTTAGAACAGCTTCTCCTTGTGCCTGAGACAGATACAAATGTCTGTGACACCTCTCTGGCGAAAATATTTCTTTCACCATTTAGGATTTATATATGAAAATGAAGGCTGTTGTGGAAGGCCTTTGTGTTACCATCTGTTCACTTCTCTACCAAAATGATTCTTATCAGCTGACGGGTACCTGTTCACATTCAAACAGCTTTCCTGCCAATAAATGTGGCTGTTTTGTTCTCTAGCAGGCTAGCATTTCAAGCCTAAGTAGTATGCTAATAACAGTCAGTCAAGGAAAGGCAACCGCAACAAGAACAACTGATGTACAGAATGTTGAACAATGTCAAACATTCACCCCAGTATAGAGATCAGGGCCTAAATCCATCGTTGTTTTATCTCCCCATAACAATCCAGTTTAAATCCAGCCATATGCACATCAGTCTTGACCCTGTTCCCTATGGGAACAGTCCAGCCCGAACAGCAGAACTGATTTCACTCTAGTTTGCTTCAAGGCAGCGCAAACCACACTTTCCAAAATCTTTTCCAACACATATACCAAAAACCGACATTCACCAATGAATTATAATTTTTGATAAACAGTGGAAAATAACTTTCAAGCGAGGTTTCTAGTATTTTCCCAGGTTGAGATGAAAAACGTCATATTTTATTCACAGTTAGGCCAGTTCATTGAAAACATAACTTGGCCTACACAGTGACAAACAACCTTCAGCATCTTTTCATTGTTTTCTCCATAACACCAGTCCAACTTGCCTCAACTTCTACCAACCTACCAGACACTTTCGATCGGCGCCCCAGGTAAGAGCACACCTCCCTCACATCAAGAAGACTAGAAGTAGAAGACGTTTCTTCTCATACCTAGCAGCCAATATTGGTACGACCTCCTGAAGCACCTTAGAACCTCCCTATCCCTCCTGGACATCTGAATGAACCTCAAAACATGGCTTTTCTTTCTTCAGTCCTGCCCTACTCAGTGCCTGGATACCTTCATGGGTGATTAGCTGCACTCCACAAATTCACATAACATAACATAACATTGTGGATACTTACTCCTATTTAATATTTAGTATATCTCTCTTTTAGGTTCTTTGGACTTAGAACGTTCACTTTAAGATGACTAGCTAATGCATAAAATAAGGTTTTCTAGCAAAAATAAAATGACTTGCCTTTGTTACTGCAGTGGTTTTAATTGCAGCCTCGCCAGGACTTAACGCTGTTTCCTGGGCCTATAAACTTTAGTCATGTGTAGGTGGTGTAAATATACACTAGCACTCATATCTCCCAACCTGTATGCTACTGGTGCTTTTTCTAAGACAACTTGCCATTGCCATACTATAAAATAAAATATCCACATGGGTATAACACATTTTATAGTACAGGACCCTGTGTGTTGTGAGGACTTAAAAGAGTCTGCTCCAAGGAAAGGGGGCCTAGTTCAGTTTAACTAGCCCCTAACAAAACTGACAATTGGTGCAAGTGATTTTTTTTTACTTATCCCTGGAATGAAATTTTTGGGTTAAGGAGACCCCCCTGTGTCAAGCCACTGCTCAAGCCTAGCTAAACCAGCATCAAGCTGTGGACATAACAGGTACCTTCACGTAGTGAGAGACTTCTGCACACCACTAGGGTCGGTCCTCCAATCACCAGCCATCAATCCGCTTTGAGGGAACTGGTTGGGGCCAGTGGGCAAAGGACAAAGAGTTTATACTTGGCTTTGGTTATGTCATTTGGGGCTTTTACCTCTGATATAATTGAACCTATGTGCTACTGGAGCAACTCATAGCCTCATGGTGGCTTCACAGAGAGAGACCAAGCTTACCCGGGGAGGTGGCTTCAACTAAAAATTCAGGACTCAACAAGTGCACCGTATCTCTTAATGAATTAAGTGCTTTAACTTTAAAAAGAAGAGGACACACACAATGGGTGGGATAAATACCTAAAGCAGGTATATGTTGTATGCAGTAAAGACTGCAGATTGCCAAAAGGTCTTTGGTAAATACCGCCTGTACTAACAGCTGCCAAGGCAGCATCTCAATACATTAAAACAGATTTGATTTAACTAGGTATCATGATTTGTAGCTTTCTTGGAGTCAGGGCTTCATCGCTGAGCACAGCTAGCTGTGATTTCTGGGGGCTTATCTGCTCATTATCCACACACATAAATACTCAGCAGTTACCACATGCAGTGTAAACAATGCTAGTGAGGGTCATCTCACATGATAGGGCCTATGCAAGTCTGTGACGCCTCCCTTAGGTCATGCTAACCCAAAATTCCAACCAGGGGGCCACAGAGACGGGTAGGTCTTATGGGGGACTACAGTTGAAGCTAAGTGCCAATGCACACATGGGTTACCAGGTCTACCGGTGTTGATTGTCGGGGGTTCACAGGTGAAAGTTTAACCACAGCAGCCCATGGTCAAATTCAGTAATGCAGTGGGAACTTTATTGTGCTCCCAGTAAAAGTTTAGATGGTGAAATCTCTGCAGCTGCTATAGTGACATAAGCATAATTTTTCAAGTCAGAGTCCATTTACTCCTGGTTATCCTGTCACTACACCTTCAAGCCAGAAGGGAGGGCAGAGCAGGGCTCAGAGGTACCAATGGAGACAACCAGGAAGCACAATGAGAGTAGGGGCACTAAGAGGGGATCCTTGAGAAGGAGAGAGGCTGGATCATCCAATGTTTATCTAGAGATTCTGAAGTCTGTGAAGCAACCTCATTACATGTCACATGGTTGTCATTATGATATGGGCTAAACTGTAGGAAACTATTTTGGTTACTCACCACTCTTTTTCTTCCAAGGAGACACTGATGAAGGCAGCAAAAAAAAAATCATTAGTAATCACCAGATACAGCCAGTAACTAAACAACACTCATCCCCAAACACAAGACATCCACTTACACATGACCTATGCTATCCCTATCCCTCCCCAAACACTCATCCTCCTATAGCATCCTCCTACAGCAAGCCAGCTGTTCTGATATCATAACTAGGGTGGGGCGTGTAAGAGGCTATGGAAATGACTGAGAAAAAAGAATAGAGGAGGAAGAAGGGGAAAGGAAAATTTGGGGAAATGACAGCGGTCAGTGGAGGAGGTCTGAAGAACAAGTTACTTAACTTCAGCAACATCCTTTCTTTCTATCTAACCACAGACTCCGCACCTTTAGAATATTCTCCAGGCACCTGGTAGCACTGTGCAGCTCTGTGTTGACCTCATTCCACTTCTAGAAGTGAAAAAGCAGAGCCATATGTAAGTGCCAAACCTGCGCACCATAGGTCGGCTTCTTGTTTGACTCTTTAAACGCCCCGGCAGTGGAGCACAAATAATTGGAGGTATCAGTGTGACGATCTTTAATTTAGGATCTTTCTATCCACGGGTTCCTTACCCTAAAATTATCCCCAGGCATCAGACTGGATCCCAAATTTTTTTGTAGGCAGTACCCCTGTGCAGGTGGGGTAATTCTGCTCCATGTGGCATTGTTGGCGGTGGCACCCAGGCTTGCTGGTGTCAGTTACTTTTCGTGACTTTCCACGTCAGAAGCGAGTAGCCACGGAGTACAGGGAGTGGTGTGGAAAACTAGGGTCGTCAAAGGGGAAAGCCCTGTCCCCAGAAATCCGTTCACATTACGGGGAGGATGGGTGGGTCTGTGAGGAAACTGCGGCTGAATCTGTCTTGTATAACAATACCCGACAGTGTTCAGTGACAAGTTAGGATTGCTCAATGGTTTCAAGCACAAAATAACTTTAAAGACGAAAGCACAACCTATTGTTCATAAAGTTAGGAAAGTACCAAATTTAATGATAAGACCTTTGCAATACGAACTTGACAGGTTACTTGCAATGGGGATCATTGAGGAAATTGAATCCCCTGAATGGTTGGTTCCGATCATTTTGACGCCCAAAGACAAAGGGAGTAAGATTAGAATGTGTGTCGACTTGAGAAGCCTGAAAAATTGTATATGAGTCGACAGACAACCTTTACCCAACATTAATGAGACTCTTTCTAAACTAAGTGGGGCACGTTATTTCAGTGTAATGGATTTATCGTCTGCATACCACCAGGTCATGCTGCATGACGATTCCAGAGCCTTAACCTCTTTTGTCACACCCCTGGGAGCTTACAGATTCATACGGATGCCATTTGGAATGTAATCTGCAGCTGCATGCTTCCAGAGGTTGAGGAAAGAGGTTTTAGATGGCATCAGTTTAGTCTTGTTTTTTCAGGATGACATACTTGTCCATGGTAAGGATAGAGCTAGCCATGATCTTACCTTATTCAAAGTGCTATCCAGATTACAAGAACAGGGGCTCACCCTTAAGAGAGAAAAATGTAAATTTAGGGTTGAGTCTGTATCTTACTTGGGACATTCAATTTCCAGCGCACGGATCAGTCCCAAGATCGATTTAGTGGAGGCAATAACTCAAGCTCTGGCTCCCAACAATAGAGATCAAGTCAAATCTTTCCTAGGATTATCGGAGTATTACTCCAAATTCATCACCAATTTTGCCAGTGTTGTACAACCTTTAAAACATCTACTAAAAAAGGGTGCTGAGTTCATTTGGTCAGAAGAATGCACCCTTGCTTTCAACAAGGTCAAGAGTAGCATTGTTTGCATGCCTACTTTCGGTCATTTCGATGTCACTAAGAAAACCATACTTACCACAGATGTAAGTTTATATGGCTTAGGTGCCGTTTTGTCTCAAATCAGTGATGGCAATGAAGGAGTTATTGGTTTTGCCTCCTGTTCTCTTAAAGGGGCTGAGGAACGCTACTCAGTGATTGAACGGGAGGCATTAGCTTGTACCTGGGCTTTCAACCATTAAAGTTTTACCTCTGGGGTTTACCCTTTCTTGTCAGGTCTGACCATAAACAATGTGTTCATATCTTTGCCTTTAGGAACGTTGAGAACACCACCCAAGAATTAAAAGATGGTTGGATCTGGGAGTACAATTCCACTGTGGAATACTTGCCTGGTTTAAAAAATATCCCTGCTGATTATTTTTCCAAGGTGCCGCTAGACAAATTTGTTTCTGAAAGTAATGATGGGCTTGCTGCATGGGTCAAAGAATCTGCCCTAAATAGAGTAGAATGGGAAGCCAGTTTGCTTACTGACACATCCAGGAATATTGTTATGAGTTTTGTTGTGAATGGTTGGCCTGTTCCTGAGGATGTTCCTCAGTGTGCCAGAGGATTTTGGAATGTTCACGATGAGCTTAACATTGTTAATGGTGATCTTTGTTGTGGTCAGAGGTTAGTTCCCCCTTCTGACATGCGTGAAAAGATTGTCAATCTCGCGCATGAAGGTAATCTTGGACGCAGCTTAACTAAAGCTAGAGTCAGAGAAACATATTGGTGGCCAGAAGTGGATCACTAGATTGAAGCGGTGGTTAAAGAATGTATTTCTTGTGCCAGTAATGATAAGTTAAACAAAATCCAATCTGCTCCTCTTTCTCCTGTTGTTTTGCCTGAGCGGCCATGGTGAACATTAGCTATAGATATTGTGGGACCTTTTGAAGCTCTTTCTCCCAATGAGAGATTAGTCATAGTTCTTGTGGACTACACTTCCAAATGGGTTACAGCCTGTTGTATGAGTTCCATTATTATTAAGAATATCATTGAATTTCTTAAGAATGCATTTGCATGTGAAGGCATTCCTAAAACTTTAGTGAGTGATAATGGTGTCCAATTCACAAGAAATGGAAATTTTCCTCAAGGAGCTCTCCATTATCCATCATCGCACTACACTTTATTCTCCTCAAGCCAATGACTTGGTTGAAAAGCATGAATAGGCCTGCAAAAACATGTGCACAAACAGCCCTTGAGTCACGTTCATCTCTTAAAAATATTTTACATGAAAAACTAGGGGCTCACAGAAACACACCCAATTCTATCACTGGTTGCTCACCTTTTATGAAACTTAAAGGCAGAGAGGCTGGTTCAAAACGTAATCCTTTATGGTTGTGTGTGTGTGTGTGTGACAGTAATGCCAATACTACTGCCCCCAGGATTTTAAATGACCAAGAGAAGTATGAACAAAGATATGATACAAAGATGGGTGTGTGTAATCGTTCATGGAAGGTTGGTGATCTTGTGTATGTTAAGAAAGCCACATGGTCTCCCAAAGGTGAAACAAAATATTTTGGGCCAAAACATATCACCAAGGTTTTTAAAAATATGGTGATTTTAGATGGTAATACTGTGAGCATGTCTCGGCTTTCCTTGTGCAATAAGGAGAAGGTCATCAATATGGGATCTCAGTCGAGACAGTTTTCTCTTAGTCATTCTGCGCATTAGCCTGAATTCTCCTGTCATGAAAAAAGAGTGAGGCGCTCTCCTATTTATCTCAAGGATTTTGTATTGCATTAATTTTAGTTGATTTAGATTGCCATACTTAATTGTTCAACTTTTAAAATTGTTTATTTATGAATTGTTTCATTCATTTGTTAGTATTTATTGCCTTTATTTCAATTTTCCTTTTTTTGCTGTTTTCTTCTTCTTTCTGTTCTTTTCTTTCATGGTTGTTGCTTGTTTTTTTCCTTCTTTTGTTTAATGTGTTGAAGGAAAGATGTGTTGTATTTTCTCCTTTAATTGATGATGCACATTAAGAATGTAAGTGCATCATCAGAACTCTCCCTTCAAATGTTCTTTGATGTTCCTGATGAGAGGCCACGGAAGAAACTGCCTCCACTAGAGGATGCTAATAAACTGAATGATAAAGTCACCTTATTTGGATGTCTCATTACTTACAATATATATGTTTATTCATGTATTTTTATTTTATTTATTTAATGCATTTTTATATAGCGCAGACTTTACCCAAAGGTGTCAGAGTGCTTCATAATAGAGCCAAGTTTGTTACATGAGAAGAAAATTACAAATTTACACGTTGAAGAAACAAACAAGAACAGGTAAAATAAAATAATAGATGGCAGTCACTCAAAAACACATAAAACACAATGAGATGAGGATTGTACAGGCATAGATTACAAATGTACAATAATGAAAGAACTTCCTTGAGGGAGATGAGAGGGGTGTATTAATTCTGGAAGTGTCTTTGGAAGAGAAGAGATTTGAGGTCAGTTTTGAAAGTGCGGGGAGAGGTGGTGGTACGGAGTAGTGGAGGACGTGAGTTCCAGATTCTCACTGCATTGCCTGAGAAGGGTTGAGCCATTGATCTTTCCCTTTTGAAGGTGGGGGGCTCAAGCAGTACATTTTCCACATTACGAGACAGTCTAGAGCCTCCAGAGATTTTCTGTTTATTCGCCAGGTATCGAGGGAAAGAAGTGTGCAAGGCTTTGTGGTTGATACAGGCAGTTTTGTAGATTGATCTTGCCTCGATGGGAAGCCATCGAAGAGAAGACAAAAAGGTTGTGATGTGATCATTTCTTTTGGCCCCAAATATAAAACGAGCCGCTGAATGGGGAATGGATTTAAGAGGGAAAGGTGGGATTTGGGGAGGCCAGTAAGGAGAGAATTGCAATAGTCCAACCTAGAGAGAACCAGAGATTGGACCAAAGTATTTAGGTCTTGCTCTGGAAAGAAACAATGAAACCCCCAGAGAAGGCGCAGTTGGTGTTGTGCATTCTTTGCCACGGAATTGATGTGCGAGCATAGATTGAGCCTTTTGTCAAGTATGACACCCAGGGTTTTTGAGCTGTCGACAACGATAGGTTTAGTGTTGAGTAAATTCAACTGATCCATCCAATACTGAACAGGAGGAGGAGAGAGTGAGGTAGAGAGGAGGAATTCAGTTTTGGAAGGAGTTGATGAGCTAACAACCAGGTTTGGATAGAGTTGAGAGTAGACTTGAGGATTGAGATCTTGTGTGCGGAAGACACCTTCAGGTAGATTTGAGTGTCATCCAGATAGAGATGGTAACGGATCCCATATTTACTTAGGAGATTTCCCAAAGGTTCGAAATAGAGATTGAACAAAGTGGGCGCATGGATAGAACCTTGAGGGATGCCTTGACCTACCGCCAATGAGGCCGAAAGATTGTTTGCTTTTTTGATCCTTTGCGATCTGTCTGAGAGAAATGAGGCAGACCATTTAAGCACTGTGCCTTCCAAACTCATTCTCTGTTAAATGGTGTTGAGGAGGGTGTTGTGGCTAACAGTTATGTTATGTTATGCTAATAGAGATTATAAAGCGCGACTATTACCCAAGGGTGTCCTGGCGCTAAGCACTGCCTAAATGGTTACCAGTAAATGACAGTGCTTTGCAGGCTAGATCAGAGGCTGTAAGAAATTAGGGCTCTAAAGTATTGTGATAAATAACTGCCAGCCCCACACCCCTCCTATGTGGTCTGTCGAGTGTATGGCAGAGGAATTCTGGAGGTGAAGCTTTAACAATATCGGGTCCTGAGGTGTTATCAGTCCAGGACTCCGTTATAAAAGCCAGCTTGATGTTTTGTTCCTCAATGAGCAGTGCACATTCCATACTATGCTTAATCAACGACCTGGCGTTAAAAAGTGAGCATTTTAGGGGAGCAGGGTCACTTTGCTTAGTTGTATCTCCTGTCCGGTTAGCCAATCGATTAATGGGATGTGCCATGATGTGTGGGGAGGGACAGAAGGCATTTTGGGCATGAGACTGCCTGATCTTCCGGGTTGATACTCGGCAGGAACCTTGGGCAACTCGTCTTTCCACCCTTCGGATCCAGCCCCATGAGGAGGTCTCTGGAGTAAGTCAGTAAGTCTAGCCTCAGAAAGCCAAGGGGACTGGCCCTAGCCCGGTCTGAGCGCGGACGGGCGCAGACGGGCTTGCCTTAGGCACGCCTTCTGTACGCGTCCACTGCGTGGTCTCGTCAGCATGCGTCTTTTTTAGGTAGCATCTAAGAACAACTAGCCCGCTAACCTCTTAATGGCTGCCCTGCTCCCTGCCCCCAATTCCTTAAGCGGTACAAAAGGGGGTGGTGATGGACGGAGCATCTGAACCAATCAAACATTCACACCCAGTCAAAAGATCTGGGTTTGATCCATCACCGTTCTTTAGCCCACTCTGCCACCCCAGTTCAGACATGGCTATATGCAAATCAGTCTGACCCTGTGCCTCATGGGAACAGTCCAGCCCGAACTGCCAAGCCATGCCTTCCCTGGACCGGAAACAAGCTTCCGAGGACCGGTTTCTGGCATTACAGCCGTCTTCAGCCCAGCTTGCTTGAATCCAGTGGCAAAGTGAACAAGGGACTCACGTCTGAGCATACCCTGCCACACTTATGGTGACCAAAGCGGTACAAAAGGGGGTGGTGATGGACGGAGCATCTGAACCAATCAAACATTCACACCCAGTCAAAAGATCTGGGTTTGAGCCATCACCGTTCTTTAGCCCACTCAGCCACCCCAGCTCAGACATGGCTATATGCAAATCAGTCTGACCCTGTGCCTCATGGGAACAGTCCAGCCCGAACTGCCAAGCCATGCCTTCCCTGGACCGGAAACAAGCTTCCGAGGACCGGTTTCTGGCATTACAGCCGTCTTCAGCCCAGCTTGCTTGAATCCAGTGGCAAAGTGAACAAGGGACTCACGTCTGAGCATACCCTGCCACACTTATGGCGGCCAAAGCGGTACAAAAGGGGGTGGTGATGGACGGAGCATCTGAACCAATCAAACATTCACACCCAGTCAAAAGATCTGGGTTTGATCCATCACCGTTCTTTAGCCCACTCTGCCACCCCAGTTCAGACATGGCTATATGCAAATCAGTCTGACCCTGTGCCTCATGGGAACAGTCCAGCCCGAACTGCCAAGCCATGCCTTCCCTGGACCGGAAACAAGCTTCCGAGGACCGGTTTCTGGCATTACAGCCGTCTTCAGCCCAGCTTGCTTGAATCCAGTGGCAAAGTGAACAAGGGACTCACGTCTGAGCATACCCTGCCACACTTATGGCGACCAAAGCGGTACAAAAGGGGGTGGTGATGGACGGAGCATCTGAACCAATCAAACATTCACACCCAGTCAAAAGATCTGGGTTTGAGCCATCACCGTTATTTAGCCCACTCAGCCACCCCAGTTCAGACATGGCTATATGCAAATCAGTCTGACCCTGTGCCTCATGGGAACAGTCCAGCCCGAACTGCCAAGCCATGCCTTCCCTGGACCGGAAACAAGCTTCCGAGGACCGGTTTCTGGCATTACAGCCGTCTTCAGCCCAGCTTGCTTGAATCCAGTGGCAAAGTGAACAAGGGACTCACGTCTGAGCATACCCTGCCACACTTATGGCGGCCAAAGCGGTACAAAAGGGGGTGGTGATGGACGGAGCATCTGAACCAATCAAACATTCACACCCAGTCAAAAGATCTGGGTTTGATCCATCACCGTTCTTTAGCCCACTCTGCCACCCCAGTTCAGACATGGCTATATGCAAATCAGTCTGACCCTGTGCCTCATGGGAACAGTCCAGCCCGAACTGCCAAGCCATGCCTTCCCTGGACCGGAAACAAGCTTCCGAGGACCGGTTTCTGGCATTACAGCCGTCTTCAGCCCAGCTTGCTTGAATCCAGTGGCAAAGTGAACAAGGGACTCACGTCTGAGCATACCCTGCCACACTTATGGCGGCCAAAGCGGTACAAAAGGGGGTGGTGATGGACGGAGCATCTGAACCAATCAAACATTCACACCCAGTCAAAAGATCTGGGTTTGATCCATCACCGTTCTTTAGCCCACTCAGCCACCCCAGTTCAGACATGGCTATATGCAAATCAGTCTGACCCTGTGCCTCATGGGAACAGTCCAGCCCGAACTGCCAAGCCATGCCTTCCCTGGACCGGAAACAAGCTTCCGAGGACCGGTTTCTGGCATTACAGCCGTCTTCAGCCCAGCTTGCTTGAATCCAGTGGCAAAGTGAACAAGGGACTCACGTCTGAGCATACCCTGCCACACTTATGGCGGCGAAAGCGGTACAAAAGGGGGTGGTGATGGACGGAGCATCTGAACCAATCAAACATTCACACCCAGTCAAAAGATCTGGGTTTGATCCATCACCGTTCTTTAGCCCACTCTGCCACCCCAGTTCAGACATGGCTATATGCAAATCAGTCTGACCCTGTGCCTCATGGGAACAGTCCAGCCCGAACTGCCAAGCCATGCCTTCCCTGGACCGGAAACAAGCTTCCGAGGACCGGTTTCTGGCATTACAGCCGTCTTCAGCCCAGCTTGCTTGAATCCAGTGGCAAAGTGAACAAGGGACTCACGTCTGAGCATACCCTGCCACACTTATGGCGGCCAAAGCGGTACAAAAGGGGGTGGTGATGGACGGAGCATCTGAACCAATCAACCATTCCTTAAAAGCAGAGCAATCCCTAGCGAGCAGCGACGGGAGATTAAAGTGCCCCGTGCATTTGAATACACACAAGTGCTTGCATCAATGATCGGCGGTAAAATCAGAGTTCTGCAATATATGTAAAAGTAAGTCAAGTTCAATATTAGTTTTTACAAGCAAATCAGTTTCAACAAAGTACTAAAAGCAGTTTGACAAAGTACTGTCTTGGCGAGCATTAAACACAGTCCGTGAAACCAGGAAGGCAGTGCAGCGCGGTCGCGTCAGCGTGCGTCTTTGTAGGTAGTGGCTAAGAACAACTAGCCCGCTAACCTCTTAATGGCTGGCCCGCTCTCTGCCCCCAATTCCTTAAGGGCAGAGCTATCCCTAGCGAGCAGCGACCCGTGATTAAAGTGCCCCATGCATTTGAATACACACAAATGCTAGCAGCCATGATCGGCGGTAAAATCAGATTTCTGCAATATATTTAAAAGTAAGTCAAGTTCAATATGTGTTTTTAAAAGCAAATCAGTTTCAACAAAGTACTAAAAGCAGTTTGACAAAGTACTGTCCTGGCGAGCATTAAACACAGCCTGTGAAACTAGGAAGGCAGTGCAGCACGGTCGCGTCAGCGTGCATCTTTGTAGGTAGCGGCTAAGAACAACTAGCCCCCTAACCTCTTAAAGGATGCCCCGCTCCCTGCCCCCAATTCCTTAAGATCCTTCTTCCTTCTGACGTGTTCCTACCCAGAATGTCATGCAAACCTCAAATGTAGCTGAAAAAAACACATTTTACACATATTTTTGTGTGGAATCACCGTGCCGACACAAATGTCCTACCCCGCAGGACTCGTTAGTGTCCCGAGTGAAATAATACCTAAATTGTGTGGATGTCCAATGCAGAATTGGTTAAATATATATATATTTTTTAATGTAGCGCTTAGAATTCTCGGTGCTATACCCTTATTCCCTATGTTTTGGGCTCTTCCCAGTCACATGCCCTTGCCCCACCCACACATGTGAGGTATCATTTTACGCTGTGGGGTAGGACATTTGTGCCGGTATTGTGATTCCACACAAAAATATGTGGAAAATTTGTTTTTTTTAGCTAAATTTGAGGTTTGCATGGCATTCTGGGTATGAAAACGTTGTGGGATCCACGCAAGCCATACCTCATTGGCCTCCCCCGGGTATCTAGTTTTCATAAATGTTTGGAATTGGTACTTTCCCAAGATGGCCGCTGAGCCCCGTGCCAAATTCTCAGGTGCTTCCCCCAACCCCCAAACCAGGTCGTTTTGCTATAGGTAATTTTGAAGTCTTTACAGTACGATTTGGGCCATTTCCTGTGCAGCCACTATGCCTACTCACACAACTGAGGTACCATTTTTATCAGGAGACCTGGAGGAACGCTGGGTGGTAGGACATTTGTGGATCCACACAGATTCCAGAACTTTCCCACACAGATATTTGAGAAAAAAAGTGCTTTTTTCAGTGAAATTCGAGGTTTGCAGGGGGTTCTTGGTAGGAGAATGTTGGGTGACCACTACAAGCCATACCTTGCTGGAATTCCCTGGGTGTCTAGTTTCCAGAAATGTGTGGGTTTGTTAGGTTTCCCTAGATGGAATGCAAGCCCGGGCCAAAAACTCATGGGACCCCCTTGTAAAACCAGGTTGGTTTGTGATAGGTAATTTTGATGTTGTCTCAATAGATTTTGGGCCCTTGACCCACCCACGGGACTGAGGTATCATTTTTATCAGGAGGCCTGGGGGAATGCTGGGTGGTAGAAAATTTGTGGATCCACGCAGATTTCAGAACTTTCCCACACAGAAATTTGAGAGAAAATTTATTTTTTCAGCAAAATTTGAGGTTTGCAGGGGATTCTGGGTAGAAGAATGTTGGGGGACCCACGCAAGCCATACCTCGCTGGACTCCCCCGGGTGTTTAGTCTCCAGAAATCTGTGGGTTTCCCTAGATGGCCTCCGAGCCCCGGGCAAAAAACTCATGGGACACCCCTTGCAAAACCAGGTTGGTTTGTGATAGGTAATTTTGATGTCGCCTCAATAGGTTTTGGGCCCTTGCCTGTCGCGGGTCCTTGACCCACCCATGGGAGTGAGGTACCATTTTTATTGGAAGACCCGGGAGAACGCTGGGTGGTAAAAAATTTGTGGATCCACGCAGATTCCAGAACTTTCCACCACAGAAATGTGAGGAAAATGTGGGGTTTTTGGACAATTTTTTAGGTTTGCAAGGGATTCTGGGTAACAGAACCTGGTGAGAGGCAGTCTAGTCACCCCATCCTGGATTCCCCTGGCTGTTTAGTTTTAAAAAATGTATAGGTTTGCTAGGTTTCCCTAGGTGCCGGCAGAGCTAGGGTTAAAAAACTACAGCTAGGCACTTTGCCATAAAAGGGTCATTTTTCACCTGAAAGTTTGGTGTGTCCATGTTGCGTTTTGCGCCGTTACCTGTCGCGGGCACTAGGCCTACCCACACAAATGAGGTACCATTTTTCTCGGAAGACTTTGGGGAATGCGCGGTGGGTGAAAATTCGTGGATCCATGCAGATTCCAGAATTTTCCACCACAGAAAGGTGAGGAAAATGTGTTTTTTGACAATGTTTTAGATTTGCAAAGGATTCTGTGTAACAGAACCTGGTGAGAGGCAGTCAAGTCAGGCCATCCTGGGATCCCCTGGGTGTCTAGTTTTCAAAGATGTATAGGTTTGCTAGGTTTCCCTAAGTGCTGGCAGAGCTAGGGTTCAAAAACTACAGCTAGGCTCTTTGTCAAAAAATGGTCATTTTTCACTGTGAAATCGTGGTGTGTCCACGTCGCGTTTTGCGCCGTTTCCTGTCACGGAGTAGGCCTACCCACACAAGTGAGGTACCATTTTTCTTGGAAGACTTTGTGGAATGCGGGGTAGGTGGAAATTTGTGGACCCACACAGATTCCAGAACTTTCCTCCACAGAAATGTGAGGAAAATTTTTTTTTTTTTGTTTAGGTTTGCAAGGGATTTTGGGTAACAGAACCTGGTGAGAGGCAGACAAGTCACCACACCCTGGATTCCCCTGGATGGTTTTCAAAAATGTTTAGGTTTGCTAGGTTTCCATAGGTGCCGGCAGAACTAGGGTTCAAAAACTACAGCTAGGCACTTTGCAAAAAAAGGGTAATTTTTCAACGTGAAAATGTGGTGTGTTCACGTTGCGTTTTGAGCAGTTTCCTGCCGTGGGCACTATGCCTACTCACACAAGTGAGGAACCATTTTTATTGGGAGACGTAGGGTAATTCAGATTTGTAAAGCAACTGTTATTATCTATTGACTTTCGATGCATTTATGACTTCCAAATGAAAGACAATGTGTAAAAAAGAAGTCAATTTGAAAAATGACAGATAATTTGCCTGCTAGTATAAGTAATCCCAATTTGGGAAATGTGCAAATATCTAGTGTTTTTAAACTCTATATTTTGCTCCCATTTCAGAAATAAATAGATGTCTTTCATACCGATTTTTACATTTATACATTTTCCCAGAATAATTGCTATATACCCGGTACATGCAAGATGCTCCACAGTTATTGGCTCTGGGTTCGTCGGGTTCTTGGTGAACCTACAAGTCATATATATCCCAGTAAGGTCCAGCGGATGTAATGGTATATTGCTTTCAAATAGCTGTCATAATTAGAAGAAGTTACAGGTCAAAATGTTGACAGAAAAGGCTGTTTTTTTCAACTAATTTTCAATTTTTCCTATATTCAACTGTTATTTTTTATAAAGCAACCTTGAAGGATCTACAAAAATGAACCCTTGCTGAATTCAGAATTTTGTCTACTTTTCAAAAATGTATAGCATTCCAGGATCCATTATTGCTTTCATACCCATGTCTACCATTAACTGGAATGTTGAAAGCACAAAAAAATAGCAAAAAATGCTATGTCCCAGAAAAATTCCAAAACTGTGTAAAATATTTTGGTTTTCTGACAAAAGTCTGTCATTCGCTAAAAGCTGGCAAAATGGTGATTTCAGCCCCACAACCCCTTGTTTGATACCATTTGTAGGGAAAAACCCAGACGCTTTCATTTTCAGCATTCCCATTTTTCGCCCAAAAAAACAAAATGTAGCTGTATTTTGGCAAACTTCTGGGTACCTCCAGGGGAATCCACAAACCCTGGTTATCTTTAGAATCCCCAGGATGTTGGAAGAAAGGGATGCATACTTGGCGTGTATATCTTCCTTATGTGGTCAAAAAGTTACAGGGGCCTAAGCGCGAACTACCCCAAATAGCCAAAATAGGCTTAGCACAGGCATAGGAGGGGGGGGGGCCTAACAGCAAAGGGGTTAAGGGCAACAGGAAGGGAGCCTTGGTTGAGGAAGAGGTTAACCAGACTGGTCCAATAGGAGAGAGTATGGGTGTAGAAATCAATGGCAATGTCACTCGGGATGGGGTCAGAAGAATGGTTAGAGGGCTTTGTTTCGCGGCTGCATTTGAGGAGGGCATCTTCAGAGATGGCGTCAATGTTCTGCCATGTTGCGCATCCTTCAAAGACTGGAATGTAAAAGGATAGACACGAATGACTATCAGAAATGGATTGAATACAATAGAAAAATGTTGCAACTTTATTTCCCAATGATGTGACTATGTCACTCTC
The DNA here is from genome assembly GCF_964261635.1 of Lissotriton helveticus. Lineage (NCBI taxonomy): Eukaryota > Metazoa > Chordata > Amphibia > Caudata > Salamandridae > Lissotriton > Lissotriton helveticus. The sequence goes on along the minus strand of NC_136068.1, from coordinate 1,620,591,590 downwards.
ATTTGTCCTTTGATTATATGTTAGTAAGCTCCTGAATGCTTTGTCCGTCACTTTACATTACTCTTTGTTAAGACACTCGTTCGGAATGTCATTATTTGTTACTAGCATTGACTTATATATGTCATACAAAGTGCACAGCATTTTACAATTTTTTTTTCCCGTTGGACAGTAATCAGCCATGCCAATTGGACATATTTGTGGGTGCTTTGATTGCTTTTGCTATGTTGCATTTATTTGCCAATTGTAATTTCTCCTTAGTAAAGTGTTTCCCTTTCTCCTTTAGGCAAGTGTCTGAATATGAGCCTTCTCCATGCTGATATTATGGCCCATCCCACTTTTTCATTCTGGGGACATCATATTGCAGCCTGCTAGCATTGTGTCCCTTTAATCAATACTAGGAATATGAATAGGCATCCATTTAGCACTGTGCCCCTGAATCATTGCTGCATTATTTCTGTTCTCGTCTGGATTCCTGCGCAGGGAATAGCTCCTTGGGGGGAGCTTGCCACAGCACTCTGGTGCTGCCAGTGCCGGTTTAATCCGGGACACCCAGTCACAAAACATTTTTTTCCTTAACTTCTTTTCTACATTTTTAACTGCCTTTGACTTGGTATATTTTTTTTTGCATGTGTCTCCTGTGATTCTTTTTCGTTTTTGTTCGGTTCACCCTGAACCGTCTTGTTTCCCATGCCTGGGTACTGCCTTGACACGCACTATTGATGCGTACTGGCATGCCTCTCTTCGAAGCTCTGGTATCGTGGAATGTCTGGAATTATCCCTTAGTGGGGCATGCCCCCAAGAGACACGCCCACAGGCACGCCTCCACGTGAGGACGTGGCACGATGGAACTTTTTTTCTTCCCGCACCGGCAGGCCGGTCGGCTCTTTAATGATGATTTGCAGATCTCTGACCTAGAGACCGCGCGAGTGTAGCCGTGTTGGGCTCCAATTCACTCTTTTTTGGGTAAGAACAGTTTTTTTTGGCCCTGCTATAATACCTCGTGAACCAGAATTAATTTTTATACTGTTTTTTTAGGTCTCGCTAAATTCAGCGCATGCGCTGATCTAGCGAAACATTTAGTAGCAGCTTTTAAAAATGCTACTTTTGACGGCCACCAGCTTGCTGTCACGCGCACAAGCGCACGCGGCCTGAATAGCTGCCATCTGACTTTCGCGCTGCGCGGCCGTGTCAGTTTCACGGGCGAGCGGCCATTGCTTGTTTCTTTTTTTGAACTGTAGACATATGTAAATGCAAAAGAGGAAAAGGCTGTAAAAAGCGATTAAAAAACCCACGGGTAGACTTTCTTCCTCAAAACTGCTGCTGATGTGACCAAAGGCCGAAAGGTACTCCGTTTTCTAGAGGGAAGAAGGTTAATAAAATAGCAGAACTTTGCCCCCCGTGTGCGTGAGGCACAGCCCCGGACCATGAGAGCCCCAAAAAACTGCAGTTTGTGCTGCAGACTTTTGGTAAGGAAAATATCCAAGTTACGTCAGTCATGACGTCCTCGACAAGTTCGCTCCTTTAAACCCCGTACCGATCTCAGACAACCCCGAGCCGCAACAGGTAATTACTTTCAATTAAGGGGTGATGTAATTATCAGCGAAACAGTCGCAGGGCGGTCTCGGATATCAAATTACAAAAACGCTTAATTACTAGACGAGCCACAACTGTCTGCCAGTGGAGCCAAGACAGCCAAGAAACAGCTTCCTCTCTGGACAGCAAACACGAGCTTTGAATTTCATCCATTTGTAATGAACAGACATATTAGGGCAGGTCAACAGCATTGGGACGAATAAGCCAAAAAAAAGCCTCAAGCACAAGCCTTGGCTCCACAGTATCTAATTTCTAGAAAAACAAGGGGTCGCTACAGCCTCCTCTTTGTAGTGCCAGGAGGATCATCGCAGCAATGTCCTGGTGGACACAAACCCTGCTCTGTCGCCTGTTTCCCCGTCTTCCTTCGCATCACATGGCTGCGGAATCGGGCGGCCCTCAGCATCATGTGTATTATTGATGGACCGGGTCACTCTGCAATAGACTTTAGCATTTGATATGTACAACGTAAGTAAGACACAAATAAATACATCCAGAGAAGCTATTTAGAAACAGCGAGGGTGGTAGCGTATTTCCCACCCTACTGGATAGTTAGAAATCTAGAAAATGCTTCCATAAAATAAAATGTACTATTTTTACAAAGAGGTACAAAATGGGGTGGTGATGGACGGAGCATCTGAACCAATCAAACACTAACACCCAGTCAAAAGATCTGGGTTTGATCCATCACCGTTCTTTAGCCCACTCTGCCACCCCAGTTCAGACATGGCTATATGCAAATCAGTCTGACCCTGTGCCTCATGGGAACAGTCCAGCCCGAACTGCCAAGCCATGCCTTCCCTGGACCGGAAACAAGCTTCCGAGGACCGGTTTCTGGCATTACAGCCGTCTTCAGCTCGGCTTGCTTGAATCCAGTGGCAAAGTGAGCAAGGGACTCACGTCGGAGCATCCCCTGCCACACTTATGGCGGCCAAAGCGGTACGGTCTGTAATGCCAGAAAACCGGTCCTCGGAAGCTTGTTTCCGGTCCAGGGAAGGCATGGCTTGGCAGTTCGGGCTGGACTGTTCCCATGAGGCACAGGGTCAGACTGATTTGCATATAGCCATGTCTGAACTGGGGTGGCAGAGTGGGCTAAAGAACGGTGATGGATCAAACCCAGATCTTTTGACTGGGTGTGAGTGTTTGATTGGTTCAGATGCTTCGTCCATCACCACCCCCTTTTGTACCTATTTTTACAAAGAGGCATGTAGGCGGAAAAAATGCCTCATTACAAAAAACATTTAATTATAAACAAAAAAAAGTCAAAGATCGAAATTAACATTAAAATGTCTCTTTTTTGCTCCCTCAGATAAAAGTGGCTTCTTGTTTCAGAAGAAAAACATCTCTTCTGCTGCGAGCTCTCACCTCAAAGTCCCCCAAGTAGGATACGTAATGTGTCGCTGCTCCATTAAAATTGGAACCTTTCGCACCGGTGCGACTGTTAACGAGAGCACTGCTCAAAGTGTCTCCAATGTACTGGAACCTTCAATTTGGAAAACACCTATCACTTGAAGTGCAAAGCTACGGTCCACAAACTGGGAAACTTGCTACTCTTGGAAACTCAGGAGTAAGTCAAACTTACTCATGGATACATCTTTGTAAATTGGACCACTAGTTGTCTGTGCCACCCTCCATTTTTTATTGTGCATTATGCCAGTATTAGATTATTACATTTCAAATTTGCATTCAGAGTTGATGGCAACTACGAGTGGTTGAAAAAGTGTGTTCACGGAGATCAGCTTCCAAGGGTAGTCCATCCACAAGATTCTTGCATCTGTCTAACCCCCAAAACATTACCATTTCCGGTATGTGTGGTAGAGAGTGATACACTAAATGTTCTTACTTCTGCCACGCTAAACCCACAAAATGTTTTAGCTCTCTCCTCAGCCAGTTGCCAAAGACAATAACCAAACAAGCATTGTCATTGCCAATAGGTCTCGCTTTTTGGACCTTATAAATATTTAGTTTTGCAGCACATTATCCTTGGTGCAACAACATCTGCTGTTGCATGGCTAAACCTTGTACCTTATAAGTGTTTAGCCATGCAACAGTTGATGTTGTTGCACCAAGGATATTGAGCTGCAAAACTAAATACTTATAAGTTCCCAAAAGCGAGACCTATTGGCTATGCCAATGCTTGTTTCGGTTTCTTTGGGTCATCCTCTTGCTCACAGAATTATTGGCCATAGTATACGGTGCATATTGGTAAGAAGGGCACACGCTGCACAATTCTTGATATAATGTTCTAAAAAGTATAAACTCATGCCCCTTTTCTCTCTTTTTAGATTTCATGAGAATCAATAACTGCCTGTCTGGCCCACATGTGCTGAGCGAATCTGGCCTATTAGCGAATCTGATCTACAAGTAATGACATAGACTAATCTCAGTGACATAACCGGTATGTACCCTTCCTCAGTGCCCTTTACTTCAATAATTTACATTATCATCTTCAGTCATACCACAAATACTTGACATCCTCATATTCCTCCAGGTTACTCTACAGTCCTGCTGAGACCCCAGCATCTGCAACTGGGGTCTAAACGTAGTTGACATTAAAAGGAGACAGACTGTAGTTGTGTACAATGAACACACTGTGTATTTACCTTTTGTGTTGCATATGTTTAATGAACAACTGGCTGACTACTGAGCGAAACCAATTTGTTTTGTGTATTCACCTGCATGCCCACTTTTTCGTTCTTTAGTTCTGTTTTGTTTTACTTTGGGTGCTTTTCTGACTCTTTTCACTTTTTATGAATACAATGACACATATATTTTTTCGTATGATTACTAATAAAACTTCGGTTCGGCTGAATCAAACTGAATACAGAAATGATGGAGCACTATTTTTCAGACTTTTATTCGAGTTTGTAATAAGATACATCTTTATGGAATAGATGTCTGCTCTATAATGGCTCTTTCATTATAGAGTAATTCTACACAAAAGTCCGTATTCACAGTGTATTTTAAATAAGTTCCAAGTGAACATTTGTCTTGATCTACTACGTGTATACCCAAGTTCACCTGGACATATGGGGTTGTTCTTGTTTTCTAAGTATTGACTGAACTCATCTTGTTCCTATTTGCATTCCTTCACTAGGCAACATATGGAACAGGTGGTCCAGATTCTCATGTAGTAATCAAGTAATCCAGCCAAAAGCATAATCTTGTTGTATGCCTCAAGAACAATAACCCAGAAAAGTAGTGTGCTGATAGTGCGTTTTGTTGGTTTGCACCACCAGTGGCGTGCCTTACAGGCATAGTAGGAGTTTGCCTAAAAACAACTGGATACCGCTATAATGTAACTACATACTTAATATCTCTCTGTGGGAGTTTCTTCGGTTGAATTTTTTGTTGCTGTCACCAGTCTCAATACCACTGACAAGTCAGAACCAAAAAGTAAATTGTTTAGTATGAGGGTTATACAGCGTAGGAGAAACAAAGGATGCCTGCTTTAGAACATCATGACGTTCTTCGTCTTCTGGTACTCACGCAACATGTTTCAATGCACACATATGTAAGTCAAATGTGCTTGGACCATGAACCTGTTTAATGTGACAACTGTTCTACCTCATTCTCTCTGCAGTCCCCGCAGACGATTAGGTGCTGACGGGTGACGCTGTCAGGTTGAGACGCCATCTTTGGTGAGGGGCTGGGTCGCGGACCAGTTGCTTTTCCCGCCCACCCTCCTCTATTATTTATGGCAGGAACTCCCCGTCCGCGCAGCGGGCGCGTCGACGGCGCGCCAAAGGCAAGCCCGTCTGCGCCTGTCCGCGATCGGATCCGGAGGACGGGGCACTGACCTGACAAGGATTTGTTACACTGGCAATGAACTACTCGCGTTGCGTCCCAGCGGTTGCTTCCAGGAGCGGGTCAATCCTTTGGACAACGGGTGCACGGACTTGCTCTGTGTGCACTGCGGCTTTTCCTCATATGTCCTTTTCGACTCTTGTAAATGTGCTCCCCGGCTGCCCTCACGTGGCCTTGAATTGACTATACCTATTAAAATCGCATTGATAAATTGCCGGTCTTTGGTCAAACATTCCCTAGACATTCTGCAATCCCTCTCTAATTACGATTGGGATTTTTTGTTTTTGACCGAGACCTGGCTCAATGAGGAAACTAATCCTGCCATTGCCATGGCTATCCCTGAGGGTTTTAGTATTATCTGCGCCAATCGACAAGGCGGCAAGAAGGGAGGTGGAGTGGCCATTGTATACAAAAATAAGTGGACAGTTGCCTCCTCACATTTTGACCCCATTGATACCATTGAGGGGCTTCCTTTCTGTATAAATCTTTCAGCTTCTGTTGCATTCTCGGGTCTTTTGTTATATAGGCCCCCTAACTCTAGCCCCTCCCACTTACCGGCTCTGCTGGACTACATTATCCAATCATGTACCCATTACGCCAACTTTACGGTCCTCGGAGACTGTAACTTGCATGTCGACGACCTTTCTTGCACTACCAGCTCCAACTTCCTATCCTCCTTGGCAGCCTGTGGATTACCCCAGTTAGTGGGCCATCCCACGCACAAAGCCGGGCATATTCTAGATCTAATCTGCTTCAATCTTCCAGAGATTTCCATTGAGGACCCTATTCCTGTAATATGGTCGGACCATTTTATTGTTCCTTTCTCTGTCCTTTTGACCCGCATAGACAAACCTACGTCTGTGCCGCGGCTGATGGGAAGAAACTGGAGCAAGATTTCTCACAGTTCTCTCTCTGAGCATCTTAAAGATAGTTGTCCCCCCCAGGTGGAGAACCTGGATTCCCGCATTTCCAATCTCAATGAGTGGATATGTAATGCTATCGACTCATTGGCCCCGCTTAGGCCGATAAAAACTTTTAGGGCTTCACCAGCTGCCCCCTGGTATTCGGACGAATTACGTCGTCATAAATCAGCCTGTAAAGTATTGGAACGGTGCTGGAGATCAGGGTACTCTATAGAGAGTAAACATGAGTATCGTAGAGCCCTCAAGGAGTATCGAAAGCTGGTTTTCCAGCACAAAAGAGACTATCTAGCTGAGAAAATCGAAAAAGCTAGTAATGCCCAGCGAGAAATTTTCTCCATTGTTAGGTCATTTACTGACCCACAGGCATTGACTCGTCAGCATCCTGTTTCTCAAGAACTCTGTTCCAAGCTTTCAGAGTTTTGGAGGATAAGATAGCCCAGATTTATGCTACTTTTCCTAGTGGAGAGAGTACTGGACCCTCTGTTGAACCGACCGATGTGCATATTTATGGCCCTATCCTCTCTGAGTTCACTGAAATATCCGAGGAGTCTTCTCTCAAGGAACAACTTCGATGTAGGTCAGGCACCCCCGGGGACCCCTGGCTGATAAAACAGTTTAAAGGGTTAGCTTCTTTCCTCAATCCGTATTACAACCCCATATGGAACTCTTCTTTGAGCTTAGGCATCTACCCGGAAGTATGGAAGCACGCTTCCCTAGTGCCGATTCTAAAAAAGGCCAATTTAGATCCTGACAATCCGGCTAACTATAGGCCGATATCGCTTCTTCCCGCTCCAGCTAAAATCTTGGAGCGATTAGCCCATCAACAAATTGCGGGTTTTATCGAGAGACATGATCTTTTCCATGATTCCCAGCATGGCTTCCGTAAAGGCTACAGTACGGAGTCGGCCCTAATCGAGATGGCTGACTCTGTCCGATGGACTCTGGATCAGGGTTTGAGGGTGGTGTTGGTGCTGCTGGATTTATCAGCAGCATTCGACACCGTCTCTCACCCCATACTACTGGACAGACTGAGGAAACTAGGAATACAGGGCAAGGTCCTTAAGTGGATAGGTTCCTTTTTAACTAATCGTATGCAATGTGTCCACACCCCCCCTTCACTTCCACTCCTAGACCATTGAAACGAGGCGTCCCCCAGGGCTCCTCATTAAGTCCTCTTCTTTTTAATGTATACTTTGCTCCGTTAGCTGATATGATTTCCAAGTCTGGTATTAAAACCACGTCGTATGCCGACGACATACAGCTGCTTTTTACCTTTGAGAAGCCTTCCTCTTCCACCTTTGACCCCCTTAAATCCTGTATCAGAGATATTGCTGACTGGATGGATCTTAATTTTCTGAGACTGAACGCAGCTAAAACTGAAGTGCTCTTCTTTAATCAGCCATCTCCTCTTGACTCCAATACCTGGTGGCCGGAAGATCTTAGTCAAGCCCCGACACCGAAGGACTCAGTTAGAAATCTAGGAGTCCGTTGGGATCAACAGCTGTCTCTCGGGTCTCAGGTCCAATCAGTCTCTGCAGCATGTTTTACCAAGATCAAAACGCTAAAAAAACTCATAAATTATCTGCCCAGTGCTAATAGAAAAACGATTGTTCATGCATTAATTATCTCGCATTTGGATTATGCGAATGGACTCTACTTAGGTTTATCCTCCGGCCTCTGCCACAAACTTCAAACGGTCCAGAATGCTGTGGCTCATCTGATTGGGGGTCTTTCACGTAGGCAGCACATTTCTCCTTATCTCCGCGAATTGCATTGGCTGCCTATGAATAAACAAATTGAGTTCAAAGCCATGATATTAGCTTATCGCTCTACTCAGGGCAAGGGGTCTGCCCATCTCAGAACCATTCTCCGTCCCTACTGTAACAACAGAGCTCTTCGCTCCAATTCTAAACATCTATTGGCCATCCCAAGATTTTAAAAATCTCGTGCTGGAGGGAAAACATTCGAGCTAAGAGCTGCCCAACTTTGGAACAAATTGCCTATGGGCCTACGCTCGATCAAATCTGAACCTGAATTCCGTCGGGCATTGAAAACTTACCTCTTTTGCCTATAAATTTTTGCCTGTTGGGACTAGCTGTTAATCATTTAGCGCCGGGACACCCCGTTGGGGTAGCTGCGTGCTTTATAAGAGACACAATAATAATAATAATAACCTGTAAGCTTCTTTCTAGGTCAGGCGGCTAAAAGCTGGAGGGTTCTTTCTAGGTCTGACGGCTAGAAAACGTAGACATGGCCTTGAAGATCAAGTCACCTATCTTCAGCAAAGCTCTTCCAGGTGGCTTCTCTCACTGCAGAATCCTGACCTTTAGAATATTCCCTGGCACCAGACTGGATAAGGATAGTTTTATAGCAATGTACCTACGTGTTACAAGTGGTGTTATGTGGCTCTTTAGTGACCTCACTTACGGGCTCGGACACGACAGAGTGGGTACACACACAAGAGCCATCCCAGTGGGCTGTCAGTTTCTCAATTTGTCTTCTTCTGCGCTCTCAGATGCAGAGCACTTCAAACAAACTGAAGGTGACAGTGTGCCAAACTCTAACTTGAAACCTTATTACGATGTTCTGGATTTCACTCCTCACAATAGAGAGAGGTGGGAGGGTAGTGGGACAATTGCAGTTGGAGCATTCAACAGAAAGAGTGTTACTGAATGTAAGTAACTGTTGGATAATTCTAACCATAGATTTCTCAGTATTAGAATAAACCACCGTAGTGCCTCTTAAAGGTGGAAGGTCTGACAGGTGGACTCAACTAAGAAACTCTTGCAGGACCAAGCAGGCAAAATGGCCCTCCTTTTGGACCTAACTTGTAGTATTTTGAGAACGTGTGTACTGATGCCATGTTGCAGCCTGGCACATGTCCAGAACCGGTACACCCTCAGTATATGCTGTCACAGCAGCGACCTTGGCCCTGGTGCATTGCTTCTGGGCCAGCACATAGGAGATGTTAATATTAAAGAATGTCTTCCTCAACATGCCCCTTTTCAACACTACTTTCCCTTTTTTCTAGCACCCGAGAATCTCACAAACAGCTGATCATCCATGTGAAGTTCTTTTGTGCGGTCAATGTGTACATTTTAAAGCCCTTTTAGGACTGAGCTGATGAAGCCTCTCCTATTTTCCTCTTTCGAAAGGTGAGATAGGTTAAAATACACCGACAGAGTTAACAGATTGACCAACGTGCAAAGGTGCAAAATGTTGGGTGAGAAGGTTGCCCAGGTCCTCAGCACCAATTTTCCCAGGAAGAAAGTGGCCTGAAGTGCACAGTGAGTGCCTGTAGCTTCCTCACGTGGCATGCAGAGGTGGTGGCAATCAAGAAAACTGTTTTGAGAGTCAGTAGTCACAGTGAGCAGCTTTGCAAAAGATCAAAGTGCACGCACATAGGAAATGTTAACACTAAGTTTAAATACCACAGGGGCCTGATAAACAACTTCAGGGTAAACATGCAATTTAGGCCTTTGATAAAACTCATGACAACCGATGGTTTAGATAAAGAGGGTTAGTGAGGTTAATACGAAAAGGCCAAAAGATAACCTTTACCCATACCCATTGAAAGGTCTTGCAGGACCAAGGATAAAAAAAACATTATTACATCTGATCGCGGGTTGGTATGACGAGTACCCCACCAGGCAATGAATTTGTCACAGAGTCCAGCACAGATTGGACTTTCACGAAGGGCATCGGGCTGCAAAGATGGCACTGTGACTTCTGCGGCCCACAGAACCAACATATCACTACATTAACTGCTGATGCTCATTATCCATGCGTAGAGGAGTAGGTTGCAGAGACCCTGGTACAGGAACCTCCCCTACTACTGCAACAGGAGGTCCTCTTTAAATGGTAGCCAGATCAGAGGGTAAATGCTAATGCTCCGGAGCACTAGATACCATACTCTCCTCGTCCTGTCTAGGGCTATTAAGATGATTTCGGCCTGGACTGTCTTGACTTTCCTCAGAACTTAAGGCAGGAGAGGCAATCCCAAGAATCATGTGTAAAAAACACCTGTGTTACATAGCAGTTGGGCAGTCTCCCAGTGATTTTCTTGGAGGAAACTCCACTGCACAGTAGTTGTGACACTGCACATTCTCAACAGTGGCAAACAGATCTAACCAGGGCATATCCCACTGGTAAAAGATGTCCCTAGCCACCTTCGGTTGGTCGGAGATTCTACCTGTGATCCTCCAGGTTGTCTGCTCTGGCATTAGGAGACCCTGGAAGGTGGTTGGCTACCAGAAAGATGTCCTACTGGTACAGTCAGCTCCAGAGTTGTAGAGCCTTCTGTCACATAATCCAGAACTACTATACAAAAGAGAGGGGGGGACCAAGGAGCTATTAAAAGGTCCAGTGTCCATGCTCCTTATTTTAAACTGATTTCCAAAAAAGGGACACTGTTCCTAATGCAGGGTGCAAAAAGTCACCAATGCAGGAGGGTGCAAAAGTCACCCATGTGTGAGAAAAGGAAAATAAAAGGAAAGAAGAAACAGAATCCCTAGGTAAGGGGACCCACAGAAAAGGGAGAAACCATTTTGTGTCGGCCTCGCAGCGCCGGCCCTGCGAGGAGCAACTGCCCGATGATGAAGCATGACACCTTTCGAGGTGTGTGAGGGCAACAGAGGACACAAAATGGTTTCTCCCTTTTCTGTGGGTCCCCTTACCTAGGGATTCTGTTTCTTCTTTCCTTTTATTTTCCTTTTCTCACACATGGGTGACTTTTGCACCCTCCTGCATTGGTGGCTTTTTGCACCCTGCATTAGGAACAACATAATCCAGAACCCCATACTACCCTGCATGTTGCAATACCAAATGGCAGTCGTTTTGTTCTTGAGGAACTCCATTAGCATCCTCTCGATAGATAACAGTAAGGCTTCCAGAGCCAGAAGGATCGCTCAAGGCTCCAAAAGATTGATGTAGAGTTCTCTCACCTCCATATCCCCCAGGTGACCTCACAAAAACATTACTTGTGTCTCTGTCACAACTGAGAAGTCTGGAGGTGGGGGGGGGGTAAGGGAGGAGCGTGGGTCAGTAGCATGCCTCATATTCGGCTGGCTCTTGTCTTCCACCTCAGGATATCTGACTGGTTTCCTCTGAGATTTGGATCTAGTCAGGCACCAGTTGTGGGACTGGGTCTGAGTCTGAGTCAGAAGACACCTCTAGTGCTATGATTTTTTGCCTGACACTCACTTGCCTTCTCATCTGATTTTGAGTGACAGGATGGAGTTTGGTGTGGTTTGGCTTTCTTTAGCTTTAACCATGGTAGATGCTATTATGCTATGATTTATGGCCCATATTATAGACCCTAACTGGTGATTTTCAGGGGGTTTGAGGTGTTCATATGGTACCATGACATTACTTTACTTTTATGTTTGTGTTTTGTTTTTTAAAAAGAACATTAGTGGTATGATGCATGCCCACCAGACATGTGTCCAGCACTCACTTAGCAAAGCCTTTGGCCATGTGCAGAAGGATTTCAAAGCAGGGCCTGGGCTGTTACAATGCCTTTGGGCCCACCCTCCCATGTGTCTCTACTCCATTTCAGTGGAGACACGGATCAGGCATAAGGGTCCAGTCGTGTTGCAGAATGAAAATGGGCACTGGCAACCATTAAATACTTGAACTCTAGAGTACAAATCATGTGCTGGCTTACAGGTTTTATTCACTTCCTGGTCACAAGACAGTCCTGGCACAGAAAGGGTAATGCGAGGATTTAGGGGACTAATTAATACGGAGAAGACGCCTGACAACGTGTTGTTAGTTGTTGTGGCTCTCTGTGCCGTTTAAGTAGGCATATGGTTATCTTCAGTTTCCGTTCCCTCACATCCCTAGGTTCCCTCCCGAACCACTACTGCTGCCTATATGGCTGTCTGTGGTACCTCAGAGTACCTCTATTGTTTGCTTATCTCCTAAGATCCAGTCCAGTCTAGTTTGCGGTGGCTTCCTCCTGATATTCTGGTTCATAAGGAGTCCGTCATAGCAACATCTGCTACTAAAACCCGTAACCCGGTATTTTTGTTGTACTACTTCTGTATTCCACTAAGCATTACCCCATACTCACCCGAGGTTTCTCACTTCATTGCAGTAGGTGCAGCAAAATCACATACGCTAACCACAGCAGGCTTAAGTACTGCTCCTAATCTTTGCAGATCCCTTCGCTTCTCTCTCTATCCCTTCCAGTGTTTCTCTCTTTATCCCTTCTACATCCACCCCCAGAAGTCTCCATTCTTCGTTCACACAGTAGTTCAAGGAAAGTTTTGGCAGGGTGTACGCAGGAGAAACCTAACATGGTGGATCCTAGCCACTGAATGAGGGGCTGGCTGTTGTCTGCCCTCTTTTTTCTGGAGCAATAGCTGGCCCATTGGGATCCACAAGCATCCTCCCTAGGGTTAGGGCATTTTCCCGCAGCCTAGTTATGCCCCCTGACACTTTTCAGGACATGCGACTGGTGCCTGGAACATCTGCAATGCCTGCTGCATCAAAAAGTTTCAGCGGCTGCTAGATAATCAGACTGCTTAAGTGAATGGCGACTATCAGTGTCATATGACCCAAATGAGAAAATATCCATAAAGAATAAAACGTTGAAGTTCAGACAACTCCTATCTATAAAAAAAATACTGAACGGATTTTCACCAAACCATATAAAGTGCACTTTCTGAGTTAACTCTATTTTCAGATTTTTGCTGTAGTGAAGGGCAACATTTCCTATGGGAACTAAAGTTGAAAACACATTTTTTTTCAACCCCCTCCCTCCCCCGTTAGTCTTTCCACACTGAACAGATGTGCTTGAAGCTCGGCAGACTGAAACTTTAATAGACAGCGCAAGTGAGCTGCAAATTTCTAGACTCACCAAAGTTATTAGCATATTACAAAATGCCTTTTTATATTTAAGTGGATTGAAGCTGCCATCTCCAGCTTTATAACATATATAAGCACTGATCAATCATATGAGTTCTAATGGTATTTTATTTTCTGGAATAGGAATTTTGATGAACATATGGACTGTTAATTGGACTGGTTCAGTTTTACAAAGTATTTAAAATAGTATAATTTTTCTTGGCTTGGAATTTCTATTTGCCATTTGTGCCTGTGGAACACAGTGTCAGAGGGGCACTGCTTTTCATGTTTTACAAATATATTTCTGCTATCTACTGTGTGTTTTGTTTGATGCGCAAAATTTTAGTTTATGCACTTACATGACCTACTGCTACTTAGAAAGAGTGTTCATAGGTATTGTACCAGACTCAGAATCATCGGACTATTTTAATTTGTCGCCCTTTAAATTCCATCTTAAATCCTATGGCTTCTGCAGCGATATACTTGAGAAAATGTTGTAAACTCCAGTGCTTTACAACGTTCTTTAGACAAGAAACTTCCTCTCCTTTAAGAAGTTGGAATGATTGAACAGCCATAGCTAAGAGTGACTTCGTTCGTGGAAGGAAACCAGTATGGAGGACAGGATTGGAGAGAAAAGTAGATGTGAGCCAGACAAACGATCAGTCTGAAACGGGTATTTACACAGGAGAACATGCATACAAATAAGCTGAAAGGAAGTGACGCTGACAGGTAAGGACTCTGAAAGAAGGACACGTGTTCAGCGAGTGATTAAAAAATCTGAGGGAAAAATGGGGTGTAATGAGAAGGGAGAAGGCATGGGATTAGATCTCAGTGAGTAATAGGCATGTACTACACAGAGAATGAAATTCATTTATTTTCCAAAATTTAAAGGTGGATAAATCAAAAAATAAGCATAGGAAAAATGTGCGGCCTTGGAATAAGATGGCTGCGGACACTCTTGAAAATTCCTATCTCAAAACCCTCTAAATTTTATAGAGGATCCGAATATGGCAGCTGCTGCCTTCGATGAATGGCTTAGGAGGTCAATAGATCAGGTGCTACCAGCTAAATCTATAATCAGTCATAGGTTAAGACCCTCCGAACCCTGGTATTCCAAACACCTCAGATCACAAAAACAAAAATGCCGCCGTCTAGGAATTTAGTGGAGATCTTCTTACATTTCGAAAGGACAGAATTATCTATAAACAAGCTCTGCTTGGGTATAAAAAATGTGTGCATGAGGAAAAAACTCGCTACTTTACTACAGCCATACTAACTGCAAAAAAATCCGCGAAGGAACTTTTTTCTACGGTAAAAAAGCTGGCCAAATGTTCCAAAGCAACAGAGTCACCTGAAAACCATACTTTTTTTTAACTCATTGGCTAAATTTTTCCAAGATAAAGTTAAGGCGGTTTGTAGTGGCTTCTCCAGTCTCCCTGCTCAAGGAACCTCATCATCTCCCGGGACGTTAGCTGCATCTAGTGCAGTCAGTGAAATCTCCTCAACCCCCTAGACATTAGTGACCCCCCTGAACTGTCGTTCTTTCATTCACTGACGACTGAGGAGGTCATTAACCTTCAGCAGTCCACTAAATCCGGTTCCCCAATGGACCCATCCCCCCCTAAAATCACCAATCTTTTGCCAGAATTATTCGCCCTACAGCTGTCTCCTATTTTTAATCAAATGTTCTCTTCGGGTATATTCCCCACAAGTTGGAAACTGGCATCTGTTCTACTCCTGCTGAAGAAGCCAAATTTGGATGGGCCAGATCCTAAAAACTACCGTTCAATTTTCAGACTCCCGCTGCCTGCTGGGATGGTAGAGAAAGCCACGAGTGGTGCTAAATCTGAATATATTGAGAAGCATGCTTTCCTGGATGCCACTCAGTTTGGTTTTAGAAAGCATCATAGTACCGATTTGGCATTGATCATAGCGTCCAAATTGATTAGGAAGACCGTTGATGCAGGAGGTAATGCAGCACTTGTGCTGCTTGAACTCTCTGACGCATTTGGTACGGTGAACCACTAAAAATTATTGGAAGTACTGAAAGGGATCGGTATTGAAGAGCAAGCACATGCAATACTTGCATCATTTTTGTCTGATCGGGAACAATTTGTGGCTCTTGGTGAGTTCAGGTTACCGAATTTTACTCTGCCATGCGGAGTGACACAGGGTTCTTTGTTAAGCCCAACCCTTTTTAACATTTATGTTGCATCAGAGGCAAGGTTAATTAGGTCCCTGAGTTTCTTGGCGATTTCTTATGCCGATGCCACCCAGATTGTAGTTTCAGTGACAGGCTCGCCTGCTGATACTGCTGCACAGTTTCACACCTGTCTTTGTCAGGTTGGGGATTGGATGGCCACCAATTGTTTGAAACTGAATTCTAGTAAGACCGAAGTCTTACTTTTTGGTGGTCACACTAATTTCTGGTGCCCTACCTTGTGGCCGTTAGAATTGGGCCTGTAACCAACACCTACGAATAAGGTAAGAAACTGTCTCACCAGTGCTTAAAGAACTACACTGGCTGCCAGTGAAGCGGTGGATTGAGTTTAAGGCTCTTTGTATCGCTTTTAAGGCAACACATTATATAGGGCTGGGATTTTTTAAACATAACTTACAGCCTTACATACCTGCTCGTAATCTTCGCTCATCCCATTCCCATAACCTGATAGTTCCCAGGTTTAAAAAATGCTCCTGGGGTGGAAGAAGTTTTTTGGTCGGCACGACCAGACTGTGGAATTCCCTTCCTCTGAGGTTGAAACAAGAAACGCACCTGTTGGCCTACAGACTTGGCTGTTTAACTTTTGACGTGGCCCTGAACCGTCCAGTTAATCCTGACTGATGAGCTAGCACCTTGACACCTTCAGGTGAACGTTACACACTTTATACGTTTCATTTTCATTTAATTCCATTTCAAATTTGTGTGTTCATTTCAAATGTGTGTGTGAGAGATAGAGAGAGAGAGACAGGAAGTCAGAAGAGGTTAGCTGTGTGAGTGGGAAACAGATAGCTACAAGGAATGAAGCCAGTACAGCATATGATGCAGAGCAATGAGTGGGTACGTGGTCAAGTGACAGATTTTAAAGGAAGAGTGGGGAGGTGGGGAGAGGACAGGATTTGGTAAAAAAATATCTGTGCACAGGGAAAGGTTACAACTTACCAAAAGGATCTGAGGAACAGCTGTCTACAAAGAGGGAATCACTCTCCACATAGCATCTGATAATAGAACAGGTATGTTCAGATGTGCGGGCTAGGCAGAGGATTGGATCTGAGAGAGGAATTAATTCAATTGGGGAAATAGACCAAAGGAGATAGTGAAGTAGAAGTGCATCCATAAGGGTATAGAAATGGCCATTGGGTAATATCAGAGGGAAGTACAGGTGTAGAGGTGTACAGGTGTAGAGGTAAAGGAATCACCCCGTGGGTAGGTGCATTTGGAGAAATAGGTGTATACACGAGCAGGATAGTGTTTAAGAGTGGAATTGGTTAATTCCTCATGAGTTACCAGCCAGTTGAAGATCTGATCAAGGAAGGGGTATATATGGATTAGATAGGACAAGAAAATATGTATGGGAGAGGGAGGTGGTCCGTAGAAACGAGCGGATTGGCCAGCAAGTTTGTGCAGAGGAATAGGGAACTGAAACAGGAATGATGTTCAGTAAGGGAAAGTATCAGGTTGGGATCTAATCTGACCATTAACACTGGTGTATCCATACAATCTGCGTGTTTTCCAAGCATCCACTCTCAAACCACCTGGAGATATACAGTCACATTTGTAACTGGAAAAGTCCAATTAGACTTGTGAATGGTGGACAGACATAAGGACACAACTAAAAGCTATGCGTATATGCTTGACATACCTTTATCCACTGTCAGAGATCAAGGAAATAGTGGTAGAGAGATCAACAAGGCAGGACACAAGTGCCCATGAAGAATAGCAGGAATTAGCAGGATAGTGAGGAAGTCAAAGGACGTCAAGATCATCAATGCAAGAAAGAGGGACAAAAATTAAAAAACAGCAAATTAGTATCCTCAGCAAACAAATACAAATCTAATTCTTATGAAAAAGAACACACTTATAATTTGCACGAATGGTTGTACACAGAAGAGTGAAATCGCCTACAACAATCACAATGATAATGCACAAATTCACACATAAAAGCAGCACTTCAGAAATTATTCAGAATGCTGCTGCACACTTATTTTGGGAATCCCCACATTTCAATCTCTTCTAAGGGCCTTGTCCAGCTGCACTGGCTGCCCATTAAAAATGCATAGACTTTAAGGTTCTCTGCACTGCCTTCAAGGCGGTGAATAATATAGGCTCTCAGTATCTGAAACATAGCTTTCCATGGTATGTTTCCAGCAGGACACTTAGATCATCCTCAATTAGAAACCTAAAGGTTCCCACATTTAAACAATCTAACTGAGGGGGCAGGAGCTCCATTACTTGCACAGGAACTCAATGCCTCCTCAACAGAAAGAAAATATGGAACTGTTCGCCTTCGGGAAAGTTCTTAAAACATGGCTTTTTAACAGTTAAGAGTAGGTGTTTTACCAGCACTACTAAACTCCTAATTGGGCTGTGCTCTATCTCAAGAGTTATAGTGCCTTGACACCCCAGGGTAGTAGTACGCTCTACAAACTTAATTTTCATTTCATTCGTTTTCACTTCTCTGCCTACTGTTTTTTGTATTATTGCAAATCTTACAAATGGCATTGCATGGCACACAATGTTAGGAGCCCCATAGGACATAGGTAGCAGTCTTAACCAATGGTTCTTAACCTGAGGACCGGGGATACCTGTGGAGCCTGCAAAGCCTACTCGGGTGGTCTACAACTGCTTAAAAAATTAAATAACATTGACAGATTAAAGTGTAGATAAATAAAGAGGCAACATTTTAAATTTTAAAACGTTCTGTAAATCACCTGGAGGCTCTGAAACTGGAGGCTAAAAATTACGCTATCTCAGATTCATTTGTGGGAGCTCTCAAGTGCATCAAATAGAATATAGAATTGACGATGAGTGGCCTCAACAGAATTTAGAAAAGCTTCAATATTTCTATTAAAATTAAAAAATGTTTTTAAATGTTTGGTTGTGAATTAAATAAAATATTTCAGTATTTGTTTGAAGAATGCTTGTTTCTGTAGTTTTTCTGTAATGTTTTGCTTTTCAAATCATCTCAAATGCTTAACCCGGGATCCCCGGTTTCCAGTAATGAATCAGCGGGGGTCAAGGGATTCCAATAATTATTCAGTGGGGCTCCCAAGGATCTAGGAATGTCATGTCACACCAATTTTATTGTTTTGTAGTTAATAAAAACCATAACACTGTATATTCATAAAATAAAACCTATATCCATACAATAAAATGTGCAATCGTATTAAAAATCGAGAACAAATACATTTCCTAAAAAGAGAAAATATTAATTTTATACACGCTCAGGTACCTTAGTAGCGTGCGTTCTGTCCACTGCTCCTCTCTCCCCCCCCCCCCCCCCCCAATCCCTCATAATTGATTTTCTGCAAATGGGATCTCTTAGGCTGAAAGGTATGAGAGTGCAAAGTCAAAGTGTAGGAAATTGTATAGTGTAGAAAGATGTTATATGAAAGAGCTAACATGGTGGAGTGTACGAAGAAGGCTTCGTGATTGCAGGAAAAGATGTTAAAAGGCAGTTAGCATGCAGGAGAGATGAAATGGGGTATGATGGTTTACAATGGCCAAAGATGGCATGAAAAGCAAGATCGAAGTGCGTTAAATAGTGCAAAACGGCATAATGGTCACGGGTGGCATGATAAAATAATGAAACTGTTGTTTTGCAAGTCTGGCCCCGTAAGTGGTCAAAGAGATGCTTATTGTTCCTGACTACAATGCCCCTGTTATAGTGACTGCTCCTTGACCACACTGATAACACGATTCAGGCCTTCTGTGTAAAATTATCAGCTTTTGGGTTATTTTGGAATTATGACTGCCAATGATTTGTGGATGAAGCTGAGCCCTTAGTTCTTTGACACATTTTCCACACCTCGATTAGGCCCTTGAACCCGCTTGAATGAAACATAGCGATGATGTCTCCAAGCAAGCACGAATGTCTTGGGTGTGGGAGATTGGATTCAGCATACTCCTCGGACCAATTAACTAGGGACAGCAACACAGAAGGTGTAGCCCTGATTCGTGTGTATAACTGCATAACCTGCCGGGCCCTCCCCCGCTCTGGTAGGCCCATGCCAGATTAAAGTCATACACTGGTAAGCCTAAAAAAACGCATGTACAAAATTTCTCTACAAGTCTGTTCATGGCTTCTGATAGATATGGTTGTGGCTTCCCAAACAGGTAAGAGTTGTTCAGGGTGAGTAAGATGACAGAGTTCTTTAGGGAGTATAATTCCTGGGAACTCGAAATTTACTTCAGTTGTCTGTTAATTATCTTTTTCAAGGTCGTGTGTGAAAAGTCATTTATCTTGCCTGGGGTTTCGAAGGTGCCTTTCAGGTGGGTTTTTGAGCGAGCTGGCAAGCGTTTTCAGGACCTGAATGTAATATTTTAATGTATCTGACTTACAGGCTAAGATTTGTGTCACCAACCCAAGTTCCAGTCTGAGTCTTCTCCTGAGGATATAGCGGTCTGTCTGAATATTTTCTTGTGACCTGTGCACTGTATCTAGGCTGGAGTCGCAGGCCCCAGGGTTGGCCTGAGGTCCATACTGAAGAGCAGGTAGGAGCACCTTCATGAATCTGAGTATGGGGACTGCAGAAGAGCTTTTTAATTTTGTATTCAGCTGGTTAATACTGTGAATGATTGCTGCACCCTTCTTTTTCAGGGAGTTTAAATGAGCAATAGGTTTATAAGTCCCTGAGAACCAAACACCTAGGTAGTTGTTATTTCTGGTTTTTAGGTCGACCCTGTAGCGGCAGCGTGCATGCGCTGCTCGCTTTGCGAGGCATGCAGTATTCAGCATGGAGTGGAATCTCTGTGGAAGCTCCGCCCACTCTCCGCCCATCTTTTTGATTGGCTTGCATCTTTTTGATTGGCTTGCATCTTTGTCCTTTCTAAATACTGCCTTCCGATTGGTTTATAGGCTGTTAGTCCCTCTTTATGTCGTCATGTCGTCATGTGTATCCTTCCATGGCTACTGGCCACTTTACTTCGAGTGTTGCATGGTATGTGTTATTTACAATTGTGAGCACTATTTTCGCCGCCGCGTCCAGAGCTGAGGGATACAAAAGGGCTCCTCAAGTCACCTGGAGTGACTGGTCGGCTCGTTGGCGGTCTCTTGCACTCTGTTGCCACGTCATGGGTGAGATCAAGAGCAGTTCATTTTGGTGGCGAGTTCTGGTTTTGATAACTCAAGTTGTGATTTTGGTAGACGACAAATGCACACTTTGCATGCTGGTATTTCTGAGCTTAAACTTCTAATAATGAAATCGAAACTACACTTCCCAGAAAGGTAATATTTACTAAAACACGCGGAATGTGCCATATTGTGACAAGCAATCCTAGAGCAAGGAATAGGTTAGAACAGAAAGTTTTGTTAGAGTGATGAAAGGAATATTAGTGTAGACTCAAAAAGTACCATTACTGGACGGATTCAAGCGGACTGTGATTTCCCGAAGCCTCTAAGTTCTTTCCTGTAGTCGAGGCTGGGTCTGTGACCCCCAAATCTAGGAAATCCTCGTCAGTTCTGTGATACTTTGTAAACGAAACTTGGTAAAGTTTCCCCAGCTCACAGAGCATGCCTTGGCTGCACCGCCTCCGGTCTCCAAAGAGATACCAAACAACTGGCGAGCCAGCCTTCCCGGTAAAACAAACTCCACGGCAAGTCAAAAGTAGCCAAGAAGAAGTGCAACCCGGAAAAACAAAAGATACGTGGCTGATCAGTTAGCATGCTCTCATAACCATGGCCACTTTCCTTGCCTACCCCTCATTCAACTCTGGCTCTCTCTGTTTTATTCTTCTTTTTTGTCCTGACTTCATTGCTGCAGTCATATTTTATTCTTTCGAGTGTTAAATATTTCCTATCCCAAGTTTATGCCCCAAAGTTTTTGACCCATTGTTTTATCAAGCCTGCCCTAATTTATTTCTTCTTTTGAGTAACGGAGCATAAATTCTAAACTTGTTTGGTGAGTACTGCTCTGCCTCTAGCCTTAATGTACAGTTTAGGAGAATAGATTTAGCATGCCAAGCTGTCATGTTACACCTTCAAAAACGTCAAGTCCCACAATGCAAGTTAATGTTGGCAAAAAAGTCAGGACTGGCTGGTGTCACAGGTAGCCAACTGCATGCTTTGACATTATGCCTAACAAAGAAGATGGATTTTGCTTTTCTATTCTCTATACTCACAGACTGCGTTTAAATGTGGTTTTAGGGACAACAGGAACACCTGCGGAGATTCATTAATCTCGTAAAGTATTGTCCTTACTCAACATACCAGTGTCTTATTCAGTGAGATAGGCTGTGAAAAAAAAGAGTGGGTTATAGTGTGATGGTGTTTTGTTAGGTAGAGATTTAATGTCCATATATCTATCTATATATATAAGTCTGCTCAGGAGAGTGAGCCCCTGCTGCATAGCGTTGCCAATAAACTATAGGTCTGGCTGTAAAAATGCCTAACTCACAAACAGTAAAAATCCATCATTTGTTTTAAGTTCACCTGCACAGCAAAATTTGGGCTGGAAGTTGCACCACTGCCGGATTTCAGATTTAGTATTAACGTCCTTGTACTAAAAGTAGCGATACAAGAACATGAATGCTTTACCTGAATGGATGTACGGTTTCTACATTGATACTGTCAGTCATGCTGTATTTACTGTAAGACGTTTGTATACCTTATCTTAGCATGAGGCCATGATCCGGGCAGCCTTGCTGCTATGCGCGGCCTTTATAACGCTTATGATTTACAGTATACACCTGTGTATTATTTGTAGTGCTCAATAAAAATATTTTTTTTTAAATTAAAAAAAACAAGATCATGAATACCATATCATTTTTTTCATTACAGTCTCCAGCATCAAAGGGAGACAAATGTTAACAAAGGTGCTGGGGAGGGGGTGAGGGGGAGGGGTGGCTGGGGGGTGTTCAATAGGAGAATGGGATTCAGAGTATTTGGCATTATGTTTTGTGTATACTCCTCCCTGTGTATTAACATACATGCCAAACCTACAGATTTAGGCTGTAGGTTACCGCTTTTCTGGTAGCACCACTGAATATCCCTGTTAGACCTAGCATTTCTTGCTGTGATTACCCTTGAATTTTTGCATCTACCTCCTCTATTTTTGATGCTGTGATGGATTGCGTTTGACTAGCTTAAACACTTTGGGCACTTTCCAATGCTGATCTGTGTCAAAGTGCAAGTGCTCCTGGTGTAAAGTGTAATGGTAATTGGTTGTCCATGATTGGGATGTTTGCCTTACTAGTAAAGTCCCTAGTGAAGTGCACTATGTGTACCAGGGCTGGTAATGCAAATGCTACTAGTGGGCCTGCAGCACTAATTATGCCACCCACACAAGTAGCGCTAAAGAGAGAACTCAGGCCTGCCACTGCACCCACTTGCCAGGCCTTACCCTTCACTTATTATGCACATCAGACACCCCTATGGTAGGTCCAAGCTACCCCCCTGGGCAGGGTGCTGTGTATGTAAAAGGTAGAACATGTACTAAGGTGTGTACCATGCCCTGATAGTGAAATACTCTCCATTTCGTTTTTCACTGTTGCAAGGCCATCTTGCCCATAGGACAGAATGGGGAAGGCTGTGTAATATGTTTTCAGCCTATCTTCCCATAGGCCTAAGATGAAGAGGTGAACGTCAGTGTGCCTGAACTCACAATTTAATAACACATCTTTTTGTGAAGGTGGTTTTTGCATTGTGTGTTTAGAAATCACTCTTTCAAAGTGGCTGCTTTTTTGTGTTCTAACATTTCTGTGTGTCTCTGCCTGGTTGTGGTTCGACTGTCTGGATTTGAATGTGATAGGCTCTGGGGAATGTCTTGACCAAGGGGAGGAAGTAAGAATGCAACAAGCTGACCTGCATCTGGAGTGTAGGGGAGAGGAGTAGCCAAAGAAGGTGAAGAGGCCTGGGCTGCTGTCATAAAACAATGGCTCCATCTCCTGCTGAGTGATTGAGGATCCAGACCCCACTAATCAAAGGAAGAAGTTGTCACTGGCATGGAGACACCCAGAACTGGTTTGGACAGGGGTCAGTGCCCCCCCTGAACACAAAGACTTCAAAGACATTAAGGGGTAAAACTATGAGAGCTGAAACCCCTGAACCTTGGAATGTAACTGATCAAGACTGAAAAGGATTGAAACTACTTCGTGGTCAAGAGGAGCCTCTGCCGAGGAAGAAACAGCTGAAGAGACTGAAGGAAAGGACTGACCCTTGTTGTGTGTTCTGGGGCTGGCCTGAAGTTTGCTGATTTAACCGAGGAGAGGCTAAGGGACTTTGCTGTGTGTGGTGTCCCCCTGCTTGAAAGGGCTTTGCTGTGTGCTGTGTCCTGCAGTGACTTGTCCCCAAGGGCCAGAGGAAAGCTGGCTCCCTGTTGTGGAAACTCAGGAACATTAACGTTTCCAAGGGTGTCTCAGCGATGTTGTGTGCATGTGCTTTTTGCAGCCTGAGACCCACGTAAGAATTGCCCTGTGATCGTAGGCACCTCGAGTCCAAGTGAGCCTCAGTGACACTGTGTGTGTGTGTGTGTTTCATGCAGCCTGAGACCTTCGCAAGGATTGTCCTGTGATCGTGTGCACTCAGAGTCCAAGTGAGTCTCAGCGATGCTGTGTGCGTGTGTTTCGTGCAGCCTGAGACCTTCGTGAGGATTGCCCTGTGATCGTGCACACCCGGAGTCCAGTAAGTCTCATCGACGGTGTGTGCGTGTGCTTTGTGGAATTTGAGACCTTCGTGAGAGATTGCCCCGTGACAGTGTGCCCCGGAGCAGTCGTGTTCCTTGAGTTGATTGACAGCGTGACCAGCAGTGCTGCGATCGTCATTGCCATCGGCCTGGACCGGCATTCCCAGAGGAGCTGTGAGGATTCACCGCTGCTGGCCCTAGCCTGTCTTTGCTAAGGATAGACCTCGAAACATCACGTCGGGGGTCCGTGTTTCACTGCCCAAGATCAATGAAGTTGCATCGGAGGCCCAAGCCATGAAGAGTGTGAGATCGTACCCCCCTGGTAACGCTTAGCGAGCGTGAGTGTGTCGCGCCTGGGGCGCGGTGCGGGCTACAAGAGAAATGCTCTTGGCCTTTCTCATCTTTGCAGCGCGAGTCTCTGCTCAAGTTCGTATCACGGCCCATACTTGCCGAGGAGTGGCAGTACAGGGGGGGGGGGGAGTGTGTAGCTGCACTTTGTTTTAAACCATACCCGTTTTGGAGGGCATATTTTGTCAGTGGCTGACCGGGAGTCAGTACAAGTGGCAGAGAGACCGCCCAAAGCACTGTGATCGGTGCCGGAGTACATTATTGTTGGCATTACGAACTCACTGATTGTCGCATTAAGCATTGCATTATTTTTGCATTATGAACTGCCTGATTGTTGCATTACGCATTGCATTATTTTTGCATTAAGAACTGCCTGATTGGCGCATTACGCATTGCATTATTTTTGCATTACGAGCTGCCTGATCGTTGCATTACGCATTGCATTATTTTTGCATTATGAACTGCCTGATTCTTGCATTACACATTGCATTATTTTTGCATAACGAACTTGCTAATTGTTGCATTACGAATTGTATTATTTTGGCAGAACAGGGAGGATGGGTGGGCGGTAAGGAATCTAATACTAACTACTGTTTCTTACAGATATATCGTTACCGAAGGTAAGTAAATTGTGCATCTGAAAGAAACAGGTGAGTATTAGATTCCTTACCTTAGAATAGATACCCCAGCAAAACCAACCCCGGTGGTGGATCTGTGAACCAATGATCACACCAGAAATTCCTGGAGAACGGAACGGCCGAAAAAGCCATCTCTCCGGACTTGGCTGTCCAGGCAGTAGTGTTTTGCGAACGTGTGCAGCGAGGCCCACGTAGCTGCTTGACAGATGTCCTACAAGGGGACTCCCCGGCCTAGGGCAGTAGTAGCTGCCGTGGCCCGTGTGGAATGGGCACGAAGCCCCACAGGAGGCTCCCTTCGAGCCAAAGAGTAACAAGCCTTGATGCACAAGACGACCCATCGAGAAATGGTTCGTTTGTGCACCGCCCATCCCTTCTTAGCGTCCACGTAACCAACAAAGCGTTGGTCATCCATCCGGAACTGGCGTGTGCGATCCAAATACAATGAGAGCGCACGTTTTGGGTCCAGACGGTGAAGCCTCTTTTCCTCTTTCGAGGGATGCGTAGGCGGAAAGAAGGTGGGCAAAGTGATGGACTGCCCGATGTGGAAGGCTGTGACTACCCTGGGCAGGAAAGAGGGTCGCGTCCGCAACGCAACTTTGTCCGGATGGACTGAAAGGAAAGGAGGCTTAGAGGAAAGGGCCTGGAGCTCACTCACTCTCCTGGCAGAGGTGATAGCAACCAGGAAAGCGCTCTTCAGAGTAAGGAGGCAAAGAGGACAGTTATGAAGTGGTTCAAAGGGAGCGCACATCAGAAAAGTGAGTACAAGGTTCAAGTCCCACTGAGGAACTGGAGGAAACATGTGGGTAATGCCCTTCAAAAACCTATTTACAATGGGGGACTTGAACAAAGAGGGCTGATCAGGCGCCTTGACACCTCAGGGTCTTAGTTGCGCGTTATAAATTAATTTCATTCCATTTCATTTCATTTCATCAGGTAGCCTTAAGAAGGCGGAAATGGCCGAGAGGTAGCCCTTCAGAGTGCCCAGAGCAGAGTCCTGCTGGGCAAGAGAAAGAAGAAACAGGAGAACCTCTGAAAGAGGGGCAGAAAGGGGATCTACAGCCTTTGCTGTGCACCATGCCACAAACTTATTCCACCTGCAGGCGTATACCGATTTTGTGGAGGGACGCCTGGCTGCCAGAATGACAAAATATAAAACAACCGTAGATTAAGGGTCCAAGGGAATACATTTATAGACCACGAAGTGAGAATTCCCCTGTTCTAGATACCACACACACATGAGTCACCTCGAGTCTTTCTAGAGCTTTTCTGTGACTATTGATACTGAATGGTTGCAATCTCTCTAAAATTAACAATCAATAGGGGGAATCATCCCTTAAGGATTAGAACCCTCACTCACCCAAGGGTGACATGCTTCATCATATGGGTCCTCCTTACCAGTGGTGAAAACCTAGTCAGCACTGGGAGCTACGACTTCTCGCTGTTTAAGGAAGGAGCTCAGAGATGTTTTTTGGAAGGATGGAAACTAACTCCCATATGTGAGAATGATGGGTGTCGTGAGGTAGCAGCGCTGTATAGAAAAATAAAGATAAAGTGACATTAAAACTGCCTAGAGTAGATACACTAACATTATATTTATTAAGGTGTTCTACCTGACAGGGTTAAAACATAGAGCAACACAGTGGTATGGATTTATAACCACCGTCACATTTAGGTCAACATGTTTCAGCCATTTAGATCAGATCCCTTTATCATAGGCTTTCTTCAGGACCAGATGGAATATTAATATTGCTGCCGCTACAGTTGTGAATTAATGAAAAATTTGTAAATATACAAAACCAGTATTCCTGCGTTTTCTTTGTCAGGTAATACACAGGATATCTGTAGTCATAGAAAAGAAAGAGAGAAAAACAACCAAACAGATTCCGTCACCAATATCATGCTCATTATAGATTTGTATAATATTACAGTATCAATAATCTGCGCTATAATTTTAGTCACAATATAATAGGACTTACCCTCCGAAGTAGGATAGCCCTGCCTCACCTCAACCTGGCAAGCTGCTCAGGAAGGAGGCCCCACACTACGGGAAACAACCCAGTAAACAAGGTTATACTTATAATTCACACACAATCCTCAGCGAAATCCACAAATATAATCGCAAAAGGTTGACAATGTCACCATACGGAGGTCACTGCTCAGGACCACAGCACATCAGCTGGCAAGCAGACTGTACATGGCAGTTTAAAATTGTCAGTTTGAAATTGGTCAATACTAGTATGTCATATACCTTCCTGATAATACATTAATAACATCGTGATCTAGAGTGATGTTATTAGCTATTATGTCTGTTACTGGAGAACCAACACTAAAGTCTAGTCCCAGGAAAGAGGGGGGGGGGCGGGGGACGCTTACCTGTCCGTCGGTACCTCTATTCACGTAGAGCACGCCTCGGGAGGTACCGGCTGGGAACAGGAATACTTCTTTTATACATAGAAGACGCGCGCGAAAGCAGGGGTCCTTTCGTGCAATGGCAGGCTGTAATAATGCCTGAGATGTAGTATGTAATACTGCGCATGTGCCCAAGAGCGCCACACTAGTATCCCAAATTAGCCGCAAGCGCAAATACAGGGACACGGGGCAGACCCGGTATGTTGTACTATACCGCGCATGTGTATAAATAATCACACTAATGTCCCTACAGTGCGCACGCACGAATCGCGGGACACTTTAACGGGGCAAAAGACAGTACGCAGATCGCCAATTTCGGCGTGTAAAGTGAAAAACTGTATAAACAAAAGAGGGGCATTTTGATAAGATGGCACTTGATAATTCCAAAGTAATCCCAAACTGCTCATTTTGGCATTTATGAAAAAATGGAACAATGCTTAGACTCGTGATGTATATATACTACACTTATGAAGGATTTATATTTATGATAAAAGGTGGGCAATTGAGTCCCATATGTGAATGTGTCACTTCATAAGGATCGCCACGAAAGGAGCGAAAGGCCGCAGTTTGCTGGCATGGGGCCGACAGGCCCAAGGACTTGGCCATAGCCCTGGAGTCCTTAAAGCGCTCAAGCGCACTGTCTGCCTTTTCGCCAAGGAGGCGACGGCCATCAACCGGCATGTCCATAAGGGTGTTCTGGACATCAGCCGAAAAATTGGCGGACCTCAGCCAGGCGTGGCAGCGAGCCGCCACCGGCGTTGCAATCGCCCTGCCTAGCGAGTCCGAGGTATCCAGCCCACATCGAATGGAATACCGTGCCGCATCTCGCCCCTCCGCAAGGGCTTGGGCGAGTTTAACCCGGGACTTCTCCGGGCATTGTGGCAGCACCTCCGTGACCGTGTCCCACAGAGAGTGGGTATAACGGCCCAAAAGGCAAGTGGTGTTGGCCGACCGCAACCCCAAACTAAGTGAGGAGAACATCTTCTTTCCGTACTGTTCATACCTTTTGGATTCCCGATCAGGGGGAGCTGTCGGGAATGCGGTCTGGTAATTAGAGGCCTGGATAACCAGGCTCTCGGGGTGGGGTGGGTGGACAGGCAACAAGGGTCGCCCGGGTCCGGGCGGTGGCGTCTGGCCACGTACCTATCTACAGGGGGACCTGTAGCGGGCCTGGACCAAGTGCCCAACAGAACGTCAGTTAAGGCCTCATTGAACGGCAGTAGAGGCTCTGAAGAGCTTGCCTGCGGTTTGAGGACCTTAGTGAGGAGGTTAGTCTTCACGGCCGTGACAGGGAGCTCAAGAGACAAGGCCTTGGCTGCCCTCGTCAACATAACACTGTAGGCAGCCCCCTCCTCCGTAGCCAGGGTAGGAGGGGAAACAAATCCAGTGTCTGGCGAAGTGTCCAAACCACTGGCCTCCCCTAGTTCACCTGCCCAGTCCTGAGAAGACTGGCACTCCCGTGCCAGAGGGTCCTCAGACCCGTCCCAATCCGCCTCTCCTGGTACTGAGGTTCAAATGATGGGGCCGGATCATAGAAGTATTGCACTTCTCTCCACGTCGAATGCGGTGTCAATCAATGCTGTTCGGATGTCGGAAACGGATCGAGGGGGGGATCGGGGACGACGGTGTCCGGGGACGGCGTCGGGGGCGACACCCTAGGAGTCGACGCCAGCGGAGGGGTCGTTAGGTCGACCAGCGGCGACCTGGATCTGACGGATCCGGCTGGGCCCTGTGGCGTCGGGACCGAAGTTGCCGCCAGGGCCGAAGCACCCAGTCGGGACCGCGGGGCCCGAAGGCGTCGCGGAACCCGACGGAGGAACGAGCGACCTCATGGCCATGAGGAAGGCATCGATCTCCTCCAGCGTCGCGTTCTGCCCAGGGACCGGCGGGTATGGAGCAGGCCGCGACGCCTGCGGCTCCGGCGGAGCCGCGTGGGTGGAGACGCCCGAACCCCCGGCCGCGTTGCGTGAGCGTCGGGGGGAGTCAGAAGAGCGGTGTCGCTTCTTCGACTTCTTGTGCCTCTTACCTGAGGACTTGGAGCCCGACGAGGGGTGTCGACTCGCCGAGCTGTGATGACTCCGGCCCCACGACCGGTCCCTCGGCATCCTCCTGGACCGGGACCTCGAGCGGCGTGGGGCTGACTGCGGAGCTCGAGGCGCTTACGGGACCGCTCCCGCCTAGCTTTCGACATCAAGGCCCGGGAGTCGGGGCACGACTTGTCATCGTGGTCGGCCCCTAAGCAATACAGGCACCGGCGATGGGAGTAGGTAACCGACATCAGTCGGCTGCCGTCGGCACACGGTTTGAACCCGGGCATCCCTACCGGCACCGATGGAGTCATTCAAATCAAAAAACAGATCAAAAGGATCGAAAAAGTTTCGTCCAAAAATGACTAAAGGGTACCACTTTTTCCAGATCGTCGCTTGCTGGCGCGAAAAAAAAAAAGAACTGACGTCAGCGCGCAAGCGGCCGGCGTTTAAGTACTCCGGGGACGTCATCCCGGCGCCAACGACACGGACGCGGAGCTGCAGACGGCGCCTACCAACGCGCAGGGGTACAGCTACGTAAAAGTTTCCGGATCCAGACTGGCGCCTGGGGATATTCTAAGGTAAGGAATCTAATACTAACCTATTTCTTTCAGATATTATTGTTTTTTTTATAATGGTATGCACACCTGACCAGACAGGTCAGTCATTAACATCACTTGGACTGTCCGAAGTTTAAATAATTCCCGTAAATGCTGCCAGGTTCTCATCCTATGCCAGAGAGGTGGTTATTATTATTAGAAGATAGATAACCTTTCGATATATTTGCACCCTGGCAGATCCGGATGGACGATATTTAATAATACAAGGCCTCATTGGACACATGTCTGTTAAATTTATTAATACATATGGCCCCAATGTCAATAGCCCTGATTGCTTCTGAGCAGGGCTTAAACAGTGTATTGCAGTGAATCCCTGTACAATAATTTTGGTACGTGACCCTAATCTAGTTTTGGACATTGATTTAGACGGGAAACATTGGTTACATCGTGGTGGTTACACCGCAATATCTTTACAACGCGGGTATTACAACGAAAGACATTACAATCACTTTCAGTAGATGGCGCTCTAACCTAAGGAATAGAATGATTTACTATTCCAACACCGACTGGAGTTGGAATAGTAAATCATACTATTCCTAAATCCAGTGCCCTCCAACGCAAGTCTTAACGACTTGCGTCTTAATGCCTGCAATGTAAAGATATCGCCTGCAATGCAAAGGTATCGCGGTGTAAACACCGCGATGTAACGTCATATATACGACAGCTGGCGCACAGTACACGGTAAGGTTCGCAAATACACCTTTCATTCTTCCTTTCATGATACGTCTTCCAGGTTCGACTTTTGGGTGAGCTCGAGAGATGGAGTGAGCTGGACTCAAGAAGTTAGACATTTACCCAGAACCCAATGAGACCAAGCCCCAGTGGTGCTGCAACTCACCGTCCTTAATGACAGGGCACAAGTGCTGCTCTGGAGACTTCAACGCAAAACCTTATTAGATGTGATGTTTAAAGAGGAAATCTGTACTGCAATTACCGAATATGTCACAGTGAATAAGGTAGGTAGGTAGGTAAGTATACTTGTAAAGCGCACTGTTACTCCATCTCGGAGTGTCCTGGCGCTGTATACCGCTGAGGAACCCGTCCTGGCTTTCCCTGTGAGATGGTCCCTCCTGGGCACCTCCAAGGTGAAGCCAGGCATCCCCAGCGTTGATGGGGCCGTAGTGGAGATTAAGCAAGCTATTGCCCAGAGTTGCAGAGTGGGACCCATGGTTAGCGTAGGCACCTCGGCGAGAATTATCGAGTCCGCAGACATTGACCCAAGACCCTGCCGCGTCGGGAATTGAACCCTGGTCCCAGGCCGATTTCTGCTTCAGGGTCTGCCGCTTTTAACCAGTGAGCACCGTATCAACGATTGCCACTTTCTAGGAGGCCCTGAGGGGGTCATCCGTGGTAAATGCATAGCCAAAGGGCATGACATTCTAAAATCGGTTAGAGGTAGTTCTTGCACAAATAGAAACTTCATGCCTTGGAACTCCGGTATGAGGAATCAAAAGATCAGAGCCGCGTGGACCCTATAAACACCCTCCTTCTGGAGTTCCAGGAAGAGACTGACAGAAAAGTGACATTTTTGAGTAAACACTTACAAGCTCATAAATTTAGGGAGGTTGATAGACCGGGGAGCACAACGGCCATGATGCTTAAACCCAGATGGACTACCAACCATATTTACACTGTAGATAACTCTGGCGGACACCCCTTGCATGAACCTGGGGAGATTTTACACACATTTGTTGCATTTTACCAAAGAATATACACCTCCCACACTCTGGCTACCTCCACTGACGCGACAGATTACTTAAAGCACCTCACCTTGGTGTGGTTGGACAAGGCGGATTGTGAAGTTCTCTGTCAGCCCCCAACAGCTAAGGAGATTAAGCAGGTCATTAGGCAATAAAAAAACTGAAAGGCACCGGGAAGTGATGTCCTCCCTGTTGAATTTAACAAAAATTATGCTCAGGAGCTGACATCCACATTACTAGATGTGTATGAAGAGGCGTTTCAACTGGGAACCCTGCCCCCAACTATGTGAGAATCCATAATTATTACTCTTCTCAAGCCAGAGAAACCTCTGAATAAATGTGACTCTTATCGTCACTTATCCCTTATTAATTTCAACAGTAAAATTCTAGCTAAATTGGTGGCAAATCGACTGCTTCCATTAATGCCGAGGCTGATTGCCCGTATCAGTCTGGCTTCATACTGGGTCACTCCACTGCAGATAATCATAGTTTTCTTTACGCCCTTCCACACCAGATGAATCTTGATGTGCCAGTAGTTGCAGCATTTCTAGATGTAGCTAGGGCGTATGACACCATTGAATGGCCTTTCCTGATCACAGTGTTAACCAGAATGGGACTGGGTGGAACGTTTGTAAAGTAGGTGCAGTTATTATATACAGCTCCTTCAGCTAGGCTGCATTTATATGGCGGCCTGTCAGAGCTCTATGGGATAGGCTGGGGTACGCGACAGGCTTGTCCCCTGTCGCCTCTTCTTTTTTCTCTTATGAATGAGCCTATGGCACGTGCCCCACGTGAATTCTACCATAACAGGGGTGTAATATGGGGTTCCGTCACACTTTATTAACTATGTATGTTGACAATGCAATGTTGGTTGTCAAGGACCGCTCAGTAAACCTGATTCCCATTATACATGAAATAATTGAGTTAGGTGTATGGTCGGGACTCAGAATTAATTGCACTAAATCAATCATGGTCCCCCTGACTGGAAGCACTACTAGACCAGACCAGACCAGACCAGATAAGTCAATTACAATGGCAAACTGAACTGATCAGATATCTTGGTATTATGTATGATACAAACATTGAAACCTTACTCAGTGTGAACAATGGGTACTATATGGAAATCCTTCAATCCAATGTAGACAAGTGGATTGCCCTTCCGCTGCCGCAAGAGGGTAGGGTTGCTTTAATGAAAATGGTAGTCCTTCACAAGCTACTATGTTTATTTCAAAATATTCTGGTGCGATTGAACAATGCATTCTTTGCTCAACCGCGGTTTCTCATGATTAGTTTGGCATGCGCTGGCAGGCAGCCTAGAATCATCTAGCACACATTACAGAATCCATGTCACAAAGGCAGGTTTGCAGACCCCCCCCCCCCCTTAGTTTGAAGCCTATTATTTAGTTGCGCAAGTATTATTTATTCATTACCGGTTCCATAACAGGCAGCACATGTTTTGATTGAGCGGGGCCTAGTGCCCCCTGCTATACTCCCCCCCCCACTTTAACTTAGCTCTCGAGACCTACCCAAGAAATACACACAGTACTTTGCACCGTTTGGGCTTGGAACAGACTAGCCGCTCTGTGTAACGTATCCATCCCATACACTCTGCACATACCCATTATCAAATGCTCCGACTAGATCATACCCATGGGATTATACTGTTAGTGGGGACGAGACAGATCACAACACTGGGTGATTTATTTACAGCACACATAGTGTGAATATATGGGTGACTCACGATCTACCACGTCAGATGTTCTTATCTATGGAAACTCTCCTGTGAGGCTCGGCGAGTCTTTGATATGTTCCCAGAAGAGCTCCCTGAATGCCAGTGCTGCACATTCGAACTACTAACCCACAACCATATAGACTTATTTCATGTTTATATACTGCGGTCATAGATTGCTTGACTTCGGAATCTCCCAATAGTCCCGGAAATGGGTGGGTGATCTGGGACAGGACGGGAAACGTTGTTTACAACGCGGTCATTACATCGCAATGCCATTACATCGCGGTTTTTAGAACGCAAGTCGTTACAACGACTTGCGCTGGATGGCGCTCTAGGACAAGGAATAGTATAATTTACTATCCAACACCTTCCCTACTGTATGTAGACTGGAGTTGGAATAGCAAATTATACTACTCCTAAGTCCAGCGCCCTCCAACGCAAGTCGTTGTAACGACTTGCGTTGTAAAAACCACGACGTAATGGCATGCGATGTATTAGCATGCATTGTAATGTCATACAACCCAATTGATTTATTATAGGTTTTTACATCGAGTGTACCTTTCGCCACTGACTCTTGCACAGTATTATCCGGATGTTGATAGTAGATGCTAGCGTTGTGGCATTATGGGAGCGGACTTTTTTTCCTCTTGAGTGGACCAGTGCAGATGTGGCCTCTTTCTGGACTCAACTCATGTGCGTCACGAAATGACAGACCATGCCTATTAACTCACTTCCATTATAGTAATGTTGGGCTATGTCAAGGAGAATCTGAAACCATATAGAGAGTTTTCTGCTATTGGTTTGCTTTTGGGGAAATGCAGGATGGCGATGAGTAGTAGCCTTGCCCCGAGGTTTCGAGATTGGTTGAAAGATATGTCCCTGTGTGAGGAATTGTAAGGGGCATATGCATACACTTTGCCACCGTCAGGTCGCCCACAAGACTTTTGGGACCCATTGAGATTCTATCTAGCATCATTAAACTCACACTAGAACAGGTGTGTTCCTCTTGCAGTAGCATAGTGTGTTAAGTGATGGCTCCTCAAATTTTTTGCTTGCTATGTATTGAGTTGATGATACATGTCTGCTTTAGGTGGCATTGTAACTTTAATATATATATGCATTATTGGTAAGCCTATGCAACCCAGACATATTTCTAAATAAGTTCTGTGTACTGTGAAGAAAACAAGTTACTTACCTGTAACTTTGGTTCCCCAGTATTGGTAACTTTCATAGATTCCCATGCTTTTGTATCATTCCCCGTCGTCGGAATGGGAGTCTCAGTAACAAAAATAACATAGCAGTAGGTACAAAAGAGACAGAAAAAGGCCTAGGCCTCATTCCCTTTTGTAGCATACCCGCCTCTTTTTGTAAAAGAGACCAAACTAAGAATCAGCCAATCAGAAGAGCCTCACCCCACAGAACCCTCCTGAAGGAACCCCAGAGCCTCAGATTTTCTTAGTCGTTGTGTAACAGTAACCACAGCTGCTGAAGGCTGAGCTTTCCTCTGGGAGGAGGGTGGGCGCATAGGAATCTATGAAAGTTACCAATACTGGGGGACCAAAGATTCAGGTAAGTAACTTGTTTTCTTGCCCCAGTATTGGAACTTTCATAGATTCCCATGCTTTTGTATCAGAGTAGCTAGCAGTAAGCAATAAACATATAAATATCTCAGAATGCATACTTTCATAAGAGAATAAGTATATACACATTGGAAAAGCCATGTGTACTAACATGAGATACAAAATGTGCAGAAATAGGAAGGAGGGATAGTAAGGAAAGCTCACCAATCAGTGGAAGAGGTTCCTCAGGACTGCCTGGCCCACAGCCGTGTCCTCCTGAGTCAAGGATTCCAAGCAGTAATGCCTCGTAAAGGTGTGTACGCGGCTCCAGGTCGCAGCTCTGCAAATGTCTCTGATGTGTACTCCCGCGAAGAGAGCTATAGATGAAGCAACGGATCTTGTGGAGTGTGCTCTGATATTTCGATCCAGTGGTTTGCCCGCTGTTGAGTGGCAATATACAATGGCACTGGAGATCTATCTTGCAATACTTTGCTTTGAAAGAGGAAGGCCCTTGCGTGGACCACCAAAAGCAATGAATAATTGTGAAGACTTGCGAAACCCTTTGGTGCGATCCAAATAAAATTTCAAGCACCGCTGCACATCCAGAGAATGGAGTGACCTCTCAGCTGGTGCGGAAAGGTGAGGAAAGAATGATTTGAGAATCACAGGTTCCTTTAGGTGAAAGTCTGAAGGCACTTTAGGTATGAACTTCGGATTAGCTCTTAAAATCACTGTATTTTTCTTGAACTGGAGAAAAGGTTTCTGTATTGTGAGAGCTTGCAATTCCCCAATGCGTCTCGCCGATGTGAGAGCAATAAGGAGAGTCAATTTCCACGACAGAAATTTCATGTCCGCCCGATGAATTGGTTCAAAGGGATCTTTCATGAGCTGTTGGAGAACCACATTCAAATGCCAAGTGGGAGGCGGAGGCCTCATCGGTGGAAAAACTCAGAATAAGCCCTTGAGAAACTGCTTGATTATTCTTGTAGACCAAAGGGAAGGTCCAGATGCAGACCGCCTATAGCGAGAGATCGCTGCTAAGTGAACTTTTATGGACGAATGAGCCAATCCTGTTTGAGCCAAGGACAAGAGATAAGGTAGAAGTTGATGAGGCTGAGAAGAGAAAGGGTCCAGACTTTCTTTCCTGCACCAAATGCAAAATCTCTTCCATTTTAAACGGTAAGTTTTATTCGTAGAAGGAGCTCTAGCTTGAGACAAAACCTCTATTATTTCATTTGAGATGGGAAGGTTCATGAATTCTTGCTGTTCAGGAGCCATGCCGTCAGGTGCAAGGATTCTGGGTCCGGACGCCAAATCCGCTCGCGGGACATCTTGATAAGATCCGGAATCGTCCGCAATGGAAGAGGAGGGACGAGAGACAATAGGTGAAGTTCCGTGAACCAGAACTGTCTCGGCCAAGCAGGGGCTATTAAAAGCATCTTGCACGGCTCCTCTTTGATCTTCCTGAGAAGCCGTGTTATCAACGGAATGGGAGGAAAAGCGTACACAAATGCTTTCGACCAAGCTATCTAAAGTGCATTCCCCAATGACCCTCGATGGTGAAGCTTGCTTGCGTAAAAACTGGCATTTCTTGTTGATCGGAGTGGCAAATAGATCTATCGAAGGCTTGCCCCATCGTTGAAAAATCTCCTCCAAAACCACCTGATTCAGTTGCCATTCATGGGTGATGGACGACATCCTGCTGAGTCTGTCTGCCTTTTCGTTTAGAACACCTGGCAGATGTTCTGCCTGTAGTGATATCTTGTGAAGAATAGCCCATTCCCAAATCTTCTGGGCCCCTCGAGACAACGGCAGAGATCTGGTACCCCCTTCCTTGTTTATGTAATGCATGGGCGTGGTGTTGTCCGCCCGGACGTGAACCGCTGACCCCTGCAATCGTGGAAGAAACGCCTGCAGTGCTAGTCTGATAGCCCTTAGTTCTAGGAGGTTGATGTGAAGAAGACGGTGCTGGGGCAACTAATGCCCGCTGACCTGAAGATCCAGAAGCACCGCTCCCCAGCGGTCCATTGAGGCATTTGCTGTTACTACTTGCGGAGCTGGATTGCTTACGAAGGATAGACCTTGGGAAAGGTTTCCTTGCTTCGTCCACCACAAGGCTGCTCTTTTCATTGCAACAGTAATCATCACGTTGTTGTCGAATGAGCCGTGAACTTGCTTCCATTGTCTGTCTAGCTGTTCTGCAGTGAGGTATGAGGGGGATGCATGAGGAGATCACCCCCAGAAGGGATTTGTCACGGCGAACTGAAAGAGACTTTCTTTTCCTTAATTGCAGTGCCATGGATTGTAGTTTTGATTGTCTTTCTAGGGATGGAAAAGCTTTGTTGAGATTTGTGTCCAAGATGGCTCTGGGGGAAACGCTCTGTCCTGGACGGAATCAGAGATGATTTTTCCCTGTTGAGAATAAGACCCAAATTCTGAAATAGGTTTGTACAAGCGTTGACAGCTTCCATCACAGCTTCCCTGGACCGGGCCTTCAGCAACCAGTCGTCCAGGTAAAGGAAGACTTGAAAAAGATTTCTCCGTAAGAAATCCGCCACCGTAGCCAGCACCCTGGTAAAGATCCTTGGGGCAGAGCGAAGTCCGAAGGTCAGAACCCTGAATTGAAAGTGGCTCTTGGCTACTGTAAACCAGAGAAACATCCTGTGAACTGGGTGAATGGGTATGTGAAAATACGCATCTTCGAGATCGAGCGTGGCCATGAAATCCCCTGGATTGATGAGACGTAATATGTCCTGAAGCGAGACTATCCGAAAGGATTGGGAAATGAGATAGGTGTTGAGCTCCCTGAGGTCTAAAATAGGGCGCCATTTATCTAGCGTCTTCTTTACTAGGAAGAACCTGGAATAGAATCCTACCCCTCTTTGAGAGAAGGGGACCAACTCCACAGCTCCCACATCTGATGAACTTCGGGCTGTAAGAGACGCAGATGTTTTGATGGAATGGCAGCAGGGGGCTTGGATGGTGGGATTTGTGTGAACTCCAAAGTATGGCATGTTTCGAATGATGTTGAGCACCCAAGTTTCTGATGTTATCTGCGACCAGTTGTGGAGGTATTGAGGTACCCTCCCTCCTACAGATGTTGTTGTGGAGGTGGGTACAGTAGGCAGAGCCAGAACGCCGCTATTGCCTCTTGGACGCATCACGTCCTTGGCGGTTCTGCTTTCCTCTTGCATTCGCTCTAGAGAAAGACGAGGCTTGGCCTTGTTTTTGGTGATAGGGCTGATGGTATGATTGCTATGTCGATCCATAAGAAGGGTACCTTTGCTGTTGGTATGAGCCTCTATATGTGTTGGTACTTCCCCTCTGGCACCTCTGAAAGGAGCTTTCCGGTATTGAAGAGTACCAAGAGACTTAGCCATCTCTGCATCCTTCTTTATTTCATGGAGAGTATCATCTTTATGTTTACCGAACAATGCCTCTCCATCGAAAGATCCTATTTTGGACCTCCGGCCTGAACCACGTCACTCTGAGGCATCCTTTGCGGCAAAGAACCGCTGCACCCGCTAGCGAACGAAAAGCTGTAGTGGCAATGTCCATGGCACAAGCTATCACTTCAGCCGATGTTCCTTCCCCTTCTAGCAGTATTTTCTTGGCTTCACCGTTTGCCTCCTGGGGAAGCTGATCCAAGTAAGGTGAAAGGTCACACCATAACTGGCGATCATATCTGCCCAGTATCGCCAAAGCATTTGCCGCCCGGACCAGGAGACTAGCCATTGAAGAGAATCTTTTCCCAGCGTTATCGAGTTGCCTGCCCTCCTTATCAGGAGGAGTATTAAGGGGTGCCGAAGGGTTGCGGGACTTCCTCTGTGCCGCCTGCGATATCACGGAGTCCGGTTTTGGGTGTCCAGTCAAGGACGCCGGACCATCCTCAGGTGCCTTATACATCTTTTCCAGGCGTGGCAAGACCGGAACTACAGTTGCTGGGTTCTTCATAGCCTTGAGACCCTCACTCCACACATGCTCCACGATGGGTATAGATCGGGTTACCTTCTTATATGGCTCCTTAAAGTCATAGAAAAAACACTCCGTCTGAACGGAAGGCATAGGCAGCTGGAATCTGCTAGATGCTCTCTCCATTAACTTATGGAACCCCCCGACATCCGCTAGGGGAGAATCCACCGGGTCTGGTAATGGTGACGCTGGGTCCGGGATTACATACTCATGCCATTCTAAACCCTGATTAGGTCTGCCATCAATATCCTGATCCTCATCCGAGGAATCATCCTGTACATCCGATTGTGGTAAAGGCATATTCGGAGCAGGTGTTTGAGGCTGAGAGAACACCTGGGATGGCAACTCTGGAGACACGACCACTGGAGTGGTAGGGGCAGGCTAAGCTTGAACTGCTGGGATAGAGGCAGGCTGAGATGTCACCTGAGAGAACCTGGTTTTATAGTCCTGCAGTATGCTATGAAGATCCGCCAAGAGAGAGGATGGAACAGACAACATCTCTTGGCCTGTAGACTCCTGACGTTGAGAAGAGTACTGGTAAGAACATTCATGAAGAAACTCGCCTTCAGAATCTGTTTCTAGACAATTTACTAGCAGTTGAGATGGGCTGTTTGCATACCCAAAAGAGTCCTGATCCTCTTCATCAGAATCCTCTTCTTCCTCTTCCAGCAATAAAGCGGGAGGCAACCCTCCTTGGAGACGTCATGTCCGGAGTTATCCTTCTCAAGGAAATAGTGATTTTCTCCGTGGTTGATGGAAAAGATACAGGTAAGCTCGTCGTCGATGTCATCAACGGAAGAGTTACCGTCGACGAACGGATTGCTGACGACGAGATGGGCGTCGTCGACACTGTCGTCAACGAGACCGTCGACGATCCTGCACTCGTCGTCATGGTTGTCGTCGTCGAAGCATTCGTCGACGACACCGTCGTCGTCATCACCGTCGACGAAATCTTCGTCGTCGCTGCCGTCGTCGATATCCTCGTCGACATTCTCGTCGACGTCGCTGTCAGCTTCGTCGACGATCCTGTCGACGTTGCCCATCCCTACAGAACTGATTGTTCAGCTAGTAGTTCTTGGTAAACGTGTGAAGATGGCCACGTTGCTGCCTGGTAGATGTCTAGGACCAGTACTCCACATGATAACACCGTGGTTGCAACCTTGGCTCTGGTGGGAAGAGCACTCAAAATCTCAGGGGATTGTTTTTGGGCTAATGAGTAGCAGACTTTGATACAGAGTACAATCTATCAGGAGATGGTCCTTTCTGTATCACTGTGAAGTTAGGGAAGTCCACAGAGGCCCAAGAGACTCCAACTTTATTACAGAGGATAATAAACTCCATCCACTTAGGTCTCCAACCTGCCTTAGAGTGCATAACAGTCTTTGAAAGACAACATCCACATTCTACAAGGCAGGCAGGAGCCAAAGGAATCAATATGAATACCAACATGTGAACCTTAGAATGAAACCTAAGATAAAACAGTACAGATATATCAAACCCCCTCCTCATAAAAAAAAATGAAAAAAGAGAATTATTTATTCAGTGACAGCCTATTAAAATTCCATATTCTGCCATCCTCCAATCTGGCTGCACCTTTGAACACCTGGACAACCACCACTAAGGATTGCCAAAATGTAACTCACTCTAGGTTTTGTTAGGTAATTTTACTCTTACTACATCACCGACTTCAACTTTAATATCTTTTAAAGTCTTGCAATTGACAATATTTAATTTCCTTTTAATGCATGCACGCAAGTCTTTTGACCAACTTGAATCCATCTTCTCCTCAAAAGCACTACTCAAATCACCACACTGTCTCACCCATGGAGGACACATTCTGGTATTAGGGTTGCGCTTATGAACGATCTCAAAAAGACTGAGCCTGGTGGTAAAATGAGGAGTATACCTCTGTCCAAAAGTCCTTTGACCCAATCACAACCATGAAACCTGGAGATCCAAAGCGACTCTTTCAATGTGTGGTTAATTTCTCAGTCATGCCATTAGTCCCCAGGTGATATAATAAGGAGCATTTTTTGTTTTATGACCCTTTCCTTTTAAGTATGTTTCCATTTCAGATGAAGTTAACTCTACCCCGTTGTCAGTGAGAATGAAACTTGATTCGCCTTCTTCATAAAACACCTCATCGAGAAACTTGCAAACTGAATGTGTAAAAATGTCATGAACAATTTTTACCACTTGCAATCTAGACAACAAATTCCTCAAAGCCAATATGTATCTATTTCCACCAGCCTTGGTCCCACACCTCATCAGAAATCTTTGTGCAAACCAAAGAAGCAGTTTTGACTTTCTGACTCTTAGCACTATGTCCAGGGCCACTCTCGACAAAGGCCGCATGGATCCTGAAGTCCCTGAATGACAGGTTGTTGTCAGCGGTGTCCAGACTGGATATGCAACAAGCCTTGGAAGTTGCAAGGGCTCCGGTACCTAGGGTTTGATACCGAGAGGCTCAGGGAGGGGTCAGTTGCTCGAGACTTGGTGACAGCGATGGGGCTGTCCTACTGGACTCACAATAACCTCCTCCTGGTGAGTTGCTCCTCGGTGGGCCCGATGGCCAGCAAGACGAAGTACTGGATCAATGCAGACGGTATCTGCTGATGCAAAGTGATGGCTCTTCCACCCCAAGGGAGAAGCTGCTTGGTTATTGAAGGTGAGAACAGTCCTCCAAGGGTTTGAGTAGGCTGTTCAGCTTCTGATGGGCCAGTCTTTGTGATTTTCACGATGCAAGCAGCCAGGAAGAGTTTGGTGCCAATTTTCATGACTTTGATACTTCTTTGTCAATCCTTCAGTTCCCAGTAGACGGATCGGAGTTCCTGGTTGTCAGGGGGACCCCTACATGCAGAATTTAGGGGAGTGTAAGGTAGTAGCCTATTGGCTACTTACTCCTTTTGGACTAAACGCCCTATATGACCACTTCCAGGGGAGAGGGGGCAAAACCCGACCCAGAGTTCCTAGTTTCATCAAATTCAAAATGGTGAAACCCGTCCTTGGCTGTCCATTTCAGGTAGTCCACCTTATGTGAAATGCCTTCTGACGAACTAAGGGCCCGATTCACAGAACTATCTTAAGACAAAGTCCTAAATTTACTACCATTTTGGTATTCGCAGAAGGCACTTACTCATTTTGGTATTCACAGAAGGCACTTACTCATTTCGGTATTCACAGAAGTTAGGAGTCCTAACTTTAGGACTCCTAGATGCCTTCTGTGAATACCGAAAGTTTTAAAGTTAGGATTTTTCTTAGTTTAGGAGTAGTAAAGTTAGGACTCCTAACTTTAGGACTCCTAAATGCCTTCTGTGGTTACCGAAAGTCTTAAAAGTTAGGATTTTTCTCAGTTTAGGAGTAGTAAAGAAAGGACTCCTAACTTTAGCATTTTTTCTGACCACGATAGAAAGCGTGGGCTCTCACCTACAGGGGGTCAGAAACTTATCTATGGTAACATGCTGGAAGATACTAGTCAGTCAGTACACCAGAGGACTAGTAGGTTTTCAGGGATTACTTCTAAGGTGCCCTGTGGGTGCATACCAAAATAACCTTAGTACGGGCATCAGTACAGATTTATTAAAACAAGGTGTTTGATACCAAACACCATTGGTTTTAGTGAAGCGATCATGTAGATGGGTAACTCGTGATGACCAGTACCCATAGAGCCTTGCATAACCAAGGGCCCCAGATGATTAAAGCCATGCTCTATCCATATAAACCTGGCAGGTCCCTACGTTCCTCCCAAGGTAACCTGGCTACTGTTCACAGAGTCAAGAAAGCCCGCACTGGAGGGCGCCGTTTCTCAGTGACAGCTGCAACTCTATGGAACACACTTCCAACCCAGCTAAGGGCCGAACCTAATTACATGAAATTTCGGAAGCTACTAAAAACTCACCTTTTCCCGCAGTAACCTTTATTCTCCACCCCTCTGCTTCTTCCTTCAGTTGTTAATGCAATCCCAGCGCTGGGACGCTCTCGGGCAGCCATGCGCTATATAAATCCCGTTTTCATTTCATTTCAGTGCCAAGTACATGTCCTTAATATGGTTGCCTGATCAGTTGCAACATATAGTAATGGAACTAGACATCACAAGGACCTATTTGATCATACAGATGTGCCCTCACATATAATATAATTAGGCTTTCCTGTTTTCAGATTCTATTTTGGGTAAATTCTGGTGAGTTTTTTTTAGTGTTCTCTATACCTTAAAAAAACAGTGGTTATCCGTGGATATAGATTTTGGCACCATTAAAAGCAACAGAAACAGTGGTTTTTTTGGTGTTTATGGAATGTTTTGCACTTATCATTGCTTGCTTTCTGCACTGATAGTGCATGTGTATAAACAGTGTGTGTACAGGGTATATGAGGTCCCAAATTTGTTTTTCAAATCAAACTTATCGTAGTGGACCATGCAATATTTCTTTAGTGAATCTTTGATCATGCACGCTAGCTCTTTTCTTCCCAAGTAAACATTTATCTGTGAAAAGGCCCTCTCAACATTGGCACCTGAGAGGAGCAACGCCAAAACAGACAGTGTACAATTTACTAACTCTGGCCACTGGCATAGCTTTCCATGCCAATACTAGTGCACCTGCAGATTGCGATTCTCCGGGACAGGTTCTGCAACATATGCATGGAACTGGGCACATATGCCCTCAGTCATTGAAGTGGTCAAACATTTAGTAGTACTTTACAAAGTCCGGAGAAAATTCCCATTTACGGACAGAATTTAGAGTATGTACAGAGTACCTCAGCAAGGCTTCATTGACTTCAAATGCCATGGTTGGTGAAGAGACATTTCTATGAATCATTGCCAGTCATTTCTCATGTACAGTAAACATTTCCTGAATTTCTCCTCAACCTTTCTTTGCTTACCAAGTGGCAAGAATTCTAACATGGAACTATGGGTTGACTCTTTCTTTGATGCCACATAAAGCACAAAATTAGAAATATTTGCGTTGTGGTTCCCCTGCATAATGAAAGAGTGCACCAGAATGGATTACAAAGTCAATAGCATTTTTCATTAACTCTGAAGCATCCAGTCTAGCAAGTGGCAAGGATCTCTCAGAGGGAAACACTTCAGCTCAGGTATCAATTTTGACGGGTCATCAAACAACTATATACGTAGCTGAATAATGCAAATACAAATAATATCTCTCCAATATTTGTTGAAATTGGTAATAACTTTTTGCAGCAGCATTCCAAGTGACACTGCATTCAATGTTCTCCAAACGTCTGGTGTCTTGTTTTCACCACTATCCCAGATGCTTGGTGACAGCACTTTTTTTTCACATATACCTGTCACTACACCTTGAATGTTTAA
This sequence comes from Lissotriton helveticus, assembly GCF_964261635.1. Taxonomy (NCBI): domain Eukaryota; kingdom Metazoa; phylum Chordata; class Amphibia; order Caudata; family Salamandridae; genus Lissotriton; species Lissotriton helveticus. The sequence continues at coordinate 1,620,547,251 of NC_136068.1, read as the reverse complement.
AGCAACTCACCTATTATCAATACTGACTTGCTAGAAAAGGGGGTGGATGTATCAAATAGTTTAACCCATTCTCTGTATGTGGGTGATATGATGGTACATACTGGGAAAGATTCTTATGAAACCAGCCATTTTACCTATCAAAGTCAAAGTCAAAACATCTTGTATAACACACATATCACCGTTAGGTCTCAAGGGGCTTGCAGACCCTTCAACTGGCTGAGTTCTGTCTTACTTCACTTAGAGAACAGCCATGATTTTAGTTCACTACAGAAACGTCGATTGTCTGGGATGGACGTAAGGTGGGGTGGAAGCTTGTTCCAAAAATGAGGGGCAAGATAGGAAAAAATCAGCCACCGTTACGCACAGTGCGAACCCGCAGGAGAAGTAAGAGGAGTTTAGAACAAGATCTAAGAGTTCTGACGGGTTGGTATTTTTTCAGTTTTTTTCCCAAGATAACCAGGCCCGGTGCCATAAAAGCTTTAATCGCTTTTTCGGATCGCGTGGAAAGCGATCATAATCCCTTGGTAGCTGAACTGGATGTGCCAAATCATGGTGGGGCGCATCAAGCGGTTGATTTGGTCTCTGGCGCGATTAGGATTACACAGGGCGGTAAAAAAATTCGATGGTCTTCTATTAAGTCATCCTCAGAGAATTTGGCACTACTGTATAAAAGCGTAATTCCCCAGCTTGAGCGTCTAAATAGATTGTATGAAAACGCTTCCAATCCTGCTAATGATGCTAAATGTTTAGCTATACATAAAGAACTAATGCTGACCCTAGCAGCTAGTTTTACTAAACCTGTAAAACGTATTAACCGACAGGTACGTGCCACAATTCCGTGGTACAACCAGTCCTGTAGGAAGGCGAAGACCACCCTAGTTTTTGCCATCAAATCAGGTCATAGGGCTAATATTTTGGCTGCAAGGAATTTCTATAAGAATCTCCTTTCTCATGCTAAATCTGAATGGGAAACAGAGAAATGGAAGGCCATTAAGGAAGCTCTAATAGCGAAAGACGCCCGAACTTTTTGGAACTTGGTCCATACTGGGAAGGCAGAAGGGAAGGTAGAGATTGATCCCAATATAGCCGAGGAAGCTTGGTGTGCATATTTTGGTGATCTCTACTCCAACACTGTTTCCGCCCACAATCTGCTACCTATTACATTCTCGAGACCAAGTCTAGAATGTCCCTCTCCTCCCTTTACTATGTCGGAAGTGACCCTTGCAGTTCAAGGGTTAAAAAGCAACAAGGCCCCTGGGTTGGACAAGATCCCCGGCGACCTTTTTAGAGATGAGCCGAAGATCTGGGTCCCCTATTTAACCGTTATATTTAATGCCATCCTTGACGGCCAAAAGCTTCCAAGCACATGGCTGGGGGCCGAAATTATTCCGATCTATAAGAAGGGTTCTCCGCTGGCCCCGTCAAATTATAGACCAATTAGTCTAATTGACGTTACCCAAAAAATTTATGCCAAACTGCTTTTGCAACGCTTGCAAGATTGGATTAGTGAGAATAACATCCTCTCCCACTTGCAAGCAGGGTTCCGAGCCAAAACCTCGACCATTGACCAACTACTACGGCTCCAAGTCCTTTACTGGAAGCATGTGGTGATGGAAGGGGGGAGCCTCTACCTGACATTTGTGGACCTAAAATCCGCATTTGACATGGTGGACAGAAACCAACTTTGGAGCATATTAACAACAATGGGGATACCACACTATCTGTGTTTCCAACTTAAAAGACTCCATGACGGTACCTATGCAAAGGTTCGCTATGGCAAAAATGGCCAGCTAACAAGAGAGTTTCCTATTGAGAAGGGGGTTAGACAGGGATGCGTACTGGCCCCTACGCTATTTTCTCTTTTTTTAAATGGCCTTGTTGATGACTTAACTAGTGTTCAAAACAGCGACGCTCCTAATTTAGCTGGTGGTAAATTCCCTGCACTTATGTTTGCAGATGACACCCTGCTACTCTCAAAAACATCTATGGGGATGCAGCGGGTGTTAGATCAATTTACCAGATTCTGTAGGGATAAGAATCTGGTAATAAATATAGACAAAACTAAGTACATGGTGTTTAACGGCACTACAACCAATTGCCCTTGTCCATCTATGGATGGACGAGCCCTGGAAAGGGTAAATAATTTTACCTATCTAGGCCTGACCTTAAATGATAGAATGAGTTGGGAAACCCAAATGACTAAGGCTAATCTGGCCCTTCCTCAGTCTATGGGGGGTAGTCTTAAAGTACAGAAAACCTGTGTCCATAAGCTAGTCAGTGTACCGCTGGAAATATACAAGGTACAAACCAGATCCTCCACATTATATGGGGCAGAACTCTGGGGTCATTGTCCAGCGAACGAGATTAGTATAACTGAGAATAAATTTGTTAGACAGCTGCTCTCTTTACCTACTAACACCCCCCTAGTCCCACTAAGGTTGGATATAAACTTGAGGCCAATTGCAGAAGTAATTGCCTCACGCCCGCTTCTCTATTGGCGTAGATTGTGGAGTGTCCCGGAGCTTGAGTGTTATAGAGAAGAACTAAAAATTGTTATGGCTCGCCCGGGAGTAGGGAGGATAAAGTGGTTATCCTTTATAAGGGGGCAGGCGTCTAAGATCGGCATGGAGAATCTCTGGTCCAATCCGGAGGACTCATGCAAATCTATCTCAAAGAGAACACTGGCCGAGACTATAAAATTCCACAATCTTGAAGAGGTTCTTCGAACAGCTAGGCCTTCTAGTCTCACTGATAGTTTTTTAGTCTTTAAGAATGTTTATAGTTTTGAGAAAGAACTAGATGTTATAGAACCTGTCTTAGCAAAAAAATTGTTTCTACAATTCAGATATGGTACATTACCCCTTTTTTCTTATTCTGATAAATGGAAATTGGGTTTAGCTCGTCCTTGTCCAGGTTGTAACGATCCGAACGAATCTTTAATCCATGTAACTTTGTTTTGTCCTGCTTATTCTGCCAGCAGGAAAAAATGGATTATACAGTTATGTCTTAATTTAGGACTGAGGAATTACATAGACTATTTTAGAATTTTAAAAACTGATACCAATGCACTGATAGTTACTGCTATTTCTAAATTCTTGTTCTCGATGTGGTTAACTAGACGAAGACTGATCCGTTTGTAGTAACCCGCTTATTGTGGGCAAACGGCTCTGCCTTAAGTAATGTCTAGCTCTCTATTCTGTTTTAAAAGGATTTTTTAGCTTTTGTATTTTATTGATATGTTTTTATTGTTACACCATAACCGCACGTTAACTGATTATTGCAAATATGCAATTTGAGATCTAACAAATGCATTGGATGAGTTGTAAATGTATTATCATCTTTTTCAACTGTAATGTACTTTTATGGTTCATTAACAAACCGAAATAAAGTTATCTTGGATGGATAAAAGCTTTAATGTGTTAGGCTCAAGATTTTATACTGCCCTCTCTTCCTGGAAGCCAATGAAGAAGCTTCAAGTTGGGGGCGGATGGCGACCTAGGAGGCAAATCCAGGATTAATTGGGCTGCCGTATTCTGCAGAATCTGTAGTTTGGAAAAAAGTTCTTCACTTATGGAGGCCAATAAGCCGTTTCCATAGTCCATGCGACTAACAATGAGGCTTCCGGGTTTCAATTGGTAGCCATTTGAAGATTTTCCGTAATTTCCGTAAAATGGCATAGCAGGTGCCCAGTACATGATTCACATATGCTTTCATGGAAAGCTTATTATCGATGGTAATTCCCAAAGTGAAGACGGTTTGTTTTGGAAATGGACAGGGGCCGAGTGTCTGGGGCCACCAGCTGCTTGACCAATGATCTTCGGCCTTGCCGAACAGAATGATCTCGGTTTTGCTGTTGTTTAACTGTAACTTATTTTGGCCCATCCAACTGTCAATGTGGGTCATATCGTTTTTAAACTGGATCATTGTATCAGTTGGGTCTGGGCCAAAAGTGATCAGCAGCTAGGTATCATCTGCATACGAGACAGCCTCAAACCCGTAGGACCTAATTATCTTGGCCAGTGGGGTGACATACAGATTGAAGAGCATAGGGCTCAAGATAGATCCCTGGGGAACTCCAATACATTCTGGTCTGCTACATGCAGCCTGTGAGCCTAGGTGCATGGTGGTGAAACGATCCTTTAGATAGTTGTTAAACTAGTCGCGGGCCTTCCCTGGGACCCCCATCTCCCAGAGTCGCTGTAACAAATCTAAAAGAACCAGTATAGCTGATTCTTTTTTGTCCAAGGCCCGCCTGATTTTATCAACCATTTCAACTACTGCATATTCGGTGCTGTGTGCGGCTCGAAACCCTGATTGAGAGGAATCAAGAAGCTTATGGCTTTCTAAGTGATTAGTTAGTTGTTTATTTACCAGAGCCTCGAGAGCTTTACCGAAATAGGGAAGCAGTGAAATGGGGTTGTAGTTGTCAAGTTCGTTGGCATCTAATGTGGGCTTCTTTAGGATGGGTCCAACTTGCGCTATCTTCCAGTTTCTTGGTACAACAGCTTGTTCCAGGGACATATTAAAATTCACTGTTAACCTCGGTGTCAGCCGTGAGGCTATTTTCCTACAGATCTGGGGGGAGAGAGAATCAGCAGGAGAGCCAGATTTAATTTTGACCATAACTTCTGACACCTGTTCACAGGTAAATATATGTGTGAAGGGCTCTCTCTGCTACTGAGTCCGGGTGTGGGAATAACACTGCAACTCAACTGTCTGTTTGAGGGGGAAAAGAGAGACCAACTTGGGTAGAAACGTTGGGTTACTTCTAAGGACTACTCTGTCAGCTTGAACTTGGAAAAGGGGAACTTCCAGCGTGAGAGCTTGAAGCTCGATCACAAGTGATTGCATCTAGAAATGCTACTTTCCAAGATTGGCACTGGATTGGGCAAGAATGTAGGGGCTCAAACGGTGAACCGCGAACCAATGAGCCTAGTGAAGACTACTTTGAGATTCCAGACACAGGTTGGGGGTAATCTAGGGTTGATAACCCTCTTGAGTCCTTCCATAAAGTCTTTAATGACGTAGACTCTGAATAGTGAAGACATTTCCCTGTTCTGTAGGTATGCTGCACCTGTAGCCAAATGTAAGCAAATGGGTGCATAAGCGAGGCATACGTTTTGTTAATGAAACAGGTAGCAAGCAATATCCTGCACTGTTGGATTTAGTGGCTCTATGTGTTCGGGTAGGCAGTAGTAAACAAACCTCTTTCAATTTGCAGCATAGTAGGCTTGAGTACAGGATGGTGTGCCTCTTTGAGGATGGACATACATTCATAAGTCAAATGCAAAACAAAATCAAAAAGTTGAGCTGCTTGGGATTGGGGTGCCTGACTGTGCCCTGGTGTTGAGTGGGAAAATCAGGCCAGTTGGGGAGCATCTTGTGAGGGACTACTGACAACTCAAGAAGGGTTGTGTGCCATTGTTGTCTGGCCCATATGGGAACCACCAGGATGAATGTGAGGGAGGTTTTCCGTAGACTTTGTACTACATACAGAAGTAGTGGGAGAAGGAGAAAAGTGTAAGCAAATCCATAGCGCACTGCCGATGGATTGTGGGTGCGGAAACCTAGAGGCGAAGCTTGGGCATTTGGACTTTTTGGCAGCTGAGAACAGCTCCACGCCCGGAAAGCCCCAACTCTGGAAGTTCGGGAACAGGACTTCGGCATCAAGTTCTCAAAGTGGACTTGTTGCATCCTGCTGAAGTATGTAAAGTCGCTGTCCACTCTCAGAAGGTACTCTGTTAACGGATGAACTCTGTGGTGGATTGCCCAACGCCAAATGCTCTGCGCTAAGGTCAAGAGCTGGGGAGAATGTGTGGCTCCTTGTTTCCTAAGGTAGTACATGGCAGTCATGTTGTCTGTTTTGATCAGGACTGTTTTGTGCTGTATGTGGCAGAAAAAGGCTTTCATAGCGAATTGAACTGCTAGTAATTCAAGATAATTGATGTTGATGCTTTGTTGAAGGGTTGTCCAGCGGCCCTGATCAGTCATATCCAGCAAGTGCACCCCACAGCCCATGAGAGAGGCGTCCGTGGTAATGGCCACCTGGGGAACTGGGTCTAGAAAAGTCCTGCTGTTTAAAAGATTGTCGCTGTTTCACCACTGTGGAGAGCGATGGATGCTCGCCAAACTCAACATTAAATCTTCCCAGTGACTCACCGGTTGTGACCATTGTGCCGCCAGACGCTCTTGAAGTGAATGATATGTAATTGAGTGTGGGGAACGATGGTGATTCAGGAAGCCATCATGCAGAGGAGGCCCAGTATTGTTCTGACTGTTAAGCAGCGCTTTGGCTGAAAAAGAAACAGCAGGAGCCGGAAGGCTTGAACCCATGCAGAGCTTGGATAAGGGCTCTCAGTGACTGTATTGACAATTGTACCTAGAAAGGACTGGATCTGAAAGGGTTGGAGGTGGGATTTACAAATCTAAGGTGATTTGGGATGTCTGCTTGCACTGTTTATCAGCCAGTCTTCGAAGTATGAGTAGATATGGATGGAGCTTCTCCGGAGATGAGCAGCCACCACTGCAAGGCACTTTATAAAAACTCTGGGGGTGATAATTACCCAAAAGGACCAAACTTTGAAATGGAAGTGCTGCCCACTTACCACAAACCTGAGGTTTTGAATCTGTGCAGGGTGGATCGGAATGTGGAAATAGGCATCCGTCAGGTCAAGAGCGGTCATGAAGTAGCCTTGTTGTAACAGAGGACTGACGTCCTGGAGAGTGACCATGTGGAAGTGCTCCAAAAAGATATACTTGATGAGGGGTCTGAAGTCGAGTATGGGTCTGAGGTACCCATCTTTCTTGGGGATTCGAAAGTGCAGAGAGTAAACTCCTTTGCTGCTGCAGTACAGGCTCTAACGCTCCTTTGAGTAGGAGCTTCTTTACTTCCTCTGGAGGAGGCGCTGATGTTCTGTGGTGAGAGAGTGTTTGCGGGGGAATATTTTGGTGATATGGAGCAGTGAGTCCCAATTAGTATCCTTACTCTACACTGGAAATGAACCATTGATCTGAGGTGATGATTTTCCAGCGAGTGAGGAACCCCTGTAGTCAATCCCTGACAGGTGTTATGTGGTCTGGGGGAAGGGAGAGGGAGTCACTGTTTGGTGGGCACCACACCTTTTACGGTAACCCCTATGTACCTGCCGAACAAGTTACTTACCTTCGCTTTTTCTGGTAGATACAGTATAAAAAGAACCTCTTTTGTAGCACGCCGGCGTGGACGACGTCACAGGAGCGCGGCATCGCGCGCAACTCCGGCTGACGTCACCGACTCCTTATTAGTTTTCCGAACGTTGCTGACGCAGGGGGACATTCACAAGGTGAGGAATCCACTGGCAGATGTATCTATCAGAATTTTAATTTATTTCCTTTATAGACACTCCTAGAGTAACCTCGGGAAGGTTGTTAGAGCAGCTGCTGCAACTGATATGAGGTGGAAGCCTCTGGGGAGGTGGCTTTGGCACTGTAACGAAACTGGGACTTACGAAAGAAGCTGTGTGACGATGGGGACTAAAAAGCCCCAATTGTCTTAGCTGTGTACATGTCCTTCTTGATCTTTTCTAGTATCTGCTCAACCTGCGGCCCAAAGAGAAATTCCCCATCAAAGGGCAGGTTCAACAGATGCTGCTGGATTTCTAGCTTAAAGCCAGAGAAACAGAGTTTTTGTGGTTTCCCTCCTGATCCTCAGGATGTTGATCTGGTTCTGTGCCGTTCTAAAGAGCAGCTGAATCTGGAGTTTGCCTGAGATAAATTTGAAAAACGTTTAGACTGGGTGAAGTAAAGCCAGAAATTAGTATCGGAGAAGACAGATCAGTATCCTCCCAAAATCTGAAAAGCCAGGGACAGGACAGCTGTCCACCGCTTCTACTGAACACCTAATGGTGGTGTTGGAGATTTTCTGACCCTCTGCAACTAACTGAAGGGCCCTCTGCCTATACTGATCCTGGAGGAGGAGTTGGCTCCAATCCTCCATCTCATCCCAGTGAACCTTGTCATAACTGGAGAGTAAACAAACGGAGTTGGCGATTGAGTGGCCACCTGTTTACCCACTGCGTGAATAATTTCACTCTCCTTGTTGGGCAGCGAAGCATCTCCAGTCCCTTGACTTTCGTTTATTTACATGCAGTATGAACAAGCAACGAGCCTGGTGGGAGCTGACCTCGAATGTAAGGTGGGTCTGACAGGGAGGGTTTGTATTTTTTACACACCCTCTGAGTAATCACTATGGCCTTCACAGTGTCATTAAAAGTGTCCTGGGCAGACTCTAACGTGCCCTTAAGCATGGGCAGGGTGGCTGCTCTATGGATAACGTCATGGTAAAAGGAGGTGTCAATAGGAGGGCAGAGCTTTGTAGCTACAGAACTGAATCACTGTCACCTGGGGGAACCACGCCTTAATAATTCCAGGAATCAACCAGGGGCTCCTGGTCAAAGAGGGGTCCACAGGACTGCCCTCCCATAAAACGAGTGTGGGGGCTCCCTTGGTGACGGTGGCAGCGGTGCCTATGTGGTAGTGGTAGTGGAGGAGGAGGAATAGGAGGTGGTAGAGACGATGGAGGAGGAGGGACGTCATGTTCCAGCGACAAGAAGAGGTTGGTGATCTACCCACCAGTACTTCAAATGGCACTGCAGACAGTACTGAAAGGGAGTCTTTTCTATCAAGGTCTGAGCAGCCTCACGGACAAATGCTCATAGGAAGTGCCCAGGAGGTGTGAAACCCCGAACGGGGCGTCACAGAGATCCCACACGTGGAACCACGTAAGATGACATGGCTGCATAACGTGATTCTCTCTTGCCAAAGGGCGTGAAAGAACCAAAATGCCCCACGACGAGCATCGCATGGGGTGGACAGTTAGCAATACACGTCTGAACCCAGCGGCGGAAGAAAATAATTAACAATGGAGTTGATGCCCATGCGCATTACCACTCACAGGAGGAGTCACTATACCTTGTGACTCGAAAGACTTTTTTGAAGAAAAACAAGTTGCAAATGTCCGAGACCAACACGAGATGGCAGAAGAGTATGGACAGCATGTGTATCTGTAGAAACACATTCCACGAATGCATGTTTTTCGTGCCAAGAGATGGAAGAAAGAAATGCTAAATGAAATACTAATTTGTGCATTTGAAACAAAGCAAAGAGAGACACATACATTAGAACAGAATTAACAAACTGACATTTACCCATTTCTTCAAGCTCAGAGGTCATAGACTTGGAACGCAACGAAATTGCAGGAGGGGTGACACGCCGGTTCTGCTGGGGAGCTGTAATTAGAGAAAACAGGACAGATAACTGGATGCGCATACAGGTGTTATGCCAAAATGCATTTGGGAATCAGATATTGCAACTCTTTAAAAACTGACATACACCCAGCATACCCACTGCACAATAATAAAGCCAACCTATTTCCTTTCAACCCAAAACAAACCACCCAACATCTGCAAGTTTAACACATGGTGTACGACAGAAGCTGTAGCCAGCTCTGCAAGACCACAAGTAAACTTTTAAAGTGCAATTAAGTATGGTGACATTTCGCTAGCGCAGGTAACAGACAGTCCAGCCTGATGCTCTAGAATACGTTATTACCCTTTCTCAACACAATATGCTTGCAGTTTTTGTATCTATTTAATAGCAGTCCACAGTTGTCTTAAACTGCTCAAACTAATGTAAAAACTGCGATCGAAAGGCTTAAATCAAGTTTTAACAGTTTTGGAATGTTGTACTGTTTCTAGCCTGAAAAAATAATGTCTGGATTTACGTTTATTATTAAACACTGCATTTAAGGGCACGTGGTTCGGGACATTTTCCCTGATGACATTTTGGTAAGATAGTTGATAATAGTTCCCTGCAGAAGCTTGATTGGTACTTATGAACTCGCCTTCATCCTGCAGAGCAATTTTAGCCTAAGCAGAAGGGTGGAATTTCTGCCCACTCTGTGACAAACAGGAGTCAAGGCCTTTGATGTAGCTGACACCTAGCTAACCTAGCTACCTGGCTAATGGAACAGAGGCGCTGTTTCCAAAGGGGCTCTCAATAGTCACTCTGAAGTCATTGTATGCACAATGTGCATAAATGAGCCACAAAGCAACATCCGTGAGAGTTTCTGATATATACTCTGCTGCAATAGGTAGCTGTATTTTCTATTAGTTGGTTAAGAAGTATGAAAAGTGCCACCAGTCAAGGATTCATATCTAGGGAAGCCTTTAAACCCCTTGGGTGCCATGGAAATTATGGTTATGTCCTCAGCTGCGGTGCTGCTGTGCCACGGACGTAACCATTGCGTCCTGGGGGAGGGAGAAGAGGGGGTTGTTTTTGTAAAACAGACAGAGGGCGGAAGGAAAGACGTTTTCCTATTCCCTGTGCCTGTTTGTAGTGTAAACCAGCTCCCCAATCGCAGGTGGGGCCGCGATTGTGGAGCAGGAACACACACCACTGGATAACCAGGGATTACTTGCTGATTGTAGTAGAGAGATGTTCATGCATGTGTGATGTAAATAAGAACTGCAACAACCATAGGTGTACGGGGAGGAGGTAGGGCGCATGTGAATCTAGAGCTATACATGCCAAGAACAGATGCTTACAGGATAAGTAACATAATCTGTTCGAGACATGTGTGCTGTAAATACACATGCTCTGCATAGACTATATAGTAGTGCTCTCCGAAAGCTGTGGCTAACCAGTGGCTGCCGCAGGTATCTGAAAAAGTGTTTTAGCACTGCCTGTCCTACATTAGCTTGACACATCCACACAATAATGTTTGGTAAATGAGTGTTGTGTAGACCAAGTAGCTGCTTTGCAGATGTTGCAGATGTCACCTATAGAAATGCTACCTAAAATGGCCATAGATGTTCCTATTTTATGAGTAGAATGGGCTCTAGGAGGTATAGACAGTTCTTTTAGCTTTAATATAGCAATGTATGGATACATTTAACAATCCACCAAGAAATGCCATATTTTGAGATAGGTTTCCCTTTATGAGGGGGAGCAAAAGCAAAACATAGATGTTTTGTTTTGCAAAAATCTTTTGTTCTGTCAATATAATACATTTATGCTCTTGACATCTAATGTAGGAAGATCTCTTTTTGCTACAGACTCCAGTTGAGGGAAGAAAACAGGTAGCTCAACTGACTGGTTAATAATAAAAGCTGAGATTACTTTTGGAAGGAACTTTGGGTTGGTATGAAGAACCACCCCAATCTCTATATGGAATTGGAAGAATGGTTCTTCTAATGTTAATGGCTTAAGCTTACTTACACATTTCAGTCATGTAATGGCAATCAAAAAGGCAACATTCCAAGAGAGAAATTGGAAGAGACAGTTATGTAATGGTTCAAAAGGTGGACCCATAGTCTTCTTAAAACAATATTAAGTTTCTAATCAGGTGGTGGTGGAACTTTTAGTGGTATCGCTCTTTTAAGGCCTTCCATGAAAGCTTTAATTACTAGTGCTTTGAATAAAGTTAAGTGTTACCTGTTTTTTTGTGTTGTTTTTATAAAAAACCTTTTATTTATGATTTTGTCATACAAAATAACATTACAGCTTAATAAACATGCAGTAAGCTTTGAGTGTCTCATGTTTAACTCTCCGTTACATCGTCGTATAATCAAGACGTTAAATGAAGTCCCTCTGCACAGCATATATTCAGTACATATCATAAATATCTAGACGGTGGACCGATAACATACTTGGTCACCAGAGGCAGCTTACTATTAGCATACAGTGTTATCCCATCCATATCTCCTACAGAGCCCATCCCGCCCATCTGCAAGCGAGAACCACAGCAACATTGTATATGCGTGATGCTGAGGAGAAAACCAGCATAAAATGTCACATATCAATCATATAGCATCTCAGGGTGTGGAATCTGTCTCGTTCGGAGTTCCCGAGAGGAGATATCCTTGAAGAGGGCCCCATATATCCCGTGGTCTGGAGGTTCTCGGAATTAGCATATGTGGTCGTTTGTTCCTGACAATATACTAAATCTGCCAGCCAATCCTTAAACATTAGGGCACGACTCCTACACCATCTGCAGGCCACCCTGCGCTTGGCTAGTAGCAGAGATATGGCAAGAAATTTCCTGTATGACTTGGGTTCCTGCGCTCTATAGCCAAAAATGTGCCATCAAGGGATCCCCCTCTAGTGTGCTGTCTCTCATTTTCTCAATTGCCCCGAAGACCTGCTCGCAAAACTCCTGCACTCTCAGACACTCCCACGCCAGATGCATAAATCCTGCCCCAGGCCTAACGCACCTCTAGCACCTATCGTTATCCGTAAGATGAAATCTGTATTTCTTGACAGGTGTGTAGTAAAGGCACTGCAGGAATTTATAGTGGACAACCCGCAGTCTGCAACTGGCAGAAATCTGTCCGGTTCGGAGACAACAGTATTGCCATTGATTATCAGCTATCTCTCGTCCCAGTTCTTCCTCCCAATGTGTGTGGGCCGAGCTAGTGACTCCCTCCTGTTGTGCGCACATGCAACTGTATAGGCCTGACACTAAGTATTTTCCATCAATAGACCCCAGCATTTGGTGTAATGGGCTAAGATTCGGGGGTTCCCGTGGGAAGTCTGGGACAACCGACCGTATCCCCTGTCGCAGGCGCACGTATAGGAACATGTCCAGAGGAGTGGGCTGTATCCCTTGGAAAAGATGATCAATGGAGCGGAATATACCTTCATGGAAGAGGTCTCCCCATGTAGCGATGTGAGTGCGTTTACATAAATTAAGAAATCCCTTTTCTTGCAGTAGCGATATACAGGGGTGGTAAGATAGTGGGAGCCTAGAGGAGTACAGGAGGGGCGAGGCAACAAGCTCAACAATTCGGTTCTGTGCATCAACCGTGCAGTTGACCGCGGTGGGTGGTGTCGCAGGGTGCGAATAGGGCCGTGTATAATGCCATTCAATGGTATAGGGCCTGCGAGCCAATCCTCCGCAGCCACCTGCAGCATATACCGAGGGGGGTGTATCCAATAATAGGCATAGAGCACCTGCGCGCTCATAAATAGACCTCAAAATCTGGGATATCAAAACCACCTTGATCGTACGGCCTCGTGAGTATGGACCATTTAATTCTTGGCTGCTTCCCTCCCCAAAGTAATCTGAATAATTCAGTGCGTAGGGTTTTAAAAAAGTAAGACCCAGGGTGGTAAGGTATATTTAGGAATAAGTATAGAAACTGCAGGAGTATAATCATTTTTATGAGGGATGCTCGACCTGCCAGTGAGAGAGGCAGGGATATCCAGCACATGATATTACTGGCCAGTCGTCTAATAGCTGTACCATAATTGAGCCGTATCGTGTCTTCTCTATCTCTGGTCACCTGTATACCTAGATATCGTATGTCCGCATCGTATGTCAAGTTGAAACTTAGGGACCGCCAGAGTGAGAGGGAAGACCTGAGACTTACCCCAATTAATAATTATGCCAGACAGCCTACCAAACACTATGAACTCCCGTAATAGAAGATTTATGTTCTGTTGGGGATCTCTAACATACAGTGCCATATCATCTCCATAAAGCGAGATCAGAATCTGACACAGACAGCAGCAAAACTCCTTATCTTGGTGGTACTGACGGAGCCTAGAGACCAACGGTTCAATCGCAATGGCGAATAGGAGTGGAGACAGCGGACATCCCTGCCGAGTACCCCTCGAAATGGAAAACTGGGAAGACAAATGGCCATTTATCAATATCTTGGCAGTGGGGTTGGTGGTACAATAATCTGATTCAAGATATATAAAGGAGCGGGAAGCCCATACGCTGCAACACCCCAAAGAGATAGTCCCACTCCACAGAGTGGAAGCCTTGGTGGCATCCCAAAAAAACGCGGCAAGTTGGAACTCAGGTGCCACCGTCCTGATCAGTGAGAAAAGGGTGCGGAGATTATGGGTAGTTGCTCTACCCGGGACTAATACTGACTGGTCAGGGAGTATGACTTTGTCCATCAGAAGTGTTAACCGATTAGCCATTACTTTAGCCAAAATCTTTGTGTCGCAATTGATCAGTGACAATGGTCGGTAGGAGTCGCACGACCTAAGGGACTTTCCAGGCTTCAGGAGAGATGTAACCAACGCCTCCCTCATCGAGGGGGGAGTATCCCAACTTCCAGGGATTCCTCATATATTTCTTTAAGAACTGATGCCATTATATCTTATAGCTTTTATAAAATTCAGCGGGTATCCCGTCTGACCCTGGTGTCTTTCCATTTTTTCAATTGCATTATTGCTTCCCAGATTTCATCTAACTCGAAAGGGAGGCCCAGGAATTCTCTCTGTGTGTCGCTGAGCCACCCGAGTGCCACATCCCCCATGAAACCGTCTAGATTCACCAGTCTCCGTCGCTGTGAAGTATATAGCAGTCTATAGTCTGTGGTGTACGTTTCAAGTATGTTGAGGGAATCACGCTGTATCACCTCTCCAGGCCCTTCAATCTCCAATATATGTGTTGAGAAACGCGGACATCTGGTCACTTCGGCCAATGCTCTGCCCGGCCGTTCCCCTTTGCCATACCTACGGGCCACCCAGTAACGCCCCTTAAATTTCACCTCCCTCGATGCGGCATCTTCATACTCTGATAGCTTCTCTCGAAAATCTTTCTGCACCTGCCCTGTGTCACTTCGTCCCATTCGCCCCTCCAGCTCTTTCAGCTCCTGATCCAGTTTCCTGATTGTTCCCTGTATGTCCCTGAGCACCCCGAAACTCTTTGAGATGCAGTACCCCCTGATTGTGACTTTAAAAGCTTCCGATATTACCTCAACGCTGACTACTGACCCTTTATTTCTGAAGAAAAAATCCTTTATTTCATCGCCCAATTCAGCTTGAAAAACTGTGTCTAGTAGTGCATTCGGTTGCAGTCTCCAGATAGATCTGGGTTTGTCGTATCCTGGCGAAGTAAGTGATAATTTCACAGGGCAATGATCCAAAAAAGTCCTGGCTGGGTGTATAACATTACATATGGTGAGCCCCAGCCCGCTTGACAGCAGACAATAGTCGATATGTGCCCATGTTCCTGTATGTGACGTAAAGTGTGTTTCCTCCTGTGTCTGTGGGTGTGTGTAACGCCAGCTGTCAATTAAGCCACCCTTCTCCAGTATTCCCCTCAATACCCCTTGGGAATTGTTATAATGGTGCATAGCAGCACTAGACCTATCCTGAGCTGGATTAAGGGCTATGTTAAAATCACCACCCTAGATTATATGAGTGGATCCCACACTCAGTATTTTCCCCCATAGCGTTGTAAATGAACTTGGTGTGAGTGTCCATATTAGGGCCATAACAATTTGCTATTGTGACCGAGTCCCTTCCAAGTCGCCCCCATGCTATGACATATCTTCTTTGTGGGTCCTCTATCACACCTGCCAGTTCAAAGGGTGTCTGCTTTTTGATTAGTATGGCTGTGCCACACGTATATGATGAGTATGAGGAGAAGAGCCTACAGCTCGCCCATCTACTTGCAAACGTTACCGGAGCCCGTGGATTAAGGTGTGTCTCTTGGAGTAGGGCCACTTGTATCTGCTTTCTGTTGAGATAGGCTAGGACCTGCCTGTGTTTTCTCGGATCACCAAGGCCCCTGATATTCCAAGACATCACCCTCAGTATGGATTTATCCTCCATCGTCATTACACCAATCTATTTTACAATAATGAATACGATGTGAAGTTGTATAGTACCGCATGTGTGTATCGAGAGAGTTATAATTCTTATGAGTATGCCACATGTTATTCCTGTTGCAACATTCAACTACCCTTTCCCCTACCTCCCCCTCCTACTGAAGCATCCCAATTATGCCAGTTGTCCTCCATCCTCCCCCCTCCCTAGTACCCCAGAACTTAACTGTGGCAATAGATGTCTCTGCTCCATCACAGAGCAGTTCTGAAAAAAATAAAACAAGTAGAAACAAACACACTAACAGAAAAAAGTGGGGTGCACCCGTGTGGGATAACGTAGCTGCGTGGCCCACGGGTACTTCTCGCCAGTCCAGGTAGCTTGCGTTGTTAATCAAGTCCCTGAATAGGCTTCGAGAGTGTCCGTCTGCCTATTGTTTTTGTGTCCCATCTGACATCTGCGTCATCATCGAGGTCGTGCTTCCCAAGTGCATGGTGTCTCGTTCTACAGTCATCTGCTGCAATGCAGACATTGCTGTGTTCATGGTGCGTGATGAAACAGTATCAGCGATAAGTTATTTTCTTTGATATCTTTCACTCCACGTCCAATGATGTTGCCCTTAGCGATTCCTCTGTTGTAGGTGCCGCTCTTTTATTTCTTAAGTTGCTTTAGAAGTTCTTCAACCTGCTGAGGCTTCGTGAAAAACGTTTGGGTCCTCTGGAGGCGAGCGGGATAGAGCAGGGCATAGTCAATTTGAGCTTGTTTCAACTTTTGTTTTACTGCGAGAAACTTGCAACGCTCCTCTTGGACATGCATTGTAAAATCCAGGTACATGGTGAAGGGCACCCCATCGTAATGCAATTGTCTTTTCTCCCTGGCCACCCGCAGACCCACATCTCTGTCCCTATAATTCAATAGACGCGCAATAATAGGTCTGGGAGTGTTACCAGGGGTAGGTCGCAGTCCAAGGGAGCGATGAGCTCTTTCAACGATGAAGTGAGGAGATAACCGGTCTAAACCCACCACCGTCCCCAGCGACTTCTCGATATACTCCTCCATTTTTCCCGTGTTTGTACTCTCCGGAATACCTAATATGCGAATATTGTTCCTTCTGCTTCTCGCTTCTATGTCCTCGTTCTTGGCCGCTATAACCTTTAAGAGCTTTTCTATCTGTGTTGATGCACTTTGTACCTGGGTCATAGCATCCTCTACTTATGAGATCCGTTGTTTTGCATCTTTTATACGTGTATCGGGACCCTCAATTTTCCGAGCTATCGCGTCCATTCGGGTTGTCATCTTGTCCATCTTGTCTGGCGTTGTTTGTGGTTCCTGCTGTGGTCCTTCAGCATCAGTGTCAGCCTCCGCCAGTTGCTGCAGAGTGGATTTTTTTGGCGTCAAATGTGAGCCGCGGCTGGCGTGCATCCGGCTTCCCCATCTTAGTACATGTGTCTGTATTAGCTTATGTTTCGCGATTTGATGAGGGGGCCGTGGCAGTATGCTGGTCCATCTGGGTATCTCAACCTGATCCTCTGCTCTTTCTTGCAATGTATATAGCAGTGCTACGTGATCACCCAGCTGTGGGACTCGGAGCCACAGCACGGCCTGTGACAAAGTTTACTGCCCCTGAACCCTTGGCTGGGCCACGAGTACCGCTCACCTCTGTTGTGCTGGTGCAAGCAGAGAGCTTTCTCTGGCCCTCCATTACTCCCAATATGTCAACCCCGAGCCCCGTCTCTGACTTTTAGCCCCTGGTCGAGGCAGCGCGGTGCCGTTTTATTGCATGTCCTCACAGACGCCAATCATTCAGGCTACCCAACCAGGCATCACCAAACAAGTGTTGTATTGTGTTCAACACACACCCGACGTGGTAGTAACACACCTGCAGTGAGTCGTTTATTCTTGATCTACCAGTCTATGCCGCTCTGCCATCCGCCTGCTCTGTAGGGACGCCGCAGCTCAGGATGCTATTGGCTGCCCAATCCGCTCAAGCACAACATTTTCAACAGTCTCTCAGCTCACCAATGCTTATTTCTCCGCTCGGATTTCAGACCGGGGCTCTTCTCCGCAGAAAGCATTCAGCGCTCAGCCCCCACCGCCATCACCCTGCTTTGGCCTGCGCCTATCGTGGGAGACGCGATGGTTGCGTACTCGCCTCAGCTCAGCAACAGCTCCACAATGTTTGTTTTTCAGCTCGGAGATTAAATAAGGGCGCTTCTCTGCAGAGAGCGCTCAGCCGCCGCCGCCATCACACCAACTCGGCCTGCACACCTTGTGGGAGCCGCGATGATTGCGTACTTGCCACAGCCCTGCAGCAGTACCAGGAGCACCAGCAGCGCGGTCCGGCCGAAGTTGTCTTATGTTGATAGTCACCTAAGTTCGCCTCGGGCCGACTTGAAACTTGCACTGATTGCTCTTCGCTGGTTAGGCTGCACTTTTTCCCGTATTTTCTCGGCATATCACGTCTCTGGGACAAGGATAATTATCGGATAGAAGCACCGAACTGCGGGAGCCTTACACAATGGCGTCCATTCTGCTCATGCGCCACCTAGCGCCCCTAAGTGTTACCTGTTTTGAAGATAGGCAGCCAGAGCTGCAAGGTGTAAGCGTATCGAGGTGTAGGTTAGGCCTGAACGTTGTAGATGCAAGAGATCACAAACAATCTGTTGTGTAGATACATTTAATGGGTAAATAGTTTGCTTATTACAATATATAACAAACATTTTCCACTTAGCTACATAGCACGCTCTAGTGGTAGGTGTTCTTGCTTCCTAAAGAATTGTCAAGCAATCTTGTGGTAGGTTCAGATATCCAAACTCTATGACTTCAGGAGCCAAATTGCTAAGTTGTGCTCTTTGGGGTTTGGATGTCTAATTTCTCCATGTTCTGAGTGAGAAGGTTTGAGGTGAAGAGAACCTTCTCCTGTGGAACTACTGAAAGTTCTAGTAGTGTGGAGAACCATGGTTGACGAGCCCATGTGGGAGCCACTAGAATGAGGGTGAGAGACATCTGTCTGAGTTTCCAAACCAGAAATGGAATAAGAGGGCGAGGCAGAGAAGCATAGGCAAATATTCCTGACCAATTCATCTTTAGGGCATTGCCTTTGGATAGAGAGCATGGGAACCTGGAAACGAAATGTTGGCATTTTGTGTTCTCTCCTGTCACAAAGAATTCTACTTATGGAAAGCCCCACCTGTGGAAGTATGGAAAGAGGACTTGAGGGTGGAATTCCCACTTGTCTACTTGATGTCGAATCCTGCTGAGGAAGTCGGCTAAGTCATTGTCTGTCCCAGGAAGGTGTTCTGCTAGCAGTTGTATTTTGTGATGTATTGCCCAATGTCAAATGGTCTGAGAGAGGTTTGACAGTTGTAGAGAGTGTTCCCCCCCTGTTTTGTATATAGTGCATGGATGTCATATTGTCCGTCTGGACTAGGACAACTTTTCCTGTAAGGTGTGGTAGAAATGCTCTCATCACTAGGTGAACAGCTTGAAGCTCTAGGTAGCTGATGTGTTAAGATTCTGGTTTCTGATGTCTGATGTCGCAGAGACCTCGAACTGTTTAGATTTTGTAAATGGGAACCCCACCTAGTCAGGGATGTGTACAATCTGTGGGACAGGGTTGACGAAGGACCGCCTCTTTGATAAGTTTTGTGTGTTCCACCACTGTAGAGTGCAATGGGTGAGGCTGTCTGCCAACACTAGATCTTGTAGTTGACCCTGTGATTGATTCCACTGACGTGCTAAGCATTCCTGTATAGGACTCATGTTTAATCTTGCATGAGGTACTATCGCAATGCATGATGCCACCTTCCCCAGTAGTTGCATGAAAGTTCTGACTTTTGAGATACTTATTGCTTTGGAACTGTGGCAACACTGTTTGGAAATTTTAGATCCTGGCTGCATTTGGATAGGCTCGACATATTTGAGTGTTGAGCAAAGCTCCTAGATAGGGCTGCAGCTGTGACTGTTGAAGATGGGATTTTTATACACTGACTGTGTATCCCAGAGGATGTTGAAGATGGATAAATTACTTACGTGTAATCCTAGTTCTTTTCCAGGGGTACACTCATCAAAGTCATCATCACTGAATACTCCCGCTTATGTGCGGGGACCCCGTAGCATATACAAAAAAATATATGTATGCATACAAATTATTAATGCATGTTTAACCAACAACTAAGGACTAGTCCCGTAAAACATACATCAATATATATACATATATATATATATATATATATATATATATATATATTGTGCATATATCAACACACATATGCAGCCAAACTTTGCTTTTTTTCATTGGGGAACCACAGTAGAGAGTTACAGTGCGGCGAGGCGAGTGAGGGGAAACCTGAGAGCAGCTGCAGCCGCGGAGTTAATTTGTGAAACGCTGCGCCCGAAAAGAAATGCCGCCCGGTGTCAACAGCCCCCGAGGGGGGTGCAGAGTTTGCCTGGGGGGCTCAATAGCTCTCAGCAGCGGTTCAGCAGTTTGAACTCTTGTGGACTTTCGCCGGACTTGGAGGGGCCAGCTTGTGGCTTGAGGCTGCGGCATGGTGCGTGTGGGGCAGCAAAGCTCACCCAGCCTGCCTGAGCCTGAGCATGCGAGCCTATGAGCTGACCGCGATTGTGGCGAAGTGACAGAGCCAGGGCTGCGGCAGGAGCGGCTGGAGCAGAGCCGCAAACGGTTTGCAGGTCACGGCAGCTGCGGCTGAGAGCCGCCAGATCCATCCATTGAGAGATCCTCTGTATGGTAGGGGGCAGGGTCCTCAGTGCTGCTGGGGGCTGCATCGATTTCGGCGGAGTGGTGTTGGTGAAGCGATAGTGGCACTGATAAACCGCGCTTAAAAGCTGTTGAGAGTGAAAATCCCTTTAAGAAGGAAGGGGCCAGTAATTTATTTTATCTAATACGACAGTGGGAGTGGGGAACTACGTAAAAAATATATTGTTGGAGAACTGTTGGACCGCCAACGAGACCCTTTCAGTATAGGGCGGTCATTAATTATTTGCCAGAGGATATGAAATTTACTCCAGCACGGCAAAACATCTGTGGCAACCTGTGGCAACTGTGGCAACCTATGCCGACCTGCCAATTGCCATTTGCATTTAATCAATTCCCTTTTGTTTTTTTCAAGCCACTGAGGGAGTTATAGCATTGCACCATATCTCTTCTTCTCCCCCCCTTGCCCCACTTGCCCCCGCAGAAGCGGCTTGGTTGTCCCCCATTTGAGCTTGAAATGGAACAAAGCTGTTAGCGAGGCTTGTGGTGTGGCGGGGGTTGCGGGGTAAACTGAGCGCCAGAATTGTGGCAGGGCTGTGCAAATAAGGATTGTAAATAAGCTGTGTAAAATAAGGTGTAATTTATGCACTACTTGTGTAAACATGGAAATTGAAAGCTAAAACGGAAAATTTAAAATTGAAATTTGAAAAGTTGTAGTCATACATGAACTTGGAGAACACGGATAGTGCCGAGCTGAGCTGTCTAATACTCAAGTTGTTTTCCATTATCATCCCTAGTGTTGATATAATTGTCGATTATATTGTGACATACACGCGTATATCGGCAATACACCAGTAGTACAAAGTACTAAGATATAACTGACCTCAACACGAACAAACAAGGTAGACACTGGGAATGCGCTCAGGGAAGGAAAGAACACTGGGCCCCCCTACAAGACGAGCACGTAAAACGCAAGCACCAAGGTTCTCAAAAAAGCTAAAGCACAGATAAAGGGATCAAATCAAACTTTAATTTCGCCAATAGCACAGATGTTCGAAAAATCTACACAAATACCACAGAAATCCAATTTTATGAGAGATCCAACAGGAGCACTTATGTCAGTGGAATAAGATGTAGAAACAAAACAGTTACAGATTCCAATCAAGCCAACTAACATCTTTAAAACAAATATACTAATAGTTGGTTCAGAGCAGGAGTGCGACTATGTCAGCAGTACGCAAAATGAAGATCTCGAGGGCCAAATAATTGAACAAAGAGTGGATTTGGAATTACAAAGCCCAGTATTGCTAACTCAAACGAAAGGAAGGGATACGGTTAAGAATGGGATGGAAACATCAATACAAGAGTTATCACAATTCGGTAAGTCTATGAGCCCATTGACTGCAGGCGTTCCAATACCAATAGAAGTTAAAGTCGAAATAAGGAAAAAAACTGAACTAGCCAATGCATACACATTTTATAGTAAGTCACTAAATCACAAGCATAATAATGCAGACGAAGACATACAAGAAAAGCAAACCCAAACTAATGATATAATGAACTCTGCATTGGTGACAACTATGCCAATAAGAAAGAGTGGAGAAATAAACATGGAATTGAGTTATGAAAATCAAGATTGTGACACTCCTAACCAGTTCAAAACAACGAGTATCAAGGAAAAATATCAGGGAAGTAATGAGCAAATGGTATTCCAATCTGAACACATCGGTAAACATAATAACTCGGCTAAATCGAAAACTCTAACAGATAATCAAGATATTCGCCAGGCTGACATTAACACCTCTGTTAGAAATAGCAAAATACACATTGATCGAAATGCAAAAAATGTAGACAATCAAGATCTAGGATCTATATGGGATATAGTTCATCAAACCTTAACACTAACTTTAGAAGCACTGACATATCAGTCGAATAAAATGGATACTCAAATTGAAATACTTCGAGTCATGGCCAATGCAGTCGCCGGATTCGATCACAAATTAGCTGAGTTAAACAACCTAATAAACAAAGCTCAAAAAGAAGCAGCCTCAAATTATTTCGATTGCACATGCGCACCCATAATAAACAAACTGGCAACTATCCCGGATGTAGTAAACACCATATTGGAAGATGTTAAAGACATTGTGCGCAAAACGTATTCTGATCAAAAAGAGGAGCTGTGTTACTCAGTGTATAAAAACATGAAGATCAAAAAGAGGAGATGGGCTACTCTGACAAAAATCCATCTGCTTCTGTAGAAGGGGAAAAAATTAAACAAATTGGTGACATAATAGATTCTAATGTCGTGACCAAATTGAACTCAGAAATAATGCAGAAGACACAAGAAAAAACAAATAGGTTAAACAGTACAGATATACTGCCTGATTTCCCAGTACAGTTAAATAAAGAAGGAATGCACAATGAAGATCTAATAGCCTTTGAAATTACGAGACAAAGGAAAAAACAACGTAAAGCAAGAAATAAGGCAAAAAAGGAAAATGCAGTAAAAGCATATTCCAAACTGGAAATACCTGCTGACATGACAAAAGAAGGACAAAACCAAGAGAAGCCAGGAAAACAAAATTGTGATGTATCCGGGAGTCAGTCTCCAAAATTATTGGACAAACATGAAAAATATTATGATATCTTTATAAAGCCTGGGAAACATCTAGCAGACTTAAAACCACTCCCGACCAATACAACTATATTAACAGATAATACTGATCAACAAGCTGAGGTAGTAAAACTAGAGGGGAAGAAAGCCCAAAATAAAGAAGAAATACATAGGCTAAAAGGAAATGGTTGTGTAATAACAAAGGGCCTTATGTGTGATATTCAAAGCAACCTGATTGAAAAAATGAGATCCCTCACCTCCGTAGATCCTGAAATCTCACTAACGAACCAAAATCAAGGACAAAGGTATGCTGGTCAAGTAGTCCAGAGAGCAATTCACCAAGACCAAAATAATGCACCGAGACTAGGCTGGAATTTGACACAACAAAAAGATAATCTAGTTGCGCAAATACAACGGATAGAAGAAACTGTGACTAACTCAACGATATTAAAAGAAGCGATCGAGGATATGGGGCATAAACTTAGAAAGGATGATCTAGTTATTATCAGAAATGGTCAAGATAAACAAATTATATGTAAGGAATATCAAACTTGTGAGGATAAAAAGAGAGAATCGTTGTTTCCTAAAAGGACTGCCCAAATTACTCTTACACCATTATATGACTCACGCGGCAACGATGATACTTTGAATAGAGGTAATATCCTTCGGCTGTTGAAATCAGTACCATAACTAGAAAAATTGACAACAGAATATATTGAGTGGGTAGGATTTTTACAAAACCCAGAAGGCAGACAACCAATAACACTGCTAACTGTAAATACTGATTCCATAGTGGATCAAATCCTACAGGAATGAGAAGTCTTTCGAAGTTTGGGGATAACAATCAGTCAACCAGCCCCAAAGGTTTATCCAACTCCGCCTATAAAATAAGAAACCCCTATGAAAAGGTCAAAAGGGAGAAAAGACGATTTAGTCTATTCTATACTAAAAAATCCCCTGGGTAAAATATATGGCTATGATGAAAAGTCCATGGATGAAATAAAAGATGGAGAAATAAAAGGAATAAACGAAAAATGGATTCTGACAGCATTACATGGTAACAATGACAGAATAGATCACAAGATAAAACAGAAGAACGGAATGTGGACCTTTTTACAATAGGAATATGCTCATGGAACATAAATGGTTTATGTAAAAAGATAAAAAACACTATCAAACCTCTTTCAAATTATACTAGCAGCCCGTCCCGACGTTGTCCGGGTATGAATTGCTGCCGGCCAGTAGTATATTGTTTTGTAGGATTTCGTTTTGATAGCATTTCTTATCTGTGACAGGCCTGTGAAACGCTCCGATTCACAGTGCACTGCTGATGCACATAAGAGTGCGCGTTCAGTAGTGTATGAACTCGAGTTTCCCTACTTTATTTTGCCTTGCAATATTATATAGCGCGAACTTGATAACATGCCATGAGCACAATTTACATTACAGAAGAACACATTCATTTGTGGTAGGCAGGGGGAGACAAAGCGATTTGCCTGGAATCACAGGATGTTGAGCTGATGCCGAGATTCGAACGTAGCTCCCCAGCTCTAAAGTTCGCAATTCTAGAACTTGTAGCGGGAGGTGTGTCTAAAAGTGTATGTCGGTGCTGGCCATCAATGAGAGAGACCTGTGCATTTTTCAAATCAGTGGTGAAAAAATATGAGTATGTTGCTGGAGATGTGGGCCGCCGTGCCACCAATGTACTTACCGAGGGGGGTAAACACCCATTATTCCGCAACTTTCTTTCCGAATACCATCACTCCGCATACTTTCATTACGAAAGTACCATGATTCCGCAATGCCATTATAACGCATGGCATTACATTTTATATGCTTTACCACGCATACATTTACAATGAAATTCGTTGTAAATGCATGAATGGTAAAAGCATGTTTTTTAAAAAAAAATGTTTGGATAAGGTAAGTATGGGTATAGGGGTATATGTTTTGGGGTACTGAGGTATATGTTTTGGAGTGTTTGGGTATTTTAAGGGTTCAGATATAGTTTTGGGTTATGGGGTACAGGGGTAGTTTTAGGGTTTAGGGATAGGTATGGGGTTTGGGGTACAGGGGTATTTTTAGGGTTCAGGGCTAGGTTTGGGTTTTGGGGTATAGGAGTATTTTTAGGGTTCAGGGGTAGGTTTGGGTTTCGGGGTACAGGGGTATTTTTAGGGTTCAGGGCTAGGTTTGGGTTTTGGGGTACAGGGGTATTTTAGGGATCAGGGGTAGGTTTGGGTTTTGGGGTACAGGATTATTTTATGGTTCAGGGCTAGGTTTGGGTTTTGGGGTACAGGGGTATTTTTAGGGTTCAGGGGTAGGTTTGGGTTTTGGGGTACAGGGGTATTTTAAGGGTTCAGGGCTAGGTATGGGTTTTGGGGTACAGGGGTATTTTAGGGTTCAGGGGTAGGTTTGGGTTTTGGAGTACAGGGGTATTTTAGGGTTCAGGGGTAGGTTTGGGTTCTGGGGTATAGGATTATTTTTATGGTTCAGGGCTAGGTTTGAGTTTTGGGGTACAGGGGTATTTTCAGGGTTCAGGGGTAGGTTTGGGTTCTGGGGTATTTATAGGGTTCAGGGCTAGGTTTGGGTTTTGGGGTACAGGGGTATTTTTAGGGTTTAGGGATAGGTTTGGGTTTTGGGGAACAGGGTATATTTATAGGGTTAAGATGGGTTAGTGTTTAAGGGTGTTGGGGTATTTTAAGGAGTAAGGGTGGGTTATGATTATGGGGTGCAGGGGTATTTAAAGGGAGCAGGGTGGACACCCGGAGCTGGAATGTACAGAACTTGGGTAGAAAAAACAATGAAATATTGGGCACAACGCTCGCTTTTTTTTTCTGTAATCCCGCGCCCCGCACACGCCATCGCCCCCAGCACACGCCCACAGCACACGATATGAGACATGGCATGAAGGGCAGAACGTACCACACGCCCCCAGCGTTTATCATGCCCCCAGCACACGCCCACAGCACAACGCAGACACGCCCACAAGGGACTACTTTGCTGGCACGGTTCATTTACCTTTTAAATGTATATGGTGGGCGTCTGCATAGCCTATGTCCTTCTGCTGCAACTGCCCTTTCCAACGCTGTATTGGGTGTTGTGATTGGTGCTGTGGTTCCTGAGATTACCCGCCTCAAAGGTTTGGGCTCTCTCTTTATTATATTAGTATAGATTACTGCACGAGACATGGGAAATTGACCCTTTTTTGTTACAAGGATATAAAAGATACTTTGTGCCTGCAATCAAACATCATAAATTTGGTCGTCCCTGTGGGAGTTTGGCAATATTCATACTGATTGACCTGAAAGTTGAAAACGAGCAGCTAGCCATGAATAATTCTAACTTCCAAGCAGTAAAGTTAAAATATAGTAACAAGTGAGGAAAAACCCTGAAACTTCTAATATGAATCAATATATATATTCCACCTAAACAGACCTCAAGGATGATATGTGCGCTGCTCTTATTATATTCTTATTGGACCAATTAATAGGAGAACCGTCTGCAGATTTTATCGTTACATGCCTAATAAATCTGTGGTAGAATCCGCCTTAACTGAACATGAATAGTTTGCATTCCTTATAAAAATTCTAAACCCTGTTTCAAAAGCAAATATTCAAAAAGGCAAGCAGAAAACGATGGTTAATACAGACCTAGAATGTGATGTTGAAATCTATATCACAGAAAGCCAAGTGACCAATTTAATAAAGAAACAAAAAGACAGAGCACCAGCACCCAATGGCACCCCATTCACTCGCTACAAGGAAGATCCAGACTTATGGGCTGCATATCTAACAAAGGTTTTCAATGAAGTCGTCCAAACTGGGCTGATACCGAAATCGTGGAGAGGGTCATTAATATCGCCTATCTTTAAGAAAGGAAACTGGCAATTACCGGAGAACTATCGTTTGATTAACCTCCAAGAATGGGATTATGTCAGTTGGCTGTACACCACAGATGGAAATGCTTCCATTTGAAAGCGTATTATTTCCTCTTAGAAGGCCTTCTCGCTGCTCTCAAAATCTGCATACAGTCCTGCAAGAGGCCTAGATTACCAAATTGGAGGAAATCAGGAGCCAAGCTATCAATCTCAGTGATGGAAGGTTGGGATGAAAGACCTTCCTTCCGAACATGGTTAACAGATCCGGATATATTGCAATCTCCTGTGTGGCATCTTGGAAAGATGCAGAAGGTCTGGATACCATCACTGGTGAGGCCATTCTGGCGTGATCAGGATCATCTTGGTCCTGGATCTGTAGAGTTTGTTGATCACCAGTGGCATGAGAGGGACTGGTGGAAAAGAGTATATTAATTTCTCTGACCAATCGATCAAAACGCATTCCCTCTGGAACCTGGTTGAGGGTACCTGGATGTGAAGGTGTGGCATTTTGCATTTGCCGCATCTGCAAATAGATAGATGTCTGGGTAACCCGATCTCTGAAAAATGGTTGTCCGCGTGCACGTTGAGGGTACCTGAGAGGTGAATTGCTGATATGGACATGTTCCTTGCCAGTAGCCATGTCCGAATCGCTTGAGCGTCCAGAGTTAGCGGTCTGGATCTTGTCCCTCCCTGTTTGTTCAGGTAGTACATAGTTGTGGAATTGTCCGTCTGAACAAAAAGGGAACTTGACTTCATGGAGGGAAAGAAAGCTTTGAAAGCCAGATGTACAGCTCTTAGTTCCAACATGTTGATGTGGTAGGTTTTCTCCTTGTCTGACCACATCCCCTGAATCTGAAGAGTTCCCATGTGAGCTCCACAGCCTTGGAGGGATGCATGTGTGATGAGTGTTTGTTTGGGGAGTTCCTGGTGGAATGAGACTCCGTTCAACAAATGAGGACTATGCATCCACCATCTTATTGAGACTTTGACTGCGTGAGGAATAGTTATGATATCCTCCTAGCGGTTGGAGACTTGAGACTACTGATCCTCTAATGCCTGTTGTAACAGTCTCATCTGTAGCCTGGCATTTGGGAACAATGAATATGCAAGATGCCATCGAGCCCAGCAGAGAGGATACCTGTCTGGCCGTGAGATGAGGTCTGTGGAGGATAGTACGACATTTGTGGAGTATTGAAGATAGTCTTTCCCTTGAAGGACACACTCTTGCATTTGCGGACTCCAGGGTTGTGGCCAAGTAGTGGATCCTCTGAGTTGGATTGAGAATAGACTTCTTGAAGTTGACGCACAGACCCAATTAAGTTGAATGTAGTATATCAGATGTTCTTGCAGCAGACTGGGAGAGGCACTCTTGAGGAGCCAGTCGTATAGATAAGAATAGACGAAGATCTTTTGCTTTCGCAGGAAGGCCGCTACCACCACCCCTTTTTTGAAAAAGGGAGGGGAGCTGATTTGAGTCCGAAAGGTAAAACTTTGTACTGGAAGTACTCTGACTCTATCTTGAATCATAAAAACTTCAGGTGCTTTCGAGAAATTGGAATGTGAAAATAAGCATCCTGAAGGTCTATGGAGCACATCCATTCTCCTTGATGGATTTGTGGAACAATTTGGTGTAGTGCCAACATCCTTAATCTCTCGCTGAGAACAAAAGAGTCTGAGATCAAGTAAAGACCTGTACTCCTTGTTTGGACCTTTCTTTAGAACCAAGAAGTAACAGGAAAAAATCCCCTGTCGATGTTGTAGCCTGGGAACTTTTTTGATGGACTATTTTTGTAACAAGATGGAGACCTCTGCTCGAAGCAGCTTTAGCTGATGTACTAAAGATCTCCCATGGGATACAGCAGGTGATGAGGATTTGAATCTGATTGAGCACCCATTCCGCACTATATTGAGCACACAGTTGTCCTGTGTTATTTTGTGCCACTCTTCCAAGTGAAACATTATACTTCCCCCCACCGGAGTGGGTAACAGAGCTGGGGGAAGCAAGCACTCACTGTTTTCGGCTGTTGTTTTGCTGAAGGGATTGTTTGTTAGAGGCCCCTCATCCTCATCCAGGTTGACACTGATGATAGTGTGATCTCGCATGACTTTGGTGCAATGACCAGTGAGTGGGTTGAACCCTCTGCTAGTATCAGCAGTGGTCATAAAGACGATATTGACGTCTGAAGTCCTTCCTTTTCTCCAGACCAATAGCTTTCAAGGTGTTCAGTTCTGACTTCATTCTGGACATCTCATCGTTTGCATGAGAGTCAAAAAGAGAGGTTCCACTGTAGGAAAGGTTAAGAATTCTGTGTTGGGCTTTCGGTTTTAAGCCCGCGAGTCTCAGCCAGGAGGATTGCCTAGTACAGATGCCATGTGAATAGCCATGAGCTGCCAGATCTGATGTATTAGCTGCTGCACTTATGATCTGGTTCGCTACGAGCCCTCCTTCAAGCAGGATCTCTTTAAAATCCTGCTGAGATCATCTTCTTTAGGTAATTTGTCAGTATACCTTGAAAGTGAATCCCACAATGAATGGTCATATTGACCCAAGAGTGCGGAAGCGCTGGCAACTTTCATGTAAGAGGCAGAGGTGTTACACATCCTCTTATCGATGGAGTCCATGGATTTGCTGTCTTTATCAGGAGGGACTGCAGAGGAGGAAGCCCCCCATGTGCGCTTTCCTTGCTGCGGACACTATGACAGAATCTGAAGGAGGATCAGTCTTAGGAACTCTAGATCGTGTTCTGGGGATCTGCATTCCTTGATTATGCATGGCGGCGCTGCTCCAATTGACGCAGGAGTGAGAAAGGTATGTGGCATTGGTTCGAGTAGCCCAGGAACCAAAGGGAGCAGAGGTCTGGTGGAACCTATGATGGAGGGTCTCGAATATGACAGGCATTGATGGAGTCGAGGAAGGCATCTCAATGTTGAGTTTCGTAGCCCCTCTATGAAGGATCTCGTTAAATGTCATGATGTAATCTACTGGTGGGAGGAGTAGACGATAAGGTAGGAGAATAGTTTGCCACCAAAGACCTGGAAGAATTGGTAGACCATGATATAGACCTGTGTCGGCTCTTGAGGTCTTGGCGTATGTGACTGTTGGGATCTAGACTGGAAGCACCACAGAGATGAAAGTAATCAATGTCTCTTTGTAGTTGAGAGATCTCCGATGCGACCTTGTGACTGCTGTAGGTGGGCGCACTTGCCTATCAGAAGCACGAGAGGGAAAATATATTTGAGAGTAGTCAGCCCCCGGACTACGTGTTGGCACTCTCCACTCCTTCACACTCCTCAGCCATCTCGGGGATAGATTGATCGGTGGTGTATGCTGTTCTTGAGTCGGGGAACCCTCTGGCATAATTTGAACTACCCTCAGGCCCATGATGGATGAAGCCCTCCTTGACATCATCCTTTTAGATATTGGATTCCGATTTTCCACCTCTTGATTTTCCCCCGACGTCGAAGGATCCCTCGACGTCGGTACTGGTGACCGAGTCATTCACTGTCTCTTAGCTGTTGGGGATAGAGGTCTCAACATCAATCTTCGCAATGGCGATGCCTTTGAAGGCGATGGAAACCACCCTGCAGTCAGTGATGATGCAGCCAAGCATCTGTGAACAAGACTTGCCGATGGCGGCGTCTTCGACGACGGAGCCTTCGGCATCCGTGCCTTCAACGTCAGTGGCGTCTTCGACCTCTGAGGTGTCCTCGACGTCAGTGGTGTTCTTGACGTCGGCACTGGGGACTTCAATGGCGAACGCCCATGTCGGTGATGTGCCTTCAAAGTTGAGTGTCTACACTCCGCCATCGTAGGTGAAGCGGACCTGGACCGTTGACAAGGGAGGGTTGACGTCGGCCGCTGAGAAGCTTACGCATACCTAGATTTAGACTTACTTGCCATGCCTGGCGACGTCTGCTTCGACGGCTGTAGGTCTTTTGGCATCGACTGTGATAATTGTCTTCCTGGCGACGACTTACAGTGAGAATAGGGGTATTTTCGACATCGATCTTTTCCCCGATGGCAAATCCGACCGATGTCTTCTTTTTCACCCCCTTTTTCTTATGCTCAGACCTTAGTTGAGAGGAGGGCTCTTTAGAAGGATGTCTTTCCAGGCTACTTGTAGATTCCTTTCCTCTCTCCTGCATGGCATTTGATCTTCTCCCTTTCGAGAAGGGTTCTTCTGGAGAATTGGTGGCAGTAGTAGCACATGTCAGGTCTGTGTGAAGATGGTAAGCACATAATACAGAGCGAGTGTGGGTCGCATTTAGCCATTTTCTTCCCACAAGAGGGACACTTATTAAACAAGGCTGGCATTTCTGCCCAAAAAAATAGCAGGAAAGTGATGGTGGAATAGTACTGCTAGTACAAAAAGACGTCGAATGAAGTAAAAAAATTAAAGTTCACAAAATCAATTAGTGAGAGAAATCCACTAACTGACGATCTCAATGCTTCAGGATTCTCACAGAAGGAGACGGAAAAAAGAACTGACCTAACTGTCACCTGTGGGGCATGAAGTACATTTCTCTAAGTCTTGGAAATGTTGCAATATATGTATTATTTTAAATGATAAAAT
This sequence comes from Lissotriton helveticus, assembly GCF_964261635.1. NCBI lineage: Eukaryota > Metazoa > Chordata > Amphibia > Caudata > Salamandridae > Lissotriton > Lissotriton helveticus. The sequence goes on along the minus strand of NC_136068.1, from coordinate 1,620,515,866 downwards.
ACAATGCAATATTGGCATAATTTATCCAAATTTGGTATTAAGGCATAATATATATGCCTAAATACCAAATATATATAATGGCGGACATGCTGGGCGTTGAAAGGCACGAATAAAGCACCTTTGTTTGGCACCAGATTGGGTTTCTACTCTTCGTCATTCTTTACCGGCAGGAAAGTTGGTGGCGCCGTTGGCGTCTGGCGAGAATTTGTTCATATATATATATATCAGTGATGTCATGAGTGATGTCACTGACCATGTCATGAGTGATGTAATATGTGACGTCATCAGCAGTGCATTGCACGCGCAAGTTATAGTGAGTCCAACTAACTATAACGTGGTTTTATGCGAGTAAAACTTCCAGCTAACTATAACTGGTGTGAAACCTATGGTTTTTCAGTGAATTTAATAGGTTTTTTAAATGCTAATTCCTAACTATAACTGGTGTGAAACCTATGGTTTTTTCAGTGAATTTCATAGGTTTTTTAAATGCTAATTCCTAACTATAACTGGTGTGAAACCTATGGTTTTTTCAGTGAATTTCATAGGTTTTGTAAATGCTAATTCCTAACTATATATAGGGCCTCAAACCTATGTTTTTTTCAGTGAATTTCATAGGTTTTTTAATAGCTAATTTCTATAGCTATGAAATATAATATTTTTTATAATAAATCCTATATTGTATATTTATGTAATACTATTTTTTTATGTATATTTTTCCCTTTTTAAAAAAAATGTTTTGCCTTGGTGCGCTCCCGGTGCGCGTACCGGTGAACGCACGGGTAAGCGCAGTGTTATGGCGCGCCCCGGTGCGCATACCGGTGAGCGTCCCGTTAGCGCCATTGGCGCGAACGAAAACATCATCATGACGTATCGCGTAGTCGCGTGATGCGTCTTATGACGCACGGCGTAAGCGCACCCAGAAGCGCCCGAGCGCATACGATCGCGCAACGTAAGTGCCGCCGGGCGCGACCCGACCCGCTTACGCTACGCGCCCGCGGGCGCGTAGCGTAGGCGCGTCGGGTCATGTGACCTGAAAATAACACTTTTCATTGGTTCAGAACAGTTTTGGTTTCCAAATGATGAAAGCCCGGGTCATGTGACCTGAAAATAACACTTTTCATGGGTTCAGAATAGTTTTGTTTTCCAAATGATGAAACCCCCCACCTTTTTTTCCTCATTCTCACTTTGTTCTTTGAGTGAGGAAGACCTGCTTCTATTGATAGAGAAATGGCTACAGTAGCAGCAGCAGCTGGAGCATCTGCACCACCACCACCACCACCACCACCACAACATCACATTGGTGGTGAACAAGAAGAGGAGGAGGAGGAGGAGGAGGATGAGAGAAGGCAGTTCCTGCCTGAAGACAATCCCCCATATAAACCTAAGGAGCACTTTATATGGGAGTTTTTTAAAATCCCAAGGGGTGCAAAGAAGGTAAACACTGCAAAGGTGACCTGTCTCATCTGTGGCGCTGTACTATCCAGGGGAACCCTGCCAAAAAATATTTATTTGGGAATCACACAATGATTCGCCACATGCAACGATTGCACCCCAATAACTATTCTGCAGCAGAGGTGAGAGAACTGTGCAGAAACCTTCCCCAATCGTCTTCCAGAACCTCAACAAGCAAAGAACCCACTCCATCGGGTCCAGAGGCAAGGGAGATGGTCCCAAACATACAAACCAAGTTTGGTGGATACAAAATCGTTTGTATATTTTGTGGAAAAACAATTACCTATGGTGAGCAAAGTATTAATCTCATTAACCTTGCTGGTGACAACCACAAGTGCCCAAAGAAGCCTTAATTTTTTCCTGGTTTTTTTTGCTCCAGTTGAGCCGTTTACAATTCCCTGTTTTTTGTTTGTCCCCATAAAAAATACAAAAAAAATATAAAATTCTTCATAAAAGCCAAAAAAAGTAAAAAATGTTCAAAAAACCCAAAAAAATATAAAACAACAAAAAGAATAAAAAAAACAGTTCTTTTTAGAACTAGCTCTAATTTATAAAAAAATGCTACATTTTTTAAAAACTCTGTCATACTTTTTTCCCCATGGTACGCTCCCCGGTACGCTCCCCGGCCCCCACATCAAACCTATGGGGCCAGGGGGGGTCTACCCTGCCCCCTTTTGGTCATTTCCCCCTTTGTTTTTGCCACCTCTTGTGTCTCGATCCCACCGAGACACAAGATGGCGGCCACTCCGGACTGTTTGGAATGTTGACAGACACCCGAGAGCCAATCAGCTTTCCGCTCGCGTACTCGCGTAGCGCGCTGGTACGCGCCCCGGTGCGCGTACCGGGGCACGCTTATAGATATATATATATTTTTGAACCTAAATTACTCAAAATCCACTGGAGTACATATCTTGAGACATAGCAAAGGCACATCGGGCTACCAGTCCCTACAATTTTGCCAAGTTTGGTGGAAATCCATTCAGCTGTTCGGGCTAAAAGTGAGTCCAACCGCCCTATGGAAATTAACATGGGGAAAACACGTTTTGGGACCCCCCAAATATCTCGGCCCCCGCTTGACGAATCCCCCCCAAACTTTCAGGGAAGGAGCAGAGCGGAGCGGGCCATCTTCTTTGAGAAATTCGTGAAGATTTGTCCACCGGCGCCAGTTATTCCCAATAGAATGGTGCGGATTTCCTATGGAAACTAGGTCCTAACTATAACTACCAACTGGCGACCGCCAGTAGGTAATATATATATATATATATATATATATATATATATAGTGATGCATGTTTTACAGGACAAGGCCTTAGTTGCTGGTTTACCATGCATTTATGAACCGCCATGGGTACCTGCTTCGCCCCCAGTTATGCCAATTTACATCTGGGATGGTGAGAGGAGCAGGTGCTCGGGCCAACCGTTGTATTATTTTCAAATGATAAAATACAATGCAATATTGGCATACTTTATCCAAATGTGGTATTTAGGCATTATATATATATATATGTGTGTGTGTGTGCGTATATATATATATATATATATATATATATATATATATATATATATATATATGTTGATGTATGTTTTACAGGACTAGACCTTAGTTGTTGGTTTAACATGCATTTAGGAACCGCCATGGGCACCTGTTTCGCCCCAGTTATGCTAATTTACATCTGGGCTGGTGAGAGGAGCAGGTGCTCGGGCCAACAGTTGGAACATTGGTCAGAGAAGATTCTAATTTGGTCTAGATTTATTGATGATGTCTTCGTGCTGTGGCAGGGCACGGAGGCAGAGGTAGATCAATTCATCAATAAATTAAATAATAATGTAATGTACTGAATTTGAAATTTGTGGGGGAACGAAGCAAACAAACTATAGAATTTTTAGATATTAGGGTGTGTGTGGAAGGGGGTAAACTTGAGAGTACAGTTTTTAGAAAGCCTACCGCAGGAAACACTTTGTTACATGCAGGGAGTGCCCAACCATTGCCCCTTATCAGGAGTATCCCCTTTGGGGAATTCTCCAGAGCTAGAAGAGCGTGTCACACCCTTCAAGAGTACAATAAAATAAAACAGGATATGAGACAACGATTTATGAAAAGGGGTATTCGATTAATAGTTTGGAAACAACATCTAAAAAAGCAAGAGATTTAAACAGAGAAGAGGTGCTGTTCCAACTCTCTACAACAACCTAAAGAAAGAGAAAGAAAAGCCAAAGTAGCACATGCAGATTTATACCAACATAAAACATGAGGCACGATGAGATGAGAAAAGTTTTAAATAAGCACTGGCACTTTATTGTAGAAGATCCAATTTTGGGGCAAGAAGTGAAAAAAAGACCACAAATTAGAAAATCAATGTCCCTGAAAGACTACTTGGTGAAAAGTGAATATTGAGGGACAGCCCCACAGCAAATGTGGCTTAGGCAGGAAGAAGGAATTTTTAAATGTACAAAGTGTAAAGCTTGACAGCATGGGGAAAACCTCTCATCTTTATAAACAACTTTTAACAAAACCATAAAAATCAGAGGAGTTTTGTCGTGCAAATCGAGTTTTGTATTATACATTCTAAGGTGCCCATGTAGAAAACTATATGTAGGCAGCACCACTCTACCAGTTCACAAGAGAATATTGCAGCATAGGAGGGCCATCATCAACAAAGATAGAAGCTATCCAATAGCAAGGCACTATGAAAAAGAAAATCATAGTGAACCTACATCTATGGTGTATAGCTGCCTAGCGCAAGTGCCCAAGAAAAGGAGAAGAGGGGACAGGGAGAGAGAACTGAGAAAACGAGAAACATTTTCTATCCTTGAACTAGATGCTAAAGAACCAAATGGTTTTAATCTGGACGAGGAATTGTTTATGTGAGTGTATTGATGAAGAAATCTGTAGAATTCTCGCGAAACATTTTTTATCTATAGGAGCAACATATGATATTTCAGAATTTTAAACTAAATTATTTTTTTCAATCATAGAACTACGAGTATGGAGATGAGCACTAGCACTTTAGAAAATAATTCAAAAGCACTTTAGGAAATAGGAGTTTAAGAGTGAGATACCCTGGATGTGATAATTGCGGTCAATCAAGGTGGTCAGAGAGCATCAGAGCTTAAAATATTAGTTATGTTATGTTAAAAGGTTTCTAAAGCGCTCAAATACCCTTGGGTGTCTTGGCGCTAGTTGAATGGCAATCAGGTGAGGGCATTAGGTGCTTAGAAATAACTAGGCACCTAAAAATTGAAAAGCCAGGTTTTTATTAGCTTCCTGAAACCCAGCAATATTGGAGCTGCCTTGATGTTTATAGGTAAACTATTCCACAGGACAGGGGCTTCGGTGGTAAAACAACTGCCTCCTCATTTTAATCTCTTAAACCTGGGACAAGGCAATGTCAAGGTATTTTTGGATTGAAGTTCTCTATTTGTAACATACCATGAGAGAGATTTTTTTAAGTAACAGGGACCTAAATCGTGCAAGGCTTTGTAAATAAGGCATAATGCCTTAAATTTGATATGGTTAGGTACAGTCAGCCAATGCAGTTCCTTAATGGCCGATGAAACTGGGTGGAATTTAGGCAGGTTGAAGACAAGCCTGGCTGCCGCATTCTGCACACTCTGAAGCTTTTTCACATGTTGTTTTTGAACTTTGGCAAAAAGACCATTGCAGTAGTCCAATTTCGATAAAATTAATGAAGAGACAACTGTTTTCTGGTGGTTAAAGGGATAAAAGAAAGAATCTTTCTGATAATCCTTAGGGTATTAAAACAGGCCGAAACAACTGAGCTAATGTGTTCATTAAAGCTTAGTTTGTCGTCTATTATTATGCCCAAATTTCTTGCTTATTGTACAGGAGTGGGGAGAGCTCCATCTCTGTTGGCCAGCATGTCGGGTTCCAAAAAGAAGGGTTAGTCCCAAAGAGTATCATCTCGGTTTTCTCAGCATTTAGCTTGAGACAATGCTTTTCGATCCAGCCACTGACTGCTCTCATACAGTTATGAAACTGAGAAGTAGTTGCTTCTTTGTTGTTCGAGGCTGCCACCACAATTTGGTTGTCGTCTGCATAAGACATAGGGGAAAAACCAAAAGATCTAATCAGAGGGGCTAGTTCCGAAACATAAACATTAAAAAGCAGAGGACTCAAAGAAGATCTCTGTGGGACCCCACATGGGAGTGAAAAGAAATCAGAAGAAAAGTTCTCCAACATAACTGAATGATTTCTGTTAGTCAGAAATTATTGGAGTAGAGCCAAGGCTTTGTCGGCAATGCCCAATTTACTGAGACGGTTGAAAAAAGAGTGACATGGTCAACCGTATCAAAGGCTGCCGTCTCTGTACTATGTTCGGCCCTAAAGCTGAACTGAGAAGGATCCAACAGATGATTATCCTGAATAAACTTTGATAATTGTGTGTTTATCAGTTTTTCCACAAGTAGGGCCGGAAAAGGTAACCTGGAGATGAGTTGAATTGGCTGGATTATCTATGTTTGTTTTCTTTAAGAGTGGTAGGAAGAAGCCCTTTTCCAAAGATCAGGAAAGATACCTGTGCTGAACATCTCATTAAAGATGTCTGGTAAAGGTGTTGCGATTGGAACTGAAATTTGTTTTAATACAGAAGGAGGGCATGGGTCAAATGGTGATCCTGACTAAGTGGAAATAATTAACTTTGAGTCTTCATCCGAAGTGGGACTGTGAATTGTTTAAGGTTGGCAGAAGAACTAGTATTATTTAGGGATCACTGAAATAATATCGAATACAAAAATATAGAATACAAAAATATCGAATTCCTATCTACAAACAGGTAAGTACAAAAATATCGAATCAAAAATACCGTTTTAAAAAATATAGTTAGTCAAAATATCATTTTTTTTTAAATGTCTTAAAAGTAATTTAAAATTAATGAAATAATAAATATAATTAACTAAAACATACTTAAACATACTTAAATAACCTTACAATTATTAAATAATTAATTTAAGTTAGAAAAAATAATACAAATTTAGTGAGTGCAACAGTAGGGAAAGCGTTGGATAGCGTAGGGGTAAAAATGACTAATCCCACTCCAGTGAGTGCAACAGTAGGGAAGCGTTGGATAGCGTAGGGGTAAAAATTACTATTCCCACTCCAGAGAGTGCAACAGTAGGGAAAGCGTTGGATAGCGTAGGGGTAAAAATTACTATTCCCACTCCGGAGAGTGCAACAGTAGGGAAAGCGTTGGATAGCGTAGGGGTTAACATTACTATTCCCACTCCAGAAGAGTACAACAGTAGGGAAAGCGTTGAATAGCGTAGGGGTAAAAATTACTATTCCCACTCCAGTGAGTGCAACAGTAGGGAAAGCCTTGGATAGCAGGAGGGTAAAAATTACTATTCCCACTCAAGAGGGTGCAACAGTAGTTAAAGCGTTGGATAGAGTAGGGGTAACAATTACTATTCCCACTCCAGAGAGTGCAACAGTAGCAAAAGCGTTGGATAGCGTAGGGGTAAAAATTACTATTCCCACTCCAGAGAGTGCAACAGTAGGGAAAGCGTTGGATAGGGTAGGGGTAAAAAATACTATTCCAACTCCAGAGAGTGCAACAGTAGGGAAAGCATTGGATAGCGTAGGGGTAAAAATTACTATTCCCACTCCAGAGAGTGCAACAGTAGGGAAAGTGTTGGATAGCCTATGGGTAAAAATTACTATTCCCACTCTAGTGAGTTTAAGAGTAGGGAAAGTAAAGATTTAATATATTAATAAAAACAAATTAAATAGCAATACCAATTAAAAATTAATTACCAAATGTAATATAATGTAATAATTAATCAATAAAAAATACAAATAAATATTATATATTAGAATTAATGACCTAATAATACAAATTAATTACCAGTTAACAATTCATTAACAATAAATTAAAAATCAATACCAATAAATACATTAAAATGATTTACTTAATTACAATTAAATTACTTCCCACCCTACTCCCCTATAAACCCACAACCCGCTACGGAAAATAAATTAATAAAATTAACATAATTATCAATTAATCGATACATCGTTACCGAAGGTAAGTAACTCGAACATATGATAGAGACTACTAGCCGCAGATTCCTTCACGTATAATAGATATCCTAGCAATACCCCCTGGGAAGGAGGGTCTGCGAAAAGACCCCCACCAGCCAATACAGAACAGAGAGCCCCACAGGGGACCAGATCTGGGTACCAGGAAGAACCTTCTCCACGCCAGGCAAGGGGAACCCCCACAAGCAGAACCCCACTGACCTCAAGGGAATGTAGGAAGGAAAGAAGGCTGAAGAGGCTCGTGCACGCACAGCAGAGGAACCAAAGGCAAGGGCGGAGAGGCTGAAGCATCCCACTCCCCCACAAGGCAACATAACGTCCGCTCAAGAAGAAAACAGGAAAGCGGAAGAAGAACAGCCGAGGCCCCAGGAAGGCCGAGTAGGCAACGCCTGGCAAGGGAGAAAACAGAAGCGTCCCAGACCTCAGGACAGGAGCGGGGAAAGGAGGAGATGCCCGGGCCACCACTACGAGTGGCCGCACACATGACCTCAAGGAGCAAAAGCAACCTACACAACCGCCAAGGAGAACAGGCACCCAAAGGCGACCCTTCAGCAGAGCGCAAGCCATATGACCAAGGGTACAATAAGCCCCAAACTTGGGAACCCTTTGTGGCAGAACTTCTGCAGCGTAGGAAAAAACAAAAGAGCCACAGGGAAAAAAACACCCCCGCAAAAGGCTTCACAAGCAGCCCAATCAAGCAGAAGGCACCAGGAGATGCCAGTGCAGAAGATGCTGAGGCACCGGATCCCCTGAGGCAGGACGACTCCAAGCCCCCGTCAATGAAGAAAGGAGTGAACCTTCAAATAGAAGCAATAGTTCCCTCCTCCCAGAGCCCTGGTGGAGGACCTCCAGTAGATGGTCCGTTGGAAAGTGAGCCACCGGGTCACCCATACGCAGGATGCCCACAGCCGTGGACACCGCGTGAGCGAAGGCCGCACCCGCCTCTGTAGGGCCCCGCGGCGGGGAAAGCAGCTCCTCCGTGGGCGACGGCTGCAAACTAAGGCGGCCGTCCTCGAGGCCAAGCGGGGCGGGCAAATGCCAGACCTGGAAGTCAGAATGAGCCGACGAAGAGGGACCTGCCGCTCTTCAGACGAACACCTCTGCCTCAGGAAGGGTGGAGAGCTGCCCTTCAACGCCGGTGAAAAACACCACACGGCGGCCCGTCTCCGGAGAGAAAGACACCAAAAAACAGGCTGCCTCTGGAGAAGAAGGAGCATCCGAAGACAAATCCGCGGCACGACCCCTGCAAGGTGAGAGGTCTGCCGACGGCCCAGAATGGGAAGGAGAGGGAGATGCCAGAAAGGCCTGCAAAGCCGCCGCGTATGTCTCCATTTGGACTCTCGACGCCCCCACACCGGGGAAAGGTGGATAGGACGACACGCGGGGTCGCATCAATCTTGGAGAGTCCACGCCTCGGGTAGACCGGAAACCAGCCCCAGGGGACAAACTCCGACAGCCAAGGGGAGTGACGCTCACGTGACATCAGAGAAGGGCAAGGAAAACAACCACGCCCGAACCTGAAGCCATGCGCTGAAGCAGACCGAGGAGAGGACGTCGACCTGGAGAGACGCGCCGAAAGAAGTTTCATGCAGAACTCCGGCCGCAACTTCGGCTTCAACTGTTGACAGGCCTCGCAGTCAATAGTGCTGTGATCCTCCCCCAAACATCACATACAAATGAGGTGCGGGTCCGTCACCGACATAAGACGCCCACAAAACGTACAAGTTTTGAAGCCCGAAGGCATTTGCACACTGTTCCACCAAAAGGATGGAGAAAAAAGGAGCCCGAAACAGGCCCTTAGGAAGGATCCGTGTTGCACGCGGAAAAGGAAAAAAATTGACGTAGGTGCGCCAGGGCGGGTCTTATGTGACCTCGCTGACGTCATGTCCACGGAAGACGCCTGGGCGGAGTCGCCTGATGTTGCCCCGTCCCCGGCGCGCAGGGATACGGGGGCAAAAAAGTTTCCGAATCCAGTCTCACGCCTGGGAAAAATTCTACGTGAGGGAATCTGCGGCTAGTAGTCTCTATCAGATATAAAGTCACCTTTCTGGAGGAGTGGAAGCAGTTGTTGAAGTGTGACCATGTGGAAGTGTTATGATAATATGTGTAGGTTTAAAGGCCTGAGATCTGAAATTTGTCATAGAGAACCGTTCTTTTTAGAATTAGGAAATAAAGAGAATATACCCATGACCCTTCATGTTGTATTGAACTGGTTCTATAGCTCTTTTTGTTAAAAGGGCATGTACGTCCTGTTTAAGCAGTTGCTGGTACTCTAGAGAGAGTCTGTGAGTGCGTGGTGGGATATTGGGAGAATTGCTGGTGAGCTCCAGGCAATAACCATGCCGGGTAATGTCCAACACCCACTTATCTGATGTTATTGCTGACCAAGTGGGAAGAAACTGTTGCAGACGTCCTCTGACTGGTGTGAAATAGTTGGGGAAAATTGTTATGGAGTCACTGCTTGTTGGGAGATGAGGAGGTACGAGTTGGTGTGCCTCTACCTCTACCTTAGAGATGTTGCCTCTATAGCCACTGCTGTAAAATCCTGTAGAGGGGGGGGATTGAGTTTGGGGTCTGTATGAAGATGCAGAGGCATCTGTGGAGGCAGTTTTTAAACCTCCCCTGTAGAATGAGCGATGAAAGGAACTTCTATTAGAGGGTGTCTGAAGTGCTCCCATAGATTAAGTCACTTCAGTATCCTTTTTCATCTACTCTATTGTTTCGTCCACTTGTGATGCGAAAAGATGTTCGTTATCAAAAGGAGCATTTAATATTGTTTGTTGTACTTCTGGTTTAAAACCAGAGATACGAAGCCATGCATGTCTTCTGAGGAGAATGCTGGTGTTAACTCCTCTGGCTGCAGTATCAGCAGAATATAGGGCACACCTGATGGACGAGTTGGAGGTTTATTTCCCCTTCTGCATTAATTCTTGTCCTTTTTTCCTGTGCACTTCTGGGAGGTATTGGATTAATTCTTCTATTTCTTCCCAGTGGGCTCCATCATACCTGTCCAGTGATTGGCCTATTGTGCAGCTACTATGGCATCTATCAATATAGATTCATTGTCTGGAGGTGGTGCATCAGCAAATTTTTATGAATTTGCTCTTTTATGAGCATTAGACACTACTGAAAAATTGGTGTAGGCAGACCTCTAATAAAAATTGGGTAAGAAGGTAGGGTGATTGTATTTTTTGTCAGCTCTAGGTGTTACAATGCGTGCTTGTGCAGGGTCCTGAGTAATATCCTCTGTATGACGCATCATGCCTTTTAACATTAGGAGAAAATGTGAAGTTTTATGTGTAGCCCCCAATGTTTCAAATTGAAAGTCTTCTTCTACGGCTTCTCTATATAAGGTGACCCCATGGTATGCAGTTCCCCTGGCTATTTATTCCCGATTTGAGGTGCTGTCCTCAGGAAGTGAGGGTTCTGCAGGGTAGAGATCAGGATCTGTGTCTCCTGGACGTTCTACATTGTAGTCATGCCATGGATCTAGTGGTGCTGCATAGGTGTCATCCCCTACATCAGCATCAGTGTCTGTGTGAGGGAAACCCTGAAGTGTAATGTTCACAGGGTTTTCTGGTGAATAAGGTATAAATGGTACAGGTGAAAATGGTGGTGGAGGGGAATGAGGAATAGGGAGGAATGATCTGGCAGCAATGCCCTTTTTCTTTTTAAGGGAATTGTATATGCATTGTCCTCTAGAAAAGTCTTCCTTTTGGAGGATGGTGGAGCGCAGGTTTTGTTATGATGTGCCTAGTCTCTGGATGAATATAGTTTTTTTTCTGTTTAGGATCCAGTCTTTCTTGCATTGTTTCAAGGATTTGCTCTGAAAGCGTTGTATGAGCAGATTTATGTTTCGGTGCCGAAATCTTTGGAGCTTAACCAGGCCTCTCTTTTTTGTCCTTCAGAACCAAAGGTTTCAGGGCAAAGGTGGAGTCTCGTCTCGACATAAAGTAGGAAGGCTTTGGTTGTGCTTTCGGTTTCGAGCAGGAGGGCGGAGCATTTTAAGCAGAATCTCGGTGCCTACCATGGTCAGACAGCAGTGGTGGCCCGGAATCCTTATGTGTGGTTGAAGCAGGTTTTTGTATGGGAAAAGGGGTTTGGGTACTCACGGCATCTTGACCAACTGAAATATTGTAGAACTCCAGTTCAATTTTGAGTTTGGAATCGGAGTCTTGACCAGAGAAAGTCTCTCCCTCTTCAGCTGCTGACGCTTCCATTTCTTCCTGTTTATTATCTTGTTCTCAAAAGATATCGGGAGTGTCTGCAATGCTCTGCCTCTGCATCTCTTTTAGTCGAGCCAGACGGTCACGCAAGGTCTTCTTGGATCGAAACGACCGACAGGTATCACTATCTTCTCTGTGCTTTGGGAAGATACACAGATTACTGGCCTAGTTTAGGTCGGAATACTGGTGCTGAAAGCGGCACTGAGGGCAGAACTGAAACGGAGTCCATTCCATCAGCGTATTAATCGATGCATCTGTTGTCGAGTGGAAGATTAGTGGAAAGGGCTAGGCACGAAGTCCCCAGTTGGAGTGTTCCAAACCGATTAAGGAAAGTTTTTCGACTACCCACATGCGAGGGATAGCAAAATGTGTGTAAAATATTATGGACAAGGGTAGAGTGGATTGTGCACTGAAGGGATCCCGAAAAACGGTCTCAAACTGGAACGCCGCAATACACATCCAAACCTGATGGCAGAAAGAAAACATTCTAACAATGGAGCTGATACCCATGTGCACTATCACTTAAAGGAGGAGTCACCTTACCTTGTGACACAAAAAGACTTCTTCGAAGAAAAACAACTTGCAAACATCCGAACCCAACACTAGATTGCAGGAGCATACAAAGCATGTGTATCTACAGCACACATGCCTTGAACATGCTTTATTCCTGCCCACAACCAGCAGTTGACAGAATTCTACTGTCATCTAAACTGTGCTCACCAGACACCAGCTGCTGGCCAGAAAACAATTTTCAGAGAAGCTATCAGCCCCAGTCACTGACAGTAGACCAGAACCCTCTTTTCATAAAAGCTGACAGCCTCAGACACCCTACAGCAACGCAGAACCCACTGTCTAACTGACAGCATCAGACACCAGCACCAAGTCAAAGCCCCAGTGTCAAAGATAGTGACAGCCTCAGTCACAGGTGCCCGGCCACAAAGCTGGTTTTATTAAAACTGAAGGCCCACATACTGGTATTGCCAACTAGCTCCATTTTGTCAAGACTATGTTTCTAGTCCTGGTTACTTCTTGTACAAAACATCGTTCTCAGATAGATCAGTCCAACATATTCAATCGCGCCTTCTCCTAGCACACATTAGGAGGTCAAATGAAAGTCTAGAAACATGGTGTCCTAATAATAAAAATTAAGCTGGATGGCAACCATACCTAGAAATAAATATTGGACAGAACTAAGGTCCTCTAGATCATGTAAAGTGTTCTTCTCAAAGTACATAGATACTGCTTCTTTATTGGCTGTTTCCACTGGTGCCACACAAACTAACCTGTTGGCATCCTCCTCCCTGCCCTCACATTTGTAGAGCGGCACCACAGGTGTACTTCCTGACGTTTTTCTGTCTTTAGTACCCTATAAGGCATCTCACCAGGCTCCGCAGCCATATATAACCCATGCTCTGTAAAGCAGGGCTAACTGGCTAATACTCCACATGCGCCTTGTCTGAAGCCTATCATTGCTACGTTGTTGTGTGTAAATTTGAAGAAAGCACTGATAAACAATCCTATTTTTCAAATGCATTCCTTCAACTCACTTTGTGTTCAAAATGCAAACTGTGTACTTCCTTCTTTCACTAACTTCCTTTCTCTTCTAACTTACAAAGGTTAGGCGTTTTCTCCTCCGTGTTTAACTGTGCCGTTTTGACATCTTTGGGATTCTCAATGGCTTTCTAAAGATACATCTTTTTTCTGATGGCCCCAGGTGTGTGAGGAAGGCGAACCTATGTCCCCTTTCAGAGAGACTGTCATCAAACAAAAACACAAGTGAAGCAGAATACCTTACCTTTTTTCCTCATGGCCTCTTCCATTTCTGGGTTTCTGGTCACCATGACAACTTTGACCATAAGGTTGTTTCCACCCTGTCGGATCATGTTCACCACCTGTCGATGTCCCACCTTCACCACATTCTGCCCGTTTACCTAGAAAGGAAGAGCATTGATGCTGAGGCATGCTGTGCTGTTGTAGTACTTTTTCTTCCAAACATCATGAACATTTCTTTCAGAAATACCCACCTGACTCTTTCTCGTCTCAATGGGAGGACATCCATTTGGGAGTGATATATCTCCTCTATAAGAACCTCCCTTCCCAAACTCATAAGTGCTTCTACCACTGTTTAGTTCACTGCAATGACATAGTGCGCTTTCCTTTACCAGAGCCTGCATTTCTCATCACCTTTGCAAAATCAACATACACCCGCCCTACCCCTCATCATCCATCCCAGTATTTGCTCCCCAATTTACCATTTTGAAATTCTTCTTCTTGGTTTGATAACATGAGGTACCACCTTCCACAGGGGTAGCTTCCAGTTCCTAAGCATACCATTGATTATTCCCCGATGCTTGCTGTATAATGTTTATGAGCCATGAAATGCGCCAGATTTACTATTGTATCTCTTGTGTATTGCTTGCAGATTCATGTGGCAAATGTTTGTACCAACACTAAAATGTCGAAAACCCAATAAAATGTTTAAAAGAAAAAAATGAGAGGACATCCACTTTTGACAACTTAACCATCTTCAGAAATAGGGTGTTCGTATTGTCGTTCCTCTTGCCCTTAGATTCGCCATTCCCTCTGGTCACAGACATGTTTACCCTCTGAGACAGAGTTATCTCTGACCTCAAAACAGGCCCTAATGTAGAGAACAAAGGTGAGGCTTTCCAACAACACTAAATGGAATTCTCAAAAGCCACCAAGAACATCAAAAATGGACTTCCACACAGTTACAGAAACTTTACAAGAAATCAAAACTCATGTGTATCCATGGCTTCAGACTTTGTCTAAATTGTTGGTTTTTTTTTGGCCCATGGTCAAAACATGCTGACGGAATAAAAATGTGTGCACTGGATATGCAAGCCTGCTTCGTTTTACAGTTCTGCTAATGTCGGGTCGAAAGGGTATAGCATACTGAAAAGGTAAAAAATCCAGAGCTGATAAAGTCAAGCCTGTATCGCTCACATCTCAATATTATTGGACATGTATGACTACATTAAGTTGATCGTAGAGGTTTTTGGGAAGATACATTATTTTTTTGGCTTAAACGTACATTTTATAGCATTCAGGAAGTTGCTACCACCTACTACGGAATACTGGCTGGAGGAAACGTAAGTCACCTTCCCTAGACTCGTGGGAAGGGCTTTCAATTGCCTAAATGTTAAATGTTTGCTATGCACAGAAACTGTTTTACTCTGTTGGAATACAATTTTGGATCATTAAAATGAATCTCTGTGTCCTAGTTTCCTGGCAAAAGATATTATAAGAGAGCCTAATGCTGGCCCTGAAATATGAAATACACAGTGCAACAAAGGCAAGATGTTTTTCTACCCTGCTATCCCAATAAAAAAAATCTCTAATCATCACCTTTAGTAATTTGGGCAATCACCTCTAGTTAACAAGGGCCAGACCACATGGGATTTTTGCAAAAGTGGGAGTTGGATGCTCAGCTGTTTAGGCAGATCAGGTACAATTGGTGGCCATCAAGGTAACAAGGGTGCTGAACATTATCGAGCTTCCCCACATGTCACCCATGTGTAGACCTCAGAATCAAGAACGTGTGGACTCACATGCATTAGATTGTGCAATTAAAAACACTGACCAATGGTGCTGCTTGAATTCTGGGGAGACCAGAAACCACTGAAGATCCCAGATCCACCACCACAGATTCATCTTGATTCTGATGACATGGTCTCAGTACTCCAGCCACAGCTGGGTCAAAGCACGCACACTGAGTTCTTATGACAAAACTATCAAACAAAGATCATGAACAGTGTTTGTGTTCCACATTGTTAAACAACCAGATGAGGACTTACTCCATGCTCAGTACTGCTACTGACAATTAGATTTTAGGCATCACATGAAATTCTAACTATTGAACATTTTTCAGCATGAAAATGACTAGGAAGTCTGTTCTGATGTTCGAAATGGTCATCCTGTCACAAACATTACATCTGCCTGGGTCCATTTCTTAGGTGAGGATTTATTTGAGTTTTCTGTTGTAACTTAAATGCCTTATCATAGTACTAAGCCTATTGTGTTCCTTAAAGGCTATGAATGAAGCAGTGATTCAGCCTCTTTTCCAGGCACAACCCTTGCGGGAGTTTAACTACAGTGCACTCCACTCGGGAAAGAGGCACAGAGGGAGACTGGCTACCTTTGATTTGAAATGGGGATCTATGGAAGACAAATAGGAGGTTTCAGTCACCTGCAACCTACAACAAAAGATAATCATAGGGTGATGTGATACACTGAGCACACGTCATCTGGTACTTTGATGTTTGCCAGTCATGGCTCATGAAGTGGACTTTTGTGAAATAAGCCATGGAGATGGAGACATAGGTAGGTGTGGACCTTTCAGAGGAAATAGTCTAGTAAGCCCTAAGAATGCTCTTGAGTACACTCTCCCGAAGGATCTAAGATAGAAAAAGCGAGCACCAGTGGCTAAAGCAGGCACTGAAGTTTCTCGTGCCACTTTACTTAATATAACACAGCTCTCTTCCACTTGAAACGTGATCAAGGATAACAAGAAGATAGAAGATGTCAGATGCCAAGTGTTACCTGTTAGCTGTTAAAGTTGTATTGATGATTATTCAATGTCTACAAAAAGTGAGTAGTGGAACTTTAAAAGCTAAACCAATGCTAAATATGCATTTTTTATTTACAGCGCTTTGTTTGGGGGAAAATATATTTATACCTATAAGACAAAAAGTTCAAAAAGGCAATTTTGCCTCTGAATTTATACACTATGTTTTAATTGAAAGACACTTAACTAGGAGCATGAATTATTAATAATAAATAGTAAACACTAAAATCGATCAGGCACCCACACACCTACCTAGAAAAATCCCTACTCACACAACCATGCACAACTTCCTACAGGTATGCACAATGACACACATCTAAATATTCAGACCATACAGACTACATGTTTGGACAGACTGCCAGACCTAAACAAGAACCACAGCCACACCAACAGACAAACAAGTTACTTACCTTTGGTAATGCTTTTCCTGGTGGATACAGTATCTGCCTGTGGATTCCTCACCTTATGAATATCCCCTGCGCCAGCATTCCGCTGAAATTTTTCCCAGCTCTCCACGCCGACGAGGTCGTCACAATGCCATGGCTTCGCACGTGGCTCTGCATGACGTCACCGGAGCCGTAAGAGGACCACGTCGGCGTGATGATGTCGGTTCCACCCATTTTTTCCGTGCCACCGAGGAAAAACGGGTGGACCGACCATAGAGACAATGCATACATAGTACACAGAATTCACAGAAATACACTCAGCGTAAATTGGAATAAGAAAGCAAAGAAAGCTCACCTCTCAAATAAGTCCACCTATAGACAATTAGAGTTAAAAAAGTATGACTACAGGAGAGGAGCCAAGCCGGCGTCCAAGATGGCCGCTTAGGGACTCGGCTCTGCTGACCTCCCTCTCCTGCCACAATATCGTGCCATCCATCCTGGGCCTGAACCCTACTCCCGCAACCGGTAGCAGAAGCGACACGCGTGAGTGTTGCTCCGAGCAGCCCCCGAGGTCCGGCGGCGGAGATACACCGTCGGAAAGACTGAGGCCTGTTCAAGCCTGGAAGCCGGGTGCCTCGAGTGACGGTGCGGCCGCCTAGCAGTGAGTAAACATTGGATGCCATGGGCCGGGAAGAGCCGGCCCGATCCGGTTGGAAGGAGCAATTGGCCCGAGGCACTTGGCGGGCCTCACAGCTTGGGCACAGTGGCGGAGCCGTAAAGGAGGGGCACGGGCACTGAGGGAAGCGCCCGGAGTGCCTGAGATTTTCTGAGTGGGGGCCCGGAGACGTTAGCCGCTCCAGAGGTCGCCTGGTGTGGACTGCGACCTGGCCGCAAGGGTCCGGCTGGCGTGTTGGATGTGATGCACCCTGGACAAATCGAGCTTGACCTGAGCTTAAAGGAGAACTGGAACAAGCCTGGGGGAGCGCGCGTTGGCCGTCGCGGTGGCCCGGCCTGGAGGATCCTGAGATAGGTGCGGCCCGGAGAAAAGTGCTGGCTGCGGTGCCTGGGGAGGCACACAGGTGACGGGGGAGTGCTAAGGCCTTACAGAAGAGAATCTTGGCGAGGCTGACCTGAGGGGGGGAACCCCTTAAATCATCTTGTGTTGCCAGGAGCAGAAATTGGTCACCGGGGTTCCCTTCGAAACGCACACTGTGTGGGAGATACCTGAGAGACGGTAGTAGCGGCCTGGAAGAGGTGTGCGGTGTTGCTGGACATATTCTCATGTGTGGTAAGGAGTTACTCAGGGGAGTTTCTGTGACGCCGGCCAAAACTTTATGGAGATCCTAGAGAGCAAGGTATTTGCTCAGTGGTGCGGAGGACCTGGCCAGTGGGGGGAACCCACTGCGTCGGTGTCGGCCAGATACTTGGACTGGAGGGGAAACTTTAAAGGAGACGATGAGCCCCTGGACAGCTAAACACTTCCCCGGGAGCTGAGGAGTGTGCGAGAGCGGGGCAAAGTTGGGAGACGGCCCGTCGTTGAACATCGGAAGTGGGCAGAGGAGCAAAAACCTTGACTACAGGTGTGGAGAGGAGACGTAGGGGATAATACAGTGAGATGGCGACAAAAACCGACCTGGATAAGTCCCAGCCCCGGTCCTCTAAGGGTGCCAGAAACATCCAATCCAACAAACTGGATCGCTACACTCTGCCTAAGGGGTCTCCGGTGGAATCGGAAAGGGCCCCAGCGGGGGGGTAGAGACCGCTCTTGCCAGGGATGAGCCAACACTGACGGATCTCATGGCGGCTATCACCGGAGTTCAGTCATCCCTGGGCCAGAAGATGGAGGCCCTGGACAATAAACTTGACACCGTCACAATTGAGGTGGGGCTGATAAGAGCAGACTTCACAAAGGCAAGTGAGAAGGTCAAAACACTGGAACTCAAGAAAGCCAGCCTAATAGACGATGTGAACCTGATGCAACAAGAGGTGCGTGATCTCAAGGCCTCAAGAGTTCTCACAGATCGCAAGCTGGATGATTATGAAGGAAGGGCAGGGCGTAACAACGTTCGTATACTGGGGGTGCCAGAGAAGTCGGAAGGCCAAACACCGGACCTGTTTGTTGAAAACCCTATTCTTAATCACCTCAAACCTAAAGGTCTTAGTAATTTCTTCACGGTTGAGCGTGCTCACAGAGTCCCGGGGGGTAGACCCAGACCGGGGACGCCCCCCCGTCCTATGATCGCAAGGGTTCTGAACTTTCGGGACAGAGATGTGATCCTCCAGGCGGCTCGAGCTGGGGCTCCGGTGAGATTTGAAAATGTGACTCTCTCCTTCTTCCCGGACTTTACCCAAACGGTACAAAAGCAACGTCAGGTCATCTTGTCGGTGAAGAAGAGACTGAGAGAGAAGGGAATAAAATATGCCCGCCTCCGGGTGGAACTAAACGGAAAGGCCTGTTTTTTTGACAATCCTGAGGTGGTGGCGGATTGGTTGGATAATACCCACATGCCAGACGCAGAGAGCCAGGACCGAGGAGAGGCGGATGAACAATAAATTGGTGCAACATGGTGACTGAATGGGCTTAGATTGTAGTTAATTGTTGCGGGAGTTGGGGCGGGTACGTAATGGATCTCCTGACCTGTTGAGTTCAGAAGATATCTCGGTGGATTGATATGTACAGGGGTAGCAATGGTGGGACAGGGGAGGAGGGGGGTGGCGGGCTTGTTTGGGGGCCCTCCTCTATTTTCTACTTTAGTTAGCTGTAGAGTAGGTTGGGGGAGACAGGCACACTGCTAGTTGGGGATGAGCGTTAGCTACATGCAGGGGTGCAGGGTGGGGGGACGTAAATGGCGATCTGGAAATCTAGGTTTTCCTACATACGCTATTCTGGCAGTATTCTCATCGTCTTCCTCTTCAGGATCAGAGATACTTTCTTTCTCGCTTACTTGTGCTGCTTTACGCTGTTCGTGTATCTTTATTATCTCTCTACGAATTTTCTTGTACATACTTTCCATGGCACTAATGGTATTGTGCTTTCCTTCGGCTATATTATCACTCCACTTTGTTAGAGTTTTCATTTCTTCCGGGTCTTTAGACGGGTAATCTTGTTCTCTTATTAGACAGTTAATTAAGAACTTTAATATCATGCGCTGAATCTCGGCTTTCCTTTGAGACATGGCATCACTAATACTTTGTGGGTCATCCCCTGTACGGATGAAACGATATATCCTGTCTAGATCTTCTTTCATATTTGGTAGGGTGACTAGATACTCGGTCACCCTCCTTACGCGTACGGAATATAAAACCATATTAAATTCGCCTGGAACTGGGTCATAGACACATTCGCCAAGGGTTTGCCTGATTTCTGCAACAGACTTATTACTCTTAGGAGTACGCTGTGATGCTTGAGCATGTAATTCGAGTGCTGATAAACGCTTGTGTGGCGGCGGGGTTTGAGGAAGACTTCCTCCTGCGGCCACTAAACTAGAATCATCAACTGATGCTTTTCGTCCTGGCAGGGTCGGTAATTGTAACGTGGGCTGGACTTGTATGGCGGGCTGACCCGGGGGGGCTGTTAAGGGCACCCCGGTATCTGGGGGAGCAGGAATTACCTGGTTTACAGGGACGGGCGGAGTGCGGACAGGATTTGCATATTCTGGGACTGTGTCGTCCAGATAGGACGAAATAAAAATATCAGCTGCGGTAGGCTTGTGACGTAGCTTGGTCGGAACTAATGGTGGCGGAAAATTACTGGATGCCTCCGGGGTCGCTTTTGGCAAGCCCTCGGCAAGAAGAGGATACATACCCTTAATAAGGGCATGCCTCTGTCTGTCTGACTGTTCGGCTTTGACTTGTTCACCTATCTCGATTAATTCTTTTTCTTGGGCTCGCTCTAAGGATTCTCTACTTAATTCTGACTTTCTGATTTCTTTTTCAGTTCTTTTATGAGCTTCTTTGCGCCATAACTCGATGGCATCTTTCTGTGACTGTCTGGCTTTCTTTTTCCATAATGCTTCTTCTACTCGCATGATGCATTCGGCATCCCATGTACCCGATACGGGCCATCTATACTTTTCTTCTAACTGTTTGGTATACTCTACCCATAAATCTAGATACAATATGGCACTTATGCCATGTTTCTGATACATAAAGTGACCTGGACTGTCCCTAGGCGGGACGGGAACTGCTGCTTCCAGCAGACCCTTTCTAGTTTTTAACTGACGTAACTTGGAAAATATGGGCATGACTGAACTGTAATCTAGACACAATACAATACACAATAAACACGATACTTATACCCCATTCATACCACGACATTGAAATACATGAAAAACATTTAAAATAACAGTTCGAACAGAATACTACCGGGAATACGGAACACAGAATACATGAATTTTCTCGAGAACAGAACTGACTAGAACAGAAACTAGATGCACTGCTGAAACAGTACGAAACTTACCGGTCTCTTAAAGAGACACGTCAGGACCCGTATCCACCGAAGTGGACACTTCGTTTGTGGGACTGTGTACCACCAACCCACAGACCAGAGTCAATTAGATTGACCCTGTCTAGATACCACCCCAGTAACGGTACTCACCGGGCAGCAAGAACGGAAGGCCTCGGACTGGACTGCACTGCTACGACGACGGACGACGAACTTCGGACCTCGGACTTCAGTTACGGGTGGACCTCCGGATACCTCGGACCTTGGACTCTTGGCTTGGGCTCTGGTCGGGACTCGCCGCGTTCCTCCACCGTCTCGTCTGGATGCTGGACCGCCTCCTCCGTCTCCTCCGTGGGCCTGAGAGATACTTGAGCAGAAATATCTGCCACTGCGCAGAAGAGTTCCGTCACGACTGCAGAGGGTCAGGGGGTCGGCGTGGCTTCACCGACGCGTGGGGAAAGGGCAAGTCCCTGTTCGGGCGCCATTATGTGGTATATAAATAAATAATACCGGATCTATTTTTGAATGAATGAATGAATAACAGATAGCTCAATAAAATAAGAGTCAAGATTCGAGGTAGTGGGAGTTTTGCAGGTTTATTACAGCATAAAGGACAGGGACAGGACAACCTGCATAGGAACAGAATGGCAAGGACTAGCATGGCCCGGCAGCTGCCGGGGACAGGATCTGGAATGGCTAGCTCTAACATTTAATAACATTACATGAGCATATATACATAACGCAAACACATAGCATTACATTGCAATGGGCGTAGCAGTGGGTGGAGCAGTAGGTGTGACGTGTAGCAGTCGCGAAAGATAACGGTACAAAGGAGGTGTAACAGGGCGTATACATAGACATGTGATGCAAACGTAATAGAATATGTCATGAAATGGGCGGAAACATTGGAGGGGGCTACCTAAGGAGCCGGGACCTCTAACCTAATGGTGCGCGCAAACTGACAATGACGTGTTACTAGGAGAAGCTGGGGGCTATGAACTCTGTGCTAGGAGCAGAGACTAAAGTCTGGAGGGTCGGAGCGACATGTACCTAGACCCTATCTGGTATCTAATGTTTAGGGAACATGTTGATATAAACTAGAAGTCATGAGGGGAGAAGCTAACTGACTCTAAGGCTAAAGCATGCATTTATTCTACATGTAGTACGTGATGAAGAATATTAAATGACCATTAAATCCAGTATTTCTCTTACATGGAGCCGAATAGGCTAGACAATGACGGAAACTATTGATGCAGTTCAGTAGCTTAGGAATGCAGAGAAGGAGGACTAAACTGATAGCTGGAATCATAACATAGTCTTGGCAGACTCGGAGGCAGAGCCAAGCTGCACCGGGCACTGCGAGGCAGGAAGTAAGTGAAGGGTCGAGGATACAGGTGGGGGCTGTATCGCTCCTCAGCGAGGCTTCAGGAGACAGGGGCTGAATCTGATGTCCGGGCCCTGTTGAGGCCTAGAAACGGGACTTTATAATGAAATAACGTGCACACTAAGAAACGTGGCAACATAACTTTACATAGGCCTGACACTCATATTACTCATGAGGACTAGGAAATGGCATATCAGAGGTGGACACAACTATAATTGCGTCTTGAATCGGACATGGGGAATAACATATGCATATTGGTCATGCACACATAACATATGATGGATGACTCGTAGGGACACAGAACATGACAAAATTTACTTTTCCACAGGAGGGTTGAGAGTTGAGGGGTGTTTTGTGTTTCTGTTTTCATTATGCAAACGAATATCTGCGATCTGTTTTGCCTTTTTTATTGCATCGGGTGACCTAGACAGAATGCACCATTGTAATGTCTTCTAATAGACAGGGATTAGGGATATCCACGCTCTGCTGGAATGTAAATGGCCTCGGGGATAAGATAAAACGGGGGATGGTGAATCAATTGATCAGGAGACACTCCCCAGATGTGGTGTTGCTTCAAGAGACACACTTGGTCGGAAACCGTTGTATGGCACTCTATAGGGGAGGTTATAAGTTGGTGGCACGCGCCGGATTCACCACGGGATCCAGGGGGGCGGGCATACTGGTGAGAAACTCCTTCCCACTGACTATCCAGACCACCTGGACTGATAAACGAGGTAGATACGTAGGCGTCTCGGGACTCTGGGAGGGTAGAGTTGTAACTGTTTTGTCTGTGTATGTTCCACCAGGTCTGCAGACCGACACCTTTCGAGACCTGTACGCGATGTTTTTAACCCTGCCCGCGGGTATACTGATTCTGGGTGGAAACTTTAACGCTGTGATTGATGGGGAAATAGATAGGCACCCTGCCCGAACTCTGCTGCCGTCCCAGAGGTGGTTGCCCGATTTCATAGAAACAACGGGGCTAGCGATGGGTGGAGGCACTACACAGGAATCCGGATGGAGTGCACTACACACACGCCTCAGCTGCGCACCACTCCCTATCAAGAATAGATTATATCCTAGTACCTGCGTCGCAGGCAGCATGGGGAGGTGCGCTGTTTGGGAAGAGGGATCTCCGATCACTCCCCAATCTGGCTCAGGGTTGAGGTGGGACGGAGAGATATGGGAAGGACAGCCCCCATAATGCATGGCACCTGAGGGACCCTGACACTAAGAAAGATGTGGTACAAGTCACAGAGAGATATTTCCAGGAGAATGTGGGAACAGTTGAATCTGCACAGTCCCTGTGGGAGGCTTACAAGACGGTCATTAGAGGGGAAGTCCTATCGTTAGTCGCTGGGAGGAAGAGAAAGAGCCGGCCGAGTATGGAGGAGGAGGTGTCGAGAGACGCTACCCCAGAGGGTATGCACCGGTTGAGACTCATGCAAACACCCAGAGTAGAGTATACGAACTCGGCGATAAAGCAGGGAAACTGATCGCGTGGTTGGAGAAAGGGGAGTGGGCATCGAGGTTGGTCCCAGAGTTGCAGATATGAGAGTCGAGTAGAGTGACTGATACGCAAGGGATAGTAGAAGAGTTCGCAGCCGATTACAGTTCAGTGCATAAATCCACAGGCATCCAAATGCCTGTACTGTCCGAAGAAGATGGAAAATACCTAGATTCCCTCCTTATAGACAACGAAGTGGCGCAAGCTATTGGGGGGTCCACTCCGGGAAGGCCACCCGCCCAAACGGAATCCCCATTGAGCTGTATAAATTTAATGCCAATAAGTTAGCACCTTTTTTCCGTGCCATGTATGTCGAGAGCAAGGAAAAGGGACAGCTCCCCTATGACCAATGAGTGGCAAACATTATAGCCATTCATAAAGAAGGGAAACCTAAGACACTATGCTCTTCCTACCGGCCAATCTCGCTCTTAAACGCCGAGCCCAAGGTGCTGGCAAAACTACTAGCGACCAGATTCGCCAAGGTCATCACCACTCTGAACCACCCAGATCAGTCGGGTTTCATGCCAGGCCAAAATAAGGCTCTAAATCTCCGGAGGTTGCATGGAATTTTGGGAGGCGCTCCTAAGATACACGAACCGGCGGCCTTGGTATCATTAGATGCGACCATGGCTTTGATAGGGTCGAGTGGCCCTATCTTTTTTCGGTTCTGAAGAAGGTGGGTATCGGCCATGAGTTTATAAGTTGGGTCCGTCTCCTGTACACAGATCCTCTTGCTAGAGTGGTGGTGAACAACCACAAATCTGCTGCCTTTGCTCTGGGCAGGGGCACAAGACAGGGGTGTCCTTTGTCCCTGCTATTATTTGCTCTGGCACTCGAGCCGCTGGCGGCGTGGGTCCGTTGGGACCGATCGATCAGAGGACTGCGTTGGACACCCGAGTGGGGAGACAAGATCTCGTTGTATGCAGATGATATTCTGCTATATCTCACTTCTCCCAGGGTCTCTTTGATTAACTTTCTTGATGTCCTGGCAGTCTTCGGGGAGTACTCCGGCTTTGCCGTAAACTGGGCGAAGTCGGTGCTCTTTGTCCTCAGCGGAGACGGTCCTTCCGGGTTCCTGTCCACTACAAATTGAATCAGTGGGGTTTCGATGCTTGGGTATATATGTTATCAAGGATCCGAAATTAAGATACGAGAAAAATCTGGGACCCCCTGTGTCTAGGTTCCGCAGAGATGTGGCGAGATGGAGGTCATTGCCGCTCTCCCTTCTGGGTAGGGCGGTGCTGTTTAAAATGATGGCCTTTCCCCGCTTCCTCTATGCGCTTCAGAATTCAATGGATCCGGTACCTTCCGCATACTTCAAGGAAATAGAGTCCCTCCAAAGACAGCTTCTTTGGGAGGGCAGGCCCCGTATCGCTTTCTCCAAGCTCACTCTTCCCTGGTATGATGGGGGGATTGGTTTGTCAGACCTCCGAAAATACTATTGGGCGTCTTAACTCGCGGCGATAAACCACGCTGTCTATGGATCCCCATTGGATCCCGGGTATGCGATGGATCGCGGTCAGATCCCGGGGGAGGGATATAACTAGAGCTTTTTATGCCAGGAATGGCCGGTTTCCCCTTGTCGGGCCACCGGGGCACATGCGGTGCAAGTGTGGCATGCAGCCACCCGACACCTTATATGGGACGGGAAACTAACTCTTGCAACCCCATTGTGGAACTCAGAGAGATTGGGTAGCCTGTGGAAAACAAAGGGATTTGACAAGTGGGACCTCATTGGGATCTCGCAGATTAAGGAAATCTGGGGGAAAGATGAGATCCTCACATTCGACGATCTACAAAGAAAATATCGTCTGCAGGAGAGCAAGTGTTACCGATATTTTCAGGTCAGGCATGCCCTACTGGCGCATATCCCCAGAGGGACCACGCCCTCGGAGGCATCCCCGTTGGAGGACCGGGTACTAGATGGACATCTCCCAGAAAAACTATCTCCTTGATCTACAAGAAACTAATTAATCATATGGGGGACCCATTAGCGACCATTAGGGGGCAGTGGGGAGCGGACGGTCTAGTGTTGGATGATGAGGACTGGAGAGAGGCGGTCTCCTCCCCAAAGGTAGTGGCCGTCCAGATGAGACTCAGGCTGGTCCAATTGAAGATCCTTCACAGAACTTACACTACGGGCCCTCGGCTGGTCCGGATGGGACTGGCGGATAGTGGAGAGTGTCGAAGAGGATGCGGGGAGACCGGAACGTTTATGCACATACTATGGCACTGCCCTGAAATACAGGACTATTGGACCAAAACACACGATAAAATCCGAGAGGTTATGGGGTGGAATTGGCGCTAGAGGCCAGAAGGTGTTTCCTAAATGTATGGGAACCCACAGACCTGAACTCAAATGGGAAACTATGGGTGACCCTGGCGTGCATGATCGCTAAACAAAACATTGCACAGCTATGGGGAGCCAGTCAGGTGCCGCAGATTGGGAAGTGGATGGAGGATTTGGACTGGTGCATGTTCAGGGAGAGGTCTGTGTACGTTGCCAGGGGTTGCCCCAAGAAATGGGGGAAGATCTGGGGTGCTTGGAATGGATGCAGAGGGGATATTTGTACTCCTCCGGTGGTTAATGAAGTATCAGTCCCTTTGATCCCTACAAATGTTATTCTGTGTATTTTATTTTGTAACACAAAAATGTATATTCGATTAATGTGAAGTATGTCTGTCGCCTGGTGCATTATTTCTGTCAATAAAAAGAGTTAAAAAAAAAGTATGACTACATAAAATCATCAAAATATCCAATACCTCTTTTTTAAGGTATAAAACGGCGGACAACTGGGAGGCGGGTGGGTCAATGAGGAATCCACAGGCAGATACTGTATCCACCAGAAAAAGTGTTACCGAAGGTAAGTAACTTGTTCTTCTGATGGATACATCTGCTTGTGGATTCCTCACCTTATGAATAGAATCCCACAGCAGTCCAACCCCCGGAGGAGGGTGTCCACCCTTCTAAACCAAAACGTAGTGCAAAACAGAGCGCGCAAAATGGCCGTCCCTCCTCACCGCGGAATCCAAGCAGTAATGCTTTGCGAAAGTGTGGAGGAAGGCCCAAGTTGCAGCTTTACAGATATCCAACACAGGAACACCCCTGGACAAAGCAGAAGTAGATGATTTAGCCCTGGTGGAATGAGCTCTAATGCCTACAGGAGGCTCCTTACCAGCCGGGGGTAGCATATCTTGGTGCACAAGATGATCCACCTGGCTAAAGTGCGCTTGGGCACTGCCTTGCCCTTCATACGACCAGCATATCCGAAAAAGAGTTGATCATCTTGACGGAAGTCCTTTGTTCTATCCAAATAGGAACTAATCACCCACTTTGGATCCAAACGATGAAGCCTCTACTCCTCCTTGCAAGGGGGAGGATAGAAAGTAGGGAGGGTAATGGATGTCCTAGATGGAAGGGTGTTACCACCTTAGGCAAAAAAGCAGCCCTGGTCCTGAGTACCATCCTTTCAGTATGTATGGTCAGAAAAGGAGTCTTTGAACTCAAAGCCTGAAGCTCACTCACCCTCCTAGCCGGAGTGATAGCCACTTGAAAGACCGTTTTGAATGTTAGTAGTCTCAAAGGACAACTATGCATAGGTTCAAAGGTGGAACCCATTAAAAAAGTTAACACCAGATTTAAACCCCACTGGGGAATAATAAAAGGAGTGGGCAGAAACATGTTAGTAAGCCCCTTAATGAACCTTAAAACTATTGGAGACGTAAAAAGAGAAGGCTGATCAGGAAAACAAAGAAAAGCCGCCAAATATCCTTTTTTACAGTGGCCACAGCACAACCCTGCTGGGCCAAATAAAGAGAAAAACAAAGAACATCAGAAAGACGAGCTTTCTAAGGATCAATAGGCTTCTATCCACACCATTTAACAAATTTAGACCACCTGTAGGAATAGACTGACTTGGTGGAGTGTCGCCTGGCCGATAAAATAACATCCACCACGTCAGGCGGGAGAGAAAAAGAATTCAGGTTGCCCCATTCAATCTCCAGGCATGCAGGTGCAAGCTCTGGAGGTGGGGGTGTAGAACTTGCCCCTCTGACTGCGAGGGATCTACCCTGAGAGGGAGACAAAGCAGAGGGTGCAACGAGAGATGAAGAAGGTCTGTGTACCACACCCTCCTTGGCAATCCGAGGCGATCAATATAACTTGGGACCGGTCATGGCAATTCTTCCTCAGAACCCGAGGAATCAAGGGTATGGGAGGAAGCGCGTAAAGGAGTTGTGAACTCCAACTCAACTGAAACGCATCCCCCAATGCTCCCTGTTAGAAATGGGGTTGCCAATTCTACGGGGGGTAGCATGGAGCAGAGCGGGCAGGCCAAACTCCTGAGGACATGTGTGAAGCATCCACGCAGTACCCACAGACGACACACCAGGCACACTACAAAAGAGACACAACACTGGGTTGGAAGTAAAAGAATAACTCATGTATTGTCTCCAACCTGCAAAGGTAAAACACAGCAAAGCACAGTAATCACAATAGGACGCAAACGGGTGCCAGGGCAATGGATACCAGGGGGATTATTTACAAGGAAAATGGGAAAGGCAAGCAAAAGGTAAGTCCATTAGTGTCCAGCTGAAATAAAAAGAACGAGACCAAATGCATGAAACACCGGGTCAGTATTGCAGGGCCAACACCGGTATTAATCCTTAGCATCACCTTAGTAGTAGGCTGTAAGCGTAAAATAAAACATTAGGTGTAAACACAGCTGACCGGGCATTAGCACCTCCTGCAAAACGGAACATTAAACGCCTAACATCAACATCTGGCACGGGCATGCAACTTTAATATCAGGCCTAGGCAGGCATAATCACATCCACCACGGGGGCCTATACCTTTGGCCGGGAACACCTTAGGCATGAATGAAACATTAGACAGGCATACCCATGAACATAACCAGCCTTGGCACCGGCATCAGGGGTATCAATAACCCTATAGAAAATCCTGGGGGGGGGCTCCTTTCTCAGGGGCCCAGGGGACACAGCAGTAGGCACTACTGGGCCAGGTCAGCAGTTAGTGGGGACATCATCAAAACAGGGCGGTAGGCTTTTACCATCCCCACTGTAGCGTGGCCCTCCTCCTACACGGCAGCCTGACCTCCTGAAGTGGGGCTTCCACTAGCCCTTCCACTAGCCCTGGGACGGTAGGGGGTTCTAGGTGGGTGCAGGGTCCAGCACACAGGCCCAAGTGGCGGTATCCCCTGGCAGCAGGTCCCCTCACATTCCTGTCCCAGCTCTGTCTCTGCACATGGTGGCACATCCCCCTTATTTATATCCCCCTCCCAGACAGTGCCAGCAGCTTCTGGAATTCTCTGGCAAACTGGTTCAAACTGGCTCAGGGGGGGGAGTAGAGCACCCTGGGTGCCAGGCTTTCCCTCCGAAAGCAGGGGTCGCTGGGTACCTAACATCTAGACCGCTAACCTACTGAAGTCAGGTGGCACAATGTACAGCTATGGCATCCATTTTAAAAATAGCTGTTCACCAGGGTACATTTACAAACTCGGGGGAATTGACAAGTGCTCACACCATTGCATGACATTACACATTAACATGGCGTCTCACACCACACATGGCCTATACAGTAACCTTTACCATGGGGGAGACATCCTACATTAGGGGGGCGAAAGGCAAAATATTTTTAGGGGATAAGGGTCAAGTCCAACACTCCCTGCCTCGGAAACTGGAGACTGCAGAAAGACGGGCAGTGCATGTTCTCGAGAGTGGCAAACAGGTCCACCCCAGGAGTTCCCCACGTCTGGAAGATGTGTTGAACTACCTCCGGATGAAGCCTCCACTCGTGGTCGGTGGAGAACTGTCGACGTTCAGCACTCCCGCCAGATGATTTGCCATCAAGTAAATCTAATGGTCCTGGGCCCCGGACCAGAGACGCAACGCCTCTCTGCAAAGACGGTACGACCCTACTTCTCCCTGCTTGTTGACATACCACATCGTGGCAGTGTTGTCTGTCAGGACTTGAACCGACTGACTGTGAAGGGAAGGGAGAAAGACCTTGAGCACAAAACGTATTGCCTGCAATTCCAGAAGAATGATATGAAGCAATCTTTCCTCCAGAGACCAAAGACCCTTGATCTCCAGATCCCCCAGATGAGCACCCCACCCAAGGGTAGAGGCATCCATTATCACTGTGGTCACCGATGGAGGAAGGTGGAAGGGCTTCCATTGAGACAGATTGCCCTCTACGCTCCATCAAGACAGATCGGGTGCAGCTTCTCTGGAGATCCTTACAGACTCCCTGAGATCTCCATTGTGCTGATACCACTGCCTTTTATTTTTTTTTAATTTTTTTTTTACTCCTCATTTGTGCAACATTTAAGTAAGGAGATATCAGGGTCCCACTTTCCCCCCTATGGTTTCTGAGAGTTTTTCTTTCCAGGAAATTGTGGGGCCCCTTACTTCCAGTTACTATTTTTGAAGGTTACTCTTCAGGGTTGGTTGAGCTAGCCATATTGGCTACTCTATTTGGCCTTCACCCAGTTGGATTGTTGCTTGCACTAATCATCGGACTTAAGTAGAAAAAAAAATAAAAAAAATATAAAATAAAACAGGAAAAAGGAGAAAAAGGCCACACACTACCGGATCAGAGAGGACACCCCCACTTCCCTTAGATCTTTAGCCGCCAGTATGATGATTTTCCCATAACTCCCAAAATCTATATTTTTTAGGAAAGGGTTTCTTCTTTTTATCTAAACTATATATTTTTAGAACTGTCGTTAGCCACTCACCCCTATTCGGTGGAGATGGAGTGATCCATTTTAAGCAAATCTCTCTCCTAGCCACGAGAACCAGAATAAACACCAGATTTTCTTCATGTTTTGTTAGCTTAACTACTGGGGGAGAGCCAAATATCCCAAATAGAACTAGATCAATACTCACAGTTAGCTGCTTTCCCAGTACCTCTTCGATAGTCTTACCGACTTCCTTCCAGAAGCCATTGAGATGGGGGCACTGCCAGAACATATGCAGGTCGTTGGCCTTCATTAAACCACATTTTGGACAGGACTTCACCGTAGATCCGCTGAATTTGGATAATTTTTCCGGCGTCCAATAAGCTCTGTGAGTGGTATACAAATGGTTTCTTTTTAATGCCGCAGATGTTACTATTGACCAGCATTTGTTCATTGATACTTGCCATAAGTTGGTCGTATCCAGTGTTGGCAGATCTTTCCCCCAAATTCTCTCCGGTATCTGAAATTCCTCCTCCCCTGCAGTTATGAGAGCCCAGTACCAAAATGATATTTCCTTCTTGAAGGGTTTTTCCAACATTTTCTTTTCCAAGAGTATAGTACCAGTCTTGGTTTCTTTTACGGACTTTGTCCAGCTCAAAAGTTGGTAATACTTGAACTTGGATAGTGAGAAGTTCATGGTCTGATTCAGAATCTCCCACTCCATGATTTTGTTCTGATATAGCAGTTGTCCCCATGTTGTTATTCCTGCTGTTTCTAGAGGAGTTGAGAGGGAGTCCTTGAGGCATTCAGGTGTAGAAGGTGAGTTCCAAATTGGGGCTTTATCACTGTGGAGTGGGATATTCACTGTAGATCTAATACAGTACCACGATTTAGCGGCCGCCCTCAGAGTCTTCAATTTAATTTTTTTGAAGAATTTCGGGTGACCGAACTTAAAAAGGAAGTGGCTGGTGTTCTTTGTTAGCTTCTGTAGATAAATTGGGTAGTCTTCATAAGGGCCTAGCATAATTCTTATGTTTTTAAATTGATATGCTCTGCAATATTCTAGAATATCTGGGGTAGCTAGCCCTCCCTGGTTTTTCCTTCTCCTTATTTTTGTCCAAGCAATTCTGGGTTTTTTAGATGACCATATAAAGCTTGATAACTCTCCCTGGATTTTCTTTATGAGCTCCCTATTGAATTCCAACGGAATCGTACCAAAAATAAAGGTAAACTTAGGCAAGATTGACATTTTTAAGATGTTCGATTTCCCCAAGATCGTCAAGGGTAGGGCTTTCCATACATTCAATAATCTCTTAACTTCCACATGTATCCTCTGGAGATTAGCCTGTGCTACCTTATCTAGATCTTTAATCACGTCTATACCCAAGTATCTTATTTTTTCCTTATTATAAGAACTTTGATAATTCTCGTTCCAAGTCATGGTTTCAGTCTTGGACTTGTTTATTAGGTAGCCCGAGATTTTCCCAAACTTCGTTAGTGTTTCCTCAGTAGCTTTGAGGGCCTCCTTAAGATCAGAAGTGAATATCATGAGGTCATCGGCATAAAGAGACACTTTTTTATGCCAATCTTGATATGAAAATGGGACAATATCTGGATGGTTCCTAAGACATTCCACTGCAGGCTCGATATATAGGTTAAATAGTAATAGGGATAAGGGACACCCCTGGCGTGTTCCTCTCTTAATCGATATTTAATCAGTCAAATCCCCATTTATTAATATTCTGGCCTTAGGTACATTATAAATATTTTCTACCATCTTTGAGAAATTAGTTCCTACATCGAATTTTTTCAATACCTCACTTAGATAGATCCAATTAACTCTGTCGAACGCTTTTGCTGCGTCGACAGTAATTATCGACAAAGGTATTTTCTCACTTGTGGCTATGTCCACTGCTCCAATGAGCTCATGAGTTAGTTCTTGTAAACTCCTTCCTGCCACAAACCCTTTTTGATTATAGTTAATCAGAGTGCCCACTACTCGTCCAAGTCTCTTTGCCATTATTTGGGTGAAAATTTTGTAATCGCAATTTAAAATCGAGATAGGGCGATATGACTCGCATTTCTTGGGATTTTTACCTGGTTTTAGGAGGACTGTAATATTTGCGTCATTCCATGACTCTGGGAGGCAGCAGTTTTCAAGGAAGATTTTATTAAATAGTGAAGTAAGAGGTGTCACTAAGGTGTCCTTTAGTTTGATATATAGCTCATTTGGAAGGGCGTCTGGACCTGCAGCCTTGCCTCTTTTTAGATTTCTTATGATTCCCTTTACTTCTTCCGTTGTGATTTTAGTGTTTAATTCATCTTTCATCACTTGTGATAAGTTAGGAAGATTTTGTGTGTCTAAAAATGCTTTTATCTCTTCCACTGTTGGATTACAATCCTCAGAGTAGAGTTCCCCGAAGAAAGCTGTAAATTCGTGCCTTATTATTTCTTCTTCTGCTCCATTAAGCTCTGGGTTACTAGGATCTATATAGGCGATTTTATTTCTGGACCTTTCTGTTCTTGTCTTCCACGCCAGTAGTTTTCCGCAGCCTTCCCCGTATTCATAATGGGCCAACTTACTGCAATCCCATCTTTCTCTGATTTTGTCTTCCAGGGTCTCAGAAAGTTTATCTTTTAGCTTACTTCTTTCTAATTCTAATTCTTTCCCTCCAGAGTTTTTTAAGATCTGTTGGTCTATTGCGATAATCTTATCTTCTATCTTTTGGATCTCTTTGTTAAGCTCTTTAGAATTATGTGAAGCCAGACCCAAAATCGCTCCTCTGATCATTGCTTTATATGAGTCCCAAACTATGTGGGGTGGGGCACTCTCGTTATTTATCTCAAAGAAGCTTATTGTTTCTTGCCCAAGTTTTGTGACAATATCAAGGTTTAGGAGAGTTGTGCGATCCAATGTCCACCTTGGGGGTTTCCTTACTTCTTTTAATGATAGTGTCAATTGGACCGCAGAGTGATCTGAGAGATGTGCTGGTAGATGGACCACTTGTTTGGTCTTTTCCAGCAGGCCTTGGTCTACTAGAAAAAAGTCTATTCTAGATTGTATCCCTAACTTTTTGTTCTTAAAAGTAAAGTTTTCTATCTTATCTCCCTTTTCTTTCCAAATGTCAATCAGATTTAGATCCCTTTTATAAATTTTCAGCCATTCTCTCATTTTTGGCAGGTTTGCTTGTTTCCCCCTTGGGTACCTGTCAGCTCTCGGGTCTGGGATAATATTAAAATCCCCTCCCATAGTAAGCGAACCTGGTAAAGAGATTAGGTGGTTAAACAGGGTCTGCAATGGATCGGGTCATCTATGTTCGGACCATAGTAACCCACCACCGACAGAGAATGATTGAGCAATCTGATGTTAGCTATCGCCCACCTTCCTTTAGGGTCTGTTTTTACGGATTCTAACCTAACTTTCAAGGAATTCTTGAATAAAATAGCAACTCCCTTTGTGGCACAAACTTGATTTGTACATACATATGAGTCCACCCACCTCAGATTTTTCGCTATCTCCTCCCACTCTTCCTTCATAAGGTGTGTTTCCTGAAGTATTATTATCTCGCTATCTATTGATTTTAAGTATTCGAAGATCTTTCTCCGTCTACTCTTTGTACGTAGCCCATTTACGTTCCAGGAGGTTATCTCAATTTTTTTCATCTTCTGAATCATCTCTTTTTTCTTTTCTGTATTGCCACCCCCCGGATTTCTCCTTTTTTTTTTCTAAAGATTTTTTGAGGACATTTTTTTGTTTTTATTTTTACCCTATCTTGCTCCCCACCCCTGTGTGTTTCCACCCCCTTTTGTTCCCCCCTCCCCCTCTTCTTTTTTAGCATGTGAGTGTTAAAATGTAAGTAATAGTGAAAGGAAAGAAACAACAAAAGTGGGGAGACACACCCACCCTCCCTGGGGAAGCCTCCCTTTCCTCTTTTGGGCTCTATTCCTTGCCCCTTTTGAGCTCCTTACCTTAATTCATATTTTTTGAAGTACACCACTATTCTTTAGATTACGGATGTAACTGACTGCTCTATATTCAGATTTGTGTTAAAGACTGAATCTTTATCTGGTCACGCATAAGCTCCATGAGTGCTCCCACTTCCTTGGTGTCTTTGATATTGTGCATTTTATTCCTCCACATTATTCTGAGGGAGGCAGGAAATTTCATCTGGACGGTTGCACCTAATGATTTTAGTTCTGGCATTAACTGTCCTAGTTCCCACTGCCTATCCTGAGTGACTTTTGCGATGTTGGATCGAATTTTAAACGACCAGTTTTCGTTGCTGATATCTCCTCGTTTCAATGCCTCACTCAGGAACCTTTCTTTAAGAGTATATGTCTTAAAATTCACTAGAATTTTCCTCGGGTTCTTTCTCTCTTTTGTTTTGCCGAAGGGGTCTCGATGTACCCGCTGGATGTCGTCTCTTAACCCAAGTGATTTACTCCATGGAAAATGATCTTCCAACAGTGCAACCACAAATGTTTTAACACCTGAGCCCTCTAGGCCTTCCGGAACATTGATAAGTCTGAGGTTGCATCTTCGGGATTGATTTTCTAAAGCCTCAAGCTTCTCTTCAATATTCCTGTCCTTGGCTTTCAGGGACCTAATTTCCTTCTCAGTAGTTTCCATCTTTTTGTTCAGACCCTCCACCACTGCGTCTGCTGTAGTTACTCTCTCTCCCAAAGCAGTGAGCTTATCATCCAACCTCTCAAACTTCTCATGCATCTTGTTTTGGTTACTTTCTGAAATCTCGAATCTTGCTCTCATCTCTTCCATCATTTTTTCTAAGAGAACCTCTGTGCTGTTACTTGAAAAAACCTGTGCCGGTGCCTGTGCAGGTTCTAAATCCGTAACCTGGTCCCAGGAGACAGATTTAGGCAGGTTTTTGAGATGGTTGATACCTGAACTTTGTGACGGACTTTGGGATGGACTAGAAGTTGGGCTAGAGCCAAAATTAGTTTTTGGGCTAGTGCCTTTATTATACCCAGGACTAGGAGTATCTGGACTAGGTGAGGATACTTGACTCGGGGGGGTGAACCGAGACTGGCTCTTGGATACAACAATTGTCCTGTTCAGTTGTCGCCCCTTCCGGGCTCCCTTGGCTCTGTACTGAGTCAGTATCTAGGTTATTTTCCACTTCCATATCCGCTCCTACTTCACCTTCAGACGCAACAGATGTGTGGTTGTTTTTTTCGCAGTTTCCCTCCCAGCTATTCTTTTGAAGCTTAAAGTAAGACCTCAGTGAAGGGGTAACTTTCACCTTGGGAGCTTTATACTCTATGCCTGCCTCTTTGTTATCCCTCACTTGTCCTTTTTTATTGTTAGATTTATTTACTTGAAGCTTCTGGGTTTTACGAGTGATTCTCCTGGTGATTTTAGGAATCACCGGTTGTTTGGTAGCCAACGGGAGACTTGTCTTAAGGAATTGTCTGTTTCTGAGGCAATAAGCAGACCTACCTTTATCTTCTGAATTGTCTGAGATTGGGGCCAAACCTAAGTCTTTTTTACTTATAGCCTTTTTCTGAGCCCCCTTAGGTTTTGTCTCCACACCCCCTGGGGGAGTCAGACCAGACCGTACCCCTTTCTTCTGAGTTAGAGCCACCCCTACTGGTACCGCAAAACAATCACTGGTTACTGGTAAAGGGGAGACTGCCTCATCTAAATTCAAGCTTAACCCCTCCACTTTTGCTGAGGAAATAATCACTTTACTTTCTTTTCTCTGATATAAAAACGAGTGTAAGGAAAACTGGGCTATTAGCAAATTTTTTGCGTTTTTATCTAAGGTAAAACCGTTTAAGC
Organism: Lissotriton helveticus; assembly: GCF_964261635.1. Lineage (NCBI taxonomy): Eukaryota > Metazoa > Chordata > Amphibia > Caudata > Salamandridae > Lissotriton > Lissotriton helveticus. Next base: position 1,620,479,323 of record NC_136068.1, on the reverse strand, counting down.
CCTTAATTTGTTCAAGTTTTAAGCCCTTATGTGATATGTCAGGCAGTACTGTTGTTTTTCCCAAACCAGCTCCTTTTTCTGTATCTGAACCAATACCTTCACTTCCATCCACTAAGCGTGGAGCAGAGTAGCCTCTTGCAGAACTCCTAGCCTTTCCTCGCAAATATACTGCAACTCGGCTCGCAGCCCTCCGACAACACCGGTGAGCTTCTGAAGCCGCCTCCCACCAGTTTACAACTGAGAGGGGTGAGTGGGGCGTATCAGTTCCGCGGCAATCTTGCTTTGCCGATTTTACTCTTACACCCTCTCCCTCCTCAGGGTGTGCCACCTCCTCTGTTGCCGCGCCGAGTGTCCCGTTACCTTCAGGGTCGGTGTCCGCCGACGCCGAGTTTTCAGGCAGCTTCCTGCCCACCATTCCTCTTCCCGGCATGCTTCTGCAAGACCCGGCAAGTTGAAGCACGATTCCACCTCCGTCCAGGAACCGCCGTGAAACCGCCACAGGTGGGGGCTGAAACGATGGAAGGAGCGCTCTCCTACTGATCCTAGGGACGCAGCGAGGTCCGTATCTTTCTCTTACCCCGCCGGTTGATACTCGCAAAATTCCCTTGTGATAGTCACTATACTGTAGATATAATTAATCGCATCGAGAAGTTAAGTTTTAATTTTTGTCTGTCAGTCATTAGCTCCGTTTGCAATATTAATAGCGGCTTCTTCCCATGGTTACCTTCCCGAGAGAGAAAGGTAAGGAGCTCACGACCGGCGTTAACGCCCGGCCGCCATCTTCCCCTCGCTGATATCACTGCCTGCGGAGACACCACTGGAGCGCCCTCATGTGCCAGCATGCATGGTTGACCAACAGAATGCAAGAAGCGAACAGAATGAGCAGACGAAGGGCCTTCAGAACTGGAACAACCGCTCCATTTTAAAACAAGGGAATCATTTCCTGAATGTTGAGGTTCATTTGTGGAGGTGGGAAAGCTCGACATATAGTGGTATCCAGTACTGCCCCTATAAACAGGTTACGCTGTGAGGGAACCAGGTGAGACTTGGGTACATTTATCGAAAAACCCAATTTGTACAACAGCTGGGCTGTTACCTGCAGATGATGACATACCATCTCTGTCGACTCTGCTTGCAGTAGCCAGTCGTCCAGGTAGGGGGAAACCAGGATTCCCCGACCTCCTGAGATGTGCAGCCACCACTGCCATCACCTTGGTGAAGACTCAAGGTGCAGTAGTAAGACCAAACAGAAGGACCGCAAACTGGTAGTGTTACGACCCAACCATAAACCGCAGATACTTCCTGTGCGACTTCAGGATTGGTATGTGAAAATACACATCCAGTAAGTCGATGGACACCATCCAGTCCTCTTCCTGCAGCGCCTGAAGAACCCGTGCTAGGGTGAGCATCTTGAACCGCTCCTGCTTGAGAAAAAGATTCAAGATTCTGAGGTCCAAGATAGGACGTAATCTGCCATCCTTCTTGGGGATCAGGAAATACCGGGAGTAGCATCCCTGACCCCCTTTCTGCTCCGGAACCACCTCTGTTGCACCTTTTTGTAACAGAGCAAGAACCTCCTTCTGAAGGAGAAGTAAATGATCCTCCGTGCAAAACCTTTGAAATGGAAGGTAAGGAGGAGGGAATTCCCTGAAGGGAAGCGCGTACCCATCTTCTACCAGATCTAAAACCCAAAGGTCCGAAGTGATCAATTTCCAATCGTGTAGAAAATGGGTAAGTCGGCCTCCCACAGGACCTACATGTTCCAGGATAGCAGATCTAGGGCTGCTTTCCTGTATTACCAGGAGGGGTTGGGGAGGTAGAGGAGGAGGAGGAAGGTTGACGCCCAGCTCCACGAAGGCGACCTCTGCCTTTACCCCTGTAGCTCTTATACAAGGGGTTTTGGTGCTGTTGCTGAGGCTGTCTGGACCCACGAAAGTAAGAATTCCCAAAGCCACAGTATCGTTTATTCCCATAACCTCTTGTCTGAGTCTGCAGACCCAAAGACCTTGTTGTTGTCTTACTGTCCTTAACTCTTTACAGGGCAGAGTCCTCCTTTTAACCAACAATTCTAGACCCATCAAAGGGCAAATCAAGCAGCCTGCACCTCAGGAGAGAACCCAGAAGATCTTAACCAAGAATGTTTCCTTGTCGCAATGCATGAACCCATCACCCTGGCAACAGAATCCGCCGTATCCAGGCCAGATTGGATGACCTGGCGAGCTGCAGCTTGAAAATCCGACAACACCTCACTCAGATTCCCCGTCCTCCTCAGATAACTTAGGTAGAAGCTGTTTAGAGAAGTCCATTAAGGCATGAATATACCTGCCCTAAAGACAAGTGGAATTGATAGATTTCAGTGCCATGCTAGCTGAAGAAAAGACCTTCTTCGCAGACTGTTCCAACTTCTTGGAATCCCTGTCCACCGGAGCCTGCGGAAATGCCCCTGTCAATTGTTTTGAAAAAGAAGCCTGCACCACCAGACTTTCAGGAGAGGGGTGAGAAGAAAGGAACACCGGATCTCCAGGAGCAGGTCTATATCTTCTTGAGACTGACCTTGAAACCGCAGGAGCCAAAAGAGGATTGCGCCACACATCGAGGATTGGCTCAGTCAGTGCATCATTAAAAGGTAAAATTGGTTCAACCACCGAGGACGGAGAATGAAGTACTTCCGTGAGAAGATTAGGCTTATACTCCGACATAGGCTATAGGAAGCTGCAAATCCAAAAGCTCTGCAGCCTTCCTAATATCAGTATGATAAGGAGCAACATCCTTTGAGGGGGAAGCCTTCTGAGAAGCAAAGTCCAACTCTGGAGAAGAGTCTGGGGCTAGATGTAGGTAAATGATATTTACCGATTCATAAATACCGAATTTTACCGATTCGGTATTTATGAATCGGTAAATATTAAGGGGGGAGATGTAGGTATTTCCAGATGTGGAAATACCGAATCGTTAAAATTCGGTATTTACCGATTTGGTAAATACCGAATCGGTATTTCCTATTGATTCCTATGGGCTGTGAAGCCCATAGGAATCAATGGGAAATACCGATTCGGTAATTACCGAATCGGTAAATACCAATTCCAGCAAGGGTGCAGGGGGTGTCACTTTGACACCCTCTGGCACCCCAAAAATAGGCATGTGCGCCATGTGGCACACAGACATGCCCTAAGGGCATGTCTGTGTGTCACATGGCACAGGTGTGCATGCACACATGTGCATGCACACCTGGATTCGGTATTTTACCACCCAATTGGATTGGGTGGTAAAATACCGATTCTTAAAGCCCTGTGACACTCTGACATGTGCCAGCTACATCTGCATTTACAGAATCGGTATTTTACCGAGTCTGTATTTACCGATTCGGTAATTTTACCGAATCGGTAAATACAGAATCGGTAAAATACCGATTCTGTAAATGCATGCCCTACATCTGAAAACCCTAATACCGGTCGGAAACTGCCAAAATCGGTCGTTTCTGACCGGTATTAGGGCTCCTACATCTGGCCCAAGTCCACTTGCCTCACACAAGTCTTTCAACAAACGTTCTGTGTCATACATTTCTCCTTCCTACTTTTCTTCAGCCTGGTACTGCTCCACCTCCAATAATCTCTGTGCTTCTCTGCTCGAGCGCATCTTTGGCTGCGGCGTCGGCTGCGCCACACGCAGCGGCGAAGGATCCGGGAGCGGCATCGAAGAAGGATCCACTGCAGTGGCCGGCGGCGATTGAATCCGAGAAGCTTTACGGGATGGAGCCGGGGATTGACCCTACAGCGTCGACATCCTCGGAGCCGGAAAGTCCCAGGTACCAGAAGGAGCCAAAGAGACGCGTGAACGCCCCAGCTTGCACTGAGACATCACCGCTGCGGCCCCCGCCCCTTTCGTCGAAGTATATGAAGGATGGCGGCCCCATGAAGATGAAATTACACCGTGGGATCATGTGAAGCTGGAGCTCACGCCACTGCTGAGGAACACAAGGACTACAGAATCCACCCTCGTGGGTCCTCAAGAAATGTATACGCTCACGCCACTGCTGAGGAACACAAGCACTACAGAATCCACCCTTGTGGGTCCTCAAGAAATCTATACGTTACACAAGTCCTCCTTTGAAAATTCATCACCCCTGACGAAGACCTTCATAAAAAGAATTGCCACCCAGAAGCTTGAAACGCATTGGCCCCACCTGAGAGAGGTTCCACGCAGAACCGAGCCTAAATTAGGTCCCAAAATTGGACAAAATAGACCCCACAACATAGGGTTCTATCCTCGAGTTCTTAGTACCATTACTGACCTCTCCCTTGGCAAGAAAAGCATATCAGTTTGAGGACAGTAAACGTAGTAATCTGCCCCAGTCCATGGTGGCAGAATTTAGTAGGACTATTTTCTACCTGACGTAATGCTCAATCTTCTATATGTACCTCATAATCACTGTTTAATACATCCTTTACTGTATAATGCACTGTATGTTTAAGGTTTTTTTGCACTGTATATAATTGTTGGGCACAATGTGTTTTTTGTAAACTAATCTTTATTGCTTTTTTATGTGTACATACTGATAAGAGAAGACAAGAAAGCACTTGTCTAGCTTGTTCAGTGACAGGCATGAATGTTTTGTAAATCTAATATGAAAAAATAAGATAAATATAAATGAATATATCCCAAAGATAATTAAAAAATCATTTGGGAAGAAGTATGTTTGTTTAATCCATGGTGGCAGAGGCAATTTGTTTTTCGTACATGGAAAGTGCCAGGACAGCGTCGCTGGCATGAATGGCACAAATGGGGCCTGAGGATACTGATGAGACACACCCAAGCTAAATGCCATAGGACCCATGGGACCCGAAGGTGCACCGGAGGGGTATGAGGCCCAGGCAAACACGCCATACATCGAATTCAGAAAATGCGACAGATCCGAACCCGGCGTCGGAAATTGAGGGTATGGAGCCGGTTCAAGATCCGAACGAGGTACCAGTCGGAATCGACACGCCTTCTGAAGCAGTGTGAATCTCGGTGTCAATGTCATCTCTGGAGTCCCTTTATATATGATGGAGAATGAACTGGAGTCACCTAAGGAGAGACTGAAGGTGAAGGGAAGCAAAGTCATTTTCTCGTCGTCGAGGAGCAGGGGAAGGCGACCTCAACACTACAGCGTTCGACGACCGACGTCGAGAAGCATGTCTCCTTTTCTTCTTATGCTTCCTCTTGGAGTCATGCAACGTCGATTACTTGGACTTTGACCTTTTCTGACCCCTTTTTTCTTTCCTTGCCTTGGCCATATAAAGCTTGGCTTCTTGTTCCTTCAGAGCCTTTGGATTCATCTTCCTGCACGAAGAACAGCCATCGACATCGTGGTCAGAAGAAAATCTTCCTGCAGGAGAGACGTCTGAGACAAATTTCACAGTTCTTAAAATGTAACCCGTCGGCAGTTCCTGCTATTAAATACCCACATTCTCTCACCATAAACCATAGCATAATTTCTTCCACATCAGCACATAGCATTTCGCAGGGCCTTTATCAAAGGTCTCTATACTCGGCCTAGGCACTCCATATCTTTTCACCTTTACGTGGGCAGCCCCGTCCCTGATATATAACCCGCTCAGTATGCCCAATTCTTTGTGTAAACTTTGTTTATTGGGTTTTTAACACACAAAAAAAACAAGGGGTGGTATTGTGGTACAAAGCAGAGACATTTAGGTCATACAGTATAGGTAGATCATGGCAAGTCAGCGGTATTATACAGGGAGAGAAAAACAGTCATCAGGGTGAATACATTAGATGTCATTCAGGGATATCGTCACCTTGCCATTATACAGTATGAGTGCCATGCGTCATCTCATCGCAAAGGTTGCTTAGAAAACAATATCTGACCTTTTATGCATATAAATGGTAAACATCATTAAGTCGTGCTAGTCAGAAGTTCATACAGCAACATATGCAGTCAATGTGTTTAGTCTTCAGCCACACGGTGATGGTGCCGCTTATCAGTGCAGATACCTCCCATATGGCCATCACCTCCTGTCCGAGCCCCGCACCCATCCGGTTCCACGGCTCCATCTCCCTGAGCTAGCAAATATGTAACTAGTGGGCCCCAAATGTCAGCAGGCCTGCTAGGAATCGGAAGTGTTTCAGCGAAAGCTGCGTGTTGGTCCTGACAATGAGTCATGTCTGCAAGCCAGTCTTTGAACTTTGGAGCCCTTCCACGTCCCCACCTACATGCAACGCGCCGTTTTGCGAGAAGCAGAGCAATATCTAAGAATTTCCTACAGGTTTTAGGAGTATGGAATGAGTATCCCATGTGGCGGTACATGCCCGACACCAAATGCGAACCGTCCTGTGAGCATAACATGAAATGTAGTGGAGGCAGGACTTCAGGTTCAGTGGGAAAATCAGGCAGAATCTCCCTCGTCCCCTGGCGCAACCGTATATAATAAAACCTGTCGAGTGGAGTGGGGTCGTAAGAGGCAAAAAACAAGTCCGCAGATTTGAACTGGCAATTGGAGAAGAGATCGCCCCAACAGCTGACTCGCAGGCGCCAACAAAGCAACCGAAAGCCATGCTCCTGTAGGAGTTCAAGCTTAGGGTGGTATGCCAGTGGTAACCTAGGAGAGTATGGCAATGCGCTATCCAGCCTCTTCGCCACACGGCGCTAGGCATCCATAGTGCATGTGACAGAAGTGTTAGGGGTTTCAATGGCCGTCACTGGGCAATGTAGGAGCCCATTGAGGGGGAGGGAGTTCGCTATCCAGTCCTCGACTGCCAGTTGAGGAATGAACAGAGAAGGGACCATCCAGTGATACGCGTAATGCGCTTGAGCACATAAATAATAAGCCTCGAAATCTGGTACATCGAAGCCCACCTTATCGTATGGTTGAATCAGCATTGACCATCGCAGCCGTGGGTGCTTACCTCCCCAGAATAGACGGCATTGCTCCGACTTTAAAGTTTTAAAGAAAAATGCACCAGGGTAGTATGGGATATTGAGAAAAAGATACAGAAATCGGGGCAGAACCACCATTTTGATAAGCGACGCCCTCCCCGCCATGGAAAGGGGGAGGGAGATCCAACGATCTACCGATGCGGTAAGTTTCGTAATCGCTACACCGTAGTTCAGTCGCAATGTTTCGTCTTTATCACGTGAGATTTGGATACCAAGGTATCACAAGTCTGTGCGACACCATTCTAAAGGGAAGTCGAGCGGGAAGTCAGTGACCGCATCCGTAAGAGGGTAAAATTGCGACGTAGCCCAGTTGATGCACACTCCAGACATTCTGCCGAAGACAACAAATTCCCTAAGCAAGGGATTCAAATTCCGTGACGGATCTTTGACAAAGAGCGCCATATCGTCCGCATATAACGACACGTCTATCTGATGCTGGAAGCAGCGAACCGCACCCTCTCGGTGCAATTGACGGAGCCTGCAAGGCAGCGGCTCAATGGCTATCGCAAATAAGAGAGGGGACAACGGACACCCCTGTCGAGTGCCCCTGGTGATAGCAATGGATGGAGATAGGCGGCCATTAACCAGGACTTTCGCTGTTGGTTGTGTATACAGCAACTGGACCCAGGAGATAAATAATTTAGGGAATCCCATACGCGCCAGGACGGTGAACAAGTATGGCCATTCGACAGAATCGAAGGCCTTAGTGGCATCCAGAAAAACCGCTGCGACTGGAAGATCAGGGTGTATTGCGCGGAGTAATGAAAACAATATGCGCAGGTTATGGGAGGTGGATTGACCAGGGACAAACCCAGCCTGATCGGGCACACGATTCGAGTCACCAAAAGGGACAGTCTGGTAGCCAGCACCTTCGCCAGTATTTTAACATCGCAATTCAAGAGTGAAAGCGGACGATAGGAGTCGCAAGCGCTGGGATCCTTGCCAGGTTTCAGTAGTGAGGTAATAACAACTTCACGCATTGAGCAGGGAAGGACCACGTCAGCCAGAGACTCCACGAAGACCTCGCGGAGAACAGGGGCCATAATGTCTATATATGCTTTATAAAACTTGGCTGGAATCCCGTCTAGGCCAGGTGTTTTTCCATTTTTGAGCGACGTAATAGCATCCCTAATTTCATCCAATTCAAAAGGGGCGGCCAGGAAGGCCTTATCTCCGTCACTGAGCCAGCAGAGAGCAATGTCGCCGAGGAAGTCATTATACGACACGTCAGCAGACGCGGCAGTAGTATACAGCGCGACATAATGAGACATGAAAGCAGCCAGCACGTCATCCGAGTCTCTGACTGTTTGTCCCTGTCCTCCCACAACCTCTAGGATGGCATTATGATTGTGCGGGGTGCGTGTCAATACTGCCAGGGACTTGCCAGGCCTGTCTCCTTCACAATATCTCCTCGCCTGCCAGTCTTTCCCTTTAAACTTGGCCTCCCTGTTCGCTTCCTCCTCGTATCGTGTCAGTTTATCTCTAAACTCTGCGTGTGTTTCAGTGTTGTCCCCCGCTACCATCCGAACCTCCAGGTACTTCAGCTCGCTATCTAGTGTGCGAATTGTGTTTTGAATGTCACACAACACTCCAAAACTTTTCGAAATGCAGTACCCCCTGATCGTAACCTTGAATGCCTCCCATATGTGTTCAACCGAGTCTACAGACCCCTTGTTCCGAGGGAAGAAGGCAGCAATCTCTTCACCTAGTTCGGTACAAAACACGGTGTCCAATAGGGCCGTAGGCTGTAGCCTCCAGTGTGGTCTAGGGTTGTCCCATCCAGGTACCTTTAGGTGCACCAGGAGCGGGCTGTGGTCAGAGTATGTCCTCGGGAGGTGCATCGCCTGAAGCACCCCCGTACTAATCTCTCTAGACATAAGAAAGTAGTCCAATCGCGCCCATGTACCTGTCAGTGATGTAAAATGTGTGCCCTCCTTCAGGGAAGGGTGTAAGTAGCGCCAGCTGTCCACCAAATAGCTCTCCGAGATCACCCCTAACAGTGCCTCTCTAGACCTAGGCTTGTAATACGTCACTCCATCTGCTCTGTCCAGTTGGGGCGCTAGCGCTAAATTAAAATGGCCTCCCCAAATAACATGTCGGGATCCTACATCCAGACTTTTACCCCACAATGCAGTAAAAAAGAGTGGCATATCCACATTAGGTGCATAACAATTTACTAACATGATGGTGTCGCGGCCTAGGCGTCCCCACATCAGAGCAAAGCGGCCCTCTGAATCCGACAGTTCACCACACACCTGAAATGGCACAGTCCACTTAATCAAGATAGCCACCCCCCTCGCATATGTGAAATAGGAGGAAAAAACACAGGCGCCTGCCCATTTGCTTGCAAAATTAGTACGTGTTTGCGGTGATATGTGTATTTCCTGCAACATGGCAACCTGTACGTGGTGGCGGTCCAAATATGCAATCACATTTCGGCATTTCTTGGCATTATTGAGACCCTTTATATTCCATGACATACACCTCAATTGTGCATCAGATCCTGATCCTGCCATAATTTAAATAACATATTAGAGTTGTAGCATGCCATAACAATCTCTGTAGTGACCTCTCTGATCCGGCAATGCTGAATACCACAGATTGCAAACAGCCACCTTCCCTCCCTATAAAACATAGTACCCACCTCAACAGTACCCATCCCCCCTCCCACCACTGCATCCCAATCATGCCAGCAGCCACCTGTTCCCGCCATGCCCCTCCCCCTACTTCCCACAACTTCCACAACTTTCTCCCATGACTGGGGTATACCCGTAGGGGAAACATCAAAAAAGGGCGCACAGCCACTTCTCCCTCCGTTAGCCTCCTGTTCTGTACCGCCCTAGGCGGAGCCACATAAAGGAGGGGACCCCTCTAACGTTACTTTGAGGTCAGGGAACAGAGGGGAGAAGAAATCACAATAATAACAAAAGTTCCCCCATGACCTATATACTTTGAGTTATCCACATAGTTTGCTTATTACGTTTCAAACACAACAATAACATCATAACCACAGAAAATTATTTCTTTAGTCTTTTATTTTTAATTTCTTTACTAATTCATTTTTCATTCTTTAAGTTCATGTTTGTCTGCCTTTTATTTACATTTCTTATTGCATCTTTTTTTTTAAAAACTTTTTTATATATCTATAAAGATGAACACAAGAGCATATACAATTAATTACAAAAACATATGTACAAAAAATATATAGCCCCTTGGCTAAAAAACACAGCAATAAAATCTACTCATACCACATCATTCATTCTCACTATTACCAATCACACCATACCAATGTAGTATCCACATAACTCATGGTATCATAGGGCAAAAACAGAGAAGATTTTTTTGCCTAATATAGGGCCACCAAGTTGGTAAAGATAGCTTTCACGCCAGGTCGACGCGCGTTTCGGTGGATTATGCACCACCTTCCTCAGGACCTATATAGATACAAGCATTTCTTACACAACCAAAGCCAGGGGATTTTTCCTCTATATTCAATCTGTCCACTAATTTCCCCACGAATTATCCAGTGATACTGGAAGTTACAGAAGCACGGGTTACACCAACAGAGAATTCTTTTTCCTTCTCTATTTCGGGGTACGTCAGGAAATAATTTGTAAGTTGTCCTATTAAGGCGTAGGGTTCTTTCTCATTGCTGGTAACATAATGTGTGTCACTCTTCTTAGTCCTTTAAAAGGCGTATTAATCAAATTATTTTAGTGAGCAGTCATCCCTCCTTGTGTACACCAATTTTGATGTTTCCTGAACGTCACCACAGCAGCCTTCTAAATTTGAAGTATTCCTCGTGCAGACGTCTCGCGAAACCGATTTCCTCCGAGGCAACGACTAGGTGGAGGCCACGGCAGAGATAGTGGTCCCTGGAGTACGTTACCACTGGACGAGTTCAATAGTCCCTCGCTGCAATATGGTGCCCCGCCATCGGACACAATGTTCTCAGGACCCAGTCAACCTGGATAGGGCCTAAGCGGTTTACTCTGTAGGAGTTGTTCCGGTTCAGTTATCTTCATCAGCTACCGGCGGGTCGTCCTCGAGGCCTGCATTGTCGCTCCGACCACCCCTCTGTGCTTTCCGGTCCTCTACTTTTTGCGGATTCGTGAAAAAGCGTTGTTTCCCTTGATGCGTCACCCGCAGCCTCGCCGGATATAGCCGTGCATAGTCTATCTAGGCGTCGCGCAGTTTTTGATATTCAGAAATTTGCGTCTCTCCTCCTGCACTAGGGGAGTGAAATCAGGATAGATAGAAAAGGTGATGCCATTGTAATGCAAGTTCTGCTTGGTTCGGGCTGCTCTCAGCGCAGTGTCCCTATCACGATAGTTCAGCAGGCGAGCGATGGTAGGCCTTGGCGGTGTTCCTGGCTTAGGGACAGGGGCCAGCGATCTATGCGCCCTCTTGACGATAAATTGAGGTGAGAAGGCATCCTCACCCACCGATGTTCTGAGGAGTTCCTCCACATATAGCTCCATCCTGCCTGTGTCTGTGGACTCCGGAATGCCCGTAACGCAGATGTTGTTGCGTCTACTTCTAGCTTCCAAGTCCTCGTTTTTGGCCGCAATAACCCGCAATAGGTTATCCATTCGGGCTAGTTAAGATGTATGTGAGGCAGTGATGTCATCATTGTCCGATATCCGTTGTTCGGTCGTTGTTATCTGCTCCTCATGTTGGTCTACTTTATGAACACGGGCGTCCATCCTGGAGGACATCCTGTCCACTTTCTCCACCACAGTGGCAAAGCCTTGTCGCATCTCCTGTAGCAGATGGTGCATGTCTAGCTCTTTAGAAGGTGAGGTCGCGCCGGTAACATCCGTTCCACTAGGCCCAGGTTCAGCCGGTACCGTCTTCGGCCCTTTCTTCGCATTTTCGAAGTTTATTTTCGTTTGGCGGTTTTCTGGGCGCACCATTGTGCTTTTACGCCTCTCGCTGCTCGCCACTCCGGGGCCCAACGACACTATGACGTGTCCTTTCCGGTGAAATGTGAAATCACAGGGCCTGCTAGTACTTCCTGAAGCAGAGTGTTTCCCCAGGTCCGAGTTTCGTACCCTTTCGTTCGATGGGACCATCAACAATTTAAAAGCTACAGAGTGTGGCGCTCAGCCAGGGCGTAGGCATCGAGGGAGACACTTATATCCAGGATATCCCACTGGCCTCTGCTTTTAGTAATTTTAGGCCATGCATTAATGTCTCAGGCACATCACACGGGAGCTCCAAACCATAAAGTCCCACAGTACTCCGTGGTCACTCGCCAAGGTAGCACACACCTCTCTCCCGTGTACTCCTGCAGGGAGCGATACCCCAGCGTCACTTCGCTTCAACGGGTCTGGCAGGCACAGTAAGGAAAAGAAAATGGCGGCCAATGGTCGAAGGAAGCAGCCACAGCAAACAGCAGAATTGTGTATCGTCAGATCGCAGAATGGCGCTCGAGACAGAACAAACGAGTCAAGGTTCGCTTAACGGGTCATCTGCTATATTTGTAGGTTAATGTCCTGACTATATGCAGTCGGCATTCGCAACAATCCGCACCTGTCGTTGGTGTTCGCACCCTGGTGCCAGCATTCAGTGCAATGGTCCAGCGAGGCCCCAGTATCGACACTTAGCCCCAAGTAGCGTAGCGCACTTCAGCCTCTCCCCATGCTATGCATGCACAATCTGCGTGGGCTGTTGCACAGTTCAGGCCCCCGCGGCACGCCTCAGCGCGCAGCGGAGGAATGGCCAAGTGCACGAGTGGTGGAGCTCGACGGCAAAGATCACGGGCAGCGATGGGCCCTCTGCAGCGCCACAACACGTCCTCTCTCACAGCGCTCCTCCGTACCTGACTGGAAGCGTAGGGCCGCACGAGCCGCCGGGTGTACTGCGTCCAGAGGCAATCCGCCGCTTAAATTTGAGGGCTTTGCGGCGCTTCCGTTGAATGGCAGCACCGAGTATTTCACCCCGTGCGTATCGTAGGCCGGATCTTCCACGCTACCTCGCTGGCAGCAAAATAGCCAGAGGTAGGGGTTCTTTGCTTGTCTTCACTGTTGGGTCAATGCAGTGGGCGGCGAGGGGGGGCCTCCACCGTCCCGCTCGGTCACAACGGGCAGTGTGTGGGTTTCCTCTACAGGGTTCCGTGGAGCAGGGCCCGCCGCTTCGTGGCAAGCCGTGGACTTTCCTGCCTGCCTCAGTCCGCCTGCAGCGTCTCGCCGGGTCCGGCTGTACTCCCGGGGGAGAGGAAAGCCGCCTCGATCACAGGATCCACCGCTCAGATCGCCACCAAACCTGGACCGAGTCCGGAACACCGCTGGTCGCACAGGAAAATCAATTTTTGGGGTCAGTTACCATCCAGTAAGACAGGATAATTGTAGGATATTTGCTCCAGGGAACAGGAGCCTCGCTGTTAGGCGGCCATTCTGTGTGCGCGCTGTCTAGCGCCCCCAGTATGCCCAATTCTTAAAGAACAAGTTACTTATCTTTGATAATGCTCTTTCAGGAGGATAACCTTGCAAAAAGCTTATTACCACCTGTTGAATAGCCCAACATGCCAGGCTGTATCTGCAATATCTATCCGCAAACCCCCTGCACGCCAGTAGATGGTGTTGTTTTGCGGCTGAGTCAAATCTGTTCTGCTCCAGAAGTGATTGCCGGAGCAGTACATAAGCACTGTCCAAGCTCACTGATGTCACTTTTTTCTTTACACTGTCCATACCCTCGGACGCAGTACTAAAAAAACAATTAACTGTGCCACTGCACAGATTTCAAATTTGGGATATTTTAGATGTTAAAGAGGACATTCCACACAGAAGGGAATTGGGAGGGCTTAGAGAAATTTCTGTTTAGACAGAGTATCTTCCTGAAAGACCATTACCAAAGGTAAGAAACATGTTCTTCTGATGGATTACTCCAACTTTAGATGTGTGACCTTTAGAATGGACACCAAAGCAGTATCTCCCCAGTGGTGGGTCTGTGGGAAGGTCAAAAGTCCTGCAGGACAGAACAGCTAAAATGCCTTTCCCGTCGGACTGACAAGGCAGTAGTGCTTTATAAACGTGTGCACTGAAGCCCACGTTCCAACCTGAAAAATATTCAGGACAGGCACTCCGCGTAACAAAGTAGGGGTAGCAGTCTTGTCCCTGGAGGAATGAATCCATCGTACTTCTGGAAGCTGCTTCTTAACTAGCGCATAGCAGATTTTATTTCAGAGGACTGTTCACCTGGACAAAGTCCTTTTCTGCATCGCCTGGCATTTCTTCACCCCAGAGAACCCTACAAACAGAGTTGACTGGCTACCCAATTTTCCTTGGTGTGATCAATGTAAAAACTGAGAACCCTTTTTGGGTCCAGACGATTAAGTCTCTCTTTCTCCTTCAATGGGTGAGGTATAGTAACCTACAACATCCAGCAACAACTGCATCAACACCATAAGACTGCAACATAGAAACGGTAGCGGGGACGGAACTTCTTACTCGAAGTATCCAGCGGAAAGCTGTTTGAACAAATAACCGAAACTCCGGTTACAAGACTAAAAGAACGTGCAATCCACTAATTGGTCCCCGAACAGAACCCCTTTGAGGGTTGGAAATATCACCTCAGATAACAAAGAAAAACATCTCGGAGAATAGCCTAGAGAAAGTCGTGGGTTACAATCCCTTAACGACGAAACACGTGTCGGCTGTGACGTCTCCAGAAATAAACAACACCAACCACAACCCTGATTAAGAGGAATTGCAATTTCTTGTGATTGTATGAATGATGTATGGTGGAATCACTTGTACACTGTGGAAACTTTAAACAAAAAACGAGTGCTAAGGAGTATTTATCTATTTTGTGGCTTTGCCGAACTAGAAGAGGGAAGTGGTTCTCTTCTCCTTGTAGCACCGTAACCTATCATAAAAGACCTATCAAGAAACTCTAGTAAGGTGAACTTTCCCTTGTGGCGCCGGAACCTAGTCTAATACCACTAGCCGAATTGATTCAACACCATAAGAGCTGGGTGGGGGAGGGAGAGATGTCTGCCACTGGTCCAATGGAGTCGAGTAGCCACCGCTGCAGATCTTTTGCAGTCTCCTCCAAAACCTGGATTGAATCTGAGGGATTCCCTTGCTGTTGGGTCCACCGACACTTCAGATCCCACTGCATAGCCAGAATATGCCATCTGGTATTGTCAATAAGCAGGATGTAGGAGGCCAAGAGGCCTCAGAGCCACCCTAACTGAGATGCAGGACCAAGGCTGAAACTCTGTGATCATTGCCCAATTGTCTTGGATTTGCTGATCATGAGGAAAGGCCGGATAACACATCATTATCTGGGATAGCTTAGACGAAAGGGAGACTCTGCGAAGGAGTAATGTGTCACTTCTGCAACACTGAGTGTGAACCCAAACAAATTAAGGAGGTTTGCAGCTGTCTGGAGTAGGTCCATGACTGACTGTGGCAAGCCTGCCTCTAAAAACTACTTATCAAGATGGGGAAAGACTGCTACACCCGAAATCCGAAGGTATGTTGCAACCACTGCCACAATCTTTCTAAACACCTGAGGGGCATCGCTAAAGCCAAAGGGGAGCATGGAAAATAGTATATTCTCCCGGCCCACCTTGAAGTTGAAGCAACGCATGAAGGCCTGCGGGATGGGAAAATGGAAATCAGTAGACTGAAGTAATGACCCTTATACATAGTTATTATGCAGGAGATGGTAGTCCTGCTGAGTTTCCAGGAAACCTGGATTGAATCTGAGGGATTCCCTTGGTGTTGGGTCCACCAACACTTCAGATCCCACTGTATAGCCAGAACATGTAAATGTAAATGTAAATGTAGGTGTACTTATATAGCGCAAACCTGTCACCCAAAGGGCATCCTGGCGCTTGCTTAGGGAACCCGTCCTGGTATTCCCCTGTGAGAAACCCCGGCAGGGTGTCCACAAGGTGAAAGTCAGGCATCCCGCCGCGAGGGGCCGTTGTGGAGATTAAGCAAGCTATTGCCCAGAGTCGCAGAGTGTGAACCCGTGAGTCGAGGAGGCACCGGGGCGAGAATTATCAAGTCCGTGGAATTTTTAGCCCAAGACCCGCCGAGGCGGGTAATTGAACCCTGGTCCAGGACCAATCTCAGCTTCCGGATCTGCCGCCTCTAACCCCTGAGCCACACTTCTCCACAACATGCCATCTGGTATTGTCAATAAGCAGGATGCAGGAGGCCAAAAGGCCTCAGAGCCACCCTAACTGAGATGCAGGACCAAGGCTGAAACACTGTGATCATTGCCCAATTGTCTTGGATTTGCTGATCATGAGGAAAGGCCGGATAACACATCATTCTCTGGGATAGCTTAGACGAAACGGAGACTCTGCGAAGGAGTAATGTGTCACTTCTGCAACACTGAGTGTGCACCCAAACAAATTAAGGAGGTTTGCAGCTGTCTGGAGTAGGTCCATGACTGACTGTGGCAAGCCTGCCTCTAAAAACAACTTATCAAGATGGGGAAAGACTGCTACACCCGACATCCGAAGGTATGTTGCAACCACTGCCACAATCTTTCTAAACACCTGAGGCGCACCGCTAAAGCCAAAGGGGAGCATGGAAAATAGTATATTCTCCTGGCCCACCTTGAAGTTGAAGCAACGCCTGAAGGCCTGCGGGATGGGAAAATGGAAATCAGTAGACTGTATGTGCAGGAACCTCAGCGTCTCGCGTCAGTGTGTCAGCATGGAAGTTCTTTTTTCTCCTCTGCCTACCCCAGCTAGATATAGTGCTTATATTCCCAAAATGTTACCCTTAGGGGTTCTACCTTGCTGTGTCATATCGGACTTAGGATGACGGAAGTAATGACCCTTATACATAGTTATTATGCAGGAGATGGTAGTCCTGCTGAGTTTCCAGGAAACCTCATGCAAAATGAATGAGGTTAGTTTTCAAGGAAAACCCTACGTCCTGTAAGCAGTACTGTAACTAGGTAAAAGGTCAGTACCAAGAACAGTTATATAGTGTAATGGTAGGGGAGAATATAGGTACATGAGCCTATATTGGGATACCTATATGAAACATAACACCCCCTCATCATCCGACTGGACGACATACTAAAACTTATGGGTGAGGTGTAGTAACCTACAAAATCCAGCAACAACTGCATCCGTCAACACCATAAGAGCTGGGTGGGGAAGGGAGAGATGTCTGCCACTGGTCCAATGGAGTCGAGTAGCCACCGCTGCAGATCTTTTGCAGTCTCCTCCAAAACCTGGATTGAATCTGAGGGATTCCCTTGCTGTTGGGTCCACCGACACTTCAGATCCCACTGCATAGCCAGAACATGCCATCTGGTATTGTCAATAAGCAGGATGTAGGAGGCCAAGAGGCCTCAGAGCCACCCTAACTGAGATGCAGGACCAAGGCTGAAACACTGTGATCATTGCCCAATTGTCTTGGATTTGCTGATCATGAGGAAAGGCCGGATAACACATCATTCTC
This sequence comes from Lissotriton helveticus, assembly GCF_964261635.1. Classification (NCBI taxonomy): domain Eukaryota; kingdom Metazoa; phylum Chordata; class Amphibia; order Caudata; family Salamandridae; genus Lissotriton; species Lissotriton helveticus. The sequence goes on along the minus strand of NC_136068.1, from coordinate 1,620,461,950 downwards.
TGGGATAGCTTAGACGAAACGGAGACTCTGCGAAGGAGTAATGTGTCACTTCTGCAACACTGAGTGTGAACCCAAACAAATTAAGGAGGTTTGCAGCTGTCTTGAGTAGGTCCATGACTGACTGTGGCAAGCCTGCCTCTAAAAACAACTTATCAAGATGGGTAAAGACTGCTACACCCGACATCCAAAGGTATGTTGCAACCACTGCCCAATCTTTCTAAACACCTGAGGGGCACCGCTAAAGCCAAAGGGGAGCATGGAAAATAGTAAATTCTCCCGGCCCACCTTGAAGTTGAAGCAACGCCTGAAGGCCTGCGGGATGGGAAAATGGAAATCAGTAGACTGCATGTGCAGGAACCTCAGCGTCTCGCATCAGTGTGTCAGCATGGAAGTTCTTTTTTCTCCTCTGACTACCCCAGCTAGATATAGTGCTTATATTCCCAAAATGTTACCCTTAGGGGTTCTACCTTGCTGTGTCATGTCGGACTTAGGATGACGGAAGTAATGACCCTTAGACATAGTTATTATGCAGGAGAAGGTAGTCCTGCTGAATTTCCAAGAAACCTCATGCAAAATGAATGAGGTTAGTTTTCAAGGAAAACCCTACGTCCTGTAAGCAGTACCGTAACTAGGTAAAAGGTCAGTACCAAGAACAGTTATGTAGTGTAATGGTAGGGGAGAATATAGGTACATGAGCCTATATTGGGATACCTATATGAAACATAACACCCCCTCATCATCTGACTGGACGACATACTAAAACGTCTAACACATTTGTAGGCGTTGTACGCAAAGAATTCAATAAATCCATAAAAATATTCTTTAAAAATGCTAAGATAATAGTTTAAGCGATAGAAGTATTTACTAGAATATGTTCATATATATAGTTTGAACTCCTTTTAGTGACTGAAAGCCATGCAGCTCAGCAAAAAGTGTCTATTGTTTAAAATTACAAATTTGATTGTTTTTGATAAAGCCAAATTTTTCCAGCACACGATGAGCTAAATGTTTATGTGTCCTGGCGGGGAGACGCAACATCACTGTTGCCTGCCATCTCAGATGATAGTCCCTGCAACACCTCGCAGATCAGGTCAATCGAGCAAAGATGTTCCTCCGTATTCTCCACAGCCGCTGCTTGGGATGCCTGTGTGACATTCAAGGCCTGAGTATTTGTTGAGGAATCGGTATCCGGTCCAGCAGGAGCTGAAGCATCCTCTGGTTTCTCTAAGAATGCAGATATCAGCATTGGAATACGTGGAGGACACAGCAGAACATGAGCCGTTATCGGGTTCAGTAAAGCATCAACGTCCGGTGGCACAACTGATGGAAGTGTTAGACAGAGATCCAACACGCATTCTTGTCCGCAGAACAGGCACTCGAGGCCAGGCAGAATACAGTTGATCCAGGCTGGTCTAAATGACAGGAACTAAGATTCACTTAGTTTGCGAAGGCAAGTTGTGCCCAGATGGAGTACCATGCGATCGTGGAATTGTCGCTCCAATAGCGTTTTTTCCATCTCCTTGGTGACTGGGACGTCCATTGCGTACAGAAAAATGACAATCAGGATACCTGTTATGAGGAACAGGGTCAGCGGAAGCCCTCCATTAATGCTTCCAAACGAAGAGTGTATAAAGTTGGGAATAACCCCGAAGATTGCCTGAAAGCTGCTTAACAGTCCAGAACCTATGGTCTAAAAAATAGGTGTACCATACCCTTAGTATCAGACATGTTAAAGATACGTTGTACCATTTCTGTGAAATAAAAAGGGCAGTTTGTTCATACTAGTGCCAGTATCTCAGCTGAGGGCCTTGCGACCTGAAGATCATAAGTCTCTCGAGCGGAGGTCAAGGGCACAGTTTTCTGTAAAAGCATGGTTTGTTATTCGACTTAAGAGTATCAAACGTATAAAGGAAACATTCGACGAAGTCCATAACGGCGCCTCCCTGACTGCATGGGTCAGTGGAAACAATACTTGCATATAGCAAGTAACCCTGGAGCTTACAGTGACAAGATATGCGATACCTGGGAGCATCCCACAACAACCTTGATCATTCAGCATCAAGTAACTCCCATTTGAAAGTAACTTGAACACCGGATTAATCACGGCAGCTGGGGACCCTTTCAAGTGACAGGATAAATTAGCAACTGAACTATCACAGGCCCCGTGAAGCCTGATTTCCTGGCATATGAGAGATCCATTTAAAGCGTTCTCGCAGTTCGTACTGCTTAGAAACACTTCCAAGTCCACACTCCTGCATCAAACTCTGAATTGCAATCCCCAAGATTCCTTGATGAATTCCCTACCAATCCCTTCATTTCTGCCCGCCTGTTGTTCTAGGCAATACTAAAACTGGAAAGCTGTGACCGGTAATGTTATATGGCCATGGATTAACCCTTTTGTGGATGGTGACTCTGCCACAGTAAAAAGTAATTGGTCCAGGTTTTCAATACGCAGCATTGTATATTTTGCTCCCCTTTGTGGCATTGTTATCTCGTTCTTAGTAAGGCTGTATGCAGAAAATTGGGATGTACTGTTGATAAATCGCCAAAGCACATAACCAGCACGGAATTATTGCAGCGTCCAGCTTAATAACATAATAGAATGTAGTTGAGATTGGCCGTGTTGTAGTATGGACAAGTCCAGTTATAGTATATCTATAGGAGAAGATACAATGTTGCCCAGAGAATAAATTCTGGATGTTAATGTAGCCATACCATTATCATCTACAGCTAATGCTTTCTCTAGGTTAATCCTATCGATTTTACGGAGTCTCTCTTGTTGAGAGATTTTCCTGATTTCATCATAAACAGCGTATAAGAAACATTTCTGAGGTGGCTTTTGTGGACCTAATAGAAAATCCCTTAGATCCATCTCATCTGTGAGTAAGGATAAGTGATGTTTCACCTGGGACAGTGTTGAAGTTTTTAGCCAATCAAGGCACAACTTCCAAACATTGTATGATGTCGCCACACCCGGATGTTCGCTTAGTACATATCGTTGGTCCGGCCTATGGATACTAAACCCTTCGGTTGTACCCTTGAATCTTGACTGACATCTGTTTGTGTCTGTGAGCCAAACTAACCATCCCTTCCAATTGGGGTCTGAGATTTGTACTGCATGATGTCATCTATTGTATCCCCTCCACGTGATGTAAAATTAATGTGTGGAGGTGTGGGAATCCGAGGTTTGTTCAAATCCTTGTTCTAGGCTAGTCCAAGACAGGAAGTCTGTTGCACAGTTTCATTCAGAAATATTATCTGCTGTGGAATGAGGCACGTTCAAAATAGTGCTTCTGTTCCCTGAACCTGCCATTCCTTTGAACCCCAGACTGATTTTATGTCTATAGTGTCTTTCTATAAGTCGAAACCCTGTTCAGACAGTTGGGAAATAAAGGATGGAGTAAATCTGTTTGGTGTCAGTTAACATATTTTTCTGTGCAATTGTAGGTGCAACCTTAGAGTAATATGAGGTTGGGTTAGAAGTATTAAACCCTGAAAAATAAGAACATTTCTGTGCAAAACCTTTCGAACTACCTTTTGGTGGTGTTGGGCAATGTTCCCATTGGTGGTATGTGAAAACTTTAAGTGGGATACTGGATTTGTGCAAAACGTGATGACCATAATGATGGTAAAAGTACATAGTGTTATAGTCTGATGTATCTTCTAACATTTCAATGCTTGAAAATGCAGTGGATTGTTCTAAATCAGACAACATATTATTTACAGTTTCAAAATCCCAATCGTCAGAAAATTTACTATTTTCAAAAGTTCAGTGGGACCAAATACATCATACTCAACCTTGTCCCAAACTATACCATCAGGAGTCAGAACAGCTGTAATGTTCATGAATGACGGGTCTCTTTGTTCACGATGACAAGATGTATGAGGTTTCAGGACCAAGTTCACATTTGATACTGCTGAGCATTCTGGAAGAAATGTTCTATTCATGAGTGAGCAAACTACAGTAACTAGGCCAATCCAGAACAGAAAAAACAGTATTCCAGTTATTATCCAGACCTGGAGCCAAAGTGATACTAAGTAAGTCTTTTTTAGAAAAGTGTAGAATTCATTAATTTGTTGCTACGGGAAACTGGAGCTGGCGTTGTTACAGGTTCACTGGGATCCAGAGACAAGGTATCAAAATCGATGAAGTAGCCAGATGCAGTTCGATCTATGTTTGGTAGCTCAGCAGGTTTTGTTGAACTGGCAGACTTCTACTGTAGAGGCATATTGATGTATATATAGATGGTAGGCCGAATTGAAATGTGTCTTTCATTTGTGTCTTGAAGTTCTTTTTCCAGAGGAACGAATTACATTTCATTTTTAGAAATTCCATTACTTGTTATTGGTGACTTTTCAAAAGTTATGAGGCTTTCTGTCTGAACTTCCTGTACGGTAGCAAGAGGAGAGCGTTGGCAACCCGGAGCCCAAAAGGCCTACTATTCAGTATTGGCCACATAGTGTGGGTTGATCAGATCAATGGAGACAAATATCTTTTTTTTTTTTGCCGGCAAGAAGCGGAAGAAGTACTATTCTTGTTCCTTTGACAGCCAAGACAGGGACAGGCTTTCTGTATGATGGCCCAAATTCGTATTTATCCACAATCTTTTCTCTGATCAGATCCCCGACTTTTGGGATCCAGGCAGGTCTTGCCGTGACTGATTTGACATCCCCAGTGGCGTTGCAGTTTACTTGCACGTTGCTTTGTAGTGCCCGGAATTCATTGAGATCCTGTAAAACAGCCAAACTTTTATTGATGTCAAATGGTTTTTCATCCGCCAAGCTTTTTACAATAGAGATCAGGTACCCACATTCTTGTCCCAAATAGGACCTTGTAAGGAGTGACATCTCCTAGGGAACTTCTTGGCATATTTTTAAAGGCTCTTTGAACTCCGGAAAAGTGATTGACCCAACTGCCAACCAAACCTAATACACCTGCTGTTAAACACTGCTTTAAGTCTCTGTATTTCCTCTCCACGACCGAATTTCCCTCGAGATGGTACGGAGAAGAGTACCTCAATGCAACATCCAAACTTCCCATGGCTTCCTTGTAAGCCCTAGAGCTAAACACAGGGCCAGGGTCTAAATATAATATGCCAACTGCTTATGTCCCTATAAAGACTTGCAAATCTTTTATAACAGTTCGAACGTCAGCCAAGCGCTGAGGCCACACCCATAGGAATCTAGAGCACAAATCCACTGCCACCAAGCTATACTTGTAAGCCCCATCTGATTGTAAAGGGACCGCAGTGGTCCAAAAAGACACAAGCGAGTGGTCTGTCTGATATAAGTATAGGTGTCTGCGCTGGACGTGCTACGGTGGAACCCTTCATCTGATGACAGATGTCACAATTTAGGACAAAAGTGTTTGTCTGTTTAGTTAATCCTGGCTACCAATAGCGTTGTTTCAATAAGGAAACCATTGCGGTAATCCCTGTGTGTGCAGAACCTAGACCCTCGTGTTCAGCTAGAATAAAGCCTAATCTGTGATCTATATTTGGTATTACCCTATTCCCCACTCCTAGAATTTGAGCATAGGGAACGTTATTTGCATCTAACTTGTAGGAGTACTTGAGTGGAAATCCTTTCGGTAAGGCTGTTCTTTTTTTGTGTGTAGCAAAGACAGCTACTATCATCTGTCCTTATATTCTCATTTTTGAACGAGTGCATGCAGCTACGGCAGCAGTTCGTACTGCCCCCTTTCTGGCTTCATCGCCCAATGAATTCTCTTCAACATGAACGCAATCACGTTGATGACTCAGCGTGTGTATCACGTGAGCTCTTGGCAGTTTATTTTTCTACTCAGCTACCTGTTCCCATAGCATTTTATGCTTAATTGTACCACCTTTTGAGTCTTTAAACCCATTTTGACCCCAGTAGTGAAATTCTGTGACTGGACACAGCAAAAAGAATCGCACACAATCAGTTTGTGGAATTCTCGATCTGTATTTATTAGTGCCAGTAACATTGCTTTTAGTTCCGCCAGCTGTGCCGTGCAGTCTCCTAGAGACGGTGTCTTCGTACTGCTAGGAGAGAACTTGCATTCCTGCATACGACCCTTCACAATCAGACACGCATCGCTGTATTGCCGTTAACTTCCTACGGCTGGCTGAGCAGATCCGTCAGTGTAAATAATATATTCATACTGATCTAGAGGCATTATTTCATTCAGGAGAATATTTTCTTGTTCATATTGCAGGAATGCTTGTGTTTAAGTGTAGAGTCATATCTGTATTCTATATCTGTGGCAGTGAGAGAATTAGCCCCTTATATCCATCTTGGGTCCATCTTGGATGTAAGGTTTTAGCATTAGGATCGCTAGCCTTTGTAACAGCCTCTACGGATGGTACTAGAGTTCCGATAATTATTTGTTTCCCCTGAGCCAGTGCTCTTTCTCTCACTAGAGCAGTCTGTACTTCTGTCATCGTTTTTTCTGTAGAAGCAAAAAGTATTTCGCAGTTTGTGTACATGTGTGATTTGTATGCAATTGGGACTGTCTCACCTTCATTGAAAGTGATGTAGGTATATCCTGATAACCCAGGAACGAACCGTATCACTAGGTTGCGGACATTCACGCCTCAGCAAGTGTTTTGATGCTATCATGTCAGCTTGAAGGGAAGGATATCTGTGTGTTCCTGTGTCCAATGCCTAACTGAAAAATAAGGTCTTATTAGATCGTAGAAAGGTTTTACTTTTTCTGCGTAATCCAAAATGTATGTTCTGCCAAAATGTAAGAATCCCAGTAAGGATTGTAGAATTTTCAGCAATTTAGAAGGTGGGAACAGCGCACACTTTTCTAAAAAGTTGATGCCAGGGTTTTCCCTTCACTTGAAAGCTCATATCCCAAACATAAGACATTGAGGTGGGCTATTTTTGATTTTTTTTTAACATTAAATTTGTAGCCCTCAGAGATGAACCCCAAAATGATGTTACTCACCCTGGTCAAGGGACGCTTTAAATTATTATCGGTCAGATAAATATCAGCTACATAGGACAATGCCTCTTCATCCAAATTCTGAAGTAATTATGTTACCCTAGCGGAGAACAACCCAGGGCTATTCTAGTACCCTTGGGGAAGTTGATAAAATTGACGCTGAGAACCGAGTGCTGAGAACGCTGTCAAATATCTGCTTTCAGGAGCTATATTTTAGCAGGAAAATCCATTGAGATATCTAATGCTGTTTCGTCTTTTTTCCGCACAATGTTATTCATTAATACGGAACTGTGTGCATTCTGTACTGCAAATGTTTTAGTTTATGTGTTCAGATATCTGTAGTCTAAAACTAGACGGTACGAATTGTCGGGTTTCATTACAGGAAACAAAGATTTTTCATTGAAGCGGTACAACTTTCAATTACACCCTGGTATTCAAGTTGATCTAGGATCTTCCTGACCTGTTTTTTCGCTTCTTTGGGTACTGTCTCTGTGGAGTTGGAGTAGTTTTTACTGGGATTACATTTCGAGGTGACTCAGCATCCCGCCCAAAATGGTTGCGATATAATGCTGGAGCTAGCGCTACCGCCGACTCCTGCGTGTATGTATGTTTTAAGTATATTGGAATGAGGTCAGAAAAAGCTGATATAACTACTGTTTCCCCTTTTGGCAATTCATAACAATTTCAGGAGACCAATCTTTTTCAGCTAAAAGTATGTCTTAGCGGTAAGTCAGGTTCTCCCAAAAGAGATCTTTATCTTTTTGGGTTTGTCCCCCTCCATTTGGAGTGTTATTTCATGCAACCTATGTGGAACACTTACCAGTGTATCAGGTGTTTCAATTGTGATATGTTCATTCAACTCCGCTGTCACCAGAAATTCCATCAGGTTTGCTGCCCTGTCTAGCATCGTCAGAGCCCATTCCCCGTCAAGAAGTTGAGCCCTCAGAATTCTGGGCATGTCTAACCTCAAGACCTGCTACTTTCTTCTTTTTAAATTTAGGTTTTGATTTTGTTTTCTCTTCTTTTTTGGAAGTATAGTCTGAAGTGGGTTGCGTGTCTCCTGACTTTGTGCGCTCTTCTTATCTGCGTTCTGACCGTCCTTCCCTCTCAGAGTTTTTTGATTAACCACTGAAAGGAACGTGTATCAGTATCCTGATACCTGTCAGGTTTTTTAATGTTCCTAGGGTTGTACCCCCTTTCGGAGGGCTCCTGTTGAGGAGACCGACTCCTGGATTGTGATCTATTCTCTCTATTCTTTTGTTTTTTATTGTTATCTCATTTCTTCTTAGAAGAATCAGGTGCTTGCTTGGTGTTCTCTTTTTCAGGATCACCCATGAGTTGAGATTTTGTTGCTCTTGCTCCCAAACTATTTTTACCTAATTCAGCATGGGTATCTTCAATAATTTTAGGTAATTCACGCTCCTGTTGTAAAGGAGTGAAAACCCTCTGGAGTTGGCGTATTGCCACTGCTCTACCTCTGCTTTTATGTTTGCTAATATAATAGCTGATACCTGGGCAAAATTACCTAATAATTTCATCCCTAAGTTCAGAGCAGGTCCTGCTCCATACTCATTCAGTATTTGTCTTAATACATCTGGCATTACTGCTATTGAAGGGGTACCATGAGTTCTGGTATATATGGTAGAAAAAACTGTATCCCAAAAGGTACAAATCTCTATCTGGGGAGCAGATTGTTATCATTCTGTGTTTTTCTTGAGGGCTAGTGTGTGGAAATACGGCCTCTAACTGTGTTATTTTTTGAGCTATCTAGAATGCCATTTTCTCACGTCTAGTGGGCATTTAACCCCAAATGGCGTGCAGCGTGTGATGTTATTTTCGTTGTAGATCCCTGAATTTGTCCTGTAGATGTGCCCTTGCTGGCTGAAGTATGAGTGTGCTCATCACGAACTGTATCAGATTTCTGTAAAGTTTTATTATTTCTTTATGAAGTGGACGTATGTCTGCTACTGGCATTGTGTCAATGTCTGGACTCAATACATCCAGCACGAGTGACCCCTCTCCAACAACGAGAACCTCCACTACCAGATCCAGATCATCCCCAGGACCACACTAACACGCCAACATCATCTACAGACCTCCAGGACCTCGCACACAGCCCGCTACCGCCATTGCCATGCTCGCTGCACCCCACGCCATCACCTTCACAGACTACATCCTACTCGGGACCTGAACTTCCACCTTGACAACGGCAACGACCCCGACTCCGCCACTCTCCTCTACAACCTCAGACTGAAGCAGCTGGTCAACACACCCACCCACAGAGCTGGACACACCCTCAACCCCATCTTCGCGGGAGGTTCAAACATCCATTTCAGCCACACCATCCAACCCCCTCTGGATGGACCACCACTGTGTCCACTTCACCTTCATCATCACCTCCGCACCCAAGCCCGCCCGTGCCCCTTTGACGGAACTGGAGCTAGGTCACAGAGGAACACCTCAACACCACCCTCCTCCAAACCCCCCCTGGCTCCACGACCAACACCAATTCCGCAGCCACAGAATTTCACAGCTGGATCTCCTGCTGCGCCAACAAGCTTGCACCCCTCCGCGACCCCGCCAAACAACACCCCCGAAGGCCGCATGGTTCACCACAGAACTACAAGAAGCCAGACGCTCCTGCAGACGCATTGAGAAAACCTAGTAAAACCAGAAAACCACAGAAGCATGGAACAACCACAGGAGCGTCCAGAGGGAATACCACCAGCGCATAAGGGAAACCAATCGAGCATTTATGAGAGGCAAAGTCCAGACCAACGAGACCAACGCCAAGGAACTGTTCAATGTCATACAGCAGTTCACAAAACCCCCCAGAGAAGCCTCGGACATCACACCTTTTCAGGAACTCTGCGACAAGCTTAGCTCTTACTTCCATCGGAAGATCAAGAGCCTCTAAAACAACCTAAGCAAACAGACGCATCCTCCCACTACCCCCCCACCGCGGCTGATAAGCCACACATCGTGACCTGGAATCCCGCCACCGTCGAACATAGCACCGCGACCATGAAGAAAACCAACTCAGGAACCCCAAAGGACCCCTGCCCACCCCACATTTTTCACAGGGCTGCTGATGCCACCGCACCCAAACTAGGACGGACCATCAACACCTCCTTCAGATCCGGCATCTTCCCAGACAACTCTCAACAGACACGCTCTTCAACATCTACATGGCCCCCATTGCCGCAATCGTCAGACAGCATGGGATCAGCATTGTATCCTACGCCGACACCCAGCTCATCCTCTCACTCATGAACAAACCCGAAGACACCACACTCTGCTTCTAGGAAGGGATGAAGAACGTGGCAGCCTGGATGAAGGACAGCTGTCTGAAGCTCAACTCAGAGAAGAGCGAGGTCCTCATCCTCGGACCGTGCACCTACGCCTGGGACAACACCTGGTGGCCCACTGCCCTTGGGAATCCGCCCACCCCTACAGACCACGCACGAAACCTCAGCATCGACTCTTCCCTCTCCATGAACCAACAGATCAACGCCGTCGCTTCCACGAGTTTCAACTGCCTGCACATCCTCTGTAAGACCCTCGAATGGATCCCCCTTGACTGCAGAAGGACCGTCACCCACGCGCTCATAACCAGCAGACTGGACTACGGCAACGTCCTATACACCGGAATCAACAGAACTCTTCTACACAAACACCAAACCATCCAGAACGACGCGGCCAGACTCTTCCTCGGGACACTGCACCGTGAACACATGACCCAACACCTACGAGACCTCCACTGGCTGCCAGTCAAGAAGAGGGTCACCTTCAAACTCCTCACCCAAGCCTACAAATCCCACCACAACATCGGACCCAAATATCTCAACGAGAGAGTATCCTTCCACGCACCCAAGAGGAACCTCCACTCCACCAACCTCGCCCTGGCAGAGGTCCCCCGCATCCGCAAAAACTGAACAGGCGGGAGAGCCTACTCCTACATCGCAGCCAAGACCTGGAACGAGCTCCCCGTAAACTTCAGACGCTCCCCTACCCTGCACACTTTCAGGAAGGACATTAAGACCTGGCTCTTCGACTGATATGGAGCAGCACCCCATAGCGCCTTGAGACTCTTAGGGGTGAGTAGCGCACTTTATAAACTCCCTGATTGATTGATTGATGTTGTGTGTATGCAGCTAGGACTGACCAAGTCGCTCCATCTTTTCCGAGCGGACAGAGTCTCAATTTTTCTTTTGTGTGTGTGGGAGGGCGCCTTTAAACCAATTTATGTGCTCCTGGTAGGTTAGCGGAACTTCAATGTCCTCATACGGACAGTATTCACTTGGTTTTTCATCTTCAGTGTAAGAATGAAATGTAGTTGATTGTGCATCTGCTTGTGGGAATTCAACCCATGAGTAGAATACCTCTGTTCTGTATGATTCATGTGCCTCAATCACGAAAGTTACTGTCCCACCCCTAGATGTGACTCCATAGTTCACTAGTTTTAAAGTAAGGGCACTTCTGACATTTCCTGAAATGTTGATTTCCCCTTCCTGTTCTTCCTCCCTCGCTGCAGCACATTGTGCTGGCAAGTTGGTGACTTCATCAGCCATTATTTTGAAGAAGGAAAGAGTTGCAAGGAAACTGAGATAAGGTTTTATGCACAATAGGAACTGTTTGTCCTTCAAGCTTGATAAACCTATAGCGAATACATAGGATATGACTATTCAGCTGTGTCGGATAGTTCCCTTCTCACCCCAGACATCTCTGGGGAAATGTGAGTAGGGGTCTCTGAGAATAGCAAAACTGAACTAAGATTTGACTGTTAAATAAGTACCAAACCAACGCTGGTGGCGACATGTTGTGTAGTTCCTATGCACCTATATAGGATCTGCACGTTTAGACAACATAGACTGAGGGATTGGTGTCCAGACTGATTGCAGACACCGCCACCAAGTATGTTCACCTGTATCCCAGCTAGCTCACAGTGCCAATAGAAACCCATCTTACCAAGGAGAGAATAGTTCTTGGCAACTATCGAACATAACAACTGTGTCCCATCAGGGATAGTGGAAACAGTGCGATATCTTTCGCTCATGCTCACTTTGTCTCAGAGAGATACACAGAATAAATGGTGGGGACGTTTTCAATAAGCATTTATTGAACCAGTTACATAGGTGTGCTGAAGCAACCATAAGACAGAAACAGATATAAATAATTATAAGCGCCAACAGAGTAAAAGGATGGTAGATTTCTACCATAGAGCTAAAATGATGAATATAGGTAAGTATAAAAATACATAACAATACAATGCGTACTCCTACTATGCAACTAGCATGCATGTAGGTGTAAAGCCAAGAATCCCTCCAGGATAAATTCAACACCATTACCTGAAGTGAGGGACTGTGGGACCCTGTCTTGGTCTCGAGATGGACACCCACGAGGGATGTCAGACCACTGCGAACTGGAGTGTCTGCATGCAGGAACATCAGCGTCTCGCATCAGTGTGTCAGCATGGAAGTCCTTTTTCTCCTCTGCCTACCCCAGCAAGATATGGTGTTTATATACCCAAAGTGTTACCCTCAGGTGATCTACCTTGTTGTGTCATGTCGGACTTAGGATGATGGAAGGAATTAACCTTATAAATAGTTAGTATACAGGTGATGTTAGTCTTGCTGAGTTTCCAAGAAACCTCATGCATAATGGATGAGGCTAGTTTTCAGGGAAAACCCTACGTCCGGTAAGCAGTACTGTAACTCGGTAAAAGGTTAGTCCCGAGAACCGTTATGTAGTGTAATTATAGGGGAGAATATAGGTGAAAGGTTAGGTGACTACCTGAGCCTATATCAGGGTACCTATATGAAACATAACAGGGCACACAGAGATTTAGAGACTTGGGTGTCTCCAAAGCAGGGAAAAACAGCAGCCTATTTCAGGACTTCACAGGACTGTGACAACAAAAATATGGCCTACAATATCCATGAGGCTCTGCGACTGAAAAGCCAGCTAGCGAGAAAAGTACCATTTGGGCCAACATGCTATCGCAAATAGAAATTGCAGTGTCAGAATGGCATTAAGACCGAAGTGAAATTGGTATGAACTTCAACCTATCTTGGGACTTCATGGAACTATGAAACCAACAACCTGGCCTACAATGTGCATAAGGCACTGTGACTGAAAAGCCCACTACGGAGAAACTTTTCTTTTGGTTCAAAATGTGATCGCAAACAGAAATCGCACCCTCAGCATGACAATATGGCCGAAGTGAAACTAGTATGAACTTTGCTTCTCCCCACTGGCTATGAACCAAACATTGAGGACAGGCTTGTGTTGTATTAAACCAAGTAAAGACTCTGTATTATTTTGTTAGCATTTACAGAACAGAGGAAGGCAATTATGTCGAAACGCATCTGCTGGTGCTAAATACATTACCTGATCACCCGTGAGTGCTCCATAGTTTTCTTGGAAGCAGTTGTTGGGCAACAAGCAAGACCCTACCCTCGACAACACGAAGGCAACCGTCCTGAGTTCGTAAGATGAAATGGGACTGTGACAAATGGATTTAATTTCCATGTTCCTAAACCGCCGCTGAGGGAGTTTTCCAGTTGTCCAATGAAGGTCAGGAATTAATCAAATTCGTGGACATTCAGCCATTTGACCGCTGCACGCAGGGACATCCTGGTGTTAGATCCAGAGGCAGTGGCGAAGGTCACAGAGAGATGTAGAGTCTTGGTTGTCCCTAAAGCAGGGGGAAACACTAACCTATTTTGGGACTTAATGGGATTGTGAAAACATCAGCATGGCCCACAATGGAGTACATGGCCTACAATGTCCATGAGGCACTGCGACTGAAAAGCCCACTAAGGAGGGGAGAAGAGTGTCATTTGGGCCAATATGTGATCCAAAAAAAAAATTGCAGTAACAGAATGGCATTACTGCCAAAGTGAAATTGGTATAAACTTTGCAGTCCCCTTGGCTAAGAAACAACCAATGATGACAAGTGTGTGATGTTTTAAACCAACCAAAGACTCAATATTATTTAGTTAGCATTTACAGCATGGAGGAAGGCAATTATGCCAAAACGTGTCTGCTGTTGCTAAATAAATCACCTGATAAGCCGTGAGTGATCAGTATTTTTCTTAAAGCAGCTGTTGTGCAACAAGCGAGACCCTACTCTTGCCAACACGGAAGCACCCGTCCTGAGTTTGGAGGTTGCAGGTGGGACTGTGACGTATGGAGGGAAAACGAAGAGACAGGGGGCCACAACCCTGATGAGGAGTTAGGAATACACCTTCACGGAGATTAATGTCCAAAGAATAATGATCATGATATTTCTTCTCCTAACAATAGGTGATAGCACTTGAGATGCATTGTGGATGTTGAAGTCTTCCGGGATATCAAGAATGTAATGTAATAGATAAACTGGTTTGTCAATACTTTTGATGAGTTTAACTTGTTTATTGAATTTTAGGAGGAAAGGAAGGGGCCCACTCTTGGTTGGAGACAATGACATGGGTCCCCTACCCTTTTCTACAAGATCCTATCTATTTGGTGAATGATGTATATGAGATAAGATATTTTCAATTTTCTTTATTCATTTTACTGTATGGAATTTGTTAGGTGAAGGTGTTTTGATAATGTATAACAGAATCAAGTGAAATGTTGGTTATTTATTTATCGTAATGGTTTGTGAACTAGTGATATCTGCACAGACAGCTCGAAACTGGTCTACATACAGTTGATTTCTGCTACTGGGCGAGTATAATTTTGAAAGTAATACATCTGTTTCCACTTGGTGCTCATACTGAAATATATACATATACACATATTTGTTTTACATTTTGTTAGAAGTACTGTACAAACATCCACTTGTGACCACTATGCATCACTATAGTATTTGCATATCCAGTGATATTTGTCCTCTCACTGGAGTCTATAATCTCAAAATTATACTGAGAGATATTGGGACTACATGTCTATAACTTTGAAAGTTTCAACTTGCAAACATAATGAATTTGTGTCTTCCCGCATGAGGAAACGGTTATTTTTACACTTTGATTGCATAACATATGTTTCAACATGGCCGCTGTCATCTAACAAACCGAAACTACATGTGAGTTCTTTTTCTATGTCATACTAAGTTATGTTAATGAGCTGTTGGGATTTATTCAGTGTGTGAGCAGGACTGTTTGCAGTTGAAACACGTTACTGATTATTAAATTGAAGGACTGCTGTGTATATCCCCGAGAGTGTGCTTTATTTGAATTGTGTGGAGAATAGAGTTCGTCCGGCAGGCTCCGCCGGCTTAGCGCGCCAACTGACTACGGGCCTTGGAAGACGGAAGGAGCGAACTTGTGAAGAAGTTATATATATATATATATATATATATATATATATATATATATATATATTGTTCCACAAAAAGCCCAAGCATATAAGGGATCACTCGACGACTCGCCCACCATCCGGTAATTGTAACCTGCTTGCCTCAATATTATGGTTGGTCGCCTGCTTGCCTGACGCGTTTCGAGGTATCAACCTCCTTTTCAGAGGCTTGGCACTCCCCAATGTGGCATTGCAATAGGCTCCTTTTGTTTTCGGCACTTCGATTGGTTAGTAGCCCTCACATGGGCGTTGCTTTTGTTAGTTTCAGCGCTACTGCATTCTGGGACATTTAGTCCTTTCAATATTTGCATATTCCTTTAGTAGGTTTGCAATTGCTCACAAATGCATTTCGGAGCTTGTTTTCATTCCTACAGTAGGATCGGTGCAAGCAGATTATTGTGGCTTGTCGTGCTGGTTGGTTTTAGACAACAGTTCCAAACCTCAGCCTCTCCTTCTTTGTTTTCAAGATGGTGCTCCCCCCACGGCAGGACGGCCGTCCGTATTATTGTTCCACAAAATGCCCAAGCATATAAGGGATCACTCGATGACTCGCCCACCATCCGGTAATTGTAACCTGCTTGCCTCAATATTATGGTTGCTCGCCTGCTTGCCTGACGCGCTTCGAGGTATCAACCTCCTTTTCGAAGGCTTGGCACTCCCCAATGTGGCATTGCAATAGGCTCCTTTTGTTTTCGGCACTTCGATTGGTTAGTAGGGAGGGAGTAGGGAGGTCTTGGCACCTCGACAGGCAATGGAGGTCTTGGCACCTCATCTAACAGTGGAGGCCTTCACGCCTTGAATACCCAGGGTGTCCTTGGCGGCACAACCTTCGATATGGACGATGACATATCCGTTAATTCCTCTGAGTTCATTGATGAATATGTCTTCGATCTTAACGATGGTCAAGAGGCTTTTGATGATTTTACGGATGAACTCCCTTCCCCCTCCAAAAGCGCGATCCTCGACCCCTTGGGTGAGGAAATGCTTTCGCCTCAAAACCTTAAACACCCCAGGAGTTCTGGCTGGGTGCCTCAAGATCATGTGTCAAAATTTATCAAAAAATGGCTCAGAAATCTCCTTGACGGGGGACTCGGAACGGTCTCAGAGCTGAATGCTCAAGGCCTTCTCTCAAAGATAAGGTTTGTTATACACCTAATTTGGACCCAGAGCTTATAAAATGTTTGTTCAAACTTGGGCGTGACCCAAGAAAAGGGGTTGAAAAATCCTTTAAGGGATGCCAAGATCGTCTCTTGGACGTTCTGGGCCCTCTGGCCAGAATCTTGGACTCAGCAGAGGACTCTCACATCAATGGTACCCCTCTGGACACTGAAATGATTAGAGGTTGGAGCCAGAGGGCTATTATCCTCCTGGGGAATGCTAACGCTTCCATTAATTCTGAGAGACTTAGAGTTGTCCTTACTAAAATAAGTCCAAAATTAGGAGATCTGGCCGACAAAGAACCCTCAAAAAACCCTAAAGGGCTTCTATTCGGGGAGGACCTAATTAAATCTCTTGGAAAATACGTTTCCACATTTACCGCTCTTGATAAAGCGCAGCAAAATATGCGCAAGGTTTTTAATAACAATAACCTTTTTGGTCGGGCCGGAAGACGAGGCCAATCTTCCGGCCGTTACAATCAAAGGCCCTTCTCAAGAGGTCGTGGCTTTGGAATAGGATACCAACAACAACAGTTTAATACCCCGCAGTTCTACCCACAAAGGGGTAGAGGCCAAGGCAGAGGCAGAGGCTACAGATCCCGCGGATCGAGCAATTCTAACACACCCTCAGGTGAGTGTTACCTTTCTTCCTTCTCCTTCTTTTCCACTAAAAGTAGGCGGAAGACTCAAACATTTTTCAATGAATTGGCATCTGATTACTCAGGACTCTTGGGTTTTAAATACCGTAAAAGGTTTTATGATAGACTTCATTCATCCTCCTGTTCAAACTTCCTTTCCCAGGAAGATTCACATGTCCTTGGAACAAGAAAAAAATTGTAGAAGAAGAGATCTCTTCTATGATTCAGAAAGGCGCAATCTTAGAAGTCCCATCCGATCAGCTGGGATTTATAAGCAACCTTGTCTTGGTGGAAAAAAGGAAAAAGGTTGGAGACCTGTCATCAATTTACGGGACCTAAACAAGTTCCTGATTTACAGGCATTTCAAGATGGAGGGCATCCACCTTCTCAGGGACCTCACCTTGGAGAAAGATTGGTTGGTCAAACTGGACCTCAAAGATGCCTACTTCACCATCCCCATGGCCGAGGCTCACCAACCCTTTCTCCAATTCCTTTGGAAGGATCGCTTGTATCAGTTCCAAGCTCTTCCATTCGGACTCTCTTCCGCACCATGGTGTTTCACCAAAGTGATGAGAGCGGTTGTGTCTCATATAAGGTCAAGAGGGATTCGTCTGATTATTTACCTCGACGACATCCTTATTATGTCTCAAGATCCTCTCCAACTGGTTCGGGACTTGAATTTCACTATGAATCTTCTGGAGAACCTAGGATTCATCATAAACAAAGAAAAATCATCTTTGACTCCAACAATGTCCATCGAGTTCCTAGGTTTCACCGTGGACACGATACGCTGTCTTCTTCTTCTTCCCTCGAAAAAAGTTTCCAAAATAAAAAAGGAGATAAGATATGTGCTGAGACATCAGGATTTATCTCTGAGGGAACTTGCGAGACTCTTGGGTCTTCTATCGTCCTCCATTCAGGCTATTTTCCCTGGACCACTCAATTATCGAGCCCTTCAAAGGATAAAAGCGAGGGCTCTGAGGTCCGGACTTTGGTACGAAGACCGGATTTCTTTGGATCTAGAAGCCCGCTCAGAATTAAATTGGTGGTTAGACAATCTAGAGGCCTGGAATGGCAAAGCAATCTTTGGCCCCAAGCCAGAATTTGTCTTGGAATCAGACGCCAGCCTTCACGGCTGGAGAGCCTGTTTTCTCAATCAAAACACGGGTGGCCTTTGGTCTGAAGAAGAATCTTGTCATCACATAAACTTCCTAGAGTTGACTGCCGGTTTATATGCCCTTTTGAGTTTCAGGCACTCCCTCCAGGGGAGGTCCGTCCTTCTGAAGATGGACAATATATCGGCTGTAGCTTATATCAATCGTCTAGGCGGAACAAAGTCCTTGGACTTGTCAAACCTAGCCAAGAAACTCTGGATGTTTTGTCTGGAACACAAGATATCCCTCAAAGCAGAATATTTTCCAGGAGAAGCAAACTTCTCAGCGGATTGGAATTCGAGATTCCTTATCGACTACAGCGATTGGAAGCTGAATCTTGTTTTCAGCACCCTGATCAAGATATGGGGTCCTCTGGATGTAGATTTATTCGCAAGCAGATTAACTTCTCAGACTCCGAAGTACTTCAGCTGGATGCCCGACCCGGGTGATCTGGCAGTCAATGCCTTCCTACAATCTTGGAAAGACGTCCGGGGTTACGCCTTTCCCCCCTTTGCAATGATTCAGAGGGTCCTTCAGAAAGTGAGACGAGAACACTCTTGCCTCGTGTTGATAACTCCTTTCTGGACCTCTCAAGCGTGGTTCCCAACCGTTCTGGAACTGACTTACAGTGTCCCCTTCTTGATTCCTTCCCTGGGAGATCTTCTCTCCGACATAGACGGTCGAATTCACCCCCTTATTCTGAACGAGAGTTTATCCCTTCTTGCCTGGAAGGTATCAGGATATCTAATGAAATCTCAGGACTTTCGGAGTCGGCTTCAACCCTCCTCAAGGAATCTTGGGCTCCTGGCACACACTACAGATACAATAGTATCTGGAGAATATGGGTAGGTTGGTGCCTGGAAAGGGACCTGGATCCCAAGGAGGCCCCTATTGTTGACATAGAAAACTTCCTGGTTGAACAGTTTGATAGAGGGCTGAGTTATAGATCTATTAATTGTTATAGATCTGCTATATCTGCTGGTCATGTTCCTATTAATGGTAAAACAATTGGTAAAAATGTTATTGTCTGTAGAGTTATGAAAAGTATCCGTTTGAAGAGACCCCCTAAAGCCAAATATGAGACCCTTTGGGACGTCAATTTGGTTCTTGATCTCTTAAACAATTGGCCTCCTAACTCTTTTCTGAACAGAAAAAATCTTTCTATTAAATTGGCTACCTTGTTGTGTCTGATTTCTTGCAGAAGAGCTTCTGACGTCAAAGCTCTTGAAATTTCAAGACGTTCTTATAATGTCTTTGGTGTTAAATTTGATATTTCTAGGAGGACTAAAAGTATGTCTGATTCTATTTTTTATCCTCGTTTTGACCTTTACCCTAAACTCTGCGTTGTTGAATGCATGAAGGCATATGATCGAAGGATGGTTCTTCTCCGTCCTCAGGGTGTCTCCCAATTGCTAATTTCTTTTGTTAAACCCCATAAAGGTATTTCCTCCACTTCTATTGCTAGGTGATCAAAACTGCTATGAGTCTTGCTGGTGTTGATTTACATAAATTTCAAGCTCATTCCTTAAGGGGCGCTATGGCCAGTAAGTCTCTCTGGTCTGGAGGTAAGTTAGATGACATCCTTAAGGCTGCGGATTGGTCTAATGCAAGTACATTGGCTCGTCATTATTGTAAACCTATTGAGCACATGTCTAATGTTGTTTTAGAAAGCTACCAACATGCATAATGTAGCCTCCGGTCTGTTATGAAATTGCCATTCTCATATTTACATGTCTAGAGAATCTAGATTTCATTAAAGACACTGAGGCTGACATTATCCCTCCCTCCCACCCTCTGGTGGTGGTGAGTGTTATAACTGATATTATTACTTATAGTATTTTTTTCTCAAAATGCAATATTTTGCTATACTGCTTTGTTGTTTATTACATTTGATTGTAATGTATTCTTGTTGTATTGCCTTTCTGCAATTTTGTTCTCTGGAACTTATTTTCTGGTTTCCTTTTCAGAAAATCCTTGATTCCTGCTTCTCTTCATTATCTTCGTTGGATTTCCTTCCACCATCCATTTATTAATCGTTTTCACTCTTCTTCATTCGTGTTTGACCTGAATTTTACAGTTTTTCTGAAGTTCTTCTTTCTTGGACTGTTCATTTAAAAGAGACAGATTATTGCTGTCTCATGGGCTTTATGTGTTGCCATTGTTCTGTTTTAGAGCTTAGTCTATTGTGATGTATGCGGCTGCTTGGGTCTGCAATAAAAGACTTTGCATAATGTCAGCCTCCGTGTCTTTAATGAAATCTAGATTCTCTAGACATGTAAATATGACAATCGCAATTATTGTGGCTTGTCGTGCTGGTTGGTTTTAGACAACAGTTCCAAACCTCAGCCTCTCCTTCTTTGTTTTGAAGATGGTGCTCCCCCCACGGCAGGACGGCCGTGCGTATTATTGTTCCACAAAATGCCCAAGCATATAAGGGATCACTCGACGACTCGCCCACCATCCGGTAATTGTAACCTGCTTGCCTCAATATTATGGTTGCTCGCCTGCTTGCCTGACGCGTTTGGAGGTATCAACCTCCTTTTCAAAGGCTTGGCACTCCCCAATGTGGCATTGCAATAGGCTCTTTTTGTTTTCGGCACTTCGATTGGTTAGTAGCCCTCACAAGGGCGTCGCTTTTGTTAGTTTCAGCGCTACTGCATTCTGGGACATTTAGTCCTTTCAATATTTGCATATTCCTTTAGTAGGTTTGCAATTGCTCACAAATGCATTTCGGAGTTTGTTTTCATTCCTATAGTAGGATCGGTGCAAGCAGATTATTGTGGCTTGTCGTGCTAGTTGGTTTTAGACAACAGTTCCAAACCTCAGCCTCTCCTTCTTTGTTTTGAAGATGGTGCTCCCTCCACGGCAGGACGGCCGTGCGTAGTATTGTTCCACAAAATGCCCAAGCATCGAATATGCTACTTACCAGTATGCATCTGTTCTTGGCATGCAGGGCTGCTGACATTCATATCTATAGCATAGATCGCCGCCTAGTGTTGGGTCCGGATGATTGCACATTGTTGTCCTGGAAGAGTCTTCAAAGTATCACGAGATAGGTGACTCCTCCCCTGGACTACAGTGCGCATGGGCATCGACTCCGTCCCCAGATTGTTTTTAGCCATTGTGGCAAAGATGGAGTGTAACACTGTGAGTGATGACCATGCTAAGAGTAAGTGTAAGTGCTGCAGCCGCTACAGGCGCCGGGGAGGAGGGCGGGCGATATTAATGTCAGCAGCCCTACATGCCAAGAACAGATGATTACTGGTAAGTAGCATATTCGGTTTGAGGCATGTGGGCTGCTGAATTCATATCTATAGCATAGAATATATAGCAGTCCCTCCATTAGCGGCGGCCGCCTGTGCCAGCTGCAGCAGTTTGAAAAAGTGTTTTAGAACAGCCTCCCCTACAGCTGCCTGCTGTTTGGAGTGCACATCTACACAATAGGGTTTTGTAAATGTGTGTGGTGTAGACCATGTGGCTGCTCTACAAATGTCTTCTAAAGGGATATTTCCAAGGAAAGCCATGGAGGCCCCCAACTTGCGGGTGGAGTGCGCCCTTGGGGGGATTGTTAAAATGCGCTTTGCTTTTTGATAGCAAATTTGAATACACTTAACGATCCACCTGGCTATACCTGCTTTGGAAATGGGGTTGCCTTTGTGTAGCGCGGAAAAGGCAACAAAGTTGTTTCGTCTTCCTAAAATTTTTGGTTCTATCAATGTAATACATCAAAGCTCTTTTGACGTCAAGAGTGTGGAGCATTCTTTCTGCCACTGTCTCAGAATTTTGGAAGAACACAGGCAGTTCAATAGTCTGATTGATATGGAACTGTGAAACCACCTTTGGAAGAAATTTAGGGTTAGTGCGCAGCACCACCCGGTTGGAGTGAATTTGTATGAATGGCTCCTGGATAGTTAGTGCCTGGAGTTCACTAACACGTCGCAGTGACGTAATCGCTATCAGGAAAGCCACTTTCCATGTTAAGAACTGAATCTCGCATGAATGTAGAGGCTCAAAAGGTGGACCCATTAGCCGGGTGAGGACCACATTAAGATTCCATACAGGAGCTGGTGGGGTCCGGGGAGGAATCACTCGTTTGAGTCCCTCCAGAAAGGCTTTAATGGCAGGCACTCTGAAAAGGGAGAGATGCTGCCTGTTTTGGAGATAAGCTGCTATGGCGGATAAATGTATTCGAATGGAAGCATATGCTAGATTGCATTTGTAAAGATGTAACAGATAACAAATGATGTTGCGCGTAGACGCGTCAAGCGGGTCTATGTTGTGGTCTACGCAATAAATGACAAACCGCTTCCCTTTTGCCGCATAGCATGCTCTGTTGGTGGGCTTTCTTGCCTCCCGTATGATATCCATGCAGTCTGGAGGCAAGTTGAGGTAGCCAAACTCTAAGACCTCAGGAGCCAGATCGCCAGGTTGAGCTGTTGCGTATCTGGGTGCTGAATGTCGCCATGGCTCTGCGTCAAAAGTCTGGGTGTGAGGTGCAGCCTTTGATGCGGTACCACGGAAAGTTCTAGAAACGTGGTGTTCCATGGTTGGCGTGCCCACGTTGGAGCAACCAGGATGAGCGTCATCGAGTGTTGCTTTAGCTTTCGTGCCACCAGCGGTATTAGAGGTGCTGGGGGAAAAGCGTACGCAAATTTGCCTGACCAGTTCATCCATATCGCATTGCCCTGCGACTAAGGGCGCGGGAACCTGGCGGCAAAGCTTTGGCATTTGGCGTTTTCCCTTGTGGCGAACAGGTCTATCTCTGGATGACCCCACTGCTGGAAGTACGGGCGGAGTACTGATGGATCTAGCTCCCACTCGTGCATCTGGTGGCTGTACCTGCTGAGCAGATCCGCCATCTGATTGTCCTTGCCTGGGAGGTGTTCCGCCATGAGGAAGATGTTCCTTTGAATGGCCCACTTCCACATGCTCTGAGCCAGATGAGACAACTGTGGAGAGTGTGTACCTCCCTGCTTCTGAATGTAGTACATGGCCGTCATGTTGTCCGTCCGGATCAACACGACCTTGTTGCACAGATGTACCTTGAATGCCTTCATCGCCATGAAGATTGCCATCAGCTCTAGGTGGTTGATGTGCATCTTCTTTTGCTGCGTCGTCCATAGTCCCTGCACTGTGTAGTGGATTACATGAGCTCCCCAACCCTGGAGAGATGCGTCTGTCGTTAGGATGATCTGTGGCACAGGCTCCTGGAACGGTCGGCCCTTGCAAAGGTTGTGTGGATTCCACCAATGCAGAGAGTTGTATGCACGACCGGTCACCAACACTAGGTCTTTTAACTGTCCGTGAGCCTGATTCCACTGACGTGCTAAGCACTCCTGAAGCGGACGCATATGTAGCCTCGCGTGCGGGACTATGAAGATGCAGGAGGCCATCATGCCTATCAACTGCATGAACACTCGTGCTGGAAGCGAGTGTTGCGGTCTGAATTTCTGTATCAGCAATTGAATGCTGTTGATCCTCACTGAATTTGGCTGTGCTGTGGCTGCCAGAGTGTTTATTGTCGCGCCCAGATACTGCCGTACATGGGCGGGCTGAAGGTGTGACTTTGGGTAAATCAGTGAGAATCCCAGATCGTGAAGAAGGTGAATGGTGTGGGACATGTTGGCAGCGCACTGCTGGGCCGACTTTGCTTGGACAAGCCAGTCGTCCAAATAAGGGTAGACATGATCGTTTTGTCTCCTGAGGTGCGCAGCCACTGTCGCCAGGCACTTTGTGAACACCCTGGGCGCTGTAGTTACTCCGAAAGGGAGGACTTTGAATTGGTAATGCTGATTCTGAATGGTGAATGTGAGATATTTTCTGTGTGACGGATGTAGTGGAATGTGAAAATATGCATCCTTTAGATCTAATGTTGCGAGGAAATCCCCCTGATTGAGCAACGGAAGAACCTGCTGCAGTGTGAGCATATGAAAGTGTTCTGATAGGAAGTATTGGTTTAGGGGTCTGAGGTCCAGTATGGGTCTGAGGGACCCGTCTTTCTTTGGGATTAAGAAGTACAGGGAGTACACCCCGTGCCTCTTTGTTCCACTGGTACAAGCTTGATTGCCCCTTTTTGCAGCATGACGAGTACCTCTTGCTGCAATAAGTGCAAATGTTCTGTGGACATAGGACCGTGTCTTGGGGGTATGTTGGGTGGAGGGGATGTAAACTCCAGACAATAACCGTACTGGATAAGCTTTCTGACCCACCTGTCTGTGGTGATGGATGTCCAGACTGGCTGGTACTGTTGGAGTCTCCCCCAGACTGGTGTGGTATGGTCGGGGGGCAGTGACAAGGCGTCACTGTTTGTTGGCGGCAGAGGATCGGGAGCTGTTGTTTCCACGACCTCTGCCTTTAGCACTGTTTCCGCGATAGCCACCTCTACTTTGTTTGTTGTACGCGGTTTGTGCTCCACTCTTATTGTACTGTGTTTGCTGGGACAGCTGGCCTCTGGAAACACCTCTATTGCTTGAGCGACGAAAAGAACCATCCCTGAACTGCTGGGACTGGAGAGCCCCCATAGACTTTGCAGTCTCGGTGTCCTTTTTGATTTTTTCTAGGGTGGTGTCCACCTCAGGGCCAAATAAGTGATCAGGGTTTACAGGCTGATTTAGGATGGTGGTTTGTATCTCCGGCTTGAACCCGGAGATTCTGAGCCAGGCCTGTCGCCGCAACATTACACTGGTGTTAATGGCCCTGGCCGCGGTGTCAGCTGCGTCCAGTGCACACTTAATAGAAGCATTTGAGATGAGTTTCCCTTCTTGTATGAGCATCTCTGCTGCCTCCTTATATTCATCTGGCAAGTGTTGTAACAGGGTCTCAAGTGTATCGTAATGTGCCCTGTCATATCTGGCCAAGAGTGCCTGAGTGTTTGAAATGCGCCAGATATGGGCCGCTTGAGCCGCCACCCTTTTCCCTGATGCTTCTAGCACTTTAGATTCCTTGTCAGGGGGAGGAGCATCACCAGTAGTTTGTGAGTTTGCCCTCTTCCGGGCGTTGGAAACAACTAAAGAGTCCACCGGCAACTGGCCCTTGATGTAGGTTGGGTCCCGAGGCGCCGGCTTGTACTTTTTTTCAATTCTGGGGTTTATAACCCTGGCCCTTGTGGGTTCTTTAAAAATGTCTGCAGCATGTTTTAAGACACCCTTCAGCATTGGCAGAGTCTTTACAGTCTTCTCAGAGGTGGAAAAGGTGTCAAACAAAAAATCCACCTCAATAGGGTCAGCATGGAGCTGGACGTCATGATTTTTGGCCGCCCTTTCAATAAGCGCATTAAATGCCGCTGAGTCCTCAGTAGGCGAAGATTTACATTATACACTTGAGTGTCTGGGGCAGTTTGTGGATCTCCTGGGTCAGCAGCATCTGCCCATGTGTCATGTTGATCCTCAGGATCAGTGTCTGCAGGGTAGTTGTACTCTTCATAGTAACCTTCCCCAGCCTCCACCTCTGAGTAAGTGGGTGAGATTGGAGCAGTGTCCTGTCCACGTGGAGCTATTATTTCTACCAGAACGGGTGAATCCGTGGAATCCTTCTTTTTCTTTAAAGGAATTGTGTAGGACTCCATAGGCTGTGCCGGGGTGATCTTTCTTTTGTAAATAGAAAGTTTACCGGTGTCGGCAGCGATGAATTGTTCCGACTGCTCCTCCAGCATGGGTTGTCGATGCTTTGGGCTCACAACCGCAGGTGTAGGCTTCGGCCCCGTGGACACCTTCATGGACGCCTCGACGACCGTCTTCGACGCGAATGCCTTCGGCACCACTTTCGGCGTCAGCGTAAACTGAATGGGCGCTGTTGACTTGTGCGGTTTGGTGGCAGGCTTCGGCGTGGAAGTATCCTTTGGATCGGCAGCGGAAGCTTTGTCCTTAATGCGTTTCAATGATTCCGACACCTGCTTCGTGAAGGAGGCGGACGGCTGCGTCGACTCGACAGGTGCCTTCGAGCCACCACTAGGTGCGGACTCGATGGTTGTAGTACTTTTGCCCTTGTCCGGCCGACGCGCAGGATCGACAACCTTTGTAGCTTCGAGTCCTTTGTCGGTGTCGACGGCCCTCGGCGCCGAAGTCTTCGGTTCGACGACCTTGACAAGCGCTTTTGGTGTCCCAGTCTTCGGCTCGACACCCTTGAGCGACTTCACCGGGTCGATAACCTTCTTTGGCTTTGTCTGCACCGACAGGTCCGAAGACTTGGAGCCGACCAAGGCGACACGCACTTTCTGTTTCGACGGCACCTCTAGCACTTTCGGTTGCATAGACACCGAAGCTTTCTCTTTCGGTTTTGACTTCACCAGTTGTGGCTCTTTAGAAGTGTCCGTAGCCGGGCCCGGAGGCGAGACTGTGGAACTTGGTGCAAGATCTTGGGTAAGGACATGTGGCGATCCCTCGACCTGAGCCGTACATATTGTTTCAACGGGGCACAGCTCCTCGCTTGAGCTATCTTCCGTGGCCCCCTAGGCCTCATTGTCATCTCCTACCTCGTCGACGACTTCTTCAGCATCAAGCATTTCTACGTCTGCGTCGTAGTTGGAGTCGATCTCCGACGCTGGATTGGAAAGCGGCTCTTGATCTTCCTGCTCGTCTGCCTCTTCTCCCTCGGTATCGAAAATGTTCACCGGGTCAGGTGCCGTCTGCTGGGCCTCCTGGCGCGCCGCGCGCCAAAGTCGAATTGTCTTCTTGGAGCGGAAACAAGAACAAGCCATACAGCTGGCTTCATCGTGATCCGGCGACAGGCACTTTTTGCACACCGGGTGGACGTCGATGTGAGGATACTTTGAGTTGCACACGGGGCACCTTTTGAACGGGCTCCGTTCCATGATGGTTCGTCGAAGAAGGCCTGTAGCGTCGACCGGGCCTCGAGCACAGAAGAGCCACGCGACTCCTCTGGATGTCCGACTCGGGAACTGAGCTGGAACAGAACTGGGCACCGATCGGAAGACAATACCGACGATAGGAAAGGCCTTTGGGCCAAAAAGAAAGTTTCAATTGATTCCGAACTTCAGTGATCAAATATGCATCCGAACCCAATGGCGGAAAAAAACAATCTGGGGATGGAGTCGATGCCCATGCGCACTGTAGTCCAGGGGAGGAGCCACCTATCTCGTGATACTTCGAAGACTCTTCCAGGACAACAATGTGCAATCATCCGGACCCAACACTAGGCGGCGATCTATGCTATAGATATGAATTCAGCAGCCCACATGCCTCGAACATAAGGGATCACTCGACGACTCGCCCACCATCCGGTAATTGTAACCTGCTTGCCTCAATATTATGGTTGCTCGCCTGCTTGCCTGACGCGTTTCGAGGTATCAACCTCCTTTCCAAAGGCTTGGCACTCCCCAATGTGGCATTGCAATAGGCTCCTTTTGTTTTCGGCACTTCGATTGGTTAGTAGCCCTCACATGGGTGTCGCTTTTGTTAGTTTCAGCGCTACTGCATTCTGGGACATTTAGTCCTTTCAATATTTGCATATTCCTTTAGTAGGTTTGCAATTGCTCACAAATGCATTTCGGAGTTTGTTTTCATTCCTATAGTAGGATCGGTGCAAGCAGATTATTGTGGCTTGTCGTGCTGGTTGGTTTTAGACAACACTTCCAAACCTCAGCCTCTCCTTCTTTGTTTTGAAGATGGTGCTCCTCCCACGGCAGGACGGCCGTGCGTATTATTGTTCCACAAAATGCCCAAGCATATAAGGGATCACTCGACGACTCGCCCACCATCCGGTAATTGTAACCTGCTTGCCTCAATATTATGGTTGCTCGCCTGCTTGCCTGACGCGTTTCGAGGTATCAACCTCCTTTTCAAAGGCTTGGCACTCCGCAATGTGGCATTGCAATAGGCTCCTTTTGTTTTCGGCACTTCGATAGGTTAGCAGCCCTCACATGGGCGTCGCTTTTGTTAGTTTCAGCGCTACTGCATTCTGGGACATTTAGTCCTTTCAATATTTGCATATTCCTTTAGTAGGTTTGCAATTGCTCACAAATGCATTTCGGAGTTTGTTTTCATTCCTATAGTAGGATCGGTGCAAGCAGATTATTGTGGCTTGTCGTGCCCATGTGAAGGCTACTAACCAATCGAAGCAATATCTGAATTTAAATTCATAAAAACACTGTGCATGGTAGGGCAGAAAGTTATTGTTGCTCTAGGGCACAAGATATAGGGCCATATTATCAAGAACAGGTGATAAAATTATCTCCGCTTTATCGGCAGGAAACTGCCGCTAAAGCGGCGATAATGGGCTTGATAATAGGCCCTTGTGAATTCCCTTAGTAGCCCAGGTTCTGGTGTTAGCC
Source organism: Lissotriton helveticus (assembly GCF_964261635.1). NCBI lineage: Eukaryota > Metazoa > Chordata > Amphibia > Caudata > Salamandridae > Lissotriton > Lissotriton helveticus. Next base: position 1,620,433,436 of record NC_136068.1, on the reverse strand, counting down.
TGGGCTGCTATGGGAATTCACAAGGGCCTATTATCAAGCCCATTATCGCCGCTTTAGCTGTAGATAATTTTATCGCCTATTCTTGATAATATGCCCCATAGTTACTTGAGATAACTATACCTGGCGAATTGTAGGGGTTTAAAATGGTATTTTGTAGCTGACAATTTCACCTATTAAGCCCCTTTAACCTTTTTTCCCCCAGTTTGTGTGTGAATATATCTATCTATCTATCTATCTATCTATCTATCTATCTATCTATCTATCTATCTATCTATATATATATATATATATATATATATATATATATATATATATATATATATGTACATACATACATACATATATATATATATTATATATATATATATATATATATATATATTACCTACTGGCGGTCGCCAGTAGGTATATATAGTTAGGATTTTTTTGAATAGGGATTTCTGAAAATTCTATGTTGAATAACTTTGGCGTTGATGGACGGAATTGGCTGAAATTTTCAGGAAAATGGCACATTTTGTTTCTGAGCGTCCCCTGAAAGTTTGGGGGGGGGGGTTTCGTCAAGCGGGGGCCGAGAAAAAAGAGGGGTCCCAAAACGTGTTTTTAACATTGAGTTTTCCATAGGGCGGTTGGACTCACTTTTAGCTCGAACGGCTGAATGGATTTCCACAAAACTTGGCAAAATTGTAGGGACTGGTAGCCCGATGTGCCTTTGCTATGTCTCAAGATATATGCTCCAGTGGTTTTTACGAAAATTAACTTTGAAAAATATATATTGGGCTACATTGGGCTATATATATGTTAGAGCCCAAATGTTGCCCAATGTAGCCCAAAGATGGCCACCAGAGACAAAACAAACCAAATGTAGCCCAAATATCAGCCAGATGTAGCCCAACTATAGCCCAGTGACAGAATGTCCCAGAGTGTTCTAAAGAACAACTAGAGCGCTAAGTCTTACTTATGACAAAAGTATGGCACACCTGAAGTCATCTTGATTGGAATAAAGTGTTAACACTTAAAACATTTAATTTGCAAAGGAACAAAATGAGGGGGTTCATTTTGCCATAGAAATTATGATTAGTGCTGAAGAAAGAAAAATTAGGGCACATTTTGAGTGACTTCTCAAATCCTCTTATATTTCATTAAAAAAAATTCTGATATGCAGTCTCCCAAGATGGCCACCAGAGACAAAAGAGCCCAAATGTAGCCCAAATATTAGCCAGATGTAGCCCAACTATAGCCCAGTGACAGAATGTCCCAGAGTGTTCTAAAGAACAACTAGAGCGCTAACAGTCTTACTTATGACAAAAGTATGGCACACCTGAAGTCATCTTGATTGGAATAAAGTGGTAACACTTAATACATTTAATTTGAAAAGGAACAAAATGAGGGGTTTCATTTTGCCATAGAAATGTTATATATATATATATAGTTAGGATTTTTTTGAATAGGGATTTCTAAAAATTCTATGTTGAATAACTTTGGCGTTGATGGACGGAATTGGCTGAAATTTTCAGGAAAATGGCACATTTTGTTTCTGAGCGTCCCCTGAAAGTTTGGGGGGGGGTTCGTCAAGCAAGGGCCGAGAAAAAAGGGGGGTCCCAAAACGTGTTTTTAACATTGAGTTTTCCATAGGGCGGTTGAACTCACTTTTAGCTCGAACGGCTGAATGGATTTCCACAAAACTTGGCAAAATTGTAGGGACTGGTAGCCCGATGTGCCTTTGCTATGTCTCAAGATATATGCTCCAGTGGTTTTTACGAAAATTAACTTTGAAAAATATATATTGGGCTACATTGGGCTATATATATGTTAGAGCCCAAATGTAGCCCAATGTAGCCCAAAGATGGCCACCAGAGACAAAAAAAACAAATGTAGCCCAAATATCAGCCAGATGTAGCCCAACTATAGCCCAGTAACAGAAACTGAACTCAGACAAGACGGAAGTCCTCATCCTGGGCTCCTCGCCCTCCGCCTGGGACGACTCCTGGTGGCCCCCCGCCCTGGGCACCGCACCCAAACCGACAGACCACGCACGCAACCTGGGCTTCATCCTGGACTCCTCCCTCTCCATGACCAGACAAGTCAACGCCGTCTCCTCGTCATGCTTCAACATCCTGCGCATGCTACGGAAGATCTTCTGGTGGATCCCCACCGAGACCAGGAAGACGGTCACCCAGGCCCTCGTCACCAGCCGACTGGACTACGGCAACGCCCTCTACGCCGGAACCACCGCCAAGCTCCAGAAGAGACTCCAGCGGATCCAGAACGCCTCAGCCAGACTCATCCTCGACATCCCCCGACGCAGCCACATCTCCGGACATCTGAGAGACCTGCACTGGCTCCCCGTCAACAAGAGAATCACCTTCCGTCTCCTCACCCACGCACACAAAGCCCTACACGATCTAGGCCCGAGCTACCTCAACAACCGCATCAACTTCTACGCTCCCAAAACGCCACCTCCGATCAGCCAGTCACGCCCTCGCCGCCGTCCCCCGCATCCGAAGAACGACAACAGGAGGAAGGTCCTTCTCCCACCTGGCCGCCAAGACCTGGAACTCCCTCCCGACCGACCTGCGCCTGACCCAAGACCACCTCTCCTTCAGGAAGAAGCTCAAGACCTGGCTGTTCGAGCAGTAGCAGCACCCCCCCCCCCTAGCGCCTTGAGACCCTCCGGGTAAGTAGTGCGCTCTATAAATGTCCTTGATTGATTGATTGATTGAATGTCCCAGAGTGTTCTAAAGAACAACTAGAGCGCTAACAGTCTTACTTATGACAAAAGTATGGCACACCTGAAGTCATCTTGATTGGAATAAAGTGTTAACACTTAAAACATTTAATTTGCAAAGGAACAAAATGAGGGGGTTCATTTTGCCATAGAAATTATGATTAGTGCTGAAAAAAGAAAAATTAGGGCACATTTTGAGTGACTTCTCAAATCCTCTTATATTTCATTAAAAAAATTCTGATATGCAGACTCCCAAGATGGCCACCAGAGACAAAAGAGCCCAAATGTAGCCCAAATATCAGCCAGATGTAGCCCAACTATAGCCCAATGACAGAATGTCCCAGAGTGTTCTAAAGAACAACTAGAACGCTAACAGTCTTACTTATGACAAAAGTATGGCACACCTGAAGTCATCTTGATTGGAATAAAGTGGTAACACTTAATACATTTAATTTGAAAAGGAACAAAATGAGGGGTTTCATTTTGCCATAGAAATGTTATATATATATAACAGCATCATCTAGTCAGCCCAATACTAGCAGCATTTTGGAGATTTCATCTGTATCTGGTAACAGCTCACAAGTCGATAGCGAATAAGACAATGAAGCCACACGAGTTAGAAGAGTGGGGTTTCGCAAATTCACCCCGGCCCAGGAAATGGCAGCGGTACAACAAAACCGCAGGCAAACACTTCGCTCAGGTACTCGAGCGACAGGCGCAAACAACTCAATGCCAAACGCGCAGAGAGGAGGAAATGCTCAAAGAGGAAGAGGCAATGGAGGGCGACAGAGGAGGCAGAGATCCAAGTGGCAACAAAATCAATCCACCAACTAAGTGATTCTAAAACAGTGGTCAATTTGAGCAACACTAAATTAACAAACAGTGAAACTGCCATACTATCGTTGGGTTTATCCTTCAGCCCGAAAAATGACTTTGATTATGCCAGTACTCGTATTGATCTGTTCAAATATGTACGTAAGCTCAAGCTTAAGAAATACCACAACTCTCGCAGATCAAATACAATGACCACTTTAAATACCCAACACGCTCCTTCTGCCAATCCACCGCAATTTGGGGTCTCTCTTACTCAGGAGTTTTTTGATATTCAAGAAGAGGAAGAAGTCACCTCACAGCAATCTCTGGGCGGTGAACCCGAAGTAGTGCACTCCTCCTCTCTGACCACCTTTAAACCTAAATCCACATTTTGCCCCATCTTACTGAAAGACAATCTTGACATTTTTCACGACAGAGTCTCAAGTGAATTGAAAGAACTACGGATAAAAAATACAAAAGTGACAAAAAAGAAAAAATATAATAACCGTGACATTCAATATCACAGACTCATTAAGAAACTGAGAGGACAAAAACAACTGATTATTAGACAGTCCGACAAGGGCGGAAATGTTGTTCTCTGGCCCAAAACAATGTATATGGAAGAGGCTCTGAAGCAACTGAATGACAGGGAGTGTTATAGGAGAACAAATGCCCAGGAAATACAGACAGCAAAAAATGACTATTATTCCAAACTGATGGCCTGGAGAAGTAAGGGTCTACTTTCCTGGGATGAATTTAAATTTCTTAAAAATGAACACCCTGTCACACCTGTGATTTATTTCATCCCCAAGATCCATAAGAACCAACATCAACCCCCAGGGAGGCCGATTATTTCAGCTAAGAACAGCCTCCTGGAAAATACTAGTAAATACATTGACTTCTTTTTACAAGACTTTGTCAGGTCCCTTCCATCTTTCATTCTTGATACAGGGGACCTCTTAAACAAACTTTCCAACTTTGTATGGCAACCTAACTTTCTTTTGGTATCATTGGACGTCACATCCCTTTATACCAGTATCCATCATAGGGATGGGATTAGAGCAGTCAAACATTACCTAGCTAAAAGAATGAGTAATTGTACAGAACATTCAAACATGTTGGTAGAAATGATTTCAGCATGTTTAGAGAATAATGTGTTCTTGTTTTCCAATCAACATTTTCTACAAACCAGAGGCGTGGCAATGGGGGCCTGCTTCTCCCCTAGCTATGCCTGCTTACATATGGGCTATTGGGAGGAGCAGGTCCTTATGGTGGATTTCTCAGCCACTATGAATCTGAAGGTCAAAGGTTGGTGGAGATACATCGATGATCTTTTTATGATCTGGGATGGCTCTGAGGCGGATGCTGTGACATTTATTGACCTGTTGAATGTTAACAACTTGAACTTGCATTTTACTAGTACTATAAGTTCAACATTGATTGTGTTTCTTGATGTGGAGGTTTATGTAGACCAGGGCAAAATGCACACTAGACTACACAGAAAACCGACAGCAGGCAACACGATACTACATGCCCACAGTCACCATCCTCCCCACCTGATAAAGAGCATCCCATATGGGGAGATGCTCCGCATTAGACGGATTTGTAGCAATGATCCTGACTGCCTCAAGGCACAAGAAGAGTGCAGATCTAGATTTCTGGCCAGAGGTTATGATCTGCATACTATCAACTCTGCACAAAAGAGGGCCAATTCTTTTGAGAGACAGCTCTTGTTGCCTCCCACTGAAACCAAGGGAAAAATCAGTCGCACTGAGGCTAATAATGAAACAAGACTAATAATGACTTTCAGTAACCAACACAAAACCATTCGCAACATAGTGAAGAACAATTGGTTCCTCATTAGAAGTGACCCAGTTATTGGCAATTTGGTAACAGTTAGGCCCAACATTACATACAGAAAAGCGAGGTCCATGGAGACAAGTTTGGTCTCCAGTAGCCCTGAGGTAGCCACAGGCATGTGGCTTGCAGGGAGCAGAGGGTTTTTAAAATGTGCAACCTGCAAGGCTTGCAAAAATGGTAGCAGCAGATCTGAATACACAATACCCTTCTCTCCAGTTCCTCTTAAAATTAGAGAGAAACTCAATTGCAAAACAGAATTTGCTGTCTACGTTTTGCAATGTCCATGCGGGCTTAGATATGTGGGCAGCACTAGGCCTCAGGTCCATAAAAGAATTTTGCAACACCTTAGGGCCATTACCAATGCAGACCCCACATATCCCGTGGCCAGGCATTTTGAAATGGTCCACGACAAGAACCCACAAGGCCTTACCTACTTTGTCATCGATTGGGTTCCACCCCAACGTAGGGGAGGAGATAGGGAAGGCCTGCTCCGCAAACTTGAGACTCGCTACATCATCCTGCTGGATAGCAAGATGCCAAACGGGCTTAACAGGAGTGAAGATTGCCATACGTATCTTTAACTGTGTCAGAATGTGGGGTTTTATTACTTAAGTCCCATATAGAACAAATACATTAACATCGTATCCAGTAACCATTAGTTTAACTTAATTCCCGTACCCTCCACACTTACCATCAAATAGATCATTATGATTTTTTATCACTTTTTACTTTTGGGCACAATCCTTTTCTTACTCACACTGTTAGCACTTTATTGCGTGTAGATGCACACTGAACCAAGTGGCACTGAACCATTAGCAGTTTTGCACTAGTGATGGCTTTGCCCACATGGGTATTATGAACTAAACCATATATCTACATCTGTTTTAATCATTATCAACTCATTTTATAAAGTATATTTAACATATATATATATATATATTTTTATACATGTTTTAAATTGGTTTTATCGTTGTTTTACCTAAGCAAACGGTTGACAATTTCAATATGTGCACATAGTTGGCAAGTGTTATACTTATAGTTGCAAAGTGAGTTTAAATATGGTCATTGAACAGATGTATATAATATATGTATTGGGGTACTAATATGTCCCTCTATCTGATGACCCCCTTTATGCAGACCAGTCATTTTGCTTTTATGTTTGTATATAATGGTTATAGTTATCAAGATAAGAGTTTGACATTATGTATTTATACAGTTATTGTGAATGTCATTGCATTTATGTATATATTTGAGTATTTAACTTGAATATTCTTGATGATGTTGTTGCATGCTCAACTTGTTTCAGTACTACCAATGCATTGAGGCATAGAGTATGTCTTTCATGTCTATCATGCACTCGTGCACTTTAAAAACGGTGACCTGGCCTATGAACTGCGTCATGTGATCAAGGCTCTTCGAGAGCCGAAACGCGTCGTGGCAAACTGGTGTTGGGCATAATAAATCTTTAGAAACACCACGAATTGGGTCTCGTCTCGTCCTTGACAGAATTTGGTTGTTGGCGCTACATACCGCATATATATATATATATATATATTCACTGAAAAAAACATAGGTTATAGACCATATATAGTTAGGAATTAGCATTTACAAAACCTTGAAAATTCACTGAAAAAACCATAGGTTATAGACCATATATAGTTAGGAATTAGCATTTACAAAACCTTATTTTACTCACACAAAACCATTGAAATTCGCAAATTCGCATTGAAAGTTGCACTAACTATATATCGCGCACCCGCAATCCACTGCTGATCATGTCACATATTACATTATTCATGACATGGTCAGTGACATCACTGATGACATCACTGATTACATCACTGATGACATCACTGATGACATCTCAAATGACATCACTGATGACATCACTGATGACATCCCATTTGACATTACTGATCACATCACTGATGACATCATTCATGTGATAATACGATGAACCTCTTCAGACTCTAATATAACCTTAGATACACTCAGTGTAAACAGACACTCACAGACTGTCACTCATCCATGGAGTTACTCACACACCTAGTCAGTCATGCAAAGAATCAATCACACCTCCATTTCCTCAACTATACAGTTATACACACCTTACTTATTCAAACATATACTAACACATATTTACTCTCTTATACAATCCCTGATACAAGTTCACAATGATCCATACAGCCACTCACACATTCACTGGCTCTTATGCACAGTTATTTATATATGTCAACTCTCACATGTACTGTGTTTTACCAATGTACTTACTTTGACATGTAGCACTGAGATATCCATTCACTCACCAATACACTCATGCACACAGTCAACTGCCCATACAGCTGTTTCCACATGCACTTTTGAACCCATACATCTAGTGAATCAACTGCTCACACATCTATGCACAGAGTCATACACCTCCAAGCCACCCACACACACACTCAGTCTCCCATACAAATACTTGGGCAACCAATCAATAACCCATATAGTTACTCATATAGCTACTGATCAACACATGCAGCAGTTTACAGAACAACAGACATAATGATGCACAAATTAAGACAGTTTAGTCACTAACCCATGCACTCAGTGAGACACATTTAATCACTCACTCATACAGTCAGTCATGCACCTACTAAATCCTTCATCCAGACACTTATACATCCACTCATTCTTCAATATGTAAGACATATTTTAACTTTACAGAAACATACAGTCACTGGATGTTGTCATCAGTGATGTCATCAGTGATGTCACTGATCATGTCATGAATGATGTAATATGTGACATGATCAGCAGTGGATTGCGGGTGCGCGATATATAGTTAGTGCAACTTTCAATGCGAATTTGCGAATTTCAATGGTTTTGTGTGAGTAAAATAAGGTTTTGTAAATGCTAATTCCTAACTATATATGGTCTATAACCTATGGTTTTTTCAGTGAATATATATATATATATATATATATATATATATATATATATTCTCTGGAGTGGCACATCTTGAATCTGACAAAAAGGAGCTAGGGCTGTAATCATATGAATATATTATTAAAGTATAAAATGATTTCATTAATTCAACATTATTTACCGTGGACTTTTATTTTTCGTCTTTGACTCTTTTTTCATATGAGAGAGTGTTTTTTAGTACCTTTGAGCGACCATGTGTGGTGCTAGTACTTAAGTTTGCAGGCATCTCTAGATAGAAAAGATGGGATAAACAGAGAACTCCGCCTGCAGGTTTTTATATAGCATTTTACAGTACATGACTGATACTACTGTAGAACTAATTCACAAACTACAAAATGTAATTTGTGACTTAGCCTCATAGAAACCACCACACACTCATGAAACGCAAACAAAAACCAAGAGGCACACAGATACACACACATAACCCACGTACATACACATGGATACAAATGGGCTCAAGTTGTATGTACTCCCTGACAGACACAGGGAGTCAACGAGATATAGACAGGTGCAAACAGACACAAGCAATTCAATTTAAAAGTCACATTTATAAAGACAGAGCCATAGAGAACTGGGCATCAAAAGCATTCAGATGCAGTAACTTATAGGCAAGCAGCACTGGCACTTGCAAACATACCATCAGCAGCATCCATAAAGCCAGAGTTAAGCACAGACATACTGACTGACTGGGATTCATAAAGAAGCGCACACAGGCGTCTACAGAAATACAGGCACAGCATACCCTAACTGAACAACAGTATTCAGACAAATACACAGTCAAAAGGATCCACGCCAGGGCATTCACAGAAACAGGGATTCACAGACCTGAAAATGCATTGTAAGACACAAACACAGTGGCAGACAACCACACAGTCGTAGAGACCAACAAAGGCAAACAATCATCAAACCCACTAGCAGAAACTGGGCTTCAGTCACATTACTATGTAGATGTGATATCTTGATTGTTCTTTTTTATTATTATTTATTTTATAGCTCCACAGCAGCAAAATAACACATACAGGAAAAAAGAGAAAAAAAAAATTAAACACAAAACAGCACATGAATATAAATAATTCAAGATTCAAAGTGATCACGAAAAGACCCCAAAATGCTGAGACCAATCTGACGTTTTTAAACCCCTTTAACAGCAAATAAACTCCATTCTAACTTATATATGTTATACATTTTAGCCCGCCATAGCTCAAATGCTGGGGGTCTCTTTGAAGCCATTCAGAAGCAATACAAAGACGAGCATCGGACATAGAAAAAAAATATCAAATATCGATGCTTATGTAATACATTCAATTAACTGTTAGCAGGCCACATCTTGAGTAACATAATCGCAGGAGTTATTGTCAGCGGGGCATTCATAACTATAGACAAGAATTTCTCTATATCAGAGATAAATCTAAATAATTTGCAACAACTAAATAAAAATATGCAGACTACCTGCATTATCTCCCCCGTATCGGAAACACTTTCCATCAAACCCAACTCCCTATGGTATCTTGATTGTTCAATGAAAAGACATTCAAGTCCTTGTATCTACATGCACATACAAGCACATATTCAAAGGTTTCAATTCATATTCACAATTATGGAAGGCACACAGGATATCGTACAAATACACTGCATTGTAGACAAACAAAACACATTTAATCAGATAAGACGGGAAGGAAGTAGAGATGCCTCGTCTCCTAATTGGCTTTAGTATACTCTGGTGACATTTTAGAAGTAATGGCAGATAAAATATTCTTTGTCCGAGAATTAGATTTAGCCCGACAGTGTACTTCGTACCAAACATGACAGAGTACCCTATACAGCCGCCAGGCTGATCGTCAGTTTTCCAATGGTGGTGACCCCGCTGGCGCCACTGCTGGAAAGCTTATAGCCGTCCACCAAACTTTTTGTTCTTTCAGATGAACCGTCATGATGGCCATTCCTCTAAACGTACAGAGATTACTACTGGCAGTGATTTCTTTATCTTGCAAGAAGTACTACATCGGGGTAGCAATATAATGTCCTCCACCACCCTGACTGAAGGACTACTGCCTGCTAAACCCTAAATTAAGCCTTTAAAGTCAATGTGATTATCCCCATTAACTAGTCCCTAGTTCGACTCTAGCATCCAAACAATTGGCCCGATTCACAAAAGTAATCTGAGACAAAATCCTAACTTTACGACTTTCGGTATTCACAAAGGGCAATTAGGAGTAGTAAAGTTAGGAATCCTAACTTTACTACTCCTAAACACACTTTGTGAATACCTAAAGTCATAAAGTTAGGATTTTTTCTCTATTAAACTTAAGTTTACCATAAGATAGGGAGGCTGAAGCTCATTAACCCTCCAGGCAGATGTTATTGCCACTAGACAAGTACCCATCTACTGCAACCGATGAATCATTGATGTGAATAAGTTGAGTGAGGTTGCTGTGTAACATGCATGCACTGCCATCAATGTGCCAGTGAAGTTACTAACAACTTTATTTAGAGTTTGGCGAATGTGATACTTTGTTAAGAAACAGTTAATATCCGGGCTTCTGAATTATCATAGACTAAAATGCACCTGTAATACGGCAGGAGGGACGTCTGCCAAACTCTAAATATGACCCTAGGTTTCTTGAGGTTACTGCACTACAGACACATGTGATAAAAAAAAACTTTATGTGAACATAGACAGAAGACCAAGAAATGCATCAGTTACCTCAATCAAAAAGTCCCCCATCCGGAGGCCTGCGCGCCAGGCAACACCACCCTCGTCCACAGACTCCAAGTATTGTAGGGCTGGGAACGCTGGCGTAGGGGTGAACTCTTCAATCGGAGTTTGAGCTGAAAAAGCATAAATAAACTTGGTTACACCATTGAGTCACACTGAGGCGGGATCAACACCAACCTCTGGGAAGAAAAAGTCAAGTGATAAAACGCTTTTCAGAGTAACACTGGAAGGAGGGACAATTTCTCCATCCAACTGCATCAAGGCAACATAAGGTGACGGGGAAAAATTAACTCACTAAGACATGGAGATACTAGGAACTTAATGGAAAATGCCTGAAATCAAACCAAAGAAAACAAGCAATGAGGCAAATATATACCAAACCTTAAACAAAACAAGAACTGTAGACATAAAAAACACAGGGGCCTGATTCACAGGCAAACTTACAGTTTTGTGTAAGTTTATGACTGTCTGCTGTTCACAAAGGTATTTCACTTATAGTATCTTTGCACCTGCATAGTCTCCACAAGTAAAAATATAGGACTTTTATTTTGTCTACTTTTTTGTGCGGAGACTTTTCAGTTGTAAATATACTACTAGTAAAATACGTTTGTGAATACCAAACAATCGTATACTTACAAAAAAGTGTAAGTTTACCTTTGAGAATCAGGCCCTAAGTGTACCAAAGTGCCCCCAAAAATATGGATTGAGGAGATGGGCAAGCAACATGTACAAACCCTCGAATAGACCTAAAGGGTGCAAAAGACCCAAAAACCACTAGAAACCAACCTGAAACAGCCTAAAATCAAAGCAGAGAAAGAAGAGACAAAGAACGAACTTGTAGCATCCTGACATCACTCCAGGGACTCAAAGGATGAAATCACCCTGTTCCAACCTACCAATAAAACAGGCGTTGGAGAGACAAAGAACAAACTTTTACCACTCTAACCCAAAATGCAAGCTGCAGTGAAAAGGACCCTATTTATATGAGTCTAAGACACGAGCAATCACAGGAGGGAAAAGTAACTAATGAGCACCAGCCTTGTATCAACAAGAGTCAGAAGAAATCAGAAAGCAGAAGGCCGTAGTTCACACAACAAAAGATAACATAATAAGATGATATAAAGTAATTTAGACACTAAACACAGACACCCAGAACAGAAGAAACCAATCTGCACCTGTCCAACACAAACGAATGGCAAACAACCAACTGGTACCAGCCCATCATAAAAAGAGAGGGTTGGTTACTAACTTTTATTAGCGTATTTAAGGTGGAGACGACTATTAACATAACTATGTTTCATATGACAGTACGGTATTATTCTAGGATGCCGTTGATTAATTAATTTTATTTATTTATTTATTTTGTATACTTGTATAGCGCGGTCCTGTCGCCCCAAGGGCATCCTGGCGCTTGAATTCCGGTCACTAGCACTTCCATTGTTCAGCCAACTCTAGGAAAGAGATGGGTTTTTAAAGCTTTCCTAAACAGAAGATAGTCCCCCAGACTTCTTAAGGGGAGTGGCAAGGAATTCCAGAGTTTGGCCGCTGCGACACTGAACGAGCGGCCGCCCATCCTTACTCTCTGAAACCTTGGAACCACCAACAGTTGAGCCGAAGAGGAGCGAAGGGGCCGCGAGGCAGAATACCAAGCAAACATATTTTGCAATGGCACTGGGCCCTGCCGGTGGACCGCCTTAAATACTAGGCAAGCCGCTTTATACATTACGCGCGAGTGCACTGGTAGCCAGTGTAGATCCCTTAATGCTAGGGTAGAGGAGCTGAAGTTTGGGCGGGAGAGGGCCAGCTTAGCAGCCATGTTCTTAACAAAGCATAAAATTAACTGGTAACAATACCAACCTGATAAAAATTAAAGAACGAAGAAATTCGTAAATGTTACTATAATTGTTCTTACAGTTTTTATTGGGATATCATTATGGTTTATATTAACTTAAACAATAAATAATTAATGAATAATTAATAGCCTATCACCTAAATCAAGAAACAGTGACAGGAAAAAGCAACTTTTATTAGGCTGGAATCAACCACAGAGGCTGAAGAGACAAGGAACCAAACTGGCCAAACGAATAGCAAACCCATAGGCTGAATAGAAAGGACATCAAAATACATAATTTAACACCAAAAGCAGGGTATGAAGAGATGAGAATAGAAACTCTACCAGCCGGGTACCAAAAATAGAATTTGAGATTAGTAACCAACCACCCGTATCCCAGTGTCAAAACACAATGAATGGAAGACAAAAAAAACTACCAATACCAACCTGAAATTGAACACAGGTGTGAACAGATAAGCAATCAACTATCACCAGCATGGCACCCATAACTGAGGCTGAACTGACATGCTACCAATTTCCACAACTGAATGCCGTCCCATCAGACCCACTGATTTCCCCTATCCTATTTATTATTTACCTGAAACCGCTGACTCATATTTTTTGTTTATTTTGGTGTACTTAGCCATTCATTGCATATTCAATATTCAAATCAAAGTTGTGGTGTTCTGAGAAGCAGATCAGTAAGAGTGCTTTGACAGTTGCTTGGCAGCAGGTTTACGTGTGGTAAACATTTCTTGCTCAAAAATGGTGCTGGAAAGGTAGAGATCTTTTTCTTTAATGGACTGCCAATTTTCTTACATTATTTATTACCCTAATATCAAAGATTGAGAATTTGGGAGGTGCAGAAAGCAGGGTTGTTAATTTCAGGCTACAACCAATGCTGCCACTAATTCCAAACTCTGGCCACAACAAAGTGTTTACAGCAACTGCAGATAGGATTACAATAATTACTTTAACATGAGGTTATCCACATCCTGAACATACCAACTAGATTCTAGAGTGGAGAATGCTGCTGTGAGATTGACAGAAGGTCTACATGAAAGGAACCAAAGGTAGAAGGTGCACCAGGCCCTGCGCAATATCCCTTTAGATGGTAGGCTCCAGTTTACAAATGACTGCGTGACTCTTAAGACTATTTGATGTCAAATTTTCAAAGAAAGAAAAACCGGGTAGCACACAAGAAACAGTACTGCGGAAGTGTGCTGTAATCCTTGTTTTTTTCAGGAGATACTGCTCCACCTGTTTCTGAACGAGCCATTGCTCCTGCCCCTAAAGCCACTGTCCATGGAAATACCAGGCCAATTTATTAGGTCATTAGTGTAGACTGTATAATCAACCATAGTCTGGTGGCATCATTGAATAGCTAACAGCAGGTGAAAAATTTACACAGAAAAGTCTCTGTAATCGGGAGCCAGAACGCTGTAACAGACAATGTTCCTGGTTTCGCTTATTATCCATTCGGTGGACTTTTAATCATAATGCCTGGATTTGGAGGAGGCAGGGTTGAGAGGTACTGGTTATAATCTTTGATTTCAGCTCCAAAATACAGACCCTAAATTCTGAGCTACTCATAATGGTGTAATTTCAAATGTCAGTTAATCCATTTATCATTGTAATTCAAGTTTTATAATCACAAAGTTGAATTTTCCCTTGTGAGTGCTTCTATTGTCTCCCACAATTATCGGTTAGACGTACAAATAGCTGTCTGAATGGCCTTTGACCTCTAAAGAGAAAGAACTTAGGACAAAGTATAGTTCGTCAGGTTGGCAAAGGACATTACCTTAATCACCCTTCCGGTCTATCATCCACCAGATTTAGAGCTGTTATGTACATTGAAAGGAAATGCCGTCACAGTGGTTTCTTTCAGTGTATAAAACGTTTGGTGGACGGTCACTGGCTGTTTTTACCGCCAACCACAAAACCTCAAAGAAAATTGTTGGGGCGTGGTCAAGATGGCGGCGAGCTAGAACGCTGTTTCTTCACTCCTGCCCGCCGTTGGCCCGAAACCGCAATTTCCACCAGGCAGACTGAGCACAAAGGGCGGAATGCGATCGAATCCTGCATCCTGACAAACCCAAACTGGTTTGTGATACTTGGAAGCAACGGCGTCGCCTAAACGAGACGCTTACTGAGACGCTGAAGTGCCCGGGACACACGCGGTGGCTGGAGTGCGCGTAGCTGCGGGCCTCTATAATCTGGGGCTCTGCGGCCCGTCAGAGCACCCTGGAACCGGCCTCCGGAGTGACCGTACCGCACTGGCGAGCCAGCATGGAGTGAACGCCGAGGAGCAGAATGGCAGAGTGCGGAGATAGCGGCAGGAGCAAGTGGGGTCGCAAGCCTGCGGGGCCTACACTTAGCGGCCGGACGTCACTTACACCAGAGCTCTGGTGTCGGATCTAGCGGTGTCATATAGTTACTGCTTACCTATAGACCGTGTTAAGTTAGCATGAGCTTATTAAAAGTTTAAACGCCATTTTTCCTTTTGCTGCTTTTGCACACAACACATAATTGTTATTTTAGCTTTCAACCTAGAAGAGCGTTGTGATTTACATGAGAATAATATGTTATTGCTCTGCTATCAGCTTTGCTTGGTAAAATATGTCTGTACAGGGTGTGCTGAAGCCTCCAAGGATAACTCGACACAGTGTTGTTGTGAGGTCTGATCTTCGCACCTTCCTAGACATAATATGAATGCAGCTGCTGCCAAAATCTGGCTTTACACGCGTTTCATATTGCTTTGCTTAGAGCACACGTAATACACTTGATGCGGTTCGCATGCAGAGAGCTGGTGGAAGATGATGTGATCCCTTCACACTAGGATCTTGAGGTATGGGCCCGCCCTGCTAAAACCCAAAGGGACCTTCATAGATATAATATTCTATGCTAGTTAGGAAGGGTGAGAATGAGGTGTTGTTAACTCCTATTCATTACAGCATTTTAGCATGCTGTCACCTTTTGCTTTCTATGGACTAGTAACTATGCTGATAGCTTTGCTTCTGATAATATGTTTCCTTGTATTATCTAAGATACTGCGTTTGAGAAAACGGCATTAGTAAATAAATATTTCAAATATGCATGTGTCCTCATTTACTCCACGTTCTGGTTTGTAATGATTGTATACCTAAAGAGTGCTCATGTGTTCCACGTTACCTGAGGTATTGTAAGTTCATGTTCTGGTTTGTCTAAACATTGGGAGTTTGTTATGACCAATGAGACACTGTAGCTAGCTTGGTAAGGGAATTTTGGGTACTGAGGTGAGTTTTGGGTCATCCTAATTCACTGAGGTTCCAAATCTCTATGCACAGTTCTGTAGGAGAACGGAATTCCCGCTACATGGCGCCCATACGTTGGTGGTCTTATATCATGACACTCGAGTAGTATATCATTCAATCCTTAACCCCTTCACTGTCGTTTCCGGAAAACGGTGGTGTCGGACAAAACCTTCCTATTTTTGAAAGATAAAAGCGATGTCACCGGATCTTTAAGATTAAAGATTGAACTTTGGGTGTTCGAAGGAAACAAATATAAACTGAGGAAGACCTGAAGCTAAAGAAGTTGGCATCTGCGAAATTGAAAATGAGGTGAGCCGTGAATGCTGGGTGGAGGTAGAGTGATCGGTGAGGGAACACAGTTACTTCCCTGTAACCGTGAATGAAACTGATTTGAGAAGACGCGGCAAGCGTGTGAGGAAAAACTCGGCTCAGATCTCCAGCGCACATACGGAGTAAACGTGATGACGTAACTGACGTCTGGGAGCCATATTGAGTGAGGAAGTCACCGAGCCAGTTACGTGAATGAGGAAAATAATAGCGTGAGGTGAAACTGAAAAGAAGCATAAACAGCACTGCACAGATCTTTATAAATAAAAAAAAGCACGTGTGTGGAAAAAAAAAGAAGAACTGTAATAGGATAAAATAAAATAAGAATAAGAAATTAAGAGGTCCATTTAAAAAAAAAATCCTAACTATATCAAAATGGCAACAGGCAACATATACAATCTACCACCCCAATAATCATTCTTAAAAGGAAAAGGGGAACCGGAAATAAAATGGGAGGAATGGAGAGAATTCTTCAATAATTACATAACAACTTTTGACAAACCAGAAGAAGCTTTACCGGCTGAAGAAAAGAAAAAGATACTGCTACACTGTTTAGGGGCAGGTGGCCTGAAGGTGTACAACAACATTACAAAAAAAACACGTGGTGTAAATGAAGGAGATGTGTTCAATAATGCCATGGAAGTCTTGGACAATTATTACAAGCAAACTGTGTGTGTAGCATTTAACAGATATACATTTTATAGGAGTAAACAAGGGAAGGAAGAAAGTATGGAAGACTATGTCTCCGCTTTAAAAAATTTGGCTCTGACATGCAAATTCGAGAACATGCATGATGACTTGATAAGAGACCAAATTGTAATGTGTGCGGCTAATCCCGACATACAGGATGCATTATGGGCTAAAGGAGAGAAACCACTCAAGGAAGTAATCGAAATAGTAAAGAAAAAAGAATTAACAGGTCGTTGTGCAAAAGCAGTCGTAAAAGAGGACGAGTATAAAAAGGAAGAAACAGGAATAGTAGCTAAAGTAAGTGGAAGAAGGAAGAAGCACTTAATAAGGAAAAATGTAAAGGATGAAGATAATGATATAAAAAGTGAAACTAGAAAATACAAAGATCTAAAATGTTTCAGACGTGGAAGCAAAAAACACTTGGCAGATAATTGGGGATGTCCCGCAAGGAACAGTAAATGTACCCAATGTGGACTGATAGGTCATTCTCAGAAGGTGTGCTACAGGAGAGTAAAGGAGAAAATGAGTTATGTTGAAGTGAGCGAGGAAGAAGAATTAGAATCATCGGACGAGTCGGAACACAACCTATGTGCGCTCATCATAACAGATGGAGATACCAATGAGAAGGAAAAAAAGTATGTAAAAAAACCTGAGTGTGTCATCACCATAGGTGGAGTGGACATTGATATGGTCGCTGATTCTGGGTCAGATTGCACAATTGTAAACAAGAATGTGTGGAAAAGTAAATTGGCAGGAAAACTAGGAGAAGTGTTAAGGGAAGCCAATTTAACCCTGAAAACATACACAGGTGAAAAAATTCACCTGGTTGGATGCAGGGAGATGGAATTGAGTTTCAAAGAGAGAAGTACCAGGAGTAAGGTATACATTTCGGAAAAAAGGACTTTCGGAACTGGGATGGGAAGAGCAGAGTAAATTAGGAATAACACTAAATCCCAACGATTCTGAACAAGTGAGTTGGTAGGCTCAAAACTAAAGAACACAATATAACCATTCTGTGTTGTTGAGTGAGATGACACCATAAGCAAAGGACAATGACGGATGGAAAAAACTGCAAGTAGAGCTGAAAGAACAAGTGAAGCAACAATGGAAAACAACAAAACAAAACAAGGTACTTACAAGGGAAATATTGATGATAAACACGAAAGCAAAGAATGCGAGATCAGGAAAGGTAAAGGAGTAAAAGTGGAAGAGAGTGTAGTTGTTGAAAAGAGACAATGTATACCAACACAACCCAAGGGGAAAGAAGAGGACTTGTGTCTGGATGAACTAGAGTGCAACAACAAAGTGGATTACTATGATTGGTTGTACTATGAGGAGTCAGAGAACGTAAGTGAAGGGACACAAAAACACCTACAACGTCCACACCCAGAAGTGGACTTGGGAGCGAACTGGATGCAAATAGAGTCTATGGAGAAGCACGAGTTCAGGGGATCTGAGGACTATGCCGACTCCTTTTGCGGAATTAAATCGCCCACGTTGAAGGAAGGTCAGGACTGGGTGGAAGCCATTCCGGAAGGTATGGACCCTGTCGACAGGGACAACACCAGTGATTCTGGAACAGAGAACGACAAGAGGTCTGATGTGGGACTTATCACAAATGACTACAACGGGGAAGAAACCAGTCCCACGGTTGACATGGACGCCTGGTGGTCAGGTCCATGAAGTACAAGGACTTTGTGTTCTACTACAGTTCATGTTTTTTTCCTTCTTTCTTAGGGAAGGAGATGTGTTACGTTGATAGTCTTTCCTATCGCGCTTTGTCCCCTGCATGCCCCCGTCCCTGCCGGGCGATTTCCCGCATTTGCATTCGTTACGTCAGATGGCTTTGTCCTATGACAGTTGAGCCGAGTTGACAGTTATTATGAGAGTTGCAGCGGTCCATGTTGTGAGCTGGTGACCAGAGCGCTGCCTTGCTTACCGGTGTGTCGTTTATACAAGGAATAAAGTACGATTAAATGCACTTGCCTTTATCATTACTTTACAAGGTGTGAACCGAGCTCACAAACCATGAGTGGCTGCCACCTAATCAGGAGAACAGGTCGGATTGCATCGGGGTGAGACCGGCTTATCCCAGCACAACGAGGTGAGCGGCAAAGAAAGTGGATGGCCGGGGCTTGTGACCCGGAGGAAAGTAGTGCCAAGCTGGAGGGGGGCTGCTCCCTTATCCTCTCGCAGCAGGATAGAGAAGAAGACCACCCGGTTTAGCACACCAGGGGGACCACGGAGACAGCTTGCAGCCAGGCCCCTTCCATCACATGGTCGCAGCCAGCGCAGAGTACCCACACAAACATAAGGGGCCTCTGAAAGAGGGACACTAGAGAACCCTAGCCGCATCAGGGGAAAGAAAGGCAATACCTACCCATTGCATTTGTTTCGGGGGCATCAAGCGCGACCTCATGGGCTCTTGGACCTTGGTTTGCTGGCCACAGAGAGACGAGCCCATCAGGACTTAACCAGCCTAAGATGTAGTGTATCACTCCCTGGGAAGGAACTGTAAAGGACAGCTCTGACAATAGTCTGTGGAGCCAAAGCGGATGTCAACGGGGGCCGATAGCGAGATGGGCTTTGAAGGGGAGCCCCGCACCTTAGTGTCCTACACCTGGGTGGCACTGTGACTAGTGGCAGACCAATCTGGCCCTTCTAAGGAGACCACAAGGAAGTCTACTCTCAGCTCTAGCAAGTCGTGGCATTGAAAGAAACGGAATTGTAGAAACAATCCCCAAAGCAATCAACTGTGTCTGACAACTAACATACCTTAATACCAAACGACATGATGCAATGAAGTCAGTGTAACCAAACAATTACGTTAAAAAAAAATAAAAAATGATTTTCTTTAATTCAAATTCACTTAAAAAATTATTGTAGACCATGATTAATGAGAATTATACATTAAGAGCACATATTCATATAAAGTACAAACATAAATATATAAAAAACTGTGAACACAAACATATACAACATATATTCACTATATATCCACAGTGACCAGTTTATGTGCACTAGAATATGCCGGTGTTGCCAACGTTAAAGGGTCATTTTTCTTTTCAGTTTATTGGGAACCATGCCAGAGTTCAGAGGTTTTATCTGTTTATTAAGTAACATTATGGCAAAGCCAGGAGGCCAGACCTACTTATTGCAAAAAGCATGTGTTAAAGCCATTAGTCTTTTAAAGATGGATCGTTATTACACTGTACTAAAGCCCTTTGGCAGGTACATCGTTATATAACATTTTACAGATTACTGTAGTAAGCAAGGGCTTTGGTGTTGGTGACCTAGCCTAGCAAACTGAGGGGATAGAAGATATGCACTAGGGTAATCCTTAAAAGTCTCTCTTAGGAGAGGTAGTATTTTACTTTGCCAACAGTAATTATGTATGTATTTGTACTTGTATAACTGTATGCTGGAGGATTGTTATGTGGACAACTTGCACTCAGTGAAGTGGTCTCAAGTTGGTGATGGTGGCACACCAATAATAGAATCTATATATCTGATCATTTATTATGTTAGGCTAAAGGCAGCAGGCCTGACCTATTGATTGTAAAAAGCTTGTGTCGATAGATATTTATGGGCGGATTATTATTTTTCAGAATTAAAGCCTGTAGATATTTTTTGTGACCTGAAATCTCATAGATTGCCCTAGTACACAGGGGTGTTGGTTATCCCCTCCGACAAACAATGAGTAATGAAAATTTGGACTGTGATAATCCCTGAAAGCCCCGTTAGAAGAGATACTATTTTTCTTTGCCAACTTTGATTTTGCATACATTTGCAATGTTATGACTGTATGCCTGATGGTTGCATTGTGGGAAAGCTTATGCTTAGTATAGTAGGCCAGAGCTGGATGTGGTGACAAACCAGTGATAAAAGCTATATACATGATTGGTGTTCAGGTAAATGCTATGCTCAATGCCATAGGTCTGTCCTGTTGACAATGAAAGTTTATTACAAATACAATAGGTTTGGCCTATTTATTGTAAAAAGGTTATGATAAAGCTACTAGTCTTCCAACAGTGGATTGTAATCACATTGTTGTTACAGGTCTTAGAAATGTATTTGGTCACATTTACTATAGTCAGCAAGGGTTATCATAGTGAGCAAGGGTAATGGTGTTGGTCACCCACTATGAGACCCCTGGGAGTAGTATTTATCTGTGATGATTCTTGTTAGGCCCTAATAAAGGCGGTAGTTAGGTGACAAATGTTAGTTAAAGTATAACGTTGTAAAATAACAAAACCAGTTTTAGTTATCTCAAGTGCCCATAACTTGTGCCCTAAAGTAACTAAAACTTGTGCCCTCGCTATGCACTGGTTGTACCCTCACTTATTCTATTGCTCATGATAATTTCGATGACAGCATTGATATAATCCCTACTGAAACCTGAAATGTCATCATTGATAAAAAATGACTGTGCATGGCGATGGCACAAGTTATAGTTACTTTAGAGCATGAATTATAGTAACTTGAGATAACTATAACTGGTGAATTTCAGTGGCTTAACTAGTCCAAAATATGATATTTTTACTGACAGTTTTACCTAACTATGGCCCACATGCATCAAGCTAATTTGCGACTGGAAACATTGCGAATCGGTAAAAAAGGCGGTTTCCGATTGCTAAATAGCTAGTTCTGATGCATTAAGCAAAGTCGCACAAAATAGGTTTCGCAAATTTAGCGCCTCATAAAATACAGAATCGGTAATACCGATTTTGTATTTTAGGAAGCGCAATTCGCAATTAAGAAATCGCAAAATGGAATGTATCAAGTTTTCGCAAATACAGAACAAGCCAAGAATAGCTATTTGCATTCCTTAAACAAGACCAAATCAAATAAGGTGGTAAAAATTATACATAAGCAAATACAGGTGGAAACCACCAGCAAACTATTTAAAAACAGTCCCAGAATGCATCACAATGTCTCACTATGGCAGCGCTCTACGTCGTGGCGAGGAGGATGACGCTGAAAGCAGCAGCACAGAGGAGAAGGAGGATCCAGGAGTGGATCTTTAGAGTGCGCGTCGCATTGCTAGGGCAGACAGAGGAGGAGATCTATGATAAATGTAGGCTGAATGCTGCAGCTAACTTAGATCTAATTGATGAGTTAGACCCTAAACTGCAGCGGCAGACCCGCAGGACACATGCCATACCCACCCATGTGAAGTTCCTGTTTTTCCTGCATCTCCTAGCTTCAGGGACCTTCCAAGGAGTGATTGCTGCAGCTGGAGGGGTCTCCCAAAGTGCCCTATCGTGATTTTTTAAATAGTTTCCTAAATGCCATGTTGCAGAGGATACACCACCACATCAGGTTCCCCACGACACCACAGGAATTGATGCAAACCAAATTTAGATTTTTATCACGTTGCACATTTCCCACATGTGATTGGTTGTATCGATGGGATGCATGTACCCATATGTCCCCCTGCAGTGAATGAGTATATCTATCGCAACCGGAAATTTTACCATTCACTCAACATAAAGGTAACATGCAACTCCACAACACTAATCACTGACATAGTGGCAAGTTACCCTGGCAGTGCACATGACGCCTACATCTTCCGGCACAGTGGCATACACAGACGTCTACTTGCGGGGGATTTTGGAGATGTTATCTTCTGGGTAAATCAATGTAATACTGTATTTCAAAACTATTCGCCATGGTGACACATAGCAGTGATTAATGTATGTTTATCTCACACATCCTGTAGGCGATAGCGCATACCCTGTTAGGTCTTACATACTAACCCCATACATGAATCCTGCCACACAAAGGGAGCGACGTTAAAATCGTGTGCACATTGTGACGTGCAATGTGATAGAAAGGACATTAGGGGCCGTCGAGCTGGAGCTCCCCACCGAAGCTCCGGGGCTTGGGATCACAATTTAGTGAAAATCCCTGTCTATGCCCCACACTCCATCGTCATGCTCGACAGCTCTACCCAGATGAAGCCCTCCGCTACGAAACACAACTATCCTCTACTTTCTGAGTGATTGCAACTTGCTGTTAACCACTCTGTCCGAGCGTCAGCCCGCTGACTGGGGATCGAAACTTATTTAAATATCCCTGTCTCAGCCCGCACTACCTCCGCCAATACAAGACATCACAAACCAGGATCTAATGAAACCCGTAACTTTAAACATCCATGCAGCAACATCCAAAGCCTCGATCGGAAACCTACCGGAAACGGACTTCAGTGTTCTGGAGCCAGGACTCCGAGGACTGCGTCCCAGTATCCGGCCAGGCTCGACCGCATCTCCTGTGGCGGCTCGGGGGTCCTTGGGAGGATTCCAGGGACGGGAGGCGAGTCTTCTGTTCTGGGCACATCGGCGCCCAGAGTGTGCCCTGACTTCTGGGCAGGACCCACTTTCGTCTCCAGAGCCGGCGCAAAAGTGCCCGAGATGACCCGGATCCGGGCCGCCCAGTCCGAACGGCAACATTGTCCACACTGTCCGACGTGAATTGGATTGAGTGGGAACACATTTGCCGAGGATCGAGTCCCACAATGGGAGCACCGGTCCAGGAGACAAGCCCTGACCGAAGCTGTGCGGTCCGCTGCAGTGTTCGGACCGCCAGCTGAGGCGACCCAGCCCGACATGAGCCCAGCTCTCCCACACCACCGGAGGGGTGGCGGAATGACCGAGGGATGCATTGTTGACCTGGAAGTCTAATGAATCCAACCAGGAGGTGCTTGCCGAGCCGATAAGCTGCTGAGCCGGAACCCGACCGATCAAAATGGCGGAGTTCGAACAGTCCGAACAATGTTCACTTTAATATAATTTATTATTAATTAATTACCCTTCCTAGCCCATCAAATTTCTACCCATCGAGACCTCTACCGGACACACCCACGGCAAGGTATTTACAACGCTGCATCTAACTTTCGCATGTTACAATAACCATAAGAGCAATGACTCAAGATGGCGGCTCCATAAGCAATACGGGGCTCAGTGTTAATGCTCGGGTCTTAATGACTACATAATAACAAATGCAATTAATTAAGCATGGTGTTAACACAGCACCCACCTATAAAAGAGCGCAATAACAGCAACCTGCATTATGAATAACGCCTGACACTAACATGGCAGCAACATGAAGACAAGATGGTTACTTATACTGCCTGACTTTAATATGGCGGAGGCACAATAACAGTGCGATAGTTTTACCGATAGCGATAATTCAAGACTGCTATAAATTATTTGCCACAGCACCTGCACCGCTCGAGTAACGATATATTCTCACTACCGATTTGCACTAACTTGGTGAACTAGGCAAGTTTGACATCGGCACTACTAAGGAGAGAGCCCTACCGAGATCAGCGCTGAACATCAGAAACAGTAGCAGTTTGTTTAAATGTACAGGACAATTATACAGCAGTTTTATTGACTGCCCCAGACATTTTGGTTAACTGAGTTGGTCTCTAAGATGGATCTACTCCCTACACTAAATGACATCAAATGGGAATGGAAAGACTTTGACTTTGTTTCTTACCTAACTACCTACCCCCCTACCCTCCCCGCTCTACTCCTCTCCTCTTTCCTGCTACTGACCTCTGCCCTCTACTGTCCTTGCCCTAGTCCTCACCCTATTTACCTGCAAATTTCCCGCATCATTTGAGAAGCAAGCTACTTTATCTGATGCCCGATGGAGCTACCTGACTTAGCTATAGCGTAGATAGGTCTGGGATTCCCTCCTTAGACGTCACATACCCAGTCGGTCTTTAGCCATACTTCCTTTAGTCTCTCCTGTCGTCTCTTCCCGCATCCTCCCTGTTTTTATGTCTCTCCTTATCTCCTCTTTCAATGTATTGAGACTGAACTTTACTGTCTGATGCCCGATGGAGCTACCTGGCTTAGCTGTAGGGTTGATGGGCCGTGGATTCCCTCCTTGGTCGTCACCTACCCAGTCGGCCTTTAGACAGATTTCATTTCATCTCTCCTTGTTGTCTCTTCCCCTATCCTCCCTTTCTCACCTTCCCTGCCCCCCTCCCTCTACGCTCCTTTTATTTTGCCCTCCATGTTATTTAACTGTTTCCCTTTGAGACTTAGCTTTTTGGCAAAGGCCCGGTGGAGCTACTTGATAGCTATAGAGGACATGGGTTTTGGGACTTCCCCCTCGACCATCACCAACCCAGCTGGATTTTGGGCAGACCTTCCTTCGTCTCTCTGCCTTATCTCCTTCCCTCCCTGTTTTTTTCTGTGAACCTCTTCCCTCGACACTAGAGACCGAACTACTTTGGCTGATTCCCGATGGAGCTACCTGGTTTAGCTATAGGGAGATGGGCCCTGGATTCCCTCCTGGTCGTCACCTACCCAGTTGGTCTTTAGTCAGACTTCCTTTCGTCTTTATGGTTGTCTCTTCCCTTATCCTCTCTTTCTCAGCTCCCCTACCCCCCACTTCTTTCTCTCTCCTTTCCCTCCTCTCCTAATGTATTGCTGATTGTTTGATGTAATGTGTAATTTGTTGATCTTTTTCTGTTATATTGTTGAACCACATTGTTACACTTCCTTTTCTCCCGCCTGTCATCTCCTCCCACATCCTCCCTCTATTTATATCTCTCCTTCCCCCCTCTCTCAATGTATTGAGACCGAACTTTCCTGTCTGACGCCCAATGGAGCTACGTGGTTTAGCCACAGGGGAGATGGGCCGTGGATTCCCTCCTTGGTCATTACCTACCCACTCGGTCCTTAGACAGACTTCTTTTCGTCTCTCCGTACTGTCTCTTCCCTTACCTCCCTTTCTCTCCTCCCCTGCCCCCTCCACTACTTTTCTCTATCCTTTCTCTCTTCTCCTAATTGTACTGCCTATTTTTTGGGGATTTATTGTGTAATTGTTGAACTTTTTCTGTTGCAGTGTTGATTCTCATGTAAAGTGCTCTGATACCTACGGGTCTAGCCAGCGCTATATAAAACTCTTTAAATAAAAAAATAAATACTAAAATCACAATTCCGCATCCTACACAAGACCAGTGGGGCATTACAGTATAGGTTGGAGACATGCTGTAAGATTGTGGCAACGTGTGCTATGTTGCACAACATAGCCAATAATAGAGGCATACCCTTGATGGACTCTGACAGCGAGCCAGAACAAGACAACCACCCCATGGAGCAGGTGGAAATCCCACAACATTACTTCTAAGGTGAGTAAGCACATGACAACACAGTATTTGGTTAAAGGTTTAATGTGGCAGTTGTGTGGTTGTGTTACTGCACACATACCATGTACAGACAATTACTTTCCATTGCCTTGGGACTGCAACTACAGTGTAAATAAGTAACGCATATCTGGTTACCTCACCAGATTGTTTAAATGTCCAAATGTGTAACTCTTCCTGTGACCCCCCCTCCTGTGGCCCCATAAGTAGGCCCAGCTACATCTGACATGGTGACTTCTGTTCCTGCCTGACTCCTGCTACTGCGCCTCCTGCTATGCGCCACAGGCTCCAGTAGGCTGCTAAGGCTGGAGGCCTCCTCATTGTCCCCCCTCCATGCATGAGGTTCCCACTGGTTGCTGCTGTCTGTAGCCCTTCCACAGCAGTGGTGACCTGGATTAGGCCCCTGGCCACATCCCCACAGCAGTGGGTCACCTCAACCTGCATGCCGACTGCACGCCTGTAAAGCAGAGCTATTGTAGTACTCATCCTGTTGATGGCCCTGGTGTATCCGCGCATGTGCCCCATTGAATGGTGTTGCCTCTTGGCATTCAAAACATGCTCAGCCTAGATGACCCTACACATCTGTTCAATGGCTGTTGCTACACAGTCAAGTTTCTCACTGTTTGCCCTGAGAACCTCAACAACTGCAGTTTTCTGCTCCTTCATGCAGTCAAGTATACCACCTATGTGTGTGGCCATTGTTCCCAGTTGCTCCTGCATAATATGCATGTTCTTTTGTTCCAGGCGCTGGACCCTCAGCATCTTGGACTCCAGCCCACTGCAGGTAGCTTCACCATTGTCCTCAGCAGGCCTCAGAAATGCACTTGTCCTTCGCCTGCGGAACGGACTGTGACGTTGCGAGATTGTTACCTCTGGTGGGGGTGTATGGGCAGTGCCCTGTGGGGTGTCCTCCTCACTATCCAAATCGGGCAGTGGTTGGACTCTTCTCCTGCGATGAGTGGGAACAGGTAGGGGTGAGGATGCTGTCATCTCTTGTTCTTCATCTGGCTGTTCTGTATGTCACTCAGTATCGTGGACGTCTGCCACGTCACTCTTCAGTGATGCATCTGTGTGGAAAACAGTGCAAGATCATTTTTATTTAGAAAAATGAAATTACATTTTTTTTTGCACATGTTTTTGACATAGCACTTACAAAGGTCTAATAAATTGACTTCTGTGATGTAGAAAGTCTACTGTTGTCACTTCCTTGCAGTACTCTGCTGCAGTTGAGCTGTGCTACTCCCTCCATGCTTTGCCATTTCATTTGTATGCATACAACTCCCACAATGCATCTTGGGGTCGCAAGTAAGAGGTGGACTAGACTCATGTCTGCTACACTACACAGGGTATGCATTTGTGGCACTTTGGGTTACATTTATATTGAAATATGTTTGGTTGTGCTCTTACCTTGAGAGGTCCCCACATGTCCTGAGGTGGTAATCTGCGTGACCCCAACAACTGTCTCTGGCTGCAGAGTGGATTCCACTAAGTCGTCCTGTGGGGTGTTTGCAAGCTGAGTGGATGTTCCCCCTCCTATTTTTCTTGCAGAGGCCAGCCTTTAAGCCACTCTCTCTTTTACCCGGCTGCGAAGGTCATACCATCTTTTCTGTAGGTTGTTGATGTCACGGTGTGCTACCCCCACAGAATTGACCCTGGCTTGTATCCCAAGCCAGATCTTCCTCTTCACTGATTCTGCAACATACAGGGATAGTTTCCCAAACAGCTGGTTATGTTTTTGTACAACTTCCTCAGTGAGTATTTCGAGTTCCCTCTCACTGAATTTAATCTTCCTCTTCCTGTCTTCTCCTTTTTGCTGTTTTTTTCCTGTGTCCATGGTGTTTGTTGGTCTCAACTTCTGCAGGAATAAGTATTTTCCAGGCTGAGCTCCAACATTCTTCCTCCTCCTCAGTCTCTCCCTGTGTACAGGTGTGTGGAATCTGAGAATCACTTCCTGCTTGTGATGTCATCTCCATGAAACAATTGACGCTTTCGCAATTACCGATTCTGTAATTGCGAATTCGCAAATACAGATTTGGTAAATATATGAGTGATTTTTAAGGAATCGCAAATATTTACCGATTTAATGCATTCGGTTCTACGTTTCAGGTATAGCAATTCCTTATTTCTCCCTATTTTAGAATCGCTAAATCTATATTTGATGCATGTGGGCCTAAATAAAGTCCCTTTTACTTTAGGTTTTTCAGTGAATTTCTATGTTTTTTTAAATATAAATTAGGATGTCCGTCACTGAGCGTAGCGTGGGATTGGCTGCCGGACCACACCACCCCTTGCGGATGCCCATCCCCTCCTTTTAATTAATTTTGTTTTGCCGCAAATCCACCACGATTCCCCAGAGGCTGCACTGGACCTTGCGGCGGATCCACAAAATCCCCAAACAGAAACTTTTTGGGGGGTGGGTGGAGTTAGTTGCCTGAATTTCTCCAAACTACTGAGTGGACTTACACCAAATAATACAAAGGAAGCCTTCTTGATCAAGATCTAGCTTTCTGCCAAATGTGGTATATTTCAGGGTGAACATCGTTTACGACGCGGTTTTTACACCGCAGTGCCTTTACCCGCAGCTATTACAACGCAAGTCGTTACTACGACTTGCGCTGGATGGCGCTGTGGGATAAGGAATCTTGCAATTTTATATTCCAACACCTTCCCTACTGTTACGGGGACTGGTGTTGGAATATAAAATTATAAGATTCCTAAATCCACGCCCTCCAACGCAAGTCGTTGTAACGACTTGCGTTGTAAGACTTGCGTGGTAAAGGCATGCGTTGTTACAACATGCGTTGTAACAACGTACATCCATAATTCAGTTCAGCCTTTTTTGAGATATTGCTGTTCAATGTTCCTATAGATAAAAACAAAAGGAAATTAGTGTTTGGTCCCCTGCTTGACAGATCATTCCAAATGTTTTTAGGAAGTCGCTGAGGTGGATGATGCTTTTCTTCGTAAAAGTCTAATTGTATCTCTGCCTTTGACCATGTACGGCACTGTGCAATTTTTTGGGCTACGATCACGCTATTCAAATACCACAGACATAAATACATACATTTTCTGGGTGAATTTCTGAAAACTTCAACACATCAGAATATACCCAAAAAGAGCCTCCATTTCTTTCTATTTTTGGGGACTAGAACCTTTTCTGGTCTTGACCTCCTCATAGTGGGCTTGAACAGTCATTTTCTGCGGTGCTGACGGTCTATCACTTTAGTCATTGGGAGCCATTAAGCCGCCAGCCCCAGGCCAGATTCTACAGGGGTCGTTTCAGGTGCCTTACAGGTAACCATAGGATAAAAGACAGCAGCCACCTGTTGCCATCCAATGTGAAGCTCAAATTGTCAGAGGCAGGCTCAACAAAGCAGCAGTCCCAGATGCAGTGCCAATATTGCAGCTATGGTTACACGAAGGCCTTACGTGGCCGAAAAGAGGATTCAATGCTAGAGGATCCTAAAGTATGGCAAAAATCAAAAAAATCTGCAGTTCTTCATTTCTAAAATCCTATATATGCTTTTCACTAAAAGCCAAGGACAGAAATTGATCTTGGACTTAGGCTGGTCCTTTTCTAACACTGGAATAGGCACCAAAGAGGAAACAGTTCTGTAGTTGGTCGGATACTTTGATCAGAAACTTTCGATACCGGATTTGTGTTCGGAGATGATGCTTCTTTTAGTTTTGCCCTTGAAATTATGTTGGCTCTATTTTCCAATAATGGAATGATTTCTATGAATCTAAAGTGGCTGGTTTTCAGAATACACAGACCCTTACCCACCTATGTGACAAGCTTCATCATTGGGTCATGCTCCACTCTGTGTTGGATGTGAAATATGCAACACACTCCATAAAGTAACTCTTTTATGAGATTTTATTTTTGTTAGATTTTTTTTATCAAAAGCACCCGCTACTCCAGTGTGTTCAAAGCGTTTTAGATAGGGCTTGATTGGAAGTTAGAAATAGGATGATCTGCGAGAAAAAAGAATCCTTAAACTCTTGAGTTAGAAAGTTGTCAACAGGTTTCTGCCATATTGCCCTATCGGGTCATTGGCATTCATCAGGACTTATTCAAGGATATCCTTAATCTGAACCTGGCTCCTCGAATGATATAGAGATTGTTATAGGTAGGGTGAAATGTATATAAAAACACATTGAAAGACATAAATAGGGTATGGTCCCTGAACTTGATACCCTGAAGTCTCTACGGACCTGCATAAAAATAATATGGACATGTAATCCTCCTAATATATTCCTTATACAAGTGACGTTCTTTTCACTCGCAATGTGAAAACACACACTTATCACCACATGTGAGCACAGCAAACACATTCATCATCACATTTGTGACTTTCCACCAAGGATCTATTACACATATAGCCAAACTTATTGTTTTTAAGATAGGGAAGAAAATGTATGAACATTGGGGGCCAGCTTACCCTAACTCCGGAGTTTTTAGAGCCCTATGGAGAGCGAGGCCCTGGTGCTGTGTGTTTCTTGTATAGCCCACTGCAGTTTTCCCTATGTTAGCCTAACTGTGCACATTGTAGGCCTAATTTTCCTTTGCACACGTTACTATATAACTCATTTGCTTTTGTGCCACATTGTACTTTCACACGGAACATATATATGTTTTGCATTCAGCTCTTTTCCTGGGATTTAGTATGAACACCATAGACAAGGTCCCTTGTTATTCTTTCTGGCCTGGCACTAGCACCTAGACAGAACACAGAAATGCAGCTGTTTATGTGCACACATGTCCTATCATATAGATGAGCCCCTGAGCAACAAACACACACATGGAACAAAAATTCTAAGACAAGAGCATTGTTGTGTCTGCTGTTATGGAGAGCGTCCATCTGTGTATGCTGAGGTGTGGGGTCTGGTAGGTATCCCAGAGATCTTTGATATATAATCATTTAGCTTCATTCGCAAGGGAGGGGGGTTTGGTTAATCTGTCCTATAACATGTCAGGACATTTCATGATCCACGGATTATTTATTTATTTATTTTTTAGATTTATAAAGCGCTCAAATACCCGAGGGTGTCTCGGCGCTACGGACAACAGGCAGATATCGTAGTGAGTATGTTATTGGTTGAACAGCCAGGTTTTTATCATCTTTCTAAAGATTAGCAAGGACTGACAGGACCTAATCTCTAACGGAAGAGCATTCCAAAGTTTTGCAGTAGCAGCAACAAAACGTCTATCGCCCCATGAGACAGTTTTGGTACGTGGTACCTTTAGCAGAAATGCAGTGGATGAGCGAAGTGCCCTGTTCGGAATATGGGTTGCTAGCTGATTTATTAGAAATTGGGGTCCAGATTTACGGGATGCCTTAAAAGCAATGCATAATGCCTTGAACTTTATGCGATTTTTCACAGAAAGCAAGTGATACTTCTTGATGACAGGAGAGATGGACTTGAACTTGAGGGTCCCAGATAGCATTCTGGCTGCAGCGTTCTGGACTGTTTGAGCTTTTGAATGACCTTCATTTGTGTGTTCGCAAGAAGCCCATTACAATAATTTATGGAGGACATGACCAATGTACTGACCAGAGTTTTTACGGGATTCAATGGGAGGAATGGCAAAATCTTTTTGATCATTCTCAGTTTATGAAATGAGGTCGAAACTACAGAGATGGCATGAGATGCAAAGGTCAGTCTGTCGTCAAATATGATGCCCAAGTTCCTAACCTTGGTGACTGGAATCAGTGGGGGGTAGTAATGAGGGCCACCAAGAGTGGGACCAGATTGGGGATAGCTTACCGAAGGTCATAACCTCCGTTTTGTCAGAGTTCAGCTTAAGGCAATTGCTGGCCATCCAACTACTGATGGCCAGCATGCCCTTTTGGAAGTTGGCTGTTACCCTTTCTCCGTTGTTGTTTATTGCAAGCACCAATGGGTATCGTCAGCATATGATGTAAAGCCCATCCCGTATGCCTAGACGACTCTGGCTAAGTCCGACACATAGATGTTAAAAAGAGTCTGACTTAGGGATGAACCTTGCGGGACCCAACACAGGAGGGCCAGTTGGGCAGAATGGAAGGTGCTGAAGTTTACCGACTGAGTGCGATTGGTGAGAAAGGATAACAGCAGGGCTCTTGCGCTATGTTGAATACCCATTCTGGTGACATGGTAGATCAAGATGGTGTGATCGACCATGTCAAAAGCTGCTGAGCGGTCCAACAATATAAGGACTGCCGTTCCTCCCTGATCCAGAATGATTCTAATGTCTTCTGACGCCTTGATTAGCGCAGTCTCTGCTCCGTGGCCTCTGTGAAAACCAAATTGAGTATGATCTAACAGATGACAGTCTTCTATGTACTTGGAGAGTTGAATGTTCATTACCTTTTCAACTATTTTAGCCGGAAAAGACAGGCTGGCTATGGGCCTATCATTTTTAGTATCAGCCGGGTCCAGATTTGATTTTTTTTAATAAAGGTTTAAAAATAGTTTTCTTCCAGGTAGTGGGGTATATGCCTGAAGAAAACATTGCGTTATAAATCTTAGCTAAAACAGATGCCATCTGTTCTGCGACTGGTGTAAGTACAGCCGGCGGACAGGGATCATTAGCTTAACCTGATTTAATAGAGGACATTAGTTTAACAATTTGGTCCAGAGTAGTGTTTTCAAATTGCGCTAAGGGATGTTCTGAGGTGCCATTAGTCAAGGACTGATCGACAATATTAGTCTGAGATGTGAATTCGGAATAGATGTTATTGACTTTTTCCTAAAAACAGTTCACTAGAGAGTTGCACAGTGACTGTGAAGGAACTGAGACTGCAGCGGATGTATGACCTGATAACTTAGTGACAACTTGATAAAGCCAATTGTTGGAATTTTTTGCAAATTCAATCTGAGCTACATATTTATTTTTTTCTTGCGCAATCATAAGTTTGTATTTGGCGAGTTCGTCTTTATAGAGGAGTTTTTCTTCACTAGTATAGGATTTACGCCATTGTCTTTCCCGATTTCTGCATAGTTTCTTTTGTTCCCTAAGTGATTCAGTGAACCAAGGAGCAGACGGGGAGCTCCGGTTTTTGGAGAGTGTTTTGTTAGGCACCAACAAGTTGAATGCATTATGCAACCAATTTGTGTAGTTTGCTGAGGCAATGTTGGGATCTGAGGAGACGTCAGGTTGGGTTAAGGATAGATGTGTCATGAGAAGATGATTATCTATACTTTTCCAGGCTTTAATTACAACTGGTCTTTTTATTATTGTTTTTGTTGGAAACTTATTGTCAGTAAGAATGACCTGTCCAAACTAAAGGGAGCATTTTTGTTTTTTTTTAGAAATCTCCTGAGAATTAGAGAAGAGGCCATTCAAAGTGTGACCTGCTATATGTGTGGCTTTAAGAACTCGCTGTGATAGACCCACCGCTTCCAAGTCTGAAAGTAGTGTGTAAAATCACCTAGAATTGAGAAGGTATGTTCGGCTACTACAGATTCCACCAGGTTACTTAGAGTGGAAAGAAACTCTGTCCTGGATCCTGGTGGACGGTAGAGTAAAATACCTTTAAAGGTTTGGGAGGGGGTGAGCAGAATAGAAAAGTATATTGCTTCACAGGTCGGAGAGGGTATATGGTCTATTTTAGTTGTCAAATTACTGCGATAGATTATCGCCAGCCCGCCCCCTTTTTTGTTTGGTCTATCTTGTATTAACCATGCTAACAGTATTTTTAGTATGCATTTGTTTTCTAATTGAGGCACGTATACTGCATTTCAGAGCAAGATAGTTTAAATAAATATTCTAAACTGCCTTTGTGGCTCCTGGTTATCTTATTGTGGATGAGTGAGAGAGCGAAAGGGTGATTCCTGTTACCTTGATCCCCGGGAGGGTTGAACGTGTTGTGTTCTGAGCTGCTAATTCACTTGTATCCCTGGTAAGGTTAGGAGGGCAGGTGAGGCACTATAGCAGGTCGTACTCGGATCCATAAGTACTGAAGAGGTATGGTGACTCAGTCGCTACATACTAATGTCCTATGGTTCTAAGCATAGTTCTGTTCTAAGAGCAGAATCCCTGCAACACTGGTATCCTAGGAGTCACATTCTGTAAAAGGAACAGTCAATGTCCGAAGGCCTGTCTTTACACTTAAATGTTTTGCACCTGCATTCAAAAGATCGCTTGAAAGAAACAACTTACTGCATCTTGAGAAAGACTCACTGATTTGTCTACTATCAGAGTAGACGCTGTATTTGGGGAAAAAATAGAACATGTAGGTGTAGTAGAGATATGCACGCCCTGAAAGACTGCATATGGCGTGATGACATCATATGAGTGTATCCAATTGCTCACTGTCAATGACGTTGCCACTTCACATGCTGGTGTGAGTAGCACTGGGCCTGTATGTTACATGGGGAGCTCATCCACAGGTACTGTCGCAGGGATTCTGCTCTTACACAGAACTGTGCATAGATACTTGAAACCTCAGTGAATTAGGGTGTACCAAAACTCACCTTAGTATCCAAAATCCCCTACCACACTAGCAATCAGTGTCTCATTGGTTCTTCCATACCCCCAATGATTAAACAACCCAGAACATAGACTTAGTACACCTCAGGTAACGTGGAACATATGAACACTCTTTCGTTATACTATCATACCAGTCCAAAACGAGGAGTAAATGAAGACACGTGCAAGTTTGAAATATTTATTTCTAATGCTGTGTTCTCAAGCGCAGTATCTTAGCTAATACAAGCAAACATATTATAAGCAACAAGGTTATCAGCATAGTTACTATTCCATAAAATACAAAGGGAGAAAGCATGTTAAAATGCTAAAGGGAAGAAGGCTAAATTGCACCTCAGTCTTACCCTCCCTTGCTAGTATATTATATTATATCTACAGAAGGTCTCTTTAGGTTTACAAGGGTGGCCCCATACCTCTGGTCGTAGTAGAAAGGGATCACATCATTTTCTACGCCAGCTCTCTGCATGCGAATGTTCTCCAAACTGTGTGTGCATGCTCTGCGCAGTGCATTATTAAACGCGCCAAAATCAGAGGTGGCCACAGCTGCATATGTGTTATGTCTATGACGTGCGCTGATCAGACCAAACAACAACCCCTGTGTTGAAATAACCTTGAAGGCCTCGGCACTCACTGTTCAGACATAGCTTACCAAACAGGGATGATACTATAGGATACTATAGGTGCTTGTATTCCTGCCTGCACATAGTTAACGGACGCCTTATTTGCCTGAGGGATTCCTGTGACACCGGGACTGCTGCCTACGACGCTGCTCCACCGCTGCCTGTCATCCCCCCGCCGCAGCCTCACTCCAACAGCGCTGCCGCAGTGTGGGGGAGACACAGAGTAAAACCACAACTCCCAGCGGCCTCCGCGACCAGAAGTCGCGTTGAGGCGGAGCGCGCCAGGAGGCGCTATAAAACGGCACTCACCTCCCGCGTCGCGGGAGCGCGCGGGACTGCGCCGGGCTAAGCCCAGGCAAAGGGCGGGCCCTCTGTGGCCCTCAGGGGACCGAGGAGGACGGGGCGGGCCACCCCCTTGATACCTTGTGCTGTAAAAACCAACCAAGGTGATCCTTTGTACTTTTCTCATCCCAGTTTTTGTTTAAGGGGTAAATTGTTATTGTCAGACTTAAAAAAATCAAGTCAAGATGTTTAAAACTAGAAAGACTCCTGTGACCACGAGATCTGCAACTAGATTAAAAAATGTCTCCAATACCCCTCTTCCCACAATAACTGCCATCGATCTAATGCTACAGAAAACTATCAGTGTAGTGGCGGATGCCATCCAGGATTCAGAAAGACGCCTCTCACTAACTCCAGACCTGTGTTTTCCGGACCTCTCTTAACATACTACCGAAAACGTCAACACTATGGACAACACAATGAATTCTCAAGAGTCCATTTTAATGTTGTCATTTACAGGGCTTCCTAGTCCCCAAACCAGAGACAACACACCAATAGCCCTGTCTATACCCTCTATAGGCAATAGTAGGGACAATAGTCTTATGCTGCTTAGCGACAACGGTACCAACACATGTTTGTCGCCCATAGTCCATCTAGAACCAGGGGCCCCATTTGCGGGAGGTTTAACATCTATAACAACAAAACCTGCCCCTGGAATAAGTCATGCGACAAAAAATACAACTAGGTGTCGTCGAACACGAAGAAAAAAAACATCTTTAGTTAAAAAAATGCCTCGGCTCAAGGCCAAACAACACTACTCAGCCAAGGACATCTGGTCTACTTTTAGACTGGCTAATCTTGCCTCTAAAGTAGTGATCCCATGTCCATCTACAACCAGTCCGGATCCAGGTCCGCCTTTGAGTAAAGAGCAGACCGTCCTTACAAACACGTCTATACACCACACAGATCAGACAGATCACACACTGATAAATAATAAATTACTTTTGGGTGAACTAGAAACCCTAGTTAAGTCTCTCTTGTTGCCTATTAGTGAGAGAGTTATCAACATTGAGAAGGCATTAGGGAAATTTGAAAGGGCCCAAAATGATGCATCTTCCACCTTGCTCAAAATATTGAACGCACCTCAATCAACTTCTACTTTTGTACCAGCTAGTAGTTCCCTCGCTTCAACCAGCAATAAAAATGCACGGGCAAAGACAGCCACACATAATACTGCCAACAAACAAAATTTGCCAACTTGCCAGGAAAAAAACCCTCCTACCAAACCTGTAATAAACTTAGATGGAGGAGTTAATCCACCCCACATAGTGGCCGCAACCTTGAGTAATGCCCAAACTTTACCTGACATTGAAACTGAGGAATGTGAATGGGCCGCCGAGAGCTCCCCGGTCAAACCAGCACCAACCCATATAGCACCATTGAGTCATATTAAAACATCTAACCAGAGTATACCTACAAACCAAACAGGAGATAAATTGTTAAAACCGGTGGTAGCTAAAAGACCACTTCATATAAATCTTCCACCTGAATCCAGTCTGTATACCATCGTTATGATTGGTGTACCCAAACTAGAGGGTGAGAGGATAGAATCTCAAGTGGAATTAAAAAATAAGGTGAGCCATTGGTTGACAACCCATAGACAGATTCCCCAACATATAAATGGTCATATCTCACATGTGAGAAGGGTAGACTGGGTGGGAACTAGATTTAAATCGACTGAGGGTGATTGTATCGTGGTAACCTTTGGTGACAGTCGTGCAGCTAGTTTTATTAGCAGTTGGAAAAGCGGTGTGACAAATAGTCTGATCCGCACTATGGACTTGAGCTATTTTTACCCTTCTAATAACCCTAGCCAAAATATAACACAATTACAGCCAACCTATGGTCAGGGGGGGTTGCTTGAGCCAACAGCTCATTATCAACCCAGGGAAACCGCATGGCCTCACGGCCCGACCACCTTAATGGACTTCACTAATTATAGGCAGGAACCCCCACGGCCGAGTAGGCTAAATAGCTATCCCATAAGACAACAAGAGAGAAGGGAGTTTTTATCCCGTCCACAACAGCAGTACTACTCATACCCACATCATCTAAATATGCAATACGGGGTCCCCATTTCAAACAGATTTGACGCTTTCTATGCTCCAGACTATCTGGATGAGATTGATTGACAAATCGTATTTTCGTCCTCCCATTCTACCCCTCCTGAGTCCCCAAATAGGGAAGCATTTCCCCACAAAATAGTGAGCACTACTTTAGAATGTACATATATTTTTATTCAAGAGTCAGGCGAAACATCTAAGGCAGTTCCACCAGTACACCAATCAGAGAGCACGCTGATTCCAAATGGGCGCAGTCTCTCACATTCTTCCACTCAAGTCTATTGCACAGTCCCTAATGGCGCAAACCCTTTACTTACCACCAATGAAACGCAAGCAGACACAATGACTGATCGAGGGGATCAAGTGATATCTCCATCCATAAACAAGGCCCAGGTAGTAGCTCTAGGCCATACATTACCAGGCATTATAAAACTCTTATCCTGGAATGTAGCCGGTCTGGCTGCCAAGGTAAATGACCCAATATGGGTGGCATATATAAAAAACTATACCGTTCTGTGTTTCCAAGAAACATGGCTGGAAGATGTTAATGTACATATTGAGGGCTTCCAAAGTTTTTTCCAACCGGCAGCCCCGTCAAATAGCGGAAGATCTAAGGGGGGCTTGGCAATTTACATCAGCCTCGCACTTATCTGTCAGATTTCAAATAGAGCATCTGATAACAGACATATCCAAGCCCTGGTGCTTACAAGTGGTAAAAGGGCACTTACCCTCATTAATTTCTATAATGCTGTACTTCCAAACAAGGAGTGTAACATCCTCTATCTACACAACTTCTTAAGAGCTAAAGCAGCAAGTCTGCCTCGAAGCACCCTCATCGCTGGAGACTTCAATGTGCATCCATGTGGCAATCCTGTAATGACACCTATTGGCCTCCTAGGATGTAACAAGAGGTCTGGCTTCCATTTTGACCATTCGACGCGTGGCACCTACGTCAACAACTTAACTGATGACAGGAACTTAACTGTTGCAATGTCCATGTCGGAGGATTCTCACATCTTTGATGTCCCCACGTACAAAGGCTTTGGAAATGGTTCTTACATAGATCACATTCTTCTTTCTAGAGATCTTGTCGACGTAGTCACTGATTTTGAAATTCAAACAAGTATCTTCAGTGACCATAATCCTCTTTCTATTCAAATTGGAGGAGGCATTTTTGAACACCGGAAGCCACGGAATGATTGTGGTTCTCTAAAACCAATAAACGGAAATCGACGTTTGAAATGGTCAAAGGTTAATAGTAATACTTTGTACAGCTCAATTAATACCAGCTGTGGCAAAGAATTAGGCCTTTGTGTCTCTCCTACCACCTTGCCTGAAGCGACCTTAATCGCCTTTTCCGCTGTGGTCGATAGAGTTGGACAATTGCTAACCATACCAGCGAAGGGTCATTATGAACACCAACCAAGATGGTTTGACCAAGCATGCTCTAAGGCCGGACGAAACCTAAAAAAAGCACTTAAGGCTATCCCAAGAGATCCTGTTCTTATAAAGAATTTGAGAGCAAAATATAAGACAGCCTTGGCAGCTCGGAAAAAAGAAGTGAAAGCAGGCATTTGGGAATCTTTGTGTGACCCTGCAATCCTGGGTAACAGTTCTAAGTTTTGGAACATCATAAACAAGCCTCTGTTTGATGACCCCAGCAATTATACGCTTGGGACTAACATACCCGAGGAAGAGTGGATATCACATTATATTACAATTTTTAAAAGTGACGAGCCACAAGCGGATTTTGTTTTTAAAACTTCTGATGAAGAATTGTTGTGTTTTACAGTGGGGGAGGTAGAAAAGGGGATTCAGGGTTTAACCAGCAACAAAGCACCTGGTCCTGATGGCATTCCTCCCGATGTATTTAAATCAAATATTCATTTATGGGCCCCAGTTCTTACTGCAGTAATAAATGCCGGAATCTCAATTGGCTGCCCAAAGTCCTGGGGGTCTTCGACCATAGTGCCTGTATTTAAGAAGGGCGACCGTAGTAGTGCAACATGTTACAGACCTATATCGCTGATTAATTCAGTTGCCAAAGTGGTGGGGGCATCATTTTAAATAGGCTGATAGCATGGGCCAACGAAAACAACATATTGTCGCCAATACAATACGGGTTCAGACCAGGTCATTCTACGATAACTCAATGTCTGAACCTGTATTTAATAAACGGCAAATATACCATGGCAAGAAAAGGGACCATTTATATGGCCTTTATGGATTTATCGTCCGCTTTCGATTGCGTTGACAGAGGCAGGCTTTGGGAGGTCCTGCAAAAAATGGGAGTGGAGCAAAACCTTATTAATTTTTTAGCTGATCTCCACTCGGACACAAGAGCAAATGTTCGTTATACCCAAGATATGAAAGTAACCAGGGATTTTAGGATAAATCGGGGTGTTAGGCAGGGGTGCATCTTAGCCCCGTTTCTTTTTAATCTTTACATCAATGAACTGGAGGAGCATTTATTAAAAACTGGTACAGTCTATCCATATATAGGAAGGCAGGGCGTGCCCGTCCTGCTATACGCGGACGACGCCGTCCTAATCTCCAGAACGGCGATCGGTCTTCAAACCTTGTTAGACTCTTTTTTTGCATTTATGAATTCCCGAGGCCTGAGCATCAATAATTCGAAATCCTTTACAATGATGACAGGTTTAGGTCCCAAAAAAATATACCCCCACTCTGTAAATGGTGAAAAAATACCGACAACCAAGACTTTTTCGTATCTTGGTGTCCTTTTCGATCATAAATTAACATGGGCACCAGCAATACAAAAGAAAAAGGGTGAGGTAGTGCGTGCAAACGCAGCAATAATGGACTTTGCAAAGAAAATGGGTAATAGCCCGGTGGCTGCTGTTTTGAAGCTATACCAAGCCAAAAGCACTGCAGTCGCGTGCTATGGGAGTGAAATATGGGGGTCTGAATCTTTAGATGCCCTTGAGGTCACTGAAAATAACTTTTTAGAGCAAGTTTTAAGGCTACCTAGGGGTACGGCAAACTTCTCTGTTCACGAGGAACTTGTTATGCCCTACTTAAGTGATAGGTTAGCTGTAAATCCCTTGCTGTGCTGGCTGAATAGCTGGTTAAACATAGATATCCCCCTCACTAGAAACATCCTGCAAGAGGCACTAGAGTGGGAAGGGAGGTTTAAGATCCCGTGGATAAAATACGTTAGAAGATGTCTCTTTGAACTAGGTCGGCTGGACCTTTTTCTAGCCCCTGAGAAAATAACTAAAACTGATGTAACATATGTGAAGAACACCTTTATGTCATCCAGGCACTTGGCGAGGGAGGAGAGCGAGTATAAGAAAAACAGCGTGAGATTGCATGCTCTCACAAAAACGTGTCCACATATGGAACCCTACCTAGCTTGGCCTTCATCGGGATATGATCGCTTCTTGTTGACAAGATTTCGATTCGATATGATTCATCTATTGTTAGCTGTACCAAGTGGGGCACATAGAGGACAAGTGTTGCCAGCTTGCGGCTGCGACAATAAGTCTCCGCAAGACCTGGCACACTTTTTATTTCTTTGCCCGTATTACACAGTTCCCCGTAATCTGTTTTTAAAACCTCTACTTAAACAGCTGTATTTTGCACAAATCAGACCAGCGCTTTATTACCTCCAAATGTTAAACAGTGAATGTACCATGTTTGTATGTAGCTTTTTAAAACTAGCACTTAAACATAGAAAAAGCATGGAAGGTTAACTAATTGTGCTACTGATAGGAATATCTTTTTAACTCAAACTGTATTTTTATTTTTATCTCTTTTAACTATAACTTTGTAATCCCGCTTGTGTTCGTGTTCATGTGGTAACACTCTTCTTATAATTTTTATTGTGTGTTTAAATGTCTATGAAATGTACTTTTATGATTGTTATATGTAAACAATCGAATAAAGATATTTTACTTACTTACTATAGGACAACATATTATTCTCGTGTGAAGCAAAATATTCTGCTAGACTAAACATTTATAATATTGTGTGTCGTGTGCAGAAGCAGCAGAGAGGAAAAATGGGTTTAAACTTCTAATAAGCTCATGCTAACTTAACACAGTGTAAAGGCAAAGCCCATCTCCATGACAATACCATATTATAAGCATAATTTAAAGAAGGCATCTTATTCAATACTTATTAGGGAATGTTTTGAATATACCTATCAAACATTGGTAGAAGACTCATTTTTTATATTGTTATACACTGTGGTATGTATAAACTCAGCCTAGAATATATTGGCAACAAGGGGATTCTTACCCACCATAGTGGCAAAACATAATGTGAAGAGAACTTTATGCTAAGGTGCTAATGTATTTAATGCACTGACAATAATTTGTTTTGTTAGATTTTATAAATGCAGACTTTGAATAAATGATCTCCCTCATTAACATTCTGTGTCGGAAAAAATAATTTTCTAACCCGCAGTGACAATGGTAAACGATCATTCACAGACCATGTTGGTGGATTTTTAACGTGAATATCCAACTCTGTTTTTTTTTCTCAAAAAGTATATTAATATTTCACTGTTTTTTTCTTAAACCAAGGTCTAGTTTTCCTGTGGAAGTTGTTAATACACAAACATTGCACTGACCACAGAAAAATTGGCCAGCGATGAGCGAGAGGCCCCACCATGTGTCTCCAATGTCAGAGCTTCCATTGTTCAGAATTCACCTGTTCATTTTGAAGGCTGCTCTGTCAGATTTTCAAAAGTAGTAATTTCACCCAAGTTTTTCCAGAATGGTCTATGAATTTCCTTCAGAAAGAAGAGGAGGTTGGATCTATGAGGACTCTATCCAATAGACAAGAGTATCCACCAGAAAGAGCATTACCGAAGGTAAGCAAGTTTTTCAGCTGATGGATACTTCACCTTTGAATTGATTACCTAGCAATACCGGTTGGAAGAGAGTCCAAAGGAAATATGAATGGGGAAATCCTGTACGACCAAGCAATCAAAGCGAAAACCTTTCTAACTTCATAACCCAAGCAATAGTGCCTGTTAAAGGTGTGGATGGACGGCCACGTCGTCGCTTTACATATGCCTGACACCAGCACTTTTCTAGCCATAATCGCTGCGGAAGACTTCGCACTGGTGGAATAAACTTGAAACCCCTTAAGCAGTTCTTTCTTTGCAAGTGCGTAGCAAACCTTGATGTACAGCAATATCCAATGAGAAAGTGTCCTCTTTTGGAACCACCTTGCTTTGTTTGTCGCCCATATACCCAATAACAAGCTGGTTGTCAGACTAGCTCTATTTCATGACGCATGCCCATCGATCCTCCTCCTTGTTAGAGTAAAGTGGCAGATAGGCTGTGGGCAAGGTTAAAGATTATACCGGATGGAATATGGACACCACCTTAGGAAAGAAATTCCTTTAACTCTCAGTACAAGCTCATCTGGAAATAAGTATGTTATGGGTGGCAAAACACTGAGGCCTGAAGCTCGTAACGTGACAGCAACCAAAACATGGTTTTAAAAGTGTCCATGGGCTTAAATGGAGCACCTATCAAGAATATCAAAATTAGCGACAACATTTAATTTAAGTCCCATTGTGGCATTAGAAATTAGATTGGGGAAATATTTTCATCAAAACCTTCAAAAATCTAGAAGCCACCAGTGAAATGACCATGAAAGATGAGTCTAGGAGACAAAAAAGACAAACAAAGCCACAATATACTCTTTGACAGTACCAACTGCACAGCCTTCCTGGGACAAGGACAATGCAAACTATGAAATGTTTCCCAAAGATGTTTTAAAAGAAACAATTTGGCTGCCTGAACATCATGTCATACACTTTTTCCATGGCAACAATCTGATAGGATGACGTGTACCTCCCCGTAATCACTGGGATTGGGGTGCAAGACTTGGCCCCCTAATTGAGAGAGAAGGTCCACTCTGAGCGGGAGACTAAGAGAAGCATACAGGGAAAGGTGCAGAAGTTCTGTGTACCACTTCTTTCTCGACCAGTACACATCAATAAGAATGTCTTGGGCCAAGTCCAGGGAAATCTTCCTCAGACCCCAAGGAATCAAAAGGTATGGGAGGAAATGCATAGTGGAGTGGAAACATCCACTTTAAGTGAAATGTGTCCCCTTAGGCTCTCTGCGATGAATGCTGGAGATCACATCATCGAGTAATATACATTGGTAACAGTAGGAAAAATCATGCATCTAAGGCATGCCCTACTTCGAGGTGGAGACGCCACTCATGGTTTACAAGATAATACCAACTGAGGCTGCCCGCTCTGACATTGAGTAAACCTGTCAGAAGGTTGGCTTCAAGTCAAAGCCGCCAATTCATGCACCCAAGTCTAGAGCTTCAGTGCTTCCCAACGGAGAAGGTGAAACTCACTTAATCCCTGCTTGTTAACATACAACATTGCAGTCGTATTGTCTGTTAAGATCAGGACGGACTGACCAGGAAGGAATGGAAAGAAGGCCTTGAGCACCAGTCAGGATGCCCTCAGATCCTGCAGACTTATGTGCAATCTCTACTCCTCTGGTGACCAGACGCATATAATTATGAGTTCCTCAGCTGTGCAACCCACCCAAAGG
Organism: Lissotriton helveticus; assembly: GCF_964261635.1. Taxonomy (NCBI): domain Eukaryota; kingdom Metazoa; phylum Chordata; class Amphibia; order Caudata; family Salamandridae; genus Lissotriton; species Lissotriton helveticus. The sequence goes on along the minus strand of NC_136068.1, from coordinate 1,620,388,993 downwards.
TGAATGCCTCGGTCACCATCATAGTCACTGCTGGCTTGAGACAGGCTCTGCTCCGTTCCCCGTTAGCTCAAGTCTGCTACAGCATCTCTAGAGATCACAATGGAATCTGTCAGATGTCCCTGATGCTGGAACAACTGTTTGCAGAGGCACCACTGGAAGGAGATCATGTGCCAGTGGGCGTGCACAACAAAGAGGATGGACGAAGCAAACAGACCGAGCAGGCGTACAGCCATTAGGACTGCAATTTGCGCCCCCTGCAAAACAAGAGAATCAGGCGACAAATGTCCCAGATCCTGTGAAGAGGAGAGAAGGTCTGGTGCTATTCTGTATCTAGTACCACTCTCTTGAACAGAAGGCACTGTGAGGTGAGCTGTCATCTGCAGGTGGAACTGCACCACCTGTAGCAAACAAGCTTTTAGCAGCCAATCATCTGGATATGAGGGCAACACTAAACACAACCACTTGAAATAGGCCACGACCGCCGTCATCACCTCGCGAAAGACCCAAGGTGCCGAAGTTAATCCAAAAAGAAGATCCACAAATTGGTACTGAGTGGATCCCACTACAAACCACATGATCACCAAATGAAAGTATGCATTCTGCAGGTCAAGGTACATTATCCAGTTTTCGACAGGGGGGTTACGTCCGACCCACACTTATGCTCCTCTTCTACGTACATCGACTCCTTACCGACATCGACTACTTCACCCTTACTTGTAATCAGTCAAAATCCAAAGCCTTCTTTGCGCAACTCCATGACCTGTAGCGGCAAGGATTTCTCTCAACGGCAAGAAGCCCTAAGCAGCGACAACTTGGACAACCCAAACAAATCGCAAATCACTGATAAAAGCCTTCTGGACCAACAGAACTGCTTAATTTCTCATCTACAGTCAATCGAAGATGCATCAATAGTCCAGAAGTCCGACGAACTTCGGAAGGAGGAAGTGGTAATTATCCCAAATTCTGGGTGCGACGGCCCAGCCAACCTAACTTACTTGGGCTCACAGGAGTGAGCTGAACTAGTTGCCTCATACATTCCGACAACGCTGGTTAGGCCAACCCCGTCTATGGAGGAAGCAACCAACAAAATCCTGCCAAGAAAAAAAGGCCCTGACCTGGAGGGCACCTTCTTAAATTCAACCACTTTACCAAATTCCTCTCTGACGTCAACACCTAACAAAGTGAAAACCCAAAAAAGATTTGTTCCCACGACTCAAGCGTCAGACGTTGCAAATACGTGGGATATTCTGTTAAACACCATGCAACGAACTGTAGATACTCTTCACTTTCAATCTGACAAAACGGACCTTCAGCTGACCCTACTTGACACCCTGGCTATCTTTGTTGGGCGAATAGACGAGAAACTTGGCCAATTAAACTCATTAATTAGCAGAGCTCAGCAAGAGGCAAAGCTTGTATGTAGCTGTGGTCCCATCATCGACAAACTGTCAGCTCTTCCAGACATAGTATCCTCTCTGTTAGAAGGTTTACCAAAAGGGCTCAACGGAAGGCACCATTATACCAACCCCGGCGAAACAGCCTTCCTCGCACCACCAACGGGAGAGTCCACTACAGCCAGCAGGGCAGTCCAGGCTGCAGGGTTACCGCCATTGGGCTGTCAGGTGCCGCCAGCGGACCATCCGACAACATGCTCCTCTCTACCTCTCAAGGTCAATACGATGCCCTTAAATGCAAAAGGGCGGCGGCAGCAAAAGAGGAAAGGCCGCAATAAACTTATAACTATAAGAAAGTCAGAAGTTTACCCACTTTTCAAGCCAAGAAAAAGTCAGGAGCACCAAGTTCCGGGCCCAATCCTAGAAATTAAGGCCAGCGAAGAATCAATCCCCACGGACCACAGATTCACCCCAAACGGAGAACACGCAGTAGCTCCTATAGGGGTATCTGGGCAGGAGGTCGGAAAGGATCCATCTGGCAGCACCACTGGAAACCAAAACATGACGGAAACTCGTGGCACTGACAACGAGAACTGCGCGAGCCCCGTCAAACTACTCCCAACATTCAATCAAAAAGGGGTACAGTCAAAGCACAATACGGTCCTGGCACATGAAGCTTCCATCCCCACCACTGCGATAAATCCCGAGTTCAAGAACAGAGTGAAACAGGGTGCCTATGCATCCAAACTCAGCTATATTCCACCGTAGCGAGTGTCTCTGAAGTTCCACCTGTACCAGTTTCCAATAATATCTCTTCCGGAGTTACTCTCACAGGAAACGTATTTCAGTCCGATAACGGCAACTTCAGGCCCCAAGTCCTTACCCGAGTTCAAGAACAGAGAGAAATAGGGCGCCCATGCATTCAAACTCAGCTATATTCCACCATAGCGAGTGTCTCTGAAGTTCCTTCTGTACCAGTTTCCAATAATCTCTCTTCCGGAGTCACTCTCACAGGAAACATATTTCAGTCTGATAATAGCAACTTCAGGCCCAAAGTTCATACCCGAGTGTCAAAAGCTCAGCCGAATGACCCAAATAGGATTCCTACCATCATTCTTTTTACTCCAGAGTACGAATCAAAGGGCCCATTCGATATACTGAATAGAGGCAACTTACTACGGCTGCTTACCACCATACCAGCGCTAAATGACATATCCTCAGCCGATCTGCTTTCAATAGAATTTATTAAATCTGATGGGACTAACGGCAACGAAGCGACAAAAGCAACATGGATATCGCCCGGTATTGCAAATAAAATCTTAGAAGAGCAAAATCTCCTTAAAACCTGGGGGATTAAATCTGCCTTATACCACAACATAGGTTACCCGCTGCCCCTGCTCGAGAGACCTAAGCAGCAACTACTTACAACAACTCTGAAGACAAGGTCGGTGCTGAGAGGCGCACTGGGTCGATCTCCGACAACCGTTCAAACGACAGGGCCTAAAAATATCTCAATGTCTGCCGACCCGTATAGTACGGTCGAACACCGGCTTTTTAGAGTATGCAACACACTAAGCCACCCTCATTGACAAGGAAATCCAACGGAGTCAGGCACTCGCCCTGTCGCACCACACCTGGAACTCTGCTCGTGGAATCTAAATGGCCTTAACGATAAAGTAGCTGACACTGACTTCCTGCACTATGTGAAATCATTTGACATCCTTCTCCTCCAGGAAACATGGCTGGAGGAGCCGGTTCACATTGAGGGCTTCATCTGCTACCATTCTCCGGCTACAAGAAAAAGCAAGTTTGGTCGGCCGGCAGGCGGCTTAGCAACTTATATCAAAATTTCAACAGTTGGTAATGTTCAGGCACCCACCACCACCAATTCTCCGGCCATAATCACAGATGGGATCACATTAAACCTTGGGGGAAAGAAGAAGGATGTTCAGTTGATCAACACCTATGTCAACCCCAAAAAGAAGAAACAAGAGACAAAACGCCTAACGGACCACCTACACCTTGTTATGAGCACGCAAACCTCACCCAATTTAATCCTTTCCGGAGACTTCAACCAATGTATCCTAGGGTCATCCTAGAATAGTGACACTCAAGCCCAGTCTTACCACTGGAACATCCCAAACCAATCATTTATCAGTCAGGGCAAGATCCCCAAGACTGCAAAGGAGCTGCTGGAAGACCTGGAACACATGGGCCTAAGGGCTCTAAATGGAAGATTCCCTGAAGATTCTCCCACCGTGGCCTCGTTCAACTCAGGCAATGCAACCTCTACAATCGACTATACATTGGTCTCTCTTCCACTTTTTCACCACGTGACGGGCTTTAAACTCGGGGACATAGGTGACAGCGACCACCGCCCTCAAGAAGTCTCCTTTTGTGCCCTTCCGGACTTAATTCTTCCCAACCCAATAGGACCACATGGCAGTTACACCATAAACCTCAAACGAATTAAAACCTCGGTCGCAAACACGGCGGAGGTACTTCAAGCAGCAAAACTTCAATTAAGCAACCTAAACTATCCTTTAGGCAACCCTGTAGCAGGCTGGGAAAAATTCACGGCTGATTTTGTAAACAAATATTCGACAACTGTACGGCATTTTCCATCTTCTGGTTCCGGAAACTAGCCTTAAAAACCCACAAAAAGGCGATCAACAAATCCCTAAGACTGCTGAGGGAAAGCCTGGGGGAGGGGTCTCTTCTTGCTCAGCTCCATAAGCACCGGGCGGACCTAAAAAAATGTAAATGGGCAGTCAAGAGATCAAACGAAGACAACCTCTGGGCCAAACTTCACCATGATTCTAAGGGAAACAACAGTGCCCAGTTCTGGTCCACAATAAACAGACTGCTAAACCCGATGAACAGTGGAATATCATCCCACATAACTAAATCGTCGTGGGAATCCTTTTTAGGAATACATTTTAACCAACAGGTCGCCATAACAAGCAAATTCCAGGTTGCTCAAGAGAGCCAACCCCCACGGATAATAACATCTCAAGAAGAAACAGCCTTTGGAACCACTGCGGTTCTACTCAGGAAAATAATCTTGAAAGGAAGAAAAGACGGCGCAGCAGGGCCAAACGGAATTCCCCCGGCCCTGTTCAAATTTGAGCCAGAATACTGGGCTGAAACGCTGACTCCCCTCTATATATCTGTCAGCCGATCTGGGCGTCTTCCTGCCTCATGGAGGGGCTCGACTATATCACCAATATATAAGGCGGGGGACAGATCTTTGCCAAAAAACTACCGCCTGATAGCACTTCTGGATATTGAGGCTAAATACTTCGCGGGGCTCCTACTGATCCAGCTCCGCGAATGGGCAACAAACCGCAACTTAATCCCATCGAGCCAAACGGGATTCTGCAGAGATACGGGGACAACAACAAATCTGCTGGCAATTTCATTACTTATCGACAAGGCAAGGATGACTAAACAGGCTCTCCACCTTTGCTTTGTGGACTTTAAGGCGGCATTTGACAATGTCAACCGGGGTTACCTCTGGAGAAAACTGGCCTCTTGGGGCATCCTCGTGCCTCTACTAAGCCTTTTAATTGAACTGCACACTGACACGTGGGTCCAGATAAAGCTCGGGAATGGCACACACCTCTCTAGGCGCATCGCGACTACAAAAGGCTTAAAGCAAGGGTGCGTTTTAGCAGCCACCCTTTTCAACCTATTCACAGCTGACCTGCCACCCGCACTAGAAGCCTACAACGCGCACGCACCACGTCTGGGGGGCAAAGCGCTGCCCAGCATATCCTATGCAGACGACGTGGTTCTGGTCAGCCACACGAAAGTAGGTCTCCAAAATATTATCAACACGCTGTACAGATACGCTGAAGCAAACCTACTAGAAGTGAATATCGACAAGACCAAAGTCCTGTCTATAACTGGGAAAAAAAAGCAGCACACTTGGTTCCTCGGAACAAAGGTTGTCGGAAACTGCACAGAATATAAATATCTTGGAATCTTGGTCGACAAAGGAGGCCGCTTCTCAAACCAACTGGAGGCCGTCAAGAGGAGAGGTATGCTGATAGCTACGACACTTAAACAGCTAAAGTCAAACCTGAATGGTCCCACCCTTCTTCCACTGCTTCGTGGGGCGCAAGTCAAAATAGAGTCATCTATTACGTATGGCAGTGAGGCTTTAATAGGTATCGACGCAAAACTACTGGATACAACCATTGCAAAGGCCTACAGACTTCTGTTTAACCTTCCTACCTACACCTCACAAGCCCAGATCCGGTTAGAACTTGGGCTGACCTGCCAAACGCTTGCAAGAAGGGGGTCATATATAAAGTGCTGGCACAAAATAAATAACTCACCAGAAAACACTCTGAACCACCAGCTCTGGGAAGACTTAAGTAGCTCCTCCAAATCGCCGGCCAAATCATACTTAGAGGAGTCCCTGTCTGTTACAAGCCTGAAAGAACTATGGGAAACTGCAATATCGCATGCGCAATTCAAGCATGTAGTTAACAAGTGCATAAAAAGACTCTCGCATGTGGAAGACAAAGCAACCTTTTCCCATAGGCGCCATGCCTGGATGACTTTGTCTACATACAAATCATCCGGCCGTCAAGCATACTTCGGTTTGGGGTATGGCAGGAAAACTAAAGAAGCCTTTTTAAAACTTAGGCTAGGTATCTTACCATCCATACCTCATCTCAAACCTTGGCTGAGAAGGAACTGTGGGTCAAAATGCAGGCTGTGCGGCGCAGAGAACGAGGACCTTGAACACCTACTATGCACCTGCCCGAGGCTGAAAGAAGAAAGGGTTGCCCTGCTAAAAAGCGCTTTTAATGAACAAAGAATCCGCACACGCAGGCAAGCAGTTCTTGCTTGTTTCGATCCAGGTCTTCCGCCATTAAATGGGAAGCTGGTGAAATTCCTGAAACTAGCGGAGCAGAAATTAACAAGCCATGAACTTGGCCCAGACCCGACTATAGGAACCATGGCCAAGACTTGACGCATGAACAACGCTTCCCCCTACATAACACTGTTTTAGCACAACAATTTTTATAACTATATATTCTGGTTTTTAAAACTTCCTCTTAAAACTTTTATCTGTGGACATGTGTTTCCAAACGTATTTTTGTAATGGATTTAATTAACCTAATACAATAAAGCTTACTTACTTACCCACATGATCACCAAATGAAAGTGTGCATTCTGCAGGTCAAGGTACATTATCCAGTTTTCCACAAAATGAGGCAAAAGGACCAAGACCAGCATCCTAAGCTTTTCTGTGCACAGGTAAACATTCAGGAGGCTGAGTACTTTGATCGGACAAAGACCGCCGTCCTCCCTGCGAACAAAGAAGTACTGAGAGTGGCACCCATCCACAATTTTCTGTTCGGACACCAGTTCAACAGCTTCCTTCTGCAGCAGGACTGCCACCTCCTGCTATGGGATCCATAGATCTTCCTTGGATTGAAGGGAATGCTGTTTATGGATAAGTAGGAAGGGTAAGATATACACCTTTTCCACAATCAGCAGGACCTACTGATCTGAAGTTATGACCTTCCAGGCCCACAGAAAAGAGGATGGCGGTACTTCCACAGGTATAATGCACTCCTTCACAAATGAACCACTGCTTCCCTGACGGAGTGGGGTAGAAGGAGGAGGCAAAGGAGAAAGGGTAGACTGATGGCCACTTTCTTTGCCTCTGATCCTGTATTGCCAAGGATGGAAACTTTGTTGTTGCTGGCCCAAAGGGGTGGATGGGGTGGATTGTCTGAATTGAAAACTCCTTAAAAGGGCCTTGGGTCCACAAAAAGAACAAAAGCCCTTTAAAGATGACTGCAGTTCTTATGATATCTCATTGATTCAACCTTCCTTGAAGTGTTCTAGTGCTGCATCTGCTTTCTGATCTAAGAGGCTTTCGCCATCAAAGGGCATGCCCATTAGCTTAATTGAGCATCTGCCGAGTGCACCACTGAGCGCAGCCAGGCATGTCGTCTTAACAGAAAAGCTCATAGCTCTGGTGATAAAGTTGGCTGTAGCAAGGCATCCCTAATTATATGGCAGAAAGCATCCTGCCCATCGTAGACCCCTTCTTCAAACTGGTCCCTGGGATGTTCAGGTAAGTTAGAGACCACCATTGTTGCCATATCTCAAATGGTATGGGAGTAGCTCCCCAGGGAATGCAGCGCTAGACAACCTGCATAATATGTTTTCTTCCCCACTTCCTACATCTTTTTACAACTCCTTGTAGGGGGTGGGTAGGAAAGGCTTATGTGACCAACTTTGTTGTAAAAGATGCCTGACACATAAGATTTCTGGAGAAGCATGACGAGGCAAGAAAGCTAAGTATCCAGGATCTAGCCTGTAGGGGTGTGCTATGGTTCAGTTCACAGCTACGCACAAGGTAGTATTAGACCACGGCTTCTTGACCACATACACAAGAGCCACAAGGACTCCACAAGGGAAGGAGAGGTTCAATAGTTAAGGAAGTTGTTATAAGTCTGGATGTTAGGCCCCAGTTCCACGGAGAGGAGATGATGCTCAAGCACTTCAGCTAACTTTTTGATTTCAGAAGGAACAATGCCAATTATGTTGGTACCAGGCAAGGCCATAAGATCAGTGCCAATGTCTGAAGAAGGATTTAGCCTATTAGTTTTCAGAGGGGCCAAAATATCTGTAGTACTCTCGGAGGGTAGGGGTTTAGCATCCTGGTCTGAGTCTGAGCCAAAGGAGTGTGGATTGTGTCACAATATGAACTTTGGGCACTGGGCATCTCTTGATATTGATCCTCTTCAAGGAGGGGCTGAGCCTCTCTTTTAAATTTCATCCTCTTGACAGGTGACAGTAAAGCTTCCAGATAAGGTGCTGCTGCCCTAACAGTGCCAAGATCAGATCCGCAGTTATAAGTGGCTGGGTATTCTTACGTATGACACTTGAAAAGTGTACTTTTGGTGATACCTTAATATGTATGATCATAGCTCTATACCAAGAACCGATATGTGAAGTCAGAGCAGGGGGGGGGGGGGTTATTTCCTCTTCCCTCTTGTTAAAACAAGGGACCAGACAAGGATGTCCTCTATCCCCTTCACGTTTCTTATTAGCGATAGAAGCATTCCTTTCCCATTTGAGAGCAAACCAAGACATAACAGGTATAAATTTTGGTAGCACAGTTTTCCAAGTGGCGGCTTATACGGACAAAGTCCTGATTGTCTCAGAGGATGCAGACACATCTACCACGGCTCTTATGAACTCAATTCAAGAATTTGCTGAAGTCTCAGGCTACAAACTTAACAAAGACAAGACAGAACTTAAGTTACTTAATAATTTTGGTGGCAAGGAAATAATAGGGGACAAGGGACTGACGTGGCAAGCAGGTACAATTAAATACTTAGGTCTGGAATTCACTAATGACCTTATCACTGCCCTAGATGAGAATGAGAATATCATATTAAAAAAATCACTGAACTACTGAATGAATGGTCATCCACATTTTTGTCAGGGTGGGCTAGAGTAGAAACAATTAAAATGATGATCACACCGCTTATCAACTACCTTATTAGTATATTACCAATGATAATGCTAGAGGACTTTCTTAGGAAAATTGACAAGGCTCTCTACAACTTTTTATGGCGAGGGAAGAAGCCAAGAATCTCATTAGTGAAACTCCAACCGGCCAAAAGCAAAGGAGGAGTAGGCCGACCAAACTTAAGGAATGACCAAACGGCCTTTCTAAGTATACAAGGCGTGACTCGAGTTTGTCGAAAACCCAGACTATCGCCCTGCGTGCCTGGATGTAGAATTTTTTTTTAATAAAGTCATTCCCCACCCAGCCATTATGACAATGTAGACCTCGATTCTACCACACTCTACATACAGCATTCAAAACATAAAACAAGCACTTTCCTACCTAGAAGTACATTCTAAGATTAAGATAGGTACCTCAAACATGGCAGAGATCTGGTACAAGCCCAAGATAAAAATAACATAGATGGCCAACTAACATTTTGGCAGGACTGGTCCCAAAGAGGCATTAGCTTGATCAAAGACCTGTATGATGACACTTCCTCTAACACCTTCTCCAATCTAAAAACAGAGAGGAAACTGGCTGAAACAAACTTATACAAATTCTTGAAGCTTAAAGTCCAGATTTTAAACTGCCCATAAAACTGATCTGTACTTCACTACCCCTCAGGCTTTCCCAACTTTCTATGGTTAGACATATGGTGTCAAAAATATATAAGCTACTCCTCCCCGAACCACGTACGAACCATACGGGAAATTAGAGAAAATGGGAAACAGAACCCAACTCTAAAGCAATCAGTTTTTACTGGAAACACATACATATGACCCCTTCAGGAACAAAATCTCTCCGGCAGTCTCCCAAACAAAATACATGAATATAAATAGGGCCTATTGGACACCAGCCAGATTACATAAGATGATGTTATCCAATCACCCTGTTTTTGGAACTGTAAATCACAAGAAGGTGACTTAGCCCACATGCTATTTCAATGCCTGATTCTACAATTATTAAACATACCTTACATATCAAACCAACCACAATTCTTGTATATTTTACTGGGTTTCCCAGACCCACAAATACAAAATGATAATGACTGCAACCTGCTTGATTTGATGGCATGTAAAATATTTCTGTGTATTTAGAAGAATTTAAAAAATCTTTCAAAATGTGACAAGAATGGCTAACCTTTCTGAGAGGTGCGGATAACATAATACTTCAAATCTCTCCATGGCATTCAACCCATTAAACCCGAATTTCTAAATTTCACTCCATGCGAAGCGATCCACACTTATCCAAAGTGAATGACACATGATACTCATCATGGAGCCCTCACAGACTCCCCCTATGTGTTTCTGCTGTTGTCATTATGAACCATTGGTTTTCTTTTCTTTTTTTCTCATACTACACTTTTCTTTACAGTAGGTCTTTGTTGTTAATCAACTTCTGCACCATATAAGATGTATTATGTTAAGACAACTGTGCTTCTATGATCTTTGCTATTGTGTCCATCGTTTGATAAACATAAGCAAGCATTTATTATCATTTACGATTGATGCACTCAGTGTCACTGTTAATTCTTATATGGCATGCTTTCCCTGACAACGTTCTTGGCTACTGTTAGAAGTGACATCCTATGCCTACTTGTTTTAATCTGTGTGCATTTCCCTTTTTTGTTATTCCCTTTCCAAAACCCAAGAAAACTATTTCAAATCAAAAAACAGTGTCAACGAAATCGACAGGAGGGTGGGAACTCCATCAAGGGTCCCGGTATAGGACTGAAGTTAGACTGCACTAGGAGGAACTCATACAGCACCAGGGGAACACCTGTGCTATAGAGGGGACATCCAGCAGAGCCCCAAATGGTCCCATGTGACTGACAGCTGCACTAGAAGAGATTCCCTCTCTCCAGAACACTTCCAGCATTCCCTGAAAGAAGGCTGGATCCCGTGCTGGCAATTTGGGGTACTCCAGCATTGTCTTAGACGCTGGTAGAGACAACGTCAGAACTGGTACTGGCTGTAACAGTGGCATTCTTAAAGACAATGCTACTAACTCAGGCTCTGGATAGGAAGAAGCTGGAGGTTGAAGCACAAGGTGGAGGTTTATGCCTGGACCTCACCGTTCTGGAAAAAGAGGAGTGCTTTTTTCTTATGTGCCTCTTCTTTTTTTTTTTATGTGCCTCTTCTTTTCCCTATGTACTTGAAACACAAAGAGGAACAGGATGGCTGGACCTTGTTCAAGTTCCATGTCCTTGTCCTTGACCTCCGACGTCCTCTAAGTTCATTTCAAGCATCGGCAATAAGTGGCTTTTCCTCCCGTTCCTTGATGGCCTTCGCATTCAATTGAGGAAGAGGTCACATCAATACAAGTCATTCCTCGAACTGAGAAACTACAGACAATCATCATATGGATCTGCTTTTTCCTTGTCTCCTATCCATCTGTTCCTATTCAACATTCTTTTGTTCTTAGTCTACTTCCTTGCTCCAATCCCCTTTCACCTGAATCCTTCCCCTGGCCTGCTTCACCTCCTAGCCCCCAGTCCTTTTGTGCCCTTTGACTAAGCACTCCTCCCCTTTTTGGGGAAAGATCCAAGATATATATGCTGGAGTCTCAGCATACCCGCTGAGAGAGTCCACAGCACTAAGGGAGCAACTCACAAATGAGGTATGGTTTGGCACCGCTTGCCAAAGCACTCCCTCTCCCCTTTTTGGGGACGGATCCAGTAAAGTAGGTCTTGGAGTCTCAGAGACCCCTCTGAGAGAGTCCACTGCGCTGAGGGAGCCTTTCGCAACTGAGATGGGGAAATGATACCACTCCCCCTGGGATCACAGCTTATTGGACTTTGGGCGCAGCTTTGACTCGTCTACCGGTTTGTGTCCCTGTCACCCTCCCCCCTCTTACTTGCCGTGCAGTGTCTCTAACCCTCCCCTCCTCTTTCCCTCCTCCACTCTCTGTCTACTTCCCCTGCTCTTACCCTCCCACTCCCCTGAATATCTCCCCTTGCCAGCTTTTTTCCCCTACCTATATGTTCCTTTTTGTTTGTCTCAACCTTACTTGTAACTAAAATGTCCATGCTATAATAACTGTGTAACCTTTGTAAAGCTGTAACCTGCAATTTATTGTCTGATACCCATGTAAAGCGCTCTGATACCTCCGGGTCTAGCCAGCGCTATATAAAACCTTTAAAATAAATAAATAAATAAAATCTACTCCTCACACCTGCGGCAGGATTTGATCCCTACCTTTTTTGTGGGGACATGTACCTAGAACTGCACCAAAAAACATTTGAAGAGTAAAATTCTCTTCATCTCAGAGCTGAGGAAAAAAGCTTGGGACCTGCATTGAATGGCATGGAAAACACAGAACTGAAGTTGGTGCGTGCAATATATGGGGTCAGTAACTTCACTATGACTCCACTTCTGGTGTTGAGAAGTAAATAGGACCCCCTTCCAGCACCAGAGAGTTATGTCAGAAGTTCCCAGACCTCGCTCGGTGGCTGGGATATTCAAAGGTGAGGAATCTGAAGGTAGAAGAATCCATCAGAAAATGTAGATATGCAGAAGGCACCGCTAAATTTTATACAGAACAGAACTCTGAAGAAAATGAGCTGACTATGACTATAAACCAATGAAACTTCCATAATCTTAATTGTAATTGCATTTATAGATCGCTTACTACACCTGACAAAGCATCAAAGCACTTTTTCAGCGAGTAGCACGCTACTATGGAATCCAAGGAGGATTAGTGGTGAATTAGTATGGGGAGATATGAAATTAATTTGAGCAATCGACATGTTAGTCTGTTAGTTGGATTGAAAAGGATAGTGGAGGGATAGAAGAGGGAAGGGTCAAGAAAGTGGCTTTTTTTGGAAATCATAGCAGTAGGAGGAGGTTTGGGATGAGAAAAGGGGAGGTGGAGTGGGGAAGAGTCAGAGGGAAGGGTTTAGAAAGGCTTGTTGGAGAGATCTGAATAGGAAAAGAGGTATGAGATCAGCCACGGTCCGTGCAGGTAACTACAGTGTGTGGTGGGGCCGGGTAAGGGGGGATTTCGAAGGACGGTGCTGAGGGAAAATTAAATAAAGAATTAATTTTCCCTCAGCATTGTCCCTCAAAATCCCCCCTTACCAGGCTCCACTGCCCCACCACTGTTATCTGCACGGACCACTGCTGTATGAGATAATTCAAAGAGGGTTAGAGGAGGGAAGAGTCTAGAAAAGGTAATTTTGGGGATCATAGTAGTAGAATGGGATTTAGGATGAGTCAGAGAGTGGAGGTGGGGGATATATTGAGAGAGGTAAAGATTGAGAAATAGGCTAGTGCATTGGAGAGTAGTAGCATAAGGTTTCAGATGAGTCAGCGAGTGGAGGTTGAGGTAATATTGAGAGAGGTATAGGGTGAGAAATAGGGCAGTGGATTGGAGAGAGTAGTAGAATGAGGTTTGAGATGAGTCAGAGAGTGGAGGTAGAGGATATTTTGAGAGAGGTATAGGGTGAGATATAGGGTAGTGCATTGGAGATGCTGATTTAGAAGTAAAGTAATAAATATAAAGATACATTAGTACATGAAAGTTATGTATGTATTAGGAAGTTAATATATGTAGATTTAAGTTGTACTTAATAAACTTAGACTTTCAAGTGTTACCGTAGTTTAAGTTAAAAAAATATAATAAAAAAACAATTTGTAATTCAATAGTGAAGCAATTGTAGTTAATAGTTATGATAAAGATTAACTTATTTATGCAATCACCTATTTACATGTTAAACATAGAATAATATAACCATAAGTAATATGTACATTTGTTAAGCAGAACTAATTAATATCTATATATTTATAAACATAATTATTATACACATATATAGTCCACAAAATGCTTATATACACAGGGATATGCTCTTAATTTATGTTTGAGTATGGTGGTTATGTGGCAAAGAGTTAACTCCTGAGTAGTTTTCTGAAAATAAGGCAGTTATCCATGGATCTTACGTATGGGGGTAAAGAGTTCCATAGTTTGGCTACTTTAACAGGGAAGGATGTGCCACCTGTGTTTTTTTCTTGTATGGTGGGATTTTGAGGTGAGGTGCCAATCTAGAGTGGAGGTTCCTTTGTTGACTGTATTTGGTGATTTTATTCCTGATGAAGAGCGGTCCTGTTCCATGTATCGCTTTGTGGGTGATATAAAGCAGCTTGAATGTGGATCTTCTGGCAACAGGTAACCAATGTAGGGTCTTCAGGGCAGGGGAGATGCAGGCTTCTGGCTTTATATGTAAGAGTAGTCTGGCAGCAGAGTTCTTAATCTGTTGTAGTCTTTAAGTAGTTGTTAAAGATGATCCGTGGTAGAGGCTATTGGCATAATAGAGTTTAGTTAGAAACGAGAGATAGTAGCCTGGACCTTGTGTGGAAATCCCAGGTGGGGGGAAATGAGTTGCAGAGCGTTTATAGTAACAAAGCTTGATCTTGCTATTGTCCACTTGGGCATTCATTGATAGCTTGAAGTCTATGGTAATTCTGACATTTCTTACTTCCTTTGATAATTTAGGCAGTGTTCCCAGATCGTCAGGCCAGATGGCGAGTGGGTGATAATTTTTCCAATCGCCACATGAGTATTTTCATTTTCGAAGCATTTAATTTGAGATGGCTCCAAGTCTATGTAAGGTGAAATTGATTGATCCGTGGCGGCAAAAAACTTCATGTAGATGTAAAAAAGCATGGGTGAGATGATAGAGCGTTGAGGGACTCCTGCTTTTGTGAAGTACGGTTTGGATGAGAAAGCAGAGGTATGGATGACAATGGTTCTGTTTTGAAGGTACAATGTGATCCAGTTGACAGCAGTCCTATCTATTTCTGCTTCGTGGAGTCTTTGTGTTAGTGTGTCATGTTCCACTGTGTCAAAAGCAGCTGAGAGGTTCAAGAGAAATAGTGCAGAAACCTGTTGCGGTCAGCTGTGTTCTTTAGGTCATCCCAGATGGCAATGAGAGCAGTTTCTTTGCCTCTTCCTGGACGGAATCCTGTTTGGAAGTCTGAAAGTATGGAATTATCTTCGATGAATTGGCCCAGGAAAGTTCCATTTGTAATTGGTCTACAGTTGTCGGAGTTAAGCGGCTCTAGGTTTGTTTTCTTTAGTAATGGGCGTGTGTATGACTTTTTAAAATCTTCTGGAAATATTCATGTAGTTAAAGAATTGCTGATGAATCTTCCTACTGGTGTGGCAGCAGAGGTATTTAGAAGAATGTTCCTGAAGGTTTGTGGTGGACATGGGTCAGAAGGGCTGCTGGCAGGCCTGCTTGCTTTGACCAGGTCCATAAATTCATTGTGTGAATTTGTTAGAAGGAATGCAGAGGATGGGTTAGCCTACTCTTGGAGGTTTATTTTGGAAAAGGTTCTGTTCTGGTGTTTTTTCTTTGTTTTAAATAGGAGTTCAACGTGTCTGCGTTGGTCGTGTGATGATTTGCCGGTTTGTCAATAAGGTCCTCCCTCTGACTTACATTCCATGTTATTTTTGGGCCGTCTCTGACAAAATTCACCAGACATTTTGGCTTTCATTCTGTCTGACTACACCAAGGTCCTTCTCCATTTTGATGATGTCAATCATCCTCTAGGAGCTGCCCGAACATAATCAAAGTAGGATACAGTTCCATCCTTTGGAATTCCTGGATGCTGTCTCTATAGCCAGTTCCTGATAATATCACTTTAAGGTTCACAGGAGGAACATGTCATTCTTAATAAGAGTGACCCACAGAACTGCAACTATTGACACAATTTAACTCAGCATTGATTATGCCAGCAGTATTGATGTTTGTATACACTTTATTTTTATTAAGGCTACAAAGGTTTCTAAATGACACTGCAAAGGTTACTCAAGGTTACAAGATAGTATGACATTTCTCCTAATCCAGTGGACCTATACTGGTTCCATTTTGCACACTTTCAGAATTAAGCATTTACTTGTTGTGCATTAAACCTGCTAAGTGTTAGGAGACTGTAACACAATCCACTTGTGGTCACAAGAGCCCATGAGTCAAGAAGAGAGGCAATGCGTTTTAGGTGTCTGCACTAGCATTGCTGAATTCTCTCTCTGATGAAATGCACTTTTTTAAGGCTGGGTCACATTTCAAAGAAAACGGAAAGCCTGACTGTTCACTTCCCAAGCCTTTCTCTGAGCATAACTTCCCTGTAATCTGCCCATAGATCATTTTGGTGAACCCATGCATTTTATAAATAACATACAAATAAAGGAAATTGTGTTTCTTTTGAATAAAGGGTGCCTTGGATGGTTTGCAGTAAGCCACAACCAAATGTTTATTAAGAAAGACAATGATTGATTCCAAGTAGAAGTTAATCCGTGGCATCATGCATGAAAGTATGTATTTACATGGTGTTGTTTCTGACTGAAACATGGCTGAACAACCACACTATGTCCGCAATTGCCTTGGCGGTGCCACTTGGCTTCAAAATTAGCTTCTCTAACCGGGTGGATGGTAGAAGAGGCGGAGGGGTGGCCCTAATTTTTAGAGATCGTTACACGCTCACGTCCTCCATACCAACTACGATCGCAGGGGTGAAAGGCCCGCTTAAGTATGTATTTACATGGTGTTTGTAGTACAAACGTAGCCAAAAGAAAGTGCTGCACTGTGTCTGGTCAAAGACAAGCATAAAGTCAGTAGGTATTAGGAGAGACTGCTGGATTGTGGACAGTTAATGCATTGTGATGTATTGTTCTTTGAAGAGGCAAGTCTTTAACTTTCCTAAATTGAAGAAGTCCTCCTGATGGGTACGTGGATAGTGTTCCAGAATCTGGGCGCACAGATGAAAATGGCCTGCAGCATCATTTATTTTAACACTTCTTAGTCTGCTCTCTGAAGGTGTTGAGGCTGCGGATGAGCCGAGAAATACCATAGATTGTGACCTTGTCTGCAAGATAACTGGAGGGTGCTGGTAGTGATGATGACTTTGTGATGATGCAGCTGGTTTTGAAGATGGTGCGGGCCAGCAAGTAAAGCCAATGGACTTCTATCAGGATGGGGGTGATGTGATCATATTTTTTCAAGCCATCGATGAGAAGTGCTGCAAAGTGTAGGGTGTCCCTAAGGGGTGTCAGTGTGGAGTCTGGGAGGACATGGAGTAGCCCATTACAAGCAGCAAGGTGGTGGAGCAATTCTCAAGCCACTTTCTGGAAGAAATGATTTGACATTCTTTATAAGAGAGAGCTGGTACTAGGCATTCTTTGTTTTCTTGACACTGTGTTCCTTGAAGGTAAGGTTGGTGTGCAGGGTGAATCCAAGTGGCTTGACATTCAGTGATAGTTGGTGTTTGAAGCCATCAAGGTTCATGACACTGAGCCATGTTGGTACTGTATCTTAATTGCTGCTTTTGGCAAGTAACAGGAATTCCGTATTTGTTAGGTTAAACGTCATATAGGCACTGGACATCCAGGTCTGGATTATGTGCAAGCAGTGTATGAGGCATTTGATGTCTGACGCAGTGGAGTCTTTCAAGCACAGTTGTGTATCATTAGCCTATTAGTGAATTCAGATGCTATTATCTGTAAGTACAGCACCACATGGCTCCACGTAGAGGCTGAAGAAGAAATGAGAAAGTATGGCACCCTAGGGAACTACAAAGGCGAGACGGATTTTTTCTGACCTGGAATTTTTTCCAACCAACTGATGTTTGTTGGAAAAGCAGGAAGAGAACCTGTGAAGAACATTGTTGGTGAATCCTAATCGAGACTCCTGGGTGGATAAGAGGGTGAGATGGTTGACTGTGTTGAAGACAGCTAAGAGGTCCAGCACCATCAAGAGGCAAGGGTCATCTTCATCTGTGGTCAAGAGTGCATCATTTGTGATGTGTAGGGTAGCTGTCCCCGTGCTGTCATGTGTTCTGAAGCCAGAATGTTAGGTGTGCAGGAGATGGTTAGCACTGATGTGCCTTTTGAAGACTGCTTTTTCAGGGACTTTGATGATGAATGGTAGGTGAGTGATGGACCGGTAACTGGGGAAGTGATCAGGGTCTAGTGTAGGTTTCTTCAGGAGTGGGAGGATCTGGCCTGTCTAGAGAGCTTCCAGATAGGTGCTGTGAGTGAGGGAGGCATTGACAATGGGAACTAAAACTACGAGAATGTCCCCCGAGACTCCATACCACTATTTCAACACAGTTAAGTCAAGTTGCCTGACTAAGGGACAGGGGTGGTGTGTATTGATGCCTTCAGAGACAGCTACCTTAGGACGTTTTTACATGTGAGTTGGATTTATCTTACGATCAATCTCTCAGATACATATTCTCACAACACACCTTAAAAGATTAAACTTTCGAGGAAACCTCTGTTAGTTCGACCAATTCCATGACACAGCCTGGAGGGCAACAAAACAGTAGTTCTGCAGGCCTGGAGGTGTCGATTGAGAAGGTACAGGTGCAAGACCCTTCCCTGCTGCTGTTACAGAAGATCTTCCTGAAGCGGTAGCCTGATTGGAGGAAATATGCTCATGCCCAAGTGTTCGGGGTACCACATTCTCCTTGTTCAATCCAGAGCCACTAGAATACCTGGGACCCCGTCGTAACTGATCTTCTTCAGATCTTAGACATAAGAGGTAGCAGTGGGAAGGCATACCTCTCCTGCTTTCCTTAAATCCCTGATCACCCTCTACTGTCCGACACGCAACCTACGGTCTTCTCATCGTCAGCTTTTAGTCGCCCCCCCAATCAAACTTGAAAAATTCGGCGGCCGTAGATTTGCTCACTTGGTCCCCAAACTCTGGAACCTGCTGTCCCCCCTGCTTAAATCTGCTAAATCCCTTCTTGAATTCAGAAAACGCCTGAAAACTAGTCTCTTCACACACTCTGGTTAGACCCCCTCCCTCGTATCTCCCAGCACCCAATCAGTGCCAGGAAACTCATGGTGTCAGAGCGCTATAGAAATTCCCCTTAAGATAAGATAAGATAAGATACAGGCGTCCTGTGTTCCACTCTAGGTTGAATATGTCTCCAAGAGAGACCCTTTTGGGAACTCCAGTGCGTTCTCAGCAGTAGTGAAGAAAGATCGAATCAGGGTTCGACATATAGTAGGAAGACGCCCTGCACCACCTTGGATGTAACTGCCATTCGTGATAATAATAATAATAATAATGGGTTTTGTAGAGCGCGAACAGCTACCTCACAAGGAGGTGTCCCGGCGCTGTGAGAACAGACTAACCATATGCCAGGTGGCAAATCTTAGCGTAGTGGAGTGAAAAGCCAGGTTTTTAGCAGTCGTTTAAAGCAAGTTTCAGAAGGGGCCTGTTGTAGGGCAGGAGGGAGAGAGTTCCATAACCCCGCCACATTGGCCGAGAAGGTTCTTCCACCCGACCGTGCTCTTCGCGCTTGAGGGACCACGAGCTGCACCCGCCCATTGGAGCGGAGGGTCCTCGACTGATGATACCTCGGTAGCCTGGCTCTCAAATAATTGGGACAGGTGCCATACAGGGACCTGAAGGCCAGCGTCAAGGTTTTGAACTTGATCCTACTGGCCACAGGAAGCCAGTGCAGTGCCCGAAGATGCGGAGAGACTGGGTGCTTAAAAGGAATACACCTCAACAGTCTCGCAGCCGCATTCTGCACCGACTGTAGGCGCCGGATAAAGTCCGTTGGCGTAGTCCAGCCTCGATGTTACTGTGGCATGGACTACAGTCTTACGGCACTCTTCTGGTAGAAGTCTCAGGATCTTGCGCAGGTTCCTCAGCTTGGATAGACAGCATCCTGCTACCTGCTGAATATGAGAAGCAAAGGAGAGACTGCTATCCCAGCGGACTCCCAAGTTTTTAGCACTCTGGCTCGGCGACCGGGGCATCCCCATTTCCACCGGCCACCAGAACTCTGCAGGGGGGGGGGGTGATCCCTTGCCAAAGAAGATGACCTCTGTCTTCTCCGCATTCAATTTGAGTTTTTTTGCGTTCATCCAGCTGGCCACATTTCGGGGCCACCCCTTAAAATTTGCAAAAGCGCCTTCCGACACCTCCGAGTATGGGAACACCAGCTGGGTGTCGTCAGCATAGGATATTGCCTTGACCCCCCAGTTTGCAATGAGTGTAAACAGAGGTGCCAAGTAAACATTAAATAGTAGCGGGCTCAGAGCCGACCCCTGGGGAACACCGCATTTTATCTTGGTGGGTTTAGACTCAATATGATCCAATGCCACCTTCTGTGTTCTCTGTGACAGGTATGACTGAACCCATCCCAGTGCTTGGTCCTTTAGCCCTATCTCTGCCAGCCGTTGTAGGAGCCTACCATGATCCACCGTATCGAAGGCGGCCGACAGATCCAGGAGAACCAGCATAGCTGACTCCCCGGCATCCATCGACCACCTCACTGATTCTGCTACTTCAATGAGTGCAGTCTCCGTGCTAAAGCCCGGTCTAAAACCTGATTGAGTCTCATGTAAGACATCATTGTCCTCAATAAATTTGTTAAGCTGGCGCTGGATTATCTTCTCAAACATTTTTCCCGGGGCCGCCAGCAAAGAAATTGGCCGTAGGTTGCTCAAGTCCAACGGATCACCATTTGCTTTTTTCTTTAACGGGAGGAGAGTGGCATGCTTCCATACCTCCGGAAATACCCCTGAGGTAATGGACCCATTCCAGATGGACTGTAGGGTGGGTGCCACAAATTCAGTTATAGATTTGCAGAGTTTGGGCGGACAGGGATCATCTGGGGAACCCGATTTACATTTTTGGAGCTCCTTAATGACTAAATCCAAGTCTATCTGAAGGAACTGCTCAAGTCCTACCACTGGCCCTATTTTTGCTGCTATATCTGATTTCTCCGTCCTAACCTCCGGGCCAAAGGAGTCGTAAACTTTTTGGATCTTACACTCGAAAAACTCCGAGATACTGTTGCACAATGACAGGGATGGGGGAACCTCCCTTTCTATACAGCTAGGTTTAAAAAAGGATTGCACCACTTTAAAAACTTCCTTACTTGAGTGCTCTGCTTCTCGGATAGAGGTCGCAAAGAAGGCTTTCTTGGCCCTTCTCACTGCCTTCTGCAGATTTTTTAGTGCATCCTTATATCGGTCCCTTTCTACATCCCCATACCTTACTCTCCATAATTGTTGCTGGTTGCGTTTGTCTGCCCAAACGTTTACAGATCCCGACAGGTGGTGCATGATCAGGGAAATGCCTTGACAATTTACCCAATTCCATAAGCACAGGGGCTCTTGACAGAGGAGAGAAGCACAACCTGCCCTGCTTGCTGCAATGCTACATGGCAGTAGTGTTGTCTCTGAGGACCTAAGAAACCCTCCCCCTGATTGTGTGAGCAGCGTGAGTTAGGTGCTGGTGGCGTTTTTTGGAGGCATTTAGACGATTGTGTGGCTGATTTAAAAACCACCTTTAGTTTTTAATCACTTTGTACAACTTTCGTGAAATTTTAACAACAAATTTGATTTTTTTAAATTGTGTGGGTGAATTGCTGGCAGAACTTTGCACATTGTATTTTTGCACTTTGCCTCGCTGCACTTCCCCGGTCGGTCCCCGTTCCGTCACGGCTATCTGAGCTGCTTGAACGGAGGGACGCGACTCCTCCCCCTCGCAGACTACAAAGGCGCCAGATTCAAACAGCCTCGCTGGTGTGAGCAGCGTGAGTTAGGCGCTGGTGGCGATTGATGTTTTTTGGAGGCATTTAGACGATTGTGTGGCTGATTTAAGAACCACCTTTCGTTTTTAATCACTTTGTACAACTTTCGTGAAATTTTAACAACAAATTTGATTTTTAAAAATTGTGTGGGTGAATTGCTGGCAGAACTTTGCACATTGTATTTTTGCACTTTGACTCGCTGCACTTCCCCGGTCGGGCCCCGTTCCGTCACGGCTATCTGTGCCGCTTGAACGGAGGGACACGCCTCCTCCCCCTCGCAGACTACAAAGGTGCCAGATTCAAACAGCCTCGCTGGTGTGAGCAGCGTGAGTTAGGCGCTGGTGGCGAGTGATGTTTTTTGGAGGTATTTAGACGATTGTGTGGCTGATTTAAGAACTACCTTTCGTTTTTAATCACTTTGTACAACTTTCGTGAAATTTTAACAACAAATTAGATTTTTTAAAATCGTGTGGGTGAATTGCTGGCAGAACTTTGCACATTGTATTTTTGCACTTTGCCTCGCTGCACTTCCCCGGTCGGTCCCCATTCCGTCGCGGCTATCTGTGCCGCTTGAACGGAGGGACGCGACTCCTCCCCCTCGCAGACTACAAAGGTGCCAGATTCAAACAGCCTCGCTGGTGTGAGCAGCGTGAGTTAGGCGCTGGTGGCGAGTGATGTTTTTTGGAGGCATTTAGACAATTGTGTGGCTGATTTAAGAACCACCTTTCGTTTTTAATCACTTTGTACAACTTTCGTGAAATTTTAACAACAAATTTGATTTTTCAAAATTGTGTGGGTGAATTGCTGGCAGAACTTTGCACATTGTATTTTTGCACTTTGCCTCGCTGCACTTCCCCGGTCGGTCTCCGTTCCGTCACGGCTATCTGTGCCGCTTGGACGGAGGGACGTGACTCCTCCCGCTTGTAGATTCACTTCCGGGGGCGCTTCTATAAAGGGAAATGTGCCCACGGCCGCACAGCGGGCGCGCCAAAGGCAAGCCCGTCTGCGCCCGTCCACACCGGATCGCGGCCAAGGCCTGTTATGCTGCTAGTTCGGGGTCAGTCCGGGATTGTCCGGTCTAGAGAGGAGCTACTGGCGCTGGAACCAGGTCAGCCCTGTAAGGTATTTACACTTGATCCAGCTGATGACCTAAGCCCACAGGCCTGCTCGGTCTGTGGCATTTCGCTGAGCTGGCCCACTCTCCCCAGACCGTGCTCGCCTCACAAGCCTCTCGCCCAGCCAGACTTATGTTGCTGCAGCATGAAAGTGGGCCTTTTAAACTGCAGATCCTTGGCTAAACATGCCGATGACATCTGGCTATTGCTAGAGGACGGTGAGTGGGATGCGTTGTTTCTGACTGAAACATGGCTGAACGACCACACTATGTCCGCAATTGCCCTGGCGGTGCCACTTGGCTTCAAAATTAGCTTCTCTAACCGGGTGGATGGTAGAAGAGGCGGAGGGGTGGCCCTCATTTTTAGAGATCGTTACACGCTCACGTCCTTCATACCAACTACGATCGCAGGGGTGAAAGGCTTGCATTTTTGCCTACAAATTAACCCACGGCAGTCACTGGCCGGACTGGTCATCTACCGCCCCCCGGACTGCACAGAGGTGAGCTCTACCGCGCTTATAGACGCCATTGTCCAAAGTTCCATCCTCCACTCTCACTTCATAGTGGTGGGGGATTTTAATGTTCATGCCGAGATAGCGGCTTGCCCGCTGGCGGAGCTGCCTATTTCTACACTTAATGCCGCTAATCTGACAATGTTCAGCACAGGTCCCACGCATAAAGCAGGTCATATGCTGCATCTGATATTTTCAAACATTAGGGATCTGTCGGTGGGTTCACCGCAACAGCTGCTCTGGTCGGATCACGCACTGATCCCGTTTATGGTCTGGCTACCAGAGGGAGCGCCACAGACTGGGAGGCGCTCTTTTCTGCAAAGACAATGGAAAAAACGGACCCCTGAAACTATGGGCCCCGTCCTGGCCCGTACTCTCCCAGCACTCTCCTCCGACGCAAATAAGGATGTTGCGGCTATGTCTCAATGGATAGGCGACATGGTGTCATCTATTGCGCCTGCTAAACGGACAATGTCCCGGAGGAGATCTCCCTCAGCTCCATGGTTTTCAATGGAGCTGAGGGCGGAGAAGTCAGCCTGTAAGAAATTAGAGCGGCTTTGGAGGGCGAATTACTGTGATCAGGCGAGGGCCCGCTATAAAGCCGCCATTCCCGAATTTCACAAATCTATAAAAAAAGCAAGGAAACTTTTTATTACCACCTCCATTCAACAAGCAGAACATTCTAGCAAAGAAGTGTTCAAGATAGTGCAGTCCTTCTTTAAACCGAGATGCATTGAGCGGGAGGTTACCCCGTCAGACACACTCTGTGATAACAACTCAGAATACTTCGAGAATAAAATTAAGAAAGTGTTTGACACTTTTACACCAGCAGACGCACTGTAAAGTCAGACTTTGTGGAGACTAGGGTTCCCCCAACGCCCCTATGCCAATTTCAGCCTGTCCAGCTTGAGGCAGCCATACAGGAAATAAATAGATGCAAATCAGGATCTCCTGACGATCCTACCCACCTAAGCTATGGAGTCTGATGGCGGAATTTATTGCGCCCACTCTCCAACACATATGGAATACGTCCATCTCCACAGGAGTGTTCCCGGAGAATTGGAAGTATGCCACCATCCTCCCATTGAAAAAAAAGCCGAACGGTGCTCCTGAGGACTTAAGCAATCTTCGCCTTATCTCATTACTGGCGGCACCGGGCAAAATGCTTGAAAAATTAATTCAGCGGCAACTAAACAAATTCATGGAAGATAACAATATTCTCCATGAAACGTAATCAGGTTTTAGACCCAGTTTTAGCACCGAGACTGCCCTGATCGAGGTGGCCGAGTCAGTCAGGTGGTCGTTGGATTCAGGAGCATCGGCAATGCTGGTGTTCCTGGATCTGTCGGCCGCCTTTGATACGGTAGACCACGACAGGCTATTACAACGTCTGGCGGAGATCGGCCTTCAGGCTCAGGCACTCGGATGGCTGCAGTCGTATCTGTCCGACAGATCTCAGAAGGTGGCTTTAGGCACCTTTTCCTCTAAATCCAGGAGAATGAACTGCGGGATTCCACAGGGGTCGCCTCTCAGCCCGATGCTTTTTAATATTTATCTGGCCCCGCTGTTCACGCTGATTGCCAATTGGGGAGTCACTGCAATTTCCTAGGCTGATGACACCCAATTGGTTTTCCCGTACTCCGTGGTATCGGAGGCAGCCTTTGCTAATTTCAGGGGCTGCCTTCGAGATGTGGCGTGCTGGATGAATACTAACAAACTGAAATTAAATGTGGGAAAAACGGAGGTCATCTTTTTTGGGAAGGGCGCCCGCCCCCAGGCCGAGCTCTGGTGGCCTGCCGAGATGGGTCCAGCACCGCTCCCCAGCACAAAGGCCAAAAACCTGGGGGTTATGTGGGACGATGGTCTATCCTTTGCCCCCCACATACAGCAGGTTGTTGGAGGCTGCCTAAGCAAACTTAGGAACTTACGGAGCTTTCTTCAGCTGCTCCGGAGGGATGCCGAAAAACGGTTATCCATGCCATGGTCACCTCTAGGCTTGACTATGCCAACGGCCTCTATTTAGGCCTCCTGAAATTTCTGCTACAACGGTTGCAAACCGTTCAAAACTCGGCTGCAAGACTGTTAAGGCATGTTCCTTTTAAGCACCACATTTCTCCACATCTGCGCATGCTACACTGGCTGCCAGTGGCCATCCGGATAAAGTTCAAGGCTCTCACTCCGGCTTATAGAGCCTTACACGGTACATGCCCGAACTATCTAAAAACACGATTGCCTAAATATTCTCAGGCTAGACTCCTCCGTTCCAACCGCCTGGTTCAACTTCTCGTCCCTCGAGTCAGAAGGGCTCGCATGGGCGGGAGGACGTTCTCTGCATGCACGGCACTTCTCTGGAACACTCTGCAGTTGGGAATACAACAGGCATCCTCAGAATCTAGTTTTAGGAGACTGTTGAAAACCTGGCTTTTCTCGCAATAATCATAACTCCTGCTGCTCTGGCTCTTACTACTCACCTAGGGCCGGGACACTTCCTCCGGAGGTAGCCGCTCGCGCTTTATAAGTCTCGGTATTATTATTATTATTATTGATGGCAGCAACGCATTTAACACCGAGCGAATGGCCCACAAACATAGCAGGTTGATGTGCACGGTGAAGGATTTGTGTCAGAGACCTGAGTCCTCCTATCTCTACTTTACCCTCAGCTCTTGGTGGGTTAACCAGAGGGTTCTATCACTGGTCCACCTGCGATCGAGCAGCTACCAGTGCAGTGCCAATTCTTTGCAGTTTCCTACAAAACCTAGATGAAATCTGACAGGTCTCCTTTGTGCGAGGACTGCACCAACACCCTCGCCCCGCTGAAGAAACCCCCCCACAGAGACACCAGCAAGAGGGCCAGCAACCCCAGAACTCCTAGCCTCCAAGCAAGCCTGCCGGAAACTAGAGAAGAAATGGCACAGTGAAGAAACTCCGGACAGCCACGCAGCACACAAGGACGCCATCCGCAACCACCACCCCCTCATCAGGGCGGTCAAGAGAACCTCCTTCAAAGACTGCCTCGACAACAACCCACACAATAGCAAGGAGCTCTTCAACATCGTGAAGGAACTCTCCAACCCCAGCTCCAGCATCAACGACATCCCGCCGTCGCAATCCCTGTGCGACTCCCTTGCCACCTTCTTCCACCGCAAGATAGCAGACATCCACGACAGCTTTAACACTCAGACAGTCCCAACAGACAGCAACACAACAGACCCTCCGCACACCATCGACCACGACCCCCTGCTAGCCTGCGCCAGCGTGAGCATCGATGACACCATGAAGACCATCCGCACAATCCACTCCGGCTCTCCGTCAGACCCATTCCCGCACCACGTCTTCAACAGAGCAAGCAGCTCCATCGCACCCCACCTGCGTAACGTCATTAATCTCTCCCTCGAGACCGCGACCTTCCCAAAGATCTGGAAACTCGCCGAGATCAACGCCCTACTCAAAAAACCTAAGGCAGACCCAAGAGACCTCAAGAACTTCCGGCCCATCTCTCTGCTCTCTTTCCCGGCCAAGGTCATTGAGAAAACCGTCAACAGACAGCTAACCCGATACCTCAAAGAAAACAGAATCCTGAACCCTTCCCAGTCAGAATTCTGCAGCAACCACAGCACCGAGACTGCCCTTATCGCCGCCACCGATGACATCAGGACCCTGCTGGACAACGGCGAGACCGCAGCACTCATCCTCCTAGACCTCTCTGTCGCCTTCGACACCATCTGCCACCCCACACTACACGCACGCCTCCATGCTGCAGGGTTCCGAGACAAAGCTCTGGATTGGACCACCTCCTTCCTCTCAGGCAGAACCCAGAGCGTCCGCCTCCCCCCATTCCATTCCAAAGCCTCCGAGATCATCTGTGGCATACCCCAGCAATCCTCCCTCAGCCTAAGCTGTTCAACATTTACATGGCCCTGCTCGCACACTTAGCCCGACAGTACGACCTCAACATAATCTCCTACACCGACGACACTCAGCTGATCCTCTCCCTCACCAAGACCCCATCACCGCCAAAGCCAACCTCCACGAAGGAATAAAGGCCGTCGCCGACTGGATGAAGACCAGCAGTCTGAAGCTGAACTCGGACAAGACGGAGGTCCTCATCCTCGGCTCCAACCCTTCAGCCTGGGACCACTCCTGGTGGCCGACGGCACTGGGGGCAGCCCCCACACCCACCGACCACGCACGTAACCTAGGAATCATCCTCGACTCAACACTCTCAATGACCAAGAAAGTCAACGCCGTCTCCTCCTCCTGCTTCAACACCCTCTGCAAGATCTACAGATGCTTGGTGAGCTACAGCTTAGCTTCACATTCCCGGATTGCCTTTAGGTGCATCAGGGCATACTCCTCACAGGACCTAACGTCCTGAACCAACACATCAGAGGCATACCTTGTGGGGATCTGTTACAGACATTTGTTTGTAAAAGTTCTTATGAGGCTTTAACCCTGTACCTTTAAGAGGGGACATATTCCCTTGCATACAGTAACCAAATATTGAAGACAAAAAAAACTTATCAACTGATGAGAAAAAGTTAGGAGCTATCCCTGAATCTGGTTAAGAAGGTATGAAAAGAAAGTAACTAAGATCAGCACACTTGGGTGGAGCCTAAATGGGGCTCTACCCATCAATCAATCAATCAATCAGAGCATTTATATAGCGCACTACTCACCCGGAGGGTCTCAAGGCGCTGGGGGGAGGGGGTCCGCTACTGCTCGAACAGCCAGTTCTTGAGCTGCTTCCTGAAGGCAATGTGGTCCTGGGTCAGGCGGAGGTGGGTCGGAAGGGAGTTCCAAGTCTTGGCGGCCAGGTAGGAGAAGGACCTTCCTCCTGTGGTGGCTCTTCGGATGCGGGGGACGGTGGCTAGGGCGTGGCTGGTCGATCGAAGCTGGCGTTTGGGAGCGTAGAAGTTGAGGCGGCTGTTGAGGTATCCTGGTCCTTGGTTGTGTAGGGCTTTGTGTGCGTGGGTGAGGAGCCGGAAGGTGATTCTCTTGTTGACCGGGAGCCAGTGCAGGTCTCTCAGGTGTCCGGAGATGTGGCTGCGGCGGGGGATGTCCAGGATGAGTCGTGCTGAGGTGTTCTGGATCCGCTGGAGTCTCTTCTGGAGTTTGGCGGTGGTTCCGGCGTAGAGGGAGTTGCCATAGTCCAGACGGCTGGTGACGAGGGCCTGGGTGACCGTCTTCCTGGTCTCCGTGGGAATCCATCGGAAGATCTTACGTAGCATGCGCAGGATGTTGAAGCACGACGAGGAGACGGCGTTGACTTGTCTGGTCATGGAGAGGGAGGAGTCCAGGATGAAGCCCAGGTTGCGTGCGTGGTCTGTTGGTTTGGGTGCGCTGCCCAGGGCGGGGGGCCACCAGGAGTCGTCCCAGGCGGAGGGTGAGGATCCCAGGATGAGGACTTCCGTCTTGTCCGAGTTCAGTTTCAGGCGGCTGTTCGACATCCATGTGGCTACGTCTGTCATCCCTTCGTGCAGGTTGGCTCTGGCGGTGGCGGGGTCGTTAGTGAGGGAGAGGATCAGCTGGGTGTCGTTGGCGTAGGAGATGATGTTCATGTTGTGCTGACGTGCGATGGCTGCGAGGGGGCTCATGTATACGTTGAAGAGTGTTGGGCTGAGCGAGGAGCCTTGAGGAACGCCGCAGATGACTTCGGTGGCCTCCGATCTGAACGGGGGGAGGCGGACTCTCTGTGTCCTTCCGGCGAGGAAGGAGGTGATCCACTCCAGTGCCTTCTCCTGGATTCCGGCGTTGCTGAGGCGCTGTACTAGGGTACGGTGGCAGACAGTGTCGAAGGCCGCGGAGAGGTCCAGGAGGATGAGGGCCGCTGTTTCTCCGTTGTCAAGCAGGGCTCGGATGTCATCGGTAGCTGCGATCAGGGCGGTCTCGGTGCTGTGGTTGGCCCGGAAGCCAGACTGCGAGAGGTCGAGGGAGCCGTTCGTCTCGAGGAAGGCGGCCAGTTGCTTGTTGACAGTCTTCTCGATTACTTTTGCCGGAAACGGGAGCAGCGAGATGGGGCGGTAGTTCTTGAGGTCGGTTGGGTCTGCTGAAGGTTTCTTGAGTAGAGCGCTGAGTTCGGCGTGCTTCCAGCTCTCCGGGAAGGTGGCGATGTCGAAGGAGGTGTTGATGATGTCCTGCAGGTGGGGTGCAATGACAGCGTCGGCCTTGTTGAAGACGTGGTGAGGGCAGGGGTCTGTCGGAGATCCGGAGTGGATGGAGTTCATCGTGCGGATGGGGTCTTCGGTGCTGATCGGGGTCCAGGCGCGGAGGGTGGTGGTGGGGGGCGGTGGTTCGGTTGTGGCGTGCGTCGGTTGAGTGCTGAAGCTGTTGTGTATGTCCGCGATCTTGTTGTGGAAGTAGGAGGCGAGGGAGTTGCAGAGGTCTTGCGAAGGGGTGATGTCGTTGTTTCCGGCGTTGGGGTTGGAGAGCTCTTTCACGATGTTGAAGAGTTCCTTGCTGTTGTGTGCGTTGTTGTCCAGTCGTTCCTTGAATGCGGTTTTCTTGGTGGCGTGGATCAGCTGGTGGTGTTTTCGCGTGGCGAGCTTAAGGGCAGTCATGTTGTCCGGTGTTGGGTCTCTGCGCCAGGTTTTCTCAAGTGCTCTGCAGTTCTTCTTGGAGCTCTTGAGTTTGTCGTTAAGCCATGGGGCTTTCTTGCTGCCGGGTCTGCTCGGCGGGGTCTTCAGCGGGGCGAGGTCGTCTGCGCAGTCGCTGATCCATTTCGTGAGGTTGGTGGCTGCTTGGCTGGGGTTGGTTGTGCTGGTGGGAGGGTTCTTGCTCAGGGAAGTAGGGAGCTGGTCTGTAGTGATCTTGTTCCAGCTTCTGCGGGGAGCCTGTTGCTGGTGATGGTGGAGCGTGGTCCTTCTGAAGCTGAAGTGGACGCAGCTGTGGTCCGTCCAGTGGAGTCCCGTGGCGTGGCTGAAGGCGATGTCCTTGCTGGAAGAGAAGATCGGGTCGAGTGTGTGTCCGGCATAGTGGGTGGGGGTAGTCACCAGTTGCTTGAGTCCGAGGTTGGCGAGGTTGTCCAGCAGGGTGGTGGTGTTGCGGTCGTTGTTGTTCTCCAGGTGGAAGTTGAGGTCCCCGAGGAGGATGTAGTCGGCGGAGGGGAGGGCGTGTGGGCTGATGAAGTCGGCGATGTCCTCGCTGAATTGTGTGCGTGGTCCCGGGGGTCTGTAGATGAGGGTGCCTCTGAGGGTGGTCTTGGGGTTGTCGTGGATCTGGATGTGCAGGTGTTCAGCGGGTGCGAGGGTGTCGTCAGTGTTGGTCGTGATGCGGATGGTGTTCCTGTGGATGACCCATCAATTCTAGCGTGAAGTGGAGTCATTGTGGAGCCACACAATGTCACCTGGAGAACAGGGATTATGCTAACAAATCTTCCCGATACAGTCTGGTGTTGGGGAATGCTTTAAATGTGAGGAATCTGTGGTTAAAATTTCCATCAGAAATCAGCGGTTCCATACACAATGGTTGCCTTGGATTAGGCAGTGACGTACATCTGTCTGCTCCTACACTAGCAAAGAAAGATGAGTTGGTCATTCATCAATTAGTCACATATACCAGTATGTCTAGGTCTCAAGGATCAAGGGGAGCAATGGTATCAATGACTCGACTTTCACAGTAGTATTAGCACAAAATGTTATTGTATTAATCACAATGATTAATGATTACAATAAATAAAAGTAGTTGTTCCAGCATCAATTTAAAATTTAAAATGAGATTATAAAAACTGCATTAGTTAAACATACTTAAATATTATTACTTAACATTTATAAGTTTGATCAACATCAAAGTGAAATTTTAAAATGAGATTTTAAAAACTGCATTAGTTAAACATACTTAAATTATTACTTAACATTTTTAAGTTTAATCATCATCAAAGTGAAATTTTTAAATTAGATTTTAAAAACTACATTAGTTAAACATACTTAAATATGATTACTCAACATTTGTAAGTTTAATCTAAAAATAACATTAATTTAATAATGCATTCAATAAATAAAATTAAAATTAAAACAGTATTTGACTGCTTCAGAGATCTATTAGCATCCTTAAAAAAGGGGGCGCAGGCGGCTTGCCCAAGGTGGCAGACTGACTGTAATGTGATCCCGTGTAAAATCCCTTACATTCGTCCTTAATCCAGACTGCCACCTACCATCCAGTGAGCCCCAATACACTCGGGCCCTGGAGTGAGGAGCAGCACCCTTTCCTGAGCCCAGAGGCCACTGGGGCAGATTCTGCGACCCAGTGTGACCCTGAACCGGTAACTAACAAGTTACTTACCTTCGGTAACGCTTTTTCTGGTAGATACAATATCTGGCTGTGGATTCCTCACCTTGTGAATATCCCCCTGCGTCAGCAACATTCGGAAATTCTTTTCGTAGCTTCGCGCCGACGTGGACTCGGACGTCATAGAGGCACGGCATCGCTCGCGACTCCGCTGACGTCACCGACGCCTATAATAGGCCCACGCCGGCGTGATGACATCAGTTCCGCCCTTTTTCCGTGCCTTTGAGGCACACGGACGGACCAATGACAGTAGACATATACACAGTATACGCAGTACAAATATCAAGATAACACACACAGTGTGAAGCAAATGCAATAAAACATTTGAAATAAACAACTCCTTGACAACAAAATAAAACATTATAGAAACTCTGGCATAGAAGAGTGGACAGCGGGGAGGCGGGTGGGTCAGTGAGGAATCCACAGGCAGATATTGTATCTACCAGACAAAGCGTTACCGAAGGTAAGTAACTTGTTCTCCTGATAGATACATCTGCCGTGTGGATTCCTCACCTTGTGAATAGAGTCCCACAGCAGTCCCCACTCCCGGAGGAGGGTGTCCACTCTTCTAGACCAGGAAATCCTGGAGAACAGAGCGAGCAAAGTGGCCGTCCCTCCTCACCTCGGAATCCAAGCAGTAATGCTTCGCGAAAGTGTGGAGGAAAGACCAAGTTGCCGCCCTACAAATATCCTCTACAGCAGTGTTTCCCAAACTGTGGTCCGCGGACCCCCAGGGGTCCGTGACCCATTCCCAGGGGGTCCGTAGGCTACAATTTTCAAAGCACAGAAACATTTCTTGTATATTTAGCAGCTTTTCAGCAACAATAAAAGTGTCAAGAGAATGCCAGTGATTAATGCACCTGCTGGAGCTGAGGAGAGTTTTGTTCAGTTGCAGCTTTGATTGAACTAATGTAGCACAGAGGGTTAATGTGCCTATTGCAAAGAACGTGTATCATGCATCTTAAAAATCAGTATTTTATGTGCATAGGTTCGTGGTTACTGCTTTTTTTAACAGAGATTATTTTTTTAGTGTGTACTTCATAAGTGACAATCGTAATCTAGCAGAGGGACCTATAAACTGTCATCAAAGAGCTGCTTGCAAACTGCATGGTACCAGTTAGTAACTTATATTTTTTCCCAGGTACTCATTATTCTGATGCTGCTAAAAAGATTTATTTGGGTGGAAATACATTTTTAATGTTAAAGTCAGTGCTAGCCACTGTCTTATGTTCTGAATCCTGAGTTTGTACTTTTCCAGACCGGGCACTCTTTAAACATTTTATATACACACTGATTTACATGTATGATTCAATGTCTCTATATGTGTGTGATGTAAAGTGCTCTGACATCCTACAATGGTATGAGAGATGCTATAAAACAAATGAAATACATGTGACAGAGGGGCTATTACTTCAATATAAAATACTAAGCGCCAAATGTACGATCTGTTTTTACATGCGCGAACGGGTTCGCGAACCCGTTTATGCATGCAAAAACCTATTGAGCCATGTACATAGCCTATTTTGCGAGTCGCAATTTGTTTGCGACTCGCTAAATAGGTTTTGCAACTTGCTATTTGGAAGGGGCATTCCCTTCCAAATAGGGAGTCTCAAAACCATGTACAAATGTTTTGGGGTCGCAAACCAGTCGCAATTACCACCTACTTCAAGTAGATGGTAATGCTTTCGCAAATGGGAAGGGGTCCCCAGGGGACCCCTTCCCCATTGCAAATGCATGCAAAATTATTTTTTAAGGGCAGGCAGTGGTCCCAGGGACCTCTGCCTGCCCTTAGAAAAAACGTTTCATTTTCTTTTTTTTTTAAATGCATGGTAAACAGGCTGCATTTTTTTTTTAAACTGCTTTATTTAAAAACAGTCCGAGACATGGTGGCCTGCAGAGCCCAGCAGGCCACCATCCCTGGGAGGGCTGGCATTCTCAATGGGCTTGAAAATTGCGAGAGGCTCATTAATAATAATGAACTTCGCAATTTGCGACCGCATTGGGAATCCCAAACAGTGTTAAACACACTGTTGTACACTTCATTTAGCGACTCGCAATTTGCCACTCGCAATGTGTCGCCAATTGCGAGGCGCTAAATTAAATGGTCGTACATCTGGCCCCAAAATCCTTACTACTTTGAGTATTTGTTTTGTGTGCACACGTGTGTATTTTTTTCGAATTACTGTTTTAATTTTTAAATTTAACTCATACAAATTGCTTGGGGGTCCCCGGCTTCCAGTGGTGACTCAATGGGGGTCCTCAGGAGTCAAAAGTTTGGGAACCACTGCTCTACAGGAACACCTCTAGCCAATGCTGAGGTTGACGACTTAGCTCTAGTAGAATGAGCCCTTATACCCTGTGGAGGTTCCTTACCGGCTAAAGAGTAGCAGATCTTTATACAGAGGACGATCTATCTTGATAAAGTTATTTTATGGACCGCTCTTCCTTTCTTGCAGCCAGCAAAGCCAATGAAGAGCTGGTCATCCAACCGACAGTCTTTAGTTCTGTCCAAGTAAAAAGACACTGCCCTCTTGGGGTCCAGATGATGTAACCTCTCCTCCTCCTTGGAAGGGTGTGGGGAGGATAAAAGGTAGGGAGGGTAACAGATTGACCAAGGTGGAAAAGAGTCACCACCTTAGGCAGAAAAGCAGCCCTGGTCCTAAGAACCATTCGATCAGCATGAATGGACAAGAAAGGGGGCTTGGAACTAAGAGCGTGAAGCTCACTTACCCTCCTTGCCGAGGTTATTGCAACGAGGAAAACTGTCTTAAGAGTCAAAAGCCTCATAGGACATTTGTGAAGAGGCTCAAAAGGAGCACCCATCAGAAAGGTCAAAACAAGATTTAAGTCCCACTGAGGCACAATAAAAGGAGTAGGAGGGAACTTATTTGTGAGGCCCTTCAAAAACCTTAAAACCACAGGAGATTTAAAAAGAGATGGCTGGTCAGGCAAACAGAGAAATGCCGACAGCGCTGAAAGATAGCCCTTCACTGTGGCAACAGCAAGCCCCTGTTGCGCCAGAGAAAGGGCAAACTGGAGAACATCAGACAAATGGGCGCTCAAAGGGTCTATAGATTTCTCCCCACACAAAACGACAAATTTTGACCACCTATATGAATAGATGGACTTAGTGGAGTCACGCCTGGCTGACAAGATGACATCCACCACGTCAGGCGGGAGAGAAAAAGAACTCAGGTTGCCCCGTTCAATCTCCAGGCATGAAGGTGTAAGGTCTGGAGGTGGGGGTGTAGAACCTGCCCCTCCATCTGGGAGAGAAGATCTGCCCTGTGAGGGAGACGGAGCGGCGGGTGAGAGGGGAGGTGGAGAAGGTCTGAGTACCACACCCTTCTTGGCCAATCCGGGGCGACCAATATGACTTGGGCCCGGTCTTGGCGAATTTTCCTCAGAACCCGAGGAATCAAAGGTATGGGAGGAAACGCGTAAAGGAGTTGCGAGCTCCAACTCAACTGAAATGCGTCCCCCAAGGCTCCTTGCATCTGATACTGGAGACTGCAGAATAACGGGCAGTGAGCATTCTCTTGAGTGGCAAAAAGCTCCACCTGAGGAGTCCCCCACGTCCGAAAAATGTGACGAACTACCTCCGGATGAAGCCTCCACTCGTGGTCGGCAGAGAACTGCCGATTGAGACTGTCTGCACGAACGTTCTGAACTCCGGCCAGATGACTTGGCATCAGACAAATCTGATGGTCCTGAACCCAGGACCAGAGACGCAGAGCCTCTCTGCAGAGACACTGCGACCCCACTCCTCCCTGCTTGTTGATGTACCACATCGCGGTCGTGTTGTCCGTCAGGACTTGCACTGACACACCGCGAAGGGAGGGGAGGAGGGCCTTGAGTGCCAAACGTATAGCCCGCAATTCCAGAAGGTTGATGTGAAGCAACCTTTCCTCTGGAGACCAAAGACCCTTGACTTCCAGATCCCCCAGATGAGCACCCCACCCTAGAGTGGATGCATCCGTTATTACCGTGGCCACCGATGGAGGAAGTTGAAAAGGCTTTCCTTGCGACAGATTGCCTTCCACGCTCCACCAAGACAGATCCGCTGCAGTTTCTCTGGAGATCCTCACTGACTCCATGAGATCTCCGTTGTGCTGATACCACTGCCTGCGGAGGCACCACTGGAGTGCCCTCATGTGCCAGCGTGCATGGTTGACCAACAAAATGCAAGAAGCCATCAGACCGAGCAGGCGAAGAACCTTCAGGACTGGAACGACCGCTCCATTGTAGAACAAAGGAATCATTTCCTGAATGTCGCGAATCCTTTGAGGAGGAGGGAATGCACGACAAACAGTAGTGTCCAGCACTGCACCTATGAACAGGTTGCGCTGGGAGGGCACCAGGTGAGACTTGGGTACATTTATCGAAAAACCCAACTTGTGCAACAACTGAGTTGTCTCTTGCAGATGATGGAGCACCTTCTCTGGCGACTCCACTTTGATCAACCAGTCATCCAGATATGGGAATACAGGTATCCCCGACCTCCTGAGATGTGCTGCCACCACTGCCATCACCTTGGTGAAGACTCGAGGCGCAGTAGTAAGACCAAACGGAAGAACCGCAAACTGGTAGTGTTGCGACCCAACCGTAAAACGGAGATACTTTCTGTGTGACTTCAAGATGGGAATATGGAAATACGCATCCTGCAAGTCGATCGACACCATCCAGTCTTCTTCTAGCAGCGCTTGAAGAACCTGTGCAAGAGTGAGCATCTTGAACTTTTCCTGTTTCAGGTAAAGGTTCAAGATCCTGAGATCCAGAATTGGCCGAAGCCTGCCATCTTTTTTGGGGATCAGGAAATACCGGGATTAGCACCCCTGACCCCTTTCCTGCTCTGGAACCACCTCTATCGCACCTTTTCGAAACAGTGCCAGGACTTACTCCTGCAGGAGAAGCAGGTGGTCCTCCGAACAATAACCTTGGCAAGGAGGATAGTTAGGGGGGAATTCCCGAAAGGGAAGAGCATACCCATTCCCCTCGAGATTGAGAACCC
Organism: Lissotriton helveticus; assembly: GCF_964261635.1. Taxonomy (NCBI): domain Eukaryota; kingdom Metazoa; phylum Chordata; class Amphibia; order Caudata; family Salamandridae; genus Lissotriton; species Lissotriton helveticus. The sequence goes on along the minus strand of NC_136068.1, from coordinate 1,620,352,570 downwards.
AAAGATCCGATGTAATCAATTCCCAATCTCGTAGGAAATGGGTAAGCCGACCCCCCACTGGACCCACATGATCCGGAATGGCGGATCTAGGGCTGCTTTGCTGCGGTGGCTGGGGGCTGGGATGGGGAAGAGGAGGAAGAGGAGGAAGCGTGACGGCCCCGAGCTCGGGCCCTTTGCTTGCCTCTATAAGCTCTGTATAATGTGTTTTGCTGCTGCTGTGGCTGCTGCTGGGTTGACTTATAGGTTCGAAAAGAAGATCTGACAAATCCTCTTGAACGCCTTCCAAAAGTGCCCCTGGTCTGAAGGCCCAACGACTTTGCTGTCGCTCTGCTGTCTTTAAAGCGTTCCAAAGCAGCGTCTGCTTTTTTCCCAAACAATCCAGACCCGGCAAATGGAAGATCCATTAATGCCGCCTGGACATCTGTGGAAAACTCACTTGACTTCAGCCATGCAGCTCTTCTTGTCGCTACGGAAGAACCCATGACCCTCGACCACAGAGTCCGCTGTGTCCAACCCACTTTGAATAACCTGCCTTGCTGCAGCTTGAGTATCAGAGATTACCTCTTGGAAGTCTTTTCTATCCTCCTCAGGTATCTTGGGCGGATCACTGACATAATATAGAATGACAAAATATAGACTTACCAAAATATAGTCACCAAAATATAGAATGCCAAAATATCGAATTCCTATCTACAAACAGGTAAGTACAAAAATATCGAATCCAAAATATAGTCTGTAAAAAATATAGTCAGTCAAAATATCGACATTTTTTAAATGTCTTAAAAGTAATTTAAAATTAATGAAATAATAAATATAATTAACTAAAACATACTTAAAAATACTCAAATAACCTTAAAATTAGGATATAATTAATTTAAGTTATTAATAAAAAATTTACAATATTTTACCGTAGGATAGCAGGAGGGTAACATTTAATATTACCACTCCAGTGAGTGCAACAGTAGGGAAAGCTTTGGATAGCGTAGGGGTAAAAATTACTATTCCCACTCCAGAGAGTGCAACAGTAGGGAAAGCATTGGATAGCGTAGGGGTAAAAAATACTATTCCCACTCCAGTGTGTGCAACAGTAGGGAAAGCGTTGGATAGCGTAAGGGTAAAAATTACTATTCCCACTCCAGAGAGTGCAACAGTAGGGAAAGCGTTGGATAGCGGGAGGGTAAAAAATACTATTCCCACTCCAGTGAGTGCAACAGTAGGGAAAGCGTTGGATAGCGTAGGGGTAAAAAATACTATTCCCACTCCAGAGAGTGCAACAGTAGGGAAAGCGGTGGATAGCGTAGGGGTAAAAATTACTATTCCCACTCCAGAGAGTGCAACAGTAGGGAAAGTGTTGGATAGCGTAGGGGTAAAAAATACTATTCCCACTCCAGTGAGTGCAACAGTAGGGAAAGCGTTGGATAGCATAAGGGTAAAAATTACTATTCCCACTCCAGAGAGTGCAACAGTAGGGAAAGCGTTGGATAGCGGGAGGGTAAAAATTACTATTCCAACTCCAGAGCGTGCAACAGTAGGGAAAGCGTTGGATAGCGTAGGGGTTAAAATTACTATTCCCACTCCAGAGAGTGCAACAGTAGGGAAAGCGTTGGATATTGGAAGGGTAAAAATTACTATTTCCACTCCAGAGAGAACAATAGTAGGGAAAGCATTGGATAGCGTAGGGGTAAAAATTACTATTCCCACTCCAGAGAGTGCAACAGTAGGGAAAGCGTTGGATAGCGGGAGTGTGAAAATTACTACTCCCACTCCAGATAGTGCAACAGTAGGGAAAGCTTTGGATAGCGTAGGGGTAAAAATTACTATTCCCACTCCAGAGAGTGCAACAGTAGGGAAAGCGTTGGATAGCATAGGGGTAAAAAATACTATTCCCACTCCAGAGAGTGCAACAGTAGGGAAAGCGTTGGATAGCGGGAGGGTGAAAATTACTATTCCCACTCCAGTGAGTTTAACAGTAGGGAAAGTAATGATTTAATATATTATTAAAAATAAATTAAATATGCGAAATTGCTCACTTCTTCTCGGTGAATGAGGGCACGGTAGACACCGCGGCGATGCTTTGGGAGGCGATGAAGCCCACACTGCGCGGTGTGGACATCTCATGGTGCGCGGCGGCGCGCAAGGAGAGGCGTAGGGACCTAGTGCGGCGCGAGGCGGACATAGAGGCGCTGGAACGCAGGGGCAGAGAAGAGGGCGGGGGCGGCCAGGAGACAGCTGGTGTTAGCTCAGCGGCAATACTCAGCGATGCTACTAGACGAGGCCAAGCAGGCATGGCTGGCCGCGCACAGTCGTATTTATCAATGGGGCGATAAGTCCAGTAAGATGCTGCATCGTCTATGTCAAGGTGTCATGCATGCACAGCCCCTGCCCCAGATGGTGGGACCCGATGGGGAGCACCTAATGGAATCGGCGGCATTGGCCGAGAGCTTCGCCACATACTATGAGGCCCTCTACACGCCACGGGAATGCTTGGACGGACCTTCCACCTAGGGCCGTCGCCGACGAAGCACGTGAAATACTAGATCGCCCCATGTCAGACGAGGAGCTTGCCACAGCACTGGGAGAACTGAACCCGGGGAAAGCTCCAGGGCCGAATGGGTTCCCTAGCGAGTTCTTTAAACAGTTCACGACTCAGCTGAGCCCGCACTTCCGCCCGGTTGTGGAGGAGGCGCGGGAGACAGGCTCGCTGCCCCCGGACTGGCGCCATGCGGAGGTGGTGTTTTTTTTTAAGCCAGGGTGACCCCCAGAGGCACATGAGTCCTATCGCCCGATATCTCTACTCAATACAGAGGCCAAGATACTGGCCAAGGCCCTCGCCAATAGACTCAAGCCGTACATTACCGATCTGGTACACCCCGACCAGGCGGGCTTCATGCCACAGCGGGCTACACACCACAATATACGTCGGGCACAGGTCGCCGTGTCGGCCTGGCGACGGCTGGGGGAACAGGCCGCATTGTTCTTGGCCGACATGGATAGGGCGTTCGATTCCCTAAGCTGGACGTATCTTTTCGCTCTCTTGGGGCGGCTCAATTTGGGCCCTCGTTTCTTGGCGTATGTGCGGCTCCTCTATACAGATCTTACGGCGGCGGTGCGAGTGGGGGGGGGGTGATCTCTCGCTCCTTTCGGCTCGAGCGTGGGACGAGGCAGGGTTGCCCCCTCTCCCCGTATCTGTTCGCCCTGGCTATGGAACCTCTCGTGGCGTGGGTGAGGATAGATGCTCAGCTCAGGGGTTTCCAGTGGGCGGGTGGCGTGACGGATAGGATAGCGTTGTACGCTGACGACGTCCTGTTTTTTCTCACTAACCTGGAGCGCTCGGGGCCAAGGCTCCTGCGGATTCTGCAAATCTTTGGCGAAACCTCTGGATTATACTTGAATCCTAAGAAATCTACATTGTGGATTCTGGGCGGCCCGCAGCCGATTGGGGACTGGGCCGGGGAGCTCCAGATAGCCACAGATGGTATGAAATACTTGGGAGTGTTCCTGTCGGAGGATGACTCCGTGGCTATGGAACGAAAGATTACCCCGGTGTGGGAGCGCACAAGAGACGACATCAAGGTTTGGTCTAGAATGCCACTCTACATCCATGGTCGGTCGGCCATCTTTAAGATGGTGGCGCTTCCACGTTTGATTTACTAGTTACAGAATCACCCAGCCCTGATTGCACGTAGTTGGTTCGGGCGCCTTAACTCGGTGCTCAGCCGCTTTCTGTGGGAGGGGGGTGTGGCGCGGGTTGCCCTGAGGACCTGCTTTCGGTCAACTTACACCGGGGGCTTGGCCACTTCGGACGTCCTATCTTACTACCAGGCGTCCCATTTGCTGGTCTTAAATGATTGGTGGTATGCTGACAGTGGAGACCCCGCCTACGCGGTTGAGAGGGCCATGATTTGCACTGCGTCCGTTCATACGCTACTATACTCGGCGCCGCTCAGGAAGGCCCTGCCATCAGCCATGCATGTGGTCTTCCAGGTCTGGAGGCAGACGCTGCGTAGGATGGGTTGGTGGAACGTGCTGACCCGGGAGACCCCACTCTGGCACAATGGCCGCTTGCCCCAGTTAGCCACCTTGATGGGCTTTCGGGGTTGGGATGCGATCGGCATCTCTACCCTGGGGGATGTCATGTCCAGGGGCGTGCTTAAGTCCTTTGAGGACCTGCGTGTCGAATACGAGATGCCGAGAACCCAATTTTATAAATATCTTCAATTAAGACATGCTCCTACGCCGTATATAGCGGGCTTGGATGACCTACCTGAATATAGTCCGATAGAGGCCAAAGTCTTTATGGGGGAGTTACCCGACAAAAAATTGTCTCGAATATATCAAACCGTGGTCCGACACTGCACCACTGACCTGCAGCACCTCAGAACTACTTGGGAACAGGACGTCGGGGATCTAGATGAGGAGGATTGGGTGGAGGCACTGGAGAGCCCTAGGGGAGCTGCGATTTCCACGCGCCTGCGACTCATACAATTTAGGTACTTACACCGCACACACTACACTAGACAACGCTTGTGGAGGGCGGGGCTAATAGCGTCCCCGGAAAGCCTTAGGTGCGGGATGGAGGCTGGGACGTTTCTCCATACTGTATGGGAGTGCAGGGAGTTGCGGAGATTCTGGACGGGCGTGCTAAGGTGTCTGGATGAGGTCCTTGCATGGGTAATTCAGAGGGACCCTAAACTGATACTGCTGCATGTTATGGCTGGGGTGGGAGGCAACGGGTACAAGCGTCATTTGCTCCTATTGGGCTTAACCTTGGCTAAACGAGACATTGCGCGATCGTGGAAGGCGCCCCAGGCTCCCTCCCTAGCGGCCTGGAAGCGGGGTATGGACTTCTGTATGGGGATGGAGCAGCCCGTGTTCGAGGCCAGAGGGTGCCCACTTAAACATTATAGGATTTGGAAACAGTGGGCGGACTATCGGGGTCTGGACCTGGACCCGCCTCCCGAGGACACCGCAGACCAGCCTCGGATGTAGCCGGACTACCTGGGCAATACAGTGCAATTGTCGGTGCAGGTGCTAGTCTGTGCACTGATAACGTTTTATCTGGTGGAGCAGGCAGCAGCGCGCAAGGGGGGGAAGGAGTTGTGGGTGGAGGTGGGACGGGGGGGTGGGATCTGTTCGTTGTATCCTAGACATGTATACTTCTTGTATTTTCCTCCTTCTTTGGCGTACAAACTGAAAATGATTGCATGTATGTTCAGATTAATGATGGTGGTGATCGACTCTGGGTTACAGAGCGTTACAGAATTTCTGCTTGATATGCACTCAATAAAAATCAGTTTTCAAATAAAAACCCCAAAAAATTAAATATCAATACCAATAAAACATTAATTGAAATTAATAACCAATTTAATATTATGTAATAATTAATTAGAAATACAACTACATATTAGTTATTAAAAATTAATAACCTATTCATAATTATTTAACAACTAATTAATTTTCAATAACAAAAACTAATTAATAATAAAAATGAATACCAATTAAAAATTAACAGTAAATTAATTATCAATACACAAAAAGTATTTTTAATATGTAATTAATTACAATTACATTACTTCCCACCCTATTCCCCTATAAACCCACATCCCACTACAGAAAATACATTAATACAATGATCATAATTATCAAATATTTAATTCATACAAAATAATTACCAATTAATAAAAATTTATTGCCAATTAATAGAAATTAATTACCAATTAAAAATTATTTAACAATAAATTTAAAATCAATACCAATAAATGAAAAAAATTATTTACTTAATTACAATTAAATTACTTTCCACCCTATTCCCCTATAAACCCACAACCCGCTACAGAAAATACATTTAGAAAATTTAAATAATTAACAATCAATTAATACAAATTAATTGGCAATTAATAAAAATGAATTACCAATTAAAAAATAACAATATATTCAAAATGAATACCAATAAATAAATACAAATATTTAATTAATTACAATTAAATTACTTCCCACCCTATTCCCCTATAAACCCACAACCCGCTACAGAACTAGAAAGCAACATTTAATTAAAAATTATTAATAATTGCTAAAAATTAATATTTTATTTAATATAATTAAATTACTTCCCACTCTATTCCCCTATAAACCCACAACCCGCTACAGAATTAAATTACGCAAAAATTAAATAACATAAAATTCATTACTTAAAATACATTAAACATACATTACAAAAATTAATATACACTTTTCACACATATACTAACATACAAAACACTTTTAAAAAATTGATACTATTAAAAAATCGATATATTTAATGCCTATATTGTATACTTCAATATTTTGACTTCTATATTTTGAATATCGATATTACTTACCTTACATTCGATATTTTTAACCACTATATTGTGTCCATTCGATATTTTGTCCATTCTAAATTTTTACTTCGATATTATGTCCATTCTATATTTTGGAATCGATATTATGACTGTTTACCATGTTGGGCACCAACTGTTTCACAGTGTCCATAAGAGCGTGGATATAACGCCCCATCAAGCAGGTTGCGTTTGTGGACTTCAAACCTTTTTAGCAGCCTGATCCTGCTTTCTCGACTCCTTTTCTGCTGGGACCTGCGGAAATGCACCCGTAGATCTTTTGGAACAGGCAGCCTGCACCACCAAACTCTCCGGCAGAGGATGAGAGGTTAAAAATTCCGGTTCTTCAGGAGCTGCCCTATACCTCCTAGCTACAGCCCTAGATACAGCAGGAGCTGATACAGGATTTTTCCAAATCTCTATAAATGGATCCTTTAAGGCATCATTAAAAGGTAGCAACGGTTCAGTCACTGATGAAGGAGAGTGAAGGACCTCTGTGAGCAGATTAGATTTAAATTCTGCAGTTGGTAGAGCAATGTTCAATAAACTTGCAGCCTTCTTTATCACCACATGATAAGGTGTCACATCCTTTGAGGGCTCATTAGAAACTGAAACAAGGTCCCATTCAGGTGACAGTTCTAGGTCACTAGCTACAGACAGGTCCTCAAAAGGGTCCTCAGAATCCTGTAGTTCGCACTCCTCCAGATTTTCCTCTCGATATCTTTCTTCCTCCATCAATCTATGGGCTATCTGTGGAAGAGGTGTGGCGCCGCGGCCAGGGCGACTGACGCTGGAATCTGGGGACCACGGTTCGATCCCCGGCTCCGGCGGCAGGTTAGCCCAGCACCATGTGACTCTGGGCAATAGCTCGCTTAATCTTCCCGAAGGCCCCCCAGCGCCTAGAGACCCTTACGGGTGATTGTGCGCTTTACAAATGTGGACTTTACTTTACGGGCTTCACGCCTAGATCTTTGCTTCACATTCGAAGCCGTCGGATCCGCAATCGACTCCGACGGAGCCGGAGCCGGCGTCGAACTCGACGTCGGACGAGGGAGAGATCCACGACGTCGCTCAGGGTTCGGTACCAAAGTTGATGGAACTGGCGTCGAAGGAATCGGAGTCATCGATCTCGGCGTCGATGGCTTCGGAGTCGAAGGCCTCGCCGGAGTCGGATAATGCCAATGCGGCGTCGGAGCCGGCATAAAGGGCATAAAAGGCGCAAGTGCATAGGATTGAGGAACACCCAGATCATATGCCATCGGACCCATGGGACCAGCAGGAGCCCCAGAGGGATACATAGCCCTTGAATAAATTCCGAACATCGCATTCAGGAAATGCGTAGGATCCTGACCTGGAGCCGGGAAGGCTGGGTACGAACCCCCAGGTTGCTCTTGAGGGCGTGGAGTCGAAACGACGTCGATCTCTTCTTCGGGCTGGTGCACCGGAGTTGTACGACCTTCGGGCAGCTGAGCCCCTCCCTCTCCAACCTCCTCCTCCTCACCTTCATCCTCCCGATCTGAAGGATGGGATGGGTTCGGAGAAGGAACCGCTTTCTGCTTCGGCGAACTCGGCAAATTCGCATGCGACGCCTCAACTTCGGCATCCTGTTGTTCCGAAGCCGAAGATACTACCACCTTCTCGACCAGCTTCACCTGCGACTTCGGCTTGGAACCCGACTCCTTCCTCGATCGATGTCGGGATTCATGGGTTCTCTTTTTATGCTTCTTTTTTGAAGATCTTGAAGCATGGGCCGAGGACGAATCCGATCGCGACCTCTATCGAGACCTTGACTTAGACGTCAAGTCCGCGATCTTGATTTCTTCTTCTCTTTTCCTTCTTTAAACTTGACAATAAGAAGTTTTGCCTCTTTTTCCCGGAGGGCCTTTGGTGTCATCTTCCTGCAGGATTGTCAGTCCTCGACGTCGTGGTCGAAGCTCAGACACCACAAACAGCATTCATGTGGATCTGTAATGGACATTATCTTGTTACATTCTCCGCAGGCTTTAAACCCGGTCTTCTTCGAGGTCATGTTGAAAGAGAGAAGACAAAGAGATTAGAAAAATAGCAAGTAACAAAGTTACAGCAAAGGCTACAGACGATCCCAGAAAACCGCTAGCGTCGACGACACGGAAAAAAGGGAACTGATGTCATCACGCTGGCGTGGGCCTATTATAGGCGTCGGTGACGTCAGCGGAGTCGCGAGCGATGCCGTGTCTCTATGACGTCCGAGTCCACGTCGGCGCGAAGCTACGAAAAGAATTTCCGAATGTTGCTGACACAGGGGGATATTCACAAGGTGAGGAATACACACGGCAGATGTATCTATCAGAAAGGGCCAGCAGCTGTGTGTGTGAGGTGAAGTGCAGCCCGGGAGCTCCCTCCCTCTGAGGCTGCCTCTGTGACTCTTGTGTGGATCGACTGGAGGCTCTCTGTGGTCGGAGGAGACCCGCTACTGCCATGCTGGGCTGTGGGAACTGTGCGAACCCATGTGGTTTGCTTCTTGCTGCGTGTCCCCTGGAGCCCCACTAAGAGGATTTCAGCAAGCCTGAAAGCTAGTGGTGAGTTGTGGCTTCCCGACTTGGCCACGCCTGCTGGCCGAGGTGCACCTGCCAACTGGCTTGCTTCTTGGGGAGGGCAGTGCAGCCTCTTGACTAGGTGGAGAACAGACTGCTCCATGAGTAAGGAGCCCCCTGAGCAGCAGCTTCCCGGAGACACTTCATTGCTGTGTGGAGGAGGAGGGTGTAGGAAAGTGCCGCTTTTTGTATGGTTACCCCCACTTTTTGCCTGACATCTGATGCAACTTGACTTGATGTGCCTTGAGTCCCTGCCAATCCGGTTCCCAGTGTCTGTGTTCTTTCCCAAAACTGTACCTTTGTACCCACAAATGGCACATCTCTGGCCACAGGTAAGTCCCTTGTAAAAGGTACCATGGGTACCCAGGACAAGATTTGTCAATGAAGGACCACATCAAAAAGTCTGCCAAAGGTGCACTGTACTCTCTAAAACACCCCAAGCAAAATTAAACCTTTCTTCCTCCAGGATGATTTCAAGAACATAGACCAATCCCTAGTCCTCTCTAGACTGGACTATGTGAACGCCATCCTAGCAGGGACGCCAAAAGTCCACCTAGCCCCACTAAGGTCAGTCCTCAACATGGCACCCCGACTCATAACAGGTGTTAAACGGTTTGAACACATCACACCAACCCTTATAGCCCTCAACTAGCTTCCTATTGAAGGTAGATGTATTTACAAGTCTGCAAGCATTACACACAAAACCCTTCACACATATTCCCACAACTACCTAAACAGCAAACTCGAGAAAGCAGGAAGAGCCAGAATTCTGAGAAGCTCTAACTCACTTCTTCTCATCCCTCTGAAATTGAAAAAGAAAACCACCCAGTACCGAACTTTTTCGGGTAATGTATCCAGGATGTGGAACGCACCCCCATTGGAATCCGATGCAACCCCTCCTTCTCCTGCTTCAAAAGGGACTTGAAACGCCATCACCTCGACAAATACTTTACCGACGAAGCCAACTGATCCAGACTCTGACAGCTTATTTGACTGGTAATTTGACTGTTTCACCTACCTAAGCTATCACTCGCCCCTCTAATGTATTCTGTATTAAAATGTTAATGTTATCCTATCTCTTTATATATCCTTATACCATGTTTTCACCATTATATTTCATTTGTGTTGTAAAGTGCTCTCATACCTATGGGTCTAGCTAGCGCTATATAAAACTTATAAATAAAGGACACTGTGACCAGTGAAGGCCTTGAAGGACTGCAGCACCTATTTTGCCACCCTTGGAGAACCTGTACCTTAACACCCACACACTACAATTGCAGTCTGCGTGTTGTGGTGCAGAGAAAAATGTAGAATCGAAATGGCACACATCCCTGCCTGAGGCCTAGGTAAGTCACCCCTCTAGCAGGGTGCACTATCCCTCCGGTAGCCCTGTACCCTATCAGTGTCTAAGTCCAATCTTAGACACTGCAAGTGTAGTAAAGCGATAAAGAGTATATGGTCTGGGAGTTGGTCATTACAAACTCCACAGTTCCATAATGGCTTTAAGAAAACATGGGAAGTTTGTAAGCAAACCTCTCAGCACATTAAACCCATACTGATGCCAGTGTAGGGTTTAATGTAAAATGCACTAAGAGGGCATCTTAAGAGATGCCTCCTGAAAAATGACTAGCCCTGGTTTGGTTCCTGAATGGATGCCCGTCATTTGCCACCACCAGACAGATTGCTGGACCGCTGGGTAAAGAGCCTCTGCTCTCTGCGTCCAGAAACAAAGCCCATCCTGGGCAGAGGTGCCATGCCTCCTCCCACAGGATGGGTTGGGTCCACTAAGGGGAAGCTTCTTCAAAGGGCTGCCGGCTTTTTAAGCTATCCAAGCCTTTTGCTGCGCTCGGCAACTGGCTCTCACCGGCTCTGCCCCCCACTTTGGGCAGGAGAATCAGCGGGAAGATCAAGCTGGGAAGAGAGGTGTGCCCACCTTTGTCAACTTCACCCCTCAGGTGGGGTAGGCGTGGTGAAGCACATATCTCAATCCTCTCCATCTTGAAGATGAGGGGAACCAGGCAATTAGGGAGAGGCGCATGCCCCCTCCCACTGGAGGGTGGCATAATAGGGGGTGTACCCACCCCAAGGAAGGGTTCCAACCTAAACAATCTTTTTAACACCCTCAATTTAGTATTAGCACCTTGCCTCCTGAGATTTGAGGAAGAAAGAAGAAGGACCGAGGAGCCCTGCTGACCCAGGAAGAGGACACCTCCTGCTTTGGTCCCAGCCCTACTGGCCTGTCCCAACTTCAACTTGAGGAGTCCAGCAGTCCCCAGAGCCCGGAAGAGCTGCCCTGCAACCATCTGTCTGCTGTGAGCACCGGATTTGCTCAAACCAAGAATCACCCACAGAATCCGGATCCAGACAGCACCGCAATTTTGCACCACTCTGCAACCGATGCTCACGGCCCGAGTTCGAGTTGCTCAACACCACAAGGGATGTCTCCCCAGCGATCCTGACTTGGGTTCTGGTGATTCCTGACCTCCCTCAAGCTTCAAGCAGACGACTGCAGCCTCAACCTGAAGGGTCCCATGACCGCGACCAGAGCTGATAAGAAGAACCCGTCGGCAATAGAGATCTCTGCACCTGACACATCACGGCCTTGGGTGGCTAATCAATGGTTTCCAGTCATCCCACAAGAACCCAACGTACCTCTTCAGCCAGTGGTCGCCTTAAGGAAATCTCCCTGCCCGAGCCTGCAGCATCTTTTCCAAACCAGAGATCCTCATCGAAATGCACAGGGCCCCCGTACGACACCTTGGTACATTGCACCCGGCTGCCCCTGTGTCGCTGATGATGCAGCTTCTGTGGTGATTGTTGGCCCCTGCATTGCTGATCTCTACCCAGTAGCTTTGCTCCCACAGCGAAGTGGCCTGCTTGTCAGAAGTCAAAGACCGAAGTACCCCTTAGCCCCATTGGCTAACATTGGGCCTATGCACTCTGCATGCGGTCACCCCAGTGCCGCTGGTGGTGCAACTTGGGTGACTACCTAGACCTTGGGGAGCCTTGGTCCTAACCCCCAAAGCACCCACTTATATGACGTTTACTTACCTTTGAAACCAATGTTGCAAGTTTTTGTTCCAAAAATGTTCCATGTTGAGCTGACTTTGTATGGAAGAAAAAGTAACTAGACTGCACACCATAAAAAGTCTTACTTGCCTTGTATTGTGAGATCCCTATTGTGGTATCTAGGTATACCACCCTGAGTAGTTGATGTAATGCAAAAGTACTCCAAAAGTAATTAGTGTGTAATTTAAACTACTTTTTGAACCAACACAAACCTGTAACGATTGCAAAGTAATCTCCAATTGCACTTCTTGAAATGATTGAAAGTTTATTTTACCTACCTGTACCAACATCTGCTTGGTTAGAGAAAATAAAACATTAGTATACCTTTTTCATACTTACCTAATTGTTCTGGATTCAGTCTCTAAGTGAGTGCCATCCGTCTTGAAGGAGTGAAAATAATAAATGATTAACACACCCTCTAGATAAGCCTAACTGCTCGCCCACACTACCAAAAGAGAGCTGTTACTTACCTAACGTAGCCTATCCTATACCTCTGGTGATCCACTGGACTTATTTTGGTATAGCTAGGCTGTCTGTTTTTTTAAGTCCATTCTGGTGCACTGTTTTGTTATGTGCAGGAACTAACCCCCAGATTCATCATTGTCATGTTTTGCGAGTCCTTAATAGCGATTATTAAGGAATCGCTATTAAAGACTCGCAAAACGGGATTCAAGTAGAAATCGCAATATTTTTTGCGATTTCTTCTGCTTCCTTATTTGCGATTTGCTAATTGCAAATAAGGAATGGCATTCCCAATCATTCCTATGGGCCTAAAGGCCCATAGGAATGAATGGGGAGTCATTCCTTATTTGCAATTAGCAATTTGCGAATCGCAAATGAGGAAGCGATTTCAAGGGTGCCAGGGTATCCAAAGGACACCCTGTAGCACCCCTAAAATGTTAATGTACACTGATGTTGCGCACACACATGTCCAAAGGACATGTGTGTGTGTAACATACAACTTAGAAAAATGCATTTTTCTAAGTTTTCGCTATTTACCACGTGGTCAGACTTCGCGGTAAATAGCGGACCCAGATTGCGAATTCGCAATTTTAAAATGGGTCATGAATTGCATTTTAGGAATCTCTAATTGAGATTCCTTAAATGCAATTAATCGCAATTTAGCGATTTCTAGTATTGCGATTTTTGCATTTGGGATGATGAATCCCAAATGAAAAATTAAGCTCGCAAAGGGCAAGATTCTCAGAATCTGGCCCTTTGCGAGCCGATTTTCCGTTGATGAATCTGGCTGTAAAACTCAAATATTTATCATTTTGTGCTTTGTGTGGCATCAAAGAAAGAGTCATCCCAACTGTGTTGGTTAGCTGAAGGTTCTCAATCCAAGGGGCTGTGAATGTTATATTATCCATGTGGCAACCGTTTACAGAATTTTTGCTCAGTGATAATGCCAAAGGCAAGAAATGTGAGGATCTTTGGACGCATATTGGTAGTGATGTGAAAAAAGTACAATTTTCTGCAATCCTGGATTTTTACAGGAAAACATAACTGCTGTAGTGGACATAATATAAAAACTAGAGTCGGAAAACACCCTTGTCTGCCAAGTGTTCAGCATAATTAGTGTATATGTGAACCATCTCCTTGAGAGTAGGCTAGGCGACACCTTTAGTGCCTTTGGAACTGCAACATGTTCCATGTTAGAGTGCTTGCCACTTAGTAAGCAAAGCAAGGTTGAAGAGCAATTCAAGAACTTTTATTTTACAATGTATGAGAAGTGGCTTGCAATGATGCATAGAAATGTCCCTTCACCAACCATGGCATTTGAAGTCAATGAAACCTCACTGTGATACTCTGTACAAGTTCTAGATCCCTTCCATAAAGGGGAATTTTCTCCGCCGTTTCGAAAGTGCTACTTCATTTTTGAGCGCTTCAATAACTCTGAGGGCATAAGCGCCCAGTTCAACGCAAATGTTGCAGAACCTGCCCAGAGAATCATAATCTTCAAGTGCACCACTATTGGCATGAAAAATTATGTCAGTGGCCAGAGTTAGCAAATTGTGTGCTGGCTGTTTTGGTGTTGCCCGTCTCAAGTGCCAATGCTGAGAGGGCCTTTTCACAGAAAAAAGTTTACATGACCAAAGACTCACTGAAGAAGTATTGTATGGTGTACTGCAATAAGTTTGATTTGCAAAAATGTATTTGGACCTCATATACACTGTACGTACACTGTCTATATACCATGCACTATCAGTGCAGAAAACAAGCAATAATAAAACCAAAACCTTCCATAAACACCGGAAAACCACTGTTTCTGTTGTTTTTATGGCGCGAAAGAACAAGTTACTTACCTTCGGTAACGCTTTTTCTGGTAGATACTATATCTGCCTGTGGATTCCTCACTTTGTGAATACCCCCTTGCGTCAGCAACATTCGGAAATTCTTTTTTCGTAGCCTCGCGCCGACGTGGAGTCCTGACGTCATAGAGACACGACCTCGCTCGCGACTCCGCTGACGTCACCGACGCCTATAACAGGCCCACGCCGGCGTGATGACATCAGTTCCGCCCTTTTTTCCGTGCCATCGAGGCACACGGACGGACAAATGACAGTAGCAAAGCATACAGTATACGCAGTACACAATAGAAATGGCAAATACACACAGTGTAAAGTAAATGCAGGAAAGAAAATGAAACATTTCCCTGACAACAATATAAATATATATATATACACATTACATAACAGTAACTGGCACAGAAGAGTGGACAACGGGGAGGCGGGTGGGTCAGTGAGGAATCCACAGGCAGATATAGTATCTACCAGAAAAAGCGTTACCGAAGGTAAGTAACTTGTTCTTCTGATAGATACATCTGCCGTGTGGATTCCTCACCTTGTGAATAGAGTCCCACAGCAGTCCCCACTCCCGGAGGAGGGTGTCCACTCTTCTAGACCAGGAAATCCTGAAGGACAGAGCGTGCAAAGTGACCGTCCCTCCTCACTTCGGAATCTAAGCAGTAATGCTTCGCGAAAGTGTGGAGGGAAGACCAAGTTGCCGCTCTACAAATATCCTCTACAGGCACACCTCTAGCCAATGCAGAGGTCGAAGACTTAGCTCTTGTAGAATGAGCCCTTATACCCTCTGGTGGTTCCTTACCGGCCAAAGAGTAGCAGATCTTTATGCAGAGGACGATCCATCTCGACAAGGTTCTTTTGTGGACCGCTCTTCCTTTCTTGCAGCCAGCAAAACCAACGAAGAGCTGGTCTTCCAAACGAAAGTCCTTGGATCTGTCCAAGTAAAAGGACACCGCCCTCTTAGGGTCCAGGCGGTGAAGTCTCTCTTCCTCCTTAGAAGGGTGAGGGGGAGGATAGAAAGTAGGTAGGGTAATGGACTGTCCTAGATGGAAGGGAGTTACCACCTTAGGCAGAAAAGCAGCCCTGGTCCTGAGAACCATTCGATCAGCATGAATGGTCAAGAAAGGGGGCTTGTGACTAAGAGCTTGAAGCTCACTTACCCTCCTTGCCGAGGTTATTGCAACGAGGAAGACTGTTTTAAGGGTAAGAAACCTCATGGGACATTTGTGAAGAGGCTCAAAGGGAGCACCCATCAAAAAAGTCAGTACAAGATTCAAGTCCCACTGAGGCACAATAAAAGGAGTAGGAGGGAACTTATTCGTGAGGCCCTTCAAAAACCTTAAAACAACAGGTGATTTAAAAAGAGAGGGCTGGTCAGGCAAACAGAGAAAAGCTGACAGCGCAGAGAGATAACCTTTCACCGTGGCAACAGCAAGACCCTGCTGAGCCAGAGAAAGGGCAAACTGGAAAACGTCAGACAAACGGGCCTTCAAAGGGTCAATAGACTTTTCCCCACACCACGAGACAAATTTCGCCCACCTATAAGAATAGATAGACTTAGTGGAGTCACGCCTGGCTGACAAGATGACATCCACAACGTCAGGTGGGAGGGAAAAAGAAATCAGGTTGCCCCGTTCAATCTCCAGGCATGAAGGTGTAATGTCTGGAGGTGGGGGTGTAGAACCTGCCCCTCCATCTGAGAGAGGAGGTCTGCCCTGAGAGGGAGACTGAGCGGCGGGTGAGAGGAGAGGTGGAGTAGATCTGTATACCACACCCTTCTTGGCCAATCCGGGGCGACCAATATGACTTGGGCCCGGTCTTGGCGAATCTTCCTCAGAACCCGAGGAATCAAGGGTATGGGGGGAAATGCGTAAAGGAGTTGACCTCTCCAACTCAACTGAAACGCATCCCCCAAGGCTCCTTGCATCGGATACCGGAGACTGCAGAATGACAGGCAGTGCGCATTCTCGTGAGTGGCGAACAGGTCCACCCGAGGAGTCCCCCACATCTGAAAGATGTCGTGAACCACCTCCGGGTGAAGCCTCCACTCGTGGTCGGCAGAGAACTGCCGACTGAGACTGTCTGCACGAACGTTCAACACTCCGGCCAGATGATTCGCCATCAGACAAATCTGATGGTCCTGAACCCAGGACCAGAGACGCAGAGCCTCTCTGCAGAGACACTGCGACCCTACCCCTCCCTGCTTGTTGATGTACCACATCGCGGTCGTGTTGTCCGTCAGGACTTGAACCGACCGTCCGCGAAGGGAAGGGAGGAAGGCCTTGAGCGCCAAACGTATCACCCGCAATTCTAGAAGGTTGATGTGAAGCAACCTTTCCTCTGGAGACCAAAGACCCTTGACCTCCAGATCCCCCAGATGAGCACCCCACCCGAGAGTGGATGCATCCGTTATCACCGTGGCCACCGATGGGGGAAGATGAAAAGGCTTTCCTTGGGACAGATTGCCTTCCACGCCCCACCAAAACAGATCCGCTGCAGCTTCTCTGGAGATCCTCACTGACTCCCTGAGATCTCCATTGTGCTGATACCACTGTCTGCGGAGGCACCACTGAAGTGCCCTCATGTGCCAGCGTGCATGGTTGACCAACAGAATGCATGAAGCCATCAGACCGAGCAGGCGAAGGACCTTCAGGACTGGAACGACCGCTCCATTGTAAAATAAAGGAATCATTTCCCGTATGTCGCGAATCCTTTGAGGAGGGAATGCACGACATACAGTAGTGTCCAGTACCGCACCTATGAACAGGTTGCGCTGGGAGGGCACCAGGTGAGATTTGGGCACGTTTATCGAAAAACCCAACCTGTACAACAATTGGGTTGTCTCTTGCAGATGATGAAGCACAGTCTCTGACGACTCCGCTTTGATCAGCCAATCGTCTAGATACGGGAATACCGGAATCCCCGATCTTCTGAGATGCGCCGCCACCACTGCCATCACCTTGGTGAAGACCCGAGGTGCAGTAGTAAGTCCAAACGGAAGGACGGCAAACTGGTAGTGCTGCGAACCCACCGTAAAACGGAGATACCTCCTGTGCGACTTCAGGATTGGGATGTGAAAGTACGCATCCTGCAAGTCGAGTGACACCATCCAGTCTTCTTCCAGCAGAGCCTGAAGAACCTGAGCAAGGGTGAGCATCTTGAATTTCTCCTGCTTCAGATAAAAATTCAAGATCCTGAGATCCAGGATCGGACGAAGTCTGCCATCCTTCTTGGGAATCAGGAAATACCGGGAGTAGGATCCCTGACCCCTTTCCTGCTCTGGAACCACCTCTATCGCAACTTTTCTCAAAAGTGTTTGGACTTCCTCCTGTAGGAGTAACAGATGTTCCTCTGAGCAATATCCCTGGCAAGGAGGGTAATTGGGAGGGAATTCCCGAAAGGGAAGGGCATACCCATTTTCTACGAGATTGAGAACCCAAAGATCTGATGTAACCGATTCCCAATCTCGTAGAAAGTAGGTAAGCCGACCCCCCACTGGGCCTACATGATCCTGAATGGAGGATCTAGGGCTGCTTCTCTGTGGCTGGGGGGTTGGAGGAGGTGGAGGAGGAAGAGACTTGACGACCTCGAGGACGTGTTCTCTGCTTCCCTCTGTAAGACCTATACAAGGTATTCTGCTGCTGCTGTTGTTGCTGCTGCTGAGCAGGTCTATACGACCGAAAGGAAGAGCGGCCAAACCCCCTAAACTTCCTGGCCGTAGAACCCCTGACCTGAAGGCCAAGAGATCTAGCAGTTGCTCTGCTGTCCTTGAATCTCTCCAAGGCTGCGTCTGCCTTCTTCCCAAAAAGACCCTCGCCATCGAAAGGCAAATCCAATAATGCAGACTGCACATCCGCTGAAAAGTCAGATGACTTCAACCAGGCTGAACGCCTCGTGGCAACCGCCGTGCCCATGATCCTTGCCACAGAATCTGTTGTATCAAGTCCACTTTGGATGACCTGACGAGCCGCTGCCTGAGTGTCAGACAAAGCTTCTTCAAAGTCCTTTCTACTAGCCTCAGGAACCTTAGGGACCAAAGAACTTATAGAGTCCATAAGAGCATGGATGTATCTTCCCATGAGGCAAGTGGCGTTGGAGGACTTCAAAGCCATGCTAGATAAAGAAAAGATCTTCTTCGCGACCTGATCTTGTTTCTTGGCCTCTTTGTCGCCAGGCACCTGCGGAAAAGCTCCAACCGACTTTTTAGAGCAAGCGGCCTGAATCACCAAACTTTCAGGGGAAGGATGTGAAGATAAGAAAGCAGGATCCTCAGGAGCCACTCTATACCTCCTAGCCACATTTTTTGAAACTGCAGGAGCAGAAAAAGGCTTCTTCCAAACTTCCATTATAGGATCCTTTAAGGCATCGTTAAATGGAAGCAAAGGTTCCACTGATGAACTAGGAGAATGGAGGACCTTTGTCAACAAATTCGATTTAAACTCGACAGATGGCAAAGTCAGACCTAAAAGTCCTGCTGCCTTCTTCATGACAACATGATAAGGTTGAACATCTCTGGAGGGAGCATCAGGTCCAGAAGGCAAAGACCACTCCGGAGAAAACTCAAGACCACTAGCATCCGCCAGGTCTTCGAAACAATCCCCTTCCAGTTCACCTTCCTCCATCTCAGAAGATGAATCATTACCTCTCTGCTTCTCCAGAAGTCGTTGAGCTTCTCTACGAGATCTCATTTTGACTCGAAGTGCAGTCGAATCCAACGCCGAATTCGACGGAGTCGGAGCCGACTTCGGAACCGAATCCGAGGGCTTGGAAGGCTGCCCCATAGAATCCAAGGGAGCCGGTGACGCCGGAACCGGGGTCGTCGACTTCGGCCGAGCCGGCGTCGATATCGGCGTCGATCTTGGTGGAGCCTGGTATTGCCACAGCGGAGTCGGAGCCGGCATATATGGCATGAAGGGTGCTGGAGCATAAGAGTGAGGAACACCCAAATTGAAAGCCATAGGACCCATGGGACCAGAAGGTGCTCCAGAGGGGTACCACGACCTCGAGAAAACACCATACATCGCGTTTAAAAACGCAGAAGGGTCCTGACCTGGAGTCGGGAATGGTGGATGCTCAGGTTGACCTCGAGGCACATTAGAATCTGTTTCCTCAACAGGATTCGAAACCTCTTCCTCAACAGGAACTCCATCGGCGTCCTCCGGAGCCGGAGATGGAGCCGGAGACGGAGCCGGAGACGGAGCCGGAGTCGGATCCGGAACTGGAGTCGGAGAATGGACCATCGACTCCGAAGGCGAAGCCTCACCTTCTCGATCCGACTCATGAGGAGGAATCACTTTCGACTTCATCCTTTTGGGAGACTTCGATCTGGAATGATGACGGGATTCGTGTCTCCTCTTCTTATGCTTCTTGTGGGAACCGGAAGCATGACCGGATGATGACTTCGAAGCCGACACCTCTCGAGACCTTGACCTGGATCTCGACCTCGACTTCTTCGAATGCTTCGAGGATCTTTTAACCTTACTTGCTTTAAGTTTGGCAACAAGAAGTTTAGACTCCCTCTCACGAAGAGCCTTCGGATTCATCTTTTGACATGATGAACAACCATCGACGTCATGATCCGAGCTTAAACACCAGATACAGTCTTGGTGAGGGTCCGTAACGGACATCATCTTCCCGCATTCTCTGCAAGGCTTAAAACCGGTCTTCTTTGTCGACATGACAACAGAACAGAAATATCTGAGAATGGAGAATTGAAGAAACGAAGTAACAATGTACTAAGGCTACAGAGTATCCCGAAACCGTTAGCGTCGACGACGCGGAAAAAAGGGAACTGATGTCATCACGCCGGCGTGGGCCTGTTATAGGCGTCGGTGACGTCAGCGGAGTCGCGAGCGAGGTCGTGTCTCTATGACGTCAGGACTCCACGTCGGCGCGAGGCTACAAAAAAGAATTTCCGAATGTTGCTGACGCAAGGGGGTATTCACAAGGTGAGGAATCCACACGGCAGATGTATCTATCAGAAATGTGTAACCACTGTTTTTTAAGGTATTGAAATCACTTGAAAACACTGAAAAAAGCCCACCAGAATTTACCAAAAATAGAAACTGAAAACAGGAAAGCCTAGGTATAGTATATACAGAACCTGCTTCCTACATTGGTGTATCAGCAGTGAAATGTAAAGCCTTGCACTCGTGGGCCATCCTCCACGGGTCAGCATGCTAAAAATTTGGGGGGGTGGTTTGATGAGTCCCTTTCTTTTTCAACACACATTAACAAACTGACTGGTTGTTGCTTTGGTCTCTTTAAAACCCTGAGAAGTTTCTTCCAACTGCTTCCGCAAGGAGCGAAAGAGACGGTAATATGCGCCTTGATTTCGTCTCGCTTGGATTATGCGAACGCTCTTTACATAGGCATCCCGGCCTATTTGGTAAAGCGACTCCAGGTCATGCAGAATACAGCGGCTAGACTGCTGTTAGGCATCTCGTCTAGGATCAATGTACAACATCATTTGTATTCTCTCCACTGGCTCCCTGTGGCGCACAGAGTCAGGTTTAAAGTTCTGGTTTTGGCCCACCGTGCCCTTCATAAGCTTGGCCTTGTATACCTGCATTACCTACCTTGTATACCTGCAGACCTGCAGAGACGCTTTTCCTTTTATCTTCCTGCACATGCTCTTCGTTCTCAGTCCCTTCGCTTGGCACGAGTTCCTCGTTACAAGCTACAGCTGCTTGGAGGGAGCTCCTTTGCTGTGAAGGCCAGCTTGGCATGGAACGCACTCCCTCTTGAACTTCGCTCCATCCAGGACACAGCACTGTTTAAACGGAAACTGAAGACCCACGTGTTTGCCTAATTTTGCTTTTCTCTCCTCCTTCCTTTCGGGCCCCTTTCTTCACTCTCACCTGTGGCTCCGCGCCGGGACACTCATGAGTATCTGTGCGCGTTATAAATTATAATAACATAACATAACATAACATAACATAACATTGGACTAACTAAGACAAACTCTGATCACAGGACACGAATCCAAAAACGGACTTTAGTTCAACGTGTTTTTTTTAAATTGACAATATTGTTTCAAAATGACTAAAAGTCTTGCTAGGACCTTGAATTAAGCCCCTGTATCATTTTTAGTGTAGGTCTTCTAAAAAGAACCCCACTTTAGGAAAATATTGAGCAACACAGGGTATATGGCTGAGGAGCTCAACCTCATCCCTTACTCCAACCTAAAGGTTAGGGAGCTAACGCGTCCCTGCTGCCGACCGGCCTGGCATGGGGTTGAGTGCTGAGAAGGGCCTGCTGTTGGAGTAACTGTGCTGCGGGCCGGTGAGGGTCCATGAGGTGAGCACCCTTACAGTGCACCTGCTTCCCTGACGGGCTTCACCTCTGCGGGGATTACTTTCATGCTGCCTTATCTCTGCGGCCAGTCTGCCCCCCTCCCAGACACAGTAGGGTAGGAGAGGATCCCTGCTGGTTGGTGGACTGTGAAGAAGGCCCTGTGTTACGGACCTTGCTTGCCGGCTGGGGTGCACTTTACGCCCCGAGTTGTTCTGTGCTGGGGGCTCGGCCCTGGATGAGGGGGGTGTCGGGGGGAGGGGGCGTGATGAGATCAGGCCAAGCACCTTGAGACACTCTGACTACTTGCGGGGTTGCTCCTGGAGCCCCCCCTTCCTTGGAGGCGCAGTGTTGGACTGATGGGGAACTCGCCCTGGTCATCGCAGCTCCTGCCTCCTCCTGTGGGGGATATTTTCATCCTGGGCTTCCACTGACCTGCTACTATTTTTACTTTGGGACTTTTCTTAGGCTCTGTTGGCTCTGTAGGAACACTATGGGACACGAGCAAAGCAAGACTGTGAAGCTCACCTACGAGCTATGTTAAGGCCCAAGAGCGGGAGCGTGGTGCGCTGATTGCCCCGTTGGGGGCACGTGCCCTTTGCTTGGAACAGCAGCTGTGGTCTGGCCCACAGTCAGAAACCTCTTGGCAGCTGGGCCTCATCTGGGAAGACACTTGTTTACATTCCTTTGAAGCAGCCAAACCTTTCTGGTGGGCTGCAACGGCTAACGGTTGAGGAGACAAAAACAGGAAACTAGGGATGGGACAGTGCCCTTGATCTTCCTCGACTCAATTCCCCTTTCCAGGTTGCCTCTTCATGATGCCCACATGCTTGATAAGCCTCTTAAGGGAGACGAGATCGACGAAGCCTTGTCTGGTATGGCGCCGGGCAAAACCCCGGGCCCGGACAGCTTACCCATAGAGTATTACACCACGTTCCGAGAGACACTTATCCCTCATCACTGTACTAGGAGGCCCATAAGGTCAGGTCTTTCCAGAGTTACACTGTGCAACATATTTGCAATACCCAAGACGCAGCCCCCCTCCGTGTTAAGTGCGGAATACCGCCCAATATCGCCCCTTAACTGAGAAGTTAAAATCTTTGCGGAGATCCTGTCGAATAGGCTCAGAGACAGTTCTGGCCTGAACTGGTACAACTGGATCAATGCTGCTTCATGCTGTCTCGGAGCAACTGAATTCCAGCATGGATTGCCCACCAGTGAGAATACATGAACGTGAGAACACTCATGTCTGCGACAAGCAGTCCTGAATAAATAGGGGTTGCGCACGCACTGAAAGCACTTTGAAGCACTTGCCTGTTGTTCCTGAACCTGCACCTCGCCGCAGCGCCTGAGAGTGAGAGGCGTTCTTCACCAGACCACGGCAGAGGAGGCATCGGCGGTATCTGCGGTCAGGGCTGTGAGTACCAGCGGGGCTGCGAGCGTAGCAGGGACTCCATTGTCCAGGAGTCCCTGCGTGACCTCCTGACACCTTCCGGTCTGCTCTCCCTGCTGGCACGCCCACCGCCTACCAGCGGAGTACTAAAATCCCTTCCTCATAGCTCCTGTGGGGTTGCGCACGCACTGAAAGCACTTTGAAGCACTTGCCTGTTGTTCCTGAACCTGCACCTCGCCGCACCCGCTTCGCGGGTGCCGCAGCGCCTGAGAGTTAGAGGCGTTCTTCACCAGACCACGGCAGAGGAGGCATTGGCGGTATCTGCGGTCAGGGCTGTGAGTACCAGCGGGGCTGCGAGCGTAGCAGGGACTCCATTGTCCAGGAGTCCCTGCGTGACCTCCTGACACCTTCCGGTCCGCTCTCCCTGCTGGTACGCCCACCGCCTACCAGCGGAGTATTAAAATCCCTTCCTCATACCTCCTGTGGGGTTGCGCACGCACTGAAAGCACTTTGAAGCACTTGCCTGTTGTTCCTGAACCTGCACCTCGCCGCACCCGCTTCGCGGGTGCCGCAGCGCCTGAGAGTGAGAGGCGTTCTTCACCAGACCACGGCAGAGGAGGCATCGGCGGTATCTGCGGTCAGGGCTGTGAGTACCAGCGGGGCTGCGAGCGTAGCTGGGACTCCATTGTCCAGGAGTCCCTGCGTGACCTCCTGACACCTTCCGGTCCGCTCTCCCTGCTGGCACGCCCACCGCCTACCAGCGGAGTATTAAAATCCCTTCCTCATAGCTCCTGTGGGGTTGCGCACGCACTGAAAGCACTTTGAAGCACTTGCCTGTTGTTCCTGAACCTGCACCTCGCCGCACCCGCTTCGCGGGTGCCGCAGCGCCTGAGAGTGAGAGGCGTTCTTCACCATACCACGGCAGAGGAGGCATCGGCGGTATCTGCGGTCAGGGCTGTGAGTACCAGCGGGGCTGCGAGCGTAGCAGGGACTCCATTGTCCAGGAGTCCCTGCGTGACCTCCTGACACCTTCCGGTCCGCTCTCCCTGCTGGCACGCCCACCGCTATAGACGCCACCTATTTCTAGGGTTCACACTCCCGCAGTGCGGGACGCAGCTCGGGGCGAAGACCGGGCTAAGAGCGGGCCGTTTGAGGCCGTTCGAGTACGGTAGAGTCCGGTCCGGCCCATATCTCTTAGCACCAACGGAACGTACTGTGGATTTCGCCCATATACCATCTCACACAGGTACTTATTGATATTATAATGTCAGTACGAGAGTACAAAAGTAGAGCTGCTAAGGGGAAATTAAAGAATGGCACTCTTGATGACTTTCTCCACAAAACAAACACGGCTATAGACTTAGAAATCAGTAAGATGCAGAAAAGGGTTTCCATTGAACTCGATGCTGCCAGAAGGCTTTCTCACGAACTGGCAACAGCTAAGAAATCCTCTCTAGGCCATATTGCGAACGCAAAAACAGCGGATCGAACTTCAAGACCATCACCGCTCTTAACGCAGGCATTGATCCATCATCCAGTACCTTCTGCTCCCATAGCCCCAGCTGAAAATATAGGAGTTTTATGCAAAGTAAGCCCCACTGTATATACACCACTAGATAGCACGGGAGGGGAGGATGGGCCTCTAGTACTACTATCTCCAACATCAACTGGTGATTGTGAAGTTATAAGCACGAGCATTCCCCCTACCCAGACTAAGGGCTCTAACTGTAAGCGGAAGCGTGATATCACAAGTGCATACTCCAGGAAAAAGGCCAAGGTAGTGAATGCACATATATTCTCCCAGGCTCCAGCCCTCCAGCCCTCCACCCCCCCTCTCCCCGGCCTGCAGAGAACAATTGCCCATTAACAACTGAATCTAGTGTACTGAGGTCGATAGGGGAGCATGAGAGTTTGGTAATTGAAAGTAAGAATGACGGGCTTCCACTCTGCATGATTGAAGGAAGGGATGTTGATTTTTTAACAATTGTATGGGAAACATTGAAAAAACTTCTTACCCCACTGGAAGTAAGACTGTCTAGCATAGAAACCCAGCTCATGGAGACGGAAAAAAGTATTTTAAACTTGGCCACCCTGACACTCTCTGAGAAAAAACCTATTACCATACCAGCTGTGAGCCACACTCATACTCCAATAGTGGCCCCTGTCATATTACCTTCCCCGCCAGTGATAAAACCTGTCCCTAAACCTCGGCAAATGGCCGTTGCTAGTACCTTGAGTAATAATATAGCAACGGCAGTCATAAATCAGCCCCCGGTGCCTTCTGTTCCACTTCCTGAAGTGCCGCCTCCTCCTGTGCCGGCTCCTAAAGTGCAGGCCCCTCAGAGGCTTAAAAATCGCAACAATCACAGTGTTACCCAACAGAGAGATAGATTTACCAATAATCACTATAAGGGTTATGTTGATCTCCCCCCTGAGGTTAGACCCTACGTAACAATCCTCACGGGGTACCAGAAATCTCATACCATCAGCAGGAGGATTTTGGGTCATTGAAAAACAAGGTGACACACTGGCTCAATGCAAACAGACCACTGCCTAGTCACCTTCGAAGCAATATCCTTATGGTACGTCGGGTTCCCTGGATAGGAACCACGCACAAATCAACCTCAGGTGACTGTGTAATTGTTTCGTTTGAAGATTCACTGCACATTTTATTCACTCATGGAGTGGCCATGGTGCACATTCATCTATAGCAACTCGACCTCTCACTTATTTTTATCCACCGCAGTTCGATTCCCATATGGGGGCAAATAAGAATTGGAACACAATTCCAGAACGTAAATCTGTGCAGGGCAGGCAACCCATTCACTGGCAAGATAACTATGGAGGGTGGAATGGGGTTCCCACCTATAACCGATTTGGATGCCTCGAGGATGTAGATTGACTCCTCTATGTGTCTCCTGACGTCACCCCACTCACTGATCTAAATTACCTCACTGCTTATCCCTTACCCTGCTCTTCCTTACCATTATTAATGACAGGCAGGGTCACTGCAATACCGGCACCATCCTTGCTCCTCCCAAGAGACAGTACCCAATCTCTGGGGGAATTAAAACATCCAGAGATACAGGCTACTGATCATTCCACTACTGACACACTTATCCACTATATCGAAGAACTTGAGCTTATTACCCCCTGTGTAGCTGATAACCATCATGCAAATTGTTCGATGGCTCCAGAGGGCACCCAGCCCCCCAAAATTTGCCAGGCCAGGGTAAATAGCCAACCACTGTCCCCCAACTCTATAGAGGAGATCGGGATGTTAACCACACTCTCGATATTGTCTTGGAACGTGGCCGGGCTAGGCAACAAACTCGACTCACCCGACTGGTTGGAGTTTATCGAGGAATATGACATATGTCTATTCCAAGAAACATGGGCTAGAGAGCAATATTCCCATTCTGGTTTTGCTGTCTT
Organism: Lissotriton helveticus; assembly: GCF_964261635.1. Classification (NCBI taxonomy): domain Eukaryota; kingdom Metazoa; phylum Chordata; class Amphibia; order Caudata; family Salamandridae; genus Lissotriton; species Lissotriton helveticus. The sequence continues at coordinate 1,620,326,145 of NC_136068.1, read as the reverse complement.
TGAAGTTCCGGCAAAATGGGGCGGGAGGGGTCGACCGTCCGGTGGCCTCTCAATTTGGGTACGTTCCCACCTTGGTTGCGAGGCATCAAATGTGGTCACAAACTCGCCGGACCTCCAGTGTGTTGTTTTGGAGTGGGCGTCAGGTGCTAGAGTAGCATTAATTAATGTATACTCGAGACCGGTTGGAATTACAAGTACATCAGGGACTATTGAGGAGCTGGCCGTGTTCCTTGATTGTGAAATCCTCTGCCCCTCACTCATAATGGAGGGGGACTTTAACATCCAATTTGAACCCCTCCCGGAGTATCTGGATGGGGCATTTGATGAAGAAGACGACCTTTGGGAGATACCCGACTTGGCGGGACCCCCGGTTAAATCTTGGTCACCTCTAGCCACTCAAGTGATGTCCCTGACTTTGTCTCACTCTTTAAGGGCGTGTAACGGGCGGATTAAGGGTGATGTCCCACCTCAGCATACCTACAATAGACCAGGGCACGAATCAAGGATCGATTACATCCTGGTTCGTACCGAGGATTGGAACAAGGTTAGGGACTTCATTATACTTAAAAGGACTGATAGTGATCACAATGCACTGATAATGAGGTTTACTGCACCGGGTATGCCAAATTTAAGCAATGATATTAATCCCCTGCCCCCTGATGGCCTTGTTGCATCCAGCAACAGACGTAGGATCAGATGGGCCACACTTGTGCAGAACCCAATAAACACTCAGCGAATATACAAGTTAGTGGCCCCCGCACTAGGAAAAGTAAGGGACCTCCTTCTCCAATCACCAAGCACTGATAATTATAGAATAATGGGGGATATCCATTCTGAGCTCTGCACCAATCTGGCAGAGGTAATGAACCCAGTGGTTAGGAGGAAAAAGGGAAAAGAAAAGAGAGTCACATGGTTCAATGCTTCCTGTAGAAGTGCAAAGGCTGCCCTTCTAGAGTCTCTAAAAAATCGGAACACCTCTAGCACTATCAGGTGTAAAAGGATGGTTTATAAGTCAACCATCAGTAATGCGAAAATAGATTGGGACCACCATAACTGGTTGGAAATGACGACTGCCCTTGCATTTCACGACTCCCGCAAATTTTGGCAGATCGTCAAACATGGCTCAGCGGAACCCATAAAGGCAGTAGAGGCTAATATTGCTGCAACAATATGGGAAGAACATTTTAAATCTTTGTATAGTGTTCCAGACTCTGACCAACTAAGGACCCCCTTGGATACACTGGGGACCCACTCCCAAGAAACTTTGCCCAGGTTGAACGGGTTTTCCCTGGAAGAACTGAAAAGGGTAATCCTTGATCTCGCGCCCGAAAAGGCGCCTGGTCTGGATAAAATCCCGGGTGACCTCTACAAGCATGAGGTCACGATTTGGGCCCCCTACCTGAGGGAGCTGTTCAATGCAATTCTGAACGACATGCCGATCCCCCCGACTTGGCTGGGGGCGGAGATAGTTCCCATATTTAAGAAGGGCTCGCCTCTCCTCCCAGCCAACTATAGGCCAATAAGCCTGATAGATGTTTCTCAGAAACTTTTTACCAGGCTGTTGCTGGATCGTCTATTGGACTGGATGTCGGATCACGATATTCTGAGCCCATTCCAGGCGGGATTCAGAGAGAAGATCTCTACCATAGACCAGGTCTTCCGGCTCTCCCTCATACATTGGAAAACGGTACAGTTGGAGGGTGGCAGCCTCTATACTGTATTCGTGGACCTGAGGGCAGCCTTCGACCTGGTCCCCCGTAGTAAACTCTGGGAGGTCCTGACCAAACTGGGGGTACCCGGGGATTTGTTGGAGATGATTATTCGTCTCCATACTACCAACTATGCACAGGTGAGGTGTGGCAAGGTCGGGGGCCTGTCAAATCGGTTCCCCGTTGACAGGGGGGTTAGGCAGGGATGTGTGCTTGCACCAACCCTGTTCTGCCTCTATGTCAACGGGGTAATTGCCCACCTTGATGGGATTGCCAATTCAGATGCCCCAAAGTTGGCAGGTAGCAGGGTGCCGGCGATAATGTTCGCCGACGACACCCTGCTCCTCTCAAAATCGCCAATGGGGCTGCAGAGTGTCCTAAATGGCTTTGTGGAATTCTGTGGGGAACACGGACTAGAAGTTAATACTTCAAAAACGAAATTCATGGTCTTTAATGCCCCTCAGGGATTACGAACTGCCCCCCACATTGGCCAGACTAGATTAGAAAGGGTGCGCACTTTTGAGTATCTTGGGCTTTTGTTAAATGAGAGTATGACCTGGTGCACCCACCACCAGAAAGCACTACTAAAACTGACCCAGTATTCGGGAGGGGTTGTGAGGCTCATGGGAAGTAATAGGTCCTCTATCAAACCTGTCGGCCCACCACTTCAGATTTATAAGGCACAGGCAAGAGGGGCCGCCATGTATGGCTGTGAGCTCTGGGGGCACGTATCCTCCTTAGAACTATTAAAAGAGGAGAATAAGTTCATGAGGAAGGTGGTACAACTCCCGACCAGCACGCCTCTTGTGCCACTTAGGCTAGACTTAGGGCTGCGACCCATAAGCGATGAACTGGCAGTACGTCCCCTCCTTTATTGGCGTAGGTTGTGGGCAGTTCCAGAACTGAGAAGTTATAGGCAGGGTCTGCAAGAAGTGTTAGCGATGCCAAATGTTGGGAAAATAAAGTGGCTTAAATATATTAGAACTGAGTTGACTGGACTTGGCCTTCTGTCACTTTGGTCTGATCCTCTATCTGAATGTCCACTAATTACAAAAAAGAGTCTCACAAAGGCATACCATGATAATAAACTAGCAGCACTCTGTCAACAGGAAACTCTGGGCACACACACAGAGTTATTCTTATCTATCAAGGACAGCTATAGATTCGAGCCAGTTTTGGATAAAATATACCCCCCACTCCTAAGGAAATTATACTTACAATGGAGGCATGGGACTCTTCCTACCAGACATCTAACTAGTAGGTGGAGCAAATCAACATCTAGCAAATGCCCGGTCTGCGGGGTGGATAATGAAACAGATCTCCACATAGTCTTTTTCTGCCCAGCTTACAATGCTTCTCGTAAGAAATGGATTGTTCCCGTATGTAGAAGCTTGGGCTTTGTGGAGTGCCGGACCGCGCTCCGAATTTTCAAAACAGACTTGACTGAATACATCGTCTTTGCCGTTGCTAAATATCTGGGAGCAATGTGGTATCTGAGAAGCAAACACCTTTAGCAGCCGATTGAGTACTAACTGACTGCAAATTTGTCTCCAGCAAATTACTATGCACTTGAATGGACTGTGAGGTTTTAATTATTGTATGTTTTAAAACTTTTTTTAATGATCTATGTATATCTTTTATGGTGATATAATTACCGAAATAAAGATTTTTGAATTCAAAATAGACCATTCCATGTGCCCATTGGCTTCCATTCCATTTATTTTTGCATTTTCAGTGCATCCTTCATGTACAATAAAGTTTTTTGAAAAATATTGAAATATAATGGAATAAAGTCCACACAGGTTTAAGAACGATTGAATATATATATAAAGAACTTTAGAGAACGAGCAGTTTTGTCTATCAAAAGGAGGCTTGGAGATATGTCCAAAACGTGCCCGCTTTCTAGTAAAAAGGGCAGATACTACATCTCAAAACAACCATTGTCCTGGTTGCGATAGAATTACACACATAACATTATAAGTTTAAGATCAAGAATTTGAAACAGAGTAGAATTAAATGCATGTAACTCGGTCCACTTTCTAAATAATTAACGTAGTTGGCTTTGCGCACAGTGCAGCAGAGGTTTGACAACATCGAGCGGGACCCGGGCGCATATTACTACAATCCCCGGAATCTTCGGCAACAGGAAGCCCATTAAAGTAGCAGACGCGGCTCTTCCGCTTGAAAGATTACAACGAGAAGGGACTCCCGAATAGAATGCTGGCGTGTTATCAAATTAAGGACAGGTAATCTTTGCTCAATACCTAGTTAGTCTTTTCAAAACAGCTCCTGCGAAAAATGAGCAGTCTATTTCACGTCGTTCATTGTCCAACAGGTTTCCCAGAGCGCCCGGAAAGAATAGAGAAGACCTGGGGAGTTCGCAATCCATAATAGAAAGTGAGTGAAATGATGCATTTTCATTTCTAAGTACTATGAATCTAGCGGGGATACTTATGAATGTTGGCATACTATTTCAGGCATTGCAGGCATAGAGAAGATTTTGAAGACAACATGGGCAGATATAGAAGAGACTGATGTAAGTGCCGTTTGTTGTATATAGTAGTTTGGAAAACCAAGTCGGTTGCCTTTAATTTTATGGCTTGAGGTTTGTGTTTTCGGTTTTGTTTTTCGATACAGTGTCTAACGACGGGTTGATTAAGCTCACATCAAGAAAAGGTAAGAGTAGATCAAAAGGCAATGGGGTGGAAGCAGCCACTGGTAAATACCAAAGGGTTAGAAAACAAATTCTGTCTGTTTTTGTTTTACAGTCCTGAAGAGAACTCTACTATTGAGAAGAGTTCGAAACGTCTAGACCGTTTGTAGCCATAAGAATGTCTAAGCCAAACTTGAATTAAGCATAAAATGATGAAATGTTGATATCATTTTTTCTATGGCTGTGTTCTAAAAAAGATTGAACTTTATTTGTATTGTAAATAGAAAAAATAATTGTGAATGGAGTGTGTGAATGTGTGAGTTTTTTCTAAAAAGGTGATTGAGAGTGGAGTAAGAGAGATTGAGAGAGGTTATGGGGTATTTTGACATTGACACATGTGTATGTTTTAATGTGATATTGGTGTTGTAATCTTGAAAAATGTAAATGTTTTGAAAAATTTAAAAATTTCTCTTTTTGAATAATAAGAAATAAAAAAGAGATTAACTCAGACAGAACTAGGAGTCTCTAGCGTATGTTGTTAAGTTTTTCAATATGGCTGTACTGATTGGACTATAAATACAAGAAACAGTATTGGCGTTGGTTTTGTTTAAATATATGTCTTGGAGCACGCAGCACTGTATTCGCACACGTGGCTCTGGCCCACCGTCACCGGCTGCCTTTCGACTTAGCCATGCTCCTTATCAACTTTGAGACAGATTTCCACACGGTGGATTCGGACTACCTCCACAAGGTGTGGAGTCACTTAGGCTTGGGACTGCAATTCCGGTGCATGGTCGGGTTTCTGCTCGTGTTCGGGTGAATGGGGTCCTCTTTTACACATTTCCCATAGAGCAAGGGAGTAGACAGGATTGTCCCCTGTCTCCCCTCCTCTTCGCTGGCGAACTAATCCGTACAGACCCTCACTATACTGGCTGGGTCTGGGGTAGGGGGCATGAAGACTGCAATTCACTGTTGGCGGACAATGTCCTGCTTTATCTTGGTTGCCTGGCTGTGAGCATCCCCCAAAGTCTATTGTTGCTCGATCAGTTTGAGTGGGCTTCGGGCCTCCAATTGAACCCCTCCAAGTTGGTGCTGGTCCCTCTAGCACCCTCCAGGGACTGCTTCAATTGGCAAACGAGGATTCCCCTCCGTCAACTCAGTTTTAAGTACCTGGGCACATGGGTTGCTTTATACCCCGAACTCACCTGGGCCCTTAATCTTCAGCCCCTAGTTCAGAAACCCCAATCCGATGCCATTAGATGGCGTACCCTTCCCCTCAATGTCCTGGGGTATATCGCCCTTTATAAAATTATGATTCTACCTCGATTCCTCTATGTCTTTCAAAACTTACCAATACATTTACCCCGGACATGGTTCTTGGCGCTAGACTGTGCTGCTAAAACATTTCTCTGAAGGAAGTGACCCGATTAGGGTCACCCGGGTCACCACTGACCACCTCTCAGCTTTCCATGCCAAATGAAGAGTCAGAGAAAACAATGGAGGATATACACCAATAATAATTTATTGTACACGCTCAGAGCAGGGCCCCGGTCTCCACAGTCTCAAGAGAGTGTTACATAGGGGACTGAGAAACTGTAAGCATAAAGATACATTATATGCATTGCATGGCCAACTAATAACACGCCCACAGTGGAATTTTCCAAACAGATGTGGGTGAACAGCGTAAAGATAGAAAAAAACCTCTACTCTCGTATCTTGCACAACTCAGAGCTTTTTCAAGGCTGTTCCACCCTGCGCTGCGTTTAAACTGCCGACAGGTGGGAGAGGGCCCTTACCGAGATGGGAATCTATGTACTGGCACAAACAGTTTTTTGTTGCAGAAACCAAACTTAGCAAGGAGCATTTCTCGGAAGCCAGCAGGATTAGGTTCGACCAGCAGGAAAATGGCGTTTACAGGAAAATGGCACAGCGAATGGTAACCTATACATGGCATTAAAAAGCATCAGCGAGCATAAGAACAATAGTTACTTACCTGTAATCTGTGGTTCTCCAGTATTGGTGTCTTTCATAGATTCACATGCCTGAATCATTCCCCGTCGTCGGAGTGGGAGTCCCACGGTACATAAAAAAGCAATAAAATGCTATAAATATATAGTAATACCAATAGAAATGAACCAGGAAGTAAAACAGCCAATGGTACAGTAGGCAAAAACTTCCCATCTATGACTATCATAGTCATTTTGTATAGTCCAAACTACAGCCAATCAGGCGCCAGCACCCACCAGAATGTTCTCCCCAGAGGCTCAGGCTCTCAGATTTTCTCGCAAGGAGTGAAGGTAAACCATAATAGCCTAGAAAGCCTCTGAGGGGAGGTGGGCGGGTTGCATGTGAATCTATGAAAGACACCAATACTGGAGAACCACAGATTACAGGTAAGTAACTATTGTTCTTCTCCAGTATTAGGGGTGTCTTTCATAGATTCACATGCCTGAATCAGAGTAGCTAGCAGTACATATCTTTGCTGAACAGACGCTCATAACACCCAGCTTGTCAGCTAGTAATGCAAATAACAATGCAAAGTGAATAAACACATATCATATAAAGCATAACATAATGCAATCAAGAAATTATGTGAAAACATAACATAAGAAGCGTCTGACAGCAGAAAACAAGGAGGTGGGAAACAGAGGCTCACCTTAATGAAACAGATTCCGTAGAACAGCTCGACCCACAGAAGTATCAGCCTCGCTGATGGACTCTAGACAGTAATGTCTGGTAAAGGTATGGCGACTCGCCCAAGTCGCCGCCTTGCAGATCTGCTGAAGTGGGACTCCAGCGAATAAGGCCGTAGATGAGGAGACTGCTCTTGTAGAGTGCGCTCTGGGCGCAGATGGTAAAGGTCTCCCAGCCTGTGCATGGCAAAAGGCAATGGCAGCAGATATCCATCTTGCAATAGTCTGTTTTGATACTGCCTGCCCTTTACGAATCGCACCGTAGGTAATGAACAACTGGTCAGAGGTGCGTACAGCAGAAGTTCTTTGTAGATAGAATTTAAGACATCTTCTAATGTCAAGCGAGTGTAAAGCTCTTTCCGCAGGAGTTTGCGGGTCTGGAAAAAATGATTTAAGAACAACAGGTTCGTTCAGATGAAAATCCGAAGGTACTTTAGGAATGTATTTGGGATTTGTGCGAAGTATGACAGAATCGCTAGTGAATTGGAGGAAAGGATGATGAACAGTGAAAGCTTGGATATCACTAACTCTCTTGGCGGATGTTAAGGCTAAAAGCAGTGAAACCTTCCACGAAAGATACTTCAAGTCAGCTCGATGGATGGGCTCAAATGGGTGACGCATGAGTTGACCCAGGACCACATTCAGATGCCACAAAGGAGGTGGACGACGTACTGGAGGGAACATTCTAAAGAGGCCTTTAAAGAACTGTTGGATAATTCTTGATGAATACAGAGAATTGGACCCATCCTGTCGATATCTGGATATTGCAGCCAGAAATACCTTCAAAGTAGCATGGGACAGACCTGTTCGTGCCAACTGCAAGAAAAAAGGAAGAATTTCCTCAGGCTTTGCCAAAAAGGGGTGAACACCTGCTGAATGGCACCAGATACAGAAGCGTTTCCATTTGAGACTGTAAGTCTTGATGGTTGCGGGTGCTCTAGCTTTGGCCAACACCTCTTTACAGTCTGCTGGGATGTTCAAGTGTGCAAACTCATGGTGTTCAGGAGCCAAGCCGCTAATCTCAGCGATGCTGGGTCCGGATGGAAGACTTGACCTTCCTGAACACTGAGCAAGTTCGGGATTGGATGTAACTGAATTGGTTTGCTCTCTGATAGTAGGAGGAGCTCCGTAAACCAATACTGGCGCGGCCATCTGGGCGCGATCAGGATCAGTCGGCAAGGTTCCTTCCTCATCTTCCACAGAACCTTGGGGACTAACGGAATCGGTGGGAAAGCGTACGCAAACCTCATGGACCAATCGAGGGAGAATGCATTCCCCAGAGAATTCTTGTGGGGGTGCCAGCTGGCGAAGCTCAGGCATTTGCTGTTGGTACTTGTCGCAAATAGGTCCAGGTCTGGCCAACCCCACTGATGAAAGATGTGGTCCACTGTGTTCTGGTGAAGCTCCCATTCGTGGTTGGTGATTGTTGTCCTGCTGAGTGCATCCGCAAGGACGTTTTCCGTTCCCGGAACATGCACCGCATGCAACTGTACATTGTGGTGAAGAGCCCATGTCCATAATTCCTGCGCCTCTTGAGACAGGAGAAGAGATCGAGTTCCTCCCTGTTTGTTGACGTAGTGCATACTTGTTGTGTTGTCTGTTCTTATCAACACATTGGTGTTCTGAATGATGGCACAAAACGCCTTGAGGGCAAGAAAAATGGCTCTCAGTTCCAAACGATTGATGTGCCACAGTTTCTGTTGCACAGTCCATTTGCCACTGATCGTGAGGCCTTGCAGATGAGCCCCCCAGCCCTCGAGGGATGCATCTGTAGTGATGGTGAGACTTGGTGGTTCTTGAAGGAACGCATGACCCTGACTGAGATGACACCTCTGTGTCCACCACAGAAGAGACTCCTTCATGAGTGGTGTGATTTGAATGAGGTCCTCGAAAGTGCCTGAAACCTGTTGCCACTGCAGGGCTAGTTCCTCCTGCAGCGGCCTCATTTGAAGCCGGCAATTTGGAAGTAAAGGAATACAAGCCGATGCCATCCCCAGAAAGGATTTGTATAGTCGGACAGAAACTGACTTTCTTTGCATGAGATCTTGTGCTAGCCGACTTATTTTCATTTGTCTCTCCTTGGAGACGAAAGCTTTGCATTTGTGAGTGTCCAACATTGCTCCTAAGAATGCTATTCTTTGAGACGATTGCATTTGGGATTTGGAGAAATTTATTGTCAGGCCTAGAGACTGAAACAGGTGGAGACACTGGTGAAGGTGACGTTGAACAGTGCCATGAGAATTGGCCTTTATAAGGCAATCGTCCAGATATGGGAAAATTTGTATTCCCTCTAGCCGGAGGTGCGCAGCTACTGGAGCTAAAACCTTCGTAAAAACTCTTGGAGCTGACCGTAGTCCAAAAGGAAGGACTTTGAATTGGTAGTCCCTGCCAGCCACCCTGAAGCGAAGGAATTTCCTGTGGCGAGGTAGGATGGGGATGTGGAAATATGCATCTTGGAGGTCTAGGGTGACCATGCAATCTCCTGCTGTTAGAAGATGCAAAATTTCTTGAAGAGAGAGCATCCGGAACGTCAATTTCCTGAGATATTTGTTTAATGCACGAAGATCGAGGATCGGGCGCCACTCCCCGTTCTTCTTTCTGATCAGGAAGAACCTGGAGTAAAATCCTAGTCCTCTCATCCTCTGAGGAACGCTCTCGATAGCTCCTTTTTGTATCATCATTTTGATTTGGGTAAGCAGCTCCTTCAGGTGAGCTGGAGGCGGGCCCTTTGGCGGTACATTTGGGGGAAATTTTTCGAATTCTAGGGCATGGCCCCTGGCGACAATATCCAGGACCCATTTGTCCGTTGTTATCGACTGCCAATTGGAGTAAAAGTTGGAGATTCTTCCGCCAAGTCTTTTGAGAGAGTGGAAAGACGGTGGTGGCAGGTGAAAAATATCATTGTCGCTTGTCCTTGCCGCGGTAGGTAGCCTTACCCCTGTTTGGGGTGTATTGAGATCTTTTCTGCCCATAAGACTGGTAGCGCTGATTTTGGTAGCGCTGATTACCCTGACGGTATGAGGATTGTTGATGTTGTTGCTGGTATCCACCTCTATTGAAGGACGTTCCTCGTCCTCTCGCTCCTCGAAAGGGCGGCTTGTGAAATTGTAGAGTGCCTAAGGATTTGGCCGTTTCGGTATCCTTCTTGATAGTCTGTAAGGCCTCCTCTACCTTGGGGCCGAATACATATTCGCCATCAAATGGCATGTCTAGAACTCGGTTTTGTACTTCCTGTCTGAAGGCAGTGGAACGTAACCACCCCTGTCTACGGAGAACCGCAGCCCCTGCTAATTGGCGAAAACCTGTAGATGCCACATCAACAGCTGAATCAATTATCTCTTCAGAGGTCCTTTGACCTTCATTGAGAATCTGGAGTGCCTCCGCCTTGGATGGCTCAGGGAGTAGATCGATAAATGGTGAGATGTCAGACCACATTTGACGGTCGTAACGACCTAAGATGGCTAATGCGTTGGCAGCACGGACAGTCGTTGCAGCCATGGTGGAAACTCGTTTTCCTATTGAGTCTAGGCATCTGCCATCTCTATCCGGCGGCGCCGTAACTGCAGAGGACGGATTTCTGGCCCTTTTCTGAGCCGCCTGGACAATTACCGAGTCAAGTTTTGCTTGTCCAATGAGACAGGCAGGCGTCTTGTCTGGAGCTTTATATTTCTTATCAATTCTTGGCAAGACTGGAGGAATGGAAACCGGCGTTGACATCACCTTAACACCTTCCTTCCAGATGAATTCCACAATGGGTATTGTCCTAATTTGTCGTCTGGGCTGATCTTTAAAATCGTAAAGGAAACATTCTTGTTGAGTATGCTCCATTTTCATATGAAAACGTGCGGTTGCACGCTCCATCAGCAAGTGAAAATTTGCTACATCAACAGGAGGGGAGGCCGACGCAGTCTGAGGAGATGTTGAAGGAGATTGGACCTGATAGTCCTCCCACTCCGATAAATCATCCACTTCTCCTTCTTCCCGTTGGTCGTCATCTTCCGAGGATTGCGGGTCCTCTTCGTGAGCAGGTTGTGGGTGTGAAGGTGGGCACACCGATGGGAGCACGGGTGGAGGCGTTTCCGAAATTGGAGTTGCTTGTCCAGAACCTGCCGATTCCGAAGGTGGAAACCTCCGATAGTAATCGTCCAGCATAAATTGTAAGTTGGATATTAAATCCAAAGGCACTTGAGCAACAGGGGTAGTGACAGGCATCGATACTTCAGCAGGAGAGTGAGGATCCTCATATTCATCATCTTGAAGTTTAATATGTAACTCCGATGGACTAGTGGCTTGTCCAAAAGTATTCTGGACCATCTCATTGTCACTGTCAGAATCCAGTAGTTGGTCTGGGACTTCAGAGGACACCTTGTGAGGTGAAACACGCAGGGGTGAAAGCCTCATTACATTGTTGCGCAGTTGTTCTGCTGCTTGGCGTGGTGTTAAAAACACCGTCGACGGAGACCACACCTGTAGTGCCGTGCATGAGGATAACTGCGGCGTCGTCGGAGGGTTAACTTCCGATGGATTTGTCGTCGACGGATCACCTCTCGTCGACGGGACACTTTTCGGCAACGAAATAGTCGTCGTCGACGGGACACTCGTCGTCGACGGGAGACCTTTCGTCGACGGGACACTCGTCGTCGACGGGACAGTTTTCGTCGACGGGACACCCATCGTCGACGGGACACTCTTCGTCGACGGGACACTCTTCGTCGACGGGACACTCTTCGTCGACGGGACACTCTTCGTCGACGGGACACTCTTCGTCGACGGGACACTCTTCGTCGACGGGACACCCTTCGTCGACGGGACACTCCTCGTCGACGGGACCGTCTTCGTGGACGAGTCACTCCTCGTCGACGGTGTTATTTTCGTCGACGGCGTAGAGCCTGACGACGAGCTCGTCGACGGAGTCTTTTTCGTCGGCGGTAAAGCCTTTAAAGGCGTCGACGACGAGGCGTCGACGACGGACGTCGACGAAATAGGCCTCACAGAAACAAAAACCATCGTTGGAGATGCCGTAGACGAGGACATAACCATACTAGGTTTAGGAGATGAAAATGTTACCGTAGATGTCACTGAAGTCGTCGTTCTCGTCGACGAGGAAGCTGAAGAAGACTTCACAGGAGGCGGAGATGAATTCTGTGGTAACATCCTGTCAGAAGATAGGGGAAGCTTGAGTTTTTTCCCCTTTGAGGAAGCAGAAGCGCCTTCCATGCCCCTGGAGGTGGGGACAGCCTGAGAAGTGGAAGGTTGATCCATTCCTTTAGCAGGTGGTTGTTTTTTAGGCAGTTTAGCCTTGGGAGATGACATTCCCTCAGGCGCAGATCTCTTCCTGGAGGCTGAAGTGGAAGCAGAGGTGACACTGCCTACTTCAGAAACAGGATTAGAAGAATCCTTTAGCCTCTTCAACCACAGCAGTAAACGACCCTCTCTATCTCTGAGAGTCTTCTGAGGCATGGTTCTGCAGATCTTACAATCAGAGTCCTGGTGGTCTGGGTAGAGACAATAGATACACTTTTTGTGTGGATCCTTCTCAAAAAGCCGAGGCTTACCACAGCAGTCACAGGCTCTGAAGAGAGATTTCTTTGAAGACATCCTGAAGAGAAGACACAGAAGAAGTTAGAAGTTAGAAAAACTGAGCAGAGCTCAGGGAGACTCCCTTCACACGACGTGCGGTAGAAAATCTGAGAGCCTGAGCCTCTGGGGAGAACATTCTGGTGGGTGCTGGCGCCTGATTGGCTGTAGTTTGGACTATACAAAATGACTATGATAGTCATAGATGGGAAGTTTTTGCCTACTGTACCATTGGCTGTTTTACTTCCTGGTTCATTTCTATTGGTATTACTATATATTTATAGCATTTTATTGCTTTTTTATGTACCGTGGGACTCCCACTCCGACGACGGGGAATGATTCAGGCATGTGAATCTATGAAAGACACCCCTAATACTGGAGAATCTAACACCTCTGGCAAGGCTCCGAGCCACACATTGCGTTTACCCACTGTCAGCGAGGCTCCTAAGATAGCGGCTTGGGCATGACCAACCTCTATCTCTATTAATTGTCTTCCAACTTCCTTGTCCACCATGTCTGGTATAACTGGGTGGACCAATCCCGCTTATCATCTGGAACTGCCACTGCCGTGACATTCCGCCTCTCTGTCTCCCCTCTCAATGCCACTGGTTACCCGGGTGGTGCTCCCTGCATGGAGGGCAGCCCTTCGCCATGTTCAGGCATACTTACGCAGCAGACGCAGCACTGGCATGGCACCTGGCTGAGGGAGGTGGCTGGGCTCAGCGGGTTTCACTCCTCGTACCTCATTTGTATTTCAAGGCTGGGTGATGTACGGTCGGACACACATGCATTCTTCGCAGGACCTCCAGCACAATCTCATGTGCACCCAATTATATAGGTACCTTCACATCAGGCACACCCTCCTCGCCTATTCCCTCCCTACCGTCCTAGAGTTCAGTTCCCTAGAAGCCAAGTTACTTATGGGGCACCCGGGTCATAGCGGGACTTCTCAGATTTATCGTACACTCATTGTCAACTTGCCCGGCTCGCTGGACTATCTTCTTAACCGGTGGTAGAGTTGGATAGGGCCCATTGAGGACGAGGACGGGCGCAATGCCCTGATGGACCCGCGTGAGCTCACTGCTTCCTCCAGACTGAGACATATTCAGATCGGTTTTTGAAGCTTATAGCTGCCCTCAGAAACACGGGCGACTGGTGGGGGAAATTGCTGGATCAATTGGCTTCGCTGGATGTGGGTTTGTGTTAGGAGCCTCTTTAGTAAGTTTGCTGCTCTATGTCTACTCAATGACTTGCTTATCTCTCCCAGCAATGTAACTGTGTGTGCCTTGTATTGTGTTCCACGAGCCGAGCAGGGCTGTAATGCAATAAAGTTTGTTTATCAACAAAAAAAGGGTCCGCAAATGATATCTCCATAAGGGCTGACGTTTCAGGCAAAAGCATATTAGGTGACTAAAGCTTTTCTCCTTACAGCATCAGAATTGGTACGCCTTCGTTCCGTGTAGAGTCTAACCCCTCAAATTCGAAACTAAGAATATATAGAGGCAAAATCTCAAAATACTTCCTTTTCATCATGCATTTCGAGTTAGAATTGATAGAATCCTATTGAGACAGTAAATAGGATTCGTATACCAGATCCATATGCTTATGTTTTCCTAACAAGATTAGATATCTCTACTTTTAAATGAGAGTTGAGGCCTTCCTCATTACACTCTTCTGCATAAACTTACCCAGTTTAGATAAACTCTTACAGCCAGATTCATCAAGCCGAAATCGGCTCGCCAAGGGCCAGATTTTGAGAATCTGGCCCTTTGCGAGCGCTATTTTTGCATTTGGGATTCATCATCCCAAAATGCAAAAATCTCAATTTTAGAAATCGCTAAATTGCGAATAATTGCATTTAAGGAATCTCTATTTGAGATTCCTTAAATGCAATTCATGAACCATTTTAAAATTGCGAATTCGCAATCTGGGGCCGCTATTTACCGCGAAGTCTAACTACGTGGTAAATAGCGAAAACTTAGAAAAATGCACTTCAGTGCATTTTTCTAAGTTGTATGTTACACACACACATGTCCTTTGGACATGTGTGTGCGCAACACCAGTGTACCTTACCATTTCAGGGGTGCTACAGGGTGTCCTTTGGACACCCTGGCACCCTTGAAATCGCTTCCTTATTTGCGATTCGCTAATTGCTAATCGCAAATAAGGAATGACTCCCCATTCATTCCTATAGGCCTTTAGGCCCATAGGAATGAATGAGAAAGCCATTCCATATTTGCGATTAGCAATTACCGAATCGCAAATAAGGGAGCAGTAGAAATCGCAAAAAATATTTCGATTTCTACATGCATCCCGTTTTGCGAGTCTTTAATAGCGATTCCTTAAAAATCGCTATTAAGGACTCGCAAAACGGGACTTTGATGAATCTGGGGGATATCTCCTAAATTGTGTGCATTTGTAACCTTGTTTAAAGAAGAAATATTCGGTTTCATGTCATTGTTTAAATTATTCTTGAGTATTAGATTAATTCGAGATTTTACGGTGGTGGAATCTGCGTACACAATAACACCGATAATTCATAGTAGAACAAATATGGAGTGTTGAGAGTGATTCTAAATTCAACTTCAGCCTGACGACACAATAAGGGTGGATTGAAGATGTAAAATGTGTCAAATACTCTGTATATAGGTTTTCTCAAAGTTCGACAAACATCTTCCCATTCAAAACAGGCAAAGGTAAAGTAGAAACAGAATGAGTTTCATTCGTAAGTCTTTTAGAGATGAGTCTAGAGCTCTGCCACTAAATGCATTGGAGAATCTCATAATTGATTCAGTGACAACGGTAGAATTGGACATCCTGGTTAAAAGATGACTTGACCATGATAGCATAGTATTGTTCAAGACCCAGAGATAATTGCAATGATTAAGAGTTTTAATGATGGCAGCACCAAGTTCCCAGGCGATCTTCTCAGCGTGCCTTCAAAACACCATTATTTTGATTTTAAGAGCAATTTGTTGTTAAACCATTCACAAGACTGAACTTGTTCAATTGCCTCAAAAGATGTTGTAATCCATTCGACGTTTGTGAAAGAATTACTAAGTCATTGGCATATGCCAAATGTGAGATCCTACATGTTCCTTGTGTTGGGGCAACCGCTTGATCTTGATTGAGAAACTTGGTCAAGTCAGCTATATATAAAAAAAATAGGAGCAGAGAAAAAACACGACTTTGTTTGAGTCCATGGTTGGTTTGTATTTTCGTGGGCAGTATGTTCTCTGTAGTGTTATTTGAAGCCATGTATGCAAATGTAGCTCTAATAAAATGAGCAAGAGTAATGGGTCACTTTTCCTTTTACTAAGCTTAGTACACAGATAATGGTGATCAACCTTATCAAAAGCTGTGGAATAATCCACAAAAAAGCATAGATAGCTATATTATGCGTAAACACTTTTTTGCAAGAAGGGACAGCACTGTGATATTATCAATTATTGACTATCTTGGGCAAAAACCTGTTTGAGTTAAGGCTGTTAGGCCCTGTTCCTTCGCCTACTTCTCTAAATGGCTTAAAAATTAATTCGCAAAAAGCTTCCCTTTCAAAATCCATTAGCGCAGTTAGCCGATAATTTTTGGGATCTTGCTTTGAGCCCTCTTATAGATCGACTGTACTACTACTACTGTTCATGCTGGAGAAATCACACTGGTAGTGATTACCTTTGAAAATCGATTAAACAAAAGAGTGCTCCAGAATGGGATTTAGGTTTGATTAGATCAATCGAAATTGGACTCTCACAGTAGGAGAAGTCAATGTTTATGAAGTTTTACTTTAGATCTATTTGTCACATCATAGAATTATTGTTGCCATATGTTAATTGGTATTTTTTAGATTACATGCGTTGTGTAACTAGACAGGGCTTCAGAGTACATGTTTCCTGTGGACAAGATGAACTAACAATAGAAAAAAATTACAAAATGTAACAGAGGCTGAGAATGAAGCTAGACTTGATAGTGGGGCTGAGGACATGCAAACACACTTAGGCCTACTGTAGCCTACAATTCAGACAGATAAAGATCAAATTATGAATTTTTATCTCTCTATTGTCTTTAAGGGTGCATGAAAGCGAGTAAGAAGATTAATGTAGAGGAATTAATGTATCTTTAATTATAAAAACACCTTTATTTAGGCTATTGTTCTATGTTGGTCATCTAATCATTGAAAATCATAGCTGTGCTGTCTACTCTTAGGTTAAAAAATGCAAGTCAATTTGGAATTTTATCAGATGAAATGGTTAACATGTCTAAATAGGTATTTTTACAATTGTTTAGCTTTTACACTGTTTCTGCTTTTACTGAAACAAATGAATACTAAAAAGGTGGTGATATTTCTATAGCTGTCAGGAGCCTACTTAAGAAAATATCAACTTTAGGTACTGTTTGTCTTTTATACAGATACCACATTGTTGTATCTATCTGTATTTGCATCCATAGATTGTTTATGGCAGCTATTCAGTGAAGTCCAAGCTGGTGGGAGATCAGCTTTAAGAGAAACCGGAATCCAAAGCGTTGACCTGCAGATTTTATCCCAATCTGGGGTGTACATTCTATTGATTACAACTAACTTCTGCTTGTCCACCTTTTGTTATATAAGTATACTAGCAACCCGTACCTACATTGTCCGGGTATACCAACGCCCACAACGGAGTCCTGTGAATGCTTGTTTTGCAGGATTGCCGCGCCCCCTTTTTGCCGAATGCCCGTTGAATGCCGCGCCGATTGCTGTATGGCCACGCCCCCACATGCCCACAACGGAGCCCTGTAAACGCTTGTTTTAACTGATTTCCGCCCCCAGATTTCCGCCCCAGCACAATGCACATGCTTGTTTTACCTGATTTCCGCACCCAGATTTCCGCCCCCAGCACAACGCACACGGCCACAAGGAAGTACTAACACGTAGCATTGGCCACGCCCCCACATGCCCACAACGGATCCCTGCAAACGCTTGTTTTACCTGATTTCCGCCCCCAGCACAACGCACACGACCACAAGGAACTAGTAACACGTAGCGTTGGCCACGCCCCCACATGCCCACAACAGATCCCTGCAAACGCTTGTTTTACCTGATTCCTGCCCCCAGCACAACGCACACGGCCACAAGGAAGTACTAACACGTAGCGAATGCCGCACCCATCGCTGTATGGCCACGCCCCCACCACAACGCACAAGCACACGTCCCCAGCACAATGCCCCGAGAAGAACGCCCACGCCCACAAGGGACTACTTTGCCCCTAAGGTTCTTTTACCCCTTCGAATGTATATGGTGGCCAGCTTTATAGCCTATGTCCATCTGCTGCAACTGTCCTTTCCAATGCTGTATTGGGTGTTGTGATTAGTGCTGTGGTTCCTGAGATTACCCACCTCAAAGGTTTGGGCTCTCTCTTTATTATATTAGTATAGATTGCTTATTTTTTAATTACAGGCAAATTCTTCAATAATACAGTTTGCTCGCTGTAGACTGTTAATTGCTTTGACCTCCTTAGAAATGTGTCAAGAGTTCCCAACTTGAATCACTCATTAAGTAAAGAAAAGCTATGGCTGTAAAGAACTATACATCTAAAACTGCCCGCTAGGCATAAACCTGATAAGGAGAGATACATTTTACGATTTCACTGGAGTAAAAAATGTTTTCTGGATTATGCCATGTTGAAAACAGTACAGGAAATCATACCTGCAACACAGAATCACATGGACTTTAATCACAGCTTCTCATCGTAAACTAATTATGTATTCATAAAAAAGTAATTTTACATTCCTGCCATAGCCATTATCAAATGCATTTTTAAGCCAAGGAAATATATGATCTTGCTGTCTTCCTTGGCATATACTAATATGCCTAAGCAGAATCAGTATTTCCAGTTAATATCCTCACACTAATTTCTGAAGGTCAACTTTATAGCCTGAAAAATTATAAATACATGGCTGAATTTGAATGGAGCATCTGTATACAGATTACATAATCCACCTAATGTGATCTAAACTTTTCCTGCAAATATGCCTATTTTTTTCAGATTAAATTTTCTTCAAATTTAATTTCAGCAACAAAAATGTTTCCACTCACCACAATGTGCTTCGGAAAAAAATGTAAAAAATAACACCCCTGCAAAGGTGTAGGCGCTTTCAATATGTCCGTCCAACCTTTATTCAGGTATGAGGTCCAGTTTAAATTGCCACATGACCCAGAAGTATGCCAGTTAGGCATTCAATAAAGTGGACAGACGTTGACTAGATAAATCAATAATACCTGAATCCTATATATTTTTGCCACTGTTGTACATTTTAATATGAAATCAGTTAATCAACATTAATCAGATTCAAAATATGCCTTTAGCTCAGATCCTCATAACACCTATGTAGAATTAATACCTGTAACTAAGATAAAGGAACCCACAGAAACGGGTTATTTTTCTCTATGAATATCTCTGGATCCAGTTTTAAGTTACAGGAATAAAGTCTCAGCTGACAGTGCCAAAAATAGCTTCTCCAAAAAAGGCTTTACAAGATGGGTGAACAATTGCTATCCAGTTTTGATTCCACTGGAACTGGACTAAGTAATGCTTACAGTGATAACGACTATATCATGTTTAAAGACTGCCTGATGGGGGCGTGGCCAAGATGGCGACCTGAGAGGACGCGGATTTGCATGGCTCCTCGGCCCTGAACCCCATCTAGCCTTGATATCCGCTTGCAGAGCCCCTGGTCATGCTGGCAAGTAGAGCTACTGACCTACACCCCCTGTTGCTCCTTTTCTGAGCGACCGGGAAATACCGGAGGCCCCCGGCGAGCGACGCACTGCCGGAGACCGAGCCCGGACCGGACCCGACAGCGAAATGGCGGCAGCATGTTGAGGCGACGGCCGTAACCTCTGAGCAGTGGAGAACCCATCACAAGCCAGAGATAACACGAGGAAGGCCGGGGTGACGACCAGGGCCTGGAGGTAAACGGGGGACCCCGGCGGGCAGCGAGCGCCTCGTCGGCACCTAAGGACGGAGGCGGCGTCCGCCTGAGGTCGCCCGGTGGCAGGCACGGAAATTGAGACCCCGGCTCTGGGCCTACACAGCAAATCGCCGGAGGCCGGGGCCAGACACGGAGCGGTGCCGAGGAGCGGCCGCGCGGCAGGGGGGCGGCTGCCGACCTCTGCCCCAGAGACCCCGCCACAGGCCCGCGGCGAAGCGAGGAACAGCCAGCGGAGGAGCCGTGGCAGCCATCTGAGGACGCCCGGAGGCGGGCGCAGGGCCGGACACCCGGCCCCGGGCCTACGGCGATAGAGGGCGGACACTGGTCGCTCCACAGCCCCTAGCACGACTGGTATAGGTGAAGTGCGGAGAAGCTCAGAAGGGACAGGGGTGCTGACCGGTGCCGCCTTGGAGACTGGAGTGGCCCGAAGACCGCTGCGACAGGGTAACGAGCGGAGGAGGAAGCGGCCATTGAGCGTCGGCGGGGACGGGGGGGGGCGGCGGCGGCCTGGTCGCAGACCGCAAGTGGAGCAGTGGGCGGCATAGGAGGAACCTAAGACATTGCTAGCGAGGTGGGTTCCTCTGTGTGGCGCAGCGCAACGCAAGAGGTTGAGACGGCGGGGACCGGGAGGCTCTTCGGGGGCGCCGTGGGACTTTGGGCCCCGGTCTCGGGCCTGAGTGACACAGCTTGGTGGATGGCAAGCGCCACTGGTATTTTTGCGGGCCCGGCGAGGGAACCCCCACACACAATATAGGCACTGCAAAAGCGACGATGTGCCTTTGAGGGACACTGTGCTAAGCACGCAGGAGCCGGCGTAGATGACTTAGCCATACACATGACTTGAAACCCAGGCCATAGGGATTATAACACTACCACGGCTGAGGGGGGTCCAGTGATCGTACGCAGCCTAACACTAAGGCCTTCCTTGAATCCCTCTTCAACTCCCTTCGGGAGGATTTTCAGACCCTTAAGCAAGAGCTAGCCGGGGAACAATGTGAGCTCCGCCGAGATGTGGACGGCCTAGGAGAGAGAGTAGCGACGGTGGAGGAGGCGGACCAGGCGAGAAGCGAAGAGGTGGAATTTCTCAAACAGGAGGTCCTCCGTCTCCAGGAGCAGCAGGTAGACCTACAGGCGCATACGGAAGATCTCGAGAACCGCTCCCGGAGGAACAACATCCGCGTCTGTGGAGTGCCACCCAAAGTGGAGGGGAACAGCGTGACAATATACCTGCAGGGTTTGTTCAGAGACACCTTGGGGTAAACTGCAGACTTTGAGATCCGCATTGATAGGGCACACAGGGTGGGTCTGGCGTGGCACGCGCCTGCCCCCCCGCCGGACATCCTGGCCTTTCTACTTGATTTCCCCTTGAAGGAAAGGATTCTGCAAGAAGCCCGGCGGAAACAACCCCCCCAATTCCAGGGTCATCCGGTGTCCTTGTACCAGGATCTCTCTCCCATCACCCTGCAGAAGCGGAAAGCATTTCGTGTGGCCACGACGTTCCTTCGGGACAGCGGGATCCCCTATTCCTGGGGCCACCCCTTTCGACTCGTCTTCAAATGGAAGGGGGCCCTACACCAGCTTCGCTCCCTCAGAGACACCTGTGAACTTCTGGGAATCGATCCTGGGAAAGACGAGATAGACAACACTGCATTTCAGCTTGACACACGGCATCAACCCAGGCAGCGGTCCGGGGGCGAATGGCAGCGAGTGAGACGTCGGCGGTCCCCTAAGCTAGAACTGAAACCGGACCCTGCGACGATGGCCCTAGAACAGGCGGCGGCCATACAGGAAGTAGCCAAAAACGCAACAAAGGAGCATTGAACCAGCATTGACATGGGGTTTGCATTCATAGCTCTGAGCCCACATGGGCGGGGGGGACGGGCGGGGGGGCCAGCGAGGTCGCCACTGCCACACTACCCTACAGACGTTTCTACCACAGGCCTAACCAAGTTCCGGTAGGCCTGGGACTATTGTTCGCATTTTTGAACTTTCAGTTGGGGTCCGGGTGGGAGAGGGGATGGAAGGGGGGCTGGGACAGATGGGGTGGGTGCGGGGGGGGGGTAAGGAGTGGGGGGGTGGGGATTGGGGAAGAGGGGGACAGTTGAGGTTGTTTTTTTGGGGTCGGGGTTGGGGGGTTGGTTGCTGTGGGGGGGGTAACCCTTGTCCACCTGTTTCAGTTGCTTCCCAGAGGAGCTCTTTTGTTTTTGTTCCTTGCACATCATTCACAGCTCCAGCTTCACCCAGTTGACCGATGCCACACACCAAGCTTAAAGTTCTCTCCATGAATGTGAGGGGCCTTAATAACCCCATTAAGCGTCGGGCGGTCTTGTCCCTCTTAGAGCACACAGCAGCCGACATTTGCCTCCTACAGGAGACACACCTCCTGCCCAAAGACCAGCATCGTCTTAAATCCCGGGCCTTCCCTACACAGCTTTTTTCATCATCCTCCAAGAAAGCAGCAGGGGTGGCAATCTTGGTGTCTAAGTCATTCACAGGCAAGGTTCTGCAGCGGGAGGCAGAAATCAAGGGGAGATTGTTGGTACACCGCTTCCTCATAGCAGGGCAGACGTTAATAGTGGGCTCAATATATGCACCTAACGAGGGACAGGAAACATTTCTCAAAACAGCACGAGCAGCGGTCACAGCAAACACGGAGCGCCGGCTCCTACAAGGGGGCGACCTTAACTTAGTCTTTCATAACACACATGATCGCTCATGCCAACGGTGGGGTCAGGTTGGGGCCCTCTCCAAAGCCAGCCAAGCTAACCTACATGATCTTGACCTGACTGACCTCTGGAGACATATCCACCCACGCAGCACCGCCTACACCTATCATTCCGGGGCCCACAAATCCTACGCCAGGCTGGACTACTTCCTATGCACCTCCCCATTGGTAGCGCAGGTGCTGGAGATGGACATCTTGCCGGCCTCGCTCTCCGACCACTCCCCAATAGTGGCCACGTTCCTCATACCAGCCACACCAACCCCGCGCCGACATTGGTGCCTCCGAGAGGCCCTCCTTCATACTCCCGCAACAGTGGAGCGGATCAAAACCGCTATCGAACAATTCTTGACCCACAATTACAATACCGACACCTCGAGAGCCACTCAGTGGGCAACCCTGAAAGCGGTCCTGCGCGGCAAGTTTATATCTATAGCCGTGGCCAATAACAAAGACAGAGTGCAGAAGAGGGCCGAAATCACGCAACGAGTGTCGGAACTGGAGCAAATGCACCAGCGCACCGGGGCAGCACGGGCCTGGCGGCAACTATGCACCGAGAGGAAAATGCTAGCCGCACTAGATCAAGATGCCGCGGAGTACGCAGCTCTACGCCTCAAGCAGGCATACTACTCAGGGGGAGACCGATGCGGCCGGCTCTTAGCGAGCAAGCTACGGGAACAGTGCCAGAGGCAGGGGGTGCGGGCCGTACAGGCAGAGGGGGGAGGCCTTGCCACAGACGACGCGGCGATAGCGGAAGCTTTCGGGAAATTCTACGAATCCCTCTACACTGGAGACACCCTTGATTTGCAAGCAAGCCAGACTTACCTGCAGGAGGCACGTCTCCCGTCTCTGAATTCGGCACAGGCGGATCTCCTGGACAGGCCAATTGGCCTGGAAGAGGTGATCACAGCGATTTCCCGCCTGAAGCTTGGGAAATCCCCTGGCCCAGATGGCTACCCCGCAAGTTTTTATAAAACATTTTACCACCAGGTAGCCCCCCTCATGCGGGACCTTTTCAATTCCTTTGACCAGCCTGGCGGGATCCCCGCAGAGCTCCTGGAGGCGTCAATCTCAGTCATCCAAAAATCGGGCAGGGATACGACCCGTTGCGGATCGTACCGTCCGATCTGGCTAATGAATATCGACTTCAAACTCTACACGGGTATTCTAGCGGGCAGACTGGGCCCCTACATGCAACAACTAGTGGAGCCAGACCAGGCGGGTTTTATACCCCAGCAACAGACCAGTGACAATACCAGACGTGTCCTCCACCTCATCGAGGCTGGATCTCGCGCACGTCCAGACTGTATGCTACTCACGATCGACGCTGAAAAAGCGTTCGATAGGGTGCACTGGCCCTACCTGGAGCAAGTCCTACATCATTTTGGCTTCGGGGAGGTCCTCTGCACCCGCATTCTGAACTGCTATAGACAACCCAACGCCACGGTACGCGTCAATGGGCATACCTCCTCCCGTTTCCCGATTGGAAGAGGGACCAGGCAGGGTTGCCCCCTTTCCCCCATTTTGTTTGCCCTCTACATGGAGCTGCTGGCGCAAAGGGTTAGGCAACACGGCCTCATCAGGGGCATTAAATTTGAAGGTGACATCCACAAAATTAGTCTCTACGCAGACGACATCTTGCTCTCCCTTACCGAGCCGGTTCAATTGCTTCGGGCGCTTTTTATTGAACTCCATAGCTTTGCGCTCGCCTCCGGGTTTAAAATCAACACGGAGAAATCGATCGCCCTTAATATCTCCTTATCGCCTGACACCCTCTCCGAAGTACGAGCGGAACACGATGTGCAGTGGTCCGACTCTACAGTCCCCTATTTGGGAGTCCTCCTGGGTCCCACTATCACAACTACGGTAGAAGCGAACTATACCAGACTTCACACGCAGCTCCGTGAAGAACTCCGGAGATGGAAACGACACTCCCTCTCTTGGTTTGGGAGGATAGCCGCCACCAAAATGACCCTGCTACCACAGATTCTGTATCTGTTCCAAACCCTCCCCCTGCGACCGCCTCGCGGCTGGATCCAACAGATGCAATCCGAGCTGACATGCTATATATGGCAGGGTCATCGCCCACGCTTTAAGCAAGCCATTGCAATCCTCCCACCGGGTCACGGCGGGGTAGGGATACCAGACCTCCAACTCTACTTCTACGCGGCACAACTCCGGAGCCTGGTGGAGTGGTATCAGCCGGAGTCGGGCAAGCACTGGCTCTTTCAAGACCAGGCAGTGGCGGGTAAGCCCCTACAGGGGATCCCCTTTCTCCCTATGCGCCATCGGCCGCCTAACCTTTATGCCTCCCACATCACAGGCACGGTAATGGAGGTGTGGGACCGCGTTGCGTCCAAGTATGAACTGTCTTCCTTCCCCTCCCCTCTGACACCGCTCTTTGACAACCCGGACTTCACCCCGGGCCTAGATCCGAAAGCATTTGCGAATTGGCGCCGCTCCCCCTGCAGAGAACTAGGGCACCTCTTCAATTTGGAAGGAATCCTCTCCTTCTCGCAGCTGAAAGAGGATTACGGCATCCCAGAGGACGACTGCCTAGCCTACCTGCAGGTACGACACTGGGCACTCCACCCTGATGTTAGACCCGGAGCGCAATGGCTTCTTACCCCCTATGAGAAGTGGCTTCTTACTCGCACCTCCGAGAAAAAGTTGATCTCGGACCTATACCAACACCTCCTCCTCACAAACGTACATACATATAAAGCAGGCAGATGCCGATGGGAGCGGGAACTAGGCACAACCTTCACACAAAAGGAATGGAGTGGTATATACCACAGGGCACGACACTCCGCATACCACACCGGATTGACCGAAACCCTAACCAAGGTGGCCACCTACTGGTACCTCACACCTGCACGTCTTCATCAAGCTGACCCACACATTAGCGACCGCTGTTGGATAGGGTGCGGAGAACTGGGCACATTGGAACACCTGCTCTGGAGCTGCGACCGCATACAAGGGTATTGGGACACGATAATAGATGAAATTGATTCCCACCTGGATACTCAACTTCCCCGATTTCCGGCTTACATCCTACTGGGGCTGCCCAACACCCTGATGTATCCCCTGAAGTCCCGGAGGGGCCGCCTCATAGCGATTGCATTGGGAGCAGCCACACAAAACATCCTAGCACATTGGAGGACCCCGCAGGCTCCCCCACACACAGGCTGGTTACACAGGTTATAGATGGTGCTTGGCATGGAGACGCTGTCCTTGGTACGGGCCGGCCGGGGAGACTAATTCCCAGAGTTGTGGCGTCCCTTCTTAACACTGCTCACGGGGAGTTCCGCGAACTGAGCTGCTCCAGATACTTACGCCTTCTCAGGCTGGCCGACACTCCAATCCTGGAACCAAGGGCGCACAACACCACAAACACTGATGCTTCTATCATACTTTCTATTTTTTGGCTACCATGGACTTTTTCCTCTAGATGGGTAGACGGGGGGAGGGGGGAAGGGAGAGGGGTGGGACCCACTCTTTTGTGTTTACAGATATAGACGGCCTGCATTGCTGCCCACGCTGGCAGGCACTAAATGTACTTATCGCCCTTACATTGACACTTGCCTTGCTAAATTTGTTTAACGGACTACGGCCCTATTGTCTTGTTCTTTGTGAAAACTCAATAAAAGATTTAAACCATAAAGACTGGCTGATTAAATATTAAATAATGTCATGCCTTAATTGTATTGTGAATTAATTGATGTTGTATGCAGTTAATATGGGTATACTGCTCTGTTCACACTTCAAGAAAAAATAAATATTATCAAATGTCTGTTCTTTAAAGATACTGTCTTGATTCATTAACCCTGCTGTGTGATCTCTCTGTAGTAATATGTTATTTTGCAACAGGTACTATTTCAGAAGTAATATACTGGTAAGAAAATCATCCAAAATGCACAATATTTGTTTAAGTTCGTAAAGTTCAATTGTGAGCGGAGTTTCAGTATTCAATTTATAACAGAAAGTATTGATTAAATACAGGAACACTATAAGGCAAGCTTAAGTGATACCAGAATCGCCATATATTGTTTTGTTGAATAACATTTTACTGTTTATATACAAGTAATATTCTATAGTTTTGAGACTTGAATTCTCATTATGCAACCTTTCCCTTAGTTACCTGTTCCCTGCTGCTCAGCCAATATGGATGTGATGGTGTGGAATGTTGGAGTGCTTGGTGAGGTAATGGAATGCTGGAGTGCCCGGTACGGTTGAAGGAGTGTCAGTTGGAGAATGTGGGCTTGACAGCCGGGAGGGTGCTCCTGGATGGGCTGCACTTCCTATCTACTATTTACCCTCTGAAAATCCTGTAACTAAGACTTAATATACCTACTCATGTAACCTACTCTACGACTACATATGGACCACGTTTGTTTTACAAAATATAACTGTCAAACCTAGTCCACCACTCTCCTCCTAAATACGATACTGGAGACAACACAGTTTTAATCCCGAACGTATGTTGTAATGTGGAAGCTTTGAATGATAAATCAAATCAGAAGTAACATGCTGTGCGTTCGCTATGACCAACTTTGACACAAAACAAAAAGAGCAAAGATAGGAGAGGCCTACATTTAAAGGAAATTCTCAATTAGTAAAGACACACAAGTATTTTTTGTGATTACAACTTTGATTTTGGGCAAGGATTCCCTCTGTTTAAGAAGTCAGGCAAACGGAGGCTAAATCATGTCCTAGTGTGGCCAGACTCAAACCCTAGGATATTTTCCCCACAATAGAGAAGAGTAAGCTCCAATTCAGAACCTATCCATTACCAGAGGTGTAGCAAGAGTCTACCATGTAAGACGTGTCACAATAAGCAGGAATCAATTACAACTTATATTGTTAAAATGAATTATAGTAACTCATCAGTGGAAAATGGCAAAGAAAAAAGTCATACTACTATTGTGATACCAACAAGCTTAGCAAGAAGATACTAGTGTTCCCTTGTGAGTATCAGAAGTGATGTTCTCACCCTTGGCTCCTCTCAGCACAAATCCAAACCCTTCACTGTCTTTCTTCTGTAACAGCACTGTCTTCTCTTTGATAATGTAGTCACTGAAAGAGAGAAGAATTCGAAAAGTTAGTTTAGTTCTCTACTCCCTGTCATAGGGAGACAAAGAGAGGGTTCTAATGAGAATTCACAGACTGCATCCACTGAATCCGACCAGCTTATCTAGTGTTACATCTAATGTGTACTGACTGACCTATTGGGAATTTCTTGAACAGCACTTGCATATGAAAGCTGAGAAGAGTTGAAATTTCCAAACAAATACTGGTATGTGACTGGCACTGTCAAATACATTTTGGCTTATTACAGATACTGGCCACCCAAAAAACATGTTTTTCGATCAGAAGGGTACATTAGCTGTCGAAAAAGAAAGCACTGGATTCTTGCCACCACACAAATGATGTTTCCCTCATTATGCTGTCTTTCTCTCGCTCTCTCTTCAGAAGATGACTTTCTGGGTTCTTGCACTCCATTTTCAGTCCCACTGTACCTAGTTTTCCACATCAGTTAGGTGTCACAGTCACCAGATACAAAACATTACAGTTAATATCACACTGCTCTCAAATATTTCTTCAACGTTTTATCTGCACATTTCAACTGTCACTTTGTCATCAACTGTCACATGTTCCCAAACACTGCTGCATATTCCTGTATACTTGTTTTAATTAAAGGTAATTTGAGCATATCGTTTAAGTCTGTTGCACATTACATTAAAATACATATGCTCTGCATCATAAAGCATGATCAATCAGAAGTAAAATACTTAAATATTAACGAAGGCTGCCATTCTTTGTTAAATGTATACTTTTTTTACACTAAACAACAACCAGAAGTATAAACATCCCCTAACCAGTGGCATCAAACAACTGAGAATAATTTTCATTACATTGTTACATATAGCACTGGAAGATCTCTGGTATGTTGACTTAACTTTAATGGGACCTACAAAAATGACAGATGTCATTCTGCACTGTCTAGCTACCTAGAAGGTACCTGTCAGAATTAGGCTGCAAATGAACATCAATGATCATATCTGACTATTCTGAATTCCGTGCTTCCTTCGGGAAAAATAAGAAATATACTGTCTCATATTCCATACAAAGAACTTATATTACTATAACTCAAGCAGTAAGAACCTCACGACATTGCAGCTGAACCACAACACTGAAAAAGAAGTTGCATTTAGCAGCACTGTAATAAGTGATCCCAATGTTGCAATCATACAATTCAGAACAATTAACTGCACACAAAAACTCCAGACTGTCGAAAGCAGTGTAATCAGTTCTCAAAGAAAGTTGCTGAAGATAATTCTATGTCAGGACCGGAGGTGAGGATTATGCTATTCTTTCTTCACTTTTTTGAATAGCAGCCATTTTAAGTCAAGTAAAAAACAAACTACTATTCCCATGAAACATAGGGAATAAACAGTTAAAACAAAAGAGTATCCACAGATAGAGCGTCCCTTCGTCTGCACCAATCACAGATACCCAAGGTGCTGTTAGTCCTCTGTCCCTGTCTACTCTAACTCTTTCTACGCTGCTTGCAGCCAAGCTAAGTCTACTTTTTGTTCTGTCCTATGCTTCATTGATTGTTTAGTTTATGAACGATATTGGGCTTAACAGCGGTAAGCCGATGATTTAATTCAGCGTGCTGCGTTGTAGGGGTTAATTTAATTGTTTTCCCCGTTGTGATTCATTTCCTGTGCCGTTTCCCTCACAGCTTGTTTGTGTGTGGCGCGCGCCCCACCGTTCCACTTCATGGACACGCGCCCGCCTCAATCTTGTCAATGGTTTGTGCGTTTCTGTAGAATTTTCCCTGACAGGTTTCCTTTTAGTGTGATTAGCGAGTTTGCAGCTACTCTGCAGTTCGCACTCAACCGTGGGAGCGTCTGAGCTCCCTAGCAGCCGCGTATTCAGGTGCCGGATTGCGGTGACTTCGTCTCGCTGCTAGAGGGCCCCCGATAATGCGCCCGCCCGAGGCGTGTGTGCCGGATTCCGCGCAGTCATTGCACTTCAGAATCCCGAACCGCATCGTCGCATGAGCCTGGTCTTTTGCCTGCTGTACACCCCTGACCCGGGTATGTCATTGTTTGTCATTAGGCACGTTTCCTTTATCAGCGCTTACGCCCTCTTGAACGCCCGAGCCTCGATCTGTACCTGCCTTTAGGCAGCTGGTGGCAGTTTTTCCCTGCCCTGGGGGTCAGTATATTTTAGGCCAATTAAAGCTCTGCAAGATAAATAAGAGAGTCAGTATTGCAGACAGAGTCTGCTGGGACCCTTAATTAGCTGGCCGCTCTTAAATACTTTGGCACCAGGGCTGTTGGATCCCGGGCTTCATGCCCTAATTATTGCAAGCACTGCCCGCCCATACTACAGGTTGACCCCCAGGCCCCTTAACCTGAGATATACAACCTCTCCATAACTCCTTATCTGATATATCACTATCCATTTATAATTACTTACCTGGTGTACCACTAACTCTAAAGTCATGGAGACTTACCAGGATGACGTCTATCAAGACGACCAGTGGGAGGAGGACCCACTTACTGCCTTCCAATGGGACGACAATTTTTATGATGCTGTGGATGCATCCATTCACAAGGCGGTGGAACAGGCCATGACATCGCTTGAAGAAAGGTTGTCCCGCAAAATCGACCAGGACTGCGACAGGCTGGCCAAGGCCACCCAGGCCTTACCGACTGCCCCTCCCCCCAGCGATCCTCTAGCGGACCATCAGTCTCCACCAGCCAAGCGAGCTAGGGACGCTGAGGTGGATGCAGATGCATTTGACCGCCTTAAACAGGGTTTCCTGGCCAGCACCACTCCACCTGCGAATCCTGCTTCCACTGGGGATGGGGACCACAGAGATGTGGACGATGCCGCTGGGCCGTCACACCCTTGGCGTCCTTCCTGCCCAACTCCTTCCTCGGAAGGGCAGAATATATGTGCGGATATGTTGGACCCGGACGATATCCTCCACCCGAGGTCCTCCGACTGGGCTCTATCGGACAAGGTTGCACAATACGTTGCCAGTCGGATCCACCGCCCGCTTGAAGCCAAGGCCCGCAACTGCCTTAGGGCAGAGTGCCCCCGCCGCTCCCCCGATGGGAAAGTAGCCGCCACACCCGACACTGACCACAGATTGGCCACTTTCCTCCAGAAGTTTGTCAAGGACCCTAAGAAGGGCATTGACAGGTCCTGGCGGGCTTGCCAAGACAAACTGCTGGACGCCTTGGGCCCAATCACCAAAATTTTGGACATGGCAGAGGAGGCCAAAGTGTCAGGGTCACTAATTTCTCCGGACCACCTTTCCTCTGGGGACCAACGCTTAGTGGTGTTTCCTGGAAACACCAACTGTGCAAAATCCACAGAGCGGCGCAGGTCCCTGCTGATCAAGGTCGACACCAAATTGGGGGACCAGGCTGACTCAGAGGCGGGTCCCATTGCGCAGGGTGGCCTATTAGGCGAACCTTTTATCAAAGAGTTAGGGAGGTTTGAAACACCTTTACCGCCCTGGACAAAGCGGGTTTTCCGAGGGTGAAACACCTTCCTAATGGAGGACGGGTCGCTCGTCCGGCCGCCCTAACCAACACAGTGGACAGGGCTCCCAACAAAGGCAGTATCAAGACCAGGCCCGATTTGGCAACTTTTACCCCTCCCGAGGACGGCGAGGCATGCAAAGAGGAGGCAGCGGCGGTAGAACCTCCAGCTCTTCTGGTGAGTTTTCTCCCTTCTTCCCTTCTAAAAGTGGGGGGCTGTCTGGCGCATTTTTTCCCGACTTGGACTACCATCACAGTCTATTCTGGACAAGGGAGCAATAGCAGAAACCCTGCCACACCCCAGAGGCTTCCTCAGCAACCTCTTCCTGGAGGACAAAATGGATGGGGGACAACGGCCTGTCATCAACTTACGCGAGTTCAACGAGTGGTTGGTCTAGCGCAACTTCAACATGGAGGGCATCCTTCAGCTTTGCGACATTCTTCGTCCCAATGATTGGATGGGGCTCCTCGATCTCAAGGACGCCTACCTTGCGATCCCTATCTTCCCGCCCCATCGGCGGTTTCTGCAATTTCCCTGGCGGAACAGAGCTTACGAGTTCACCACTCTCCCTTTCGGCCTGTCCTCTGCCCCTTGGTGCTTCACCAAGGTCCTTTGGCCGGTCATCGAACGCCTACGGGCATCGGGCATGAGGCTCATCGTCTATCTAGACGACATTCTTCTGATGGCTCAGGACCCCAGAACACTCTCTCGTCACCTCCAGACAGCTATCAACATCCTTCAGAGCCTCAGGTTTGTGATCAAAGAGGCCAAGTCCACTCTGGTTCCATCTCAGAAAGTGTTGTTTCTCGGTTTTTCGATAGACTCCGTGGAGACCTTCCTCAGCCTTCCCTCTCGCAAAATGACAAAAATCTGTCAAGAGTTTCAGAGATCTCTAGCCCAGACTCAGATCTCCCTCAGGCAACTAGCTTTCATTGTAGGTCTACTCTCAGTCTCCATTCAGGCTATATTTGCGGGTCCGTACCACTACAGAGCCCTCCAGCGCCTCAAGGCTACACACCAAAGCAAAGGCCTCTCTTACTCTCACAAAGTGAGTCTGTCAACGGACGCCAGGGAGGAGCTCTAGTGTTGGCTCTCCAACATGGAAGCCTGGAATGGACGAGCCATTCTCGGTTCCACACGAGATATCATTATCGAATCCAAAGTGAGCAGATCTGGCTGGGGCGCGAGGTGTGGCGACTTCACCACGGGAGGTGTGTGGTCTCCGCAGGTACAACAGTTACACATCAACTGTCTGGAGCTTTTAGAGGGTTGATTCGCAATTCAGTGCGAGACCAAGGACTCGATCCGGTCCTGCATCCTCTTCAAGATGGACAACATCTCGGCGGTCTGATATATCAACCATCTTGGAGGCACGCGCTCGCGGGTCCTCTCGGACCTCACGGCAAACTTTTGGTAGTAATCCCTGGACCATCCGATCTCTGTAACAGCGGAGTATCTTCCCGGCCAGGACAACCAGGTGGAAGACTTCCAATCTCGTCATTTCCACGACGTGAGTCTCTGGAAGATACACCTGGGGGTGTTTGCAGATCTCCATAGCGACTGGGTTTCCTTTTCGGTGGACCTCTTTGCCTCCCACCTGGATCACCAGCCCCCAAGGTTCTTCAGCTGAAGACCAGACCCCTTTACAGAGAGGACGGACGCGTTCCTGCAGAACTGGCAGGAGGAAGCAGGCTATGTCTTTCCCTCGTTTGTCATGATAACACGGGTCTCAGCCCAGGTTCGGCATCAAAGAGCGAATGTGGTGCTCATCTTGCCGATTTGGAGATCGCAAGTCTGGTTTCCGGTTCTACTGGCACTTTCTTGGGATTCTCTAATTCCACTCCCCCGCTTTCCAACTCTCCTCCTCGACCCGGACGGGATTTCTCACCCATTGACAGAGTAGGGATCTCTCAATCTGATGGCATGGCAGATTACAGGAGATGATGGAAGTCCCAGGCCTTTCGGGAGCAGCTGAGAGATTTATTTCCAAGGCCTGGGCCGACAGCAGAGTCAAACGATACTGCTCCACCTGGAGAAGGTGGTATCGTTGGTGTGTGCGACGGAGTAGCAATCCCGTGGCAGCGGATGTGACCTCCATCTTAAATTTTTTGGCCGCCCTGGCGGATGAGGGCCTGGCTTCTAGGACCATTAACACCTTCCGTTCTGCCAACTCTGATGGGCACACCATGGTGGATGGCTCCCCCATCAGGGAGCGTCCTTTAGTCTGTTGCCTTCTTCAAGGCATCCGCCTTTCTTTGCCTCCAGAACCTCGATATTCCCAGCTATTGGATATCAATCAGGTTTTGAACTTGTTTCTGTCCTGGCAGCCCAACAAATTCCTCTTTAGGAAGGAACTTTCTGTGAAGTTAGCCATGCTGCTTCATCTAGTCTCTTGCAGACGGGTTTCGGATATCAGAGCCCTGGATGTGTCTGGTAGGATTTTCTCCCCTACAGGGGTTACTTTTACTATCCGTAGACGCACCAAAGGCGGGACAAAATCCATCTCCTATCCTGATTTCCGGATTCCCCGAAATTATGTGTGGTATCCTGCCTCAAGGCATATGAGGAGATGACAGAGGAGTTTAGACCTCCTGGGGAACGTCAGTTGCTCATTGCATTCAAAAAGCCCCACAAGGCTGTGTCCTCCCCTATGATTGCCCGTTGGGTTAGGTGAGTGATGCAGGAAGCTGTTATTGACTTACGCGCATTTGGAACACATTCTACTTGAAGGTCAATGGCCTCAAAAGCATTTACCCTGGGAGCTTGTCTGGAAGACATTCTGAATACAGCGGACTGGTCTTCAGACTCTACCTTTAAGTGTTTTTTAGTTTAAACCGGTTATTGATATGGCTCACTTGGTTGTGAGCAAGCTTTAAACAAGCATACTCCTCGCGTCCGGTCCTGACATAGAATGAAGAATTTCCTAGCTAACGTAACGGAAAGTTTCAATTCTATTAAGGACTCGGAGTTGAGGATTATCCCACGCATGGTACAAGTTACTTGACTGCATTCCCCCCCTCGTATTGGAGTAAGTAAATGTTTTCAGTGCTTTGTTTTGAGCTATTGCCAAGTTTTCTTGTGACTGTCCTTGCAAAACTTTTCCCACAGGGTTAAACCTTAACCACTACTATCTCTTACGCTATTATTTTGATCCTTGCAGGTGATTCCAGCAAACAAGTTTCTTGATGCGTCTTTATTGGCTGACCGCATGACGAAAGAGGAAGAGTAGACAGGGACAGAGGACTACCAGCACCTTGGGATCTGTGATTGGTGCAGACGAAGGGACGCTATATCTGTGGACACTCGATTAGTTTAACTGTTTCTTCCCTATGGTTTTTTATTTTAAACTTTATTTTCCGTTTTCTTCTTACAAAGGAAAAACATATATACAGTTGTACATCATTCTGTGGCTATAGATTGTCACATCATTCCAAGACAGCGTCATAATCTTTACACAAACATATTCAACAGGTCACCAAGTGAAAGGATCAATTGCAATAGTAACTGTTCATCATGTAAGGGTCCCACTTAAACTACCTCCCATACTTGTATATCTGTAAAATAAAAAAAATACAAAAAAACCATCAACCACAGCGTTCCACTTTCCAGAAATTAACACGTATCGCAGCAAAATTTACTAACTTGTATACATAATATATCTGACATATGTGAATGCAGGATCACCCAACCGTTTCTTCCCGATGTTTCATGGGAATAGTAGTTTTTACTTGACTTTAACCCCTTCGACGCTCATGACGAGCCCAGCTCGTCATGGAGTTTCCATTGGTTTCAATGGAAATTACATGGCAGAACATCAGGTACCCTTAGCATCCAAGTGGTTAAATGGCTGCTATTCAATAAAGCGAAGAAAGAATAGCATAATCCTTGCCTCCGAGTCCTTAATAGAATTGAAACTTTCCGTTACGTTAGCTAGGAAATTTTTCATTCTTCTTTAGTATTCAGAAGTATTGAGATTCTGAGTCACCTTTAGCACTAAACATTGCAAACCTATTAAAAGACTGAGCCACCATTTTAAAGGACTGTTGGCCTGGTAAAATGCATCAGATATGGAGATTCACAGTACTGTAAAGTCATATCAGCTGTCTAATACTATTACAATTTAATCTGAGTGAGAATCAGGCTTTTAACTATTTTGCTATAAAGGATTTCTTGTCTCGTAAGGCTGGTGGGTTGGTGGGATTTGCAAAAATCGACCTCATCGATAAGTTACGGGCCCCGCTTTACCTCGTATTTGGTATATTCAGTACTGAATAGCAGAATGTCTGACGATTTGGCCAAAATAGATAATAAATGGCAGCAGAAATTTGATGTCCCTTGCAACACGTTTCGTTTTGCTCTAAGCTTCTCTCAGAGCGATTTGTTGGCAGCCAAACTACAGGCACAATTCTATAAGACTGGCTTCTTCCTGTATATCACACCCAGTAAAATTGCTGAATGGGGAACAGGTCCTAGATGCTCAGAGTTTAGTGCACACTCAGTTCACATGTTTGCTACCTGTTTGAAATTAGAATTACTACTTGATAAAATACAACAGTTTATAAGTAGGAATCTGTTGCAGGAAATCCAGATAACCCCAGCTACTGTTCTGCTAGGAGTGCAAGATGAGCCTAATAGAAAGAAAGGGGAGCGATAATATTTGTAGCCATGACTATACTTAGCATCTGCATAGCCTCTTCTTGAATAGACCCAAATGCTCCTTTGAGAAGGCCATCTACCCCAAGAAAGGCGTTCGGGCAAGAAAAAAAGGAACCATTAATCACGTGGCTTAGTCAGAAAGATAACTAAGGTTTCTGTAATCTGTATTGTATGTTGAAATGTCAGTTTCTGTACAAAACCTCAACCTTACCAGTGAATAGTTATCTATAAATTTGTCTCTTCTTTTTTTTGTCATTATCTCTGCAATGTTTGCACAAGGATTGTACAAAGGTGTTACGTATTTGCTATATTAAGTCTACCTTCGGCGGAATTAGTACTTATACCTGTGGACTCAAGCTCATTTAATGGTATTGATTATTGTACAAAGAAAATTGCTTTTTTATTTACTCCTACTGTTGGCAAAATCTATTGTATTTATTTCCATGCTGTGGGGTTGGGGTTGTAATGAATTACTCAACTTTGATCTTGATCTTTGATTGCAGGTTTATAAAATTTTTAAAAAACAATACTAATTGTAAAACATTACTTGGACTACAAATTTATTCTGTCTGTATTTACTGAGTTACAGTAATAATTCCCCTAATAACACCAGGAAATCAGTCTCTAATTAAGTGAAAAATACTTAAATCAAATTTAGGAATAACTATAAATATAACTCAATAATATAGAAATAGAAATAAACAAGGAAAGCTAGACCTCAGATGGGGTTATTATCATTTATATTTCAATTAATGTTAGGGTGTGAATTAATTTATTTTAATCGTTTAAATGTAATGTATTATAAGATTAGGTTTGGCACTGTTTTTACTCATTTTTGTTTTTGAGAAGTGCTGCATACCATCATACAACAGGCTCTTTGAAAGTTTGAGGATCATACAAAGATAACACATGCTGCTTGGAGTGCAGGTGTAAGTAAGTCAATCAACCACTTCCCAGTTATGTATTTGGAGACTTGCTGAATTTGAGAAAGTCTTTCAAGTTGCACGGAAATCAGAAGCTTCAAAAGTGGCAGGTATGAAGCTGAGTAACACTCCCCCAAATTCCTTGTGGCAGTAGGGAGACTGATTGTGGCTTATAACTGGTGGGCCACACGTGCCTTGTTGGAGAGTAAGCGATGAATATACTTGGTAGATGGTCTAGTAAGCAGCTTTGAATGGCCTTTATGAAAGAAGGTAAGAGTTTTGAAAGTGCCCTTTCTTTATAAATGAGCCGTTGGAGGAATTTCAGGTTAGTGGTAGTGTGATTGTGACATCTTAGGCAAATAAGAGATGATCGGCCTGACTGTGGACTTCATGACGTTTTGTAAGTAATTTCTTTGTGAGGTTAGTGACAGGCTTTTCAAGTAATCGAGGCGGTTCACAACCATGAGAGCAATTTTCTGACCAAAGTGTAGAAACAGTTGCACTCATCAAAACAAAACTATAATAAAGGTTACAACAAAATTACTTATCTATAAAAAATGTCGAATGATTCAATATGAAAGAACATTAATATTAATGTATTAAATAAAATCAATTTTATTTAATTTAGTAATGGGGTTAATTTTAGAATACAGCAACTTTAATGAACAAGTTCGACACAGTCCATCACATATTGTTGATGGACCGATAAGACAAGTTAGGGATCAAAAACAACACGTGGAAGCTCCTCAAATCATTTCTCACTGACAGAAGTCAAACAGTGACATTAGATGGATTTGAAGCTAAATCTTTCTCCCTACCGTGTGGTGTACCGCAGGGTTCATCATTGAGTCCAACGTACTTCAATGTTTACGTGTCATCTCTAGAGCCCCTAATTCAGAGCTTTGGGTTTACACTAACGTCCTACGCTGATGACACCCAAATTGTTGTGACACTACTTCCAGAGAACTTACAGGAAACCGCAACAAGACTGCAGGAATGTATGAAAGCTGTGGGAAACTGGATGTTCCAGAACTGTCTGAAGCTTAAGTCCGGTAAAACGGAAGTTGTTCTCTTTGGAAATAACCCCACTTTTTGAACCCCTAGTTGTTGGCCAGATGAGTAGGGACCTTTACCTGTGCCAATTAAAAAGGTCAAGAACCTAGGAATCTTGATTGATGATAAATTGAGCTTTAGGGATCAAATCAACCATGTTGCCTCCACTACCTCGTACATTCTTAAATCCAGCAAAATAAATAATGCCCCTGTTGCCGAAGGAAGCACAACAAACGGTAGTCTCTGCCCTTATAATGTCTAAACTAGACTATTGTAAAAGTCTCTATCTTACGGTCCATAAAGGGTCGATGAATAAGCTACAGATGCTGCAAAATGCGGCAGGCAGACTTATAACAGCTACACCTAAATACAAATCTATCTCAGCCAAAATAAAACAACTTCACTGGCTTACAATCAGTAAATGTACTTAATTTAAGTCCCTGTGCCTTGTATTTAAAGCTCTTCATGGCATTGGACCAGAAATTTTACAACAACGCTTTACTTGGTATATGCCTAAAAGAGTACTACGGTCAGCAAACCAAAAACTTATCAGCATTCCTCGGGTGAAAAAAGCTTACTAGGGCGGTAGGAGTTTCATGATCAATGCGGCTAAGTCATCCACCGCTAAGCATCAGAAATATACCTAACCTCTTGCCTTTTAGAAAGGCATTAAAAACATAGCTGTTCTCTATTTAACGGGATGTCTCTGCTTCCAGCTCACAGTAGGTCTTCTCACAGCGCCAGGACACCTCCGGGTATCAGTCTGCGCTCTATAAATACAAATAACATTAACAAGTTACTTACCTTCGGTAATGATGTATCTGTAAGAAACATTAGTTAGTGATAGATTCCTTACCTTAGAATTACCCTCAGGTGTCAGACTGGATCCGGAAAGTTTTCGTTAGCAGTATCCCTGCGCGTCGGTAGGCGTCGGAGTGCGGCTCCGCGTGCGTCGTTGGCATTGTAGTCGCCTAGATGGCGTCGTTGGAGCTACTTAGACGTGCCCACGCGCGCTGACGTCAGTTCTGTACACGACTTTCCATGCCAGGAGCACAGAGAAAATACTGACCACTGGTGCATTGAAACTAGGGCCCTGAAAGGGACAGCCTTAACCCTAGAAATCCGTTTGCAGAACGGGGAGGATGGGTGGGGCGGTAAGGAATCTATAACTAACTAATGTTTCTTACAGATATATTGTTACCGAAAGTAAGTAACTTGTTCATCTGAAAGAAACACGTTACTGATAGATTCCTTACCTTAGAATATGTACCCCAGCAATACCAACCCCAGTGGTGGGTCTGCGAGCCAAGATCACGCCAGAAAGTTACGGAGAACAGAACGGCCAAAGAAGCCGTTTCTCCGGACTTGACTGTCCAGGCAATAATGCTTAGTAATTGTGTGCAGCGAGGCACACGTGACTGCCTGACAGATGTCTTGCAGTGGGACACCCTGTCCCAATGCAGTAGTAGCTGCTGTCGCCCTGGTAGAATGGGCGCTCAACTCCACCGGAGGTTCCTTTTTAGCCAGAAAATAACAGGCCTTCATACACAAGACAACCTAGCAGGAGATAGTCCTCTTGTGTACAGCCCAACTTTTCTTGCCGTCTATGTAGCCAACAAAGAGCTGGTCATCCACCTGGAACTGTTGTGTGCAATTCAGGTAGAATGAGAGCGCACGTTTTGGGTCCAGACGGTGGAGCCTCTCTTCCCCTCTGGAAGGGTGCGGAGTCGGAAAGAAAGTGGGCAAGGTGATAGTTTGCCCGATGTGGAAGGCAGTGACAACCTTTGGCAAGAAGGAAGGACAAGTGCGGAGCCCATGCTTATCCGGATGGCCCGACAGAAAGGGAGGCTTACAGGAAAGAGTCTGGACCTCACTCACGCGCCTAGCGGAGGTGTTGGCAGCCAGGAAAGCAGTCTTCAAAGTCAATAAACGAAGAGGACAGTTGTGAAGTGGCTCAAAAGGAGCACACATCAAATAAGTAAGAACTAGATTCAAGTCCCACTGTGGCATAACAAATGGAAAAGGAGGGAAAAGGTGTCTAATGCCTTTGAGAAATCTATTTACAGCAGGGGACTTGAAAAGAGATTGCTGAGCAGGGAGCGTGAGAAAGGCTGAAGCCACAGAAAGGTAGCCCATAATAGTGCCCAAAGTAGAGCCCTGCTGGGCCAGAGAAAGAAGGAACATAAGTACTTGTGAAAGAGGGGCAGAGAGGGGATCCACAGCCTTTGCTGTGCACTATGCCAAAAATTTGTTCCACCTACAGGTGTATACCAATTTAGTGGAGGGACGCCTGGCTGCCAGAATGATATCATAGACTTCAGGAGGCAAGTCAAAAGGAATCAACTGTCGCCGCTCAATCTCCACGCAAGCAGGTGGAGGCTGGACAGGTTCAGGTGGAGGACCATCCTCTGCTGCTGCGACAGAAGATCCTCCCTAAGAGGCAGTCGGATCGGGGGATCTATGCTCATACTGAGTAGCTCGGGATACCAAACTATTTGAGCCCAATCCGGGGCCACAAGAATAACTTGGGCCCGGTCGCGCCTGATCTTCTTCAGCATTCTGGGTAGTAGTGGTATAGGCGGAAAGGCTTACAATACAAGAAAAGCATTGCAGAGCGAGTGCCGCCTTGGAAATTCAAACGCGCAGATGAGTTTACATTGCGTGTTCTCTTTGGTGGCGAATAGATCTAACCAAGACTCTCCCTACTGTTGAAAGAGACCTTGCGCCACCTCCGAGTGCAGACTCCATTCTTGATCCATCATGCACCTGCGGCTGGGTTCGTCCGCACCGGTGTTTAAGGAACCTGCCAAGTGTTGAACCGTCAAGGAAATGCCTTGACGTTCCAGCCATATCCAGAGTCGCAGAGCCTCCTGACATAGGGTCCACGACCCCACCCCGCCCTGCTTGTTGCAATACCACATGGAGGTGGTGTTTGTCTGTGAACACCTGCACTACTCTCCCCTTGACAGAGGGAAGGAATGCCTTCAGTCCAAGCAGGATCGCCAGAAACTCCAGAAAGTTGATTTAGTGCCTGAACTCTACCGGAGACCAGAGGCCTCTGATCTCCGCCTCTCCCAAATGGCCGCCCCATCCCAGGAGGGACGCATTCGTCACCACTGTGTGCTGCGGTTGGGGAAGGGAGACGTATCTGCCGCTGACCCAATGTTGGTTTGTGAGCCACCACTGCAACAGCTGTGCAGTGCCCTCCGAGATCTGGACGTACTCGGACAGGTCCCCTTGATGCTGTGCCCACTGGAACTTCAGGTCCCAATGCAGAGCCTGCATTGCCATCTGGCATGATTGGTCAGCAGGATGCAGGAGGCGATGAGGCCCAACAGCCTCAAGGTCATCCTGACTGAAACCCAGGACAAGGGCAGAAAGATCAGAAACGTACCCCGACTCTCCTGGACTCGCTGTTTGGGAGGATAGACCCAAAACTGCGCCATGTCCAGAACCGCTGCGATAAAGAGGAGCTTCTGAGAGGGAAGCAGGTGTGACTTCGGCAGGGTGATGGAGAACCCCAGCACATGCAAGAGGTCGGCCGTAGTCTGGAGTTGGGAGACGACTGACTGGGACGAGCCTGCCTTCAAGAGCCAGTCGTCGAGATTGGGGAAGACCGAAACCACTGATCTGCGCAGATGGGCTGCGACCACCGCCATCCCTTTCGTGAACACCCAAGGGCGGCTGGTAAGGCCGAAAGAGAGCATGGTGAACTGAAAGTGCTTGTGGCCTACCATGAACTGCAGGACGGGGATATGAAAATAGGCTTCCAGCAAGTCCAACGCTACCATCCATTCTAGCAGGTTTAGGGCAGACAAGACCTAAGCAAGTGTGAGCATCTTTAACTTCTCCTTCTGGAGGAAGCGATTGATGTTCCAAAGGTCCAAGATAGGACGCAGGCCCTTGTCCTTCTTTGGAACGAGAAAATAGTGGGAATAACAACCATGCCCTACTTCTGGCGTCGGAACACGCTTGATGGCCCCCTTGGCCAAGAGGGCCGCAACTTCCTGTTGGAGAAGTACCAAGTGATCACCCGACATGCGTTGGTACTGAGGTGGCATGGCTGGAGGGGTAGTCTCGAAGGGGAGGGAGTCGCCCCTTCGGACTATCTGCAAAACCCACCTGTCCAAGGTGACGGGCACCAGTGGGGGAGGTATGGCGAATCCTGCCACCCACGGGCGTTTGGTGAGCCTGTAACACCGGACTTGGAATGTTTGGAGGCAGTGGCGGCAGGGGAAGTGGTGGACTGACCCGCCTGCTGGCCCCGTGACCCACCTTGGCGGGTCCCACGTCTACGGCTGTGCTGAGACTGTTGCTGCTCAGGCCTGTGGCTCTGAAACAAACGTGTTTGGGCGCCCCTTCCTTGGCCACGAAAGGAGCGTAAAGCAGAAGCAGAAGGAGTGCGCCTGGCCAAAACCCCTAAGGACTTGGCCGTAGCCCGCGAGTCCTTAAAACGTTCCAACGCACTGTCTGCCTTGTCGCCAAAAAGGCGAGTGCCATCAAAGGGCATGTCCATCAGAGTGTTCTGGACATCCCCGGAAAAGCCAGTTGTCCTCAGCCAGGCGTGGCGGCGTAGAGACACTGTCGTGGAAATTGCCCTGCCCAGCGAGTCGGTGGTGTCAAGAATACAACGAATTGTGAACTTGGCTGCCTCTCTCCCCTCAACAATAGCTTGGGAGAGCACCGTCTGGGCCTCCTGCAGACACCGAGGGCCCGATTCACAGTACTAACTTAAGACAAA
Source organism: Lissotriton helveticus (assembly GCF_964261635.1). Taxonomy (NCBI): domain Eukaryota; kingdom Metazoa; phylum Chordata; class Amphibia; order Caudata; family Salamandridae; genus Lissotriton; species Lissotriton helveticus. The sequence goes on along the minus strand of NC_136068.1, from coordinate 1,620,283,881 downwards.
ATCCTAAACTTACTACCATTTTGTTATTCACAGAAGTTAGGAGTCCTAACTTTAGCACTTCTAAATGCCTTTTGTGAATACCGAGAGTCTTAAAGTTAGAATTTTTCTCAGTTTAGGAGTAGTAAAGTTAGGACTCCTAACTTTAGGACTCCTAAATGCCTTCTGTGAATACCGAAAGTCTTAAAGTTGAGATTTTTCTCAGTTTAGGAGCAGTAAAGTTAGGACTCCTAACTTTAGGACTTCCTATTGCCTTCTGTGAATACCGAAAGTCTTAAATTTAGGCTTTTTCTCAGTTTAGTAGTCCTAAAGTTAGGAGTCCTAAATTTACACTTTTGCATGGCATCCTATAACATCGAACACAACACATGCACAACAACCCACACACACATACAAACATGCACAATGCATGGAATGTTGTGTTCAGGACTCCAGATTCATCACGAGCAGCAGAACTTCACATGACTGAGCTTCTAAGTGTGTATTCACGCCTCACAGGTACAGGCCTACCACTGTAATTCAGCAATCATTGTACATGGCCATTTCCGCACTCGAGGCATGAACCCAGTAAACTCACGATAGGGGCTGGATGCTTGGTGTACCCCTCCCGGTTCAGGACCGGGTCCAGAACCTATTATTATCAAAAGATTGTTACTTAGACAATTTACACACATGGGATTCGTGTGTGTCATGGCAAAAGTCAGAAATCTAGGATCACAGGAATGCAGGTCGGGCATGCAGAGCTGGCAGGGCACACGGGCAGTCATGCAAATGACACTTTTGTCCTAACAATGCCATTTTTTTTAAACTTAATGAGTGCATTTGATTAGTATACCTTTTTCACTGGGTTGAATTTTATGTGCTTTAAAAGTAGTCAAACAAAAACAATAGGAAAATACTGTTAACACCTATTTACCCTGTACAGCAGTTTAAAACCCTACATTTTGCCACTAAGATCCATGAACATACGAAGGTCAGAGCCACACAGCCTGCTTAAGCTGTACAAGGGCTAATGGAAGAGATGCAGCTGACCCTGTGTTTTCTAGAACTCCAAACGAAAACAGTGCTACAGATAACAGTTGTTTTTGTCCCTGAATTTTAGGAAGTAAAATGAGCAGGGAAAAAATTTAATCGTTTCACTGCATCTTCTCACCACGACAGGCTTCTTAAGCCCCTTCTTGCATGGCGTTTGCATTTTCTAAAAAACTGAAATCCACTAGCAAGGGAGTCATGAAAAGGTGCTCCCTCTCTCTGATTGCAGAGCTCAGCCTCTCCTGTGTCGTCATCATCTCTATATTCATGCTTCGGTTTCTAACAGTGTAATATACTTATACGGGGTTTCAACCAGCCCCCACCCAATTCATCCATTTCTTATTGTGTCATGGTTCACATTTTTGCCTACTCAGTGCACATGGCTGTCAAGGTTTCAGATTGCTACGTATGGCATTTTCATAATTTTAGTGTCATTATGAGTAGCATTCCAACGACTGTGACAGTTTCTCTCGAGTAAAATTAAGCAATGAAGACAAGAAAAAAATATCAGAAATTACACCCATTTGAGCAACGAGAAACTCCAAGGGCCCCTGACAGACATTCAATCATGAAGCCCAGTGACAATACCCGACTATCACAATTTCAGGGATAGGTGCATAGTTAGGCTGGCAAAAATGCACAGGTTAAGAAACAGTCACACAGAAGAGCTTATATACAACAAGAAGGAATTATATACTTTTATAGTGTGCGAATCAGTGCCAGCATTATAAGTACAGTCGTATACAATATGCACACTTGTATAAAAGGTCAATTTGTATGCCAGCTTTTGTGTGGAATGTTGAATGGAAGCTATTATGCAAAGGATCTATGGCCTGTCGCCCTAAATGCTTTACAATTAATCACCTCTACTCATCCACTTTGCCTATGTTTACTTACATGCACACTGAAACTCAAAGGTTGTGTGCCCTTTAAATATGTTTTACCAAATTCATGAAATGTTGTATTCCTACGCTATTTCCATCGCTTTGTAAAGTATCACAAATATTGCACTATAGTAGTGTCAACTCAATTATTAGATTTAACCCACTTAACAAAAGTATTATTTTGAGCCACACAAGTGATGCATGCGAAAATACACAGGAATGAACACACAGCTCATACATTCAGCTTAGCAGCTCGCAGGAGCCTGCGGCTGCTCTATAATAGAGAGAAGGTAATTGGAGAAAATGGCGCCTGCATGACTAAAGCTGGGAGAAGTGACTGATTTACATGCACTCACATGAAGTAGACATTTTTTGCCCCCACGTGCAGGCACGTTATGCAAATGGGCCGTGTAACATGTTAAAGATTGTGTGCTCCATCGATTAATACTTTGTTTTTCTCCTGAGTGCCAGAGTCGGACTGGCCTATGACAGTGCCAGAAGGACATTGGAGCGCATGCTATTTGACAGATTCCTTACTACACAAAAAGCGCAAGTGGTGCAAATGGATGTGCCATGTTGACTTTGCCCTGATGTAAAGTTTGCACAATACATTCCTCGTTAACCTAAAAAAAACTCATGTCGGTTAAATGCCAACCTTACGTGTAATAGAGACATTATTCATAGTTCCTTCAGCCAGGCGTTTTTTGGGGGTAAATTAAATCATATACACTGTGGGACCTAAGGAACACTAGCCTCGATCCAATCTGTACACTCGCGCCTCACCTCCCCTCAACTGATACTTGAGTTTGTTATATAACTCTTTTCTATAATTTAGTGTCATTTGTTAGAGCTGTGGGGAATGCTGAGGAGACTCATTTTATGTAAAGGTATTGTGGATTTAAGTGTCAGACTGGAGACCAGGAAGCGCGTGGAATGGTAAAAGCTGATGTCAGCATGCAAATGCAATATTAAGTTAAACGTGCAATTTAAACGGAACTGTCTATTGCATTGATTGCCCCAAGGGGGCTGCACTGGCCCTCTCTTCGCTGCACAGTTAGATGTTGCGTGGGCTCGGCTGCCACTGCGTCACGCCTCTCAGTCATATCAGTCTTCCAACGGCGACAATGAGTAAAGAGGTCTGAGCAATTGTGCTACTGATCATCACGCTGGTTTCTCAGGTCTCAGGGCCAAAGGAATTCCAGTGCAGCCTTGGAGCACCGGCCCTGCCTGCTTTGTCGAGTCTGGCGGGCACACAGTGTGCTCGTCAAACATTGCTGAAAGGGCTGAAGTAATGCCAGACTGCCCCGGGGGCCCGAGCATTGCACGCGGTGCCTTGCCCGGCACCAGTGCCATGATTGCTCGGGCCTGGGGTGGCGGGTCTCTGACTCGGTTCAGGTGACCGTCACTGCGTCACCACGTGCAAGAAAGAAAGCAGAGTGAGCATGAACATCGGGTTGTTTATTACATACTAAACTTACTGCGGTCATCGTCATCGGTCGGTTACTGCTGGACTGGGGGCACTGCCTTTATTGAGAGGCCTGCTTCCGCAACTGAATAAAAGGGCCCACCTTGACGTCATGCTAACTGCTGCTGCTACTCGTCCAATGGAGTGCGTGTGTGCGGTGCGTGGTCAACCAGCCGTTGAAGGGAAAAGTTTATGCATGGCATACCCTGCCCGCCGGGGCCCCCCAACCCCATAGACTCAAATGCAGCCCAGTCAGTGGCCCGCCCATCGGCAACACAGCAACTGAAAGCAAATATTGAATGGATTTCATTATCGGGCTCGCTGCGCTGTCTCAACAGCACTGCACGTCGTCATCAACACTCTTCTTCTTCACCAAAGGACTGGAGACTCTCTCAGACTGTAACAGAGTGTACGAACAAGACTTGCATGCAGTAAGCCAGCAATTATATTTGATTTAATTTGACATGACAAATGACGTGCAGACTGCAGTGATGTTGGTTGGCAATGTAGAGTAGACCCGGACCTGATAAAAAGGTGCCGATGCTAAGCACCGGAAAGCACCGGCACAAATTAAGCACTGAATGGGGGTCTCTCGGCATCGAGACCGGAGTCGTCGACGACGTCAGGGCCGGAGCCGATGACGCAGAAGAGCGAGGACCCCCAGGCAGACCCACAGGGCCCGAAGGCATGCCCACGGGGCCTGATGGCCCAAAGACTCGTTCATGGCTGACAGGAATTCCTGCAACTGGGCCGGAGTTGACGATGGACCCGGAAAGGGCAGGTAAGCCGTCGGCAACTGCCTAGGCTCTGCCAGAGCCGTGGGGGTGGTACCACCCGCACCCTCAGTCATGTCGCGCGACAGGCTAGGGAAAGGCGAAGAGTGACGATGCTTCTTCGACTTCAAATGCTTTGCCTTACCCGACTCCGAGTGCGTAGACTTCGTCGAACAATGGTGATGGCGGCTCCGAAACCGGTCCCTCGACCTCCCTGAGGACCGGGACCTTAAACGGCACAGAGCCGACTCCGCGGCCTCCAGGACTTTCGGGGCCGCTCCTGCAAAGTTTTCAGAGCCATGGCTTGGCATTCGGAGCACGACTTGGAGTCGTGGTCGCGCCCCAGGCAATAGAGACACTCACAGTGCAGGTCCGTAGCCGGCATTGTACAGGGACAAGCCGCGCAAGACTTAAAACCGGGCATCCCTATACACCAGAAGTCGAAAACTCTGAAAAAAAACCAGGGACAAAATTCCCAAAAATAACTCAGTCAAAAAGTGACTGGGGGTACCGCTCTCTCCGGATCTGCGCCTGCTGGCGCAGGAATAGAAAGACGTGATGTCAGCGCGCATGGGCGCGTCTAAGTAGCTGCAACAACGTCATCTCGGCAACTACGACGCCAACGACGTACGCGGAGCCGCACGACGATGCCTGCTGGCGCGCAGGGGTACTGCTGACGAAAACTTTCCAGATCCAGTCTGACACCTGGGGGTAATTCTAAGGTAAGGAATCTATCATTAACGTGTTTCTTTCAGATGTATTATTACTTCAATAATGCATTTAATGTAGATTGATTAGAGTTAGGGTTAGTACGAATTACTCAGTCAGTCAACAAGCTTTATTCGAATTCAATAAAAAATTCATAAAAGCATACAAGATAAAACACATTCAAAAACAAAAAGCGATTATTTTCATAACATAGTCACAAAGGTTAAAAAGGATTCCTTATACTAATAAAATCGTTATTACAAGTCATCATAAACCGACCCCAGCAGCTATAGTACAAGGTGTGGTCATATCAATTAATTTAACAGCTTTAAAAAATAGTGTTGTTTGACTTTAAGCAATTTATGAAGACATAGTTTAAAATAAAACAGATAAACTTCAAAATGTACAAAAGGGCAAAGTGCATATTTGGTTTCTTTAGTAAGGACCATCCCCAGACTTGGTGTTAGTCGTTATCATAATCAGTTTTTAGCAAAACCGTCCGAAAATCTAATAAACAAGTCAGTGCACCTGATCTATACCAGAGAATAAAGCAAATTGATTATAGGTGGGTATTGTGTGCCAACTAGGTCCCGGGCCTCTGCTACCCATGCAGTGGTTATTTTGTACATATGATCTTACAGGGGGGAGGTATGTAGTTCTAGGGTAGAAGTCACACAGTTCCCAAGTTCCAATTGGGCCATCGCCCATTTGTGGCTGCCAACTTCGCAAGTATTTGATGACTCGGGTGTCCCTAAAGTTGACCAAAACCAGGTCTCCCGGTATATCCTTGGGGGTGGATCCTAACCACCCTACCCTTCTGACATTTAAAATTTTTCCATCTATACTGTGTGGAAGGGGTCTATTTTTCGTAAGCCAAAAAGATACCTTATTTGCCAGATCCGCTGGTCTTTCAATGTTGCTGTTAGTGAGTTCAGGCACGCCTGAGAGGATGCACACAAAAGGTGCTGCCTCCGGTGGTAGATCTATATGGTTAGCCTTTCTTTGCCTGTTGCCATAGTTGTAAGACATCCCCTCTGTCGGCGTGGGTTCTTTAGCCGACCCTTTTCTAATGGCAGAACTTTGGGCAACTGGGGGGTTTGATATGAGTAATGTTTTGGATGTTTTTGGGGCAACTGCGTAAATTTGTGCGGATTTACTTTGTGCAGAGGTGATGGAGATGTCAGTAGCGACTGATGTCTCTACTTGTTTATGTCTTACCATACTTCTTGTGAGTATCAGATTTGCCTTAATGGTTTCCTCTAAGGTTGTGAGCTTTTCCCCTATTACCTTAATTCTTTTTTCCAATGGGGATATTAAGGATTTAACCAAAAGTTCAATCTGAACCAATAAGTCAAATTGTGTAGGGGATACTGGGGAATCCAGAATTGGGTGTACCTCAGATGTTTTTGGGGTGTTGCTGGTGGGCGAGAGGGGACTTAGATACAATTTTTGTTTTTTAACTAATCTTTCAGTCTGTTTAGCACCTTTGCGCTTTCTGTTAGGACGGGGGGCCTGGGCATTTACTGACAGTTGGATAGCATCCTTAGGTCATGTTAAGGGGGGAGGTACCAAGATGGTTTACGTTTAGTTGAGATGTAATGCTAGGCTGGGGACTTGTATTGCTCATTACACATGCAGGAGCAGTTGTTTGCTCGTTTCCATTTTCAACATTGGTATATACAGTTTTACAAATCAAATTTAATTCATCTAATAAGGAAAATTTTTGGATTTGGTCTAGTAGCACCAGGGGAGATTGGATACTGGATGTGGGCTCTGCGGAAAGACTTTGTTCGACTCTCTCTATTTCGGACTCGATTGCAGATGTAGCCCTAATTAGATAGTTGTCCAATGTTCCCTTCCGTTGCCCCCCCTGAAGGAAATTATTTATATGAGGCCCTTTATCAGTCATGGTGTGATTAGCTTTCTGTATATGTATTTTGCTATGACAGATACCTATACAGGTTCTACACGTAATATAGTGGCCAAAAACGAAAAAGTAATGAGGTGGCCCTTTAGGGAATACCAAAGTGTATGTGGAGTCAGTCACTTTGATGGGTTCGTTCGTATTACCTCCCTTTTCCAGCGAGAATGAGGCGAAGATCAAATAGGGTGGCCCGTCCCCGTCCTCCTCAGGCCACAGAGGGCCCGCCCTTTGCCCGGGCTTAGCCTGGCGCGTCACGCGGGGCGGGAAAAGCTCCGCGTTGTTATGGCGCCAGCAGGCGCAGCAGGAGTGTCACGGGAGCGCCGGGGGGCCGGGGCTGCTGGGGGATGTGGTCCCTGACCCAGGAATGCCTCGATGTGCTAGCCGTTTCCCTCACAGCAGGATTACCCTGGTCGCTGGCCGTTTCCCTCACGGCAGGTAAGTGGCAAGCAAAGCGTCCCCTCTGTCCCGCTCAAGCTCCGCGTTGTTATGGCGCCAGCAGGCGCAGCAGGAGCGTCACGGGAGCGCCGGGGGGCCGGGGCTGCTGGGGGATGTGGTCCCTGACCCAGGAATGCCTCGATGTGCTGGCCGTTTCCCTCACGGCAGGATTACCCTGGACGCTGGCCGTTTCCGTCACGGCAGGTAAGTGGCAAGCAAAGCGTACGAATTACTCAATTTCATTACATTAAAGTGAAGAGTAGGGCCAATGGTTACTATAAAACTAGGAACAGGTTAACAGTTACTATTATGATAATATGTCAGGTTAGGGATGGAACAATGAAAGGGTAGCATGAAATAAAGACCATTTCAATGTATTTCAATGTTTGAGAGGAGTAATTAAAGAGTAAAAAAGAGACACAGTAAAGGAATGACAATGTTCACAAGCTTGAAGTAAGGATATGCAACCACAGATAGCAGCTGATATCTAAAAGTCCCTGCATTTCAGCCTGCTGAAACATGTCTGGTTAGTTATTAAAGGTGTTCCACTGCATTGTCAATTGCAGGACTATACCTACCACAGACATTGTGGACAAAGTAGCAGCCTCACAAGCTGAAACAATCAGCTATTGTGGTTCTAATAAATTACCAATGAATAAAAACATCTACCAAAAATATATGCAATCCTGTTCAAATTATTTGCTAAAATACAGAAGCTACCTGGTTCCTCTTGGAATACTTATTTGTTAAAAATGTTTATATAGCATCACTAAGTCAAACTAGAACACTTCGTGTGAAGCAAAGAGATACATAAGTCAACCGACAACTCAATGGAGGCGAAACGCAACTGGAACTCATCCAGATGTAAAATGATATAAGTGGGGTTTGGAGGTGAGGCAGTTATTGTGTGGCTGGAATAAGCAACATGGAATGAATCCAGAGAATAAAGGCAAGGGAAGGACAGAGGACCAACAAAACAACCCACACCTAATGCCACATGTTAGTATCAGGGTCTGGATCACCAAGGAATGTATTGAAAAGGTGAGTCTTTAGATCTTTTCAGAACAAAAGGATATTCAGTGCTGGTCTTAAACGTGGAGGAAAAGAGTTACTGGTGAAGTGGTGGAACTAGAACAGGATTGCTTTAGAGCTTGAGAGATCCAAATTGCAGCTGTTTCTCAGCTCTTAAAAATAAGAATCAAAACTAAGACTGGGTATTCCTGCCTCTGTCTTCAGGAATCCCAATGTTGCTAATCAGTGGAGAAACACAGATCCGGCTGGCTAGCTCAAAACAAATGTAAAATAAGGAGTTTTTCCACCCAGCACAAAGATACTCTTGTCTGACACCATGGGGCAGAAGGGGCTACAGGGCAGGCACGGGGGTGTTTGCCTCTGGTGTCCTGGGGTTTTGTCATACTATGGAACTGCAAATTAGGCCAAGTACACCTTTTCTGGGCTTGACTCAAGGCTACTAAGTGAGGTAGCGTTGAAGCAGATGCACATAACTCAATCATCAACTAAGAGACAGGAGTAACCCACTGTCCAACCAAATGCTTACCTCTACAGTTCTCACACCAACTGTAAAGTTGTGGTAGTAGTAATAAAAATATCACAGGCTTGAATCAAACACGTGTGCATGCTCATAATTAGGCTTAGGGGAGCATGATTCTGTTCGTACCCTGTAGGTCAGTTCATTATGCATCTTGAGCAAAAAGAGTTCCCAATCTTTTAATGTGGGCCACGGGTACATAGTCGCTTAGATGCGGTGTGGCGCACAGATTGGTAGTTCACACTTTGTTGTGCACAGCCAGTTTTCTAGCCAGATGTTGCATGATTGCAAAAAGTGGGCCTGCCTCTTGGATCTTACTACAGGGGGAATATCATCTTTTTAGGCCTCAAAAGTGGTCAAACATCTTTAGAATGTGAAGCCTCCAAGCCAATAGAGATCTGCCACTGTGGTGATGTTGTTGGGCCTCACATGACTCACAGCACAAGGGGCAGCGGCAGAACATGTCCCTCCGGGGATTGGTGTCAGTACAACGCATGTTATTACATCGCGTTCCGTTACAACGCGATTTTTACATCGCAAATACTATTACAATGCATGCCATTACAACGCATGGCATTACATAGCAGATGGTATTACAACGCATACCATTACATCGTAAGTATTGGTAAGTATATATTTTTTTTTTAAAATGTAATAAAGTTAATTAAATTAATTTAAAATAATAAAAATAATATAACATTTTTAAAACAGTAAGTAAATATTGTTATTAATTTAATTGAATTAAATAAAAATAATTTAATTAATTTAATTTATATAAAGTCGTAATACCCCTGTACCCCAAAACCCATACACTGCCCTAAAACCTAAAAACACCCCTGTACCCCAAAACCCAAACCCTATCCTAAAACCTAAAAACACCCCTGTACCCCAAAACCCAAACCCTGCCCTAAAACCTAAAAACACCCCTGTACCCCAAAACCCAAACCCTGCCCTAAAACCTAAAAACACCCCTGTACCCCAAAACCCAAACACTGCCCTAAAACCTAAAAACACCCCTGTACCCCAAAACCCAAACCCTGCCCTAAAACCTAAAAACACTCCTGTACCCCAAAACCCAAACCCTGCCCTAAAACCTAAAAACACCCCTGTACCCCAAAACCCAAACACTGCCCTAAAACCTAAAAACACCCCTGTACCCCAAAACCCAAACCCTGCCCTAAAACCTAAAAACACCCCTGTACCCCAAAACCCAAACCCTGCCCTAAAACCTAAAAACACCCCTGTACCCCAAAACCCAAACCCTGCCCTAAAACCTAAAAACACCCCTGTACCCCAAAACCCAAACCCTACCCTAAAACCTAAAAACACCCCTGTACCCCAAAACCCAAACCCTACCCTAAAACCTAAAAACACCCCTGTACCCCAAAACCCAAACACTGCCCTAAAACCTAAAAACACCCCTGTACCCCAAAACCCAAACACTGCCCTAAAACCTAAAAATACCCAAACACCCCAAAACATATACATCAGTACCCCAAAACATATACTCCTATAGTCATACTTATTTTAAAAAATACTTAAATTAATATATTTAATTTATAATATTTAAAAACGAAATAAATATTTTTTTATAATTAATAATAATTAAATCAATAATAACATATTAAATAAAATAAAATAAAAATTAAATACTTACCAATACTTACGATGTAATGGTATGCGTTGTAATACCATCTGCTATGTAATGCCATGCGTTGTAATGGCATGCATTGTAATGGTATTTGCGATGTAATAGCTGCGTTGTAACAGCATTACGTTGTAAAAGATGCGTTGTAGCGGTAACACACCCCCTCCGGTCACACTGCAGTGATACAGGATGGTCAAGAAGAACTTCAAACTGGAAAAAAGTGGGATAGTATGGATCCCACCAGTATACTGTTTTGCCAGACAATGGATTGTATTCCACTGGCGAAAATATAGTAAAATATTTAGGGTTGTTACATTTCAAATGTTCTTTCTGGCTGCAGAAACAACCTATGAGCAAGGTGATGGCTCTCACAGCAGGTATTCCAAGCAGGAGAATCTAACATATTAGCACAATGGAGTGTAAAAACTCTGCACTTTGATGTCCATGCTTCACATTGGAAATTGGATGAGGGACAATTGTCTGAAGTTAAATTTCTCTAAAACAGAGGTCTTGTTCAGCAAGGACCCCTCTTTCTGGTCCTCCAACTGATAGCTTCATGAACTTGGAACCCTCTCGACCCCAAGCGTAAAGGTGAAAAACTTGGGTGTGTGTTTTGACAACTGTGAGAAGTTGGCCTGATATATAGTGCTCACTATTCTAGTGATCACTCTGTATCATTCCAAACGACCCTTATTGATGATTGGTTGTAAGTCAACCTTATTAGACCAGCTATCCTAGTAGCGTGGACAAGAGCAGTCTTTAGGCTAAACTCTAGAGGGCGTGTTAAGCCAGCTGTTTTACCATCACATATACCCCTTGAAAACCAAGTGAAAGGACACCACACAAGTTGTTATAAAAATAAAGGATATTTATTAATAACAAGTCTACCCTGAACTCTTTATGAGTCAGGGAGCTAAGCACAATACAAAACTCTTACGAAAATACTGCAAGTTGCACAATTAACACCAATGCCCGAGGGGCACGAAAAACCATATACTCTAAAAGTGGAATGCGAAATACTAGCAGGTAAGTAACACGATCCAGAGGCTTCAGGACCCCTAGGACTACCTTACTGAACCCTCAGGTTAGGAGCAGGAGGCCTAGGGAACTCGGGTGCAGAGTGGGAACTCTTACGCGGGATGCGGGACAAAGTCTATGGATGCTAGTAATTCTAAAGTTACTGTTTCCGGACGAATCCGACTAGGTAGACTAAAAACGAAAAAGGATCTGGACACTAGGATAGTTAACCTGTGCTGGAGCACCGAAATGCTCGAGTTACCTAGCCCAGGGGCTGCCGCTGCATAGGGTTCAAATGACGTCGGGAATCCTCGTTGTTGTCTATGGAGCCTGAAAGAAGATGTTGCTGGCAGGCGACCAGTGAAGATGTTCGGTGTGATCCAAGGCTGGATCAGTGAAGGAGACGACCTGAAAGCAGAGGGGACTCAGTTCTCAATCACTAGCCAGTGATTGTGTGGGCACCAGGATGGCACCGGATGAAGTCACCGCGATCAGGTGAGTGGGTGACGCTGGACTCTGCAGTCACATGGGCCAGGAGGCGTTGTCGGCGTCCAGGCTGGAGGTGCGAGCTGTCCCACGATGGTGTCTGCTGTCGGCGATGCTGGATCCAAGATTGGAGCAACAAACCTTGGCAAAGGCAAGCCCACGCGGTGGAGTCAAAATGGCGTCTGGAGTGGACCAGGAGGGTCCAGGGCACTTCTTGTTGGACAAGGAGCAAGGGCCAGTCTAGAGGACCTAGACCAGCGGTGAAAACGTCGTGGTACGTCGTCAGGAGGGTCACTAGCCGACGGGCAAGTGACCGGACAACGTGGCAAGCAGCCAAGAAGCAGAAGGGCCCCACGCAGATCTCGTGGATGCTGGGGGGCTGGACTTCGGTGCTGGAGCTGCTCAGGGTTGGGGCTTCTCAAACCACAGTGCACCCACTCGAGGGTCCCTCGGCAGTCGTGCTGGTTAAGCGTCGTGCAGGTCTTGAAGATAGCCGGTCCCACGGCTCTCTTCGCACCCACGAATCTCAGCTGGGCTGATGATGCAGGTAGAGGTCAGAGATGGCAGGGAATCCGGGTCTCGTCGAGCTGGGCAGTCTTGATCCGGAGGATGGACGTGCAGCAAACCGCAAGCGCTTAGATGGCGCCTGCTGGTGCAGGGTGGCTACTCCTTAGCCACAAGGGAGAGTCTTCAAAGAATGACAAGAGTTCCTTTCGTGGAAAGTAGTTCAAGTTTCAAGATTATCTGATTTGGGAAGGGTGCCCGCTCCTACCTTTATTCTAAGAAAAGGGGCTGGCACGCGACTAGGTCCTGCCCATGGGTGGGACCAGGAGGGGGGTGGTTACACCCCTCTCCTTTGTCCGGTTTCTCCCCAGCTCAGGGGCTGGTGTGCCCCTGGAACTGGTTTGAGCCGGCATATGCACAGTGAGCACCGGGGTGCCACTTGCAGTCACCTTCCTTTCAGCCCTGCCTACCTGGGATACACAAAATCCAGTCTGGGATGGTGCTGGCACCGACCCTGACAGGAAACCCTTTGTCCAGGCCTCCCTCGCTGGAAGGACTCCCAGCAGCAGGAGGTCAGACTTGTGTCTGTGGTGGCAGCATCCATTTTGTGATGCTGAGGCTTGAGTTAACTTTAACCGGGGTTCACAGTTACATACATGTCGTGCCCCTCTAGAAGGGTGGAATGCTAACCCCGTCGCCAGAATTGGCGAGGGGTTAGTATTCCAATTCGTATGACACCTTACTCGACATGTTTTGATAATGCTATGCCAAAGTTAGCATTTGACCGCGAGGTTCATAATGCACTTAAGAGTATATGATATAGCGTTATCATGGAACAGCTATAAGGACTTGGTTCTGCAAGCTGCAAATGGGCTCAGCTCATGCCAGAGCGCCATCTCACATAATTCCAAGCACTCTGCCTTCAGGATTGATAAGGCCTGCCATAGGAGTGACTGATAGGAATATATGTGTCCATTTTAGGGTTAGATATAGGAATACTATATCTAAAGCAAAGGGTGATTACACCACCTTGCCCCAGCTGGGCTTTGGGTGGCCAGCCAGGGGTGGCATAATACATGCTGCAGCCCCTGGTAGGCCCTGGGTACACCTATGCCCTGGATACCTAAGGTATACTGTACAGGGACTGATAAGGTGGCCCAGTACCAATTGGTAAATGCACCTAAGGTACATGCTACCCCGGTAAGCTACCCCGTCGCCAGAATTGGCGAGGGGGTTAGTATTCCAATTCGTATGACACCTTACTCGACATGTTTTGATAATGCTATGCCAAAGTTAGCATTTGACCGCGAGGTTCATAATGCACTTAAGAGTATATGGTATAGCGTTATCATGGAACAGCTATAAGGACTTGGTTCTGCAAGCTGCAAGTGGGCTCAGCTCATGCCAGAGCGCCATCTCACATAATTCCAAGCACTCTGCCTTCAGGATTGATAAGGCCTGCCATAGGAGTGACTGATAGGAATATATGTGTCCATTTTAGGGTTAGATATAGGAATACTATATCTAAAGCAAAGGGTGATTACACCACCTTGCCCCAGCTGGGCTTTGGGTGGCCAGCCAGGGGTGGCATAATACATGCTGCAGCCCCTGGTAGGCCCTGGGTACACCTATGCCCAGGATACCTAAGGTATACTGTACAGGGACTGATAAGGTGGCCCAGTACCAATTGGTGAATGCACCTAAGGTACATGCTTGTCAATTTAGAGAGAGAACAGCTAGGCTGTGGGTCTGATTAGCAGGCCCACAGCCAGGGAAAGTCATAAACCAGTGAAGCAAAAAGCAAAAATCTGGGGTGGCCATGGGATTGCAGACCCCACTCTCCTACATAACCCCCCCCCCCCAAACTTAGGGACATTAAACTAACCTTGACCAGGTGAGTCTTCTTGTTCTAAGTGGAAGTACCTGGAGAGACCATCTGCATTACCATGGTCAGTCCCTGGGCGGTGCTCCACTGTAAAGTCCATCCCCTGTAGGGAAATGGACCACCTAAGAAGTTTAGGGTTTTCACCCTTCGTTTGATTTAGCCATAAGAGGGGCTTATGGTCGGTCTGAATCTTGAAGTGAGTACCAAACAAGTATGGCCTCAACTTCTTCAGGGCCCAAACCACAGCAAAGGCCTCCCTCTCAATAGCTGACCAACGTTTCTCTCTAGGGGTCAGCCTTCTACTTATAAAAGCAATGGGCTGGCCATGACCATCAATATTCAGCTGAGATAGAACAGCTCCCACACCCAACTCAGAAGCATCTGTTTGGACAATGAAAGGTTTGGAGTAGTCTGGACTCTTGAGAATAGGTGCAGTGCACATGGCCTGCTTTAGGTCATCGAATGCCTTCTGACAGCTAACTGTCCACTGAACTTTCTTTGGCATTTTCTTACTTGTCAGGTCATTAAGTGGAGTCACAATGGTTCCATAATTTCTGACAAATTTCCTGTAATAACCAGACAGGCCCAAGAAAGCTCTGACCTGTGTCTGGGTGGTTGGAGGAGCCCAGTCCTTTATGGTCTGTATCTTGCTCTCCAGAGGTTGAACTTGGCCTCCACCTACCAGGTGGCCCAAGTATACAACTTGACTCTGCCCTATCTGGCACTTAGTAGCCTTGATAGTGAGGCCTGCCTTTTGCAGGGCCTCTAAAACTTTCCTTAGGTGGATCAGGTGATCCTCCCAGGTGGAGCTAAAGACAGCAATATCATCTAGATATGTTTTTTTTTTTTTTCTTTTTTTTATTGGTGTAAGAAGTTCTGTGCACTTTTCATCACATACAAAAAAAGAAAATCACATACAGTGTATTCGCCTACAACCGCAACGGGCCGGCTACTTGTAATCGCAACCGAGATCATTAGCATTAGTTGTACACGGCCCATCAGCCGACATCCAGCGGACCGGCGGCGTGTTATCTGATAGCTCCCACTTGTATGTCAGTGCTGTACTCGCCTATTTATACATCAGTAATCTTACATTTTCACATTTTTTTACTTAACTGAATCAAACATAACAGTGTATCACCCAACTTGTAATTCTCCCCTTGTTACAGTCCCTCTGCATCACAGCATCCTCCCTCCTCAGTACCATCATTATATAATTTTTCGCTTTGTGTTGTCACCTTCAGACGTATACTTCACTCAACCTCCGCTTCTGATTCTGACGCGCCATGTACTAGTAAATAGGCACGCAGGTACCCCCAATAGTCCTTGGGCCTAGAACTGCCTGGCAACTCCTCCACGTACGTGGTAAGCGTGTCTCGACAATAGACCATATCCTCAATCCAGCGCTTTACCTCCGGGGCCCTCTTGCTGTTCCAGTGGAGAGACACCCTTCTCTTAGCCAGCAGTAGCGCAATAGCACAAAATTTGCGCTTCAAGGCTCTCAGTTGCGGAACAATACCCAACAGACAGATTTTCGCGTCACACAGCATGGAAACCCCAAGCATATCGTTCAAAATTTGTATGACTTGTTCCCAATATCCCGCCACTTTACGACAGTGCCATGCTAGATGCATGAAGTCTGCATCCTCCTGTTTGCACCTGCAACATTGTGAATCTTCCCTCAAGCCATATTTATATAGTCTCTGAGGTGTGTGGTACACCTGATGCAAATACTTGTAATGTATGATTTTCAAGTTCCCGTTTGGTGTCAGCATACCCGTAAGCATGCAGGAGGAATCCCATTCTACATCCGTTAGGGGTTCTGCCAGCCCAGCGCTCCATTTGTCCCTAGCCTTGTGTGTATGTTCCCCCACCGCCTCCTGTATATTTGCATATAGCTTGGACACTAGGTGGGATGCTGTGGGTGTAGTGAGGAGTAGTCGTAAGGGTTCAAGGGTAGGTGGCTCTTCCGGATGTGATGGGTAGTGTTCCCGAAGTGCTCTCTGTAGCCTATAGTAGTTGAAACTAAAAAGTGGAGATGGGTTTCTGATGTATTGTAGCTTGTCCAGTGTCTGGAATACGCCATCTTTGTACAGGTCCCCCAGTGTATCTATTCCCGCCCGCCTAAACAGATCCATGCCGACCCGCTCCTGCGTTACCGAAAGGGCCGGGTGATGTGCCAGTGGAAGTGTGGGTGCATATAGTGGTAGGCTGTTTGCTGCTTTACCCATTAGTCTCCATGCCTCTGATGTTGCGTTAACCGGATTAATGTCACGGTCGTGCAGCCTAGGGCGTTTATGCGTCAGTATACTGGCTAGTGGGATCGGGTCAGTGTCGCCCGCTTCCACGGCCACATGCGTCAGAAAGGGCACCTCGTGGTACCAGAAGTGTGCGTATTGCGCCTGAGCGCATAAGTAATATAAGTAGAAGTCTGGCACTTTGAAGCCCCCTCTAGCATATGGTAGCGTCATGGTGCGTAGTTCCATCCTCGCCTGTTTCCCCGCCCACAGCAAGTTAAGTACCAGCGTTTTGATATTACGGAATACAGCAGCTGGAGGTTTTATTGGAATATTGTTAAATAAATACAGGAATTTCGGCAGAAGCACCATTTTAACGATCGCTGCCCTGTCTGCCAACGATAGAGGAAGTCTGTTCCATCTTTTAATTTTTTCTTCCAGGGATGAAATGGTCCGCCCGTAATTCATCCTAATGACCAATTCCGGGTCTCTGTGGAACCATATGCCCAAGTATTTTGTGGGTTCCTCTTGCCATTCCAGCGGATAGTCCAATTTTGTCGGACGTGTGCTGTCCATCAGGGATAGGACAAGGGATTTATTCCAGTTTATCTGCAATCCGGATTGTTGGCCAAATTTTATGTACTCTCTTAGGAGCGGGTTTAGGTGTTGTTCCGGATGCTTAACATATAGCACCATGTCATCCGCATATAGCGAGATATGTATGGGTCGGGAGGGCATTTGAATCGCCGAGTAGTGGTGATGTTGCCGGATTTTACAGGCCAGTGGCTCTAGCACTAACGCGAAGAGCATCGGCGAGAGTGGACACCCTTGTCGAGTACCCCTGCATATTCGAATGGGTTCTGATATGTACCTGTTTACTCTGATGCGCGCCGTTAAGTTTGTGTATAGCATCGCTATCCATCCCAGAAATATCAATGGAAATCCCATACGCACCAGTACTGCTTGGATAAATGGCCAGCCGATAGTGTCGAACGCTTTAGCAGCGTCTAGCAGCACTGCCACAGCCTTCGTCTCCGGAGCCAGATAGTGTGCCAATGCGAACAGTGTGCGGGTGTTATGTGTGGTGGCCCTGTCGGGGATAAATCCAGACTGATCAGGCCTGATCACCAATGGCATAAGCGGTTTTAACCTGTCCGCCAGCAGACTAGCTATGATTTTGGTGTCTACATTTAACAACGAAAGGGGGCGGTATGAATCACATTTATCTACTTCTTTACCTGGTTTTAACAACGTGATGAGCAAGGCTTCCCTCAGAGAGGCTGGCAGCGTCTGAGCCTCATGCGCCGCTCCATATAGTTGCACTAAGTGCGGGGCGAGTAAGTCAGCGTACGTCTTATAGAATTCCATTACGAAGCCATCTGGCCCCGGTGCTTTGTTATTAGGTAAGCGCCTAATGGTGTCTGTAACCTCTTCCACTGTTATAGGTCGTTCTAAGTATTTCCTATGCCCTTCAGCTAGCCATGCCATTTCTATATCCTCCATATATTTCAATAATTCTGCCTGTGATGGTGATGGGCGTGCCTTATAAAGTGTGCCGTATGTGTTCATAAATTCTTTCAGTATCCCCTTGGTATCAGTAACCACCTCCCCGGTGTCGGTACAAATGGACGCTACAGTCTGTGGTGCTCTACCTGCGCAAATCTTCGCGGCCAGTTCTCTACCGGGTCTACCCCCTTCCCCATACCTTCTAGCTGTTGCTCGCTTTGACACATATTGAAGCTCGTCCGTCGCAAATTTATTGTGTTCCGTTAACAGCGCTTGAATGTCCCCCAATACTTTAGTGTCTCCCGTCTGGGTGTACGTCTGTTCCAGTGTGTGAATGGCCTTTTCTCGTGTGTGTAATTGCTGTCGGATATCTTTGAGGATGCCTGAGGTTGTACTGATACAGACTCCCCGAATTGTAGCCTTAAAGGCCTCCCATAGCAAACCCGGGTCCTCAGTTGTCGGGCCGTTAAGGTCAAAGTAATCTACTATCGCCCTATGTATGGTGGTAACATATACGGGGTCTCGCAACGCAGCTGCGTTGAAGCGCCAAGTGAAGGGTGGTGGGTCGTAATATGGGATGGCTATTTCCAACAGTACCGGACTGTGATCAGATAGTGTTCGTGGTAGGTGTTTGATATCTACAACCCATGAAAGTACTTCTTGTGTGCCCAGCCAGTAGTCTAGCCTAGACCAACTGTTGTTCGCCGCATGTATGTGTGTCGCTATTGTTAGCCCTGGGTTACGTGTCCTCCACAGATCTACCATAGCAGGTCTTCCATGGCGTCCCGCAGTATTGTCCTGGCATTCCCATGTTGTTCCAACGTATGTGCTGCTCTGTCTAGAGTGTCTCGCAATGTAACATTGAAATCCCCTCGCCATATCACGTGAGTCGTCTGCATGTCAGTGATGATGCGCCATATCTTACTGAAAAACCCCGGGTCATCCACATTAGGACCATACGTGTTCACCAATAGTATCTTTTGTCGTCTAACCGTGCCAGCTACAACCACGCTCCTCCCATCTGTATCTCTGTGTACGTTTGTAATCTCAAAGCCCGTTCCCTTTCTTATCAATATGCTCACCCCTCTAGAGTAAGACGAATAGCTCGAGTTGGTTACAGATTCAGCCCATTTAGCACCCAGTGTGGATGTGCCGTCACGTACCAAGTGCGTTTCCTGTAAAAAAACGATGTTAACCTGCAATCGGTCAAAGTAAGCAAACAATCGCCTGATTTTTTTCGGATTGCCTAGACCACGCACATTCCAAGTGAGAAATTTTAGCGTACTACTACTTGCCATGAGCATGTACGTGGAGATTAATCATGCACTTCAGGCATTGAGCCTGCATCCTATAGTGTGTGTGTGCAGTGTGACATCTTACAGCAACAGAAAGTGACAGTGGTATACTTTGTATGTAAACATCATTCGCATGACAATGCACGACTAAGGAGTTCACCATGCTTCTCAGATACAGAGGCTGCAGTTGGATAGATCTTAAATTTCCCGCCCTCCCCCCACCCACTTTAGCACCCAAACTTTGCCAAAGCCATCCCTGAACAAACTGTAACTTTGGTATCGAACATGTTTCGGGGTACACCCTCCTGGGGGTGTCACCAGGTTCACACATCTCCATCCACATAGTGGATGTGGACGGTCGCATGCGTATGTTTCAGTATTTAACATGTGTGTAACTTCCTTTAACCCCTCAACCCCTCCAATACAATCAGCATTGATGAAATGGTATAATGACAGTCTACCAAACTCCCCACATTCACATGTGTTAGTGCATCGGATATGAGGAGCCGTGCCACGGGCATTGTCTCTCTTGCTAGTTGAACTGTATGACGACAGGCCCAGCCAGGGTGCCTGCCACTGGCCAGCGGCCCCACACCCCCATCAGCCGGCCTACACAACTTCCCCCATTGTCATCCGCACTCTTGATACTCACATCCTGATTGTCTCTTCCGCGGCACATCGCTTTCAAGGTCCGTACTCACAGTAAGTTCGTAAGTGCCTCGCCAGTCCATCATCTGCTACATTCGTAGTCGCCATGGCACGTTGGAGTGTCCGCAGTCGGGTGCAGTTACTGCTAGCTGTGTCTTGCATGTGAGCACCGTAGTTCAGTCCAGCCCACCTCAATCAAACTTAGTCATTCCACATCACTCGTTGGTTCATTCCGATCCTGCTGTTTTCGTCGTTTTCCTTGCTGCCTAACATATTCCTGCGCCGCCTGTACCGTCTGAAGTATGACCGGTTTCCCGCCGTTGGTGATTTTGAGTTTCGCCGGATATAACATGGCATACTCCAGACCAAGTTCCCTCAGCTTTTTTTTTACCGGAGCGAATTCCTTCCGAGCCAGTTGTACCGCCATGGTGTGATCTGGATAGAACTCCAGCGTGTTTCCCTGATGAGTAATTTTACCCAGTTCTCTGGCCAGCCTCAAAATCGTGTCTCTATCCCTGTAATTAAGCATGCGGGCAATGACCATGCGCGGGGCAGCGCCAGGCTTTGGTACAGGCGCTAGTGATCTATGAGCACGTTCCACCAGGAACACTGGGGACAGTTTTTCGGAGCCAAAGATCTCTCTCACCAGTGCTTCTATACAGGTCTCCATCTTCCCTGTGTTTGTGAATTCCGGCAGACCCGAAATCCGGACGTTATTACGCCTGGACCTGGCTTCCTGGTCCTCCACCCTGGCTCGTAGGCTTTCCACAGTTTTTTCCAGGCCACCGCAGGTCTTGGACGTGGTTCTTTGGTCATCTTTCACTTGTGAAATTCGCTGTTCGGCTTCCACAATGCGCCCGTCATGCTGTTCAATTTTCGCCGCCATGTTGTCCACCCTCTGCACCACGTTATTAAGTTTTCCGTTCATCTCCTGCAGGCTCTGCTGGATCGCCCGTAGTACTGACTCCATGCCCGTGCTTTCCGATGGCTCTTGGCCCCCTTCCGCTTTGGGGTCAGGCGTAGTATTTTTGCCCTGTTTACGCGTTTCGAATTGGAGCTTGGTTTGCTGCCGGTCCGGTTTCCCCATTTCGTGGTGTTGTTGGCGTACTTTGCCCAGTCGACCTAGGGCTGCCAGTCGTCGTCGTACTGGTCGCGGAGTTGGCGCGATGTGTGGTTGCTGCAGCCCCCCACCGTGCTGTACGTGTAGTCATCAGCCGGCTAATGCAGGTGTGGGTGTGAATGGGCCCGTGGCGAAATAGCGCCTTGTAGATTCAGCGGGTGGTGCAGTCCAGGGATCCCTTGGGGCGCTGTAGAAACAGTACTCTCTTGCTGGAGTAATGGCTCCCTTTAGATTGGTGGCGTCGGTGTGATGTTATGGGCAGAGCCCATAGGTCTGTGGCGCGGTCGTGGACACTTTGCTTAGCTTGCGCGCCTTGGTCACCGTGCAATTCGCAGATCACCTCTCCCACCTCGCTGGATCTCGGTCACCGGAATGCAGTCTAGGAGTACATTGCGCTGTACAGCCAGCAGCAAGGGCAGGGAGCCCCACTCAGTCACCAACCTTTAATGTTCCACACAACCGCCAGGCAATTATGGGGGTCTTCACCACGCCCGGCGCCCGGCTTGATCGTTCGCCGCCGCCGGTCATTTGCGTTCCACGGGCGCCGCCATCTTGCTTCTGGTGGAACGCACGGCAAGTCTCTGCGAATTCACGCCCAGCACCGCTCTAGATCGCCGCACAGCCTCATATGTCGGTCGGCACCCGCATTCCTTACGGTGCCGAGTTGGCTCCCAGCCCCACTCTACCTGGCCGCCTCTCAAGCACTGACCCGCCGATCTTCGTAAGCGGCCATTTTGCGGCGCCGCTGTTTGGTCTCCATTATTCGGGCTGGATCAACCACAATCAGCCCATTTGGCGTCTCCTTTTTGCAGGACAATGTCGGTCGTGAATTCCGATGTCCGATGCACCGTCCGTTACCGCATTCGTTGGGGATCTAAGGGGTCAAAGGCCGCTAGGCGCGCGACCGTCCGGCGGAGCTGACACATCAGCCAGCCATTCCGCAGTGCGCCCTCTAGCGCCCCCATCATCTAGATATGTTGCACAAAAGTCATCCAACCCAGTGAGAACTTGGTTCACCAACCTTTGAAAAGTGGCAGTGCATTTTTCAAACCAAAGGGCATCACCACAAATTGGTAATGACCTCCTGGGGTAGAAAATTCTGTCTTGGCCTTGGCATCCTCAGCTAACCTGATTTGCCAATAACCAGCTGTTAGGTCAAATGTACTTAAGAAAGTTGCAGAAGCCAACTTATCTATCAGTTCATCTGCCCTAGGTATTGGCTGATCGGTCAACAGACCAGATTTTTGAAACAGATTTGTACTCTTCCCTACAGGCATGCATGCCAAACACCAGTGAGAGAAAGTAAAAAACGCTGCAGCCTGAGCATTAAATCAAAAGGGCCAGCAAGGTAGGATTTTTGAAGCAATGAATCCCTTCTCGGTTTTCTCTTTGATGAGGATGTATAATGTAAGTAATACACTGTTATTCCATAGGCAAATAAAGCGCCGTGGATTGCAGTGCATGATACCCCAGTGGCTCCGCCAAAGATCTTCTAAAGAAGCCCTAAAGGTATGTTGGGAATAAATGCAATTAAACTCCAGCAAAGTCGATTTGAATAGAGACTATACATAAGTTACATGAGGTCCTTACTCACCTCCAGGTCCCATTAACTCCAGCCTGAAAGAAAGAAAAATAAATAATATACCTGCGGATCAGCGGCTGCCAACCCAAAGGTAATTATTTAGACATTTGTACATGCAGCTAAAAAGCAGCTCGGTCAAGAACAAAAAAAGTAAGACCGCTTTGTTTTTTATATACTTTCAGAAACACCCAAGAGATCAAGCCCTGATGAGAACTCATAATTGAATACACTGAGTTCGAAACGCGTCGGCACTAGGACAAAGGATAGCAAATAGTTGCTCAACTGGACCATATAATTTATCTAGGGTCCAGTGTTGTGTAAAAAATTGTTTACAATTAGGTTTGTGATCAAATTGTCTTATGAGTCGCAAGCTTTACTCTTGATTCTTTTGTTTAGAGAAACATTTGTCTGTATATATTGCAAAGTAAATGTTGTATTATATTGTCTAAATGTCTTGTATATTTGTATTTATGACTAGTAATTGTTAAATGTCTAGAAAACGTTTAGTTTCCCAATTCTCATGACATATTTATATTTTTGAAAAAATAAGAAAATAATGAAATAAAAGGGCACGAATAATATATGCCCCAATTACCTATAAGTTTCATATGGTAAGTTTTTTCTCCTATAAAATAATAGGTTTAAAACAACTTGTAGTTGGTAAAAAATATTTTTCTTTATACTGTTGGTCCAACCGACTACACGTCCCAGGACCTAACTCCTTTTCCTCTTCTAGGTATTGGATGGGCATCTGTCTTAGTGACAGCATTGAGACCCCTGTAGTCTACACAAAACCTCATCTCTCTCTTACCATCCTGGGTGTGAGGTTTAGGCACTAGAACTACAGGACTAGCCCAAGGGCTCTCTGAGGGTTCAATGACTCCCAATTCCAACATCTTTTGTACTTCAGTTTTTATGCAGTCCCTGACGTGGTCAGGTTGCCTGTAGATTTTACTCTTTATAGGCAGACTGGCTCCAGTGTCCACCTCATGTGTGCACCAGTTTGTCTGACTGGGGGTCAGAGAAAACATTTGTCTGAAGGATTGAAGGACTTGCTTACAATCCTTTTGGTGATGCTCAGAGAGGCTGTCAGAAAAGACTACACCATCTACTGACCCATCATCAGGGTTCTGAGTGAGCAGGTCTGGGAGAGGGTCTCTCTCTTCCTCCCGTCCCTCATCTGTGGCCATGAGCAAGCCCATGTCCTCCCTGTCAACAAATGCTTTGAGCCTATTCACATGAAGTACTCTGTGAGGGCTCCTGGGAGTTCACATGTCCACCAAGTAGGTGACTTCTCCCTTTTGCTCAATAATGATGTGGGGTCCAGACCATTTGTCTTGGAGAGCTGTTGGGGCCACTGGCTCCAACACCCACACCTTCTGTCCTGCATGGTAAACAGTTAGGACAGCCTTTTGGTCATGCCAAGCTTTTTGAAGTTCTTGGCTGGCCTCCAGGTTTTTAGATGCCTTCTCCATGTACTCTGCCATCCTGGAGCGGAGACCAAGTACATAGTCCATTATGTCAAGTTTAGGCTTTTTGAGAGGTAACTCCCATCCTTCCTTCACAAGACATAGGGGCCCTCTTACAGGGTGTCCAAACAAAAGCTCAAAAGGGCTGTAACCAACCCCCTTCTGTGGGACCTCTCTGTAAGCAAACAGAAGGCAGGGTAAAAGGATGTCCCATCTTCGCCTAAGCTTTTCAGGTAACCCTTTTATCATCCCTTTGAGGGTCTTGTTGAATCTTTCAACAAGCCCATTGCATTGTGGGTGATAGGGTGTGGTGACTTTGTAATTTACACCACACTCCTTCCACATAGCAGTCAAGTATCCTGACATGAAGTTTGCACCTCTGTCAGAGACAACCTCCTTAGGAAACCCCACTCTGGAGAAAACTCCAACCAGGGCCCTAGCCACCACAGGAGCTGTAGTGGTCCTAAGGGGAATAGCTTCTGGATACCTGGTGGCATGATCCACTACCACCAGTATAAATCTGTGCCCAGATGCTGTTGGGGGGTCCATTGGTCCAACAATGTCAATCCCCACTCTTTCAAAGGGAACCCCCACCACAGGTAGTGGTATAAGGGGGGCCTTTGTGGTGCCACCTGATTTGCCACTGGCTTGGCAGGTGACACATGAGCGACAAAACTCTTTAGTGTCCTCAGACATATGAGGCCAGTGAAAGTGTGGGGCAAGCCTGTCCCAAGTCTTGTTCTGGCCTAAGTGACCTGCAAGGGGAATTTTATGGGCTAAGGTGAGAAGGAAACCTCTCAGAGACAAGGGGATGACCAGTCTCCTGGTAGCACCAGGCTTGGGGTCTCTTGCCTCAGAGTATAGGAGTCCATCGTCCCAATATACCTTATGGGCACCTGTAGCATTCCCTGCAGCCTCAGCAGCAGCCTGCTGTCTGAGGGGTTCAAGAGAGGAACAGTCTAACTGTGCCTGCCTCAAGTCTGCCCTGGAAGGTCCCCCTGTCCCAAGAAACTCAACCTGTTCAGGCTCAAGCTCTTCTAGGACAGTTCCTTCTGGGGTCTTGGGGTCAGTCTCCTGAGAGAGCTGATCCTCCACCTGAGGCAGGGGGGAAGGGTCAACCTTACCCCTACTGCTCTTTCTCTTGGTTAGTGTCTGGTCCATTCTTCCAGGATCCAGCACTAGTTCAGCTGGGCATTTCTTGGCCTGTGACCTAGTCACAGCAAGGACATGTGCTGATAAACCTAACATTTCCACATGAGTCCTATACTCCACATCTGACCATAAGGAGGATTCCAAATCATTGCCCAAAAGACAGTCCACTGGGAGGTCTGAACTAACAACAACCCTTGTGAGGCCATTTACCCCTCCCCAGGAAAAATTAACAAGTGCCATACTATGGGAGGTAGTGGCATTGCTAGCATTGGTCACCAGGTAGTCTGAACCTAGTATTACCTGGTCAGGGTACACAAAGTTTGGTGTCACCATAGGGACACTGGCACAAGTGTCCCTGTAGGCCTGAGCCATTTTTCCATTGATTAAAGGCGTCTGCCTGTACTTGCCCAGAGTACTGGGACTTATTGTAGGGGTCATATCCATGTCCCCAGTACAAACAAGAACAGCCTGAGTAGGTATCCTGACTAAGTCAGAACCCGCCTCAGTTCCCAGGGTTAACCCCACTATAGCCTTGGGAGGATTACTACCACTACTAACTGTACTAGGGGGTGCAGATGCCTTAGGGGCAGTAGTGGTAGGAGTTGGGCCTTTCTTGGTGCACTCACTAAACCAGTGAGTATTACTTTTGCAGTATTGGCACCATGGTTTCTTCTGACCATTATTCTTCTTCTTTTGGGAATTCTGGGACCCACCCTCTTTAGATTGTTGGGGCCCTGTTGAAGACTTCTGGTCATTTTGCTTATTCTCATTACCCTCGGGGTCTGCTTTCTTTTGGCCACCACCCTGGTTCTGGTTCTGCTGCTTGACCCTTGTCCTGACCCATCTGTCTGCCTTCTTTCCCAATTCTTGGGGAGAGGTCAGATCTGAGTCAATAAGGTGCTGATGCAACAACTGATTTTGACAATTACTTAAGATTTGTTCTCTCATAATTAGATTATACAATCCTGTGTAATCAGTAACTTTACTTCCCAGTAATCAGCCTTCAAAAGCCTTAGTGGCACAATCAACAAAGTCAGCCCAATCCTGAGACTGAATTTTCTGGGTGTCTCTGAACAGCAACCTGTACTGTTCAGTTGTTAAGCCAAACCCATCAATCAGTGTATTCTTCAGGACTTGGTAATTGTTAGCATCCTCAGCTCTAGTAGTGAGGAGCTTATCTCTACCTTAACCTTCAAAGGAGAGCCACAATAGAGCTGCCCACTGACTCTGGGGGATGCACTGGACAGTGCAGGCCCTTTCCAAAGCAGTCATCCATTTGTGGATGTCATCCCCTTGTTTAAAGGGGGGCACTATTTTACTCAGGTGTCTAGTATCAAAACTCTTTTCTTTATCCTTAGGGATATTGCTGCCACCAGTGGGGACTACCCCACTCAACTGTTGCTCTCTAGCAAAGGCAAGCTTCTCCTTGGCAAGGGCAAGTTCTTCCCTCTGGATCCTTAGATTAGCCTGTTTCATCCTTGCTTCATGTTCTCTCCTCTGAGGGGAAGTCATTCTCCTCTGGGGAGAAGTCATTCTCCTCTGAGAAGAGGCATGAGAGTGCACAGATCTATTGGAGTCCCTAGAATGAGACCTATCTCTTCTAACTCCAAAGTTAGGCCTGCTTAGGGTCAGTACTGGGGGTCCCCCAGATCCTTCCCTATGTAGGTCTACGTTGGCTCTAGTAAGTCTGCTGACTAGCTCAGGACCATTGTCTGCCTCATCCCCAGAAAGAACCTCTTCATCCTCCTCCTCCTCTATTTCCTCAGTTTCAGGGAGGTCAGGATCACCAAGGGTACCTTCTAAGGCTGGCATGCTCCCATCTGTATGAGTAGCTTTTCTAGCATCATATGTCTCTAAGAAACCTAACAGAAAAGGAGTGGTAGGGTTAGAACCCTGTTTCAATTTCCTGGAGGTACACAATTGTCTCATCTCCTGGAAACTGAGAGCTGCATATCTGGAAAGGACCTGTGGAGGGTCACTAGCCACTAGGGGAGTCTCTGCAGACTCTCCATGGGTAGACATGCTTCTAGTGTGGTGTAAGTGATGCACCTACCTACACTATGGGTTTACCTACTGATCCCTTGCTAGAGTTGTAGTTAGGGTGTGCTAAGCCCTGTTATACTACAACAGCTGGTTCAGTAGAACTCAGAGTATTCTAAGCTAAGTTATATGTACCTTGGTACTTATGAGATCTTTCAAATGATATTCTTAGGATACGTGTGTGGTAAAACAACAGCAAGCTCAAATCCCAACCGCTGCTCACCAATGTGAGAAGTTGGCCTGATATATAGTGCTCACTATTCTAGTGATCACTCTGTATCATTCCAAACGACCCTTATTGATGATTGGTTGTAAGTCAACCTTATTAGACCAGCTATCCTAGTAGCGTGGACAAGAACAGTCTTTAGGCTAAACTCTAGAGGGCGTGTTAAGCCAGCTGTTTTACCATCACATATACCCCTTGAACACCAAGTGAAAGGACACCACACAAGTTGTTATAAAAATAAAGGATATTTATTAATAACAAGTCTACCCTGAACTCTTTATGAGTCAGGGAGCTAAGCACAATACAAAACTCTTACGAAAATACTGCAAGTTGCACAATTAACACCAATGCCCGAGGGGCACGAAAAACCATATACTCTAAAAGTGGAATGCGAAATACTAGCAGGTAAGTAACACAATCCAGAGGCTTCAGGACTGCTATGACTACCTTACTGAACCCTCAGGTTAGGAGCAGGAGGCCTAGGGAACTCGGGTGCAGAGTGGGAACTCTTACGCGGGATGCGGGACAAAGTCTATGGATGCTAGTAATTCTAAAGTTACTGTTTCCGGACGAATCCGACTAGGTAGACTAAAAACGAAAAAGGATCTGGACACTAGGATAGTGAACCTGTGCTGGAGCACCGAAATGCTCGAGTTACCTAGCCCAGGGGCTGCGGCTGCATAGGGTTCAAATGACGTCGGGAATCCTCGTTGTAGTCTATGGAGCCTGAAAGAAGATGTTGCTGGCAGGCGACCAGTGAAGATGTTCGGTGTGATCCAAGGCTGGATCAGTGAAGGAGACGACCTGAAAGCAAAGGGGACTCAGTTCTCAATCACTAGCCAGGGATTGTGTTGGCACCAGGATGGCACCGGATGAAGTCACCGCAATCAGGTGAGTGGGTGACGCTGGACTCTGCAGTCACACAGGCCAGGAGGCGTTGTCGGCGTCCAGGCAGGAGGTGCGAGCTGTCCCACGATGGTGTCTGCTGTCAGCGATGCTGGATCCAAGATTGGAGCAACAAACCTTGGCAAAGGCAAGCCCACGCGGTGGAGTCAAAATGGCGTCTGGAGTGGACCAGGAGGGTCCAGGGCACTTCTTGTTGGACAAGGAGCAAGGGCCAGTCTAGAGGACCTAGACCAGCGGTGAAAACGTCGGGGTACGTCGTCAGGAGGGTCACTAGCCGACGGGCAAGTGACCGGACAACGTGGCAAGCAGCCAAGAAGCAGAAGGGCCCCACGCAGATCTCGTGGATGCTGGGGGGCTGGACTTCGGTGCTGGAGCTGCTCAGGGTTGGGGCTTCTCAAACCCCAGTGCACCCACTCGAGGGTCCCTCGGCGGTCGTGCTGGTTAAGCGCCGTGCAGGTCTTGAAGATAGCCGGTCCCACTGGTCTCGTCGCACCCACGAATCTCAGCTGGGCTGATAATGCAGGTAGAGGTCAGAGATGGCAGGGAATCCGGGTCTCGTCGAGCTGGGCAGTCTTGATCCGGAGGATGGACGTGCAGCAAACCGCAAGCGCTTAGATGGTGCCTGCTGGTGCAGGGTGGCTACTCCTTAGCCACAAGGGAGAGTCTTCAAAGAATGACAAGAGTTCCTTTCGTGGAAAGTAGTTCAAGTTTCAAGATTATCTGATTTGGGAAGGGTGCCCGCTCCTACCTTTATTCTAAGAAAAGGGGCTGGCACGCGACTAGGTCCTGCCCATGGGTGGGACCAGGAGGGGGGTGGTTACACCCTCTCCTTTGTCCGGTTTCTCCCCAGCTCAGGGACTGGTGTGCCCCTGGAACTGGTTTGAGCCGGCATATGCACAGTGAGCACCGGGGTGCCACTTGCAGTCACCTTCCTTTCAGCCCTGCCTACCTGGGATACACAAAATCCTGTCTGGGATGATGCTGGCACCGCCCCTGACAGGAAACCCTTTGTCCAGGCCTCCCTCGCTGGAAGGACTCCCAGCAGCAGGAGGTCAGACTTGTGTCTGTGGTGGTAGCATCCATTTTGTGATGCTGAGGCTTGAGTTAACTTTAACCGGGGTTCACAGTTACATACATGTCGTGCCCCTCTAGAAGGGTGGCATGCTAACCCCATCGCCAGAATTGGCGAGGGGTTAGTAATCCAATTCGTATGACACCTTACTCGACATGTTTTGATAATGCTATGCCAAAGTTAGCATTTGACCGCGAGGTTCATAATGCACTTAAGAGTATATGCTATAGCGTTATCATGGAACAGCTATAAGGACTTGGTTCCGCAAGCTGCAAATGGGCTCAGCTCATGCCAGAGCGCCATCTCACATAATTCCAAGCACTCTGCCTTCAGGATTGATAAGGCCTGCCATAGGAGTGACTGATAGGAATATATGTGTTTATCTAAAGCAAAGGGTGATTACACCACCTTGCCCCAGCTGTCGTGCATCCAGTTGTGTCAGATTTGGGTGGCCAGCCAGGGGTGGCATAATACATGCTGCAGCCCCTGGTAGGCCCTGGGTACACCTATGCCCTAGATACCTAAGGTATACTGTACAGGGACTGATAAGGTGGCCCAGTACCAATTGGTAAATGCACCTAAGGTACATGCTTGTCAATTTAGAGAGAGAACAGCTAGGCTGTGGGTCTGATTAGCAGGCCCACAGCCAGGGAAAGTCATAAACCAGTGAAGCAAAAAGCAAAAATCTGGGGTGGCCATGGGATTGCAGACCCCACTCTCCTACAACAACCAACTCTATTTTGAAGGTCAGATTAACCATATTGCATTTTTTATCCTGAAACGTCTTAGGAAAGTTCTTCCTTACATTCCACTAGCCTTGCAGAACAGAGTGGTCACGGCTCTCCTCACCTATAAGCTGGACTACTGCAATGGGATGTTCACTAACATCCAAAAATGCTTCTTAAACAACTTTAACACTCTTCAAAACACAGCAGCATGACTTCTTCTGGGCATTCCTAAAAAAGGTATGTGTCACAAGCCTGAGTCCAATTATATTGGCTCCCCATCAGAAGGAAAACCAAAGGTGGTGATGGACGGAGCGTTGACAATACAAACACTCACCCCCAGTCAACTGATCTGGGTTTAATCCATCACCGTTCTTTAGCTCACTCCGCCACCCCAGTTCAGACATGGCCATATGCAAATCAGTCTGACCCTGTGCCTCATGGGAACAGTACAGCCCGAACTGCCAAGCCATGTCTTCCCTGGACCGGAATCAAGCTTCCCAGGACCGGTTTCTGGCATTACAGCCGTCTTCAGCCGGGCTTGCTTGACTCCAGTGGCAAAGTGAGCAAGGGACTCATGTCTGAGCATACCCTGCCAACTTAGGGCGAACAAAGAAAAACCAAAGGTGGTGATGGACGGAGTGTTGACAATACAAACACCCACCCCAGTCAACTGATCTGGGTTTAATCCATCACTGTTCTTTAGCTCACTCCGGCACCCCAGTTCAGACATGGCCATATGCAAATCAGTCTGACCCTGTGCCTCATGGGAACAGTACAGCCCGAACTGCCAAGCCATGTCTTCCCTGGACCGGAATCAAGCTTCCCAGGACCGGTTTCTGGCATTACAGCCGTCTTCAGCCGGGCTTGCTTGACTCCAGTGGCAAAGTGAGCAAGGGACTCACGTCTGAGCATACCCTGCCAACTTAGGGCGAACAAAGAAAAACCAAAGGTGGTGATGGACGGAGCGTTGACAATACAAACACTCACCCCCAGTCAACTGATCTGGGTTTAATCCATCACCGTTCTTTAGCTCACTCCGCCACCCCAGTTCAGACATGGCCATATGCAAATCAGTCTGACCCTGTGCCTCATGGGAACAGTACAGCCCGAACTGCCAAGCCATGTCTTCCCTGGACCGGAATCAAGCTTCCCAGGACCGGTTTCTGGCATTACAACCGTCTTCAGCCGGGCTTGCTTGACTCCAGTGGCAAAGTGAGCAAGGACTCACGTCTGAGCATACCCTGCCAACTTAGGGCGAACAAAAAAAAACAAAGGTGGTGATGGACGGAGCGTTGACAATACAAACACTCCCCCCCAGTCAACTGATCTGGGTTTAATCCATCACCGTTCTTTAGCTCACTCCGCCACCCCAGTTCAGACATGGCCATATGCAAATCAGTCTGACCCTGTGCCTCATGGGAACAGTACAGCCCGAACTGCCAAGCCATGTCTTCCCTGGACTGGAATCAAGCTTCCCAGGACCGGTTTCTGGCATTACAGCCGTCTTCAGCCGGGCTTGCTTGACTCCAGTGGCAAAGTGAGCAAGGGACTCACGTCTGAGCATACCCTGCCAACTTAGGGCCAACAAAGAAAAAACAAAGGTGGTGATGGACGGAGCGTTGACAATACAAACACTCACCCCCAGTCATCTGATCTGGGTTTAATCCATCACCGTTCTTTAGCTCACTCCGCCACCCCAGTTCAGACATGGCCATATGCAAATCAGTCTGACCCTGTGCCTCATGGGAACAGTACAGCCCGAACTGCCAAGCCATGTCTTCCCTGGACCAGAATCAAGCTTCTCAGGACCGGTTTCTGGCATTACAGCCGTGTTCAGCCGGGCTTGCTTGACTCCAGTGGCAAAGTGAGCAAGGGACTCACGTCTGAGCATACCCTGCCAACTTAGGGCGAACGAAGAAAAACCAAAGGTGGTGATGGACGGAGCGTTGACAATACAAACACTCACCCCCAGTCATCTGATCTGGGTTTAATCCATCACCGTTCTTTAGCTCACTCCGCCACCCCAGTTCAGACATGGCCATATGCAAATCAGTCTGACCCTGTGCCTCATGGGAACAGTACAGCCCGAACTGCCAAGCCATGTCTTCCCAGGACCGGAATCAAGCTTCCCAGGACCGGTTTCTGGCATTACAGCCGTCTTCAGCCTGGCTTGCTTGACTCCAGTGGCAAAGTGAGCAAGGGACTCACGTCTGAGCATACCCTGCCAACTTAGGGCGAACAAAAAAAAACAAAGGTGGTGATGGACGGAGCGTTGACAATAAAAACACTCACCCCCAGTCAACTGATCTGGGTTTAATCCATCACCGTTCTTTAGCTCACTCCGCCACCCCAGTTCAGACATGGCCATATGCAAATCAGTCTGACCCTGTGCCTCATGGGAACAGTACAGCCCGAACTGCTAAGCCATGTCTTCCCTGGACCGGAATCAAGCTTCCCAGGACCGGTTTCTGGCATTACAGCCGTCTTCAGCCGGGCTTGCTTAACTCCAGTGGCAAAGTGAGCAAGGGACTCACGTCTGAGCATACCCTGCCAACTTAGGGCGAACAAAGAAAAACCAAAGGTGGTGATGGACGGAGCGTTGACAATACAAACACTCACCCCCAGTCAACTGATCTGGGTTTAATCCATCACCATTCTTTAGCTCACTCTGCCACCCCGGTCCTGGGAAGCTTGATTCCGGTCCAGGGAAGACATGGCTTGGCAGTTCGGGCTGTAAGGTTCCCATGAGGCACAGGGGTCAGACTGATTTGCATATGGCCATGTCTGAACTGGGGTGGCTGAGTGAACTAAAGAATGGTGATGGATTAAACCCAGATCAGTTGACTGGGGGTGAGTGTTTGATTTGTTCAAACGCTCCGTCCATCATCCCCTTTTGTGTCCCCATCAGAAGGCACATCAATTTCAAAACACTTTGCATAGGTTTCAAGTCTTTACGTGATTTAGGTCTTGCCCATCTGGCACAACGCTTTTAACGCTATATTCCAGCCAGATTTCTTTGCTCTTCCTTTAGTGGAAACCTGGGTGTGCCTAAATTCAACATTGCTAAATGGAGTGGAAAAAGATTTGTAACATGTACTGCCAGGTTAGGAACTCGTTGCCTGTAGAACCTAGGAAAAATTTAAATGTACTCAAATTCAGAAAAAGCTAAAAACTTTGCTATTCAACCAGTAAGTTATCTCCTTTGGTTCACTCTGATGCTATTATACGCAGTTTTCCTCAGTAGGGTTAGCGCCTCGACACCCCAAGGTAAGTGTGCACTTTAGAAATTATATTGTCATCCCATTTTCATTTCTTCTGCTTACTGAAGTAGCATTCACGAAAAAACAAAAGTGCATGAACTGCTACCTTTAACACCAGAATCTGTCAACTCACCACTATCACTCAAATATAATCAGGAAGAAATAAGCAATTCCCTGTTAAAAGGTCCTCACAGAATTTCTAAGGGTAGCCCTGTATCCTTCCTCCTATACATCAGTGTCTGAGCTCCTCTCTTCAGCTCCAGGAATGCAGGCACCTCTATCTTGTGCTGTGTCAAACCAGGAGCAATCCAAAATGAATGCTGACTATGCCAGAAACTATACTCTCATCACAATATGTAGTCTTACTACCAGCCATCCCTCACACACATGCACTAGGGTTCCACACAGGATGTCAGCGCAAGGGTCTAGGGGACCCATAAAGCAAGACCTTTACACAAGTGAGACCAGTAGACACTGAACTCCACTTGAACGAAGAAAAAGGCCTCTTCAGTACTTGAATAACCACTGCTCTATTGTCAGGAATTGGAAAGAAGATATGCGCAGGCTGATATCCAGCAGACCGTTTTGGTCTGGCATGCAAAACATTGTATGAAAACGATGTGATACTGACTTAGCGGCAGAACTTTCAGGATAACTGGGATGGAAGTGGTTTTAAAAACTCACAGGTACTACATAGGTACTACGCAACATTATGCAATTGATTTGGCCTCTGCGTCCCTAAACTTAATTTTTTTCTTCCCTTCTTGGGTCCCTGTACCTCTGGCCCGCCTATGTCAGTCTTACCCTTTGTGTCCTCTGACTCTTCCTTCGCACTCTCCATATTACAAGATGAATCCCTCTTTACCAACATTCAGAGCTCCTCACAAATAAATCGCTGCTGGTGTGCTACCTATTCAACCTCAGCAATATAGTGCTCCTCTCCCTGTCTCTGAGTCTGCATTGTGGTAGGATGGGGCTAGTCAAGGCGCTTTGCAGCCAAGTGGGAAACAACCAAGGTTTCTTGTACTATGTATTAAAACTTGTTTACTCATAAGAGTGTAACAGATCCTGTATGTCTTAGAGTTTTCTCAAGATTACCAAGAGGCGAATCTGTTCGGATACAAGGCTGTTGTGGTGGCATTCCGAACCAGTGCCGCTTTGAACCCATTTTTCCCAGGATTTCTAACTGACGTATTCATTTTTTAAAGCAGTGTCAGCTTTATCTTTTCATCCCAACATTGAATTTTGATATTTATGTCAAATGACAAGGCATGGTCATTAGTCCCATGTCAGGATACAGAGCACCTCTCGTGTGCCTTGCAGGTCACAAGACACGACTAAAGAAAAAGTCAGAAACCAGTTTCACATGCAATCAAGTGACTCAGGGCAGGGATTCACACCTTGCAGGGGACATTTCCGCCCCATCACCCATCAAATGTAACTCTTTGAGGGTAGTGGATAGTAAAAGGCAGAAATCTGCAAATCTTGTAAAGAAGCCCTGAGTTGATAGTGACAGATTTTATTCTTGCATTCAGAGAAAAAGCCCTCAAGCCAAACATTTAACAAAATACAATTAAAATCAATACCAATATGCTTTCACAGATTTTGCAAATAACTCATTATTGTAACTCTGATTAAACATAAGCCATGGACAGCCTGTGAAGAGTTTGCAATGCTAACATATAACCCCCGTCGCCCTCAATTATGTGACGATTGCAAGCAGTATAGAACACGCCGTTTGAATTTAATTTAATTACATAGTGAATTAAATAAAAAGAATACTTCATTACCTTTCATAACCTTACTTTTCCATACGGTATAATGTAGTTACACCACTATTTTGAAATCACACTATATACAAGTGAAAAAGGAAAAAAGGAAAATCATAAGCTGGCTAGACATTATAATAACAATAAATTGTGAGCACTTACTCAGATAACATACCTGGACATTGAGTAACTGTCAAAAATAATCTTAAAATAAACAACAAATAGAAATAAGGACTCAAATATTTAGATGGTAAGATATGAATGCGATGATTCATACAATGAAGAGCAAATACCGAGAAAGGGAGGAAAGACACCAGATAACAGAAATCGACAAAAAAAGAAATAACACTTTCTAGAAATCCATAGATAAACTCACTAATGATTAGAATAACAGCATTTAAAGAACGGACACTATTTATCAAGCAATGAGCAAAACGCATGGCATGACACAATGCAGGCTAGTGAAATACAAGCACAGGTAAAGTCAATGGGTCGGTTTTATTGTTAGGAGTGTGTTTGGTAAGAGTTGGGTGACGTTGTGTGTGTTACCCTCAGCTACACGTCAAAGAAAATCCCATAATGAAGCAACATCATGGGCTAAAACCATGCGGATGCTGGCAGTTGGCCCCTGTGCTGACCAGACTGTATTAATGGAATTAAGATCTCAAGGAAGACTACTATGAAAAGAAGTCAGAAGACGAAATGTGTACTTTAAGTGTGAAGATGCATATGTAGCAAAATATTTCACAGTAGGTACTTTCGAAAAAGGCCCAGTACTTTCATTGAATATTTAAGAAACCCCATTGTCTTTAATTTGTGAAAAAAACCTGTGAATCCAAAAACATGTTATCACAGTAGTAAATTAAACAAATTAACAAGCAGGGGCATTTGGTGAACAGCACTGTTTCTTTATGACAAGCTAAGACACCCAAAGACCATGCAATTCAGTAATACAAATGTTGCTGAGTCAAAAACACATCAAAGAACACACACCGGCTCTCAGTTACAAGCTACATATCTTGTATTTGTCTGCAGTTCAACACAAGACCTACTTAATGCCACATCACAAAAATGTTATGGCAACAAAAAAAGGACAACGAAACCATCCACAAAGTCCTATCCCCTGGATGGACAACCTATCCAAGCAATAGTAAACCATGAAAAACATTTGAAAACTAATGGATGAAAGGAGAGGTGACTGAAAGGCCTTCTTATTGTACTTTCCTGAAGAAGTAATTACATGAGGTATTCTCAACAGCAATATCTCTGACGCCAGAACTAACATAGATCCATCTGCAGGAGGAAAAAGTGAGGGATGTGTATGCATGTATAGGTAAGCAGGCCAGAGGACTATTAGGGGACACGGGAGAACACATATTATAGGAATATTAGACAGCACACTGATGTGGATACAAGTTAGAGAGAATGGTTTACCCTAACGGGACTCAACCCAGACATGGTGGGGGGGGGGGGTACGGTTTATTTGTGGGGGGGAGAGGGTTGGTTTATACAGCACAGGATTGTTATTGGACATTTTAAATATATAAACCAAGGAATAATGTTTTATGAGGTCGGGAGCTGGTTGGTTCTCAATTATTAAAACAGTGAATACGTGTAGTATATATCTGCCCCATTTAACTTTGTGCTCATAAGTACCTGATGATTCGTATTGTAGAATTCTGGGACTGTCAATGCTGTTTTGGTCATGTTTGATTCAAATGCTGATAAAGATATATTTAAAAAAAAAGTATGCATGTTTAGGTATTCAAGTAGTTAAAACCTAGTGGAAGAGCAACTGAGTACTGAATAGGACTTCCCAGAAAAAAAGATTAGTGAGGCCATTTGAGTTGTTTTCTGCAACAAGACAAATAGTAGCAAATGTAGAGCTTATATTTTATACAGTCTAACACCCCAGATAAAAGGGAAGAAACAACAAATATGTAATAACAGTAAGTGGCAGGTGCTGGCCAGGTAGCATGCATCAGTTATATTTAGGCCCCTTTTCTGATGTTCGAGTTATAAAGGCAGACGGGACTGGAGTCGGACGTGTGCTGCTGAGGCTCCGACGCAGGCTCCCCTTTACCCGCGAGGTGCTGTCCAGGGCCATGACGGAGGAACGGTCCGCCAGCCGGGACTGAGGGATGGAGCTGGTGCCCAGCCGGAACTGCAAGGCTCCTGGCTGCTGCCACCAGGATAGCCGGCATCAGGCCCCGCCCATCGGGCAGAGGCGCTGGGAGTGACTACCAGAGCCGCCTCCCTGGCTGATGGAGAGCACTGCGGATGCTGGACCGCCCGATGATCAGGCGGTGGCTTCATTTACCCCCATCATATGAGCGCCGGCTCCCTGTGACCCGCGAAGTAGACGCCGCTCATGGGCATGCAACGGGGCAACATGGCGGCCGTCAACAGGAGAAGTCATTGGTGAGCCCCGCGGCCCCTGGTGAGCACTCCGCCTTTCTGCAGAAGCAACCGATAGGGCCACGCAAGTTACCTGGCCTCACGCCACAACTGCCATTAGGAGCCAGAGGTGCGGTCAATCGGCTGAGAGAAGGGGATGCTTGGAGTCACTACCAGCACGGAGATCCCCTGTGCGGCTAGGCCAGGAGGGTCTTATTACCACGGACTGTAACACCCGTATGAAGGTGCTAGACACAGCTGCAGTGTGAGTCCACTGGGAAGGGGCACAACTACATCACGGCGCCCAGCTGCAGCTCGCGCTCTCGGGTGGGCACAGCCTACAGACTGGGGGACCCCTTGTCACAACCACGAACGCGGCACAGGCTGGTAAGACGCACCATAGAAGCGAAGGGAGAGAGAGGCTGCCAGGGAGCCTGCTGAAGGTACGCCGGGAGGAACCGATGGGGGCAAGTTGTCCGGCTAGGGGCTGTACACTTGCTGGATTATCACCGCACCACCTATGAGGCCCTAGGCCTTCCACCTTCACTATGCCGCGCCTGAGCGAAGACACTCTACTCTCCATCCTCCACCTGCCGCTTGGGACTTAAACCGCATGGGCAGCATGCTACACTCTCCTCCCAGCATCCACACACACCAGGGGAACTGACATTTACTGCCCTGCGGCACCCCTATGTCACACAGGGTCTGACCTCGGAAGGGCGCTGGGGGCCTGGCATCTCAACGCCCCCGACACGTGCGCAATCTGACAAGATGGCTGCCGAGACATCACCCAGCCAAATAGCCAGCAAGTTGGACGCTGTCCTGGCAGCAGTAGAACAGCTGGGGAAGACAATGGAACTGACACGCACTTCCCTCGAAAGTAAAATCAACAAGGTAGTCATTGACCTGAACGTCCTACATGCGGACCATCGCAAGCTAGCGGACAGGACTTCTGCAGTGGAAGACACTATGCAGGCGATTTCTCCGCAAGTGGCGGCAGGGGAAAAACTTCTCAATGACCTTGTGGACCGAGTGGACTTCTTCGAACTCCGAGCCGAGGACGCTGAAGGTCGATCGAGGAGAAATGCACGCATGCTGGGCTTTCTGGAAGGAGTGGAGGGAAGAGATGCTGTGACGTACGACATAAGTTGGCAGGGTATGCTCAGACGTGAGTCCCTTGCTCACTTTGCCTCTGGATTCAAGCAAGCCTGACTGAAGACGACTGAAATGCCAGAAACCGGTCCTAGGAAGCTTGTTTCCGGTCCAGGGAAGGCATGGCTTGGCAGTTCGGGCAGGACTGTTCCCATGAGGCACAGGGTCAGACTGATTTGCATATGGCCATGTCTGAACTGGGGTGGCAGAGTGGGCTAAAGAACGGCGATGGATTAAACCCAGATCTGTTGACTGGGTGTGAGTGTTTGATTGGTTCAGATGCTCCGTCCGTCACCACCCCCCCTTTTGTACCGTGACGTACGCCGAAGCCTGGTTGAGGGACCTACTACCGGGGGGATCTCTCTCTCCACATTTCGTCATTGAGTGAGCACACAGTATGCCGCTTAAACACCCTCCCCCGAGTGCAAATCCTAGACCGTTCCTGCTGAGGGTGATGAACTATAGAGACAGGGGTGTGATTTTACAGGAAACCAGGAAATTGGCAGCCGTTCAGGTGGAAAATCAAAATATAATGTTATTTCCTGATTATACCATAGCGGTCCAGCGGCAGCCATATTCCTACATAGTAGTGTTGTATGGTGTTTTAGATTCCGAATGAATTCTCGACGATTCATTTCCTTATATAGGTACAATCCACGTTGCCTTTATATAGGCATAGAAATCAAGCCCTTATTCAGGCATAGCCCATG
Source organism: Lissotriton helveticus (assembly GCF_964261635.1). NCBI lineage: Eukaryota > Metazoa > Chordata > Amphibia > Caudata > Salamandridae > Lissotriton > Lissotriton helveticus. The sequence goes on along the minus strand of NC_136068.1, from coordinate 1,620,244,305 downwards.
CTACCCAAATACAAGCATGGCTACTTCCATCTGTTCATCAAACGTCACAACGATTTCTTGGAAAACCAGACTCTTAAGCAGAAGGGACTTCCCCTAGCCTGGATATTGATTTTCCCAAGAAACTCATTATTATGCATTAACAACTATTCCTTAGGGATTCATCCATGATGTCATATGCTCGACATTACGTCAAAGCTGGCATTCCTAAACACCTTCAAGGTATAAATATACCTTCACTTGCTATAGCAAAGCACGGTGTGATTCGGTGCAGTTCGACTACCTACTTGACCGACGCAGCTCGCTACAGCAAGTGCCGAAGGAAGCCGACTCTCCAGCTGACGCACTGACAAGAAGCTGTCATCTTCCTGCCGAGAATCCAGCTCCAGTGTTTCTGACTCCCCTTGCGGGGTGTTGGGAAATCGAGTCCGAGACAGAGATACCATCCTCCTTCATTCTAAGGTATGGAGCTGATTAGAACATAGAGAAGCCAATGGCAGTTCTTGGCAAAAACTAAACCTATGCTAAAGACCATATTTACTTCTTCCCTCAAACTAGACGTAGGTTAGGCACATTGGAGTAGGTGTATTTTAGAAGCACCAGTTGAGTATTTTAGCCTGTGTTATTTATGCATGTATTTTTATATGGCTTAGAAACCATACAATGCTAATACAGTAATATTTTATAATACTATTCTCGCTGTACGCATTATACTTTGCATTCTGTGTAACGATTCTAGCAGTGAGAAAGAAGACTGTTCAATAGACCTTTTATTGAAAACGCCCGTCTCACTATTTCTCTGCAACTCTGTAGAAACGAAGCATGCACGATTGACCGAGTGAACTAGTTATCTAATGTTTCTACGACTATGAAGATATTTTCCAGTCCTAGGGAAACAAAGTTGTCATGTTTATGCGGCTGTCAGAAACGAATCCCTTCTTGTGTATTTGAGAGAAAGTTTCTAGTGACCTCTGAGCTGGCTGGCACTCACAATTAAGTTTCGTATATTCGATAGAGAGCTACCAACCTAAGTCCTACGTCATATCTATAGGATATATTATTCCAATGCGCAGAGCCTATTGGGAATAGAGGAACTACACTACATGGCGCCCAACGTTTGGTAAGGCACTAATTTAACACTAGATACTAAAGTAACTCAGTCGTGCTCTTCTCAGAGACCCCTTTTTCCGTAATACTCCAATAGACGTCTAGAGTGGGTAAAGGGATAATATCCGCCATAGCTGAGTAGGACGTAATCCACTGTATTCGCTTTTTGGTTTGTTCAACGTTGAAGGATACAGTGTTCCAAAATATTGTGCACCTTACTTTGTCTCCTTGAAACTTGCTCTGCAATTTTCATTAAACAATGTCGATTAACGGCAACAACACCGAGAACGGTGGAGCTGCGGCTGATCCAGCAGCTTTTAACACAACAGGTTTTAATGAAACCGACGAGGATGCTATATGTATTCCTACGAGTTTAAGGAAAGCCATCACTATAAAACTTATAAAAAATGGCCTAACATCGAGCGGTGGTAGGGTAGTGTTTGTGATAGAGGCACATAATTATCACCAGACAGAGGTATTCTATTCACGAATAGTCTTCCCTGAAGCAAATCCAGTAACATGTGTTTCACTTCTACAAAGAAGATGAACCACTGAAGGAATACATTCCTTTCAAGGATATTGAAATTCCACCAACTTACCAGGAGCATGCGCTCTGGTTTAAAGGAGCCCTAAAACATATAAATCACATTACCAGGCTTGGTCCACTAGGTAGACCAGGAGCAACATGGCTAGCTTTAGCCAACTACATACCTGACCCTGACATTGAAGCAATGGCGAATAAACAATTACTTAATAATATACAAAGATTAGTAGAATTACACAGATAACGGTCTTTTCTAAAAACACTCCTACTTCTTCTAAAAAGAAGTGGAAAAACACTAAACAAACTTCTAAAGAGAAGCGTTCTCAATCCCGAGGTAGGTCTCCTCAAAAGGAGCCCTCTGAAAGGAGGTATAACCTCAGGAATAGGGATAATTTTAGAAAACCTGATAGATATCAAGATATTGATACACGCTCTTCTCGTACCTTTCAGACTTCGTCACAGAAATCCGAAAAAGAGGACGGCCAGAACACAAGGAAGAAAGTGTGAAGTCCAAAGACGATCAACACGTTCAGAAAAATAAGAAAAATCAATTCACCAAAAAGAAAGTAGCAAGTCTAAAAATCAGACATGCCGAGGATCTTGAGGACACAACTCAAGAACGGGGAATGGTCTCAGACGATGTTGGACAGCACAGCAGCAGAAGTCACCATAGCTCGCAAGAACTTAAAGGATCATCTGGAGACTCATTCAAGTTGAAACTGCAGATACCGGGGTTAGTTCTCCACATAGGTTATATGAAATAACACTCCGGATGGAGGGAGACATACCAAGAAAAGTGAGAGCACTCTTTTGGGAGTGACTCTCTAAGGGTTATGACATTCTTCTAGCTGAAAAAGACTGGCCACCAGGATTTGTCAGGGGGTGCCCACATGGCGAAGACATCATTATGCCAGCCTTCTCTAACCACATTCCAATTCATTTAAAATATACTTATGCCAGAAAATGGGCAGTAGCCCATGCTCCAGCATTATACAAAAATCATGTAGGTGGGGGAGGAATCTCCTCACCATAAAATCCAGTTAAAAAATCAACCAACTGCACCAAGGCAGTAACCAGTTAAGCAAGAAGCTAAAAAACAGGTCAGGGAGATATTAGATCAACTTGAATACCAGGGGGTGATTGAAACATGCACCTCGTCCATGAACAATCCTTTGTTTCCTGTCTTTAAACCAGACAACACATATCGTCTACTTTTGGATTACAGACTTTTAAACTCTTGTTGCAAAACGTTTGCAGTACACAGTGCAGCATTAATGAATAACATTGTGCGTAAAAAATATAAAACCACATTAGATATTTTTAACGGTTTCTTCTGTCAAAACATTGCACCAGAATGTAGGTTTTTGACCGCTTTCTTAATTATGGGGACACAGCGCCACTTCTGTTGTCTCCCACAGGGATTCAAGAATAGTCCTGTGTTATTCTCATCAAGGGTAACAGAGTTACTACAAATCTATGATGATGAAGCATTATCATATGTGGATGACATCTATCTGACAGATGATGAATTGGATAGGCACTTGAACAGAGTGAACATCATTATACTTGGATTCACATCTGAGGGTTATAAATTCAATTTCAGAAAATCTAGAATTGCCCATCTCAACGTCCTATTTCTAGGATATGAATTATCAAGTGAAGGCTAAAGCCTGGCAGCCAACTTTCTAGTGAAATGTGCTCTGCTCCAACCTCCAAAAACGCTGAAAAACTTAGTCGATTCTAGGATTCTTAAATTTCGGAAGAACTTACATTCTGAACTACGCAGAAAGGGTTAAACCTCTCTACGACCTAATCAAACCTGATTTAAAAAAAAGTAAATTGGACTCAAAAACACACAGAACTTTTGCGTTCATTACAGACATCTTAGCAACTAAACATTTACAAACACGCGTAAACGTACGCAACTTAGTGATCTGAATCATTCCAGGACAATGCGCATTCCCATACTTAACTTTTAACGAAGGTGAAAAAGTACCAATAGCATACAAATCACACTTTTACACACAAGCGGAAATTAAATTCACTTTAACAGAAAAAATTCTGACAGCGGTTCAAACTGCAGTAGCAAAAGAGACTGCCCTCGCACAGGGTAAACGAATTATGGTTGTTACACCTGTACCTGCCTTAGAAGCAGTGACAAAAGCGAGCATTCCAAATGCTAAAGCTTTACATCCGAGATGGATACAATGGGTTAATTCCTATTGCTGCAACAGACGTTGAATACGTTTTTGACCTATATTTGAAGACTCATGCATTTCTACAATATGAACAAGAATGTCCTCTGCCTACTATAATTCTGCTTCTAGAGCAGTATGAATGTATAATTTATACTGACGGATCAGCTCAACCCGCTACTGGGGGTAATCAAGCCTATAGTGCGGCGTGAGCGATCGTTAAAGATGGCAAATTCGAACCAATGGTCACTAAAACTCAACCTCTAGGGGATTGTACGGCTCAGCGAGCTGAACTACAAGCATTCAAGATGGCACTTGAAAATGCAGATCGCGAATTCCCCACACTCATAGTGTGCGATTGGTATTGTTGTGTTCAATCTTACAATGAATACTTGCAAAACTGGATTCAAAACGGTCATAAAGATGCAAAAGGTGGCACAATCCAGCATAAACTGCTTTGGGAACAAGTTGTTCAGCTACGACAAGGACTACAAAACACTCGTGTGATACAAATGCTGAGTCATCAACGTGATGGCGTTCACGTTGAAGGGAATTCATTGGCTGATGAAGCCGCGAAGGAAGCTGTGCAAACGGCTTCCGTAGCTGTAATCACTCGATCAAAAATGAAAATAGACGGTGAAATTATGCAAGCTGTCAATGCTTCAAGCAAAGACAGTGGTAAAACATTACCTACAGGGTTTCCACTCAAATACTCATACATAACTGATGTGAATAATGTTCTGTTTGCTCGAATCTCTGGAGTGGGGGATAGGGTAATTCCAAACATGGAACATAGATTAGGACTAATCTTAGCAGCACATGAAGGGCTTGCCTCTGCACATGCAGGTGTTTCCGCCACAGTGTCATTATTAAAACAGAGATACTGGTGGCCGCGCATAAGGAAACAAACCAGAAGAAATGCGTTACTTACCTGTAACTGCAGTTATCCAGTATTGGTTTCTTTCATAGATTCACATGCCTGAATCATTCCCCGTCATCGGGATGGGAGTCCCCGGTACATAAATAAAGTAATGTCCCGTAGACATATAGAGTAATAGGCCAAAGGCCCCACATTAGTATAATATCCACGTCCTTTGGTAAAAAGGACCAAACTCTAGAGAAGAGCCAGTCAGCTATCACCTCCCTCTAGAACCCTCCTGGGAGGAGCTCCTGTGCCTCAGATTTTCGTAAGCACCGTGCTAAGTAGGCGTACCACTGAGAGAATTAGATGAGTCCTTCCAGGCGAGGCGGTAGGGTTGCATGTGAATCTATGAAAGATACCAATACTGGATAACTGCAGTTACAGGTAAGTAATGCATTTCTTATCCAGTATTAGGGTATCTTTCATAGATTCACATGCCTGAATCAGAGTAACAAGCAATGATAAGCACATTTCGGATGGTACAGTATATACAAAATCCACCAGATAAAAATATATCAAAGTGACAAATAGAAAACATCAAAATGTAAGCAAAGATACCATCAAGAAATACAATAGAGAAATGTGCGTATACGAGAAAGGATGGTGGGATGAAAAGGATCACCTCTATCGAAATAGATGACGAAGTACTGCTTGTCCCACTGCAGCATCCTTCATGAGTTCTGTATCCAGGCAGTAATGCTTGGTGAATGTATGCGGCGTCTTCCACGTGTCCGCTCTGCAAATGTCTATGGTAGGCACACCTGCGAAGAGTGCCATGGATGTAGACATCGCTCTAGTGGAATGAGCCCGTACTTTAGATTGCAGGGGTTGCCCCGCCTGCTCGTGACAGAATGAAATAGCTGCAGAGATCCAGCGAGAAATACTTTGTTTAGTGAGTGGAAATCCATTTGTAGGTCTACTGTAGGCCACAAAGATCTGGTTGGATTTGTGGAAGGCTTTTGTCTTCTCAATAAAAAACTTTAGGCAGTGTTTAAGATCCAGAGAATGTAGAGTCCTCTCTGTCATAGTGTGAGGATTTGGAAAGAAAGAGCGTAAGACTACAAGCTCGTTGAGATGGAAGTTCGACGGGACCTTTGGTACAAATTTTGGGCTTCTTCGTACTATCACTCTGTCTTGTTTGAATTGCAGAAAAGGCTCTTGAATTGAGAAAGCCTGGAGCTGACTTACTCGTCTTGTTGAAGTAAGGGCGAGAAGGAGTGCCGTTTTCCAAGAGAGATAATCAAGATCAGCCCTGTGCATCGGCTCAAAGGGATGTTTCATGAGCTGATTAAGGACTGTGTTGAGCTGCCAAGTAGGAGGTAAAGTCTTCACAGGAGGAAAAGTCCTGAAGAGGCCTTTAAGAAATTGTTTGATCAATCTGTGAGACCAGAGAGAAGGGCAAGCAGAAGATCTTCTGTAACGGGATATTGCCACCAAGTGAACCCTGATGGAGGTATGAGCAAGACCTCAGTTCGCCAAATGGAGAAGGTAAGGCAATATTTGTACTGTAGAAGTAGAAAAAGGATATCTTTTCTGAGTTTTACACCAAATGCAAAACCTCTTCCACTTCAAAGAGTATGTCTTGTTAGTACTGTCTGCTCGAACCCAAGCTAGAATGGCCCTACAATTCCGGGAATATTTAGATTTTGAAAGTCTTTGAACTCAGGAGCCAAGCGGATGATCTGAAAGATGCTGGATTCGGATGCTGGACTTGCTGATGGTTCATTGTGAGGAGAGAAGGAAACTGCTTCAGCCGTATTGGCGGTTCCAGAGAAAGAAGGTGAAGCTCTGTGAACCAATGTTGGCGTGGCCAAGCTGGGGCTATTAGAATGAGTGTACACGGCTCCGCTTTCAATTTCCTGAGGACTCTGGGAATCATTGGAAACAGTGGAAAAGCATATGCAAAGACGTTGCACCATGCGATCGAAAATGCATTCCCTAGAGATTCCTTCTGGGGATGCCAGCTTGTGAAGTGTTGGGATTTGACGTTCTGCCTTGTAGCAAATAGATCTATGAGAGGAGTGCCCCATTGTGAGAATATTTGGTTGAGGATCCCCTGGTCCAATTCCCACTTGTGACACGTTGTGTGTTGCCTGCTTAGTGAATCGGCTAGAACGTTATCCGTTCCTGGGACATATTCCGCCCGAAGGGAGATATTGTGCAGGATCAACCAGTTCCAGATTTTTTGTGACTCGCGAGAAAGTGCTAGAGAGCGAGTCCCTCCCTGCATGTTGAGATAGTGCATTGTTGTGGTATTGTCCGTACGCACAAGCACTAGAGAATTCTTGATTCTTGGAAGGAAAGCTTGAAGGGCGAGGAAGACCGCCCGTAGTTCGAGGAGATTTATATGAAGCTCTTTCTCGAAGGGGGACCACTTCCCACTTATCTGCGGTTCTTGGAGGAAAGCTCCCCAACCTCCCAGTGAGGCGTCTGTCGGATGATACGTGGAGAAGCTGGAAGCAAGAAAGGCAAGCCTTGAGAAAGGTTCTGAGGACAAATCCACCATTGCAGAGCCTTGACCATCTGAGGGGTCATTCGTAAGAGATCGTCGAATGAACCTGCGCATTGGACCCATTGCGCTGAGAGCGCCTCTTGGAGAGGGCGCCTGCGGAGACGGCAGTGTGGAACCAGTAAGATGCATGATGACATCATCCCGAGTAGGGACTTGAAGAGGCGAACTGTCAAGGACCTCTTGGAAGTTATAATAGCCAGTGACAGAAGCTTCTCCTTTCTTTCCTGTGATGGAAAAAGCTTTCTTCTGTTTTGAGTCAAGGGTAGTGCCTAGGAAACTTATACGCTGAGAAGGCAGCAGGACTGATTTGTCCCGATTGAGTGTGAGTCCCAAACGATTGAAAAGCTCTAGACAACTTTGGAAGACCTGGAGGCGTCTTCTAAGGTTGGTGCCTTGATTAGCCAGTCGTCCAGATATGGAAAAACTTGATGGTGTTGTTGCCTGAGATATGCAGCCACTGGAGAAAGGCATTTCGTAAAGATGCGTGGTGCAGACTTGAGCCGGAAAGGTAGGACGCGGAATCGAAAGTGTCTGCCCGCTACTGCAAACCTTAAGAACTTTTTGTGATTCCGGTGAATAGGGATATGAAAATAAGCATCTTGAAGATCCAGAGACACCATGTAATCTTCTGCATCTAGAAGTTGTAGAACCTCCAGGATTGAAACCATACGAAACGACTGCTTTTTTACGAATTTCTTGAGGGCTCTGAGGTCTAAAATTGGTCTCCATTTCTTCTCCTTTTTCCGTATCAGGAAGAAACAGGAGTAAAATCCTTTCCCCCGTTGAGAAAGAGGAACTCTTTCTATAGCTCCCTTCTGGAGCATAAGAGAAATCTCCTGGAGAAGTAGATGTAGATTTTTGTGAAGCATAGGTCAAGGAGAGGTTTGGGGAGGGATGTGAATAAATTCCAGAGAATGACAGAATTGAACTAATTGTAGAACCCAACGGTCCGTTGTAATTTGCTTCCAATTTGTTAGAAAATGGGAAATTCTTCCTCCAATTTTTGAGGGTGGATATGAACTGAAGACTGGCTGAAGTGAAGGGTCATTGTCCTCGAGCAGTGCCTTTTTGCTGACCATTCCCACGAAAGGATGATTTACCATAAGATGATTGCTGCTTACGTTGTTGATACTGTGGACGATGTTGTTGACCATATGAATAGGACGACCGATATTGGTAATCGCCTCTAGAAGAGGACTGCCCTCTTCCTCTCGATCCACGAAAGGAAGGGTTTTTAAATTGGAGGGTTCCCAACGCTCTGGCTGTGTTCGTATCTTTCTTTATAGTTTGGAGATCTTCATCAATTTTTGGCCAGAAAAGAAACTGGCCATCATAGCGCATATCCAATATCTTCGTTTAAATTTCAGGTCGAAAAGAAGTTGCCTTTAAACAACCTTGTCGTCTCAACACTGCTGCCCCAGCCAGCTGATGAAATCCAGTCGACGCGATATCCATTGCGCAATCTATTATTTCTGATGCTGAGCGTTCCCCTTCAAGCAATATCTTCTTTGTCTCCTCTTTTGAGTCTTCAGGTAAGGCTGCCAGGTATGGAGCTATGTCTGCCCATATCGTCCCAATAGTGCTAAAGCATTGGACGGTCTTACTGTCAACGCAGAAATTGAAGAAAAACGCTTTCCAATGTTATCCAATCTTCGGCCTTCCTTATCCGGCGGAGCTGTTAATGGGGCACAAGGATTTTTGGACTTCCTTTGGGCCGCCTGCGTTATAACCGAATCCGGCTTGGGATGTCCTATTAGGCAAGCTGGAGCAGTATCGGGCGCCTTGTATATTTTATCCAGGCGAGGCAACACCGGAGGCACCGAGGAAGGATTTTGCATAATCTTCACACCCTGACCCCATAAATATTCTATTATGGGTATAGATCTTACTGACTTCTTGAAAGGCTCCTTAAAATCAAATCATATAAGAAGCAATCCTGTTGGTGGGAAGTCATGGGTATTTGAAAACGTACAGCTGCTCTCTCAACAATGTTATGGAACCCCTCGATGTCTTCAGGTGGTCACCCAGCCTGTGTAGGTACTGGAGAAGCAGGACAGGGAATGACGTAGTCGTCCCATTCATCATGGTTAGACTGGGTATCTTGAAGTTTCCCCTCTTCATGCTGATCTTCCTCTTCATCATCATCATCAGTAGATGGAGGATGCGGCAAAATGACAGGATCCGGCTGTAAATTTAAAGGTGGAGGCCGTGGTCTTGGTGGTGGTGTCATATAGTTACTGCTTGCCTATATACCGTGTTAAGTTAGCATGAGCTTATTAAATGTTTAAACGCCATTTTACATTTGCCTGCTTCTGCACACGACACATAATTGTTGTTTTAGCTTTCAGCCTAGAAGAGCGTTGTGATTTACACGAGAATAATATGTTATTGCTCTGATATCAGCTTTGCTTAGTAAACTGTGTCTGTACAGTGAGTGCTGAAGCCTTCAAGGATAACTCGACACAGTGTTGTTGTGAGGTCTGATCTTTGCACCTTCCTAGACATAACATAAATGCAGCTGCTGCCAAAATCTGGCTTTAGGCGCGTTTTTTATTGCTTTGCATACAGCACACGACACACACTTGATGCTGTTTCGCATGCAGAGAGCTGGTGGAAGATGATGTGATCCCTTCACACTAGGATCTTGAGGTATGGGGCCGCCCTGCTAAAACCCACTGAGACCTTCTTAGATATAATATAATATGCTAGATAGGGAGGGCGAGAAATAGGTGTTGTTGAACCCTATTCATTTCAGCATATATAGTATGTTGTCACATTTTGCATTCTATGGACTAGTAACTATGCTGATAACGTTGCTTCTTATAATATGTTTGCTTGTATTATCTAAGATACTGCGTTTGAGAACACTGCATTAGTAAATAAATATTTCAAATATACTCCACATTCTGGTTTGAAATGATTGTATAACGAAAGAGTGCTCATGTATTCCACGTGACCTGAGGTATTCTAAGTTCATGTTCTGGTTTGTCTAAACATTGAGAGTGTGTAATGACCAATGAGACACTGTAGCTAGCTCGGTAAGGGGATTTTGGGTACTAAGGTGAGTTTTGGCACACCCTAATTCACTGAGATTCCAAATCTCTATGCACAGTTCTGTAGGAGAACGGAATCCCTGCTACATGGCGCCCATACGTTGGTGGTCTTATTTCATGGCACTTGAGTAGTACATCATTCAATCCTTAACCCCTTCACTATCGTTTCCGGAAAACGGTGGTGTCGGAAAAAAACCTACCTATTTGTAAAATAGGTCCTTTCAAGCTTGAATCTTTCTAAACGGTTTCCTTGAATTACATACCCAGTTGTGCTACAAAGTTTCCTTTGTCTTTTTTTCTCTTCTGTATTATCATGGCCGCTGCCGTGGACATTCCGCAACATAGTCGCATTGCGGTGTGCAATCATTTGCTGAATTATAATGTCCCAGTGGATGGCATGGCCGTGATAATGGTGGTGAGTGCGGAGACAGCTTACCCTTACGAAATCTTTTATTCGTGGGTGACGTTCCCGGCTGTGGACGACACTTCAGCAACAGAAAAAGGAATCTCGTCCTGCGTCTCCCGTGCCTGCCCCCACAGAACGTGTTTATGACTTGCGCGATCGCGCGAAGATTAAATCACCTGATCGATTTCAGGTTTCTGATCAACGCTCTCCTCGTTCTTTTCAAGAGTCATCAGCCTCGTCGACCGGTGGTGGAGGCGGCGGAAGGGATCGGGGTGGCCAGCAGGGACGTGACCAGCCCCGCCCAAAAGACGGTGCAGGAAAGCAGGACGGCTCTACGCCGAAGAGACCCCAGTTTCAAAAGAAGAAGGTCGCCGCTTTAACAGCGAGATATGCCACAGATAGTGAGAATGCGGCTTCGGAATCTGACATGGGCTCTGACCTTGCTGGACAGCGCGGCGGAGATTACCATAGTGCGAGAGGCCCTGCGTCCACTACTGAAGGTGGCAGCGACTGACCGTTATGTTGTAGTTGAAACAGCTGACACTATAGTTGCTCCCCCTGACAGACTTTATGAAATTGTCCTGTTAATCGAGGGTGACATACAGCGTACCATAAAAGGGATATTTTGGGAAAATCTTTCGTCTACATACGACATTTTGTTATCGGAGGCTGACTGGCCCCTACCTTTTGTTCTCGCAGAGCCGCGAGGGGAGGAGTTTTGCGCACACAGTCTCGAAAGAGCATGCGCTGAACTTTGCAGAAGAGTGGGCTAAGGCTCTAGAGCCAGCGCTGTACCGTACACACTGTGGTTAGGATAAATTTTCCCCACACCACGAGATTCCTTTGCGGTCTCAGCCACAGCCTCAACCTCAATATCCCATTCGACGTGAAGCTAAGGCTTCCGTTGCGGATATCCTTGAACAATTGGAATATCAGGGAGTGATTGAAACATGTGTGTCACCAATGAATAACCCTCTTTTTTCTGTGACCAAGCCGGTTCTTACCGTTTGGTATTGGATTACCGCCATTTAAACTCGCATTGCTGTACCTGTGCAGTACAGAATACTCAGGGCTCTGCCTTGGTGGATAGTCTAGTGCGTAAGCGTTTTAAGACCACGCTTGACATATCCAACGGTTTTTATGCCCACCACTTGGATGGTCTCAGTTCCCAATGGACCTCCTTCACTTGCGGCAGTGTCCATAAACAATTTCGGCGTTTGCCTATGATCTATAAGAATAGCCCTGGGATTTTTACAGCCCGCATAGTCTCTCTTTTACAGAGAGTCGACCCTGATGCTTGCTCGTATGTGGATGACATTTATCTCACAGACGACGAACTTTGGGAGCATCTGTGTCGCGTTGATCGCTTAATTTGTAGCTTTGCAGACATGGGTTACAAATTCAATTTTGCAAAATCGCACATTGCAGAATATACAGTGTTGTTCCTGGGCTACGACCTCAACAATGAAGGTAGAGGATTGACTCCTCACTTCCTGGAGAAATGCGCACAGTTGCCCGCTTCGACAACTCTGAAAAAATTACAGTCTTTACTGGGTTTTTTAAATTTCGGGAGGACATACATTCCGGAATATGCCCAGCGTATCAAGTCTTTGTATGCTTTGATACAACCAACTTTTTCCAAATCATGCTGGCTGCCTGAGCACTCAGCTATTCTGCAATCCTTGCAGGCTGATCTGCTCGCTTCAAAATTTTTACTGACTCGTGACAACCACACCAACCTGGTGATAAGAATCATCCCTGGGACGGTGGGTTTCACGTACCTTACTTTTAATGAAGGAGACACAGTACCTATTGCTTACAAGTCACACTTGTACACTTCGGCTGAAATGCGATTTTCCACTGTGGAGAAAGTTTTAACGGCTGTGCAGATGGCGATTCTTAAGGAACGTGCTCTGTCACAGGGAAAACGCATGTTGGTTGTTACCTCGTGCCCTGCCTTGGAGGCAGTTACGAAAGCCAGTGTACCTAATTCAAAAGCTTTGCACCCTCGGTGGATACAATGGGCTGCTTCCTTGACGTCCCCGGATGTCACGTTTATTTTTGACGCCTCATTACGGTCGCAGGAGTATTTACAGTATGAATTCGTTCATCCAGCTCCATTAGCTATGCGACCTTTGGAGGATTTCCATTGCATCATTTACACTGATGGTTCGGCGCAGGTTGCGCATGGCTCTAAACACGCCTATGTTTCCGCATGCGCCATTGTGGTCGGTGCCATGGTGAACGATGAGTTCAAGTCCAGAGTCGTGCACATGCAGACTCTAGGGGACTGCACTGCACAATTGGTAGAGCTTTGTGCTCTGATGCTTGCATTGGAGTACGCAGATCCTAGTGTGACGACTCTTATTGTGAGTGACTCCTATTACTGTGTCCAGTCTTACAATGAAAACTTGTTCTTTTGGATTCAAAATGATTTTCGTGATTCCAAGGGTAGCACAATAAAACATAAAATGATCTGGGTTCAAGTGGCTGAGCTTAAAGAGCAGTTGCCTCTTGTGTTTGTAATTCATACTCTCGGTCATCAGCGTGTTGGAGTTCACGCTGTTGGTAACTCGCTTGCTGATGAAGCGGCGGAATCAGCGGTATCTACATATTTAGTTGCAGCTGTTACACGGTCCAAAAGTAAGATTGATGATGATATCTTGGCGGCTGTTGTTGCCACTGAGAAGGGAGGTAAACATCCTACGGGGTTCCCTTCGAAGTACACATACCACTTAAGTCCTGATAAGGTTCCTTATGTGAAAATTCCTGAAGTTGGGGAGCGGGTGATTCCCAACTCGGACCGCAGGGCTACATTGATTACAGCGGCGCATGAAGGTGTGGCGTCTGCGCATGCGGGCGTCTCGGCCACTGTATTTCAATTACAACAACGTTTCTGGTGGCGGGGACTGTACAAACAGACGCGCGATTATGTCCTTCAATGTGACATTTGCCAGCAGATTAAACCTTCGACTGCTGCGCGTCCGCCTCAGACACAGTTGTACATATCTAATAAACCACTAGGATGTGTTTATTTAGATCACTGCGGTCCTTTTTCTTCTGATACTGCGTATAAGTACATCTTAGTAGCAGTTGATTCACGCTTTGTGTGGGTCTGGCCCCATCGCAGCGCTGATTCACGGACTGTCATAAGAGATTTGCGTGTCTTTGTAGGGATTTTTGCCTGTGGTACCTTCAATTCGGATCAGGGTCCTGCTTTCGCCTCGAAGGCGTATAAGGATGCCATGGTTTTGATGGGGGTCCAAGTCAAGTTTTCATCTCCGTACAGACCTGAGGGTAACAGTGTAGTGGAACGAATGAACCCTGACTTAAAGCAATCATTGACAGCTCGAGTTATAGGCACTGGCAGAAACTGGCTGGCCCATCTCAATGGCGTGCAGCGTGCTCTTAATAATCTCCCTAGAAGGTCTCTGGGTGGGCGGACCCCATCCGAAATGCTCTTTGGTATCAAGATGTTTGTCCCGGACCTTGACGGTCTAGACTGCGTGGCCCAAGCCACAGCCTTTGACGTAGATGAACATTGCAATGTTTTAAAGGATCTACAAAAGACCAGAGAAAGTCTTGCAAAGGAACATTTGCCCTCCACATCGGATGATGCGTTGCAGATCCCGGTAGTTGGCTGGCTACCCTAAGTTGGAGAACTGGTTCGAGAGAAGATCGATAACAAGAAAGAATTTGGTCCTTCCTATCGAGCTCCGGTTCCTGTCCTTGGCGTGAAGGGCACAAGAACAGTCATTTTACCACCACTTCCAGGTGGTAAGGAAAACAGGTTTATCTCAATTGACAATGTCAAAATACACAGAGTGGACGATTCTTCTTAGTATGACACCGGCTGTCTCCTGTCCTTCGATTGTGAGAAATTCTGTTTTGGCCACTGCTTCCAATCCTGAGCCAGAGGTGGCCATCGAGATGTCTACAATTTCCAGTCCTTTATTAAGTACTTTGCCTGGTACTGACGTTGATGAAATTGATTACACTTACCCTACTGACTATTTTTTAAGATAGTTAGCAGTGGTCTTGTGACTTCATTTGAAAAGGTATTTAGAGTCATTCCTGCTTTCTTGCATTCTATATTTTCAAGCCAGTTTGGTGGATTTCCTGTTTTGCTGGCGCTGGCTGCAGGCGTCCTGTTGATATTTTGTTTTATTAGAAATGGATGCCCATCCTGTGTTACACGCCGCACAGCCCCACCTGGCACTGTTTCACAACAGGATGCTTGAGTACTATGGCACGTTGCCGCTCGCGACTTTAAGCACGGCATATGGATTATCGTTTCGATTTTCCTTTTTCACCTGTGTCCAGCCTGTGTTTCATTGCCTGAGCTGCGATTTCGAGTGGGCCCTTGATTTGTGTCTCTGCAAGACGGTGTCGACTGACGTCGATTTTAATCATCTGATGAGTCCCTTAGTTGCTCATGAGTTGTTTTGTTCGGACGAAAGGATTATGGCCTTGGCAGCGATACATGGACTAATGGGTCGTTGGAACATACACACAGCAGCACAAGATTTCTTGGCACAGAGCTTTATTGAGAACCCACTGAGTTGTCCTCTGATGGTGCTAGAGGCTCCGGTACTGGAAGTGCACGTATGTTCTTTCCCACTATTAAATTGGATGGCTGAACTGTTCTCGGATGATGACAGTGACTTCCTGTTGGAGGCTGTTGCTGCATATTTTGCATATTCAGTCTTGTCCTAAAGGCTTTCCAGGTTTTTGATGACAACCCGTTTTATACTTACATAATTTCTTTGCAAATTGTGCATACATTTTTCACCACCCAGACCTGTTGACTTGAGTAAAAGTGAACAATGGATGGGCAAGTTGGAATTTTTTTAATTCACTTATGAAAACGTTTTTTCCACCATTTTTAAATTTTGACATGGCTCATCGTTCTTGAACTCTGCTTTCATGATGTGCCCCTTGCCTTATCTTATCTTATCTTATCTTATCCGTGCTCGGATCATGGGGGGATGTCTTAGTTACTGCTTGCCTATATACCGTGTTAAGTTAGCTTGAGCTTATTAAATGTTTAAACGCCATTTTACCTTTGGTTGCTTCTGTGCACGAAACATAATTGTTGTTTTAGCTTTCAGCCTAGAAGAGCGTTGTGATTTACACGAGAATAATATGTTATTGCTCTGATATCAGCTTTGCTTAGTAAACTGCGTCTGTACAGTGAGTGCTGAAGCCTTCAAGGATAACTCGACAAAGTGTTGTTGTGAGGTCTGATCTTCGCACCTTCCTAGACAAAACATAAATGCAGCTGCTGCCAAAATCTGGCTTTAGGCGCGTTTTATATTGCTTTGCATACAGCACACGACACACACTTGATGCTGTTTCGCATGCAGAGAGCTGGTGGAAGATGATGTGATCCCTTCACACTAGGATCTTGTGGTATGGGGCCGCCCTGCTAAAACCCACTGAGACCTTCTTAGATATAATATAATATGCTAGATAGGGAGGGTGAGAAATAGGTGTTGTTGAACCCTATTAATTTCAGCATATTTAGTATGTTGTCACCCTTTGCATTCTATGGACTAGTAACTATGCTGATAACTTTGCTTCTTATAATATGTTTGCTTGTATTATCTAAGATACTGCGTTTGAGAACACTGCATTAGTAAATAAATATTTTAAATATGCAGACGTCCTCATTTACTCCACGTTCTGGTTTGAAATGATTGTATAACGAAAGAGTGCTCATGTATTCTACGTGACCTGAGGTATTCTAAGTTCATTTTCTGGTTTGTCTAAACATTGGGAGTGTGTAATGACCAATGAGACACTGTAGCTAGCTCGGTAAGGGGATTTTGGGTACTAAGGTGAGTTTTGGCACACCCTAATTCACTGAGGTTCCAAATCTCTATACACAGTTCTGTAGGAGAACGGAATCCCTGCTACAGTGGAGACACTGCCGGGGGTTGATCTTTAGGAGATGTTGGAAACCTCTGTTTGTAGTCTGTAATGAGGTATTACAAATCCGAAACCAAGGAGGCTGGAAGACAAACCATTGGTGGAGGAGGCGGTTGATATTCTTCCTCCTGATCCTGGTCTTCCTCGTCTGAACTTTTTCGATATTTTACATTAAGTTCAGAGGGGCTTGTCGCCTTTGAAAGATGCCACCTTCATCTGAATCCTCCTCTTCCAGAAGACATGCTGGAGGCAGTGGTTGGACCCTACTTGGAGATGTTAGGGCCGGCGTCAACATCTTCGTAATTCTTAAATGCACATAAGTGCTTTTCAGATTTGGATTCATCGTCGTCGACAAGCCCGTCGACGGTGTGGTCGTCGACGGTGAAACGTCAACAGGTGTCGTAGTCGATGGAGTTATCGCCAACAAAGCCGTCGTCGACGCTGTTGTCATCACTGATGGAGATCTTGTCGATGGTATGGTTTTCGCCGACGGAGCCTTCGTCAACGGGGCTGTCCTCGTCATCGAGGATCCAGTCGTCGGCGATCGCAGTGCAGACGGCTGCTTCGACGTCGACACCTCGCCATATTTATCTAGAGGGACTCTAATGACATCCTAGAGGGTAACCTGACTAGAGCGATATCCGCCACTAAGGCTCAAATCCAATTCTGGAAGACTCTCCCATTGAACGTAATGGGTAGAGTGGCGCTCACTAAGATGGTGGTGTTGCAGAAACTCCTATATTACTTTGCCAATCTCCCGGTCGATGTCCCAGTAGCGACTTTCAGGGAGCTTAAGCGATTGTTTCGCAATCTCATCTGGAACAAGGGTCGACCCCGAAAGGTGCTCCGGAAACTTAACGCCCCTACTGACAGAGGTAGATTGGCGGTCCCCAACATTGAGTTGTACTATCTGGCGGCGCAGTTGCAGTGGGTGAAAAAGTGGCTGGTAGGTGCCAATCTAGAGGAAACGGCTACCACGCAACCCCCATGGTCTCAATCACAGATCAACCACTTGTTTCATCCCATTGCTAGGCCTCCACACCCAACACAAACATGTCTTGCCCTGGCATATCTTTGTTATAAAAGGAGTTTGTAACTGACTAGGAGCATGACCCCTTATGCCCCGTCAATACCACTCTTGGGCATGCCGAGAGGCAGGATGACTGTATCCGGCCAGATGCTGGCGTCCTGGCATGAAGCGGAGTTACACAACCTAGGTGACCTTTACGTCAAGGGTGCTCTAATATCATTTGAAAGTCTGGCAGATGATGTGGATCTACCTGCAGGCCAATTTTTACTATATACCTCTAATCTGCGATTGCTCACCACAGCGTGGGGCGACGTCAGTGCCAAACCAGAAACACCTACTACTACAGTACCTGCACGTTATGGGTAATGGATCCCATATCATTCACTGGCTGGCGGGCGCAATGCTAACGCATACTACACAACCGCTGACACCTACACAACCTACTACTACAATACCTGCATGTTATGGGTAATGGATCCCATATCATTCACTGGCTGGCGGGCGCAATGCTAACCCGTACTACACAACCGCTGACGCAGCTGTGGGTGAAGTGGGAGGCGGACAGAGGCACTCCTTGGGCAGACAGCGAAAGGGCACGGATATTAGCCACCTCCACAAACATACCACGCAATGCCAGATTCAGGCTCATACAAACATACATTGTACACAGGGCATACCTTTCCCCCGATAAAATAAATAAATACTTTCACATAACTACATCAGCATGTCCCCGCTGCTTGCAAGAAAATGCGGACTTGCTGCATATGCTGTGGCTCTGCGCTTCTATACAAGAATATTGGAGAGAGGCCATCCTGGCGCTTGCGACAAGTACAGAGAGGACGCTATCGCAGACGTGAGAGGTGTGCATACTGGGCCTGTACCCAAGACCCAAGAGGCACAAAGCAACCTCTAGATTTATTGACCTGGGTCTAATTGTAGCTAAGAGGCTAATCACTAAACGTTGGAAACGCGCTGATCCACCTGCAGCGTCCGGGTGGTGGAACCCTCTTTTAGTATGGGCACAAGCGGAAAGCACAGCACCGTGCAGGATGGAGGTAGCGGGGCTCTGCAAGTACCCCATAGCTCAACACTGGGATGCCATTTTGTCAAGTCTAACGGATGCAGGTGGGGACGGAGGGTGCGAATCCTCACAGGAGGCTGTACGACCTGCAGGAGCGGATCAGGGGTCAGTGGCTGTACCCGAGTAATTCGCGAGCACACACGGCACAGACACGAATACTGACCCTCTCGACGATCATTCTAGCGGGAGGCTCCCCTAACTTAGGGTGGTTACATAGAAAGAGCAATCGCAGCTCACACTTTGGCCGGGGCGTGGCAATGCGGTGATGACTTTTTTTTTTGTGTGTTTCGTTTTATGTTTCATGGGTAAAGTTATGACAATAATAAATCATATCTGATTTTTCAGTAATTTAGTGCTTGTTTGCTAGTATTTGTTGTCAAGGACATGTGTGGCTGAGACGGGTGCACCATTTCTTCTACTCTGTGCAGACACTGATATGTGTTCACTTGGACATCCGGTGGTTTGAACACGAACTCTGTGGTATGGCCTTGGCTGCAGGAACATTAGACGTGATGGATAACGAATGTACCGGACAATGCAATTGGCACATCCTAATGTCGGCACTATGTGCCTGTCACATGTATCACAAGTGCACATGCAGCAATTCATTCCCTACCCCTCTCCCCCTCCCTTTTATTCTGCCTCACTGTCATTTGTATACTGTCTAATTTACAAAAAGCAAATAAAGATTTTTTTTTTTTTTAAATAATGAAGGCAGACAGGACTAGAGAGAGTGACCACTCAGAAGCTATAATATAACAACAGCTGAACTCACACAGTAATGTGTCACCTGCTCCAATGTGTAGGTGCATAACACCTTGCTACATTACGAGGGCCAGGTAGCGGAGCAGAATCATAAGCCCCAGACGAAGTTCAGATAAGTGTACTTGCTTTGCATTTTATCTGAACAAACTCCCGAAAAAGTTTGCAGCTCCAGCATGTCCATGATGGCAGACTGTGATGCCATCAAGGTATCGCCTACTGGAGTTATACCAACTTGATACATTTAAGTGTGAATATGTAGAGATGTGGAGTCTGGGTTCCTGTATCCTCAAACTCCAGTATGCTTGTCCTTTGTGCACTGCATTCTGGACATGCTCGTAAAAAGTTTCGTTACCATCTGGGAAACTTCAGAAACAATGTGCGAACCGAATATTCCCTTTGCAAGTCTGACTATGCTACTATAGGTGCCTTTCAGATGCACTAGAACGGTTACAGGTCCCCCTATGGGTACTCCTGTGTAATTACTGTTTTCAGGGTTACCACCTCAGCCACGAAAGTTTGATTTCAGAGAAGAAGACAAAGAGAGGCATGACTCTCAAGTCCCAATAACAGAGTTGATTCCTATAAACTGCATTCATGGTAAATCTTCTTCAGCTTCCCTTTAGGCTAACTTCTTGTCTTCTTAGGAAGACAGTGGTGTCAAGTTTCCTTATTCCCTCCTCTGACTGGCCTTTAAAAAAAGCTGTCATCTCTTCTATGCTGTTATTTGTAAAGCAATATATCTCTATTTACAAGCAGATCAAGTAGAAAATTAGATGGGGCTGCGACAGGACTTCAAACTGTTTTACAGTCCATTTTCTGTAAGACTAAATAAATACAATTACTTAAAGTCTATAGGTAATGCTACCCTAGGAGCCAGAGATTGTGAACCTCAGCAGTAATTACAAATCCTCAGGTCAAGAACCTGTTCTAAATGAATTCAGAAGACAGACAGAATGCAGCTGAGGACAACTGAAAGCACTTGCCTCCCCATACTGGGAGTCTGATGCCGACT
Source organism: Lissotriton helveticus (assembly GCF_964261635.1). Taxonomy (NCBI): domain Eukaryota; kingdom Metazoa; phylum Chordata; class Amphibia; order Caudata; family Salamandridae; genus Lissotriton; species Lissotriton helveticus. The sequence goes on along the minus strand of NC_136068.1, from coordinate 1,620,223,750 downwards.
TCCCAAGGCTTGAAAGGTAGACTCTGGTACACCAGACACTAATTCTTCCATTCATCAACAGTACTCTTTGGTGAAAATGTGACTTGGCAAGTGAACTAAGCCAACCAAGTCATTCCTGATTAATGGAAGAAGAGAAAGTACAGGACCATTGACAGAATTATCCGTTGAATTCCTTTAAGGGAAAAGGGACGAACCTATAGATTCATCAAGCATCCATTTTGCGATTCCTTATTAGTGAAAAATAAGGATTCGCTAATAATGAACAGCAAAAGGCTATGCAAGAAGAACTCGCTAAAAATATAGCAATTTCTTAAAATTCCTTAATTGCGAACTGCAAATTGTGAGTCGCAATTAAGGAATACCTTTAGGCCCATAGGAATGAATGGGAAGAATTTCTCAATTTGCGATTCTCAATTAGAGAATCGCAAATTGAGATTGCATTTTCAAGGGTGCCAGGGTGTCCTGTTGCACCCCTGAAATCTGCATATGGGTACATCTTGCAAACACACATGCCCTAAGGGCATGTTTGTGTGTAAAATGGAACTTTGAAAAATGCACTTTAGTGCATTTTTCAAAGTTTTGGCAAATTACCATGAAGTTCAACTTTGCTCCCCCTATTATCGAAATCGCTAATTTTTTTACTTTAATGCATTGCATTTAAGGAATCTCAATTTGAGATTCCTTAAATGCAATCGCAGTTTAAGTAATCGCAAATTTGCGATTTCTTAAATTGCGCTTTTTGCATTTTTGGATAATGCATCCCAAATGCAAAAATTGCGATCGCAAAGGGGCAGATTCTTATAATCTGCCCGTTTGCGACTGGTTTTTAGCTTGATGCATCTATGCCTAAATCTGTAGGACTGTAGGGGAAATCTATGCTTCTGAGATCTGAGAACGGGGTGGACTGCCCTATGTGCGCGGAACCTGTCTTACTTCTTTAGAGCCTCAGATCCAATGCATACAGTAATGAGGTAAACGGAGCTACTAAGTTGGACTGAGACCGAGGCAATGCTTCTGTCCAACCTAACTCAAAACATCTGAGCAACCTGTTCAATAAAGCAACCCTGCAGATCCAAGACTTACAAGTGACCATGAGAGTAGCATCTCATGAGATGGCCAGTCACAGTTGTAAAACACTGCACAGCTCTGACAATGCATATTCCGAAAGCAGAAGACTTGACCCAGCAAGTGCATGCCGTGTTCTGGTCAGACACTTTTGTGAGCCATGCACCAGAAGTGTTAAGGCTCCCCCGCACCATATCCAGAAGGCACATGGCTGGCATATGACCCTGGGAATGACTGCTGTGATCCATTGCAATATTGAACTAATCTGCAATTAAGGGCTGGCACTTATGTTGACACAACTGGATTCTGCTGCGAAGCACACCTGTGGTTTGCAACAATGTCAACTTAGCTCTAGCAAAGCTGCACTCTTCAACTGCTCTCTGACAAGACTACAGAGCAAATTGATTTGCATCAGGTTTGAAGCTCATTTATTGAGTGCATAGATGATGCATTTGTTGGAATTTGACCAACATATGAAGAGTTGGGTCAACTGCATGAGATTCAAACACATACTTCAAACAAGGTGTAGGAAAGTAGGATCTGCTTTCATGGTCACCCCCACTTATTGCTGGTGTCATTATATTTTACTGACTAGTCTGACTAGCAGCCTGCTAATCAGGACCCCAGTCTCTGCGCTTCTTCCTTAAATTGGACATGGTAAGTAATTAGGTACACTCCAAATTGGCTACTGGTGCACCCTTGTAACTCCATTGTATGTCGTACTAAGGTAGAGAACGAAAAATTGAGCAATTCCAAGAAAACCTGCACTTGGGAAAGCTGATAGGATACAGCAAGAATCTGCTGCAATCGCTCGTCTAGGAAAAATACTTTTTTTTCTAGAGACCCCTCACCCACCAGGGTTGCCCCTAGGTAGCATGCTTCATCATTGGGGTTACTCTCAATCCTCTACAGATTGATGCGTGCTGCTACTTGTGAAATACATAGGAGCACTTACTGGTGTAGACTATGTGAAGTGCACTGAAGTGAAGTGGAACAAGAAAGCTTAAAAATACCTAACTAGCTGGCCACTCTTTTATTTCCGCACCTAGTTGGTATGGTATCTACCTGGGATAATGGATTCCCCACAGGCTGTTAAGGAGTCAGAAACACAAGTCACCATGCCCCAGGAGGTTTTGGGTGCTGTTGCGAGGCCAGCAAAGCCCATATCCAGTGACATAGCAATAAGGCCGGTTAGAGCGGAGGAGGATACTGCAGCAGCATGGACACCCAACACCCAAGGAGAGCGTGGTACACCGGTGTTAGACTTCTCCCGCGGTAAGTCGCCTGCTGTCTGGAGACTGGATAAGAGGATGGACCCCTTTGAGATAATAGTGGACACTACTGTGTGGGATGCTTGGAGCACGTGGAGGGGCCAAACTCACCTAGCATACCCAGGGTGCACTTGACAGGCCAGGGGCTCACAGAGACCCCAACTGGATTTGCTGGGTGTCCCCTCTCCTTCCCACATTGATTCCCTTGGAGGGTTGAGCTGAGAACCTGAGTGGGGGCAATGGCTATGGATATCACCATGTGGCGTTCTTGGAGGGGACGGGGTGAGGTCACAATCCAGCTCCTATAAGACATTAATTTTGGCCCAGGTGTCGCTGATGGACAGCAGATGGGCCCTGTGGATGCCACTGGTGGGGGAGACATTTAAATACAAGGTACAGAAACTGCTCAGGGCCTCCCAGTGCTACTAGACACATGGTACACAATGATGGCCATGCAGAGCAGCACCACACTGTAACCCAGGCCCCATAACTGGGTATAGTGAGGACAGTATGGACCCAAAATGTTCGCAATCAGACTCAAGCCCTGGCAGATGCCCCGGACGTCTGCCAGGTTCTATGCATAAACAGGGTACCAGAGATCATGATCCACGGGACCGCAGCAGAGTGGGGAATGATACAAGACTCATGGAACACAATGACAGTGGAAGTGAAAAACTAACCGTGCTTGACACAGTTACCTGCAGGTTGCAGCAAGAGAACGCTGCTCCAAACTGACCTTAATAATCTGTTAATGTGTCTTCTGAACTTTCTGTTATTAATCATAAATACGTGGTTGGGGCTGTTCCGAAAGACATTTGCACATACACTTGACTGAACAGTCGCCCACTTATCCATAGTTAATGTGATGCTTAGACAGATCCCTTGCAGGCTACAGCACCCTGTTGTATGGTTCAAATGTTGGGTTGGGGCAATAAATACTTTGGGTTTAGAAAGTTTGGGGTGTGGAGGAGTTGCGATTCTAGTTATATGTGTATCTTATGGTTTGATTTTCCTTTATAAGCAGCAGCACACACTATGTCCTACCAACATGGCACTAACTGGAAGCCCTAGACACTTTTAGCCTGATCTGCTAGAACATGAACAGCTTAAACAACAAGGTCAAGCAAGGGGCAATTTTTCATTTTCTTAAACAACATGCTCCAGAGACACTCACTCCTCTTGCAGGAAACCCACCTACTGGGTAAACAGTGCATGATCTAACCTAAAAAGCGGTTCTTAGTTACAAACACTTTCCCATTCAAGTCGCCCAATATCCACACTGACCACATTCAGTGAGATACACAGGTAGAAGGCCCCTACAGAAATCCAGGTGGATATTTGTTTCTGTGTACGCACCACCTGCTCTAGAGGACAGCGTTTTGAAGGCCCTGATGTAATTCAGTCGTGGACCCCTCTCTGGACACAAGAGGTACCCACACTACTCGCAGGTCCCCATTACTGGCTGAGGGGCTATAATCACTTGGCATGACTGACGCCTAGCAAGTGACACACCTGAATGGCAGGCCATTTACACACCAATCAGCAGCACACAAACAAGAAGCCAGAATAGATTGTTTCTTCCTACTATCTGTCAACATAAGTTATTTTTCTGTGTATTGCCATGTTCTCTGATAGACCACACACCCTTAAGGCTTAGCAACCGTACAAGAGAGGCCAAGTTGAGAGGTATGTGGTGACTGAGCGCATTGTAGCTCTGTGACCCACACTTCGCAGAACACATACCAACCCTAATCACTGACTACTTTCAAATAAACATAAGATCAGTGACCTCCCCACCAAAGCTCTGGGAGGTCATGAAGACAATAATGAGTGTGGTAGTTCATCCCATATCAGTCTGGGAGTAAGTGGTGAAGGGGGCCGACTAGCTGGAAACCTCTATATGCAAACTAGAATGGTCACAAACAGCAATGAATTATGATGAAACACAGCATTGCCTTGCACTCCCACGGTTGACCTGTGGCAGATGTTACTTGACTCAGCCATCCTGGCATGTACATCCTTGAAGTATAGGTTCTAAGAATTCAGCTTTAAGGCCAGGAAAGGTATATACTGGCTGACTAACAGGGACCAGGAACTGTAATTGGTCCTTAAGTTGCTGCATCAGTCGAAATGAACAAGTTACTACCGTCGGTAACGCATTATCTGATAGATACTCTATCTAGCTTCAGTTTCCTTACGTTTGAATTTCCCAGGCGTCAGGCTAGATCCGGAAACCTTTGCTGAGCAATACCCCTTGTGCGTGTAACATTACGATGGTGGCACTGCAGTTGCTCCAGATTGCAATTTAAACTTTTCTCTGAGCACGGAAACAACCTAGAATAGCATTTAAAAGTATGTACGATCCCCATATGACGGGTGACTTGGGCTGGCAGATGTCAAACTGTACTACTTGGCCTGCCGGTTGTTGTCCATTAAGGACTGACTTCACGCCCACTAAGAGGAATCGTGCACTGGTTAAGAATTGGACTGCATCAACAGAAGAGAAGTCTTGCACCTATTATACAGCACAGACAAATGGGCAAATTCACAGCTGCCTACCGTAACTACGTTAAAATGCTGGCACATGGTAATTAGATGGATTGAAGGGGAGAGAGTATTGACTGCCAAAACCACCTTATGGCACAACAGTTGGATTAAAAGCACTGTGGAACTGCCAATCTAGCCCCGACAAGACCTAATTGGGATATTATGGCTAGGCGACATTTGGGATGAGTATCATATTAGCTCATTCACATACTTAGCAGAGACATATGACTAGCCAAAAGTGCTATTCTCCTGATACCTACAGGTTTGCCATGCACTGGAAGCCCACCCCAAAGATCTCACAGCTCTTCTCAAAAACAACCCATTAGAATCTAGAATGGAACGCCTGGAGATAAAGCGGATCTCTAAGTTCTACCATACACTGGTTAACAACATACCAGACCCCTTGTGTCTGCGAAATCATTGGGCTGATGAGGTAGGGGAAAGGGGTGACATGTACTGAACGTAATCGAAGATGACTCCCTGGGTCCTTGTGATAATTATGCGCCTGCGATTCATCCAACTGAAACAGTCATCACACGGTTTACTACAGCTCAACTAGATTAAACAGAATGAGACACCCGATGCTTGAGGTGTGGGGCGAGTGGGGCCCATTCTTTCAAAAAGTCTAGGAGTGTCCTGAGATACGATATTGGTCCCTTGTATGTGAAACACTGTCTGGGGTGGTTGGCGAACAGAATACCCCTGATCCCAAAATGGAACTTCTAGCACTTGTGGAAGCGTGGGGTGACCACCAGACTATTTGTGGCACTATGTTTATTGAAAGCAAAAAGAGACACTGCTCGACAATGGTGCGCCAAGAGGGCTGGTTCCAAGGCATAGACTATTTTACCAAAATAGAAGAATATGTTTACAGATCATGGGGCTGTATCCAGAAATACCACAAGGTCTGGGATATGTTGTGCCAAATAAACATTGAAAGTAATCTGGTCACTGTAATTGTTCTTGATGACTCGATGCAGAAGCTGACTTGTAGTGTCTGCTGTATTTGTATTAAATTGTTATAGAAAAGGAAGAAACAAACAAGGAAAGAATGAGGAAGGACTTTAGGGTAGAAGGAAAGAAGGAACTAAAGAATGAGAGCTAGTAGGAATGGAGCCATAATGAAGAAAGAAAAGAGAAAGAACGGAGTGAAGCAAAGAAAAGAGCGAGAGACAGAAAGATAGAAAGGAAAGACAGCAAGATAGACAGAAAGAAAGAAAGAAAGGAAAAAAGAAAGAAAGAATGAAAGAAAGAAAGGAAGAAAGAAAGAAAAATATAAAGAAAGAAAGGTTTTCAAACAGTGTGTTCTGTTCACAGACATGTATTTATGGTCAAGACTCCTAACGGCATTGTCTATTTAAGAAGGTTAGACTGTGTGCTATGTCTGCACTGTTTACTTTTCAAGCCTTTGAGGACCAATTTCCAGAGTTTTAAAATGCAGCCTTAGCAGGGAGGCAGCTGCATACTCCATAAATCAACTGACAGACAGCGAGCTACTACACAACAGACTATGAGCAAGCTACTGGTAGCTTGCGGTTGACCTGTCAGAGAATCCTGCGTTATAGATACTCTAAAAGCAACCAGGGTATATTTAACCAGAAGAAAACAAAAGCACAATAATCGGAGGCACAATTAAACAACCAGGGTATAGGCATTCCTGTTGGGACTAGACTAAAGCATAATGGGACTATATCTGAGATTGCAAGACGGCGCTTACGGGAGCACTCTCCGACTCTGTTATCAAAGCCACTTTGGTTTCCTGAATGTGAGCCCTATCCACCTAGAAGGTGGCCTTCTGTAATACGTGTTGCACAGGAGACTGTGGATTATCTCTGCTACTGTTCATACATTTTTTCTCTTAATAGTTTTATTGACCTTTACCTGATGCTCTGGATGATATACTCAGTTGTGCATCTTGGTCTGAATGTATTATATTTGAGAAACATCGTGTGATCTTTGCCCTGAAGAAGTCTGTGGCTCATACCGCATTAAGACGAAACACGTGTTGGCTAGGATCCTATTGGAAGTATTATGAGAAATAAAGAAGAAGAAAAAGAACAGTTGTGGATATATTTATTATGAACTGCTCTGATACTATGGACAATTATTGCTCAGGATATAATATCTTTTGTTCTTAATCGTGTGGACCTTGTCTGCATTTTTGGTGATGGTTGGATGGCCATTACCTATATCCTTGTGAGAATCTGATAGTGTGAAGCATACTGTCCACAACACAGCGCATCGAGTACCCAACTATCCTCTTCTGTTTTATATCTGAGATTGGACTGCATGGAAGAGATCAAGGACCTTCTCATTAATACCAAAAGGCCTGGGAAATCTGGTCTCTGCGAGTACAACAGTTAATACTCTGGAGTCATCTTTGATCAATAAACACGAATTTTATTGCACATGTTGAGTTTATTACTAAAACGCTTATTGCGATTTTAGAATAATGAAATCTGCTAGGAAAATACATATTCATTGCAACATCTGCTATCAGGCTTTCCCAAGTGCAAAACAGATCACATGTATCCTGTTCAAAATCATGCTGTCTGACTCCTGGTTCACTCAAAAGCCTGTGAGCAAATAATGTGTCATTTAAAGAAGTCGACTTGTTACAGAAAGCAGGATTAAAGTTAGGACTGTAGGTAATTTGCATCAGGCATTAAGGCACTCACCCATCCTATTTTTATTTTTATCAGGCCTCTTTTCCCTTTGACACACCTTCTTGTACCCTAAACCGCTTAGAAGCTGCTGCACTGCAGCATTTAGTCTAATGCCAACAAATACCTATATACGAAAGAGAGTAAAGCAGATGTTATAGAAGAATAAACAGCCACACTAGACACAAGTACCAAAGGTTCACAACAGGGAAAGGGACTACAACACAGACACCAAAGTCAAACATGTTGCAGGCGCATATAACACCAGGAGAAGTTGAAATCCCAGTAGACCTTTTGTGTTCAACCCACTATTAGAGCTCGGAGTGAGGAAAATTACCTCTGGGTTGTGAAGCATAAGAGAAAAGACCTAACACTGCCTGGGCCAGTTCAGATTAACTGATCAGCAGATTTGGGCTGCCACAAACACAAGAGTCAATGGAGTCAATTAAGATTTAAGATTGATTCAGCACAAGTGAAAGAAATGTGCTGTGCTGTGTTGTACCAGCGACAGAAAAACAACACTTGCTATATGCAATACCTCTGGAGAGCTAACGTATAGCAAACAATCTGATTACTTAAATGTGGCACTTTCTCTGAACTGCCTCACTTCTCAGTTGTTGGTGTGCAAGCCATTGATTCAAATGTATTTCTTTCCAGTAATTATTGGAAAATATGTAGGAATGTTTAATAAATTTAAATGTATTTATGAAGTGTGAACAGTGCGAGAAAATATCACAACACTGTACATTGAAATTATCCATGTGTATCTTGATATAAAAATATCATTACTAATTACAAAAAAGACGTACATTTGAAGGCAGCAGTACTATGCTGCCTAAAAACACACCTAGCTGAGGCAAAAAAACATTTTAAGACATACAAACAAAATTTTGAAAAATCACACTTCCAACAATTCTAATCTCTAAAGGAAAATCATTCCATAGACCAATGACCTGGAAATGGAATGCAAAGGGCGGTCTTTATTTTGTGATTCAAAACCTGACTGTCTCAAACATCTGTTGAGGGTGGTTGGTGTTAGCATTACGTAGCTATATTGAGGGTGAGATGGTCTAAAGATGACATGGTTGGTAAGGCATAGGTCTCCACAAAGGACACCACGACTGTGTACCTTGACAAAAGAAATGTGTACACGACACAATTGGTGAGTGAGCGGAGTTTCTCTGAAACGTAAACTTGACGCCTTTCCTGAACACATCCATTAAACAAAGAAGCAGTGCTGTCCTATTGCTAGTTTAGGATAATAAAAATCATAGGATGATGGACCATTACCCACCCATTATTGCATTCTTTATCATCAGCCCCTCGTTCTGGGAATCATTCTGAGAGAAGTTGAATTGTAACTTAAAGTGTACTAAATGTAAGGGGGTGGTGTGTGCCTACAACAGCCTAGTAAGACTTGAAACTGTGTGAGTGAGGGCACTCATTTGAGAAAAGATTTAAAAATGCCTCCCTGTCTGCACGATTAAAAACAGGTAAGCCTCTGTATCACGCACAGCATGTTATACTCATCAACATGTATCAGCTTCATGCATCAATAAAGCTCTTTCCAATGATATAGGAATAATAGGACTGCTTTCCTATAATATTAATGATGATAATATAAAGATCCACAACTCCAACAAACTGGAAGCAGCCTACAAATGAGGCTGACGGAGGTGTGCAGAAGTCGAGAGCCGAGGGGTAATACCAAACCGCTCTAAATTGTACCTTTGCGGCCATGCGTACATATATCTCCATGGTGCACAGATATATTTTCTTTCAAGGTACATAGATGAGGGGTTAATAATTATAAATGTATGCTTACCTACATATTCTTATCTTTTTTTTTTTGCACATAGGACGCCGCACACAGCAACTTCTTTTTATCGGTTTATTTCAGTGCCCAGTCTAACACCAGTTGGTGTTAGACTGGGCACTAAAATAAACCGATAAAAAGAAGTTGCTGTGTGCGGCGTCCTTTGTGCAAAAAACTGTCCTTTTGGCCATTGGTCTGGCCCAACGCCAGCACCCGCTGTGGAGCGATCCTGTGAGCAGACCACATTGTTTGAAAAAAAATAAAAATAAAATAAATATTCTTATCTTTATGCTATAGTTGCTGTATTCTAGATTCAATAGCTTTCATAGTCGATATAAAAAAAAAAATCAATTATTTTGAAATACAGCTCCTCCACACATGTGCAACGCCTCTGTCCGGGCAAAGGCCAGTCTTGGGCCATAATCCCAAGACCCTGGCCTCTGCAACAACGAAAATAGAAAGGGTGCCAGAAGACAAATTATGGACAAATAACTTTCCACGGCTAAATTTCTCAAAACTATTTTTTTTCTCAAAGTAATTCTGGGGAAAGTTGTCACTATGCAGACTGCCACCACTTTCACGCATTTCTATACACAGTGGGGCACATGCATCAAGCATTTTTGCCTTTACGAATCGGCCCGTTTGCGCACGCAATAAATGCTTTCTAGATGCAGCAAACCCCAATTTGCGATTTGGTAACCTGTTACCGAATCGCAAAATGTGTTTGCGATACAGTATTTGGAAGGGGCATGTTTAGGGCGTCCCTTCCAAATACCGAATCCGGCATGCATGAATGTTTTGTGACCGTGAATGCGGTCGCAAAACATTTGCATTTTACCACCTACTTCAAGTAGGTGGTAACCCATTCGCAAATGGGAAGAGGTCCCCAAGGGACCCCTTCCCCTTTGTGAATTGTTGTAAAAGCATTTTTAAGAGCAGGCAGTGGTCACATGGACCACTGCCTGGTCTTAAAAAATGAAAAGAAAACTTTTCATTTTACTTTTTGTAAAGCATCTCGTTTTTCCTTTAAGGAAAACTGCTTTACAAACAAAATATTGCTTTATTAAAAAGCAATCACGGACATGGTGGTCTGCTGACCTCAGCTGGCCACCATCCCAGTGATTTTTGCGATTCCTAGGAGGTCGCAAATTTCGATCTACCTCATTAATATTAATGAGGTAGAGCGATTTGTGACCCCCTAGGAATCGCAACCTGAAACTCTTTGAGTTTCATGCATTATAAATTGCGATTACCTAATTGCGATTTTCAGGAATTCTCAATTAGGCATTCACAATTTAGATTTTGAAACACGTAGCCCAGAGTGTATAGATGAAATTCAATAGTATGATTTATACACATAAGTTTCTAGAACCATGTTAAACAATTGTGAAGACAAGACAAATCTATTAGGATCACAACCACCAGGACTGGTTAAACTACAAATACATTTAAAGAATTGTCTACTTCCTAAAAGAAAGAGGAAAACAATTATGAATGATGGCCTGCTGAATTCTCAAGTGACATGACACATTTTCTATAAATATATCAATCCTTATCACAGAACACTGAGAAATATGCAGATCAACACCACAAACACCAAGAATGTCAAGTTCAGTGTTCTTTCTGTCTATGTGCTACACACCAAGTAAATCGTGTAAGTTCCAATTAATAGGAAGCACACATAATCTCTTGGAATACATTTCTAAATAGCTAGAAAAGGTGACACACAGTGTGACCTTCCTCATGAAAGGTCGACTGCTGTTACGATTAGCACTACTCAGGACACTGTAGTAGGAGAGACATATTTGCTCATTACTTTAGCTAAGTAGCTCATCTAACAACACCCAGATGTAATGTGTAGTCAAAAAACAAGGCTATATAATGGTCATCCATAGCTTACCGTGTTTAAACTATGCATAACCATGGATTGTGCATGATATACATGAACATAAAAATAAGCCAGTGAGATTGATACTAAGCTGTAATTTGGGTACATGAGAGAGGGCGCTCCAACAAGAGCATACACAATTTGGCAATATTGTAAATGGAGGTAGTTATGGTTGGTAGAAGGCTTTCATTTGGATACCTGATGTAGCCACACTCAAACAATAAGTCAGAGACAGTTGGGCAATACTGAAACTGAAGGTCATCAAGATTGTTAGAAGGCTGTAATGTGGTTACATGATGAGGCCAAACTCCAACAATAAATCATATAGTTTGGTAATATCCAATGACTTCACAAAGCAGGGATCCATTGGGGCGTCCCTACTAAGCTTACGCTATTTTCTCTCCGGACACACTCAGTCAGTTAGCCTTCCCTCTTTAATAGTCAGACATCACCAAGCAGATCTGTGGCATACCCCAGGGATCCTCCCTGAGCCCTACCATGTCCAACGTCTATATGGTCTCTCTCACTTCCACTGCCTGCTACCATAGCTTCAACATCATATTTGCAGAAGACACCCACCTGATCCTCTACCGCTCAGAAGATACTCCCACCACCCAGGCCAACATCACCACATGCCAGTCCCTGTAGTCAATTGCATAGGCAAAAACTGCCTCAAACTCAACCACGAAAAAATTGAACTGGTACTGTTGAGCAATGACATGTCTCTCTGGACACCAGCATTGTGCCCTACTGAACTGGGACTAGCACCCATCCCCACTAAAGAAGACAAGAATCTGGGCATTATGATCGACAACCAAATGTCCATGTCCAACCAGGTCAACGTGGTTGCCTCATCATGCTCAAAATTCTAAGGAAACTATTCAAATGGCTACCGGTCGACATCCGCAGAACGGTGAATTAAGCTCTCTTTACAAGCAGACTCTACTATTGAAACAACCTCTACCTAGGTATCTTGGCTCAGGTCACCAAAAGACTACGAGTGATAAAAAATGCAGCTGCCCAACTCATGCTTAATTACCTCACCAGACACACATAACCAAGCACCTCAAGAACCTACATGGGTTCAAGATCCATTAAGGCTCCCTGTTCAAACTTCTAAACCATACACACCTGGCCTTAACACAACAGGTGTCAGCCTAACTTAACTACATCCAATTCCACACCTCGTACAGAAACCTTGGTTTGGCCATACTACACTTCACATACGTACCCTGCATTAGGTGAGGCAGAGATGGCGGACGGGCCTTCTACTAGTTTGCTTCCAAAAGTGTACAACAAAGTGCCCCTCCCCCTCAAGCAGCCCACTCTGTTTGTGAAATCCATAAGAAACTGAGGACCTTGCTCTTCCAATATGCTTCCCTCAGCCAGTCCAAGCTGCTCCTTCTATGGTATCAGAGTACCCTCACGAGTGATATGCGTGCCCTTTAAATGGTCATAACATAACAACGTATTGAAAATGGCGAAAGTCAAGTCATACCTCTCCAAACGTGGGCTATTAGAGGAAAAAACTGGAGTTGTATCAATGTAAAGATTGAAAAAGCATGTTCTGGAAATTTAACAATAGCAATCCACTCTAATATTGGAAACATTTTCTAGAAGTGTGCACAAAGTTCGGGAGTACAAGTGCTGTATCCTTCCATGCTAGAAAGAGTCAAGTAGGAGCTGCACACCCTGTTAATATAAAGTTACTCCTCTTTGGCATCGGAGATGGAGGTCACTCAATTCTCAATAAAGTTATTGCTATCAGAAAAAGAAGCACACCAAACACTGCATTTTGATAAACTTGAACAAACGTTTATCTATTTAATGACAGAACGAAACAAAGTATTTCTAATCAGACAAAGGAAAGGAAAAAACGCATTCCACATCAGGACAAGAAACTGGAACCTCTGGAAAGTGATATCACTGAAAGGCCATTGCTTACCTTCCATTTCTGCTACTGCTATAAGAGCAAAGGACACACCAAACTGCCAGACCATTTAATAAATCAGCAACTTGCAAAATAATGCATTTGGAACGTTCATGGTCAGATAGCACAATACTAGCCCAAGATGACTCATGGCAAAGCTAAAAGATTCGACTTTGTTGCTCCCAAAAGCAAAGTGATCGAATATTTGATTGCACTGGGAGGAAACATGGCATCAAAAGAAAAGAGGGTTTGATGGTGAGACGTTTTAAACAAGTTTTTTACAGGAAGATTTAGAAAACAAGAGCTAACTGAAACATAAGAATACATAAGAGATGTGTAAGCAAACCAGAAGAAGCTCTCATGTCTGGCAAACACTCAAAATGTGCTTGCCGTTATTTCAACCGTAACACTATTTCACAGATAACTGTGAGAAAGGGCCTTATCAGACAAAACAGAATGAGGCAACTAAATGGGGCTTCCATTAGAATGATGTTAGTCACTTGGTATACTTTACATGCCTACATTTCAATATGTTCTTTCAATTTGATCTGTATATTTCCTTGTCTTGCTAATTTGTATTTTTTCTATTTACCCTGTGAATTCATTATCATTTGGAATTGTGATTTATATTTTGATTGCTAATGATCCTCTTTGCTTGCTCTCATTTAAAAACAGACTCATAAGGGTAAGAAAAACAAATGCTAGCCTTTTTAATTCGTGTTTTCTGCTTAATGGATCACAATTAGGGGGTTCTCATCGCCTCAAATGTAAAATTTGCCTCTATCACCAATGCTGCATTCAACACTTTTGCACTTATGAAATCCATCATAAGCACAATGGTTGAATGTTTTAAGATTGAGAACCATTTTTTCCACCTAACCATTTCTTTAGGTCTCGCCTGGCGAAAGCCTCGCATGCGCTGCTCTCGCCATGGAGAGGACCTTTTGTAATCGATTCAGCCAAAGCTAAATGCACGGGTGTCCAGATGGACAAACATGGCTGACCCGTTAAGCTAAACATGCACGCGTAGGGACAAAAAAATGCACACGCATGTGGACAGCCCGACGCCATCTTTGACACGCATGCACATTTTTTTGTCCATAGGCGTGCTTTCGCTTTTCCTCCCTCCCCCTGTCGGCCCTCTGCACAGCATGCCCTGGCGCTTTTTGGATGTATCACTAGTCTTAGTGTGGCTAGTTGTGTTAAGAGGGTTTGTAAGGCACACGTAGCTTCTACGCGCAACCGATCAATGATTCTCTGCAAATGTAGCCGTTTAGTGTACGGGGTACAGAAGAATGCTCTTTAGGTACCTTGAGGCCCCACCTGCAGTATTTGGGACTTGTCAATGTCCACATGGGCTGTCTTACATTAAGAGAACATATACAGCATACAGTCACTTACATTTGCCTGTAGGCACTTGTACATGCAGTAAATGAAGTCCCTCATTTGAAGATATGGTGGTTAGATAGCCGGAGGCGAGGTAGAGGTTCTTGCTACCACCTTGTGCCATGCCGCTTCTGTAGATGAACCTAAAAGAGAGCACTTTACCAACAACCTGCCTCTAGGCTCTAGACATGGGTTGTCTAATGAGACCAGGTGAGCACCGACTGCCATCTTCTAACCAAATAAGTGACCCTCACTGGGTCGGAGAACCGGCTCGCTTAGTAAGTGTGCAGTAATTAGAGCTCTCTTGAAAGTACTGTTTATTGGCAACACCATCAACACAACTAGGCCGGTCCCACCAGCCCCAACTGTCTCTTGCAGTGAGCACGCAGAGAACATCGCGTGACACCCTACGGTGCTCGCCCCCCGCACCACTGCCAGGCCATCTTGCTTCTTAACTATGGTACAATAATAAAGCTGAACCAACATAGCATTCTGCAAATGCCAACGCTCCCACAATCGTGTGCCCTCAAAATCCACACATAACCAGTAACACACTGAAAAACAGTAAATGTACAGGTTGTCAAAGCACATGTAATATCACAACATTGCCTGTAGGTCTACCTACCACAACACGTAGATATATCATTGTGGTGACTATGATTTTTCGCGTTTGGCTAGTTATGTTACGCACATTCAAACAGCACATGCTGCAAAAAACATTGTTTATAGGTGCTAGAGATGACTGCTGACGTAGTGGTAGCACATACACCGCTTCCTTATTTTGGAGCACCGGCATTAGATGGGGAAAATATGGACTTACCCTCAAGAGGGTTAGAGGATCATTCCCGCTGGTGCCAGTTTTTTCGTCTCCAAAGACAGGCTCAGCAGAGTCCCTAAGCAAGCATGGGTCCCGCTGCAGTCATTGTTGCTCCCACTGCAACTAGTAGTGCCCTTATAGCTGTCAGCTACGAGTCCAGGTGGACAGCCCGACACCATCTTTGACACGCGCGCGCATTTTATTTTGTCCGTAGGTGTTCTTTTGCTTTTCCTCCCTCCACCCGTCGGCCTTCTGCAGCCCTGCCACAAGTCCTGCGAGGCAGGTATGGGGCTGCGCGCAGTGTGTGCACATGTGGCATGCCGTGGTACACTAACCTCCTGCACGAGAAACAGCAACATCAGGGCCGGACTGGCCATAGCGGGCACTGGGCAATCCCCCGGTGCGCCGCACGGGTGGGGGCCGGTTTTGGGCCCCTGGGGGCCGTTTTTGCAGCATAGCTGCAAAATCGGCCCTGTACCATACTCGCCCGAAAACCAGCCCCAGCAAAGAGCTCGGTGGCACCTCCAACCCCCCGAGTGGGGAGGAGGGCCGGCTGAGCACTTTGCCAGGGCCGGTTGTGGATCCCAGTCCGGCCCTGAGCAACTTGGACCCCCCAGTCACTCCCTGTACACTTTAATTATTGCACCATTTAAGTATTGCGCACACGGTGTGTATATATGCATAATAAAATTCTAATGAGAGGCGCCTGCAAGTGGATCTGCGAATTATGTGAGGGCTTGCACACTGTGTGGTGTGTGTGTGTGTGTGTGCGCGCGCGTCTGTGTGTATACCTGGTATGTCATGCCGGATTCCAGACTCATTGCACACTAAACACTACTCACCCCCATCAATACAACAGCTGTATAGGATAGGCAGTTAAAACCATGCACGTACGCAGACGCAGGGTGTAATACTTTCCACAAACTGTCATCCTGACTTTTGTATACCGCCCTGCACTTGTGCATACAGAGCGGTAGCCTTCACACGAACACTACCCTCTGTACAGGTCAAACATGGAAAGATTGACAGTGTACAGCGCCACCCGAGGCTTTCCACCATGTGTGCACACGTCCACCGTGTGTGCACACGTCCAATAAGTGTCCCCTCCTGTTAACTCGAGCTGTTCCCAATTCTCAGACGTAACAGTGTTGCCCATCACTTGGTACTACTTCAGCTAGAACGAAGTACACAACCATAGTGCCTAGTAACTCCCCGAACCCACCCAGCTGCCCTTTCCAGCACTAACCCCACTACCCATTGACAGAGGCCTCTGCAACACAACATATCGCCACACAGTCAGACCCCCAATACATATACTGAGACCCATGCTTCCCTCGACTTTATCTAAGGGCTGGCAAACTTCGTGTACAATCACTTATCTACCAAGGCTGTCCTCCTCTGCAAGTTCAAACCCTCATCTTCTGCAGCGACTCAAGGGGCAGGCCCGCCACAGTTATTAATGAGGTGAACACACATGTCTTAGTTATCACACACCATGGTGATTTGTGTGGCCCGCTTCGTGTCAGCGTCCCTAGGTGCAGTGTGCCAGCCTGCTGTGGGCATCAATCTTGCTCAGCGTACTACAGACTCACGTGCACAGTGACTCCACATAACCTGCCTATGGTGCACTTATTAACGTTGCACAGCAGGCAGCCGTCGTAGGACATGGTGCTGCACCATCCCTGTGCACATTCATGCTATACCCTGGATTGCCCCCCACCCCCATGATAGCAAAGAGCGTCCTGTTCAGAACACTATATAAGGGGCACACTTGTTTACCTGTGTCATGTCGGTGGTGGACATTAAACGCACGCTACAGCAGGTCCCGGTGAGGTCACTTAGTAGTGTAGTTCCTATATTCCCAATAGGCTCTGCGCATTGGAATAATATATTCAGCAGTGTAGACGTAGGACTGAGGTCGACTAGGTCTCGACTGACTATATTAGACTTACGTTTTTGCCAGCTAGCTCAGAGGTCACTAGAAACTTTCTCGAATAAACGAGGAGGAGTTTAACCTCCCTGGATAGACAAGAAGGGATTAGCTTCTGACAACCATATAACATGACAACTTTGCTCCCTCCGAATAAGAGTGTATCTCTAGAGTCGTGTGAAAACAATAGACAGCTATTTCACTCAGTCAAGTGTGCATACTTAGTTTCACCAGAGTGCAGAGAAAAGAGAGACGGGCGTTTTCAATAAAAGATGTTATTTATTGAGCAGTCTTCTTTCTTATGCAAGAGAAATGAATTGCCACAATTGCAATACTCATAGTAAAGTAAAGTGCGTACAGTAAAAGGAGGATTAAGAAATAATACTGTAAAAGCATTGATATGGTTTCTTAGCCATAAGATACTTTAAAATAGATAAAATATATACATACTTATATTCACTGACTAACGCACTCAACTGGTGATTCTAAATACGCCTACCCCGGTGTATCTGACCTAAGCCTAATACGTGGGAAGGAGTAAGTAAGTAGCAGTTTAAGTTAAGTTTGTTTTTGCCAAGAATTCTCTTTAAGGGTTTAGTCAGCTCCGTACCTGGGTATTAGAAAGCAGGAGGTCTTGTATCTCTCTCTCAGGACTCGATATCCCAGTAACCCGCGAAGGTATCTGGAAACACCAGAGCTGGATTTCTCGGCAGGAGAAAAGACAGCATCTCTCTCAGTGCGTCAAAAGCGGAGGGGCAGCGTCCGTGGGCTCTCGCATCAGCTGGGCTCTCGGGCAAGTAGATTGCTGCTCTGCTCCAAAACCACCACCGTGTGTTTGCTTAAGGCAACGTTGGTATATTTATACCTGAAAGGTGCCGGGTTTGACGTAAGGTTGGACATAAGACGTCAATAAAGATGTCACTAAGAACTGGCCGTTCTTACAGTGCTTTACAGGAGTTCTAGGACGAAATCAAAACAAAAGCAAGGGGGATTTCCCAGGTTGCTGGAGGTTTGGTTTGTTTAGAGAACTCGTTGTGCTTTCTAGGAGTCTGGGGAAGTAGCCTTTCTTAATGTAACAGCATGTGCTACGACTGAATATGGATATGGTTATTGTGCCGTTATAGGGATATTATTGATTATAACCGAACAAGGGCATAAAATAGTAATATCGATTTAGGCTCCTGGATAAAAACACAATACTCACTCCACGATCTAATGTCCATCATTACTAAAACGTAGCAATAGTAAACATTTAAAGGTGCATGTGTATTCCAACCCACCCCAAAATACATTTTTTTGCATTTGAAATGGTGTATGCGAAATACACGAAAATGATATTGGTACTGTACGCTTTTCAAGCAGTGTAATCATTCAGTTAAAACGATGCATATATCTGATTAGCTGAACGATTTGTGAAATTTACACATGAAATGGCTCTTAATACAGAAAAGAAGGTCGAGACCATTCCATCACATATAAATACAGTCGCTGTAAATGTGCTAGAGGTTGAGGTAACATAGTGTCTCTAGAGTTCCTAAAAATAGAAGCTCTGTTCTCTAAGAATAGTTCTACTTTAAGCAGAGTACAAGTGCCAGGAAAAAGGTAAATATTTTGGAATCGAAGAAAAAAATAATTTTGCTTTCAGTGGGAGAAAACAGTTCCAAATATTTTCAGTAGCTTTTGTTTATCAAAGCTGAAGGCCGAATTCAGAGTTCAGGGAACGCTGTGTGCTCGTTTGCTTAAAAAGTTATTCTTTTTGTTCAGGGGAGAACATCATTTCAGACAGACTCGCAAAAAAGTTGTCTACGGCTTCAGGTGAAAGTTCGATCAAGTTCGAAAATGCCGCAACTGAGCAGTCTCGAACATGATTGCTATCGTCGATGTCAGGATCAGCAATGCTCACAGAAGGTCGTACCTGGGTGATGTTGCTCTCCTCTCGTACTTCACTACCACCTAATCGTAGTGGCGAAGTCTCAACGAATGGCGTCATCAGGATGGGTAACCGCTGGGGACAACACGATGCATGAGCCGTTACAGGACTTAGCAAAGTATCTGTATCCAATGGTACTGCTGATGGTAGTGTAAGACAGACGTCCAACACGCATTCTTCTCTGCATAACATACATCGAAGCACAGGTAAGATGCAATTCTTCCAGATGGGTCTGAATGAAAGAAACCAGGTCATATTCAGATCTCTTAGCCGGGCTAATCCAAGGACTTTAGTTATGCGGTCTCGATAGCGTATATCCAGGATCGTTTCTTCCATTGTTGCTGGAGTCTTGTCTGCGACTTGGCTTGCCATATCGAAGCAGAAGTAACAAAAATAAAATGCCTGCTACAAGTCCCAACAGAAGTGGTAGGCCGCCAAAGACAGAATGGACAAAATTAGGAAAAATGCCCAGAACTGTTTCGAATGGTGTTAACAGTCCCGAAAAAATTGTCTTAAATATATGTGGGATACCACTGGTATCAGACATATTTAGGATTTGGCTTAGCATTTCTACGAAATGCACGGGGCAATTTGTTGATAAAAGGGTATGTATCTCTGCCGTTGTCCTTGCAACTTGCAGATCATACGTTTCTTTTGATGACGTCAAGGGCACCGTTGTCTGTAAAAGGACAGACTTTATTCTGCTTAAAGTATCAATTCGAATAGAAGAGATATTCAAAGAAGGCCAAATTTTTGCCTCCATGTCTGGAGTGCTGTTTGGATACAATACTTGCATACAGCAAGTGACCATGGAGCTCACGCTTACAAGATAAGCTTTCCCTGGCACCATGCCACAACAGCTGTGGTCCACTATTAGAATATAACTCCTGTTAGAAAGCCATCTAAAGAATGGCTCTATTCGTGTTGCAGGTGTGCCATGCTGGTGACATGAACGGTTATTTGAAGTCCCCTCACAGGCCCCATGCAAGTTAATACCTTGACACAGAAGTATACTGCTTAGTGATTGTTTGCAATTTTTTCCACTAAGAAATACATTCTGTTTCTTTTCACTATAACATGTGTGTGTGTAAGGCAATTTCCATGATGACTTAATGTACCCTTTACCCAACCTTTCATACTGGCCCGCTGGTATATACTCTTGACAGTATTTAAATTGGAAAGTTGTTATCGGAATTGTGATTATTCCATGTATTATCCATTCAATGACAGGTCTTTCTGACATTGTCAATGGTAATCTCTCAAGTTTTTCAATGCTCAAAATCGTATAGTCTGCTCCTTTTTGTGCCAAACTGATTTGTGTATCAGTAAGGTTAAAGATAGAGAATAATGACGTTGTGTTGATTAAACGCCAGGGCACATAGCCTGAACGCAGATTTTGCAACGTCCAGCCAAGCTGTACAATAGTACGTAAGTGGGACTGACCGTGTTGTAACATTAGTAAGTCTTGCTCTATTATATCAATAGCAGATGATACAATACTGTCCAGTGAATATATTCTGGAGGACAGAGTCATTAACCCATTGTCCACAACAGAAAATGATTTTTCCAAATTAATACGATCAATTTCTCGTATTTTTTCTGCTGTTTTAATTTGCATCACTTTCCAAGCTTCGTTGTAAGTAGCGTATATACCGGCCGCTATGAAACGTTTTTGACGCTGTTTGCGTGGTCCCATTATGAAATCACGCAAGTCAGCACCGTCTTTAAGTAAAGTCAAGTGTTGCTTAATTTTAGCCAGTGTGGATTTCTGTAACCATTCGAGGTAGAGTTTTCCTACACTGTATGTTGTAACTATCCCTGGATGTTGTCTCTGGGAGTATCTGGGGTCTGGCCTGGTCAACTTGAACCCCTGTATTTTGTTCAGGAATCTATTTTGACAGTTATTTGTGTCTGTGGGCCAGATCAACCATTTTTTCCAATCAGGATGTGTTCTGTTTTGGTTAAAAATATGGGATACGTCTATCTCAACATCTGTAGTGCTATTACTGTCAGGTGTTGGCTTTGGAATAGACGTTTTGTTTAAGTCTTTAATTTTGGCTAGGCCCACACAGGTTGTCTGTTAAATGGTGTCATTCAAGAATATAATTTGTTCTGGGATCATGCAGGCTCTAAATAATGCTTCTAAACCTTGGACCTGCCATTCTTTTGTACCCCAGATGGTTTTTGTTTCAATGTTATATTTCCAAAAATCAAAACCAAATGTAGTCAATTTTTCAAAAAATGTTTCCGAATAGATCAATTTAGTATTTGTCAGAATTGTTTTCATTCCTGTCTTATTTAACATTTTGAAATAAAACATTTCTGCATCACTTGTGTTAAACCCTGAGAAGTAGGGGAATTTCTCGTAAAATGTCTTCGAGCTACCTTTTGGTGGAGTTGCACAATGTTCCCATTGATTATAATTAAAAACATTTCTAGGTTGAGCAGATTTGTGCAAATAGTGATGTGCATAGTGGTTGTAGCAATACATTTCTTCATAATTAGATGAACCCTGTAAGAAATCATGTTCTGTAAATTTTGCTGACATAACTAAATCTGACATCATATTATTAATACTTTCAAAGTCCCAATCATAAGAGAATGTACTCGGTTTTACAAAGTCACTTAATGAAACCTTGAACTGGTGTGAATATTTCAAGAGCTCGACCGGGCCATAGATTTCGTAATCTGTTTTGTCCCATGCTACCCCACCGGGTATTGGATTGGCTGTGACATTCACTGATGATAGTTCTCTTTTCTCGATGTGAGATGACTTGTGAGGCTTTAGGACCAAGTTGATGTTCTGACTTGCTGTGTCCATTGTACTGTATTTTCCTTCAATGAATTTTCCCAAACAAAGAACCATGATGAGCCAAAGCAGGAGGAAAAGTACACCTAACACAATCCAAAATTCAATCCATGGAGAAATCAGATAGGTTTCTTTGAGTTGATGAAAGAGTTCAGTAACTTTGGCTTTAAAAGTTTTTGTTGTTGGCGTTTCTTCAGGTTCGCTTGGATCCTCAGAAAAGTCATCGAAATTGATGAAGTAGCCTGATGCAGTTCTGTCAATTGTTGGAATCGCTTCCGGATTTTTATTTGCTTTTGGAATTTTCTTTGTTTCATTAGCATAGTGTGAGGCTACATCGTTGTAGACTGGTGTTTCTTGACGAACTGTTGCAATTTGGGTTTCAAGAGGCACAAGTTCCATTGCATTGTTGCATAGTCCTTTTTTATTCACTGCAGGTTTATCAAATGTGATTAATCTCTCAGTTTGAACCTCTTGTATTGTAGCAAGTTTTGGTAGTCTGCTACATCTTGGGAGTCCACAGGGCCAACTACTTATTATTGGCCACATGATTGTGGTTTTACCAGGTCGATGGATACAACTCGGTTCTCCTTTTTACCAGCAAGGGGCGGTAGTACAACTGATCTCGTTCCGCTGACAGCTAAGACAGGTACTGCTTTTCTGTAAGAAGGACCAAATTCCTTCTTCACCGCGATCTTCTCTCTGACCAGATCCCCAATTTTTGGAATCCAGACAGGCCTTGCTGGGACAGGTGGTTTATCTTCAGTGGCTGTTGGCTGCTGTCTTAACTTTTCTTGTTTCATTTAAGTCCTGTAAAATAGCCAAACGATCTTTGATATCAAAGCATTTTTCTTCTACCACTGAAGTCTGACTATCTAAGTCCTGAATATGCATTCTAGTCCCGAACAATAGTTCGTACGGACTGAAACCTTTTAGAGAATTTCTTGGCAGATTGCTAAGACTACGTTGGACACTTGTTAAATGTTGGACCCACCCATCACCCGAACTTAATACCCTCGCCGTTATAGATTGCTTTATTTCCCGGTTTTTTCTTTCCACAATCCCATTTCCCTCAGGATGGAAGGGACAAGAGTACCGCAATGCAATGCCCATGCTGGTCATGGCCTCCTTATAAGCTCGAGAGCTAAAAGCAGGACCCTGGTCAGAATGTAGCATGCCAATTGCGTATATGCCGATAAAGACTCGCAAATCTTGTATAACAGTTCTGGCGTCAGCCGAGCGCTGGGGCCTACATGTTTAAGTTAAATTAGTCTTTAAATGTTAATGTTACGCATTTTTCCTGCTGGGTTTTGTGTGTAGATAGCCTTTTGCGTTATCTATTAGAAGAGCCATGGCAATACTCCGGCCGGTTCACCACTGCGATCTCTGTTGCAGTCTCGACAGCTTATTGCGAATTTGTGATGCTGCAGGCTCATCCCCGGCCACCAGTATTCTGATTGCAATTCTATTAGAGATTCCTTGATCTTCTGGTGTCTTAGACCCTCATCCATGTGTGCGTCTGCTATTAACAAGATTCTCCTGTTCGTGTTTGGAATCACTCTATCCCCCACTCCAGGGATTCGAGCAAAAGGAACGGAGTTTGCATCTATTACGTATGCATAATTGAGTGGATAGTTCAGGTGTAGTGCTGCACAGTTGTCTTGTAAAGACGTTTTTACCGCCAGCATGGTTTCCCCGTCTATGTATTTTTCTCAACGCTATTTTGTGGCTACGGAAGCCGGATTAGTTGCTTCCGCTTTGGCTGTGTTAGTCAGTGAATTCCCTGCAGCGTGAACGCCATCACGCTGATGACTCAGTGTATGGATCACGTGAGTCTTTTGTAGTTCCTTCTGCAAAGGAACTACTTGTTCCCAAAGCGTTTTATGCTTGATTGTGCCACCTTTTGCATCTTTGAAACCGTTTTGAACCAAGTCCTGCAAGTCATTATTGTAAGATTTGACGCAGTAATGCGAATCGCACACTATTAGTGCGGGGAATTCGCGATCCGCAATATCGAGCGCCATCTTTAAAGCTAGCAGTTCAGTTCGTTGATCCGAACTATCTTTTACAGATTGAGTCATAGTTACCAATGGTCTCAATTTTCCTTTGTGCCACCGGCATTTAACAACCGCGCACGCAGCACTGTAATTGTGTTTACCCCCAACTGCGGGTTGTGCTGATCCGTCTGTATATATTACACAGGCGTAAAGTTGTAGAGGCAGAATCTCGACTGGCAGAGGATATTCTAATTCATTTTTTAGATTTTTTTATTTTTTAATTTCCGGGTCAAAGTAGTATTTTACGTCTTCTGCAGCAAGAGAATTTTCCCATTGGATCCATTTTGGATCTAATGCCACGTTAGTCAAATTGCGTGGGCTTGTTAATGCCTCAAAGGCTGATTCTGCTGTTAAAACAGTTATCCTTGTGCTTGGGCTCTTTCTTTTGCTACAGCAGTTTGAACCGCATTTACAATGTTTTCTGTAATACTGAATGTTTTTTCAGCTTGTGTGTACAAGTGTGATTTGTAAGCTATTGGTAACTTTTTTCCCTCATTAGAGGTCAGGTACGTGAATCCGCATCTTCCTGGGATGACTCGGATTACAAGGTTGCATGTGTTTTCGCGTGTTTGCAATTTTGTTTTAGCTAACATGTCTGTTTGCAATGATCTTAAAATTTCTGTGTGTTTTTGAGTCCAATCGATTGGTTTGAAATCAGGTTTTATTAATTCATAGAGAGGTTTAACCCTCTCTGCATAATTTAGAATGTAAGTTCTTCCGAAATTCAGGAAACCTAGTATTGATTGTAAGCTCTTCAGCGTTTTTGGTGCTTGGAGTACAGCACATTTCTCTAAGAAGTTGTCTGCTAGGCTTTTGCCTTCACTTGACAATTCATATCCTAAAAACGGGACAGTTAGATGGGCAATTCGTGACTTTTTAAAGTTGAATTTGTAACCCTCTGCTGCGAACCCAAGTATTATGGTGTTCACTCTTTTCAAGTGAGTCTCCAAGTCATTATCTGTGAGATAGATGTCATCGACATAAGATAATGCCTCATCATCATATATTTGTAGTAACTCTGTTACTCTTGCTGAGAATAATCCTGGGCTATTCTTGAATCCCTGTGGGAGTCGACAGAAATTTTTTCTGCGACCCCATTATTGAGAAAGCGTTCAAATACCTGCTTTCAGGTGCTATGTTTTGACAAAAGAATCCATTAGAGATGTCTAATGTCGTTTTGTATTTTTTGCGCACAATGTTATTCATTAGTGCTGCACTGTGTGAGTTTTGTACTGCAAATGTCTTGCAACATGAATTACGGTGTCTGTAATCCAAAACTAGACGATATGAATCGTCTGGCTTGGAGACAGGAAACAAAGGATTGTTCATTTGAGAGGTGCATATTTCAATCACCCCTTGGTATTCAAGTTGATCTAAGATCTCCCTGACTTGTTTTTTAGCTTCTTGTTTGATTGGGTACTGCCTTTGTGCAGTGGGTTGACATTTTAACTGGATTTTGTGAGGAGGAGACTCCTCATCCCATCCTACATGATTTTTATATAATGCAGGAGCTTGGGCTACTGCCCATTTTCTTGCATATGTATATTTTTTATGAATTGGAATATGATTTGAGAAGGCAGGCATAATCATTTCTTCTCCATGAGGGCACTCCCTGACAAACTCTGGTGGCCAGTCTTTCTCAGCTAAAAGGATGTCATAGCCTTTCAAAAGGTTATCCCAAAAGAGACCTCTTATTTTCCTAGTCTTATCTCCCTCTATACGCAGTGTTATTTCGTATATTTTATGAGGTTTGCTAACTCTGGTATCTGCAGTTTCCACCTGAATGTATTCATTCGTGTCCACTGTCTCCAGATGATTCATCAAGATCTTGCGAGCTATGGTCACTTCTGCTGCGCTGTCTAGCATTGTCTGGGCCCACTCTCCGTTTTCAGTTGTGTCCTCAGTATCCTCGGCATGTTTGATTATTTTAATACTGGCTACCTTCTTTCTTGGAAATTGTAATTTTTTACTTTGATGAGCAGGTTCCTTGTCTTTGGACTTGACGTGCTCTTCCCTGTGTTCTGACCGTCCTCTTCTTTCCGATTTCTGCGAGGAAGTCTGAAAAGATCGAGAGGGACGTGTATCAATATCTTGATATCTATCAGGTTTTTTCAAATTATCCCTATTTCTAAGGTTGTATCTTTTCTCAGAGGGCTCCCTCTGGGGAGACTTATGTCCTTAGTCCGGAGATCTTTCTCTCCGCTGAGGAGACCTTCCTCTGGACTGGAATCTTTTTTCTTTGGAAGTGGATTGTTTATTTCCATCCCAGCTCTTTTTTGGAGTATTTAGATTATTTTTAATAAATATCTTTTCAGGATTTTCAGTTAGTTGGGGTTTTACTGGTTTCCCACCCAAACTATCTCTTCCTAGTTCTTCATAGGATTTTTCTATGATTCTGGCAAGTTCAATTGGTTGGTCTGCTATATCTGTTTCTTTCAATTTCTGGCGGATCGCCACAGATGCTGCTTCTCCTTTTATGTTGGCTAATAATATAGCCGAGACCTGCTTGAAGTCTTTCAGTAATTTCATACCCAGAGTTAAAGCAGGTTCTGGACCGTATTCATTTTGAATCTGTTTTAGCACATCTGGTATTACCGCCATGGACGGAACACCATGTGTTTTTGTGTAAATGGAAGCAAAGACTGTGCCCCAAGTGTCACCGTCCTCCACATGTGGTGCGATCCCCATTGGAAGGCAGATAGTCAGAATTCTGTGTTTCTCAGTAGGGGTAGTATCCGGAAACACTGCCTCTATTTGAGTAATTTTTTGTGCTAACCAGAGTGGAATTTGTTCCCGTTTTGCGGGTACTTTACCAAGACATGATTGTATGTTCTGTGGTGTTATTTTATTTGTGTTCCCCTGATGAGGGGTCAGCTGTGGAATGTTAATAGCTGGTTGGACTGTTGTAGTCCGCATTACATATTGGACTAATTGTCTATGTATTTTAATCAGTTGTTTTAGCTGAGCTAAAAGTTCCCGGTCTGACATTTTATCAATGTCTGGATGTGGTGTGTAGCTGGCTAGAACCGGCCACGTTGCTCCTGGTCTACCTACCTGACCGAGCCTGGTGATGTGATTATTATGTTTTAGGGCGCCTTTAAACCAGAGCAGGTGCTCTTGGTATTTTAATGGGATTTCAACCTCCTCGAAAGGGGTGTATTCATCCGGAGGTTCCTCTATTTTGTAATAGTGGAAGTCGTGTGTGACAGCGTTTGCTGCTGGAAAGTTTATCCATGAATAGAATACCTCTGTCTGTCGATATCCATGGGCCTCAATTACGAATACGACTATTCCACCTCTCGGTGTTAGTCCGTTTTCTATAAGTTTAAGAGTTATAGTTTTCCTTATGTTGACCGGAATGAGTATAACACTCGGGGACGCTGATGCGGCCCTGACGGGAGCAGATTCGGTACTCACGTCTTTTGGGGAGTTATCGGGACTTCGGGTAAATTGGGCTAAGACCTGCCTATTTCCGATGCGTCAGGATGGCCCTCAACCGGACACTCACAGAGAAATCAGATGGGAACCGGCCTGCTTTAAGTACCTGGGGGTACATGTTTATCATCGCCCGATCGACATCCTGGAGGGCAATATCTCCAGGGGCATCCGAGCACTCAAAGGCAGCATGGCCTTCTGGTCTACCCGGCCCCTGTCGTTGGCGGGGCGTATCGCTCTATTAAAAATGGTGGCACTGCCCCGATTGCTGTACTGCTTTCGAACGCTCCCGATATGGATCCCCAGGTCGGTTTTAGGGGCCTTGACTCCATAATAGTGTCGTTCCTATGGGGAGCGGGCCGCCGTAGGGTGGCGCTCGGGACTTTGCTGCGACCGAGAGCGGAAGGAGGGTGGGCGGCTCCGGACTTTGAGACGTATTATTTGGTGGCCCAGTTGCAGTTCTACACCCAAGAAGTCGCGCGTGAGTTCCGAGGCCCGGAAGAGCTGAGGGGCAGTGGCACACCCAGACATGTTTTATCATATATTGCGCTGCAACAGACATTGGAGCTGAAATACCTCACTCAAGAGGACCGCACCGTACGTTCCTGCTGGAACCGTGTACACCGCAGGCTCGGTAGATCGCGACCCTATGCCCCGGAGATCCCGCTGGGAATGCTTACTGCATTACCCCACGGCGGAGACTGGTCTCGTCTCAGTGTTTGGGAAGACATGGGGATACAGACGATGGGCGACCTCTACGAGGATGGGGGGCTGCTGCCCTTCCAGACCCTTTTGGATCGCTACGACATCCCTAGAGGGGATTTTTTGATCCACGCGGCACTCACGAGAGCGATTCAGGCTCACTGGAGGACCGGTCACGAGGAACCGCAACTGTCAACGACGTGTCAATATGTCATGATGTCTGCGGGGACAGTTAGGGCGGTGTCGTGCCTCTACTCCAGAATGGTGGAGGAGAAATTAACCCTCTTGACGGCCCTTAAGTCCAAATGGGAGACAGACATAGGCAAGGAAATCCCAGAGACCACATGGTCCCAGCTGCTGCAGAGGGCCTGGAAGGGGACGAGGAATGCACGCTTCCAGTTGGTCCATTTCTATGTGTTGCATAGAGCCTATCTGACCCCGGCGAAACTACAGCAGTATTTTGGTCTGGAGGCGGCAGCCTGTCCTAGATGTAGAGCACCCGAAGCGGACCTTATACACATGCTATGGTCCTGCTCTGAGCTGACCTCCTTTTGGTCGATAGTAGGTGACACGCTGACCGCGGTAACTGGTAGATCGTTAAGGGTGGACGTGGAGGTGGGGACTTTTACACTGGTTTCCGCATACCCCTAAGACTAAAATTACCAGTAAGTTCATCGATTTGGGTTTACTGTTAGCCAAACGGGAAATTACCAGACACTGGAAGGCGCGAGTTGGTCCGTCGGACGATAAATGGCGCAATGAACTGCTTAAATGGGCGGGGAGTGAGAGCACACTAAGATTCCAACAGGCGAAACGAAGACAAGATGAACGGGCGTTAGAGGCGGCGCAGGCTTGGGAAACGATAGTGCAGACCCTGCGCGACTATGACACACATGCTGACACAGACAGTACGGAGGGAGACGGCCTGAATCCCACTGTCGCGCCATGATAAAGTAGTGCGGCGCTACCACGGCAGACTCACGGCCACTTTATCCTCAGATGACCACACACAGGTTGTCCTACCGATGACGAGCGGGGGGGGGGTAGGGGTTGGGGGAAGTGAGCTGTCTCTGATCCTATGCAGCACTGGGACGATGAGTAGTGGTGAACAACCCTGTCTTCCACTGGGGGGGAAAGGCGAGAGGAGGGAGGGAGGGGGGATAGTTTTGAGGCAGTTGAATAAAAGCAGATGGGATTTACTCTAGTACCAGTGATTTGTTATGCGACTGGGGAGAAACACGCTTTATGAACATGACATACGCCGCCCGACCCCCGGGTTGTGGGCTAAATGGCCGTGTATGAAGAATAAGTGATTCCCACTCACGCTGGATGGTGTACTGATACGGGTGACAACGTTGTACTTACTTACATTTCCTGCAATAAAAATATATTAAAAAAAAAAAAAAAAATGAGTATAACACTCGGGTCATTTTCTTGGAGACTTGTGTCATCCGCTAGGAGTCGAGCTGCTATTCTACCTGCCTCCCACTCTTCTTCACTTTCTGACATTTTTACTGACAGAAAGGTTTTTGTTGCAGATCAAGTTTCAAGGAAACAAAGATTAGGTGCACAATATTTTGGAACACTGTATCCTTCAACGTTGACTATACCAAAAACTATACATAGGAATCTCTTTTAACCTTTTACCCACTCCAGACGTCTTTTGGAGTATTTACGGGAAAAGGGGTCTGTGTGAAAAAGCACGACTGAGTTACTCCAACGTCTTGCGTTAGATTTATCGCCTTACCAAACGTTGGGCGCCATGTAGTGTAGTTCCTATATTCCCAATAGGCTCTGCGCATTGGAATAATATATTCAGCAGTGTAGACGTAGGACTGTGGTCGACTAGGTCTCGACTGACTATATTAGACTTACGTTTTTGCCAGCTAGCTCAGAGGTCACTAGAAACTTTCTCGAATAAACAAGGAGGAGTTTAACCTCCCTGGATAGACAAGAAGGGATTAGTTTCTGACAACCATATAACATGACAACTTTGCTCCCTCCGAATAAGAGTGTATCTCTAGAGTCGTGTGAAAACAATAGACAGCTATTTCACTCAGTCAAGTGTGCATACTTAGT
This sequence comes from Lissotriton helveticus, assembly GCF_964261635.1. NCBI lineage: Eukaryota > Metazoa > Chordata > Amphibia > Caudata > Salamandridae > Lissotriton > Lissotriton helveticus. The sequence continues at coordinate 1,620,193,428 of NC_136068.1, read as the reverse complement.
TTCACCAGAGTGCAGAGAAAAGAGAGACAGGCGTTTTCAATAAAAGATGTTATTTATTGAGCAGTCTTCTTTCTTATGCAAGAGAAATGAATTGCCACAATTGCAATACTCATAGTAAAGTAAAGTGTGTACAGTAAAAGGAGGATTAAGAAATAATACTGTAAAAGCATTGATATGGTTTCTTAGCCATAAGATACTTTAAAATAGATAAAATATATACATACTTATATACATTGACTAACGTACTCAACTGGTGCTTCTAAATACGCCTACCCCGGTGTACCTGACCCAAGCCTAATACGTGGGAAGGAGTAAGTAAGTAGCAGTTTAAGTTAAGTTTGTTTTTGCCAAGAATCTGACTCAAGAATTCTCTTTAAGGGTTTAGTCAGCTCCGTACCTGGGTATTAGAAAGCAGGAGGTCTTGTATCTCTCTCTCAGGACTCGATATCCCAGTAACCCGCGAAGGTATCTGGAAACACCGGAGCTGGATTTCTCGGCAGGAGAAAAGACAGCGTCTCTCTCAGTGCATCAAAAGAGGAGGGGCAGCGTCCGTGGCCTCTCGCATCAGCTGGGCTCTCGGGCAAGTAGATAGCTGCTCTGCTCCAAAACCACCACCGTGTGTTTGCTTAAGGCAACGTTGGTATATTTATAGCTGAAAGGTGCCGGGTTTGACGTAAGGTTGGACATAAGACGTCAATAAAGATGTCACTAAGAACTGGCCGTTCTTACAGTGCTTTACAGGAGTTCTAGGACGAAATCAAAACAAAAGCAAGGGGGATTTCCCAGGTTGCTGGAGGTTTGGTTTGTTTAGAGAACTCGTTGTTCTTTCTAGGAGTCTGGGGAAGTAGCCTTGCTTAATGTGACAGCATGTGCTACGACTGAATATGGATATGATTACTATGCCGTTATAGGGATATTATTGATTATAACCGAACAAGGGCATAAAATAGTAATATCGATTTAGGCTCCTGGATAAAAACACAATAACTGCTCTCATGCACACTGGCTGCGAGTCTGGCAAAGCGTTCACATTTCTGTCACAGGCCTGGCCTTGGCCTGTAGACACCGTGGAACACCTAATATATTATGAGGCCCACCGACTGCTCTTAGGGACAACCTGCATTACCAGGGCTTTCCCTGCAGTCCGTGCTGGTTAAAGGGCTTGTGTTATGGGGCTTGCATTCTGTGTAACCCAAGGAAAGCAAGTACTTCCGGGGCTTCTGTGCCCCACACGAGCCTGGTACTACTTCATGTCATACCCTGCTTTCCATGGTGCTAATATAAATAATTGCAGTCTGTCCCCTCCCCCTCATTCCTTACTGGCAAGGGCATTCCATGGGGTCCTTATGGCACAGAGGACTTTCAGACTGCATGCTGTTTCCTTTCGTTATAGGTAGCAGAAGGGACCTACTAACTGCCTCAGGCATTGCATGCATTCCAGTTGAAGCAAGGGACCTGCTTACTACCCACGGCTCCCATGCATTCAGAGTATTTACTGTCTGGGAATTCCATGCATGTAACACAAGGGGCATACCTACAGGTGAAGACACATACAGGGGCCCCATATATTGTCTGGGGTCTTCTCCTGCACTAAGTGTACTTACTACAAGGAACCTACGTACTTTGGAAGACTACACTAACATTCCAGTGAGCCTCTACTACATAGGGTTTCACTCAAAGGGCCTAAATACGGTCATGTGCTTCCTTGCATTACAAGTAGCACAAAACAACGTTCAAAGGGGGCACCCTACCTCCCTGAAACTAAAGCCCCTATTCCCAGCCAAAGGCATCCTTTTGCGTTCCAGGTAACACAATGGGAGTATATGGTGCCTGGGCTCTTCGCCTACACTTCCTCTAACACCTGGAGTTGACTCGTAATACTGCACAACATTCTAGGTAATACAAGGGACAGGTACCACCAAGGGCTTCTTACATTTCAGGTTTTGCAACGGGCCATCTACAATCTGACAGTTCCATACATTCCAATTAACACAAGGGGCCATCTACCACCTGCGACTTTCAAACAGCAGATCTTTCTATTTCTGGGCGACGTTCTTAGCAGTCCCTTCCTATAAGTCTCGGTTGGGGATTGGGGACGGGAGTGAGCGATAGATTGTAAAATAAAACAAGCATTAAAAATGCAATAGGGGGCGTGGCCACGGCGGCGATCATGGCGGACGCACTCTAACGAGCTCCGTCCCGCCGGCGCAAAATCCTGCCTACATATCCTGCATGGCCCCAACCCACTGCTGTCCTAGTGAAGTGCCTGGCCACCAACTGTGCTGAAGGAGCTCCGGTGCTATTTTGGGGTCATTTGCGGCATCCACGCCGCGGATTCGACTCGGAGGGCTGCGGGGCCCGCGCCGCTCAGGGGAGCCGGGGCCTTGCGCTTCCTCGCGTCCGGCCGGAAGTGCACGGGAGTGGCGGGCGGAGGAGACGGGGCTCGCTGGACCCGCTTCTGGCCGCGGACGGGCCCAACGTTGCACAGGGATCCACCGGCGGCTGCTGCGAGGCGACCTCGGCGCTGCCTGGAGGCGGACTGGCTGCCAGATCGGGCGGGAGCCGCCGCGGGAGGAGGAAAAACACCCTCGTATGGGCCCGCTCTGCGGCCTAGTCGGACCACGGGAGCCGGAGGGCCCGAGAGGTTTGAGGAGCTCACCACGCTTGCCCCTCCGGCCATCTTTGACTGACCCCCCCTCAACCCCCCCCGGCGATCGACGCAGTGTGCATCTACCTGGGTGCTGAGTCCACTCTCATTCGGCGGCCAAGTCGGACCGCGGGGGCCTGGGGGCCCGACAAGTTTGAGGGGCTCACCACGCTTGCCACTCCAGTCATCACTGACTGCGCCCCTCCCCTCCCCTCCCCCCCCCCCCCGACGACCGACGCAGCTTGCATCTGCCTGGGTGCTGGGCCCACTCTCTTCGGCGGCCTGGTCGGGCCGCGGGATCCTGGGGGCTCGAAAGGTTTGAGGGGCTCCCCACGCTTGCCCCCCCCGGCCACCTGCCTCCTGACTATAACCGGTGACGCTTGGCGCTGTATCTGGGGCTGGTGAGTGCTGTGGTGCCCGTAGGGGTCGTCTGCTCTTCTGTGGTGCATACCGGGGGCCGAGTGGCGGCGACCAGCGGCCCGTGCTTGGGATAGGAAGGGGGTCCGTCTGGCGCCCCCGCAACCTGATTGGACTACCCCCCTGTGTCAGTGGCTCGCCATGACGAGAGGAGGCAATAGCGGCAACGCAGCGAAACAAGGCCCCATTGACAAATTCACGGGGCCGGGGAACGGGGCCGGGGCCGCAGGAGGCTCGCAGGGACCTGGCCCAGACAACGCGGCGCTCATGGCGGCCATCACGCAATCCAGAGACACGCTAGATGCTTAAAATTGGGGCTGTAGGTGCCGATGTTACCTTGCTCCGACAGGACCTGCGCAATGCTGTGGCCCGCATAACCGAAACCGGAACCAGGCTTACGGAGGTTGAAGACGACGTGGTCATCCTAAAGAGGAAGGTGGCTTCCATGGAGGGCATCCAGAGGGGCCTGGCGCTCAGGGTTGAGGATGCAGAAGGCCGGGCCCGGAGGAACAATCTACGCTTTGTGGGATTTCCGGAGGAGTGCGAGAAGGGCAACATGGCGGAATTCCTGACCCGTTGGCTGGAAGGGTGGCTCACCCCGGAATCCCTGTCGCGCTGCTTTGTGGTTGAAAGGGCGCACCGAGCATTACTCCCGAAGCCGCCTCTGGGGGCCCGCCCTCGGCCCGTGATTGCAACACTGCTTAACTACCACGACCGGGATGTTATCCTGCGACAGGCGCGAGCGAAGGAACCCCTGATGTATGATAACCACAAGATCCTCATCTTTCCTGACTACACCAAGCTCGTGCAACAGCAAAGACAATCCTTCACTGCGGCAAAGGCGTGCCTGCGAGAACTAAAAATTCAGTATGCCCTGTTATACCCAGCATGCCTCCGAGTGGTCTTCCAATCCCAGACACAATTCTTTAACTCGCCGGAGGAGGTCTTTGCGTGGACGGATGAAACGGTTCGCATTAGGGTGCATACTCCTCCAGGCAGAGACTCCGACTCTTCGTCGACGGGTGGATCCTCGAGAAATCCCCGGAGGTCACGCAGCAGAAGCAATTGGCGCTCGCGCCCCAAGAAGAATCGCCCTCAGGACACCGAGGAGGCCGGGGCAGCTGAGAAGGTGGATAATCCGACGTCGGCGACCTGAGGCCCTGCACCGCACCGCATATCCTGGCCATGGGGCTAGGAATTCTCCTGATGGATCACGGCTGCACCGGAAGGGAAGTTTTCACTTGTGACTTTCCATGTTATTGTGTGCTCAGTGTGCTCTGTGTACATGGGACATGTGGGTTGGGGACTGCCTATATGAGGGCGGCCATACCCACGGGGCTATTAGGTTAGTTGAGTAAGGGGTAGGTAGACTTAGAGTGGGTAGTTAGTGGGGATCCATTGGGGTAGTAGGTACCTGGCCTCCCGTTGGGGGCTGGCGTTACCCTATTCCGCGACAGGTACTTCCATGTTGGTGAGGTATGGGGTGGGGGGGTGGAGGAGTGGCTGGGGATCCGGTTGGGGGAGTTGGGGGGAAGGGGGGTTTGTGGGAGGGGAGCAAGAGGGCTGGGGGACGAAGGGGGAGGTGGGGCAGTTGGGGTGACTTGTTCTAACACAGTGTCTATTCGAGTTCGCTTTGATTTCTATGCGTGTGTGCGATCCGTGGAACCTAGGGCCTTGTTATATGTACCACCTGATGGCGGGTGACGCCCCTGGCATAGAATCCCCGTTGGCATCCCTGCGAATTGTGAGCTGGAATGTACGGGGGATGCTTGACAAACTTAAGAGGGGTGCGGTTCTGCGGCTGGGAAAGAGAGAAAGGGCAGACGTGCTCCTCCTACAAGAGACACACCTCCTGGGCTCTAAAACTTTGAGCCTACAGCGCTATGGTTATCAGCAGGCGTTTCATGCTGGCTTTGTGCGGGGGTCACGGGGGGTTGCGATCCTTATCCATCGTAGACTATCCTATTCTCACGAAGCACAGTGGGTGGACAGATACGGCAGGTATGTTTTTGTCAAAGGAAAAGTGGGGAGCGAATCTATGGTCTTTGGCAGTGTGTATGCCCCACCTCCTCTGCAGGAGGCCCTTGTCGAGAAATTGTTTGATGTGTGGGCTGAAATCCCGAATGTATTGGCGATAATAGGTGGTGATTGGAATGACGTGATGAATGGCAGCGTGGATCGCCACAGGCCGGGAAGGGGCCACCTATCTGATACCCCGACTAGGCTGAAGGGCATGGTGCAGGGAATGGGCTGGACTGATGCGTGGAGGTATCAACATGAGCATAGCCGTGAATACACATACGTCTCTGCTGTCCATGGGTCGTTCTCCAGACTTGACTACATATTTATCACCCAGAGTTGGTTAGAGCGGGTAGCCTCCACTTCCATCCTCCCACGTGGTTTGTCTGATCACTCTCCGGTCTTAATGGACATTCACCTTGACAGGAGACGACAGCCGTTTCGATGGCGCCTCTCAGCCTGGCACTTGCAGCAAGCAGATTACCAGTCTTGTATGAGGACCGCAATAGCCCACTACTGGGACGATAATGATAGGCCAGAAACCGACGCTGTGACCCTCTGGGAGGCCTTAAAGCCAGTGCTCCGGGGAGTAGATATTGCCTGGTGTGCCGCTGCCCGTGTGGCCCGCAGGGAGGCGCTCACTGATGCGGCTCGCAAGGTCCGAGACCTGGAGGAGAGGTGTACGACCGGGAATGATGCTGCTGCGGTGAGACAACTGCTCCTTCAGCAGCAATCCTACACCTCCTTGTTGTTGGACGAGGCTCGCCAACTCTGGTTAGCCACACAGAGTAGGATCTATCAATGGGGGGACAAATACTGCGCCATGCTGTATCGGCTCTGCCACTCTACGTTTCAGGCGCAGTCCTTACCGAGCCTCCGTGATGAAGCCGGCGAAGCAGTAACGACCCCGCCAGCTATTGCGGCCAGCTTTGCACGCTACTACGCAGCCCAGTATACTCCTCGGGAGTCCCTCCCGGCGGAGGATGTGGACAAATTCCTAGCCGATCTCCCGCCGCGAGCGCTGTCGGACAAGGGACGGGCCGAGCTCGACCTTCCATTGTCGGCCGAGGAATTGGGCACGGCGCTGGGAGGGCTTAACACTGGCAAGGCCCCGGGGCCCAACGGCTTCCCCTGTGAGTTCATGAAGATGTTCCACCTCCAATTGGGAACCTACTATAAGCGAGCGTTGGAGGCGGCCAGAGACGGCGGGCGCCTCCCAGCGGATTGGCGACACGCTGAAATTGTGGTGTTCTGTAAACCAGGAAGGCCCCCTGAACAACATGCCTCTTACAGGCCTATCTCGCTCCTGAATATGGAAGCGAAGTTGCTAGCGAAGGCCTTGGCTAATCGTCTGCTTCCTTCCATAGCAGACCTGGTCCACCCGGACCAGGCCGGATTTATGCCCGGCAGGGCGACACGCCATAATATCAGGCGGGCTCAGGTGGTGGTGGAGGCGGCCCGAGCAGCTGGGATTCCGGCGGCGCTTCTCCTGGCGGACATCGACAGGGCGTTTGACTCCCTGAGTTGGGTCTATCTACGTGCCCTCCTGTCTCGCCTAAACCTGGGACCCCGCTTCCTTTCCTACGTCCAGCTATTATACACCGATCTGACTGCATCCGTGAGAGTAGCGGGGGCGGTGTCCAGCCCCTTCCCCATAGGCCGAGGCACACGTCAGGGCTGCCCTCTCTCGCCTTATCTATTCGCTCTTGCGATGGAACCGCTTGCGGCATGGGTGCGACTTGACGCACAAATGCGAGGTGTGGAATGGGTGGCGGGACCTTCTGACAGAATAGCCCTTTACGCCGACGACGTCCTTTTTTTCCTTACGGATTTAAACAGGTCGGGACCGAGAGTACTTGAAATTATGCGTATTTTTGGTGGGGTGCCGGGCCTTTGCCTGAATTTGAGGAAATCTACGCTATGGACGCTGGGAGATCGCAGTAGCCTAGGGCCCTGGGCAGACGTCTTGCAGGAGGCTGCTGGAGGCATTACATACTTGGAGGTCTTCCTCACAGACATCCCAGGGGTCTCGTGGGCTCGCAATGTACTGCCTGTGTGGGACCGAGTGCGCTCGGACATGACGACTTGGTCCAGAATGCCCTTGAATATTTACCGCGCCTACTATATCAGTTACAGAACCATCCGTACCCTATCCCACTGCAATGGTTTTGGCGGGTGAATTCAGCGCTGAGCCAGTTCCTTTGGGCAGGTGGAGCAGCGAGAGTAGCACTCCGCACATGTTTTCTTTCCACTTACTGCGGGGGGCTCGCCACTTCGGACATTCTGTCCTACTACCAAGCGTCCCACCTATTGATACTCAACGAATGGTGGTATGGTGATCGGAGTGATCCGGCCTATGCCCTTGAGAGGTTTTTGATGGACCCGGCAACGTTACACACCATTCTGTATTCGGCAGCGGCGCGGAGGAGGCTCCCGGAGGTCACCCAGGTGGTATTTCGGGTTTGGCGTGGGACCCTGCGTCGCATGGGGTGGTGGAACAGACTTACGCGAGAAACTCCTCTATGGCACAATGGGCGGCTGCCGGCGTTGGTATCCCTGAGGGGTTTTAGTGGCTGGGACGCAATAGGTATATCGGCCCTAGGCCATGTAATGAACGACACAACTCTTAAGACGTTCCAAGCCCTGCGAGAGGAATACGACATGCCATCAACCCAGTTCTTTCGCTATCTACAGCTCCGGCATGCCTTGTCCCCGTCCCTGGTTGGCCTGGACTCGTTGCCTGAGTTCAGCCCGCTAGAGGCTAAGGTCTTTATGGGTGAGATAGCCACGAAAAAAATCTCCAGTATATATCAAACATTGGTCACGCATTGCTCTTCTTCCCTGGATACCCTGAGGTCGGTTTGGGAGAGAGATATAGGAGCCCTGGAAGAGGAGGACTGGAGGGAAGCCCTGGAAGCCCCGAGGGGGGCTGCGATAGCGGTCCGTCTGCGCTTTATCCAGTTTAAATATTTACACAGAGCCTACTATACTAGAGATAGACTGTGGAGGGCGGGCCTGATAGCCTCCCCGGATTGTCTGCGGTGTGGCCGTGAGATTGGAACCTTTGTACATACGGTGTGGGCGTGTGATAAACTGGTGAGATTTTGGACCGGTGTCTGGGACTGCCTGTCTAAGGTGCTGGGATGGGACCTCCCCCGCTCCCCACAACTGGGCCTTTTGCATGTTATGGAACAGGTGGGAGGCAACATCTACAAACGCCACTTATTGCTTTTGGGGCTTACGGTGGCCAAACGTGATATCGCCCGGGCCTGGAAGGATCCGAGGGCTCCCCTGCTAGGGGTGTGGAAGAAGGGATTGGACTTCTGTATGGGACTAGAGCGTCCGGTATTTGTCGCCAGGGGCTGCCCCCAAAAGCATTTTAAGATTTGGAAAAGATGGGCAGAATATAGAGGGCTGTGGCTGGAACCGCCAGCGTGTCAGGATGCTGATGCAGGACATTCGCTTGTGGACCTGGGGTGAACGGATCTGCGCACGGACATGAGTAATGAATCGTTCTTAGCTTTCGGACTATGTTGACACTGTGAGGGGTTGTGGGTGGGATCCGGGCGGGAGTCTGCAGGGATGGGAGTTGGGGGGGCAGGGAGTTGGCAGTGGGTGTTCCTATTGAATACTGCTTATACTGCTTGATGATGATGATTATTTTATGCACACTATGTCTCTGGTGTACGGAGAGTAGTGCCGTCTATGCAATGTCTTGACACCCTAATTGAAAATAATAAAAATTGTTTTGAAAAAAAAAATGCAATAGGTCTCGCCTTTGATTAAGTTAAAGCCATTTGCTTTGCTAATGGTATTGTATAGCAAAGCAAATTGCTTTAACTTAATTAAAGGCAAGAACCTATTGCATTTTTAATGCTTGTTTTATAATGCACCTTTTGAATATTCCCCAGGCATCAAACTGGATTTGGAAACATTTCAGCAGTATTTCTGCGTGCCGGTAGGTGGTGTCGCACAGCTCCGCTCAGATGCTGTACCGCTACTGTAACGACGTGAGGGGCCTTTACAGGCGCCACTCCTGTGCACTGACGTCAGTTTCTTTCTTACAGCACCACCACACTTGGATCTGGAGCTCGCTTTTCTCTGATGTGTACCTCGTATTTTCTATCCAAATTTCACTGTGTGCAAAAGAATGTCTCTCCGAAAAAAAAGGACAGGTTTTAAGCCCTATAACAGAGCCCCTATAGGTGTGCCTAAGGTGTGCCTGTGGTACCATGGGTAAAGTCACAATGTTAAGGCCTGTAGCGACTGCGTGCTCATGAATCCAAATTATTAAGAAATGTATTTAACTCAAAATCTTCAGTAGGGCCACAAAACTCCTGGAAGCACTCAATAATTGTTCCAATCTTTAAGAATGGAGATACCTCTAATCCTAAAAATGATGGGCGTACTTCCTTAATTGACAGCACAGATAAAATAATCGGCCGCATCCTTTTAAATAGGCTAGAAGATTGGGTAGGAGAAAAGAACATTCTCTCCATGGCACCATAGACAAATGACTGAATTTAATGCTGAATGCAGATAAATATACTTTAGTAAAAACGAGGGCAACTCTGTATGGCTTTTATGGATCTCTCAGCCGCTTTTGGCTGCGTGGTCCATAATCTTAGTAAGTGCTGGGATATTATGGAGAGTATGGGTGTTGAGGCTCTAAATATTACCTTCATTAGACAACTATATGGGGGAGCCAGTCAGTGTGCTGTACAGAAAACAAGGTAGTGCACAAAAAACTTTCTTAATGAAAAGAGTTTAAGGCAAGGCTGTGTCCTTGCCCCCTTTCTTTTCGCTCGCAATACTAATAACTTGGAAGCAGTCATAGTGGAGAGCGAGAAGGATGTTTACTATGTGTAGGCAGCCCCCTTGCCAATACTCCTCTATGCTGACGATGCGGTGCTTACGGCGAGAACTCCAGTGGCCCAGCAGAGTCTCATAAACGAGTACACCTCTTTTATGGATAGTTTGGACTTACATGTTAATGAGTCAAAAACATTTGTCCTTACTACAGGGGCTTGCCCAAAAAACCTACAAAATATTTTATAGTGGAAAGTAGAATAGAAATGGTGGCTAGTTTTACTTATTTGGGAGTCTTCTTTGAGCCTAAATTAAATTGGAAGGATATGGTTACAAACAGAGCCAACCTTGTGGAAAGAAGCATCGCTGCTATTTTTAGATTTCCCAAAAAACTAGGTTGTTGAAGATTTACGCAGCGATGGCAAAAGCCATTGCCACATATGGGGGTGCAATCTAGGGTATTGTGAATATGGATAAGTTACTTACCTGTAATCCTAATTCTCTTCCAGGGTATCCTCATCAAAGTCATAAGCACATGAATATTCCCACCCATGTGCGGAGATACCGGAAAATATATAAAAATTATATATGAAAACAATATATATATTATATATATATATATATATATATATATATATATATATATATATATATATATATACATATAATACTTTTTTAACCAATCAATGCAGCCTCCCAGAAATACAAACACATAAAAGTAATGCTGTGAGACCTTGTCTTTGCACATACACAAACAAACCAGGAAGACCATAAGACACTTGAACAGCTTTTAATGGACAACAGAAAAGTAGTCCTGCAAGGAAACAGGCAGGCATTGTTAGCCCATAGGCTGCATTGGAACTTCAACACCATAGAAACTGAAAGCAAATGTAGAAACTAAAAACTGGCACCGTGCCTCTAAGGCAGCCATTACCCCTAGCTTCCCATCATGCCTCAGGGGGGACAGTTAGGTCAGTTCTTCTTTGAGGAAACCCGGAGGTCAGGGCACAAAGAGATGACATCATTTTGAATAATTTCCCGGGGAGGTGGGAGGGTTGCTTATGGCTTTGATGAGGATACTGTTACAAAGAAGATCACTCAGAAGCATGAGAAGGTAGGAGTAATCTTTATTCTGTCACCTACTCTCCAGGACTGCCTGAAGAGGTGTCAACATTCTAAGTCAAACTCAAGTGGAGCATACCAAGAGCGGAAGGGTACAGGGGGGGGGGGGGGGGCGGAATGTACCACCCAAATATAAATATAGGAAAGAAGATTACAACAGATACCCCTGGAAGAGAACCAGGATTACCGGTAAGTAACTTATCTATCTCTTCCAGGGGATCCTCATCAATAGTCATAACCACTTGAATCGAGTAGCAAGCCCATCCCCTTTTCCTGTGGGCAAATGACTACCATAAATGACAGTACCATCAAAGACTCACTTCAAATGACTTTAGCATTGACATAAATTCCTCAAGGAGGCTTGGCCTACTTGAGTACCTGCTCTGGAGCTTGATGCAAGACACTATCCATCTGGAAGTGGAAAGCTTGGAGGCTGGGAAACCTGTTCTGATGGAACCATAGTTTATAAATAACTGATCAAACTTCCTAATAGTCTGAGATTATCTAAGTAGAATTTCAAACCTCTTTTAATATCTAGGGAATGGAGAGACCTTTCAGCTGGCGTAGAGGGATTGGGAAAGAAAGAAGGCAGTGAAATGTTCTGATTGACGTGAAAATCCTACACCACCTTCGGAAGGAAGGAGGGGTGGGTTTTTAAAACCACTCTGTTGTGGTGAAAAACAGTGTAAGGTTCCTTGGAACAGAGCGCCTGAATCTCGCTCACTATACGAGCTGAAGTAATCGCCACCAAAAAGGCGGCTTTCCATGTAAGGTGCTGAAAGGTCGCTTGTGAATAGGCTCAAAGGGGGGGGGGGGGTGGGCATACGCTTAGAAAGAACCAGGTTAAACTCCCAAAGAGGTGAAGGAGGCCGTCCAGGGGGAAACATTTTCTTGAAACCCTGAAGGAAATCATTAACCACCAGGAGCTAGCAGAAAGAAGGTTGATTTGGAGACTTTCTGTACTCCGTAATGGCAGCCAGGTATACTTTTATTGGAAGCAAATTTTAGACCTGACTTGGCTAAATGTAGGAGATAGGGCAAAATTGCTTCCTCTTGCCCCATGGTAGGCTGGAAACCATTAAGTATAAACCCCAAAGAAAACCTTTTCCATTTAAAAGAATAGGAATGTCTTGTGGAAGGTATTCTGGACTCCCTCAAAATGTTCATGCAGTCCTGAGGAAGGTTTAGGTGGCTGTACTGGAGGACCTCAGGAGCCATGCTGCTAAGTTCAACGAGGGAAGGTTGGGATGATGGATCCCCCCGTTCATTTTGGCTAGAAGGTCCGGTCTGCACGGAAGCCTCCTGTGTGGACACTCTGAGAGAAGCAGAAGATCCGGGTACCACCACTAGCATGGCCAGTCTGGTGCTAATAGAATCATCCTAATCTTGGACCTTCTCAATGAGAGGAAGAGGCGGAAAAGCGTAAACAAAAGTTCCAGACCAGCCCATCTAAAGGGCATTCCCTGGTCAGTAAAACCTTGATGCGAAGGCGTGGCATTTTATGTTTGACCCGTCTGCAAAGAGATTGATGGTTGGACGACCCCATTGTTGAAAAATGTCCGCACCACTTCGTTGTGTAGAACCCAGACTTGTTGATCGTCGAAGTGACGACTTAGAGAATCCGCCTGAGAATGTTGCTCTACTGGCAGATGGACTGCTGTAATTGAGAGCTGCCTGGCCAGGAGCCAAAGCCAGATCACATGAGCATTCGGGGAAAGTGGGCGAGAGCGAGTTCCCCCCTGCTTGTTTAGATAGTACATGGTGGTCGTGTTGTCAGACTGTACTAGTATGGACTTGGACTTTATGGATGGGTAGAACGCCTTGAGGGATGGATGCACTGCCCGTAGCTCCAGCATGTTTATGTGATTTGCTTATTCCTTGCTCAACCACCTACCCTGAGTCTGAAGAAGACCCATGTGTGCTCCTTGTGGAAAAGTAAATGTTGCCATGTTCTGTGTCCCTACGCGTCCTCCATCATATGTTATCTGTGCATGATTAATATGCATATGTTATTCCCCATGTTTGATTAAAGACGCAATTACAGTTGTGTCCATCTCTAGTATGCCAGTTTCCAGTCCTCGTGAATACTACGAATATCAGGCCTATGTAAAGCTACGTTGCCACGTTTCTCAGTGTGCACGTTATTCCATTGTAAAGTCCCCGTTTCTAGGCCTCAAAAGGGCCCGGACACCAGATTCAGCTCCTGTCTCCTGAAGCCTCGCGGAGGAGCGGTACAGCCCCCACCTGTATCCTCGACCCTTCACTTACTTCCTGCCTCACAGTGCCCGGTTCAGCCTGGTTCTGCCTCTGAGTCTGCCAAGAGTATGTTATGATTCCAGTTATCAGTTCAGTCCTCCTCCTCTGCATTCCTAAAGCTACTGAACTGCATCAATAGTTTCCGTCATTGTCTAGCCTTTACGGCCCCATGTTAGAGAAATACTGTATTAATGGTCATTTAATATTCTTCATCACGCACTACATGTAGAATAATGCATGCTCCAGTCTTAGAGTCTGTTAGCTTTTCCCCTCCTGACTTCTAGTTTATATCAACATGTTCCCTAAACATCAGATACTAGATAGGGTTTAGGTACATGTCGCCCTGACTCTCCAGACTTCAGTCTCTGCTCCTAGCACAGAGTTCATAGCCCCCAGCTTCTCCTAGTAACACGTCATTGCCAGTTTGCGCGCACCATCAGGTTAGAGGTCCCGGCTCCTCAGGTAGCCCCCTCCATGGGTTCCGCCCCATTCATGACATATTCTGTTACGTTTGCATCACATGTCTATGTGTACGCCCTGTTACACCTCTTCTCACCCTTATCTTTCGCGACTGCTACGCGTCACGCCTCTTGCTCCACCCACTGCTACGCCTATTGCAATGTAATGCTATGTGTTTGCGCTATGTATATATGCTCATGTACTGTTATTAAAAAGTTGTTCCCTTGTCCCGATCCTGACCCCGGCAGCGCTGTCGGGCCCTGCCATCCTATTTCTGTGCAGGTTGTCCTGTTCCTGTCCTTATGCTGTATTAAACCTGCAAAACTCCTACTACCTCGAATCTTGACTCTTATTTATTGAGCTATCTGTTACGCATTTATACATTCAAAAAGAGAGGTATTATTTATTTATTTACCACATAATGGCGCCCGAATAGGGACTTGCCCTTTCCCCACGCGTCGGTGAAGCCACGCCGACCCCCTGACCCTCTGCAGTCGTGACGGAACTCTTCTGCGCACCGGCAGATATTTCTGCTTCAAGTATCCCTCAGGCCCACGGAGGAGACGGAGGAGGCGGTCCAGCATCCAGACGAGACGGTGGAGGAACGCGGCGAGTCCCGACCAGAGCCCAAGCCGAGAGTCCAAGGTCCGAGGTATCCGGAGGTCCACCCGTAACAGAAGTCCGAAGTTCGTCCGTCCGGCGTCCAAGTAGTCCCGTCCAGTCTGAGGCCTTCCGTTCTTACTGCCCGGTGAGTACCGTTACTGGGGTAGTATCTAGACAGGGTCAATTTAATTGACTCTGGTCCGTGGGTTGGTGGTACACAGACCCACAAAACGAAGTGTCCACTTCGGTGGATACGGGTCCTGACGTGTCTCTTTATGAGACCGGTAAGTTTCGTACTGTTTCAGCAGTGCATCTAGTTTCTGTTCTAGTCAGTTCTGTTCTCGAGAAAATTCATGTATTCTGTGTTCCGTATTCCAGGTATTATTCTGTTCGAACTGTTATTTTAAATGTTCTTCATGTATTTTAATGTCGTGGTATGAATGGGGAATAAGTATCGTGGTCATTGTGTATTGTATTGTGTCTAGATTACAGTTCAGTCATGCCCTTGTTTTCTAAGTTACGTCAGTTAAAAACTAGAAAGGGTCTGCTGGAAGCAGCAGTTCCAGTTCCGCCTAGGGACAGTCCAGGTCATTTTATGTATCAGAAGCATGGCATAAGCGCCATATTATATCTAGATTTATGGGTAGAGTATACCAAACAGTTAGAGGAAAAGTATAGATGGCCCGTATCGGGTACATGGGATGCCGAGTGCATCATAAGAGTAGAAGAAGCATTATGGAAAAAGAAAGCCAGACAGTCACAGAAAGATGCCATCGAGTTATGGCGCAAAGAATCTCATAAAAGAACCGAAAAAGAAATCAGAAAGTCTGAATTAAGTAGAGAATCCTTGGAACGAGCACAAGAAAAAGAACTAATCGAGATAGGTGAACAAGTTAAAGCCGAACAGTCAGACAGACAGAGGCATGCTCTTATTAGGGGTATGTATCCTCTTCTTGCCGAGGGCTTGCCAAAAGCGACCCCAGAGTCATCCAGTAATTTCCCGCCACCATTAGTTCCGACCAAGCTACGTCACAAACCGACCGCAGCTGATATTTTTATTTCGTCCTATTTGGACGACACAGTCCCAGAATATGCAAATCCTGTTCGCGCTCCGCCAGTCCCTGTAAATCAGGCACTTCCCGCTCCTCCAGACACCGGAGTACCTGTTACGGTACCCCCGGTCCAGCCCGCCATACAAGTCCAGCCTACATTTCCATTTCCCACTCTGCCAGGACGAAGAGCATCAGTAGACGACTCTAGTTTAGGGGCCGCAGGGGGAGGTCCTCCTCAGACCCCGCCGCCACATAAGCGTTTAACGTCAGCCGAATTACATGCACAAGCGTCACAGCGTACGCCCAGACATCAGACTGTAGCAGAAATAAGAAAAGCCCTTAATGAATGCGGCTATGATCCAGTCCCAGGCGAGGATAATATGGTTTTATATTCATTCCGCGTAAGAAAGGTGGCCGAGTATCTAGTCACCCTACCGGATATGAAAGAAGATCTAGACAGAATATATCGTTTCATCCGTACAGGGGATGATCCAGAAAGCATTGGCGAAGTCATGTCTCAAAGGAAAGCCGAGATCCAGCTCATGATATTAAAGTTTCTGATTAACTGTCTAATAAGAGAACAAGATTACCCGTCTAAAGATCAAGCCGAAATGAGAACCCTGACAAGGTGGAGTGATAATATAGCCGAGGGTAAGCACAAGACCGTCAATGCTATGGAGAGTATGTACAAGAAAATCCGTAAAGAAATAATAAAGTTACACGAACAGCGTAAAGCAGCACAAGTAAGCAAGAAAGAAAGTAACTCTGATACTGAAGAGGTAGACGACGAGAATTCCGCCAGAATAGCGTATGTAGGAAAATCTAGATTTCCAGATCGCCATTTACGCCTAGAACACAAGTCAACTTTCCATCATCCAGCACCAGAACAAGGTTCTCTAGAACAAGTGTTTCAAGCTACCGATCACATTCTGAAATCACAAATCGGTTACAGTGAGTTAAGTACTATGCATGAACAAGAACTAGCCCGATCAGCAGTCCGATGGACTACTGGTTCTACCACTTTTCCAGACGAAATAGTGGCACAAATGTTTCTGAAAATGCCCCCAGCCGAGCAACGACTGGCGGGTATGTATATGATTCAGCACCTCATTACATTGTATGAGGGTCAGCACTCTGATCCAGGCCCGTTACATGATATCCTGAACGAGTTACTCCAGTATAGATGGAAAGGTCTAGGTACCGATTTAATTAGTGTCATTCTAGAACAGCGTCACAAATATAGAACGTTTCTGAACCCGCATTTTGTTCATGTCTCACCCCCAGAAAGTAAACCATTTTACATGGAGAGACAGAATCCATTACGAGAAGTCCACCCAGTTAGAGGAACGGGTGGCGAACTAGAACGAGTGTTTGTTTACACTCCGATTACAAAGATGGAACTCTTAGAGATGAAAAAATTAATCCCCTGTCATGATAAAGATCCAGCAGGGTTCCATCGAGAATTAAAAGACATGCTCCGTATGGGAGAATACACGTATCCAGATATAATTAAAATGTTAAAGGTTCTGCTGCCCGCAGGGGTGTATGAAAAGCTCAAGGAAAAAGAATGGGAGGTGGGAGAGAAAAAGATCGATTGGGCAGTTCTAGAAGCTGAAGATAAGGCACGAGTACCAGGTACCGGTCTTGGAGCGAAATGTAAAGAATTACCTGAATTATTGATTCAAGTTTTACCCAGATTGTTAACAACGAAAAAGGAAGACTGGGATGCAATCTCAGCCTGTAAACAGAAACAAGACGAAGACATTAGTGATTTTTATTCTAGATTTGAGAAATGTTTTAGCATCAACAGTGGCCTCAAGACAAGTAGTGAGTCATACCCTCACCTTTTTGTTACTAAATTAGTCGAGAATTCAAGTCCACAAATTAAGAATCGAGTTTTGAAAGTCGAAAGTACCTGGCAAGCTAATACCCCGTCCCAGATGTTACAGATGCTCCAATACCACCAGAATAGAATCAGAGAAGAGCAAGAACACGAGAGAAAACGTATGAAAGACACGAAAATGAAAGTACTAGTTGCACAATCTGTTTCTCAAGACAGTCAGAAGAGGGGTCCGAATCAAGCCAGTCATCCTGCAGCTCCCGTTAAAGGGAACTGCAATTATTGTAAACAGCCAGGTCATTTTATAAACGAGTGTGCAGTTCTGAAACACAACATAGCTACTGGTAAGACTAAAGAAAGACCACGTCCGCCTAGACAAGAACAAGTTTCACAGATTCCTCAGCCACAGAATGCACCACAGACAGTTACAGCACCGCAGCCCATCGCTGCAACACAGCACGTTACACAGCAGATGTACCAGTATGCACAGTCTGAGTATCCAGAGTATCAGCCATACTCATGAAACAGCCTAGAGAGGGAGGTAGGCTTGCCTCTCATCGAGATACCTGTAGATCAAGAAGGTCCCTATGTTCACAGTCAAGTATTAGGGAAAGACAGAATGTTTTTGATTGATACAGGGGCAAGTAGGACCACAATTAGCCATGCCGAAGTTCCAGGGGCTCCGCTCTCAGGCTCAAGAAATGTTTCCCTTGGATTTTCAGGAAAACCTATCGTAAATGAAATATCAAAGCCAGTTACTCTAGAAGTAGGTCCATTGTCCCGTACTACTGATCTGTTACTTACTAAGTCATGTCCAGAAAATCTGTTAGGCATTAAAACACTGAAAGAATTAGGTGCAGTTATATGCTGTTCCCCAGAGGGAATACGATTGTTCCTGCGTGACTTCAAGGGTCACTATGTATTACGAGATTTTGATCCCAGATTGTCCAATGTTCCGCAGCATTTATGGGCGCAAGGTCCAACTGATGTAGGTTACATGCAAATCACACCCCATCGTGTGACTCTCAAGCCAGGTGTAGTGTTACCACGAATCAGACAGTATAGATTGCCACCTGAGGCTGTAGCAGCCTTATCCAAAATTATTGACGAGCTCATCGCTCAAGGAGTAGTTGTAGAAACTGAGTCCAATGTATGCAATTCTCCGATCCTTCCAGTCATGAAACGTACTGATCCAAATGCACCCCCAGTATATCGATTAGTGATTGACCTACGAGAACTTAATAAATGTATTATTCCCCAGTACCCAGTCGTTCCAGATATCTCTTCCCTATTGACAGCCATTGATTCCGAAGCCACATTTTTCACTGTCATAGATCTCAAGAACGCATTTTTCAGTGTTCCCATTCATCCAGACAGCCAGTTTCTTTTCGGATTCTGTTTAAATGGAAGGAGCTATATGTTCACACGAGCTCCTCAAGGTTTCACAGAAAGTCCTAGTATTTACAGTCAAGCACTTAAGAGACAACTAGACAACATTCACATGCCAACTGACACTGCCCTGCTCCAATATGTCGATGATCTACTGATCACAGCCCGTTCTGAACGTGACTGCGAGCGAGCGTCACTGACGGTTCTGTATTTCCTAGCCGAGATGGGGCACAAGGTGTCCCCTTCGAAGCTTCAGTTCTGTGTCCAGCAAGTGGTCTACTTAGGACACTTACTGTCCAAGAGGGGTAGGCAGTTGACACCTGACCGTATCCAGTTAATAGCGAGTCTTCCTCAGCCCAAGACCCAGAAGGAGGTACGTGCTTTTATCGGCCTTACTTCTTATTGCCGACAATGGATTCCTCAGTATGCATTTCTAGCCAAGCCACTGATACAGTTAACGACACAGGAGGCAGCCGTATCGACTGTCCTCCCTTGGACATCTGAACATACACTCAGTTTCAATGAGTTAAAGAAAGCTTTATGCCAAGCTCCAGTTCTAGCTACACCAAACTACAGTAAGCCTTTTACACTTTTCGTCACAGAACGCGAAGGTACAGCATTATCTGTTCTCACACAAGATCAAGCAGGACAATACAAGCCATGTGCTTATTTTTCGAGCACATTAGATCCTGTAGCCCAGGCTCTGCCTGCGTGCCTCAAGTCAGTTGCAGCCACAGCACTAGCTATCAGACAAAGTGATTCCATAGTATTAGGACATTCCTTGACAGTACAAGTTCCACACTCCGTGGAAGTTCTTTTAAATCGAACACAGACTCAGCACTTGACAATCGCACGTTTAACAGGTTATGAATTGACACTGTTCCAGCCACACATAGAAATCAGACGCTGCAACATCCTGAACCCTGCTACACTGTTACCATCAGTTACTTTAAGTCCGGACACACACGACTGTGTGGAAGTAGTTAATATTACGACAAAGCCAAGACAAGATCTGACAGATATTCCATTACCAGATCCCGACCTGACACTTTATGTGGATGGTTCATGTATGAGAACAAGTACAGGAGAACTAGTCGCCGCGTATGCAGTGACTACCGACACCGAAGTTATTGAGACACACCGTATTGACACCCTGTCCGCTCAAGCAGCAGAGCTAGTTGCTCTGACACAAGCCTGCATACACGCTAAGAACCGGAAAGTTAATATCTACACAGATTCACGCTACGCATTCGGAGTCGTACACGACTTTGGAGTGCTCTGGCAGGAGAGAGGTTTCATGACTTCTCATGGAACCAAGATTCAGCATGGTCTCCTTATTCAAGCTCTGTTAGATGCAATACATTTACCGACATCCATTGCTATCATGAAATGCAAGGCACACACGAAAGTTACTGACATTATTTCCCAGGGTAACGATCTAGCAGATCGCACAGCCAAGCTTACAGCACAGACTCCAGACATTCCAGTTAACATGACACACACTCCAGATCCGACTACATGTATGACAGTTAAGGACCCTACTCAAGATGTCATAGATATCCAGTTACATGCTACTCCCGAAGAAATCAAGAAATGGTCCGAACAAGGAGGGGTCCAGACAGATCAAGGATGGGTAACGAAGGGTAAAGCCACTTGGTTTCTCCCCGACTCTATGGTTCAAGTCATTATCAATACCGCACATAGTCCAGCACATTTAGGAGAAAAAGCTATGTTAGACAGTATCCAGAACATTTGGTTCAACAAGCATTTACGAGCTGCAGCCAAGCAGAAAGTCCGTACCTGTATGATATGTTGTCAGTTTAATCCAGGTAAAAGTGTCCCGGTGGAACAAGGTGGATTCCAACCTCCTGACCACCCTTTTGAAGTCCTCCAGATGGATTATATTCAGATGGAGCGATGTCGAGGTTTCAAGTATGTCCTTGTAGTTGTATGCGCTTTGTCCAGGTGGACAGAAGCATATCCAGTCCCAGATTACACAGCCGCGACCACTGCCAAGCAGTTGGTTCGTGAGTTCTTCCCCCGTTACGGACTCCCTAGGGTCGTATATTCTGATAACGGCCAGCCATTCTCCTCAGAGTTAATGAAGCACGTTTCCCTTTTGTTAGGGTACCAGTGGAAGTTCCATTGTGTACGCCATCCTGAAGCAGCCGGTCTCGTAGAGAGACATAACCAGACCCTGAAAATCCGCATCGCCAAAGTATGTAAAGAGAAAGGTGTGGACTGGCTAGTAGCTCTGCCAGTCGCTTTGTTCTATATGCGCATGGTCGCACATTCCAGATCAGGTCTGTCCCCGTATGAGGTCGTTTTCGGCCACCCCCCTAACATGTGGGGTACACCTAGACCCCGAAGTATTACCGATGTTTCAAGTAATATGCTGACAGATTACCTAGCTTCCTTGATGTCTGCCCTCAACTCTTGTCGTTCACAGGTTGCCGCCGCATTTCCAGACAATACCGAGGTGGCACCGCATGAAATCGTTCCAGGATCCATGGTTCTTGTCCGGAATTTTGACCGCTCAAGTCCGCTGGAGCCTCGCTGGAAGGAGCCCCGACAGGTCCTCCTCGCCACCCGTACGGCCGTGAAGTTGGAGGGTCGCAAAGGCTGGGTGCACCTTTCGCACGTAAAGAAATTTTATGGACTGAAACCCGTCTCAAAGAACATTTCCCAGGATTCGAAGGATTGCCAAAGTACTATTCTTAAGGACTGTCCCGCAAAAGACCTTGCTACAAACCCTCCCCTGTTAGAGAAAACTCCGCAACAGGAGTATAAGTTGAAACTCCGGTCTAGTAAAATAAGTCAGCCAGTTTGATTGTCTAAGTCCTCCCCTAGGTGAAACGGTTAGACTGTTTCTGACATGTATAAAATAGACCCCCATAGTGAGAGAGTTAGTCAAAACTCGATCCGATGTATCGTTTTTCTATGTTTCATATTATTTCTCAGCATTATGATTTCCTGCACCAGTTATGCGTTTTACCTGTATTTTCCAGTTTCTCATGTAAATACGTCTTCTAATGTTACAGTAGAGCACACGTTTAGTGATCTGCCTCCTCATGAACTCTCTTACCGCCTCGCTATGCGAAATAATTCTTTCATCCGCATGTTACATCATTCACACCAGACCAGCAATGCCACTAATTGTTGGGTGTGTGGTCGACTCCCCCCTTTTCAGACACCGAAGGGAGTTCTGCCACTCTTTCCTTATCCGTTTTCACATAATGGTTCGTGTGGAGCATGGTCCACGTTAACGTCATCCTCAACAGATATGTCTTTTCTTAACAGTACATGTTTTCCAGACAAGCAAGGTCTCCCCCACAGAACCGGGTTAGATCTAGAAAATGAAGTGTATAATTTAGGTAATTATTCTTCGAATTTCATGGTCCTGAATGTTCAGTCTGATACTACTCCAGACTTACCTGCAATTTCAGTACTACCAGTCAAAGGCGAATTATGTGTCCGAAATAATGGTTCCATACACGTAGGACATAGTGATTGTACTACTATTATCAAGTATAGTGACAGTAGGAAATCTATTTTCAAAGCTTCACGTCATTCTTATTTTGTTTGTGGTCAGACCGCATATGTTCGTCTGCCCCTCGATTGGGAGGGAACCTGTTACATTGCCTTCCTACTGCCACCTGTTTTTCTAGCCCCACCCGACTACCATAGGAATTCCCACCTAGTACATACTAGACACAAGAGAAACCTCCTGATTGTCGATTATACTGAAACTGTTCTAGAACAATATATAGATATCAATAAAGGTGTCTTCCCTTATTTAGGTACAGTCGTGAATAGTAAACTGATACGTAGATTAACCAGAACCCTCGAAGCAGTAGTAATTGAGACTACTTCTGCTCTAAGTAATTTAACCGAAGAACAATCCTTTATGAGAATTGTCGTGCTCCAAAATCGTCTCGTCCTTGACGTCATATTGGCCGATAGGGGCGGGGCCTGTAGAGTCATCGGATCTAGTTGCTGCATTTTCATTCCAAATAACGCGCCGTCTGTTTATTCAGCTATAACCAGACTCCATAAAATTGCCCATCTGTTACACCAAAATCCAGGCACCTGGACATGGTCCGGTTGGTTCTGGAATATAATTTCCGCTTGGGGATGGAAAGTCTTGTCCTTTCTAGGTATTGCAGTAGCGATCATATTAAGTTGCTGCCTCTGTATACAATGTGGCCCTGCGATTTGCGGCAAGCCCCGTTCTAAAACCCGTTCCCAGAAAATTCGAGACGAGCAAATGATACTGTATGAAATGATAGATGGTATCATGAATATTGATGTTTCCTGATGGAAACGTAGTGACAAGGAGGGAATGTGGAAAAGTAAATTTTGCCATGTTCTGTGTCCCTACGCGTCCTCCATCATATGTTATCTGTGCATGATTAATATGCATATGTTATTCCCCATGTTTGATTAAAGACGCAATTACAGTTGTGTCCATCTCTAGTATGCCAGTTTCCAGTCCTCGTGAATACTACGAATATCAGGCCTATGTAAAGCTACGTTGCCACGTTTCTCAGTGTGCACGTTATTCCATTGTAAAGTCCCAGTTTCTAGGCCTCAAAAGGGCCCGGACACCAGATTCAGCTCCTGTCTCCTGAAGCCTCGCGGAGGAGCGATACAGCCCCCACCTGTATCCTCGACCCTTCACTTACTTCCTGCCTCACAGTGCCCGGTTCAGCCTGGTTCTGCCTCTGAGTCTGCCAAGAGTATGTTATGATTCCAGTTATCAGTTCAGTCCTCCTCCTCTGCATTCCTAAAGCTACTGAACTGCATCAATAGTTTCCGTCATTGTCTAGCCTTTACGGCCCCATGTTAGAGAAATACTGTATTAATGGTCATTTAATATTCTTCATCACGCACTACATGTAGAATAATGCATGCTCCAGTCTTAGAGTCTGTTAGCTTTTCCCCTCCTGACTTCTAGTTTATATCAACATGTTCCCTAAACATCAGATACTAGATAGGGTTTAGGTACATGTCGCCCTGACTCTCCAGACTTCAGTCTCTGCTCCTAGCACAGAGTTCATAGCCCCCAGCTTCTCCTAGTAACACGTCATTGCCAGTTTGCGCGCACCATCAGGTTAGAGGTCCCGGCTCCTCAGGTAGCCCCCTCCATGGGTTCCGCCCCATTCATGACATATTCTGTTACGTTTGCATCACATGTCTATGTGTACGCCCTGTTACACCTCTTCTCACCCTTATCTTTCGCGACTGCTACGCGTCACGCCTCTTGCTCCACCCACTGCTACGCCTATTGCAATGTAATGCTATGTGTTTGCGCTATGTATATATGCTCATGTACTGTTATTAAAAAGTTGTTCCCTTGTCCCGATCCTGACCCCGGCAGCGCTGTCGGGCCCTGCCATCCTATTTCTGTGCAGGTTGTCCTGTTCCTGTCCTTATGCTGTATTAAACCTGCAAAACTCCTACTACCTCGAATCTTGACTCTTATTTATTGAGCTATCTGTTACGCATTTATACATTCAAAAAGAGAGGTATTATTTATTTATTTACCACATCCTCAGCCCTGAAGTGAGGCGTCTGTGATCGAAGATTGCGTTGGAGGAGGTTGGTGGAAAGGCACTCCTACCAGGAGATTTTTTTGATGAGTCCACCATGGGATGGTTGATCTTGTGGCATGGCAAAGTAGAATCCGGTCTTCCATTCCCGCCGACGTCTGATCCCATTTGTCCTCCAAGTCTTGCTGTAGAGGTCTCATCCTGATTCTGGCGTTGGGGTGTAGAAAAAGGCAAGATGACATCGACCTAAGGAGTGATGCAACCTGCGGAACTGAGGGCTGATGAACTTGAAGAAGAAGATTGCACTTCAGCTTGATTGATAACAGTCTCTCCTCAGAAGGAGGCACTTTTCCTGTGCTGGAGTCCAGAGTAGTACCCCGGTAGTGAATTTTTTGAGTGGGCTGATGGATTGATTTCTCCTCTTTACAGGAAGGCCCAAGCGTTGTAGCAAGTTCAGGCAGATTCGGTAGTGATCTTTCACTATTTGAGAAGATGAGCTCTTTAGAAGCCAGTCGTCGAGGTATGGATAGACTAACAGACCTTGGTAGAACAGCGGCTACTACTGCCATGCATTTTGTTAATACTCGAGGTGCAGGTTTTAGGCTGAACGGTAGGACTCTGTACTGATAATGCTTGCAGCCTACCATGAAGCACAGGAACTTCCGGTGTCATGGAGCAATTGGAACATGGAAGTACGCATCCCGGAGGTCTATCGAGCGCATCCAATTCCCTTTCTGAAGATGGGGATATATTTGATGGAGCTCCATCATATGAAACTTTTTTTCGGTTGATTTTGTTGAGGGAACGAAGATTCAGAATAGGTCTGTAACTCGCTTTTTGACCCTTCTTTTGTACCAGGATGTATCTGGAGTACACTCCAGACACTGACTGACTGTTGTTGTGATGGAGGAACCTCTTCCATGGCTAATTTCTGTAAGAGAGAGAATAACTCTTGACGCAACAATGTCAGTTGGTAAACTCTCGTCTTTAATGGAGGAGTGCACTTTGGAGGAGAACAGAAAAGTAGTGCATATCCATTTTGCAGTATATTCAGCACCCATTGATCGTTTGTAATGCTGCTCCACTCTTCTACATGGCAGGCGATACTCCCTCCCACCGGAGTAGGCAACGGCAATAGAGGAACTGCATGTTCATTTTTTTGCCAGTGTTCTTGGCCGTGGAGGAGGGCTGTCGTGGCGCACCTCTACCCCTGGAAGGTCGACGTCCCTGATAGTGAGACTTGGACTGGTGGTACTGCCTCAGGACCATTGAGGGGCTTGAACCCTCTGATGAAATGAATGAAATGAAAATGGATTTGTAAAGCGCATGGCTGCCCGGGAGCGTCACAGCACTATAGAACAAGGAATACCGAGGAAAATACCAGCCTCTAGGAGTCCTGGGGGAACAGAAAGGTTTTGAGAAGCTTTCGGAACTTCGGATAGCTCGGCTCCATCCGGATCCTGGGCGGAAGGGCATTCCACTGGGTCGCTGCATTCACTGAGAAGCGCGTCCCCCGGTTCGAGTCCGCCTGACTCTCTGAACGATAGCCAAGTTGCCATGATCGGAACGAAGCGATCTAGTGGCCTTGTATGGGCGGACAAGATTCCCTAAAATAGGGGGTCCCTTCCCCTGTAGGGACTTGTGAGTAATACATAAGGACTTGAATTTAATCCTGTCACGTATTGGTAACCAGTGAAGGGCTTTGAGTGCAGGTCTAGCTGAGGATCTGCGGGGAGTGCCAATAAGCAGTCTCGCTGCCGAGTTCTGGACTCGTTGAAGAATATTAATTGTAGTTTTGGGGGCAGCCAAAAAAAGGGCGTTACTGTAATCCAATCTTCACAGGATCAGTCCCTGAATAAGTAGTCTCCTCGAGTGCTCTGGCAATAGGGGAAGAATTTTTCGGGCAGAGCGAAGTAACCCCATACATATGCCCGCTGTCTTTTTTGCTTGGGTCCCAAATGTCAGATCCTACTCCAACCATACCCCCAGACTTTTCAATTCATTCTTTGGGGTGGGTGCGGGCCCCAGACAGGCAGGCCAGATGGAATTCGGTAAGGATGTTATATGGTGGCCTAACAACATGAGCTCTGTTTTAGCTCCATTCAATTTGAGACGTGAGCTATTCATCCAGGAGTGGATTTCTGAGAGGCAGGAGTGAAGATTTTCCACGCAATGTTTTTCTTGGGAGAGCGAGACGACCAGTTGGGTGTCGTCAGCGTAGGTAACTACTTTAATCCCAAATGGATTCACCACATCCTCCAGGGGGGCCATATATGCATTGAACAAGGTAGGGCTCAGTGATGAGCCCTGTGGGACCCCACACTCGAGGGGGGTTAATTTGGAGCGTGCTGCACCTTCACAAACCTGGAAGGTTCGATTCTCCAGAAAAGATGTAAGCCATCGCCGCGCTGTGCCTGACACTCCCAAATTGCTCAGGCGATTAAGATCTTATGGTCCACCGGGTCAAAGGCTGCGCTTAGGTCCAGGAGGATCACCATCGTTGATCCTCCTGAATCCAAGATGCATCTTGCCTCCTCCGCCACTGCTAATAGGGCAGACTCTGTTCCCTGCCCTGGGCGGAAGTCTGTTTGGGAGTTGCGAAGCAGCTTATTACTTTCTAAGAAAGAGGAAAGCTGCTGATTAGCTATTTTCTCCGCCATCTTGCTGATGCCCGGTAGCAGCGAGATTGGTCGGAAGTTAGCCAACTCTGCGGGATCGAGCTCTGTTTTTTTGAGGAGCGCTTTGACTGTGGCCAGCTTCCAGCTAGGCGGGACAATTCCCTGAGTAAAGGAGGCATTAAGAAGATCTGTGATTATTGGGGCACTGGTGGCAGTTACCCGATTCAAAATATGCATAGGAGCAGGGTCATTAGGAGAAGCACTCTTCACGGTGGGCAGAATTTTTTGGAGATCGTCCCTTGAAATCGGGGCAAACGAATCAAGGTGGGAGCCGGAGAGAAAGGCCGAGGAGTGAGCTAGGTCAAAGGATTGATCGTTCTGCGGCAACGTTTTTAATATATTTTGAATTTTGCTTTCAAAGAAAGCGGCAAATTGATTACACCTAGCTTCCGATGCCTCTTGCACAGTCGGGGGGCTTGGTGCCTTAAGGAGATCTTTAACAATCTTAAATGTCTCTCTAGATGAATTAGAGGAAGTTCTAATTTTCTCCTCAAAGTATGCGGCTTGTGCCAATTTCTGGGATAATTTGTAGGTCCTCATAGCTGCTCTATACTCTAATTTATTGTGGGAGGCCCACTATTTCCTCCAAGTACGTTCATTTTTTTTGCATATTTTCCTTAGTTCTCGAAGTTCAGGGGTATACCATGGAGTTTTAAAAACCCTGCTCTTCTTTTCCAGTGTTTTTTTAGGAAGGACGGAGTCAAGGGAGCTATTGAGCCAGTTTGAGAGGTTTTTAACTGCCTCTACGGGGTCAGGATCCGAAGGGGGAGTTGTCTGCTCCAGTCTGTGAGTCCAGCTCTCCAAAGGGAGTTTGGACCACACTCTCGCTAAAGTGCGTGGCGCCTGTACCTGTGGATGGTCAGTGTTAATTTGCCACTCAAATGGGACCAGAAAATGGCCAGACCAAGGTAACGGGAGGGGGGGCCTTGATACCAAATGTACAACATTTGTAAATATGGGGTCGAGAAGATGCCCTTTAATATGAGTATTTACAACAAGGGGTGGTGATGGACAGAGTCTCTGAATTAAGCAGAGTACTCTCACCCAGTCAGAAGATCAGGGCTAGATCCAACACCGTTTTTTAGCTCATTGCACCATCCCAGTTTCAGAACCCGGCTGTATGCAAATTAGTCTGTCCCTGGCCCAGTGCATCATGGGAACAGGGCAGACCAGACTACAAAAGCCAATTCTTACACTGGGAAGGAAACAAGCTTCCGGGGACCGGTTTCTGGCATTACAGCCGTCTTCGGCCCGGCTTGCTTGAATCCTGATGGTGCAATGAGCAAGGGACTCACATCTGAGTATACCCTTCCACGCTTAGGGTGGACAAAATTATTTACAACAAGGGGTGGTGATGGACAGAGTCTCTGAATTAAGCAGAGTACTCTCACCCAGTCAGAAGATCAGGGCTAGATCCAACACCGTTTTTTTAGCTCATTGCACCATCCCAGTTTCAGAACCCGGGCCGAAGAGGCTGAAATGCCAGAAACCGGTCCCCGGTAGCTTGTCTCCTTTCTGGTGAAGAATTGGCTTGGTAGTTTGGTCTGCCCTGTTCCCATGATGCACTACGCCAGGGACAGACTAATTTGCATATAGCCAGGTTCTGAGCTGGGATGGGGCAGTGAGATAAATAACGGTGATGGATCAAGCCCTGATCTTTGGACTGGGTAAGAGAGGTCTGCTTAATTCAGACACTCTGTTCATCACCACCCCCTTTTCTGTATCGTTTTTGGCCACTATAGGTGTGGCAGGGTATACTCAGACATGAGTCCCTTTCTCACTGCTCCATCAGGATTCAAGCAAGCCGGGCCGAAGAGGCTGAAATGCCAGAAACCGGTCCCCGGTAGCTTGTCTCCTTTCTGGTGAAGAATTGGCTTGGTAGTTTGGTCTGCCCTGTTCCCATGATGCACTGGGCCAGGGACAGACTAATTTGCATATAGCCAGGTTCTGAGCTGGGATGGGGCAGTGAGATAAATAACGGTGATGGATCAAGCCCTGATCTTTGGACTGGGTAAGAGAGGTCTGCTTAATTCAGACACTCTGTTCATCACCACCCCCTTTTCTGTATCGTTTTTGGCCACTATAGGTGTGGCAGGGTATACTCAGACATGAGTCCCTTTCTCACTGCTCCATCAGGATTCAAGCAAGCCGGGCCGAAGAGGCTGAAATGCCAGAAACCGGTCCCCGGTAGCTTGTCTCCTTTCTGGTGAAGAATTGGCTTGGTAGTTTGGTCTGCCCTGTTCCCATGATGCACTGGGCCAGGGACAGACTAATTTGCATATAGCCAGGTTCTGAGCTGGGATGGGGCAGTGAGATAAATAACGGTGATGGATCAAGCCCTGATCTTTGGACTGGGTAAGAGAGGTCTGCTTAATTCAGACACTCTGTTCATCACCACCCCCTTTTCTGTATCGTTTTTGGCCACTATAGGTGTGGCAGGGTATACTCAGACATGAGTCCCTTTCTCACTGCTCCATCAGGATTCAAGCAAGCCGGGCCGAAGAGGCTGAAATGCCAGAAACCGGTCCCCGGTAGCTTGTCTCCTTTCTGGTGAAGAATTGGCTTGGTAGTTTGGTCTGCCCTGTTCCCATGATGCACTGGGCCAGGGACAGACTAATTTGCATATAGCCAGGTTCTGAGCTGGGATGGGGCAGTGAGATAAATAACGGTGATGGATCAAGCCCTGATCTTTGGACTGGGTAAGAGAGGTCTGCTTAATTCAGACACTCTGTTCATCACCACCCCCTTTTCTGTATCCTTTAATATGAGTGGCATCTTTATTTTTTTGATCCAGCTCTAGGGATTTTAACTCAAGCTTAAGATCCATAGCCCCCTTATCGCATGGGTCATTAAAATGAAAATTTAAATCCCCCAGTAGAATAAAATTGGGTGCAACGAGGCTAGGGTGTTCTCTAAAAGTGACCCTGTAAATTGACCAGGACTGCCCGTAGGGCGATATATTAGTAGGCTTGATAGTGATTTATTTGGGGTAATTTGCAAATTGAAGTGAGTGCTTTAACGGTCATTGACACCACCCTCTGATACTCTGCAGACAAATTTGTCCCTATGTATAATCGCTAATCCACCCCCTTTCCCGTGAGACCTATGTTGGCATTGCATACTGAAGCCCACTGGGAGTGCCGTGACAATATCTGCTCCTGAATTCGGCGACAGCCATGTCTCCGTTAGAAACAATAAGTCCAGTTTCAAATCCTGAATCAGTAAATTAATTTCTACGGCATGTTTTGATAGGGACCTACAGTTTAGGAGTGCCATGTTGAGGAAAGCCGTGGTTTTTCCGGCGTTTCTCTTCTCCTGCTTGGGCCCCGCCCATCCATAGCCTCTTGGCCATGGGTCATCAGAGCTGTATTTCAAATATTCCAAGTGATTATTCATTGGTTTTAATTGCAGAAGTTTTTCCCGTGTAAAGGTAATGCGGTGTCCCGGGGAAACGGCCAAAGTTTCTGGCCCAAGGACCGGACGGGCACAGACGGGCTTGCCTCTGGCACGCCTCCGGCGCGCCATCGGCACGCCCGCTTCGCCCGCCCGCTGCGCGGACGGGAAGTGGTGTTCATTTTATAGTGTATAGGCCCAAATCGGCCGCAACGCTAGAGCGCTGTCCTCGTCCTCCCCCAAGATGGCGCCCGAAGTCTGCGCCGGGAGGAATTGAGGCCGGTGAGCAGCAGGAGCCCGGAGTCGGTTCCCTAAGGTCACAAGAGTCTCAGGAGGGAAAGCCACAAAGGTGGGGAGAGTGCGGCAAAGGGGGGAACAATTAAAACAACATAAATGCAAGTGTGTGAATTAAAAGATAAGCAGCGCTAGCTGAGTGAGCAGTAGTAAATTTTAAATATAAGAGCCCTAAACTCCCGGCTTCTGCCTCAGGAGTCCTTAGTTGTAAATGAGGAACAGGTTTTCACGTGCCCAATTTATAGTGTATAGGCCGAAATCGGCCGCAACACTAGAGTGCTGTCCTTGTCCTCCCCCAAGATGGCGCCCAAAGCCTGCGCCGGGAGGAATTGAGGCCGGTGAGCAGCAGGAGCCTGGAGTCGGTTCCCTAAGGTCACAAGAGTCTCAGGAGGGAAAGCCACAAAGGTGGGGAGAGTGCGGCAAGGGGGGGAACAATTAAAACAACATAAATGCAAGTGTGTGAATTAAAAGATAAGCAGCGCTAGCTGAGTGAGCAGTAGTACATTTTAAATATAAGAGCCCTAAACTCCCGGCTTCCGCCTCAGGAGTCCTTAGTTCTAATGGAACGGTCTACGATCATTAGGCCTGTACCAGCGTCTGAATTCCTTCCTTATTTTAATACCCACAGCCTCCAGTTCCGATTTCATCCTGGCCATTTTTTCATCTGTGTGAGAACCAAAAAGAGAATTTCCAGAAAATGGAAGGTTCAAGATGCGCTGTTGGACTTCCAGCTTTAAGGCTGTAAGCCGTAACCAGGAGGATCTTCTTGCGCATATGCCATGCAACTACGAGTGCGCAGCTAGTAACACTGGCATGTGGCCCTGTAGGCCTGAGCCACTTTATCATTAATCAAAGGTGTCTGCCAGTACTTGCCCAAAGTATTGGGACTCACAGTAGTGGACATAGCCATGTCCACATCACAGATCAGGACAGCCTGAGTAGGAACCCTGACTAGGCCAGAATCCATCTCAGTATCCATGGTTAACCCCACTATCGCCTTGGGTTGGGAACTACCACTGCTGACTGTGCTAGGGGGTGCCGTTGCCTTAGGGGCTGCAGTGGTAGGGGCTGTACCTTTCTTGTTGCACTCACTAAACAAGTGAGAGGCAGTTTTGGTCTTTTTGTTTCTGTTCCCCACCTTTTTGGTCTGCCTTTTTCTGATCACCACCTTGGTTCTGGGGTCTCTGCTTAACCCTGGTTCTGACCCATTTGACTGCCTTCTTTCCCAATTCTTGGGGAGAGGTCAGATCTGAGTCAATCAGGTGTTGGTGCAACAACTGGTTCTGACAATTATTAAGGATTTGCTCTCTCATGATCAAAATATACAATCCTGTATAGTCCTTAACTTTACTTCCCAGTAACCAACCTTCCAGAGCCTTAGTGGCACAATCAACAAAATCAGTCCAGTCCTGAGTCTGTGTCTTCTGGGTATCTCTGAACATCAATCTGTACTGTTCAGTGGTTAGGCCAAACCCACCAATTAGAGCACTCTTCAGGACAGGGTAGTTGTTAGCATCCGCATCACTAACTGTGAGGAGCTTATCTCTGCCTTTTTCTTCAAAGGAGAGCCACAAGATAGCTGCCCACTGACTCTGGGGGACCTTCTGGACTTTGCAGGCCCTTTCCAAAGCAGTTATCCATTTGTGGATGTCATCCCAAGCTTTGTAGGGGGGCACTATATTACTCAGGTGCCTAGTATTCTCATGGGACCTGTCTTTATCCTTAGGGATATTGCTGCCACCAGTGGGTTGTGATCCACCCAATTTCTGCTCTCTAGCTAGGGCAAGCTTCTCTTTGGCAAGGGCAACTTCTAGTTCTTGCCTCTCAATCCTTAGATTAGCTTCCCTCATCCTAGCCTGATGTTCTCTCCTTTCAGGAGAGGTCATCCTTCTCTGAGCAGGGGTATTGGATCTGCTAGAGGCATTAGAATGGAGGGACTCACCTGAGTGGGACCTTCTCCTCTCATACCCCTGGTTAAGTCTACTAATAGGTCTGTATGGGGCTAGCCCATTCTCAGCCCCATGTAGGCTTAGGTTAGCCTGGCTAAGTCTCCCAACTTGGACCTGGCTATCTTGGAAAAGTTCTTCCTCAGATTCTTCCTCTTGTTCATCCCCTTCTTCACCTACGACAGTGGGGTCTGATGCATCATCTGTAGAGGGTAAGACCTCTTCTGCATGAATTGAGGGACCTTGTCTAGAGGCCTTCTCAGCATGAGCCCTCTCTTGGAGTTCTATTAGGTGGGAAATGGTAGGGTTGGAACCCTGTTTCAATCTCCTTGAGGTACACAAGTGTCTCATCTCTTGGAAGTTGAGCATTTCATATCTACAGGGTGCCCTGGGAGGGTCACTTCCCACAGGATGAGTCATACATGGCTCACCTGTGGTAGACATGATTCTAGTGAGGTGTGGTGTGTGCACCTACCTACACTATGTGTTTTCTACTAGAACCTCTCTAGGAGTTGTAGTCAGGGTGTGCTAGGCCCTTTGGTCTACAACAACTAAGTTCAGTAGAACTTATGTATTCTAAGTCTTGTTATATGTACCTATGGTACCTTATGTGATCTTTCAAATGATATCTCAAATATTACAATTGGTAAAATTACAGCAAGCTCAAATCCCAACCGCTGCACACCAATGTGAGAAGTTGGCCTGGTATATGATATTCACTATTCTAGTGAGCACCTTACACCAGTCCAAACAACCCTTATGGTGATGGTTGTAAAGTCAACCTTATAGACCAGCTATCCTAGTGGTAGCATGGACAAAAGCAGTCTTAGGCTAAACTCAAGAGGGCATGTGAAGCCAGCTGTTTTACCATATGCAATCCCTTTAATACCAAATGAAAGGAGACCACACAGGTTATATATTCAAAATATATGTATTTATTTCAAAATCACTCCTCTGAACTCTTTATGAGAGCAGAGGCACAAGCGCATAACAAGTAACTCAATATAACATACAATAAGTTGCACAATATGGATAGGCCCTGGTGTCCCGCTAAACCATATACTAAAATAGTGGTATAAGAACCACGTCACGAACAGTTGGAAGGCCTAGGGCCTTCGGAATCGCTGGGGCTACACTGGACTAACAGTAGTTAGGAAGCAGGAGGTCCACGGGATGGTGTGCAGAATCTAAAGGCACACGCGTGCACACATAGGAGTCAATGGGTGCGTAAAGTTAGAAAGATAAAGATTTAGGAGTCTTTCGACTGGACTAGGAACTAACCACTTGAAACTAGGACACTAGGATAGTCAATCTTCACAGGAGCACCGAAGTACTCGCATTACCTCACCCACAGGAAGCGGGTGCATAGGTCCCAAAGTGCGTCGAGTTTCGTCGTGGATTCCTAAGGAACCTTGGAGAAAAGATGCTGCAGGCGACCAGGAGAGAAGAGTCCGGTTGGATCCAAGGGCGGATCGAGGATGAGGAGTACCTGAAAGCAGAGGGGACAGAGTCTGGGTCACTAGCCAGTGACCAGGATGGAACCAGGAAGGAACCAGGCGATGCCGGGAAGCAATCAGGCAATGTCGTGAAGCTTGTCCCTGCTGCCACGTGGACCAGGAGGTGTCCCACGAAGGCTCTCGCTGTCGGCGGTGTCGGCTTCCGGATTGGAGTCAACAAGCCTTGGCAAAGGCAACCCACGCAGGATTTGAAGAGGGCTTCTTACTCAGGCCAGCAAGGACTGAGAGGCTTCTCCTTCGGATGGAAGCAAGGGCCAGTCTGGAGCAACCAGACCAGCAGTGTAGATTTCGGGTTTCGTCGTCACAGAGGCCACTAGCCAACGGGCAAGTGACCGGACAGACGCGTTGAACAGGAAAATGCAAAAGGGCCCCACGCAGCACTCGATGATTGTGGAGAGGTGATCTTTGGTGCAGTTGATGCTTGGGGCTTCTCAATCCCCAATGCACAACTTCGAGGGTGCGTCAGAAGCTGCACGGAAAGCTTTTCGCTGGCTTTCCAAGATGGCGGGTCTCAGCTTTGCTGTGGCTGTGGGTCGGGCTGAAGGAAGTCTGGAAGTCCGGGTCTTGTCAGGCTCTGTGTTCGGGCTCCGGCGGGAGCAACGACAAAGCAAACCGTTGAGCGCTTGATGGTGCCTGCTTGCACAGGGTGGTCACTCCTTGACCACAAGGGAGATTCTTCAGTCTTCTACGTCGAGTAGGATGTCAAAGGTCCAGAGTTTCATATCAGAGTTTCAGTCAGGATAAATCTAAAGGCTTGGCACTCAGCTCCTACCTATATACCAAATTTAGGGGCTGGATTACCTGCTAGGTCCCTCCTATGGGTGGGACCCAGGACGGGGGTGGTTACACCCCTTTCCCTTTGTCCAGTTTCGCGCCAGAGCTGGGGCTGGAGTGCCCCAGCACCGGTTTGAACTGGACTATGCATGGGACACCTTGTGTGCCCCAGGCAGTGTCTCATTTCATTCAGCCCTCCCTGCCCCAATACACTATAGCCTGTCTGGGGTGGTGCTAGCACCTCCCTGTGACAGGAAACATATTGTCCAGCCTCCCTCGCTGGAAGGACTCCCAGCAGCAGGAGGTCAGACTTGTGTCTGTGGCAGCAGCATCCATTTTGTGATGCTGAGGCTCTGGTTAACTTTAACCGGGATTAATGGAAGTAACATGTCTTCTCCCTCTAGAAGGGTGGAATGCTACCCTCGTCGCCAGAACTGGCGAGGGGGTAGTATTCCAAAGCGTATGACACCTTACACGACATGTTTTGATAAAGCCAAACCAAAGTTAGCATCTGACCGCGAGGTTCATAATGCACTTAAGAGTATATGGTAAGGCAATATCCTAGAACAGCTTTAAGGACATGGTTCCGAAAGCTGCAGACAGGCTCAGCTCATGCTAGAGCACCATCTCACATAAAACCAAGCACTCTGCCTTCAGGATTGTTAAGGCCTGCCATAGGAGTAACTTATAGGTGTATATGTGTCTAGATATAAGGTTAGACATAGGTATACAATATCTAAGCAAGAGGTGATTACACGACCTTGCCCCAGCTGAGTGATCAGTCAGTTGTGTCAGTTTGGATGGCCAGCCAGGGGTGGCAAAAGATATGCTGCAGCCCAGGGTATGCCCTGGGTACCTATAGTACACTGTACAGGGACTCATAAGAGTGACCCAAATTCCAATTGGTGATGTACCTAAAGTACATGGTGTACATTTTAGAGAGAACAGCAGGGCTGTGGGTCTGATTAGCAGGCCCATAGCCACATTAAGTCGAAAACCAAAAAAAAGCAAAAAATGGGGTGACCATAGGAAAGCAGACCCTACTCTCCTACAGAGGATGACCAAGAAGGTGATCTTCGTCTCTTGTGCGGCCATGGGAGGTGGATTTATGACCTGATGGTGATGGAGACCAGTCCCTTTGGCGACCACTGGATGGAGTAGTAGGTGAACGATCCACTGCCTGCAGCAGACAAGCATGAGGAGATCCATGGAGAGGACTTGAATAATCCAAAGACTGTTGTACCTGTGCAGATGTCATTTTCCGCCAGTGATGTACTGGGAGGAGCCACTGGGGAGAAAGATGAACTGAAGAGATCTGTGGTCTTCTCCTCGTTGTGTAGGAGGAACATTGATCTGTGTAGTAGTTGTTTGCACTCACCGTTCTGGAGACTGAGAAGAGGAGCTTCTCGACGTCGAGATAACCTGTGGAGATCCTGCCCTCGACACTGAAGGCTCAGAGAGGCCCTTTGATGCAGAGCGGTGTCTCACCAAGATCGAGTGATGTGTCGACGTCGATAGCTGCGAATGTCTCAACGTCAAGCGGCTATGCACCACTAAGACCTGTGAGTCCACCGATGGAGATCTTGGCCTCAAAGTCGCTTGTGTAGACTCTTTCTGGTTCGATGTCGACCGATGCCCCGTAGACAGAGACTTGTGCTTCGACGTCGGGAGAGAAGTACCCAACGGAGTACAAAGCCTTGACGTCGTGCGAGGAGAAGGTGATGGTGAGAGTCTTCTCGACGTCGAACACCCTCTGGACACCGTCGTCCTAGGCCTTGACATTGAGCGCCGTCTCGTGGGCTGCAACGGAGAAGTCTGCCTCGACGTCGAACCTGATCTGGGCCTCAACATTTTCGTTTCCAAATTTTCCACTAGAAGTCCCAGAATCAAGAAATCAATTTTAAAGCACTGGCCATTACTCGCACTTGAGGAAGACTTTAGAGGCATTTTCACGATCAATCTTAGATTTGCGTCAGCAACCTCAACGAACTGTTAAAAGAAAAGGAAACCACATCAGCTACGAAACACTGAGGCACCCTCCCATGTCATAACCGTGGCGATTGTAATGCCATAATTAAAGGAAGTGAAATATTGCACTCCACAAGAGGAACTCCCATAAAACTCAGAGTTACAGGAACTTGTGATAGCAGCAATTTATTATAGATGTTAAAATGTGCGGACTGGTTTATGTTGGCAAAATATTAAGAAAGATTAAAATGCGAGTGATCGAACATAAAAGCAACATAAGACTGAAGAATACAAAATCTACAGTTGCTGTACACTTCAATCAGTTAAATCACAATCCTAACCAGCTGCGTTTTTGCATTTTAGAAAATGTGCCACTATTGCCTGGGAGAGACAATTCTCAACATTTACTGCGAAGAGAAACTTTCTGGATAAAATTTCTATCTGCGCTACAACCAAAAGGACTGAATGAACGTTTCGAATTCAGCTGCTTTTTGTAGATGTAATGCCTCAACATTTGCATTACATTGAGCCACATGGACAGTTAGTGTACTTTGGGCCTACGTTTTCTATTTCTTCATCTTTTTATTTTTTCCATCATTTCGCTGAAATACTATGTATAGTAATGTGAAGTAATTACTATTTATTCATGGCACAGTCGTATTAATGCTTTTGTCATTCTAGTCAATACCATTTTACAGTGTTTTTACTTTGTGCTATCACATAATGTACCGCAATAACACCGCGTTATATCATTGTTCAAACAACTGCCGTATTATTATTTTCAGATTTTCTGCTCTTAGTGGCAGCATAATTTTTGGTTACTCGTGCACCAGGGAACAGGAATCTTACCATTCCAGTTAATATCTGGAATACACCCTGATTTTCTTTTGTTAGAATTAGCTTCAGTCGCCCACAACTTTATTGCTCATCGGGTGTATCGAACACGGGCATTTTATACACTTCACCCTGTTCACTTTCTTTTTCGCGTAGCGTCGACAGTGCCACACGATGTAGTGTTTTTTCACTGCCATTTAATCACATGACCAGAACCTTTTCGCATTTTCTGCGTCTCGCAACACCGTGATTAATCACATGACCGGAACTTTTGGAATATTTTCCGCGTCTCGCTACACGGTACTTTATCATAAAGAATACGGACATTTACTTTCGCGTTCAGACAACAGCTGATGGTAAGGAAACAGGCGGGTCCCCGCTTTTTTCTCCTCCCACTGTGCACTGGATGTTATGGTAATGACCCTGCTTTTATCCGCAGGTAATTCCGCCGATTTTTTTGTGACTCCGCTCTCCACTTTGGTGAAGTGATTAAATGTATCGCTACCTACAAGCCTTTGCCAAAGGTTAGACTTTCACGTCTGCATTTGCTTTTTATTCCTTTCACTTTATTTGAATCCGTCACTCATGCACTTGCTGATTATAATACAAAAGCCAGTATCGCACACAAGGCTAACAATCCGTCGCATGAAACAGCTGACGGTCGTCTCAGTATGTCACTGTGGTAAATCAACCGCCCGCCTCACGGACACAATACTAACGTTCTATGATTTACGCGCGCAGGAACTTTAGTGTTTGTTTTGATGTTAGGCAGAGATTCTTTGACGTATGTATGTTGTTTAACATACAATTTACAAACACTGCTATTTTGAGAAATATGTGCAGTTTATTCAATATGACCTAGATAGGTCTAACCCGGACGTTTGTTCGTTCACTTTGTTTTATTAAGGTTTCCCGTGACGACATTTACATATTGTTGTTTTCCTTGTGCTTTGCGACCATGCTGCTTGGTTGTAAAATGTATCATTTGTTCATGCTTTCAGAATTAAATTCTCCTGAAGAAGGGCTTTTGCCCGTAATGCATTGGGCAGAAAAATGTGGAGTGAAATAAGTTATCACGTACTATGAATGCAATTGTATAAAACTCAAACAAGAATAAAAATCAACATACTGACAAAACAAATCACAAGACTTCTATGAAAATGTATTGAAATTAAAACCAAGGTGTGCCTACTTGGGTACGTTACTCCGACGGGAAATAACGCACGTTGTTACCTCAACATTGAGTGCCATTTTATGGGCTGCAACGGAGGAGTCTGCTTTGATGTTGAACCACTTTTTGACGTTGTAGATTATCTAGGCCTCGAAGCTGACCGCCGCCTGGTTGACGGCAACGGAGGACTGCGCCTCGACATCGAACATCGTAACAACGGAGAGCAGTGTCTCGACGTTGGGCGATGAACCTGCACCAATGGAGAACGACCCCTCGACGCCGGCTGTTGACGGTGGCGGAGGATTCAACGTTGAACTTGATGTACCTCTGTGCTTGGAAGTCTTAGAAGATGACCGATGTTCTCTCGACGGTGATGCCGCCGTCGAAGGGATCGTCGTCATCGTTTTCTTCACCGGTGGAGGCATTTTCGCCTCCAAGCCCGATGCATCAGAAGAAGAACAGACCGTGACTTTGCTTCTGGAAGTCGGCCTCAGTCTTTTATTCTTCTGTCTGTAGTTATGTGTGATAAAAAGGTCTGTTTTTTTTTTTTTAAACACACAGAAATCCACTGAAAATACCAAAGGTTAAAGTGGCGCTATAGTTAGGTGAATATGTCAGTGGCAACATTAAAGTTTTGAAATAAAAAAAACATATAGTTTCAGCAGTTAGAGTTCGCAGTGCTAACTATAACTTGCCTCACACCATGCATTGCTTATGATCTCATATATTACATCACTCATGACATGTTCTATGACATCATTTATGACATCACTGATGACACCATTCAAGCTTCTTTTGCACACATTACTCTATCAATTAGCATGGCACTAGAAGGCTGAAAGTAAGTAGAAAAGAGCTCGGAAAAATATGAAGCATCATTATTGCCATCACAGACACAACTCCCTTAGGTGTAGCAAGCATGTGTTACATGCAACATTGACCTTATACCAAACACTTCACAAGTACCCTAGTTCAAATTAACAACATACCACAGATCGGCATTCACATGAGACGCCTTCCTTTGAACGCCATGTAGTGCATCTGCGTGTTATGTAGAGCATGTTGGGGAGGGAGGGTGCATTGATGTTTGTATCTTAAATGATTTACTGCTGTGCTAAGCTTGTCATTTTTTAATTGCCAGTGAAAATGTATACAATAAACAAAAAATTAGACAATCAACTAAGATATATGGGAAATCGCTGTTGCACAGTGTTCAGTATGTATACAGCTGTTCTGAGAATGCCAAGTTCCTCAAGATACTCAACATCTGTTCCAAAATTACTACCCTACCTAAGAAAGCTTTTATCTATATCAAATCCCTTACAGTAACCGAACCTACATTGAGAAATTAAGTTGATATGAGCAGAAATGTGGGCACTGTAAACAGTGTTTACTCTATGTAGAGAGTTTACTCCATACCACATTTGTGTAGACAGTTGAACTCTCATTAGAAATACATCACAGAGTAGTAAAAAGTATCTACAAAGAAGAGTGTACTCTCTATACAACACTTGTCATAAAAAGACACTATTTGCGTATAATTACAAAGGTATGAAGGTGCTAAAGATCACGACCTGCAGCCTTCGTACTGTGGAAAACTTTATAGCCCAACGTCTGAAGCAAAACAAGCACATATACATAGGTTAGTATGTTATTTGAATTCAAAACCTTAATGTTATCACTGACGTAATCGCCTAACTATAATGTCACTTGAACCTTTAGTTTTTTCAGTGAATTTCTTTATTATTTTTTTCTTTAAACCAAAACAGATTTTTTTTATCACACCTAACTATATTTTTCTAAGGTTTATTTAAAACAAAAACAGATATATTTATCACACCTAACTATAACGTAACTTTAATCTTTGGTTTTGTCTACTGCCTACTCTACATTCCAGCTGTGTGAATGTCTTCATACAGAAAGAAGTGACAAGATGAACCTTCGTGTAGAGAACGCGATGAGCCTACAAAGAGTTGAATCTACTCTTATTTACATGAAGGAAGTGCTTCTTTGTTTGGTGGAGATACCCTCATATTCTTTGGAATTAAGAATACGACATCAAAATCGCTGATAAACACACTCAGGTCCCTTCGGAAAGTTGAGCTGTCCACCAGCATGGACAATGGTGGGAACACCCTTTTTTTTTAAAGGGGGGGCGATAACCCCCCACTCCAAGCTTATTATGACCCCCCCCAGGGAAAAATAAAAATAAAAGAGGAGGGGGGTCAGGCTTCCCCCAAACCTAAGTCTTGTTAGGAACTGGGGAGCCTTGTTAGGCCCTGGGCTGTATATATTTTAATGTGGGGGAAATTGCGTGATTCGTTATAACCGAATCTCAATTTCCGATTCGGTAATAACAAATACTAAGAATTTGGTATTTTTTACAGAATCTTACCTACATCTGAAATACAGACTTCTAAATACCGAATCGGTAAAATTTGGTAATTAGGAATCGATATTTCCCTATTACCTACATCGGGCCCTTAGTCACCAATTATTGAACCTTTCTAAATCACATTCAATTGGAAAGTTAATTTGCATGACATTTGTGGTTCTAAGAACAGTTTCTTTTACGAAGTTTTTCGCTTGACTCAATATCAATCGGACATGTCCTATTGGTGAACAAAATATTCATTTTTGGATTACAATGCAGCTCCGTTCCAGAGCCTATTATTGCCCCGAGGACCCCATTCCCCAGGGGTGTAGGTTTGTGTGTGTGTATATATATATATATATATATATACACATCTTACTTGGTTTTATCTGGTGCTAGTGGGTTTTATAGGGTCACATACTGATTTGAAACAGGTTTCTTTAACACTACCCTTTATGATTCTAACTACTGTTTTGTTAATGCCTGGAGGCACATATTTGACATTCCTGTGTTTTTTTAGATGTGGATATTTATCTATGTATTTATTGATGTATACACAAACAGGTTTTACATCTTGTCAACGATGAGAGATATATTGCACTACAGGCATATGAGACAGTTCTGTCAATATCTCCCCCTTTATCATAACAGCATATAAGTGACTAAGAAACATGCACTTGCACTTTATTTTCCAACTAGTTATGCTAGGTTTTAATATAACAATGATTGGCATCCATTCCATAATGCTATATATCTATCGGGGTTTGTTGACATATAATGACATTTATGAATATCTATTTATAGTTTTTGCATGAACTATGATATCATGAGTTGGCAAATTTCAAATGCACTAGCACTTTATAGTATTAAGAGGATCAGGCATACCCTCAGTCTCTTCTTTTTCAACATGTATATTATCAACTATGATGTTTAAAAGTCAGATAAACATTGTGATTTTAATATTAATTGCACTAGCACTTGACTGATGAGTATCCTCTCCGTTATGCATGTGAAACGAGGTATGTGGAACCCTTAGTACATGTTCACAAAAACATTTCTTTTTTCTGTACTGGTACCAGTGTTTTTTAAAATTGTTTTATAGCAACGCTTGTTGTTGAACTATCTCATATTCAAGCAGATTATATTACTTAAAGCGATTACACAGGAATATGTTTTATAAGTGGTTAAACTCGTTTTTAGCATGCTATAGCCTTGTATAGTATGTTTTTCATGTCTATTTTGAAGGGGAGGTACATACTCTGGTCAGTCTTTACTGTCACTTTAAATTGAAACACTATGGTCCAGCGCATCGTGTGATCAAGCTCGGGGTGACGCAGGCAAAACGCGTAATGCTGGGCACTTGCCATAAGAAATGTATGTGATGATATTGCATCGGAATAAAAAAGCACTTTAAATAATGATTGGATGCCTCGTTGTGGTCCGTACCTGTTGGTTTGCTGGGAAGCGGTCAATTCAGGATTGTCAACACGTAATCCATTTTGGCGGAATTTCGTCTGTGTCCTATACGGGCCCTCTCTCATGTATGCGGCTGACTGGTTTGCAGTCGACATCGCGGATGCGATTAGTGTGTGATTGGAAGGAGTATTTTGTGGTCAGCCCCCCGCAGTGGGAAGTGGAAGTACTAGCTGTGAGCGGGCGGAGCCCTAGCAAAATCAGCGGATCGAAGGAGTCGGAGGACACCAACGACCCAGCGGGTTAGTTTAGCGGTAAGCCGGTTCTGTGTTTGCCTCCCAATATAGGAGCGGGAGAGAGATAGGAGGAATCCACAATAACGGTGTTATTGATCAACATTTTTTGTGCAATTAATTTATTCGGCTAAATCACTCAATATGTCAACCTCAGCGGACGCGCTACGGGACAGGGAGGCCATAGCTGATGCCTTGTTTCTTAATTTGCCTGATTTAGAGAAGGGCCAATACAAAGCAAAAATCAATAGCAACACAACCCAGAATGATGCCAAAACATTGTTAAAAACCTTGGAAAAGCTGCTTCGCACAGAAATGACAAAATGGTGGGAGAAAAAATCTCTGGATAAGTACAAAGAAGCAGGCAGCATACCACACGGGCTAAGAGTCATGATAGCCCCGTCCTTTGAAAACCCAAACCCTCTCTTGCTTCCGGAATGGGCCCCAAATAATTTGGGAGCATCAATGAATATGGTGTGCATTTTAATAAAATATGCAGAGATTGACAGAATTGAGGTATTGAAAGAAATTGACAAACTAAACCATCAACTAGAAAATTATGAGAGCAAAAGGAACAGATCAAAAAAGAAAGGGAAGAAATCAACATACCTTTAAAAAAGCATGAGGAAACAATAAAGTCACGAAAAATCTATAAATTTGCTCGCGACAAATGAAATTATGAAATGGGAAGGATTTTCACATTTTCAAAAAAGTTTGACTCAGCTAAACGTCAACCAAGCTCTTGCCTCAAAAGCATTAGGGAGCAGCATACCTGTACAATCTAATGTTGCTCTCTCTAACTCAGAAATTATTAAGGTAGAAACAAGCTCGGATTTGGATGATGGAAGAAGAGCAACTGGACAAGGTCAACTTCCTACAAATCTGCCACCGTCTGAAGAACTCGGTTTTTTAGTCGAGGATCGGCGCCAAACATTGCGGCCCCACAATCCAGCAAAGATAATCGGAGAAGGCGCAACAAATGCAGGAAGCAAAGGAGAAAGCACAAGCGGCAGCAACAGAGGGAGAGGATGGAAAGGGAAGAAATGGCACCAATAATTGATAATTCGATCACATTGAATGCCTCAAATACCTCTGACAATACAGTCATAATTTTATCGGACATAGAACTTTCTATAGCAGAACTACAATTGTTGTCTCTTGGACTTTCCTTCTGCCTTACAAATTGTTTTAAATATGTTCAAACAAGGATTGACATCTTTAAGTTTATTCGTAAATTAAAACTAAGGAAACATTTCAAACTCAGTACAGCTGCTGAAAAAGCCACCCTTATCACTCAACAAGGTTGTATTGCCAGAAATGTTAAAATCTCTGATGTTGGGGCTGAAATCCCTGCATTCGTTGGCTTGAAATGACGTAAATGCCTCAATTTCAACACAGGATGAACTTAAAGAGATGGGCATTCGAAGTAATATCCATCCCACCAGTCCTTTCCGCCCGTCATCAACCTTTATTCCCATGATGCCGAAAGACGCTATAGATACGTTTAGTGACTGTGTTACTAAGGACCTCAAACAATTAAATCAGAGTGTCGTAAATAAACAGCACAAAAGAAAATATTCAGAGATACAGTACACCAATCTCATGCGGAAATTACAGAAGAATGATGAAATCATCACAAATAAGGCGGATAAAGGAGGCGATATAGTAATCTGGCCCAGATCCCAATATATGGAGGAGGCAAATCGACATCTAAGTGACACAGCCTGTTACAGAAAAGCCACCTACAATGACCTCAGACTTATTAAAGATACTATCCACAAAGAGTTAGCACAGTGGAAACAACAAGGACTAATTAGTAAAGATGAATATTGTTTTTTAAGAAATTATCAC
Source organism: Lissotriton helveticus (assembly GCF_964261635.1). NCBI lineage: Eukaryota > Metazoa > Chordata > Amphibia > Caudata > Salamandridae > Lissotriton > Lissotriton helveticus. The sequence continues at coordinate 1,620,148,757 of NC_136068.1, read as the reverse complement.
CTTATAACCCAGTACTTTACTTTATCCCAACTGTCCACAAACAAACAACACCAACACCAGGGAGGCCAATTATTTTATTTATTTATTTATTTTATTTTATTGTAAAGCGCTAACAATCATCCAAGTGGGATATCACGGCGCTGTAATTGCTAAAGTGCGTGGACAGTTGGCATGGGTCGAGTTAGATTAATCTGGATAAGGGAAGAGGAAAGTTTTCAGATGTTTCCTAAATGCCAAGTGGCATTCTGTGAGTCGGAGGGCCACAGGCAGTTCATTCCACTTGGATGCAGCAATGTGGGAGAAGGCTCGCTCACCCATCCTGGCTCTCTTTACCCGAAGGGTTCTGGCACGTGCCGAGAATTGAGAGCGGAGGTTCCTGGTAGGAGCATAGAACTGAATCCTGTTTTTAAGAATATGTGGGCCTGTATTGTGCAGCGCTCTGTGTTTTATACACATCATTTTAAAAGTTGCTCTTTGCTTCATTGGCAACCAATGGAGATCACGTAAACAGCTCTTGGCTGAGTCAAATTTTCTTTTCATGCAAATGGCCTTGGCCGCTGCGTTCTGCACCATTTGGAGTTTGGTGAAGAGATAATCTGCCATGCCTGCGAACAGGGAGTTTCCGTAGTCCAGCCTACTCATCAGGAGAGACTGGACCAGGATCTTTCTGCACTCTATGGGAATCCAGGGAAAGACTCTTCTAAGCATTTTTAATATTGCAAAGCTTTTGCCGCATATGGTAGCTACGTGGGCTTTCATGGATAGAGAGGTGTCAATTGTTATTCCAAGATTCCTTGCTGTTGGTGTCGGAGCTGGTGGAGTACCCAGGGCTTCTGGCCACCAGCTGTTGTTCCACAATTGAGTGTGACCTCCGAACAGCAGTATCTCTGATTTGTCTGCGTTTAATTTAAGGCAGTGCTTGTGCATCCAGTCAGTCAATTCAGAGAGACAGTTTAGTAGCCTATCTTTGGGGTTGTTCCTCTCATCCAAGATTACAGTTAGTTGAGTGTCGTCGGCATAAGAACAGATTTCGACACCCCACTTTCTGCCTATTACCGCCAGGGAAGACACAAATACGTTGAACAATGTTGGGCTTAGCGAGGCCCCCTGTGGGACCCCGTATTTGATGTTCCGGCGTGGAGATGAAAACTTGCCCATGTGCACTGATTGCGTTCTATCCGATAGGAAGGACCGCAGCCATCCCAGTGCTCTGTCCCTAATGCCCTTAGATGCTAAAGTTTCTATCAAGTTTCTAGTTTTTATCAGCACAGAGAAGCCTTCTTGAGCCATTGTCCAAATATGTGGATTATTTTCTACACAGTTTTGTTGAAGTCCTTCCATCGTACATTAAAAACACGGGGCATTTTCTATCCAAACTGCAAACTTGTACCTAGGATGATGATTGCTTCCTAATTGTAATGGATATATGCTCACTATATACGAGCATCAAACATTCAGATGGTTTGGAAGCGGTGAAATATGTCTTAAGCAAACGCGAAATTGAATTGTATCAACATAGCACAATGCTTCTAAAAATGGTGGATCTGTGCCTAAATAACAACAATTTTCTTTTTAATAAGGAGGTGTATCAACAGCTGCGTGGCGTGGCCACGGGGGCATGCTTCTCTCCCAGCTATGCGTGCCTGCACGTTGGATGGTGGCAGGAGCATGTCCTCAGGAACAACCCACAAAGTATTGTATGATACCCACATTTCACACTGGTGGCGTTATATAGATGATGTGTGTGCGATTTGGAAGGGTTCAGCTGATTCGGCCAATTGTTTTGTCAAATTGATCAATAACAACTCTCTCAATTTAGAATTTACTGCAAACATTAGTAATGAAGTAGCTCAGTTCCTTGATGTAGAACTCTATATAAAAGATGGATCTATACAAACGAAACTTTACAGGAAAAATGCAGCTGGGAATTATGTGCTTCATGCCAATAGTTCCCATCCAAGACACCTGATAAAAAGTATACCTCATGGTGAGTTTCTACGTATAAAAAGGATATGCAGCTCTGAGTTAGATCTTAAAATGTGTCAGAAAGAGGCCTTTCAAAGATTTTGAACACGTGGGTACAAAACAGCAGACTTAAAAGAAGCCATGAAGAAAGCAAACAGTCAGTCCATGCTATTAGATGTAACTGGTCAAGTTGCTACACAAAGTACGACCATAACTGAAGTACTTGAAATATCTGAAAAGCCCCTCAATACATCTGAACCAATACGTCTGATAACCACGTACAGCAATCAGGAACGTCAGATAAGACGTATTGTGTATAAAAATTGGCCAATTGTGAAAACGAACTTGACATTATCTCATATTGTACCAGATGTTCCATCAATAACTTTCAGAAGGGCACCTGCTATGCGTGAGGCACTTGTTAAATCTAGTCCAGAGGTAAAAACATCAGGTAACTGGTTATCTAAAAGAAAAGGTTTCTTCAAATGCTCGGCATGTAGGCGTGTAAATTTGGAACCAATACAACTGAATTCACTAATGCTATTGAATCCAAACCTACCAAGATCAAAGGGTTATTTACTTGCCACACTGATCATGTTGTCTATGTACTGCAATGTACATGCCATCTGAAATATGTGGGTAGTACGAAGTTGCAAGTGTACAACCACATACTACAGCATTTGCGGGCAATAGTGAACTCAGATTCCAGTTACCTGGTCGCCCGACATTACAGTCTTGTACATGACAATAACCTCAATGAATTGAGTTATTTTGTCATCGACGCAGTGACTAAATCACCTAGAGGAGGGAATCGTGAATTAAAACTTTGTCAGTTAGAATCTCAGTATATCCTAACCCTTGAAACCAAGATGTCAAATGGACTCAATACAGGAGAAGATCTGTATAATTTCCTGGAAACATCTTTAACATGACCATATGTAGGTGTGGGCAGGGAAACCATTCGGGGCTCCTCGGGACGTACTATGTGAGCCAGCCCCAAGGGACTGGGTCCCGGGAGCCATAGAAGGCTCAGGGAGGTAGGCTCCCTCCCTTAATGTATACTGACGGCCCCAAGGCATAGGGTACCCAGGGCCTTTTAAAGGCTCGGCATACCTACCTTTAAAAAATACAGTGGGCCCGGGACCGAATGCAGCTCAGGGAGGAAGGCTGCTTGCCCCCGCCCCATATTCAATAATTTTAATAATGAATTGGGACCCAGGGGATGGGCTCCTCTGAGCCTATAATGGCTTAGAGATGGAGGCACTAGCCTCCCTCCTCTTATGATAAGCAGCACCGTGGGTGGGCTCCCCAGGGCCTATAATAGTTTGGAGAGGGGGAAACGCATCCCCACCTCTCAATTAAACACAGCAACCCCGGGCTGCCATTTTTTTTATACCATGGAAATCCTGCAATATTGTGGAAAAAGTGCAGCTTCATTTACAAATATGACCCCCAGGGGGTCCCTCTGGTTCCCCCTATGGGACTTAGGGGGCAGGGTACCCCTACCCTGCCCCCTGATATCTTCTTTTTTTTTATATAAGTTCAGGACAGGGGACTAACTCCCTGAGTCCTTTAAATGGCTGCCAGCAACCTTTTGCTAGCCAATCAAAGCACTCGCTCCTGCTGGAGTCTGACTCATGTGGGATCGAGAATGCCCACAGGAAAAAAGCTCTTGTGGCCAATCATAACACTCAGTTTTTTTTTAAACTGAGTATGAGTTCTTCATTACATTGATCACCTAGTTCCTGTTGCATCTGGACCGGCTGGGAGGGCTGCTGTTGCCATGAGAATTACCTACTCGTCAATAACCAGATACGACGGAACTGATGGTTTCATCTGCTTTGCTAGTGAGGACAGGCCCAGCAAGTGCACTGTTTTGCAGCTATTCTTAAAACATTGGAGGCTTGGGGTATGGAAGAGGGGCCTCAATTTTTGTAAGGGTTTGGAAATACCTATATACAGCCAGAGGAAGCCCCCAGAAACATCCCAAGATATGGAAATGGTGGGCGGACTATCAGGGGCTATATTTGGACCTATCCCAGCTGTTTAAATAGACTAGTAATGAATACGACAGACACAATGTGAAGTGAATATGGGTGTAGATGTTTCGCTCTTCAATTGAAGGACAATTTGGCATGTACTGTACTGTATATTGGATCTATGACACTTCAGTTTATTGTTGATATAATATGTTTATTTGCACTTAATCCTCCATTGTCAAATTGGCAACAAAATGTCGACATCATTATGGCTATTTTGTATACTGTAATGCTCTGGAATCTGGCTCTGTCAGGCCTAATTTGGCTGTTGACAATTAGATTTTGTTGTGAAAAAAACAAAACCATTGGAGGGAGGAGTCAGCTTTCTCGTCTATGAGACACTTTCCACTGAACTGCATGTGTTTTAGGGCCAACTGCAAATCTCCCAAAAAGCACATGGTGTGTATTCAGGCATGTAGGTTCAAAGCGACCACTGCTGCAGAATCTAGGCAACATTTCAAGCTCGGTTCGTAGGGGTCCAAAACATCATCAGCCAGTTCCATAAATGGCTCCCTCATGTGGTAAGGGATACTGATAATGGTCATTTTAGCCAAATCCCACTGGGGGTGGACGTATAGGCAAGAATACAAGTGGCATTGGCCGTGCATAGAGCTAAACTGCAAAGGCCTTTGTGTCACGAGAGTTAAACCTTTTAGATTCACCGCTAGAGAAGTAGTAGTAAAAAGAACTGGGGTATAATTTGGCCAAAGACGCTTGTACCACCAAACTCTCTGGTGAAGGACATCAACAAACGTTTTGTAGCACAAGAAGCAGGACTATTAGGGGCATTCAAAGGCAACCAGAACTGGCTCTAACAGAGAGCAGGATTTCAGTCAATATGATGGACCTAGATTCACCAGTGGGAAACGGCGAATCCAGTGCTTCCAATGCCTTTCTTGCCACAGAAGAAAATGAACAGACCTCTTCAAAGGTAGTATGAGGGGTAAGGAACATATGCCACCATACATGAATCAGTTTCTGATTCCTGACATCACCTTCATCGCTATTTTCAAGTAATGAACATTGTCACTAGTGTGGCTGATGTAATGTATCATTGTTGTAAGATTCTGAAGACGTTTTCCTCTGGTTGCGAGCATATCGAGTACTTGGCAGCCCTTTTCCAAATAATCAACCATATTTCATCAGGCACCTCCCTTCCTAAGTCAGTCTCCCATTTAGTGCATTTTTGTTTGTTTGAAATCTCTGTTTGTTTCATAAAACTGTGGGCATTCAAGATGAACAGTTCCTTACTTCAGCAACGTTCTTTCTGGTGGATAGTCTATCTAACTGAAGATTCCTCACCTTGTGAATACCACCAGCAGTCAGATTGGTTCTTGAGATCTTTCTCAGCAAATCCCTTGCATGCTTGTGGGTGGCGTCCTGGAAGTGATGTCAGGGCTACATATATATACATTCTTTCTGATGGCTGTCTGCCCCATTGGAAGCAAAGCTCTTAATATTCAGATTTTCCAGTGTGCAGATCTCTAACTGGAACCTTTTTAAGGTGGAGAAAAGAAGAATACTCCACTGAACGAAGGGTGGGAGAGTAGTTGAGGAATCTGTAATTAGGATAGGATGTTTATAAAGCGCTTGATTGCCGTGGCGTCTTGGCGCTAATATATGTCATAGGAAAAACCTATATTACCAAGAGGACTAGGTGGATGAAAATAGCCATGTTTTCAGTAATTAGACAGAGTATCCACTTAAAAGGGTGTTTCCGAAGGTAAGTCACTTGTTCTTCCGGTGGATACTACTAACCGGAGGTTCCTCACCTTGTGCATATATACCAAAGCCCTACCTTCCACGGTTGTGGGTCTGTCCTATGACTTAGACCAAGAAATCCTGCAGGACCGAATGGGCAAAATGCCCCTACCATCAGACCCGGCTGTCCAGAAAGCAGTGCTTTGTGAATATGTGAACTGATACCCATGCATCAGTCTGGCAGATGTTCGAGACAAGCATTCAGTGCCCCAGCGCAGTGGTAGCAGCCTTGGCTCTGGTGGAATGAGCCTGCAGGCCTTCTGAAGGCTGTTTCTTGGCTAATCCATAGCAGATCTTTATAAAAAAGCACAATCCATCTGGAAATGGTGGCCCTTTATGAGATCGACATAGAAGAATAAGGCTCTCTCTGAGTCGAAGTGATGAAGTCTTTTTTTCCTTAAATGGAGGAGGTAAGGCTAAGAATGCCAACAGGGTGATAGATTGCCCTACGTAAAAGGGCGTCACAACTTTAGGGAGTAACGCCGCTTGGGTGCGTAGCAGGAAAAGGGTGGTATACCTTTGCTTGACAGGGAGTGTGTGCAGCTTACTCATGCAATAAGCTGATGAGATCACTATGAAGAACACTGTCTTCAGGGTTATTAAACTGCCATGGCAGCTGTGCATTGACTCAAATGGACGACACATCAGGAACATAAGAATAAAATCAGGACCCATTGAGGCATCATAAAAAGGGAAAATGTGGTTCAGGACTTTTAGAAAACACATCACAACAAGTGATTTGAACAGAGCTAGCTGATCAGAAAACTGTAGAAAGGCTGATAGGGCCTACAAATAACCTTTAATAGTAGCCACTGGGTTAAGGTTATGAGAAAAGGACAACAGCCAACTCAGCTTCTACAGGTTCAATATGCTGAGAACAACATCAAACTTCTCTAAGTGTCCTGCATAGATTGTTTTGTTGGAGGAAAACCTGGCTGATAAAATTCTGTTCACTTCCTTGGGAGGAACATCAAAGGCAGTTGTTGGTGCTCAATCTCCAAGGTGTAAATTGTTCCGGCTTTGGTGCAGGACTCCTCCCTGCTGCTGCGACAGAAAGTCCTCCAGAAGTGGCAGCTGAATCAGAGGACAGATGCTCATGGCCAACAGTTCTGGATATCACAGTCTCCAGGCACAATCCGGAGCTATTAGGATAACTTGCGTCCGGTCTTTACTGATCTTTTGCAGAACTTTGGGAAGGAGAGGTAGAGGTGGGAAGGCGTACTGGAGTCTCAGGCTTAATTTCAGCCAAAAGGCACCTCAGAGCGAGAACCACATCAGGAACTCGAAAGGCTCTGCCCATTGCTGGAAGATGCACTATGCCACCTCTGATCGTAGCTGCCATTCACAATCAACAAGGGATGAATTTGTCCGCACTGGCATTTAAAATCGAGCCAGGGATTGTACAGTAAGGGAGAGGTCCTGCTGACTCAGCAAGTTCTAGAGGATTAAAGCCTCCTGTTATGGGACCTAAAACCCCACTCCAACCTGCGTGTCGCAGTACCACATGGAGGTGGTGTTTTTCATGATAACCTGCACCCGTCCCCCCTTGATGGTTGGGAGGAAGGCCGTAATACAAAGCGAGTAGCCTGCAGCACCAACAGATTAATGTGGAGATGGGTTTCTCCCTGAGAAGAGAGCTCTCTGATCCCCACTTCTATTAAATTACCTTACCAACACAGCAACAATACCTCTGTCAAAATTGAGGGGGATTTGATTAAACATTCTTCCTGAGGGCCTGGAAGGTCTGTTGTTGTGGAAGCACATACTTTGCCACGTCTTGGCAATCATGTATGATCTGGGGCAGCTTGGCTCAAAGGTCCTCAGGAACCACGGCCAAGATGCCACTCACCATGTCCTACAACTGTGCCAGCAATGTCCCAGGAGACAAATTGAATTTAAAGATCTGAGGGAAAGGCTGGCAGAAGAACACATCGTTTTCACAAAGGCCTCATATTCATTTGGACTCTGTCTGGAGGTGTATTTGGGGAGAATTTAGGTTTCAACCTGTTAGCCTGCTTGTCGTGATTTTCTGATGTAGGATGCTAAAGGAGAAAATCTGGATCCCCTGGTTCTGCTGAGGTGCCCAGAAAGTGTTTGTGAGGGGTTTGAAAAAAGGGTAGGAGCAGCTCTTAGGAGGTTTGCCCTGGCTGCAGGACCTCTGTGTAGAGGTCTACTGAAGGAGCTAGAGGTCAAGGACTTCTGCCACCCTCCTGATCACCATGGCAAAGGAAGCTTATTTTTCCATATTGCCTGGTGGAGAGTTAAGGCCTGTACAAGGAGATGTGCCTAGGCCACTGGCCTCCTCGAGATGCAAAAATAAGCTTTCCTCATCATAAAGCTGAGAATCATCATCTCCACTGTCATCATTGTGTGGTTTGGGTTCTGAAAAAGGTTGTGGTAACAGAAGCATATCTTGAGAGTCAGATTGGGGTTGTAGTTGAGGTGGACTTAGACCAGGGTCATGGTGGATTCGCCTCTGAGTCCAATAGACTATAAGGCCTTACTCTGGCATTGGTGCTGCTGTTGACACATGGAGAACTTGCCCCAGGTGAAGAGTTTAAGCAGGTGTCTGGCTCAGAGTCAGAGTGGACTATGGAACAGGGTCTAGAGACACAGTAGGTGTCAGGGGTGGATCTGCTGCCAGCGAACCAGCTGGAGGTCTCCTCGGATCCATGAGGCCCAGAAGCACACAAGAAGGAGCTGGAACTGTAGCACAGCTTCACAACAAGGCCTCTTTGAAAGTCTGGATCTGTTGCATCGGTGCTGATGGACCTGGAAATTCGGGTTGGATCGGGATGAGTTGTGAGATTGGTTCCATGGTCATAGACCGGGACCAAGACTGTGAGGCACCCTGACATCATCTTGACTTCTTGTGATGAGAGATTGGGGGGGGGGGAGAAGAGTCAAGACTTCTTATGTTTCTTTTTAGAGTAACTTCACTGAATATCTGGTGAGGGATGACAATGTTTCATGGGAATGGCTTCTGGAGCGAGTATACATCAGCATCCTCGACTTTGACCGAGACCAGGCCTTATGTGCTTTGCTCTGGCTTTCCGCAAGTCAGACCTTGCTGTATTGGATCGCCTTTGTCACACGATTTTGAGTCATGCAAGGAGCCTAGACAGTAAAAACAGACCTCATGGGAGTTTGTCAGCGTCATCTGTTTGTGGCAATCCTTGCATGGTTTAAATCCTATAGTTGTGGGAGGAGACATGTTCCTTGCACACTACAGAAATGTGTAGGATAACTTTCTGTCATAGACAAAAACAAGGGTGTGATCTCTCTCTAGAAAGAAAGGGAGTGATAATAACGTGCAGAGGTGGCAGTTATATGGAGTGCCGACATCACTTCAGAGCGGGATGACCCGAAGTGGAGTCACACAATGTCATCTACTGACACACAAATAAATTGCTGGTAAAAATCTTCAGATCCAGTCAGGCGCCTGGAGGCATATACAAGGTGAGGAACCTGTGGTTAGAAGTATCCATCAGACATACCTTTCCTTGGTCATCATTGGGTATACAGTGAATCTATGCAAATGATCTAACTACTGTGCCTTCTTCAAATATTTATATCCTAGCCCAGTGGACAAGTTGGATTAACCTATATTGTTCGAGAAGACAAGTCAAAGTCTTTCAAACAGGCTCTTTACTCTTCAAATCGCATACAGTATACAGGTCTCCAAATCTAGGGGGATCTGTACATCTAAGGATTTAAATGCAAGGTCAGACCTCCCAAAAGGGAACCCATGATTTGCAATAATGTGAATCAATGTGGATGAGTAAATGTGTAATGGCCATTCTTCACAGCTTATCCCAATGTTCAAGTAGCGTGGTCACAGATTTCAATAATACCTGCAATGGCTGTCTAACAGCAGCTGTATTGGGAAGGAGGGAGGAGGCTATCACCATCCTAATTATCTTCCTCTTAGCACCCATAATTGCTATTGGGCATTTCCATGGTACAGGAATCTGTTTGGACAAGTTCATCCATCTACGTTTATCACTGAAATCTAGGGAGGTGTTCTGCCAAGGGTTCTTCGCCAAAACAGGGAAAAACTTATTCTTGTGCTGCTCTGACTTTGAAAATGAAAGCAACACTGGTGACAGAGTTGTGGGAATAAATATTGGCATAATAGTAGGTAGGCAAGCACCACCAACTGATCCGTACCACCAAGAGAACCACTTACAAACAGCACCTGGACAACAACACCCACAACAGCAAGGAACTCTTCAGCATCGTCAAAGAGTTCTCCAACCTCAGCGCCTGCAACAACGACATCACACCCTCGCAAGACCTCTGCGACTCCCTCGCCTCGTTCTTTCACCGCAAGATCGCCGACATTCACGACAGCTTCAGCGCACAGACCAACAACCCAACCACCGATCCAGCGCACCCAACCACCACCCTCTGCACCTGGAACCCGGTCGGCACCAAAGACACCGCCCGCACTATGAGCACCATCCACTCCGGCTCCCCCGCCGACCCATGCCCACACCACATCTTTAACAAAGCCGGCTCCATCATTGTACCCCAACTCCGCGACATCATTAACAGCTCCTTCACATCAGCCACCTTCCCAGAGAGCTGGAAGCACGCCGAACTCAGCGCCCTCCTGAAAAAACCCACCGCGGACCCCACGGACCTCAAGAACTTTCGACCCATCTCGCTCCTCCCATTTCCTGCCAAAGTCATCGAGAAGACGGTCAACCAACAACTCTCCGCCTTCCTCGAGACAAACGGATCCCTCGACCCATCACAGTCCGGTTTCCGAGCTAACCACAGCACTGAGACCGCCCTCATCGCAGCCACGGACGACATCAGGTCTATGCTTGACAACGGGGAAACCACGGCACTCATCCTCCTGGATCTCTCAGCAGCCTTCGACACGGTATGCCACGGCACCCTGATACAACGCCTCAACGACACCGGAATCCAAGGCGCGGCCTTAGAATGGATCATCTCGTTCCTCGCCGGTAGAACCCAGAGAGTTCGCCTCCCCCTGTTCCGGTCCGTGGCTACCAAAGTCATCTGCGGCGTCCCACAAGGATCCTCGCTCAGCCCCACCCTCTTCAACGTCTACATGAGCCCCCTCGCTGCCATCGCACGCAAACACAACCTCAACATCATCTCCTACGCCGACGACACACAGCTGATCCTCTCCCTCACCAACGACCCAGCCACCGCCAGGGCCAACATCCAGGAAGGAATGAAGGACGTCGCGGACTGGATGAAACTCAGCCGCCTGAAGCTGAACTCAGACAAGACGGAAGTCCTCATCCTCGGACCATCCCCCTCGGCCTGGGACGACTCCTGGTGGCCACCAGCCCTGGGCACCGCCCCCAAACCCAGACCACGCACGCAACCTGGGCTTCATCCTGGACTCCTCCCTAGCGATGACCAAACAAGTCAACGCCGTCTCATCGTCCTGCTTCAACACCCTGCGCATGCTCCGGAAAGTCTTCAGATGGATCCCCACCGCGACCAGGAAAACGGTCACCCAGGCCCTCGTCACCAGCCGCCTAGACTACGGAAACACCCTCTACGCTGGACCCACAGCCATGCTCCAGAAAAGACTGCAGCGCATTCAGAACGCCTCGGCAAGACTCATCCTGGACATCCCCCGCCACAGCCACATCTCTGCCCACTTGAAGAATCTGCACTGGCTCCCCATCAACAAGAGAATCACATTCCGGCTCCTCACCCACGCACACAAAGCACTCCACAACGCGGGCTCCATGTACCTCAACAACCGACTCGCATTCTACACGCCAACCCGCCAGCTCCGCTCCGCCAGCCTCGCCCTTGCAACCGTCCCACGCATTCGCAAAGCCACCTCCGGAGGAAGATCCTTCTCCTACCTGGCAGCCAAGACATGGAACTCCCTTCCCACCCACCTTCGGCTGACACAGGACCACCTCGCCTTCAGGAAGCAACTCAAGACCTGGCTGTTCGAGCAGTAGCAACCCCTCCCCCCAGCGCCTTGAGACCCTTACGGGTGAGTAGTGCGCTATACAAATTCCTTGATTGATTGATAGGTTCATCTTCAGAAGCAAGCCAAAGGCAGAGTCTGTGAAGGCACTGAAGGTCAGAACCACCAAATCGGCAACGGTGTAGGAATGTGCTCACTCTTGGGGAGTGGCCCAGATGGTATCAGATTGTCCTGAAAATGTACAGCATGAGTTGTCGAAAGACGCCAGTCTGAGAAGACTCAGCAGTTGGAGTTGGGAACATTTGCTTCATCTTCTCAGCAACAAGAATTGGCTCTGCTGGAAAGGAAGAGACCGGCATTGGGAACAGCATCAAGTGTCTGAACGGTCCCAGAAGCAGGGCTGTTTGATTTCGAAAAAAACAGATTACAATTTTATTTTTGAATTTCCCTCTTCCCTGTTGAGTGACTTGCCTAATGGAGGGGAGAGGAATTGCAATGGAGAGCACTTGTGGATGCTCGCCAGAAACTGTTTCTCCTGCTTCTGGATAGCCACTAGATGCATCAAAGAGCAAAAGCCACAGACTGAGATGTTATTGCTAGTTAAAAGTCTCTCATGTGGAACTCAAAGGGACATCATCAACAGGGTTAAAACCTGTCAGTGCCATTTGTGTGTGTGTATGTATGTATGTATGTAGATACAGCGGATCCAGGGTTGCTGATTCAGAGACCCGGCTGGACTGGGTTGTACCCAAATGTGAGTGACTTCGCTACTGGCAGTGGAGCCAGCTTTTTACCTTTCATCGAACCCACTGGGGTTAACATTGTTTTAATAGATGGCGTCCACGAGCACCCACATGGATATACAAATAGTGGGACTACGTTAACCAGCGTGCAATAGTGCACACACCCACAAGGCGAGACCTCAACGCCCACTGGGGCGGGACTTTATCAAATAAAGAGGCATTTTCCACTATCTGCTGTTGTTCGTCCTCTATTGCCAGTGATCAAGGACTTGAACGTCCGAAACATGTTTGGCGCTTGTTTGGAGGTTGAGGCTGGCTCAGTTGCTGTCCTCACGAAGGAGGATTCTACTTCCCGGGTGTGGCCTTTCTCTAGAGGGCAACCTTTTGTTTTCACACACACACACATATATATATATATATATATATATATATATATATATCAATCAATCAATCACTATATTTCTAAAGCGCGCTATATACCCACGAGGGTCTCAAGGCGCTGAGTGTGTGGGGGGGAGGGGGTGGCTGCTACTGCTCGAAGAGCCAGGTCTTGAGGAGTCTTCTGAAGGTGAGGAGGTCCTGGGTCTGCCGTAGGTGGGTGAGGAGGGTGTTCCAGGTCTTGGCGGCGAGGAAGGAGAATGTCTGCCGCCGGAGGTCGCCCGGTGGATGCGGGGGACTGCGGCGAGGTTGGCTGAGCGGAGCTGGCGGGTAGGGGTGTAGAAGCTGAGTCGGTTGTTGAGGAAGGCTGGTCCGGTGTTGTGGAGGGTTTTGTGTGCGTGGGTGAGTAGTTTGAAGGTGTTCCTCTTTTCGACGGGGAGCCAGTGAAGATCTCTCAGGTGGGGGGTGATGTGGGTGCGGCGAGGGATGTTGAGGATCAGTCGGGCGGAGGCGTTCTGGATACGTTGTAGTCATCGCAGGTGTTTGGCCAGGATGCCTGCGTAGAGTGCGTTGCCGTAGTCTAGTTTGCTGCTGACGAGGGTCTGGGTCACAGTCCTTTTTGTTCCGGTGGGGATTCACTTGTAGATTCTGCAGAGCATGCAGAGTGTGTTGTAGCATATATATCCAAACAATGAAGTATCCAGGAAATCCAGAATAAATCAAGCAGCACACCAAGAGGAAAGCACAAAGACTTTATTGTGCATACAAGGGTGCGTTTCAGCATAGCCTTTTTCAAGTTGTGTGACCTACGCCCAATCGCCCTTAGAAATAATGTGGTTGTCATGGATGTTCAACAGTATGATCAAGAGGCTCAAAAACAGTTGCAAGATATGAACTGTTATGAAGAGATTGGATAGGATGTATATAGATAATATGTCACAAAATATCATGTTTTACTGAAAGACTGGTGGGTGGATGGCATGTTAGATAGAGATGAGTATCTATTGTTGAAAGCAGACAATCCACGAGTACCCTGTTTTTATCTATTGCCCAAAGTGCATAAACATCCAACTAGACCACCAGGGAGGCCTATAGTATCCTCCAATGGAGGTCTGTTAGAGAATACATCAATTTTTCTTGATCTGTTTCCAGCACCCTTTGTTGTAAAACTACGGTCCTATTGTAGGGACAGTACAGATTTCTTTTTTTTATAATTCTTTTTATTAAACATCATCGACAAAATTCACCATTTAAATTCACGAACAAGAGACAATACAAATTCCAAATTTCCATTCTGGAACACAGTAAATCAAGTCGCATTTTACAATATAAGACAAATCAAGGGGTCTCAAGAGTCTCAGATTCATGCAAGGGAGTCGGTGGAGTACAGATATCGCCTCTATAGTGGTTCCATGGCCCCCACACTCCGTTCCATTTCCTAGGGCACACTCTAGCAACATAGACTAACTTCTCCCTAAACATACACCAATCTAGGTCCTCCTCCCACTTTCCCAGTGTAGGTGACTGATGAGCCCCCCCAGTGCTGTGCAATATTCCTTTTTGCAATCATTAACGCCAGAGTTGCCCAGTGTGTAGTATAAGAGGTGAGATCCGTAGGTTCCCAAATGTTTAGGAGCACCTGCGGGCTCGGGCTGCAGGTCAATATACAGTACAGATTTCTTGAGACGCATACACGATGTCATGTGGGAAGATACTAATCATATGATAGCAATGGATATCTGTTCGCTATATAAATCCATAGATCAACAACAAGGGTCAGTACTCCATGGCAGTCCTTAACAGAGTGTCTTCCACAGCCAACATTAGGGGAGTTCAGCAAAAATAACTTAGCACAAGAATAATGAATTGTGTTAGTAAGTAGTGACTTGAAAAGGGCAGCGTGGCTGGCACTGGCCGTGGAACGAATGCGGACGAGCACATAGAGGCTTGGTGCACCTTCAACATGCCAGCAGCGCTTGCATCTGCTGTGCATTCAAGCCGCAACACCTTTTTTAAACAGTACAAATCCAACTTACATCTGGAGCGCACACCCACTGAAAATGAAGCCTCTAGATGTACTTCGAGAAGAAATAATGGCCGCCTGCGTTAGCACGCACTCTACGCCAAAAATACAGAAGACTCGAGAACCGCCAACAGGAATTAACCTAATGTAAGAATTGGCCCAAAACTAAAGTGCATGAGTGCTCTTTTGATTATGTTTTGTTTAAAATATGGATGCCTAAACAATGATTAGAAGGGTTATCGGAGTGCTGGTTGTACCAAAACTGACAGAAGCTCCACCAAAATACAGATAATAATGCAAGCAAAGACAATTTAACACAATATATCAGATTAAAACACACTTAAAATCACACAATTAATGGAAGGAGAAGCGAACATTAAGCTAGCTTAATACATTTGCAATCAAGACACCTAGCCAGTGATATGCTTCACACACTGAAGCGCCCTACGTGCTCTTACAGCTATATTCCCTTTAAAGAGGCTGGTGATCAGAAAGTGGCCTAAACATCGATGAGGCGTTCCAAGGGATGTTGCTCATTTACTCATCTACTCACTCAGGTGCTGCTGAAAGGTACAGGCAACAAGCTGCTGCCGCGCTAAGAAGCTATTTTTGCCTACAGGTAATTCAAAGGCAATGAAAAAGAGTCAAAGGATTTGCTGAAACTTACAGAGGCCAAAACAATCTGGCTTGCTTTTTGGGGAAAACTTAGCTGCACAAAAGACAAATACAGATCCTGAATACACGCGGTCATTCATATTACTCTGTAATAGGAATTAACAAGCAAGTTAAAATATGATTTATTATACTATGTACTAATACAATCAAACAAGCATTATTAGAAACAAACCAATACAGTCCACGAAGGATATTATCACTAATAATTATCCCAGCCAATAAAAATCCAACATCGAGGTGTTCGGAATTTATGGATGCGATACATATTGCATAAATCCACATGTTACAATGAATACCATACACTTTTTCCCTTTCAAATACCAGCACGCTTCACTTGCCAAAATGTAACAAAGGGTGATATTTTTATTGATCCTGGTAATCACCTGGTGCTGTAAATGCCGCACTGCTCAGTATTCTGACGTCTGCGCAAACGGACCTGCTCATAATCAGCGCCCAAGAGTAGTTTCTGCATACCACCCTAAACAGACTACCCAACATACCAATAATGTACTGTTACTAATGACGATCACCAGTGGTGCCTTCAACCCAAGATAAGTATGTGCACAACAGCACTGGCTTCCTCATGAACTTACACAGACTTTACACATAGTAATGCTATTGATAACTGAGGTGATCTACTGAATGACATATGCAACTCAAGGATCAAAGGAACAAATACATGTTTATGTCTGTGTCAGGGTATCAGGCGGAGTCTTTTCTTGGGTATTGAAACAGGTGACACATTTTTTTTACCTTTCTAAAGATTCAATCTAGAATGTGCAGATTTCTGGATTATGCTGAAGACAAGAAAAAATACTTCCTCCTTCAGGCTGTGCTTGATACAGAAGTAGCAGATTGTGTTGACCTTCAGTTGTCTATACCTGAGACTACTCTACAAACGTATTTATACTCAAGCCCTTTCATTATATTTTCTGTAATTCAGATATCAACAGGCATAAATGTTCACATCCAAGATCAGGTGCAGGGGTTGTTTCCCCATGCAGCGTGCCCAGTGCTTGACTTGGAGAAGGCGTTTGACTTGCTGACGTGGGATTATCTGTTCCAGGTCTTAATGCAGATGGTTGAGGGCAAACGCCTCCTGGCTTATATATGGCTGTTGTATACTAAACCTCTCTCCCATGGGGCGCTACATTTTTTCCATGTTCCCGGTAGGGCTCAGCACCCTTCCCCCTTGCTATCAGCAATTGCAATTGAGCCACTTGCCATTAGTTTAGGGAGAGATGGCCAATCTTAGGGTATACCTCTTGTGGACAGAACGCATGTGGTGCCCCAGTACGCCAACGACTTGCTTCTGTACCTTAGGGATTTTCCTCAGACCTATGCCAACATCTGGGATGCCCTCCAGGCCTTTGCCAGAGACGTGGGCCTCAAGGTCAATCCGGAGAAATACTCTGTTTTTCCGTTTCACCCCAACTTAGCCCCACAAGAGATATGCCTGGAAGAATCACTGCTTTGCTGGCTGAATTCTGCCATCAGATAGCTAGGGGTTCATGTCTACCACTTAACTGACCTCTTAGATGGCAACCTGAGAGGCGCGCTAATAGCATTAAAATCACAGGTGCAATTCTGGAAGAGGATACCACTGGCCACTATATTGAAGATTGCTTCATCAAAAATGTTTTTTTCACCGAGGCTTTTATACTACTTCAGAAACTTACCAGTGGTGCATCCCCATGGTTTCCCCTGCAAACTAAACACGCTGCTGGGAGGGCTACAGCTGCCCCGTCGGCAACGGCATGGAAGGGTTCAGTGCACAAATGGGGAAAGGCGGAGGGTGCAGCCCTACGATATGAAGAAGCACGACGCCTGCTCAAGCGCCCAATCTCACAAGAGTGGGACATACGATTAACCCAATTTTTACACCTTAGATCCCCTGATGATCTTCCCCCATGAACGCAACAGACCTGAGGGCTTGCTCTGGGTGGTCCTGGCGGGCAATCTCACACAGTATATCACAGCTCATAAAGCCCCCAAACCCTCACCCCCCTCTCCTCCTTAGCCCACAGACAGTGCGGAGCCTTTCTATACATCTTTCTGAGCGAGCAAAAGAGGGGTTGCTGAACTGTTCCTATGGAGAGAGAGGGAGGTTTTTAGCTGGAGTGACCAAAGGCGTTCGTGTGACACCCAAGGGCATCCATTATGTTGGATGTATTTGCCTCACACACCCAGAAGGGTGTCATGCTTCATCATCGGCGTTTGCTCCTCGTCGGGGAGGCGGTGCAACCCCCGACGGGCTCATCTCAAAGAGGGGCTCTTTGGCGGAGATCTTTTTATCCAACAGCCTTATGGTGAGGTGGGGGTGTGTGGGCAAGATGGTGTATTATTGTGATGGGAAGGTTAAAATGTAGCAAGGGGTACCGGAATTAGCTTTATTTTGGGGGTCCCCTGGCTGCAACTAAAATGTGGGGCTAGCTCGCTAGGTGTCAACAGGTTAACTCAAGTGATCCTAGAGGAGACTAGAAGTGGAGGTGGTCGTCATGTTTCTCGCAGAGGGTAAAGTCACCCGCGATTCATCAGGACCTTTACAAAAGTGAGGGAAAGGAAAAACAAAAAACAACAACAACATGCTAGTGTCATGTATGTGGTGTATGTTACCTCAGTAGATTCTCCTATGCCTATTAGTCAAGGACTATTTGCCACATGAGGGATCGGCGGGGCAGAACATCAGGGATGAGCCCATGAATTGTAGCTCAAATCTCCAGTGTCCGCGTGGGGAGACCTACCCATATCCGCCGAGCTCGAGTAGATCTTTCTGCCCAGTCTCCCACAGCTGCTGTCATTGTGCCATCGGTACCGCTATGCACTAGGCACACTATTTCACATCTGGCTCTGTCTCTACCTAACTTCGTGTCCCTCCATAAGTTACAGACTCAATCCGCTGGGTACTTATAAATTGCTGTCATTACATGTTCAGTTTGGTATACATTGATGTACGACATGGCTGTTCTTATGCCTCAAGCCATAAGAAGATAGAGATATGCTCAGGATATCTTAGTTATTAACGTACAGAACATTCCTTGCTCATTCAGTGTAACTCCTTACCCAAGTATTTCTTCTATACTGCTGTACTCTTGCTTATTGATAAACTCCAATAAAAATATTTTTTAAACAAAGCACAGACAAAAATATATTCAATGTACACAAATACCTCATAAATGTATTGTTCATAAATACCTTATGAACGTATTGTTTAAAAAGTCAGCTCGGACATTTTCAATTTTTCCTTCCATTCCTGTAAGTCTATTATGAGTGTTTGGAAAGCACGTATGTAGTTAGGGAGCACAGTTAATAATGTGGCACATTAATTTAATATCATGCATTTCTTTTGTATCTGTTATAAATGTTTTATGAGATGCTAGCCTTCATTTCTTTGTCTATTATTCGGATGCCCCCTTCCAGTTCCGTTGTCATACAGCTCATCCAACTTGGCTTCCCTAAACTCTAGGAGCAATGCCATTGTGTGGGTGGTCTGGCGGGACTCTTAGTCCCACACCATGTGTGTGCTGCCACCCTGATGCCTGTCAGGCAGTCTTCAATATTAAGAAGTAGATCTAATGTTACAAATAGGCTACTGCTAGCGTCTCAGCGAGTCTAGTATGTCTTTCCCTCTCGCAGTAGATCCGACTGAGATTTTCCAGAGACAGCAAGCAGATTAAAGTCCCATAAAAAGTAGCAGCTCACATAGTTTTACAATTTAAGGAATCGATTCAAATGACCCTATGCAATATTCAATCTAGAAAGGTGGCATGCAGTAAACACACACATTCAAATGGCCTTCAAAAGTCAAGACTCTAAAATAAACCAGTATGCATACGAATTTCGTTTAGGCTGGACTATCTATATTTTAGTACTGAACTATGGCAAGAGCTTACTTGTAAGAAAGTTACAGGAGCACTACCTAGATAACCACAAATTCTACAAATTTCAGCAGCAAAATTACCATAAAGACTTGGACGAACAAATGCAGTACTGCTATTAAGTTTAATGTAGGTTCATCAGAAAGCATATAAGGTTTTGCACTATTCAGTACACAGTATTAATAGAATTAGTATACATTTCATCATGTTGTACAGGTTGATAAAAATATTGACACACATATATATATATATAAATATACGCATTATCCATACTAGGATTTAATATTTATCTGGCCCACCCTGTGAGGAAAGCAATCTATCAATCAAGTCAATCGAGTAGTATTTGTATAGCGCAGCTAATCACTCCAGGGGGTATCCAGGCGCTGTATTGCACGTCTCAGTCAAAGAGCGAGGTCTTGATGGTATGTTTGGGTTGCGACGTGAAGGGAGGGAGGTGGATTCTCTGGGTGCGTCCAGTGAGGAAGGATGCCATCCATCTGAGAGCAACGTCTGTGATTCCAATCTGGCATAGTCGATCAATGTGTGTGCGGTGGGAGACGGCGGCAAAAGCTGCAGAGAGGTCCAGGAGAGTGATGGCAGCTGATTCTCCTCTGTCTAGTAGGGGTAGGAGGTTGTCTGTTGCCGGGATCAGGACCCTCTTGTGCTGCGGTTGCCTCTGAAACCCGATTAGGATGGGCCCTGCAATTTGTTTCTTTACAGATGATCGGTGTTGGAGCTTGATAGGCTTCTCCAGGGAAACAGGAAAAGGGAGATGGGACGGTAGTTCTGGAGCTCGCTGGGGTCTGCCGAAGGTTTTTTGAGGAGGGGATCTAACCTCAGTGAGTTTTTATGTGTCGGAAAAGGTGGCCGTAGTTATAGAGGCGTTGAGGATGGTGGTGACCTGGAGGATGATCTCGTTGCATCTGAGGTTGAGGAGTCGATGGGGGCGATCTTTATGCTACTCTGTCCATGTAATGTTATGAGCTCTGCAGTACCTGAGGCCATTCAAACATGTCCCAGTCATAGATGCTGTATAAATGTCACCTCTGTACGACCAGAGCTGCAGCACAGCCATAAAGAATAAGGATATGGGGGATATCTGGGAGAGGAAAATATTTTTTACTACCTACACCTAAAATGTATCACATGTCCCTCCAGTTGTCTGGCTTGCAGGACATATTTCCAAGGGTTTAAATGCATTAAACCCGTAATACTGTGACTTTTAGACAGTTTTATCTAAACCAAACGTTGGCACACGTAGAATATCCAGGTTAAAAAAATCAGTGTTTAGGTTAGATTTTTCATAAGAATAACACCTCTGTCACGTGCTCTGTGAATCTGTGCCTCCCATCTGGTACTGTGAAAGACTCACCACAGAACACCAAATAAAGGGGAAGAGAACTTACGGAGGGCCAACAATATGGCTCTTTAGGCTGCTACAGAGCTGTGCAGCACTTTCTTTTTATTCCGAACCAGAGTTTCCTCAGTCTCTCTGGAGCCAAGCAGGTGGACTGGGACGAATGCATGGTCAGGGGAAGAAATGTGCTCTGCAGGTTATTTATTTATTAAGGATTCATTATACAGTGCACTGCCACTCATATCGTTGTACAGACTCCAGGCGCTTAGCAAAGATTCTAAACATGCAATAAGGGCAAGAGGAGCTACTAGGTGAAAGCCATGTTTTAATGTGTTTCCTAAATTTAACGAGGCTAGATGCAGTTCTTAGAGATTTGGACATGGGATCCCAAAGCCTAGAGCGTGCAAGGATCTTCTGACCCATATCAGTAATTATGTTTTGGATAGAAAAATGTCTTTACGCCGAATTGTTGCAGCATATGTTATAGGAGACTGAGGTAGATATAAAACAGCAGTTGAAATTATTGATCATTGTGGACCCCCCCTCACCCATTATAAAGATTTAGATGTTGACACGAACTCACTGAATCGGATAGTTTGGGATCTATCTGAGAGATACCTGAAGAAGGATAAAGAGAATGATGAGGCTGAATGTGTCAGAGAAGTCAAAGAGAATTAGTATTCCCCTGCTGCCCTCATCTGTCATCATACAGAGTTAATAAGCAACAGAGATCACAGCAAGTTCAGTGCTTCTCCTTGGTCTAAATATTGCCTATTTAAAATAAAGCATGTTATTCTGTTCTATAAAATTTTCTCAAGAGTTGGCTCTGCCAGCTTCCTTCCAATTCAGAGGACAAAAGGTGTATAGGACCTGCCAATTAAGAAGATTAGCCCATGGAACTTTTCTGTCTGGTGCGAGGTGTGGAGGTGGCAGAAGGTCATGAAACACAACAAGCGTCTGTCTACCAGGAAGACCAATTACAGACATTCCCCCCGCTTGCCCCTTACGAACATCCATAGTGACAGGGGTTGTGGACCTCCAGAGGATGCTACTTCCTGTTGCTGAAAATTCTTCTTGTTTGAATGCCATGTTTTCATGCATGATAAAGGAGAGTTGTGGGAAACTGTCTGCGAATGAAAGAAGTGAGCTTGAGTCTATGGAGCCTTCACTGAGTTCTTAAGGACATTGGCTCATGGTAGTATTACTATCAGCATTTGCGGAAAACAACTTTTGATTTGGATTGTTTAAGTTCTTTACTTATTAACTGAATTACAGCTTGCACTAATACCACATGCATTTTCTCTAAAGAAAGCATTGCTACTTGTGACAGGCTATCAAAGAAGAGCCTGGGATTTCTCAAAGAAACCAGTTTGTTTTTGCAGTTTATATTGTCCAGTCCGTTCGAGAGCTCAGACACAGCTCATGTGAAAACAGCATTCTCGGACCCATAACGAACAACTCGTTTTTAAAAATATCCTGTTGATTCTTCAACAGAGCTTTCCTAGAAATATTCTATTGATTCTTCAACAGAGAATGAAAAAGTAAAATGTGAGAGATTTCACAAAGTTACAAGACAACGCACCATTTTTCTACCTGGGTATCCAATACCATACAAACAACACTTCAAAGACACGAACATATGAAACTCTAATCCGTTTATAAGCTCTACTGTCTTCCTGGTTCATAGACTGGTGCTGGTTTAAAGTTCTAATCTTGACCTAGAGAGCTCTTAACTAACAAACTCTGATATATCTCTCAGATGATATTATGCCTTATATTTCAAAACAACTCTATCGTTTAGGCTGCAGTAACGCGATCAATTTGATTGCTTCGAAATTCTGTAGAAGGTGATTTAGATTTGGAGTCCTAAAAGTCATCTTTCTGAAACTCTTTATTCAATATAGAGTCTAAAATCCGCAAACAAAAGAACTTAAAAATGTTTCTTTTGAGAGAGCCATTGTATAATCCCAATGCCACATGTCCTTCTGACACCTAGAGCACTCCTGTAATAGGTGCCTTTTTTAAATGATTAAAAAAATCAAATATACATAATGGGAACAGACAACAATGTGAATTATTCCCCGAACGCCCTCTCTCAAACTATCCATACTGCACCCATGGGCGTGGTCAAGGCGCGCATCGAGTTGGTTGCTTGTTAGCTTGGCTCTGGTGCCTGTGGCTTGGGTTGCAGTGATCCTCAGACTACCCGCCTGAAACTGGTCGAGTGCAGGTTCACAAGGCAGGAGGGGGCCTAAGCAGCATTTGTACCGGTTGTAATTTCAGAATCCTGAAGGAATTTGCTGGACGACCTTGCCACATACGAGACCCGGCCACATCCAAGATGGCGGCAGGGGCATGATAATCAGCGCACTGGAGAAGTGATGGCCGCCAACCATGGGGCAATCTATTGCCAGTCCGGTGGTAGACTGTGGTCAAGCCCACTTCCTGTGGATGAGGGTTATGGGGGGTCAAGGGGAGTCCCCGTATTGGACATCTATAGACAGCGACCGTGCCCAAGATGGTGGTGCAGTCATAAAGAACAGCTCGGCCGCAGAGGCAACGGGCCGGCCCCTGGGGTCTTCCAAGGTTACCAGGGAGAAATTGCAACAGGACCTGCTCCCCGTGAAGATAGAGCTGCTGGGACGGTGGTGGCTTTCAACCATGTTTAATTTAAGAGCTGTCTGACCGGCAACCGTTGGGGGATGTGAAGGCACTGTGAGGCAGCTGGGATAGGCATTCAGGATACAGATGGATTGGCAGAGGCCCCAGGGGAGTCTCAAAGGGACAACAGTGGCCATTGAGACACTGACAAGCGGCATTGATTGGACCCTGTATATCCCAACTTTAAATGGCATGCACGGAAAGCTGGAGGCATGAAGGCGGGGGAATGGAGGGAGAGACGATCGGTGAAGGCTGTGGTGAGCCTTATTGATCTACTGGGCCTTGGAGGAGGTACTGAGCGGTGGAGATCGGGAAACCAGACAAGAAGGGTAGGGAGGTGACTGGTGGGGGTGCTCGTGCCAGGGGAGCCTTGCCATGATTGGGGGTTAGCAGGGGGAGCCCACACAATGTGATTGTTCTCCTTGTGATGTATTCCTATAGGTACTGTATCGATTCCCCTATTCCTGACCCTGGTTTGGTTAATAATTAACTAGCAGCCATCCAACGGTGCAAAAACCGTTATCTGATTAAGCCACACCACGGCACAGAAGCGCGTTATCTGATTAGGTCATAACGCATGCCATCTAATTAGACAAGCGATATTCCTCCAGCCCCTGATAAGGCATACGGAGTTCTCAAAACAAATCAAACCTACAGCGACCTGGGAAATTCCCATAGCCATTGTTTTGATTTCACCGAGAACTTCAGCAAAAGAATGTGCGAACGAGCCCGTTCATATGACATCCTTATTGACGTATATATGTCCATCCTTACGTCAATCTCGGCACCTTTCAGGTATAAATATTACCGACATTGCCTTAAGCAAACACATGCGGTGGTGACGAGATCGGAGCAGCGAGACGTGCTGAGGAGCCCAGCAGAGAGCGAAGCCCACAGACGCTGCCCCGCCTTCCTGACGCGCTGAGAACGAGACGCTGCCTTTCTCCTGCCGAGAAATCCAGCTCCGGCGCTTCCAAGCAGCCCTCGCAGGCAGCTGGAATATCAAGACCTGGGATAAGAGATACCAGCCCTCCATCATTCTAGATCTCAGGTACAGAACTGAATAACCCCTTGCAGAGAATTCTCGAATCAGTCCCTTGGCAAAACAAACTTAACTTAAACTGCTACTTATCTACTCCCGCCCACGTATTAGGCTTAGGTCAGGTACACTGGGGTAGGCGTGGTTAGAAGCACCAGTTGAGTATGATTAGTCAAATGTATATATGTATGTATCTATTTTATCCATTTTAAAGTATCATATGGCTCAGAAACCATATCAATGCTTTTACAGTATTATTTTATAATTCTGTCTCTACTGTATGCACTTTACTTAACTACAAGTATTGCAATAATAGCGATTCATTTCTCTTGTATGAGAAAAGAGACTGATCAATAAATAACATCTTTTATTGAACCACGCCCATCTCTTATCTCTCTACAAAACTGGTGAAACTAAGAATGCACGTACTGACTGAGTAAAATAAGTTGTCTATTGTTTTCACACGACTCCAGAGATACACTCTTGATTAGGGGAGAGCAAAGTTGTCATGTTCTATGGTTGTCAGAAACTAAATCCCTTCTTGTCTATCCAGGGAGGTTAAAATCCTCCTTGCCTATTCGAGAAAGTTTCTAGTGAACTCTGAGCTAGCTGGCAAACACAAAACTTTAAGTCTAATATCGTCGGTAGAAGACCTAGTTAACCTCTGCCCTAGGTCTATACTATTGAAGAAATTATTCCAATGCGCAGAGCCTATTGGGATAATAGGAACTACACTACATCCTTCTCTTCCCTCCCCCCACCAGCTGAGGGATGGAAAATACATAGCTAACAAAGTGGTGGCTCCTGTAAGTGGCGACCCCTCCAACCCTCCTGTCCTTCTTCAATAATGAGGAATGAAGGAAATTTGGTGAGGTCCGAATTTCTCCCTACACTGCCTGCCGACTTATGTCCTATCTGCACGTGGTGGAGACTAGACCTTCGAGCACTCAGAAGTGAGTTGCTTTGCACAACACTACATAGGGTTAAATCATTCCCTGTCGTGGCTACCGCTGACGGCTTGTTGTGGGACAACTGCTACATGGACTATTGATTGGGGTTGCTTGTGCCCGGGGTTCCGCCTATGGGGACTTCAACAATACTCCATCTGTGGAAACAGAAACCAAGTTCCGCACTACTCGCACTCTTACATGCTATAGCTTGTCGGTGGCGGTCCATTACAAAGTTCTGGGATGGTGGATTGGGGGGGGGGGTTCAGCCACATGGGATCTGAACAGGAGCCAATGGTAAACTCCCCAGATCGAAATTTGGAGTCCAATATGGCCACCATTCTAACTGCTATAAAAGATACAAAGATAGCCCTGGAATTTACAATCTATGCAGTGACTCATGAGGTGAATCTCCTCAAGACTGATCACAGGAAATTAGTGAATCATGTAGCCAACACAGAATCTACACTGTCCCTTACACACCTAACAGCGTTAGAGCACTCCAGCCAACTGCAAAAGCTAGAGCAAGAAGTGGCCCACTTGCAGGAGAGGGAGGAGGATGCAGCGAGTTGCTCCCGCTGTAAAAATATTCGACTGGTGAGAGCCCCATAATGAGCGGACGGCTGAGTATGGACCTCTTCCGGGAGGAATGTCTCGCATCGTTGGTGCTGGGGGGATAAACGTTCAAGTGGTTTAGTGGGAAGGTGCACACAAGTTACTGGGTTGGCCAACACCCCCTGGAGGACCTCTAAGAGGTCCTCCAGGAGCAACTGTAGCACAACTATTTAACTTCTGGTATAGAGATGCCATCCTTCAGAAGATACACACGAAGGGCCCATGGACAGTGGAAGGACAACTTGTTAATATTTATCTGGAATATACGGTACTGGTTCAAAGGCAGCGAGAGTCCTTCTTATGGGTCAAACAACACCTGAGAACTCTGGGCATCAGAGATGCCTTCTTCCCGGTAAAATTGAGAATCATTGGAAATGACTGCACACACTTCACCTCGACAACGGAGGTCTGGGAATTACTTGAACAGAGGGGATACCAGCTACTGACTGACAAGGCTGAGACCGCTCGATCACAATCCTGGCAGGAACAACGGCAGCAGCGACAAAGGAGGACTCTTTCACAGGTGACACTGACGAAGGTTCAGGTGAGTCCGATATGGCGCATGTGGTTGCTGACCTACAACTGACTCCAAGGCTAGAGTTCGAGAACAGATGGGTATCATTGGCTGAAGAGGAGCTTAGATCCACAGAAGGGGGTGTGTCCTGAGAAGGTGGTCCGGGGATGGGACGACGCCCTAAGTTGCACATATGACACTGGATGAGATCATCTGAGATGTGCATTCTCTGGCATGGCCAGGGTGATCCGGAGAACATAGCAGCCTATATCATGACTGCCTGGGAGGACATGCTGCTGCTACGGGCTTTGCCTTGCCCGGAATAGGGAAACTGTATCTACAGATTACTGATGCTTGACAAGGGAGATGGACATACCGTGAATTGGGATGCAGCCATTTCAGGGGACACAGCACGTTAAGAGAGGGTGGGGGGTTAGTTGGGATAAGATTCAATGTTTAATGGTTTGCAGTGATGTGGGTTTTCACACCCTCTGGGAGGGTTATCCAGACCATTACAGGCCAACAGGACACAGGATCAGGGCACTTCCTCTGAGATCTGGGTATGAGAGAAACCTGGAGGACACTCCATGGGGTGTGTAGTTGCAACTATTTTTTATGCCGGGACATATGATGCATACTCAAGTACTGACTTCTTCTTTACTTCGATATGAATGTAGGGCTCCCGGTTTTATGGTATTAATTTTAATAATATTTCAGACAGTATTCATCCATATTTATTTTTTGGCCATCTTATCAGTATTTAGCCTCATTTATTTTGTGTTCTGTCAATAAATGAAGTTGTGAAATGGTATATTTCCACATTTATTTAACTAATAAACGTGCATCCATACTTTGACGCATGTCGTTTTTTTAATCAAATTAAGCAGCCAAATATTACATGACACTACACCCACAGGTAAATATTAGCACTATACTACAAACTGATGCTGAAATATGTCGGTATTTAAGGCAATCTCATCCTGTTTTTTAACTCTTCATGCCATTTATCGGTTCAGCTGTTGACCTGGAATTGATGAAGGACAGTATGGAATGTCACTCAAACAAAGCACAATTTTCTGTATTTTTCCATTTTTAAAAATAAATATGGACAGAAAACATATTATTTTGTTTGGATTTATCTGTAAAAATCTGTGAAAACTGGGAGCCTTATTTATAAGGCTAGAGGGATCTCAGACCACTCTCCACCTACATGTGAGGATGGGCTAGCCCCATAGGTTGGTTCGGGGTGAGTGGAGAATGGCAACATGGAGACTTATAAATGAGAAAGTGGCCAGATTGCAGGCAGTCATGACCCACTATTTTGAGGAAAATGCAGAGTTGGTACTGGAGGTGGCCACTGTATGGGAAGCATATAAAGCTTCCATATGGGAAATGATTATTGCCAGGGAAGTGGGAGACATACGTAGGATGAAGGAACGCTGCCCAGAAATAGAGATGGACTTATGACACCTGGAGGATGAACATGCACTACGCCCATCGACTGATGGGAAGACACATCTTCTTAGTAAAATGGAGGATTACAGTTATCAGCAACAGATGCATTTAAACTACACTAAATAACATCGGGCGAAGAGCCTCTACAAAGTAGAGGACACAGCAGGAAAGATGTTGGTATGGCTCAGTAAGTGGGACCAGGGTAGACACCATATAAAAGAGATCCAGGGCACAGACGAAAGTCTAGTAGCAGGATTAGAGCCTACTGCGGAAACAATGGCAGACTATTTGAGGGACTTCTATGGAATGAAGATACAGCCAGATGTGGAGGACATGTGTGGCTTTGTGCGGGACTGCCCCTGTCGAAAGCTTGATTGTCAGAGAGCGCTTTGACCTGACTGTAGAAGAATTGCAAAAGGCGCTAACCCAGTTACAACCTGGAAAAACACCAAGGCCAAACGGGCTACCAGTAGAATTCTGTAAGAAAGTTGCTAATATAGTGTGTCCACACCTCCACGGGATGTATGTGGAGGTTCATCAATGAGGTGAGCTCCCCCGAGATGCCAATCTGGAGGCTATATATCTTAATCCCAAAACTTGAGAATCCATTGGGACGGTGGGATTTGTCCTGTCCAATATCATTGATTAACTCAGATGCTAAGAAACTGTCCAAGATACTGGCTAATCGTTTGCAGGAAGTAACCCTGGACCTGGTGTATCCATACCAGAATGTCTTTATGCAGCATAGATCAATAGGCTCAATCTCCTCTGCTTTACAATAACATTGCTGCGGCCAAGGATGCAGAGCTCCTGCTAGTAGTGGTGTCATTGGAAGCAAACAAAGCATTTGATTCAGTGAAATGGCCTTTCCTTTTTGAAATATTAGAAAACATGGGCATTGGGCCCAAATTTATATGTTGGGACAGATTCTGCTATGGGACAACAAAGGCCCGGGTTAAAGTGAATGGAATTCTTTTCAGGAGTACCTCATATGTCAGGGGACCAGACAAGGCTGCCCCATATCGCCTATATTATTTGCCTCGGCAATAGAGGCGTTGACAGAATGGATCCGACTGGATGTACAATTTTGGGGCTGGCAACGGGGGGAATCATGGGAGGAAAATATATCACTATAGGCTGATGACGTCCTTTTGTATTTGGCAGAACCGGAACTGTCTCTGGCACAGGTGAGGAAGATTTTCAGGATATACAGTGAATATTCAGGTAAGGTTGTCACTTGGGAGAAGTCACTTATAATCCATATCACTTTGTGGGTAGTTTGAGATGCTCTCCCTATGCCACTCAGGGTGGTCCATGATTGTTTCTAGTACCAGGGACTCTGGATCTCCAGGACTGGGTTGACTCATTATGAGAATAACATGGTCCGCTCTTGCATAGACTGGAAGTGGATACCACACATTATAGGGGACTCCCAATCTACCTGTTGGGTAGGGTGGTGTTTTTTAAGATGATTAATCTTCCCAAAATCACTTATGTTCAACAGAACAGCCCCCATGGGATCCCACAAACCTTCTGCCTTAAAATTAGTAGCTGTGTGAAGACATTAATGTGGCTCAAAAGTCGCCATGGGTGCCACTCCGCATCCTCCAGAGATCTATGTGTGATGGCAAGATAACCCTACCAGATGTCTGCAAATACAATGTGGCTGCTCAGGTCAGCACTGTGAACGAGTGGACATATGAGACACTGGAGGACCCAGCCTACCGACATGATCAAGACGCCCTGAGCACTAAGGAATATCTCTGTCCTCTATGGTGTCAAAATCAGTCCCAATTCCCCAGCAGGGACAAAAACGGTATGTACTGTATGGAATACTCTTCTGAAGGACATGGTTTGGGGGAAGAAGTTGACTTCCAAAACCCCACTATGGTTGGGTACGAAATTAAGGGCAGACCGACTCTGCATGGCATTAGAGGGTGGGATCTCATCGGCATCGCCACACAGATGTATAGGATGCTAACGGTATAGTGTTGTTCACTCATCTTAGAGGGAAATATGATATTGCACCCTCACAACTTTTTAAATGCTACCAATTGTGACATGCTCTGCTAGAGAGGATTGCACTTGAGGAGAACACCATGGAATAGTCTCCACGTGAGCTACTACTCCTCAATGGCCATATGACAACTAAAGCTATCTCCCTAACTTATAAGACTCTCATAAACAACACACAGGGGAGTTAACGTGCCTAAGGGAAAAATGGAAGGTGGAGGTGGGAGAATTGGCAGGAGGCACTACAGTTTCTGAAAGAGGTGGCCATACAAGCATGACTGCACGTTTCTTTTTGTTGTTGTTTGATTACGTTTCTAAAAATCAATAAATATAGTTACCAAAAAAAACTGCATCCATCCAATTGAAAAGAATATTATCCCAAGATAGGTTTTTGCTTGCCACCAATATATCTATTGTATTCTCTGAGTAGATACTACTAATATGCAAGGAACACAAAAAATCCTAAATCTCTTAACAAGTCCCTATTTCAGAAAGGAAGATGCCAAAATGGCAATCCAATAAACCACCTAACATCCGGTCCTTTGCCTGTGATTTCCTCCATCATACCATCTGTATATTATGGCCACTTTCTAGAAAACTTGACAACCATTGGCTCAAATGCAGCCAGCTGTTGCCTCGGCTTCATTAATTTCCCCCTACAAGGAGGGTGCGTTTCCCACTGTTCTCAAATCACCCCTCTACTTAAGAAACCTCACCTTAACCCACTGATTACTAACACATGTTATGTTATGTAATGTTAATAACTTTTATTCAGCGCACAGCTGCCCCAGCGAAGGGGCGTCCTGGCGCCTGATCCAGTATCACAACACAATAAAGCACCGCTAAAAAGAAGGAGGATCAGTCAGTAGAGGTGAACAGATAGGTTTTGATCGCACGTCTGAAGAGAGTCAGGCTATCAAGGGCACGGATATGGGCAGGAAGGGAATTCCATAATCCGGCCGCCATAACTCGAAATGAACGGCCGCCCATTCTACTCAGTCTGAATCTAGGCGTGTTCGCTAAATGGAGAGATTCCGACCTGAGAGACCGCCTGGGGACATACGGGGAAACAAGACCCGTCAGGGCAGGAGGTGACGAGAACATTCTGCACCCTCTGCAGTCTGGTGGCCTCGGCCTGATTAACACCAAGCAGCAGAGCACTCCCATAGTCCAGCCGAGAAAGAATAGCGGCTTGGACCACCAGTTGCCGAGTAGGGGGGTCGAAGAATTTGAGGACTGGTCTCAGTCCTCGCAGAATACCATAGCAGGTAGCTGCGATCTTCTTAGTATGGCTGGTGAAGGAGAGGTTGGAATCCAGCCAGACCCCCAAGTTCTTCACTTCGGCCGCTGGGATGGGAGTCACCCCCAATTCAGGAGGCCACCATTGGTCTCCCCACAGTTCCGCTTGCTTTCCTAAGATCAGGACTTCGGTTTTCTTAGCGTTTAACTGTAAACAGTTAATACGCATCCAATTCGCCACGGCTAAGAGCCCTGCGCGAAACCTGGGGGCAGTCACCTCAGGGTCCCCACTGAGTGTCACCGCCAGCTGCGTGTCGTCGGCGTACGATGTCATGGTTAAGCCACTTTGTCTGACGACAGCAGCCAGCGGTTTCACATACAGGTTAAACAAAGTGGGGCTCAGCGCAGAGCCCTGAGGTACTCCTAGTCCCAAAGGATGGAAAGAGGACTGACCAGGTGGAATGGCTACTTTAAAAAACCGGTCCGAGAGGAAAGAGCGGAACCAGTGAAGAGCTTTCCCCTCAAGTCCCACTTCCTCCAGCCTCCGCAACAAAATGTCATGAGACACCGTGTCGAACGCAGCGCTCAGGTCTAACAAGAGGAGCGCCGGTGTCTGCCCCGCGTCCAGCACCGAACGCAGATGTTCGCTCATAAAGAGCAGCGCAGTTTCGGTGCTGTGTTGTGCGCGAAAACCATTCTGGCTCTCGTCAAGAATATTATTGCGAGAGAGATGGGCAGACAAGATGGAATTCACGTGTGCCTCAGTGACCTTGGCGGTCCAGGGCAGGAGGGAGATGGGGCGGTAGTTCTCAGGTAGCAGAGGGTCGAGACTAGGTTTCTTCAGAATGGGGCTGACCACTGCTTGCTTCCAAGAGGCCGGAACCACGCCCTCAGCTAGTGAGCAATTGATCAGGTCCAATATAGGCTCACGGCATAGGGGCGGGAGAAGAGTGATAAGCTCTGGCTTCAAAGGGTCTAGAGGAGAGCCAGATTTGATTTTAAGGCTCAGAGTATCAAACGCCTCAGCTGACAAAGCAGGTAAGGAGGACAAAGGTTCGCAGTCCGGGATTCTTACAGCCCCGGGCTCGTCACCTTGCATAGATGGCATAAACCCTCGGTAGATTACCTGCACCTTCTCCACAAAAAAGGATGCCAAGCTTTCACAGTGGGAGTCCGTGCAGATAGCTAGCGAGGTGGCCCGTTTACCCATCAGATCTTTGAGCACCTTGAATATTAATTTTGATGGGTTGGGGCTGTTTGAAAACTCAGAGGCATAGTATGCCGCCCGGGCGTGACAGATAGCTCTGTGATAGATCTTAAGCTGGGTAAAGTACAGTGATTTTAATGTGGGGTCGAAGGATTTCCTCCACAACCTCTCAGCTTGCCGGCAAGTTCTTTTGAGCTCGGCAAGGGTCTCATTATACCATGGACTGCGAGTTTTAGCATGACATTTCAACCATCGCATTGGTATAAGAGAATCAAGAGCAGTACGGACCCAGTTACAGAACTGTTCATATCCCTGTTCCACATTCGACAGGTCGCCCAGGGGCTGTGCCTCCAGGATTTTAACGAATTCCTCCATTTTAAGCTTACGCCAGTTTCTTTTAAGGGTCAGTCTGTCCATAGGTTTGAATCGTTGGTCATCCAAGGGACATGACACTTTAACCAACAGATGATCAGTCCAGCCCACCGCCACCGGGTCAAAAGCCCTAGCCCGAACCAAGGTGGTAAAGAACGGGTCAAGGATGTGACCTCCTATATGCGTGGGGGCAGTGACTAGTTGGTTCAGTTGCATGGCTTCAAGGTCCGCTATCAAAGAGCTAATGGGTAAAGAAGACGTCTGATCAAGATGTATATTCAGATCGCCAACGATGTTAAAGTTAGCACATCTAGGAGCTAACGAATTATCCATGTCAACGAGAGCGGCCTTGAAAACCGTGTCATTCCCTGGAGGGCGATAGATAAGCAGTCCACTCAGTGTGAACTGATGGCTGACAGTGACCTTAAAAGAGGCGCTCTCGCACATCGGCAGATCAAGGACTTTCCACACCGCCGGAAAGCAAGATTTTATCGCCATAGCTATGCCTCCTCCCCTAGAAGTACGGTTCAAAGTAAATACCGTATAGGTGGAAGGAAAAGCCAGATTTATTATGGCATAGTCAGCGTCCTGTAGCCAGGTCTCGGTAAGAAAAATGAGGTCAGGTGAGTCCTTGTCAATCATGTCACGGAGGGACTGATGGTGCTTGACCAGTGATCTCACATTAAGGCTCCATATACTAAGTGCTCGCTCAGAGTAGTCAATACGCGTACCTAGAGTAGATCTTACAGTAGAGCGCACCCCAGTGGGGGAATCCAGAGAGAAACTGCCACAAGGACAGACATAAGGTCCCGAAAGAGGAAACACCAGATCATGTGTACAGGCCCTAAGACAATCCCTAACAGAGAAGAGATCGGCGCAGTTGTACCTGATCGGTGCGATGGAATCCATGGTGGGATGTGAGCAGGAAGCCAGAGTCCTGTGCCCGCACCCGCTGCCTCGACGCGGACGAGCGCAGACGGGTAGGACTCTGGCACGACTCCGGCACAGCGCAGGCGTCACCACTGCGCGTCCCGCTGCGCGGGGGGGACGACTTTAAATAGGCACTCCCCTGACGAAGGACGAGCGTCAGGACGCTCCAAGATGGCGCCCGCCGATTGTACTTGGTGCCCAAAGCAAGATGGCACCCAAAAACGAAGCCCAAAGCCTCCCAGGGACCCAGGACCCACCGAAAACGGTGGTGAAGCTTCCGTTATGTGCAGAGAGTGGAGGGGGGAGATAAAGACCAGCGAGGTCAGTTTAAAACCAGGGGAAATAAAATAAATAAAAATAAACAAAATACAAAATAGGGAGAATTAAAATATGCAAAGCGCCTGCAGTAGCGCGCTGTCAGCAGTGATACCTGTGAAGGAGAGCAGGCATCAGAAGGTCCGCCTTAAATAGGCACTCCCCTGACGAAGGACGAGCGTCAGGACGCTCCAAGATGGCGCCCGCCGATTGTACTTGGTGCCCAAAGCAAGATGGCACATAAGGCTAATATCTAAACATCCCATCCTTTGGAAAATGATTGAAAAGCTGTTTCTCTATAACTTCTTTAAAACATTTCAGGCAATCTCTGGTCCTCTCCAAACTAGACTACGGAAATGCCATTCTCACTGGGGCGCCAAAATCTCACCTCGCACCACTGAGATCAGTTGTAAACATGGCAGCCTGGCTCAATACTGATGCCAAACAGTTTGAACACATCACTCCTGCTCTCAAGCGCCTCAAATGGCTTCCTATTGAAGGAAGATGTACTTACAAGACTGCCTGTATCATCCACAAAGCCCTCCACTCACATTCCCCAAACTACCTAGTAAACAAGCTTATGAAAGCAGGGTGTTCTAGATCACTGAGAAGCTCCCAACACACTTTTGCTCCTACATCCCAATCTAAAAAAAATAATCTACCAAGTTTCCCTCTTTTTCTGGAAATGCTCCAAGCATATGGAGCTCTCTACCTAGTGATTTGTGATGCAACTCCTCCTTCCCTGGCTTTAAAAGAGACCTGAAAATCCTCCTCCTCAACAAATACTTTAATTCTTAGACTACTGTTCTTGGTCTATAATTTCGTGCACAGGACGGAAAGTTATGTCATAGTTGGCTATGTGCTTGCTTGTTATGGTGCTGTGTTCTGTACTGTTATCTATTGTATCTCTTCTCTTATGTTTATTGTGTTCCTATTTCACCGGATTCGCTCTTGACCATGGAAAGCACTCTGACACCTTTGGGTCTAGCTAGCGCTATATAAAACTCATATAAATAAATAAATAATCTAATAAACTCCCTTGAATCTGGATTCTGACAAAAATGCAACTTGGAAACATAAAACCTGCCAATACGCTGCAATGGCATAAAGATTTTCCATGAGAGTGATAGCTGCATCCTAGAGTTCTGAACTTTTTAGATTCAGTTGATACCACTGACCATGACCCTTTGCTACATCCTTTCTTCCAGAATGGGTATTGTGGTTCTTAGAAACATTTATTTATTTATCATTCAGCAGCACCATAGGGAAAATAAAGATCCACAAGGGAATCCATGCAATGGAGTACAGGAGGCCCAAACAGAAGGAACCACCAGAGGTTAAGTATACAATACAGCCTCCAGGCCCTACAGAGGGATAAAGCAGCCATACCAAAGCAACTGTACTAGATCAGGGCTTCCCTCAGATCACACAAAAAAGATTATTTACCGATATCCAATAGAGAAAAGGAAGGCCCTGTGGGGTGGGGACAATAAGAAGGGGGCAGGGGAGGGGGAAGAAAGAGGGTGCACGGCCACCAGGAAGAAAACTGGGGTATCGCCCAATGAAGGGAATAGGTCTGTGTTGGCAGGCAAAATGGTGGAAACCGTCCACATCATCGCCAGATGGAAACAGTCAGTGACTACGTCACCATACACCACAGCACTAAGGTTTGATGTGAGGGGACACTGTACTCACAGATGCCTTCAGTTGAGGGAAAGGGCTTCACTTGCAAGGAAGGGGCCCCACACTGACTCGAAATTATGCAGCTTATTGTTGAGTGTGTATGCAGTTCTTCCATGGCAGGCCACTTGTTGTAGTTCAAGCAGCCATTCAGTGTATGAAGGCGTGGAGGATTGTCGCCAATTGTGGAGTATGCACAGCTTGGCCATAGCTAGCAAAGTACCAAGCCAAGGATGTACATGCGAAGTCATATCTGGGGTATCAGAGATATCATAACGAAGGGCAAGCTGAGGGGAGAGGGTGATCAGGATATGACTGCACTGCTGCAGCCATATCCACTCGTGCCGAGTAGGCGGTAAGAGCTGGGCAGCAACAGATCACAATGAGCAGCACTACACTTCCAGCAGAGGGCATGAAAAAATAGGTTTGCCCAGTTGAGTTTCCAGGGTGACCAATACCAATCATGCAAGATTTTAAATTACAGAAATTTCAGTCCGGACTCCCTGAGAGCTCCGTTGTGGTCAAGAAGCAGAGATGAGATGCTCAAGCTTTCCGAGAATAGGCCATCCCCACAAACGTCTGCCACAAAAGGGTACTAAGGTTCGAGCACTGAACTGCTTTTCTTGTTCCTTTCATTGAGATTTCAATGTGCAGCAAGCACATGCCAAGCCAATAGAACTTGCCTGAATTGCCAGTTAGAAGTCAGATCTATTTGCTTTTCCAAATCCGTTGGCTGTCTTAATTTTGTATTTCTGCAGAAGCTTGTTAGTAGGAGCAGCGGAGTTGCTGTGTGCTGAATCTTTATCAGTAGACCATGAATGAACCAGTTGTTAACTGATTAATTTGACTGCTTTGGTGAGCCTAGCAATTTATGTGTGTTTGCCATAAAGTGAACCAATGTGTCTCACATAGAGAAAAAAGAATTGTTTTTGTTCCCAATTCAAATATGAGATAAAGAAATCAAAGGGACAAAAAGTATGAGAAAGTATACCTTTCAGATGTAAAATAGCCCCTTGTGCATTCCAACAGAACTACTTCAAATGGGGCAGAAAGAGACACCCAAACATCCAAACGCATGGCAGTGAGACTAAATACTAATATGGGCAGATGAATAGGGCTTACTGAGGCAACCTGACAGGCTGGAAGGCATTCATTTAAAGCCACTGTGCACTGAACACAATAATACATCTTTGCCAGACCTGAAAATGGAACTTGTACAGATTTCTCTATCTTCCCAACGAACTACAGTGTAACTCATACCTCTAGTGTCTCATCTGCACTATTCCCACATGTGAGCAATGCTCTAAAACAAAAACATTGTCATTCATTAATACACAAACGATACACCACTGTCCCTCAAAACCTCCAACTCCTCAGGATATACTGAGACTAAACATTTTCCATAAAAACCTAATTAATTAGATAACCTTATCCTCTATGAAAGTACATCTAAAGCAAATGTAATTTCTCCTTTTTAACTCCGAGGGCTCGATCCCTCTCCTTCAAAAATGGCTGGAAACACTCAGCTCTTGACAACTCATTTTCTCTGATTTCAATTTTCAAACCATTTGGTAGCATCACTGTCCACGAACAGGTACATTTCAGAATACCGTATAAAGGAATAGAGTGTGATATAAATATAGTGTCCCAAGTCTTATTCCTAAAAATATCACACATTTAATGCTTTTTTTTAAATTAATTTTAATGGAGTGTTATATTTCTAGATTATTGTTAGACCTGGCACCATTGGTGTGGGTCTTCCTTCCATATTTTGCTGTTGCCTCTGATATTTTTGCTGGTTTTAGATACTTTGGGGCACTGTGCCACTGCTATTTAGTGCCACAGTGCAAGTGCTCCCTATGGTAAATTGATGACTCCATGTTTGGCCTATTTGGTTTACTTGTCAGACCCTAGTACAGTGCGCTGCCTGTGCCCAGGGCTTGTAAATCAAATGCTGCTGGTGGGCTTGCAGCACTGATTGTGCCACCCACCAGAGCAGCTTGCTAAGTATGTCTCATGCCTGCCATTGCAGAGCCTGTGTGCAGTCTGGTACTGACATGTTGACTTGGCAAGTGCACCCACTTGCCAGTCCCTAAACCTTCCCTTTTCTACATATTAGTCACCCCTAAGGTAGGCCCAAGGGCAGGCTGCATTGTATGTAAGATGTAGGACATGGCATGATGTGTGTGGCATGTCCTGATAGTGAATTACAGCCAATTTCGTTTTTCACTATTGCAAGGCTACCTGATCCCCTTGGGCCAGTATGGGGAGTTTGATTATAACATCTAATAATCCTAACTGACTCAGGGAACTAGGTAGAATTTCGAGTTTAGTATGCCTGAACTCAGAATGATAAAATACATCTTTTAGTGAAGTGGGTTTTAACATTCTGTGTTTGAAAATACTACTTTTAGAAAGTAGGTATTTTCTTGCCTAACCATCCAAGCCTGCCTCTGCTAGGTTGTGTATTCCCTGTATGGTTTGTGAGTGACAGGGGCTAAGTGGCTCCAGGAGACAGGGTGAGTCAGCACAAGGCTGATTAGACCTATCTGCATGAGGAGTGGTGGGAGGAGTAGCACCTGGGTCTGAATAAGGCTCTGCCTGCCTTCCACAATGCTGGCTCCACCTCCTGTGGTGTGTCTGATGACTCTGGCCCACACTGACAAAGGAATAAGTTGTACACTGGCAGAATGCACCCAGAACTGTTTTGGATTAGGTACAGACACTCTATGCCTAAAGAGACAAAGGATTAATGAGTATAAAAGGGGGACCCATACCCCAGAACTTTAGATCACTTCTGGGAATCAAGAAAAAACTTTGCTGAGGAGAAGAACAGGGAAACTGAAGGAGGAGACTACCCCTATGCCGCGTGTTGTTGGGGTTGACCTGCAGTGGTTGCTTCATTGCCAAAGAAAGGAGAAAAAGGACTGAGTATGCTTTCATCATCTTGAGAAAGGTCTCCAAGGGCTTGAACTTGAGCTTTCCGCCTGCCTGAAGTCTCAGGGATACAAGACGTAACCCCTTCTGCTTGCCTGCATCTAGAGCTGCGGTTTTAGCTGCTGCAGAAGGAAATTGCAACACTGACGCCTGCGGGCGATGCCGTCTTCTGTACCGAAGCCGTGAGTGCTGCTCCGACTTGCACTGTGGACCCAGCGCCGGCCGCCGTACCACATTGACGGCAGAGTGCGACGCCATAACCTGCCCGAAGCCATGAGTGCTGCTCCGACTTGTACTGTGGTCCCGACGCCTGGTGCTGTGCCGCATTGACTCCGAAGAAGACATCGGCATCGACATGGTGGAGTCAATCCGCAACGTGGGTGACTGAGACTCCATCGACAGCACAACATCACAAGGAACCGTGGTTTCGGCGCCATCGTGACGTCACATCCCCGATGCAGTAAGGAGCCGTCGTCCCACCTCCCCTGCGCTGCCGTAAGGAACCGAGTCTACACCTCCCCTGGGGTCGTAAGGAACCGACGCCGCACAGCACCAACAAAGCCGCACCTCCCCGATGCCGTGAGCTGTCTTTGTTTTTCATGGCTTTTCCAAGGTACTGTTCTTTGGGGAATTGTTTGACTCAGGGCCCGACGCTGCGCACCTCGCGATCGGCGCCGTACTTTGGAATTTCTCCTGTCACGACGTTGTAATAACTCCAGGTGGAGTTATCTGTTGCTAGAGACTGAGTTTAAGTGAATAACCAATTTTTCAGTCTATTTTTGAGTACAGTATTGTGGATTTTTGTCATTTGGTCTTGTGTTAAGCCTATATAAAAATAGTTATTTTTATAATACAACCTGTGTGGTGTCCATTTGTAGTGTTGTCACTGTATTACTGTATGTGTTCACAAATGCTTTACACACTGCCTCCGAGATAAGCCTGCCTGCTCGTGCCAAGCTACTAAGAGGGTGAGCAGGGGTTATTTTAGGAGTGTAGCCCTTAAACCTGACTAGACACAAACTTCCCTATTTGGTCAAAGGTACCTATTTCTGCCAACTAGAGACCCCTAAATCTAACAATTATGTTTTGGTCACAATAAGCAGGGCCGGTCCTAGGATTTTCGGGGCCCTGGGCAAAAGGGAATGTGGGAGGCCCCTGAAATTCACATAAGTGACACCTTCTGATCTCGGGGAAGCTGCTTTGTGCAGACTCCACTTGGGCCGCAGCTCCTCTTCTCAGCCACCCCAAGCAACTCTTGTACAGCCCATTTCGAAATGAAGGTGTGAGAATTGCTTGGGGGCTGAGTTAAACCTGTGTGGGCTAAAGTGCTGACAATGGGTGCCCTGCCGAGTCTCTGAACTGGCTGCCTGAGAGGTGTACCCTCCCCTAGGCCTTCCCACACCATCCCTTAGAGGCCCCAGGAGGGGGGCCCCCTCCCATGAGCCCATTTGTGAAGCATTTTTTCACTCTGATTGGCAGACATAAACGAGGACTAGTGGGGTGTTAATTGCCATTGTGGGGGGCCCCATCCTAGCAGAGTGCCAGGCCCTGGGCAGCTGCCCACACTGCCCATTCCTAGCGCCGGCCCTGACAATAAGTATGTCAGATAATATTCTACCAAAAATATTCTAGTACAGCACCCCAAAAATCAACTATGAATCCACATAGCTCCAAAATGAACAAACCTGCCTCCTTCCAAGTCCAATGTCTAGAGAAGCTGAAAATCTACATCCGTTCTCAAACTGCAGAAGCTCTCTACAAGCACTTGTACTGTCCTATCTTTCATGAAGGTAATGCAACACTAGATGTCCTCTGCAAATTACCTGTAGTTCCTCTCAAGGCCATAAGCAGCACACATTGCCAAGCACCAGAACGGTTTACCAGCAGAACTAAAACTTACCAACAATTTGCTAAAATTTCAGAAATGTATTGCCTCCTTCATTATCAGTCTGGACATACGGATCTAGTCTGATGAACTTGTGAACTTTATTGTTTTAATCACATTATACAGGGTAAATGCCTTTTTCTTTATTCTTTTATTTCCTCTAAGATAGTTTAGTTATGATGCTGTATTTTTATGAGTCTTTGCTAATTTAGCTTGGGATGAACAATACAAATTATCAATTCTACAGAATGGCTTTGTATAGCATGGCCTTCACAGGCCTGTAGAACAGAAATGTATTCACAGAAAGTATGGATTCTACAGAATATCCGTTCCTAGAGAAAGACATTCTCTAGTTTAGAGATGCATACTCAACATTGCTGAGTTGCAAAGAAAAGAGTAACTTGAAGAATTGCATGCTCACATCTATGAATTTCACAAAATCATGGGATTCACAAAAATGTCGATCTGCATGCCACCTAACACTAAATTGGCAGAAAATAAACTGTTTTATGGTGGAAATTGAGTTCTATGAGTAAAATGGTTTTCCGTTTAAGAAGCCATATAATACATAATGGATAATTTTGTAAAATGGCCCGATATTGTATCAAGGGTTATAGTGTTACCATTAACCATGATGCCAAAGGCCAAGTGGTTGGTAAATGTCACCAGAACCATGATACGGCAATATAGGGCTATATTATGTCAACCATTATGTTTTTTTATATTGCTTGTTTATTTCGGGGAAATTCAGTGAAAAAGCTCTCTTCTTCAA
Organism: Lissotriton helveticus; assembly: GCF_964261635.1. Classification (NCBI taxonomy): domain Eukaryota; kingdom Metazoa; phylum Chordata; class Amphibia; order Caudata; family Salamandridae; genus Lissotriton; species Lissotriton helveticus. Next base: position 1,620,107,425 of record NC_136068.1, on the reverse strand, counting down.
AGAGTGCCTTACAACAGGCATTGAATGCAATATGAGTGTTAACTAGACCAAGAATTACTGACAGAGACAGAGCAATGGTACCAGAATATTGTAAATTAAATATTGTTTACTACATATTTTGTGCCAAATCGACCCCTTAAACTCCCACCCATCCCCAACAGTGCTTAGCCCTTCTTTTGCTATTTGGGGTTGTTTGCGCATAGGGCTCGATACCGTTTTTTCCACTTTAGTTACCCAGGCCACATTTGTGTCCTGTTTATTCCAACATCCTGGAGATCCCAAAAGTACCCTGGGTTTGTGAATTCCCCTGGAGGAGACAGAGAAAATAGGCAAAATACAGCTACATTTTGAGTTTTTGTGGCAACATTGGCAAAAAGTGCTCTGGATAAAAGTATCTGTTATCCCCCTTAAAACTGGCATCAGTGAACTATTTTCAGGAACGTGCAGAGCTAAATAAAAACAAGAACTACTTTTTATCACAGTTTTGGCATTTTTCAAAGATATAGCCCATTTTACCTATTTTTTGCTCTCTCAACCTCGTTCCAGTTTGGGATGGAAAGCAGTGTGAAACCCCTGAGTGATCCAGAAAAGCTATAGATTTCTGAGAAGCTGACAAAATTGTGAATTCAGCAAAGGGTCAAATGTGTAGATTTCTCAAAGTTCTCCTAAAAAACACTAACTGTTGAAATAAAGAGATACTGAAAATGAGTAGGAAAAAACGACCATTTGTCACGTTTTCATCTGTAACTTTTTGTCACAATGCCGATGTACAAAAGCAACATACCATTATGTCCGCTAGATCCATTGGTTGTGGGGATAAATAGGGTTTGTAGGTTCTCCAAGAACCCATGGTACCCAGAGCCAATAACTGAGTTGCATAGTACAATCAGACCCCCCTGGATATAGCGGCATGGATAAGCAAATTTAGTGGCACAAATATGAAAATTTAGCTGCTTTTTTGCTGCACTTTATTTTACTCATAATCATTCATTTTCAGCCTGAAATCGCGAAATCCTTGAGGGTCTGTATAGGGGAGCTGACTGCTACGATGTGGCACAACATAATAGGCGTATTTGTAGGGCACTCATTCACTCCAAAGGAGGTCTCCTAGTGCTACTGAGATACTTTCCTAACTGCGCCCGCAAGTGCAGATTAAATCTCCTAAACATTCGTATTCAGTCAATTGTTTTTTAGCACCATTTCCACAGCTGAGGTTTTTTTTCTTCGTTTCTTGGAGGAGTGAAGAAAACTCTAGCTTGAAATGTTTACAAATTGGTCTTTTGTATATAAAAAAAAATGCTGCATGTTCCTAACTCCATAGTATAGGTGACTTTTTCCATTCTTAGTCCGATTATGTAAATCTTGGACGTCCCAAATGCAAAGTGGGTATATGTTCATTTTAGGCCCTAGCTCAACCGGCACCTAGGGAAAACTAGCAAACTTGCACATTTGTTTAAAATAGACACCTGGAAGAATCCAGGGTTATCAAGATTCACTTGCAAACCTCAAACGTTTCTGTGATGGAAAAATCTGGAATGTGCGAGGAGCCACGAACATCCTTCCATCCAGCTTTCCCCCAAGTCTGCCAATAAAGATGGTACCTCACTTGTATGGGTGGGCCTGATGCCTGCAACAGGAAACGACCCAAAACGCAACATGGGGAACTCACATTTTTCCACTCAAAACAGGCCCTTTCTTGGCAAAGTGGATAGGTATATGAGTTGCTTACCTTCGGTAACGATGTATCTGGTAGAGAGGTTGTCTAGCCGCAGATTCCTTAACTTAGAATCATCCCCAGGCGTCAGACTGGATCCGGAATTTTTTTGCAGCAGCACCTCTGCGTGCCGGGGGACGGTGCCACACGACCCCGCCCTGACGTCGTCCATGGACGTGACATCAGCGAGGTCATATAAGTCCCTCCTGGCGCGCTGATGTAAGTTTTCTTTGGAGAAACTTTTCTGTGGCACAACGCGGAGCCACCAACAAAACTGTGAAGTATGGGAACAGTGTGAGAAGTAGGAAAAAATCAGTAAAACAAAGAATTCAGATGGTGCATAACACCATCATGAAGGACAGTATTAGACACTGTCTACTTAAAAATCAAGAAGTAAAGGCAGAGCATCACTCTGAGAAACAACCCTGCAAAGCAAAGTTTGGACCCTCCCCAGAGGCTGAGTAACAAGGGAAGAATATCTCTACAGACAAAAGGTAGACTGTTATTACAACGAAGCACTGTGCTGGCCAAGGCGGAGCACAGGAAGAACAACAATTTACTGCGAGAAGGCAGTCCAAGAACGTCACTTTCCCTAGTAATGGAAGCACAGCCCAGCAGATCCCAAAGAAGAGGACTGTAGAGGAGACAATAGTTCTAAGTTGAAGAAGTAGGCGGGAGAGAGGGAAAGCAACAGGAGAAGACCCCACACTGATAGAACCAGAGTGGAGAAATGCCACCGAAGAGGAGGCCAGTGGCCGTGACGACTCCGACCGCGACAGTAAATTCCTCAAGATCTCGGCAGTCACGGATAAAATGGAGGAAGATAGAAGAGAATCGGCAGAGTCCCAAATGGCAGAAGTAGCCCGAGCCAAGACACACACTGTATTGAGTGATCGAAGAGCTGAGCTAATGGAGGCGAAAATATTACGACCCCACGACTCCAGGCATCTGGACTCCAGGGGAGTGAGGATGCAGCAGCGGAGGCAAGGAAGGAAAAGCTGTTTGTAGAACAAGCCCCTGAATGTCTGGAACAACAAATAAGCAAACTGGATCATTTGGAGAAGGGCGGTGGCGGTGCATGAGAGAATGAGCCACCGGATCACCCTTTAGCCAGCCGAGCCCAGGTGCCCAAAAGGACATCAGAAAGAGAAGCTTCAGAAGGCAGAAGCGGCTCGACATTCCCCGAACCGTGGTGGAGGACATCCGACAGCGGGTCAACATGCAGGGGGCCCGAAGGGGGCTGAATACTCAGAATGCGGGCAGGCAAGGAAACACTTTTTCAAAAAATACACATTTTCCTCAAATTTCTGTGATGCAAAGTTCTGGAATCTGCGGGAGCTACAAACCTCCTACCACCCACCATTCCCCAGGCCTCCCAATAAAAATGGTAACTCAATTGAGTGGGTAGGCCTTGTACTCGCAACAGGAAACAGCCAAAAATACAAAACCAAAAAAACAAATTTTCACAAAACCGAACATTTTTGAAAGATAGACAGATGGAGGAATCAAGGGTGGGGGTACTGCGTGGCTCTCACTAGGTACTTTTACAAAGAGGCCCTTGCAAACATCAAACTCCGGTAAACAAAATACAAATCTTCCTTACATTTCTGCAACAGAAAGTTCTGGAATCTGCAGGGAGCCACATATTTCCCACTTCTTCCTCAATAAGAACAGTACCGCACTTGTGTGGATAGGCCACGAGAACACAAAAAGGTCCATTGAGAGATAAGCAATCGGGGTAACTGCAGTATATGGGGCGGTGAAGTGGTGCCACCCATGCAAACCTATAAGATTAGACAACAAGAGTATTCCAGGATGGTGTGCCTTGCAAGGATACCATGAAGTTTTGTTACTCATGATGCCCTGCAAACTTCAAATTATGCTTAAAATGGCACATTTTCCTTACATTTCTGTGATGAGAACTTCATGAATCCACTAAAATCTTAACACACAGCGTTAGCTCACTTATGCCGATACAAATGCTGCACTACTTGTGTAGCTGGGTCTAGTGCCCGCAGCAGGAATGGATCAAACATTTTGATCCATTCCTGTTGCAGGGCACTAAACCCAACCACACAAGTGGAGCAGCATTTTTATTGGCAGAAGTGGGGTAACGCTGGGTGGTAGGACCATGGGTGGCCGCCGAGTACAACCCCAATTCCCGCTGCTACTCCTATCACTGATGACTCCACGTATCCTTTTAGAGCCTTTTGTGTCAACATCCCCTGGCACACCCACACAGTGAGGTTATCGGAAGACTTGGCGGAATGCTGGGTGGTAGGAAATTTGTAGCTACCCGCAGATTCCAGAAGTTTTCCTTTACAGACATGTGAGGCAAGTGTGTGTTTATAGGCAAAGTTTGCGGTTTGCAGGGCACTATGGGAAAGAAAATGTTTGCAGGGCATTGTGGGTAAGAAATGTTGTGGGATCCATGCGAAGCACACCACCCTGGACTCCCCCGGATGTCTGGTTTTCAGAACTGTCTGAGTCTGGTAGGTTTTCTAGGTGGTAGCCTACCCAAGCCCAAAAAGTGCAGCCATTCACCATTGCAAGTGGAACGATATTGGGAGTTAGCCACACACTCCTGGCCCATATGTATAATAACACCCAAAAGAATCAAATGTCCTCTTATTTGCAATTGGGATGGGATGTCTTCATCTGCGGGGGGCAGAAAGACTGTGGAAGCTTTTGAGGTGAGTGTTGGGTGGATGTTAGGATGTGCCAGACTCACCCCATTATTTTATTTAAAAAATATATTCAGCCATATAGTGGGCTTTGGGGGAGGTACAAAGTCTGATTTGTTCCTTTTTTGGAGGTGGAGGTGTGGTCAATACCAGAGTGAAACACCTGCACCACTTTATTTTGCCACAAAAACAAAATCCCTTGTGCCAGGTGCCCTTTCTACCGCCCCTGGGGCATATTTGGGGCAATCTCCCCCAATTGGGACAAACCTCCCACCTGCAAAAAGACACTATTGCCCCTTCTGGAAAGGGGGTATGGCTCGATGCCAGTCTAGGCTGCATTCTCCTTTTGTTTGTTTTGGCTCTATTTTTAAATGCCTGGTGCTTAGTGGACTCTCCCCCCCCCCCCCCCCGGGTGGGGGAGAGGGGGGACAGATTGGGGTGAATATCCCTATCCACCCCTCAAGGGGAAGAAATGTCATTCGGCGGTGAAGTGGGGGATACCATGGGTCCATGCCCAGGGGAGACGCTTCCCCGCCCCAAAAACTACTGCATAAATGTAGCACCCAGGACCTAGTGGGCTGTCTGCCCACCCTTGGGAGCGGGTCAAATTGGGATAAATGCACAAATACACCACGAGAGGGGAAGAAAGTCTGTCTGGCTTCTTGTGGCGGCGGGGGCGGCCATCCCCATGGTGGGCAGCCCCCATCCCCTATACTCTTTAAAAACAAAACATTCTCTGGTGTCTAACGGGCTTTCTGTTCCCCTGGGGGCAAATTAGGGGTAACCATCCCCATCTGACCTCTGGGGGGAGCCAGAAAGACTGCCACTGTAGTTTGTAGGGGTGGACATGGCCATCCCCTTTGCAGGAAACCTCGACTCCATATTTATTTTAATAATAGACCCTGGTATCTAGTGAACTTTCTGCAGGGGTAATCGCCCAACCAGTCCTATGGGGAGCATGAAGACTCTCACTGTAGTTTTTGTGGGGCTAGGGGGATGGGTATGCCCACAGTGGGCAGCTCCCACCCCTATATTTATGTTATAAATAGACCCTGGTGTCTAGTGGGCTTTCTGACCCTCTCCACCCCCTGCCCCAGGTCGGGTGAAGGTAGGGGGCACATCAGGGAAAATTGTCCCCATCCACCCCCAGGGGGGTCAGAAAGGCTGTTCTAATATGGGGTGGAGGGAGCAAAAAGCCCTTGCCCAAAATCCCTGGTGTCTAGTGGGTGTATATCTGCTTGGTGAACGCTCTCCTGTGGCGATCCCGAAGCAGGGATCGACTGGGGAGATATGATTGGAAAGGGGAGAGACTCCCCTTTGCAACAATACCTCTCCCACCCCAATCATGCTTGGGGGGCTGAGATATGCCCCCCAAGCACTGATGGAGTGAAAGTAAAATACGGCTTGTTTTACTTTCACTTTAGTGTAATGACGTCAGTGCGCCCTGAGCACTGATGTTCATTACAATACAAGAAAAAAAACCTCTCAAGCTGCTTGGGAAGCTCTTCACGAGCAGTTCAAGTTTAAAAAATAATTAAGGAATCCTTCTGGTGCTGTGCAACAGAGGGGACGTTCTTACCTCCCCAGTGTCGGGCAATGGCCGACAGACGCACTGGGATGGTAGTGCAAATATCGGCCATTGGACAACATCCGAATTGAAGGGGTTAAACCTAAGAATAGAAAATATACCACCAAAGGAGTTATATTTTTGCATACAATATTTCAGCTACAATATTTATGATATTCAACCAGATTCATAGATAGATAGATAGATAGATAGATAGATAGATAGATAGATAGATAGACTGTAAATAATGGGAATATCTTTCTCTCGGGTTAAGAGTGATATAAAAAAAACAATAAGAATGAAGCTCGAGTTGTCAAAGATGTCATACAGACCTTCGAGAGAAAAGCATGTGTTATGTTACTCTTCTAGAACTGTATGCTATATATGGGTTCCAAACCCATTCACCAGAGCCCCTTGGCATTGCCATCCATTATTTGAGAGACACTGATACCCCTGAAAGTTTATTCCTACGCTGACATCTTGTTGAGCCAGGCCTCCCCTAGCACTTTCATATATGCTCTCATGAAGATCATCTCACTTTTCTTCACCTTCTCAGGCTACAAAATTAACTAGATCAAAGTGAAGCCTTACCTATGACACCACACACTACAACTCACTTGCTACACCGCCTCCTTTTTTGGTCGGTACAGCCAAAAATGAAATATCTGGGCATTCTGGCGAGTTACAATGGTCAAAGATGGTATGCAGTGTGAACAAAGTAAATGTAGAAAGACAGCTATTTGGCATTATCTTCAGCTCTCTAAATTGCAGGAATTTAGACCACTGAGATGGTGGTTGCTGCATGCTTTAACTATGCTTTCAGTAGGTTGCAAATTCCAGAACCTGTAGTGCAACTTCAACGCATTGATCGTCGTCAAATCAAAGATTATATATGGCAGACATGTCACTCCTGGGCTGGCTAGGGCGAAACTGCTTACAGCCACAACATCTTGGCCCCTGTATCACCTGAACATCGAACTGTAGCATATGGCCCAACAACTCGAGGCAGGCTCCAGTTCCAAGACTAAGCAGTGGGAAACCAAGTGTGTCATAACAAGTGGAAAAGCCTGTTTATGACAACGGATGGCTACTGGACCCATATAGAATTATAGATGGGTAACTGTGAATACACAGGGGTGGTTTTCATCAAGGGGTTTCGAGTAAATTGGTGAAGAGGGCAAAGAATAGTTGTTTATGATGTCACTCAGTGCCCCGAGGTGAAAACATCTGTTATTCATACTTTGCTCAGTGAATATTGTATTTATTGTAAGGCCACCTCAAACCAAGGTCATACGTGTCCAGATAGAATAAACTGCATACGAAAGGGCCAGGATAGGTTTGTTTTACAAAGATGAAATTACACAATAAATATCTCTGTATGGCAGATCCTAAACATATCTACAGTGATGTAGAGACTACAAGGAACAGATGCTACTATACTGCGATGAACTGCAATGCCTAAAAAGGCAAGTAGCAGTTGTATATACACAATGTAAGGATAATATGGAACCTATAAGCAAACGCAAAGCTTAGCTGTTGTAGATTAGAGTTGTAAATATAGAATGTACGGATAATATTGAACTTCTCAGCATTGGAGGGCCTATTCAAGTCTGTGGAGTAAAGCAGTATTTATACAATATATGGCTAATGCAGAAACTATTGGCAACGGTAGGTCCTAGGCATGTCTGTAGCACAAAATACTAAATACACAATTAATGGATGATATGGAAACTTGCCACAATGTGGGGTCTAGAGTAGTCAGTAGTGCACAGCGGTATATATATATATATATATATATATATATATACGCAGTATATGGATAATATGGAATCTCTCTATGTGGCAGGAACTACACGGGTCTGTAGAGCAGAGCAGACCCTTTCAATGCGGCAGGGCTTAGACAGGTCAGTAGTATAGAATCACACTGTGCAATGTGTAGATTATATGGAAAAGTTCAGCAGGGAAGGGCATACACTATGAAGGATACATCTGTATTACAGGGGGCTCGTCTTGTCTGCCGTATAAAGATGCAAAAAGACATGTTGTACAGATGCTACAAAACCTCTCTGAATGGCAAGATTTAGACGGGGTAAAGAAGAAACGCATAAACACAATTCATGAATACTACAAAAGCCCAGTAAAGACCTATGTATACATATAATGTAGGGACAGTACAAAACATTTACGCTTGGGATCGTCCAGAAAGGCCAGGGGTATAGAGATATGATCAGATCTTACACAACCGCTCTATACAACATGGTCTTGACAAGTCTGTAGTGTAAAAATGCATATATACACACATGATATACAAATACGACAGAATTTCTCTGCATTGGCAGGGCCTAAAGTGGGCTGCACACTGTATGAGAACGGACGGCCCGGTTACAAAGGGCTAGTCATGCACACAATCGGCAGTGATTGCCTGGCCCATACAAACAATCACTCAAGGATGAACACACTCTAGTATTTAGTGACAGACGTGTACTCGAACACTTCTGATGAGGGGCACTACAACAATTCTTGTGAGAGAGACCCCTTCACTTCGGAGGAGAAACAGACTCGTGTTAACTTCACAAGGTACAGAAATAAGTATATTGGAGAAATGTAGGCATCTTGTTCGACTGCCCAGTGTTCAGCTCCTAGCATGGTTAGAGGAACAGAGGTCATAAGACATTCATATAGTCCTCACAGTTCCCAAGTCAGAAAGATATACAGGACAGTGACGCTGCTACATAACTTAAATATCACAAGAGCCACCAGACATAGGCACACACATGTGCAAACAGACTGCACACATGCGGAAAGATTCATAGACTTATACGGACACGAACACACAACAAAAGCACGCGCGTACACATGCATAGAGATAGAGTTACCAAAACAAAGCAGTTACACATGCTCTAAAATGTCCATACAGCTCACGTGAGCACACAAATGACAGCTATATGTACCGATTAAAAATTAAAAGTATAAAACGCCCTCGCACCAAATGCAAACACAGCAAAATGCATTTACACATTCCAAAACACATACTCAAGGACACGTGTGACTACACACGCATGGATGTACACACTGACACACAAACAGGTGAGTACATACCGCTGAAACGGAGAGCTGCACCTCACCCTCCCCTGGCAGCACTCACAATATATATGCATTGTAAACCAATAGTACTGCATGCCCCCCCCGTACCCCACCCCCTGCCTTCCAAAGCACACTCTCTGGGTCCCTTCGCCGCATACCCCTCCTAGCCCTAAAATGGAAGGTAGGCTGAATTAAAGACGGCATAAATAAAGAGGAGGGTGTGTGGAGCGACACACAGACATACACACAGAGGGTGAATGGGGCGGGCAGGAGGGAGGGGGCGGAATGCGTGTAGCAGAGAGCGCGAGAAAAAAGATGAATGAATTGCGAGAATAAATAAGAAATGAATGAATAGAGCGCGGGCTCAGCTAGGCCCGTCACGGCGGCGACGAGAGCCTCGTCAGCGTGTCTCCAGAGATGGGGGCTACCAGAAGCCAGCCCCCAGCCCTCTGAGTTCAGGATGCATAGGAAGCGGTGGCGGTGAACGATGGCAGGTGGCGAGCCGGTCCCCGGCTCGAAGCGCGTCCCTCTTTACCTGTAAATATACCAGACACTTCTCCGGCGGGGGCCCAAGGCCGGCCAGCTGGAGGAAAGGGGGGGCTGCATCCTTCCGTCAGACAGAGCCATGGTGCCTCTCCGGCGGGCTCCAGCCTCATTCTCGGGACCTCGCGGAAAGGGAGCCGGGGAGAGGGGGCGCAGGGAGCAGCCTGCGGAGGCAGCAGCAGCGGCGGCAGGAGCAGCCCTCTCGGTGCCTGCGAGCCCCGCCGCGGCCGCACAGTGGACGGTACTCACATCATTGCCTCCGTGTGTCTGCGCGCAGGGCAGCAGCGGGCGCTAGGGCTGCGCTCATGGGCAGGCAGACTGCTCAATCACACGCAGGGAAGGAAGGAGAGAGAGGGAGGCAGGGAGCGCTGCTGAGGCGGCTGCTGCTGCTGCTGCTACGGCTGCTGCCGAGCCTCAGCCACTCACAGCTATAAACACACAAGTCAGAGCGGTTAACTCCTTCTGCCCTGCACACCCGGGCGATGCACCGTGCCACCGAGCACTGCAGCACCAGCCCCGTGTGTGCACAGCTCGGGGGAAGGGCCGTTCTGCACCATCCCCTCGCTGCCCACCCAGCCCGGCTTCAGAGGCCCGATCGCTGCGGCTGGTGCCAGGAACGATCCCTCCGACGAGATCTCAGAGGGCAGTGTGTGCCTCCAACATTAGGCCCATCGGACGCATCTCCAGCAGCAAAGTCAGATCTCTGAGCACTGTGTATGACCCATGACACATTCCCTCTACCACACCTCGAGGGTCAGGAGCAGCCCCTCAATGGCATATCTCAGGGCAGTGAACGATCCAAAGACATGGCCTACCAGCATAACCCCAGAGCCATCTCTCGTCTGCCAAGCCTCAGAGGACAGTGTGTAACTCAGTCATAGGGCCTATGCAGTCAGGAGCTCCCAAGCGAGCAGAGTAAGAATCAATTACAAGGCCCATCAAGCACATCCAAAGGCCACAGCTATCTTTCCAAAGGCATATCTGACATGGCAAGGCTTACCCACCACATCTAACAAGTTGGCGAGGGTCGCGCCACATCCCTACAGTCAGGGACCACCCCTCAAATGGCATATTTCAGAGGGCAATATGTGACCCAATGACAAGGCCCACCCAGAATACCTCCAGAGCCAGGAGCTACCTCTCCAATGACGGATCTCAGAGAACAGTGTTTTACTCAATCACATGATCACCCAACACTTCTCCCGGGTTAGGGCTTTCCCTCCAATAACAGATCCCAGAGAGCAGTGTGCTATCCAATCATAAGGACCTACAGGGTCTGTAGCAATGTCATTAATAACAAATCTCAGAGAGCAGTGCATCACTCATCCTAAGACCCTCCTTGCACATCTCCAGGAGCAGGAGCTGTCCACCAGTGAAATTATATCAGACAGAAGTGTCTGATCCAATCACAAGGTCAACAGCACATTTAAAGTTTCAGGAGCAATTTATCCAATGTGACTTCTAAGGGTGACCCGAATCAAAAGGCCCCATCACAATGATCCGGGATCAATACCTTCTCCTCTAATGACAGCTTTCATAGGAAACTGTATGTGTGTAAGTATATGTGTGTGTGCGCTCGTGGAAGAGAGTACCACCGTAAAGCCCTTTAAGCATGTCTAAGGGGAGACCCCTTAAATGACAGAGCTCAGAACGCAGTGTGTGATCTAATCATAAGGCCGACCCAGCACATCTCCAAAGCTACGGGAAATTAATCCAATAACATATGTCATCAGAAGCACCCTTACCCAGGACAGAATAGAGGAAAGTATCCATCCCGCATTTCTCTGGAGTCAGGCGATAGCTCGTCACTATCATGTCAAGCAGTAATGAACAAGTCAAGTGCCAAGACCCACCCACACCCCTCCTGTGTCAAGAGATATCCATGGTAGATGTCAGCAAAATAGTGCAATAAGGCAGGGCTTTATTCACACATTTCCAGCTAGGCCGAGTGATAGATTGAGCACATCAACAGTCAGTCTGTGACCCAATCACAGAGGGCTAGGTACACTTCCACAGTCAGGAGCTGTTGGGACGGTCTGGATGGTCTGCTGCGACATCCAGCAGCCAACATTTTGACTTGCGCTGTGATTTTTTTTGTAAAAGTCTCTTGCATTTCAAGATTTTCGAAGGGAATATTGAGGTGTGTTTTAGTGGCTCCCCAGCAGCGGGCTATCCTGTCCGGAACTGGAGACGCTCCCAAGGAGTACCCAATCCCACAGTGGATGGTGACTAGTGTCCACTTAGCAAACTACGAGGAGATTAATGGCAGCTGCTTGGTATGTAATGGTAAATGCCTCTTTACCACCACCTCTGAGAGGTGCATGCTGAGAGTATCGAGAAAATCGGTGCAGTCTCCCATAATTGGAATCGTTCACTTCCCCCTTAACATGATGGTTTTCCTTCCTTAGGGTGAAGGCTCTCTGCCCTTAGGCACACAACATACACACACACACCACAGTAGTACAGCCCATGTCCAGCTTCAGGCTACAATCTACAGTCAGTCAAAAGAAACCAGAACAAATGGCAGATTTAAACTGGGTTTGGCTTCCTGGGAAGCATGCCCCCATGTCCAGTGCCAGTGCCAGTGCCAGAGATGTCTCATCACTGCTTGGAATACCTGGCCTGCATCCGTCCTAATCCACATCCCTGTAGCCACCTGTCGGACTGTCTGCAAAGAGGAGAGACAATAATCATGAAATCTACACAATTTCTCTCAAATTCATATCATGTCAGAGGATGCCTACTCTGCTCTCCTTCCCCTCTAATATCGAAATGCCCAGACCCGTGCAGGTGAAGTTACAATCTTTGAAAGTGGCACCGTTGCTTGTAATCAATCGAGTCGGACTCAGAAGGATCTCTGCAGCCAAGCTCCGAAAAGGAGTCTGACCAGGTTCAAAAGTTTGAATCCTGTTCCTTTCATGGTTAGAACGCAGCCTAACACTGGAGAAGCCCTACTGATCTGATGTGCCCCGCCCAAACAAGTTCAGCTGTTCCGCTGTAGAAAGCAGAGGAGCGCCCTCTGCTGGTGAACAAGCACAAGGTCCATCAAGCATGAAGAGCTTGAGAGCCGTTTTCTTTTTACATTTCTTCGTAATATCCATAGAAAATGGTACTATTCTCTATATAAATGGTACTTAATTTTTAACCTCAGAAAGATAAGAGGTTGAAACGAACCTGATGGCATTTGTGACCTGCAGATTAAGCCAGATCCAGATGTCAGCAGCAAGCACTTAGTTTGCTGAGTCATCTTGCTAGCTATGGCTAAACGGAATAGCCCAACTAGTTTCCTCCTTCCTTGAATGCCCGCTGAAGGTCACCATAGTTAACCCTCCTGCTAGTCCACAACAAAAGCACATTCGCGCCCGAGTGAGGTGGGACTGTCACTGGGCCATTAAGTGTTTCAGACTCGGAGCTGAATATGTATTCTGCAAGCGTCGGGGGCGGGATCGTGGAACAGGCTCAGCTAACTTTAACAGCTAACCTTGTGAGGCCTGTAAACCCTTTCTATGTGTGCCGCACAGACACACAATGAACACTGCATGCCTGGGTGGAGTGAACAAAGAAACCCACATTTACTTGGAATCAATTCTTAAATATCTTTATATTCGAATCAGAGATTAACAACTATGCTTTAAGGCAAAATGCAATTTTCAGCTGCCATCAGTTCCTTAACAACTTGGTTTTGCAATATAAATAGCACAGAAAAAGATGAGGGTGTCCATTCTAAAAGCAGCTTAAATCGGCACTTGAGGTTGCAAATTGAAGAGAAAAAAAAACCGAAAGCTAAAGTCCATTTTCTACGCTCACAGCCTCGCCCATGTAAATACAGACCGACTAATTATAAAACAAAAATGTGGGAAACAGATGAAATGCTTCCTTTCGTACACCCCCCCCCCCCCCCCCCCCCCGCCCCATCCAGACTAATGAAAAGCCTGCACATTTAACCTAACTCTTCCAATGGACCACGAATGTGACGAAGAGAATCCACTTCCACCATTGAGTCTGGGGGCAAAGTAGACTAGTGCATGCTGGTCAGAAGTTAGAATCCAAACGGGTTCAATCAACCTTTCATCCTTCCGATACCAGCAGTACCCCGGAGTTGGGTAACAATAAGCACCCTATTTTCTGCCAAAATTTCCAAGATGATCAGTTTGGATAAGTGTGGCAGCTACACATTCGCCTGTTCAGAGCCAGGTGTATAAACCATACACTATCAACTGCAAACTGGGAAGTGACCATCAGAAAAAATTGGCATTCTTCTTCATGGTTACTTCTGATGTCAGTGATCTGTTGGCACTATTAAGGTGAGGGGAGGATGAAAAGAAAGAATCACGCTAACAAGAAAAAGACTACAGTAAGAGGAAAAAAACAAGCATGCAAGCACAGGACAACAAAATAACAAGCATCTGCAATAGATCTCGCCTTAGTGAAAGTTTGATCTATTGGCATTGCAAATGTTTATGTTTGTTAGATTTTGCTTCGTTAAAAAATATACCAGCAGTATTTTAAGTAACAAAATATAATCCAGGAAGCAAGGAAAGGGTGCAGTACCACAGGCTGTTACTATGTGTCCCTGTGAAATTGTAAAGGGATCTACATTAGTCACATAAGGTACTGCACCTTTCAAATTGCATTAAGGGTGCAGTAGCTTATGTGGCTAATAGAGGTCCCTTTGTGAGGAAGGATTAAGAAGTGGGAAGGACTGACCTAATGCAGTGACCCGGGTGTGATGGGGGACACCATGTGAAGCAGGGGAAGTGTGCCAGTGGAGTATGGTGGAGGAAGGACGACAGCAATAAGCACAGGGGGCGCTAAAGTTAAAATGTAAATGCGAGGCACCGGCCAATAGGAGGAGGTGCTGGGAGGGTACCACGGCAGTAAAGGAGACCATATTGTTATTGTGAAAGAGCAGCATGGAGCACTTACAAAAAGAAACACTTGAATGTCTTTTAATTGTGAAAATTGCAAGCCGCGTATAAAGGAAGGTGTGCAGACACCATTATCTAAGTGAAAGAGGCATGGGGGACTTTAAAAAACAAAAACTTGATGTTTTCAAAAGTGAATACAGTGAGCCATGCACAAAGAAAGGCGTGCACCCGCCATTGTTTAATTGAAAGCGTGTCATGGTGCGCTTTAAAAAACAAAGACTTGATGTTTTCAAAAGTGAATATAGCATGCCCAATAAAGAAAGGCGCACATCCGCCATTGTTTAATTGAAATCACGGCATGGAGGGCTTTAAAAAAACAAAAACTTGATTGATGTTTTCAAAAGTGAATATGGCGACGCAGCTGCCATTGTTTAAGTGAATGGTACAAAAGGGGGTGATGATGGACGGAGCATCTGAATTAATCAAACACTCACACCCAGTCAAAAGATCTGGGTTTTATCCATCACCGTTCTTTAGCCCACTCTGCCACCCCAGTTCAGACATGGCTATATGCAAATCAGTCTGACCCTGTGCCTCATGGGAACAGTCCAGCCCGAACTGCCAAGCCATGCCCTCTCTGGACCGGAAACAAGCTTCCGAGGACCGGTTTCTGGCATTCCAGCCGTCTTCAGCCCGGCTTGCTTGAATCCAGTGGCAAAGTGAGCAAGGGACTCACGTCTGAGCATACCCTGCCACACTAATGGCGGGCAAAAGCGGTACAAAAGGGGGTGATGATGGACGGCGCATCTGAATTAATCAAACACTCACACCCAGTCAAAAGATCTGGGTTTTATCCATCACCATTCTTTAGCCCACTCTGCCACCCCAGTTCAGACATGGCTATATGCAAATCAGTCTGACCCTGTGCCTCATGGGAATAGTCCAGCCCGAACTGCCAAGCCATGCCTTCTCTGGACCGGAAACAAGCTTCCGAGGACCGGTTTCTGGCATTCCAGCCGTCTTCAGCCCGGCTTGCTTGAATCCAGTGGCAAAGTGAGCAAGGGACTCACGTCTGAGCATACCCTGCCACACTAATGGCGGCCAAAAGCGGTACAAAAGGGGGTGATGATGGACGGAGCATCTGAATTAATCAAACACTCACACCCAGTCAAAAGATCTGGGTTTTATCCATCACCGTTCTTTACCCCACTCTGCCACCCCAGTTCAGACATGGCTATATGCAAATCAGTCTGACCTTGTGCCTCATGGGAACAGTCCAGCCCGAACTGCCAAGCCATGCCTTCTCTGGACCGGAAACAAGCTTCCGAGGACCGGTTTCTGGCATTCCAGCCGTCTTCAGCCCGGCTTGCTTGAATCCAGTGGCAAAGTGAGCAAGGGACTCACGTCTGAGCATACCCTGCCACACTAATGGCGGCCAAAAGCGGTACAAAAGGGGGTGATGATGGACGGAGCATCTGAATTAATCAAACACTCACACCCAGTCAAAAGATCTGGGTTTTATCCCTTGCTCACTTTGCCACTGGATTCAAGCAAGCCGGGCTGAAGACGGCTGCAATGCCAGAAACCGGTCCTCGGAAGCTTGTTTCCGGTCCAGGGAAGGCATGGCTTGGCAGTTCGGGCTGGACTGTTCCCATGAGGCACAGGGTCAGACTGATTTGCATATAGCCATGTCTGAACTGGGGTGGCAGAGTGGGCTAAAGAACGGTGATGGATTAAACCCAGATCTTTTGACTGGGTGTGAGTGTTTGATTGGTTCAGATGCTCCGTCCATTACCACCCCCTTTTGTTTCGCTTTTGGCCACCATAAGTGTGGCAGGGTATGCTCAGACGTGAGTCTCTTGCTCACTTTGCCACTGGATTCAAGCAAGCCGGGCTGAAGACGGCTGCAATGCCAGAAACCGGTCCTCGGAAGCTTGTTTCCGGTCCAGGGAAGGCATGGCTTGGCAGTTCGGGCTGGACTGTTCCCATGAGGCACAGGGTCAGACTGATTTGCATATAGCCATGTCTGAACTGGGGTGGCAGAGTGGGCTAAAGAACGGTGATGGATTAAACCCAGATCTTTTGACTGGGTGTGAGTGTTTGATTGGTTCAGATGCTCCGTCCATTACCACCCCCTTTTGTTTCATTGTTTAAGTGAAGGCACGGCATGTTGAGCTTTAAAAAATAATGTGTTTCTGTTTTAAAATTGTAAAATTAAAAAATGGTGCTGCTACTATATTTAAAGAGAAAGCGCAATATGCTAGCGTTAACAAATATAAAGGGCAGTTGTCATAATTACAAGCAGAATAATGAGGAGAGGGAGCAAGCCTGGGCGCGAGTGTGTTCCTGAGCCTGAAAAAACCGGAACGAAAAAAATAGTGCTCAGACAGTACTAAGTAACATGACGAGTAACACCACATGTAAAAGGGACAGTACTCATGGGAGGTTACAAAAGATAAAAAGGAGGGACTAGTGACCATATTAACCAATAAAAAGCAGCCCTTTATAAAGGACAGTAAAAGGAGCCAATTAGAAAGATAGGTGTTGCTTACTACTTATTTCCTGAATACAGCATGTCTCAAAGACTGCCCAGGTGAGACCTAAAATATGAGAACTAAAAGGGACTCTCATACTTTCAACCAGTAACAAACTGTAAGTGGTGCAATGATAACGAGGTGGCAATACAAGTGGAAGGATAGGGAGAGAAATGCAGTAACCCCCAACATAGTACATACTGTCTCCATTATTGGGCAACACATTTACAAATTGTGAAGCTACTGAAAGTCATCACCCATCTCACCCTGTATAACATGGGGTGCAACTAATAGAAAAAAGAAGTGGCATACCCCACCTCAATGAAATCATCCATTTTTATTGGTACTTGAACTGAATTAAACATTAGTTGTTCATGCAATAATTTATTAAGCACACCTGACAATGTATCTGTCTATAATTCTGCTGCATTAAATACTTATAGGACTCTGAACAAAATCATCACAACAAAATAAAAATATAACAAAGACAAAACCTTGACGTGTACGTGTTTATATGACCCTATTGGTCCATAGTTCACCATGAGGTAGTCCTATTATAAACGAGTCTTCTGGGGAACAAGCCCCTTGTTATTGCACTCCATATAGCAAGCTAAATACAGCCAAATCCGTTTATATCATTCGACTCTTCCAAACTAAAAGTCACCGCATTTCAGGAATTAAAATTGTAAGGCCTCATCAGGACAAAGGAAGACAAGAAAACACAAACCATGGCGAGCGTTAAAGGATCAGGTAGAGACGAAGAAAACCGTCATGTTCATAGGTAAAAACCGACCGCATTAGAATTAATCATTTTGTGAAGTGCGATCCGCTGAGGGGAGGTTTCTAAATTCTATTCTGTACTACCGAAACTCCACGGGTATAGATTGCTCCTTGGCATGCGTTGTGCCCCAGACACAAGCATATGGAACATAAATCATTGAAATCAGCCACCTTTGGAAATACAAAAATCACAAAATACTTTACTATAAGTTTCAGATCCACAATTATAATCTCTATAAGGCCCAAATAATACTGCCAATGGATACAGGATGCAGAAACCCATACAAAGAACTGAAGTTCCTACTCTGAAAATCAACAAACAAAAACGCAGAATTAGACGGTCATATAATACTAGCCAGACACTTAGCACCAGCAACACAGGCCCCAAGTCTTGTGAAGATTATGATATTAAAGGAACTATCTCCTAGTAAGGCACCTTCCACATCAAAGAGTCTGAGATCTTCCTTTCCCTAAGAAAGTTCCCAGTATGTGGAGACTTGAATACCAGGCAAAGGGCAGAACGGGCTCCAGACACAAGCACCTTCTGGAGGACAATGCACCCAATACATAAGCTCCACAAAACAAAGACCCCAAACAGCCAGTCATAGGAAGAAATTCTAACATCTTTGCAAAGCACTATGGTGCCCGATTCACAGAACTAACTTAAGACAAAATCCTAAACTTACTACTTTTGGTATTCACAGAAGGCATTTGGTAGTAGTAAAGTTAGGATTTAGTAAAGTTAGGATTTTGTCTTAAGTTTGACTTAATACAAACTTAAGACAAACTTAAGACAGACTTAAGACAGACTTAAGAAAGACTTAAGTGATGGGAGGAGCTACGCCAGCAACCAAGATGGCCGCATAAGCTCCCGGCTCCGCCGACCTCCGCCAGCGGCTCGTATATCCTGCTGTTAATCCTGAAATTGCACCAGACTCCCGGGTTCATGAAGTATTTCTGCTTCTAAAGGCGTAATCCCGAGGTTTTTATCTTATCGGACTCCGAAGATATGCTGTGTTCCCATTCTCGGCCTAACATCGTGTGGAAGCCGGGGCCTCGATTTCTTGACTATCCGGATTGGAGTTGATCACCAACGGCCGCTGGACCTGGACTGAGCCCGGTCCCCCCAAGTGTCTCTTAACCTGTTTGTTTTCAGACGGTGGCATTGTGAACGGTCTACACCGTGAACACAACAACATATCGCGCCGGCTGCCGTGTCTGGGGGTCCGACGCCCAGAGACCCTGCTGACCTCCGGGGGTTGACGGGCCGGGGCCCTCGCTATCGGCGTCGGTGTCGATCTTACGAGACGGGGAGCGCCCACTGTGATCACTGGCTTTGCGTGACCTGTTGCCCCGGAGAAGCCGGCCTCTGGGGTACGAATCCAGCTCTGCCTCTTCGTGAGAGGAGATGGGGCGGACGGAAGGTACGCCATCGCTGCAGGCCATCATGGCCGCCATTGAGGCGCTCCATTCACAGTTCACCGTTGTATTCCGGACACTGAGCGTGCGAGTGAACGGTATCATGGCACCGGTCTCTGACTTTCCGTTAAGTTCTCATCCACCTGCGATACCAGCGGTGCAATGTACACCTGAGCCCGAGGTCCCCGGGCATAACCCGGATTTACTGTGCTTTTACGATTCCCAATTCACAGTCAGCGAGCCCGTGTTTGTCGCTAGCGTTCCCTGCTTGTTCCTGCTGCCGCCTCATTCAGCTATGGACAGTTTTCTGTGCTGTTACAAATTCCTCAGCGACTGTTGGAAAGACTTGACATATCTGGACACTTTCCGTTGCTCGTTTTGTGGAACTCGTGAAATTTTCTAAAGTAAAGTCCACATTTGTAAAGCGCACAATCACCCGTAAGGGTCTCTAGGCGCTGGGGGCCGTCGGGAAGATTAAGCGAGCTATTGCCCAGAGTCACATGGTGCTGGGCTAACCTGCCGCCGGAGCCGGGGATCGAACCGTGGTCCCCAGATTCCAGTGTCAGTCGCCCTGGCCGCGGCGCCACACCTCTCCCATGCCGATCCTGCAACACCGAAGTGAACTTTGACGATCGTCTTGCATTTTCGATTGAGATGGTGGTTCGAGTGGACAAGACTTTCATGAAGTACCGTACTGGCCAGGGTTGATCTTGAGTTCGATAAAATAGCTTGATTTAATGCCGGGATTGTACCTGTAACGGGAAGGGAGTTGGGTGGTGCCTTGCTATACCCCCCGATTGGTTTGTGAAGTGCTTATGTCGGTTTGATTGTATCTCGGGGTGCTGGCTACTGGCGGGGGGTACGGGAGACCGGGGGTGTATTTGCTTTGCTTTTTACGATTCTCCTCCTCCATCTTTTCCCTTCCTTGGGGTTAGTTTAGAGGGCGACAGCAACCAAGATGGCCGCATAAGCTCCCGGCTCCGCCGACCTCCGCCAGCGGCTCGTATATCCTGCTGTTAATCCTGAAATTGCACCAGACTCCCGGGTTCATGAAGTATTTCTGCTTCTAAAGGCGTAATCCCGAGGTTTTTATCTTATCGGACTCCGAAGATATGCCGTGTTCCCATTCTCGCCCTAACATCGTGTGGAAGCCGGGGCCTCGATTTCTTGACTATCCGGATTGGAGTTGATCAACAACGGCCGCTGGACCTGGACTGAGCCCGGTCCCCCCAAGTGTCTCTTAACCTGTTTGTTTTCAGACGGTGGCATTGTGAACAGTCTACACCGTGAACACAACAACATATCGCGCCGGCTGCCGTGTCTGGGGGTCCGACGCCCGGAGACCCTGCTGACCTCCGGGGGTTGACGGGCCGGGGCCCTCGCTATCGGCGTCGATCTTACGAGACGGGGAGCGCCCACTGTGATCACTGGCTTTGCGTGACCTGTTGCCCCGGAGAAGCCGGCCTCCGGGGTACGAATCCAGCTCTGCCTCTTCGTGAGAGGAGATGGGGCGGACGGAAGGTACGCCATCGCTGCAGGCCGTCATGGCCGCCATTGAGGCGCTCCATTCACAGTTCACCGTTGTATTCCGGACACTGAGCGTGCGAGTGAACGGTATCATGGGACCGGTCTCTGACTTTCCGTTAAGTTCTCATCCACCTGCGATACCAGCGGTGCAATGTACACCTGAGCCCGAGGTCCCCGGGCATAACCCGGATTTACTGTGCTTTTACGATTCCCAATTCACAGTCAGCGAGCCCGTGTTTGTCGCTAGCGTTCCCTGCTTGCTCCTGCTGCCGCCTCATTCAGCTAAAGCACACAATCACCCGTAAGGGTCTCTAGGCGCTGGGGGCCGTCGGGAAGATTAAGCGAGCTATTGCCCAGAGTCACATGGTGCTGGGCTAACTTGCCGCCGGAGCCGGGGATTGAACCGTGGTCCCCAGATTCCAGCGTCAGTCGCCCTGGCCGCGGCGCCACACCTCTCCCATGCCGATCCTGCAACACCGAAGTGAACTTTGACGATCGTCTTGCATTTTCGATTGAGATGGTGGTTCGAGTGGACAAGACTTTCATGAAGTACCGTACTGGCCAGGGTTGATCTTGAGGGCTTGGGTTCGATAAAATAGCTTGATTTAATGCCGGGATTGTACCTGTAACGGGAAGGGAGTTGGGTGGTGCCTTGCTATACCCCCCCGATTGGTTTGTGAAGTGCTTATGTCGGTTTGATTGTATCTCGGGGTGCTGGCTTCTGGCGGGGGGTACGGGAGACCGGGGGTGTATTTGCTTTGCTTTTTACGATTCTCCTCCCCATCTTTTCCCTTCCTTGGGGTTAGTTTAGAGGGCGACAGGCACGCTGCTAGTGGGGTTAGGTCGTAGCCATCCGCAGGGGTGCAGGGTGGGGGGTTGAGGTTTTTATTTTTGTTTTTCCTTTATTTTGTTCTATGACCTGTCTATTTCCCTTTTTCCTTCTTCACAAGCAATGTGGCATGTTCTCCTGATCATTTAATTCTCATATCCGGGTGTCTAGTTTTGGAGTCTCATATTCTGTATTCTGGCTGGGCGGGATCCGATGATGTCTGCTCAAGGCTATCTGTACCGTATTGCTTTATCTCAGTTCCAATTTATATCGATGTCTTTCAGATGCCTATAACTATTGTGTATTCCTAGACTGATCTGCCCGTTCACTATTATGATATGTTCCATCAAATGATGCCCGATATGTGTATTTCTATTCTTGTGTTATAATTAATAAAAATATATATATAAAAAAAAAGAAAGACTTAAGTTAGGATGTTGTCTTAAGTCTGTCTTAAGTTTGTCTTAAGTCTGTCTTAAATTTGTCTTAAGTTTGTCTTAAGACAAAATCCTAACTTTACTACTACTAAATGCCTTCAGTGAATACCAAAAGTAGTAAGTTTAGGATTTTGTCTTAACTTAAATCTGTGAATCGGCCCCTATAACCTGTGCTTCTTTATTGCAGAGCAAGGCTCACTATGACATTTGAAGATGGGCCCTATTGAACAAGTTACTTACCTTTTGTAGTGCTTTTTCTGGTGGATACCGTATCTGCCTGTGGATTCCTTACCTTTTGAATGACCCCTGCCCCAGCATTCCGTGGAAATTTGTTTCCTAGCTCTCCCACGTCGACGAGGACGTCACAAAGACACGGCTCCGCTCGTGACTCCGTCTGACGTCATTGGAGCCACAAATAGACCTCGTCGGTGAGCTGACGTCAGTTCCACCCATTTTTTCCGTGCCTCTGAGGCAAACAGGTGGACCAACATCATAATTGAAGTATACACAGTAAACAATATAAACATAGATACACACAGTATAAAGATTCAAAAACAAACCAGGCATTTCCTATGAATAAAACAAGGCATTTGAAATACACAGGAAAACAGCCATGTTAAATAAATCATAAAATCTTTGGTATATGAAGGTGGACAATGGGGAGGTGGGTGGGTCAGTGAGGAATCCACAGGCAGATACTGTATCCACCAGAAAAAGCGCTACCGAAGGTTACTAACTTGTTCTTCTGATGGATGCATCTGCCCATGGATTCCCCACCTTTTTAATAGAATCCCACAGCAGTCCCACTTCCGGAGGAGGGTGTCTACCAACCTATACCAAAAAATCTGGAAGTACAGAGAGTGCAACCTCCTAACCTCAGAATCCAAGCAGTAATGCTTCGCAAAGGTATGGAGGGAGGCCCAAGTTGCTGCCTTACAGATATCAATAACAGGAACACCTCTAGACAGAGCAGAAGAAGAAGAAGATTTAGCTCTTGTGGAATGAGCTCTGATACCTTCAAGCAGTTCCTTCTTTGCCAAGCCCTAGCAGATCTTGATGCACAAGATGATCCACCTGGAAAGAGTCCGCTTGTGCACAGCCTTACCTTTCATTTGCCCAACGTAGTCCACAAAAAGTTGATCATTCAGCCTCAGATCCTTGGTTCTGTCCAAATAGAAACTGACAGCCCTCTTAGGATCCAAACAATGAAGTCTCTCCTCCTCCTTGGAAGGGTGGGGGGGAGGATAGAAGTTAGGTAAAGTAATGGATTTCCCAAGATGGAAAGGAGTAACCACCTTAGATAGGAAAGCAGCCCTGGTCCTGAGAACCATCTTTTCTGCATGAATGGTCAAAAACGGGGGTTTGGAACTAAGAGCCTGAAGCTCACTTACCCTCCTAGCCGAGGTAATAGCGATCAGAAAGAACGTTTTGAAAGAAAGAAGCCTCAACGGACAACTATGAAGAGGCTCAAAAGGAGAACCCACTAGAATTGTAAGAACAAGATTTAAATCCCACTGAGGCATAATGAAAGGAGTGGAAGCAAACCTATTAGTCAGGCCCTTTACAAACCTCATAACAATGGGGGACTTAAACAAAGACGGCTGGTCCGGCAAACATAGAAAAGCCAACAAAGCTGACAAATACCCCTTTACTGTAGACACAGCAGAGCCCTGCTGAGCCAAAGAAAGGGAAAACTCAAGCATGTTAGACAAACAGGCTTTCAAAGGATCAACAGACCTCTCTCCACACCATTTAACAAATGTAGACCACCTAGAGGAATAAACAGATTTGGCGGAGTGTCTCCTAGATGACAAAATAACATCCGCCACATCCAGTGGGAGAGAGAAAGAACTCAGGCTGCCCCGTTTAATCTCCAGGCATGAAGGTGCAATCTGTGGAGGTGGGGGTGTAGAACCCGCCCCGGCGACTGCAAGAGGAGGTCTGTCCTGAGAGGGAGACAGAGTGGAGGGTGCGATGAGAGGTGAAGTAGATCTGTGTACCACACCCTTCTTGGCCAATCCGGAGCGATCAATATGACTTGGGCCTGGCCTTGGCTAATCTTCCTCAGAACCCGAGGTATCAAGGGTATGGGGGGAAACGTGTAAAGGAGCTGCAAACTCCAATCCAACTGAAACGCGCCCCCCAAAGCTCTCTGCATCGGAAACTGGAGACTGCAGAACGACGAGCAGTGCACATTCTCGCGAGTGGCAAAGTGGTCCAACCGAAGAAATCCCCACATCTTGAAGACAAGATGGACTACCTCTGGATGAAGCCCCAACTCGTGATCGGCCGAGTAATGCAGACTGAGACTGTCCTCATGTATATTCAGCACACCAGCCAAATGATTTGCAAACACACACATCTGACAGCCCTGAGCCCAGGACCAGAGTCACAGAGCCTCTGCAGAGACGAAACAACCGCACACCTCCCTGTTTGTTGATGTACCACATCGCGCTAGTGTTGTCCGTCAGGACCTGAAGCGACTGACCATGAAGGGACAGAAGGAAGGCCTTTAGTGCCAAACGAATAGCCCACAATTCCAGAAGGTTGATGTGAAGCAACCTTTCATCTGGAGACCAAAGACATTTGACCTCCAGATCCCCCAGATGAGCACCCCAACCTAGAGTGGAGGCATCCGTGATCACTGTGGTCACCGATGGAGGAAGCTGAAAGGGTTACCCTTGAGATGAGTTGCCCTGAACACTCCACCAAGACAGATCCGCTGCAGCTGCTCTGAAGATCCTGACTGACTCTCTGAGATCTCCGTTGTGCTGATACCACTGCCTGCGGAGACACCACTGGAGCGCCCTCATGTGCCAGTGTGCATTGTTGACCAACAGGACAGGAAGCAAACAGACCGAGCAGGCGTAGGACCTTCAGGACCGGAACAACCACTCCATCGTGAAACAAGGGAATCATTTCCTGAATGGCAAAAATCCTCTGAGGAGGAGGAAATGCTTGACACACTGTAGTATCCAGTACTGCCCCTAAGAACAGGTTGCATTGTGATGGCACCAGGTGAGACATGGGACATTTATAAAGGAACCCAAAACGTATAACAGCTGCGCTGTTACCTGCAGATGATGAAGCACCATCTCCGGCGACTTTGCTTTGAGCAGCCAGTCGTCCAGGTAAGGGAAAACAGGAATTTCCGACTTTCTGAGATGAGCTGCCACCACGGCCATCACCTTTGTGAAGACTCGGGGTGCAGAAGTAAGTCCAAACGGGAGGACCGCAAACTGGTAGTGGTGGGACCCTACCGTGAAACTGAGATACTTCTGATGCAACTTCAGGATGGGAATGTGAAAATATGCATCCTGCAAATCGATCAACACCATCCAGTCTTCCTGCTGCAACGCCAGAAGAACCTGAGCTAGGGTCAACATCTTGAATTTCTCCTGTTTGAGGTAAAAATTGAAGACCCTGAGATCCAGAATAGGCCCTAACCTGCATTCCTTCTTGGGGATCAGAAAATACAGGGAGTAGCATCCTTGACCCCTTTCCTGCACCTCTATTGCACCTTTTGCAATAACAGAAGTACCTCCTGCTGAAGAAGCAACAAATGAGCCTCTGAACTCCCGCCCTGGCGAGGAGGGGAAGGAGGGGAAAACTCCCCAAAGGTCTGATGTTGTAGATTTCCAATCTTGTAGAAAATGGGACACCCGACCCCCTACAGGGCCAGTATGCTCTAAGAGGGGGGATCTAGGGCTGCTTTTCAGAGATACCAGTGGCATGGGCAGAAGAGGACCCCACAAATGACCTCCGTTCTTCCCTCTGTAAGACTTGTACTGGAGGTTTTGCTGCTGTAATTGAGGTTGATGATGGCCTCAAAAGGAAGACATCCCGCCAAAGCCACAATATATTTTAAAACAAAAACCTCCAGACTGAGTTTGGAGTCCTAAAGATTTAGCCATAGCCCTACTGTCCTTGAATCTTTGCAACGCAGAATTAGCCTTTTCCCCAAAAAGCCTTGACCCATCAAAGGGTAGATCCAGAAGCGTATTCTGAACATCAAGAGAGAAACCTGAAGCCAGGCATGCATTCTTGTAGCCACAGCAGAGCCCATCACTCTTGCCACTGAACCAGCAGTGTCCAGTCCAGACTGTATAACTTGACGTGCTGCTGCCTGAGTATCTGAATCAATCTCCGAAAAGATACCCGATCATTTTCAGGCAACTTGGGAATTAGCTGCTTTGCCGAGTCAATCAAAGCATGGATATATCTCCCCAACTAGCAGGTTGCATTAGTGGATTTCAAAGCCATACTCGAAGATGAGAAAACCTTTTTAGCAGACTGCTCTAGCTTCTTTGAATCCCTGTCATCAGGAGTCTGGGGAAAATAACCTGTTGACTGTTTCAAACAAGAAGCCTGCACCACCTAGCTTTCAGGCTAAGCATGACTCGAAAGAAATGCCGGATCATTTGGAGCAGGACTGTACCTTCTTGCTATGGATCTTGAAACTGCAGGTGCTGAGAGAGGCTTCCTCCACCCCTTCAAAATAGGCTCAGTTAAAGCCTCATTAAATTGCAAAAGAGGCTAAAACTACAGAGGAAGGAGAGTGTAAAACCTCAGTTAAAATATTCGGCCTAAAATCAGAATTGGGAAGCTGAAGATACCAAAGTTCAGCGGCCTTTCTAATTACCGCATGATAAGGCGCAGCTTCCTGCGAAGGTAATGATTTTGGAGATAAAAGTTCCCATTCTGGGGAAGTATCCAATCCACTTGCCTCCCGAAGGCCTTCAAACTCATCTTCCTCAATCTCGTCTTCCTCATCCTCATACTGCTGATATTCCTCTTTTTCAAGGAACCTTTAAGCCTCTCTCTAAGACCTTATCTTCAGGACAGGATTCGGCTTAGACAGAGCCACAAACGACGCCGATGGAACAGGCACCGGCGTCGAAGACACCGCTTACGACACTGGCAATGGCGCCGGCCAGGGTCGAGAAGAAGAGCGACCTCCTGAAGGAGCCGGAGACTGAGAGACCGGCATTGAGAAGCTCGGAGCCAGGAAATGCCAGGACGGCGCCATCGGCATAAAAGGCATGAATTGTGCCTCGGCATACACCCAAATTATAAGCTAGTGGACCCACGGGGCCCAAAGGTGCACCGGTAGGGTAGGTTGCCTTGGCAAACATGCCACACATCGCGTTAAGGAACTGCGATGGATCCGTACCAGGCCTAGGAAAGGATGGGAACGGAGCCGTATCCTGATCCTCATGAGGCCATGCAGACGCCGGTGAAGTTGGGCCTAAGACTGGAGTCGCTGGTACAGGCACAGTAGAAACTCTTGGCGCCGGCGAAGAGCTTGGCCCCGGAGTACCCTTCGGGGTTGACGAACAAGCCGGATAACCTGTCGGCATCGAAGAACATGCCGAAGTCGCTGGAGGAGAAGGAGATGGAGAAATGACATCTTTAATGCAATGTTTTGGAGCCGATGAGGGCGACCTTGAAGCCCTACTCTTCGACGAATGACGTCGAGAACCATGCCTCCTTTTCTCTTATGCTTTTTCGACTTCAAGGCATGCGAAGTCGACGACCTCGACTTCGATCTTTTCCGATCTCTTTCTCCTTGCCTTTGCTTTGAACATCTTGGCCTCACGCTCCTTCAAGGCCTTTGGGTTATTCTTCCGACAGCTGGTACAACTATCAATGTCATGGTCTGTAGATAGGCACCACAAACAGTTGTTGTAAGGGTCCGTGATTGACATATGACCCCGCATTCTCTACGAGGTTTAAACCCTGACTTCTTCAACACCATCGTACTGCCACTTCCAAAAGAAACAGTAGAAACAAAGTTACTATCAAGAAATCAATGGAGAGTCCCAGAAAAACGTTAACTGTTGACGGCGCAGAAAAAAGGGAACTGATGTCAGCACGCCAACGAGGTCTATTTGTGGTTCCGATTACATCAGACGGAGTCAAGAGTGGAGCCGTGTCTTTGTGACGTCCTCGTCGACGTGGAAAAGCTAGGAAAAAAGCTTCTGTGGAATGCTGGCGCAGGGGTCATTCAAAAGGTGAGGAATCCACAGGCAGATGTATCCATCAAAAATAGTAGACGCCTGATAGCACTTTAAATTACCAGCTCACAGCGGCAGCTCCTCCGTTATGGCAGAGGAGCGATGCCCCGCCTCCTGCCAGCACAGCAGGCCACACATTCCTAAAACGGTACTAAATACCATTTTATTATGTGTGGCAGGCTGGCACTGCTTTAGCGCGAGGGCAGGGGGTGGAGCTGATTAGTGCAACTGTACTTCCTTCAGCTTCCTGCCAGTGCGCATGAAAGATTGGCCAGATGTCTACTGGTGACCAATCTGTCATGCGCACTTCAAAGCCAGCAATTCTAGGGCTGAAAACCTAGCTGGAAGATTGCACTGCTAGCACCCAGCCTCAAAATGAGTGGTGGGTTAGCCTGCTCCAACGAATCCTGGAGCTGAGCTCCAGTATTGGTTGGATTCGGTTGGCACAAGGGAGGAAGTCCTTCCCTTTCTGCCCAAGTCTGAGGAGAGCGCCGGAACGAGAGACCGCGACCGGAGCCTGTGGCCAGCATTATACATATGGTGAGTTTTTTAAGCATCGCTTCTCACCATATTTTTATGTTGCTGGCCGCTCCTGTTAGCTCAGCAACAAATATTACAGAGGCCTTCACCCTTCTCACACAGACTTCTTTTTTGACTACAAACTATTCTACAGCTGAATAAAGCTGAAGTTTGCTGACAAAAATCCAGGATTGAAAACGCCAAACTAGCACAAACACCCAACCAAATTCAATCGTCAGATTCACTACTTAAACAATATAACCAGAAACCAGGAGCACACGACAAGGTCACAAATATCTGACCTAGAGAACGGATGTCATGCCATCACGGACTACACGTTACATTGAGGCAAACATAAGAAATCTCAAAGTTTCTGGTTTGACTCAAGCAAAACTATTGACACAAACTACAGAAGCCATCGACCCAAACACCCACAAGCCAGGTAACTAGGCCTTAAGTGCTGAATAGCAAGGATGCCTCAAAATGTTCAAAGGAGCAAAATAATAATCAATGATGGTGTCGCATGGAAGCAGTCTTTGTCAACCCTTTACAAGACCAGGAAAAAAGAGATCATCTGCCAGAACACCCACCAGTTACAATTAAGTTGCAGAAGCAGCTAAAACATAACATTATCCAAGGCACCTAGACATTTTACAATACATAACACAATCAGCAATGTCAATGCTATTCTAGGTGCTACCATTCTCAATTTATTTTCGCAAAGCAACAATGGAGGTCTTTATAACTCCTTTGAACGAAAATGGCAATGCCTGAAAGCCACTGACTAAAGAGAACCCAGCGTAAGCAACAACTTGGTAAAACTGTGCTATGCTGACCTTAACAAGTCAATCCATATGTAAACCAAAACAAAGATCTTGCGCAGGGGCAAAACATTCAATTTTCAAGAATCATTCAATAATCAGAGGATTTTCACTCCAAAATCCACCATCATACATTAACATGTAGCAGTTAACGATTCTGTCCCACTCTGTTTGAGAAAGATATTCCGCTAGTATATACTCTCCAGACACCTTACTTCTGGCTCCACTAAATCAATGGCTAGGCCCAAAATTAGGAAAATATTCTTGAGCGGCAGAAGCCTTTCAGATGCCACCATTAAATTGTGGAATACGCTACCCTTGCTAATCAAAGAACAAACCACCCTTCTGCAGCTTAAGAAACAATTTAAAATATGTCTCTTTTTACCCGACCTGCTTGTTTAGTTCCACCTCTTCATTTTCATGCAGACCTGTTATTTATCTTCATTATTTGCGGACGTCAGCGCCAAGACACCCTTGGGTAATCAAATGCTTTACAAATAAGGCATTACTGAAGGTAAGTACTTTTCCATCTGATAGCGACATCTAGCCGCAGATTCCTTACCTTAGAATTGGATACCAAAGCAACTGCATCCCTGGCGGTGGGTCTGCGAACAGCCCTTACCAAATAATCTGAATATGGAACTAACAGGTCTACAAAAAACACAAAGAACCAGTGAAATAAGAAATTAGGTGTGAATAAAAATACATCTCACCATAAGAACCGTGGAAGAACCACAGATAACGGTAAAACTAGCCACGGAATGGCGTGGGTAAGCAGATCCCATGGCAATGGAAAACAATGTGTCAAAATACACCAACAAATCTGATCCCACATTACTAGTGCCAAGGTGGAAATTGGAACCATAAGTAACTGAAGCCCGTAAAAAAGTTAGGGAAGTAGGAGGTGTGCTTTCACTACAAACACACTAGGACTAAATAAAAAACAGTTCCATCCTGGAAAACTCCAGGCAGTGGACCCCCGCTAGAAAGACCCAACAGGAAGGACCCAGAGCAAGGTGGAGAAGAAAAGCAATGAATGTAGAAATAGCTCAAAAAGGTGACATGGAGGTCGTGTTACCCAATATAAATATAGACATATAAGTATAGAGAAACAGATATCTATACTAATATAATAAAGAGAGAGCCCAAACCTTTGAGGCGGGTAATCTCAGGAACCACAGCACCAATCACAACACCCAATACAGCGTTGGAAAGGGCAGTTGCAGCAGAAGGACATAGGCTATGCAGACGCCCACCAAATACATTTAAAAGGTAAAAGAACCGTGCCAGCAAAGTAGTCCCTTGTGGGCGTGTCTGCGTTGTGCTGTGGGCGTGTGCTGGGGGCGTGACAAACGCTGGGGGCGTGTGGTACGTTCCGCCCTTCATGCCATGTCTCATATCGTGTGCTGTGGGCGTGTGCTGGGGCGTGGGCGTGTGCGGGGCGCGGGATTACGGAAAAAAAAGCGAGTGTTGTGCCCAATATTTCATTGGTTTTTCTTCCCAGGTTCTGTACATTCCAGCTCCGGGTGTCCACCCTGCTCCCTTTAAATACACCTGCACCCCATAATCATAACCCACCCTTACTCCTTAAAATACCCCAACACCCTTAAACACTAACCCATCTTAACCCTATAAATATACCCTGTACCCCAAAACCCAAACCCTAAAAATACCCCTTTACCCCAAAACCCAAACCTAGCCCTGAACCCTATAAATACCCCTGTACCCCAAAACCCAAACCTACCCCTGAACCCTAAAAATACCCCTGTACCCCAAAACCCAAACCTAGCCCTGAAACCTAAAAATACCCCTGTACCCCAAAACCCAAACCTACCCCTGAACCCTAAAATACCCCTGTACCCCAAAACCCAAACCTAGCCCTGAACCCTTAAAATACCCCTGTACCCCAAAACCCAAACCTACCCCATAACCCTAAAAATACCCCTATACCCCAAAACCCAAACCTAGCCCTGAACCCTAAAAATACCCCTGTACTCCAAAACCCATACCTATCCCTAAACCCTAAAACTACCCCTGTACCCCATAACCCAAAACTATATCTGAACCCTTAAAATACCCAAACACCCCAAAACATATACCTCAGTACCCCAAAACCTATACCCCTATACCCATACTTACCTTATCCAAACATTTTTTTAAAAACATGCTTTTACCATTCATGCATTTACAACAAATTTCGTTGTAAATGTATACGTGGTAAAGCATATAAAATGTAAGGCCATGCGTTATAATGGCAATGCGGAATCATGGTACTTTCGTAATGAAAGTATGCGGAGTGATGATATGCGGTAAGAAAGTTGCGGAATAATGGGTGTTTACCCTCCCTCGTTAAGTACATTGGTGGCACGGCGGCCCACATCTCCAGCAACATACTCATATTTTTTCAACACCGATTTGAAAAATGCACAGGTCTCTCTCATTGATGGCCAGCACCGACATACACTTTTAGACACACCTCCAGCCACAAGTTCTAGAATTGAGAACTTTAGAGCTGGGGAGCTACGTTCGAATCTCGGCATCAGCTCAACATCCTGTGATTCCAGGCAAATCGCGTTGGCTCCCCGTGCCTACAACAAATGAATGTGTTCTTCTGTAATGTAAATTGTGCTCATGCCATGTTGTCGAGTTCGCGCTATATAATATTGCAAGGAAAAATAAAGTAGGGAAACTCGAGTTCACACACTACTGAACGCGCACTCTTATGTGCATCAGCAGTGCACTGTGAATCGGAGCGTTTCACAGGCCTGTCACAGATAAGAAATGCTATCAAAACGAAATCCTACAAAACAATATACTACTGGCCGGCAGCAATTCATACCCGGACAACGTCAGGACGGGCTGCTAGTATATATATAAACCCTTGTCTAAGACATACTCATGTCAATACAACATTGCCAACCCGATAGATATCTAAAAATCTAGGCACAGACACACTATATATATACATATACAAAGATACATAAATATATATATATATACACATCCATAGATAATACAATGATATATAAATATCCACAAAAGGAAGAAAGCCTCACCACGCTGACGTTCATGAACATAAGTAATATGAAGCTGAGCAATTAGCAACATAGTACAAAGAAATAAAGGCAAAGATAGAGAGGGGGAATCATACCCCTCGACAAAAGAAAAACAGGCGAAGCAGTTATGCTAGCAGATTAAAAGCCTGAAAAAGGGACTGGTAAAAAGCATCAGGAAAGGGAACCTTCCCATAAAGAATATAAAGGTGAACTGGACCTAAAACATCCAAGGTGAGAAGGCCAAGACTGTCGAAACAGTGACGGCAATCCGTCAACGCAGGAACCAAAGAAAAAGTCGAATAAACATAGTCCAGAAGGGATATGTAGCAACATAAATCATAAGGTACAACAATTGAGAACAACAATAAAAAAGCCAATCAGGAGAGGCAAATTAAATAAACACAATATATATTCATAGGAGGAACAGCAGTTCCAGAAAAAGCAGGATTCAGAAAATTGAAGGAACGAGAAGGGTAACTAACAATTGTAAGCCTTGAGTGAAAGAAAACACAACTGCCAGGACAGTCCTGTGCATGATATGCCCAAGACAGCATGTCTAAGAATTGATGCAACTGCAGTAAAAAGACGAGAAAATCATCTGATGAAGAAAGGGACTCCAAAAGTGACCCCCCTTGGCAATGATAGAATCCTGAAGGCAAGGCTATACGAAATCATTTAACACAATCAAACATAACCGTTTATGAAAGAACACCAAAGACGGCCCATTAGTAGAACACCAAGAATCCATAGGCAGATGGATGAAGTCATAAACCTACAGAAGGAGCAAGGCAAAAGAAGAGAAATGTAAACATTTTGATACCATACAAAAAGAGGCAGGAAGTTAAATATGAGGCATATATGCAACAATAGTACTTAGTACCTGACAGAAACAGTGAGAGTACATGAGGCTGGTCATGAAAGAAAGAGAGATAGAGAATTTGAATCTCTCATGCAGGACCACAGGGACAGCAAATGTGGAATAGACCACAACAAAAAGATCAGAAGGATGAACCTGCACCCCATACGTATTCAGAAATGCACCAGGGTAAAGAAAGGCGCGAAAGGTTGCCAAAAGAAAAGGGGGACACAAAAGAGAAAGATGTCATTACGGAAACCCCTGGTCAGGCCCAGAACGTGGATTACCAAGTAGGGACCATATGAGACGTTCCACTGCTCCAGTGGAAACTCCTTTAACATAAAGGGTGCTCCCCAAGAAAATCAGGAAGACTAGCGATGCCTCATAAGAGGTATCCCAACAAACTGTACACACCCTTCCTCAAAGGGAAAACAAGCCACAGGATCCCTTAAGGGACAGCAAATTATAAATAAGAACGGCAACATGCCTCCCACAAATGCCTCAAAGAGCAGGTAACACAAGTAATCAATCTTTGGTCAAGAAAGAAATAACACAGAAAAAAGATCTCTTGGGGAAGAAACCCTTCAGCAGGGATAACAGAAAAAAAAGTTTCAATAGGTAGTAGACTACCAAGGGCCACAACAGTGTAAATACAAAAAAGAATAGGACCTGCAGCAGCACGAACACCACTCCGGGTGACGTGCTATACGGATCACACCACATAGGGCACTCTAAATAGTGTACAAAATGTAGGTGAGAACCAGTGAAACCACTTAGAATAACATGCTGAGTGAACAACCCAGCTATAGAACAACAATGTACGTTAAGAGAAGAGAAACCAGCAAAGGGCCTGAACCACCTCGACTGTCTCAAAACTGACTCAAAGCAGCATCTGCATGGGAGCAAAATACATTGAAGCCATCAAAAGGCATGTCTATTGAAGTGGATTGGACTGCCTTCGAAAACCTTGTGGTACGAAGCGAAGCCCACTGGCACAACGCCACAGAAGAAGCCATGGTCTGGCAACCGAATCGGTGGTATCCATCCCACACCGAATAATTAATCTAGCAGCCTGCTGCCCATCCAAGATCAAATGGGCCAGATCATCTGGATCAGCATTCAGGAGCAAAGGCAACATCTGTGCCAATGAATCCCATAAGGCTTGAGAAAAACGTCCGAGGACACAAGATGTGTTAATGGAACGTAAAGCTGCACTGGTGGAAGAGAAAATATGCTTTTCACAAGAGTCCTGCATCCAAGAATCTCCATCAACTGGAGTATGAGGAAGACAATCCAAATCATGGGAAGCCGTAGTGGCCTGAACCATAAAACTGCGGTGTGTCGGTAAGTGGAGGAGACAAGCTGGGTCAGTGGGGGCAGGGCGGTGCTTATGGGCAATCAAATGGTCCATAGGAGCCCCAAAATCAGATCTAGCCCAGGTCCTCACTAAAATAACATGCAGCGCCTCACAAAAGGGTAACACTGGTTCAACACCTGACTGACCCAGGGGAAGAACCTCTATGAGTGGGTCAGTATCTTAGCCACTGAAGGAAGAGACAAATCCAAGACCACAGCCACACTTGCCAACTTGTCGGCCAACAAAAAGCTGTCCTCCGTAGCTAGGCCCGGAGGAAAAGGAGGCCAAAAGCAGGGAAAGATTCTAGCCCACTTGCTTCACCTAGTTCAGTTAACCAACTGTCTATAATAGGAGGATCTGTAGGCACTGGCCGTACCAAACCAACCCCTTCCAAATAATGTTCATGTGATGGTTCCCCACAAATATGATGCATTGGCACTGCACCCGAAGTCAATCCACAACAAAATAGGACCGCACTGACGACTATAGAAGACTTTGGAAGGGTGTCAGACCGGGCCAACACTGTCGGAGTGAGCTCCATAGGCTTATGTATCGGCATTGAGCCGAAGTCAATCCGCACCGCAGGTGTGAACCCGGAAGGGCTTTGCACCGGCATCAATGAAGACACAGGCCTAACTGCAGCCCAGGACAAATTCGCCGGCGGGGGCACAGCCTAGGCATCCAACACCTCCTTAGAGATCGAAGGTGCTCTAAGGGAAGGTGAAGACCCAAAAATGGCATTCAAAGCTTGATAGTATTCTCTCATTTGGGTCAAGTTGTCCTGGATCCTGGAAAGGCAGGGACGTGCAGAAGAGACTCTTGCACGGGGTTCTCAGCCTGAGAGTGTGAGGAGCCATGGGGAACCACTGAGTGAGGCAATGAAGTCGGGGGACATCATGACTTTGACTACTTGTAATGAGACTTACAGTGGTACGTCGACTGGGATTGACATCCATGGTAACAGTTCCTGTATTGGCTCCACAAATGAACCTTAGAGCGAGGAGACCGCGACTGAGGAGACTTGGAGGACTGTGATAACCACACTATCAGGAGCTTCTTCCTTAGTTGCCGCAGTGACTTTGGCTTCAGCTGTTGACAGATGTCGCACTCCTTGGGATTTGTGGTGCTTGCCCAAGCACCACATAGAGACAGAATAAGGTTCTGTGGTTGACATCTGTCAAACACAAGACCCACAAGGTTTAAAGACAGAAGGGATAAAGAAAAGCACCCTGTTCCAATTGGAAAAAGTCGTGGTTTGCCCCCCCAAAAAATGGCCATGGGAACCAATTCTCCAGATCCGCAATGTAGCACGGTAAAGAATAAACTGACATCAGCCCATCAAGGATGGGCTTATATGGACTCCGTCGACATCACATCTGGTGGGCGACGTCGTAACGGAGTCGTACGGCACCTTCAATCGACCCACAGAGGTTCAGCTGGATCCAGTCTGGCACCTGGGAAGAATTCTAAGGTAAGTAATCTGCGGCTAGATGTCTCTATTAGATAACCCATTCACAAACGGGAAGGGTCCCCAAAGGACCCCTTTTATTTTGTTAATGTGGGCACCAACACTTTTTAAGAGCTCTTAAAAAATTCTCCTAAAAATGAAAAGGAAACTTTTCATTTTTCTATTTTAACTGCATCCTGTTTCCCTTTAAGGAACACAAGCTGCATTTCAGAAAAAAAATGCTTTATTTAAAAAGCAATCACAGACATGGTGGTCTGCTCACCCCAGCAGGCCACCATCTTTGTGATTACAGGTCATTCCCAATGGGTCACAAATTGCAACCTACCTCATGAATATTAATGAGGTAGATCATTTGTGACCTCATTGAGAATTGCTGAATGTGTCTGAGACACAATAGTACATTTCATTTTGCGACTGGCTCATTGTGAGTCGCAAAAATGAAATTGTCGTACATCTAGCCTTAAGTTTCTTTAAACAAGAGCAAGACAGGGATGCTCACTCTGGCAGGCAATTTAAAATACTCACAATTTAGAGGGAATAAAACACTGCTTTAAACAGATGATCTGGACTTTCAGACCCATGCCCTACAACAGAGCCATTGCATACTGAAAAAAGATACTGTCCCCTATGGAGCATAAAAATAAATAAATGCAATTATGATTGTATAGGAAATATCTACATTGATAACCAGACAACTTAATATAAACATAGAAAGTACACAGTGTTAGACCTGTGAGTCTTAGGGTGGTCTTAACCCCAAACGTTTTGCCTGGCTCCTCCATTTTTGCTGATCTAATTTATGTTGGCCTTTTCACTTCATGCACTTTACTACTGCTAACCAGTGGTAAAGTGCATGTGCTCACTCCCTAAAACATGATAACATTGGCTTAGACACAATTTGAACAAATATTTACTTATAAGACCCTAGTAAAGTGGTACCACATGTACTCCGAACCTATAAAATAAATGCGACCAGTAGGCATGCACCACTAATTTTGCCACCCACTTACGTATAGCCAGTCAAGCATGTCTCAGGTCTGCCATGGCAGCCTGTGTGTGAAATTTAGGTTGCCATTGCGAACTGACAAAATAAACCTTTAGTCAGGCCTATAAACCTTCCTTTTAAAGGGAAGGGGACGCCCTACACAGCACATTGGGCAGGGAGCAGTGTATTTAAAAAGTTGGACATGCAGTTTTAACTGTTACATGTCCTGGTAGTGAAAAAGTCTTAAATTTGTTTAGCACTACTGCAAGGCCTTCCTGTCCCATTGGGTTACCTCATTACATTTAATAAGTGATAACTTTTAACTCGGAGCAGTTAGGCATGTCGAGTTTGGTATCACCCTCTGTAATGATAAAGTGGACTTTTAAGTGACAAAACTGAAAATGTCACTTTTAGAAATGCCACCATGCCACCTCAGTTTGGACCCATCCATACGCAAATAAGTCTTTATGGGAACTGTCCAACCCAAACTGCCAGCCAGGGCCTCCCTAAACCAGAACACAAGTAACCCATGGCTGCTTTTACCCTTGCTAATGGCTCTTCAGCCGGGTATAGCTTGGCACAGTGAGCCTGGGGCCGGGATCTGGGCATACCCGAACGCTTTGGGCATCAAATGCAAAAACAACAAGGTGATGGATTGAGTGCTTGAATTGATCTCAGCCACTGGCAATCGCTAGGGGCCGCATCCCAATCTATTGTTATTCGCCCACCATGCCACCTCAGTTTGGAACGAGCCATATGCAAATAAGTCTTCACCCAGTTCCTCATGGGAACAGTCCAGTCTGAATTGCCAGATCAGGTCCTGTCTGAACCAGAACACAAGCAACCCAGACCCGTTTTTGCCCTTGCCATGGGCTCTTTAGCCAGGCATGGCTTTGTTCCAGTGGCACAGCAAACCCAACCCAAACCTAGACATACATGACGCACTTAGGAAGTCAGATGCAATAACAACAAAATGGTTCCAGATCTCTGTACTGGGGGTGAGGGTTTCACGGTTTTCAGCATTCAGTCCATCATTTGTTCTTTTTGCACTTTTAGAAAGTTTGCATTTTCTTGTCCCAATCCTTTGGTGCCTGCAGCCTGTATCCCGGTTACATGACTAGGTGTAGCTGGCAGTTGGACTTTGTGTATTGCTCCCAGACAGTGAGACAAAGGGGGGTTGGTGTTGGCACGATTGGCCATCTCTAGCTTGATAAGGTACAGGAGCTGTCACCTACCACATCTGTACATCACCAATGCTCTGCCTCAGCACACTCAGAAAGAGCTTTACACTAGTCTTTTGTGCCCCAAAACAAGCTGGGGCCAGTGCATGGATACAAGAAATTCCAAACACATCTGGTGTCGAAACCCACCGAACCATGTCCTACTTCCAAGCCGGCACCTGGTATACATAGTGAACCCTCAGACACAACTTTTTAATATACTTCTGGACCTGTGGAAGACTCGGAAGGACTGCTGTTCTGCCCTGCTGCAAGAGGACTGCTACTCTGCTGGCCTGCTGCCTGAGCGAAAAGGACTGGTCCCAGAACTACCAGAGTGACTCCAAGGACAATTTGGCTGTCTTCCTGATCAGAGCCTCGGGGACGGAAGAGGCTCTAACCACACTTTTACCCAGCACCTGGACTCTGTTAAGTGTTTTGCCTCCCAAGTATTGCCACCCCCATCTTGGATCCTTGGAAGTGACCCTGACTGTGCTCTGCTAGCCCAGCTGTGGTCCAAGCAGAAGCAGTGCCTTGAGACCCTCATGGGTGAGTAGCGCGCTATATAAACCGCCTGATTGATTGATTGATTGAACTCAGCAAGCTGCATCGCACTGGAACTGCCACTAAGCAACGCATTCCCGACGCAGGACCTCACAGCTCCTCAGAACCACCACTGTGCGATGCATCTCCGACACATGACCTTTCATTGCAGCCACTCGAAATCACTGCTGCGCAGTGCATCTTCGATGCAGGCCCTCGCATGGCAGCCCCAAATCACTGCTCTGCGACGCATCCTCGACACAGGTTCTTGAAATGCCCTGCAACCCAGATTTAAGGTACTTTTTTCAGCGGACCTGACATGGTCCTTCCAGCCGGCCCGTGCTCCATCGCGGTCGGCCTGAACTTGGTACTTTGTCCCAGTCTGGCGTGATAAGATAATCTACATTTGGTGCTTTCTGCTTCTAAGTTTCTAAGCACTACTTTTACCTTAATCTTTAAAATTACATTATCTGCAGTGCCAATGATTGGATTTTGGTCGTTTTGGTGTCAAATGATTTATAAAAAGTTATACTATATGTCTAAAGTGTAGGCTCTTTCTTGTGTTTTGATTTCACTTTATTACTGTTTGAATTACTACATTAATACAACAAAGTTTCATGGGGTACCAGGACCTGAGTTTATTCCACCTGTAAATTGTGGAACAAACTTCTCCTGGAACTTAAACTCCAGCAGAACTTTTCTAGTTTTATAAAACACCCTTAAAACTTGGCTTTTTTCGGCCTTTCTTTAGTATGATCTCTGTTTCTGTGCTTCTACCTGCTTGGGGTTTGCTTGTGTTTCATCCTGACAGGAATTGTGATTGCTGCTTGAGTAGGGTTTCACACCCGACATCCAGTGACCCAATTTCTCACACAGTATGTTGCCAAAAATAAATACCTGCAATTAACATTCAAAGCCTTGGAAAATTCACCAAAGATATAAAATTACTTCAAGCAACGGCTACACAAGTATTCTATGCCAAACATAAACTCGAATATCTTAATACCATCGTGAAGGTATCGAAGAAGCTGTTTGAAGGATTTGTTAAACCAATACTGTTTTACAGTAGACACACCTTGGGACGATTTACTTCTAACACTGCACCAAAGGGAATGTTAGCACAATGAATACATGCACATGCTGTTCTACAAGCAAGTACTGAAGATCTACAGGAATGTCCCAGCGATAGCTGTGGAGCCGAAATGAGACAGCATCTACTCAAAATAGAAAATCAGCAAGATTCCAAGTATTCCTCAAGAAAAGGAATAAAAAAATCTCACCAGAGTAAAGAAACTAAGGTCTATCATCCACAGGTATAGAAAGAAAATCACACACAAGAGGTTGAGCCCACAACTTGGGCTCAAGAGAAACTTAGAGAAGCCCGTCCAAATCTGGTGTCAAATACATTTGGAAAACCCAAACATCACAACAAAGCAATGTGAACTACACCTTAGAAGAATATCTATCTGCAATGAACATCAAACACATGCAAATAATGACCAGCAGGGTCAACATCACAGATTGGTTACTGAAAGAGGACGGCACAGGCAGACGTGACATGCAAATAAATACTCAATCTGTTAAGAATGTGATCAGGGCTTGTAAAACAGGAGATTCACAACTTCATATATCAGGAACCTGGACCTTAGGCAATTTATCTGCAGAATAACTAATTTCATAAAACTGGAGACAAAAGAAAGACCCGGTGGGAGGAAACCCTAAAGTCACACAATTGACAGAAGATTACTTGACAGCGTGTGACATATAAAATTGTTGTAAACACCTGTGTATCTGTGAAGCTATGGCAGGACATGTAAATCAAGAGCCATTACCCCCAAAAATTACTGTATTGCACTTTATTGTATGTGCAAGCGATACCACTTTAAGCCACGAAATAAGGATAAAGATTGTGTCTA
This sequence comes from Lissotriton helveticus, assembly GCF_964261635.1. Taxonomy (NCBI): domain Eukaryota; kingdom Metazoa; phylum Chordata; class Amphibia; order Caudata; family Salamandridae; genus Lissotriton; species Lissotriton helveticus. Next base: position 1,620,066,684 of record NC_136068.1, on the reverse strand, counting down.
TCTTTCTGTAGCTACTCATACCTGTGGAGGATGTGCGGAGAGGACATATTTAGCGAGGAGATATTGGTTTTGCGTAGCATTGGAAACATAGTGCAGGGAAGCAGAACATGATGAGGAAACCACTGTAGCTAGTCTGCAGATGAAGGATTTCAGAGGAAAGGATGTGCAATACGGTAGGCATTGAACTGAAAGCTCATACACAAGCATGAAAAAGCGCATTGCATGTGTGATTCTTGCAAATGAGGAAATGGCCTCGCAAAAATGACATCTCACTTCTGCCATGAAGTCTTCCTAAGTTTGGCTTCCATGAAGTTCCCTATTTTGGAGGACTTTGTTGAAAGCATGAAGAGTTGCATTTCAATATTATTTAAGCTAACATTTCAAGTAATGGTTAGCTGGTGGGCTTGACTGCCTTTGGGGTCCACCACCACCCATCCGCAACCAAGTGCAATCAAACATTCAAGCAACAAAAAAAAAGCTAGGTATTTGTTATTTGCACAGTTCTACATTTTGAAATGCCGTCAAATCAAACGTGAAGGCCAAAAGCACCACAAGTGCTTAAAGAAACTCATTAAAAACAGGCTGTCATTTAAGAGAGGACATTAAGGGTAATGACTGAGGAATGACAGAATGGACATCATACCTCACACATGGTACCTGCAAGACAATCCCTTCCAGTGAAATTACTAACCAGATGCATCGTCTTAACTAGCATGCCAGGGGCTCTATTAGCTAATGTATACATGGACCTTCAAATTTGATCCTGTCTTCAAATCTTCCAGTCTAATGCCATAGTACAGCACAATTCATGTGAACCTGTGCTCTGGACCAGCAAGATCAAAGTCTGATGATGAAATTAAATCCTGGTCTCCAACAATTAGTGCCTGTATCGTTTACCTGCAATCACTGCAACAATTAGGTCCCGTGAGACCCTTTGCTCTCCCACTCGACGTACTGCTGCAGTGTTCAAATTGTGAAGTGCTTTGCAAGGTCTTATTTGACTTTTTACAGTTTCTTACACATGGTGTGCTTCCTGGAGCTTTGTTAGACTGAATAGTGAATACATGCACTTGGATCTGCCTCTAAACTGAAGATGAGAAAACCTTTCTTTACTTTAAAGTGACTGGCGTTTGTTCCACAGGGGTACTAAGTAATGCTAGCAGAACACCAGAAACATTACAAGCATAAGGAGGAATGGTGAAACACTTCACTGAATATGGCAGTATATGTTAGAGTTTGCCCACTTGATTATGTGTTAGAGTTTGCTTACTTGATTAAATTCTTTATTTGATTTCTAGGCTAGTGACTATTGCATCAATCAGCATGTATGCAGTACAATCTGCCCTGACTTGCATCATGCTGCACGTTCATAATTAATGCTTACTACTCTGTATACTCTGCTGGACGGACAAAAGAACAGTGGAGGGACTGAAACCTGCAGCTGGGAGAAGAGAGGCTCAATAGGAAAAGCAGTATCACCCCACGGAAGGAGGCCCATGTAAAACTTGAGAATTTACTGAGAGTAGTCTGAGGAAGGATTCCCATATGGCAGCCTAATGACCACAACTTTCTTCCTGTTTCCCTTGGTGGCTTCTCCTTGGCTGATTCTCAGGGGGATACTCTAGTTGGATGGCTGGTGGATCCTGGGTAGGAAGTGGGATTATTTTAGCAAGGTGGATTAGACCGCTCTAAGGATTAATTTTGTGGAGTTCTGATGTTGTCACAGGCACAATGAGGCCTGGCGCCAAGCTCAAAGAACACCAAAACCCATAAGTTGCTGTGGGGAAACGTGGACAATAATACCTCAACCAAGTCAGGCTTGGGAAGACTTACTAGATTGAAGACAAGAGATAGAGTCATCCATTGTTTGTCAAACTGGTGTCAGCAGAGCTGTCCTTGATTCAGAAGACCCAAAACTAGAAGAACATATAGAAAGTATCAGATAACTAGTGGCATGATCAAATTAGGTCAATAGCTTGTTCACTTGAGTGGCGTTTGGTAACAAATGCTGCCACGGAAACATAAAGTCTCAAACTGCAAAGGAGGAAGAAGAAAGGCACAACATGTTGTGGTTCTACCTTCTTAAATGCCTGTCACTTCCTGCCTATTCATACATTGCCTGGTTGGAATAAGTGGTCTCAAGGATCAACAATTCACAGGAACCATATACGGTGATGATGGCACACCCAAGAGGAGCAGTAAAGTGGAACCCTATAAAGGAGCAGATGATACGGCTGCCCTGAAGTAATTAATGGAATGACAGATTAACAATAGAAAAAAGTTTATTAGTGGTGATGCCTTGTTTCACCTATTCAGGGCTACTGTCAACATTCCAGATTCTGAAAATAAACATAAATGGTAACAAGTATGAAACAGCCTTCTTGAATACTGAACCCATAATTCAACAAGCGTCAAAGTTATTTAGAGCCAACGTTGTATGTATGGGAAAGAGGCATTTTGTCAATAATCCCAATTACATGTAAGGAGACTAATACTCAGAGCATCTCCTGTACAACCAACTAAATCAGTACAATCAGAATGTATTTAATTAAAGAAAAATAAAATCAACATCACAAAAACCGTAATTACCAGTATTACAACTAGTAATTGTTGAACAATCTTACTAATATAACACCTTGTATCAGGACACCAGGTGAATTCAATTATGATAGCCTAATGACAGAGACACACACAGTCCACTCCAACACATCTTCACACACGTAACACCAGGACACCATGTGACTCAAGCACGGATAGCCATACTGTTAATCTCCATGATAAAGAGCTCTCTTCAAAATTATATGCCAGACAATAACAGTGTGTTTCTCAACCAAAGAAGTCCTTCCAGCACATCTCCAATATCTTTTCAATCGTACACATCAGGCAAGGATAGTGTATGACAAGTACCAAAGCCATCTAGCACATCTCCATGATCAGGACTTTTTCCTCAATTCTCCCTTGTCAGACCAGGAGCACTCATTTCTCAGCCAATGCTGACCACTAAGCACATCTCCTGGACTTGGAGCAAACTCCCAAATAACATGTCACTTAGAATGAGAGTATGAGAATCAACCACAGAAAAATACCTTTGTGTATGAGGTCCTAGCCCATGAACAATGGTTGTAAATTGGCACCTGTATTCTGCACAATATAAGTGTGCTAATGAAATAATCATTATATTTGTAAGCATATGAGGGTTGTGATGTTTGTATATTGTGGCTTTGTGATGGTTGTTCAAGAAGGCTATGTGCATAATATTCATGTGGAGATGAGTTGTATGTATGTGGGTTGTGTGAGGTTTGTATGCAACTGATGGAAGTATGATGTATGTCTGTATACAAGGTCTATACACTCTGGGACATATTTACAAACTGCATTTTGTAGTAACAATAAGAGTACCACAGTAGTTCTAATCACGTACTACTAAATGCTATACACAAACCTACATGTGGAAACTTCTGACTCCACCTTTCCTATTTCTTTTATGGTGGCGGAGATCTCTGCACACTTAGTATATACGTTTCAGTAGTACGTGTGGGAAGAAGAAGGTGGCGTGGCTAGAAAATAGTGAACACTTATTCCTAAATGGGAGTGATTTTGAGAAATGTGAGGCGGGGTTTAGGGAGAGACAAGCTGATACAAACGAACATCCACAAAAGAGTAAGACCATTCATATTCACAAACTACACTTCTAATGTTAAAATACTGCCTATCTCGTTTTTCACAAACTAAAGGCTGTCTGTTCCCTTAGCATATATAGAATGGGAGTTCATTTATAACATCTCATAAATATAACTTCCCATTGGGACAACCTAGGAAGGTAAAGTTTAGTATGCCTGAACTCAGAATATAAAGATGTATCGTTTAGTGAGGATGATTTTTACATTCTGTGTTTGAAAATATTACTTTTTAGAAAGTAAGTATTTTCTTGCTTAGCCATCCTGTGTGCCTCTGCTAGGTTGTGTATTGATTGTCTGGTTTTGGAGTGACAGGGGCTGGGGATGTGCATTCACTGTAAACAGCTACTGGCGGGTTGAGGTGTGTCCTGCACTTCCTGGATGAATCTGGACTGGGCTGAATCGACCTGGGCCGTATTTAGAGTAGAGGCAGGAGATTTCCTTTCACCTGAATGGGCTTGGCCTGCCTTACAGAATGCTGTCTCCATCTCCTCCCGGGCAGCTGCACCAGAAAGGACAAAACTGGTTTTGGCTGGGTAATGTGCTTCTCTGCCACTAGCGCACAAAGGAATTTGAGATATAAAAAGTGTGGCCCAGACCCCTGAACTTTAGATTACTTCTGGAATTCAAAAGGAACCTTTGCCATGGAGACGAGCTGGAGAAACTGAGAAGTACTGCCCCTTTGCTGTGCGTTGTCTGGGGTTGGCCTAAAGTGGCTGTTTCAGCCAAGGAAAGGACAAGTACTTTGCTGTGTGCTGTGTCCTCTGCTTGAGGAAGATCTACAAGGGCTTGAAGCAGAGCTTGCTTCCTGTTTTGAAGTCTCAGGGATACAAAGACTTCACCACCAGCTCCCCGAACTTCCTTGCTGGGAGTTCTGACCTGCCAAGAGGTGCTTGTTGCTGTTCTGGGCCTCTATGAAGTTATTCCTGCTGTTGGGATCTGGAAAAGTAACGCAACGACAAGAAGAGCAATGCAGCCGCACCTGTTTCTGACGCATCGCTGAAGAAACCGACGCAGCGCCTGCCTGCGGCTGGAGAAATCGCTTCATGCCGCATCGACTGCACCGTTCTACGAAGTCCAATATCACCCCACCGACTCCGACGCAGGTCCTGCTGTGTGGCAGCAAGAAACAATACATCGTGGGACCGTGGCTGGAAAAAAACAATGCAGCGCCGCTGCCACCGCCGCACCGAGTACCGCCACATCCCCAAACCTCATGCATCGTTCCGGGGCGCCAAGTCTACATCAACACTGGGGCTGCAGTAAGAAACCAACGCATCACCTCCCCGGACAGTAAGAAACCGACGCATCACCTCCCCACCAGTAAGGATCTGACACATCACCTACCCTATGTGGCAGTAAGGTACCGACGCATCACCTCCCCTAGAGTAAGGAACCAACGCATCACCTTCCGTGTGCATAAGGAACTGACGCATTACCTTCCCTGCAGCTGCTTTACTTTATGATTTTGACGCATCCAAGGTACTTTGTGTTGAAAGTGTTGCATCTATAGTTTGCTACGGACAGAACTGTTATTACCTTCTAAGAAGCTTGTTCTGTTAACTGTACGGTTGATTTTTTAGTTTTGGTCTTGTTTGGTTTAGATAAAGATTACTTATTTTTCTAAACAGGTGTGGTGTCCATTTGTAGTGTTTTCACTGTTTTACTGTATGTGGGCACAAATGCTTTACACTTTGCCTCTGAGCATGTCTGCTCATGCCAAGCAGGTGAGCAGGTTTTTTTTTAGAAGTGTATCTCCCATATTCTTACTAGAAAGGGTTCCTAATTGGACAACTGTGCAAACTATTGCCAAATAGAGACCACAATTTCTAGCACTGATGGTCAGCGGTAAGGATTTGGACTTGCATTTGTGCCCTGCATACAGTGATTGGTGTACACTACTAGTACAGTGCAGACCATCACACAACCACATACAATTGGTGGAACTTTTTCTTCTTGGATTTTTTTGCAACGTGAGAAATGCCAATTTTCACAATGACAAAACCAGCATCACTTGCATCTGTGGTTATTGAATTTGAAGAGGACACGGATGAAACCTACACTGTGTCACAATGAAAAGCTGTCTGCAAGAAATGTAAAATCTCAGTAAGAGGCCTCACCAGAAAGCAGGAATACCAAAAGGCGCTGATAGCCTAGTTGGAATTAAGGAATGCCAGTGAGCAAACCAAACAGCCTACGGTGGAGGCTGAGAATTTAGATGGGCAGCAGGATGGGCTATTTGGTCTGCCTGGAGGGATGTTACCGTCTGGGGGGTGTAGGAGAGTAGGGTATGTTTCCTATGGTCACCCCCACTTTTTGCTTTTGCTTTACTGGTTTTCGACATAGATGTGGCTGTGGGCCTGCTAATCAGACCCACAGCCCAGATGCACTCTCTCTAAATTCACACCATGTACTCTAGGTACATCCACAATTGGGAATTGGTTCACCTTATCAGCCCCTGTAGAAGTGTACCCTAGGTACTCAGGGCATAGATGTAACCAAGGCATACCAGGGGCTGCAGCATGTATTATGCCACCCCTGGCTGGCCACTCAAACTGACACAACTGGCTGATCACTCAGCTGGGGCAAGGTCGTGTAATCACCCCTTGCTTAGGTATAGTATTCCTATATCTACCCTTAAATATAGACACACAGTAACCTATAAGTCACTCCTATGGCAAGCCTTAACAATCCTGGAGGCAGAGTGCTTGGTTATGTGTGAGATGGTGCTCTAGCATGAGCTGAGCTTGTCTGCAGCTTTCGGAACCATGTCCTTATAGCTATTCTATGATATTGCCATACCATATACTCTTAAGTGCATTATGAACCTCGCGGTTAAATGCTAACTTTAGTTTGGCTTTATCTAAACATGTCGTGTAAGGTGTCATACGCTTTGGAATACTACCCCCTCGCCAATTCTGGCGACGGGGGTAGCATTCCACCCTTCTAGAGGGAGAAGACATGTTGTTGCTGACTATCCCGGTTAAAGTCAACCAGAGCCCCAGCATCACAAAATGGATGCTGCTGCCACAAACACAAGTCTGACCTCCTGCTGCTGGGAGTCCTACCAGCGAGGGAGGCCTGGACAATAGGTTTCCTGCCTGGAGAGGTGCGAGCACCACCCCAGACAGAATTTTGTGTATTGGGATAGGGAGGGCTGAATAGATTGAGACATGCCTGGGGCACACTAGGTGCTCCATGCATACCCCAGTTCAAACCTGTTGCTGGGGCACTCCAGCCCCAGCTCTGACGCGAAACTGCACAAAGGAAAGGGGGTGTAACCACCCCCCTTCCTGGTCCCACCCATAGGAGGGACCTAGTGAGTAAACCAGCCCCCTTTAGTAGTATAAAGATAGGAGCTGACCCAGGAGATTTTTGATTTGATCCTGAACTGAAGCTTGAAACGAAACTCTGGACCCTTCGACATTCAACCGACTTGAAGACTGAAGAATCTCCCTTCTGGCCAAGGAGTGACCACCCTGGGAAACCAGGCACCATCCAGCAACTCGACGGCTTGCTTTGTCCCCGTTCCCGCCGGAACTCGAGCGCAGAGCTTGACAAGACCTTGACTCCAGGACTCCTCTGACCCCACTGCACGACTCCAGCACAGCTGAGCCCCGTGGAAGGCGTCGGAATCCGTGGAACCTGGCAACTTGGAAAGCCTTCAACTTGTTAACAACGCAGCTCCTGAGGCATCCTCGAAGCTGTGCACTGGGGACTGAGATACCCCGACACCGATCTCCACCTGCACCGAAGACCAGCCCCCCACACTCCACGAGATCTGCGTGGGGCCCTTCTGCTTGTGTTCTGCTCGACGCGTTGTCTCGGTTGCTGGCCAGTTGGCTAGTAGCCCTGTGACGACGATTCCTTTGAAAATCCATCGCTGGTCTGGTTGCTCCAAACTGGTACTTGCTTTCCTGAAAAGGTGAAGTACCTCAGACCCTCCTGGTCTGCACCAGAAGCTCCTTGTGTATCCTGCGTGGGTTGCCTTTGCTTAGGCTTGATGGCTCCAATCTTGAAGTCGACCCCTCCATCTTCGTGGGACAGCTCCTCTCCAGCACCTGGTTGTCCTCGACGCCTCCTTGTCCGCGTGGCTGCAACAACAAGCTTCACATCCGCACCTGATTGCTCCTCGACGACGTCTGGTTCCTCCCTGGTTCCACCCAGTCACTAGCTAGTGACCTAGACTCTGTCCCCTCTGCTTTCAGGTCCTCTTCATCTTAGATCCACCCTTGGATCCACCCGGACACCTTCCTCCTGGTCGCCTGCAGCATCTTCTTCCAAGGCTCCATAGGAATCAACGAGAAAACCCAACACACTTTGACGCTGTAGTACTTGAAATTCTGGACCCATGTTATAAACATCATCGTATCATGACGATTTTGATATCAGAAGACCGAGAATGGCTAGTACACTATGTACAAACATTTTCGTCATATTCGAGTGACGATTTCACCTTGAAATCGCAGTGTTCGTCCTGAACCCTCGGGTTCCATTTTGTGTACGGCAGCCATTTTGTGATTGCCCTCACATAGGCCGGTGACTAAGGCCAAAACATGATTCTGAAGGACACGTACACCTTTGCTGACTTCTCTGCGACCTGGGCAAGCTGACTCCACTGCCCATGGCCAAACCTGTTCGGTCAGTTCCTCTCCCAGTGGGCGGTCGAGATAGTATCAAGGCACAACATGACCATCTCCCCTTTTTTAAATCTAATGACTTTGATCATTTATTGGGCATCAGATTCAATGATATAGGAATCATTATTTGTTTGTGTAAAGGAATGGATGTTTAGGAAGAATGTATGTGTTGTGTGCGTGCGGCTCTTTACCTGTTTTGTGCATCATTTATTGATCTAGAGTTAATATGAATCTGATCAACCACAGATATATTTGCACTGTTTCATTGTGGTGAAATTATATTTTTCAAAAAAGACTTTTTATGTGGAAAAGTATATATATGTTTTTATAAATGTTATAAGTGTAAAATGATGTTAAAAAAAGAAAAAAAGAATTTTTCTATTGTGAAATAAAGTAAAATGAGAAAAATGTATAATTTGTGTAGATATTGTTAGTATGTGCCCTGTGTTGGAGAGACTTTTCCTACGATAAAAGTACTTATAGGTCAGGAGGGAGTAATTTTCAGTTGACAACATGCCATAAACCCTTCACCACACACAAACCCTTCCTAATCTTACACACACCTGCCCCTGTTTCCTTCTTTATGACCTGCTTTACGAGGAGGAGGCGCCCGTTTTTATTGGGCTTTCGTCGATAACTGATGAAAATACTGGGCCTTGCCGGGTAATTGATTGTGGGCTGGACAAACTGAAATATAGGCTTGTCATCATGACTCTGCTTTTTCTTTGTAGTGAAAATATGTGAATGATCAACTGTAAAACAAAGAATGTTTGCCTAAAGCGTAATATTTTGTATAAAAAGAGAAGGCTGGCTTTGTAAATTTGAGCAGTCTCCTGAGAATATACACCGTGTTGTACTTCTAGGATACCTGTTACTTGGTTGCAGCCAATAAATTCGATCCTTGACTTCACCTAGAAGACTCTGTGTTTCTGTAGTCTGAAACAGGAAGGACCCGAAGTCTTAGGGTGTTGTCCCTGGCACCGCTGGGTTACCGGTTCAGTACCGGTTCTGAAAAACCCAGTACTTCAACGCCTATGCACCCGCAGCCCGTGGGTGAGGTAACGCGAGTACATCGGTGCTCCTGTAGGGATTGACTATCCTAGTGTCTAGTTTTGTTAGTTGAACATTCCTAGTTAGAGCGGAAGTGTCCTGAATCTTCGATTACTCACCTAAAGTTCCCATCGACTTTCTATTGACTCTCGCGTGAGTGTACTGACACTGCACGCACCGCCTGTGGGCCTCCTACTCCTAACCTAAGGGTCAGATAGTGTAGCCCCAGCGATTCCCTAGGCCCTAGGCCTTCTCCTTTCCCAAGTCGTGGTTCTTATACCACTTACTTAGTATATGGTTTTACACGCCCCTAGGGCCTAACTGTAAATTGTGCTATTTAAAGTATTTCTAAGTGTAACTTGTTATGTGCTTTTGCCTCTGACCTCATAAAGAGTTCAGAGGAGTGTGTTAGTGAATAAATACCTATATATTTTATATATATCCTGTGTGGTGTCCTTTCATTTGGTATTCAAGGGGTTACATATGGTAAAACAGCTGGCTTTACACGCCCTCAAGAGTCTTTTAGCCTAAGACTGTTCTCTCCACGCTACCACTAGGATAGCTGGTCTATAAGGTTGACTTACAACCATTACCATAAGGGTTGTTTGGACTAGTGCAAGGTGCTCACTAGAATAGTGAACATCATACACCAGGCCAACTTCTCACAGGGGGCAGCAGTGTGTCTTCTATGGGGCTGTCTTCAGAGGAGTTGGAGGACAGAGAGAGAAGCAGAGCGCATGAGTTGGAGCTTACAAAGCTCAGGTTGGAGAAGGACAGTGATATGGAGACTAAGAAATTGGAGTTAGAGAGGCAGACAGGTGATGCCCTTTGGGTTGAAGAATGCCCCTGCCACCTTTCAGAGGTTGGTCAACCAGGTGTTGGCTGAACTGGAGGATTTCAGTGCCGCCTACCTGGAGGACATCGGAGTGTTCAGTGCCACTTGAGAGGAACATCTGTGCCACCTCTGAGAAGTGCTGAAGGCCCTGCAGAGGGCAGGCCTCGCGATCAAGGCCAGCAAGTGCCAGATCGAGCAGGGCTCAGTGGTGTACTTAGGATACCAGGAAGGAAGCGGCCAGGTGGCGCCCCTACAGTCTAAGATTGACACAATTCTGACTTGGGAACCCCCCAAGACCCAGACAGAGGTGAGAGCCTTTTTAGGCCTCACCAGATATTAAAGGAGATTTGTCAAGGTGTATGGCACCATTGTTGCCCCCTTCACAGACCTGACATCCAGGAAGCAGACCAGAAAGGTGAACTGGACTGACGCCTGTCAGAAAGCTTTTGTTACCCTGAAACCTGCCATGTGCATGGCGTAATTGCTCAAGGCACCCAACTTCTCCCAGGGATTTGTGGTGAAGACAGATGCTTCAGAGCGTGGTGTGGGGACCAAGCTCTCACAACTAAATGAGGAGGGCCTAGACCAACTTGTAGCCTTCATTAGTAGGAGGTAACTTTGACGGGAACAGAGGTGGAGTGCGATTAAACTTGAGGCTTTTGCTGTGGTCTGGCCGCCAAAGAAGCTGAGGCCCTACTTGTTTGGGACTCACTTCCGGGTTCATACCGACCACAGGCCCCTCAGATGGTTGATGTGGATGAGGGGTGAGAACACAACGTTGTTGAGGTGGTCCATTTCCCTACAGGGAATGGACTTTACGGTGGAACACCGCCCTGGTACAGAACACGCCATTGCTGATGGTCTGTCCAGATTTTTCTGCCTTAGTGAAGATAACTCCCAAGAGGATAGGTAGTTCTCCCCACATTTTAGCTGGAGGGGACAGCTGTTAGACCTGGCATCCTAGGTGTGGGTTTCCCCTGTATTTTTGCCTTTGCCTCCTATATTTGTACTGCGTGTAGGACATTGTTTTTGCTGGTCCAGATGCTTTGGGCACTTTGCCACTGCTGTTGAGTGCCAAAGTGCAAGTGCTCCCTCTGTAAATTGTTGTCATGGATTGATGTTTCCATAATTGGCTTATTTGATTTATTATTAAGTCCCCAGTACAGTGCACTGTGTGTGCCCAGAGCCTGTAATCCAAAAGCTGCTAGTGGGCCTGCAGCACTGATTGTGCCACCCACATGAGCAGCCTGTAAATGTAACTCAGAACTGCCACTGCAGTTTGGTGCTGCCACGTCGACCTCCCAAGTAAACCCACTTGCCAGGCCCTAACCTTTTTTTTTCTTAGGTGAGTCACCCCTCATATGGGCCCAAGGTACCCATGTGAGCATGGTGCAGTGTATGTGAAAGGTAGGACATGTCCTGAAACTGGTGTGTCGAGGAGAAAGGGAGCTGCTGCTCAGCTCATAATATCATTGGTTGTAGATTGGCCCAATATATTTTTCAGTTTCTGCTAAACAGATAAGGGTCATGTTAAAGCTGCTAAATATGCTATCACACTTCAAAATCCTTCTCTTATCATACTAAAACAAGTACTAAAGAGACTTCCAAACACAATTTAATAAACCTAAAACTGATTTACCTTTACTTTGAAGTTCAGGAACTTTGGTCTTTAGACACTCTAGTATAGTTAAAAAAAAAGGCTAAAAAAAGGTTAAATCAGCCTACACAAAGAAACAGCAGGTTCAAATGTGAAATTGCACAACACAATTGCCTACTTTTACCTACTTTGCTCTGGCCTTGCTCTCTGTGCTGTAACATTTTACCTGTTTAAGGTAAAAAAAAATCTAAAATTAATCTGCATTCATATTTTACCTAAAAAAAAATAAAAAAAAAATATATATATATATATATATATCACTCACAACAGGTAGCCCAAAAGTGAGAAGCCGCAGACAGGTAGGTAGTGAATTCTTGAATTTATTCGTCAGCTTGCAAACAGGTTCAGGACACAACTGGAAACCAGCAATAAATCACACTTTCGCCAGACGCGTTTCAGGGCAAATCTTCCTCTCTTCAGTGGCGGTGTAGCAACGGTTCACAGGGCACTATTTTGCACGTCCTTATGTTTCCTATTCCAAATGTACCGCCTATGTAGGCGTGGCCATCACCATGGCCCTCTGGTACATGTAGTCCGTGTTTGTCTTACCCCAGTGGGTTAGTTCTGTGACAACGCTGATTTTGCTTGATAAAAGCCCCAGTGGGTCGTTTTACAGCGGTGCCTTGAAGTCTGTCCCGCTTTATAGCTGGTGAATTAGAATTTGATGACAGCTCTCCACCTGCACTGGCGCTGTCATGTCTGTCTCCTTCGCGCTGAAGCTATACCAAGCTTCAGCAGGACCCGCCCTTGAGCAGTGGGCTTCTCTCCGCGGCAGGCAACGCCACAATATATCACTCACAACAGGTAGCCCAAAAGTGAGAAGCCGCAGACAGGTAGGTAGTGAATTCTTGAATTTATTCGTCAGCTTGCAAACAGGTTCAGGACACAACTGGAAACCAGCAATAAATCACACTTTCGCCAGACGCGTTTCAGGGCAAATCTTCCTTTCTTCAGTGGCGGTGTAGCAACGGTTCACAGGGCACTATTTTGCACGTCCTTATGTTTCCTATTCCAAATGTACCGCCTATGTAGGCGTGGCCATCACCATGGCCCTCTGGTACATGTAGTCCGTGTTTGTCTTACCCCAGTGGGTTAGTTCTGTGACAACGCTGATTTTGCTTGATAACAGCCCCAGTGGGTCGTTTTACAGCGGTGCCTTGAAGTCTGTCCCGCTTTATAGCTGGTGAATTAGAATTTGATGACAGCTCTCCACCTGCACTGGCGCTGTCATGTCTGTCTCCTTCGCGCTGAAGCTATACCAAGCTTCAGCAGGACCCGCCCTTGAGCAGTGGGCTTCTCTCCGCGGCAGGCAACGCCGCACTATATCACTCACAACAGGTAGCCCAAAAGTGAGAAGCCGCAGACAGGTAGGTAGTGAATTCTTGAATTTATTCGTCAGCTTGCAAACAGGTTCAGGACACAACTGGAAACCAGCAATAAATCACACTTTCGCCAGACGCGTTTCAGGGCAAATCTTCCTTTCTTCAGTGGCGGTGTAGCAACGGTTCACAGGGCACTATTTTGCACGTCCTTATGTTTCCTATTCCAAATGTACCGCCTATGTAGGCGTGGCCATCACCATGGCCCTCTGGTACATGTAGTCCGTGTTTGTCTTACCCCAGTGGGTTAGTTCTGTGACTACGCTGATTTTGCTTGATAAAAGCCCCAGTGGGTCGTTTTACAGCGGTGCCTTGAAGTCTGTCCCGCTTTATAGCTGGTGAATTAGAATTTGATGACAGCTCTCCACCTGCACTGGCGCTGTCATGTCTGTCTCCTTCGCGCTGAAGCTATACCAAGCTTCAGCAGGACCCGCCCTTGAGCAGTGGGCTTCTCTCCGCGGCAGGCAACGCCGCAATATATCACTCACAACAGGTAGCCCAAAAGTGAGAAGCCGCAGACAGGTAGGTAGTGAATTCTTGAATTTATTCGTCAGCTTGCAAACAGGTTCAGGACACAACTGGAAACCAGCAATAAATCACACTTTCGCCAGACGCGTTTCAGGGCAAATCTTCCTTTCTTCAGTGGCGGTGTAGCAACGGTTCACAGGGCACTATTTTGCACGTCCTTATGTTTCCTATTCCAAATGTACCGCCTATGTAGGCGTGGCCATCACCATGGCCCTCTGGTACATGTAGTCCGTGTTTGTCTTACCCATATATATATATATATATTATAAATAACAAAAACTATTATTTTCATTATACTTTCCCAGAGGGAGATTTCTAAAATGGTGGCAGAGATCTCCACCTACATGAGCAAAGTTACTATTAGAAACTTTACATTCATAAATCTCCTTTTAGAAGTCTCCATCCACTTACAAGAGAGTGGTGGAAGGTGTTGCAGGGTGAAAAGAAATGGAAAAGCGATAAACAACTTGTAGGACCCACTTGTCTGCAGAAATGGATTGTCACCCTGGGAGAAAACGTCTGACCCTGCCTCCGATAGGAAGGCTGTGTGCCTTGAAGGACAAACTAATGCATTTTCATGGCTGCAGCAACTGGAGGTGCAGGGGACTAGGCTGCATGTAGCTTCTGTTGTCCACGGCCTTTGTGGGTGTCTCGGCCACAAAAAGGCCATTGGGTCAGCTGGACTGGTTATATGAGTAGGTGCTGGTGATAATGAAAGTCGCTATCAAAGCCACAGAGGAGTAGAAATGCAGGTGGAACTGACGTGTCTGGGCAGACAGGACCAGAGAGTGTGATGTGGCCCTGCTATCTTTATAGAGCTCGAGAGTAAAGTCTGCCTTCTCTCCAAAGAGGTGAGAGCTACTGAAGGGAATTTACACTGAGAAAGACCTGACATCCCCGGAGAACACCACAGATCTCTTCCAGGCATGTCTCCTAAGTGTCACACTGGTGACAACTGCCCGACCAAGGCAATAACTACTATCAAAACAATAACAAATTGTGAATTATGCCATATTACTGTCATCCTGAAAGGCTTATGTAAGGGTGGGACGCAAGTCATCTGGGACAGCAGGCAGAACCTGAGCAACAGACTCTCGAAGGGCAAATGAATAGCTGCTGAGTAAAGCTAGGCTGGTTGATGAAAACATGTGCTTCCCAAAGGTTCTGTTGCATCTTGACAGGACTCATGCCTGACAACGACTTTAGCATTTGAACAATCCAACTACTCTCTAAGGAAACTACATTAGAAGTAAAGGCATGGGGTTGACCTTGCTAATGGATACCTGCACCCCTAAGCTTTCCAGAGTCAGATGTTGTGTTAGGAAGGCTGATCGCCTCGTTATCTGCATGTTTATTAGGGGTCTCGTACTTGGCTTCACCTATGTCCCAAGAGTGTGTCTGTGAGGGCCTTACTGAAAGGTAGTAGGGGCTCAGTGTTAGTTTGCCCGGGCTGGAGGACTTTAGTGAGGACACTGATTTTCACCTCTATTGTGACCAATTGGTGGTCAAATACAACAGCCACCCTCCACATCACTACTGTGAAGGAGACACTTTCTTCAGTAGCTAGCTGATGTGGAGAGTGTCTGGAGGAATATCTAGACAACTGGCATCTTGCAGTTCATCATACCAGTTGTCATCAGTTTGAGGAGGTTTGTATAAAGTTGCCTCCTTCATTATAATGGTAATTATCGGAGTCTGTAACAAAAAGATTGAGGAAGATCTGAGCTCGAAACAACATATATTTTTATCCCTCGGAGACAACCCTTACACTTCAACAGAAGACCTGTCAGCAGACCCTAGAGCATCCCAAAACGTTTCAAAATAGCAAACCACCACATCATGCCGGAAACAACCTTTACAACGCAGTCATTACATCGCACTACCTTTACATAGCCAATTCTGAGCGCGTGCACCGATTGACAGTGTGCACGCGGATGTTGGGTCCTGAGGCGGAAGCCGGGACTGTTGTGCGAGTGAGCTAATGATTTGCTACTGAACTGCTTTTAAAAGAATCCATTTTTAAAAGTGTTATTGTGTACTTTGTTTTTAAAACCCACCGATCGAACTGCTTTTAAAAGAATCAATTTTTTAAAGTGTTATTGTGTACTTTGTTTTTAAAAACTCACTGAACGCTCACTCTGGGCACGTATTTTGATTTCTCCTGTTCCCGCTCCACGAATTCTGCCCGCCCCATCGCAGCCGATTAGGCGCTGCCGGGGACTAACACATAAGCCACCATCTTAGGTGAGGAGCAGGCGAGCGGCACAGTGCTCGGCCCCTCCCACCTCTACGGCCATAAATGAACCCCCCGCCCAGGAAGCGCAACGGGCGTGTCGACGGCGCGTCGAAGACGCGCCAAAGACAAGCCCGTCTGCGCCCGTCCGCGACCTTCCGGGACCAGGGACACACCATGCCGCCCGTCTCATCCACTACCCCAGGTCCGACCTTATGGACTACAGAAGTAACGCCCAGGACATTCTACCGAGGGAGACACTCAGTCGGCTCTGCGAGTATGGCATTCTGAGTCAAGGCTGCCATCTGACAACCCCTGCAAACAACCAGGCACAGTTTGTTCCACTTTCCCCCTCGCTCACCATCCTCTACCTAAACACCCGTTCCCTTGTCAAACACCAAATGGATATTTTCCTGCTGTTGTACATGGAGAAACCGGACATCCTCCTACTCACGGAGACGTGGCTAACCCCCGACTCCGCCCCGATATAATAGCGGCCCTGCCATCTAACTATTATATTATCCATGCAGACCGCGCCACGGGGAAAGGGGGGGGAGGAGTTGCGGCAATTATCCGCTCTAATCTGGCCATTACTACCCTAACCTGCCTCTCGTTGGAAAACACAGACAACCTAGCTGGCGGTTACGCTCAGCGGGGATGCGGAAATTGAGGCCCCCAGGTTTCAGTCCGGACTGAAGGCGGTGGCTAGTTGGCTGACAGGCAACTGCCTTCAGCTAAACGCCACTAAAACAGAGGTGTTGGTCGTCGGGAAGGGAGTGGAGCTGTGGGGTGACCACTGGTGGCCTCCAGAGTTGGGTCCCACTCCGATCCCGGTATCGGAAGTGAAAAATCTGGGGATATGGCTGGATGCGGGCCTCTCTTTTATAGGCCATACGAAAAGAACTGCGGCCTGCTGTTTCGGTCTTCTGAGGGGCTTGAGACCTGTTCTCAAGTTCTTTGACGCCCCGACCAGGCAGCTGGTGATCCAGGCCACTATCATCTCTCGCCTGGATTATGCCAGCTCTCTCCTGGCTGGGGCCAATTAGGCTGAACTAACCCGATTACAACGGGTTCAGAATGCTGCGGCGAGGGCGATCGTCGGCTTACCAAGATTTTGCTCAGTGACAGGTGTCCTTCGCTCCCTACACTGGCTTCCGGTTAGGAAGCGTATTCTCTTTAAAGTCCTGTGCCTCGCTTTTAAAATCTTGAGAGGTACAGGCCCGGAAATCCTGTCGAATTGTCTGTCTTTCTATGTTCCTGCCCGTTGCCTCCGCTCCCAAGGTCTGGCCCTTGCGGTGGTTCCCAGATTCAGGCTTAGCCGCATGGGAGGCCGCTCGTTTCGGGTACTGGCTGCGTCAGCATGGAACTCCTTGCCTGTTGAAATCCGCTTGCTTGAGGACCTTCTGACTTTCCGGAAGGCGATAAAAACCTTCCTGTTTTAGTTGTCTTTGTCCCTGCTCCTGTTTTAGCTGTTTATTTGCCTCTTTTTACTTCCCGTTGTGTTACGAGCTACCTTGTCTTTGCGCCGGGACGCTCCTTGGCTGGAGTCGCTGCGCGCACAATAAATAGGCGTAACATAACATAACATAGTGCTGAAAATCACCGCCCTCCGCACGACGATAGCTTGTGTCCTCCTGTATAGACCCCCAAACTCGATGCCATCGTTCCCTATGTCCCTTAGCGACCAAGTTGCTAATCTAGCACTCGAACATGCTAGGGTCTTCCTAGTAGGAGATCTAAACTACTGGTATAAAGATACCTTGGAGGGCCCCCAATCGGCCGAACTGACTGATCTTATGACCAACTTAAATTTCACTCAACTAGTGCTTTCCCCTACCCACTGCAAGGGTCATCTTCTAGACCAGGTGTGGTCTAACACCACTTGCGTAACCACACTGACCACTCTGCCATGCCTCTGGTCAGACCTTCTCCTCCTTAAATTCAAACTATGTACTATCCCAGCTACCCCACCAGTCGCTGGCGGTTTAGCTAGGAATTGGAACGCAATGGATAAAACTGCCTTTTTACAGTCACTGGCTAATACCATCCCCCTGTTCCAGAGCGAGATCAACTCTTCAGTATCCACTCTTACAAGCTGGCTACAAGCGGCCAGCGATCTTCATGCCCCTTATAAAAAAGTCAGACTGGCACGGCGAGCCAATGCTAACAGATGGTTCTCCTCCGATCTAAAAACCATGAAATTGGCTCTGCGACAGTTAGAACGCCAATGGCGCCGCGAATACAACCCTGATTTAAAACTGAACTATACAAGGGCCAGGAAGGAGTACATGACCGCCATCTCCGCTGCCAAGGCGGCTTACTTCTCATCCCGAATCCTAGAATCCTCAAATAAATCTAAGGATATCTTTTCTATCCTTAATGAACTGACAGATCTGGACAATGTCCGACCCAAGACAATTCCCACCCAGTCTCTCTGTGACTCACTCAACATCTATTTCACCGATAAAATCACAGATATCAAAGCCAGCATTCCCCAACCGTCTTCCCTTCTAACCACCGGTATGACAATCAAGCCTAACAGTGGCACCCTTAGCAGGTTCTCACCTATAACCCAGGACCAATTCCAGGAACTACTGACAAGAGTAAAATCCGGCGCACCCTCAGATAGCTGCCCCCCCTTACATCTTGAAAGAGTGTTTTTCCACATACCCGGCCCCCGCCCTTACACTCCTGAATGACTCTCTGACCTCCGGCTTAGTCCCTTCAGCGTTTAAAGAGGCCACGGTCATCCCGCTCCTAAAAAAACCCGGGGCTGACCCAGCTTGTAAAGCTAACTACAGACCCATCTCCTTATTGCCTTACCTGGCCAAAGTCCTGGAGGCTCATGTGGCTAAATGCCTCTCGAACTTCCTTGAGGAGTCCTCCTGCTTTGATTCTCACCAGGCAGGTTTCTGGCCGGCACACTCAACAGAGGCAGTAGTCACCACAGTTCTGGATATGCTGCGAGATTGTGCTGATAGACCCTCCCCACAGGCCTTGGTGCTCCTAGACTTGTCGGCCGCATTCGACGCGGTCGACCACAACATCTTGATCGATCGTGTCGGACAGGCCGGCATACGAGACACGGCGGCCTGTTGGTTGAGGTCCTTCCTGGAAAACCACAGTCAAGCAGTACGTCTTGGAGACCTAACAGGCGCCAAACAACTCATCACATGTGGAGTGCCTCAGGGCTCCTCCCTATCACCCCACCTATTCAACTTATACATACTTCCTTTGATTCAGACCCTTAGAGACGAACAGGTGAGGGTTTTCAACTATGCCGATGACTTACAACTACTTTTCACCATCGACAACACTGAAAACTCCATCCTGCACTTTCAGTCAACCATGCGATTCATCAAATCTTGGATGGACCAAAACCAGCTGAAACTGAACCCAGGAAAAACCGAGTTGGTTCTTACTGGGGACAGCGTCAAGCACTGGGGCCCACACTACTGGCCTTTGGAGTTAGGTCAAACCCCGACAACTTCTTCATCGGCCAAAACACTTGGTGTTATCGTGGACTGCGAACTTTCATTGAAAGCACAAGAAGGCCAGGTGGTCTCCAAATGTTTCTTTCAGCTAAAAAAAATCCGGAAGGTCCGTCGCCTACTCACGCCCGAGGCAATCACCCAGGTCGTGATCTCTACCGTTCTGTCACACTTGGATTACGCGAATGCCATTTATTTAGGTCTTCCCAGCTATCTATCTAAACGTCTCCAGATGGTACAGAACTATGCCGCAAGGCTAATTTTAAATCAGCCGAGGCGGCAAGCAGCTACCCCCCTACTTAGGAAACTGCACTGGCTCCCAGTCACTCAGCCCTGTATCTTCAAAACTGGCTGTCTGATATTTATGTCCCTGCACTGCAAAAGCCCTAAATTCATTGACCAACTAATCACCAGATACATACCACCGCGAAACCTACGCTCACTCCATCAGAGCCTCCTGCAGACGCCTCCTTTCAAACTTAAGCGTGCTGGAGGCCGTAGGTTCGCAACACTTGCCCCATGCTTATGGAACACCTTCCCTCTGGAGATTCGGAACTGCCAATATCTTCTCTCCTTCCGGAAAGCCTTGAAGACCTGGCTTTTCAAACACGCACTTCAATAACTCTCCACCCCTCATCCACGCCTATGTTACTGTTGACCTCAGCGCCAAGAAACCAATCGTTGTTAGCGCGCTTAATAAATACCTTAATAACATAACATAACATAACATAGCAGCCACTACATCGCAACATCCTTTACATAGCATGTCATTACAATGCAGCCATTACATTGCATGTCACTACAACGCATGTCATTACAACGCATGTCACTACAACGCAGGCATTACATCGCAAGTCATTACAATGCATACCATTACAACGCACAGTACCCTTACACTATCCAACACTTACCCTACTGTTGCACTCACTGGAGTTAGAATAGCAATTTTTACCCCTACACTATCCAACACTTACCCTACTGTTGCACTCACTGGAGTTACAATAGTAATTTATACTCATTTTCTTACTTGCCAAGCACACGCCAGAATCGAGGTACAAGAGGAGTCTTGTCGATCCACGCCACGCCAGCTGACTCCATCAATAGCGACCGCCGCCACCAGGCACGCCGCCGCCGCTCCGGGACTCCAAATCCCGGCAGCCTTTGCGGCGGCGCGTTCCCTGACGCGCCAGAAGCGCCAGGAGGGGCTACATAATCAGCGAGCCCTCGGTGGAGCGGGGGGACTCATTTTCTTACTTGCCAAGCACACGCCAGAATCGAGGTACAAGAGGAGTCTTGTCGATCCACGCCACGCCAGCTGACTCCATCAATAGCGACCGCCGCCACCAGGCACGCCGCCGCCGCTCCGGGACTCCAAATCCCGGCAGCCTTTGCGGCGGCGCGTTCCCTGACGCGCCAGAAGCGCCAGGAGGGGCTACATAATCAGCGAGCCCTCGGTGGAGCGGGGGGACTCATTTTCTTACTTGCCAAGCACACGCCAGAATCGAGGTACAAGAGGAGTCTTGTCGATCCACGCCACGCCAGCTGACTCCATCAATAGCGACCGCCGCCACCAGGCACGCCGCCGCCGCTCCGGGACTCCAAATCCCGGCAGCCTTTGCGGCGGCGCGTTCCCTGACGCGCCAGAAGCGCCAGGAGGGGCTACATAATCAGCGAGCCCTCAGCGTCGCGGGACGCGAGCGGGACGCCCGGGGCTAAGCCCGGGCAAAGGGCGGGCCCTCATCGGTCAGAGGAGGTCAGGTCAGGCCCCCTCTCTTTCACCTCGATCACCAAGCACTAAAGGTTAGGATCTTTTGCCATTATTATATTTCATACTCCAAGCGTATTCTAACTTAATCCCCTTGATTATTTACAGTATGAGGAAAGGTTTGAAACCCGGCAGAATGCCCGTCTTAAGATCTAAATCCAAATTAAAAGAACCCACACCGCAACCTGTTCCAACCCTCACTGTTATCGACATCATGTTACAACAGACTATAGGGGCTGTATCTTCCGCCATTGCTAATACCGAAAGGAGGTTATCTCTGCCACCAACATTATTCTTGTCAGACTCTCGGGAGGAAGCAGCTGTTTCTCTGGCCTTGTCTCAAGATGTAAATGATGAGCCGGACTTAAGTCTTGGAGTGAGCGCATCGTTTGCCGATTTTCCGTGTGGTCAACCTCCCATAGAACAACCAGTGAGCTCACAAGACACTCTACCCAACATAAGCCCCACAAGGGAACATGGTATAAGAAACAACCTATTGGCAGAAAAAGCCAGTATGAGTCTTACTAACAGCAAATCACTGTCCAAGGAAAAGCCCAAAAACGTTATACAAAACCACAATTTGGTGTCTCCCACTCCCAACTCTGCATCCGGCATACCGTGTTGGATAGTAAACATGGTAGCTGACCTAAAATCAGATCTTGAAGCCACGATTATTGTCCACATAAAGCCCCTAATGTCTAAAATTGATAGACTGACATCACTAATAAATACCAAAGGGTGTGGCTCTAATAAATCAAGTGGAAATATGGCAATAGTCACCAAAGAGAACTTGAAAGGGGTGCCATTGGGCGTTTCGATAAGTAAGATACCAAAGGACACCCCCACTGAACCTAACTTGCCTACAGCAACCATAGGGGTAAACATCCAACGCTCGACTCAATCTGGGGATACATCGGTTGCCACTCCCTTAAATCTCAATACCAGTGGCCCTATTCCGGAGACGCAACAGGATCTGGGCACTCGAAAACTGCCCAACCAACCAGCGAAGGGTGTGCAAAACACTGGTAAAAGTGCTCCAATAGCCTTGTCCCCAACAAAAAAACAAGAGCCCCCAAAAAAGCCAGCTCGCTTTAAGACAATCAACTTGCCTCCAGAGGCTTCGCCATTCGTGGTTGTGTTAACGGGTGTTCCACCCCTCAAGGAGGGAAGAAGGGAATCCTCTGTTGAGCTGAGAAATAAATGTGCACAGTGGCTTGAGTTACATAGACCTTTACCCCAAAATATGCATGGCCAAATACTTGCAGTTAGAAGAGGAGAGTGGGTTGGAAGAAACACTAAGACTATAGCAGGGGACGTTATAACTGTCAATTTCAGGAATACGGATGTAGTAAATTACATATGTAACGCACCTTGTAGTGGACCTAATACCCAAGTCCATCCATTCCCGCTTTCCTATTTTTACCCTGTGGCACCAAGACAACATTTTCTGAGATTTGGCTTTCCTACCGATAGGGCCCATACATATGTTCCCCATCATACTATCCAACACCGACAGACACCCTGGCAAGGCCCCCCTGATTTTGACCCCTTTCTATCGCAGTTCGCACATTGGAATAGATTCTGTGCCCTTGACGAGGTAGATTGACTCACATGTGAGACTACCACCTATTACTTAGACTCGAACTGGTGCGAGGAGGAGCAAGCGTCGATTGCATTACAACCCATGTGCTCTAATCCTCCCACCACGTTAGCCACCAGTTTAGCCCAGCAAACACCCTCTATACTGGCTAGTGATTGCCTGGAACCCCAAATCCTTAGTGAAACTAACAACCATAAAAGCAAACCTGACAAGGAACCAATAAAAATTCTTAGTTGGAACCTTGCAGGTATCCATAGGAAATTGGCCGTGCCCGAATGGAACGACTTGGTCGAGGCACATAAAATCTGCCTCTTCCAGGAGACCTGGAGCACAGAACCGCTCCATCGGGTTGGTTTTGTAACCCATTTTGTACCTGCTGAGAAAGCAACGCACGGGAAGGGACGTCCCTCAGGGGGTCTTCTTATTTGGATAAGCATCTCCCTTAACTGCTGTATAACATCCAGGCAGGTTAACAGCCCAGACATATTAGGGATCCTATTAACCAATCCTAGTATGGGCTTATCTCTTGCCATATATAATATCTACGCCAGAGGCACAAAAAATGGGTGCACTTCTTTGGTGATTTCCGATTTGGAAACACAACTTAGAGACCACGAGGAAGCTGACCATACCCTGGTAGCAGGTGACTTTAATTGCACCTACGAGCCACTTCCTATGGAGGATAATTCAGACCTTGGTGAGGAGGACAGCAAATGGGGTATCCCTGCACTTACTATCCCCCCGATAAAAAGATGGTCTCGTAGCGCAATACAGCTTAATGCGCTGTCACTAGAATTTGGCTTAAGAGCTACGAATGGTCGCACAGCTTCAGACCGCCTGGGTGCCCATACGTTCAACAGAGTCGATCATTCCTCAAGGATTGATTATATCCTGTTGGACCTAAAACTTTGGAGACTGGTCCATGATATGGTAGTGATACCTACTGTGGAGAGTGACCACAACTCACTTTCCCTATCTCTAATGAATCCCTGGCTTAGTAATGTACCTGCAGTCTCACATAATTGCCCACACACAACTATTGTTTCTTCCTGCGGAAGACGTCTAAAGTGGAATAAAATCGCCATGGATGCTACTAAGATTTCCACCATAGACAAATTACTCATGGCTTCACAAATAGAACTAGACAACACCAATCCAGCTTTGTTAATTGAAAATGCAACACCTATCTTTGAAGCAGTTGTCAAGTCCATAGGGGAAGTTTTTTGGGTAAGGGGCTCTGCAGGGAGGAACTTGTCTCATCTCAAATCTAGGGGAAAGCATGATTGGTATACTTCAGCATGCAGACGGGCAAAGTCTCTTTTATTAGAGGCCGTTAAAAGTAAATCTCAATCTCTGATACAGATTACCAGGAAAGTGCATAAGACCACACTGGCACACGCTAAAAAAGAATGGGAAGAAGAGTACTGGTCTACTCTTAAAGAAGCTAGCCTCAAAAAAGACCCAAAATGTTTCTGGGATACAATTAGAGCCAGAAATAGGCCAGATAGTGATCTTATCACATGTAACATTTCAAGCCAAGCGTGGGTTAACCACTTCTCAAAGTTATACTCCCGACAAGATGATCTGCCTCTTATTGAGGCTCCCAATGACGCTGAAGGGAGGATTGTGGTCCCAACAAGGAATCAAACAGATTGGGGTACTGACCCCGATGAATTTGGTTTCACAATTAAAGAAGTGGAGTATGCTGTAAGTACCATCATGCCCCAAAAAGCCGCTGGCCCGGATGGTATTCCTGGTGATCTTCTGAGGTCAGATATTCCAAAGTGGGGTAAATTCATTTACTCCCTACTTGTTGCCATCTGTAGGGGTGCTCCGATCCCCTCGTCATGGAAAGGGGCGGAGGTGGTCCCCATCTTTAAAAAAGGTGCCAGAGAAGATCCGTCCAACTATAGACCCATTAGTCTGCTGGACATTACTCAAAAAGTAGTCGGCAAGGTTCTACTGGTCAGAATATTGGACTGGATAGAGGAGAATAAAATCCTTTCCGACTACCAGGCAGGATTTAGAGTGGGTACCGGGACAATCGAACAAGCTTTCAGGCTTATGATGGTGTATTGGAAGGTCGTGGTTATAGGCAAAGGCAGTCTTTATCTCGCGTTCATCTATTTAAAGACTGCCTTTGCCCTTGTACCGAGGGAGACCCTGTGGAGAGTCTTGGCCGATATGGGGTTGCCACACTACATACTTTCACTACTGGTTAGGCTTCACGAAAATAGTTTTGCCCAGATTAGGTGGGGTTCAGGAGGGGAAAAAACCAGCAGTATCCCGGTAGAGAGAGGGGTCCGCCAGGGATGTGTCCTTGCTCCCACCCTGTTTTCTCTTTACATCAACGGGGTGGTTGAGCACCTTCGTGAACATCCTTCAGATGAACCATCCCTGGCTGGAGAACGTATACCCACCCTCCTCTTCGCGGACGATACGCTCCTAATATCGAAATCCCCAATAGGCCTTCAAAGGCTCTTGAATAATTTTCAATCTTTCTGCACTAAACGGGGCCTGGTAATTAATACGGGCAAAACCAAATATCTTGTGTTGAACCCCCCAAAAAAATTAGCACGCCCTCCAACTCTGAATGCTGAACCTTTGGAGATAGTAGAAGTGTTTGAGTACCTTGGCATTCGCTTATCCCATAAAATGCAATGGTGCCCACATTTGGATAAAATGTTATTATCCCACAAGAGGATAACAGGAGCTATTTTGAAAGAGCAACGCTCTTGCGTAACTAGACCAATAGCTGTTGTCCTCGATATTTATGTAGCTAAAGGGGTCAGTTCTGCTCTCTATGGGGCGGAGCTTTGAGGTTCGTCCATTACCAATGATTTGCCAAAATCTGAAAGGAAATTCTGCAGGGCGATTATGTCACTCCCTCAGGGTACCCCCACGGTCCCACTAATGCTGGACTTAGGCTGTCGCCCTATTGACGATTTAGCAAGATTACGCCCACTCTTATTATGGGCACGATTGTGGCGAGTGCCCGAACTTAGTAAATATGCGCAGGGCCTCGCAGAAATTATGTCCTTGTCAGGGTGGCATAAAATTAAATGGCTGAGCGACATTAAAACCTTGCTACTTAATTTGGGCCTAAACGATTCGTGGGCTAATAGATCCTCTCATCCAAAGGCAACCCTCAAGAAACTTTATTGGAACTGGATTGCGTCACAACGAAACATTAATGCTTCCATGGGCAGACTTACTGAAGAGTTCTTAAAATGTAAGGACCTCCCAAAACGAGAACTCTATTTGGACGCTATTGGCAAACCATTTGATAGGGCACTTTATTTTAAATTTAGAGCAGGAACATTGCCGTTGTATACTTTTTCCTCACGATGGAAATTGCCTGCACAAACTGTAGAGCTTTGCCCAGTATGTCTAGTCAGACCAGAGACAGTGGCACATTTTATGTTTGAATGTGGAGAGTATTCTCTACCCAGGAAGATATGGCTTAAACATTTATGTCGCCAATTGGGCACTAGGTGCCACTCAGACGCAATACGTATACTAATGTCTGATAGCCGTACCACCTATGCTTGTGCTCTTGCCAAATTTTTATCGTGGGCTTGGTCAATCCGAGCCCAAAGGCTTAAATCAGTTGTTTAATTTTTTCTTTATTATTTCATGATGTGATTTCCAAAAAAACATTGAATTCTTTTTAAAAATAACTGTTTATGTATAGACTCTTTTTGCAATTTGTTTTTATCTTTGGCTCCTTTTAATGTTCTTATGAATTTTATGTGAAGCTTTTATGATAATCTTTTTATCGAAATAAAGCCTTTTTGACTTTGACTTTGAGTAATTTATACCCCTACACTGTTGCACTCCCTGGAGTTAGAATAGTAATTATTACCCCTATACTATCCAACACTTATCTTAAATGTGATGTAATGGTATGCATTGTAAAGTTAGTTTCTGAAAATGTGATGTAATGCATGCAATGTAAAAGAATGCGTTGTAAAGGATGTTGCGATGTAAAAACTGTATTGTAAAGGCATGCATGGTAAATGTATGTGTTGTAACGTCATGCATTCCATCATGCCACAACCCTAAGGGAAGCCACCCAGCAACCAAATAATTCTCATTAAACAATAAATAGTGCTACCGCATCACTGAAGAGGTTAAGACAACATAAAAATGTTTATGTTGCATATTTCCAGCCACCTTTAAATATCTCACATGAAGTCAAATGACCTCCCAACATAGTGCGCTAACCTATAACACAAACTAACTTCATCACCAATAAAATCACCTCACTACAGCTGCCACTGTTATCACAAAAATCAATAGACACATTCTTAAACTGCTCTTTCTCAAATAAATGCAAAATACAGTTGATCAATCAAACATATTCTCTACCAGCCCTAGTCATCCTCCCATTAACCACACCTTATGATTTGGCACTTGACACTCCCTCCCTGGACCACAGATGCCTTGTCTCAAATGCCATGATCATTACTCCTTGTGGTACATGCTGGACTGGGCTTGAAAAATATCCAGAAATACAAGTAATGGGCCCCTCACCTGAACACAGTAACGTTTCCCCTAACACACTCTAAGGTTAATTTATCTCAAATGTACTGTACTAACTCATGGGAGTTGCTAAACCAACCATATGGAACCTCTAGTACAGTCCTCATGTGCCTGTCACAATAGCCAGCATGATACCAAAAAAGTGACAGAGAATCAAAAATTGATGGAGCAACAAAATGTTATCCTACTTGATTACCAGCACAAACTCCTGACTGTGCAGTGATATAAATGAATTCCCACACCACAAGAGGATGAGGTGTCACCCCGCAGCTAGTGCTGCCGATCTAAAAAACCTGGGGACCTAAGGTCGACTCCTGGCCTTGATGCTTGACCCCTGTGCCTAAACTTCTAACTGCATATTCCTAACCTTCAGTCTTTAGAGTGGATCAGATTAAAAAGTTCTGCAGGAGATGAAGCGCCCATCTCATAGGACCTAGCTGTCAAGGCAGTAGTTCTTTGTGAATGTGTGCGCTGATGGCCAAGTTGCGCTGATAAATATCAAGAATAGGTACTATGTATGCCAATGCAGTGGTAGGTGCCTTGGTCCTCGTAGAACAGGTCCTCAGTCTTTCTGGAGGCTGCTTCTTGGCTAATGCGTAGATTGAATTCGTAGGGTTATCCACGTTGACAAAGTCCTTTTGTGCACTGCCTTGCCTTTCTTTGCCTCCAAGAATTCCAGTTTTTGTGCAATAACTGTAAAAGCTCAAGTCTCTATTGGGGTGTATCTGGTGAAGGCTACCTTCCACTTTTGAGGGGCGAGGCGGAGGGTGATGGATCACCCCCAATTTTTCTCAACACCATTTTCTATGGGGAAAAGGTGGTGCAAGGCGAATGCACTGAGACAGCTTGGAGTTCATGCATGGGTCAAAGTCACTGCAACCAGGAATACAGTCTTTAGAATCATGGGACATAGTGGAGAGTTGTGCACTGATTCAAAGAGGGCGCACATGAGCGAAGTGAGAAACAAATTGAGATCCCATTATGGCATCAAAAAGGGTTTGGAAGGAAACGTTTTAAATATTTTATAAATCTCATTGTTACAGGTGTTGAATAACTTTAATGGGGGCCAGAGATAAAACAAAGAAGACATTCAATGGGTTAGCCTGGAACGGGGAGGTATTGTGGGTGCCACACCAGGAAACAAACTTGTCTCAGAGCACAGCTTAGACAGATTTTGTAGAGGTACAGCTGGCAATAAGGATGACAATATTAACTTTGGGAGGAAGATTAAACACAGTCAACTGCTGCTGCTCAATCTCTATGCCTGCAGGTGCATTTGTGCAGGTACAGGCTCAGGAGAGACAGTAGATTAAAGGTGGTTCTGTGCTCCTGTGCTGTGGATTGCGACTCCAAGAGAGAACCTACTTGGAAACTCCAGCTAGCAAAAGGTTTGAAACTTTGCGTTCTCGATAGTGGTGAAAAGATCAAGCCAAGATATTCTTCATTTTTGGGAGAGACCTCGTGTCACTTCCACATATAACTGCCATTCATGACCCGCCTGCTGGGTTTGTTCCCTGGCATTCAAGGATCCATCCAGGTGATTCATGACCAGTGAAATGTCCTGATGCTCGAGACAGCTTCAGAGACCAAGTGCCTTTTGGCACAGGACCAAGGGCTCCACCAGACCTCCTTGTTACAGTAGCACATGGCAGTGATGTTGTCCTGAGACCTTGAACCAGTATCCCTTTGATGGATACGTGGAAGGTTTGCATTGCTAGGCAGTAAGGCATCCATCACCACCGTCAGCTCTGGGTGGGGCAGGGAGAGGGGTCTGCTGCTGGTCCAAATGCAGTCAAGCAGCGACCACTGTGTGTCTTTTGTAGTCTCTTCTGAAATCTGGATGGAATACAACAAGTTTCCCTAGTACTGGGCCCACTGAGACTTCAGGTCCCACTGCAGAGTCCACACATGCCCCCTTGCAAATTAACAAGCAAAATGCAGGAGGCCAACATGCCAATAAGCCTCAGAGCTACTCTCACTGAGACCCAGGACAGAGGCTGAAACATCAGGGTCAAAACCCAAATGTCCTGGACTCGTTCTAGCCGAGGGAAGGCCTGAAATCACACCAGATTCAGAATGGCCCCAAAGATAGTGAGCCTTTGCAAAGGAGTCATATGTGACTTCATCCTGTTGATGGTAATACCTAGTAAAGTGTGGAGGAGGTCCAAAACTGACTGTGGTGAGCCTGAATTCAAAAGCCAGTCATCGAGGTTTGGGGAAACTAGAATGCCCAACAACCGAATGTGTGCTGCAACCACCACTATCACTTTTGTGAATACCAGTAGGCACTGGTGAGACCAAAGGGGAGCATCCACCGTAAATTGAAAGTGCTTCTGACCTACCTTGAACCAAAAGTAACATTTGTTGGACGGCAGGCTAGGTATATCAAATTAGGTGTCCTGCACGTCCAAACCCACCATCCAGTGGTCTGGATCCAGGGCAGACAGAACCAGGGATAAAAAAAGTCTGGGTCGCCTGGCACTGGCCTCGGGTACCTGGCTACCTTCCTGCCTACAGATGAACAGGTACAAGGCTTAGACCAGAGGCCCATTAAGATGTCTGTCAGGACTTCAATGAATGGCATTAAAGGTTCAGAGGAAGCCTAACATCCGTAGATGACAGCTATAAGTCTAATACTTCAGCTACACAGCAAAGGAAGCACTTCAAGAATTTCCAAACCCAGTATGATGCCTGGGCAAAATTACAAGGTAAGGAATATGCGGCTAAATAGTCTCTACCAGATAAGGTGTTACTGAAGGTAAGTAACTTGGGCATCTGATAGAGACTTCTACTGTAAGCAGATTAAACAAAAAAGTCCTGCAAGAACGAATGGGCAAAGTACCTGTTGATGACGGACCTGATTGTCCAGGCAGGAGTGCTTGGTGAATGTGTTCAAGGACGCCCACATTACTGCCTGACAGGTGTTTTTAACAGGGACCCCGCGAGCTAACAGTGGTCCCAGCCTTGGCTCTGGTGGAATGAGTACGCAAACCTTCAAGGGGTAGCTCCTTAACCAATGCATAGCAGATCTTTATGCAGACTACTATCCATCGTGAGATGGTAAGTTTCTGCCCAGTCTTCTCTTTCTTCACCCTGATATCACAAACGTACTGTTGATTGTCCATATGGAACACTGCAGTACGATCAATGTAGAAAGACAGCGGTCTTTTTAGGTCTAGACGATGAAGTGTCTCCTCTTTCTAGGGTGCACAGACAGTAGGATAAGTGATATTTTGGCATACATGGGAAGTTGTCACTATTTTCGGAAGGAAGGAAGCACATCTTCTCAGAACCAGTTTGACTGGATACAATGTTGGGTAGCGAGGGAGCCCCAAAACAAAGGTATGGTGGCTTCTACAAAGCAATTTTTATTAGTGTTATGGTTTAATCAATGTTACCTAAATTATCAAGATTCTGGCATGGATAGGGTGTAGCAAGCTGGCTCTCTATATACCATACCAAAATGAGGTATAGTGTGCACAGAGTCCAGTGGAACTCCAAAGGTAGGCAGAGGTAAAAGTAGATAGCACATTGCTGTCTATTTGTGGTAGTGTGGGCAAGCAGTAAGGCTTTATCGGAGGGTAAAGCATTTGTTGTACACACTCAGGCAGCAAATTATGTCACACACTCAAAGAAATAACTCCTATCAATTTATTTGTATAAAAAATATAATGTAGTTATATTTATTTTCTACAACCAAGCAAGCCTGGTAGAGGCAACTGTAATGGTACTTTTAAAGACAGGTTGAACAATACAAGCACGCTGAATTAAAATGTCTTTGTTACAGGTTTGTAAATCTTTTCAATAAGGTGGAAATTACTGCTAGATTCATTTGGATTACTTTCGGATTACATTACGGATTACTTTTTCTACTCAGAGTGATATGCCCAGATATCACACTGGGACATTTCCAAGAGAAAATGTAAGTACAGCAGTTTTTATTTATTTCTGGTTTTCAAGTGCTCATACAAAACCAACTCCACACTTAAAGAAAAAACAGTCAATGTATTCTTATGGAGAAAATGTGGTTATCGTTAACAGGTAAGTACTTGGTTGTGGGAGTTGGTATTCTCAGGTTAGAACCAGGGTTCCCCCAGGGTCCAGGATGCACTCTCAAAACAACCTCAGCTGCACTAGGGCGGCTGGGGTGCAGAGTGCTGAGGCCCAATGTTATCCAAAAGGGGGTGGGGGGCCTCCCGCTGGTGGCTGCTCACGAGCAGGCCAAAAGGTTGTGGGAGCAAAGCTCCTGGTGTTAGGCTCAGGGCAAAGATGGATCCGAATTAGCACCCAAAGTACACCTGCAGCGGCGCAGGGGCGGCTGGGTGCAGTTGCTGTTTTGGCGTTGGATGCCCTGTTGATTTCAATGGGGATTCTCTGGTTGCAACAAAGACTGCAGGCTCAGAGACATAGATCTTCTGCAGGTGACCAGCGGTTGGAAAGGTACGTTTGGATGGAGGGCACTAGGGGGCGCGCAGCGGGATGGCTACTTAAACGAGCGGCTCCGCCGGGCAGATCCAACCCTGGCGATATAGGTTGATTTACCGCAAGCTGAACATGTTCAGGCACACCGGTGGTCCGGGTGAACGTCTGCTGCATCAATGACCGGGCTCGGGCGGTCGCTACAGGCTTTCCCCAGCGACTAATCACCATCGGAAGGCGACCGCGGCCCCACATCAACATGGCGGCAGAATACGCGCCCGAACCCTGAGGTTCCGCTGCCCGTGACCTGCCCAGTGGAGACGAGAGCGCCTTGGCTGTTTACGAACGGAGGACCGGGATGTGAGGGACCGTCTGCGTGCCGTGCATCGTGGCACCGCAACGTTTGAGAGCTGGACTGAAGGTTTCTCCAGAACGTATTCTTGGTGAGCAAAATGGCGGCGCCCACGTACCCATAATCACGCTGTTACCAGGTACCGGCCACCAATGCAGACACTCTAAATGCCCGATACCAGCTCAACTAACGCTGCACTGCTGGGGTGGATACGCATGCAATAGTCAGACGGAGGGCATCGTGATAATCGCCTGCGCCCATATTCACTATGCAATTAACGGCGTATACAAGATGGCGGCACCCATAAATAACGTACATGCTGCGGAGCGAGCCCCTCCACAATAACATGAATGCTGAAACTGTGGACAATTAAAACACACTACCCTTGCGACCGAACCGCATGGGACTAGGGGCGGGCCTCTGAAAGCGCCTAAACTTCGGTTTTTGGTCTTCTGTACGTCGCGCCCAAACTGACCTCTCCAACAGTCATCGGGGGACGCCGGTTGGTGGGCGGTGAGTAGCCGACCTACAACATTAACGACATACTTCACTAGCTCGAAGACATAGATTGCCACACCAGCAACCATGGGCAAGCCGGACAGACAACAGACAAAAATAAACTTCGAAACGCGTAAAACCTCTAAAGGCCAACCCGAATCTCCAGATGGGGACACGGCTGCAGGGGGCTCGGAGGAAAGTAATATGGCGGATATCCTTAATGCCATCAAAACCAATTTGCATGAGATTAATGGAAAGCTAGATGGCCTAACGGGACGCATGGATCAGATGGCTGCCACGGTTGAGAAGCATGGGGGGAGACTGGACGAGGCAGAGCAACGAATCTCCACGGTGGAAGATGACACCCGTTCCAACACTACCAACTGCGCTGGCATGGATAAGGTACTAGCAGTTATCAAGGCGAAGGCGGAGGAGTTGGAAGCGCGATCGCGTAGAAACAACATACGCATCGCAGGCCTGCCGGAGACTACCAACACAGGACGTATGGAGACGTACGTCGAACAACTATGCAAAGATATCTTTGGTGCAGAGGCCATGTCGCCCATTTTCGTCATTGAACCTGCACACAGATCGCTCATGCCGAAACCTCCGGTGGGCGCACCTCCCAGACCGATAGTTGCACGTGTCCTGAATTACAGGGACAGAGACACCATATTGTGACTCGCGAGGGAAAAAGGCGATATCACTCACCAAGGTAATAAATTGGACTTCTATCCGGACTACACGTTTGCTGTTCAACAAGCGAGGAGAGAATTCGCGACTGCCAAGACCAAACTTCGTGAACTGCAGGTGCCCTACGCCATGCTTTACCCAGCACGCCTCAGAGTTACTTGGGAAGAGAAACCAGTCTTTCTAACAACACCTAAAGCTGCAATGGATTTCATTAAAAGAATCGCGTCCAAGGGCAAAAAGTCAAATGGCAGGGAGAGGCAACAGGACTCTGATTGACGGTAAGATGTCGGCGAATTGTGATCTGCTGCGTCCTGGATAACGGTCTCCCCTCGCCCGAACTTCAAGGTCATGCAGGACTATGTAATTCGACGTCTGCTGGTAAACGACTTATCCTTGCATGAACGGCCCATACCGCTACCCTATTATGTGTTAGACTGCACCGCCCTCTCTTTGTGCACTGGGGTTCGTATATGATTATACAGTGAGGGTGTACATAGGGTAATTCCGGAGCATTTATGGAAGAGAGTACGGCCGAAACTATCACGAGTTGCCATCCATGTAGACATATTCGACATCTTCTACTAGAGGGGTTGGAGCGGGATCTGTTTCGCCCGTATTTTGCTGGTTGCTCCACCCACCTTTAAACCTACTGATTGCATTGTTATTAATGATCTGCCCCGCCCTTTTGGTAGGGTGGTGTATGTGCTTCCCCGGCGGTCCTCCACATGGGAGTTCCCCACAAAGTTTTGGTTATCAAAGAAGTTAATTGGGGAGTATGGCTCCAGCACAGTTGGGGTGCTGATGTGGGTGGGTTCTGGGACAGTTGGGGTATTGTTCAACTTGCAGCGCCAGGACATTTAAGATGCATTGCTAACTCCCTAATTGAGTATCCAGTACAGTATATTTCTTTACCCGAATTGTCAGTGAAATGCACTAGGTTAATTGTTCCTTTATCACAGATGTCATGTTTATGTTACCCACGCCTTCACAGATATGGCTAACACCGGCAATTTAACCCTCATGTCTTGGAATGTACGTGGCATCACCAATCCCAAAAAAAACAGACAGATTTTTGCACGGTTTGACAGACACCACATAGACATCGCCCTGCTACAAGAAACTCATATAGCCCCTACGATGTGCAGGAAAATTGGTGCTAAATGGGCTGAATCTTGTTACTTCTCAACATACTCGTCTTACTCCAGAGGGGTGATGACATTGGTCAGGAAAGGCACTAACTATAAAATAAGCAGATCCATCATAGACCCCAATGGGAGATATGTAATAGTCTCTGGTGACCTGAGGGGCCAACGTTTGACGTTGATAAATGTGTATGGCCCGAACATAGATTCCCCTGACTTTTATCAAGAAATCTGGAACCATATACTAGAATTTGCAGGAACAAACATTGTCTGGGGGGGGGGGAGACTTCAACGTAGCATTGGACGACACACTAGACTGATCTGGGGCCTCCATTGAGCCGCACAGGCGAGCTAGAGGGAAACTATGGGACATAATGGAAAACATCCCCCTCAAGGACATCTGGAGAGTTAGGAACCCAGTAGAAACTAACGCTACTCATGTTAATGTAACACATGGCAGTTGGTCTAGGATAGACTATTGGTTGGGGTCTGACGATGTTCTATTATGGACGAAAACACTAACGACACTACCGAGGACGGTCTCTGACCATAACCCAATCACATTGCAATTACAGATACCACATTACACACCACCACCTTTTAGCTGGAGGTTCAACGCTAAGGCACTTCTAGACCCCCTATATGCAGACACAGTGGCCACTGCAATCAAAGAATACTTCCAATTTAATGTCAACTCAGTGGATGACCCAGGTATACTTTGGGAAGCGTTTAAGGTGACCCTTCGGGGGGTATGTATTAGCACTACTGTTGGAATACTGAAGGATATTAGGCACCAGATCACGAAATGCGAAGCCAGAATGAGGGTGCTTGAGAGGGAATATGAGCAGACGCAGAACATTGCCATCATAGGTGATCTTCGGCAGGTATACACCGAATATCATACACATGACGCTGATGAATTAAAATATATCACTAAACGACCACTAGCTCGACAATTTGGGGAGGGCGGCAGGCCCGGTAGAGTACTTGCACTGAAAATCTGTGAGGGGAGGAAACAACAATCTATCACACAAATACGAGATGATGAGGGCACTATACTGACTAAACCAGAGGACATACTCCGATGCTTTGTAGACAACTATGGTGCACTATATAAATCCAAACACACACTGCCCCCGGAAGAAACTTTCGAATACCTGCGTGACATCGCTATTGCCTGGCTGTCCGATCAGCAGCGCGAATACCTTGCCATGCCCATCACAGTAGAGGAGGTAACGGATATCATCAAGTCCCTCCCAAACGGCAAAGCGCCTGGCCCTGATGGGTATACCTGTGACTTTTACAAAACATACGTAGAAATGCTGGCTCCACATTTAGTCGCCATTTATGGCGATGCCTTTGATCAGGGTACATTACCCCCGTCGCTGCGTGAAGCCATGATGATAACGCTCTTAAAGCCTAATAAAGACCCAGATTGCTGTGAGTCCTATCGACCCTTATCCTTACTCAACGTCGACTCCAAAATACTTGCCAAACTCCTAGCGGTCAGATTGCAGCCCCTAATGACTAACCTCATCCTACCAGACCAGGCCGGTTTCATACCTACAAGGGCAACATCTCATAACACCAGGACACTGTTTGCTGTCTCCCATTATTTAACACCCAACACTAAAGCAGTGGCGGTCATGCTGGACGCCGCCAAGGCTTTCGATTCAATCTAATGGTCCTATCTACGCACAATGCTCCAACGTATGGGCTTCCCCGCTAGGTTCATCTCATGGGTAACTCTCCTCTACACTAATCCTATGGCCCGGATCCGTGTAAATGGCTACATATCTGACTCCTTCCACATCAAACGCGGCACTAGGCAAGGGTGCCCTTTATCTCCCTTATTATTCGCCCTTGCGCTGGAGCCCCTTGCATGCATCATTAGGCAGACGCACAATCATTCAGCGCTTCATTTCCCTGGCAGGCCATTGCAGATCTCAATGTATGCTGATGATATGCTTTTATACATTAGAGACCCTGAACAGAACATGAATCCCTTGCTCCGTGAATACATTAAATTCGGCAGACACTCAGGCCTACAGATTAATTGGGACAAATCCTCCATTATCCCGCTCACCGATACCACGACCCGCCACAACACCGACTTCCCACTTGATTGGCAAACAGGCTCCATTAGATATTTGGGAATATGGTACAGTAGAAACCCTGAGGTTATTCGGACCAATTATGGTAGGGTATTTGATAACATAGCAGTGACAATTGACAGGTGGATACAATTGCCGTTATCATTAGCAGATCGCATTGCCATTGTTAAAATGAATGTCCTTCCCAAACTGTTGTATCTTTTCAACAATATACCGATAACGCCCCCAAAGGCAGTGTTCAAAAACATAACATCACTGGTTCTAAAACTCATCTGGACCGGGAAGCAGGCTCGCATAGACCTACGCACGCTGACATTACCTTATGACAAAGGCGGTCTTTGTGTCCCAGACTTCTATCTGTACTACCTTTGTGCACAGGCGCAATATGCGGCATACTGGTACCACAAGGTCCCTTATTTGACACACACAGCAGTCGAGGAGGGGGACGCCTCTCCGATTCCGCTAACGGCTATCATTACACATAAACGCCCACCACTACATTCAGAGGATATTAACTCGATTGATACCACTACTGCCGTCTGGAGGTCACTGGCCAGGTTAACACACAAATCACCACTCTATGCACCAGCGTTGCGTCTACACCATCACCCCCAGATCTCGGTCAATGCTGAACGAGTGGGTATGGATCTACTGCAACAAGCAGGCATAGACACGTTTGGAGATCTTTATTGTGAAGGTACCTTCAGGCATATAGACGATCTGTCCTACATTAGCAATCAAACCACACTGTTTCGCTTCACCTACTATAGATTGCAACGAGCCATCCGCAATCTCTACTCCGACTACCCAGCGGAACCCCCTTGCCTGGAGATACTACAAGATACCATTACATCCCCCAACACGTCACATCTAGTTTCACGTCTGTATAAAAAAGCTCAAAGTGAGATACCGTTCACTTCCATTAAAGCATGGACTCGCTGGAATGAGACATTGCCAGACCCACTAACCGAAAAGGAATGGTACACGTCCTGCGCGCTAATTAGATTGCTCACTCCTAATGGTAACTTACGCATCCTTCATCTAAAGTATCTACATCAAACATACCATACACCAATACGCCTTCATAAATTCGGGTTACGAGAGGATGCCAGGTGTAAACGATGTGGGGGACGAGAAGCAGACTTTGTACATCTGGCATGGTTATGTCCAAAAATACAGGAATTCTGGTGTAAAGTTGTTCAGGTCCTTCAGAAAATGGTTGGGGTGGAGATAGAATGCTCTGTAAAGGTGTGCATACTTGGTCTCCTACCCGCGGTCAGGGCGAGGAGACGTCAGTTCTGTGCTGTGTCACTGCTTCTGGCCGAAAGACAAGTGTCACTTTGTTGGGGGAGTACGAGGGTTCCAATCATGAGACAATCGCTACAGGACTTGGCATTCTGTAAAACTAAACTGCAGACATACGAGGAGGAACTACTGGTCAGATCCCGACCAAGAGACTATTGGATTTACTCAACATCTTATTTGCAAGACAATGATGTCACTGACGTACTGTGAATTTGAATATGCCAAATGTTACGTTGTGGGAGCAAGGACATCCCGACTTGGGTACTAAGGTGCGATGTTTATACCTAAAAGCTGTACTGCCAATAATGATTTTTTTTCTCTCTCTGTTTGCATATTTCATGCAAGATGGGACGATGAATGCAGAAATGTACTGGTTTATGCTGTATTTCCATTTGTGAATGTTTGTACTTTATTTGTTTTTTGAAACCTAATAAAAAGAATTTAAAAAAAAAGGTACGTTTGGATGCCTGAGGATGCTGGGACACCGTCGGTTGGGCCACCCAAGGCTGTGGGACGTCGGGTGCAGGGGTGTCTTTAGGTGTCAGGTTTTCATACAAGCTCCGGTCACGGTTGGGGGAGATCCTTGAGAAAGAGGCAGCAGGCTTCGCTTGGAGATTCGAGGCAGGTCAGAGATTACCAGATCTCAGGTCAGGATCGCTGGGGAGACCACCTCGTGGTGTTGGGCCACTCAAACTCAGGCAGTAGGCATCAGGTGCAGAGTGGTGCAGACTCGTGGATTTGGCTGGAGCCAGAGTCTGTGGGTGAGCAAATTAGGTGCTCAGGGGAGATAAAGTCTTTGGCTTGGAAGGCAGGCCAGGTACTTCTGGTTCTTGAAGCTGCTGGCTGCAGGACACACCGGAATTTCGCTGGCGCAGGTTTCAGGTGGGGACAAGTCGGTAGAGCTGGGGCCAAGTCAGTGATCGTCCTTCTCTTCTTAGCTTCAGCACGGCTTGTTCGGTTCGTCTTCTTCTCTTCTTGTCGGTTTTTGGCTGAGGAGGAAAGGTACAGGGTTGCCCCTAAAGAACAAGTTACTTACCTTCTGGTGGATACAGTATCTGCCTGTGGATTCCTCACCTTTTGAATTACCTCTGCGCCAGTATTCCACGGAAATTCTTTTCCTAGCTCTCCCACGTTGGCGAGGACGTCATAATAGCACGGCTCCGCTTCGCGACTCCTTATGATGTCATCAGAGCCATAAGAAGACCTCGTTGGCGTGCTGATGCCAGTTCCAAAGATTTTTTTTGTGCCCTCTAGGCAAACGGGCGGACCGACAACATTTCCACAAGTATACACAGTATACATAATATATATACAAATACATATAGTATATACATAAGCAGAAAGAAAAAGCCAATAAGCAAAGCACTTCCCAGCAGCAAACTGTATGCACGAAAATGACATTTTAAAAACATCCATGTCAAACAAATATAACTTTTTCGGTATAAACAGGAGGACAACGGGGAGGCCAGTGAGGAATCCACAGACAGATACTGTATCCACCAGAAAAAGGGTTACCGAAAGTAAGTAACTTGTTCTTCTGATGGACACATCTGCCTGTAGATTCCTCACCTTTTGAATTGAATCCCCGAGCTGTACCTCTCCCGGAGGAGGGTGTCCACCTGACTATACCAAAAAATCGTGCAGAACAGAGCCATCCCTTATAACCTCAGAATCCAAGTAGTAATGCTTTGAAAAGCTGAGGAGGAAGGCCCAAGTTGCTGCCTTACAAATGTTTACAACAGGAACACTTCTAGCCAAAGCAGAAGTAGAAGACTTAGCTCTGGTGGAATGAGCTTAAATACCTTCAGGTGGCTCCTTCTTGGACAGGGCATAGCAGATATTGATACACAAGATGATCCACCTGTAGAGAGCTCGTTTGTGGACAGCTTTTCCTTTCATCCATCCAATGTAGCCCACGAAGAGCTGATCATCCAGCCTTAGTTCCCTGGTCCTGTCCAGGTAAAAACTGAACGCCTTCTTAGGATCCAGGCGATGAAGTCTCTCCTCCTCCTTGGAAGGGTGAGGGGGAGGATAGAAGACAGGTAAGGTAAGGTAGCAGACTGACCTAAATGGAAAAAAGTAACCACCTTAGGCAGGAAAGTAGCCCTGGTCCTGAGAACCATCTTTTCTGCATGAATGGTTAAAAACAGAGGTTTTCAACTAGGAGCCTGAAGCTCACTTACCCTCCTGGCCAAGGTAATAGCAATCAAAAAGACCGTCTTGAAAGAAAGAAGCCTCAAAGGACAACTATGAAGTGGCTCAAAAGGAGAACCCATCAGAAATGTGAGAACAAGATTCAAATCCCACTGAGGCATAATGAAGGAAGTGGGAGGAAACTTATAGGTCAAGCCCTTAATAAACGTCATAACAACTGGAAATTTAAACAAAGATGGCTGGTCCAGCAAACAAAGAAAAGCTGACAAAGCCGACAAATATCCTTTAACTGTAGGAACAGCGCAACCCTGCTGAGCCCCAAAAAAAAGGGAAAAACTTAGCACATCAGACAGACGGGCCTTCAGAGGATCAATGGACCTCTGTCCACACCATTTCACAAATTTGGACCAACTGGAGGAATAAATAGATTTGGTGGAGTGTCTCCTGGATGATAAAATAACATCTACCACATACGCTGGGAGAGAGAACGAACTCAGGTAGCCCTGTTCAATCTACAAGAATGAAGTTGCAGTCTCTGGAGGTAGGGGTGTAGAACCTGCCCCAGCGACTGTGAGAGGAGATCTGCCCTGAGAGGGAGACGGAGCGGAGGGTGCGATGAGAGGTGAAGTAGATCTGTGTACCACACCCTTCTTGGCCAATCAGGGGAGATCAATATGACTTGGGCCCGGTCTTGGCGAATCTTCCTCAGAACTCGAGGAATCAAGGGTATGGGGGAAACACGTAAAGGAGCTGCAAACTCCAATCCAACTGAAACGCGTCCCCCACGCTCCCTGCATCGGAAACTGGAGACTGCAGAACAACGGGCAGTGCGCGTTCACGCGAGTGGCAGAGAGGTCCAACTGAGGAAATCCCCACATCTTGAAGACGAGATGGACCACCTCCAGATGAAGCTGCCATTCGTGATCGGCCGAGTAAGGCCAACTGAGATTGTCGTATATACATTTAGCACTCCTGCCAGATGATTTGCCATCACACAAATCTGATGGCCCTGAGCCCAGGACCAGCATCGCAGAGCCTCTCTGCAGAGACGATACGAACCTACACCTCCCTGTTTATTGATGTACCGCATTGCGGAAGTGTTGTCTGTCAGGACCTGAACTGACTGACCGCAAAGGGATGGAAGGAAGGCCTTGAGTGCCAAGTATATTGCCCGCAATTCCAAAAGGTTGATGTGAAGCAACCTTTCTTCTGGAGACCAAAGACCTTTTACCTCCAGGTCCCCCTAATGAGCACCCCACCCTAGAGTGGAGGCATCCGTGATCACTATGGCCACAGGTGGAGGAGGCCGAAAGGGCTTTCCTTGAGACAGGTTGCCCTGCACACTCCACCAAGACAGCCCTGCTGCAGGTTCTCTGGAGATTCTGATGTTCTCCCTGAGATCTCCATCATGCTGATACCACTGCCTGCGGAGGCACCACTGGAGTGCCCTCATGTGCAAGCGTGCATAGCTGACCAACAGTATAGAAAAAGTGAACAGACCGAGGAGGCGTAGGACCTTCAGAACTGGAACAACCACTCCATCATGATTCAAAGGAATCATCTTCTGTATGTCAAGAATCCTCTACGGAGGCGGAAAAGCTCGACACACAGTAGTGTCCAGTATTGCCCCTATGAACAGGCTCCGCTGATAGGGCACCGGGGGAGATTTGGGGACATTTATCGAGAAACCCAAGTTGAACAACAAGTGGCGCAACACCATCTCTGGAGACTTGGCTTTTAGCAGCCAGTCATCCAGATAAGGGAAAACATGAACCCCTGACCTTCTGTGCTGCAACCACTGCCATCACCTTTGTGAAGACCTGTGGTGCGGAAGTGAGACCGAACGAAAGAACCGCAAACTGGTAGTGTTGCGACCCTACCATAAACCGGAGATACTTCCGATGCGACTTCAGGATCAGAAGATGAAAATAGGCATCCTGCAGATCAATCGACACCATCCAATCTTCCTGATGCAGCGCTAGAAGAACCTGAGCCAAGGTCAACATTTTCAACTTTTCCTGTCTGAGGTAAAAAGTAAAAATCCTGAGGTCCAGGATCGGCCTTAATTGGCCGTTCTTCTTGGGAATCAGGAAATAATGGGAGTAACATCCCTGACCCCTTTCCTGCTCTGGAACCACCTCTATCGCCCCTTTCTGCAACAAAACAAGAACCCCCTGTAATAAGAGTAGTAAATGGTCCTATGAACACCAATCCTGGCGAGGAGGGTAAGGAGGTGGAAACTCTAGAAAATGGAGGGCGTACCCATTTTCCACGAGATTCAAAACCCAACGGTCTGAAGTAACAGATTTCCAATCTTGTAGAAAATGGGACACCCTACACCCTCCAGGCCCAACATGCTCCAAGATGAGGGATCTAGAGCTGCTTTCCCATGCTACCAGTGGGTGGGACACAAGAAGAGGAGGATGACTGCTGCCAAGAGGCTCCTCGAAGACAGCCTCTATTCTATCCCCTGTACGACCTGTACAGAGGATTTTGCTGATGTTGCTGCTGAGGTCGCTGGCAACCTCGAAAGGAAGCCACCTTCCGAAAGCATTGATACCTCTTGTAGCCATACCCCCTAGGCTAAGACAGCAGGCCCAAAGATCTTGCAGTAGCCCAATTGTCTTTAAAATGCTGCAAGGTAGAGTCTGCTTTGGTACCAAACAATCTTGAGCCATCGAAAGGCAAATCCAGTAGAGTAGCCTGAACATCTGGAGAAAAACCTGAATATCTGAGCCAGGCAAGTCTTCTCGTAGCAACTGAAAAACCCAATACCCGGGCAACCGAGACCGCAGTGTCCAAACCCGACTGAATAACCTGTCGGGCAGCTGCTTGAGAATCCGAAAGAGCCTCAACAAAATGCACTCAATCTTCCTCAGGAAGTTTAGGGACCAATTGTTTAACAGAGTCCATAAGGGCATGAATGCACCTCCCAAGTAAGCAAGTGGCGTTTGTAGACTTCAGCGCCATACTTGCTGAGGAAAACACCTAGTGTTTTTGAATCCCTATCCCCCGGGGTGGTAGGAAAGGACCCAGACGACTGCTTGGAGCAAGAAGCCTGAACCACCAAGCTTTCTGGAGGTTGGGTGGCCAGAAAGAAAAGCTGGATTACCAGGAGCAGATCTATATCTTCCTGCTACGGATCTCGAAACTGCAGGAGCAGACTAGGGCTTCTGCCACAGCTCCATAATTGGCTCAGTCAAAGCCTCATTGAAAGGCAGTAGAGGCTCATTAGTTGAAGAAGAAGTATTAAGCACTTTAGTCAAAATATTTGATTTAACTTCAGCTGAAGGCAACTGAAGATCCAACAACTCAGCAGCTTTCCTAATCACATGATAAGGAGCGACATCCTGAGAGGAAAACAATCTTTGGTGAAGAGAGCTCCCACTCCGGAGAAGTGTCTACACCACTAGCCTCTTGCAGGCCTTCGAACTCGTCTACGGAGTCGAGAATCTCCCCTTTCTCTTGCTCTTGCTGGGACTGATCTTCTTCTAGCAGCCTTTGTGCTTCCCTCCTGGATCGCTGCTTCAGGATCGGTGTTCGCGGCGCCGGTGACAACGTTGCC
This sequence comes from Lissotriton helveticus, assembly GCF_964261635.1. NCBI lineage: Eukaryota > Metazoa > Chordata > Amphibia > Caudata > Salamandridae > Lissotriton > Lissotriton helveticus. The sequence continues at coordinate 1,620,023,042 of NC_136068.1, read as the reverse complement.
GGCGTCGAAGGAGGACCTTCCGAAACAGATAGCGGCGCCTTTTGGTTCATCTTTCGACAGCACCAACACCCTTCAACATCGTGGTCCGAAGAAAGACACCAAAGGCAGTAATTGTGAGGGACAGTAATAGACATATGCCCCCCACACTCCCTACAGGGCTTGAAACCCGACTTCTTCAAAGTAGCCATTCCTACAGAATCACGAAGATGTGAAGAAACAAAATACTCTCATAGAAATGGAGAGTCCCAGAAAAAAACTGTTACGCATCAATGGCGCGTAAAAAGGAAACTGACGACAGCAAGCCGACAAGGTCTTGTTATCGCTCCGATGACGTCATACGGAGTCGCAAACGGAGCCATGCTATTATGACCTCCTTATCTACGTGGGAGAGCTAGGAAAATAATTTCTGTGGAATGCTGGGGCATGGGTAATTCAAAAGGTGAGGAATCCACAGGCAGATGTATTCATCAGAATACTAAATTTAGGGGTGTTACAAGTAAGTAAAGGTTGGGACCAATGGGTCCCTTCCTTGGGTGGGTGCACCCCCTATTATGCCACCCTCCAGTGGAGGCATGGGTCACCCCCATCTGCAAGATGGCATGGACTGAGAGCTATGCTTCACCTTGCCTTCCACACTTGGAGGTGGGGTTGGCAAAGGTGGGCACACCTCCCTTCCTCACTTGGTTTTCCCGTCAATTCTCCAGCCCAAAGTGGTGGTAAAAACTGGTGGGGGCCAGTTGCTTGAAGTAGCAAGAGCCTGGGGAAGCTCACAAAAACGGTAAGCCTTTGAAGCTTCCCCTTCGTGAACCAGCCCATCCTGGGAGAGGAGGCTTGTCACCTTGTCCCAGGATGTGCATTGTTTCCGACCCCCTAGATTAGCAGGCTGTCGACCCAGGGGTCCAGAAACATGTATGGTGGAGGCAGCTGGTGATCAGCCACTCAGCCTGGACACTAATGTTAGGTAATTTTTCAGGGGGCATCTCTAAGATGCCCTCTGAATTCATTTTTCATTATATCCCACACTGGCAATGGTGTGGTGTTAATGTGCTGAGAAGTTTGATACCATACTTCCCGGTTTTCAGTAAAGCCATTACGATGCTGTGGAGTTCGTAATAACAAACTCCTAGCACCATATAATCTTAATGGCATTACTGCACTTACAATGTCTTAGAATTGGCTTAGGCACTGTAGGGGTACAGGGCTCATGCACCTGTACCCTCACCACTGGGAGAGGGCACCCAGCTAGAGGGGTGGCTGACGTATGGGGTAAGCCCAAGAGGAGAAGAAAGGCCAATCTTACTGGAAGAGGAACCATCACTCCCATTATGTGACTTGCTTCATCATAGGCAAACTCTCCCCACTCTAGTAGAACAATAACACCAGGGCAAACTCAAATTACTAGTAAACCCAATGGAGGGAGTTATTAAATAGACTCATTTCCTGGACAAAACAGGGAAAGGTAAACGTTCCTAAGAAGCAACCATGTTTTCACCTTTATTAGTTGTGACCTCTGGTGCATCTAAAACTACCTACGCAATGGAATGAGAACACAATGACTCAGACCATCGTCTTATCGCCAACATGTTTATGCCCTATTCTAAGTCACCTATATCAGTCGGGGCATTTATCAGGGCTAAGGATTCAAAGACCTAGACTAACAAATAGTCAATAGTAAAAAGTTAATACCACGCACTAGACGGACCAAAGTGAATCCTACCTGGCTTGTTTCTGTGTTCAGTGGCATACAAATTTGCTTCACATTACGGGATTGCCTTCAAATTTGTATGGGCACACTAGTCACATGACTTGGAGTCATGCACCAAACCCAAACACCTAAGGCATACTTTATGAGTGTCTGCCACAGCCATTTTCTTGCAACGGTTCCTACAAGGTTTAACCCCTTTAAGTTTTAGGAGGGGGCATATTTCACTTGAGCAAAGAGGAAAAAAGAAGAATTTTGAGAAAAAAAATCAACTGATGAGGAGAAAATAAGAGCGAGCTCCAGATCCACATACAAAAGCACAGAAAGAAAAAACTGATGTTGACGCACCACTTGTTTTCTCCATTCCACCAGTACTCCTTCTTCTCGCCATAAACCCCACACCCTGTGGCACCACCCATCCTTCCGTCTATCCTTTTCCATCCTTACTTCTCTCCATACTTTTTTGATTTACTCCTTCCTTCTGTTGTATCTATCATTTCGCCTTCCTTCTTGCCATCTATCCACCACTCCATCCATCCATCCTATATTTGTCCATTCCCTCCAAACTTCAGTCTATATTTTCGCTTCAATTCATCTTCCCTACTTATCATTTTCTCCAACCACCGTCATCCATCTCTAAATCCATCCATTTCTGCATCTAACCATCAGTCTTTTCTTTCTTTTTCTATTGATGTTTCCTTCCTTCCACCCAACCTCCTTTTTTATCATTCCTTGTCCTTTTCCTTCCTTTTTATCCATTCATCTATCCTCTGTCTCAGCACCCAGCTCTGTTCTTCTTTTGGTCCAACACTCTAGTTATAGCATCATCTATTCTTCTCTTCACCCATGTGTCTATCCAACTCTCCATTCATGCAAGTCTCAATCCAAACGTCTCTCCCACCATCCATCTCTGCATCTATAAATTCATTATTCAATCCATTAATCCATCCTATCCATCCAAAGTTCTTTCCATTCTTCCAGCCTTCAATTCATCCATCCAACTATCCAATCTCTCCATCCATTAATCCATCTTCACTTCAGCCTTGCTTCTCTCCAGCCCCTTCCTCCCTCTGCAAGTGGTCCTACTATAACCTTGTTCTTGGACAACAGAGTCTCTGTTCAAAGTCAAAGAAGCCATAAAAAAAATGTTTCAAAGAACTGCACCACGGACAGCCAACCTCGCTGAAGCTGCGAAAGTGGGGGTTAATGAGGCCCCTTGTGCTGAGGGAGCTGTTACTTTAGTCCTCTCCTCCCACCTTAATTTAAGATGTTAGGTGGGTAAAGTAACAGCTCCGTCCAGCCCCATATATTTGACACTGGGAAGCGAGATGGCACGGCGGTGCCAGGGCTATTAGAATAAAAATTTAAAACTGCACTCTCTCTGGCACTAACCATTCGTCTTTTCCGCTCCATACCTGCTGTGCTCGTTTGAAGGCCACACATCTGAACCATGGTATTTTTGCAAAAATATCATTTCTTTTTTTGGGGGAGGATTCAATTATTCTATTTTGAAGCAGTTTGTATGCACTACTAACGCTCACTAATTAAGGTAACAACGGGCTTAAGTCAATGTACAAGATAAGGAGATTGTTATATCTAGATTTTCTTCTATGCATCTTCCCTGTTTCTCTGCCTCTGCTGCTCAGCAAGTGTGAATGTGTTGGGTAGAATGTCGGTGTGGATAGTGATGTAATGGAATGTGTGGATTGCTGTGTAAGAGAGTGTCAGTTTGATCTTGGGCTGAGCAACAGGGAGGTGGCTCCTTGTGGGGCTATATACATCTATACTACTGAACTTACTGGTAGACCTACTTAACTTCTAGAACAATAAACGTATTCATCTAACTACGTCTACTGGAACTCCTCCTTACATTTTAAGATAAACTGGTGATGAGTTGGATATTTTTCTTCAGAAACTACGCGAGTAGATCTACTTTAAGCTACAATCTAAAAATAAACCTACCTAAGGATTTTACGCCTTGCTGCCCCACCAGTGTCAAGATTCACCGGACAGCCCATTGACAAGGCGTATGCTTCCTGCTACTTATTATATCTTCTACATGTCAAGAGGCAACCGCTTTACAGTATGTGCAGCAGCGGTTTATGATGGACTGGCAAAGTTGCAATAGGTACCATATGCCTGACACCTCACATAAATTTCAACTCAAACTTGGTGCCGCTTCCACTCTCTACACTTGCTTTGGATAGTGATGGCATTTCGTGCTTTGCATCTGGCATATGTTTTCTATCCTAGTGGATGTTGCCTTCAACGTGTGTGTTCTGTTTCGTTTGGATTCTGACTTTGACCTGGTGCCGCTCCAACCCCTACATGCTGATGGTGATGGCTGAGGGGATGGAAGCGGGAAAGAGTTTCCCATACTTTTTGTGGTGATGGCAGACTTGGATTTTCAAATGGCGTGAATTTGCTGCTGTTGTTTCAATATTCGGTATTTTGATTCAAGCTGCTCAGCGTGCGCACTCTTATCGTTACCGACCTGTGCCATTCAATTGGTACGTGAGGAGTCCATGGTTGCTCAGCGCGCTCTCATGTGACGGTGCTGCCAGATGATCCTTCCTTCTGCTGCCAGTCTGGAACATTTAGTATTCCAGCTGCTCTAAGACGTTTTCCACACTGACGCGCCTTGAACCATCCGGAGTACGTGATCCCTGCTTGTGCTGCCATTTTGATTGGAGCGATCTTTCCTGCTCCAGTCCGGATTTTTTTCTGCGGCCTACTTCGACGTCCGTGCAGCCAGAAGGGTGTTAAATGTGTTTTGGCATATTGTATTCCTATCTACAGCCCTACCGCCGTCTCAACTCAGAGACTCTATGCAGGTTACATTGCTGCATTACTCTTTCTTCACAACAATGTGTTGAACTTCAGGCTATGCAACGGGAGCGGATCGAAGCAACGGTGTTTTACTATGATCTGTTGGCTCCCCCTATCAACGGGGTCATAATTGTTATTCTAAGCCTGATTTTTGTCTAGGTTCATTTTTTCCTATGTTGATTTTTAATTCTGGGTCACATCATCATTTTAGATCTCATTGTGTAAGTGTCCTCCTTAAATTATGTGGTCTATCAAGAGTTTGATTTATTTTTCATTCTGCTTCTCTTGGCACCTGCACTTGGTTCTCTGTTATTTGGAATATCACCTATCTAATGTACTAGTTCCCTAATGAATGTATGTGTTATGCTGATTTATTTTTGTGTAGTACTGCCTATTTACATCTATACTACTGAACTTATTGGTAGACCTACTTAACTTTTATGCATCTTCCCTGTTTCTCCACCTCTGCTGCTCAGCAAGTGTGAATGTGTTGGGTAGAATGTCAGTGTGGATAGGGATGTAATGGAATGTGTGGATTGCTGTGTAAGAGAGTGTCAGTTTGATCATGGGCTGAGCAAAAGGGAGGTGGCTCCTTGTGGGGCTATATACATCTATACTACTGAACTTACTGGTAGACCCACTTAACTTCTAGAACAATAAACGTATTCATCTTGTTGGACTTGGCCTTTTCCCCCCAAAATTTTTCGCTTTTGACCCCCTAACTTGAATGTCTCCCCCATGGGATTAAACCTGTATAGGCCATGAGTGGTGTGAGACATCTTGTGAAAAATGTAATTACCTGAAGTAATGTGAGCACTTGTAAAATCCCCCATTTTAAAACTGCACCCCCATTTTAAAACTGCACCTGACTGAAATGTATTGCTTTTAAAATGGATGCCATGGCCATGGGTTTTGCCACTGGACTGACATAGGTCAGCGGTCTAGATAATATTACCCAGCTACCCCTAGCTTTTGGAGGGAAAGCCTGGCACCCAGGGTGCTCACCCCCTCCCCTAGAACCAGTTTAGGCTAGATGTGCCAACATTCTAGAAGGTCCTGGCACTGCCTGGGAGGAGGGTATAAAAAGGGAGAAGTGTCACCAGAAAGTCAGTCAGCGCTGGGACAAGGAAGAGAGGGGACCTGCTGTGAGGTGCTACCGCCACATGGGCCTGTGAGCTGGGCCCTGCACCCCTATGAACCCCCCCTCTGCTGTCCCCATGGGCCCCTGACAAGGGAGGGCCCCTACCCAGGTCCCTGACACTGTGGGAACCGGGAGTCACGCCAGCGCTGCGATGAAGAAGCGCCCAGGAGGTGAGAAATAGGATTGTCCACTCCCCCTGCTGAAGCTGTGACCCTGTGGAAGTACTGGGTCGTGAGGAGCTGCCTGAAGGAACGGTTGCCCTTGTGAGGTACTGCCCAGCAAGCGCTATTCAAGGGAGGTTGATGCCCAGGGAGGAGTGTGCCCTCGAGGAACTGTGTCTAATAGACTGCCCCTGGACTGCCTATCCAGCGTCATCTGGGGAAGAGTATGCTCCTAGGAACTGTCACCCCCTTGTAGGCACTGCCTGTCAAGCGCTATAATTGAGAAGCGCTAGAAACTCGAACTGTGCCCTGCATAGCGCTGTGTGGTGAAGTGCTGGAGAAGTGCTAAATTCCTGCCCCTCTGTGTGGCCTGAGAAAGAAGCTGAGAGCTGCGTGCAGAGGGAAGAGCAGTGCGCTGTAAATAGCGCCATCTGCTGAGGAGAATCGCGCTGTGCGGGCGCTGAGGAAACTGTGAGGAGAAACAGCGCTGAGGAGCCTACCCTCGTGTCAGCGCGCTGTCTGCCGTATTGTTAATTAATTACAAGGGAGCCTACCCCTTATCGCCGCTGGAAATCACCGCCGCAGCCCGGCGCGACTGTGGAGGGGCCCACACCGCTGTGGAAATCGTCGCGGCGGCCCCCGGTACCAGGAGAGGGCCGCCGAAGTGCAGGAAGGGCCGCGCTAGGCCCTGAGGCCGTCAGGTTCTCCCGTCACATGACGGGGGCCCGGCCGCGTCATTGGCCCGCCCCCCCCCGCGCACTGATTGGCCTGCGCGGCCGTGACCTGTAAAGGCCGCGCAGGGATTGGCGGACGGCCGGGAAGGCCGGGAGAAGAGGAACCAAACCCCGGGTCCCCGTGAGGTAGGAGGGGGACCCGGGTGAAGTGATCGGAGCGGGTGCGCACCCCGCCGGTAAGTGCCCCACGCTCGAGGGAGGAGCCGACGCAAAGCCCGGGGTCCCCGTGAAGGAGGGGGACCCAGGTGAAGGGTTGGTGCGGGGCTCCCATGACGGAGAGGGAGCCCCAATTACTAACGACCGGAGCGGGAGGCCACCCCGCCGGTCTGTGCTCTGGTAAGGACGGAGAGCCGCCCAACAGACTGCCCCGCCTTCAGGACTCGGTGTGAAGGAGGAGCCCTGCCATCGGGAGAAGGGAGGGGGCCGCGAGGCACTCTGTCGGTGCCTGGTCCCTCCGCTGTGGAGGTCCGCACTCTGCCACGTTAGGAGGGAGAACCCAGGGATTAGTACCCTGCCTGCCGCATCCTTAAAGGTCCGGGTGATTCCCGGAGGGAAGAAGGACTACAGCCACGAGGGAGCCCGTGGGAGACAGCAAGGACCGGGCCTCAAGGCAAATGGTTGGTGCTTGCCCTATCCTCATGGAGGCCCTGGACTGCTGGTGAGTGGGGCTTTGATCAACCTGTGTGGAGGTCGGGGCACAGGGTCGGTGCTCGCCCCAGGACTAGTGCTAACCCCAGGGAAACTGTACTGAGTTTCATTGGCCCTATTGGTCCCCTTTCCAAGCCTCTGAACTGGGCCACGACATTAGTAGTCCCTGCCTGGGGTGACCAGGTGAATGTCAGCTAGTGTAGGGCTTGGGATCTGTGTTAGTGTGGCAAGGCAGGGCTTTCGCTGAATTTCGCACCCAGTGTGTCAGTGTGTTTATGGCCTAAGGGCACACCCCCATTTAGGTTGGCCTGAGTGAACCGGGAGGGAACAGATGCCTAGGGAGCCTTCATTAGATGATGCACCAGTGGGGAGGATTAGGCTCATGCTTATGGTTTAATACCTGCCAATGCTCTATAATGTGTATGCCTAATGTTCATGAAGAGAGTTGGCTGTTGTGTACACCCTGATGTCTTATGCTTATAGTGATGCCAACGTTCTGCCTGATGTTGATACCCCAAGGTTGTTGGTAGAGGGAGCCTAGCTATTTCCTTACAGGTGTTCCTGATATATAAGGAGGGCTCCTACCTGATAGCTATGTTAGGCGATGTATGTTCCGCCTAGGTTGGTCAACGGGTTGGCCTGATGTTATTCCAGGCCCTTGTTATGTACCAGATTGATGGGCCAGATAGGCTGATTTATTGCAGGTGTTCCTGCCCATGTTATGCCGTGATGCCCTAATGTTTTCTTTCCCTAACAGGGGTTGGGTTGGTATGGTCACGCATGAGGTGTACTTACGCTAATGTTGCAACTTACAATTTCAGCCAACCCCCTAAGGATGAGAGCCTGAGTTGGCCCCGGGTCTACTGTTATTTAATCACAATTGTTCTTTATTTCAGCATGGACTTTGGACTCAACCCCTTTTTGTCCCATGTAAATAATCCCCCTCTGAAGTACTTGGCTCTGGTGCCAGTTGGCGCCTTGTTATGACTACCACTATTCTATTCCTTTTTACCTTGCAGGTTGGAGATACAACTAAACTTCATCTTTTTCCAACCAAAGGTGGTGTCGTGACTCTTTTGTAGTGTGATTGGTGTGTCGTCTGTGTGTACTGCGTGAGTGCTTCACATGTCCTCGAAGTTTGGCCTGCCCGCTTGATGCCATGCTACCCCCTTTGAGACTTGGGCAACCCCCATTTCCAACATTTGGTGGCAGAGCGGTGGGATAGGACTTGTGTTTGCGCAGTACCACAGCGGCCACGGGTCACATTGCAAATAGAGCTTTGGATGTAATCCGAGCCTTGTTGTGGGGATTATTATTGTTTGCTAAATTGCTTCCTCCTGAAAATGTTTGACAATTGTGTCCCCTTGGTCCACTGTGGGTGTGTCCCGGGTGTATCTCGCCACGATGGGGTTGATTTACCAGGAAGTGGAACTGATGGAGTACACCGAACAGGAGGTGATAGACTTCCTCCTGGAGAGAGGGATACCCCCAGTAGGAAACATCAGGAGAAATTTGTTTCTCTATGAGGCCCTCAAGAGGGGAGAGCCCTTAGAGATTGATGGGGACTTGTCTGACTACCCCCCCGAAGTTTTGAAGGGTCAGTGGGTTAGAGACCAGAAAGAGGGCTCCCCATCCAGAACCCTGGGAGGTAATTGCTCCGATGAGGAGGAGGAAGAGTCTAGCAGGGCAGAGACGCCAGTAGCTGTGGAGGACACCGAAGATAGGGAGTCTCGCACTGGGTCCAGTCCCGGGGGCACTGCCCCATCCCTTTCCCTGTCCCCAGAAGAGTGGGTAGATAGGAGAGAAGTAAGGGAGTATCAGCTGGCGCTGGCAAAGCTCAGGCATGCCGAGGGCTTAGCGCAGCTGAGGGTAGAAGAGCAGCGACTAGAGACTGAAAAAGTCCTAGCCCAGGAGAGGATGGCGGAGGCGGAGAGGGCCTTCGCCAGGGAGAGATCAGCTCAGGTGGGTAGGTTGTCTCCTGAGAGTGGTTTTAGGAGTCTGGATTCACCGAAGAGGGTGGGATCCAGTGGTGGCAGCGAGTGTAGGTCCAGTGAAGGGAGTCCCACTCCCGAAGCCCAAGAGACTGTGCCTGATTCCCCGGAAGAGGAGGACGGGTTAGTGTTTAGGGGCAGGGGAAAGCTGTTCCATCAGTCCTGGGGAGAGTTCGAGGAGGAGTGTTGGACTGTACTGGAGGATTGGGTGGTGAGGAGAGCAGTGGAGGATTGGGAAGGGCTGTGCCATGCCGTTATCCGGGAGCACATGCTGAGGAGTTGTTTCCCAAGACTGCGTCACCATCTGTTGCAGTGCGGGTTCTCAGACCCCAGGGAACTTGCACGGGAGGCAGACCTCTGGGTAAGTGCCAGAGCGTCTGGGAAGGCTGAGGGGAGTGATCCTGAAGGGAGCGAGACGGGGAGGTGTCCCGAGATGCCCCAGCTGTGGTCACCGGGCCTGGAGTGTTCTTTAAGAGAACCTCCGGTTGGGAGACTAGGCTGTCCCGATGCGTCATCCAGAGGAAGGGATCCCCTCATGTCAGGAGGACCCGGAGCATCAATAATCGGAGCTCCAGTGGTTCGGGGGTCTGACCAGTCACAGGGTTTAGATCCTGGACTGGGATTCCAGGTTAAGGGGTTGCCTGACCTGGAGGGTGGGGTACCTGTAATTCAGGTCCCTACCAATTTGACTCCTAGGGGTACTACTCCCAGTGGGAGGGTGCGGAACTCCGGGAGGGGGTGCAGAGGGAGGAAGGTCTCTTCTCTGTCACCAGCTCAGCCACAGGGCGCAGATCCTGGGTTGGGTGGCCAGGGACAGGGTTTGCCTGCCCTGGTGGGAGGGACCTCTGTAACCAGAGTCCCCCCGGAAGTGACTCCCAGGGGTACTACACCAGTTAGGAGGGTGCGGGACTCTGGGAGGGGGTGCAGGGAGAGGGAGGACTCGCCCCTGTCACCGGTTCAGCCTGTGGGTTTTGGCTCCAGGTTGGGGAGAGAGTTGTGTGAGGGTGTCCCCCAGCGTAGGAGATGGAGGAACCCTAGGAGGAGAAGTAGGGGGAGGAGAGCCTCGCCCCTAAGGGCTGGTCAGTCTGAGGGTGTAGACCCCAGGTGGGTGGACCAGTGGCAGTTTGGAGAGAAGAGAGTGGTCCAAGGGAATTACAAGCCTGAGGCTAGAGCCTCCCACTCTAGGAAGGAGAAACATCCCACTAGGGAACACCAGTGGGGTGGTTTTGTTGGTGAAGGGAGGGTTGCGAAAGAGAACCATTGGGTTCCAGAGTGGAGGAGAGACTGCAGGTGCTCCTGTAGTTGCAGGCCTGCGTCCACCTTTTTCCGCCCCAAGCAGGGAAGCCCATCAAGGCATTGATCAGTCTACCCTGGCTTTTGGCTGGGGGGGAGTCGTGTTGGACTTGGCCTTTTCCCCCCAAAATGTTTCGCTTTTGACCCCCTAACTTGAATGTCTCCCCCATGGGATTAAACCTGTATAGGCCATGAGTGGTGTGAGACATCTTGTGAAAAATTTAATTACCTTAAGTAATGTGAGCACTTGTAAAATCCCCCATTTTAAAACTGCACCCCCATTTTAAAACTGCACCTGACTGAAATGTATTGCTTTTAAAATGGATGCCATGGCCATGGGTTTTGCCACTGGACTGACATAGGTCAGCGGTCTAGATAATATTACCCAGCTACCCCTAGCTTTTGGAGGGAAAGCCTGGCACCCAGGGTGCTCACCCCCTCCCCTAGAACCAGTTTAGGCTAGATGTGCCAACCTTCTAGAAGGTCCTGGCACTGCCTGGGAGGAGGGTATAAAAAGGGAGAAGTGTCACCAGAAAGTCAGTCAGCGCTGGGACAAGGAAGAGAGGGGACCTGCTGTGAGGTGCTACCGCCACATGGGCCTGTGAGCTGGGCCCTGCACCCCTATGAACCCCCCCTCTGCTGTCCCCATGGGCCCCTGACAAGGGAGGGCCCCTACCCAGGTCCCTGACACTGTGGGAACCGGGAGTCACGCCAGCGCTGCGATGAAGAAGCGCCCAGGAGGTGAGAAATAGGATTGTCCACTCCCCCTGCTGAAGCTGTGACCCTGTGGAAGTACTGGGTCGTGAGGAGCTGCCTGAAGGAACGGTTGCCCTTGTGAGGTACTGCCCAGCAAGCGCTATTCAAGGGAGGTTGATGCCCAGGGAGGAGTGTGCCCTCGAGGAACTGTGTCTAATAGACTGCCCCTGGACTGCCTATCCAGCGTCATCTGGGGAAGAGTATGCTCCTAGGAACTGTCACCCCCTTGTAGGCACTGCCTGTCAAGCGCTATAATTGAGAAGCGCTAGAAACTCGAACTGTGCCCTGCATAGCGCTGTGTGGTGAAGTGCTGGAGAAGTGCTAAATTCCTGCCCCTCTGTGTGGCCTGAGAAAGAAGCTGAGAGCTGCGTGCAGAGGGAAGAGCAGTGCGCTGTAAATAGCGCCATCTGCTGAGGAGAATCGCGCTGTGCGGGCGCTGAGGAAACTGTGAGGAGAAACAGCGCTGAGGAGCCTACCCTCGTGTCAGCGCGCTGTCTGCCGTATTGGTAATTAATTACAAGGGAGCCTACCCCTTATCGCCGCTGGAAATCACCGCCGCAGCCCGGCGCGACTGTGGAGGGGCCCCCACCGCTGTGGAAATCGTCGCGGCGGCCCCCGGTACCAGGAGAGGGCCGCCGAAGTGCAGGAAGGGCCGCGCTAGGCCCTGAGGCCGTCAGGTTCTCCCGTCACATGACGGGAGCCCGGCCGCGTCATCGGCCCGCCCCCGCCGCGCACTGATTGGCCTGCGCGGCCGTGACCTGTAAAGGCCGCGCAGGGATTGGCGGACGGCCGGGAAGGCCGGGAGAAGAGGAACCAAAGCCCCGGGTCCCCGGGAGGTAGGAGGGGGACCCGGGTGAAGTGATCGGAGCGGGTGCGCACCCCGCCGGTAAGTGCCCCACGCTCGAGGGAGGAGCCGACGCAAAGCCCGGGGTCCCCGTGAAGGAGGGGGACCCAGGTGAAGGGTTGGTGCGGGGCTCCCATGACGGAGAGGGAGCCCCGATTACTAACGACCGGAGCGGGAGGCCACCCCGCCGGTCTGTGCTCTGGTAAGGACGGAGAGCCGCCCAACAGACTGCCCCGCCTTCAGGACTCGGTGTGAAGGAGGAGCCCTGCCATCGGGAGAAGGGAGGGGGCCGCGAGGCACTCTGTCTGTGCCTGGTCCCTCCGCTGTGGAGGTCCGCACTCTGCCACGTTAGGAGGGAGAACCCAGGGATTAGTACCCTGCCTGCCGCATCCTTAAAGGTCCGGGTGATTCCCGGAGGGAAGAAGGACTACAGCCACGAGGGAGCCCGTGGGAGACAGCAAGGACCGGGCCTCAAGGCAAATGGTTGGTGCTTGCCCTATCCTCATGGAGGCCCTGGACTGCTGGTGAGTGGGGCTTTGATCAACCTGTGTGGAGGTCGGGGCACAGGGTCGGTGCTCGCCCCAGGACTAGTGCTAACCCCAGGGAAACTGTACTGAGTTTCATTGGCCCTATTGGTCCCCTTTCCAAGCCTCTGAACTGGGCCACGACATTAGTAGTCCCTGCCTGGGGTGACCAGGTGAATGTCAGCTAGTGTAGGGCTTGGGATCTGTGTTAGTGTGGCAAGGCAGGGCTCTCGCTGAATTTCGCACCCAGTGTGTCAGTGTGTTTATGGCCTAAGGGCACACCCCCATTTAGGTTGGCCTGAGTGAACCGGGAGGGAACAGATGCCTAGGGAGCCTTCATTAGATGATGCACCAGTGGGGAGGATTAGGCTCATGCTTATGGTTTAATACCTGCCAATGCTCTATAATGTGTATGCCTAATGTTCATGAAGAGAGTTGGCTGTTGTGTACACCCTGATGTCTTATGCTTATAGTGATGCCAACGTTCTGCCTGATGTTGATACCCCAAGGTTGTTGGTAGAGGGAGCCTAGCTATTTCCTTACAGGTGTTCCTGATATATAAGGAGGGCTCCTACCTGATAGCTATGTTAGGCGATGTATGTTCCGCCTAGGTTGGTCAACGGGTTGGCCTGATGTTATTCCAGGCCCTTGTTATGTACCAGATTGATGGGCCAGATAGGCTGATTTATTGCAGGTGTTCCTGCCCATATTATGCCGTGATGCCCTAATGTTTTCTTTCACTAACAGGGGTTGGGTTGGTATGGTCACGCATGAGGTGTACTTACGCTAATGTTGCAACTTACAATTTCAGCCAACCCCCTAAGGATGAGAGCCTGAGTTGGCCCCGGGTCTACTGTTATTTATTCACAATTGTTCTTTATTTCAGCATGGACTTTGGACTCAACCCCTTTTTGTCCCATGTAAATAATCCCCCTCTGAAGTACTTGGCTCTGGTGCCAGTTGGCGCCTTGTTATGACTACCACTATTCTATTCCTTTTTACCTTGCAGGTTGGAGATACAACTAAACTTCATCTTTTTCCAACCAAAGGTGGTGTCGTGACTCTTTTGTAGTGTGATTGGTGTGTCGTCTGTGTGTACTGCGTGAGTGCTTCACATGTCCTCGAAGTTTGGCCTGCCCACTTGATGCCATGCTACCCCCTTTGAGACTTGGGCAACCCCCATTTCCAACACATCTTTAATCTAACTACGTCTACTGGAACTCCTCCTTACATTTTAAGATAAACTGGTGACGAGTTGGATATTTTTATCCAGAAACTATGCGAGTGGATCTGCTTTAAGCTACAATCTAAAAATAAACCTACCTAAGGATTTTACGCCTTGCTGCCCCACCGGTGTCAAGATTCACCGGACAGCCCATTGACAAGGCGTATGCTTCCTGCTACTTATTATATCTTCTACATGTCAAGAGGCAACCGCTTTACAGTATGTGCAGCAGCGGTTTATGATGGACTGGCAAAGTTGCAATAGGTACCATATGCCTGCCACCTCACATAAATTTCGACTCAAACTTGGCGCCGCTTCAACTCTTTACACTTGCTTTGGATAGTGATGGCATTTCGTGCTTTGCATCTGGCATATGTTTTCTATCCTAGTAGATGTTGCCTTCAACGTGTGTGTTCTGTTTCGTTTGGATTCTGACTTTGACCTGGTGCCGCTCCACCCCCTACATGCTGATGGTGATGGCTGAGGGGATGGAAGCGGGAAAGAGTTTCCCATACTTGGCTCCCCCTATCAACGGGGTCATAATTGTTATTCTAAGCGTGATTTTTGTATAGGTTCATTTTTTCCTCTGTTGATTTTTAATTCTGGGTCACATCATCATTTTAGATCTCATTGTGTAAGTGTCCTCCTTAAATTATGTGGTCTATCAAGAGTTTGATTTATTTTTCATTCTGCTTTTCTTGGCACCTGCACTTGGCTCTCTGTTATTTGGAATATCACCTATGTAATGTACTAGTTCCCTAATGAATGTATGTGTTATGCTGATTTATTTTTGTGTAGTACTGCCTATCTACATCTATACTACTGAACTTATTGGTAGACCTACTTAACTTTTAGAACAATAAACATATTCATCTTTAACCTAACTACGTCTACTAGAACTCCTCCTTACATCATAACAGAGATCTAAAAACAACTTTCAACCACTTCATGACGAGACACTCCACAATTCCAATAAAAAGTAATCTGTTAATTATTTGAAGAAGAGGTGTTTAACCTCACAGATGTGTTTTGAAACCCATAAATATAAACAAGCTTGACTCAACCATCATACCCACTGTGCAACATCATCAAATGTCATCAAAGACAACATTTCTACTATATATACGAATATACTGGCATGAAACTAAAAAACAACCCTGTCTTGACAGACCTACCAAATACTAACACATTTTTATTACCTGGACCTACAACTCATAATAAACCCATTCTAATGCAGAGAAACAGAAACATTTAAAACCTGAACACCCACAGCAAATAAGCATGATCTGCATTAATCTCACGCCAAAGCCACATCACTGCCCACCTGTGAGACCTGCACTGGCTCCCCGTCAACAAGAGAATCACCTTTAAGCTCCTGACCCACGCTCACAAAGCACTTCACAACGCCGGACCAACATACCTTAACAAATGACTCACCTTCTAGAACCCGAACCGCCAGCTTTGCTCCGCTGACCTCGACCTTGCCCTCGCCAACGTTCCATGCATTCACCAACGACCACCGGGGGCAGATCATTCTCCCACCTCGCTGCTAAGACATGGAACACCCTCCCCATCCACTTGCGACAGACCCAGGACCTGCTGAAATTCAGGAGACTTCTCAAGACCTGGCTATTCGAGCAGTAGCTGCACCCCAACCCAGTCCCCTTCCTACCGAACCCAGGGGAACCAGCCATGAAATGGGCCGACTGGAAGGGGTATTTCCTGAACTACCTATCGGCGCTGAAAGATGAAGGTGAGGAGGCGTTCTCCAGTAAGCGCAGGAAGAAAATCCTCCTATATAATCTGGGACCAGAAGGCTTGTGCGTCTACGAAAAAAGGGTGAAGAAACCTAGGGCTTCTACTGACGACGACATCTTCCAACATGCCTTGGAAGACTTAGACAACCATTATCAGCCAGTAATTTGCACAGCCATCGACCTGTACAATTTTTTACAGTGCAAACAGACCAAGTCAGACACAGTGGAGGACTACGTAGCTGCCCTCAAGAAGCTAGCCATCATAAGTTTGGGACCCTGCACGATGATCTCATAAGAGACCAAATCATAATGCACACTACCCACTAAAGCGTCCAGGAGAAGGTGTGGGTTAGTGGCGAAGCGTCCCTCCCGGAGAACATCGCAATAGTCAAGAGAGCTGAGTTGTCCAAACGGTGCGCACTCGCCGCCAAGAAAGGACCTGTCCAACAGCCCACAGTGTGCAAGGTGACAGATCGGAGGGTCCCGAATGCAAAACCTACAGCCAATCCAGGCTCAGCCTCCAAAAGGCAATCTACACCCAAACCCAAGGGGCCCAGCCGTGCTCCTGTGGACAAGCAAGGAACCTGCTACAGATGCAGCAGCCAATCCCACATGGCAAACAACAGGAAGTGCCAGGCATTCCATGTCAAATGCTCCTTCTGCAGAGTCACTGGACATTTCGGGAAAGTCTGAAGACAGAAGCCCAGAAGTGCAGCAGTCAAATATGTTTAATATGATTCTGACGACCAAGATGGGGCATACCAATCCGACCAAGATTGCATCGAAGACCAAATCCTGGGCATTGGCGGTGTCGCCAAGAAAAAGCCATCCTTCAAGTTACTAATTGGGGCATCCAGATCGCCATGGTGGCGGACTCCAGGTCTCCATAAACGATCATCCAAAAACATCTATGGGACAAAGACTTTGCCCACGTGGTGGGGGACCACCTTCATCCCACAGACGTCCACCCAGTCACCTACACAGGGGAAAGAATCTACATGGTGGGGTTCCAGCGGCTCCTGTTCGAGTTCAAAGGCAGGCACACAACAGCAAAAATGTACGTCACGCAGAAAGGCCCATCCGTCCTTAGGTGGGCGGACCAGGGAGCGCTGAGCATACAACTCAAACCAGGCGATGACACACAAGTGCTCCTGATGGATGACTCATCCACGCCAGTCTCGTTGAAAGCGGAGTTCCCTGAAGTTTTCAGTGACCACATCGGGAAGATGTCAAAGTTCACCCACAAGATCATGCTCAAAGAAGGAGCTGTGCCAGTCTCCCACAAAGTCAGGAATATCCTATTTAACTGCAGGGAGGCAGTACAGCTAGAACTGAAACGGTTGGAAGACAACGACATCATTGAACCAATAGAATGGGCCGAATGGTTAGCGCCCTTGGTGGTGGCGCGTAAACAGAGCGGGAAAATACGTCTTTGCATTGGCCTCCGAGAGCTGAATAAAAACATAATTGTTGACAAGTTCTCGTTCCCAAAATGAACGAACTACAGGCCCAGACCAAGGGGGTCAAATGGTTCTCGACCATCGACCTCAAAACCGCGTACCATCAAGTGTCGCTCCACCCGTCATGCAGAAAGCTCACCTCATTCATCACACCCTTCGGCTGCTATAGGTTCAGACGGTTGCCTTTTAGACTCGCATCCGCGGCGGCCGTCTTCCAAAAACTCATGCACATACTCTTCAAAGACATCCACAGAGTCCTCTACTTCCAGGACGACATCCTCGCCATGGGGAAGACCAAGGCTGAACACAACAACATTCTGCACATCGTACTGTGCACGCTGGCGGCCAACAGTCTCATGGCGGAACTTGAGAGGTGCAAGTTTGGCTTATGCAAGGTGACTTATCTGGGACACAAGATCAGCGACACAGGCATCTCCCCAAAAACAGAAAACGTGGAAGTCATTATGTCCGCACCGTCCCAAAAAGCAAAGATGATGTCCGCTCATTCCTGGGACTGGCGGAGTTTTATAGTAAATTCGTCAGGAACTTCACGACCAAAACGCACAGCTTACGTCAACTGCTTAAAGAAAAGAACGCCTTTTCCTGGTCCGCAGAGTCTGAAGCGGAATTCACATCCTTCAAAAGAGACATTTGCGGGGCGATTCCCTTGCATGGATTTGACGGCGCCGCACCCAGCATCCTAACTACGGACGCCAGTGACAAAGGGTTGGGGGCTGTTCTCTCCCAGAGAGCAGCGGATGGTACAGAGACCACCGTGGGGCTTGCCTCGCGATCCTTCACCCCCAGTGAAGAGTAGTACAGCGTGATCGAAAAGGAAATGCTAGCGTCCATTTGGTAGATGGAAACTTTTTGACAATATCTGTGGGGATCAAGATTCACGCTCCGCACAGACCACAAACCAAAGTTCTCACATTCAGCGGCAATGTGACAGCCACCCCACGCATCACGAAAATGATACTGAATCTCTTGGACTTCGTTTACGATGATGGGTCCTAAGAACAGGGTGGCGGACTTCCTCAGCAGGGCAGCGGCCATGGATGGGGCAGTCTCACAGTCGGACTGGGATGAGTACAGAGTTGCATCCATGACGGATCACGGACACACTATCAGTGCCCAGGTTCTGGGCAGAAGCCTATGCGCAGGACGCAGAACTCTCACAGGTCAAACTGCATGTCACACAAGGCTGGCCAGAAAAGAAGCACACCAACGACAACCTCAGGAAATACTGGGAGGTCCGCGACGAACTCTCTATTAGCGATGACCAAGTGTTTCTGCTGCGAGGTGACAGAGTTGTGCCCCCGAAAGGGTTGATCGACTGCATACTCCACATAACCCACGAAGGTCACCTTGGCAACGTAAAAGCAAAAAGAAGAATACAACTGCTATATTGGTGGCCAGCCATGGACAAGCAAGTGGAGAGATTTGTGAGAGCATGCGAGCATTGTGCCAGAGCTGACAAAACACTCACCTCCATGACACCCCCCACGACACCCCCCACGCGGGGGAGTTCAACACCCCCAACAACCCCTGGGAGGACTTGTCCATTGACATCGTAGGCCCTATCCTGGATTCCTGGGGCACGCCCAAATACCTCATTGTCCTAGTGGACCGATACTCGAAGTGGCCTGAGGTCGAAATCTGCGAATCAGTGGACACTGATACCGTCATCGCCTTCCTCACTAACATCTTCCTGAGGGAAGGCATTCTCAAAACTATCACCAGTGACAACGGACCCCAGTTTACATCAGCAAAATGGACAGACTTTACCAACCGAAACAGTACCCAAACCAAACACACCCCCGTTTATCACCCATCTGGCAACAGCCAGTTAAACGCTTTAACCCTGTGATCATGGGCTCAGTCCAGGCGACCTTCAGTGCCGGTAAGAATTGTGAGACTGAAGTCAAGAGCACAGTGTGGGCATACTGCATCACACCCACCCTCACGGGCTACAGCCCGTTTAAAATCCTAAGAGGCAGAGAACCCTTTACCAGAGACAATACAGCTTGGATGAACATGCGACTCCAGATCAAATGGTCCCCGGCAATTGTCCGGAGCAACATAGAGAAAGCCCAGCGCATCTACAAAGCGAACTACAACAAGAGGCATAACATGAGTGAAGTCACACTGGCAGAGGGTGACTGGTTCCGAGTCAAAAGGGGCCACCCAGGACAAAAGGGAGACAGCAAATTGAGTGAGCCCCTACGAGTGGTAGACCAGTGTACACGATCAGCCTTGTTGAGCGACGGTAAGGTGTGGCCGCAATCCAGAAGGGCCAAGAGTAACAAAATCCTAGATTGGGGCATAGACAGCAGCAACACCTAGGCCAGCGATCATGAAGGAGAGGCCACCAGCGCCAATGAGGAAGAAGCATTTACCACAGAACCAGTGAGAGAGGGCATTGGGAATGCTACCATGAGCGAGACCGGCACCTTGGCAAATGCTAAAGAACAGACACCCATTCGGCGCACATCGCATCCGCCAAGTCAGGACACAGATAGTGCTGGTATCTCGCAAGAGACTTCCGATAGTCAAAGAAGAGCCCAGGAGGAGAGTGCGATGAGGGCCGGATCCAGTGGAGGAGGGACGCAAGGGATCCAAGGACCCGTCACTCACACTCGCATGAGCCGAGCAGTGAAGCTTTCGAAACGGTTCAGTGAATTTCACTTGTGAACCTTTCTCTCTCGCTCTCTCTCCGCCTATCGCCTCCCAGTTACAGTTCACGTTATCGTTGTTAAGCGGGAAGATGTGTAGTGTCGCGGTCTAGCCTTCCGCAATCACTTGACTCACCGTAAAATCTTGTGGGAGTGACGTGACGCAGACGGCCATTTTAGTTCATGGCGCGAACAAGATAAGACAGCTCTCCCTTACGAGGAATAAAGCATCTACATCCACCTACCTGTCCTGTCCTTATTCCGTGGGGCAGTGTGCTACTCCACAGGCGCATCTACAATCTAGGTTTTAAGACTGGCCTCTGAAGCGCAGGTGCGTTTCAATTTCGGCAACATGTGTTCTAGTGCAGTCATCATCATGCTCCCCATCAAACATAGATGATGCACCAAAAGCTTGGCTCCTGCTTCCATAGCAACTGAAGCATTTTTAGAAAGATGAGCATTCTCCAGCAACACGTCGGGAGCATCATATGTGGAAGTCGAGCGTTCCTCAGCAATGCGTTTACCAAGTGGGACGTAGTTCAACACGTCAGAGGTGTTCACTGTTCTTTAATCAGCTCCTCTATTGACAATGGTCTCTATGGCCTGCGGCTGCATTGTGGGTCTCATATCTCGCAGCTTCAGTCACACAACCACGCTATCAGGCTACTATAAGGTAACACTATTTATTCTTGTTGTGTTGGCGTATTAGTGTGCAGTTCACTTTAACAGTGATTCACATACCCCCAGTGGAATCACAGCGATGTATATTTATTGTTGCCAGCGCCTCAGTGAAAATCTTTAAATCTGTGATGCGCACACCCCAACAGTGTGGATCACCACACAACTTGTCTGGGGATCATAATATTTAGTACAATTTATTATAATTCCAACTGCGGTGATTCACACACCTTGCACCTTGCAACGAATGAGGGGTTTTCCCTGAGGGGAGATTCGAAGAGAGAATCTTATCTGGGGGTTCATAATATTTAGTACAATTTATTTTAATTCCAAGTGCGGTGATTCACACACCTTGCACCTTGAAATGAATGAGGGGTTTTCCCTGAGGGGAGATTCCAAGAGAGAACTTCTGCTGGAGTTCCCTTTGATGTCTTTGGATACTTCACTTTCCATTATGAAGACACTGAAATCTGGGTCCCCTGTGGATCCATGTCCAGCAAAAATATTAGCATCTGTCGCCGAAGTTCTAAACCCTGCCGTATATAAAGTCCTGAACCTCTCGCTGTCTAGTGGGCAGGTTCCGGCCAGATAGAAACAGTGTAAAATCTTACCTCTGCTGAAGAAACCTTCAGCGGACCCTACTGTAGTTAGTAATTATAGGCCCATTACATTACTCCCTTTTTTTGCTAAGACTTTGGAGAAGCATGTAAATAAGGTCACTTCGAATTTTATTGAGGCCACCAATGCCCTTCACCCGAGTCAGTCGGGCTTTAGGGCCAACTACAGTACGGAAACAGCCCTACTAGAGGTTTCAGAAAGTATCAAAGACATTCTTGATAGAGGAGGGAAGGCAGTGTTAGTACTGCTCGACCTCTCGGCGGCCTTTGATACCGTGCCCAATGGGCGACTCCTTCAGAGGTTGGGGGAGTGCGGCCTGGGGGGCACGGTCTTAAAGTGGTTCACTTCTTTTCTGGAAGGCCGTCAACAATCTGTCTGGTCACTACCTTACTCAGCTGACATCTCTCCGCTAAATGTCGGAGTGCCTCAGGGCTCAGTTTTGAGCCCTACTCTTTTTAATATTTGTATGGCACCTCTTGCATCTTTAGCGGAGAATCTGGGGGCCAAGGTTCTTACCTATGCAGACGAAACCCAACTGCTGTCTACCTGTGAAAAAGATGTGCCGTTCAATGAAGGTCAAATTCATTTATGTCTAAAGACCGTGTTCGACTGGTTTAGACAGAATCAATTATCTTGTAACTCCGCCAAGACCGAAATTATTTGTTTCGGACATACCTTGGATGATGAATGGCTGAAGTGGTGGCCTCAGGATCAACTGGCCCGTTCTAGTCCTGTTACTACTGTTAAAAATCTTGGAGTTATGCTGGATTCTGATCTTTCTATGAAGTCCCAGGTGCAGTCAGTGGCTGGTACGTGTTTTAGGCTGTTAAAAATGATGAGGAATTTCCTCCCATTGCTGCCACTGTCCCATAGAAAGACAGTGGTCCAAGCCTTGATAATGTCTAGGCTGGACTATGCGAATGTGCTCTATTTAGGTACTCCCAAGTACCTATTGAACCGTCTACAGGTTGTGCAGATTTCAGCCGCCAGAGCAATTTCTATGGTTGGGCCAAGAACACACATGGAGAGTCATTTGAGATCACTGCATTGGCTCTCAGTAAAAAATAGAGTCGATTTTGGTGTTGGCCTTCAAGGCGATACACAACAGCGGGGCACAGTATATTAGAAAAAGAGTTATGCCCTATACCCCAGCTAGGACCTTGAGGTCATCAACCCAACATTTGTTGGTAATGCCTAAATTCTGTAGGGCAAGGAAGAGTGGACGCTCCTTTCAGGTGGTAGTGAGCAGCTTATGGAACTCGCTACCTCTACTCCTGAGACAAGAAGTAGAGCTCCTGAGCTTCAGACGCCAACTCAAGACCTGGCTGTTCCAACAATAATGAGATCTGTGTTTGAGTGGGGAAACTGTGTCTCTCGCCCCAGGGTCTTTTTCCTTTTCTTTCCTCTCTCTCCTTAAGCGCCGGGACACTCTTCGGAGTAGCTGTGCGCTTGTATAAATGCCCCATAACATTAACATTAACAACGTGAATAACAAATGTAGATGAATTGAGGGATCCTCATTAACTCTCATACTGAAAATTGTGTTTGCACAGCAATTTATTATCACTGTGTTACTTGGAGTGAATGTAATTGCTACTTATTGTGAAATAGGCATAATTACATCTTATTTGGCATATATTGTGAAGTAGTTCATCACATGCAACAGCCAGGTATGCCCCCTGTACTATTTTTGGCATCACCTTGTTTATCCGATATTGTTTGGGAATGGTGGAAAGAAGGCTTCAAGGCATACATAGAAGCCATTGACGGTGATGTGTTTACTCAGGGGAAGACATTGCCTTATTACGACACTCTGTAGGTACGGAGGGAATACATTTATAACATGCTGCCCATTGAATATCAGAGTTCATATATCACATAAACACTCAATCACTCGTTCTGCTATTGCCAATTCATATTACTATGTGCAACAAGTCATTACAGAGAATTCTCTGAAGGAAGTTAACTAATTTCACTGTCAAAGTGCTTCAGTTCTAAATATTTTGCATAGTTTATAGGAAACCCTGAAATGCTTGTCCAGTTCTAATAATTAATAGCCTTGCAAAAGATGTGCCTGTTGTCTACCACAGAAGAGAAGAAAGACATCCTCCACATCATCACCCCATAAATGTGCGGGGATGATAGAAAATCCACTAGTGGCATATTTTCAAATTCCTGCCAAATATCTGACTGTATCTTCTTAACCCACGTCCAGTGAAAGTCAGCCTTGTAGGCAGAGTGCATCTGCAAGAAAGTTACGCATTTAAGTTTAATTTCTCCTGCATTCTTAACTTCAAAGATTTCAAAAGACTAATCATACACTCTGATGCAAATGATATTTGCCTAGGTTGATGTCGCCCAGGTCAATAACCACATAACATACTAGGGGCCCCAAACTCTGCTCTCATATCTCTTGTGTTAACTTCTGACGAAACAAGACTTTCAAGTCTATAGCTACCTTAGAAAATCCTTATTAGGGTATAAGAGATGTGGTAGAAAACACAAAGAAATGTAGGCAAAATAAAAATGTCAATACATACTGTCTCTCCTATTATTGACATATATCGTGGCAATTGTATTCAGTTTCTACTAAATACCCTTAGGAATAGTAAAAATACATTGTGATCTTGAAACAGAGTCAAAGAGTGATTAGAGGGGTAACTGGGTTCTGACAGCAATCAGCATGGAGTAGTGTTCCTTTAAGAGGTGTAGCTTCAGTTCTTTTCTAAACTGGCCCTCATGGACACAACATGGCATTCAATGGTGCAGGGCATTGCCACCATCCTGATGCAAGAGTCTAGCTCTACACCTGTTTTTTAATATATTTCTTTAAATCAAAAACCCTAGTGCTAACCATAGCCTCAATTTAAATAATGTAAGTCAACACACATTAATATGTGTTGAATTACATTCATTCATACCTTTACCCTAATTTAAATTAAAATATTAATAATCCCTATTCTAACCTTACTGTTTAACCTTGGCTTATATTCTATGAAAGATATGTGTTTTTAATTTAATTGTATTCAGTTATACTAATCTAAACACTAACTGTAAATATTCTTGTTCATTTTGATTTTGAATTAAATATTATTAAACTGATAAGTGATATTATCCCAAGCCTAACCAATATTTTATTGCAAAACGTTTTCAGTTAATTACTTTAATACTTTACCACTGACACCACCCCTAAATTAAACAAAAGTACATTATATAAATAGTTTATTAGTGAGCTTACTCTGAAATACATGTATACTGTTAAAGCTGTTTTCTTGCTACTTCGGTCTAAATGATGATGTAATTCAGTAAATATAGACAACGTAAAAGTACTGTTGAAGTAGATTCAGGGAAGTAAATGTTAGGAAAAATAAAGGGGGCTACTGGCTTGTCCTATAACATTGTAATTCACTAACTTTATGACTGGTCTATCGATCTATAAAAGGTAAACTCGGGCATGTAATTTCCATCTTTATGGAGATCAGTGATCAAAGCTTCTCATAGGACTGCAGCAGCCTATTCATCACCAAAAATCTTACGTTACCCGCATAAAAAGATATGAAGCCCCTACATCATCAACCACAATCAATACATCTAAAAAAGGCTTACCTCTTGCCTTAATTTACACAGCAACCTTAATATTATATAATTTGTCATTTATGGCCCCCAATATAGTGCATGTGCTACTTTGCTTAGGACATGTATCCCTTTATTAATTTGCAATAGCCAATACATTTATTTTCATTATTGAACACCAATGCACGCTAAATTTATTGTGTTGTGACAAATCCTTCTAGTTCATATTTTCATTGAAAGTGAAAGTGCCAAACAGAAATATAGCTTTAGGCTTTAGCGTGAGTGTGTAAGGGAATTCTCACATTACTTATCTCACCTTATCTTACTCTGGTCATGATCACAACTTTTATTTTCGCAAAACAAATGGCATGGAGAGTATATCATCTCCATGAAAGAACTTCTAGGGCATTCCAGACAGCACGGCTGTGCGTCTCCAATCTAAGCCACTCTAAGGCCACCTGGGCTGTTTATCTCATACCATCATTTCCCATTGAGACATAACTTACGGCCTGATTTAGATTTCGCCGGATGGGTTACTCCGGCACGACGGTGACGGATATCCCGTCTGCGGAAATATAAATCCCATGGGATATTATATTATTTATATTTCGGTGACGGGAAATCTAAATCAGTCCCATAGCCTTATCTCACAGAGAGGACTACAAACCTGAACATCTATGACGCTCAGATACAAAAGGAAGCTGGCTTAATCAAAACACATACCCTCATTTTTGGGAATACCTTTGATGCTTAAAGATGTAGTGATACCTAAAAAATGCACTGTACATAAAATGTTGCCTAGTTTCATAATATTTAAATAAAACACTTATGCTCGTTACGATTTTACAGCTTTTTACCATCATTTTGTTTAATTTATTCTGCACTCAAGTTGGCTCACAATAGAGCCTTAAAAATAAAGGTGACCACCTCTGAAAAGCATTGGTGCTTTGTTGACTGTGACATCGGTAGGATCCATGTCTGGAAGGTACCCTTGCTACCTAAAAAATACCGCCCTGCTGTGGTATATATTTCACCAGTCACCAGGGCCAAAGTGGGCGTGCGGGCAGGGTACAGGATGCGAGACGTCTCTCCATGCGCACATCACCCCTGACTTCGTTCATAGGCCATACAGACTTGCCGCTGGCAATGGCAGGCTATAGCTATATTAGGTTACAAGAGGCTAACTATTCTTTTAAATTCTCTTTATTCAAAATTTCGGTTATACCTAGTGCACAAATGGGCTTCCAGGACAATGGTAACAGGCCTACTTCTTTCAATGTCAGAGATTAATCCGTATGTTACATTCATCTGTTCATGTGGCCTTGTTCCAGGTGCTCTCTATACACATAATTACTACTGCTCTACCGGGGCCTAAAGCTATGACGGCGCCACACTTTCTTCGTGCGATTGAATTTATGCTAGAAACGGGCTCCATATATCTTTAGGTTGGGTCTGCGCAGGCATTAGGTCCCAGTATGCAGCCAATTGCTCTTGACAGAATGCTGCTTCTCTTAGCCACTCCTATCTTTGTGGCACCTGTGTCCTACCCCAACTCTTTGCAATACGTCTCTTAGCGAGCAGTAGAAGCATTGCTGTCAACTTTCTGCTGTCAGGCGGGAGGTCCCTAAAGTAGCCAAGCAGCGCCGTCAGAGGGGATCTCTCCATGGGCAAGCCCGTCATTTCTTCAATAGTGTAAAAAATGGTCACCCAGTAGTGTTGTATTTGGGGGCACCCCCATGCAAGGTGAAGGAAAGTCGTGTTGGGGGAGCTACATCTCTGGCATCACGCCTCAGGGATCAGTCCGATTTAGTTAAGCCAAGCTGGCGTCCTATAAAGTCAGTGGAAGAATTTGAAGTGTATGAAGCGCAGTCTGTAGTTTGGATTGCAAGAGGCTAACTGCGAGAGAATTTGGGACCTCTTTGATGCGGATGGAGTGATCGACTTCACCTAACTCTGCTCTGGTCACGGCTTGCGTCCTGGGGTCTACTGGCAATACATCACCCTGAGGCACTGGGTCTCACAACTTCACATCTGCCCACATGCTAGTCGCCTGATGACAGATTTTGAAAAATGGTTAAATACATGCCAGTGGGACAAACGCTTGTTCTCTTATATATATTCCTTCCTCCTTACGCCCCTACACCAGACCAAATCATCATCGCAAGGTATGTGGGAATCTGAATGTGAGCGTGAATTTTCACTTAAGAAATGGCAGGATATTATCCACAGAGCTAGGTCTTCTTCATGTAGTGCCACAGGCAAAGAAATGGTTCTTAAAATAGCCCACTATTGGTATTATACCCCAGTCAGGGTGGCCCGCTGGAAGTCAGGAGGGAAGCCTCAGTGCTGGTGTTGCTGCGGACAGGCGGGCACCCTCACACATCTGCTGATTCAGCAATTCTGAAGGGCTGTTCTGTCCGATATTGACAACACTTATAATACAAAGTTGTTCAGGTTCCCTAACTACATTTTACTGGGATTGCCAAATGCACTGACCTATCCTTTAAAATCCTGCCGTGGGCGAGCCATCGCTTTGGTTCTGGGGGCTGCTAAAAAGATCCTGCTGTATCACTGGGGTACTGAAACTGTTCTAACTAGACTAGACTGGCTGCATAAATTAATGGATATTGTCGATATGGAGAAACTGACGGCAAGGGTCTCACACACGCTGCCACACTTTGATAAAACATGGGGCTCAAGTATTACATTTTTTAGCGTCCGAGTTTGTCGAACTAACTTGTCTGATGTATCTGCGGGTCCTGCGCCTCAATCAATCAGCTCATTCAAATGCATAATTCGTCTATGGTCACTGTATATTGTGCCTAATCAGGAGTCGCTCTACAATTCTGTGGTGTAATTTGCTTAAGCTGGCGAGTACCTATATGTATCTATAATTTTTTAATGCTTTTCTTTCCTTCTCTCCATTGCCCCCTTTCATTTTTATTGCTTCATAACGGTTTATTGTTTCTTCACCGGCCTGTCAATGTAGGTGAGTTACTGTTGTTATCAGTTCTCAAATCAATAAAAAGATCTAAACCTAAAAATAAAGGTGATGGTTTCTGGTCTATGAACTCATAACAACTGTAAAGAAATATGGCTGAGGTTCTGTAATTTTCGTGTGCCCAAATACATTATTTCCAAGTAAGATTATGGAAATTCATGGGTCAGAACTTGTCCGTTCCTCAGAATTGGTCAATTAGTCCATACATGCACTTGCCTAAAGGGCCACAAAGGACCTACTGGCTCCTGTTTACCTAATGCTTTTAAAAATATAGCACTAAACTCCTTCTCTGTGATATTGTTCTCCGAAACATGAAACAACTAGTTCGATCTACATGCATCTGTTATCCTAATAGTTATAATTGTGCTGAACAGTCACAGAACGTTTCAGTAATATCCCTCAAACCAACAACGATCATACCAACTTCAATGCTCACTACTGCTACATATTTTCTTTTCCGCTTTCCGAGCTTATCAGCATCACAGTGCTACCGTGCAAACATATTTAAATTTGTGTTAAGAGTTAACATTTCGTTCTTTTTAAAATAACTGTATATGTTCGTTTAGTAACTGGAATTTCTTGACCAGGAATTTGCTCGGACCAATATCTGTTATGAATGTATACACCTTTCAGAAAAAGACAGACAAGTTCCCCCATACAAGAAAGTTGCTTGGTTCATCCCAGGTTTGCATCGAAATAGTTACCAGTAAACCTAGTGTAAGAAAGGGAAACAGGTCAGACAAAGGGAATACGTGAGTCCTACATAATTGAGTTTTACTTACCACTCAACCTACCTATTAGGACACAGAGGAAACCGTCAGAGAATATATAAAAAATACCTTCAAAAGTTCCCTAACACTCTGACAGGCAAGATGGTATTCAAAACCAAATGGATGAATACCACAGCAGAGAAACTAATTCACATATTCCTCATTTGGTGGATGGTGAATAACATAGGCGACAAATAGTTAATATGTCAGAAAATGACACATTCATTAATACAAATGAACTTTGCCTTGAATTCAACATGCATATTGAGGGTCATCAGAAAACAATGCTTGCCACGTACTATACATTTTAAATGAAAAGAATCAAACGGTACATCTGTCAAAATAAAAAGAAAACAATAAACAGAAGAAATAACAAAAGAAGACAGCATGTACACGGTAGATTGTAAGTAATCCATAGCGGTTTACAGGAAGAGAGAAGATGGGAGCCAAGGAATAATGTAGGAAGAAAAAGATGAGAAGTGAGCAAGAAGGGGCTTAGAGGGGGAACAGATGGAGCATGGGTAGCGTTTTACCAACAAAATGACTCAGGATTTACAACTACATAATGACCTTTTGCTAACACCTATTTTAGACCAAAAAGTAAAGTATACAAGGCAATAGTAAAGGTGATGACAAATTATTTAACCCATGAAATAGATTTCATGGCAGTTAGAGTTAAAAAAAAATGATGGAGATCTGTTTTCATTAGGATCAGACAGAATTGTATTCATGTTTTCATTACTACCTGGCATTTCACTCTTTCTCCTTCCAGTCATTGGAAAATGAAGTGTGTGCACCTCTCTCGTCAGGCAATCCATTGCCTGATCTCCCTCTACTATCTCCCTCTGCAAAGACATTCGTAACCACTTCTACACCCACCAATAGGTACATATGAAGAACACCTAACCTGAAGTCATCCTGCCCCATTTACAAGCTCCCCAGCAGTCAGCCTGACTCAGCAACAGGACAGGGAGCGGGCTGTAATGAATACAACAAGGAACAATGAGCTCAGAGTAACAGAATCATCTGTAAGTAAATACAACATTACCTCATCCACCAGTGTCTTCATTCCGGTCAGGAAAAATGACGTATTCCAAAACCTGGGCCGCAA
The DNA here is from genome assembly GCF_964261635.1 of Lissotriton helveticus. Classification (NCBI taxonomy): domain Eukaryota; kingdom Metazoa; phylum Chordata; class Amphibia; order Caudata; family Salamandridae; genus Lissotriton; species Lissotriton helveticus. The sequence goes on along the minus strand of NC_136068.1, from coordinate 1,619,993,551 downwards.
GCAAATATACATGACTAAAACTCTCTTCAGCCACTCGAGTGATGCAACTGCATTCAGAAATGTATTCCAAGACCAATTTTCATTATAGCAAACTGCTTTACGTTGCAGCAGGGAGAATCCTAGAATCAAAATCAGCTGATCCTGTTTCTTCATACTGCAAACTGTAACGTTTGACAATTTAAGTACAACTGCGTAGTAGTGTAGGAAATCTTCCCTTTCTGTAAGGTCACCTCGAATTTTTCACCTTTTGCTGACCCCTTTAATCTTCCTGGGCGTAGAACTCTGTGCACTTTTCCCCTGCTAACTAGTGAAAAAGTGCACGTGATCCCCTTTTCAACGTGGTGAAATTGGCAGTCTCCTAACTGGCTAATTTAATTTAGCTGTAAGTCCCTAGCATATAGTACAAAGCGTACCCAGGGCTGGTAAGTTAAAGGTCAATAGTTGACTGCAGCACCTGTTGTGCCACCCACTTCAGTGGCAGTGTAAACATGGCTGCAGGCCTAACATTTGCAGCCTGGCCGTTCCACAGGTTATATTAATACATTACACAATGCAGATTTTGGTTAGGAAACAGCTAGAAACAACTATTTTTAATAGTTATTAAAAATCAAATTCGATGGTGGTCTAATGTTTATAAATATTAAGAAAAGGCTACTTTTAGAAAGTTAACTTCACACTGCCTTAAGTTTCTTTAAATTTGCATTTGCTTTCCCACTTCTGGCAGCTGGTAATTACATTTTGAATTGTGTGAATGGATGTCAAATACCTCCCAGAAGCAAACAATAGGTTTACCTGAATGGGCAGAGACAGTCCCTCTGAACCTTACAGAATATGTAGGGTGCGGCTGTGAGCATCCTTTTTGACATTACAGTGTCAAATCCTGCTTGAAATATCTGCTGACCATTACATATAACACTTGAGGCGCACTTCAAACGGCGGAAACAGGATGCCTAAGCAATACTTGTGTATCCACTGCTTGCTTGCTAGAAAAATCCTGCTTTGATCTACCAGACTTGTCACTGGGTTTATTCAGGATGCAGCGACTGCCTCAAACTGTATCTTAGTGTTAGATGTGGGAGGACATTAGGATTGCCATACTGCAATCCCCCACACACCACTCAGAGAGCAAGTTTAGTGTGGCCAAAGACTTCCGCCATATTGAATATGACCTAAGTGGGTAGGTTTGGCCCTAGGAACTTTTACCCAATTGGTTAGTGCATTTCCAGTAGTCACTCCCACCCAGTACCACGTGCAAGGCATAAATGTGGAAACCTCAGACACCCACTTCAGAACACCCCTGTCCCTGTGGAAGATCTGAAAAGGACTGAACCTGCAGTCTGATACCTAAAAAGAACCTGGAAAACAGGACCTGCTCTCTCTTGTACCCAGGACAAACAAGTGGACTCCAAGGGCCATATGTAGGTAATTTTTGTTTTGCAATTCTCAAATTGCAATTTTTTGTGAATCGCAATTAGAGAATTGCAAAACGAAATGTAGGTAGGATTAGCACATTTTTTTGCGAATCCCAATTATTCCTTTTTTGCAAATTGCAAATTGAGACTCACAAATAAGGAATATCTTCTCATTCGTTCATAAGGGCTAGAAGGCCCATAGGAATGAATTGGGAGACATTCTCAATTTGGGATTCTCAATTAGAGAATCGCAAATTGAGAATGCAATTTCAGGGTTGCCTGAAATTAACATGTGTGCACATGTGGCCCACATACATGCCCTAAGGGCATGTATGTGACCCACATGGCACTTTGAAAAATGCCAAAAAGTGCATTTTTCAAAGAAATCGCAATTTACCACCAACCTGAAGTTGGTGGTGGTTTGCGATTCCTTAAGCCACAATTTACACAACTTGGGTGCTTCCTACACTGCATTTAAGGAATCGCAATTTGCAATTCCTTAAATGCAATTGCAAAATAAGGAATCGCAAATTTTGCGATTCCTTGTTTTGCATGTGGCTTTTTGTGTGCTACATAGCGCACTGCCCTAATTGCGATCGCAAATGCTGAAATTCTGCGAATTTTAGCATTTGCAAGCTCAATTAGGCTTCCTACATATGGCCCCAAGACTGGTATTCTCTTAAAGCTACAGGGACACAAGAAGCTAAAAGAGGTATTTTCTTGCAACTACCCAGATTTGGCAATTGAACCTGATTGACCCTGCTGTTTGGATTCTGCCTAACACCATGTGAGTCTCTCAGTGTCTCCCTGGGGTCTTTGGGAGCCATCACAGTCCCTATTGTGAAGCATCCTGGCTACTAAGCAACTGTAGCCAGGAAGCTTCACAATAGGGACTGTGATGGCGCTTCCTATGCCTGATGTGTCCGAGAAGGATTAGCTACTTACCTGTAGTCCTAGTTCTATTCCAGGGGTATGCTCATCAAAGTCATAAGCACTAGAATATTCCCGCCCATCCGCAGGACCCCGGAAACACAATCATATATGTGCCCCACATATATGTATCTCCATATATATATATATATATATATATTTATATATATATATATATATATATATGTGTTAGACCTGACACCTTTTGGCGTGGATCTTCCCCCATCTTTTTGCCTCTGACTCATGTGTTTTGATGCTGTGCTGGATTTCGTTTTTGCTGATTTAGATGCTTTGGACACTCTGCCACTGCTGATCAGTGCCAGAGTGTAAGTGCTCCCTCTGTAAATTGTGATATTGATGGAATATACCTGATTGGCATATGTGTATCACCACGAAGTCCCTAGTAAAGTGCACTGTGTGTGCCAGGGCTGGTGATGACAAATGCTACAAGTGGGCCAGCAGCGCAGATTGCGCCACCCACATGAGTAGCTTTAAAATGGTGACTCAGGCCTGCCAGCGCAGAGCCTCTGTGCAGTCAGTGACTGCCATGTCAGCCTGGCCAGTGTCCCCACTGGCTAGGCCTAACCCTTCCCTGTCTGTGCACATCAGTCACCCCTATGGAAGGCTCAAGGTACCCCCCTGGGCAGGGTGCAGTGTATGGATCAGGTAGAGCATGTACTAAGTGCAGGTAACATGCTCTGGTAGTGGGCTGCAGCCATTCTATGTGCTCACTGCTGTAAGGCTATCTTGCTCCATAGAGTAACATGGAGGAGGCTGGGCCCATGTGATACCAGCCTATCTTCCCATAGGAACAAGATGGGACATAAGTGAAAGATATCCCTGAACTCAGAATTTAATGACACATCTTTTAGTGAAGGGTGTTTTTAAATCCTGTGTTGGAGAATAGCACTTTTAGAAAGTGGCTGTTCTCTTGTCTAAACCTTTCTGTGTGCCTGGGTTTGTGGAATGCTTGGGTGTGACAGGGGGGATGCAGAGCCCCGGAGGAGAGGGTCGGAGCCAGCCCGGGGATGAAAGGGCACATCTGCCTGCCTGGGAGGTGGGAGGAAGGAATGCCTGATAAGTACTGGGCTGTGCCGGCCACCTCCCCCATGCTAGCTCCCTCCTGGTGGTCAACTGACACCTCTGGCCCTGAAGCTGACAGGGAGAAGAAAACCAGAGACACCTCAGTGCTCCGCAACCCCCAGAACTGGTTTAGACTGGACCCAGGGCCTCCATGCACAAAGACTTCAAAGGACTTCAAAGACATTGAGGGGTATAAGGAAAGGACCCCTGACTACAGAAGTTTAGATTCTGAAACTCTGCAACCAAGAAGGAACCTCGGCTGGAAGGAGGACGGCTAGAGAACTAAAGGAAGATTACCTTGCTGTGTGCTCTAAGGGCTGACCTGTTCTGCTGTTTGACTGGAAGCTGAGGAGGAGAAAGGGACTTTGCTGTGTGCTATGACCCTGCCTGCTTGAAACTGCCAAGACTTTGCTGTGTGCTGTGTCTGCAACTTGAATCTCCAAGGGCCTGAGAAGAGCTGGCCTCCTGCTTGGAACCCAGGGCTAAAGGTTCCTGAAGCTTTGCCATAAACTACTGAAAGATCGTGTGGGGAGCGGCCCCAAGCCGTGGGTCCCAATTGCCAGCTGTCTGGAGCTCGCTGTGCTCATCGGCACAGATTCCAGGAGCGAGGAGAGACCGTGGTGTGGTCCTTTAACGAGGAGTCTCCCCCCCTGCTGATAGGGGGGCCACAGAGACGTCCTGCAGCAATCCCAGGACCCAAGGGAACCTTGCCGCCAAATCACCGACGCGGCCCGGGGCCAGAAAACACCCTCCGTGGATTTCCTAGCGAAGGGGAGCTGAAGCGCCAAAGAACGAAGGCGCCGCGCTCCCATTGGTGGAGGGAGCCGAGCCCCCTCACTAACGCCGCGACGGGATTGGCCCGTGCGGCGCAGCGTCATCAGCAGTGGTGGGCCGTGATTGGCCGAAGTAGCGGAGCGTCATTGCCAACCTGTCCCGGGAGCCGCTCTCCCATTGGCTGACTCCCGGGCACTGAAGGGGCTCGACCAGAGGGCCGCGACCTGATTGGCCGCAGCGTGGAGCAGCCTGGAGCCCAGAGGGAATCGCGACCTGATCACCCCCCCCAGCGAGGAGCCGACCGCCGGAGCAGCTGGCTGACCCGTCCTCGCCGAGGGAGTGAGTCCGCGTGTGTTCCCCGCCCCGGGCCTGTCGTCCCCCGAGGTGCTGCATCCCCCGCCGCTCGTTGGATTGTCGAGAGCGGGCGGGAGAGCACCAGGGGACCGGCCGGGGCTAGGAGCGAGTGTGCGCTTCTGGGTGCGAGGCGCCTGAGACCCTCCGGCGCACGCGGAAGCCCCCACCCAGCAGAAAAGAAGTCCCCAGGATACCGGGTGAGGCGCGCTTGTCGCGCTTGGGGGAGCTAAGTGCCTATGAAGGCTAGCTGTAACTAACTTCGCTTTGGCACTGCTTTGACTGCTCGTTTTTAGAGCCAAGTGAATAGAAATCGGGGGCAATATTTTTAAGACCTCTGATGGGAGAGACTTGAGACTGCTTTGTTTTGATTCTGAGAACTGCCTATTTACAAGAACCATTAAGAATTAAGTGCAACCTTTAAGATAAAATGCTACGTTTTCTAAAGAAGTGATTATCATGCAACTGCTTCATTTACATGCTGAAACTAGATAAAGCTATATATTTTTATAAAATATACTTACCTGTGTGGTCTCAGTTTGTGGTGGATCGGGGATTATTGTTGTGTTCAGTGCAAATGTTATCCACATTGCCTCTGTTTAGCCTAGACTGCTCGCGCCATGCTACCTAGAGGGTGAGCAGGGGTTATCTCAGAGGGTTATTCCGTCGCCCTGACTGGAAGCTAGGGTCCCTACTTGGTCTAAGGTACTTACCTCTGCCAACCAGAGACCCCGGGTTCTAACTATATATATATATATATATATATATATATATATATATATATATATATATATATATATATATATATATATATATATATATATATATATATATATATATATATATATATATATATATATAAAATAAGCAACTGCAGCCTTATACACACCAGAGCTGAATAATGCTGTAAGGACTCCCCATTATATCATAAAAGCATACATTAGAAACAGGGAAAAACAACAGCAAAACATGTTTTGAATCTGTTTTAATGCTGAGCAGTCAGAAGAAAACTCTCACATGGGACTGAAAGCATATACAGCTCCCAGGCTGCATTGCATAAGCATAGTCTAAAAAGACTGAAAAGCTAACTCATAGCAACATAGAGATAAACTGGTACTGTGCCTTTAAGGCAGTCATGACCCCAGCTTCCCATCATGCCTCAGGGTTGACAGTTAGGTCAGTTGTTCTTTGCGGTGACTCAAAAAGCCATGACACAAAGAGTTGACATTACCTCATTAAAAACACAATGATCAGTGTATGCAAACATATTTTCTTTTAATAAACTTTAAATAAAAAAAAAACTGTATGCAAACATATTTTCTTTTAATAAACTTTAAACTTTAAAAAAACACAATGATCCTTTGCCCGGGGAGGCAGGAGGGTTGCTTATGACTTTGAGGAGGATACCCCTGGAAGAGAACTAGGATTACAGGTAAGTAACTAACCCTTCTCTTCCAGAGGATCCTCATCAATAGTCATAAGTACTAGAATAGAACAGCGAGCCCCACCTCATCCACCTGCGGGGAAAGGAAACATAACGGTAAATTAACCAATGAGCTCAGATAACTAGGCCTGGATAGATAGATTACTATCCAAATAGATTCCTCAAGGAAGCCTGGTCCACTTGAGTATCAGCCCTGGAATCGGATTCTAGACAATAATGCCTTGTGAAAGTGTGAACCGATCTCCAGGTTGCAGCCTTGCACATTTCTGACATTGGAACATCATGAAAGAAAGCTACTGTGGCCGCTTTTCCCCTAGTGGAGTGTGCTTCAGGAGACACCAACAAGGGTTTATGCGCCAACTGGTAAGCCAATTTTATACAGGACACTATCCATCTTGAAATGGATCTTTTGGAGGCTGGGAAACCTGTTCTCATGGCACCATAATTCACAAACAATTGATACGATTTCCTTAGGCCCTTGGTACCCTCCAGATAGAATTTAAGCACTCTTTTGAGGTGCAAGGAATGTAACGACCTCTCCGCAGGAGTCACGGGGGTTTGGAAAAAAGGACGGTAGGGAGATTGACTGATTAATATGGAAATCAGATATAACCTTTGGCAAAAAAGCAGGGTGAGCCCTTAACACTACCCTGTTGTGGTGAAACACAGTATAAGGTTCCTTTGCACACAGCGCTTAGATCTCACTTACTCTGCGCACTGATGTTATCGCTATCAGAAAAGCGGCCTTCCACGTCAGGTGCTGCAAAGAGGCTTTATGAATAGGCTCAAAAGGAGGACCCATTAATCTAGACCGCACCAGATTCAACTCCCAGGGAGAAGAAGGGTTTCGAACCGGGGATACACTTTCGTCAACCCCTGTAAGAAATCCTTAACCACCTGCATTTGGAAAAATGAAGGTTGATGGGTGACTTTCTGTATGCCGTAATGGCTGCAAATGAACCCTGATTGAGGCATATTTCAAACCCGCTTTAGCTAAATATAGAAGGTAAGGAAGAATGACGTCTTCCTGCCCCTTGGTAGGGTCAAAATGATTTTCAACACACCATAGGTAGAACCTCTTCCACTTAAAATCGTATGACGCTCTTGTGGAGGGCCACTTAGCCTCCTTCAGAATATGCATGCAGCTGCGGCAGATTCAAGTGTCCGTATTGTAGGACCTCAGGAGCCATGCTGCCAAGTTCAGGGAGGGAAGGCTGGGGTGGAGAATCCTCCTGTCCATCTTGGTCAGCAGGTCCGCTCTGTACGGCAACCTCCTGTGGGGGAGTACCGATAACTGAAGAAGGTCCGGGTGCCACCACTGCCGTGGCCAGTCTGCAGCTATCAGAATCATCTTCATGTTGGATCTGATGAGCTTGGACACCACCTTCGGGATCAGAGGCAGAGGTGGAAAGGCGTAAGCAAATGTCTCTGACCAATCCATCAAAAGTGCATTCCCCTTGTCCCTGGACAGTGGAATCTGGATGCGAAGACGTGGCACTTTTTGTTTTTGTCGTCTGCAAACAAATCTATTGATGGACACCCCCACTGTTGGAAAATATCTTCCACCACCTCGTCGTGCAGCACCCAGTCTGGCTGATCTTCAAAGTGCCGATGGAGTGCGTCTGCTTTGACATTCTGGTCTCCCGGAAGGCGCACTGCCACTATGGAGAGGTTCCGAGCCAGAAGCCAGTGCCAGATCGCTTGAGCCTCCAGGGATAGAGGGCGAGAGCGCGGACCACCCAGTTTGTTTAGATAATACATGGTGGTTGTGTTGTCTGTTTGGATCAGAACCGAGTTGGACGTGATCGAAGGCAAAAAAGCCTTCAGAGCAATATGGACTGCTCGTAGCTCCAACATGTTTATGTGCTGGGACTGTTCTTTCGTGGACCACCGGCCCTGCATTTGAAGGCACCCCATGTGTGCCCCACATCCTTGCAGAGATGCATCCGTTATCAACAATTGCACTGGAACTGGTTGATGGAAAGGGACTCCTACCAACAGATTCTGCGGCCGCTTGGGAGAGCATGATCCGATCCTCCCAGTGACCCGTTGCTTGGTCCCAATTGTCTTCTAGATCTTGTTGCACATTCTCAGCCTGGAGTTGGGGATGAGAAATATGCAGCAGGCCATCGACCCTAGCAGAGATGCCATTTGTCGGACTGCTGGGCGATCTGTCTGAAGCAGAGCCTTGCACTTCTGCTGCATTGAAGAAAGTCTCTCCTCCAAAGGAAACACTCTTCCGTTGTTTGTATCCAGAGTCGATCCCAGATAGTGGATCGTCTGGGTGGGCTGTTGTACAGACTTCTCCATGATGACATGAAGACCCAGTTTGTGTAGTTGCTGTAGACAGACTTGGAAATCGCTCCTTACTTGTTGAGGAGATGGCCGTTTGAGGAGCCAATCGTCTAAGTAAGGGTAGACGAACCGACCTTTTCTGTGTAGGGCGGCCGCCACCACTGCCATGCATTTGGTAAAGACTCGTGGGGCAGATTTCAGCCCAAAGGGTAAGACCTTGTATTGATAGTGCTTATCTCCGACCACAAACCGCAGATTCTTGCGATGACGTGGAGCAATGGGTATATGGAAGTACGCATCATGGAGGTCCACCGAAGACATCCAATCTCCTGCTTGCAGATGTGGACATATTTGATGAAGGGCCAACATACGAAACTACTCCTTCACGATGACTCTGTTCAGCAGGCGGAAGTTCAGGATAGGTCTGAACTTGAGCTCCTGGTCTCTTTTGGGCACAAGAAAGTACCTGGAGTAGACTCCCTTCCCTCTCTGCGCGGAAGGAACCTCTTCTATGACCTTTTTTCGCAGAAGGGTTGCCACTTCCTGCCGGAGCAACTTTAGTTGGTGAGGACGATGTCCTTTGGAAGCACACGAAAACGTAGTGCAGATCCATTGCGCAGTATATTGAGCACCCAACGATCTTTTATGATGCTGCACCACTCTGCCAGATGATGTGAAGCACTTCCTCCCACTGGAGTGGGCAACGGCGCCAGAGGAAGCTCCTGCTCATTGCTTCCCTGCCTATCTGGCCGTGGTAGAGGACTGCTGCTGTTGACCACCTCTACCTCTGTTTGATTTACGGCCCTGGTACTGCGACATCCCTTGGTTTTTTCCTTGGGACCATTGAAGGGTTTGAACCCTCTGCTGGTATCCCTTGCGCTGGTTGGGCCTGTATCGACGCTTGAACTCCTTCTTCTTCTCCAAGCCAACGGCTTTGAGGGTATCAAGTTCCGCCTTCATCCTGCATGTCTCCTCATCTGTATGGGTGCCAAACAGAGAGGGGCCGGAAAACGGGAGATTTAGGATTCCCTGTTGCGCATCCGGCTTGAGTGCTGTCAGCCTCAACCAGGAGGATCCCCTGGCGCAAACTCCATGGGCATATGAATGCGCTGATAGTGTAGCGCCGTCCGCTGCCTTGCTGATTACTTGGTTGGCAACAGGCGACCCCTCGGTGATGATCTCTTCAAAGTCCTTTTGATCCTCTTTTGGCAGCTTCTCTTTAAAGCGGTCCAAGGAGTCCCATAAGGCGACCTAATAAGGCTGCAGCACTGGAGACTTTTAATGATGAAGCTGCCGAGCTGCAAACTTTACCTCCCCAAGAGTCCTGGGACCTACTTTCTTTATCGGGAGGAACCGATGAAGACACAGCCACAGCATGGGTTTTCCTCGCTGCTGCAATGATAACTGAGTCCGCAGGGGGATCTGTCTTCAAGAAGACAGGGTCTGTGGAGGCCGGCTTGTATTTTTTCTGAATTCGAGCTGGTGTGGCCTTGATCGTAGCTGGTGTCAGGAAAATGTCCATCACTGGTTCCAGAAGCCCAGAAACCAGGGGAAGTAACGGACGAGACGCTGCTCTCTGATGCAGAGTCTCAAAGATCACCGTTGTTGCCGCCTGAGGGGTAGACATCTCAATGTTCAGCTTCTGAACCCCTCTCTGAAGCACATCATGGTAGGTGTTGATGTCATCTATCGGAGACACTCTCGATAAAGGGCTGTCCGATAGGGTAGGGGAATAATCCCTGTTCGATGATCGAGTGGAAGAAGAAGACCACAGCGGTGTCCTTCTCCTTCTGTGATGAGAACTATGTCTTCGCTCCTGTGACCTGCTCGTGTGCTCCTCACATCTGGGAGAACATGCTCTGTACACTTCCTGCACCAATCTTTGTAAAGGTGACCTATGGAGGGGACTGGCGTATTCTTGCATCCGCTGTGTTGCTCCTGTATCCTTATTCCAGTGATGCAGGGGGAGGAGCCATCTTGGAGACAAGTGCACAGCAGCGGAAGCCTCCCTGTGCTGTGATGGAGACCTATGAGTAGGTCTGCTGGAACGCCTTTCTGGAGAGGCAGATGTTATGTAATGTTATGTTATGTTATGTAAAAATTCTTATAGAGCGCACTTACACCCAGCGGTTTCTTGGCGCTATGAGCACATGGAGACAGATAGAAAGAAGAGAAGGGAGATGCAGAAAAAATGGGCCAAAAGTAGTTTAATCATGTGCTTTACAAAACAGGTGAGTTTTCAGGAGAGACCTAAACTGGGAGTAAGATCTCATGGAAGGATGTCTGGAGGAATGAGAGGAAGAATGGTGTGACGCGGATTCTGTTACCAGGACCACCGATCCTTCTCTAGACCTCACTGATGTAGGCCTTGACGTTGGGCGTGCGCCTCTCGATGTCGATCCGGACCTCCTTCTCAACGTCTATCTCCGGTCTGTTGTTGAATCCGGTCTCGACAACGCTTCTCTACTTCTCAACGTCGAATCCCTTGCAGACAATGCCTGACAGCCCTTCGTCTTGACGTCAAACGTCGATGAGCCGACGACGGCGGAGGGGTTTTACTCCTCGATGCTGAATGCCGTTGTGCAGATACAGATGAAGGGGCTCTGCTCCTCGACGCCGAACATTGCCGTGTTGATGACGGCGGAGGGCTCTTCTTCCTCGACGCCAATCGTCGTCGAGAAGACGGCGGAGGGGTACCGATCCTTGACGTCGATAGTCATCGAGACGACAGTGGAGGAGTTCCAATCCTCTACGCGATCGGCGCCGGGTTGACGACGGCGGAGGACTCCTGCCCCTCGATGTCGATCGCCAATGGACTGACGACGACGGAGAGGAACCTACCCTCGACGCCGAACGTCGTGCTGACGACGGCGGGGCACTTCTACTGCTCGACGCCGATCGTCGCCGGGTTGACGACGGCGGAGGGCTGATACTCCTCGACGCCGATCGTCGCCGAGTTGACAATGGCGGAGGGCTTCTGTTCCTCGACGTCGATCGTCGGCGGGTTGACGACGACGGAGGATCACGATTCTTCGACATCTACGTACCTGAATGGCGATGTCTTCTCGACGGCGAGCCCGCTGTCGATGTTCTTTTCTTGGACAAATGACCTACCGGTGGTAGGTTTTTTCAGCCCCGAGCCCGACGCTGAAGTAGAAGGGCGAGGGATCTCTGGATGGAGATCTAGCCCTCTTGGAGCCCTTCCTCACCGGTGACCTGCCTCTGGAAGACTTTATGCCAGTCCATAAAAACGGATTCTTTCTCTGTCCTTTAAAGTCCTTTTGGACAGGGTCTGGCAATGAGGACAAGCCTTAAGGTCATGGTCCTTAGGCAAACAAAGAATACAGACCTCATGAGGTCTGACCTGGCCTTCTTTTTACCACAAGAAGGGCAGGGGTAAAAAAGGAATGGCATTTTGAGTGGAAAAAAAAGCCCGAAACTGTCAAAAAAGACAGAACCTTACTTCAGAAAATGAAGAAGTCGAAGTAAGGCAAAAAGTTTTTAAAAAGTGAAGATTATATCTGACTAAAATCAAAAAGATGTGGAGCTGTGTAACCAGGATCCTTCCTGAAGGAGCCGGAAAGAACAACTGACCTAACTGTCACCCCTGAGGCATGATGGGAAGCTGGGGGTCATGACTGCCTTAAAGGCAGGGTGCCTGTTTATCTCTATGTTGCTATGAGTTAGCTTTTCAGTCTTTTTAGACTATGTTTCTGCAATGCAGCATGGGAGCTGTATATGCTTTCAGTCCCATGTGAGAGTTTTCTTCTGACTGCTAAGCATTAAAACAGATTCAAAACATGTTTTGCTGTTGTTTTTCCCTGTTTCTAATGTATGCTTTTATGATATAATGGGGAGTCCTTACAGCATTATTCAGCTCTGGTGTGTATAAGGCTGCAGTTGCTTATTATATATACAATACTTTGATTTCTGCTTCCACAGCCACTAAGAGATAGCATTGCGGTCCATCCACACTAGTCCTGCCTCCTGATCTGAAGTCTACACATTTTCCCCAAACCGCAATTCTTCACCATAGTCTACTCCCAATTATTCCACCTGTAAAACTATAAACTAGAAAGGCTTCCTATCTTCCTCTGCCTTCCAAAGTCTGTAACCACTCCATCCAAGCCGTGCAAATACAGACCAGTCTCGTTCTTTGTAGCTGCAGCCTGTTAGGAAAATGAAACAACCAACAAAAGAAGATATAATATTAAAAAAGGACAGTACTCTCTAAAAAGGACACACAGGTGCCTTTCCAGAAGACAGGCAAAACAGGATGACTTCTGGGTAAGTGATCCTAATATATGCCTAAAGGAGCGCAGGAGGGGGATGGGGGTTTGGGGCCAAGCCAGCAAGATGGTGTACGTGCCTGATTGAGGCTCTGCGAACCGGCTTTAGCATCGTCTACAATCAGGGCAGGGGGTGGCCGCCGAAAGACACCACCGGCTCCGGAACAGTCATGAAGAGGGTGACGCATCGGCTCACTGACTATAAACTCCCAGAGATATGGCTATCCCGATCTGCTCAGTGAGAGACGTGGCCCTAAACTGAGTCGAGCCTGCTGATGGCGAACCAATTCCAACAGCCGCATCGCGACATACTTGCCTCCCCACCTACGGGTGAACTGCAAAAACGCCAACACTGCCGAAGACAGCCAGAACCGAGCATCGGATACCCCACCAAAAGCGAAGGTGTGTGGCGGAGACAACCATGGCTTCCCTTCCGTGCGGGCCACTCGGCAGAGCAGCATCGGGCCCAGCCAGTGGCAGTGGGCGTCGCGACGACCAGGGTCCCGACCGAGACTTAGAGACTAGGATCGGTGTGCATCGAATCCAACCGAGCCCCCACCCCCGCGCTGAGGGAGTGCCGCCGATAGCTCAGGTGAACGGTAGAGAGAGGGACGCCTGAGCCATTGACTCTGGGGTGCTGGGCGACCAGGAGGCCTTTTCTCTACAGAAGGCCACCCAGCGCCCATACGTGAGGGAGCAAGCGCCCGTAGGGAGACATCATTGACCAAACGGCGGCCTGGAGGCCGACTGGGAATTCTAACATGAGGCCCGTAGCTTTACGGACGTGGGCTCTGCATGCCGGGAACGCCACTGGCCATAGCGGAGATCAGTGCCTCCCACACCCAATGAAGAAATGGTCACTGAAGCGGGATAGAGGTCAGATTTGTGATTGTTATTGTTATTTTGTATTTGTAGAGCGCCAATCACCAAAGGTCTCTAGGCGCTGGTAGCGTGGACCGAGGTCCATTGGTTCCAAGTGCAGTCAGCGCACTAAATGGGTTTAGCCGAATGCCTCAGTAAACAGGATGGTTTTAAGTTTTTTCCTAAATGGCAGTAACACAGTTTCCATTTGTATATTAACCGGAAGTTTATTCCAGACCTGGGGGATTACGACTTAGAAAGCCCGTCCTCCCATGGTGGTTCTATTAAAGCGTGGGCAGGCCAGCAAGCTGGCCTCCAAGGACCGAAGGTGCCTACTAGGCACATAGGACTTCAGGCGGTCTGTGATATATTTCAGTGCCATTCCATATTTGGCTTTGTGCGCAATGCACAGACCCTTGAACATGATCCTCTGCTAATAGGGAGTCAGTGCAACTGTTTCAGCAGGGGGGGTGGCATGTGTTCTTCTTGGAGATTTAAAGATCAGCCTTGCTGTATCATTTAAGACTGAACTTTCCCCAGGAGTTTTTCAGGGAGCCCTCTGTATATTGCATTACCATAGTCCAAGTGTGACAGTATTAGGGCTGTGTCACGACTGTGCGCATGGTAGAAAATGACAGCCGGGTACTAAGCTTTCGGAGTTGTCGCAGCAAATTTGTGCAGCTACCCACCACTGCCGACACCTGATTGTTTAGGGTAAGTTTGGCATCTAATTTGATGCCAAGACTCTTTACAACTGGTACTGGTGTTGGGGTGGTACTGGGCTCTTGGGTCCTGAAAAGATTTGCCTGGGCCTCTGTGGTTAGGGCCAACACCTCTGTCTAACAGGATTCACTTTTAGTGAGTTCGAGGTCATCCAATTCATGGTGAACCGTAGTATATTCTGGACACTGAGCTGAGCTTGGGGACAGTTATTGACTTGAACTATTAGCTGGGTGTCGTCAGCATTGTTGAACACCTGACAATCTAGTTTTGCCGTGATTCGACCAGCGGCTGAAGATAAATGTTAAATAGCAGGGGGATAGCGCTGAGCCTTGTGGGACCCCCCAAGGTAGGACACCCTGCCTAGACCTGCAGTCCCCAAGTTGGGTTCTTTGGGACCGGTTCTCCAGATATTAAGTAATCTATTGAAGCACCCTCCCACTGACTCCCAGCCGCCGGACTCCCACCTAACCTCTGGCTAAGGACTCAGACGCACACCCGGAGTCACAGAAAGGCCTAGCACAAACAGGAAAACCCAGGCACACACAACGCCTGCCCAAACTCGAACTTCTCTGAACCGGGACCGGGATGTGGCTTTACACAGCAGTGCCCACACAGCCCATAACACGACCTGGACCTCCCCACCTCCACCACGACCACGCTCTGACGGGGCCACGAGAGGTAAAGGGAGCACCGAGAAAGCCCAGCTTGGCAGGAGGACCCCTGCCCACATTGCCCAATATCAAACCCAAGCGGCTCAGCACCACACTCGAGGTGCGGTCCCATATAGCAATGCTTACACGACCCATAGCACGACCTACGCTCCACCAGCTTCACAATGCCCATGTTCCGCCTGAGGCGTGAGAGGAACAGGAACCATCGGAGACATCCATGACAGAATACAGCCCAGGTGGTCCGTGGAGACGGGGACGCCCAGGCCACTGACTCTGGGGTGTTGGACACCCAGGCAGCAGGGTCCTCGTCTCTACAGTAGGTCTCCTGGCGCCTATACGTGTGGGAACAATCGCTCACAGGGAGGCATCAACGGTCAAGCGCAGCCTGGTGGCCGACCGGGGACTTTAACTTGCGGGCCACAGCTTTGGGGGTGTGGGTTCAGGATGTTCGGGTGCCCTGCTAATCATAACAGAGAACAATGCCTCCCACGCTCAGAGAAGTAGTGATTGCCGAGGCAGATGGGCGGTCAGATCAGCGGTCCTCTCCAGACTAACCTCCGGCTGGGGACCCAGAGAAGCACTTGGAGACACAGGAAGGGCCAACACAACATGAAAGCGCACACACAGATAACCTCGCATCAAACTCGAGCTGCTCGGCACAGGGATCGAGGTGCGGCCTTGCATTGCTGTGCCCACACAACCCACAGCACAACCAGCACCCCACTAGCTCCACCATGACCATGCTCCGACTAGGACATGGGATGTAAAGAAATCACCAAGAAAGCCCACCACAACAGAAGAGCCCAGACGCACACTACCCAGTATCAAACTCGAGCTGCTCGGCACCAAACTCGAGGTGCAGCACCACACAGCAACGACTACGCAACCCATAGCATAACTTAAGCCTCACGAGCTCCGCCTTGCCCACGTTCTGTCGGGGCACGGGAAGTGAAGAGACCATCAGGGATCCATCGAAGACATCCATGAGAGAATACAGCTTGAACACAGCCCGCACCCAGCAACAAGCACAGCAGTTGCAAACAAGTCAAGACCAAGATTAGGGAACTGCAAGGATTAAAACAGAAAGGAAGACTCAACTTGATACAAATATGGGGAAGCAATGCTCCCACACTGGACCTCAAGTACCCACCACAACACAAGATAACAATAAAACTGCCAAATCGCAGCTGAAAGACACGAAGTTGTCCTGAGTGTTAACCATTTCTGAAAAGTTAGCTACGGTGCTGACAGCCATCGAACATTACAGAGTTCCGATGGAGGAACGGTTCAGCACCCTAGTCACAGACCTGAATCTACTATGCGACGACCACCGTAAATTGGCTATTCTTCGATTACACGCAGGCAGTACAGCGCCAACGCTCCTCGTTCTTGGAAGTCAAGCGGCGCCTCTGCCAAGAGGGCATACAATATTCACTGCTCTTTCCAGCATGTGTCAAGGTCATACATGAGGGCACCACCACATTTTTCACAGATCCCGATTCCACTTACGACTGGATCGAGCAGCACTGTCCTAAGAACCCACTCCCACCCACAAAAGACACTGAACAAACCCATAAATCAAAAGGCTGATATCCCCATCCCAAGAGACATGGTGCACGATCTAGATCCATGCCTTGCACCCAACTGTGGGATCTCCGGACCTAGAACAAATTACAGCCGAGCGTAGGAAAGCCCTGCAAGCAGCGGCAGAAATAGGGCCAGCTTCAACAGCAATGGACGACGACAGAGGCCCACACATCTTCACCTTCGAGGAAGAAGGCAGTGACACAACCATGTCCCAGCAGGTTCGGTGACCCCGCCACTGGTGACACCGCAAACAGCGGACACAGTTTTGTGAACTGAACCATTTATCAGGCGTATATCTGTATTACTTATGCGATATCTGTGAGATTTAAACCTACATACGCATGTTTCATAAGCAGCACACGCTAAGCATACATAAGGCCCCTCCACACGCACAGATCCTGCAAATGCAATCTGCGAAACTAGCTTAACCGCGCAGCCAGTCAGGCCACATGACATGCAAAGTTTGGATGTGCCCCCTGATGCAGTAGGTCCCAAGTATTGGGAGTTCCGCCCACCCCAGTTATTACTAACCATTTCTACCACAGACCCAAGCACTGAATATATACCCATAGATGGATGAGCACTGTCAGTACACGAGTGGCGCAGAGCCAATCAGAAAAAGATACACGCTTACGGGGCGTGGCTTGGATGGCAACGCAGGCGGTTGCCTAAGTTCGAGAGCTCCGTGACCCCGGGTAAAGAAAGGCGAGAAAAACGGCGAAAAGACCTCGAACTCCCACACAAAGCAGAGCAAAGGGTGTGGGAACACATGGAGCAGCAGAGGAAGGAAGCCTGAGCGAGCGAAACACCAAATAGAAGGCAGAAAAAGGCCAAGATCCCCGAGACTGAGAGAGCGGAGTAAGGCAGACCAAGATGGCGGAGCAGTAAAAAGTACACGGAAGACAAGGGACGGCCGCCACAACTTTGAAACAGACACCAGGCTCGTCCGGAACCAGGGAAAAACGCTGACGATAAGAGCGAAGGTAGGACGGAATCTGCAGCGATCGCGGAGGGCAACCCCCGAGCAGGCGAGATGTCAGATCACGCAAAGAAAGGGAAACGAAACCGAAGCCAAACCCGAGGCGGCCATCTTGACCACCTCACTGCATGAACACACCTACCAGAGCGCAGCCGAGGGGAAATACACGGGAGCGTAGTGCGGTAAAGCTAAGCACTCGCCTGGTGGACTAGCATCCGCAACCCAAAAGGCCAACAGCCACACATTAAGGAGTGGAACGCGGGCAAGGCAAAGCGCAAAGGCAAAGCGCAAGGCAAGGCAGCGGGACAGCCACCTTAAGTAGAGTGGCGAAAACCATGCAAAAGAGGCCAAGCCGAGCGCACCAGGCAATGCAGGCTGTGTAAACGGAGCGCTGTTTTTTCTGCAAGTGCAAGTGCCGATCTCTACTTGATCAAGCACCAAGAAAACCGCCTGCAAAACAGAACGCGGCGTCCATCTTAGAACGGGCAAACAAAAACAGTGGCGGCCATCTTAGAAGGGACAAAACAGCGGCGGCCATCATAGTTGGGGCAGTCTCACCGACAGGACGGCAGAGAAAGCGAAACGAACAAAGCACCAGAAAGGTCCTGGAGAAGAACAATCTCCCCTACAAGACCGGATCCCCTACCGGACCCAGGCGGCGGCCATCCTACAACGGGTCACGGCGACGGAGGCAGCCATCTTAAGTAAGGTGGCAAGAGGCAAAGCCGAAACACACAAGGGAACGCAGGTTATACAACGGTGAACTGGTTTTTGCAAGTGCCAATCACTACGCGATCAAGTGCCCAGGAACCTCTTGCAAAACAAACGCGGCGGCCATCTTAGAATGGTCACAAAAAAAAAGCGGCAGCCATCTTTGAACGGTCATAGAAACATCCTGTGGCAGCGGAACCCTATCGAACGCCACTGGTCTCACGGAGAGACGGTAGAGTGAGCGAAACGAAACGAGCACCAGAAAGGTCCTGGAAAAGAGAGAATCCCCCCAACAGCCCCCACCAGACTGCCAAAAGAGACTGGGGACGCGCCCACGAAAACGGAAGGTGGCAGACACCTTAATGGGGGCAAACTGAAGGCGGGAGCTACCAGCACTGAAGCAGGAAGTGTGGCGGCAAGGGGAGTAGCCTACAGTGCATAAGGAGGGACAGCAAAAGGAGAGGGACAGCAATACGAAAGCCCAAGGAGCCCGTCAAAAACCAAGCGACACAGTGAGCGAAAAGGGGCACCGGGCACTTCAACAAAGAACTCCCCCGCTCAGGGACAGAAGCCCTGGCGTCCGGGAAAAGCAGAACAAGGACGATAAGGTGGCCTAGCAGGTTCACATTCGGGGGCACTACAAAGATCAACAAAGACACGGACAACATAAACAACAGCCCACCACAAGGAGCCCAACAGGCGGACCAGCAGAAGAAGGAAAGGCTGTCCATATACCAAGAAAGAAGAGGTTTTGGTAGGATGTCGACCAGTGACAACATAAAAATTAGGAAAGACCTGGAATCACCAATCAAACTGAAAAGCATGCAAAACACGGAGACAGCGATGGACCTGCTCGTCAAAAAAATAACTGAAGCCAATGACCTGGCCAAAGCCACAAAGACCTCCATAGACAAAGGTCCAGCTAGAGCTCACAGCCATACGTGCAGACCAGAACAAAATAGCGAGCAGAGTAGGGGAGGCGGAAAGAAGAATCAGTGAAATAGAAGACAAATCAGACATCATGGACAGAGATGTACGCTACATTTCCAAGATCTCTAGCGACATGCAGAGAATGCTCGCGGAACATGAAGACAAAAACAGGAAAGGGAACATCAGGATCCTAGGAGTACCAGAAGATGAGGAAGAAGCGGCGGGCTCATGCGCTGCACTACTTGAAACACTGATACCCAAGCTGACTGGCCTAAACTTTGAAAGAACCTTCGAGATCGACAAAGCGTACAGAGTTCCGGCCACAAGACAACAGCACATGAAAGGCCCAAGAACGATCATTTGCAAACCCCTGAGAACAAACCACACCGACGCCATCTTCGCCTTCGCACGTAAAGGCCAAACTCTCAACTGGAAGGGCAAAAAGATAATCATCACCCAGGACTTCTCAAAGGGCACGGTAGAAACAAGGAAGGGATTCCTGGCGCTAAGAGACACTTTGAAGAAGGCCAAGATAACGTGCAGCTTTGTAGGACCGGCAAAAATGAAGACATCAGACAGGAAAGGCACACGCTTATTCGAAGACCCGGCAGAGCTACGTAAATACCTTCAGGAGCCAGATCAGGAGGAGATGGAACAAAAAAGCCCGGGAACGGCAAAGAGAAGGGCCTCATCGGATGGCTCGGAGACAGGAGAGAAGGAAGCAGCAGGTCGTCGATAAAAGACTCTGTCATGTGACCACAGAGGAACAGAGGAACACCTACCTCAAATGAACAACATCTACCTCAAATGAAAATGACACCTACCTCACGATAAATGGAACGAAGAACTAAAAGACTACTAAAACGACACCTACCTCATGAAAAACGGAATAAAGAAACTAAAAGACTACCAGACAAGTATTACAGAACTCTCAGAACGTGATCACTGATGGGCTGGCCCAGTGATCGGCAAAATATCCTTTTATCGAATGCACAGCACGGAAGGGAGCAGGGGAAGTTTTAATGTACCCGGGGGGGCGGAGGGCGGAGAACCGTTGCTGTCGCACGTTTACAGTACGTTGACAGGGGGGAGGGGGGGAGAGAGGGCTGGGGGAAGGCCATGCAGCACGGACAATCACAGCTTGGTGGAGCTATCTACTCTTTTTTTCTCTCTTTCTTCTGCTCACACACACAACCCCATCCCTATCCAGACCCCGGGGGGGGCCCAAAGACTGGTGGCGGGCGGCAGGTATACACCGACTACAGAGGATTAACACAGGATCCACCCCAGTTAGCAGCGAGATAACAAAGACACCATGACCACACCCGACACTCAGGGCCTAGCGCAGATAGCCGCAGACATTAAGATCGTATCACTAAACGTCAAAGGCCTCAACCACCCCGTCAAGCGACGGAAGACATTAGACTACCTAAACAGACTCAGAGCAGATGTATACATCCTCCAAGAAACCAGAGTGTCCATAGAGGACGCAAACAAGCTTAAGGCAAACTGCATAAGTGAGGTCGTATGCTCACCAGCAGTCAACAAAAAGGGAGGGGTGATCACCATTATCAGCAAGAAAGGGAAGTTCAGGGTTCACGACAACGTAGTAGACACGAAAGGTAGAAGGCTACTCACATGCATCAAAAGAGGCGAGGAAACCATGCACATAGCAAACATCTACGGACCGAACGCAACAGACAAAAAGTTCTGGGAGGAGGTAGAAAGCGAGCTCAGCAAGATCCCATTGGGAGAAATACTAATCACTGCGGGAGACATGAACCAGGCGATGGACAACGCCATAGACAGGCACCCGCACAGGCCTAGCCACGCCACACAAGAACAGAACACACTTAAAAACTTATGTACTAAACTTGCATTATCAGACCCATGGAGACTACAACACCCCAGCACCAGAGAATACACTTTCTACTCAAACCCTCATAACTCGTACAGTAGAATAGACTATATACTCATGTCAAACACACACACACACCTGACTGACACAACAGAGATAGGACCCATAACAGTCTCAGATCACGCCCACATCACCCTCTCCATAAGCGGGAAACACAATGAAACACCAAGCAGAAGATGGCGTCTCAATAGTGACATACTAGAACACCCCGCTAACATCACCGAAATAGAAGAGGCAATCAAAGAATATCTCCAATACAATGACACAGGAGACACAGAAGTAATGACACTATGGGATGCACTTAAAGCCACAATAAGAGGGAAGCTCCTAAGCATTAAGGCACGAATGAACAGAGGGAGGAACAAAAAAATTAGAGAGCTGGAGGAACAGATAAAGGAGCTAGAAGGTAACCATACTGCAAACTTACTGGACAGAAACACACTTACAACACTCACAAAGAAAAAGTACGAACTCAACAGAATACTAAGCGAGAGGGCCTCCACATGGATCAACAAATACAAATCCATAAACTTATGCTCAGCAAACAAAGCAGGAAGGGCCCTAGCAGGATACTTAAAAGCCAAACAGAGGCAACACTCAGTTGCGGCAATCACCGATACAGACAACATAACGCACACGGCAAACAAAAAAATCCTCGAAACTTTCAGGAGGTTCTATAAGGACCTATACACAGCAGACACATCACTGGAGGCAGACGGGGGGGGTGGGGGGCAAGCCTGCTAGAGAAACTAGACCTACCCAGACTAAGCAGCGAACAAAGAGAGGCGCTAGACCAAAACATAACCAGAGCAGAAGTAGGGATGGCCATAGACTCGCTAAAACCCAACAAAGCCCCAGGGCCAGACGGCTTCACAGCAACATTTTACAAACAATTCCAACCGCTGCTCAAAGACACACTGGTCAGAGTTTTCCAGACATGTGCGGAGAAGGGGAACATGACAGACTCAATGGCGGAGGCAAACATTATTGTCATCCCCAAAGAAGGGAAGGACCCTCAGTTCCCACAAAACTACAGGCCAATCTCCTTAATAAACGTTGATTGCAAAATCTACGCAAAAGTAATGGCCGCGAGATTAAATGCATATCTTCCCTTTCTCATACACAAAACACAAGTGGGCTACCTGAAAAACAGACTCTCACAAGATAACACCAGACTGCTCTGCCACCTAATAAACCGCACTGCAAACAGCACGGAGAAGGCCGTCATGATCGCACTAGACGCGGAAAAAGCCTTCGATAGAGTCTCGTGGCCATTCCTAAACCAATGTATGCGCAAATTCGGGCTTGGGGAAAGATACAGAGGCATGATCATGTCTCTGTACAAAAATCCACGGGCTCGAGTGGTGGTCAACGCAGCCACATCAGAAACACTCACTCTAAGCAGAGGGACAAGACAAGGATGCCCTCTATCACCGGGGCTATTCATGCTGGCACTAGAGCCACTCCTCCATATGATCAGGACAAACCCGCAGATCACAGGGGTGCAAGTAGAGGGTCAAGCCTTCAAACTTGCAGCATACGCGGACGACATCCTGATCACCACAAGCAACCCACAAGAGTCAATAGAGGCACTCGTACAAACAATAGAGGAATATGCACAAGTCTCAGGGTACAAACTTAACAGGGAGAAATCTGAATGCAAACCGATGAACTGCCACACCACCAGAACAGTCCTAGGCACGTCCGGTTTGGCGTGGCAAACAAAACCCCTAAAATATCTGGGCCTCCTCTTCGGGAGGGACCTCAGATCAACCTTAGACCATAACGAGGAGGCGATGCTGAAAAAGATTAAGACGAAGCTAGACACATGGGGCCCCAAATTCGTTAGCTGGTGGGGAAGGATTGAGACAATCAAGATGATGATCAACCCTATGCTAAACTACCTGCTGTCCATGCTGCCACTTACTCTAACAACGGACTTCCATAAACACATGGACAAAGCCATTAACTGGAAGAACACCAGCAAAGCCACCTTCAAACGCTGGTTCAACTGGGTAACATTCCTTCGAGGGGCAGACAACATTACCGCCAAACACAAGGCGGCAAACCACCCAGCCAAAGAGGACATGTGGGAAGCCCGCAACCCCCCCCTCTCTCTCTTCTCTTTTCTTTTCTCTCTCTCTGGCTCCACCAGGCCAAAAGTACACATTGTAAGAGCAGCCCAAAGTAAGACAACTGTTTGTTTTTGTAAATGTAAAATTTATCTTCAATAAAATATTTAGAATAAAAAATAAAAAAAATAAAAAGATACACGCACAATCTGACCCCCCACCTCGCGGCACCCAGACCAAAACACTTAAACCTCCCAAAGACACAAACAACAATATTAACATTCTTACATTTAATGTGAGGGGCAAGCATACAGTCTGCAAGAGATACGTGATCTGTGCTTACATAAAGTGGCGGAACGTGCAGATTGCGATACTACAAGAAACGCATCTCATGAAGGGAGAACTCCACAAATTACGAATGCGCTATCGAGGCAAACTCTGTGCAACCACACACTCCGCATTTGCACGGGGGACACTGGACTGGCTCCGGCTGGGGGTTCTGTTCCAGGAGCTGCACAGAACAGTAGAGATGGAAGGTCGCTATGCTCTTCTGGAGGGACACCTGGATGGTAGGCCAATTTTAATAGGCAGTATCTATGCGGCAAGCGCAGAACAAAGGAAATATGGAGACTCCCTATCCCACACTCTCGCCCAGTACACCTCAACACCCTGGGTACTGGGAGGAGACTACAATTGTGTAGAGAACCTCTCCCTAGACAGGTCACAACCACCACACCCATCGTCACAGGCCTTGACGCAAACGAAACGATTTAACGCCTGGGCTCATCACGGGTCTCTGGTAGATGCATAGCGCAACAAATACCCCAGCAGCAGACTTTACTCCTTTCATTCTATCCCGCATAATCTCAGAGCTCGCCTAGACCGGTTCCGATGCTCCCCAGACATACTTCCCATGATCCAAGACACAGAATATTTGGGACATGTCCTATCCGATCACGATCCTGACCTGGCAGCTACTGCGGCCCCCAGTCTCTATCTGGCATCTACCATGCAAATGCCTAGAGGACCAGGTGTTCAGACAGAAACAAAAAACACACATTCAGAATTATTTCCATGAAAACGCCAAATCAGCATCCACAAGAACAATAGAATAGGATGCGTTCAAAGATGTGATCAGAGGAACATGTATTCAACACATATCAGGTGTCCATAAATACCTGGAATGACGTATAGTAGAGGAGGAATGAAAACTAGCTACTTTAACGCAGGCAGCAGAGAAAAATGAGGGGACAGACGCCCAGATAGCGGACGCTAAAACCACATATTCAGAAGTGCTGGTGAACCTCAGAAGATACAATTTCAGAGCACATGCAGCCAGAGCACACAAAGAAGGAGATAGAAACAGGCACATTACTGGCATGGGTGATTCGGCAAGACATTATCTCTCACTCTATAACCGAGGTGCACTCCCAAGCGGACAATACACAAGCATTCAGCACATACTATACAGGACTATATACAGCCCCAACCCAAACGGACCCAGTGTCAGTAGACAGATTTCTGGCTACAGACCCACTACCATGCATAACACAGCTGACAGAGACACCCTAGATATGAGCATCTTGCCAGCAGATGTGACACAGATAATACAAAATCTAGCTAAAAACAAGGCCCGATGGCCATACATTCTCCAAACTGCAATAGCCGCAACTGGCGGAAGTATATGAGGTGTCGCTGGGGGGCGGGAGGAGGGGGCTCCCGCAATCCTTCCGAGAAACTCTGATCGTATCCTCCTGAAAACCAGAACGCAACCCTTGCCACATGGGACCTATTGTTGGCAGATTATAACATTTTTGACAAAATACTGGCAGGACGCTGTGCAACGATTATCCCAACCTTAGTGCACCCAGACCAGTGGGGGTTCATGCCGGGAAGATGCCTTTCCACAATATCCAACGGTTGTTCCACATGCAGGACCAGGTTCAGAGCCGATACCCCTGTGCCGCTTGCCTGATCTTAGACCTAGAGAAGACCTTTGACACTTTGACATGGCCTTACCTATTTGCGGTGTTACAACGGATGGGAGTGGGCCCCAGGCTATGTGCATACACAAAATTGATATATACGAAACCTACCTTTAGGGTCAGACTAGGCTGCCACATATCACCCCCATTTACAGTATCGAGAGGGATGCAACAGGGCTGTCCACTCTCCCTGCTATTCTTTTCTCTGGCGATAGACCCTTGGCGGTTCATCTAAGGGAAGAGGACAAGCATTGGGCTATACCGTTAGCAGGAACCACGCATAGCATATCACTGTATGCAGATGATTTACTACTCTATGTAAAGACCATCACATCGGACCTTACCCCAATCTTTGCAGCCCTGGCAGACTTTGAGATAGTAGCCAGCCTCAAAGTCAACTGGGCTAAGTCCACAATATATCTGCTTTCGGCTGATCTCCCGCCTCAGGAGATCCTTGTTGGAGGAGTCAACTTCACCTGGAGCACGCAAGCCCTACGCTACCTAGGCATGCGCCTATAGTAAACTACACAAGACATATATGAAGGAAATCACCAGAAAATCCTGGCAGGTATTCCTTCCTCGGTCGGCTTCTGGAAGTCCCTTCCCTTGTCTCCCACTGGGAAAATAGCAGTGGCCAAAATGGTACTTGGCCTGCGACTGCTTAATCACTTTGCCAATTTCCTGATAGTCCCACCTCGCTCCTTCTTTCAGGAGTTGAACACTCTTATGTACCTTAATCTGGGGCAATGGGCAAAGACGAGTAGCCCTAGCTAAAATGCAGCTGCCAGTGTACAGGGGTGGACTAGGAGCTCCCTCATTCGAGGCATACTTCCTAGTGGCCCAGCTTCAATGGCTCTGGCGCTGACGACGGGCGTCAACTAGGGGAGACCCTCACAGACACTGAATCGATATAAATCAAAAAGATTCGACGTATGCTAATCCTAGGTTCAAGACCAATGACAACCTACCCAATACAGATGACAGTGGCGGGAGCCTGCATACAGCGAATCCACCGTAAGCCATGTGCCATCCCACACTATTCCATACTGCTGCAATTAATAGGCCTTCCTCAAGACTGCAAGTTTTATACCGCGCGAACCCTTCAAATCTGGACAGATCACTCACTAACAGAAGTAGGATCACTGTTTCCAGATGGCATCTACTTCCCTTTGATGAAATAGCAACCGATACTGGCCTACCCAATGGCCAGTTCATCCTATACGGTCGACTGGTGGCAGATTGCCGTCGAGTCTGGCATATGCGAGATAGGGAAACGGCAACGCACCTGGTCCTTCATGTCATCTGCAGATAGGGCCCAGGACGTCATATAGTGACCTGGATATACAGAGCCCTCCGAGACTTCGCAGCAGTGTCACTTATACCCCTGCAAGATAAATGGGAGACAGAACTACAGAGGTCATTAAATGACAAAGAATGGGAGCAGGAACTAGAATACCCAAAGAAAGTTTCCCGCTATCCCAGATTCAACAATATACAATTCTTTATCGTGCATACCTAACTCCTGAGTATCTCCAAAGATACTACCCAAACACACCATTCTGATGCCCAAGATGTCAAATTGCCTGCATGTCTTTCTTTCACATGTTTTGGGACTGCCCAACACTTCACTCCTATTGGAGTACAATACACACCACAATATGCGACGTAACAGGACTTACAGACCTTACCACATGGGATGCTTGTGCATTAAGTTTATTCAAAAGCTGCAAACATCACAAAGTCGACACACAGTTTGCTTTCTGGCCCTACTATTAGCTAAGCGGGTCATTGCCATGCATTGGAAGACCCCAGCGGGACCCCCACTAACAGCCTGAGTCTGAGCATTCTCTAAATGGTGGGGCAGCTAAAAAAGAGGCTCTATGATACAAGGAAGCCTGAGGCGTACGTAAACGCTGGATATTCATGCAATGGATGAAGCTCCTACATACCTTCAAAAACGCTCTAGAACACACAGGGTCCCCTGTGCAAACGCCACTTCCCATGCAAGCCATCTCGTATTTACCCCCTCCTGACGGAGACCCCTTATCTGAACTCAGCTCATAAGCAGCACAAGCACAACTCACACTAATTAGTCCCCCTCAAGCCTTGTTAAGCCACCACTTCTAGCGCCCTTACCACGTAAGCGCAGGCGTGGACTCTCAGCACCGCTCATCCAAGTCAACTCTTCTGTCCCCCCCTTAAACAGTGCACCTACAGTTCACTTTAACTTTAACACCCCCAGTTTACTCATGGTTACCACACTATGACATGGCACTCTCACAGCTGTCCATGTTAAAGTTGAGGACCAAATACAAATACGAAACCACACTCCTCTTTAGATAACAGGTCATGGGCAAAGTATTGATCACAACACCAAACTTACCATATGTCAATAGATACCATGAAATTGTAACCAATTGCATGTACAAGCTCATATGTATAACGTGATCGAATCTGCTGTAACATTTCATTATTGAACCATGAAAATAAAATACTTTACAAAAAAGAAATCGGAGCACAGAGGGATGGGAATTGTTTGTACAAGAAGATAAGGCAACAGAGTGCCTGTCTAGAGAGCTGAACCCACCTCATTTTGTCATGAATATAACTGTGCATATCTAGTGTACAGAAACAAGAAAGGAACATTTTCTTAACACCCCCTGAGTAGCTCTTGAAACATTCACAAGTTCAAAATCACTAAAAATCACCAGGAGTAGCAACACGCTTTTCAAGATGATCTCAAGCTTTCTAGCAAACTGTATGGTACCCAAAGTTCGCTACCCACAGCAAGCCAACAATTTATTTATCATGTATGCCCACATTTAGAGAATCAAGGAAGGCTGGAGCATCAGAACTGAAACCATACATATTTAACCAGTTTATCGCTTTGTAATGAAGTCTTCACAGTCAGCATGCACCTCCCATGTTAGGCAACCTTGCATGATTGTAACTATCTGTGACTGAAGATCAATGTGCCGGCACCTAGAGCAGACATTATATGCTGAGCAAAGTACATATAGACTCCTCATCTGTTACCAAAAATGGGGCCTATTCTTAGAGCTAAAAGTCAGAAATAAGTGTAATGCTATGACTGAAATTACCTCAGTTACGCCAGTCAGTAATTCACAAAAGGATTTCTGGCAGGAGAAATGCCTTTAATGGGTGCAAGTATATTTTAGGGCATTCACAAATTACTACCAGTACCCTTTTCTGCAATGGGTCTGATTTTTAACTTCAGCCAAAAAAAGTCAAATGGATCACCTACAAATTTGGTGTGGGTGTAGGAGTAAGTGTTTCTCCACAGGGAAAAATATTTTCTCTGCAGAAAAATAAAAAAAACACATCTGGACAGGAGCTTCATTCCCTTTGTATGGAGTTCTACACCGCATTGAACTCGCACAGAAGGAAGACATTCCCAACAAGGAAATCAAGTGATTTCCCAAACGAATCTGCATAGAAATACACACCAGATGCAGCTTTCTAGGTGGATTCCTTGCGAATTTCGAAAATTAACAATAATTGGAAATCTACACTCGGGCACATATGTAAACATCTAAGTGTGGGGTTTTCTATTTTTTTGCAACTAGGTCTGGTGTGTTCAGCCTTATTAAAATGTTTCTTACATTAAAGCTTCCTGTGCCTTACCAGGGTCAAGAGTCACAGCTGATTACATTTGAGGGGCTGGTAAATGTATTAAATGTGAGTGGAGGATTCTTTGAGTTGGCTGCAGCAGCACTGTTGTAGATTGGTTTGTAAATAATCGTTGTCAATCAAAAAGGGAGGGAGGCCCTGGATGACTTGCCCTCGCCATAAGAAATGTATCCCCAGATGTGCCATTGACTTATTCTGATTCTAGCCGTGACTGTCAAAGTGTCACCAAATGTATTCCTCCTGTCTGTACATATACATACAAAATCTGTTTTAGTGCTGATTTCTTGCCTGTGAAATAACATTTTTAAAAATGGAGGGAGGATAGGATAACGGAGCCACTCTTTGACCCCCTGATATATAATAGCAAAAAAAACTACAGAAGAGTGGAGCCAAGGATGGTAAAACCGTCAGTAAGAGTCTCTCTATGGTGTTAAAAGAACCCTCATCCACCAAGCTAGTTAGTGACATGCTTCATCAGTGCCTGATTACAGCGGAGCAGGTTTTTTGTGAAGGTGACAGTGCAATAGTGACAACCAAGTGAAAGGTTCAAATTGACTTTACCAAACCACAAAGATCATTTATTAGTGGAAGGGTAAGGCAAAAATAAAAACGTGAAATGGATGATAGACTGGATAAATTGACCAGTCACATCACTTATGTGAAAGAGATGTGGTCTACATGTTTCAGCCTCATTAATGCCTATTTGAGAGGCTTTCTTCAGGACCGAGCACCACGGGCGGTATGTACACTTTAAGGAATAACCCTAATCTCTGGCGACAAAGTGTGACTGCATAACTTACGGTTTTCAGGAACACTTCAGTATAGCTGAAAGCGTTTATATTCTGTAAGGTAGAAAACATATGCACAATGAAAATGAACAAAGTACATAAAAAACAACAATATACCCAACTGTGATATGAGTGCTACTCTTCATGCCATGAATATAGTCTTATCATTACATAAACAGGAATAAATATCCTGTTTTTCCATGCGTTAGGATAACGGTGCGTCCCACCAAACTGTGCAAGAATGCATATGTTTTTATCATCTAATTTTAATGATTACACACAGCAAAATTGGCCGGTGCCATAGCGTAGTATCGCAGTAATGGTATACAATTTGAACCTGACTTAGAAGCACAAATGTGCACGATGAAGGAAAAATCTCTTGGGAGCACCAAAGACACATTACGAAGAAAGATGGTGCTTACATATAACGTGGTAATGTTTCACGTCATGGACCCAGGCGGTGTGCGAGGACTTGTAGTCACACACTGGAACGTAAAAAAGACACATAAATAACCACGCGTATAAGTATAGTGTTACCGCATGATTTTCTCTTGGACAGGGTAGAGTACTCACTACTCCAAAGTCCAACGCTCTCTAAACACCTAAATTCACCAGCAGCAGGATCCAGATGATATAGTGGTCCTGCTCTAGCCGGTATTTAAATAATCGTTGTCTAATCGAGTTGCTGAATACGTTAATAAATAGGGATAGGCACTGTACTGTTGGCCTTCTTCAATCACACCTTACAATTGCAGCATTCATCCTATTCTAGTGCCAATGTTAACTGAGGAAGGGGATACTCCATAAGGCACAATATCATTCCCGCAAACCAACTATGTTAATGTAGCAGTGCATTATTATTTGATGCTCACTCATAGAGCTACATCCTGGATAAGTGGTCCCCGTTCCACAAGGGTGGAGGCAAGCGAGCCTTTAAGGTCACCCCTACTAGGCAAAGAAAGTATTTTTGGAATCGAACCACATTCCAATGCAACAAATAACATCTTCTACATTACATTTGCAGTCAACACAAAGGAACCCCAGCCTACTAACCACTACAGTGTCTCCAGCAGTGCCTCAAACATTTTCCTGTTCTGCCTGCTGGCAGAAAAACTGTGGGGAATAGTTACAACAATAGGACCAATTAACAACCATATGATCAGGCCACCAAAAATAGATGCCCATTATACAAATTCAGAATTCAAGTCACAGCATGCAATATCATAAAAAGTTATAACCTAAAGCATGTAAAGCATGCATTTACTTAAGTATGTCACCTTAATGGTACAGAATTCAAAAAAGATACCACTTGCTGAGTGTTAGCAAAGGACCTTCTGGAAGGCTTAAAGTCAGCCTTTAGGTCCCTGTTTAGAGTATGGTAGAGTGAAAGCACTGTGGTAGATCAGAGGAATGTAAACCTTTCACTGGATGGCCATGTCCACCATGAGACTGCCAGACCACATACATCCCTCATTTTCCCTGCCCGCATCGGAACACGCGAGGCTCAGCAGGCATGCGCAGTGAAAATGCAGAACGGTCCCCATGTGCATGAACAAAAATCCCTGCACAGTGGGACCATATGTTTTTTTTTTTAGAGAAAACCTCATCATTCAAAGTTTATTTCTCTGAGCAGAACACTACCAAATCAGGTCAGGCTCTCTAAATTCAGCAAATGGGCCCCAGCCAGGGTCTTTAACTTCGGCAGTCAGTCTCCCAGGGTCCAAATAGGGCCCTTAGTCTTGCTCTCTCAACAACTGTGCACTTGAACCTTCAATTCACCTAGTTCATTCTTTATCAAATCATATTCAAAATGTTATGGCAAAGGCAGTAGGCCTGACATATTTATTGAGAAAAGCATATGTTAACATCAATGTATTTAAGAGTGGGTTATAATTAATCTATATAAAAGCCGGCAGAAAAAGATTTTGTTACATGGAATCTCATAGATTACTGTGGTAGTCAAGGGTGTTTAGTGTTGGTTACCTCCTGTGACGAACAGTGGATACAGAAGATATGTCAGGCCCTCCTAGGAGTAAGTGTACTGTCATTTTGTATACCTTTGTCATTTTATGACAGTGTGCCTGGGGGTTGCCTGGTGGGCAAGCTTACGCTTTTGGTGATAAGGTATTGGTCTTATGGGTGTACTGGGAAACGCTATATATTCAATGTTATAGGTCTGATCTTATTATGAAAAGTTATGCCAAAGGCACCAGGCCTAGCTCATTTACTGTGAAAAGCATTAGTTAAAGTCAGTAGGCCTTTAACATTGGGTTGTTATCAAATTTTGTGACAGGCGTTTTATTACAAGTAATCTCACAGATTGCAGTAGTAGAAAAGGGTTTTCCTAAATGCCAAACACTCTGACAACCCCAGATGTTTTCACTGTCATGATTCTTATTAGGTGCTATAGTGAGGAGTGGTACATTG
Source organism: Lissotriton helveticus (assembly GCF_964261635.1). Lineage (NCBI taxonomy): Eukaryota > Metazoa > Chordata > Amphibia > Caudata > Salamandridae > Lissotriton > Lissotriton helveticus. The sequence continues at coordinate 1,619,961,670 of NC_136068.1, read as the reverse complement.
TTTTGCAAATGTTATGTTTCTACATATTTCTAATTGTATAACTGTATGCATGACGGTTGCCATTTTATGTGAACTTGTATATGCTTATATTTGCTATGGTATCAAGCCAATGGCAAAGGCTACAGACCTTATTGGTTCATTTATAAAATGTTACGCTAATTAGATTTGATCTGCTTATTATTAAACTCTGTGAAAAAGCCTGTAAGCCTTACCTACTTATTGTGAAACAGATCTGTGAAAGGCAGTAGTCTTCTACAGATGGATTACTATTACATTGGCTAAAGTTTACAGGCAGGTATTCTGTTATATATAATTTCATAAATTATCATAGTAGGCAAGCATTTTTGTGTTGGGTGAGCCACCCGATCAAACCATGGGGATAGAAGATGGGCACTACAAAAATCTTTATAAACTTCTCTTGTAAGAGATTTGATACTGTTTTAAAAACCTCTGATTATATACATATTTGTAATTTTATTACGGTATACCTGATGTTTGCCTTTTGGGAAAGCTTTTGCCCAACACAGTAGGTCTGAGTTAGTTATGGTGACAACCAATGATAAAAGTTACAGGCCTGAGTGTTTGTTATGAAAAGTTACAATAGAGGCAGTAGGCCTGACCTATTTATGTGAAAAGCATATGTAAAAATCAATTGTCATATAAGCATGGATTATTATTAAGTTGCATTTAAGCCTAAAGGTAAGAATTTTGTTACATGGATTCCCACAGATTACAGTAGGAGGCAAGAGTTTTGGTGTTGGTCATCGACTCTGAAAAACCTTTGAAGCAGAAGATTTTTACTTTGATGATTCTTGTTGGGCTCTGCTTAGATGGGTAGTATTCTGTTTTGGCAAGTGTAAATTTGTACACTTTTGGAACACTATAACGTCATAACCTCCAAGCCTGATGGTTGACAGTTTAAGTGCACTTCACTAGGCCTGTGTTGGTAATAGCATCAAGCCAGTGATCAAGGTTGGAGGCCTAATTGCTTGTTATGGAAAGTTATAATAAGGGCAGTGGACCTGACATATTGATTGCGAAAAGCATATGTTGACTGCACTTAAGAGATGATTGTTATTACTCAGTATTAAAGTTTACTAATAGGTATTTTCTTACATGGAATCTCAAACATTACTGTAGTGGACAAGCGTTTTGGTGTTAGTTACCCCCTCTGACAAACTGTGTGAGGAAATGCCCTTTCGGATTATTGTCCTTACTTTTTTGCTACATTTAGTACTGCTTTACTAACTCTGAGCACTGCAGTGCTGATGTCCAGCTACCAGTGTATTTGCTCTGACCCATAAAAACATGTAAAGTTGGCTAGTCTCGTAATTGGCATATTTAACTTACCTGTAAATCCGTAGTATATGGTACTTTGTGGACTGCAACACCTATTGTGCCCCCATTAAAGTGACAGTACAAAGCATAGCTTCAGGCCTGCTGTTGCAGCCTGAGTTTGTAGTTTTAAACCTGCAAATTCGACCTGGCCAAATAAACCTTTTGCTAAATTCAAAACTTCCTTTTTAATATTTTTGCTTCAAATCTGTTTTATTGAAAGAACAAATCAAAAGGAACAATACAACAATCAAATAATCATGAGAAAGGAGAAAATAAAAAGAGAGGAAAGAAGAAGGAGAGTTTTTTAAATTTGTTTAAGTTACCCATTAGGTAGGCCTTAGAAGCCCATAAGGCAGGGTGCAGGGTATTAAAAAGAACGACGTTGTTATTTGTTTGTGTTTTACATGTCCTGACATGAAAACTCACCACTGTCATTTTCACTGTACCATTGACTAGCATCAAATTATACTAGCACAACTGCTAAATGTTACAAAATATCTGAAATATTGTTAAATTAGGATTTAAGGGAACTATAAAGGTGGCTTCCGAAATTCACCACTTTCTTGCCCAAAGTTTCTAGCTGCTGTTTCTGATGGGAAACAGTCTGAACACCTCAGTCACGCGTGGTCCGACTACGCAAGCGCTACCATCATTGCCTTAACCACACATATGACTTAACCAACCATATGAATGGTTAAGGTAGTGCATGGTCTAGCTGCTGGTTTCTGCTCGGCGGAAGCAGGAAGACACCAGGAAGAGAGCCAGAGGATGTGGTGAGGTAAGTGGGGCTGGGGCTGGGTTTGTATGGTTTGGGGGGTGTGGGGGGGGAGTTTTCAGGGCTATGTTAAAAAATTCTTATAAAGCACACGTACACTGGATTGGTTTCATGGCGCTGCTCTAAGAGGTACCGGAGCCCTGCTGACTGACTCATATGCTTTTCTAAACAGCCAAGTCTTGAGGAGATTCCTGAAGCTCAAGAAGTCTGTGCAGGATCTGATTTCGGAGGGAAGGTAGTTCCAATATCTGGGCGATATTACGGCAAACCTAACACCGCCCAGACGCTTCAGTTTGAAGGAGGGTGTTGTCAGAAGGTGCTTATGAGCAGAGAGCAGGTTGCGCATGGGTGTGTGCCTTTGAATAAGGCTGTCAACAAATGTTGGGGCTCCTGCCATTCAAGGATTTAAAGAGGAGACAGCATACCTTGAAGGCGCATCACTGTGGGATAGGGAGCCAGTGCAGCTTTCTCATGAGGGGGGTGACATGTTGCCACCTAGGTTTCTGAAAGATCAGTCTCGCTGCCTGGTTCTGTACCAGTTGCAGTCGTTTAGTTAAATTTAGTGGAATGCCAAAGTATAAGGAATTGGCGTAATAGATATGGGACATGACCATGGCTAGTACCACCTGTATCAGTGCGTGAGGAATTTGCTGATTGTTCTTATTTTCCTCAACTGGTAGAAACAAGTTGAAATCAGTGAGCCAATTTGGGTCTTCATTGTGAGATTACAGTTAATAGTTTTAGCAGAAAAGGATGGGGTAGGGGAATGCCCCAATTCCTTTGGCCGAAAATGTGGACTCCAAGGGTTATGGGTGCCCCTGTTAGGACAATTCTGTCTTGTTTGGATTAAGTTTTAGGTGATTGCTGTTCATCCAGCCGCGGATGGTCTGAAATTCAAGGACCGATTCAGGGGAGTTGCCAATGGAGAACATAAGTTGGAAGTCGTCTGCGTAGTTGAAAGTGCAAGCTTTCCTCTTTTTCAAGGCTCGGATCAGTGGGAGGAGATAGAGGTTGAACAGATGGGGGGATAATGAGAAGCCCCGTGGGACTCCACACGTAGTCCTTATCTTTGTAGCTGTAAATTGCGCTATATGGACCGATTCAGAGCGGTCTTCCAGGAAGGAACTAATCCAGTTAAGAGCCAATCCCTGGATACCTGCCTCTCTGACATGATTGACCAATATGCCGTGGTCGACCGTGTCAAAAGCCGCAGAGAGACCCAGCAGTACCAGAGCCAGCGGGTAGCCCCTGTCGGCCTCCTTGCGGAGAGTGTCCAATACGTCAATATAACAGCCTTTGTAGAGTGTGCTGGGCGGAACCCGGCTTGATGGGGTCAAGATATTCAGACTGTTTCAGGAAGGCAGAGAGGCATCTAGCCACATGAGCCTCCTTAATGGCCTCGGGGACAAAGCCCTGGGACAGTGACTCATTCGGAATGGAGAGGGCTGATCCAGGGCGAGCAGTAAAAGCTTCCTTTAAGATGTGGGGTGGGCAGGTGGGGGTTTGGGTAGTTTTCAGGGCTGGTGGGGGAATTGGGGTAGTTATCAGGGATGGGTGGTGGGGGGGTCGGGTAGTTATTTTAATTAGGGTGTTAGGCCTAAGGGCAGTGGAAGATGTTGGGATAGTTTTAGGAACAGTGAGGGGTGGGAGGGGGTCAGGGTAGTGTATGTAAAGGGACAGGGTTTTAGGACTCAGGGCAGGGGGAGGGGACTGGGTAGTTTTAGGGCTTGCAGCAAGAGGGCGGGGTAGTTTTAGGGCCGGGGGGTGGGGGGAGTCAGGTCGTTTTCTAAATGAGGGGTTAGGGTTAGGGTTGTAGGCCTAAGAGCAGTTGAAGGGCTTGGAGTAGTTTAAGGGACAGAACGGCGGTGGGATGAGGTCAGGATGTAGTTAGGATGGGAAGGTTTTGGGCCTCAGGGCAGGGGGGCAGGTAGGGCGTTTGTAGTTTAGGGTGGGGTGTTGGAGTAGTGGCGACCTTAGCCCCACATACCCCTTTACCATTCATGCCTTAACCACGAAATTACGTGGTAAAGGAATGCCTGGTTAAGACGCATTTGTGGTTCGGGCTGTGTGGTAGAGGCATGCATAAAGTGTCATCAAGCAAAATTGTTTCTGAATTTTAATTAGAACTAAGTCTTTGACAGGGTAATTTTTGTTTATTCTAAATAATTTTTATTCCAATTTGTGCCCCTTATAAAACTTAAGGGAACCATGGAGACCTGGCTAACCTGCACAACCTGTTACTCTGGGAGCTGGAGGCTCTGTGCAAACAAAGGAATCTTAAGATAGGCAACAGAGATACAAAAGCCGACATCCAGAAAGCCCTTAGGGCCTGGGATTCAGCCAGTTTAGCAAATGCCACCTCTAGAACAGAAGAAACCACAAAGGGGAAAGAAAATGTTAACCTGTGAGAGGAAGTGGCAGAGGAAGAAGACAGCGTGTCCCCGAACAGCCCTTCAAGAGCACCCTTGAGGAGAAAAGGGCAAAGCTGAGCCTAAAGCCCAGAAGAGATGGTATCCCCAAAAAAGAGGTATCTACAGGGGGAGGTCACACGATTTTCGCCTGTGCAAAGGGATTGTGCATGGTTTTGTGGTTGAGGATGACACTGATAAATAGTTTGCCTCCTCTGAGAGAACTTAAAGGATGAAAAATATGAACACCCAATACTGGGGATCCTTGTTATTTGTGAATTGATTCCAGTTACTGGGCGGGACAGGTTCCTGTCCCTAGAGCAGGAAGTAGCAGAGTCCAACCCCCACATGAAGAATGGCCAAGTGGAAAATGTTGGGCTAACTCCAGAGGAGTACAGAAAGAAAGGTAGGGAAACCTACAAAGATGAACAGCAGTCCTAGGCCAACTTTGTAGATGTAAGGCAATATCATAAGTTGTACAATTTAATTGTAAAGGAGCACATTTTAACGAATTGTTCTTCAGAGGAGCTACACCAGTACCTAGAAGATTCAAAGCTGTCCAACCATGAGAGCTGGGTAAGACAGCAGATGAGTGGACATGCACCTGTGTGGCCAATAAACTGGATGTAGTCGTAATGGAGGGGCTAGGACCACAAAAGTGAAAGGAGGGGAGCACCAAGAGTGAAGCCCAAAGAGACCTCCCTAGGATCCCAAATGTCTGAAGAAGGGAAACAGACCCATCTCATCCTTGCAAGCAGGAAAGTGGGATCCCAAAGTGATGGAACTTCTTTAAAGATGATTCACTGCAAAAAGTCAGATCACAAGAAGAGGGATGTCTCAGGCCCCCAAAGGAAGGCTGGCAATGGGGTGACTTATGCAGCCTGGGGGAAAGAGTTCACAGATGCAGAAAGGTTAGCAGGCTTTAGTTAGGAGGTGGGCCCAGATGGAGAACTGATTATCCCCGAAGGTGGTAGAAAGTACTTCCACTAGAACACATCATACCGGGTCCCTACATTGAGGGACACAGGTGCCAGCCAGACCATTTTAGTGGACAAGATGGTTTCCACAGAGCAGTATCTGCCAGGAGAGGTTGGCAGGGTGAGGAATGCCCATAGGCAGACACCTATCAGCCCTGTGGCCCTCAAATGTCAGGGTGGCCTTACCTAGAGATGGATAGTGGTCAATCCTGGCCTCATCTTAGACTGTATCCTAGGCAGTGAGCTTCCACAGGAAGGAAAAGAGCCAAGAGGGGAAGTCACCCAGGGCACCACAAAAGCGTAGACTTCTGGAGGTACTGTCAGCAAAGGGTACTGATGCCCTGGAGAAAAGTATAGGGTCGGAGGAGAAGGTGGCAACCCATGGTGAGAGGGCCAGAGGGCCAGGGTTTACCTGCTGTGATAGAAGGGGATCCCAAGACTGGCTGTGGTGAGGCCACTACTGAACTAGGGATGCTGCTTGCGCAGTCACCCCGAGAGGAGCCAGGAGACCTGGGCCAAGCAGACACCCCCAAGACACCATCAGATGGCGTCACCCTCAAGAAGGACTGTGTGTCCACTCTAGAAGCCCTGGAATGCCAGGCACATACACAGCCTCAGGGTACAGACCCTGGACTGACAGAAGGTAGTGTGGAAGGAAGATGTTCACCATCTGAGGTGGTGCCCCCCACTCAAAAGAACACAAGAGGTTCAAGAAACTTAAGGAGCAAGTGATAGACCCTTACCAGCCCCTGAGCGGGAAGGGAGGTCTACTTTTGGCCCTAGACTACCAGATCTACCTGTCAGAGTAGAGCTAGGGGTCTGGTTCCTGACACTGATAGCCCTCAGTGGCATCTGCTGGCTGTTTGCATTTGGGGGAGCAACTGGCCTTTGTGAGGATCAAAGCCTGACCTGGGAGTCAATATGTGCCATTTGAACCTGCTGGTCTTGGTGGGCTGCTCACCTATTGGGTTTTCTCTATGGGTAGGCAAGAGTTCGCCCTATGCCAAATCAGGGCAGATGAGGCAAGTGACCCCTGGTCCCAGGTAGTAGTTAGTAATTAAGGGAGGGCTGCACAGCAACCCAGAGCAGTACAATATAACATTTGAGGGAAGGTTTTTTTTTGGGTGGGTGTGTATAGGCACTACATGGCACTTGGTTACAGTGTCTGGGAATGCAATAGGCAAAAGATAAGGAAAACACAGGAAAGCTGTAAATTGTTATAGTAAATGTTGCATCATACATGCAAGCAATGAAGGACCCAATGACTAATGGCAACAACTAGGTCAAGGTACATAATATGCTGGAATGTATATGGTTTGAGATCCTACAACAAAATACAACTCATCAAGGAAGAATTTCTCACACTTAAACCTCAAATTATTTGTCTCCAGGAGATGCATCTCAAAGTGCTGTCTGGCATTGTTCGCAGTCTGGAATTGTTTAATTTGTAGTGCATCCAATAAATGACAATCTTCTTGAACATCCATGTCGAAAATCTTTGTTGACTTGCTTAGAACCGAAAGAGTGTAACTTAAGGGTACCTAGCATTCGTAATCATAGCATCTCACAGTGCATGAGTCCTATAAACATAGTGACTTGGGGTTCTAGCTTCTAGCAGTGTCTGGTACTGATGTCCCACAACGGGGTGTAGCTTTACTCGTTTGGGGAAGAGAGGAGACTGTAACAGAGGATAATACTGACGATGTAGGCTGATCGTCAGGATTAGGCGGGGAGGGCCTCAAATCACCATATTTTCAGTCTATGATCCTAAAATAGATGATCCATCTAGGTCCAACTTTCTACTGGGCGAACTACAATGGCTGGATCTGATCCCCCTTCGCAGCGGCTTCAATTTATTCATACAACCTGGCCTTGACTCTACAGCAATGGAGGAAGTTGGGTATGGATGCAAGAGAAAATCAAAGCTTTTGCTGAAGCAAATCACAATGTCATACACCTAGTGAATGTGTGCCACGTTTAGTGCCCGCTAGCATGGTTTTACATTTTTCTCTGCGTGTTACTGTTCAACCTCATGGATCGACATGTTCATTACTAGCTATGTTATGATTTCATATCTAGATAGACAACTCAACCCAAGAATCGTTTCCAACGATAGTGCCTTGTACCATTACATTAGGCCCACTTTTCTTCATACTGCAACTGTCCTCCTTTCCCATTGAACACTTGACTGTAAATTGCTTTTGAACACCGCTCCTATGGGTGAATCCCTCACCGAATACTTGGATATCAATATTGACTCTGCTGCAATTACAGTAGTATGAGATACTCTTAAAGTTTTTATATGAGGGCAGAACCTGAGCTTCACCATTCACAGGCGAAGGCCGAAAGAACTACTGAGACTCACCTTCTTTCCATAGACCTCTCATCCACTTTTGGCAGGCTATCACAACATAACAACACACACTTCATTTTTTAACAACTGCCTACTCTGTAAATGCTGTAGGAAAAAAGGATCTGGGGCAGGGCCAATTTTAAGCTTCAGGCACATCAGAGCTCTGACTTTGAGTCCAGAGAGGAAATGGGGAGTTTACTTGCATTTACGATGAAGGACAAAAGTAGTGGGAATTCAATTTTGGACATCAATAATTCAGCAGGTATAGTGGTTTCCGTTATGCAAAAGCAAATGCTTTGGTTACAAGAGTTAATCACCTAGCAGTGCGAGGCTCTTGTCTTACGCATAACTTGTTGTGAGATAGCGAAGGCAATATCTCAGCTGGCAGCTGGTATAGCAGCACGTCGTCATTTTATTGCTACTGAGTTTTACATGTCCTTTACTAATATCTTGATTCGTGCTCTGCATAATTTGTTTAATTCTTCCATTTTCTGGAATTATGTGCCATCATTCTGGGGTCAAACGCACATATCCGTACTTCGTAACAGAAACAAAGACGCTCTGGATTGTGGCTTTACCTGCCGATCTTGTTGATTAACGCAGACTCAATAATACACACCAGAATCTTGTCCAAATGCCTGGCTGCAGTTATCACCAGTTTAGCAGATCCCATGCAACATGTATTTATCCCTTCTATGAACATAACCATACAAGATAACAGAACGAACATGGCTTTCAAGGTTTTCAAGTGTTTTAAGCAGGCCATCTGGAACGATCTTGTTGGATGTTGTAAAGAAATATAACAGTGTCAATTATGAGCCTTATGGGTTTTGGTTCTATTTTTTTAGGAACGTTAACGCACTGTATACCTCGCTGACTGCTCAAATTGTTTGCATAGGCAGTCTGTCTGATGGTGTGCCTATCCATCAAAATTGCCCCTTGTCTCTGCAACTTTTTCCTCTTTACCTTGACCACACATTCAAACTCTCAAAACATTGACCACCTTTACTTTACACAGACTTGAAATGAGATAATTAGCTTATGTAGATGACACTGGCTCCAATAGAGCAGTAGTTGCTGAATTTAGGGAAGTGTTATGCAAAAAATTAAATATTCAAAAAACACAGCTAGTTTGGAATTTATCCCCAATATTATCAGATCTTCGCTTTGTTAAATCAGCAACATATTTGGGAGTCCAACTTTCTACAAGTATGGAGAGCATCATTTGCCTGAACTGCTACGCTTTTTACATAAAATCATGCAATGTTATAAAACAATTGAGCCATCTGTGGCCAACTGGTAGGTGCATTCTTATTAAGGTGGTCATACTGCCTGACGCTCCTCCTCTTTAGAGGGATTCAGGATAGGAAAGTATCTCTGGATACCAGACTCACCATGCCCATTCCAGAGCCACAAGAAAGACTTGTGGCCCAGTCTCTTCTGATCTTTTTCAGAACCCTGGGCAGGAGTGCTACGGGCGGAAAGGCGCACAGCTGGTCTGAGCTTCACTTGTGATGAAAAGCGAAGACGAGCGATAGCCTCTTTGGAAACTCCAGCATACAGTACGTCTGACACTGCGCGTTCTGTTAGGATGCGAACAAATCTAACCAAGGTTCTCCCCAGTGCTGAAAGAGACCTAGCGCCACCTCCGACTGGCGACGCCATTCGTCATCCGCTACGCATCAACGGCACTCAGAGAACCTGTCAGGTGTTGAACCACTTGGGTTATGCCCTGCTGTCCCAGCCATGTCCAGAGACGCAGGGCCTCCCGACAAAGGGTCCACAACCTCACCTGCCCTGCATGTTGCAGTACCACATGGCAGTGGTGTTGTCCGTGAACACCTGCACTAACATCCCTTTGACGGAGGGAAGAAATGCTTTCAATGCTGATCGAATTGCTCGAGGCTCCAATAAATTTATGTGGAGACCCGACTCCGCCGGATACCAGTGTCCTCTGATCTACACCTCTCCCAGATGGCTGACCCATCCCAGAAGTGACACATCTGTCACGACTGTAAAATCTGGTTGGGGAAGGGAGATGGATCTGCGTCTGCTGTTGACCTAACCATGGTTCGTCAACCACCAATGGAAATATTTGGCAGGGATGAGATTTCCCTGATGATGTGTCCAATGGAACTTCAAGTCACACTGGAGAGCCCACATATGCCACCTGGCATGCTTTACCAACTGGATGCAGGAGGCCATGAGGCCCAACAGACTCAGAGTCAATCTCACCGAAATCCAGGATAGAGGCTGAAACATCAGAAACATAACCTGAATTCCTGCACTCACTGCTCGGAGGATAGGCCCAAAACTGCACTGGATTCAGAACAGCTTGGATGTAAGGGAGCGTCTGAGAAGGAGTCAGGTCTGACTTTGGCACGTTTATAGAGAACCTCAGCGAATGCAGGAGGCTCGCCATAGTCTGAAGGTGCGAGACAACAGCCTGGGGTGGGGACGCTTTCAACAGCCAGTCATCGAGGTAAGGGATGACTGACACCCCTAAACTGCACAGATGAGCTGCAACCACCGCCATCACCTTGGTGAACATCCGAGGGGCACTGGTAAGGCCAAAGGGGAGCACAGTAAACTGAAAGTGCATGTGGCTTACCTTGAACCTCAAGTAACGCCTGCAGCCCGGCAGGATGGGGATGTGAAAATACGCATCCTGCAGGTCCAACGCTACCATCCAATCTTATACGTTTAGGGCAAACAAGACCTGAGCTAGAGAGAGCATCTTGAATTTCTCCTTTTTGAGGAAGAGATTGACGGTCCGAAGATCTAAAATCGGCTGCAACCCTTTGTTCTTCTTCGGAATCGGAAAGTAGCGGGAATACCAGCCACTGCCTACTTATGAAACCGGGACCCTTTCTATATCTCCCTTGGCCAAGCGAACTGTAACTTCCTCCTGGAGCAATTTTAAATGATCCTCCGTCAGCCATTACTGATTTGGCAGAATGGGAGGAGGAAAAGAAAGGAAAGACAGAGAACAGCCCTCCTGAATGATCTACAAGACACATATGTCCGATGTTCTGGATCTTCAGTGGGGAGGAGATGATGATGGATTCTCCCGCCAACTGGAGTGGTGTGCTCTTGCAAAGTCAGACTAGGAGTGCTTGAAGGCTGCGGCAGCCAAGGGCAGGGTGGCCGATGACTTCTGGCTTCCATTCCTAGGTCGGAATGAACCGTGTCCACGTCCCCGCACAGCTTGGGAACCTACGCAGGATGGTGGCTGGGATAGGGCTGACGCGGCTGGAACCAACTTCCATTGCCACAAAAGGGGTGAAAGGTAGACTGCCCACGACGAGTAGAAGAGAGGCCCAAGGATCTGACTGTAGCTGGAGAGACCTTGAACCTCACTAGGGCAGAATCTGCCTTTTCCCCAGAAAGGCGGGTTCCATCAAAGGGCATGTACATAAAATTTGCCCGAACATCACCTGAGAAGCCAGCTGTCCTAAGCCAGGTGTGGCGCCTCAAGGCCACTATCGTGGAAATCGATCTGCCCAGTGCATCCGTCGTATAAACTCCACATCTTATAGTGAATTTTGCTGCATCTCTCCTGTCTTTAACTGCCAGAGAGAGCACAGCCCAGGTCTCCTCCGGGACTTGTGGGAGCACTTGCGCAACCATCTCCCAAAAGGAGTGGGAGAAATGGGCCCAATAAGCATGGGGTATTCACCAATCACAATGCCAGGCTGGAGGAAGAAAACATTTTCTTCCCAAATGAATCCAGACTCTTAGATTCCCTATCCTTAGGAGAGAAAGGAAACGAGCCCTATGATGTAGAGGCCTGCAACGCCAAATGCTCTGGGGTGAGGTGTTGGCTGAGGGACTTTGGGTCATCCAGAGCTGAGCAATGGCGTGCAACTGTCTTATTCACAGGAGCCCCTGTGCTAGGCTTGGAGTACGTGCCTAGAAGGACATCAGTAAGTGCTTCATTAAAGGGCAAATAGGGTTCTGAGGTGGAAGCCCCAGGCTGAAGCACTTCAGTCAGAAGATTAGTCCTGACATCCACTGAGGGCAGCTCTAGTCCAAGGACCTCAGCTGCCCCCTTGACCACCATGGCATAAGATGCCCCATCCTGCGTAGCCACAGTTGGCGGAGAGAGAATGCCAGTATCTGGAGAAGTATCCAGTCCACTGCCTACTCCAAGTTCTCCATACCAGTTCAACTTCTCTGGAGAGTCATCCTGGTGTCCCAGAGGGTCAAAAAACACCTCCCATTCCTCTCCCGAGCCTAACATGTCCACAAAGCGCTCCGGCGACAACATAGAATTCCTGGGTTCAATCAACGTCAGAATCAGCGTCGAGCGGCGTCGTTCTGACCTCGTGTCGTTGGGGATAATGATGGGGCTGAGACCGCTGATGGGCACCCGAGGCACTGACTTTGGTCCGATGCCAGAGGAGGTCGCGACAGCACAACTGGCATCGACCCGGATCCAGGATCTGATTCCTGAGGGCTCACCAGCGCCATGGGTCCTCCTCGGAACATACAGGCCTGAAGTCTCAACAGAGCCCACTCAAATACGCGGTGTATGGCTCGTATAACTCTTTGATCAGAGCGGGGGTCGCTCTGGCTCCTGGAAAAGGAGGGAAGCGCAAAGTAACCCTGGCTATACCGTGCCTAAAGCGTTGGTGCTCCTTACCTCCTTCGTCGACGGATGACAGTCGAGGTGAAGATGCAGTCGGCTTGGACTTCTTCTTCTGCCTCTTCCCCAAGCGTCCCGACGACCTAGAGTGGGACGAAGAGGACTTTGTGCTCCGAGAGCAATCCCATGACCTCTACGGAGTCTCACTTGATAGTATCGACTGTTGGGCCGCAAGGAGCTTTAAAGCCCACTCCCGTAAGATCTTAGGAGCCATAGCCCGACAGTCTGGGCAAGACTTCAGATTGTGGTCACACTCAAAACACCTGAGGCAGACGAGGTGGGGATTGGTGACCTACATTATATGGGGACATGCCCCCCACAGCTTAAACCCTGTCTTCTTCGAAGACATCCTCGCACATCATGGAAAAAGATCTGGAATTCGACAAAAAATTGAGAAAAACCTGTTAAAAAGTGACAGAGAGGTAGCTCTTCCCAGATCAGTGCTTAACTGGCACAGAAAGAAAAGAACTGATTTCTGCGTGCCTGGGTAACGCCTAAATAGGTACCAGGACATCATAACCGACGCTAACGCCACCCCCGATGTCACGCGGAGCCGAATGGAGCCACTGATGGCGCGCAAAAAGTGTATTGCTCAGCAAAAGTTTCCGGGTCTAGCCTGATGCCTGGGAAATTCAAAGCTAAAAGTATCTATCAGAGTCGATGTGCAGCGGGTGGGCCAGCGGAGCACTAAAGACCCGTCTGCGCCTGTTCGTGCCAGACCGTCGTCAGCAGCCAGAAACCCTGCATCTGCTTTGCAAGGTATTTCCCCTTCCCCCACGTGCCACTATAATAGCAAATCATTAACAACCACAGGGGCTGTCCGACGGCCCTGAACCAGGGATACACCTAACAGTAGGTTCAGGAGAAAGATCACTTAAAATGTGCAACTCAACACATCCAATTTAGAATGAAAGACAATAGTGAATGAACAATAATGAATAAATGAAAAGAAAAAGAAGAAAAGTAAGGAAGCCTTTCAATCGAAAAGCTCAATTTATTTATGTGCTTATATAGCGCCTGAATAGACCCCCAAAGGGGTATCTCCGCGCTTTTGCCATAAGAAGGGAACATATACTGTACCAGGTCATAACAGGGAGTTGCTGGGGCATGAAGAGTGTTTAACTACTAGTAAAAAGGTGGGTTTTGAGGGTTTTTCGGAAGGATAGGTGATTTGTAATATGTTTTAGTGTAAGGGGAAGGGAGTTCCAGAGAGCAGGTCCTGCGTGCGCCAAAGCACGGCCTCCTTGTCGAGATTTTTTTATTTTTGGAACCTGTAATAACTGGAGGTTACTAGATCGTAGGGAGCGGCCTGGGACATAGGGTAGAAAGGCCTTTGTAAGATATTTGGGGCCCTTTCCTATCAGACATTTGTGGATAGTACACACAATTTTAAACTTAGTGCGTTGCCGCACTGGCAGCCAGTGGAGTTCAGCCAGTAGAGGTCGGGAGGGAGTCCTGGATGGAACATTAAGGACTAACCTCGCCGCCGTGTTTTGGACTACTTGCAGTTTGTTAAATTGGCCATCATTGGTTGATAAAAGAAGGCCATTGCAGTAGTCCAGTCTACTGATAACTAGTGCCTGGACTAAGGTCTTCCTGTGGTTGTCAGGAAGATAGGGAAACACCCTTCTCAGCAGTCCAATGGCCCTAAAGCATGTGCCGGCAACTTGGTTGACATGGTCTTTAAATGTCAGGGTTTGATCGAATAACACTCCCAAGTTTTTTACGGTCTGCTTTGGGATGGGAACAGGTCCCAATTCTAAGGGCCACCACTCATCAGACCATAATGTCACCGCATCCCCAAACAGTAATACCTCTGTTTTGGCCACATTGCATTGTAGGCAGTTCTCAGCCATCCACTTTGACACTGTCCTCATGCCTTCTGCAAAAGATTTTTGCAGAGCAGGTGTAAAGGTTTTAAAAGGGAACAGAAGTTGGGTGTCGTCGGCGTAGGACACCGGGGTAAACCCAAAGGACCTCACTTAGTCAGCCAGGGGGGCCACATACACATTAAATAATGTGGGGCTTAGGCATGAGCCCTGTGGCACACCCCTGGTGAGCTCCCTAGAGGTGGATTTATGGGAGCCCATCCTGACTTCTTGAGAGCGGCAGTAAAGAAAGCTTTCCATCCAAGACAGGGCTACACCTCCCAGCCCCACATCCCTCAGACGGCTGAGAAGCACTTCGTGAGACACCGTATCGAAGGCAGCGGATAAATCCAACAGCACCAGAATCATAGACCCCCCACCATTCAGTGTCATCCTGATGTTATTGGTCACTGCTAGTAGGGCTGATTCGGTGCTGTGATTAGGCCTGAACCCAGATTGTGAAGGGTCCAGGCCTTCCGCTGCCTCGATATGATTTGATAAATGGGTGTTCACGTGCTTCTCTGTCATCTTACTGATGTATGGTAGGAGGGAGATGGGCCGGAGGTTGGAAAGATCTGTCCAGGGGGAGGCCGCTTTTTTCCTTATTGGGTTTACCACCGCAATCTTTCATTCCCTTGGGACTTGTCCCTTAGCCAGTGAGATATTCATAACTGCCTGGATAGAGGGTCCCAAGAGGGAGATCAAAGGGGCCACCATTTTTGCAGGAAGGTAGTCATTGGGAGAACCGGTTTTCATGTGGTTGATGAGGGGTGGAAGCTCTTGATCACTGACTGGTGGGATGGTAAGTAAAAAGTTTATATTCTGTATGGGAGGGTCATTTGGGAGAGAGGTCGTGGTTCCTATATCCCTAGAGGCCATAATTTTGTTGTAGATGAGATTAATTTTGTCCTCAAAGAACATAGAAATCTCATCACAAAGTGTTTGTGATACATCATCGGGGCTCTCACTAGCTGTGGGTTTTACAAAGCTCTGCAAGATTTTGAACAGTTCCCTTGGACAATTGCCGACCTCTGCAAGTTGTAAGGAGAGGTTATTTTTCCTCGCTTGCTTTATATTTTTGTAATAAATTGACTGGGCCTCTTGAAAGATTTTCCTTTCCTCTTCATTTTTTGATGTCCTCCATGCTTTTTCTAATCGCCTACATTTCTGTTTTTCTTTCCTAAGGTCTAGAGTATACAATTTTTCTTGTTTGGTTGGAGGATACTGCTTATGAAGTTTTAGAGGGGCCAAGGTGTCAATGGCTAATTTAAGTGAATTATTAAATTTTCCCAATGCAGACTCTGCTGAGTCTGCATCTGTAAATGACGGTTGTTGCCAGTTTTCTCGCAGATTTTCCACAGATATTTTATGCCATTGGCGGCGGAAAATTGGCGGGGGCGGTGTTCTATACAGTCGTTTAGTCGGTCCAGCCAGATGGAACTCAATCAGAAAATGGTCTGTCCAGTGGACTTCTTTGGCGGGAAAACATTTTATTTTAGTGCAGTTGGTAAATATAGAATCCAGGGTATGGCCACCTATATGTGTAGCGCCATTATTTATTGCTTTTAACCCAAGATTAGAAAGGTCAGCTGTTAGTTGGGTTGTTTCAGGATGTGCAGGATTATCCATATGTATATTAAAATCCCCAAGGAGGATAAAATCCTCCTTGGCTTTAATGTGTGGGGCCACTAGCTCCTGAAGGGACAGAGCAAAATCTGGATTGGGGACTGGTGGGCGGTACACCAGTGCGCCTTTCCAGGAAATGTTACCTACTCAATATTTTCAGTATCAAAAATTACTATTTATTACACATAGTGAAAAACATCTTAAAACAGTTACGCTCAAGACAGGGTACTGGTATACAAAAAAACATATCACAAACTAGACAAGTGGCAAACAAAAACATTACATGTTACACCAAACGAACAACATAAACATAAATAATGTGTCCTTAAATAATTTTGGCCACAAAAGCGTCAACGGCGTTTCGACCGCTGTGTTACTACACGGTCATCTTCAGGACTCACAATTCACTTGAGCGTTTGTAAGTCTGTATAAAAAGATTCGGACCAATCATGCATTGATAGTTGTCCACAGGAATTCTAAAGATATATGCCACGAACGTAGTTTGAATGGGGCACACTGTATCATAGAGAAACTACTACAGTGAATAAGGAGCAACATAACCAGGTGCTCAAATCCTCTACAAAAATCCTCCCCTCTACCTCTGGGCCCCCTAAAAAATCGTTGAATCTTCCATCTATGCTCAAATACCTCTACTTCATTGCCAGGTCTATTCGCAACAAATATGGGACCTTCTCACTTCAACACAACCAGACCTATGCTTTATAACAGAGACATAGCTGCAACAATCTGCAATGCCTAGCATCCCGATAGCATTCCCTGAAAACTACAAATTATTTAGGCAAGATAGGGAACTCAAATTAGGAGGAGGAGTAGCCATAGCCTTCAAGGACACCTTGAGAGTCAAAATACTTGAATCCTTACTCACAAACTGGGTGATCATATTTAAATTCTTCCCCCCAAATGGCAACTCCTGGAACAGTGCTCTTGTCTACCGCCCTCCAGGACAAAAAAAGGATTTCCCCCCAAATCTAACCGAGCGTTTGGCACCTTACGTTCTAACCACACAAGACTTCCTCCTAATTGGTGACTTTAACTACCACATCGATGCAATCACTGATCCAGATGTTCCTATTCTACTATCAAATGTTTGACCTACATCTCACAAAAACTGGTACCACCCACTCTGTCGGACAAAGCTATGACAGATTGACACCCCACTACCACTTACATGGACAGATCACTTTCTGATTAGCTTCCAGATCTCGATCATGACAGTCTCCGTCAGACCCAAGGCCTACAGTCTAACCATGACGAGACCCTAGAAACAAATCACTCAATGCATTTCAAGCAGTTTTTCCTACCACCATCACGGACAACTCACATGACATAAACGTAGCTATCACAGAGTTCAACGATTCCCTTATGTATGCGCTTGACATCGTAGCTCCCTTTAAATCACAGCCATAGACAAATGCCAGACACAACCACCCTGGTACCCGGCTGAACTAAAAATTGACAAGTCTCGCTGTAGAAGACTCAAGCGCAATGGGAGAAGGTCCAAAACTAACACAGCTAAACAATTATACAAAGACATCTTAAGTGCTTACCATGCAAAAATAAAGGCGGCACGCAAACAATATCTTGTTCAATAAATCAATCAGGCAGGGAACTCCTCCAAGGAACTAATTAAAATAGTAACTACCTGTGCAAAACCACAGGCAAGGCATGCTCCATCGGCATCCCAGCCTCCCAAACATTTTGCACTAATTTGGCTACTCACTTCCAACGTGTGATTTACACTATTTATAACGGTATTCACGCGAGTAACGGTCTACCAATCACAGTATCTCCCCTCCCCAACTCAGTAGTACTTGACCATTTTCAACCTATCTCACCAACAAAAATGCAGGACTTATTAACCAAAGTAAAAACAGGGTCCCCGTCTGACCTCTGTCCCCCCAAAATCATTACGCTTCTTGCACCTCTGTTTGCCCCAATCATTACCACACAATACAATAAATCTCTGAGCCTAGCCTCAGTCCCCAGACAATGAAAGGCAGCCCAGGTTACACCCACCTTAAAGAATTTGAATGCTGATCTAAACAAACCCGCAAACTACTGCCCAATATCAACAGGGTTCAAACAATCTCCATGAGGACACTGCACTCCAGAACCATATCACTGAGCAAAGGTGTCCCTCAGGGCTCTTCCCAAGCCCTACAATTTTCAAAATTACGAAATCCCTCTGACCCAACTTATCATATTTTATGGGTTTGAGACATTCTCATATGCAGATGACACACAATAGATCATTTCATTTGGGCAAGATATCGGGAGTGTCTAACAGAAATTCCTCACCTGCATGAAAGAGATTGCCATTTGGATGTCCCTCAACTGCCTCCAACTTAATGTGGGAAAGACAGAAATGATACTGTTTGGCAAAGCTCAGTCTCTGGAAGGACGATTGGTGGCTGGCAGAACTGGGCTCTAGGCATAATTTTAGACAAGCAGTTATCAATGCAAGACCAGAACACCTCCGTATTTGGCACATGTTTTGGCACCATGTGTTTGCTCAAAAACATCTTTAGCTGGCTACCACTGAGCTCACGAGGTGCAAATTATCACCCATCTGGACTATGGGAATGCTTTGTTTCTTTCCTCCAATGAATCATTTTTGTCCAAACTACAAATGGTCAAAAACACAACTGCACCTATGGTTAAAAACCTATCCCCAAGTACCTCCTCGTCCCCCATACTTAGAGATCTACACTGGCTCCCCATCCACAAGAGATCACTATCCAAATTGCTCTGCCTGACATGCAAATATTTCTCAGGGTCAGTGCCAAAATGCCTCTCCAATAAACTTTCCCTCTATATCCCAAGTAGAAACCTCTGATCTAGCCACCAATCTCTTTAATGCTCCTGACGTATTCGCACCGCCAAATATGGAGGCCGTGTCTTCTCCTATCTGGCTCTGCTCCACTGGAATAGGCTTCCTAATCCCAAGCTTAGCTGAATTCAAGAAACGCTTGAAAACCTGGTTGTTCTAATCACCGCCTTTCCTTCACCTACCTGTCCTGCACTGCTGAGATATCCCTTTGGGGATGAGTCATGCACCATACCAAAAATCAAATAACATAACATAACATGGCAAAAGCTCATCTGTCAGTATGAGAATCCATCCTGCGCAAACAAATATTTGCAACTCCCCTGTAATTTGGGTGGAATGCTACTTCAATCACTTGCTGAAAACAGTTTTCTCATAAAATCTGAAAAATATAAGGAGAGTCTACAATATTTTTATAATTGACACACATTGCTGAGCTATAATCCTAATGTGTTGTCATTAATACAAACAAGCTAAATATCTTTGCCCTGTAAGACCTTAGCACAAATGGCTAATAATGGGGTATGGCTCTCATATGTGGAGTTGCAGAAGGAATATATAATGCATAGGTAAGGCTTTTTTCTATATTTACAGTTCAGAAGCTTTCTGCAGAATCTACTATTGAGTAACAGGCCTTTAAAGGAGGCTCTGCGTTTTTTAAAGACTGATTCTCAGTGAACAAACCAATATCAACATTTAACTGGATTGTTTCATGTGACCATTCTCCGTATTTTGGTTTAGTTTTCAAAAGGTGTTCACGTTATTGTGCTTTGAGCATCCTCTGTTGCTAACCAGTTTCCTGGGCCTTACACAATTACCAGTTCTAATGAACTTCTGTTGCTGAGGACAATGGAATCTGCTAGTCCAGATACACTGCAAGATACTTGAATGACCATGGCAAAAGTCGTACAACCCAACAGACAAAAAACAGTACAAAAAGCTCTTCAACAATCCTAATGTCTGATCCAAATAGCAAATACTGAATATTTTGCAAGAAAAATCAAGTCTGCCTACTCTTCCAGAGAAACCTCTTCTATTATCCAAAGTTTCCTTAAACCCAATACTTTCAATAATAACACTACTCTGCCCCTTCAGGAGCTTGGCAACAAACTCTCTGCCTTCTTCCAAGACTAAATTGAAACTATACAATCAGCTTTCAAAGAACAACCTTCATTGGCTGTATTGCTGTTTTTACAAACACCATCTCACTCTTCCAATAGTGCTTCTCCCACAGATTATTCTCCCCTTTTCCTAGAAAAGTTGTCTTCTCTAGTATCTTCTATCAAATCAGATCTACCTGGGCTCTGTCCCAGTATCCATTTATTCCCTCACACCTAACACAATCTACCCAGCATTGATCAATCTGTACAAACTCTTACTCGCATCAGCTACTGTTCGAGATTATAGGAAACATGCACTGGTTATGCCAACACTTAAAAAGCTTCTACATCCCATACCGCCTTCAGTAACTATCATGCCATCTCTCTTCCACTTTTTCCCCTCTAAACTCCTAGAAAAGGTGCTCAACAGTCGATCAAAGGACAATCTTGACTGCAAACTGTGCTGGAACCAGTGCAAGCAAGATTCTGCCCTGTGCAGAGAACAAAAAACATCTTTTTTCTTTGTAGTTGACGACCTCAGACTGATCCTGGACAAGGGAGAATCGGTCATCCCTTGTCCTTGTAGATCTTTCTGCAACTTTTGACACTTTATCCCTCACACTATACACTTTGCATCAGCTTGGTATATTTGTAAATTTGCTCTCAACTGGTTCTGCTCCTTCCTAGCCTTCAGGTCTCAGTCATTATTCCTTGCACCCTCTTTTCCGATAAGACTGCGGTTGACTGAGCTGTACAATGCATTTCAGCCTTGATGACCTGGATGAGCGCGAATTTCTTGAAGCTGAACGCTGAAAAAACAGAAGTCCTGGAATTTGGCTCGAAAGACCCAATTTGGAATCAGATGTGGTGGCCTAGTTCAGCTGGCACATGCCCTGTGTCAGTCACAAAGGCCAGGAACTTGGGAGTAGTGTTTGATAAAAATCTTACTTGGGCGCTACAGATCAATCATGTCACGTCCGCATGCTTCTTTACTCTAAGGGGCTTGAGAAAGATTCTCCATTACATTCCCTTTCCCTTGAGGAAAACGGTGGTTGTATCCACCATCTTGTCTAGAGTTGACTATTGCAAGGCCCTTTATCTGGGAATGGGTGTTGCCCAACTATATACACTTCAATCTATCCAGAATGCGGCAGCCAGAGTTTTGCTTGGGCTGCCTAAGCATCAGCCAACATCAAAAGTGATAAGGAATCTTCACTGGCTACCGGTACGAAGACACATTGAATTCAAATCACTCTGCCTGGTGCACAAAGCTCTCTTTTCACACTATTTTCCTCCCCAGACTCTAAGGTCATCCACTCGTGGCCTTGTACAAATTCCGAGGATAAAAAGAGTACGTTGTGGGGGAAAACGGTGTTCCTTTCTAGTGTCCAAACTTTGGAATACGCAACCAATAAATCTTAGAAGATTACCCAATAGATTGGCATTTGGCATTCAGGAAAGAAATTAAAACATGGCTCTTTCTCCAACGCTAAAGTATGCGTTATGTCTTAGCTCATTTCTAACACAGCACCAAGACGCCTCAGCAGTAGTGCGCTCTACAAATACCGTTAGTCAGTCAGTCAGTCAGCTGTACCACCTGCTTCTTCTGTCAGTTCCAATCTTCAACTACCACATTGTCCCTCTAGCAGACACGGTTTGTACTTTTGGATTCAATATTATGTTGCATGCAGATTATCATTTCAATCAGTGACAATATTGCCTACATCAATGAGAAAAGTAAATGTCTGTATGTCCCAAGTTGCCACGTGGATTGAAAAGTATTGCATCAAGCTAAACTGGGAATAATCATTTGGCCCTCAGATTGGTGGCCTCATAATCTCGGTCTCCTCCTGTCTTCCACGGCATCAGCCAGCAATCTCGGAATAATAGATGCTAGAACACTTATTATTTACATCCTAGGTAGGCCAAGTATTGGCTGACTGTTTCTCTATGATGAAAATGCTCAGAAACAAATCTGTTGTTTTTAATCTATTGCTTCCCAGAAAATGGTAATGCAAGCCCTGGTAACGTCTTGCACCCATTATTTGGGTTTTTCAAGAGTCTTACTTCATAGGCTACACGTCGTTTAAGATTGCTCTGCAAGGTTAATACTGAAAATCCCACCTCTTTCTTTCCTCTAGACTGTAAGACATTCCTTGGCTCACCATTCAGAAGTGCATCTTTTTCAAAAACCCTATGCATTGTACATCATGCTATCCACAATACAGGATGCATCTATCTATTAATTTCTATTGCTCTCTCTGTTCACTCTGCCTTTCTTCATCCTTTCTTCTCTCCTCTCCTTGTATTAAACAAAGTCACAATGGCAGCCGTACCTACGCCTTGTTGGCATCTAATCTCCGGAACTCCCTCCCACTTGAGCTAGGACTTACTCAATCCATCTGGATGCTAAATCAGAGTTTATTTCTCAGCACCAGGATGCCTTCTTTTGGGTAACAGCTGCACTAACAAAATATCTTCTCATTAATTTATTTATGTCAGTGGCCCTCACCAAAACCGTTGCTACATGGTGTGAATTTTGATTTTAATCTTCAGGGTCTTATTGCTTTTTGTTATCGAGAGATGATGGTCCCTTTCAGGGACTTACTTTGCAACTGTTACATTTGTGCTGCACCTTCACTCGTATCAATCTAGCTAAATATTCTTCGATAAGCTGCTCTGTTTGAGGTTCACTACCAGATAAAAGCATACCTACCTAGGCGAAAAAAAAAGATCAGTTTTTCAAATGCAGAATGAAAGTCATCATGATCATAAGAGAACATAAATTGGGAAACAGCCTTTACAATGCAGGCATTACCACGCAATGCCTCTATCACGCTTCATTTACCACGCATTGCCTTTACAATGCAATGCCTTTATCAAGCATGACATTAACATGCATATGCCTTTACCACACATGCCTTTACAACGAAATGATAGGTATATATCAGGTAAGTGTATATATATGTATGTATATATATGTATGTATATATATATATATATATATATGTATGTATATATATATATATATATATATATATATGTATGTATATATGTATATTGCTTGTCTGCGATATGTCAGCATTTTGAATAAATGTTTCTGCTGCACCGCATGGGGTGCTGTCTCTGGTTTACCCCATTGGAGTTGCTTCAAAATATAATTTAAATATATATATATATATATATATATATATATATATATATATATATATATATATATATATATATATATATATATATCATTACACCAAGGTTGCCCCCAAGAAGAAGTCGCACAGGTAAGGGTTACTGCACAAACAATCACAGGCAGCATGAATTGCAGCAAGCAGCAGACATCCCAAAAAGCCAAACGCGTTTCAAGCATCTAACGTGCTCTTGATCACTGGCAATATGGACAAGAGGCAGGCTGATTCAGAACATGCTTTATTGCAATTGAGAGTCCCGCCCCTGTGGGCGCAGGCATTGTGGTTATGGTAGTCCGTAAATTAATGCCCCCAGACTCAGCGTTCCTCTCTCCATGTGGAAAACACACCAAATGACCATTAAAATGTCATACCCTGTTGGGTTTGGAGTCCCGCATACAGAGCTGCACGCCAGCCAATATATTCCTGTAACTACGGCCCCCTTCCTTCCACCGAGCGTCAGTGTATCCCGGCACTCAGGATCTGCTCAATAACAAGCAGCGGGACTTCTTCGCGGCCGGGCCTGCCGCATTACATCATTTCACCAACGTTGCCCCCAAGAAGAAGTCGCACAGGTAAGGGTTACTGCACAAACCATCACAGGCAGCATGAATTGCAGCAAGCAGCAGGCATCCCACAAAACCAAACGTGTTTCAAGCATCTAACGTGCTCCTGATCACTGGCAATATGGACAAGGGGCGGGCTGATTCAGAACATGCTTTATTGCAATTTAGAGTCCCGCCCCTGTGGGCGCAGGCATAGTGTTTATGGTAGCTCTTAAATTAATGCCTCCAGACTCAGCGTTCCTCTCTCCATGTGGAAAACACACCAAATGTCCATTAAAATGTCATATCCTGTTGGGTTTGGAGACCCGCATACAGAGCTGCAGGGTATGTACTGCGTAGCACAGAGCCCCTCTCTGACTGTCTCCTGAGATGCAATCTGCCGCCATTTTGTGGTGACTGCTGTCGGGGCCTGATTGCTGTGCTCTCAGTGCTGTGGGCGGGCTGTGATCCTCTGGATGCCGGCGGTCTGTTGAGGCACTGTGGGGCTGCTGCTGTCTTGAACCCACTCATACACAGCATCATGGCACTCCGTCCGGGGAACAGCTGGGGGTGAATAAGGCAGTATATTGCGTCTCTGGAGGCGAGTTTGTGACAAGATCCTTGATGTTGGCAGAGGGCTGTTTGAGCACCTGGTGAACTGCTGGGGTGCTTTGCAGAGGCCTGCGCTGAAAGCTTTTGTTGGACTGAGAAGACGGATTGCTCTCATCTCTGGCAAGTGGCTGTCGGACTGTAGCGCTATTTGGATCAAAGCGCTGTGTTTGTGTGATCTGGGCCAGGCAGGTGGCTTTGGTGCATGGCTACAATGGGTAAGCTGGATCGGCAGTTACAATCCAAACTTCCCTTTGAATCCAAGCAACAGAAGAAGCCTACAACCCCTGCGGTGCCTGATACCGAGCAAGAAATGGAGGCGGGCAGCTACAGCAAATTGGAGAGCATGATGGTAGCCATGCAACAGAGCCTGCATACCATAGATGGCAAAATAGAAAATTTGAATCTCCGCATGGATAATATGGCCTCAAAATTGGATAAACATGGCGCATGTATAAAAGAAGCGGAAAAACGCATATCCACTGCGGAAGACAAGGTGGAGGCAGTTACCACTTCCTGTGCACAAATAAACAAGCTGCTGGCGGTAATACAGTCCAAGAATGAAGATTTGGGGGCCAGATCACACCGGAATAATTTGAGCATCACGGGGGTGGCGGAAACAACTAATGTGGGGAAAATGGAACTGTATGTGGAGGAAATGCTCAAGTCAATGCTTGGAGCGGAGCATTTTTCCTCGCTAATGGTTGTGGAGAGGGCGCATCGCTCTCTGGCGCCGCGCCCGGTCCCGGGAGCCTTTCCCGTCCAATTATTGCTCGACTTCTTAATTATCGGGACAGGGACACTGCTCTGCGACTTGCACGGAAACTGGGCACAACTACATATCAAGGGATGGAGATCCCCTATATCCGGATTTTACTACAGCTGTGCAGCAGGCCAGGAGGGAATTTCAACCGGTCAAAAAGAGATTGCAAGCCCTCCAAGTACAATATGCGATGCTTTATCCGGCGAAATTGCGAATACATCATGGTAGCAAGCCAAGGAACTTCAACACGCTCAAGGACGCTTTGCAGTTTGTCAAGCAGCTAGAACGCAAGGAGAAGTCTAAGGACGCGGGGCCGAGGCGGACGATGAAGATTGAAGACTTTGCAGAGTGAACTGATATATAAGTCTGCTATGATAAGGCACTTGCGCTGCACATAACAGGCTCACCTGCTTATGAAGACAGTGTATGTTGGTCGATTTTCCTCGGGTGACACTGTGTATTGCGTTACTGCCTCAGTTGATGTTTGTTGACTAGGGAAGTTTTGATGGTTAGGAATATTGCGATGGAGAGGTTAGTCTGCACTAGTGGTTATATATCATATGAGATGGGTGTGACCAGTCAAGACTTTAGAGGGTGTTGCCTGGATAGTTGCACGTTGTATTCAACATGTTTTAATAAGTGAACTTTTCATATTTGTTCGTAACGGTTGTAGGTATAAATGTGAGGTTGGATGAGTGGGAGTAGGTTCCTGTAGAGCAGCCCCGACCTCCCCTCTCTTGATTGAGGGGATCAATGGGCCGCTGGTGTTGCTCATGAGGGTGCACCCCAAGATGTTCTATGTTATGGGAGGGTTCGGTGAGTGCATTTGCGACTCACGGTGGGTGGATGGGTTTTGGGTTTCTGGTCTCTTGTTGCTTCGTTCAGTGTGCTTGGGAGGGTGGGGTGGGGGGTACGGGGCTGTCCTCGGCATGGTTGGGGTGCTTGGGTGGGAGGGGGTACCTGTTGCAGGGGAGTGCATGTGTGCAGCTGTGTAAAGTGTGTTGTTAATTTATTGCATCATACGTCTGATGTTGCTACCTTTGATTCTTTGTGTTGGAAATTGCCTTGGCAATGTGGATAATGGAAGGGGCAGGGAAACTCACTTGGATTACTTGGAATATCGGGGGTTAAATAACCTGAAAAAAACTATGCAGGTGCTGGTATATTTGGACCGACATAGTGTTAACGTAGCGCTATTACAGGAGACTCATCTTAGTAAGACTACTGCATTGACTGTGGCAAAAAAGTGGGCTGGTGCACGTTTTTCCTCTTCACACTCATCATATGCGCAAGGGTGATGGTGCTAGTTAAAATGAATGTCCCCTTTGTGAGCAGTTATGAAGAGATTGACGATAAAGGCCGATACATCATAGTGCAGGGGAGGTTATGTGGTACTTTGATTACTATGGTAAATGTATATGGCCCAAACATTGCCGATCCAGAGTTTTTAAAAATGTTGTGGAACCAAATATATAAGCTGCCGCCTTATGCTATCGTTTGTGGGGGGATTTTAACGTGGTATGAAATCAGGAGCTGGATCGCCAGTCTAGAATACAAGCTACGGTGAAAAAGGCCACGCAGGCGGTGCATGACGGTATGTGTGACTTGGGACTTACAGATGTGTGGAGGCTGCGGCATCCTGGGTTGCAGGAGGGAACGTGCTACTCATATACACATGGTCCCGTTTGGATTATTGGCTTGCGACGCTTGATATTAATGCAAGGGTCTCCCATGTGTCGCATTTACCCCGCACTTTGTCAGACCATGCTCCTGTAATGCTTGTCATGCAAGTGCTCACTTACACTCCAGGCCCGTTCCAATGGAAATTACAACCTTCGGCTCTACTGGATCTAGTGTTTAAGGAAGACATACGGGTAGCAATCAAAAATTATTTTAATGACAATCTTGGTTCGGTGCAGAGTATGGGCACTATATAGGAAGCATTTAAAGTGATTATCAGGGGGGCTTGTATAGGCCTGCAGGCAAGGGTGCTCAAATCTCTGCGTGAATCCATGAAAAAGATAAGCGAGAATTGGTAAGACTGGAGCAGCAGTATGAGGAGGTGCCCGACAATGCTATTTTAGCTACTATACGCTCACATGTGACTGAGTTTCAATGAGCTAGCAGATCAGGAAGTGAGACATCTGTTGAGGAGAAGTAAAGCTCGTTATTATTGCGAGGGTGGGAGACCGGGTTGTGCTTTGGCTGGGAGAATTGTGGAACCCTGGGCACGGTATTGCACTGTACAGGAGATTACAAAGGGGGCACTTCTTACTTGGACACTGCCGGTATTCTTGATCAATTTGTTAAGCATTATACAGGTATGTATGGGAGCAGGTGAACGGCTAGTGAGGAGGACATAGCACAGTACTTGGACGACGTAGCCTTGGTTTGGTTGTCTAAGGGTCAACAAGATTTTTTGATGCATCCGCTGACAGCAGATGAAATTAAAGATGCCATCGCCTCATTGCCTAATGGTAAAGCAGAAGGCACTGCCGGACTCCCATCTGAGTTCTATAAGGAGTACGTCGAAGTGTTGCTGCCACATTTAACGGCTATGTATGATGAGGCCTTCAAGCAGCAGCGACTGCCTGACTCGCTTAGAAAAGCATTAATTGTTGCGTTGCTAAAACCGGGCAAGTCACCAGAACGGTGTAGGTCGTACAGGCCGCTATCATTTATGAACACAGGTGTAAAAATATTAGCAAAAGTCTTATCGACCCGTTTACGTCTGTTGCTGACTGTAATGATACTTCCGGACCAGTCTGGGTTCATTCCTATCCGCTCCACGGCGCACAATTTACGGTCATTATTCGCTGTCATGCATCTCTTAAACCCCAAACTGCCAGCAGCTGCGGTCCTTTTAGATGCCACAAAGGCGTTTGATTCTATTGCTTGGACTGATATGTTTACTGTGTTGCATCGAATGGGGGTTCCTTTCTTTTTCACCAGTTGGATAAAATGACTGCACACTGACCCGGTAGCCAGGGTGCATATTAATGGGCACACTTCAGACGCGTTTCCGATTAGGAGGGGCACCAGGCAGGGCTGCCCGCTGTCCCCCTTACTTTTTGCGGTTGTGCTAGAACCCCTTGCGTGTGTACTGCGGCAGAGGCATGCAAGGTCAGCACTGCGATTTCACCAATGGCCATTGGCAATATCCATGTATGCTGATGACATGGTCCTGTATGTGAGGGGACCGGCGCTATATTTAGGTTATTAGAGAGTATATTCGGTTCGAGTGGTATTCTGGTTTAGCCATTAATTGGAACAAGTCTATAATGTTTTCTCTTACAGAACATTTGTGTTGAATTATATTTATTTATTTAAAATTTTATATAGCGCACAGTTACCCTAGGGCATCCCAGCGCTTGTCCAGACACCACCAGTTAACCCACGGCCAGTTCAGTGCGGTCAGGCAGGAAACAGATAAGTTTTGAGGCATTTGCGAAACCGCAAAGTGCAGGTCTCAGAGCGCAACTTCAAAGGGAGTATGTTCCACAGCATCGCTGTGTTGACCGAGAATCTTCTCCCACCAGTACGAACCCTTTTTACTCTGGGGATTTGGAGAAGATGTTTCTGATCAGAGCGCAGCGCTCTATTAGCTTTATAAGGCACCGCTAAGTTCCTCAGTATGGGAGGGCCCTTCCCCTGCAGTATTTTGTGAGCTATACAGAGAGCCTTAAATTTGACCCTTTCCCGCACCGGGAGCCAGTGCAGTGCTTTTAAGGCCGGTTTAGCTGACTGCATCCTAGGCACGCCCATAAGCAGCCTTGCAGCAGCATTTTGGACCTGCTGGAGTTTATTAAATGTTGCTTCAGGGGCACCCAGAAAAATAGCATTGCTATAATCTAGTCTCGATGTAATCAGCCCCTGAATAAGCAACTTCCTTGATGCCAAAGGAAGAAGAGGCAGGACTTTGCGAGCTGAGCGGAGAAGGCCAAAACAGACTCCTGCCGTTTTTTTCGCCTGGGTCCTAAACGAAAGGTCTTGCTCTAACCAGACCCCTAAGCTCTTGATCTCTTTTTTCGGGCTCGGGAGCTCTCCCATGCAGCTAGGCAAGCTAGTCAGAGGGAGTGAGGGGGTCTTGTTCCCTAACAGCATTATTTCTGTCTATGAACCATTCAGCTTAAGAGCTGACTCACACATCCAGGTGTGGACTTCCGACAGACAGGAGTGCAATAAATCGGGGTTCTCCACCAGTTGAGATAGGGCGACCACCAACTGCGTGTCATCCGCATAACAGACGATTTTAATGTCAAATGGGGCCACCACGTCCTCCAGGGGGGCCATATATACATTAAACAATGTAGGGCTGAGGGAAGAGCCCTGTGGCACCCCACACTGGAGGGGGATAGGTGTTGACCGATCACTACCTTCCCAGACCTGGTATGTCCGGCCGTTGAGAAATGACCTAAGCCACTTCAAAGCGACCCCTGACACACCAACTCCGGACAGTCGCTGAATCAACACCTGGTGGTTCACGGTGTCGAAAGCCGCACTGAGGTCCAGGAGGATCACTGCCACTGACCCTCCTGAATCCAGAATGCTTCTGGCTTCATCCACGACTGCCAGAGGAGCAGTGTCGGTGCCCTGGCCTGGCCGGAATCCAGTTTGTGAATCTCGCAGCAGGCCATTCGCCTCCAGGAAACCTGACAGTTGTTGGTTCACAAACCTTTCAGCGATTTTACCGAGTCCCGGCAGCAGGGAGATGGGCCTGAAGTTTGCCAAGTCCGAAGGATCCAGACTTGGTTTCTTTAATAGCGCCTTTACCACTGCTGTTTTCCAGCTCGGTGGACCCACGCCATGCGCAAAGGATGCGTTCATTAGGTCGGTAACAGGGACCGCGATAGCAGTTGCTACCTGTTTCAGG
This sequence comes from Lissotriton helveticus, assembly GCF_964261635.1. Classification (NCBI taxonomy): domain Eukaryota; kingdom Metazoa; phylum Chordata; class Amphibia; order Caudata; family Salamandridae; genus Lissotriton; species Lissotriton helveticus. Next base: position 1,619,931,757 of record NC_136068.1, on the reverse strand, counting down.
GACTTCATAGGGACCGGATCTCTAGGGGAGCCACTTTTCATAGAGCCTAATACCTTGAGGACTTCAGCCACTGATAGTGGGCCAAAAGTATCTAAGTGGGTGAATGCTCCTCTTGGCTGTTTTACGGTGTCCATTTCATGCTCAGGCTGAAACGACAGAGGCTGGTGCAGGGCACTTACGGCCAGATCATTAAACGAAAATCGGCTCGCAAAGGGCCAGATTCTGAGAATCTGGCCCTTTGCGAGCGCAATTATTGCATTTGGGATTCATCATCCCAAATGCAATAATCGCTATTATAGAATTCGCTATTGTGCGAGGAATTGCATTTAAGGAATCTCTATTTGAGATTCCTTAAATGCAATTCATCAACCAATTTTAAATTGCGAATTCGCAATATTGGCCGCTATTTACCACGAAGTCTGACTTCGTGGTAAATAGCGAAAAAATAGATTAAAGCACTTTAGTGCATTTTTTTCTTTTGCATGTTACACACACACATGTCCTTTGGACATGTGTGTGCGCAACACCAGTGTAAATTTTCATTTCAGGGGTGCTACAAGGTGTCCTTTGGACACCCCTGGCACCCTTGAAATCGCATCCTTATTTGCGATTAGCAAATTGCTAATCGCAAATAAGGAATAACTCCCCATTCATTCCTATGGTCCTTTAGGCCCGTAGGAATCGCAATTTATTTTGCAATTCCTACATGAATCCCGTTTTGCAAGTCCTTAATAGCGATTCCTTATGAATCACTATTAAAGACTCGCAAAACGGCCCTTTCAGGAATCTAGCTGATAATATCTTCTCAATTTTCATGTGAAAATAGTCTGCCAGCTCCTTACACTTCTCACCAGGGTTGTCATGTGTTACCAGGGGCTCGGGAACTTTAAGAAGTTCCTTTACCACTCTAAAATTACCCCCTGGAGTGGGCTACTGACCCCGTTAAGTATCTTGGGGTGTGGATTCACAAGTTTTTCTGAATGATGGGGCGAGTGGGGCTATGTCCACATTTACATACACCAGGCTTCGATCCGCCATGCGTAGCCTATACCCATGCTTTCCTGAGGAACCCTCAGTGCTGGGGGCTTTGCAGCTCATTTATACTGCACAAACAAAGAATAAATTAGTTACATTTTTATATCACACCTCGCAACTAGATGAAGGTGCAGCACCGAATAGTTCCAGGGATGAAGGCCTGGCACAACCGCTTACGGATGAGGAATGGGAAGAAAGCTGTAGGATGACTGGGAGTTTTGCAATTAATGGGAACTTTAAACTCATTCTTTACAAGTACATTCATCAGATGTATTATACCGCTATACAACTGTATAAATATGGTGTAAGAGATTCGTCTTGATGTAAAAGGTGCGGTATGGACACCGCTGATTTTATACATATAGCATGGGCATGCCCAAAAGTGTCTGCTTTCTGGGATACAGTGGTGACAGCGTTAACTGAGATGGTGGGTGTCCCAATTGTATGTGATGTGAAGCTGTGTCTCCTGGGTATTGTGTCCAAACTTTCGGCAGGTGTTCATAAACTGGTGGCGCTGCCTATGCAAGTAGCTAAATGTTGAGTCGCCTTGAATTGGGGTGGTAGACCGGCACCTACGCTGCGGCGCCGGCTACATGATATTGCTTACTGTTGTGATCAACTCGCTTGTTATGCAGAGGAGCTGCCTAGTGCATCAAGGCCCCGGGATGTGTGGGGTCCGGATACTGCCTACATGTTGACCCACTCTGAGGATGATTGAGCATTATTGTATGTACAAATTGCTATTTTTAAACTTCCTCTACTCCCTGATTTCATGTATTTTAACCAATCTATGCATTGTTTCCTTTGGGCGACTACAGACGTGTGTGAGATATCGATTGATGGTACAAGTATCAGCTGTACTTTGTTTATATTTTGAAAATTCCTAAATAAAATATTTAAAAAACTAATGTCTCTTACAGATATATTGTTACACAAGTAGTAACTTGTGCATCTGAAAGAGACATGTTAGTGATAGATTCCTTACCTTAGAATAGCTACCCTAGCAATACCAGCCCCGGTGGTGGGTCTGCGAACAAGATTACACCAGAAAGTCACAGAGAACAGAACGGCCAAAGAAGCCGTCTCTCCGGACTTGACTGTCATGGCAGTAATGCTTGGTAAACATGTGCAGCGAGGCCCACGTAGCTGCTTGACAAATGTCCTGCAAGAGAAAGCCGCGTCCCAAGGTAGTAGTGGCTGTTGTTGCACTGGTAAAATGGGCATGCATCCCCACAGCCCTTCTTAGCCAATGAGTAACATGCTTTGATACACAGAACGACCAACCGAGAGATGGTTCGTTTGTGCACGGCCAACCTTTTTTGGCGCCCACGTAGCCAAGAAAAAGTTGGTCATCCACCTGGAACTGTTGTGTGCGCTGCAGATAGAACAAGAGCGCACGTTTTAGGTCCAGACGGTGGAGCCTCTCTTCTTCTTTTGAAGGATGCGGAGGCGGAAAGAAGGTGGGCAAAGTGATGATCTGCCCGATGTGGAAGGGCGTGACAACCTTTGGCAAGAAAGAAGAACGAGTCCTCAAAACCATCTTGTCCGGATGAACAGAAAGCAAAGGAGGTTTAGAAGAAAAAACCTGGAGCTCACTCTCTCTTCTGGCAGAGGTGATAGCTCCCAGAAGAGCCGTCTTTAGAGTGAGAAGATGTAAAGGACAGTTATGAAGGGGCTCTAAGGGAGAGCACATCAGATAGGTCAAAACAAGATTTAAGCCCCATTGAGGCATTATGAAAGGCACAGGAGGAAACGTGTGTGCAATGCCTTTCAGGAAGCGATTAACTACCGGGGACTTAAAAAGAGAAGGCTGATCTGGAAGCCGTAGAAAGGCGAAGATGACAGAAAGATAACCTTTGCTAGTGCCCAGAGCAGAGCCCTGCTGGGCCAAAGAGAGAAGGAACAGAAGGACCTTGGAAAGAGGGGCAGAAAGGGCATCCACAGCCTTTGCTGTGCACCATGCCACAAATTTGTTCCACCTGCAGGCATATACCGTCTTAGTGGAAGGAGTGACATCATAGACTTCAGGAGGAAGGTCGAAAGCGGTCAACTGTAACCTCTCAATCTCCACGCATGAAGGTGGAGGCTGGACATGTTCGGGTGGAGGACCGTCCCCTTCTGCTGCGACAGAAGATCCTCCCGAAGAGGCAATCGGATCAGGGGATCGATCGCCATGCTGAGTAGCTGGGGATACCAGTATCTTCGTGCCCAATCCGGAGCCACACGGATGATTCTGGCCCGGTCGCGTTGAATCTTCTTCCGCACTCTGGGCAGAAGTGGTATAGACGGAAAGGCATACAACAGACCGCAGCTCCACTCGCGGCGAAAAGCGTCGCCGAGTGAGTGCGCCTTGGAAATTCCAACACTCAGAACCGATGACATTGCGTGTTCTCTCGTGGGGAATAGATGTAACCAAGGTTCTCCTCATAGCAGAAAGAGACCTTGCGCCACGTCCGAGTTCGTGATCCATCATGCACCGGCGGCTGAGTTCATCTGCCCTCGCGTTCAGAGAACCTGCCAGGTGTTGAACCACCAAGGTAGTGCCTTGATGTTTCAACCATGTCCAGAGGCGCAGAGCCTCCTGACATAGGGTCCACGACCCCACCCCACCCCGCCATGTTTGTTGCAGTACCACATGCGGTGATATTGTCCGTGAACACCTCCACTACACTTCCCCGGACAGAGGGAAGGAATGCCTTCAGCGCAAGTCGGATCGCCCGAAGCTCCAAAAGGTTGATATGGAGCCGGGACTCTGCCAGAGACCAGAGGCCTCTGATCTCCGCCTTTCCCAAGTGGCCGCCCTATCCCAGGAGGGTCACCACTGTGTGCTCCGGTTGGGGAAGGGAAAGGGATCTGCCATTGACCCATTTGCGATTCGTGAGCCACCACTGCAATTGTCGTGCAGTGCCCTCCGAGATCTGGACATGATCAGATAGGTTGCCCTGATGCTGTACCCAGTGGAACTTCAGGTCCCACTGCAGAGCCCTCATATGCCATTAAGCATGTTGCACTAGCAGGATGTAGGAGGCCATCAGGCCCAAGAGCCGGAGGGTCATCCTGACTGTAACCCGGGATAGAGGCTGAAAGATCTGAATCATAGCCTGAATATCCCGGACTCGCTGTTCGGGAGGATGAACCCGAAACTGCGTCGAATACAGAACCGCTCCGATGAAGGGGAGCTTCTGAGAGGGACTCAGGTGCGACTTCGGCACGTTGATGGAGAACCCCAGCAAATGCAGGAGGTCGGCCATAGTCTGGAGGTAGGAGATGACTGCCTGGGGCGAGCCCGCCTTCAACAACCAGCCGTTGAGATAGGGGAAGACTGGAACCCCATATCTGCTCAGATGAGCTGCGACCACCGCCATCACTTTTGTGAACACCCGAGAGGCACTGGTAAGGCCGAAGGGGAGCACTGCAAACTGAAAGTGCTCTTGGCCTACTGTGAACCGCAGGTAACACCGGTGGGCTAGCAGGACAGGGATATGAAAATATGCGTCCTGCAAGTCCAACATTACCATACAGTCTCCAGGGTCGAGGGCAGGCAAGACCTGAGCCAGAGTCAACATCTTGAACTTCTCCTTCCGGAGGAAGCGATTGACGTTCCTGAGGTCCAAGATGGGGCGCAGGCCCCTTTTCTCCTTCTTGGGGACCAGAAAGTAGTGGGAATAACAACCATGCCCTACTTCTGGCACAGGAACGCGCACAATGGCCCCCTTGGCCAAGAGGGCCATGACTTCTTGTTGGAGAAGCGCAAAGTGATCCCCCGACATGCAGTGGAACTGAGGTGGCATGGCTGGGGTGGGGGGGAGACTCGAAGGGGATGGAGTAGTCCCTACAAATAATTTGCAGCACCCAACTGTCCGAAGTGACAGAACGACAATGGGTGAAGTAATGGCGAATCCTGCCGCCCTCTGGCGTGGGGTGTACCCCAAAGCTCGGACTAGGAAGGCGTTGAGGTGGATGCTGCGGGAGCGGAGGAGGACTGACCCACATGCTGGCCCCCTGTCCCGCCGTGGCAGGAATCACGCTGAGGTTGGTTTTGCGCAGGCTTTTGGCTGAACAAAGGTGTTTGGGCGCCCCTTCCGTGGCCACGAATGGAAAGAAGAGCAGACATGGCCAGGCGCGTGTTAGAAAGACCCAAGGACTTGACTGTACCCTCGGAGTCCTTAAAACGCTCCAGCGCACTATCTGCCTTATCTCCAAACAGGCGGATACCATCAAAAAGCATGTCCATAGGGGAACTCTGAACATACCCTAAAAAGTCCTGTGGACCGTAACCAGCTTTGGCGATGGGAGGGCCACAGTGGTGGAAATTGTCCTACCCAGTGAGTCTGCGGTGTCTAGTCCACACCAGATGGAAAACCTCGCTGCATCCTTCCCCTCAGCCACAGCTTGGGAAAGCACTGCCCGAACTTCCTCTGGACACTGAGGCAGCATCTGAGCAACCGTGTCCCACAAAGCGTGAGTGTAACAGCCCAAGAGGCATGCAGTGTTCACCGACCGCAGCACTAAGCTGGCAGAGGAAAACAGTTTATTGCCAAACTGTTCCAGCTTCTTAGATTCCTCATCCAGCGGGGTGGTAGGGAATACGCTTTGGGAGGTGGAGGCTTGGATGACCAGGCTCTCCGGAGTTGGGTGGGTCGTTAAAAAGGCAGTGTCCCCCGTGGCAGGCCTAGACCAGTTGCCCATCAACACATCAGTTAACGCCTCATTGAACGGTAGCAGAGGCTCCATAGTGCTTGCCGCCGGCAGAAGGACTTTAGTGAGGAGGTTAGTTTTCAGAGTTACCGTAGGCAGGTCAAGGTCTACAGAGCACTACAGTGTATGCAGCGCCCTCCTCCATGGCCACAGCAGGAGGAGAGAGGAAACCAGGCTCAGAGGAGAGGTCAAGGCCACCTGCATCTTCCACCCACTCCTGTTCCGACTCGCACTACCGTGCAAGTGGGCCCTCAGACCCCTCCCAGTCGTCCCCCTCCTCCACTGCCCGAGGCAAAGGCTGCGTGGGCGGGAGAGGGACAGGGGAATAACAATGGTCCAAGAGCGCCGGGAACGGTGCCGGTTGGCGCTGATCTTTATTTATTTATTTTGCGGTATTTGTAGAGCGCGACACTCAGCCCAAGGGATATCACGGCGCCATGTACCAGAGAGGACTGCTGGTGGCATATGCTGAGAAGTTACAGTTTAGGGAAGAGATGTGTTTTCAGTTTTTTTCGAAACTGGAGGTAGTCTGTAGTATGTCTTAGGTCGGTGGGCAGGTCGTTCCACCTTTTTGCTGCAAGGTAAGAAAAGGAATGGCCGCCTGTTCTGACTTTGTGAATATGTTTGGTTTTAGCCAGGGCTGATTGACATGAGCGTAGGTTCCTATTAGGTACATGAAAATCGATCTTCCCTTGAAGAATTGTAGGGCCTGTTTTATATAGAGTCCTATGGGCGTGGCTGAGCAGTTTGAAGGCAGCCCTCTGGCGTATCGGGAGCCAGTGAAGTTTCTTCAGGCACCCCGATGCCGAGTCTCGTTTGCCTTTCTTGCATATGAGTTTAGCCGCCAGGTTTTGTAGGACTTGTAGGCGAGAAAATAGTTGTTCGTTCATCCCTACAAATAATGCATTCCCATAGACAAGACGACTGACCAGAAGAGCCTGTGTGACTGAACGTCTGCAGTCCAGGGGTATCCAGGGAAATATCCTGGCGAGGAGTTTTAGTATGGCAAAGCCCCTACCACAAAGGGATCGGACGTGATCCTTCATGGACAGGGCATCGTCCATAATGATTCCCAGGTTTCTGGCGTGTTGTTTAGGGGTGGGGGCTGGTCCCAGTGAGGATGGCCACCATGTGGCATCCCACACGCGTTTGGCTCCACCGAACAGAAGGATCTCCGATTTGCCTGCGTTCAGCTTTAGATAGTGATTATGCATCCATTGGGCCATTTCGGAAAGGCAGTCGTGTAGCTTAGTTTTGGTTGTCTCAGGCCCCTCGTCCATGGCCACCATCAGCTGTGTATCATCCGCATAAGAGCAGATGCCAATGCCCCACATTCCTTCCAATGTCAGCAAGAGATGAAATATAGACATTGAAAAGGGTGGGGCTCAGTGAGGCACCCTGGGGTACCCCGCAGGCGATGGGGTTTGGTCTTGAATGGAACTGACCCATATGTACTGCCTGTGTACGATTGCTCAGGAAAGAGTGTAGCCAATTCAGTGCTATAGATTGAACTCCCTTGCTCCAGAGTGTGTTCAGCAGACAGTCGTGGGATACCGTGTCAAACGCCACTGACAGGTCAAGCAGTATCAGTGCTACCGCTCCCCCTTGGTCGGTGGAGGATCTGATACTGTCTGACACTGCCAGCAACGTTGCCTCGGTGCTGTTATTTGCTCTAAAACCGGTCTGGGAGGGATCTAGGAGGAAGTTGTTTTCTAGATATCTGGTAAGCTGTGCGTTGACCAGTTTCTCCAGGGCCTTAGAGGGATAGGGAAGCTGGGAGATGGGTCTGTAGTTCTCTGGGTTGAGAATATCAGATCCCGCTTTCTTCAGGAGGGGGGTCACTGACGCGTGCTTCCAGGCATCAGGGAAGGTGGCAGTGGCTAACGATTTGTTAAAAAGATGAGTGATCAGGGGACGAAGCGTGGTCGCAATTTTAGAGAACACGAAGTGGGGGCATAGATCTAAGGGGGATCCAGATTTAACTGTGTTCAGCACTGCTAAGACCTCATCTGTAGAAAGTGGCTCGAAGCTGGTTAGGCGGGGTGCATTGCCTAAGTCTGGTTGGTCTTTGGATCTGGCTCCATATCCCCGTTAGAGTCCCAACCTGGAGCAAAGTTGTCCGGTAACCCGGGCAAGGGTGGAAGTGGAACAACCGGAACCCATTGCCGCCCCGAGAACGGAGACGTAGGAGGCGCCGGGCCGGAGCCACCGGCAGAGGGCCTTGCACCCCAGGGCGCAGAGCCACCAGCAGAGGACCTTAAAGCGCCGGGGTTGGAGCTGCTGTTGGCGCCGGTAGTGGAGCTGGCGGCAAGGGAGGGCGCTCAGGTGGGACCGCGGGGATCGAAGGCGCACCGGTGGGAGTCCCAGGCCTGAAAAGGCGGTCCATGGCAGCAAGAAAACCTTGCACCTGGGCCGGAGTCGCCGACGGACCCGGGTAAGGTGGGTAGGCCGTGGGACTTACGGGCTCCAACAGAGCAGAGGGGAAGGTACCCCCGGCCCACTTGTCTGCATCCGTAGACTGACGGGTGGACGTCGGAGAGCGTAAGCGCTTCTTCGACTTCTTCTTATGACGTCTCTTACCCGATTCCAAGTGTGAAGACTTCGACCCCGAGGAGCAGTGATGATGGCTCCCCGGTCAGTCCCTCGAGCGACCCCTGGGCCTCAAACAGCGCGGAGACGACTGCTGGACATCAGCAGCTTACGGAACCGCACCCGCAAGGCCTTCGGAGCCATGGCCAGACAGTCGGAACATGACTGGGAGTCATGGTCGCACTCCAGACAGTAGAGACAGACGCCATGGGGGTCGGCCACCGACATCGTACAGCAACAGGCCAGCAGGATTTAAACCCAGGCATTCCTATGTGGCACCAGGAGTCAAAGTCTAAAAAAAAAAGTGGAGACTAAAGTCTCGAAAAAGTTAGTGAAAACGTGACTAGGGTACGTGCTCTAACGGGATCTGTGCTTGCTGGCGCAGAAAAAAAAAGAACTGACTTCAGCGCACATGGATGGCACCTAAGTAGTCTCTGTGACATCATCTCGGCGCATCCTGCGACTGATGCATAGCCGCACCACGCCACCTTCCGACACGCAGGGGTACTGCTGAGGATAAACTTTCCGGATCAAGTCTGACGCCCGAGGATATTCTAAGGTAAGGAATCTATCACTAACTAATGTCTCTTACAGATATATCGTTACACAAGTAGTAACTTGTGCTTTAGGTCGGTATAAAAATAACGTTGATTCATATTTCTAACCTTATTAAACAGCTATTATATCAATTTAAGGGACAAGCACATGGATTTATTCAGCTGTCCGAGGTATAAAACTGTAGCAAGCAAGTCGCATTGCATTGGGGAAGAAAAAGTTAAATGAGTAATAAGAAGCCGACTCGTAAATCCCCTTTACTAAAGGGGATTTAATTGTAACTGTATATATAGAGAATAGCAATGTTAGAAGCTGCATTAACAAGGTCTGCGTTACTATCAGGACCGACTGAATTTGTGTGCTACCGAGTTGTGAACCGTTAACTATGAGGCCAGATTTACGGGTCGGCTTCTTATGACTCATTTAACTTTTACCAATGCAATGTGCTTGCTTGCTTCAATTTTATACCTTGGACAGCTGAATAATGAATAACAGATGAACACATTAATTTTTGTTTGGCACAGGGAGATTAAGTGAATTGCCCAGAATCACAGAATGTTGAGCGTCCCTGCAGAGACTGAAACCCAGTTCCCAAGCTATGAGGTCGACCGCCCTAGCCGTTAGGCCACGTTCTCTCCCCAGTGCCTTTTTATCTCCTCTTGTTGCGTATATAACTTCTCACATATTCATAATCCTTGGCCTAGTGCCAGCAATAACTCCATTTTTATTTTTCAATGTGTTATGTCCCTCTTGATTTTATTCCATTTTACTCTATATTTTAATTGATTCGAATCATCTTCCTAAAGTGTCTTATATCATTGTTTTCTTTTCCCCTGTTTTTCTCGTACACATTCCCAGAATTTAAGTACTTAAAGGTGTGGGACAAAATATCTTTTGATCACCTTTTTGTAGCTCTGTTTTTTTCTTCTCATCTTTGTTCATTAAGGTTTGTATGCGTGGAGTGTTCTTAGGTCGCATTTTTCCTTTTCTTATATCAGATCTTTTGTATCGTCTTTGTATTAAATGTTGTTCTGTTTCACATGCTTATATTTTTAATTCCTTATCATCTGAGCAATATTGTCTCAGTCGTAAAAATTCACCATAATATACAAGACCCGCAATGTTAGAGGAATGGGGAAACAATAACATGCAGTATTAAAAATATATGGTGTTAATAAACATCAAATATGCAAAAAGATATGTTGAAGACATCCAAAATTCTATTAAAGCAATTGAGACACAAATCCAATAGTTGAAAAAGGAAGAATGGAAATGGAACTAAAACTGGATAAATATGAAAATGAAATCGAAGAAAAAAAACTGAGAAAAATTAGATGTGACGAAAGAGACTGTGGGCCCGATTCAGTAAACTAACTTAAGACAAAATTCTAAACGTACTACTTTTGGTATTCACAGAAGGCATTTAGTAGTAGTAAAGATAGGATTTTGTCTTAAGTCTGCCCTAAGTTTGTCTTAAGTTTGTCTTAAGTTTGTCTTAAGTCTGTCTTAAGTCTGTCTTAAGTCTGTCTTAAGTCTGTCTTAAGTCTGTCTTAAGTCTGTCTTAAGTCTGTCTTAAGTCTGTCTTAAGTCTGTCTTAAGTCTGTCTTAAATCTGTCCTACTACTTTTGGTATTCACAGAAGGCATTTAGTAGTAGTAAAGTTAGGATTTTGTCTTTAGTTTGACTTAAGACAGACTTAGTACAGACTGAAGACAGTCTTAAGACAGACTTAAGACAGACTTAAGACAGACTTAAGACAGACTTAAGACAGACTTAAGACAAAATACTAACTTTAATTCTACTACATGCCTTCTGTGGATACCAAAAGTAGTAAGTTTAGGATTTTGTCTTAAGTTAGTTCTGTGAATCGGGCCCTATGAAGTAGGAACTATCCTCACATTTGCCAAAAGATTTGAGACACTGAAACAACAACTTAAAACTTGACAAATAAGGATAAAACGTGGGGTTGTGTTGCAGCTACTGAGACGCCTCTCCCCTGATGTAGTGTTACTGCAAGAGACACATCTGATCGGAAACACATGCCATGCTATGAATCGGTGAGGATATCGTCTAGCTGCACACTCCGGATTCACTACTGGTTCTAGAGGGGTGGGTATTTTAGTTAAGAACTCCCTCCCCCTGGAGGTAGATGACATAATCCTCGATGACAGGGGGCGCTACGCTGCTCTCACTGGTAGGTGGGAGGGGAAGACTGTTTCATTGCTTTCTGTATACGTCCCTCCTGGTCTGCAGACTACGACTTTTGCTGATTTGGGGAGAGTAGTTCTGGGACTTCCAGATGGCGTCCTGGTGATGGGTGGAGATTTCAATTCTGTTGTCTCTGGCAGGGAGGACCGCTACCCCCCCAGGGACCTTACGAGATCACAATCTTGGCTGAGTGGCTTTCTGGAGACGCTGGGACTGGTAGATTGCTGGAGGCTACTGCATCCGGGACAGGCACAATACACCTTCCACTCTGGTGTTCATGGTAGTCTCTCTAGACTTGACTATGTCTTGATACCAGCAGCACAGGCCTCGTCAGTTAGGGAAGTTAGACACCTGGCTCGGGGTATTTCAGATCACTCCCCATTGTGGCTTTCGATAGACACGAGGACGGGGGCTGAGGGTCGATTGGCCCCCGATTAATCCTTGGTATCTCCGCAACCCCAAAACTCGGGCAGAGTTGGTTAAGTCTCTGGATCTGTACTTTGCTGAGAATGAGGGATCTGTGTCCTCTCCTGTTTCACTGTGGGAGGCTTTCAAGACGGTCATCTGCGGGCAGGCGCTATCGTTAATCGCTGGTGCCAAGAAAAGTAAAAATGAGGCGGTGGTCCGCCTCGAGACTGAAATAGCTGAGTTGTAAGGGGATTTGGAATTGGGTATTACTCATGATAGGGTTCACGTCCTCAGTCTCAAACAACTTGATTATAGAGCATTGGTGACGGACGCCGCCAGAGTCATGAGTAGAGAGCAGCAGGGACGGCTATATGACGTGGGAGACAAGGCTGGGAAACTGATTGCTTGGTTAGACAGAAAGGAGAGGGCGAGTCGTGTGGTTCCTGTGATTGAGAGAGCTGATGGCGTGCGAGTGACTGATCCTGTTGAGATTGTTGAGTGTTTTGCTGAACATTTTCGAAATGTGTATTCCCCAGTCTCCGATAGACTAGAGGAAGATTCTCATCTGCTGTTACGAGATATCGCAGCACTTTCGGTTGACGAGGTGGCACTCGCTATTCGTTCTGTCTGTTCGGGAAAAGCTATGGGCCCTAATGGTCTCCCCATCGAGCTTTACAAGCTGCGTCCTGACAAAATGGCGCCGTATCTTCGTGATATGTTCCTGGAATCGCGAGACATCGGCTCCCTCCCCCATGATCAGCGACTTGCGACCATTGTGGTGATTCACAAGGAAGGGAAGCCGCGGGATCGCTGTGCATCTTATAGGCCTATTTCGCTTCTAAATGCGGAACCCAAGATCCTCGCGAAATTGCTGGCAAACCGCTTGATAACAGTTATCAGTGACCTGATCCATCCGGATCAATCTGGTTTTATTCCACATCGTAATACAGCATTGAACTTGTGGCGCCTACATGGCGTTCTCGCGAGGGCAGCGTCACTGCGTGAACCGGCCATCTTGGCTTCCTTGGATGCTACGATGGCCTTTGATACAGTGGAATGGCCGTATCTCTGGGCTGCCCTTGCAAAGTTTGGTTTTGGTCCTGGTTTCATTGGCTGGGTGAAACTTCTGTATGTGGATCCGTCGGCTCAGATTGTGGTGAATGGTCGGGTTTCTCCGTCCTTTGTTCTTGAGAGGGGCACGCTGCAGGGGGGTCCGTTGTCCCCGCTTCTTTTTGCCCTCGCCTTGGAACCCCTGGCTGCATGGCTGCGGTGGGAGCCGTCGATGAGGGGTATTCAGTGGACCCCAGACTTCGAGGATCGAATATCATTCTATGCAGACGACATCTTGTTGTATCTCACTTCGCCTCGAAAGTCGTTGATTGTATTGTTTGATGTGTTGAACTCGTTCGGGAGGAACTCAGGCCTCGTGATTAACTGGGCCAAGTCTTGTGTCTACGTACTTTCGGGCGACACTCCCTCTTTGCCGCGCGGCTGCCCCATACAGGTGACGCAGATGGGATTTAAATATTTGGGGATCTTTATTACATTAGACCCCGGGGTCCGTTATGATCGTAATCTGCTTCCTCCGCTCCAACGGTTAAAATCTGACGTTGTGGCCTGGCGCAGACTGCCATTGTCCCCCCTCGGGCGCGCAGCTCTTTTTAAAATGATGTCCTTGCCGCGGTTTTTATGCGCGCTTCAGAACACGTTTGATGTCATCCCGGCGAGCTATTTCCGGGAGGTGGAGCGTTTGCAGAGGCGGTTGATATGGGATGGGCGTTCGCGGATTTCCCTTGCCAAACTGACGCTCCCCTGGTATGATTTTTTTTCTTTTTTTTTTTTTGAGACCAACGGTCCCAGATTTTATTTAATTTCACAAGTAATAAGCCAGTAGATCATACAATGTCATATAAACGACAATCATTACCCAGTCAGTAACATTTTCGACATGTTGGTCACATATAGGTGAAAATAAACAGTAGCCAGGGAAGATACATTAGTCCGCAATGGTCAGTTCCAGGAGAAATCTTGGGTTGCAGTGCCTGCAGCGTTCAGCACTGCAGGAGGACCAAGGTGGTTATGTTAGCCAACAGCGATTATTCTAGGCTGCGTTCCCTGGTTGGCACGGATGATGTTAAAGACAGGAATCACATCCCACATTGCCATATGAGCCACAGGGCTACAGTCTTGTGATCGTGGCAGTGTTCAAGAAACATTGTAGAAAGGGTAAACGGGGCGGGGAAGGTTAACATCATCGTGAGTACAGCAGAAACAAGCTAACTGCCAATCAAGAGAAACAATAGGGAAATAACGAAGATAGGAGGGAAAACACTTCAGCAACAATCGGACTAGTGTTAGCGTGTATAGTAGTGTATCAGTGACCCTAACGGCGTGTGTGACGTCAAATATGGACTGTGCGGGGGTGGGAGTGGCCGTGGATTGAGGATTGCTGTGGCCATATGGCGGTAAGAGGGAATGATAGCAAGTAGACTTAGTTGGGCGTTACCCCAACGGCTGGTGGGGGGGAGGGGGGGGGAGCGGCACGCCGGGGTGGTGGGCGACTGGTCTATCACCGCTCCACAACGAAGCGGTCATGCAATACCAGCCTGGGTACAAGCCTGATGGTATGCAGTCAGGGTAGTGTCCCACTCTTGGGCAATTGGGTACATACGGAGGCCCGCCGTCTCTTCCCTGTGTAAAGTCACACTCTCTGCGCTAGCCCAGTTGGCAAATGAGCGACGCCAGTCCGCAGGTCGCGGGGGGGGCAGTATTCTTCCAGCGTTTCGTGATGAGCCGCTTAGCCGTAATGAGCCCCAGGTCCCAGAAACGTGCCTGTAGTTTGGTCTGCTTGGTTCTCTTGTAGAGTCCCAGTAGGCACACTTCCCATGTCTTGGGAAGGGTATCGCCCGTGGCCGCCGCCAACGTGTCAGTGACCGCCGACCAGTACATGGTGAGGTGAGTGCAACTCCAGAGTGCGTGTAGCAGACCCGAGTTCAGGAGTCCGCACCTGGGACACGCCGAAGAGGCGAGGCCAAAGTAACTATTCAGTTTGTCCGGGGATAAATACGCACGGTGAATTATGTAATATTGGATGATCTTAAATCTCGCATTACGGGGAATGTTCCGTGCGCCAGCCAGTACTGCGGCCCACTGTTTGTCCGTCCATTCGCTACCTCGGTCGGCCGTCCATTTCTCTCTCAGTCGTTGAGAGGAGAATTGAGTATGATAGTGCAGCGCCTGTGCCAGCCAGTGCACCAGATGGGAACCATCGCCCAATACATGTAGGTACTGTATGAGCATATGTGTGGTCGGCTCATGAGTCAGGTCTCCCCATGTCTCCGTCAGCACTCGGAGAAGCCTCGCGTGCGTCAGAAACTGTCCCGCTGGCAGACCTGTGTCGGCGGTCAGAGCCTCGAAGGACAGTAGCTCCCAGTCACTATACAAGTCACCTAGACTGTCCAGGTCTGCCGCAGTCCAACTGCGGAGCACGGGTGAAGATAGCACGCCATTCCCCCAGGGGGCCCCCAGCAGCGGTAGGTTCGGGGCATATGGCACTGTGCTCTTGGTGAGTCTTAGGCTTCGCATAAAGCACTGCCTTGCGACAGCTAAATGGACCTGATTGGGAGGCCGGCCTCGCGTCAGGGGGTGGAAGAGCGTCAGCACCTGAGTTGGGGACAAGGTAGTGTCCTCCGTGGCCGTGTCCATCAGGTTCTTGCCACTCAGCCAATAGGCAACCCACTGCAGCTGGGCCGCTAGGTAATATAGTTCCTGATTGGGAACCGCCAGGCCTCCAGATTCCGTGGCCGCATAGAGGGTCCTCAATGCCACCCGGGGGCGTCCTTTATTCCAGATAAGGCGCCTGGTGAGGGCTTCCAACCCCTTGAATATGTGTGTCGGCACATACACTGGGAGGTTAGCATAAAAGTAGAGGAGCCGGGGGAGCATTATCATCTTCGTCAGCGCCACACGGGCCGGCACATTCAATGGGAGGGAGTTCCAGAACGTGACCTGGGCCGACAGCGAGGAGATGGCTCTCACGAGGTTGCCCTCTAGGAGATCAACGGGGTCCCGATATATGTGGATCCCCAAGTACCGGAATACCGTCGGGTGCCATCGAAGCTTCTCCCCCATCATTCGCACATCACATTGTGGCGTAGTGTCACTGAACGCATAGACCCCTGATTTCGACCAGTTGACGCGGAGCCCTGACATGTCCCCGAACACTCGAAAGATGTCCGTGAGTGTCGTAGGTATGTGGGTGAGGTCCCTGATATATAACAGTAAGTCATCGGCCTACAGAGACACCGAGTGGGTTCCATCTGCCAGTGGGATGCCCCAGGCGGCACCGGAGGTCCGGAGCAGTTCCGCCAAGGGCTCCATCACGAGTGCGAATATCAGGGGAGAAAGTGGACATCCCTGCCTGGTTCCTCTCCAAATCCTCATTCTGTCAGAGAAAAGCCGCCCAGTCCGGACTCGCACCTGGTAGAGGAGCCCTACCATCTGAATATAGGCGTCGCCCAGCTCATACCTTTCGAGCACTTGGAGGAGAAAGGGCCACTCCACCGAGTCAAACGCCTTTTCCAGATCAAGTATTATACACCCCGAGAGTGGCCAGTTGGAGGTCGCATAGCGTTGGACTCTGAAGAAGCGGCGTATGTTGTAAGACGTACTGCGGGTGGGCACAAAGCCGTTCTGGTCAGAGTGCACTAGTGTGGGAACTAGGGGTGCGAGTCTCCGAGCTAATGTCGCCGCCAAGATCTTGTAATCTGTGTTAAGGAGCGCCAATGGTCTGTACGACCCTAGCTCGCCCGCTTCCCTGCCTGGTTTCAGCAGGGAGATCACATTGGCCTCGTTCAGAGACGCCGGGAGTTCGGCATCTTCAGATGCTGCCTTGTACACTCTTAACAGTTCCGGTATCAGTAACAAGGAATAGGCCTTGTAAAACTCAGCCGGGAGCCCGTCCGGGCCCGGTGCCTTGCCATTAGAGAGGGAAAAGATCACCTCTCGTAGCTCCTCACCAGTAAGCTCCGCCCCCAGCTCCGCCTGTTGGGCGCGAGTGGCCGCTGGTAGGTGCAGTGTCGCTAGGTAATCTGCAATCTCCACCTCGGTGGTTCTCAGTCGTGAGCTGTACAAGGATCTGTAATGTGTTGTGAATGCCTCATGTATCTGCTTTTGGGTGAAGACTTCAGTGCCCTGAGTCGTACGGATCGACAGCACCGACGCGGTTTGAGCATCTTGACGTATCAGCCACGATAGGAGTTTGCCTGGCTTGTCACCGGTGTTGTGGGTGCGTGCAGAGTGTGCTGCAAAATTAAGGTTCTTCAGTCTCTCCATTAAAAGGGCGTGATCTGCCCTGGCCGTGATCAATTGGGAGTCATCACCCTCTGCCGCTTCCCGCTCCTTATCTAGCAACGCCACTTCCGCTTTCAGCAGATCCCGCTCCACCTGCCCTCGCAGGCCTGCCTGCACACCGAGACAGCTCCCACGGGTCACTGTCTTAAAGGCGTCCCACTCAACTCTCGTGGACGAAGCCGAGTCGCCATTGTCCTCCAAGTATTGTATTATCCTCCTAGACATCTCCTCTCGGAATGGGGTATCGAGCAAGAGATCCGGCTGCAGGCGCCATGTGGGCACAGGCGGGCATGGGCGCTTCCACCCATACACTAGAGTGTGTGGGTTGTGGTCTGAGTGCGTCCGCCCCAGGTAGTCGGTGTCTGTTACGTAAGGAATCAAGTCACGGGACATCATATACCTATCTAATCTGACGTGCAATGAGTGGGCCCCAGAGAAGTAGGAGTATACCCGGGCGTTGGGGTTCCTGACACGCCAAGCATCCTGTAGGTTCCACTGTGTCGCCCAATCAAGAAGGGCCCTGGAGGTTGCTTGGGCTGAGGCGACAGTCGCCGGAGGAGACGAGCGATCGAGGGAGACATCTAGCACGTTATTATAATCGCCACCTAACAATAGGGGTACGTCAGACCAAGGTGCAATCACCGTCGACAGTCTCGCCAGGAACCTCCCCTGCTCGACATTTGGCGCGTAAATGGAGGCTATAACTATCTGTTGCCCGTCTAGTCTGCCCTGTATGAAGACATAACGCCCCTCCGTGTCAATGTTGCTGTGTGTCAGTGCAAATGGAACCCCCGGTCGCACCCAGATCAGGGTCCCTCGTGCAAACGCTGAGAAGCTCGTGGCAAATATTTGCCCCCTCCATCTACGGCGAAGTGTGGCAACCCCCGCAGCTGTCAGGTGGGTCTCCTGCAACAATGCGATCTGTACCTGATGTCTTTTAAGATAGGAGTACACCTGATATCTACGTGAGGGTGTGTGCATGCCCCTGACATTCCAGGTACAAAATGTAACCGTAGTCATCACAGGTTCCACATCGCCCAACCACCCGCACTCCCCCCCCAACCCCCAGCCCGCCCCTGCCACAGAAGTACAACAGCAGATACCGATTACCAGGATTGCAGCCCGCCATCCCGCACAGACCCAGGGACGTAAACTGTAACATTTCAGTGCCGACACTAGTCTCAAAAAGAACATTAACAGAACCATAATGCCAAAAGGGCAACAACAAAACGTGTCGTCGCCCAAACGCTCTAATGAGCTCAATCAATCCGTGAGTTCAAGGGGGGGATGACAAAGTGCGTAACACAAGCAATATATGATAGTTCACCAGGCCAAGAGAGCTATGGTGTCTCCCCTCCACGGGCTGTAGGCCAAGGGGCATCAGAAGTCAATGTCAGTGTTCACATCCAGGGCCAGAGTGTCTGTCGCCTCAGAGCTGGGATGCTCTGCTCCGGGGGCCCTCTCCACCACCCCCCGGGGGGACACTCACCTCCAGGGGTCCGGCAACCCCTTCAACACAATGTCTCTGGCGTACCTCAGACAGAGCAGATCCGACCCCCCATCCGGCAGTGGGAGCAGTTCAGGGTTCACCGGGGTAGCGGGCAGGGCACGGGCCCCGGAGGCAGTGCCGATTGTGTTGTCTGAGGTCTTCAGGCGTCCCGGTGGGTTCTCCAACCGGGGCTCCCTATGTAGTGCACAGCCTCTTGCGTGGCGCCAATCGCTGCGGTCCGCCCAGGGCCAGGGTGAGGGAGCACGCTGTGCTATCAGGTCCGCCGTTTGGGGTGTGACGTCCGGTAGGCCCTCTGTAATCTGTTCATCTGGCAGTCCGTACAAGTATTCGTCATCCTCGCTCCCGCGTGATCTGGGTCTGGCGTTGGAGATCAGGATAGGCGACTGCGATCCGCTAAGCTCGGCCGCCACCCGGAGGGCTTCTTGCTGTTCGCTTTGCATCTGTTCTGGCGTGAGGCCCATTTCCGCATCCGCGGTGGACGATCTGGCCGGCGAGGGGCGCTGGCGTCTTCGCCTGCGGGAGCCGCGGTTTCTACGCTGCTCTGGCGGTGCCGTCCCGTGGCCCGTATCGATTCCAGAATCCAGCCAGGCCGCAGCCGCCTCAGGAGTGTCAAATGAATGTGTCTTATCTTGTGCTACCACTCGGAGGCGTGCCGGGAACAGTAACGAGTACTTGTGAGCCAGACGCCTGAGTCTCTGTTTCACCGCCATGAACGATTGGCGTTGTCGCTGGACTTGTATCGTGTAGTCGGGGAAGTACATCACCTTTGCATTGTCCACCTTAATGTCCGACAGTTTCCTGGTTTCGCGTAGGATGGCGTCCCGGTCACGGTAGTTCAGCACTCGCATAAGCATCGGTCTGGGATTGGAGCCCTCCGGGGGTGGACGGGACGGCACTCGGTGCGCCCTCTCCACTACAAAGTGCGGCGACAGCGTGCCCTCCGGTAACAGCTCTCGAAAACAGCCCTCCATATGTTCCGCTGTCTCCCTCCGCTCCCAGCGTTCCGGCAGGCCTACTATGCGTACATTGTTCCTCCGGGCCCGTCCCTCCGCATCCTCCGCTCTGTCCTCAAGGAACTCCACTCGATTGAGGAGGTCGCGTATGTGCTTATCCGTCTGTACCAACTTGGGCGAGGCCTCCGCCACAGTCTGTTCCAGGACTGTGGTGCGTTCGGAGAGTTTCTTGTGGTCCGCCCTGAGGTGCGTCAAGTCCACCGCACCTTATCGATCTTGTTCTACAGCGATGTACGGGTCAACTGCATGGATTCTTCCAAGCGCTCCATGGCCGCCAGCATGGTGTCTAGTTTGGAGGCAGTCTGGTCAGCCTCGGGGTTCTTCACCATCTTTCCCTTGTTTAGTGCCCCACCGGTTCCGGTCTTCGCTCTAGTACCCCCAGACATGGGACTGGTCAGCGCTGCAGGGCAGCCGGGACGGCAGGTCTCCACCACCAACACCGCAGGGCCCCGGGCGCGTCAGCCACGAGGTCAGGCACTCCGTGTCGTCCACTCTGGACGGCGTGTAGCTGGTGAGGGGATCGCTATTCCGCCAGGGCTCCCGGGATCCCGCACAGTGGCACCACCCAGGGAGGGTGCGAAGGTTGCGTCGTAGTCAGCGTGGGAGCTCCTGTGTGCCACTGGATGTCACTTCAAATGTCGCAACGGCGACTCGCCTCCTAGTAGGGCAGCGTGCAGGCTGGTCGAGCCAGGCCACGTGGGCTCTCTGGCCGCCCCCGACTCTACGGACCTGGGAGGATCAGACTGTCTGGGTGACACAGGACAACATTAATTGTGGTGTAGGGTGTCGGGTCCCACGGCGTGGGGCGAATCACGGGGCGCTGTGCGCGGGTTTGCTCGGGACCCGCACCCACGTGGCCAAGTCCAGCACCCCCGGTGTGTATTGCGCCACCATAAACACGGTGGATTCGCCTTCCAGCAAGGCTGCGCAGGTGTGGCTGCGGACGTTGCGGAGTTTGAGCTGGGTCTTCGGATATGGGCCGGGTCCGACGCCGGCTGGTGACCACCTCAGGGTAGAGAGGGGACAGGGATCCAGTGTGCTCATTTTCGCCGCTTCTACTGCCAGTTGCAAGGGCTCTCAGGTAGCAGGGGCAGTGGAGGCCCCAATAGGTGTGATGTGGTCCCCCTCTGAGAACCGCGTGGCCCAGCGGGGTGTTCCTGGCACTGCCGTCCAAGCGGGCCGGCGCTCCAAGCCTTAGTGTCCGAAGGCGGCGCCGCCGCCACCAGATGCAGGGGCTCCCGGGCAGTGGGGTCACTGGATGCACCAGGCGCAGCGGCACGGTCCCGTCCCCCCCCCCGTGCAGATCAGGGGCGGGAGTGCGCGGCGCGGCCTACCTCGGAGGGCCGGATCCCCGGGCTCAGGTGATTGGAGCTGCCGGCCGGAAGTGGGTCTAGGCCGGGTAACTGCCGAGGCTGCCGCCGGTCGGAGGGTCCGTATCTCCGATCCTCCCCAAAGTCGCACAGGTGATGGATTAGGCCCCGGGGCCCACTCGGTCCAAGTTTGGGACAGCCACTGCGGGAAATGCCGGAGAAATGGCCCGCGGCAGGGGAGCTTCACTCGGAGCTCAGCCTAGGCACGTCCGTCTACATCGCGTGCTAAGCCACGCCCCCCCTCCCCTGGTATGATGGCGGTATCACACTTCCGGATATTAGGCGATACTATTGGGCCTCTCAGCTGGGAGCGATCAACCATGGAATGTACGGTCCTGCGTTGAATCCTGCGTTTGAGATGGATAAGTGGCTGCTACCGGGTGGAGACTATAAAAGGGCGTTGTATTCCAAATCGGATGGAGGGGAACTTTCGGGACTCACTAAGATAGCGGTGCGAGTGTGGCATTGTGCGACTGCAGCAATGGGATGGAGGGATCGACTGACCCGGGCGACTCCGCTCTATGCGCCTGAAAGACTGGGCAGCCTATGGAAGACGAAAGGGTTTGAGAAGTGGGATATGATCGGTATTTCCAGGGTGAGTGATCTCTGGGCCAAGGGTAGGATTAAGACTTTTGAGGAGTTGAAGGTAGAATATGAGCTGAGTGACAAGGAATTCTTCCGTTATGTGCAGATTCGCCACGCGTTGCGTTCGGTTTTTCCGGAAGGTACTGTTATCCCGGAATCGTCCCCGCTCGAAGATCGGGTGCTTGACGGACACGTTCCCGACAGCACTATTTCTCTGATATATAAGAAATTGATTAACGATCGAGTTGACCTGTTGGCGCAACTCAGAGAGGTTTGGACCAGTGACGGTCTAGAGTTAGATGACGAGGACTGGTAATCGGCGATATCCTCACCTAAGGAGGTCGCGATTCCGGCCCGTCTCCGACTCTTACAACTTAAGATCCTGCATCGGGTTTATGTGACTGGCCCCCGCCTGATTCGTATGGGTTATTATGTGGACGGGTTGTGTAAGCGTGGCTGCGGTTCAGTTGGTACTTTCCTCCATATATTTTGGGAGTGCCCAGAAGTAGCGGTGTTTTGGAATCGAGTGCATGCTGTGATGGAGGAGGTCACGGGTGTTGCGCTGTTGCCTGAAGCCAGGCGTTTTCTGTTGAATGTTTGGGAACCGACTGATTATGATGTGGCGCAGACTCAGTGGGCGACCCTTGGGAATATGGTGGCCAAGAGAGACATTGCACAGTTGTGGGGTTCCCAGAGACCGCCCACGGTCCTGGCATGGAAGGAGAACATGGACTGGTGTATGTTTATTTATTTATTTATTTATTTAAGTGTATTTTCTATAGCGCGCAGCTACCCCAACGGGGTGTCCCGGCGCTTCAGTCGCTGTGCATGATCATACTCAGATGAGGGGAAATTAACAGAAGAGGAGAGTTTTTAGAGCTCTGCGAAAGGGTAGTTCTTCATTAATTATACGAATAGAAACAGGCAGTTTGTTCCATAGGGCAGAGGCACTGACCTGAAAAGTTTTGCCCCCTGAGCGAGCTCTTTTGTATCTAGTAGTAGACAGCAAATGTTGAGAACTGGAGCGGAGACACCTTGCATTGCTAAAGGGTTGGAGGCAGGAGGCCAGATAGGCGCAACCTTTACCCCTAAGTGAACGATGTGCAAGGGTGAGAGCCTTAAATTCGGCTCTTCTTTGGATCGGTAGCCAGTGCAATGCCCGTCGGTGGGGGGAAATATGCTCTCGCAGAGAGATACCACACACTAACCGAACCACTGCGTTTTGGACGATCTGAAGCCTGTCTAAAAGGCCAGAGGCCAACCCTAGCTAAAGACCATTCGCATAATCTAGATGCGAGGTGGAAAGGGCATGGACAATCGTTTTCCTGGTGTTAGGGGGAAGGAAATTAATGAATTTCTTGATCATCCTGATCTTTGAAAAACAAGAGGAGGACACTGTTTGGACCTGATTCTTAAAGGAAAGAGTGGTATCCCATCTAACCCCCAGGTTCCTAACTGAATTCTTCGGGAGAGGGGCAGAGCTCAAGAAGTGGCCACCAAAGGTTAGAGTCCAGAGGTGATGGCTGATGAAAAAATAAGACCTCAGTTTTTCCGGCATTGAGTCGGAGGAAGTTGTCATCCATCCACTGAGCAACTTTACGGAGACAATTTTTTAATGGGTCAAAGGTAGTGGCAGTAGGGGTGTCATCATAAGCAAACAACAATTGAATGTCGTCTGCATATGAAATGGCCTTAATTCCCAGCTCCGAGATAAGCTCTGCAAGTGGGGCGAAATACACATTAAATAATAGCGGACTCAATGCCGAGCCCTGGGGAACTCCCCATTTTAGTGGGCGATGATTGGACTTGAAAGGGGGAGTAGACACAGCCTGTGTCCGATTGGCGAGGAAAGAGGACAGCCAATCCAGAGCCTTACCTCGGATACCCTTAGACCTAAGGCGGTCAATCAGGACGGGATGAGAGACGGTGTCAAATGCTGCTGATAAATCGAGCAGCACCAACACCGCTCTAGAGCCCCCGTCCAGTTTCCACCTTACAGAATCGGCCATTTCAATCAGTGCCGACTCAGTACTATGGCCAGTCCTGAATCCATGCTGAGAGGTATGGAGAAGGCCATGGGTCTCAAGGAAACCGGCTAGTTGCTGGTGTACGAGCTTTTCTAGTACCTTGGCAGGGGCAGGCAGTAGCGATATAGGCCTATAGTTGGCCGAATCATCGGGGTCAGCATTAGCCTTTTTGAGGATAGGGACGAGGAGGGCATGTTTCCAGGAATCGGGGAAAAGCCCGGACCTCAAAGACTCGTTCCAGATGTCATTAAGTGAGGGGTTTAAAAGAGGAGCCAGTAGTTTGTATTGTTTGGCAGGCCACGGGTCAAGGGGAGAGCCTGATCTGCATTTAGACAGCTCAGTTAAGGAGCGTTCTAAGGTAATCTCCTCGAAGGCTGAGAAGACCGATACAGGGTCAGAGGGGGTATACATTTTTTCAACCATGACAGAGTTAGAGTTGCTCGGGAACGAATCATAAATATTAGCAATTTTTTCCTCGAAATAATCTGAGAGGCGGTTACATAGGGCTTGAGATGTCCTCTGAACACGTTTAAGCGCTACTGGTTCTGAGAAAGACTTGACTGTATTAAAAATCTCTCTGGATGAGCCATGGGCCCCGTTAATTTTCCCTTCTAAGAAGATTCTTTTGTGATTTATAATATTCTTACGGTAGTCCTTAAGGGCTGTTTTATATATCCGCTTACACTCAAGAGAGTAAGACAATCTCCAGCGCTGCTCTAAAAGTTTGCAAGCGGATTTAGATTTGCGTAACTCATCAGAGTACCAGGGTGAAGAAGGGGCAGCTCGGTGCGTTTTTATAGGCCTGGTAGGGGCAAGGGAATCAATAGCGGAAGATACCCAATTGTTAAAGGTGGTCAATCGGGAATCTAGATCCGGCACTTCCCATGGGGTAGCAGCCGGCAGGCAGGCGGCCATACTGTCAATGGTGACCTTGCTCCAATTACGACCTGTGGTCTTGGCAGGAACAGGAGGTTTATTTCGGCGGTCAAAGGAAAAGGTAAAAGGGATGAAGAAATGATCCGACCAGACTGCAGGATAGAGATCCCCTATAGTGATTTCATTAAGGTTAGAGCAAATGAGATCCAATGTGTGGCCTGCTCTATGGGTGGGGTGAGAAATCAGCTGACTCAACCCTCCATCTTTCAGGGTAGCGAGAAAATTAAGACAGGTGGTATCTAGTGTGTCCTCCGCATGGAGGTTAAGATCCCCCAATAAAGTAAAATTAGCATAGCGGAGGCTAGCCTGAAGAATAAAATCCAGGAAGGTAGACAAAAAGGAGACCTTAGACTTAGGGGGGGCGATAAACTAAGAATCCTGAGAACGAAATATTCGCTGAAAGCTGGATGGAAAAGGGGAGTCCTTCAATGAATTCAATTTGTGGATAAGGGAAGGAGGAAATGGTCCAGTGTGACCTAAAAATAATCGCAATGCCACCACCGGGATGAGTACTCTGTCTGTTAACACATAAAATTTAGAGAGAAGACGGTGTATGTGGCACGCGGCAGACCAAAGAAGTGGGGCAAACTCTGGGGCCGATGGAACTCCTACCGGGGGGATATATGTACACCTCCCCTCGCTGATATTACAGATGTTCCTCTTTCCCCCTGACCCGTCATTCCTACTATTGTTTAAGCTCCAATGTATTTTGACTCATATTTCCCCCCTGCTCCTCCCCCTTGCATTAATGATTTGAATTAACTGCAACGCACGTTCCCTCCTCCCAGAACTCATATCCAGCTGTACTGCTTTTATTGCCTTGTTTGTTTATGTTTCATACATAATAAACAGATTTAAAAAAAGGAAAAAAAAACTCGACAAATAACAGAACCAATTCTACACAAAGCAGGCAAAACTATTTTTTTTATAGTAAATTAAGTTAATCTACATCGATCAAAGACCCGGAAGAGGCAGAGCCAAAGGGAGAGGTCATGGGAGAGGACAAGGAAGGGGAAGATCATCAAGTCGCACAAGAAAAAAGATCAGGAGAGGAACAAGAAAGAACAAACAAATATCCCCTACTAAATCGACAAAAGAAACAATACATCTAGGCAAATCAAATCCAGTGGGCAACCTTATTGTAAGTTTGTCTACATTGACATTAGATCAAGATACAACCAATCTCTTAAATAAGGGACCAACATTTTTTCCAGAAAAGAACTACGACTATGTAGAAACTAAAATTGATGTATACAAATATAAAAGGAAACTGACAGTCAAATACTTTGCCAAAAGAGAAGTAATAAAATCAACTAATAAAAGATATGATAACCTGGATACCAACCTGCTGACTGAACAAATACTGGAATTGAAAACAACATATGAGCTGATGCTAAATTTACATGAAAATGAATGATACTCAGATTCTAGAAGATCTGGAAATCGATGTAACAGAACATCGGTTCACTCAATTTAAAATAAAATCCAAATTTTGTCCAAACATAACTCCCAGAAACAGAATAGACACATTCTCCGAATTAGTTACATCAGAATTGGAACATTTGGAAAACAGTCCAATAAAATAAGAAAGAAAATTTAACCAGTGGAGAAAGGAAAGCACTTGAAGAACTGATAAAAAATGACAAACTCGAAATAAAACCGGCTGACAAAGGAGGAAATATTGTAATCATGGATAAGTCACCATACATAAAAGAAGCTAAAAGACAGCTGAATGATGAAACAAATTATAAAAATTTGAAACACAATCCAATCAATGATCTTACAATATAAACAAGAGGATAAAAAGATGGCATGAGAAGAAACTCATAAGTGAGGAACAAGCTAAGTTTCAAAAAATGTGAATCCGATCATTCCAACAATATATTTTCTCCTAAAAATTCATAAAACATTGATCAATCCACCAGGATGACCAATAATTTCCAGTTGCGGAACTCTAAATGAAAATGTGTCAATCTATGAGGACCATTTTTTAGCACCTATAGTAACTTCATTAAACTCCAACATCATACACACTGGTGATTTTTTGAGGATTCTTGCAAACACAGAGTGGCATGAGGGACTGCTACTAGTCACCATATATGTTGTTTCATTATATACGTCTATTAAACATGAAGTAGGAATCAAAGCAATAAACTATTTTCTAACCCAGAGAAACATCCAATGTACAAAACTTTCGGGATTATTGATCGTAATGCTAGAGTTTGCCTCGACAACAATATCTTCCTATTTGATTAATTCTATACTCAGGTATGCAGTTCTGCTATGGGAGTTTCCTTCTCTCCAAGCTATTCAAACTTCACTATGGGGTGGTAGGAGAAAACCATGGCTTGGAGAGAGGAAAATGAACAATACACAGAGAAAATAAATTCA
The DNA here is from genome assembly GCF_964261635.1 of Lissotriton helveticus. NCBI lineage: Eukaryota > Metazoa > Chordata > Amphibia > Caudata > Salamandridae > Lissotriton > Lissotriton helveticus. Next base: position 1,619,905,081 of record NC_136068.1, on the reverse strand, counting down.
TGGTTACGTTTCATAGACGATCTACTTATAATTCGGAATGGCACAGAAGAGGAATTTCTGGAATATTTCACTAGACTAAATCAAAATGATGTAAGTCTTTCATTCACATGTAATATGAGCATAACAGCAGTGCAATTCCTGGATGTCAAAATCTACATCGAGGATAATCAAATCAAAACAACAGTGTATCGTAAACCAATTGCAAAAAAAACAGTCTACTACATGGCTCGAGTTTCCATCCATAATCATTGAAAAGCAGTATACCTTGTGGTGAATTTTTAAGAATGAGACGAAATTGCTCAGATGATAAGGAATTTGAAATACAAGCATGTGGACCAGAACAGAAATTCATACAAAGAGGATACAAAAGATCTGAGGTAACAAAAGGAAAAATGCAAGCTAATAACACTCCACGCATACATACCTTAATGAACAAAGATGAGAGAAAAAACAAAGCAACAAGAAGATGATCAAAAGATAAGAATGATCTTAAGTTATAGTAAAAAAAAAGAATCAAATCAATAACATTCTGAAAAAATATTGGGACATAGTGAAAAAAGATCTAGACATCGGTCACAAACTAGGGGACAGAATAGATGTCACATATAGAAAAGTGGCAAACTTGTGAGAAGCCACTTCGATAGTTCACAGTCACAATCAATCACAGATATATGGGAAACCCTCATCGAGTATGCTGTTCAATCTGTATACAACTGTTCAGAGAAAGCAAAAATAGTGACTGCCAATTCCAAAACAAAGGCCCTACTACGGGCAGCTTTATCTGTATGTCACCCCTGGCACACATCAAACCAACATTAAGAAATGAAGTTGATATCAGTAGAGTACTGAGTACTGTAAACAGTGTTTCCTCCATAGAGAGAGTTCATACTATACCACAATGTTTGCAAACACCAAAACTCTCATGGGAAATACACCACAGAGTATTCAAAAGAATCTACTAAGAACAGTGAAGAATCTACTAAGAACAGTGTACAATCTTTGCAACAGTTGCCAAATAAGACACTATTTGCTAAAAAATAACCGAGATCTGAAGGTGCCAAAGATCATACTACCTGCACCCTTCATACTGTGGTGAAAACTTTACAGATAGCCGATCTTTTGAAGCAAAACAAGCACACAAACATAGGTTAGTACCTGGTGCACACACTCTACTGTGTTAAGTATAAATGATCATGCTGACATGATTCTAACTCAAGACTGCTTACAAAAGTTAGTATATACAACGTAGAATCTTTCTCCTATTACAAACTTTTTCTACAGAACCAAAAGGTTGGGTTGAGCATAATGAATACAAGTCAACTGCCACCTGCACACAGAATACTTTTGAATGCAAACAATTATAACATGTTTAATATCTCTAGACAGCTAAGGTGCATTATGAACAGGTTTTTTGCATTCACTTGCACCAATTATAGCTGGACACAGGGAGACAAAATTAAGTTTAGAAGTACTATGGTAGTTACCTGCCAATATGTAAACTATAAAACAAACTAAAACACTCATTGGATGATGTCATCAGTGATGTCATTTGAGATGTCATAAATGATGTCATAGAACATGTCAGGTGTGATGTCATACGTGAGGTCATAAGCAGTGCATGGCAGGGGCACAAGCTATAGTTTCGGCCTAGGGGACCCCATCCCTCCGGACCCAGTGTACGAAAAGGTAGGTGTACTGGTGCCCTCCCAGGGTACCCACTACACTGTCGTTGGAAGCCGCAGGGGAGCTGCAAGAACCACATGGCCCCACCCGACTCCACGCATCCAGCGAGAGACGGAATTGCTCTAGCCCGCAGGGAGCAACCAAAATTGCTGCTCCCTGTGGCGGGAGCAACATTTAGATCTGCTTTCCTGCCTGCATCACCGCTCTCAGTGGGCAGGAGCCTTTTTAAAGCTCCCGTCAGCAGGGAGCAGACTAGATGCTTGCTCCCCGCTTGGCGGGAGATTCAAAAATTGTTCCGCCAAGCGAGGGCAAATATAGGTTTCACTGGCCATGCTGGACAGGAAAACTGCTATGTCCTGGGGGTGGGCACCCCGGGACATAGCTGCTGAGCCAGCCCCAGAGGTGGCCCCCTGGGCCATAAATAGCTCAGGGAGGGGAGCCATGTGGCCCCCCTACCCTAAAGGAATCAGCCCCAGAAGTGGGCTCCCTGGGTCTCTCAAGGCACGGGGTGGGTTGCGCCCTCCCTCCTCAAAATAATAAGATTGACCCCAGGGGTGGGTTTCTGCATGGGCCCTCCTTCCCTTTTGAAACACAGCATTTACTAAATAAATGCGGGGCAGCCGCCATTTTGTTCTTCCAGATTCTGCAAGAGTCAATCCGAGTGCTCGCTCTTGAGGGAGTCTTACTTCCTTGGCCAATTAGAATGTTCTATTTTTAAACCTGCGCTCCCTCTGAGAATCAGGAGAGCCTAACTGCTAAATATACAATTACTTTTGGCTTTCCATCTCTCAAAAACTACTGAACGGATTTACACCAAATCCCACAAACACAATCTGCAAACCAAGATCTAGTTTCCTGACGAATTTAGTGTAATTTGAGTTCAGCAGTTTTAGCTGTAGCCTTGTAAACAAGCATTTGCAATGCAATATGTCTCGTATTTGCGAGAGTTCAGGCAATTGGCATGGTAAATGCCAATGCTTTTTATTTGTTTGTTTTACAAACTAACACATAAATAAAAGGCATGTCAAATGTTTTTTTTATGCAGCTGAGTGATGAAATTTTCATAGCGTCATTGTCATTTGTATGGGCAAGCTGATAGAAAAAAGAAGCTAAAAATCTGATGTGAATAAAGAATTAATTTCAGAATCTCCATAGATCTGAGACATGCATCTGGTTCTCTGTTTGGAGTTCTTAGTTACATGCTAGATAACAGCTTTGCTTTTTACAGATTATAAATGAGGGACAGTTACCAATAAGATTGGTAGGAGGCATGTATTCAAAAGGAAAATTTTAATCCTGGTCATGGCTCGTGTATTTGCCCAGCAATATTACTATTACATCAAAGTCAGTCAAATTATCTTTATTCGACTTGATTAAAAGTCATACAAAGAAATTAAAAACATTTCATACAGGGATTTATGGAACATTTCATACACAAAAAAATATAACCATCCTGTCAGTTACATTAATACTTTAATACATTAACACAAAACTAGGCCTACGAAAGTTAAACAAGGGGTAACAATGGGACTAATGAGTGTGCTTTTTTTATCCTAGCTGCAGCAACCAAAAAGTTTGCCATACAAATGGTAATGCGTGGGTTAACCAACAATTGCAGATAGAGCAGGGCCGGTCTCACCTGTGTGAAACCCGCCTCCTTCATAACTGGTACCAGGTATTTTTTCCTCGGCTCTAAATAAAACCCACAAAACATAACAAAATGCATAGTGTCTTGAAATGAAAAATGGTCACAGCTGCAGGGTGGGGCTAGTTCCGGTTTTTCCCAAGTTTTAAAAGAACCTAAATAAAAATGTAGCAAATTAAATCTAAACTTAGTTAAAAGAAACCTGTGGAATGGAATTGTAACAAAACCAAGGTATGGTGCTAAGGAGAATGAGTTAACAAGCAAATAATGACCCCTAACGGAGGGTTTCGCGAGCTCCTTTTCCTCACGTGATGCTTTCGCCCTCTCCAAAAAGTGCTTTTTGAACAGATCAATATCTCGTGCTTTGATATCTTGGGGGGCAGTGAAAAGCTCAGGTCTCCCCTGGTCTGAGAATGCCTTTGCCAGATAAGCCAGCCAAGGGATCTTTTTAAAGTGATCTAAGGATAAGACGTCAGACATAATCTTATGGTTCAATGGTAGATCTTCATTGAGCCACGTCTTTAACCAAAAGATCAGTGGAGCCATGTTCAACCCATCCGTGAGAAAATCTAAACCCACCTCCATATGTATAGAGTAAGTTGGTGTTGACTGTGGCAGAGAGAGAAGTGTTCGTATAAATCTATTCTCCGCTCTCTGGATTGGTTCCACATTAACATAGCCCCAAAGTGGTGAACCATATGATGCAATGGCGACCGGTTTGCTCTTGTACATTTTTAGTAGAGCTTCCAATGGCCTAGCACCCAACCTACCCGCAAAGCCAATGAGCGCAGCTGATGATCTAATAACCGCTAACCTCTTCGCCCTCACTTGAGGAAGCCAAGTTCCTTTTTGGTCAAACAGGACCCCTAAATAGGGGAAAGTGGGGACTCTAGAAACCATATCCCCTCTACACGTGAAGGTTTTAGATCTCCTCTTGCTGCTTTCTCTTTCCACCACCATGGTGTGCGACTTACTAGCGTTTCTTTTTAGGTCAAGCTGTTCCATGAATGCGCCAAAAGCATTTAAGAGGCGTTGAAGGCCGACACCCGTGCGCGCAAATTGCACGGCGTCATCCGCGTACAGAAGCGCTGGGATCTTAACTGCTCCTGCACGCGGGACATCGGCTTCCTTCTCCTCCAAATGTGCACCCAACCCGTTGATATAAATGGTGAACAGCAGGGGGGCCAAAATACATCCCTGCCTTACCCCCTTCAGGGATTTAAAGAGGGACGTACACCTGCCCTCGTTAGTAACCCGCACAGCCGCAAACAGCTCTTGATGTAGAGAGGCCATAAATCTTACTAGTGTCTCGTCAATCCCCATCCTCAGCAATGTCATCCATAGCTTAGCCCTATTCACCAGATCGAAGGCCGAGGAGAGGTCCATAAATGCAAGAAATAGGGACCCCTCCTTAGCCACCGTATACTTTGAAATCAGCAAGTGTAGGTTAGAGCATTGTTCAATTGTACCTTTCCTTTCTCTAAACCCATACTGGATCTCAGATAAGCCCCCACAATTCTCAACATTTTCCCTCAACCTAGCTAAAAGGACTCTACCTAGAATCTTCACTGACGAGTCTAGGAGGGATATGGGCCTATAACACCCGGGATCGTCCCGCTGGCCCTTTTTAAAAATGGGGACGATAGTTGAAATATCCCAGGAGGATGGAGTAGGGTTGCTGTTGACAGCGGTAAAGACATTGGCCAATACCTCTGCCCACAACTTCGGAGAGTGTAAAAAGAAATCAGCTGGCACCCCGTCAGGGCCAGGCGCCTTGTGTTTGGTTGTGGCCAGAATAGCTTTCTCCACTTCTGTACTGTGAAAGTGTATTGGTGTGGCGTCTAAAGTGACCAGTGGAAAATCTTGGATTGCCTGATCATTCTCCCCATATACATTTTAAAATGGGACAGCCACTTGTCATCTGAAATGACACAGTCCATAGCCTCATTTACTTGGTCAGAGAAAAGTGGTTGTTTGATTATTTCCCACAATTTTCGGCTATCTTTCAGGACTGCAGAGGATAGGAGATTTTCCCAAGCTTCCCCTCTAATGCTATCTTTTCTTGTTTTAATGGCTGACTTGTAAATTTTCCTTAATCCAACAATCTCCCCCTTTACCCTTGGAACTTTTTTCAAGGCTACCATCAGGGACCTATGAGCATTGGACACGCGGTATCAAACCAGCGCTTCTTTTTCGGTGCTCCTCTCACAGGTTTCGCCAGGAGGTCTTGGGACACCTGACCACATATCAACTCAAAGGCCCCTATAATTTCGCAGCCCAAAGCACAAGGGTTCTGACACACCTCAACCTGATTCTTTATTTTCTGGAAAACCTCCGCATAAAAATTTTCTGGCACCACTTTGGCCCACTTGACTCTTCTACCCTGATCCGAAGTACGCAGAGATTTAGACGTACTCACTTTCCCCGGGTATGGCCCCATGTAGTCTCCCCAGGCTACCTCAAGTTGGATAGGGTTATGGTCGCTCTGGTGAGATGGCAAGGTACGATAAGAGAGCACCTGATTTAAAATTCCTTGCGTGACAAAGATGTAATCAATTATGGTGCCTGGATTTGTGCCAGTAAATGTAGCTATTCTTCTGTCGCCCACTGGTTCATACAGATTAAAATTTGCCAGAAGCTCTTCTAACTCCTCTCCTTCTGAGGTGTGCTCAAAGTGAGGTCCCTCGAGATCTTCGCCCCATTCCTTGTTATTTAAACTGCATGCTAACATGCATGGATGGATGTTAAAATCACCTTGTAAAATATACTCTATGTCAGGCTGTGTATACGGACTATCTGACCTTAGTATAGTATCTAAAATGGCAATGTTACTACCGGTGTAGTCCCTATTCCCTGAATTGTAAAAGTTAATGTATAGAGATCTCCTAACAGGGTTAATCACTCTCTCTACAATAAGAATATTGTTTGAGTCAGTAATAATCTGTTTTAGGGAGCCCTTCAATTCTAAAGAGAATAACATTAACAGGCCTCCCTTTGCTCTACCAGAACGGCTAGAGATAGCTGCCTTGGCGAAACTTGTGTACCCGTCCCACCAAGAATTATCATTTATATCCCAGGTTTCCTGGAAAGCAATAATATTGTGTCTAACGACAAAGCTTGACCACACCTTATCATTACGTTTGGAATTGAGACCTGCTACATTCCAACTTAATATCTTGCAGGTTTCTACCATTCGCTGCGCTGCAGGATCAGCCAAGGGTACTCCTTCTTCTGCTCGTCGAAGGGGGCTTTCACTAGCTGGTGAATTACCCGCTAACTCTGCTGCATTTATCTGCTCATGGGTGGTATCTTTCTCAATAATACTGCCATGCTCCATAATAGAGACATCGACAGTCTCAGCCGGGATATGGTCAGGTACAAGTTCCCTCTCCCGGACGGCTTGCGCTTTGCGCCCTACCAGGCTTATATTCTCATTCGATATTTTATCATTTCCGGGTCCTTTATCCCTTGCTATCTTATTACTTATTAAGAGTGATGCCCTAACTCCATTAGTTGCCATGCTTGGGCCCCCTAAGCGTCAATCGCAATCATTTAAATTTGCCAAGACTCCAAATCTGTTCGCTGTACCAAATCCCCAATCATGGATTGGGGCCCCCAGTCCCCATCCATTAGTTACTGCATTCCACCTAGGTACTGGGGTGTTGGGGCGCATTGGGAAATACTCATCATCCGACCAGGCTCCTACGCCATTTCCACAGCCCCTACGATTGTCAGGCGGTAAACCGGGCCCCCACCTATTCACTGTGTTCCAGTGTGTTCTAGGGGTCCTAGCAGAAGGCGCGTTCTGTTGATCATCTGACCATATACCAAAACTATTTACTGTGCCGATACCATAATCATTATGTATAGGTCTAGGAACCCTTCCCCGTGCATTACTTCTTGTAGACCATCCTGGTCTTGGGATATTCGGCTGAAGTGCATTTTGCTGTTCACTATAAAAGAATATTAAGGTAAGAGGGATTATAGAACCACTCCTTCTTTGGGGGGGGCTATATTTGACAGGACATTTGGGAGCACGGCTGCGTGTGAAAAATTTAAAACTACGCAGTCCCCCTTGAACTTCTTTTGCTTATTCCCTATCCATGTCATCCTCCTCGCCATTACAATTTCCTCTGCCAACTGTTCTTTCCCATAATGTGTCATCTGCATGTTGCTTGTCAACCAGTGTAACGCCTTACTTGTCAGGGATGAGATCGATTCTATCTGTCCAGGGGGTAACGTAGGTACATTAGCTAGTACCAGTACCAGTGGTGATGCTTCCATTATGAATTGCGGATGGTCATCCACAGGGAGTGGCGGAAGTGGTGCAACTGAAGGGGGTGTGGGCACCTCACTCGCCACTACCTGGCTAAATGTGACTAATGGTGTCTGGCCAGGCGGAATGGTCTCTGACAATCCTTCCTCTACTATTGTGTTGCCCCCGTTATTTCCCTCCGTCGTGTCTACTGGATTGATGACACTGGTTACTACTTTCTCCAGTTCTTCTGATAGCTTACATTGCAACCCTCCCATCTTTTTCACTTCTGCAGTTAACTTATCAATTTTCCCAATCAGTGGCTTAATGATAGTTTTTATCTTAAGATCTATCATATCTGCTATCCTGTTAAACAGATCATCATCTATGATTTGTCTAAGGTTATCTTCCTCCTGCACCTTTTTCTTTCCCTTCGGCTTAGGTGGAGAAACCGGCCCTTTCCTTCCTGTCCGTGACCCCCCCCCGTTTGGTCTGAATATTGCTGCAGGTTCTCACTGCCCTAGTCACAGGCACTGGGGATGGAGGTACCTCAACTATAAATTCTTCCTGATGCACGAGGTCAGACCCCAGAATTGACTCCACATCAATCAGCAGATCTACGCTATGATCTTGGTTTTCCATATCAGTGAGGTTGGTGTCTGGAACATTCATACTAAGGTCTTGCGATGGTATAACAGACATTTCCACGCTGGTAGAGGGGCTTACTACATGAAGGACAGGGGATTGGCTCAGGCCTAATGATTGTCTTCGTTCGGTGTTTATTTTATTTACCACTTGGACCATATAATTATCCATGGTATTGAGCGTCTCTATAGCTTCGTGGACATTTTTCTTAGGCATGGTCACAAGCACTAATAAGCTTTGCGTTTCAACACAAGCTAATAATGACCAGATATATTCGCGCTCAATGCAAACAAACAGTTATTAGATAGTAGATGCAAAAGTCTTACTTCAGCCCGATATCGTAAATAGAAGCACGGGCAGAGTAACCGGCCCAGTCCAGTCCCGGCCAGTCTAGGACTGTCTAAGACTGTCCCGCCCTTGTCCCCGGCTTCTACCGGCGCACTGATTACCTTTGAACAGGAGGGGCTTAGCTGATAGGCGGATAGGCGGGGGGGCGGGACCAGCAGGGAGAGCAGCCCAGGTGTGGTGAATAGGGCTCGTAGGGACTCCTGGTATCTGGAGTCCCTGCCTCCAAGCTCGCAGCCCTGCCGGTATCTCCACACTCCCCGAGGTCTTCCCGGTTTCAACAACAGATCTTGGTCAATGCAGGACGCTGCGGGACCCGCGAAGCGGGTCCGGCGAGTCGTTGGTCTTCCCCGCAAGAGAGGAAGGTCAGTGTCAGCGGTGATTCTGGGCGGGCAGCACAGCGCAAACAAATCCACAAAGGCAGGGTCCTGGATACAGTCAATTTCTTTCTTTACAGACTGATTGTCTCACACGGTCTCCTCCAGCGGCAGCGGCGGTGCTCCGCAGGGGGTGAGTGCCACCCCGGCCACCATTGCTGAGAGAGTATGAAGTAGTGTGCGGCTGAACGCCGCAGGGTATAATTAATTAATTTGCGCAGCCTGCAGCAGCAGGTTAGGTTGAGGCAGCACCACACTTGACTGATTCTAGTCACTCCTATTAAGTCAACCCTCTCAGGGGAACGCAAATAATGACAATCAGTGGTGAATATAGGTACGGGTTGGTCTTCAATGGCCTTACAAAATATTGTTTGATGGTTCTTCTTAGAGAATATAGGGCCATATGTATCAAGGCCAAATGGGTTTGCAAATGCCGAAATTCACAGAATTTCGGCATTTGCGAACCCATTTTCGCTAAATAGTATGTATGAAACAATTTGGGTGCAAAATAAGGAATGGCAAAATTTGCCATTCCTGATTTTGTGATTGCATTTAAGGAATCGCAAATTTTGCGATTCCTTAAATGCAATGTATCAAGCAAAAATAAATTCCAAAATGCGCATAAGGATTCGCAAATTACCACCACCTTCTAGTCGGTGGTAAGTTGCGAATTCTTTTCAAAAAGTATTTTTTTTTAAATCCAAAGGTGCCATGTGACGCTCATACATGCCCTTAGGGCATGTATGTGCGCCATATGCCCACACATGTCATTTTCAGGGGTGCAGCAGGGTGTTCTTGAGACACCCCTGCACCCTTGAAAATATCCTCAATTTGGGATTAGCAAATTGCGAATCGCAAATTGAGTATAATTTCACATTCATTCCTATGGGCCTCCTGGCCCATAGAAATGAATGGGAAATTATTCCTTAATTGCGATTAGCAATTTGCTAATCGAAATTAAGGAATTTTAAGGAATCGCTAAAAAATAGCGAATTTCTTCGTACATACCATTTTGCGATTTCTAAATAGCGATTCCTTAAAAATCGCTATTTAGGAATCGCAAAAGGGTATGTTGATACATATGGCCCATAGTCTCAACCTCAGCTCAAGCTTACTGGTATACTCATTTATGTGACCCATAACATCAACCATATTAAATACTGTTAGTAAAAAAACATATATCTGTGAGGTTATTACTGTATTATTAGATGCAAGACATTTTATTTCCCTCTTGTTTCAGGTAAGAGACCAAGCCACTATTTTATGATATTGCCTTTGGCATTACCAAGTATGCAAGAGTGTGGATTCTTACTCCCTTGTAGGCAATACATCATATTTTAAAGATTCAGCTGGAAGATTAGTACCTTGAGTATCTGCTCCCTAACACAAATTATGGCGCAATCTCATCTTCTACAAATATTATGGAAACAAATTACTGGGGATTCCAGTCTTTAGAGGCTAAAAACTCCACATCTGACCCTGGAAGAAACCAGATTTCCTAGTGTGCAAATGAGACTTCACCAGCAAATTATTCTGCACTGCCAAGGGCTTCTGATTAACGTGATTAACATTAAATTCTCATTGGAGCCAATCATGGAGTTTCGTCAGACTTTAAGCACTCTTGTCCAAGCTAGGCAGTAAATTATTAAATATTATTTTAAATATGAGGAAGAAGAAACACGGATAGCTCCAACACACCACCTTATAAAAACCAAAGCAATATATTGAAGTCCATTGAAAAACTCACACAGTTTGTGCAAACAGAAGCAAAGTCTATACAAGTATATGTTCTGCAGTGTAATGACATGGCCGTAAGTACCTAGCACAGGAGTCGAAGAGCGTAAAACCAGTAGCTAGTCAGTATAAATCAATACATTAATGGTGAGTCAGTTTAGGTACGAAATGCTGCCACTGATGGAAGTGGTGAAACTGCCAACCTGGACACAACAGCACTGGTACACAAAGGCGACCCCACTCCTGTCACACAACTCATTGGAATGGTAAGGCCAGGTATTGCGCCACTGCAGTGAATACATGCTAAGAAGACGGGCACCAATCTGGTCAACCTTAGAGTGCAGAACCACCTGCCAGTGACCATGACCGCAAAGCATACTCTATCATCATCCTGGGACCAACGGAAGACATGAAGTAACAAGAGGGGCAACCATCAATGGTACATATGTCCAGCTGTGGCACAGGCTGCAGCAGCCCAACCCATAACTGATCCTTACATTTGTAGCCTGCACACTCTCCTTTTTGACCAGTTAAATCACATAACATTATTTCCATTCTATACAACAGAGACACTCCCAAAATGCCAACAAACCCAAACGCAATCAATATGATTAACTAAATGGTAATCATATTTGTCCCACCCATCATAAAAAAAAAGGTTATGAATCTTAGAATTGATCATAATTGACCTTACTCTCCCTTAGGACAAAGTTCTGCCAAGCGCAGACACAAGGATGATACTAGTGCAAGAGGGAACTATGTTTAATACAAGGTAAAGATGCGATAAAAATGACCCATTTTAAAAAAAATACAAAAATCTGAAAGCATGGATTTTCCAGCTCTAGGCCTATCCAATTTTGTGGCGAGGGCGGGTCTCTGTTTGCTGTTATGTGGTCTTTTCTCTTAGCGCCGGGACACTCTTGGGAGTAGCCGGGCGCTCTATAAATACCAGATAACATAACATATTGCTAGACTTCGAAAGTGCACAACCACCAGAGAATCATGTGAGGGATCTAACCAGACCCCTCTCTGTATGTGTGGTTCATCTCACAATAAGTGCTCTTCAAAGCAGTATCCAATTTCGTTGTCACCATGCAAGAGGTAATGTGGAGGCTAACATCAAATGAATAGCGTCAAGCCTGAGAGACACCTGGCTATATTAATGCTCTTTCTCACCACAGGGAAATTTAAAAGAGATATCCAAGGTGCATCTCCTGATTAGGGGAAATTTAAAAGAGATATTTAAAAGAGATATCCAAGGTGCATCTCCTGATTAGGGGATGTCCCCCAGTGCACAGCGAAGTGCTGGTCGAGTGTGTCACACTCGACCAGAACTTAGTTTCTGAAACCGGTTGACCACAGCAGCAGGTTATCAGCATTCCCGTTAACATCTTACTTGTACATACGGACTACAAATTCCATGGGTCCCCTGATGAAGGGCACCACGTGGTATACAACCTTTACAACAAAACTTTTACAACGAACTACCATTACAACGCAACTTTTACAACGCAAACTATTACAACGCATTGCGCTGGGGGGCGCTCTAGGATAGGGAATAGGTTAATTTACTATCCAATAACCTTCCCTAGTGCCCACGGGGACTGGAGTTGGAATAGTAAATTAAACTATTCACTATCCAACACCCAAAAGCGCTATGCGTTGTAATGGTATGCGATGTAAAAACCGCGTTGTAAAGGTATGCGTGGTAAAAGTATGCGTTGTAACGTCATACATCCGCACCCCGTTGCCTGAAATGCATCGGGAATGAAATATATTGAAGTTGAAATGTGACTGGATTGTCTGAATACAAGATAATTTGAACAATGTTTAAACGTTTTGTATTGATGTGAATAAAACATCACGGTACAACCGATATCATCGGCAAGATCACTTTTATTTCTAAAATACACCCCTAGAGGGGCATACAGCTGTGCACTGGGGGACATCCCCTAATCAGGAGATGCACCTTGGATATTTGATTCACCACACACTTTGAGGATTGGAAAGTGAATCCCCGTTAGCACGCTACATTGAATACAAACTCTGGAATACTTCGGCAGGTCCAGTACTCTACTACCACAGAACAACCCCAGAGCAGCGCTCGCGCACTGACTCAGGACTCAACCTAAAAAGGAGTCTATGGAAAATGCATAGAAATTTAGCATTTTGAGATCCCCCTTTTATCTTGGACCCCGCTTAACGGATCACCCTGAAATTATCCAGAAAGGAGATGAATTGGATTAACTTTTCATTGGAAAGTTTTGTTAAGATTCATCAACGGGGCCGAAGGAGTTAGCAAACCAAAAAACGCTCCGTCTATGGAAAAGCACACCTAACTATAAATACCTTGTGGCGACCACCACAAGGTAATATATCTATATTAGGGATTAGGGTTAGGGTGATTTTAGGGTTTAGGGGTGGGTAAGGGTTTTGGGTGGTAAGGGCGATTTTAGAGTTTAGGGGTATGTTAGAGTATTAGGTAGTATAGATGTTTTTAAGGTTTAGGGGTGGGTAAGGGTATTCGGTGGTAAGGGTGTTTTTAGAGTTTAGGGGTGGGTCACATTTAGGGATGGATAAGGGCATAGGGTGGCAAGAGTGTTGTTAGGGGTGGATTAAGGTATTGGTAGGTAAGGGTGTTTTAGGGTTTAGGGTTGGGTAGGGATATTCAGTGGTAAGGGTGTTTTAAGAGTGGTTAAGGGTATTCAGTAATAAAGGTGTTTTTATAGTTTACGGGTGTGTAAGGGTATTGGGTGGTGAGGGTGTTTTAGGGTTTAGGGGTGGCTAAGGGTATTGGGTGGTAAGGGTGTTTTTAGGGTCTAAGGGTGGGTAAGGGCGATATTTGGGTATAGGGATGGGTGAGTTTAGGGATTAGAGGTTGATAAGGGAATAGGGTGCTAAAGTAAAAACAAAGTGGACGGGTGGAGGGCTTGATTGTCTCCATGCCCACGGGGAGAAAAGCTCAAGAATGTTGACAAAAATCTACCTTTGTTAATGCAGCATGTAAGAATTCCTTTGCTACAGAGAATGGATGGATGGGTGTCAATTTCGCAGAGTTGTGAAATAGTCAAACAATTCAAAATGTAGATAGTTCAAAGGATATGGCAACGGCCATCCACCATATACCAGATGGTATAGAAATTCTACACCATTTAAACACGAAAAGAGAGATATATACTCAGCTTGTTTCACAATAAATTAAAGTCCTTAATAAGTCAACATCGAGAAGGACTTCTTAATCTTCTTTTATTTCAAAAAAACTTCTCCAAGAACAGTCCTAGCCGCCAACACGTGTTTCGTCTCTTAGTGGTGTGAGCCACAGACTTCCTCAGGGCTAGAATTTATAACACACAAAAAAGTCTGTATTACAATTCTATGATCTCAACACTGTTGTATATTACAACAATCAAGCATAATATTCCGCTTTGCAGACCTAATATGAAAATGTGAGAAAAGAGGCAAAAGGCTCAAAAAGACCCGAGTGTGAATAGTACAAGAAAAATATTGATGGTAAGTAACAGATATCAACCATCATTCCAAATAGTGCATCTACAGTGTGAGAGTAAAACAACGCTCAAGAGTACAGTCATCATAGACCGTGTAGTTCTAAAAGCTTAATTGATGATAAGAAAAGTGCGTAGTAAGTGAAGTGGCCACCATAAGTAACCAGGAAAAGGAAAAAGAGAGTTTATAACCAGTAAGTAAAGCGCAAAAGACCCAATCAGTGATAAACAGTTGTGAAGGCTCTTCCGCTCCCAACATTGGCAGCCAATTCAAACTGCATGCGCCAATGTTGAGTATACAGTGAGCCGTTTACGAGAAGGATGCCAACACTAGAGACTCACCTCATACTATAAAGTGTTCCAAATGGCCAGCAAAGTTCAAAATAGGTAGCAGTTATTGTGAATATGTCAAATTCCAAGGGTCTGAGGAACAAGAACCAAGGGCTATTGTTATCCATGTCAGGATATCCCACAAAATTAAGTGAATCCAATCGTAAAAGTTACTCACTTATTGAGGTCCTGTGCCGAAAGACAACCTATATAGCCTCCCCAATTCCTAAATTGTTTCTCATTTATCTGTCTGAGGCCCCTGGAAGCTATAAAATGATTGCGGACTTAGGTACAAATGAACAAGTTACGTGGCATGTGTGGTGCTTTTATGGGCCACACCAGAGCGCGGTGACATTATTTTCTTTACTTGACTCTTTATGTGCCATAAGCACACAGCAACGCCAGAAGGCTGATTTACCAGTGTGCAAAAACAATGAGCCTACAGGGACCTTTTAGGTAAGAAAACAGTTTCGCAGAAATGAAGAGGTTGGGAGGGTCATAAGGAATTTGCGGCTAGATAGGCTCTCTACCAAATAAGGTATTACCGAAGGTAAGAAACTTGTTCACCTGATAGAGATTTATATCCACAGGTTTCTTATCTTAGAATAGATACCAAAGCAAAACCTTCCTACAGGTGGGTCTAAAAACTGGTTCAGAGCAAAAGGTCCTGGGGGACTGAATGGGCAAAGTGCCCATCCCGACGTACCTGATTGTCCAGGCCGTAGTGCTAGGTGAATGAGTACAACAAATCCTGCATTGAAGCTTGACAGATGTCCAGGACAGGAACTTGGTGTGCTAACGCAGTGGTCACAGCCTTTGCTCTGCTGGAATTAAAAAACAAGACCTCCGGGGCTTCTTCTTGGCCAATGCGGAGCAGATCTTAATGCAGAGTACAATCAATTTGGAGGTGGTCTGTTTCTGCATTTTGAACCAAATCAAATGTAGGCTGTACGCCGTAGTCTGACGGTTGGTGATGACTGCCTGGGGCGAGCCCAATTTCAAAGCCATTCGTTGAGGAGAGAATATGGGAACCCCTGACCCCCACAGATGTGCTGCGACCACTGCCATCACTTTTGTGAACAACCAAGGAGCGCTGGTAAGGCCAAAGGGGAGCACAAAGAACTGAAAATGCTTGTGGCCTACCGTGAACCACAGGTCACATCTGTGTGCAAGCAGGATGGGTATATGGAAATGCGTGCCCTGCAAATCAAGCGCTACCATCTGATATCCAGGATCTAGGGCAGACTGAATCCGAGATAACATGAACAATCTGAATTTCTGTTTCTTCAGGAAGTAGTTGAGGGGTTAGATAACTAGAATAGGGTGCAGGCCTCCGTCTTTCTAAAACACCAAAAAGTAGGAGGAATAACAACTACAACCTGCTTCTGATGCCAGAACCCTCTCAATGGCCCCTTTGGCCAAAAGGGCCTGTACTTCCTGACACAACATGGAGAGATGATTCTTTGTCAGCCGATCTGAGGATAAAAGCATGGGTGGTGGGATTTCCAGAAATGCAATGGCATAACCCTGCTGAAAAATTTGGAGCACCTACTTGTCTGAGGTTACAGACTGCAGGCAGGAAAAGTGGTGCTACATACTGCCTCCATCTGGTTGGTCGTGATGTTGTGCAGGCATGTTAAAGAGGTTTGGAGGCTGTGGCTGGCAGGTTGGACAGTGGGCTGGGTAGATCTCGGCTTTGGGTACCATGAAGCTTGTGGGAGCCGGCTTTGCAGCCCGGAAGGACTGGTGAGTCTGTTTTCCATAGTGGCTGGGAGAAAATGGACATAAATGGTAGCCCTTACCACATCCATGGAAAGAGCAGAAGGCAGAAAGAGAAGTGGTGTGGGGCCATGGAAAGTTCCAATGGTCTGTCGTGGCCCTGCAGTCCTTGGAGCACTCAAAAGCCGAATATGCCTAATCGCAGAATAGGTGGGTCCCATTGTAATGCATGTACAAAAGGAATGACTTGACTGACATATATGGTGAAGTCAGTCGATCTCAACCAGGCATGGTAATGGAGCGCTATTGAAGAACTAATCACTCTACCCAGCAAGTCTGTTGTGTCCAGTCCGTAGCGTATCGTGAACTTTGCTGCATCCCTACCATCAGCAATAGCCTGGGTCAGGCTGGCTCATGCATTCTCCAAAACCATATGCAGCACTTGAGTGACTTTGTCCCATACTGTGTGAGTGTACTGGCCCAAGATGCATGCAGTGTTCACGAAACACAGTGAAAGGCTGGTGGAAGAGAAAATCCTCTTATCGAAGGTGTCCAGCCTCTTGGATTCTCTATCCGGTGGCATAATAAGGAACGTGAGGTTAAGATCTGCACAACTAGGTTCTCAGGGATGGGGTGCAGGGTGAGGAAAGCGGGATCGGCAGGAGCAGGGATGGTGGAAGCAAGTGATCATCCTGTGCACAGGGGCGCCTGTGCAAAGCTTAGCGCAGTCCCTGAACAATCCATCAGTGAGGGCTTCACTGAAGGGGAGTAGAGGTTCTGTGGGAGATACCCCGATTTCAAGCACATCTGTCAAGATATTGGTCTTGACTGCCACCAAGGGCAGCGTGAGGTCCAGGTCATCGGTTGCCCTCTGGACCACCATGGCAAAAGAAGCCCATTCCGCCATAGCCACACTTGGAAGAGAGACTAGGGTAGTGACTGGTGCGGTGTACAGACCACTGGCATCAGGCAGTTTCTCAAAACAGTTATCGTTAGCCAAGGGCTCCTCAAGGGTCAGGGTAGCCATATGGATCCTCAGATCCACCCGTAACACGGCCTGTCATAAAATGAAGGCACAGAAGTCGTGGTCTGGTGGGTCCTAGAGTCGATGTTGTTCGACACTGATCCGGCTATGTATCAGGGTTGAGAATAACAATAGGGTCGACGACTGCTGAGGGGCATTTGCGGAGCTGAAAACAGAGCCACTGGACCAACTGGTGCCTAGGACGAACCCTCCGGCAGGAACTCAGACAGGGTACCTTTCGAAACCCCGTGGCCCGAAGGGGCTCCAGACGGGTTGCCTCGACCAAAGATGAGGTGTATAGAACTCCTTTCATTGCCCAGGGGTTGCTTGGCTCTGGGAAATACTGGGAGGCATGGAGCAGACCCAGACTCAGGCACTGGGGTGGAAGTTTGAGAGTGGGGATTAGATTTGAGGCATTATCTGTGTCTCCTCCGATGACTTGGACTGGCGTGCCGAAGTGAAGGAGTGCTTCAACTTCTTGGTCATTTTCTTTTTCTTGTGGGACTTACCCTATGAAGATTTTGATCTTGAGAATGACTGACGGGAATGACTTTGAGAGCAGGCCCGGGACCGTCCATGTGACCGGGGCTTGAGAGGTGCAGTTTCGTTTGGTGCAGAGCATCCAGTAGTTTCAGCTAGCTCTCCCAAACCACATTAGGAGTTTATCGCACAGCAGCTGGGCAGGCATTGTAGTCGTAGTCCAGCTCTAGGAACCACAAGCAAGCCAAGACATTTGCCACTGACAGGCTCCACGGGACTTAAAACCCAAAGATTTTTTAGGGGACATTACTAAGGCGCACTAAGAGCAAGACTTCTCGCCAAAATATTGCCAAAATGTAAATAAAGGGCGTAAATAAATGACTGGGATAGCTCTTCCAGATCTGCGTTGATGGTGTGTAAAGAAAATAACTGATTTCAGTGTGCTAGGGTGGCACCTATATAAGCATTGTGCATGTCACATGCAATGCGAACATTGCAGGTGACACTGACGCGGAGATCAGCGTCCCCTACTGACATTCAGAGGTACTGCTGAAGATTTTATGGATCCAGTATGATGCCTAGAGAATATTGTAAAATATGGAAGAAGGAATAGTTTCTTACCTGCAACTCCAGCTCCCTCATAGAGGTATTTTCATGATAAGTCATAAACACTAAATAAAATTGCACTGAATAGTCCCGCCCACATGCGGCGTCACCAGAGCTATATATCCAATATATCTTCTTAAGTGTGGATGTTCGCCTTTCTTCTGGAAGACCTGCAGAGTCACTTAAGAAAGTAAATATCATGCAGCCTGTAAGAGGAGGTTACAATGGCCAAATTTTTTATTTTGTAAATAAAAAAGTTTGCCAGGAGAGGTGTCTATGCATGTAAATGCAGAATGCTTTTGTTGAACAATTCAAATGTCTTTCACAAACCCTTGTTTAGTAGAGTATAGAAACCAAGAAGCACAAGACAATGTAGCCTCATAGACTGCCATTATAAGAGCTGAAAATAGACGTGGTGCCTTTAAGGCCCCAGAGACCTCCAGTATACCATCATGCTTGGCTAGAGGCAGTTACCTCAGATCTTTTTGAGGCGAAGAATAATGAAATGCATAAGAACCATGAGTATCTCTGTCTACTCCACGAGGAGGAGACAGGGGTGCTTAGGACTTATAATGGAAATACTCCAACGAAAGAACTGGAGTTACAGGTAAGAAACTATTCCTTCTCTCGTAAGGGAATTCCATGTGTAGTCATAAGCACTGAATAGAATAGCAAGCCCATGCCTACTAATAGCAGTGGAGAGGACAGAGAGTGAATTCCAGTATCTCTTTAAGCTAATAGATTTTTGAGGGAGGCCTGCCCTACTTGGTCTTGTCTGCCTTAGTGTCAGAATCAAGGCAGTAATATTTGGTGACAGTGTGAATAGACCTCCATGTAGCTGCCTTGCAAATCACTGTAATGGGATTATTCTGCATTAGAGCGGCAGTGGATGCTTTACTCCTAGTGGAATGTGCTTTAGGTCAGGCATTGAGTGTTTAATTAGCTTTCTGATAACATAACAGGATGCAAGACACAATCGATCTTGAAATGGACTGCTTAGAAGTGGATAGACAAGTGTGGATCATACCATAATTAACAAATAATTGGTCTGATCGGAAGATTTTGCGTGTTTTATCAAGATAATACTTTAACACCCTCTGTAGATCTAAGTGTGTTCTCTCGGCTGGAGTGGATGGGTTCTGAAAGAATGTGGATAAATAAATATTTTGATTAGCATGGGAATCTGAAACTACCTTGGGGAGGAATTCTGGGTGAGTTCTCATAACCATATTGAAAGAATGGAAAACTGTATGGTTTTTGAGAACACAAAGGTTGGAGTTCGCTAACCCTGTGTGCTGACGTGATTGCTACAAGCCAAACTGTTTTCCAAGAGAGGTGTTGGAGAGATGCCTTGTGAATGGGCTCGAATGGGTCCTGCACAAGGTGGGAAAGGATTACTTTAAGCTCCCATGGAGTGGAAGGTCGCCTAATAGGAGGAAACACCTTCTTCAAACCCTCTAGGAAATCTTTGATGACAGGGATTTTGAAAAGAGGTTTGTGAAGGACATTTCCTGTATACAGTAAGAGCTGCCAAGTGAACTTTCATGGAAGAGAATTGGAGGCCAGATTTTGCAAGATGCAATAAGTATGGAAGAATAACATCTTCCCGGCAAGTTGTAGGATCCACACTTTTGGAGGAACACCAGATGCAAAACGTCTTCCACTTTCAGGCATACACTGACTGGATGGACGGTTGCTTGTCCTCTTTCAGGATGTCCATGCAGTCTTGTGGCAGGTTCAAATGTCCATATTGTACCAGCGTCAGAGCCAAGCAGCCAAATTCAAGGAGGAGAGATTGGCGTGTACTATATGGCCTCCGAATTTCATCAGAAGGTCGGGTCTGCATGGGAGTCTGAGATGTGGACGCTGTGACCTGTGAAGCAGATCCATTAACCCCTTGGGCGGGTTCATGATGGCCCCCAGCCGTCATCAGCACACGCCCACCGTGATGCATGACAGCCGGGGGCCGTCATCAGCATGGAAGGGCTTAAACACCGCTGGCATGGCCGCTCTGGCCCTATAAGTATCATCTTGGTATTGGAGTGGGAGAGCCTGATTAGAATCGTGTTGCTCTGGGAAATTGGTGGAAAAGCATAGGGAAATTTGCCAGACCAGTCGATTCATAGGGCATTCCCCATTGTCCCTGGCTGGGAATACCTCGAGGCGAAGTAGTGGCATTTTTTGTTTTGTGCAGTGGCAAACAAATCTATGGTGGGCGTGTCCCAGAGCTCGAAGACATAGTGAATGACATCCTTGTGCAAGACCCATTAGTGGTATTCTTACAGAAGTCTTCTGAGGGCATCCGCCTGCGTTTTGCTCACTTGGAAGTTGAGTCATTGTGATCCATAGTTTTCGGGGGATCAACAAATTCCATATGGACTGAGCTTCCAATGACAATGGCATTGACCTCATCCCTCCACTCTTCTAGTTGAGGTTGTATATTGTGGTGGTATTGTCCGTTTGAACAAACAGTGTCTGTGACTTGAATGAAGGCTGGCAGGCCTTGAGAGCTACATGGACTGCTCGAAGTTCAAGAAGGTTGATGTGATACGACATCTCTTTTGTGGACCACATACCATGGTTCTGAGATAATCCATGTGGGTTCCCCAGCCTTGAAATGATGATGCTTCACTATAATCTGAGAAGGAATCTGTTGATAAAAATACATTCCTTGATGCAGATTGGTTGGGGAGCACCAGCATTTGAGGGAATGGTTCGCATGGCGGGACAAATGGATCCTGTCGTCTCAACTGCCTGTTAGCTGATCCCATTGGTCTTCTAGGCATTCTTGGAGAGGTTGCATATGGAGACGGGCATTTGGAGTGAGAAAGATGCAGAAGGCCATTGAACCGAGGAGAGATGAAACCGTCCTCACCTTGGGATGAGATGTTGTCATTAAAAAGTGACATTTCTGAAGGGTTAATAAGCATCTATCCTCCAAAGGACACATTATTGCTTGAACGGTGTCAATAGAGGCTCCTAGATAATGCAAGGCCTGAACAGGAATTGGTTGTGATTTGTTGCGATAGTTCTGAAGTTCCAAGTGTAATAAGAGGTTGCTTGCCCAGTTGAAATGGAACTGTGCTTCCTGAAAAGTTGATGCCTTTATGAGCCAATCGTCTAGATAGGGATAGACGAAAACCCGGTGTTTCCTGAGATGGGCAGCTATGACTGCGATGACTTGCAAGAAAGTTGAGGCTGCTGACTTGAGGCCAAACAGTAGTATGCAGTATTGGCAATGGTCCTGCCCCACCACAAACCAAAGATACGCATCCTGGAGATTAATGGAGCACAGCCAATCCCCTTGGGGGAGTTGAGGATACATTTGATGTAAGGACAGTATCCTGAACTTTACCCAACTAATCCATTTGTTTGTGTGTTTGAGGTCGAGGATGGGTCTGAATACGTTCTTGTTCTTTTCCTGTACCAAAAAGTATTGGGAAAAAATGCCTGTTCCTCGTTGTTTGTGAGGAACAGCTTCCACTGCATGCTTTTGTAATTAAGATGGTGACTTCCTATCTTAACATTTTCAGATGGTGATAGGATGACTTTGGTGGTACAGTAGGAGGGGTACTTGTAAACTTGGGACAGTATCCACTGCAAACAATCTTCAGTACCCAGGTAAAACAGTTCAGGGTTTTGTGCCTGTGGTAGGCTTTCCGCCTTGAGTTGAGTGCTAATGAACAAGTTACTTACCTTCGGTAACGCTTTTTCTGGTAGATACAATATCTGCCTGTGGATTCCTCACCTTGTGAATATCCCCCTTGCGTCAGCAACGTTCGGAATTTTTTCTTCGTAGCACACCGGCGTGGACGACGTCACAGGAGCACGGCATCGCGTGCGACTCCGTCTGACGTCACCGACTCCTTATTAGGCCCACGTCGGCGTGATGACGTCAGTTCCGCCCTTTTTTCCGTGCCTTCGAGGCACACGGACGGACCAACGACAGCAAATATGCATATATACAATGTACACAGTACATACAAACCATAATAGCACACAATGCATAGCAAAGGTATCAAAACCCAAAATATATACAAACAATAAAACCAGGTATAGCAGAGTGGACAACGGGGAGGCGGGTGGGCATGTGAGGAATCCACAGGCAGATATTGTATCTACCAGAAAAAGCGTTACCGAAGGTAAGTAACTTGTTCTTCTGATAGATACATCTGCCGTGTGGATTCCTCACCTTGTGAATAGAGTCCCACAGCAGTCCCCACTCCCGGAGGAGGGTGTCCACTCCGCTACACCAGGAAATCTTGGAGAACAGAGCGCGCGAAGTGGCCGTCCCTCCTCACCTCGGTATCCAAGCAGTAGTGCTTCGCGAAAGTGTGGAGGGAGGCCCAAGTCGCGGCTCTGCAAATGTCCTCAACAGGTACACCTCTAGACAAAGCAGATGTAGCAGACTTTGCCCTAGTTGAATGTGCTCTAATACCCTCAGGAGGGTCCTTACCCGCAAGGGAGTAGCAGATCTTGATGCACAGGATTATCCACCTGGAAAGTGTGCGCTTGTGCACCGCTCTGCCCTTCCGACAGCCAGCAAAACCAAAAAACAGCTGGTCGTCCACCCGGAAGTCTTTAGTCCTGTCCAGATAGAAAGACACCGCCCTCTTAGGGTCCAGACGGTGCAGTCTCTCTTCCTCCTTAGAAGGGTGAGGGGGAGGATAGAAGGTAGGAAGGGTAATGGACTGTCCAAGATGGAAGGGAGTAACCACCTTAGGCAGAAAAGCAGCCCTGGTCCTGAGAACCATCCTTTCAGCATGAATGGTCAGGAATGGGGGCTTGGAACTAAGAGCCTGAAGCTCACTTACCCTCCTTGCCGAGGTGATTGCAACGAGGAAGATCGTTTTAAAAGAAAGAAGCCTCAATGGACACTTGTGCAAGGGTTCGAAGGGAGAACCCATTAAAAAAGTCAGCACAAGATTCAAATCCCAATGAGGAACAACAAAAGGAGTAGGAGGGAACATATTTGTTAGACCCCTCAAGAACCTTAAAACCACCGGAGATTTAAAAAGAGAGGGCTGATCCGGCAAACAGAGAAATGCCGATAAGGCCGAAAGATACCCCTTGACCGTGGCCACAGCAAAACCTTGCTGCGCCAGAGAAAGAGCAAATTGTAAAATGTCAGATAAATGAGCTTTCAAAGGGTCAACATCCTTCTCCCTGCACCAAGAAACAAATTTAGACCACCTATAGGAATAAATGGACTTAGTGGTGTCACGCCTGGCAGAAAGAATGACATCCACCACATCGTGAGGGAGAGAAAAAGAACTCAAGTTGCCCCGTTCAATCTCCAGGCATGAAGGTGTAATGTCTGGAGGTGGGGGTGTAGAAACCTGCCCCTCCATCTGAGAGAGGAGGTCTGCCCTGTGAGGAAGACGGAGCGGCGGGTGAGAGGAGAGGTGGAGAAGGTCTGTGTACCACACCCTTCTTGGCCAATCCGGGGCAAACAATATGACTTGGGCCCGGTCTTGGCGAATCTTCCTTAGAACCCGAGGAATCAAGGGTATGGGAGGAAACGCGTAAAGGAGTTGATTTCTCCAACTCAACTGAAACGCGTCCCCCAAGGCTCCTTGCAACGGATACTGGAGACTGCAGAATGACGGGCAGTGAGCATTCTCGCGAGCGGCAAACAGGTCCTCCGGGTGAAGCCTCCACTCGTGGTCGGCAGAGAACTGCCGGCTGAGATTGTCCGCACGAACGTTCAGAACCCCGGCCAGATGATTTGCCATCAGACAAATCTGATGGTCCTGAACCCAGGACCAGAGACGCAGCGCCTCCCTGCAGAGACACTGTGACCCCACTCCTCCCTGCTTGTTGATGTACCACATCGCGGTCGTGTTGTCCGTCAGGACTTGAACCGACCGACCGCGAAGGGAAGGGAGGAAGGCCTTGAGCGGCAAACGTATCGCCCGCAATTCCAGAAGGTTGATGTGAAGCAACCTTTCTTCTGGAGACCAAAGGCCCTTGACCTCCAGGTCCCCCAGATGAGCACCCCACCCGAGAGAGGATGCATCCGTTATCACTGTGGCCACTGATGGAGGCAGTTGAAAAGGCTTTCCTTGAGACAGATTGCCTTCCACGCCCCACCAAGACAGATCCGCTGCAGCTTCTCTGGAGATCCTCACTGACTCCCTGAGATCTCCGTTGTGTTGATACCACTGCCTGCGGAGGCACCACTGGAGTGCCCTCATGTGCCAGCGTGCATGACTGACCAACAGAATGCAAGAAGCCATCAGACCGAGCAGACGAAGGACCTTCAGGACTGGAACAACCGCTCCATTGTAGAATAAAGGAATCATCTCCTGTATGTCGTGAATCCTTTGAGGTGGAGGGAATGCACGACATACAGTAGTGTCCAGTACCGCACCTATGAACAGGTTGCGCTGGGAGGGCACCAGGTGAGACTTGGGTACGTTTATCGAAAAACCCAACCTGTGCAACAACTGAGTTGTCTCCTGCAGATGATGGAGCACCTTCTCCGGCGACTCCGCTTTGATCAGCCACTCGTCCAGATAGGGGAACACAGGTATCCCCGATCTCCTGAGATGCGCAGCCACCACTGCCATCAACTTGGTGAAAACTCGAGGCGCAGTAGTAAGCCCAAACGGAAGGACCGCAAATTGGTAGTGCTGCGATCCCACCGTAAAACGGAGATACTTTCTGTGCGACTTCAGAATGGGGATGTGAAAATACGCATCCTGCAAGTCGATCGACACCATCCAGTCTTCTTCCATCAGCGCTTGAAGAACCTGAGCAAGGGTGAGCATTTTGAACTTCTCCTGTTTGAGATAGAGGTTCAAAATCCTGAGAATCAGGATTGGCCGAAGCCTGCCATCCTTCTTGGGTATCAAGAAATACCGGGAGTAGCACCCTTGACCCCTCTCCTGCTCTGAAACCACCTCTATTGCACCCTTTCGGAACAGAGCCAGGACTTCTTCCTGCAGGAGCAGCAGGTGGTCCTCTGAACAATAACCTTGGCAAGGATGGTAATTGGGAGGGAACTCCTGAAAAGGAAGTGCATACCCATTTTCCACGAGATTGAGAACCCAAAGATCTGATGTAACCGATTCCCAATCTCATAGAAAATGAGTAAGCCGACCCCCTACTGGACCCACATGATCCAGAATGGTGGATCTAGGGCTGCTTTGCTGATGCGGGTGGGGGTTGGGTATTATTGGAGGAAGTGGAGGAAGAGGAGACTTGACGCCCACGTCCACGACCCTTCTGTCTACCTCTATAGGACTTATACAGAGGATTCTGCTGTTGCTGCTGTTGTTGTTGGCCTTGTCTGAAGGGACGAAAAGAGGATCTACCAAAGCCTCTAAACTTTCTAGTTGTCGACCCTCTCATCTGGAGACCCAAAGATCTTGCAGTAGCACGGCTATCTTTAAACCTTTCCAAGGCGACATCCGCTTTTTTACCAAAAAGGCCAGTCCCTTCAAAAGGTAAATCCAGCAACGTAGATTGCACATCCGCAGAGAAATCAGAGGATTTTAACCACGCGCCCCTCCTGGTTGCAATAGAAGAGCCCATAATCCTGGCAACAGAATCAACTGTGTCCATGCCACTCTGAATAACCATGCGTGCAGCAGCCTGGGTGTCTGAGACCATCTCATTAAAGTTCTTTCTATCCTCCTCTGGAAGCTTGGATGATAATTGTTTCACAGAATCCATCAATGCATGGACATACCTTCCTAAAAGGCAAGTATCATTAGTGGATTTAAGAGCCATGCTCCCTGAAGAGAAAGTCTTCTTTGCAGACTGATCCAACTTTTTTGATTCTTTGTCCGCTGGTACTTGAGGGAAAGAGCCTGCAGCCCTGTTAGAACATGCCGCCTGCACCACAAGACTTTCTGGAGAGGGGTGCGAAGAGAGGAACGCAGGGTCCTCAGGAGCCACCCTATAGCGTCTTGCAATAGATCTTGAACTGCAGGAGCAGACAACGGTCTCTTCCAAATCTCTTTTATTGGATCCGTTAAGGCATCAGTGAACGGCAGTGTAGGTTCAACAATAGAAGAGGGAGAGTGCAAAACTTCAGTAAGGATGTTGGGCTTGTATTCGACCGTGGGTAGTTTCAAGTTGAGAAGATCTGCAGCCTTCCTAATAACGACGTGATAGGGTGCCATGTCTCTAGAAGGAGCATCAGAAGCTGAAGGTAAACCCCACTCAGGAGAGAGCTCCAGACCACTAGCATCACGTAGATCTTCAAAGTCATCATCATGATCAAGAAGTTCACCCTCTTCTACATCTGAATCTTCATCTCCCCTTTGTTCCAGAAGACGCTGAGCCCTTCGTCTCGACCACTCCAATCGAACCGAAGTCGACGGATCCGGTAACGACTCCGACGGAGCCGGATTCGACGTCGAGCGAGGAGCCGGGGCAGCAGGAGGACGAGACTCACGGACAGGTGTGGAACCTCGATCCAAACTACGAGGTCGATCCGGAGTCGGCGAAGCCGCATGCGGAGTTGAAGACCTCGGCGGAGCCGTACCGAGCCAAGGTGTAAGAGGCGCCGGCATAAAAGGCATAAATGGAGCTGGGGCGTACGATTGAGGAATGCCCAAATTGTACGACAATGGACCCATGGGACCAACAGGTGCTCCAGTGGGGTACATCGCCCTGGAATACACTCCAAACATCGCATTGAGAAAATGCGAGGGGTCCTGACCAGGACCAGGAAAGGGAGGGTACGAACCTACCGGATGCTCTAAAGGAGGTCGTTCCGACACATGTTCACTCTGACCTTCTGGGTCCACAGGAGTCTCCATCGGAGCCGGAGTCTGAGGAATTACCTCTTCTTCCTCCTCATGTTCCGAAGAATGTAAAGATACCGGATCCGGTTCCGGTTCTGGAGTCGGGGAACCTCCGATTGACTGAGCAGGAGAAGGAGAAACGAAGTCCTTATGGTGTTTGCGAGACTTCTTCGAATCAGAAGATTCCTTCTCTGAATGATGTTTTGAGCTGTGCTTCCTCCTCTGGTGCTTTTTCCTCGAGGAGCTCGAAGCGTGACCCGAAGCCGACTTGGATCCAGACCTAGATCTCTCTCTGGACCTCGACCTCGCTCTGGATCTCGACTCCGCTCTGGATCTCGACCCCGCTCTGGATCTCGACCCCGCTCTGGACCTCGACGCCGATCTCGACTTCGATCGAGACCTTTGCTTCGACTTCGAGCGTCTCGACGTCGACCTCGAAGATCTTCCAGCATCTCTTCCCTTTACCTTCGCGAGAAGTAGTTTTGCTTCACGCTCTCGAAGCGCCTTTGGGTTCATCTTAAAACAAGAACGACAGTTCTTAACGTCGTGGTCTGAACCCAGACACCACAAACAATCTTTATGTGGGTCGGTGATAGACATCATGCGGGCACAAGACCCACATTGTTTAAATCCTGTCTTCCTCGACGACATCCTCGATGAAGAAATAAGTCGCAAGGGAGAAACAGTAACAATTAAATAATAGCCAGATACTAAGTATCGTAGAAGATCCCGAAAACCGTTAGCGTCGAAGACGCGGAAAAAAGGGAACTGACGTCATCACGCCGACGTGGGCCTAATAAGGAGTCGGTGACGTCAGACGGAGTCGCGCGCGATGCCGTGCTCCTGTGACGTCGTCCACGCCGGCGTGCTACGAAGAAAAAATTCCGAACGTTGCTGACGCAAGGGGGATATTCACAAGGTGAGGAATCCACACGCAGATGTATCTATCAGAAAAGCTCTTCATCTAGGCGGTCTACTGTGTTGAGTAAAGGGACGATGCTGTTGCTGCTGTTGTTGTGACCCCTGATACCAAAAAGGGGTTCAAACCCTCTGAGAATAGTATCTCCTCTGGTAAAGGTGGAATTTTTTGTGTTGCTCCCTAGGATCCCTAGCCCTCTGCAGGCCGACCGCCTTAAGCGTGTCCATTTCGGTTATCATGCGGACCAATTCCTCATCTGTGTGAATGGCGAATAGAGTAGAACCAGAAAAAGGCAGATTGATGATACACTGCTGTGACTCCGATTTTAAAGATGTGAGACGGAGCCACGCATGCCTACGGAGGGCCACCCCATGGCAGTATTCAAGAGCTGCCAGAAGGGAGGAACCAGCTGCTGCACTAGTCAGCTGGTTAGATACCATCAAACCTTTGTTAACTACCTCCGGAAAATCGTCTTGCTCGTCTCTGGGCAGATCATCGACAAACTTCTGTACCGATTCTCATAATGCCCTATCATAGCTTCCTAAAAGAGCAGTTGCACTGGCTGCTTTCATGGACGTGGCTGCAGCACCACCGAATCCAACTTCGTTCTCTCTTTATCTGGTGGAACTGAGGAGATAGGTGTAGTAGCACAGTGTTTCTTTTCTGCTAAAATTACCACCAAGTCTAGAGCAAGGTCCGACCCCAGAAAAAGGGAATCATGCTCAAGTCTGTACTTTTTCAGTATTCTTGAGTGACCTGACCTAGCTGAAGCGAGAGTCCGGAAGAGTTCCATGGCCAGTTCCTAGAGGCCTGGCACTAGAGGAAGGAGTGGTATGCGTGCTGCGCATTGTTGTAGTGTTTCAAAGATCACTGAAAGGCACAGACATTTGGATGTTCAATTTTGCCGCTCCTCTCACTAAGACTTCATGGAAAGTATTGATGTCATCAATGGGAGGGATTCAAGGTGATGGATTGTCAGTGAAGGTAGGTGCGTAGCGTCCTGTAGAGGTGGAGGGCAAATATATGGATCAATGGAGAGATCGTGATCGTGACTGTGATATGGGTCTGCATGACCTATGGCGATGATCTTACCTATTGGATGACGAATGTCGCGATGTATGGTGGCTGCAAGAGCAATGGTGCATCCTAGAACGTAATCTTAGCCTTGGACGTGGCGAAAGAGGTAGTGGTGCAGATGGAATTGCTGCAGGCTTTCGAAGCAGCAGAGTCAGAGGGGTGGAGGAGCTGGAATCTGTGGAGGAGGCGTTGGAGGAAGTGGCAGAGGAGGTGGTGAAGGAGCAACTGGTAAGACTCCAAGTGAAGGAGAGTACACCCTGGAATAGTCAGACCGTGGTGACGTATAAATGCAACTCCTTTTTCTCTGAAGTGTTGTAAAAGTGAACTTGTTCCTCTACGTCGCCCTCCTATGGCGGTGCGACGGAGATCTGCTTTTGCATCGACTCTTGGCGTCTTCTCAACGACTAATGTCTCTTCGACATCGAACGTCGATGTCCCCTTGACAACGAACCGCTTTTCGACATTGAAAGAATTGTTTCTATCGACGTCGACCAACTTCTCGACGGCAATCTACGGCAGGTGAGTCTTTGATGTTGACCTACCCTGTCTTGACGTTGAGCTTCTCTTCTTTGTAGATGGCGAACCAGCTCCTTACGGTGAATAGGTCAGTGCCAAACCTCACCTCAACGGAAAATGACGCCAATTCCTGTCAGAAAAATACAAGGAAGAGTAGAAAAACGTAGAGTGAAGAAGTTTTATATAAAATTCACAAGTGAATTCTGAAGAGAATTATAAAGGCCAAGTTCAATGCTCCTAGCTATTGTCAGCACGTGCAGGAAAAAAGAACTGAGTTAACTGCCTTTAGCCAACCCTGGTGGGATACTGGAGGTCTCTGGGGCTTTAAAGGCACCATGTCTATTTTCAGCTCTTATAATGGCAGTCTGTGAGGTTACACTGTTGTGTGCTTGTTCATTTCTGTACTCTACTAAAAAAGGGTTTGTAAAAGACATCTGAATTGTTTTACAAAAGCATTAGGCATTTACATGCATAGACGCCTCTCTTGGCAACATTTTATATTTACAAAATGAAGAATTTGGCCACTTTAGCCTCCTCCTACAGGCTGCATAATATATTCTTTCTTAAGTGACTGCGGGCCTTCCTGGGGAGAGGCAAATATCTACTGTTAAGAAGATATATTAGATAAAGAGCTCCAGGGTACCCGCACGTGGGCTGGACAATTCAGTGCTATTCTATTCAGTACTTATGACTATACATGGAAATCCCCAACCAGAGAACAAGTTACTTACCTTTGGTAATGCCTTATCTGGGAGAGACTCTATATAGCAGCAGATTGCTTACCTTAGAATTATGCCCATTCACAATACAATACTCAAATGGATGTGGAGAAGTGCGGCTCAATGGTTAGAGCAGTAGACCCTGATGCAGAGGTCTGACCCGGACCAGGGTTCAATTCCTGCCTCGGCGGGTCTTGGGCTCAATTTCCCCAGACCTGATAATTCTTGCCTCGGTGCCTATTCTAAGCATGGGTCCCACTCTGCAACTCTGGGCCATAGCTTACTTAATCTCCACAACGGCCCCAACAGCGGTAGGATGCCGGGTTCCCCTTGGGGGTGCCCAGGAGTGGGCAAAGGCCAGGGGAAGGGTTCCACAGCGGTATGTGTACAGCGCCTTGAGACCCCTTCGGGGGTGATACATGCGCTATATAAGCACTACATTTACATTTACAAGGATTGATGTCAAAATCAATTTAGAAAGAGTTATATAGCATGCACAGTATAGGGCAAAACCCTCACTCACACTGAGTCATGTTCTTTTAAAACGTAAGGTGTTTTGTAGCATAATAGTGTTGATGTGCACCCTAGGGGCTGGTATCGACATTTGCACAGTTTAAGAGAGTAATGCAGGGGTTCTTTGGATGGACTCTGGCGTTCTTTCAGGGAGATGTTTTTTTAATTCACTGGATGACAGAGGAAGAACATGACGCCATGTTGAGGAAACTTTTGGAGATAATGGAGAGCAGTGAACTTAACATAGGGAAAGATATTTGTTAAATGAAGTTTTTATTTAGGGCATAGTTTGCCAATAAAGGGCAGTAAGCCAAAAACTATGTTTAGTAGTTGCGTTAGAGTGGTAGAACTGTAATGGGAAATAATGATGAGATAAGATCATTTGTAGGATTAGTTCAATAGTACACAAAGGTATACACATTTTTTGCAGAAGACCAATTAAATAAAACTGCTAGAGAAGAATGACTTAGGCTTCATTGGAAGAAAATATGTCAGAACTGATTTAACGATCTTAAATGGTATGTGAGGCTGGTAATTTTATATGAAACAGTTTTTACGTATTGGAGCAGTATTGCGACGGTGCAAGAGGGAAGATGGGTAAAACAGCTTATCAAAGGTACGGATTGATGTGTAGAGGAACTACTAAAATATTGAGAGAGAATCTATGGCATGTTGGAGGGGCTTACATTGTTTTAGACTAGTTCTGATTCTGCAAGTTTGTCTAGATTATTAGATAAGACAGAAAGAGTTACATATTTTACATTGCCTGGAGGACATATTGGTAACTACAGTTTGTTGCATACCAAATATCATGCCTGCCAGTGGCTAGTGATGCAAGGAGTGTAGTTGGGACTGTTGAGGCAGATGTTTTGGTTTCTGCTGGATGGCTATGGTCAGTGTAAGGAGTTGTTGTTGGCATGTTAAGTAGTGAGCAACTAGTGCCACTGATGGAGCTAGGTGGATTGATGAAAAGAGTGTAGCTTTAGTTTATGAAAGACATTTAGAAAAGAATTTAACAAATAGAGTGAGGTAGGAATTTTGCTTGCCAGGGCCAACACTACTTTTTCTTTTTTTTTAAACAAAATCTGGTCTACACAGGAACCACTACAGGTGGCAGGACACATTTGGGAGAAATTGCAACAGTTATAATGTAACCTTTTACTACATTGTGCATTATGTCTTAGCTAGACAGTCTGAATGATGATATTTTGACTCGAGCTGCAAATAAAAAATGGTTAAGAGAATTCAAAAACTTGGGATTTTATAGCCATCTGAGTGATGGGAATACCCAGGCTTCGAAAGTTTGCATTTCAATGGTGCTACGTTGATTACTAATCAAAACTGGCTGATCTGTGCCAGCTGGATGTATGACATTACAACGCATGCTTTTACATCGCATGCTTTTACAACGCGGTTTTTACAACGCATACCATTACAACGCATAGTGCTTTTAGGCGCTGGATAGTGAATTGTTTAATTTACTATTCCAACTCCAGTCCCCGTGGATAATAGGGAAGGTGTTGGATAGTACATTAAACCTATTCCCTATCCTAGAGCGCCCCCCAGCGCAATGCGTTGTAATGGTTTGCGTTGTAAAAGTTGCGTTGTAAAGGCACTGCGTGGTAAAAGTTGCGTTGCAAAGGTTGTTTACCGTGCCAGCTAGATACAGTGCTGGGTGGACTAAAGATAAGCAGAGGATTGAGACGTCAGAGTTGTGAGCAAAATAGTAGGTATTGCTCCCGCAACACCATCCAAACTGCTTCACTTTGAATTAGGTATAGGAAGGACAGAAGACCTAAATAGGGTCTAGTTGTGACAACATGCTCATTTACCATAGGAGTTCCCAGTAAACACTTGCCAATTTTCACTGACCTGAGACCACTGCAAGTACCATCGAAACATCTTCTCCATAACAAAGAAAAACATTTGTGTGAAAGTTCAGACACAAAAATTAGCATAGAGTGCTAAGCAAACCAAATTCTGCGACAGGTAGGACTTACAAAGTAGTCAAGAGAATAAGGAACTGATGCACAAAGCGCTTTAAGGCTTTGGTCAAATTTGTATCTTTGCGACTGCAAAATGACTTTTTTAAATGTACAAAACCTAAACCGTGTTAACTTACTGAATCGAAAAGTGGATGCTAGAATAAATATAGAACCGGGATTTGGAAGGGGCATTTGAAAGGCGTCCCTTCCAAATATCGATTCTTTAGCCTAAGAATGATTGTTTTGCAACTAAAATTCGGTTGCAAAACATTAATATTATACCATCAAATCCAAGTTAGAGGTAACCATTCGCAAATGGGGAGGGGGCCCAAAGTCACCAAAAACATTTTTAGGGCCACTCCTCATTTTTAAACGCCACACGTTTTCTTTTTAGGAGAATGGGCTACACTTTAAAAACAAATTCTTTATTTAAAAGCAATCACACGTATTATTGATTTGCTGACCCCGCTGGCCACCATGCCTGTGACTCTAAACCAATCATAATCGGTCTCAATAATGAGATAGGTCGAACCGCAACCCCCTGCAAATCAGTATTTTGTGAACCAACCTATTAATACATAGGTTGCTTCACAAAATACCAAAGCATTTAGTAAAAGTTGGTGAGCATCATGCATCATGCACCCACTTCTACTGAATCCAACCTAATAAATCACAAATTGCAAATGGTTCTTCAGTGCAATTTATGATTTTGATTTCTTTTTAGGAATATTTGTACATCAGGCTCCAGATATCTCTTTTACAAATTATCAAGCGCAAAAATCATTTGGTCTAAACTGCATGGTAACAGCCCAGTGCAGTCCAAAAGCTACAACAAATGAATAAAGAAGATTGTCAATGGTGTGATACATTGAGCAACAAAAACATTTTTACCTACTATTCTTTAGGGCCTTAATAATCGCAAAAGTATGTTCTGTCAATCTTATATCTAGGATACATACATTATTAAGAAGTGGACAGTTGTTTCTTACTGATATAATATCCCAGAGCTTTATGACCACTATCACAATTTTTACTTGGAGCCCTAATGATGTGAATTTTGTAAATTCCTCATTTTGCCTAACTAGCTGCCGAGAGAAGTGAGCGTGTTAATTTATAGTGATGAGTGAGAGTTCGGTTTAAGATTTGTCTTTTTCCATTTTTCTATTTTCATACCGTTTCTAATGATTGATGGATTTGTAGAGGAATTTCAAAAATAACTTGAATTGATATTGATTAGGTCTGTTTCAAGTAAATATCTCTCAATTCACTATCTCTTCATCCACCACCACTCAGTCTCTGTTCAGCAAGTTGTTTATGGTACCCCTTTGAGACATCTCACCTGCTCCTTGCACCAAGCTACTGAGAGTCACAGTTCCACATGTCCTTGAAACCACATAGAGGGACTAGAGGAGAAGATGTACGTGTGTATTTAGAAGTCGGTCCTTACCTGGGGGCGTCAAAGCTGTCATAGGAGCCCACCGTGTAGTGCCTAAACAGGCGCTTGGCTTTATCACTTCGGCTCTCCACTAGGAAAAGGAGGACAGAAAAGCTCAGTTGTGTGTCCATAGATGTTATTAAATTAGAGGCAGAACTAAGATCTTTTTCACTAAAACAATGAAAGAGTTTTGCATAAGTTGCAATATCTAAACTACCTACACTTAAGTCATTGCTTCACACATTAAGGTACAGCAACAAACAAAAGGATGCTAGCTTTTCTATAATCTCTCACCTTGAAGTTCCTCCTCCTGATGTAATGGGAAGTGACTAATCTTCCCAGTCACCATTTTGAAAACAACCCCATATGTCAATCAACATAATTCCAATAAAAAATGACAGCATTTCACTACTAACGTAAAAAAGCATTGACAAAAGCCAATTGTGTGGTCTGTTGTACAATAAAAATATTTTACCAAGCTTCACTAACATACACAACATGGTTAAAACATATGCATCACAGGTGGTGCAATGCATACATTTCTCACAAAAACACAAAAAAAACACCCACTATAATATGCAGAAAAGCTAAAGCATCATCACAAAATGGCAAGCCAGCGGGGAGAGCAAATTTGATATTGCTGTGTAGATGAAGGCATGATAAAACAAGAAGAAAAGGAAAACATGGCTACAACTTACAAACTGGTAACATTTTGTACTGAATAAGAGATTTAGGGCCAGATGTAGGTAAATATCATTTACCGATTCTAAAATACCGGATTTTACCAATTCGGTATTTTAGAATCGGTTAATGATATGTAGCTAATGATTCGGTAAATTTTACCGAATCGGTAAAAATTGGTAATAGGGGCAGACTTACAAGGGTGGCAGGGTGTCACATTGACACCCTGTTGCACCCCTGTATAGTGCATGGGTGCACATGTGGCACACATACATGTATGTCTGCCACATGGCACAGTTGAAAAAAGCACAAAATTGCTTTTTTTAAGGTTTTCGATATTTACCACCAATTATTAGTTGGTGGTAAATACCGAATCCTTAATACACATGAGCACTCTTAGATGTGCTTGCTACATATCATCTATCGATTCGGTAAATACAGATCGGTATTTTTTGGGCTCCTACATTACAAATTTCCAATACCGGTCGGTAACGGCCGAGATTCGGTGATTTTGGCCGTTACCGACTGGTATTAGACAACCTACATCTGGCCGTTAGTCTGAGGGGGTCATATTGAATATTGTGTCTACTTCTCAATATCTCACCTGAAGTGTTGTTACTAAGGCCATATCTGACATGCTGTGCCCTGGTATAAAGACCACATCTAGAACAATATATCAGGAGGACTTCTCTGAGGAATACTGTGAAGTGCTTGAAGTTCAGGAGGCGGAGCTTGCCTAGCTCGAAGATGGCCAGTTCTTGAGCGAGCTCCTTCGGCTGCCAACACAATCCTTCACTATCCTGCGTCATATTTCTATCTCTGCATTCCTGGACTACGGGCCCGGTGCTACTAAGAAGTGCCGCCAGGATCAGGGGTTAAAAGCTGTAGTCTGATATCTGGAGGCAGTGTAATATCGATAACTGGGCCGGTGGGAGGGAGACTGTGCCAGCTGCCGTAGTAGGAGCCCGTCGGAACTTGAGAGACAGTGGCTGCTGCGGAGGCTGACAGACGTACCCGGACCATCGTCTACGACAGAGCATAGTTGCTCCGATGAGCAGAACTTACGACGATCCAGTGGAGAGCCGGGAGAGCCGAACTGTAAGCCCATGAGCCTGCTGCAGTGAGCTGGTGAGTGGGGGCGCGGCCTGCCGCAGAGCACGGCGCTGGGCCGAGCCGAGGGCCTTGAGGAGGGTGGCCTTCATAAGGAGAGACTGTACGACCGGGGAGGTGACGGCTCCTCCCTCAAGCTAATCCGCCCACAACCTAGGACCGCTAAGACTGCCATGACACATGCACACTGAGTGCTCCCGAGTAAGTACATCGGAAGCCTGACTGAAGCCAACAGGCACTGCCTGCCAGCCTGTGCTGCACACACCAGAGCAACCCAAATAGCACCCATACGGCGGGAATCTGGATTATTGCCTGCAATGTCGTGCGAAATAATGACCAATGTACATGTAAAACATTTATAGACTTCTGGGACACACTAAATAACTATGTGACTGCAGTGGACCTGTCGCTCGATCTGCAGGACCATAGGTGATCTGGCACTGGTGCTGCGACTGCATAACTAAGAACGGGCGGGGGAGCACCCAGGACAACAGTGATTTC
This sequence comes from Lissotriton helveticus, assembly GCF_964261635.1. NCBI lineage: Eukaryota > Metazoa > Chordata > Amphibia > Caudata > Salamandridae > Lissotriton > Lissotriton helveticus. The sequence continues at coordinate 1,619,868,520 of NC_136068.1, read as the reverse complement.
ACCCCCATAAGTCTGCTTTACCCTACTACCTGAAGACTCCATTGAGCTGTAGAGGAGGCGCCAGTGACTGAGTCATTAGTCGCAGCGCAGCAGCTGGAAAATAAACTTCTTTCTGTATCTCATCCCCCCAGTGCCAATGCAATAATGACATGGGGAAAGTAGATAAGATACAGTCGAAGATACAATTTGGGCAACGCAAGCCACAGGTACAGCGCAGCGAGGACACCATGAGATGCTGGGTGCAGAAGCACCATTCAAGGAATCCGAGATCAGAGGGGGCTTGCGCCAAATCTTCACTGCGATGCAGGTCACACTAACGGCCATCAATGGAAAACTAGCCGTGCTAACATATCGTGTAGGTAGGCTAATGATATTTGTTACCCATGCCAATTGCCTCCCTTCTTTGAGAAGGATCAGGACCCTCATTAGAGTCTCAATACTGTAAAAGAGTAGCATGTAAGGACCATCAAACAGACACTATGCAACTGGCGCACCGAAGATGACTGATGAGCGACCCCCTTGCATATATCACACTGCGGGGGTATCAAGCGGGCCGCTTTTTTTTCCTCCCATGTGTGCACCACACCTTTCTTTTAAAGTTATGGGGGGGGGAGGATATTGTAGGGAAAATGATCCAATTACCTAGGACTCCATGTGCCGCTGCGCAGGCCTTTCTTCCAATACCAGAACAATCTAACTCATGAGCAACTAAGGGACTCATTAGTAGATCATAATCCGGGTTAGGAGACAGTGTTGTAGAGACACAAATCCAGAGCCCATTCAAAATCGCAACCCAGGCAATGGAAGACAGGCTGCACACAGGTAAAATACGAGAACCGGAAAGATAATCCATATGCTACACTTAAGGTAGCCAGCTGGAGCACTCCGTAGTAATCAAGCAGCCGGTTACGAAACTGAAGCAGCCGGGGCAGATTGTTGTGGGGCACAGATTGTGCACCCATTTTTCAGTAAGCAAACCAACAGCAGTATACCGGCAGCCAAAGCAAGAACCAATGGTAAACCGCCGAAGACGCTGGAAAAAATAGAATGAAAAAATGCCGGTATCACACCAAATATAGTTTGGAATGAAGTCCCAAGGCCAGAACTTACAATCTTAAAAAAGTGCGCCAAGCCTGTGGTAGATGAGGTATTAAAGATAGTGTGAATCAGGGCCCCAAAATGCAGGGGGAGATCAGTATTCAAAAGGGCTTGCACCTCGGTGCGAGTGTTAGCCACGTGAAGGACAAATGTTTCGCAGGAAGATGTAAGGGCAACTTCTTTTTGAGACAAAAGAGCCCTTATTCGACTTATCTTATTGAACTCTGCTTTCAAGGTCGAAATGGAAGGCTAGATAGATACATCGAGCTTCCCATGTGGAGGAGGAGACAGCACATTTTTGCAGCAAACTACACGTTGGGAAACAGTCACAATGCACGGTGAAAGCGTGAAAGTCGGAGTTATGGCCGGGACAGGATTTCCTTTTAAAATGCATGCTAAATTCGGGGCGTGGAAATTACAAGAGCCAAGCAATTGGATGTTCCTGCAGACTAATGAGTGATCAGTTGTGAAAGTGCAATCTTCACCTTTCACATTAACGTCTTTACCCTACCTCAGGCACCTATAGGTAAATGGCAGAGACCAAGCTTCATGGAGATAAGCGCTGCCTAAAGGTTCAAATCTGACTATGGCATAATACTTCATACATAAATCGGATTTGAAAAGGGGAAAAAGCAACATTATTAACCCATGAATTAGCCACACAGCAGAATTAAATTCGTCAACAGAAAAAGGCAATGATTCTAACTTTTCAACATGAAAAAGTGAATATGCAGCATCTTTCATAGACATGAATTTTTGTGTCATAGTCAAATTAAACGGTAAAAATAAAAAAGAAGTCTTCATGAAGTCCCAAGGCACTTTACCAGCCTTCAGAGTGTGTAATGTCCAAGCAAATTGCATAATGGAGTGCAATTGATTCTGACCATGGTACAAAACAGACACCTCATCCTGTACAATATCAACCACAGATGACACAATATTATCCAATGTATAAATTCGGGAGGAAAGGGTGTTAATACTGTTATCAACCACTGCAAGCACTGGCCTGATCTAGTTCACGCAACCTAGAAGCTGCTTCAATCTGAGACAGTTTTCAAACTTCATTGTAAACAGCATATACCCATATTTTTGATCTGCCTCCCACAGGGCCTTTAACAAAGTCATTCGGATCAACATCTTCATTTAATTTGGACAGATGCACTTTAACTGAAGCTAAGGTGGAATGTGTGAGCCAGTTCTGACATAATTTGCCTACTGAATAGGTAGTAACAGAATGATCACTTTGAAAACAGGGATCCACCCCCACCTGCATATAGCCAAGGGACAGACCCAGAAAACAATGTTTTCACAAATCAGAACTTTTTTGCCATAATAACCAACCTTGGGAATCAAAACTGGAAATATTAAAAGACAAATTCAGAAACAGGGACTGTAATTCACTAAGGGACAAATCATTGTGATTGATCCATGAAGGGTATTCTAAATAAGGAAGAGAGGGAGCATTTAATTTTTTAGACGTAGCCAATCCAAAGCAGGCTGTTTGTGAAATTGTCGAATTTAAAAACAACATATGGTCCGGGATGAGACATGCGCGATGTAAAGCCTCAGTGCCTTGTACCTGCCAGTCTTTAGAACTCCAAACAGATTTTAGATCAACAGTATCTTTCCACAGTTCATAGCCATCAACTGTTACTTGGTCAAGAAAGGACTTAGAATATAGCAATTTAGTGTGGGTAAGTTTAACTTTGGAAGAGGACTTGCCAGTCATCTTAAAATAAAATGCGTCAGGATTAGATTGATTAAAATCAGTAAAATATCCAAACTTTTTCAAAAGAGTTTTCGAGCTGCCCTCAATGGGAGGAGCACTGTGTATAATTAACCACATTCCTAAATGTGTTAGCTTTGTGCAGAAAATGATTGCCATAGTGTTGGTAACAAAATAAATCAGCATAATTGGCTGAATCCAAATACAAATCTTCAGCATCAAAAGTAGCATCATATTTCAAATCAGAAAACAGAGCCTTTATCACCTGGACATCCCAATCATCCAAGTTTATATTTTGTTTGACCACATCCCCAAATGTGACACGTAGTACATTTGGAACATTAATAACCTCTGTGGGGCTGTGAATTTGAAATCTAACAGCATCCCATACAATCCCATCTAAAACAGGCCAAGCTGTAATGTCAACAAAAGTCTGGTCCCTCTTCATGATGTGAGATGAGGAGTGGGGTGTCAAAATTCCATCAATTAACCAAATTGAAGTTCTTTCTTTAACATAGTGTCCATAGTGGATCACTGACATAACCTCGACAGACCGAATATCGACTGGACAAAATATCGATGACTAATTATCGACAACAAAATTATCGATTTACTATACTTACACAACAAACATCAAAAATATCGACTACACAATATCGACTACTAAAAACAACGACTACAACAATATCGACTCACAACATTATCGATTTCTAAAACACCGATTATTAAATATTTATATAACAACAGTCAAAATATCGATTACACAAACATAGATAGCAAAATTATCGATTGTAAAAAAATCGACATTAATAGATCCTAAAATAAATGACTTTATTATTTAATAATTAAGTCATACTGATCATAAAAAACCAGATTTAGTTAATATAAATAGATGACATATATTATTTATTTTCATAACATTTACAATACACAATAAATACTAACATACATTTTATAATACATAAACAATGTTTCGACCTTCTACACATTTTTTACAACTAATTATATATATTCCTCCACTTTACAAATATCAAAATAACATTACCTAGAACATTACCTATACAAAATAAATCCTTACACATTCAATAAACGTTAATTGGCGTCACCCATATAAGGAAAACAATTAGCATAACAGAAAAAAAAATTCAAATCAACAAATAAAAACAGACTATCCATTTAAACAACCAATCCTATTTCTGAAACAATTAACCTAATACTATATAAATGAAATAATAAGTAACTAAAAACGCAGTATGCATCTCCTAAGTAAAGGAAGACGAAACTCTGCTGGATTTCTGGAAGAAAACTGATGGACTTCAACAGAAAGAGACCTACACATATCTAAAGTAAGTACTACTACATTATTAGTCAGCGAAAATGTAACTCTCAAAGCTCACACCTATATTTTAAAGCAAAATACATCAAATATATCTTTTTTTTTTAGCACTCATCCTACAGATGAAAAAAAAAAACAGAAGACCTACACAACACCTGGACATCAAAAGTTACATATAAAAAAGTAAGTATATATTAGAAATGTAAAATCGAGAATTAATAGATAGGTAACTAAATCTAAACTAGCAAAAAACGTCGAACAAATTATCATAAATAGTAATAAAATATATCTACACATTTTCTCAACTTCCACAGGTACAAAAAGATATACACAGAAAATAACAGTTTGAAGAACATCAACAGCTGAAAATAACGACTTGAAAGCATCAAAACATTTACAGGTAAAATACAAATGTGTGAAACTGTATAATGTGATTAGAACATTTTTTTTCCTTCAAAAATATTTACATTCTCTTTTAATTACCTCCTAGCACTACAATACTATCATGACTGAAGGAGCTAAATTCATTTATTCACAAAAAGGGAAAATGCTTCTTTGTTACATGGGATATGTCTACACTCAAGAGAAACAAAAAGATTTGAAAGTGTTTTGGAAGTGTACGAAATATTATGCCAACAAATGTTATGGTAGAGCTATAACTCAGGAAACTACTGTTACTTATACTAAAGAACATAATCACCCACCCAATGTAACAGAAATAGAGATTAGACAAATGCTAGATTCCCTTAAAGAAGCTAGTACTAGCACTGATCAACCAACAACTGCTATTCTGAAACACCATTTAAGTGTACTTCCCCAACATGCTTCTAGCCAATTACCATCTATAGAATCCCTTAAAAGAACAGTAGCTAGACAAAAAAGAGCAACATGCACTACTCCTCCCACACCAAAAACTTTAGAAGAAGTCCAAATTCCACCTGAACTCTCTGTAACTCACAATAAAGAAAATTTTATACTCTATGACAACAAATCTAAAGATAAAAGAATTATACTGTTTGCCACAGCAAACAACATGACAAAACTTACCCAATGCCAAACTTGGATGATGGACGGTACTTTTTCTGTATGCCCCAAACCTTTTTATCAATTATACACCATCCATGGTCATTTCCAAAATGCAAATATTCCATTCCTTTATGCCCTTCTACCAAACAAACAGCAAACTACCTATCAAGAAATACTAACTGAAGTCAAGCAACATACTAACAACTATTTTCCACAAAAAATTATCATTGACTTTGAAAAAGCTATGATAAACAGCATCCTTAAAACATACCCACACACAGCAATACAAGGTTGCTATTACCACTTTAATCAATGTATCTGGCGACATCTACAAAAATCAACCTTGAGTATCCAATACGCCACTGATAGCACATTTGCTTATCAAATCAAAAAACTCATCGCCCTAGCCTATGTTCCACTAACAGATGTAACTGAGCACTATAACTTATTAATAGACAGCCCCTACTATAAAAGAAACGAAGATAAACTAAGCCCTATGCTTGACTACTTCGAAGACACATGGGTAGGAAGGCTACACAGATCAGGCCACAGAAGACAACCCAAATACCAAATAGCTTGGTGGAATGTCTACCTTAGCACACTAAATAAGGAAGCAAAAACAAACAATGCAGTTGAAGGATGGCACAATGCCTTCCAAGCAACTACAGGCCGAGGAACGCCTACCCTTCACAAATTAATACAATCCTTACAAAAAGAACAAAGTTACCAGGAGCTCCGAATGGAGCAATCAGTAACTTTGATTGGACCTAAACTCACCAAAGAAACTAAAAAAATGTATAACACACTCCAAAGTCAAGTTACCCTCTATCCAACTAGCAAAGGACTAGAATATCTATCAATGATTGCCAAAACTATTCTTTAAAACATTACATAACTATACACGTAAAACTAAACATATTTTTCCTAAAATTCTTCATTATAATATGTAACAAATTGCAATTAAATTATCAAATACATAATATTAACATATATAAAATGTATTTAGATAATGTATTTACAAAATGTTACATACAACGTAAGTAAAGCAAAATTAAAAACAGTTTTCCCACCCATTAAAAATCCAGAAAATACTTATATTTCTGATGCAGCTTCAAACGTAATCCAATTCCAAGCAATCCATAGGACACCATTCCAAAAACCCATACAATCCATGAAAGCCCCAAAAAAATGCAAAAATACAAGCAAATGCATAGCGACTCCTTTCCACTTCAGTAGACACCAGATACCATAGAAACCCCAAAAATCCGTAATGGCGAAAAATAAACGCTCCAAGAAAATGTAAAAACCCAAAAAATAGTGTGCAAAAATAAGAGTATATAATACTCGTTACACAGCTGTGATCAAAAAAGAAGGGAGTCCTCCAAAACAGCGAAACGCGACGATAACCTAGAAAAAATAAATAACATACCCACCCACATAAAAACACCCATACATATATAAAAACACATATTTATACATCAAACATATTATCTTAGTAACATTTAAACATATTACCTCACCTCACACACCTACAACAAAACGCGGTAAAAATCCAATATCGTACACTCTACCTAACACCGAACACACAATCTTCTCTAATTAACTCTACCTACATAAACATAAACACAGCACACATACACTAGCAATAAGTTCAGAAACTTATAAAACACAATTAAAACAAACTTACCCTCTCTAACGCGAAGCAGCACCCAACCGCGATCTGTTGAAGCACCAAATACGCCTAAGTAACATTACGCGGTTAAAAAGTAGTCCCTGTATACAGCTAAATGCTATTTAATTTCTATATTCCAACACTTTAAAAAATACACAGAGTATTATATTAAGTGTAAATATTTTTTTAAAGTGTATAAAATTATTTCATAAATATTCATAAGTTTGAAATAATTATTCAACTGTTATGTTATAGTTAAAAAATTAATTTTTGATTTATAAATACATTTAGTAAATAATGTTAATGTAAAAATAAATTGCATATATAAGTTTGTTACAAGAAATGTTTTTTTTAAATTTGCAAATATTATGTAAAACATTATGTATGTATATAATAAATGTTTTTGGTGTTTATGTATTTAAAAATGAATATTATAAATATGTTCAATATTCATAATAATTATTTCCAAAAATATAACATGACTTGGTAATAAACAAAAATGTTACAATTACAAAAAAATGTACATAATTTGCAATCACAATAAATTCAATGTGTATCTGAATAAATATTTTGTTATTAAATAAAAAGTACATATTACCAATTTGTTTCAGAAACTATTTAAATGTTAATATATGTAAAAGATACAAAAATTATGTTAATATAATTTATGTGTTAAAAACATATACATGTACTTCATATTTTTGTTATGTTAATAAAAACATTGAATGAAATTTTTTGATTATAAATAAAAAATGATTCTCTACTTACAAATAAATTTGTATATGTGAATAAACAATTTTTCATTTATGGCATTTAACCCTGTCTATGTTTCCTTCTTTATTATTGTATATAAATATTATTTGCATATTAAATAATCTATTAAAAAATACCTTATACATTTAAATATGTTTAAAAATGTATTAATATTTAAAGTCCTACAATACCAATAATTGTTTTAATGTATATTAATTCAAATATTTTATATAAAATATATGAAAAAGTAACTAATTTAATAGACATTTAAATTGACCATATTTTTACCCTGTATCCCTCTAACCTAAAACCCTAAACTGACCCAAAGCCCTAAAAACACCCCTTTACCCACAAACTAAAAACTGACCCAGAACCCACAAAATACCCCTTTACCCACTAACTGAAAACTGACCCTGACCCCTAACAATAACCCTTTACCCACTAACTGAAAACTGACCCTGACCCCTAAAAATACCCCTTTACCCACTAACTGAAAACTGACCCTGACCCCTAAAAATACCCCTTTACCCAAAAACTGAAAACTGACCCTGACCTCTAAAAATACCCCTTTTCCCACAAACTGAAAACTAACCCTGCAACCAAAAAAATACCCTTTACCCAAATACTGAAAACTGACCCTTAACCCTAAAAATAGCCCTTTACCCACTAACTGAAAACTGACCCTGACCCCTAAAAATACCCCTTTACCCACTAACTGAAAACTGACCCTGACCCCTACAAATACCCCTTACCCACTAACTAAAAACTGACCCTGACCTCTAAAAATACCCCTTTACCCACAAACTGAAAACTAACCCTGCAACCAAAGAAAGACCCTTTACCCAAATACTGAAAACTGACCCTTAACCCTAAAAATAACCCTTTACCCACTAACTGAAAACTGACCCTAACCCCTAAAAATACCCCTTTACCCACTAACTGAAAACTGACACTGACCCCTACTAATACCCCTTTACCCACTAACTGAAAACTGACCCTAACCCCTAAAAATACCCCTTTACCCAAAAACTGAAAACTGACCCTGACCTCTAAAAATACCCCTTTACCCACAAACTGAAAACTGACCCAGCAACCAAAAAAATACCCTTTACCCAAATACTGAAAACTGACCCTTAACCCTAAAAATACCCCTTTACCCACTAACTGAAAACTGACCCTGACCCCTAAAAATACCCCTTTACCCACTAACTGAAAACTGACCCTGACCCCTACAAATACCCCTTTACCCACTAACTGAAAACTGACCCTCACCCCTACAAATACCCCTTTACCCAAAAACTGAAAACTGACCCTGACCCCTAAAAACACCTTTATCCACAAACTGAAAACTGACTCTGAAAGAAAAAAATTACCCTTTACCCAAATACTGAAAACTGACCCTGAACCCTACAAATACCCCTTTACCCACTAACTGAAAACTGACCCTGACCCCTAAAAATACCCCTTTACAACTGACTCTGCACACAACATATACCCCTTAATAACCAAACAGAAAAGTAACCCAGAAGACTAAACCAACCTCTTTCCCCAAATACAAAATAATATATATATGAGAATATCTATAATTATATATATATATGTTATATATATCTTTATATATCTAATTATAAATATATTATATATATGTAATTAAATGTAATTAGACAATTATATTTCATATATATATATTTTATATTTAATTATTATAATATTAGTTATATCTATTTATATCTATATAATTAACATATTTTAAGTCTTTAACAATTATTTCATTATGAATACCAATTAATTAATTAACATATGTCATTACTTATAATTAATTAACTTCCCACCCTATACCCCTATTAACACACAACCCACTACATAACATAAAAATGTGATATGTAACATAATTTACTATAATAGCATTAATGTTAATAAATTTACAATTACATAAAATATAATTTACATATTTAATTTATTTTACAAATATTTAATTATTCATAACAATTAACTAATTAACATAATTAATTACTTACAATTAAATTACTTCCCACCCTATTCCCCTATAATCCCACAACCCACTACATATCCTAAAAAAGTTTGATTTTACATATTCAACAATAATTCCATTTATTTAAATAAATTAACAATTAAATTATATATAATTAACATATTTTTGATAAATAACAAGTATTTACTTATTCTTACCAATTAATTAATTAACAGATTTAATTACTTACTATTCAATTACTTCCCACCCTAATCCCCTATAATCCCACAACCGGCTACATGAAAAAAATTATTTAAATATGCATAATTCTCAAATAAGCTATTAAAATAACATATTTACCAATTACATATTATATATTTAATTAAATAGTAATTTAACAATTAATTACATATTAATACTAATAATTACATTTACATATTTAATTAATTAATACCAATTAATATATTTACATATTTAATTAATTAATACCAATTAATATATTTACATATTTAATTAATTAATACCAATTAATATATTTACATAATTAATTAATTATATTTAAAATACTTCCCACCCTATTCCCCTAAAAACCCACTACCCGCTCCTAGAAATTATTATAGTTATATATATATTATAGTAATATACATTTTTTTTAATTTATTAATTATTTTTAACATTAATTCTATATAAATAAATAAATAAAATTAATACATTTTAACACAAAATGCTATTATAAAACATTAAAACAATGTACATTGAACTATTACATATTATATATATACATATTAAAATTCGATATCATGAGAGTCGATATTGTGACAGTCGATAACACAACTTTCGATATTTTTAAACTAATAAACATATCGATATTTTTTACTGACGATATTACTTACTCGATATTTTTTATGTCGATATTTTTTACATACATAACAATCGATAAAAAAAAAATCGATATTACTTACCTCGATATTAATGCCATCTCGATATTCTCTAGTCGATATTATGTCCAGTCGAAATAAATGACTCGATATTAAGACTGTACACCGTCCATAGTGTCCATTCACAAAACGGAAAAAATACACCACAAATCCAATCGACATGAACATAAAAATTGAAAAAAGTACCAGCCAAATGTAAGTCCAAGGGGGTATTAAAAAGTGTTTCTTAAACCAAAAAGCAAAAATCGAAATTATCGATGGGGACTTCGATGCAACAGAGTCAGTGTCAAATGAAAAGTGTGACTGGTTAACTGCAGATGTTTGCAAATCAGGCATCGACTAGTCTGTAGGGTAAGTATACTCTGTTTCATCCAGGGTATCACCAGCCGGTGTATTCATTAAACGATCAGTAACTATAGGCATCTCAATGGCCATGTCAGGCCTGGTGGAACTGACCGGAGACAAAATAGAATTTCTCAGCATTGCTGGATAACAGACTGCTGGAGTCATACTAAGAAGAATCGGCCACTCGCTGTAATTTGACATGGTCAATGGAGATGTACCTGTTTTCTTTGCAACCAGGAAGTGGTGGTAAAATGACTGTTCTTGTACCCTTCACTCCAAGCACAGGAACTGGTGCACGATATGAGGGACCGAACTCCTTCTTGTTCTCCACTTTCTCTCGGACCAGATCACCAACTCGGGGTATCCAGCCAACTACCGGAATCTGAAGAGCAGCATCAGATGTGTTATGTTATGTTATGTTAGGGTTTTTTTGTAAAGCGCACGTACGCCCGTGGGCTTCATGGCGCTGTTGAAGTAGGAACCTAACACAACAACTTACTGAAAATAAGCCTGTCTGAACAGCCAAGTTTTATAAGAACGTCTAAAAGTTAGAAAGTCTGGGCTGAGCCGAAGGGAAAGTGGTAGGGAGTTCCATAGGACAGCAGCTAAGTAATGGAAACAGCTGCCGCCCTGACGCTTTCTCCTGTAAGAGGGAACAACCAGCAAGTCTTTATTGATGGATCTAAGATTGCGAGTGGGCTTGTATTTGGAGACCAACTGATTGATGAACTGAGGCCCTATGTTTTGTAGACTCTTGTATATGATACAGCCGGACTTAAACATGATTCTTTGAGATACAGGCAGCCAGTGTAATTGTTCTAGGCCAGGCCTGATGGAACACCGCCTAGGTTGTTTAAGAACAAGTCTGGCTGCTTGGTTCTGCACTAGTTGGAGTCTTTTTAAAAGGCCAGATGGAAGGCCCAGGTACAGACTATTAGAAAAGTCCAGCCTGGAGAGTACCAGTGCGATGGTGACCTGGATAAGGGCTGAGTATGTCAGAAATTGTGCAATCTTTTTTATTTTCCTAATCTGGTAAAAACTAGCAGAAACAACTGCTCCGACTTGAGCTTTTAATGAAAGATCCGATGCAAGTGTAACACCCAAGCTCTTCACTGAAGAAGCAGGGACTGGGGCAGGACCAAGGCTCAAAGGCCAATAATGAGGGCCCCAGCTGATACTGCTGTCCCCGGGAAGAATTAACTCGGTTTTACCCGGGTTGAGCTTGAGGTAGTTTAAGCTCATCCAGCGTTGTATCATAAGCATAGTTTGGTGAAAGTGGGCGACTGAATCAGGAGTATTCAGAGGGAAAATTAGCTGTAAATCGTCAGCATAATTCAAGATTGTGACATTGAATTGTTTTAGGAGGTGAAGGAGGGGGCGCAGATACAAATTGAAAAGCAAAGGGGAAAGTGAGGATCCCTGTGGGACCCCACAAGTGGAGGTGGTTCTTGAAGCAGTGAAAGGCCCTAAGCGAACCGCTTGAGTGCGGTTCGAGATAAAGGAAGTGATCCACTCAAGGGCAGCGCCCCTGAGGCCGGCCTGCTCGACACGGCTAATTAGAATAGAAAAATCAACCGTGTCGAACGCGGCCGACAAATCAAGGAGAACCAGTGCCTGGTGGATGCCTTTATCCGCATTTGATCTTAATGTGTTTTGAACGGCCAAAATGACAGATTCCGTCGAGTGACAGGGACGGAAACCTGCTTGGTTAGTTTCAAGATAGTCACTATCCTCTATAAATTTGGAAAAGGATGTGGAGATGTGCGCTTCCAATATCTTCGACAAATATGGAAGTAAAGAGATTGGTCTATAGTTGACCAAGGCTTGAGGATCAGCCCCAGGTTTTTTTAATAGAGGAATAAGGAGGGCCTGTTTGAATCGGGGGGGGACCATGCCACTCACCAGTGAGGAATTCAGTACAGATAGAATAGTTTGAGGCAAGGTTTGTCCTATTTCTCTATATATATGTGGAGGACAAACATCCTCAGGGGAGCCTGATTTAACTCGGGTAAGCAGTTGGGACAGCAATTTGTTGTCAATTGATGGGAAAACTTCAAGTGTGTGAGGATTGAAAAAAGCGTTCTCGAATGAAGGAGGGACCGGGGAGTTGATAATGCCTTGTTTTATATCCAGAATTTTATTGATGAAGAATGTGTTTAAAGAATCGCACATATCTTGAGTGGGGACAACAGGAGGAACAGTTCTATCGCTGTCACACAACTCGTTCACCATCTTAAAGATATCTTTGCTTTTGTTTTGCGAATTTGCGATAAGCTCAGAGAAATAAGTGGTTTTCTGTGACGAGATGGATTTTTGATACTCTTTGCGAGCAGCGCGGTAATTCTCCCTATCCTGCTTAAAATAGTTAGATCTCCAGATCCGTTCTTTTTTACGGACTGCAAGTTTTTCCGCCCGCAATTGTGGGGTAAACCATCTGTGTGTGTTATTCGGGCGGGAGCGGGGAGGGAGAGTCCATGGGGCGTGCAGATCTGCAGCACCTCCAATCCAATGGAAAATAGATTCCTCCATCTCGTCTGGACTACCTCCAATAGAAGGCAAGGTTGTAATTAGCGAGTGTAGAAAATCAGGAGTACTGATACTCTTCCATTTCCTAATTTTCCCCAGTTTCTGGGGTCTCAAGGCCTTGTCACAGCTCGCCAAAACGGTGAATTGGATGAGGTAGTGGTCTGACCAGATGCATGGTTCGGCGACCAACGTGGATATATTAAGGTCATAGGACCATACCTGGTCAAGGCTGTGACCCTTCCGGTGAGTGGAAGACTCAATGTGTTGGCATAGGTTAAGGTCGACCAGGAGGTCTTTTAGTTCACCTGCTTGAGCATCTACTTCTACTGCGTCGAACCAAAGGTTAAAATCCCCTAAGAGAAGGGTTTTAGAATAAGTTGTAACCAGTGGGGCAAGTTGCTCCGCTAGGGCTGAGGGGAAAGCAGGCATGGAAGAGGGGGGCCGGTAAATTAAAACAGTTAAAATAGCGCCACAGTCCGTATCAATTTTGAAGACAAGGTTTTCAATGCCTGGCAATTCAAGTGAGGGTAACAGTAGGGGTTTAAGGGAGTTCTTGAAAATGGCGGCAACTCCGCCACCTCTCTTGCCTGAGGGGCGGTTCACAGCAAAAATATAGTAGTCGCCAGGGAGAGTGGCCAGAATATCAGGTAGGGAGTCCTGGGTTAGCCAGGTCTCCGTCAGGTACAATATGTCCGGTTTTTCCTCCGTGAGTAATAGAAACAAATCTGTTTGATGTTGTACCATAGAGCGCGTATTAAGGTACATACAATTAAGGGTCTTGGTGAGGGGCGTAGGTGGAGTTTTGCCGACGTGCCGGGGGGTCTCGGGGGGTAGCTCAGGCACTACAAATATGTGCGAGGCAATGCCGTAAGTGCTAATGCGTTTACGTACATAAGGGACAACGATAGGGCATAGATGGTCGGGTGGTCTGAGAGCCTGAAGTTGCAAGCTCGAGTAAGCATATTTTTGGGCATGGTGCCTGGCCTCTGGCTCCGGATGTGCGCGGACGGGCGCAGACGGGTTTGGCTTAGGCGCGGCTTCGGCGCGCAACCGGCGCGCCCGCTGCGCCAGCCCGCTGCGCCGTCTGGTCCCTAGGCACATTATATAGGTGCGAGGAGGGCGGGAGGAAGGCGCGACTAGAGCGCTCCTCCTGCCTGACCCAAGAGGGCGCCCACCGCCGCCGATTATCGGTCCAAGGCGGCTGGGCAAAGTAAAGAAGAGGTGGGTAGCGTGTTATTGTGCCTGGCAATTATTATTTCCCCTAATCTTCAGAAAAGCCCCCCAGAGTTCAGAGAACACAGAAATGCTCCGCAAGTTAAAAAGTTAAAAATAGTACCCAGCAATAATTCGGAACAGGTAAAAACAGTTTAAGTTGTTCGAAAGGCTCGCAGCCCTAGGTACTCCCTCTAGGGATTCGTGATTTTACCACAGTCACTCAAAGCCTGCTCCCTGTAGGTAACTCAATATCGGCCCTCTGCGTCACCTGACTGCAGCGTCTTCTGTAGAGCCAGCCCCCACATGCATGTTCCTTTGCAAGACTATCTCTGGTCTTTTGTAGGTCCTGTAACACAGTACAATGTTTCTCTACGTTAAAGGATGCGGCTGACGCCGCCATGTTTAGACCCTCAAGCTCCGGAACAAACATTTTGATGCCAAAGAGCATTTCGTATGGGGTCCGCCCACCCAGAGACATTCTAGGGAGATTATTAAGTGCACGCTGCACGCTATACAGATGGGCCAGCCAGTTCCGGCCCGTACCTAAAACCTTAGCTGTCAAGGATTGCTCTAAGTCACGGTTCATCCGCTCCACAACGCTATTGCCCTCAGGTCTGTATGGAGACAAAAACTTGACTTGGACCCCCAATGAACCCATGGCATCCTTGTGCGCCTTGGAGGCGAATGCTGGACCCTGGTCCGGGTGAAAGGTATCACATGCAAAAATGTCCACAAAGACACGCAAATCCCTGATGACAGTGCGGGCATCAGTACTGCTTTGTGACCACACCCAAACAAAGTGTATGCACGAATCAACTGCAACTAAGATGTACTTATACGCAGTATCAGAGGAGAAAGGACAGCAGTGATCTAAATAAACACACCCAAGCTGTTTATTAGCTATGTACAACTGTGTCTGGGGCGGGTGAGCAGCAGTTGAAGGTTTACTCTGATGGTATATGTCACAATGAAGGACATAATCACAAGTCTGTTTGTACAATCCCCACTACCAGTAACGCTGTTGTAGAAGAGATACAGTAGCTGTCACGCCGGCGTAAGCCGAGGCCATACCCTCGTGAGCTGCTGTTATCAAGGCTTGCCTGCAGTCCGGGTTGGGAATCAACCTGTCACCAACATCGTTAATTCTCACATAGGGAACTTTATCAGGACTTAAAAGATCAAAGTATTTAGAAGGGAAACCTCTAGGGTAATTACCTCCCTTCTCTGTTGTGGCAATAGCTGCCAAGATGTCATCATCAATCTTACTTTTGGAGCGTGTAACTGCTGCTACTAAGTATGTCGCAACTGTGGTCTTCGCTGCTTCATCAGCAAGACAGATACCAACAGCGTGTACCCCCATGCGTTGGTGACCAAGAGTATGAATTACAAACACGAGAGGGAGCTATTCTTTAAGCTCAGCCACTCGAACCCAAAGCATTTTGTGTTTAATCGTGCTACCTTTGGAATCGCGATAGTCATTCCAAAATGACAGGTTGTCATTGTAAGACTGAACACAGTAGTAAGAGTCACTCACAATAAGAGTAGTCACACATGGGTCTGCGTACTCCAGTGCAAGCACCAAAGCACATAGCTCTGCCAATTGGGCAGTACAGTCCCCTAATGTCTGAGTATGCACAACATCGGACTTGAACTCTCCATTCACCATAGAACCAACCACTATTGCGCAGGCCGCAGAATAAGCATGTTTTGAAGCCGGCTGCGCCGATCCGTCAGTGTATATGATACAATGGAAGTGCTCCAGCGGGCGCATGGTCAGAGGAGCAGGATGAATGAATTCATACTGCAAGTACTCTTGTGTTTGCAAAGAGGAGTCAAAGATGAATGTGACATCTGGAGATGTCAAGGACGTGGCCCATTGTATCCACCTCCGGTGCAAAGCTTTTGAATTCGGTACACTGGCGGTGTAACAACCAACATTAGGTTCACCTGCGACATGTGCACGTTCTTTCAGAATCGCCATCTGCACTGCAGTCAAAACTTTTTCCACAGCGGAAAATCGCATTTCAGCCGAGGTGTACAAGTGTGACTTGTAAGCTATAGGGACTGTGTCACCCTCAGGTACTCCCTCTAGGGATTCGTGATTTTACCACAGTCACTCAAAGCCTGCTCCCTGTAGGTAACTCAATATCGGCCCTCTGCGTCACCTGACTGCAGCGTCTTCTGTAGAGCCAGCCCCCACATGCATGTTCCTTTGCAAGACTATCTCTGGTCTTTTGTAGGTCCTGTAACACAGTACAATGTTTCTCTACGTTAAAGGATGCGGCTGACGCCGCCATGTTTAGACCCTCAAGCTCCGGAACAAACATTTTGATGCCAAAGAGCATTTCGTATGGGGTCCGCCCACCCAGAGACATTCTAGGGAGATTATTAAGTGCACGCTGCACGCTATACAGATGGGCCAGCCAGTTCCGGCCCGTACCTAAAACCTTAGCTGTCAAGGATTGCTCTAAGTCACGGTTCATCCGCTCCACAACGCTATTGCCCTCAGGTCTGTATGGAGACAAAAACTTGACTTGGACCCCCAATGAACCCATGGCATCCTTGTGCGCCTTGGAGGCGAATGCTGGACCCTGGTCCGGGTGAAAGGTATCACATGCAAAAATGTCCACAAAGACACGCAAATCCCTGATGACAGTGCGGGCATCAGTACTGCTTTGTGACCACACCCAAACAAAGTGTATGCACGAATCAACTGCAACTAAGATGTACTTATACGCAGTATCAGAGGAGAAAGGACAGCAGTGATCTAAATAAACACACCCAAGCTGTTTATTAGCTATGTACAACTGTGTCTGGGGCGGGTGAGCAGCAGTTGAAGGTTTACTCTGATGGTATATGTCACAATGAAGGACATAATCACAAGTCTGTTTGTACAATCCCCACTACCAGTAACGCTGTTGTAGAAGAGATACAGTAGCTGTCACGCCGGCGTAAGCCGAGGCCATACCCTCGTGAGCTGCTGTTATCAAGGCTTGCCTGCAGTCCGGGTTGGGAATCAACCTGTCACCAACATCGTTAATTCTCACATAGGGAACTTTATCAGGACTTAAAAGATCAAAGTATTTAGAAGGGAAACCTCTAGGGTAATTACCTCCCTTCTCTGTTGTGGCAATAGCTGCCAAGATGTCATCATCAATCTTACTTTTGGAGCGTGTAACTGCTGCTACTAAGTATGTCGCAACTGTGGTCTTCGCTGCTTCATCAGCAAGACAGATACCAACAGCGTGTACCCCCATGCGTTGGTGACCAAGAGTATGAATTACAAACACGAGAGGGAGCTATTCTTTAAGCTCAGCCACTCGAACCCAAAGCATTTTGTGTTTAATCGTGCTACCTTTGGAATCGCGATAGTCATTCCAAAATGACAGGTTGTCATTGTAAGACTGAACACAGTAGTAAGAGTCACTCACAATAAGAGTAGTCACACATGGGTCTGCGTACTCCAGTGCAAGCACCAAAGCACATAGCTCTGCCAATTGGGCAGTACAGTCCCCTAATGTCTGAGTATGCACAACATCGGACTTGAACTCTCCATTCACCATAGAACCAACCACTATTGCGCAGGCCGCAGAATAAGCATGTTTTGAAGCCGGCTGCGCCGATCCGTCAGTGTATATGATACAATGGAAGTGCTCCAGCGGGCGCATGGTCAGAGGAGCAGGATGAATGAATTCATACTGCAAGTACTCTTGTGTTTGCAAAGAGGAGTCAAAGATGAATGTGACATCTGGAGATGTCAAGGACGTGGCCCATTGTATCCACCTCCGGTGCAAAGCTTTTGAATTCGGTACACTGGCGGTGTAACAACCAACATTAGGTTCACCTGCGACATGTGCACGTTCTTTCAGAATCGCCATCTGCACTGCAGTCAAAACTTTTTCCACAGCGGAAAATCGCATTTCAGCCGAGGTGTACAAGTGTGACTTGTAAGCTATAGGGACTGTGTCACCCTCATTAAAAGTCAGGTACGTGAAAACAACTGCGCCTGGCACAATTCTCATCACCAGGTTTGTGTGGTTGTCACAAGTCAGAAAGAACTTAGATTCAAGAAAATCAGACTGCAAAGAACGTAAAATTGCAGAATGTTCAGTCAGCCAGCAAGATTTGGTAAAAGTAGGTTGTACCAAGGCATAAAGCGGCTTGATATGCTGGGCATATTCGGGAATTAAGGTACGCCCGACATTAAAAAAAAACAGCAGAGATTGTAGTTTTTTCAGAGTCGTCGGAGCGTGCAGCAGCAATGCGCATTTCTCCAAGAAGTGAGGTGCTAAACCTCGACCTTCATTGTTGAGTTCATAGCCCAGGAACAACACTGTGTACTCTGCAATGTGTGACTTTGCAAAGTTAAATTTGTAACCGAAGTCCGCAAACATACAAATGATGCGGTCAACGCAACACAGATGCGGCCATAATTCATCGTCTTTGAAATACATGTCATCAACATACGAACATGCATCAGGGTCGAGTCTGTCCAAAAGAGAGACTATGCGGGCGGCAAAGACGCCAGGACTTCTCTTATAGCCCATAGCTAATCTTCTGAACTGTTTTTCTTTAGCGCAACAGGTAAAAGCTGTCCAATGACGACCAAGAGAGGCCAGGTTACGGCTAAAAAAGCCAATGGATATGTCAAGTGTGGTTTTAGAGACTATCCTCTAGGGCAGAACTGTGAGTATTCTGTACCGCGCAGGTCCGACAATGAGAGTTCAAGTGCCGGTAATCCAATACCAAGCGGTACGAGCCATCAGGCTTGGTCACAGTAAAAAGAGGATTATTCCTTGATATCCCAATTGATCAAGGATTTCAGCCGCGGGAGCTTTCGCTTCACGTCGCATGTCTTGGGGAAAATTTGTCCCATGCACATTGAGTACGGGACAACGCCGGTGCAAGGACCTTAGCCCACTGTTCTGCAAAATTCAGCGCCTGCTCGTTCGGCACTGTGTGTGCGAAAGCAGGGAGGATTACCTCCTCCCCTTGTGGAGCGGACAGAACAAAGGGTGGGGGCCAGTCAGCCACAGCTAACAAAATATCGTATGTAGTAGTCAGATTCTCCCACAATACCCCTTTTATAGTACGCTGTATATCACCTTCAATTAAAAGGATAATTTCATAAAGTCTTTCAGGGGGAGCCACTCTAGTGTCTGCTATCTAAACAGTTATGAACGTGTAATTTGCTGTCAACTTCAGAAATGGATGCAATGCTTCGCGCACTACTGTAATTTCTGCAGCCCTGTCTAGCAGCGTTAGCGCCCATGTCAGATTCTGAAGCTGCGTTCTCACTATCTGTGGCATACCTCACTGTTAAAGCGGCAGCTTTCTTGTTCTGAAACTGGGGTCTTTGACGCAGAGTCGTCTTGCTTGCCTTTAACCTCGGTCTTGCGGGGATGCTCACGACTTTGTTGGGCACCCCGACCTCTGTCGCGGTCTCCTCCACTGTTGGGTGAGACCAATGTATCATGTAAAGTGCGAGGAGAATGTTGATCAGGAACCTGAAAATGATCAGGTGACTTAATACTAGCGCAGTCGCGCCAATCATATGTGCGTTCCGTAGACTCCGGTATTGGCGAAGCGGGACATGACCCCTGTTTCTGTTGCTTATTTCCTTGTATTTTATTCTTATTCCAATTCTGTTTTGAAATGAGGAGCGTTCATCTTTATCAGAAGACACCACCTTAGTTTGCTTCTGCGCTGCTGTTTTACCAAAAGGCTTAACACCCAAACTATTGCGGCCACTGGTCTTATAAGCAGCTGCAATGATTTACGGTAACTTTCTGGGCTTATCGGAAACAGGGAAATCACACAAAGCATTAGATACCTGGGAGTTCACCGCATCTCCCTTAACAATAGCAAGAACGAGATCGGAAACAACCTTAAACGCTCCAAAAAGTCTCATTCCCAATTCAACAGCCGCCTCCGCTCCGTGCTCTTCTTGGACACGCTTAATGACGGAGGGTAGGACAGCCATGGACGACGTGCCGAACCACTTAGTATAGACTGTTGCAAATATCTTACCCCAAGTTTCACAATCAGCAACCTCTGGTATTAAATCTTTCTGCAAACTAATCGTTAGAATCCTGTATTTCTCAACAGGAGACGTATTAGGAAATACTGCTTCCAGCTGGTCAAATTTCTCAGCAAGCCAAAAAGGTAAATCATCCTTTTCTTGGGGCCGCTTGCCCATAACCGAATTAACCATGAAAGGATTCATTTTGATCCCTACCGGTCCAGCTGGATGCACCGCAACGTCAGACGGCCCTGCCTGGACGTGGCGGGAAACGTATTGCACTAGAGCCCGGTGCACCGTGACCAAAGAGTCATAGAGCACACGAAACTCATCTATAGTGACTTGATTGTGACGCAGATGCGGCGTGTAACCGGCCACGTGGAACCTGGAATGGACAAAGGGCCCAACGGAACTGCCGTCACCAATTGGGGAAGGGCGCCATTAAACCAAACGCAATGCTGCCATACAGAAATAGGAATCTCCAGTGTCCTATATGGGATGTAGTTTAGAGGCACAGCCGTGGGAGTATAAGTGTGAAACAGACCAGAATCCGCATTTACTGCAGGAATGGTAACCCATGAGTAGAATAGCTCAAACGGGTATGCCGCTTCAGCACTCACCACGAAAACTATTGCCATGCCATCCACAGTGACGCCATACGTCTGCAAATGATTGCGGACGGCCATCCTACTATGTTGTGGAATCTCGACGCCAGCCATCGCGACACAGGAGATTAAAAGTACAATGCAAAAGAAATGTAGCACTAAGAGTAGTAACTCAAAAAGAACCTTTTTAAATTATCAAGGTTGAAAGACCCTATTTAACGATAGGTAGGTTAAAACGTCACCACTGTCAACCGGAAACAATAATGAGGGTGTCGTGGACTGTTACAAGCACTACTCGAGTGTCTCAAAAATAAGACCACAACGTAAGGTGCGCCATATTGCAGGGATTCTGCTCAGACACAGAACTGTGCACAGAGACCCAGGACATCAGGAAATTGTAGTGGACCAAAAAACTCACCTCAGTACCTAGAACCCCTAACCGACCAGCATCAGTGTCACATTAGCTCTTCGTCCTATAGCAAAGGTACCAATGATTAGACAACCCAGAACATGCGACTTAGGTTACTTTCAGGAATGGTGGGAATCAAGAACACTCTTTCGTTATATTCTCATACCAATCCACAACATGGGTAAAGAAAGAGACACAATAAGTTTAAAATATTTTTTTTAACGCTGGGCTCTAAGATGCATAAGCAGATATATGATTAAAATTAATGCAATCAGCATTGTTACAACTCCATAAAACACAAAAGGAGAAATCATATTATAATGATGGTGGGAACAGGCTATATAGCACCTAGTATGCCGCTCTCCCCAGCTAGGAAATATGTTTATAAAATATAGACGGTCTCTTAGGCTTGAATAGGGGACCCCATACCTCCAAGATCAGCAGAAGTGAATCACATCAGGATCTGCAATAGCTCTCTATCTCTCTGGAAACGGGCTTCCTTTCAGAGTGTCTAAATCATGTATGCAGTGTGATATTAAAGATGCCAGGATTCCAGCTAGCTACAGCTGCGTGCATGTTATGTCTAGTGCATGAGATGATCAGCCCGAACAACACCGAACATTGTTTTGATAACCTTGGAGGCTTCAGCACTCACTGTGCAGACTAAGGTCAAGCTGTAAGTCTAGGGACGTTGAAAATAAGGCATTCTCATATGAAGCAATTCACACAGCCTAACTTACATCAACAGTTACATATAGTGCAAAAGCAGCAGAAAGGTAAAATGGCGTTTAAACTTATAATAAGCCTATGCTAACATAGCAATGTGCGCAAGTAAGGCCCAGCCCTCACTACAAGGGGAGGTGTCGGGGTATCACCTCCCAGTGAGGTCTTGTATCGTTAAAGCTGCTTGCAACGTCTGCCTCCTCTCCTGTATAACCTGCTCCAGGTGTGGAGTGGCGCGCAGCTGTGATGGGAGTGTGGATTCTGCTTGCATTTAACCCCTAAGGCTGGTGGCACGTGCGGTATCTGACTGCGTTGGCCCCCCCACGTCCACGCTGCACCTAATGGCCGTTGTTTTTTAACCAGATACATACCACCTCTCCTGTGTCGAAGAAGTGTGCACTACCATCAGATACCACTCGGAGCATAGCTGGGAAAAGAAGGTAATATTTGATGTCCAGCTTGCAGAGGCATAGCTTAACTGCAAGAAGTTACCCCCTTTACCTCTCATAGCATAGTCAGGAAGAAGAGTACTGTGGCATTGTTCACCTCCCCAAGCTTGCGTTTCTCCTTTAAGACATGATCTCTGTAGTTAAGTAGGCAGAAAAAGAAATGGTTTCAGGTTTGTCCCTTATGGTAGAAGGTGCGCTGGCGCCCAATGTGCCCTCTAAACCGCAAAAAAGGAGGAGAGGGGACCGTCCGGCAGCAGGTCACACAGCCATGTCTCAGTGTATGCCAATGCATCCGCTCCTTCGATTAGTCTCACCACCCGAATGTTGTTCTGTCTGGAGCGGCCTTCTGCATTCCCCACCCTTCTTTCTAGCATTCTCAAGCATGCCATTAGGTATTGTACGTCAGCCGGTGCAGCCCGAGCGAAAGGTTGAATCTTAGTGAGGTCATGTGCAACATCCTGCAACTTGTCAGCCAACTTGTGGTGATCCGCATAGCAGGGTGAAGTCTACTCTGATTTTGTAGCTGCTGCCCTCGAGGGATTCTCGTGTCTGCACAAATGAGGTGCCTATCTTCTCCACTGCCTGTAGCACAGAGTCTAATTTGGAGTCAAGTGTGACGGTAGTCGTCAGTGACTCCGGGCCTTCCGCCGCCTGTACCGCCATCACAGAGGACTGTGCAGGTGTTGGCACCATTCCTGTGCTCCTTGCTATCCTTTTACACTCTAGAAAGAGCGCTGCGCTCTTCTGATACCTTTGTCCTTTGGTTATTCTCTGAGCAACTGCTGGTGGAGGTCCAGGCGTGGCTACCAGGCTTGTCAGGTAGGCGTGGCGACGCAGTGAGGGAGAGGCTGTCGGCGGCGGCGGCTCGGTTGTGCTGGGGTTGCCGTGCTGTGAGCCAGAGACGGGCTGGGACGAGCCGCGGGTTCCGGGAAGGCGAGGGGCACAGTGAGGCTGACGGGAGAAAATCCGTGGGATTCACGGTAAGACACCGGGTGCACGCGAGGGGGGCGCTGGATTGTCGGGGGTCGACTGCGAGACAGGCAATACGAGAGTTAACACGAGAGTTAACATCCCGCACCATCACCGCCATTCACTCCGGTGAGCGGCCGGCTTCTCTCCGGCCCCTCCGCCCCCCCTTGACGCGCTAATTGCCTGGCGCTCGGCGTATGTGCTTGTAGTTCAAGCACGCGGAGCCCTAGAGCTCTTGAGTCCCTCCTTGAGTTCTCCATACTGTCTGCCCCGGTAGCCCTCACGCCTCCCGGCTTGCGGTGTCCTCGTTGCTCTCGCTGGGGGTCTGGCCGGCTCCCCAGCCTTCTACCGCTCACGCCCCTAGTCACCCCTCACTCGCTGCTCACTATCTGGCTGGCCACGGGAACCCACCAGCTCTGGAGCTGCTCCCCTTGCCTCCTGTCCCAGAACGCAGCCTAGGCCTTGACTGTCCCACCCAGACCCGGCTGGCTCCATTCCACCCAGTACACTGCCCAAGCTGTCCCGTACTCTGGTGGTGGTGTCAGCGGGTGGAGGTGGGACAGGAAGTCCTAGAGCAGGAGGGACGAGGCGAGTAGGGTGGTGCCACTCTTGAAGATAGCCGCACAATGCACAGCCTATGCCCAGCACAGTTCAGTACAGTACAACTTGTACAGTTCCAGAACTCAGAAAATTCCAAAAACCCGCTGCTGTAAAAAAGCTGTAAAACAAATTTCTAGTGGTGCTCGACCCGTGACCAACTAGAAGAGCCCAAGCCTCGTGAAATAATGAGATCAGGAAAAGTGAGGAAGTATACAGCACCCAAAAGAAGGACAGCAACACGACCTGACACTGCAGAGGCCACAGCAATCGCCAATCAAAGTCTAAAAACACAAAAAAAAACAAGCATACGGGACTTCTTTAAAAAAATGTCATCAAAGCCCGCGGAATTGTCACAACTACAATCTCAATCTCCGGGGGCAACAACTACTACAACTATTACTATTACTCCCCTGGCCCAACCAGGGTCGTTTAATCTGGCTTCAGCGCAATACTGGGCACCTGAAATCACGAGGGCAATTGAGCCCCCAGAGGTCTACTTTTTTGGATCCACCTATATCGACCACAACAATAAAAACGCTCAACTTGCCTACCTTTCATCGGACAAGTCTTCAGTGCCTCCAGCAGAGGACCTCCGGTTTTATCAAACTCCTCAAACCCAGCCGGTGAATACTATGTGCCCAACAGAGGTCCAATCAACGTCGCCTCAACCCACTGCAACTTGTGTAGCGACCCCGATCAATCCTCCTGTGCCCTCTCTTCACCAAACAACGATAGCACAAATCCACGCGCAAGCTAACTCCAAGATCTCCAACAGTAGTCAACAATCCCCAACCCCACAAACAATAACCCCCATAGTAGCACTACCAACAGTACCACCTGCTTTGAGTTCCCCATACATGTTATTCTTACCATCTGGCCACACAAAGGCTACACTGCAAAGTCAGCCTATACTGTCTGCCCAGAACGATCAGCTCATGACGGACCTGTCCCTCTTTTTCAAGACGCCTCAAAGCTCCCCAAGGTTCAGCCCGACCCTAAATGAAAAACAAAATATTGATGAAAATCCTGGGACCAGTGCTTGGCCACAACTTTTACAGACCCTGCAGCAAACAGTTAATGCACTTAATTATCACTCGCTAAAACTGGAGGTGCAGGTTGACTTATTAAACACCCTGGCACTATTTACATCTGGGATAGACAGCAAATTAGACAAACTTAATTCCTTAATTTTACGGGCGCAAGCCTCTGCGAAGCTTGCCCAACCAACCTGCTGTTGCTCCCCAATCATAGACTCCCTTTCTCTGCTCCCAGAATGCTTAACCACTGTTATAAGGGAAGTAAAGCTGCTGAGGGGAGGAAATGTATTCATCAAATCGCCACCCTCTACACAGCATGAACATTCAAACCCCACCGATGTCCCAGCTAAGCAGAACATAAACACAAACGAACGAGAGGTGCCAATAATAGGATCAACCACCGGCCCAACGAAGCACAACGGTCATCCCCAGAGCGCGCAACCACAATCAAACCCGACGGCTGAAAACGGCCCCTCTTTGTCACCAACCGGACAAACAACTAGGCATGATCAACTTGAGCCTGTGCTAACAAACAGTCCCGCTTTTCAAAGTGAATCAACAGTGGTGGCCCCTTCAGGGCCAGTCCTACCACGCAGCAAGAGAGAGCGTAAGCATCGGCGCAAAGCCCGAAACAAACTTAGGGCAAATTCCAATATGGTCCATCAGGATCTCTATCCAATCTTCAAAAAACCCGAAAACAAAAAATCCCCCGTCAAAAACAATGCCATAGAGCAAAGGACCTTCCCCAAGGGAGTCACCTTGGAAAAACCAACTCAAGAATCGGTGAAGAGCCTACAGGATCAAAGCAAACAAACTATGACCCCAGAAACAACTAAGGGCAGTGCCCACATAGAAATTACCAGGGAGAGCCCACAGACGGCAAGTACAACCGGGCCCAAGACGACACCAGAAAAATCCAGGCCATCGATGGCTCTCACTTCCCTGGGAAAAGAAAACTCAAGGGCAAGACTCAATTACTCCAAAACCATCTGCAATGACCCTGTAGCTCAGATCAATCACAGTCTACATCTGAAGAGAGCTTCGCAACGACTGTCACAACAGTTACCCGAAACCAAACCAGATAGGATAGCTGAAAACTCCAACTTTAAGCCCACAAGCGTTCCGGAGTCAACCAACAACGACCCACTGTGCCATCAGATTCTTCTGATCCCCGAATACAAATCTAAAGGGCGGCACGATATTCTCAACAGATCCAATCTGTTAAAATTAGCACAAGAATCCCGGAACTAGCCGGACTGACCACAAACAACATAGAATCCATCGAATTTCTCTCCCCTCCGAGGTCACGGTGGTGACTTTCTCCTCGGCCAGTTGGGCAGGAGCTTTTCTTGAACAGAAGCTTATTCTGCGGAATTGGGGAATCAGAGTGCACCCCTACTCCACCCCCGGGTATCCCACCTCCCTGCTAACAAGATCGACTCCACCCAGCTATCTGGCAACAACTAACAAAACAGGACCCACGAGACCCTACTCGGTCTTAAAAAACGCCTCAGGGTCCGACGTTGAATCAATAGGCCCCGAGAAAGGTGGGGACAATGCAGAATCTAACTACAGCTGGGAGTGGCTGCCAGCAATCCTGTCATCAACACACCCAAACTGACCGCTAGATGGTGAAATGCTTGCAGAAACAAACAATCTCTCTAAGAAACCTCTCTTAGCGGCGGACACACAGCACAAAAGAGACAACAACCAAGGGCGGCCTCCATTTTCACTGTGTTCATGGAACATCAGCGGTCTTCACCAAAAAATCTCAAATGATGACACCATGGATTTCTTGTGTAAACACGTAGCAATAGCTCTACAGGAAACCTGGACAACGGAGGACCACCCCATAGAAGGATACATTGAATTCCGAAAACCAGCACTCAGGGACAGCCGATTTGGCCACCCCAAAGGCGGACTGTCCATATATATCTCAAACAACCTAAAAGGAGCCTTCAACCAATTCCATTTTGAAGAAGATTGGTTACTTGGGGTCAAAATCAATCCATGGAGGAGGCAGCGCTCACTCCTCCTCGTTAATGTGTACATCAACCCCAGCACCTGTACAAAAAAAGACCACCTGGTCCGATTGTGCGAGATCATGGACGACATCGCCGCTGAATATCCCAACTCGGACCGCATCATTACGGGTGATTTCAACACAAATCTTTTTATGGGGAATGCTGCAGACATGGAAGGGCTGGGCCCCACTAATATCATCGAGGCCGTGACTCAATGTAAACCCCTGAAGCAAACCCTAAATATATTAGGTGAGCTCACTGTGATGAGACTTTACAACGCAGGCTACTTGGTAGTGAATGGTAGATCAACTAGTGACTCGCCGCCAAACTGGACCTGGTCGAACGGAAGAAAAAAAGTCTTATCTGGATTTCACCATCTGTAATTCTGATCTACTGTTTAATCTGAACAGTTTTTGCATCCACCAACGGTCTGAAAGTGATCATAGGCTGCAGGTCACCACCTTCATCACAAACCAGGATCTCCACAAAGTGGCACCTACAACCTACAAGGGTATTCACACTGAAAATCTAAAGCGCCTCAAATGGGAATGATTCCAACAGCCAGAGTATTTTAAAAACAAGCAGGGACTTTATAACAAACAGCTTCGATAAAGATGTCAACCCGTCATGGAAATGGTCGCAGCTGTGCATTCACTTGATCAAATCATACCCAGCGACTATGCAGAGATCAAATTGCTCACCATCAGCAGGGGTTGCAACCGTTACCGTCTTAAAACCACTAAAGAGAGCAAGGAACAATGCATTGAGGTTGGCTTCAAAATTCCCAGGGAACAGTGCCTTCCTTGCCACATATCATCATGCCCAAAAAGCATTTAGGAGGGCAGTCTCCCAAGAGAAACAGGCTCAGGAAAACCAATATTGGGCAAAACTGGTGTGGGAAAACAAACAAAAAAACTCAAGGAAATGCTGGTCCCTTGTCAACCACACCAACCTGAACCTAACAAACTCGGGCTCAGCAAACATCCAGGAAGCAGAATGGGTAACATACTTAACAGCTCACTTTCAGGCACAACACCATCATGACTGCACCAGACCACCGAGGGTATGCGGGATTGGTGCTGATGTATCATTGAACACTGCCCTCAGTACAACCTTGGGCCCCAATCCTGTACTTGTACTAACTGAGGTACTAGTGGTCAAAGCAGTGACAAAAGGAAGACAAGACGGAGCACCAGGCCCGAATGGCCTGCCACAAAGGCTATATAAATAAGACATCCCTTTTTGGTCCACGGTCCTATTAAATCTCTTTAATTACACCTTGAAGACATCGACAATCCCGGACTCATGGAGGGGCGCAATAATTCACCCCATTCACAAAGCCGGATCTCGAGCCATGCCCAACAACTACAGATTAATCGCCCTATTGGATATAGAGGCAAAACATTTTGCAGGACTCATACTGGAGGATTTAAGGCAATGGACAAAGGATAATGATCTGATTCCTCTGAATCAAACAGGGTTTGTTGTCAATTCAGGAACTATGACAAACTTATTGGCAGTTTCCACTATCATCGATAAAGCCTTATTAACTCGCAGGTTGGCCTTCTGCTGCTTTGTTGATTTCAAAGCAGCATTTGATAGAGTACCTAGGGCGGCCCTTTGGAAAAATCTGACACAGTGGGGTATTCCAAATAAGATACTGAACCCAATCATTCAACTCTACTCTGACACCAGGGTTCGAGTGAAGCTAGGCTCCGGTTCGCATCTCTCGCGTAAAATCATGACCTCACGTGGTGTCAAACAAGAATGCGTACTGGCCCCCCTTCTCTTTAACCTATTTATAGCTGACCTGTCAAGCACCCTAGATAAGGTAAATAGCCATCCACCTAAAATAGGAGGTGCGGCATTATGCAACCTTTTATATGCCGATGACCTGGCCCTGTTTAGCCTCACTAGAGTAGGGTTACAAAGGCTTCTTGATGCACTATCGCAATACACGTCTGACAACCAACTAGAAATTAATATGGAGAAAACCCTGATAGTCCCATTTGGTAAGAAATGTTACACTGGCGGTGGCTGGTCAATCAACAAAACACGTCTCACGATTGACCAATCATACAAATATTTAGGCGTCCACTTGGACTCCAGGGGCAGTTTCACAAAGCAAAGCAGTGTGATTGCAGCCAAAACTACGGCTCTAGTGATATCCTTGGCCAAACTATCAAAAAAACTTTCAGGTCCAACCCTTGTCCCCTTACTAGAAGTCCTAAGAGCAAAGATCGGGCCAACACTCTCATATGGCATAGAGATCTTTAAAGGCAAAATGAATACTGCCCTAAACAAACACACCACTAAAATCTACAGAAAGGCACTTCATTTGCCGAGCACCGCTTCCCCGGCCCAGATTAGATTAGAGCTGGGACTAATTAATTATGAAGCCTCTAATGTCGGCACCTATCTTAAGTTGTGTCACAAACTAAGACAGGCCGAACCGGGGACATTAGAATCTTTAACCTGGAAAGAAATCAATGAGACCAACCCAGGGGGAACATTCGGCCGCCTCTTGAATGACTATATCCACCAAATGTCAGTTGCCGAACTCTGGGCTCTTAATCCCAGTCAGACTGTTTTAAAAAATATAATCAAAAAATGTGTAAGAAGGAAATCCTTGGCTGCAGACAAAGCTCTTGTCACAAAGCGTAGTCATTCCTGGGCAGTAGTCAATTCTTACAAACTACTAACCCCTGCTGCCTACCTTTCCACAACATTTTCACTTCATCTAAAGCGCTGTCTGATTGCCCTAAGAATGGGAGATTGGCGCTTTCTTGAAAATCTACCCACCTGGCGCCGTAAGAAGGAGGACACAACATGTAGAGGATGTAGGTTAGCAACTGAAACAATCTTGCACGTGCTTTGCATCTGCCCCACATTTAATCCCCAACGCAGGCGTCTGCTTAAGCCAGAATGGAACAGGCTGGGGGTTCGGTCTTGTAGGCATGCCATTATTGCTGCTTTGTCTCTAGATAATATTATTTTAAATATAAATTTGGCCAAGTTCATTCAGCAAGCATACCGTAACCTAGATAAAATGGACACTGCTGAGGTCTCTGCTCATCGCTAAGTCTGAAAATGCATTCTAACAGTACTTGCAAAGACCAGGAGGGCTAATTTACAAACTCTAATGTTGTAACTGGTATGCTTTTGGCCACATTTTACTGTTTGCTTTTCTTTTAATCATTCTTTTCTTTTATAAAATTGTATATAATGTGATTTGTGCGACCTTTTAAAGATATATTTTATATCTAAATAAAGAATTATTTCAACAACAACTAATGCCTTTTTTGCAAAGACACCTGTTATTAAGAGAGTGGAAATACGGTGGATGTTAATTCTCATACAGTACAACTTAACTCTGGAATAGCATCCCCCACTCTCTTCAATCTCTCAGAAAGGTACTTCCTTTTCTAAATGCACTCAAGACATGTTTTTTTTTAAATGCTTAACTTTACCCCTCCATCATTCTGTGGTGTACTAACAGCGCTGGGATGCCTCCGGGTAGCTCCGCGCTATATAGGCTGGAATAGAATAGGGGTTCATAACAACAGACCTGAGAAAAGAACTGGAATAAATGGCAGACTCAGATAGTATGGATAGCTAGACAGTTCTGTCCTGTAATGTTAACAGACTTGAAAATCAAATGAAAAGAGAGGTGGTCACATTAAGAGGCACCCACCAGGTGTGATATTGCTACAGGAGACTCATTAGGTGGGAACACAATGTACATTATTTGGAAGAGTACTAGTGGACTGCAGCAACCTTTGAGCCATTCACTGCAGTGACAGTCTAAACATGACTGCAGACTTACCCTTTGTAGCCTGGCTGTGCAGTTTCAAACTGCAAATTTAAACTGTCAAAATAACCCCTTTTTATAGGCCTAAGCCTTCTTTTTAAATATTTATAAGTCACCCATAAGTAGGCCTTAATGCCCGTAAGGCTGAGGCATTGTATTTAAATGTAAGACATTTAATATTTTAATGTTACACATGGCCTTAAAGTGAAAAGGCCTCAAAAGCTATTTTCACATATCAAGGCTGGCTGTTCCATAGAGAAATACTGGAGTGCAATACTAAATACTAAATACTAATACTGTATCCCAGTAATGAAACTATCTAAAAGCATTACTAAAGAACTATTTTAATAGCTCTTAGAAATTTAACTTAACTGTGAAGTTGGATCTTTACTAAATATCAAACGATAAGCTACTTTTAGAATGTTCCTGGAGGCTAACCTGCCATCCATTAAATAACCTTGATGAGGTGTGAACTTTCTCCCACAGTTGAGACAAACACCTTGAGTGTGTAGAGGTGTTGGTGTGCCCTTGAGAGGATGGCATATGGACTAGGCCCAAGAACTTGATTAACTTCTATGAGACCTATCCTATCACAGGCAGATGAATCAAACACCAAGGCCTGGCCCCTTCCTTTGTCCCCCTAGCCAGGCTGGCTACAGTCACTGCGGGCAACTTTTTGACATTATAGTGTCAAATCCTGCTCTACAGGTCTGCTGGGGTTTTATATAGAACACTCGGGGCATGCATCAAAGGATGAGAAAAGGATATTAAAATAATTCTTATGTATCCACTTTGTGGTTGCTGGAAACTCAATTTTTGTTCTACCAGACTTCTGTAGCTGAGTTTGTTGTTGGTACCTGCTTCAAACTGAATTTTAGTGTTAGATGCGGGAGGACAATAGAATTACCATAGTACCTTCCCCCTACACACATCTAGCTCCAGAACCCCAAGTTTAGTGTGACCGAAGACTTTCGCCATCTTGCAAATGCCCAAGATGAGTGGGGTTAACCCAGAGAACTTTACACCACTGCTTAGGGTCTGTGCAGGGGTCATTCCCACCCAGTAACATATGCCAGGCATAAATGTAGTCTCTCCAGGCAGTTGCCAAAAAAAGATCCTGCACGAAAGAGGGCTGCACAAACCATGCCAACCATACTTGAATGGAGCTAAGGCCTGGATGTGTACATGGAGGCTGAAAAAATAACATGTGAAAGTAGGTGCTGTCCCCAGAAGTTCCTGAAATTTGGAAATAGTAGAGACACTCTAATGGAATTTGGGAACTAGGGGCCCGATTCACAGAATGAACTTAAGACAAAATCCTAAACTTACTACCATTTTGGTGTTCACTGAATGAACTTAAGACGAAATCCTAAACTTACTACTTTTAGTATTCTCAGAATGAACTTACTACTTTTGGTATTCACAGAATGGATTTACCACTACTAACTTAACGTCCGCACTGGGGTCGGAATTTCCGCACCCAGAGCGGGAATTGCGCTTACGGGCCAGAATCTCCGCTTCTGGGCCGGAATTTCCTCTTCGGGACCAGAACTCCTGATTTTTTGCCAGAATACCACCATTTTGCCTGATGAACATTTCAAGTGCCTACCATCCCCCACCACGCTCCAGCTGAAGTCAATTAACACTAACTGCAAGACCAGCAGCACCAAACATAAAAGCAGCACACAGGTAAATGGGATGACAAGAAAAAGTGTATGAAAAGATTGTCTGTGTTGCACTGGCATTGTGAGTAAGGAAGTTGTACAAAGTGTATTAAGAAATATAGTCAGTCAGAGACACATGTGTTACCCTCTGTATGTTGCACCACAAGTCCCAGAGTCCTTTGTAATAGAAATGGCAAATCCCTTTCCCACTATTGAACACATGGGCACAGTACTGATGCCGTATATACCTAACCCTGCTAAGTAGTAATTGACAAAGTGCCCTTTCCACTTCTCCAGATGTGTCTGAGTCAGTCAAAAATGTAAGGGGTTGCGGACTGACAAATGAATTGGGACAATACAAGGGACAGATTTACAAGAAGTGGTGCATCACTGCATATTAGCAGGGATGCGCCAGCACCAATGCGACACGCAATTCTACCCTTGCACCACCATGGATGCGTCGCATTAACAATGCTGCGCACCGTCACACAGGGATAGACAGATGTGTGTCTCTACTGATGGCGTAAGGGCAGCGCTTTTCTGGAGTTGTGTCGCAAGTGCAATGCAACTCCAACAATGTTCATGGGCCGCCCATACCTAACTTGCTGCGCCACTCCTTACGTCTGCTTCAAGCATGCATAAGGTTTCGTCGCAGCGGCCTATGAAAGTGACTATGGAATCTTGTAGATTTGACTGCATCACTTTCGCGAGGCATTTCGGAAAGGAATGCCCACCCTCCTTACATTACATTACCTGACGCAGGTCTAATGTTGTGCAAGGGTACACAAAGTGACACATCTCCCTAGATGCGTCACGTTGTAACTAAGTCACAACGTGGCACATGGTTTCCGCCACTGCTGTGTCACAGAAGTGACGCAACGGCGGCTTAAATATCTAGCAAGAGGCCTGTAAATCTGCCACAAATTATCCAAGATGTAACACCCTGTGCCAGCAAAAATCACAAAGCAGGAGGTGAGAGAATCCTCAGATTAAAGTATGTCATTCACATATTCAGTTGTTCATTTCCCAACCTGCCTCACCATTACATCCCCAATGCCCTTACTGCACCTACCTGCTCCGTCTGCTGCAGAACTTCACAACACTGTTAGCATGCAGAAGATATGTGGTAATGCCTGAAAAGTTCCCCATGTACATTTCCCATTTGGTTACTTTTCTCTCTTCTCACCTATTGACATATTCAGCCAGAGCACTGACAAACACAGTAGCAGAGGTCCCTGCATCTTCTGGGAGGAAACAACATCGCCTAGAGCAAGGCATACCACCCTCACAAGCTGGTAAGTCAAACTGGTCAGGAGATGGTCAATAGGCATACATTGTCAGGCGACAACAGAGGGACATGTAGTGCCCGAATGTGAAAGATAACCAGAGATGAAAAACCAGCTATTGGATTTGACAATGACATATGTGAATAGCGAAAGATAAAATATAATATGTCTTGGCTCATCATACCTTTGTAATTGGTGAACATTACATGTATTCCACCAACAGTCCCAGACCTGGGAATTCAATCCTGCAATCGAGTGCCACAACAAGTGAAAAGGGTGTCCCCACTATATTGTAATAGTGTCTGTAGACATAATCAAGAATTCAAGTGTTAACAAATATGACAACGAGGAACAAGAAGTGAGCTACCATTGTCAGTAGTAATGACAATGGATCCACTGTCCAACTCAGAATGTGTTCCCTATACATGAAATCGCCCAGTCCACCCAGCTGGTCATGTACTTCTCACATTGGATGGCTTGTTTGTTGGCCATCAACAAAACACGATAGTGGACCTTATTTCAGGATTCAGAGTCATGTCATTCTGATATACGTCGCTTCTAGGTAGTGAGCCCATTATAAGTTATATGTGGGATCACTCATGTTATTAAGTGACACACACTTCTGCTATAGTGGTGCCCACAACTGCTTGTGCTTATCCTTTTTAGGTACAATGAGGTCTTCCCAGAATCAGAGACACATACTGACTACTGCTACAAGGGTGGCTGTGACATCTGGTCCGGGACCACACAGGTGGTCGGTGCTGGGCCATGGTGAGTAAACCCAATAATAATGTACCTGAATGCTCATTAAATGTGCATTTGATCTCCACCATATGTTGTATGTGTTGTACAACACTGTTGTCCTGCATCACAATATGCTCACATATGGCATTTAATCACATACCAGATCAGACTTTAGTGGCTAATAACAGGGTGACACAAAATGTATGCCAAGTGAGTGCAGAATGGACGTAAAATAGTACAATGTGTCATATGAAGTGTCCAAAACACAACTGGCTTGCAATTCAATGATATGAAAACTCCATAGCAAAATATCTATGGCAAAATCATATTGAAATTGGTATGGATGAGGCTCACACTGATGTCAGTTGTGTACCTTTGAGATGGGTGTATTGGCTGCTAAGGTGAATCTCCATGCAGTTACATTTTCAAATCACTTGGCTGAAAAGCTACACGCTAATCCAGTGCAGGGGGAAAGCATCAAAGCTTCTCAACTTAGCCGCAATGTGGGATCATTACCAAATGTTGCATTCTGCTTGCCTCCTCTTCTACTGTATTTACATATAGGTGAGTGGTTGACATATGAGGTTAGGATGTCTGTAGCAAGACACCATCAGTTGTTAGCTAAATACTAGCAGTATGTTGGAATTAGGGTATGCGAATAGAGGACACTCAAAGGATGGACATAAGAAATCTGTGTTCTCTCAGTCAGAAATGAGCTTTGTAACTTCTTGGGTAGGAAGCACAAATGATCAACATTATGTACCTGGCACATCTCACACACGAACACCTTTTGACTTGTCAACAGACAACATTACACTCCTGAAACCTGTTTGTCTTAATGGTGAATGTGAAATCAGTGTAAAGCGGAGGAGTCCGGGTCATTTATACCCTTCCTTGAAATTTCAGTAACCTGATACAAGTTTGTCTGTTGAAGTGTCATTTATTGATGTCAGTGCTGCGTAGAGGCACCAGCTGGCAACTACTGCATGTGAGCAGGGGCCCACATGTAAAGTCCATGAGGGAAACATGCCGCACATTGTCTTGGATTATCCGGTCAATGGTTATTGAAAATGACATGTTAGCTCATAGCTACCATCTGTTGTACTGAAATATGGACATCTATGTCTCATCACCGCTGCTGACAGGATGACACCAGTGCAGCGTACACTATCCCGGGGAATGCATGACATCCTGGCTGCAGCAGTGAAACCCTCTTGCACCCGTCCATCAGGTAATTTAGGCATAACGTGTGTCACTAGCTTAGATTACTAACCCATAACAGAGATCAAGATCCCGTTCTGTCTGGAATAAGCAGTTGCTGTTTACAAAGTGACATACATATTATGAGTGTCACATGTGCCTGTTTGTCAATTAGTAATTCTGATTATTGAGAATGTCGTCACTGCCCTCTACAGCTGCTGGATCGTGGACAGCCATGTCAACAAAATCAATGAGCAGACAGGTTCAGCATTTGAGAACAGGGGTGATCGCGAAGGAACAGAAAGTTGTGGCTGGAGTAGGTGAGTTTGCTTTTATAATGTACATCTCAATTTAACAACTCAGTGCTATTGTGTGAGCTGTCATTTGTGGTGGTACACTAACCAGGTCACATGATCCTCATCCGTTGATGCAAAGTACAGTAAATCAAACCCTTGTGTCGCACCACATGTAATACCAGGTCAATTACTAACACGGTTGCAGCCTCTGTGTTCCAGGGGATGAAGAGGATGAGGATGACGGACCTACTACCAGTGTGGGCCGACAGGCAATCAGAGGGGAAAATCCACTGATCCTCCAGGCAGTTATGTCGGCAGCAAGTACTGTGCAAGAGGAGGAGGAAGTCACTGAGGACGAAGACTTGGAAGAGGATGTCGACTATATGTCCATCCACTCCAGGGATGACAATTCGGATGCCATTAACAGCAATCGTACCACATTGCCAATATCATTCACGGCATCACATCCTCCTCCCAGCAACGTCCGTCAGCCTCCTCCAAACAAACAATTGCCTGTCCCCAGCTTAGGGGGAACCAGCCACGGCTCTCACGCCACCCAACACAGATATCACTCTCACACAGCCTTCACGTCCAGGACCGACATGGTGTTTCCCTACACGCTCTTCACTACACAGTGTATCCCTGGCATTCTCTCCACCATCTGGGGGAAGTCCAACCCTGTTGTGGGGCAGGTATCACCTGGGCACCATTCTCCTGCACACAGGCTTCCACCTGCCACCCTCCCCCCTACTGTTGGACCCGCTGGTCCCATCCAAGGCAGACACCTGCAGAGGGGGCCTGCACCTGGCTATGGTGGCCAGTGGGAGCAAGACTTCTTCCAAGAGCAGACAGATGTGAGGCAGGACATTCGTGCCATAGGGGCTACCCTGTCAGACATGTCTGAGTCCCTGCAGGACATGGTCCAATTCCCTCAGGTGGTGGGCAAACTGAACCATGCTTCGGATAGTATGGAAAGAACTTGGCAGGACATGTCCAGGAATATGAGAGACATGATATCCATCCAAAGGGAAGAGAGCGCAAGACACCATACCTTGGCCATGAAGATGATGGAGGGCATGATGAAAGTGATCCAAAGTCTCCCTTCCCGGTCAACGCAGGGAGGGGAGCCATCATATCTGCCTGCAGGACAGCACATCCACACACCTGTACCACCAACTGCCCAGGACCACAGCAGAGGTAGACATCCACACCGGCACCCTGAACAAGCACTCACACCACCTGCACAACCACCAGCTACCCCTGTACAGAACTCCCACCACCTGCACAACCACCAGCAAGCCCTGTACAGGGACTCCCACCACCTGCACAACCACCAGCAAGCCCTGTACAGGCACTCCCACCACCTGCAATACCACCAGCAGCCCTTGTACAGGCACTCCCACCACCTGCACAAACACCAGCAACCCCTGTATTGGCACTCCCATCACCTGCAATACCACCAGCAACCCTTGTACAGGCACTCCCACCATCTGCACAAACACCAGCAACCCCTGTATTGGCACTCCCATCACCTGCACAACCACCAGCAACCCCTGTACAGGCACTCCCACCACCTGCACAACCACCAGCAACCCCTGTACAGACACTGCCACCATCTGTACAACCAGCTCTCGTCCAGGCACAAGCACCAACTGAGCATACGCCATCGGCTCCTGTACATGTCGGTCACCCTGTACAGGCACATGGACAACATCCACATACATGTAGGCGACAAGCCAGACCTGATCACGCACAGCGATCCTCACATCCGAAATTGCGATGTCGCAAGCACGATCGCCATTGACAACATCCCAAAATTAGATTGACCACTGTGAATATGTGTACAGTAAAAGTAAAGATCTTTCCAAATAAGATTTTGTTGTGTATCCTGTCCTGTATAACGATGTAGGTGGCCTGGATATGTGAGGAGGTATGTGTGTGTGTGACACAGTTACAAGTGTAACCCATCATTGCAACAACCCATAATGTGCAATATAGATGACTCAACAGATACGTGTCCATTTTCTGTACCAGACATTCACAATGAAGTCAAACAAGTTAAAGTAAGTAGGATTCCTCAAACATATTTATGTTAGATCATTAGAACAACCGTCCGCTTGGGAGGGAGAAAGGAAAACAAATGATGATCTTAATGCAGATGAAGAGGGGAACTTGGATTGGGGTTGGGCAACAAAAATAGAACACGTCAGGGAAACCAGTTTATTTACAAGGGGAAAATACATTTTTGTCCACAAAGATGCATTAGTCAAAAAGTCAAGTGTCCTTCTGGTCATCCTCTAACACCACAATGTCCAGATCCTCCGAGTCTGATGCAGGCACACGGCTGGTCAGTGCAGGAACAGGCACCACATGGGTTCACGGCACAGGAGGGGTACGAGGGGAATCAGTGTGGGCCAACGAACAGGGGGAGACACTGACTGTGGTATGGGAAGGGAGTTGGGAAACAACAGACGACATGGCTGTGGCCAGGGATTTGACGCTGGTGATGAGGGTGGCCAGAATTGCGACAAGCTCAGCTCACATCATGCTTATCTCCAGACACATCTGCAGCGTGATGCATGTGGACATGTCTGGCTGACCCTCACACATCCACCTCAAGTCCTCTGGGACAGCCACAGGAGGAACAACACAGGGAGGGGCCTAGGTGGGAGTGGAGGGATGTGGTGCCTCAGGTCCAGAGGCGATGTTGTGGTCGAGCAGGCAGCTACGATGGGGGGGACTGGTTGCAGGGGATGCAGCTGGAGACCCGATGTAATGGGGGCCTCTGGAGGTCCAGGTGGCAGGCCCAGGTTGTGTATTGGCCTGCCCAGAGGACACCTCGACCAAACCCACAGGTGAATAGTCTGGGGAAGAGTAGCACTCCACCACCCCAAAGCCAGAAGTGTCGGGTTCTCCATCCCCTCCTCCCCCCCCCACTCCCACTTCAATGGCCAAAGCCTCCACCCGGGCTGTAGCACCTGATCCGTGTTCCTTGTCTGTCCGGGTAGGCACAATCCCCTTGCCTTCAGATGTTGAGGGTCCCTCCTCATCCTCTTCTTCCTCATTGGTCGAAAGAGTTTGTAGCTGCCTGCAAACTGATATCCTCCCGCTCCGGACCTGGTCCTGCTGTTCTGCCACTTGGGCAGCTGTGCTTGCTGAAATGTAGGCAAAATCATGATGTAGTGGTTGTTTTATTCAGGACATGACCCATACATAGATGAGCCAAGGTCAGACTTTGTTTTCCTCTGACCACATTATACAGTTGTCAGTGTTTATGAGCTTACATTACGTGTATGTTCACTGTCATCTCCTGATTTGAATCTGACATGGACATCTCACATGAATATTTGTGGCTTACACAACAGTATTGGCCAACCCTCAGCTT
Source organism: Lissotriton helveticus (assembly GCF_964261635.1). Classification (NCBI taxonomy): domain Eukaryota; kingdom Metazoa; phylum Chordata; class Amphibia; order Caudata; family Salamandridae; genus Lissotriton; species Lissotriton helveticus. The sequence goes on along the minus strand of NC_136068.1, from coordinate 1,619,828,689 downwards.
TCGCATTCTTGTGATTGGTGTGTTGATTGGTGTGTCCTGTGACTGCTACACGTGCAGGTTCCAAAACCAGTCCACCAAAGGGGAACAGAGAGAGTCCATATTTAATCAAAATTGCTCAGTGATATATAGTCGCCGCTCTTTGACGTCTGGAGAAAATTTATCATCTGCTGTATAGCATTGTATGGGACAAGACAAATGCCGAATGTGGGTCACACATCCACATGGCTCTGGGCTATTTGTTTGGCTATATTGTGAGTCTAGCCTTTTGATTGCTCCTCACAAAATCTGACAATCCTGTGCCACATATTGGCTTTGGTGACTGATAAGGTAGTGCAGTACACCGGTGACCAGTGGTGGGTCGTTGTGACAGCTACCTGTGCATGTGAAATGGCATATAAGCCACTGAGGGTAAGACGTGTGTCAGTGGACACACTTTGCAAATTTAGAAACACTTAGGAGTGAGGCAAGGATCTCAAAGTCTGTCTTGACTTGATGGCACATGATGATCTGTCTCAATTAGAACCCAAACTCAACAAATGCAATGCAAGTCGCAGCATCCAATACCGTTTGGCCTGCCATACACACACTGGACAGTGTCTGTCCCATTGCTCATCCAATGCACACATCAGTTATGATTACCTTGGTTCCCTGGTTGTGGTGCTGGCAGAGCAAATTACAACACAAATGCACAAGTGTGGCTCATTTCCCAATTGTCAGGAATAAACTACAACTCCCAAAATGCACTCTGCCCTGTACAGTCCATATGCCACAGTGTGCCTTTTTATTCTTGATGACTGCTGCATGGACATGGTATAGGTGATTGGAGGCATGGAACACACAGTGGTACAGTACAGTCTTCACTCACATCATACTCCCAGACACATTATGCATAGGATGCACTTACCAGGTCTCTCCTGCTCATGCTCCTCCAGCTGAGCATGGAGGGTCGGCCCAGCTGCTCGCAGGACCCTCCTGTACAGTGGGGAGAGGCGAGGACGATGCACATGGTGCTGGGAAGACTGGCCCACCAGCTCCTCAGCCTTGTGCCAGGACCAGCGAGTTAGGTCCTCTCAGCGCTTGGGGCATGCCCTAGCACTCCTGGTGTGGACTCCCACTGCACTGCAGTGCTCACCGATGTTGTCCCATATCCAGGCCCGGGCTGCAGCGCTCAGCTTTATGCAGGGTCCCCATAAAGCTGAGGATATTTGGCCAGCACCCCCTCTACCAAGATGTCTAATTCCCTTTGTGTGAAAGGGGATGCTTTCTCCTCATTACCCTCAGCCATTTTGGGGCAAATAAGTATAATTAGAGTATCAGGATAGCAGAGGATCTGATCTGTGAGAGAGGCTAACCCAGAATGAACACAAAATGGCTTCCAACAACTTCCTGTGATGTATTTCCTGTATAACATTTCCTGTATGAAATGATGTGTTCCGGGTTATTTTCAGAGGTTAGGGCCAGAAAACGTTGTTTGCGGTTCCGGAGCGACGGGTCCGCATCCGCGCCTTACGGTCCGAAACAGAAAATTATGATTTCGGGCCGTAATCTCCTAAATTGCCCCGGAACACATTACTTCATACAGGAAATGTTATACAGGAAGTGGGAAATACATCACAGGAAATTGTTGGCAGCCATTTTGTATTCATCCTGATCCACCCACAATCACTGATCAAATCCACTGCCATCCTGCAGTTCTGTTGTGGAAAAACCTGAAATGACAGCAAAGGCTAAAATTGTAGTGTAGTTCCTATATTCCCAATAGGCTCTGCGCATTGGAATAATATAAACAGCAGTGTAGACGTAGGACTGAGGTTATCTAGGTCTTTACTGACTATATTAGACTTAATTAGTTATGCCAGCTAGCTCAGAGGTCACTAGAAACTTTCTCGAATGTTCAGGAAAGAGTTAACTCTCCTGATTTAGACAAGAAGGGATTAGTTTCTGACAACCGCATAAACATGACAACTTTGCTCCCTCAGAATAAAGAGTGTATCTCTAGAGTCGTGTGAAAACAATAGACAACGATTTCACTCAGTCAATCGTGCATGATTAATTTCACCAGGAGTGCAGAGAAATAGAGAGACGGGCGTTTTCAATAAAAAGGTGTTATTTATTGAGCAGTCTTCTCTCTCATGCAAGAGAATTGAGTTGCCACAATTGCAATACTTCTCATGAAGTAAAGTGCGTACAGTAAAAGGAGTATTATGAAATAATACTGTAAAAGCATTGGTATGGTTTCTTAGCCATATGATACTTTAAAATGGATAAAATATATACATACATAAAAACATTGACTAACGTACTCAACTGGTGCTTCTAAGATACGCCTACCCCGGTGTACCTGACCTAAGCCTAATACGTGGGAAGGAGTAAGTAAGTTGCAGTTTAAGTAAAGTTGGTTTTTGCCAAGGATCTGAATGAAGAAATCTCTTAGGGTTTAGTCAGCTCCGTACCTTGGTTCTAGAATGAAGGAGGTCTTGTATCTCGTGTCTCAGGACTCGATCTCCCAGCAACCCGCAAGGGTGACTGGAAACACCGGAGCTGGATTTTCTCGGCTGGAGAAAAAGACAGCGTCTCTCTCAGTGCGTCAAGGGAGGGTCGGCTTCCTTCGGCTCTCGCATCAGCTGGGCTTCGGGCAAGTAGATAGCCGCTCTGCTCCAAACCACCGTGTGTTTGCTTAAGGCAACGTTGGTATATTTATACCTGAAAGGTGCCGTGTTTGACGTAAGGTTGGACATAAGACGTCACTAAGAACTAAATGTTCTTTCTGGACTCCAGGAGTTCTTTTTTTTTTTTCTTTTTTTTTTTTTTGAGAGTTCATACAAATACAATGAAGTACACAGTAAAAAAAGATATTTTCCCCATTATAAATACATAAATACATATATACCATCAATGATAAAAAATTTCTACAGTATTTTACTGATACGGCAGACCCGCTGACCAACCTTCACAAAAGTTCTTAAAAATGGTAAACACACGATATATCTACAATACCCTAGCAGCCATTAGACTCTTGACGCCCTCCAGGCCGCAACTGGAGCCCAGAGTCGAAGCCCCATTTCCCTTGTCTTAGCTCCCTTTAACTCATAAAGTGCTTCCTCTATATTATGGATACCCAGCATCCTACACATCCACATTTGGAAGGTTGGTGCTTCCGTATCTTTTCATGCAGCATTAATTAATATCCTAAGTATTGCTACAGAAATAAAAACTAGAGCTTCAGCCTCTATACACATATTCAATTTCACATCGCACCCGATGATTATCAGAGTTGGGGATAGATTAATTTTAACACCTAGCAGCCCCTCTAAAAACAGCTCTATCTCAGTTTTAATGATATTCAATTTTTCGCATCCAAAGAACATGTGTATAATATCAGCTGGGCCATTCTCACATCTCGGACAATTGCTGTCCGCCTTTTTCCCCCAAGAGAATAGTTTCGCCGGTGTGTAATACAAGTTAAATAAAGTTTTATAATGTTGGGCCCTAAGATTCGTGGATCGAAGAAATCTTTTGTCCATCGCTAGAGCCTTATCCAGATCAACTTCCGGATCTCCCAACTTTATGGACCACGCTGATTCCATCTTAATCATATCGTCCATTGACCCTTCCATAAATATTTTATATATATCCTTAATTCTATGGCCACCCAACTTCAAATACTCCAATAGTTCACAACTCTTCGTCAGGGTAATGCGTGGCCTTATTGATTTAATTACGTTAACAATCTGTAAGTATTTAAACTCTTGACAACCCTGCAACGAGTATCGCTGCTTAAGTTCTTCCAGGGATCTACACTCATCCTTTACCATTATTTGCCCCAACGTGACTATACCCTGTCTCTGCCAATGCCGCCAGGGTCCATCCCTACTCAAATTTGGGAAGAGTGTTGAATTCCAAAGTGGTGTAAGGTGGTGATATCTGGGTATATCTAGGATTTTTTTAACTGTTGACCACATTCGCCATACATCTTCCAACGTTTTATACCCCAGTTTTTTATAATAGTTCTTCTGAGTTCTCCTCAACAACACACCTACTGCTTCGCTACCCAGTGTTAACTGGAAGATTGATGGTATATCATCCTGTCTAAAGGTTGGACCCCCTGGATGAAATAGGATTGCCATATCAGTAAGAAGACATGCCCAATGATAGCTCCTTAGATCTGGAAGCCCCAACCCACCTCTTTCCTGTGGTAGTGACATGTATCTGCTTGACCTCCTTATTTTACCATAATGCCACAGGAAATTCATAAATATGGCTTCAATTTCCTTAATGACCTTCTCTTCAATTTTGAAAGGGATTGCCCTGAATTTATATAAAACCTTGGGAAACATGGTCATTTTGATGACATTAGCTCTACCAATTATCGATAACTGGAGTGAGTCCATCCTTTTTAAATCTTTTCCCATTGAATGCATAAGCGGTGAAAAGTTATCCTTAATTATTTTTCCGGGTTCTGCATCTATTGTTATACCCAGGTAGACGACAGAGTTTACATATCTAGCATCCTGCTTGGCTACCTTTTTGGAACATAAAACTTGTGTTTTACCCACATTTAATCGATAGCCCGACAAACCACCAAACTGCCTGGTAATATTAACTAGTTCCCTCATAGCTGATACTGGGTCATTAGTGATTACTGTTAGGTCGTCTGCGTATGCGAGAAGTTTCGTCTGGAACCCGTTGGTAACTACCGGACTGATAGTAACACTGTTCATTAATTGGGTAATTAAGGGATCGATATATAGCGCAAATAGGATTGGTGAGCATGGGCACCCCTGTTGCGTACCCCTTGTTATATTTATCTTCCCAGATCTTTCTCCCATCACCTGGATTCTTGCCGTAGGTGTGGAGTACATTGCCTGAATTGCCTGACAGAATCTTGGGCCAAACCCCCTTTCCTAAACCCCAGGAGTTCTTGTGCAAATCAAAACAAAAGCAGGGGGATTTCCTGGGCTGCTGGAGGCTTGGTTTGTTTAAAGAACGCGTTGTACTTTCTAGGAGTCTATGGGAGTAGCCTTGCCGTATTTGGACTGCATGGGCTATGACTAGATATGGACATGATTCCTATGCCTTTATAAGGATATGTTTTATTATAACCACATAAGGGCATGAATCGGGAATAACGAATTAGGGTCCTAGATAGAATCACAATACCCACTCCACGTATTAATGTCCATCATTACTAATTACTAAGCAATACTAAACATATAACGATGCATGTGTTTTCCAACCCACCCCAAAATACATAAATTGCATTTGAAATGGTGTATGGTGTATACACGAAAATGAGTATTGGTACTGTACGTTTTTCGAGCAGTGGTATCATTCAGTTAAATGCATATATATCTCGGCTGAATGAATTTGCGAAAATTACACATGAAATGGCTCTAAATACAGAAAAGAAGGTCAAGACCATTTCATCACATATTTATACAATACTGCACATGTGCTAGAGGCTGAGGTAAAGTATTGTCTCTAGTATCTCTAAAAATAGAAGCTCTGTTCTCTAAGAATAGTTCTACTTTAAGCAGAGTACCATGTGCCAGAAAAAAAAAGGTAAATATTTTGGAAATAGATTTTTTTTTCGCTTTCCGGGAAAATAGTTCCAAATGTTTTCAGTAGTTTTGTTTATCAAAATTGAAGGCCGAATTCAGAGTTCAGGGAACGCTGTGTGCTTGTTGTTTTAAAAGTTATTCTTTTTGTTCAGGGGAGAACATCATATCAGACAGGCTTGCGAAAAATTGGTCCACAACATCAGGTGAAAGTTCGACCAAGTTCGAAAATGCTGAAATTGTGCATATGTGAGAATGATTGCTATCATCGATGTCGGGATCAGAAATGCTCACAGAAGGTTGTACCTGTTTGGTGCTGCTTTCCTCTCGTACTTCACCGCCACCTACTCGTAATGGTGAAGTCTCAACGAATGCCGTCATCAGAATAGGTAGCCGCTGGGGACACCACGTTGCATGAGTCATTACCGGACCTAGCAAAGTATCGATATCCATTGGTACTGCTGATGGTAGTGTAAGACAGACGTCTAACACGCATTCTTCTCCGCATAGCAGACATCGAAGCACAGGTAAGATGCAATCTTGCCAGATTGGTCTGAATGAAAGAAACCAGGTTGCACTCAGATCTTTTAGCCGGGCTAATCCGAGCACTTATGTGATTCGGTCTCGGTAGCGTATTGCTAAGATCGTTTCTTCCATTGTAGCTGGAGTTTTGTCAGTGGCTTGGCTTGCCATATTGGAGCAGAAGGATAAAAAAAAAATTGTGCTACGAGTCCCAAAAGAAGAGGCAGGCCGCCGAAAAAGGAATGGACACAATTCGGGAAAATGCCCAGGACTGTTTCAAAGAGTGCTAACAGTCCCGAAAAAATTGTCTTAAATACATGTGCGATGCCACTGGTATCAGACATGTTTAAGATTTGACCTAACATTTCTACGAAATGCACGGGGCAATTTGTTGATAATAGGGAATGTATCTCTGTTGCTGTCCTTGCAACTTGCAGATCATACGTCTCTTTGGACGAGGTTAAAGGCACAGTTGTCTGTAAAAGAATAGACTTCATTCTGCTTAAAGTATCAATTCAAATAGAAGTGATATGCAAAGAAGGCCATATTGCCGCCTCCATGTCTGGATTGCTGTTTGGATACAATACTTGCATACAGCAAGTGACCATGGAAGTAACGCTCACGAGATAAGGCTTTTCCTGGCACCATGCCACAACAGCTGTGGTCACTTATTAGAACATAACTGCTGTTGGAAAGTTGTCTGAAAAATGGCTCTATTTGTGTTGCAGGAGTGCCGTGCAGGTGACATGAAAGGTTATTTGATGAACCTTTGCAGGCTCCATGCAAGTTAATACCTTGACACAGAAGTGTACCGCTTAGTGATTTTTTACAATTGTTACCACTAAGGAATACCTCTTTTTTTCCTTCACTATAACATTTGTGTGTATAAGGTAAATTCCATGTTGACTTGATGTATCCTTTATCCAACCTTTCATACAGGCATGCTGGTATATATTTTTGGCAATACTTAAACTGGAAAGTTGTTATCGGAATTGTAATTGTTCCGTGTATTATCCATTCAATGACAGGTCTCTCTGACATTGTCAATGGTAATCTCTCAAGTTTTTCAATACTCAGAATCGTATAGTCTGCTCCTTTTTGTGCCAAACTGATTTGTTTATCAGTAAGGTTAAAGATAGAAAATAATGACGTTGTGTTGATTAAACGCCATGGCACGTAGCCTGAACGCGGATTTTGCAACGTCCAGCCAAGTTGTACAATAGAACGCAATTGGGACTGACCATGTTGTAACATTAGCAAGTCCTGCTCTATTATATCAATAGCAGATGATACAATGCTGTCCAGTGAATATATTCTGGAGGACAGAGTCGTTAACCCATTGTCCACTACAGAAAGTGATTTTTCCAAAATTATACGATCAATTTCTCGTATTTTTTCAGCTGTTTCAATTTGTGTTACTTTCCAAGCTTCGTTGTAAGCAGTGTATATATGGCCGTATATGAAACGTTTTTGACGCTGTTTGCGTGGTCCCAGTATGAAATCACGCAAGTCAGCACCGTCTTTAAGTAAAGTCAAGTGTCGCTTAATTTCAGCCAGTGTGGATTTCTGTAGCCACTCAAGGCATAGTTTCCCTACACTGTATGTTGTAACTATCCCTGGATGTTGTCTCTGGGAATATCTAGGGTCTGGCCTGGTCTGTTTAACCCCTCCCATGCTGGTGACGAACCCCAGCCGTCACGCCCCGCGGTGGGCGTGTGCTGATGACGGCTGGGGTTCGTCACGGCCCCGCCCTGTTCGTTTGTTTACAGCACGGGGGAATCGCGGCCGCAGCTAAGGGGTTAAACCCCTGTGTTTGTTCAGGAATCTATCTTGACAGTTATTAGTGTTTGTGGGCCAGATCAACCATTTTTTCCAATCAGGATTTGTTCTGTTTTGGTGTAAAATATAGGATACGTCTATCTCCTCATCTGTAGTGCTATTACTATCAGGTATGGGCCTCGAAATAGACGGTTTGTTTAAGTCTTTTATCTTGGCTAAACCAAGACAGGTTGTTTGCTGAATTGTGTCATTCAAGAATATTATTTGTTCTGGGATCATGCAGGCTCTGAATAATGCTTCTAGACCTTGTACCTGCCAGTCTTTTGAACCCCAGATGGTTTTAGTTTCAATGTTGTTTTTCCAAAATTCAAAACCAAATGTAGACATTTTTTCATAAAATGTTTCAGAATAAATCAATTTAGTATTTGTCAACGTTGTTTTCATTCCTGTCTTATTTAACATTTTAAAATAAAAAGTTTCTGGATCACTGTTGTTAAACCTTGAGAAGTATGTGAATTTCTCATAAAATGTTTTTGAACTGCCTTTTGGCGGTTTTGGACAATGTTCCCATTGATTATAAGTTAAAAACTTCTAGGTTGAGCAGTTTTATGCAAATAGTGATGACCATAGTGGTTAAAACAGTACATTTCTTCATAATTAGATGTACCCTGCAAATAATCATGTTCTGTGAATTTAGCTGACATTACTAAATCTGACATCATATTATTAATATTTTCAAAGTCCCAATCATCAGAGAAAGTACTTGGTGTCACAAAGTCACTTAAGGAAACCTTGAACTGGTGTGGATATTTCAAGAGCTCAATCGGGCCATAGATTTCATAATCCGTTTTGTCCCATGCTACCCCACCGGGTAATGGATTGGCTGTGATGTTTACTGATGACAGTTCTCTTTTCTCGATGTGAGAGGATCTGTGAGGCTTTAGGACCAAGTTGATGTTCTGACTTGCTGTGTCCATTGTACTATATTTTCCATCAATTATTCTACCCAAACATAAAACCATGATGAGCCAAAGCAGGAGGAAACGTACACCTAACACAATCCAAAATTCAATCCATGGTGAAATCAGATATGTTTCTTTTAGTTGGTAAAAAAGTTCAGTAATTTTTTCTTTGAAAGTTTTTGTTGCTGGCGTTTCTTCATGCTCGTTTGGATCTTCAGAAAAGTCATCGAAATAGATATAGTAGCCAGATGCAGTTCTGTCAATTGTTGGAATTGATTCCGGATTCTTATTAGTCTTTGCATTTTTCTTTGTTTCATTAGCATAGTCTGATGCTACATCGTTGTAGATAGGTGTTTCTTGACAAACTGTTGCAATTTGGGTTTCAAGAGGCACAAGTTCCATGGCTTTGTTGCATAGTCCTTTTTTATTCACTGCAGGTTTATCAAAATGGATTAGTCTCTCAGTTTGAACCTCTTGGATTGTAGCAAGATTTGGTCTTCTGCTATTTCTTGGGAGTCCACTGGGCCTACTACTTATTATTGGCCACATGATTGTGGTTTTACCAGGTCGATGGATACAACTCTGTTATCCTTTTACCAACAAGGGGCGGTAGTACTACCGATCTTGTTCCGCTGACAGCTAAGACAAGTACTGCTTTTCTGTAAGAAGGCCCAAATTCCTTCTTCACCGCGATCTTCTCTCTGACTAGATCCCCAATCTTTGGAATCCAGACAGGTCTTGCTGGGACAGGTGGTTTCTCTTCAGTGGTCGTTGGCTTTAACTTTATGTTACTAAGATGTCTTCTTGTTTCATTTAAGTCCTGTAAAACAGCCAAACGGTCTTTGATATCAAAGGCTTTTTCTTTCCCACTGAAGTGTGACAATCTAAGTCCTGAATGTGCATTCTAGTGCCGAACAATAGTTCGTAAGGAGTGATACCTTTTAGAGAATTTCTTGGCAGATTGTTAAGACTACGTTGGACACTTGTTAAATGTTTGACCCACCCATCACCCAAACCTAATACCCTCGCCGTTATAGATTGCTTTATGTCACAGTTTTTTCTTTCCACTACCTCATTTCCCTCAGGATGGAAGGGAGAAGAGTACCGCAATGCAATGCCCATGCTGGTCATGGCCTCTTTGTAAGCTTGAGAGCTAAACGCAGGACCCTGGTCAGAATGTAGCATGCCAATTGCATATGTGCCGATAAAGACTCGCAAATCTTTTATAACAGTTCTGGCGTCAGCCGAGCGCTGGGGCCACATCCAAATGAATCTCGTGCAGGAATCCACTGCGACCATGATATATTTATAGTTGCCATCCCTTTGTAAGGGACCACAGTGGTCCAGGTAAACGCATGCTAATGGTTTATCTAAGATTAGAAGGGGTGTCTGTGCTGGTCGTTTCACTGTTGATACTTTCATTCTTTGGCATATTTCACATTCTACAACATAGTTCCTAGTTTGTTTTCTCATGCGCGGCCACCAATCTCTCTGTTTTAATAATGATACTGTGGCGGAAACACCAGCGTGTGCAGAAGCGAGTTCTTTGTGTGCCGATAAAATTAGTCCTAACCTGAGTTCCATGTTTACAATTGCCCTATCCCCCACTCCAGGGATTCCAGTAAAAGGAACATTATTTGCATCAGTCATGTATGAGTACTTTACTGGAAAGCCTTTCGGGAGTGTTTTTCTATCATCTTTTACTGAAGCACTGACAGCTTGCATTATATCGCTGTCTATTTTTGTTTTTGACCGGGTGATAGCAGCTACGGAAGCCGTTTGCACAGCAGCCTTCGCGGCCTCATCAGCCAATGAATTCCCCGCAACGTGAACGCCATCACGTTGATGACTCAGTGTATGTATCACGTGAGTCTTTTGTACTTCTTTCTGTAAAAGAACTACTTGTTCCCAGAGCTTTTTATGCTTTATTGTGGCACCTGTGTCATCTTTGTAACCGTTTTTGATCCATGTCTGCATGTCATTATTGTAAGACTGGACGCAGTAATGCGAATCGCACACTATTAGTGTGGGGAATTCGCGATCAGCATTTTCAAGCTCCATCTTTAAAGATCTTATTTCAGCTCGCTGAGCTGTACAGTTTCTGAGTGATTCAGTTTTTGTAATTATCGGTCTGAATTTACCTAAGCGCCAGCGACCTTTAACAATCGTGCACGCTGCATTGTAAGTTTTTTTTCCCACAACGTAGTGTTGTGCGAATCTGTCTGTGTACATCACATAGCTGTATTGTTCGAGAGGCAGAATTTCGATTGACAGAGGATATTCTTGTTCGTATTCTAGATCTTCTAGTTTTTTCATTTTCGGATCAAACGCGTGTTTCACGTCTTCTGCAGCAGGAGAATTTTCCCATTGTATCCATTTTGGATCTAGTGCCACAGCATTCAGATTGCGTGGGCTTGTTAATGCCTCAAGGGCTGATTCTGCTGTTAAAACAGATATGTTTCTGCCTTGGACTAGGGTTCTTTCTTTTGCCACAGCAGTTTGAACCGCTATTAATTTTTTTTTCAGTAGAACTGAATTTCATTTCAGCTTGTGTGTACAAATGTGATTTGTAAGCTATTGTGACCGTTTCTCCCTCATTAGAGGTCAGGTACGTGAATCCCATCTTCCCGGGATGACTCGGATTACAAGGTTGCGTATGTTTTCGCGTGTTTGCAATTTTGTTTTAGTTAACATGTCTGCTTGTAATGATCTTAAAATGTCTGTGTGTTTCTGAGTCCAATTGTTTGGTTTGAAATCAGGTGTAATTAATTCATAGAGAGGTTTATCCCTCTCTGCATAATTTAGAATGTATGTTTTTCCGAAATTCAGGAAACCTAGTATTGATTGTAAATTCTTCAGCGTTTTTGGGGCTTGGAGTACAGCACATTTCTCTAAGAAATTGTCTGCTAGGCTTTTGCCTTCACTTGATAATTCACATCCTAAAAACAGGACAGTTAGATGGGCAATTCTTGACTTTTGAAAGTTGAAAAATGTATACTTGGCTGCGAACCCAAGTATTATGGTGTTCACTCTTTTCAAGTGTGTCTCCAGGTCATCATCTGTGAGATAGATGTCATCGACATAAGATAATGTCTCATCATCATTTATTTGTAGTAACTCTGTTACTCTTGCTGAGAATAATCCTGGTCTATTCTCGAATCCCTGTGGGAGTCGACAGAATTGTTGTGCGACCCCATTGTTGAGAAAACGGTCAAATACCTGCTTTCAGGTGCAATGTTTTGACAAAAGAAACCATTTGAGATATCTAATGTTGTTTTATATTTTTTGCGCACAATGTTATTCATTAGTGCTGCACTGTGTGAGTTTTGTACTGCCAAAGTTTTGCAACAGGAGTTTAAGTGTCTGTAGTCCAAAACTAGACAATATGAATTGTCTGGCTTGGAGACAGGAACCAAAGGATTGTTCATTTGTGAGGTGCATGTTTCAATCACCCCCTGATATTCAAATTGATCTAAGATCTCCCTGACTTGCTTTTTAGCTTCTTGCTTAACCGGATACTGCCTTTGTGCAGTAGGTTGTTTTTTTAACTGTATTTTATGGTGAGGAGAATCCTCATCCCATCCTACATGATTTTTATATAATGCAGGAGCTTGGGCTACTGCCCATTTTCTAGCAAATGTGTATTTTTTATGAATTGGAATATGATTTGAGAAGGCAGGCATAATTATTTCTTCGCCATGTGGGCACTCCCTGACAAACTCTGGTGGCCAGTCTTTTTCAGCTAACAGGATGTCACAGCCTTTCGATAAGTTGTCCCAAAAGAGACCCCTTACTTTCGTAGTTTTGTCCCCCTCTATACGCAATGTTATTTCGTATAATTTATGGGGTTTGCTAACTCTGGTGTCTGCAGTTTCCACTTTAATGTATTCATTTGTGTCCACTGTCTCCAGAAGATTCATCAGGATCTTGCGAGCTATGGTCACTTCTGCTGCGCTGTCTAGCATTGTCTGGGCCCACTCTCCGTTTTTCAGTTGTGTCCTCAGTATCCTCGGCATGCTTCATTCTAATACTGGCTACCTTCTTCTTTGGAAATTGTAATTTTTTACTTTGATGAGCAGGTTCCTTGTCTTTGGACTTGACGTGCTCTCCCTTGTGTTCTGACCGTCCTCTTCTTTCCGATTTCTGTGAGGAAGTCTGAAAAGATCGAGAGGGACGTGTATCAATATCTTGATATCTGTCAGGTTTTCTTAATTTATCCCTATCTCTAAGGTTGTATCTTTTCTCAGAGGGCTCCCTCTGGGGAGACTTGCCACCTCGTTCTGGAGATCTATCTCTCCGTTGAGGAAACCTTCCTCTGGACTGGAACCGGTTTTCTCTGGGAGTGGATTGTTTATTACCCTCCCAACTCTTTTTTGGAGTGTTTAGATTATTTTTAATACATGTTTTTCAGGATTTTCAGTTAGTTGGGGTTTTATTGGTTTCCCACCCAAACTATCTCTACCTAGTTCTTCATAGGATTTTTCTAAGATTCTGGCAAGTTCAAAAGGTTGTTCTGTTATATCTCTTTCTTTCAATTTCTGGAGGTATGTTATATCGTCCATTGCCAATTGAACTAATTCTCTGTATGCCTTTGTTAATTCTTTTAGTTTAACTAAAAGTTCTTCACTTGACATCTTTTCAATGTCAGGATGTGGGGTGTAGCTGGCTAGAACCGGCCGCGTGGAACCTGGTCTACCTAGAGGACCTAGCCTGGTGATGTGATTTTGATGTTTTAGGGCGCCATTAAACCAGAGCAGGTGCTCTTGGTAAGTTAGTGGGATTTCAACGTCCTCGAAAGGAGCGTATTCCTCCAGAGGTTCCTCTATTTTGTAATAGTGGCATTTGTGTGTCACAGCGTGTGCTGCTGGAAAATGTATCCATGAATAGAATACCTCTGTCTGCTGATATTCATGTGCCTCTACCACGAATATGACTGTACCACCCCGTGATGATACTCCATTTTCTATAAGTTTTTTAGTTATAGTTTTTCCTACATTTACCTGAATGATTATAGCATTCGGATCATTTCCTCGGAGACTTGTGTCATCCACTAGCAGTTGAGCTGCTAATTTAGCTTTCTCCCTTTCGTCTTCACTTCCCTTCATTTTTACTAACAGAAAGCTTTTGTTGCAGATCAAGTTTCAAGGAAACAAAGATTAGGTGCACAATATTTTGGAACACTGTATCCTTCAACGTTGACTAAACCAAAAACTAATACATAGGAATCTCTTCCTACTAAGTTCCGGCGGATATTAACCTTTTACCCACTCCAGACGTCTTTTGGAGTATTTACGGGAAAAAGGGTCTGTGTGAAAAGCACGACTGAGTTACTCTAGCGTCTTGCGTTAGATTATCGCCTTACCAAACGTTGGGCGCCATGAAGTGTAGTTCCTATATTCCCAATAGGCTCTGCGCATTGGAATAATATAAACAGCAGTGTAGACGTAGGACTGAGGTCATCTAGGTCTCTACTGACTATATTAGACTTAATTAGTTTTGCCAGCTAGCTCAGAGGTCACTAGAAACCTTCTCGAATGTTCAGAAAAGAGTTAACTCTCCTGATTTAGACAAGAAGGAATTAGTTTCTGACAACCGCATAAACATGACAACTTTGCTCCCTCAGAATAAAGAGTGTATCATTAGAGTCGTGTGAAAACAATAGACAACTATTTCACTCAGTCAATCGTGCATGCTTAATTTCACCAGGAGTGCAGAGAAATAGAGAGACGGGCGTTTTCAATAAAAAGGTGTTATTTATTGAGCAGTCTTCTCTCTCATGCAAGAGAAGTGAGTTGCCACAATTGCAATACTTATCATGAAGTAAAGTGCGTACAGTAAAAGGAGTATTATGAAATAATACTGTAAAAGCATTGATATGGTTTCTTAGCCATATGATACTTTCAAATGGATAAAATATATACATACATAAAAACATTGACTAATGTACTCAACTGGTGCTTCTAAGATACGCCTACCCCAGTGTACCTGACCTAAGCCTAATACGTGGGAAGTAGTAAGTAAGTTGCAGTTTAAGTTAAGTTGGTTTTTGCCAAGGATCTGAATCAAGAAATTTCTTAAGGGTTTAGTCAGCTCCGTACCTTGGTTCTAGAATGAAGGAGGTCTTGTATCTCGTGTCTCAGGACTCGATCTCCCAGCAACCCGCAAGGGTGACTGGAAACACCGGAGCCGGATTTTCTCGGCTGGAGAAAAAGGACAGCGTCTCTCTCAGTGCGTCAAGGGAGCGTCGGCTTCTTTCGGCTCTCGCATCAGCTGGGCTTCGGGCAAGTAGATAGCCGCTCTGCTCCAAACCACCGTGTGTTTGCTTAAGGCAACGTTGGTATATTTATACCTGAAAGGTGCCGTGTTTGATGTAAGGTTGGACAGAAGACGTCACTAAGAACTAACAGTTCTTTCTGGACTCCAGGAGGTCTTGTGCAAATCAAAACAAAAGCAGGGGGATTTCCCAGACTGCTGGAGGCTTGGTTTGTTTAAAGAACGCGTTGTACTTTCTAGGAGTCTATGGGAGTAGCCTTGCCGTATTTGGACTGCATGGGCTATGACTAGATATGGACATGATTCTTATGCCTTTATAAGGATATGTTTTGTTATAACCACATAAGGGCATGAATCGGGAATATCGAATTAGGGTCCTAGATAGAATCACAATAAAATCATGAACATGTAACAAAAGGGGGAACAGACCATTTAATTAAATTTCTGCACAGACAGGGGTGGGGGTGACACAACATCAAACCCCAGTTTCGTTTTCTCCTACTTTGCATTATGGTACATGTAGTCCATATTGAATGCTCATTACAAGATTTGTGTGATGTGTTACGTAACAATGGGGTGGAGCAGTGCTGTATATCACAGACACATAGTACCTGATTCACCCATGACATCACCATTCATGTTGTGGGCCCATCATTTGTGGGGGAGTCAAATCTGTTGAGTGCACAGGCCTGAGACTGCAATGGTTATGGCCATTTGTGATTGAGTGACCCATCCTCATTAGGACCAGGTAGAACATGTAAAGTTTTACATCTGCATGAATAGATTGTTTAGGGACATCCCCTACACTGATCGCTGACATGGGCACATGACATGAGGCATGCTCAACCTTTTGACTACTGTTCAACAGCCGTGATTTACATGCAGTGAGTGTGGCTTGTAAAGTAGTCTCAGGATGGAATATATTATATTGACACAGTCGTGTCTATCCAAGTTTCATCATTGACAACAGACAGCAAACCACATTTTGTCCATGACACTACAGGTTGCTCATTTGAAAAACGTGGCAACGAGCTGATCGCGGACGTGCATACCCTGACCTCGTTTATGTGCCATGGCATGGTTTCCCAGATTCAGTGTTAGCCGAGGTTCCAGAGGTACATGTGTAAGCCATGCGTTAAAGCAATGTTGTACAAAACACAACAGGCTAATATGATCTTGCACACAACTTCTGGGGAGTACAGCAGCACACCCCCTGTATGGTCAATGTGAGAAGTTGGCCTGATGTGCAGTGTTCACTATTCTAGTGATCACTATATATCAGTCCAAACAACCCTTATTGATGATTGGTTGTAAGTCAACCTTATAGACCAGCTATCCTAGTAGCATGGATACGAGCAGTCTAAGGCTAAGACTCTAGAGGGCGTGTTAAGCCAGCTGTTTTACCATCACATTACCCCTTGAACACCCAGTGAAAGGACACCACACAAGTGTTATGAAAATAAACAGTGTATTTATTAGAATCACAACAACCCTGTACTCTTTATGAGGACAGGGTGCTAAGCACACAACAAAACTCTTATGAAAATACTTAAGTTAGCACGTTATACACAAATGCCCGAGGGGCACGAAAAACCATATACTCTAAAAGTGGAATGCGAATTACTAGCAGGTAAGTAACGATTCTCAGAGGCTTTGGGATCGCTAGGACTGGACTACTGAACCTTTAGATTACTAGCAGGAGGCCTAGGGAACTCGGGTGCAGAGTGTGCACTCTCACGCGGGATGCGGGACAAAGTCTATGGAAGCTAGAATTCACAAAGTTAGTGTTCACGGGCGAACCCGACCTGATAGGGAGAAAACGACAGTGGATCCTGACCCTTGGATAGTGAGGCTATGCTGGGGCACTGAAATGCCGAAGTTACCTAGCCCAGGGGCTGCAGCTGCATAGGTCTGAAAAGACGTCGGGAATCCTCGTGCCGGACCAGGAGCCTGGAAGAAGGAAGTTGCTGGCAGGCGACCAGTGAAGAAAAGTTCGATGGATCCAAGCCTGGATCAAGGAAGAAGAAAACCTGAAAGCAGAGGGGACCAAGTTCTTGAATCACTAGCCAGTGATTAAGTGGGCACCAGGATGGCACCGGGCGAAGTCACCGCAGTCAGGTGAGTGGGCGCTGCTGGGCTCTGCAGTCTCTCGGACCAGGAGGCGTTGTCGGCGACCAGGATGGAGGTGCGAGCTGTCCCACGAAGGTTCTTGCTGTCGACGTCGCTGGACCCAGGATTGGGCAACAAGTCTTGGCAAATGCAAGGCCCACGCGGTGGACCTAAAATGGCGTCTTAGCCGGACCAGGAGGGTCCAGGGTACTTCTCCGATGGAGGGAAGCAAGGGCCAGTCTGGAGCAACCAGACTAGCAGCAGTGTTGTCGTCGGGCGTCGTTCGGAAGGCCACAAGCCAGCGGGCTAGTAGCCAAACAACGCGGTGAGCAGCAAAAAGCAGAAGGGCCCCACGCCGATCGTGGAGATGCTGGGGGGCTGCTCTTCGGTGCTGGAGCTGCTCAGGGTGGGGGCTTCTCGGACCCCAAAGCACTCACCAGGAATTTACTCGGTGGGCTTGCTGTGCAGAAGTCGTGCAGTCTTGGCGATGGCCGGTCCCTCGAGGTCTCGTCGCACCCACGGTTCTCAGCTGTGCTGTAGAGGTGGGTAGAGGTCAGAGGTGCCAGGGAAGCCGGGTCTCGTCGAGCTGGGCAGTCGGATTTCGGAGGAAGGACGTGCAGCAGACCGCAGTGTTCTGGGATGGTGCCTGCGGATGCAGGGTGACTACTCCTTAGCCACAAGGGAGAATCTTTGAGGAAGAAATCGTGAAGTCCTTTCGTGGAAAGTGGTGTCTTGATTCCAAAGATGATCTAATTTGGAAGGGGGCCTGCTCCTACCTTTATCTGGGAAAAGGGGGCTGGCACGCGACTAAGTCCTGCCCTATGGGTGGGACCAGGAGGGGGGTGGTTACACCCCTCTCCTTTGGCGGGCTTTCCCCAGGCCAGGGGCTGGAGTGCCCCTGGAACTGGTTTCAGCCGGCCTATGCACAGTGAGCACCGGGGTGCCACTTGCAGTCACCTTCCTCTGTAGCCCTGCCTACCTGGAATACACAAAACCCTGTCTGGGACGGTGCTGGCACCGCCCCTGGCAGGAAACCCTTTGTCCTTGTCTCCTGTGCTGGGAGGACTCCCAGCAGCAGGAGGGCAGACTTGTGTCTCGGTGGCAGCATCCATCTTGTGGAGCTGAGGCTATGTCTGACTTTAACCGGGGTTACAGGTTACATACATGTCGTGTCCCTCTAGAAGGGTGGAATGCTAACCCCGTCGCCAGAATTGGCGAGGGGTTAGTATTCCAATTCGTATGACACCTTACTCGACATGTTTTGATAAAGCGATACCAGAGTTGGCATATAACCGCGAGGATTATAATGCACTTAAGAGTATATGGTATGCGATATCATGGAAACGGCTAAGGGATGGATCCCGAAAGCCGCAGACAGGCTCAGCTCATGCCAGAGCACTATCTCACACGATTCCAAGCACTCTGCCTTCAGGATTGTTAAGGCCTGCCATAGGAGTGACTGATAGGAGATCTGTGTGTCCATTTTTAGGGTTAGATATAGGTATACTATATCTAAAGCAAAGGGTGATTACACAACCTTGCCCCAGCTGTCAAGCAGCCAGTTGTGTCAGATTTGGATGGCCAGCCAGGGGTGGCATAATACATGCTGCAGCCCCTGGTAGGCCCTGGGTACACCTATGCCCTGGGTACCTAAGGTACACTGTACAGGGACTGATAAGGTGACTCAGTATCCAATTAGATATGTACCTAAGGTACATGGAATCCTGTTTACAGAGAGAGCAGTAGGCCTGGGGTCCTGAATAGCAGGGCCCCAGGTCAACTAAGTCAGAAAATCAGCAAAACACCAGGCAAAAAGTTGGGGGCAACCATAGTCAGGGATCTACCTTCCTACATAACCCCCCCCCAAACGAAAGGAGATAAGGCTATCCTTGCCAGGTAAGCCTATATTGCCTGAGTGGCCATATAAGGAAGTACCAGCACTGGCATGGTTACCCCCTATCTCATGGTCCACTAAGCAATCCCTCACCCTAAGGGTATCTGAGGGTCTCCACCATAGGGAATCTCTACCTGTGGTGTGTTTTGGCAAAGGAAAAGGCTGGTGCTGAAATGGAGTACTGAAGTGAGGCTCCACTAATTTTGGGCTCAGCTTCCTCCAATCATTTTCCACCATAGAGGCCTTTCTTTCTAAGACTGAGTTGTTTTGGGCTCTCAGGGTCAACCTCTGGCTACCTACAGCTGGAGGTTGGATCCCTCTGGTTGGCTTACTGGAGGGACAGGTCAGGTTTGGGGCCCTCAGGTCCCAGGTTTGGCTGTGCCCAACAGTGTCCATCTGTGGGAGGTGCCTAACTAAATTTAAGGGGGATCCCTCAGGAGTCTGTTTTATTTTCACTTGGCTAGGGTTACTAGCTTCAGTGCCCTTAATCTGTTGATTGGGAAGTTCTTTTGGACAGGGGGCCCTTTGGGGTCCACCACTGGCCTCCCTGACCTCTACAGCCCTGGGCTGACTGAGGCAGGGTAGAGAGGGGCAGGTTACCTGCTCCAGACTGGGTCCCACCTTGGAAGGGTCCACTGACATCAGGGGCTCTGCCAGGCTAGGCATGACTACCTCGGGGGCAGTTCCTTCACAAGGGGTCAGATCAGTTCCCTGAGGAGGCTGATCCTTTCCTAAAGTCTGGTGGGAGGGAGATTTCTCTTCCTCCTCAATGCTCTCTGTCTGAGTGGAGTGATCCATAGTTTCAGGCTTCACAACACTATCATCTGTCTGAGTTTGAGCTGTGGCCATCACAACTCTCCCAACCTTTTCAGGAGGGGGCTCAGTTTGGGTGTGGGCTGTGACCATCACAGCCTTTACAACCTGTTCTGGGAAGGAAGTTGTCTGAGATTCGGCTGTGACTGGCACAGCCCTCCTGACCTGTTCAGGGAGGATATCTTGGACTGGGGCTGTGGCTACCACTGCCCCACTAACCTTACCATGGATGTTTACCATTCTAAAATGGGTTTCTTGCTCTACTTCAGCCCAGGCTGAGAGCTCTAAATCATTCCCCAGTAGGCAATCTACAGGCAAGTTTGGTGACACTGCCACTCTCTTGTGGCCAGTGACACCTCCCCAGCTGAGATTGACCACTGCCATGGGATGATCTCTCTGTACTCCATCAATATTGGTCACCTGGTATGTGGCACCAGGTAAAAGTTGCCTTGAGGGGACTAGACTCTCAGTCACCATGGTGATGCTAGCCCCTGTATCTCTATAGGCCTCAACTTTTATACCATTGATGAGGGGCTCCTGTCTGTACTTGCCCAAAGTGTTGGGACAAGTTGTGAAGTTGGCAAACCCCATGCCAGTCTCACAGACAAGAGTATCTAAGTTTGGGGACCTGGTTAGGCCAGAGTCCCCAGGAACTCCCAAAGTAAATGCACCCAAATTCTTGGGGGCACTCCCACCACCTGGGGGATTACTACTAATAGTAACAGGAGGTTTGGGAATGTTACTTGGGGGTATGTTCTCCTTATTGTTATTCTTTGGGCAACTGCTGTCAGTTTTCAAATGACCCACCTGTTTACAGGGATAACAATAAGGTTTCTTCTGGTTATTAGAAGGATTCTGGGACCCACCCCCCTCAGAGGATTTTTGGGGCCCTGATGTGGTTTGATCTGGAGATTGATTCCCACCCTTCTCTTGAGGCTTGGTTGATTCCTTTTTCTGGTCACCACCTTGGTTCTTGGGCCTAATCCTGGTTCTGACCCATTTGTCTGCCCTCTTACCCAATTCTTGTGGAGAGGTCAGATCAGAGTCTACCAGGTGCTGGTGTAATAACTGGTTCTGACAATTATTTAAGACTTGCTCTCTCATAATAAGATTATACAATCCTGTGAAGTCAGTAACCTTGCTACCCAGTAGCCAGCCTTCCAAAGCCTTAGTGGCACAATCAACAAAGTCAGACCAGTCCTGAGACTGGGTTTTCTGGGTGTCTCTGAACAGCAACCTGTACTGCTCAGTGGTTAAGCCAAACCCATCAACCAATGCATTTTTCAGGACCTGGTAATCATTAGCATCCTCCACTCTTGTAGTGAGGAGCTTATCTCTACCTTTACCATCAAAGGAGAGCCACAGTATAGCTGCCCACTGACTCTGGGGAATGCACTGCACAGTGCAGGCCCTCTCCAAAGCAGCCATCCATTTCTGGATGTCATCCCCTTGTTTAAAGGGGGGCACTATCTTAGTCAGGTGTTTAGTATCTAAACCCTTCTCTTTTTCTCTTGGGAGATTGCTGCCACCAGTGGGAGCTAACCCACTCATCTGCTGCTCTCTTGCCAAGGCAAGCTTCTCTTTCGCCAGGGCAATTTCTTCCCTTTCAATCCTCAGAGTAGCCTGTCTCATCCTAGCTTCATGCTCCATTCTCTGAGGGGAAGTCAATCTCCTCTGGGGAGAGTTCATTCTCCTCTGAGAAGAGGCATTAGAGTGCAGAGATCTATTGGAGTCCCTAGAAAGAGATCTATCTCTCCTAACTCCAAGGTTAGGCCTACTTAGGGTCAGTACTGGGGGTCCCCCAGATCCTAGCCCAAGCAAGTCTAAGTTGGCCCTAGTTAGCCTTCTGACTACCTCAAGACCTTTGTCTACCTCGTCCCCAGAGAGTTCCCCTTGATCCTCCTCCTCAACTGCAGTAGCAATGTTGGGGAGATCTGGATCCTCAGAGGTTCCCTGTAAGGCTGGCATGTTCTCATGTAACTGAGAAAGCTTTCTGGCATCATATGTCTCTAAGAGACCTATCAGAAAGGGAGTGGTGGGGTTAGACCCCTGCTTCAGTTTCCTGGAGACACAGATTTGTCTCATCTCCTGAAAACTGAGAGCTGCATATCTTGAAGTGACCTGTGGAGGGTCAACACTGACCAGGGGAGTCTCAGTAGATTCTCCCTGGGTAGACATGCTTTTCTAGTGAGGTGTAAGTGGTGCACTTACCTACACTATATGTTTGCCTACTGATCCCTTGCTAGAGTTGTAGTTTAGGGTGTGCTAGGCCCTAGGAGCTACAACAGCTGGTTCAGTAGAACTCAGAGTATTCTAAGCTAAGTTATATGTACCTTTAGTACTTATGTGATCTTTCACAAGATATTCTTAGGGCATGTGTGGTAAAACAACAGCAAGCTCAAATCCCAACCGCTGCTCACCAATGTGAGAAGTTGGCCTGATGTGCAGTGTTCACTATTCTAGTGATCACTATATATCAGTCCAAACAACCCTTATTGATGATTGGTTGTAAGTCAACCTTATAGACCAGCTATCCTAGTAGCATGGATACGAGCAGTCTAAGGCTAAGACTCTAGAGGGCGTGTTAAGCCAGCTGTTTTACCATCACATTACCCCTTGAACACCCAGTGAAAGGACACCACACAAGTGTTATGAAAATAAACAGTGTATTTATTAGAATCACAACAACCCTGTACTCTTTATGAGGACAGGGTGCTAAGCACACAACAAAACTCTTATGAAAATACTTAAGTTAGCACGTTATACACAAATGCCCGAGGGGCACGAAAAACCATATACTCTAAAAGTGGAATGCGAATTACTAGCAGGTAAGTAACGATTCTCAGAGGCTTTGGGATCGCTAGGACTGGACTACTGAACCTTTAGATTACTAGCAGGAGGCCTAGGGAACTCGAGTGCAGAGTGTGCACTCTCACGCGGGATGCGGGACAAAGTCTATGGAAGCTAGAATTCACAAAGTTAGTGTTCACGGGCGAACCCGACCTGATAGGGAGAAAACGACAGTGGATCCTGACCCTTGGATAGTGAGGCTATGCTGGGGCACCGAAATGCCGAAGTTACCTAGCCCAGGGGCTGCAGCTGCATAGGTCTGAAAAGACGTCGGGAATCCTCGTGCCGGACCAGGAGCCTGGAAGAAGGAAGTTGCTGGCAGGCGACCAGTGAAGAAAAGTTCGATGGATCCAAGCCTGGATCAAGGAAGAAGAAAACCTGAAAGCAGAGGGGACCAAGTTCTTGAATCACTAGCCAGTGATTAAGTGGGCACCAGGATGGCACCGGGCGAAGTCACCGCAGTCAGGTGAGTGGGTGCTGCTGGGCTCTGCAGTCTCTCGGACCAGGAGGCGTTGTCGGCGACCAGGATGGAGGTGCGAGCTGTCCCACGAAGGTTCTTGCTGTCGACGTCGCTGGACCCAGGATTGGGCAACAAGTCTTGGCAAATGCAAGGCCCACGCGGTGGACCTAAAATGGCGTCTTAGCCGGACCAGGAGGGTCCAGGGTACTTCTCCGATGGAGGGAAGCAAGGGCCAGTCTGGAGCAACCAGACTAGCAGCAGTGTTGTCGTCGGGCGTCGTTCGGAAGGCCACAAGCCAGCGGGCTAGTAGCCAAACAACGCGGTGAGCAGCAAAAAGCAGAAGGGCCCCACGCCGATCGTGGAGATGCTGGGGGGCTGCTCTTCGGTGCTGGAGCTGCTCAGGGTGGGGGCTTCTCGGACCCCAAAGCACTCACCAGGAATTTACTCGGTGGGCTTGCTGTGCAGAAGTCGTGCAGTCTTGGCGATGGCCGGTCCCTCGAGGTCTCGTCGCACCCACGGTTCTCAGCTGTGCTGTAGAGGTGGGTAGAGGTCAGAGGTGCCAGGGAAGCCGGGTCTCGTCGAGCTGGGCAGTCGGATTCCGGAGGAAGGACGTGCAGCAGACCGCAGTGTTCTGGGATGGTGCCTGCGGATGCAGGGTGACTACTCCTTAGCCACAAGGGAGAATCTTTGAGGAAGAAATCGTGAAGTCCTTTCGTGGAAAGTGGTGTCTTGATTCCAAAGATGATCTAATTTGGAAGGGGGCCTGCTCCTACCTTTATCTGGGAAAAGGGGGCTGGCACGCGACTAAGTCCTGCCCTATGGGTGGGACCAGGAGGGGGGTGGTTACACCCCTCTCCTTTGGCGGGCTTTCCCCAGGCCAGGGGCTGGAGTGCCCCTGGAACTGGTTTCAGCCGGCCTATGCACAGTGAGCACCGGGGTGCCACTTGCAGTCACCTTCCTCTGTAGCCCTGCCTACCTGGAATACACAAAACCCTGTCTGGGACGGTGCTGGCACCGCCCCTGGCAGGAAACCCTTTGTCCTTGTCTCCTGTGCTGGGAGGACTCCCAGCAGCAGGAGGGCAGACTTGTGTCTCGGTGGCAGCATCCATCTTGTGGAGCTGAGGCTATGTCTGACTTTAACCGGGGTTACAGGTTACATACATGTCGTGTCCCTCTAGAAGGGTGGAATGCTAACCCCGTCGCCAGAATTGGCGAGGGGTTAGTATTCCAATTCGTATGACACCTTACTCGACATGTTTTGATAAAGCGATACCAGAGTTGGCATATAACCGCGAGGATTATAATGCACTTAAGAGTATATGGTATGCAATATCATGGAAACGGCTAAGGGATGGATCCCGAAAGCCGCAGACAGGCTCAGCTCATGCCAGAGCACTATCTCACACGATTCCAAGCACTCTGCCTTCAGGATTGTTAAGGCCTGCCATAGGAGTGACTGATAGGAGATCTGTGTGTCCATTTTTAGGGTTAGATATAGGTATACTATATCTAAAGCAAAGGGTGATTACACAACCTTGCCCCAGCTGTCAAGCAGCCAGTTGTGTCAGATTTGGATGGCCAGCCAGGGGTGGCATAATACATGCTGCAGCCCCTGGTAGGCCCTGGGTACACCTATGCCCTGGGTACCTAAGGTACACTGTACAGGGACTGATAAGGTGACTCAGTATCCAATTAGATATGTACCTAAGGTACATGGAATCCTGTTTACAGAGAGAGCAGTAGGCCTGGGGTCCTGAATAGCAGGGCCCCAGGTCAACTAAGTCAGAAAATCAGCAAAACACCAGGCAAAAAGTTGGGGGCAACCATAGTCAGGGATCTACCTTCCTACAGTCAAGACATCTGAATCGCGACTTCAACAGCCAAAAGTGCGCTCTATGATGGCTCTAATACTTATGTGTGCCCTATTGTACCTATGCTGAGGTACAGTGTTTGCACACCTGTAAGGGGTGAGGAGATGTGGGGAGAGTGCATACCCAGCATCGCCTGAGGAGGGAAGAAAGGGCAGTTAGTTACATTTCCTTCTTTGATTTGCACAGGACATGATCTATACTCTAGTACATGCAGTCTCTGTTGGGCCATGTATGTAGTTTTATGATTCTTATTGTACAATAGTTAATGTTGTGTGGCATTCAGACATTTCAATTACACATATCCCTCATTTTTAGTGCTTGGTACTTACCCAGTAGCCACATGTTACCAAATTCTCCCGCAGCCATCCGCCGGGCAAGAGGTGACATTCGGAATATGAAGCTGTCATGGGTACTGCCTGGGAACACTGCATGCACATCAATGAACCTCCCACTGGCATCACAAACAGCTTGCACATTGTTGGAACACCATCGAAGTCTGTTGCAGAAGATGTGTGCAATGCGGCGGGGTGGCTGAAGGGTCACATGTGTACAATCAATTGCACCCAGCACATGTGGGAAGTGTGCAATGAGACAGAAATCTCGTGCTGCCCTTTGTCTCCTGGCCAGTGTATGGGGCATTTGTATGTGGGTGTGGGCTCTAGCAGTGATGCATCTCAGTACCTGATGCAGGCACTGCGACTGGCTTGCCTGGGCAATGCCCACATGGTCACTGGAAAGACCCCTTGGAAAGACCCAGTAGGCAAAGAAATGGAGAGCAGAAAGGATCTTGTGATAGGCTGGTATTGAATGGGAGCAGCAGGTCACAGAGTCAAGTTCCTGCTCCCACTTACATACCATATCCAAGATGACTTCTGGAGGGTAACGGTACCTGGCCCTTACATCTTGGCTGGACATTCCAAATAGGTTGATCCTCTGTCTGAAAATTCTCTCAGCTGATGCATGGTGGGGGATGGTAGGCACTTGGACAGGTGTTTACCCTTAAGGAAAATGATCAACGACCACAGTGTGTGTATTACGGCCCAAAATCGGAAGATTTCGGCCCGTAGGCGGAAATTGCGCTCCGGGGTGGAAATCCGGCCCGAGTGCGGATGTAAAATTAGTAGTCGTAAATCCATTCTGTGAATACCAAAAGTAGTAAGTTCATTCTGTGAATACCAAAAGTAGTAAGTTAATTTTGTGAATATCAAAAGTTGTAAGTGCATTCTGTGAATGCCAAAACTAGTAAGTTTAAGATTTTGTCTTAAGTTAGTTCTGTGAATCGGGCCCTAGGAGAGAAGGTGGTTAGAGAAGTTGTCAACACAATTAATTAATGAAAGACTATTTTCATGTTGGAGTAATGCTGGGAACTGTTTCCACCTAATCTCACAATGTATTAGAACGAAAATAAGAAGTGTGATTTATAGTGTGTGTGTGTGTGTGTAACTATCGGTAACTACAAATCGCAACCTTGAAAGAATGCTATCTACGTGTTAATGAAAAATTAAATAAACAAATACTTGAAAAATAAGCTGAACATTTTCAGCATACATGTACATTTTAGCCTCTAACTGATATAGGAGAATTGTCAGAACAATTATACATATCTTCAACAAACCAGTACAACAACTGAGCCTCTGAACTGAATGGCAGGAGCTGAACCTATGTGAGAAAAACAAGCTGCTTACATTTGATAATGATCTTTCTGATAGAGACTATCTAGTCACAGATTTCTCACCTTTTGAATGTTCCCCAAGAGTCATACTGGATCTGAAAAGTTTTTTAGCAATGCTTCTGCATGCAGGAAGGTGGTGCATAGCGGCCTTGCACCAACGCCGTTCTGGTCTGGAATGGACGTGCGGGCCTGTAGAGGCCCCAATCCCGTGCAAAATCAGCTGCTTTTGAGACTGTTCATATTCCCAGATGGGAGCTCCAAAAGCAAACTAGTAGACAGTGTGCAGATTCCTAGACTTGAGATCTTATTAATGGGTAAAGTTCAAACACAAAATGAGAAGGATGAGAGGGTCGGTGAGGAATCTACAGATATATAGAGTCTCTATCATAAAGAGTATTACAAAAGGTATTGAGATTTCTAGCTACACATTCCTCACCTTCTGAATAGATACCAAAGCAGTACCTAAGGTAGGTGGGCTGTGGATGGGCTCAAACCAGAAAATCCTGCAGGACTGAGATGACAATCTGCTCCACTCATCAGACCAGGCTGTCCAGACAATAGTGCTTTATGATCCTATGTAATGATGTCCACATAGCTGCCTAGCAGAGACCTAGGACAGGGACTCCGCATTCTCATGCAGTAGTAGCAGCTTTGACCCTCGAAGAATCGGTTTGGAGGCTTTCAGGAGGCTGCTTCTTTCCCAATCCATTTATATCGTAAAACAATGTCTCAAAAGGGTGTTAATTGAAAGCCAGTTACATATAGCACAATTAGCTGCTAAGAATGGAATCAAAAGGGGCAAAAAAAACAGGGAGACAAATTTGTCTTTAACATAAATTGTATTTTAGGGTCCAACGTTGGAGTTTCTCCTACTCTTTAGAGGAGTGAGACAGAGAATAGAACTTTCTCAATCAGAGGGAATGAATCATGTGTCTTTTTCTAGGGTTTTAAAGATTTGCTTCAAAAAGACCCTCATTCACACTAGTTTCTGGTGCGGTATATGTTAGTGCTCTGCCCTATTTATCAGGTGAATCACATAATTATTGGGTCTTAAACGCCTAAGTTTCCGGTTCTCTAGGCGATGTGCGGTCCTGCACTAGGAAGGAGACCATCTAGTTTCGGACAGCCAAGAGTGACAAGATGTGTAGTGTAATAGGAAAGTGAATTTAAAATTATCTCCATTCCTGTGTTTAGTGATTTTAATATGCAAAAATGGGGTACAGTAAAAACTAAGACTGGTGATTGTGTCGATGTGTTAGTGGTCCACAGCACCTAATGCGAGGTCGTGGTTGGTCAACATATTTCGCCCCTGAGTGGTGGGGGCAGGGGTCTGCTGCGGCTACGGTGTGGATGGATCTCATGATGGATGCTGTTTCCTTTTCGGTGTGGGTGGGCGTCGGTCGGCATGAGGAGGTTAATGTTGTTCTCGGCAGGGGGTTGGGTGCGAAGTCTTGGTACATGGTGCTGATTTTGTTGTGGAAAAAGTCCACAGGGAGTCGCAGAGAGCTTGTGAGGGTGTGATGTTGTTTTAGATTGCCCTGGGGTTGGTAAGCTCCTTGACTATGTTGAAGAGTTCTTTGCTGTTGTTGGAGCTGTCACTGATGCAGGCCAATATCTTCTCTAATAATATACCTTCTCTCTGGTAATGCTTTCTGGGCTTTAGTAATTCCAGTTTGATTGAAATGATATGCCTTAAAGTACAACTGACTAGAATTTTTTTCTGGTCTACTGTTAGATTAGTCCTTATGTTTACCAATTTTTCTGTAGTCCCAAAAACTCATTGAATATGGTCTTATCGAGAGAACTTTCACCTGACATGAATAAGATGTATACGATTGGTAAAGTTTACTCCTATTGCTTAAAGCAGATGGACCTAAATTGTGAAGAAGTGTTATTTCAAAAAAATAATAATACATTGAAGTTTCGATGAAAAAGGTATTGCAGGTTAAAGGTTTACAGGATGATATGCATCACTGTTTACAGATCAAAAGAATGCAACTGAATTGATTGTTTGTAAATTGTGGCTTGATGCAATTTTATTTGAAGGCTAATATGTGCCCAAATGTATGAAGAGTATTTCGTCAAATTCCTTATGTAGAAAGTTTATGGAATAAAAGTAAGGAGACTTATTTTCAAACTGGCTGTCAATTTTGTAGTGCTAAGAAACAGGATATGATTCACAATTTATTTTTTTGCCCTAGTCTTTAATATTCACAAACAACATTTATTAGGCCTAACATTTTTAAGTATGTAATAGAAACACAAGAGGAAGCACTTAATTACTGTTAAATCCACCAACTGTGAATACTTGCTATTGCTTGATGACCTTTTTTGGGCTCTTTCTTAAATTGTAAGGACTTTCTAACAAATCTGTACTTTTTATTCATTTTAGGTTGTTGTTGTAATCATTGGTCAATGCATGATTTTTATGTATTTATTCATGTATTACCTGCATTGAACATGTTTAGATTCCTTACCTTAGAATTACCCCCAGGCGTCTGATTGGATCTGGTGATTTTTTCTCTCGTAGCGGTACCCCTGTCCGTCGGCAGCTGGCGTCTGTTGACTCCGTGTCCATAGTCGGTGTCATGGTCGCCTGTATGACGTCGTGGTGTCTATTTAGATGCAGCCTTTGCGCACTGACGTCAGTTCTGACACGACTTTCCATGCCAGAAGCGCAGAGCTATGCAAGACACTGACCACTGGTGCACATAACTAGGGCCCGGTAAGGGAGTCCCTATCCCTAGGAATCAGTTTGCAAAACGGGGAGGATGGGTAGGGCGGTAAGGAATTTATTACTACATCGTTAGCGAAGGCAAGTAACTTATTTATCTGAAAGAGACCATAGGTATAGATTCCTTACCTTAGAATAGATACCCCAGCAATGCCAACCCCGGTGGTGGGTCTGCAAACTAAGTTCACACCAGGAAGTCCTGGAGAACAGCGCAGCCGAAAAAGCAGTCTCTACGAACTTGGCTGTCCAGGCAGTAATGTTTTGTGAACATGTGCAAGGATGCCCATGTAGCTGCCTGGCCAATGTCAACCAACGGAACTCCACGTCCCAATGCAGCAGAGGCTGCCGTCGCCCTGGTTGAGTGGGCGCGCCGTCCCGCTGGAGGTTCCTTATTTGCCAAAGAATAACAGATCTAAATGCATAAGACTACCCATCGAGAGATGGTACGTTTGTGCACTGTCCGGCCTTTCTTGGCGCCCAAATAACCCATGAACAGTTGATTGTCCACCTGGAATTCTCTAGTGCGGTCAAGGTAGAAGGGTTTTGGGTCCAGACGGTGGAGTCTCTCCTCCTCTGTGTAAGGGTGCGGAGATGGGAAGAAGGCGGGCATTGTAATAGTCTGGCCTATGTGGAAAGTGATAACCACTTTGGGCAGAAAAGAAGGCCTAGTACGAAGGACCACTTTATCCGGATGGACAGCAAGAAAGGGAGGTTTGGAAGAAAGAGCCTAAAGCTCACTCACCCTGCGTGCAGATGTGATGGCAAGCAGGAAAGCAGTCTTTAAAGCAAGGAGACGAAGAGGACAATTTTGTAGTGGCTCAAAGGGAGCATACATAAGATAAGTGATGACAAGATTCAAGTCCCACTGAGCATTACGAAAGGAGAAGGAGGAAAGTGATGAGTAACGCCCTTCAGAAATCTGTTAACTATAGAGGCTTGAAAAGAGAAGGCTGATCAGCAAGGCAAAGAAATGCCGGAATGGCTGAAAGATAGCCTTTAAGAGTGCCCAGAGCAGAGCCCTGCTGGGCCAATGAAAGAATGTAGAGGAGAATCTCCGAAAGGGGGCCAGAAATGGGATACAGAGCCTTTGCAGTGCTTGTTGCATCTACAAGCGTTTACCATTTTAGTGGAGGGACGCCTGGCTGCATAGATGACTCACAGCCTTCAGGAGAAAGGTCGAAAACTGTCGCTGCTCAATCTTCACGCAAGGAGGTGGAGACTGGGCAGGTTAGGGTGGAGAGCCGTCCCCTGCTGCTGCGACTGAAGATCCTCCCAAAGAGGCAGTCTGATCGGAGGATCTATGGCCATGCTCAAGAACTCAGGGTACCAGACTTTTCGCGCCCAATCCAGAGCCACAAGAGTTACTTGGGCCTAGTCAGGCTTGATCTTCTTCAGCACTCTGGATAGAAGTGGTAAAGGCGTACAGGAGGCAGCAAGTCCACTTGCAACGAAAGGTGTCGCAGAGCGGGTGCTGCCTTGGAAACTCCAACACGCAGAACTGGTGATATTGCACGTTCTCTTAGGTGGCAAATAGATCTAACCAAGGCTTTCCCCACTGCTGAAAGACACCTTGCACCACCTCCGAGTGAAGGCACCATTCGTGATCCATCATGCACCGGTAGCTTAGTTTGTCCGCCCTAGCGTTCAGGGAACCCACCCGGTGTTGAACCACCAGGGATATGCCCTGATGTTCCAGCCATGTCCAATGGCAAAGAGCCTCTTGACATAGGGTCAACGACCTAACCCAGCCCTGTTTGTTGCTGTACCACATGGCGATGGTGTTATGCGTGAAGACCTGCACTACTCTTCCTTTGACAGAAGGAAGGAATGCCTTCAGTGCAAGACGAATCGCCCAGAGCTCCAGAAGGTTGATGTGAGCCCAGATTCTGCCAGAGAACCTTGATCTCCGCCTCTGAAACATGCTGGTTTGCAGCTTCTTTAGTTCACAATGTAAAGATGTGCACAAAAGAACAAGTTACTTACCTTCGGTAACGCTTTTTCTGGTAGATACAGTATCTGCCTGTGGATTCCTTACCTTGTGAATATCCCCCTTGCGTTAGCAACATTGGGAAATTCTTTTCGTAGCCTCGCGTCGACGTGGACTTGGACGTCATAGAGACACGGCATCGCACGCGACTCCGCTGACGTCATCGACGCCTATAACAGGCCCACGCCGGCGTGATGACATCAGTTCCGCCCTTTTTTCCGTGCCTTCGAGGCACCCGGACGGACCAATGACAGTAGCCGGGCTGATGAGAGGTGTTACCTCGAAACCGGGCCGGTCCTCGGATGCTTGTTTCCGTTCTGGGAAGGACATGGCTTTTGTAGTTCGGACTGGACTGTTCCCATGGGGCACAGGGTCAGCGCTGATTTGCATATCGCCATTGTCTAACCCAGGGTGGTGTGGAGTGGAAAAACGATGGATTTGGGCCCAGATCTTTTGACTGGGGTGAATGTGTGACATTGATCCACATTCTGTCCATCACTGTTGTGTTTGCAATTACCGCTCTAAGTGTACTGGGGATGCTCAGACGTGAGTCCCAGGCACTCCACACCACTGGAGTCAAGCTAGCCGGGCTGATGAGAGGTGTTACCTCGAAACCGGGCCGGTCCTCGGATGCTTGTTTCCGTTCTGGGAAGGACATGGCTTTTGTAGTTCGGACTGGACTGTTCCCATGGGGCACAGGGTCAGCGCTGATTTGCATATCGCCATTGTCTAACCCAGGGTGGTGTGGAGTGGAAAAACGATGGATTTGGGCCCAGATCTTTTGACTGGGGTGAATGTGTGACATTGATCCACATTCTGTCCATCACTGTTGTGTTTGCAGTAGAAATATACATAGCATACACAGTACACAATAGTCAAAGTAACACACACAGTGTGAAGTCAATGCAAGAAAACATTTGAAATAACACATTTTTTTTACCATAAAACAAATACAATACAGTTATTCCGGTATAGAAGAGTGGCCAATGGGGAGGCGGGTGGGTCAGTGAGGAATCCACAGGCAGATACTGTATCTACCAGAAGCAACTTGTTCTTCTGATAGATACATCTGCCTTGTGGATTCCTCACCTTGTGAATAGAGTCCCACAGCAGTCCCCACTCCCGGAGGAGGGTGTCCACTCTCCTAAACCAGAAAATCCTGGAGGACAGAGCGCGAAAATGGCCGTCCCTCCTCACCTCAGAGTCCAAGCATTAATGCTTCGCAAAAGTGTGGAGGGAGGACCAAGTAGCAGCCCTACAAATATCCTCTACAGGAACACCTCTAGACAAAGCCGAGGTTGACGACTTAGCTCTTGTAGAATGAGCCCTTATACCCTCTGGAGGTTCCTTACCAGCCAAAGAGTAGCAGATCTTTATACAGAGGATGATCCATCTTGAAAGAGTTCTTTTATGCACCGCTCTTCCTTTCTTGCAGCCAGCAAAACCAATGAAGAGCTGGTCATCCACACGACAGTCTTTAGATCTGTCCAGGTAAAAAGACACCGCCCTTCTAGGATCCAGACGGTGTAACCTCTCCTCCTCCTTGGAAGGGTGAGGGGGAGGATAAAAGGTAGGAAGGGTAATGGATTGTCCTAGGTGAAAGGGAGTCACCACCTTAGGGAGAAAAGCAGCCCTGGTCCTAAGAACCATTCGATCAGCATGAATGGTCAAGAAAGGGGGCTTGGACCTAAGAGCTTGAAGCTCACTTACCCTCCTTGCCGAAGTAATTGCAACCAGGAAGACTGTCTTAAAGGTCAAAAGCCTCATAGGACACTTGTGTAAGGGCCCAAAGGGAGCACCCATCAAGTATGTTAAGACAAGATTTAAGTCCCATTGAGGCACAATAAAGGGAGTAGGAGGGAATTTATTAGTGAGACCCTTCAAAAATCTTAAAACTACAGGAGATTTGAAAAGAGAAGGCTGGTCCGGCAAACATATAAACGCCGACAAAGCCGAGAGATAACCCTTGACAGTGGCAACAGAAAGCCCTTGCTGCGCCAAAGAGAGAGCAAACTGGAGAATATCAGATAAATGGGCTTTCAAAGGGTCTACAGACTTCTCTCCACACCAGATGGCAAATCTAGACCACCTATTCGAATAGATGGACTTAGTGGAGTCACGTCTAGCTGAAAGAATGACATCCACCACATCGTGTGGGAGAGAAAAAGAGCTCAGGTTGCCCCGTTCAATCTCCAGGCAAGAAGGTGTAATGTCTGGAGGTGGGGGTGTAGAACCTGCCCCTCCATCTGAGAGAGGAGGTCTGCCCTGTGAGGGAGACAGAGCGGCGGGTGAGAGGAGAGGTGGAGAAGATCCGAGTACCACACCCTTGGCCAATCCGGGGCGACCAATATAACTTGGTCCCGGTCTTGGCGAATCTTCCTCAGAACCCGAGGAATCAAGGGTATGGGAGGAAAAGCGTAAAGGAGTTGACTTCCCCAACTCAACTGAAACGCATCCTCAAGGCTCCTTTCATCGGATACTGGAGACTGCAGAATGATCGGCAGTGAGCATTCTCGCCAGTGGCAAACAGATCCACCAGAGGAGTCCCCACGTCCGAAAGACGTAACGAACCACCTCCGGGTGAAGCCTCCACTCGTGGTCGGCTGAGAACTGACGACTGAGGCCGTCTGCACGTACGTTCAGAACTCCGGCCAGATGATTTGCCATCGGACAAATCTGATGGTCCTGAACCCAGGACCAGAGGCGCAGAGTCTCTCTGCAGAGACACTGCGACCCCACTCCTCCCGGCTTGTTGATATACCACATCGCGGTTGTGTTGTCCATCAGGACTTGAACCGACCGACCGTGCAGGGAAGGGAGGAAGGCCTTGAGCGGCAGAAGTATCGCCCGTAATTCCAGCAGGTTGATGTGAAGCAACCTTTCCTCTGGAGACCAAAGACCCTTGACCTCCAGGTTCCCCAGATGAGCACCCCACCCTAGAGTGGATGCATCCGTTATCACCGTGGCCACCGATGGAGGAAGTTGAAAAGGCTTTCCTTGCGACAGATTGCCTTCCACGCTCCACCAAGACAGATCCGCTGCAGTTTCTCTGGAGATCCTCACTGACTCCCCGAGATCTCCATTGTGTTGATACCACTGCCTGCGGAGGCAACACTGGAGTGCCCTCATGTGCCAGCATGCATGGTTGACCAACAGAATGCAGGAATCCATCAGACCGAGCAGGCGAAGGACCTTCGGGACTGGAACGACCGCTCCATTGTAAAATAAAGGAATAATTTCCTGTATGTCGCGAATCCTTTGAGGAGGAGGAAATGCACGACATACAGTTGTGTCCAGTACAGCACCTATGAACAGGATGCGCTGGGAGGGCACCAGGTGAGACTTGGGTACATTTATCGAAAAACCCAACCTGTACAACAACTGGGTTGTCTCTTGCAGATGTTGGAGCACTCTCTCCGACGACTCTGCTTTGATCAGCCAGTCGTCCAAATAGGGGAATACCAGACCTTCTGAGATGAGCTGCCACCACCGCCATCACCTTGGTAAAGACCCGAGGCGCAGTAGTAATTCCAAAAGGAAGGACCGCAAACTGATAGTGTTGCGATCCCACCGTAAAACGGAGATACTTCCTGTGCGACTTCAGGATTGGGATGTGAAAGTACGCATCCTGCAAGTCGAGCGACACCATCCAGTCTTCTTCCAGCAGCGCTTGAAGAACCTGAGCAGTGGTGAGCATCTTGAATTTCTCTTGTTTTAGATAGAGATTCAAGATCCTGAGATCCAGGATTGGACGAAGTCTGCCATCCTTCTTGGGAATCAGGAAATACCAGGAGTAGCATCCCTGACCCCATTCCTGCTCTGGGACCACCTCTATCGCACCCTTTCTTAATAGAGTCTGAACCTCCTCCTGCAGGAGTAACAGGTGTACCTCCGTGCAAAAACCTTGGCAAGGAAGGTAATTGGGAGGGAATTCCCGAAAAGGAAGGGCATACCCATTTTCTACGAGATTGAGAACCCAAAGATCTGATGTAACCGATTCCCAATCCCGTAGAAAATGGGTAAGCCGACCCCCCACCGGACCCACATGATCCTGAATAGCGCATCTAGGGCTGCTTTTCTGAGGCTGGAGGGTTGGAGGAGGAGGAGGAGGAAGAGGCCTGACGTCCACGAAGACGCGCTCTGTGCTTTCCCCTGTAAGATCTGTACATGGAATTTTGCTGCTGCTGTTGTTGTTGCTGCTGCTGACCTTGTCGGTAATTCCGAAAGGAAGAGCGACCAAAACCTCTGAATCTCCTGGTCTAAGAACCCCTAAAGATTTAGCAGTCGCCCTACTGTCTTTAAATCTCTCCAAGGCCGTATCAGCCTTCTTGCCAAAGAGACCAGATCCATCAAACAGCAAATCCAGCAAAGCCGCCTGAACATCTGCCGAAAAGTCCGAGGATTTCAGCCAGGCTGATCTTCTAGTGGCAACCGCAGTGCCCATGATACGTGCCACTGAGTCCGCAGTGTCCAGACCACTCTGTATCACCTGGCGCGCCGCAGCTTGTGCATCTGATATTACCTCCTCAAAATCCTTCCTGTTTGCATCAGGAATCTTAGGAGCTAAAGTACGCATAGTATCCATAAGGGCATGCACATACCTCCCCATTAGGCAAGTGGCATTTGTTGACTTCAACGCCATACTTGCAGAGGAGAAGGTCTTTTTAGCCACCTGATCTTGTTTCATTGCCTCTTTGTCACTGGGGACCTGAGGAAAGGCACTCACATTCTTCTTGGAACAGGCCGCCTGTATGACAAGACTCTCTGGTGATGGATGAGACGTCAAGAAAGCAGTGTCCTCTGGTGCGACCCTGTACCTTCTCGCCACACTCTTGGATACTGCAGGAGCTGACAGTGGTTTTTTCCACACCTCCAAGATGGATTCCGTCAAGGCATCATTAAACGGAAGCAATGACTCTACCACAGAGCTAGGTGAATGCAAAACTTCTGTTAGGAGATTGGATTTAAACTCCACTGTTGGCAATGTCAATTGCAGAAGATCTGCCGCCTTCCTCATCACCACATGATAAGGCTGGACGTCCTTAGAAGGTGAATCTGAACCTGATGGCAACTCCCACTCTGGAGAGAAATCCAGGCTACCAGCATCAGCCAGGTCCTCAAAACAGTCCTCCTCCAGTTCACCTTCCTCCATATCAAGATGCAACTCTATATACCTTTGCTCTTCCAAAAGGCGTTGTGCTTCCCTTCTGGACCTCTCCTTTACACGCTTCGCAGCTGGATCCACCAACGCCTCCGACGGAGCCGGGATCGATGCCGGTATCGAATCCGACGGCTCAGAAGGATGCCCTCGAGGACGAACTGGAGCAGGCGACGCCGGAATCGGCGTCGACGACCTCGGCGGAGCCGGATATTGCCATGGCGGCGGCGGAGCCGGCGCATAGGGCATGAAAGGAGCAGGAGGATAGGAGTGAGGAACTCCTAAATTGAAGGCCAGAGGACCCATAGGACCCGAAGGTGCACCTGAGGGGTACCACGCCCTTGTAAAGACGCCATACATAGCGTTCAAAAACGCCGATGGGTCCTGGCCTGGGGCAGGAAAGGGTGGCTGAAAACCCTCAGGGTGGACTTGAGGAGGGTTCGGATTCGGCTCTTCGACAGGCGCAGAATCCACATCCACTTGAACTTCTTCCTCATCTCGGGCCGGGGACGGCGCCGGAGACGGATTCGAAGCTGGAGTCGGCGACTGTACCCGCAACTCCGGAGGCGAGGCTGCACCTTCATGATCCGAGACATCCAGCGTAACCACCTTAGAACAAACCTTCTTCGGTGACCTCGACCTCGAGCCCGACTCCTTAACGGAACGACGTCGTGACTAATGCCTCTTCTTCTTATGCTTCCTTCTCGACTTCGAAGCATGGTCTGAAGCGGACCTCGAAGACGACTCCTCTCGAGATCTGGATCTTGACTTCGACCTCGACCTTGGTCTCCGAGAACGAGACCTCGAAGATTTTCCTTTTCCAGCCTTCAGCTTCGCTACCAGGAGTTTGGTCTCTCTTTCCCTCAGGGCCTTCGGGTTCATCTTCCGACAAGATGTACATCCATCCACATCGGGATCGGAGCTCAAACACCATATGCAGTCCTCGTGCGGGTCGGTTATGGACATCATTTTCCCGCACTCCCTGCAGGGCTTGAAGCAGGTCTTCTTTGTCGACATCGTAGAAGAGACACGAAACAAAGAAGCAGAAAGCGGTAACAAAAAGGCAACAAAGTACCAAATGGCTACTGAGATTCCCAAAACCGTTAGTGTCGATGACGCGGAAAAAAGGGAACTGATGTCATCACGCCGGCGTGAGCCTGTTATAGGCGTCGGTGACGTCAGCGAAGTCGCGTGCGATGCCGTGTCTCTATGACGTCCTAGTCCACGTCGGCGCGAGGCTATGAAAAGAATTTCCGAATGTTGCTGACGCAAGGGGGATATTCACAAGGTGAGGAATCCACAAGGCAGATGTATCTATCAGAAACAGGCTTTCTTAAAAATGTCCCGAAAATACTGGTTCCATGTCATGCAATATTTTGCATTGTATTCTTTTTTATTTCCCCACATACAACACATATTTTCATCTTCTGATTCTTTTTCATGATACTCTCCTACGACAGCGTAACTCTGATAATGCAATCTGTTAAGCAAAGAGGCCCAGTTCCTAGCTTTCATACTGTTGTACCCTACGACTTTCTTTCATATTAGGATAATATGGAGCCACATAACCAAAGACTACCAACAACTGCCTATTGGCTTGGCAATCCTTGTTGTCTGCCAGTTATCTTCATTACTAAGACTTCCTCGTGGCAGTCCTTACAAATTGAGTCTGTCCTGTTCCACCAAAAGCCAACATTATTACCAGGTAAAAAAAGACTCCCTTGTTAATAGCCTACTAGAGTTCTTTTCTTTCTAGATTTTTCTTTAACCCCCCATTATCTCACTTTAGGAGTCTCCTACACCTTGCCCTAAAGCTTGTATAAATGTATCCATACAATAGGAAAATGATGTATAATCAATCAATCAATCAATCAGGCCTTTGTTAAGCGCGACTACTCACCCATAAGGGTCTCAAGGCGGCAGGGGAGGTGCGGGGGGGGGACAGCAGGCTCCAGTCCATCAAGGGCGGGGTCTGTGTGGAGACGATGCGGCCCTTACCTCCCCGGGGCGGCGTCCGAACGTGGGGCCCCTGACCACCGGGACCGGTCATGCAGTGTCCCT
Organism: Lissotriton helveticus; assembly: GCF_964261635.1. NCBI lineage: Eukaryota > Metazoa > Chordata > Amphibia > Caudata > Salamandridae > Lissotriton > Lissotriton helveticus. The sequence goes on along the minus strand of NC_136068.1, from coordinate 1,619,789,986 downwards.
AACCACCAGGACCCCTCCTCTCTCTCTTCCCCTACAGGACCCGGCAGCATCAGCCGAGCGCGGACAACCGGAAGCGAACTCCCGTGACCCCGGAAGTCAGGCATCCCTCGAGGAACCGGAACCATCAGCCCCGACCCCGGAAGTGCTAGGCCGAAACCCTGCCCGGAACACAGAAAAGCCGACATCGAGGAGGACAAGAGGTTCCCAGCAGCGGACTCGTGGCAGGAGTAAGCAGCAGCCAGCAGAGAACCACGGACAGAGAGCCGAGCGGAGGTGAAGAACCACGACGAGGACGAAGAGGAGGACGTCTGGACCGAAGACTGGTGGCGTCCTCAGGAGGTGGCTGGAGAGCGGCCGCAACTCGGAGAAGGGTTGCGGCGGGGCACGTGAGTACACTCTACCCTTTCTCCGTGTTCCTCCCTGTAGTGAATTGTAAATAGTGTATATTCGCCTCACGAGCACAAAGCACTGTATGTAGTAGTATAGCACCTGCACTGTAGAAAAGACCCGAGCACCGGTACCCCGACACACGCTAACCCACTTCCTGTTCCCTCTTGCGTGACTATTCCCAGCCTACCCTGCCATCCCCTCCTCACTGTCCTATTTCAATTCCCTCACTCCCGGTGAAGGTGGGAGTACTCCGAAGACCTTGTACAAGGACGAACCGCCCTGTATTCCTCTCTCCCTTATATACCTCCGAGGAGTGCCAGTGTCCTACCGGAGTACAGACGACATCAGCCCAGGAGAAGAAACCCTCCAGACGACCTCGCCGCACCAAACCATCGTTCCTGTTAACCCTGCCCTACCCATCAGTCCTGAACACTCTCATCCTACTCCTCTACGACAAGACCATTGTCCTGAAATCAATAAAAGTCGCTGATCATAGCACAATATATCCGGCCTCCCCGCCTGTTATTCCGGTCCGTCCGCACCCCTACTCCACAGTTGGTGTCAGAAGTGGGATATCCCGGAAGCATGGAGGCCGCAGTCAAGAAGATGGCGGAAAGCCAGGAACAGCTAGGAAAAATGATGGAGCGGTTCCTCAAGACGGCTGAAGACGACCGCGGACAGTTGCACGACGTTCTGAAGGGTCAGGGCACCGCACAGGATCAGGCCCTTGAGAAGCTTACTAACGACATGGGGCAACAAAGACCGGTCACCTCCCTACCCTCTGTGGTCTTGCAAAAATATTTGACAGGCGAAGATCCTGATTTCTTCTTCACGAATTTCGAGCGCCTAGCCCAGGCTGCTGCTTGGCCTGCCGACCGATGGGGCCACTACCTTGGTCCTCTTCTGACGGTTGAGCTACAGGCAGCCTACCAACAAGCCAATATCCAGGGACAAACCCCTTATAATGACATCAAAGCCTGCATCCTGGAACACCTGGGGATTGACGACGAAACATACAGGGTTCGTCTGCGCCAGGCACGGGAAGGGCCCCAGGAAACTCCTCGGGCTTTGTCGTTTCAAATACAGGACCTAGCCAACCGGTGGTTGAAGCCAGCCACGGCCACCAAGGAAGACATCCTATCGAAAGTATATCTGGAGCAGTTCCTAGCATCCCTACACCCGGCCACCCGGAAATGGGTGCGCCAATATGCTCGCCTGACGCTCGAAGTAGAAATCGCCAGCCCATACAGCAGAGCCCAGGAAACTCAGCGAATCAAAGAAGAACATCCACCCTCTCGCATGCCACATGGTAGCCATCCCCGAGTTCAAAGACCACCTCCCGTGGCTAGGAAACCGGATCCAGTACCCTTGTTCCCATACCCTGTCGTGCCTCGACCTCCTCCCCCTGGTCCTCAATGTTATCATTGCGGTGGGTATGGACACATAGCTCGCATGTGTCCACAGCGGGAGGAACCCATGGACATAGGACTGACCAGGAACTATGTGTGTCTCACTGCTGAAACCACCCCTCCGCCTTTTCACTGTCCGGTACGGATAGAGGGGCACCGAATGATGGCCCTTGCCGACACGGGGTGTCGACACAGCGTTATCCGACCGCAGGAACTGCCACACCCTGTCGGACCTGTGACAGGTACCGTGGCCATCAAATGTGTCCACGGCGATACCAAGTGTTATCCAACAACCCGAGTACATGTGCAACACCCCACAGATAAAGGTAGCCTGCTGACTGTTGGTCTGGTACCCAATCTCCCAGAACAAGCCATTCTGGGTAGCGACTACAGTGGTCTTCCCCACCTCCTTCAGGACACTACGGACTCCCTGAAGAAGTGGTGGGCGGAAGCCCCTTTTCCTCATACCTCTCCTTCTGTACACTCTCCGGCTAAACCGATCAAAACGAAAAACCAGAAGAAGAAGGAAAAAAGGGACTTTACTATGGCTTACCCCGCCCAGGTGGGCAACCATCCGTGGGAAACCGATAGGGATTTCCGCGCGGCCCAACAAGAAGATCCTGTGTTGCAAGAAGCCTGGGGCCGGGCCCTAGATAACGAAGACCCACTACAAGTAGGTCCTTACTTCTTCCGGAAGAACTGCCTCCTGTACAGGAAGGGAGGACCGCAGCAATCCCCCCAGTTGGTCATCCCTGGACTGTTCCGTGACAAAGTACTGTTTCTGGCCCACAGCCACTTACTAGGGGGCATTTCAGTGATGAAAAGACGGGACAAACGATCCTGGAAAAGTTTTATTGGCCTGGGGTGCACGGGCAAATAAAACGCTATTGCCGGGAATGCCCGGTATGCCAGAGGAATAGTCGTTATCGTCCCCCGAGAGTTCCCCTCCAACCTCTCCCTCTAATCGATGTCCCTTTTACCAGAGTAGGGATGGACCTTATAGGACCTATGTTGCCCTCTAGGAGTGGGTGTAGGTATGCCCTTGTGTTGGTCGACTATGCCACCCGTTTTCCGGAAGCCGTTCCCTTGCGCCAACCCACCACCCAAAATATAGCCAAGGCCCTCATCTCCATCTTCTCTAGAGTAGGTTTTCCCCGCGAGATCTTGACGGATCAAGGGACGCCTTTTGTCTCCTCCCTTATGCGCCAAGTATGTTCCCATCTCGGGATCAAACAAAAAGGAACCTCAGTTTACCACCCCCAAACAGACGGGTTGGTGGAATGCTATAACGCCACATTAAAGACCACCCTTAAAAAGCTGGTAGGCCTGGAGAGCAGAAGGTGGGAGGACATGCTTCCCCTTGCTCTTTTCGCCATTCGATGTAAGGTCCAAAGCAGCACCGGATACTCACCATACGAGTTGTTATACGGACGAGCTCCCCGGACCCTGTTAGACATGGCTCGGGAGGCATGGGAAGCCGAACCCGACCGAACTCGACCTCTGCCCGAATATGTGGACAATCTCAAAACCCACTTGGAACAGGTCAGAGAGATCGTAAGGCAGAATCTGGTGGCCGCTCAAATCACGCAGAAACATCAGTATGATAAAGGAACCAAGGCCCGTTCATTTCTCCCTGGGGAGCTCGTATTGTTACTCCTGCCGTCTTCCGACCATAAGCTGCTAGGGCACTGGCAGGGCCCGTTCCCCGTTCTACGACAAGTAACTCCTGTCACCTATGAGGTCGAAACCGACTCCAACAGAGGGATCACCCAAATCTACCATGTGAACCTCCTGAAAAAGTGGGAGGGGCCCCGTCCTGTCCTGTCCAGTATACCGGTCCTTCCCTTTGATGGGTGCCTAGACCCAGACCTGCCTGAAAGCAACAAACAGGACCTCAGACGATCCCTGACTTCCGTACAAAAGGTGTTTTTGTCCCTACCGGGACATACTACCGTAGTGGAACATGCCATCCACACGGAACCGGGAAAATCAATAAGGCAAAGACCCTACTGAATCCCTGAAGCGCGTAGAGCCATCATTAAGGAAGAGATGAACCAGATGCTGAGAATGGGCATCACAGAACCCTCCAGCAGCTGCTGGAACTCGCCCATCGCCCTAGTCCCTAAACCCGATGGCTCTATGAGATTCTGTATCAATTTCAGAGGTGAATAAGATCTCTGCCTTTGACACCTACCCTTTACCCCACGTAGACGAGATGGTGGAACGCATAGGAAAGGCCAAATATATAGGTACCCTTGACCTGTGCAAGGGTTATTGGCCGATCCCACTAAAGGATGAAGACAAACCCAAGACCGCGTTCTCCACTCCTGAAGGCTTGTTCCAGTTCAGGGTAATGCCCTTCGGGCTTCACGGAGCTCCGGCTACGTTCCAGAGAGCAATGAACCTGGTATTGCGCCCCCATTCCCAATACGCCGGGGCATACCTCGACGATATCGTCATATATAATGACAGCTGGGAACGACATCTCCAGCACTTACAGTCCGTCATAACCTCCCTGGGGAATCATGGCTTTACCATCAACCCCGCAAATACCACGCTCGCGGCCCAGAGCGTGAAATACCTGGGATACCTATTGGGAGAAGGGGTAATCCGTCCACAGGACAACAAAATCAAGGCCATCCAGGCTATACCCTTCCCTCAAACCCGGAAGGAACTCCGTGCCTTTCTTGGTTTGCTGGGGTATTACAGGAGATTTATTCCCAATTTTTCCCAAACCGCGGCCCCCTTAACCGACCTGTTAAAAAAAGCCGCCAAAACAGAACAGCAGTTACACCATCCCACTCCCCGACTTTTACACGCCTTCAACCTGCTCAAGCATTCTCTGATTACCGAACCAGTGCTAATCAGTCCCGATTATACCCAGCCCTTCATCCTGCAGACTGACGCCTCCGATCAGGGTTTGGGGGCTGTCTTGTCCCAGAGAGATGCAGAAGGGGTCGAAAAGCCAATCCTCTACCTCAGTAGGAAGCTCCTCCCTCGGGAGATGAACTATGCGGTGGTCGAAAAAGAGGCGCTAGCGATCAAGTGGGCAGTGGAAAGCCTTCGGTATTACCTGGAGGGACGTGAGTTTCTCTTGTACACTGACCATGCGCCACTAGAATGGATGGCCCGCAACAGGGGCCACAACGACAGAGTACTCCGGTGGTTTCTCTCATTGCAGCCCTATCGCTACACCGGAAGGGGTTGGAACAGGGTAACGCGGAATACCTCTCTCGCTATCCACCTCCTTCAACCCCTACAAGAAAGACAGCTAGGGAAAGGGGATGTGAAGACGATGCGGCACTTACCTCCCCGGGGCGGCGTCCGAACGTGGGGCCCCTGACCACCGGGACCGGTCATGTAGTGTCCCTAACCACCAGGACCCCTCCTCTCTCTCTTCCCCTACAGGACCCGGCAGCATCAGCCGAACGCGGACAACCGGAAGCAAACTCCCGTGACCCCAGAAGTCAGGCATCCCTCGAGGAACCGGAAACCATCAGCCCCGACCCCGGATGTGCTAGGCCGAAACCCTGCCCGGAACACAGAAAAGCCGACATCGAGGAGGACAAGAGGTTCCCAGCAGCGGACAGGAGGCAGCAGCCAGCAGAGAACCACGGACAGAGAGCCGAGCGGAGGTGAAGAACCACGACGAGGACGAAGAGGAGGACGTCTGGACCGAAGACTGGTGGCGTCCTCAGGAGGTGGCTGGAGAGCGGCCGCAACTCTGAGAAGGGTTGCGGCGGGGCACGTGAGTACACTCTACCCTTTCTCCGTGTTCCTCCCTGTAGTTAACTGTAAATAGTGTATATTCGCCTCACGAGCACAAAAGCACTGTATGTAGTAGTATAGCACCTGCACTGTAGAAAAGACCCGAGCACCGGTACCCCGACACACGCTAACCCACTTCCTGTTCCCTCTTGCGTGACTATTCCCAGCCTACCCTACCATCCCCTCCTCATTGTCCTATTTCAATTCAATTCAAGGTGGGAGTACTCCGAAGACCTTGTACAAGGACTAACTGCCCTGTATTCCTCTCTCCCTTATATACCTCCGAGGAGTGCCAGTGTCCTACCGGAGTACAGACGACATCAGCTCAGGAGAAGAAACCCTCCAGACGACCTCGCCGCACCAAACCATCGTTCCTGTTAACCCTGCCCTACCCATCAGTCCTGGACACTCTCATCCTACTCCACTACGACAAGACCATTGTCCTGAAATCAATAAAAGTCGCTGATCATAGCACAATATATCCGGCCTCTCCGCCTGTTATTCCGGTCCGCCCGCACCCCTACTCCACAGTCTGTCTGTCAGGTTTTGAGGTTTCTTGCAAAGACAGGGAGCAATGTTGTCTGCCTGATGTGGAGCGGCAAGGCGTTCCAGGCTCGGGCCGCGAGGAAGGAGAAGGAACGGCCTCCCAATCTGGTCTTTCTGGTGCGGGGGACCACAGTGTAGGAGAGCTGGGCAAATCATAGGATCCTCTGGGGTGCGTGGAATTTGAGTCGGCTGGTCCGGTGTCGTGGAGGGTCTTGTGGGCGTGGGTTAGCATCTTGATGGTGACTCTAGCTTCAATGGGGAGCCAGTGGAGTGTGTGCAGGTGCTGGGAGATGGGGCAGTGTCTTGGCAGGTCAAGGACCAGTCTTGCAGCGGCGTTCTGGATGTTCTGTAGCTTGCGGGTGAGGTTTTTGTTTAAACCGGCGTATAGTGTGTTGCTGTAGTTGAGTCTGCTGGTGACCAGGGCGTGAGTAACGGTATTTCTGTGTTCGAGGGGGATCCATTTGAAGGTCTACGTAGGAGGCGGAGGGTCTGGAAGCAGGAGGATGAGACGGAGTTGATCTGGCGGTCCATTTTGAGCTCGGAGTCCAGGATGATTCTCAGGTTGCGTGCATGGTCCGTGGGGGTGAGCAGGCTTCCGAGGATGGGGGCCACCAGGTGTCGTTCCATGTGTCGGGTTTGGGCCCATGATGAGTACTGTTTTGTTGGTGTTTAGTTGTAGGTAGCAGTTTTTCATCCATTTGGCGACGGCTTCCATGCCTTCTCGAAAATTGGGTCTGGGGGTATTAGGTTTGTTGCATAGGGAGAGGATGAGTTGGGTGTCGTCTGCGTATGACACAATGTTGAGTCCGTAGGTTCTGACAATGCAGGCGAGCGGAGCCATGTAGATGTTGAAGAGTGTAGGGCTGAGGGAGGACTCCTGGGGGACTCCGCAGGTGGTAGGTGTAGGATCAGGGAGGAAAGGGGGGAGTCTGATCCGCTGCGTTCTGCCGGAGAGGAAGGAGCTGTTCCAGTTGAGGGCCTTGTCTTGGATCCCTGCGTCATGGAGTCTGCGTATTAGGGTGCGGTGAGAGACTAGGTTGAACGCCGCTGAGAGGTCGAGGATGATGAGGGCTGCTGTTTCTCCCTTGTCCAGTAGGGTGCGGATGTCGGCGAGTTGGCTGTTGATGGTTTTCTCAATGACTTTCGCTAGGAACGGGAGCAGGGAGATGGGTTTGTAGTTTTTGAGGTCGGTGCGGTCCGCCAAGGGTATCTTCAGGGGGTTGACCTCGGCATGTTTCCAGTCGTCTGGGAACGTGGCGGTTGCCAGGGAGCGGTTAGTGGGGTGGCAGAGCATTGGTGCGATGGTGTTGGCAGCTCTGTTGAAAATGTGGTGGGGGCAGGGGTCCGTGGGGCCCCGGAGTGGATTGGTGGTGAGGGCTGCCCAGTTGTCGATTGCTGGCTTCAGGGTGTCGGGTGGTTGGTAAGAGTTCAGTGTGTTGGTTGTCTTCATCGAAGTTGTCGTAGATGCTCTTGATTTTGTGGTGGATAAAGGTGCTGAGTTTGTGCAAGAAAAGGGGGGGAAAGATACAGAAGGAGAGTGAGAGGGGAAGAGTAAATCAGAAAAAAACGAGTGGAAACGGAGGAAAGATACAGAGGGTGAGTGAAAGGGGTTGATTGAAATCAGTAAAAAGAACAATTGATACTTACCTGTAAACGGTGGTTCTCCAGTATTGGTGACTTTCATAGATTCACATACTTGAATATTCCCCGTCGTCGAAGTGGGAGCCCCACGGTAAATAAAATAGCAATAACAAATATCATATATGTATACATCCCAAAACCATAAATACTCATAAGTACCATAGATTAGCATTAACACATAGAATTTCATTAAAAGAAAAAGGCACTTCAAAAGCCTATCCATGTCATTATGATAGTCCAAACTACAGCCAATCAGGCATCAGCACCCTCTAGAACCTTCACCCCTGAGGCTCAGGCCCTCAGATTTTCGTAGCACAAGAGTGATAAAAGAGTCTAGGAGGAGAAGAGAGAAAGAGAGAGAGCCTCTGAGGGGAGGTGGGTGGGTCGCATGTGAATCTATGAAAGACACCATTACCGGAGAACCACCGTTTACAGGTAAGTAACAATTGTTCTTCTCCAGTATTGGGGTGTCTTTCATAGATTCACATGCTTGAATAGAATAGTGAGCAGTAATAGCTGTCTGTAAGAAAACTGCAGTGCAGTGGCAGAAAATGTAATGATATAACATAAGACTGCCAGACAGATGACAACTCATACAGGCGGAGGGAAAGAAAGAGGATTGCGAAGCACCGCTTGGCCCACTGCTGTATCAGCTTCATTGATCGTCTCTAGGCAGTAGTGCTTCATGAAGGTGTGCCTGCTGGACCACGTAGCTGCCTGACATATTTGATGAATCAGCACACCAGCAAACAGGGCAGTAGAGGATGAAATCGCCCTGGTGGAATGAGCTTTAACTGTAGATTGAAGAGGCTTGCCGGCCTTCTGATGACAAAATGAGATTGCTGAGGAAATCCAACATGCAATAGTTGGCTTGGTAACAGAACGCTCCTTGTGCATGCGTCCGTAAGCAACGAATAGTTGATCAGATCTACGAAAGGGTGCCATTCTGTTGATGTAGAATTTAAGGCATCTTTTCACATCCAATGAATGTTAGCTTCGCTCCGCCGGAGATTGGGGATTAGCAAAGAAAGAACACTGGTTCATGAGGTGAAAATCAGTTGGCACCTGAGGCATGAATGCCGGGTTGGTGCGAAGTACAACACACGCCGATTTGAATTGAAGGAAAGGAGGCTGAATGGTGAAAGCGTGGATATCACTCACACGATGTAAGGAGGTCAGGGCGAGAAGGAGGGAAACCTTCCAGGTCAAAAATTTCAAATCCGCTTTGTGGATGGGCTCAAAAGGCACCTTCATCAATTGGGCCAAAACCATATTGGGCGGAAACATCCTGAACAGCCCCTTGAAAACTGCCAAATGATTCTGGAAGAGTAGAGAGAAGAAGAACCGTCCTGTCGAAAACGAGATATCGCCGCTAGGAAGACCTTCAAAGTGGAGTGGGAAAGTCCCGATTGTGCCAATTGCAGAAAGAACGGCAAAAGCTGAGCAGGAGAAGAATGCACTGGATGGATGTTGGCCGGTGCACACCAGTGACAGAACCTTTTCCACTTTAGCTTGTAAGTCCTTACTGTGGACGGAGCTCTTGCATTTGCAAGAACATCTCTACATGCCGGCGAAATATTCAAGTGGGCAAATTCAAGGTGCTCAGGTTCCAGGCCGATAATTTGAGAGAGGAGGGGTCCGGATGGCAAATCTGACCCTTGTCCATTGTGAGGAGATCCGCTCGAGGACGAAGGAGGATGGGCTCGCACTGTTAGAGGAGCAGCAGTTCCGAGAACCACGCTTGACGAGGCCATCTGGGAGCGATCAGGAGAATGTGGCACCGCTGTTCCCGCATTTTCCACAGCACTCGAGGAACCAGTGGGATCGGCGGAAAGGCGTAGGCAAATAGATTGCACCAGTCCATCAAAACGGCATTTGCGCACGACCCGCGGTGGGGAAGCCATCTTGCATATGACGGGCATTTCCTGTTCACAGGGCTTGCGAAAAGATCCAGGTTCGGGCGACCCCACAGCCGAAATATGAAGTCCAGAGTCAGCTGATGCAACTCCCACTCGTGGGTCGAGGACGCAGACCTGCTGAGCGAATCCGCCAGGATGTTGGAGATGCCTGGGAGGTGAACCGCTGTAAGGGTAATGCGGTGACGGAGAGCCCAATCCCAGATTCTCTGCGCCAACTGAGAGAAGCGGTGACTTGGTGCCGCCTTGTCTGTTGAGATAGTGCATACTGGTGGTATTGTCGGTTTGAATGAGCACTGATTCTCCCTGAAGCAGAAGGCGGAAGGACTTTAGCGCAAGAAAAATGGCCATCAGTTCCAGTCTGTTGATGTGCCAGGAAAGCTGCGACTGGGTCCACTTGCCCTTGACGGACAACCCCTGAAGATGAGCACTCCAACCTTCCAAGGAGGCATTCGTGGTAAGGACTAGCTCTGGAGCGATGGTCAGGAAAGAAGTACCCGCAGCAAGGTTGGGAGGATGAGCCTACCAACGGAGAGCTGACTTCATTCGAGCGGACTCTTGAGCCTGCAATTTGGGATCAGGGAAATGCAGGAGAACACCATCCCGAGAAAAGATTTCAACACACAAACTGAAACAGACTCTTTTTAACGGAGGAGAGCCACTAGGCGTAGAATTTGCAGTTGATGTTCGTGAGACATGAATGCCTTCGCCAGCGAGGTAATCAGAGTGGCGCCTAGAAAGGTTCTGCAGGGAGCTGGGTCGACCTGAGACTTCTCTGTGCTGATGGACAGACCTAGGGATTGAAATAGAGTCTGACAGAATTGAGTGTCCAGAGACGCCTGATGACGAGATTGCGACTTGATGAGACAGTCATAAGGGAAAGATTTGAACGCCCCTCAAACGTAGATATGCCACCACTGGGGCCAGGACTTTCGTAAAAACGTGAGGGGCGGAACGAAGGCCAAAAGGTAGAACCTTGAATTGAAAATCTCTGCTCCCCACTCGGAAGCGCAGGAACTTCCGGTGCCTTGGAAGTATCGCCACGTGGAAATAGGCGTCCTGGAGATCGATGGTGGTCAGGAAGTCGTCCTTCGATAGAAGGCGGAGGATTTCGATGAGTGTGAGCATGCAGAAAGATTGACATTTCAGGTACTTGTTTAAGGCCCGCAAGTCGAGGATTGGGCACCACTCTCCGGACTCTTGAGGACTAGGAAAAACGAGAATAAAATCCGAGCCCCTTCTGAGTTTTGAGAACCACTTCGATGGCACCTTTTTGAATCATGAGACAAATTTGTTAAAAGAGCTCCTTGAGGTGAGCCGGATGTGGACCAGTTGGAGGAGTGTTTGGAGGGAACGTGACAAATTCCAAGGCATGGCCTTTTGACACAATGTCTAGCACCCAAGGGTCTGAAGTGATTAGAGACCAATTGGAAAAGAAAAGAGAGATTCAACACCCAACTTTGAGATGCGAAGGCAAGTCATTGCTTCTTAGAAGTGGAGCCTCTGTAGGAAGACTTTCCTCTGTAAGACTTTGTGGACTGTTGTCGATAAGATTGTTGAGATTGAGAGGAATATGTTTGGTTTCCCTGATTATAGGAGCGGTACTGGCTGGATCCGCCGTGAAAAAAAGAGGAGGTGCTGCGTCCGCGCGCACCACGAAAAGGCTGCTTGCGAAACTGCAAAGTGCCTAGGGCACGAGACGTCTCATTGTCCTTCTGAATGGTTTGAAGCGATTCGTCCACATGCTGGCCAAAAAGCGATTCGCCGTCAAAGGGCATGTCGAGGATTTTCGCCTGGACCTCCTGGCAAAAAGAGGTGGAATGAAGCCAGCCCTGACGACGCAAAACAGCTGCCACAGCTAGCTGACGAAAACCAGTGCACGTAATGTCCACAGAGCAGTCGATGATCTCCGATGACGCTCCTTCCCCCTCCTGAAGAATCTGAAAGCATCTGCTCTGGAAGTCTCAGGAATGAGATCGATAAAGGAGGACATGTCCGACCACGTTTGGCGGTCGTAACGACCCAGAATGGCCAATGAATTTGCAGCTCTCACGGTGGTAGAAGCCATAGTGGAAAATTTTCGCCCAATAGCATAAAGACAACAACCCTCACGGTCAGGTGGTGTGGAAATAGGGGAAGAAGGATTTCTGGAACGGCGCTGTGCAGCCTGTGTAATCACGGAGTCTGGTTTAGGCTGCGCTACAAAGCTAGCTGGAGAGTTCTCGGGTGCCCTGTACTTCTTCTCCAAACGTGGAAGAAGTGCCAGAATGGAATTTGGAGTCTGCATCAGTTTGACGCCTTCCTTCCAGATGAAGTCTGTGAGAAGTTGGCCTGGTATATGATGTTCACTATTCTAGTGAGCACCTTGCACCAGTCCAAACAACCCTTATGGTGATGGTTGTAAAGTCAACCTTATAGACCAGCTATCCTAGTGGTAGCATGGACAAAAGCAGTCTTAGGCTAAACTCAAGAGGGCATGTGAAGCCAGCTGTTTTACCATATGCAAACCTTTTAATACCAAATGAAAGGACAGCACACAGGTTATATATTCAAAATATATATGTATTTATTTCTAAATAGATCCCCTTAACTCTTTATGAGCACAGGAGCACAAGCGTAAAACAAGTAACTTGATATAACATACAAAAGTTGCACAAATATGGATAGGCAAAAACAAGAATTTGAAAAAAGGGTCCATGGGGAAGAAAGTTTAAAGACCCGAAGGCCCCCTATCCCCAAATCAAACTACTGAAACAACACACAAGGGTACTGGTGGTCTATAAGGGGTTGTAGAGACTAGTGTTAACTAGGATATGTTCGAAAAAATTATTCAGACATGGGAAGGTGCGTGCGTGTGAAGGGACTTCCTAGGTGAAGAAAAACCCATCAGCCCACCCGTTGGCGGAGCTTCATCATCTGGGATTTTTGATGTAAACTGATGTCCACCAGGTACCTTGCTTGAAGAGATTGCAAGGGGACTACTGGTTATGGACCCACCAGTCATGAGCGGCTGAAAAGATGTTATGGTAGGGGGCTGTGGGAAGGCAAAGTGTTGCAGTGCTCCAAACAAATGTGTAGTGGTGGAGTAATGTTAAAATTGCCTATCGAGGTGCCAAACAAGAAACTTTATTAAGAGGGCCACCAAGTTGGCAAAATTAAAAGCAGAGTGTGGATAGCATAACAAATATTACTATCTGATGATCAATGTACTGGTCAACATGTTTCAGCCAATCATGGCTTTCTTCAGGACCTGTATAGACTACTACTGCAACTGTGGTCACAAAAGTGAATTCAATTGTACCAAACACCATGCAACAAGAAATTGTAACATACCATAAAGGAATGCTAAATGATACAAAATGAAGTCATGGTTGAAGGGAATCTTCTCCTAGAAAAATACATATAGACACACCATTAAAAACAATATAACCCGGAGCACTAGCTGCAAAATAAAGAGTGTTTTTAAATCACTCACCCAAATTCTGCTTGGGAGAAGCCTCACCTCACCTGGCACTCGCTCAGGAAAAAGAGGCCCCGCTCTGAGGAGATGGAAAACAAATCTAAATATACCATTTATATCAAGATTATAATGGTATATACACCATTTCCTAATATCAACTCTGATGTCTGGGTGGTAAAGTAAGGACTACAGGCTGCCCCAGCCCTGTACAAACATAGACAATACTAAAAAGACGTTTTTTATTAATGTAATCACAAAAAACTTTCTGTAAAGATCCAAGCGGAAGGCAATAGATGCACTATATGTTGACTGTAGCATCCTACCTCCTCGAGTGGAATAATACAGTTAGTTGTAAACAAGCATAGTTTGTAAACAGTGACTCTCTTGGTTTGCAAAATGAGTAGACCACATCTTGAGATACTGTGGGTATCTCTGGTGGAAGTGCAAAACAAGGAAGGAAGAACAGCGCTAGCTATTCACAAGAAGTGCTAGTTCAATCAACACTTACTTAAGTCAATCTTGAGGCAAACTAATGTTAAAAGGGCTCTGATAGAGAGAGAGTCACAGCAAAAAGGAAAGCTCATACTTAACAAGAATTTCGATTAAAGAGCCCAAACCCACCTGTCCGTCAGTACCTCCAACCCCTACTGAGCCGAGGGGAAGGTAGCATACTCGACAGCGCGTTTGGGTTTTAAAATGCAGTAGCGGACCAAAGTGGAAACTGCGACCAAAAAGTCGCTAATTGGTTTAGACTGTCAACCAATCATCAAGTCCGCTTCGGCTCCAAGATGTGTTGAACCGAAGTCGGAAGCACTCAGGCTTCCTTTAATTGGTATTCTCGATCAAAGATGCGACACCATTGGTCGATAACTGAGCCAATGGTGAAAGAGTAGAAACGGCTTGTGTAAACACGTACGAGCATGTTGTTATTGGTAAATATAGTTAGATTGCAAAATCAATTGAAATGGGCCAAAACTTATTTTCTAGTCCGTGCGGCAAAATGCCATGTTAATAAACGCTGTAAGATCGCGCTAAGAACACTCGTATTTGAGCAAGGAGAATGCAGCACTCAGGCTTCCTTTAATTGGTATTCTCGATCAAAGATGCGACACCATTGGTCTATAACTGAGCCAATGGTGAAAGAGTAGAAACGGGCTTGTGTAAACACGTACGAGCATGTTGTTATTGGTAAATATAGTTAGATTGCAAAATGAATTAAATGGGCCAAAACTTCTTTTCTACTCCGTGCGGCAAAATGCCATGTTAATAAACGCTGTAAGATCGCACTAAGAACACTCGTATTTGAGCAAGGAGAAACCTTAGGACACACCAAAGAGGGGAGGACATAGAAAAGGGCGGCAAGCGCGCTGATGATGGAAGCGCGTCTTGCCTGTTATCCCGAAAGACGTTTCCAGTAGATTCACTAATAAACCTAATCACCGCCCTGAGGAGATATAAAAAAAGGGGCAGCGGGCACGCTGGTGTCGAGAGCGCGTCATGCCTCATGTCCCAGAGGGTGTTAGATCACTGCATCCAATAGATCCATTGGTTGACCTGGATGCCACTAACGGTTCCACAGCGGAGGGAAGATAAAAGATATGAATCCAAGGGAATATAAATTTTGGATAAAAAAATATATAAATTATGGATCAAAAAGATATTGTTTTAGATCAAGAATTCCCCATTGGAGTCAGGATCAAATACTCTACATAATATGTCTCCCCATGAAAAGTCAAAAACTTGTGATCAAGGAATATTAAACTCGAATCAAGCTTGTAATGTGATGTTACAGTCAAGGAGGATTCTTTATAGAAAAATGTTGTTTTGTCTTCATGTTTAGACACAAGTGTTGTCATGAAATAAAGAAATAGTAACAGCAGGAAATGTGTTGACCTAGCAGAAGCAGTGACCGAAATATAGGGAGGGACATACAAGACTTGCAACAGTTGTCACTTACACATTGATGCAGAATGAGGAGGAGGATTTCAGATTTGGACCCACGGGATCTCGTCATTTAATCCCCTCGTGTCGCATTTTAATTTGAATATCCATTTTTGCTCCTTAATAAATAAGTAGCGAGAGACATCGCTGACGTGTAGTGGAATAAAAGGTTGCTCAAGTACTATCCACTTTATGTCGTCAGCCGAATGTCTCATGGTCATGAATTGATTGGTCATGCGAGTAGTCTGCCGGTTACATCTAATCGTACTCTTGTGCTCTTGGATCCTGAGCTTAACTTTCCTCGTAGTCATGCCAACATAGCGAAGAGAACAAGGGCAAGTTATCAAATAAATTACCTTTTCGCTATTACAGTTGGTATGACGTTTAAAGAGCCACGGACGCTCCGTACCGATGTCCAAGATCTTTGTCTTTTCTGTCTGAGGACATACCGAGCACGAACCGCAGGGATAATGTCCTTGCACTGGTGGAAGGTCCCATAAGGTAGTGATGGAGTCTTGCTGTAAGGAGCGAGGTCTAGTATGTACTAAGTTGTCCCGTAGACTAAAACTCCTCTTAAAGGCAAAAAGAGGGGATGGAATGGTAACCCCTGCAGTGTTCAAAATCCGCCAATGTCTTCGAATGATTTTTTGTACCTTTGTAGAAGCTGTACTAAATGTAGTAACAAAGGTCAGTTTCTCCAAAGGAGGTTTCTCGATTGGTGGACCTAGTAGGGCATCGCGATGGTTATTCGAAGCCCTTTTGCGTGCCTTACGAATCAAAGTACTGGGATAATGACGATGTCTGAGTTTAGTACTTAGATCACGGGACATCTCTTCATAGTCACTTCGCTCCGAGCAGTTCCTACGGACCCTTAAGAATTGCCCGAAGGGCAGATTTTCTCGCAGGGAACGCAGATGGTGACTATCAGAGAGAAGGAGGGAGTTCCTTGACATTGATTTGCGGTACAGCTTACTAGCCAGGTGCCCATCCTTCGGAAAGATGAGTAAATCGAGGAAGGGAAGTTCAGTAGCACTGTACTCCACTGTAAACTTGAGAAAATGATTTTGAGTGTTCAACCAGTTCTGGAAGGCAAGGATAGTGGTGACATCTCCTCGCCAGACAACCAGGACGTCGTCAATGTATCTCTTCCACAACCTAGTGTGATGGTAGAATGGATTGGTATGGTCGAGTGCATACTGTGACTCAAAATGATGGACATATAGGTTGGCCAGGCTGGGGGCGAAAATACTCCTCATCGAGGTCCCTGATATTTGGAGGTACAGTGCATCCTCAACCTGGAAGTAATTTTCAGTCATCGCTATCCTGGCTAGTTCCATGATGAAATTTATCGGAGTGATGCTCGCGTGATCTTGAGCTTCCAAAAGGTCCCTCACTGTCTGCAGTGTCTCCTCCTGCGGAATGCATGTGTATAAAGATTCAACGTCAAAACTGACAAGGTAGTCAGTTTCCACGTTGAACTCTACCTCAGGGAGAAGGCGAAGGACGTCCTTCTTATCTTGAAGGTAGGTAGGCATCCTCCGGACCAAAGGTCGCAAGAAAAAACTCTACAAAAGTAGAAAGTGTCTCTAGAAGGGAACCAATGCCCGAAATAATGGGCCGACCAGGCGGTGGCCTGGCTGGTTTATGTATCTTGGGCAGTGTGTAGAAATAGGGAGTCACTGGGTTAGTATTCAACAAAAAGAGGGCCTCTTAGGATGTTATCCAGCCTTCTGTGCTGCCTTCCTCTACTAATTTCTTAATTTCAGACGCTAGTCTGGTGGTGGGATCCCTAGTGAGTGGTGTATAGGAATTAGCATCTCCCAGCTGTCTCAAGCATTCAGCTCGATAGGTGGTGGTGTCGAGAATAACTATCACACCCCCCTTGTCGGCTGGTTTGATCGTAATGTTACTGTCTTTAGATAGTGTCTCAACTGCCATTTTTTCTGATTTAGACTGATTTTGAAAGGTGTTCTGTTTAGTCAGATCCAAGGAATCAATCTCATGGATAACGGCTTTTTCAAAAGCACCAACCATAGGGGGTACCTGTTGAAGAAGAGGGGTAAATGTAGATTTCTTCTTGAGACCTGTGTTGTCATCAATCTGATCATGGTCTCTGACGTTGTTAGAAAAGAAAAAGTGCAGGCGCACTTTACGAAAGAATTTCTCAACCTCACTACGCAGTCCAAAAGCATCTCCGTTATGCGTCGGAACAAAACCAAGTCCTTTATTCAGGACTTGGTGTTCAATGGAAGTAAGTGTACGTGAACTCAGATTAACTACTAAGTCCTCCTTGCTTCCTGGGGTGGTTGTTGTTGTCCCCTTCGACTGCGAGTATTGGGAAACTCTTGTTCGTCTTCCCAATGTACTGATGGTTGACCCCTCCGTCTGCCCCGACTCCGGCCACGGCCCTGTCCTAAAAAAACCTGTCCGTCAAATGGTGGGGGCTGAGGATAGAACTGTGGCATGGGTTGGGGAAATTGGGGATAGCCCCAAGGGGGTGGCGGCCACCATGGGCCTTGTTGGTAGTAGTTGCCTTGACCAGATCTCCTCCGGTTAGACCGAGTGGCTTGGCCTCTTCCTCTCCACTGGGGAGCCCCATTGTTCGCCACCTCTGAATCACTGGAATCAGGATCCGAAGAAGAAGTCGAATAACTAGATCCGTACCTTTTCCCTTTTGAAGTGAAGTCTGGTGGTTTATAACTATCACTGGTGTATGGATAAATTTTCTCGTGAGAGAATTTCGCCAGATCTTGTTAAATTTCTCTATCTTGGTGAAAAAAATAGAGTCTCTTTATTCCTTGTTGGTCTTATTCGCTTCATCCAGTTGTTTCTTAAACTGGGAACTTGTGAGGGTAGCTCTAATCTGTCCTTCCAGTACCTGTATCTCAACAAGGATGGCATCAGCCACCCTTTTGGCTGTTGTAATGATAAGAATGAGCCAATCGCGGGTACATCGCCACGCGATAAGCGACCAATCTTTAAGGAAAGCTTTGTCCGTGAGAAACAACCTCGGGGCATTAGTAACCAAAAGGCCTGTGGGTGGACATTTCCCATGCAAATATTCCGCCATAATCTGTCCATGTATAATGGTACGGGTATGGCTCTTTTTTAAATTAAGAGTGGTATCCCAATCTCCCAGAGGGCTAGCTCCAGTGGTTGGTATAGAATCGAGCATGCTCTGATTGTCATTTAAAATTGATTGTAAAGTATTGTCATCGAATGCAAGACCAGCAAAGTCTGCATTCTTAGAAACCACCTATTGTCTACAGAGGAGAGCTAAAAGCCAACCAACACAGAGGAAGGTCGCCTATGGAAAAGGACTCGCAGCATGTGCACCCACAGGCCTTTTGGTTACTAATGCCCGAGGTTGTTTCTCACGGGCAAAGCTTTCCTTAAAGATTGGTCGCTTATCGCGTGGCGATGTACCCGCGATTGGCTCATTCTTAGCATTACAACAGCCAAAAGGGTGGCTGATGCCATCCTTGTTGAGATACAGGTACTGGAAGGACAGATTAGAGCTACCCTCACAAGTACCCAGTTTAAGAAACAACTGGATGAAGCGAATAAGACCAACAAGGAATACAGAGACTCTATTTTTTTCACCAAGATAGAGAAATTTAAGAAATATCTGGCGAAATTCTCTCACGAGAAAATGTATCCATGCACCAGTGATAGTTAAAAACCACCAGACTTCACTTCAAAAGGGAAAAGGTATGGATCTAGTTATTCGACTTCTTCTTCGGATCCTGATTCCAGTGATTCAGAGGTGGCGAACAATGGGGCTCCCCAGTGGAGAGGAAGAGGCCAAGCCAATCGGTCTAACCGGAGAAGATCTGGTCAAGGCAACTACTACCAACAAGGCCCATGGTGGCCGCCAGCCCCTTGGGGCTATCTCCAATTTCCCCAACCCATGCCACAGTTCTATCCTCAGCCCCCACCATTTGACAGACAGGTTTTTTAGGACAGGGCCGTGGCCGGAGTCGGGGCAGACGGAGGGGGCAACCATCAGTATATTGGGAAGACGAACAAGAGTTTCCCAATATTCGCAGTCGAAGGGGACAACAACAACCACCCCAGGAAGCAAGGAGGACTTAGTAGTTAATCTGAGTTCACGTACACTTACTTCCATTGAACACCAAGTCCTGAATAAAGGACTGGTTTTGTTCCGACGCATAACGGAGATGCTTTTGGACTGCGTAGTGAGGTTGAGAAATTCTTTCGTAAAGTGCGCCTGCACTTTTTCTTTTCTAACAACGTCAGAGACCATGATCAGATTAATGACAACACAGGTCTCAAGAAGAAATCTACATTTACCCCTCTTCTTCAACAGGTACCCCCTATGGTTGGTGCTTTTGAAAAAGCCGTTATCCATGAGATTGATTCCTTGGATCTGACTAAACAGAACACCTTTCAAAATCTGTCTAAATCAGAAAAAATGGCAGTTGAGACACTATCTAAAGACAGTAACATTACGATCAAACCAGCCGACAAGGGGGGTGCGATAGTTATTCTAGACACCACCACCTATCGAGCTGAACGCTTGAGACAGCTGGGAGATGCTAATTCCTATACACCACTCACTAGGGATCCCACCACCAGACTAGCGTCTGAAATTAAGAACTTAGTAGAGGAAGCCAGCACAGAAGGCTGGATAACATCCCAAGAGCCCCTCTTTTTGTTGAATACTAACCCAGTGACTCCCTATTGCTACACACTGCCCAAGATACATAAACCAGCCAGGCCACCGCCTGGTCGGACCATTATTTCGGGCATTGGTTCCCTTCTAGAGCCACTTTCTACTTTTGTAGATTTTTTCTTGCGACCTTTGGTCCGGAGGATGCCTACCTACCTTCAAGATACGAAGCACGTCCTTCGCCTTCTCCCTGAGGTAGAGTTCAACGTGGAAACTGACTACCTTGTCAGTTTCGACGTTGAATCTTTATACACATGCATTCCGCAGGAGGAGACACTGCAGACAGTGAGGGACCTTTTGGAAGCTCAAGATCACGCGAGCATCACTCCGATAAATTTCATCATGGAACTAGCCAGGATAGCGATGACTGAAAATTACTTCCAGTTTGAGGATGCACTGTACCTCCAAATATCAGGGACCTCGATGGGGAGTGTTTTCGCCCCCAGACTGGCCAACCTATATGTCCATCATTTTGAGACACAGTATGTACTCGACCACACCAATCCATTCTACCATCACACTAGGTTGTGGAAGAGATACATTGACGATGTCCAGGTTGTCTGGCGAGGAGATGTCACCACTATCCTTGCCTTCCAGAACTGGTTGAACACTCAAAATCATTTTCTCAAGTTTACAGTGGAGTACAGTGCTACTGAACTTCCCTTCCTCGATTTACTCATCTTTCCGAAGGATGGGCACCTTGCTAGTAAGCTGTACCGCAAATCAATGTCAAGGAACACCCTCCTTCTCTTTGATAGTCACCATCCGCGTTCCCTGCGAGAAAATCTGCCCTTCGGGCAATTCTTAAGGGTCCGTAGGAACTGCTCGGAGCAAAGTGACTATGAAGAGATGTCCCGTGATCTAAGTACTAAACTCAGACATCGTCATTATCCCAGTACTTTGATTCGTAAGGCACGCAAAAGGGCTTCGAATAACCATCGCGATGCCCTACTAGGTCCACCAATCGAGAAACCTCCTTTGGAGAAACTGACCTTTGTTACTACATTTAGTATAGCTTCTACAAAGGTACAAAAAATCATTCGAAGACATTGGCGGATTTTGAACACTGCAGGGGTTACCATTCCATCCCCTCTTTTTGCCTTTAAGAGGAGTTTTAGTCTACGGGACAACTTAGTACATACTAGACCTCGCTCCTTACAGCAAGACTCCATCACTACCTTATGGGACCTTCCACCAGTGCAAGGACATTATCCCTGCGGTTCGTGCTCGGTATGTCCTCAGACAGAAAAGACAAAGATCGTGGACATCGGTACCGAGCGTCCGTGGCTCCTTAAACGTCATACCAACTGTAATAGCGAAAAGGTAATTTATTTGATAACTTGCCCTTGTTCTCTTCGCTATGTTGGCATGACTACGAGGAAAGTTAAGCTCAGGATCCAAGAGCACAAGAGTACGATTAGATGTAACCGGCAGACTACTCGCATGACCAATCATTTCTTGACCACGAGACATTCCGCTGACGACATAAAGTGGATAGTACTTGAGCAACCTTTTATTCCACTACACGTCAGCGATGTCTCTCGCTACTTATTTATTAAGGAGCAAAAATGGATATTCAAATTAAAATGCGACACGAGGGGATTAAATGACGAGATCCCGTGGGTCCAAATCTGAAATCCTCCTCCTCATTCTGCATCAATGTGTAAGTGACAACCGCAGTTGCAAGTCTTGAATTTCCCTCCCTATATTTCGGTCACTGCTTCTGCTAGGTCAACACATTTCCTGCTGTTACTATTTCTTTATTTCATGACAACACTTGTGTATAAACATGAAGACAAAACAACATTTTTCTATAAAGAATCCTCCTTGACTGTAACATCACATTACAAGCTTGATTCGAGTTTAATATTCCTTGATCACAAGTTTTTGACTTTTCATGGGGAGACATATTATGTACAGTATTTGATCCTGACTCCAATGGGGAATTCTTGATCTAAAACGATATCTTTTTGATCCATAATTTATATATTTTTTGATCCAAAATTTATATTCCCTTGGATTCATATCTTTTATCTTCCCTCCGCTGTGGAACCGTTAGTGGCATCCAGGTCAATCAATGGATCTATTGGATGCAGTGATCTAACACCCTCTGGGACATGAGGCATGACGCGCTCTCGACACCAGCGTGCCCGCTGCCCCTTTTTTTATATCTCCTCAGGGCGGTAATTAGGTTTATTAGTGAATCTACTGGAAACGTCTTTCGGGACAACAGGCAAGACGCGCTTCCACCATCAGCGCGCTTGCCGCCCTTTTCTATGTCCTCCCCTCTTTGGTGTGTCCTAAGGTTTCTCCTTGCTCAAATATGAGTGTTCTTAGCGCGATCTTACAGCGTTTATTAACAAGGCATTTTGCCGCACGGAGTAGAAAAGAAGTTTTGGCCCATTTAATTCATTTTGCAATCTAACTATATTTACCAACAACAACATGCTCGTACGTGTTTACACGAGCCCGTTTCTATTCTTTCACCATTGGCTCAGTTATAGACCAATGGTGTAGCATCTTTGATCGAGAATACCAATTAAAGGAAGCCTGAGTGCTGCATTCTCCTTGCTCAAATACGAGTGTTCTTAGCGCGATCTTACAGCGTTTATTAACATGGCATTTTGCCGCACGGACTAGAAAAGAAGTTTTGGCCCATTTCAATTGATTTTGCAATCTAACTATATTTACAAATACCAACATGCTCGTACGTGTTTACACGAGCCCGTTTCTACTCTTTCACCATTGGCTCAGTTATCGACCAATGGTGTCGCATCTTTGATCGAGAATACCAATTAAAGGAAGCCTGAGTGCTGCATTGCCCGCGACTCACACTTTCCGACTTCGGTTCAACACATCTTGGAGCCGAAGCAGACTTTATGATTGGTTGACAGTCTAAACCAATCAGCGACTTTCTGGTCGCAGTTTCCACTTTGGTCCGCTACTGCATTTTAAAACCCAAAAGCGGTGTTGAGTACGCTACCTTCCCCTCGGCTCAGTAGGGGTTGGAGGTACCGACGGACAGGTGGGTTTGGGCTCTTTAATCGAAATTCTTGTTAAGTATGAGCTTTCCTTTTTACTGTGACTCTCTCTCTATCAGAGCCCTTTTAACATTAGTTTGCCTCAAGATTGACTTAAGTAAGTGTTGATTGAACTAGCACTTCTTGTGAATAGCTAGCGCTGTTCTTCCTTCCTTGTTTTGCACTTCCACCAGAGATACCCACAGTATCTCAAGATGTGGTCTACTCATTTTGCAAACCAAGAGGGTCACTGTTCACAAACTATGCTTGTTCACAACTAACTGTATTATTCCACTCGAGGAGGCAGGATGCTACAGTCAACATATAGTGCATCTATGGCCTTCCGCTTGGATCTTTACAGAAAGTTTTTTGTGATTACATTAATAAACAACGTCTTTTTAGTATTGTCTATGTTTGTACAGGGCTGGGGCAGCCTGTAGTCCTTACTTTACCACCCAGACATCAGAGTTGATATTAGGAAATGGTGTATATGCCATTATAATCTTGATATAAATGATATGTTTAGATGTGTTTTCCATCTCCTCAGAGCGGGGCCTCTATTTCCTGAGCGAGTGCCAGGTGAGGTGAGGCTACTCCCAAGCAGAATTTGGGTGAGTGATTTAAAAACACTCTTTATTTTGGAGCTAGTGCTCCGGGGTTGATACATGTTAAAGCATCATGTATATTGTGACTTATATTGTTTTTAATGGTGTGTCTATATGTATTTTTCTAGGAGAAGATTCCCTTCAACCATGACTTCATTCTGTATCATTTAGTATTCCTTTATGGTATGTTACATGTTCTTGTTGCATGGTGTTTGGTACAATTGAATTCACTTTTGTGACCACAGTTGCAGTAGTAGTCTATACAGGTCCTGAAGAAAGCCATGATTGGCTGAAACATGTTGACCAGTACATTAATCATTAGATAGTAATATTTGTTATGCTATCCACACTCTGCTTTTAATTTTACCAACTTGGTGGCCCTCTTAGTAAAGTTTCTTGTTTGGCACCTCGATAGGCAATTTTAACATTACTCCACCACTACACATTTGTTTTGAGCACTGCAACACTTTGCCTTCCCACAGCCCCCTACCATAACATCTTTTCAGCCGCTCATGACTGGTGGGTCCATAACCAGTAGTCCCCTTGCAATCTCTTCAAGCAAGGTACCTGGTGGACATCAGTTTACATCAAAAATCCCAGATGATGAAGCTCCGCCAACGGGTGGGCTGATGGGTTTTTCTTCACCTAGGAAGTCCCTTCACACGCATGCACCTTCCCTTGTCTGAATAATTTTTTCGAACATATCCTAGTTAACACTAGTCTCTACAACCCCTTATAGACCACCAGTACCCTTGTGTGTTGTTTCAAATATGGATAGGCCCTGGTGGCCCGTAAAACCATATACTAAAATAGTGGTATAAGTACCACGTCACAAACAATGATAAGGCCTAGGGCCTTGGAAATCGCTGGGGCTACACTGGACTAACAGCAGTTAGGACGTGGGAGGCCCACAGGATGCGGGTGCAGTGTCTAAATGCACACGCGTGCACCAATAGAAGTCAATGGGTGCGTAAAGTTAGAAAGTTGCAGATTTGGAAGTGTTCCGACTGGACTAGAACTTAACCACTTAAAACTAGGACACTAGGGATGTAAATCTCTAGAGGAGCACCGCAGTACTCGCGTTACCTCACCCACAGGAAGCGGGTGCATAGGTGTCAAAGTGTATCGGGTTTCGTTGTGGAGTTCTATGGAGCCTTGGAGAAAAGATGCTGCAGGCGACCAGGAGAGAAGAGTCCGTTTGGATCCAAGGGTGGATCGAAGATGTAGAGTACCTGAAAGCAGAGGGGACAGAGTCTGGGTCACTAGCCAGTGACCAGGAAGGAACCAGGCGATGTTGGGTTGCGATCAGGTGATGTCGTGAAGCTTGTCTCCGCTGATATGTGGACCAGGAGGTGTTGACGACGACCAGGCGCTGGGCACGGACTATCCCACAAAGGCTCTCACTGTCGGCGGTGTCGGATCTCGATTCGGAGTCAACAGGCCTTGGCAAATGCAACCCACGCAGGAATCGAAGATGGCTTCTGGATCAGACCAGCATGGTCTGATGGGCTCCTCCTTTTCAGGGGAGCAAGGCAGTCTGGAGCAACCAGCCCAGCGTTGAAAATTCAAAGGTTCGTCGTCACAGAGGCCACTAGCCAACGGGCAAGAGACCGGACAGACATGTCGAGCAGGAAAATGCAAAAGGGCCCCACGCAGCACTCGGTGAGTGTGGAGAGGTGATCTTCGGTGCAAAGGATGCTCGGGCTGGGGCTTCTCAAACCTAAATGCACAGCTTCGAGGGTGCCTCAGGAGCTGCACAGAAAGCACTTTGCTGGCTTTCCAAGATGGCGGGTCCCACGTCTCTCGTCACCTCCACGGGTCTCAGCTTTGCTGTGGCTGTGTATCGGGCTGTTGGATGTCTGGAAGTCCGGTTCTTGTCGGGCTCTGTCGTTCGAGCTCCGGCGGGAGCAACGATAAAGCAAACCGTTGAGCGCTTGATGGTGTCTGTTTGCACAGGGTGGTCACTCCTTGACCACAAGGGAGATTCTTCAGTCTTCTACGTCGAGTAGGATGTCGAAGGGTCCAGAGTTTCATTTTAGAGTTTCAGTCAGGATTATCTAAAGTCTGAGGACACAGTTCCTACCTTTATTCCAAATCAAGGGGCTGGATTACCTGCTAGGTCCCTCCTATGGGTGGGACCCAGGAAGGGGGTGGTTACACCCCTTTCCCTTTGTCCAGTTTCGCGCCAGAGCTGGGGCTGGAGTGCCCCAGCACCGGTTTGAACTGGACTATGCATGGGACACCTTGTGTGACCCAGGCAGTGTTTCATTTCATTCAGCACTCCCTGCCCCAATCCACTATCTCCTGTCTGGGGTGGTGCTAGCACCTCCCTGTGACAGGAAACCTATTGTCCAAGCCTTCCTTGCTGGAAGGGCTCCCAGCAGCATGTGGAAAAGTAAATTTTGCCATGTTCTGTGTCCCTACGCGTCCTCCATCATATGTTATGTGTGCATGATTAATATGCATATGTATTCCCCATGTTCGATTAAAGACGCAATTATAGTTGTGTCCATCTCTAGTATGCCAGTTTCCGGTTCTCGTGAATACTACGAATATCAGGCCTATGTAAAGCTACGTTGCCACGTTCCTCAGTGTGCACGTTATTTCATTGTAAAGTTCCCGTTTCTAGGCCTCAAAAGGGCCTGGACACCCGATTCAGCTCCTGTCTCCTGAAGCCTCGCTGAGGAGCGATACGGCCCCCACCTGTATCCCTGACCCTTCACTTACTTCCTGCCTCGCAGTGCCTGGTTCAGCCTGGCTCTGCCTCTGAGTCTGCCAAGAGTATGTTATGATTCCAGTTATCAGTTCAGTCCTCCTTCTCTGCATTCCTAAGCTACTGAATCGCATCAATAGTTACCATCATAGTCTAGCCTTTATGTCTCCATGTAAGAGAAATACTGTATTAATGATCATTTAATATTCTTCATCACGCACTACATGTAGAATAATGCATGCTCCAGTCTTAGAGTCTGTTAGCCTTTACCCCGATAACTTTTGGATTCTATCAACATGTTCTCTAAACATCAGATACTAGATACTGCTTAGGTACATGTCGCCTTGACTCTCCAGACTTCAGTCTCTGCTCCTAGCACAGAGTTCATAGCCCCCAGCTTCTCCTAGTAACACGTCATTGCCAGTTTGCGCGCACCACCAGGTTAGAGGTCCCGGCTCCTTAGGTAGCCCCCTCCATGTTTCCGCCCCATTCATGACATATTCTGTTACGATTTGCATCACATGTCTATGTATACGCCCTGTTACACCCACTTTCACCCTTATCTTTCGCGACTGCTACGCGTCACACCTACTGCTCCGCCTATCGTATGTATTGTAATGTAACTGTTTTACTATATATGCCTGTGTATTGTTATTAAATGTTACGCCAGTCCTTTCCCCAGAGCGCGCTCATCCCAGATCCAGCCCCGGCAGCTGCCGGGCTCTGCCATCCTATTCCTGTGCAGGTTGTCCTGTTCCTGTCCTTTATGCTGTAATAAACCTGCAAACTCCTACTACCTCGAATCTTGACTCTTATTTATTGAGCTATCTGTTATTGCTATGCCTAGTCAAACCTAGATCCGGTATTATTTATTTATATACCACATAATGGCGCCCGAATAGGGACTTGCCCTTTCCCCACGCGCCGGTGAAGCCACGCCGGCCCCCTGACCCTCTGCAGCCGTGACGGAACCATACCGTGCACGTGCAGATATTTCTGCTTCAAGTATCCCTCAGGCCCACGGAGGAGACGGAGGTGGCGGTCCAGCATCCAGACGAGGCGGTGGAGGAACGCGGCGAGTCCCGACCAGAGCCCAAGCCGAGAGTCCAAGGTCCGAGGTATCCGGAGGCCCACCCGTAACAGAAGTCCGAAGTTCGTCCGTCAGGCGTCGAAGCAGTCCCGTCCAGTCTGAGGCCTTCCGTTCTTGCTGCCCGGTGAGTACCGTTGCTGGGGTAGTATCTAGACAGGGTCAATCTAATTGACTCTGGTCCGTGGGTTGGTGGTACACAGACCCACAAAACGAAGTGTCCACTTCGGTGGATGCGGGTCCTGACGTGTCTCTTTATGAGACCGGTGAGTTTCGTACTGTTTCAGCAGTGCATCTAGTTTCTGTTCTAGTCAGTTCTGTTCTCGAGAAAATTCATGTATTCTGTTTTCCGTATTCCAGGTAGTATTCTGTTCGAACTGTTATTTTAAATGTTCTTCATGTACTTTAATGTCGTGGTATGAGTGTGAAGTAATTATCGTGTTTATTGTGTATTGTATTGTGTCCAGATTATAGTTCAGTCATGCCGCTATTTTCAAAACTGCGTCAGTTAAAAACCAGAAAAGGTCTGCTAGAAGCAGCAGTTCCTGTTCCGCCTAGGGACAGTCCAGGTCATTTCATGTATCAGAAGCATGGCATAAGCGCCATATTGTATCTAGATTTATGGGTAGAGTATACCAAGGAGTTAGAAGAAAAGTATAGATGGCCCGTATCAGGTACGTGGGATGCCGAGTGCATCATGAGAGTAGAAGAGGCATTATGGAAAAAGAAGGCCAGACAGTCACAGAAAGACGCCATCGAGTTATGGCGCAAGGAATCTCATAAAAGAACCGAAAAAGAAATCAGAAAGTCAGAACTAAGTAGAGAATCTTTAGAGCGAGCCCAAGAAAAAGAATTAATCGAGATAGGTGAACGAGTTAAAACCGAACAGTCAGACAGACAGAGGCATGCTCTTATTAAGGGTATGTATCCTCTTCTTGCCGAGGGCTTGCCAAAAGCGACCCCGGAGGCATCCAGTAATTTCCCGCCGCCATTAGTTCCGCTCAAGCTACGTCACAAACCGACCGCAGCTGATATTTTCATTTCGTCCTATTTGGACGACACAGTCCCAGAATATGCAAATCCTGTTCCTGCTCCGCCAGTCCCTGTAAATCAGGCACTTCCCGCTCCTCCAGACACCGGAGTACCTGTTACGGTACCCCCGGTCCAGCCCGCCATACAAGTCCAGCCTGCATTTCAATTTCCCACTTTGCCAGCACGAAGAGCATCAGTAGACGACTCTAGTTTAGGGGCCGCAGGGGGAGGTCCTCTAGGAACCCCGCCGCCACACAAGCGTTTAACGTTAGCCGAATTACATGCACAAGCGTCACAGCGTACGCCCAGATATCAGTCTGTTGCAGAAATAAGAAAAGCCCTTACCGAATGTGGCTATGATCCAGTCCCAGGCGAGGATAATATGGTTTTATATTCATTACGCGTAAGAAAGGTGACCGAGTATCTAGTCACCCTACCAGATATGAAAGAAGATCTAGACAGAATATATCGTTTCATCCGTACAGGGAATGATCCAGAAAGTATTAGTGACGTCATGTGCCAAAGAAAAGTTGAAGTCCAGCTCATGCTATTAAAGTTTCTGATTAATTGTTTAATACGAGAACAAGATTATCCGACCAAAGATCGAGCCGAAATGAAAGTCCTGACAAAGTGGAGTGATAATATAGCCGAGGGTAAGCATAAGACCATCAGTAGTATAGAGAATATGTACAAGAAGATTCGTAAAGAAATAATAAGGATACACGAACAACGCAAAGAAACACGAGTAAGCGAGAAAGAAAGTAACTCTGATACTGAAGAGGTAGAGGACGAGAATCCCGACAGAATAGCGTATGTAGGAAAATCTAGATTTCCAGATCGCCATTTACGCCTAGAACACAAGTCAACTTTCCATCGTCCAACACCAGAACAAGGTTCTCTAGAACAAGTATTTCAAGCTACCGATCACATTCTGAAATCACGAATCGGTTATAGCGAGTTAAGTACCATGCATGAACAAGAACTAGTCCGATCAGCAGTCCGATGGATTACTGATTCTACCACTTTTCCAGACGAAATAGTGGCACAAATGTTTCTGAAATTACCCCCAGCTGAGCAACGACTGGCGGGTATGTATATGATTCAACACCTCATCACTTTGTATGAGGGTCAACATTCTGATCCAGGTCCGTTACACGATGTCCTGAACGAGTTACTCCAGTATAAATGGAAAGGTTTAGGTACCGATTTAATTAGTGTCATTCTAGAACAGCGCCACGAATATAGAACGTTTTTGAACCCGCATTTTGTTCATGTCTCACCCCCAGAAAGTAAACCCTTTTACATAGACAGACAGAATCCGTTACGAGAAGTGCATCCAGTTAAGACAGAGGGTGGTGAAATGCAACGAGTATTTGTTTACACCCCTATCACAAAGATGGAACTCTTAGAGATGAAAAAATTAATTCCCTGTCATGATAAAGATCCAGCAGGGTTCCACCGAGAATTAAAAGACATGCTCCGTATGGGAGAATACACGTATCCAGATATTATTAAAATGTTAAAGGTCCTGTTGCCCGCAGGGGTATATGAGAAACTCAAGGAAAAAGAATGGGAGGTGGGAGAGAAAAAGATCGATTGGACAGTCCTAGAAGCTGAAGACAAGGCACGAGTACCAGGTACCGGTCTTGGAGACAAATGTAAAGAATTACCAGAATTATTAATACAAGTTTTGCCCAGATTATTGACAACTAGAAAAGAAGACTGGGATGCAATCTCAGCCTGTAAACAGAAACAAGACGAAGATATTAGTGATTTTTATTCTAGATTTGAGAAATGTTTTAGCATCAACAGTGGCCTCAAGACAAGTAGTGAATCATACCCTCATCTTTTTGTTACTAAATTAGTCGAGAATTCAAGTCCACAAGTTAAGAATCGAGTTTTGAAAGTCGAAAGTACCTGGCAAGCTAATACCCCGTCCCAAATGTTACAGATGCTTCAATACCACCAGAATAGAATCAGAGAAGAGCAAGATCACGAGAGAAAACGTATGAAAGACACGAAAATGAAAGTACTAGTTGCACAATCTGTTCCTCAAGACAGTCAGAAGAGGGGTCCGAATCAAGCCAGTCATCCTGCAGCTACCGTTAAAGGAAACTGCAATTATTGTAAACAGCCAGGTCATTTTATAAACGAGTGTGCAGTTCTGAAACACAACATAGCTACTGGTAAGACTAAAGAAAGACCACGTCCGCCTAGACAAGAGCAAGTTTCACAGACTTCTCAGCCACAGAATGCACCACAGACAGTTACAGCACCGCAGCCCATCGCTGCAACACAGCATGTTACACAGCAGATGTACCAGTATGCTCAGTCCGAGTATCCAGAGTATCAGCCATATTCATGAAACAGCGTAGAGAGGGAGGTAGGCTTGCCTCTCATCGAGATACCTGTAGATCAAGAAGGTCCCTATGTTCACAGTCAAGTATTAGGGAAAGACAGAAAGTTTCTGATTGATACAGGGGCAAGTAGGACCACTATAAGTCACGCCGAAGTTCCAGGGGCTCCGCTCTCAGGCTCTAGAAATGTTTCCCTTGGATTTTCAGGAAAGCCTATCGTAAATGAAATATCAAAGCCAGTTACTCTAGAAGTAGGTCCATTGTCCCGCACTACTGATCTGTTACTTACTAAGTCATGTCCAGAAAATCTATTAGGCATTAAAACACTGAAAGAATTAGGTGCAGTTATATGCTGTTCCCCAGAGGGAATACGATTGTTTCTTCGTGAGTTCAAGGGTCACTATGTGTTACGAGATTTTGATCCGAGATTGTCCAATGTCCCGCAGCATCTATGGGCGCAAGGCCCAACTGATGTTGGCTTTATGCAAATCACACCCCATCGTGTGACTCTCAAGCCAGGTGTAGTGTTACCACGAATCAGACAGTACAGATTGCCACCTGAGGCTGTAGCAGCCTTATCCAAAATTATTGACGAGCTCATGGCTCAAGGAGTAGTTGTAGAAACTGACTCCAATGTATGTAATTCTCCGATCATTCCAGTCATGAAACGTACTGATCCGAATGCACCCCCAGTATATCGTTTAGTGATTGACCTTCGAGAACTTAATAAATGTATTATTCCCCAGTACCCAGTTGTCCCAGATATTTCTTCCCTATTGACAGCCATTGATTCCGAAGCTTCATTTTTCACTGTCATAGACCTCAAGAATGCGTTTTTCAGTGTCCCCATTCATCCAGACAGCCAGTTTCTTTTCGGATTTTGTTTAAATGGAAGGAGCTATATGTTCACACGCGCTCCTCAAGGTTTCACAGAAAGTCCTAGTATTTACAGTCAAGCACTCAAGAGACAACTAGACAACATTCACATGCCAACTGGCACTGCCCTGCTCCAATATGTCGATGATCTCCTGATCACAGCCCGTTCTGAACGTGCTTGCGAGCAAGCATCACTTACAGTCTTGTATTTCCTAGCCGAGATGGGGCACAAGGTGTCCCCTTCGAAGCTTCAATTCTGTGTCCAGCAAGTGATCTATTTAGGCCACTTACTGTCCAAGAGGGGTAGGCAGTTGACACCAGATCGTATTCAGTTAATAGCGAGTCTTCCTCAGCCCAAGACCCAGAAAGAGGTACGTGCTTTTATCGGCCTTACTTCTTATTGCAGACAATGGATTCCTCAGTATGCATTTCTAGCTAAATCACTGATACAGTTAACAACACAGGAGGCAGCCGTATCGACTGTCCTCCCTTGGACATCTGAACATACACTTAGTTTCAATGAGTTAAAGAAAGCCCTATGCCAAGCTCCAGTTCTAGCTACACCGAACTACAGTAAGCCTTTTACACTTTTCGTCACAGAACGGGAAGGTACAGCATTATCTGTCCTCACACAAGATCAAGCAGGACAATACAAGCCTTGTGCTTATTTTTCGAGCACATTAGATCCTGTAGCCCAGGCTCTGCCTGCGTGCCTCAAGTCAGTTGCAGCCACAGCACTAGCTATCAGACAAAGTGATTCCATAGTGTTAGGACACTCTCTGACAGTACAAGTTCCTCACTCTGTGGAAGTTCTTTTAAACCGAACGCAAACTCAGCACTTGACAATTGCACGTTTAACAGGTTATGAATTGACACTGTTCCAGCCACACATAGAAATCAGACGCTGCAACGTTTTAAATCCCGCCACACTGTTACCGTCAGTCACTTCGAATTCTGCCACACACGACTGTGTGGAAGTAGTTAACATTATGACTAAGCCAAGACAAGATCTGACAGATATTCCATTACCAGATCCCGACCTGACACTTTATGTGGATGGTTCATGTATGAGGACAAATACAGGAGAACTAGTCGCCGCGTATGCAGTGACTACTGACACCGAAGTTATAGAGACACACCGTATTGACACCCTGTCTGCTCAAGCAGCAGAGCTAGTTGCTCTGACTCAAGCCTGCATACACGCTAAGAACCTGAAGGTTAATGTTTACACAGATTCACGTTACGCATTTGGAGTCGTACACGACTTTGGAGTGCTCTGGCAGGAGAGAGGTTTCATGACTTCTCATGGAACCAAGATTCAGCATGGTCTCCTTATTCAAGCTCTGTTAGATGCAATACATTTACCGACATCCATTGCTATCATGAAGTGCAAAGCACATACGAAAGTTACTGACACTGTTTCCCAAGGTAATGATCTAGCAGATCGCACAGCCAAGCTTACAGCACAGACTCCAGACATTTCAGTTAATCCGACACAGACACATACTCCAGATCCGACTACATGTATGACAGTCAAAGACCCTACTCAAGATGTCATAGATATCCAGTTACATGCTACTCCCGATGAAATCAAGACATGGTCCGAACAAGGAGGGGTCCAGACAGATCAGGGATGGGTAACGAAGGGTAAAACCACATGGTTTCTCCCCGACTCTATGGTTCAAGTCATTATCAATACCGCACATAGTCCAGCACATTTAGGAGAAAAAGCAATGTTAGACAGTATCCAGAACATTTGGTTCAACAAACATTTGCGAGCTGCAGCCAAGCAGAAAGTCCGTACCTGTATGATATGTTGCCAGTTTAATCCAGGTAAAAGTGTCCCGGTGGAACAAGGTGGATTCCAGCCCCCTGACCACCCTTTTGAAGTCCTCCAGATGGATTACATTCAGATGGAGCGATGTCGAGGTTTCAAGTATGTCCTCGTAGTTGTATGCGCTTTGTCCAGGTGGACAGAAGCATATCCAGTCCCAGATTACACAGCCGCGACCACTGCCAAGCAGTTGGTTCGTGAGTTCTTCCCCCGTTATGGACTCTCTAGAGTCGTATATTCTGACAACGGCCAGCCATTCTCATCTGAACTCATGAAACACGTGTCCCTTTTGTTAGGGTACCAGTGGAAGTTCCATTGTGTACGCCATCCTGAAGCAGCTGGTCTCGTAGAGAGACATAATCAGACCCTGAAAATTCGAATTGCAAAAGTTTGTCAAGAGAAAGGTGTGGACTGGCTAATAGCTCTGCCAGTTGCCCTGTTCTATATGCGCATGGTCACACATTCCAGATCAGGTCTGTCCCCGTATGAGGTCGTATTCGGCCGCCCCCCTAACATGTGGGGTACTCCTAGACCCCGAAGTATTACAGATGTTTCAAGTAATATGCTGACAGATTACCTAGCTTCCTTGATGTCTGCCCTCAACTCTTGTCGTTCACAGGTTGCCGCCGCATTTCCAGACAATACCGAGGTGGCACCGCATGAAATCGTTCCCGGATCCATGGTCCTAGTGCGAAATTTCGATCGCTCAAGTCCGCTGGAGCCTCGCTGGAAGGAGCCCCGACAGGTCCTCCTGGCCACCCGTACAGCCGTGAAGTTGGAGGGACGCAAAGGCTGGGTGCATCTTTCGCACATCAAAAAGTTTTATGGATTGAAACCAGTTTCAAAGAACATTTCCGAGGATTTAAAGGACTGCCAAAGTACTATTCTTAAGGACTGTCCCGCAAAAGACAATGTTACTGCACCCTCCCTGTTAGAGACAACTCCGCAACAGGAGTATAAGAAAAAGTTAAGGTCTAGTAAAATAAGTCAGCCAGTTTGATTGTCTAAGTCCTCCCCTAGGTGAAACGGTTAGACCGGTTTCTGACATGTATAAAATAGACCCCCATAGTGAGAGAGTTAGTCAAAACTCAATCCGATGTATCGTTTTTCTATGTTTCATATTATTTCTCAGTATTATGATTTCCTGCACCAGTTATGCATTTTACCTGTATTTTCCAGTTTCTCATGTAAATAAGTCCTCTAATGCTACAGTAGAGCACACGTTTAGTGATCTGCCTCCTCATGAACTCTCTTACCGCCTCGCTATGCGTAACAATTCTTTTATCCGCATGTTACATTATTCACACCAGACCAGCAATGCCACTAATTGTTGGGTGTGTGGTCGACTCCCCCCTTTCCAGACCCCGAAGGGAGTTCTGCCACTCTTTCCTTATCCATTTTCACATAATGGTTCGTGTGGAGCATGGTCCACGTTAACGTCATCCTCAACAGATATGTCTTTTCTTAACAGTACATGTTTTCCAGACAAGCAAGGTCTTCCCCACAGAACAGGGTTAGATCTCGAAAATGAAGTTTACAATTTAGGTAATTATTCTTCGAATTTTATGGTCCTGAATGTTCAGTC
Source organism: Lissotriton helveticus (assembly GCF_964261635.1). Taxonomy (NCBI): domain Eukaryota; kingdom Metazoa; phylum Chordata; class Amphibia; order Caudata; family Salamandridae; genus Lissotriton; species Lissotriton helveticus. The sequence goes on along the minus strand of NC_136068.1, from coordinate 1,619,755,113 downwards.
TGATTCCACTCCAGACTTACCTGCTATTTCAGTACTACCAGTCAAAGGCGAATTATGTGTTAGAAATTATGGTTCCGTACATGTAGGACACAGTGATTGTACTACTATTGTCATGTATAGTGACAGTAGGAAATCTATTTTCAAAGCTTCACGTCATTCTTATTTTATTTGTGGTCAGACCGCATATGTTCGTCTGCCCCTCGATTGGGAGGGAACCTGTTACATTGCCTTCCTACTGCCACCAGTTTTCCTAGCTCCATCTGATTATCACAGAAACACACATCTAGTACACATTAGACATAGAAGGGAGATCGAGTCCCCAATTGTCGATTATACTGAAACTGCTCTAGAACAGTATACAGATTTCAATAGAGGTTTCTTCTTCTTTATAGGACCTATCCAGAATAGTAAGCTAATCCGTAGGTTAACAAGAACCCTTGAAGCAGTAGTAAATGAGACTGCCTCTGCTCTAGGTAACTTAACCGAAGAGCAATCTGCTATGAGATTTGTCGTGCTCCAAAATCATCTCGTCCTTGACGTCATATTGGCCGATAGGGGCGGGGCATGTAGAGTCATCGGATTTAGTTGCTGCATTTTCATTCCAAATAACGCGCCGTCTGTTTATTCAGCTATAACCAGACTCCATAAAATTGCCCATCTGTTACACCAAGATCCAGGCACCTGGACATGGTCCGGTTGGTTCTGGAATATAATTTCCGCCTGGGGATGGAAAGTATTGTCCTTTCTAGGTATTGCAGTAGCGATCATATTCAGCTGCTGCCTCTGTATACAATGTGGCCCTGCGATTTGCGGCATTTGTGCTACCTCTTGTATTTCTAGTCCCAAGTCCCGTTCTAAATCCCGTTCCCAGAAAATTCGAGACGAGCAAATGATACTGTATGAAATGATAGATGGTATCATGAATATTGATGTTTCCTGATGGAAACGTAGTGACAAGGAGGGAATGTGGAAAAGTAAATTTTGCCATGTTCTGTGTCCCTACGCGTCCTCCATCATATGTTATGTGTGCATGATTAATATGCATATGTATTCCCCATGTTCGATTAAAGACGCAATTATAGTTGTGTCCATCTCTAGTATGCCAGTTTCCGGTTCTCGTGAATACTACGAATATCAGGCCTATGTAAAGCTACGTTGCCACGTTCCTCAGTGTGCACGTTATTTCATTGTAAAGTTCCCGTTTCTAGGCCTCAAAAGGGCCTGGACACCCGATTCAGCTCCTGTCTCCTGAAGCCTCGCTGAGGAGCGATACGGCCCCCACCTGTATCCCTGACCCTTCACTTACTTCCTGCCTCGCAGTGCCTGGTTCAGCCTGGCTCTGCCTCTGAGTCTGCCAAGAGTATGTTATGATTCCAGTTATCAGTTCAGTCCTCCTTCTCTGCATTCCTAAGCTACTGAATCGCATCAATAGTTACCATCATAGTCTAGCCTTTATGTCTCCATGTAAGAGAAATACTGTATTAATGAACATTTAATATTCTTCATCACGCACTACATGTAGAATAATGCATGCTCCAGTCTTAGAGTCTGTTAGCCTTTACCCCGATAACTTTTGGATTCTATCAACATTTTCTCTAAACATCAGATACTAGATACTGCTTAGGTACATGTCGCCTTGACTCTCCAGACTTCAGTCTCTGCTCCTAGCACAGAGTTCATAGCCCCCAGCTTCTCCTAGTAACACGTCATTGCCAGTTTGCGCGCACCACCAGGTTAGAGGTCCCGGCTCCTTAGGTAGCCCCCTCCATGTTTCCGCCCCATTCATGACATATTCTGTTACGATTTGCATCACATGTCTATGTATACGCCCTGTTACACCCACTTTCACCCTTATCTTTCGCGACTGCTACGCGTCACACCTACTGCTCCGCCTATCGTATGTATTGTAATGTAACTGTTTTACTATATATGCCTGTGTATTGTTATTAAATGTTACGCCAGTCCTTTCCCCAGAGCGCGCTCATCCCAGATCCAGCCCCGGCAGCTGCCGGGCTCTGCCATCCTATTCCTGTGCAGGTTGTCCTGTTCCTGTCCTTTATGCTGTAATAAACCTGCAAACTCCTACTACCTCGAATCTTGACTCTTATTTATTGAGCTATCTGTTATTGCTATGCCTAGTCAAACCTAGATCCGGTATTATTTATTTATATACCACAAGCAGGAGGTCAGACTTGTGTCTGTGGCAGCATTATCCATTTTGTGATGCTGAGGCTCTGGTTAACTTTAATCGGGATTAATGGAAGTAACATGTATTCTCCCTCTAGAAGGGTGGAATGCTACCTCCGTCGCCAGAACTGGCGAGGGGGTAGTATTCCAAAGCGTATGACACCGTACACGACATGTTTTGATAAAGCCAAACCAAAGTTAGCAATATCCGCAAGGATTATAATGCACTTAAGAGTATATGGTATGGCAATATCCTAGAACAGCTATAAGGACATGGTTCCGAAAGCTGCAGACAGGCTCAGCTCATGCTAGAGCACCATCTCACATAAAACCAAGCACTCTGCCTCCAGGATTGTTAAGGCCTGCCATAGGAGTGACTTATAGGTGCATATGTGTCTTGATTATAAGGTTAGATATAGGGATACTATACCTAAGCAAGGGGTGATCAGCCAGTTGTGTCAGTTTGGATGGCCAGCCAGGGGTGGCAAAATATATGCTGCAGCCCCTGGTAGGCCTTGGGTGCACCTATGCCCTGGGTACCTATAGTACACTGTACAGGGACTCATAAGAGTGACCCAAATCCCAATTGATAATGTACCTAAAGTAAATGGTGTGAAATTTAGAGAGAGAACAGCAGAGCTGTGGGTCTGATTAGGAGGCCCACAGCCGCCACATCAAGTCGAAAACCAGTGAAGTAAAAAATGGGGTGACAATAGGATAGCAGACCCTACTCTCCTACAAAGTCAATAATGGGCACCGCACGGACTTGTTTAAGAGGCTGACTCTTGAAGTCATAAAGAAAACAATGCTCATCCTTTAGGACCATAGGGAGTTTGAATCGTTGTGCTACCCTTTCCATAAGTTGGTGAAAACTGGCGATATCAATGGGAGGGGAATCCACAGGCGCCGAAGGAGGCGGCGACGGTGTTTGGATTTGGTAATTGTCCCAATCCGCCATGGTCCCATCATCATCGTCCACTTCGCCATCTTCCCGATCCGGGAGAACATCATCATCATCATCAGCTGCCTGTAACTGAACTGAATGTTTAAAGCTAACAAAGGTCCTAAGCTATGGGAAGATATAACATGTGGGAATAAGCATAGACTTAAAATGAAGACTATGTATCTTTTACTCCAATGTCCAGCCGGACAGGGAGGTATTTATTTTAAGGATTTGGTGCATATATACAAGATTTAGGAAGTGGAGCAAGCCGCAATTTACTGGGCACAAGCCTGTACCAAGTCAGGGAAAAAGGAAAGGACAATACATGGGGGAAGGATAGAATAACAGGCAAACAAGTTGGAGAAAAACGGTGGCTTAAAGTACAATGAAGTTTTTTCATAAGCTCAGAACCGACAGTAACTGCAACACATGTAACAAGATTGAAAAGGGAAGCAGTACTGCACAAACTGTCGACGTTACGTTTCGATCCCTGTCTCCAAAAATTAAAATGGGATCATCTTCAGGACTACAATAAACATTTTGCCCGAATGTATTTTTAAACAAGCCGGTGCACTTAGTAGGGGTGCGATCACGGCGTGGGGGGACCAGGTTGAGGGAGGCATCAGTCCATCTGGGGCACCTGACGGTTATGTATGGGCGGCCTCCCGATGCATCTTGGGTGTTAGAGATCCGAACCAGGCACTGGGTGTATGAGGGGTAACTCCTGGTGTGCTATTGCACTTAGCGTTGGAGGAGTTCGAAGTAATCGCACACAATGGGGCGAGCCGGTGCTTAGAGTTCCATAATGAAAACGGCATCGGGCGGCGGATGGGGCTTAGGGTTCCGTAATGAAAACGGCGTCGGGCGGCGGATGGGGTCCATCGAGGGGTAACTGCTGGTTTGCTTGTGCCTGGCGTTGGAGGAGTGGCCGCGCACAGTGGGGCGAGCCGGTTCTTGGCGTTTCGTGATAGAACCGCCGTGGGTCGGCGAATGGGACCGGTCTGGTATGCCAGATGGCGGATGAGGATCCGGCATACCAGAAATGCCAAGAACCGGCTCACCCCACTGTGCGCGGCCACTCCTCCAACGCCAGGCACAAGCAAGCCAGGAGTTACCCCTCGACGGACCCCATCTGCCGCCCGACGCCGTTTTCATTACGGAACCCTAAGCCCCATCCGCCGCCCGATGCCGTTTTCATTATGGAACTCTAAGCACCGGCTCGCCCCATTGTGTGCGATTACTTCGAACTCCTCCAACGCTAAGTGCAATAGCACACCAGGAGTTACCCCTCATACACCCAGTGCCTGGTTCGGATCTCTAACACCCAAGATGCATCGGAAGGCCGCCCATACATAACCGTCAGGCGCCCTAGATGGACTGATGCCTCCCTCAACCTGGTCCCCCCACGCCGTGATTGCACCCCTACTAAGTGCACCGGCTTGTTTAAAAATACATTCGGGCAAAATGTTTATTGTAGTCCTGAAGATGATCCCATTTTAATTTTTGGAGACAGGGATCGAAACGTAACGTCGACAGTTTGTGCAGTACTGCTTCCCTTTTCAATCTTGTTACATGTGTTGCAGTTACTGTCGGTTCTGAGCTTATGAAAAAACTTCATTGTACTTTAAGCCACCGTTTTTCTCCAACTTGTTTGCCTGTTATTCTATCCTTCCCCCATGTATTGTCCTTTCCTTTTTCCCTGACTTGGTACAGGCTTGTGCCCAGTAAATTGTGGCTTGCTCCACTTCCTAAATCTTGTATATATGCACCAAATCCTTAAAATAAATACCTCCCTGTCCGGCTGGACATTGGAGTAAAAGATACATAGTCTTCATTTTAAGTCTAATCTTATTCCCACATTTTATATCTTCCCATAGCTTAGGACCGTTGTTAGCTTTAAACATAAAAATTACCAGAGGTCCCTCGCTACCTTTAGGGGTTCCCTTGTTTTATATACTGTAACTGAACTGAAGGCGCAGATGGCCCCGGCGGCGCAGGAGACGAAGGAGCAGCTGTAGTGGCAGGCACCATAATCTGAGGAGAGCCGTGGTGAGACGGTGGAAAGCGTCTGTTATAATCCTCCAACATGTACTGGAGATTAGAAATGAGGGAAAGCGATATTTGTGCTGTGGGAACCTGTTTAGAATGTTCCTCCTCATGAAAGTGATGATCTTCCAGATCGTCATCATAATCCTGACACTTGATGATCAGTTCCGAAGGACTTCGAGCTGCCCGGATCCTAGCATCTTCCTCCTCATCAGAACCAGAGTCATGCTCCGAACCCATGGCAAATAGAGGTGAGGTAGGCTGAGAGTGTCACGGAAGCTGATCCAAAGACACAGGACTACGCTGGTGCATAGGGTCAACGGCGGGTGTTGCGGAGCTGGACGTGGAAACTGGCACCAGAGGTAGTGATGCAAAAGTAGCTGTCGACGATAGCACCGCCGTCGATGGAACAACCAACGAAGCTACCGCCGACGAAGCCGTCGACGCCGGCACCGCCGTCAACGGAGCTGCCACCGACAGAGCCGCCGCCGATAGAGCACCCGCCGACGGAGCACTCGCCGACGAAGAGGCTCTCTTCACAGAAGACGTCGACGAAGACTTGGACGTCGACGAGACCCCCTTCTTAGATGATGACGAGGAAATAGGAATCGTCGACGAGACTGATTTGATCCTCACAGATACCCGCATCCGCCGTCGACGACCTGCTGGCAGAAGTTGTAGTCACTGTTGTCGTCGAACAGCCAGAAACGGCAGATCTCGTCATCGGACAGATCGTCGGCAATCACATTAACGATTTGGCACGTTTTGTGGCGGAAACATGCTCTGAAGGAGCCGTGGATGCCTGAAAGTCAGATCTCGGGGCGTAGGCGTAGCAGGAAGAGGTGGAGACACTGCAGGAGCCTCCTGGAGGTGAAGCTTTCTCTTTTTAAGGAACGGAGAGGGCAATTCCTGCACACTGCTATGCTTAGAAGTAGCTCTAGATGATGATTACGCACTTGTATAGCGCACGACTACCCGTAGGCATCTCGGCGCTTGTACGAATACCGCCGAGGAACCCTTCCTGGCCTTTCCCTGTGAGGAGCCCACTCCTGGGCACCCCCAAGCTGAAGTCAGGCATCCTCAGCGTTGTTGGGGCCGTTGTAGAGATTAAGCAAGCTGTTGCCCAGAGGTGCAGAGTGGGACTCATGGCACCGAGGCGAGAATTATCAGGTCCGAGGAAATTGAGCTCGAGACCCGCCGAGGCGGGAATTGAACCCTGGTCCCGGCCAGACTACTGCATCAGGGTCTGCCGCTCTAACCATTGAGCCACACTTCTCTACTCTAGACATCCCAGACGCAAGACTTTCTGCGTCAGAAAGAGGGCTCTCCTTATCCTTCAGCCTCTGTAACCACAGAAGGAGACACCTTTCTCTGTCCTTAAGAGTCTTGGTGGAAAAAGTCCTTCAAATCTTACACTTGCCTACCTCATGTTCTGAATAGAGGCAGTAAATACACTTCTTGTGAGGGTCTTCAGAGAAGAGCTGCAACTTCCCACAAGAAGCACATGGTCGAAAAAGAGATTTCTTCCTTGAAGACATCCTAAAAGCTGAGAAAACCAAAAGGAAGTAGAGAAAACTGAGCAGAGCTCAGGGAGATTCCCTTCACACAACGTGCGGTAGAAAATTTGAGTGCCTGAGCCTCTGGGGAGAAGGTTCTAGAGGGTGCTGATGCCTGATTGGCTGTAGTTTGGACTATCATAACGACATGGATAGGCTTTTGAAGTGCCTTTTTCTTTCAATGAAATTCTATGTGTTAATGCTAACCTATGGTACTTATGAGTATTTACGGTTTTGAGATGTATGTAATTATGTTTTTATATACATATATGATATTTGTTATTGCTATTTTATTTACCGTGGGGCTCCCACTTCGATGACGGGGAATATTCAAGCACGTGAATCTATGAAAGACACCCCAATACTGGAGAAACGAGTGAAAATGGAGGAGAGACAGGGGGAGATTGAAATCAGTGAAAAACAAATTAAATCGGAGGAGAGACATAGAGGGGGAGTGAAAGGGGGAGATTGAAATCAGTAAAAAACGAGAGAAAACGGAGGAAAGACACAGAACGAGAGTAAAAGGGGGTGATTGAAGTCAGTGAAAAACAAGTGAAAACGGAGAGAGAGAGTGGAGCGAGAGAAACGAGACAGAGGGCCACTGGACCACCAAAGATGAGGTGCAGGTAAAATGTGCGGGTGGAGGAGGGTCTCGGACACCACCACTTGAGAGTGCAGGGGCTCAGTGGAAGGCCTCACTTGATGGTAGAGCTGTGAGGGGGGCAGAACAATTTCACTGACAATGAGTCAGTGATGTATAAGACATGAGTCAATGATGTATAAGACACCTTGGTGAAGAGGGATCGACTAAAACAAGGAACTCTCAGCCTGACAGTAGTTGAGATTACCAGTAAATAATTAGGACATTACTACCTCGTCTACTTTCCTTGTCAAAGACTATACTACTTAAGATGCACTATAAAGTGTCTACATACTTCCAAAGAAAGCAGCACCAGGGCTACTGCATCATTCCTATGTATCATCTGACATTTTTGTCAGACTGTTCAATGTTTCACACACTGCAAAACATAAGAACCAAATGCTGATGAATTAGGGACAACAACTCTCTTAGCCTTTCTCATCTGGTAATATTTTTGGTTTACCAAATGTGACAAAGAGTGAATCACATGCTCGGGTCCATTCTAGATACAATGACATAGTCTTCTTAATATCTGAAGTGGACGAGGCAGCCCCTTTTTAAAATGAAAGATCAGGAGAAAAAGACTAATAGGACAACATCCTGTCTCATATAAAATGAGGAAGTAATTATAGGCAGGCCAAGTCTGGCCATATAATCATCCTTTCTGAAAGTATCCTTATCAACAGATCTCAAATAAGCAGCACCTATAGCTCATCTAATCTCCTGGCAGTGGTAAAAACCATATCTACTTGGCCGATAAAACCAATTAAGCTAGGTCTAAAGGTTCAAAGAAAGAATATCATATGCTCAAAGAAATATAAAATGATCACAAATTAAAACATGGGATGACATACAGGACAGCCTTATCTGAATTCCTCAGTAGCCTGGATGTTAAGGGTTCTAATTTTGACATGGCAGCCCATAGTTCTTTGAAAGCCCAGATGGCTATCTAATGGACTCCAAAGGTGGCAACCAATAACCTTGACAGGAAAGCACCCCTTAGAAAGGACAGAATAAATAGGAGGCCTTTTGATTACTGAGACAACCTTTGAGATCTAACCCACCACATGACGAAATGTCACCAATGACAAAAACACAGTGCCAAACTAGTGATGTGACAACAGGTCTGAATGCCGAAAGCTAACTCCCTCAAACTACCTTTCTTTTGCAACCCTAACTTCAGATTCCACCCTCGAGCTACAGGGCAACAATCAGCAGCAATGGGGTTATGTGATGGATACAATATTTCTGGTGTGTGCACATTTTGATGATTACAACACACTGAATTCTATACGTTTTTATTGGGTAAACGCAGGTTGAACCCAGATATAGTTATTAGGCTCCCAGATCTTTACAATGGACATTGCCTCAACTTTAACTGAACTTGCACTACAACACCCTCTAAGCGATACCAAAAACAAAAGAAGGTTCTCCTTAAAAAGACTCAACATGCTACCTAATAATAAGACCATGGGAAGAAAGAATAAGAGCAAATCTAACAAATGTCATGACAACAGAAGAAAATTCAATTCACATATTTTACTGTGTTGTCATAAATGTAACCTTCTAAGAGCAAGGTTTCATTGAAAAAGTTTAAGGATATGGGAAAGGAAAAACTTGAACTTAGATATTTTTTGTCTGACTAGTATTTTCGAAGTCTCCAAAGCAGTGGCAATTTTCTCCACTAGAGTCATGTCTCTAAAAGGAAAGTAAGAAAAACAGAAGTGGGCTGAGTAAACATGTGATGGCTTAGAAAAACCCTCAGGCTGTTTCTCTTCAAGCATCAGGGCAAATAGGAGTGAACCCAAAACAGAGAGAGGACAAAGGTCCCCCAAGGTTTGCCTAGGCACAAACTTTTGAATAGGCATGGCAAGACGAGAAGAACAAGTAGTGGTAAGAAAACAAGTTACTTACCTGTAACTTTGGTTCCCCAGGATTGGTAACTTTCATAGATTCCGATGCTTTGTATCATTCCCCGTCGTCGGAATGGGAGTCTCGGTAACCAAAAATAACATAGCAGTAGGTACAAAAGAGAAAGGAAAGGCCTAGGCCTCATTCCCTTTTGTGGTACAAAAGGGGGTGGTGATGGACGGAGCATCCAAACCAATCAAACACTCACACCCAGTCAAAGGATCTGGGTTTAATCCATCACCGTTCTTTAGCCCACTCTGCCACCCCAGAAGGCTGGAATGCCAGAAACCGGTCCTCGGAAGCTTGTTTCCGGTCCAGGGAAGGCATGGCTTGGCAGTTCGGGCTGGACTGTTCCCATGATGCAACAAATAGAAAAATTTACCCACACCTCCAATCTTTTGGGATCAGATTTCCGATCCAAGGAAAAGATAAACTAACTTGATTATGTTTATCTTGGCAATGATTTTTGTCTCTTTATTTTGAATTATTTTGTAGAGAAAAAAGGGGAATTTGTTTAGCCACAATAGGAACACATTATCAACCAAACAGGATATCACATTAATACAAACCAAACTAACACAAAAAATCAATTATTTCATATTATACATAAATCACCACATCAATTTACAATACATTCAGACACATAGGGAAATTCATTACATAAATACATTACAAATCATTCGAAATGTCAAAAAAAGCTGTTTATATACACCTATATTCAATATTGTTCAGTTGCGAATTGAATTAAACAACTCAAAAAAGTTTTTTCACACCCAGGGAGCAATTAATCCTAGTACTCTAGGTGTCCCAACATCTAATCAAGACTTCAATCGCACATAGCCGACGCGTTTCGAGTTCTGGCTTTAAAAGTTACCAAACTCTCATCAGGGCTGGTTTAGTCTTGTCTTTGACAACTGTTTTTGACAAAAGAAAAACAACAAAAGACTATTTAGAACATTTTAAAACAGCTTTTCAGTCATCCCTAACAGCTAACTACTTCGTTAGTTAAGTATGTAGCCACATACCTGTATGTTGCCAAAGTAGATTTGTGGCTGTTAAGTTATGCTTCATACGCAGTGGTTGCCAGTCTGCAACAAATTACCAAGCCTTTAATAAATCCATTTGCCAACAACGTTGCAATCAAAAACATTGCAATCAAAAACGCCATTTACGTAAAGAAAAACGAATTACCTTACTCAAGAGGCATTCTAATCAAACTCCACCGGGATTTGGCTAAACAAATTCCCCTTTTTTCTCTACAAAATAATTCAAAATAAAGAGGCAAAAATCATTGCCAAGATAAACATAATCAAGTTAGTTTATCTTTTCCTTGGATCGGAAATCTGATCCCAAAAGATTGGAGGTGTGGGTAAATGGAGATGGGAAGATTCATGAATTCTCGCTGCTTAGGAGCCATGCTGTCAGGTGCAATGAAGCTGGATCCGGATGCTAAATCTGCCCCCCGGACATTGTGAGAAGGTCAGGAAGAACTTGCAAGGGAAGAGGAAGGGCCAGCGACAACAGATGGAGTTCTGTGAACCAGAACTGTCTTGGCCAGGCCAGAGCTATCAAGATCATCTTGCATGGCTCCACCCTGATCTTCCTGATAAGCCTCGGTATCATTGGAATGGGGGGAAAGGCGTAAACAAATGTCCCTGACCAGGCTATCGAAAGCGCATTTCCCAATGATCCTCGATGGTGAAACCTGCTTGCATAAGACCGGCATTTCTTGTTGGTCGGAGTGGCAAACAGATCTATGGAGAGCTTTCCCCACTGTTGAAAAACCTTGTTCAGAACCACCTAGTTCAGCTCCCACTCGTGACTGACTGAGGACAGTCTGCTTAGTCTGTCGGCATGTTCGTTTAAGACTCCTGGCAGATGTTCCGCTTGCATCGGAATGTTGTGAAGGATAGTCCATCCCCAGATTTCCTGAGCTTCTTGAGACAACGGGAGAGACCTTGTTCCTCCCTCTTTGTTGATGTAATGCATGGCCGTGGTGCTGTACGTGCGGATGGGAACCTTTGAACCCTCCAGGCGAGGGAGAAATGCTTGAAGAGCCAGCTTGATCGCTCTGAGTTCTAGTAGATTGATATGAAGAAGACGGTGCTGAGGAGACCAATGTCCACTGACATGAAGGTCCTGCAGTACTGCCCCTCAGCCGTCCAATGATGAATCCGTCGTCACCACCTGAGGAGACGTATCGCTTACGAAGGACAGACCTTGGGATAAGTTTTCCTGCTTCGTTCACCATAAGGCAGCTGTTTTCATCGTTGAGGTGATGGTCACCTTGTCGTCGAACGAACTGTGAATTTGCTGCTATTGAATGTCGAGCTGCTCCTGGAGAGGACGCATCCTCAATATGCAGTGAGGAATCAGAGGAATGCATGAGGAGATCACTCCCAGAAGGGATTTGTAACGGCATACTGAAAGATACCTTCTTTTTCTGAAGGCGAGCGCCATTGACTGCAGATTTTCTTGCCTTTCTAAAGTCGGGAAAGCCTTCTTGAGATCCGAGTCTAAGATAGCTCCCGGGAAGCGTGCGGTCCTGTACGGAACCAGAGATGACTTCTCCTTGTTGAGAGTAAGGCCCAGATTCTGAAAAAGGTTTGTACATGCTTCGACTGCTTCCCTCCCAGCCTCCCTGGACGGGGCCTTCAGCAACCAGTCGTCCAGGTAAGGGAAGACCTGAAAATGACTCCTCCGTAGAAACGCCACCACCGGTGCCAGCACCTTGGTGAAGATTCTTGGAGCTGAGCGAAGACCAAAGGGTAAAACCCTGAATTGAAAGTGGCTCTTGGCTCCTGTAAACGGTAGAAACCTTCTATGTGCTGGGTGTATCGGTATGTGAAAATACGCATCTTCGAGATCGAGCGTGGCCATGAAATCCCCTGGATTGATAAGACGAAGTATGTCTTGAAGTGAAACCATCCGAAAGGATAGGGAAATGAGATAGGTGTTGAGCTCCCTGAGATCTAAAATGGGGCGCCATTTCTCTAGCCTCTTCCTCACCAGGAAGAACCTGGAATAAAAACCTTCCCCTCTTTGGGAGGAGGGGACCGGCTCTATAGCGCCTTTGAGGAGTATCTGATGAACTTTGAGCCGCAGGAGACACAGATGTTTTGATGGGATGGGGGCCGGGGGCTTGGATGGTGGAATTTGTGTGAATTCCACAGTATGGCCCTTTCGAATGATGTTTAGCACCCAACGGTCTGATGTTATGCTGGACCAATTCTGAAGGTATTGAGATACCCTGCCCCCTACCGATGGTCTTGTAGAGGAGGGCACAGTAGGAAGAGCCAGGATGCCGCTATTGCTTCTTGGACGTATCCCGTCCTTGGCGATTTTGTCTTCCTCTATTGTTCGGACAAGAGAAATTCGAGGACTGGCTTTGTCTTTGTTGGTAAGGCTGACGGTATTGTTGAGAGCTTGATCCGTACGATGAGTACCGTTGCTGTTGGTAGGCTCCTTTGTAGGAGGTACTCTTACCTCTGGCCCCTTTGAAAGGAGCTTTTCGGTACTGAAGTGTACCCAGAGACCTCGCCGTCTTGGTATCCTTCTTGATATCCTGGAGAGTGTCGTTATATGTTTCCCGAACACCGCCTCTCCATCAAATGGCAAATCCAAGATCTTATTCTGGATTTCAGGCCTGAACCAAGTCGCCCTGAGCCCTCCCTGGCAACGAAGAACTGCAGCACCAGCCAATGATTAAAAGGCAGTTGTGGCGATATCCATGGCACAATCAATAATCTCCATTGATGTTGCCTCTCCCTCTTGCAAAATTTTCTTTCCTTCGCCTTTTGCCTCTTGAGGTAGTTGATCCAGATAGGGCGCAACGTCGCACCATAGTTGGCGGTCATACCTGCCTAATATTGCTAAGGCATTCGCTGCCCGCACTAGAAGACTGGCCATAGATGAGAATCGTTTACCAGCGTTTTCCAATCTTCTGCCTTCCTTATCTGGAGGTATTGTTAAAGGAGTTGATGGGTTGCTTGATTTCCTCTGAGCCGCTTGAAAAAACACAGAGTCCGGTTTTGGGTGTCCTGTCAAAGACGCCGGACCATCCTCAGGTTCTTTATATTTCTTTTCAAGGCGCGGTAGCACAGGGACCACTGTTGCTGGGTTTTTCATTGCCTTCAGGCCTTCATCCCAAACATGTTGAACAATGGGGACAGACCTAGTAACCTTCCTATATGGCTCCTTAAAGTCATACAAAAAACACTTGGGGGTAACAGAAGGCATTGCTAGTTTGAATCTGCCACAGGCTCTTTCCATTAACTTATGGAACCCTCCGATATCCGCCGGAGGGGAGTCCACCGGATCCGGACATGGTGAAGCCGGGTCTGGGATAACCTACTCGTCCCATTCTATGCCTTGATTTGGTCTGCCGTCAAAGTTTTGATCCTCATCCGAGGAATCAAAGTGTCCAATGGTATTGAAGGTATCTGTGGAATCGGTGTTTGCAGCTCAGATATCACCTGAGCCTGCAACTCTGGAGAAACCAGTATGGGTGTCGTAGGAACCGGCAGGGCTTGCGTAGACGGAACAGGCATAGGCTGTGAACACCTGGATTTGTAATCCTGCAGCATGTTCTGTAAATCCTGCAAGAGCGAAGAAGGCACAGACACCATCTGTTGACCCGAATACTCCTGAGGCTGAGCAAAATGTTTGTACCCACATTCCTGCAGGTATTCCCCTACAGAATCCGTTTCTTGACATTTTACCAGAAGCTCAGAAGGACTGCGTGCATATCCATATGAGCTCTGATCTTCCTCATCCGAGTCGTCCTCATCCTCATCCAACAGCAGAGCTGGGGGTAAGTAGGTAACCCTCCTCGGGAACGTCATATCAGGTGTAATACGTCGCATGGAAATGGTGATTCTTTCCGTCGACGACAATATCGTTGACGATCCCATCGACGATGGAGTTGTTCCTGGCAATGCTGCCGTCCTCGTCGATGGAATAGCCTTCGTCGCCGAGCGAACAACCGTCGACGAGATGGGCATCGACGATGAGGCCGTCGACGTACCTGCTGCCGTCGCCGTCAATGTTGTCGTCGTCGAAGCACTCGACGACGAGACAGTCGGCGTCACCGCCGTCGACGAAATCCTCGTCGTCGCTGTCGTCGTCAACATCCTCGTCGACGTTGCTGTCACTGTCGTCGACAACCCCGTCGACGTGATTGTACCGTCAACGAGCCCGTCGACGGTACCACTATAAGATTAGGCTTCAACGCCTTCGTTGACGAAGTCTTCAGCTGCGTCGGCGACAACTTGGAACTCCTGTCAGACTTCTCAGAGGACTGAGAAGATGGCTTCTTGAAGGCTGGGACCGTCTTTGTCACAGAAGATGGTGTAGATGGTCCCTCCCTCTCCTTTACACCGTGGTGAGGAGATTCGACCGAACCTAGGCTTCAGACTCTCTGGGGGTCTTTTTTGAGGCCTTAGCAGAATGTTCCACTGAAGGCGAAGGGGAGCCCCTACCCCTTTTGACTGACCTTCTTGAAGATGTAGCTAAAGAAGAGTCCTCATTTTCATTGGAAACTGTGTCCTTTTTAGACTTCATCTTCTGGAGCCAGGTATGTAGTCTACCCTCACGGTCCCGGAAGGTTTTGGTGGAAAAGGTGCAGCAGATCTTGCAGTCCGCAGCCTTATGGTCAGGATAGAGGCAATAAATACAATTGTTATGCCTATCCTCCACAAACAATCTTTTCTTGCCACAGGTGGAGCATGGCTTGAAAAGGGCCTTCTTCTCCTCTTTCTCAGACATCCTGGAAGAGACAGCCAACAATTTTGAAGAAAAAATCCTGAAGAAACACTGAAAAAGAGTTGAGATTGAGCAGAGCTCAAAGGGGACTCCCTAAGCACAACGTGCGGTAGAAAATCTGAGGCTCTGAGGTTCCTTCAGGAGGGTTCTAAGGGGTGAGGCTCTTCTGATTGGCTGATGATTAGTTTGGTCTCTTTTACAAAAAGAGGCGGATATGCTACAAAAAGGAATGAGGCCTAGGCCTTTCCTTTCTTTTTTGTTCCTAGTGCTATGTTATTTTTGGTTACCGAGACTCCCATTCCGACGACGGGGAATGATACAATGCATGGGAATCTATGAATGTTCCAATACTGGGGCAAAATGAAGGATCACTAGAAGACCTAGGATGTCTACGGCTATCCAGTTTTGGCTGCAGGAGAGCTCTAATAAGATAAATGAAAACCTGAAATCATACACAACTGCCTTACTATTTATTACAAGACTACATACAAAATCCTCAAATGGATCCTTTCTGGGTGATATGACCTTCAACAGTAAGCAACAGTGCCCATGCTTCTAAAAATACTCCTTTCTCAATGGTAAAGGGTGTGCTTATATCCTACCTGACCAACCTATTTGTGTTGAACAAACAAAACTCACACTGTATTTCTATTTTGCCCACTCTAATTCACACCTCTGTTTTGATTCTTATTTTCTGAATTCTTCTATTTTCTTAAGTACTTTGCCCTGATTTTCAATGCGTCAAACATGGGTATGTGTTTTTATTTTTTTCCTATATTCTTTTATTGCTTGTTCTAACATACAACAGTCAAGTGGCTGAAAGTAAAGAAAAGCCTGAACTCTGGCCTCTAAGACCCCAGGCATAATGGAATAGTGTCTGTTGGAGTCTCTGCAGGGACCTCATAGCATAAATGCACAGAATAAGAGCCAGTAAATAACAATAATCAAGACTGCACAAACCAAAGGGCATTAATGTATAATATACAACTCTTTTCATTGAGTTGTGACCGGTGCCACCGCACTGGGTGCTGACTTCAGCGGTGCCTAGTTTGCAAGTTCATTTTGGTTTTAAAAGCACCTGCTGCCGTATTCCTTGTCTCCAGCAATTTTCAGGCAACAATAAAAATGTCAATATAACTCAGGTGATTAATGTTCTTCGTGGAGCGAGATAGAAGTTTTGTGTAGTTGAGGTTTTGACGGATCATAAAATAGCACACAGGGCTCAAAGAACGTGTACCATGCAGATCACAAAGTGCATATAATGTAAATACGTCTGATGGCTTCTGGTTTTCTAAGAGACATCCTTTTGTTAAATGCAGTTTATAAGTTAAAATCCTAATATATAACAGTGAATTATTAACTGTCATCAAGGAACTGCATGCACACTGCAAAGTATAGATTAGATCATATAATAATGTTGCAAGAAGGGTAATTTGGTTAGAAATCGATTCTTATTATTAAAGAGAATCCCCAACTAAGGTGTTCCGTTTTCAATTCTGATTTTGTGCTTCTCCAGACCAAGCACTCTTAAACTATACTGCCTACCAGTATGTATGACATGTCACTCCTACACCTTGCAGTCCTCTGGCTTATGTAACATTTCTAATACACTGATTTACACATGTATGATTGATTGTCTCTGTATAATGCAAAGTGTTCTGACACCCTACACTGGTATGACTAATTAAATGCATCTGAAAGAGAGTGGTTATTGAGATTTGAGGGGCACTGTTAAAAGGTGTTGGTGAGGGAATCTATGGATGGGGGCGTCAACAAATATGTGTGCACCAGGCACCACAGGAGCTAAAGCCGGCCCTGCCTCTTCCCAACAAGCATAAATGAATGATGGTTGGTATGACCTATGC
This sequence comes from Lissotriton helveticus, assembly GCF_964261635.1. NCBI lineage: Eukaryota > Metazoa > Chordata > Amphibia > Caudata > Salamandridae > Lissotriton > Lissotriton helveticus. The sequence goes on along the minus strand of NC_136068.1, from coordinate 1,619,738,202 downwards.
CATTAGTGAGAGTTGAAGGACCTTTAATTGAAAGTGAAGTTGGTAGCCAAAGGATTAACCAGATCAGCTAAAACTGTCACATAAAGGGTCAACAGCACTGGTGAAAACAAAGAGCCCTCGGGAACTCAGAAGGTAAGTACCTTTACTGCTTACTCAAAGCGAGGCAAGGATACAGCATTCTCAAGGGTGTCAATAGGATTCAGCCTATGTCTGAGTTGAGAGAGAAACAAAAAACATGATGTCAACATTCAACAGCAACAAATGTTGCTAACAAGTCTACCAAGACCACAGCACCATCTGACACCATTTAGAATGTGTCACTTCACATTGTAAACCACACATGCTAATGATTAAACAAGCCACAGGAGTGAGGAAAGACATGAGAGCTGCAACTGATCTTTACAGCAGTTTTACATAAACTCCTGAAGCTTTAATGAGATTTCTCCAGTGTGGTATGGCAAGACTTTTTAACTTAGCCTCCCCCTTGTCTCGGGATCCACTCGAGGCAACGACGGACAGAGCGTGGCCTCCTAACTCCTGAGCTTGGTCCAGGTGAGGTGAGGTCTAGTCCCCGGTCAAACTGGATGTGAGACACAATATTTGACACAGAGGAATATGAACATGGAGTGATTTATTCACATATATCCTTTATTGTAAAATGTGTACTTATTATTTTCATTGTTATTGATGTATGCAGTAGCAAAAACATTTTCAGAACAGAGGCCCTGAAGAAAGCCGTGGGATCTCTTCCCTGTCGGCTGAAACATGTCGGCCCACCTGCAGTTATTTGTTAACACTGCTTTTTTGCACTGTTCTTGGTTTTAATTAGTGGAAGAGACAATTCCTAATAAAATTTCAGTCTTTTTATTTCTTCACTCTATTTTATATAACACTTTATTTTTTGATCTGCACTGCACGTATTCCCATATTGTTTCAATTCTCGAGGTCATTAACAGTGATTGTGGGCTTGACCCATTGTACATCGACATAAGGGGTATGGAGATCAGTCTCAATGATCAAGAGACATACGATCCCTTTTTCTGGATGACCAAATGAGATGATTCATCATTTCTATACTTTGATGGGAACCCATTTGTTACTTATGAGTCTGACCAACAATCACTAGTGGGTTTGTTTCTGTATACTGTGGTTTTGTCCGAATTACGGCTAGATAGGATTCTGATTCCTGGCTCACTTGTATAAGGAGCTTTTTGCCTTCTTTCAAGCCTAAATCTGGCTTGTTTTGAGACCCCCGGTTTTGTTGTGTTATTAAGACTTTTTAACTTGCCCGGGAACAATGTTATGTTATGTGATTTCTAAAGTGTGGCTAATCACCACTGAGGGTATCTAGGCGCTGAATAGGGCAGTCCTAAGGGGGGGGGGGAGATCATGCCAGTTTAGTCTTGAAGAGCCATGTCTTGAGGTTCTATTGGAAGCCCATGAGGGAAGGGGAGGTTCTGAGGTGTTTCGAGAGGTTGTTCCCGGTCTTGGCTGCGAGGTATGAGAATGAGCGTCCTTCGCTTCTGGTCTTCTTAATTGAGGGAGGTGTGCTCTTGCCTAGGAGACAGATCAAAGGTGTTTGGTGGGTTAGTAGAAGGTGAGGCACTGGTTGAGGTAAGCTGGACCAGTGTTGTGGAAAGTGCTGAAGGTGTGGTAGAGCACCTTGATCTTGCATCTTTACTGGACTTGTGCACTTCTGTTCTGTCGGGGGACTTTGGCAATTATTTAAATACAGTCTTCCACTCCCTCATCACCCATCAGTAAGTACAAAATCATGCAAACAGCCAAGTTCCATAAATCAACAGAAAGACAGCAGTCAAAAGCTCAGCCAACATAGTGAATAATCAGCATAAACTGAAATGTTTGCTGACGGCAGCAAAGTATCTTCTTTAAGAAAACATGTACTTAATTGTAAAATTACCTTGTTTTCCTTCTTGGGGCTTAACAGCTATCTCCTCCACGTAGTCTGAAGGGAACCAACCTGTTCGACCTTTAATATTGCCTTCCCAGAATCCCCCTTCTCCAACACTGAGAACTGCAATTACAAAACCACAAACAATTTACACAACAGTCAACATGACACAAGAAGAATCAAGCTGAATTGCTGACTTTGTCCACCTCCATTCCAGTGAGACACAAGAATAATTATAACAAACCATTGACTTTGAGGGAGATGAGTATGATCAAGGTCACTGGAGAGGACAGCTTTGCATCGCTTCCAGTGACACACACAAATCAGGACGAACCACTGACTTTGCGGAGATAAAGGCAGAGTTACTGCAAGAAACATTTGTCTATTCCACACAAGAAGAATCAAGGTGAACTACTAACTTTGGGGAGATGTTGGCCGATCAGCGTTACTGGAGGGTACATCAATCTGTCCCACACAAAAAGAATCAAGGTGAATCACTGACTTTGGGGAGACGCAAGAGGAATTCCTGTATCTTGACACTGGAGAGAACCAGTAGGATCAGTGTCACTGTAGAGGACATTGAGGGGTTTATCCCAAGATTGCTCCCGCCCATTACCTAACTAATGTCCCTCCTGCGTTGCTCGAGAGAGGCATGGGATTTATTGTTTCTCACCATTTGTAGGGGTAGAACACCGAAAAAAGGTTGTGTAAAGGCTTTCTGCTGCCTTCTGCTTTTTTTTCAATGGGGCTCAAAGTTATGCAAACCATGCCCTTATAGGAGGAATGTCGGTCTCAGGAGGTGAAGTCTTGCATGATTCGTCGAAGGAAAATGCAAGATCTCCCTGCCATCTTGGGTGGAGATAGGTATAAAAGGGAGGCTCTACCCTCTGGCAGTTGCCAGTTGCTGAGTGTCCGATGAAAGCAATGAAGAGTTCTCTCCTGCCAAGAAATACGTTTTCTCAACAGAACTTGCACTCGTGCACTAGAAGCAGGAAGTGCTTAATCTTAATAACCTTTGAAGGTAAGACTCAACATAGCTACTTGATACACTTCTTTAAAAACACAGTCAACAGGGAAAGGAATAAGAGTGAAGGTAGGGTACTGAACTAATTATACAGTGTTTGGAAGCACCGCTGCATGTCACCCTCTTTGATGTGTCTTTCAACCCTCGTCAACAAAATCTACCCCCAGCTGCCCCATTCCTAACCCCGCCCCAATCCGTGTCACAGTCTTTTGAAGGACACCAAATACACAGCAGGAACATAAGGTGTGGGTGGAAAGTGGTTACATGTTGCTCTCCCTTATATATTCAGAACTTGAGAGGGATAGCTGTGTATCCCTTCCAGAGGCACACAAGAAGAACAAAGATCAACCACTGACGCTAGGGAGATAGAGATCAATGGCACTGAAGGGGATAGGTAAGTGTAAGGGTTAACACAAGCTGAAACTCAATTGTCACAATGTGGTACATCAAAAAAATAAGATTTGACATTTAGGAGTAAACACTTTTCCATGTAACGGGAATGCTGGATAACTACAATCTCTAAAAATACAGAAATGTGCCTACAATATATTTCTGCAGCATTTCTAATTTTCTCAGGAAGGTGAAGTGTTTTTTATTATTCTGCGAATAGAAAGATAAATATGCCAAGGAAGAAAACACAGAAAGAGAGTGAGCGATAGCGATAGAAACAGAAATAGAGAGTGGGAGAGACAGTGAGTGAGAGACAGAGATAGAAGAAAAAGATGACAAAACAAATGCATGAATACACTGACCGACACACAGATAACATATATATTTTCTCAGTGATATCCCCTTGGTGCATGTGGGAAAAATAATGTGCTGGGTACAACGGTACACAATGCCAGCTGCAAACATGGGCACAAAATGGAGGTACTGATAAACACACTCAGCCACAGACTGATCTTCAACACAAAGAAAACACATGCATACAGCGAAAGAAATGAGTTACGTACCTGTAGCTGCAGTTTTCCAGTATTGGTATCTTTCATAGATTCACATGCTTGAATCATTCCCCGTCGTGCAGATGGGAGTCTCTGGTACATTCATAATGGTAATCTCACATTAGACATAGAAGGTAACGGCCTAAGGCCTTATATTTAGTAACATACCTAAGTCCTTCTTTAAAAAAGGATCAAACTCAAGAGAACAACCAATCAGCTGACATCACCCTCTAGAACCTTCCTGGAAGGAGTCCCAGTCCCTCAGATTTTCATAAGCGCCGTACGTAACCAGAGGTGCAGCTGAGAGTAATAAGTGAGCCCTTCCAAGGGAGGCGGCGGGTCGCAAGTGAATCAATGAAGGATACCAATAATGGATAACTGCAGTTTCAGGTAAGTAACTCATTTCTTATCCAGTATTAGGGTTTTGTTCATAGATTCACTTGCTTGAATCAGAATAAATAGCAGTAATGAGTACATTTCATCATATACATAAGCCATACATAACCGAATAGTCAACAACTATTTCTTGAGGATGAAATACAAAAACATGCATACAAATAATTGAATTATGCATATAATTATGAAATAGCCAAAACATAGTCTCTAATATTGGCATAACAAATAGAAAAGAACAGAGAAATGTGCAGGAGAAAGGTTGGTGGAATAGAAGGAAGGTTCAATTTATTGGAATAGATGTCTGATCACCACCTGACCCACTGTAGCATCCTTCATCAATTTGGAAACCAGGCAATGATGCTTAGTGAATGTATGCAGCGTTTTCCAGGTTGCTGCCCTACAAATGTCTGAGAGGGGCACACCAGCAAACAACGCCATAGATGTAGATATTGCCCTAGTGGAATGAGCACAAACGTTTGATTGTTGGGGTTGACCAGCTTGTTTGTGATAGAAGAGAATAGCACTAGAGATCCATCTAGATATGCTCTGTTTTGTTAAGGGAAAACCTTTTCTGGGTAAGCTGTAGATTACAAAAAGCTGATTAGACTTGCAGAAGGATTTTGTTCTGTCTAGATAAAACTTAACCAGTAACAGACTACAGGAGGTAGCCCATAAACCCTAAAGAGACCAGGGCAATAATCTGTAACAAACAACAATATCTCAAGGGTATTATTCACAGGTCAATTATATGTAGCACAATTAATTGCAACGGATTAAATCCAAAATCGGAGAAAATCAGGGAGACATTTTCAAGTAAATGTAAATTATATTTCAATTGACAAGCATGTTGAACATATTGAACTTCATATGTACAAGCACATGGGTCAGTAGTACTGTGTTACATTAAATGACATGTAACCAACAAAATGCTGTGCACAAGTTCTAGTGAAGTGTAGTGACGGCGCGAGTGACACGTAATGCAGTATATACAACGAGGGTAGTGGGCGCAACATGAGACAAGTGAGATAAAAAAATAGGGTATCCGTGAAATAGGGGCACCAGAAGTTCCGCTGTGGAAGTCAACGGCTTTTCGGCCTACAGAAGTGTTCGGCCATGATCAGGACCTGGTTATGTTTTATTTAGGTTGAAGTGTCAAGAATGCAATGAGGGGGGTTTTCCGGAACGTAGATTTAGGGAGTCCTCATGAAACTGGAGAACAGAGATGGTGTAACAAGATTACTTCCGAAGATCTGTAGGGCAGGATATGAGGCCTGACTCTTGCCGGCCGTTGCGATTTGCTCCAGCGCCACCCTTGGATATCAAATATGCTGCCCTACAGATCTTCGGAAAAGGGGTTCTTTTATACTGGAGGGTGCCCAAAGCTTTGGCTGTATCAGTGTCTTTTTTAATCCCCTGAAGGACTTCGTCAATATGCTTGTCCATTGTATGGCATTTCTAGAATCTTGGTCTGGACCTCAGGCCTGAATGTCGTAGCCTTTAGCCATCCTTGGCACCTTGGAACGGCAGCCCCAGCTAGCTGACGGAAACCAGTGGAAGCGATATCCATCGCACAGTCAATAATCTCCGAAGCCTTCCAGCAAAACTTTCCTTGCCTCCTCCTTGATGTCTTGTGGAAGATTGTTGAGGTACGGAGCGATGTCTGACCACATCTGCCTGTTGTAGCGCTCCAGCAGCGCTAAGGAATTGGACGCTCTGACTGTCAGTGCCAACATAGTGGAAAAACGTTTGCCGATATTATCCAGCCTCCTACCCTCCTTATTTGGAGGTGCTGAAATCGGAGGTGCAGGATTCTTTGACCTGCGGTGTGCTGCCTGGGCAATCACGGAATCAGGTCTGGGGTGACCTGTGAGATAGGCTGGAGTGTCGTCAGGAGCTTTGTACTTCTTGTTGAGCCTTGATAAGACTAGAGGAAATGTGACAGGGTTTCTCGTTATTTGGATGCCCTGATCCCAAATATAGTCAATAATGGACATAGACCTGACAGTTTTTTTAAAAAGATTCCTTAAAATCATAAAGGAAACAGTCTTGTTGGTGAGAAGGCATTGGAAGCACGAAACGTCTGACTGCCCTTTCCAAGAGATTATGAAATCCCCCAATATCTTCTGAAGGACAGTCCACTGGAGACGGAGACAGTGGTGCTGTGAGAGGGATAATGTAATCGTCCCATTCAACTGGACGTGATGGTGTATCTTGGATTTGCATTTCCTTTTATTGATCTTCATCTTCGTCCGAAGATGGAAGGAGCTATACTAGCACTTGACATATTGGAACTTTCACTACAGGAAGACAGCATAAATTGTAGGTCGGTTATCAAAGGGGAAAGAAGACAAACCATCTCTGGCTGTTGCTGTTGATGTCGTTGGTCAGTCTGGTACATTTGTTCATCATAGAACTGACCATCATCATCAGAGTTCTCTTGGTACTTGACATTTAACTCTGAGGGGCTTTACGCAGCCCCAAACATCCTGTCTACATCTGAGTCATCTTCATCATCTAAAAGATGAGCTGGTAATAAGGCTTGGACCCTACTGGGATATGTTAATGAGGGTGTCAATCTTTCTTTCTGAAATTTTTGCTGTAACATCAATTATGTTGTTTTAGATTTTGGTGCCATCCACAAGGTTGTCATCGGTACACATACTGTTGTCGAAGGAACTGTCGCCGGGCATTGGTATTAAAGTCCCAGTAACCGGCGTAGATGACCAAACTGGCGTCGACAATGGAACTTTAATCATCGAGGCCGTCGACGATGCAATAGGAGAAATTGTCGACGAGAGGGCCGTCGACGGTAGACTTGTCGGCGCCGGCAATCTTCATCCACAACGAAAACTTTCTGATTATTTTTACACTTGATGACAAAGGTGCTGGACTCGTCGACATCGATGAAACAGATGCCGACGAGACTGAGGCGAGGGTTGTCGCCGACGAAGTCACTCCGACGACATTAAGTGGTCTTGTATTCATCGGCGGTACCACCGTCAATGAGCTGTCCATCAACGGGGCTGAAGAAGGCTTTTTAAAAGCATGTTTCACTTTCACTGGAGGAGTAGGGGGGTCTGTAGCAGATTTCTGACAGGATTTTTTGGCAGAAGTCAAATCCTAAAGAGAAGGAGACACCCTGGAAGCCAGAACTTGTTGGTTAGTAGCCTCTGAAAACTTTTTGAGCGTCTTCTTTGGAGATTGCTGCGAGGAGTGACCTGGCGAGACGTCCCGAGGTCTTTTTTGTGGCGACTTTCAGGAGGATCTTGAGGAACCATCACTCTCCTCAGAAGATTCAGGGTCCTCCCTGTCCTTAAGCCTCTGCAGTCATATTAACACCCTCGCCTCATGGTCCTTCAAAATCTTTGAAGATAAAGTGCGACATACCTTGCAATCATTTGGCTTGTGATCAGGATAAAGGCAGTAAAGGCAGTCTTTATGGGGGGACATCAATGTGATGCCTTTTCTTTCTGCAGGTATCGCAGGGCCTAAAAGGGCCTTTTTTAGGTGGGTCTGACATTAAGAAATTTGAGAACGTCACTCAGACAAAGGTAATTAAGATGAAAAACTCCATGAATCCAAGAAAAATCTGTAGACAAGGGAAATTTGAAGATAGGATGAGAAAACTGAGCAGAGCTTAGTGGAGACTCACTTAGCACGACGTGCGGTAGAAAATCTCAGGGACTGGAACTACATCCAAGAAGGTTCTAGAGGGTGGTGTCAGCTGGTTGGTTGTTCTCTTACGTTTAGTCCTTTTTTAAATAAGGACTCAGATATGTTACCTTCTATGTCTAATGCTCGACGACGGGGAATTATTTAAAGCATGTGAATCTATGAAAGATACCCTAATATTGGATAATGCATCCTTTGTTTGAATTTTATTAAAAATTGTTTTGAAAAGATACACAGAAAGAGAAAGACCTAAAGAACGATTTATAAAAGCACTAAGACATTAAAAAGGGCACTAGTGTGCCGACAAAAGAGCGATGAGGAAAGAAACAGTGGTTGAAGGGCAGAGAGAAAGATGGGCAACGTGGAGATGAATGATGAACGGCTCCAACTCAGACAAACGGAAAGGTCTTGGAGACAAAACCCCTCGTCCCTACACCTAACACATCTTAGATCTGCTTGACGGTCACACAAAAAACACATCTTCAGTGAAAAGGCATCTTTTTTCCGCAGCCAACTAGATCTGGCGAAAAACAGACCAAGAGAACTCTTCAACATTGCTAAAAGCCAAACTAACTGCACTCCCTCTCAAGAAATCGAAGCCACCAATTGGCGATGTGAAGAAATTGCCACCTTCTTCACCAGTAAAGTCTCTACAATTGATCAATCCTTCTTACTAACTGCTATCCCCCTTTCCCCCTTAACCTGCCCCCCTTCAACCTCCCTGGACCACTCGGAAAGAGCTCTTAACAAGGACATTCAGACCTACCTCCAGCTAAAAAACAATGCACATTGGTCCGACTTTGAGCTAATGTCGGTAAAACGAGGTTTTCAATATAATTTCTAATCTAAAACCTTCCTTCCACACCATGGACCCCCTCCCTTCCACATTCATAAAAGAATTCAACCACACCATTTCCCCTTTCTGGACAGAAATCATCAACGCCTCTCTCACCTCAGGCTGTATCCCAGACTCCCTTCAACTAGGACAAATCACACCCATTCTCAAGAAACCTGGGACTGACCCTACTGATCTTAACAACCTCAGACCCATCTCTAACCTCCCATTCCTTGCAAAAACATTGGAGAAACGTGTTCTCCTCCAACTCAATAATCACATTGATGAGTACAACCTCCTTGATGCCTTTCAATCTGGTTACAGAAAAGGCTATAGCATGGAAAAGGCTATGCTCAACGTCGCCAACGACATTCAGAAGGGCCTAGACGGAGGTGATGCCTGCCTACTCATCCTTATTGACCTATCTGCGGCATTCATCACAGTAAACCATCCAGCCCTTTTGGAGACCCTGTCAAAACGGTCTGGCATTAATGGCACAGTACTATAATGGTTCACCTCCTTCCTTCAACACAGCTCGCAACAAATTAAAATTAACTCCTGTCTCTTCTAAAGCCAACTAAAGTCACACATGGGAGCCCACAAAGCTCGATCCTCTCCCCGTCCCGCTTCGATCTCTTCATGGAGCCCCTCACAATCATATTGAAAAAAGCCAAAGTGAATTACAACCTTTACGCGGACGACACCCAAATGTATTTCAGGATCAGGTCTCCCAGCGACATCCAACTCCTCAATACCACCCTAACCGAGATCCAAAGTTGGTTCTATGTTAACCACTTAAAGCTCAACCCAGACAAAACGGAACTAATCCTATTCTCTCCAAAATATAACCATCTTCCAATCCAAGAGTGGCTCAAGAATCTGGTTGCCCTAAACTGCCCCCTTACTCTATCCAACTCAGTTAAGTCTCTAGGCATCACCCTTGACAAGAACTTATCAATGGAGGCTCACATCAAAAACTCTGCAAAAAGTGCTCTCTTCTCTCTAAAACACCTCAAGAAACTTAAACCTTTTCTACCCCACGATGACCTCAAGACAGTAGTCTAATCCCTAGTTCTCTCTAAAATCGACTACAGGAACGCCATCCTTACAGGGACTCCAAAATCTCACCTAGCCCCTTTAAGAGCAGTGCTGAAAATGTCCGCTCGACTCGTATCTGGAGTTAAAAGATTTGAACACATCACTCCAGCTCTCAACTGCCTCAATTGGCTTCCCATGGAAGGGAGATGTATCTATAAATTGGCCTGCATCACACACAAAAACCTTCACTCTCCTGATCCCAACTACTTAAATAACAAACTGAGTAGAGCAGGTCAATCCAGAACACTAAGAAGCTCCAACTCACTCTTATTCTCCAAAATTGAAAAAGAAAACCACCCAATACTGACCGTTTTCTGGCAACGCTCCCAGGATATGGAACGCTCTCCCTGGAGTCCTCAGATGTAACCCCTCTTTCTCCTGTTTCAAAAGGGACCTGAAACTCCATCTCCTAAACAAATACTTTCATGACCAACGTCAACTAACCTAGTCTTCTTTATCCAAGTTGTTTCCTCTCTCTCTGGACATTCAAGGATAGTGGGTGACCGGACTATGTCACTCTCACCTTTTCTTTAATTGCTCTCTCCCCCTCCGCTGCACTGCATATTTATCTCCCATGCTGTATTTTGTTTTTCTGTGGTTTGCTTCCTTACTATGTAATGTAATATCCTTCTGCTGTTTACTGTGTGTATGTAAAGCGCTCTGATACTTATGAGTCAAGCTAGTGCTATATAAAACTTTTAAAATGAAAAATGAAAAAAATAAATTAAAAAACTGACAGAGGGGCACCAAAAAAGAGAAAAGGTGACACTCTAAAAGAAAGGCACAGATACAAACTGGGATAAGCACAGAAATACTGAAGAAGGGGCACCCAAAGAATAAGAGAAGCAGAAATAAGCCAAAAGCCATCAAGAGAGAACTTTAAGAGACCAATAGAACACTGGCAAATAAGAGTTGAAACTATTAATAAAAGGCAAAAGGAGGAGACTAAGAGGCAGGTACAGAAACAGTGAAACATGAGCATTGCATACACAGACATACCTTAAATAGGATAAGAAGACTAATGACAAAGAGAGAGAAAGAGAGAGAAAGAAGCCAAGACATAAGCATGGTAAAAAGCAAAGAAGAATCGAAAAAAAGGCCACAGAACACACAAGTACGAAAACAGACAGAAAGCTGAATGCCATACTCATACTGAACGTACTGCATTTGGAGGACCAAACATGGGCATCAGGAGGAAATTAATTAATTGGCATGTATTGCAACTGTTGGCTTAGAAGGACTGTTAGCCTACCTTATTTCTTGCCTAATTGCCCAAAGTATAATGATCTGTGTAGCAAATGGCTTAGACTGGTAGCAGATTGAGAGACCATGGTATATATGTTGATCAGAAAAGCAAACCATACCATGACAGAATACATTAAGAGGACAATGCAGAGAAGATTGCACATTGGGTTACATTTGGCTTGCATGATGAGCAAGATTTTTAAACCAACCGCAGCAAAGCCAATAGTTTGAGCTTTTAAAAAAATTAAAATACATTGATGATTGTTTTTTATGACTGGTTGCGCGGATTGGTAAGTGGATGAATGAGAGAATAAGTAAAAAGTTGATTAATAACACAACCAAGATATCAGACATCCCTACACATACCATCAGATGTCCACACAAATCAAACACTCACACATCATCAGGCACCTATGCACACCAGAAAACTGTGTACATACTTTTCTTACATGCATGCTATCAGAAACTGGTACAGATTTATTCACACACATTCTGAAACCCATGCACATGATCAACATCCATGCGCACAACCAGACATACATGCATATTGTGAAACATGTGGTATCAAACACTAACCCACACTCAGTCTCCCAAGAAATTGCGCAAACACTAATACAGATAATCAGAATCAAAAGTACTTGATCAGAATCCTACACATGCTATACAGCACCCTTGCATTACTTCAGACCACACTTCTCCAACGAGAAGCTTGTGAACTACTGCTAGCTCTCAAGCTACCTGAAAGGAGCTCTCCTGTGAGCAGCCCAGCCTACTAAATAGGAGGCATTTACTTGGTTGAATTAATATATGTAAAGCAAAATTCTAAGGGTGTATTCAAGATAAAAGCCTGCATTTTTCAGAACTCACAAGCTGGAGAAAAAAGTTTTGTTTCCAAAATATATTCAAAGCTCATATTTGATTGCTAAATCATGCGGCTTGGGGAGACTTATTACTAATAATATTACCTTGGTGCTAGGAGCTTTGTAGCTATGGCTGGTATGTATTACCCACCTATATACCAGCCACATAGATAGATTTGTTTTTACATTACCACGGGCAAGCCTGCCTGATAGGCTGAGGTGATCACTGTTGGTAATTACGCATTGGGTGGCCATTAATATAATCTTGTTTAAAGAAAAGGTTGGGGTTCCCTCCTTCAGGCATTTGCACACAAATACAAGCCATCAGGCACCTGTATTCAACATTCAAGCACCCGTTTAAATATTCAAAGAACCATACACAAAACACACACCTAAGTAGAGGCTCATACACCCATACGTCCCCAGAAGATCCTCCTCTACCTACATCCAACATACACACTCCCTCAGACTCCTGGGTACTCTTTCAGATACCAAGGAAAACAGTCAGATCTCATGAAGACAATTAGCTCAGACAGCCCGATGCACAACACACACACAGTGGCGGCTTTGGCGATGCAGCGCGCGCAAGGTAAATAGTTTCATTTATTTATTTACTTATCTTACTCTGTCCCGCTGTATGTCTGAGTCCACTAACCCCCGCCCCACTGCCTCGCCTCCCCACCCAGCAGTACTCCCTCTGCGAGCTGCCACTTCACACATACGACTTCCAAAGAAAAACCCACGAAAACCATACCTACTCAAGAAATTACTGCATCATGCTAACGGACACATATACCTTACTCCTCAAGAGTAAAGTTCAATGAATGATTGATCTTCCAACATTTTAAGATGGAGGGGATCCACCTACTCCAGGACATCCTCAGAGAAGGGGACTGAATGGTATGTCTGGATCTGAAAGACTCCTACTTAGCAATATCCATTTTTTCGCCCACTGCAAATGCTCGTACTTAGTTGAAATCACAAAGGGCCAGATGTAGGTCGGTCGGTAACGGCCGAAAATCGGTATTTTCGGCCGTTACCGACCGGTAATTCAGAAATGGTATGTAGGGCCCTGATTTTTACAGAATCGGTAAATTTACCGATCGGTAAATTTACCCATTCTGTAAAATACCGAATCGGTATTTTTACCGATTCGGTAAATCCACATCTGGATTTACCTAAATCTCCCTCCTTATATTTTACTGATTCATAAATACCGAATCGGTAAAATTCGGTATTTATGAGTCGGTAAAATATATTTACCTACATCTCGCCCAAAGTGTATAATTCAGAGTACTACCTTTCGGACTCTCATCCCTGGTGCTTCATGAAGGCGCTGAGGCTGTTCAGGGAGTTTTTCCGCACAAGATGAGTGAGGCCGATAGTATACCCCGAACAATATAATGATCATGGATCAATGCCGATATCACACAAACTGAACGTCCATTTCGTTGTTGCAGAACTTAGGCTTCATAATTAATCCGGAGAAATCAGAACCAAGACCGACGCAGAACCTAATAGTTTTTAGATTTTTTCACAGAGATGACGCAGGCAATACTGAGGCAAGCATTAGCAAGAAGTTGAGATAAACTCTGTCAAAGTAAAAAATATCATTAAATCAACTTGCTCGTCAGGTGGGCATTTCGGCATTATGTATCTAGACCATTTTATCAGGATAGCTTCAATACCAAATGTTGTTGTGTATTTTGTAAAGCGCACAGCTTCCCTAACGGGGCGTCCCGGCGCTGTATAATGCTGTGGAACCCTTCCTGGCTCTCCCTGTGAGAAGCCCCTCCTGGGCACCCCCAAGGTGAAGCCAGGCATCCCAGTGTTGTAGGGGCCGTTGTGGAGATTAAGCAAGCTATTGCCCAGAGTTGCAGCGTGGGACCCGTGATTAGAGTAGGTGCCGAGGCGAGAATTATCGAGTCCGCGGACATTGAGCTCAAGACCCTGCCGTGTCGGGACTTGAACCCTGGTCCCGGGCCTGATCTCTGCTTCAGAGTCTGCCGCTCTAACCAGTGAGCCACACTTCTCTACTACCAAGGTAAGCAATTTGAGAAGAGGGCTGATGAATTCAGAATTAGTGACCCTTTTGTCAGAGGCAAGAAAGGAAATGTAATGGAGGCTCCAACACATGAAAGGGTGGAGTAGCATTGCAATATTTTCATTGGTGCCGGACCTAGTCACAGAATTGGATGCCAGCAGATTGGTCGGGGCGACAAGGTGCAGAATCTTGTCTACCACAGAAAGGAGATGAGACGCTTTAAAAATAAAATATCTGGAGCTCTTGGCCGGGTCACTCACAGTTAACTGCTGGACAAAGAACAAGGCAAAGTGTTGTGTTCTGTTAAAGATAGACACAGTTTCCGCTAAACGCTATATAAACCTTTTGGAGGGAACTCAATAGCCAATACGTTCAGAGCTGGCCACAGACTGCTGGCATTTTTCCCTGAAGAACCAAGAAGCTGTAAGAAACTAGTTACTTACCTGTAACTCCTGTGCTCCAACATTGGTATCTTTTATATATTCACATGCTAATCATTCCCTGTCAGTAGGCTGGGAATCCCTTATTGTGTTTTTATCTAGGAGCCTAAATCGATATTCCTATTTTATGCCCTTGTCCGGTTATAATCAATAATATCCATACAACGGCATAATAATCATATCCATATTCAGTCGTAGCACATGCTGTCACATTAAGCAAGACTACTTCCCCGGCCCCCTAGAAAGCACAACGAGTTCTCTAAACAAATCCAAACCTCCAGCAACCTGGGAAATCCCCCTTGCTTTGTTTTGATTTCATCCTAGAACTCCTGTAAAGCACTGTAAGAACGGCCAGTTCTTAGTGACATCTTTATTGACGTCTTATGTCCAGCCTTACGTCAAACCCGGCACCTTACAGGTATAAATATACCAACGTTGCCTTAAGCAAACACACGGTGGTGGTATTGGGAGCAGCTATCTACTTGCCCGAGAGCCCAGCTGATGCGAGAGCCCACGGACGCTGCCCCTCCCTTTTGACGCACTGAGAGAGACGCTGTCTTTTCTCCTGCCGAGAAATCCAGCTCCGGTGTTTCCAGATACCTTCGCGGGTTACTGGGATATCGAGTCCTGAGAGAGAGATACAAGACCTCCTGCTTTCTAATACCCAGGTACGGAGCTGACTAAATCCTTAAAGAGAATTCTTGAGTCAGATTCTTGGCAAAACAAACTTAACTTAAACTGCTACTTACTTACTCCTTCCCACGTATTAGGCTTAGGTCAGGTACACCGGGGTAGGCGTATTTAGAAGCACCAGTTGAGTACGTTAGTCAATGTATATATGCATATATATTTTATCTATTTTAAAGTATCTTATGGCTAAGAAACCATATCAATGCTTTTACAGTATTATTTTATAATCCTCCTTTTACTGTACGCACTTTACTTTACTATGAGTATTGCAATTGTGGCAATTCATTTCTCTTGTATGAGGAAGAAGACTGCTCAATAAATTACACCTTTTATTGAAAACGCCCGTCTCTCTTTTCTCTGCACTCTGGTGAAACTAAGTACGCACATTTGACTGAGTGAAATAGCTGTCTATTGTTTTCACACGACTCTAGAGATACACTCTTATTCTGAGGGAGCAAAGTTGTCATGTTATATGGTTGTCAGAAGCTAATCCCTTCTTGTCTATCCACGGAGGTCAAATTCCTCCTAGTTTATTCGAGAACGTTTCTAGTGACCTCTGAGCTAGCTGGCAAAAACTTAAGTCTAATATAGTCAGTAGAGACCTAGATAACCCCAGTCCTACGTCTACACTGCTGAATATATTATTCCAATGCGCAGAGCCTATTGGGAATATAGGAACTACACTACATGGCGCCCAACGTTTGGTAAGGCGATAAATCTAACGCAAGACGTTAGAGTAACTCAGTCGTGCTTTTTCACACAGACCCCTTTTCCCGTAAATACTCCAAAAGACGTCTGGAGTGGGTAAAAGGTTAAAATCCGCCGGAACTTAGTAGTAAGAGATTCCTATGTATAGTTTTTGGTATAGTCAATGTTGAAGGATACAGTGTTCCAAAATAATGTGCACCTAATCTTTGTTTCCTTGAAACTTGATCTGCAACAAAAACCTTTCTGTCAGTAAAAATGTCAGAAAGTGAAGAAGAGAGGGAGGCAGCTAGAATAGCAGCTCGCCTCCTAGCGGATGACACAAGTCTCCAAGAAAATGACCCGAGTGTTATACTCATTCCGGTCAACATAAGAAAAACTATAACTCTTAAACTTATAAAAAATGGACTAACACCAAGAGGTGGAAAAGTCGTATTCATAATTGAGGCCCATGAATATCGGCAGACAGAGGTATTCTATTCATGGATAAACTTTCCAGCAGCAAACGCTGTCACACACGACTTCCACTATTACAAAATAGAGGAACCTCCGGATGAGTACACCCCTTTCGAAGAGGTGGAAATCCCATTAAAATACCAAGAGCACCTGCTCTGGTTTAAAGGCGCCCTAAAACATAATAATCACATCACCAGGCTCGGTCCACTAGGTAGACCAGGAGCAACGTGGCCGGTTCTAGACAGCTACACACCACATCCCGACATCGAAAAAATGTCAGTACCAGCTTTTAGCACAGCTAAAACAACTGATTAAAATACATAGACAATTAGTCCAATATGTAATGCGGACTTCAACAGTCCAACCAGCTATTAACATTCCACAGCTGACCCCTCACCAGGGGAACACAAACAAAATTACACCACAGAACATACAATCATGTCTGGGTAAAGTACCCGCAAAACGGGAACAAATTCCATTCTGGTTAGCACAAAAAATCACTCAAATAGAGGCAGTATTTCCGGATACTACCCCTACTGAGAAACACAGAATTCTGACTATCTGCCTTCCAATGGGGATCGCACCACATGTGGAAGACTGTGACACTTGGGGCACAGTCTTTGCTTCCATTTACACAAAAACACATGGTGTTCCGTCTATGGCGATAATACCAGATTTGCTAAGACAGATTCAAAATGAATACGGTGCAGAACCTGATTTAACTCTGGGTATGAAATTACTGAAAGACTTCAGGCAGGTCTCGGCTATATTATTAGCCAACATAAAAGGAGAAGCAGCATCTGTGGCGATCCGCCAGAAATTGAAAGAAACAGATATAGCAGACCAACCAATTGAACTTGCCAGAATCATAGAAAAATCCTATGAAGAACTAGATAGAGATAGTTTGGGTGGGAAACCAGAAAAACCCCAACTACCTGAACATCCTGAAAAGATATTTATTAAAAATAATCTAAACACTCCAAAAAAGAGCTGGGATGGAAATAAACAATCCACTCCCAAAGAAAAAAGATTCCAGTCCAGAGGTAGGTCTCCTCGGCGGAGAGAAAGATCTCCGGACTAAGGACACAAGTCTCCCCAGAGGGAGCCCTCTGAGAAAAGATACAACCTTAGAAATAGGGATAATCTGAAGAAACCTGATAGATATCAAGACATTGATATACGTCCCTCTCGATCTTTTCAGACTTCCTCGCAGAAATCGGAAAGAAGAGGACGATCAGAACACAGGGAAGAGCACGTCAAGTCGAAAGACAAGGAACCTGCTCATCAAAGTAAAAAATTACAATTTCCAAGAAAGAAGGTAGCCAGCATTAAAATAGTTAAACATGCCGAGGATACTGAGGACACAACTGAAAAACGGAGAGTGGGCCCAGACAATGCTAGACAGCGCAGCAGAAGTGACCATAGCTCGCAGGATCCTGCTGAATCATCTGGAGACAGTGGACACGAATGAATACATTCAGGTGGAAACTGCAGATACCAGAGTTAGCAAACCTCATAAAATATACGAGATAACATTACGTATAGAGGGAGATAAGACTAGGAAAGTAAGGGGTCTATTTTGGGATAACCTTTCCGAAGGCTATGACATCCTTTTAGCTGAGAAAGACTGGCCATCGGAGTTTGTCAGGAAGTGCCCTCATGGCGAAGAAATGATTATGCCTGCCTTCTCAAATCATATTCCAATTCATAAAAAATATACATATGCAAGAAAATGGGCAGTAGCCCAAGCTCCTGCATTATATAAAAATCATGTAGGATGGGATGAGGACTCTCCTCCTCACAAAATCCAGTTAAAATGTCAACCAACTGCACAAAGACAGTACCCAATTAAGCAAGAAGCTAAAAAACAGGTCAGGGAGATCTTAGATCAACTTGAATACCAGGGGGTGATTGAAACATGCACCTCACAAATGAACAATCCTTTGTTTCCTGTCTCCAAGCCAGATGATTCATATCGTCTAGTTTTGGACTACAGACACCTTAACTCGTGTTGCAAAACATTTGCAGTACAAAACTCACACAGTGCAGCACTAATGAATAACATCGTGCGCAAAAAATACAAAACAACATTAGACATCTCTAATGGTTTCTTTTGTCAAAACATAGCACCTAAAAGCAGGTATTTGACCGCTTTCTCAATAATGGGGTCGCAGAAAATTCTGTCGACTCCCACAGGGATTCAAGTATAGCCCAGGATTATTCTCAGCAAGGGTAACAGAGTTACTACAAATGTATGATGATGAGGCATTATCATATGTCGATGACGTCTATCTGACAGATGATGACTTGGATACTCACTTGAAAAGAGTGAACACCGTAATACTTGGGTTCGCAGCAGAGGGTTACAAATTCAACTTTAAAAAGTCACGAATTGCCCATCTAACTGTCCTGTTTTTAGGATATGAATTATCAAGTGAAGGCAAAAGCCTAGCAGACAATTTCTTAGAGAAGTGTGCTGTACTCCAAGCACCAAAAACGCTGAAGAACTTACAATCAATACTAGGTTTCCTGAATTTTGGAAGAACTTACATTCTAAATTATGCAGAGAGGGTTAAACCTCTCTATGAATTAATAAAACCTGATTTTAAACCAATCAATTGGACTCAAAAACACAAAGAAATTTTGAGATCATTGCAAACAGACATGTTAGCTAAAACAAAATTACAAACTCGCGATAACACACGCAACCTTGTAATCCGAGTCATCCCAGGAAGATGCGGATTCACGTGGGGAGAAAAGGTACCAATAGCTTACAAATCACACTTGTATACACAAGCTGAGAAAACATTCAGTCTTGCAGAAAATGTTGTAAATACGGTTCAAACAGCTGTAGCAAAGGAAAGAGCCCAGGCCCAAGGCAGACAGATTACTGTTTTAACAGCAGAATCAGCCTTCGAGGCATTAACAAGCCCACGTAATTTAACTACCGTGGCATTAGATCCAAAATGGATACAATGGGAAACTTCTCTTGCAACAGAAAAAGTTAAATACTATTTTGACCCGGAAATGAAAAAACTGAAAGATCTAACATATGAAAAAAAATATCCTCTGCCAATCGAGATTCTGCCTCTACAACTTTACGCCTGTGTAATATATACAGATGGATCTGCTCAACACTCAGTCTGGGGAAAGCAAGCTTACAATGCCACGTGCTTGGTTGTTAAAAACCGGTGGCACGGAGGTAAATTGAGACCACTGGTAACTATGTCTCAATCCGTAAAAGACAATTCAGGTCAACGAACTGATTTATTAGCTTTAAAAATTGCGCTCGATATTGCCGATCGCGAATTCCCCACACTAATAGTGTGCGATTCGCATTACTGCGTCAAATCTTACAATAATGATTTGCAGAACTGGGTTCAAAACGGTTACAAAGATGACACAAGTGCCACAATAAAGCATAAAGAGCTTTGGGAACAGATAGTTCTTTTGCAGAAAGAACTACAAAAGACTCACGTAATACATACACTGAGTCATCAGCGTGATGGCGTTCACGCTGCAGGGAATTCATTGGCTAACACAGCCACAGCGGAAGCAACTAATCTGGCTTCGGTAGCCACAAAAAAGCGTTCAGAAAAATACATAGACGGGGAAACCATGCTGGCGGTAAAAACGTAGTCAAAAAGCGTCTGCGCAGCATTCCCCGTGAACTATCCACTCAATTATACATACATAATCGATGCAAACTCCGTTCCTTTTGCTCGAATCCCTGGAGTGGGGGATAGAGTAATTCCAAACACGAACAGGAGAATCTTATTAATACAAGAAGCACATATGGGATTAGGTCTAAGGCATCAGATGATCAAAGAATCTCTGACAGAATTACAATCAGAATACTGGTGGCCGGGAATGAGCTTGCATAATCACAAATTTGCAATAAACTGTCAAAACTGCAACAGAGATCGCAGTGGCGAACCGGCCGAGGTAGTGCCAGAACACCTAATAGACAGCATAAGGCGATCTATACGCAAAATCAAACAGGAAAAATGCGTCCCAATGTATATTATTTAAGACTAGATTCACTTAAAATGTAGACACCAGCGCTCGGCTGACGCCAGAACTGGTATAAAAGATTTGCGAGTCTATATCGGCACATACGCAATTGGCATGCTACATTCTGACCAGGGTCCTGCTTTTAGCTCTCAAGCTTATAAGGAGGCCATGACCAGCATGGGCATTGATTGCATTGCGGTACTCTTGTCCCTTCCATCCTGAGGGAAATGGGATTGTGGAAAGAAAAAACCGAGACATAAAGCAATCTATAATGGCGAGGGTATTAGGTTCGGGTGATGGGTGGGTCCAACATTTAACAAGTGTCCAACGTAGTCTTAATAATCTGCCAAGAAATTCTCTGAAAGGTTTCAGCCCGTACGAACTATTGTTCGGAACTAGAATGCATATTCAGGACTTAGATAGTCAGACTTCAGTGGTAGAAGAAAAATGCTTTGATATCAAAGATCGTTTGGCTATTTTACAGGACTTAAATGAAACAAGAAAAGACCTGAGCAACATAAAGCTAAAACAGCAGCCAACAGCCACTGAAGAGAAACCACCTGTCCCAGCAAGGCCTGTCTGGATTCCAAAGATTGGGGATCTAGTCAGAGAGAAAATAGCGGTGAAGAAGGAATTTGGGCCTTCTTACAGAAAATCAGTATCTGTCTTAGCTGTCAGCGGAACAAGATCAGTAGTACTACCGCCCCTTGCTGGTAAAAAGGAGAACCGAGTTGTATCCAGCGACCTGGTAAAACCACAATCATGTGGCCAATAATAAGTAGTAGGCCCAGTGGACTCCCAAGATGTAGCAGAACACCAAAACTTGCTACAATACAAGAGGTTCAAACTGAGACACTAATCACATTTGGAAAACCTGCAGTGAATAAAAAAGGACTATGCAACAATGCCATGGAACTTGTGCCTCTTGAAACCCAAATTGCAACAGTTCATCAAGAAACACCAGTCTACAACGATGTAGCCTCGGACTATGCTGATGAAACAAAAGATGCAAAAGCAAATAAAAATCCGGAAGCAATTCCAACAATTGACAGAACTGCATCTGGCTACTTCATCAATTTCGATGACTTCTCTGAGGATCCAAGCGAGCCTGAAGAACAGCCAACAACAAAAACTTTTAAAGACAAAGTAACAGAACTCTTTCATCAACTCAAAGAAACCTATCTGATTTCGCCATGGATTGAATTTTGGATTGTGTTAGGTGTACTTTTCCTCCTGCTATGGCTCATCATGGTTCTTTGTTTGGGAAAATTCATTGAGGGAAAATACAGTACAATGGACACAGCAAGTCAGAACATCAACTTGGTCCTAAAGCCACACAAGTCATCTCACATCGAGAAAAGAGAACTATCATCCGTGAATGTCACAGCCAATCCAATACCCGGTGGATCTATGGCCCGGTCGAGCTCTTGAAGTATCCACACCAGTTTAAGGTTTCATTAAGTGACTTTGTAAAACCCAGCACATTCTCTGATGATTGGGACTTTGAAAGTATTAATGATATGATGTCAGATTTAGTTATGTCAGCAAAATTTAAAGAACATGATTATTTACAGGGTTCATCGAATTATGAAGAAATGTACTGCTACAACCACTTTGCACATCATTATTTGCATAAATCTGCTCAACCTAGAAATGTTTTTAATTATAATCAATGGGAACATTGTGCAACTCCACCAAAAGGCAGTTCGAAAACATTTTACGAGAAATTCCCATACTTCTCAGGGTTTAACACAAGTGATGCAGAAACGATTTATTTTAAAATGTTAAATAAGACAGGAATGAAAACAATGCTGACAAACACTAAATTAATCTATTCAGAAGCATTTTATGAAAAAATGACTACATTTGGTTTTGATTTCTGGAAAAAACAAAGTTGAAACAAAAACCATCTGGGGTACCAAAGATTGGCAGGTCCAAGGTTTACAATCATTATTTAGAGCCTGCATGATCCCAGAACAAATTATATTCTTGAATGACACCATTCAACAGACAACCTGTCTTGGTCTAGCCAAAATTAAAGACTTAAACAAACCGTCTATTCCAAAGCCAACACCTGACAGTAATACCACTACAGATGTTGAGATAGACGTATCCCATATTTTTAACCAAAACAGAACACATCCTGATTAGCAAAAAATGTTTTTTTTTTTTGAAAATCTGTTTATTAGCAGAGTAGTCAGAGCAACTTTACAGTATCAGTATCATAGGACATATTCAGGAGGAAGGAAGCTCTATCGGGCTCAGTAACAGTGGGCACATTATACATTTTAACTTTTGTTGTGATTTCAGGTAATTGAAAAAACCCCTTAAGAATTTAAAGAAATCCCTCCCGCCACCCACTAACAAAAGTCCCACCCTAGACACTCCCTTTGTACGTACGTATACAGTAGTAAGTACCAGGACGCACCCAATAAGCAGATCAGTTCAAATATGCATTTTTACACAACCAGCCAGTGGCATAAGCAATAGTATCACGGGGTACCCCGTATCACAATCTAGTGCAGCATGTTCGTGCACGGCACATGTAAGTCCATCTACAGCAATGTACAGTCCAGTTTAAGGTATTGAAATATCAGACTCCTCTTCACCCCCTGTCTCAAACCTCCCTAGAATAGTAAACCAATCTAATGAGATCGGTGTTTTCCTGAGGCCTCTGCGTTCTTCACTCTGTAGCGCTTCACCCTCTGCTTTGCCCCAGCGTATCATTTCCGTTTTCCACAAATCGGGGTCAGGTGGTTTGGGAGACTTCCACCTCATCGTGATGGCACGTTTCGCAAGTAACATGGCTATATCAGCAAAACGTGCAGCTACGCTTCTCTTACGCGCTGCTGGGCCCAACCCTAGGAGCGTGTATTCCAGGGTGACGTCTGCATCAACGCACCTGCGTCTGTGAGCGAGTCATTAATAGTAGTCCAGAAATAACCCAGTTTGGGGCAGCTCCACAACATATGTGCCAGTGACGCATCATCTATAGCGCATCTAGGGCAGGTGTCGGTGGCAATGGGGAACATTGCATGTAAACGGTGTGGTGTTAAGTATGCTCTGTGCAGGACCATTAGTTGGATGAACTTAAATTTGGGGTTCCTAGCTACTTTTTTGGGGAATTGAAGGATCCGCTCCCATTCCTTGTCCCGTAATGGCCTCCCTATATCGCCCTCCCACTTGGTTCTGAGAGGTGACAGTTAAACCGCCCGCCCCGTTCTAATGCTAGCAGTGAGCCATTTTGTCAGATGACTTCCCGTTCCCATGAGGTAGTGCATCGTCAGTAAGGGGTTCGTGGATGGCTCCACTCCCCCAGGCGACCACCTTCCTAGTACATAGCGGCGGACGCCAGCATGCAAAAGGAATGATCCTCCAGGGATGCCATGCGCGGTCCTGAAGTCTGCAAAGGACAGCGTCCGCCCTTCAGCAAAAAGGTCTCCTACGTGTGTCACACCTGCGTCGTGCCATGGCATCAGTTTTTGTGTTGTGAGCGGTCCCGACCCCAGGGGTATACCCAGTAGTGGAATTGTGGGAGCATATGATGACAGCGGAGCCGTGTACTTCACCGCCTTCCGCCAGTAGTGTATTGCAAGTCGGAGAAGCGGTGAGGTGTCACTCGGTAGCTCCAAGCGGGGCAGAAGCAGGACATGGATCCTCCCTTTAGAGCGATCGTCTTCTATCATGTCAATCTCATGTAGGTTTCTACCAGCAAGCCAATAGGCCAGCCATTGCAGTTGGCATGCAAAGTTGTAGGCCCTGAAGTCTGGTACTCCCATACCTCCCGCGCTGGTTGCGAGTTGCAACTTAGCGAGGCCTATGCGCCTCCGCCCTTGTCCCCATATGAGTTCCGTAAGAAGCGTGTCCAGTGTCTTGAACGTCGTTGCAGGGATCAGAAACGGTAGATTTGTAAAGTAGTAAATGAGACGGGGAAGCATCACCATCTTGGAAATGGCGATCCTGCCGGCCACCGAGAGAGGGAGCGACAACCAGAATTGTATCTGAGATTTAAGTGTCCTCATAGCCCTTCCTAGGTTGCCGTCAATCATCATTTCGGCATCCCTGTAAACTTGTATCCCGAGGTATCGGAAGGTAGTATCAGCCATCTGAAACGCGTGTGGCGCAAAGGGCAGTGGCGTAGTCGAGTCGCCGGTGGCAAAGGTAAACCCGTAAGACTTAGGTTTGCTTATGGTGAGGCCAGATAACGATCTAAAGTCCTCAAATATAGAAGGGATAGGGTTCAGGTCGCCCCGTAAGTTACACAGGTACAGGATAATGTCGTCAGCGTAGGCGGACACTATATGTGTTGTCTCACCCCTCCTAATTGCACAGTGGGGGGCCACAGTCCGGAGTTTACAGAGCAGTGGTTCAAGTCCCAGCGGGGAGAGGGGGCAACCCTGCCTTGTACCCCTTGCTATCGCTATGGGACCCGAGATGTATCTGGATGTGCGCACCCGGGCTGTGGAGTGTGTGTATAGCAGCTTAACCCATGCTATATACTCTATAGGTATTCCGAACCTCGTGAGCACAGCGAACATGAAATCCCATCTGAGGGAATCGAAAGCTTGCTTCAGGTCCAATGAGATGCATCCCTCAGAGCCTAGGGCTGTCGGGTCCCGTAGCATCAGCTGGGCCAAACGTCTAAGATTCATGGCCGTGCTCCTGCCCGGTACAAATCCGCACTGGTCAGGATGAATCAGTTGCGGGATGTATTGTGCCAGTCTCGTCGCTAGCACTTTACTCAGAATCTTGTAATCGGTGTTAAGTAGAGATAAGGGTCTGTAGCTAGCAAGGTGCAGACCATCCTTACCCGGTTTCAAGAGGGAGGTTATCAAAGCTTGAAGGGAGGACTGTGGTAAGCCGTCAGTCCGTAGCGCTTCCATATAAATGGCATGGAGGCGCGGGGCTAGCAGGTCCATGTATGTGGCATAGAACTCGGCCGGTAAGCCGTCCGTCCCAGGGGTTTTGTTTCTTGGGAGTGCGCGTATTGCCTGCCTAATCTCCGCAATGGAAATGGTACGCCTCAGATCGTCGCTTTGCTTGTCAGTGAGTTTGGGTAGTTCTAAATCCCTCATGAATCCCTCGAATGCAGCCTGTGAGAGGCAGCTGTGTGGGCTGTAAAGCGTGGTGTAATAGTCCTCGAATGCGGCGTTGATTCCTACTTGAGTCGAAACTAGCATGCCGTCTTGATCCAGTACTTCTAAGATGGGATGGTGCACTGGGGAGTCACGTATGATGCGGGCCAGCAGAGCGCCCGTCCTATCTGCCTGCGTGTGTTGTCTAGTTGTGTATTCCCTGTAGTCTAACAATCTCAAGTCTTCTAGTAGCTCAGCGTGTTTTACATGTACGTCCTGCAGTGGCGTGAAATGTGTGTTTGTGCCCGCAGCCTCACACTCCAGCGTCGCCAGTCTACCCTCCACGTCTTTCAGATCTGCAATGACTGCCCTCCTCATGCCCACTCTAGTAGCCATCGCCTCCCCCCTGATGAAAACTTTGAAGGCGTCCCATTCCAACTGTCGGGAGCTGGCAGTGTCAGTGTTTGTGTCAAAATAACCCTCAATGGCATCCGCCATAGTGGACCTGAAGACTGCATCTTCCAACAGCTCCGTGGGTAATCTCCAGGTCGGGATTGGGGTCGTCTGTCGGCCCCATTGCCAAGTCAGCTCAACAGGATTGTGATCGGATAGGGTCTTCCCCATGTGCTGGGCCTGAATAACCGATCCTAATAAGGAACGGGAGCAAAAGATTCGGTCTATTCTGGTGTGGAGCCTGTGCGGTGGGGAGAAAAAGGTATATTCCCTGTCCTGCAAATGTGTACTGCGCCATGCATCTGCCAGATCCCATCCCTCCGCCCACTGTGCCAGTGCGTCCGCCTGTCAACTGCTTTCCGTGGCGTGTAGTGGGGGGTGCGATCTGTCCAGGGTAACATCCAACACAGCATTGAAGTCCCCTCCAACCACCCATTGGTGATCCGCCCAATCCGCAAGGACCCCGTTGACATTAATCAAAAAATCAGATTGTCCCGAGTTTGGAGAATATACACAACCAAGCACAACAGTAGCCCCATCCAGTAAGCCCTTCACAAATACATATCTACCCTCCTTGTCAATTCTTTGCTCTAGTGGCTTAAAGGGGACAGAATTACGGAGCCAAATAGCGGCCCCCTAGAGAATGCAGAATAGGACGTAGCGAAAAATTGGCCCTTCCATTTCTTATGCAGTTTCAGACGCTCAGCACAGTTCAGGTGTGTCTCTTGTAGGCAGGCCATCATAATGCCCCTGCGGTTCAGCTGGGCAAGTATCCTGTGCCTTTTATGAATCGAGCCCATGCCCCGCACATTCCAGGTGCACAAGTTATAAACATTAAGTGGCCCCATGTCTGGTCGTGTAGTGCGGCAAAAATGAGTATGTGGGCGCACGCGCCTGGTACATCGTATTGCAAAAGAGGAGTGTCAAGCAAACAGTTAATCCCTGAACACTAAGGTCCCCAGGCCAACGGGCTCGAGGTCCGAACCATGATGCCCAACAGGGGCAGGAGTCAAACAGTTCCATGTGCCTGCGGTGGGGGGCGCAGGCTACTAGCGCCGTTCTTGTACTGGCCTGCGGTGGCACGGCGGCCCTTAATAAATCAATCCCTTAAGCAACCCACCTGTGTGCAAGGAATGATACAGTCAATACATTACCACCCGGAGTGCGGTCACGATGGTGATGTTAAAATTCATCTGCTGTCTGCGCCGTGATTTTGGGGAAGAGTTGTATGCTGTCCGCCGATCCGGACACCTCTGTGTGCGTATCAGAGTTGCTAATTAGGTCTCTGGCTGTGCCCGCATCATGGGCGGCGAGTGCCTCCTCCGTCAATTGCATCACCGGTGTGGGGTCTGCTGGACGGTTCGTAGCGGTCGCATCCGTCGGTGCCGTCCTTTGCGGTGGGGCCTGTCCAGTGTCCGGAGTGGCGCTTTTCCGATCTGGGCGATTCCGACGGCCTTCTCCCCGAGCGGCCATAAATGGGTCCTGCGAGGTCGGCGGGGTTAGCGTCACCTCCATCCACTCTGCTGCTTCTTCCGGCGAGTCAAAGAAATATGACTTGTTACTGTGTAGTATTTTAAGGCGGGCAGGGAACAGAAGGGCATATTTCAAGTCTCTTTCACGCAACTTGCGTTTTACCCCCAGGAAGGTGGACCTGGCACGCTGTACCGTGGGCGTGAAGTCAGGATACACGGAGATATTCTTGTCTTCATAGCGAATCAGTGCCTTCTCTCGGGCCACGCGTAGCACAGTGTCGCGGTCCTTGTAGTGAAGGAGGCGTGCGATCAAAGGACGTGGGGGCGCACCCTGTCGCGGTGGTTTGGATGGTATTCTATGCGCCCTCTCCACGCTGTACAGGGCCGTAAGATCTTCTGGACCCACCAGTTGACGGAGCCAGTCCTCCACAAATTGGGTAGGGTTCCTCCCCTCGCTGCGTTCTGGAATGCCTAAGATGCGGACGTTGTTGCGGCGGGCACGTCCTTCCGCATCGTCCACCTTGTCCCATAATTGCTTGAGCTGTTTTTCCACGCCTTCTAGTTTCGTCGAGTGCTCCATTTGTTGGGGTATGAGATCATTCAGTGCAAGTTCCTGTTCGGAGACCCTCTCTGCAAGTTTATTGTGATCTGCTCGGAGCAACGAGAGACCCGTCGCCATGTTATCGATACGTGTTTCCAGCGCCTCCCGTGTAGCTCGTATCTCGTTGAGGATAAGGTCTAGTTTGGCGTCTTGCGACCCCTTCCCTGTCGGCGGGATAACGTCCATATTCGAGGAGGAAAGAGGGTCCTCCGAGCCAGTAGATTGCATGTCCGTCGATGCACCGGGGTCCTGGGCCCTGCCCCTGTGCCGTCCCATCGACCTAGTATGCAGAGCTGCATCGGGGTGGTCGCGTTCCTGTCCGCTGTGGATCTCCACGCGGCCTCCGGCGTCTCAGCGGGGATGGCAATTGGAGCGGTGACTTGCCTGATGTGATACGCAATTGCGTTAAAAGGCGGTGTAATATTTAAAGACAACAATTACTATATTTTTGTCCTGATGATGATGCCCCTCATTTAACTTAGGCATCGAAACGTCGTCGACCAAAAAAAACCCTTATGCAATATGACATTTAAAATATTGTGAAATGCAATGGTGTGGTTATAACAATCTCTGTCTGTAACACTGACTACAAGTACACAGACATATTTTTGCTTTGCTCCTTTTACCATTCTGTTCGTTGTTTTGTCTGAATGTTGTGGGTCACGGCTGTGCCCACTTGTTATTAATGTGTTCATTCAGTTTTTTTAAGGAAAATTGTTAAATAAATTCCTTGTCCGGCTGGACAAAAGACATACCACTTATCAGGTGTGTGATTATTAGCTCAGTATACCATTGTGTCCACGAGTAGGGACCACTGTTTTTTGTAACAAAAGACACAAACAGCGTGTCTGAAATGTGTATGCTCTTTGTTGTGTCTATGAAGCACCTGAGGCAAGACCAATGACCGTAACCCTCTTTGTACTGACGTAGACGGATTCGAGAAGAAATATTGTAAAATGACAGGTTCAGTTTAATGAAAATCAGAAGGGACCTTAGGTCTAAACTTGAGGTTGGGCTTTAATATTACTTTGTCCTTTGAAAAGTTCCTTGATAGTGATTAATTGAAGGTCTCCTACTCTCCTTGCAGATGTCAAAGCCAGAAGAGCTATTTTCCATGAAATACATTTTAAATGTGCCTTATCAATTGATGTATTAAGCTCACATGGAACTGGTGGATGTGGAAGCAGTGGAAATGCTCTCAAGAGTCCTTTCATGAATTGTTTTATATTTCTTTGGGACAACAGAGGAGCGGTTGAGATTCAGTTCTCCTATATTTAGAAACAGCAGCTAGATTAACCCTGACTGAAGAGTATTTAAGCCCACTGTTCACCAGACTCAATAATACAGAAGAATTTGATGTTATTATTCTTTGTGAATGTTGGCGGTTATTCCTTCCCCATATACAGAAACGCTTTCAATCGGTGTTGGAGGTCTTTGTGGTTGTCTGGGCTTGGAAAATATTACTTCAGTACTGTGGTAGATCCAAATAACCAACCTCTAGGGGGTCAGCTACCATGCTGTCAAGTTCAGCAACTTGGGATCATGATGGAGAATCTTTCTGTGATGTCTGGAAAGAATCCTGGGGTGCACTTTCAGAGGATGTGTTGACAACTTCAGGAGTTCGGTGTACTAATACTGGTGTGGCCACGCCAGAGCAATGAAGATCAAAGTGCAATCATCTATCTTTGCCTTCCTCAACACCCTGGGGATCAGATGAAAAGGAGCACAGAACTAGGCAGATATCTTGGACCAATTGATCAAAAGAGCTTTGCCCCTCATCCCAGGATCCCAAAAACTGCTTGCAAAGCATAGACATTTCCTGTTGTTTGGAGTGGAGACATCGATTGCAGAATGACCCCATTGATTGACAATGTAAACCACCTGCTTCTGTTCTATTTCCCACTCGTGACAATCTGACATTTGATAAACGAATGAATGAAAACGGATTTATAGAGCGCAAATTAATGCCCAAAAGCATTAAGGACCAGAAAGGAGGGTTAGTTCAGTACAAGCCAAAAGTAAGAATAAAACCATCAAAGGATCATAGCAGAATCACTAACGAGTGAAGATCCAGGTTTTCAAGGCCTTTCCAAAAGGGACAAGAGTGTAAAAACAGGTGACCGATGATGAAAGAGAATTCCACAGCTTAGCTGCAGCAACTGTAAAGGCTCTCCCACCGCATCTAGACTTTCCACATTTAGGAACAACCACATGGTTCCGAAGTGCTGAACGAAGTTGATGTGAGGGAAGGACTACACATGATGCCATTAAACCCAGAAGGGATTTGTGCTGTGTTACTGTTACTGACTGTGTTGTAGACATGTTCCTTGCTACACTTTGCACTTCATTACCTCCTCGTCCTGTCTCCCCGTCCCATTCCTGATGAAGTGAGCAGCTAGTCTGCTCTACAGAACCCCTACCTAGCTGAGCTGTTGGCACTTCCCCCTAGGATGATGTCACCATCACGTGACTACAAAGGGGGAAGTGCCGGAAGAATCATCCTGTTTTTTTCATTCTGCAGTCTACGACAGCGTTCCTGGCTGTGCTGTTTGGAGTCTTCCTGTGCTTTATGCGCTGCCGTTTCCCCCGCGCTGGCTCCGTTTTTGGGCTTCTTTGTTTCACGCAGCTCGCGTTAGCGGCTGTCTCTGTTTTAGGGGCACTGTTTTACACGCGGCTCGCGTTAGCTGCCGTTTCTGTTGATTGTGCTTGCTGGTGCTCACCTGGCTTGGGTTGGCCTGCTCCAGCGGCCGTTCCTGGGCATTCTCCGGTCCGTTTTTCGCCCTGCTCTAGCGGGCAGGGGCTTTTCTATGGAGTTTGGTGTCCTGCATCCTTTAGGGGGCGATTTTGGCGGCTGGCTGGGCTTCTTATAACGGCCCAGTTTTTTTCTCCTCCCACAGGTGTTCGGGTCCTCGGCTATTTCTGGGGTCCTTTTTGGGATGTTTTTTGTCCTTGTTTATGCCTGTTGGGAGTGTTGTTTGGACTTTTTGCTTCCGCAATGGATTCGGATGCTTCTTCTTCTGCGACTCCTCCGGATGCCCTGCGCCTTATTATTAATGAGGCTGTGGCTGCTGCTTTCCTGGCTAGGGACGCGGCTGGGCCTCCTCCCAAGGTGCCTCGTGTTTCTTTGGATGCGCAGGCTGATCCTGTGGATGACTTTGGTCCTGATGAGGATGAGGGTGTCCGTGGTCGTTTTGTTCAGGGTGCTGAGCTCGCTGAACTGTTTGCCCATGTGAGGTCCAACTTGGGTTTTTCTCCTCCTGCGGATGCTGTTGTTGAGGATGACTTTTTTACGCAGTATGTCAAGCCTGCTCCGGATTCTTTGCCTTTGCATAGTGCTGTGCACAATGTGCTGTCTCACGAATGGAAGGAGGTGGACAAGTCTTCCTTTCCTCGTTTCCTGTCCAGACGTTATCCTCTTGAGGGTTTTGCTGATGAGTTCCCTCAGGCTGTGAAAATGGACAATTTAATGGCTGGCCTTTCCTCTCAGGGTTTGGTTGTTTCTGAGGACGCCCTTCCTGCGGTCGCTGTGGATAAGCGTGTTGAAGGGGCAGTGAAGCGTTCCTATGCTGCTTCTAATTTCTCTGTCCGGGCGACTGCGTATTCCAACTATATGGTCAGTCGCTCCTTAAGGACATCCAGTCTCTGTCTGTTCTGCTAAATGACGGCGAGGATGCCACGCCTCTTCTGTCTTTGATGGAGTTGCAGGTGCGTTACCTGTCGGACATTTCCTTCGACAATTTGGGGGCGGCGGCCGCTGCTTCTGGTGCGTCCATTGCTGCCCGTCGTCATGTTCGGATGCGTTCCTGGAAGGCGGACTCTTCCCAGAAGTCGGTTCTCCTTAAGTTGCCTTTTGAGGGTTCAAAGGTGTTTGGTCCTCAGCTGGAGGGCATGGTCAAGCAGTCTGCTGAGAACCGCAAGCTGGTGGCTCCGGTCCGCCCTCCTTCTCGGGGTCGTGGATTTGGTTACCGTTGCGCTTTTGGGCCTCCTGCTCGGGGCGCTTCTCAGCCCTTTCGTGGCAGGGGTCGTGGCCGGGGGGCCCCTGGAAGTGCCAAGCCCCGGGCCGCTGCCGGTGTTGCCGCCCCTGCTTCCTCCTCTTCTCAATGACTGTCTGCCCTTGCCGGTTAGTGGTCGCCTCCAGTCCTTCCGCGCCCAGTGGTTGTCGGTTCCGGATGCCTGGGCAGTTCAGACTGTTTCGGAAGGTTGCCGGATCGAGTTTTCCTCTCCTCCTCCTCCGGGTTTTGTTCGGACTCCCCTGCCGCGTCTTCCTCTGCGCAGGGATGCTTTGTTGGCAGGCGTGCGACTCCTGTTGGAGAAGAGGGCTTTTGTGGAGGTTCCTCCTCTGGAGAGGGGCAGGGGTTGCTATTCTATCCTCTTTCTGGTCTCAAAGAAAGACACTTCGGATCTTCGTCCTGTTTTGGATCTGAAGCGGGTCAATCGATTCGTTGTCCATCGTCCGTTCAAGATGGTGACCCTCCAGTCCATCCTGCCTCTGGTCCTGCCGGGGGGTTTCCTCGCGTCCCTGGATCTCATGGGTGCCTATCTGCACGTTCCTGTACATCCGGAAGACCAGCGTTTTCTCCGGTTTGCTGTGGGGACCCTTCACTATCAGTTCCGGGTGCTCCCTTTCGGCCTTTCCTCGGCGCCCAGGGTGTTCACCAAGCTCATGGCCCCTCTGGTGGGTATCCTTCATTCCAGGGGTCTTTTGGTTTTTCCATACCTGGATGACTGGTAGATTGTCTCTCCTTCTTTTTCACAGGCTCTGTCGGATGTGGACCAGGTGTGTCTTCTGCTGGGGTCCTTTGGGTTCCTTATCAACCACAGGAAGTCCTCCCTGGTGCCCTCCCAGTCCCTGAAGTTCCTGGGGGCTCTCTTCCGCATGGACTTGGACATGGTTTTTCTCTCGCGGGAGCGCCAGTTGACTTTGTTTCGTCATCTTTCCTGGCTTCTGTCCCAGTCCCAGGTGTCTGCCCGTCTCTGGCTGCGGAGTCAGGGGGAGATGGCTTCCACTCTGCATCTCCTTCCTTGGTCCAGACTCCATCTGTACCCCCTGTTGCATCATGTCCTGTCGCACTGGGATCCTGCCTCCTTGGACTACGAGACTCTGATCCCTGTCACTCCGGGGATTCGGGCGGATCTCCAGTGGTGGTTGTCCCCTCTCTCTTTTTCCCGGGGGTTCGATCTCCTTCCTCCTCAGTCTGTGGTCGTTTTGTCCACAGATGCCAGTGCTCTGGGGTGGGGTGCCGTTCTGGGTGCCTCCAAGGCTCAGGGTCGGTGGTCCAGCTTCGAGTCCCTCCAGTCGTCGAACTGGAAGGAGTTGAGGGCGGTTTGGTTGGCTCTTCTTTGGTGCGCTCCTCTCCTTTGGGGTCAGGCGGTCTCTGTGCAGACCGACAATCAGGTGGTTTGTGCTTTTGTGAATCGCCAGGGGGGCATGTGTCGTGCCCTGTTTCTCCTTTCCCGGAAGATCGGCCTGTGGGCCGATTCGAGTCTCTTGTCTCTGACGGCGGTCTATCTTCCGGGGAAGGAGAATGGGCCTGCGGACTCTTTGAGCCGGGTGTTCCCGTCCTCGGTGTCCGTCTGTCTGTCCCCGGATCTGTTCGATCTGATTGTCCTAAGGTTTGGCCTTCCTTGGCTGGATCTTTTTGCCTCGGAGGAATCCGCCCTTCTTTCTCGGTTTTGCAGCATCGTTCCCTCTCCGCTGGCGTGGGCCACCGATGCTTTCTCGATTCCTTGGTCGAGGGGTCTGCTATTTGCCTTCCCTCCATTTGCCTTAATTCCGAGGGTCCTCCGGAAGATTCGTTGGGATCGGGCGGAGGTTCTCCTGGTTGTTCCGGAGTGGTCTCGGCGGTCTTGGTACCCCCTTCTGCTGGCCTTTTCTGTTCGCCCTCATTGGCGGTTTCCCCTGTGTCCCTCCCCTCTGAGGGTTCCTCTTCTCGGCCTTGCCTCCCTGTGTCGCCTCCGGCTGGGGGTTTGGCACTTGAGAGGTTGAGTTTGCTGGATCTGGGTTGCTCGGTGGAGGTTGCCCATTGTCTTCAGCTTTCTTGGCGTCCTTCCACTCTGAAATCTTATGCCCGTCACTGGAAGAGTTTCTCTTCTTGGTGCCTTGGGAAGGGTCTCTCTTCTGCCTCCTGTGAGGCGGTGAGGGTGTTGGACTTCCTGCGGGATGGTTTCCTCCTGGGACTTGCTGTTTGTTCCCTGCGGGCGCAGTGTGCTGCCATTCTTGCCTTTCGGGGTTCCTCTGTTTCCTCTGTCTCCCCGTTGGTGGCTCGCCTTCTGCAGAGTTTCTTGCTGCAGCGTCCTGTTTCCCGTTCGCCTGTGCCTCCTTGGGATCTTCCCTTGGTTCTGCGGGCTTTGACGGGTCCTCCTTTCGAGCCGTTGGACTCCGTGGCCCTGAAGTTCCTTTCTGCGAAGGTTATTTTCCTGGTGGCCATTACTTCTGGGCAGAGGGTTGGTGAGATTGGTGCGCTGATGGCTTCTCCCCCCTTCTTGCGCTTCTGCGCTGACAAGGTCATTCTCCGTCCGAGTCAGTTCTTTCTTCCTAAGGTGGTTTCTTCCTTTCACTGTCAGGAGGATATTGTTCTCCCGGTGTTTTTTCCGGTTCCTTCTTCTCCTGAAGAGGTGCTCCTCCATTCGTTGGATGTGCTGAGGGCTCTCAGCATCTACTTGGACCGTACGGCTGGTTTTCGTAAAGTGGATTCCCTGTTCGTCACCTATGGCCTGTCGGGTCTGGGGCTTCGCCCTTCTCTGTCCACCTTGTCTCGTTGGGTCAAGGGCGCTGTGGTTTCTGCTTACGATTCTGCCCACTGTCCCCTGCCTTCTTCTATTCAAGGTCGGTCGACTCGGAGTGTTTCTTCCTCCTGGGCCATGTTCAAAGGGGCCTCGTTGAGGGACATTTGCAATGCTGCCACATGGGCTTCTCCCCACACTTTTGTTGCCCATTATCGTCTGGAGTAGGGGATGGCGGCCTCTGCTGCTTTTGGGGCTTCTGTCCTGTCTGCTGTACATGATTTGTGATTTGTACTTCTTTTTGTGGATTAAAATGGACCTGTTTCTTGTATTATTCTGGTCTGTTTTTTTCTTACAATCACCGTGTGCTTGGGTATGGGCTCACTTCATCAGGAATGGGACGGGGAGACAGGACGAGGAGGTAATACCTGGTTACTCACCGGTAATAACCATTACTCCGAGTCCTGGTCTCCCCGTCCCATTCCTGAGCCCTTCCCTCCCTCCCTGGTTTGGGGTGTCTGTGGGTGATTGTATGTGTTTCGTTCTGTTGTCTTTGGTATTTTCAGGATGATTCTTCCGGCACTTCCCCCTTTGTAGTCACGTGATGGTGACGTCATCCTAGGGGGAAGTGCCAACAGCTCAGCTAGGTAGGGGTTCTGTAGAGCAGACTAGCTGCTCACTTCATCAGGAATGGGACGGGGAGACCAGGACTCGGAGTAATGGTTATTACCGGTGAGTAACCGGGCATTGCCCTCTCTAGTGATGGAAAGACTTTTCCCAGTTGGTTGTGGAGTAATACACCCAGGAATTGGATCTGTGTGCAGGGCTCCAATTAAGATTTTTCTCTGTTTAATATAAACTCCAACTTCATGAATAAAGTGATGCCGGTCATTGTAGACCGCCTTGTCAAGATATGTAAACACCTAATGACATTCTTGTCTAAGAAAGGAAGCTACTGGAGCAAGGCGCTTGGTAAAGATTTGAGGGGCCAATTTGAGCCCAAATGGATGTGCCTTGAATTGATAATAGGGGAGAGGAGTTGGCCTAACGGCTAGGGCGCTCGACCTCGGACCTGGGGATCTGGGTTCGAGTCTCGGTAATGACGCCAAAAACCTCCTGTGATTCTGGGCAAATAACTTAATCTCCCCGTGCCTAAAATGAAAGTGTGTCCTCATGTAACATAACTGGAAAATATGTAAAGCGCTCTGATACCTGATTCGGTTCGGGTCTAGCTCGCGCTATATAAAACTCTGCAAAAAAAAAATAATAATAATAATGCTGCCCCGCCACCAAGAATTGTAGATATTTTCTGTGTCTTTGATGAATTATTATGTGTAAAAACGCATCTTGAAGAATCAGGGAGGTCATGAAATCTCCTACCTTCATCATCAGGAGGACTTTCTGTAGGGTGACCAGAAACTTGTTTAGTTTTTTTGAGATCTAGAATTGGTCTCCACCTTGGAGTAAAACCCCTAGTTGCACTCTTATTTGGAGCCAATCTCTATCCCTCCTTTGAGGAAAAGTAAGAGAAATTCTTGGTCATGCTCCTTCAGATGTAAATGATGTTCTTTCTTGGGTGGGTTAACAGGGGGTCTCTGGATGAATTCCAATGTATGACCATAGGAATTATTTGCCTCACCCATTTGTCTGATATTATAGCCTCCCCAGCGGAAGCAAACAGGGAAATTCTCCCCCACCATTGCAGCGTGGAAGATTTAAAGGGGGGACAGGAGAGAGTCAAGTTCTCTTCCGATTGTCATTGGTGTGTGATTGGGGAAGACTTCTCTTTCTCACTGATGGTCTCCCATAGGGTTGCCTCTGACTCCAGTTGCAGGAGTATCTATGATCATATTCAGATTGTCTTTAACGGTAATATGACCGTTGGATTTTCATATAGGATGAGTTCTCCTCTACAGTTTTATGATCTTTGAGAGGCACGCAAATTGGAAGAACCAAGGGTCATATCTATAAATTTTAGGGATTGCGATTTCCTAATTGTGATTCTTTGTGAACCACATTAGTAAATAGCAATCTTAATGTATGACAAACATTGGGTTTCATTTTGCAATTCTTAAATGGGGTCGCAATTTGACCTACCACATGAATATTAATAAGGTAGGTTGCAATTTGTGACTCATTAAGAATGGCTACCATCACAGGGATGGTGGCCTGCTGAAGTCAGCAGACCACCATGGCTGTGATTTTGTGTAAATAAAGCAATCTTTTTTTTTATTTGTATTTTTTTAATGCAGCCCGTTTTCCTTACAGGAAAACTGGATTCATTCAAAAAGAAAAAATGAAACTTTAAAGTTCATTTTTTAAGAGTAAGCAGTGGTCCATTAAACTACTGCCTGCTCTTAAATATTTTTTCAGCATTCACAAAGGGTAAGGGATCCCCTGGGGACCCCTTCCCTTTTTTGAATGGTTACCACTACCCTTGAGGTGTCGGTAAAAAATGTTTTGCAACTGTAATGCGGTCGCAAAACATTCATACATACCGCTGCAATTCAGTATTAGGAAGGGTCGCCTTAAACATGCCCATTCCAAATACAGACTCGCTAAACACAAAGAGTGATTCAGTAACATATTAATGAATCGCAATTTGTGTCTTGTACATATCAAAAGCGAATTGGGCTTTTGTACATATGCCCCTGAATCTACGATACTGTAAGAGACCCAAAGTCTTAGCAGTATCTTTATCTGTTCTGAGACCTAGAAGAGCCTCATCTATGGTTACAAAAAGAATAAGACCATCAAAGGGCATGTTCAAAATGTTTGATTGTATCTCAGGATGGAAGCTGTGGACTTTAGCCAACCATGCCTCCTAGTACCGATCCCCCTGCTAGCTGACAAAAACGTGTTTTGAAGATATCAATTGCTGCATCAATAATAAAAGAAGCAATGAATTATCCTATCTTAAGCATAGCTCTCTTGCCCTCTTATCCTCTGGGATGAGTTAAAGCAAAGACGCAATATCATGCCACATCTGACGATCATAACATTCCAAATTTGCCAACGTGTTGCCTAATTTAATGGAGGTCACCACCATTGACTAAGTCTTCTCATTTAAACTGTCTCTATGCCTGCTTTCTCTATCTCAAGCCCGACGATGGTGTAAATAGAGTTTTAGATCTCCTTTGAGCTGCTGAAGAGAGGACCGAAGTGAGAGATGCTAGAGCGGACTCTGAAACCTTATATTTCTTCTCCAGGGAAGGTACACTGCCTGAATTGTAGTCGGAGTGTTTAAATCTTCCATCCAAATAAAATCCAAAATAGGTATAGCTCTTACTGACTTTTGAAGATGTTAATTAAAGTTGCAAAGAAAATATATATATATATTTTTTTTAATCTCTTTATTAGCAACAGGTTGGTCCGTGTAAGCATACAGTCAAATAGTAAACAAAGTACATTGACAACATCTGTAGGCATTATACAATATAAGCAAGCATCCGGAAGACGTGACCAAAAACATTACAGATGGTGTAACACATTCTAGAATCCAGTTTTCCGTTTTCCAGTTCTGGTTGTGAACCACACGTATGCAAGGATAAGGCAAAGAGATACATTTATTTCCAAACATAACAATAATGAAAATGCCAGCGTGAGAGAGAGAGCGACAAGCAACACAGCAATCATGACTGAGGTGGTGATAGTGTTGGCTTAGATAGACGAGGAGGGACGGAATGATACACAAGCAAACGTAAGTAAAGCAATATCGTCATTCGGAGTCAAGTAGGTGAAGAAATAGGCAAACAAGCACCCTCCCCTCAGGCACCATCAACAATTGGATCCGTGGTACCCCTCCCCCTCTCAGTCACAAAACAGTAATAGCAAGACATTCACTACACGGCAAGCCAGGCTCTCTCGACAGGGCATTGGTGTCTATCCCACCCCTTCCGGGACAATAGAACTCGCAGCTTGAGATTGTGCAGCCTGCGTTAGCTTGCTAATGTATTGTCGATATGGGCCCCAGATATCCACTGGACGTGAAGCCGTCGGGACCTGTGTGGAGTATTCTACACTATTGACGTTGCAGTGAGCCAGACTGCGTAGCCACGCTTTGGAGGTGGGGACTCGTCTGGACTCCCAGAGTATAGCAATTTCCCTCTTTGCGAGTAAAAAGCCTATGGCAGCAAGTTTCCGCGTAGCACGGGGGAACTCCACAACATAACCCAGCAGTGCAATCTCTGGTACGGGCAGCAGCTCGCATTCTAAAATGTCGCCCAATATGCGGTGCACCTGTAGCCAGTAGTCATGTAGTTTGGGACATGTCCAGGTAAGATGTGCAAAATCGGCGTGTGGGGCTTTGCATTTGGGACAGCAGTGGGGCCTGGCCGGGTCGAGTTTTCGAGTTAGGGCCGGCGTGAAGTTAAGCCGCCTCAAAAATTTGAAATGTATCAATTTATGCCTACTAATAATCGAGACGTCTTTGGTAGCTTGGCAACAAGCAGCCCACTGGTCATCTGAGATAGAACCACCCAGATCAGTCTCCCATGCCGCTCGAACCCGTGTATCCGAGGCAGGGAGCGCAGCCACACAGAGTTTATACAACCTAGAAACCATGTGTGCGCCCGTCTGGGACTGAATTAAGAAGGTTAGGGCCGCCATGTCATCCGGGGAGAGTGGAAACGAGGGGAACTTTGCTCTAAGCATAGATCGCAATCTGGTCAGGACAAATGAGGCCATAAACGTCCGGTCAGTGAATCGCTGATCTTCCGACACTGAAAAAACGTGCCCATCCGGGAACAAATCACCTATCGTGGTGATCTGGTATTTTGATAACGTGTTGCAGACCACGGTCTCAGCGATGATAGGGAACCAGTGGGGGTTCGGCAGGGGGAGAGCCGGCGAGTACAGCACATCAAGTTGAAGTAGCCTGCGCAACTGCATCCAAGCCTAGGACATAGTAGAAACGGTCTGTATGTCTTGTGGATCTCGGGGTATGCCCTTGGGTAGTATTGTCTTGAGGGTGATTGGCATTGCCAAGTCCGCTTCCGGTGTCAGGTATGGAATCCTAGCGTCCGGGTGAAACCAGGGTTGTGCATAAGAGCATTGCGCGACTATGTAGTAAAGATAAAAATCGGGTACCCCAAATCCACCACGTTCATAAGGCAAAGTCAAGGTTCGCCAGGAGACCCGTGGGTTTTTGTCTCCCCACACCAACCGTAGTAGCAACGAGCGCAGTTGAGTGAAGAAGATTTTGGTGAGTGGGATCGGGATGTTGTTGAACAAATATAGAAAACAGGGAAGCACTATCATTTTAATTATGGCGATGCGGCCAGCCATCGATAAAGGAAGGCGGAGCCAACGGGCGAGACCATCTTCCTTCCAGAAAGTCCAACGCCCGTCCATAATTTAGACGAATCATGGAGACCGTGTCTAGATGAATATGAATACCCAGATACTTCACAGAGTCCACATTCCACTCAAGCGGAAACGGGCAGTCCCAGCGCACTGTGGAAGGGGTGAGTGGGAAGATTTCAGATTTGTGCC
This sequence comes from Lissotriton helveticus, assembly GCF_964261635.1. Lineage (NCBI taxonomy): Eukaryota > Metazoa > Chordata > Amphibia > Caudata > Salamandridae > Lissotriton > Lissotriton helveticus. The sequence continues at coordinate 1,619,698,053 of NC_136068.1, read as the reverse complement.
AGTTGATACGAAGGCCGGAGAACTCTCCGAACCGAACCACCTCCAAAAGCAGGGGCTCGAGGTTGGTTTCTGGGGTCCGGACATATAGAATGGTATCGTCTGCATAGAGGGAAATAAGAAGCGGACCCGTGCGGAACTGGGGACCTCGGTGCATATGTTTGTCCTGAAAGTGTCTCACCAAAGGGTCCATGGCCAAGATATACAGCAGGGGGGACAGGGGGCATCCCTGTCTAGTTCCTCGCGAGAGAGGAAAGCTTTCAGAAATGGTGCCATTAAGGCGCAACCTCGCCCTGGGGGAGGAATATAGCAATTCAACTGTGACTACGAACATCGCAGGCATTCCCATCCGACGCATGACTGACAAAAAAAAGGGCCATTCTAAGGAGTCGAACGCCTTTTCAGTCCCTTGCTCACTGCACCATCAGGATTCAAGCAAGCCGGGCCGAAGACGGCTGTAATGCCAGAAACCGGTCCCCAGAAGCTTGTTTCCTTTCCAGTAAACAATTGGCTTGGTAGTTTGGTCTGCCTTGTTCCCATGATGCACTGGGCCAGGGTCAGACTAATTTGCATGTAGCCAGGTTCTGAGCTGGGATGGTGCAGTGAGCTAAAAAACAGTGATAGATCAGGCCCTGATCTTTTGACTGGGTAGGAGTGTTCTGCTTAATTCAGATACTCTGTCCATCACCACCCCCTTTATGAGTCGTTTTGGCCACCACAAGTGTGGAAGGGTATGCTCAGATGTGAGTCCCTTGCTCACTGCACCATCAGGATTCAAGCAAGCCGGGCCGAAGACGGCTGTAATGCCAGAAACCGGTCCCCGGAAGCTTGTTTCCTTTCCAGTAAAGAATTGGCTTGGTAGTTTGGTCTGCCCTGTTCCCATGATGCACTGGGCCAGGGTCAGACTAATTTGCATGTAGCCAGGTTCTGAGCTGGGATGGTGCAGTGAGCTAAAAAACGGTGATGGATCAAGCCCTGATCTTTTGACTGGGTAGAAGTGTTCTGCTTAATTCAGATACTCTGTCCATCACCACCCCCTTTATGAATCGTTTTGGCCACCACAAGTGTGAAAGGGTATGCTCAGATGTGAGTCCCTTGCTCACTGCACCATCAGGATTCAAGCAAGCCGGGCCGAAGACGGCTGTAATGCCAGAAACCGGTCCCCGGAAGCTTGTTTCCTTTCCAGTAAAGAATTGGCTTGGTAGTTTGGTCTGCCCTGTTCCCATGATGCACTGGGCCAGGGTCAGACTAATTTGCATGTAGCCAGGTTCTGAGCTGGGATGGTGCAGTGAGCTAAAAAAACGGTGATGGATCAAGCCCTGATCTTTTGACTGGGTAGGAGTGTTCTGCTTAATTCAGATACTCTGCCCATCACCACCCCCTTTATGAATCGTTTTGGCCACCACAAGTGTGGAAGGGTATGCTCAGATGTGAGTCCCTTGCTCACTGCACCATAAGGATTCAAGCAAGCCGGGCCGAAGACGGCTGTAATGCCAGAAACCGGTCCCCGGAAGCTTGTTTCCTTTCCAGTAAAGAATTGGCTTGGTAGTTTGGTCTGCTCTGTTCCCATGATGCACTGGGCCAGGGTAATTTGCATGTAGCAAGGTTCTGAGTTGGGATGGTGCAGTGAGCTAAAAAACGGTGATGGATCAAGCCCTGATCTTTTGACTGGGTAGGAGTGTTCTGCTTAATTCAGATACTCTGTCCATCACCACCCCCTTTATGAATCGTTTTGGCCACCACAAGTGTGGAAGGGTATGCTCAGATGTGAGTCCCTTCCTCACTGCACCATCAGGATTCAAGCAAGCCGGGCCGAAGACGGCTGTAATGCCAGAAACCGGTCCCCGGAAGCTTGTTTCCTTTCCAGTAAAGAATTGGCTTGGTAGTTTGGTCTGCCCTGTTCCCATGATGCACTGGGCCAGGGTCAGACTAATTTGCATGTAGCCAGGTTCTGAGCTGGGATGGTGCAGTGAGCTAAAAAACGGTGATGGATCAAGCCCTGATCTTTTGACTGGGTAGGAGTGTTCTGCTTAATTCAGATACTCTGTCCATCACCACCCCCTTTATGAATCGTTTTGCCACCACAAGTGTGGAAGGGTATGCTCAGATGTGAGTCCCTTGCCACCCTGCACCATCAGGATTCAAGCAAGCCGGGCCGAAGACGGCTGTAATGCCAGAAACCGGTCCCCGGAAGCTTGTTTCCTTTCCAGTAAAGAATTGGCTTGGTAGTTTGGTCTGCCCTGTTCCCATGATGCACTGGGCCAGGGTCAGACTAATTTGCATGTAGCCAGGTTCTGAGCTGGGATGGTGCAATGAGCTAAAAAACGGTGATGGATCAAGCCCTGATCTTTTGACTGGGTAGGAGTGTTCTGCTTAATTCAGATACTCTGTCCATCACCACCCCCTTTATGAATCGTTTTGCCCACCACAAGTGTGGTAGGGTATGCTCAGATGTGAGTCCCTTGCTCACTGCACCATCAGGATTCAAGCAAGCCGGGCCGAAGACGGCTGTAATGCCAGAAACCGGTCCCCGGAAGCTTGTTTCCTTTCCAGTAAAGAATTGGCTTGGTAGTTTGGTCTGCCCTGTTCCCATGATGCACTGGGCCAGGGTCAGACTAATTTGCATGTAGCCAGGTTCTGAGCTGGGATGGTGCAGTGAGCTAAAAAACGGTGATAGATCAAGCCCTGATCTTTTGACTGGGTAGGAGTGTTCTGCTTAATTCAGATACTCTGTCCATCACCACCCCCTTTATGAATCGTTTTGGCCACCACAAGTGTGGAAGGGTATGCTCAGATGTGAGTCCCTTGCTCACTGCCTCATCAGGATTCAAGCAAGCCGGGCCGAAGACGGCTGTAATGCCGGAAACCGGTCCCCGGAAGCTTGTTTCCTTTCCAGTAAAGAATTGGCTTGGTAGTTTGGTCTGCCCTGTTCCCATGATGCACTGGGCTAGGGTCAGACTAATTTGCATGTAGCCAGGTTCTGAGCTGGGATGGTGCAGTGAGCTAAAAAACGGTGATGGATCAAGCCCTGATCTTTTGACTGGGTAGGAGTGTTCTGCTTAATTCTGATACTCTGTCCATCACCACCCCCTTTATGAATCGTTTTGGCCACCACAAGTGTGGAAGGGTATGCTCAGATGTGAGTCCCTTGCTCACTGCACCATCAGGATTCAAGCAAGCCGGGCCGAAGACGGCTGTAATGCCAGAAACCGGTCCCCGGAAGCTTGTTTCCTTTCCAGTAAAGAATTGGCTTGGTAGTTTGGTCTGCCCTGTTCCCATGATGCACTGGGCCAGGGTCAGACTAATTTGCATGTAGCCAGGTTCTGAGCTGGGATGGTGCAGTGAGCTAAAAAACGGTGATGGATCAAGCCCTGATCTTTTGACTGGGTAGGAGTGTTCTGCTTAATTCAGATACTCTGTCCATCACCACCCCCTTTATGAATCGTTTTGGCCACCACAAGTGTGGAAGGGTATGCTCAGATGTGAGTCCCTTGCTCACTGCACCATCAGGATTTAAGCAAGCCGGGCCGAAGACGGCTGTAATGCCAGAAACCGGTCCCCGGAAGTTTGTTTCCTTTCCAGTAAAGAATTGGCTTGGTAGTTTGGTCTGCCCTGTTCCCATGATGCACTGGGCCAGGGTAATTTGCATGTAGCCAGGTTCTGAGCTGGGATGGTGCAGTGAGCTAAAAAACGGTGATGGATCAAGCCCTGATCTTTTGACTGGGTAGGAGTGTTCTGCTTAATTCAGATACTCTGTCCATCACCACCCCCTTTATGAATCGTTTTGGCCACCACAAGTGTGGAAGGGTATGCTCAGATGTGAGTCCCTTGCTCACTGCACCATCAGGATTCAAGCAAGCCGGGCCGAAGACGGCTGTAATGCCAGAAACCAGTCCCCGGAAGCTTGTTTCCTTTCCAGTAAAGAATTGGCTTGGTAGTTTGGTCTGCCCTGTTCCCATGATGCACTGGGCCAGGGTCAGACTAATTTGCATGTAGCCAGGTTCTGAGCTGGGATGGTGCAGTGAGCTAAAAAACGGTGATGGATCAAGCCCCGATCTTTTGACTGGGTAGGAGTGTTCTGCTTAATTCAGATACTCTGTCCATCACCACCCCCTTTATGAATCGTTTTGGCCACCACAAGTGTGGAAGGGTATGCTCAGATGTGAGTCCCTTGCTCACTGCACCATCAGGATTCAAGCAAGCCGGGCCGAAGACGGCTGTAATGCCAGAAACCGGTCCCCGGAAGCTTGTTTCCTTTCCAGTAAAGAATTGGCTTGGTAGTTTGGTCTGCCCTGTTCCCATGATGCACTGGGCCAGGGTCAGACTAATTTGCATGTAGCCAGGTTCTGAGCTGGGATGGTGCAGTGAGCTAAAAAACGGTGATGGATCAAGCCCTGATCTTTTGACTGGGTAGGAGTGTTCTGCTTAATTCTGATACTCTGTCCATCACCACCCCCTTTATGAATCGTTTTGGCCACCACAAGTGTGGAAGGGTATGCTCAGATGTGAGTCCCTTGCTCACTGCACCATCAGGATTCAAGCAAGCCGGGCCGAAGACGGCTGTAATGCCAGAAACCGGTCCCCGGAAGCTTGTTTCCTTTCCAGTAAAGAATTGGCTTGGTAGTTTGGTCTGCCCTGTTCCCATGATGCACTGGGCCAGGGTCAGACTAATTTGCATGTAGCCAGGTTCTGAGCTGGGATGGTGCAGTGAGCTAAAAAACGGTGATGGATCAAGCCCTGATCTTTTGACTGGGTAGGAGTGTTCTGCTTAATTCAGATACTCTGTCCATCACCACCCCCTTTATGAATCGTTTTGGCCACCACAAGTGTGGAAGGGTATGCTCAGATGTGAGTCCCTTGCTCACTGCACCATCAGGATTTAAGCAAGCCGGGCCGAAGACGGCTGTAATGCCAGAAACCGGTCCCCGGAAGTTTGTTTCCTTTCCAGTAAAGAATTGGCTTGGTAGTTTGGTCTGCCCTGTTCCCATGATGCACTGGGCCAGGGTAATTTGCATGTAGCCAGGTTCTGAGCTGGGATGGTGCAGTGAGCTAAAAAACGGTGATGGATCAAGCCCTGATCTTTTGACTGGGTAGGAGTGTTCTGCTTAATTCAGATACTCTGTCCATCACCACCCCCTTTATGAATCGTTTTGGCCACCACAAGTGTGGAAGGGTATGCTCAGATGTGAGTCCCTTGCTCACTGCACCATCAGGATTCAAGCAAGCCGGGCCGAAGACGGCTGTAATGCCAGAAACCGGTCCCCGGAAGCTTGTTTCCTTTCCAGTAAAGAATTGGCTTGGTAGTTTGGTCTGCCCTGTTCCCATGATGCACTGGGCCAGGGTCAGACTAATTTGCATGTAGCCAGGTTCTGAGCTGGGATGGTGCAGTGAGCTAAAAAACGGTGATGGATCAAGCCCCGATCTTTTGACTGGGTAGGAGTGTTCTGCTTAATTCAGATACTCTGTCCATCACCACCCCCTTTATGAATCGTTTTGGCCACCACAAGTGTGGAAGGGTATGCTCAGATGTGAGTCCCTTGCTCACTGCACCATCAGGATTCAAGCAAGCCGGGCCGAAGACGGCTGTAATGCCAGAAACCGGTCCCCGGAAGCTTGTTTCCTTTCCAGTAAAGAATTGGCTTGGTAGTTTGGTCTGCCCTGTTCCCATGATGCACTGGGCCAGGGTCAGACTAATTTGCATGTAGCCAGGTTCTGAGCTGGGATGGTGCAGTGAGCTAAAAAACGGTGATGGATCAAGCCCTGATCTTTTGACTGGGTAGGAGTGTTCTGCTTAATTCAGATACTCTGTCCATCACCACCCCCTTTATGAATCGTTTTGGCCACCACAAGTGTGAAAGGGTATGCTCAGATGTGAGTCCCTTGCTCACTGCACCATCAGGATTCAAGCAAGCCGGGCCGAACACGGCTGTAATGCCAGAAACCGGTCCCCGGAAGCTTGTTTCCTTTCCAGTAAAGAATTGGCTTGGTAGTTTGGTCTGCCCTGTTCCCATGATGCACTGGGCCAGGGTCAGACTAATTTGCATGTAGCCAGGTTCTGAGCTGGGATGGTGCAGTGAGCTAAAAAACGGTGATGGATCAAGCCCTGATCTTTTGACTGGGTAGGAGTGTTCTGCTTAATTCAGATACTCTGTCCATCACCACCCCCTTTATGAATCGTTTTGGCCACCACAAGTGTGGAAGGGTATGCTCAGATGTGAGTCCCTTGCTCACTGCACCATCAGGATTCAAGCAAGCCGGGCCGAAGACGGCTGTAATGCCAGAAACCGGTCCCCGGAAGCTTGTTTCCTTTCCAGTAAAGAATTGGCTTGGTAGTTTGGTCTGCTCTGTTCCCATGATGCACTGGGCCAGGGTAATTTGCATGTAGCCAGGTTCTGAGCTGGGATGGTGCAGTGAGCTAAAAAACGGTGATGGATCAAGCCCTGATCTTTTGACTGGGTAGGAGTGTTCTGCTTAATTCAGATACTCTGTCCATCACCACCCCCTTTATGAATCGTTTTGGCCACCACAAGTGTGGAAGGGTATGCTCAGATGTGAGTCCCTTGCTCACTGCACCATCAGGATTCAAGCAAGCCGGGCCGAAGACGGCTGTAATGCCAGAAACTGGTCCCCGGAAGCTTGTTTCCTTTCCAGTAAAGAATTGGCTTGGTAGTTTGGTCTGCCCTGTTCCCATGATGCACTGGGCCAGGGTCAGACTAATTTGCATGTAGCCAGGTTCTGAGCTGGGATGGTGCAGTGAGCTAAAAAACGGTGATGGATCAAGCCCCGATCTTTTGACTGGGTAGGAGTGTTCTGCTTAATTCAGATACTCTGTCCATCACCACCCCCTTTATGAATCGTTTTGGCCACCACAAGTGTGGAAGGGTATGCTCAGATGTGAGTCCCTTGCTCACTGCACCATCAGGATTCAAGCAAGCCGGGCCGAAGACGGCTGTAATGCCAGAAACCGGTCCCCGGAAGCTTGTTTCCTTTCCAGTAAAGAATTGGCTTGGTAGTTTGGTCTGCCCTGTTCCCATGATGCACTGGGCCAGGGTCAGACTAATTTGCATGTAGCCAGGTTCTGAGCTGGGATGGTGCAGTGAGCTAAAAAACGGTGATGGATCAAGCCCTGATCTTTTGACTGGGTAGGAGTGTTCTGCTTAATTCAGATACTCTGTCCATCACCACCCCCTTTATGAATCGTTTTGGCCACCACAAGTGTGAAAGGGTATGCTCAGATGTGAGTCCCTTGCTCACTGCACCATCAGGATTCAAGCAAGCCGGGCCGAACACGGCTGTAATGCCAGAAACCGGTCCCCGGAAGCTTGTTTCCTTTCCAGTAAAGAATTGGCTTGGTAGTTTGGTCTGCCCTGTTCCCATGATGCACTGGGCCAGGGTCAGACTAATTTGCATGTAGCCAGGTTCTGAGCTGGGATGGTGCAGTGAGCTAAAAAACGGTGATGGATCAAGCCCTGATCTTTTGACTGGGTAGGAGTGTTCTGCTTAATTCAGATACTCTGTCCATCACCACCCCCTTTATGAATCGTTTTGGCCACCACAAGTGTGGAAGGGTATGCTCAGATGTGAGTCCCTTGCTCACTGCACCATCAGGATTCAAGCAAGCCGGGCCGAAGACGGCTGTAATGCCAGAAACCGGTCCCCGGAAGCTTGTTTCCTTTCCAGTAAAGAATTGGCTTGGTAGTTTGGTCTGCTCTGTTCCCATGATGCACTGGGCCAGGGTAATTTGCATGTAGCCAGGTTCTGAGCTGGGATGGTGCAGTGAGCTAAAAAACGGTGATGGATCAAGCCCTGATCTTTTGACTGGGTAGGAGTGTTCTGCTTAATTCAGATACTCTGTCCATCACCACCCCCTTTATGAATCGTTTTGGCCACCACAATTGTGGAAGGGTATGCTCAGATGTGAGTCCCTTGCTCACTGCACCATCAGGATTCAAGCAAGCCGGGCCGAAGACGGCTGTAATGCCAGAAACCGGTCCCCGGAAGCTTGTTTCCTTTCCAGTAAAGAATTGGCTTGGTAGTTTGGTCTGCCCTGTTCCCATGATGCACTGGGCCAGGGTCAGACTAATTTGCATGTAGCCAGGTTCTGAGCTGGGATGGTGCAGTGAGCTAAAAAACGGTGATGGATCAAGCCCTGATCTTTTGACTGGGTAGGAGTGTTCTGCTTAATTCAGATACTCTGTCCATCACCACCCCCTTTATGAATCGTTTTGGCCACCACAAGTGTGAAAGGGTATGCTCAGATGTGAGTCCCTTGCTCACTGCACCATCAGGATTCAAGCAAGCCGGGCCGAACACGGCTGTAATGCCAGAAACCGGTCCCCGGAAGCTTGTTTCCTTTCCAGTAAAGAATTGGCTTGGTAGTTTGGTCTGCCCTCTTCCCATGATGCACTGGGCCAGGGTCAGACTAATTTGCATGTAGCCAGGTTCTGAGCTGGGATGGTGCAGTGAGCTAAAAAACGGTGATGGATCAAGCCCTGATCTTTTGACTGGGTAGGAGTGTTCTGCTTAATTCAGATACTCTGTCCATCACCACCCCCTTTATGAATCGTTTTGGCCACCACAAGTGTGGAAGGGTATGCTCAGATGTGAGTCCCTTGCTCACTGCACCATCAGGATTCAAGCAAGCCGGGCCGAAGACGGCTGTAATGCCAGAAACCGGTCCCCGGAAGCTTGTTTTCTTTCCAGTAAAGAATTGGCTTGGTAGTTTGGTCTGCTCTGTTCCCATGATGCACTGGGCCAGGGTAATTTGCATGTAGCCAGGTTCTGAGCTGGGATGGTGCAGTGAGCTAAAAAACGGTGATGGATCAAGCCCTGATCTTTTGACTGGGTAGGAGTGTTCTGCTTAATTCAGATACTCTGTCCATCACCACCCCCTTTATGAATCGTTTTGGCCACCACAAGTGTGGAAGGGTATGCTCAGATGTGAGTCCCTTGCTCACTGCACCATCAGGATTCAAGCAAGCCGGGCCGAAGACGGCTGTAATGCCAGAAACCGGTCCCCGGAAGCTTGTTTCCTTTCCAGTAAAGAATTGGCTTGGTAGTTTGGTCTGCCCTGTTCCCATGATGCACTGGGCCAGGGTCAGACTAATTTGCATGTAGCCAGGTTCTGAGCTGGGATGGTGCAGTGAGCTAAAAAACGGTGATGGATCAAGCCCTGATCTTTTGACTGGGTAGGAGTGTTCTGCTTAATTCAGATACTCTGTCCATCACCACCCCCTTTATGAATCGTTTTGCCACCACAAGTGTGGAAGGGTATGCTCAGATGTGAGCCCCTTGCCCCCTGCACCATCAGGATTCAAGCAAGCCGGGCCGAAGACGGCTGTAATGCCAGAAACCGGTCCCCGGAAGCTTGTTTCCTTTCCAGTAAAGAATTGGCTTGGTAGTTTGGTCTGCCCTGTTCCCATGATGCACTGGGCCAGGGTCAGACTAATTTGCATGTAGCCAGGTTCTGAGCTGGGATGGTGCAGTGAGCTAAAAAACAGTGATAGATCAGGCCCTGATCTTTTGACTGGGTAGGAGTGTTCTGCTTAATTCAGATACTCTGTCCATCACCACCCCCTTTATGAGTCGTTTTGGCCACCACAAGTGTGGAAGGGTATGCTCAGATGTGAGTCCCTTGCTCACTGCACCATCAGGATTCAAGCAAGCCGGGCCGAAGACGGCTGTAATGCCAGAAACCGGTCCCCGGAAGCTTGTTTCCTTTCCAGTAAAGAATTGGCTTGGTAGTTTGGTCTGCCCTGTTCCCATGATGCACTGGGCCAGGGTCAGACTAATTTGCATGTAGCCAGGTTCTGAGCTGGGATGGTGCAGTGAGCTAAAAAACGGTGATGGATCAAGCCCTGATCTTTTGACTGGGTAGGAGTGTTCTGCTTAATTCAGATACTCTGTCCATCACCACCCCCTTTATGAATCGTTTTGGCCACCACAAGTGTGAAAGGGTATGCTCAGATGTGAGTCCCTTGCTCACTGCACCATCAGGATTCAAGCAAGCCGGGCCGAAGACGGCTGTAATGCCAGAAACCGGTCCCCGGAAGCTTGTTTCCTTTCCAGTAAAGAATTGGCTTGGTAGTTTGGTCTGCCCTGTTCCCATGATGCACTGGGCCAGGGTCAGACTAATTTGCATGTAGCCAGGTTCTGAGCTGGGATGGTGCAGTGAGCTAAAAAACGGTGATGGATCAAGCCCTGATCTTTTGACTGGGTAGGAGTGTTCTGCTTAATTCAGATACTCTGTCCCTCACCACCCCCTTTATGAATCGTTTTGGCCACCACAAGTGTGGAAGGGTATGCTCAGATGTGAGTCCCTTGCTCACTGCACCATAAGGATTCAAGCAAGCCGGGCCGAAGACGGCTGTAATGCCAGAAACCGGTCCCCGGAAGCTTGTTTCCTTTCCAGTAAAGAATTGGCTTGGTAGTTTGGTCTGCTCTGTTCCCATGATGCACTGGGCCAGGGTAATTTGCATGTAGCAAGGTTCTGAGCTGGGATGGTGCAGTGAGCTAAAAAACGGTGATGGATCAAGCCCTGATCTTTTGACTGGGTAGGAGTGTTCTGCTTAATTCAGATACTCTGTCCATCACCACCCCCTTTATGAATCGTTTTGGCCACCACAAGTGTGGAAGGGTATGCTCAGATGTGAGTCCCTTCCTCACTGCACCATCAGGATTCAAGCAAGCCGGGCCGAAGACGGCTGTAATGCCAGAAACCGGTCCCCGGAAGCTTGTTTCCTTTCCAGTAAAGAATTGGCTTGGTAGTTTGGTCTGCCCTGTTCCCATGATGCACTGGGCCAGGGTCAGACTAATTTGCATGTAGCCAGGTTCTGAGCTGGGATGGTGCAGTGAGCTAAAAAACCGGTGATGGATCAAGCCCTGATCTTTTGACTGGGTAGGAGTGTTCTGCTTAATTCAGATACTCTGTCCATCACCACCCCCTTTATGAATCGTTTTGCCACCACAAGTGTGGAAGGGTATGCTCAGATGTGAGTCCCTTGCCACCCTGCACCATCAGGATTCAAGCAAGCCGGGCCGAAGACGGCTGTAATGCCAGAAACCGGTCCCCGGAAGCTTGTTTCCTTTCCAGTAAAGAATTGGCTTGGTAGTTTGGTCTGCCCTGTTCCCATGATGCACTGGGCCAGGGTCAGACTAATTTGCATGTAGCCAGGTTCTGAGCTGGGATGGTGCAATGAGCTAAAAAACGGTGATGGATCAAGCCCTGATCTTTTGACTGGGTAGGAGTGTTCTGCTTAATTCAGATACTCTGTCCATCACCACCCCCTTTATGAATCGTTTTGCCCACCACAAGTGTGGTAGGGTATGCTCAGATGTGAGTCCCTTGCTCACTGCACCATCAGGATTCAAGCAAGCCGGGCCGAAGACGGCTGTAATGCCAGAAACCGGTCCCCGGAAGCTTGTTTCCTTTCCAGTAAAGAATTGGCTTGGTAGTTTGGTCTGCCCTGTTCCCATGATGCACTGGGCCAGGGTCAGACTAATTTGCATGTAGCCAGGTTCTGAGCTGGGATGGTGCAGTGAGCTAAAAAACAGTGATAGATCAAGCCCTGATCTTTTGACTGGGTAGGAGTGTTCTGCTTAATTCAGATACTCTGTCCATCACCACCCCCTTTATGAATCGTTTTGGCCACCACAAGTGTGGAAGGGTATGCTCAGATGTGAGTCCCTTGCTCACTGCCTCATCAGGATTCAAGCAAGCCGGGCCGAAGACGGCTGTAATGCCGGAAACCGGTCCCCGGAAGCTTGTTTCCTTTCCAGTAAAGAATTGGCTTGGTAGTTTGGTCTGCCCTGTTCCCATGATGCACTGGGCTAGGGTCAGACTAATTTGCATGTAGCCAGGTTCTGAGCTGGGATGGTGCAGTGAGCTAAAAAACGGTGATGGATCAAGCCCTGATCTTTTGACTGGGTAGGAGTGTTCTGCTTAATTCTGATACTCTGTCCATCACCACCCCCTTTATGAATCGTTTTGGCCACCACAAGTGTGGAAGGGTATGCTCAGATGTGAGTCCCTTGCTCACTGCACCATCAGGATTCAAGCAAGCCGGGCCGAAGACGGCTGTAATGCCAGAAACCGGTCCCCGGAAGCTTGTTTCCTTTCCAGTAAAGAATTGGCTTGGTAGTTTGGTCTGCCCTGTTCCCATGATGCACTGGGCCAGGGTCAGACTAATTTGCATGTAGCCAGGTTCTGAGCTGGGATGGTGCAGTGAGCTAAAAAACGGTGATGGATCAAGCCCTGATCTTTTGACTGGGTAGGAGTGTTCTGCTTAATTCAGATACTCTGTCCATCACCACCCCCTTTATGAATCGTTTTGGCCACCACAAGTGTGAAAGGGTATGCTCAGATGTGAGTCCCTTGCTCACTGCACCATCAGGATTCAAGCAAGCCGGGCCGAACACGGCTGTAATGCCAGAAACCGGTCCCCGGAAGCTTGTTTCCTTTCCAGTAAAGAATTGGCTTGGTAGTTTGGTCTGCCCTCTTCCCATGATGCACTGGGCCAGGGTCAGACTAATTTGCATGTAGCCAGGTTCTGAGCTGGGATGGTGCAGTGAGCTAAAAAACGGTGATGGATCAAGCCCTGATCTTTTGACTGGGTAGGAGTGTTCTGCTTAATTCAGATACTCTGTCCATCACCACCCCCTTTATGAATCGTTTTGGCCACCACAAGTGTGGAAGGGTATGCTCAGATGTGAGTCCCTTGCTCACTGCACCATCAGGATTCAAGCAAGCCGGGCCGAAGACGGCTGTAATGCCAGAAACCGGTCCCCGGAAGCTTGTTTTCTTTCCAGTAAAGAATTGGCTTGGTAGTTTGGTCTGCTCTGTTCCCATGATGCACTGGGCCAGGGTAATTTGCATGTAGCCAGGTTCTGAGCTGGGATGGTGCAGTGAGCTAAAAAACGGTGATGGATCAAGCCCTGATCTTTTGACTGGGTAGGAGTGTTCTGCTTAATTCAGATACTCTGTCCATCACCACCCCCTTTATGAATCGTTTTGGCCACCACAAGTGTGGAAGGGTATGCTCAGATGTGAGTCCCTTGCTCACTGCACCATCAGGATTCAAGCAAGCCGGGCCGAAGACGGCTGTAATGCCAGAAACCGGTCCCCGGAAGCTTGTTTCCTTTCCAGTAAAGAATTGGCTTGGTAGTTTGGTCTGCCCTGTTCCCATGATGCACTGGGCCAGGGTCAGACTAATTTGCATGTAGCCAGGTTCTGAGCTGGGATGGTGCAGTGAGCTAAAAAACGGTGATGGATCAAGCCCTGATCTTTTGACTGGGTAGGAGTGTTCTGCTTAATTCAGATACTCTGTCCATCACCACCCCCTTTATGAATCGTTTTGCCACCACAAGTGTGGAAGGGTATGCTCAGATGTGAGCCCCTTGCCCCCTGCACCATCAGGATTCAAGCAAGCCGGGCCGAAGACGGCTGTAATGCCAGAAACCGGTCCCCGGAAGCTTGTTTCCTTTCCAGTAAAGAATTGGCTTGGTAGTTTGGTCTGCCCTGTTCCCATGATGCACTGGGCCAGGGTCAGACTAATTTGCATGTAGCCAGGTTCTGAGCTGGGATGGTGCAGTGAGCTAAAAAACAGTGATAGATCAGGCCCTGATCTTTTGACTGGGTAGGAGTGTTCTGCTTAATTCAGATACTCTGTCCATCACCACCCCCTTTATGAGTCGTTTTGGCCACCACAAGTGTGGAAGGGTATGCTCAGATGTGAGTCCCTTGCTCACTGCACCATCAGGATTCAAGCAAGCCGGGCCGAAGACGGCTGTAATGCCAGAAACCGGTCCCCGGAAGCTTGTTTCCTTTCCAGTAAAGAATTGGCTTGGTAGTTTGGTCTGCCCTGTTCCCATGATGCACTGGGCCAGGGTCAGACTAATTTGCATGTAGCCAGGTTCTGAGCTGGGATGGTGCAGTGAGCTAAAAAACGGTGATGGATCAAGCCCTGATCTTTTGACTGGGTAGGAGTGTTCTGCTTAATTCAGATACTCTGTCCATCACCACCCCCTTTATGAATCGTTTTGGCCACCACAAGTGTGAAAGGGTATGCTCAGATGTGAGTCCCTTGCTCACTGCACCATCAGGATTCAAGCAAGCCGGGCCGAAGACGGCTGTAATGCCAGAAACCGGTCCCCGGAAGCTTGTTTCCTTTCCAGTAAAGAATTGGCTTGGTAGTTTGGTCTGCCCTGTTCCCATGATGCACTGGGCCAGGGTCAGACTAAATTGCATGTAGCCAGGTTCTGAGCTGGGATGGTGCAGTGAGCTAAAAAACGGTGATGGATCAAGCCCTGATCTTTTGACTGGGTAGGAGTGTTCTGCTTAATTCAGATACTCTGTCCCTCACCACCCCCTTTATGAATCGTTTTGGCCACCACAAGTGTGGAAGGGTATGCTCAGATGTGAGTCCCTTGCTCACTGCACCATAAGGATTCAAGCAAGCCGGGCCGAAGACGGCTGTAATGCCAGAAACCGGTCCCCGGAAGCTTGTTTCCTTTCCAGTAAAGAATTGGCTTGGTAGTTTGGTCTGCTCTGTTCCCATGATGCACTGGGCCAGGGTAATTTGCATGTAGCAAGGTTCTGAGCTGGGATGGTGCAGTGAGCTAAAAAACGGTGATGGATCAAGCCCTGATCTTTTGACTGGGTAGGAGTGTTCTGCTTAATTCAGATACTCTGTCCATCACCACCCCCTTTATGAATCGTTTTGGCCACCACAAGTGTGGAAGGGTATGCTCAGATGTGAGTCCCTTCCTCACTGCACCATCAGGATTCAAGCAAGCCGGGCCGAAGACGGCTGTAATGCCAGAAACCGGTCCCCGGAAGCTTGTTTCCTTTCCAGTAAAGAATTGGCTTGGTAGTTTGGTCTGCCCTGTTCCCATGATGCACTGGGCCAGGGTCAGACTAATTTGCATGTAGCCAGGTTCTGAGCTGGGATGGTGCAGTGAGCTAAAAAACCGGTGATGGATCAAGCCCTGATCTTTTGACTGGGTAGGAGTGTTCTGCTTAATTCAGATACTCTGTCCATCACCACCCCCTTTATGAATCGTTTTGCCACCACAAGTGTGGAAGGGTATGCTCAGATGTGAGTCCCTTGCCACCCTGCACCATCAGGATTCAAGCAAGCCGGGCCGAAGACGGCTGTAATGCCAGAAACCGGTCCCCGGAAGCTTGTTTCCTTTCCAGTAAAGAATTGGCTTGGTAGTTTGGTCTGCCCTGTTCCCATGATGCACTGGGCCAGGGTCAGACTAATTTGCATGTAGCCAGGTTCTGAGCTGGGATGGTGCAATGAGCTAAAAAACGGTGATGGATCAAGCCCTGATCTTTTGACTGGGTAGGAGTGTTCTGCTTAATTCAGATACTCTGTCCATCACCACCCCCTTTATGAATCGTTTTGCCCACCACAAGTGTGGTAGGGTATGCTCAGATGTGAGTCCCTTGCTCACTGCACCATCAGGATTCAAGCAAGCCGGGCCGAAGACGGCTGTAATGCCAGAAACCGGTCCCCGGAAGCTTGTTTCCTTTCCAGTAAAGAATTGGCTTGGTAGTTTGGTCTGCCCTGTTCCCATGATGCACTGGGCCAGGGTCAGACTAATTTGCATGTAGCCAGGTTCTGAGCTGGGATGGTGCAGTGAGCTAAAAAACAGTGATAGATCAAGCCCTGATCTTTTGACTGGGTAGGAGTGTTCTGCTTAATTCAGATACTCTGTCCATCACCACCCCCTTTATGAATCGTTTTGGCCACCACAAGTGTGGAAGGGTATGCTCAGATGTGAGTCCCTTGCTCACTGCCTCATCAGGATTCAAGCAAGCCGGGCCGAAGACGGCTGTAATGCCGGAAACCGGTCCCCGGAAGCTTGTTTCCTTTCCAGTAAAGAATTGGCTTGGTAGTTTGGTCTGCCCTGTTCCCATGATGCACTGGGCTAGGGTCAGACTAATTTGCATGTAGCCAGGTTCTGAGCTGGGATGGTGCAGTGAGCTAAAAAACGGTGATGGATCAAGCCCTGATCTTTTGACTGGGTAGGAGTGTTCTGCTTAATTCTGATACTCTGTCCATCACCACCCCCTTTATGAATCGTTTTGGCCACCACAAGTGTGGAAGGGTATGCTCAGATGTGAGTCCCTTGCTCACTGCACCATCAGGATTCAAGCAAGCCGGGCCGAAGACGGCTGTAATGCCAGAAACCGGTCCCCGGAAGCTTGTTTCCTTTCCAGTAAAGAATTGGCTTGGTAGTTTGGTCTGCCCTGTTCCCATGATGCACTGGGCCAGGGTCAGACTAATTTGCATGTAGCCAGGTTCTGAGCTGGGATGGTGCAGTGAGCTAAAAAACGGTGATGGATCAAGCCCTGATCTTTTGACTGGGTAGGAGTGTTCTGCTTAATTCAGATACTCTGTCCATCACCACTACCTTTATGAATCGTTTTGGCCACCACAAGTGTGGAAGGGTATGCTCAGATGTGAGTCCCTTGCTCACTGCACCATCAGGATTTAAGCAAGCCGGGCCGAAGACGGCTGTAATGCCAGAAACCGGTCCCCGGAAGTTTGTTTCCTTTCCAGTAAAGAATTGGCTTGGTAGTTTGGTCTGCCCTGTTCCCATGATGCACTGGGCCAGGGTAATTTGCATGTAGCCAGGTTCTGAGCTGGGATGGTGCAGTGAGCTAAAAAACGGTGATGGATCAAGCCCTGATCTTTTGACTGGGTAGGAGTGTTCTGCTTAATTCAGATACTCTGTCCATCACCACCCCCTTTATGAATCGTTTTGGCCACCACAAGTGTGGAAGGGTATGCTCAGATGTGAGTCCCTTGCTCACTGCACCATCAGGATTCAAGCAAGCCGGGCCGAAGACGGCTGTAATGCCAGAAACCGGTCCCCGGAAGCTTGTTTCCTTTCCAGTAAAGAATTGGCTTGGTAGTTTGGTCTGCCCTGTTCCCATGATGCACTGGGCCAGGGTCAGACTAATTTGCATGTAGCCAGGTTCTGAGCTGGGATGGTGCAGTGAGCTAAAAAACGGTGATGGATCAAGCCCCGATCTTTTGACTGGGTAGGAGTGTTCTGCTTAATTCAGATACTCTGTCCATCACCACCCCCTTTATGAATCGTTTTGGCCACCACAAGTGTGGAAGGGTATGCTCAGATGTGAGTCCCTTGCTCACTGCACCATCAGGATTCAAGCAAGCCGGGCCGAAGACGGCTGTAATGCCAGAAACCGGTCCCCGGAAGCTTGTTTCCTTTCCAGTAAAGAATTGGCTTGGTAGTTTGGTCTGCCCTGTTCCCATGATGCACTGGGCCAGGGTCAGACTAATTTGCATGTAGCCAGGTTCTGAGCTGGGATGGTGCAGTGAGCTAAAAAACGGTGATGGATCAAGCCCTGATCTTTTGACTGGGTAGGAGTGTTCTTCTTAATTCAGATACTCTGTCCATCACCACCCCCTTTATGAATCGTTTTGGCCACCACAAGTGTGAAAGGGTATGCTCAGATGTGAGTCCCTTGCTCACTGCACCATCAGGATTCAAGCAAGCCGGGCCGAACACGGCTGTAATGCCAGAAACCGGTCCCCGGAAGCTTGTTTCCTTTCCAGTAAAGAATTGGCTTGGTAGTTTGGTCTGCCCTGTTCCCATGATGCACTGGGCCAGGGTCAGACTAATTTGCATGTAGCCAGGTTCTGAGCTGGGATGGTGCAGTGAGCTAAAAAACGGTGATGGATCAAGCCCTGATCTTTTGACTGGGTAGGAGTGTTCTGCTTAATTCAGATACTCTGTCCATCACCACCCCCTTTATGAATCGTTTTGGCCACCACAAGTGTGGAAGGGTATGCTCAGATGTGAGTCCCTTGCTCACTGCACCATCAGGATTCAAGCAAGCCGGGCCGAAGACGGCTGTAATGCCAGAAACCGGTCCCCGGAAGCTTGTTTCCTTTCCAGTAAAGAATTGGCTTGGTAGTTTGGTCTGCTCTGTTCCCATGATGCACTGGGCCAGGGTAATTTGCATGTAGCCAGGTTCTGAGCTGGGATGGTGCAGTGAGCTAAAAAACGGTGATGGATCAAGCCCTGATCTTTTGACTGGGTAGGAGTGTTCTGCTTAATTCAGATACTCTGTCCATCACCACCCCCTTTATGAATCGTTTTGGCCACCACAAGTGTGGAAGGGTATGCTCAGATGTGAGTCCCTTGCTCACTGCACCATCAGGATTCAAGCAAGCCGGGCCGAAGACGGCTGTAATGCCAGAAACCGGTCCCCGGAAGCTTGTTTCCTTTCCAGTAAAGAATTGGCTTGGTAGTTTGGTCTGCCCTGTTCCCATGATGCACTGGGCCAGGGTCAGACTAATTTGCATGTAGCCAGGTTCTGAGCTGGGATGGTGCAGTGAGCTAAAAAACGGTGATGGATCAAGCCCCGATCTTTTGACTGGGTAGGAGTGTTTCTGCTTAATTCAGATACTCTGTCCATCACCACCCCCTTTATGAATCGTTTTGGCCACCACAAGTGTGGAAGGGTATGCTCAGATGTGAGTCCCTTGCTCACTGCACCATCAGGATTCAAGCAAGCCGGGCCGAAGACGGCTGTAATGCCAGAAACCGGTCCCCGGAAGCTTGTTTCCTTTCCAGTAAAGAATTGGCTTGGTAGTTTGGTCTGCCCTGTTCCCATGATGCACTGGGCCTGGGTCAGACTAATTTGCATGTAGCCAGGTTCTGAGCTGGGATGGTGCAGTGAGCTAAAAAACGGTGATGGATCAAGCCCTGATCTTTTGACTGGGTAGGAGTGTTCTGCTTAATTCAGATACTCTGTCCATCACCACCCCCTTTATGAATCGTTTTGGCCACCACAAGTGTGAAAGGGTATGCTCAGATGTGAGTCCCTTGCTCACTGCACCATCAGGATTCAAGCAAGCCGGGCCGAACACGGCTGTAATGCCAGAAACCGGTCCCCGGAAGCTTGTTTCCTTTCCAGTAAAGAATTGGCTTGGTAGTTTGGTCTGCCCTCTTCCCATGATGCACTGGGCCAGGGTCAGACTAATTTGCATGTAGCCAGGTTCTGAGCTGGGATGGTGCAGTGAGCTAAAAAACGGTGATGGATCAAGCCCTGATCTTTTGACTGGGTAGGAGTGTTCTGCTTAATTCAGATACTCTGTCCATCACCACCCCCTTTATGAATCGTTTTGGCCACCACAAGTGTGGAAGGGTATGCTCAGATGTGAGTCCCTTGCTCACTGCACCATCAGGATTCAAGCAAGCCGGGCCGAAGACGGCTGTAATGCCAGAAACCGGTCCCCGGAAGCTTGTTTTCTTTCCAGTAAAGAATTGGCTTGGTAGTTTGGTCTGCTCTGTTCCCATAATGCACTGGGCCAGGGTAATTTGCATGTAGCCAGGTTCTGAGCTGGGATGGTGCAGTGAGCTAAAAAACGGTGATGGATCAAGCCCTGATCTTTTGACTGGGTAGGAGTGTTCTGCTTAATTCAGATACTCTGTCCATCACCACCCCCTTTATGAATCGTTTTGGCCACCACAAGTGTGGAAGGGTATGCTCAGATGTGAGTCCCTTGCTCACTGCACCATCAGGATTCAAGCAAGCCGGGCCGAAGACGGCTGTAATGCCAGAAACCGGTCCCCGGAAGCTTGTTTCCTTTCCAGTAAAGAATTGGCTTGGTAGTTTGGTCTGCCCTGTTCCCATGATGCACTGGGCCAGGGTCAGACTAATTTGCATGTAGCCAGGTTCTGAGCTGGGATGGTGCAGTGAGCTAAAAAACGGTGATGGATCAAGCCCTGATCTTTTGACTGGGTAGGAGTGTTCTGCTTAATTCAGATACTCTGTCCATCACCACCCCCTTTATGAATCGTTTTGCCACCACAAGTGTGGAAGGGTATGCTCAGATGTGAGTCCCTTGCCCCCTGCACCATCAGGATTCAAGCAAGCCGGGCCGAAGACGGCTGTAATGCCAGAAACCGGTCCCCGGAAGCTTGTTTCCTTTCCAGTAAAGAATTGGCTTGGTAGTTTGGTCTGCCCTGTTCCCATGATGCACTGGGCCAGGGTCAGACTAATTTGCATGTAGCCAGGTTCTGAGCTGGGATGGTGCAATGAGCTAAAAAACGGTGATGGATCAAGCCCTGATCTTTTGACTGGGTAGGAGTGTTCTGCTTAATTCAGATACTCTGTCAATCACCACCCCCTTTATGAATCGTTTTGCCCACCACAAGTGTGGTAGGGTATGCTCAGATGTGAGTCCCTTGCTCACTGCACCATCAGGATTCAAGCAAGCCGGGCCGAAGACGGCTGTAATGCCAGAAACCGGTCCCCGGAAGCTTGTTTCCTTTCCAGTAAAGAATTGGCTTGGTAGTTTGGTCTGCCCTGTTCCCATGATGCACTGGGCCAGGGTCAGACTAATTTGCATGTAGCCAGGTTCTGAGCTGGGATGGTGCAGTGAGCTAAAAAACGGTGATAGATCAAGCCCTGATCTTTTGACTGGGTAGGAGTGTTCTGCTTAATTCAGATACTCTGTCCATCACCACCCCCTTTATGAATCGTTTTGGCCACCACAAGTGTGGAAGAGTATGCTCAGATGTGAGTCCCTTGCTCACTGCCTCATCAGGATTCAAGCAAGCCGCGCCGAAGACGGCTGTAATGCCGGAAACCGGTCCACGGAAGCTTGTTTCCTTTCCAGTA
The DNA here is from genome assembly GCF_964261635.1 of Lissotriton helveticus. Classification (NCBI taxonomy): domain Eukaryota; kingdom Metazoa; phylum Chordata; class Amphibia; order Caudata; family Salamandridae; genus Lissotriton; species Lissotriton helveticus. The sequence goes on along the minus strand of NC_136068.1, from coordinate 1,619,677,388 downwards.
AAGAATTGGCTTGGTAGTTTGGTCTGCCCTGTTCCCATGATGCACTGGGCCAGGGTCAGACTAATTTGCATGTAGCCAGGTTCTGAGCTGGGATGGTGCAGTGAGCTAAAAAACGGTGATGGATCAAGCCCTGATCTTTTGACTGGGTAGGAGTGTTCTGCTTAATTCTGATACTCTGTCCATCACCACCCCCTTTATGAATCGTTTTGGCCACCACAAGTGTGAAAGGGTATGCTCAGATGTGAGTCCCTTGCTCACTGCACCATCAGGATTCAAGCAAGCCGGGCCGAACACGGCTGTAATGCCAGAAACCGGTCCCCGGAAGCTTGTTTCCTTTCCAGTAAAGAATTGGCTTGGTAGTTTGGTCTGCCCTGTTCCCATGATGCACTGGGCCAGGGTCAGACTAATTTGCATGTAGCCAGGTTCTGAGCTGGGATGGTGCAGTGAGCTAAAAAACGGTGATGGATCAAGCCCTGATCTTTTGACTGGGTAGGAGTGTTCTGCTTAATTCAGATACTCTGTCCATCACCACCCCCTTTATGAATCGTTTTGGCCACCACAAGTGTGAAAGGGTATGCTCAGATGTGAGTCCCTTGCTCACTGCACCATCAGGATTCAAGCAAGCCGGGCCGAACACGGCTGTAATGCCAGAAACCGGTCCCCGGAAGCTTGTTTCCTTTCCAGTAAAGAATTGGCTTGGTAGTTTGGTCTGCCCTGTTCCCATGATGCACTGGGCCAGGGTCAGACTAATTTGCATGTAGCCAGGTTCTGAGCTGGGATGGTGCAGTGAGCTAAAAAACGGTGATGGATCAAGCCCTGATCTTTTGACTGGGTAGGAGTGTTCTGCTTAATTCAGATACTCTGTCCATCACCACCCCCTTTATGAATCGTTTTGGCCACCACAAGTGTGGAAGGGTATGCTCAGATGTGAGTCCCTTGCTCACTGCACCATCAGGATTCAAGCAAGCCGGGCCGAAGACGGCTGTAATGCCAGAAACCGGTCCCCGGAAGCTTGTTTCCTTTCCAGTAAAGAATTGGCTTGGTAGTTTGGTCTGCTCTGTTCCCATGATGCACTGGGCCAGGGTAATTTGCATGTAGCCAGGTTCTGAGCTGGGATGGTGCAGTGAGCTAAAAAACGGTGATGGATCAAGCCCTGATCTTTTGACTGGGTAGGAGTGTTCTGCTTAATTCAGATACTCTGTCCATCACCACCCCCTTTATGAATCGTTTTGGCCACCACAAGTGTGGAAGGGTATGCTCAGATGTGAGTCCCTTGCTCACTGCACCATCAGGATTCAAGCAAGCCGGGCCGAAGACGGCTGTAATGCCAGAAACCGGTCCCCGGAAGCTTGTTTCCTTTCCAGTAAAGAATTGGCTTGGTAGTTTGGTCTGCCCTGTTCCCATGATGCACTGGGCCAGGGTCAGACTAATTTGCATGTAGCCAGGTTCTGAGCTGGGATGGTGCAGTGAGCTAAAAAACGGTGATGGATCAAGCCCTGATCTTTTGACTTTGTAGGAGTGTTCTGCTTAATTCAGATACTCTGTCCATCACCACCCCCTTTATGAATCGTTTTGCCACCACAAGTGTGGAAGGGTATGCTCAGATGTGAGTCCCTTGCCCCCTGCACCATCAGGATTCAAGCAAGCCGGGCCGAAGACGGCTGTAATGCCAGAAACCGGTCCCCGGAAGCTTGTTTCCTTTCCAGTAAAGAATTGGCTTGGTAGTTTGGTCTGCCCTGTTCCCATGATGCACTGGGCCAGGGTCAGACTAATTTGCATGTAGCCAGGTTCTGAGCTGGGATGGTGCAATGAGCTAAAAAACGGTGATGGATCAAGCCCTGATCTTTTGACTGGGTAGGAGTGTTCTGCTTAATTCAGATACTCTGTCCATCACCACCCCCTTTATGAATCTTTTGGCCACCACAAGTGTGGAAGGGTATGCTCAGATGTGAGTCCCTTGCTCACTGCACCATCAGGATTCAAGCAAGCAGGGCCGAAGACGGCTGTAATGCCAGAAACCGGTCCCCGGAAGCTTGTTTCCTTTCCAGTAAAGAATTGGCTTGGTAGTTTGGTCTGCTCTGTTCCCATGATGCACTGGGCCAGGGTAATTTGCATGTAGCCAGGTTCTGAGCTGGGATGGTGCAGTGAGCTAAAAAACGGTGATGGATCAAGCCCTGATCTTTTGACTGGGTAGGAGTGTTCTGCTTAATTCAGATACTCTGTCCATCACCACCCCCTTTATGAATCGTTTTGGCCACCACAAGTGTGGAAGGGTATGCTCAGATGTGAGTCCCTTGCTCACTGCACCATCAGGATTCAAGCAAGCCGGGCCGAAGACGGCTGTAATGCCAGAAACCGGTCCCCGGAAGCTTGTTTCCTTTCCAGTAAAGAATTGGCTTGGTAGTTTGGTCTGCCCTGTTCCCATGATGCACTGGGCCAGGGTCAGACTAATTTGCATGTAGCCAGGTTCTGAGCTGGGATGGTGCAGTGAGCTAAAAAACGGTGATAGATCAAGCCCTGATCTTTTGACTGGGTAGGAGTGTTCTGCTTAATTCAGATACTCTGTCCATCACCACCCCCTTTATGAATCGTTTTGGCCACCACAAGTGTGGAAGGGTGTGCTCAGATGTGAGTCCCTTGCTCACTGCCTCATCAGGATTCAAGCAAGCCGGGCCGAAGACGGCTGTAATGCCGGAAACCGGTCCCCGGAAGCTTGTTTCCTTTCCAGTAAAGAATTGGCTTGGTAGTTTGGTCTGCCCTGTTCCCATGATGCACTGGGCCAGGGTCAGACTAATTTGCATGTAGCCAGGTTCTGAGCTGGGATGGTGCAGTGAGCTAAAAAACGGTGATGGATCAAGCCCTGATCTTTTGACTGGGTAGGAGTGTTCTGCTTAATTCAGATACTCTGTCCATCACCACCCCCTTTATGAATCGTTTTGGCCACCACAAGTGTGGAAGGGTATGCTCAGATGTGAGTCCCTTGCTCACTGCACCATCAGGATTTAAGCAAGCCGGGCCGAAGACGGCTGTAATGCCAGAAACCGGTCCCCGGAAGTTTGTTTCCTTTCCAGTAAAGAATTGGCTTGGTAGTTTGGTCTGCCCTGTTCCCATGATGCACTGGGCCAGGGTAATTTGCATGTAGCCAGGTTCTGAGCTGGGATGGTGCAGTGAGCTAAAAAACGGTGATGGATCAAGCCCTGATCTTTTGACTGGGTAGGAGTGTTCTGCTTAATTCAGATACTCTGTCCATCACCACCCCCTTTATGAATCGTTTTGCCACCACAAGTGTGGAAGGGTATGCTCAGATGTGAGTCCCTTGCTCACTGCACCATCAAGATTCAAGCAAGCTGGGCCGAAGACGGCTGTAATGCCAGAAACCGGTCCCCGGAAGCTTGTTTCCTTTCCAGTAAAGAATTGGCTTGGTAGTTTGGTCTGCCCTGTTCCCATGATGCACTGGGCCAGGGTCAGACTAATTTGCATGTAGCCAGGTTCTGAGCTGGGATGGTGCAATGAGCTAAAAAACGGTGATGGATCAAGCCCTGATCTTTTGACTGGGTAGGAGTGTTCTGCTTAATTCAGATACTCTGTCCATCACCACCCCCTTTATGAATCGTTTTGGCCACCACAAGTGTGGTAGGGTATGCTCAGATGTGAGTCCCTTGCTCACTGCACCATCAGGATTCAAGCAAGCCGGGCCGAAGACGGCTGTAATGCCAGAAACCGGTCCCCGGAAGCTTGTTTCCTTTCCAGTAAAGAATTGGCTTGGTAGTTTGGTCTGCCCTGTTCCCATGATGCACTGGGCCAGGGTCAGACTAATTTGCATGTAGCCAGGTTCTGAGCTGGGATGGTGCAGTGAGCTAAAAAACGGTGATGGATCAAGCCCTGATCTTTTGACTGGGTAGGAGTGTTCTGCTTAATTCAGATACTCTGTCCATCACCACCCCCTTTATGAATCGTTTTGGCCACCACAAGTGTGAAAGGGTATGCTCAGATGTGAGTCCCTTGCTCACTGCACCATCAGGATTCAAGCAAGCCGGGCCGAAGACGGCTGTAATGCCAGAAACCGGTCCCCGGAAGCTTGTTTCCTTTCCAGTAAAGAATTGGCTTGGTAGTTTGGTCTGCCCTGTTCCCATGATGCACTGGGCCAGGGTCAGACTAATTTGCATGTAGCCAGGTTCTGAGCTGGGATGGTGCAGTGAGCTAAAAAACGGTGATGGATCAAGCCCTGATCTTTTGACTGGGTAGGAGTGTTCTGCTTAATTCAGATACTCTGTCCATCACCACCCCCTTTATGAATCTTTTGGCCACCACAAGTGTGGAAGGGTATGCTCAGATGTGAGTCCCTTGCTCACTGCACCATCAGGATTCAAGCAAGCCGGGCCGAAGACGGCTGTAATGCCAGAAACCGGTCCCCGGAAGCTTGTTTCCTTTCCAGTAAAGAATTGGCTTGGTAGTTTGGTCTGCTCTGTTCCCATGATGCACTGGGCCAGGGTAATTTGCATGTAGCCAGGTTCTGAGCTGGGATGGTGCAGTGAGCTAAAAAACGGTGATGGATCAAGCCCTGATCTTTTGACTGGGTAGGAGTGTTCTGCTTAATTCAGATACTCTGTCCATCACCACCCCCTTTATGAATCGTTTTGGCCACCACAAGTGTGGAAGGGTATGCTCAGATGTGAGTCCCTTGCTCACTGCACCATCAGGATTCAAGCAAGCCGGGCCGAAGACGGCTGTAATGCCAGAAACCGGTCCCCGGAAGCTTGTTTCCTTTCCAGTAAAGAATTGGCTTGGTAGTTTGGTCTGCCCTGTTCCCATGATGCACTGGGCCAGGGTCAGACTAATTTGCATGTAGCCAGGTTCTGAGCTGGGATGGTGCAGTGAGCTAAAAAACGGTGATGGATCAAGCCCTGATCTTTTGACTGGGTAGGAGTGTTCTGCTTAATTCAGATACTCTGTCCATCACCACCCCCTTTATGAATCGTTTTGCCACCACAAGTGTGGAAGGGTATGCTCAGATGTGAGTCCCTTGCTCACTGCACCATCAGGATTCAAGCAAGCCGGGCCGAAGACGGCTGTAATGCCAGAAACTGGTCCCCGGAAGCTTGTTTCATTTCCAGTAAAGTATTGGCTTGGTAGTTTGGTCTGCCCTGTTCCCATGATGCACTGGGCCAGGGTCAGACTAATTTGCATGTAGCCAGGGTCTGAGCTGGGATGGTACAATGAGCTAAAAAACGGTGATGGATCAAGCCCTGATCTTTTGACTGGGTAGGAGTGTTCTGCTTAATTCAGATACTCTGTCCATCACCACCCCCTTTATGAATCGTTTTGCCCACCACAAGTGTGGTAGGGTATGCTCAGATGTGAGTCCCTTGCTCACTGCACCATCAGGATTCAAGCAAGCCGGTCCGAAGACTGCTGTAATGCCAGAAACCGGTCCCCGGAAGCTTGTTTCCTTTCCAGTAAAGAATTGGCTTGGTAGTTTGGTCTGCCCTGTTCCCATGATGCACTGGGCCAGGGTCAGACTAATTTGCATGTAGCCAGGTTCTGAGCTGGGATGGTGCAGTGAGCTAAAAAACGGTGATAGATCAAGCCCTGATCTTTTGACTGGGTAGGAGTGTTCTGCTTAATTCAGATACTCTGTCCATCACCACCCCCTTTATGAATCGTTTTGGCCACCACAAGTGTGGAAGGGTATGCTCAGATGTGAGTCCCTTGCTAACTGCCTCATCAGGATTCAAGCAAGCCGGGCCGAAGACGGCTGTAATGCCAGAAACCGGTCCCCGGAAGCTTGTTTCCTTTCCAGTAAAGAATTGGCTTGATAGTTTGGTCTGCCCTGTTCCCATGATGCACTGGGCCAGGGTCAGACTAATTTGCATGTAGCCAGGTTCTGAGCTGGGATGGTGCAGTGAGCTAAAAGACGGTGATGGATCAAGCCCTGATCTTTTGACTGGGTAGGAGTGTTCTGCTTAATTCAGATACTCTGTCCATCACCACCCCCTTTATGAATCGTTTTGGCCACCACAAGTTTGGAAGGGTATGCTCAGATGTGAGTCCCTTGCTCACTGCACCATCAGGATTCAAGCAAGCGGGGCTGAAGAGGGCTGTAATGCCAGAAACCGGTCCCCGGAAGCTTGTTTCCTTTCCAGTAAAGAATTGGCTTGGTAGTTTGGTCTGCCCTGTTCCCATGATGCACTGGGCCAGGGTCAGACTAATTTGCATGTAGCCAGGTTCTGAGCTGGGATGGTGCAGTGAGCTAAAAAACGGTGATGGATCAAGCCCTGATCTTTTGACTGGGTAGGAGTGTTCTGCTTAATTCAGATACTCTGTCCATCACCACCCCCTTTATGAATCGTTTTGGCCACCACAAGTGTGGAAGGGTATGCTCAGATGTGAGTCCCTTGCTCACTGCACCATCAGGATTTAAGCAAGCCGGGCCGAAGATGGCTGTAATGCCAGAAACCGGTCCCCGGAAGTTTGTTTCCTTTCCAGTAAAGAATTGGCTTGGTAGTTTGGTCTGCCCTGTTCCCATGATGCACTGGGCCAGGGTAATTTGCATGTAGCCAGGTTCTGAGCTGGGATGGTGCAGTGAGCTAAAAAACGGTGATGGATCAAGCCCTGATCTTTTGACTGGGTAGGAGTGTTCTGCTTAATTCAGATACTCTGTCCATCACCACCCCCTTTATGAATCGTTTTGGCCACCACAAGTGTGGAAGGGTATGCTCAGATGTGAGTCCCTTGCTCACTGCACCATCAGGATTCAAGCAAGCCGGGCCGAAGACGGCTGTAATGCCGGAAACCGGTCCCCGGAAGCTTGTTTCCTTTCCAGTAATGAATTGGCTTGGTAGTTTGGTCTGCCCTGTTCCCATGATGCACTGGGCCAGGGTCAGACTAATTTGCATGTAGCCAGGTTCTGAGCTGGGATGGTGCAGTGAGCTAAAAAACGGTGATGGATCAAGCCCTGATCTTTTGACTGGGTAGGAGTGTTCTGCTTAATTCAGATACTCTGTCCATCACCACCCCCTTTATGAATCGTTTTGCCACCACAAGTGTGGAAGGGTATGCTCAGATGTGAGTCCCTTGCTCACTGCACCATCAAGATTCAAGCAAGCCGGGCCGAAGACGGCTGTAATGCCAGAAACCGGTCCCCGGAAGCTTGTTTCCTTTCCAGTAAAGAATTGGCTTGGTAGTTTGGTCTGCCCTGTTCCCATGATGCACTGGGCCAGGGTCAGACTAATTTGCATGTAGCCAGGTTCTGAGCTGGGATGGTGCAATGAGCTAAAAAACGGTGATGGATCAAGCCCTGATCTTTTGACTGGGTAGGAGTGTTCTGCTTAATTCAGATACTCTGTCCATCACCACCCCCTTTATGAATCGTTTTGGCCACCACAAGTGTGGAAGGGTATGCTCAGATGTGAGTCCCTTGCTCACTGCACCATCAGGATTCAAGCAAACCGGGCCGAAGACGGCTGTAATGCCAGAAACCGGTCCCCGGAAGCTTGTTTCCTTTCCAGTAAAGAATTGGCTTGGTAGTTTGGTCTGCCCTGTTCCCATGATGCACTGGGCCAGGGTCAGACTAATTTGAATGTAGCCAGGTTCTGAGCTGGGATGGTGCAGTGAGCTAAAAAACGGTGATGGATCAAGCCCTGATCTTTTGACTGGGTAGGAGTGTTCTGCTTAATTCAGATACTCTGTCCATCACCAACCCCTTTATGAGCCATTACGGCGCAACCTCGCCCTGGGGAGGTATATAGCAGTTCAACTGTGGCTACGAACATCGCAGGCATTCCCATCCGACGCATGACTGACAAAAAAAAGGGCCATTCTAAGGAGTCGAACGCCTTTTCAGCGTCTAAAAGCACTGCGGCCGCCGGGGTGTCAGGGTCTATTCTGTGTAGCACCGAAAACAGCGTTCTGAGGTTGAAGGAGGTGGAGCGGTGGGGGACAAATCCGGACTGAGCTGGCGAAACAATGTACTCCATCAGCAACGATAATCGGATTGCGAGGACCTTGGCCAAAACTTTGTAATCAAGATTGAGTAGCGAAAGGGGCCTATAGGAGCCACAAAGGGAGGGGTCACGACCGGGCTTGGGAGCAGGACAATGACCGCCTCTCGGAGCGTGGGCGGCAAAACCCCCTTCTCAAGTGCCTCCGCATATACCTCCATCAGGCGCGGGACTAGTTCTTTTTTGTATTCCTTATAGAAATCGGCCGAGAAGCCGTCAAGACCCCGTGCGGAAGAGCCCTTTAATGCATCTATGGCCTCGCTGACGTATTCGGGAGTGATAGGCACGGCCAAGAAGTCCTGCATATACTTCTCCAGATACACCATTGCTATTTCATTGATGTAGGGGCCAGGGTCGCGACGGTCCTCCGTCAGAGTGGAAGTGTATAACTTTTTGTAATAGGATAGAAGGAGTAGTTTCTGTCCTGTAACTCCAGTTCTGTAGTAGGGTATCTCTGTTATAGTCATAATCTAGTGAATAGTCCCGCCCATGTGCGTGGACCCCGGCAATCAAAAATAATCTCTTAAGTTATCAGAAAATTGCAGAACTGCAAAGACACTTAAGAGAAAATTTAAAGACAAATAATGCAGCCTATATCCATAGGCTACACTGTCCAGTACTTCAACTAGAAATTCCACCAAAAATCCACAAACAGCAAAGCCTGTCCAGATTCCCTTGTTTTTACTGCAAAACCCCTCAGAAATGATAGAGAGGAAGACCTGGACAGACAAGCCCCATAGGCTGCCATTATGTGGCTTAAATAGGATACTGTGCCTTTAAGAGAACCTTCCAGAACCTTCTCTCAGTATCCCAGAATGCATAGCAGGTCCAACTTACTTTCAGTTCTTTTTGAAGGCGTAAAAACGCCAGACCTGTCGCATTCCTTAAGGAACATTTCTCTCCACCGGGGAGGCGGGAGGGCGCTTATGACTATAACAGAGATACCCCTACTACAGAACTGGAGTTACAGGACAGAAACTACTCCTTCTGTAGTAGGGGATCTCTGTGTATAGTCATAATCTAGTGAATAGAATGGCAAGCCCATCCCCACACCAAAGCGGCGGTGGAGAAAAGAGAATTAACGCCACTATTGTGCGAACAGATTTCGCAGCGAAGCCTGCCCAACCTGAGCGTCTGCCCTGGCATCAGTGTCCAGGCAGTAATGCTTAGCAAAGGTATGAACCGACTTCCAAGTGGCCGCCTTGCAGATTTCTGCAATCGGAACATTACGGGGCAAAGCTGCCACGAAGCTGTCGTGGCAGCTTTGCCCCTGGTGGAATGAGCCTTAGGCTTACCTCCTAAGGTCTTATTAGCTTTTTGGTAACATAGCTGTATGCAGGACACAATCCACCAAGAGATAGACTGCTTAGAGGTCGCAAGACCCGTCCTGACAGATCCATAATTGATAAACAATTGGTCAGACCTACGAATATCTTTGGTCTTATCCAGATAAAACTTCAATACCCTCCTAACATCCAGGGAATGTAACGACCTTTCCGCTGGAGATGAAGGATTCTGAAAAAACGTAGGCAAAGTTATGGTCTGGTTGACATGAAAATCAGAAATAACCTTGGGAAGAAATTTAGGGTGAGTACGCATAACAACCTTAGCAGCATGAAATACAGTATAAGGTTCTTGGCAACACAACGCCTGAATTTCACTCACCCTGCGGGCCGATGTAATGGCCACGAGGAACGCCGCCTTCCAGGACAGGTGCTGCAACGAAGCCTTATGAATAGGTCCAAAAGGCTCCTTCATCAACCTGGACAGCACCACATTCAATTCCCATGAAGGCGAAGGAAGCCTGACAGGAGGGAACACTTTCTTCAAGCCTTCCAAAAAATCTTTGATCACAGGGATCTGGAAGAAGGAAGTCTGCGAAGGGCATTTCCTGTAGGCAGTCAAAGCAGCAAGATGAACCTTAATAGAATGGACATTAAGGCCAGACTGCGCCAACTGTAGAAGATAAGGAAGGATGACATCTTCCTTACAAGTCGTCGGATCATAGTTCTTAGACTTGCACCAGATACAAAATCTCTTCCACTTGTAAGCATAGGAAGCCCTAGTGGAAGGTCTCTTAGACTCCTTCAGTATGTCCATGCAATCTGCAGGGAGATTCAGATGACCATATTGCACTAACTCAGGAGCCATGCTGCCAAACTCAAAGACGAGAGGTTGGGGTGCAACATCAGCCCACCGAACTTCGTGAGAAGGTCCGGCCTGCACGGCAGCCGAATGTGAGGAAGGAGAGACCGGTGAAGCAGGTCCGTGAACCACCACTGTCTGGGCCATTCCGGGGCAATCAGTATCATCCGCGCCCTGGACTGGGACAGCTTGATGAGAACCGTCGGAATCAGGGGAATGGGTGGAAAAGCGTACAGAAAGCTGTTCGACCAGTTGATCCATAACGCATTCCCCAGCGTCCCCGGCTGGTAGTACCTGGAGGCGAAGTCTCTGCATTTGCTGTTTTCTGCGGTGGCAAACAGATCTACGTCTGGAGTCCCCCACCTTGCGCAGACTTCTCCTAGTACTTCGTCGTTTATGACCCATTCGTGGTTTTCCTGAATCAGTCTGCTCAGCGCGTCTGCCTGAACATTCTGCACACCTGGCAGATGGGTAGCCGTTATCGTCAGTCCTCGAGCCAGAAGCCAGCGCCAGATCGCCTGCGCCTCCTGCGACAGGGTGCGTGACCTCGATCCTCCCTGCTTGTTGAGGTAATACATTGTGGTTGTATTGTCCGTCTGCACAAGGAGAGAGTCGGTCTGGAAGGACGGGTGAAAGGCCTTCAGTGCCAAGTGAACAGCTCTGAGTTCCAGGAAATTGATGTGGTACGTGGACTCCGCCGGAGACCACGTCCCTTGAATCTGTAGGTCTCCAGAATGCGCTCCCCAGCCCTGGAGAGAAGCATCCGTCACGAAACCTGAGCGGGAATGTCCTTGTGGAAGGGAACCCCTCTGAGGAGATTCTCCGCTGAACACCACCACTTCAGAGACTGAAGAGCATGCAGAGATAGGCGTATCTTGTCGTCCCAAGATCCTCTCCTCTGATCCCACTGATCCTTCAAGCACTCTTGCAACGGTCTCATGTGCAGCCGTGCATGTGGCGTCAGGAAGATACAGGAGGCCATCGATCCCAGCAGAGAAGACACCGTCCTCACTGTCGTGGATGGAGCGGACATGAGAGCCCGAGCCTTCTGAAGTAGTGATAATCGTCGCTCCTCCGAAGGAGACACGCTTGCTGACAGCGTATCGATGGAGGCTCCCAAGTACTGAATGCACTGGACTGGAGTCGGAACCGACTTGGACATGTTGATGTGCAACCCCAGCTTGTTCAAGAGAACGCACGTCTTCTGGAAGTGTGCTTGCGCTTCCGCGAAGGAGGAGGCCTTGATCAACCAGTCGTCCAGGTAAGGGTAGACAAACACCTTGTTCTTCCTTAGGTGTGCTGCTACCACCGCCATGCACTTTGAGAATGTTCTCGGCGCAGACTTCAGTCCGAATGGCAGTACTGTGTATTGATAGTGATTGGCGCCGACTTGGAACCGCAGGAACTTCCTGTGTTTGTGTGCAATGGGCACATGGAAGTAAGCATCCTGGAGGTCGATGGCACACAGCCAGTCTCCCCGTTGCAGCTGAGGATAAATCTGATGCAACGACAGCATGCGAAACTTTTCTCTGCGAATCCATTTGTTTGCTTGTCGCAAATCCAGAATGGGCCTGAACTCGTTCTTGTCCTTTTTGCGAACCAGAAAGAAGCGGGAGTACAGACCTCTTCCCCTTTGAGACAGAGGTACTTCCGCCTGGAGCTCGCGCAGCTGATACTGCGAGCTGACCGGAGGGATCGATGGAGGAGGGCTGGTGAACCGAAGACTGTATCCATTGCAAACAATATTCAGCACCCACTTGTCCTGAGTAATTTTTCTCCACTCTGCCAGAAAAGATTGAATGCTTCCCCCCACCGGAGCGGGTAACAGTTGACGGGGAAGTAAGTGCTCAGGGCCGAGACCCGGCCTGGCCCTTAGTCGCTGGTGCCGACTGATGGCCGCCTCTGCCCCTCTGGCGTTTCTGGAATGGTCTTCTGAACTGCTGCTGTTGTTGTTGCTGCTGTTGTCCAGAAGACTGGCCACGCCCTCTACCTTGACCACCGAACCGGCGTTGGAATGGACGGTACGTCTTCTTGGTCTCCTTGGGCTTCTCCAAACCCACCGCTGTGAGCGTCTCAGCCTCCGCCTTCATGCGGGCCATTTCGTCGTCAGCGTGCTTCCCGAACAGGGTTTCGCCAGAGAATGGCAGATTGGCAACCCTCTGCTGAGCGTCCGGTTTCAGAGACGTAAGGCGGAGCCAGGCATGTCGTCGCTGGTTAATTCCGTGACAGAAACCATGCGCCGCAAGAAGAGAGGAGTCGGCTGCAGCGCTGATGACCTGATTCGCCACCAACATCCCCTCGTTAAGCACCTCCTGGAAGTCTTCCCGCTTGTCCAGCGGAAGAAGTTCCACAAATTGTTGAAGAGATTCCCAGAGGGCTCTGTCATACCGACCCAGCAAGGCCGTGGCACTAGCCGCCTTCATTGAGGTCGCCGAAGTCCCACAAACACGTCTCCCAGAGGAATCCAACCACCTAGATTCCTTGTCTGGCAGAACAGTGGAGGAAGGCGTGGTGGCATGTTGTTTGCGCGCCGCCGTCACAATCACCGAGTCTGGAGGGGGCTCCAGCCGCAGAAAGGCTGGGTCCGAGTCGGGAGCCCGGTACTTCTTCTGCAGTCTGGAAGGCGCCGCCTTAGTCACAGCAGGAGTAAGGAAAAGATCCAGGGCCGGTTCTTCCAGGCCCGGCACCAGTGGCAGTAACGGCCGAGACAAGTGCTTCTGATGGAGCGTCTCAAAAATGACCGAGGTCTTCGGAGTGGGCACTGTCAAAGTAATGCCCAGTTTCGCTGCACCCCGTAACAGCACGTCCTGGAAGGACACCAGATCGTCGACCGGTGAGACCCGCGTGTCCGGCGAATCTGACAAGGTCGGGGAGTAGTCCCTGGTCCCAGACGACCTGGTCCGTGAACGAGACCTGTGTCTCCGGTGGCGCCGTCTAGATCGCGTTGAAGATCTATGACGCGAACGTTCCCTTCGCCCGGAGCGGGAGCGTGACCTCCCAGCACGTGGGCGCTCCACCGGTTTTCGTGGAGGCGTCATCCGTGGTTTGTCCCGGGGCTTCGGGGTAGGCGTACCCTTAGGAGGTGTCGGAAGCAGAGGCAGGGACACTGACCTCGGAGGCCTATGAGGAGGAACTGGCGGCAGAGGCCGCCCCTCAGTAGACGGCGGAGGCAGGGAGGGGAGAGGCGGCTTAGCCGGAGGAGCCTCCTTCGGCAGAGGAGGAGGAGGGGTCACAGGGCTTGGTGGCGTATATACCACCGAGTACCTCGTGCCCGATGACTTCTTCGAGGAGGGGGCCTGTGAGCCAGACCCTCCCGAGCGTGAGCGATGCCTCCGACGTCCGCCACCAGATCCGGCGTGACTTCTGGCGCCAGAATCCTTCTTGCGCCTCTTAGAGGAGGTTGAGACCCCAGGAGACGCTGATCTCTTCCTGCTCGACGTCGAGCGTTTCCCATGCGTGGAACGGATATCTCTAGGCTCTGGCGTCGAACGCCGCCTCCTCGACGTCGAGCGCTTCTTCCTCGACGCCGTTCGTCGCCCCCTCGACGACAAGCGGCCAGACCTCGACGGCGAGCGCCGACTCTTCTTTCTCGAAGACCGCTTCCTCACTGTCCTCGACGCCGAGGGTCCCCTCGACGCGAACTTGTCGACGGCGACCGGCGGTGTCGCTTCGACGGCGAGCGCCGGTGTCTTCGTCGACGGCGATGCCTCGACGTCGACGATGACGATGACGTCGACGACTCCGACGGCGGTGACTTCGACGGCGGCCTGGCCAGGCCTTTTGATGTCGATTTCCCACGCTGTCTCGACCCGGAGCCCCGGGGAGAAGGGGAACACACCGTCGTCATCCCTCTCGACGTCGTCGTCGATGCTATCGACGTCGACGGAGACCGGGATCTTTTGCTGGTCTTCCTGCCTCTGGGGAGCCCCCCAGAGGCCTCAGCAGGGGCAGAGGGAGCCTTCCCAGCCTGCCCAGACCCACCTGCAGCCTGCAGACGCCTCTCCTCCAGGCCTTGGAGCCTAATCTTCAGTCTTTCCCTCAGGGTCCTTGTAGAAAAGGCCTGGCAGATGTCACAACCTTCAGGGACATGCTCATCAGGGAGGCAAATAATGCAGACGTCGTGTGGATCAGTCTTGGCCTTCTTCCTTCCACATGCTGGGCACTTGTCGAATAAGGCAGGCATTTTAGATCCCTAAAAGCCTGGACAAACACACAGAAGTGAACAGGAAACACCAAGAATCAAAGCAGAACACTTTTAAAACCAAAAAGTGTCAAAAAACTCCAATAAACCCCTGAAAAGGGGAGAGCTCAATGCACAGGGTCCTGTAAGCAGGAGCCGGAAAAAAGAACTGAAAGTAAGTTGGACCTGCTATGCATTCTGGGATACTGAGAGAAGGTTCTGGAAGGTTCTCTTAAAGGCACAGTATCCTATTTAAGCCACATAATGGCAGCCTATGGGGCTTGTCTGTCCAGGTCTTCCTCTCTATCATTTCTGAGGGGTTTTGCAGTAAAAACAAGGGAATCTGGACAGGCTTTGCTGTTTGTGGATTTTTGGTGGAATTTCTAGTTGAAGTACTGGACAGTGTAGCCTGTGGATATAGGCTGCATTATTTGTCTTTAAATTTTCTCTTAAGTGTCTTTGCAGTTCTGCAATTTTCTGACAACTTAAGAGATTATTTTTGATTGCCGGGGTCCACGCACATGGGCGGAACTATTCACTAGATTATGACTATACACAGAGATCCCCTACTACAGAAATGCATTGCAGACGCCAGGGGTGGTGTGGTGTCTAACGCCTAAGTCGTCCATTATGTCAGATATGTACGTGGCCTGACGGGGAGGGCGGAGTAGCTGCGCTAGGAGCCTGCCAGGTCTATCCCCTTCTCCATATTGTCTCGCTGAATGTTGTGCGCACAAAAACTTCAATTCTCTGTCTGCAGCATCCCTGAACTCCTGCAACAACCCCAACCTTGTCGCTTCTATTGTGTCATCTGTGTCAGTGAGTGCGTCCCTGTCCAGCTTGGATATTTCGGTCTCGATACGTGTCATGGCGGCACGAATCTCGCGCAAGGCACCCACATGCTTAGTGATGCAAACCCCTCAAATAGTGGCCTTGAATCCCTCCCACAACGTGGCCCATGTGTCTACTGTGCCCGTGTTGATCTCAAAATATTCCTCTATCGCTGTACGGATGTCTTCTTTGAAGACCGGGTCAGACAGGGCCTTTCCAGGAAAACGCCACTGTCTCTCGTAACCCCCCAACCTGGGAATCAGTAAAGTCAGTACTATGGGAGAGTGGTCTGACAACGTGCGTGGGAGTGTCGTATGGTTATCCACCCAACCAGCCACCCCTGGAGAAAGAAGCCAGTAGTCGATCCTGGTGCTAGTGCTGTGATATCCAGAGTGATGCGTGTAGTTGGGTGAGTGAGGGTGTAGACGGGCCTCTATGTCGATTAACGGGTAGTGTGCGCACATATCAGCCAGCACAGCTCGAGAGCGGGGTTTGCAATCTGGGGAGGGCGACGTACTGTCCCTAGCAGGGACCATCATGTCAGTGTCAGTGCGCAGCAAAGCATCATGGAGGCCCTGGAAAAAGGCGGGGGAGTCAGTGTTGGGACCATACACCCCAACAAAGGTGATCCTGAAGCCAAGAAGCACCCCCGTGACAATAACATATCTGCCCTCTACATCGATGATGCTGTGAGTGTGGACAAAGGGGACGCGCCTGTGTACCAGTACCGCCACTCCCCGCGCATATCTGCTGTAGTAGGAGAAATATCTATGCGCGCCCCAGCATTTAGCAAAGGAGGAGGAGTCGGATCGCACCAAGTGTGTCTCCTGCAGGAACAGCACATCAACCCCGTGTCGCGCTGCATAGTTGAGGACCTGTCTCCGTTTTCTCGTGTTATTTAAACCCCGTACATTCCATGTCATCAAAGTAAGTCTGGAAGGACCAGACTGCTGCCCTATCCTAGCCATTCAGAACCACAGATATCATAGTTGAACAGGCGTGTGCACATTCGCCGCCTCCCTCCCGCAAAATAGGCATTATTCAAGAAGAAAAACAGTGCAGTTATAGGAACAATAGAACCAAGGAATGAAACAATCCCCTCCCCCCACCCACCACCCAGCCTCTCATTAAGCCCTAAGAGGCAGCTCCCTACCCAAGGAGTAATATCAAGGTCAACTAGCAAAAGCAACGTTCCAATGATAAACTCAAAAAATAGGAACAGTCTAAGAAAGAGGCACAATACGGCCCGTGCCATCGGAGGAGGCAACGCTCCACCATGCGGGTATCCCAGCCGGGATGACATCCAACTTTCAACAAGTATAGAAATACTGCAATGACATCGACAATTTTAGACGCATTATGCAAAAGTGAACGGCCTATGTGAAGAGGATATGAGTCAGCCCTGCCCGCTCCCAGCAAAGAGGTCAGCACTCATCTGTGAGTCTGTGTGTGGTGGCGATCATTGTGCTTCGCCTGAGGCCCGAGGTGACCCTTTGTTTTTATAGGCATGACAGAATTCTTGAGCCTCAGTGGGGGAGTCAAATATGCGGAACCCGCCATCCACGTCCACTCGTAGTCTGGCAGGGTATAGCATTCCGTAGCGCAACCCCAGTTTACGCAGAGAGGCCTTAACACCAGTGTATTTGCGGCGTGCGTCTTGCACCATCATCGTAAAGTCCGGGAAAAATGATAACGTCCCACCCTGCCATTTCACTTCGCCTGCTTCCCGGGCAGCCTTTAGAGCAGCGTCTCGATCTCTGAAGTTCATGAGTCTAGCAATTATGGGTCGGGGTGGCAGTCCTGGAGGGGGCCGAGGCCCCAACGATCTGTGCGCACGTTCCACAATGAAGCCAGTAGTGAAAGTGTCCCTGCCGAATAACTCGATCAGGAGATTTTCAACGAACGTGTCGAAGCGTCCAGTCGCCGTCGTTTCCGCCACCCCTATTATGCGAATGTTATTGCGCCTGCTGCGCGCTTACAAATCCTCATTCTTTATAGCAACATCTTTAAGGATCTTTTCCACTCGTTCCAGTCTCTTCAGCGTCGATGCAGCTCCATCTTCCAGGTCAGAAACCCTGGATTCGGCCACATCCAGGCGTCTATCGTGCGTTTGAATCTTCGCGCCCATATCCTCCATTTTATTTTCGAGGGCGTCAAAGCGGGAATTCAGGGCCTTGAATCCAGCACGCATTTCGCCCAGCATCTCGGCGACCAAACCAGCGGCGTCTCCTGTTGTCGCTGGGACTGCAGTGTCCGTGGGCTGGTCAGACGGGGCATCAGCTGAACGGAGGGAAGCCTTGTCGAAACTGAGTGTCTTCTGATTAGGGTCTCTTTTCCCCATGGCGGGAATGATGGAGGGAGTGCTACAGTGCGACTAGCCCACCGCGATAAGCGTGCCCAGAAAGAGTATTGTAAGCAGACCCAGGCCTCCCAACAGGGGAGGGGGGGGCGTCCAGACCAAGGCAAATAGATCAGGGGCCCCAATCTCCGCCCCGAGCCGGGTGTAGCCAGCGCCGCGGGAATCCAGAGGCTACGAAGGCCAAACTGCGCAACACCAGGGGTCAATCAGTCCAGGGCAGCACTTCTGTCTAGTGGTAGTCCGGTGGTAAAGCCCCCGTGTTGTGCAAGGCCGGTGTAGGGTCAAGGTGTTAGCGCTGTGCCAGCAGTGCAGGCAATCTCTCCACTTCGTGGTGTGGCAAACGATGACGTTGCAGGGTGACCAGGTTCTCAGGGCAAGCGATGAAAAGCGGGCAAATAAGCAGACCCACAGAGGTCTTGCAGAACTATCGTGGCATTTCCACTTCTCCACTGGCAAGCCGTGTGTGGTATTGGCAGTAGCGGTGGAGAGATGATCAATTGCGCTTGTCGTAGGCTTATAAGGGGACAGGCACGCTTCAGGGGATTGTTACCGTGGTGGGGGCGAAGGTGTAGTGCCCCCACCCGTCTCGTAGATGCGGGGCCGCCTAAGAGTTGCCCAAGAGCCCCCCGAGTGCACCCCCCGCCACCCCCCAAGCGCACGAAGGATCGGCTGCCCGCCGCCCCCGCCCGCCACCACACATCCCGGGCAGGCCCCAAAATCGAGACCCCGGCTCCCGAGGCCGGACCAGGCCTCAAGGGCCGGTCCCGCTCCGGGGGCCCGCACCCCCACCAAAAGAGCCCACCGGGGACAAGCAGCGGGCCAGGGAGAGCCCAACAGCGACCCCGATGCCAAGGGGGACAGTGAGGAGCCCCAAAGAAGACTCACCAGGCGCTCCGGCGCTGCAGGGTCACGTCCGGCGAGGCCCGACAGGCTTCACCACCCCTCCGCAATCTCGCCCTTCCGTGCCGTCCCCCAGCCTCAATCCTCCGTCCGCCGCATCCGGATGTCTCCAGGGCCGTCACCGGGCATTTTCAGCCGTCAGGCAGCATCAGCTCTCATGGGAATGCCCTCGTTAGCGGCCCGCACGGTGGAGCTCTACTTTCAGGCGGCCATTCCGATCACCTGAGTAGCCACGCACCCGCAAAGAAAATATTGTTGATATGTGGACTTCATTGGAAGACCAAACTTCTTCACTGCTCTTTCTATGAGAGAATGAAATCTGGAAATATCACCCATGTGATCTGGACGTACACCGTCCTCCCCGTCCCCTGGGGTCACAACACCATCTTCCATATCATCTCGTCTTACATCATCTTGCAGAAGTTCACTTTCTTCAACATCAGGATATAGATTGATTGGCGTCCTCGTAACCCATATCTTCAGGCATTGCTGGAACCAGTGTTCTCTGTACATTTTTCTGTGATTCTCTTGGGAGTGGTGCAGGAGTTGGTAGCAGCTGATGTGGAGGAGGTTTAGCCGGCAAAGCATTACATTGGAGAAGGTTGTTAGGTGCATGCCTAACTTCTGAAAGGTTTCCATCATTTGCTGTTATGTGGATAAAAAGCCCTCAGGCACCTGAAATACTTCAGGCTGTCTGTGTTGGCTTGATATTATATAAGATCTAGAAGTATAAAGAATATAATCTTGTTGTAAATCATATTGTAAATAATAGTAGCGTTTCTCGATGCCCTCTTCAAAATCCAGGACATACTTTACATTCAACTGGGTTAGGCTATACGCAGTTTGCAAAACACTGTCATTTATCTCCTCTTCTAGATCAGATTCTAGAATCTCTACTGGTGGCTAACATTCAAAGGAGAAAGTAGGGGATGCATATATGTGATTTTATAACCCCATTGTCGGCGGCACGGTTGTCGATGGCATAGTAATCACTGTTGATGACGGCAAAGTGACCATCGACAGAACACACACCATTGATGGAGTTAACGTCAATGGAACCATCGTTGGCGGAAACGCCGTGTAAGGAGCCATCGATAATAAAGATCTTGTAAGTGGTCTCATCAACAACAAACTTATCTTCAACAATGTTGTCAATGGTATTGTTGTCGATGAGGAGGTTGCAAATTTAGAAGAATTTGAATCTTCTTCATGGGTTCCTCTGTCTGTAGCTTAGATGTATGCATTCCTTGTTTAGTAACAGGGGTGGTGGCGGTTAGTGCTGTTCTAAAAAAGTCCAATTCAGGAAACTAAATAAGTCGTCTTTTTTGCAGTGCCTTCCTGGGAGTGCTTGGAGGAGAACTTTTCAGTGAATATTCCCCTGAAGAGGGGGCACCTCCTTTAGAAGGAGGAAAATTCTCTTTAGCCATCAAACATATTGTTAACCTCCTTCCTCTTTCCTTAAGAGTCTGAGTTGAAAAGCTCCTACAAATATTACATTTGGAGGTCTTATGATTTGAGTGAGGCTATAAATACTTTTCAAATGAGGGTCATCAATGTAAAACGTCTGTGGCCCACAAGATGTACACAGCACAAAACCAGTTACAAAAATTTTCGTAAGGGCCTAAAAACTTGCCTATTTAACCAGTAGATGTTATTTCGTTCGTCTGCACTGTGTCCGATGGCGCCGGGAAACCTCCAGGTAGCTGTGCGCCTTTTACATTTAATTATAATAATAATAATGTACAAGCCTTGAAAAGAGATGTTTTTTTCTATATCAGCAATGGAGACAGCTGGTGGCAGTTGCCCTAAAAACAACTCACAGCAATTCAGTGTTGAAGATAGGGCTGGTTCCGATCCAGGGCAGATCAAGAAAGCAACAAATGAACAATAGTTACTTACCTGTAATCTGTGGTTCTCCAGTATTGGTGTCTTTCATAGATTCCCATGCCTGAATCATTCCCCGTCGTCAGAGTGGGAGTCACACGTACATAAAAAAGCAATAATATGCCTATAATAAACCAAAACCTTGGTAATAACCAACCAGGAAGTAAAGTAGCCCTAAGCTTCAGTGCAAAAAACTTCCACACTCATGACTATCCTAGTCATTTTGAATAGACCAAACTGCAGCCAATCAGGCGACAGCACCACCAGAATGTTCTCCCCAGAGGCTCCGGCTCTCAGATTTTCTACCGTACGTCATGTGAAGGTAGTCTCCCTGAGCCCTGCTCAGCACTTCACAACTTGGTTGTTTTTTTCCTTCTTGAAGATGTCATCTTCTAAATCCCTCTTCAGACCTTGTGAATCTTGTGGAAAGCTTAGGCTGTTTAAGGAAGATCCCCACAAGAAATGTATTTATTGTAAATAGCCCGACCATGAGGTAAAGGAGTGTAAGATCTGCAGAACTTTTCCTCAGAAGACCCTCAGAGACAGGGAAGGTCGTCTTCTCCTGTGGCTGCAGAAGATCAAGGACCAAGATAACCCCCTTTCTGAGGTAGGGAGTATAGCTTCGGGGTCTAATATGTCCTCTAGAAAGAGGAGAGCTGAGGTTGAGATAGCTTCTCCTGGGGCAAAGGTGTTGAGAACAGACCAATCCTCCAGGGATTCTGGCGTGCCTTCGGCTTCTACTTCAAAAAAAGGCATCTCCACCTTCTAAAGCTGAACCTGGAACGCCCCCGAGAAAGTCTGGAAAGTCTTCATCTTCCAAGAGACTATCTCAAAAAGATTTACCTCAGAAAATGACTTGGCCGATGGCAGCATCGACGACGGCTTCTCCGTCGACGATTATCATCGGCGACGCATCTTCAACGTCGACGGTTACCTTCTCATCGCCGAAGCCAAAGATGGTAATGTCTTCAGCCTCTTCTCCGTCGACGCTGGTCTCCGTATCAGTTCGGCCCATCTCGTCGACGAAGGTAATGCCATCGATCGCCGACGCCCCATCATCGTCGAGAATTCTAAAGGTCCAGTCGACGAGCGCATCGTTGTCGAAGCATACCTCTACAACGCAGACCTCGTCGACGAAGATCAGCTCGTCGACGAAGACCACCTTGCCGTCGATGGTCCCATCGTCGACGAAGAGTACGTCATCGTCGACGAAGACTACCTCGTCGTCGACGGCCTCATCATCGACGAAGACCACCTCGTCGTCAAGAGCATCGTCGATGAAGATTGCCTCGTTGACGAAGACATCGTCGAAAACATCGACGATGAATGTCCCGTCGACAAAGGTTACTGTCCCGTCGACGGTCACTATTGTTGCACCTTCTCCGTCGACCGCGCCGTCGACGGTTCTTCCGTCGACGCCTCCTCACTCATTCTGTAAGGAGCTACAAGTCTTTATCTACAAAGTAGCAACGAGAGGTAAGAAAAAACAGAACACATATCTCAACAAATGTACTAATATCTTACATAACCATGATCTTATATGTAATCACCAGAAGAACAAAAGGCTCTTTCAAATAGCTAGAAAAAGGCTTACCTTAATGGAAGACGTGACAAAGCACTGCTTGGGCCCACAGCTGCATCTGCACTTTTGCGGATTCCAAGAAGTAATGCTGTGTGAAGATATGAGTGCTCCTCCGGTTGGCAGCATGACAAATATTTTCCAGAGTCACTGCAGCGAAAAGTGCAGCTGTAGAACCTACTGATCTGGTGGAGTAGGCTTTACGCCTTCCCACTAAAGGCTTGTTAGCCTTGATGTGACAAAACTGTATTGCCGATGAAATCCATCGTGCGACAATAGTTTTCGTGATCATAGTTCCTTCCCTGCCTTGGCTGTCAACCACCAGTAGTTGATCAGTCTTTTGTATGTCCTTTTTCTCTGAAGGTAGAATTTAAGGCATTGCTTAACATCAAGTGTATCTAATGTCTGATCTGCAGGTGTTGATGGTTGTGGGAAAAAGGAACGGAGTATGACCGGCTCATTAGGGTGGAACTGAAATGGTACTTTGGAAATCAATATAGGATTAGTTCTTAACATCACAGCATCTTCCTTGAACAATAAAAAAAGGCTCCTTGCTGGTGAAAGCTTGAATTTTATTCACTCTTCTAGCTGAGGTGAGGGCCAGTAGAAGAGCGACTTTCCATGTTAAGAATTTGAATTCAGCTTTATGAATTGGTTTTAAATGGTCGTTTCATTAACTGTGCTAAGACCATGTTGAGTTTCCGTTCCCGGGGCGATGCTCACACCGGAGGAAAAATGCAGAAAAGTCCTTTCATAGATTGATCCACCAAGCTTAAGGCAAAAAGAGAAGGGGTGTTAGAAGCACTTCTGTAACGAGAGACGGAGGCTAGATTTACTTTAACTGAGGCCAACGCCAAACCAGATATTGCCAAGGAGAGAAGGTATGGCAAATTCTGTTGCGGAGATGCCTGAAATGGATGTTAGTTATTTAGTTGGCACCAAGAACAGAACCTTTTCCATTTCAGCTTGTACGTCTTGTTGGTACTTTCTGCTTTAGATTTTGAGAGTATGTTTCTACATTCTTGCAAAATGTTCATGTCCCTAAATTCCAGGAACTCAGGAGCCAGGCATGCAAGTGCAGAGACTCCGGATTCGGATGGCACACCTGTCCATTGTCTCTGGTCAGGAGAGAAGGGGACAACTGCAATCGTATGGTTCTGGTTTCTGAAAGATGAATGAGTTCCGGGAAACAATGTTGCCGGGGCCCCCGGGTGCTAGGACTATTAGGCGGCAACCCTCCTGCTTCATTTTGGTCAACACTCTAGGGATCAAAGGGATGAGGGGAAAGGTGTAGGCATATATCCCTGACCATCGCATCGAAAGGATTCAGAAAAGGGGGTGGTGATGAACAGAGTGTCTGAATGAAGCAGACCACTCTTACCCAGTCCAAAGATCAGGGCTTGATCCATCACCGTTATTTAGCTCACTGCCCCCATCCCAGCTCAGAACCTGGCTATATGCAAATTAGTCTGTACCTGGCCCAGTGCATCATGGGAACAGGGCAGACCAAACTACCAAGCCAATTCTTCACCAGAAAGGATACAAGCTACCGGGGACCGGTTTCTGGCATTTCAGCCTCGTCGGCCCGGCTTGCTTGAATCCTGATGGACCAGTGAGCAAGGGACTCATGTCTGAGTATACCCTGCCACACCTATAGTGGCCAAAAACGATTCAGAAAAGGGGGTGGTGATGAACAGAGTGTCTGAATTAAGCAGACCACTCTTACCCAGTCCAAAGATCAGGGCTTGATCCATCACCGTTATTTAGCTCACTGCCCCCATCCCAGCTCAGAACCTGGCTATATGCAAATTAGTCTGTACCTGGCCCAGTGCATCATGGGAACAGGGCAGACCAAACTACCAAGCCAATTCTTCACCAGAAAGGATACAAGCTACCGGGGACCGGTTTCTGGCATTTCAGCCTCGTCGGCCCGGCTTGCTTGAATCCTGATGGAGCAGTGAGCAAGGGACTCATGTCTGAGTAAACCAAGCCACACCTATAGTGGCCAAAAACGATTCAGAAAAGGGGGTGGTGATGAACAGAGTGTCTGATTTAAGCAGACCACTCTTACCCAGTCCAAAGATCAGGGCTTGATCCATCACCGTTATTTAGCTCACTGCCCCATCCCAGCTCAGAACCGAGCTATATGCAAATTAGTCTGTACCTGGCCCAGTGCATCATGGGAACAGGGCAGACCAAACTACCAAGCCAATTCTTCACCAGAAAGGATACAAGCTACCGGGGACCGGTTTCTGGCATTTCAGCCTCGTCGGCCCGGCTTGCTTGAATCCTGATGGACCAGTGAGCAAGGGACTCATGTCTGAGTATACCCTGCCACACCTATAGTGGCCAAAAACGATTCAGAAAAGGGGGTGGTGATGAACAGAGTGTCTGAATTAAGCAGACCACTCTTACCCAGTCCAAAAATCAGGGCTTGATCCATCACCGTTATTTAGCTCACTGCCCCCATCCCAGCTCAGAACCTGGCTATATGCAAATTAGTCTGTACCTGGCCCAGTGCATCATGGGAACAGGGCAGACCAAACTACCAAGCCAATTCTTCACCAGAAAGGATACAAGCTACCGGGGACCGGTTTCTGGCATTTCAGCCTCGTCGGCCCGGCTTGCTTGAATCCTGATGGAGCAGTGAGCAAGGGACTCATGTCTGAGTAAACCAAGCCACACCTATAGTGGCCAAAAACGATTCAGAAAAGGGGGTGGTGATGAACAGAGTGTCTGATTTAAGCAGACCACTCTTACCCAGTCCAAAGATCAGGGCTTGATCCATCACCGTTATTTAGCTCACTGCCCCATCCCAGCTCAGAACCGAGCTATATGCAAATTAGTCTGTACCTGGCCCAGTGCATCATGGGAACAGGGCAGACCAAACTACCAAGCCAATTCTTCACCAGAAAGGATACAAGCTACCGGGGACCGGTTTCTGGCATTTCAGCCTCGTCGGCCCGGCTTGCTTGAATCCTGATGGAGCAGTGAGCAAGGGACTCATGTCTGAGTATACCCTGCCACACCTATAGTGGCCAAAAACGATTCAGAAAAGGGGGTGGTGATGAACAGAGTGTCTGAATTAAGCAGACCACTCTTACCCAGTCCAAAGATCAGGGCTTGATCCATCACCGTTATTTAGCTCACTGCCCCATCCCAGCTCAGAACCTGGCTATATGCAAATTAGTCTGTACCTGGCCCAGTGCATCATGGGAACAGGGCAGACCAAACTACCAAGCCAATTCTTCACCAGAAAGGATACAAGCTACCGGGGACCGGTTTCTGGCATTTCAGCCTCGTCGGCCCGGCTTGCTTGAATCCTGATGGAGCAGTGAGCAAGGGACTCATGTCTGAGTATACCCTGCCACACCTATAGTGGCCAAAAACGATTCAGAAAAGGGGGTGGTGATGAACAGAGTGTCTGAATTAAGCAGACCACTCTTACCCAGTCCAAAGATCAGGGCTTGATCCATCACCGTTATTTAGCTCACTGCCCCATCCCAGCTCAGAACCTGGCTATATGCAAATTAGTCTGTACCTGGCCCAGTGCATCATGGGAACAGGGCAGACCAAACTACCAAGCCAATTCTTCACCAGAAAGGATACAAGCTACCGGGGACAGGTTTCTGGCATTTCAGCCTCGTCGGCCCGGCTTGCTTGAATCCTGATGGAGCAGTGAGCAAGGGACTCATGTCTGAGTATACCCTGCCACACCTATAGTGGCCAAAAACGATTCAGAAAAGGGGGTGGTGATGAACAGAGTGTCTGAATTAAGCAGACCACTCTTACCCAGTCCAAAGATCAGGGCTTGATCCATCACCGTTATTTAGCTCACTGCCCCATCCCAGCTCAGAACCTGGCTATATGCAAATTAGTCTGTACCTGGCCCAGTGCATCATGGGAACAGGGCAGACCAAACTACCAAGCCAATTCTTCACCAGAAAGGATACAAGCTACCGGGGACCGGTTTCTGGCATTTCAGCCTCGTCGGCCCGGCTTGCTTGAATCCTGATGGAGCAGTGAGCAAGGGACTCATGTCTGAGTATACCCTGCCACACCTATAGTGGCCAAAAACAATTCAGAAAAGGGGGTGGTGATGAACAGAGTGTCTGAATTAAGCAGACCACTCTTACCCAGTCCAAAGATCAGGGCTTGATCCATCACCGTTATTTAGCTCACTGCCCCATCCCAGCTCAGAACCTGGCTATATGCAAATTAGTCTGTACCTGGCCCAGTGCATCATGGGAACAGGGCAGACCAAACTACCAAGCCAATTCTTCACCAGAAAGGATACAAGCTACCGGGGACCGGTTTCTGGCATTTCAGCCTCGTCGGCCCGGCTTGCTTGAATCCTGATGGAGCAGTGAGCAAGGGACTCATGTCTGAGTATACCCTGTGTAGGAGAGTAGGGTCTGCAATCCTATGATCACCCAGATTTTTGCTTTTTGCTGCACTGGTTTACGACTTTCCCTGGCTGTGGGCCTGCTAATCAGACCCACAGCCTAGCTGTTCTCTCTATCCAAATTGTACTCAGGTACTGAATTGGCACTGGGCCCTCTCCAAGTCCCTGTACCCAGGGCTGAGGTGTACCCAGAAGTCTTCCAGGGGCTGAAGCATGTATTATGCCACCCCTGGGCTGACTAACTAAACTGACACAACTGGCTGCACGACAGCTGGGGCAAGGTGGTGTACTCACCCTTTGCTTTAGATATAGTATACCTATATCTAACCCTAAAATGGACACACAGATCTCCTATCAGTCACTCCTATGGCAGGCCTTAACAATCCTGAAGGCAGAGTGCTTGGAATCGTGTGAGATGGTGCTCTGGCATGAGCTGAGCCTGTCTGCGGCTTTCGGGATCCATCCCTTAGCCGTTTCCATGATATCGCATACCATATACTCTTAAGTGCATTATAACCCTCGCGGTTATATGCCAACTCTGGTATCGCTTTATCAAAACATGTCGTGTAAGGTGTCATACGAATTGGAATACTAACCCCTCGCCAATTCTGGCGACGGGGTTAGCATTCCACCCTTCTAGAGGGACACGACATGTATGTAACCCCTAACCCCGGTTAAAGTCAGACATAGCCTCAGCTCCACAAAATGGATGCTGCCACCGAGACACAAGTCTGCCCTCCTGCTGCTGGGAGTCCTCCCAGAGCAGGAGGCAAGGACAAAGGGTTTCCTGCCAGGGGCGGTGCCAGCACCGTCCCAGACAGGGTTTTGTGTATTCCAGGTAGGCAGGGCTACAGAGGAAGGTGACTGCAAGTGGCACCCCGGTGCTCACTGTGCATAGGCCGGCTGAAACCAGTTCCAGGGGCACTCCAGCCCCTGGCCTGGGGAAAGCCCGCCAAGGAAGTGGGTGTAACCACCTGGTCCCACCCCTAGGGCAGGACTTAGTCGCGTGCCAGCCCCCTTTTCCCAGATAAAGGTAGGGACTGGCCCCCTTCCAAATCAGATCATCTTTGGAATCAAGATACCACTTTCCACGAAAGGACTTCACGATTTCTTCCTCAAGATTCTCCCTTGTGGCTAAGGAGTAGTCACCCTGCATCCGCAGGCACCATCCAAGAACACTGCGGTCTGCTGCACGTCCTTCCTCCGGAATCCGACTGCCCAGCTCGACGAGACCCGGCTTCCCTGGCACCTCTGACCTCTACCCACCTCTACAGCACAGCTGAGAACCGTGGGTGCGACGAGACCTCGAGGGACCGGCCATCGCCAAGACTGCACGACTTCTGCACAGCAAGCCCACCGAGTAATTTCCTGGTGAGTGCTTTGGGGTCCGAGAAGCCCCCGCCCTGAGCAGCTCCAGCACCGAAGAGCAGCCCCCCAGCATCTCCACGATCGGCGTGGGGCCCTTCTGCTTTTTGCTGCTCACCGCGTTGTTTGGCTACTAGCCCGCTGGCTTGTGGCCTTCCGAACGACGCCCGACGACAACACTGCTGCTGGTCTGGTTGCTCCAGACTGGCCCTTGCTTCCCTCCATCGGAGAAGTACCCTGGACCCTCCTGGTCCGGCTAAGACGCCATTTGCCAAGACTTGTTGCCCAATCTTGGGTCCAGCGACGTCGACAGCAAGAACCTTCGTGGGACAGCTCGCACCTCCATCCTGGTCGCCGACAACGCCTCCTGGTCCGAGAGACTGCAGAGCCCAGCAGCGCCCACTCACCTGACTGCGGTGACTTCGCCCGGTGCCATCCTGGTGCCCACTTAATCACTGGCTAGTGATTCAAGAACTTGGTCCCCTCTGCTTTCAGGTTTTCTTCTTCCTTGATCCAGGCTTGGATCCATCGAACTTTTCTTCACTGGTCGCCTGCCAGCAACTTCCTTCTTCCAGGCTCCTGGTCCGGCACGAGGATTCCCGACGTCTTTTCAGACCTATGCAGCTGCAGCCCCTGGGCTAGGTAACTTCGGCATTTCGGTGCCCCAGCATAGCCTCACTATCTAAGGGTCAGGATCCACTGTCGTTTTCTCCCTACCAGGTCGGGTTCGCCCGTGAACACTAACTTTGTGAATTCTAGCTTCCATAGACTTTGTCCCGCATCCCGCGTGAGAGTGCACACTCTGCACCCGAGTTCCCTAGGCCTCCTGCTAGTAATCTAAAGGTTCAGTAGTCCAGTCCTAGCGATCCCAAAGTCTCTGAGAATCGTTACTTACCTGCTAGTAATTCGCATTCCACTTTTAGAGTATATGGTTTTTCGTGCCCCTCGGGCATTTGTGTATAACGTGCTAACTTAAGTATTTTCATAAGAGTTTTGTTGTGTGCTTAGCACCCTGTCCTCATAAAGAGTACAGGGTTGTTGTGATTCTAATAAATACATTGTTTATTTTCATAACACTTGTGTGGTGTCCTTTCACTGGGTGTTCAAGGGGTAATGTGATGGTAAAACAGCTGGCTTAACACGCCCTCTAGAGTCTTAGCCTTAGACTGCTCGTATCCATGCTACTAGGATAGCTGGTCTATAAGGTTGACTTACAACCAATCATCAATAAGGGTTGTTTGGACTGATATATAGTGATCACTAGAATAGTGAGCACTGCACATCAGGCCAACTTCTCACATTGGTGGCAGCGGTGGGATTTGAGCTTGCTGTTGTTTTACCACACATGCCCTAAGAATATCTTGTGAAAGATCACATAAGTACTAAAGGTACATATAACTTAGCTTAGAATACTCTGAGTTCTACTGAACCAGCTGTTGTAGCTCCTAGGGCCTAGCACACCCTAAACTACAACTCTAGCAAGGGATCAGTAGGCAAACATATAGTGTAGGTAAGTGCACCACTTACACCTCACTAGAAAAGCATGTCTACCCAGGGAGAATCTACTGAGACTCCCCTGGTCAGTGTTGACCCTCCACAGGTCACTTCAAGATATGCAGCTCTCAGTTTTCAGGAGATGAGACAAATCTGTGTCTCCAGGAAACTGAAGCAGGGGTCTAACCCCACCACTCCCTTTCTGATAGGTCTCTTAGAGACATATGATGCCAGAAAGCTTTCTCAGTTACATGAGAACATGCCAGCCTTAGAAGGAACCTCTGAGGATCCAGATCTCCCCAACATTGCTACTGCAGTTGAGGAGGAGGATCAGGGGGAACTCTCTGGGGACGAGGTAGACAAAGGTCTTGAGGTAGTCAGAAGGCTAACTAGGGCCAACTTAGACTTGCTTGGGCTAGGATCTGGGGGACCCCCAGTACTGACCCTAAGTAGGCCTAACCTTGGAGTTAGGAGAGATAGATCTCTTTCTAGGGACTCCAATAGATCTCTGCACTCTAATGCCTCTTCTCAGAGGAGAAGGAACTCTCCCCAGAGGAGATTGACTTCCCCTCAGAGGATGGAGCATGAGGCTAGGATGAGACAGGCTACTCTGAGGATTGAAAGGGAAGAAATTGCCCTGGCCAAAGAGAAGCTTGCCCTGGCAAGAGAGCAGCAGATGAGTGGGTTAGCTCCCACTGGTGGCAGCAATCTCCCAAGAGATAGAGAGAAGGGTTTAGATACTAAACACCTGACTAAGATAGTGCCCCCCTTTAAGCAAGGGGATGATATCCAGAAATGGATGGCTGCTCTGGAGAGGGCCTGCACTGTGCAGTGCATTCCCCAGAGTCAGTGGGCAGCTATACTGTGGCTCTCCTTTGATGGTAAAGGTAGAGATAAGCTCCTCACTACAAGAGTGGAGGATGCTAACAATTACCAGGCCCTGAAGAATACACTGGTTGATGGGTTTGGTTTAACCACTGAACAGTAAAGGTTGCTGTTCAGAGACACCCAGAAAACTCAGTCTCAGGACTGGTCTGACTTTGTGGATAGTGCCACTAAGGCTTTGGAGGGCTGGTTGCTGGGTAGCAAGGTTACAGATTACACAGGATTGTATAATCTTATGATGAGAGAACACATTTTAAACAATTGTCAGAACCAGTTGTTGCACCAGCACCTTGTTGATTCAGATCTGACCTCTCCCCAAGAATTGGGAAAGAAGGCAGACAAATGGGTCAGAACAAGGATCAAGCAGAACCAGAACCAGAACCAGGGTGGTCAGAAGAAAGCAGACCAGAAGGGTAATGCAAAGAGTGAACAAAATGACCAGAAGTCTTCACCAGGTCCCCAACAAACCAAAGAGGGTGGGGGTCAGGCTTCCCAGAAGAAGAAGACTCAAGAAGGCCAGTCAAAAAGGTGGTGCCAGTACTGCAAAAGTAAATCTCACTGGTTTAGTGAGTGCACCAAAAGAGGAGGACAAACTCCTGCCACTACAGCCCCTAAGGCAACTGCACCCCCTAGTACAGTCAGTAGTGGTAGTGTACCTCCCAGTTGATTGTTTGTTGGGCAATGATTTGGAGTCATCACAATGGTCAGAAGTGGAGCAGAGGACTCACATGGAAATGTTAGGCTTGCCAGCACATGTGCTTGCTGTGACTAGGTCACAGGCCAGAAAATGCCCCACTGAACAGGTGCTGGATCCTGAAATGATGGACCAGACACCTTCCAAGAAGAAGAGCAGTAAGGGTAAGGCTTTGCCTTCCCCCTTGCCCCAGGTTGAGGATCAAGTCTCTGAGGAGGCTGATCTGGAAGAGCTGAGGGAAACTGAGCCTAAAGAGCTTGAACTTGATCAAGTTGAGTTTCTGGGCTCAGGGGGACCCTCCAGAGCAGACCTGGGGAAGGAACAGTTGAGCTGCCCTTCCCTTGAACCCCTCAGACAGCAGGCTGCTGCTGAGGCTGCAGGGAATGCCACAGGTGCCCACAGGGTATACTGGGAAGATGGACTCCTGTACTCTGAGTCAAGAGACCCCAAGCCTGGTGCAACCAGGAGGCTGGTCATCCCCTTGTCTCTGAGAGGTTTCCTTCTCACCTTGGCCCATGAGATTCCCCTTGCAGGTCATTTAGGTCAGACAAAGACTTGGGACAGGCTTGTCTCACACTTTCACTGGCCCCATATGAATGAGAATACCAAGGAGTTTTGTCGCTCCTGTGTCACTTGCCAAGCCAGTGGTAAGTCAGGTGGCACAACAAAGGCCCCCC
This sequence comes from Lissotriton helveticus, assembly GCF_964261635.1. NCBI lineage: Eukaryota > Metazoa > Chordata > Amphibia > Caudata > Salamandridae > Lissotriton > Lissotriton helveticus. Next base: position 1,619,645,990 of record NC_136068.1, on the reverse strand, counting down.
TCATACCACTACCTGTGGTGGGGGTTCCCTTTGAAAGAGTGGGGATTGACATTGTTGGTCCAATGGAACCCCAGACAGCATCAGGGCACAAGTTTATACTGGTGGTAGTGGATCATGCCACCAGGTATCCTGAAGCTATTCCACTTAGGACCACTACAGCACCTGTAGTGGCAAGGGCCCTAGTTGGAGTGTTCTCCAGAGTGGGCTTCCCTAAGGAGGTTGTTTCTGACAGAGGTACAAACTTCATGTCAGGATATCTGACTGCAATGTGGAAGGAGTGTGGTGTGAACTACAAGTTCACCACACCCTACCACCCACAATGCAATGGGCTTGTTGAGAGATTCAACAGGACCCTCAAAGGGATGATTCATGGGCTACCTGAAACTCTTAGGAGAAGATGGGATGTCCTGATCCCCTGCCTCTTGTTTGCTTACAGAGAGGTCCCACAGAAGGGGGTTGGCTACAGCCCTCCCCAGAGGCTCCGGCTCTCAGATTTTCTACCGTACGTCATGTGAAGGTAGTCTCCCTGAGCCCTGCTCAGCACTTCACAACTTGGTTGTTTTTTTCCTTCTTGAAGATGTCATCTTCTAAATCCCTCTTCAGACCTTGTGAATCTTGTGGAAAGCTTAGGCTGTTTAAGGAAGATCCCCACAAGAAATGTATTTATTGTAAATAGCCCGACCATGAGGTAAAGGAGTGTAAGATCTGCAGAACTTTTCCTCAGAAGACCCTCAGAGACAGGGAAGGTCGTCTTCTCCTGTGGCTGCAGAAGATCAAGGACCAAGATAACCCCCTTTCTGAGGTAGGGAGTATAGCTTCGGGGTCTAATATGTCCTCTAGAAAGAGGAGAGCTGAGGTTGAGATAGCTTCTCCTGGGGCAAAGGTGTTGAGAACAGACCAATCCTCCAGGGATTCTGGCGTGCCTTCGGCTTCTACTTCAAAAAAAGGCATCTCCACCTTCTAAAGCTGAACCTGGAACGCCCCCGAGAAAGTCTGGAAAGTCTTCATCTTCCAAGAGACTATCTCAAAAAGATTTACCTCAGAAAATGACTTGGCCGATGGCAGCATCGACGACGGCTTCTCCGTCGACGATTATCATCGGCGACGCATCTTCAACGTCGACGGTTACCTTCTCATCGCCGAAGCCAAAGATGGTAATGTCTTCAGCCTCTTCTCCGTCGACGCTGGTCTCCGTATCAGTTCGGCCCATCTCGTCGACGAAGGTAATGCCATCGATCGCCGACGCCCCATCATCGTCGAGAATTCTAAAGGTCCAGTCGACGAGCGCATCGTTGTCGAAGCATACCTCTACAACGCAGACCTCGTCGACGAAGATCAGCTCGTCGACGAAGACCACCTTGCCGTCGATGGTCCCATCGTCGACGAAGAGTACGTCATCGTCGACGAAGACTACCTCGTCGTCGACGGCCTCATCATCGACGAAGACCACCTCGTCGTCAAGAGCATCGTCGATGAAGATTGCCTCGTTGACGAAGACATCGTCGAAAACATCGACGATGAATGTCCCGTCGACAAAGGTTACTGTCCCGTCGACGGTCACTATTGTTGCACCTTCTCCGTCGACCGCGCCGTCGACGGTTCTTCCGTCGACGCCTCCTCACTCATTCTGTAAGGAGCTACAAGTCTTTATCTACAAAGTAGCAACGAGAGGTAAGAAAAAACAGAACACATATCTCAACAAATGTACTAATATCTTACATAACCATGATCTTATATGTAATCACCAGAAGAACAAAAGGCTCTTTCAAATAGCTAGAAAAAGGCTTACCTTAATGGAAGACGTGACAAAGCACTGCTTGGGCCCACAGCTGCATCTGCACTTTTGCGGATTCCAAGAAGTAATGCTGTGTGAAGATATGAGTGCTCCTCCGGTTGGCAGCATGACAAATATTTTCCAGAGTCACTGCAGCGAAAAGTGCAGCTGTAGAACCTACTGATCTGGTGGAGTAGGCTTTACGCCTTCCCACTAAAGGCTTGTTAGCCTTGATGTGACAAAACTGTATTGCCGATGAAATCCATCGTGCGACAATAGTTTTCGTGATCATAGTTCCTTCCCTGCCTTGGCTGTCAACCACCAGTAGTTGATCAGTCTTTTGTATGTCCTTTTTCTCTGAAGGTAGAATTTAAGGCATTGCTTAACATCAAGTGTATCTAATGTCTGATCTGCAGGTGTTGATGGTTGTGGGAAAAAGGAACGGAGTATGACCGGCTCATTAGGGTGGAACTGAAATGGTACTTTGGAAATCAATATAGGATTAGTTCTTAACATCACAGCATCTTCCTTGAACAATAAAAAAAGGCTCCTTGCTGGTGAAAGCTTGAATTTTATTCACTCTTCTAGCTGAGGTGAGGGCCAGTAGAAGAGCGACTTTCCATGTTAAGAATTTGAATTCAGCTTTATGAATTGGTTTTAAATGGTCGTTTCATTAACTGTGCTAAGACCATGTTGAGTTTCCGTTCCCGGGGCGATGCTCACACCGGAGGAAAAATGCAGAAAAGTCCTTTCATAGATTGATCCACCAAGCTTAAGGCAAAAAGAGAAGGGGTGTTAGAAGCACTTCTGTAACGAGAGACGGAGGCTAGATTTACTTTAACTGAGGCCAACGCCAAACCAGATATTGCCAAGGAGAGAAGGTATGGCAAATTCTGTTGCGGAGATGCCTGAAATGGATGTTAGTTATTTAGTTGGCACCAAGAACAGAACCTTTTCCATTTCAGCTTGTACGTCTTGTTGGTACTTTCTGCTTTAGATTTTGAGAGTATGTTTCTACATTCTTGCAAAATGTTCATGTCCCTAAATTCCAGGAACTCAGGAGCCAGGCATGCAAGTGCAGAGACTCCGGATTCGGATGGCACACCTGTCCATTGTCTCTGGTCAGGAGAGAAGGGGACAACTGCAATCGTATGGTTCTGGTTTCTGAAAGATGAATGAGTTCCGGGAAACAATGTTGCCGGGGCCCCCGGGTGCTAGGACTATTAGGCGGCAACCCTCCTGCTTCATTTTGGTCAACACTCTAGGGATCAAAGGGATGAGGGGAAAGGTGTAGGCATATATCCCTGACCATCGCATCGAAAGGATTCAGAAAAGGGGGTGGTGATGAACAGAGTGTCTGAATGAAGCAGACCACTCTTACCCAGTCCAAAGATCAGGGCTTGATCCATCACCGTTATTTAGCTCACTGCCCCCATCCCAGCTCAGAACCTGGCTATATGCAAATTAGTCTGTACCTGGCCCAGTGCATCATGGGAACAGGGCAGACCAAACTACCAAGCCAATTCTTCACCAGAAAGGATACAAGCTACCGGGGACCGGTTTCTGGCATTTCAGCCTCGTCGGCCCGGCTTGCTTGAATCCTGATGGACCAGTGAGCAAGGGACTCATGTCTGAGTATACCCTGCCACACCTATAGTGGCCAAAAACGATTCAGAAAAGGGGGTGGTGATGAACAGAGTGTCTGAATTAAGCAGACCACTCTTACCCAGTCCAAAGATCAGGGCTTGATCCATCACCGTTATTTAGCTCACTGCCCCCATCCCAGCTCAGAACCTGGCTATATGCAAATTAGTCTGTACCTGGCCCAGTGCATCATGGGAACAGGGCAGACCAAACTACCAAGCCAATTCTTCACCAGAAAGGATACAAGCTACCGGGGACCGGTTTCTGGCATTTCAGCCTCGTCGGCCCGGCTTGCTTGAATCCTGATGGAGCAGTGAGCAAGGGACTCATGTCTGAGTAAACCAAGCCACACCTATAGTGGCCAAAAACGATTCAGAAAAGGGGGTGGTGATGAACAGAGTGTCTGATTTAAGCAGACCACTCTTACCCAGTCCAAAGATCAGGGCTTGATCCATCACCGTTATTTAGCTCACTGCCCCATCCCAGCTCAGAACCGAGCTATATGCAAATTAGTCTGTACCTGGCCCAGTGCATCATGGGAACAGGGCAGACCAAACTACCAAGCCAATTCTTCACCAGAAAGGATACAAGCTACCGGGGACCGGTTTCTGGCATTTCAGCCTCGTCGGCCCGGCTTGCTTGAATCCTGATGGACCAGTGAGCAAGGGACTCATGTCTGAGTATACCCTGCCACACCTATAGTGGCCAAAAACGATTCAGAAAAGGGGGTGGTGATGAACAGAGTGTCTGAATTAAGCAGACCACTCTTACCCAGTCCAAAAATCAGGGCTTGATCCATCACCGTTATTTAGCTCACTGCCCCCATCCCAGCTCAGAACCTGGCTATATGCAAATTAGTCTGTACCTGGCCCAGTGCATCATGGGAACAGGGCAGACCAAACTACCAAGCCAATTCTTCACCAGAAAGGATACAAGCTACCGGGGACCGGTTTCTGGCATTTCAGCCTCGGCGGCCCGGCTTGCTTGAATCCTGATGGAGCAGTGAGCAAGGGACTCATGTCTGAGTAAACCAAGCCACACCTATAGTGGCCAAAAACGATTCAGAAAAGGGGGTGGTGATGAACAGAGTGTCTGATTTAAGCAGACCACTCTTACCCAGTCCAAAGATCAGGGCTTGATCCATCACCGTTATTTAGCTCACTGCCCCATCCCAGCTCAGAACCGAGCTATATGCAAATTAGTCTGTACCTGGCCCAGTGCATCATGGGAACAGGGCAGACCAAACTACCAAGCCAATTCTTCACCAGAAAGGATACAAGCTACCGGGGACCGGTTTCTGGCATTTCAGCCTCGTCGGCCCGGCTTGCTTGAATCCTGATGGAGCAGTGAGCAAGGGACTCATGTCTGAGTATACCCTGCCACACCTATAGTGGCCAAAAACGATTCAGAAAAGGGGGTGGTGATGAACAGAGTGTCTGAATTAAGCAGACCACTCTTACCCAGTCCAAAGATCAGGGCTTGATCCATCACCGTTATTTAGCTCACTGCCCCATCCCAGCTCAGAACCTGGCTATATGCAAATTAGTCTGTACCTGGCCCAGTGCATCATGGGAACAGGGCAGACCAAACTACCAAGCCAATTCTTCACCAGAAAGGATACAAGCTACCGGGGACCGGTTTCTGGCATTTCAGCCTCGTCGGCCCGGCTTGCTTGAATCCTGATGGAGCAGTGAGCAAGGGACTCATGTCTGAGTATACCCTGCCACACCTATAGTGGCCAAAAACGATTCAGAAAAGGGGGTGGTGATGAACAGAGTGTCTGAATTAAGCAGACCACTCTTACCCAGTCCAAAGATCAGGGCTTGATCCATCACCGTTATTTAGCTCACTGCCCCATCCCAGCTCAGAACCTGGCTATATGCAAATTAGTCTGTACCTGGCCCAGTGCATCATGGGAACAGGGCAGACCAAACTACCAAGCCAATTCTTCACCAGAAAGGATACAAGCTACCGGGGACAGGTTTCTGGCATTTCAGCCTCGTCGGCCCGGCTTGCTTGAATCCTGATGGAGCAGTGAGCAAGGGACTCATGTCTGAGTATACCCTGCCACACCTATAGTGGCCAAAAACGATTCAGAAAAGGGGGTGGTGATGAACAGAGTGTCTGAATTAAGCAGACCACTCTTACCCAGTCCAAAGATCAGGGCTTGATCCATCACCGTTATTTAGCTCACTGCCCCATCCCAGCTCAGAACCTGGCTATATGCAAATTAGTCTGTACCTGGCCCAGTGCATCATGGGAACAGGGCAGACCAAACTACCAAGCCAATTCTTCACCAGAAAGGATACAAGCTACCGGGGACCGGTTTCTGGCATTTCAGCCTCGTCGGCCCGGCTTGCTTGAATCCTGATGGAGCAGTGAGCAAGGGACTCATGTCTGAGTATACCCTGCCACACCTATAGTGGCCAAAAACAATTCAGAAAAGGGGGTGGTGATGAACAGAGTGTCTGAATTAAGCAGACCACTCTTACCCAGTCCAAAGATCAGGGCTTGATCCATCACCGTTATTTAGCTCACTGCCCCATCCCAGCTCAGAACCTGGCTATATGCAAATTAGTCTGTACCTGGCCCAGTGCATCATGGGAACAGGGCAGACCAAACTACCAAGCCAATTCTTCACCAGAAAGGATACAAGCTACCGGGGACCGGTTTCTGGCATTTCAGCCTCGTCGGCCCGGCTTGCTTGAATCCTGATGGAGCAGTGAGCAAGGGACTCATGTCTGAGTATACCCTGTGTAGGAGAGTAGGGTCTGCAATCCTATGATCACCCAGATTTTTGCTTTTTGCTGCACTGGTTTACGACTTTCCCTGGCTGTGGGCCTGCTAATCAGACCCACAGCCTAGCTGTTCTCTCTATCCAAATTGTACTCAGGTACTGAATTGGCACTGGGCCCTCTCCAAGTCCCTGTACCCAGGGCTGAGGTGTACCCAGAAGTCTTCCAGGGGCTGAAGCATGTATTATGCCACCCCTGGGCTGACTAACTAAACTGACACAACTGGCTGCACGACAGCTGGGGCAAGGTGGTGTACTCACCCTTTGCTTTAGATATAGTATACCTATATCTAACCCTAAAATGGACACACAGATCTCCTATCAGTCACTCCTATGGCAGGCCTTAACAATCCTGAAGGCAGAGTGCTTGGAATCGTGTGAGATGGTGCTCTGGCATGAGCTGAGCCTGTCTGCGGCTTTCGGGATCCATCCCTTAGCCGTTTCCATGATATCGCATACCATATACTCTTAAGTGCATTATAACCCTCGCGGTTATATGCCAACTCTGGTATCGCTTTATCAAAACATGTCGTGTAAGGTGTCATACGAATTGGAATACTAACCCCTCGCCAATTCTGGCGACGGGGTTAGCATTCCACCCTTCTAGAGGGACACGACATGTATGTAACCCCTAACCCCGGTTAAAGTCAGACATAGCCTCAGCTCCACAAAATGGATGCTGCCACCGAGACACAAGTCTGCCCTCCTGCTGCTGGGAGTCCTCCCAGAGCAGGAGGCAAGGACAAAGGGTTTCCTGCCAGGGGCGGTGCCAGCACCGTCCCAGACAGGGTTTTGTGTATTCCAGGTAGGCAGGGCTACAGAGGAAGGTGACTGCAAGTGGCACCCCGGTGCTCACTGTGCATAGGCCGGCTGAAACCAGTTCCAGGGGCACTCCAGCCCCTGGCCTGGGGAAAGCCCGCCAAGGAAGTGGGTGTAACCACCTGGTCCCACCCCTAGGGCAGGACTTAGTCGCGTGCCAGCCCCCTTTTCCCAGATAAAGGTAGGGACTGGCCCCCTTCCAAATCAGATCATCTTTGGAATCAAGATACCACTTTCCACGAAAGGACTTCACGATTTCTTCCTCAAGATTCTCCCTTGTGGCTAAGGAGTAGTCACCCTGCATCCGCAGGCACCATCCAAGAACACTGCGGTCTGCTGCACGTCCTTCCTCCGGAATCCGACTGCCCAGCTCGACGAGACCCGGCTTCCCTGGCACCTCTGACCTCTACCCACCTCTACAGCACAGCTGAGAACCGTGGGTGCGACGAGACCTCGAGGGACCGGCCATCGCCAAGACTGCACGACTTCTGCACAGCAAGCCCACCGAGTAATTTCCTGGTGAGTGCTTTGGGGTCCGAGAAGCCCCCGCCCTGAGCAGCTCCAGCACCGAAGAGCAGCCCCCCAGCATCTCCACGATCGGCGTGGGGCCCTTCTGCTTTTTGCTGCTCACCGCGTTGTTTGGCTACTAGCCCGCTGGCTTGTGGCCTTCCGAACGACGCCCGACGACAACACTGCTGCTGGTCTGGTTGCTCCAGACTGGCCCTTGCTTCCCTCCATCGGAGAAGTACCCTGGACCCTCCTGGTCCGGCTAAGACGCCATTTGCCAAGACTTGTTGCCCAATCTTGGGTCCAGCGACGTCGACAGCAAGAACCTTCGTGGGACAGCTCGCACCTCCATCCTGGTCGCCGACAACGCCTCCTGGTCCGAGAGACTGCAGAGCCCAGCAGCGCCCACTCACCTGACTGCGGTGACTTCGCCCGGTGCCATCCTGGTGCCCACTTAATCACTGGCTAGTGATTCAAGAACTTGGTCCCCTCTGCTTTCAGGTTTTCTTCTTCCTTGATCCAGGCTTGGATCCATCGAACTTTTCTTCACTGGTCGCCTGCCAGCAACTTCCTTCTTCCAGGCTCCTGGTCCGGCACGAGGATTCCCGACGTCTTTTCAGACCTATGCAGCTGCAGCCCCTGGGCTAGGTAACTTCGGCATTTCGGTGCCCCAGCATAGCCTCACTATCTAAGGGTCAGGATCCACTGTCGTTTTCTCCCTACCAGGTCGGGTTCGCCCGTGAACACTAACTTTGTGAATTCTAGCTTCCATAGACTTTGTCCCGCATCCCGCGTGAGAGTGCACACTCTGCACCCGAGTTCCCTAGGCCTCCTGCTAGTAATCTAAAGGTTCAGTAGTCCAGTCCTAGCGATCCCAAAGTCTCTGAGAATCGTTACTTACCTGCTAGTAATTCGCATTCCACTTTTAGAGTATATGGTTTTTCGTGCCCCTCGGGCATTTGTGTATAACGTGCTAACTTAAGTATTTTCATAAGAGTTTTGTTGTGTGCTTAGCACCCTGTCCTCATAAAGAGTACAGGGTTGTTGTGATTCTAATAAATACATTGTTTATTTTCATAACACTTGTGTGGTGTCCTTTCACTGGGTGTTCAAGGGGTAATGTGATGGTAAAACAGCTGGCTTAACACGCCCTCTAGAGTCTTAGCCTTAGACTGCTCGTATCCATGCTACTAGGATAGCTGGTCTATAAGGTTGACTTACAACCAATCATCAATAAGGGTTGTTTGGACTGATATATAGTGATCACTAGAATAGTGAGCACTGCACATCAGGCCAACTTCTCACACCCTGCCACACCTATAGTGGCCAAAAACGATTCAGAAAAGGGGGTGGTGATGAACAGAGTGTCTGAATTAAGCAGACCACTCTTACCCAGTCCAAAGATCAGGGCTTGATCCATCACCGTTATTTAGCTCACTGCCCCATCCAAGCTCAGAACCTGGCTATATGCAAATTAGTCTGTACCTGGCCCAGTGCATCATGGGAACAGGGCAGACCAAACTACCAAGCCAATTCTTCACCAGAAAGGATACAAGCTACCGGGGACCGGTTTCTGGCATTTCAGCCTCGTCGGCCCGGCTTGCTTGAATCCTGATGGAGCAGTGAGCAAGGGACTCATGTCTGAGTATACCCTGCCACACCTAAAGTGGCCAAAAACGATTCAGAAAAGGGGGTGGTGATGAACAGAGTGTCTGAATTAAGCAGACCACTCTTACCCAGTCCAAAGATCAGGGCTTGATCCATCACCGTTATTTAGCTCACTGCCCCATCCCAGCTCAGAACCTGGCTATATGCAAATTAGTCTGTACCTGGCCCAGTGCATCATGGGAACAGGGCAGACCAAACTACCAAGCCAATTCTTCACCAGAAAGGATACAAGCTACCGGGGACCGGTTTCTGGCATTTCAGCCTCGTCGGCCCGGCTTGCTTGAATCCTGATGGAGCAGTGAGCAAGGGACTCATGTCTGAGTATACCCTGCCACACCTATAGTGGCCAAAAACGATTCAGAAAAGGGGGTGGTGATGAACAGAGTGTCTGAATTAAGCAGACCACTCTTACCCAGTCCAAAGATCAGGGCTTGATCCATCACCGTTATTTAGCTCACTGCCCCATCCCAGCTCAGAACCTGGCTATATGCAAATTAGTCTGTACCTGGCCCAGTGCATCATGGGAACAGGGCAGACCAAACTACCAAGCCAATTCTTCACCAGAAAGGATACAAGCTACCGGGGACCGGTTTCTGGCATTTCAGCCTCGTCGGCCCGGCTTGCTTGAATCCTGATGGAGCAGTGAGCAAGGGACTCATGTCTGAGTATACCCTGCCACACCTATAGTGGCCAAAAACGATTCAGAAAAGGGGGTGGTGATGAACAGAGTGTCTGAATTAAGCAGACCAATCTTACCCAGTCCAAAGATCAGGGCTTGATCCATCACCGTTATTTAGCTCACTGCCCCATCCCAGCTCAGAACCTGGCTATATGCAAATTAGTCTGTACCTGGCCCAGTGCATCATGGGAACAGGGCAGACCAAACTACCAAGCCAATTCTTCACCAGAAAGGATACAAGCTACCGGGGACCGGTTTCTGGCATCAAAGGGCATTGCTCGAGACCCTGGAGGGGAAACCTGCCAGCATAGGATTGGCATTTGGCGTTGATATCTATAGTGAACAGGTCTAGCGCTGGTTCTTCCCATAGTGCAAATACTCTGTCCAGATGGTATTGGCTATGTTCCCATTAATGCCAATTATCTGTTGCTATGCTGAGAGCATCTGCTAGAGTGTTGTACAAGCCTGGAAAATGCTCTTCTCTTAGAGAAATCCCATGCTTTGTTGTCCAGTTCCATAACTCTTGAGCTTCCTGCAAAAGCATGAGAGACTTGGTTCCCCGTGGTTTGTTTATGTAAAACATACTAGTCGTAATGTCCATACAAACACGCAGGGAGGCATCTGTTATCCCTGGTAGAATGGGTTGTAAAGAGAGGTATATAGCCTTCAACTCCACACTGTTGATGTGCTTTACCTTTTGAGAATTGGACCATTTGCCTTGAATCTGGAGGTCCTGTAAATGTCCTCCCCAGCCTTCCATAGGGGCATCTGTGGTCAGAATGTAGTCTGGAATATTTTGCAGTAAAATGAGGCCTTTCGAAAGATTTGGTCTGTGGTACCACTACTGCATTGCTGCTTTCATGGCAGGGGTGACCTGAATGATGTCTTCAAATGATTCTGATGTTTGCAGCCACTGTTGCTGAAGCTCCTCCTGGAAAGGTCTCTCTTGAGCCTGGCTAAGGGCACTAGGTCTATTGCTGAAGAGCACATTCCTAGCAGCGATGTGTACCTCCTTATTGAAACAGAATTTCTTCTTGAGATGGTCATAGCCGTAGATGCATCTGGTTTTCGGCCGACAGAAAGGCTTTGCATTTGATTGTATCCAACCTGGATCCCAGTAATTGTGTTTTTTGACTGGGAAGAAAATGAATTTTTGAGGTTTACTGTTAGCACCAGCTTGTTGAACAGCTGAAGACAAGCGTTGGTGGTTCTAGCCGCTTGACTTGCTGTTGGTGCCTTCAGCAGCCGGTCGTTCAAGTAGGAAAATACTTGGTGACCTTGAGAGCGTAGGACCGCAGTCAGGGGCGCAAGGCATTTTGTAAATATTCTGGGCGCCGATTTGAGGTCGAAAGGTAGAATCTTGAAATGGTAGTGGGTTCCAGCTACTGTAACCAGGGGAATTTTTTATGTTTTCAATGGATCGGATGTGGAAATATGCATCTTCCAGATCGAGTGAGGTCATAAGGTCTACTTTGTTGCGGCAAAGCAGGATCTCGGTAAAAGTTACCAACCACAACGTTTGCTTTCTCATTAACTTGATGAGATTTCTGAGATCCAGTATTGGTCTCCACTGCCCTGACTTCTTCATTATTAAGAAATCTGGCAGTAGAAACCCTGACTCCTTTGCAGAGTTGGAACTTCCTAGATCGCACCTTTTGAGAGCATGATTTTTGCCTCCTTGTGCGATAAGTGAAGACGAGGGGAGTGGCTCCTTTGGGTGCAGTAGTTGGAGGTTTGTACGTGACCTCTAGAGTAAGGCCAAAGGCAAAACATCAAATACCCATTGTTCTGTTGTTTTCCTCTCCCACTGCTGGAAAAAAATTCAAATCTTTGCACCCAAGGGAGGGGAAATGGATGGGGAAGCTGGTACCCGGTGTTGATCATTGCTTCCTTCCTTCTTTTATCTCCTCTCTGGGTTGGTGTCTTTTGCAGCCCCCTTTATGAGCGAAACCAGCTGTAGAAGACTGACGGTAAGTGGAAGGCTGACAGGTCTGCCTGTATTGCAGTTGATAGGGTTGGCATTGCTGTGCTCTCTGATAACCACCTCTGTATGCGGCAAAACGGCGTCCTTTTGCTCCTCTGAAAGGCATATTTTTGTACTAGAGGGTACCCAAAGACTTTGCTGTGTCAGTGTCAGTTTTTATGGACAACAGCGTCTAGACAATGTGTTTGCCAAACACAGAGTCCTTATCAAACGCCATGTCTAAAATCATTGTCTGGACTTCAGGTCTGAATATAGTGGCCCCAACACAGCTGTGCTTGCAAGTTGGCGTAAACCTGAGTTGGCTACAGTCATAGCACAGTCAATGGTCTCAGAGGCTGCTCGTTCTCCCTTTAAAGGGGTCTTTCTAGCCTTCTGTCCTGTTTCCTATCTTCGGGGATGAGGTCTAGCATAGAGGCCATGTCAGGCCACATCTGCCAATCATAACGGCCCACAATAGCCAAAGCATTGGCCGCCCGGATGGTAACTGTAGCCATAGTGGAGAAACGCTTCCCCATAATGTCCAACTATGTCCCTCCTTATCAGGGGGAGTTAAGACCGGAGTGGCCGGATTTTTTGATCTTCTTTGCGCCGCCTGACAAATGACAGAATGCAGCCTCGGGTCACCCATCGTGCAATAAGTGAAATCCTCTAGGGCCTGGTAATTTATATCTATTTGAGGGAGCAGCGGTGATATTGAGGCTGGAGTTCTTCATAATTTTCACTCCCTCCTGAGAAACACAACCAATTATGGGTATTGTTCGAATGGATTTCCTAGCTTACTCCTTGAAACCATACAGGAAACAATCTGCATGCTTCACAGTCATGGAAAGATGAAATCTGATGGACGCCCTCTTCATTAAATTCTGGACTCCCCCTGATGTCTTTGTGAGGTGAATCCGCTGGATGATGTGATGGAAGAGAGGGAGTAGGAATGATATAATCGTCCCAGGGATCTGCAGGTAAGTGAAGATCCAGGATATCTCTTTCTTCTCTCTCCTCATCTGAGGAGGCAGGGTTTTTCAGGTCAGGCGCCTGTGTTGGAGTGTGCAGTTCAGCAAGTGTCACTTGTTGTGATAAAGCTGGCGTTCCTGGGGGCTGCTGCTGAAGTGGTGGTGGCTCAGTTTGGACATATTGAGGTGGAAACCTCTGTCTATAGTCAGCCAGCATACCCTGAAGGTCTTGGATCAGAGATGATGGCAAATGTGCCATTTCTCTAGGGCGAGGCTCAGAGGATAGCCATAAGGTTGGTAATGGCGCGGTGCAGCTAGATATGGCTGATAGTATTGTTGCTCGTCCTCAAAATCATCGTCTTCCTCTTGGCATTTTACATGCAATTCAGACGGGCTATGAGCCACCCCATATACTCCATCCTCATCCTCATACTCATCTTCCGACTCTTGCAAGTCCAACAGATGAGAAGGAATAACGAGTAAATCTTAGTAAATGAAGATACATCCGGATGCAGAAAGATCTTCGCCACCCTGGCACTATTCAACATTGTCAACGGTGGCGCCAACGGTACCATCCCCAATGACGAAGGAATGTCCGTCGTCGACTGTGCCGTCATCGCCGGTAACGTCGTCACAGATGTCGTCGTCGATGGGATGTTAGTCGACGGTGCCTTCATCGACTTCACCAACAGAGTCTTTGTTAACGGGATGAACATCGATGTTAGAGACATCGACAATGAGATTCTCGTCGACGATAGAGGGCTGGAGATGGCCACTGTCGTCGTCATTCCTGCCGTCGACGGATCTGACGATGTGATCTTAGTACTTGTTGTCGTCGACGATCTAGGGGTTGTCATAGTTGATAACGATGATTTTTTGTCCCTGCATCAAATAATCTGTGGAAGAGGCTGTCTGATGTTCCTTCTCCTTTCTTACAGGGGTGGTGGGAACAGATTACGTAGGCTATGAGGAGACTTTATTATGCTTCTCCTTTTTAGAGTTCTTGCTCTCCTGGGAGGGTTTGAGGTGTTTCCTGCCCTCGCCAGAGTCGTCAGCATGGGATCTGGCTCTCTTGTGAGGACTGGATAAGACATCACTGTCCTCTTTAGAAGACTTTAGTTGTTTAGTGGACTGGAGCCACAAAAGGAGCCTCCCGTCTTAATGCCACAGAGATCTTAGAAGAGAAAGTGAGACAGATGTTGCACTGTCTTACCTCATGTGAGGGATGGAGGAAATAAATGCAGTCCTTGTGTGAATCATTCACATAAACTCTTTTCCTGCCACAGGTCTTACATGGACTGAAAAGGCTTTTTTATCAGACATGCTGTAGTTAGATATCCAGAAATAAATTCCAGAAGTTTGAAGAACTGAGTAGTCCCTTTACACACGACGTGAGGTGCAACTCTGTAGGAAACTGCCTCTGCTGGGAAAGTTCTGGAGGGTGCTAGCAGCTGATTGGTTACACTCAACATTTGGTCCTTTTTTTATAAAAGGACATAGGTAGGCTATTTAAAACATAGCTCAGGGCCATCATAGACTCTGGCAATAACTAAATACTGCTTGATTATGTTACCGTGGGACTCCCATCCTGACGACGGGGAATGATTCAAGCATGTGCATCTATGAAAGATACCCCAATACTGGATAATATGAAAGCAGCAGATTGGTCATCTGATTTCACCTTTAAACAATTCTACTTTAAACTGATGGGACGTGTAGCTTCACTGTGGTAAGTAAGGTTTGAACTATCATAATCCTCCCCTCCAGTACTGAAAAGGAATATAAATATTCAAGCAAACATAAAGGGAACATTCAGTTCGTTTAAGGCTACAAAGAAGAGGGTTATCCCAAACTGCAAATAAATATGTAGATATCTGTAGTCAATGACCCAACTCTCTGAGGTTTAAAGGAGTAAGTAAGAAATAGTTGTTGGTTGATAACATGTACTATTGTTCGCAGTAATAAAGAGAGAGAAGCCTGTTAAGATGCACTACATATGTTGACATGGAATGTGATTAGATGTAACGGACTGCATTTGTTTTCAGTGGTTCATGAGAAATGTAGTATTGGTATTACCACTATGGTTTCTGGAGAATAAAGGCGAACAGGAAAAAAAGCATAATCTCGCCTCTGAGTCCTCCATAGAATTTAAACCTTTCTTCACGTTGCTAAGAAGTGTCATATTATTCCATGCTTGAATTCTGCCAGGTACCCATAGCCAAACTCTCTTTCCAGTTTTCATTTGATCATCCTTTTATAGCTGGGATTGAACAGCTGAACTCCACCACATAGAAAATTATTATATCATTCATATATTCCTTTCGGCCTGCTGCACTAAGTTGCTGTGCTCTGACTAATACAAAGAGTCCCAAACCTAGGCGTATACACAGTCCACACAGTCCAGGTGTCATTATTGGCAATTCACTTGTGGCATGTGATATGCTCCAGTAGAGCTTTATGACAGATATAAGGATTATCATGAAAAGGCATGAATTGTCAAATATACAGAAGAGAGGATTAGCCTAAAAGTAGAGGAAGTATTTGCACCATTGCACAGAGGTCTATCATGAGCGTAAGGCTTATCAAAAAAAGCGGTTACCATGAAGCAAGGAGCAATAGCAGCAGTAACAAAGAGGGAGCTTTCACATACTAGATGTGCAATAACATGAGTGTTAGGAAAATATTTCCCACAAAGTGGTAAGTAACATCCAGACTTCTGTGGAGAAAGTTATTAAGAAAGAATGATCAGGGTCAGGTACATTGAAAATTGGGTTATCGTGCAGCACTGAGAATTGTCAGATGTATTGAAAAGAGGGTTATAGTGAAAGACTGCATAGGACCAGGAGTATCAGAAAGAGGATTATCTTGAAAAACTGATCAGTTTCAAGGGTATCCAAATAAGGGTTTTCATGAAGTTAAAAGCAGTATCAGGTGTACCAAGAAAAGTGTTACCAAGAAAGCTAAAGCACGTTAGGCACACTTTACAGAGACTGACTACTGGAAGTTTGGAAGAGAGCATTATCAACAAGGAAGATAATGTATCATTGTGATCTGGAATGTTTTGGGGAGTCATCCAGTGTACCAAAGGCAGGGCTATCATGAAGGAAGGGGAACGTGCATGGAACAGAGGACTACCATGAAGTGACGCACAGTTTCAGGTAACAATGAAAAGGTATCATCTCAATCAATGTAACTGGGTCAGCACTGCAGAAAAATGATTGACTTTTCAACAATCGTTCAAGAGTTAAGCCATTAGATTATGAACACTTCAATAGCTTTTAAACTTCTCCAGATGCATGCTATTGCTATCATTGATTTTGGCCCGGAAGAAGGCATTTACTGCCTGAATTAAGAATTGAGAGTTAAGGTAGGGAAAAATGTGTCTCATTTGGCAGAGATACAGAAAGCTGGTTTTGGAGACCACATTTATTTGCTTCTCCATTGATCTCTGTCAAAACTTATTCCCAGATTTTTAATCAGTTCTACATTTGTGGGGCAGGTATCCATGGAATCTGGCCAAGAATATTGAGGCCAAAGCATAAAGTGCTTGGTGGTTAGCCAACTTTTCCTTTTAGATGGATTTTCCTTTGCATGGATAGCTAGACAAAATCCACACTTTTATGGAGGACAAATATTTGGAGAGTGTATTCAAAGGATGCACTGCTAAATCCTCCTTAGAATGTAGCTGAACCAACAATTGCGTGTAATTTCAAATTTTTCCTGCAAAAACGAGAATTATTTTATATTAAAGAAACAAAGTTGGGACGCAAAAGAAAAGCTTCCCTCATGTCCTGTTTTTTTTCACCAGTGTGACTCTCAGCACAGTGACGTCACACCTAATTGCACCAATTGGTTTCACTTGGATCGGTGGTTCAGGACATAGCTCTGCCATGCAAGCACTGATCTGTGCAGGAGTGATACATCTGGAAAAGAACCTTTCCATAGTGGATCCCTGGTTATAGTTTGCCTCCGTGAGAGGTGGGTCATTTAAGGTGCAGAAAGTCCCCTAGACCACTGGGGGAAATACATGAAAAGGGGTGAGGGGTGGCTCACTCTGGCATTGGGCCTTGCCCGCACCCAAAAGAGGCATAAAAGAGTCTGGGGGCAGATTGAGGAGGGTTCTACCATCTGCCCTCCTCCTACAGGGTCAGAAAGCCCACGAGGTGCCCGAGATAATATGAAATCAGTACACACTTATCTAGTTTTCAGAAATATCAAGGTTTAGTAGGTGAGTGGGAGCCAAAATCGCTCAATTTTTATTTTGAAATTTGATGTCTCTATGGTGCGTTTTGAAGCCTTTTTTCTTGTGGATTATATATCTATCTACACAAATGGAATACTGATATTATCAGCAGAAGTGTCAGAATGCTGAGTGGTACGAATCATTTGGCTCCATGCAGATTCCGGATTACTCCCTCACAAATAGGTGAAGGAAATATGTGACTTTACACAAAGGTTGGGGTTTGCATGCCATTCTGAGTAAAAAAAATATTTTGGAATCTACGCAAGTCACAACATTCAAGACCCTCCCGGGTGTCTAGTTTTCAGAAACATCTATGTTTAGTAGGCCTAACCAGGTGTCTACCAAGACCACGCCCAAATACAGCAGCAAATCAACGTGTCCAAATGGGTTTGTTTTCATGGTGAAAATTTGATGTCTCCTCACTGAGTTTTGCAACCCACCCTGACACAGGTGAGAGGCCCTGCCACACAATTGGGGGCTCTGTTTGTACTGGGAGAAGCATGCGATTGCTGCATCATAGGGATTTTGTGCATCTCCACAGATTCCGGAACTTCCCCTCACACAAATGTGAAGAAAATATGTGATTTTATACAAGTTTGAGGTGTGCTGGGAATTCTAGGTAAGAACACATCCTGGGATCTCCACAACTCACGCCACTCTGAACTCTCATGGGAGTCCTGTTTTCAGAAATGTCTATGTTAAGGAGTGTGAGAAGTTGGCCTGATGTGCAGTGCTCACTGTTCTAGTGATCACTATATATCAGTCCAAACAACCCTTATTGATGATTGGTTGTAAGTCAACCTTATAGACCAGCTATCCTAGTAGCATGGATACGAGCAGTCTAAGGCTAAGACTCTAGAGGGCGTGTTAAGCCAGCTGTTTTACCATCACATTACCCCTTGAACACCCAGTGAAAGGACACCACACAAGTTGTTATGAAAATAAACAGTGTATTTATTTATAACAAGACTACCCTGGCTCTTTATGAGACAGGGAGCTAAGCACACAACAAAACTCTTATAAAAATACTTAAGTTAGCACAGTATACACAAATGCCCGAGGGGCACGAAAAACCATATACTCTGAAAGTGGAATGCGAAATTACTAGCAGGTAAGTACAGTACTAATAGGCTTTGGAATCGCTAGGACTTGACTAGGGAATCGTTAGATTACTTCTAGGAGGCCCAGGGGACTCGGGTGCAGAGTGTGCACTCTCACGCGGGATGCGGGACAAAGTCTATGATAGCTAGTAAAGTTAAAGTTAATGTTCACGGGCGAACCCGACCTGGTAGGGAGAAAACGACAGTGGATTCTGACCCTTGGATAGTGAGGCTATGCTGGGGCACCGAAATGCCGAAGTTACCTAGCCCAGGGGCTGCAGCTGCATATGTCTCAAAAGACGTCGGGAATCCTCGTAGACGAACCAGGAGCCTGGAAGAAAGATGCTGGCAGGCGACCAGTGAAGAGAGTTCGAAGTGATCCAAGCCTGGATCTTGAAGATGGACGATACCTGAAAGCAGAGGGGACCAAGTTCGTGACTACTAGCCAGTAGTCAGGGGGCACCAGGAGGGCACCGGATGGTAGTCACCTCGGCTAGGTGAGTGGGCGACGCTGTGCTCTGCAGATCTCACGGACCAGGAGGCGTTGTCGGCAACCAGGATGGAGGGGCGAGCTGTCCCACGATGGATGAAGCTGTCGGCGTCGAAGAACCCAGGATTGGGCAACAAAGCCTTGGCTAATTCAAGCCCACGCGGTGGACTCAAAATGGCGTCTTGAGTGGACCAGGAGGGTCCGGGGTGCTCCTCTTCTGGAAGGGAGCAAGAGCCAGTCTGGAGCAACCAGACCAGCAGCAGTGATGTCGTCGGGCGTCGTTCAGAAGGCCACAAGCCAGCGGGCTAGTAGCCAAACAACGCGGTGAGCAGCAAAAAGCAGAAGGGCCCCACGCCGATCGTGGAGATGCTGGGGGGCTGCTCTTCGGTGCTGGAGCTGCTCAGGGTTGGGGCTTCTCGGACCCCAAAGCACTCGCCAGGAGATTACTCGGCGGCTTGCTGTGAAGAAGTCGTGCAGTCTTGGCAATAGTCGGTCCCTTGAGGTCTCGTCGCACTCACGGTTCTCAGCTTGGCTGTAGAGGTGAGTAGAGGTCGGAGGT
Organism: Lissotriton helveticus; assembly: GCF_964261635.1. Lineage (NCBI taxonomy): Eukaryota > Metazoa > Chordata > Amphibia > Caudata > Salamandridae > Lissotriton > Lissotriton helveticus. Next base: position 1,619,626,779 of record NC_136068.1, on the reverse strand, counting down.
GCCAGGGAAGCCGGGTCTTGTCGAGCTGGGCAGTCGGATTCCGGAGGAAGGACTTACAGCAGACCGCAGTGTTCTTAGGATGGTGCCTGCGGATGCAGGGTGACTACTCCTTAGTCACAAGGGAGAATCTTGAAGAAGAAATCTTGAAGTCCTTTCGCAGAAAGTCGTGTCTTGATTCCAAAGATGATCTAATTTGGAAGGGGGCCTGCTCCTACCTTTATCTGGGAAAAGGGGGCTGGCACGCGACTAAGTCCTGCCCTATGGGTGGGACCAGGAGGGGGGTGGTTACACCCCTCTCCTTTGGCGGGCTTTCCCCAGGCCAGGGGCTGGAGTGCCCCTGGAACTGGTTTCAGCCGGCCTATGCACAGTGAGCACCGGGGTGCCACTTGCAGTCACCTTCCTCTGTAGCCCTGCCTACCTGGAATACACAAAACCCTGTCTGGGACGGTGCTGGCACCGCCCCTGGCAGGAAACCCTTTGTCCTTGCCTCCTGCTCTGGGAGGACTCCCAGCAGCAGGAGGGCAGACTTGTGTCTCGGTGGCAGCATCCATTTTGTGGATGCTAAGGCTCTGTCTGACTTTAACCGGGGTTACAGGTTACATACATGTCGTGTCCCTCTAGAAGGGTGGAATGCTAACCCCGTCACCAGAATTGGCGAGGGGTTAGTATTCCAATTCGTATGACACCTTACTCGACATGTTTTGATAAAGCGATACCAGAGTTGGCATATAACCGCGAGGATTATAATGCACTTAAGAGTATATGGTATGCGATATCATGGAAACGGCTAAGGGATAGATCCCGAAAGCCGCAGACAGGCTCAGCTCATGCCAGAGCACCATCTCACACGATTCCAAGCACTCTGCCTTCAGGATTGTTAAGGCCTGCCATAGGAGTGACTGATAGGAGATCTGTGTGTCCATTTTAGGGTTAGATATAGGTATACTATATCTAAAGCAAAGGGTGAGTACACCACCTTGCCCCAGCTGTCGTGCAGCCAGTTGTGTCAGTTTAGTTAGTCAGCCCAGGGGTGGCATAATACATGCTTCAGCCCCTGGGAGACTTCTGGGTGCACCTCAGCCCTGGGTACAGGGACTTGGAGAGGGCCCAGTGCCAATTCAGTACCTGAGTACAATTTGGATAGAGAGAACAGCTAGGCTGTGGGTCTGATTAGCAGGCCCACAGCCAGGGAAAGTCGTAAACCAGTGCAGCAAAAAGTAAATATCTGGGTGATCATAGGATTGCAGACCCTACTCTCCTACATGACCCCCCCCAAACTTTGGGATAATAAACTAACCTTGACCAGGTGAGTCTTCTTGCTCTAAGTGGAAATACCTGGAGAGCCCATCAGCATTGCTGTGATCAGTACCAGGTCTATGCTCCACTGTAAAATCCATCCCCTGTAGGGAAATGGACCACCTAAGCAGTTTGGGGTTTTCACCCTTCATCTGATTTAGCCACAAGAGGGGCTTATGGTCGGTCTGAATGGTGAAGTGAGTGCCAAACAAGTAGGCCCTCAGCTTCTTCAGGGCCCAAACCACAGCAAAGGCCTCCCTCTCAATAGCTGACCAATTTGTCTCTCTGGGGGTCAGCCTCCTACTAATGAAAGCAATAGGCTGATCATTACCATCAAAATTCAGTTGAGACAGAACAGCTCCCACACCCAACTCAGAAGCATCTGTTTGGACAATGAATGGCTTGGAGTAATCTGGACTCTTAAGGATAGGTGCTGTGCACATGGCCTGCTTTAGGTCATCGAATGCTTTATGACAGCTTGCTGTCCACTGAACTTTCTTTGGCATCTTTTTGCTTGTCAGGTCATTAAGGGGGGTCACTATGGACCCATAATTTCTGACAAACTTCCTATAGTAACCAGTCAGGCCCAAGAAAGCTCGAACCTGAGTCTGGGTGATTGGAGGAGCCCAGTCCTGGATGGCCTGTATTTTACTCTCCAATGGCTGAACCTGGCCTCCACCTACAACGTGGCCCAGGTATACAACCTGTGTCTGCCCTATCTGGCACTTAGTGGCCTTGATAGTGAGGCCTGCCTTTTGCAGAGCCTCTAACACTTTCCTCAGGTGGACCAGGTGATCCTCCCAGGTGGAGCTAAAGACAGCAATATCGTCAAGATATGCTGCACAGAAGTCATCCAGCCCAGTGAGGACTTGATTCACCAACCTTTGGAAGGTGGCAGGTGCATTTTTCAAACCAAAGGGCATTACCACAAATTGATAATGCCCACCAGGGGTAGAAAATGCTGTCTTGGGTTTGGCCTCCTCAGCTAACCTGATTTGCCAATACCCAGCTGTCAAATCAAATGTACTTAAGAACTTGGCAGAAGCCAATTTGTCTATAAGTTCATCTGCTCTTGGTATTGGGTGGGCATCAGTCTTAGTGACTGCATTGAGGTCTCTGTAGTCTACGCAAAACCTCATCTCTCTCTTACCACCCTGGGTGTGAGGCTTTGGCACTAGAACTACTGGGCTAGCCCAAGGGCTATCTGAGGGCTCAATGACTCCCAGCTCCAACATTTTCTGCACTTCTGTTTTGATGCAGTCCCTAACATGATCAGGCTGTCTGTAGATTTTACTCTTGACAGGCAGACTGTCCCCAGTGTCAACATCATGGGTACACCAATCAGTTTGGCTGGGTGTTAGAGAGAACATATGTCTGAAGGATTGCAGAACTTGCCTGCAATCCTGTTGCTGATGCTCAGTGAGGCTGCCACAAAAGACAACACCATCTACTGACCCATCATCAGGATTCTGAGTGAGCAGGTCTGGGAGAGGGTCACTCTCTTCCTCCTGTCCCTCATCTGTGGCCATGAGCAAGCTCATGTCCTTCCTGTCAACATATGCCTTGAGCCTGTTTACATGGAACACTCTGAGAGGGCTCCTGGGAGTTCCAAGGTCCACCAAGTAGGTAACCTCTCCCTTTTGCTCAATGATGGTGTGGGGCCCAGACCATTTGTCTTTCAGAGCTGCTGGGGCCACTGGCTCCAGCACCCACACCTTCTGTCCTGGCTGGTACACAGTCAGAACAGCCTTTTGGTCATGCCAAGCTTTTTGGAGTTCTTGGCTGGCCTCAAGGTTTGTAGATGCCTTTTCCATATACTCAGCCATCCTGGAGCGGAGACCAAGTACATAGTCCACTATGTTGGTTGCAGGCTTTTTGAGAGGTCTCTCCCATCCTTCCTTCACCAAACACAGGGGTCCTCTTACAGGATGCCCATACAGAAGCTCAAAAGGGCTGTAGCCAACCCCCTTCTGTGGGACCTCTCTGTAAGCAAACAAGAGGCAGGGGATCAGGACATCCCATCTTCTCCTAAGAGTTTCAGGTAGCCCATGAATCATCCCTTTGAGGGTCCTGTTGAATCTCTCAACAAGTCCATTGCATTGTGGGTGATAGGGTGTGGTGAACTTGTAGTTCACACCACACTCCTTCCACATCGCAGTCAGATATCCTGACATGAAGTTTGTACCTCTGTCAGAAACAACCTCCTTAGGGAAGCCCACTCTGGAGAACACTCCAACCAGGGCCCTTGCCACTACAGGTGCTGTAGTGGTCCTAAGTGGAATAGCCTCAGGATACCTGGTGGCATGATCCACCACCACCAGTATAAACTTGTGCCCTGATGCTGTCTGGGGTTCCATTGGACCAACAATGTCAATCCCCACTCTTTCAAAGGGAACCCCCACCACAGGTAGTGGTATGAGGGGGGCCTTTGTTGTGCCACCTGACTTACCACTGGCTTGGCAAGTGACACAGGAGCGACAAAACTCCTTGGTATTCTCATTCATGTGGGGCCAGTGAAAGTGTGAGACAAGCCTGTCCCACGTCTTTGTCTGACCTAAATGACCTGCAAGGGGAATCTCATGGGCCAAGGTGAGAAGGAAACCTCTCAGAGACAAGGGGACGACCAGCCTCCTGGTTGCACCAGGCTTGGGGTCTCTTGACTCAGAGTACAGGAGTCCATCTTCCCAGTATACCCTGTGGGCACCTGTGGCATTCCCTGCAACCTCAGCAGCAGCCTGCTGTCTGAGGGGTTCAAGGGAAGGGCAGTCTAACTGTGCCTTCCCCAGGTCTGCTCTGGAGGGTCCCCCTGAGCCCAGAAACTCAATTTGATCAAGTTCAAGCTCTTTAGGCTCAGTTTCCCTCAGCTCTCTCAGATCAGCCTCCTCAGAGACTTAATCCTCAACCTGGGGCAAGGGGGAAGGCAAAGCCTTACCCTTACTGCTCTTCTTCTTGGGAGGTGTCTGGTCCATTCTTTCAGGATCCAGCACCTGTTCAGTGGGGCATCTTCTGGCCTGTGACCTAGTCACAGCAAGCACATGTGCTGGCAAGCCTAACATCTCCATGTGAGTCCTCTGCTCCACTTCTGACCATAATGATGACTCCAAATCATTGCCCAACAAACAATCAACTGGGAGGTCTGAACTGACTACAACTTTCTTTTGACCCTTCACTCCACCCCAGGAGAAAGCCACAATCGCCATACTATGACTGGTAGTGACGTTGCTGGCATTGGTCACCAGGAAATCTGTAACTGGCATGATCTGTCCAGGGTCCACAAAGTTAGGTGTCACCATGGTGACACTGGCACAAGTGTCCCTATAGGCCTGAGCCATCTTGCCATTAATCAAAGGTGTCTGCCTGTATTTGCCCAAAGTATTGGGACTTATATCAGGGGATATATCCATATCCCCTGTACAGACAAGGACAGCCTGAGTGAGTGTGCCAACTAAGTTGTCAGACCCCTCAGTTCCCAAGGTTAACCCAACTAATGCCTTGGGAGGTACACTACCACTACTGACTGTACTAGGGGGTGCAGTTGCCTTAGGGGCTGTAGTGGCAGGAGTTTGTCCTCCTCTTTTGGTGCACTCACTAAACCAGTGAGACTTACTTTTGCAGTACTGGCACCACCTCTTTGACTGGCCTTCTTGAGTCTTCTTCTTCTGGGAAGCCTGACCCCCACCCTCTTTGGTTTGTTGGGGACCTGGTGAAGACTTCTGGTCATTTTGTTCACTCTTAGTGTTACCCTTCTGGTCTGCTTTCTTCTGACCACCCTGGTTCTGGTTCTGGTTCTGCTTGATCCTTGTTCTGACCCATTTGTCTGCCTTCTTTCCCAATTCTTGGGGAGAGGTCAGATCTGAATCAACAAGGTGCTGGTGCAACAACTGGTTCTGACAATTATTTAAAATTTGTTCTCTCATCATGAGATTGTACAACCCTGTGTAATCAGTAACCTTGCTACCCAGCAACCAGCCCTCCAAAGCCTTAGTGGCACAATCCACAAAGTCAGACCAGTCCTGAGACTGAGTTTTCTGGGTGTCTCTGAACAGCAACCTGTACTGCTCAGTGGTTAAACCAAACCCATCAATCAGTGCATTTTTCAGGACCTGGTAATCATTAGCATCCTCCACTCTTGTAGTGAGGAGCTTATCTCTACCTTTACCATCAAAGGAGAGCCACAGTATAGCTGCCCACTGACTCCGGGGAGTGCACTGCACAGTGCAGGCCCTCTCCAGAGCAGCCATCCATTTCTGGATGTCATCCCCTTGCTTAAAGGGGGGCACTATCTTAGTCAGGTGTTTAGTATCTAAACCATTCTCTCTATCTCTTGGGAGATTGCTGCCACCAGTGGGAGCTAAACCACTCATCTGCTGCTCTCTAGCCAAGGCAAGCTTCTCTTTGGCCAGGGCAATTTCTTCCCTTTCAATCCTCAGAGTAGCCTGTCTCATCCTAGCTTCATGCTCCATTCTCTGAGGGGAAGTCAATCTCCTCTGGGGAGAGTTTCTTCTCCTCTGAGAAGAGGCATTAGAGTGCAGAGATCTATTTCTCCTAACTCCAAGGTTAGGCCTACTTAGGGTCAGTACTGGGGGACCCCCAGATCCTAGCCCAAGCAAGTCTAAGTTGGCCCTAGTTAGCCTTCTGACTACCTCAAGACCTTTGTCTACCTCGTCCCCAGAGAGTTCCTCTTGATCCTCCTCCTCAACTGCATTAGCAATGTTGGGGAGGTCTGGATCCCCAGAGGTACCCTCTAAGGCTGGCATATTCCCATCTAGCTGAGAAAGCTTTCTCGCATCATAAGTCTCTAAGAGACCTATTAAAAAGGGAATGGTGGGGTTAGACCCCTGTTTCAGTTTCCTGGAGGTACACACCTGTCTCATCTCCTGAAAACTGAGAGCTGCATATCTTGATCTGACCTGTGGAGGGTCAACATCCACAAGGGGAGTCTCAGTAGATTCTCCTTGGGTAGACATGCTTTTTTCTAGTGAGGTGTAAGTGGTGCACTTACCTACACTATATGTTTGCCTACTGATCCCTTGCTAGAGTTGTAGTTTAGGGTGTGCTAGGCCCTAGGAGCTAAAACAGCTGGTTCAGTAGAACTCAGAGTATTCTAAGCTAAGTTATATGTACCTTTAGTACTTATGTGATCTTTCACAAGATATTCTTAGGATATGTGTGGTAAAACAACAGCAAGCTCAAATCCCAACCGCTGCCACCAATGTGAGAAGTTGGCCTGATGTGCAGTGCTCACTGTTCTAGTGATCACTATATATCAGTTCAAACAACCCTTATTGATGACTGGTTGTAAGTCAACCTTATAGACCAGCTATCCTAGTAGCATGGATACGAGCAGTCTAAGGCTAAGACTCTAGAGGGCGTGTTAAGCCAGCTGTTTTACCATCACATTACCCCTTGAACACCCAGTGAAAGAACACCACACAAGTTGTTATGAAAATAAACAGTGTATTTATTTATAACAAGACTACCCTGGCTCTTTATGAGACAGGGAGCTAAGCACACAACAAAACTCTTATAAAAATACTTAAGTTAGCACAGTATACACAAATGCCCGAGGGGCACGAAAAACCATATACTCTGAAAGTGGAATGCGAAATTACTAGCAGGTAAATACAGTACTAATAGGCTTTGGAATCGCTAGGACTTGACTAGGGAATCGTTAGATTACTTCTAGGAGGCCCAGGGGACTCGGGTGCAGAGTGTGCACTCTCACGCGGGATGCGGGACAAAGTCTATGATAGCTAGTAAAGTTAAAGTTAGTGTTCACGGGCGAACCCGACCTGGTAGGGAGAAAACGACAGTGGATCCTGACCCTTGGATAGTGAGGCTATGCTGGGGCACCGAAATGCCAAAGTTACCTAGCCCAGGGGCTGCAGCTGCATATGTCTCAAAAGACGTCGGGAATCCTCGTAGACGAACCAGGAGCCTGGAAGAAAGATGCTGGCAGGCGACCAGTGAAGAGAGTTCGAAGTGATCCAAGCCTGGATCTTGAAGATGGACGATACCTGAAAGCAGAGGGGACCAAGTTCGTGACTACTAGCCAGTAGTCAGGGGGCACCAGGAGGGCACCGGATGGTAGTCACCTCGGCTAGGTGAGTGGGCGACGCTGTGCTCTGCAGATCTCACGGACCAGGAGGCGTTGTCGGCAACCAGGATGGAGGGGCGAGCTGTCCCACGATGGATGAAGCTGTCGGCGTCGAAGAACCCAGGATTGGGCAACAAAGCCTTGGCTAATTCAAGCCCACGCGGTGGACTCAAAATGGCGTCTTGAGTGGACCAGGAGGGTCCGGGGTGCTCCTCTTCTGGAAGGGAGCAAGAGCCAGTCTGGAGCAACCAGACCAGCAGCAGTGATGTCGTCGGGCGTCGTTCAGAAGGCCACAAGCCAGCGGGCTAGTAGCCAAACAACGCGGTGAGCAGCAAAAAGCAGAAGGGCCCCACGCCGATCGTGGAGATGCTGGGGGGCTGCTCTTCGGTGCTGGAGCTGCTCAGGGTTGGGGCTTCTCGGACCCCAAAGCACTCGCCAGGAGATTACTCGGCGGGCTTGCTGTGAAGAAGTCGTGCAGTCTTGGCAATAGTCGGTCCCTTGAGGTCTCGTCGCACTCACGGTTCTCAGCTTGGCTGTAGAGGTGAGTAGAGGTCGGAGGTGCCAGGGAAGCCGGGGAAATGGACCACCTAAGCAGTTTGGGGTTTTCACCCTTCATCTGATTTAGCCACAAGAGGGGCTTATGGTCGGTCTGAATGGTGAAGTGAGTGCCAAACAAGTAGGCCCTCAGCTTCTTCAGGGCCCAAACCACAGCAAAGGCCTCCCTCTCAATAGCTGACCAATTTGTCTCTCTGGGGGTCAGCCTCCTACTAATGAAAGCAATAGGCTGATCATTACCATCAAAATTCAGTTGAGACAGAACAGCTCCCACACCCAACTCAGAAGCATCTGTTTGGACAATGAATGGCTTGGAGTAATCTGGACTCTTAAGGATAGGTGCTGTGCACATGGCCTGCTTTAGGTCATCGAATGCTTTATGACAGCTTGCTGTCCACTGAACTTTCTTTGGCATCTTTTTGCTTGTCAGGTCATTAAGGGGGGTCACTATGGACCCATAATTTCTGACAAACTTCCTATAGTAACCAGTCAGGCCCAAGAAAGCTCGAACCTGAGTCTGGGTGATTGGAGGAGCCCAGTCCTGGATGGCCTGTATTTTACTCTCCAATGGCTGAACCTGGCCTCCACCTACAACGTGGCCCAGGTATACAACCTGTGTCTGCCCTATCTGGCACTTAGTGGCCTTGATAGTGAGGCCTGCCTTTTGCAGAGCCTCTAACACTTTCCTCAGGTGGACCAGGTGATCCTCCCAGGTGGAGCTAAAGACAGCAATATCGTCAAGATATGCTGCACAGAAGTCATCCAGCCCAGTGAGGACTTGATTCACCAACCTTTGGAAGGTGGCAGGTGCATTTTTCAAACCAAAGGGCATTACCACAAATTGATAATGCCCACCAGGGGTAGAAAATGCTGTCTTGGGTTTGGCCTCCTCAGCTAACCTGATTTGCCAATACCCAGCTGTCAAATCAAATGTACTTAAGAACTTGGCAGAAGCCAATTTGTCTATAAGTTCATCTGCTCTTGGTATTGGGTGGGCATCAGTCTTAGTGACTGCATTGAGGTCTCTGTAGTCTACGCAAAACCTCATCTCTCTCTTACCACCCTGGGTGTGAGGCTTTGGCACTAGAACTACTGGGCTAGCCCAAGGGCTATCTGAGGGCTCAATGACTCCCAGCTCCAACATTTTCTGCACTTCTGTTTTGATGCAGTCCCTAACATGATCAGGCTGTCTGTAGATTTTACTCTTGACAGGCAGACTGTCCCCAGTGTCAACATCATGGGTACACCAATCAGTTTGGCTGGGTGTTAGAGAGAACATATGTCTGAAGGATTGCAGAACTTGCCTGCAATCCTGTTGCTGATGCTCAGTGAGGCTGCCACAAAAGACAACACCATCTACTGACCCATCATCAGGATTCTGAGTGAGCAGGTCTGGGAGAGGGTCACTCTCTTCCTCCTGTCCCTCATCTGTGGCCATGAGCAAGCTCATGTCCTTCCTGTCAACATATGCCTTGAGCCTGTTTACATGGAACACTCTGAGAGGGCTCCTGGGAGTTCCAAGGTCCACCAAGTAGGTAACCTCTCCCTTTTGCTCAATGATGGTGTGGGGCCCAGACCATTTGTCTTTCAGAGCTGCTGGGGCCACTGGCTCCAGCACCCACACCTTCTGTCCTGGCTGGTACACAGTCAGAACAGCCTTTTGGTCATGCCAAGCTTTTTGGAGTTCTTGGCTGGCCTCAAGGTTTGTAGATGCCTTTTCCATATACTCAGCCATCCTGGAGCGGAGACCAAGTACATAGTCCACTATGTTGGTTGCAGGCTTTTTGAGAGGTCTCTCCCATCCTTCCTTCACCAAACACAGGGGTCCTCTTACAGGATGCCCATACAGAAGCTCAAAAGGGCTGTAGCCAACCCCCTTCTGTGGGACCTCTCTGTAAGCAAACAAGAGGCAGGGGATCAGGACATCCCATCTTCTCCTAAGAGTTTCAGGTAGCCCATGAATCATCCCTTTGAGGGTCCTGTTGAATCTCTCAACAAGTCCATTGCATTGTGGGTGATAGGGTGTGGTGAACTTGTAGTTCACACCACACTCCTTCCACATCGCAGTCAGATATCCTGACATGAAGTTTGTACCTCTGTCAGAAACAACCTCCTTAGGGAAGCCCACTCTGGAGAACACTCCAACCAGGGCCCTTGCCACTACAGGTGCTGTAGTGGTCCTAAGTGGAATAGCCTCAGGATACCTGGTGGCATGATCCACCACCACCAGTATAAACTTGTGCCCTGATGCTGTCTGGGGTTCCATTGGACCAACAATGTCAATCCCCACTCTTTCAAAGGGAACCCCCACCACAGGTAGTGGTATGAGGGGGGCCTTTGTTGTGCCACCTGACTTACCACTGGCTTGGCAAGTGACACAGGAGCGACAAAACTCCTTGGTATTCTCATTCATGTGGGGCCAGTGAAAGTGTGAGACAAGCCTGTCCCACGTCTTTGTCTGACCTAAATGACCTGCAAGGGGAATCTCATGGGCCAAGGTGAGAAGGAAACCTCTCAGAGACAAGGGGACGACCAGCCTCCTGGTTGCACCAGGCTTGGGGTCTCTTGACTCAGAGTACAGGAGTCCATCTTCCCAGTATACCCTGTGGGCACCTGTGGCATTCCCTGCAACCTCAGCAGCAGCCTGCTGTCTGAGGGGTTCAAGGGAAGGGCAGTCTAACTGTGCCTTCCCCAGGTCTGCTCTGGAGGGTCCCCCTGAGCCCAGAAACTCAATTTGATCAAGTTCAAGCTCTTTAGGCTCAGTTTCCCTCAGCTCTCTCAGATCAGCCTCCTCAGAGACTTAATCCTCAACCTGGGGCAAGGGGGAAGGCAAAGCCTTACCCTTACTGCTCTTCTTCTTGGGAGGTGTCTGGTCCATTCTTTCAGGATCCAGCACCTGTTCAGTGGGGCATCTTCTGGCCTGTGACCTAGTCACAGCAAGCACATGTGCTGGCAAGCCTAACATCTCCATGTGAGTCCTCTGCTCCACTTCTGACCATAATGATGACTCCAAATCATTGCCCAACAAACAATCAACTGGGAGGTCTGAACTGACTACAACTTTCTTTTGACCCTTCACTCCACCCCAGGAGAAAGCCACAATCGCCATACTATGACTGGTAGTGACGTTGCTGGCATTGGTCACCAGGAAATCTGTAACTGGCATGATCTGTCCAGGGTCCACAAAGTTAGGTGTCACCATGGTGACACTGGCACAAGTGTCCCTATAGGCCTGAGCCATCTTGCCATTAATCAAAGGTGTCTGCCTGTATTTGCCCAAAGTATTGGGACTTATATCAGGGGATATATCCATATCCCCTGTACAGACAAGGACAGCCTGAGTGAGTGTGCCAACTAAGTTGTCAGACCCCTCAGTTCCCAAGGTTAACCCAACTAATGCCTTGGGAGGTACACTACCACTACTGACTGTACTAGGGGGTGCAGTTGCCTTAGGGGCTGTAGTGGCAGGAGTTTGTCCTCCTCTTTTGGTGCACTCACTAAACCAGTGAGACTTACTTTTGCAGTACTGGCACCACCTCTTTGACTGGCCTTCTTGAGTCTTCTTCTTCTGGGAAGCCTGACCCCCACCCTCTTTGGTTTGTTGGGGACCTGGTGAAGACTTCTGGTCATTTTGTTCACTCTTAGTGTTACCCTTCTGGTCTGCTTTCTTCTGACCACCCTGGTTCTGGTTCTGGTTCTGCTTGATCCTTGTTCTGACCCATTTGTCTGCCTTCTTTCCCAATTCTTGGGGAGAGGTCAGATCTGAATCAACAAGGTGCTGGTGCAACAACTGGTTCTGACAATTATTTAAAATTTGTTCTCTCATCATGAGATTGTACAACCCTGTGTAATCAGTAATCTTGCTACCCAGCAACCAGCCCTCCAAAGCCTTAGTGGCACAATCCACAAAGTCAGACCAGTCCTGAGACTGAGTTTTCTGGGTGTCTCTGAACAGCAACCTGTACTGCTCAGTGGTTAAACCAAACCCATCAATCAGTGCATTTTTCAGGACCTGGTAATCATTAGCATCCTCCACTCTTGTAGTGAGGAGCTTATCTCTACCTTTACCATCAAAGGAGAGCCACAGTATAGCTGCCCACTGACTCCGGGGAGTGCACTGCACAGTGCAGGCCCTCTCCAGAGCAGCCATCCATTTCTGGATGTCATCCCCTTGCTTAAAGGGGGGCACTATCTTAGTCAGGTGTTTAGTATCTAAACCCTTCTCTCTATCTCTTGGGAGATTGCTGCCACCAGTGGGAGCTAAACCACTCATCTGCTGCTCTCTAGCCAAGGCAAGCTTCTCTTTGTCCAGGGCAATTTCTTCCCTTTCAATCCTCAGAGTAGCCTGTCTCATCCTAGCTTCATGCTCCATTCTCTGAGGGGAAGTCAATCTCCTCTGGGGAGAGTTTCTTCTCCTCTGAGAAGAGGCATTAGAGTGCAGAGATCTATTTCTCCTAACTCCAAGGTTAGGCCTACTTAGGGTCAGTACTGGGGGACCCCCAGATCCTAGCCCAAGCAAGTCTAAGTTGGCCCTAGTTAGCCTTCTGACTACCTCAAGACCTTTGTCTACCTCGTCCCCAGAGAGTTCCTCTTGATCCTCCTCCTCAACTGCATTAGCAATGTTGGGGAGGTCTGGATCCCCAGAGGTACCCTCTAAGGCTGGCATATTCCCATCTAGCTGAGAAAGCTTTCTCGCATCATAAGTCTCTAAGAGACCTATTAAAAAGGGAATGGTGGGGTTAGACCCCTGTTTCAGTTTCCTGGAGGTACACACCTGTCTCATCTCCTGAAAACTGAGAGCTGCATATCTTGATCTGACCTGTGGAGGGTCAACATCCACAAGGGGAGTCTCAGTAGATTCTCCTTGGGTAGACATGCTTTTTTCTAGTGAGGTGTAAGTGGTGCACTTACCTACACTATATGTTTGCCTACTGATCCCTTGCTAGAGTTGTAGTTTAGGGTGTGCTAGGCCCTAGGAGCTAAAACAGCGGGTTCAGTAGAACTCAGAGTATTCTAAGCTAAGTTATATGTACCTTTAGTACTTATGTGATCTTTCACAAGATATTCTTAGGATATGTGTGGTAAAACAACAGCAAGCTCAAATCCCAACCGCTGCCACCAATGTGAGAAGTTGGCCTGATGTGCAGTGCTCACTGTTCTAGTGATCACTATATATCAGTCCAAACAACCCTTATTGATGATTGGTTGTAAGTCAACCTTATAGACCAGCTATCCTAGTAGCATGGATATGAGCAGTCTAAGGCTAAGACTCTAGAGGGCGTGTTAAGCCAGCTGTTTTACCATCACATTACCCCTTGAACACCCAGTGAAAGAACACCACACAAGTTGTTATGAAAATAAACAGTGTATTTATTTATAACAAGACTACCCTGGCTCTTTATGAGACAGGGAGCTAAGCACACAACAAAACTCTTATAAAAATACTTAAGTTAGCACAGTATACACAAATGCCCGAGGGGCACGAAAAACCATATACTCTGAAAGTGGAATGCGAAATTACTAGCAGGTAAATACAGTACTAATAGGCTTTGGAATCGCTAGGGCTTGACTAGGGAATCGTTAGATTACTTCTAGGAGGCCCAGGGGACTCGGGTGCAGAGTGTGCACTCTCACGCGGGATGCGGGACAAAGTCTATGATAGCTAGTAAAGTTAAAGTTAGTGTTCACGGGCGAACCCGACCTGGTAGGGAGAAAACGACAGTGGATCCTGACCCTTGGATAGTGAGGCTATGCTGGGGCACCGAAATGCCAAAGTTACCTAGCCCAGGGGCTGCAGCTGCATATGTCTCAAAAGACGTCGGGAATCCTCGTAGACGAACCAGGAGCCTTGAAGAAAGATGCTGGCAGGCGACCAGTGAAGAGAGTTCGAAGTGATCCAAGCCTGGATCTTGAAGATGGACGATACCTGAAAGCAGAGGGGACCAAGTTCGTGACTACTAGCCAGTAGTCAGGGGGCACCAGGAGGGCACCGGATGGTAGTCACCTCGGCTAGGTGAGTGGGCGACGCTGTGCTCTGCAGATCTCACGGACCAGGAGGCGTTGTCGGCAACCAGGATGGAGGGGCGAGCTGTCCCACGATGGATGAAGCTGTCGGCGTCGAAGAACCCAGGATTGGGCAACAAAGCCTTGGCTAATTCAAGCCCACGCGGTGGACTCAAAATGGCGTCTTGAGTGGACCAGGAGGGTCCGGGGTGCTCCTCTTCTGGAAGGGAGCAAGAGCCAGTCTGGAGCAACCAGACCAGCAGCAGTGATGTCGTCGGGCGTCGTTCAGAAGGCCACAAGCCAGCGGGCTAGTAGCCAAACAACGCGGTGAGCAGCAAAAAGCAGAAGGGCCCCACGCCGATCGTGGAGATGCTGGGGGGCTGCTCTTCGGTGCTGGAGCTGCTCAGGGTTGGGGCTTCTCGGACCCCAAAGCACTCGCCAGGAGATTACTCGGCGGGCTTGCTGTGAAGAAGTCGTGCAGTCTTGGCAATAGTCGGTCCCTTGAGGTCTCGTCGCACTCACGGTTCTCAGCTTGGCTGTAGAGGTGAGTAGAGGTCGGAGGTGCCAGGGAAGCCGGGTCTTGTCGAGCTGGGCAGTCGGATTCCGGAGGAAGGACTTACAGCAGACCGCAGTGTTCTTAGGATGGTGCCTGCGGATGCAGGGTGACTACTCCTTAGTCACAAGGGAGAATCTTGAAGAAGAAATCTTGAAGTCCTTTCGCAGAAAGTCGTGTCTTGATTCCAAAGATGATCTAATTTGGAAGGGGGCCTGCTCCTACCTTTATCTGGGAAAAGGGGGCTGGCACGCGACTAAGTCCTGCCCTATGGGTGGGACCAGGAGGGGGGTGGTTACACCCCTCTCCTTTGGCGGGCTTTCCCCAGGCCAGGGGCTGGAGTGCCCCTGGAACTGGTTTCAGCCGGCCTATGCACAGTGAGCACCGGGGTGCCACTTGCAGTCACCTTCCTCTGTAGCCCTGCCTACCTGGAATACACAAAACCCTGTCTGGGACGGTGCTGGCACCGCCCCTGGCAGGAAACCCTTTGTCCTTGCCTCCTGCTCTGGGAGGACTCCCAGCAGCAGGAGGGCAGACTTGTGTCTCGGTGGCAGCATCCATTTTGTGGATGCTAAGGCTCTGTCTGACTTTAACCGGGGTTACAGGTTACATACATGTCGTGTCCCTCTAGAAGGGTGGAATGCTAACCCCGTCACCAGAATTGGCGAGGGGTTAGTATTCCAATTCGTATGACACCTTACTCGACATGTTTTGATAAAGCGATACCAGAGTTGGCATATAACCGCGAGGATTATAATGCACTTAAGAGTATATGGTATGCGATATCATGGAAACGGCTAAGGGATAGATCCCGAAAGCCGCAGACAGGCTCAGCTCATGCCAGAGCACCATCTCACACGATTCCAAGCACTCTGCCTTCAGGATTGTTAAGGCCTGCCATAGGAGTGACTGATAGGAGATCTGTGTGTCCATTTTAGGGTTAGATATAGGTATACTATATCTAAAGCAAAGGGTGAGTACACCACCTTGCCCCAGCTGTCGTGCAGCCAGTTGTGTCAGTTTAGTTAGTCAGCCCAGGGGTGGCATAATACATGCTTCAGCCCCTGGGAGACTTCTGGGTGCACCTCAGCCCTGGGTACAGGGACTTGGAGAGGGCCCAGTGCCAATTCAGTACCTGAGTACAATTTGGATAGAGAGAACAGCTAGGCTGTGGGTCTGATTAGCAGGCCCACAGCCAGGGAAAGTCGTAAACCAGTGCAGCAAAAAGCAAAAATCTGGGTGATCATAGTATTGCAGACCCTACTCTCCTACAAGGAGGTTTTCCTTGGAGGCAGCCTAGACTCACATTGGCAAATCGGTCAATGTGAAAGGCAAAAATATTGATGTCTCCACGCTGCATTTTGGGGTCTTTCCTGTTACAGGCAATAGGCCCAGCCACAGAAGTGGGGTACTGTTTTTATCAGGAGAAGTCAAAATTCTGAACAAGTAGAACAATTGTTATCATCTACTGAATGTTTATTCGAATTTATGGCTTCTAAATTTAATCTAAGTCAGTGTGCAAGAAAGAGCACATTCTTCAAAATTCTTCCTGAAGCACATGATAGTATGGCTAAACCCAAAATCAGAGTTGTACAAATAACCACTATTCCTAAACTCGGTATCTTGGGCATACTTAAAAAGGCATTGTTTCACTGCATCCCCATGTTTCATTAATACCATTTTACTGTGTCAATTGCTGGAAGGCTGTTACACAATGTAATATCATTATAGGCTGATGCTTGGTTGTTGGTTCTTATTATGTGTTTTAGGCAACCAGCAAGCACCCCAATACCTGGAACCAGAAGGGTCACATGGGCATAACAGTACATTACTTTTCTAAATTGTCCATCAGGGCAAGAAGGTACAGTGAAAGTATCACCAATTGATATTTTTTCCCCACTTATTTTCAACCTTTTTCTTCATTTCAACAATTAAGTTGTATGTGAAAACTATTAGTGAGCTTTACAAAAGACACCTTGCTGTATTTAGGATGTTGTCTTGTTTTTGGAAATGTAGTGCATTCCGGGCAGACCCATGAGATTAACACCTGTTTCTAACACAAACTGCAAGTAGGCAGAAACCACAAAAATAGGAAAACTCAAGTACCACTACGAAAAATGTTAAACCTGTAGTACAACCTGTGGTTCCTGAAATCTGGAAAGATGATGATGACATTATGTAGTTTTGTAAGAAACAGAAAGAGATGTCCATGTCTGTTGCATCAGGTAGCCGGGGAGGTGGGTGGGCGTGTGTGAATCTGCAGCTTTACATGCCAAGAACAGATGCATACTGGTAAGTGGCATTTTCCGTTCGGGGCATATGAGCAGCAGATCACACACTATGCATAGATTGCATAGCAGTACTGTCCCTTAGCGGCGACCACCAGTATCTGTTGCAGTAGTCTGAAATAGTGTTTTGAGTACAGCCTGGCCCACACAAGCTTGTTGTTTTGCTTGCACATCTACACAATAGTGTTTGTGAATGTGTGCAGTGTAGACCATGTAGCTGCTTTGCAGATATCATCTAAGGGAATGTTCCCTAAAAATGCCATGGACGCCCCTATTTTGCGAGTAGAATGGGCTTTAGGGGGAATATAAAGTGTACGTTTTGTTTTGCGATAGCAAATTTGTATATATTTGACAATCCACCTTGCAATTCCAGACTTTGATATGGGATTGCCTTTATGTGGTGGTGAAAAGGAAACAAAAAGCAGGTTTTTTTTGCAAAAAGGTTTTGTTCTGTCAATATAGTAAAGAAGTGCTCTTTTTTCGTATAGTGTATGAAGAGCTCTTTCTGCTACTGTTTGTGGTTGCGAGAAGAAAACTGGCAACTCTACAGATTGGTTGAGATGGAAGGGAGAAATAACTTTGGGAAGGAATTTGGGATTTGTTCTGGGAACCACTTTGTTATGATGGAGTTGTAAAAACGGTTCTTGAATAGTTAGTGTCTGTAGCTCACTGACTCTTCTGAGAGATGTGATAGCCACATGGAAAAGCGACTTTCCATGTAAGAAATTGTAGTTCACATTTATGTAGATTCGAATGGAGGACCCATTAACCTAGTGAGGATGATTCCACACTGGAGAGGGTGGTACCCTGGGAGGAATTATTCTTTTGAGACCTTCCATAAATGCTTTAATGGCAGGTACCCTGAACAATGACATATGTTGTCTATTTTGCAGGTAAACTGCTATGGCAGCAAGATGTAATCTAATTGATGTGTATGCTAGATTACATCTTTGAAGATGCAGCAGGAAACATATGATGTGTTGAATTGACGCATCTAGAGGACTGATTTCCACTTGGCTGCATAGCAGGCTCTAGTGGTGGGATGCCTAGCCTTTTTAACCCCTTGGCCGCGGCGGTTATTCCGCCGCGACGCTAGGGGGCAGCGCAGCGCCACCATGCTCGTGACGGAACCACTCCGTCACGAGCCGCGGTGGTGCTGTGCTTGTGACGGAATGCTTCCGTCACGGCCCCGTCCGCTCAATAGAACGTGCCGCGCAGGCGCGAAATAAGCAATGCGCAGGTATGGCGGCCGGGCCGTGACGGAACCATTCCGTCACCAGCACAGCCCCACCGTGGCTCGTGACGGAATGGTTCGAGCGCGCAAGGGGTTAATAACGTTCATACAATCAGGTGGAAGATTGAGGTATCCAAATTCTAGGACTTCAGGAGCCAGATCGCTAGGTTGAGCTGTGCTGGATCTGAATGTCTGATCTCTCCATGGTTCTGGGTTAAGAGTTGTGGGGAAAGATGTAGTTTTTGTGCAGCACTACTGATAGTTCCAGCTATGTTGTGTACCATGGCTGTCTGGACCATGTTGGATCAACTAGGATCAGTGTAAGTGACTGTTGTTGCAGCTTGCGTACCACTAATGGAATGAGTGGGAGGGTCAGAAAAGCGTACGCAAATCTCTGTAATCAATTCATCCATATTGAATTGCCTTTGGACAATGGGAGTGGATATCTGGCGGGGAAGCTTGGGCATTTTGTGTTTGAATGTGTGGCGAAGAGATCTATCTCTGGATGCCTCCACATTTGGAAAAACGGTTGAAGGACTTGTGGATGAAGTTCCCACTCGTAAATCTGTTGTGTCTGATGACTTAACAGATCTGCTATCTGATTCTGTTTTCCTGGAAGATGTTGCGCTAAAAGGAATATGATTTGAGGAATAGCCCATCTCCATATGATCTGTGCTTGTTGAGAGAGCTGCAGAGAGTGCCTCTGTTTTTATAGATAATACATTGCTGTCAGATTGTCCGTACGGACTAAGACAGCTTTGACTGATATGTGTTTCTGGAATGGTTTTAATGTCAAAAAGATTGCTAGTAGTTACAAATGATTGATGTGGAGTAGCTTTTGCTGAGGTGTCCATTTGCCTCGTATGGTGTGATGTAGTAGATGAGCTCCCCAGACGGTGAGCGATGTGTCTGCTGTTAACACAATTTGAGGAACCGGCTCTAGGAACGGTCGCCCTTTGGAAAGGTTTTGGGTGTTCCACCACTGCAGAGAGCGATGTGTGCGGCTGTCCACCAACACCAGATCTGTAAACTGACCTTGAGCGTGGTTCCACTGACGTGCTAAGCATTCCTGTAAAGAGGGCTTCTGGAGTCTTGCATGAGGCACTATGAATATGCAAGAGCCCATCATCCCTAATAGTTGCATAAACACTCGAGCTGGAAGTGAGTGTTGCGGTTGGAATTTTGTTATAAAGGCTTGCATGCTTGGCTGGATTGGGATATGCAAGGCCTTTTGAGGTGTCTATTCTGGCACCTAGATATTGTTTGATGCGGAACAGTTGGAGGTGAGACTTTGGGAGGTTTATTGTAAACCCTAACTTGTGAAGTAGTTGGATTGTGGTGTGTGTGTGATTTACACACTGGGTATGGGACTTGGCTTTTATGAGCTAGTCGTCCAAGTATGGGAAAACGTGAATTTGTTGTCTTCTTAAGTGGGCTGCTCCCACTGCTAGACATTTTGTGAATACTCTGGGTGTTGTGGTGACTCCGAATGGGAGAACCTTGAAATGGTAATGCTGACCATCCACTACAAATTGGAGATATTTCCTGTAAGCGGAGTGAATGGGAATGTGGAAGAAGGCGTCCTTGAGATCTAAAGTGGCAAGGAAATCACCTTGTTTGAGAAGAGGAAGGACCTGTTGAAGAGTGGCCATATGAAAATGGTCTGATTGTATGTATAGGTTTACTGGTCTGAGGTCCAAAATGGGTCTTAGGGTTCCATCCGTCTTTGGAATCAGAAAATACAGGGAGTAAACCCCTGTGTTTTGATGGTGCAGGGGAACTGGTTCTATTGCATGTTTTTGTAGGAGGGAAAGCACCTCTTGTTTTAGAAGCGTTAAATGCTCTGTTGACATTGGACGCTGTTTGGGTGGTATGTTTGGGGGGAGTGGAAGTGAGCTCCAGGCAATAACCGGATTGGATGATTTGTCTCACCCACCTGTCCGTGGTAATGGTGTTCCAGACAGGTAGGAACTGCGTCAATTCTCCCCCAACCGGAGTATAATTGACAGGGGGGAGTGGCAGGAAGTCATTGTTTGGAGGTGGAGGCAGTGCGAGTATTGGTAGTTTTGCCTCTACCTTTGTTGTTATTGCCCCTGTAGCCTCCTTTCTAGTAACCTCTGGTAGAGGAAGTCTGTGTGGGACTCTTGTAGGAGGTATCAGTGTTGAAGCCTCGAGAGGCACCCCTATAAGAGGAGCGACTGCAAAGCTCCTATTGATTTGACAGTATCTGTATCTTTTTCAATCTTTTCTAAAGATGAATCTACAGTAGGCCCAAATAAATGTTCCTGGTCAAAGGGTTGGTTTAGTATGGTAGTCTGGACTTCGGGTTTGAACCCTGAAATCCGTAGCCAGGCAGGTCTGCGCAAAAGAACAATGGTATTAATAGCTCGGGAGGCTGTGTCTGCAGCATCTAGAGCACATCAAATGGAGGTATTGGTTAATAGTTTTCCTTCCTGGAGGAGATCATTGGCCCTTGTTTTATATTGTTCTGGAAGGTGTTGTAGTAGGGTCTCTAGTTCTTCATAGTGCGCCCTATCATACGTAGCCAGTAAGGCCTGTGTGTTCGCATATGTCGGTTGCTTGTGACGTTGTTCTTTTACCAGATGCGTCCAAGAGTTTTGACTCCTTATCAGGCGGTGGAGCATCGCCTAAGGATTGGGAGTTAGCCCTTTTCCTGGCGTTGGAGACCGCCAAAGAGTTTAAGGGAACTGGCCTTTAATGTAGACAAGGTCAGTTGGGGCAGACTTGTATTTCTTTTCCACTCTGGGTTAATGAGTCTAGCCCTCACAGGGTCTTTAAAGACTTCAGGGGAGTGTTTCATTACCCCGTTTAACATTGGGAGAATGGAAGTGGGACCTTTGAGATGGTGCAAAAGTGTCCATGAGGAAATCTTCCTCTATAGGGTCTGTGTGTAAATTTACACCATGATATTCTGCAGCCCTGTGTATAAGTTGAGTGAATCCTATAGTGTCCTCTGGAGGGGATGGTCTAGATTGATTGACCTCCTCTTGTGGTATATTAGGAACATCTGGTGTGCCATAATGTTCCCATGGATCATTTGGTATATAAGGATGACTAGGTTCCCCTAACGGTTCATCATCCCCTTCTTCCCAAGAGGGGCACTCATCATCTGGAGGTGGAGGAGACTGTGAGGGTACTCGAGATGGGATAGGAGAGATGTGTTGTGGAGGAGGAAAAGGAATCCCTAAAGGAGAAGTGGAAATGTCTATTTTCTTTAAAGGGAGCGGAGATTGTGCAGGTTTGTCCATTTTCCTTTTCTTAGAAGGGCTAATTCTAAGATGACCTGTTTCTGGGTCTATTACTAGAGTTTTTTTTTTGTTGGATCAGGTCGAAAAAGCTCCTCCTCTGGAGTGTGTTGCTTCGGTGTCGACTGTTTGTGTGGCACAAGTTTTGGAGTTGTTTTATACTCCTTAGGCTTGGAATCAGGAATTTTCTTGTGTTCCGAAGGTTTACTTGGGGTCTTTGGAACCGGCTGTTGGTTTGTTTCCGATGATTTTTTTCGGAGCTGAAGTGTGTGTGCCAGTGGTTTTCGGAACCGGTTGTTTCCTTGGTTCCGATGATTTTTTTAGATCCGAAGGCTCAATGTCAGTGGATTTCATTGCTGAGTGCGCCGATGTGGAACCAGGCTTCGGTGCTGACGAAGACAATGGTTTCTCTTTTGTTGTCGGTGCAGAGGATGGGGTTGTGGTACCGACAATAAGCTGGCTCGATCCCAAGTGGCCTGAAGGCTTATATGTTGACTTCTTTGCCGGGCCCGAAGTTGAGGTGTGGGAGGTTTTGGCCCGGTGTGCACCTAGGCCTGAAGGTGAAGGTGTTACCGAAGCCTTTGTATGGATGGGTGGGGGGGAGAGGTCAACGTCAGTACTTACGACCCGCTGCCCTGGAGTGATGTCTTCGACGTCAGAGTTTTCGGCTTTGCAGGCGCTAAAGGTGCCCTCTACGATCTTCTCCTGCTCTGGTACATTGATGCCTTCTTGGAAGATATCGTCCGGTATCGATGTTGATGATCGAGCCATGCTTCTTCGAGCTCGACGATCCCGTATTGTTTTCTTGGAGCAGAAAGAGGCACAAGCTGGACAGTCTTTGGTCTCGTGCTCAGGTGAAAAGCAGAGGTTACACACCTCATGAAGATCGGCGTGTGGAAACTTGGATTTACATTGAGGACACTTTTTAAAAGGAGTCCTTTCAATGAGCCAAAGGGCTTGATGGCGCAGATAGGCCCGAAGGCCTGCGTCGACGACCGGAAGAGAACAGTTCAAGTTTGTGGAGATGCGCGTCGAATGGGAAACGCTATTGAAGCCAATAACGAAGAAAGGGAAAAGGATTGCAAGTCGAAAGGAAGATCGGTAACGACACCGAACTGGAACGCTTCAAACACATCCAAGCCCGATGGCGGAAAAAACGAATCTGAAGATGGAGTCGATGCCCATGCGCACTATTGTCCAGAGGAGGAGTCACCTATCTCGTGACTTCCAAAGATTTGTTCCAAGACTATAACAAACTGCAAACACCCGGGCCCAACACCAGAGGGCGATCTATGCATAGTGTGTGATCTGCAGCTCATATGCATCGAACATATATTTATTTCATTACAACATACAGTATTGTTTTCATTTGTTACCATAACTAGCTTTTGGAACACATTTTGTACATATATAATCCTAATGTGCTCATGCCTCTCTTCCTTTTATATATATGAACCAACCATCCCCAAAAATCCTACTCTAAAGCATCCATCATTCACCCATATTTATACACAATTCCCCCATAAAAACATAACATGTTTTAGCATCTGGACATAACGGTTGACAAAAACACTCCTTTATATGGTCGCTGCTCAACTATGTAATTTCTATAGGTTCATCAACTTAATATTAGATAATCTCATCCTATCAATAATGTAATATCTTAGTTCACAGTATCTTGTTCCTGATATATAATACAATCCATTTAAATCATGCCCTAATGCATACATTTACAACTATTGTTCTGTTATGTGTAGTTGTGAGACTTTTCCGTCTATCAGATCAAGTGTTAGTGCCAAAACTTGTTTCGGTGAAGTATGGCCAGACAGCCTTTCACCTTCCTCAGGGCACCAAAAGCTTCTATACACTTCATACGATTCTTGGAGTAGCCGGTGAAAAAGGGGAAAACCTATGCTAGAATATATATATATAGACAATAAGGTTAAGGAACAGCTCTTATTGGCAGAAGTACTGTATCTTACTTTGTCTTACGTATTATAACAAACTTACTTTATTGCATACAGGTACATTAAATACATCACCATGTGCAGAAAAGAGAAAAATTATATACTTCTACCTGTGCACCCAACATAACCACATGTGCATCTACATCCACTAAGACCGATCACCATACCAACCAGTGAACATCAACGCCAGCCAGGTCACCATCCAGGCATTCTCCAACCCCCATTTACATATACCAACCCAAGACAACCTAAAAGTGGCTGTTGTCCCTCATTCTGACACCATGTGTGTCTTACCTAAGATACCTACATTAGAACCTTAATAAGAAATCCTAATGAAGAATATCACTTTTGCTCCTTCTCAAATATATATCGGCCAGATACTACCAAATTATATTCTGAGTAGATATAAAATGGTGAATTAAAAAGGAACCACAGACCATGGAGGGGAGAAAAGGGGGTAGTCTCTTTCTATATAGGCCGGGTGAAGGTTACCTTCAACGTCCCACTAAGAGGCAAAGGACATCAAAAACCAGAAAAAAACGGTTTTCCCCACATAATGATGGATATTATCATCTGCACAGCGTTGTTATTCATATGCCTGATACCTATAGAATATAAGGATAATACTGGTCCCGACCCAGGCAATGCGTGTTTACAATCCTTTCTTCCCTGAATATTGCTCTCTCAACTAATAGGAACCCTAGTCCCTAACGTATCCATGGTCTTGCCTTACTCCCAACACTCTGCTGTTGTAAGGGTGCATACTTTATTCTATTTGAATGCTGAAAGGGCCTTAATTGTAGGGAAATTTACAGAAGGGCTAAGTTGAAATCTCACACCCAATTCGCTACGCCATTACAGGTAGAGATATTACTGTATTTTAATGCTAGAAGGCCTCCATTACGTTGAAGTCCACAACCACGCTACCAGTCCCTGTATTTATCAAGGGGCAAAATCCAGCCCCCCCCCCCCTTTTGCCTCTTTCTGACTGTGGCGCCCCATCCTCTGCTTACCTCAAAACAGACATTCTTTTTCCTTTTCCTTCTGAGATCACTTCCATCCATTTAGCACGGACCAGGAGAAAACACCTTGAGATACATATATCTCCTTGCTTCCCGGGTCGAAGAAGGCCGGATGAAATAAAGAAGCCTTAAATAATGCAGACTCGTGTGCGTGCTCTCTGTCCGTCCGGAGTGGGAGGTGTTTTGATATATTTACACACACATATATATATCGTCCCATTCCCGTCTCAGAGTAATGAACCTGAAGTGAGGCGGAGTGCAGCCTCTTCATAAATTGTCCTCCTTGTTGCAGCCATCTTAGAAGTACGCAATCAGCCACTAAGGAGTCTATCATGTATCTATGGCTATAAATAGAAAATGGCATCAATATATGTACATTATTTACACATCCTATCAGGAATTCATACATCTGAAGGTCTAACTGCCTATGTAGTTGATCTGTTGTACACTACAGCTATCTCAGAGGGAATCCCCGCCCTTCATCATACGGCAGCCAACTTGGAATGTCTCACCACAGTAGACTGCCATAGGTAGGGGATACAGAAAAATGAGATTGCACACTCATGTCTGCTAAACTCTAGGACCACTCCTTATTTTTAGTTTTTTTTGCCAAGTATTTTTATTAATTTTTTTTTAAATGAAAAACACATTGCATGGTAACACATTGCATGGTATCACATGTACATTGGTGCTGTTTCGAGTGTTACAGGACCACTCCTTATTTTGATCCCTACTTTTAGCGGGACAGAAATAGTCCTTACTAACTCAATGTGTCTTGTTCTGAGTGATGTAAAGCTACCTCTGTAGCGATAGGGTAGCTGCAAAGTTAAGCAAACCTACAGAGGACCAATATCAATACTGGTTGTTAGTACTGATCTTGGATCTAGGGAGGCTATTTAAAGGTATTAACCCAGGCACTTATCTCATTTCCCAAACAGTATAACATTGAATCAACTACTGTTGAATTTCTCTCTGTTGAAAGTAAAAAGACCACAGTTTATTTAAGTATTAATTGACCAGTCTCAGCGTCCAACAATCTAGCCAAGTTAATTAACGTTGAAGTATCTCAGGTTAGCTCACAACATTTCACGTTTCTTTTATTCTTGTCAGGAGCAGCCCACCAAGGTCATGGCTCCCCAAAGGTTGGCACAAAATAACTCAAATCCTGCTTTGGACATGTGTACCCCATATTTGCCATACAATTTCAGGTGCCTAAGTTTATCAGCCCGTACCTGATGCTTCCCCAGCCATTAGCCCTGCAGAACTTGGCTCTTCCCATATGTCCAGCTAATTGTTGAGTTCCTCCATTGTCTCTGTCTCACCACTGTCACAGGACCCCACATCGCTGAGCTGGTCAACTGCAGCTTCATTGTGCTTAGCCATGTGCTGTTACATCAGCCAGTCCTTTCAGTGTTTGGCCACCGCTGCCCTTGCCATTCTGAACACCTTCTTTAATTTGCTTGCATGTGTTTTCTCCTCGATGCCCAACTTGTCCTGTGACTCCTCTGCCAGTGCGACCAGGTGATTTACATCTAGCTGCCCTTTTTGGCTCATGTGTGGTGTACAAACTGTGATAGGGAGGCTAGGTCGCCTCGAGGACAATGCTGTCCCCAGGCCGCGTTTGGCATGGCTTGTTGATTAAATTGAGTGGAGGCTGGATTGTGCCGCCTTTGCTGTTGTTGTCCTTTGCCTTTCAAAGATTCGAACCCTTGGCATCAAGGGTGCTCTCAATTGTCTCCGCAAGAAGCTCTCAATGAAATGGGCAGTTGTTTCATCTTCGCTGCCGGACATTTCTTCTATTGATAAAAAGAACCCACATTTGCCCTGGATTACAAACTTATTTTACAACATAGCATAAGGATATTTCTCACCATGCCACTTACTTATTTCTTTCATTGAAGTTTCATGTTCATTTACAATTCATTTCCAATAAAACAGGATGTATAATTCAATTCCTAAAAATCTACACCTCTTCATGAAAAACCAAGTTGAACTCTCGACAATGCCTAATCAATAACACAGAATCAAACGTTCCTCATCATTAACACAAAGCACAGAGAGCCAGCATGAGATTCCTACTCGATAGCTAAAAGCAGTGGTTCCAATGAACAGAAATAACCAGAAAGTATTCAATTAGTCCACTCTTGAAAATCCAGGATGCAATTACTCATCTGATGAGTCTATAAATTATGGCACTTGATTCTAAGTATAGTAATGTTTATAGTGTCCCCTTCAGTGGGTGCTAATTGGTGTCCCATCTTTCAATGTTAGTGACCGAATCTCATCTATAAGCAGATGCAGCCAGGTATTTGAACCATTACATTAATGCTGCGCCTTTATTTTTCAGAAATTAATTTACAATTTGGGACAGCCATCCCAATGCTGCTTTTTTAGGTAAAACCGATAGCGGCAGCGCGCACGCGCTGCTCGCTTTGCGAGGCATGCAGTAATGCAGTATGGAGTGGAAACTCCATGGAAGCTCTGCCCACTCTCCGCCCATGTTCTTAATTAGCTTGTGTTATTTTCTTTTGTAAATGCTGCCGCCTGATTGATTATGAGGCTTGTTAGTCCCTCCTTATTATGGATATGTTGTTATTTGTACCCTCCCATGGCTACTGTCCCTTTTACCTCAAGTGTTACACAGTACGGACTTGTACGGTAAGTGTTATTTAGACTGTGATCCCTACTTTGTCCCTGCCTTCTAGCCCCCTTCCCTCGCCCACACTCCCATTGTCCGTGCTCCCCCCTCCCGTTGTACGTGATGCAATGCAATAGGTCTCGCGTAAATGCGAGTCCTATTGCATTGAAAATACTTGTTTTTTAAAAAGGCAATGCTGCATCCGTACAGTTTAGTAATAATGTATCAATGGTTTATATGGCTTTAAAATACTTTTGAAGTGCTTTAACATATTTGACATTTTACGTTTATGTCTATATAAAGGTCTTTATGGTTTCTTTGTTTTATTTGAGGGAACTGCTGGGCCTTTATCGCCTCAAAAGCACAATCACTATAGTACTCCTTGGCACTAGAGGGACAACTTTCTGTACAGCTGTTCTGGAGAATGCGGCCTGTCACTGAGAAGGCAGCCAGTTGTGGAGTGGGCACTGTATGCTACAGTGGGTAGAAGAACAAGCATTTGCAATGCAATAGGTCTTGCATTTGCAAGAGTTTACGCTATTAGTATTGTAAATGGCAATGCCTTTTATTTATGTTTTAAAATCCAAAACATACATAAATAAAAGGCATTGTCATTTACAATGGCAATAGCTCAAATTATTGTGACTGTGAGCCCGCACTCACTTGCTCTTATCAGTGCTTTCGCTCGATGTGGCATCTCCCCCTTACTTGGCCACTGCAGTGTGTTTTTAGATCCAGCCTGGGTCAGCGCGCATGCCCTGCTCTGGCTAGGGGCGTAACAGACGCCCTCGCAGCCCCAGCGGTGCGGGGGGGGCCCTACTCTCTTCAGGAAATAACGGGGGGCCCGGGTCCCCTAAGCTCTTCAGTGAGAGCTGTGTGTGAGAGAGGCTTGCGCTAAAGCAAGCCTCTCTCCGACTGTGTCTGAAGCGGGTGCAGCCTGCTCTAAGCCCCTCGCCCCCTCCCTCTGACTGAAGAGAAACAATGTAAAAAGTTGCGTTGTTTCTCTTCAGTCAGAGCGAGCGAGGCCCGGAAAGAGGAGGGGGTGGGGGCTCAGAGAGCAGAAGGCAGCACAGACCACTGCTCGGGACCCTGACTAGGTTTGAGTGTGGAGTCGACAATTATGTGGAGTTGACAATTAGGACGCAGAACAAGTCATGAGGTCAGGTCTACCTAGTTGTGAGAGGGGAAATGGAGATGGTGTTCTTCCGGCAGGTTTTGAAGGCACTTACCACACTCATGACAAGAGTATGGATGCAAATATGCATGTTATTCATGAACTGGTTGCCATTTCCTAACCAAGAATGGGCAGATGGGTAACACGCTGTCCCACACACACTTGCAAGACTATGTTTTGAATTAATGGTTTCAAGATCCTATCTTCTCAATGTTGTCAAATATTGTAATGCAATTTGACAACTTTTGTTGTCATGTAACACTGCACCTTTAGCTGTAGCTCTCCACTGTGAAGTATTTTAAACAATTGCTTGATTCCTATAGAAAATCTTTGGGTTGGATATTTTCGAGCTTTCTGATGAGGGTGGTGTGGAAAGTTTGTATTCTTTAGTGAATTTACCTCTATAACATCAGTATATTTTAACTGTGAAAAAGGAGTATGTCTTGAGTCGGTATCCCCTTTGGGAGTGGGGGCCCTCGGAGTCAGCATTCTCAAAGGCAAAGCTCATATGAGAAGGGATGAGGCAACAAAATGGTGCCCTCAGGTAAGCACTCTTTTTAGAACGCAACATGTGGGCGTCCGCAGGGGAGTCATAAGGGGGGGGCGAGAAGGGTGCAAGGCACAGGGGAGAAGGGTGCAAGGTAGAGAGGAGAAGGGTGCAAGGTAGAGAGGAGATGGGTGCAAGGTAGAGAGGAGATGGGTGCAAGGCGGAGGGGAGATGGGTGCAAGGCGGAGGGGAGAAGGGTGCATGGCGGAGGGGAGAAGAATGCAAGGCAGAGGGGAGAAGAGTGCAAGGCGGAGGGGAGAAGAGTGCAAGGTGGAGGAGAGAAGGGTGCAAGGCGGGGGGGAGAAGAGTGCAAGGCGGAGGAGAGAAGAGTGCAAGGCGGAGGGGAGAAGGGTGCAAGGCGGAGGGGAGAAGGGTGCATGGCAGAGAGGAGAAGGGTGCAAGGCGGAGAGGAGAAGGGTGCAAGGCGGAGAGGAGAAGGGTGCAAGGCAGAGGGGAGAAGAGTGCAAGGCGAAGGAGAGAAGGGTGCAAGGCAGAGGGGAGAAGAGTGCAAGGCGGAGGAGAGAAGGGTGCAAGGCGGAGGGGAGAAGGGTGCAAGGCGGAGTGGAGAAGGGTGCAAGGCGGAGGGGAGAAGGGTGCAAGGCAGAGGGGAGAAGGGTGCAAGGCAGAGGGGAGAAGAGTGCAAGGCGGAGGAGAGAAGGGTGCAAAGCAGAGAGGAGAAGGGTGCAAGGCGGAGGGGAGAAGAGTGCAAGGCAGAGGGGAGAAGAGTGCAAGGCGGAGGGGAGAAGGGTGCAAGGCGGAGGGGAGAAGGGTGCAAGGCGGAGGGGAGAAGGGTGCAAGGCGGAGGGGAGAAGGGTGCAAGGTAGAGAGGAGCAGTGTGCAAGGCAGACAGGAGAAGGGTGCAAGGCAGAGGGGAGAAGGGTGCAAGGCGGAGGGGAGAAGGGTGCAAGGCGGAGGGGAGAAGGGTGCAAGGCGGAGGGGAGAAGGGTGCAAGGCGGAGGGGAGAAGGGTGCAAGGCAGAGGAGAGAAGGTTGCAAGGTAGAGAGGAGAAGGGTGCAAGGCAGAGGGGAGAAGAGTGCAAGGGGGAGGGGAGAAGGGTGCAAGGCAGATGGGAGAAGGGTGCAAGGTAGAGAGAAGAAGGGTGCAAGGCACAGGGGAGAAGAGTGCAAGGGGAAGGGGAGAAGGGTACAAGGCAGAGGGGAGAAGGATGCAAGGCAGAGAGGAGAAGGGTGCAAGGCAGAGGGGAGAAGGGTGCAAGGTAGAGAGGAGAAGGGTGCAAGGCAGAGGGGAGAAGGGTGCAAGGTAGAGAAGGGTGCAAGGCGGGGGGAGAAGGGTGCAAGGCAGCGGGGAGAAGGGTGCAAGGCAGAGAGGAGAAGGGCACAAGGCAGAGAGAAGAAGGGTACAAGGTAGAGAAGGGTGCAAGGCAGAGGGGAGAAGTGTGCAAGGTAGAGAGGAGAAGGGTGCAAGGCAGAGGGGAGAAGAATGCAAGGGCGAGGGGAGAAGGGTGCAAGGCAGAGGGGAGAAGGGTGCAAGGCAGAGGGGAGAATGGTACAAGGCAGAGGGGAGAATGGTGCAAGGTAGAAAAGGGTGTAAGGCGGAGGGGGAGAAGGGTGCAAGGGGGAGGGCGAGAAGGGAGCAAGGGGAGGGCGAGAAGGGTGCAAGGGGGAGGGTGAGAAGGGTGCAAGGGGGATGGTGATGAAGTTAAAAATGTGCCCCCCCCTCGGAAATATTTCTGCGGACGCCCATGGCAACGCACACTACTTGGTGAGAGAGAGTGGGAGAGGGTGGAGAGAGAGTGGAGTGAGAGTGGAGTGGAGAGAGAGAGAGAGTGGAGAGAGGAGTGGAGAGAAAGAGTGGAGAGAGAGAGAGAGAGTGGAGAGAGAGTGGAAGGAGAGTGGAGAGAGACAGTGGAGAGAGAGAGAGAGAGAGAAAGTGGAGAGAGAGACAGTGGAGAGAGTGTGTAGGGAGACAGTGGAGAGAGAGTGGAGAGATAGAGAGTGGAGAGAGAGTAGAGAGAGAGTGGAGAGTGAGACAGTGGAGAGAGAGTGTAGAGAGAGTAGAGAGAGAGTGGGGGAGAGAGTGGAGGGAGAGAGTGGAGGGAGGGAGTGGAGAGAGAGAGTGGACAGTGAGTGGAGAGTGAGCGGAAAGAGAGTGGAGAGAGAGTGGAGAGTGAGTGGAGAGTGAGTGGAGAGACAGTGGAGATACAGTGGAGAGACAGTGGAGAGTGAGTGGAGAGTGAGTGGAGAGACAGTGGAGAGAGATAGTGGAGAGAGAGAGAGTGGAGAGAGAGTAGAGAGAGACAGTGGAGAGAGACAGTGGAGAGAGAGAGTGGAGAGATAGTGGAGAGACAGTGGAGAGAGTGAGCGAGAGAGAGTGGAGAGAGACAGTGGAGAGAGAGTGGAAAGAGAGTGGAGAGAGAGAGTGGCGAGCATGGAGAGAGAGTGGAGAGAGAGAGTGGAGAGAGTGGAGAGTAGAGAGAGAGAGAGAAGAGAGAGAGAGTGGAGAGAAAGAGAGTGGAGAGAGAGAGAGTGGAGAGAGAGAGTGGAGAGAGAAGAGAGAGAGAGAGTGGAGGGAGACAGTGGATGGAGACAGTGGAGAGAGAGTGGAGAGAGAGAGAGTGAGAGTGGAGAGAGAATAGAGAGAGAGACAGTGGAGAGAGAGTGGAGAGAGAGACAGTGGAGATAGAGTTGGCAGAGTTGACAGAGAGAGTGGAGAGAGAGAGAGTGGAGAGAGAGTAGAGACTGACTGACTCAGAGACTGAATACTGACTGACTGAGAGATTGACTGGCTGAGAAACTGACTGAGAGAGAGAGACTGACTGACTGAAAGAGAGAGATAGAGAGACTGACAGAGAGAGAGAGAGACCGACTGACAGAGAGAGAGAGACTGACTGACTGAGAGAGAGAGACTGACTCACTGAGAGAGACTGATGGAATTGGGGTCACAGTGTGTATGAAGCAATGCAATGCCTCTTAAGATTGATATTGTCTACTAATAAAAATGTATTATCAAAATTTGCTCTTTGTAGTTACATCTGCTTTTGAAATACTGCATTGTCGCATTGTCTAATGTTTTAAAACGGAAACGAGAAGGAGCAGTGGATGCACGTTTGTCAAAACTGAACGATGAGTGGGCCCGAAACCCACCTAAAATTGGGCAAACTTCCCTGGCGTACTGATGGCAGGGACCCTGTAATGAATGGACCACCACCTATGATAGCCTGCGGCCAGACTAAGCCCAACCTTTGACTCCACCATCCAGTGTTACTTATAATGGCTGTATTGGTGACAGTGGCTTAACAATAAGTGTATCCCCTGCAGTATGGCGGGTCGCTGGCCTGAGAGCTCTAGACTGACACGGAGAATGGGAGGGGGGCCCCCTACATGTAGTTTGCAGGGGGGCCCCTCAAGTTTCGTTACGCCACTGGCTCTGGCGAGCCGTTGTAGTGGAGTATGGAGAGAAGCCCTTCTGAAGCTGTGCCCGTGTGCCATTGAAAGCCTTGACCACAACACACAATGGTAATGTGTCCTGGTGGTGGGCTGCTGCTGGGGTGTATGTGTGTATCGTTATGATGCCCATGTCACCGCCGTAGGACACGTGAAAATCCCCTCCTATGGCTGGCCAATAGCGTGTTTGGAAGAGAAAATAATTCTGCATCTAAAAAGTGGCAATTGTCGGGTCTTAGCTGCTGGGGCAACATTACTCCTTGAGCACATAATTATGTTGTAGCATTTGTGTTTTGTTTTTACGGTCATAGTTATAAAATATTTGAACGTTGATACTTATATGTAATACAGACAGGTAAAACGTACAATATACACCATTGTTCATCACGTCCGTATACAAATCCCTAATGTGGCCTAATGGCCGGGGTTGTTGCTTTTGGAACAGCGAATCAACATCCTGTGATTCTAGGCGAATCAGTCAATCACCCTCTGCCAAAAAAACGGACCTAAGTACTGCATTCTGGTGGTCTCATAACGCGTTCTAAAGCCCCTGGACAAAGCTTACAATATATGAAACTGTAACAAAAGAATAACGAAAAATCTATACATTGAAACAATCTCACTACTACTGTGCATCATTATTTATTGCTTTTGTTGTGGTCGCTATCGTGATAGTCCGTGCTTACTAAGAATCGTGATTGAAATGGTTGCTCTCTCAAGGAACCACCACGTTCTGCCTCATTTTCTCTAACAAAAGCCAGTGTGCCCTTTTTACCCTCTACTTCCCAGTTTTTCTGCAGAAGGCCTGATTCTGGCTTGACAAAAAACAAATAAAGCTATAATTTTTTTCTCTTATGGAAAAGCTATCGGCTATTTCTGAGGCAGTGTGCCTCTGTTCTTAAAAATGTTCTCTTGACTTCGGTTTGCTTTGTTTGGCATTACAGAATCCTGATGTTTTTTGCTGTGGTTGAATTTGTTTCGGTTATTTCAGTTAAGTACTGTCTAGAGCAAAGTACATTTACACTCACTGTTGTAATTGGACTCTGAAATTCCACACTTCTTGTTTAGCAAACTTCACCTCCTCTCATTCCAGCACTTTCTCACATTTTATTTCAGAGCAAACTTATTAGACCATGGGCCATATGTATCATTCCAAATTGCGATCGCAAATGCCGGAATTCGCAGAATTTCGGCATTTACGATCGCAATTTGGCACAGTGGTATGTATGAAAGCAAAACTGCCTCGCAAAATAAGGAATCGCAAAAGTTGTGATTCCTTACAGCTAGATTCATCAAAGTGAAATCGGCTCGCAAAGGGCCAGATTCTGAGAATCTGGCCCTTTGCGAGCGCAATTTTTGCATTTGGGATTCATCATCCCAAATGCAAACATCGCAATTAGAGAATTCGCAAATTTGCGAGGAATTGCATTTAAGGAATCTCTATGTGAGATTCCTTAAATGCAATTCATGAAACATTTAAAAATTGCGAATTCGCTAATTTGGGCCGCTATTTACCGCGAAGTCAAACGTGGTAAATAGCGGAAACTTAGAAAAATGCACTTCAGTGCATTTTTCTGAGTTGTATGTTATACACACACATGTCCCAAGGACATGTGTGTGCGTAACACCAGCATCCAATGTCATTTCAGGAGTGCAACAGGGTGTCCATTGGACACCCCTGCACCCTTGAAATCGCAAAATCATAATGCGAATCGCTAATAGCGATTCGCACATTGATATGTCTTCCCATTCATTCCTATGGGCCTTTAGGCCCATAGGAATGAATGGGGAGTTATTCCTTATTTGCGATAGGCAATTAGCTAATCGCAAATAAGGAAGCTGTAGGAATCACAATAAATATTGCGATTCCTACATGAATCCCGTTTTGCGAGTCTGTAATAGCGATTCCTTATTATTCGCTATTACAGACTCGCAAAACATGCCGATGATGAATCTGGCTGTTATTTTGCAATTGCATTTAAGGAATCGCAAATTGCTATTCCTCAAATGCAATGTAAGAAGCACAGAAAAAGTGCAATTTGGCCTTAAGGAATGGCAAATTACTAACAAATTCTAGTTGAAGGTAATTTGCGATTTCTTTGAAAAATGCACTATTTGCATTTTTCAAAGTGCCATGTGGTGCACATACATGCCCTTAGGGCATGTATGTGTGACACATGTGCACACATGCACATTTCAGGGGTGCAACAGGGTGTCCTTTTGACACCCTGGCACCCTTGAAATTGCATACTCAATTTGCCATTCTCTAATTGAGAATAGCAAATTGAGAATGTCTTTCCATTCCTTCCTATGGGCCTCTAGGTCCATAGGAATGAATCGGGAGGTATTCCTTAATTGCGAATTGCAATTCGCAATTAAGGAACATGTAGGATTTGCACAATTGTTTGCAAATCCTACACACATAGCATTTTGCGATTCTCAAATAGTGATTCTCTTAAAATTGCTATTTGAGAATCGCAAAACTTAAGTTTCATACATATGGCCCATGGAAATTAACACTTATTATTTAAATATGTCCCTTGTTTCAGTTTCGTGCGTTTTACCTAGTATTTACAAAACGTAAATACGTTTCGCATTGGGTTATTTCTTTTTGAGATATTTACTTAGTGTAAATGCTCGCCGACTGCCCAGATGTCTTTTGTTTGCTGGCTGCTCTCATCAGCCGAATGGCAGTAAATGATGACCTGTGACCTTGAAAGTGACCTTGTAGCTGTTTATTAAGCTGGTGCCATTTTTTGGACGAGCTTTTGAGCTCGCTTGTAATGTGATTCAATATTGTGATTTATCATTGTCAAGAGATCTAGTGATGAAAAGTCCCTTGTTGATGATAAGGTAACAAAGTCTCCCAGTAAAGGATCTCCATATATTCCAAATGAGCTCTTTTGTGAGGTGTTATCACCTGTGTCAGATCAGGTGACAGTGCAGGACATGATACCACCTAAATGGACATTTTGTTGTATCCGGCATTGCAAGAAATATGGACAATGTGTTTAGAGATTTTCCAAGTTTTCTTTGGGATACAGATTTAGTAATTATACCTTTTCACATTCAGAGGATTTTAATTAGCTCACCTGCCTCAAGCTTTGTGGGCAGGTACAGAAAAATAGAAGAGCTTCTTCCCTAGACACATGCATTAATAGAATGCTGTGCACTTGTTTAGATTTGTATTTTAGCACTTTTTTGTTTTAAAGCCATCGGGGACATGTTCATTGTGCTTTGTTTTCATGTTAATACATTTTCTGTACAGTTGCTTTTGGCCTTTTGTTTTATTTCTGTCACAAGACACAATCAGTCTTTTGATCACGCTTCACTGTTTAAACAAGCCTTTGCAATGCAATGGGTCTCCCATTAGTGAAAGTTTAAGCTATTGGCATTGTAAATTATATTGCATTAAGGATGCAGTACCTTATGCAGCTAATAGAGGTCTATTTACAACTCCAGCAGCAGACGTCAGGAAAATATCAGAATCGCTTTAGCAATCCCTAGATTCCAGGCCGTAGAAACTTGTCTTCCGTGAACACCTGCAGACAATTATATTACTTTGTAATGTTGTCTTTTCAGTGATATGACAACCGAAGGCCCTGTTAGTATATTAAAAACAGAGTTTTGAACAATACCATTTCCTGCTGATAGGCAGTATTTATCTCCATGTGTTTGTATACCTGGTGTGTTCCACAGTTTGGTGCTTACTTTCTCTCTGGTCTGTACCTAATGCTGGTACTCAACCTCTGTGTACTACCTTCTACCATCTCCGCAAGTGTTTAAAACTGTGGCGTAATGCAAAATGATGCCCCCTTGCTGAATGTGATGAGGCAAGTCTCTCATATATCACAGATATATGTTGGCCTTGGATGACTAGGGTCCCTCTTAATGGTTGGCCCCTCCCTGAAGAGTTGGGGGAACCCCTGCGCCATATAGGGTGCAGGGCCTGTGTTGTGTCCCTGGTTTAGAGCTCAGCATCTCGCTCTCATGCACAGCAAGCCTCTGCCACCTGCTTTCAACACCCTCACAACAGCTTCACATGGGCTGCCCCAAGGCCAAACAGTCTGATATCATCTCTCACCCACCCTCTCACACCCTTTTTATGCCTCATACGTGAGAGACCAAGGCAATGTCCTAAAATTTTAAATCATCAAATCACCTGAAAACGTGTAACCTCAAACCAAGTGGCATGCAAGATTCACTTACCACAACACAAGTTGTGACTGTGTACAACTGTAAATCATGTGGCAGGGTCTTCCTACACGATCCAGGCTCATTAGAATTGCAAGGAAGACTGAATATCAGATATGATATAAATAAACAATGGTCCTAAACCTATTGATTGAAATAATTGACCCAATCAATCTTCATTCATTGAGTCAAATATTCTAGAGCATTTCAACTGAATCTGCTCCAATTCACAAATTTAATTAATAGTAAAAAATAACAAGCCACTACAACAAAACCAGAGTTACAATGTATTTAATTCATTGTCTCCTGTTTCTAAGTTCATTTCATACAGTATTACATTTTTTCAGAAGTAAAAAAGGGGGAGAGGTTGCCCAAAAGGAGCGTGCAAAAGAGAGTGATCAGAGTGTATTAGGTGAAATAAAGAAGGGAAAAGGAATTCACAGTAATAATCATAACAAATTCATATTACTTCTCGGTCAATAACGGTATTCTGATTTTTTCCGTATTGGGTGTACCTGGCCAGACAAGATTTTAATAACCATTACATTCAAAACATTCTAAAAAGACATCCATGTCCTCAGTGTGCACTATGTAATGTCAATATACTGGTCCAAGGTAGAAGTATTAGCGTCGACGTTTCGACTCGACTTAGGGCCAACCGGTCATTTAAACCTGGGGCATGCGAGTCTTCATCAGGACAATACAGAGATGGGCAACCATGGGTTATTGATGACCCCTAGGATGGGGAACCAACGAGGTATGTATCCTCAATCAGCAATGTGTACCTATACACCTTAATCTGAGTCGAATCAATCATCAATTAAGGGGTGGACACAAAATTCCTGTTGCACTGGTAACGGGGTGATAGTACCTTAGTCGATTCAATAGTCTTTGAATACACCCCAGCTCCTGTCACCAAAGTTCAGGCAGCGTTTAAGCAGCGTGTTCTCTACGCAGAAGAAAGCCGAGCCTGGGTCCCACAGGATCGCAGCTTAAATTTGTGAATTGGAGCAGATTCAGTTGAAATGCTCTAGAATATTTGACTCAATGAATGAAGATTGATTGGGTCAATTATTTCAATCAATAGGTTTAGGACCATTGTTTATTCATATCGTAGTATACCCAGATCCATACCTTGTGGGCTACCCCATCTTCTTAATGAATATCAGATATGAACGCTCCCCACTGACACATGCAGTGTTCCGGAGATCATGGGTTCAACTCCCACCCGGTATGAATAAGCCTTGCACTCTTCTACAGGCGAATCGCCATAACGGGTTAAAAAACCACACTTCAGTGCATGTTCCTGCATCACCACACTGAAAGGTAAGTAGACAACCTCCGTGCCTGCTTTCACTCCTGCGTCTGTGATAAAAAAATTATATATAATAATCTCTGGAAGTCGTTGGGTCTTCCCTGCGTTGTGGTGATTACGATGAGCTGTGGATATCATTGTGCTGAAGATACATGTGAGCAAGGCTACGTTGCAGTAATGTGTGATAATGTATAGTCCGATAATTATTATTATAATACAGCTTGTAGAGCCTATTAGTGTCAAAGCCTCTATGTTAAAGAACAGTAGATGTTTCAGCATCAAGGACAATGTGCAGCATGGTTAAATACTTATAAGGCGCCAAAGGCGAGACCGATTGCATTGCAAATGCTTTTTTCTTTTATTTTAATTGCTCTTTCACTTCTTTTTGGCACTCGAGAAAACTCTGCAACAGCCTTCTAGTGGGCTGGTTGTGTCACCTGCAAGGCTGTCCCGACGCCACCTTTGCTGCCTGCCGGGGAAACTCTTATTTCTAATCTTAAGTCGGTCTCTGCCAATCCCTTGCTGGTCCGGGTGGTTGAGGTCACACTTGACCACGCCCTCTTGTGTCGCTTGTGACTCTTGCAGGAGGGCGGTGCTTGAGAAAGGAACTCCAAGGGCCGCGTCTCCTGGCAGCCCCCTTGCAATAGCTTAGGTCTCCGATGTTGAGGTCAGGTTGCGTCGCTATGTAGGCTGTCCCCAACATACTGCGACAACTTCTCACACGCAGGTGGCCTGGGTGGACTGAGGCTTCGATAACGCCCGGGAGACCTGCGCTGGGCTGTAGTCTCAATAACGCCTTTTGTTGCTGAGGCTGGGAATCAGGTTCCATTGCAGCAGTGACGTAACGAAACTTGAGGGGGCCCCCCTGCAAACTACATGGAGGCCCCCCCCTCCCATTCTCCGTGTCAGTCTAGAGCTCTCAAGCCAGCGACACGCCATACTGCAGGGGATACGCTTATTGTTAAGCCACTGTCACCAATACAGCCATTATAAGTAACACTGGATGGTGGAGTCAAAGGTTGGGCTTAGTCTGGCCGCAGGCTATCATAGGTGGTGGTCCATTCATTACAGGGTCCCTGCCATCAGTACGCCAGGGAAGTTTGCCCAATTTTAGGTGGGTTTCGGGCCCACTCATCGTTCAGTTTTGACAAACGTGCATCCACTGCTCCTTCTCGTTTCCGTTTTAAAACATTAGACAATGCGACAATGCAGTATTTCAAAAGCAGATGTAACTACAAAGAGCACATTTTGATAATACATTTCTATTAGTAGACAATATCAATCTTAAGAGGCATTGCATTGCTTCATACACACTGTGACCCCAATTCCATCAGTCTCTCTCTCAGTGAGTCAGTCTCTCTCTCTCAGTCAGTCAGTCACTCTCTCTCTGTCATTCAGTCTCTCTTAGTCAGTCAGTCTCTCTTGTCAGTCAGTCAGTCTGTCAGTCTCTCTCTCTCTCTGTCTGTCAGTCGGTCTCTGTCAGTCTCTCTATCTCTCTCTTTCAGTCAGTCTGTCAGTCAGTCAGTCTCTCTCTCTCTCTCTCAGTCAGTTTCTCAGCCAGTCAGTCTCTCAGTCAGTCAGTATTCAGTCTCTGAGTCAGTCAGTCTCTACTCTCTCTCCACTCTCTCTCTCTCCATTCTCTCTGTCAACTCTGCCAACTCTATCTCCACTGTCTCTCTCTCCACTCTCTCTCCACTGTCTCTCTCTCTATTCTCTCTCCACTCTCACTCTCCCTCTCCCTCTCTCTCTCTCCACTCTCTCTCTCCACTGTCTCCATCCACTGTCTCCCTCCACTCTCTCTCTCCCTTCTCTCTCTTCTCTCTCTCGATTCTCTCTCTGCACTCTCTCTCTCTCCACTCTCTCTCTCTCTTCACTCTCTCTCTCCAATCTCTCCACTCTCTCTCCACACTTGCCACTCTCTCTCTCCACTCTCTCTCTCCACTCTCTCTCCACTGTCTCTCCACTGTCTCTCTCCACTCTCTCTCGCTCACTGGCAGACTGGCTAACGTCCTATCTCAATAGAAAAGAAGCGTTGATTCTGAAATGGAGTTTTGAGACAGGCTTTCGTCTAGGCTACCAAGGTCCCAGAGTTAGAAGGTTAGGGGACATTCTAAAACCTGCTAAGGAACATCCCCCAGTGTTAAGAGAGAAGTTAGAGAAGGAGGTCAAAGAAGGAATGATGGCAGATCTATTTGAGCATTGGCCATTGCCAGTTTTGATGGTCTCCTCTGGGGGTGGTTCCGAAGAAGCATGTAGGAGAATATAGACTGATTCATCATCTTTCTTGGCTATAGGGATCATCTATCAATGGTTTAATTGCAAACGAGGATTCCGCAGTTCAGTTTGCTTCCTTGAATGTTGCTATTGAATTGGTGAGCAGGGTAGGCTCAGTTACTGAGTTGGCTAAATGTTACATAAGGAAAATGCTACTTACCAGTATGCATCTGTTCTTGGCATGTAGAGCTGCAGAATGGCACACTATGTATAGATGGCCACCTAGTGTTGAGCCCGGATGTTTGCAGTTTGTTTTGTTGTAGAAAGTCTTTGGAAGTCACGGGATAGGTGACTCCTCCTTTGGGTGATACTGCGCATGGGCATCGGCTCCATCCCCAGATTGTTTTTCACCATTAGGGAAGTGATGGAGCTAAGAGATAGTGATGACCATGTGTGTTTGTATCTAATGACAATAATACTGGTACAGATAAAGGTAGCCGGGGAGGCGGGTGGGCGTGTGCAATTCTGCAGCTCTACATGCCAAAAACAGATGCATACTGGTAAGTAGCATTTTCCGTTCGAGGCATATGAGCTGCAGATTGCACACTATGCATAGATTGTATAGCAGTACCCACACTAGCGGCGACCACCCGTATCTGTTGTAGTTGTTTGAAATAGTGTTTTAAGTACAGCCTGGCCTACAGTGGCTTGTTGCTTTGTTTGCACATCTACACAATAGTGTTTTGTGAATGTGTGCGGTGTAGACCATGTAGCTGCTTTGCAGATGTCTTCTAAGGGAATGTT
The DNA here is from genome assembly GCF_964261635.1 of Lissotriton helveticus. Classification (NCBI taxonomy): domain Eukaryota; kingdom Metazoa; phylum Chordata; class Amphibia; order Caudata; family Salamandridae; genus Lissotriton; species Lissotriton helveticus. Next base: position 1,619,586,208 of record NC_136068.1, on the reverse strand, counting down.
CCCTAAGAATGCCATGGAAGCCCCTATTTTCCTTGTAGAATGGGCTTTTGGAGAAATTGTTAGTGTACGCTTAGCTTTATGGTAACATATTTGGATACACTTAACAATCCACCTGGCAATACTAGATTTTGATATTGGGTTGCCTTTATGCGGTGGTGAAAAGGATACAAAAAGCTGTTTTGTTTTCCTAAAGCTTTGCGTTCTCTCTATGTAATATAGTAATGCTCTTCTGACATCTAGGGTGTGCAGAGCTCTTTCTGCTACTGTTTGTGGCTGCGAGAAGAAAACTGGCAGTTCCACAGATTGGTTTAGATGGAAAGGTGAAATTACCTTTCGCAGGAATTTAGGGTTTGTACGAAGAACAACCTTATTGTGGTGCATTTGCAGTAAAGGTTCTTGAATGGTAAATGCTTGCATTTCACTAACTCTTCTTAAAGAAGTAATGGCTACTAGGAAAGCCACTTTCCATGTGAGAAATTGCAATTCGCATTTATGTAAAGGTTCAAATGGAGGTCCCATGAGACATGTGAGCACTATGTTTAAGTTCCACACAGGTGAAGGTGGTAGCCTTGGAGGTATTATTCTTTTGAGACGCTCCATAAAAGCTTTAATGGCTGGCACTATAAAAAGAGACAGATGCTGTCTATTTTGTAAGTAAGCTGCAATGGCAGCTAGGTGCAACCTGATAGATGTGTAGGCTAAATTACACTTTTGAAGGTGCAGTAAATAGCCTATAATGTGTTGGATGGATACATCTAGGGGATTTATGTTGCTGTTTTGACAGTATATTACAAAAAGTTTCCACTTAGCAGCGTAGCATGCTCTAGTGGTGGGACGCCTTGCTTCCTTGATAACATTCATGCATTCTTGAGGGAGTTTAAGATAACCAAACTCTATGACTTCAGGAGCCAGATCGCATGGTTGAGCTGAGCTGGGTCCGGTTGTCTGATCTCTCCATGGTACTGAGTTAAAAGATGTGGAGATAGGTTTAGTTTTTGATGTGGTACCACAGATAGCTGTAGCAGTGTGGTGTACCACGGTTGTCTGGCCCACGTTGGAGCTACTAGTATAAGCGTTAGCGAGTGTTGTTGCATCTTGCGTACTAGTAAAGGAATCATTGGTTGAGGAGGAAAAGCGTACGCAAATAGTCCTGACCAGTTCATCCATATCGCATTGCCTTTGGCCAATAGGTGTGGGTATCTGAAGGCGAAGTGTGGGCATTTTGCGTTGTCGTGGGTGGCGAAGAGGTCTATCTGAGGTTGTCCCCACATTTGAAAGAACGGATGTAGAACTTGTGGTTTTGCTGTGCCGGTGTCTTTTTTCATTTTTTTGAGGGAGACATCAACTTCGGGTCCAAATAAGTGTTGCTCATCGAATGGTTGATTGAGTATAGCACTTTGGACCTCTGGCTTGAATCCAGATATATGTAGCCAAGCATGCCTGCATAGCAGGACGCTAGTGTTGACGGCTCTGGAGGCTGTGTCTGCTGCGTCTAGCGCGCAGCGGATAGATGTGTTAGTGATAATTTTTCCCTCTTGAATTAGCTCACTAGCTTTATCTTTAAACTTATCAGGGAGATGTTGCATTATTTTCTCGAGCTCATCATAATGTGCCCTATCATAGCATGCTAGTAAGGCTTGGGTGTTAGCAATGCGCCACATGTTTGCTGCTTGTAAGGCCTTTCTTTTCCCCGACGCATCAAGGAGTTTAGATTCCTTGTCTGGTGGGGGAGCTTCTCCTGATGTTTGAGAGTTAGATCTCTTACGTGCGTTAGATACGACTAGAGAGTCTAGGGGAACTGGTCCCTTTACATATGCTGGGTCAGATGGCGCAGCTTTATACTTTTTCTCCACCCTTGGGTTTATAACCTGTGTCCTGACTGGGTCTTTAAAGACCTGAGAGGTATGTTTAACCACGCCTTTGAGCATTGGCAAAATTGCTGAAGACCTTTGTGCGGTGTCAAATGTGTCTAGCAGGAAGTCCTCCTCTACTGCATCGGAGTGCATGTCTACCCCATGGTATTGTGCTGCTCTAAGCAGTAATTGGTTAAACCCCATTGTGTCTTCTGGCGGTGAGGGCCTAGAGGGGTATATGTCATCCTGTGGTACATTTGAGACATCTGGTGTAGTATAGTCTTCCCATGAGTCTGGCGAGGCTGGGGGGTAATATGGCACCTGTGGATCAGCCCCTGTATATGATATGTCGTCCGTTATCATCATGTGTGCTAGATGGTGTAGGGGGGAGAGGTGGTGAAATATGGGGGAGGTACATGCATAGGTGAGGTAGCAATGTCCTTCTTCTTTGGAGCCGGTGCTGGTGCCTCTGCTGGTCGTTTCTTTGATAATGTCAATCGACCAGTTTGGGGATCCTTTATGAGAGTCTTTTGCTTTGGGTCCGGAGCAAACAAGTCTCTTTCAGGAGTGTGACCTTTCGGCGTGGAAGCTTGTTTCGGCGCCGCCGCGGCTTCTTTCGACCTTTTATCTTCAATGGGGGAAGCCGGGGTCTTTTTCGGTTCTGAAGTCTTTTTCGGTTCCGGGTGTTTTTTCGGGTCCGATACTTTTTTCGGCTCCGGTGCGTGCTCCGCTCCGGTGCTTTCTTGGTGCCGGAAGCTTTCGTCAGCTCTGAAGTTGTTTTGGGTGCCGAGGGGACTGAGTGTTTCGGCGCCGATGGCCTCGGAGCGGTACCAGGCGGTTTCTTTGGTGCTAGTGAGTGTGTGCCGGCACCGAGTGTGGGTCGACTCGAGCCCAGGGTCGCCCGAAGGCCTTATTGACTTCTTGGCTGAGCCCGAAGGTGGGGCCGTCGAAGTAGTGTCTCGGTGTGCACCCGAGCCCAAGGGCGAGGGTGTGACCGTAGCCTTTTTTCTGTGTGTCGAGGGAGGGCTGGGTCTTACTTACGACCCGCTGCGCTGGAGTCATGTCCTCGACATCAGAATCCTCTGCCTCTGAGTTGCTGTCGACGTCGTGTTCTTCTGGGACATCGACGCCTTCCTGAAAAATGTCGTCTGGAATCGAAGCTGTAAATCTTTGAGCCATTGTTCGTCTGGCTCTCCGGTCCCGGATAGTCTTTTTGGAGCGAAAGGAGGCACAGGCTGAACAGTCCTTGGCCTCGTGCTCCGGAGAGAGGCAGAGGTTACAGACCTCGTGGAGGTCGGTGTGGGGAAACTTCGACCCACATTGAGGACACCTTTTAAATGGCGTCCTTTCCATTAGCTGGAGTCGAGGCCTAGTTGGGCTCGAAGGCCGTAGTCGACGACCAGAATGGACGTTCTTGGTCTCGAAGAGTAGTGTCGACAGGAAAACGCTTTCTAGAGTAGTTTCTTAAAGCCGATGAGGATTGCGCGCCGACGGTAATCGGTTCCAACACGGAGCTCTGGAACCACATCCAAGCCCAGTGGCGGAAAAAAACAATCTGGGGATGGAGCCGATGCCCATGCGCAGTATCACCCAAAGGAGGAGTCACCTATCCCGTGACTTCCAAAGACTTTCTACAACAAAACAAACTGCAAACATCCGGGCCCAACACTAGGTGGCCATCTATGCATAGTGTGCAATCTGCAGTTCATATGCCTCGAACAGTTCGATTTTAGTCTTCTGCCTGTTCACCCCAAAGATTTTTCTGTATTTGGCATTCATTCTGAAAACAGAGTGCATGTCGACAAAGTTCTTCCCATGGGATGTACAACATCTTGTCAGCTTTTTGAGACTCAGCTGCTTTTTGGAATGACATGAACTAATCACCCACTATTTCGATGAATTTCTGTTTATTGGTGCGGGTGGCAGCATGGCACGCGAAACTGCGCTGTAGTCTTTTCAGAAGTTGGCAGAGGAGTTGGGCATTCCCTTGGCATTGGAAAAAACAGAAGGGCCTAGTACTTGGCTGGTCATTTTAGGCACTGAATTAGACATGGTTGCTGTATCAGAAGGTACAAGAACTGGTGAGCTTACTGGAACAGGCAGTATCCTCAAGCACACTGCAGTTGAGGCAATTACAGCAATTGTTGGGACACCTTAATTTTGCATGTTGAGACGTGCGTGGTGGTACAGCTTTTTTTCGCAGAATTGCTTTTGCAATGGCTGGTGCTAAATTGTCGCACCACAGGGTGAGGATTACAGCTGATTGAAGAGCAGATTTGGAGGTGTGCTTAATGTTTTTGCATGGTTTTAATGGTGTTTCAATGTGGTCAATGGATGAGGATTTTCACTGGATTGTTCAGATTTATTCAGATGCTGCAAGTTTGGACGGTTTTGGCATACCATGGGAAGGTAGATGGTGTGCTAAGAGGTAGCCATCACAATGGCAGGAAGAAGGTAGGAGTATTGCATTCTTTGAGTTCTTCTCTTTGCTGGTGGCTCTTGCAGTCTGGGGTAAAGACCTGACGAATAAGACGGGGGCTTTTAATATGGACTTGGTGAATGGCCAAAAAAGCAAAATTGAAACGTTTTTTGAGGTTACTTCAGAGATTTATGCTAGGCTGCTTGACGCATAACATTATATTTAGAGCCAGACATAGACACGCTGCGAACAATAAGATTGTGGACGCTTTGTCTCGTTTGCAGTGGCAGAGATTCCGTGGTTTGGCGCCCAGAGCGGGTTTGTATAAGAACCAGGTACCACAAGAGGTTTGGGAGTTAGCAAACTGAGGATCATGGAATTGGTAGAAAAATCCATCGCTTTGGGCACAAGAAATGCCTACAGATGAGTGTGGATTGAATTTTTAAGTGGAAGTGCACGCTTCAGAGATCAGAACAAAGGAGGTAGCGGAGCTGGACGAAACGTGGTGAAGTTTATTATAGACAATATATGCAGGAAGGTGTCAGACACTACTATATCAGGAAAGCAGGCAAGAACATGCTTCTATGGCAAATTCTTTTGGGGATATGAACCTTCAGCAGGTGAGCTGGGTAGGTGGATACTAGCAGGCTGGGCAAAAGAATTGAAGAGAAAGCAGTACACAAGAGAGCAGTTAACTATGGAGAAGTGTATATTGCTGATTAAAGGTTTGGTATGTTGTTGCTATTCTATTTTTGAAGTTGTATTATTCAAATTATATATGACTTGGTTATTCTTTAGGGCGTTTAGTATTAATGAACCCTTGAATTCCAATAATGAAGGGGGTCTGAGAGTTGAAGATGTGGTAGCTTTGGATCGATCGTTGAGTATTTTCCTAACATAATCCAAAACTAATCAAGTGGGCAAAGGAACCAATATTCTTTTTCACAAGATCATGGGAACGGTGTGCCCGGTACAGGATTGCCATGATTTTAAATTAGTGGGTGGGGTGTAGGAAGGTTTCGTTCTCAGACACTAAGACATAATCAGGCTGACAGCTGGACAAGCTTTAGGCGTAATGAGAACAATCCTGCAGGTTTTAGGGGAGGACCATCCAAGTTTGGTACACATTACTTTAGGATAAGCTGCCAAGCTCGGTTTTTCAATGTGGGAAGTCAGGAGATTGGCAATGTGGTTCTCCGACTGTTGCCATGGTAGGCATGGCAGAGGGAAAACAGGGCTTCGGCGGATGCGGGGGATGCATGCTAAAGCAAGGGAGGCGGAGTGGAGCTCCCTGGTCAGCTGATGGTTGATGTAGTTGGGTCCGGCGTTGTGGAGGCCTTTGTAGGCATGAGGCAGGAGTTTGAAGAGGCATATATACCAGACTTAGAGCCAGTGCTGGGTCTGGGGGTGGAGAAGGGTGGTGCTGGTTCTTCTTGGGAGGTTGAGATGAGTCTAGCTGCGGTATTCTGGATGGTCTGGAGGTGGTTATGGAGCTGTTTGGTGGTTCTGGCGTAGAGTGTGTCGCCGTAGGCATCTGGATATGTGGGCTTGGGTTTCCTGGTGGAGATGGGGATCCAACGGAAAATCATGCGGATCATAGGGAGGGTGTGGAAGCAGGAGAAGGATATGGCGATGACCTGCAGTTTCATGGTGAGTTGGAGGTCCAGTATGATTCTGAGGTTTAGTGCATGGTCGGAGAGGGTAGGTGAGGGGCGAGAGAGGTGGGCCACCAGGTGTCGTCCCAGGGAGATGTCTTGTTTATGAAGATGAGCAATTCCGTTCTGTCTGACTTGAGCTTTATGCAATTGGCCTTCATCCAAGTGGCGACGTCGGACATGGTATTTCGGAAGTTGGATCTGGTGGTGTAGGATCTTCAGTGAGGGATAGGTTGAACTGAGTGTTGTCGGCATATGAGATAATGTTCAATCGGTGGGTGCGGACGATGTCTGCCAGTGGTGTCATGTAGGTGTTGAAGAGGGTGCGGCTAAGTGAAGAGCCCTGCGGTATGCCGCAGAGGATGCTTTTGTGTGCGGAGAAGGGAGGTAGGTGGATCCTATGTGTCCAGCCGGAGAGGAAGGATGAGATCCAATTGAGGGTGTTGCCTCTGATGTCGATGTGGTGCAGTCATGTGATGAGGGTGTGGTGGGAGACAGTATTGAAAGCAGCTGAGAGGTCGAGGAGGATGAGTGCAGCTGTTTCTCCTTGTCGAGGAGGTGTCTTATGTCATCCGTAGGTGCAATAAGGGCGGTCTTGGTGCTGTTCTTGGAACGGAAGCCAGATTGGGATGCGTCAAGCAGGTTGTTTACTTTGACGTACGCTGTGCGTTGGCGGTTGATGGCTTTTTCCAGGACCCTGGCAGGGAAGGCGAGAAGCGAGATGGGGCGGTAGTTCTCTAGCTCGTTGGGGTGAGCGAAGGTTTTTTTTCAGGAGCAGGTTGACTTTTGCATTCTTACATGCGCCGGAATGGCTGCCCAGGTGATGGAGGAGTTCAGGATCTCTGTGAGGTTGATGCTGATTTCTTTTCTTCTACGGTTGTAGATATGGTGCAGGCACGGGTCCGTGGGTGCCCGGGAGGGGATTGAGTTCTGATGTTGGTGGTGTCTTGGATTGAGAGCTGTTTCCAGTCAGTGACTGAGGGTAGCATCAGTTGGTGTGCCGAGGGAGCTGAGGTCGGTGGGTTGTAGGTCGAAGTTGTTGTAGATGTCAGTGATCTTGTGGTGGAAGCTTTGGCAAAAACAATTGCAAATAGACAAATACCCATGCTTCAGGATCTGATCCTACTGGACCAATCTGGGTTCGTTCACACTCGTTCCATAGCCCTCAATTTATGCACGATATATGCACTCCTTCACCAACTAGAGCTTGTGGCGGTACAATTAGAATGCAGACAGGCAAACAGTTGTCTGAATGGAACTACAAGTTTACTGTCCTAAAAAGAATGGGCATGCTTTCCTCTTTTTTAAGTTGGATCCAGCAATTATATACCTGTCCCACTGCCCAAATCTACGATTGCATATCTGATACTACAGTCATAAAATGATGCACATGGCAGGGCTGTCTCGTTTGAACTGCTGGCATGTATTTTATGTCAGACCTGTTCACCATCTGCCCTCAACTGTGCTGCCTACAAGCTCACTGTATCCATGTACGGGGATGATACACTCTATATTGTTAAAAACCCATACAAAAATCTATCACCAATCATCAGAGAATATATTAAATATGGAGGGCACTCTGGTCTGCTTATTAATTGGAACAAATCCCTAATTTCCCCCCAACTTCAGCAGCTAAACCCTGTTCTTACGAGTTCCCAATGAAATGGTGTGAGAACTCGGTAAAGGATCTTAGAATCAGGACTGACAAAGACTGGGAGACAGTTCTCAACGACAATTACGAATGGAGATAATATAGCTTGAGGACCAAATTAAGATGGATTGTGCTGCCACTCTCCCTTGCAGGGAGGATAGACATAATGAAGATAAACATAAACTTTAAATGTAGGTATGTATTCACTAATATTCCCATTATTTTAACACAATATTTTTTTTAAACACTAAGGGGCCCATTAGGATGGCGGGCGGATTGCCCCCGCCAGGCTGGCGGTAGCCACCGCCGGCCTGGCAGGGGAATTCTGCCCACCATCCACACTGAAATGACCCCCCGCCACATTAGGATGGCTGGGTGGTCTGCGGCGGACGGAACGGACAGGTCGCCTTGCGGCCAGGGTGGAAAAGGTTTAATATGGTGGCGGTGTCTGTTAGAACAGGGAATATAATCTTTGGAAAGAATAATGTAGTATACTACATTAATATCTTCTTTGCCATACAGGTTTCACATGCCTACCCCTAAATAAAAAGGAAGGTGCCTCACTCTCTTCAACCAAGTTCTTAAATGTTTTTAGAATATTAAACATCCTAGGTAAGATGTGCTTCCTCCCTTAAGACGTGCTTTCTCCCTTAAGATAATAAATAAGTGACAACACGGTAGATGGATAAAATCCGTACCTAAACTAGCAATGTAGCAATGAATATGAAAAATAACCGATATAAAGACAAATAGAGAACACATTTAGACAAATGTTTAAATACGGTTACTGAATAGGTTTTTTAAAATGTCACATTTTTTAATGTTACGCTAATATCTTGATGAGAAAATATTTAAATGAAATTTTATCTTCGAACTATTTTTTAAGTATTTTAGGACTATTATGAACAACTCAGAGAACCTTGCACTAGAACAGGGAAATACAATGTTTCCAACTTCTCATTTCTAGTAACCTTTTCCTATAAAAGACTGTACGAATCTGGCTAAAAAGTTTTGGTCAAAGATGGTGATCTGACCAGAATAGAAAATGTATAAACGGAATAAAAATGCAATTAATTGAAGTCTTGATATCAACTAAAATGATTTTTCATTTTGTTTAGAGAAGTGGCTGAATACTCTTTGTCCTGAGGAAGACATGAAATATTGTCGAAACGCGTTGACAGATACAGCCTAGTCCGCCAGAATCAGAGATAATTTTGTCTTCTGATTGTTGATCAATACTTATGTTTTTCTTATAAAGAATTATATCAGAATATATCAAATTTTGTGTAAAAATATATCATGTATACAGGATTATATGTATTTATCCATTTTAATTATGAGTATTAAAAAATAATTTTATACATCAACCCAGTTCATTGCGCTATTTTCATATGTAATTGTTTGTAAAATGTGTTTGTAAAATGTGTTCCTAAAAAGCCAGAATTTGTCTTGTCTCGTAAGTCTGCCTGGGTTTATACCTTTGCACCAAAAAATTGTTTTCCCTGACCCAGGAGTCATATCCTAACCAGGGGGTCCTTGTTACATTACATAGTGTTAGACACCGCCAGCCATATTATGATGGGCCAAAACAGAGGGCTTTCCGTGGCGGGGATGCCGCCTCGGAAAGGCATGCGGTCTTCACTTTGGGGGCTCCCTGCGGGCCCACGGAGTGAAGGAGAGGTGGGGGGTGCACACGGGGAGTACCCCCCTGCATTTGCATTAACAAAGCGGCAGGCACCGCACGGTGCCTGCCGCTTTGTTAATGCAAATGCATTCGTGCATTTTTAGCATTGTGGCGGGGGTGCTGAGAGCACCGCCTGCCCCAATGCTAAAAATGCAGGATGCGCCCGCCACAGTGGCAGGCGCATCGTAATACCCCCCACGGGACCCCCGCCCTTATGGCGGGCGGTCCCAATGACCGATAGGATGGCGGGCGGACTAAGTCCGCCCGTCATCCTAATAGGCCCCTAAGATTCCTGATGACAACACTAACACAGGTGGGCAAACAGACTACAGTGAAATGGGACATCCTCACCATGCTGTATGAACAGGGAGACTTTGAAGCTTCCGACTTGGAATGATATTAGTTATGTGCTCAAGCACAGTCCGCTCAATATTGGTACTGCCCCTCCACCCCCCACACCCCTCAACGTTCTACCACATATTGCAGTGGAACAGGACAAAATAGACCCAATCCCACTCACAACAATTCTATCTCATAAATTAGAAATACCAGGAAAAGTATATACCGTAATACTGTATTCTGTACAATACCAGTATGGCAACCATTAGGACTACAGTCTAAGATCACAACACTAGACTCTCTAGACCTACCAGTACTACAACACTACTTGCTTTCCATGACAGGTGAAAAAACGCAATAAGGATATTAGATAAGGCAAAGATACATAAAATTAGAGATTTGTACCTTGATGGGGAATTGATTAAATTAGGAAAGATCCACAACCCCATACCTTCAAGTGTTATAGACAGACCAGCTTTACGAGAGGCACTGCTCTAATTTCCTAGCGAGCCTATAAACTTTAAAACACACTGTCAATCCTACTGCTCTCTATCGCCCATAAAGGACTGATCACTCTGCTTTATAACTCAGCCCAAATTGAGGCCACTATAACCACACTCCTTGCATTGGAAAGATGGAACAAATGACTGGATCCACCACTGACTGACATGGAATGGAAATGTTGCTGTTCCCAAACTGGTGCATTAACATCAAATTGTAAATTACGCATTATACATTTCAAGTACCAAATGCTACATCAATTTCATCATACCTCTGCGAGCCTTCAGAGATGTGTGCTGAGAAAATGTAGAACATGCAAGGTGCGGTGAACCTGGTGCAGATTTCATTCTTTTTTTTGGACGGAATGTGCTGAGACGAAGCAATCCTGGGACACGATCATGGACATATTATCAGTCATGACCTCAAATACAGAGGTCAGCTCTCCTCGTGTATGTCTGCTGCGTCTGATTAAAAATCTACAACTAGAAATGAGGGAATTTATCGCTATCGAGTTCCTTTGGGCCAAACAAAGAGTAGTGATATATTGGGGGAGGGGTACAGTACCTACGAAAAACACAATGGCTCTCAGATCTCACATATTGCCTGGAACAATTAGATACGTGTGCTGAGGTATTACCAAAACCATCTCATCCCTTTGAAGACTTATTTAATGAACACTGAAAATGCTCCAGATGCCATTCTCTTACAATACATGACAGGCTATGAGGCTGGGAAACTGCCCAGGATGCTGTATTTTACCACTCACACCCACATCATTAACATATGGCACCAGAGATATTGCTGTATGCTAAGGATGAATAACCTTTTGTCTCCTCCGATATGCTTTACTGTCCTAAATCTGTAATATGTGCTGTGAATCAAAAAATGTCATGGACCATCAACATTGCTGTAATTTATGGTTGTATTAATAAAAATTCAATAACAAATGGCAAGGATTGAGCGCAAAGTGCTCCGAACATAAAAAACAGAGCTCGCCATTGGTGGAGAAAAAGCCTCAACAGATAAGGGATTAAAAGAGGGTCTGTCTGCTGCAATAGCAGATTGTCTAATACTGAATATCCTTGCATACAAGCGATAGTAAGGTGTAGCTGGATCTTTGTCCCCCTTAAAGAAAATAGCTCACTAAGGCATGACTAAAACCCATGTGGGGCAGATGTCTAACAGATATAAAAGGCTGCTACAGAGGTAGGAGGACAGGAGAAGATAGAGTTCTTCTGTCTTTGTTAGTGGCAGTCAGATTTGAGACGTCAGTTGTTACTCCCCTCTTCCCTAGACGGCTCCTGGGATAATAAACTTGGTTGCTACATCTGAAAACATTCATACTCAAAAAAGTCAGAAAAGGAAGTGAAATGCAATGGGGAACTGTTTGCCCTAGCCTTTGTGAGAAACAAAACATGCTAGTTCTCCTAGATGGAGAGATTGGGCAAGCTGATTAAGCAGGCCTCAGAATTTCTAATAACATCCTAAAAGAAAGTAGTTAGGTGCAGCTCTCAACATTTTAAGCTATATCTTTCAAGCTGCACACGTAATAAGAAAACAAGTTACTTACCTGTAACTTCAGTTATCCAGTATTGGTATCTTTCATAGATTCACATGCCTGAATCATTCCCCGTCGCCGAGGCGGGAGTCCCACGGTAAATAAATAAGCAGTGCCAAAAGCACTTTGTAGTAGTAGTAGGCCCTAGAAAAAGGTCTGAGGCCTAAATTATAGTAGCCTATCTACCTCATTATGTCAAAAAGACCAAAGTCTTTGCACCAACCAATCAGCTCACAGCACCATCTAGAACCCTCTCTGCGGAGCCAGTTCTCCTCAGATTTTCGTAGCACAAGTGGGAACAAGTATCCCAAACTTAGAGAACTGACTCTCCGGGGAGGAGGGTGGGTGCATGTGAATCTATGAAAGTTACCAATACTGGATAACTGAAGTTACAGGTAAGTAACTTGTTTTCTTATCCAGTATTGGGGTATCCTTCATAGATTCACGTGCCTGAATCAGAATAGTAAGCAGTAAACCACGCAAAGTCGGTTGCGGATGGTGGGAGACTTATTGTAGTGCACCCCCATGAATGTACAGTTAACAACCAACAATCGCCTAGAGATTGATCTATTAACAAGACATATTCAGAATCAACATAGAAATTGTGCAATTTCCCACAGGAAAGGAACTTTAGTACCATAGAAACTCACTATATGTTAACATATGTCTGCATATTATAAACAACAAATTGAATCTTATGTACTTTTTAAGAAAGAAGCCAACGTTAGTACCTAAATGTATTCCTATGGAAACAGGTGGCGTAAAACAGCTTGGCCCACTGCCGCATCATCCTGATTTGCTGATTGTAGGCAGTAGTGTCTTGTAAACGTGTGGACATTCTTCCATGTTGCAGCATGGCAAATGTTCTCAAGCGTCACACCTGCAAACAAAGCTGCAGACGCTGCCACAGCTCTTGTGGAATGAAATCGAACAGACCTTGTCAACGGTCGGTTAGCCTTGATGTGACAGAACTGAATGGCGGAGGCTATCCATCTGGAAATTGTAGCTTTAGTGACCGCTTTACCCAATGTAGTCTGGCCATAAGCCACAAACAGTTGATCTGATTTTCTTAAAGTCTTGGTTCTCTGGAGGTAGAACTTTAAGCATCTTTTGATGTCTAAAGAATGCAATGTTCTCTCCGCTGGGGTTGGAGGATTTGGAAAGAAAACTTTCAGCTTGACTGGTTCATCTAGATGAAATTGAGAAGGCACCTTTGGTATGAATGTTGGATTCGTCCGCAAAGTGACATAGTCTTGGGAAAAATGCAAAAAGGGTTCTTTTATAGTGAATGCCTGAATTTCTCCCACTCTTCTGGCGGAAGTTAGGGCTAACAACAAAGCAACCTTCCATGTCAAGAATTTTAGGTCAGCTTTATGGATGGGTTTGAACGGGTGCTTCATCAGCTGTGAGAGGACTGTGTTGAGCTCCCATTCTGGTGGTGAAGGCTTTACTGGAGGATAAGCCCGGAAAAGACCCCTAATGAATTGTTTAATTAGTGATGAAGAGCAGAGCGATTGAGTGTCAGCCATTTTCCTGTATCTGGATAAAGCCGCTAAGTGGACCTTTATTGAAGAAAAAGAAAAACCAGATCGCGCCAAATGCAATAAATAGGGCAGTATTTTCTCTGCTGGCGCCTCTATAGGATGTAAAGCGTTTGAGATGCACCAATTGCAAAAGCGCTTCCATTTGAGACGATAAGTTTTTAATGTACTCTGGGCTCTTGGTTTCTTTAGAATGTCTCGGCAGTCCTGAGGAATTTGAAGATGTTCAAATTCTAGGAAGTTAGGAGCCATGCATGCAATTTCAGCGATTGAGGGTCTGGGTGAAGTATCTGGCCCTCTTTGCGTGATAGTAACGTTGGGGTTACCAATAGCCTGATCGGTGGCTCCTGTGAGAGAAGCATGAGCTCCTGAAACCAATACTGGCGAGGCCACCTGGGAGCAATTAGGAGAAGGCGGCAACTCTCCAACTTCATCTTGCGTACCACTCGTGGAATCAAAGGGATCGGAGGAAAGGCGTAAGCATAACTCCCTGACCATCGCATGGACAGGGCATTCCCCCTTGATCCCGGTTGAGGGTACCTGCTGGCATAATACCGGCATTTCTTGTTCTGTTGGGTTGCAAATAAATCCAACGTCGGCTTGCCCCATCTCTGAAACACCTTGCTCAATTGGTTGTCGTTCAGTTCCCACTCGTGGCAATCTGACGAGGACCTGCTCAGTTTGTCTGCTAAGGTGTTGTACAGACCTATGACTTGTTCTGCCTTGAGAGTTATGTTGTGAATCGTTAACCATTGCCATAACTCTTGGGCTTCCCTGGACAATGTTGCTGATCTCGTTCCCCCTTGCTTGTTTATATAAAACATGCTGGTAGTGTTGTCCGTTCTGACCAGAACTGAGGAACCTGTGATCCTGGGGAGGAACGCTTGAAGAGAAAGAAAAATGGCTTTCAACTCTAGACTGTTGATGTGGCATTTTTTGTGCTGTTGAGACCATTTTCCTTGCACCTGTAAATCCTGGAGATGACCTCCCCAGCCCTCCATGGGCGAATCTGTCATCAGAATGAAATCCGGAGGAGCTTGCAAGAATGTGAGCCCCTGTTCCAAATTGCTCAGCCGTGTCCACCATTGAAGAGCATGCACCATCCTGTTGGTGACTGTGATGATGTCCTCGAAAGAGCCTGTCGCTTGTTGCCATTGACGATGTAGCTCTTCCTGTAAAGGCCGCATCTTTAAACGTGCTAAAGGAATGAGGTTGATGGCCGAAGAGCACATCCAAATGCAAATAGGCGAACTGAAAGTGACCTTTTTCTTGACAGTTTTATTGCCAAAGCCTGTAGTCTGAGTTGTCTCTCTCTCGAGACAAGAATGCATTGCATTCTACTGTGTCTAGACAAGGTCCTAGGAACAGTAGTTTCTGATTCGGAACCAATTGAGATTTGCTCTTGTTGATTGTAAGGCCTGGTGATGCAAAGAGATTGCGGCATATTGTAATGTCGGATTTTACTTTGGCCTTTGATGGACCTTTAACTAGCCAGTCGTCCAAATACGGGAAGACCTGCACCTTTGCTGATCGAAGAGCTGCTGCTACAGGAGGCAGGCACTTCGTAAAAATCCTTGGGGCCGACTTGAGGCCAAATGGGAGGACCTTGAACTGATAATGGGCGCCAGCCACAGTGAAACTGAGGTATTTTCAATGCTTTGGGTGGATTGGGATGTGGAAGTATGCATCTTCCATGTCCAAGGAAGCCATGTAATCTCCCTCGTTGAGGCAGTTGAGAATGTCCGAGAGAGTGACCATTCGGAATCCCTGCTTCTTGAGATATCTGTTCAGATTGCACAGGTCTACGATCGGTCGCCATTCCCCTGATTTCTTTTTTATGAGGAAAAAACGGGAATAGAAACCTGTCCTTCTCTGATGGATTGGACCCTTCTCTACAGCGTTCTTGAGAAGCATTGCTTAAACTTCCTTGATCAATAAGTGAAGAAGAGGGGGAGGGGGACCCCTGGGCGGAGTTGTTGGAGGTTTGGTGATGAACTCCAGGGTGTGACCATGTTGGACTAGGTCCAACACCCACTGATCTGTTGTTATCTGATGCCATTGTTGTTGGAAGGCAGATATCTTCGCGCCCACGGGAAAATAGGGGATTGAAGGTGGCGCCCAATTGACCGCACTGTTTCTTGTGATTGTCTAGCCCCTGATTGTTCGTGCTCCTTCTTTCTCCTTGGCGAGAGAAACCAGCAGATCCAGACTGGCGATACGAAGACTGATAGTTCTGGCGGTATTGCTGCTGATATTGCCTGCCTTGCTGGTAATAATTTCCTCTGGACGAATAACCGCGTCCTCTCGCTCCTCTGAACGATCCTCTCTTGTACTGCAATGACCCCAGTGTTTTTGCAGTATCCGTATCTGTTTTAATTGCTTGGAGAGCTTCATCGACATGTTTCCCAAAGAGGGACTCTCCTTCATATGCCATGTCCAGTACTTTCAATTGGACCTCTGGACTAAAGGTAGTGGCCTTCAACCACCCTTGACGTCCCAAGACAGCCGCTCCTGCCAACTGTCTGAACTTTGTCTTTGCATTATCTAATGCGCAGTCAATGGATTCAGCAGCTGCGCGCTCTCCTTCCATTAATATTTTTCGTGCTTCCTGCCTCTTATCCTCTGGAATCAGCTCCATGAAAACAGTCATTTCTGACCACATTTGGCGATCATAGCGCCCTATAATCGCCAAAGAATTTGCCGCTCTGATGGAGGCCGCAGCCATGGTGGAAAACCTTTTACCAATAAGGTCTAAACGTCGCCCCTCTTTATCAGGTGGTGTAGAAATAGGGGTAGCCGGATTCTTCGACCTTTGTTGTGCAGCCTGAGAGATTACCGAATCCGGACGTGGATGACCAATAAGGCACGCCGGACTAGTGAGTGGGGCACGGTATTTCTTCCCAATTCTTGGCAACACAGCAGGCACAGAAGCCGGGTTTTTCATTACCTTGAGGCCCTCTTTCCAAATGTAATCAATGATAGGAATGGCTCTAGACACCTTCCTGGTTTCTTCTTTAAAATCATGAAGAAAGCACTCCGTTTGCTCCACAGTCACCGGGAGTTTAAATCTGTTTGCTGCTCTCTGCATCAGATTGTGGAACCCACCTACATCTTCAGGTGGTGAATCTGAAGGCTGAGGAGTCGGGGGGATGGCATGGGGATAACATTATCATTCAATGGGTCTGATGAAGGTGCGTTAGGCAACTTTCCTTCCTTTACTTCCTCTTCTGATGACGTGTGCGGGGTTTGTGGAGGCAACTCAGGTTGCGTAGGTTCCACGACTGGAGAAAGCAGTGGAATTTGAGATGGAGGAACAGAAGTACTAGGCTGAGGCATTTGTGGCGGAAAGCATTGCTTGTAATCTGCCAGCATAGCCTTTAAGTCCTGTATCAGGGTAGGCGGTAAATGAGTGACTTCTGAGACCTTAGGCCGTCTCTGATGTTCCAAAGAATGAGGCACTATTTTGTCCTCCTGATAGTAATGCTCAGTGTAAGTGTCGTCTTCATCATCATCCTGACACTTGATGATGAGATCAGATGGGTGACGCGCCACACCAAAAGCTCCTTCATTATCATCATCCTCAAAATCATCTTCTTCCTCATCGGAGTAGGATTCTTGAAGATGAGAGTGCATAAGTGGCGACATATAAGAACCTTGTTGCCTCTTGTAAGATACGAGTTGAAAGTTCTTAGTTGAAATCGGCGTACAAAAAGCCTGATTCCCAGCAATAGGCTTCACTAAAGCTGAATCCATCGGTTTTGATGGCACCGGTGACAAAAGTGCAGCTGCCAGCTGAAAAGATGCCGTCGTCGACGGGTTTATCGTCAACGACGAAGGAATCGTCGTCGATGGAATTGCCGTCGACTGGACCGTCGTCGATGGGCTCGACGTCGACGGACCGTCGTCGATGGAACTACCGTCGACGGGCAGCCCGTCGACGGAACAGCTGTCGACGGGCTCGTCGTTGACGGGGCAGCCGTCGACGGATTCGTCGTTGATGTCGTCGATGCTTTCTTCGTCTACGAGACAGTCGTCGACAGTGGAGTCGATGACTTCGTCGACGGGCTCTTTTTAGACGACGAAGGCTTCATTGACGATGATGTCTTCATCGACGAGCCGTCTACGAGAGTTCTTTTAGCCACAATACAAATCTTTGTAGACACAATAGGCGAAGTGACAGATGTAGTGGAGATCATAGCCGTAGAAGAGGAAGTTGAAGTAGAAATAATAGTCACTGGTGAGGAGACAGCAGAGCTCTTACTCACAGTTTTCTTAGAGGAATCGTTGGTGGCTGAGGCTCCAGAGACAGAATGTGGAGATCTCTGTGAAGAGCCTGAAGTAAAGTGGGAGGTTTTCGCATGTTTTCTCCCCTCACTTTTCTTATCCTCTTGAGACCTCGCCCTCTTGCTAGAGGTAGAGGCTCCGTCATCATCATCCATGAAAGAGGATTTTAGCCAGAAAAGGACTCTGGCCTCCCTATCCCTTAAGGTCTAAGAAGGGAAGGCGCGGCAGATCTTACAATTTTTTGACTCATGTTTGGGTTAAAGGCAATAAATACAGTCCTTGTGCTGGTCATCAACATGGACCCTCTTCTTCTCGCAGGTCCTGCAAGGTCTAAAGAAGGCCTTCTTGTCAGACATTCTGAAGCTCTGAGGAAAAAACTGAGTCAAGACTCAGGGAGACTCCCTTCCACACGACGTGCGGTGAAAATCTGAGGAGAACTGGCTCTGCAGAGAGGGTTCTAGAGGGTGCTGTGAGCTGATTGGTTGGAGCAAAGACTTTGGTCTTTTTGACATAATGAGGTAGATAGGCTACTATAAGTTAGGCCTCAGACCTTTTTCTAGGGCCTACTGCTACTACAAAGTGCTTTTGGCCCTGCTTTTTTTATTTACCGTGGGACTCCTGCCTCGGCGACGGGGAATGATTCAGGCATGTGAATCTATGAAAGATACCCCAATACTGGATACGTTTAATTATTTTCATGAATAGGTATAGACGCCCATGGCCATAGTTCATTATAATTTTTAAATCGCATTCACTGATAAAAAATGTACTGCCATATTATGAAACATGATGCACATTATAAGATTATAAATTTGTGAAACTTTCATATGATAAAGAATGTTTGTATTAGTCATTATTTTAATTTGATATTTTCAAACTATCACCGGCATTACTTCTCTAGTAGAGCCTTTGATGCTTTTCAGACATTCATGATGAACCTCCAAGACGGCTACTCTAGTATCATCAAAGTTACAATCCATTCTCTCACAAGGTGTCTCGGTTGTGATAATAAATATGAATGATTTTATACAGCGCTTCATGATACACTCTTAAAGGTGTCTGCATAGGTATTACATGTTACCCCTATTACCACTCAACCTCTTATGGTGAGCACTCTTGATGCCGGATATAGTGGCCACCTGTATGAGGCACCTCTCTTCGGTGTTACTGTCCCTTCACTAAAAGGCTGACTCATGATAACTCTCTAATACTTATAAAGCTGCCCACTGCTTAGTGATAACCCTCCCTTCCATGCCCCTGAGACTGCCTGTCTCATCTCTTATTAAAGTATGTATTTCTAAAACATAGCAACACAGCACACAACTGCATAGAAGTGCTTTAAAACATATGTATTGACCATTAAAGCATCCAACAAATTTATACATACATACATTCAATCGCATGGTAGTAAACAAAAAAAGGAAAACAAGTCATTTAAACTGAGCCTAACCTAGAGGTTTATGTTCAAAACCATCTTTTAGATGTTTTTTCACATGAGGAAATTCTTAGGTAGCCCTCAGGGTTGACACGAGGGACTTGTATGCTGAGATAAAACCGCTGTTCGAGAAAAAAAAATACTTGCACATACAACAGAATCTTTAAACATCAAACAAGAGCCACTGCAGTTTTCCAGAGCTGCCAGTTCTGATCAATAAAGGAGCAAAAAACAAGCATGCACATTCTGGTGTGAAACCTAGACGCAGCCTCAAAACTGTCAAGAAATGGGCTGGAGAGCCTGCTCACCATCGAGTCTGGCTCGAGTGCAAAGCAACAGTACCTTGAGGTCATCCGCGCTGAGTGCTTTTCAGCATAAGAAACGCTGGTGGTCATTACAGACTGATAGCACTAGCTCGATGCAGGACGTGAATGTCCTGCAAGGTGGAGCACCGTAAGTAAACTATGTTTTCCAGCTGGCCATGGACTCTTGCATGCCTGGAGAGATGGTGGCCATCCTGGACAGGATCTTCAGTTGTAACTTTCCTTGTGGTGCTGCGCATCCTTCCTAGGCGATTGTACTACAATGGTGCTTCAGCTGGACCATGCTACATGGATGTTCGTTATCAAGTGTCAAGACCTCTAGGTCCTAAAGAATGGGATAATGGGCGTTACAGTTTACTGAGCAGTATCCTAAAGGTGGGGTGATTTAAAATCAAACTTTGAAATTTTCCTCGGGCATGTTTTTGACCTTCAAAGACCGGGGTTTTATGTTCTGTTAAGTATGCCTCTACGGAACAGTATCAGTACTCGAGAGGACATTTCTCATGTACATACATGTTAATGAACATAATGTATTATTTTTCCATTGAGAGAATATATTGCTAAATATAGGGAATCACAGGGTGTTAATGGTGCTTATTTTCCAATTCTACAGCAGTCCAGTAGAAACTGTACTCTGCCACAAAAGGAATATACAAGTCTATAGATATTTATGTTATTTTATTTTTACCTTTCAGGAAGGAAAATGTTACTTATCGTATAAGCATCTCTTCATAGCGTGTAGGGCTGTAGATTGGTATGCACTGCATACTCTCTGGCATCAGGATGTTTCGAAGCACATGTTGCTTCAAATACACATGCTCTGGTTACTACTGCCATCTAGTGTTGGGCTCAGACATTTGAAAGTTGTTTTTCTTCGAAGAAGGTTTTTTTTAGCGTCACAAGGCATCGTGACGCTTTCCTTATTTGGCAATGCGCACGGGCAGGCACATGGCGATCTACAGCACCACAAATGCTTACAGGGTGATTACAGGATAAGTAACTGTAGTAATTATGGGGCATATTACCAAGGGCCATTATCGCCGCCTTAGCTGGACTTTTTCCCGCTAAAGCGGCGATAATTTTATCGCCCTATTACCTAGCTGTCGCTAACACCAGTTAGCGACAGCTAGTAGGAGATAGCGATCATCTTGGGGCCCACTTTGCATGTCAGCGATATTTATCGCTAATGACATGCAAAGTGGGCGTGCCAAGATGTTAGCGACTGGAAACAGTCGCTAATATCGCTATCTCCAATTATCAACAAAGCCTTACTTTTGGAAATATTCACGCTAAGCGCGAATATGTCCAAAAGATGACGCCTGCCCAGAGCAGTTCTTAGCCATGTTATCCAATGGAAGGTGGATAACATGGCTAAGAGCATTGTCACGATAATGCATGAATATCGCTGATTTTTCAGCGATATTCATGCATTTAGCAGGATTTTTACTGCTTTTGAGATAAACCTTGATAATATCAAGGGGGCATATTACCAAGCAATAGCGATAATTATCGCTATGCATGGTTAGCGGCTAAAATTATTTCGCCGTGCTCCGACGATTTTTACCGCTGAGATACCTTGATATTATCAAGGTTTATCTCAAAAGCGGTAAAAATCCTGCGAAATGCATGAATATCGCTGAAAATCAGCGATATTCATGCATTATCGTGACAATGCTCTTAGCCATGTTATCCACCTTCCATTGGATAACATGGCTAAGAACTGCTCTGGGCAGGCGTTATCTTTTGGAGATATTCGCGCTTAGCGCGAATATTTCCAAAAGTAAGGCTTTGTTGATAATTGGAAATAGCGATATTAGCAACTGTTTCCAGTCGCTAACATCTTGGCACGCCCACTTTGCATGTCATTAGCGATAAATATCGCTGACATGCAAAGTGGGCCCCAAGATGATCGCTATCTCCTACTAGCTGTTGCTAACTGGTGTTAGCGACAGCTAGGTAATAGGGCGATAAAATTATCGCCGCTTTAGCGGGAAAAAGTCCCGCTAAGGCGGCGATAATGGCCTTTAAGGTATCTCAGCGGTAAAAATCATCGGGGGACGGCGATATAATTTTAGCCGCTAACCATGCATAGCGATAATTATCGCTATTGCTTGGTAATATGCCCATATGAGGCTGGAACTCGTCGTAGGTGGATAAATAGATGTATTCTTTGAAGTAAGTAGCGAACAACCCGACCAGCTAAGCCGAGTCAAAGTGAACGATTAATGGCTGCCTGAGAGAACCCTGGGCTTTGAGGCACGAGAATTAACAGCACAAGCCCATGCGATCCCGCGAGCCAGCACGGGGAGAGGGATCGCATACAACAATAAGTATGACAGTAACATTTCCCGTTCATAGCATGTGTTGCTGTAGATACACGTGTTCTGCATTGACTATAAATCAGTAGCCTCCATTGAGTGGTGTCTAGCATGTGGAGGATGCAGATGTCTGAAATAAGGTTTGTAAGACCATTTGGTCAACCATAGCTTGTTGTCTGGAATAATAAACGTGTGGGGCTGACTATGTAGTCACCGTATATATGTCGGCTATAGGAATGTTCCCTAACATGGCTGTGGATGTAGCCTTCTTGCGAGTAGAGTGAGTCCTAGTGGTAACGGGGAGGGCTCTTTTGGCTATGTAATGACGGGTCTGGATACACTTAGCTATCCATCTAGTGATCATGAATATGGCTTACCCCTTGTGACGCTTTGCAAAGTCCACGAACAGTTGGTCTGCCTTGCAAAAAGATTTGGTTCTGTCAGTGTAGTACATGAGGGCAAACTTTACATCTAGGGTGTCCAGCGTTCTCTCTACTTCCGAGTCTGACTCGGGATACAGACTGGAAGCTCAATGGTTTGGTTAGGAAGGAATGGGGAAACCACCCTAGGAAGGAACTTAGGGTTTGCCCTGAGCACGAGCCTGTCCTAATAAACTTGTATGAAGGTTTTCTGCAGTGTAAGGGCTTGTAGTTCCATAATGCGGCATTAAGTTGTTATCACAGCAAAGAAAGCTACCTTCTAAAAAAGTTACAGGACCAAACAAGAATGTAATGATTCGTTTGGGGGGACTCATGAGTCTGGTAAGTACAATGTTAGGGTTCCACAATGGAGCTGGTGTAACCCTAGGAGGAATGGTTCTCTTTCATGAACACCTTAATTAAAGGGATGCAGAAGAGGGAGTACTGCTCCCTGTTTTACATAAATACTGCAATAGTTGCTGGGTGAAGGCCTATTAATATGTACGCTAGACCAGACTTTTTGAGGTGCTGCATGTAGCTGATGAAGTTTTGAACAGCAGTTTTTAGAGGGTCTATCTTCAGGGTGATGCAGAGTGGACATATTGTTTCTGCTTTGCCGGACAGCATTCCCGAATGGTAGGTCTATGGGACTCATGCAGGTTGCCCATGGATTCCTGGGGGAAGCCCAGGTATCCACGTTTTAAGACCACAGGTGCCAGATAGCTAGATTCAGTTGCTTAAAGTCTGGCTGACTGATCTTGCCTCGGTTCCTGGTGAGAAGGTCCAGCTTTTGAGAAGCCCCTAGTGGGGGCTGATCAACATCTATAATTGGGCGAAATAAGAGTGCTACCTGGCCCAGATAAGGGCCACCAGGGTGAGTGTGTGCTATGTTTGCTGCACCTTCTGCACCGCCAGTGGGAGGAGAGTCAGAAAATCGCCGGCAAATAACCCTGTCCAGTTGATCCATAGTGCATTGCACATGGATCATGGGTGTGGGTGCCTGGAGGCGCAATTTGGGCTTTTTGAGTTCCTGGAGCGGCAAACAGGGTGGTGTTTCCATTCATGGACTTGTTGAGGTGCCCTGTCAGACTTTGTTCACCCAGGAAGGTACTCTGCTGTTAGGTGAATGCGGTGATGAATGGTCCAGATTGCTTTAGCTAGCAGGAAACGGCAGAGCAAGTGAGTGCTCTCCTACTTCTAAAATTATAAATGGCCCTCATGTTGTCTGTCCTGACCAGGACTACTTTCTCTCAAATAAGTACTAGAAAGGCTTTTAAGATCAGGTGGATCACCAGAAGTTGTAGGTAATTAACGCGGTGGCTCTACTGATGTGTTGTGATCGAGGTTAGCTCTCCACCCATCTGTGACAATGCTGACTTGCAAAAAGGGTCTTGGAAAGGCCTGTCCCACAACAGGTTGTTGCTGCTCTACCACTGCATACAGCAAGGGATGCTAGCTCACTGAGGGACGTTAGCTGTTACCAACACTAGATCTTCAATCTGACCTTCTGCTTGTGACCATTGTGCTAACAGGCACTGTTGCAACAGACGTAAGTATAGCAAGGCGTAGGGTACGATAGCAATGCATGAAGCCATTATGCCAAAGAGGCACATTACTATTCTTACAGAGAGGTGACGTGGCTTTAAAGAGGTATAAGCTGGCCATAGGCTGTGACCCTTTGAGGCTTTGAAAAAGCTTTGCCAGTGACAGAAGTAAGGGCAGCTCTCTGAAAAGGTTGGATCTATTTATGGTAAGCACAAAACTGTAGAGAAGTGAAACGGTCATCTGTGTGTACTGTAGGCACTATTGGCTGCTTGCACTCTTATCAGCCAATCACTGAGATAGGGAACAACATGTATGACCCTCTCATAAAGTGGGTGCCAGTCAAATGGTGAAAACCCTTAGGGCAGTTGTGACACCAAAGGGAAGTACCTTGAACTGATAATGCTGGCCATATATCCGAAAAGGCAGGTAATGTTGGAGGGCTGGATTGAGGGGGATGTTGATGTAGGCGTCCTTGAGGTAAAATACCACCATGCAGTCACCTTGATGGATTACAGGTATGACTTCTTGCAGCGTCACCATGTGGTGCGTCACCACGTGGAAATAGGATCACTGACTGAATATCGAGGAGCAAAATATCGACGAAAAAATATAGAATGCCAAAATATCGAATTCCTATCTACAAACAGGTTAGTACAAAAATAATGAATCCAAAATATCGTTGTAGATAATATAGTTTGTTAAAATATCGATTTTTTTAAATGTCTTAAAAGTAATGTAAAATTAATGAAATAATAAACATAATTAACAAAAACATACTTAAAAATACTTAAATAGCCTTAAAATTAATAAATAATTAATGTTAGCAAAAAAAAATAAACATGGATTTTTATTTTTAAATACATATATATATATATATATTAACTTAATATTAATAAAAAAGATTCAATATTTTTAGCATAGGATAGCGGGAGGTTAACATTTACTATTCCCACTCCAGTGAGTGCAACAGTAGGGAAAGCGTTGGATAGTGGGAGGGTAAAAATTACTATTCCCACTCCAGTGAATGCAACAGCAGGGAAAGCGTTGGATAGCAGAAAAGTAAAAATTGCTATTCCTACTCGAGTGAGTGAAACAGTAGGGAAAGCGTTGGATAGCGTGAGGGTAAAAATGACTATTCCCACTTCAGTGAGTGCAACAGTAGGGAAAGCGTTGGATAGTGGAAGGGTAAAAATTACTATTCCCACTCCAGTGAGTGCAACAGTAGGGAAAACGTTGGATAGCGTAGGGGTATAAATTACTATTCCTACTCCAGTGAGTACAACAGTAGGAAAAGCGTTGGATAGCGTAGGGGTAAAAATTACTATTCCCACTCCAGAGAGTGCAACAGTAAGGAAGGTGTTGGATAGCGTAGGGGTAAAAATTACTATTCCCACTCCAGTGAGTGCAACAGTAGGGAACTTGTTGGAAAGCGTAGGGGTAAAAATTACTATTCCCACTCCAGAGAGTGCAACTGTAGGGAAAGTGTTCGATAGCGTAGGGGTAAAAATTACTATTCCTACTCCAGTGAGTGCAACAGTAGGGAAAGTAATGATTTAATATTTAAATAAAACATTCATTCATTATCAATGAAAAATTAATTAAAGTTAATTACCAATTACAAAATATTTAAAAAATAATGTAACAAACACCAATCAATATTATTAATCATCAATTAATCAATTAATGCAAATTAAATACCAATTGATTAAAAAATACTTACCAATTAATTAACAATAAATTAATTATCAATACCAATAAGTAAAAATAAATAATTACTTAATAACAATTAAATTACTTCCCACCCTATTCCCCAGTAAACCGACAACCCGCTACAGAACTAAAACGCAAAAATAAATTAAAAATAATTAATAATTCCTAAAAATTAATATTTAATTTACTATAAATAAATTACTTCCCACCCTATTCTCCTATAAACCCACAACCCACTACGGAATTAAATTACTCAAAAATTAAATAACATAAAATTCATAACTTTAAAAAAATTCAAACATACATTACAAAAATAATACATACTTTTAACACATATACTAACACTTAAAACACCATAAAAAAATTTGATATTTTTAACAACTATATTATGACTGTCGATATTACTAACTTCAATATTATGAAAATCGATATTTCTTACCTTAATTTCGATATTCTGCACCACTATATTTTTGCAATTCGATATTCTGTCCATTCTATATAAAACACTCGATATTCTGTCCAGTCGTTATTTTTTTCGATACTGTGACTGTTCACCTTGAAGATGTTCAGAGAACACATGAGGAGTTTGAGGTCAAGAGGGTATGAGCGAGCCCTACTTTTTGAGGATAAGGAAATAAAGTGAGTAAACTCCTGCTGCGTCATTGGTGGGCGGGCACTGGCTCAATGGTGCCCTTTAGAAGGAGCGCTTGAACCTCTTCCACTAAGAGGCACAGATGGTCGCCTATGAATAGCTGTTTACAGCAGGGAATGATTGCTGGTAGTGTGAGAAGTTCTAGGCAATAGCTGTGCTAAACTACACCTAATACCCACTTGCCTAATGTGATTTCCTCCCAGTAGGGAGGAGTAAAGTCTTTCCCCGACAGGCGTTGTGTGATCGTAGGGGAGGGAACGAGAGTCACTGTTTCGAAGCAGAGGCCCCTTGTCCAGAGCCCCCCATGCCTTGTTACCAGGATGCTGGTGTTTATTTCACAGCTTGTAGTGTCAGTAGCATCCAGGGCACAGTATAAGGTGGCACTGGAAATGGTTTTATCCTCTGTCACCAATTCTTCACCCCTTTGGCTATATTCCTCCGAGAGGTGTTTGAGGATTCTTGTATCTTGTTCCAGTGCACTATACCGTGTCGGAGGAGGGCCCAGCAGAGTTTGTAATTTTGCAGTGCATAGCCGTGTGCACGTCTGTTCTTTTCCCTGCAGCATCCATCTTTTCGCTCTCATTATCTGGAGGGGAATATCCCCTGTGGCCTGGGTGTTCTTGCGTTTACGAGCAGTGCAGACCACCAGCTAATCAGGGGTACTTGATCACATATGTATGGTGGGTCACTGGAAGACGGCTTATATTTCTTTTCGACCTGAGGAGTCACCATCCTTGCCTTAACAGGCTCCTTTAAGGTGTCTCTGGAGCATACCCTTAAGCATAAGAAGGAATTGGACTGTGCACTAGGTTTTAGATGGTGTATCTACCAGGAAGTCTTTATATTCACGGAGGACGTTCATATTCACCTTATGATAAGTGGCTGCCCTCTGAATAATTTTGTGCTACAACATAGGGGGGCACTAGGATGCAGGGCGGATCACCACCGACCACATGGCGGTGGCAATCCGCCCTACATCCTTCTCCGCCCGCCACCCATTTATCCCCGCCATATTAGAATAGCGTGAGTACCGTGGCGAACAGAAAGACCGTTTGCCGGTTTTCCACCCGATTGACAAGTCGACCGGGCGGAAAAGGGTTTGCGGTGCGGTGGCGGTGTCTGCTAGATGCCTCCATCCATATTAATATGGGGCGGAAACATGCTAACGCCGCCACAGAAAGGCATGCGGATTCTGTATTCGGGGCCCGTTACGGACCCCCAGGGTATTGGGGGCTTAGGGGTGCACATGGGGTGTACCTATGGTAGCCTCCTGAATTGTCATGGACATGGTGGCGACCGTCTCGCGGTGCCTGTCACCTTGTGCATGACAATGCAAGCAGTGCATTCCCAGAATGGTGGCGGGCGATGCTCAAAGCACCGCTCACCACAATTCTGGGAATGGAGGATGCCACTGCCATGGTGGCAGTGGCATCCTAATAGCCGGGGCGGGACTGCTGCACCACTGACGGCCAGTCCCAGCACCGCTAGGGTGGCGGGTGGACGGAAGTCCGCCCGCCATCCTAATGGGCCCCATAGTGTCATGCTGGTGCGATGGCCTAGATCAGTACAGATCTGGGTCTGTGTCACCTAGAGATAAACATTGCAGTACATCCCACGTGCTGTCAGTAGGCTTAGAGTCGTAAGGTGCATTGTTAGAGTTAGCAGGGTGAAGTGGGCTGCCTTCCCCGTAAGATGATTGGAGTGAACACTCTGTTGGGAACAGAAGAAGGCAAGAGTGTGGAGAAAGTGGTGGTCGTGGTAATGATAGTAATGGGGAAGGAGGAAAGGACGGGGAGGAGGTAGAGGTGGGAGAGGGCTGATGCCACTGTTTTTGCGCCTCTGGGGCTTAGGAAGTGGGGGAGGCTCCAAATCAATTTCCTCCTCAAAAGTGAGTATCCTCTTCTGTGGCAGCCTCTGCTGGCTTTGGGATTGGCCTGATAATGATTGTACACATACAGTAGGAGTCAAGAGGGAACGACAGAACTAGGACGCCCTCCACTCAAAAAGTCATCAAAACACCAAATGTCCTAGTTCTCAAGGCAATTTAAATACAAGTCTGTGAACATCACTGGTACGTCAAATAATCACCCCAGCACACCTCTAGCTCTAGAGATTGTTACGATGTCCCAGTCTATTGCCATAATAAAAGGCAGCCCAACTCTGATCAAAACATTAAGAACAACACAGGACTCACATTCACCAAAAAGGACAACGAAAAAATGTGTGAATAGCTAGGTGGCACCTCACGGGCGCACCACCAATGGGACCCCTGGTTGGTACTCACCAGGATGGCCCTGTTCTCATCATCGGTGCCAACTAGCTTTAACGTAAACGTGTCCGAGACCCAAAAAAAGAGACAGTGAATGGTGCAGTGAACACAAACTTATATGTGACAAGGACTAACAACGTTCAACATATAACAAAAAAGTTACTGTGCAAACAGGACAATAAACTTTTACTCGCGTTCCTTTTTTTGCAAACAGTAAACACATACACATAAAAAAGAGAGATGTGAATACTACCTATCGATTCACACCATGCTTACAGCCGACATGTTTCATTGCCATGGTCTTTATCAGGCAATTTCCTCAGGGCAAAATAATTAGCTGCCACTGCCAAAAACACTGTGCTTTGAGTGCTGTAAATACAAGTAAATATAAGTATATAAGAGATTGCCTGCTGTCCCCCTGCATGTTTGACACAACATTCATAAAAGCATTGACATCTGTCCGTAGTGTAATGGATAATAATTACCCCTTTGGCCAGTTTTTCTCTCATACCATCCAAGAGGAAAACATTCAACATAGGATCGGAGCCCCCATCGGTGAGCGTGATCCTTTCTCCCTTCAGTTCTATGTCTGGGAGACAAAACGCCGCCAGGGCAGCAGTTAGAAATCCAGTGCATCCAATCTCACCGTATTCGTCTTGTATAACACCGCCGTGTCAGACCATTAAAAAAGATTTACCGGTGGAGAATAGTCGTTCGGCGTCTTCTCGGCACTGGAACGCCGATCGACTGGTATGCGCTCTATTTACTTTCCCAAGAGCCGGTTTCCACCGGTTCTGATTGGTCACAGCAGTCATGTGACTGGCGCGGCCATGTTTAAACAGTATAACGACTATTGGAAACTCCGTATTTAAAGTGATTATACGGTCATTATTCGTATAGTCTGCAAGATTACACCATTCAATAGTTTCCTCTGCCTAAATAATTGATATTGAATTATAGATACTACATGAGGAGTTTTTATCGTATTTATAATTCATGGAACGGACACCGGTAATGTGTATCGTTGTACAGCCCCTCTTGTCATATCAATATGCTCAATCAATTTATGTGCCAGCTCGTAATATGTGCTAGCAGTGCTAAAAGTTCACTACTAATGTAAGGAGCCTGTCCAAAGCGGCCATCTTACAGCAGTGTACCGACATGGTAAAAAGCCTATACCCACGTTACTATCTACTAGATCCATAAGTGTCTTCTATCAGAAACAGTTCATCTCCCACCACTTAGTCATTGGACATTCATTGGGGGGCGGAGGGGTCTATAGCCAGGATAGGTGCCTCCTGTG
Organism: Lissotriton helveticus; assembly: GCF_964261635.1. Taxonomy (NCBI): domain Eukaryota; kingdom Metazoa; phylum Chordata; class Amphibia; order Caudata; family Salamandridae; genus Lissotriton; species Lissotriton helveticus. The sequence goes on along the minus strand of NC_136068.1, from coordinate 1,619,556,749 downwards.
TGTTCTTTCAATATATTTCTCAGTTTAAATCTTGCATTGTTAATCAGAAGAAACCGGAAAAAATTGAGAGGAAACCAAACAGCTAGAGCTTAGAAAGTTTTTGTAGCTAGGTAATGGACAGTAGATTACAGCGCATCGGAACATCCACTCAGATCCTTCAACGTAACTTATTCCACTCCAGAAGTTCATTTAATCCCTTCTGCTCACTTTGTTCCTGGAATATCCAGCGTGCTTCTTTAGTAATAAGACGTCTCTCCACAGACTGGGCATCCCCCCTCACTCTTTCCAGGACCACCCATGTGAAGGAATGTTTATTGCGGTGGCAATGTTGCACTAATTTAGTCGTTAGTTTTCCAATCCGTATCGTGCTCACATGTTCCTGGATACGGAGTTTGATCTTACGTGTGGTAAGTCCGATATATTCCAGTCCACACTCGCATTTCAGCCTGTACACCACATTGCTAGTATTCAAACAAGACTATGGTATGAGCCCTGCATAATCAGAGAGGCTATATAAGAGCTCCAACATAATGAGATTGGTGCCAGGTGTTGCTGGCACTACATGGCACCAGAGGGACAAGTGGATTTTGTTACAGGACAAGTATATTCATGAAGCAACCTTTCCATGAACAAGTAGATATTTTCATAAATTCCACACCCCTGGTTACTATGACTCATCGAAGGAAAACGTTTTGTTGGCTTTGAAGGATTGGGTCGGTGCTGGCCTTGACCCAGGGCAGTGGTAGTCCAGCTGGCTATTTCTCAGTTACTGGGATTGACGCCAGAACGCCTCAGTGGTGGTACTCAGACTTGGCTGGCTTGAGTTGTGTGTCTGAGACAATGGTGCTCATGGTTGGAGTCTTCAGCTGTGTATTTGAGACATAATAACAATAATAATCCTGTATTTGTAAAGTGCAGAGCTACCCGTAGGTTTCCCGGCATTGGGGGCCGTCGGGAAGATTAAGCAAGCTATTGGCCAAAGTCACATGGTGCTGGGCAGACCCCTGCACCCGGTGCCAGGGATCGAACCGTGATGCCCAGCGTCCGGGGTCAGTCGCCCTAGCCGCTGCGCCACACCTCTTCCACGAGACATGTGTGTCCTGTTCTTCTTACTTGTCAGACTCGGAGGAAAAGGCCGCGTCTGGTCTGGGAGATGAGCTGTGCCCCTGAGGGACCAGCTTCTTCTTCTGTCTGCATGCTGTAAACCCTCCAAAGATGGCAGGGGTGTTGTACAACTCCTACTTCTGCAATCTCTGATAGGCTCACCTTTGCTCACGTTGATACTGAAGGGTATTTTTGGACCAGAAGTTGAGGCAGACCTTGCACGTGGTATCATCTTGATCGGAGGAGAGGTAGAGACCGCAAACCAGGTGGTTGTTGGTCAACGCAAATTTGGAGTGGCGCTGGTGGGTGCAGAGTAGGAATATCGACAGAGAAATATCGCCTCAAAAATATTGTGGGGAAGAAATATCGACAACAAAAATATAGTTGACAAGAATATCGACTGACAAGTAAATAATATCGATTACAAACATATCGTTGTAATAAACATCGTTTACAAAAATATAATTGACAAAAATATCGATTTATTAATAATGTTATGTATTTTAGTGTTTTTAATGAGAATTGTTTGGCATTTTTATTATATGTTTTAGAGTTTTACTAGTTCTTAATTTATTTTAAGTTTAATTCTGCGTTTTTAATTATGTAGCGGGTTGTGGGTTTATAGGGGAATAGAGTGGGAAGTAATTTAATTTTATAAAATGTATTGAATAATTAATGTGTTTATTGATTAATTAATAATAGTTTAATAATTAGTTGTTAGTTAATTTCAATTAGCAAATTATTCATTAATTAGGTTAATTGCTTAATTAATTTTAGGTGTGTGTTGTGGTGTTTATATGTGTAAATTGTGTGAAAGGTGGTAAGTAATTAATTTTTTAATGATTATTACATCTTTTTTAATTAATTACCATTTATTAATTTGTAATTGTGCAATTAATGTTAGGTGTGTGTTGTGGTGTTTATATGTGTAAATTGTGTGAAGGGTGGTAAGTAATTAATGTTTTATTGATTAATAAATATTTTTAAATTAATGACCATTAATTAATTAGTAATTATTAATTGTAATTGTGTAATTAATTTTAGGTGTGTGTTTTGGTATTTATATGTGTAAATGGTGTGAAAGGTGGTAAGTAATGAATTTTTTATTGATTAATTAATAAATAATAATACATTAATTTTCATTATTTGGTTTTTATTAAATTTAATTGTGTAATTAATTGTAGGTGTGTGTTGTGGATATTATAGTGTTAAATAATGTGTAATTAATTATTTATTATCTTTGTTAATAATAATTTATTTAAACTATATATTAATTATGTTGATATTGGAAATTAAATTTAATAAAAATGTTGATGGTTTTGTTTTTTATTGTTTTGGGATCCAGCGCTTTCCCTACTGTTACACTCACAGGAGTGGGAATAGTAATTTTTACCCCTTCGGTATCCAACGCTTTCCTTACTGTTGCACTCACTGGAGTGGGAATAGTAATTTTTACCCCTACGCTATCCAACTCTTTCCCTACAGTTGCACTCACTGGAGTGGGAATAGTAAATTTTACCCCTCCGCTATCCAGTGCTTTCCCTACTGTTGCACTCATTGGAGTGTGAATAGTAAGTTTTACCCCCACGCTATCCTGCGCTTTCCCTACTGTTGCACTCACTCGAGTGGGAATAGTAATTTTTACCCTTTCGCTATTCAACGTTTTAACTACTAATGTTTTTATTTTGTTATTAAATGTATGTATTATTTTTTTTAAATAGTTTAATGTGTTAATTAAATATAGAATATTTTATTTTAAATTATTTATATGTGTTTATTTTATGTTTATATAATTAAAAAAGTTTATAAATTACATAAAGATAATAGTTAATAAAATGTATTTAAGTAAATATATGTATATGTGCAAATTCTTTTGTATTTATATTTATTAAATTAAGTTTGTGTTATAATTAGTTAAAATATATATTAAATTTAATTTATTTTGCTAATAATATTAATATTATTTAATTAATTTATTTTAAATTGTTATTTTTTAAAGTCGATATTTTTTAGATCTATATTTTTTACATCTATATTTTTGAGTCGCTAGTACTGTATTTACCTGTTTAAGCATAGGGAGTCGATATTTTTGTAATCGATATTTTTAAATCGATTTTTTTTTCATCTACATTTTTTTAATCGATATTTAAACATGGAACCGCGCTGGTGGCAGTACTGGAAGGGTGTTCTTTCCATCACTGTTTACAAAGTCCTTGAGGTAAGGGATGGAAAGCCCCAAAGAGGGCCTGAGGCCCCAACGGTGAGGCGCTCAAAGCAGGTCAGAGTCCGCTGAACATCGTTATGAGGAAATCGAAATGATCACAGAGAAGAGTTTCTTCTAGTGCTCCCAGAGTCAAAATGCAACTAAATGGGCCTGAATGGAAGCAATACAAGCGCTGATCGTGGAGCACTGTCAGGGCATATCCAATCCTCATGGTGGACAAAAACAATCCTAGGTGGAGTTGATGCCCATGCACACTGCCAATTAAGGGAGGAGTCACTATACCTCATAACTCAAAAGACTTCTTGGAAGTTAAATAAACGTGCAAACGTCTGAGCAAGAGACTAGATGGCAGGAGTATCCAGGGCATGTGTACCTAAAGCAACTCACCTTTCGAACATTCTAATTTCCAGAGAGTTGGTTATACAGAGATTCTGCTTAAAGTATATAACTTCACCGTTATAGGTTATGTTCAATTTGAAAATGACAAATTACTAATATCATCTCTTTGTCCAGTAGAGATCCACTACAACCTGGCAACCTCTTTGATCTGAGAAGTAATGAGGCAGTCTGTGGAGTTCTGTGTCTGATGTACCGCAGGCTATCATAACTTAAGAGAACGGGGCCATTTATGGTGATGGTGAGATATGCAAATGAACATCGCTTTGATTGGATCTTGCCCACAAGGTTAATGAAGAAACTGCAAAGACTCTGAGTCACTACCCCATGTTGAAAACAAATATTTTCACTTTACACTCTTTCTAATTTCCTGATATCTATTTAATCAAAAAAAAGTCAAACAGGAGCTTGAGGAATGTTTCTACACCATGATGAAACTATAACTGAAAGTGGGCTGTATTGTGGAAAAGTAAATTCTGCCATGTTCTGTGTCCCTACGTGTCATCCATCATATGTTATGTGTGCATGATTAATATGCATATGTATTCCCTATGTTCGATTCAAGACGCAATTATAGTTGTGTCCACCTCTAGTATGTCAGTTTCCAGTCCTCGTGAATACTACGAATATCAGGCCTATGTAAAGCTACGTTGCCACGTCTCTCAGTGTGCACGTTATTCCATTATAAAGTCCCCGTTTCTAGGCCTCAAAAGGGCCTGGACACCAGATTCAGCTCCTGTCTCCTGAAGCCTCGCTGAGGAGCGATACAGCCCCCACCTGTATCCTCGACCCTTCACTTACTTCCTGCCTCGCAGTGCCCGGTTCAGCCTGGCTCTGCCTCTGAGTCTGCCAAGAGTATGTTATAGTTTCAGTTATCAGTTCAGTCCTCCTTCTCTGCATTCCTAAGCTACTGAACTGCATCAATAGTTTCCGTCATTGTCTAGCCTTTCCGGCTCCATGTAAGAGAAATACTGTATTTAATGGTCATTTCGTATTCTTCATCACGCGCTACCTGTAGAGTCTGTTAGCCTTTCCCCTCCTGACTTCTAGTTTATATCAACATGTTCTCTAAACATCAGATACTAGATACTGCTTAGGTACATGTCGCCCTGACTCTCCAGACTTCAGTCTCTGCTCCTAGCACAGAGTTCATAGCCCCCAGCTTCTCCTAGTAACACGTCATTGCCAGCTTGCGCGCACCACCAGGTTAGAGGTCCCGGCTCCTTAGGTAGCCCCCTCCATGTTTCCGCCCCATTCATGACATATTCTGTTACGTTTGCATCACATGTCTATGTATACGCCCTGTTACACCCACTTTCACCCTTATCTTTCGCGACTGCTACGCGTCACACCCTTTGCTCCACCCACTGCTCCGCCTATCATATGTACTGTAATGCAACTGTTTTACTATATATGCTTGTGTATTGTTATTAAATGCTAGCGCGCTCATCCCAGATCCAGTCCCGGCAGCTGCTGGGGCCTGCCATCCTATTCCTATGCAGGTTGTCCTGTTCCTGTCCTTTATGCTGTAATAAACCTGCAAAACTCCTACTACCTCGAATCTTGACTCTTATTTATTGAGCTATCTGTTATTCATTTATACATTCAAAAATAGGGTATTATTTATTTATTTACCACATAATGGCGCCCAAACAGGGACTTGCCCTTTCCCCACGCGCCGGTGAAGCCACGCCGGCCCCCTGACCCTCTGCAGCCGTGACGGAACCATACCGTGCACGTGCAGATATTTCTGCTTCAAGTATCCCTCAGGCCCACGGAGGAGACGGAGGAGGCGGTCCAGCATCCAGACGAGGCGGTGGAGGAATGCGGCGAGTCCTGACCAGAGCCCAAGCCAAGAGTCCAAGGTCCGAGGTATCCGGAGGTCCACCCGTAACTTAAGTCCGAAGTTCGTTGTCCGTCGTCGAAGCAGTCCAGTCCAGTCCGAGGCCTTCCGTTCTTGCTGCCCGGTGAGTACCATTACTGGGGTAGTATCTAGACAGGGTCAATCTAATTGACTCTGGTCCGTGGGTTGGTGATACCCAGACACACAAACGAAGTGTCCACTTCGGTGGATGCGGGTCCTGACGTGTCTCTTTATGAGACCGGTAAGTTTCGTACTGTTTCAGCAGTGCATCTAGTTTCTGTTCCAGTCAGTTCTGTTCTCGAGAAAATTCATATAAAGTCATATATTCTGTGTTCCGTATTCCAGGTAGTATTCTGTTCGAACTGTTATTTCTAAATGTTTTTCATGTATTTTAATGTCGTGGTATGAATGGGGAATAAGTATCGTGTTCATTGTGTATTGTATTGTGTCTAGATTACAGTCCAGTCATGCCCTTGTTTTCAAAATTACGTCAGTTAAAAACTAGAAAGGGTTTGTTAGAGGAAGCAGTTCCAGTCCCGCCTAGGGACAGTCCAGGTCATTTTATGTATCAGAAGCATGGCATAAGTGCCATACTATATCTAGATTTATGGGTAGAGTATACAAAACAGTTAGAAGAAAAGTATAGATGGCCCGTATCGGGTACATGGGATGCCGAGTGCATCATGCGAGTAGAAGAGGCATTATGGAAAAAGAAAGCCAGACAATCACAGAAAGATGCCATCGAGCTATGGCGTAAAGAAGCTCATAAAAGAACCGAAAAAGAAATCAGAAAGTCAGAATTAAGTAGAGAATCCTCGGAACGAGCACAAGAAAAAGAACTAATCGAGATAGGTGAACAAGTCAAAGCCGAACAGTCAGACAGACAGAGGAATGCCCTCATTAAGGGTATGTATCCTCTTCTTGCCGAGGGCTTGCCAAAAGCGACCCCGGAGGCATCCAGTAATTTTCCGCCACCACTAGTTCCGATCAAGTTACGTCACAAACCAACCGCAGCTGATATTTTCATCTCGTCCTATTTGGACGACACAGTCCCAGAATATGCAAATCCTGTTCCCGCTCCACCAGTCCCTGTAAATCAGGCACTTCCCGTTCCTCCAGACACCGGGGCACCCTTTGCAGCATCTGCTACGGTCCCCCCGGTCCAGCCCGCCATACAAGTCCAGCCCGCATTCCAATTTCCCACCCTGCCAGGACGAAAAGCATCAGTTGATGATTCTAGTCTAGGGGCCGCAGGAGGAGGTCCTCCTCGAACCCCGCCGCCACATAAGCGTTTAACGGCAGCCGAATTACATATGCAAGCGTCACAACGTACGCCCAGACTGTCTGTTGCAGAAATAAGAAAATCCCTTGCCGAATGCTGCTATGACCCAGTCCCAGGCGAAGATGATATGGTTTTATATTCATTACGCGTAAGAAATGTGGCCGAGTATCTAGTCACCCTACCAGATATGAAGGAAGATCTAGACAGAATATATCGTTTCATCCGTACAGGGGAAGATCCAGAAAGTATTAGTGATGTCATGTCCCAAAGGAAAGCTGAGACCCAGCTCATGATATTAAAGTTTCTGATTAATTGTCTAATAAGAGAACAAGATTACCCGTCCAAAAATCAGGCCGAAATGAAAGCCCTGATGAAGTGGAGTAATAGTATAGCCGAGGGTAAGCACAAGACTATCGGTGCTATGGAGAGTATGTACAAGAAAATCCGTAAAGAAATAATAAAGTTACACGAACAACGTAAAGCAGCACAAGTAAACGAGAAAGAAAGTAACTCTGATACTGAAGAGTTAGACGACGAGAATTCCGCCAGAATAGCGTATGTAGGACAACCTAGATTTCCAGATCGCCATTTACGCCTAGAACACAAGTCTACGTTCCATCATCCAGTACCAGACCAAGGTTCTCTAGAACAAGTATTTCAAGCTACCGATCACATTCTGAAATCACGAATCGGTTACAGTGAGTTAAGTACTATGCATGAACAAGAACTAGCCCGATCAGCAGTCTGATGGATTACTGATTCTACCACTTTTCCAGACGAAATAGTGGCACAAATGTTTCTGAAAATGCCCCCAGCCGAGCAGCGACTGGTGGGTATGTATATGATTCAGCGCCTCATTACTCTGTATGAGGGTCAACATTCTGATCCAGGTCCGTTACATGATATCCTGAACGAGTTACTCCAGTATAGATGGAGAGGTCTAGGTACCGATTTAATTAGTGTCATTCTAGAACAGCGTCACAAATATAGAACGTTTCTGAACCCGCATTTTGTTCATGTCTCACCCCCAGAAAGTAAACCATTTTACATAGACAGACAGAATCCGTTACGAGAAGTCCACCCAGTTAGAGGAACGGGTGGCGAAATGCAGCGAGTGTTTGTATACACTCCGATCACAAAGATGGAACTTCTGGAGATGAAGAAATTAATTCCCTGTCATGATAAAGATCCAGCAGGGTTCCATAGAGAATTAAAAGACATGCTCCGTATGGGAGAATACACGTATCCAGATATAATTAAAATGTTAAAGGTTCTGTTGCCCGCAGGGGTGTATGAAAAGCTCAAGGAAAAAGACTGGGAGGTGGGAGAGAAAAAGATCGATTGGGCAGTCCTAGAAGCTGAAGATAAGATACGAGTACCAGGTACCGGTCTCGGAGATAAATGTAAAGAATTACCTGAATTATTGATTCAAGTTTTACCCAGATTATTAACAACTAAAAAGGAAGACTGGGATGCAATCTCAGCCTGTAAACAGAAACAAGACGAAGATATTAGTGATTTTTATTCTAGATTCGAGAAATGTTTTAGCATCAACAGTGGCCTCAAGACAAGTAGTGAGTCATACCCTCACCTTTTTGTTACTAAATTAGTCGAGAATTCAAGTCCACAAATTAAAAATCGAGTTCTGAAAGTCGAAAGTACCTGGCAAGCTAATACCCCGTCCCAGATGTTGCAGATGCTCCAATACCACCAGAATAGAATCAGAGAAGAACAAGAACACGAGAGAAAACGTATGAAAGACACGAAAATGAAAGTACTAGTTGCACAATCTGTTCCTCAAGACAGTCAGAAGAGGGGTCCGAATCAAGCCAGTCATCCTGCAGCTCCCGTTAAAGGGAATTGCAATTATTGTAAACAGCCAGGTCATTTTATAAACGAGTGTGCAGTTCTGAAACACAACATAGCTACTGGTAAGACTAAAGAAAGACCACGTCCGCCTAGACAAGAACAAGTTTCACAGACTCCTCAGTTACAGAATGCACCACAGACAGTTACAGCACCGCAGCCTATCGCTGCAACACAGCATGTCACACAGCAGATGTACCAGTATGCACAGTCTGAGTATCCAGAGTACCAACAGTATTCATGAAACAGCCTAGAGAGGGAGGTAGGCTTGCTTCTCATCGAGATACCTGTAGATCAAGAAGGTCCCTATGTTCATAGTCAAGTATTAGGGAAAGACAGAAAGTTTTTGATTGATACAGGGGCAAGTAGGACCACAATTAGTCACGCCGAAGTTCCAGGGGCTCCGCTCTCAGGCTCAAGAAATGTTTCCCTTGGATTTTCAGGAAAGCCTATCGTAAATGAGATCTCAAAGCCAGTTTCTCTAGAAGTAGGTCCATTGTCCCGCACTACTGATCTGTTACTTACTAAGTCATGTCCAGAAAATCTATTAGGCATTAAGACACTGAAAGAGTTAGGTGCAGTTATATGCTGTTCCCCAGAGGGAATACGATTGTTCCTACGTGACTTCAAGGGTCACTATGTATTACGAGATTTTGATTCAAGACTGTCTAATGTTCCACAGCACTTATGGGCGCAAGGTCCAACTGATGTAGGTTACATGCAAATCACACCCTATCGTGTGACTCTCAAACCAGGTGTAGTGTTACCACGAATCAGACAGTACAGATTGCCACCTGAGGCTGTAGCAGCCTTATCCAAAATTATTGACGAGCTTATTGCTCAAGGAGTGGTTGTAGAAACTGACTCCAATGTATGTAATTCTCCGATCATTCCAGTCATGAAACGTACTGATCCAAATGCACCCCCAGTATATCGATTAGTGATTGACCTACGAGAGCTTAATAAGTGTATTATTCCTCAGTACCCAGTTGTCCCAGACATCTCTTCCCTATTAACAGCCATTGATTCCGAAGCCACGTTCTTTACTGTAATCGACCTCAAGAACGCGTTTTTTAGTGTTCCCATTCATCCAGACAGCCAGTTCCTTTTCGGATTTTGTTTAAATGGAAGGAGCTATAAATTCACACGAGCTCCTCAAGGTTTCACAGAAAGTCCTAGTATTTACAGTCAAGCACTTAAGAGACAACTAGACAACATTCACATGCCAACTGACACTGCCCTGCTCCAGTATGTCGATGATCTACTGATCACAGCCCGTTCTGTACGTGCTTGCGAGCAAGCATCCCTTACAGTCTTGTATTTCCTAGCCGAGATGGGGCACAAGGTGTCCCCTTCTAAGCTTCAATTCTGTGTCCAGCAAGTGGTATACTTAGGACACTTACTGTCCAAGAGGGGTAGGCAGTTGACACCAGACCGTATCCAGTTAATAGCGAGTCTTCCTCAGCCCAAGACCCAGAAGGAGGTACGTGCTTTTATTGGCCTTACTTCTTATTGTAGACAATGGATTCCTCAGTATGCATTTCTAGCCAAACCACTGATACAGTTAACGACACAGGAGGCAGCCGTATCGACTGTTCTCCCTTGGACATCTGAACATACACTTAGTTTCAATGAGTTAAAGAAAGCTTTATGCCAAGCTCCAGTTCTAGCGACACCGAACTACAGTAAGCCTTTTACACTTTTCGTTACTGAACGCGAAGGTACAGCATTATCTGTTCTCACACAAGATCAAGCAGGACAATACAAGCCATGTGCTTATTTTTCGAGCACATTAGATCCTGTAGCCCAGGCTCTGCCTGTGTGCCTCAAGTCAGTTGCAGCCACAGCACTAGCTATCAGGCAAAGTGATTCCATAGTCTTAGGACATTTCCTGACAGTACAGGTTCCACACTCTGTGGAAGTTCTTTTGAACCGAACACAAACTCAGCACTTGACAGTTGCACGTTTAACAGGTTATGAATTGACATTATTCCAGCCACACATAGAAATCAGACGCTGCAACATCCTTAATCCTGCTACACTGTTACCATCAGTTAATTCAAATCCAGCCACACATGATTGCGTGGAAGTAGTTAACATTACGACAAAGCCAAGACAAGATCTGACAGATACTCCGTTACCAGACCCCGACCTGACACTTTATGTGGATGGTTCATGCATGAGAACTAGTACAGGAGAACTAGTCGCCGCGTATGCAGTGACTACTGACACTGAAGTTATTGAGACACACCGTATTGACACCCTGTTCGCTCAAGCAGCAGAGCTAGTTGCTCTGACACAAGCCTGCATACACGCCAAGAACTTGAAAGTTAATGTCTACACGGATTCACGTTACGCATTTGGAGTCGTACACGACTTCGGAGTGCTCTGGCAGGAGAGAGGTTTCATGACTTCTCATGGAACCAAGATTCAGCATGGTCTCCTTATTCAAGCTCTGTTAGATGCCATACACTTACCGACATCTATCGCTATCATGAAATGCAAAGCACATACGAAAGTTACTGACATTATTTCCCAAGGTAATGATCTAGCAGATCGCACAGCCAAGCTTACAGCACAGACTCCAGACATTCCAGTTAATCAGACACATACTCCAGATCCGACTACATGTATGACAGTTAAGGACCCTACTCAAGATGTCATAGACATACAGTTACATGCTACTCCCGAAGAAATCAAGAAATGGTCCGAACAAGGAGGGGTCCAGACAGATCAAGGATGGTTAACGAAGGGTAGAGCCACATGGTTTCTCCCCGACTCTATGGTTCAAGTCATTATTAATACCGCACATAGTCCAGCACATTTAGGAGAAAAAGCTATGTTAGACAGTATCCAGAATATTTGGTTCAACAAGCATTTACGAGCTGCAGCCAAGCAGAAAGTCCGTACCTGTATGATATGTTGTCAGTTTAATCCAGGTAAAAGTGTCCCGGTGGAACAAGGTGGATTCCAGCCCCCTGACCACCCTTTTGAAGTCCTCCAGATGGATTATATTCAGATGGAGCGATGTCGAGGTTTCAAGTATGTCCTTGTAGTTGTATGCGCTTTGTCCGGGTGGACAGAAGCATATCCAGTCCCAGATTACACAGCCGCGACCACTGCCAAGCAGTTGGTTCGTGAGTTCTTCCCCCGTTATGGACTCCCTAGAGTCGTATATTCTGACAACGGCCAGCCATTCTCATCTGAGTTGATGAAGCATGTTTCCCTTTTGTTGGGGTACCAGTGGAAGTTTCATTGTGTACGCCATCCTGAAGCAGCCGGTCTCGTAGAGAGACATAATCAGACTCTGAAAATCCGTATCGCCAAAGTATGCAAAGAAAAAGGTGTGGACTGGCTGGTAGCTCTACCAGTTGCTTTATTTTATATGCGCATGGTCGCACATTCCAGATCAGGTCTGTCCCCGTATGAGGTCGTATTCGGCCGCCCCCCAAATATGTGGGGTACTCCTAGACCCCGAAGTATTACCGATGTTTCAAGTAATATGCTGACAGATTACCTAGCTTCCTTGATGTCTGCCCTCAACTCATGTCGTTCACAGGTTGCCGCCGCATTTCCAGACAATACCGAGGTGGCACCGCATGAAATCGTTCCAGGATCCATGGTGTTGGTGAGGAATTTTGACAGATCAAGTCCGCTGGAGCCTCGCTGGAAGGAGCCCCGACAGGTCCTCCTCACCACCCGTACAGCCGTGAAGTTGGAAGGTCGCAAAGGCTGGGTGCACCTTTCTCATATAAAAAAGTTTTATGGACTGAAACCCGTCTTAAAGAACATTTCCCAGGATTTGAAGGATTGCCAAAGCACCATTTTTAAGGACTGTCCCGCAAAAGACAATGTTACTACACCCCCCCTGTTAGAGAAAACTCCGCAACAGGAGTATAAGTTAAAACTCCGGTCTAGTAAAATAAGTCAGTCAGTTTGATTGTCTAAGTCCTCCCCTAGGTGAAACGGTTAGACTGTTTCTGACATGTATAAAATAGACCCCCATAGTGAGAGAGTCAGTCAAAACTCAATCCGATGTATCGTTTTTCTAAGTTTCATATTATTTCTCAGCATTATGATTTCCTGCACCAGTTATGCATTTTACCTGTATCTTCCAGTTCCTCATGTAAATATGTCTTCTAATGCTACTGTAGAGCACATGTTTAGTGACCTATCTCCTCATGAACTCTCTTACCGCCTCGCTATGCGAAATAATTCCTTTATCCGCATGTTACATTACTCACACCAGACCAGCAATGCCACTAATTGTTGGGTGTGTGGTCGACTCCCCCCTTTCCAGACACCGAAGGGAGTTCTGCCACTTTTTCCTTATCCATTTTCACATAATGGTTCGTGTGGAGCATGGTCCACGTTAACGTCATCCTCAACAGATATGTCTTTTCTTAACAGTACATGTTTCCCAGACAAGCAAGGTCTCCCCCACAGAACAGGTTTAGATCTAGAAAATGAAGTGTATAATTTAGGTAACTATTCTTCGAATTTCATGGTCCTGAATGTTCAGTCTGATACTACTCCAGACTTACCTGCTATTTCAGTATTACCAGTCAAAGGCGAATTATGTGTCCGAAATTATGGTTCTGTACATGTAGGACATAGTGATTGTACTACTATTGTCAAGTATAGTGACAGTGGGAAATCTATTTTCAAAGCTTCATGTCATTCTTATTTTATTTGTGGTCAAACTGCATATGTTCGTCTGCCCCTCGATTGGGAGGGAACCTGCTACATTGCCTTCCTACTGCCACCAGTTTTCCTAGCCCCACCTGATTATCATAGAAACACACATCTAGTACACATTAGACATAGAAGGGAGTCCCCAATTGTCGATTATACTGAAACTGCTCTAGAACAGTATACAGATTTCAATAGAGGTTTCTTCTTCTTTATAGGACCTATCCAGAATAGTAAACTGATCCGTAGGTTAACCAGAACCCTCGAAGCTGTAGTAAATGAGACTGCCTCTGCTCTAGGTAATTTAACTGAAGAGCAATCTGCTATGAGATTTGTCGTTTTACAGAATCGTCTCGTCCTTGACGTCATACTGGCCGATAGGGGCGGGGCCTGTAGAGTCATCGGATCTAGTTGCTGCATTTTCATTCCAAATAACGCGCCGTCTGTTTATTCAGCTATAACCAGACTCCATAAAATTGCCCATCTGTTACACCAAGATCCAGGCACCTGGACATGGTCCGGTTGGTTCTGGAATATAATTTCCGCATGGGGATGGAAAATATTGTCCTTTCTAGGTATTGCAGTAGCGATCATATTCAGCTGCTGCCTCTGTATACAATGTGGCCCTGCGATTTGCGGCATTTGTGCTACCTCTTGTATTCCTAATCCCAAACCCCGTTCTAAATCCCGTTCCAGGATAATTCGAGACGAGCAAATGATACTGTATGAAATGATAGATGGTATCATGAATATTGATGTTTCCTGATGGAAACGTAGTGACAAGGAGGGAATGTGGAAAAGTAAATTCTGCCATGTTCTGTGTCCCTACGTGTCATCCATCATATGTTATGTGTGCATGATTAATATGCATATGTATTCCCTATGTTCGATTCAAGACGCAATTATAGTTGTGTCCACCTCTAGTATGTCAGTTTCCAGTCCTCGTGAATACTACGAATATCAGGCCTATGTAAAGCTACGTTGCCACGTCTCTCAGTGTGCACGTTATTCCATTATAAAGTCCCCGTTTCTAGGCCTCAAAAGGGCCTGGACACCAGATTCAGCTCCTGTCTCCTGAAGCCTCGCTGAGGAGCGATACAGCCCCCACCTGTATCCTCGACCCTTCACTTACTTCCTGCCTCGCAGTGCCCGGTTCAGCCTGGCTCTGCCTCTGAGTCTGCCAAGAGTATGTTATAGTTTCAGTTATCAGTTCAGTCCTCCTTCTCTGCATTCCTAAGCTACTGAACTGCATCAATAGTTTCCGTCATTGTCTAGCCTTTCCGGCTCCATGTAAGAGAAATACTGTATTTAATGGTCATTTCGTATTCTTCATCACGCGCTACCTGTAGAGTCTGTTAGCCTTTCCCCTCCTGACTTCTAGTTTATATCAACATGTTCTCTAAACATCAGATACTAGATACTGCTTAGGTACATGTCGCCCTGACTCTCCAGACTTCAGTCTCTGCTCCTAGCACAGAGTTCATAGCCCCCAGCTTCTCCTAGTAACACGTCATTGCCAGCTTGCGCGCACCACCAGGTTAGAGGTCCCGGCTCCTTAGGTAGCCCCCTCCATGTTTCCGCCCCATTCATGACATATTCTGTTACGTTTGCATCACATGTCTATGTATACGCCCTGTTACACCCACTTTCACCCTTATCTTTCGCGACTGCTACGCGTCACACCCTTTGCTCCACCCACTGCTCCGCCTATCATATGTACTGTAATGCAACTGTTTTACTATATATGCTTGTGTATTGTTATTAAATGCTAGCGCGCTCATCCCAGATCCAGTCCCGGCAGCTGCTGGGCCCTGCCATCCTATTCCTATGCAGGTTGTCCTGTTCCTGTCCTTTATGCTGTAATAAACCTGCGAAACTCCTACTACCTCGAATCTTGACTCTTATTTATTGAGCTATCTGTTATTCATTTATACATTCAAAAATAGGGTATTATTTATTTATTTACCACAGTATAAACAATAAATTGGATTTACTGCATAGATGGACTCAGATTGAACTTTCGGAGAGTTTAGGGCCCAGATCTGCAAAGTGTTTCCCAACATTAATTTAGTACAACAGTGAGTTATTTTCTATCATTCCTCTGATTGTGTCATATAAAAATGTTTTTTAACTCATTGGTTGTAAAAAACAAACACATCCAAAAATATTGTCACAGGTGTTCAAATTATTGACCACACCATGGCCCCATATATCTGCTGCATACTGTGCAACGTTGGTCACCTGGGAGTTATAAGATCTGTCGAGAACCAATATGAATCCCTATTCCAATCTATGGGGAAATCTTAAAACATGCTGGCACCAATCAAATTTGGTCAATAACCTCATATCTACATCTTGAAAATTGGAAGTTTGAACAAATGCAGAGGCCGATGTGTTCTTTAATATGAACTGCCTTATTTGTAGTGTTGTTTGAACTATAACATGCCATTTTGAGGATATTATCGATAGCACCCTCTCGCTGCAGAAAATGTCAGACTCCACGAGTAGCCTTTAGAGGGTATTCAATGGTTTAACCTTAAGAATTATCTTTGACCAGCTGACCGGAGTCGAGCTACTGACTGTTCCTGGTACATACCACAACACCTTGGCACTAATGCCAATTATATGTTAATTACCTGACTGTGAGAACCAGTGTATAGCCATGCGTCAATTCTTTTCATAAAAGGACTCCAGTTCTCTAGTGTTCAATTCCAAGACTGACATAGTGTTTTCATGGTACAGCAAACACTTCAGCAAACTACTGTTCACTCTATTTCTAGTATGAGTTTCCACAGCTGTTAATGGGTGGTGGTGTCAAAGGTAGACCTTAAGTCCGTCAGAGCAGGGCACAGGCATTGCTGAGAAAAAGTAAGGACCTGCAAGGCAGCTATCAAGAAAACATGTAGACAATTATCAAAGTTATTCATTCTCACCTAGAACCCATATTGACATTTATGCCAGGAAACCAATATGAAAGGCTGATGAATGCAAGTTTAGTGGAAACAGACATCCTAGTGAAAAGGAAAGGAAGACAAACTGTCATATTCTTTCACAAATGCACTGCTCACCTTTCACCTTTTCTCCTTTGCTGAGCGAGAGCTCTCCTTCTCCTTGAGCCTGGTATGGCTTTACCACCACAAACGTACGTCCTGGAACAGCAGAATAGAGCTTACGCTTCATGCGGTTGTTCAAACTGCCTCCTCCTGAAGATGCCTCTTTCGTAAAGCCAGTGGAGCTGCAACGAGATGTGGAACATAGAAAATGAAGTACTGCAAAGACAAGCAATCCTTCCCAAATGTAAGGAAAGAGCAAGACTAGGTTGTAAGTGGAAAATGTCTATCTACTTTGCCAAATGTTCAAGAATCTGCACTGTTCTTTTTTAAAGGTTATACGAGGTAACAGAGGCACCGTTCATAGTGAAAGATCATAAACTACATATCGTTAGGTTGAAAGGCTGAGAAATAAAAGGGTGGGTAAAAATGTAACCTCTACTGAGTCTTAGCCGGAAGAGTTATTTCCACTGTATTATCTACCCCTGTCAAGGGGGGTATGCCTTCAGGGAAGAATCCTCAGGTGGAACTTATATTTATGGAATAGACTATCAGCCTGATTCATCAAAGACCCGTTTTGCGAGTCTATTATAGCGATTCATAAGGAATCGCTATTACAGACTCGCAAAACGGGATTCATGTAGGAATTGCAAAAAGAATTGCGATTCCTACACATTCCTTATTTGCGATTAGCAAATTGCTAATCGCAAATAAGGAATAACTCCCCATTCATTCCTATGGGCCAAAAGGCCCATAGGAATGAATGGGGAGTATTCCTTATTTGCGATTAGTAATTAGCTAATCGCAAATAAGATAGCGATTTAAAGGGTGCCAGGGGTGTCCAAAGGACACCCTGTAGCACCCCTTAAATGCAAATTGAAACAGGTGTTGCGCACACACATGTCCAAAGGACATGTGTGTGTGCAACATGCAACTTAGAAAAATGCTTTTAAAAGCATTTTTCTAAGTTTTCGCTATTTACCACGAGGTGTGACCTCGCGGTAAATAGCGGGCCGAAATTGCGAATTCGCAATTTTTAAATGGATGATGAATTGCATTTAAGGAATCTCAAATAGAGATTCCTTAAATGTAATTCCTCGCAAAATAGCGAAATCGCTATTACCGATTTTTGCATTTGGGATGATGAATCCCAAATGCAAAAATAGCGCTCGCAAAGGGCCAGATTCTCAGAATCTGGCCCTTTGCGAGCCGATTTCGGCTTGATGAATCAGGCTGTATGCTACTACCTTTCTCAAAATCCAGCACAGAACCTGCATTTGATTGAGCAATAATGCTCAGCAACAAGAAGGTGCACAGTTTCCCCATTTTTTATCTTGTGCAATGGGTTGCCGCGAATTTCTAAATCTGCCTTCGTGGAAACGGTTTTGGAGTTCCAGGAGTGATGTTTGCTACACACCTTGGGGCCGATTATGATGAAGGGTTTTCCCCATCCTCCTGGCCGGTGGATGCCACCGCCGGCCCGGGGATGCGGAAAATCCTCTGCGGAGCCTCAGAAGACCCACCGCCATATTAGGATGGCGGTGGGTCTAGAAATCTGTCCGCAGCTTTTCCGCCGCGGTTGGCTTACAACCGCGGCGGAAAAGCTCTAATATGGTGACGGTGTTTTTACCATTGCGGCGGATGCAGCTTGAAGCCGCACCCGCCGCAATGGTAAAAATAGGTTCCCTCCTACTCTATGGTGGCGGACGGACTCAGGTCCATCCGCCATCATATTCGGCCCCCTTGTCCTGCATAACAGATCCAACGTTTTACTATCCCGTCCTGAGGGATTTGTCTTTCAAACACAGGGTCCTTATTTCAAGCTTTGTATTCCATATGCCAACTCTTCAGAGCTGGTAGGGCCCTTCTATGTCTCGTTGATGGTGTGATTTTGCTCTTCCTTATTTGCTGATTTCTACCAAACAGATTTACTTATTTATTTTGTAGCTTTGCAAATCGCACCCTGGCACACCACGGCAGCAGAGTGCTTTAAAGAGGCACAAGAATCTCACAGGCATACAATGAATGAATGAAATGAAAATGAAAATGGTTTTTATAAAGCGTACATAGCTGCCCTGAGGCGTCCAAGCGCTGAGACTGAAGTGCAGAGTAATACAATATGTAATATTAACCCCTTGCACGCTCATGACGAGCTCAGCTCGTCATGAGTTACGCCTGTCGTACGCTCATGACGAGCTGAGCTCGTCATGAACCGCGGCTTTTCGCAAAAGTCAGCGCACAGCGGGAAAACCCGCAGCGCGCATGGGTTAAACATAGGATTTCAGAATATACCAAAAGTGGGATAGGACTACCATGTGTAGATATACAGTTTCAAGTCATTTGAGTGTCTTATTAGTTGAGTGAGGACAGATGGAGTATGTAATGAATATCCAAAATTTAAAAATGGCCTGAGTACATATGGAGCATTCAGAATCATATATGTTCTACGACGGTAGGAAACCCACACATTTACAGTTTTGTAATATCCTATAGGTCCCTCAAACCTATCTGCTGTGAGCCCGACCTGTGATATGTCACAAGTGGGAGCGGCATTGAGAAATTAGACTTTAAGCATTTTTTTAAAGTAATATACGAGGGATTCATCATAACAGGTTGGATGGAATTCCAGACCTTTCAGAGCTCCCTGAAAAAGATTGCTTTACAGTTCTAACTTTTCTGAAGCATAGTCTTTTCTCATGGAGAGCGCGTTTGTTTCAGAGATAGAGAAAGCCTCTGAGATTATCGAGATTTTTGTGCTAGGTAGTTTGCTTTGTGCTAAGCAGCTTGAATATGCATTTGGTCCTACTCTTTATTGGAAGCCATTTGAGAGGGGTCAGCATTTGAGGTGTGCTGTGAACTTCTGGAGCAAGATACTAGCCGATTTGCCAAATGAGGAGCTACTTTTCATCGGGCAAGGTGAATTTGTAAGATGTCGGTCACTAGAAAGTTGCTGTATAATTTTTTAATGGATTAGAGATTGAACCAATGTTTTTAAATCTTCTGCTGTGATAAGTAGTTTAATCACTGACAGAGTAATTTAGTTCTGCGCTCTTAATGCTAAGGCATGTATGTGGGCATGCAGATTCAGGTGTTTGTTCAGAATAAAGCCCGATGAGTGGTAGTAGTGACGAGGAAGATTAGAAGGAACTTTTCTTTCTTGGTGTTCTCTTTGAGATGTTGGAGTGGCATCCATGCGGGAAACATCCTTAACAACGAAGATTTTATCACTACTTACCTTCCATGACAGAAGGTCTCCAAGGGTCTGTCAAAAGGTTGTAACTGTGTGGAACTCTCCTCATGAAAGGGAGCAGGGTTGGAGACACGCCATTTTTATTTGTCGGAAACGATTTCCAAGATTAAGGATAAAGTTAGCTTAGAACTACGCCATGGATCATTGTACAAAAATCCATGGCTTTTACGAGAGGCATGGTTGACTGTGCCAAACGCAGGTGACAGGTCAAGACGAATATGAAGACTATTTGTTACACAGAAGTCTAGTGCTGCAACCAGATCTCAAGCCTGGAGGGAAATTATCACAAAGGTTATTTTTTCAATTAATTGTTTTAACTGTTTTTCAACTATACTTTTTAGACTTTTGCTAAAATGATAAAAGTAAGGCTGCATGCAGGATGGAAGTTGCTTACTTCTTCAGGGACCACATTAGATTTTTTTTAGCAAAGGTAAGATGTGGGCCAGTCAGGTAATCACTGTCTATGCTTTGTGTCAGAGAGGTGCTGTTCACCTTTGTCCAGTAAAGCGAGACAGAGATGCTTATATCATTTACAATATTGAAAGGTACATGGTTTCTGACGTGACAACAGTTTGAGATCTGAAAGTAAATTTACCAGGTCAGCTTGGGTAAGCTCTTTAAAATTTAACCAGGCAGTTGCAGATTTGCAGACTAAGGCATCTCAAAGTCAGTTGCACTTTTTGAGGACAGAAGTGAGCTTAATCTTTTTTATTTTGTGGTCAAAGAAGTGGGAGAATTTCTCTCAGTCATCTTTACTGTGAGTGACATCCTTTTGATTTGCATACAGCTGGGTCTGAACTAAGGTGGCGAAGTGAGCTAAAGAATGATGATGGATTCAACAAATGATCTGTGACTGGGGGTGAGTGTATGAAAAGTTTCAGCGCTCTGTCCATTATCTCCTTGTGTTCGCTTTGTTCTCCCTAAGTTGGCAGGGTATCCCCAGACGTGGGTCCCTTGATCACTTTGACACTGCATTCAAGCTAGCCTAGCTGATGTAGGGTGTTACCCAGAAACCGGTCCCAGGATGCTTGTTTCAGATTCAGGGAAGACCTGGCTTGGCAGTTCAGGCTGGACTGTTCCCATGAGGCCCAGGGTCAAGACTTATTTGCAGATATCTGGGTCTGAACTGAAGTGGCCAAGTGAGCTAAAGATTTATGATGGATTCAACCCAGATCTGTGACTGGGGGCGAGTGTCTGAAAATTTTCAGTGCTCTGTCCATTATCTGCTTGTGTTTGCAAAGTCCTTTTATTAACATCAAAGAGCTTCCAGTGACAACTTTTTACCAGGGTGATCTCGGTTCTGCTGCATCAATTTTCAATGAATGTTTATTATATATTTTACTGCAATTATGTAGAATTCCGAACTTTAACCTAGAAGGGTTTTGGCGCCATTTGTGTTCAACAGCAGTAGGAGATTTCTCTGCTGCACCCTCTGCTGGAGGTATTTAACAGCTCGCTGGCAAAAGCCTCACTGTCACTGGGGTGAAAAAAGCACTTTTTGCACCTTTACTAAAGAAGCCAAATGTGGACCGTACTGACCAATTTCAGACCAATCTCACAGCTCCCTTTCGTAGTGAAGATGCTGGGAAAGTATGTGAATAAGCAGCCGGCTGGCTTTTCAGAACAGAATGATATCTTGGACTCAGTTCAGTCAGGGTTTAGATTGGGACATGGAACAGAAACAGCTCTGCTGTCCGTTGTGGGTGATCCACATCAAGAAAACGATAGGGGGAACTCGGTGGCCGTAGTGCTACTGGGCTTGTCTGTCTCTTTGACACAGTTTCACATTCGATCCTTCTCTCCAGACTGGCGGAGATTGGCCTCAAAGAATGGGGCTTCCTGTGCTGAAAATCTTACTTAATGGATCCGTGCTAGGCTGTGTTTCTTTCACCTTATTGGTCAGAAATTAAAATCATACAGCAAGTAGTCTTTTGGGGTTGTCACTAAGTCCTGCTTTATTTAACATCTACATCTGACCTCTGTTGATACTTGTAAGATCTTCCACACTACGCTGAATTAACTATGCTGATGATAAAATCCATATTTGTAAAGCGCGAACTACTCACCCTTACGGGTCTCATGGACATGGGGGCCGTCGTGGAAATTAAGTGAGCTATTGCCCAGAGTCACATGGTGCTGAGCTGAGCTCCCGTCGGAGCAGGGGATCGAACCGTGAACCCTGTGCTCCAAAGTCATCTGTCCTGGCTGCTGCACTACACCTCTCTGCTTTACCCACTTGCCCACTTTGTTATCGAAATGGACTCTCAGAGTAGGCCTCGTCTGAACCTTTAGATTATTTTATGAAGGTGGTTACTTCTTGGCTGGGTGCAAACGCATTAAAGTCTAACTCTAATAAAACAAATTTATTTGGATCCATCACAGTTTCCCTACTCCATCCCCCAAACTGCTTCTGCCTTCGGAACCTTCAAAAGTTGTGAAAAACCTTGGGTTCTTTCTGGACCTTGATGTCTCCTCAGTTAGAGAAGATAATCAATTTTCACCTTCTTGCTGCTTGCTGTGGACGGTTAAGAGGAAAATGTTGCCTTTTCTTCCTAAGGCTGCTCGCTGGATAGTAGTTCAGGCAATAATGTTGAGCAGTCTGGACTATTGTGATTCTCTGTTTTTGGGCACCTCAGCTGGAGTATAAAAGAAATTGCAGAGCTTACAAAATTAGGCTCCAAACTTGCTTTGACTTGCCCATGGTACTCCTCTTCATCAGCAGCACTGAATGCCCTGCATTGGCTTCCAGTAGAAAAGAGGATCGCCTTTAAGTCACTTTGCCATCTCCACCGTGTGTACCATCTGGTGGGTCCAAACTATCTTTAAAGAAAGTTTTCACGCTATGTTACAGGTCACTCCCTGTGATCATCTGATGCCTGTCTTCTCCATGTAACTACATTCTAATGTGTTCAGATAGGAGGTTAAGGTTTTTCGGTCGCTGCCATGCCCTTCCACTATCCCTGTGTAAGGTACAAAATATGTTGTAATTTAGGACAGCAGTGAAGAGTCTGCTCTATTTCAAATAAGTTACTTCGAAGCACTCATGTCTAGTGCTAGGTACCTGTATAAGTAGCAGTGTGTTTCATAAAACCGATAACTCAAAACAAAAGTGATTTCTAAGATTTATTATATTTTGCCATTAGAAACCCAGGGCTCCGAAGAAAGGAGCTTCTCCATCAATTGTGTTTAAAGCTGTAATTGTATCTACCTTAAAGCAAATTCAACACTTCGGCACATACTGACTGTATTGGACTCATGAGAACATACCGGGCCTATCCCCAGTCAAGCAACAGAGGCCCTCAGTGCAAAACTGTGGATGGAAATTAGGAGCATATATTCTATGATTGTCAGAAGTTAAACAGCTTCTGGACAAGAGTATGTAATGATTTAACAATTGCTGCATGGGAAATAGATAACATGAGACCAAATGGAAAGATCACCTTAATAGGGTTAGACTTAACTATTATGAAAAAGTTAAAAGAGTGAGATGTCATAATAAAATTATAGTACATCAGAACTTTGACAGCAAGATCGCGGATTGTGAAACATGAGAGAAATTAGTATCCACCGCTATATCAGACTGGAAACATAAAATTAAATATGTAGTGTTGCAGGAAGAGTTTTTCTACAACAGTCACAATCTTAGACATAAATGGGTCTGTGTCACAACTTGGGCACACTTTATAGGGCCCCCCAAATCATGTTCACATAACACCCCACAAGTCAGCAGGCCCGACTGTGCGTCCTCCCTCTCTTCTATTTTCAGTGCCTGCTCCAAGCGCTGTTTTCAGTTTACCTGCCCCCACCTGCCCATTCTCCCATGACCCCTGTTGCTGATCATAAAGGTGGGTCTCCCCGCCAGCTATCATCATGAGTTCCCAACCCTTATCTGTCATCTCTCGCAATAACGATGGCTTGATGTCATATATCAATTGCAAAATATATTGTCCTTTATGGCCTCTAAATGTACGAACAGACCCCTTATGCAGGAAACGCATCAGGCAAACAAATCGCCTAGGTTCAAACGAGTCTGGGTGGGAAGGGCTGTCTGCAGCTATCGACTGCTATTGGCACCCGGGACCTAAGAAAGGCCACCACTATCCCGGGCTGCAGGCAGGGGCGGCTCTAGGCTCATGGCGGCCTTGGGCCGCCATGAGCGGTAGGGGGCCCTGGAAGAGGGGTTCCGGGCGGGGTGGAGCACGGAGGCCAGTGAAGAGGGAGGTGTCAGGGTGTTTGGAAGTGGAACAGAGCCGGAGGCCACCAAATCCCTGCCAGGGGCACCACGCAAATATGTATCCATCCTCAGAGGATTATTATATTAAGGCTATATGTTGGGGTGGTGGCCCCTGGGGTTTGGTGGCCCTGTGCAGGTGCACCGCTTGCACATGCCTAAGGCCGCCCCTGCTGCAGGTAATGTGGCATTGCCATAATCCTCGATAAATCCCTCCCTTGTACATGGGGTTACAAACCTGGTCTGATGATGCAGGGCGCTACATACTTGCCAAGCTTTGGGTTGAACGCATGAGGGTGTTCAGTGTGGGCTCCATTTACGCCGCCTTCTTCCCCCTCCTTACTCGGCCATTTACAGAACTGCAGACTTCCGATGTGATATTGGGAAGACTGGAATGTATACCCTGTTGTCAGTAAGTGCCAGAAGGCAGCATTCTTTCTCCACCATGCTGACGGGGCACTTGTGAAGCCTAAGCAGCGCAAGATCTAGACCACCATGACCTTGGAGCATCCAAGACCTAGGCGAGGGCCACCTTTGGGCCCTAGTGGGTACCGTAAAGGTTAAATGAAGGGTTATGGAAGCATTTATGCAACTTTAAATGAGCTGACTTCCAATAAGCAGTCTAAGAAAGTAACCTGGATAGCAGCCAGGCCTTTATTACATGGGAGGGGATGCACACTGCACACCCTATAAAGTAGGTTAATGAGTGTCTGTCTGTCAGTCTTAACATTAAACTGGTTGTCAGAATTTCAACTTTTGAACTCACTGTGCCACACAGGAATATATAGAGAGAGAATGATGTATGCTAACCTGTAAGACAATACATGAATCTGTGTAGCAATGTTTTAGTTCTTATTTGCAAAGCACACGCATATTACCATAACATTATGTGTCGAATACCTGGGCCGTCCCCGAGGCTGCTTCTTGGCATCCTCCACACCCCTGGTTCTTGAAGGGGAGCGGCTCCGGGCTCCCCGCGGGCTGCTGGAACTTCGCAGGGTGCCAATGGTATTCTTGTGTCCCTGCAGGGTGACGGTGCTGGTTGTGGAGGGGGAGAACACCATCCAGTCGGGCAGAGACAGGCTGTTGTCGCTGTTTGCTCGTGTTAAAACGTGCGGCACTGTGAGGGGCTTCCCACCCTCTCGCCGATGCACTGCGTAGTTTGGGGTTTCCTGGAATGGAACTGAAATTAACAAAGAGTTGAAACACCGAGAGAAAGAGAGAGTGAGAGAGAAGAGGGAGAGTGAGTGAGAGAGAGAGAGAAAGAGACATAGAGAGAGAGAGAGAGATATTGCTACTGGATGAACTAAGAAAAATGAAAACATACCTGCCTGTAACATTACATTTACAGCTTTGCTTTATTGGCGTATTACTTCTGTAGTCTGGGGATGTCATGTTACTAAAGCTGTTATATAACTGAAGCTATGTTAACTCCGTAATTTTGCTCACTCAGTACCACAGAATGTCATCATCTGACCACTTTTTCAGACACTCCGATGCATCATGCATAGGGGTATTACCAGCCCGGGGAATCTATTAAGAAGTGCTAAATCTACAGGCAGAATTATTCATCAGAAGAAAAAACTACTTAACTTCGGTAACCATCTTCCTTATGGATATTCGACCTTCAAATTCCTCAACGATCCCACCCATTTCCCTATTCTGAAGAATGGTCATAGAACAGTTAATAAGATTTCAAATCAGATTTCTGCACTGCACAGCTTTGCGTCTTTCCTAGTCTCTGTCTCGACGGGTATGGATAACAATGGACAAGAACCAAGATCAGGGTGAGCATTATATGGCTGCAGTGATGTCACTACGACTCCACTTTCGGCGTCAATGTGGAGCCACTGCATGCCCTCTGGCAAGGACGAGCTATAATAGAGGCCTCCAGACCCAGTGTAATGCAAGGGATATTAAAGAGGAGAGGAATCTTCAGGTAGAGGTATCAGTATTTAATATACTTAACTGCTACATACATTCACATTTTTTCTGTCCAATGGCTTTCTTTGAAACAAACCAACACTGATGAAATAGTGTTCTAGTAAGAAACTTATTTTGCAGAAACAGTCTTAAGAGCAAAATATGTTCTTTGACACCACTTTCTGCTCATTAGAATAAGATTCCAAGTATATGCATAAGTGCTAACAGCAGGTGTTTAGGGCCCACATGCACGATACAGCTGTGCGGAGGTGTTTAAAAGGCATTTATACTACTAAAACCTGCTGTCGCACAAGAATATAACTCTTATTTGCCATGTCATACTAATATTTTATGACATAGAGACCACCTATCTGGCTCTTGTTAAAACCTCCGATGGCCAGAAAAACATGTGTGCAGTTTTCAAGGTGGTTCAGTGTGGTGGATGTGGAGAAGGGAGCTGGCAGAATGCAGGAAGGACCACTGCTGCTGGAAGGACTTCAATGTCTTTTGAGAAGTACTTTGTCTCACTGGCAAAAATGATTGCTTCCAAGTTAAATGTTTCGTATCTGCTTTTTAGGCCTATGATCTATCCTGTTTGGTGCCAGGCTGAACCCTGGGAAATGTGGGTTCTGAATTTACTTTTCTGCTCGCCACATAATGAGACTTCCTTAAATCATCACACAGCCCTAATGTAGGGGTATCGGGACCATCTTTGTAAAACTGTACTGTATCAAGATTCCTGGTCTGCTAGTCCTTTTGGAGGCTAATAGCTACTTCAATGATAAGAGGTAAATGGGCAAATTTGCTGTCCAAATTATTTCTCATTCAGATACTTAAATTGAAAGATCATGTATTTGGCGTACTTTATTACCAAAAATCCAACCGTAGATATAGCAGTTCAAAAACGTGAAAAATTGATTCCAGAATATTTTAACTGAGATCCCATTTGTGAGGAACTTGTAGCTACATTGCTGTTTAATTGTTCTTGTACGTGCTATACTATTATCCGCACTTCATAGCTGAATGATGACTTTTGTGGAACCTCCGATAGAGTATGACATTCCTCCTATGACATTATAGTCTCACTTACCTATATACTACAATGCAGTGGAAGCATCTCTTAGAATCTGATTTGTCTTTCCATTTATCTCAAGGAAAAAAGATTTCATAGCCAGGCAAATTGCTCAAAGTTCTGGAAGGTTTATGCAAATTGTTATTGGGTCCAATGTTCCAAGCTGAGAAGATGTGGGTTGGTTCTGATATATATTGGAGTACAGACATCCCTCATTATAAATGATGCACCATTTCGGTGTTTCTCTATTTCACCACCTCAGTGTATCCTTAAGTGTTTCTCTGACACTAACAATTTGACCCACTGTACTAACCTATTGGCTTATTGATTTTTCAGCTTTTCATAATTCTGGTCTCATATGTGGTTTTGCACAACAGAACGCGATGAACATGAAACCCAATTGAGACCAAACAGCATTTTCTTTCAGGTTTGACCAAAATGAACTTCAATCATGCTAACTGCTGAAGGAAAGACACACTTTTGGAATCTAAATGTGATTGCAAAAGATAATGGGCCCGATTCACAGAACTAACTTAAGACAAAATCCTAAACTTACTACTTTTGATATTCACAGAAAGCATTTAGAGTAGTAGTAAAGTTAGAATTTTGTCTTAAGTTTGACTTAAGGCAAACATAAAGACAGACTTAAGACAGACTTAAGACAAACTTAAGACAGACTTAAGAAAGACTTAAGTTAGGATTTTGTCTTAAGTTTGTCTTAAGTCTGTCTTAAGTCTGTCTTAGGTCTGACTTAAGACAGACTCAAACAGACTTAAGACAGACTTAAGACAAACTTAAGACAAAATCCTAACTTAATTCTTTCTTAAGTCTGTCTTAAGTTTGTCTTAAGTCTGTCTTAAGTCTGTCTTAAAGTTTGTCTTAAGTCAAACTTAAGACAAAATCCTAACTTTACTACTACTAAATGCCTTCTGTGAATACCAAAAGTAGTACGTTTAGGATGTTGTCTTTAGTTCTGTGAATCGGCGCCAATGAGTTACCTACCCGTAACTGCAGTTCTCCAGTGTTGGTATGTTTCAATCAAAGGATTCACATGCTTGAATGTTCCCCAGTGTCAAAGTGGGAGCCTCTGGTACATACTGAGCAGCATAGAAAACAGTTTCCTACAGAAACAACTACAAAACAAAACAGTGTAAGTTGAGTTGCAATTCAACCTCATTTGGAAAGACCCAAATTTCTACCAAAAAGGTTGAATAGCAAGAACCTCCACTTCTCCCAAATGTCATTAGCTCTAGGATTTTCAAGCACACGTGACATCTAATCACAATAATAGAAGCAACACATGAGATCAATGAGAGGAAGAGGAATGCCAGTGTGAATCCATGAACAATGACAATGCTGGAGAACAGCAGCTACAGGTAAATAACCCATTTTTATCTCCAGAATTGGATTGTTCATAAGCCTGCATCAAAGTATTATGCAGCACACATTACATTTTTATGAAGGAAAGTGGAATAAGGCTCACCTTATCAAAAGAGGTTGCGATAAACAGACTGTCCTACAGCCATATCCTCCATTGCTTCTGTATGGCAGTTTTACCAAATTCCAAAGAGCGGTGCACCTGCTTGCACTCCTTTCATACAGAGTGCCCATACTTTGGTCAACAGCAGCCTGTAAGACTTATGATGACAGAAAGTTCTTACACCCTCAATCCATCTTGCATGCCTTTTTTTTATAGAGGCCACTGTCAGAAGTTGAAATTGCTATGAACTAGAGTGCACCAGGGAAAGCACCAGGACCGGACGGGGTGCCGGTAGATACATATAAATCCAGTAATGAGCTATGGGCTCCTCTTTTAACCAATGTGTTAAATAGCTGCAATAAACACGGGTTTCTTCCTACAGGGCAAGAGGCTATTGTGATCCCCATTTTTAAAAAAGGGGATCGCAACGAACCAAAATGTTATCGTCCAATTTCCTTATTAGATTCACTAATGAAGGTTGCTGGGAGGGTAATACTCAATAAACTACAACTTTGGGTGGAAGACAAAAATATCCTCTCAAAGTTTCAATACGGTTTTAGATCAGGGCTAGGTACTACAGAACAAGGCTTGAACTTAGCCCTGATTATAGCTAAGTATGTGGCGGCAAAAAAAGAAAAATTATTTTTAACATTTGTCGATCTGAGTTCGGCTTTTGATTGTCTGAATCACGATAAATTATGGACCATACTACTGCAATTAGGTATAGATTCAAATCTGCTGAATTTTATCAAAGAGTTATATAGGGGGGCTGGGGCAAGGGTACGGTTTGGGGACCACGGCGAGTGTACCAATACATTTCCCATAAAAAAAGGAGTAAGACAGGGATGCATACACTCCAAGACAAACAGGATTACCCTCACGTTAAGAAT
This sequence comes from Lissotriton helveticus, assembly GCF_964261635.1. Lineage (NCBI taxonomy): Eukaryota > Metazoa > Chordata > Amphibia > Caudata > Salamandridae > Lissotriton > Lissotriton helveticus. The sequence continues at coordinate 1,619,527,425 of NC_136068.1, read as the reverse complement.
GCACCAGTCCCCATCTTATTATATGCAGACGATGCAGTAGTTATGGCACGGACTCAAGTAGGTTTACAAAGATCGGTAACAAACTTCTCAAATTACATGAATGCCAGGGGCCTAAAAATTAACATAAGTAAGACATTTACTATGTGTTGTACTACAAAGAGAAATCCCACGTGTAAGATCTTTCTCTCGAACACAAAACTAGAAACAACGAATACTTTTTCTTACTTCGGTATTAATTTTCACAAGAAGGGGACCTGGTCTTCAGCAGTTCAGGCAAGGAAACTGGCTTTCTCGCGCGCCATTGGAGCGGTGAGAAATTTTGCTAACAAGCTGGGGGTCCGACCCGTGCCAGTGTTAGTGGACATATATAAATCAAAATGTGTGTCCACTGCAACATACGGCGCAGGATTATGGGGGATAGCGGATACTAACACCATACAGCTTTGTGAGAACCCATTCCTCCGTTACCTTTTAGCCGTTCCAGGGTCTACCTCTACTTACGTGTGCCACAAAGAATTAGGTCTGAATTACATCTCAGACCTCATTAAAGTTAATCCTATTCTTTTATGGCATAAGGTGTGGTCTACTGATGACACTAGTCTTAATAGAGACATAATTATGGATTGTCTTAATCTTGATGGGGTTACTAACATCAATTGGATTATGTATGTAAAGAAATTCTTAATTGATATCGGGTACACTGAATATTTTGCCTCCCCGTCCTGCTTAGTGACAGTATCAAGGAAGAAGCTAAAAGAAATATGTCTTCATTCCTTAGAGAACAAACGCTGGCTGATAGAGAAAAGCAAGACATCAGTCATGGATAATCAATTGATCCTTCATGGACAGGGGATTCAGCCATATTTGATTCTTACACAAAGCAGTTATTGTCGTATGTTACTCACACGATTCAGGGGGGGGGATTTCTTTAGACTAGTTACGTTTCCCGAAGTAAACTCCTGGTCTAAAAATTTTATATTGTGCCCCTGTGACGATATGTCTGTACAATCAACATTACATTGTATATTGTTTTGCCAATTTTATTCCTTGCCGAGGAAAAGGTTCCTAACACCTATGCTGAGAAAGTGGGGTCTGAGACAATGTAGACCGGCCTTCATTAGATTACAAATGTTAGAAGATGAACTGATTATGTACCTAGTGTCAACGTTTTAAAAAAATATAATCAGACACAGGATTTCAATGAATTGATTGAATCTCTCAAGATATTGTATATACTTTTTAAATGTGTTTTACCACGACAGCATTTATATATTCCATGACGATTATGTGATTTTTAAAACTGATTCCTTATTTTGTGCAGTTGTGATTTTTACATGCAAAATCAAATAAAGGTGTTTTTGAATTTGAATTTGAATTTATAGAGGCCTACCTTTGCTTCGGTGGCCAAAGGCGATGAATATCTGATCAGAGCTTCCATTGTTTTGTTTTGGCTAGGTAAAATTTCAAACAACTACCCCCATAGAAAAAATGTAGGTGTCTCTCAGCACTATTAAATGGGCAGAAAAGAAAGACTTCAGAATGACAAGTTCATTTAAATGTACCATAGATATGAAGGACGGATTTGTAAGTGAAATTACAAATTTGAGATACGGTTCTCCTAGCAGATATAAGCAGATAAAAGAGCCAGTACTAAAGCTGTTTTCCAACATCAATTTATTTCAATTCAGTCTAATGTATGGGTTCAAATGAGTTTTTCGGTAATTCAGAGAGCAAAGTGTTAACTCCCAGGATACTGGTGTTTTTTAAGTCTATTCCCCTTGGAAGTTCCTAAATGGCTCCGCTGGAGAAAAGAGAGCAGGTCAAAATGGTGTGCCCGAATCTGGAGTGTGTGGGCAGATGGTCTTGGACAGAACCATTGGAAAAGACTGGACGCAATAAGCCCTAAAATCTGATGAGGTAAAGAGTGTAACGGATGAATTAGAAGCACACCAGATATAGAAATGCTTCCACGTCATTTGATGTTTTTTTTGTGGATGGTTCTTTGGCTTGAGAAAAGATCCTATTGCAGCACTCCGAAAAGCCTGATCCTGTGAACTCATGGTGCGCAGGTGTCATGCAGTCATAGACATTAACCCAGTGTAATTGGCCACCAACAGGCTCAGCAGTTTTAGGTACCAATATTATTTGACCAAGCTGGGTTTATGAGATTAATGGTGCAGCGTTCTCATTTGACTTCGGCTACTATCTGTGAAACGAGGGGAATTGACAGAAAGGGGTCATCCCTTGTCCTTGTCTGCAGGAGTACCAGCATTTATTGTTCACTCTCATTGCAAACTGGTCAAGCTTCAGATCTTCCAACTTCCGAAACACTGAGTCTAGAGCACCCTGGTTGAGTTTCCATTCGTAGCACTCCTCTTTTTAGACTGCTGAGCAAGCCTGAGCACTGGTTTGTGACTCGGAGTAGTTTATTTGCCTTTAGAGAGATATCAAAGCGATCGGCCCATGATCATAATTCTTGGGCCTCCAGTTAGAGTATTGGTATCTTTGTCTCTCCTTGTCTTTTGACGTAGTACATGGAAATAAAGTTGTCTGCCCATGATAACATCAAACACTGACAAATCCTTAGAAGGAATAAAGTTAGTCCTCTGGAAATTGACCAGAGCTTGAGGACGTTGATATGGAGTGATGTCTCTTCGGGGCTCTATAAGATCAAGTGACATCATACAGGGGCCTCATTACAATGCCGGTAGAACCGCCTCCGACCCCCGGTTGGCCCACAGAGGTAGGAGGTAAGACCGAAGCCTCTGACAGGCTCTACATTCCCGATAGGACAGCTGTCAGAGCTGCTTCTGGCCATGACTGTGGTGCCGAGTTAGGCACCGCCATCCAGATTTGGATATATTTTATGGTCAGCCTTTACATGGTGGGAACACCACCATGTAAATGCTGTCGGAAAGGGATATGGGGGACCCAAATAGGGCCCCGTCCCTCGTGGGTCACTGTTAAGCACCCCCACTGTAAAAATGCCCCCACGCACCTCCATGCACCGTATGCATGGAGGTGCAGAAAGTGCTTATTTACATGCTGGCTTGTGCTCTTCCTGTGCTGTAATACAAGCCACCGTGTATATGAGCACTTTGAGGCCGGCAGTCACATCGTAATTGGGCAGTCGGACCGCCGCCTACTTTTTGGCTAGTCTCTTGCCCGCCGTGATAGCGGTCGGAGGTCCGACTGAACACTATCATAATAAGGCCAATAGTCTCACTCTCAATGCAGATGGAGTGTCTTGAAGGATTACCATGTAAAACAACTGTTTTCTTTTCAATTTATTTAGATTTCTCTGAACCAACATGGGCCTTCATTCTTTTGACTTACTTCTGAAGAGGATGAATGCTGAATAGAGCCCTTTGTTCTGTTGACACTAGGGAACAGGTTTGTGGGACATTCCTACAGCATGGAAAGAATTTGTGCCTCCAGAAAAGGAAGGCATTGAGAGGCAGGTGCTTTTCAGGAGAATTCCAAAGTATGTCTACTGCACCCTATATCCAGAATCCACTTGTCTGTGGTGATTGTAGAATGTAATGTAATGTAAAAGAAATTTATAAAGCGTAGCTAACACCCAACGGTTTCTTGGCGCTAAAGCAAAAGGAAACAGACAGTCCGAGGAGCTAAAGCATTAGTTGTAGGCATTGCGGAACAGATGGGTTTTGAGGAGGGACCTAAAATGGGTGTAAGAAGAGGCTTGTCTCAGGCCTAGCGGGAGGGCGTTCCAATATGACGGGGCAAGGAATAAGAACGTTAATCCACCTAGTTTTTTTACATTTGAAGGTCGGGGTCCGGAGTAGGGCCAGGTGAGAAGAGCGAACATCACGGGAGGGGACATAGGGATGAAGTAAAGAGGAAATGAAAGATGGGCCTGTACCTGCAAGGGATTTAAAGATGGTGCATCCCAGTTTGAAGTTACAGCGTTCAGACACAGGGAGCCAATGGAGCGATTTCAACAAAGGAGCACTCTTTACGAAAGGGAACAGTACTTCCCCCAACAAAGGAGAAGTGGCGTAATTGGTAGGAGGTGCTGTATAAAGTCACTGTCATCTCGATTCCTGTGGCTGCCTCTTTACTTAGTGGTAAGCAAGCCAGACTGCTGCGATCTTGACTCCCCTCTAGTCTATTGAGCAGGTTAGCAAGGTATTTAATAGTAGGACACTGTTGTTGCTGCTGTGGGTGATATGACTGATATGGCTGATAGGGGCTTCTAAAAGGCTGGTATCGCTGGGTTTTTGATCCTCCAAAGGACTTCTGGCTAGGTGCTAGAAAAGGGCCCAATTATCTGCTTATGTCAATCTCTACTTTCATGTCCTGAAGGGCATCAAAGAAGTAGATACTAAACAATGATTCACCATCAAATGGTATGTCTAGAATACAGTTTTGCACTGCTTGTCAAAATTTGGTGTAAATTAGCTATCCCTGACAGCATAGCGCTCTCGCTAGCCGACAAATTCAAATGTTACATACATCAATTAATGCATCAATGATAGAAGCAGAAGCTCTCTCTGCTTCCCTTAGTATGGCAAAAGTCTCCTCTCTTTCCCTTGTGGAATGAACTGAAAGTAAAGGCAAATATCATTCCACATTTGGCAATCGCAGTGCCTTTAAATTGCCACTGCATTAGCAGTCCGGATTTAGGTAGCTGTCAGTGGCAGGACCAAACTGCCCAAGTAATTTAGGTATCTTTCTGTTTTTTTCAAGATATGAATTACATGGAGATGAAGGATTAAATAGGCTGTGCTGAGCATTTTGTTAGACAACTGAAACTGCTTTGGGGTGGCCACTCAGACATGCCCCAGTAAAGCCAGGGGCTCTGTATGTCTTCTCCACCCTTAGTACAGTCACTAAGACAATACTACATTTCTTCCCTAGAGAGATAATCCACTACAGGTATGGTTTTTAAACTTCTCTTCGAAAGGTATTAAAAATCATAGTGAAAACAATTAAGTTGCTGAACCTGGCTTAGTATAACAAGTATTTTAGATGCTATGCTATGTGGATTTCTAAATCGCATGGCTACCTGTAGGATTTCCAGCACTGGCTAAGAGATAGTCTTGCTTCGGGACAAGTGGCGAAAAACAGGGGGCTACTAATGTGGCCAAAGCCATGTTTTTAGCCTTTTTCTGAACTGTTGTTTGTTCTTTAGGCATCTTAATTCTATGCACGTGTGTTTCAAAGTATGGGGCTGAGACATGAAATGGGAAATGGGTGTACCGCCCCATCTGGCTTTGTGATTTCTAGGTGCCTTCAAGAATCGGCCTGTAAAGGATCTTAAATCCCTACTGGGGGAGTAGGGTGTCAAGATTGCCCTTATCATAGTGGGTCCTTTGATGTTAAGCCGTCTACTTGCCAGACAGAGTGTTTTAAATGTTATCCTTGCCTAAATATAGAGCCATTATAGAGAAGCTAGAGCACTGTTTGCAGAGGCAAATTTTGGTATCCTGTATAGGATACTTGCTGTTGCATTTTGAGCAACCTGGAGCCTTTTGGTGACATATTTGGGGGACCTTATGTACCGAGAGAGAGTTCCCGTAGTCCAACTGGGAGAGAACAAGGGTTTGGACCACAATTTTTCTGGACACACTCAGGATAATGTAAACAATTTTACAGAGTGCTCTGAAGGGGCCAAAACAAGTTGATGCAAGATTTTTTGGGCTGTGTATTAATTAAAAGGGACTTGTCCAGCCTCATCCCAAGGCTTTTGATAGGGGAGGACGGGATAGGTGGATTGGACAAACATCGGTCATCGTAGCTCAAATATCTCGGTACATACATCATAGGAGGTTGTTCGTACTAAAAGTCAAAATGTTGGTCATAATGAAATGTCCATAGTGCCTGGGTTGTCCGTCCTCTGGATGGTGCGCAGATAGAGGAGTAGGATTTCTTAAATGGAATTGAGCATCTTCCTGATCATCACAGTCTTGGTGCTTTACTCTCCAATTGCCAGGACTATATGCAGGTACAAATCGACCACTGTCATCAGAGTCTTAATAGGTCCCTTCAACCTTGGTGTCAAATAGCTTTGCAGGTGGAGCATGAAACACTTTACTTGACAAAATCTGATACAAGAAGATTCATTTGCAAACTATGTAAATGGTCCAGCCTGTTGCAAAGGAATTTCCACAATCCTTGACTTTGGGTGGTGTCGTCAGCAAGTATACCAACAGCTGTGGCAAAATCAACTAGAAGCCCATCCACTGTATGGCTGTCATTGAGCAGACCATCATTTGTGGGACTGTAGATAATGGAAGTGTTGTTTGTATAGCCCTCGAAGGCTGTTTAAACTTTGTGGCTGAAGACTTTGTCGACGAGGACAAACCTTTTGATATTGTAGACGATTTGGGTGTCAGTATCAGTCATAGATAACCTAGGACGCTGGCAGGAACTTCAGTGGGTGTTTCATTTTTGTTCCACAGGAGATAAGAAAGGCTTACCTTCAGGCTTTCTATGTGCTTGTATGACAGAATTGTTTAGGCACCTTAGCAGGAATTCCATTACAAAGACTTCCCAGATATTGAAGCTTTTTCCTCCTTAGCCTTGTCACTTTTGGGATTCTTTTGGAAAGAAGTGGAATTAACACTTTTGGCTGACTTAGCCCTAGAGGCAGAGCATCTTCCCTCTTCAGTTAGTATGGCACCCTGCTCTCATGATCCTGGAGCATCTTTGACAAGAATATTCTGTAGGATTTACAATACACATGTTTATGCTTAGGCTAGCGGCAATAAAAGCATGTCTTATATGGAGACGCTTTTTGCCACAAGCTCTAAAAAGCCTGAATATAGCTTTACTTTAAGAATCCAACATCCTAGAAGATGCAAGACCTAGTACAAGACCCAAGATAGCTTTACTTTAAGAATCCAACATCCTAGAAGATGCAAGACCTAGTACAAGACCCAAGAGGCAGAACTTTAGGGGGAAACTACCAAAGGGGTTAGATAAAACCCCCCAAATTGCCAGAATTTAGAGAATCCCTGTTCAGCTCAAAAGAGTCTCCCGGCACTCACGACATGAAACTTTGAGAGGTAATTAACTCTGGCCAGTGTAGTTCATGGCCCTTCAAACTCATTGGTTAAAGTCAAGTCTTTTCAAATAAGGATGAATGGCTACTAAACATACCTTGTTTTGTAATTGTTTATATAACAAACTGTTTTCTAAACTGAAAGATTTAAGCATGTGAATCTATTAAAGATCCAATGCAGCAGAAGCTGAGATTCCACTGCCAGAAGAAAATTGAATTTCAAATTAAATTGCAATATCTGCAAATATACGATGCATCACAAAGATATTGTTGAATTATTAAGAATATTCAAACATGATAGTACAGTGTTATTTAACATCATGCACATCCCCTACTTAAAAACCTCCTGAAAACATTTGTAACAAAACGACCTTAAATTGCAAATGAAGGTCAATCTTTGTTCATACTATTACACCCAAGATCTAGCAAGTGAAAATCCAAATGTTTTCGATCCAGTCAACAAGAAAATCTCCTTGTACGATTCTAGGGAGGAATAGAATTAATCAAGACCATACATAATTTTATGGCTAGATGTGTTTGTTTACTTTCTCAAGGCCTGAATGAGATCTGTCTACTCATTTACAAGCAAGCTATCTTACTCAAGGTCATCCAACTTTATGTGAAGCTTAAATCAATAACGCCTTTGTGAAGCAGTATCATGCCCTGCTCATTCTGCACTTATCAGATGTTATGTTCATCTTCATCCACTCACAAAAGAATTAGGAGACTTGCTCACATAAGGATACAGTGAGTAGAAGGAGTGAAAGGCAAGTCAGATAAACTTGAAACAAGCCTTGACAATCAATGACAGAGGCTCGTTCTCCTCTCAGCACACCTTGAAAAATCACAACTTGCTTCTAGGCTTGAAAGTAGCATTATAGGCTGAATACATGGTTTTGATGGTGCACCTAAAAATACATTAATGGGAGTGTAAGATCCATGGCCCAAGCATGTTCGAATTGAGTGCAATGCTTTATCAACAAGCCTTCAAAATTAGAAGGTGTCATCAAGCTAGAGGTTTTGATATGGATCATGAATAACTTGAGTCTTCAGAATCAGAAATGCCCCTCTCTCCAGTGAATTAATTTGGTTTCTTTTCTGAGGAGACTAACAACAATAGCTAGTTTCTCAAACTCTCATAAGTCTCCCGATGAAGGTTTTTTGGTTGAATACATTGCATATCTGACAAACAGCAGGACAATCTAAATACTAGAGTCCCTATCACTAGTCAGATGGAAGAAAATGAATGCATGCTTTCATTTGTTAATTTTGTTCCGCCTGATTATTAGTTGTTGGGTTTTCCCACACTCCTTTTTTGGGTGTTAACCAATCTGATGTGAAAAATTGCAGGATACTTTTCATGCAGTAGCAGACAAGTTTCAGTCCTGTTTTTTCTAATAGAGGGACACAAACAAGGCTTTCCTTGCTAACAAATATTTCCCCTTCCCTAACACAACACCCCCGCCCTCCTTTTCCTAACTCTCACCCTTTACAGAGCACACAGCATACATTTACCACATCCTCAGAGCAAGTAATACATGTATGTGTAAACCTGTGTGGTTTTATGGCCGGAAAAACTGTCCCCACACATTAAATCCCTATTCCATAGGGTTTCATTTGTAATTGCACGTTACTGGGCTTGGTATCATGTTACAGCATTGGTACAGTAAATTCATATGCAAATTTACAGTGTGGTAAAGCAATCAATCAATCAGTCGATTTGTACAGTGCAGCTTGTCACCCGTTAGGGTATCAAGTTGCTGGCAGGGTCTAGGTGATCAGCCAAAGAGCTGGGTCTTTGGAGCATTACAGAACTCCAGAAGTCATGGGGAGGTCCGGAGATATAGGGGTAGTATTTTTCATGTCTTCACTGCCAGATAGGAGAAAGAACATCCTCCACTCCTGCTTCGCTAGAAACAGAGGGTGTGGGCTAACGAGTGGGAAACAGAGCAGAGGTGTCTGGTGGGCTGGTGAAAGTTAAGGAGGTGGTTCATGTAGGTGGGTCCACAGTTGTATAGGGGCTTGAAATAGTGAGTCAGGACATCTTTTCTGAATAGGGAACCCGTGGAGTTTCCTGAGGTGCGTGGTGATGTGGGTTCTTCTTGAGAGGCCGAGGATGAGTCTGGCTGCAGTGTTCTGTGTGATCTGTGTAGAGAGCGTTACCATAATCCAGTCGGCTGAATGACGTCCTGGGGGATTGTGTGTTCTGAGCTTTGGAGTAGCCATTTGAAGATCTTACGACGCATGAGAAGGATGAAGAAGAAGGAGGAGGAGGCTGAGTTGATCTGGGTCATCATGACTAACGTTTTTTCCAGGATGATGCCCAGGGTTCTGGCTTGTCCGTCTGGGTTGGTGGCCATCAGGTGGCATCCCATGGGGAGCCTTTGTCACCGAAGAGTAGCACCTCTGTCTTGTCTGTGTTTCAGGCAGTTGTCCTTCATCCAGTAGACGACGTCTGTTATGTAGTTGCGGAAGTTGATCTTAGTGTTGGTAGTGTTTACAGAGAGGTAGAGGATAGGTTGTGTGTCATCGGCATAGGATAAAATGCTGAGCCCATGGGTTTCAACAATGCTGCCCCCTTGAGGCATGCACATTTTGAATGGGTTGAGGCTGTGCGAGAATCCTTGCAGTACCCCACAGATTACTTCTTTGGGCTCGGATAAAATGGTACTAGGCAGACTTTTTGGCTTCTCCCGGTGAGGATGGAGGCGATGCATCTGAGAGTGGCTCCTTGGATACCAATGTTGTGCAGCCCTGCAAGAAGTGTGCGGTGAGAAACCACGTTGAATGCAAAAATGTATAGGATGAATAGAGCACTGCCTCTCCTTGGCCGAGTGGGGCTCCAATGTCTTTGGTGGCTGCGATGAGGGCTGACTTAGTGCTGTGGTGGCTGTGGAATCCAGATTGGGAAGTATCGAGTAGGTGGTTTGTTCCAGATATGAGGAGCGTTGTTGGATGCTGACTTTTTCTAATACTTTGGCCGGTAACTGGAGCAGGGAAATAGGACAGTAGTTGTTGATTTCATGCGGTCAGTTGAAGGTTTCTTAAGAAGGGCGTTGACCTCTGCATGTTACCAGTGCTCAGGGAAGGTGTCCGTGACTATTAAAGGATGGAACAGGGTGGTTAGTTCATGGCTGATTCTGGCTAATCCTAAGTTAAAGATGTGAGGAGGACACAGGTTGTTGGGGGTTCCTGAGCTCAGAACGGAGGTGGCGTCCTCTGGGGGGAGTTGGTTTCAGTTGGTCAGTCAGTTATCTGCAGTGGTAGCGGGCCGTTGTTTTGGTTGAAGAAGTCAGTGGCCTTGGGCTGGGGGTTGAAGTTTCTGTAGATTTTTGCGATCTTGCCATCGAAGAAGTGTGCACGGTTGTTACAGAATTCCTGTGAGGGGTTGATGTTTAATGCAGCTGAGGGGTGAGAAAATTCCTTGTTGATGTTGAAGAGTTCCTTGCTGTTTTTTCGAATCTCCTTTCTGTCAGTAGTAGAGGCTGAGGACTGTCTGAGAGGAGGCCTCTCTCCAGTTGTTTAAAGTAGCATTTAGCAGTCCTGGGTCCTTGGTGTACCAGCTCAACCGCTTGCTGAATCTTCTGTGTGTATGTTATTGTTGCTGAAAGGAGCGATGTTGGTGCAGTTAGTGAACCGTGTATAGACGTTTCTGACGTTCTGGTCTAGGTTGTTGGCGGGCATGGGGTGAAACGTGTTGAGGGCCTCTGAGACTTTGCTCCAGCTGCTGTGGGGGGTGCTGGCAAGATTGGTGGCGGAGGTCCTTGGCCTAGTGATGTTGAAGTGGATAATGGATTGGCCTGTTCTGGTGAGTTCTGTATTGTGGATGTACTTGATGTGGCCACTGGAGGTGAAGATCGGGGTCAAACATGTGGCCTGCGATGTGTGTGTGTGGGCGTGGACGAGTTGGGTGAGGCCGATGGTGTTTATGCTGTTAAGGAATTTGATGGTGTTGGTACTGTTGTGGTCACTAAGAAGGAAGTTTAGGTTGCCGAGGAGTAGGTAGTCTTTGGAGTCCCTCTTGAGGGCAGCCACATCCGGAGGAGGGAGTTTTGGTGGGGCGGAGAGGGGCAGGGTGGGGGGTGCTAAAAACCGGAGTATGGATAATTGAAGGTAAGTAAACAATTTAATAAATAAAACGAATTTCGTAGCGCGATGCAGGGCGCGCTACGGAATTCGTTTTTTTAATTAAATTGTTTACTTCCCTTCAATTATCCAGACTCCGGTTTTTAGCAACCCCACTCTGCCCCTTCCCCACCCCGCCTCTCTGCCCCACCGAAACACCCTCCGCGGGCAGCGGCTGGGTGAGGGGGGCAATGAAGTCGGCTATGAAGCTGCAGAAATTTGGTTGTAGACCTGGGGGTTGGTAAGTGAGGGTGCTCGAGGTGGTTTTGCCATCCGTCTGGAGGTGGAAGTTGAGATGTTCCATGGCTGGGGCAATGTCATCTGTCGTGGTGGCGCACCGGATGTATTCTCTGTACATGATGGTGACTTCTCCGCCTGGCTTGTTGATACTGTCACGGTGGGTAATCTTATATCTTTAGGGTACTGCACTGGCGATGTGAGATAAGGATGTGGGGTTGAGCCAGGTGTTTTTATGGAAGATGATGTTGGGTGCAAGGGTGGTGATGAGGCCCCAAATCTCAATAGTGTGTTTGCATAGTGAGCGTGTGTTGATAAGGGTGCATGAAAGCTAGTGTGCGCGTGCTGGTGCGGTCAGCAGTTTAGTCTAGGAGGTAGAAAATGTTAACTATTGCATAATTATTCATCAGGGTCTTTTTTCTGAGTCTGAAATTTCTTACAGCATATGAATCAATTCAAAGGATCGTGTTGGACACCAATACACATTTGAAAGTGAGATGGTGTTGAGTCAATATATATGAAAACCCTCACTTAACGTCACAGATTTAGAGAGGTCAGCACCCACACTTACCAACATCTACTTCTCTGTGGCTTTTTATCAGCTCTCCTAATTCAAAGTTCCCTGAAATCACAGCAACCTTTGGGCAAAAAACACAAAACATAGAGAAGAATGATGACACAAAACAGAAGCACAACAATGCAAGCAGCAAAAAACATTAGAAAGTTAAGGAAACACCATATCAGAAACCGAAATCTAAAGCCCCAAAAAGAGGAATGCCCTGAATGTGAGGCGCTGCCTTGCCCAATCCCAACAATTCTAGTATTCTTCAGCATCCGAATTTTCCAGGTGCACAAACAACAGGCCCGATTTTACCAGCAGGTGAAGCCAGTCATGAAAATTACATGAAGTTTGAGCTTGGGCAACTGGCACAAGAGAAAACTGGGTCCTTACTCACCCCTCCTAAGACACAGGTCGGAGTATGGATGTCTCCTCGCTGCCTGCACCGCCCTCCCTTGTCCCCTGACACCCTCCTCACCCTAGCCCGTCTGTCCCTACTGCCACTTGCCAATTGCTGATAGTAGGTGTGGAATTTTCCACAAGAATCGTGAATCCCCATGTGAAAATGTACCTGGCAATTCCAGTTCTGCATATTTTTTCCTATTCCGGGGACAAAAACTATAATTGCAGTCACGGGCATCTCTGAACATAAATCTGCCTATCTAGTAATGGACCCTAATGAGGTTAAACAAAGAGAAAGAAGGAAAATAGCAACATAATATGGTGACCAAAGAAAACAGAGAAATAAAAAATTAGATTTACACTGAGGAAATTGAGAAAAATTAAAAAGAACAGTATGTTGGTGTGAGGGAAAGGAAAGCGGATCTACAGGTAGGTGACCAAAAGAAAACGGGTGCTGGGGGCTAAAGAGAATGAGGGAGACAAAATAGATATATAAAGAATGAGTCAGAGAGAGGTTGAGAGAGAGAAATATACCATACAAGAAAAAGTAAAAGAGAAAGCAATATGGTGTATAAAAAAAAAAGTTTCCAGAGGGTGGTGGAAGCTGATTGGTTGCTCTCTAGAGTTATGTCCTTATTACAAAAGGACCTGGATATGTTACTAAGGTGAGGCCTTTGGCCTATTACTCTATATGTCTAATGGGACATTACTTTATTTATGTACCAGGGACTCCCATACCGACGACGGGGAATGATTCAGGCATGCGAATCTATGAAAAATACCCTAGTACGGGATAATTGCTTTTATATAAGTAAAAATCACAAAATAGGATTTGATAACATGCTACTGACTTTCAGTTTTTATTTGTAATTCAGTATTTGAAAGGCGCGTCATAAGGGCGTCCCTTCCAAATTCACAATTGCAGTGGTAGGTATGAATGTTTTGCGACCGAATTACAGTCACAAAACAATAATGTTTTACTGACACCTCAAAGGACGTGGTAACCATTCACAAATGAGAAGGGGTCGCCAAAGGGACCCCTTTGTGGATGTTGAAACAAGTATTTGTTAAGAGCTGGCAGTGGTTCCATGGACCACAGTCTACTCTTAAAAAATGAAATGTCAAAAGTTTCGTTTTTTCTTGTTAAACCCATCCCACTTTTCTGTAAAATCCCATTGTGGAGTTCACAATCCCAGTGATGAATTGGAATATAATGCAGACCTTCTTATTCACTTAGTTTAAAGTCTTATTTCCACTGTGTGTTAGTTTCAATCGAGGTCTTTCTGAACATGTCTGCAATATATTTACACCTCCCCTCTTCCTTCTGCTTGTCAAATGAAAAATAATGAAGTGACAGGGTGAAGGCTGGATTAAGATGAATTGGATTATATTGGGTTAGAAAGCAGCAAACGCCCTGTTGTGTAGCTATCCTATAATAGGTGTTTAGAGCAGTCTGCACTGCGTGTTCCGGTATGCGGTTGAAGGCCTTAATCCCTTTCTCAACTAAAGAATGCCCCACTTGATTTGCACATTTAGGTTTTTCAATATGAAGTAGTACTTTTTCAATTTCTGTCTGGTACTATTCAATTACCACTCTTATGCTGCTTTATAGTACATGCCAAGATTGGGTATGCCACCCCACCCTGCCTCTTTGTACCCTGTAAAGGTGTGATGGGGATTCTCGATCTTGCACCTTCCCTCAGAAACAGTGACCTAGAGTGTTGAGGCTTTCTAAGAGGTAGGTCTATATCTTCAAAGGCAAGGAGAGGACGACAAAATTCTTAGCCGTATATCTTGCTCACAAAGTTCCCTCCACATATCCCATCGGCCTATTCAGAGCAATTAATTATTTCGCTTTCCAGAAAACACATTAGTCAATTGTATTTCAGTTCAAGAACCGTTCAGGCTCCCATTCCAAACAAAGTTAAAGTCACTGTGAGATTAATATCCCCTTCTGCAATATGTGAGTGCTGAATCATTAAATTTAGTAAAAAAGCATGCTGCCCTGTATTTGGAGAATAGAACATTGCCTTGGTTATCATGCAACCTTCAAGATCACCCTTAACCTTTCAAAATCTACCAGCCTTGTATGTTTTTTATTGTCAAGGAAAGAGAAGTGGAGCAAGGGTAGCCATTTCATTATGTTTCAATGGTATAGATGCATCAAAGGAAAAAACGTTCGCAAAGGGGCAGATTCTCAGAATCTGCCCCTTTGCGACCAGTATTTTTGCATTTGGAATGCATCATCCCAAATGCAAAAATCGCAATTTAAGAAATCGCAAAACTGCGATTACTTCAATTGCGATTGCATTTAAGGAATCTCAAATTGAGATTCCTTAAATGCAATGCATCAAATTAAAAAAATTTGCGATTTCGCTAATAGGGGGAGCAAATTACCATGAAGTTGAACTTTATGGTAATTTGCAAAAACTTTGAAAAATGCACTAAAGTGCATTTTTCAAAGTTCTATTTTACACACACACATGCCCTTGGGGCATGTGTGTGTGCAAGATGTGCTCATATGCCGATTTCAGGGGTGCAACAGGGTGTCCTTTTGACACCCTGGCACCCTTGGACTTGCGATCTCAATTTGCGATTCTCTAATTGAGAATCGCAAATTGAGAATGTCTTCCCATTCATTCCTATGGGCCTCTATTCCTATTCCTTAATTGCCACTCGCAATTTGCGAATCGCAATTAAGGAATGTTTAGAAATCGCTATTTTTTTTGCGATTTCTACATGAATAGCTTTTTGCAATTCCTTATTAGCGAATCCTTATTTTTCACTACTATGGAATCGCAAATGGCATTGTTGATGCATCTATACCAATGTCTCATAACTAAGTCCGTTTCTTCTAGACAGATAATCTCCTGGCAGAGTTCTAGCAATGATTTCCACATGATCCTTCTTTTGAGCAGTTCATTTAGATGTTTTAAATTCCGGGATACCATATGGATTAGTTACTTACCTGTAATCCTAGTTCTCTTCCAGGGGTATCCTCATCAAAGTCATAAGCATTAGAATATTCCCGCCCATGTGCGGTACCCCGGAAACACTATATTATATGTGCCCCACATATATATATACTCATATATATATATACATATATATAAAAACATGCAATAGCAGCCAAATAAAAACAGAGCTGAAATATGCTGTAAAGAATTTCCACCATACATGAGTAATAAGCATTAGAAACACAAGAAACAACACAAAGTTTGTTTTAGAAACTGTTTTAATGCTCAGAAAGCAGTAGAAATTCTCATAACTCACTGGAAGCATAGAAAGCTCCCAGGCTGCATTGCAAACACACAGTCTAAAAAGACTGAAAAGCTAACCTGTAGCTGCATAGCAATAAACTGACACCGTGCCTTTAAGGCACCCATGACCCCCAGTATCCCATCATGCCTCAGGGGTGACAGTTAGGTCAGTTGTTCTTTTCGGAGACTGAAAATAAACCCAGTAACAGATAGGTTAACAATATCTCCTTATTAAAGAATGTCCTTTGCCCGGGGAGGGTTGCTTATGACTTTGATGAGGATACCGCTGGAAGAGAACTAGGATTACAGGTAAGTAACTAATCCTTCTCTTTCAGGGGATCCTCATCAATAGTCATAAGCATTAGAATAGAATAGCGAGCCTCACCTCATCTCCCTGCGGGCAAAGGAGTAACAATACAGTAATAACCATATTAAGCCTAGTAACCACTAAGCTCGTACTACCCAAATAGATTCCTCAAAGAGGCTTGTCCTACTTGAGTATCGGCCCTGGAATAAGATTCTAGGCAGTAATGCCTTGTAAAGGTATGAACTGATTTCCATGTCGCAGCCTTGCATATCTCTGACATTGGAATGTCGTGCAAGAAAGCTACCTTAGCGGCCTTCCCTCTAGTGGAATGCGCTTTGGGTGACCCCAACAAAGGCTTGCCTGCAAGCTGATAGGCCAATTTAATGCACGAGACAATCCATCTCGCGATGGACCTCTTGGCCACTGGAAAACCTGTTCGCATTGAACCATAGTTCACAAAGGAGAAGCGTGGCTCGGTGGTTAGAGGCAGCAGACCCGGAAGCTGAGATCGGCCGTGGACCAGGGTTCGATTCCCCGCCTCGGCGGGACTCGGGCTCAAAAATTCCACAGACTCGACAATTCTCGCTCCGGTGCCTACTCGACTCACGGGGTCACACTCTGCAACTCTGGGCAATAGCTTGCTTAATCTCCACTACGGCCCCTCGCGGCGGGATGCCTGGCTTTCACCTTGTGGATACCCTGCCGGGGTATCTCACAGGGGAATACCAGGAAGGGTTCCCTAAGCAAGCGCCTTGATGCCTTTGGGTGATACGTGCGCTATATAAGTCGCAATACATACAAACAGTTGATCAGTTTTCCTAATCCCTTTGGTCATTTCCAAATAGAACTTGAGCACTCTCTTAAGATCTAAGGAGTGAAGTGACCGCTCGGCTGGGGTCGTAGGATTTGGAAAAAACGAAGGGAGGTAAATGGACTGATTTATATGAAAATCAGAAATGACTTTAGGCAAGAAAGATGGATGAGCCCTTAGGACTACTCTATTGTGATGAAAAACAGTATATGGTTCTTTCGCACAGAGCACTTGAATCTCGCTTACTCTGCGCGCAGAGGTAATCGCCACCAAAAAGGCCGCCTTCCAAGAGAGATGTTGCAAAGAGGCCTTGTGGATGGGCTCGAAAGGAGGTGACATTAACCTGGATATAACCAGGTTCAATTCCCATGGAGGAGAAGGGTTTCGCACAGGGGGATACACTTTTTTCAACCCCTGGAGGAAGTCCTTAACCACTGGAACCTGAAAGAAAGAAATCTGATCAGGTGATTTTCTGTATGCTACTATGGCTGACAAATGCACCCTAATAGAAGCGTACTTTAAACCAGCAGTTGCCAGGGAAAGGAGGTATGGCAAGATGACGTCCTCCTGCCCTTTACTCGGATCTAGGTGATGATCCCTACACCATAAGTAAAACCTTTTCCACTCGAACGCATAGGACGCTCTCGTGGAAGGCCTCTTAGCCTCTTTTAAAATGTTCCTGCATTCAGGAGGCAAGTTCAAATGTCCATATTGCAGGACCTCAGGAGCCATGCTGTTAGGTTCAGTGATGGGAGGTTGGGATGCATTATCCTCCCGTTCATCTTGCTCAACAGGTCCGGCCTGCAAGGGAGTCGTCTGTGTGGACACACAGACAGATGTAGAAGGTCCGGGTACCACCACTGCCGCGGCCAATCCGGAGCTATCAGGATCATTTCCATGTTCGACCTGCGGAGCTTGGAAACTACTCTCGGAATCAGAGCCAGGGGAGGAAACGCGTAAGCGAATGTCCCTGACCAATCCATCAGTAGAGCATTCCCCTGCGTCCCTGGCCGGTGGAACCTGGACGCGAAGGCGTGGCATTTGGCGTTTTTGTCGTCTGCAAACAAGTCTATGGTTGGACGACCCCAGCAACGAAAAAGCTCTTCTACTACTTCGTCTTTTAGCACCCAGTCTGGCTGATCTTCGAAGTGCCTGCTGAGTGCGTCTGCTTTTACGTTCAACTCGCCTGGAAGGTGCACTGCCACTACCATGAGGCCTCGAGAGAGGAGCCAATGCCAGATTGCCTGAGCCTCTCGAGAAAGTGGGCGAGACCTTGTGCCTCTTTGTTTGTTCAGATAGAACATGGTGGTCGTATTGTCCGTCTGAACTAGGACTGAGTTGGACTCTATCGCTGGAAAGAAAGCTTTGAGAGCCAGGAATACTGCTCTGAGCTCCAGCATATTGATGTGGTATGTCTGCTCCTGCGCAGACCACTGGCCTTGAATTTGAAGCGGACCCATGTGCGCTCCCCAGCCTTGCAGAGAGGCATCCGTCACTATAGACTGGGATGGAAGAGGTTGGTGAAACAGTACCCCCACCAGTAAATTCTTTCTCCGAGTCCACCATTTGATGGCATCTTTCGTCGCTTGGGAAAGCATGATACGATCTTCCCAACGTCCTGTCGCTTGGTCCCACTGATCCTCCAGAGCCTGCCGTAGAGGACGCATTCTCAGCCTGGCGTTTGGGATGAGAAAAATGCAGGACGCCATGGAACCCAGCAGGGATGCTACTTGTCGGGCTGTTGGAAGCCGAGACTCTAGCAGGAGTCCACATTTGACTAATACCTGATCTATTCATACTTTGGATTATTTGCACCTGTGGATATTTGGAGAGCTCGGCAAGGAATTATCAAGTCCACATTTCTGACTCATGGAAAAAAGTCTCTCCCCTGAAGGAAACGCTTTTCCCACTTTTGTGTCCAGAACGGAGCCTAGGTAGTGGATGGACTGTGTAGGCCGCTGGACTGACTTCTCCAGGTTCACATGGAGGCCGAGCCTGCGCAACTGGTGCAGACACAGATGTAGATTGTGCTTTACCTGTACCGGAGATGGACCTTTTAGGAGCCAGTCGTCCAGGTATGGGTAGATGAAGAGCCCCTTCTTGTGAAGAAAAGCCGCCACCACTGCCATGCATTTGGTGAAGACTCGTGGTGCGGACTTGAGACGGAAGGGTAGCACTTTGTACTGGTAGTGTTTGTTCCCTACGACAAACCTCAAGTACTTGCGATGTTGTTGAGCAATTGGGATGTGAAAGTACGCATCTTGCAGGTCCACCGAACACATCCAATCTCCGACTTGAAGATGTGGGCATATTTGGTGAAGCGCTAACATGCGGAACTTTTCTCTGACGATGACTTTGTTTAAAAGTCGCAGATCGAGTATTGGTCTGAACTTGTCCTCCTGATCTTTTTTGGGGACAAGAAAATATCTGGAGTAAACTCCCTTTCCTCTTTGAGCGAGAGGAACCTCCTCTATCGCTCTTTTTTGCAGTAGGACTTTTACCTCTCTTCGGAGCAAGCTTAGCTGGTGAGGGCAAGAGCTCTTTGGAGGAATGCTCTTCGGAGGCGCACGGAAACGTAGCGTGTATCCATTGCGCAGTATATTCAGCACCCACTGATCCATTGTGATGCTGACCCACTCTGCCAGGTGTTGTGAAGCACTTCCTCCCACTGGAGTGGGTAACGGCGCCAGAGGAAGCCACTGCTCAGGCCTTTCCTCCTCTTGTGGTGTTAGAGGATTGTTGGTGACCTCCTCTACCTCTGCCGGGTTTGCCTCGAAACTGGGATTTCCCCTGGTTCTTATTTTGGACCACTGAGGGGTTTGAACCCTCTGTTGAGCACCTCTCCCCCTGTTGGTCTTGAAGCGGCGTTTGAATTCTTTTTTCTTCTCCAAACCCACTGCTTTCACTGTGTCCAGTTCCGTCTTCATTCGGGTCATTTCTTCGTCAGTATGTTCCCCGAAGAGAGCGGAACCCGAAAAGGGGAGATTAAGGATGCGATGCTGAGCATCCGGCTTCAGACCTGTAAGGCGCAACCAGGCCGACCTCCTGGCACAAACCCCATGTGAATAGGAATGCGCCGCAAGGACAGCACCATCCGCAGCCGTGCTTATCATCTGATTCGCCACCAGACATCCTTCTGTCACAGTCTCTTCAAAATCCTGCTGGTCTTCCTTTGGCAGCTTGGATTTGAACCTTTCCATGGAGTCCCATTAGGCTCTGTCGTATCGACCCAGAAGCGCAGCCGCACTAGAAACCTTAAGAGTGGATGCAGCTGAGTTGCAAACCTTGCGACCCCAGGAGTCTTGAGATTTGCTGTCCTTGGCTGGTGGGACTGAAGAGGAACCGGCAACTGCATGTGTCTTCCTCGCCGCTGCCACAATTACAGAGTCTGCTGGAGGGTCAGATTTTACAAAAACCGCGTCAGAAGAGGCCGGTTTGTATTTTTTCTGAATGCGGGCTGGCACCGCACTGATAGCCGCCGGAGTTAGGAAAACCTCTTTGACAGGACCCATAATCCCCGGGACTAAAGGCAGCAGAGGACGGGAGATAGCTTTTTTGTGTAAAGTCTCAAAAATGACTGTCGTTGTAACCTGAGGGACAGACATTTCAATGCTCAGCTTCTGAGCTCCTCTTTGCAGGACATCTAGATACGTGCCAATGTCATCCACTGGGGAGGATCTGGACGTAGGACTGTCCGTCAACGTAGGGGAGTAGTCCCTCTTGGAAGACCTGGTAGAAGAGGTAGATGAAGTAGACGGAGTTCGTCGACGTCTACGGTGAGCACTGTGCCTCCTCTCCCGCGATCTTTTTGAACGCTCCTCCTGTCTAGGAGAGCGAGATCTGATCCGATCTTCTGAACGAGGTCCTTTTCTGGGAGATCGGGACCTTCTGGGAGATCTGGTTGGTGTTCTCACAGGTGATTTGCGCCTGGGAGGACTACGCTTGTCCATCTCCTCTACCAGATCCTGAAGAGGAGACCTGTGCTGTGGGCTGGCATATTCTTGCATACGTTTGGCAGCCCCAGAATCTCTCCAATGGTCCAAAGACCTGTACCATCTTGGTGATAGTCTGATTTGCCAGCCGAAGGGTCTGGCTGACGCTCAGGAGATTTGCGCACAGGACTTCTGGACTTTGAAGATGCAGTTGAGGAGCCAGAGGACCGTGAAGTGGAATGACGGGAAGCTGACTCCGTTACCATAACCACATCTGAAAACCTCGACGTCGAGCGATCTTCCCTCGCCGTCGAGCGCCTTCGGGGAGTCGGCGGGTCAAACAATCTCGACTTTGATTGTCTATGTGAGGATCTATGGTCCCTCGACGTCGAGCGGCGATGACCAGCCGTCGACGGAGTTCTCTGTCTCGACGTCGAACGGCCATGACCGGCCGTCGACGGAGCCCTCTCTCTCGACGTCGAACGACGATGTCCAGTCGTCGACGGAGGCTTCTCTCTCGACGTCGAACGACGATGTCCAGTCTTCGACGGAGGCTTCTCTCTCGACGTCGAACGACGATGTCCAGTCGTCGACGGAGCTCTCTGCCTCGACGTCGAACGGCGATGACCAGCCGTCGACTGAGTCCTCTGCCTCGACGTTGAATGTCTGTGCGATGACGGCGGAGGGGTATTGGGCACCCTCGACGCCGAGCGCTGACGAAACACTGACGGAGACTGCCTCCTCGACGCCGATCGACTTTTTCCTGTCGACGGCGGAGGGGTCTTGGTCCTCGACGCCGAACGTCGTTTTTTAGACGACGGCGGAGGGGTCACACTTCTCGACGCCGGTCGTCGCCTGGATGACGACGGCGGAGGAGTGACCTCCCTCGACGCCGGTCGTCGCCTGATTGACGACGGCGGAGGGGTCTTGGATCTCGACGCCGACCGTCGCCCGGTTTACGGCGGCGGAGTCACCTTCCTCGACGCCGGCGGAGGGGATTTCAACGATGGAACTGGATCCTTCGACGTCGTCGACGTACCTGGTCTTCTTTTCGACGGCGAGCCCGCCGTCGACGGTAGTTTAGAAGAGAGATGATCCACCGGTGGTTCTTTTCTCAGCGCCGAGCCCGACGCTGAAGTTGAAGGGTGTGAAGACTTCTTTTTTGAAGATGTATGAGCCTTCTTGGAGCCCTTCACCGGAGATCTTCCTCTTGATGACCTGTGAGCCAGGCCATAAATGCGAATCCTCTCCCTGTCCTTGAGAGTTCTTCCTGACAGGTGCTCACAATGAGGACAGGTGCCTGGATCATGATCTTCAGGCAGACACAGGATACAGACGTCGTGGTTGTCTGATTTTGCTTTCTTGTTGCCACAAGAAGGACATTTGTCAAAGAGTGAAGGCATTCTCAAAAGAAAATGTTCACTAAACTGACTGAAAAAGACAGTATCTTACTTGACTAGATGTTAAATGTCAAAGTAAGAGCAAACGTTGTTAAAAGTGAAGTATTTTTCTGTCAAAAAACAGAAAATTAGTGGAGCTGTGTAACCAGGGTCCTTCTCTGAAGGAGCCGGAAAGAACAACTGACCTAACTGTCACCGCTGAGGCATGATGGGATACTGGCGGTCATGGGTGCCTTAAAGGCACGGTGTCAGTTTATTGCTATGCAGCTACAGGTTAGCTTTTCAGTCTTTTTAGACTGTGTGTTTGCAATGCAGCCTGGGAGCTTTCTATGCTTCCAGTGAGTTATGAGAATTTCTACTGCTTTCTGAGCATTAAAACAGTTTCTAAAACAAACTTTGTGTTGTTTCTCATGTTTCTAATGCTTATGACTCATGTATGGTGGAAATTCTTTACAGCATATTTTAGCTCTGTTTTTATTTGGCTGCTAATGCATGTTTTTATATATATATATATATGTATATTAATAAACGGCTCCTGCAAAGTTCCCACTTGTGGCCTCTTCTCCTTTCCTACTTGAGAGGGGTGCGGTTTCTTATTCATTTTGCGCACATGCCAGAGGTGCGCTGGAGGCTCCGGTTCTACAAGCGGCAGGAGCGTGCTGGCACCAGCTGTCAAAGCTTCTTTGTTTCTCCGTTTTCTCGGATCGACTTCTGCCCGCCTCAAGCGCAATGTCAGCCTCAGCCCACTGCCAGCGGCAGCTCGTTACCTAACGAGGAGTCGGTTTCACTGTATTTTCGGCTCTACATCTGGCTCATTTCCAGGCTGCATTTCACTGGAGGTTTGAACCGTCGTGGGACTCGAGGGAGTGTGTTGGACTCTCAATTCGGCGTGCTACTCCATTTCATTACTGCATTTTTGCCCTGAACAATGTTTGCCGTCCCCAAGGTTTACTTGCCAGAAGTGATGTTTTCTGGGAGTTGAAGTCTCATTTGTGCCACCATGGTTTAATCAACATGTGACTTGGGGGTGGTGTTTACTTACCTTCCAATGAGGGTGGTAAAGGACACTTCAAAGGTGCAGGTGGAGTCATCACGTGACAGCAACAGCAACTGAAGAAGGCTACTTGCCGAAATGCATTTTGCCTCGCTGTCCATTAATAAACGGCTCCTGCAAAGTTCCCACTTGTGGCCTCTTCTCCTTTCCTACTTGAGAGGGGTCCGGTTTCTTATATATATATATATATATATATATATATATATATATATATATATATATATATATATATATATGAGTATATATATATGTGGGGCACATATAATATAGTGGTTCCGGGGTCCCGCACATGGGCGAGAATATTCTAATGCTTATGACTATTGATGAGGATCCCCTGGATGAGAATGTTTGGTTCCGAAGGGGTTATCCTAAGTTAACTCAAAGTGCACCAACACTCTTCTCCTTGCTTCCTTTCCAGATAACCATATTGGAAATGTCATAGACATTAAATATTCTTCAGCAGTTCAGAGCCTCACAACTTAAATCAAAAATATCGACAGAACATGAAAACCCACTGAAATTAGAAAAAGTTCGACACTGCGGAGGCTTGAAGAACTTAGGTCAGGCTCCAATCCCTGGCTCCTTAAGGACAATGGGAAAAGCAGATATTAATAGTGCAGCAAGTTCTGGCATCTGTAGTGAGTGCGTTAAGGGCCATAACTGGCGAATTTCAGTGGCTTTCCAAACTTGAACCAGAATCACAACTAAGTCTTTAACTATGTTTTTTCCGTGAATTTCATTGTGTTTTTGTGATGTATTTACTTAACACCCTCCACTCCACATTATCGTCGGGAGTGAGCAGTGTGGATTGGGCACATAGCTTGACCTAAACAAAATCTCTGGGCATGGCCTGCCAGCATCCAGGCAGTCACAGGCACTCAAAATCCGCTGTGCAATGACCTTTGGCTGTGCACAGCAGGGGTTGAGCATTTGGCCTGTGGACAGGAAGGCCTGGGACAAACTGGCTGTAGGTTCCCAAACGTTGGCAATGTGCAGGGGAGTGGGGTTTTGGGTAGAGCCTGGTTTGTTGCCAATGCCCATGGGTTTGCCGTTAGTGCTTGGCCAGTATATTTCTTTTTCAATATTTTGTTTCAGTTTTGAGGATGCTAAATTGGCAGCCAGAGACCATGGTGCACAGACAGGAATTTGGGTTAAGAAAGGTAAGATGAATATAAAGCAAGACCATCAGAGAATGTCGAACCAATATTTGGTTTCTTAAGCACTGTCTTCATTATAATCCGCTGCTTGTGGAAGGTAGTACAGAACCCATCAAAAATTGCGGCCCTGTTGTGTAGTTTTTTTTATACGTGAATAGCTTTAATGTTTGGAGCAACACTCTTCCTTTTAAATGCTATCACTCCCCCTAGTACATTTTTGCATGGGAGGTGAAAGTAATAAAGAATATCATGTTTTTCTGTTTTTTTTTGTGATGACAATAGCAATGACACTCATCTCCATCTGGTGAGGAGTCCCTACCTGAAAGGGAGTCTGCCCATTGTGATTCTTGATCTCTTTGTTGGCACCTCGGTAAAGCAGAATCCGAGCACTACTTTCCTGTGAAAACAAGACAGAGGAGACATAAATAACAGTTAAGGCAGCAGTTAATAGAACGCAAAGGCCTTATGGCCAATAAAACACATTAGTCATCTCGAATAAAGTGCTTTGATGCTGGTATGAGCTATTGATGCATATATTGAAAGAATCACCCACTGTCACAGTAATAACCTCAGAATACTTTTTTATACCTTTCAAATACAAAGGAAATATATTTCAGAGTACACCTCTTGATAAGAAAGGTTTCTTGAAGACACGCCAGCCTCCAGTGGTGTTCCTGCTTAGTTTCGAAGTCAAATCAGAAGAACATTCCAAATAATTCCATGTCAGTTGTCCTCTATATCCCGAGTCCCTAAAGTCAATTGTGAAATACAACCAATCACGGAAATCTGTCTACAATAGACTAGTCTTCTTTGGTAGATGCACTTCCTGATGGGTGGTCAGTAGTGAAACAGCCAAAACTATTTAAGAAAAAACAGGCATCGAGTGGCATAATTTTCTCATTCTGATGTTGACTTCATCCTTATTTGGTCACTTCCCTCCTTTCCTAAAGTGAAGGATCTCAGGAAGTATAAAATGGCCAGTGGCCATTAAAGTGAAGGCCTTCCAGAAGGCACACAGTTGCAAGGTGTGCCCTTGCTCGTGAAGATAGCAAATGGTCCACCTAAGAGATAGAATGAGCTTCTATCAGTGGATAACACTAATTCCCTTATATTCAAGGAAATATTGTGTAGTAATCACGAGCCCAGGAAAACTACTGATACCGAAGGCTCAATTCTTCCCTGATGCAGTCCCATTTCGAGATCCATAGGTAGGAATCTAGCGTGAAAACGGAGACAACTGAAGTTTTTCCTCACACAAATGTTGCCAGGCTTAGTCCTCAATGTACACACTACAGACGCTTAGCCTTGCAGAACTTGTGTGGGGGAAAAAGTCTGGTCAGTGCAAAAGGTCAGCATGACTTGTAATCCTAATCTGGAGAGAAACACTCATTTGCCCCGAGTCACAATGAATGTAAGGAGGACTCCTGCACCGAACAGTGGAGATTACTGGTGCTCCCAAGAGAGGGCAAACACCGTCCTTCACCTCCACACAAGAATAGGCATTGCACTAGAACATCTGCAGCACCAATTAATCATACAGATTAAAGGGACCATTCTTTTCAGGCTTTACAACATGGTTTAGGCCTTCCTTTCAAAAGCTGTACGCAATATAACAGTGTAATCACAGCATGGGTAACAGATACATATCTATGGTTATGGTATTCGCCCGGGGAGGAGGGAGGGTTGCTTATGACTTTGATCAGTATAGCCCTGGAAGAGAACTGGGATTACAGGTAAGTAACTTATCCATCTCTTCCAGGGGATACCCATTAATAGTCATAAGCAGTGAATAGATTAGCAACGCCATCTTCATATCCTGCGGACGAATACCAGCATATCATAACCTGCTTACAAAACATATATTACCCAAACAAGTTTCTCATGGATGCATGTCCAAACCTAGCATCAGCTTGAGTGTCAGAATCAAGGCAATAATGGCGTGCGAAAGTGTGCACCGAACGCCATGTTGCCGCTTTGCATATTTCACGAACAGGCACATTACTAAGCATCGCGATTGTAGCGGCTTTGCCCCTTGTAGAATGAGCTCTCGGCTTGCCCGTGAGCTGTTTGTGTGCCAGCTGATAGGATAACATGATACATGACATCATCCACCTGGCAATGGACGTTTTTAGAGGCAGGAAAACCAGTGTTCATGGACCATAATTACCAAACAGCGGTTCTGCCTAACGTACACTCTTTGTTTTATCTAGTTAGCATTTTAACTGGGCAACATGTAACAACCATCAAGGTACAGATGCATATAGAGAGGTCAGTAGCTGCATGGTGTAAGAGTCCAAACTGAGTAATAATCTTTAACAATGGTAGAGGGACCAAAATAATGCAAGTGCATTCAGTACATAAAAAATGGAACTAAGCATAATAAAGCTAATAGCTAAAAACTATCACAGACCACCTTAAGCATTGAACCTAAATAACAATACGAGGGTTGATAAAGTGCAAATACCTGCAATACAAGAAATGTGGATGTAAACATACTACGAACAATAGATCCAGCTCATCAATCATCAATGACCAACTTAGACGAAATTACTAAGCAATAATGAAACTGTTCAAAAAGCTTGCAAGGCCATTAAGAGCTATTAGGAACTATGTCCACACAAGTCTACGCTGTAAATGCTGAACGGCATGACCCACCATGTGGGCATAATGTTAAAAATACAGTCGATCCAAGCTAAAAGTTCCTATGTACCTAAGGACATTTTAAACAAAATTCATTAAAGAGGAATTACATCAACTGCATTTTCATAATGGACCTCCCAATGATCCACATGTTGCCAAGGAATTTGGCAACTGTACCGGCAATTAAAAGACTTGAATCAGATTTTAAAATGCGCAAGGCTTCCCTGTGGCAATGGGTACCCAACCACCTGCATACAGGAGCTAACCACATACCCCCAGATGCATCAAAGTTATGTTTTGCGAGTCCTTAGTAGCGAATTTTAAGGATTCGCTATTAAAGACTCACAAAACGGGATGCATGTAGGAATCGCAATATTATTTGCGATTTCTACTGATTCCTTATTTGCGTTTCGCTAATTGCGAATCACAAATAAGGAATGGCTTTCCCATTCATTCCTATGGGCCTAGAGGCCTATAGGAATGAATGGGGAGTCATTCCTTATTTGCTATTAGCAATTAAGGAAGCAATTTCAAGGGTGCCAGGGTGTCCAAAGGACACCCTGTTGCACCCCTGAAATGGTAATGTTCACTGGTGTTGCGCACACACATGTCCCAAATACATGTGTGTGTGTAACATACAACTTAGAAAAATGCACTAAAGTGCATATTTCCAAGTTTTTGCTATTTACCACTTAGCTTGACTTCCCGGTAAATTGCAACCCCAGATTGCGAATTCGCAATCTTGGAATGGTTCATGCATTGCATTTAAGGAATCGCAAATTGCGATTCCTTAAATGCAATCGCAATTTGAGAACTCGCAATTATTTGCGAATTCTTAAATTGCGAGTGCATGAACCCTTGATGCATCTCAAATGCCATTTTTGCGGGCGCAAACGGCCGAATTTTGCGATTCGCACCGTTTGCGCTCGCAAAAATGCTTGATGCATCTACCTGATAGTTCTCAATAAATGGTACCTGGGGCACACAAAGAAAATATGGCTGATTGACTCAGCAGCGAGGGCACAGCCTGGACAGAGCTGAGATACAGAAGGAGGCTGGCGCCAGGAGGCCGTGAAAGTATTCACAGGAAAGGAGCCAAATCTAAATTGCATGTAGAACTTCCTAACCTGCAGGATTGTGATAGCCTCCAAGTATTGTTCAAAGAAACCGACCAATTTAAACTCCATGAAATCAAGTGTCAGGCGACCCCAAGATGGATAAGAAATAGAAGACTGTGCCATCCAGTCCCAATAACGCTTCTTGATCAGGGCTTTACTAGGTAAAGATGCTGGATTTTTAGTGTCCCATGCACCTTCTAACCATATGGTAGTGATCAAAGACTTCACCTTGGTCAATCAGCCAATTTTCCTGAAGCGGTCAAGGGCGTAGACTTCATCCAGGTCAGCAGCATATGGGTCTATCTCAGGGGTAGTTTTTAAATAAAACCAAAAGAGTAGAGAGTGTAACTGAGCCTTTTCTACAATCGAGGTTCTGCCCATGTCTAAACTCATCGATGCAGGGGAGTACTCTGGGGAAGTGAGCATAGTGATCTTAAGTATTTATTTTCAGTTGCTAGTAATGTATCCAGTTTTTCAAACTCCCAGAGTTCAGCCCCATATAAAGCTGCACCTACAGCCTTATGATCATAAATACAACGAGGGGCAGCTATTGGCTTTTTCAAAGAAGTCTTATGCGCTTTGAACATGGCCCCTGTAATTCGCCTAAGCTAGAGGTTCAGTCTCTTAATATGATGTTTCCAAGACAAGTCTTCAGAGTGACACCCAAATAATCAAAGGTGCTCACTCTCTCAAAGGGGATCCCATCCAAGAACAGCTTGCCCTTAAAAGATCTATGTGGATTCAGCATTAAAGGTTTGGTCTTAACCTCAAGGCCTCTCATGCGCAGAAGGATTCAAAGCATTTTAAAAGGAGTTGCAAGCCACTAGGGGTCTTAGAAACTATCAGGGTGTCATCGGCAAAGAGTAAAGTTGTTACCTTGTCCCTCCCCCCCCCTCCAGGTCGCCGCATCGGCTGGACTATCGGAAAGGTGCTGTATGACTCCATTTATCAAAAGTGAAAAGAGAGCAGGAGCCAATACGCATCCCTTGCAGCCCCCCCTATTCACCCTGATCGGGTCGGTCTGTTGGCCTTGGCTACCACAGCAAACCCATGCGTAGTTGTTCTCGTGCAGACGAACAACCAGCGCTAGTATCTCGCAGGGGAGGCCCATCTTTTTCAGGACACACCAGAGTTTGTGTCCAGGGATGAGGTTGAATGCAGACCTTAAATCAATAATGAATGCTACAATAAACTTTCAGGCCAGCAATAGGAATCGAAAAACTTGATCGATAGTGCTTACTTTCTGTCTGAACCCTGCTTGGAAAGGGGACAAGATGTTATTGTCACTTATCCAGGTTTGTATTTTCATAAGAAGTGCACGGGCAAAGACCTATTGGGCACTATCGATCAAGTAAATAAGTCTGTAATTTGAGGGCGACGAATGGTCACCCTTCTTGTATACCAGAATTACCTCTGCTCCCCTCCAAGATCATAGGATTGTGGTGCCAGCTGCAATTCCATTAGCCAAAGCAAAAATAATAGGTCGACCAATTCTTAATGTTGCTGAGAAAGACATCGCCAGGAATGGCATACGGTCCAGGGGCTTTAGATCTAACAATTGAGTTGATGCTGGACCTTATTTCAGCTAAGGCGAAAAAACAGTCAAATAGGGGACAATTATATTCAGACACAGGGGCTTCATTAGCATGATCAAGCTCTCCAGTGTATAATGAGGAAAAATGATGGTGCCAAGTGTCAATCAATCAATCAAACATTTTGTAAAGCGCACTACTTGCCCGTGAGGGTCTCAAGGGGCTGGGGGGAGGAGCGGGGGGGCTGCTTACTGCTCAAACAGCCAAGTCTTGTGAAGTCTACTGAGGGTCAGCGGGCCTGGGTCTGTCGCAGATGGATGGGGAGGGTGTTCCATGTTTTGGTGGCGAGGTGAGAGAAAGATCTGCCGCCGGTGGTCGTTCGGTGGATGCGTAGGACGGTGGCGAGGTCAGCGGAGCGAAGCTGGCGGTTGGGAGTGTAGAAGGTGAGTCGTTTGTTGAGGTATGTTGGTCCGGCGTCGTGGAGTGCTTTGTGAACGTGGGTGAGGAGCTTGGAGGTGATCCTCTTGTTGCAGGGAGCCAGTGCAGGTCTCTCAGGTGGGTAGTGATGTGGCTGTGGCGGGAAGTCGAGGACGAGGCGTGCGGAGGCGTTCTGTATGTGTGGAAGTCTTTTATGGAGTTTGGCTGTGGTTCCCGCGTAGAGGGTGTTGCGGTAGTCCAGCCTGCTGGTAATGAGGGCCTGAGTGACCGTCCTTCTGGTTCCGGTGGGAAACCATCTGTAGATCTTGCGAAGCATGTGGAGGGTGTTGAAGCAGGAGGAGGAGACGGCGTTGACTTGCTTGGTCATTGACAGTGATGAACCCCAGGTTGTGTTCGTAGTCGGTGGGTGTCGGCGTAGCTCCCAGCGAGGCCGTCCGCCAGGTGTTGTCCCAGGTGGAGGGGGTGGAGCCCAGGATGAGGACCTCCGTCTTGTCCGAGTTCAGTTTCAGGGGAGTTCTTCATCCATTGAGAGACGGCCTTCATTCCTTCGTGGAAGTTGGTTTTGGCGGTGGCGGGTTCTTTGGTGAGGGAAAGGATCAGCTGGGTGTCGTCGGCGTATGAGACGATGTTGAGGTTGTGCGATCGGATCTGTTCAACATTTACATGGCCTGCTGCACACGTCGCCCGACCTCAACATAATCTCCTACGCCTGCGACACTCAACTGATCCTTTCCCTCATCAAGGACCCCATCGCCGCCAATGCCACCCTCCACGAAGGAATGAAGGCCGTCGCTGACTGGATGAACACCAGCCGTTTGAAGCTGAACTCGGACAAGACAGAGGTCCTCATCCTCGGCACCAACGCTTCAGCCTGGGATGACTCCTGGTGGCCGACGGCACTGGGAGCAGCCCCGACACCCACCAACCACGCACGCAACCTGGGAATCATCCTTGACTCAACGCTCTCAATGACCAAGCATGTCAACACCGTCTCCTCCTCCTGCTTCAACGCCCTCCACATGCTCTGCAAGATCTACAGATGGATCCCGACAGACACAAGAAAGATAGTCAACCTGGCCCTCGTCAGCTGCAGACTCGACTACGGAAATGCTCTCTACGCTGGAGCTTCGACCAAGCTCATCAAACGACTACAACGCATCCAAAACACCTCGGCACGACTGATCCTCGATGTACCACGACACGGCCACATCACCCCCCACCTGAGGGACCTGCACTGGCTCCCCGTCAGCAAGAGGATTTCCTTCAAGCTCCTCATCCACGCACACAAGGCACTCCACATATGGTCATGTCTGAACTGGGGTGGCTTGGTGAGCAAAATAACGATGGATTAAACCCAGATCTGTGACTGGGGGTGAATGTTTTGCCATTGTGCAACATTCCATCCATCATCTTGTGTGTTTTGCTGTTCACCCTATGTGAGAAGGGTATGCCCAGACGTGGGTCCCGTGCTCACTAAGCCACTGGAGTCAAGCTATCCTGGCTGAAGACGGCTGATAGCCAGAAACCTGTCCGAAGATGCTTGATTCCGGTCCAGGGAAGACATGGCTTGGCAGTTCGGGCTGGACTGTTCCCATGAGGCACAGGGTCAAGACTGATTTGCATATGACCATGTCTGAACTGGGGTGGCTTGCTGAGCAAAATAACGATGGATTAAACCCAGATCTGTGACTGGGGGTGAATGTTTTGCCATTGTGCAACATTCCGTCCATCATCTTGTGTGTTTTACTCCACAAGACTGGCCCGGCCTACCTCAACAGACAGCTCTCCTTCTACATCCCCAACCGCCAGCTACGCTCCGCTGACCTCTCATTAGCCACCATCCCGCGCATCCGAAGAACAACCACCGGCGGGAGATCTTTCTCCCACCTCGCCGCCAAGACATGGAACACCCTCCCACTGAGCCTACGACAGACCCAAGACCTGCTGACCTTCAGGAGGATACTCAAGACCAGGCTGTTCGATCAGTAGCGCCCCCCAGCGCCTTGAGACACGCCCGGGTGTGTAGTGCGCTTTACAAATGATTGATTGACTGATTGATTGATTGATCTTGGTGGCTTCGGATTGGATTGGAGGGAGGCGGACTCTCTGGGTTCTGTTGGTGAGTAAGGAGGTGATCTAGTCAAGGGCTTTGTCGCGGATCCCTGCGTTGTGGAGGCATGTGCGTAGGGTGTGGTGGCAGACGGTGTCGAAGGCGGGCGAGAGGTCTAGGAGGATGAGGGCCGCGGTCTCACCTTTGTCCAGCATGGTCCTGATATCATCGGTGGCGGTGATGAGGGTGGTTTTGGTGCTGGGGTTGCTGCAGAATCCGGATTGGGACGAGTCCAGGGTGTTGTTCTCTTCGAGGAAGCAGGTCAGTTGTTTGTTGACGATCTTCTCAATGACTTTGGCTGGGAATGGGAGCAGGGAGATGGGCCGGACGTTCTTGAGGTCCTGTGGGTCTGCCTTGGGTTTCTTGAGTAGGGCATTGATCTTGGCGTGTTTCCAGCTCTCTAGGAAGGTGGCAGTCTCGAAGGAGCTATTGAAGATCTTCCGGAGTTGGGGTACGATGATGGAGCTCGCTTTGTTGAAGATGTGGTGAGGGCAGGGGTCTGACAGTGAGCCCGAGTGGATGGTGTTCATGGTTTTAATGGTGTCGTCGTCGTTGATGGGGTTCCAGGAGAGCATGAGGCTAGTGTGGCTGGGGGGTTGTGAGTCTGAGGTGTTGGCGGCTGTCGGGGTGGTCTGAGTGTTGAAGCTGTCGTGGATGTCTATGATCTTGCGGTGGAAGAAGGTGGCTATAGAGTCGCAGAGGTCTTGTGACAGTGGAATGTTGTTAGAGCTGGAGCTGGGGTTGCCTTGTTCCTTCACAATGTTGAAGAGCTCTTTGCTGTTGTGTGCGTTGTTGTCGATGTGTTCCTTGAAGGATGTCCTCTTGGCCCAACTTCTTCTCGAGTCTTCGGCAGGTCTACTTGAATGCCTGGGGGTCGGTGGTGAACCAGATGGCCCTTCTGTCGGTGCATCTGTTCGAGGGTTTCTTGATCGGGGTGAGAGTGTTGGCGTAGTCGCCGATCCATTGCCTGAGGATGCGAGCGGCTGTGTCGGTGTCGGTGTGGTCGGTCTCGGGAGGTGATTAGCTGGTCTTTGGTGACCTTTTTCCAGCTGCAGTAGGGGGTTTGTTGCGGGTGGTTGTGTGCGGTGTTTTTCTCGAAGGAGAAGTGGATGCAACGGTTGTCGGTCCAGTGGAGTTCGGTGGGGTGGCTGAAGGTGACGTGGTTGCTGGCGGAAAAGATATGGTTGAGCGTGTGTCCGGCAGATTGGGTGGGTGTCATGATGAGCTGTTTAAGTCTGAGGTTGGCGATGTTGTCGAGCAGGGTGATGGAGTTGCTGTCGTTGGTATTCTCGATGGGGAAGTTCAGTTCTCCGAGGAGGGTGTGGTCTGTGGGGCCAAGGCATGGGAGCTAACGACGTCGGTGATGGAGTAGCTGAACTGTGGTCGGGGTCCGGGGAGTCTGTAGACAAGGGTTCCTCTGAGGGTGGTGTTGGGATCAATGTGGATCTGGAAGTGCAGGTGTTCGGCGGTGCTGAGGGTGTCTTCGGTGCTGGTCGAGATTCTGAGGGTATTCTTGTGGACGGTGGCAATTCCTCCTCCGGGTCTGTTGGTGTGGTCCCTGCGGGTGATCTTGTAGCCATTTGGGATGGGTATGGAAACGTCGGGTGCCGATGAGGGGTTCAACCACGTCTCCGTCAGGAAGGCGACGTCCAGGGAGGATGAGCCGAGCAGGTCCCAGAGTTCAACGGCATGCTTGTGAACGGAGCAGGTGTTGAGCAGTATGCATCTGAGATGGCTGTGGCCTGCCCAGGTGGG
The DNA here is from genome assembly GCF_964261635.1 of Lissotriton helveticus. Classification (NCBI taxonomy): domain Eukaryota; kingdom Metazoa; phylum Chordata; class Amphibia; order Caudata; family Salamandridae; genus Lissotriton; species Lissotriton helveticus. The sequence continues at coordinate 1,619,493,561 of NC_136068.1, read as the reverse complement.
AGGGGAATGTCGTGCTAGTGTACGCTGGCTGGTGAAGCTGCAGTTTCGGCAGGTGACGGGTCGGTGGGTGCGCTTCGGGGTGGCCTGGAAGTAGGTAGATGAACGGCCGCCGTTGATTGCGTGGAGGAGCGTGACGTTGTAGCGGCGTTGGGTGTCGTGGCACTCGCAGGGGCCAGGGGGTCTGGCGCTGGGCGCGGTCCAGGCATGGACGGGCACAGACGGGCTTGCCTTAGACATGTCTTTGGTGCCCCAGCGGCGCGGCCGCGCAACAGCTGCCATTAAGAAGGAGAGGCGGAAGGGAGAATTAGTTGGGAGGCGGGAGCATGGATCAAATGGGAGCGAGAGGGGGGGGCTGCAGCAGCATGAAGGGGAAGATGCAGAGAAAGGGAGAAAGGAGCAAAAGAAGCAGAAAAAGGAAAATAGAGCAATAGGGGTGCACAATGAGAAAAGGAATGAAAAAGTGGAGAAACAGCGGCAGACAGGCGCAAGGGAGAAAAAATGGAGCAGAGGGCTGGTACGAACTCGCGGCAGCAGCGAGGAGGAACACAGGCACAATCTGGTGTAGCTGTGTGGCGTGGGGAGCAGCCTGCCTGTAACCAAGGTCAAGGGTCGCTCAATGGCGATATTGTTAATAGGGGGCTGGGGTATTTCAGCATCTCCCCTGGTTACTAAGAGCCAAAATCGATGTGTGTCATTCTTGTGACAAGCGTCACTGATCAACAACCAGAGACCTGTTTCCCATTCCTTTTTGGCTTTTTTGTAAAGATATCTTATAGGACCTGCTAGTTTCCCTCACTACAGCCACATTATTTGCTCGGATTGCAGTAGCCAGTTTGGATCGAAGGTTCCTGCAGTCTCAGTTAAATCAGGCAAACTGTGGCCTGGAACTCTTAGGGATACCCTGAGTGCGTTGTGGTATTCTAAAGATGAGGCCAGCTGGTTAAAAAAGTTGGTGTGGCAGTCAGAAATCATAGTCAAGTCTTCCAAAGGTTCTAGTAGTCTGAGTATCTGACAAATACTAGCCTCTAGATTGGTATTGATTACATCTAATCTTTCAGTGTCCATAACTACACGTGCCCATTTAAGTCACCTATTATCATTAGTAGGGCATATATCCCTAGTTGTAGGAAGGCATTTGTGAGATTTGAGCATTTAGCCCAAGGTGAAATCAAAGTGAGTTTGAGGGGATTATGGTCACTGTCCATAGTGGTCCCTACTACCATATCAATTCATTTGGGCCACAGTCTCAGATCCAGCAAAAAATAATCAATACTACTCATAGTGATAGTTCGGTTGTAGGTGTTTGGCCCCGACTTGTCTGATTCAGTAAGACCATTTGAAGCCCTTAAACCAAACTCATGGGTTAATGAATTAAGTTGTAATGCCGTTTGGGACCCTTTTTTGATGGGGGCTAGATCTAGAGGAGGAACGAACCACAACTTATCCTCTTTCCCACTTTCACACAAGTCCTCCTGTCCTAAAGGTTCAAAGGTTACATTAAAGTCACCAGCAACTATTAAAGGGGACTGGGTATCCCTAAAATCAAGGAGGCCCTCGAGATCATGAAGGGGAGGCGATGTACATCCAGCCTTGTTCCCTCGGGCATAGACATTAAAAAATCCACCCCTAGCCTGTCTTCCCCCTAATCTGAATCAGTAGGATGTCTGGGCAACTGGTCGTATGCTCTTGAACAGAGCAATGAAGCTCAATTTTTACTAAAATCAGTAGGCCCCCAGCTGGGCGACCAAACTTATTAATAATTGCTGGCTGATGAAACGGGATGTATCCAGGAATGAAGATGGGGGTGGGGGACCACGTTTCTTGTAGGATGCAAATTACATTTCGTTCTATGTATTGCATCCAATGTGCAAGGGTTACCTTTGACCTCACCCCAGCCGCGTTCCAAGATATTAAGGTAAGCTTCAAAGGCTGAGCTCGGTCTTCATGATAGGGGGAATGTTTCCCATCTCCCATGGACCCAACTAGTGCCCCTATTCGGGGTCCTGGGAGACAATCCCCCTCATTACAACTATAAGAAGTGATCGAATGCTGTTTAGTAATCATGGGTCAGATGGTCAGGGCTGATGGTAGGGTTACGACATAAAAGTCACTGGTTTTAGCTAAAAGAATATTTGGTTTGGATGGGTGTATTTTGGAGCCTATGGTGGAGGTTTGGTGTACAAGTCAATCATTAGTATGAAGGAGCGAGTCAGAGCCCTGGTGGGACAGAGGACGGTGAGTAGCTAACAACAATGGTCACGTTAGAGGTCGATATTTCAATTGTATACCTGTCTGGGTTGGTGGGATTGTCCTGGCTATTAGATTATGGGCCAAATTCTCTTGAGCTAAGTGCAGTTCGATACAGTCCATCTGGAAATTGGCACGAGTTAGCCTTTTTACCCATAGGATATCACTGAGCGGCAACACCTCCCATAGCGAATCCAGTGTATACATTTATTGATTAGAGAATTTTCACTTTCATGACTCGCATAAGTAGAGACCTTGGGTGCATTAATCATGTAAATGCTCTTGGTGGGCCCTCAGGGCTTATCACGCCTATTATTTATGCATTGATCAAAGCCTTCATCCGTGGGGGGAAAGTGTGGTTGGCTGTTGTCTGGTATCGTGCCTAGTGTTGGACAACGAACAGTAATAGTTATCCTAGGATGTAGGGTCAGTGTTCATTTTACTGGTAGAGTTCTCAACCAAAGCTGACATTTGGGGGATTGAACTAATAGAGTTGTTAATTAGACCCATGGATTTTTTAGATGTCTGCTTAGTTACATGGACGTCAGATTCTGCTCTATGTAATAAGAGTTCAATTTACTCCGTGAGGACTTGTACAGCTCTTTTTAGTAAGTCTACCTCAGTGTATTATAATCCTAGAGGTATCCTGGCCCTTCAAGTCATGATCGTTTGGGAGGTGGTCACCCATGAGGGTAGCTAGGAGCACTACACCAGCTTCATTTTCTAACCCCCTTTTGGCAAGATTAGGAGGCTCTCCTGTCCCTTCTACCACTAGAGTATGGGTGATGTGCTGGAGTGGGAGAAACCTATTAGATAAAGTAAGGTCATTAACTAAGTTTGTAACGGCTGTGTCATTATCTATAGCCCTAATAGGAGGATAGAAGGTCTTGCCTCCTCTTCTGCATTAGTGGTTGCGGATTGGGACACTATTGAAAGGCATCGGGAAAGATTTTTTGAGCTGCATGTTTTGGGTTTCTTAAACATTGTTGGAATGCGTTTAGGCTTAGTCGGCTTTGAGCTGCTAGGAGTGGTGTGTATACGAGATATGCTAGGGGAGCAGGAGGTCATACGTGGGTCACTTGGTGGTGCTAGGATTTCCTCGCACTCGACAATAAGAATATCAATACGGTCGAGAAGAAAACAAGTTACTTACCAGTAACTACAGTTATCCAGCATTGGTATCTTTCAAAGATTCACATGCCTGAATGATTTCCCGTCGCCGAGGCAGGAGTCCCACGGTAAAATACAAAAGCAGTTCCCTAAGTAAATAACAGTAGGGGGCTTAAAGAAAGCCCAAGGGCCTAAATCTTTTTAGCCTATCTACAGCATTATTTGAAAAGAACAAAAATTAGTTCCAACCAATTAGCTACCAGCACCCTCTAGAACCTTCTCAGCAGAGGCATTTCTCCTCAGATTTTCTTAGCACAAGTGGGAAGTAAAGAACTGACTCGCCGGGAAGGAGGGTGGGTGCATGTGAATCTATGAAAGATACCAATACAGGACAACTGTAATTACAGGTAAGTAACTTGTTTTCTAATCCAGTATTGGGGTATCTTTCATAGATTCACATGCCTGAATTAGAATAGCAAGCAGTAAGCCAAACAGTTTGCGGATGGTGGGAGACATGGTTCATAACCTCCCAAAAAGCATCCATAATGGTCGGAACGTCAGGAACATAAGTAAGCCTTTAAGAAATAAAATGCATATTAAGTAACATTACTGAAATAAGGCATGATTATTAACACAGAGAGATATGCATATATTCAGCGAAAAAACATATAAAATATGTCACATGAAACATTGCAGCATATAAGAGGGAAAATACCTGAATCTGACCTTAATGAAAAAGATGGCACAGAACCGCTTGTCCTACAGCTGCATCATCCTGTTGTGCGGATTGCAGACAGTAATGATTTTGAAAGTGTGGACATTTTTCCATGTCGCAGCACAACAGATATTCTCCAAAGTCACTCCAGCAAACAATGCTGTAAAAACTGCCACAGTCCTGGTAGAATAAGCTTTGACCTTTATCTGCAAAGGTTTGTTGGCCTTGCCATGGCAGAAATGAATCATAGAAGCCAGCCATCTGGCTATTGTTGCCTTTGTTACTGCAGTCCCAAGTGGGGCTTGACCGTAGGCCACGAACAATTGGTTGGATCACCTGCTGTCTTTAGTCTTCTGTAAGTAGAATTTTAAACAAAGCTTAACGTCAAGCGAGTCCAATGCTCTCTCAGCTGGCGTGGATGGATCTGGGAAGAAAACTTTTAACTTTACCGGTTCATTCAAGTGAAGTTGACACAGTACTTTAGGGATGAATGTAGGATTTGTTTGAAGAGTTACGTAATCCTTAGTGAAATTTAAAGAGGGTTCTGTGATAGTGAAAGCTTGGATTTCACTAACCTTCCGTGCAGAAGTAAGAGCCAGAAGAATGGCAACCTTCCACGTGAGGAACTTGAGATCAGCTTTGTGGATAGGTTCAAATGGTCGTCCCATTAATTGCGCCAGCACAATATTGAGTTCCCACTCTGGAGGAGGTGCGCACACTGGAGGGAAAGCTCGTAAAAGTCCTTTCATAAAATGCTCGACAAGCAAAGATGAACAGAGAGAAGGTAGTTTGGTACCTTTTCTGAATCTGGAGAGAGTAGCAAGGTGAACCTTAATCGATGAAAAAGCAAGACCAGATTTGGCCAGGGACATCAAGTTAGGAAGAATTTGTTCCGCCGGAGCTTGAACAGGGTGGATGTTATTCACCTCGCACCAAAAACAGAATTGCTTCCACTTTAAACGATAAGTCTTGATTGTACTCTGATCACGAGACTTGGCAAAATCTCACGACAGTCCTGAGAGATGTTAAGGTCCTTGAATTCTAAGTAATCAGGAGCCATGCGTGCAAGCATAGCGACTGTGGATCTGGATGAACCACTTGACCCCTGTCTCTTGACAACATTGTGAGTGTCGGAATCAGGCGGTTAGGTTTGTCCTGAGATAGTAGAAGTATAGTAGAACCAATATTGCCTTGGCCAACGGGGTGCAATCAGAATGAGACGGCAGCCCTCCATCTTCATTTTGCAGAGCACTTTTGGAATCAAAGGTATTGGAGGAAAAGCGTATGCACATATCCCTGACCATCGCATGGACAGGGCATTCCCCCTTGATCCTTGTTGAGGAAACCTGCTGGCATAATATTGGCATTTCTTGTTCTCCCTCATTGCGAATAAATCTAGTGCTGGTTTGCCCCAAGTTTGGAAGACTGTGTCCACCTGCTTCTGCTCCAGTTCCCATTTGTGACAGTCCGATAGAGACCTGCTCAGCGCGTCGGCCAGAGTATTGTGGAGACCCTTACATGTTCTGCCCTCAAGATTATCTTGTGGAATGTGACCCACTACCCCACAATTCCTGGGCTTCTTGCGAAAGCGTCGGCGACTTTGTTCCTCCTTGTTTGTTGATGTAATACATGCTGGTCGTATTGTCGGTACGGACCAGCACTGAGGAACCCGCAATCCTTAGGAGGAATGCTTGCAGAGAAAGAACGTGGAGCTCCAACTAGTTGATATGCTGTCGCCGGTGTTCTTGGGACCATTTTCCTTGAATCTGCAAATCTTACAGATGACCTCTCCATCCATCCATGGAAGCGTTGGTTGTTAAAACGAAGTCTGGAGTGGTTGGTAGGAAAGTGAGGCCTGGAGCCAAATAAGCTGTCTGAGACCACCAATGCAGAGAATCTATCATGTGCGACATGACCCTGATAGAATCATCGAACGATCCTACGACTTGTTGCCATTGAAGGTGTAATTCCTCCTGAAGAGGTCTCATTCTGAGCCGTGCCAAGGGAGTGAGGTTTATCGCAGATAAACACATCCCCAGACGAGAAGCAAACATCCAGACAGAAACTGACCTTTTTAAAATTGAGATTGCCAATTTTTGAAGACGTAACTGGCGGTCCTTTGACAAGAATGCTTTGTACTGTATCGTGTCCAGCATTGCCCCCAGAAAAGGAATATAACTTGGAGAGGACGCAACTGTGATATGTTCTCGTTGAGAGTGAGGCCTAGAGCCGAGAAGAGATGTAGATATGTTGTGATAGCATCTTCGCCTGCTTGCTCCAAAGGACCTTTGAGCAGCCATTCGTCAGGATAAGGGAACACTTATATTCCTCGAGATCTCAATGTCGCTGCCACTGGTGCCAAACATTTTGTGAAGATTCTTGGTGCCGATTTCAGCCCGAACTGGAGCACCTTGAACTGATAGTGGACGCCAGCCACTGTGAATCGAAGATATTTGCAATGCTTGGGATGTATAGGGATGTGAAAGTACGCATCTTCCAGATCCAGAGAAGCCATAAAATCCCCTTTGTTTAAACAGCTTAAGATCTCGGAAAGTGTGACCATCCGGAAACATTGCTTTTTGAGGAATTTGTTGAGCTTGCGGAGGTCCAGGATCGGGCGCCATTCCCCTGACTTCTTCTAGATGAGGAAGAAACGAGAATAGAACCTGCTTCGTCTTTGAGACGATGGAACCATTTCTATTGCATTCTTGAGGAGCATCTTTAAGTCTTCTTTGAACAATAAGTGAAGACGAGGGGGAGGGGGACCCATGGGCGGGGTAGTAGGTGGCTGTTTGATGAATTCCAGGGTGTGACAGTTGTTTACTAGGTCGAGAACCCATCGCTCCGAAGTAATCTGTTGCCACTTGTGAGCACAAGCTGAAATGTTTGCGCCCACGGAGAGGGGGGGGGACTATGGCTGGCGTCCTGCGTAAATCATTGCTTCCTGTTGGTATCACGACCTTGATTATTCTATCGCTTTCGAAAACTCTGACGCGAGAAACTAGCCGAAGAGGATTGGCGGTATGACGATTGGCTGTAAGGCTGTCTGTACTGTGATAGATACTGCCTATTTTCTTGATTTTGATATCCTTCTCTTGAAGCAAAACCACGTCCTCTTGCATCTCTGAATGATCTGCGCCTGTATTGCAAAGTGCCCAGCAATTTGGCAGTATCAGTATAATAATAATAATAATAATAATATTGTATGCATTTTTATAGCAAGGAGGGCCGCATCAATGTGCTTTCCGAATAAGAACTCTCCATCATAGGCCATGTCTAGATCTTTGTCTGAACCTCTGGTCTAAAAGATGTGGCTTTAAGCCATCCCTGGCGTCTAAGCACTGCAGCACCGGCAAGTTGACGAAAGTTGGCGTTTGCAATGTCCAGAGCGCAATCTGTAATCTCAGATGCAGCTCATCCTCCCTCCAAAAGGATCTTCCTTGCGTCCTGTCTACGGTCCTCAGGGATGAGGTCAATAAATACCGCCAAATCTGACCACATCTGGCGGTCATAACGCCCGATTATTGCTAGAGAATTTACAGGTTTAATTGAGGCTGCTGCCATAGTCGAGAATTTTTTACCTATAAAGATTAGCCTCCGTCCTTCCTTATAAGGCGGTATTGTTATGGGCGTAGCCGGATGTTTAGATCTTTGTTGGGCGGCTTGTGAAATCACTGAATCCGGTCGGGATGACCAATCAAACAAGATGGAGTATCAGGAGGAGCACTGTACTTTTTCTCGATGCGAGGAAGTACAGCCGAAATGGAAGCAGGCGTTTTCATAATCTTAATTCCTTCATTCCATATATAATCAATGATAGGAACAGCTAGTGTGATCTTTCAAGACTCTTCTTTGAAATCATGCAAAAAGCAGTCTGTGTGCTCTACTGTAACAGGCAATTGAAATCTAGATGCCGCTTGTTGCATCAAATTATGAAAACCCCTGATGTCCTCAGCGGGAGAATCCGAAGGCTGAGGAATGGGTGGAGAAGGCATCGGTATGAGATAATCGTCCCAAGGATCCGTGATAGTAGTCTTGTCAGGTAACTCACCCTCTTCAACCTCCTCCTCCGTGGAGGTAGTATCATGGTATACTTGTTCAGATGGACCAGAAGGATGAGGGGGCGAAGCAGGAGGCTCAGTCTGAGGTAACGCATCAGGCATCTTGGCTGGTGGAGATGGATTTTCTGGGACAGCCTGTTGTGGGGGAAACCTTTGACGGTAATCCGCCAGCATGGCCTGTAGATCCTGAATGAGCATTGGAGGAAGATGACTCATCTCTCTGTGACACGTCTCCCTTCTGGGAAGCCTATGATGTGTGGTAGTAAGATCCTCTTGATAATAGTGCTCCTGGTATTCTTCGTCATCCTCTTCTTGGCACTTAATGTTAAGCTCAGAGGGGTGGTGAGCTATGCCAAACAGTCCCTCGTCATAATCCTTATAGTCGAAATACATTTCCAAGAGGTGAGATGGCAAGAGAGGCGATATCTTACTGTAATCCTGATAAGTTTTCAATTGAAAATGAGCATAGGATATGGGCTTTGAGTGTGAAGGCAAAAGTACCATTGCTGATGGCTGAGAAACTGGCAAAATTGTCGTCGACAAGTGCTTCATCGACGGGCTCTTGTTCGTTGACGGGATTATCGTAGACGGGGAAGTCGTCGACGGGCTCTTCGTCGACGGACTCTTCGTCAACGGGATCTTCGTTGACGGACTCATCGTCGAAGGGGTCATCACTGAAGTAGTCGTCGATGGGACAATCACCGACATAGTCGACGCGGTAGACGTCGACGAGATAGACTTTATAGATAAAAGTACCTTTGTCGTCGATGGAACCTTAGTCGAGGAGCTCGATGTCGACACGGTCGTCGACGGTGACTTAAACGATGAACTCTTCGTCGACGAGTCTTTAAGAGCAGGTTTCTTAGACATGACAGAGATCTTAGTAGATACAATAGGTGAAGAAATTGCCATTGTTGAGACAGTAGCCGTCGACAAGGGGGCAGCAGATCTCGCAAACAGTCGATGATGGAACCAGTGTGAGAGTTTTAACCTGGGGTTTACTCACGGTTTTAGAAGTCGATGGTCTTGTGGATTTCTTAGAGGGCGAAGACAGCGTTGACCCAGAGGAAAGCTAAGGTGACCTCTGTGTATGGACAGAAACATCATGGGAAGCCTTATGATGTTTTCTTCCCTCACTAGAAGAGCTGTCATGCAATCTAGCCCTTTTCCTCGAAGTTGAGGCCTTGGCATCCTCCTCAGCCGAGGAAGATTTGAGCCATAAAAGTTGTCTGGCCTCCCTATCCCTAAGAGTTGTAGTAGGGAAAGTATGGCAAATTCTACAATCCTTAGCAACATGCTTTGGATGAAGACAGTAAATGGAGTCCTTATGCTGGTCATCCACATGGCTCCTTTTCTTCTCACAGGTCCTGCAGGGTCTAAAAAGAGCCTTTTTATCAGACTTCCTGAAGAAATGAAGTGAAGAACGGAATAGGCACTCAGGGAGACCCCCTTCCACATGGCGTGCGGTGAAAATCTGAGGAGAACTGCTGATGCTGAGACGGTTCTAGAGGATGCTGGTAGCTGATTGGTTGGAACACATTTTTGGTTCTTTTCATATAATGATGTACATAGGCTACTAAGATTTAGGCCCTTGGGCTACCTTTTGCCTACTACTGTTTTTTTACTTAGGGCACTGCTTTTGTATTTTACTGTGAGACTCCTGCCTCAACAACGGGGAATGATTAAGGCATGTGAATCTATGAAAGGTAACCCAATACTGGATAATGCAGTTATCTCCTGCAGATTTACACACTTGCTTAACTTTATTAGACTCTGACGAGCCCCTCCATCCACACCATCAAAGCCAGTAGATTTTCTTTTCCCCATGATAGTACGTGGGGCCTTATTATATGTAAGGTACGAATACACTTGGATTTACATCTCCCACAACCCTCCCCAGCAATAATTTTGTAAGCTGCTCCCACAAGAGAAGTCATTGGCTTGACAATAGGTTTTCAACAGCAATTCCCAACTACAATGGACTAGTGATATAGTCTGGGTTTACACCCACTTAAATAATAATTAACCGTATATGGGCTCAATAAAATCAATACAAATCAAAATCGTGGGTACTATATTCAACACCAAAACCAATCCAAGTCAGCCCTTGTCATACGGCGCTAGTCAGATGACAGTCTGATAAGTCAGAGTAATTGATGCAACTCACAGTTATGTCAAAAAACCAAGGGGGATGGCCCTTCCCTGCCTCTTCCTGGCAATGACGGGCCCGCCCTTGGCCCAGGTGCACAGCGGGTCCTCTCAGGCTGCTATATGTGCCTCCAGGCGCGAAGTGATGATGCTGCCCGCGTTGGAGCCTAGGGTTGTGGTTCCCTGCATGGCTCAGCTGTGCATATATTCCTTTTATGGAGTATAAGTTGATGGTATTCAGTTTCTCAGCCTCTGGTGCACAACCTGCCTGTTATTTGCAGGAGAGATCTGTAGAAGGGCTAATTCCCTTTCAGAATGTCACAGAGGTCTGCAGTCTAAAGGGGTGGAATGGAGCTGACAGCTATCTTCCTAGGAATCCCGCAGAAGAGATAAGACAGGAATGTGAATATGCAGAGCTGATTCACTCCTTGAGTAAACCAAACACACTCTTAGCAGGGTCTTTGAAGTAAGTCAGAGACATGGTGGATTGGGTTATATTACAAAAGGGCATTCATTCCACCTCTGCAAGGTTCTATATCTGATGGTGTGGGAGATCAAAGCACTGGATTTTGGGATAGGCTAACTTTCACTGCCTGCTGCAAATGCCAACAATTGGCGGATTTCTTTCACGGGAAAATCCTAAAAATCCTCGAGGCTATTCCCTCCGCGATTCCGGGTGAGGAACACGATCTCCCGCAACCGTCAACACCCTGCCGTCTTTCTTCATGGGGCCAAGTCACGACTGAAGAAGTAGAAGACACGTTAACATCCATAAAAAGCGGCTCTCCTAAGGATCCCGCCCCACTCCGAATTCTCAAAAAGGTAGCCTCCACGATCATCCCCCCCGTGACTCACCTGATTAACACCTCACTCCAAAAGGGAGTCGTACCCCCAAGCTGGAAGGCGGCGGTCGTGAAAGCTTTGTTAAAAAAAAACTCCCTCGACCCCGAAAACCTGGCAAACTATAGGCCCATCTCCCTACTCCCAGGAATCAGCAAGATTGCTGAAAAACTGGTGAATAGAAAACTTTCCCAGTTCCTGGAGGGCAATAACATACTAAAAAGCTCCCAGACGGGCTTTCGCCCAGGGCAGGGCACAGACATCGCTCTCCTAGCAGCGGTTGAAGAGGCCAGAACGCTATTGGACGGAGGAGGATCAGTGGCAGTGATCCTCCTCGACCTAAGCGCGGCCTTCGACACCGTCGACCACCGACTCCTTATCAAAAGACTCAAGGGAGCCGGTGTAGAGGGCTCCGCCTTAGCCTGGCTTACATCTTTCCTGGCTCAAAGGACCTACCAAATCTGGGAGAACAACGCCCATTCCTCCGAAATTCCCCTCCAATGTGGCGTGCCTCAGGGCTCCTCCCTGAGCCCCACTTTATTTAATATCTATATGTCCACATTGGAGGAGGTCATCATTCCATTCGGAGTGAGTGTCGTCAGTTACGCTGACGACACACAACTGGTTGTGTCACTATCCCACCCCAAACAACAACCAGCAGATCTATTTAATTGCCTTGTGGTAGGTCCATCACTGGATGAACACCTCTGCCCTAAAATTAAATGGGTCAAAAACGGAGGTTCTGCTCCTGGGCCCAAAAGGACTCACACTGTCCCCAAACATCTGGCCAGCCTGTCTGGGCCCTCCTCCAGAGCCCAGAGAGGAAGTAAAGAGCCTGGGAGTGTGGCTTGACACCGACCTCTCGTTCAACGTGCAGGCAAAGAAAGTGGCCGGGACCTGCTTTGGACTTTTGAAGTCATTGAGGAAAGTCCTGCCCATCCTGCCCCCCAACTCCCAAAAGTTGCTTATTCAAGGCCTAATAATCTCGAGGCTTGACTATAGCAACGTGATATACCTGGGCGCCCCAGAGATGACCCTGAATAAACTTCAAAGAATTCAGAATACCGCGGCCTGTATCCTCACGAATACCCCTGCCAGAGCGTCGGCCAAACCGGCCTTAAAACTCCTCCACTGGCTCCCCATAAGAGAGCGGGTCAAATTCAAGGCCCTGTGTCTGGCCCACAAACTACGACGAAATCAAGGCCCCCCTGCTCTCAAGAAATTCATCGCCCCTTACAAATCCTCAAGACCTCTCCGTTCTGACACCGAAAACCTCATTGTTGCCCCCAAATTCAAGAGAGCTCGATCGGGAGGAAGGCGTTTCTCAGTCCAGACTGCACGACTTTGGAACGCTCTCCCCCGAGCCCTGCGTCTCGAACCTCAATACCTCCGGTTTAGGAAACAACTCAAAACTCACCTCTTCCCACAGTGAATCACTCCTGGCCCTTATCTTGTTCCTTGTTCCGCCCTCCCCGTCCTCTTCCTTGTCCCTCCTTCCCTCTCCCCCCTCCCTTGGTCCACTGTACTCAGGAGATAAGATTGTTTAGCGCTGGGATACCTCCGGGTGACTACGCGCTCTACAAAAATAAATAATAATAATAATAATAAGATGGGTATTTACAACAAGGGGTGGTGATGGACAGAGTCTCTGAATTAAGCAGAGTACTCTCACCCAGTCAAAAGATCAGGGCTAGATCCAACACCGTTTTTTAGCTCATTGCACCATCCCAGTTTCAGAACCTGGCTGTATGCAAATTAGTCTGTCCCTGGCCCAGTGCATCATGGGAACAGGGCAGACCAGACTACAAAAGCCAATTCTTACACTGGGAAGGAAACAAGCTTCCGGGGACCGGTTTCAGGCATTTCAGCCGTCTTCGGCCCGGCTTGCTTGAATCCTGATGGTGCAATGAGCAAGGGACTCACATCTGAGTATACCCTTCCACGCTTAGGGTGGACAAAATTATTTACAACAAGGGGTGGTGATGGACAGAGTCTCTGAATTAAGCAGAGTACTCTCACCCAGTCAAAAGATCAGGGCTAGATCCAACACCGTTTTTTAGCTCATTGCACCATCCCAGTTTCAGAACCTGGCTGTATGCAAATTAGTCTGTCCCTGGCCCAGTGCATCATGGGAACAGGGCAGACCAGACTACAAAAGCCAATTCTTACACTGGGAAGGAAACAAGCTTCCGGGGACCGGTTTCTGGCATTTCAGCCGTCTTCGGCCCGGCTTGCTTGAATCCTGATGGTGCAATGAGCAAGGGACTCACATCTGAGTATACCCTTCCACGCTTAGGGTGGACAAAATTATTTACAACAAGGGGTGGTGATGGACAGAGTCTCTGAATTAAGCAGAGTACTCTCACCCAGTCAAAAGATCAGGGCTAGATCCAACACCGTTTTTTAGCTCATTGCACCATCCCAGTTTCAGAACCTGGCTGTATGCAAATTAGTCTGTCCCTGGCCCAGTGCATCATGGGAACAGGGCAGACCAGACTACAAAAGCCAATTCTTACACTGGGAAGGAAACAAGCTTCCGGGGACCGGTTTCTGGCATTTCAGCCGTCTTCGGCCCGGCTTGCTTGAATCCTGATGGTGCAATGAGCAAGGGACTCACATCTGAGTATACCCTTCCACGCTTAGGGTGGACAAAATTATTTACAACAAGGGGTGGTGATGGACAGAGTCTCTGAATTAAGCAGAGTACTCTCACCCAGTCAAAAGATCAGGGCTAGATCCAACACCGTTTTTTAGCTCATTGCACCATCCCAGTTTCAGAACCTGGCTGTATGCAAATTAGTCTGTCCCTGGCCCAGTGCATCATGGGAACAGGGCAGACCAGACTACAAAAGCCAATTCTTACACTGGGAAGGAAACAAGCTTCCGGGGACCGGTTTCTGGCATTTCAGCCGTCTTCGGCCCGGCTTGCTTGAATCCTGATGGTGCAATGAGCAAGGGACTCACATCTGAGTATACCCTTCCACGCTTAGGGTGGACAAAATTATTTACAACAAGGGGTGGTGATGGACAGAGTCTCTGAATTAAGCAGAGTACTCTCACCCAGTCAAAAGATCAGGGCTAGATCCAACACCGTTTTTTAGCTCATTGCACCATCCCAGTTTCAGAACCTGGCTGTTTGCAAATTAGTCTGTCCCTGGCCCAGTGCATCATGGGAACAGGGCAGACCAGACTACAAAAGCCAATTCTTACACTGGGAAGGAAACAAGCTTCCGGGGACCGGTTTCTGGTATTTCAGCCGTCTTCGGCCCGGCTTGCTTGAATCCTGATGGTGCAATGAGCAAGGGACTCACATCTGAGTATACCCTTCCACGCTTAGGGTGGACAAAATTATTTACAACAAGGGGTGGTGATGGACAGAGTCTCTGAATTAAGCAGAGTACTCTCACCCAGTCAAAAGATCAGGGCTAGATCCAACACCGTTTTTTAGCTCATTGCACCATCCCAGTTTCAGAACCTGGCTGTATGCAAATTAGTCTGTCCCTGGCCCAGTGCATCATGGGAACAGGGCAGACCAGACTACAAAAGCCAATTCTTACACTGGGAAGGAAACAAGCTTCCGGGGACCGGTTTCTGGCATTTCAGCCGTCTTCGGCCCGGCTTGCTTGAATCCTGATGGTGCAATGAGCAAGGGACTCACATCTGAGTATACCCTTCCGCGCTTAGGGTGGACAAAATTATTTACAACAAGGGGTGGTGATGGACAGAGTCTCTGAATTAAGCAGAGTACTCTCACCCAGTCAAAAGATCAGGGCTAGATCCAACACCGTTTTTTAGCTCATTGCACCATCCCAGTTTCAGAACCTGGCTGTATGCAAATTAGTCTGTCCCTGGCCCAGTGCATCATGGGAACAGGGCAGACCAGACTACAAAAGCCAATTCTTACACTGGGAAGGAAACAAGCTTCCGGGGACCGGTTTCTGGCATTTCAGCCGTCTTCGGCCCGGCTTGCTTGAATCCTGATGGTGCAATGAGCAAGGGACTCACATCTGAGTATACCCTTCCACGCTTAGGGTGGACAAAATTATTTACAACAAGGGGTGGTGATGGACAGAGTCTCTGAATTAAGCAGAGTACTCTCACCCAGTCAAAAGATCAGGGCTAGATCCAACACCGTTTTTTAGCTCATTGCACCATCCCAGTTTCAGAACCTGGCTGTATGCAAATTAGTCTGTCCCTGGCCCAGTGCATCATGGGAACAGGGCAGACCAGACTACAAAAGCCAATTCTTACACTGGGAAGGAAACAAGCTTCCGGGGACCGGTTTCTGGCATTTCAGCCGTCTTCGGCCCGGCTTGCTTGAATCCTGATGGTGCAATGAGCAAGGGACTCACATCTGAGTATACCCTTCCACGCTTAGGGTGGACAAAATTATTTACAACAAGGGGTGGTGATGGACAGAGTCTCTGAATTAAGCAGAGTACTCTCACCCAGTCAAAAAATCAGGGCTAGATCCAACACCGTTTTTTAGCTCATTGCACCATCCCAGTTTCAGAACCTGGCTGTATGCAAATTAGTCTGTCCCTGGCCCAGTGCATCATGGGAACAGGGCAGATGGGGCAGTGAGATAAATAACGGTGATGGATCAAGCCCTGATCTTTGGACTGGGTAAGAGTGGTCTGCTTAATTCAGACACTCTGTTCATCACCACCCCCTTTTCTGAATCGTTTTTGGCCACTATAGGTGTGGCAGGGTATACTCAGACATGAGTCCCTTTCTCACTGCTCCATCAGGATTCAAGCAAGCCGGGCCGAAGAGGCTGAAATGCCAGAAACCGGTCCCCGGTAGCTTGTCTCCTTTCTGGTGAAGAATTGGCTTGGTAGTTTGGTCTGCCCTGTTCCCATGATGCACTGGGCCAGGGACAGACTAATTTGCATATAGCCAGGTTCTGAGCTGGGATGGGGCAGTGAGATAAATAACGGTGATGGATCAAGCCCTGATCTTTGGACTGGGTAAGAGTGGTCTGCTTAATTCAGACACTCTGTTCATCACCACCCCCTTTTCTGAATCGTTTTTGGCCACTATAGGTGTGGCAGGGTATACTCAGACATGAGTCCCTTTCTCACTGCTCCATCAGGATTCAAGCAAGCCGGGCCGAAGAGGCTGAAATGCCAGAAACCGGTCCCCGGTAGCTTGTCTCCTTTCTGGTGAAGAATTGGCTTGGTAGTTTGGTCTGCCCTGTTCCCATGATGCACTGGGCCAGGGACAGACTAATTTGCATATAGCCAGGTTCTGAGCTGGGATGGGGCAGTGAGATAAATAACGGTGATGGATCAAGCCCTGATCTTTGGACTGGGTAAGAGTGGTCTGCTTAATTCAGACACTCTGTTCATCACCACCTCCTTTTCTGAATCGCTTATAAGATGGGGACACAGGACTCTGCCCAGAGGAGCCAGTGGGGGTTCGGTCTCACTTGTCAGCCACCTGAGCCTAGACTTTTGAAGGTCCTACGGTATATAGCAGAGCTGGAAGTCTGATCACGGAGGGAGGATAATTAAACCCAAAATCTCGCATGGTGCAGAACTTGGAAGGAGACAGAGAATGTAACTCACCCTAAATATGACTTGTGAGTTTTATTCTACAAAAGGTAGTCACTGTTAACTCAGTTCTTTGGGCCATAAATGTTAATTGAAGGGTTCTTCTTGTGAAGCATACCAGTTGTAACACGTCTTGCACTGGACTTGGTAAAGAATCTCTGGTGGAACAGGAAAGTGAGTGACAAGGATAAGTTACTTACCTGTAATCCTAGTTCTCTTCCAGGGGTATCCTCATCAAAGTCATAAGCACTGAATTTTCCCGCCCATGTGCGGGACCCCGGAAACAATATAAAATTATATATGTAAAAAACACATATCTCGCTCCAAATATATGTAAATACATATATCATTTTTATCACACCAATGCAGCTCTAAAACCAAGGCTAGACAATGTAAACACTTGTATATGTACAGCAATTAGAAAGGAAATAAAAAACACATTAGGTCAAATAGTCCTTGAACTTTGTGTTTTAATGAGTAAAAGCACTCATAATTCTTGAAAATTGTTCATAAAAGACATTGTCAGCCATAGGCTGCATTGAAAAGTGAATAACACAGAAACTGAAGGCATTTTCAGTTAAAACTGGCACAGTGCCTTTAAGGCAGCCATGACCGAAGGCTTCCCATCATGCCTCAGGGGTGACAGTTAGGTCAGTTGTTCTTTGCATAACCCTGAAGTCAGGGCTAAACCATAAGTCAGAGACGTACATCTCTCAATTACCGGGGGAGGCGGATGGGTGTGCTTATGACTTTGATGAGGATACCCCTGGAAGAGAACTAGGATTACAGGTAAGTAACGTATCCTTCTCTTCCAGGGGATCCTCATCAATAGTCATAAGCACTGAATAGAATAGCAAGCCCATCAACTACCTGCAGGTAAATGAGAAGTGCAAGACTCAACTTAAAAAGACCGATCATAACAGCCCAACTTAGCTGTTAAACAGATTCCGCAAGGAGGCCTGGCCTACCTGGCTATCTGCTCTCGTGTCAGAATCAAGACAGTAATGTCTGGTAAATGTATGGATGGACCTCCAGGTCGCCGCCTTACAGATCTCAGACATTGGTACATTATTGAGGAAAGCCGCAGTCGCAGCTCTCCCTCTGGTGGAATACGCTTTGGGAGAAAACCCCAGGGGATTCTGCGCTAGCTGGTAAGCAAGCCTAATACATGAAACAATCCATCTAGAAATAGAACGTTTCGAGGCTGAATGACCTGTTCTGATCGATCCATAGTTAACAAAGAGATGATCAGAGTGACAAATACACTTAGACCTATCTAGATAGAATTTTAAAACTCTTTTCAGGTCTAGAGAATGCAGAGCCCTCTCAGCTGGAGTAGAGGGATTGGGAAAGAAAGTGGGCAGAGAAATGGTCTGATTTACATGAAAATCTGACACCACTTTAGAAAGAAACGATGGATGCGTCCGTAGCATCACTCTATTCAAATGGAACACCGTATAGGGTTCAGAGGAACAGAGAGCTTGAATCTCGCTCACCCTGCGAGCTGACGTGATTGCCACCAAAAAAGCTGCTTTCCAGGAAAGATGTTGTAAAGTAGCTTTATGAATGGGTTCGAAAGGAGGGCCCATTAGCTTTGATAGCACCAGGTTCAACTCCCCAGGAGGAGAAGGAGGACGCACTGGAGGGTAAACCTTTTTCAACCCTTGCAGGAAGTCCTTGACCGATGGTAACTGGAAAAAAGAGGTTTGAGAAGGTGACCGCCTATAAGCTGTTATAGCAGCTAGGTGCACCTTGATGGAATTCAACTTTAAACCTGCTTTAGCCAGATACAACAAATAAGGAAGAACTGCTTCTTCCTGACATTGAACTGGATTATGATTATTCTGTATACACCACATATAGAATCGCTCCACTTGCATGCATAAGAATGTCTTGTGGAGGGCCGCCTTGCCTCTTTTAGGATGAACATGCAGTCCTCTGGAAGCCCTAGATGTCCGTACTGTATGACCTCAGGAGCCATGCTGCCAAGCTCAGTGACAGAAGGTTGGGATGGTGAATCCTCCCGTCCATCTTGGACAACAGGTCCGGTCTGCAGGGCAGCCTCTTGTGAGAAGTCACTGACAGGTGAAGCATGTCCGTGTACCACCATTGCCTCGGCCAGTCTGGGGCGATGAGGATCATCATTGTGCACGAGTGTGTCAACTTGCTCACCACCTTCGGGATCAACGGAACGGGTGGAAAAGCGTACACAAATTCCCCTGACCAGTCGATCAAAAGCAAAAAACACAGTTGATGGACAGAATGTAGAACAATGTCATACATTCACCCCAGTACAAGGATCTGGGCCTAAATCCATCGTTTTTTTGCACTCCGCACCACCCTGGGTTAGACACTGGCTATATGCAAATCAGCTCTGACCCTGTGCCTCATGGGAACAGTCCAGTCCGAACTACCAAGCAATGTCTTTCCCAGACCGGAATCAAGCATCCAAGGACCGGTTTCTGGCTATCAGCCTTCATCAGCCTGGATAGCTTGACTCCAGTGGTGTGGAGAGCCTGGGACTCACGTCTGAGCATACCCAGCCCACTCGGGGTGAAAATTGCAAAAAACACAGTTGATGGACAGAATGTAGAACAATGTCATACCCCCTTTTGTACTGCAGTCGATCAAAAGAGCATTCCCTCTCGTTCCTGGCCGGTAGAACCTGGAGGCGAAGTCTTGGCATTTTGTGTTTTGGTCGTCCACGAACAGGTCTATTGTGGGACGACCCCAGTATTGGAAAATTTCTTCTACCACTTGTAGTGTAGGACCCAATCCTCTCTGTCATCGAAATGATGGCTTAGAGCGTCCGCCCTCACTTTCTGCTCTCCTGGGAGGTGGACTGCTGTGATGGACAACTTGCGAGCCAGAAGCCAATGCCAGATCCGTTGTGCTTCCAGCGACAGAGTTCGTGAGCGTGTTCCCCCCTGCTTGTTCAAGTAGTACATTGTCGTGGTGTGGTCCGTCTGTACTAGAACTGACGCTTCGTGAATCGAGGGAAGGAACGCCTTGAGAGCTAGATGGACTGCTCTCAGCTCCAGCATGTTGATGTGGTAGGTACTTTCCTTGTGTGACCACAGACCTTGCACCTGTAGTTGACCCATGTGCGCTCCCCAACCTAGAAGGGAAGCATCCGTGATCAGTGTCTGTACAGGGGGAGGTTGATGGAACAGAACTCCCACCTGCATATTTTGCCTTTTGGTCCACCATGGAATGGAAGCTCGAGCTGCGTCTGAGAGAGTGATGTGATCGTCCCAGCGAGCAGACTGTTTGTTCCACTTGTCCTCCAGATCCTGCTGAAGAGGACGCATTCGAAGTCTGGCATTCGGGAACAGGAAGATGCATGATACCATCGACCCTAGCAGTGAGGCAATCCGGTGCACTTTCTGAGCCTTGTTGCGAAGTACCAGCTGACATTTCTGGGTTATCGAAAACCGTCTCTCCTCCGAAGGAAACACTTTTCCTACTTCGGAGTCTAGCAGAGCTCCTAGGAAGTGAATCTTCTGGGTGGGTTGAAAGACTGATTTTCCGAAGTTGACATGTAGCCCTAGTCGCTGGCAGAGCTCTATGCAAGTCTGGAACTGACTTCTTACGCTTTCTGGGGAACGACCTTTCAACAGCCAATCGTCCAGGTATGGGTATACGAAGACCCCTTTGCGGCGTAGAGCGGTTGCTACCACTGTAACACACTTCATGAACACCCGAAGAGCCGACTTCAACCCAAACGGCAGGACTTTGAACTGATAGTGGGAGGTCCCCACCCGGAACCGAAGAAATCTTCTGTAACTGGGGTGTATTGGAACATGAAAGTAGGCATCTTGGAGGTCCAGCGAGCACATCCAATCTCCCCATCTGAGTTGTGGATATATTTGGTGAAGCGCCAACATGCGAAATTTTTCCTTTTTGACGCACAGATTGAGAGTTCGCAAGTCCAGAATGGGTCCGAATTCTGCCTTTTGTCCCTTTTTTCTGACCAGAAAATATCGAGAGTACACTCCTTTTCCCCTTTGAGACACTGGCACTCTCTCGATGGCTGACTTCTCGAGAAGAGTGGCCACTTCTATTTGTAGAAGGAGTAACTGATGATTCGATGTTGCCATCGGGGGAACAGGTGGAGGCTGATGACTGAAACGAAGACAGTATCCATTCTGAAGTGTAGATAACACACATCTGTCGTTTGTGATGTTTTGGCACTCTTCCAAATGACCCTCAAGGCTTCCCCCTACTGGAGTGTTCCACGGCGCTGGGGGAAGGAAGGACTCATTTTTTTGACTGAGGTTTGCGGCATTATTGCCCTGGAGTTGATTCCCTGCTCCTCTGGAATTACGCTTTCCTCTATACTGGGACTTTTGCTGGGCCTGCTGGTCTTGACTCTTCTGCCAGTTAGGGGTTTGAACCCGCTGTTTCGAAGAGCCCTTGTTGTAGGAGCGGTATTTCTTTTTGAATTATTTTGTCTTTTCGAGCCCTACCGCCTTGAGAGTGTCCAGCTCTGCTTTCATGCGCTGCATCTCTTCGTCTGTGCTCGCTCCAAACAGTGAGGTCCCTGAGAAGGGCAAGTTCAGAATGCGCGCTTGGGCTTCTGGTTTTAAAGCCGTTAGGCGCAACCAGGATGATCTCCTTGCCGATATTCCATGGGCATATCCATGCGCCGCCAGGGCAGCCCCGTCCGCTGCGGCACTTATAATCTGGTTGGAGACTTGACTGCCTTCCAGAAGGATCTCCTCAAAGTCCTTACGGTCTTCTTGAGGGAGCTTGTCCACAAAACGCTGTAGAGAATCCCACAGGGACCTATCGTAACGCCCCAAAAGGGCCTCAGCGTTGGATACCTTAAGAAAAGACACTGTAGTACTACAGACTCGTCTGCCCCATGAATCTTGTGTCTTGCTGTCCTTGTCCGGAGGTACAGTGGCAGAAGAGGAAACCGCACTGGACTTCTTCGCTGCTGCGATGATTACTGACTCCGGGGGCGGATCAGCTCTTAAAAGCAGAGGATCCTCCTCTGGAGATCTGTACTTCTTCAGAATCCTCGCCGGAGCGGCTTTGACCGTTGCTGGAGTGAGGAATACCTCCATCAACGGATCTATAATACCAGGCACTAACGGCAAAAGGGGTTTAGGTGCCGATCTGTGATGCAGCATTTCAAAAATCACTGAGGTCTTGACCTGCGGAGTTGTTAACGGAACTCCCAGTTTTAGAGCCCCTCTACCCAGTATGTCCTGAAAGGTGAAGATATCATCGATTGGTGATACCCTTGATGGCGGGGAATCCGTCAGAGTGGGCGAGTAGCCTCTATGGGAGCGTGTCGGAGAAGAAGAGGTCGTAGGTGATCTTTGTTCTCTCCTCCTGCTCCTAAATCTTGATCTACGCCTGGAGGTTCGAACCCTGGAGCGTGATCTTTCCCTACGGTGAACCGGGGAGCGTGATCTTCCTTTGGACCTCACCGGAGAGCGAGACCGCACTCTAGGCCTAGAGATAGGCTGCTGCAGTCGAGCCGTTGTCTCCTTGTCTGTAGCCCAGTGATGTAGGGGTGCATACCATCGCGGAGACAGTCTGACGGCAGGAGTCTGTTGTGCGGCGTCCCTCACTGGGGAGCGTGCATGTGTTACATCCTTTTGCCCATGTGGAATAGGTGAAGGAGAATGCCTTGATCCTTCGGCGCCCGACGTATAAACGATCACATCAGGGCCGGAAGATGAACATGCTCAGGAAGAAAGGCTCACAGGAGAAGCCGTGCGACTATGAGAACCACAATGCTCTGGAGTTCTCTTCCACTTGGCCGAGTGACTGATGCTCCCTGGAGAGCCCTGGTCACCCTCCGCAGCTGAAGCTGTTCTTGAGGACCTCTGAGATGCAGGCCCATGACTCGAAGACGGAGCCGGCCGGCTCGACGTCTCGGTGTCCACTGGCTGATGAATCTGAGGAGACTGCGCTGGAGTCCCATGTCTCGACGTCGAACGTTGGTGAGGTGATGTCGACGGAGGCCTTCTCGACGTCGAGCGCCTATGACTGGACGCCGACGGAGGATGCTTGGACGCTGAATGCCCTCGACTGGACTGTGATGGATGTCTCGACGACGAACGCCGGTGTCCTGTCGATGACGGTGAATGACTCGATGTCGAGCGTCGAAGGCGAGACGCCGACGGAGGATGCCTCGGCGTCGACCATCCATGGTGGGACGGCGACGGAGGGTGCCTCGACGTCGATGGCCTGGCGACGACGGAGAGTGCCTCGACGTCGAGCGTCGATGATGGGACGCCGACGGAGGGTGCCTCGACGTCGAGCGTCGCCGATGAGATGCCGACGGAGGATGCCTCGACGCCGAACGCCGCTGACTAGGCGTTGACGGAAGCTTCGACGTCGAAGACTGGACCTGAGGCTTCGATGGTGGAGGTTTTGACGTTGAGCCACCATGCTCCAACGACCTCTCTCTCGACGCTGCACATCGCCCGGTTGACGGCAGCAGAGTTACCCTCACTCTCGACGCTGAAGTCTTCACCGTCGAGGGGAGTTGACTTGTCGTCGTCGGTGGAACCTTCGACGCCGATCCCGACGCCAAAGGAGAGCAAACCGGGACATCTCTCGACGTCGACCGCGCCCTCCGCTTTTTCTGTCTCTTTGGAGACCTACCTCTCTCAGAAAGTCCATAAATTCTGATTTTTTCTCTGTCCTTGAGAGTTCTACTCGACAAGGACTTGCAGTGAACACAGCTTTCTGCAGAATGAGAATCAGGAAGACAGAGGATACAGACAGGATATGTATCAGACTTAGCTTTCTTCTTCCCACAGGAAGGGCAGGGATCAAAAAGTGATGGCATTTTGACAAAAAATTTACCTTTTTTGAGCCCAAAAAAGGTAGCACTAGCTCTCTAAGGCTAAAAGCCGTCGAGTGAATCCATAAATTGAAGGAAAACACCAAATATTTTTGACAGAAAGTCAAAAAAAGGTGGGAGCTGTTTAACCAGGGTCTTGACTGAAAGAGCCGGAAAGAACAACTGACCTAACTGTTACCCCTGAGGCATGATTGGAAGCCTGGGGTCAAGGCCGGCTTAAAGGCACGGTGCCAGTTTTAACTGAAAATGCTTTCAGTTTCTGTGTTATTCACTTTTCAATGCAGCCTATGGCTGACAATGTCTTTTATGAGCAATTTTCAAGATTTATGAGTGCTTTTACTCATTAAAACACAAAGTTCAAGGACTATTTGACCTAATGTGTTTTTTATTTCCTTTCTAATTGCTGTACATATACAAGTGTTTACATTGTCTACCCTTGGTTTTAGAGCTGCATTGGTGTGAGAAAAATGATATATGTATTTACATTTATTTGGAGCGAGATATATGTGTTTTTTACATATATAATTTTATATTGTTTCCGGGGTCCCGCACATATTCAGTGCTTATGACTATTGATGAGGATTCCCTGGATGAGAACGCTAACTTACGGTCCTTGTGAACTGGTATTCAGCAAGGGGATTCTTGAGAGGAAGGCAAGGATGTTGGAGTCAACACCAAGGCAATGACTGGTAGCTGTGAAGGAGAGGCTATGGTCTACTGGCAAAGGCAGACTCCGAAAGACCAGAGAGATGCTGCTTGCCATGGAGAGGCAAGATAGGCACACCCTCCCTGCAGAAAATCTGTAACATTTTGAAGCAGTGTAGTGTGCCTGCCTATCCAAGGTGAATGACTGTCATCCAGTCCTTCGACCTGATTAAATGCAAGAGGCAACCTCGCTGGGAGTTGTGCTGTGTGACTCGGGGAGGGCTGAGAGGGAAGACGGCTACAGTGGCCACATGTGAGCACTGTGCAAGAACTTTCATTGATTGTCAACACAGAATGGAGAATGTGCAATGGAACTAACATTTTAAAATGTATTACTTTGAAGTGACTGATACAATTGTGGTAATTTTGCCTTTATTTTAATCATACAATACTTTTTGATTTTACTAAATTGGTCTGGGAGATATACTGAATGGTATATTGATCGAAGTGTAGTACTGCTCACCCTTAAGACACATTCTCTGTAGTTGCCTTCCATGGCAGTCCTGCACTCCCATGGGGTAGACTAGCTTGTCTTAGAAAAACAGTGTTTGCCTGAATAGGAGATAGTTTTGTATGATGTGGGACAGTTATCCCAACTGGGGAACCCAGCTTCCTACATCCCCAACATAGAGTAGCATCTGAGTAAATTAAAAATGAAGACTTCGGCTGATTGATTGAAAATCCCAGCGTAGAAAGTAACAACACCATTGTCCTAAGAATTCCAAGGCTAGCTGAGACGAGCCTTCCTTCAACAGTGAAGCTGTTAAGGTATAGGAATACATGGATCCCTGAGCTGAGAAGTTGGGCAGCATCCACCGACATGATCTTCTGTCTAAGGCCAGCAAAACATGCATGAGTGCCATCATTTAGAAATTCAACTTTGTGAGGAATATGTTTAATACTCTGAGGTTCAAAATTGGTCTCATGCCCCTATTCTTCTTAGGGGCCAGTAAGTACTGGGAATACACTGATGGTTACATAATCATCCCATTTCTGATTAACGTCCTCAAATACCTCTCCTTCCTGCTCTTCTTCAACATCATTGTTTTCAATTGTACTCACTTTTGACATGCAAAGCGGTATAGCTGGTGACAAATACAGCAGTCGTAGCTGCTGCAGTAATTGCTGCTGCAATGGGGAGGTAGTTGTGGCGGAAGCATTGCCATGGCATATTGAGGTTGTGGGGCATGCAGGAGGATGGTGTAATAGTCTGTCATCAGGGCCTGCACATCTATGACTAGATCACTGGGTACAAGCATCATTGGGCTCCATATAACAATGCTCCTAGCCTTGTAAGGATCGTAGAGTTGGTCATAATGAGGACAGCTGACATTACAGCCTCAGTCTTTTTCCAGAGAGTACAAGAGTAGTTGGTGAGGATCTCTTAAGTGAGATTGACCCTCAACTTCATCATCGTGTTGGCATTTCGGCCTTACACCCCCTGGACTATATTCTTGCATGAATGGGCTGTCATCTTCTGACTCTTCGTACTCTTCTTCCAGCTCTGTGTTGAAGAGTTCAATGCACACTACTATTCTATGTGGTCTAGCTTTCACAAGACAAACTCAACAAGCATTTGCAATGCCATAGGTCTTGCATTACTGATAGTTTGAGGTATTGATGTTGCAAATATTAATGCAACACTAATAGCTCATACTTTCAGTAATGCGAGACCTAGTGAATTGCAAATGATTGCATAGTGAGCCAGGAACCAGCATTGTATGGCTCAGTGCAGTACCACAAGCTGCTCCTAGAGCTCCCTAGTGAGCAAGGCACCAGCTCTGCATGTCTAGGTGCAGTACCACACGCTGTTCCTAGAGGCGCCTAGTGAGCAAGGCACCAGCACGGCTTGTCTAGGTGCAGCAGTGCAAGCTGCTCCTAGAGGTCTCTAGTGAGCATCATAAACTTTGAAGATATGGTTAATCCACCCTACCCATAATGCATTGCATGCCACAAAGTACCTCGAGTACATTCAAATAGCTATGTCCATGTATACAATTCGTAGCTTTGAAATGTGACAAAAGAATTATATTAATTCCGGATTAGGTTAGGTTGTACTCTATCTGGAGCTGATGGAAGGAAATATGTAGAAGGTCTAATATAAATGTGAGATGTAGAAGGTGCAGTACCGCAAGCTGCTCCTAGAGCAGTATGTAGTCCATGGAGGCGATGAAAAAAGAGGTCCCAAGCCACATATATTGGTGTCAAGATTACCCCCAGAATCTCAGATCTTTTTCGGGCCAACTACCCCCCACTTCATCAACAATTGAAATCTGATTTTCGCGCTCGCCCATGTATATCTTGTGGCTGGGCCGAATCCATGCTGTAAAAAGGAATGTGCTACCCATATCATTAAACTTATTCCAGGGTTTACAGATTGCCCTGGACCATGGATTCTTGGTTAACTTACGCTCCATGATTATATGATTTATCTTGCAGGGCAGAGCACATCTCCCATGTAAGCAACTATGCCTACCTAAACCCCTGGGAGTTCTGGCACTACCGGACTCCCATCTTTATTACAAAGCCTCCCAACTATGGGTAATCTAAGAATGGTCAGCGGAAGCTTCTGACAAACACTGGTTATACATGGATAGGGCAGTAGTGGACAGGTATATTTGGCACCGTCTCTGGAAACCCATAAAAGCCAGTCCTACAAACGCATTCTTTTTTTTTTTTTTTTTTTTTTTTAAACCTTTATTGTGCAGGGAAGGCTCACAAATACGGGCCTACAACCCAGCGGGCCGGCCACCACAGATAAGGAGCATAATCAACAATACAGAAAAGCATACAGAATATCACAACAAATCATACAGGAAATAAGGGCTAAAAGCCATATAGCAACCAGCAGGGACAGGATACGAGAAGGTTGGTTTTCTAATATAGAGAAACGGGTACAACAGGATAATAAACAGGTAGGAAGTCTCGGAGGGCCGTGGTGGGCCGCGAACAGCCATGGTAAAAGATACAGGATAACTCAATAATGACAAACACTGATCGGTAAGGGCAGTATATGAGTCGCACCAGAAAAACAGTGGCAACTGCCGGTCAACGCCACCCACCACAATAAGAACATATCATATCAAACTGAGTCGAAAAATGCTTATCAAATAAAGCCCTCCATCACACAACCCAGGGAATAAGGAAAGAACCCCCCCCACGAGAGGGGGGAGGAAGGGAGGAAAAAGAGAGATAAGGGGACAAAAGCGAAAGGAAGAACGCCACCTCAAGCATGCGCCCCATGGCAAACGAGGCCGGAAACCGCAGATCGGTATACAGAACCGGTAGTAACCAGAGCAAAATTAAATAGTGAGCCAAAGTCACAGTAAGACCCAAAGGCCAGCGCATCAAGAACAACCCACCCAGGGGGACACATGCTGAGACCGCGTCCCGAAAAAGAGGACACACAAGAGCCGAAAAAATAAGAAAAAGGAGGGGAAAAAAAAAACCCCAAAGAAATGACAGACCCCCCCCCCCACCCCGCAAGCCCACCCTGCACCCCTGCAGAAGGCTATGGCCCACCCCCCAGCAGCGTGCCTGTCGCCCTAATCAGAACCCGAAATATAGAAGAACTAAAGCAAGATAGAACCATAAAGACAAAAAAAGGGGGGGAAAAGAAAGAATAAGGGAGAAAGGAACACGGGAGAGGGCCATATAACAGAATCAACGGCTCCCACCCTCCCGTCCGAAACATCAGTGCCCACGGGAAGACGAAGAATTGAAGGATACAGAACAGGAATACGACAAAAGTCCGACATGGTCATACCGTACTAATCGATCTACCAACCATTGCAAGACAACAGTCCACAAAGGCAAGATCGTCTCATCCCTGTCCTTTTCTTTCCAAATCTGTAGCAGTCCGCCTCACGAAGAACCAGACCACAAGGAACAGGAGGCAGAGAACAGGGAGGTCAAACTTCAATCCGCATAAGATGTTCCGTGCACCACTCGAATGATCCGGAGCAGTCAGAAACCATTGTACACAAGGCAGGCACAGTTCCAAAGGTGATCTGAGGAAAGTTGACCCAGCGGAGTCAGCACAGGATCGACGATCGGCCATTCGAGGAGATGAAGAACAGGAAGAACCACCAAGACCGGCCCGGACAGGACCCGGCCCACCGACCCACAGCACAGGAGAGGACAAATCACGATGGAGGGCAGCGGAACTCCGCACATCCGCAGAAACGGCAGCCACCGGGTCCATAATTTCCAGGATAGAACCAGCCGCACCTAGCAGCGACGTAGCCGCACACGCCAGGGGGGGCTCAAACGGCCCAGCGAAACGAGCCTCCTCCAGGTTAACAGCGGGTGCGGCCACAGGAGTACTCCAGGAGCGCAGGGCGGCGAGGATGTCTGTAAGTGTAGGAACACCTTTACAGTATCCGGTTTCTGTGCCACATCGTGGACCACCGCTGCCCTTCTCGGCCCGGCTGAGATACACAGGGTCGGCCGCCATCTTGGAAGCCCGGCGGGGTCGCAGCGATCCCCGACCCCCGACCGGGCCACAGCAAGGCAAACGGAATTCAGTCAACCACCAGCAGAGGCACGTCCAGAGCAGGAAGGGGGGCCACCAGAAGAAGGAGGATCGCCAGCCCCCCAATGCCGTCGGCCCCGTTCTCCGAGGCCGGGCGGAGGCACTCAAAATGGCCGGACCGGAGAACAAAGGGGGGGACAAGCCACAATTACGGTCAGTCCCGTCAACAGAAGGCAGCGCCTCCACCACAGGCCGCGGGATCGCCTGATCAAACCAGAAAGCCGCGACCGGCCTCTCTGCACAACCGCCTCGTCGGCCGAGTCCACTGCGCCATCAAGGGCCGGCCATAGCGTAGCGCCCCGTCCGGGCGCCGCCAAGGAGACTCAGGCCAGTCCGCTCCGGAGGTCCCGAAGCGAGCGAAGGCACAGTTCCGGAACCACGGCACCCAGAGACAACCGGAAAAGACGGTAAGTGTCTATAAATCGCCGTAGATCCACAGCGTAGCAGAAGTTGTCTTCCCGGGGCAGGATAAAGGCAGGATTTATGTTTCGAACAGGAAAGTTGACGGAGCCGAGCTAAAGCGCGGCCATCTCGGACGCGAGCTTGGCTCCTCCCCCACAAACGCATTCTTGAGCACGCCCATGAAGACAACACTTAAAGTCTGGGACAAGGTTAGCCGCACAGCTGCTTGGACCACCATTGCCTCTCCATTCACAAGGATACATTATAACCCTGCCCTTCCTCCAGCTATGCACTCTATGGCTTTTGATGCTTGGAGGAAGGGAGGTGTCCTCATTGTATCAGACATCTTCCACAACTGGGATATTCTCACATTTGAACACTGCCAAATAAACTTTCAACTTTCACTGTCAGAACACTACCATTATACTCAACTTCAACAATGGGTACTGGGTGCAGACATGAAAGATGCAACTACTTGGGACCTTACCCCTATTGAGAGGTTTGTGAAGATGGGAGGGGCCGCAAGAGGCACTATCTCCTTTTTATACTCCTTACTAATTTCGACTCTGGCATCCATATTTTCGGCACTCTAGTTTTGAACCTTCCCAAAGTCTTCTCAATTAGAGAAAAGTCTAGGGGTAAAAATCGACTCTCTCTCCAAATGGTTTGTCAACTTACCTCTGTTGTACCTACTTGCACATTCTATATTTGGAAAAATTGTCCCATACCTCCTTAGTCTTTTGAGGACGTTCAAAGAGATATCAACATGGCATTGATAGGATCAAGACTACTCTTCGACAATGTTGCCTATTCGTGCATTGAATCTATCCTGATTCAGGGCCTTCAGTCTCAACAAAAAGCAAGCTACTTGTATGTAACCTCAGCATCTTGGTTTATCATCCCGACACTAATTTTGAAATCTTTATACTGTTGCCTATACCATCAAATACCTACTTCAAGGTGTAAGGATTTGTGCACGATTAATTTTACGGAGTTTCACCTCAATTTTTTTCCAACCACTTGGTTAGATCAGGCCTAGCTTATCACGTTACTCTTTTCTTTACTTACTACTACCCATATTCAGGAGAGCTTGCCTAGGTTGTTGCTCCTTTTTGGTGTTGGGTTCTTCACTATGTAACTCTTTGCCACATACGTTTAGCACAACTTTAGTCCATTTTTGCTTAGTGAAAGAGCTAACAACTCTTGTATTCTGTGAATATTCAGATTAGTTGTCTTCTCTGATGCGGTCTGCTCTTCCAAAGAAGTGTCTGCTGCCTAGAGACCTGATGGTTGATAGTGAGCTCAATAAATCATAACAGCAACGGCAGCACGGGATCCTGGTTACACCTTACTTGAAGGGTTGTGGAATGGCTGAAGTACTGATGGGTTATCTGCAAATGTTGCATAGTGACTGGTAACATAATTATTTGCACCAATACTCTGGTCTTTTTGTCAATGGAGCTGTCAATGAAGGAACTGTTGAAGATGGACCCATCCACGTTGGAGCTGCGAATTATGAAACACTGAGGATGGATACACCAATGATGATTTAGCTTCGTCAATGAAGTCTTTGTCGATGGGCCAGGTTTGCAGATGGCGAGGGCACCACAGAGAGTTTACGCATTGATGAAGTTATCTTTGATAAGGATGTTGACAATGATTGTGAAGAGGTGATCAAAGGAGTAGTCGCAGCATATTGATCTACACTAATTTTGGCAGGAAAGCAGGTTAAGAGTCATATTAGGCTGCTGGGAAGCCTGATTCCTGGTTTTGAGGGAGCCTTTAAAGAGGGTTCTATTGTAAACAGACCTCACACTAACATGTCCCTTACCAATGCTGTCTCTGTCCCAGTTATGGTCCTCTTTTGAGGCGGAGAAGGTTAGTTGAGCACTGCTGGTTTATTGTTCCCAGAGGATAGAGTTTACGCTCTCTTGTGAGGGTACAGGGCCGTGCTTTTTTTTAGGAGCATTTTCTAAAGATTTTACACTCCTGAGGTTTGTGCCCATGGTAGAGGCAGTAAATGCACTTTTCTTACAGGTGTATTGTGTGAAAACACTACTTTTCCACAAGCACAAAAGACCTTGTAGAGGGCCTTCTTGGATGACTTTGATATAGTATATAAAACGAAAAGGGAAAAGATCCTGGTCCAAAACCCAGAAAAGAGATCTAGTGACAAAGCCAAAAATAAGGGAGTTGGATGGTTCCACGAAAGACATATTGTAAAAAATCTCAGGTATGATGAAATCTGGGCTGGAGTGGAGATCAGACTCCTTCTTCCTCACTGGTCGGAGTTTCAGTATTTTGAAATGAGGTGAAAAGACTATTAAATCAGACTACTTAACATTATTTTTCAAGAAAGTTATTTTAAACCGCATTACCTTGTAACTGATGTCAAAGATTCAAGAATGTGAATCTTTAAATATCCAGTCCTGGAACACCATTGTTCAGTGAACAGATGTGAAATTAAACGACTATGAGAGCATAACCTTGATGTAGAATACTCCATTGTTGCACTGTATACTGTAAAGATCTCAGTTCTGAGACTAGTCTGTCTGTAGGGCACGGACGTGATACTCAGACTGTCATTCAAAGTTATCAAAAACACAATTGTAGGGAGGGTCAAAGGGAATATTTATAGACCTGTCTGCTCATTCCCTTGGTCAAGTACAAAACAACAACAAGAGCAGACCAGGTCTTGGAATAGTGTGTCACTATGCCACTAACTCTGAAACAGTAAGATGCACATGTGTATAAATGTTGTTGGAAGTTGTTAGACACACAAGGCTAGAAAGAAGTCCCATCAGACCACCCTGCTGGTGGAGTTTACGTCATGTGGGACTTGCTGATCAGTCATTCCCACACTCAGCCATATAGTGCTGTAGTGGAAAAGATTGTCAGCGATCCAGCCATGATGGTTTGTCATGAAGTGGACTGAGTAAAGTGCAGTGCTCAAAGATATTGTGATAAATTTAAAAATGGCTACGCTGGCCCAGAGAGAAGGTGCATACTGGAGTCAGTGTGTCAATAGTTAAAAACACGCCAGGTAGGAAAATTGCACTACCCTATGGCGTTTGTGAAAATCGGTCGACATGTTTCTGCTTGAGGGGCAATTCCCCAGCTTTCTTCAGGACCTCAGGTTTATAATCGCTACTGCCACTGTAACCACAAGTGATGTTTAGTGATTAACACTTTAAATAAGTTTCCTAGTAGACAGGACAAATACATATCTACCAGGAACTAAAACGCTTAGACGTCCACTGGCGGAGGAAAAGTGTATCTTCTTCCTATCAAAACAGAAAAGAATTTTCGTTGTTGCACAACAACATTAAATAACAGACACACAACCGCCTGAATACAGAGTATGCGCATAGAACAACACAAGCATGAATTAATTTTACATTCTGCATATATAGACTAGAGCATACTAGCTCAATCACTCAGAGGCATTTCCTCACGGTGATACTCACCCAGCTTTGTGTGGGTGAAGGCCTCACCTCACCCGGCAACCGCTCGGGAGCATGAGGCCACGCTCTGCAGTGTAGAAAAGGGATAAAGTGAGTGCATAACTCTACTGTATCTTAGCCAATTGCTACTACACTATTAACCCAACGAACGTGTGATAGGTGCCCACATGCCAAACACAAGCCCACAACACATCCACCCCGATGTACCCTTGCACAACGCACATGCTGCGAGATACATAATATCACATAACCCAATGTGGACCCTTAAAAGCACCCCTAAACATTTGAGAGTTGGTTTATAGGTTCCATAGTAAAACAAGGCTTATTATAACGGCTTGTTTGTGACCTCACTAAATGCTTCTTTAAAACCTCTTTTATAGATTTGACATGGGGAACAGATATTGGCCCACAGGGGACCAGCTCGGTAGCCCAAATATACCGGTACCCATACTGGCAGAAATTGGTATCCTAACTTACTGCTCATAGGTATCAAAAAATATACCAGAGAAATACATGTATGGAACGTCTAGACTCAAGCTTCTTGTTTGTTCTAAAAAAGCTAACTATGATGCGGGTGGTCTGGAAGGACGCTCACCTGTCCGTCGGTACCCCTGTCATAACACCAAGCGGATGTTGAGGTGCTGATAGGCGCGTATTGAGCCCTTAAGTAACCACCAACGGGTGGTGATTAACACGGAAGAGAAAAACAAGGCATGCGCGGAAAGAAACACTGTACCGTTGCGCATGCGCAGACAGGTCCCGAACTGCCGGAAAATGTTAGTTAATGTTAATTACATCAAACATATTCC
Source organism: Lissotriton helveticus (assembly GCF_964261635.1). NCBI lineage: Eukaryota > Metazoa > Chordata > Amphibia > Caudata > Salamandridae > Lissotriton > Lissotriton helveticus. Next base: position 1,619,460,142 of record NC_136068.1, on the reverse strand, counting down.
TCTATACAATATAGTGGAAACATGTGGATGTATTGAATATGTTGAATCGCGTAGGCATCAAAAACCTCACAAAATGATGCGCACAGTCTAATGTCTGACCCGAAGCTACCGCGCATTTTTTGATTTTAATATTCAAATCAATTATAGAGCCCATTCTTATAGTTTGGTATTGGGCGCATGACACAGGGATTAGTGTTCCCCGCACTGGCTATGCGCGGTAGCTTCGGGTCAGACATTAGACTGTGCGCATCATTTTGTGAGGTTTTTGATGCCTACGCGATTCAACATATTCAATACATCCACATGTTTCCACTATATTGTATAGAGGAATATGTTTGATGTAATTAACATTAACTAACATTTTCCGGCAGTTCGGGACCTGTCTGCGCATGCGCAACGGTACAGTGTTTCTTTCCGCGCATGCCTTGTTTTTCTCTTCCGTGTTAATCACCACCCGTTGGTGGTTACTTAAGGGCTCAATACGCGCCTATCAGCACCTCAACATCCGCTTGGTGTTATGACAGGGGTACCGACGGACAGGTGAGCGTCCTTCCAGACCACCCGCATCATAGTTAGCTTTTTTAGAACAAACAAGAAGCTTGAGTCTAGACGTTCCATACATGTATTTCTCTGGTATATTTTTTGATACCTATGAGCAGTAAGTTAGGATACCAATTTCTGCCAGTATGGGTACCGGTATATTTGGGCTACCGAGCTGGTCTCCTGTGGGCCAATATCTGTTCCCCATGTCAAATCTATAAAAGAGGTTTTAAAGAAGCATTTAGTGAGGTCACAAACAAGCCGTTATAATAAGCCTTGTTTTACTATGGAACCTATAAACCAACTCTCAAATGTTTAGGGGTGCTTTTAAGGGTCCACATTGGGTTATGTGATATTATGTATCTCGCAGCATGTGCGTTGTGCAAGGGTACATCGGGGTGGATGTGTTGTGGGCTTGTGTTTGGCATGTGGGCACCTATCACACGTTCGTTGGGTTAATAGTGTAGTAGCAATTGGCTAAGATACAGTAGAGTTATGCACTCACTTTATCCCTTTTCTACACTGCAGAGCGGGGCCTCATGCTCCCGAGCGGTTGCCGGGTGAGGTGAGGCCTTCACCCACACAAAGCTGGGTGAGTATCACCGTGAGGAAATGCCTCTGAGTGATTGAGCTAGTATGCTCTAGTCTATATATGCAGAATGTAAAATTAATTCATGCTTGTGTTGTTCTATGCGCATACTCTGTATTCAGGCGGTTGTGTGTCTGTTATTTAATGTTGTTGTGCAACAACGAAAATTCTTTTCTGTTTTGATAGGAAGAAGATACACTTTTCCTCCGCCAGTGGACGTCTAAGCGTTTTAGTTCCTGGTAGATATGTATTTGTCCTGTCTACTAGGAAACTTATTTAAAGTGTTAATCACTAAACATCACTTGTGGTTACAGTGGCAGTAGCGATTATAAACCTGAGGTCCTGAAGAAAGCTGGGGAATTGCCCCTCAAGCAGAAACATGTCGACCGATTTTCACAAACGCCATAGGGTAGTGCAATTTTCCTACCTGGCGTGTTTTTAACTATTGACACACTGACTCCAGTATGCACCTTCTCTCTGGGCCAGCGTAGCCATTTTTAAATTTATCACAATATCTTTGAGCACTGCACTTTACTCAGTCCACTTCATGACAAACCATCATGGCTGGATCGCTGACAATCTTTTCCACTACAGCACTATATGGCTGAGTGTGGGAATGACTGATCAGCAAGTCCCACATGACGTAAACTCCACCAGCAGGGTGGTCTGATGGGACTTCTTTCTAGCCTTGTGTGTCTAACAACTTCCAACAACATTTATACACATGTGCATCTTACTGTTTCAGAGTTAGTGGCATAGTGACACACTATTCCAAGACCTGGTCTGCTCTTGTTGTTGTTTTGTACTTGACCAAGGGAATGAGCAGACAGGTCTATAAATATTCCCTTTGACCCTCCCTACAATTGTGTTTTTGATTATTATGAGCAACTTCTAAGTTGCGGGTCTATTAATTGATGGCAAACACTGTTTGTTTGTATCGTCCCTTAGCTCACCCAACCTAATTGAGTGTGGTGCTTTTCTGCCCTTCCAGCCGCATCTACATCCTCTCTCCATTGCAACCTGATTTGAACTATTTCACATCCCATGGATATGTGCTATAACTTTATGACAACAGCTTACTAAACACAAATAGCTGATATAAGGCTCAGTCTTCTCTCATCACTGAGTGACTCTTAATCCGGTCTTGACTCTGGTAATTGAGCCACTGATATACTCAGGGCTCTCCCCCTATGAGCACCTGGATGCGTTGGGTCCCTGGATAAGATGCCCATTGTATACTAAATTAGAATACAGTCATTGATGATCCCCTCGATCTAGTGTGCACCTCTTCACGATTATAAGAAATCAAATTGGATGTAATATACCATTCTGATTACTCGACTGAGGATGTGTCTCATGGCTGGTGATATACGCCAGATACATTTTTTGATTTTAATATTCAAATCAATTATAGAGCCCATTCTTATAGTTTGGTATTGGGCGCATGACACAGGGATTAGTGTTCCCCGCACTGGCTATGCGCGGTAGCTTCGGGTCAGACATTAGACTGTGCGCATCATTTTGTGAGGTTTTTGATGCCTACGCGATTCAACATATTCAATACATCCACATGTTTCCACTATATTGTATAGAGGAATATGTTTGATGTAATTAACATTAACTAACATTTTCCGGCAGTTCGGGACCTGTCTGCGCATGCGCAACGGTACAGTGTTTCTTTCCGCGCATGCCTTGTTTTTCTCTTCCGTGTTAATCACCACCCGTTGGTGGTTACTTAAGGGCTCAATACGCGCCTATCAGCACCTCAACATCCGCTTGGTGTTATGACAGGGGTACCGACGGACAGGTGAGCGTCCTTCCAGACCACCCGCATCATAGTTAGCTTTTTTAGAACAAACAAGAAGCTTGAGTCTAGACGTTCCATACATGTATTTCTCTGGTATATTTTTTGATACCTACGAGCAGTAAGTTAGGATACCAATTTCTGCCAGTATGGGTACCGGTATATTTGGGCTACCGAGCTGGTCCCCTGTGGGCCAATATCTGTTCCCCATGTCAGATCTATAAAAGAGGTTTTAAAGAAGCATTTAGTGAGGTCACAAACAAGCCGTTATAATAAGCCTTGTTTTACTATGGAACCTATAAACCAACTCTCAAATGTTTAGGGGTGCTTTTAAGGGTCCACATTGGGTTATGTGATATTATGTATCTCGCAGCATGTGCGTTGTGCAAGGGTACATCGGGGTGGATGTGTTGTGGGCTTGTGTTTGGCATGTGGGCACCTATCACACGTTCGTTGGGTTAATAGTGTAGTAGCAATTGGCTAAGATACAGTAGAGTTATGCACTCACTTTATCCCTTTTCTACACTGCAGAGCGGGGCCTCATGCTCCCGAGCGGTTGCCGGGTGAGGTGAGGCCTTCACCCACACAAAGCTGGGTGAGTATCACCGTGAGGAAATGCCTCTGAGTGATTGAGCTAGTATGCTCTAGTCTATATATGCAGAATGTAAAATTAATTCATGCTTGTGTTGTTCTATGCGCATACTCTGTATTCAGGCGGTTGTGTGTCTGTTATTTAATGTTGTTGTGCAACAACGAAAATTCTTTTCTGTTTTGATAGGAAGAAGATACACTTTTCCTCCGCCAGTGGACGTCTAAGCGTTTTAGTTCCTGGTAGATATGTATTTGTCCTGTCTACTAGGAAACTTATTTAAAGTGTTAATCACTAAACATCACTTGTGGTTACAGTGGCAGTAGCGATTATAAACCTGAGGTCCTGAAGAAAGCTGGGGAATTGCCCCTCAAGCAGAAACATGTCGACCGATTTTCACAAACGCCATAGGGTAGTGCAATTTTCCTACCTGGCGTGTTTTTAACTATTGACACACTGACTCCAGTATGCACCTTCTCTCTGGGCCAGCGTAGCCATTTTTAAATTTATCACAATATCTTTGAGCACTGCACTTTACTCAGTCCACTTCATGACAAACCATCATGGCTGGATCGCTGACAATCTTTTCCACTACAGCACTATATGGCTGAGTGTGGGAATGACTGATCAGCAAGTCCCACATGACGTAAACTCCACCAGCAGGGTGGTCTGATGGGACTTCTTTCTAGCCTTGTGTGTCTAACAACTTCCAACAACATTTATACACATGTGCATCTTACTGTTTCAGAGTTAGTGGCATAGTGACACACTATTCCAAGACCTGGTCTGCTCTTGTTGTTGTTTTGTACTTGACCAAGGGAATGAGCAGACAGGTCTATAAATATTCCCTTTGACCCTCCCTACAATTGTGTTTTTGATTATTATGAGCAACTTCTAAGTTGCGGGTCTATTAATTGATGGCAAACACTGTTTGTTTGTATCGTCCCTTAGCTCACCCAACCTAATTGAGTGTGGTGCTTTTCTGCCCTTCCAGCCGCATCTACATCCTCTCTCCATTGCAACCTGATTTGAACTATTTCACATCCCATGGATATGTGCTATAACTTTATGACAACAGCTTACTAAACACAAATAGCTGATATAAGGCTCAGTCTTCTCTCATCACTGAGTGACTCTTAATCCGGTCTTGACTCTGGTAATTGAGCCACTGATATACTCAGGGCTCTCCCCCTATGAGCACCTGGATGCGTTGGGTCCCTGGATAAGATGCCCATTGTATACTAAATTAGAATACAGTCATTGATGATCCCCTCGATCTAGTGTGCACCTCTTCACGATTATAAGAAATCAAATTGGATGTAATATACCATTCTGATTACTCGACTGAGGATGTGTCTCATGGCTGGTGATATACGCCAGATACATTTTTTGATTTTAATATTCAAATCAATTATAGAGCCCATTCTTATAGTTTGGTATTGGGCGCATGACACAGGGATTAGTGTTCCCCGCACTGGCTATGCGCGGTAGCTTCGGGTCAGACATTAGACTGTGCGCATCATTTTGTGAGGTTTTTGATGCCTACGCGATTCAACATATTCAATACATCCACATGTTTCCACTATATTGTATAGAGGAATATGTTTGATGTAATTAACATTAACTAACATTTTCCGGCAGTTCGGGACCTGTCTGCGCATGCGCAACGGTACAGTGTTTCTTTCCGCGCATGCCTTGTTTTTCTCTTCCGTGTTAATCACCACCCGTTGGTGGTTACTTAAGGGCTCAATACGCGCCTATCAGCACCTCAACATCCGCTTGGTGTTATGACAGGGGTACCGACGGACAGGTGAGCGTCCTTCCAGACCACCCGCATCATAGTTAGCTTTTTTAGAACAAACAAGAAGCTTGAGTCTAGACGTTCCATACATGTATTTCTCTGGTATATTTTTTGATACCTACGAGCAGTAAGTTAGGATACCAATTTCTGCCAGTATGGGTACCGGTATATTTGGGCTACCGAGCTGGTCCCCTGTGGGCCAATATCTGTTCCCCATGTCAGATCTATAAAAGAGGTTTTAAAGAAGCATTTAGTGAGGTCACAAACAAGCCGTTATAATAAGCCTTGTTTTACTATGGAACCTATAAACCAACTCTCAAATGTTTAGGGGTGCTTTTAAGGGTCCACATTGGGTTATGTGATATTATGTATCTCGCAGCATGTGCGTTGTGCAAGGGTACATCGGGGTGGATGTGTTGTGGGCTTGTGTTTGGCATGTGGGCACCTATCACACGTTCGTTGGGTTAATAGTGTAGTAGCAATTGGCTAAGATACAGTAGAGTTATGCACTCACTTTATCCCTTTTCTACACTGCAGAGCGGGGCCTCATGCTCCCGAGCGGTTGCCGGGTGAGGTGAGGCCTTCACCCACACAAAGCTGGGTGAGTATCACCGTGAGGAAATGCCTCTGAGTGATTGAGCTAGTATGCTCTAGTCTATATATGCAGAATGTAAAATTAATTCATGCTTGTGTTGTTCTATGCGCATACTCTGTATTCAGGCGGTTGTGTGTCTGTTATTTAATGTTGTTGTGCAACAACGAAAATTCTTTTCTGTTTTGATAGGAAGAAGATACACTTTTCCTCCGCCAGTGGACGTCTAAGCGTTTTAGTTCCTGGTAGATATGTATTTGTCCTGTCTACTAGGAAACTTATTTAAAGTGTTAATCACTAAACATCACTTGTGGTTACAGTGGCAGTAGCGATTATAAACCTGAGGTCCTGAAGAAAGCTGGGGAATTGCCCCTCAAGCAGAAACATGTCGACCGATTTTCACAAACGCCATAGGGTAGTGCAATTTTCCTACCTGGCGTGTTTTTAACTATTGACACACTGACTCCAGTATGCACCGTCTCTCTGGGCCAGCGTAGCCATTTTTAAATTTATCACAATATCTTTGAGCACTGCACTTTACTCAGTCCACTTCATGACAAACCATCATGGCTGGATCGCTGACAATCTTTTCCACTACAGCACTATATGGCTGAGTGTGGGAATGACTGATCAGCAAGTCCCACATGACGTAAACTCCACCAGCAGGGTGGTCTGATGGGACTTCTTTCTAGCCTTGTGTGTCTAACAACTTCCAACAACATTTATACACATGTGCATCTTACTGTTTCAGAGTTAGTGGCATAGTGACACACTATTCCAAGACCTGGTCTGCTCTTGTTGTTGTTTTGTCATTCAAAGTTAGCCAGAGCGGTATTCCAAGAAGGGATACCAACCATGCCAGTGTTCTTGCATCTGAAATTACTGGATGAGAGAACCCAAGTCTGTTATTTCCTAATCTTCACCCAGTAAAACCATCAGGGGTACTGGGATAAGCAGAGGACAGGTGCACAGCGCAATCTCCAACTAAACACCTCCCATAGCCTGAGGTGAGCATGCAACCCTCCCCTCTGTAGCTCCTGACCCTGCTCTGCACCCAACACCCTCCCAACCTCCGCCCGGCATCTTCCTACCCGCTCTCATTAGCCACCCGCTGTGAGCAGGTGGTACATGGCAATGTAAACATCTCTAGAACAGTGGGTAACACCATGCAAAAATCTGATAATCCTGGGTCTGTGCCGTGATTCTTTTATTTGGGTTTGGGTAGGACCATTCAGAATTGGTAATTCCAGTCCCAGTATCTACTGCCCATACCTAGGGGCAACTCATATAGAGGTCCTTAGTCTGCCGCAGAGTTTACAAATATGAAATTAAGCTAATTTTAGATTAAATACTAGGCTTGGTGTAGGGTGCAGAGCTATAAGTTTAAACTTTATTTAGGGGGCACAGCTGCGAGAGTAAGCTTGGTATAAAGTGCAGAGCTGTATGCAGGATGGACAAATCAAAGACGAACACTGAATGCACAAATGTGACACTAGCCTTGTAGTAAAATGCACAGTTGCAGGACTAAAGACATCACTTAGAGGTTGGCGGATTTCACGCCATTCGCGTTTCCCTGGAGGAGGACTGCCTACACTATTTAGAGCTCTCTGCCTGCCTGGCAACACGAATAACAAGCGGGTTGCCATGCTGTTCTGGGTTGCTCTGCATTTTATTTTCTGTCTCACCAGCAAACAGCCATTGTGACCCTGATGGGCAGAAAGATTTCTCTTTATATGTAAGGCATGGTTTTTTTCATGCCCAGGAATGCATGCCATGGTGTCTCTTGCAGAAAATACCAGTGGCAGCTAGAGCATATTCCACTGTGACCTGGTGCTCCGCTGGGGTTAGGTTTTCTGATGGTGGAGCCGGGTGAGGCTTCACCTGAAAGCCCCTAAATCTACAAGAGGTGGGAAAACTGCAGATTTAGCGGAATGGCCACATTCTTATTGACTGCAGAAATTTGCTGTAGGGTGCACAGACTTGAAAAGAGTGCAGAGTTGTGAAATCAAGCTTGTTGTAGTGTGCACAAATATAACAATAACCTTAGAAGAGCACCTCAATGTGACATTAAACTCGCAGCAGTAAGCGGAAATGAGTTTACTCTTGGAGTTGAGTGCTTACATTTGAGACGATACTTGTGATGTAGGGCCCAAAGCAAAGCATAGCTGTAAGACTAACCTTGTAGTGTATGAGGAGGTGAGACCTCTTGAATGCAATGAAGTGGTTTTAGCTTTGCTCCACAGTGCTTAGACTTGAGCGTAACTTATGATAGAATGCACAGAGATACAACTCACCTTGTTGTAGAGTGCACAGATGTGGAGAGCTGTGTTTCCTGAGGCATTCTGTGCTCCTGGATCCGCTCCGTAAAACAGAAGGTGCTCCAAATGTTGGGTGTGTCCATGCTGGCAGGCCTGGAATGAATAAAAGAAAAGGGAGCACATTGTGTTTTGAAAATCCGAGAAAGTACTCATGCAGTCCTTTTAATTTCAGATGCCCACCTTATTAGCGCACCTCAATGGAAACATTCCAACTACTATCTAGTCCACCACAAGGAAAGCTAGCATAAAAGCTCTTGAAGTCCCTTACAGTCCCTGCTCTTGAATAAGAAATTCTTAGAGGGTCACTCACTGACCTAGATACATAATATAAGGCCCTCTAGATCTCCCAGAGTATTGGTTCTAATGGTTCACTCAATGTGGTATCGCTAGGTTCACAGTCCTGAGAATCACACACAACAGAATGAGAGGGGGAAGGGATGACTCACAGTCCTAGTCTTAGCATCAGAATCCTTCTAAAGGGCCTAGAATTAAAATAAATGCCCTGAGGGGACACTAACAAAGGTAGCTCTAGTGTCAGTGTCCTGTAGGGTCACTGGCATCTTTAATATAGAATTGGACGTTTAAAGGCTCACCCATAGTTGTAGGTCCAGAAATGGTACACTGATAGGTTAGCCTTAGCTAGGAGATTTCACCTAAGTCCTACATAAGAATCAGAATCTTGGGTCGGGGAGTGGTGCTCACTGTCCTTCCCCTAAGATTAGAGTTGGTGATGCATCATCACTATTTCATACTTTAAATAATGTACATTAATCAGCACTACATATGTACGCATACATATGGTGTGATTTTCACATTAAGTGAGTCGTAGTAGTTAATATAGACCGCTATTTAAATGGCTAACACTAACATAAAAATGTACTTTTGGCTGCTGTGTTCTTTCTTTCTTTCTTTCTTTCTTTCTTTCTTTCTTTCTTTCTCTTGTTTCAGGAGCCAAGCTGCAGCAGTTTGAGTTAATTTGGCAAAGTTACAAAATGTTTTGGTTTTTGTGAGAATTATTTAGCTGGATGTGAGCCATAGAGAGTGAATAGTGAATTTTCACACCTGTGCCTTGGACAAGCTGACCGTGATGCATCATCCTGTTACTAAATATCTCTTGTGCAGCAAAAAACTTCGATTGTGCAACAGCTGGGAAGAAGGGTGAAGCTGTCTTATCGGGGAACGCTCAATTGTGATTGGTCTCCTTTTCGTGGGAACCGTAGGGAGGTGTTGCATCTTTTTGTGAATTGTATGATTTAATTGTGCGGGTCACATTGCTGAGCTAGCTCGATTCAGATGCCTGTTCCCATCTCTTGAGACTGGATTACTTATTTTCTCCTGCTCAAAGTGTTAGACTCCTGAGCAAATCCATTCCCACTAACCTGACAATCTCCATTTGATTCTGCATTTTAGAGGACTTTACCTGCTGATACCTCCTGCTAGACTGTTCTCAAGAATTTTCCAGATTTCTTTTAGTTTAACATATTAGAGAATCTTCCCTTCATGGGAAACTGAATTTGCTCAGTTTATTTATGACAACTTTAAACAGTCTGCCTTTGTATTTGCTATAGTAGAATCACTTTAGTTTATACGGAAAAAAGGCATTTATATGATGATGATTGATTTATGACTAATTGGAATGACTTGAGTACGGAAATGTACTAATCTGTTAATAACCCTTCATGGTTTGCAAATCAGCTACTCTCTGTCATCCTAGTAGGGCCTAATGTACTTCACTGTTATCGATGTATTGCTGTTTGCTGATGTTAAACTTCAACCCGTCCATCCACTTGAGTACAGCCTGTACTTGAGTTTGCACCAATGATCTGTTGGTGCAAATCCCATACCCTAATGCAAAAGACTCAAGTGCATAAAGGATCACTACAACAGAATCAGATCACAGGACGTTTACTCTCAGCCTAGAAATGGGAATCAGAGATTTGACAGAGTATTCTAAAATAACCACTGGAATCGGCCCTGGAAGATGCTGGAGGCCAGCCCTTGCTATAGAATCATGAGTGAGATAGGACAGTCTTCAATCTTACTGTGGGGAGAGAGAACTAGTAGTCACTCCAGTAACACAGCATGTAGAGCCTCCTATCATGAGTGAGTGGCAAATATCTTTAGTACTAAAATGAGTCAGAAAAGCCTCAATTTTATAGCTCAACTAGGATTAACAGACAGATCCATTAACAACTAACAGTTCTGAGATATAGACCAATAGTCCATTGAGCAAGTGTAAGCTTATTAACAGTCAGTCCAAAAAAGAGAAACACTTATAATCTGCAGATGATTGCGATCTTAAATGTGGAGGACGGGTGTCCCACCACTTAGAGCTAAACACTGAAACTGAACTGCTCCCACAGATTCCCTTTGAAACTATTGAAGAGAGGAAGCATATGTACACAAAGCTGTTTGATGGATAATAATCATCCGGTGGTGACCAGGGCAGACTGTGTTTCCTTAGTAATACAGGTTATTCCAATTCAGATATTGGAGACATGTAATCTTGAAAAAGACTATAAGCATAAGAAAAGTAGCAAGGGAACATGTGAAAGAAGTCCTCTGAACTAAGCAAGGGTGAGGTCATGGGCACTGGAAGGCGGAGGCCTCGGGGCAACTTACCTGATGGATCTCCTGCCAGCCGTTCTCATCCAGCGTGCCAATGTGAGCTCTATTGTAAAGGAGGAGCTCACAGCAGCGGGGGTCTCCTCCCACGATTGCTGTGTGATACAGAGGAGTCAGCCCACGACGATCTTTATGATTTGGAGAACCCCCCAGGTCCAACAGAGCCTGAAAATACACAAACAATTCCTGTGTTGATTGGGACAGTGTATGTATAAGCAACACATGTATGTTTATGCTACGACAAAAAAGTAAATGTAACCCCAATTATCATGGATATGTGCCCATGTAATATGTGTGAAATAAGAAGACACTATAATGCAGAGGTTTGCGTGTAGTCAATAGGTTTGGGATTAGAGAAAAGCATGGCAACATTACTATACTCTGCGATATGCATGGTGACATGTTTTGTTCTCTTTTTAATATCCGTGGAATACACAGTTCTCTGAGAACATGGAATTGGGATACAAAATATAAAGGTAAATACAGCTTAAGGAAAGGGTTAACTTAAAAAATATATAAAGGGTTAGGGATAATAATAATAAAGTGGAGTGCTGGGAGACAGAAAATATGGAGGGTTGAAGAAAAGAGTTAGAGAAAAGGCTCAAAGTTATAAAAGAAACCAATGTTGGAAAACTAGGGGTCCCAGGAGGAATCTCTTACAAATAAATGGCAAACAAAAAAAAAACAATAAGTATTAGCAAACCCAATAGGTCCAGGCTCCAAAAGATCCATATACTGTCTTGGCAAATGTTTTTTATTGCCCAAATGAAAACGAATGCATCAACAAGCACATGCATATCCAGCAACTTTGCAATGGGTTTCTATTAATGAAAACCTATTCCAGCATGACTGCAGATAATAATAATAAGCATAACAATAATAAATGCCATTTATAAAGCGCGCGGCTACCTCCAACGGAGGTGTCCCGGTACTAGATGCAGATTCACACTGAGGAAAAGAAAAGGGGGAGTTCTACTGGAGGCTAAAGAGCCAGGTTTTCAGTGATTTCCTAAATGCTAATTCTGACTCTATCTTACGAAGATGGACTGGCATGGAATTCCAAAGTGAGGCAGTTCTCAATGAGAATGCTGGGCCGCCTAGATGTGTACACATAGGGCCCGATTCACAGAACTAACTTAAGACAAAATCCTAAACTTACTACCATTTTGGTATTCACAGAAGGCACTTACTCATTTTGGTATTCACAGAAGGCACTTACTCATTTTGAAATTCACAGAAGTTAGGAGTCCTAACTTTAGGACTCCTAAATGCCTTCTGTGAATACCGAAAGTCTTAAAGTTAGGATTTTTCTCAGTTTAGGAGTCCTAAAGTTAGGAGTCCTAACTTTACTACTCCTAAACTGAGAAAAATCCTAATTTTAAGAGGTTCGGTATTCACAGAAGGCATTTAGGAGTCCCAAAGTTAGGACTCCTAACTTCTGTGAACACGGAAATGAGTAAGTGCCTTCTATGAATACCAAAATGAGTAAGTGCCTTCTGTAAATACCAAAATGGTAGAAAGTTTAGGATTGTGTCCTAAGTTAGTTCTGTGAATCGGGCCCTTACATTGTGAGAGATGCAAACACCTGAGCCATGAGCGTGAATGCATTCTGTGAATTTACTTATCTAACATGGCAGACCGCCATGTTAAACCTGTAAGTTAAAAGTAAAAGAAGTGCAAGCACAAAATAACCAAAGCATGTGGCCCAGCAGCATTTTGTAGCTCATGTGCCAGCATAACAAAATACAAAAAATATAAAGCTGACTGGGTGACCAGAGAGGTGAGTAAAAGTTGGGCACAAAATCAAGTGGGGAAGAGACTGAGAAAGGAAACACGAAAACTCCCATGGAGAGCTAAAATGCATGAAAGAAAAAAAGTCAGCTTTGGAAGGATACAACTTATCCAAATAATATACTGGGAGTCCGAAATTATCATGGGTGGGACAAACATAACGGAGGAATGCCATTAAAATAAAAGTCATCTAAATTGTGAGCAAAGGGCTGACCGAGACCACACTATAAGTATATGTTAAGCATTAGAAACAAAAGATCTTGCCATTAGACAGCTGAGATTGTCTGCAGCAGACACCTAAAAAGGGAGGCCAAGAAATACAAAAGGATTTTCCAAATAGTCTCAAACTCCTGAAAATAAATTTAAAAAAGGACCCAGCGATTTTTCATCCATAACTAATCTCAAACAGATCAGAAACACAAACTATAGGTGTGAAGTCAGAGAAAAGTATTGCAAATACACTAACATGGAGAAACAGCTACACATCCAGGAGAAGCTAGATCAGAGTAAATCAGGGCACAGACTTCACCATTCCCAGTTCTTCTCAGATCCCAATAAGTTTGGGATCAGATAAAAACCCTGCACTGCCTGAAATACTGAGGAACGTGCACACACTCAATAGGTGTGATACCACATGAAAACAGGTTAGAGGCTCCAACATTCGTTGCACAAGCTCAACAGGTGCACAATCAGAATAAAATGTGGGAAATAGCTGATAATGCAGTGATCAGCACAGATCTAATTGGTGGTAGAAGTTTGGAGAGAACCAAATACACCTAAATATTAAGGGATGTGCACACATCCCTTGCAAGTGCAGTCAAAGAAAAGCAGGGCATACACCCCCAGAGTGAGGAATCTACACACAGCCAACAGCCCTCATACACACTCCAATATTCTGGAATCTGTTCACAGCCAATATCTCTCAGATCTTTGAAAGGTTGGGCACACTACCCAATACCGAGGAATTTGTACATATCCAGAAAGTTGGAAACCATTGCAACACACATACCACTTTGCATTAATAAAGGATCAGTGCACAATCAATGGAAGTGACATTAAATAAAGGCAAGGTTTAAACCAAAACTATCAGGGATCGGCACAGTCTGACATACTAGTATACAGCAACCGTTTGGAAAGAGTCGACTGATTGATTATTGAACATATATGTGTTTCTGATTGCAAAGTTATTAGAATCACAATTGATACAGCAACGATCACTACCAAATGAAGTCCTGAAGACTTTCAGAAACCCAAAGAACATTATACTGATTGAAAAATCAATGAGGTGCTGCATGGCTGAAAATAATGAGAGTATCCTTAACTTTAGATCATCTTATGCGATGGAACCCTGTTAGCCCGAGAAAAAGGAGGGCTGCATAATCCCATATTAGATACAGAATACTAAAGAAACTGTTGGGTTACCACTTTTTAAAGCATCTGACACTGACAGGTTCACTAATTTACTCTACAGAATGTTTAAATCTCATCAAATAAGGTACCCATGTGAAATCTTTAAAAAGGTTGTTAACACATGCAGAAAACAGCTTGTGGGCTGATTAATGCTCAACTTGGAATTTCGTTCACTGTGCAAATTCATGTTCTTGGAAACTCAAAATGTAACCCCCAGCTCTTAATCAAGCCCAAATGTATTATGTAATAAGACTATGATAGAGAACTCCGATCTGAGGTAGTACCCAAGCTCCCTTAAGTACCTTTGCCTCTAATTGAAAAATAAAATGGAATACAGGGTTAACACAATGTTGACATCACTATTCCAAAGATCAAAGACATAGATAGCAATGAAGTGGTTCCTCAAATCTTACTTGGTGGATAGTTTAGTGTCGATTAATATGACCATCACTCCTTTAATCAAATATACTCTCAGAATGATTCCACAAACGTTACCTCCAAGAGTTTTCCAAATCATAGGTGATGTACTCTTCAGATGTAATTGGAACAGTGAAGAACAAAGAATTGCTACGACCTACCCACAAATTCATAAAACACAAGGGAGGTTGAAAGTGGCAGATTCTTATAACTACCAGACTACATTCTTGATGTTTAAGGAAGCAAAATGGCTAATTTTGGAAAAGTTTAACAAAGAAGTGCCACTTTGGCAATCCTATGATTTTTTAGCTATAGCCCACTAATGTTCATTATGATCCATTCCGTAACCCCTCTCAAACAACTCACAGCAATCACAACTGAGATATGAGGGCACCTAGAATTAAAGTGGGAATCAAAACTAGCTAATACAACATTAATTCCTTAATAGAGTATAAAAACTGAAAGGACAAAGAGGAAATTGTAAATCAGCCAACATGAAGTGAAACAGGGATGAACATAGTTAGACACAGCATTCACGGCCAATTGTCATTCTCCAAAATGCAATCTAAATATAGCCTTTTCAACAGATATTTATGCTTTTATTAAATTAACAAGTTTTGCTTCCAAACTCAACCTAAGTTATACAATAATGGGGTAACACGAAAGACCTCTGGACCCGGGTAAATTGCAGTACAAGAAACAATGGTCGCAGCGGTGCACAATTTAAAATATAGAACACAACATCACCATGTAATCAAATCTTACAATCGGTTATATTCAAAACATACTGATTTATTCAGTAAAACAGCATGAGTAGTCTGTACATCTCTATATACAATGCATGTGCTCCAGATGGAGGTGAGAAGAATGTGCTCAAAAGGAAAGGTGTGCACTTGTGAGGGTAGGAAAGGTCATGTGCAAGTGATACACATCAAGGGACTGTTAGAAACCTATCCAGCCGCATGAAGGCAAAATTTACATATGGACATACTAACATAGTGACATAGATATTTAATCTCTCCTGTCTGTACATTCCGCTCAGATAAGACCTTCAACGTTTCGATCCCCTAACTCTTGTAGGTAGATTAATCCTTACATGGGGTCTTAATCAGGACAAGGGGTGAAAAGGAGACACCATTTGAGACCGTCTGGCAAATTCAGGCGGTCAATTTCCAAATGATGGGGCCCGTAGGCTCCAACGTCAAAGAGGCAAGAAGTTAACAAAAAGATTTGTTAATGTGGCAAACAAAGTTAACATGTCCCATGTATCAGCATTTTAGAATTTAGTAGAGCATATAAAATCTGCAAGCACAACTCAAACAACTACTTGAAGCAGTACCAAGATATTCAGTTTCTCCATTGTAGACTCAGAAAGGGGCTGCCAATGGCCTACATAAATGGTTAACGAAAGATTCATTAGAGACAAAATAACGACAACACTCACAAAGATATGCGAAAAACAGCCATAACTACAGAAAGCTTCAAAAGACACTGCGCAAACACAAAGTAAAAGAACCTAAGGAGACAGTGATGGACAGCCATTCATCAAACACGAGGGCATCCAATCTGAAATTATCCACTTGCTCGCTGTAATACCCTAGCAGCCAAATGTAGCCCAAACTCGGCTCCCGTCCTGGAGCAACAGGCAAATATCGCACACAGGCAAAGAAACAAAGAAAGAAGAAGAAATAGCTAACATGTTGCACCAATAGCATCCACATAATTCAGAACATGAACAGATTAAATTTGTAAGGCCCAATGCACCCTACCTCCACAATGTGAGTTGGATATTACATAGAGGAGCCAAACTAATTGAGGTAACGTGCCCCACGTAAGAAAGCAAGAACCAAAAACAAAGGTAAAGGAACTAACCTAAGGGGCCAATTTTGAGTTTGGCGGAGAGTATACTCTGTTGCAACCGCCAAACCGAAGATCCTGCCAAACGGAAGATCTACCTGCCTCATTTAGAGATTGAAACACCTCCATTATGTTGATGGTGGAGAGTACTCTGTCTCAGCCAGTGACATAAACCTCCTACAGAACAAGGACCATTAGAGGTTCAGCCATGTCTCCACCCATCCAATTTAGAGTGGGAATACACATGCCCAGTTTTCTCTGTCCCTCACCGCCATGTAAAACCTGACAGTGTTGGGCAGTGAAAAAAGCAAAATGCAAGAGGAGCATTGATCTTTTTATTTTCCTAAAAAATCCTGTTTATGTTTAAGAAAATTAAAAGAAAACTTTGTAAGTCTGCCATGCGGCTCCATCATGCTGACTAAGCCGTCCATCCAACTTACAATACTTTCACAGGAACCGTTGTGATGGCCATTTCTGCCAATACTAGAGACGTCTGCTGGGCCGATGGACATCTCAGAATTTGGCACATGGGGACTTAGTCAGGGCGAAGGAGTAATTCACTATGTGCCGTGACGGAGTAAATACCCTTTCAACAACATCTAAATCAGGCCATAAGACTACAGCGGAAGCACCTGCAAGTCTGGGAGCAAGGCTTACAATGCCCTGACTAAGATAACCTCAAAACACTGCAGCAGCCTTCAACTACAACTGTCCAGGCTCCTTGTAAAGGAAAATCAGGTAGGCCTCATAATACCTCTGGAGACTAGATGCTAATTAGAGTCTAAAAAGAGGGGAGGAGGTCTAGAAGGGGCATGCAGGGGCCATGGACTAAGCCATTAGTGGCACCGTCCTACAATAACAGACGTAATATGCAGGAAAATTAATAAATCAGGGGTGCGATCGAAGAGCACCTCACAACTCATACAAATATTTATTAAGCTAGTTGTAGGCCTCAGCAACCAAAAACAACACAGGGCAGAACCAAACAATCCTCCAAACCCTGTAATGGGATACCAAGTAGGTCATCTGAACTACTTAGACAACAATATAAATAGGGCAACACCCCTGGAAGGGAATAAGCAAAAGGCAGAAGCTAAACCATAGCATCTTATGCCAGTTCAAGCAGGCTTGTCCTAAGTTATGAAGTCCTACCATAACTAGTACAAGGTCTCCAAGAATCTAATGAACAATGTTGGCGAAAACACTGTCTTGATATCCTACCTATTTACATCACATTTGACTGCAGATGCACTAGACCATTGCAAATGAGAAAGAGAAGCCCAGCAGAAGGGCTGCAGAAGCTGTTTCAGGTACTCCTCATGATATGACATTTCCCTTTTCTAGTAAAGAATACCTGAAGACTTTTTACATGACTAACAGATGTGCGTCCACCGCACCATAAATGAGAACCATTAGCTTGTTTGTGCAGCCTCCATAACTGTCGTAATTTTACAGTACCTACTCAACTCTCACTCCGTAGAGATAATAGTCCTGAAAAGATAAGAAAAATTAGTCAGTACAGACAGCCTTGGTGAGAATAGAGAGACCAAACCGAGCAATACAGTGTAGAGACACAGAGAAGCCTATGAATATGGCCACTGAGACCACATGCCAGACCTAAGGATGTGTTTATTAGCTACAAATCAATTATGAACCACCTCAACAAAGCTACTACTCATATGTTTTGGAAGGAGAGGGACCAACCTCTGTGCCACCTTTCAAAGAGTATTGGAGCAGTAGGTCAACTGGCATATAACATTAGAGAAAAGGAGAGCCCTAAGGCCTGACAAAATCTTAGTTTCGGTCACAATAATTAGCGCTCAATCCATATCTGACAGAAAGGATGATGAGAAAGAGGGAAGGCTGTTCACAATCTTATGATGATCTAGCACACAAGACTTTCGAACTGAGTATTAGAAGACTGAAAATCAGGCTGACTAGGAGCCAGGCGACAACCCTCTGCGACTAGACAACTGACAGCTGGAGCAGAGGTAGTTCAATTCCAAAGATACTTAATGGGCTTCATCAGTGTTTCAAGGGCTCTGATGAGGAGGGACCACACTGGATCATTTAGTCAATAAATAAGCTGTAATCCCTGAACTGGGTAATGGAAAATCCAAGACCTCCACAGCATTGTAGAATCTCAATAAAAGGGGAATGTCTTCCAAAGGAAAACTTGCAGTCCGTTCAAGATCAAACTCAGACTGCCATCCACCTAGCATTATGAAAGACACAATAGAAATCCGAAGAAGAAAAAGAGCAAAGCACTTCCTTGATGTCATGTTCCTCCACATACACCTTTGCAGACAACATAATTGAGTAAGTACACTACTCAGAAGAGTGTGCAGAGTGCCTGGGAAAGAAAAAGAAACAGCACTAGTATCAGTCCTAAAAATGTCAGGTCGACTTTGACTGACGGAACATCAAAAATCACTCTCCTAGAAGTGAGGTATGTCATACCGATTGGATCACCATGATGGGAGGAGAGGAAAGATGGCCCAAACGAACAAGTTACTAACCTTTGGGAACGCCTAATCTGGTAGAGACTCTATCTAGCCGCAGATGTCCTACCTTTGAATATCCCCAGGCATCAGACTGTAGCCAGAAAATGTTCTAGCAGTACACCTGCACACTGGTAGATGGTGAACTTCGGCTCCTCGTCAACATCATTGGTGCCGGAAGTGACATGTGCGGTGCCTATTTAGGTATCACCTTGTCACACGGACGTAAGTTACTTTTATGAGGAACCGCAAGAAGCAGAGATAGCTGAAAGATACCCTTTGGCAGTGCCAACAGCAGAATCCTATTTGGCTGCAGACCGCCAAATGAAAATAAACCTTGGCTAAAGGTGAATAAAGGCATTCAACGTTCTGTGAAGCCCATCATGACACAAATTTATCCCAACAGCAGGCATATACCAACTCGGTTGAGGGACGCCTGGCTGCCAGAATAACAAAATAGAATTTGGGGGTGGGGTAGGTCGAATGTTGTCAACTGTGGCCGCCTAATCTCTATGCATGTAGGTGGAGGGTGTGCAGGTTTGGGTGCAGAACTCAAACCTGTTGTGTGTGACATAAGATCCTCTCGAAGAGGCAGCCTGACTGGACAACCAGTGGTCAGGATCAATAATAGATCGTGATACTGGACTCTCCGTGCCTAATCCGGAGTCACAAGAAATACCTGGACTTGGTCATTCCTGATCTTCTTCTGAACTCTGGACAGGAGAGATATTTGCGGAAAGGGGTACAGGAGCCTGGGTCACCTTGGAAACTCCAGTGCACAGAACTGCTGACATTGCACGTTCTCTGTGTTGGTGAACAGATCTAACCAAGGCTCTCCTCACTGCTGAAAAAGACCTTGCACCACTTCCAGATGGAGACACCATTTGTGATCCATGACACACCTTCGGCTGAGTTTGTCCACTTTGGTGTTCAGAGATTCCGCCAGATACTGCACCACCAGGGACATGCCCTGATGCTTCAGCCTTTTACAGAGACACAGAGCCTCTTGACACAGGGTCCACGCCCCCACACTGCCCTGTTTGTAGTGGTACCCCATAGGAGTGGTGTTCTCCATGAACACCTGCACCAGCCTTCCCTTGATCGATGGAGGAAAGGCTTTTAATGCCCTAGCAAATTGCCAGAAGCTCCAACAGGTTTCTGTGTGGCTCGAACTCTGCCGGAGACCAGAGTCCTCTGATCTCCACTTCTCCCCAATAGCACCCAGGCCAGGAGGGATGCATCTGTCACCACGATCAGATCTGGTTGTGGAAGGGAGAGAGGTCTGCCACTGACCCAATAGCAGTTTGTTAGTCACCACTGCAGGTCTCTTCTGTTCCCTCCAAGATCTGGACCATATTGGAGAGATTCCTCTGATGCTGCAAACACTGGGACTTCAGTTCCTAATGCAAGGCCTGCATATGCCATGGGGCATGTGTCACCAATAGGATGCAGGAGGCTATGAGGCCTAACATCCTCAGAGTCAGTCTCATTGAAATCTAGGATAGTGGTTAAAACATCATTATCATAGCATGAATATTCTGGACTCGCCTCTTGGGAGGATAGTCCCGAAACTGCACTGTGTTCAGAACAGCTCTGATGAAAGGGAGCATCTGAGAGAGTCAGGTGCGACTTTGGCATATTGACAGTGAGCCCCAGCAAGTGCAGGAGTTTCGACGTAGTCTGAAGGTGGGTGACAACTGCTTGCACAAACCCGCCTTCAATAGCCAGTCGTCGAGGTAAGGAACAACTGAAATACCCAACCTCTGCTGATAAGCTGTAATCACTGCCATCACCTTAGCGAACACCCAGGAGAAAGGACGAAAGATAGCAAGGCAAACTAAAAGTGTTCTTGGCCCACCGTGAACTGCAAATAGCGTCAGCGGGCCGGCAGAACGGGGATGTGGAAATATGTGTCCTGCAAGTCCAGTCACCTGGGTCTAGGGTAGACAAAACTTGGGTGAGGGTGAGCATTTTGAATTTTCCCTTATTTAAAAAGAGGTTGAGAACGTGCAGATCCAGGATAGAACAAAGTCCTCTGTCCTTCTTTGGCACCACAAAGTAGCAGGAATAACAGCCATGACCTACTTCTGATGCAGGCACCCTCACTATGGCTCCCGTGGCCAAGACAGCCTGCACTTCGTAACGGTGCAAGGAGAGATGGTCCTCCATCAGCCCATCGCAAGTGGGTGGCATCGGTGGAGCAGTCCCCATGTACTATCTGGAGTACCCAACGGTGTGATTTACTGACCACAAGTGGGGGAGGTGATGAGGTATTCTGCCTCCCACTGGATGCCCATGATGGTCTGACGGCGGACTTAAGAGGCTTGGAGGCTGCTGGGAGGGTGGTAGACTGTCCTGACAGCTGACTGCCTGTCCCACTTGGTCTATGGGGCCCTCAGCCATGTAAAGGTTGGGAAGCTTGATAGCTGTGGTGGCTGGGAGGGTATGGGCACGGTTGGAGACATCTTTTGTGATCATGAAAGGGGCAGAAGGCAGATAGGGGCTGATTAGGGGCTATAGGCAAGCCCAAGGACCTGGCTTTAGCCCTGCTATTGTAGAAGTGTTCCAGCGCTGAATCCACCTTGTCTCCAAAACGGCGAGAGCCATCAAAGGGCATGTCCATGATGGAAGCCTGGACAACCCTTGACAAGCCAGATGTTCTAAGCCAGGTGTGGCGTCACAAGGCCACTGACGATGAAACTCCTCTGCCTAGCTAGTCGGTCGTGCCCAGTCCAAATAAGATGGTGAATTTAGCCGCATCTATCCCATCAGCAACAGCCTGAAAGAGTATGGCCCAGTCCTCCTCCGGAACCATATGCAGCACTGGCACAACCAAACCCATAGGGAACGGGACTAATGGCTCAACAGGCTCGCTGTGTTCACCAACCGCAGAGACAGGTTGGTGGAAGACAGCATTCTCTTACCAATGATGACCATCCAATTGGATTCCTTATCCGGGGGAGTGGCAGGAAAAAAAGCCGGGGTGGATGCTAGATGAGGAGGTTTGGACCACAAAGCTCTCCGGGGTGGGGTGCTGGGTAAGAAAACTGGGATCGCAGGAGCGTGGCGATGGTGGCAGGCAATCGCCCTATACACAGGAGCCACTGTGCAGAGCTTGGACCAGGCCCCAAGTAAGACGTCAGTAATGGCTTCATTGAATGGGAGTAAGGGTTCTGAGTGGGTGACTCCCAGCTCAAGCACCTCCGTCAAGACATTAGTCTTGACTGCCGCTAAGTGTAGGTTAAGCTCCAGGACCTCAGCCGCCCTGCGCACAACAAACGAGGAAACGTTGCACACGAGCAAACGAGGCTCCCTCATCTACACCAACAGTAGAGAATCCAGGTCAGTGTCAGGTAAGGTGTCCAACCCACTGGCCTCACCCAGTTCCTCATACCATTTGTCTTCCTCAATTGGGGCTTCTCTATAAGGGTCCATAGACCCCTGCCAAATGTCTACCTCACCATGCCTATCCATCAAATAAGGCATCGGCTCAGCTCAGGGAAGAATGTCCTCCGTTGGCGTCGACTGATGCCTATCCCGCTCCGGGCCACAGTCGGAAATAACGAAGAGAATGTCACCGCCTAGGACCGTTGTCGGCATTGGCACAGAGGCAAGCGCTGGGAAAAGTCTCAGACTCGCTGGCGGCTCCGCTCTCGATCCAGTGAGGCATCCTTGGCGGGTGACTGGCGCCAAGGGCAAACCTGTTGACGTGGTCCCAGTAGAGTCCCCTCCTCAGCCCCCCTGGAGGTACTCCAGGGGGGCTGGGCGTCCCAAAGATAAGACGCATGGCCTCATAAAATTCTCTGAGTTTGGCGAGGGTCGCTCTGGAAAAATCGGGGAAGTGCGGAGCTGATCCTGGATTAGGCCTCGCCAACTTGCGGGGCCTGGAGAGTGGACGCTTCCTTGTCTCGTCGCATAACTTCAACAGACGTGGGGATGTCGAAGAGTGTTTGGACTTCTTCTGTTTGTCAGACTTCCCCGATGACTTCTAGAGCGGCGAATGTCGGGAGGGGCTCCGCAAAGGGTATGGTCCTGGGACCTCTTACGCGAATAGGACCTCGAGTGTCGCAGAGTTGACCGGGATCGGGCAGAGATGAGTATGAGGGATCACTCCCTCAGTGCCTTGGGGTGCATGGCACAGCAGACCTCATACACCTTGGAGTCGTGTCCCAGTTCCAGGCACCACAAGCACACCAAAGTGAGAGTCTGTCACCGACATTTGCCTTTGACCGGTCCCACAAGGTCTGAAACAAGCCTGTTTCTAAAGTCACATCCTCACACAAGCAGAAAGAAATCTCAAAAGAGGCGACAAAAAGTAGAAAAAGAACGTCAAAAATCGACTGAGGGGAAGCTCAATCCGGATTAGAAATATCTGGGGCGGAAAGGAAAGAATTAATGTCAGCAGACCGAGGTGAAGCCTTTATAGGTACGTTGCATTTCACTTACAGTAGGGACGCAGCTGATTTGAACGACGCCGCCTATCAGTGCACAGGGGTTCTGCTAAAAAATCTTCCAGTTCCAATCTAACGACTGGGGATATTCAAAGGTCAAGAATCTGCGGCTAGAAGTCTCTAACAGATTAAAAGGACAAGTCTTCGACATTACATCCGAAGTTGAATCTGTAAAGAGATCTGGACCAACAGCGCTCTGGCTGGCATACATGGTTCATCGGAGGAAATGAGGGAATGGATCAAACAGGGTCCCGGATGGCTCAGAACTTAGTGTCAGACTTAGTTAGGGTGGATACACCGTAACAGTGAGAGACTGGGCAGGAGCTTGGAGAGCCAGTAACAAGATCTACAGCACTGCGGAACCTTTGAAATAAAAGATAACTTCAGTTAAGAGCACTTCAAATCTGTGTCAAAGGGCGTAGAAAAATGACATCAGAGCACTAGGTGGCACCATATATGGCTCAGAGACGTCACTTTCAGCAAGGTGTAAAAATAAACGCACACCGGTCTCTTCGGGGGAGCTTTTGCACATTTTCCAGATCTAGTCTGGCACTTGGAGGAACTACTGATCAGAAGTGACATACCATAGGCCTGCCCTCATCCTCTGCCGCTAGGCCCACTTTACCATTAGTGACCACATTTTTCCAATACTAGATCTGGTGTACAATGAATTACATTTATACTCTGCTCCCAAACTAGCTAATCAATGACAGGTACCTATCATTCGTCGTCATTGTTGATAAAGGATAAGGATAAATGACCTCCATCCTGTGATCCCCTACATGACAGCCATGTATTCTCAGGCCCTCTGCAGCATAAGTGACCTCATCATCCATTTTGGGACCCACTTTAACGATTGGTATAACATTCTCTGCTCACAGGAGCTGCTGTGCAACTTCAGCTGCCATGCCCTGCTCTACAATGAGCGAAGCCCTACCCTGTGCTCCAAAGCACACAGCACCAAGATCTCCCCATCTTCTTCCTCAGATATGCTGAAGCCTGAGAGACATCCATTCTCCTTCACAGACCTCTTGTACCTTGAACATCTCCATAATCTGCTCCCAAGTTTGCTGTCCTATATGTTGGCACCTTCTCTACTACTATACTCTCATCGCAAGGACTGATGCTCCACTCCCTGTCAAATCCAGCCATGAACATTCTCACCATCCATTTACAGATACACTGTACCATGAGTAATGACCATGAGAAATGTGCTCAGTGGACTACTATGTCAAATGTACCACCCTCCTTCAACCTCTTGTACCTTGAACATCCCCATAACCTGCTCCTAAGTTTGCTTTCCTGAATGTTGGCACATTCTCTACCACTATAGTCTCATTACAAGGACTGATGCTCCACTCCATGCCAAATCCAGCCATGAACATTGTCACCCTCCATTTACAGACACATTGTCCATGAGAAATGCCATGAGAAATGTGCTCTGATATCTACTGTGCCATAAATACCACCCTCTCCCAACGCCATTCTCACTCCCAGTCCTGCTATACCATGAGTGCACTGTAGTTCCGGCAGCACACGGCCTTGTGGAGTGCTGTCATGCCATCTCGAGAGCGGAAGTCAATATGGGCACCTCCCAGGCAAAGAATCCGAATAACCTCGATGGTTCCATCCTGCTGAGAGGCCAGTGTCAGAGGAGTCTCTGAGGGGAAAAAGAAAAGGCAATAGGTCTTGTGAAGTGGAGTTTGGTATACACAGACTGCCCACACACAGTATACAGTCTCCAGCAGCACACAATTTGGACTTACAGGTGGTCAGCATATACAGAATGCACAGCACCAGTCTCAAAATATGTCCATAAACAGTCGTGTCAGACAGCATGTGTACCCAGTACTTAATTCTGCGTTCACATCCGAAACTCTAGTGTTGTTTCACAGGAAGTTAAAACACATGTACTGTTAAAATTAAACAACTGCCTCAGTCTCATGGTCGCCCAATTTCAGAGTCCAAGCACTGGGCTCTCAGTCTAATTCTGCGCAAAGCGCTCAGTCACGCAAAGACCACACATAGTAGTATGTGTCCCCAAGTGTACACACAGTGCTCAGTGTCACAGTGTGCTAAGTTTCATACGGAGTATATGCAGCACTCAGTTTCACAGCGTCAACTCACACCACTCAATTCAACAATTCAATACTAATTCTGTTAGTCCACAAAAAGGTCAGTATCATTGTATATGTCATGTATACAGACACCGCCAGACATGTTAGAGCTTTTCCGCCGCGGTCGGAAAGCGACCGCGGTGGAAAAGCTGCGGACGGTCTTCCTGACCCCCCAGCCATCCTATCTGGCGGGGGGTCTGTGAAGCCTCCGCAGCGGTTTTTCCGCATCCTCCGGGCCGGCGGACTCTTCCGCCGGCCCGGAGGATGCAGAAAACCACCGCTATCCTAATGAGGGCCTAAGTGTGTGCTGTTCAGGCAAGCACACATGCAATGTGTGAAATGTTAAGGGGCTACGTTTTTGCCTCAATTAGGGGTTATTTTTTGGTGCACAGCTCAGTCTAACAATTTTAGTAAATATGGCTTGCATCAAAAACCATGTATGGTAGCGTGAGAACACCCAAGCAACACCCATTGGACGATCTTTGACGCAAAGTTGTGCAAAGCACTATTTGCATTGCCTTCCGAGCTATTTTCCAGCAGAAAAAAATGCTTTGTGCTAGAAAGTAGATACTTTGTCAACTCTTTGCGGCAAAAGGTGTAGATAAAACTGCCCCACAGTGTTCAGTCTATTGCTTGCACTAGGCCTTGAAAAATCTGGAAAGCGCTGCCAGGCTTGCAGGTCAAGGGAAAATAATGATGTGCTCATCTCAACCTACGTAGACTGACTACAAACAATATTCTCTCTTATACTCCGAGTTCAAACAAAGGGAACATTTTGCTCTCCTTAAATCACTGTATAGAAGGTGGTGGTCCCAGCACTATTACATCAAAACAGTGTAAAGTTGTATTAACGAAAAAAAATCAAATTGAAAAGCTAAAGGGTGCTAGAGTGTAATTTAATCACACCAAACACAAGATGCTCATTATTAAGATCACAGTATTAAATCAAACATTAAAACATAGCGTTGGTGTGCCCAACACAGTGGGGGGATGTGGGGTAACTTAAGTGAGGTAGTGAGGCAAGTGACAAATACTGTACAAAAGATATCACAATCAAATTGTTGGCAAATTATTCAGTGCCACATATTCTTAATATAGTTCATAACAAAATACATTCCACTCATTTACATAGCAATGTACAATACAGGATCACAGTGCAAAATTGCGCTATTGGCAGTACTGGCATCAATGGTGTGTTGACGTTTCGACCCCTAAAATCATGTAGGTTGGTGTTAGTCCTTACTGACGGGGTCTTCCTCAGGACAGAAGTGAAGGTGAGCACAGAGGGACCTAAGGGTAGAATAAGGGGTATGTCAGGTCCACTAATTAATTAAAAGACGAGAACAAATGAATATGAAAATCACTCTTTTTACCGTATCTTATTTGGGAGAAAGCCTGATAGGCACCATGTTTCGTCAAGGACGATGGGGCTTTAAATGCTCCTACTGGTATAGGCGAGAGTGATAAACACCTACAGAAATAAGGTGTCTGTCAAAGGTGGCCTTGTAAAAACAAAGGTCACTGCATTATAGAGTCCAATTGATACTCCAACTTACTCAGAAAAAGGGGATGAATTCCATAAAAGTTCTATAAAGCAGAGTAAATGCTGCTAGAAAGGCCGTGGCCAAACCATTGGTCACGCTGTGAAATTGATCACGAATAGCTGCAAAGGACTTTGTTCAATTAATCTAGAAGGAAAAAGGAGGAAGGAGGGAAACAATCAGCGTAGGGACCCAGGTTGAAGCATCTAAAAACAGTGGTGCACTTAAGCACGGTGTCTGGTTAGAAGCGACAGGTTACGCACGGACGACGTCCGGTTTAGAACTCATTCTCAAAAGTGAAACCCAATACACAAAAAAAAGGGGAGGAGCTTAACGAGCGATCGCTGCTGGGATGACTCCTGCTTCACTTCAACTGCCATGTGCAGTAGTTGGCATAGCCTCCGCTGGGCGCAGTGTAGACCATGAAAAATAGAGCAAGCAGTGTGTTACGATGTGCTTTACTGGGGCTGCATGGTGAGGGAACCCGTGAATACAAAAACCCTCGTCTGACAAGAGTTAATGTGACTAACAAACCACTATAGCTTGAGATAGCCGAACTTGAATAAGGCGAGTGAAAAGTGAGTTAATAAGTGCTCGCTAGGGGGCCCTTATTTATGTAACGGTGTGACACGCTGTTAGTGGGCCTCAATGCATAACATGAATTTTAACGAAACAATAGCCTGTGGTGTGTTCCAGATCTCGCGTACGGGGTGTCCTACCAAAGTTGGGGTATGCATTAATATAGGAAATGGCGCTCGAAGGCGCACTTACCCTCATCCGTTCAAACATCCCACTGTGGTGAGGGAAAGCAAGCCGCTAGAGGGCCCTTATTTATGTAACGCTGAAGGCACCGGCAGCCGTGTGACGTCTTGCGTCTTGCTGCCACTGAATGCCTGTCAGTGAAACTGACCTGGCGTTAGAAGAAAGACTAAGAGTCAGAAGTATTCAACTATTTTGGAAAAAGGTTAATTACATTAGGAGTCGCTCATGGGCAAAAATAATAATTAGTTTCTGTAACATTGGGCCGTGAAATTATAAATTATAAACTCGATAGAGAGCAGGTGTTATTAATCTCAGTATATTATATAGCCATAGGGCAGTGAAAGTATTGTAAAAATAGACATGTTACCATTCACATGGTTATGAACACCTATGTAATTACATCAATATTTGTTACAAAAAATTGGGTCATACAGCATAATTGGCCTCAGAGTCCATCTTACAAAATCGAAAAACCTTAAGATGACAATGACCCTGAAGAAAGTCCTTGGACCAATTAACATTTTGCATTTGATCGATGTTACATAGTAAGTTGGTCATGGGACCGTATTGTAAATTAGTACATACGCACGTACGTGTGACATTGAATGTGAGAGCATTCTACATTGTATGCATAAAAGGTGAATAGGTCAGTGTTACAGGGAACCTCTCATTGCGTGGTTAAATGGAAAAACTAATTGGGCACTTCCCTTATTACACCTCTTATTTCGTGGTTGAAGAGGGGAATAACGGCTAACCATAGGAGATGATGTTCAAGGTGTGTGATCTTTTGGCTCAGAAATGCATCATTACGTACTGAGACATGCCAGTTGGGCATTACTGGGGTCCAATTCATTCAAGCCGTTAGCAATAGTGTCCAGTGGTACCATCCATTTAGATTCTCTGATGGTTAGGATTGAGGCAACATTGCCCCCTCTTGGTCCCAATTCAGCTTTCTCAATCAACAAGCATTGCATTTGATCCAGGATTGTGTCCCATCTGTGTGAAGTGTTCAACTAGGGGCGCACAAATGACGGAGCAGCGGATCCTGCTTTGATGTTGCAGCATCCTGGCCTTGATTTTCTGTTGGGCCTGCTCCACATATAGAGACCCACATGGGCAGATTATCCCATAGATCACATTTGTGGAATTACAATTTGTGAAGGACTGCAGCATGATTGTGTGTTGTTTATGAGTGCCGCTCATTTGTTCTGACACTCGCCATCTAGCTGGAAGGAGGATTCTCGTTGCCCACGGAGGGATAACCATTTGCAAAAGCCCACCTTGGAGGTCGCGCCGCTGGTGGGAGCATTTCCGCACTCGGCGGACTGCCTGCACGCTCCCAGCGTGCGCTTGACCACAAACTACTTGCTGCCTTCACCGGGGGACTGCGAGGACCAGCAGCCTTCACTCCTGTCAGCTGGTGCCTCTTCCCCCGGCGGCCACGCCCCCCACGGCCGCTATTTACCTTTCGCGACACCCGCTGCGCGGGTGCCGCTCATTTGTTCTGACACTCGCCATCTAGCTGGAAGGAGGATTCTCGTTGCCCACGGAGGGATAACCATTTGCAAAAGCCCACCTTGGAGGTCGCGCCGCTGGTGGGAGCATTTCCGCACTCGGCGGACTGCCTGCACGCTCCCAGCGTGCGCTTGACCACAAACTACTTGCTGCCTTCACCGGGGGACTGCGAGGACCAGCAGCCTTCACTCCTGTCAGCTGGTGCCTCTTCCCCCGGCGGCCACGCCCCCCTGCACGAAACACCATAAAACGAACAGTCCTTCCCGCAACGCGGGACGCGCGCGGGACAAAGCGGGGGGCGAAACCCGGGCCAAGGGCGGGCCCGTTTAAGCCCGTTCAAGGCCGGTAAAGACTGGACTGGGCCACCCTATTTACTTTTGCTTCCCCCCATTCATCACTGTTGTTACTGTATGTATTTCCAACCTAGCTGATACTAGTTTGTAGTTAGTATCCTCAATATTGTCATCATCGTTACGGAATACACTGTATGATGTCCCCCAGAACCACCAGGAATACTGTTAAAAAACAGGCCCAGATTGCTGCTCAAGTTATCGGGCCGATAGACCAATTTATAACTAAAGCCAACGAGGCCATTGAGCAGGGCATCATCCTGTTGGATCGGAGAGTTTCTCAGGACCTGGTCATTGCCAGACGCTCTTCATTGGGCTTACTGGCTACTGCAAAAACTCCCCAGTGTCCTGTAGAGTTACCCTCTCCACTCCTAGAGCATGCGGAGATTCATACAGTCCCTTGCACAGTGGATCTGTCCGCATCTCTAGATCTTTCTCAATCACATCTGTTACAGTCACTAGAAAAATCTCCTGCCATTTTCGCAACCCAAACTGATGTTGCCCCCCCCTCCAACCGCAGACAGGGGCTTACGGGAAGGTGCAATTCCCCAAAAAAAGAATAGGAGGAAAACTCATAAGCCTCACCATTCTGCCAACTCCCTTCCTACAACTACCCCCACTACCCCTCTTATTTCCCATCCCCCATGCAGTCCATTGACCTTGCTCAAACTCCCCACCATCTACCCCCTTCCTCACTTGTACACATAACTAACTTTACCACAGATAATTTAAATATTAGCTCTAGTAGTTCTAGTAGCGACGACAGTGAAGGTGGTGTGGTTGATGACGGTAATCTAACTACTAACACCTGTAGCAACGATACCTTCCTGCTTAGCAAAATCGGAGACTTAATTAGGTTCTATCTAAAACCTATAGAAAAGTCACTCCAACAGGTTGAATTCCAACTAACCCAACTGTCCCTAGCCCTGAATTTAAGTAAAGCACCCACCACAGACTCCAATTCAGCTCAAGGGAGGCTTCTTAATCAGAATCCAAAAACACCTAAGTTAGACCCGATCGCACCGAATCCCTCTAAAACGAACCAGAAGGTCCCACAGGAATCATTACAAAAACAGCCACTATCAACTGTAACCAAGGCCCAAGCACCACCTAAACCACCTAATCCCTTATTGAACCAACCGTCAGCCAACTCCAAGAAACAGACGTCTACTCAATCAAAACCTCCTCCTGCCTTCCCCACCCCGGCCCCTACCCTCCCTAAACACTCTGTCGTATTTAACACCATTCCGAGAAATAGAAAGAGGAGGGCCCATCCTATCCATCTTCCGCCTAAGGCATCCCCCTATGTAGTAATCATGACAGGTGTCCCGGAACTTTCACCTAACCAGGAAGAACCGGTCTGGTCGTTAAAAAACAAAATAATATACTGGTTGTCCAACAACAGACCTTTACCTACTTATTTGGACAACAGAGTTACCACTGTGCGAAGAGTCCCCTGGCTAGGTACTGAGCCCAAAAGTATTCAGGGTGATTGCGTCATAGTGAACTTCGCCGATCCTAATACTGTAGAGCATATTTGCTCCTGGGGAGACCATACAACTACTGAAGGGATAGCCACCCATAATCTGTCATATTTCTACCCCCCGGCCCCACGACATAACGCCGGTCCCCCTTGGAGCTGGACAAAAGTGGGGAACTGGGGTGGGAATAGAGACCGAGGCCATTGGGCAGACTATGGATTTAGCAATCCAGCCCCTGGTCACTTTACGAATTGGAGAGGCCCACCTCTATCCAACAGATATGAATGCCTGGATATGGTTGACTGACCATTAGTCCCCTTCACTAACGACAAAGTCAGTAATAACATCCAAATTCCGTTATCCCTGTCCGGTTCTCATACCAAGCTTAATACCCCTTTGTCGGATTTGTCGGATTTATCCTTCTATTCGACAACTCCTCTGGATCAAGATTCTAGTCACGTTCACCCATCCCTCTCTGAAGAGCCACACATGAGGCAACAACATAACTCCTCAATCTCTTGTGATTTACAACTCTCCTCTTCTACACTTTTCCCAATCACACAGACCCACGATTCAACAATTCTTGCGCTTCCACAGAACTCTAATTCCATTCCACCATCAACCTGGGATCTTCCAGTCATTTATTGGAATGTGGCGGGCCTCAGATCTAAGATACATCTTCAGTCATGGATTGATGTGATTAACAAACACAAAATAGTTTGCCTCCAGGAAACCTGGGCTATTGACCCCATCCACATTCAGGGATACAAAACCTTCCACATCCCTGCCAGTCCGTCTATCCATGGTAGACCAAAGAGTGGCTTAGCTATCTATCTTTCTAATCAAATTTCGTTTATGACTATAGAGGTACCTTTAGTGTCTCCATCCATTCAAATCTTAAAGCTAGCCTCCGATAAAAGTTCTATTTATTATTTTATCAATATGTATAATAATTTTTCACCTGCTGATTGTGCAAAGTCCCTGACAGAAATCACTTTATATCTGCATGACCAGAGAGCTAAGAATCCGCAGGTGCAATGCTATGTTGTGTGGGGTGGGGATTTTAATGTCTATCTGTGCAGCAACTATGAAAAAGGGATCTGCGGGCTCCAAGATGAACATGATTCCCCTATCACCCACTTTATTCACTCCAGCACTGGGAGTATTTTAAACGACTGTCTTTTTTCATTAGAACTTGAGTTTGCGAACGAATCAGTGTGTCCAGTTGTCGAGTTCAAGCCGACCTTTCATGGTAGAGGCCTCTCCACCACCATTGACTACATCCTGTGTTCGCAAACCCTAAAGAATCGTTTAAAACACTTCATAACAGGTACTGATCCTTCAAGTGATCACTACTCTAATAGTATTACCATCACATTTAACACAGTTCTTTTAACAAATAGTAAGTCCAGTCTTTTAACCCAGCAATCTCTGGCGATGGATAAAATCAATGGCTATACAGTAAAATGGTCAAAGATCAACCCCAAGGAGGTTACCAGTAAGATTATCCAAAAAATTCTTCCCCTAATATACATCTGTTTAGAGGAGACCTCACCTCCTCATATGATCCTTTCTACTTTTGGTAATATCCTAGATGCTATCCGGCAGGAGCTCACTCGCCAACATAAGGCATATGATAAGGACTCCCGGGGATGGTTCGACTCCCGTTGCCGCAAAGCCCTTAGCGCGCTAAAAAGAGCACTCCATAGTCAAGATAGGGACACGGCCTTAATAGCCTCAGCCGTAAAAGGGAAATAAAAAACAATCTCTGGGCCCAACTCCATGAAAGCACAAGAAGTAAGGATAGCTCGCTATTTTGGCGAACAGTCAAGTCCCCCTTTTTAACGGACGCTACAGCTGTTCGACACCTTGATGTGGCTGTACCTGCTGAAAAATGGGTTGCTCACTACTCACAGATCTTCGGGGATTTCTTCTCTGCAACTTTGGCCTCACGAACCGGTGAGGAGGTCCTTACCACGGATAATATCTATCCTATTGACCTCCACTTCGACCTCACAGAGGTCATTGCTGCACTGACTTCCTCGAAGACCGGAAAAGCTCCCGGCCCAGATGGAGTTCCACTTGACATCTTCGTGAGTAACCTAGACTTATGGTCCCCAATTGTTACGCAAGTTATGTCCGCAGCTTCACAGGCCGGCTTAATTGACTCCTGGTCTACATCTGTGCTTCTACCCATTTTTAAAAAGGGAGAACGCGACAATCCAGCCTGCTACAGACCCATCTCCCTCTTGGACTCGCTGGGTAAGGTCGCCGGGAGGCTAATCCTGGAGCGTCTCCAGGATTGGGCCAAAGAGAAGAAGATCATAACCGACCTCCAGTTTGGGTTCCAGGAGGGATTGGGTACTGTAGAACAGGCCCTTAATTTGACACTACTTATGGGTAAATACGCTAGGGCTAAAGGCGGAAACCTTTATCTGGTCTATGTGGACCTAAGTTCCGCATTTGACTGCGTAATCCATTCCAAGTTATGGGAGATTTTGAGCAACCTGGGAGTAGATCCTCCACTTTTGAAATTTCTTCGAGAGCTCTACACGGATGCCAAAGCATGTGTGAGGTATGGCATTAATGGAGAGCTATCGGACTCATTCAGCATTGCAAAAGGCGTCAGACAGGGGTGCATCCTTGCTCCATTCTTATTTAACATCTACACAAATGGACTGGAGCAAGCTATGCTGGTAGACAACAAGGATCTCCCCTGCATTAACACCCGACCAATCCCAGCACTATTATATGCTGACGATTCCGTCATTCTAGCGAGAACACCAAATCAGCTCCAATTCCAATTGGACAAGTATTGTCAATATATGCTTTCTCTTGGCTTAAAAGTAAATAAATCCAAGACTTTCGTTATGCATATTGGCAAGAAAGCTCAGAAATGCAAACCTCTCTATATTGACAATACTAGATTAGAAAACGCCAGGAAATACCCTTATTTGGGGATCCTTATCGATGATCAGATCTCCTGGAAACCTGCCATCACCAGTAAAAATATGCAGTTTCAGCGCACAACAGCAGCGTTGACTTCTTTTTCCAGGAAGTTGGGCAAGCCCGCTCCTGCTGAGATACTTAAAATCTACCAAGCCAAATGTTTAAGTGTGGCTACTTATGGAGCGGGCGTATGGGGCTATGCTCCTGCTGGAGAGCTCCAAGTAACCGAAAACGACTTCTTGAAATATGTATTAGCTCTCCCTCGAAGTGCTCCTAATTACGGCAGTCATATCGAGCTCGGTTTGGATTATCTATCCGACACCATTAGATACCAACCGATCCTCCTTTGGCACCGTATATGGACCAAAGAGCAATGTCAGCTTTCCCGGTCGCTAATAACCGACTGTCTGTCATTAACCCACTGGAAAAAGATTCCATGGTTATTTTATGTTTTTAATTTTCTGAATGATTTGAACTGTCAAGCTTTATTCACCAATCCTCCCTCACTAATGGACATACCCAGAAAGACCTTAAAGAATCTATGTGTCACCCATTTAAGAGACCTTCGTATGTGCTCAGAAATTGGTAAGCAATCAAATACCCAATTAATGGCGATTCAATCCTTCTCTGGCATACAACCTTATATGTCTTTTTATTTGTCAAATTATGACAGATATGTTTTAACAAGATTTCGTTTTGATTCTTTTTATCGTCTTGTCTCGTTTCCTGAGCCCTTAGATTGGCAACGTGAATGAATTAGATGTCCCTGTGATGACTGTACTCCTCAGTCTACATTGCACGTAATTTTATTCTGTAGTTTCTACGAGACCCCGCGTAAACGCTGGCTGGTCCCACTCCTCCGACAAACAGGATTGAGAAGATGCAGACCTGCTCTCTTGGCACTACAGTTTTTAGACACCCAATTTGTCGCAAAATGTATAGCTTGCTTTTTAAAGGCATGTCTGAAAATTCGATCTCAATTAGCGGTTTCCGCATTGTAAATTTTATGTGCATAATTTCTATGTATATAATTTATATCCAACTGCCAATTATGGCATTATTGTATAGACGATTCTTTTTAAAGATTAATTTAATGTTTTCCTTATGTACTAGTCAATATTGTACTTATGAAAATTTTTATAAAATTGTTGCAAATATTTTCTATAATGTACTTTTATGATTGTAAAATCAATCGAAATAAAGTTTCTTTTTGACTTTTTTTGACTTTGAGTGAATGTCTTGGTAGGTATTGTGGTATGGCATGTCTTGCAATGTCCGCACTTGTAGTGTCCTTTAACAGGTGGTAAGTTCCAAAGTGATTGGATCGTGGGTACTGTCGGGCTATCCAAGAAAGAATGTACAACATGATCCTTAACACTCATGGCTTTTTTGAAGGAGTGCATTGGTGGGTTTAGTTGGTCAATGTCAGTTGCGACTAGATTTCAATGTTTATTTATTATCCTCTTCACCAGGTTGCTTCTGGTAGAGAATGTTGTGACACAGATTATTCTTTCTGACTATCCAAGAAAGAATGTACAACATGATCCTTAACACTTATGGCTTTTTTGAAGGAGTGCATTGGTGGGTTTGGTTGGTCGAGGTCAGTTGCAACTAGATTCCAATGTTTATTCATTATCCTCTTCACCACGTTGCTTCTGGTAGAGAATGTTGTGACGCAGATTATTCTTTCTGACATCGTGTTTTTCTTATCTTTTGGGGTCAGTAAGGCTTCCCTAGCGTTGTACCAGGCCCTCTTCTGAGCTCTCTTCACCAGTCTTTTTGGGCATCCTCTATTCATCAGGCGGATGCTCAAGTCTTCAGATTCCGTCATGTAGTCTGCCCTCTTTGTGCAGTTCCTGCGAATTCGTAGGAATCGTCCCACCGGAAGGTTGTCCCTCAGTCAGCGTTGGTGGTAGCTGTTATACCTCAAGAGGGAGTTGCGTTCCGCAGGTTTTCGGTATAAGGTTGTGAATAGTTTGTTATCTTCACAGTAAATTTTGATGTCAAGAAAGTCTATTTCGTTGGCGTCAGATTGAATAGTGAATTTGATATCCTGATCACATTGGTTCAACCACTGGTGAAAGTGACCCAATTCGATTGTATCACCGTGCCAGACAAACAATATGTTGTCAATGTCATAGATCCTCCTGGTGTTAGTCACATTCACTCTTGTCCGACGAGGGTTTTTGTATTCACGGGTTCCTTCACCGTGCAGCCCCAATAAAGCACGTCGTAACGCACTGCTTGCTCTATTTTTCATGGTCTACACTGCGCCCAGCGGAGGCTATGTCAACTACTGCACGGGATTCTTTGCACCGCGTTTGTGTCCTAGGAGGTTGCTGCACCGTTGGACGATCCTGCTGGGCTGCTCTTTGTGTTACTAGCCTACTGCTCGCGGAACCCGCTTCGCGGGTCCCGCTTCTTGGAGGAGGTCCACGAGGGAACTTGCTGCTGTTACTGGGGAGCGCAAGGGCAGGGCAGGGCTGCGAGCGATAGTGCGGGGACTCCATCTCCTAGGAGTCCCTGCTTGGCCAACTTGAAACACCTGGCCCGCTCTCCCTGCTAGCCCCGCCCCCGGCACGGTTCATACCCAATAAGAACAAGACCTACCCCCGCTACGCGGGAGCGTCCCGGGAGAAGCCCGGGACAAGGGCGGGCCGTCTGTGGCCGTCTCTCTGTCATCCAGTGTCATCTATTGGACCTTCCTGCTTAAGGTGAAGCGAACTGCTATTTTGTGTAGCCTTGAGTGATCCTGCTGTGGTTTACATCGTTCCTCCTTATCCCTCGTGCTGTAAAGACCACTAAGCATGTCTTCACCTCCAACTACTTCCCTATTGAGCTCCCTTCCGCCCACGGTAGGGGTTGCAATTATGGGTCCCTTAGACAAGTACTTCACTAGGGCCACTCGCGATATTGATAAAGAGATTGCCCTAGCTGAGAGACGCGCTGAACGCAGGCAATCTATCGAACTCCTTAAACTCCCTTTAGAGAAGCGGGCACCCCTGGGTTTTCTGGCATCGGTCCCTTCTTCTCCACCCTTAACCGTGCCAGACTCAGGGGACATGCCCCATGCTTCTTCACAGTCGCACAGTCTGGGCAGGGTGGAAGGTACGTTAGGTTTTGACTTCCCGACCGGAAATGAGCCATCGGTCGCCGTCTCTAGCAACTTGCCTCCCCCCACGCCTACTACTCTAACTACTCTAATTATCACTTCTACTGACGAGGAAAATCCTGTCCTACTAGGTGTGTTACCCCACGCAGTCCCCAAAAACCCTCATATTAAATGGAAAAGATACATTAGTCCCCGGAAAGGTTGCCACCCTAAACCACCTAAGAAATTCAGGAAACTTGGTATAGTAGCGGGAGCTTCCTGTAAGCCAAAAGGGGCTGGTTCAGGTGGGGCTCTAGCTGTCAAGGATGGGGTGTCCTCGGGTAATTCACCATCTAACCCGAGTGACTCTCTGGCGATAGCTCCTGCCGAGATCATATCCCCAGATTCACCCCTACTCACGCAGATAGAGAAAGTGATGAAATCTCTATTGACCCCTATTGTAGAACGAGTTAAAAGGTTGGCGGACCGTTTGGACAGCCTTGAACAAGCGACCTTAGACAACTTTTTCTCAACTAAATCCTTAATTAAAACACACTTTAGGTTGGGGGTCTGTAATAAAGGGGGGGCCCAAGCGGATACGTCAACCTCTAACACTCCACATGATTCCTCTATCACAAGTGGATTGGCAAGTGGGGTACCTGTTCCAGAGCCCCTTCCTCCTGTTGTTATTACTACTAAAGGGGGGTCTCGTCCTCCAGGTCAAATCCACAAGATCACTCCCTACCCTCCAGACCATTCACGGGTAAACACATCCCAACCCAAGAAGCGCTTAGCTATCGAGGCCACGGGCAATATTGT
Source organism: Lissotriton helveticus (assembly GCF_964261635.1). NCBI lineage: Eukaryota > Metazoa > Chordata > Amphibia > Caudata > Salamandridae > Lissotriton > Lissotriton helveticus. The sequence goes on along the minus strand of NC_136068.1, from coordinate 1,619,422,232 downwards.
TGGATCCAAAACTGGGAACCCTGGTTCCAACAATAATAATTCCAAAGCTTCAGCCCAAACCCCATTGACTTGCCTCGTTCCTCTCCCCTCTAGCCTACCCGACACAGTTCCTCCTAAAGTGCCCCGCAGGATACCTCCCATGAACCTGCCCCCAGACTGCTACCCCTTCGTTGCCATCCTTACCAACGTACCACCATTGTTGGTTGGGCAGCAAGAATCCTTCCAGATGCTAAAAAATAAAACCATGCACTGGTTAAGGATTAATAGACCACTGCCCAGGGAAGTTGATGGGCTGATTCTAGGTGTTAGAAGGGTAGGTTGGGTAGGTAGTAGCCACAAGCGCTTTGAGGGGGACTGTGTGGTAGTTAATTTACAGGATCCCAGGGTAGCTCAGTTAATTTCTAGGCAGAATTTAGGCACTAGTAGTGCTGGCATTGAAGTAGTCGATCTGACTTTCTTCTACCCGAGACCAGCTGGCATTCATTTTGGTATCACCCCAGAAGCAAATTGTTATCACAATCTTCCCATTTCCGGACTCGACCCCTTCTTTGTGCCTTATCAGCAAATTCCATGGACAGGGACTTATGGAAGAACCGCAGGCTATTGAAACGACATCCTCTCTGGCACAGTTCTCGCTTCCCCGGGCACTAGCCCACGGTTAGATCCATGCTCCTTGGAGACTACCTTTAACAGAAGGATGTCCATCTCCACTGAGAGCGGTCCCCAGCCTCAGGGCGACAGTCCTGGTAGTGGGTCTGAGGGGGGAAGCAGAGCTTCTTGTTTATTCCCTGGAGAAGGGCAGGATACTATTTGTGTCCCCCATGTGGAGCCAACTACGGCCGATCCTGTCATAAAAATTCTTAGCTGGAATGTTGCTGGGATTGCGAGGAAGTTGGCTGTTCCGGACTGGAACATCTTGGTGGAGGGTTTCTCCATCTGTATCTTCCAAGAAACTTGGAGTACGGAACCATGCCACAAGGTAGGATACTCATCCTTCTTCCTGCCAGCAGTCCCTTCCCCTTCTGGGAAGGGCCGCCCCTCTGGAGGTCTGCTTATATGGGTCGCTATTTCGCTTGGTTACCAGGTTACCCAGCGCGTGACTGACTCCCTTGATCTTTTGAGTATATCGCTCACAGGACCCAAGAGAGGGCCAGCCCTAGACATTTTTAACATCTATGTTAGGGGTACAAAGGGCGGTCTATTGTCACCCATTGTTGCCGAGCTAGAAGCCCGGTTAAGAGGGGGCCCCGATAGTTCCCACGTCCTAGTTGCAGGTGATTTCAACTGCACGTTTGAGCCCCTTGGGCTGGAGGACTCCCTGGGGACAGTTGAGGACTATAATAGGAGAGGTATACCAGCGTTGACCTTACCTCCTATCAGAAGGTGGTCCCAAGTGGCAGTCCAAATTTACTCCCTAACCTTGGAATTCGACCTCAGGGCAGTGAACGGTAGGACGTCTCAGGATCCTTCCGGAGCGCATACCTACAATAGGGTGGACCACACGTCCAGAATAGATTATATTCTTCTTGATGCTAACTCCTGGGACCATTTGCTGGACATGGAGGTTCTTCCTTCAGTAGAGAGCGACCATAACCTGCTCTCTCTTGCTCTTCGCCCCTTCTGGTCGGAGCATTCGGGAGGTGATGTGTATTCCTTAGTGCTAGCTCACCAGGAGCTTTAGCCTTCTAATTGTGGCAGACGTTTAAAATGGGGTAATATTATCATGGACAAAGAGAAAGTCCTATCCATTTCAACTCTTTTGACCTCTGCCCAGTCCAGGTTAGCTGATTCCTTGCTACACCCAGAGGAGGTAACATCTCTCTTTTGCGCTACCACTAAGGTTCTGAGTGAACTCTTTTATCTTCCCAACATGGCTTTTTGTGCTGGAAAGCCCAAACCTAGGCAGAACCCCTATGCTTGGTACACAAAAAAATGCAGGGAGATGAAAAGTTCCTTGATTTGCGCTGTGAAGAACAAGTCCTTAACCGACATACGTTTGGCAAGGAAAAACTACACACTGACTGTGACTGCAGAAAAAAGGGAATGGGAGGACTGCTTCTGGGAGGATCTGAAGAAAACATGTTTGGACAGGGATGCCAGAGGGTTCTGGGCCCTTATAAGATCTAGGGACAAGCCAGACAGTACATTAATGACGTGTAATATCCCCCCCAGAGTTGGTTCAATCACTTCTCATCCCTCTATGTTACAAGTGACCCACCTACTAACAACACTCCCCTTGCAGGAATATGCTTAACGGGTTTAGAGATTGTTCCTTTCACCGTCAGAGAGGTGACGGATGTAATTAAAACCCTGGTACCGTTGAAAGCAGCAGGGCCCGATGGGTTACCTGGTGATATTTTATGGGCAAGTCCCAAGGAGTGGGGGATTCTCGTATCCTCACTGTTAAATGCCATCAATGAGGGCGCGCCCATTCCTGAATCCTGGAAGGGGGCAGAGGTTGTCCCGATATTTAAGAAGGGGTGTCGGGACAACCCTGCCAACTACAGGCCAATAAGTCTAATCGACTCCACCCAAAAACTGGCGGGGAAGGTGATCTTGCGCAGGATGCTCGAATGGATGGACGACAATAACATTCTGTCGGACCTCCAAGCTGGGTTCCGTTCTGGTACCGGGACCATCGAGCAGGCCTTCAGATTAACTCTTCTTCACTGGAAGGTGGAGGTGTTGGGAGGGGGCAGTCTATACCTGGCTTTTATAGATTTAAAAACTGCCTTCGACCTGGTTCCTAGGGAGAAACTATGGAAGGTCCTGTTAGACTTAGGGTTGCCGTCTTACATTCTCTCCCTACTGATAAAACTTCACGATGGCAACTTTGCACAGGTGCGCTGGGGCACGAAGGGCGAGAAAAGAGAAAGAATTCCTGTGGGAAGGGGGGTCCGTCAAGGATGCGTCCTAGCGCCCACTCTGTTTTCGCTTTATGTAAACGGAGTGGTCGATCATCTGCTCGGCACTCCCTCGGATGCTCCCTCCTTGGCGGGCAAACGGATCCCTACACTGCTTTTTGCGGATGACACTCTCCTCATCTCAAAGTCCCCCATGGGCCTGCAGAGTCTCTTAAATAGCTTTCAGGAGTTTTGTCTATCGAGAGGCCTAGTAATTAACACAGACAAAACCAAGTTTCTGGTCATGAATCCCCCCAGGAAACTTGGCAGACCTCCGATGTTGAACTCAGAGCCATTAGAGAGAGTTTCTGAATTTGACTATTTGGGTATCCGCCTCAACAACTCCCTTTCCTGGACTCCACATATCTATAAAATGCTACTGGGCCACAAAAGGGTAGGAGGAGCGTTACTCATAAAAAAACGCTCCTCATCCTGCAAACCCATTGCCCCAGTAGTGGACATATACAAAGCGAGAGGGGTCAGTGCCGCTTTATATGGGGCAGAGCTGTGGGGCATTTGCAACCTGGACCCAATAGTCAAATCAGAGAACAAGTTTCTAAAAGACGTGATGGCTTTGCCACGAAGCACTCCAACTGTGCCAGTGCTTTTGGATTTAGGCTGTAGACCTATCGGGGAACAAGCGCAACTTCGCCCACTGCTTCTTTGGGCAAGGTTGTAGCGTGTGCCCGAATTGGCCTCTTACGCGGAGGCTCTGTCTGAGGTTATGGACATGGCAGGGTGGTCTAGGATCAAATGGTTGAGGGTCGTTAAAAGACTACTAATGGAGATAGGGTTACCTGACGCTTGGTCTACAAAATCTGCCCCACCTAAGGCTACTATTAAAAAGTTGTACTGGAATTGGGTCTCTGCGAAATTACATCTAGACTCACGCCATTGCAACACAACAGTAGCCTTTGTGAGAACTAAGGAGGTGGTGGCATATGAACCCTACCTAGACATTATTACCATCCCGCTTGACCGCACTCTGTATTTTAAGTTTCGTGTGGGGACTTTACCAGTAGGAGAGGTAGTCGCCCGCTGGAAGGGCCCTAATCAACTTTCTCCCTTTTGTGCATCCTGTCCCGCTTGTGTAGAGTCAGTTGTCCACATTTTCTTTGAATGCCCGGACTATCGTGCGCCACGGATTCGTTGGCTCAAACCACTCTGTAGACTGCTGGGCATTTGTCAGTGTATAGTGGCAATGCGCATTTTAAAGACTGACACATCCCCCGTGATTGTATGTGCTGTGTCAAAATTCCTGAAATGGGCTTGGTTGATTCGCAACAGAAGGCTTTCCGTGTCAATTTAATCCTTGTTTTAATATGTGTAATCAATTTTTGTACTTGTTTTTATTAATTGTGTATAAAATTGTATATGACATTTCTACATATTGTATTTTTGTATTGCTTTTATGGTATTTGTATACCGAAATAAAGCCTATCAATCAACTACTGCACATGGCAGTTGGAGTGAAGCAGGAGTCATTCCAGCAGCGATCGCTCGTTAAGCCCCCCCCCTTTTATTTTAGTGTATTGGGTTTCACTTTTGAGAAAGAGTTCTAAACCGGACGTCGTCCATGGGTAACTTGTCGCTCCTAACCAGACACCGTGCTTAAGTGCACCACTGTTTTTAGATGTTTCAACCTAGGTCCTTGCGCTGATTTTTTACCTCCTTCCTCCTTTTTCCTTCTAGATTAATTGAACCAAGTCCTTTGAAGCTATTCGTGATCAATTTCACTGTGTGACCGATGGTTTGGCCACGGCCTTTCTAGCAGCATTTACACTGCTTTAGAGAACTTGTATGGAATTCATCCCCTTTTTCTGAGTAAGTTGGAGTATCTATTGGACTCTATAACGTGGTGACCTTTGTTTTTACAGGGCCGCCTTTGACAGACACCTATTTCTGCAGGTGTTTATCACTCTCGCCTATACCAGTAGGAGCATTCAAAGCCCCATCGTCCTTGACGAAACATGGTGCCTATCAGGCTTTCTCCCAAATAAGATACCGTAAATAGAGTGATTTTCACATTCATTTGTTCTCGTCTTTTAATTAATTAGTGGACCTGACATACCCCTTATTCTACCCTTAGGTGCCCCTCTGTGCTCACCTTCACTTCTGTCCTGAGGAAGACCCCGTCAGTAAGGACCAGAACCATCCTACATGATTTTAGGGGTCGAAACGTCGACACAACATTGATGCCTGTACTACCAATAGCGCAAATTTGCACTGGGATCCTGTATTGTACATGGCTATGTAAATGAGTGGAATGTATTTTGTTATGAACTATATTAAGAATGTGTGGCACTGAATATTTTGCCAACAATTTGATTGTGATATCTTTTGTCCAGTATTTGTCACTTGCCTCACTACCTCACTTAAGTCGCCCCTCCATCCCCCCATTCAGTTGGGCGCACCAACGCTACATTTTAATGTTCGATGTAATACTGTGATCTTATTAATGAGTATCTTGTGCTTGGTGTGATTAAATAACACTCTAGCACCATTTACCTTTTCAATTTTATTTATTTTCTTTAATACAACTTTACACTGTTTTGATGTAATAGTGCTGAGACCACCACCTTCTATACTGTTCTACACCCAGGTCCCGGTGATTTTGGGTATACCCTTTTCTATAACTCCTTAAATCAATGTTGCTGCTAACAACATCCTAAAATTTGATACAACAAACCCGGTTACTTAGCAGTAATCTTCATTACTCCGAGTCCAAGTCTTCCAATCATTGTCCTTACCAGGTAAGCAGTTAACCAGCAAAAAAAGAATTTCGACAAGATGACCACCAAACTCCCATCATGCAGAAAAGGAGGAACTAGGGATGACCAACTTTCTGATTGCATAAACTTAACAAGAAAAAAAACTAAATGATCAGTCACTTTAAGGTACGGGTCAGGAGGAAAGGGCCCAGGACTGTGAGAGGAAGACCCTTACTCAGATTAATGAAGATTACCTGTAAGTAACCGGGTCATTACCTCCTCATCTGTCTTCCTGTCCTAGTCCTAACCAAGTAAGCCAATACCCAAGTCTTATGTGATTGATCACAATATCTCAGGTTTTGTTTCTAAATAAGAAACAATATCAAACATTATTTGATGCATCCCTGTGAATTTTAATGAAATAATAGAATATTAAAGCATATGATTATTAGCAGAAGAAAACACATGAGTTCCTAACTCTGTAAATGCACCCTCACCTAACTGATGTCTCTAATGAGGCATAAAAGTATGTGCAGAGGCCCAGGTAGCAGCACAACAAATATCTTTTAGGTAAGTTCTTTTAAGCATCGCCTATGTCAAGCCAAACAGCTTGTGGATTTACACTGAGTGTAAGAGGGAGGTTCCATGTTAGATAATTCATATGCGTTACCAATTAGTGTAGCTAGTTTTATCTACCTTGATGGGGGATGGGGGATGGGAGATGGGGGAGGAGGAGTTGTAGGACAAAGTCTCTTTTGTGAAGTCCCATAGCTGACAAAGAGGGAGAGTCTACTTTCCTGAATGGCTTTGTTCTGTTAAGGTAAATGGATATGGCTCTATAAACATTGACAGTATGCAACTGTTCCTCTTCTAAAGAGGAAGGGTTGAAGTAAAAACTGGACCAACAATGTCCTCCTCACATTGAAACTTACAGAGAACTTTGGGAAAGTGAAAGCAAGAGGGATTATGTCTAAGAATAACCTTATCCTGACATAACCATAGAAAAGGAAGAGAAGCCAATAAAGCCCGGGTCTCCCAAATCCTACGTCCTGAACAGATGGTTACAAGGAAAGCACTTTAGCGAACAGGAACTTTGGATCAGCTGTTTATAACGGCTCAAAGAGAGGACTCATTAGAGCATGCAGTACCAATTGAAGGTCCCAAGTAGGAACAGGGCAATAAATAATAGGTCTCCGAAGAAAGGAACTTCTTAGAAGGCGTGAAGCCAAATGAGTCACGTATGAAATGCAAGTTTTCTGGAAGGATTGAATAGGTACCCACTGGACCCTGATTGAAAATACCGCTAAATGTAATCTGAAACCATCACTAAGAAAAACCCAAAGTTTTAATCGGTCAAAGGACTCAGGGAAAAGCCCTCAACCTCTGTATCGAGAGTCATAGTTTTTCCAATGATGACTGCGTGTATAGTTGGATCATTTGGCTATCTCAGAAGAACATTAAAGTCAAAAGATTTAACCTTTCAAATGCCAGACCCCCAGACTGAGATGTCTGAGAGAGTGGTTTGAGAAAGGGGTTCCCAGAGGAGATGAAATATTCGGAATAGCCACTTAGGGCGAACCATGATCTCCTGGACCATTCCGGCACCACTAAGAGGACTTCTGCACTGTCCTCCTGGACCTTCCTCAAACTAAGGCAGTGAAAAGAAGGGAATTCCAGCTCAACGAGTCGACAGGCCCATTCTCAGCTGCCCACCCCCTGGAAGATACACAGCTGTCAGAGAGTAAAGATTATCTCGATCCATAGACAAATCTCCCAGGAAAAGGAGAAATGTGGAAGGCTGTATGCCCTCACGGAGGTTGGTATATGCTTCATATAGTTCATCTGAATATAGACCAAGCAATTCTGCAGGAAGAGGGAAAACCATAAAAGAGCTTTCAGTACGGCAGCAAACTCTCTCCAGATGGAAGACAGACATCCGCCTGGACTTAACCATTTAACCTGGGCTTTTGAGTTTTTCCTTACAGCTCCCCATCTTATACAGCTGGCATCTGCTGTGAGGACAGTGATTAGAGGAGGAGATAGAGAATGAACCCTGGAAAGATTTCCCGGAATTAGCTACCACTGAAGATCTTGTTGGAGCCACAAGAATCAAGATTTCTTACTCCTGAGATGTCGGGTCCCAATGTTCAAGAAGATGGTGAACCAATGGCTAGAGGTGGTGACGATCCCAAGGAAGAATTGATAGCATTAAGGACATCTCCCCTCGGTTCCTTAATCAGACCCTGGCTTGAGTCTGAGGTCTTTGAAGGAGGCTTGAAAATGAGAACCAAGCCTTTACCTTATTTCCCAATGTACATTTGAAACAAAGCTCTGATGAACTGGAGTGATTGTGAAGGCTGGAGAGTGGTATTCTTGTAGTTCAGAAGAAGCCCATATCTAAGAAGCATATTGTAGACCACAATTTGTTGCTGGAAGGTGTCCCCCGGCCACAACACTTCCCACAGAAGGGCTTCCCTTCGATAAACTTGGAGCAAACGTCCTTCAATAGCCAAAGACTATGCCTCTTGAAAAGGATTGAATGGGTGTGCTTAACTCTTTATTTTCCATGGATTTCTTAACCATCTCTTCCAATTCTTGGACAAAATGTTGGGAACCCACAAAAAAGCAACTTCATTAAGACTGATTTTTGGGAAGCGTCTGCTTTTTATGAGTGGATCCAGATATTATGTCGGGCTGTAATAGCTGCCCAAGAAGCAGTGGCTGGTGCACATAAATGATCAAAAGTTACATCATACAAATATTGAACTTGTTGTTCCATCATTTATAATAAAGCAGAAGTATCAGAACTGTCATTCATTTATTTCGCTAGGGCTTTAAAATCCTTTAGAAGGGATTAAACTGTGTAAGTCACATAAGTATTAGCCCAAACAGAAAAACTGGCTGCAGAATAGGCCCCTTTTACTGCTCCTTCCACTTTTCTATCCGTGTGGTCTGAGGGAAGGGCATCTTCCGACACCATGTCAACCTTTACAGTTGGAGGAAATTCTTCTGGAAATCCTTCCAACACATATCACTCGGAGAGAAACTTTGGCAATGTAGTTATATCAATGTCCTTCCATTTGTGTAAAAGTACACAACATACTGCACTGTGCAGGGTAAAGTTTCTGTCCATTCGATGGCATTGGGTTTAGAAATGCTCTTGAACACCCTCCAGAAGCTGGAGTTCGAAAATTCAAATTGTTCCTAAGGTGCTAAGAAAGTTCCGAAAGCTCATTGCCCTGTACAGGCCAACCCTTTCTATCTTCCTCCTCTGGCTCATCAGAAGGAACGGTATGTGCATTCACCCTTGCAATCTTAGCTGGCAGAGGAACAGCACATTTACCAGCTCTGAAGGTAGCTTCAACTGCAGCATTAATCATCTGCTGCAGTGCTGCCATCGAGGGAACCTCAGTCGATGAACCATGTTTCTTATCTAATATGTACTTGCCGGTCGGGTCAACAGAAACAAAGCACGCAATCGGTTCTGGGGATTACAAGAACGCTTGGCAAGTCTCATCAAGAAAATGCTGTTGTCGATGGTCTCGCCTGCTAGGACAGGAGTCAGTCGTATGGAGGAGTAAAACAAAATAAGTTAAAGAAAGAAATTATAAACAGAAAACGACTTATCCGAGACATCGCTGGGCAGGAAGAACGAAAGGTACTTTATAGTTCCTTCTTTCCTGCCTAATGGGAGTTTGGCAGCCATTTTAGGGGAATTACGTTTTGTTGGGCTACGTGACTTCTGTTCCGCAGAAGTGCTCACCTGCTATGGACGACGGACGAGGAGGTAAAGTATGTAACAGTGCATTGCTTTATTCAATTCTATATATAGCTGAGCCAACTCTCTCCTTGCCACCCCCACCCCCAATGTCTGTCACCTGAATGAAAGGTGTGAGTGTGCGCAGAGGGACTGGTTATGTACGTAGCAAGAGTTCGGTTTTTAGTACTTCCCTCCCACATTTGTTCTTCTCAGCACACTCAGTCTCGTGTCAGTCTGTCATTTTGACTCTGCGACTCCTGACTTGAAGAAGCCCTGGAATGTTGGAGCTCCGTCTTGAGTTAACTCCCCGGGCTGCTCTTTTAACTGGGCCCCATAATGTGTCTCTCCAAGTCTGCTAACGCCCCTAACTGGCAGACCAACAGAGGCCAGGCTGCGGAATACCCTAAAACGCCCCGGCTACATTCTATAATTCACCTGGCACTCACCTCCAGTTTCTGAATCATGATAGTTCGGGTCCAGCCCCTTGTCCAGCAGTCGAGCCACTTTGTCAGCAGATCCATGTTGCACGTACTCAAGGAACTTCTTTAGACCAGCCTACAGCAGTAGCAAGAGCAGTTAGAATAAATCAGACAACAGACAAGAACCATCAAAAAGAGAAAAGGACAGACAAGAGGCAGAGCCAGCGAGTGGAACTGTGGCTGAAAAGAGCTGGAATCCTCTCCACAAAGCAACAGGTTCGACACACATGAAAACAAAATCGACTCATCTGTGCAACTAACAGCCAGATTCATCAAGCCAAAGTCGGCTCGCAAAGGGCCAGATTCTGAGAATCTGGCCCTTTGCGAGCGCTATTTTTGCATTTGGGATTCATCATCCCAAATGCAAAAATCGCAATTCCAGAAATCGCTATATTGCGAATAATTGCATTTAAGGAATCTCAATTAGAGATTCCTTAAATGCAATTCATGAACCATTTAAAAATTGCGAATTTGCAATCTGGGGCCGCTATTTACCGCGAAGTCTAACTACGTGGTAAATAGCGAAAACTCAGAAAAATGCACTTCAGTGCATTTTTCTAAGTTGTATGCTGCGTTCACACATGTCCACAGGACATGTGTGTGTGTAACACCAGTGTACATTACCATTTCAGGGGTGCTCCTGGGTGTCCTTTGGAAACCCTGGCACCCTTGAAATCGCTTCCTTATTTGCGATTCGTTAATTGCTAATCGCAAATAAGGAATGACTCCCCATTCATTCCTATGGGCCGTTAGGCCCATAGGAATGAATGGGAAAGCCATTCCTTATTTGCGATTCGCAATTAGCGAATCGCAAATAAGGAAGCAGTAGAAATCGCAAAAAATATTGCGATTTCTACATGCATCCCGTTTTGCGAGTCTTTAATAGCGATTCCTTAAAAATCGCTATTAAGGACTCGCAAAACAGGACTTTGATGAATCTGGGGGATAGCTCTCTACTTGTAAGTCAAACTTTCTCCAATACCAACATTGGGTATCAGCACCGCCTAGTGGCTACGAGTTCTATTCTGCAGATACTGAACGCAATGAGGACAGGGTCTGTAAAACCTCATTCCAGCATGCTGCAGGTGCCACCTTTTTAAAAAACATTTTTTTTGTTGCAGTTTCTACATCTCTCCTACCAGTAGGCAGAAAATGTTGTTTGCAAAAAGATCTACATGACAGCTTACAGAGGGCTTCGAGACTGCCTACTGATTATTTTACCTGTTTTCTACAGTATTTAGGTCTCGCCTACTAGACAGCAGAAGCTGTTTGTTTGTGAAAAGACCTATTCTCAGTTTACAGTGCTTAGAGTTCCCCCAGGGCCTACCATTGATTGGTTTTATTGTCACTCATTTTCTTGCTTTCTGTTTGTTAGCTTACGTGAGCTTTCCTTCCTCTTCTTGTGTTTGTCCCTCCCCTTGGGCATGCATGGCTTCATTACTTGTGTCCTTCAATGGCTTACTTTTCGGGCACTACTTTTTTCTTTGTGTTTAAGCATTCCATTACAGTTCATGTGTTTTCCAGGTGTCTCCCTTGTATACTTCTCTTCCCCCCCACTGCACTCGGTATTGTTCTCTCCCTCCTGTGTGCTTCTACCCAGGCCCTCTTACCGTGTGCTGCTTTCTCACCCATGTGCTTCTTCCCATCTCGCCAATGTGCTTCTCTGCCCACACACTACACATTACTACTCTCTTGACAATCATATACTTCTCTTTGTGTTGCTTCTCCCTGCTCTTATCCATGTTGCTTCCACACACCAGTGCTCTCCGTGTTGCTTCTGCTCCCCACATGCACCCTCTGCGTTGCATCCCCCAATACACCCGAACATGCGGCCTCTGTGTTGCTTCCTCACACCCGCTTAAAAAAAACATGCTTTTGCAGTCTTTTTTTTACTTACTGATCCAATTCGGAGCAGTAAATAAAAATGGTAAAAGCACCTGCATTATGCATGTGCACACCTCCAAAATGCAAGAATCACGGATGCGTCATAACACCTTTTTTTTGTTTGTTTCCTTGTGAGCTGTGCAGCTAAGAATTGCTCAAACCCATTGGCAAAGCCAATAGGTCCATAGAAAGACTTATTAGGTCTCGCCTACGCAGCGCCAATGCGCTGTTAGGAAAAAGACTTTTAGTAATCAAGTCGGTTTTGAGGTCAAAAACGTGCACGTGTTGCATTGCTTTCTATGACAACGTGTGCACTTTTTGGCGATTCCCTTGCGGGTGCGAGCAAGGGCACCATATGTTAGCAATTATTGTGCCTTGCTGCTCGCTCCCGCAAGGGATTCCAGCGCAGGCCCCCTCCTCTCTCCCCTCCCCCTGCTGCCGCGCAAGGCGCGCACGCGCTTGCTTTTTTTTATTTGCCTTCACTTCTCAGCACTGCTGGGATACCTTTAATGGGAGAGTACCGGCACTTCTCAGGGCAAACAAGTACTCCAAGTAGTGACTACCTACTCTTATATGTTTCCAAATAAAGCACTGTTTGTCTTAGTAAGTGACACACCTCAACGCAGTTAGTTTATTTGCAAAAAAAGAAAGAAATACACGTGGGACTTTCCCGTTTCTGTGGCTGCTGATTTACGAAATTGCACGTCATTGTAGGAACCTGAGTTCAGAGGTCCCCTGACGTCTGAATGAAAATGACAGCTGCTCACGCACGTACTTCACGCACCCATGTACCACATATCAATTTTCGCTTCAAGGGAATTGCCAAAATTAATTTCGGTCAATTGCAACCTCCGCAGAAATATGTCGCTGCCTTTTAGAAATAAATATGAATTTTTTTTTACGATCTAAGTTTATATGGCGAACTGGGAGAAGCTGTGTCCAAGCAATACTTCCTGCAGTGGGTTCGAAATGTAGACTTGGCAGGCAGCACCGATTAGAAACACATTCTGCCAATGAGGCTTCAATGCAGCAAGCTTGCCCTAGTGGAGCTCTGAAGCGCAATTTAAATGATTTGTGGGCACACTTCTATGTGGCAATAGAATTGTATGAATATATATATTTTTAAAATTCTATACCGCTTCTAAGGCTGTTAATAGATTTTGAAATAATCTTTGATCAATGATACTCAATTTACCGAACTACGACTGATGGATGGCGGGGTAGCTCTTGTCGGCATTCATGTTGCTGCTCTACTGAATAATGCTGACACCAGCAGCGATGGTACCCCTCACAGCTGTTTAGTGTTGCTGGCTGTGCACCCTACAGGTGGTGCCAGTTCACATGTGGGTGTTTTTTTTTTTTTTTTTTTTTTTTAAAACCTTTATTGAGAAACAGGTATAAGTACAAGCGCAGGCCTACAACCACAAGGGCCGGCCGCAAAATCAGGAGAGTCAAAAGAGAACAACATCAATGTGTACGGTAGGATGAATACAGGATAGACGAGTAATAAAATCGTTACACAGTAAGCGCCAGGATAAGAAAGGTTTCATTTTATGATGTATAGAGGAGGCAGAAGCCATATCTACCCGTGTGTCATGCAACATACTCAGAAAAAGAGGGGGGGGACGAGAGGGATGCAGCCCCCTACGCAATCAAATAACCACAGTAGAGCAAAGCCCAGATACATCCAATGCCCATCAAAGGTTCAAAAATAAAGGACAAATCGTAGCAAACAAGTAAATGGGTCACCGCATAGACCGCCCTCCCGCCCCGAAAAAGGAGAAAGTGCAGACACTTACGAAACGAAGGAGAAAGAACAAAGGGACATAGCCCACCCCCTAGAAAGAAAGCAAAAAAGGGACCATAGAAGAAAACAAACTAAAATAACGAACACCCCCCCCACCCTACATCACTGTAATGGCTATGGCCTATCCCACTAAACAGCGTGCCTGTCGCCCAGAGTCACCAGAAATATAGAAGAAAGAGAAAGGGAATAATAACGAAGGGAAAAAAGAGAAAGGGATAAAAGGAGAGGAAAAAGAGGGAAGAGAAGGAGAGGAGAGAAGAGAAGAGAGGAGGGGAGCCAGTGATCGAAATACAGAACACCACCCCACCCGCAATAACGGATCACTAGTCGAGGTCAAAAAAGGGATACTGAGAAAAGCCCACATAAAGGATGAAGACAGGAACTGTCCAAATGATGAGGCACGGCGATGGCAATTAACAAAACAAAAGTCCCGCAGGCACCCAGGCACGATCACCCCTGGCCACTTCTATGAAAAGCAGAGCTGCCAGACCCCGCCACGGCCAGGAAACAGCATGATACAGTGGGTCCATACCAGTCAGGGAAAGCAAGTGGGATCTTCACAGAACACCGTCTAGGCGAACAAAAAGCAGCCAGGAAAACTCGGCAGCAGTCAGAATGCAAAAGTAACCCAAAGATCCACGTGGCCAAGCACAAAGTCCGGGCTGTCCAGCACAAAGCAAAGAAATCAGGATGTAGGAAATACTGCTGCATCGGCACCGGGTCCACTTGATCCCATGGAATCGAACACCCAGCCGGATAGCCCAGCACAGCAGCTGGAGAAGTCTCAACAAGACCAACTCGGGGAGACGACACCGCGTCACAAAATGGCTGAACAACCATGGCGGCGATCCGCAACTCCAGGTCCCGGCAGTGCAAGGACAGGTCGATCCGCAGAGCACACAGGGCGAACAAGACAGCAGTCCGTGTAGGGGCCGCCCGAATCAAACGAGGTCTGGGGAGAGCAAATGCAGCAACGTCCCTGTCTCCAGGAGGAAGACACTCCGAGGGGCCATCCGCCATCTTGTGCATATCGCCCGCCGCCATTGTCGCATCCGCCGCCAAGCCCACCAGGAGTGCCGGAGGCCCCAGGACACACAGCCGATCCGCGGCGGATGGCGCTCGGCGGAGAAAGGAGAGTCACCAGAAGAACGGGCGTGCTCCCCACCACACTCGGGGGAGCCCTGCACCGTATCCCAGGCGGGACAATCAACAGGAGTGGGCTTCTCACCCGAGGGGTGCCGGACAACGCGGCTTCTCTTCTTCGGGTCGGCAGACAATCAGGCATGCGGGGTGGCCCACCATCGGGGGTGGGTCCGCTCCGGTGCTTCCGGCTCGCGGCTCTCAGGCTCCCACCATCGGGTCTCTTCAGCGGTTCCGGGCCGCCGGCACTCCGAACACCTCCGGGCAGACACAGCACTCGAGGCCCCGGCGTCAGGGCCGGGAAGGCCAGCAAGGTTACAAGGGCAGAACGAGGAAACCACTGCACGCAGGAGCCCCGGAAAAAGACGGTAAGTGAAGGCTCTTCCCAGGTAACCAAATTCGGAACACCCCGATCAGGATGAAAGACAGGATAGGCGGCGGGGAGGAAGGGATCTCGGAGCGAGGCGTTTATGCGACTGTCCCGATCGCCATCTTGGCTCCTCCCCCTCACATGTGGGTGTTGATAACAGAGTGGGCATCGTCTGCTGGGACACCTTTGTTTTATGCGGCTAGGACCGTCGGCATCTAGTTTCTCGCAGAAATGCGCCCGAGACCGCAGACATTTTTGCGCACACGAAGCGGTACCGATTGCAGCAGTTTCTAGTTAGGATTACACCGTGAACAGTGTGGAGATTTTGATGGTGAAAAGTCGTGGCGCGGGACACATTCTATAAAGGATTATAAAGACGAGTGCTTATACAAAAAGAGTAGTACCATTTTTTTTTTGTTCCACACATTTCTTACTGGTGTGTTGTAAGAAAGCACATGCAAATAGACAAGAGTAAAACAATTTCTGAGGGAAAATGTAAAAATCAGGAGGGTTGTCCGCTGGTGGCTTTCCCTTCAACATATTTCCCACACAGTGGAGGACAGAAACTCCGTCTGTGCTTTATCCGCAAAGTTTCCAATTACCTTGTAAGACTTCACAGGGCAATAAGTCTTTAAAGAAGGTTGTTCGAGGCCAGAACAATTTTGACTGTTAATGTCGCTTTCTACTGTACTAAGTTATCCCTTTAACTTCTAGATAGACAGTGACATGCTCTGCTGAGTAAAAAAACAAAAAACAAAAGTGACATTGGTCCCAATTTGTCAAAGCCTCCGACAATAGCATGATTCAGAGATATTGCAAACATATAATATTCACAAGATAAAAACATAAGCATGATTGGTTAGTGCAGATTACAAGCGCAATGCGTCCATTTTACACATTGTGATAAAAAAATTATTTGGGGACATTGTTTGAGTTGGAACCGTTCTCGTGTATGTATCAAATCTATTTAAAAACGTCTTGTGGTTGCCAACTGTCTAGCAAAATTATAGCAAACCTTCTGATCCGAAGGATGTCTTCGTTCAGGACCACTGGAATTGTGCCCCAGGGGACCGAATTATGCAGCAGAGTTGACTAATCTATGTGGCAAGGAAAGGCAATTGTGTGCTTTAATGCTGCACATTTTGTGACACTATTACTTAATTCTTTGGTCATTATTACACAGTGGGCTTTCTGGACAAAGGTTTCACCTTATTAGAACCTGAGTTTGGCCCCCAAAACAGCAATGAATAACTGAAAGATGACCAGTCAATATTTGAGAATGGCGGGCCATTGTGCAGGAAAACGCTGCGTTTCTTGTAACTTTTGATCTAGAAACATATTTTTGTGAATATGCTGCAAATTAATGATTATTTGGTAAATGCAGTAAATCAACACTTATGTGGAAAACGGTGTAGCCACAAAACACAGATTTCCAGTGGCCCTCTGCTTTTGGTAAATATAGAACCAGTTTGAGGCACCTCTGAGGCGGAAAGCCGGAGGTTAGCAAGATTTTAAATCGTGTGCATTATTTTTTACTTTGCGCCAGATTTTTGTATTTTATGTAGCTCTGAGGCACTCACCTGTCCCTGCCACTTTGTTTCCCACAGCGCTGCAGATTACATGCTGGCGCTGGGGAAACACTGAGCATTGCCGCCATACTGGGTGGGGGAAAGGGTGGCGGTCGAGTTGTTGGCCGCTTCCAACCTCCCGAAGGTATTTAAATCACTGCCTGCAGAAGCCGGCTGATTACCAGTTCGAGGCACCTCTGAGGCGGAAAGCCGGAGGTTAGCAAGATTTTAAATCGTGTGCATTATTTTTTACTTTGCGCCAGATATTTGTATTTTATGTAGCTCTTGTATGCCCTTGCCCTATGTTATACATAGGTAAAACATCGCAAGAAGTAGGACAAAGAATAACCCAGCACAAATCAAGGATCAGAAAAAAGGTGGAAAATGCCCCTCTAGTCAACCATTGGTTGGTCAAAAACCATGAGCAATCTGACCTGAAATGGACAGTACTTTCAAAAATTGAAAGGGACCCAAGGGGTGGTGACGTCGAGGCTAAGTTAAACCAGCGAGAAGCGCTTTTAATTATGAAATTTAATACTGCCACAAGAGGCTTGAATGAGATTTCTGAAATTTATAAACCTAGTGCTTGAGCAACCCCCTTCTGGCACCATCCGCACATTGTGATCCAAGCGGGGCCAAGGATGAACTGTTGTTCAACTATAGACCCCAGAACCACCCAATTGAGCTAATCCAGGCGGACCCCCCGCTTTTGGGTATTATAAGTCCCATTTTTCCACATCAACATCCAAGTGAGGCTAAGTCCAAACCCTGAATTGCTATCCCAGGGAGTCTCTTCGCTCAAAGGAACTACAAGTCCCACAATTCCATTTTGGGTCTTCTTTAACAACCAGGAAGTCGCCTCCGCGTCATTCACTTGCATTGAATGCGCGAAGGAGAAGCATCTAGTCTCCTTCAGCAACATCCATTCAGCGGACGATTTCGGTATGCTAAAGAGATTCCCCACCCATTCATCAAGAATTGGATCGTTCTGCAGCGGGACGCGCAATTTAACGTACTTTCCCTTTCCTTCCTAGCGGACCCGCCACACCCAAAGCTACCGCCGGTTGAGAGGATTGTTTTCACAGACTTAACCAAACGAGGACACCGCCAGCCAACAGCGGGTAAGTACAAACGGAGAGGCCACAAGTATGTGTGTGTATGAGCGTGGATGGCAGCACCTAAAAGCGAGATCTGTTTGTCTCTGTTCCCTCCCCAGCCCTGCCGCGCATTGTCACGAGGATCTTCAATCTAAGTTGTAAGTGGAGCCCTGGCTCACAAGGCAAGGTAGGCAGAGACGGCCAATGTAGATAACAGGGGAGCAGTGTGTCTCTTAGTTTGTTTCCTAAAGCCATGTTTTTGTTTGTCTTTTTTAGTGACATTTTGGTCCTGAGGAGAACCCCGGTCACTAACGGGGTTTGAAACGCGTAGACCGACCTGATCTCGGGTCTTCAAAGCATTTATCTCTAAACAAAGCTTGTGTTATAAATAGAGTGAAAAATCTCATTGATAAATTTGGTGGACTATAAAAGAATTGTATATAGAATTACAACAAGAAATATTTATCCGTTCGACAAGTATAAAGGGACATCGACACCGAGATCATAGTATGTTTGTGTGTTTGAATGGAGTATGATTGAATGGCCAAGAGTGTGTGAATTGTATAAATGGTCAAAATTGTTATGTTTAAGTGTGGCGTTTATTCACTTTGTTGTATATTGTGTATATAAACATTTTTGTATTTCCATGCACAAAAAATGTATATGGTTTAAACATTGAAAAAGAATTAAAAACTTTGTTGCAATTTATAAAGCAGGTTGTTTGTTATATTCATAATAACCGTTTCTTGTTTCAGATTGAAACTCACTAAGTTAGGTTCTCAGCACTGGCAGTTGTTGTTGTTTTGCTTATTCAAATTTGGCTCAGCCTTGCTGAGTTTAGAGTCAAGGCCCTTTGTGTTTTTTGACTTTGTTTCCCACAGCGCTGCAGATTACATGCTGACGCTGGGGAAACACTGAGCATTGCCGCCATACTGGGTGGGGGAAAGGGTGGCGGTCGAGTTGTTGGCCGCTTCCGCCCTCCCGAAGGTATTTAAATCACCGCCTGCAGAAGCCGGCTGATTACTAGTTCGAGGCACCTCTGAGGCGGAAAGCCGGAGGTTAGCAAGATTTTAAATTGTGTGCATTAGTTTTTACTTTGGGCCAGATTTTTGTATTTTATGTAGCTCTGAGGCACTCACCTGTCCCTGCCACTTTGTTTCCCACAGCGCTGCAGATTACATGCTGACGCTGGGGAAACACTGAGCATTGCCGCCATACTGGGTGGGGGAAAGGGTGGCGGTCGAGTTGTTGGCCGCTTCCGCCCTCCCGAAGGTATTTAAATCACCGCCTGCAGAAGCCGGCTGATTACTAGTTCGAGGCACCTCTGAGGCGGAAAGCCGGAGGTTAGCAAGATTTTAAATCGTGTGCATTAGTTTTTACTTTGCGCCAGATATTTGTATTTTATGTAGCTCTGAGGCACTCACCTGTCCCTGCCACTTTGTTTCCCACAGCGCTGCAGATTACATGCTGACGCTGGGGAAACACTGAGCATTGCCGCCATACTGGGTGGGGGAAAGGGTGGCGGTCGAGTTGTTGGTCGCTTCCCGTCTTCCTCTACACCGGATATAAGGAAGATGTTCTCCCGTCCGCGCAGCGGGCGGGCGCGCCGGTGGCGCGCCGGCGGCGCGCCAAAGGCAAGCCCGTCTGCGCCCGTCCGCGCCAGGACCAGGCCGAGGGCCAGAACCCCTGGCCCAGACGGGATTGCCAGTTACACATCATACTCTGGCAATGACCTGTTACATCTTAGGTCAGTCCCATGTAACATCTGCCCTCTATATAACCCGGAGAATATCCCCCAAAATGGAGTCACCATATGCCCCGGCTGTATGTCTCCTTTACCATTCATCACCAATACAGCCCGAACAAAACAAGGTTCATTTAACAATGCGAAAAAGAATGTCATTGCACTCATTAACGTCAGATCCTTAGGAAAACACAGGCAGGAAATTCATGATCTGATTATAGATAATAATATAGACACGCTATTCGTTACGGAAACATGGATGGACGCAGAATCTGGCCCAGACTTGGTAATTGCTATCCCACACGGATATACAATACACCGATTTGATAGACAGGGTAAGAAAGGAGGAGGACTAGCGGTCATTACAAGACACTGTTTCTCAGTCTGAATATTCCCCATCGCATCCAAATGCTGTGAAGCATTTCAATTTGCTATCAGGATGACGCCCTCATACAACCTTAAGGGAGTACTGATTTACAGACCACCCGGCCCACGTTCCGCTTTCCTGGCCAATCTTAACTCATTGATTGAATCCTTGGTGACCGAGGATTCTTTCTTAGTGTTGGGAGATCTAAATTTTCATTTAGAGAAACAGGAGGATACCGATTCCCAAGCATTAATCGGAGATCTAGCAAGTTTGGGATTAGTTCAGCTCGTTAACGGCCCAACACATGAGGCTGGCCATACGCTGGACTGTATCTTTTCTAATATACAGGATATTACTGTTACGGACATTCTACCTCTAACTTGGTCTGACCATTTTGTTATTCTCTGCACCCTACCTAGCAGTGTTTCTTCCCCAATTAATCAGATATATAATACTCAAGAACCTTTTAGAGTATGGAAAGACATTGACAATGTAGCCTTGGCCGAGTTGTTGATTAAGTCATGCCCTGTTATATCCGCGGACCCTAATCTAGCCACTAAACAATTTACCGACTGGATAGGGAATGCTATGAACTTACTAGTACCATTTAAGACCCTATCTAGTAACAGAAAGACACCATCCTCCCCCTGGTTCACAGAAGAACTCAGGAAAAAAAAACAAGAATGCCGTAGGCACGAAAGGCAATGGCGAAGATCTTATGATCAAGAGAGTAAAACCCTATATAAAAATATTCAGTCTATCTATAAAAAATTGATCAATGAATCTAAGAAGAAGTTTTTGGGGGATCAAATTGATTCCTCAAAAAACTCCAGTAAACAACTATTTGAGGTGGTGAAGCAATTGGCCGGGAAGCTTACAGACGCGGCCCCCTCCCCATCGCAGGCTCTGTGTGACTCCTTGGCCGACTTCTTTTTCACCAAAGTCAATGACATTTACTCTGAGTTCTCAATCAAAGATACTCCTGCCTCACTTTCTATCCAAATTAGCCCTCCCACTTGCTCACTGTCCCAATTTAAAGGAGTAGAGGAGAACCAAATAAGGGATATCATGAGATCTATAAAGACGGGCTCGGCCCTTGACCCCTGTCCTCCTAAAGTCTACCTACCAGTGATTGATATTGTCTGCACTACCATCATGCAAGTGTGCAATACTATCCTCAGGTCAGGGAAATACCCGAACTTGCTTAAAAACACTCTATTAAAACCACTCCTGAAAAAACCATCTTTGGATAAAGAGGTGTTGAAAAATTACAGACCTATCGCAAGCCTCCCATTTCTCGCCAAAGTGCTTGAAAGGGTAATGAACACTCAGCTTGCTGATTATCTGGAGCAAAACAAACTGCTAGATGACACGCAGTTCGGGTTTCGGAAACTCCACGGCACTGAGACGGCCCTCATCAAAGCTGCAGATGACATCCGAACAATCAGAGATCAGGGAGGGACAGCCGTCCTTATAATGCTGGACTTATCGGTCGCCTTCGACACGGTCGATCATTCTATACTGATAGACCGTGTCGGAAATTTAGGCATCCGATCCAGTGCGAAGGATCTTATTACCTCGTTCCTATCGTGCAGAACTCAAGCAGTCACGCTGGGACCTTTTAAGTCACCAGAGCTTGCACTACCTTGCGGTGTTCCCCAGGGCTCATCGCTAAGTCCAACACTGTTTAATATCTACGTGTTGGACTTGGCGAGAGTGATTAAATCCTATCACATGAGCCTTACTTCCTATGCTGACGACACCCAGCTGGTGCTCGCTATTAACAACGATGGGGACCAGGTAGCGGCTCTGTTTCGAGAGGGTATGCTGGCCATTAAGAACTGGATGCAGGCCAATTGCTTGAGGCTAAACTCTGAAAAGACGGAGGTGGTCATCTTCGGTAAGATCACTCCGCAATGGTCCCCTGAATGGTGGCCTAACTCACTGGGAACTCCACCCACACGTCAGTTAGGGTCAGAAACCTAGGCATAGTTTTTGATGAGAAACTCAACTTTGCAGCACATGCCAACCAAACCGCTGCCAATGCCTATCATAAACTAAAAGTCATTAGGAAAATAATCCCATTTCTATCTGACAGTGCGGGTAAAACAGTGGTTAGCACATTAGTGCTCTCCTCCTTGGACTACTGTAATGGTTTATTTGCCAATGCACAGTCCAGGGTGATTTCCAAACTTCAAATGATCCAAAATGCGGCTGCCAGACTACTTTCAAGGACTCCAAAATTTAAATCTGTCAGCCACATTATTAGGGGCTACCACTGGCTGACAATAAAAAACCGCATCAAATTCAAAACACTCTGTTTAACGTTTAAAGCTACTCATAACATGGGCCCAAGATTCCTCCAAGAGCAGCTTTCCATTTACTACCCGACCAGACAGCTGAGATCGATGCAATTACAACAGCTGGCAGTACCCCGCACCAGAACGGTTACCTGGGGAGACAGGCGTTTCACAGTATCTGCAGCCAGACTTTGGAATTCGCTCCCGTTAACCATACGAATGGCACATTCCCTGCTTCAGTTCAGGAAACTGGTGAAGACATGGTTGTTTAACCAGTAAGAAAGCTCTTGCCTCAATGCTTTATCACCCAGAGACTCGTCATAGTAATTTTAGCGCCAAGACGCCCACGGGCAAACGCACGCGCTCTACAAGTTGTATTAATAAATAAATAAATAAATAAATAGAAGGTGCACGAGGTGTTGTTCCCTCCACTATGAAAAGTGCAGAGAGTGTGTCAAACAAGAACCACCTCCTAAGTATATTATGGCTGTGCCGTTCTGCAATCTGCCAATGAAAGGGCGCGCAGTGGAATCCTGGTTTTAGTTCAGGATTTTGGATAATTTTTATACACAAAACAAAGAACACACATCCCACTCATGTGAGTCAAGAAGTCAAGGCTTTCAAGGCCAGGTAACACAGTTGGATTCAAATCTTTTTTTGTTGTTGTTGCAGATTTCTATAGCGCGATCTCAACTCGCCCGCTCCTAAGTCACACAGGATCGCGGGTGCCACCGGGCACTGCCTGAAACGCGAACACACCCCACCACTGGGCCGAGCTCCGAGAGCAATCACCCTCGGGAGCACAAGAGCGTTTATGACAGTTAATTTTGGAAACTTCAGAACTGGCGCAGCTATATCCGGATGTAAAACAGCGCAGTGTGAGTACCTCCGACGCACCAGTACAAGGAAGCAAGGTGAGAACGAGATGGGTGTAAGAGAAGTGGCAGGAGATGTTTGGGAAACAATTCCCACTCTGTGGGAGAGCAGGCCGATGTCGATGCTTGCTAAAACATAAAGCGCACTCAGTGCGGAAGCAAACTGATTCGGCCCGCAATGCTTAAAAATGCATTACATACGCGAAACATACTTACGCAGCCAACGTAAATGGACGTAAAACAGACCAATCAATGCATAGGCAGAAAATAAACACATACTGAACACAAATATAAATAATGTACGGCAATCAAGCATTGGCATAGCCGATAGGTCTCGCCTTTGGGACTTTGTAAGTGTTTAGTTACCCAGCACAATATCCTTGGTGCAACAACATCAAGTGTGGCATGGCTAAACACTTATAAGGTCCCAAAGGCGAGGCCTATTGGCTATGCCAATGCTTGTTGGTTTTGCCAGTGCTTGTTATAGTTATAGCATGAACCTGGTCGGAGGCCATTAGAGTGGTTTACAACAGAAGCAGTCTAGTTACACATTTCTTTCACCTTGTACATGCATTAATAGAATTCCTCACTATCTGGTCTTATGCAACCCCTGACCAATAGTGGTTTACTTCAGGCACTACTGAATGGGCTGTTGAGGATTTTTTTTTATGTATATGTACAAGAGAATAGGAAAGGAAAGGTTCCCTGCTCTTGTATCTTGAAGTCTCCAGTCCATAAGTGTGGGAAGTTCAGTAAGATATTTATATCGCCTTTTTATGAATAAGGAAGAGCAGGGCAACAATGTGAGAAAGGAGAAAATTTAGGCCAGAAAAGAGCGTTGTATAATATGTGTATCTATTTATGTATATGATACTTGAATAGCGGGAAACCAAGTGAAAAAGCAATAAGGTAAAATTATATCGGCAGAGAACAAATTAGAACAAAGTGAACCCTTCTTGGGTTTTCAAGCCCTGAAACCTACAGTCACTGTGCAAGGGTTTCTCTTGTCTCAAACTGGCTGGGTAACCAAGCAAGTGACGCACTACTAACCGTAGACCTCCTCGAAGTCTCTACGGCCACGTCTCTTCTTCAGCAACAGTGCCAGTATTGCCTTTCACATGATAGCCCACTATTAGAAGAGGGCCAGTAGGTTATTGTCAAGTGGTGCAGTTTGGCTCCTACACATTTTCACCTGGATGTTTGTCACTAGCCCCTATCTCAATGCTTCCAAGACAGCAATTTGTGCCTATGCATTTGGGCAGCTTTCTTTCATGTAGATGCCCTCAAGGGCCTGCCGAAGTCCCCATTTTTTAAATCAATACATTATGGGTCTTTTGATTCTGATTTGCCATTCCTGCTACAGAGGAACACAGTCAATCACTTGGTCTGTTGGATCCTTGAGATGCCTTAAAAGATGGTCCTCACATTTGTAATATTGCACTTGATTACAGCAGTGCTGTCGATGTCAGAGGCATCCTGTTTGGTTGAGCTACACTGCCTGCCTCATCGTGGTCTGACCACACCTCAAAGGCAATTAAATCTATTCAACTGCTCCTGTCTAGACAGTGTATCGAAGTAAGAATCCTTTGTTCAACCCACAAAGTTCTCCACAGCTAGGCACACTTTTACCTACTCAGAGAGCTTACCGACTGGCTCACCAGACCGGTCTCCAAAACCTGCTGTGTCAAAGTCCAATCAGTTGAGGAAGAGACCACTTTAGCATCAAGTCTCTACCACCACAACATCCAGGCTGAATGGGCAAGTTCTAGAAGAAGGCTGCAGACCCACCTGCCTATGGATCATAAACTACAGAACCTGTTCATGGTCTACTCCATATCTTGTCTTAGTATCCCAAAGGCCACTCTGTACACTGAAGTGGCCTTTGGGATGACAAGAACCCTACATGAAAACCAGAAACTATGGAGGTATCCCATGCTGCATCAGACATGGATGGAATGAGTGGATGCCAATGAGAACTCACTGATGCTGCTCATGTAACTACTACAGATGCCTTGAAGGAGAAGCGCTCTAAACCTAAGGGCATCCGTAAAGGATGAACCAAGCAGACAGCAGATTTTGTTCTTGGTTCCCAGGGTAGAGACCCTGGGAAACAAGAACAAAATCTGGATTACATAGGCTGAGGCTGAATATACACAGCTGCAGCTTCCTGTTTTGTGGAGATGCAGTGTTGTCTAAAGACGTGCCTTCGCCCCCTTTCAGAAAAGTTGGGGAAGTCCTGGTGTTTGATAGAGATGTTGCTCCAGGTTCTAGGTGCGTAGATGAGAAGGCTTATCTATGTATACCATGACACCTGTATTTGTAAAGTGTATGTTTACCCCTTGAGGCATCTTGGAGCCAAATACCAGGTGTTTGGTACCCTAGTCAATGGTACTCATTTTATAGACCTTGGATGGATGAAAGGCTGAGTAAACCCGCCAAGATCTGAACCTGTGGCCACACGGTCAAACAAAGGTTTCTGGAGTGCGGGCATTCATTAGTTCACTGAGCTACCAGACGTGGCAATATATATTTTCTAAAAATGGAAAGGAACACAAAATACTTATTGTTCTCTTGATTATTAGTCACCAAGCTCTACAGGTCTATTGCTAAAAAGCCCCAGTCAGGCAAAGCTCCCCCATATCACCCCCTGGTTCTCACCTCAGAGATACATTGGACGTATGCTCCAAAAGGCGACTAAAGAAACTTAGCAGACAGTATGGCTGTTGGGGAGTTGATGATGGATAAGAATTTAAAGAGATTTTTGTATGATCAATTTTTGCCAGAAGTCTAAATATAATGTCATGATGCATGACAATAACAGTGTATATAGTACATGAGAGAAATTGAAGAGGATTGATGTGGCAGCAATGAGGAGGGTGCTGACACCACATGATGTTTTCCATTCATAAAAACATTAGTGTTACTTTCTTTATAGAGATAATATATGGAAATTAGATTGTAAATAGACAGACTCGAAGGGGCTGCTGAACAATGAAATTGATATGATGTTTTTAATTCTGGTGAGTGTGATTGAATTA
Source organism: Lissotriton helveticus (assembly GCF_964261635.1). Classification (NCBI taxonomy): domain Eukaryota; kingdom Metazoa; phylum Chordata; class Amphibia; order Caudata; family Salamandridae; genus Lissotriton; species Lissotriton helveticus. The sequence goes on along the minus strand of NC_136068.1, from coordinate 1,619,396,189 downwards.
TTGATTTTCTTAAAATACATAGGGATCTATATTGATTTGTGTACTTATCATTTTTCCAGTCCTGATTACGTACAAGTGAGGACGAAACGCGTAGACTGACGATTAGATATTGTTATATTTGGCTGATGACTGGATACTGTTATATTTTGGAGCTATGATTTTCCTTTGAATTAATAAATGGAAAACACATATGAAGTGAGTTTGCCAATGGATTTCATTCTTGAAAATCAATAATTGATTGGATACCGTAGTGGATACATTGACGCTCCTTTCCATTTGTAGAATTAATTTTTGAGGACTAGGTCTTTGGTGGTGGGACCTGGGAGAGTGACGCGTCCTTTATATAGGACTTCGTGATTTGTTACAACAAGACTTTGAATTGCTCAGCAGTGTGATTAGTTGTTGTGCCCCCATTGCCTACAGGAAAGAGACAACTGGCAATATATATGTATATATGCACAGATACTCTAAATGTAGAAGTAATCCAGCCATCGGCATTCTCTGCTAAAAAAAACACAAAATATGATGAACATAAGTGACTTTTAGAGTAGAAAACATTGGCGTCTAATATGGTAGTGCACCTATCCCATGGGTGATAGGAGAATAAGAGAAAATGAATTGTGAGGGTACAGATGCTTTCTTTAGAGTGAATAGCTGTATCAGAGTAGATGTCTTTGCCTTGTTCTGTGACTATCTAACAGGACTCAACATTGAAGGGAGGTTTTTACTTTTCAAGACAGGTTCTCCTGACATGTGACATCCTTAACTCACTGGTCATGTTTACTGTTTATCTGGCACCTCTTGGCAATACAAGCTCACTTTCCACTTACCGCAAGATGAACTCATGCAAATGATAAATATTGTAGTGTGAGTGCACACAGTTATTCAACCACTCCGTGTTCCAGCTGTCTGGACCCTTTTTACTTTTTGCAATATGGAACTGGCTCTCTCGAGCAAATCTCACCCTGTAGTGAAAAACCGAGAAACTGATCCCTTTAACAATAAATCTAGGCTGCATGTCTGACATTGTATATTCTAGTGCATTTTAATTAAGATTTAGCTTTGGGTCAAATGGCAATTATAGCTAGAGCAGATAGTAACTCCAAGCTTGACCACTTGGAATAAGACTGCTGTGAAAAACCAGGATGAAAAGCCAGGATGACTTTACATTGGCTGGTGATGTCGGCCAAAATTAATTTTAAATTGACGCATCAGGTATAAATGCTTATGCAAGACACAAGAATGTGTATACAGGGTTGAAGCCTCTCCATACACACGTGTTCTCAGAGCCTCCCACTTTCAGCTCATGAAGATGTCCTAAGTTTAGGAGGTACCATGAGTGTGAGGTCTTTCTCAGTTCAGATCTCAAAGGTGCAAACCCGTCTAGCTGTTAGACATCTGCCATGTCTGTCAGGGAAAAAGTTCACAGCCTTTCAGATGTAAAGCCGTGTTATGTCTTTATTGACAAGGCGGTGATACCTAGAATGCCACTATCACAAGCCTGAGAGCTTGAATGGAAACCCTGGAAGCGATCTAATGCTCCACGCTGGTGTATACAAGAAGCCAGAGTTTAAAGCATGATGACACAGTACATGTTCGGAGTTTCACTAAAAATGCTTACTTCTAGGTCACTAGTTTTAAGTTACTGGTTGTTATATTTTCAAAGGGTAATTTCATTAAATTGGTTAACACAATATCCAAACACTATAGTCGATAAGGTCCTCGGCCCCAACAAATGCACAGACTCAAAATGTCACCCAACTACCTTGTTAAAAGGAACACACAGCAGAACAGTGTTGCTATATACCCAGGTGCAGTCAAATAACTCTTGCAGACAGCAACTTTAGTGGTAGTTGTACAGGGTTCTTTTTTAATGAACAGCATCGTAAACAGGCCAAGGCATAAAAGCATAACTCCCTCTAAATCCAGACGAAAACAAATCTGTTACTTTTTATGTGAGATTGTCACAGGTCCTCCCTGGCCGCTTTCATTGCCGCAATGTTACCCGTAGATTCGAAAAGGGTTCATAAACTGTCATGCTCCAGAGAGCTGAATTCTTCATGAAATACAAAAAGAGTGGAGAAACACCTCTTCTCTCTGGGTATATGACGGATTTCTGCCCTCACTGTTCTGCCCTTAAGACACAAGGCTATCAGAAATCTGGTATCACTCTTCATGGGCGCCCACTGCTCTCCTCTCAGTCACTATAAGCTCCAGTGTTCAGCCTTGCCTATACGTTCCAAGGACGCCTCTGCATTTTAGGCTGACAGGTGTCCAGATTTTTCCTACGTTACATTAACATTATGTTCCATCCATATATCATGCTCTAACCAGTTGCTATCTTTGCCTATATATATATATATATATATATATATATATATATATATATATATATATATATATATATATAACTACCCAGAGTTCTCTCCTTCTTTTTTGCATATATATATATGCAAAAAAGAAGGAGAGAACTCTGGGTAGTTCCCAAGTTTAGGTGGAAGGCAGCTCCTGTATAGAGCACCGTCAACACCAGCGACACTCAAAATTTGCTCACCTCAAATGTCTGCTTTTCTATCAGTTTTTAAGCATAGGATTAGCACAGTGCTATCCATGCCGAGATAGAAATGGACAAAGTCTTTTGCCATTTGTACAGCAAATTCTTTAAGCATAGGATTAGCACAGTGCTATCCACGCCGAGCTGTAAAATGACAAAAGCCATTTACCATATATATATATATACACACACACACACACTCACACACATATACACGTATATATATATATATATATATATATATATATATATATATATATTACCTACTGGCTGTCGCCAGTAGGTATATATAGTTAGGACCTAGTTACCATAGGAAATCCGCAACATTCTATTGGGAATAACTTTGGCGTCGATTGAGGAAATTGCGTGCAATTTTCCAAAATTTTCGCCAGCTCAGTTCTGCTCCTTCCCTGAAAGTTTTGGGGGGATTCGTCAAGCGGAGGCCGAGAAAAAAGGGAGGTCCCAAAACGCGTTTCCCCCATGTTAATTTCCATAGGACGATTAGACACGGCTACAGCCCGAACGGCTGAACGGAATTACACCAAACTTGGCAAAATGGTAGGGTCTGGTATGCAGAAGTGCCTTTTCTATATTTGGTGAAAATCCCTCCAGTAGTTCCTGAGAAAATCAAAAGCGAAAAAATATATATATCTATAGCAGCTTACTGTAAGCTTACTGTAAGCTTACCTTCCCGAGCACGAGCTGCATGCTGATTGGCTGTCAACTGTCTGTCAACACTCCAAACCAGAAACTGTTGGCAGCCATCTTGGGACCAATATACATGATAGCACCTCATTAAAAAGCATTGCAGTTAATAGAAGGTTTTAAGACTTTAGTTACATTATAAATCATTTGTTGATAGTACCATACTAATTTTAACAATTGTGGTGTGTTCTAAGGTGATTTTACCATGTGAAAAAGCCTTCTGCTGGGATATCATGAATCATGTTTGAAAGAAAACTATTATCTCATGCTTTTCCCACAGTGGTTTGGAAGGGGATCCATAAGCTAAGCTGAAAGCATATTTTCTGTAAATTCACATTATCTTTCTCAGTCATGTGAGAATGAAGTCTGCCATTCTCAGTAAAACATGTACATCCAACAAGGACAGAGACTGTCAGTTGATTCCTTTGTGTTCTACTGCAGCTTCCCAGAGTGTTCTAAAGAACAACTAGAGCGCTAACAGTCCTACTTATTACAAAGGTATAGCCCAAGTATAGCCCAATGATAGAATGTCCCAGAGTGTTCTAAAGAACAACTAGAGCGCTAACAGTCTTACTTATGACAAAAGTATGGCACACCAGAAGCCATCTTGATTGGAATGAAGTGGTAAGTCTGAAAACATTTAATTTAAAAAGGAACAAAATGAGGGGGTTCATTTTGCCATAGAAAGTATGATTAGTGCTGCAGAAAGAAAAATTAGGGCACATTTTGAGTGACTTCTCAAATCCTCTTCCATCTCAATAAAACATTCTGACATGCAGGCTCCCAAGCTGGCCACCAGAGACAAAAGAGCCCAAATGTAGCCCAAATATCACCCAGATTTAGCCCAAGTATAGCCCAATGACAGAATGTCCCAGAGTGTTCTAAAGAACAACTAGAGCGCTAACAGTCTTACTTATGACAAAAGTATGGAACACCAGAAGCCATCTTGATTGGAATGAAGTGGTAAGTCTGAAAACATTTAATTTAAAAAGGAACAAAATGAGGGGGTTCATTTTGCCATAGAAAGTATGATTAGTGCTTCAGAAAGAAAAATATGGGCACATTTTGAGTGACTTCTCAAATCCTCTTCTATTTCATTAAAAACATTCTGACATGCAGACTGAAACATGCACTTTGTATACCAGCAGCAGACTTCCCTGGTGAGCAGTAGCTTTACTACAGTGACCTAATGAGCAACTAGAGTGCTAACATTCAGAATTTATGGCAAATGTGTGACACATCTGAATGCCTTCTTGATGGAACCAAAGTAAACAAGCATTGAAAATGCAATAGATCTCGCCCTCGTTTAAGTTAAAGCCATTCTGTTTGTAATGAGGTGGCTTTTTAGCTTTGCTTTTATTAGTGTTTTTCAAACTTTCATGTAAATAACATGCATGTGTATGCATATATGTATATGTATGCATGCATTTATATTTGGATTTATATAGATATGCAGATTGTATATGTTTATATATGTATGTATATATATATATATATACACATACATATATATAAATGCATATGCATATATATATGTGTATATGTGTGCGTGTAGAGAGAGGTAGAGGTAGAGAGGTAGAGGTAGAGAGGTAGAGACTAGTAGAGAGACATAGAGAGGTAGAGAGTGAGTAGTAGAGAGTAGTAGAGAGCAGTAGAGAGAGTAGCAGAGAGTGAGTAGTAGAGAGTAGTAGAGTGAGTAGTAGAGAGTAGTAGAGAGTGAGTAGTAGAGAGTGAGTAGTAAAGAGTAGTAGAGAGTAAGTAGTAGAATGAGTAGTAGAGAGCAGTAGAGAGTGAATAGTAAAGAGTGAGTAGTAGAGAGTGAGTAGTAGAGAGTAGTAGAGAGTGAATAGTAGAGAGTGAGTAGCAGAGAGAGAGTAGCAGAGAGAGAATAGTAGAGAGTGAGTAGTAGAGTGAGTAGTAGAGAGAGAGTAGTAGAGAGTGAGTAGTAGAGAGTAGTAGAGTGAGTAGTAGAGAGTGAGTAGTAGAGAGAGTAGTAGAGAGCGAATAATAGAGAGTAGTAGATAGTGAGTAGTAGGGAGTGAGTAGTAGAGAGTAGTAGAGTACTAGAGAATGAGTAGTAGAGAGTGAGTATTAGAGAGTAGTGGAGTAGTAGAGAGTGAGTAGTAGAGAGTAGTGGAGAATATTCCAAAGTTTGGCACAGCACCCCTTGCACAACAAGTCCAATCAAATCATATCACTTAGAGTCCTTATTGAATCGCTGAATCTTGGTGTATATTCAAATGCTTTTATTTTCCTTAAGTTTATGTACCACAGCCAGCCGACGCGTTTCGTTCTGTACAGCAGAACTTCTTTAGGGCATTCTTATTTCCTTCAAGTTATGTCGGTATCCTGTTTTCATATAACTAGATATTTCTTCCAAATGTTAGACGAGACGTAAGTACATTCTTATTCAAAGTGACTAGGTATCAATTTTACCCACACATTTGGGGCAGACTTGAGTAATTTGAAGCATCCTCAAAGTCAGTCTTTCAAAAATTCCAAAGTATAGGACATGATAATCCAAATCCGAATGTTTCTCAATAAAAGTCATTTTCAATCGTTTGGAATATCGCGATTTAAAACAAAATCTATATATATAGATTGACAAAGGCCTCTTGAAGGCTGAAACGCGTCTCTCCTGGTGCTCGGGATTGAGGACGACAGCAACTAAATAAAGTGATGCCGTACCCCGAACCACTTGTGTGCGTGCTCCCTTCCATGGTGTTGCCGTGGGAGGTGGATTGTTTGGTTCATATATATATATATATATATATATATATATATATATATATATATATATATATATATATATATATATATATATATATATATTCTTTACCACACCAAACTTCAAATCAAAGAAGGCGCTGACTCCGTGAATTTCAATCCAAACGGTTTATTTCTTTAGCTCAGTTTCTGCTCAGACGCGTTTCGGCGGCTTGCTCCCGCCTTGTTCACTAACAAATGCATTCTACATTTATGGCTTATATACAAATACATGTTGTCATGGGTTTAATAGGCCGAACTCGTTTGTACTGGTAGTTGCTATGGTTTCATGGTTACACCCTAAGTGATGACGTGGCCAAATGCATGACTTGCACATTTAAACATCATGGCAGTCTGTTTTCACTTGTTGTCAAACAATATTTTATACCAGATAAAATTTAAACAATTAAAATTGTGCTCGTAATACATCTTACGAATATAGTTTTTAACTGTGTTGGAATGATCACCTAAACATCACACGTTATTTATTAAAAAATGCCATTAGATACAATGTATCGTTTGTTTACATGTCCCGTGTGTTACTGTGTTGGTCCGCTCATACCTGTTCTTAAATACAACGTGATTGGCTTGGGGCTGTAACGTGATTACTGACTTGGCATGTAAGTGGGTGCGCTGACGGGAGTGAGAATCCTACATCCGAATGTGTGGACTCGTCTACAAACCCGACCCGTTAGTTTTATGTGTCCAAGGCATATTAATTAGGTAAGTACTAAACAATGCTCCTCGCACCCTGCTAAACCCCTTGTAGGCCAGTGCCTGTTCTGTGTTTAGGTACATACTAGTCGCAGTGGGACAGCGGGGGGAACTCACACGGGGTTAGTAAAATACTCGTGGTGATGCCTGGTGATTAGTGGTACAAGATGCATGAAGTGAGGTGATCTGTACGGCACATCAACTGTGCCGATACCCATTCATGACATGTGCATGTGCAGTGTATTTACAGTGAAAACGTGAGACGCAAATGTTTACAGGGTACTCGGGAAAGAGTGGGGGCATGGACGCTGGAGGGGTTATATGTGGACGCTAAGGGCTTCATCCGCATTCAAGCCTGAAGGGATTTTGGAGTTTAAGAGAATGATGTATCTCGACTCCAGGTGGCGTAAAGCAAGTTTACGATTTCCGCCTCTGACATTTCTGGGGATGCTGTCTATAACGAAGTACGTTAGACCTTCTGCATTGCCTCCATGGGTCTCATGAATGTGTCTTGCCACTGGATAGGTTTGGTCCAAGTTTGCAATTGCCCGTAGGTGTTGCAGAATTCTCACATGCACAGGGTGGATGGTCGACCCTACGTATCTCTTGCTACACTCACACGTGAGCACGTACACAGCAAATTCGGTCTTGCATGTGAAATGTTCCTGATGGTATAGGGCTGTCTTCTGAATGGTAACTCGACAATGGTGGTATTGATGCCATGGTTACAGGCTTTGCATTTACTGCATTTTTTGAATCCTTTTTGGGACTGTAACCAGTTTTTTTGCTTTTTAAGGACAGGTGCATTGCACACTAGTTGGCTGCGCATTGATTTCGCTTTTTTAAACGATACTAAGGGTCTTTCGCCTACTGTGCTTCCTATGGTAGGATCATTATGAATCAATGGCCAGTGCCTTCTTAAGATTTTTCGAAGGTTCGAGTGGTACCGATTGAAACCTGTGATAAGCCTGGGGGGTTGTCTTTCTTGCTTGTCTCTGACGGTTTCTGTTACCACCGGGAACAATAGTTCCTGTTGAGTTTTTGTGCTGCATTTCACTTCTGCATTTTTACATGTCTTGTTTGTGTACCCTCTTTTCTGGAGTCTCATGAAGAGGTTTTATTTGGCATCTGAGAGTCCCTCAGTAGTGCTACAATTGCGTGTCATCCTAAGGCATTCAGCATACGGGATCGATTGTTTCAGAGGTGTGGGGTGGAAACTATGGGCGTGTAGAATCCCGTTTCCTGCAGTGGGTTTACGGTAGGTACATGTTTGTATCTTATCATGTTGGACAAACAATTCTATATCTAGAAATTGTATTGTTTCAGTGCTTGTGTTGCAGGTGAATTTTAAATTCAGTGTATTTTCATTCAATTTATCTGCAAAACTCAATGCACTCTCCACACTGCCCTCCCACAAAATGAAGATATCATCAATAAAACTATACAATCACATTGTTTGTCATGATTTCTTGGTATGACGTCCATAAAACCTGCTCCTCCCACCAGCCCATATGCAGATTCGCATAGCTGGGGGAGAAGCAAGTACCCATGGCTGACCCTTGGACCTGTTTATAGTGCAGTCTGTCAAACATAAATGTATTGTTCGTGAGGCACCACTCAGTCATTTCCAGCAGCATGTTTGTATGCTGAAATAGGTTTATAGGTCTTTTCCCCAGAAAGTGTTTAATGGCATTCAGACCATCCTTGTGCCTAATGCTAGTGTCCAGTGCCTGGACATCCAATGTCATAAATAGATACTTCTCCTTCCATTTGACATCGTATATCTTTGATAAAAAGTCTCCTGTGTCCTTTATGTAGGCAGGTAGTTTTTTGACTTCTGGTTGCAGGAAGTGGTCTATGAAGACACTGGTGTTCTCGAATAAACTCCCTATCGCAGATATTATTGGTCTTCCAGGTGGTATTTTGTCATTTTTGTGTATTTTAGGGATTAGATACATTTGGGCAGTCACCGGATAGTCATTTTTCAAAAATTCTAATTCTTTTTTGCTCAACAGACCTTTCCCTCTCCATTTGTACAATTCATTATGGTATTTCTCCTGTATACCTATGATATGTGTGGGACTGATCCTTGCGTAGCATTCTCTGTCCTGTAGTTGACTGAGTGCTTCATGGTTGTACATTTCTAGGGGCCATAGCACTATGTTTCCCCCTTTGTCAGACCACCTAACCACAATGTCAGATCTTGCTTTTATTTTCTCCATTAGGTCATTGTATTTACGTGTGTGGTCTTGATTTTCCCAATGCCGTTGTTTGGTACTTAGAATGGAGAGTTCCTTGAGGTCTTTTGTAACACATTCGGCGAAAAGGTCTAGCTCATCTTTAGGCATAGCTGGCATGAACACTGATTTTGGTTTGAATCCTGTTTTGATTGTATAGTAAATGTCTATCTCAGAGCTCAGGGCTGCCCCACTTGGTGTGATATCTTCAGTTTCATTCTCATTCTGCTGTTCCAGGTCAATCAAAATTTGTAGTGTTTCCATGTTTGCTACATTTAGCATTTGGTCTTGTTCGTTAGTCTTTGGCATTTCAGAGGTGCGTTGGTATGAATTGGCAAAATATTTTTGGAGTTTCAATTTTCGGACATATAAAAACAAATCAATTCGTGTTTGAGCGTAATCAAAGTTTGTGTTGCTGCAAAATGTTAAACCTAACGATAAAATTTCTAGTTCCTGTGTTGACAGCTCCATATTGGATAGATTAATGACTGTGTTGTCTTTTGTTGTGTCCCTTATCTGCGTCTGTTTTGTCTGTATTTCGGTTTGTTTTGCCTTTGACCTTGCTGCCCCCCACCTCCTGTTCTTTCTTCTCCTGCTTTTTGTTGTTGTTTCTGGTTTTGTCGGTTCTTTCCACCCCCGTCTCCTTGATTTTGCGGGATCCGAGGACGTAGAGTCCTGAGGCGCTGCAACCGTAAAAAAGCCAGTTCTTGTGCCGGGGTTGGTGCCGGGTCAGACATTGCAGTGCTCTGATTACTTTCACTGTCTGTTTCATATTCCGAGCTGATCTTGTTCTCACTCTGCTCCACAGTCGCGGTTTGTCCCCTGTCTGTTGATACCAGTGGTTGCCGTCTTATTTGATCAAATTTCCTCGCAAATGTATAGATTCTCCCGTTCATATAATCATTGCGATCCCTCTGGAATTTTATCGCTTTCCTTTCTTTGATTTCGGTTTCATGTTTTTCCAGCCGTATATATATATATGTGGTTGGGGTGTTGGGGGCTGGGGGGAAGCCCTAACGTAGAGAAATCCATGGCGTGCACCTGCCACCACATGGCCCCCCTTCTACAAGGCCCACACAGTGCTCACATGGGCACATTTCAATTCTGCTGTCACCCGATTCAAACACGATGCATGCTGAGAGCAGTAGGCTTGCATATCACTAAAGTGAACCTCATTGGCGCAGAATCAGCTGTTCTCCCATGAAAGGGAGTGCCACAGTATTTAAAGAGGAGGGAACTGAAGCAAACTGTTTGAAAGGAGGCGTCTGAGGAAGGCTATGAGCTGAAATACATTACGCTGATCTTCAATGTGAATAAAAGCTTCACAAAAGATTCCCCGCTGTGTCCTTGTGTTACTTACTTTTGAGTGGTTTTTCTTCATATACTGCCGCGTCCGCCAGAAGCACGCTAAACGAAGACCCGTCCTACAAGACTCCTGGTAGCTTTTTGGCATGAACTGCAATGTATCAAGGTGTTGATTCTGCCCAGGACCACCATGAAACTTGGGTCATCCCTGTGGGCGCTGCCAGCTGGTGGCCTGTGACTGCATGGGGAAGCAAGTTCACTATAGCTTGTTTCATGGCCTGCTTTGTCCCATGATCGTGGTTGGGACATTGGGGACCAGAGGGAAGTCCTAACACAGCGAAATCCACGGCGTGCACCTGCCACCGCATGGCTCCCCCTCTACGAGGCGCTCACATGGGCACATTTCAATTCTGCTGTCACCCGATTCCAACACGGTGCATGCTGGAAGCTGTAGGCTCGCATATGACTACAGTAAACCTCATTGGAGCAGAATCAGCTGTTCTCCCATGAAAGGGAGTGCCACAGTATTTAAGGAGGAGAGAACCGGAGCAAACCGTTTGAAAGGAGGCGTCTGAGGAAGGCTATGAGCTGAAATGCATTACACTGATCTTCAATGTGAATAAAAGCTTCCCGAAAGATTCCTCGCTGTGTCCTCGTGCTACTTACTTGTGAGTGTTTTTTCTTCATATATATATATATATATATATATATATATATATATATATATATATATTCCAGCTCCAGGTGTCCCTTTCTTGGAAACGCACTCGCAAAGGTTGGTGTCACAATCCTTTATTAGGAACAAACATCTCCCAACGCTGTAGGGATTACAGCATGTCGAAAAGCCTTACGCGTTTCAAAGCAGATTGCTTCTTCCTCAGAGGCTCGACTGATGCAAAGGGACACACCCACAGTTTTAACACATCCCACGCCCATCTCGGGGCAAAGCATTCGGGGTCCTGTAGTGCGTCCTGAAAAATAACACCCACAATTAGGTACATCAATGTTCACTTGCTGCCCTTTACAGTCTTTATAAGAGCCCGCAGATGGGCCCCAGCGTGGCGATGCCCATGCGATACCAACCAAGTCCCACATGTTAGGACATATCAAGTCAGCCCGTGGCCCACAGTTTTAGTGGTGGTGCGTTCCCCGCAGCAAGGACTGCCGCGTATTAAATTCCAGCTCCAGGTGTCCCTTTCTTGGAAACGCACTCGCAAAGGTTGGTGTCACAATCCTTTATTAGGAACAAACATCTCCCAACGCTGTAGGGATTACAGCATGTCGAAAAGCCTTAGGCGTTTCAAAGCAGATTGCTTCTTCCTCAGAGGCTCGACTGATGCAAAGGGACACACCCACAGTTTTAACACATCCCACGCCCATCTCGGGGCAAAGCATTCTGGGTCCTGTAGTGCGTCCTGAAAAATAACACCCACAATTAGGTACATCAATGTTCACTTGCTGCCCTTTACAGTCTTTATAAGAGCCCGCAGATGGGCCCCAGCGTGGCGATGCCCATGCGATACCAACCAAGTCCCACATGTTAGGACATATCAAGTCAGCCCGTGGCCCACAGTTTTAGTGGTGGTGCGTTCCCCGCCGCAAGGACTGCCGCGTATTAAATTCCAGCTCCAGGTGTCCCTTTCTTGGAAACGCACTCGCAAATGTTGGTGTCACAATCCTTTATTAGGAACAAACATCTCCCAACGCTGTAGGGATTACAGCATGTCGAAAAGCCTTACGCGTTTCAAAGCAGATTGCTTCTTCCTCAGAGGCTCGACTGATGCAAAGGGACACACCCACAGTTTTAACACATCCCACGCCCATCTCGGGGCAAAGCATTCTGGGTCCTGTAGTGCGTCCTGAAAAATAACACCCACAATTAGGTACATCAATGTTCACTTGCTGCCCTTTACAGTCTTTATAAGAGCCCGCAGATGGGCCCCAGCGTGGCGATGCCCATGCGATACCAACCAAGTCCCACATGTTAGGACATATCAAGTCAGCCCGTGGCCCACAGTTTTAGTGGTGGTGCGTTCCCCGCAGCAAGGACTGCCGCGTATTAAATTCCAGCTCCAGGTGTCCCTTTCTTGGAAACGCACTCGCAAAGGTTGGTGTCACAATCCTTTATTAGGAACAAACATCTCCCAACGCTGTAGGGATTACAGCATGTCGAAAAGCCTTACGCGTTTCAAAGCAGATTGCTTCTTCCTCAGAGGCTCGACTGATGCAAAGGGACACACCCACAGTTTTAACACATCCCACGCTCATCTCGGGGCAAAGCATTCTGGGTCCTGTAGTGCGTCCTGAAAAATAACACCCACAATTATGTGACATCATCAGCAGTGGATTGCGGGTGCACGAAATATAGTTAGTACAACTAACTATATAGGAGCAATTTCAATGGTTTTTAAATGCTAATTCCTAACTATATATGACCTGAAACCTGTGGTTTTTTTAGTGAATTTGCACGGTTTTCTAAATGCTAATACCTAACTACATATGACCTGAAACCTATGGTTTTTTCAGTGAATTTGCACGGTTTTTTAAATGCTAATACCTAACTATATATGACCTGAAACTTATGTTTTTTCAGTGAATTTGCAAGGTTTTTTAAATGCTAATTCCTAACTATATATAACCCGAAACCTATGGTTTTTTAAGTGAATATATATATATATTAAGAAATACTTCTCTTTGCGAAGTTGCCCTGGGATAAGTTACGAATTTCATGTTATTCCTCCATTTTTGGCAAGTCATGCTGCAGATTTGCCATACATTTTTCAGGCAGGTGCTTATGCATATGGGTGAGAGAGGTACAGGCACAGGTAAAGACCACTGTCGTGGAATGGCTAGCACAGTATCTCAGTAGGCTACAGACGGAGGTAGACTAAGCATCAATTGAGTGGAATTGACTTTGGGGACACAATGAAGCGCCACACGTCCTGCACCACACATCACTTTCACACACTTTATGTAGGCTTGTTTATTTATAGTTATCTATGGTTTTAACTACTTTCTCCATTGAATGAGGATCGGAAGATATTATGGAGGGACATTTTAGCTTCACATGAAAGCAGTTTATTGCACCACAGCTATAAGACACATCTATGGCATATGGTGACTATAATTTTAGCAAATAGCTAAGTTGGCTAGGGCTCTGACCACACTGCTTGAACCCTTTCCAAGAGATCTGCCTGATGCACCATCTCTTCGCTTTTAGATTTGGATTGTCTTCTGTGAGTAACGTTGGTGCCTTTACTCACTTCTTTTGAACCCCCAAAACGTATATGGATCGCCCCTAACAGTATGGTCTTCTCCAATAGTGTTGCTTCAGTCATACCTGTATGTGCTCTTTCTTAGATCCCTACACAGCAATGTACATTCTACCTCTTTTCGCCTTTCTCTCCCAAGACTCTTATGCTTGGGCTCGTTGTTTTGCCAGGCATTTACTGCATTAGCACGTTCATTTGTAGAGCAAACTTGATTATCCCCTTCGATGCTTGTGACGGAAACGTTCCGTCATCAATCACGGCTGAGCTGTGCTGATGACGGAACGGTTCCGTCACGACCACACCCTGTTCTGGAATGTCCAGCACAGGGGCGGAATCGGCGCCGCACGGAAGCGGTTAAAAGTTGCTTTATATTGTTAAACGTTTTGGTATTCTTCTTTCTTTCATGTATCAAGTGATCTGTCAGAATGTGTAAATGTCATTTTCAGTACAGCGTTCCAATGCCTTGGAAGCCTGGTAATTAAAAAATTTAAAACAAGGTATGGACTACATTTGTCTGATAGGTGCCCACCTACTCATATGATCCTGTTCCCTTATCTTACCAAAGATAGAGTGTTAAATGAACTGAGGCAAAGAGTGGATGGTACTTGTGTTTTGGGAACATTTTATGACTTCAGGTGATACAGGCATAAAAGACGCAGGAAAGACAACTGTATGTTTCGTTAATTTAGATCACTTACTCCACTCCAACACTCGGCCTAATGGCGTTATACTTTACACCTTGAAGCAGTTCACAAGGATTCGATTTGTGGCGATCAGGTCTAGGAGGAGTAATGTTCAGTATGTGATCCAGACAAAGGGATGAGCACCAACAAGTGTGAAGGATGTGCAAGCAGATATTCCTATGGAGACCACCAAGAAGAGTTGAGTTAAGTCAATCCACTATTCCAATTGCCGACAATAAGAAGAGTTTATGATGCCCAAGCCAATACCCACAGAACAACAACCAAAAAGTGTTGGCAATATTTTACTATCCAGGTGGTGACCATGAAGAAGAGCTGAGAATGCTCAGGCCACTGCCCCATGACAACCTCCAAGAAAGGTTGGGAATGCTCAAGCCACTGTCCCTACAGCAATCACCAAGAAGAGCTCCGCTTTATTTATCCTTTATTTGGAGTTTTAAAATGCTAATGCTTGTCCTGTGGTATGTAGATTACCACGGCATATGCAAGAGAGAGAGAGTGTGTGTGTGTGTGTGTGTGTGTGTGTGTGTGTGTGAGTGTAAGTGTGTGTAAAAAATATATATATGTTTATATATATATATATATATATATATATATATATATATATATATATATATTCACTGAAAAAACCATAGGTTATAGACCATATATAGTTAGGAATTAGCATTTACAAAACCTTATTTTACTCACACAAAACCATTGAAATTCGCATATATAGTTAGTTGCACTAACTATATATCGCGCACCCGCAATCCACTGCTGATCATGTCACATATTACATCATTCATGACATGGTCAGTGACATCACTGATGACATCACTGATGACATCTCAAATGACATCACTGATGACATCACTGATGACATCTCAAATGACATCTCTGATGACATCACTGATGACATCTCAAATGACATCACTGATGACATCACCGATGACATCACTGATGACATCTCAAATGACATCACTGATGACATCACTGATGACATCTCAAATGACATCACTGATGACATCACTGATGACATCTCATTTGACATTACTGATCACATCACTGATGACATCATTCGTGTGATAATACGATGAACCTCTTCAGACTCTAATATAACCTTAGATACACTCAGTGTAAACAGACACTCACAGACTGTCACTCATCCATGGAGTTACTCACACACCTAGTCAGTCATGCAAAGAATCAATCACACCTCCATTTCCTCAACTATACAGTTATACACACCTTACTTATTCAAACATATACTAACACATATTTACTCTCTTATACAATCCCTGATACAAGTTCACAATGATCCATACAGCCACTCACACATTCACTGGCTCTTATGCACAGTTATTTATATATGTCAACTCTCACATGTACTGTGTTTTACATATGTACTTACTTTGACATGTAGCACTGAGATATCCATTCACTCACCAATACACTCATGCACAAAGTCAACCGCCCATACAGCTGTTTCCACATGCACTTTTGAACCCATACATCTAGTGAATCAACTGCTCACACATCTATGCACAGAGTCATACACCTCCCAGCCACCCACACACACACTCAGTCTCCCATACAAATACTTGGGCAACCAATCAATAACCCATATAGTTACTCATATAGCTACTGATCAACACATGCAGCAGTTTACAGAACAACAGACATAATGATGCACAAATTAAGACAGTTTAGTCACTAACCCATGCACTCAGTGAGACACATTTAATCACTCACTCATACTGTCAGTCATGCACCTACTAAATCCTTCATCCAGACACTTATACATCCACTCATTCTTCAATATGTAAGACATATTTTAACTTTACAGAAACATACATATATTTTATATGTATTTAATATAATTTTTTTATGTATATACATTTTTTGAGGGAACGAATTTATCAACTATCATGCTGAAGAAGAGTGTGGGGGAAAAAAACCAAAGAGGAGGACTAAGAGGAAAGAACAATCAGTTCAAAAATACAATTGCTTTAAAGCATGAAGTGCTTTTCCACACATTTACATTTAAATAACCCATATTAGAACATACAAAATATCTACAGAGGAGACGGTGTACATTGAATTTTAGGCTCTTCATTGGTACCTACATGTTGGTACTTACATCACCCACACAACACAACAACCGGGACGCTGTCACAGATATATATATTTTTTTGAACGTTAATTTCTCAAAATCCACTGGAGCACATATCTTGAGACCTAGCAAAGGCACATCGGGCAAACAGTCTCTACAATTTTGCCAAGTTTCATAGAAATCCATTCAGCCGTTCGAGCTAAAAGTGAGTCCAACCGCCCTATGGAAAACTCAATGTTAAAAACACGTTTTGGGACACCCCTTTTTTCTCGGCCCCCGCTTGACGAAACCCCCCCAAACTTTCAGGGGACGCTCAGAAACAAAATGTGTCATTTTCCTGAAAATTTCAGCCAATTCCGTCCATCAACGCCAAAGTTATTCAACATAGAATTTTCAGAAATCCCTATTCAAAAAAATCCTAACTATATATACCTACTGGCGACCGCCAGTAGGTAATATATATATATATATATATATATATATATATATATATATATATATATATATATATATATATATATATATATAACATTTCTATGGCAAAATGAAACCCCTCATTTTGTTCCTTTTCAAATTAAATGTATTAAGTGTTACCACTTTATTCCAATCAAGATGACTTCAGGTGTGCCATACTTTTGTCATAAGTAAGACTGTTAGCGTTCTAGTTGTTCTTTAGAACACTCTGGGACATTCTGTCATTGGGCTATAGTTGGGCTACATCTGGCTGATATTGGGGCTATATTTGTTTTTTTTGTCTCTGGTGGCCATCTTTGGGCTACATTGGGCTACATTTGGGCTCTAACATATATATAGCCCAATGTAGCCCAATATATATTTTTCAAAGTCAATTTTCGTAAAAACCACTAGAGCATATATCTTGAGACATAGCAAAGGCACATCGGGCTACCAGTCCCTACAATTTTGCCAAGTTTTGTGGAAATCCATTCAGCCGTTCGAGCTAAAAGTGAGTCCAACCGTATTCAACATAGAATTTTCAGAAATCCCATATCCCTGTGTGTGTGTGTGTGTGTGTGTGTGTGTGTGTGTATATATGTAAAATGGGAGAATGACCTACAGGATAACATGATGTATTAAGAACTGCAATTGACATAGTAGAAAAACCTTAAGCAGCTATTTGCAATTTTCAAATTTTTTTTATAATTAATGATCTATTGGTCCATTCTTTGTATTAGCATTGTTTAGTGAATTAAAAATGTTAGTTTGTTAATTGGCTATTGGAAGTCCTTGACAGTGCCAGCGTGCCACAGATGGCTAGTGCCGCCATTGCAGAATCCTTTGCTATGTACTATGAAGACATATACACATGTCCGCGTGGACTGTACTGACTTCCTGATGCTCTCAGGCGCTCTCAGACAACAACAGGGGGGTTCTGGAAGATTTTATGGTAGCTGTAATAGTGGTAGCAATACGGGACCTACAATCAGGAAAGGAAGTGGGACCAAATGGCCCACCAGTAGAGATATATAAGGACATGGCATCTAAAATTGAAGAACACCTGCTGCCCATGTTCCATGCAGCACAGCAGAGAGGAGGACTGCCAGAGGACCAAAGGATTGCCACCATTGTGGTAATTCCCAGGAAAAACAAACGCAGGTTTAGTGTGGATCCTATAGACCTATATCTCAGTTGAATATGGAAGCCAAGGTGCTGGCAAAGGCCCTGGTAACCAGGTTTCAGAGCATCATCACATCAGAGATCCATCCGGACCAGTCAGGTTTTATGCCGCATAGGAGCACCCGCCTCTGCGGAGTGTTGCACATAACCAATATCCCAAAAGCCGAGCAGGTGGTGCTCATGGCTTTAGATGCCAGAATGGCATTCAATAGCATTGAATGGAACTACAAGTTTGCAACTCTGGCTAGAATGGGCTTTGGCGTCAAATTCTGTGGATGGATAAAACTCTTAAATCTGGGCCCGCTTGTGAGGGTGCAGGGGAACAAGGTGGTGCCACAAATCTTTGACGTACAGAAGGATACAAGGTAAGGGTGTCCCCTATGATATTTGAGCTGGCACTAAAGCCACTGGTGGCGTGGGTATGACAAGCGATGTGTAGCGATGGGGGGGTGGGAAGTACGCATATCCCTTTACATGGATGATGTACTGCTCTATGTCACCCAAACAACCCTCTACATAGATAGAATATTGCAAATCTTCGGAATCTTTAGGGACTGCATAGGGTATTGCATTAATTGGATTAAGTCCTTAATTTTTCCCCATGTCATGGGGCCCTCTGAGACTTCCCTCCTGCTGCACAGCGCTGTTGGTGATGGAAAGTTTCCAATACCAATGGGTCTGCCAGGGCGGGATGTGGGAGCGAGCACAGATCAAGACTGCAGCTAACGACTCCCGGCTGCCGCGCACGCTACAGTTCTGTGTCCCAGGCGGGAGCCAGTGAACCAGCAGGGAGGACACTGCACCGAGGTCAGGACGAGAGAGGCCGCTGGAGCAGGGTGCACGAATTGGGCAACTGATGGGACTTGGCTGGGAATCCTGAGAGAGCTGCATACTGAGGTTTGTCACCCCAAAGCCACAAGTCATTCCCACTGGCGGCAACGTCTTGAGCGGCAACTATCCTCCTGGGGGACCATGAAAACGGAGTGATAGAGACCGAGCAGATGGATGGGCACAAGGGCCTTGAGGAGAACCCCTGGAGTGGGGGCAGCCTGGAGGCCTGGAGAGCTGTTAATGAGGCAGATCTACCACGGGACGCGTCAGGGCTAAAGTTGGGGGTTGAACTCTACCCCGCCACTAACAACATTTTGCCACATGTGGGAAGTGGGCTTCTAAGGGTATTGTAGCAAAGCAGAGAAGTCTGAGCCCTCTCTATAGTAAAAATGGGAAAAGACAAGCCGGGTCGCGCGTCCACCCCCAATACTATCACCCAATACACCACTCAACGCCTTCCTACGCAACAGATCTTGAGACAATCTGGCCTCGAGGGAGATGGTGCAGCAGGCAACGAACCGTCCTGGGCGGAGATCCTAGCAGCTATTCAAGGATCCCGAACTGCCCTGGAAAAGCAGATTGAGACGGTCTCCATTGACGTAAACCTCCTAAGGGCAGACCTACGAAATGTGGCAGATAAAGTGTCCACAGCAGAAGGGGACATCGTGCAACTACAAGGAGAGGTGGCATCGCTAAAACAACAGGTCTCCCAGTTGACTAACACCACCAGGGCGCTGGACCGCCGGGCCGAGGAGGCAGAGGGCATGGCCCCCTGAAGTAATATTAGGGTCATGGGTATTCCGAAACGCGCGGAGGAGGGCAATGCTGAACGTTTCCTGGAATCCTGGATATGCACCAAGCTCTGCCCCAGTGGACTCTCGTATGTCTTCGTAGTGGAAAGGATTCAGAAAAGGGGGTGGTGATGAACAGAGTGTCTGAATTAAGCAGACCACTCTTACCCAGTCCAAAGATCAGGGCTTGATCCATCACCGTTATTTATCTCACTGCCCCATCCCAGCTCAGAACCTGGCTATATGCAAATTAGTCTGTCCCTGGCCCAGTGCATCATGGGAACAGGGCAGACCAAACTACCAAGCCAATTCTTCACCAGAAAGGAGACAAGCTACCGGGGACCGGTTTCTGGCATTTCAGCCTCTTCGGCCCGGCTTGCTTGAATCCTGATGGAGCAGTGAGAAAGGGACTCATGTCTGAGTATACCCTGCCACACCTATAGTGGCCAAAAACGATTCAGAAAAGGGGGTGGTGATGAACAGAGTGTCTGAATTAAGCAGACCACTCTTACCCAGTCCAAAGATCAGGGCTTGATCCATCACCGTTATTTATCTCACTGCCCCATCCCAGCTCAGAACCTGGCTATATGCAAATTAGTCTGTCCCTGGCCCAGTGCATCATGGGAACAGGGCAGACCAAACTACCAAGCCAATTCTTCACCAGAAAGGATACAAGCTACCGGGGACCGGTTTCTGGCATTTCAGCCTCGTCGGCCCGGCTTGCTTGAATCCTGATGGAGCAGTGAGCAAGGGACTCATGTCTGAGTATACCCTGCCACACCTATAGTGGCCAAAAACGATTCAGAAAAGGGGGTGGTGATGAACAGAGTGTCTGAATTAAGCAGACCACTCTTACCCAGTCCAAAGATCAGGGCTTGATCCATCACGGTGATGGATCAAGCCCTGATCTTTGGACTGGGTAAGAGTGGTCTGCTTAATTCAGGCACTCTGTTCATCACCACCCCCTTTTCTGAATCATTTTGTCCACCATAAGCGTGGAAGGGTATACTCAGATGTGAGTCCCTTGCTCATTGCACCATCAGGATTCAAGCAAGCCGGGCCGAAGACGCCTGAAATGGCAGAAACCGGTCCCCGGAAGCTTGTTTCCTTCCCAGTGTAAGAATTGGCTTTTGTAGTCTGGTCTGCCCTGTTCCCATGATGCACTGGGCCAGGGACAGACTAATTTGCATACAGCCAGGTTCTGAAACTGGGATGGTGCAATGAGCTAAAAAACGGTGTTGGATCTAGCCCTGATCTCTTGACTGGGTGAGAGTACTCTGCTTAATTCAGAGACTCTGTCCATCACCACCCCTTGTTGTAAATAATTTCGTAGTGGAAAGAGCACACAGGGCGCTGGTCCCTCCGCCGCCACCGGGGGCGCCTCCCAGGGACCTAATAGCCAAAATCCTGAATTATAGGAATAGGGACTGCATACTGTAAGCCGAAAGAGGCCTCACCTATGACAATGCCAAAATCTCCATATACCCGGTCTATACCCTGCAGGTACAGGAGCAGAGAAAGTCATTTCTGGGAGTAAAGCAAAAGCTTCGGGAGCTGCCCCTCCAGTATATGTTGCTATACCCCCGCCAAACTAAAGGTGATCTCACAGGGGAAAGCCCATGTCTTCGAGTCTCCAGAAGAAGTCTGGGAATGGCTAAAAATCAGAGGAGATGCACTTCCTGACCAGGAGCGGAGAGAATCTCAGAAAGAATGGGGAACCAGACCCCAGAGGAATCGGAGGGGCAGGCGCAGGAACCGGTCCACAGACAGCGATCGGATGGAGAGACAGAGAATCACAGTGGGGGATGATGGCATCTTGCAGGTGGATTTCCAGGACTCGGGTGACTCTCCACCACAGACCTCGATGGACACTCCAGAAATGGAACTGGTACCCGAGACCCTGATTCCTACGAATAATGCGATACCGGAGTCAATTATGGACCCTCTCACAGCACTTCCAGAACTGGAATGATGGTAATGTTTTGAGATATGGGGATACAAGTTTAATAGCTCAGCAGAACCTGCACTACCATGATCTCTGCACTGATATGTAAGATGTGGGGATTCTGGGGGGGGGGGGGGGGCTCAAGGGGAGGGTGCGTGATGCAGGCTGGACTCCAAATGCAAGTTACTGGGTCCTGGGGCTCATACATCTTGTTCATGAAGACTGAGCTGGGTCGGGAGTCAGACCCTGTTGTTGGGGGAAGTTTTATAGCCTATGTTGGGCTAATGGGGCAGCTGTGCACATCCTGGCACAAGCATGGGAAGGGCATTAACGCATGCATAGTTGCAACATATTTGCTCGTGGGCGGGGGAGGGGTTTCTGGGAATTTCTTTATTTGGTTTACTGAGTGCTTCATTATATAGCATGCAGAGGGCAGGTTGATTGAGACTAGCAAGGAACAGAGGCATAAAGAGGCAGGCTGTTACACGGACAATGGGGACTAAAATTATGAGCTGGAACATGAGAGGGATGGGTACATGTACTGAAAGCCAGAGTTCTCTCCTTCCTCCGGAGGCATCGGGTATTGATAGCAAGCCTACAGGAAACCCACCTCAATGAAGAAAGTGCCCAAAAGTTAGCGAAAATATGGCGAAGGCAAAATTTCCATTCCTCATACTCTACCTATGCTAGAGGGGTTCTTGTATAGGTGGCCCCGGGGACTTTGTTCGCCTTGCAATTTATAGAAGCGGACGTCCATGGGAGATATATACTTTTAAGAATTAAGCTAGACGGATGACACGTTGCTATCTTGAACACTTATGGCCCCAACACGGACGACCCAGACTTTTTTGAAGCCCTTTGGAGGTCCTGGTGTCGGAACTAGAGGAGCCCCTCATCTGGGTTGGAGATTTTAATTGTGTACTGGACTCAGAGCTTGACAGATTCCCCCCTCGTGAGGGGACAAAACCACGGATGACTGAGGAGCTCCGAGAGGTCATGGGGAGTATTGGGGTCAAGGATATTTGGCGTCACAGACACCCCACCTAAAAACTGTATACTTGCTTCTCTCCCACGTACAACATTCACAGCAGGCTAGACAGAATATTAATGGCAAACCCAGACACTGACATGTCCTTAGAGGTGACACACCAAGCTTGATTCCTGTCTGCCCACTCCCCTGTGACCTGCGTGGTCTGCTGTGGGCCCCAGGCTACACGTCCTCGGACCTGGAGGATACCGACGGAGGTCCTTGAAGATCCTATAGGGAAACAACACATAGAGACCGCAATAACTGATTACATTGAGCTGAACTGGGAGTGGCCGGATTTGTCAAGGGCCACGAAATGGGAGGCTTTGAAGGCGGTAGTGAGGGGTGCCTGCCTCAGCCTAACCTGTGGGGTTCGCAAACAGCTCCAGCGGGAACTGCAAACCGAGGAGCAAGACCTATTGGAGATACAGAAGCGGAATTGCTCAGAAGCAGCGGAGGGTTCTGAGGAGTGAGAAATTCAACAACGCGTCCAAGATACCTGGGACAGACTCGACAAATACACTCTCACACAATACAGACAACGCTTACATCGGGAGAGGGCCAAATCAGGTTGCTTGCTAGCCTGGATTCTCCGACGTGAACAAAACGCCAGCCCAATGGTGGCACTGCGTACACCTACTGGCAACCTGGTTCACTCTGCGGTAGGGCTACTATGGGTGCTGAAGTCTCACCTGCAGATGGTATATGCCGCAGACCCAGCGATCAATGAGGCAACTCATCTCCCCCAACCTGCAGAATCTGACCCTAAAGTCCATCCCAGAAACGGTAAGGAGGGAGCTAGAAGCACAGTTAACGCTGGATGAAATACAGTCCATGCTGCAACAGCTACCGGGAGCTAAGTCCCCGGGGAGCGACGGGTACCCCCCAGAGTTTTACCGGGCCTTTACGGGTAAGCTACCCCGACTCCTCCTGCAGGTATATCTGGAGGCCTCCGAGCAGGGTGCTCTCTGGCCTAGCATGAGGCAGGGGGAAATATGTATGACACTGAAGCCAGGAGGAGATGCCCATGAGCCTTCGTCACATCGACCAATCACCATGATAAACACGGATGCCAAAATTCTGTGTAAACTGCTGGCATCTCGTCTGCTGCACATTGTCCACGAGGACCAATGTGGCTTTATTCCTGGTCGAAACACAGCCATGAACTTACGCCAACTCAATCATATCATGCACGAAGTTAGCGGCCGGGAAGAGCAGATGGTACTGGTTTCTATAGACCTTGCCAGGCGTTCAATACAGTGGACGGGGATACCTCTTGGTGGTACTCAGGGTCGTGGGGCTGGGTCCCAGATTCCGCCATTGGGTCCGAATACTGTATACGGAACCTCGTGCGAGGGTCAGACTAGGGGGCGTGCGCTCAGAAGAATGGCAGTTGGGACGAGGCACTCGCCAGGGGTGCCCACTTTCGCCCCTAGCCATAGAGCCATTGGCGGTCCGGGTAAGAGCTGAATTAGACCAATGGGGACTCAGGGTGGGAGATACCAACCATCTCATCTCTCTATATGCAGATGATGCACTTTTTTATCTTGCCTCCCCTCGGGAGGCAGTACCAGAACTGCTGCGCCAACTGGATAGGATCGGGGAGGTCTCTGGGTTAAGACTTAATCGCAATAAGTTGCTGATTTTCCGATTGGCGGGTCTAGCCATGGTGGCCATAGGGGATCTCCCGGACCTGGGACTTAGATTGGAACAAGTGGGTTTCCGGTACCTAGGGGTCCAGGTTCGCTGTCAGACACAAAGGCAGTGACCATGAACAAAGATCGGACACTTACATCTCTTCAGCATTCGGTGACGTTCTGGAATACTCTTCTACTGTCACTAATGGGCAGACTGGCCATCTGAAAGATGGTAATGCTCCCGAGGACCATATATGCGCTCCAGAACTCACTTTGCCCGCTACCAACATGCATCTTAAAAAGCTAAACATGATCCTGACTTCACTGCTCTGGGACGGAAGGAGGAGCAGAGTAGCCCTTAACACTATCATATGCAGCTATGAGGAGGGAGGTCTGATGATTTGACTTATACTATTATGCAGCTCAACTGCAGCATACGGCCCGATAGCTGGCAGAGGAAGGTAATTGGGAACAATGGTTACTGGCAGAAAGGGCAGACAGGGCGACACTTCAGACCGCACTCATGAAGCGACAGGGCACGGAGGGGACTCTCCCATACTTAGTGAGACACACGGCAAGCATTTGGCAGCGAGTTGTTGAAAGGGTTGTAGGGTGGGCACCATTCCATAGGGAGTTGCCGATCTGAATCCTGGCCCCCTTCAGAGAGATGGGAAAACACATGACGTGGAGAGATGGCGGCTGTGAGGCCCTTGCCGACCTTTTCCCAAATGAAACCTTTATATCCTACGAACAGGCCTGGGAGTGTTTTAGTCTAGGGCTGGGGCATTACCTGCACTATAGAGGAATACAGGAGGTAGTTAAAATCACCTGGCCACAATACCAAGACATTCCCCAACCAACAAATGCATTGGATATCCTACTCACATGCGGCTCTGGTCATAAAATGGTCTCCCTCCTATATAAAGCCATGGAGCAAGAATCCACACCCCCAACGCCACCTTCCAGGGCAGCCTGGGAGAGAGACCTCAGTACGCAGATAGAAGAGAGACAGTGGGCGTCCATCGGCGCTCTCACACGCACTGTCTCCTGCAATGCTAGATGTTAGCTAATCCATTATAATTTTCTACACCGCACTTATACCGGTAAAGCTAAAACGCATCTCCAATGACAGTGATAGCAGATGTCTGAGGTGCGCCACGGAAAATGCAGACTTTATTCACTTGGCATGGGACTATTCGGTGGTGAGTCCATTCAGGATGGGGGTGGTTCATAAGGTAGGAGAGGTTACAGGAATTCCATTTAGGAAAGAACCACTGCAATGCCTACTAGCCCACTTATGGAAGCCCAAAAGATGGAACCTACCCTACAAATTATTGCAATTAATGGTAGTACTTGCCAGACGTAGGGAGGCCATAACATGGATGGGGCAGAGGGGCCCGGAGTTGCCAGTCTGGCTCAAGGATGTTCGGGAATGGACATTAGCCTAGGAGGCACACATGAAGCTCACACGTAAAGTTGAAAAATTACAGTCAGATCTGACGGAATGGCGGGAATTGTGCAATACTGGGCTAACAATGGGGAGTGAGTCTGAACACAGTGCATCAGAAACAAGGGAGGGTGGGACAGCTGAGGAAGACCAATGAGGTAGCGGAGGTCAAGGAGAACAAATGCTCTAAGAGTATATCCTATGTTTATATGGCCTATCCCGTGCTCCGTTCCCTATTGTACCGTATGTAAGAGTGATTCTGTACACCAACTGTTCTAGTTTGACCTTCAATGCCGCAACCCAAGCCACAAAAGGAAGATGATATGCTGTTTGCTGTACTCATGATGCTTTGTTTTTATTGTAAAACGAAAAATAAAGTTAAAAAAAACCTATATAGGGTGGGATAGGTTAACTAATCAGACCCCACGCTGGGACAGTGACCTCTTGAAGGAGGTGGGTAACTTACAAGGTCGCTCGAGGTCTGCTCTGATTGGCATAGAGCATTTGGGAAACTGCCCTTGGGAGGAACATAGTGGAGGAGAGCAACCTCTCGAAGCAACACCGTTAGAGGATCTCCGTCTCACAGATCCCCTGACCGATAAGGCTGTTCCCATTATTTTAGAAGAAACTTATGAATAACTTCCCAGACCCGATGGTGGTATGGAGAGAGGCCTGGGAAAGAGACTGTGGAGCCTTAGAAGATGAGAACTGGGCAGGGTCCTTCATAACCCACAAGAGGACCCTGCATAGATTGTACCCTCTCTGGAGTGCTACTTCGGAAGATAGGGAACGAGGACTGCACTCTACCTGCGGGGTTGTGGACAAGAGGGCCCCTTTTTGGGATGCCTGTTAATACAACTCTATTGGGAAGATGTGGTACCGAGAATGGCTCAGTTGCTTGATCTAGTGGTTCCCCTAGATGCGAAGTGGATCCTTTTGGCTATTACAGGGGAGGTGTCCTGGCCAAAATATCAGAAGTTTTGGCTGGTGGTTGCAGTGGAGGTGGCTAAGCACAACATAGCACAGGCTTGGGGCACAGCAACTCCCCCAAGTCCCCTTCCCCTGCCCCCGAGTCGAGGACTGAAAGTCTGATTTGGACTGGTTCCATCTGGCGTAGAAAGTGGCCTTGAGTTTTACCGAAACTACACTACACTATAAACAGAATTAGGCCCTAAACTTGACTTTCCATCTAAAACCCCTATAACATGTATACCATCCATTCAGCTATATAGAGATGTTGTGCCTACCTGTTATTCTTTAACTCTTCCCTGTGCTGTATGGAGTTATTGTATCCCTAACTTAGTCTTTAGTTGGGAAAAAAATCTTGACACCCCTCTGTGCCTTCCTGTGAAAAAAATACATCTTCTTTTGTTCCTAAAAAAAAAATGTTTCCCAATTTTTTGCTTTCCGTCGCTCGTTTCCTTTTAATTGTATGATTGTGACAGTAAGTCAGTAGTTTGAATGTACGTCTTGTGTGCCTGATGGTTTTTGAGTGTGCCTAGTTGAAAGTCATTACATGGTTTTTACAGTTTATTTTGGCCAACGGGGGAATATTTGAATATTTGCCTATCCATTGTAATTATACCTGTATTTACACTTTTTGACT
The DNA here is from genome assembly GCF_964261635.1 of Lissotriton helveticus. Taxonomy (NCBI): domain Eukaryota; kingdom Metazoa; phylum Chordata; class Amphibia; order Caudata; family Salamandridae; genus Lissotriton; species Lissotriton helveticus. Next base: position 1,619,368,921 of record NC_136068.1, on the reverse strand, counting down.
ATTGTGTTAAGTAAGAATATGTATAAAAATATGTAGATACTGTACATTTATACGCTATACTCTAAAAGAAAATACAGTCCTATTCCATTGAAACTTGACCCTATCTATATAAAAAAATAATTTTCTGTTTCTAAATAAAGTATTATATTTTTTCTGTTCACCTGTAGCCTACATTCTGTCTGTATGCCCTAAAACGTATGTTTTATTATGCCATTTGCTGTGTGATTTTGTTTTCCCCTACTGAGAGAACGAAACCCCTCTCAGACTATATAGAGACGCTGAGCGCTCCCATCTACCACAGACAGGTGTCACTGTGCTCCTTTCTTCCCGAAAGGTTGTTGCTGTTTAGTAGCAAGTGGTCTCCCAAAGCAGGGGCTACCCTATGAAGTGCGAAAAGGTGTGGGGCAACTGGCAAACCTGGGTAATTTGGTGTGCTGCCTCTTGTGGACTGCAAACTTTGAACTCCGTAAAGACTCAGTTTCAAATGTATACCCATGTCATATATCTGATGCCGTCTGCTCTAGTCAGTGTATACTACCAAATTGCTTCAAATACTGTATTCACTGACTGATGAGCAATGTCTAAAAAAAGTTTTTTTTAAATGTTAGTTTGTGTAATATGGTATATTGTTGACCGTGGCGTGTTCAAGAGACCAGGGAAACACAGACCTCTATTGCAGTAGGAAATTTTGCTCATAGATGCGTTCATTTTAATATAATTGTGAAGTATCTTTCAGGGCATGGTTGTAATATATTAGGGAATTTAGATGTCCATTTTTTACCCACAGTGTCTAAAGGCAAAAACGCATATTTCCCTGGACACCGAAATGCACAGGGAACTGTTGGGGAAGTACATAGCTCATTGTATACAGGCTGCTGGGGTATCAGAGAAGAGATGAGAAGATGACTCTCCAGAACCCCCAACTTCAATACAACGATCTGAATGAACTGCATCTGCAGAGGACAATTCCAGAGTAAAAGTAGAGATCAGATATTGCCAAGGGACGTTTATGGCCCAATTAAAAACATGTATGTTAGAAGACACACAGATTAAACTGCGTAAACTATGAACATTTGAGTCGGAGTGTGCCTCTTATGTGTGAAGCACAGTCACTCTCCTAGATATGGCCTAACGTGGGAGAATCGCTGGTGAAATGTGGTAAGGCCTGGGCTATTATTGTGTCTTTTGGAGACCACGCTACATCTCACTGATAACAGGTCCCTCAGAACTGCATCTGGTAAGTATAAGCATTTTTATTGACATCTCTCTCATAAGCGAAAAGCCCAAACATGTCGCTCCCCTAATGCAATCATAAACTGGGGCTAAAGAAGCCCTACTCTAGCACAGGAAGTGCCCCCCAATTGAGTAATGACTGTCAGTCTGGGCACAGATATGTAACGGCAGAGCACGACTCCAGTGGCAAAAGAATGCATGCAAGTATGTTGAGGCCCCGCTGTGACTTCTACAACCAATTATATAAGCGCTCAACCACAAGCACACCATTGCCTGAACACCTCCAGGCTAAACAGAAGTGCTGGTCTGGAGTGCAGCCAGTATGACCATCTGCTGTAAAGACAACTGCTTTCTGGCTGATGCCAATGGATGTTCTCCGGGGAAAAGCTAATAGTGATAATTCCATCTTCAGTCCTGTTCTCTCCATTTACAAATAACTTTTTTTCAGATATATTGGTCAAATCGATTCAACAGAAATGAATGAAGATTAGAATCCCCAGAAAACACTGGCCTGTTAAATGAAAACCCATGACTGGAAACTGGATGCTATAGTGACATGGAGTAATCTGATAAACCCTACTAAAAAGGGAATTCCATTCGGGCACCCTCACTGTAGATGGGGCCCCTCAGTCATCAAGTGGGGTCTGCCAGGAATAGCAGCTGCTTCCCTCTGGTTGCCCTTTGGTGATTTTGCTATTGTACCCGCTGCCCTGTGCTCAGGGGGTAATGTTAAGTAAAGAGAACAATAAAAACTGTGTTTGCTTTCTGTAATTTTCAATTGTTGCCTTTTTCCTACCCAGGCCCGGACAGGCCATTGCGGGCACTGGACAATCCCCCGGTACGCCGCAAGGGTGGGGGCCGTTTTTGTTATAGGGCCTTTTATGCAGCATAGCTGCAAAATCGGCCCTGTAACAAAATCGTCCGAAAACTGCGCACTGGCAAAGAGCTCGGCGGCACCTCCAACCCCAGGTGGGGGGCGAGCACTTTGCCAGGGCCGGTTTTCGTTCCCAGTCCGGCCCTGTCCCTACCTCTTACAAGTCAATCGAAGCTGTTGGCAGCTAAGCGTGGGAAAAGAGAAAAATCCTATGATTAAATGTGTGAAGAATGAGTGCACGATTTCACTCTTGCTTCTCCTGGCATTTTAATGTATTGATGTCCATGTTTATTTTATTTATTTTAATTTTATTTAGAGAGTTTTATATAGCACGAACGTGACCCTTGGGTATCAGAGCGCTTCACAGATACATATACATGAGGTAGGTTAGATATACAACTCGCATAGCATAATCATATAGTGAATGAGGTCGGTAGGTATAGAGCTATATAGTAAACGTTTCACACTGATATGAGGTAGGTTAGGTATACGTCTATAAGGTAATATAGCCTCAAATATGTACAATGGCGTGGTATATTAGGCTAGTACTTGACATCGGGATTTGCATATTTCTATATAATTTCAGTCTGCGTCTATCTCCCAGGTTACCATATAAGTTATTCTACTTGCCTACTGCATTGTATATTGTATTCCTGTACAATAGTTCCGAATTGTCTTTATGTGTGCATTATTCCTCCAGGTTCTGGGTAGGTATAGCGCCGCTAGGTTGTCCCCCGTCTAACTAGTGACTTTCTCTTTTTTCCCATTCGTTGTTACGTTTTGGCACATCTATGACGCAGTGGCGGTGATGTCCTTTCTTGGCTATGTAAGGAACTTACTCATTAGGAAGATCTTAGCTTCCCTCTTGAATGTTGCTGTGTTTGTAATTTTCCTGATATTTGGAGGGAGTGAGTTCCATATTCTGGGGGCTGCCCCGGAAAAAGCTCTGTCGTATGTTTTCTTCTTCCGGAAGAAGGGTGGTTTCAGCAGCAGCTCTTTGGCACTCCTGGCTGGTCTGCCTCCTCCAGATAGCTCAATCTTCTAGGCCAGGTATCTTGGTGTTTTGTAGGGGAGCGCTCTGTGGGTGATACATGCCATTTTAAGTTGGACTCTGGCTTCGTATGGTAGCCAGTTTAACGCTTTTAGGTGTGGCGACATATGGTCGAATTTCCTCGATCCGGTAATGAGCCTTGCTGCTGCATTGAGGCATGCTTTTAGTGGTGCAGTGGACATTTTTGGTAGACCTGCTTAGGTTGTACATCCATATTCAATCCTTGAGATAACTAAGGATTGTACTGCCAGTTTTAGATCTGCCGTAGAGATGAATGGTTTCACCTTCCTAATGTAGTTCAAGTGAAAGCGGGCATTTTTTGCCATTGATTTGATGTGGGCTTTCATGTCTAGATTCTAATCCAATGTGATTCCTAATGATTTCGCTGAGTCCAATAGTGTAGGGGATTCAGAAAAGGGGGTGGTGATAAACAGAGTGTCTGATTTAAGCAGACCACTCTTACCCAGTCCAAAGATCAGGGCTTGATCCATCACCGTTATTTAGCTCACTGCCCCATCCCAGCTCAGAACCTGGCTATATGCAAATTAGTCTGTCCCTGGCCCAGTGCATCATGGGAACAGGGCAGACCAAACTACCAAGCCAATTCTTCACCAGAAAGGATACAAGCTACCGGGGACCGGTTTCTGGCATTTCAGCCTCGTCGGCCCGGCTTGCTTGAATCCTGATGGAGCAGTGAGCAAGGGACTCATGTCTGAGTATACCCTGCCACACCTATAGTGGCCAAAAACGATTCAGAAAAGGGGGTGGTGATGAACAGAGTGTCTGAATTAAGCAGACCACTCTTACCCAGTCCAAAGATCAGGGCTTGATCCATCACGGTGATGGATCAAGCCCTGATCTTTGGACTGGGTAAGAGTGGTCTGCTTAATTCAGGCACTCTGTTCATCACCAGCCCCTTTTCTGAATCATTTTGTCCACCATAAGCGTGGAAGGGTATACTCAGATGTGAGTCCCTTGCTCATTGCACCATCAGGATTCAAGCAAGCCGGGCCGACGACGCCTGAAATGGCAGAAACCGGTCCCCGGAAGCTTGTTTCCTTCCCAGTATAAGAATTGGCTTGGTAGTTTGGTTTGCCCTGTTCCCATCATGCACTGGGACAGGAACAGACTAATTTGCATATAGCCAAGTTCTGAGCTGGGATGGTGCAGTGAGCTAAAAAACGGTGATGGATCAAGCCCTGATCTTTGGACTGGGTAAGAGTGGTCTGCTTAACTCAGGCACTCTGTTCATCACCACCCCCTTTTCTGAATCAATAGTGTAGGGGTGCAGTTTAGTGCTGTGATCAATTTGGTCCATTCCTTCGCTGCTGTGTGGTTCCCCCACACTGGGGTGTCTGTAACTCCCATTAAGGTGTCTCGCATATTGGCTAACATAAGTAAAGTTCGGGCTCCCCTTTGGAATTGGATGCCCCATTCCATTTAGTGAGTAGCACTTAATTTACGCCCGCGGTTGCAGGTTGAAGACACTGGCACTCATTTCTGAGGATAAGGCTTTCATTGTCACCATAAGACTTTGAGCCGGGGCAAAAAGAGAAAGGTAGAAAAAAGAAGAAGGAGAAAAGGAGAAAATTTGTGATAAAAAAATAAGCAGAAATTAAAAAGCACCTGCAAGAGTGAGATAATGAGATAGGTAGTGTAGAGTAGTAGAAGAAAAAGGCATGAGGTGGAATCAAAACTAAGGGGCCTTGGTATTTGGCAGTGTGCTCCTAAAAATATCTTTGGGCCTAGCACTTTAAAAAAAAATAAGTACTGTTTTTGCGTGCACAACATCCACTTTGTGAAAGAAGCTTTCTGTAACACAGCATTACCTACATTAATATTTGAGCAATGTAAATGTAAATGTAAATGTACAGGAATTTATATAGTCTATCTGTCTCTGTCGCGCTCAGTATTCACCTAGCTTTATAAAAAATATATTTCCACTCATGCCCCTCCCAATAGGGCTCCTACAGGAAGTAGTGGAACTGCAACACCAATAGGAGCGACCGAGACAAGAACTTCCATTTTTAGGTTGAGCCAAAATAGCACATGCATAAAGGCCTAGGGGGCCCTAAAGAGCTCCTGAGTGGCCTGGATTAGGGAATAAAGGATGCAGGTATCATTGATGGAGGAGGAGATAGCTACAGTAGAAACTGAACTAAAATCATATAATGTCCAGGGGGAGATTACAAAGAGCCTTTTTTGAGAAAAGGTGAGGGATTTAGAACCAAAGTTTAAGTTGAAACTGGAGGAGAAATTACACCAGTAGTGGGAGGCGAGTAAGCTGTCGGAATCCGAGAAGGGATAGAGATGTGTTAATTTGCCAGCATGGAAGGCTAGGATGGATAGAACACACACCCATATAAGGAAAATTAAGGATGAAGAGGAAAATAGGGTGGAGGAGGACTCAGAAAGGATAGAACGGGCATTCCATAAGATCTTTCAGGAGTTATATCCAGAAACTCTTGAGGTGGATGATGAGGAGCTAGATAACCAGCTCTTAGATAAGCAGTTCAATGGACATACTACCTAGCAGCAGCAATTTCTGAGTAGTGAAATAAAGGGGAATGAAATCTTGACAGCAGTTAAAAAACTTAAAAGGGGGAAAGCGGCTGGGCCGGACGGGATTTCAAACATTATTCTGTTCCCAGAGGTAGTGATCCTGGTTTGGCTTGATTTACTCAAGGCAGTGCTATTGAGGGGTTCCCCTTTAACAGAATCTTGGAAAGAGGCAGTCATCACGCTTATTTTAAAACTGGGAAAGAATCCCCTTCAGTGTCAGTCATATAGGCCAATATCACTGTTAAATTGTGATTAAAGAATCTTCACAAGCATTCTGGCATCCTGTTTGTGCAAGGTTGTGGGGAGTATAATTGATGAAGACCAGAAGGGCTTTCTACCAGGGAGGCAATTGAGATATATTACATACATCTTAAAAGGGTTGAATGGATCTTGCTTTAATCCAGGGAGTTCTCCTTGTAAATTGCAACTTGTGATGCTGCCAAAGCCTTTGATCTCGTTAACTGGAAATATCTGGCAGGCACACTAAACGGGTTTGGAAAGGGGGGTGAGTTTTGCAATGTTTTGAGCAAGATTTATAGTGTGCCACGTGTCCAGGTATTAGTTAACGGAAGTCTTGCCTCTTCAGTCAAGATTGGTAGGAGACTAGACAGTACTGTCCCCTATCCCCAATCCTCTGATTTATATATCGAATCCCTGGCACAAAGTCTGAGGCAGAACAGTGAAATAATGCCATTCATAGTGGGATCATTTTTTAGAAAGACAGCTTTATATGCTGACTATCTAATGTTGTATACCTCAAACATAGAACGTGGTATATCATGTCTGATGGCAGAGGTGAAATGTTTTGGGAAGCTGTCTGGCGGATTTGGGGATGACAATACTACAGGATCGAGATAAGGCCTCCGCTGTGAATTTGAAGATTGTTTCTAAAGAGGTAGACATGATTTTAAAGAAATGGCAGAATCTCCCCCTAAACCTGTGTGGCCGAGTAAATCTGGTCAAGATGCCCATTGTACCTAAATTTTCATATATGTTTGACAGCATACTGTTAGAGTTCATTAATAAGTCTCTTATGAGAATACAGTGGAGAATTACTTCTTTCATTTGGGATAATAAGGGGGTAACACTCTCTTGAAAGAAGCTTGTAGGAGGATAGGGATTGGAGGGCTGATGCTCCTGGACTTTCACTTGTATTGTTGGGCGTATCAACTGAAGAACAGAAGAATGCTTATGTTCTGCAGTGATAGCTCACTGAAGGGTGTTATGTAACATGCTATGCTGAATAATTTGTTTGAGGTTAGGTTTATGTAAAAGTTTGTGGGTTCCCAAATCTTTTAAGAAAGTGCAGTTGAAGCGTTTGAAGGCCGCGGGGGAAAAGAGGTATAGGGTTCGGTCCCTTTTAATGATATCATATTATAGTAATTGGTCACAAGTGTGGGATTCAGCTGAAATTCCAGAATACTTCATGGACAGCTTGGCAAAACCACTGAGGGACTCTGGAATAATGTGCTGGGGGCAGATGATGGAAAGGGGTATGGGGCTCTCTAGGGAATTGATGGATTGACCGCTCTCCAGGTTTAAATTCCTTCAGATATCTGCTTTGCTCAGAAATCAGGGGTGGTTGGATGTTGCAGTAATTTCGATGGAGAATTATCTTACGGATTCAAAACCAAGAAAGGAGGAGATATCAGGCTGGTATGGATATCTGGTGGCAGCCGCAGGAAGCATAAGACCCCTTTAACTGGTCTGGGAAGGATTCTTGCCAAATGCTGAGTTGGAAGATTCATGGCAAGAATCTATGAGCATGCTTAAACTATTAAATCTGTTACATTAAGGAGAAACCACTTCTTTACTTTTCACAGAGTTTATTGGACCCCAGCAAAGCTGGCTAAGATAAGAGGAAATAACAAATATAAATGTAAGCGGTGTGGAACTCCAGAGGCGGACGATATTCATATGTTTGCCAGCTGTCTTGCCCTAGAAAGCTTCTGGAGGAATGTGGGTAAGACAATCTCTGACATCCTAGGATTGGAAGTGGAGGTAAGACCCACTTTAATTATGTTTGGTACAGTACAGCAAGAATTTGAATTTGGGGGGCCTTTCGTAGCTTCAAAGTCAGCAGATATTTGATTTGATCCTCTTGGCTTGGAGGAAGATATGTAAAGTGTGGTGCCAACCCCTACCCCCTAGTTGGAGGACGTGGTGAAACTCATTAAGGTATTTCAAGGAAATGGACAATAAGATTAATTGGAATAAGAGGAAGGTAGGGTCTGGGTCATTTTGGAATCTGATAGAAGAACATGATATCCAATAATTCGACCTCTTGGTCAGCTTTTGATGTTGTGCTGGACGGTACCAAGGAGCAGACATTGACTGAAAACAGACCCAGATGAAAGCATGAGGGGCAGAAGAGATTAAGAAGGTGCTTGCTTATTGGAATTGATATGAGGGCTTAGCGATATGTTGTATATGCTTTGTGAAGTTCCAACTCTGTCCATTGCTTGTCTTTGCATTTCATGTGTCTATGTAAGTGTCCTTCAAAAATCTTTGCTTACTAGTGGTCAGTCCTGCCTCTTTGTCCCTCCTTTCCCTCTTCCTTTCCTCCCACAGAGCAGGGACTAAGTACTGTCTTATTATGCTACAGTTCTTTATCTGTTCTTTGTGGGACAATTTTTTATTGATTTCCTGCCCAGTTACTGTTTGTCTGTGTTCAGCTTCGGAGCCATAGCTGCTTACTCTTAAATATAACATTCCTCTCTGCCACCTCCTCTTAATGTCACAATTGTGTTGGTGCTGCCTCCCCGTCAAGCCTCCTGCTTGTTGCTTGTTTTTTTTTAGCCTTTTTGCAACCCTCAGTTGGATTGTTTTTGGAAGGATATTGGTTTGGTTTTGGGCTTCCTTTTAATGGGGATTGGTCTTGTTGAAGTCTTGTTATTTTGTTTGAGATAGCACCTTTCAGAAATGGATTGTTTATGTCGGAGAGATTCTTTTTTTTTGTCTCCCACGGAGCAAGAACTAACCACAGTATTCTTACGCTTTCGTTTGGGGGGCTATTTGGGCACCTGTAGCTACTTGCAAGTTAATGCAGCTTTCACCAAGGAATCGAGTGCAGTGCTTTCTTTAAGCCCCAGATCCGCCTTCACCTGTGCACGCCTTTCATGTTATCATATTACACAAAACAGCGGTCCCTATTCATGGACAAGATAGTGTACAAGAACAATAATCATACACTTAATAAGTGATATGTCTTTTGTCCAGCCGGACAAGAAATTTATTTTTTTGTTCAAATGAATTTCAAAAGATATGAGAACCAATAGATGCCAAGCGGGCACAGCCGTGACCCTTAACATTCAAGACAAAACAACGAAAAAGGTAGCCAAAAGGGCAAAGCAAAAATATGTCTGTATACTTGTAGTCAGTGTAACAGACTTAAATTGTTTAGAACACACCATTGCATTTTTTCAATATTACATTCATATATTGCATATGGGGTTTTATGGTCGACGACGTTTCGATGCCGTTTTACATATAGGGCTTCATCATCAGGACAAGGAATAACATCATTGTTGTCTTAAGCATGAATTATTTGCACTATGCCTTTTGTCACATTAGTGCGTGGTTTCCTCGTGGTCTTACTAATTCATACATAAATTCATGGCTTCATGAGCGTTCATATACAAATAAGTACGATTGAGAAATAATATTCTGGGTCCACCTGAGTGCGAGCACGATAGCTCAATCCGTCATAGTTCGGGCACAATGGCTCAATTTGCAAGACTCGGGAGCACTGTGGCAAATGCGGCGGTCAGGTGTGTTATCAGCACATAAAATTAACATCAACATCATAAATAAGATCATGACTTGGAACTATTTGCCTGATTCTAACATGGCCTTGTCAGGATATATGCCCTGCATCGCCAGACGTGTGCAGGCTGGTTGCTGTGATGTCTTCATCAGCCTTTAACTTTGCCATTGGTGCTCCCGCTGAAGACGACCAGCGAAAAACAAAGGGTGGCACTCCTCAGTTCCGGAGGCGTGTTGTAGTGCCAACTCGTCAGTTCCGGAAAGTGCTGGGGGGTAGGGTGGGGGGAAGAGTGTACGGAGAACTTCTCCACTAAGCAGGCCTGTACCATACTTTTCAGTCCTTGAGAGGGAGTGCATGTGTTTACAAGCTGCCAACCTTATTTACAATACCATGCTGTGCTTCTTCCCCAGGCAGCCCTGTTCTTCTATAGCCTCCTTCACTTGCCTCTACATCCATTCCATTTTAAGCCACTAGCCTTTTGCTGCAATTTGTTCTTCATTTTTGGTCTGCCGTTTCTTTTACACACATTTTTTTTATATGCCTGTGTCATTTACACTCTTGAGCGTTTCCTCCAAGTCAACCATCTTTCCTTCCTTCCTTCTCTCCTTTTGCACTCTCTCCCCGCGCTGTCGCTTCCGGTTCCTTTTTACATTTTCCATAAACCTTAATGGCTTCGCTTTTTCATTGTTTTTTTTTTTTTTTTTTTGATTTCAAGAAAATTTTATTAATGAGAATAATGGTAAGAACAATGAATATAAATTACAATACAAGTGATACCAGTGATACAATCGATGCAAGAGACTTATGCAAAGAGGGCTAGAATTAATAGGTAAACCAAGAAATTATATAGATATAAGGGACAGTAGCCCGTGAGAGATATAAATATCTTCAAGTAAAAGCCTCTATCAAGGCAATAAACCAACGTATCACTATCAAAATGTGGAGAAGGGGATAGGGGAGGAGACAGAAAAGAAAAGGAGAGGAGAAAAGAGCAAGAGTAAAGAGAGGATGAGTAGAAAGAGAAGACAGGAAAGATAGAGGAGGAAAAAGAGAAAAAAGGGAATCCCACAAGACTAACCCAGCCTAGAGACCAAGTAGCAGACAACAATCATACAGACAACAATCATACAGACACATCAAAGGGAAACTGAGGAACCAACCCTTTGGAAGACAACTCCATATAGTCATCCAAAGCTGTCCAAACCCCACTAGAAATAGATGGAGAGAGGTGAGCTTGATCAACCGAAGTGTGTGCACTGCGTAGAAAGGAGACCCAAGCCCACCACGTATGATAAGAAACCGATGAAAAGGATTTCCACTCCATAAGAGCTTTTTCATTGTTTTTAAGCTACAACTACAACATGGAAATACTTTTCACTGATGCAACAATCTAGCCATTCACTGCTAATTGCTAATTAGCAATGAAGGCTTTTTTGTGGCAGAAGAGCGAACAATGTTCCTTTGGGAGCGCAAGTCTGTCTACTTCTTATTCCTATGGAGCGAGTATATGGCAGTAGGAGGATACATGGAAACTTTGCATATGCATACATGTGCTTGTGTATTTCATGTATTTTTGTAATTATTGTAAATGTTTCATACCAAATGCTAGGATGAAATGTGATAACGCATGGAGCACAATCACTTTCGTATCTAAATTTTGCCCTCTTAACTTTCAGGAAATATTTTATCATTTTAACCAATGTATGTATGATTTGTGTCCTCCTCTGTTCAGCGACTATGCATGAAACCTGCAACAAGGGTTGTGATCAGGGTGCGAGGGGCAACGAACCGGCTGAGAGATTCTTCCTCGAAATCAATCTAGTGCAGCACCGTAAGCCAACAATAGGACGCCTAACATGTAATACTGGCTACAGTAGCTCTGCGGCTGTCCGCGGCCCTGGCAGGGGGCCATTCCAAACGGTCTACAACCTTTACACCGCGGTCAAAACACCACAGTGCCATTACAACGCGTCTTTTACAACGCAAGTCGTTACCACGACTTGCGCTGGGGGCGCTCTAGACTAAGGAATAGTAGATTTACTATTCAAACACCTTCCCTACTGTACGTAGGCTGGAGTTGGAATAGTAAATCTTACTATTCCTAAGTCCAGCACCCTACAGCGCAAGTAATGGTAACGACTTGCGTTGTAAAAGATGCGTTGTGATGTACCGTGATCATTTTAATCGCGTTGTAACACTTCCTGTACATCCTTCCAAACGGGCGGTCCTTTAGTGCCATTTGGGCACCAGCTCACCTCTCTCTAGTGGTTGGGCTCCTGTAGGAGTTCGCTCACCAGGGCGCCATATGGGCGTCACATCCGAGGTGGGGGGAGGATATATATGCCTCCCCCGTCCCTCCTGGCGTCCTCTGTTGCACCAGCCACGCCGTCTCGGCTAGTTGGCTTGCATCGTAGCTTGACCATTTGACGGGGTCTTGAGGTCGTGTTTTCTCGCTGTATGGTCGGGTTGGCATATCGCTAAAGAGGTTAGTGGTTGGCTTTGGCCGGCGGTTTTGACGTACAGCGCTTCCGGAGCCCATCCTTCCCTTCCTGAATAGCATGCTGGGGTGGGGAGGGTGCCCGGGTCTGAGGCCGAAGGTAAGTCCATGCTATGTCCCAGTTCCTTGGGTTTGCTACCTTGCTTACAAATCTTATGGCCGCCGGTCATGCTCGGTCATGCTCATGTCCGCCAGGCTAGTCTGCACTAGTTTATCCGTTCCTTGAGTCTGTCCGCCTTTTAATGGCTTAAGGTAATTGACCGGTTGTGTTTCATTACCGTGATTTCTTGTGTTGCATCTTCGATGATGTGAGTTTGATGCCGGACCTTTTGCTTCACTTTGCAGTGAAAGAAGTTGGAAGGCCTGAGCGAGGGGCCCGATGCAAGTGTTGTACCGGGGTCACCACAGGGGAGGACGTGCGTGACAATTTTATAGGAGGCACAAGGCAGCTCAGTGGGCTGTTGTATGATCCTGCATGTAATGTTGAGGTCGCAGGTTCGAGTCGGTCGCAGAGGGAGTGTGAGAGTGAGTGCGCTGGCGCGCCGGTCCTGGAAGCGGTGCGGGTTGAAGTGGGTTTGTTGGCGGGAATGCAGCTGCGTAGGTGTGGGCAGAGCGGCATGCATATGGGCTGAGACAATTCTGCAGAGGCAAGCAGAGTCCACGGCAGGCCCCCCGCTCGCCTAGGCGGTAGTGGTACCATTGAATTTTGGAATAGGGGAGAGACTTCGGTAGTTAGCGGGGGTGTCCCCCCTCCTTCGCAATACGGGTGCCTTTCCCACCCATGGTCTGCGGACAGGGGCAAGAGTGGCTTGGTATGCAAGTGGCAAAGGGGCAGGTCATGCACCATAGCAGCGCACGGCGGAGTTCGGTGTAAGCAAGGGGCACACAGAGGGCCGATGAAACAGGTGGCACGAGGATGGCTCGCAGCCGCATGGTTTGTGTAGCTGATTTGTAGAGCTGCGTCTTGTGGCCCGAGCTGCTGGCAGTGCCAATTTGTGCTTATCATTCTAGGGTGACTAAGCCTTAATGTGCCCCCTTCCCTGGATGATCACCAGTACGAGGGTACAGACTGATGACCAAGTGCTGCGGCAGCCAATATCACCAGAGTCAGTAAAGCCACTGCAGGGTGGCATGCCAAGCTAAGCCTACCCAGAATTTGCCTGCCAATGCGAGAGGACCAAGCATTCATCGTTTCTTAAGCCATCACCGTCGATGGTAGGCACGCCCAGCCGGTAAGACCCCTCTACATGGCCAACAGTTGTCTCACACAAGGCCTGACTTACCTCTGTCTCGGTCCTCTTGCAGCACAATGCCCCACAGGCCCCCTCCTGCTTGTGCGGTTAATTCAATCTGGGCATGGCTGACCCGTACACTGGCATTTAGTGCTAAGCTAAGTGTGTCGCCGGCTGGTATTTTGCAGCTTCTGTCATTGCCTCCAGGTATGTACTACAAAACCACACTACACCTACAACACGCCAGTACCATTGGCTTTAACAATGCTTGTTAGTTGTATAAGATAACTGAAGCCACAATTCTGCCTTCGCTGTGTAGCATATTGAAAATGCTTCCATTCTGAAATGGTGGGACTGCCACCTTTATGTGTTGAACATTGCATTAAATGTCTCCCTTCAATGAATTGCAAGCTCAACCGCAAATGGGAGCATTACACTAAGCAACACCACCACTCAACTGAAATCAACCATACCCCCCCGCTGGGGATGCTCCGGGTTGGCAGTGGGTACCCCCATCACCCCCCCTATTTGAGAATACTCTAGGATGGGGGTAAAGTAGGACTTAGTCAATCTTGAGTGTTAGGCACCATATTGCAAACAGTGCGCACTGTATTAAATCAGACAGATTCTCTTAGCGGGTATTCCTAGGGGGTTTCAGGACAGGGGGAGCTGAGCTGGCAAAATTCCCATAAGGAATAAGGGATGCATGGCATGAGCAGGAGGGCACCCTTGCTCATTGTCACATACTTCTACTTATGAACATTCCTGCGCGTCATGATTTAGAAAGCAAAGGGACTGTGCACATGTTAAGTATAATCCGCTCGCCCTAATAGCCAAAGTAGGTAGCCGGGGGTGGGAGCAGTTACCTGACAAGTGGGCTGCTGTCCCATAGATGGGGGACAAAGGCATACATGGTGCTAAAAGGATGGCAGCTAGGTGAGATCAGTAAAGCCTTGGGGTCTGAAATTGTCCCGCCCAGAGTTGGCGCAGGTCTGAGTAATGTGAGGCAGTGGAACTTTCCCACAGGGGGCGGAATAGTTCCTGACACGGGTTCACAGGCCAGAAGGGCCTATGGTTTCATCATACACTAGCTGATCCTGGCTAACTTCAAGGGCTAATGTGATATATATAGGGTTCATCTATCACCAGTAGGGAGAGATCTCTTACCTTAGATTTGCAGGAGGCCTGGAAATGCGGTTGCAGGCGAGAAATGCGCTGTTTTGATGAGATCAGCAACTACATGGATCTATGTGAGCTCTGATGGTCTGGGATGATCCCCCGCAGAGGTGGCACGGAGCTAAGTCAGAGGAGGCCGTTGAATATCCCTGTAAGAGTGAACTGTTCATGGCGTAAGTTCGCAGACCAGAGGGGTCTGGTTTTCATCAGACACGAGGGGATTCAGGCTAATGTTAAAGGCTATTTTGAAGATGGGGTCCATTGTCACCATTGCCATCCAGGCATACACCTAGGTTAGGTTGACAAACATGGGGTGCATTTGTCACAGGTGGGCATGGACACTTTCCACTGGACATGCACGAGGCCCTAGAAAGCAGGTGCAGGTCAGAAATGAGCTGTTTTGGTGGGGGGCTCTGGCGGCGACGAAGGCCGCCTTCAGAGCTGTGACAGAGTTACAGGGCGATCTGGAAGCAGACTAGTACAGTAAGGGTACCTCTGCAGCAGACGGGTACAGTAAGGCTACCGCTGCGCGGCACAGTATGGGTGGCAGAGTCAAACACCAGGAGCTTCAGGGCATGGTTCCTGGAAAACCGCAATGGCGCCCCGTTAGTCCTTCGGGCGGTTGGGGGCCTGACCAACCGGGGTGTTTGCCCTGCTACACTCCGCCCCGAAATGGGCGTGAGTAATTAAGAGATCACGGTGCCACGTGATCCGGAGGAGGATCACCAAAAAGGTGTAGCACTGACTGGGTGTCCCACAGTGCTGGCTCATCAGGGGGGCGGGGTCAGCATAGGTTGGTACTGCTGCCTGCCCTTGGATCGCCCATAAGATAATCCACCATATTGCACACTCTTGTATGGAATAAACGTGCAGCAATATTTACCCATAACAAAGGTTGTCTTGTGTATTTGTTTATTCATGCATGTTCAGACTGTGGGTGGGGTAGGTTGCCGATAATGGCACTATGTGGCTGTCTGCAACCCCCACAGGGGGTCATTCCAAGCGGGCGGCCCTTTAGTGCCATTTGGGCACCAGCTCACCCCTCTCTAGTGGTTGGACTCCTGTAGGAGTACGCTCGCCAGGGCGCCATATGGGCGTCACATCCGATGCGCCGAGGTGGGGGAAGGGCATATGTGCCTCCCCTGCCCTACGGCGTCCTCTATTGCACCACTCACGCTGTCTCCCACCCCACCTCTTACCCAGGGGACAGGCTGATTGACAAGGTACTCAGAATGTTTTAATGTTTTCTTTTTGTGTTGCAGGCGGAATTACAGGGTGATCTGGAAGAAGACTGGTACAGTAAGGGTACCTCTGCAGCAGACGGGTACAGTAAGGGTACCTCTGTGCGGCACAGTAGGGGTGCCAGAGCTAAAGACCAGGAGCCTCAGGGCTGGTTCCTGGAAAACCGCAACGGCGCCCCGTTAGTCCTTCAGGCGGTTGGGGGCCTGTCCAACCGGGGGTTTGCCCTGCTACGCTCTTCCCCGAAAAGGGCGAGAGTAATAAGAGACCAACGTGTCACATGATCCGGAGGAGTATCACCAAAAAGGTGTAGCACTGACTGGGTGTCCCACAGTGCTGGCTCATCAGGCGGGCGGGGGCAGCATAGGTTGGTACAGCTGACTGCCCTTGGATCGCCCGTAAGATAACCCTCCATATTGCAAACTCTTGTATGGAATAAACCTGCAGCAATCTTTTCCCATAACAAAAGTTGTCTTGTGTATTTATTTATTCATGCATGCTCAGACTGTGGGTGGGGGAAGTTGCTGATAATGGCACTATGTTCCTGAAGAGTTTGTTTATTTTTTCCGAAATGTTTTGCAGGAAGTTGCCTGCAATTTGTAGCCAGTCATTCCCCTTTAAATCTAACACCGCTCCCATATCGAAGGCTCCCAAAATAAAGAAACCTGCATTCTTCTTTAAGTTTCCACTGCAGTTATTTTCCAATATTGGAATGCAGTGACATCATTTCCTTCCTCTCTTTCCCACCCTTCCCTGGAGGTCGTAATAACCCGCAGCAAAAAGGAAGCCTTTACCTTTCTCTTTACTGCCGCAGGAGGTCTAAAGTAACTACTTTGTTTGGCATCCCAGTCTTCAGGCCAGCGTAATATGTCAAGGTGCTGCTTTTGGCAGCAGTAAGTGAATTGTAAAAAAAAATGTATTATTTTGCTGGTTTTCGTTTCTTTTGCCTCAGCTTGTGGTTTAGCTATGTTGTGTTTATTGCCTTCAACGTGCTCAGCTGACGGCTGCAAATCATATTCTCTATGAACAGCACATTTTGTATCATGTACTTAATGCAACCAGACACTGAACTGTAAATATATATATATTTTTTTTAAAGAAACTTTATTGCCTTTTACATGTTGCATAGTAAATCCGCTGATCGCCGCACCAGTAGAATACAAAGCATGATCATTCTAATGCATTACATTGCATATCCTGCAAGGTCTTACAGTCATGAGTCCTGATTGTATCATTCGCATTCTCGGTCTGGTAAGGCTTCCACATACACTGAACTGTAAATATTGTGTACTTATGCAGCCAGATATGTGTACTACAAACACAACACTAACCTATTGATCTACTCCAAATGCTGTGCATGGTGTATATTCACACCCAATGTGTTTCCTGCAATAAATGTAGGCAGGCACTCAACTGGTTCTCCTGTCCCAGCCTCTTATCTCCCCTACCCCATCTCCATTCTCCCTTTCCGCGCTCGCTTCAACGCTGCTCACTTGTGACAGCAGCTGTTCCACTGTAGTTAATATCTGCTGTTTCAATAACCTAAGTGTGGCTTTATGAAAGACATTGTCATTTACAATGGTAATAGCTCTAACTCTCGAAACGTGAGACCTATTGCATTGCAAATGCTTGTTGTTTTCTGCCTTTCGTCAGGATTACTCGGCTGAACTGATAAGTATGCGTCTAAATTAAATTTTCTTTATGGTACTTCTAACTGGGTTAAGTTTTCTATTCTTCCTTTTTAGCAGTACCTGTTTTAGTGGCTCCGTTTTGCTTCCATAATAGAAGCCGGGTTAGGCATGCTACCTCATCTGCTAGGTGAATAGTAGGTAACCGCTGTAAACCAGAATACTTGTTCTCCGGGTAGGTTGCAGTTTCTTTTTAATTAAGCAAAGATTGAGCACGCTTTGTGGGGGAACGTTTTATTGATCATTTTCTTGGTCCTTGTTGGGACCACCATCCCATTCTACAATGCCGGAGGTCCAGCAAAAGCTGATTGTTTCTGGTTTCAGTTGCTAAGCAACCGGTGGAAACAAGAAGTATATGAATAATAGTGCATCTTCCTTTCTGTAATGATACTGCTTTAATTATGGACGGGAAATGCGCTTGAAAGAGAAAGAACAATGTGGAGTCGTCTCATGAGAGGCTCGTGGGGTATTCTCAGCACCTACATTATTTACTAAGACTCCGGCTCCTTTGGTGGGGAACCTTCATTCCCCAGGGATAGTTGGTTTTTCCTTACTTGAACGACTGGCTAATCTGTTCCACTTCTTTTTCTATGGCTCAGGAAGTAGTCCAGATTGTTTGCAACAGTTTGAAAACCAATGGTTTCTCACTCAACCTGGCTAAGTAGCATTTGGTGCCCTCTCCGGAACTTTTATTCATAGGGCCCTTGTTCAGTAAAGACTTGGAGACATTGTTTCTTTCTCTTTCTCATCAAGAGAAGTTGATGTCTCATTTAGGGAAAATCCTGGATTCTCACGCAGCATCATGAGACGCTAGCTCAGGGTGCCAGGAGACATGCCAGCGGGTTTATTTCTAGTGCCATGGGCCTGACTCAAATTGATACCAACTAGTGTGCATTTGCTGCAGTTCTGGGATCTAACTTCTCTGGATTACGCAGCTTTGGTTCCAGTGCTTCGGAGGTTTCTCTGAAGCGTCAATGATAGTTGAACTAAGTTAATCTAAACAAAGGAGTGATGCTGTCTGCTCCCTTGCTGCAAACCATCAAGACAAATACAAGCAGTTTAGGTTGGGGAGCAACTCCAGGACTCTTTTGAATCCAGGGCCTTTGGTCGAAGGTAGAAGCTCCAAATTCTTTGAACTGGAGGGAAATAGAAGCAGTCCACAGAGTTCTCTGGGCCTTTGCTCCCTGGATCAAGGACAAACATGGCGGCTTGAGCCCTCATAAATCAACCAGGGAGTACCATAGTGCCTCTGTTGGCTCGGGTTGCAGAGCATGTTGAACTGTGGGCAGAGAGAAATCTGCTGTCTATAACAGCTATGTATCTTGTGTGGAGGGGGGACGGGCGTGCAGATCTTCTGAGATGCACATTCACTTCCTCTGCATCCATGTTTCTGACTTCAGAGATCTTTCAACAGATCCTCAAGAAATTCAGGAAACCATGGTTGGATCTTTTAACATCCTGAGAATCCTGGAGGGTGGATGCGAAGAGCTTTCCTTGGTCCAGGGGCATACTGTTAACTTTTCCTCCTTTTCCTCTTTCCACTGTTGCTCATAGTGTTGGCCAATATCAGGAAGGAACAGGTGGAAGTCGTGCAGGTGGCTCCAGCTTGGTCCTACCAGCCCAGATTTCCACTACTACAGATGTCCGCAACGTATCTTTCTCCTGAATCTGTCTCCTATCAGGTTCCTGGACATTCCAGGGAGATCTCTCTGTTGCCTCTAGGTGGGGTATGGAATTTGAAAGGCAGAAATTTGAAGCCTATGGCATTTGCCCAGATATCACGATATCTATCCAGAATTCCAGGATATCTGGTACCCTCGAAACCTAGAGACACTGGAGAAATTTCTACAATTGATGTTCTCATAGAATTGTTTTGCCATTGTCCTGTAAGGGATCTATGGCATTAAGAGTTCCTAAAAGATGGATTTTGTTGGGTTTGGTCATCATAGCCAATGAGTAGCATTAAGGCAATCAAAGGTCCTTCTAAAGTTCAATTTGATCACTTAGTTTCATGTTTACTTAAGAGTTTGACCGTGTAGCAAGAGGCTCCTTTTGAGCCTTTAGTTTCAATTTCTTTACTTCCATTCACTTTCAAAGTTTTTTTTGGTGGCAATAACTTCAGGTAGGAGACTGGAGGAAATCGTGACCCTTCCAACCTTTAAACCTAAGGTAGCTTCCTCATTTCACTGTTCCCAAGACATAGTGTTGTATTTTTTTTCTTTAGACTTTTTTAAAGCAAGAGACCCTCCTCCATTTTTTGTATCTTCATAGGGCCCTCTCTCTATATTTCGATAGAAACAGATCTTTTAGAAAGGGTGATTTTTTTTCATAACATTTGGTCTTGCAAATAAAGGCCATCGCCCAACTACAGCTACTTTAAGTCATTTGTTGATACATAGTTAAATTTTCCTTGCTTACTAGAAAGCGGTGGTATTTTTTCCTCAGGAAGTACAGGGGTGTTCCACTAGAGAAATTTCCACTACTTTGGATCTTTCAAAGGATCCTCTTTCAAGAACATATATGCAGCGACCACCTACGCAACCCCTCACACTTTCATTTCACTACCTACTGAGGATGCCGGAGATGTATTCTTCTGCTTTTGGTTCAGCAGTGCTTTCTTCTGTACATTAATTTAGTTTATGGTTCACTAGTTGTAAATACAGTTCGCATGATGCTGGATATCTCTCAGGTTTTCTGGCGTTTATTACAAGTTTTTCTTTTTTTTTGGTGCTTATATGATTGGTGAGCTTGAGTATACGCTCAAATATTAAGGGCTGGGACGAAGACGACGGTGAGGTATATAATACGTTGGTTGCATACCACTAATTTGTATTAGTCCTAGTCATAGTCTTCCTCGTCACAGTCTTTGTTCTCTTCCGCCCAGCCCAAAAAAAAAAAGAAGAGAAGTGGGGGAGACAATATTTATTTAATTTGTATAAAGATACTTGGTATTTTCAGGAAATTCTCCTCTTGGTCCCTCCTATATGTGTTCCACATCCACTACTTCCTATAGTGGCCATTTTTGAAAGGGCACCAGTAGAAATATATTGTTTACTAGCTGTATCTTGCCACGCGTTGCTGAGGCTCAGTCTGGTTAAATGGAAGAGAAAGAAAAGAGTACGTGCACGTTTCTAATATGTTTAATTTCACAATGCTTGTGGGTACACAATATGTTTTTGTGACTATTGTCACGTTGTGTATATATAAATACGCGCTAATGTTGCAAAGTGAACCAACTACTCCCCGCTCCCTCCACCCACTTCCCGGTCTGCCATCCTGACACCAACTGTTCATCCTAATATATGTAGACTATTGTCTCTATGCGTCCTTTCTTAAGGTTACAAAGTAAACCAACTCCTCTCCCCCTCCCTCCACCCACTTCCTGGTCTGATATCCTGACACCAACTGTCCATCCTAATATATGTAGACTATTGTCTCTATGCGTCCTTTCTTAATATTGCAAAGTGAACCAAATCCTCCCTCTCCCTCCACCCACTTCCCGGTCTGCCATCCTGACACCAACTGTCTCTATGCATCCCATGTAGTTTTTGCGCAGCAACCAAATGAATAGGGTCTGTTTGGCCTTTCGATTAAAAACTTGCGCGTATTGGACAAGCGATATTCTAATCCCACGTTGTGTATATATAAACACGCGCTTAATCGAATCCAACGTTGTGTCAAAATTTCAAATCAATCGGTGAAGAACTTTCGGATATTTAAGATTTTGAACAAAGGAACATTTGACATTTCTATGTGTCTGTTTGGGCTTTCGATTAAAAACACGCGCATATTGGGCACACGCATATTAGAATCCAACGTTGTGTATATAAAAACACACCCCTATTCGAATCCAACGTTGTGTCAAAATTTCAAAGCAATCGGTGAAGAACTTTCGGAGATTTGCGATTTTGAACAAATGAACCTTTACATTTTTATTAATATAGAAGATAAAGCTGGGTGAAAGCAATGTGCTACAGAGGCACTGCTCAAATATTAAGGACTGTAACGAGTATAACTACCATTCGAAGTAACTTATATTACTGGTAAGTACCAAGTAATTAGCAATTCAAGCTGGTGTTACCGATCTAGGGAGTGCAAACACCCAAATCTGAGAGCTCAAAACACCTTCAGTGGCTGAAGTCTCTGTGACTTTAAACATGTTTTTTTTGCAGTTGCAGTTTTATATAGCATGAACTCTACCCCGAAGGTTTTGAAGCAAGGGGAAATTAAGTGATTTACCCAGAATAAGAGGACGCTGAACTGACGCCGAGACTCGAACCTGGTTCGCAAATTTTAAAGTTAACAGCTTTGGCGTTACCGTCACGTCTTCTCGAGCTGTCTTTTGGGACTATAAATGTCTATATGTAAAGAATCCCCCTAAAGAATTCCTAAAATGCTAAAAATGTATCGCTGGGAAGCGGCATATATTTTAGTTGGAACATGTCATTGCTATAGGTGGAGGGTGAGTAACTTAAGTGGAGTATGAAGTGTAATGCATGTCGTTCATGTGTACTTAACAACATAAGTGGAACATTTCCCATAGCAGACGCATGGTGGCGGTGTTGTCATATGTAGGAAAAGCCAACATTAACAAAACCACATAAACACACGAAAAAATTGCTATATTCATAACATCGACACAAAATAACACCCATGTTGACACTAACCAAGCACGGCAGTGACAGCACACAGTTCCCTGTCCAAAGTACAACACAGAGACTTACATGCTAACACACACACAAAGACCCACCAAAGTCCTACAACATATACAACTGCGATGAACACACCACAGCAGACACAACCCGTGGAAGGAAACACATTACAAAGTGGTGAACAACGCATACTAATAAACAAAACTAAATTTCAGTGACATCAACATATTACACTGCATAAAGACACACTGAACACCAGAACATGTACATTAAATACTTCCGAAATACATGTAAATTATACTGAAGGATGGGGACACCACAGACACAACATTGTGACAGACACAACACAAAACAGCTACACCAAAGTAGTAACTCCACAAAAAAAACATCAAACACTTACAAAATATTCTGAAAGCACATACCCACACAGTCACAACAAAACACCACGCCAAACTGGACTCCACGTGTCCTAAGCCATATTAAGACACAGTGACAGAAAATATACACTCAAGCATCGGCGCTAGAAAAAAATCTATCTCAAACGTGACACCATATTACATACATACATAATCCGCCCAACACACATACATACAACTAAAAACAAATTAAAGTGGTAGACACACATAATGACACTAAAATGCATTGACATCACCCAGTCAAAAGTTCACCGAAACACCACCACATAAAAGATACAAAACATGATGTCCAACGAGATCAGAAAACTATATCAAAACCTGGTGACGGCACATAACACCCAAACCAAACGTTCACAAAACCAAATCAAAATACAGTGACAGAACAGGCCATAACAAAGTGCAAAACGTTGTAACAGTAAGTATAAAAAAACAAATGAAACTCATAAAGAACACACAAAAGCAGTGACACCATATAATTGTACACATAAAAAAGCAAAGTGATAGCCCAGACAAAGTGACCTCAAATGCTGTGACAACACACATAAAGCAACAGTGAAAAAGAATACTAAAAACACAAAGCCAAAGCACATTGAATACAGTGACAGCAAACGTATAAAGCAATAGCAAGGCAAATAAAAACTACAGCAAGGCACCACATTACCAAACACATACACATAAAACAACAAGCATTGGCATAGCCAATTGGTCTGGGCTTTGGAACCTTATAAGTTTTTAGCCATTCAGCATATTATCTTAAGTGCTGTGCCGCCAGCGATTAAAGGAGCTATACAATTACTACACACTGGGTCATGCAGTGTGATTCAGGAAAACATACACAGAAAAGCTTCTGCAAGAGGCTGGAGAAGGTCTTACGACCCCACAGCAAAAATTACCTATAAGGAGGCCCTGAAGAAATGTAGCAAGCTTATGCGACATGCGATGAGAGAACATTTCTCGAGGCGTATTGAGAATGCAGGGAACTCCTCTAAAGAAATTTTTAATATTGTTAAAAAAAAATTACCACACCGGAAGTGATGACAAGTGCCTTTCATCCTTCCCCTGTCCCCCCTCTGTACTAGCCTCTCTGATTTCTTTGTGGAAACAAATCAAAAGCTTTACTGTCCGTTCCAGCCAGAAGTTGGCTTAGAAGGATCTGCTCCATCATCCCAAGTTGTTTATTCAGAATTGTTTCTAATTTCCAAAAGGATTCACTGGAGGAGCTAATGAATTGTAAGTCCGGCTCCCCAGAGGATCCTTGCCCACCTCAATTTCTCAGAATGATTGCTTCCATTGTGAATCCATTTTTGAATCAAATCTAGAATGCCTCACTGAAATCTGGCATAGTGCTGCTGGATGGAAACAGGCGTTCCTGCTGCCCCTGCTCAAAAAGCCCAGTACGGACCTGGTGGTGTTTAGCAATTTTAGACCTATCTCATTGCTATCGGCACCTGCAATAATTTTAGAAAAGATGGTGCAGCGCCAACTATCCTCCGTTGCAGAAGCCAATGGTTTGCTGCATGACATGCAATCCGGCTTCTGTGCAGGTTATAGCACGGAGACCGCTCTACTGGAAGTGTCTGAAACGGTAAGAGAGGTGCTGGACTGTGGTGCTTCCGCTATGGTAGTTGATATATCCTACTGGCTCCTGGTGTCTTTCTACATAGGACACAGCAGTAGTGCTGCTTGATCTCTCTGCAGGGTTTGACACGGTAGCTCATTCTACCCTTTAGGCTGGCACTCTTTAGGCAGAGGGTACCTAGAGTGAGTGCACAGATTGTCAAATCTAAATTGTATATTTTGACTTTTTGGTGAGATAACAGTTGTGAGTGCAGCGTCAGTTTGTTCTACTGCTTGTTGCTTTTTGTCATTCATTAGCTCATTCTACCCTGTGGAAGAAATTAAGCCATTTTGGCTTTCAGGGCACGCAGTTATCTTGGTTGCGATCTTTTTATAGGAGCTGTCTCGTACCTATCTTTTAATTATATGAGATGCTAATCCGCCCAGCAGGATTGATTCCTAAACCCTCAGAGGTTTCTATTTATGTATAATTTTCAGCACCTCTACAATCTAAGCCAACCCCAGGCAATCTTAGTCCTGATGAGACCCTCTTATCCTTTGAGGGACGAAACACCGTCCACACACTTACAGAGACAGACAACGTTTCCGAATTTGTGACACAATAATTTATTCTTTGTATCCTAGACTGTATTGAAAAAAGAAACTGCTGTCCCTTTAATGTATCAACCAATACAGAGTAAATGTTTATTTCTCACTTCACCTTTCCTGTTTGAGTTTGGTGTTGGTTTGATTACACACCTGGGGACTACTTATTCTATTTTCTTTCCTGAGTGTCAAGAAAGACACTCATAATATTGGGTGTCAAAATAATTATGGTCGAATCAAACTCGGTTCGGCTGAACTGCAGTTGCTTACAAAAATTCTGGCTGTGCTATTACTACTCTTTCAAAACGTGTTATTTAATACTGGTTTATATTAATTAATTCCACACAGAAAGATCTGCCCCACTCAAAATATGCTCACAAATGAGTTCCATGTGAACGCATGTTCCAAGGATTACTTGACACCCCTGCTGGCATGGACATAAGGGTTGCTCTTAGTTTTGTTCAAGTATAACTCACTTAATGTCCCAGCATGAAGATGTAAAGTCTGGAGATTGGTTGTGTCAAACCAGTCTGTCTGATTGGGAAAGAAAGTCTACTTGGTAGAGTAAGCGAAGCATACATGGAAAGGTGAAGCAAATCTGTAGGAAAGTTGGATTAGGCAGTTACAGACTTTGCCTCTGCCGTAGTAATGGTGGAAAAAAGCATTTTGCTGCTGGATAGCTGTATCAGATCGGAGCTGCCCATAGTGGAATTCCTTGGCAAACCCCCATAACTTCAGAAAGGAATGAAAGTCCTTTGCCAGAGATTCTATGCCAAGCAATATGGCTGTCACCCAACCTGCCTTGGAGCACACCAAGGCTGCATCAGCTGTTTCTTTAAAGAGACGCTCGCCATCTAACCACATGTCAATCAGAGTGTTTTGAACGTCACCCAAGAATCTTGCAGAGCCTGCTCACGTCTGGGCAAAACTATAGAAGAGACAATCTCTCTTGGCGACAGAGTCAGCAATATCTAGATTCGCTTTAATAATGGGCCAGGAAACATCCTAGCCATCCTATGCCACTTTTGCAAAATGGTCTTTTAAATGGTTGGATAAAATCATGTCAGCCGTATTCCAGGGGACATGAGAGTAATGTCCCAAGGGGCATGCAGCATTAAGGGAGCACCATGATAAACTCCCTGTAGAGAACACTCCCTTACCTACCCTTTCCAGGTATTTAGATTCTCTGTTTGGAAGATGAGTGGGAAAAACATCCAGGTTTAGTTTGGTGGTAGATAAGGCTTCTTGGGCTCCCACGATCTCCAGTGATGGATGGACTGACAAAAAAGCAAGATCCCTTAGTGCTGGCCTGTAACTACTTATGACAGTACCGTTCACAGCTGGGGCTGTGGTTAGCTTGGCCCATGGTTCCTTTATGCTGCACTGGAGGACCTCATCAAAAGGAAGCAAAGGTTCCACTGAAGTAATGGTTGTATGCGGAAACTCTATGAGGATATTTGGGCAATGTTCTAATGTAGGCAAGCAGTAGCTAAAAATCCTCTCCCATTTTAGGCACAGCATGAAATGATGCCATCTCTGCTGCCGATAGACCTGATAGAGGGTCTATGTCAATGCCAGGGGGTGTATCTAATCCACTTGTCGTTTGCAGGACTAGTATATCTCCTGATTCAACCGAATAAAGGGATTTTAGGGGATCACCCCCATCCAGGTCCTTATGTTCTCATGCCTCATCTACGTCAGAGTCTAACACAAAAATACCATATATAATGTCACAATATCACTGTGAGATACTCAAATTTTACACGCTGCACTGCCCTTCCTCTGATAAACGTTGGGGCAGCTCTTATCTGGATTATCTGTTGCTTGATAGGCGGAAGAAGAGGCTCCTGAGCATGAGGTGGTGCGGCACAGGGTCTACGCCAGCAGTGTTTGAACTGCCACATTTATTGGTGCTGGGGCGAGTCAGACTGGCGAAGGTTTCAGAGTTGGGACAACCTCATTGTTGGAAAGGGCATAAACAACACCTTGGAAGCATTTGCTGCCGAGGGCTGGCCCTGGGTAAGCCTCCTAATGGGGTTCATTGAGGCAGAACAGCGCTCCATAGGGGACAAATGCCCACCTGAACATGTCCAGCATAGACTGGAGCAACAGGATTGGGTCAGACCCTGATGCAGGAAGCTACAAGTAAACTGGTGTTAAGAACAACATCGGCTCCAGAATCACAAATGGCACTGGTGGATGTGGCACGGATGAAGATGCAGGTAGTGATGGAGGGACCTTCCAAGGTGAAAGATCAGCCAAATCCAACTATGGAGAGGAGGGAATCTGGGGTGATGCAAGAAGAGGTGACTTACCTTTGGATCTTGATCACCTCTTAGGAAAACCAGAGAGCTGCTTTTTTTTCTTGCGTCATTGCTTCTTCTCTCTATACAATTTAGAAGGGGAGGAGTGGGAGGACGACCTGGATCTAGTTCTTGGCTGATGACTGCTTCAACAGTCATCTATTGCACAGGCCATAAACGGTGTGGCCTTCCTTTCCTTTCTCACTTTGGATTCATTTGAAGGCAAATGTCACAAGTAGAAAAATTGTGCCTGATCCCTAGGCCTCTGTGACAACTGATGCGGGGTCTGTGATGAAAATGTGTCTGTCACACCTACTGCAGGGTTTAACCCCCGACGTTTCCAGTATCCCTAAGCAGTGCACTTGATAGATCTTTTGAGAGAACAAAAATCACTTCAACTGAGGAGTGAAGTTCCAGACCCATGTCAAAAGGCACAGATAAACGGTACTGATGTCAGGGCGCCCTTAGTGGGTGCTATATCACTCCAGTGACGTAATCATGGCTCTACTTGCAAAGCTGAAATAGAACTGCTGCCTCCTGCAGACGCTGGAGAGTTATATCACAAGTTTGCACATCGAGTCTGGCCCCTCGTATATTTAAAGGTAAGGCATCTGCAGGTAGAAGTATCCATAAGAACGCACCGTCACCATCCTAAGTAAAGATGCAGGGAAAGTAGCTGAATGGTATAATTTGCTACAAGAGATCACCAGCGCCAATATGAAGCCACCAGAGGTGGTCTTAGGCGGATGCTTGCCATTGCACCATCCTTAAGGTGTACAGGACTCCTGAAAAGATGGCCGAGTTCAGAACGGACAGAGCAACAGATGTCAATGATAATGATCGCTTCAGACAGTGCCCTGCTCTTTAGGCCTATTGTAGTAAAGATGATTCGCAGACACAGTGAGTAAGTTGCAGGGTTCTATACTTGAAGCGCACAGAAAGACAAGAGCGGACTCTTTCAAGCAGGAGTGGCAACCCAGCAAGAGAGACGTCCTCAGGATTCTGGGCTAAGACATAGCCGCTGCTGCTTAATGAACTCACATGCTTACTCTGATTATGGTGCACACCGCCCCTTTGATAGAGGCGACCCGTCGGAAATTCCATCACTCTCCACTGTTTAAGATGACACAATGATCAAGAACTTTTTGACCGTGAAGGGTCCTCTAAATATTGAAAGGCCTCTCCCAACTCTGCCACTTTTGATCTTGACTTGGTCACCTAGATTAAAGCGACAAGGAATATCCGAAGTTTTTTGTTGTATAGGCTGCCCCCAGTAAGGTGACAAACTGTTTCATCCATGAGGGAACGAGTTTTGAGCCTGTGGTCCATCAACTCAAAAGGGGATCTGTCACCGTCGACAAGGGGAGTGGTACGGTATGCCCTGAGCATCTCATTCATCATCTTACGCACCACAGAAACATTGGCAGAAGCCATCTGAATGATCCCTTTCACCACCTTATTAGCCCTTTCACACAGACTGTTGCCTTGAGGATTATAGAGGGAGGTGCGGTGGTGGTAGACTCCACAATCCTTCAAGAAGGTCTGCATCTCCCTCGACACTAAGTGTCATTGTCCGTAATAAGGATGGAGGGAATGCCCTCATCCCTGAACAACCTGCCCAAAAACTTAACGGTACTCTCTGTAGTGACGTCATTGGTGAACTCAACTACAAGTCACTTGGAAAAAATGTCTACCACTACAATGCCAAACCGGTCTTTCTCATGCAGTTTCCCCATGGGGCCAATGAAATCTAGGCAAATGCTGTGCCAGGGCAAGCCGGGATTCTCGATATGTGTGTTGTTGGACCTGCACCCCACCTTTAGCCTCTGCTCACTTTCCTTGCATACTGAGCAGTTTTCCACCCACTCCACCACTGGGGCATCTAGGCCAGGCCACCAGAAGTGACTTTTAAGGCAGCGTTGTTTGAGAGTTTGGCCAAGATGACCCTCGTGGGCTAAAGCTAAGAGCCTCATACCTGATGCCAAAAGGGGGAACAAATTTGTCTCCCTTGAATAGGACATTGCTATCACATACTCGTCACCAAGTTGTAGTAAAGATGATTCACAGACACGCTGAGAAAGTTGGAGTGTTCTTTATTTGAAGCACAGAGAGACAAGAGCAGACTCTTCCAAGCAGGAGTCAAGAGAATAACTGCTTTGGAACAGAACGCTAAGTCAAGGGCAAACATAGAATAGGAATGCGGATACATTCTTGTGGAGACAATACATTCTGTGAAAGACTAGAACAGTAACATGTACTGCACCTATCAGAGCTCGTAAGTCGTACAATCTCTGAAATCCTGAATGAAGAAATGGAGCTAAACAATTCCATTGTTATTTTTTGCATATGAAGTTGCTATCTACCGTTGTCATCCTCCAAGTAGAAATGGCTATTTTATCTGACATTGTTTCAAAACACCGGGTAAAGAATTCTCCTCCTCACCAATATGACTGGGAGTGAGCTGTGAAATAGGCCTACATGATGGACACAAACATAAGATACAATCAGAGACCGGCTTTTTGAGCGTTCTAGGAGAGATAATTGGACTCTGTTTAAATTCTTATTTAGCTGAAAAATACCTATGTTCCGTTACTTCCCTGTATAGTTCTCTGGGGAGTATACCACAAATCAGCCTCTGAAAATAAAGTGGGCTCGGATAACTTCTGTCCCTCAATCGATCAGAGCATCTGGTGGACATAAGAGGAACAAAACGACAGCTGTGAAACAAAAACACCATAACATGACTGCGTATTGGCAAACCTCATCAGGATACATACAGTGCTGGCTCTCGCACAAAATGCTGCCGCACCACAAAGTGCACGCGCACTCAACACATCAACTTACATCTCTCTCTCACATAATCAACTATACAAAATGATATGAAAACATAGTGGCAGGACAAACACAAAACTATACCAAACAGAATGAAAGCACACAAAACCATACTGAAACTCTTACAGAATAAAGACAAAAACAATCGAAAATCGCCATACAGTATACATTCAATATAAAAACAACACACGGTCACATCACAGACACAAAACCACTAAAGAACTGGCAATAGGATGGGTTTATGATGAACAGTCATATCTATCATAATGTCAGCTAGTTCTATAGACAGCAGGGGTCTGAGAGAGAGGAATCGTAAGAAATGGGCACCAATATTCCTGCAGTGACGTGTCAGATGGCGTTTGTGGGTCCACCGCTGAACTCTGTTCCCTCCCTCGCCCTCCCTTCAAATCCTTACGGACTCTCCACCCTCCAGATGCTAGCTGTAACACATTCCAGTGAAGCATGTACCTTTAGGTCTATGAGCTTCAGTCAGTTCTGAAGTTAGTAAAGGGTTCTCAGAGTTCATATATCAGACTTGCCATTGATAGTATGTCATCTGAGTACTGCAAGGAGAAATTAAACAAGCATTTACAATGCAATGGTTTTGCCTTTGTTAAAGTTAGAGCTATTGGCATTGCTCTTGACATTATTTTTATTTATGTTTTTTTTAACATAAATAAATGGCATTGTCATTTACAATGCCACTAGCTTTATCTCTCGCAAATGACACACACAAACACCCACAGAGAGCCCCCCCAAACACACAGAGCCCCCCACACACACACCCACACAGACCCCCCCACACACACAGCCACACAGAGCCCCCCACACACACACCCACACAGAGCCCCCCACACACACAGCCAGACAAAGACGTACTTCGTACGCATTGGCTAGGCAAAACCTAAAAACGTGGTGCAATGGGGTTGGTGCTGTACAATGTGAAAAACATAACAACAAAACCTAACAATGTATTAAACAATCGTAAGGTTCACTGAAAAGCCCAAATCATTGAACAGTGCTAATAATGTCTAACTGATAGCAAAGGGACCTTCCTGCCTGGACCACTACTGGTCAGTGCAATATTAAGCAGATTGCGGTCTTGCGATTCTGGCAGTAAGAGCGTAAATGTCCAGTCACATTCCTCAAACGCAAACTAGCCGTTTAAATAACAGTGGGTATCCCACCTCTTACGTTGTCAGCGCATTGTTACGGAGAAATATGTAACAAAGGCGAAAGAATACACCAGTCAATAATAATATTCAACATGTTGTAGGATTTCAAGTCTCGTTACAGGAAAGCGTTTCCCGTTTAGAAGTTTTAGAAGAAAATTTGCTTGTAGCGCAAATCACGTGAAAGCACACAGGGCAACTAAATTGTGACAAAAAACATGATACGATTTTGAAAGACTGCGCTGAAGTTCAAAACACAAAACTAGTTATTAACTTGGTATCATCTAAAAACACTGCGACAACAACATTAATCAAAATGCACACGTACAGAGTGACTGGGGTGATAAACATTACTTAAATAAAGCAGAACGTCTGCTGCCAGCTATCATTCCGCATTATACTCAGCGCTTGTGAGCCTGGTTAAGAGCGCTTTCATATCCATAAGCGTGTTTTGTCTAGAGCAATTGCCACGCAGAGAGAGCCAATGGTTTGGTGCTGTGTTGGTAATGTTTACTTAAATATAAACAGTGTCTACGGGAAGCCATATCTGGGACAACGAGCATTTTAGGCAGCTGAACATGTTCTGCTTGTTCGTGATGTTCTCATGCGTTTGGGGTATTTTTTTTGCCGCATACTGCGCACAATTATGCAACAAACGTGTAACAAATATCATTCCCCTGCGTGGAGTCCTGAAGTGTGCGGTATGGAGAAAGAAGCACATGTTCGACGACCACATCTCATGGGGAACACCGTCTGCAGGCTAGGCTTTTAAGCAAACAACTCTGCATTCTGGGACTTGTAGTTTTGGAATTAACATTGAAGCTATCGTCCTGTAAGCTTAAGAATTCAAAGAGCTGTTAAAACGTCAGAAATTACATTAAGTGTTACAAATAGAATGTGATCACTAAATAGCAAGGTATGAGAAGGGCATGGACTGAATATGATCGGGTGTAAGAAGTTAACACGGCGGTTGTGTGAGAAGAAGACGGAAGGTCAGTTCTTACCCAGGAGCAAGAGGAGGGTGCAGGTCATTAGCAAGGGCCGCTGCAGCTTCATGGTTCGTCACTCTCGGATGCCTGCTCGAAGATGCCGACGGAAAGGGCTCGGGCCGTTCTGGGCGAACCTCTGCAGCCTCTGTGCCTGCTCGGGGCACGCGACCGATAACACGGAGGCAGGGAGACCTGAGCTGAGGGGGAGGAGGGTACAATGTTTTTACAAGAAAACAGAAAAAAGCAGCGCCTTGACCCGCACGGGTCACGGGCTGTGCTAAAGGGTCTCTCGTGCCTGGAGAGGCGCAGAGCTGCAGGACTGGTCTGGGTGGCCATTGTATTGTAACTGTTTTACCGCTCCACCTACCCGGGACAAGCTGTCGCCCCTCAGCCAAAGTCTAGGTGTTAATCCAGGGGTGATTGTTTGCGCTAGGGTACTTCCTGAGCACTGAAGGGGCCATGACCCTGCATCGGCTCCTCTTTCTTTGCAGCAAAAGTTCGGGGTGAGTGGTGTACAGGAATGAGAAACAGATTGCGAAATGCAGACACCCACGCACACGGAACCAGCCCTGGGAAAGGAACCACTCACCTGGACTTCCTCGGCCGGCGCTCGGCCGCCAAATGGCCCAAACAAACCTCGAAGAGCCCAAAAAAAAGCCCCGCCCACCGCTGCATGACGTGGCCAAAAGAGAAAAATTCTCGGGAACGCCCCCGAATCTGGTCCGGCCTTGACGGACAGATCCGGCTCCCAATGGCTAGCCTCCATTTATGGAGCTAGCCAATGGGAGGAGGGGGCGAGGAGGGGGCGGATACCCGACCCCACAAAGAAACATAAGGATTTTGCTAGCGGATGCGTACTTCGTACGCATTTTGCTAGGCAAAACCTAAAAAGGTATTGCTGGCATCCCTAATTGGTAAGCACCTTGGAAATACCCCAAAATTCCTCAACCTCACCATCTTAGGTAGTGCAAAGGACCTTGCCTACGTCAGCGAGTGCACTATAAGCACAGTCAGCAAGTCAGGCTCCCCATCTGCAATAGGCATCCCTCAATTACGCAATATCCATATGGTATAGGCTGGATGAAAGGTATTTAGCTTCACCCTAGCATTTTCAGCACATTGTATTGAATAAGGCGAAAACTGGTGAGACATGAATTGTAGGATGATGAAGAAAATAAAAGTACTGTACTAGAGTTTGTGTTTTTTTTACATTTCAAATGTGTTTCACTTAAAGCTGCCTTGACTGTGCAGTTTATCTGGAACCTCCAAACGTTCTCATTTTTCGACCACACAAGAAGGCAACCTGCACTGCCCTAAAGGCGAGAATTGTTTTTTATTAGCCGTACTTTCGTTTCTAAATCATAAGAAGCCTACAGTGGCCCCCAGTATCACCAGCTGAGGGCTTTTCCAGATGCTGGTAACATGATCAAATTCTCCTGATCCAGACCAGTCAAACCCCAATTTCCCATGCCCTGCCTATCAGGTACAATATTGGCTGAACCACAGCGAGCACATTATGAGTAAAACGGTGTTATCTTCTTTAACAGATGCAGCTGAAAATTAGCATATTTTTTGGTTTGTTTCTCTTGAATCCCAGAGATTTCGTTTGGGTGACAAGAGTAGTCACAACCCTATTTGTTGCTATATCACCAAACAGTGAGTAACTCACAGGGCAGCTGAAGCTGTTCAAGTGTTGCCCATCTTCTATTGTTGGTCAGAACCTTGAGTTTATGCCAGGGATGTGTCGGTGGAAAGAGTTCTGACACTTTAACACCTCGTCCCCACAAAAGGAGGTCACCTATGGAGAGGAATGTGACTGCATTTACCCGAGAAGGGAACAGCCTTCAGATTGTGGCTTCTTGGTCTGCAGAGACTGCTAAACGGATACACTTGATACCTCTGTTGTCAAGCACTTATTCTGTGGAGACTGGACTGGAGTGGGTCTTGGTGACTAGATGAGGTGACAGAGGTGGCCGCCACTTGGGAGGTTCCGCCGGTGTAGTCGCTGTGCCCCTGCGAGCCTCAGAATTAGGTATGCTTGCTGTTTCATTTGATCTAATCTGAATTGGTGACGAGTGAATATGGACCGATGTTGCTGTGTGTGGGCACGGCAAAGAGGAGCATCGCAACGACCAGACCTGCC
The DNA here is from genome assembly GCF_964261635.1 of Lissotriton helveticus. Lineage (NCBI taxonomy): Eukaryota > Metazoa > Chordata > Amphibia > Caudata > Salamandridae > Lissotriton > Lissotriton helveticus. The sequence goes on along the minus strand of NC_136068.1, from coordinate 1,619,334,933 downwards.
GACTTGGGAATTGAGGAAGCAGGTTCGAGCCGGGCGTTGGGGCAGTATGCTGTGAATGTGATCCTGGCAAAACGATTAATGTCCCTGTGACAGAAAAATATGAACCACCTGTGTAATGTTATCCGGTGCTCCTGTAAAGCGCTCGTGCGATGTGAAGCTGCAAAAGAAACGGCAAACGAGGTTCGTGGTGGCTATTTGACCCGACTCTCAAAATGACAGTGGTTTCCGTGCAGTGTCTTTATACAGCAACACGCTGCTCTCCACAATCATGTCAAATGAAGGGAAACGGTTGTATTTTAGAGCGAAGGTTGTGACTCTGGCGAACCTGCGACTCTCGAGTCCTTGGACGCATTTTTCTCATCCAGCTTCATATTGTATGAAAGCTGCGTCTGCAGTCCCTGCTACCCCGCGGCTGGGTGGCAGCCTGAGCCACTCCTATGGATTCACACGGCGGCGCGGCCTCCACTGACCCCCACCTCTGGCAGAAGCACCTAACTTGAGAGCTGGTCACTGGCAGGTCGCACTGCGCCACCTCGTGTGCATCAAAATACATTGCATCAACTGATTAGACCATAAACCCGCACAAACCAGCTTTCACTGATTACAAACCAGCACTGGCAAAGTCAATAGATCGCGCCTTTTTATGCTATAGGCTCTAACCATGAGGCACAGCATACCCGATGCAGTAATGTATAGCAAAAGAACTGAAGAAAAGAAGCTTTTAGCACGTCATTTTGTAAGTGGAGGTAGCGAGCATATCAGGGCAGGACTGACTACCGGGCAGTTTGGAATGCTGCCGATGTGGGACTGATTTCACTGCAATTTCGTTTAGCACACGCAGGTCTCCATGAACGAAAGCAGCCCCCAGCTCAGCAGCATTCCAAACCCGCCTGCTTTTCAGGTATCGAGCAAAGTTAGAGCAGTATTGCAGTAACTAAAATGAAAAATTAAAATGCAAGAAGGTGTTTTTTTTTGTTGAAGCAGCTGGGGGTGGGGTAGAGCAACACAAGGGAGTCAACACATGAGGCTGCCCGCGGAACACACACTGTGCCCACCAAGAGGGCGGCCACCTTAGTGCCACATTAGACACATTGATGTGTCAAGTGGTGGGGACCTCCCTCGGAGTCCCCAAAGTCCGGTGCCGGTTACGCATCACTTCCGGCACATCAGATGGTAGGGGAAAGGTATTTATATCTGCCTCCACCCCTCTGTCCTTCCTTTTGGTTCCTCCTGTTCACGCCGTCTCCCTCCCTAGCGCATACCCGGATTGTTGGTTGGAGGGCGCAGCCAGGTAAAAAGCATGTTCATTTGTTAATCTGTGTTGCAGGCGGAGTTACAGGGCGATCTGGAGGCTGAATGGTACATAGGGGTACACTTTTCAGGAGAATGAGGTGCAGGTGGGGACGGAAGCAACACGAGGGCGGTTGGGGGCGAAAGCAGCATGGTTGCGCAGGAGGGGGATTGTTAAGGCAGGTGGTGGAAAAAACTGAGTGCAGAAAGCAGAATGGAGCGGCAAAAGCCATACAGGGGGCGAGGGTGAGGAAGCAAGTAATGCTGGGGCTTGGGTGAGAGGGTAAAATGGTTGGAAAAGACAACGTTGTGACAGTGGTGAGAAAGCACACAGGAAAGAAAGCAACTTTGGGGAGTGGGAGGAGTAGTACACAAGTGAGATAGAGGAACACAAAGCACTGCGGAGGGGAACACAAGAGGGAGATGGCGGAAATACATATGCTCTTTCATAGAGTGCATAAGCAAATAGAAAAAAGTAGCACCTCAAAAGGCGAGCTGTTTAAGGACATAGTACAGTGTCATTGCGCCAGGGGCAGGAAATCACAAGAAGAAGAAGGAAAGACCACACAGCTAACAAATAAGCAAGCAAATGAGATTGACAATGAAGTCAACTAATGGTAAGCAAAGGGCGGGTTCTAAATCTACTGTAAAATAACAATATGTCTCACAAGAGAAAGCACTATAAAAGCCACTGTACACTAAAAACCTAAGAATTGTTGCAATCATTTTTCTGCCCGTTGTTTCATGCTCTACAGCCATGCACCTATCTCAAACTATTCTGTTTCTTTTGGCATACTCCTAATTCTGTTTAGGCTTCATGAGAACTCTTTAATATGTGGTATAAGGATAGGAACCTCTAGCTCAGATAGGATACACATGTCTACTTACAATAACTTAAGTTGATATGAAATATCCAGCCTCTGATATGGCAAGTTAGAATACCAAAAGTTTTTACTGGCCCTGCGATTTGTGATGTCACTGCCCAGAAAGTTTTTACTTCAGATACAGAAACATTTTGGCGCCCACAGAGAGTTGTTAGTAACTGCGGATTTCTGTAATATAATTTTTTTTAACTTTCAATATCCTGGACTCAAAAGCAACATCACTGGCTCCCCCATAATGGGCTTATTGTTTTTAGAGCCATGACTGGATTTCCTACTATAGCCCTTGAATCCATATTGCCCAACACGCGTCTATGAGGACAGCTGAAATAAGCTCTGAACCTATAGGGTAGGTAGGGCGTACAGAGTCCTAATTGTGGCAATTATGTCCATTTACCCAGTGCCGTCTTAATGCATGGGCACGCTGGGCAGTTGCCCGGAGGCCCACTGGAACCCCATGCAGACTGGAATGTAACAATTTTTTTTTTGACAGAGTTTTATATAGCGCAAACTTGACTCGAATTGGGTATCAGAGCGCTTTACATACACCAGTTGCATTACATGAGGACACATTCATTTTTTGTTAGGAACGGCGAGATTAAGAGATTTGCCCAGAATCACAGGATGTTCAGCGTCAATGCCGAGATCGAACCCAGTTCCCCAGATACGAGGTCGACCGCCCTAGCTGTTAGGCCAACTCTTCTCCTCAACAATAATTTTCTTTTAAACATTTTTATTCCTGTGAGTGGTTGTGTAGGCAAGGCCCAGTGCAATGCTGTAGTGGTCTTCCTCATGCTTATTTGCTCAGTATGCTCATGCCAGGGTGTTCTGACGGGGAGTGTTCCATCTTAGAATATATATAGTTTGTTTTGAACTTACTGTGTCAGTTGATGCAGACAATCTCTTCTGCCAGTTGCTGCGCGGCACCTGTATGAATGAAACTTTCATGAACACATACCTGCCTTGTCCAGAGACTTGCTTGCTACAGAATTGTTGGCGACGAGTTGCAGGTGTCCGCAGAACCCACAGCCATCTACATTGATGCACATCGAGTTTGCCGGTATTTCAAAAGAGCGGAGAAAAGCCAGTTCAAGGACGGAGTGGGAAAAATACGATTATTGGTATTTCTTCTTTACTGGCAAGTCTGAGAGGTACTTTTTTTCCCTTTAATTTTAATTGAGCGGCTCCGGCGGTAAAGAGGACTTAGTCAGTGACACGCATATGATGTATTGTGCGACGCATTGTACACAGCTTCGCAACAACAGCCTACGTGCAAGTTATTCTTGATACGCGAGCGTAAGCGCCATTTTGGTTATGGCACGTCCCACATACTGCGGCCAATGACACTAGACATACTTCTTCGCAGCCATTTTAGTCGCAGTGGGAAGTATTTTTCAACGTAAGACATAGCAGCCATTTTGGGAAGGCATGATTTTCAAACTTTATTGATCATCGGAAATTTACAAAGCGGCATTGTGCATTCAGCTGGTCTACAATGTTGCGCCTCAAGAAGGAGCTTATATTATTCTGCAAAACAGTGATGTGCACACTTTTCGTTCGCTGAATCAACTTCCATGTCAGAGTACAGTGACACGCACACTTTCTTTTTAACAGTTCTACATGGGCGTCGAAGCACAGTGATAAGCACAAAAGGTCCAGTGCTGCAATACAGTGACACGCACACTTTCAGTTTCGTAATCTACTTGTGTGTTAAAGTACAGTGACACTCGCACTTTATTTTCAAAAGTTTTTGCCTGCATGTCGAAGCACAGTGATACGCGCACTTTCTCTTCTAGTGAAATTTCAACTTGCGTGTTGTAATATAGTAATACGCACATTTTCATCAACATTCCAAGTGCTCTACTTACGTGTTGTAACGCAGTGATACACACATTTTATAACTTGTGTGTCAGAAATACTGTATACAAATATATAGGTATTTATTATTCTATTGTATCTACGTCGCACGCGCACCAAGTGTTCTTTCTTCTGCATATTCATATTTTTCTGTTTTTAAACATTCATAGTCATAAAGTTTTAACTTTTTTTATATTTATGACAGGATATTTAGTCTTTTTACTGCTAAATTCTGAGTGTTTGGTGTACGGCGGGTAGGCGTATATTTTCTAAACGTGCGGTTGAAGTATTGAAAATTTTGCATGTTTATTGCGACCATTTATTACAGTATATAGTTTTTTTGTATAGTTTTCTTTTGTGAAAATGCAATCTGTATCTCCGACTCCACCTTTTCTAGAGTCATAAGGTAATCCACCAATTTCATGGAAAAAGTGGTACGACGCACTTGTAACATAATTGGTGCCATTGGTGCATCACGCTGTAGAGCTGAAAGAAAAAAATATCTTTTGCTGCATCCCTTGGGCTTTGAGGGAAGGTCGGTATACAAACACTTGCTTTCTTTTGTACGTGTGCAAGATTAGGAAGAACTTGATGAATACGCAGAGGCTGTCAAGAAATTGGAACTACGCTTTGATGTTCAGCCCAGCCTTGTAGTTATCAGGCATAAATTTTTCAAGCGTGAACAAAGACCTGGTGAGGATGATGACTCTTTCATCTCTGCATTGCGGAAATTGTGTGCAGACTGCCACTTTGAAGCTTTTACAGAGCAATTGATTAGAGACCAATAAATTTGTAAATGCTCAGATAAGAACATTCAGCAGAAGTTGCTATTGATGGGAAATCCCACTCTTGACGAAACTATACGTACTGTGAAGAGCATTGAGCTTTCTAAGGTTTCTGTGAAGGAATTGGATGACAAGGTGCAACTAATGAAACTGTACTGGTGGTTCGCACAAAAGATAATAAGAACAGTGTAACTCCATGTCCGGCGAACAAATTTCGGGAAATAAAACAATATTTGTTACCGCTGTGACAATCTTTCACATTTCAAGTCTGGTCGACATTGTTCTGCAAAGAATGTTGTTTGCAAAGTGTCTGGTAAATTAGGAAACTTCGCAAAGATTTGTCTAAGTGGGAAGCGTGGTGGTTTTTCCAGTCCAGATGTTAAACAGGTCTCTTGTTCTGTTGCGAATGTGTCCATAGCAGAGCGCTGTGAAGGAAATTGCAGTAGCATACAAGATGACCTGAAGGACATGGTGGTTGTTGTTGGTGATATGCACGTCACTGAGGGGGATATGTCTGAGTGTTTCGATCCTTATGTAGATGTTCATATATGAGGGATGAGTGTGTGCTTATTAGTCTATTCAGGAGCAAGAATAACGATGATAACCCAAGAATTATTTCGTGAGGTCTGGGGCACAAGTTCTTTGATGCCACCAGACAGGTCACCTGTTTCGTATGAAGGGAGGAGAATTGAACTGGCCGGGTACTTTGAAGATATTCTGGAGTTCAGGGGTAGAAGAATACACAGAAAGATATATGCGGCCATCAAAGGATTGTCAATCCTTTGATGGTTTCATCAGGGTTTGTTCAAAATGGTACTTCGTCCTGGTACCAAAGATCAGGTTTCTATTGTTCGCTCTGATGATTTTGTTGACCATGTTTCTGAGCATTATCCCTTTTTTTGGCAACGAACTAGGCCAGATTAAAGGTTTTACTCATGTCATCAGAGTCAAGGATGGTGCCATACCTGTTAAGCACAGGCTAAGAAACGTACCGTTCACTGTCAAAACCAATTGGAGCAGGAGCTTAATGGTTTGTGTAAGAAAGGGATTATAGAACCTATTGAATCTTCGTTTGGTTATCCTCTTTGGTGGTCGCCAAGAAAAAAAGTTGAGAACTTTGCGTTTGTGTTGACTTGCGCAGCCTCAATAAGAATATTTGGGTAGATTCTTCCGAAGATTTCTGATATATTGTCAATGATCTCTGGTTCTAAATGTTTTAGTAAGCTGGATCTGGCGTCAGCATATCATCAGATTATTTTAGATCCTGCTTCTAGACATCTCACTGCGTTTGTGTCGCCTATTGGTTCTTTTCAATTCTGTCGTATGCCCTTTGGGTTGGCCTCAGTGGCTGCAGTTTTTCAGACAACTATGTCTTGCATGCTTAAAGGTATTAAAGGTGTTGTCGTATTCCAAGACGATGTTTTGATTTATGGTGATTCTAGTGAATCTCATGATGAGACCCTGTATCGTGTCCTTGATGTGTTGCAAGATAGCAGTGTTGTTCTGAAGAAAGAGAAGCGTGCGTTGAAAGTCCAAAAGGTTGATTATTTAGGGCATGTTCTATCTGAGCGTGGTGTTGAACGCAGACCTGGACTGGTCAAGGCTATTGTTGACAGCCCAGCTCCTAAAGATAAGGTTGGTCTAAAGTCGTTCATTGGATTTTGTGAGATTTATTCTCGGTTTGTTCCAGACTATGCTGCTAGGGTTCAGCCACTTACCAATATGCTCAACAAGAGTGTTTCTTTCGCGTGGGATGCCAGTTGTCAGGGTGTGTTTGAGTGGATCAAGACTAGTTTGTTGAAACATTCTAAGACCTTTTGATCCCAATGCAATGTGCACTATCACCGTTGATGCCAGTGGACTCAGATTGGGTGCCATTCTCACACAATATGTCAATGGGTTATGCTTCTAGGGTTTTGCGTGGTGTTGAACTTAATTTTGCTGTAATAGAGAGAGAGCTTTTGGCCTGTTGGTGGGCTGTCAGGAAGTTCAATCCCTACATTTGGGGAATACATTTCCAATTACGCACTGATCACAGTCCCCTTCTCTCAGGTGAAAGGCTTAAAGAACACACACCTAGAATTGCTTGTTTGTCCACTAAATTGTTGCAGTATGACTTTGAAGTATCGTATATTCCAGGTAACAAGAATGGGAGAGCTGATTACTTTTCTAGATTTCCTGTTGAAGATGATGGTGAAGTTGATGAAGATAACGAGGATGACTGTTTTGTTGTGAGTTTGGTCCTGAATGACGTGTGCAGTCAGTGAAAAAGAATGGAGGGACGAACTTTCAAAAGACAGTTTACTCTCTTTGGTTGTCAAATTTGTCAAAGATGGCTGGCCAAGAGAGAAAAATGTGTCTTACTCTTTACAAACCTTTGTGAAGGTCTCTATGGAACTTTCTGTGGAGGATGGTTTGTTGGTGCATGGTGATAGGCTTGTTCCCCCAGATGTGCTGAGATGTAAAATTGGTAAAAGGAGCACATGAGGGGCATTTGGGCGAGAATATTTTTGGTGGCCTCAGATGGACAAAGATGTTGATTTGCACGTGGACGAATGTGTGGTGTGTTCCAGTGCTGAAAAGAGTTTCAACCTCAGAACTCCTCCTCTTCCACCCATTGAGTTACCTGCCAGACCATGGGAAAAGATTGGTATTGACCTTGTTGGTCCTTTCAATGTTCTCCCTGCTTCTTCGAGGTTTGCGGTTGTGGCCATCGATTATTATACTAAATGGCCTGAGGTGTGTTTCATTGGTGAGCCTAACTCGAAGAGTGTGATTGATTTCCTTAAAGATATTTTTCTACGTGAAGGTTTTCCCTCCACCATTGTGAGCGACAATGGTGTACAATTTGTCAGCCAGGAATTAGATTTTTTTTAAGCAAGGTGGTATAACTCATTCCAGTGGTTCCCTTTGTCACTCACAAACAAACGGTTTAGTGGAACGCATGAATAGGGTGCTTAACAACTGTGTGCAGTGGGCTTTGGCAGGGAAGTGCAATGTCCAAAATACAGTCAGATCCATGCTTTGGTTCTAATGTACCACAGCCCACTCATTTACCAAAGTATCTCCCCATGAACCTTTATGTAGAAGGAAACCTTGCTCTAACGCTTGTCCTGGGTGGATGTCAAAGTGGGTAAAGATGGACTCTGTCATCGATATGGCTGACATTGTGAGAGAGAAGGTTTACCAAGCTCAAACCAGACAAAAACGTATTTTGATCTCAAGAAAAGATCTGTTCCCCACTCTTTTTCTGTTGGTGATGTGGTACTTGTGAAGATTCCTGTTCACAACAAAAAAGGAAGCTTCAAGTTCACTGATCCTTTGGTTATAGACAAAGTTCATGGTGATGCTGTCATAGTTAATAACAAACATTTGTAGAATGTGTCTAGAGTTGTAAGAAATTCTGGAAGTCATGTTAGTAATAATTTGCAGTGTGAACGACACGACGAAGATGAGATGTCTTCTTCTGGAGTCGCTCTTCCGTGCTGTTTATGCAGAAGCAATAGGCAATGTTTTGTTCCTGCCAGATATCGTTAACCTCTTCTTTTCTTTCTACTCTTTTTTTCTTCTTTGCTTTTTATTCCTTGTTTTTGTTTCTCTTCCTTTTTGCTGAGTTTTGTTTCCTTCTTCTTTCTTTTTGTTTGTTAAGGAAAAAGAGGATAATGTAGTGGTCTTCCTCATGCTTATTTGCTCAGTATGCTCGTGCCAGGGTGTTCTGGCCGAGAGTGTTCCATCTTAAAATGTATATAGTTTGTTTTGAACTTACTGTGTTAGTTGCTGCAGACGATCTCTTCTGCTGGTTGCTGCGCGGCACCTGGATGAATTAAACCTTCATGAACACATACCTGCATTGTCCAGCGTCTTGCTTCCTACAAATGCTTTGCCCGGAGGCCTTTATTCTGTTAAAAGGGCCCTGCATTTACCTCTGATGTTCTGAGGATCACCTGCTCAGGGTTACAAAAACTTGGCATTTGCCCCTTAAAATTCCAAGACAGTGATTAATTTGAGATAGCGGTTGCATGTGAGGTCAACAGCCACTTATTTTTTTTGGGGGGGGGGGGAGAGGGGGCAGCACTTATCTTTGCACAACATGCTTTGATCAAGAGAGTGATAAAAACAAAAGGGGGAAAGAAAGAGGAAGCGAAAGAAGGCATAATAGTGAAAAGGGCAGTAAGCAGGGATGAAAAATAACCTGGAGTAAGCGTCTGCTGACTGATTAAAGACGCATGAGGTGAAATCAAGACTAGGCAGCCTTGGTATGCGACTCCCTGACCTTCGACAGTGCCGGTCAGAGGCTTCTGAACAAAACCTTGGTCCCCGCCAATTATTCATTTACAAATTAGGCACTATACAGAGGTGAGCAGCCCAGGGTTTACTCAGGAAGGTGGTGTCATGATTGGAGGGGAAAAGGCCTATTTGCCATACATTAATACAGTGCAACCACCACTATCAGCCCACTAGCGCTTGATGAGCTAGCGGTAGTGATGCCCAATTAAAGAGTGTCCACGTGGTATACCCTTTAGACCAAAATTAACTCTGGGTCACTATCTAAGGTAAATCAGGAACGCCCTGTGCAAGCAAGATTGTCGTTTGCGATGTGGCAAGAGAAGTTAAAACCACCAGAGACTGACTCATTGGGTTACTCAAGGCAAGGGTGCTCACTCTCAGTCAAGCAGGAGCCAATCCTGTCCCAACAAGCTGCATAGTTGTGCAGTGTGTGGTACTGGACTGTATAGGAGGGTTCTCCACAGTCTGGGTACTTGTGAAAGAGGGCTGTGTGTGTGCATAGAGTATATCCTGGAAAAGTCCTCAACCAATATCACAATTCACTTTTGAACATACTGTTGCCTCTATTGGGTTTTTGTGATCCAAGACCCTATGCACAATGAAAATAAAACCTCTCAAATGATAGGCTAAGCACTACACTCGGGTCTTTATTACAGCATCACTGATAATAGCGAGGTTCTTGAAAGAGTTGACTCACTAGCAACAAGGAAACAACTGATCCAACATACTTGTAAAAAGGGGTGCATTAGCCTTGGTAATAGTCAAGTCACAGAGATTACTCAACAGTCTTTCAAGTGATCATATATGCTCTCATTTGCATCGGACCTACTAACCCTAACCGTGATTTTTATGTTCAGTAACAAACCTGATGATACCCGTTTCATCAGGTTTGTTACTGAACTATGACACCCCTCACATGGGCATCATAGGGAGATTTCTCACCTCACCTAGAGACAGTGACAACACTGTGAAGAAATGACAAGATCCTGTGTGATGCGAAGAAACTCTCACCTTTCTATTAAATGCCAGTCCACTTTCACAAACTGGCTCTGGATCCCTGGTTGGCAGACCGTGAAGATGTATCCATCTGTGTGCTCATTTTGTAGCAGATCCCCACAACAGGTACCTTTTCTTACCCACCCGGGTTGGAAACCATAAAACAGTGGCCCACCATACACTGATTATTTATTCCCTTGCAGGGGTCTAGAGTATTCCGTTTCCAAAAAGCTACCTTCATCCCCAGCATGCAGAGACTGCGAGAGACCCAGAAGTTCTCAAGTAATTTATTTGCTGGTAATTCAGTCCATCCAAGTGCTGGCCTAGACAGCACTTAGTACCTAAATATCCCGAGTCTTCTCATGAAGGCCCCTAGGATAGGCCCCTACATTTGGAATCCCACCTCCAATCTTCCAGTCAACACACCACTGACTCAGTGAAATATTGTCTTTCCAGCCATACATAGCCACTCCCATGAAGGTACATACCACAAGGATACCTCTAGGCACTGCTATTTAGACCAGACTTATCCCAATAGCACAGATAGACTTGCTTCTAGGGACACTATGCTCGCAGAGCGAAGTACAACATAAAGCAGGTCTCCACATATTCTAGCTCTCACTTGTAGGCAAAAGGTTCCTGTACCATATAAGACAATGGGAGATACAATACAGTGCCATTGCTTATAAGTCCCATTTCTGTGGGCAGAGTAGTGCAATGATGGACCAGTGCTTTTAAATCCTGATTGACGTGAGTCTCTCTCTGGAAGAGTAGGTAGTTGTTGGGATGGGGTGTGGAATGTTGTCGTGGGTTGGTGGAATGTAGGGTGGAAGATTCAGGCACAGGGGTTCTAGTACTGGTGGTTGCTGAATGGATGCACTGTGGGTGTGATGTGCTGGTGATGTTATCTTGAACTTAAGGTCAAATAACCATACTCACTGAACATCAATACAGATGTCTTAATTTCAGTGGCGACGAACATGAAGTCCTCATCAGCTTTCCACAACCGCAGCGGTAACGAGGTGCTGCGTCAATCCTCGATGGACCTCTGGGCACGACAGCATTGAATCGCCATCGGAGGGCTTTTGAATTTATCCACACGGAAATGAGGATCCTCCGGTCAGCGCGCTAAAGGTTCCGTGCACATAGGTTTTTAAAACTGTGGGTGCCTAAGAATGCCACAAATATAAAGCCAATCTAATCATGTACCCAAATACACAAAGAAGAAGGAAGGGAAAAGTTTATCAATTAAAACGAGTTCCCATCAGTCCACCATCGAGACCGCCCTTCATCATCTGGGATCTCTTGTACATATCACAGTAAAGGGAAACCACACCTGACTCGGCAGATGATATACCAGGCCCGGAGTATCCCAAAACAATTTTACAGATGTGAAAAATGGCGTGCCTAGTGGGGAACTGAGTAGCAGTGCTTGAAAAATGTGTGGAGTGAAAAAAGAAAAGAGAAAAGGCTCTAAAATTAGGTCGTGATCAGGGAAAAAAAGCTTTAATATGCACCTTCACACTCCTAAATCAATACAAACAGTGCAAATTAGTAGTATAACAAATGACCACTAAAAAGAGATGTAAGGTCGACATGTTTCTGCAGTCAACTGGAGCCTAGAGGTCTCCTGCTGCTTCCTCAGGACCATTAGTGCTACTGCTCGGTTAAAAATAAACCATATCACCTGAATGGTGTATGTATAATCGTCTTCCCGTCCTGAACACAAGAAGAAAATATATATAAGGGTACATGAAGAAAGAGCAAAATATAATCAATAACATGCACATTTGTGCCTTCATTATAATGTTATTACATCATTTATTCCACAGGTCATAAACAAATATTGACCATTGTTTGTCACAAATCACAAATTTGTAAATTTGCAAGTTTTAAATTCCCTCACCCACTCGCTGGGAAGGAAAAACCCCACCTCACCTGGCACGAGCTCAGGTAGTGGGTGCACCGCACTGCAAAGAAAACGACAAAAGAAATAGTGTATATGTACACCTGAAATCATTCCTCATCTAACTAGTCTTATCATACGCCCATGGCGGCGCCGCATTCTCCTGTTGATTCTAAGAACACTGCTTTGTTACATTCACCGCTTATGGGGATGTATTGTTTTCAATTTGTTGTCGGTCGCGTAACTCGAAAAACAAAAACCACAAACAACCCAAAACACACGGTCTGTATTCCTTAATTGTTACAAGTCAAGCCTACCTCTCCGTCGGTACACCGGTCGTCCCTCAAAGCTTTATCATGGGGAGGAACCGACTCGGTGCACCGGAGGGAGATAAATGCATATCCTGCTTCCGCGTTGGGCGTGTGCAACGTGCCCGGCGCGTAATCGCGTCTAGACGCACTGTGGCTGTCGGGAAGTGTAGTTCTCGTAGCCAACGCATCGGGAAAAACAGTTCGAATCAATGGTGAATTGATTTTGACAAACACCAATTATCATTTCTAGATTTATTGATCTCTGCATCGGGAGGGGGCCTACAATCTGAGTTATACCGGAAACCAATGGCAAGGAATTCCTTGTTAAATTATGAGAGTTTCCACCCCAAAGCACTGAGGGATAATTTGCCCTTCGGGCAATTCCTCCGTATTCAGAGGAATTGTTCCACCAAATCCGCTTTCCAAGAACATTCCCAAGCCCTTGAAAGGCATTTACTAGACAAAAAATACCCCAAACGTCTAATCAAACATGCAAAGAAAAGGGCTGCTAACAACAACAGGGAATGTCTTTTAGAAGTGGCCCCACCCAAAACCCAACAGGAGAGAATCACTTGTGTAAATACATACAGCACACTTTCCAACAAGATTCAAAAAATTGTCAAAAAACATTGGAAGATTCTCAATACAGGTACAGACTCAATACCCTCTCCTCTGTTTGCCTTCAAGAGAGGCCAAAACTTGAGGGATCAGCTGGTCCACACCAGACCCAAAACGGAGATCCCCCGGGCGGTTGGTACTCTATGGGACTTGCCCGCAGTTACTGGACACCATCCTTGTGGTAACTGCGCGGCTTGCCCCCAAACAACCAAAACACTTACCATAGATATAGGCACTGACAGACCATGGCAACTCAGACGGTTTACGAACTGCAACAGTTCCAACTTGATTTATTTGATTACATGCCCTTGTAAATTGAACTACGTGGGGATGACCACCAGAAAAATTAAATTGAGAATTTCTGAGCACAAAAGTTCGATTCGCTGTTGCAAACAAGCAACGAAACTGACGAATCACTTTTTGCATGTAGGTCACCAACCATCTGATATATTTTGGACGGTACTGGATCAACCATGGATCCCTCCTTCCATAACTGACACTTCTAAATTCCTGTTCAAATGTGAACAAAAATGGGTCTATAGACTTCAGAGCGATAAATGTGGGTTGAACGAAGACATCCCATGTATGTCGCTTTGATGCCTGGTATGATTGTCAATACTGTCTTTAAAATTTAAAATATAATCCTTCTGGATCATCACACTTTACATAGCGTGTTTGCAATAAGTGGCTTTGCCGTTATGATTGTGATTGCCAATACTGTTCTCATAATATAATTGGCCAATTCATTTTGATGATCACATAAAGTTACATACATGATACATACTGTGTCTGTAATAATTTGAATTGCCGATATCGTGGGCTACTGACAATAAGGTTGAGCATTTAGGAATATTAGATAATCCATCCCCATGCTGTAGATCTTACTAATCCTGCTGTACGTTCATGTATCTGAGCGGGGATTCGAACTGTTTTTCCCGATGCGTTGGCTACGAGAACTACACTTCACGACAGCCACAGTGCGTCTAGACGCGATTACGCGCCGGGCACGTTGCACACGCCCAACGCGGAAGCAGGATATGCATTTATCTCCCTCCGGTGCACCGAGTCGGTTCCTCCCCACGATAAAGCTTTGAGGGACGACCGGTGTACCGACGGAGAGGTAGGCTTGACTTGTAACAATTAAGGAATACAGACCGTGTGTTTTGGGTTGTTTGTGGTTTTTGTTTTTCGAGTTACGCGACCGACAACAAATTGAAAACAATACATCCCCATAAGCGGTGAATGTAACGAAGCAGTGTTCTTAGAATCAACAGGAGAATGCGGCGCCGCCATGGGCGTATGATAAGACTAGTTAGATGAGGAATGATTTCAGGTGTACATATACACTATCTCTTTTGTCGTTTTCTTTGCAGTGCGGTGCACCCACTACCTGAGCTCGTGCCAGGTGAGGTGGGGTTTTTCCTTCCCAGCGAGTGGGTGAGTGAATTTAAAACTTGCAAATTTACAAATTTGTGATTTGTGACAAACAATGGTCAATATTTGTTTATGACCTGTGGAATAAATGATGTAATAACATTATAATGAAGGCACAAATGTGCATGTTATTGATTATATTTTGCTCTTTCTTCATGTACCCTTATATATTTTTTCTTCTTGTGTTCAGGACGGGAAGACGATTATACACACACCATTCAGGTGATATGGTTTATTTTTAACCGAGCACTAATGGTCCTGAGGAAGCAGCAGGAGACCTCTAGGCTCCAGTTGACTGCAGAAACATGTCGACCTTACGTCTCTTTTTAGTGGTCATTTGTTATACTACTAATTTGCACTGTTTTTATTGATTTAGGAGTGTGAAGGTGCATATGAAAGCTTATTTTCCCTGATCACGACCTAATTTTAGAGCCTTTTCTCTTTTCTTTTTTCACTCCACACATTTTTCAAGCACTGCTACTCAGTTCCCCACTAGGCACGCCATTTTTCACATCTGTAAAATTGTTTTGGGATACTCCGGGCCTGGTATATCATCTGCCGAGTCAGGTGTGGTTTCCCTTTACTGTGATATGTACAAGAGATCCCAGATGATGAAGGGCGGTCTCGATGGTGGACTGATGGGAACTCGTTTTAATTGATAAACTTTTCCCTTCCTTCTTCTTTGTGTATTTGGGTACATGATTAGATTGGCTTTATATTTGTGGACTCACTGCTAATTGAGGTTGGTGTCAATTCTAATCAGGGGGTTTAGCAGTCAGGGTCTTGAAAACATACCCCTGGGACCTCCTTTTTGTGTTTTGTTGCCTAAGAATGCCGCCATCAGCTGTTTTGCCGTCTGTTCCTGACTATACAGGGGGCATTTTAAAGTCAGGCTACCGCCTAGTAAGGCAATATGCCCACATTCTAGTGGATTTTTTTTTTATGTGTCTACATAGCAGCCATATTTGAACGTTTTTTTCTATGGAAATGTGTACATTGTAGTTTTTCTGCTACGTTTTCCATGGGTGCTCTGTGATTATTTCTTTAGTCCTAGGGTGATCTATTTTTCTTTAAATATGGAAAATGTGTGTGCACCTCCACCGTTTTGTCAATGCCTGGCAATCCTTCCTTGTGTTGGACACAGTGGAAGGAACCTTTTGAGGCATATCTTGATGCTATTGATGGTGACACTTTTACCGACAAGAAGAAAAGGTTTATTGATACATAATTTAGGTCAGGAAGGCAGGTCTATCTTAAAAACTCTTCTGCTTCTTGAAGTTAAAGTACAAATACTGCAAGAAGCAGCTACGAGGGAGCTTGCCGCTGTTGGTGTGGTGGATGATTGTACCTCAGTTATGAAAACTATGGACAAAAGATTTTCTCCATCTAGAAACGTGGTGTTAGAACGAAATACATTGTTACAAAGAGCGTAACGCCAAGGGATGTCGATTGATGACTTCGTGTCAGCTTTGCGTCAGCTGGCCATTACCTGTAATTACAGAGATTTCAAGTATGAGATCATTCGTGATCAGTTGATTGAGAAAACACATAACAAAAGGATCCAAGAAAGATAGTTGTCCACAGA
Source organism: Lissotriton helveticus (assembly GCF_964261635.1). Classification (NCBI taxonomy): domain Eukaryota; kingdom Metazoa; phylum Chordata; class Amphibia; order Caudata; family Salamandridae; genus Lissotriton; species Lissotriton helveticus. The sequence goes on along the minus strand of NC_136068.1, from coordinate 1,619,318,983 downwards.
TGACCAGTGTTTAGATACTGCTATCACCAACGCCAGGGCTGTAGAAAATTCAGATGCGTACTTCAAAGAATTAGCAGATCAAGGCAATTCTGTTTTGACCAAAGGTGTTAATGCGGTGTCAACAAAAGAACTAAAGGTTGTGAAAAAGTACACTTGTGGAGAGAAAGAATAAAAGAAGTTGGAAGACAAGAAGTTTCGGAGTGACACTATTGTTTGTTTGGGAAACATCCTTTACAACACAACTGTTACAACGCACTACCATTACGACGCAACCATTACAACGCAAGTCATTACAACGACTTGCGCTGGGGGGCGCTCTAGGATAGGGAATAGTTTTAATTTACTATCCAACACCTTCCCTACTATGCACGGGGACTGGAGTTGGAATAGTAAATTAAACTATTCACAATCCAGCACCCCTTAACGCTATGCGTTGTAACAGCATGCATTGTAAAAACTGCGATGTAAAGGCATGCGTGGTAAAAGAAGTTGGAAGACAAGAAGTTTCGGAGTGACACTATTGTTTGTTTGGAAAACATCCTTTACAACACAACTGTTACAACGCACTACCATTACGACGCAACCATTACAACGCAAGTCATTACAACGACTTGCGCTGGGGGGCGCTCTAGGATAGGGAATAGTTTTAATTTACTATCCAACACCTTCCCTACCATCCACGGGGACTGGAGTTGGAATAGTAAATTAAACTATTCACTATCCAGCGCCCCCCAACGCAAGTCGTTGTAACGACTTGCGTTGTAAAACTTGCGTCGTAAAGGCATGCGTTGAAATAGCATGCGTTGTAACGACATACATCCCTTTGTTTCAAGTGTGGGAGTCGCAATCATGTGGCTTCTCCCAAGAATAGTCCTGGTTTATCTGTTACGTGTTTCAAATGCTATCGTAAAGGGCATTTTGAAAGAATGTGTAGAAACACTCACAAAATTGTGGTAGCCCAAGTTGATAAATCAATTATCGAAAGCGATGATGATGGGATTCTAACTATTGCATCCGATGATAATAGTGCATGTGTTTCAGGTGAGTGTTTGGGGGGTGATAATGAGTCGATGGTTGGTGAGTTAAATCATGTTCGCAGGAAATCCTCTTTTTGTAATGTACGGACTAATGGAGTCAATGTGTGTCTCATGGCTGATTCTGGGTCACCCTTCACATTAATCGGTCCTGATGTTTTTGCGATGTTCAAACCTCAAGAGCTTCAACCATCCAAAGTGAAAATGTGTGCCTATGGTGGTAAAAAGTTTGAGGAGGAAGGTCAATTTCATGGTCTTCTTGAGTTTGAGGGTAAGACTGCTCAAGGGATCTTTTTTGTGGCCAAGGAGGGATAAAATGTATTGAGATGGCGGTCCCTTTCACATCAACAATATTATTTGTCTTTTACTATGAATGTACAGTTTCGATTCCTCATGACTAGGTTCCGTCTTTGCACATTGCATTTTCTAGTGGCCTTTCCCAAACAGGCTGGATGGTGCAATAAACTTATCCCCTGTTCCTTCAATAATTCAGCACAACAAAGCACCTTGTACTTTATTTTATTTTGCACACTTCACAAGGAGCCACGGGCAAGGCTTTTTATTCCAATCCGAAGAGAAACCCTCCCCTGTAACCATCAGGAGGGCTTTAACCTCTTACGCTCCTTGTCCACTGAAGTTATTTGTTCTGCAGTATTAAACTTTATTAGCATTGCATTTTTAATAAGGAAAAGGTATGCGATGTAAATAAAATTGGTGTTTCTTTTTAAATTTCGAATTTTAAATTTCTTTTTTATAAATTGTGGAGTACTTGAGTCATGAGTCATATTATTGTACAAATCTGACATGTAAATTGTATTCATCTTTGCTTGTATGTTATACTTTTATGGTCCATTTGAACTTGACTTGACTATTGGGATGGCATGACCAAGGTGAATTAGATATAATTTTAGACCCTAATCACCCAAATTGTGTGAGCTCTAGGTCGGATTTGACTCTAACGTGTTTGAATGTGTTTATTGTGAACTGACTGCTAAATTTCCCAACGTTTTCACCAAGGAACTTGGAAAATTGTCTGGGTTCAAGCACAAAATAATTTTAAAATCAGGATCAATTCATGTCGAACACAAAGTAGTCAAAGTGCCTTTATCGTTAAAAGATGACCTGCATAAAGAACTTGATAAATTGTGTAATCTCGACGTGATTGAGCCCATTGAAAGCTCTGGATGTCTTGCTCCCATGGTTTTAGCACATAAGGAGGACAAATCTTTGCGTTTGTGTGTAGATCTGTCCGAACTTAATTGCAGCATTTGGGTGGATAGGGAACCCCTGCCTAACATTGGTAAGATGCTAAGTACCTTGCAGGGGCATCTGTGTTCACCACGTTGGAAATGTCTGCTGCTTACCATCAAATAGTTCTGTGTGAGGAATCCAGGAATTTAGCTTCTAGTCTCATGTGCATGGCATTTGGGTTGGCGTCTGCTTCCTCTGTTTTTCAAAGGGTCAGGAAGCAGATTTTCAAAGGTGAGGACATCGGGTACTTTCAGGATGACATTTTAATTTTTGGTCAGAATTTGCAGCATAATGAGCATTTGAATAGAGTTCTTGGTATTTTGCAAGGTAAGGGTGTGACTGTGCGTGTAGACAAGTGCAAGTTCGAACAGCCAGGTGTTGACTATTTAGGGCACTATATATCTAAGGATGGCATTAGTCCCAAGATGAAGCTGATAAAAGCTGTGGAAGAATCGCCTGTTCCTAGTAACAAAGATCAGCTAAGACCTTTATAGTGAAAGCTGAATATTATTCGAAGTTTGTACCCCATTTTGCTGACAAAACCAATCCAATGAGGAATTTGTTGAAGAAGGGTGCGATTTTTGTGTGGGACGATGAGTGTCAAAGAACTTTAGACAAGGTAAGATCTGACATTGTGATAGTACGTCCTTTGAAATTGTTTGACACCAGGGACAGTAGCATCATAGTTACTGATGCAAGCAATTTTGGGCTTGGTGCTGTATTCATGCAAAAGAGGGGTGATGGGAAGGAAGAAGTAGTTGCTTTCGCCTCCCGGGCTCTCAGAGGTGCAGAGCATACGTATTCCACCATTGAGAAGGAAGCCTTAGCTTTGTGATGGGGTACTCAGCATTTCTGCACATATGTTTGGGGGGTTCCTTTTCTGTTAAGAATTGACCACAAACCATTGGTTGAACTGTTCAGCATAAAAAGGGGAGACAAAGTCACTCCTAGGATTGCTAAGTGGAAATATCGGTTACTGGAATTCAAGTACGATATTGAGTATGTTCCTGACAAAATGAATATCATAGCGGAATTTCTATCCTGCATGCCTTTAGATGACTCGGATGAGTGCGCGGGAGGGACCATGGACGATGATAAGGTATGTTTAGCAAATCCCATCAGTAATGTGCTGCAAGGCACTTTGGATGAGAGTGAGTGGAGGACAGAGTTGGGTATGGATCCTGTGCAAGGTCATGTATTGGGTTGTGCAAGGATGGCCCAATTTGAATTCTTTGGATGAGTCGGTCAAGCCTTATGGGCAGGTTGCGTGTGAGTTGATGTGTGAAGATGGGCTTTTGAGGAGATTCGGATTGTTAGTAGTTCCGGTGAGTTTGAGGGGAAAGATTTTGGAATCGGCCCATGAGGGCCACTCTGGCATAAGGGCAATAAAACGTAGAGTACGCGAAGACTTCTGGTGGCCTGGTGTGGATAAAGCAGTGGAGAGCCATGTACGTGATTGTGGGCCCTGTGTGGTGAGTGATAAGGCGCAAGTGACTCATCCTTCCCCCATAAACCAGTTAATTCTACTCTTATTCCATGGTCTAAGGTGGCATTGGATATTAAAGGTCCCATTAGTGTTTTAGGCGACTGGTCCAAATTTGCTATCGTTCTCACTGGCTACATGTCTAAATGGCCTGAAGTTGGTTTTGTAAACAGCATTACTTCTGATGCCATTATACAAATTGTACGCAAGGTTTTCATGCAGGAAGAGTTTCCATCAGAAATTGTGAGAGGCAATGGCACACAGTTGGTGTCCAGCGAAATGGAGGCATTTCTAGCATTGCAAGGGATCAAGCACACAAAGACATCCTTGGATCATCATAGAAGCAATGGTTTGGTTGAACAATTTAATCGAACATTGAAGGACCATTTGCAATTGGTGTGTATCAACAACTTGGATTGGAAATCTGTTGTGGAAGATATGTTGTGGGCATATAGAACTACTCCTAATTGTTCTACTGGTGTTTCCCTTTTTGTTCTTCTTAGAGGTAGAGTTCTGGATTCTAAATTGAAGCATGAGTGGATGAACCGGAATGTTGTTGATGATGCTAGATTGAGGGGTGTGGTGGACATTAGATAGAAAGTTCAAAGCAAGTATGGGGGTGTGAAATCTGAGCGTGCTCCCAGTGATCTACGTGAGTCAGAATCAAGAAACATGGCCATGTTCCAAATGGTGTTTCAAAATTCTCCGCTCCTAAATTGGTGGTTAACGTTTCTCAGAGTTCTATTCACACCAATGATGGCAAGGTGTGGAATAAAGATAGGATTTATATTATTCCTGTGACAAAAGTTGATCTGGTGAGATCCCATTTTGAGAAATTGATGGGGGGCATCAGATCGAGATCATAGTCAGTTGTGTGCGGGCCAAGCCTGTGTGGCACAAGGATTATATGGTTGGCTGGTGTACTTTCTTAGTGTGATGTTCTTTTTGTTCTTCCTTTTTGTTTTCTTTATGATTTTTGTTTTCTTTTTTCCTTCATTACTTAAAGGGGAGGATGTGTTGGGATGGGGTTTGGAATGTTGTCGTGGGTTGGTGGAATGTAGGGTGGAAGGTTCGGGCCCATGGGTTCTAGTACTGGATATGGCTGGACAGAGGCCCTGTGGGTGCGATGTGCTGGTGATGTTATCCTGAACTTAGGGTCAAAAAAACATACTCAGTGAACATCGATAAAGACTTCTTCATATCAGTAGTCACACTTATTAAGACCCAATTAAAACTTACGAAGAGTAGATCTGCATTTGTAGTACATGTTATGCTTACGTAATCACCCAGTACAAATTCCTGCTACACTGAATGTGTGATCTGAAAGCTTTACTACTAAAAGATTCTACCTTATGAACCCATTTCTGATTAATGTTAAATATAAGAAAAATATGTTTACACCCAATTGTTCTGAATTACTAGTCAGACTATGCTTTGTTTCTGCCAGTTGATTTTTTCACGTTTGTTTCTCAGTTGTATATATATAGATATCTTGATATAGCCAGTGTCTGTGAGTCTCTCTGTGCTACTTGACACACAGCTGTAGCTTGAATCCCCTCTGGAATTTATCATATTGTCTTCATTTAGCGAGGCAAGAACAGCTTTGTTGACTCTCTCCATTGTGCTTAAAGACCTAGAAAATCAGTCAAAGAGTCCATGATCTGAGTGGCCCTTCGTCCACACTCCCCTGCCACAACCTCTATCATCCCAGCAGAGACCATCACTAGCTTTGAAGCAGCATCAGGTAACATCCTCCCATCCACAAAGCAGTGGAGCTTGGTGTTGATGTTTTATGGAATCATCGGTGAAGGAATGAGTTTCAGTCCAGCTATATGGGGTACCTGCAGAATATCCATTCCCACACGAGATACTGGGTTAACTCAGCATCCGTTAGCCGCGAACGTCATGAATGCTATCGCTGAAAGGACAGGAGTCAGATTCAATAAGGCAGCAGCCTCTCCCAACTTAACAATGAATGTTTTATTGACTTGTATGGTGGAGTCCTACTCCTTACCCTAAAAGGAAGTGTCAGCCTATGAGAGCTCTTGGGAGAGAATTAATTTCAGAAAAAGAGGTAGGATAGGGTCTAGATTATTATGTCACAATGGGAAGTGAAACCATTGTGTGGGACAAGGACTGAAGAGTTCAGGATGTGATGCTTTACCAACAGTCTTTGCCAATGTTCTTTAATTCTTAAATGTCCTGCATGTCTGGCCAATGGGTCCTGTGTCCTGTAGCCAAGAAGGTCACCAAAACCGAGATACTTAGATGATATGGTGGTAGTACTGAGAAAGACCATTTGAATGCAGATGATTTGTCTGCTAAGAGAATCTGGAGAGGTGTTGAGTTGGTTATAAATAGCACAGCTGCAGAGAGGGACTCAATCAGACTGAATACCCCCGTTGACTGACCTGCGTCTTTATTACATTCATTTGTGATGGAGACAAAGAATAGCTGTTTGGGAATGGTAAAAGAAATTGGATCTTTCGAGGTCTGAATCAGAGAAAGTCACTAATTTAGGTTGTGTGGGTGGGTGCCCACTATTGTTAGTTACAACTAGAGAACAACAGGGGTCAGACTCTGCAACCTTGACCGGTCCAGAGTAAGCTTGATGTTTTACGAAATTGAGGATGTCAACGATTCTGCAGTAGTCTGAGACTGAGTGAGCGGAGCATGACAACATCTCAGAAAATGGCAGCATCAATGGTCAGGTTTGGTACTTTATTTTCACCTTTCTTCTCCTTTTCCGTAAGAAGTAACAATATTTAAAAAGTTCAATGGTCAGGTTTGGCAGTTTATTTTCACCATCCTATAAAACGTTTCTGCAGCTATGCTAAGTGGTCTAAAAACAGGACTACTAAAAAAGACTCCTGCTCAGTAATGCATGAAACAAGCATTCAGAAGAATTGTCTAAATGATCAATTCTGTTTGGCAATTAATGCATGTCTGCAACATCACTTTTAATTTAAATATTTTCCAAATAAATAATTTTTGGAAATTGCTTTCACAAATAAAAAAACGCTTTAATCACAGGAAGAAATATTTTTTCTTAAAAAACAGAGAATTATCAGCTATTACATGATTATAATATGTTGTGCCTGTCAGCCCTGTGGTATCTGTGAAGGCTGTGAAATCAGTGTAAAAGCATCAAAATAAATTGTGGTTCTCATCAATCAGAAGCTTGCAATTTTCAACATCATGTAGTTCAGCATTATTCTTTATGGCAGAGGATTACATGTTTTGCAACAGGGACCTCCCCTTTTCTCAGCCTTTTAATACTCCATAAGTAGGCAATAGGCGCTCTAAAAAGGCAAACCAGATAGCTTTTGAACTTGTACGACAATTATTGCAAGTCCCATGTTTTTCATAAGGTAGCAGCTCTTCAATGCAAGGTGTTGACAAGTTTCACCCCCTCTCGCTATTTCTGGGTCTCTTCAAATGAAGGAAAATGCAGACTCACTTGATAAAGAATCTCCAATCTCCTCTTAATAAGGACTTACTCCTAAATTTCCTGGAGTAAAGAACTGCAACCCATGAAAGAGTTTACTCAGTGAACCCCATAAGAACACAGTGACGCCATAAGAACACAGTGACATCAAACACCAAAACATTGACAGCAGAGACAGTGATCAGTAGGAATCAAAGATAGCACAGAGAATGCCACAGCAACACACGATAACATCATATATATGTTTTAAAAACACAGCTAAAGTAGACACACTACACAGTGAAACACGACACACCCAGACACAACCACACAGAAATAGTAACCATAATAGCATGCACACTACACAAGAGCTAAATATGTACACCACACACAATTAGGGGCATTACATTCATACAGACAAAACCATAATCCAATAAGGTCACAAAGGCACGCATATCACATCAAATCACAAAAACACTCAGAGATACATTTAGAATCCATCAAGTAATATGTACACAGAAGGTGCAAATCTAAAGTTTCACGTCCCTATTTTTTTATTGTTTTAATATCACGCTTTATACAGATAAATATACGGGTAGAGGCACATTCACACAAAAGCAGTTTATGTAAACTATTGAGCAAACCAGGTACAATATCACGCTTTATACAAATACATATACGGACAGAGGCACATTCATACAAAAGCAGTTTATGCAAACTATTGACCAAAAGAGATAGTGACATTATTACTTACAAACAGAGATGCAGGTGCATAGGTAAATCATACTCACTGGTGATCTCCAACTGACCAGTCTTCTTGCAGAGTAGTGAACTTCCTTGATGCTGGCTGAGGAACTGGGAAACTGCTTTATTTCAAAACAGTTTAAGTGTGCAAGGGTCAAATACACCCTCTCATCTAAGTAACTGTCACACCATAAGGTCTCGCATAGAGAAACAGACGTCAGTCAGAAGCTAGTTAACAACTGACAGTGACCATAGGCCAACTTTACTAGTAGACACATCCTTAAGAGGTGAGGTGCAACAGTGGAGGACCAATCATATCTTTTAGATAATCACGGGGACGCCAATGAGTTTGTCCTCAGAGGTCTGATTGCCAGGCACCTAGCACGATGTCACCATTTGAGGAGCTAAGCCTCCATGAAACCTACACTGGAAAGGGCGCTTGCTTAATAATTGTATAGCTAAAAAGAAGCTATATTGTTCGGCAAAATCTGGGCTCCTCTCAGCATGTACAACTGTCTCTCTACCAACCAGAATGAATAATAGCTGGATCTGGCACAGACCTCGCTCCTATTTAATGTTGTGGAGTATCATAGATGGTACTGATCTACCAGAAGCCCTAGGCCACACTTTGACAAAAAGGTCTTTGAAGAGGGGTCAAAGGAGACGCAAGAGGATGAAAGCAATCCTTTGCAGTGACTTCTCTTTTATACGATGGTCAATATGTAAAGCCAGTCAGTGGCTTAGCAAGGGTGTGAAGGGCTCTATCAGAAGCAAGAAAATGTGCATCCAGTTTCATTTTGGGTAGTAAAAGACATTCATTATTGATGTGTACACAGTCCCTCAAATCTATGGACCCCCATTGCGATTACACCACCTGCACTAATAATAGCTGCATATCTGTTCAAAATCCTTCAAGGCCATATCGAAGCTCGATAGTCATACAAAACGATTTGGCAAGGTACCACTGGTAATATTAACTCAGTGGGACAAGAGCAAAGAGATCACAGCAGAGGCCCAACATGGACTTGGACAGGGAATGGTATAACAATGCCTCCATCGATACATGATCCATTAGAAGCAAGCTGATAACAAAAAAGAAGCAACTCTGAGGCTAAGCTTGGATAGACATATAGTACCCCTGTCATAGAGAGCCAGATTAGAGTTCTTTGGTTTAAATCAATCAAATAGTACTTGTAAAGCGCTACTTATAGGGAGGGGAGGGAGGTATCCAGACGCTGTGCTGCGTGTCTCAGTCGAAGAGCTAGGTTTTGAGTCCCTTCCTGATGTGGTTGAGGGAAGGTGAGGTGCATAGGTGGAGAGGGAGGGTGTTCCATACTTTGTTGGCGAGGTGAGAGAACGAGCGTCCTCTGGTGCGGCTGCAGCAGATGCGAGTCGTCTGTGCGAGACACACAAAATAGCATTGAAGTGTGTTATTGGTCTATAGTCAGCACCACTGTGAGAATGTTTATTGGTAGCAACAGAGTGGTGATGGAGCCAAAAAGGTGTGTGCCAACATTGTGTCCTGTGCTACGGTTTTAAGCAGTTTATGCACCAATGATACAGGTGCTTTAACAGCTGGCGAGGGGCACCCCTAATGTGCCCAAACTATGGTTTGCAGATGATTGTACTATCACAAAAATAGAAATCTCACTGCCCCACCCCAATGATCCCCTAAAGCTTTCCAGCAGCAGGTCAGTCTAGCCACTAGACGGGGAAAATCCAGATTATGGTGACAGGACAGGAGAAGTCACACAAGAAGGTCTTACGGTTCAAAGTGGCCAGTGGAAATGGTAAAGAAATTGGATAAAAGGACTTTAGATGTACAGTCCTGGCTGACTCATCTTGAGAAAGCTGGGATGGGAGTGAAGCAGTTGTCAGGGACATGCCTGTCCTTTAACCATAGATATGGCTGGACTGCAATAAAGGGATTCTTCTCGCAAAAAGACAATTAGGGATTCAAATCAATAATAGTATTCCAGCGGGCTAATGTACTTATCCAAAAGCTAATCTACTGATGCACCCATTGGCACTAAAGTAAAAACTCAATTTGTAAACAATTCTGCAAAAGTAAGACGAGTAATATTATGCAACCGGAGGAGAAAAGCTGCTTAATTCACGTTTAACGAGCAGATAGCTCAAGATGTTATGAACAATGACGACCAAAGGTTCATCCACTGTCTGGCTCACATAAAAATATTTTGGCTGGAGTGTCGTTCATGAATACCAATAAGATTCATCTTTAGGATAAACTGACTACAGAAAAGTATATGGTTGGCTGCTGCTGTTATTTATCATGAAAGATAAGACAGACAATATAATTCATGGCGAGGGGAGATGTTAACACATCTGCCCAGTTTGCAATGTTTCAACAACCTTTCCATCCTAGCAACTTGGGAGCTCTAGAGGAAAAACTGGCTTGCCCTCGGCTGAAGATCCTTGTGCTTTAAACGGCTTTCCTTCACACGGAAGGTGCTCAATATTTATAATAAATAAAGAATACCGATGTATAAAAACCCTGGTTATAATAGAAGGTAGGGTTGTAATGGGCCTGATAAGGCAGATGTTAATCAACAAAACCTTTATTGAATTAGCCTGAAAAAGGGGTGTAGTTAGGCTGGTGTGATGGATTCAGAGGTGCCTAGGCTTCTGATCAGAATAGGTGACGCATGGCAGTTTGGGGTGAAGACTTTCTACTGAAACAGGACACTGCACATTCGCATATCATAGCTCCTTTGTTAAGTGGCACAGGTAACCAAAAAAACAAGCATTGGAAATGCATCAGTTTTGCCTATGTGATTGAATAATAAGTTGTTTTTTCTCCTTGACAAGTATCACAAGAGTAGAGAGGATTTGGCGAGGCCAGAGCTGCTAACTCAAGAGCTAGGGATCCCAGTTCAAGTCTCGGCGGCGCAACATCCTATGATTCTGGGCAAATCACATCATCTCTCCAAGTGATAAATTGTCCTTTATAAATCTGCTGTTAAGAGGAAAAAGCAGAAACAGGCAAACCTTTATAAAAAAAATAGTTCCACCAAAGCGGATGTTAACAGTATTTCGGCTACAGGGAACTGATAAGAGAAGCAAGTAAGGAACAAGCATTGATAAATGCAGGGAAATATGCTACAACCAATAGAAATGGAGGAAAAGTAAGTAGCAAGCACAGGCACCAATGAAAATCCAGGAAAGCGAGAGGCGGGATGTAAGTCCCTTTTAAGATTTATATTAAAAACAATAGATTTCACAAGCACAGCGCAAGCGCTGTGCAGGTGAAATTAAACAAAACAAAAGAATGGAAAGAGGTCCAAACTAATTAGTACTGAATTAGAGTAGTTCCATCTTAGACCCACTGATATTTTTATGTATCGGAAGGTGACATGGCACCAGACACCAGCCATGCAAGATAGAGCTATGCCTTTGGCCAAGGGTAGACTGTAGACATAAGGCTGCTGACAATACTGCAGTGGTCAGAGAACAAGTTCATTTGTAAGAGAAGGGGCCTCCACCTGGTTGGAGGCCATTCTCACTACCTTTAAAACAAGTATTGTGGCCTGCAAAGAAAGGAATTCTATGCACAATTTCAGTTTAATTTCTTCCATTAGTCCTCAACGTCTATCTAGCCCAAAGTAATTAGAGCAGCTAAAGCTGTGTACCTCCATGCCTTAGAAGAAAGCCCCTTTAGGTTATATAGACAAATCCACTATTGGCTAGAAAAAGAAATATTGAACGGATTTACGTTCATGGTAAAGTTGACATTTCATACTAAATGGACTACAGAACCAGAAGAAATTCCCTGTATTTGAGGCAGCAAATGGACACTTGTCTCCTACGACCATTGAGTGTAGGTGAATTTCCTTGCCTTCAAAATAAGCAAAGGTATATTTTCTCACCAGCAGAATACAAGGCATTTTGAGGTATGCCAGTGTGTGAGGAAGAACAGAAAATGCAAGCTCACACAAAAATCACATAAAACAGCAGTACAAAATCAATACAAGACCACATACAAAAAATAGAACCAAGAAAAGCCACTAAATTGCCACGAGAAAAAGCCAAGGACGCACGGAGGGAAGATTAAATATCTCAAGTTCTTTACCTGCTGGTTGACAAAGGGGGGTGGAGATGTCAGCTGTGCCTCCGGGGCCTGCACCATGAGCTGACACGTCAGGTTGACCGATGCACAATCAGACGCTGGCCATTTAAAATAAAGACCTGGTTTGCCAGAGCCTGAACCAGCATGGAGGAGATTCAAGGAGGAGGGAGTCTGTAAGGAGATGCCATGAAGGAAATTACCCTATCACACACACATGTTGTGTAAACACAGAGAGACACACACCGGAGCAAGCACAGTCGCATACCAGCATGCACACACATACACAGAGCACAGCAACGCACACAGAGTCTATCATATTCACACAAGAAAGACAGCAACATACTCAAAGAAACCCACAAACCTGTCCAGTTAAGCAAGAGTTAGCAATATACACACAAAAAAATGTACGTGCCCATTTATGCAAGGACTAGCCACAAACACACAGGGCACACGTGCTCGCCTAGGCAAAAAAAGCAAGTGACTTACAAACACACTGGAACTCATGTATGCCCAACTAAGCAAGAAGGTGTCACAGTACATACAGTGACACGTTATTAGTGAAACTGTGTTACAAACATGCCCACTGATGCATACACACTGACGCATACATGGACACACCGCACAACGCTAAACACAGCTACACAAGCAAAATAAAATACACATTAAACACTAAAAATGCTGAAAACTAGAAATAAGCTATCATACAGTAACGTACATATAGTAATTCCACTTGTGAGAGGAACTCCTGAGCCAGTATGCTTACCTTGGTGTGGAGTTTGGCAAGCTGTTTCTCATCCAGGTTGGTCTGCTTATAAACACGGGTCTTGTAACGGAACTGCAAGAAAAGACAACACCATTTAACTGCTGTGGCAAGCAAAGTTACTTACTGTTAGAGTTACCCGAAACTATTTAATTTTTAAGTTTGACGTGTATGGCAATTGCTCCGTTCATGGCCAACATACTGTATTCTAAGGGGTTATGGGTCAGTGTCCTTCAGCCATTCGCTTCTTTAGCTCAGGAACCTTCAGCCACTGACTTGGGACATTGTCAATCACATCTTGTATCAGCCCATAACATGTATTTTAATCCCCAGTTTGGGTGTGTCCTTCCAACTCCCCAGGAATGCATGAGGGAAAATTACAAATCTGAAATTGGGTGGCTAACAACTGATTAACGCTGGGCAGCATAAACTGAAAAAAGTCTAAAAAAACGAACGATAAAAATTCGTTGCCATATTATGTAGCATTCATTTTACATATTCTATGGGCTGTATTACTAGCGGACTGAAGATAAACATGGCAGCCATCTTGAAAAGTATTCTACATATTTTATTGTTTTTACCACCACCTTTATAAACATTCAGCGAGCTGCCTGGCAGCATAGGAAGCAAGTGCAGACAAAAGCATCTGAAAAAGAGGCTGCTGAAAATAAAGCAACCTATTTTTTGTAACATACATTTTTCAGATGATTTTGTCTGCACATTAGTAGAATAGGTTTCCCATTTATTTGATGTACGCAAGCCTGATACCTATTGGCTTTTCCAATGCTTGTTAACTACGATGCTGCCTAACTTCAGCAGTGCTTAAATTAAGCAGGTGGTTTCCGGTGCAAAGGCACCAGCACAAAATTGTCAACCCCAGCATTTATGAGTCTGCCACATGGTGGCAGTGTTTGTCTTATTTAGAGACGAGCATATCAGTTTTTTTTTTATTCTGTATAAATACAAAAAAATACTAAAACCGCCAAAGCAATTCCTAAAGCGTTGGAGGATTAGGATAGTCAGAATTGTCACACTTGTTGGAGTGCGATGGTTACTAGTTGTTTTGCAGCAGTTGGCAGCGGCAATGGGCGGTGCACGCGGACGTAGCCTCCTGATGAGAGCCCTACAATTATATTTGTACAAATTAAGCACTCGGGGTCAGCCCTCCACGTCTGGGGCTTTCCCTCCTAACTCCTAAATGAAGTTAGGCAAGTGACAGGTGCAAAGAGGTGCAGAATGTGACCAAGGGCTGCGGAGGTCTTTGTTATGCTCCTGGTGGTGTGGGGCATGGAAGATGGCTGCCTTCAACAAGGGACAGTCTGCAACAGCCACAGCTATCACCTGAGCCCTGTTGGAGTAGTGCATCTGAGAGAGCACAAGTTTGGAAAAAATGTATAAGTACGCCATATTTACAAGCACGTAGTTAGTTTAAACATGTTTTGCACACGAGTATTTTATATCCAGGAGTGAAATATACAGAGTGGTTTATATTCGGTAGTGAAACGTATAGAATGTTAAGTAGAGTAACTATAATTATAACGGTGTGAGATTAAATGTAGAAATGTTGGAGTATATGTGAAAACCTCATGGTTCTCTCATGTTAAAAGAGTCATGTCCGAATTAAATGTAACTTTGGATTCCAGTATTTTGTGTAGGCCTTAGGGCAATTCACAGCAAACCTGAACGTGCTGCTAAAATAATGTGAGATAAAGTTGACATGGTTCTTTCAAAATGTACTATTGAACTTAGGGTTAAAAGTATATGCTTTATAGATGTGTTATTTTAGAAACGTATGCTAGTTAAGAATGTTTGCTGTTTAAATCAAGTTAACGTTTTAAGAGTGCAGGAACCTGCTGCATGTAAATCAAGTAGGCCAGAACAGATAATGTCATGTAGTTTAAATCGTCATGTGCTCGTTAGAGGAGAGGTCGTGAGGTGTCCAGTATGGAGCTCTGAGAGTGTTTTATGGCCTAAGATATGGTGAAGTCTGGAATTTGAGGCCCACTGCAGGACGAGCTGTATGCAGGTGCGAAGGTCCTAATCAGCTCGAATGAAAGGGACTTTGTTCAGTGGCGCCTTGCGCAGGCCTGTAGGAGTTTCCAGGAATTTCAGGGGGTATCAGCGCACGGAAGAAGGAGCCTGGGAACCAAGGTCAACTATAACGAGGGTCTTCAAGAGTACCATCATGGAGTTTACCGCGCAAAGATGTACCACGTGAGGGGCGTCCCAAGGGGCGTTTCTATTGGAAATGTGATTTGGTATTAGGGAAAGTGACCCGGGAGGAGAGCAGAGCAGATGATTTTGGGAGCCTAAGGAAGCGGATGGGTAGGCAGATAGGCTGATCAGGAGAGACCCATTATCAGAGAAGAGACAAAGAGAAGTGCGTGATCTTCTTAGGAAATCACCACGGCTGACACCTAGAGGGTTAAGATCTTGCTAAGTAGGGATGTCATTTAGTGTAGTGTAGGGACAGACTAACCTTAATTTTCTTTTCTGTAATGACTTTGAGGTTGCAACTTGTATCCATTTTGGCAAACCTGATGGTTTTCGAACTTGTACTTATTATTCTGTTTTTCAGACTCAGACTATTCAAAAAGTTCATGTTCATAGTGATACCGATCTACCTCTTGAATCTCATTTTGAGAAGTTTGTATCTTCAGTTATCTTTGACTTTATATTAAATCTTTAAAACTTAATTTTGGTCAGTGGTCATTTAGAGTGGTGTAAGTTCTTAAATTGATTGTTTACTGCGAGATTACCTTTTACTCAAGACAGGTACCAACGATTCAGTCGACAGGAAAAGGGATTTGGTAAGATAATTAGTAACCAGTAATCCCGCGTTAGCAGTTGGTAGCAGAGTGAGGATGGTTATCTTCTTGAGGAAGGTAATCTAGAGAGGTTAGTTTACCCCAAGGCCCGAGACGTCGAGAGACGAGCAGCGGAAGAATCGTGTGCCGAAAGGTGCAGACGGTGCGAGAAAAGCAGCAGTATCGGAGAGTGAGTATAAAAAGGGTCATGCGTGAACAGATTGCGGTGTTTTGTGTTGTATTTGTATTGTAATGTCTTGCGGAGTTGAATGCCTGTAGTGTGAAAGAGAGAAGGTTGTGAGCGCGCGCAACCTGGTAAACTGGTAACCTGGTAAACGGGTTAACTGGTGAAATCTTAAGTTCAGGCCAGAGCTTAAGTGGTTTTGGGTGTATCGAACATCCAGGGTAGTTGTCGACCATAGTACGGAGGTCACGAGGTACCATTGACCGCCGTGGATCCAAGATAGGGGGAGTGTAAGAGTGTGTGTATGAGTAACGGACGCTGGTCGAAAGTTACTGTGTGTGAGTAACCTATCGGAGAAGGCGATTGTCTGGAAGTAATCGGAAAGACATTTCGCCAAGTTAGGGTGACAACTACAGAAAGACTGTGGGCGTACAGTCAAAGAAAGGTGATCGCTTGGACGGAAGTAATCATTTTTCAGAGTATGAATGGGATGCGTGCATGACCAAGGAGACGAGCTGAGAAAGGAGGGGAACTGCTGCGAAGGGGGACGGGTGACGTCGGCTAGAGCCGCGCTGTGATTGAGCGGTTGGTGTGACGTTAGCTAGAGCCGCGCTCTGGTTGGGCGGCTAGAGTGACGTCGGAGGAAAGCCGCGTACGGATAGGCCAGTTAGTAAGAACGGGGCTGAGATTGGTGGAATATCATCAGGAAGTAAACAAACGCGGAGAAAAGAGAAATCATGAAGTGTTTTAAGTGTTTGAAAGGGATTTTTAAACGTAAACGAAGTGAACATTATTACGGGGAAGAGGCTCCCCCAGAGGGTACGCCAGCTCATTATATGGCAACGAATGTGGGGCTGCATACGATATTGTGGATTGGGGCTTGGAATAAGCTTACGGAAGGAAATGAGGAAATGCAGTTCCCGAAGTATGGAACGTTTAAGTTAGAGGTGTTACATCGGCTAAAAGCAACCATGTCCTCATTGAAACCCTCACCTAGACCAACACAGTTTGAGGCTCTTAATGCATGGATTAAGGCTGCACACGACCGAAATTTGAACAGGCGTCAACAAAGGCTGACGCGATCGGTAAGGGCAGTGCGAGATTCCAAATGGGATGAGGAGGAAAAGCGTTGGAGGGTACAGACTATTGAGGTGGAGAAAATGTATCCGATGAGGGAGGTGTCAGGAGGAGGAAACCTCATGGAAGAAGACGAGGAAAGCGAGTCGGAGGACAATCTGATAAACAGATTGTTAATGGATAGACCACCTCCGAGAGTGGAGTTAATAGAAGATAGAGGGCTCGCAAGGGAAGACGGGAATGAGATAGAGGGATATACACCACTCCCTATATCGGAATGGACACCTAGCAAAGGCGGAGAAACACCTCCAAACAACACTGTACAGAGTGTAGTGGGAAGGTTTGTGGTGCAGAAAACGCCAACCACAGAAAGGGTTGAGTCTGTGGGATTGCCAGACGCTCTTCAAGTGCCTGTTACCATAGGACCCATAGTTTCGATCTATAATTCTGAGAGAGATAGAGGGGAACAACAAAGGCAATTGGATAGGGAAAGGGTTGAGATGGAAAGGAGGAATAATGTGACGAATGCATGGAAACAATTGCCAGGTTCGGTAACATGGAATACCCCATTAGACACAACTGTCGGTCCCAATTCAGAACAGGGAGGTCCGAGAGGACCAATGGATCTAAGGGGACCGCGGCCAAGATCTTTTTCAGAGTTAAGAGCTGATTTGAGGGAATGGGACGGGTCCATAGTATCTCCGAGTAACAGGACAAGAACGGAACCAGAGTGGGAAAGCAGGGGTAACGGGACTGTATCTCATTGTGGGGCCAGCGAAAGCAGTCAGGGCCGGGAAGGCCAAAGTCAAGAGAATAGAGGGGATGCATGTCCTACAAATCAGAGAGAACAGCCGGAACAAAATACTAGGATTGTAGAATGTGAGGAAATGTCCCGTCTCTGGGCGAAAGGAGGAGATGAGGCGGTACGGGCTTTCCAGAATAGGTTTAGGTGCCTTCATCATACACTTGGGGAAGACGTTCAACATTGGAGAAAGGAGAACAGCGATAGGTCCCGCCACGCCTCGAATAATCAGGAATCACAGGGAAGTAGGGAAGAAAGAGGGAGTAATGGAACATCTTACCCTGCATCCTGTGAAACTAGCCCGGAGGGGGAGAGAGGGGCCAGGAGGCATGAAGGAGTGTTTCACCACCCACCCCGAGAAGATGGAAAGGCATGGGACTTAGAGAGATGGGAACAGGGGAGGACTCCCTATAATTCACCAATACCTAAACGTAGATCTCGGAGCTGGGATGGGAGAGATGCGGATGGAGGAGCTAAATTGAGTGTCTTGAAAGCTGAAATAAAGGCAAAAAGGCTTGATGTTACCAGTTTAAAATCAGATGTTGATGAGATAATAGATGGAACATTGCCTTTGGAAAGGATAGAATTGTATGAACAGGATGAGTTATTGTTCATGGCAAAGGATATTACTAGGAAAGCTAGAGCGTTTCATGAAAAACTGACTGATTTGGCAGACAAGTATGCCGTGGATTTGTCTAGGACAAGGGCATTGCAGAGCAACCACAGATTACAGTACGCAGACCAAGATCTAGATGAGAAGAGAACTACTGGATTAAAAACACACATAAGAGAGTTGGTAACAGGGATAAGAGTGTGGAGAGAACTGGATAAATGGGAAGAAAGGTGGTCGAAAAAGGGCACAGTTAGGCGAAGTACAAATGTGATGACCCCTGAGGGAAGGGTAATGCAGATGGAGGCATTCCCTTTGCGAGAAATATCAAATGGAAATTATGTACATGTGCCCTGGAGTAGAGGAGACTTAGCCGCATTTACCAACTCATTTCCGAAGTTGCGGGACAATCCAGTCGAATGGTATAAGCAGGTAGAGAGGTTCGTTAAAATCTCGAAAGTACTGTGGATAGATTTGAACACGTTGTTTGACATCGTGGTCCCATCTGATCTATGGACCCCTTGTAAGACTAGTGTCGAATGGCCAAATGCTGAACCATTGAGGGATGCTCGAACAAATGGACCATCTGAGATTGTCATGCGAAAGTATGAAAGGGTAATAGCATGGCTGAAAGATAAGGTACCACCACAGGATATAGATTGGGTAAAAATAGACCGAACAAGGCAGGAACCCAAGGAGACAGTTCACGAGTTTTATGAAAGATTGTTGAAAACATTCAAGCAATACAGTGGACTAGATGTAATGGATCCCAAAGACATAGGGCAGTTCGTGTCAAAGTTTGTCTTGGGGTTGAGACCTGATATTTGTTTGATGATACAGCAACATTTAATCTGTTGGCAGAACAAACCACTAGATGAGATTTTACGATATGCGAGGTACTGCAGTGACGAGATAGATTCTAAAGCCAAGAATCTAAAGGAGAAATTGATGGTGGTGCAAATGCAGTCCGCTGGGAAGGGTGGCCAGCAGAAGCAGGGGATGGGACGAAAACCAAATGGTCAGAACAAAGATAATGAAGAAGGGCAGAGACCTAAGATAGACTTTGCCACTTTAAAGAAAACGACAAAGTGTCATCTGTGTCATCAGGTGGGGCATTGGCGACGCGAGTGTCCCTTTAACCCTGAAAACGGAGAGCTAGAAGTAGAAGAGCAGGTCCAAGAAGACCCAGTGCAAAAAGTGACAGTCCCAAGCAGTAAGGTGGCCAAAGGGGGGACTTCGGCTCCACGGGCCCAATTCCCACAGCCACCGAAGATAGCAGCTGGAGGAAAGGTCTTTAAACAAATGCCTCTGTTTATCGAGGAAGAAAAATGTTATTACATTGATCCATTGACAGGACAACGGGTGAGCAGTGAAGAAGACTGTACCCTCGGGGCAGTTCTAGAAGTGGATCAGAGAGGGCCATTTGTTGAGGCAGAAGTGGCAGGGTGTCCCACTACGTTCTTAGTGGACACTGGGGCTACTCGTTCGACTCTGAGATCAGCGGTAGTTCCAGACTTGCCAATGTCAGGGGAAACAATTCAAGTGGTAGGAGTCGCAAATAAAAGAATGACTAGTCCCTTGACAGAACCAGTGTCTGTGAAAATTGGAAACCACATGAACGAACATCAGTTTGTGGTTTGTGACTCGAGTCCGGTATGTCTGTTAGGTAGGGATTTGTTATGCAAATTGAATTGCACCATATACTGCACCCCACAAGGAGTGGAGGTACAGACTACCGACGATGATGCTACCTTTAAGGTGGCCAATTCAAAATTCTGTGTAGAACTATATCCTACTCTGACTGTAGAAGATCTTCCACAAGACTTAAGAGATGCAGTGGCGTCAGAGGTGTGGGATTTCACAGGAGAAGATATAGGATTGATTAAAGGGGTAGAACCGGTAAAAATTCTGGTAAAACCAAATGTTGAGTTTCCAAGAACGCCTCAATACAAATTGTCCCAGGAAACGATTGCGGGAATAAAGCCTGTGATCGAGTCAATGATACAGCAGGGAATACTGAAGGAAATCGTGGGCAGTCCTTGTAACTCCCCGATTATGGGTTTGCAGAAACCTAGCGGGAAGTTTAGGATAGTTCAGGATTTACGAAAAATTAACAACATAGTCGTTTCATGTTGTCCCGTGGTACCGAATCCATCAGTAATATTGTTTCAAATACCATGTCAAGCAGAATGGTTCACAGTGATAGATCTTTGTCAGGCTTTCTTTTCAATCCCATTGGATGAAGAGAGCAGGTACCTTTTTGCGTTTAAAATGGAAGATCGCGTTTTAACATGGTGTCGAATCCCACAAGGATTCACAGACAGTCCATCCATCTTTAATCAGTTGTTGAAAAAGAATCTTGAGAATCTAGTACTGCCACAGAACTCGGTTCTGGTACAGTACATAGATGACCTACTTGTTGCGTCAGAAACAGAGGAAGCTTGTAAAGTAGATTCAATTGCCTTACTGAATCATTTAGCTGAAAATGGACATAAGGTATCTCCGAGCAAGTTGCAGTATTGTCTGACAGAGGTACAGTATCTAGGGCACAGGTTGGAAAAAGGGAAACGTAAGGTGTCCCCAGAGAGGATTGAGGCGATAATGAAAATGAATGCGCCTACAACTCAGAGAGAGGTTAGAATGTTCCTAGGAATGGTGGGTTACTGCCGACAGTGGATAGTTAACTTTTCACTGAAAGCAAAGCCCTTACAGAAACTGACGCACAAGGAGGTGAGTGATCCGGTACCATGGGATGAAGAATGTCTGGTGGCGTTTTTACAGCTGAGAGACGATTTATGTCGTGCTCCGGCTCTGGGAATGCCAGATTACGAAAAGTCATTTTCACTCTATTGCTGTGAGAGAGAGGGATGTGCTTTGTCAGTCTTGGCACAGACCCACGGTAATGCCCGTAGACCAGTTGCATACTTTTCGGCTACATTAGATCCAGTAGCCGCAGCGTTGCCCGGATGTCTCAAATCCGTTGCTGCAACGGGTGTCAGCATTGAAAGGAGCGAAAGTATTGTAATGGGACATCCAGTGGTGGTGTATGTACCGCATTCAGTTGAATTGTTAATGACCAGGACGAAGACGCAGCATCTGACCAATAGCAGGCTCACGCGTTATGAGCAAGTTATACTTGCCGCAGAAAACGTGACTCTCAGGAGATGCTCTGTCTTGAATCCTGCTACTTTGATGCCATTACCTTCGGTAATAGAAGGCGAAGGATGTGAAGACCACGATTGCCTTGATGTGACTGAACTATGCACGAAACCCAGACCAGATATAGTGGATGAGCCATTGTCTGACCCCGATGAAATTTACTTTGTTGATGGCTCATGTTTAAGAGACGATACTGGTCGGTTGAGAGCAGCTTATGCTGTTTGTACCATTACTGGAGTTGTGGAAGCCGCTTGCCTGGAAGGAGTACATTCCGCACAGGTAGCAGAGATTATTGCCCTAACTCGTGCCTGCATAGCAGGAAATGGAAAGAGAGTCACCATCTACACGGACAGCCAATATGGTTTCGGTGTGGTTCATGATTTCGGGCAGTTGTGGTCTCAGAGGGGTTACATGACCTCCTCTGGTTCGCCCATTCGAAATGGAGAATTTGTGCGATTGCTGATAGAAGCATTACAAGGTCCTGTTGACATTGCAGTAGTGAAGTGTGTAGCTCATACTAAGAATACAGATTTTGTGTCACAAGGTAATAGATATGCTGATGAAGTCGCACGCTATTGTGCGGAACAAAGTTATTCTTTCTCAAAGGTGGAAATAGAAGGTGCAGAAGAAAAGACTGAATTAAGTATGATGTTAGAAACTGTAGACACTTGGGAGGATTTAAGGATAATGCAGGAGAACGCACCTGAAACAGAGAAAAAGGCATGGGAAATAGCAGGCTGTGTGCGAAGTGAAATGGATTTTTGGGTTTCAGCAGATGGGAGAGCTGTGTTACCTGAAGAATTAGCTAATCCCATGGCGAGAGAAATACATGGTCCAGTACATCTAGGAAGGGATGCTATGATGAGAGTTTTTAGGCAGACTTGGTATTGCCCGAAATTCAGAATAGCAGCAGAATCAGTATGTAAGCGATGTGTTACCTGCCAACAACTGAACGTAGGCAAACGAACACCAGTCACACTGAGTCACATTGGGAGGTCGGGGGGGCCTTTCAATAGGATGCAACTAGACTTCATCGAGATGCCAAGAGTCAATCGCCTTCGGTATGTGTTGGTGATTGTATGCGTATTTTCCAGATGGGTTGAAGCGTACCCTACACGTAGGTGCGATACACTCACAGTGGCTAAATTGTTGCTCAGGGAGTTGATACCGCGCTTCGGGGTGCCTGCCTCTTTGGAATCGGACAGAGGAAAACATTTTAACAGCGAAATAGTGAAGATGTTGTGCTCCACACTGAATATCGATCAAAAGCTGCATTGTAGTTATCGACCAGAAGCTTCAGGAATTGTGGAACAAGTGAATGGCACGTTGAAGAATAGATTGGCTAAAGTAGTGGCATCCACATCTTTGAGTTGGCCAGATGCTCTTCCATTAGTGCTCATGAGCATGCGCAGCACGCCAGATAGGAGGACAGGTCTCTCTCCCCACGAGATCCTGATGGGGAGGGCCATGAGACTTCCTACAGTTCCAACTACTGCTCTATTGAATATTACAGATGATCTGATCTTGGATTATTGTAAAGGACTGTCTGACGCCATCCATTCTGTGTCCCTTCAGGTGCATGCGGCTGAAGTTCCAGCAGCGAGGAACCTGTGTCATGACCTGAACCCAGGGGACTGGGTCCTGGTTAAAAAGCACGTCCGGAAGAACTGCCTAGATGTTCGCTGGCGTGGGCCCTTTCAGGTAATCCTGATAACGAACACCGCGGTGAAGTGCGGGGGGCTGCCAAATTGGATCCATGCATCCCATACTAGAAGAGTTCCAGCACCTCTAGAAGGAACAGCTCCCATCCCAGACGAAAGCCCGGAAGTGGAAGAAGAGTCGCAAGAAGGGATTGGGGCAGCTGAGGAGGTGTCGGAAGAAGTTGGGAACGCATCGGATTCAGAAGAAGAGCGAAGGCAGGACGGCAGTGAGACAGAAGACGCAACTGAAGGAGAGAGCAGAAGTGAATACGACTCAGACTCAGATCCGTATCGGAGCGACCAAGAACCAAGTGGGAGGACAAGGAATAGGAGAATAAGGCTTGGAGCTGCCACTTGGCCAGCAAGAAGAAGAAGGCTAAGTTTGAGGTCGGCCCAAGAAGAAACGCTTACTCCTATATCCGAAGACTCAGATCCAGAAGAAGATATCCAGGATCAAGCCGAGGAGGGTCTTAGAAGATCAAGTAGGGTGCGAGTGCCTAGCAGAAGATACTCTACTCCCGATTGGACCTACCTCGTTGCAGATGTCTGGGAGACACAGAACAGGGAGGATCAGGGAAGTGGAACTGATCAGAACTGACCCGATCATCACAGTGCAAATAAAGTTTCTACTGCCAGGAGCGGAGACCGAAAGGTTGCTGACACTCAACATCGTTCATCCTGCTCTTCTGAGTGGAATAAGAAAATTGCTTTTAGAGACAGTTGAGTTTCCAGTTTGCTGTTCACGATATCCAATATTGGAGGGAACTCTTCTTCGTTTGGAAATGCTTGAGCGAGTAGTAGAAATGCTAGGAGCGCTTATTGTTGTGGACTAATACCATATTGTGAATGTCTTCAAAGGGGCGCAGAACTGGAAAAGTGAAGAAAGTGATCTTGATTAGAACGGACCCCTTTGTAATTGTGGATATAGAACTGATAGTACCAGGATTGGAAATTGAAAAAAACGCTAACTCTCAATTTCGTCCGTCCACTTGTCTTGAGCGAAATAAGGAGAATAATCCTAGAAAAGGTTGACTTTCCATGGTGTGGTACGAACTGTCCAGAACCTGAGGGAATGATACTTCGGATGGACGTTTATGAAGAAGTAGTGTCACTCCTTGAGTCATACATAACTTCAGACGAAAATAAGACTTTTGAAAAGAAATTGTAAATTGTTGCAAGATAACCTAGCGCCGAGTGGAAGAAGAAAAAATGGTAGGGGTTTCCTTTTAGCGGATGGAGAAGGGCTAGGGTTGTCTATTTTACTGGACTTTGAATTGTTTTGCGGAAATAAATTGTCAAGCTTCCAAGTGTTCCAAGAAAGACATTGCAAGAGAGAAAGACTTTGTTTGAAAAGAAGAGGAAGTGAATGCTGGAAGATAGTCGAAAACTACACTGTTTGAGAACATGGAGGCTGGCAACCCGAACCGCAGGGCAAAATGTATAGCTGTTACATTTTTAGGAGTAGTGGTTTCTCTTATAATTTTAGTGGTAACTGTTTCATTCCTAGCGGGACACGAAGGGGATGGAACCACAGTTAAGGAGGATAAGGGAGTGTCAACACCGAGAACTACCATTATTAAGGAGAAGGGAAACATCAATGAGAAAGACAAAGCGTTGTTAGATGCAGAAGTAAAAAGGTTACACATGGATGAGTCACAGGGGAATTACAAGTCAAATGCTTATGCTAAGTTGCTTTATGAATATGTTGATGCCATGGAAGTAAAGGATTGTTATGTCTGTATGCAATTACCAATTTCAGTGGAGGAGGGTATCAAATACCATCATCTCCCGTTGACCTATGGGATAACGTGCAGTTTATTGTTAAGTATGTTTTATGGACGAGACGGATTTGAGTATTACTTCTCGAATTTCGACTCGACATTGCCAGAGGTTCCGAATTTCAAGCATTTGAACAAATGGGACTACTACAAAAGCGAAGACAGGTTACACAAATGGTTTATTCCATGGAGAACGTTAGATACTTCACATGCTCGAATCAACAATCTGACTTGTCAAATATCAGAAGTTGAGAAAAAGTTTATAGCTCAGGTAGATACTAGATACAGGAGGCAGAAGATATTGAAGGCATCAGGACAAGGGGAAACAGATTGGACCAAGGAGGAAAGGGCACAACAACGAAAAGGTAGTATTGGTCCAATTGCTTTGGATAAGGAGAAACGGGGGAAACTGTGCATTCACAGGAGTTACTCCTATTATGAAAACGTTTATGTAGGACAAGTAAATTGTGAACATGCCTTTCAATTGGAGTACTACTCTAAGAACTTCATGAAAGGGATGCAAGCAATACCAAATTTATATTTTGTATGTGGAAGATATGCCTATGTGAAGTTACCAGATAATTGGTACGGATCATGCTATCTGGCTGTTGTCTTCCCTAAAATATATCATGTTGAGAATTTAGACACGCCTAAGAAAGAAATATCAACTAGATGGAAGCGAGGGCTGGGTGCAGCAGAAGTAGTTGGAGATGTAATAGGTGCTGCATTCCCTTTCTTAGGATTGATAATGAATGACATTAAGATCAGGAGGTTAGCTACAGTCGTAGATAGACTGTCTGCCAGTACTGCAAGATCCTTGATGCTGATAGAGGGGGAGATGCAATCGATTAGGGCAATGGTTCTTCAGAACCGACTTGCTTTAGATGTTCTGTTAGCAAAAGAGGGAGGAGTCTGTAGGGCCTTGAAGGTACAGGAATGCTGTACTTACATTCCAGACAATTCAAAGCCTCTAGAGAAGTATATACAAAACATCACTGCCATACACTACGAAATTGAGGACCTGGCAAAGGTAAATGTGTGGGAAAAAGTAGGTCATGGAATGGGTAAAGTTGGAAGTTGGTTTGCCAACTTAGGAAAGGGTATCGTTTGGTACATATTGAAGCCCATCATCATAGTAATGATTTGTGTAATCACTTTGTGGGGATTGGTGCGTTTGTATCAATGGTATAGAGCAAATAGGTTACAGAGAGCTATGAAGAAACAGGAAGAAGAGTTGACAGCGATGCAGGACACTCAATATAAGAGTCTGAAAGCATTAGAGAGTATGAAAAGAAGTGGTACTGCCCTGTCTTCACTTTAAAGGTTCTACATTTTAGTGTCATGGTAATGATGACCCCTAAAGGTCATCAAAGGGGGGACTGAGAGAGCACAAGTTTGGAAAAAATGTATAAGTACGCCATATTTACAAGCACGTAGTTAGTTTAAACATGTTTTGCACACGAGTATTTTATATCCAGGAGTGAAATATACAGAGTGGTTTATATTCGGTAGTGAAACGTATAGAATGTTAAGTAGAGTAACTATAATTATAACGGTGTGAGATTAAATGTAGAAATGTTGGAGTATATGTGAAAACCTCATGGTTCTCTCATGTTAAAAGAGTCATGTCCGAATTAAATGTAACTTTGGATTCCAGTATTTTGTGTAGGCCTTAGGGCAATTCACAGCAAACCTGAACGTGCTGCTAAAATAATGTGAGATAAAGTTGACATGGTTCTTTCAAAATGTACTATTGAACTTAGGGTTAAAAGTATATGCTTTATAGATGTGTTATTTTAGAAACGTATGCTAGTTAAGAATGTTTGCTGTTTAAATCAAGTTAACGTTTTAAGAGTGCAGGAACCTGCTGCATGTAAATCAAGTAGGCCAGAACAGATAATGTCATGTAGTTTAAATCGTCATGTGCTCGTTAGAGGAGAGGTCGTGAGGTGTCCAGTATGGAGCTCTGAGAGTGTTTTATGGCCTAAGATATGGTGAAGTCTGGAATTTGAGGCCCACTGCAGGACGAGCTGTATGCAGGTGCGAAGGTCCTAATCAGCTCGAATGAAAGGGACTTTGTTCAGTGGCGCCTTGCGCAGGCCTGTAGGAGTTTCCAGGAATTTCAGGGGGTATCAGCGCACGGAAGAAGGAGCCTGGGAACCAAGGTCAACTATAACGAGGGTCTTCAAGAGTACCATCATGGAGTTTACCGCGCAAAGATGTACCACGTGAGAGGCGTCCCAAGGGGCGTTTCTATTGGAAATGTGATTTGGTATTAGGGAAAGTGACCCGGGAGGAGAGCAGAGCAGATGATTTTGGGAGCCTAAGGAAGCGGATGGGTAGGCAGATAGGCTGATCAGGAGAGACCCATTATCAGAGAAGAGACAAAGAGAAGTGCGTGATCTTCTTAGGAAATCACCACGGCTGACACCTAGAGGGTTAAGATCTTGCTAAGTAGGGATGTCATTTAGTGTAGTGTAGGGACAGACTAACCTTAATTTTCTTTTCTGTAATGACTTTGAGGTTGCAACTTGTATCCATTTTGGCAAACCTGATGGTTTTCGAACTTGTACTTATTATTCTGTTTTTCAGACTCAGACTATTCAAAAAGTTCATGTTCATAGTGATACCGATCTACCTCTTGAATCTCATTTTGAGAAGTTTGTATCTTCAGTTATCTTTGACTTTATATTAAATCTTTAAAACTTAATTTTGGTCAGTGGTCATTTAGAGTGGTGTAAGTTCTTAAATTGATTGTTTACTGCGAGATTACCTTTTACTCAAGACAGGTACCAACGATTCAGTCGACAGGAAAAGGGATTTGGTAAGATAATTAGTAACCAGTAATCCCGCGTTAGCACATCCACATGCACCTTCCGAGCACGGGTGCAGCCCCAGGAGTTGCTCGTATCTCCAAGTCACAGCCTGGGCTCAGGTAGATCCAGAGTGCTGGCAACGGGGGATGGAGTCTGATTGGGTGACCAATGCTCATGGGGTGATAGCAAGAAAAGAAGGACTCGTTAAGGACGTGGAGAGCTCTTCGAGGTTAAACCCTTTCTCCCGTTTTTTGTCAATTCAACTTGCCATTACTTCCCGTTGATTTTCAGCCCAACCTTGGTCTCTGAAGCTCCTTACTCTGCCCCTTTGCATCTTTTTTTTTATAATAATACTTTATAATGTTTATAAGGCACAACTCAATATCAAACAGTATTGCCTCATGCAAGGGGTCCCAGTAGTGCAGCTGTAACCCACCACCCCATACCACCCCCTTAAATGCATATAGTTGAAGTGCACAGTCCGTGGTATGCCAGCTATTTCTCCCATCTCTTCTGGTGCTTCTTGAGGCATCCACAGGTTCCTCCAATTTTGCAGAACGGTTCATGTCTGACCTCCATTCCCTCAGTGGTGGAGCCTCCCTTGACTTCCAGTATTTGCAGTTGTGGCTCCTCCGTTGAGACAGAGGAGCGTCGTCCCAATGCTTTTCAGCAGTGGAAAAAAGGAAAAACAAAATGATAATACCACGTAGTTATTAGCATTTTATTTTTCCATACTGAGGCAGTTTTGGCGTTGGGGCGGGACTGGGCTGTCTCACAGCCAGCAAGGGGAGGAGTAATTCATGCACTTAAGTGCGCATGGCTGTTTGGCAGGTGGTCTTGGGCCGGCCAAACAGTCATGAGCACTTATCATGTTCTGCAATGGGCTGTAATGCACAGCCTGATTGGAGAACATGCACAGGTTCCCAGTCTCCGTCAGAGCGCCGAACCACAGTGCGCAAACAAATCACGACGCTGCTGTTATGTTGACAGCAGTGTCATGATTGGCTTAGTGGAGCCTGGGTGCTTCCTAAGGAGAGATGACGCTGGAGGAGATAAGGTGACCCTCCAGAGCAGGATTTTATTTTCACATCCTTCAACCGCCGCGCGCCACCACGTTCTGTACCAGCCGCCGCTAAGTATATGGCTATATTTCTCTTACCTAATAACATGTTCCAAACCCATCAGAGTGTGGTCTCCCCTCAACACTCCCAGCTTGTCCGCAAGGCCAAGCATCGCAACTCTGGGGAAGGCCTCCAAATTCATACCAAACACTGCAGACAGGGTCCAGAATATGGATTTGCAACACAAATTAACCTGACTGATCTTGAACAACAACGCTCATCTTCAAGACACTCGAGGAGTTTGTAAAACTTTTTCAAAAACCTCCTCCAAGGCAAGGCCCACTGCCACTAGCCCATGTGTCCACTTGTTCAATTTCAAAGCAGAAAATGTCAATACACCACACAAAAGGGAAATCTTTCCTACAAGATTCGTGAAAAAATGTGAGAAAGGAAAGAAAGCACCTCACGGTAGTAACACCAAAGGGGGCTTGCTGGTTGGTACTCACGAGCACACCCACTTATCATCATCGGTTGCTTTCTTCACGTAAAGGAGAAGTGTGTGTTTCATCATAGAGTTCTCAGAAGTGAGAAAAGGAAAAAGAGAAACAGTGAAAAACAAATATATAAATGCACTGTCAGTGCTTGTGTCACTAAAGTGCCCTCTGGTCCCCGTGAGAAAAGAAATGCAGTTCTCAATGTTTAAAATGAGGTGCAACTCACTAGCTGGGCGTAACTTTATTTGGTGACTGACTCTGGAATCTGGGGATCATGGTTCGATCCCCGGCACCGGCTGCAGATTTGCCCAGCACCATGTGACTCTGGGCAATAGCTTGCTTAATCTTCCCAACGGAGGGGGGGGGCGTGGCCAGGCACCAACGAAGATGGCCGCCTAAGAACCGAGCTCCGCCGGGACGACTGTTGTCCCCGTGAAATCCGTCAGAAGATCCTGGCTGGAGCGCACCTAACTAGGCGCACCGGCTCCCTTAAGGACAGCGCTGCCGTGCAGTGTTCAAACAGAAGTCCGAGCCCTGTCGGAGACGCCGTACCGCGCCAGGCAGTACTGCGGCGGACCCTGGGATCGCGGCCTGGAGCCTAAGTGCGGGTGAGAGGGAAATTGAGGCCCCGGACCGCGGCCTGCATTCCGAAGAGGCCGGTGCGAGGCCCTACATCCAGCGGCTGGGCGCAGTGTGGCGCCGAACCGCGGCGCCTGCTGTGTGCTGTGAGGACACGCGAGCCTTGCAGCAGGGATCTGTGAGCCGGCATAGCAACCGATCGAGCCTCGCCCACCTCGGCCTTCTACCCGCCGGAAGGGCGGACCTGCTGACAGAGGTAGGCCCAAATCACGGCCTGCAGCGACTGTACCACAAACGTCGTAGGGAGCTAAAGAGCCATACCACCGGACACTCGAGGAGGTGGTGGCGTGAGGCTGGAGCAGCGGCCAGGGCGCCGCGACACGGCTCGAGGCAGACTAGTCGGGGGTGATCTAACTTCGAGGCAGCGCTGCAAGACTGAAAGCCCCACACTTCTGCAGTTGTGGTAGTCACTGCCTGGTAGCCTACATTGCGGGTTGGGCTGACCCGCACATCCTACCTCTGTGACTGCGGCTGGCTGACCGGCTGGGGCCTGGTGCTGACTCCGTCGCCGTCCACGTGGCGCCAATCACGAGCTACCACATAAAATTCTACTCTGCACAGAGAGGTAGTGGAGGCACGGCGGTTGATCGGCGACTGGCCTGGAGGTGCAAGTTTGCGGGTGCCTGCATCGGTGCCCAACATGAGGCCCAAGACGGGGACGACGACCCAAACGAACAAATTGGACAAATATGCGATACCCACTGGATCAAAACAGTCTGGAGCGCAAGGAGGGGACACCGCGGACCCGGCAGAACCCTCGCTGACCTCCATCATGACCGCCATACAGACGCTTGGCGCGAACCTTGAAACCAAGATGGACAAAATCTCGATCGAAGTTAACCTGCTGCGCACTGACCTCGGCAAAACAACTGAGAGATCCAAGGCCAACGAGACGGACATCAAGGCGCTCCAGGTCTCTGAAAAACGGCTCGAGGGACGAATAAACGAACTCGTTCACCAACATCGCCAAATGGCGCTGAAGCTCGAGGATCAAGAAGAGAGGGCCCGACGGAGCAACATCCGCGTCGTAGGTGCACCAGAAAATTAGGAGGGGCAGAGCATGGAGCTATTTATGGAAGAATTAATCCTAAATCACTTGAAGCCAAGGAGACTCTCCAAGATCTTCACCATTGAACGGGCACACCGTGCCCTGGTCCCTAAACCCAAGCCAGGCCACCCGCCGAGAACAATCATAGCAAAAATACTAAACTACAGGGATCGTGATGCCATCCTCCAGGCCGCCAGGCAACAGGGAGACCTGCACTACGAGGGGGCAACCATCCGATTATTTCCCGATTACACCCTGCAGGTCCAACAAGAAAGGCGCTCTTTCACGGGTGTTAAGGCGGCGCTCCGAGAACGGGGCATCAAATATATGATGTTCTTCCCTGCAAAACTTAAAATCATTTCGGGTGGCAAGTCCCGATTCTTCACTACACCTGCGGCGGTCCAGGAATGGCTCGATGAGACTGCGCCGGAGACGCGGGAAACGCAGGACCGCGACAACTGGAGGGAGGCCAGGGCCTCCTCCCCTGGATCTTTGGCTGGGAGACCAACGATGGACGAACAGAGCCAAAGGTCGTGGCGCTCCCGATCCAACAGCCCCAGCTGGGACCCACTCCAGGACACTGCAGCACGATGAGTACCCGGGCTGCGGATCCTCCCTTCGTCGAACAGTAATGTATAAAAGCATGCACAGGGATACTGCTTGATGTCATCAGGGCGGGCGACGGACCCATCCGGTCACTGTTTTTTTTGAGACCTCACGCCTGAATCTCAGGTGCAATGTAAACTTAAGGGACCTATAGTATTGGGGCTGACGGGCATGGCGGCTGGAGTTGGGGCCGGCCCACGTGCTCACTAACAAAGTTTCCTCGGGGAGGAAGGGTTCACCTTCTCCGGGGAGGGGTTGGGCGACAGGCGCTCTGCTAATTGGGGTAGTGGGTAGGTTTAAACCTACGGAGCAGGGAGCAGGGTGGGGGGATGTTAGCAGGGGAGGGAGGTGACTTGGGTGGAATGGGACCTTCGAAGGAAATGGGTATGTTTCACGATATGATGATTGTATTCTATGCTGAATTGAAGGGTCGGGGAGGGTGGTGGGAGAGGGGGGGGGTTTGGGATGGTTATGGTCACGCACAGATATTGTTCACGGAGTCAGATGTTGCACTGGTGTACAGAAACAGGCCAGCTCGAACAGCAATGGATATGGCTAGTAGATGGGAGAAGAGTTTTAAGATCCTCAGTTGGAATGTAAACAGACTTAAACGTACCCTAGTGTTGCAATTTATCAAACGGCACCTCCCTGATGCGATATTTTTACAAGAGACACACCTCATGGGTAATACCTGCCAGGCCCTCAATAGGTGGGGATACACTCTAGCGGTGCACTCCGGTTTTACCTCCGGCTCCAGGGGGGTGGGCATTATGTTGCGCCGCTCCCTGCCCCTCCACATTGACGACACAAAAACAGACCCTCAGGGCCGCTTTGCGGCGCTTTCGGGACGGTGGGAGGGTCGCCGGTTGAATTTGGTTTCCGTCTATATCCCTCCTGGCCTCCAAACCCCATCGTACACAGACATGGGCGCACTTCTGCTTTCCCTTCCAGAAGGTCATCTGATCATCGGGGGGGACTTTAATGCTGTGGTCTCCGGGACCCAGGATAGACACCCACCTAGAGATACGCCACAGGGGCAGAGATGGCTGGCTGACCTCCTGGATACCTTTGGACTCACGGACCTATGGCGCCTGATGCACCCCACTGACAGACACTTCACATTCTTCTCCGGCCCACATCGTTCCTCCTCCCGTCTGGATTACATACTGATGCCACTGCAACCAGACACTATTATACGGGAGGCTAAGCTCTTAGCGCGCGGTATTTCTGATCATTCCCCAGTTTGGGCTCATATCACACTAGGGAGCAAGCGCGAGGGTTGTGTCCTACCTATCTGCGCCTGGCATCTAAAAGACGAGGAACTTAGAAAAGCACTGCTGTGTTCCATAACTCGATACTTCGGCCATAATGTAGGTTCGGTAAGCTCTTCCATTACCCTTTGGGAAGCCTTTAAAACCGTGCTCAGGGGGGAGGCCTTGTCGGCCATCTCAGGCCGCCGTAGAGACAGGGAGGCGCAGATCACCTCTGTAGAGGCGGATCTAAGGGAACTGGAGGAGGCGGCACACGGAGACCGGGGGCCGGATGTACGCCACCAGTTACAACTTAAGACCGCAGAATATAGGGAGTTAGTTACGCAGGCTGCCCAAAACGTTGCCCGACACAAGGCGGGCAGGTTATATGACCAGGGAGACAAAGCTGGCAAATTTATCGCATGGCTTGACAAGAAACAGCAGGCAAATAAAATTGTACCGGAACTGCAGACAGTTTCAGGAACCAAGGTCACAGATCCCCGCGAGATCACAGAGGAATTCGCTAGGCATTTCAGGCAGGTATACAGTAGGGGGTCGGACCGCCCGGAAGAAGACTCTGTCGCTCTTTTGACTGACATTCGTATGCCAAGCCTGTCCGAAGCTGACAGGGACGCCCTGGAGGCCCCACTCGCCACGGCTGAACTGGAGCGTGCGATAACGGACCTCCGCCCGGGGAAAGGCCTTGGACCCAACGGTCTCCCGATTGAGCTGTACAAACTCAAACCGGACGCCCTTAGTTTACATCGCCAACAGATGTTTTTGGAGAGTAAGGAGGCAGGGATGCTGCCAAGAGATCAGCGCATAGCCACCATTGTAGCTATACCAAAGGAAGGGAAGCCAAGGGAATCCTGCTCCTCCTACAGACCCATCTACCTGCTTAATGCAGAACCGAAAATACTGGCGAAAACCCTCGCTAACAGACTTCAGTCCGTTTTGCCCACCCTGGTCCACCCGGACCAGTCTGGCTTTATGCCTCACCGGAACACGGCGCTCAATATCCGCCGCTTGAATGGTGTTCTGGGAAGGAGCCATACACTGCAGGAGGACGCGGTGGTTGTCTCGCTCGATGCCACCATGGCATTCGACACTCTAGAATGGCCCTACATGATAGCGGTGCTCCGTAAAATGGGCTTTGGTCCAAATTTCATCGCATGGGTCCGTCTCCTTTACTCGGAACGCCTAGCCCAGGTGGTGATCAACGGCAAAGTCTCAGAGGTATTCGCCCTGGAGAGGGGAACTAGACAAGGCTGCCCTCTCTCCCCCCTCTTATTCGCACTCTCCCTCGAGCCACTTGCGGCGTGGATTAGGCAGGACGTGTACCTTAAGGTGATACGCTGGGCGGACGAATGGGAGGACAAGATCTCTTTATACGCCGACGATATCCTCCTCTATTTGACCAGGCCAAGACGGTCTATTGTGGCAGCAATGGACATCCTTGCTAGTTTGGGGAAGAAGGAGTAGTTTCTGTCCTGTAACTCCAGTTCTGTAGTAGGGGTATCTCTGTTATAGTCATAATCTAGTGAATAGTCCTGCCCATGTGCGTGGACCCCGTAGCAATCAAAAATAATCTCTTAAAGTGTCGAAAAATGCAGACCTGCACAGACACTTAAGAGAGAATTAAAGACAGATAATGCAGCCTAAAACAGGCTACACTGTCCAGTACTTCAACTAGAAATTCCACCAAAAAAATCCACAAAACTGCAAAGCCTGTACAGATTTGCCGAGCTTCAGCAGCAAAAAACCCTCTGGAACGATAGAGAGGAGGATCTGGACAGACAAGCCCCATAGGCTGCCATTATGTGGCTCAGAACAGGATACTGTGCCTTTAAGAGAACCTTCCAGAACTTCACAGTATCCCAGAATGCACTGCAGGTCCCTTTTACTTTCAGTTCTTTTTGAAGACGTAACACGCCAGACCTGTAGCATTCCTTACATGAATATCTCTCTCCACCGGGGAGGAGGGCTGGCGCTTATGACTATAACAGAGATACCCCTACTACAGAACTGGAGTTACAGGACAGAAACTACTCCTTCTGTAGTAGGGGATCTCTGTGTATAGTCATAATCTAGTGAATAGAATGGCAAGCCCATCCCCACACCAAAGCGGCGGTGGAGAAACGAGAAATAACACCACTATTGTGCGAACAGATTTCGCAGCGAAGCCTGCCCAACCTGAGCGTCTGCTCTGGCATCAGTGTCCAGGCAGTAATGCTTAGCAAAGGTATGGACCGACTTCCAAGTGGCCGCCTTGCAGATTTCTACAATTGGAACATTACGGAGCAAAGCAGTCGTGGCAGCTTTGCCCCTGGTGGAATGAGCCTTAGGTTTACCTCCTACGGTCTTATTAGCTTTTTGGTAACACAATTGTATGCAGGGCACAATCCACCTCGAGATGGACTGCTTAGAGGTAGCAAGACCTGTCCTGACTGATCCATAATTGATAAACAATTGGTCCGACCTACGAATATCTTTGGTTTTATCCAGATACAATTTCAACACCCTCCGCACATCCAGGGAATGTAAAGACCTTTCCGCTGGAGATGAAGGATTCTGAAAAAACGTAGGCAAAGTTATAGTCTGGTTGACATGAAAATCAGAAATAACCTTGGGAAGAAACTTAGGGTGAGTACGCATAACAACCTTAGCAGCATGAAATACAGTATAAGGTTCTCGGCAACACAACGCCTGAATTTCACTCACCCTGCGGGCCGATGTAATGGCCACGAGGAACGCCGCCTTCCAGGACAGGTGCTGCAACGAAGCCTTATGAATAGGTTCAAAAGGCTCCTTCATCAACCTGGACAGCACCACATTCAGTTCCCATGAAGGCGAAGGAAGCCTGACAGGAGGAAACACTTTCTTCAAGCCTTCCAAAAAGTCCTTGATCACAGGGATCTGAAAGAAGGAAGTCTGTGAAGGGCATTTCCTGTAGGCAGTCAAGGCAGCCAGATGGACCTTAATGGAATGGACATTAAGGCCAGACTGCGCCAGATGTAGAAGGTATGGAAGGATGACATCTTCCTTACACGTCGTTGGGTCATAGTTCTTGGACTTGCACCAGATACAAAACCTCTTCCACTTGTAAGCAGAAGAAGTCCTAGTGGAAGGTCGCTTAGCCTCCTTCAGTATGTCCATGCAATCTTCTGGGAGATTAAGATGGCCATATTGCACTATCTCAGGAGCCATGCCGCCAAACTCAAAGACGAGAGGTTGGGGTGCAACATCTGCCCCCCGAACTTCGTGAGAAGGTCCGGCCTGCACGGCAACTTTATGTGAGGAAGGAGAGACTGGTGAAGCAGGTCCGTGAACCACCACTGCCTGGGCCATTCCGGGGCAATCAGTATCATCCGCGCCCTAGACTGGGACAGCTTGATGAGAACCGTCGGAATCAGGGGAATGGGTGTGTAGGAGAGTAGGGTCTGCAATCCTATGATCACCCAGATTTTTTGCTTTTTGCTGCACTGGTTTACGACTTTCCCTGGCTGTGGGCCTGCTAATCAGACCCACAGCCTAGCTGTTCTCTCTATCCAAATTGTACTCAGGTACTGAATTGGCACTGGGCCCTCTCCAAGTCCCTGTACCCAGGGCTGAGGTGCACCCAGAAGTCTCCCAGGGGCTGAAGCATGTATTATGCCACCCCTGGATTGACTAACTAAAACTGACACAACTGGCTGCACGACAGCTGGGGCAAGGTGGTGTACTCACCCTTTGCTTTAGATATAGTATACCTATATCTAACCCTAAAATGGACACACAGATCTCCTATCAGTCACTCCTATGGCAGGCCTTAACAATCCTGAAGGCAGAGTGCTTGGAATCGTGTGAGATGGTGCTCTGGCATGAGCTGAGCCTGTCTGCGGCTTTCGGGATCCATCCCTTAGCCGTTTCCATGATATCGCATACCATATACTCTTAAGTGCATTATAATCCTCACGGTTATGTGCCAACTCTGGTATCGCTTTATCAAAACATGTCGAGTAAGGTGTCATACGAATTGGAATACTAACCCCTTCGCCAATTCTGGCGACGGGGTTAGCATTCCACCCTTCTAGAGGGACACGACATGCATGTAACCTATAACCCGGTTAAAAGTCAGACAGAGCCTTAGCATCCACAAAATGGATGCTGCCACCGAGACACAAGTCTGCCCTCCTGCTGCTGGGAGTCCTCCCAGAGCAGGAGATAAGGACAAAGGGTTTCCTGCCAGGGGCGGTGCCAGCACCGTCCCAGACAGGGTTTTGTGTATTGTAGGTAGGCAGGGCTTTAGAGGAAGGTGACTGCACGTGGCACCCCGGTGCTCACTGTGCATAGGCTGGCTGGAACCAGTTCCAGGGGCACTCCAGCCCCTGGCCTGGGGAAAAGCCCGCCAAGGAAGTGGGTGTAACCACCCCCCTCCTGGTCCCACCCATAGGGCAGGACCTAGTCGCGTGCCAGCCCCCTTTTCCCAGATAAAGGTAGAGACTGGCCCCCTTCCAAATCAGATCATCTTTGGAATCAAGACACGACTTTCTGCGAAAGGACTTCAAGATTTCCTTCTTCAAGATTCTCCCTTGTGACTAAGGAGTAGTCACCCTGCATCCGCAGGCACCATCTACAGAACACTGCGGTCTGCTGTAAGTCCTTCCTCCGGAATCCGACTGCCCAGCTCGACGAGAACCGGCTTCCCTGGCACCTCTGACCTCTACCCACCTCTACAGCCCAGCTGAGAACCGTGGGTGCGACGAGACCTCAAGGGACCGGCCATCTGCAAGACTGCACGACTTCTTTCCAGCAAGCCCGCCGAGTAATCTACTGGTGAGTGCTTTGGGGTCCGAGAAGCCCCGACTCTGAGCAGCTCCAGCTCCGAAGTGCAGCCCCCCAGCATCTCCACGATCTGCGTGGGGCCCTTCTGCTTTCCGCTGCTCACCGCGTTGTTTGGCTACTAGCCCGTTGGCTTGTGGCCTTCCTGACGACGCCCGACGACATTTCTGCTGCTGGTCTGGTTGCTCCAGACTGGCCCTTGCTCCCTTCCAGAAGAGGAGCACCCCGGACCCTCCTGGTCCACTCAAGACGCCATTTTGAGTCCACCGCGTGGGCTTGAATTAGCCAAGGCTTGTTGCCCAATCCTGGGTAACTTCGACGCCGACGACTTCATCCTTCGTGGGACAGCTCGCACCTCCATCCTGGTCGCCGACAACGCCTCCTGGTCCGAGAGACTGCAGAGCCCAGCAGCGCCCACCCACCTGACTGCGGTGACTTCGCCCGGTGCCATCCTGGTGCCCACTTAATCACTGGCTAGTGATTCAAGAACTTGGTCCCCTCTGCTTTCAGGTTTTCTTCTTCCTTGATCCAGGCTTGGATCCATCGAACTTTCCTTCACTGGTCGCCTGCCAGCAACTTCTTCCTTCCAGGCTCCTGGTCCGGCAACGAGATCCCCAACGTCTTTTCAGACCTATGCAGCTGCAGCCCCTGGGCTAGGTAACTTCGGCACTCCGGTGTCCCAGCATAGCCTCACTATCCAAGGGTCAGGATCCACTGTCGTTTTCTTCCTACCAGGTCGGGTTCGCCCGTGAACACTAACTCTGTGAATTCTAGCTTCCATCGACTTTGTCCCGCATCCCGCGTGAGAGTGCACACTCTGCACCCGAGTCCCCTGGGCCTCCTAGTAATAATCTAACGATTCCCTAGTCCAGTCCTAGCGATTCCAAAGCCTATTAGAACTGTTAGTAATTCGCATTCCACTTTTAGCGTATATGGTTTTTCGTGCCCCTCGGGCATTTGTGTAACGTGCTAACTTAAAAGTATTTTCGTAAGAGTTTTGTTGTGTGCTTAGCTCCCTGTCTCATAAAGAGCCAGGGTAGTCTTGTTATAAATAAATACACTGTTTATTTTCATAACAACTTGTGTGGTGTCCTTTCACTGGGTGTTCAAGGGGTAATGTGATGGTAAAACAGCTGGCTTAACACGCCCTCTAGAGTCTTAGCCTTAGACTGCTCGTATCCATGCTACTAGGATAGCTGGTCTATAAGGTTGACTTACAACCAATCATCAATAAGGGTTGTTTGGACTGATATATAGTGATCACTAGAATAGTGAGCACTGCACATCAGGCCAACTTCTCACATTGGTGAGCAGCGGTTGGGATTTGAGCTTGCTGTTGTTTTACCACACATGCCCTAAGAATATCTTGTGAAAGATCACATAAGTACTAAAGGTACATATAACTTAGCTTAGAATACTCTGAGTTCTACTGAACCAGCTGTTGTAGCTCCTAGGGCCTAGCACACCCTAAACTACAACTCTAGCAAGGGATCAGTAGGCAAACAGATAGTGTAGGTAAGTGCACCACTTACACCTCACTAGAAAAGCATGTCGACTCAGGAGGACTCTACTGAGACTCCTCTGGTCAGTGTTGACCCTCCACAGGTCACTTCAAGATATGCAGCTCTCAGCTTTCATGAGATGAGACAGATCTGTGTCTCCAGAAAACTGAAGCAGGGGTCTAACCCCACCACTTCCTTTCTGATAGGTCTCCTAGAGACATATGATGCCAGAAAGCTTTCTCAGTTACATGAGAACATGCCAGCCTTAGAAGGAACCTCTGGGGATCCAGATCTCCACAACACTGATTCAGCAGTTGAGGAGGAGGATCAGGAGGTACTCTCTGGGGATGAGGTAGACAAGGGTCTTGAGGTAGTCAGAAGGCTAACTAGGACCAACTTAGACTTACTTGGGCTAGGATCTGGGGGCCCCCCAGTACTAACCCGAAGTGGGCCTAACCTTGGAGTTAGGAGAGATAGATCTCTTTCTAGGGACTCCAATAGATCTCTGCACTCTAATGCCTCTTCTCAGGGGAGAAGGAATCCTCCACAGAGGAGATTTACTTCCCCTCAGAGAAAGGAGCATGAAGCTAGGATGAGACAAGCTGAACTGAGGATTGAAAGGGAAGAAATTGCCCTGGCCAAAGAGAAGCTTGCCCTGGCAAGAGAGCAGCAGATGAGTGGGCTAGCTCCCACTGGTGGCAGCAATCTCCCAAGAGATAGAGAGAAGGGTTTAGATACTAAACACCTGACTAAAATAGTGCCCCCCTTTAAGCAAGGGGATGACATCCAGAAATGGATGGCTGCTTTGGAGAGGGCCTGCACTGTGCAGGGCATTCCCCAGAGTCAGTGGGCAGCTATACTGTGGCTCTCCTTTGATGGCAAAGGTAGAGATAAGCTCCTCACTACTAGAGTTGAGGATGCTAACAATTACCAGGTCCTGAAAAATGCACTGGTTGATGGGTTTGGTTTAACCACTGAGCAGTACAGGTTGCTGTTCAGAGACACCCAGAAAACTCAGTCTCAGGACTGGTCTGATTTTGTGGATTGTGCCACTAAGGCTTTGGAGGGCTGGTTGCTGGGTAGCAAGGTTACAGATTACACAGGATTGTATAATCTAATGATGAGAGAACAAATTTTGAACAATTGTCAGAACCAGTTGCTGCACCAGCACCTTGTTGATTCAGATCTGACCTCTCCCCAAGAATTGGGAAAGAAGGCAGACAAATGGGTCAGGACAAGGATCAAGCAGAACCAGAACCAGAACCAGGGTGGTCAGAAGAAAGCAGACCAGAAGGGTAATGTTAAGAATGAGCAAAATGACCAGAAGTCTTCACCAGGTCCCCAACAAACCAAAGAGGGTGGGGGTCAGGCTTCCCAGAAGAGGAAGACTCAAGAAGGCCAGTCAAAAAGGTGGTGCCAGTACTGCAAAAGTAAATCTCACTGGTTTAGTGAGTGCACCAAAAGAGGAGGACAAACTCCTGCCACTACAGCTCCTAAAGCAACTGCACCCCCTAGTACAGTCAGTAGTGGTAGTGTCACTCCCAAGGCATTAGTTGGGTTAACCTTGGGTACTGAGGGGTCTGACAACTTAGTTGGCACACTCACTCAGGCTGTCCTTGTCTGTACGGGGGATATGGATATGTCCCCTGAGATAAGTCCCAATACTTTGGGCAAATACAGGCAGACACCTTTGATTAATGGCAAAATGGCTCAGGCCTATAGGGACACTTGTGCCAGTGTCACCATGGTGACACCTAACTTTGTGGACCCTGGACAGATCATGCCAGGTACTGATTTCCTGGTGACCAATGCCAGCAATGTCACTACTAGTCATAGTGTGGCAATTGTGGCTTTCTCCTGGGGTGGAGTGAAGGGACAAAAGAAAGTTGTAGTCAGTTCAGACCTCCCAGTTGATTGTTTGTTGGGCAATGATTTGGAGTCATCACAATGGTCAGAAGTGGAGCAGAGGACTCACATGGAGATGTTAGGCTTGCCAGCACATGTGCTTGCTGTGACTAGGTCACAGGCCAGAAGATGCCCCACTGAACAGGTGCTGGATCCTGAAACTATGGACCAGACACCTCCCAAGAAGAAGAGCAGTAAGGGTAAGGCTTTGCCTTCCCCCTTGCCCCAGGTTGAGGATCAAGTCTCTGAGGAGGCTGATCTAGAAGAGCTGAGGGAAACTGAGCCTAAAGAGCTTGAACTTGATCAAGTTGAGTTTCTGGGCTCAGGGGGACCCTCCAGAGCAGACCTGGGGAAGGAACAGTTGAGCTGCCCTTCCCTTGAACCCCTCAGACAGCAGGCTGCTGCTGAGGCTGCAGGGAATGCCACAGGTGCCCACAGGGTATACTGGGAAGATGGACTCCTGTACTCTGAGTCAAGAGACCCCAAGCCTGGTGCAACCAGGAGGCTGGTCATCCCCTTGTCTCTGAGAGGTTTCCTTCTCACCTTGGCCCATGAGATTCCCCTTGCAGGTCATTTAGGTCAGACAAAGACTTGGGACAGGCTTGTCTCACACTTTCACTGGCCCCATATGAATGAGAATACCAAGGAGTTTTGTCGCTCATGTGTCACTTGCCAAGCCAGTGGTAAGTCAGGTGGCACAACAAAGGCCCCCCTCATACCACTACCTGTGGTGGGGGTCCCCTTTGAAAGAGTGGGGATTGACATTGTTGGTCCAATGGAACCCCAGACAGCATCAGGACACAAGTTTATACTGGTGGTGGTGGACCATGCCACCAGGTATCCTGAGGCTATTCCCCTTAGGACCACTACAGCCCCTGTAGTGGCAAGAGCCCTAGTTGGAGTGTTCTCCAGAGTGGGTTTCCCTAAGGAGGTCGTTTCTGACAGAGGTACAAACTTCATGTCAGGATATCTGACTGCCATGTGGAAAGAGTGTGGTGTGAACTACAAGTTCACCACACCCTATCATCCACAATGCAATGGGCTTGTTGAGAGATTCAACAGGACCCTGAAAGGGATGATTCATGGACTACCTGAACCTCTTAGGAGAAGATGGGATGTCCTGATCCCCTGCCTCTTGTTTGCTTACAGAGAGGTCCCACAGAAGGGGGTTGGCTACAGCCCTTTTGAGCTTCTGTATGGGCATCCTGTAAGGGGACCCCTGTGTTTGGTGAAGGAAGGATGGGAGAGACCTCTCAAAAAGCCTGCAACCAACATAGTGGACTATGTACTTGGTCTCCGCTCCAGGATGGCTGAGTATATGGAAAAGGCATCTAAAAACCTTGAGGCCAGCCAGGAACTTCAAAAAGCTTGGCATGACCAAAAGGCTGTACTGACTGTGTACCAGCCAGGACAGAAGGTGTGGGTGCTGGAGCCAGTGGCCCCAGCAGCTCTGAAAGACAAATGGTCTGGGCCCCACACCATCATTGAGCAAAAGGGAGAGGTTACCTACTTGGTGGACCTTGGAACTCCCAGGAGCCCTCTCAGAGTGCTCCATGTTAACAGGCTCAAGGCATATGTTGACAGGAAGGACATGAGCTTGCTCATGGCCACAGATGAGGGACAGGAGGAAGAGAGTGACCCTCTCCCAGACCTGCTCACTCAGAATCCTGATGATGGGTCAGTTGATGGTGTTGTCTTTTGTGGCAGCCTCACTGAACATCAGCAACAGGATTGCAGGCAAGTTCTGCAATCCTTTCGAGATATGTTCTCTCTGACACCCAGCCAAACTGATTGGTGTACCCATGATGTTGACACTGGAGACAGTCTGCCTGTCAAGAGTAAAATCTACAGACAGCCTGATCATGTTAGAGACTGCATCAAAACTGAAGTGCAGAAAATGTTGGAACTGGGAGTCATTGAGCCCTCAGATAGCCCTTGGGCTAGCCCAGTAGTTCTAGTGCCAAAGCCTCACACCCAGGGTGGTAAGAGAGAGATGAGGTTTTGCGTAGACTACAGAGGCCTCAATGCAGTCACTAAGACTGATGCCCACCCAATACCAAGAGCAGATGAGCTTATAGATAGATTGGCTTCTGCCAACTTCTTAAGCACATTTGATTTGACAGCTGGGTATTGGCAAATCAGGTTAGCTGAGGAAGCCAAACCCAAGACAGCATTTTCTACCCCTGGAGGGCATTATCAATTTGTGGTAATGCCCTTTGGACTGAAAAATGCACCTGCCACCTTCCAAAGGTTGGTGAATCAAGTCCTCACTGGGCTGGATGACTTCTGTGCAGCTTATCTTGACGATATTGCTGTCTTTAGCTCCACCTGGGAGGATCACCTGGTCCACCTGAGGAAAGTGTTGGAGGCCCTGCAAAAGGCAGGCCTCACTATCAAGGCCACAAAGTGCCAGATAGGGCAGTCACAGGTTGTATACCTGGGCCACCTTGTAGGTGGAGGCCAGGTTCAGCCACTGGAGAGTAAGATACAGGCCATCAAGGACTGGACTCCTCCAATCACCCAGACTCAGGTTCGAGCTTTCTTGGGCCTGACTGGGTACTATAGGAAGTTTGTCAGAAATTATGGGTCCATAGTGACCCCCCTTAATGACCTGACAAGCAAGAAGATGCCAAAGAAAGTTCAGTGGACAGCAAGCTGTCAGAAAGCATTCAATGACCTAAAGCAGGCCATGTGCACAGCACCTATCCTCAAGAGTCCAGATTACTCCAAGCCATTCATTGTCCAAACAGATGCTTCTGAGTTGGGTGTGGGAGCTGTTCTGTCTCAACTGAATTTTGATGGTAATGATCAGCCTATTGCTTTCATTAGTAGAAGGTTGACACCCAGAGAGAAAAATTGGTCAGCTATTGAGAGGGAGGCCTTTGCTGTGGTCTGGGCCCTGAAGAAGCTGAGGGCCTACTTGTTTGGCACTCACTTCACCATTCAGACAGACCATAAGCCCCTCTTGTGGCTAAATCAGATGAAGGGTGAAAACCCCAAACTGCTTAGGTGGTCCATTTCCCTACAGGGGATGGATTTTACAGTGGAGCATAGACCTGGGACTGATCACAGCAATGCTGATGGGCTCTCCAGGTATTTCCACTTAGAGCAAGAAGACTCACCTGGTCAAGGTTAGCTTATTGTCCCAAAGTTTGGGGGGGGGTCATGTAGGAGAGTAGGGTCTGCAATCCTATGATCACCCAGATTTTTTGCTTTTTGCTGC
The DNA here is from genome assembly GCF_964261635.1 of Lissotriton helveticus. NCBI lineage: Eukaryota > Metazoa > Chordata > Amphibia > Caudata > Salamandridae > Lissotriton > Lissotriton helveticus. The sequence continues at coordinate 1,619,274,715 of NC_136068.1, read as the reverse complement.
ACTGGTTTACGACTTTCCCTGGCTGTGGGCCTGCTAATCAGACCCACAGCCTAGCTGTTCTCTCTATCCAAATTGTACTCAGGTACTGAATTGGCACTGGGCCCTCTCCAAGTCCCTGTACCCAGGGCTGAGGTGCACCCAGAAGTCTCCCAGGGGCTGAAGCATGTATTATGCCACCCCTGGATTGACTAACTAAAACTGACACAACTGGCTGCACGACAGCTGGGGCAAGGTGGTGTACTCACCCTTTGCTTTAGATATAGTATACCTATATCTAACCCTAAAATGGACACACAGATCTCCTATCAGTCACTCCTATGGCAGGCCTTAACAATCCTGAAGGCAGAGTGCTTGGAATCGTGTGAGATGGTGCTCTGGCATGAGCTGAGCCTGTCTGCGGCTTTCGGGATCCATCCCTTAGCCGTTTCCATGATATCGCATACCATATACTCTTAAGTGCATTATAATCCTCGCGGTTATGTGCCAACTCTGGTATCGCTTTATCAAAACATGTCGAGTAAGGTGTCATACGAATTGGAATACTAACCCCTCGCCAATTCTGGCGACGGGGTTAGCATTCCACCCTTCTAGAGGGACACGACATGCATGTAACCTATAACCCGGTTAAATGTCAGACAGAGCCTTAGCATCCACAAAATGGATGCTGCCACCGAGACACAAGTCTGCCCTCCTGCTGCTGGGAGTCCTCCCAGAGCAGGAGATAAGGACAAAGGGTTTCCTGCCAGGGGCGGTGCCAGCACCGTCCCAGACAGGGTTTTGTGTATTGTAGGTAGGCAGGGCTTTAGAGGAAGGTGACTGCACGTGGCACCCCGGTGCTCACTGTGCATAGGCTGGCTGGAACCAGTTCCAGGGGCACTCCAGCCCCTGGCCTGGGGAAAAGCCCGCCAAGGAAGTGGGTGTAACCACCCCCCTCCTGGTCCCACCCATAGGGCAGGACCTAGTCGCGTGCCAGCCCCCTTTTCCCAGATAAAGGTAGAGACTGGCCCCCTTCCAAATCAGATCATCTTTGGAATCAAGACACGACTTTCTGCGAAAGGACTTCAAGATTTCCTTCTTCAAGATTCTCCCTTGTGACTAAGGAGTAGTCACCCTGCATCCGCAGGCACCATCTACAGAACACTGCGGTCTGCTGTAAGTCCTTCCTCCGGAATCCGACTGCCCAGCTCGACGAGAACCGGCTTCCCTGGCACCTCTGACCTCTACCCACCTCTACAGCCCAGCTGAGAACCGTGGGTGCGACGAGACCTCAAGGGACCGGCCATCTGCAAGACTGCACGACTTCTTTCCAGCAAGCCCGCCGAGTAATCTACTGGTGAGTGCTTTGGGGTCCGAGAAGCCCCGACTCTGAGCAGCTCCAGCTCCGAAGTGCAGCCCCCCAGCATCTCCACGATCTGCGTGGGGCCCTTCTGCTTTCCGCTGCTCACCGCGTTGTTTGGCTACTAGCCCGTTGGCTTGTGGCCTTCCTGACGACGCCCGACGACATTTCTGCTGCTGGTCTGGTTGCTCCAGACTGGCCCTTGCTCCCTTCCAGAAGAGGAGCACCCCGGACCCTCCTGGTCCACTCAAGACGCCATTTTGAGTCCACCGCGTGGGCTTGAATTAGCCAAGGCTTGTTGCCCAATCCTGGGTAACTTCGACGCCGACGACTTCATCCTTCGTGGGACAGCTCGCACCTCCATCCTGGTCGCCGACAACGCCTCCTGGTCCGAGAGACTGCAGAGCCCAGCAGCGCCCACCCACCTGACTGCGGTGACTTCGCCCGGTGCCATCCTGGTGCCCACTTAATCACTGGCTAGTGATTCAAGAACTTGGTCCCCTCTGCTTTCAGGTTTTCTTCTTCCTTGATCCAGGCTTGGATCCATCGAACTTTCCTTCACTGGTCGCCTGCCAGCAACTTCTTCCTTCCAGGCTCCTGGTCCGGCAACGAGATCCCCGACGTCTTTTCAGACCTATGCAGCTGCAGCCCCTGGGCTAGGTAACTTCGGCACTCCGGTGTCCCAGCATAGCCTCACTATCCAAGGGTCAGGATCCACTGTCGTTTTCTTCCTACCAGGTCGGGTTCGCCCGTGAACACTAACTCTGTGAATTCTAGCTTCCATCGACTTTGTCCCGCATCCCGCGTGAGAGTGCACACTCTGCACCCGAGTCCCCTGGGCCTCCTAGTAATAATCTAACGATTCCCTAGTCCAGTCCTAGCGATTCCAAAGCCTATTAGAACTGTTACTTACCTGCTAGTAATTCGCATTCCACTTTTAGCGTATATGGTTTTTCGTGCCCCTCGGGCATTTGTGTAACGTGCTAACTTAAAAGTATTTTCGTAAGAGTTTTGTTGTGTGCTTAGCTCCCTGTCTCATAAAGAGCCAGGGTAGTCTTGTTATAAATAAATACACTGTTTATTTTCATAACAACTTGTGTGGTGTCCTTTCACTGGGTGTTCAAGGGGTAATGTGATGGTAAAACAGCTGGCTTAACACGCCCTCTAGAGTCTTAGCCTTAGACTGCTCGTATCCATGCTACTAGGATAGCTGGTCTATAAGGTTGACTTACAACCAATCATCAATAAGGGTTGTTTGGACTGATATATAGTGATCACTAGAATAGTGAGCACTGCACATCAGGCCAACTTCTCACAGGGTGGAAAAGCGTACAGAAAGCTGTTCGACCAGTTGATCCATAACGCATTCCCCAGTGTCCCCGGCTGGTAGTACCTGGAGGCGAAGTCTCGGCATTTGCTGTTTTCGGCGGTGGCGAAGAGATCTACGTCTGGAGTCCCCCACCTTGCGAAGACTTCTCCTAGTACTTCGTCGTTTATGACCCATTCGTGGTTTTCCTGAATCAGTCTGCTCAGTGCGTCGGCCTGAACATTCTGCACACCTGGCAGATGGGTAGCCGTTATCGTCAGTCCTCTGGCTAGAAACCAACACCAGATCGCCTGCAACTCCTGCGACAGAGTGCGCGATCACGAGCCCCCCTGCTTGTTGAGGTAATACATCGTGGTCGTATTGTCCGTCTGTACAAGCAGAGAGTTGGTCTGGAAGGACGGATAAAAGGCATTCAGTGCCAAGTGAACAGCTCTGAGTTCCAGGAAATTGATGTGATACGTGGACTCCGTCTGGGACCATGTTCCTTGTATCTGTAGTCTCCGGAGTGCACCCCCAAGCCGTGGAGAGACGCATCCGTCACTATAGTCTGTGTGGGAATGTCCTTGTGGAAGGGAACCCCTCTGAGGAGATTCTCCGCTGAACACCACCACTTCAGAGACTGAAGAGCATGCAGAGACAGTTGTATCTTGTCGTCCCAAGATCCTTTCCTCTGATTCCACTGATCCTCCAAGCTCTCCTGCAATGGTCTCATGTGCAGCCGTGAGTGTGGCGTGAGGAAGATACAAGAGGCCATCGACCCCAGTAGAGAAGACACCGTCCTCACTGTTGTAGATGGAGCGGTCATAAGAGCCTGAGCCTTCCGAAGGAGTGATAATCGTCTCTACTCCGAAGGAGACACGCTTGCTGACAGCGTATTGATGGAGGCTCCCAAGTACTGTATGCACTGGAGCGGAGTCGGGACAGACTTGGACATGTTGATGTGCAACCCCAGCTTGTTCAAGAGAACGCACGTCTACTGGAAGTGCGCTTGAGCTTCCGAGAAGGAGGGGGCCTTGATCAACCAATCATCCAGGTACGGGTAGACAAACACGTTGATCTTCCTTAGGTGTGCAGCTACCACTAACATGCACTTCGAGAATGTTCTGGGCACAGACTTCAGCCCAAATGGCAGTACTGTGTACTGATAATGATTGGCGCCGACTTGGAATCGCAGGAACTTCCTGTGTTTGTGTGCAATGGGCACATGGAAGTACGCATCCTGTAGGTCTATTGCACATAGCCAGTCTCCCTGTTGCAGCTGGAGATAAATCTGATGCAACGACAGCATGCGAAATTTCTCTCTGCGAATCCACTTGTTTGCTTGTCGCAAATCCAGAATGGGCCTGAACTCGTTCTTGTCCTTCTTGCGAACCAGAAAGAACCGGGAGTACAGACCTCTTCCCCTTTGAGACAGAGGTACGTCTTCTATCGCCCTTTTCCTTAACAGGATACCGGCCTCCGCCTGGAGCTCGCGCAGCTGAAACCGCGAGCTGACTGGTGGAATTGCTGGAGGCGGGCTGGTGAACCGAAGACTGTATCCATTGCAAACAATATTCAGCACCCATTTGTCCTGAGTAATTTTTCTCCACTCTGCCAGAAAAAATTGAACGCTTCCCCCCACCGGAGTGGGTAACGGATGTAGGGGAAGTAACCGCTCAGGGCCTAGACCCAGCCGGGCCCTTGTTCGCCGCTGCGGACTGCTGGCCTCTGCCCTTCTGGCGCTTCTGGAAGGGCCTCCGGAACTGCTGCTGCTGTTGTTGCTGTTGCTGTCCCGAAGCCTGCCCTCGCCCTCTGCCTTGCGCCCCGAACCGTCTCTGGAACGGGCGATAGATCTTCTTCTCCTTGGGCTTCTGCAATCCGACAGCCGTTAGGGTCTCGGCCTCCGCTTTCATGGGGGCCATTTCATTGTCCGCATGCTTGCCAAACAGGGTTTCCCCCGAGAAAGGCAGGTTGGCAACCCGTTGTTGGGCCTCTGGCTTGAGGGATGTAAGGCGAAGCCAAGCATGGCGCCGTTGGTTGACACCATGGCAATATCCATGCGCCGCCAGAAGGGACACATCAGCAGCCGCGCTGATAGCTTGGTTCGACACCAATAGTCCCTCATTGAGAATCTCTTGAAAATCCTCTTTCTTCTCTCGAGGAAGGAGCTCAGCGAATTGCTGGAGGGATTCCCACAGGGCTCGATCATATCGCCCTAGCAAAGCCGCGGCACTTGCAGCCTTCATTGCAGTAGACGCCGTCCCACAGACCTTCCTGCCAGCCGAGTCTAACCAGCGGCTCTCCTTATCAGGAGGTACCGTGGATGACGGGGTGGTGGCATGCTGCTTCCTCTAAGCTGTCACTATGACCGAGTCCGGTGGCGGATCCATCCTGAGAAAGGCCGGGTCAGAATCCGGAGCCCGGTACTTCTTGAGGAGCCTGGAGGGAGCCGCCTTCGTCACCGCCGGAGTGAGAAACAACTCCTGAGCGGGCTCCACCAATCCTGGTACTAGGGGTAGCAACGGCCGAGACAGGTGCTTTTTATGTAGCGTCTCAAAAATCACGGATGTCGTGGGTGTGGGCACCGTCAACGTGATGCCCAACTTAGCCGCACCCCTCAGCAGAACATCTTGAAATGAGACGATGTCGTCCACTGGCGACACCCTCGTCCCCAGGGAATCTGACAAAGTCGGCGAGTAGTCCCTGGTCCCAGAAGAGCCCGTGTGGGATCTCGATCTGCGTCTCCAGTGGCGTCGCCTTGATCTTGTCGACGAGCGGCGACGACTCCGCGATCTCTCCCTCCGTCCGGAACGAGAGCGTGATTTCCTCGGCTTTGGACGCTCCGCAGGTCTCACAGGAGCAGGAAACTGCGGCCTGACCCGGACCTTCGGCTGAGGAGTCCCCTTAGGAGGCGTCGGGTACCGTGGCAGCGAAACCGACCTCGGCGGAACCGGAGGCAGTCCTTGAGGAGATAGCAGAGGATGACCATGAGGTGGAACCTGAGGTGGAAGCGGAGGCGGAGTGGGATTCCGTGGCAGAGGTTCCTTGGGCAAGGGAGGAGGAGGGGTAGCCGATCCTGGCTTGGAAGGTGTATATACCTCGGATTACACCGAGCCCTGTGACTCCCTCTTCTTCTTAGGCGGAGGCGATGTAGTGTCTCCTATTGGAGAACGTCGCCGAGGCGCCCCAGCGGACCCACAGGGACTCCTGGCGCCAGAACTCCTTCTGCGCTTCTTTGGCGTCGAAGAACGTCGTCTCGATGTCGAGGAACGCCGTCTCGACGTCGACCGGCGCCCTCGTCTCGACGTTGAGTCACGTCTGGACGACGAACGTCTCCTCCTCGACAGCGACCGTCGATTTCTCGACGTCGAGCGTTTCCTTCGTGACGTCGAACGTCTTCTCGACGGCGAACGCCATCTCAACGTCAAACGTCTCCTCGACATCGAACGCCTGCGAGTCTTCTACGTCCTCCTCGACATCGATGATCCCCTCGACGTCGACCTCCTTCTCTTTGCCGACAGCGAGCGGCGGTGTCGCCTCAACGGCGAGCGCCGACGCCGGGCCGAACTCCTTTGATGTCGATGACTCGATGACGACGTCGATGACACCGTCGACGGCGATCTTGACGGCGGCCTCGTCAGTCCCCTCGACGTCGAACGTCGACGCCGCTTCAGCTCAGAGCCCTGGGGAGACAGGGAACAGACTGCTGTCATGCCTCTCGACGCCTTCGTCGATGATATTGACGTCGGCGGAGAAATAGGATGTTTGCTGGCCTTCCTGCCTCTGGGGAGCCCCCCAGAGGCCTCAGCATGGGCAGATGAAGCATGCCCAGACCCACCTTGTGTCTGCAGTCTTCTATCTTCCAGGCCTTGGAGCCTGACCTTCATCCTCTCTCTCAGGGTCCTGGTGGATAATGTCTGGCAGATGCCACACTCCTCTGGGACATGAGAAGAGGGAAGGCAGACGATGCACACCTCATGTGGGTCCGACTTGGCCTTCTTCCTCGGACTCTCCGGGCATTTGTCAAACAAAGCAGGCATTTTGACAAATTAAAGAGTGCACCAAGACACACACAAGGAAGAAAACACCAAAGTACTTCAATGAAAGCACTCAAATACTTGAAAAAGTGAAAAATCACCAATAAACCCTTGAAAAGGGAGAGCTCAATGCTCCAGGGTCCTGCTTGCAGGAGCCGGAAAAAAGAACTGAAAGTAAAAGGGACCTGCTGTGAATTCTGGGTTACCGAGAGAGTTCTGGAAAGTTTTCCTAAAGGCACAGTATCCTGTTCTGAGCCACATAATGGCAGCCTATGGGGCTTGTCTGTCCAGTCCTTTCTCTCTATCATTCCAGAGGGTTTTGCTGGTAAAAGCAAGTTTTTCTATGTGGAGAAATCTGGACAGGCTATGCTGTTTGTGGATTTTTGGTGGAATTTCTAGTTGAAGTACTGGACAGTGTAGCCTGTGGATATAGGCTGCATTATCTGTCTTTAAATTCTCTCTTAAGTGTCTGTGCAGGTCTGCATTTTTTGACAACTTAAGAGATTATTTTTGATTGCTTCGGGGTCCACGCACATGGGCGGGACTATTCACTAGATTATGACTAATCGCGCAATGACTCTTGATAGAGGGCGGTGTTTACATATCATACGCCTGCGTATTTCGAAGATCTTAGGACAGAGCACTAAGACGCCGGCAGGATACGGTAGCGGTAAGGGGCTGAGTACTGGGTTGAGGTGAGAGTGCTTGTGTGTGGACAGGTATTTTTCCTGTGTGCAATTTCCTCTGTGGTTGGTCACTATCTAATGAGATGATCCATTCACGGTGGGGAGGTATGGACATTGAAGTACGCCCATGTGGGGGAGGGGATATTTTTTCCAGTGGTGGTATTTTAAGCAGTTACAAGAATATAAACATTGGTAAAGGACAATCCGAGGGTAGATCTGAGGGATTGTGAAATGAGGACACAATGAGCCGTACATCTGAATATTGCAATATGTCTTAACATGTGCACATTTGTAGGTGACGTTGACGATTGCGCTCACCATTGGGACACGTGACCGGCTGGCACGTGGTCCCTGAAGAGTTGGTTGCAGGTACGAGGGACGATCGCAACCACTCGGTAAATATGCATTTCTCAGAGCAATTGGAAGACAACCAATGAGTGCATCTGGTAATGAGGTTGTATTTACCCTTGGCACGTCCTTCTTCCTTTTTTAATGTCATACAACCACAGGTCCCGTGTGAGTCTCAAGTGAGGTGAACACTGGTTACCCGGGCAGCCCTGATGAAGTTGCGTAAATTGGCGGCAAAGAAACACGTCGGCTTTCTGCTTTTGAAAATGGTTTAATATAAGCAATTTTTTTAATTGAGTACGCTCACAGCACCAAATAAAGTTACGCCCAGCTAGTGAGTTGCACCTCATTTTCAACATTGAGAATTGCATTTCTTTTCTCACGGGGACCAGAGGGCACTTTAGTGACACAAGTACTGACAGTGCATTTATATTTGGTTTTACACTGTTTCTCTTTTACCTTTTCTCACTTCTGAGAACTCTATGATGAAACACACACTTTTCCTGTACGGAAAGAAAGCAACCGATGACAACAAGTGGGTGTGCTAGCGAGTACCAACCAGCAAGCCTCCCTTGGTGTTACTACTGTGAGGTGCTTTTTTTCCTTTCTCACATTTTTTTTCACGAATCTTGTAGGAAAAAATTCCCTTTTGTGTGCTGTATTCACATTTTTTCTATGAAATTGAACAAGTGGACACATGGGCTAGGCTAGTGGCACTGGGCCTTGCCTTGGAGGAAGTTTTTTAAAAAGTGTTACAAACTCCTCGAGTGTCTTGAAGATAAGTGTCGTTGTTCAAGATCAGTCAGGTTCATTTTTGTTGGTAGACTGTTGAGTGGGGGGCGACCTGACTGTTTCCCCCTTGTGCTCCTTCTGTGTTGATGGGTCCAGAATATTAATTGCCAGCATTTTTGAATGATGGGACACCGCCAGATCATGTGGTAAAAATCGCCAGCGTCCCCAAGGCGTCTCGTGCATGCAGGGTTCTATAATCTATGAGATACCGCAAACGCTACAGATAATTGATTTGTGCCACAAGTAGTCAGGCCGAGATCGCCAGGGAGTGCAGTGCCAAACACACTTCCCTTCACTCTGCCTCTTCCAACTGTACCACCCACCCCTCTTATCTCTGCCTCATGGGAGCTAGAATATAAGGTGAGTATCTCACTGAGGCTTTATAGATTTGGAAGATGCCACCCTTGATCAGTTGACTCATAAGCGTCCAAGCTTCCAGAGGAATTAATTCAGGGGGGTTCGCTAGCGCCTCCTGGTTGTGGAAGAAGCATTTCATTCGGAGGATCTGGAAAATGTCATATGTCCCCTTCCAAACGCCACCCAGCCGTGAGATGCCCATCCTGTCCACTCTTGGAAACCCTCCAGCCACACTACTTGGCTCAACCACCTGCCCCCCACAGGGGAGTCTCCAGCATCATCCTCCAGTCCCACCTGGTCCATCACAGCGCCACCCTCCAGGTCAGGAGGACGGATTTGGTGATCTCAGGAAGTGAGTGAGGAATCGGGGAGCTGTACAGCAAATCCATGAGGTTATCAAGACTGATCATTGAGAGTTCCATTCTGAATGCAAGGTCTACCCACCCCTCATTCAGCCAATCGTTCACTACTAGGCTGTGCCCTGCCCAGTAATACAGGCTGATGTCGGCCATTGCTAGACCTCCGTCATAGTTAGATTGGACGCATCTATCATAGGAGATCCATGGGGTTTAATCAGCCAAGAGGAATTTCCAAGCCCCAGAAGCCAGAGCGGCAAACCACTGTGTCGGGGAGGGAAAGTTCTGGAGAACATACAAGAGCTGTTGGAGGACCATCATTTTATAAAAAGCCACCCGGTCCAATGCTTGTTTCCGGTCCAGGGAAGACATGACTTGGCAGTTCGGGCTTGGCTGTTCCGATGAGGCACATATAGCTGTCTGAAATGGGGTGGTGAAGTGAGCTAAAGAACGATGATGAATTCAACCCAGATCTGTGACTGGGGTGAGTGTCTGAAAAGTTTCAGCGCTCCGTCCATCATCTCCTTGTGTTTGCTTTGTTTGCCCTAAGTTGGCAGGGTATGCCCAGACATGGGTCCCTTGCTCACTTTGCCACTGGATTCAAGCTGGCCAGGCTTATGAGGGCTGTTAGCTCGAAACCGGTCCCAAGATGCTTGTTTACGGTCCACGGAAGACATGGCTTGGCAGTTCGGGCTGGACTGTTCTCATGAGGCACAGGGTCAAGACTGATTTTTGGGGTTTGTGAGCAATAACATTTCCAACAATCATGCTGGCATTTCTACTTAATTCTTATATGAGGAGTAGTCCATGAGAGTAGCTTAAGGGCCACAGGAAAGGAGTGATGATTGCGAGGGGTACTAAAACACAGTATTTTTATCAAATACCCATGTTTTAAGACCTTTCAAAAAAGAAGAGTGTGTGTTTTTGTCTGAGTGAGTTTACAAAATCCCATGTGAAATCCGACAGACACCTTACCATACCCGACTGAAAGATCCTGTACCCAACTATTTACTAAATGATACAATTATAAGGGGGATGTAACACCCCAAACAGGCCCCCTGAAGCTACGCCCCGAGCATAGGACAGCAGCTACCGTATTCCCCGCAATACAGCAGGCTGAACAGGAAAATCAGTCGACTCATAACACAGCAGGTAATAAAAAAAATGCTTGTCCCATGTTCCAATATGCTGACTACACACCTACTGCAGTCCAGTCTTCGGTGATGAGCCACTGCACAGCACTCCAGTAAAGAAATACAAGGGTGTTACAGTTAACAACTCAAACGTGAATGAGCAAGTTTCAGTAACAGGAAATGAAACATACAGTTCCCTCCCTCCCATCCCCCACTCACTCCCCCCACCATCTTCCATGCGGCCCTCAAAGGATCATATGGAGTTATCCTCTCTTCTATCCATTGGTCCTCAGGGCCCAGTTCTCAATGCGCATGCGCTACAGAGTGGCCAACCCAGCAGCCCTACCCTGTTAGGTCAGCTCGTGTATCATCTACAGGCCGGTCAGTTTGATGTTACCGAGTTTACCTGTCCCTCAGCTTGCGTCAGGGTATAGATGTGACAGTCTCGACTGTCACTGACCTTCGCATAGCCTCATGCTTACTGCAAGGATAAAAGGATACTGCCATAGAGAAAACCCGCACAGCATGCGCAAATTCTCTTTGCTTTTGTCTGGGCGGGCCCTGGGACAAGATGTATTTATGATGGCGAAATCCCGCCCTCGTGGTTGCCCACTAGTAGATACTTTAGTTCACATACTGTTTTTCGTGCCAATTCTATTTTATTTATGCAGCTCACAAAATAATTAGGGGAATTTTAGCCCATAGTGACTATTTTTTCATGGTGGTTTGCGACTCTGTTTTATAAAGAACCGATCTGCATCAAGCAGTTTGAGAAAATATTATCCCCCCACCCTTAAAGACCATTTCGCCTTGCCCTGGAATTTATCATTTCAGTTTTGGTGGGAACTCAGAATATCATGATGCAAATGGAACGATTCAAATGTGATTTTTAAATACGCTAAATAGTACATACATTAATAATGTCTTGGATATTCGTATATCTTTCTTGGAGTGCGGAGTAATTGTAAAATCTGCATCATAAACCCTTCTCTGAATAAATTCTGGGTCGCGTTATGCTAGCCTGCAGCAAGGCGGGGAAAGGAGGTTTGCTTTAAAAGACCATACCTACCTGAAGAAGTCCTGGACTAAGAACTGATCTGGGACATCCAAGTTCATGTCTTCGACCAACCCTAGCTCTGGCACTAGCCTAAACTCTTCCTAAAAGTTAACTCTATGGTGACTCTGTAACTCCCAGTCCACTTGAATCCACCTCGTATTTCCCTGCTTCATCAAGCTTTCTCCTTTTCCTTAACCTTCTTCCTTCTCTTTTAATGTATCTGCCATAGTTTCCTTGCTTCCTTTCCATCTTTGGTGTTTCAACTTATTCACTAATACCTTACAATTGCTTTTTCAGTGTCACTCCCACTATGTCTCTGCCTCTCTCTCCTACTGTCCCTCTTTCACTCTCCATCTTTGCGTCCCTTCATCTTTTTCCCTCTCGATCCCACTCTCCCAGTGTCCTAATTTCTGTCTTCTGTCTTTTGCTTTCACTTCTGACAATCTCTCTCATGTTTTTTTCACCTAGTCTCTTTATCTCTCTCCCTCACTATCAGTCCACACCCCATGCCTCTCTTTGACTCCCTCTCTTGCTGTATTTCACTCAGTACTTTTTTTGCCATCTACTTTTTCATATTTGCATTCCTCTTTGTCTCCTCCCTCAAAGAGCCTTCATTTTCCTTCAATTTCTTATGTCTTGCCTCGTAGGAATGAACACTTATTCCCTACCCTTTCCCATTCACGCTGGTCCTGAGGCATCAATTGCCTGCATGCATGAGTGTTCCACCAGTCAGGACATGTCTGCATGTGCTGATTCACAATGATAAACTTGACAGAGGAAGTAATAGCATTAAATGGGTTAGTTGAATGGTCGGTGTCTTGCCCTTGACCCCTCAAAAGCTAAGTTCTCGGGCTTAGGAAATCTGACAAGGTAAAGAACTATCCAATGAAGTGCTGAGGATCCAGTTCTATTGCCGTCTGTGGTCAAGTCAAAACATGCCTACCTCCAAGTAGGGAACACCTTTCTCAAAGGACTGTGGGTACTCTCGTAGAAGACGTTCCTCATCCAGAAACTTGGCATCCCGTCCATTTGTGGCTGGCTGGAAAAGGCCATAATTCAGGACATCCTTCAGGCTTTCATTCAAGGTGCACAAAATCTGCTGTTTCGCCACCCAGATAGTGGCATCGGGGTTGAACCGTAGGCATTTCTAGAAAAGAAAACCAACAGATCCAAGAATGAAAACTAGAACCCATCATGGTCAGCCAGTCTTTCCCTCACTTCCAACAAAGGTCTCACTATTTCACACATTCATATCCAGTTGATCTGTCTACACATCGGGTTTAATGATGACCAAAAATACTGTTTCTACACACACATATATGGTCTAATATACACTGTGTTGTTAAAGTTCATCACTTTCAAATGGAAATACATTTTTGGATTTTGTTTAGATTTGCGTATAACTTTTGACACCCGAGGATGGATCTGCATGAAACTCGTTAAACTATTAACTCAGTCATCTAATTGTGGCCACTGCCAGTTTCATGAGACTCCTTCCACGGAAACAAAAAAGTTAAGGGCATGGGGTGAAAAAGTGTGTAGTTTTCCTTTTCAGCTCCCATAGAACGTTTGCCAAAAGACAGAGCAAAAATCACTTAATAGATTTACACCACACTTATCATGAACGTACAACTTTACTCAGAATATGGTCTTTTTTGGATTTGGTGTAAATCCGTCCAGTAATATATGAAACATTTTGGTTTGAATAGGCATTAGCAGGATTTTTTGTATACATTTGTTAAAACTCGCTGTGAATCACATTTTGTATTTTTTTTTAACACAATTGACTGGAAGTACTTAGGGCCACAATCAGGGATTTTGAAGCACGCTCCAATGGAAGCAACTGTATAGTGAGGTAGAGGGTGTCCAATACAGTTCCAGGTTTACACATACACCCCACTCACCCATACCAACACTCGGCCACAAAATGGGAGCGCTCCAACTGCAGCAACAGTAAGCAAACGTCCAGTGAGGGACTGTACTAATCATGGAGACAGGAGGACAACAATGGAGAGGAAGAAACAGTAAATGTAATAAATCTGTATTTGTAAAGCGTGAACTACTCACGCTTACGGGTCTCAAGGCACTGGGGGCCATCGTGGAAATTAAGTGAGCTATTGCCCAGAGTCACATGGTGCTGAACTGAGCTGCCGCTGGAGCCAGGGATCGAACAGTGAACCCTGTGCTTCGAAGTCAGCTGCTGGGTTTTCGTTGCAGCAAACGTTTATTCAGCCACACAGCAACGCGTTTCAGCTTACGCCTTGTTCACGCTAGTTGTGTGTTAGATAAAACTGCTTATTTGAATGAAGGTCAGCGACAGTTATCAGATAGCACATGTTATTCTGTATCTGATAAAGGTGCAGTAAGTAGATCAAATAAGGAATATGGTGATATGCTGATTAAGTGGCGAGATCAAGGTTTGGTGGAGTGGGATGAGTACAATTATTTGAAGTGTTTACACCCTAGACTAACTATTTTGTATTTACTGCCCAAACTCCACAAAAACCCCACAAACCCACCAGGGAGGCCCATTGTTTCATCAATGGGTTCTCGACTGGAGAACACTTCTCGGTTTATTGACCACTACTTAAGACCATATGTTGTTGATCTACCATCATATTTAAGGGATACGGCCTACTTCCTGACCATTATAGATGGCATTCATTGGGAATCCAACTTCACATTGGTAACTTTAGACGTGTGCAGTTTGTACATGTGCATGCAACATGCATTTGGTTGACAAGCCATAAGACATTTTTTGAGATCTCGATCAATCTCATTACTGGAGCAATGATTTTGACTATGATAGAGTTTTGCTTAAAAAACAACTATTTTCTATTTAATTATGTCATCTATCGCCAGTCAGAGGGCACAGCCATGGGCACCTGCTTCGCCCCAGCAATGCCAATTTGGTCATGGGCTAGTGGGAGGAGCAGGTGGTATCCCAAATAGTGGAATACGATCATTGTGTCCTGTGGCTGTGCTTCATGGATGACATCTTTGTCATCTGGGATGGGGACTTAGATTCGGCTGAGGCCTTTGTTGCCAAATTTAACAAAAACACTTATAATTTGGCATTTACTGAACACATGAGCAAAACCGAAATTGAATTTTTGGACATCTTAGTCGAAATTAAACAACATACGATGCATACTAAACTATTTTGAAAGAGTACAGCGGGGAATAGTTTGCTTAGTGCATCTAGCGCCCAGCTCAGAACTCTTGTACAAAGTATTCCGTTTGGAGAACTACTACGTGCCAAACGTAATTGCGGTTCCGAAGATGGGTACCAGAGTGAGAAGAAAATCATGGTACAAAGGTTCAGAGAACGGGGTTATGGGAACAAAACCATAGCAGCAGCATACAATAAGGTGGATTAAGTGACACAGACTCAGTTACTACATCCTGAGGCCAAAGCTAAAGAACAGGATACGCTCAGATTTATTACCACCTATTCTGGGCAAGCCAAAGATGTGAGGATGACTTTAAAAAAAACATTGGCATATATTACTCACAGATCCTCTCCTTAAAAAACATCTGAGTAGTGGGCCCCAAGTTACGTTTCAGAAGAACAGATCATTGAGAGATGAGTTAAGTCCCAACTTGGTTACAGATACTGAGAATATAAGATCTAGTGGGAGGCCTGGATTCAAATCAGGAATTGTAAGGCCTGCAGCAACAGTTCCGATTGTGTAAGCTTGAACATCAGCAGTAGTAAGAAGGATTTGGTGATCAAAAAGGCGTTAACCTGTAACACGATGTACTGCGTTTATGCCCTGGTATGTCTTGTAATAAGGCATACATAGGAAGCACCATTCATCGTGAAAAAAAACGGGTATTAGACCACATCCAAGCTATTCGTCACAATAACAGACAATTGCCCGACATTTCTTTGACAACCATATGCAAAATGGAAAATTTCTAAGAATGGTTGTAATTGACTCTGTAGGGGTGAATATTCGAGGAGGAAATAGATTATTGACCCTACGCAAATTAGAGTCAAGGTACATTATAGTGTAGTGTGTTTATCTAGGTACCTATATTGATACTCCTATTTCTGACCCTTGTCCGGTTATTAATTCACTAATGTCCATACACCGGCACAGAAACCCGTCTTCAGATTAGGTCATAGCGCATGCTGTCACATTAAGCAAGCACTATCCCTTCAGCCCCCTAGAGAAGCACACCGAGTTCTCAAAACAAATCAAACCTCCAACAGACCTGGGAAATCCCCCGCAGCTATTGTTTTGATTTCACTCGAGAACTCCTGCACAGAATGTAAGAACGACCAGTCCTTATGACATTCTTGCTGACGTCTTATGTCCATCCTTACGTCAAAACCGGCACCTTTCAGGTATAAATATACCGACGCTGCCCTAAGCTAAGACACGGTGGTGACGAGCTTGGAGCAGCGCTACTTGCCGGAGAGCCCAGCTGATGCAGAAAAGCCCACGGACGCTGCCCCTCCCTTTTAACGCGCTGAGAGAGACGCTGCCTTTTCTCCTGCCGAGAAATCCGGCCTCCGGCGTTTCCAGCCGCCCTCGCGGGTAACTGGGATATCGAGTCCTGAGACAGAGATACCAACCCTCCAGCCTTCTAAATCCCGGGTACTGAACTGACTAACCCCTTACAGAGAATTCTTGAATCAGATTCTTGGCAAAACAAACTTAACTTAAACTGCTACTTACTTACTCCCTCCCAAGTATTAGGCTTAGGTCAGGTACACCGGGGTAGGCGTAGTTAGAGGCACCAGTTGAGTACGATTAGTCAATGTATATATGTATGTATATCTTTTATCCATTTTAAGTATCATATGGCTAAGAAACCATATAAATGCTTTTACAGTATTATTTTATAATTCTGTTTTTACGGTATGCACTTTACTTAACTATAAGTATTGCAATAATAGCGATTCATTTCTCTTGTATGAGAAAAGAGACTGATCAATAAATAACATCTTTTTATTGAAGCACGCCCATCTCTTATTTCTCTACAAACTGGTGAAACTAAGAATGCACGTACTGACTGAGTAAAATACTTGTCTTTTGTTTTCACACAACTCTAGAGATATACTCTTGATTAGGGGAGAGCAAAGTTGTCATGTTCTATGGTTGTCAGAAACTAAATCCCTTCTTGTCTATCCAGGGAGGTTAAACTCCTCCTTGCCTATTCGAGAACGTTTCTAGTGAACTCTGAGCTAGCTGGCACACATAACTTTAAGTCTAATATCGTCAGTAGAAGACCTAGTTAACCACAGTCCTACGTCTATACTATTGAAGATATTATTCCAATGCGCAGAGCCTATTGGGATAATAGGAACTACACTACATGGCGCCCAACGGTTTGGATAGGCGATAAATCTAACGCAAGACATTAGAGTAACTCAGTCGTGCTTTTTCACACAAACCCTTTTTCCATAAAACTCCAAAGACGTCTGGAGTGGGTGAAAGGTTAAATCCGCCAAACTTAGTAGGAGGAGACTCCTATGTATGGTTTTTGGTTTATTCAACGTTGAAGGATACAGTGTTCCAAAATATTGTGCATCTAATCTTTGTTTCCTTGAAAACCTGATCTGCAACAAAAAACCCTTCTTGACAGTAAAATGTCAGAAACTGAAGAAGAAAGGGAGACAGCTAGAATAGCAGCTCAACTCCTAGAGGAAGACACAAGTCTTCTACAGCAGGACCCGGATGCAATACTCATCCCGGTCAGCATAAGAAAAACTATAACTTTAAAACTTATATATCATGGATAAATTTTCCAGCAGCAAACGCTGTAACAAAAGAGTTCCATTATTACAAGATAGAGGAACCTCCGGATGAGTACACCCCTTTCGAGGAGGTGGAAATACCACTCAAATACCAAGAGCACCTGCTCTGGTTTAAAGGCCCCCTAAAACATAATGATCACATCACCAGGCTCGGTCCACTAGGTAGACCAGGAGCGACGTGGCCGGTTCTAGCCGGATACACACCACATCCAGACATTGGAAAAATATCAATACCAGAACTTTTAACACAGTTAAAACAACTGATTAAAATACACAGACAACTAGTCCAATATGTAATGCGGACTTCAACAGTCCAACCAGCTATTAAAATTCCACAGCTGACCCCTCATCAGGGGAACACAAATAAAATCACACCACAGAACATACAGTCCTGTCTAGGTAAAGTACCCATTAAACGGGAACAAATTCCATTCTGGTTAGCACAGAAAATCACTCAAATAGAGGCGGTATTTCCAGATACCACACCTGTGGAGAAACACAGAATTCTGACTATCTGTCTCCCAATGGGGATCGCACCACATGTGGAGGACTGTGACACTTGGGGTACAGTCTTTGCTTCCATTTACACAAAAACACATGGTGTTCCGTCCATGGCGGTAATACCAGAGGTGCTAAAACAGATTCAAAATGAATACGGTCCAGAACCTGCTTTAACTCTGGGTATGAAATTACTGAAAGACTTCAAGCAGGTCTCGGCAATATTACTAGCAAACATAAAAGGGGAAGCAGCAAATGTGGCGATCCGCCAAAGATTGAAGGAAACAGATATAGCAGACCAACCGTCTGAACTTGCCAGAATCATAGAAAAATCCTATGAAGAACTAGGAAGAGATAGTTTGGGTGGGAAACCAGTGAAACCCCAACTAATAGAAAATCCTGAAAAGGTATTTATTAAAAATAATCTAAACACTTCAAAAAAGAACTGGGATGGAAATAAACAATCCACTCCCAAAGAAAAAAGATTCCAGTCCAGAGGAAGGTCTCCTCGGCGGAGAGAAAGATCTCCGGACCAAGGAAACAAGTCTCCCCAGAGGGAGCCCTCTGAGAAAAAATACAACCTTAGAAATAGGGATAATTTGAAGAAACCTGATAGATATCAAGATATTGATACACGTCCCTCTCGATCTTTTCAGACTTCCTCGCAGAAATCGGAAAGAAGAGGACGGTCAGAACACAGGGAAGAGCACGTCAAGTCCAAAGGCAAAGAACCTGCTCATCAAAGTAAAAAGTTACAATTTCCAAAGAAGAAGGTAGCCAGCATTAAAATAATCAAACATGCCGAGGATCCTGAGGACTCAGCTGAAAAACGGAGAGTGGGCTCAGACAATGCTAGACAGCGCAGCAGAAGTGAGCATAGCTCGCAAGATCCTGATGAATCATCTGGAGACAGTGGACACGAATGAGTACATTCAGGTGGAAACTGCAGATACCAGAGTTAGCAAACCTCATAAAATATATGAAATAACTTTACGAGTAGAGGGAGATAAGACTAGGAAAATAAGGGGTCTATTTTGGGATAATCTCTCCAAGGGCTATGACATCCTTCTAGCTGAAAAAGACTGGCCACCAGAGTTTCTCAGGGAGTGCCCTCATGGCGATGAAATGATTATGCCTGCCTTCTCAAATCATATTCCAATTCATAAAAAATATACACTTGCAAGAAAGTGGGCAGTAGCCCAGGCTCCTGCACTATAATAAAATCATGTGGGATGGGATGAGGACTCTCCTCCTCACAAGATCCAGTTAAAATCTCAACCGACTGCACAGAGGCAGTACCCAGTTAAGCAAGAAGCTAAAATACAGATCAGGGAGATCTTAGATCAACTTGAATACCAGGGGGTGATTGAAACATGCACCTCACAAATGAACAATCCTTTGTTTCCTGTCTCCAAACCAGATGATTCATATCATCTATTTTTGGACTACAGACACCTTAACTCATGCTGCAAAACCTTTGCAGTACAGAACTCACACAGTGCAGCACTAATGAATAGCATAGTGTGCAAAAAATACAAAACAACGTTAGACATCTCTAATGGATTCTTTTGTCAAAATATAGCACCTGAAAGCAGATATTTGACCACTTTCTCAATAAATGGCTCGCAGAAAAATTTCTGTTGTTTGCCCCAAGGGTTCAAGAACAGCCCAGGATTATTCTCAGCAAGAGTAACAGAGTTACTACAAATATATGATGATGAGGCATTATCTTATGTCGACGACATCTATCTAACAGACGATGACTTGGATACTCACTTGAAAAGAGTGAACACCATAATACTTGGGTTCGCAGCAGAGGGTTACAAATTCAACTTCAAGAAGTCAAGAATTGCCCATCTGACTCTTCTATTTTTAGGATATGAATTATCAAGTGAAGGCAAAAGCCTGGCTAAAGATTTCCTAGAGAAATGTGCTGTAATCCAAGCACCTAGAACACTAAAAAACTTACAATCAATTCTAGGTTTCCTAAATTTCGGAAGAACTTACATTATAAATTATGCAGAGAGGGTTAAACCTCTCTATGATCTAATAAAACCAGATTTTAAAAGAATCAACTGGACTCAAAAACACACAGAAATTTTGAGATCTTTACAAACAGACATGTTAGTTAAAACAAAACTGCAAACACGCGATAACACACGCAACCTTGTGATTCGAGTCATCCCAGGAAGATGCGGATTCACATACCTAACCTCAAATGTGGGAGAAAAGGTACCAATAGCATACAAAACACATTTGTACACAGAAGCTGAAAAAACATTCAGCATTAAGGAAAACATTGTTCACGCGGTTCAAACAGCTGTAGCAAGAGAAAGATACCAAGCTGACGGCAGACAGATTACAGTCAGAACAGCAGAATCAGCCTTTGAGGCATTAACAACCCCATGTAATTTACCTACTATGGCACTAAATCCAAGATGGATACAATGGGAAGATTCTCTTGCTACAGACAGAGTGAAATACTTTTTTGATCCAGAAATGACAAAATTAAGAAATCTAGAATATGAAAGAGAATATCCTCTGCCAATCGACATTCTGCCCATACGACAGTACGCCTGTGTGATACATACAGACGGACATGCTCAGCCCTCAGTTTGGGGAGAACAAGCTTATAACGCCACATGCGAGATTACAAAAGACGTGTGGCGCGGAGGTAAATTAAAACCTCTGTTTTCAAAAACACACTCAGTGGAAAATAATTCAGAACAACAAACTGAAATAATAGCATTAAAAATGGCGCTAGATAATGCGGATCGGGAATTCCCGACACTTATAGTGTGCGATTCATATTACTGCGTCAAATCATACAATAACGACTTGCAGAAATTGCTTTGGGAACAAGTAGTTCTTTTGCAGAACTACCAAAGATTCACGTGATACATACACTGAGTCATCAGCGTGATGGCGTTCACGTTGCAGGGAATTCATTGGCTGAGACAGCCAAAGCGGAAGCAACTAAATCGTCTCCCGTAGCTACAAAAAAGCGTTCAGTAAAATACATTGACGGGAAACAATGCTGGCGGTGAAAACGTCATCAAAAGGCGACTGCTCAGCGCTACCCCTCATGTATCCACTCAATTATACATACATAATCGATGCAAACTCCGTTCCTTTTGCTCGAATCCCTGGAGTGGGGGATAGAGTAATTCCAAACATGGACAGGAGAGGCTTGTTAATAGCAGACGCACATATGGGTGAGGGTCTTAGACACCTTACACTTAAGGATTCTCTAGAAGAATTACAATCAACATACTGGTGGCCAGGAATGAGCCTGCAACATCACATATTTGCAAAAAACTGTCCAAACTGCAACAGAGACCGCAGTGGTGACCGAGACGGTGTATTGCCATGGCGTTTCACCCAATAAGGATTAGGCTATCGACATAAAATACCCCGTATGAATAATGCGTCATATTAACATATAGAGACTATTTTCACTTAAAATGTAGACCCCAGCTCTCGGCTGACGTCTGAGCTGTTATACAAAGATTTGCGAGTCTATAATGGCATATACGCAATTTGCATGCTACATTCTGACAAGGGTCCTGCTTTTAGCTCTCGAGCTTATAAGGAGGACATGGCCGGCATGGGCATAGCATTGCGGTACTCTTGTCACCTCCTTCCTGAGGGAAACGGGATGGTGTAAAGAAAAAACCAGGGCATAGAGCAATCTATAGCAGCAAAGGTATTAGGTTCGGGAGCTGGGTGGGTCAAACATTTAATAAGTGCCCAACGTAGTCTTAATAATCTGCCAAGAAATTCTCTGAGAGGTCTCAGTCTGTACGAACTATTGTTTGGGACTAGAATGTTAATCCAGGACCTTGATAGTCAAACTTCAGTGGTTAAAGAAAAATGCTTTGATATCAAAGATCGTTTGGCTATTTTACAGGATTTAAACGAAACAAGAAAAGACCTGAGCAACATAAAGTTGAAACAGCAGCCAATAACCACTGAAGAGAAACCACCTGTCCCAGCAAGGCCTGTCTGGATTCCAAAAATCGGGGATCTGGTCAGAGAAAAGATCGCGGTGAAGAAGGAATTTGGGCCTTCTTACAGAAAAGCAGTTCCTGTCTTGTCTGTCAACGGGACAAGATCAGTAGTACTACCGCCCCTTGCTGGTAAAAAGGAGAACCGAGTTGTATCCATCGACCTGGTTAAACCACAATCATGTGGCCGATAACAAGTAGTAGGCCAAGTGGACTCCCAAGAAGTAGCAGAACACCAAAGTTTGCTACAAACACAGAGGTTCAAACTGAAAGACTAATCACAATTGATAAACTTACAGTAAAACAACAAGGACTATGCAACAAAGCCATGGAACTTAAACCTCTTGAAACCCAAATTAAAATCTTAAATCAAGAAACACCAGTCTACAATGATGTAACCACAGACTATGCTAATGAAACAAAGAAAATTCCAAAAACGAAAAGGAATCCAGAAGCAATTGAAACAATTGACAGAACAGCATCAGGCTACTTCATCAACTTCGATGATTTTTCTGAAGATCTGAGTGAACCAGAGGAACAGCGGACAACAAAAACTTTTAAAGATAAAGCAAAAGAACTCTTTCATCAACTAAAAGAAACCTATCTGATTTCTCCATGGATTGAACTTTGGGTGGCACTAGGAGTATTCATCCTCATACTTTGGCTCATCATGGTACTATGCTTGGGACATTTCATTGAGGGAAAATATGTTACAATGGACACAGCAAGTCAGAACATCAACTTGGTCCTGAAACCACACAAGTCTTCACACATAGAGAAAAGAGAACTTTCTTCAGTAAACTTCACAGCCAATCCTATACCCGGTGGGGTAGCATGGGACAAAACTGATTCCGAAATATATGGTCCGGTTGAACTCCTGAAGTATCCTCATCAATTCAAGATTTCTTTAAGTGACTTTGTAAAACCAAGCACATTTGCTGATGATTGGGACTTTGAAAGTATTAATGATATGATGTCTGATCTAGTAATGTCAGCTACATTTACAGAACATGTTTATTTGCAAGGTTCATCTCATTACGATCAAATGTTTTGTTACAACCATTATGGTAACCATTATCTGCATAAATCTACTCAACCTAGAAATGTTTTACATTTTAACCAATGGGAACATTGTGCAACTCCACCAAAAGGCAGTTCAAAGACATATTTTGATAAATATTCATACTTTTCAGGGTTCAACACAAGTAATGCAGAATCATTTTATTTCAAATTGTTAAATAAGACAGGAGTGAAAACCATGCTTACAAACGCAAAATTGATATATTCAGACTCATTTTTTGAAAAAATGAATACATTCGGTTTTGATTTCTGGAACAATAACATTGAAACGAAAACGATCTGGGGCACAAAAGATTGGCAAGTGCAAGGTATATAATCATTATTTAGAGCCTGCATGATCCCAGAACAAATTATATTTTTGAATGATACAATTCAACAGACATCCTGTCTTGGCCTAGCCAAAATTAAAGACTTAAATAAACCGTCTATTCCAAAACCAACAGTAATAGCACTACGGATGTTGAGATAGACATATCACATATTTTACACCAAAACAGAACACATGCTGATTGGAAACAATGGTTGATCTGGCCCACAGACACAAATAACTGTCAAGACAGATTCCTGAACAAAATACAGGGGTTCACATTGACCAGGCCAGACCCAAGATACTCCCAGAGACAACATCCAGGGATTGTAACTACTTATAGTGTGGGGAAACTCTGCCTTCAATGGCTACATACATCCACACTGTCAGAAATTAAGCAACACTTAACTTTACTTAAAGAAGGTGCTGACTTGCGTGATTTCATCATGGGACCACGCAAACAGCGTCTAAAACGTTTCATAGCGGCCTCTATATATGCAGCTTACAACGAAGCTTGGAAAGTAACTCAAATTGAGACAGCAGAAAAAATACGGGAAATTGACCGTGTTCATTTGGAAAAATCACTTTCTGTTGTGGACAATGGGTTAATGACCCTGTCTTCCAGAATATATTCACTGGACAGTATTGTATCTTCTGCAATCGATATAATAGAACAAGACTTACTGATGTTGCAACACGGTCAGTCCCAATTACGTTCTATTGTACAGCTTGGCTGGACGTTACGAAATCTGCGTTCAGGCTATGTGCCTTGGCGTCTAATCAACACAACGTCACTATTTAATATCTTTAACCTTACTGATAAACAAATCAGTTTGGCACAAAAGGGTGCTGACTATACAATTCTGAGCATTGAAAAACTTGAGAGATTACCATTGACAATGTCAGAACGACCTGTCATTGAATGGATAATACATGGGATAATAAATATTCCGATAGCAACTTTCCAGTTTCAATACTGTCAAATATATATACAGGCAGGCCAGTATGAAAGGTTGGGTAAAGAATACATTAAGTCCACATGGAACTTGCCCTATACACACACATGTGTCAGTAACAACGGACAGAGTGTATTCCTTAGTGGTAATAATTGTGAAAAATCACTCAGTGGCATACTTCTGTGTCAGGGTATTAGTTTGCATGGGGCCTGTGAAGGGACTTCAAATAACCTTTCATGTCACCAGTTAGGCACACCTGCAACACAAATAGAACCATTCTTTAGAAGACTTTCGAACGGGAGTTACATTCTAATTGTAGATAACAGATGTTGTGGCTTGCTGCCAGGAAAACCTTATCTCGTAAGCGTGACTTCCAGGGTCATGTGCTGTGAAAGAGTATTGTTCCCGAATGATGCTCCAGACAGGGAGGGAAGGTTATGGCCCAGTTTAAAAATCTCTTCTATTCGAATTGATACTTTAAGCAGAATGAAGACTGTGCTCCTACAGACGCCAACCCAGTTGACGTCATCAAAAGAAACGTATGATCTCCAAGTTGCAAGGTCAACGGCAGAGATTCATTCAATGTTATCAACAAATTGCCCCCTACACTTCGCAGAAATGCTGAACGAAATCTTAAATATTTCTGATACAAGTGGTATCGCAAGTGTATTTAAGACAGTTTTTTCAGGCGCTTTAGCCCCATTCAAAGCGATCCTGGGTATTTTTCCAAATTTCGTCCATTCCATCTTTGGCGGACTTCCACTCCTGTTGGGACTCGTAGCAGGCATTTTATTCTTGCTACTCTTGCTTCGTTATGGCAAGCCATGTCACAGACAAGACTCCAGCTACAATGGAAGAAACGATCCTAGCTATCCGCTACCGGGACCGCATAACTAAAGTCCTTGGCTTAGCCCGGCTACGAGATCTGAATATGACCTGGTTTCTTTCATTCAGACCCATCTGGCAGAATTGTGTTATGCCTGTATTAAGATGCATGCTATGCGGCGAAGAATGCGTGTTGGACACCTGTCTTACACTACAATCAGACGTACCATTGGATGCAGATACTTTGTTGGGTCCAGTAAAGGCTCATGCATTGTGCTGTCTCCAGCGGCTACCTATCCTGATGACGGCATTCGTGGAAACTTCACCACTACGATTGAAGGGTAGTGAAGTACAAAATGAAGGCAACATCGACCAGGTACGACCTTCTGTAAGCAGTTCTGATCAAACCATCAGTGAAAGCAATCATGCGCGTGACTGCATGGTAGCGACATTTTCTAACCTAGTCGAACTTTCACCAGAAGCTGTAGACTGTTTTTTCGAGAATCTGTCTGAAATTATGTTTTCACCGGAACAGAGAGAATGATTTTAAACAAACTTGCACACGGCGTTCCCTGAACTCTGAATTTGGCCTTCAGTCTTTTGAAAACAAAGTGACTGTGAACTATTTTTTCTCTTCTCCCCTGAATAGCGAAAACTTTTTTCCAATTCCAAAATATTTACCTTTTTGGCACTTATCTTCTGCTTAAAGTAAAACTATTCTTAGAGAACAGAACTTCTATTCTTAGGAATACTAGAGACATTACATTACCTCAACCTCTAGTTTATATGCATTTCATTGTGTTTATATGTGATGAGATGGTCTCGCAATTTTTTTCTGTATCAAGAGCCATTTCATGTGTAATTTCGCAAATCATTCATGCCGATATAAAATGTGCATCTCCTTATTGAATGATTATACTGCTTGAATGCATACAGTACCTATACTCATTTCGTGCATTTCGCATACACCATTTTTCAAATACGAAAATGTTTTTGGGGTGGTCCGGTATACACATGCACTGTTAGTTATGTTTACTATTGCTTAGGTTAGTAAATATGTACATAAATTCGTGGAGTGGGTGTAGTGTGTTTATCTAGGTACCTATATTGATACTCCTATTTCTGACCCTTGTCCGGTTATTAATTCACTAATGTCCATACACCGGCACAGAAACCCGTCTTCAGATTAGGTCATAGCGCATGCTGTCACATTAAGCAAGCACTATCCCTTCAGCCCCCTAGAGAAGCACACCGAGTTCTCAAAACAAATCAAACCTCCAACAGACCTGGGAAATCCCCCGCAGCTATTGTTTTGATTTCACTCGAGAACTCCTGCAAAGAATGTAAGAACGATCAGTCCTTATGACATTCTTGCTGACGTCTTATGTCCATCCTTACGTCAAACACGGCACCTTTCAGGTATAAATATACCGACGCTGCCCTAAGCTAAGACACGGTGGTGACGAGCTTGGAGCAGCGCTACTTGCAGGAGAGCCCAGCTGATGCAGAAAAGCCCACGGACGCTGCCCCTCCATTTTGACGTGCTGAGAGAGACGCTGCCTTTTCTCCTGCCGAGAAATCCAGCCTCCGGCGTTTCCAGCCGCCCTCGCGGGTAACTGGGATATCGAGTCCTGAGACAGAGATACCAACCCTCCAGCCTTCTAAATCCCGGGTACTGAACTGACTAACCCCTTACAGAGAATTCTTGAGTCAGATTCTTGGCAAAACAAACTTAACTTAAACTGCTACTTACTTACTCCCTCCCAAGTATTAGGCTTAGGTCAGGTACACCGGGGTAGGCGTAGTTAGAAGCACCAGTTGAGTACGATTAGTCAATGTATATATGTATGTATATCTTTTATCCATTTTAAGCATCATATGGCTAAGAAACCGTATAAATGCTTTTACAGTATTATTTTATAATTCTGTTTTTACTGTATGCACTTTACTTAACTATAAGTATTGCAATAATAGCGATTCATTTCTCTTGTATGAGAAAAGAGACTGATCAATAAATAACATCTTTTTATTGAAGCACGCCCATCTCTTATTTCTCTACAAACTGGTGAAACTAAGTATGCACGTACTGACTGAGTAAAATAGTTGTCTTTTGTTTTCACACGACTCTAGAGATATACTCTTGATTAGGGGAGAGCAAAGTTGTCATGTTCTATGGTTGTCAGAAACTAAATCCCTTCTTGTCTATCCAGGGAGGTTAAACTCCTCCTTGCCTATTCGAGAAAGTTTCTAGTGAACTCTGAGCTAGCTGGCACACATAACTTTAAGTCTAATATCGTCAGTAGAAGACCTAGTTAACCACAGTCCTACGTCTATACTATTGAAGATATTATTCCAATGCGCAGAGCCTATTGGGATAATAGGAACTACACTACAATAGATTTGGAGACTATGTCTCCAATGGGGCTGAATTCGAACGAGGAATTATCTGTACATTTGCATAATTAAGAGGGTGCTATGAACTGTATACTTTGCTGTAAATTCTGAAGATGAATTGGTTTTAACTTATTTTAATCTCTTTCACTTTTTAGTTTTTTTCAGAATCATTCACTCATGCCCACTTGGGCGTAATTGTCTTATTTGTGCAACCCAAGAATTAAGAGACTTCACTAAAGCCTAAACATTGACATTGATATCTAAATTTAAAAATGCTTTGTGGTCATTTTTGGGATGATTATGTACGAATTGCCCACTTGGGCGGAAGTGCAAATGCTAAACTCACCCCGAGATAAATGGTGCATTAAATACATGTCAGCATAAGTGTGGGACATAGATTGATCTCCCAAATTAATAAAATCTTGATCCCAGGTTTTTAAACAACCATAAGTATGTACAAAATACTGACTACATGTTTTCAATTTTGTTAAATATGTATGTGGAGTTCTCTACCTCATAATCATGGGTAATATTTGTTTATCAACGTTTTTTTGGGTGGTACTAACTACTAAGAACTTTGTAATGTAATTATGTCGAAATGTGTACAAACTAAAACAAAAACAGTGTGGCTTTCATATACTTAATACTATTTTAAGACGGCCGCCACTTTTCTATGTATTCACTTTGTTCACACTGTCATTTATGTTTACACTGCATTTTAAAATATCAAAAGTGTGCAAAAAAACGCCTGTCACCTAGCGTGACAAACATCATTGTCGCTTCATTCAGGCAATCAAACCACATCCTTCGGACGGAGGATGAATCCGCATCTGTTGCACAACAACCACGTTAAGAAAAGGTCGAAGCACCCGCGGGACTAATGAAACGGTTTATTAATGCAAATGCATTTCGGCATGGGCCTTCTTCAGTACAGATAAAACCTGACCTTCAACACAGCCAGTGTTCATTTTAATGTACAATGTCTTTCCTTATTGGTGGGGTCTCGACGAATTGACCGGCGGCATCTCCTATGTCAAGGGTGTATGCTTGGAAACAGACAGGCATCAATGTCCCACAATGCATTGTAAATGTAAGATTATTTTCCCACGTTGGTTTTAATCGTATTGCCCTTTGTATTCCATTTTCTTTTCGCCACCCGTTATGGTCATCCCATTCCTCCTGTTATGCTCACTGGCTGTGTTTGTCTCCCTTGCCTGCCGCACAATTTCCTTCCCAGTATCTCCGCAGATATCCCTCCTATGGCAGGGCACCATGGATTTGTATATTCCACGTGATTTGGTCAACGGGGATCCGGTGGCTGCGGTTCTGACGGCAAATATAAAACAACATCGTCGCTTCATCCAGGCCATCGAACCACGGCGGGTGCCTTCAGACGGAGGATGAATCCGCCTCTGTTGCACAACAACTACGTTAAGAAAAGGTCGAAGCACTTGCGGGAGTAATGAAACGGTTTATTACTGCAAATGCATTTTGGCATGGGCCTTCTTCAGTGCAGATAAAACCTCACCTTAAACACAGCCAGTGTTCATTTTAATGTACAATGTCTTTCCTTATTATTGTGGTCTCGACGAATTGACGGGTGGCATCTCCTACGTCAAGGCTGTATGCTTGGAAACAGACAGGCATCAATGTCCCACAAAGCATTGTAAATGTAAGATTATTTTCCCATGTTGGTTTTAATCGTATTGCCCTTTGTATTCCATTTTCTTTTCGCAGCCCGTTATGCTCATCCCTTTCCTCTTGTTATGCTCACCAGCTGTGTTTGTCTACCTTGCCTGCAGCACAATTTCCTTCCCAGTATCTCCACAGGTATCCTTCCTATGGCAGGGCACCATGGATTTGTATAATCCACGTCCTTTGGTCGAGGGGGATCCGGTGGCAGCGGATCTGACGGCAAATATAAAACAACATCGTAGCTTCATCCAGGCCATCGAACCACGGCGGGTGCATTCAGACGGAGGATGAATCCGCCTCTGTTGCACAACAACTACGTTAAGAAAAGGTCGCACCAGTTGCGAGAGTAATGAAACGGTTTATTACTGCAAATGCATTTCGGCATGGGCCTTCTTCAGTGCAGATAAAACCTGACCTTCAACACAGCCAGTGTTCATTTTAAAGTACAATGTCTTTCCTTATTGGTGGGGTCTCGACGAATTGACGGGCGGCATCTCCTATGTCAAGGGTGTGTGCTTGGAAACAGACAGGCATCAATGTCCCACAATGCATTGTAAATGTAAGAGTATTTTCCTACGTTGGTTTTAATCGTATTGCCATTTGTATTCCATTTTCTTTTCGCCTCCGGTTATGGTCATCCCTTTCCTCTTGTTATGCTCACCGGTTGTGTTTTTCTCCCTTGCCTGCCGCACAATTTCCTTCCCAGTATCTCCGCAGGTATCCCTCCTATAGCAGGGCACCATGGATTTGTATAATCCACGTCCTTTGGTAGACGGGGATCCGGTGGCAACGGTTCTGACCGCAAATATAAAACAACATTGTTGATTCATCCAGGCCATCAAACCTGTATATATGTATAAAAGAAAGGTTAAAGTGATGTTATAGTTAGGTGAAAATGTCAGCGAAAACATGGCGTTTCAATTGGACAAAACCACTGAAGTTCACCAGTTATAGTTATCTCAAGTAATTACAACCCGTGCCCTAGGGCAACTATATCTAATGTCCCCGCCATACACAGTTTTGTCATCAATACATTTATTGCAAACATTACAGTGATATCATCAATGATGTCATACATTATGTCATGAAAGATGTAATATGTGGGGCATTAAGAAGTGCATGGCAAGGGTGATCGTTATAGTTACCTCGGGCACGGGTTACAATTGCTTGAGTTAACTATAGCTTGTGAATTTCAGTAGTTTGGCACATTTAAAACCATAACATTCCTTTAACCTTTGGTTTTTTTTAAACATAGGGGCTCCCACAGCCCCAGCTAGTTCCCCGCATGCACCGCATTTGTCAAGCCAGGGCAGAGTAAAAGGGGGTGAGGGGGATTTCAAAGCGCCTTTTCCCCATGAATTTTTCCCTAGGAACTTTAGACACAGTTACAGCCAAAACAGCTGGTCAGAACTAATTTGGCAGAAAGCTAGATCTTTGTCCACTAAACCTGCTTTGGCTTTGTGTGATTTGGTGTAAATCCATTCAGTAGTTTTTAAGAAATGAAGGCTATAAAAATATAAATATTTCACGCAGCAGAAGATCAACAGAGCCAACAGAACTTGAGATATAATCTGATTGGCTGCCACCATATCAACAAAGATGTGGTGGCAGCCCTTTTAGGACTCATGAACTTAGTCTTCGGACCTGGATATAAGTGTAAAAAGAAGATATGAGGGGGCAGAGTAGGGATACCCTGCCCCCTCACCTGATTGGGGGGAACCAGAGGTACCCCCGAGAGTAACAACAGCAATTTCTTTATTGGAGATCTCCCACCTTTTACAAAACCTTACCTCAGGGTGGGCAAGGCAAGGCCCGAGGGCAAGGGGGGTGCATTAGTATTTTAAGAGGAGGGTCGTGAGACCCCCCGAGCCTTTGTGAGGCCACTAGAATCCATTCCCCAGGTCCGCTATAAATATAATGTCCCGTACCTCTTAAGAGTCCCAAGAGACCGCACTCCCTGGAGCCAATACATTATAATTAAGGGGAGGAGGGCACAAGGCCTCCGTCGCTGAGCTTTCAACAGGCCCCAGGGAATACCATCCCCAGGGCCACTACATTATTAAGGGGCGGGGCATGCAGCCTCCCCCCCTCTTGGAGGATTCAACAGACCTGATACACCATCTCCTGGGGCAGTTAAACATAAAAATAAGGGTAAGGGGCGTGTGTTCCCCCAAGCCAATGATCAACCCTGTGACCCATTTCCCGGGTCTCGATACCTTGCAGTTTCCGGGGTACCCCATCCTCCAGGACACTGTAGTTCCCCGCCCGGGAGAGTGCGACCATACCCTACCGGCACTCTCCTGGACAGGTAACACAACTTTGCTCAATCGAATGTGGCAGAAGTGAAAAATGAGTCTCCCACCCAGTAGAGAACAAATTCACTGTGCTGGATCCCGCCAGGACACAGTATGGTGCTGACCGGGAAGCCAGCTAGGGTCACGGGAGCGTGGAGTTTCCCTCATTACTTCCAAAAAAAGAAGGCATGTGGGTGCCTCCAGTTAGGCACCCACCAAAAATGTAAAACGTGGCTAGTTCCTGTCAGGGGAGCCAGAGGGGCTGTGTGGGCCCTGCAGCTTCCCCCACAGCCCCCAACAAAAATTAAAGACGTGGGTATGCCAGGTGGTCACCAGGGAACCCCAAATTTTTTTTTTTTTTTAAATACAAGAATACAATTTTTGCGGCGGAGGCCACTTATTCTGTGCTCCGTCATAGAGCGCCCCATAATGCTAGGGTGGTGTCTGCCAAAATGTGGATCGCCAATCGATTTCTGGTGGGTTGCTAAAGTCCAAGCAATAAGTAAAGATGCCTTTAAATTCTGTATTTAATGGCATCTTTAAAAAAATCTGTATTCTGAAAAATTGCTGCTTATTTTTTTAACAGATTGTTCTCCCCAAGAGGCTGACAACTTGTTTTTTAACTTTTAATAACGTTACGCAAATCCATTCCTGATGGCTTACCTATCTAACCAACAGGCGCCCCATCACTCCCCCTTCCCCCTGTCCTGAAGAAGACCCGCATCAGACCCGCGAATAGGGCGTCCATAGGGTCGTTGGACCAGTCGTGAAAATCCAGTTAACAAACGACAACGGATGTGGCATACTGGACTAATAATGATCAAATATCAAAACTGGCCTATATGAATTCCTTCCCCCCCTCACTCGTATATAAATCACTATTTTCATGTCACTTGTGCACAACATGTCACATCGCACTCACTGTACTTGATGCACCGTTCAGTATAAAGTATTTTGATTACTGATTTACTCTTTAGTTAAGAAATTCAAGGAGGACCCCGCACAGACTAATTGGGGACTGGGGGGAATAGTGAATCTAAACAAGACAAGGGCGTCCCCACATACAAAAACACACAGATTGAGTATTTTACTCTAAAGTCAGCATGCCGTAAATTCGGCGGGAAAGGTAAAGTTACAGGGTTTCAAAATCCAATTCCTTGTGGCGAACTTCAACTCAAAGGGCAGAGTTTATTTACTAACATTCCTGTGTAGCTGTAATTCCCAAGCCTTTAATGAACAACAATATTAAAAACAGTATTTCGACTAAGTGTTTGCTTCAACAAAAACCATAGGACTCTACGAGACTAAATAACACCAAGACAGAATCAATTCAAAGCAATTCAAAAGGATCTTTCAAATTAATTCAAACATAGTTTGATATGACAAATGATTTTTTTAAAAAAAGGATGTTACTCACACATTGAGTTTCTGTTGTACATTTATTGCATTTAAAACATGATTAATCATAATACAATTCAAACAATTCTTTAAACATCATTATACATTTCATAAAAACAATTTTAAAACTTAGAATCACAAGTCACTTGATTATGATTAATCATGTTTTAAATGCAATAAATGTACAACAGAAACTCAATGTGTGAGTAACATCCTTTTTAAAAAAAAATCATTTGTCATATCAAACTATGTTTGAATTAATTTGAAAGATCCTTTTGAATTGCTTTGAATTGATTCTGTCTTGGTGTTATTTAGTCTCGTAGAGTCCTATGGTTTTTGTTGAAGCAAACACTTAGTCGAAATACTGTTTTTAATATTGTTGTTCATTAAAGGCTTGGGAATTACAGCTACACAGGAATGTTAGTAAATAAACTCTGCCCTTTGAGTTGAAGTTCGCCACAAGGAATTGGATTTTGAAACCCTGTAACTTTACCTTTCCCGCCGAATTTACGGCATGCTGACTTTAGAGTAAAATACTCAATCTGTGTGTTTTTGTATGTGGGGACGCCCTTGTCTTGTTTTGATTTACTCTTTAGGCATTGTCACATGGTCTCTATGAATAAAAAATAATTCAGAGATTAAAATCTGCAATTACCCTGCTTTTTGTTTGGATTTGCATTTAATGATTTTTCCTAAAAGACATGTTAACCCCTCCCCTGCTGGTGACGGAACCACTCCGTCATCAGCTGCAGTCGCGCTGTGCTGATGACAGAGCGGTTCCGTCACGGCCCGCTCGGCACGCCTGCACGGCGCGAATTCCGCGCCTGCGCTGAGCGTTCCATTGAGCGGGTGGGGCCGTGACGGAACCGCTCCGCCATGAGCACAGCGCAACCGTGGCTGGTGACGGAGCGGTTCCGTCACCAGCATGCGCCCGCCGCGCGGCCACCGCGCCCCCTTAGCACTGCGGCGGAATAGCCGCCGCAGTGAAGGGGTTAATTGATATAACCATGGCTAATTTATATTTTGAATGATTCATTCATAATTTGAAGCAATCAAGTTGCATACCCGACAGAACCATTGTATACACTAAACTGTATACTGTGGGATACTAAGTTGCCCCATGATAACTTTACCTCCTACTGTCCAGTCAGAAAAGGAAAGTAAACTGAATTACGGGACAATCTTGCTGATTACAGCGATTGTGAAAGGAAAGGCTATAAAATGGGTTTTTTCGCAACACACTACAAAAACGTAAAACCTGTAATGAACTGTATGCATTCAGCAATACGAAAGTAAAAATGAAGCACTTTTTTATAATTCTGAAGTGTGCTGGAAACAGAGAATTTAATTTAATCAAAACAAATCAAAACACTTTACTTGGTGATGCACTAATGGTAATATTCACAGAAACCCGATTTCCATACATTATCATTTGTGTGCTATATATTTTTATCAATAAAACTGTATATCTGCGCAAACCAGCCACGGCCAATGCAGGTAAGCGGTGGGGCCGAGTTCGGGGGCATTCAACAGACGACCACAAGGAAAATTAAATAAATCATTAATTTTTCCTTGTCATCATCTGTTGAAATCCCCCACCCCTGCCCCGCCTCACCATTCTGCACGGCCCACGGCTGGCGCAAACTAAGTGGCCATTTCAATGGAAATGTGCTGTCTGTAAACGACAGTGGGCTACCACACAATGCTTCTAGTTACATAAAAAAGCCTGCCTCATGTCCAATAAATGTAGGTAGGTAGAACAAGTTTTTCGTTCTAAAACTTGGGTTGTTGTTCTAAAATATTTGTTAAGTACTGCCGTAGAGCATTTTAAAATCATTTATTTTCTTGCTAGTGGTGTCACTTTAAGGGGCATTTTTCTGAAATGTTGTGGGGGCTGCAGGTAGCGCCGCAGTCCCCCAACAACATTAAAACAAAAACACAGTAAGTCTCCTGAGTCATTGAATCCGTGGCCCCAGGAGAGCTTACCATAATTTTTATTAAAACACTCCAATTGGAGAACTGTAGTGTTTGATTTTATGGTTGCACTTTGTGGCCTGTAAAAAAAATTTTAAAACTTGAACACATGTTGTTTAAAAGGGCCTTATTGAGAATATTTTATCACAATCACTATTATTAAGAATTTAAAAGGGTGAATACATGAAATATGAGCTGATTATGGTTATGATTGACTTTTTGACAAAGCCAATAGGTCCGCATGAGGAGAGGGACATCTTACTTTACATTTAACATCTTAAAAATACAGAAATGCACAGAGTAAAACGACGGTTACAAAGAAACAGTTATAGTTAGGTATTAATAAGAAAATGTAGAAATTCACAGAAAAAAATAAAGACTAAAGGAACGTTCAACATAACTGAAATTCACGAGTTACAGTTATCTTAAGTAACAGTAATCCATGCTCTAAAGTAACTATAACTCGCACCCTCAAAATCCACTACTAAGTACCTCAAATACCTCACTCAAGACAAATTGTATGGTCATTGCTAACATCACTGGAGCGTCTGAAATGACATCATTCATGACAACACTGCGCATCCCTTAAAATAATTGTTTCCTCATTAGAAATAAAGAAACTCTATGCATCTACGTACAGTAACTAGATCATCACTGGCCCTGCGCATTTCACTGTAATGTCTAGCAATGGGATAATGTTTGTCATTATGCTTGCTATCTCGCATGTGTTCAAAATGTGTTTCTTTACCAGGTAGATTGTTCCCCCAATATACTTCTTGTCACACGGGCAGATCAGCATGTACTCAAGTACTCAAAATGACAAGTGATAAATTCATTAATGGTTCCCATTCTGCTGAGGAGTGGTACTTCATATGGCTGAGTGCCTTTGCTCAATTTACAAGACTTTACATTTCTCGCACAAAAAAAGCCTTTCAAATCATTTTTTATTCCTGCTGTTGGAGTTTCTCGATTTCTATGAATCAATTTAACTCTCAAAGACAAGAACATTCTGTAAGTGAGCATTCTGTAAGTGATCTTGGGATACCGGCTCAGCAAGTTTTCAGTCACTGCATCAGATTTTACGATGTTCCAAAGTCTCTAAAAATAATTTTTCTGCCCCTCCCTTCTCAAACTTATTATTTGTTGTTGTTAATCTGATCTTCTTCTGTGTTGTTTGGTCAGTCTCCACTGATGAATTTAAAATTAGATTTTCTCTAGATTTCATACTGACTAATTCAACAACTTTTTTCAATAGCCAATATGAAAATCTTCTCTTCTTGTATCTGAGAAGCATTATTTTTTGTCCCCTCTTAAAATCGACATCATTGCTGCAATTTATTTTTGCTCAGAGTAATCCCCCATAAAGGATACTCACTTTTAGCTTCCTAATGTGGGTACTGGTGGCATGGAGCAAATTGTTACCCTCAGTTGGTTTGCAAATTAAGGAAGTAAATTTCCTTCTTTGAGAGTTATTCTTACATCTAGGAATTCTATGTTGCTTTCACTGATGTTTCCAAAGATTACCTTGTATTGCCATTTAAGCATTTTGCAAAATCCACAGCTGACTTCTTAGGGCACATCCAGATGGCAAAGATATAATCAATAAATCTATTTCATGCCACTCCACAGTCCATTAGATGGTCATCCAATGTCCTATTCCTCCTCCGACGCCCAACAACAAGTTGGCATAGTTGTATGCAAAGCAGGCACAGTTCTCTATGTCAGTTTGTACAGCTCTTCCTTAAACCGAAAGATATTATGCACTAGACAGAATTTAATTCTAGTCAATATAATTTCTGAGTGCTGGTAAAAAAAAGTATTGACAGGCATCTAAGCCCTGGTAAATGCTAGTGTACCAAGCTGTGACATCTAATGTCATAAGGAGCAAATTGACTTCCCATTCTGTGCTAAGGATCTTCACTAAGAAGCCCTCAGTGTCTTTAATATACGAAGGGAGACCAGATACAAAGGATCGTAAAAAGAAATATCCAGAGACATTTTTAAAAAAAACCTGTCATTAGATGATATGATGGGTCTCCCCTGTGGTTTCCGTAAATTCTAGAGTATTTTTGGTTATGACAGCTGACTATTTTCTTTGGAAACTCTTTAAGAAAGAAAGATTCTTCAATCTCAATTAGACTTCTTTCTTCCCAGTCCTGTAGCAAATTCCAATGTTGATTAACTGTACTAAACTATTCCTGTTTGTCAGTTTTGCAGTGACAGGGCTCATCCGTGAGTTATGCATGTGCTTTCTTCATCTTTCTAGATCTCTTTAGTCATAATCACAATTGAACATTCCAGCATTTTTATGTCACAAAGTTTGGAATTATAATTGTACACCTCACAGCACCACTGGTGTTTCATCTTGTATTTTACTTAGGGGTCGGACACCAATGTCTAAACTTAGTCCTGCATGGTTATTGGAAAATTCTTCTCAAGTTGTGGTAGATGTGAACAAGGTGCGTGATCAAGTTAAGAAGAAACAAGATTGTTACAAACAGTACTATGATAAGCATATGCATGTTTGTGACAAACCATTATTTGATGGTGATTGGGTTATTATCAAAAAGCCTGGTATAATTTCTAAAGGTCAATCGAAATATTCAGCTCCTGTGCAAGTTTTAAGGGTTTCTCGTACTGCTGCGCTTCTCAAGGACAAAGGTTGGTGGAGTAAAAATGCTCTCATCAAAATTACAACCAAACAAGCTGATATTATTCGAAATTATAAGCGTGATTCATATGTTCAAAATGATTCTAGTTCCGATTGGTTTGGTGTTTGTGACAATTTTAATGTACCTAGTTCTCAAAGATCAGAAGTGCAACCATGTACGTCTGCTGAATCAACTCCAGCTTTTGATGAAGGGGATTCATCTAAAATTGTGTCTCATTCTCCATTGATACCTGCTCATGGTGGAAAGGGGGATGGGTGTAGGTTAAATAGGACTGGACGTGTTAGACATATACCATCTCGTTTTCAAGACTATGTTTTGCAATAATGTAATATGTTATTGTGGTTTTGATTTTTGTTTCTTGGTTTGATTTTGTTTTTCTTTCATTAATTAATTTTATGTTTTGTTTAGAGCTTTTCTCTTTTCATTATGAAAAGGGGGTTGTGTAGTATGTTAGTTATATACTTCCTATTGTGTAGTAATGTTTCTTTAAGTAATGTTTTATTTGTAATGTTCTAAATGACGTGCATTGTTCTGGAATGACTAGTGTTCTGGTGAGAATAGCCTTAGACCATGACCAATTCAGTCGTGGGTCTTAATCTAAGAATTAAACTTAATAATTACTTAAATCCTTTCTTCATTGGATCTTCCTTCTATTTGCCTACTTTACTTTCTTTATATGAAGATCCCTACTACAGTTACATCATTTCGAATTGTTATACATCACTTTAGAACATCAACATGTAATGTAGAACTTGCTTGTATGGGGTTTAGGTTTGAATGCCAGAGAAGCGGTTGATCTGACAGGACGCCAGAGCTTGTGCACCGGTGGGTAATTTCTGGCATTTTAATAAATAAGGTTTTAACTTTATTCAGTCTCCCTCGCTTCTTACACTGCACTTATACATTTTTAGATGAGTGAATAAATGTGACATTTTTTATGTGGCTTGAAAAAAGTGTTATCCAAATACACATGCAGTAGTGATCACTGTGGGTGAAAGGTATCCATCCCTGACCACAACAAACTTGCCCAACTTTGAACTCTGTACATCAATCTTGACCAAGTGGAAGCATTGCATGAGAAGGTAGGTAGGATCTTGTATAGGGGGAAGGATACAACTATAATGGGGTGGAATGGTAATTATAACAGGAGAAAAAAAAGAGGGACTGTCCGTAGGGGTAACTGGTGCAATTGGGACTGTGGGATGTGGTCGGGGCAGTGTTTAGTTGCATAGTAGGAGACAGTCATGAATCCCACAAGCTGGTAGATACGCCACAAACAGATGTTTGGGAAGGTACAGCAAGGGAAGGTTGGTAAGGGTAGTCTGGGCATTTGCTTGATTTTCTTTCAAAGTGGACAGTTAAAGCCACATACAGAGAGATGGTCGGCACGGGAATTGGTGATATAGAAAGCTGTTATGGCCGCTATTTGGGTTAGGATAGGCCGTGTAGTATGGCATGTATAGAGAGAACTCCACACCAAGACACACTGTAGGGTCTAACTATATTAAAGGCAATGTACTTGTCTGTTCTCTCTGTATTGTATAGAACATGAGATAAAAAAAATAGATATTTTACAAAAGCCCTAAGTGGGTGGTGATGTCACACAACTTCTTAACAGTAGTTCCGTTGTGCGGAGTATCTTCGTTGTGATGAGCAGGAAGTGTTAAGCTGCACCCCTCAACATAGCAAGGTGATTCCAGGTGCAGCCTAAGGTTTTGTGGAATTGATGGCTCATAGCATCCATTCGAGGTTATTAACCAACATCCCCCACCACAGAACATGCACTACTATGCACTGTTTCAGTAGGACCTGTGCTGTCTTAGGAGTTGGTTTTGTGGCATCATAGATCTTCACTGAAATATGGCCAGCTAATAAGTATGTCCAAATGCATGTCCTGTCCTGTAGGTTCCAATCTGCATCATAGTCAAGATGCGCAACAAGAGTGAAACCTGTCTGCAGTTCTTTGTTGCCCCACATCTGATGTTAACATTGCCTGTCAGTTCAGTTTGGACTGTTAGTATGGGAGCAGGATTGAGGCTGCTTTACCTATTGTACATAGTGCTATTCCAGAGAATGAATCCAGGTGTAAAGGGTGTCCCTAAATGAAAGCATTGGTTTGCGTTTACAGAGAGCTTCTTCCCTTTTGCAAGGCGTTGAAATGCTTTTGTTGCACATGTTGCACACTATTCCACTTTATCGTTGGTTCATGAGAACCTATGTGGGAAAGGTTGTAAAAACCTCAGGGGGAAAAAGTCCAGCGGTAGGTGCCAGCATGCCGTCTCAAGTTTAAGGGAAGTTTTCTGGCTGTACGTTGTCCCATGTGCAGTTGAAGGCGCTAGCGTTACACACGAGAAGCCACCCTGCTTTGGAATGAGTTGTCACAGCACGTCAGACACTTGGACACAGTGGTACCTTTCAGAGAGGTGGTAAACTAGTTTATTTGCAATAGCAATACTCTGAAGTTGACAATGGGAGAGGTTGCTGTATGATCATATTGTTTGATGCTTTTTAGTCCTATTGGTTTTCTTCAGTGATTATAGATGTTCAGGAAAAAAAGAATAGAATGGTGGCAATCAGAGTGGTTGACTTGGCTTGAATCTTACTACAGGTTTTGGATAAGGAAGCGGGTTCAAACATAGCAGTGGTGGAGCGAGGAGCGACATGACTCTCACCCCCTTCACATGATGAAACATAGGGAATAGCTGTGTGATATACATTTAGTGGAGCAGGATGGGGTTCAGCAAGAGCCTGGGCCAATTGTGTAACTCTCTCTCTCTTTATTGGTGATGGCATGTGAGGGTGAGTACTTTTTTTGTTCGGGTGGTTGAGCGTATAGCCATCTGGGGCAAATTGACAAGATGTCCACTGCTCGTACCCTACGTAAGCGAATCTTGTGCATTAAAATTGAAGGTATGATGTACACTTCCCTTTTCATGCTAGGCAGCTTCTCAGTTGAGTTTGTGCATAAGGGACAGTTCATATTTATGCGCTTATTTTCTAAGTGCCGGCTTATTATGGGTGACATTTTTTTTTTAGGTTTGGTTTGACAGCACTGCTTTCTGCATACCTATTGTTACCAGTGCTTTAAATACATTGGTTAGTCTTAGGCACCCTCTAGGAAAGAAGTACTCTCTCATCTCGTGCTGTTGGCTGTTTGATGTATCATTCGAGCATATTTTACATTTGAAAACTATACTCAAGTCATCATACATTAAATTATTTCTCTCTTAGATGCATTGGATACAGAAGCTAATTGTTATGTGTCTTGTTCACCACAGCATCAGCTGTTTTAGTTGGAGCTCAATGTCAAGGCCAACCTATTGCCTTTGTCAATTCTTTGTAACTTGTCAGGTTTTTTTGCAGCACTTTGCATGCTTGGGTGTCCCAGCTTATACTTAAGTCCCCAGTGCATCTTGCTGTTGGCTAAACTGCCGTGATTGTTCAAAAGTGTTGAACTTGACATGGGCACATTTGCAACCTAGCTTTACCTCTAAGGTGGTAGGTTCTGTCTGATCTGAGACTGGATCATTGGTGTGGAAGCTGGGCAGGAGGGAGGCAAGGTTTTGGATTTGTGAGCAAGATACCATCATACAGTTTGTCCGCTGCTTGAAGGGTAAAGCAACCACATTGATCAGTTTACCTCTTTAGTTGGCATAGAATTGTGAAATTAATGCAAGTTGACTTGACTAGTCACACAAGTTACTACTTGTGTAACGATATATCTGTAAGAGACATTAGTT
Source organism: Lissotriton helveticus (assembly GCF_964261635.1). Taxonomy (NCBI): domain Eukaryota; kingdom Metazoa; phylum Chordata; class Amphibia; order Caudata; family Salamandridae; genus Lissotriton; species Lissotriton helveticus. Next base: position 1,619,233,697 of record NC_136068.1, on the reverse strand, counting down.
AGTATTAGATTCCTTACCTTAGAATATCCCCAGGCGTCAGACTGGATCCGGAAATTTTTGCGTAGCAGTACCCTTGCGCGACGGTAGGCGTCGTCTGCGGCTCCGCGTCCGTCGTCGGCGTCGTGGGCGCCGTGATGACGTCGTCGGAGTACTTAGACGCCGCCTCCGCGTGCTGACGTCAGTTCTTAGACACAGCTTTTCCGCGCCAGAAACGCAGAGCCATGTTAAAAACCAACACTGGTGCCATTGAAACTAGGGCCCTGAAGGGGACAACCCTAACCCTAGATATTGGTTCGCCGAACGGGGAGGATGGGTGGGTCGGTAAGGAATCTAATACTAACTAATGTCTCTTACAGATATATTGTTACACAAGTAGTAACTTGTGCATCTGAAAGAGACACGTTAGTATTAGATTCCATACCTTAGAATAGATACCCCAGCAATACCAACCCCGGTGGTGGGTCTGCGAACCAATAATCACACCAGAAAGTCCTGGAGGACGGAACGGCCAAAGAAGCCATCCCTCCGGACTTGACTGTCCAGGCAGTAGTGTCTTGCAAACGTGTGCAGCGATGCCCACGTAGCTGCCTGACAGATGTTTTGTAAGGGCACACCCCTGCCCAGGGCAGTGGTGGTCGCCGTCGCTCGGGTAGAATGAGCCCGCAGTCCAACCGGGGGCTCCTTCCTAGCCAAGGAGTAGCATGCCTGGATACACAGGATGATCCACCGGGAGATGGTCCTCTTGTGCACCGCTTTCCCCTTCTTAGCGCCCACGTAACCAACAAAGAGTTGGTCATCCACCCGGAACTGGCGTGTGCGATCCAAATAGAATGAGAGCGCACGTTTTGGGTCCAGACGGTGGAGCCGCTCTTCCTCTTTAGAGGGATGCGGTGGCGGGAAGAAGGTAGGCAAGGTGATGGACTGCCCGATGTGAAAGGCCGTGACAACCTTGGGCAGGAAAGAAGGTTTGGTACGAAGCACCACTTTGTCCGGATGGACAGAAAGGAAAGGTGGAGTACAAGAAAGAGCCTGGAGCTCACTCACTCTCCTGGAAGAGGTGATGGCAACCAGGAAAGCAGTCTTCAAAGTCAGAAGGCGAAGAGGACAGTTGTGAAGTGGCTCAAAGGGAGCGCACATCAGGAATGTCAAGACCAGGTTCAAGTCCCACTGAGGCATCACAAACGGAACAGGAGGAAACGTGTGAGTGATGCCCTTAAGAAATCTGTTAACAATAGGGGACTTGAACAAAGAAGGCTGATCAGGTAGCCTGAGAAAGGCTGAAAGGGCAGAAAGGTAGCCCTTGATAGTGCCCAGAGCAGAGCCCTGCTGGGCAAGAGAAAGAAGGAAGAGAAGAACCTCAGAAAGAGGGGCAGAAAGACGATCCACAGCCTTTGCTGTGCACCATGCCACAAATCTGTTCCACCTGCAGGCGTATACCGACTTTGTGGAGGGACGCCTGGCTGCCAGAATGATGTTACAGACTTCAGGAGGCAAGTCAAATGGCCTCAACTGTCGCCGCTCAATCTCCAAGCATGGAGGTGGAGACTGGACATGTTCGGTGGAGGACCGTCCCCTGCTGCTGCGACAGAAGGTCCTCCTGAAGAGGCAGACGAACCGGGGGATCGACTGACATACTGAGTAGCTCTGGATACCAGTACCTTCTGGACCAGTCCGGAGCCACAAGGATGACTTGGGCCCGGTCGCGCTTGATCTTCTTCAGCACTCTGGGCAGAAGTGGTATAGGCGGAAAGGCGTACAACAGACCGCAACTCCACTCGCGACGAAAAGCGTCTCCGAGCGAGTGCCGCCTTGGAAATTCCAACGCACAGAACCGATGACATTGCGCGTTCTCTTCGGTGGCGAATAGATCTAACCAAGGCTCTCCCCATCGCTGAAAGAGGCCTTGCGCCACGTCCGAGTTCAGACGCCATTCGTGATCCATCATGCACCGACGGCTGAGCTCGTCCGCCCTGGCGTTCAGAGAACCTGCCAGGTGTTGAGCCACCAGGGTCACGCCCTGGCGTTCCAGCCATTGCCAAAGGCGAAGAGCCTCTTGACAAAGGATCCACGACCCCACCCCACCTTGTTTGTTGCAGTACCACATGGCGGTGGTGTTGTCCGTGAACACCTGCACTACACTTCCCCGGACAGAGGGGAGGAATGCCTTCAGTGCCAGACGAATCGCCCTGAGCTCCAACAGGTTGATGTGGAGCCGGGTCTCCGCCGGAGACCAGAGGCCTCTGATCTCCGCCTCTCCCATGTGGCCTCACCAGCCCTGGAGGGACGCGTCCGTCACAACTACGTGCTCCGGTGGGGGAAGGGAGAGGGATCTGCCGCTGACCCAATCGCGGTCCGTAAGCCACCACTGCAGCTGTCTCGCAGTGCCCTCCGAGATCAGGACGTGGTCGGATAGGTTGCCCTGATGCTGGGCCCACTGAAACTTCAGGTCCCACTGCAGAGCCCGCATCTGCCACCTGGCGTGATGCACCAGTAGGATGCAGGAGGCCATCAGCCCCAGAAGCCGCAGCATCAACCTGACCGAAACCCGGGATAACGGCTGAAAGATGGGAATCAGAGCCTGAATATCCCGGACCCGCTGTTCGGGCGGATAAACCCGAAACCGCGCCGAGTCCAGAACTGCTCCGATGAAGAGGAGCTTCTGAGAGGGACACGGGTGTGATTTCGGCACATTGATGGAGAACCCCAGCAAGTGCAGGAGGTCTGCCGTCGTCTGGAAGTGGCTGACGACTGTTTGGGGCGAGCCCGCCTTCAACAACCAGTCTTCGAGGTAGGGGAAGACTGAAACCCCTAACCTGCGCAGATGAGCTGCGACCACCGCCATCACCTTCGTGAACACCCGTGGGGCGCTGGTAAGGCCGAAGGGGAGCACGGTAAACTGAAAGTGCTCGTGGCCCACCATGAACCGCAGGTAGCGCCGGTGGGCAGGCAGGACGGGGATATGAAAGTAAGCGTCCTGCAAGTCCAACGCTACCATCCAGTCTCCTGGGTCCAGGGCAGCCAGGACCTGAGCCAATGTCAGCATCTTGAACTTCTCCTTCCGGAGGAAGCCGTTGACGTCCCGTAGGTCCAAGATAGGGCTTAGGCCCCCTTTGCCCTTCTTGGGTACCAGAAAGTAGTGGGAGTAGCAACCACACCCTACTTCTGGCCCAGGAACGCGCTCGATGGCCCCCTTGGCCAAGAGGGCCGTAACTTCCTCCTGCAGAAGTCGCAAGTGATCCCCCGATACACGGTGGTTCTGCGGTGGCATGGCTGGAGGAGTCGCCTCGAAGGGGAGGGAGTAGCCCCTTCGGATGATTTGCAGCACCCACCTGTCCGATGTGACAGTGCGCAGGTGGAGGTGGTGATGGCGAACCCTGCCCCCCACTGGCGTCACATGGGCCTGAAAGCACGGACTAGGAGTGTTTTGAGGCGGATGCTGCGGGGGAAGGTGTGGACTGACCTCGCCGCTGCCCCCGACCACCTGGACGGCGGTTCCCACGTCCGCCACCGCGTTGGGTATTGCCCTGCGGTGCGTGGCTGGCGACACATGTGGGCACACCCCTTCCGTGGCCACGAAAGGAGTGATAGGCAGCCGATTGCTGGCGCTGGCCCGAGAGGCCTAAGGACTTGGCCGTAGCCCTGGAGTCCTTAAAACGCTCAAGCGCATGGTCTGCCTTGTCGCCAAAGAGGCGACGGCCATCGAACGGCATGTCCATAAGCGTGTTCTGGACATCTGCCGAGAAGTTGGCGGACCTCAGCCAGGCGTGGCGTCTGACCGCCACCGTCGTTGCCATCGCTCTACCCAGCGAGTCAGTGGTATCCAGCCCACACCGGATGGAATACTTGGCTGCATCCCGGCCCTCCACAAGGGCTTGGCCGAGTTTGGCCCGTACCTCCAACGGACACTCTGGCAGCACTTCCGCGACCTTATCCCACACAGAGTGGGTGTAACATCCCAAGAGGCAGGCGGTGTTAGAAGACCGCAGGCCGAGGCTAAGTGATGAGAAGATCTTCTTCCCATACTGGTCATACCTCTTGGATTCCCGGTCCGGGGGGGCGGACAGGAATGCGGTCTGGGAATTGGAGGCCTGGATGACCAGGCTCTCGGGGGTAGGGTGGGAGGACAGGAAACATGGGTCGCCCGGGGCTGGGCGGTGGCGTCTGGCCACGTTCCTATCTACGGGCGAACCCGTAGCGGGCTTGGACCAAGTGCCCAGCAGAACGTCGGTCAAGGCCTCATTAAAAGGCAGCAGAGGCTTGGCCGAGCTTGACTGCGGTTTAAGGACCTCAGTGAGGAGGTTAGTCCTCACGGCCGCCACACTATAAGTTGCCCCCTCCTCCGATGCCACGAAAGGAGGGGAGACAAAACCAGTGTCTGGAGAGGTGCCACTGGCCTCCCCAAGGTCTCCTGTCCAGTCCTCATGAGACTGACACTCCCTGGTCAGAGGGTCCTCAGACCCCTCCCAGTCCTCTTCATCACCCATCTCCTGAAATTCAGGGTTCTCATCCAACGGGGCCTGCTCGTAGAGAGAGAACTCTCCAACCGGCGTCTGGAGCGGCGCCCATCGGGGCCGTCCCGACGCCGGAACAGGAACGAAGGTGGAACCGGGGACGGCGCCGCCCGAGGCCAGCGCCGGAGGCGACACCTGAGGGTCCGACGCCGGGGAGGTCGTCAGATCCACCGGCGACGAACCAGATCCCGAAGGAGGACCAGCGGCATCCTGGGGCGCCGGGCCCGAAGGCGCCGGCGGCGTCGGAACAACTGGACCCCTCGGCGCCGGGCCCGAAGGCACCGGCGGCGTCGGGATAACGGGGACCTGCGGCGCCAGGCCCGAAGGCGTCGGCGGCGTCGGGGCCAAAGCACCCGACGGCGTCGGGGCCGGAGCCGCTGACCCGCTAGGGCCCCCAGACGGGTCCGCTGGGCCCGAAGGCGCCGCGGAGCCCGTCGGAGGAGAGAGTTTCCTCATGGCCATGAGGAAGCGCTCGACCTCCTCCGGCGTCGCGTGCAGCCCAGGTACCGGAGGGTGTGGAGCTGCACGCGGCGCCCGCGACTCCGACGGAGCCGCGTGGGTGGTGTCACCCGAACCCCCGGCCGCATCGCGCGAGCGTCGGGGGGAGTCCGAGGAGCGATGACGCCGCTTGGACTTCTTGTGCCTCTTACCTGACGACGACTTCGACCCGGAGGAGTGCGGCCTACTCTCGGAGCTGTGATGGCTCCGAGCCCGCGACCTGTCCCTCGACCTCCCATGGGATCGGGACCTCTCACGGCGCGGGGCCGACTGCCGGAGTTCGAGGCGCCTACGGGACCGCTCCCGCCTGGCTTTCGAAGAGAGGGCCCGGCAGTCGGAGCAGGCCTTGTCGTCGTGGTCGATGCCCAAACACGACAAACAGACGCGGTAAGGATCCGTGACCGACATCAGCCGGTCGCAATCGTCACAAGGTTTGAAGCCGGGCATCCCTAAGGCATCGTGTCGGAGTCGAGAGACTCGAAATAGGATCAAAAAGGATCAAAAAAGTTAGTCAAAAAGTGACTAGGGTTACTGCTTTTTCCAGATCTGCGCTTGCTGGCGCGGAAAAAAGAAGAACTGACGTCAGCACGCGGAGGCGGCGTCTAAGTACTCCGACGACGTCATCACGGCGCCCGCGACACCGACGACGGACGCGGAGCCGCAGACGACGCATACCGACGCGCAAGGGTACTGCTACGCAAAAATTTCCAGATCCAGTCTGACGCCTGGGGATATTCCAAGGTAAGGAATCTAATACTAACGTGTCTCTTTCAGATGCCAGGATTCGGTCATTGAATTAGACCTTGTTCTCCATCATGGTGAATGGTGCATCATATTGCAAGCTTCTTTTGTATCATCGGTGCCTTGGTATATTGACATTCCGATTCTCTTTAATAATTAGGGACACTCCGACCCTCTATTATGTTGTATTTTCTTTTTTTTTATGTGTTGTCTCTAAGGCCTAGTTCGTAATCACATATCTTTTGTTTACAAACTACGGACTCCCATTGTTCTGCCATCTGTGTGTGCATTTTGTGCTATAGTGGCATACTTAGGTCTTGCATTACTGAAAATTAGAGCTATTGGTGTTGCATTATTATTTGCAACGCCAAAAGCTCTAACTTTAACTGACGCAAGACCTGTTGCATTGAAAATGCTTGTTTTCTGGGGTGTCTGATCCCATGGTTTATAATATCTGTTCTTGCCTCATTTTGCTTCAATTTGTGTTCTCATGATGTCATACTTTTGGCCAAATGTACATACTTGACAATTCAAATATTCCTCTTGGTCTCTGAGAAATGTTCATTTTTTTTTGCAAATTTAATTAGTGATCTAACTTGTTTAATTTTACCTCAATTGCTTTTTTAAACTTCTCAATCATTTTCTGATCTCTGCTTTCATTTAACTGTTTAGACATGTCTTTTATTGCTTCTTATTTTGTGATCTGACCACACATATTTAATCTAGATGAGTAAACTTTTTTTTAACAAGCCACACTTTCAGTAATTCATATGCTGGTATCGTTAAAATCTTCAGACCTGGTGGTACTCTTTCCAAATCATATCAAGAATCAAAAGGAGAGGGAGGAAAGGTATTGGAGCCAGTTCACTTCCTTTGGTATATATGTTTTATCAAAGAGAACTACCTCTGGAGTGGGTGCTCCTAGCGTCTGTTTGTTTTGGAAAGAAAACACATTATGTTTATACGCTAGGAGCACCCACTCCAGATCTAGTTCTCTTTGATAAAACACTCTTGCCAAATCAACATAGCTTTGTAGGTATCTTGCCTACTACTACTTGACTAAACAATCTCTTGCTTGGATAATTTCACTAAATGGATTAGACTTTGTTTGTCCATTAACTCAACTTTTTTCACATTGGTTGATTTCCTAGATTGTTTTTCCAAAAACATCTCTAATGCTGTTTGTCTACATTTGTGTTTGCATTTAGTTATCATGTTATGCAACCTACTTTCACCTGAAAGTTCCTACACACGTTCTAATTGCAAACCGATAGGGAGATATCTCCTATCACTCCTTGTCCTCAAACCTGGGGTCAGGCTGCTCCCTTCATTAACGATCCATGTTCTCACTCTCCGATACTTGTTTTTGTGTGTCTTACACACTGGGAGACAGATGGGTCCTAAAACAATTCAACAATAGCTTCACTCTCTCTTGCAGAACAGAATCGACCAAAAACAATACTCCCCATGACTGGGATGCTGTAAGACCCTTACACAACTGCCCCAGTGTAACTGTAGCTCCTGCACTAAGGATAGCTGTGGCCCTGAGATGCAGCGTACCTCCTATTCTTCTTTTATCCCCTCTAAACCATGCCCGACCATCACTTCAATCTTGAAGCAGGTTGTCTGTCCCTTTCAGAAAAGATATGAGCTCCTGCATTTTGCTCTGTCCCCTTTTGGTACCAAGAGTGTCCTCTTCTGTAACGCTAGCAAGGTAAATGAGCGCCTACGCCCTCTTTTTAAAGTAAGACATTCATCATTGTGATGAAGTGGGGCGACAGACCACTGACCCCAGTGACACTGCACCAGTTTTACTAATAATAGCTATCTGCTATCCCTCTCTCTCCCATCAATTGGATGCCAAAACCAAGGTGTCTCATCTGCTTCAAGGTTCCTCTCCCTTGGGCCATTACTCCAAGGCCCAAAGCGACACTGGCAAAGCAAGTATTGCCTAGTCCCCTAATGTAAGAAAGAAAGCATAGTAAATCATCCCTAATTCTGCAACTGCAGCACCAATGATACCAACAACTCCACTCTGCCTATTCCTCGAGTCCAGCACACCCAGGCCTGACGCACATAGCATGCTTTTAGCTGCTATTTGTTATAAAATAGAATAATTCCAGCATCCCTCGACCATCACCACCCTGTTGCTTAGCCCTTATTCTGTATGCAGTATGCAAGGCCAGACTGGCCGAACCAGGCATCAGGCGTTTCCCCGGGAGGCTGGAAGGGTCGGGCGGGGGGGGGTTTTGTTAGTGGGCGCTTGTTTTGCAGCTGTTTTGTACAACAATAAAAGCGTTGTGATAACACTAGTGATTAATGTACCGGCTGGAGAGAGATGTGCGTTTTATCTAGTGGCACTTTTGACTTGTCTAGAGCAGAGGGTTAATATGCCTGCTGCAAAAAATGTGTACTATGCATGCCAAAGAACAGTATTTCATGTGCATAGCTCAGTGGGTTACTGCTTGTTTCACAGAGATTCTTTAGTTACTGTGCAGTTCATAATTTTGAATCATAATCTAGCACATTGAGCTATGAACTGCCATCAAAGAGCTGCATGCAAACTGCATGGTATAGGTTAGAAAGTTATGTTTTTTCCAGTCTTTCATTATCCTGATGTTGCTAAAAAGAAAGTTTGTTTGGGTAGAAATACATTCTTGTTATTAAAGTCAACCCTAGCCCAGTGTGTTATGTTTCTCCAGAACAAGCACACTTAAAAAATGTCTATCAGTATGGAAGATGTGTGAATCCTACAACTAGTAGTCCACTTTGCCTTATGTAAAATTTTCTATATATACTAATTTACAAATGTACCATTCATTGTCTCTGTATGTGTGTGTGATGTAAAGAACTCTGGCACCCTACACTGGTATGAGAGGTGCTATAAAACAAATGAAATACACTTGTGAGTGGGGCTATGGATGGGTGAGAGGCACTGCTGGAGGGTGATAGTGAGGGCCTCAATGAAGCGCCCCAACAAAGATTGTAGTATACTAGTGCACAGTAAGGTCTTCATTTGCTATGCTTTAAAAGCTAATACTATTAAATATATAATGACAAATGGGTTGTGGAATGCACAATTGTCTCCAACATTTTCGTGGGGTGAGAGGCTCCCAAAGCCCCCTTAGTATTTCTCAGGCTTGCTATGTACCATATGGAGGTTGGTCTGACAAACTTTGCAAGAGCTGCTTTGATTCCCCGTCCGGATCTGGCAGCATGGGCAGCCCTCAAGGAATCTACTCACCCACTCTTCTGTTCAACCACAAAGGAATGAGCAATAAAGATGCCTTTAAATCTTGTTTGTGTCTTGTCAAACTTGCTCTGTTCAGAGATAGAGGTCAAAAGTCAGTTTGTCTTCTTACATTTACTTTTCTTTCCCTGACTGTGAAATTCGAGGTGTATAAAGTGAACTGTCCCACAATCAGGCTGTGGAAAGCATGTGAAATGAAAGACTGTTAGATGTAAGACCTTTTTTCTAACATAACCTTTAAATAGCTAATAAGTGAACTGCACAAACATTTCAAAATATATTTCAGTAGTTATCAAAGCGCGTTTTGTAATTCTGTGTGATGAAAAAAAGATTTTTATAGGATGAAAACAAATCAGAACACTTTACTTGGTGACGTGCAAATGATAAATATTTCTGCTGAAACCGATTCTTCCAACATTGTTTATGCGCTATATAGTTTTATCAGAAAAACTGCATGTTAGTGGAAAAGTTTATGACCATTTCAATAGGAAATGTGCTATTTCTAAATGACTACCACATCATGCTTTAGCAAAATATGTATTGAAAGTGAGGTTTTGAACATGAACTGAAAAATATTCCTGCCTCTACCCTGAAGACAGTACTATTAACCACTTCGACGCTAATGACAAAGCCAGCTCGTCATGGGCGTTACCTGCCCTGCGCTCATGACGAGCTGGCTTTGTCACAAACAAGCCATTTACTCCTTTCTCAGCGCACAGCAGGTAAACGCGGTAGCGCTGAAGCAGTTAAAGAACTAAAAGGCAAGCCAGCGCTCATGTGTACCCTAAATTTGTAGCAGATTTGTATTACATAAGGAGCAAATGTTTAGTCTAGTTCTTGTACCCCATATATGCTGAATATATGTGATAATGAAGAAAAAGGCGGCTCCATAAAATAAAATATTTCACACAATTTGAGACCAGTGTGCGGGTCATGTACAATACAGTTAGGTTGAGCAGATAATTTAAGTTACTAGACCTGCAGGTCTAGTAACATTGTTGTGCTTTTTCAAGCCTGATGGGCCTTAATGCTATCAAGGACAATGGGCCCCACACCCCTTTTTATAGTATGGGAGGTTGGAGCAGCTCCTGTGACATGAAGCAGAGAGATGGACAGAGAGTTAAAGAAGAAACATGTCTCTCACCAGGGTGCCTTTTACCTGAAAGAAATGGAAATTCTTTAATCACCCAATAGAAAGGCTGCTTTGGAGCCAGTATAGACTTTAATTGACGGAGTCACATGAAAGTTCATGGTGAGAAATATTTATTCTTTTTGAGAGGTACTATAAAGGTGGTATTGGCAGAGTTCTTTAGCATGTCCTTTTACTGGACACTTAAAAAGTGTTTGCACTAAATACAGTCATATTTTTAAAGTACTTGTTTCATCTTAATCAGCAGCAGCAGCTTATCTTACACTGTGTATTACAATTTCAAAATAATGACATTCACAGTGCTTTCTGTTAGGCTTGGACCTCATAACACTATAAGTAAACACTTCACTTTTCCTCACTGCATCAATCAGGATTTAATTCTCTGTCTCTCTGGTCACACACACAGACATGTGCAGTGATCACATTTACCAACTGAGCTTTCATAACCTAAATTAGAACATTGGAATGTTGGGAGCTCCGTAGTAAACAATGGAGTTCTCCCTGCTTCCAACAGCCGGGTAAAGGCCCACAGAGCAACATTCCAATGTCTTACAAAGGCCTCTCGGAGCTCAAGGGGATTTAAATCCCCTCGAGTTTCAAGAAGCCTTGTTTTCTTTGTTAGAACATTCTGCCCTCTAGTGGCAGAATGTTCCAATAGGCATATAGCCCTTCGTAGCAGGGCTATACCAGCTATTAAAGTCCCTTCGGTCATCCACACAAGCTAAATTCCAGGTCCAAAAAGTCAGACTTTCCCGCATGGTGATCGCTCTTTTCCATACTTGGGCCCTGTTTTATGGAATGCTCTGCCTCTATCTCTCTGCACGCAATCCAATCTCCTACTGTTCCGTAAGTCTCTTAACACTTGGCTTTTCAGCCAGTAGGTTTCTCCCTTCCCTCTGCTGTTCCCTCAGAGCGCCGGGAAACCTTTTTTAGGTAGCTGTTGCACTGACATATACATTTAAATAAATAAATAAATAACCCCTTCGCTGCTAGGCATACCCCCCCGTGCTAAGCCTTTTTTTTGGCTATTTGGGGTAGTACGTGCTTAGGCCCCTGTAACTTTTTGATCACATAAGGTATCCACGCCAAATTTGCGTCCTTTTTTTCCAACATTATGGGGATTCTAAAGGTACCCGGGGTTTGTGGATTCCCCTGGAGGGGACCCATAAATTAGCAAAAATACAGCTAAATTTTGTTTTTTTGGGGGTAAAAAGGGCAACAGATGAAAGCGTCTGTTTTTTCCCTGCAAATGGTATCAAAAAAGGGGTTGTGGTTCTGAAATCACCATCGTCCCAGCTTTCAGGGACAAGCAGACTTTTGTCAGAACACCAACATTTTTTAAACAGTTTTGGCATTTTTCTGAAACTTAGCCTATTTTTGCTATTTTTTGTGCTTTCAACCTTCTTCCAGTTAATGGTAGAAATGGGTATGAGAGCAATAATGGATCCTGAAAAGCTATACATTTTGGAAAATTAGAAAAACTTCTGAATTCAGCAAGGGGTCATTTGCGTAGGTCCTTCAAGGTTTCTTTATAGAAACTAACAGTTAAATATAGGAAACATTGAAAATTAGTTGAAAAAAACCAGCCATCTGTCCCAACGTTTTTACCTGTAACTTCTTTTAATTGCGACAGCTGTTTGAAAGCATTATACCATTACATCCGCTAGACCTTTCTGATTGTGGGGATATATAGGACTTGTAGTTTCATCAAGAACCCGACGAACCCTAAGCCAATAACTGAGCAGTGTCTTGCAATGTTTTTTCATTACGTTCCGGGTATATAGCAATTAATTTAGGAAAATATATACTTGGAAAAATCGGTATGAAAGACACCTATGTGTTTCTGAAATTGGAACAAAATATAGAGTTTAGAAACAGTAGATATTTGCACATGTCTGAAAATGTGAGTACTCATACTAGCATGAGACTTACAGGTCATTTTTCAAAATGACTTCTTTTTTACACGTTGTTGTTTATTTGAAAGGCAGAAATGCATCGAATGACAATAGGTAATAACAGTTGCTCTACAATTCTGTGTTACCCTAAGTCTCCCGATAAAAATGGTACCTCACTTGTGTGGGTAGGCCTAGTGCCCGCGACAGGAAATAGTCCAAAACGCAATGTTGACATACTCTATTTTTACAGTGAAAACTGATCCTTTATTTGCAAAGTGCCTAGCTGTAGATTTTGAACCCTAGCTCTGCCAGCACCTAGGAAAACCTAGCAAACCTATACATTTTTTAAAACTAGACACCCAGGGGAATCCAGGATGGGGTGACTTGTGTGGCTCTCACAAGGTTCTGTTACCCAGAATCCCTGGCAAACCTCATAATTTGTAATAAAAAAAACACATTTTCGTCACATTTCTGTGGTGGAAAGTTCTGGAATCTGCTTGGATCCACAGAATTCCACCCACCCCGTGTTCCCCAAAGTCTTCAGAGAAAAACGGTACCTCACTTGTGTGGGTAGGCCTAATGCCCTCAACAGGAAACGGCCCATAATGCAACGTGGACACACCACATTTTCACAGTGAACACAGAAACTTTTTTGTAAAGTGCCTCGCTGTAGATTGTTAACCTTCGCTCTGCCGGCATCTAGGGAAGCCTAGAAAACCTATACATTATTGAAAAGCAGACACCCAGGGGAATCCAGGATGGGGTGACTTGACTGGCTCTCACCAGGTTCTATTACCCAGAATCCCTTGTAAACCTAAAAAAAAAAAAAAAAAAAAAAAAAACAAATGTTCCTCACATTTCTGTGGTGGAAAGTTCTGGAATCTGCGTGGTTCCACAAAATTCCCCCCACCCCGCTTTCCTCAAAGTCTTCCAAGAAAAATGGTACCTCACTTGTATGAGTAGGCCTAGTGCCCGCGACAGGAAATGGTCCAAAACGCAACGTGGATACACCACATTTTCACAGTGAAAACTGACCCTTTTTTGCAAAGTGCCTAGCTGTAGGTTTTGAACCCTAGCTCTGCCGGCACCTAGGGGAACCTAGCAAACCTATACATTTTTTAAAACTAGACACCTGGGGGATTCCAGGGAGGTATGGCTTGCATGGATCCTCCAACATTTTCTTAACCAGAATCCCCTGCAAACCTCAAATTTAGCTGAAAAAAGCTTAAAGGCTCATTTCAGTTTCGGTTTCAGTGAAATGACGTCAGAACGACATGCCCCCATCTGCCCTGTAATGGTGGTGGTATTGGCGTGCCGGTTTTGGGCAGCCCCCATCCTAATAACATATTCCCCAAGAAAATCCCTGGCGTCAAGTAGGCTTTCTGCCTCCCCGGGGGCAGAAAGACTGAATATGGCCAATATAACTTTGGAGGGAAGCAAAGGCCCTTGCCCAAGGGGCCGCTCCCCCTCCCTGTTGTCTAGTGGTGGATCCCTGCTTGGGGATCGCCCTCCAGGGGTGTCATTGGAAAGGGGAGATTCTGCCCTTTCCAATGTTACCTCTCACGTCTTTCTACCTGCTCAGGGGGCTAAGATAGCCCCCTGAGCATGAGTTTTGGTTTCATTAAAATTACGTCAGCACAATGTGCACGCTGATCGTCATGTCACTAAAAGGGGGTAGGGCCTCGGGAGCTGGGGAAGCTCTTCCCCAGCTGCCTGCACCAGAGGGATTTGCGGTGCCATGTTCAAGGACGGCAGGAAGCCGTCTTGCGCATCGAAGGGGTTAATAGCAGGTATGGCCCACTATTTTGGGCTGTAAGGCTACAATAGTACATTTCCTATCCATTAGTTACACTTGCATTTATTTTTCAGTTAAGGTGCCTGCCTGTTATCTGATATGTAGTTAACTGAAGGTAAACAACAGCAAAATGTAGAATATGTTGTTATTTTTAGCCACTTCTTCGACCCTGTATCCCCACTCACTGCCTTGCCCCCAAGGCACTAAGTATTACAGTCCCACACTTTGTTTTAACACTTCAACTGCATGTAATTGAATACAGCCTGGACACACTCTTCCAGGCTATGTTCATTTAGAAGTAAATGTAGAGGCATTTGCCCCCCCTGGAAATACAGCCATGGACCCCGAGGGGGGCGCACCCTCAAGTCTGAAGACCTCTACCATACATGCTGACACTAGGATCTTTTTTATTGCAGTGACAACATGTTACAGCAATAAGACCTTTACCTAGTTGTTAAACATTTCCTAAAAACAACTATCCATCATCTTATAATGTTGTTCATATAATACAATATTCTTTAGTACAGTAAGTGTACCTATATATAACTGTACTCCGTTTGACAAGTTTGGAATTACGTAGGGTAAAAAAATATTACTGTACGTTAAAAAACCTCTAGAAATTCACTGAAAAAAACAAAAATGAAAGTCATGTTATTGTTAGGTATGGTAATAATATCTTCCTTTGCATTAAAAAAAACTCAAATTCACTGTAAAAGCAAAGGTTAAGATGAAGTCATAGCAAGGTGAAAATTTCAGGTTAAATTGAATATTTTAAGCTAAAAAAACACAAAAATTCAACCGCAATAGTTATTTCAAGTAACTATAACTCGCGCCCTGGCCATGCATTACTTACCTTACATATTACAATAGTAATACTCATTACATGTTCAATGGCATCATTGATAAAATCACTGTTAGCAACTGAGCTAACATTGTTGATGACACGACTGGGGGAGCAAGTTAAAGTTACTTCAAATAAATATAACTGTCGAATTCCTGTGTTTTTGCTTTTGTTTTAGAACATTACACTTAAAATTACATTTTCGCATAACTTTAACGTTACTTTAACCTTTGTTTCTGTGAGTGAAAAAATGAATTCATATATATGTATATATATATATATATATATATATGTATATATATATATATATATATAACCTACTGGCGTTCACCAGTAGGTAGTTATAGTTAGGACCTATTTTCCATAGGAAATCCGCAACATTCTATTTGGAATAACTTTGGTGCCGGTTGACAAATCTTAACGAAATTTTCAAAACTGATGGCCAGCTCCGGTCCGCTCTAATCCTAAAAGTCTCAGGGTGATTTGTGAAGCGGGGGCCGAGAAAAAAGGGTGGTCCCAAAACGTGTTTTCCCCATGCAATTTTCCATAGGAACGATTCATTGTGGCTACAGCCCGAACTGCTGAACGGAATTACACCAAATTTGGCAAAGCGGTAGTCCTTAGTTCAGACTCGTGCCTTTTGCTTAAATGGTGTAAATCTGTTCAGTAGTTCCTGAGCAAATGCCATTTAAAAGTACATATATATGTATGGCTGCGCAGGATCCGTGCATCCTGAGCGCACCCTAAGCGCACCGTCCTGCTCGTGCGCTGAATGCTAATTGGCTGTCAAGTGGTTATCAACATTCGAAACCAGGAAGTGTTGGCAGACATTTTGTGCCTAGGTAGATGCGAGGATGAAGAAATTACCGGAATAAGTGTTGCAAAATGTATAAAGGGGGCAGGGTAGAAATACCCTGACTCTCGAGACCTGCTTAGGGGGTTCTGCAAGGACTCCCAGGGCCCCTAAATCATTTTTTTTTAAAATGGCAAAGTACGCGCAGGGTGCGCGGATCCTGCGGTAAAAATAAAAATAACGTACCTTCTTTCATAATTAGCCCCCGGGGGGCCAAATCCCAGGGGGAAATATTTAAATGTTTGGGGGACCCATCCCCGGGGACCGCCATCCCCCGGGGCTACAAAATAAATGGTTGAGGGGCTCCAAGGCCCCCCCAGCAAAATTTGTGGTTGGGGGGCTCAAGGGCCCCCCCAAAACCCTGGGGACCACCAGCCCCGGGGCTTTGTGTATTATTGGAGGGGGCAGTGCGGCCCCCTCCTGGAGTCTTGTTGTGGCCCTGGGGACCGCCATTCCCCAGGGCCGGCTCCTGCAGTGTCCCGGGGTGCCCACCCCCGGGACACTGCTGTTTGCTATGGGAGAGCAGGAGCCGAGGCTTCCGCCCTCCCATAGCAAACTTTGTTTGGATTTTGAAAGAGAGAGCAAGGAAAGTTGCTCTCTCTTTCAAAATCCAAACCAGATTGCTTTTCCACACGTGGAGCTGTATGTTAGCAGCTCCCCGTGTGGAAAAGCAATGCCAGCTCCCGAAGGAAATGGGGAGCCGTTTAGGACCATGGGGGCATTGGGGCTCCCCCCACGATCCCCAATGTTTTATATAAGCCCCCGGGGATGGGGTCCCCAGGGATAATAGAAGTTAGTGATAGGGGCTATTTTTCTTCAAGGTAAAATTAGGAGTTGCGCACCCAGCACGGGGGGCAGCACGGCCCCCTGGTGTGCAGGTGTTGGATGCACGAATCCTAATGTGTAGGGTATGCGACTCCATCGCATTTGGTGCACGACTTCTACGCGATGGGTGCACGACTCTGAGGCGCTAGGTGCGCGACTCCAAGCAAAAAAATTATATATATTTTTCAGATATACATCAAGCTTTTGTATTTAGTTCTTGGGTGGCTCTAAAAAGAGCCCTTTTGTTTATTGAGAGATGTTGGTACCTACAAGTAAGTACCTATGCAGAGTCTAAAGTTCAAGAGGAAGACTCTGTTACTCTCATCTGTAAAATGTACACCATCTCTCCTATAGATGCCATCCATATTGAAACGCAGATTGTTGTGGTAAATGGACCCCATCTCATTATCTCGGAGAAAAGCAGAAACAAATCTATTGACATGTTTCCTAGCTTTCTCAATCTGTGGACAAAATTGATTGGACCAGTTCCATTTCTGCCTTTGGCATGTTAGAATAGACAAAGGCAGTTTGGGGGGAAAGTGACATCAATTCTGTAAAGGTGTCCTTTATAAGCATTTCCAGACCTACCCCAAAGTGCCTAGGTCATTACCACCACAGTGCACAAGCATAAGGTCAGGGGGTTGGAGATGCAAAAAGGATTTAACCAATGGCATCAATTGGTGCCACTTTAATCCTCTCTGTCCAATCCATTTAATGTCTACATTTGGCAAAGCTAGGTCTTTGTCTATGCCTCTGTTTTCTGCATACCTTTGGCTCCAGAAAATATAGCTGTGTCCCCCAATCCACACTCTAAGCAACTTGAAGCGAGGTCTGGATGCACTCAAATGGTCTCTTTGTGTGAAATTGCAGTTTGAGAAATGAGATTTTTCTAAAATGGTGGATAAGATGCAGTTTTGAAAAAAGAAAAGAAATGATTGGCTTTTTGAGATCATTCTAGTCTGAAAAGTATGTAGCATGTTTTTGTTTTTTTAAAAGCATGTTTCTTATTGGTTAAGAAAAAGTATTTGAAAGGAACATTACATAGGATAAGCCAATATTTTAAAAAGTCAAGCACACTTGCTGTTTGGATTAGCAACATTGTGTGCTAAACATGTGACCTATGAGTTTAGTTGAGTGTTACATGAACTGTTTCTATGGTAACAGGCAGTGAGCAGATTGGGGGTAGGGTTCAAATTTATGTCATTTGGAAAGGGCTGAAATGTGTAACCCATAGAAATGTGAGTTAGCTTTTGAATTAATGTGGGAAGCAATGTGATTTGATATTTACATGTATATGTGTGCAGAATGAGAGGGAACGCTTGCCATTTTTTTGGTTTTGCTAAGAGCTGCACAGTACAAAGATCTGTATTAAGAAAATCTGGTGTGTGACTGACATACTTCTTAATCTACAAATCAATTTGAAAGGTAACTTATTCTTTTGTGAGAGGTTGTATGTGGTGTGTTTGTTTTTATTAAGATTAATGTGTTTCTCTTGGTAAAGTCCAGGGAGTCGTCTTGCTTGTCTAGATTCACTTTGTGAGACTGTGTTCTAAAATGTGTGGAATGTGTGCAGTCATGTTACCTGTTCCAGACTACTAAATGTTTTTTGCTAAAGTGCAAGGGATACTGTTATTTGTCTAGAATCACACTGTGAGTCAGTGTGCATTTGGGAAAATTGTGAGAGAAGCATTTGGTTGCTTGATGTGTTTGCAGACACATAAGTGCTTAACATTTTTTCTTGTTGTTAAGTTTTGGTAGAATTAGAAAATAGACATTGCTTATGTATTTGGAAAATAAGTTAGGCTTTAATACTGAAATGCAGTAATGAAATATGTGGAATGTGTGCTGTCACCTTAGTTTTTGTAGATCAGGCATGTTTTGATCAAATCTAGAATCACACTGTGAGTCTCTGTACATTTGGGAACTAATGTGAGAGAAGCCTGTGGGCATTTCATGTGCTTGCAGATATATAACTGGTTAAAAACTTATGCTGTTGCCAAGTTTTGGTAGAATTTGAAAGAAGCCATTGCTTATGTATTTGCAAAATGAGTACGACTTCCACAGTACAGTGCATTTCTAAAATATGTGGAATGTGTGCAGTTATGTCACCTGTTCCAGACTAGTAAATGTTTTTTGCTAAAGTGCAAGGGATACTTTTATTTATCTATAATCACACTGTGAGTCAGTTTACATTTGGGAATATTGTGAGAGAAGCATTTGGGTGCTTAAATATATTCTGAGAACAGCAATAAAAGGCAAAGAAAATAGTTTGTAAAATGTTAAAATTTTGCTGTGCTGTTAAAAATATATTATTATATATTATAACTAATTTTTCCTTTCTTTCACAGATCCTAATTCTAAAATATGCAATTTACCACAATTTAGATTATAAAAAACAACTGAATAAAATGTGTAGCGTTTTTTAGGTGTATTACTGTTGAGGTAAGTTTAAGTAAGTATTAAAATGCACAAAGGCCTGTGTTTGCACACAGTTGAAAAAGGGGGAGATGGATGGAGTAGATATGTGCCAGAGAATTCCATTGCAGACAGGTATCAAATAGGACACAGCTTCAGAGCACCTGTCTGCAACACACATGGTATGGTATCCAATAGAGAGATATGGTGGACTAGTAGGGCCCAGGGAATTTCAGGATT
The DNA here is from genome assembly GCF_964261635.1 of Lissotriton helveticus. Classification (NCBI taxonomy): domain Eukaryota; kingdom Metazoa; phylum Chordata; class Amphibia; order Caudata; family Salamandridae; genus Lissotriton; species Lissotriton helveticus. Next base: position 1,619,214,683 of record NC_136068.1, on the reverse strand, counting down.
AAAAGAGACAACATTCCTTAACTTAAAACACATCACTGAGTGTGTTTGCACATGTCACATAAGGCCCCATCCCTTCCCTTCAGTAATCTATAAACATGTCCTATAAGTTTGCCAAAACGTAAGTACTTATACATTTATCTTGTTCTCTGTTTGCCGTACTGACATTTTACTACTTATTACTCATATAATAAGAATTGGCCTAGCCAATTTCTTTATATACTATGCATGTACATCATACTTATAGCGCAAGACATTGTTTCATATTTACAAAGAGAGGAAAAGGCAGTCTGTGTACCTTTTCTTCTCCATGTAAATACAACCTTATTATACATACCACTTTGCTTTGAAAGGGCGTTTTATGGGTGTTGCTGTGCGGGTTTGCACGGAACACTGATAGAACAAGACACATCTCCAGATTTATCAGAAATCATGAATCTGGACTTGTATGTGAATGCTGCAGCGTCCTCCAATTGGTGTAGCACGGCACAACAAGGAGAATTATTTTCATTTCGCCTCATTTTTTCTCTTTGAATGTATGCTAAAATGTACAGTATACATTGAAGGAGAAAAGTGCCTTCACAAATTGTTTTTGTGCAGGAAGGTGTGTCTTTTTTGCACAAAAACAAACTCCACACGACACAGATATCCCTGCACCATGGTGCAAGGGTGCCTGTGTCACCACATGGATACAGTTTAAGCAGCAGTGCAGAGGGAAGCACAGACTTGCAACATATTTATGTACGTATGTTACATCCCTGTGCTTTGGAAGTACCACAGCACGCTGTAGCTAAAGACTTTACAGTGTCATGCTGCAGCACTTCCTTATAGTTCTGCACTTATACATTCACCATACACCACAAATGGGTTCTTTCAGTCAATTATCCACTAGACATACATTCATGTAAACTTTCACACATTAGCATACAAATTTAGCTCTTTTTTTAACCAGAGTAGTTAGTTCTGGAAAGAACTTATTTTTTTCTTTTTGTAGTTTTATAAATTTTTTGGATTTTGTGAACGATTTTTTTTGTTTGTTTTTTTTAACAGGAAGAAAAAGTCAACAGGTCGAACAAAACCAAAAACTTTGAGGGGAAATTTTTTTTTTGCATCGATGGTTATCGATGGCGCGATAAACAAGGTCCACTGATTGCTCCCCATAATTTTCACTTTTCCAAATTGGGGACGTATCTCTGGTGCCGATGTTGATGGTGATGCCCCAGAGGTATTAGGTATTGCCGGTGGTGGAGGAACATTTCAACGCAGTCTTCTGCATTCCTCGTGTGCATACTTTACAGGATGCAGCGATTGCAGGTGTTTCCACATGCTAGCAGTGCCACAGGAGTTTTTCTTGTTTGGATCTCCTCTGGAGAGCACTGTCCGGCAAAGCTTGCTTGTGCCCTTGGTGGCATTTACTTTCTTTTGCCCCTCCGGGAAAGTAAAACATTTCCACACAATGGATGTATATCTTTCCGGAGGGGGAGGTTCTAGTAGAAATTCTTCTGCCCCAGAATGATCAGACTCAGAAGATTCTACCACTGGTGTAGCCATTTTTGTCTCCAAAAACCAAATTGAGGTCTCCAATGAAAAAAATTTGATGTTCTTCTCAGGACAGGTCTTCTCTCAAGGAAGGTCTAAGAAGAGTGATTGAAATGGGTGGGGTTCTTCAATAGTTAGAATAGGAAGTGTTATGAACCAATCAAATCTCTTTTTTTCTGATCACATGGGGTCCGCATAGGGTGTGTGCACGCAGCTCGCACCCAGCGCGACTTCGCAAAATTGCATTTAAAAGTAATGTAACTTTATTAAAAGTAAAAGAATATTATTTTCATGATTAGCTCAGATAATGTCTTGCCTTAATATTTATATTAAATATATATATATATATATGTTTTGGGACATTAAAAAATTTCACGGGAGTCAAGCACACACCGCGTCCAACACGTATATGACGTCACGCGCAACTGCGTGACCGTCGCATACCGTAATTCGTACATGTCGCGTATGCGCCACAAGTCGCGTACCAGTCGCATAGCAATTGCGTAGGAAAATTCTTACCCGTCGCACACCCTACGCGGATTCTACACAACAATCCTAAAATGGTGGCTAGGTTCCGCGCAGTGATCGAAAAAAGGTGCGCTTTGGGTGCCTGACTCTCAAAAAAAAATTGACAAAACAAAAGAAAAAAGAAAATAATATAAATATATTTAAAAGAATATAAAATAATTAAAAAATATATATATATATATTTTTTAAATATATTTTTATTAAATATGTGTAACCTGATTTAAAAAATAAGACATCTAAAAATAAATAGATTAAACAAATGTAGTAAACGAATATCAAAACAAAATATAACAATAAATACATTTAACAATTATCATTGAAAAACCTTTGAAATTCACTGAAAAAAACATAGGTTTGAGGCCTGTTATAATTAGGAATTATCATTTAAAAAACCTTTGAAATTCTCATTTAAAAAACCTTTGAAATTTACTGCAAAAAACCATAGGTTTCAGACATGTTATAGTTAGGGATTACCATTTTAAAACCTTAGAAATTTACTGAAAAAAACATGTCACTCACCATGTCATGAATGATGTAATATGTGACATCATCAGCAGTGGATTGCGGGTGCACGAGTTATAGTTAGTACAACTAACTATAACGGAGGAATTTCAATGGTTTTGTACGAGTGAAATGTCCAGCTAACTATAACACCCCTAAAACCTATGTTTTTTTCAGTGACTATATATATCTATATGTATCTATATATATATTCACTGAAAAAACCATAGGTTATAGACCATATATAGTTAGGAATTAGCATTTAAAAAACCTTATTTTACTCACACAAAACCATTGAAATTCCATATATAGTTAGTTGCACTAACTATATATCGCGCACCTGCAATCCACTGCTGATGATGTCACATATTACATCATTCATGACATGGTCAGTGACATCACTGATGACATCACTGATGACATCTCAAATGACATCACTGATGACATCACTGATGACATCTCATTTGACATCAATGACCACATCACTGATGATATCATTCATGTGACAATACAATGCATCTCCTCACATTTTAATATAACCTCTGTTTCACCCAGTGTTAAATACAGAATATAATTTTTGAAACCATTGACACACCAATACTAGTTACTACATACGCACTCACTGATTCCTACGTCTACACACACCTTCACTCATTCACCCATACTATCATTCATACATACAATCACTCATCTTTACAACACTATCATATGCACTCATACACCTATACAGACACTCACAGTCTGCCACTCATCCATGGAGTTACTCACACACCTAGTCAGTCCTGTAAAGAATCAATGACACTTCCATTTTCTTGTCTATACAGTTAAACATAGAGCACCTTACATTTTCAAACATATACTAACACATACTTACCTTGTTATACAATCATTGATACAAGTACACATTGATCTGCACAGAGTCACACACCTCCCAGCCAGCCACACACACACTCAGTCTCCCATACAAATACTTGGACAATCAATCAGTAACCCATATAGTTAATCATATAGCTACTGATCAAAACATGCAGCAGTTTACAGAACAACAGACATAATGATGCACAAATTAAGACACTTTAGTCACTAACCCATGCACTCAGTGAGACACATTTAATCACTCACTCATGCATTCAGTCATGCACCTACTAAATCCTTTGTCCAGACACTTATACTTCCACTCATTCTTCAATATGTAAGACACATTTTAACTTTACAGAAACATACAGTCACTGGATGTTGTCATCAGTGATGTCATCAGTGATGTCATTTGAGATGTCATCAGTGATGTCATCAGTGATGTCACTGACCATGTCATGAATGATGTAATATGTGACATCATCAGCAGTGGATTGCAGGTGCGCGATATATAGTTAGTGCAACTAACTATATATGGAATTTCAATGGTTTTGTGTGAGTAAAATAAGGTTTTTTAAATGCTAATTCCTAACTATATATGGTCTATAACCTATGGTTTTTTCAGTGAATTTTCAAGGTTTTGTAAATGCTAATTCCTAACTATATATGGTCTATAACCTATGGTTTTTTCAGTGAATTTCAATGGTTTTTTAATAGCAAATATCATAAGCTGTCGAATGTCAAGTACGTGGTAAGTGAAAACATTTTCGTGTTTATGCACACTGATCTGCTTTGAATGGTGCCCCCCCCCCTCATTTCTATTAGGAGTACTCTCTCTTTGCAGATAGTGAAAGGTAGTTAACGCAGGTCTTTGCCCCCATTGTAATCCGTCGTGCCTGCTTCTCTCTCCATTTGATTCATTGTTATCCAAGTATTTACTGTTTTAGAATTAGTTCTCTTTGGTTCATTCTCTATTTACAAACAAACACAGAGTCGCAATACTCTGTTTAGTCTTTGCAGATAACGAAAAATCGTGTAAAAAAAAAGAAAAGGAATCGAGCAAAATCAGTAGGCCACTAATGGGATCTCTTTTTGACCTCGCTAAAATAGAAACATTAGGAACAACCCCTCATGACAAATACAAAACTAGTGAGATGAACTGAACTCCACACAATGATGGCTGCAAAACAGCTCGGCTCCGCCACCCACCCCGCCCAAAATAACGATAAAGAACGGCTGCCATGATTGGTTGCGGAATGACCACGACGGAGCTACGAAATGGTGCTGCTCTCATGCTAACCCCAGCTTCAGTCTGAAACATCCAGAAACACTGTAGACTACCAATTCGATCAGTTCCGGTAGCGCCCCAATGTAACCCGGTAGAGAAGAACTAGCCCTCCCCTCTTTGACTGATGGTTCTTGTTGCCTGTCCCTTCTGTTGTCATTTAACAGAACTATTTAGCCTGCTGAAAGGGGTTGTGTTCCGACCGCTGGTTGGTGGAGACATTTTGACTATATTCTGTACCTGCGTTGTCGCGTAATGCGTCATATGACGCGCCGCGTTAGCGCATCCGGAAGTCATCCGGGGCGCGCAGCGCGTAACGTAAGCATAACAAGTCATGTGACTTGTTAATAAAACTTTTCATTGGTTCATTTTACTTTTCTTATTGTAATGATGAAAGGCTTGGTCATATGACCTAAAAATTACGCTTTTCATTACTTCCGAACATTATTTTTTCTTAAATATATGTTATAATGTTCCAGGCTAATGTACTTTCCCGGAAATTTTACAACTGTCCTGCAAGTAAAATATATTCTTTTTTCGAGAAAAAGAGCGTTTCTTCGTCCCATGACGGAGCCGTTGAGCAAAAGAGGGTCGACCTGCTGTCTTAGTCGCCGATACGCCTGAATATGAGATTCTTATCGATCACTTTATGTTGCAGGAATAGAAAACACAACAGCCCTTGACCATTTATCTTTACTGCGTTCCTTCGTATTATACCTTTTACCCTTCATGTAATTGGTCTGCTTTATTTCACTTGCCTTTTAATGATTCTAAAACAGTGACTATTATTAAAAACTTTACCAATGTATATACTACTACCATGTTTTCTTTTAAAAACCTTTATTGTGAAAATTTCATTATACAAATACGAGCCTATAACCACGTGGGCCGGCCACGGAGCAAACTGTAATCGTATATGATGAATAGACATTTACACTGTAGAGGAACGTAACGGGCGGGCCATTAGGTTGCAAGAACTAAGGTGTCTAACAGTTACGGAATCGGTGGACGTACATTTTATAATTAAAATACGACAGGGCCAGTTACAATAAAATTATCTAGATATACATTTGCGGGCAAGTACCATGGGTGACGTTAATTCGAACTTTCAACAGTACAGTAATCAATAACACATCAGAACTTAATATCAATAGGGATGTCGAAATATTCAATCAATTCTCGTCCCCGCCCGCCATGTGCTTCAAAACTGCATACGTATCTCGTGATTTCAAGGTTCTGCAACCAGTACACAACAAGGAGTTACGAGTCCCATTTATTCTGGCGCCATTTTGGGCGAGGACGGGCAGGTCCAGGATATAGTCAAAATGTCTCTACCAACCATCGACTATGATGATGTTCATATGCTGTATTTATTAGAGTAACACTCATCTGTCCACATGAAATTAATTTGCCACAATCTAAACATGTCATTTTAATCTTTCCAAAGTTCTTCTAAATATTTGGGACCGTTTCCCTTGCCTCTGAAGCTCTCAGTGCCACTTCTTTGATGAATGTACTAGCAGGTCAGGGGTTCTCCTCCAAATCTCTCTTTTATGCAGCACTATAATTAATTGGTGCCACCTCTCCATATGACGATGCATGGTATAGTTACCACAACTATATTTTTTTTCGGTTCCTCTGGAGAGTTCATCGTGGCAGATGAAGCGTGTAACGTACCGGGCATTTACCTTTTTTTGCATGTACAGGAAAGGAAAAAAAAATCGAGCGTCCGAGTTCTAAGGTGTCCCAGGGCCATTTTAGTGGACCAGGCCCAAATCCAAAGAACAGGCCGCCATTTTGAGAGTCCTGTTGCAGCCGCCTGTCGCTGTAGCATCAAGAGCAGCCGAAACTCAGCTGAATGGCAACTGAAACGGTAAAGGGGCGCCCCACTACAGCAGACGAGCCAGGCCCAAATCCAAAGAACAGCTATCTCACAGGCTAATGGGGCGACCCACGCCGAGTTTCAGCATTGTAGGATGACCACACAAGTACAGCAACTTGCTAGACATCACCTCGGTGCCATCCGGATCTCGGCGCCCCACTGCAGATGAAGTGCCTCTCAACTATGAAACCACCACGGTGACATCCGGATCTTGGCGCGTTGTGCTGCCTTCGGCCTATTCGCACATCGGTCCGCTACTGACGCCATCTCACAGGCTAATGGGGCGACCCACGCCGAGTTTCAGCATTGTAGGATGACCACACCCGTACAGCAACTTGCTAGACATCACCTCGGTGCCATCCGGATCTCGGCGCCCCACTGCAGATGAAGTGCCTCTCAACTATGAAACCACCACGGTGACATCCGGATCTTGGCGCGTTGTGCTGCCTTCGGCCTATTCGCACATCGGTCCGCTACTGACGCCATCTCACAGGCTAATGGGGCGACCCACGCCGAGTTTCAGCATTGTAGGATGACCACACCAGTACAGCAACTTGCTAGACATCACCTCGGTGCCATCCGGATCTCGGCGCCCCACTGCAGATGAAGTGCCTCTCAACTATGAAACCACCACGGTGACATCCGGATCTTGGCGCGTTGTGCTGCCTTCGGCCTATTCGCACATCGGTCCGCTACTGACGCCATCTCACAGGCTAATGGGGTGACCCACGCCGAGTTTCAGCATTGTAGGATGACCACACCAACTTGCTAGACATCACCTCAGTGCCATCCGAATCTTGGCATCTCAACGCCTAGTGGTATCTTCCATACAAAAAATATTGTTACGCTGCCTTTGGCCCCATTCGCACATCAGTCCGCAACTTAGACATCACCTCGGTACCATCCGGATCTTGGCATCTCAGCGCCTTGTGGTGTCAGTCAGAAAATATTGTTGTGCTGCCTTCGGCCTATTCGCACATCGGTCCGCTACTGACGCCATCTCACAGGCCAACGGGGCGCCCCACGCCGACTTTCAGCATTGTAGGATGGCCACACCAGTGCGGCAACTTGCTACACACCACCTCGGTGCCATCCGGATCTTGGCATCTCAGCGCCTTGTGGTCTCTTCTACACCGGAAATATAGTAGAAAATATTGTTGCGCTGCCTTTGGCCCCATTCACACATCAGTCCGCTACTGACACCATCTCACAGGCCAACGGGGCGCCCCACGCCGACTTTCAACATTGTAGGATGGCCACAGAAGTGCGACAACTTACTAGACACCACCTCGGTGCCATCCGGATCTTGGCGCGTTGTGCTGCCTTCGGCCTATTCGCACATCGGTCCGCTACTGACGCAAACTCACAGGCCAACGGGGCGCCCCACGCCGACTTTCAGCATTGTAGGATGGCCACACCAGTGCGGCAACTTCCTACAGACCACCTCGGTGCCATCCGGATCTTGGCGCGTAGTGAAGCTGCAGCAGCTGCAAATAAGCTTCAGACAGTGTTACAACCGCTGCTCAGAACTCTCAACTATGACACCACCTCGATGCCATCCGGATCTTGGCGCGTTGTATTGCCTTCGGCCTATTCGCACATCGGTCCGCTACTGACGCCGCCTCACGTGCCAACGTATTTTCTCCGCATTTTATACCCTATGCCGCATAACAGGTCATGTGACTTGTTTATAAAACTTTTCATTGGTTCATTTTACTTTTGGTTTCCTAATGATGGAAGGCTTGATCATATGACCTAAAAACAACACTTTTCATTGGATGAAAACTTTTTTTTCCCCCCAAACGATGAAAGCCCCACCTTGTTTCTGGATGTTTCAGACTGAAGCTGGCGTCACCATGAGAGCACCACCATCTCGTAGCTCCGTCGTGGTCATTCCGCGAGCAATCATGGCAGCCGCTCCCCACCAGAAGCCTGCAGGAGTCGGGGCCCCCAAAACTTTTGATGAATTCTCAAGGCGGAGGGGACGCTTTCGAGAATGGGGTCCAAGACCTAGCAGACAAGCGTCCGATTTCCAAGGTGTCCCAGGGCCATTTCAGTGGACCAGGCCCAAAAAGGAAACAGCCTGCCGCCATTTTGAGAGTCCTGTGACAGCCGCCTATCGCTGCACCGCAAGAGTGGGCGCAACTCAGCTGAATGGCGGATTTTGACACAGTGGACCAAAAGCGGACGGAATGGCAACTGAAACGGTAAAGGGGCGCCCCACTACAACAGACGAGACTCCACCTGGAGAGGCCCGTTCACGCCGCCTCCCCCGGGGCGCTCCACGCCGTTATTCGGAGCAGCATTGTAGGATACCAAAACCAGTGCGGCAACTTACTGGACATCACCTTGGTGCCATCGTTCTGCTGCCTTGGAACTATTCGCACAACAGTTTGCTACTGATGACCCACCCCCCGCGACGCCCCACGCCGTTATTTGCTGGGTGGCAACTTACTAGACATCACTTTTGTGTCATCTAGATTTCGGCGCGTTCTGCTGCCTTGGAACTATTCGCACAACAGTTTGCTACTGATCACCCACCCCCCGCGACGCCCCACGCCGGAAATCTGGACGTTGTGCTGCGTTGGGACTATTCGCACAGCCGACCGCTACTTCGTTGTTTTTCTCTAAAAATGTTTATATGTTATTACTATTTTTGTTTTCTTGTATATATTTATAAATTATTAAAGTTTTATAATCTTACTACTTTGTCGGAGTGCTATATATTTTTAATGTGACACATAATTGTAAAAACTTTGATGTACAAAGAGTCATCCCTGGAATCTTCCGCTTCACGCTCGGTCCCCTCCCCAATCACAATACAGGATGGTTTTCAGATAATAGCAACGCTTCTGCTGTGACGGATCTCATCGAGTGTGGGCCTTGATCTACTATAACTCCTTTGAAGACGGGTGATTCTTTACAGCTGTGGCCATAAACTACATCTGCAGGGCTAGCTGATAGCCTAGGACCGGCCTGGACAATCGGACACAGAGGAAAAGGAGTGTCAGAGGGTGCGGTAGTGAATAGGGCGAAAGGGAGGTGTCGGGCGGGCACAGGGTGTGATTCTCAGGGAAGAACAGCGCAGATGGGGGGAGGTTTATTACCCATGCATAAAACAGAGAGCGGGGGTGACCACTGCCTGGGGGAGATGCTTGCGAGGGTGGGGAGCCATGCTAAGGATCGACAGCGTGCACAGAGTGGATCTGGTCAAGGCATCTAAAATGGCTGCCGTGCACGACAAAAGTGTGGCATTTGAAAAAAGACAAGATGGCGCACACAATGTTTTTCAACAAATCCTGATTTCCTTCGAATCGAACGTTAACAGACGTTGGGGCATATTACCAAAGTTAAGCGATATTTATCCCTAACGATGCATTGCAAAGATTTTTTTACCGTCAGAAATTATCGCAGATAAACCTTGCTATTATCAAGGTTTATCGCAAATACGATAAAAAACGAGCGCAATGCATTAATATCGCTGAAAACTCCGCGATATTCATGCATTACCGAGCTAATGCTCTTAGCCATGTTATCCACCTCCCATTGGATAACATGGCTAAGAACTGCTCAGGGCAGCTGTTACTTTTTGGAGATATTCGCGCTTATCTCGAATATTTCCAAAAGTTGATAATAGGAGATAGCGATGTTAGCGACTGTTTCCAGTCGCTAACATCTTGGCATGCCCACTTTGCATGTCATTAGTGATAAATATCACTCACATGCAAAGTGGGACCCAAGATGGTCGCTATCTCCTACTAGCCGTCGCTAACTGGTGTTAGCAACAGCTAGGTAATACACATATAATTTTATCTCCGCGAAGCGGAGCGCTGTTACAGATATATATCTTGTTTTTGAACGTTAATTTCTCAAAATGCACTGAAGCACATATATTGAGACATAGCAAAGGCACATCGGGCTACCAGTCCCTAATATTTTACCAAGTTTCGTGCAAATCCATTCAGCCGTTCGATTATTATTATTATTATTTTTTTTTGCCCCGCGGGGCCCTTTTAAAACCTCCACATCAAACCTAGGGGGTCAGCGAGGATCTACTATGCCCCCTTATGGTCATCAGCCGTTCGATTATTATTATTATTTTTTTTTTTTGCCCCGCGGGGCCCTTTTAAAACCTCCACATCAAACCTAGGGGGTCAGCGAGGATCTACTATGCCCCCTTATGGTCATTTGCCCCTTCGCTTTGGCCTCCTCTTGTCTCTCGATCCTACCGAGAGACAAGATGGCGGCCGCTACGTACTGTTTGGAATGTTTACAGACACCGGAGAGCCAATCAGCTTCGCTTCGCAAAGCTCCGTAACGCGAAAAGTACGCGAAGCGGTGCGCTGTTACAGATATATATCTTTTTTTGAACGTTAATTTCTCAAAATCCACTGAAGCACATATATTGAGACCTAGCAAAGGCACATCGGGCTACCAGTCCCTACAATTTTGCCAAGTTTCGTGCAAATCCATTCAGCCGTTCGATTATTATTATTATTATTTTTTTTTGCCCCGCGGTGCCCTTTTAAAACCTCCACATCAAACCTAGGGGGTCAGCGAGGATCTACTATGCCCCCTTATAGTTATTTCCCCCTTTGTTTTGACCTCCTCTTGTCTCTCGATCCTACCGAGAGACAAGATGGCGGCCGCTACGGACTGTTTGGAATGTTGACAGACGCCGGAGAACCAATCAGCTTCGCTTCACAAAGCTCCGTTGCGCGAAAAGTCCGCGAACCAGAGCGCTAACCGGTCCGCTGTTACAGATATATATCTTTTTTTAAACGTTAATTTCTCAAAATCCACTGGAGCACATATATTGAGACCTACAAAAGGCACATCGGGCTACCAGTCCCTACAATTTTGCCAAGTTTCGTGCAAATCCATTCAGCCGTTCGGGCTAAAAGTGAGGCCAACCGCCCTATGGAAAACTCAATGTTAAAAACACGTTTTGGGACCCCCCTTTTTTCTCGGCCCCCACTGGACGAACCCCCCCCAAATTTTCAAGGGCTGCTCAGAAACAAAATGTGCCATTTTCCTGAAAATTTCAGCCGATTCCGTCCACAAACGCCAAAGTTATTAGACATAGAATTTTCAAAAAACCCATAGAGAAAAAATCCTAACTATAGGGGTCAGCGAGGATCTACTATGCCCCCTTATGGTCATTTGCCCCTTCGCTTTGGCCTCCTCTTGTCTCTCGATCCTACCGAGAGACAAGATGGCGGCCGCTACGTACTGTTTGGAATGTTTACAGACACCGGAGAGCCAATCAGCTTCGCTTCGCAAAGCTCCGTAACGCGAAAAGTACGCGAAGCGGTGCGCTGTTACAGATATATATCTTTTTTTGAACGTTAATTTCTCAAAATCCACTGAAGCACATATATTGAGACCTAGCAAAGGCACATCGGGCTACCAGTCCCTACAATTTTGCCAAGTTTCGTGCAAATCCATTCAGCCGTTCGATTATTATTATTATTATTTTTTTTTGCCCCGCGGTGCCCTTTTAAAACCTCCACATCAAACCTAGGGGGTCAGCGAGGATCTACTATGCCCCCTTATAGTTATTTCCCCCTTTGTTTTGACCTCCTCTTGTCTCTCGATCCTACCGAGAGACAAGATGGCGGCCGCTACGGACTGTTTGGAATGTTGACAGACGCCGGAGAACCAATCAGCTTCGCTTCACAAAGCTCCGTTGCGCGAAAAGTCCGCGAACCAGAGCGCTAACCGGTCCGCTGTTACAGATATATATCTTTTTTTAAACGTTAATTTCTCAAAATCCACTGGAGCACATATATTGAGACCTACAAAAGGCACATCGGGCTACCAGTCCCTACAATTTTGCCAAGTTTCGTGCAAATCCATTCAGCCGTTCGGGCTAAAAGTGAGGCCAACCGCCCTATGGAAAAGTCAATGTTAAAAACACGTTTTGGGACCCCCCTTTTTTCTCGGCCCCCACTGGACGAACCCCCCCCAAATTTTCAAGGGCTGCTCAGAAACAAAATGTGCCATTTTCCTGAAAATTTCAGCCGATTCCGTCCACAAACGCCAAAGTTATTAGACATAGAATTTTCAAAAAACCCATAGAGAAAAAATCCTAACTATATATACCTACTGGCGACCGCCAGTAGGTAATATATAGATATATATAGATATATATATCTATATATATCTATATATATATATATAGATATATATAGATATATATATATAGATCTATATATATCTATATATATATATATAGATATATATATATCTATATATATGGTTGGGTAACCCAGAGCACCACAAGAATATAGTAATTAAGATCAGATATTCTCGTAGATCAAATATTAATCTTTTCCAAACATTTGTATCTAACACTTTGTTCTTACATGAAACACAAAATTTGTTGACACGCAGGTCAGTAGATGATATTCACAGCTGGCACGTGATCTACAGAACAGGACACAGATTCAGCTAAGATAGCACAGGAAAATACTATAAGACTCATTACAACATACAGTGGCGAAGAAAGACAGATTAGGACCATTGTCAACACCAGTTGGCAGATTTTGCTTATAGAGAGTGTTATGGCTATGCAGTTACCAAAAGTTCCAACTTTCACATTCAGACGAGCAGCCTCTATGAGGATACAACTTGTCAAGAGTAGACCTGACATAGGCCAAGACAGTACTTGGTTAAAACGGAAACCAGGTCTTTTCAAATGCACCTTGTGTCGGGCATGCAGGTTTGGGATAAATACTACTCACTACATGACACCATTTAGCCCAAGACAGACAGCTATCGCCGGCAATTACAACTGCCGCACAGAATATGCTCTGTATGTGCTGGAATGTACCTGCGGCTTGAGGTACGTGGGTAGTACCAAGCTACAGGTGCATGTCAGAATCCTCCAGCATCTCTGAGCTATTGTCATAAGTGATGCATCATACCCAGTGGCTCGCCATTTCAAAGCCGTACAGAGCAATGATTTTAACTGCCTGAAGTACTTTGTAATCAAAGCCATCCCAAAATTACATAGAGGAGGTAATAGGAAACGCATGCTCAGGCAGTTAAAGTCACACACGATATTAGAATTAGATAGCAAAACACCAATGGGTTTAAACAATAATGAAGACCTTCACAATTTTTTATAAAATATTTTTATAAAATCTATTTTTGTAAAATATTTATATAAACCTTTTGATAAGAACTCATTTTCTACGCGGGATTTGGTGGAATTTTTTATGAGGTATTCTGTTGGAATATTTCATGAAATCTTTTATGGAATTGTTTATGAAATTGTAATGCTCTGTACAGGGCCCCCAATATTATAATATCAATTCTAATTAATGAGATTAGAGCAGTCATTTAGATTCTTTATGAAATTAGTTAGTTATGCCCACATGCATCAAGCTCATTTGTAATCGCAAACGTTGCAAATTGCAAAAAAAGGCCGTTTGCGATCGCAAAATAGCTTGTTCCAATGCATGAAGCAAATTCGCAGAAAATCCTAGTTTTCGCAATAATACCAAAATACTGAATCTGTAATAGCTATTCCGTATTAGGTATTCGCAAATAAGAAATCGCAAATTTGGATGCAACGAAAAATCGCATATACAGAATAAGACAAGAAACGCACTCTGCATTTCTTAAATAAGAAGAAATCAAATCAGGTGGTAAAAATCTCACTTAACAAGAAGCATTGGCATAGCCAATAGGTCTCGCTTTTGGTAACTTATGTATTTAGTCAGAACCTTTGGCTACGTTGTAGAGCATTGTGGTTGCTGTGCATTATGTTGAAAAGTAATAATAAAAAGTGTTTAGCATTTTTGTTACCTGTATACAAACGAAGACGACATTATATTACATATGTAATTATGTGGTGTGTAATTATGTGGCACTGAGTGGTAATATTTGGAGTGTATGTGCATTGAGTGCAGTGTAATTATGTGGCATGTAATTAGGTGGCACCGAGTGGTATTATGGTGAGTGTAGTATGTTGTATTCAGTAGAGTGTTATGTGGTGTGTAATTAGGTGGCACTGAGTGACATTATATACAACTGAAACACCTGATTTAAAAAGATTTTAACATCACAAAATGTGTTCTAGTTTTTTTGTGACTGAGTGGTATTATGGGGAGTGTATGTTGTATTCCGTAGAGTGTAATTAAGTAGTGTGTAATTATGTGGCACATATTGGTAATATTTGGAGTGTTTGTTGCATTGAGTGCAGTGTAATTATGTAGCATATATTATTATGTGGCTCTGAGTGGTTTTATGTGGAGTGTATGTTGCATTCAGTAGAGTTTAATTATGTGGTGTGTAATTATGTGGCACTGAGTGGTATTTGGAGTGTATGTTGCATTGCGTGCAGTGTAATTATGTAGCATATAACTATGTGGTACTGTTTGGTATTATGTGGGGTGTATTTAGGTTGCACTGAGTAGAGTGTAAGTATGTGGCTTGTAATTATATGGCACTGAGTGGTATTATGTGGAGTGTATTTATGTTGCATTAAGTACAGTGTAATTATGTGGCTTGTAATTATATGGCACTGAGAGGTATTATGGGGAGTGTATGCTGTAGTCAGTAGAGTGTAATTATGTGATGTGTAAAAATGTGGCACTGAGTGGTATTATTTGGAGTGTATGTTGAATTGAGTGCAGTGTCATTTTATAGAATATAATTATGTGGCACGGTGGTATTGTGTGGAGTGTATGTTGCATTCAGTAGAGTGTTATTATGTGGCGTGTAATTATGTGGCACTGAGTGGTATGAGAGGAAAGGCAAAGGAGAGATAAAGTGATAAAGCTATTTACACTTACGGTAAATTAGGCATAGTGTAAAATGCCAAAAACCGGCACTGGTGATGTTTACAATTGAATATTGTCATGAATTCCGCAAACCCAGATCAAGAAGCGAGAAAAGATAGAGGCGCAAAAGTGTGGATGGTAGATTGCATGGGATAGCTGGATGCTCTGGTGAATGAATACATTACTGGATTGATGGATGCCTGTATAGAAGATTGTGTCTGGGTCTAGAAGTATGGTTGGCTGAATGCACGCTCAGAATAATGGATAGATGGATGGGTTGGACAAAAATGGATGGATAGATAGATGAATGGATAGAAATTGCATGTCTAATAATAATGTTCTAATGAATGCGTTTATGGACAGGTGGATAAGTGAAAGCCAAAATCTATGTAAAATAACAGATGCATACCTGCATGACCAGACAAATTCCTTGGGTGATAGAAACAGTTGAATGTATGGATGATTAATGCATGGGCAGTGAGTGCAGATGGATGGATAAATGCATATTGTCTGTTGTTATTGGTGCATCCCTGTGTAGGAGACTATGGGGGCCTATTAGGATTGCGGTGAATCCGCATCCTCCGGGCCGGCGGAAGCCACCGCCGGGCCGGAGGATGTGGATTCACCGCTGCAGACCTCCAAAACACCACCAGCCACATTAGGATGGCGGTGTTATCAGCAGCTGATGGCAAGTCCGTCCGCCGCTTATCCGCGGGATGTTGTCTGCAATTTGGTGGCGGTGTCTGCAAGACACCGCCAGCCAAATTACAATGGGTGAGGAAACATGCTTTTCCGTGGCGGATTCTCCGCCGTGGAAAAGCATGCGTAGCTTTGCTTCTGGAGGCCCGTTGCGGGCCCCCAGGGTGTTGGGGGTGGGGGTGTACATGGGGGGTACAACTATGGTACCCCCCTGCATATGCATGCACAAAGCGGCAGGCACCGCGCGGTGCCTGCCGCTTTGTGCATTCAAATGCACTGCATGCAGTTTTAACATTGCGGCGGGTGCTGCTTCAAGCAGCACCCGCCGCAATGTTAAACATACAGGATGTGACCGCCAGGGTGGCGGTCACATCCTAATTCGCACGGAGGGACCGCCGCTGGCCCTGCAGATGGTCCCTCCACCTCCACCTGCAGATGGTCCATCCACGCAGGTCCGTCCGCCATCCTAATCGGCCCCTTTGTTTGGAAGGATGTTTATAACAATGCATGCTCAAAATAATACAATGGATGGAAGGGAGAATGGATGGATAGACGAATGGATTAAAAATTGCATACGTATAAATGATGTGCTGGTGAATGCGTACATGGACATTTTGTTTTTAAAAATAGGTTCTGGCGCCCAAAGTCACAACATCGTTTAACAATGTAGTTGCCGGATAACAGGTGTGGAGGCTCAATGCCCAAAACAACACACACTAAAAGGTCACGGGCCTTGTAGGTGGGCTCGCATTGAGGCTGCAGGCTGGGAAATTAATGTTTTTTACCACTTTTCCATCACCCTAATGTTATTAAAACAAACGGTTGGTTTGGGTAATAAAGTAAAATGAGGACATGTTAAGTTGTAATACGGAGTGGTGTGATACAGGAAAGGCAGAAGGGAATTAAGCATGTAAGCACCCAAGTATCTGATAAAATTGGTTTAATAAAGCACTAGTAGGTAGAGCAAAGCAGAACATATTTATTTTACTTTAAATGTGGTATTTTGTTTTCATTAAGAATATAACATGTTTAGTATTTGTTTTTCATTCATAATAATTACGTGTTATGTAATGTGTAATGTTTTTAGAGGATTTTGTTATGCGCATTTAGCCATACTCTGGCTGAAATTAAGCCCCTTTCAAAACAGTGTGGTAAAGGGCTGGCAGTACAAAGGACAGGCTTAGGGGGGATGGGAGCTTTAGCAAGGGATCGTAAACAAAAGGCTCCGCTGAGGGAAACCAGGAATAACAGAGAAGGGCTATGTCTGGCTTATGCCACACTAGAGCCGCTGGTCTGTTTCCTGCTGACACGAGCACCATCTGTTTGCAATTACCGCCAACGTGATAATTGTAGACAGATAAGGTTGAAGCATGCGCCCGCGGACCCTAGGCCATCCAACAAACAAGGCGGGACAATCACCCACCTTGCACCAATTGCGTGCTGTGTTTTTAAAAAAAAGACACATGTACAAGCCAATTGCGGGCGCAGAGAAAAAAACACATGGACAAGCGTGTGTTCAGAGCTCAAAAGCCTTTACTTAATGCCTCGCAGAGCAGCGCATGCGCTGGCTCAGGCGAGACCTAAAAAAACAGGTGTACATCATCAGCAAACTACTTAAACAGTCCCAGAATGCATCTGAATGTTGCACAATGGCAGCGCTCTACGTCGTGGCGAGGAAGATGAGGCTCAGAGCAGCAGCACAGAGAAGAAGAAGGATACAGGAGAGAATATTCAGAGTGCGCTTCACTCTGCTAGGGCAGACGGAGGAGGAGATATATGTGATGTGATGTGATGTGAAAGGCATTTATAAAGCGCAGCATACACTATACAGTTTCTTGGCGCTGAAGCAAAAGGACAGTAGGCAGCTTCCTGGACAGTGCGAGGGAGTGGATAGCATTAGCAAGGGGGAGAAACAAGAGAGAGAGGTAGAAAGGGACCGAGGAGGAGAGTGTTTTTAATTTTAGTTGTACGCAGTGCGAAATAAGTGAGTTTTAAGGAGGGATCTGAAGTGGGTGTAGGGCGAAGCCAGCCTTATGTCCAAGGGAAGGGCGTTCCAGAGAGATGGAGCTAGGAATGAGAATCTTAAGCCTCCCCATTTCTTACGCTTGACTCTAGGGACTTTAAGTAGAGCCAGGTGAGCCGAGCGCAGATTGCGGGAGGGGACATAGGGATGAATGAGGGAGGAGATGAACGTGGGACCTAGGCCGGCCAGAGATTTAAAGACAAGGCAGCCCAGCTTGAATTTGCAGCGTTCAGAGACAGGGAGCCAGTGCAGGGATTTTAGCATAGGGCGGACGTGGTGGTGCCTCGGTTGATGGAAGATGAGGCGTGCCGCCTGGTTCTGGACAAGCTGCAAACGTTTGAGTTGGTAATCAGGGATGCCTACGTACAGGGAGTTGGCATAGTCAATTCTGGAGACGACTAACGCCAAGAGGGCCAAGATAAGAGCTTCGGTAGTGAGAAAACGCACGATTTTCCGGATTTTGCGCAGTTGGAAGAAACAGGAAGAGACAGTGGCATTTATCTGGGGTTTCATCGAGAGGTCTTTGCTAATGATAACCCCCAGACTTTTGGCCGAGTCAGCTGGGAGGGGGGGAAGGCCCAGGCTGGCGGGCCAGAAGTTGGAATTCCAAGGATTGGAAGGCCCTCCGACGAGAACCAATTCGGTCTTGTCGGGGTTGAGTTTCAAGTGATTTGCCCCCATCCAGTTGCTGATGTGACAGAGGGTGGCTTGAAAATCGGAGACTGACTGGTCCGAGGGGTCGATGTTAAAGACTAACTGGATGTCATCCGCGTAATTGAAAGCGGTGACATTCTTATCTCGGAGGGAGCTGATCAGAGGGGTGAGGTATAGGTTAAAAAGGAGCCGGGACAAAGAAGAGCCCTGTGGTACGCCGCAGGTCAGCCCCAACGTATCCGTGGAGAACTGGGATAGCTGAACCGCTTGTTGGCGGCTGGTGAGGAACGAGCGAACCCAGTCAAGGGCAGTGCCCCTAATCCCAGCCTGCCTGGCACGGTCGACCAAGATGGCATGGTCGACGTGTCAAAAGCGGCCGACAAATCCAGGAGCACCAGACCCTGACTGGTGTTGGAGTCGGCTCCCCTGCGCAGTTCTTCCATAACAGGGAGTATGACCATCTCTGTGGAATGGGCGGGTCTGAACCCGGCTTGTTGGGAGTCAAGAAAGTGGGACTGCTCAACAAACGAGCTCAGGATGTTGGTAACGTGGGACTCGAGCACCTTACTGAGGTAAGGGAGGAGGGAGATGGGGCGGAAGTTAAGTTGCTCATGATTGGGGGATCAGCTGTAGGTTTTTTTAAGATAGGCACTACTTCGGCTGTCTTGAAAGTACTAGGGACTAGGCCAAGAGTGAGGGAGTTGTTCTGAAGTGCCAAGGGAGGGGCAGGGCAGGCAGTGAAGGCCTCGCATAGGATCTTGGGGGGACAGCAATCAGTGGGAGATCCTGAGGTAACTTTGCCTAGGAGGACGGGGAAATCCGTCTCCGAGATGAGGGGAATCTGGGTGAGAAAGTGGGGGTTAAGAGGGTCAGCGTGGGGTTTAGTGGGGGACCCGGGAGAGTCAGATAGGGGCGGCACCGAGATACTGTTTTTAATTTTTTCAATCTTCTCAACGAAGAAGTGGTTGAGCGAATCACAGAGCCCCTGGGAAGGGAGGGGTTTGATGGAGACCCTGTCGGGATGAGATAGCTCCTCCACAATCGAAAAGATATCTTTGGCTTTGTTAGCTGACTCCACAATTTTGTTGGAAAAGTACAGGGTTTTGGCCAGCACAATGGAAGACTTATACCCTTTAAGTAGGGTTAAGAACTCTAGCCTAGCTTCAGGGGCATAATTTTTGCGCGAACGGCGCTCGGCTTGTCTGAGTCCGAGTTTTAAAACTTTAAGGTCCTCGGTGAACCATTTCTGAGCGTCGTGAGGGCGTCTAATTTTTACCCGTTTGAGGGGGGCAACCACGTCGCTGGCGGACTCAAGCCAGTGGCTTAAGTTAGAGGCTTGAGTGTCTATTGAGTCGGATTCAGGGGGAGGGGAAGTGTTGAGCAGGTCGATGAATTGGCTGATGTCAGCTTTATTCCAGTTTTGAGCTGAAAAATTAGCTTATAAAATTATGATAAATATAGGCTGAATGCTGCCACAATCTTAGATCTCATTTCTGAGTTAGACCCAATACTGCTGCGTCAGACGCGCAGGACACATGCCATACCCACCCATGTGCATGTCCTGTGTTCTCTGCATCTCCTAGGTTCAGGAAGCTTCCAGGGAGTAATTGCTGCAGCTGGAGGTGTTTCTCAGAGTGCACTATCGTCCTTTTTTAACTGTTTCCTAAATGACATGTTGCAGAGGATACAACACCACATTAGGTTCCCCACAACACCGCAGCAATTGACGCAAACTAAATAAGATTTTTATCAGGTTGCACAATTCCCACACGTGATTGGTTGCATTGATGGGACGCATGTACCCATAAGTCCCCCCCTCAGTGAATGAGTACATCTACCGAAACCACAAATCTTACCATTCACTGAACATCCAAGTAGTATGCAACTCGAAAACTATTATCACAGACATAGTGGCAAGTTACCGTGGCAGTGCACATGACGCATACATCTTCCGGCATAGTAGCATACACAGACGTCTACTTGCGGGTGAATTTGGAGAAGGATATTTGCTTGGTAAACAGATGTAATACTGTCTAGCACACCTGTCCGCCATGGTGACAAATAGCAGTGACTAATCTATATTTAATTTTCACATCTTGTAGGTGATAGCGCATACGCTGTGAGGTCTTTCATCCTCACTCCCTATCTGAATCCAGCTACACAAAGGGAGCAGCGATATAATCAGGCTCACATTGCGACCCACAATGTGATTGAGAGGACATTTGATGTACTCAAATCCAGGTTTCGCATCCTACACAAAACCGGAGGGGCTTTATAGTAGAGGCCAGAGACATGCTGTAAAATTGTTGCAACGTGTGCTATGTTGCACAACATAGCCACTAATAGGGGCATTCCCCGGGAAGACTCTGATAGTGAGCCAGAACTCGACAACCAGCCAAGACAACCACCCAAAGCAACATGTGGTCCAAATGCAGCAGAGGGGAGACCGAGATGGGCAAAAATCACGCAACATTACTTCTAATGTGACTAATGACGACACAACACAGTATTTGCTTAAAGGTTTATTTTGTTAGTTGGTTAGTTGTGTTGATGCACACATACCACTGTCAGACATGTTCAGTGTGGGAAAAGACAATCAAATGTCATTGTCTTGGCACTGCAACATCTGTGTGAACAGGATACACATTTCTGGTTACATCACCAGATTGGTACATGTCCAAATGTCTATTTCTTCCTGCCACGCACTCCTGTGGTCATGTCAGTAGGCTCTACTACCCCCCGTCATTGAGCCTTCTGTGCCGGCTTGACTCCTGGTACTGCGCCTCCTGCCATGAGACACAGGTACCAGTAAGCTGATCAGGGTGGAGCACTCCTCACTGTTCCCCCCCCTGCACGCATGAGGCTTCCATTAGCTGCTGCAGTCTGTAGTCCTTCCACAGCAGTGGTGACCTGGATGAGGTCCCTGGCCACATCCCCGCAGCAGTGGGTCATCTCCACCTGCATGCTGACTGCACGCCTGGAAAGATGAGCTGTAGTATGACTCAGCCTATTTATTGCCCTGGTGTAACTGTGCATGCGTCCTATTGGAGTTTGATGCCTCCTGCCATTTGAGAAATGCTCAGCCTAGATGACCCTGCACATATCTTCAACGGCAGTCGCAACACGGTCAAGTTTCTCACTGTTCGCCCTGCACCCTTCAACTACTGCAGTAGATATCTCTCTCAGGCAGTCATGAATACCACCCTTATGTCTTGCCATTGTTCCCGGTTGGCCCTGCATGATAAGAATATTCTTCCCTTTCAGGCGCTGGACCCTCAGCATCCTGGACTCTCGAACACTTGCGGTGGGTTCGCCATCGTCCTCAGCAGACGTGACGATTGCCTTGGGCCTTCGCCTGCAGAACTGCACAGAACGGCGGAGCATTGTTGGCTCTGGTGATGGTGGTGTATGTGCAGGCTGCTGTGTGTGAGCTCCTCTTTGGCTGTTCTCATCACTCCCCTAATCAGGCAGTGGTAGTACTCTTTTCCTGCGGTGAGTGGGAGCAGGTATGGGTGAGGATGCTGGCATTTCTTGTCCCTCATCATGCTGTTCCATGTGTCCCTCGGACTCGTGGTCATCAGCCACGTCACTGTCTTGTGCTGCATCTGTGACTGGAACAGTGCAAGTTCAGTTAGTTTTTGTTTGCACTTGTTTGTAACATTGCGCATGCGCAGGTATATTAAATCTACTTCTATAAAGTGAACAGTCTACTGTTGTCACTTCCTTGCTGTACTCTGCTGCACTGGAGCTGTGTTAGTCTCTCCATGCCTTGCCCGTACATTAGTCTGCATACAACTCACACAATGCATTAGGGTGTTGAAAGCAAAAGGTGGACTGGACTAAGATGTTCTACACTACGCAGGGTATGCATTTGTGTCAGTTTGGGATTACACTTGGCATACAAATATGTTTCGCTGTGCTCTTACCTTGGGAGGTGTCCGCATGTCCTGAGGTGTCTATCTGTATCACACCAACAACTGCCTCCGGCTGTGAAGTGGATTCCACCATGTCCTCCAGTGGGATGTTCGGATGCTCGCTAAATGGTCCCCCTCCTGTTTTTTTGGCTGCGGCTAGCCTGTCTGCCACCCTCTTTTTTGCTCGGCTGCGCAGGTCATACCATCTCTTCTGCAGGTTTAGGATGTCACAATGTGTTACCCCCACAGCATTTAACTTGGCTTGTATCCCAGCCAAATCTTCCTCTTCACAGACTCAGCAACATGCAGGGATTGTTTCCCAAACAGCTGGTCATGTCTCTGGACCACTTCCTCAGTGAGGATTTCAAGTTCCTTGTCACTGAACTTGATCTTTCTCTTCCTGCCTTCTCCTCTTTTTTGTGCTTTTTCAGTGGCCATGGTGTGTTTTTCTCACAGCTCCTGTTCAAACACAGTTCCTCCAGGGTGTGTTCCACCAGTCTTCCTCCTCCTCCTTTTCCTCCTCTCCCTGTGTACAGGTGTGTGGAATCAGTAAATCACTTCCTGGTTGTGATGTCATCACAATGCAGCAATATGGGTGATTCACAATTTCCGATTCTGTAATAGCGAATTCGCAACTACAGAATCCTAAACAGGGAATCAGTTATGATATTTGGAAAATTTACAGAATGGCAAATATTTACCGATTTCATTGCTGCATTCGATTTTGCGATTCCGTAATAGCGGTTCCTTATTTTTCGCTATTAAGGAATCGCAAACTAATTTTTTGATGCATGTGGGCATTTGTGCCTTCACCAGCACACGGAGGGTCCATCTGATCCATCTACTGCATTTTAATTGATGCAAGGGAGCGAGAGTGCTGACACTGCTGCCGCCGAGGGTGTTTGAGTCTGCACCCTTCATGTGAGGCATTTTTAATGGGGCAACTTTTGTTTTCTGATATATATATATAATATATATATATATATATATATATATATATATATATATATATATATATATATATATGTATATATATGTATATATATATATTGTTTTTTTTCATTAGTAAATGGAGTCTTCTCATCTTGTAAAAGTGAAATTATGCCATTTAATAGTCTGCTTACTATGTCTATGCCTCAGTATGTCATGTGAGGAGATCATATATTAGGTTGAAATAATGGCATTGTATACCGTTTTGTTATGTGAGCAAGGTAATTTGGTGACCGAAATGCGTAATGATGTTCTGGCAAGGGTAAATACATAATTATTGCAAAGTAAGAGGAGTTTGTGCTCTGTTCGGGGCCGTAACAGAGACGGCAAGGGCGAATCCAGGAATCTGATATATATATATATATATATTAAAGCTCCAAGTTTGTCACAAAAACGAGAACGCACACAGGCTGCAGCAGATCCCCTCAGACCTCCACACACAGCGGGATGTAGCCGACGCGTTTCGGAGAAAATTCCTTTTTTACAGGCTGGTAACCACAGTTCACAGCGTTTCTTGACACACCATATTTATTCAATTACAAGCCTCCTGATAGGCCGATAAGCTGCTCCAATGAGCATCGTCCAAGGTCTTATGGGACATGTAGTGCGGTGATTATACCCAGATGGGTGCGGTGTTCTGTGGGTCCCCAATCAAACCGACTGATGGGCCCCGGAGTGAGCAGGGTCTACATACTCGGTACTGCTTCCCCATGTGAAGAGCCCGACAGGATGTCAAGCTCGATGGCCCGCTGCTCTTAGATGCGGTGGTGCGTTCTCCACGGCCGGACCACCGTGTAAATATTAAAGCTCCAAGTTTGTCCCAAAAACGAGAACGCACACAGGCTGCAGCAGATCCCCTCAGACCTCCACACACAGCGGGATGTAGCCGACGCGTTTCAGAGAAAATTCCTTTTTCACAGGCTGGTAACCACAGTTCACAGCGTTTCTTGCCACACCATATTTATTCAATTACAAGCCTCCTGATAGGCCGATAAGCTGCTCCAATGAGCATCGTCCAAGGTCTTATGGGACATGTAGTGCGGTGATTATACCCAGATGGGTGCGGTGTTCTGTGGGTCCCCAATCAAACCCACTGATGGGCTCCGGAGTGAGCAGGGTCTACATACTCGGTACTGCTTCCCCATGTGAAGAGCCCGACAGGATGTCAAGCTCGATGGCCCGCTGCTCTTAGATGCGGTGGTGCGTTCTCCACGGCCGGACCACCGTGTAAATATTAAAGCTCCAAGTTTGTCCCAAAAACGAGAACGCACACAGGCTGCAGCAGATCCCCTCAGACCTCCACACACAGCGGGATGTAGCCGACGCGTTTCGGAGAAAATTCCTTTTTCACAGGCTGGTAACCACAGTTCACAGCGTTTCTTGCCACACCATATTTATTCAATTACAAGCCTCCTGATAGGCCGATAAGCTGCTCCAATGAGCATCGTCCAAGGTCTTATGGGACATGTAGTGCGGTGATTATACCCAGATGGGTGCGGTGTTCTGTGGGTCCCCAATCAAACCCACTGATGGGCCCCGGAGTGAGCAGGGTCTACATACTCGGTACTGCTTCCCCATGTGAAGAGCCCGACAGGATGTCAAGCTCGATGGCCCGCTGCTCTTAGATGCGGTGGTGCGTTCTCCACGGCCGGACCACCGTGTAAATATTAAAGCTCCAAGTTTGTCCCAAAAACGAGAACGCACACAGGCTGCAGCAGATCCCCTCAGACCTCCACACACAGCGGGATGTAGCCGACGCGTTTCGGAGAAAATTCCTTTTTCACAGGCTGGTAACCACAGTTCACAGCGTTTCTTGCCACACCATATTTATTCAATTACAAGCCTCCTGATAGGCCGATAAGCTGCTCCAATGAGCATCGTCCAAGGTCTTATGGGACATGTAGTGCGGTGATTATACCCAGATGGGTGCGGTGTTCTGTGGGTCCCCAATCAAACCCACTGATGGGCCCCGGAGTGAGCAGGGTCTACATACTCTGTACTGCTTCCCCATGTGAAGAGCCCGACAGGATGTCAAGCTCGATGGCCCGCTGCTCTTAGATGCGGTGGTGCGTTCTTTGTTTGTTTGAAACAAAGTATTTACATAAGTGAAGTTGCAGATGTTTGGAAGTGGGTTGGGTTAAGGGAGTGGGCTACGCTGGATTATATGTGTACTGTCAGTGCTTCGTCGGCATTTAATCCATTGGGGATCTTGGAATCCAAAAGGATTATGTATCTGGATTCCAAACGCCGTAGGGCCAATCTGCGATTTCCCCCTCTGATGTTTTTTGCGATACTGTCGATGACAAAATATTTGATGTTGTTGCTGTTGCCTGAGTGTGATTTGTTAATGTGTCTGGCCACCGGGTATGTTTCATCGTTATTACTTATGGCTCGCAAGTGCTGTAGGATTCGGACATGGGCCGGATGAATGGTACTTCCTACATAGCGTTTCCCGCATTTGCACACAAGGACGTAAACTGCATACTCTGTTTTACAAGAGTAGCAGCCTCTGATGATGTAGGGCTTATTTCTAAACAGGACTTTAACCTGTGTGGTGTTGATTCCTTGCTTACACGCTTTACATTTTGCGCACTTTTTGAACCCTTTCTGGCTATGCAACCATATAGGTGACTTGTTTATGGTCGGTGCATTGCATACCAGCTGGTTGCACAATGACTTGGCCTTCCTGAAAGTGATTGATGGGCTTCTACCACTCCAACGACCTATTACAGGATCATTCTGCACCAAAGGCCAATGCTTCTGTAAGATTTTTCTCACATGGTTGTGGTAAGCGTTGTACCCCGTTATCATCCTGGGGATGTTCGGTAAGGACTTGCTTTGTTTCTCCTTCTTATCTTTTTTGTCTGCAAACAGGAGATCCCTCCTGTTTACATTCTTGCATTTATGGTCTGCCTTTGCTAAGGTTTGAGGGCTAAAACCTCTTTTGCTAAGCTTCTCAAATAAATTGGATTTGGCCTTGTTGGCACCTGCTTGAGTGCTGCAATTTCTGGTCATACGTAAACATTCTGCGTACGGGATGGATTCTTTTAGTTTGACCGGATGGAAACTTTGTGCATGAAGCACAGCGTTTCCCGCTGTTGGCTTTCTGTATGTTCTAGTTTGGATTTTATTCTGATCTACATACAGTTCCAGATCAAGAAATTGGATTCTTTCTGTGCTGGTGGAGCATGTAAATCTCAAGTTGAGGGTATTCTCATTAATGGCAGCTGCAAATGCTTGAGCGCTCTCCTCAGACCCTTTCCATAGGATAAAAATATCATCTATGTAGCGCTTATAAATTATCGCATTTTCACCCATGCTTGCTGCCTGGGTTATCGCCAATACTTGCTCCTCCCACCAGCCCATATGCAGATTAGCATAGCTGGGGGAGAAGCAAGTACCCATGGCCGAACCTAGTAGTTGTTTATAATGCAATCGATCAAATATAAAGGTATTATTAGTTAAGCACCATTCTACCATCTGTAGTAACATAGAGGTGTGTTGGTACAATATAATATGTCTTTTGTTGAGATAATGTTGGAGTGCTTTGAGCCCATCTGTGTGTCTGATGCTTGTATATAGCGACTGCACATCAAGAGTCATAAATACATACTCCTCATTCCAATTTAAGTCATAAATTTTACGGAGAAAATCTCCACTGTCTTGAACATAGGCAGGTAGGTCTTTCACAAATGGTTGCAAGAAACTGTCCACATAGATGCTAGTGTTCTCAAAAAGACCACCTATGGCCGAGATTATTGGTCTCCCTGGGGGTTGCATTGCGTTCTTGTGTATTTTTGGTATCAGATAAAGCTGGGGCGTGGTGGGGTAGTCATTCTTAAGAAATTCAAATTCCTGCTTGTTTATTAAGCTCATGCCTTTCCACTTGTAGAGTTCTGCATGATACCGTTCTTGGATTCCCACAATCAGTGTTGGGATTATTCTGCAGGAACATTCGCGGTCTTGCAATTGTGTCATCGCTTCATCGTTGTACATCTTGAGCTGCCAAAGTACTATATTTCCGCCTTTGTCAGACCATCTTACCACTATATCCGGTCTGGCCTTGATTTTAGTCATGAGATTGTTGTATTCCAATCTTCTGTTGTGGTCTTTGGTACAGAAATTCTTCGTGCTCATAAGAGATCGCTCCTTTAGTTCTTTGATTACATTTTCAGAGAATAAATCTAATCCATCTTTCAATAGGATGGGCATAAACACAGATTTAGGTCTGAAGTTGGTTTTCACTATAAGGTGGGTATTCAAATTCAATTGGGCGACTATATCCCCTGCTGTCAGCTGGCTTAGTGATTCATTGTACTCTAGTGCATTCATGTCACTCAAAACAGCCATATCTGCAATAGCTAGTGTTTTTTCGGTTTCTGGACCCAACTCCTTCTCGGAGTCTTTCTTTGCACAGTTCCAAAAACACTGCAATTTTAATTTCCGTAGGAATTGAAATAGATCTATCCGCGTTTGGGCATAATCAAAGTTTGTCACTGTACAATAAGTTAATCCCAAAGATAGAATTTTAGTCTCTTCCTCAGTTAATTTTAAATCTGAGAGGTTCACAACAGTATTGTCCATATTTCTCAATTGCTCGTCTGCCATTATTGTTTCTTGTTCTTTCTGTATTGTGGCTTTGTTTGTTTTGCCGCCACGTTTGCCCCAGCGTCGGTCTTTTCTCCGTCGGCTTTTTGTTTTTTGTCGGATTTCGTTTTGCCCTTGTTCCAAGCCTGCCGCTGAGTTTGCGGCCGAAGTGTTGTTCGGCGCTGTAAACGAAAATAAGCTAGTTCTTGCGCTGGTTTGGGGATTGGACTATATATATATCTATATATATATATTAAGCTCCAAACTGCTTCACAGGCAACCACGGAGCAAAACAGACACTTTGATGTGCTGAAAGTTGCAGGTGATATTTATTTTATATTTTCAAATGAATTGCTTTGTGCAAATATATATAACTATTTCGGCCATTGGCAGTTTATTTGAACCGACCTCCAAATACCTTGATGCATTTCTACAGACACATGTAAGGACATTACCTGCCTACATTCAGGACACACGAGACTTTTTGTACAAAATAGCTGATATAATATGGGAAGAGACATATCTTCTGATTACATTAGATGTTGTAAGCCTATACACCAGTATTGTCCAGGAATATGGGATAAGGGCAGTTAGGCACTTTTTGAATCAGAGATCCATTAATTTGTACCAACATACAAGCATGCTGATTGAAATGTGTAGGCTGTGTCTCAGCAATAACCATTTTTTATTTGGAGGAGAAACTTACAGGCAGCTACAGGGGACGGCGATGGGCACCTGCTTCGCCCCCAGCTATGCTAATTTGCATATGGGCTGGTGGGAGGAGCAGGTGCTCAAAGTTGACTACGGCAGTGATTGGGAAAATCACATAATCAAATGGATCAGATTTATTGATGATCTATTCATTATATGGGATGGATCAAAAGAATCCGCGCAAAAGTTCATTAACAACATCAATATGAATAACCTCAATCTAAAATTCACTGAACACATAAGTAAGATAAGTGTCACATATCTAGATTTAGAGGTGTACATCTCACAAGGAAGAATTCAAACACGCACATACAGAAAGCCAACCGCGGGAAACACAATATTGCACGCGGAGAGCTTCCACCCATCTAGATTCAAAATGAGCATTCCTTATGCTGAAAATTTAAGAATGAAACGAAATTGCAGTGATACGGATGCTCTAGGTGAAGCTCAATGTGCTCTGAATGAGAGCCTACAAAGAGGATATGCCCCCAAAATACTGAATCAGGCAAAAGATAAAGTAGACAACATGCAAAGAGAAACATTATTGAAACCTGACAAAGTAAAAGTCATGGGAAAAAAAAATACACAGGATCAGATAAGAATGATCACGGGGTACAATGCCTACCAGGCGAAAGTGAGGGATAGCTTAGGTAGATATTGGTACCTAGTTAAACAGGATCCTGTGTTACAGGGCAATGTGTCAAGAAGGCCAACGATAACATTTAATAAAGCTAAATCAATGAGAGAGGATCTATTTAAGATCAATCCGGAAGTGAAGAAAGAGGGAGGGAGTTGGCTGCAGTTCACCCCTGGCTTTCATAAATGCCATAAATGAAAGGCCTGTAGACACGGTAAAAACTAACAACAGGTCATATCACCCCTACTAAACAGCCCATGGAAGATAAGAACTCCATTTAGTTGTAAAAGTGAATATGTTGTCTATGTTTTAAAATGTTTGTGTCCAAAAATGTATGTTGGAAGTACTATTCACATGGTTCACATTCGCATATTACAACATCTAAGGGCAATTAAGAATAATGACAAGAATTATGTGGTAGCTCGCCACATTAATGAGGAACACAAGGGCAACATGAATGATCTTGTCTATTTTGCGATAGATCAGGTTCCTAAAAGCCTGAGAGGTGGCGACAGAGAAAGGAAACTCCGTAAATTGGAATCCAAGTATATCCTTTTGTTTAACACCAAAACTCCAAATGGATTAAATGTAGAATAGGATTTGCATGTACATTTGGTATAAATTAGCAATAATAATTAAAATTCCATCTTCATCTGATTTTAAGTAGAACATAGATTTTAAATTCAGAGGAAGGAAGATGATTAATAACTAATTATACAGTATGGGCAAATAAGTTGAAGCCAAGTAGTCCGAGGAAGAGTAATAATGGCTATAACGTGCTTTGAACTAAGTACTGATTCAATAATTGTATAATATTAAGAGATTAATCAATTTTGAGTGTTCGGCACATGTTTGCTATATATGAAATTGTATGTAAGGTACTGTATGCACTAGCACTTTATTTACCGCAGTAGTAATATTTGCACAATAATATATTATCAGTATAAGCACTTTATTGACTCATTGAAATATACAGGTATTT
Organism: Lissotriton helveticus; assembly: GCF_964261635.1. Lineage (NCBI taxonomy): Eukaryota > Metazoa > Chordata > Amphibia > Caudata > Salamandridae > Lissotriton > Lissotriton helveticus. Next base: position 1,619,184,107 of record NC_136068.1, on the reverse strand, counting down.
ATTGATTGAAAAAGTATGTTGCACTTTTTTGCTATTTTGCACATGAGATTATAGGTACTGTAAAACTTTTGCAAATTTGTACGTGATATCTTATGTACTGTAATGAATATGCACTTTATTAGATTTTAAGATATTATTTAAAGTTTTTATACAGTACTAAATTGAAAGCTTTTCTGGTCTATAGGCAGAGTCAAAGATAGAATTTGACCTAGATTGGGGGCACTAGCCCGATATCCTGTTGCAAATGGACACTGTGACTAACAAAAAAGTGGACTGATGTAGTGGTGTTTTTAACTATTGGATTATTGATTTAGCCACAGAGAAACATATTAATGTTGCACAGAAATGTATAGTCTGTTTGCCATATCTATTAGGCAATTATCATGTGACCTTCTTTCCTCTGTTTAAAAATGTTTGATTTTATGTGACTTCCCATTTTGAGAAAGGCAGGTGTGCCGAAACGCGTCAAGCGGATAAATAAACAAAAGCTTAATGGTGAAGCTTACCTGTGTGTCGGAGTCCAATTTCTGGAGAAAGAGTCGGGAGTGGTTGAAATATATATATATATATATATATATATATATATATATATATATATATATATATATATATATATATATATATATATATATATATATATATATATATATATATATATATATATATATATATGTATATATATATATATATATATATAAAGGCTCCAGCTCCGTTCCCCTGTTCATGGAACAAAGTACAGCACCCCGGGGGTTAGGCAGGATAGATTTTATTTCGCCATTCGCTGCGTGAACAGACGCGTTTCGGACAAGAAGTCCTTCGTCAGTGTTTACATGTCACGCCGCAAGGCAGCTCCTTTTTAATGCATCAACCTCTTACATTGGCAACAGCGATGACGGCCAGAAAATGCATTTAACGCGCTTGTAAACATAGCGGCCATTTTGAATATTCTTATATTCCCTTCAATACATCATGTCACATTAACGTATTATTATGTGTTTTATGCCGTGTATCGGCATACATGCCGCATAGAGCTGGTGTCTGAAAAAGATCTTGCCGTGTATCGGCATATCACCAGCTTTAGTAGACTTCGCGCACATTCTAATTCCAATCACCATGGTTGACAATGTATCTAATTAAACACAATCAGAATACTTATACATTTTAAATCTTTTAGATCTCAGCCGAGAAATAGTTACAGCATCCCAGAATAAATAGGATATAGAAATCAAATAGTTGAAGAATTCAATGTCGATTACAGTGTCATAGTTTGTTATTCATTCTTACTTGCCCAAATGTACCATCAATTCTTCCCCACTATTCATCCCATGCAGACTCTTAGTTTGCATATCAACAATATAACGTGACTCCAATCTACGTAACCGTAAAAGTCTATCTCCACCTCTCGGATTTATTGGAACATGATCCATGCCAAAATATTGTAATAGATCCCTATTACTTTGATGAACTTGGGCAAAGTGCCGTGCCACCGGATAAAGTTATATCCTTGTTCGAGATGGCACGTTGGTGTTCCAAAATGCGCATTTTCACATTGTTGATAGTACTGCCAACATAATTCAGTCCACACGGACAGGTCAGACAGTACACAACATATGGCGTTGAGCAGGTGATAAACGTATTGATAGGTCTCGTGATTTGTATGCCGGGGATTTTATATGTCAGAACCCGTTTGCTGTACTCACAGGCTCTGCATTTTCCACAGGGGAAAAACCTTTCATATCTTTCAGTGTTCCACTCTGTTTGGGTTTGGGAGGCAAGAGATGATTCTGCACTAGTTTGTTTTTGAGAGAAGGTAATTTGCGAAAGGTGATTAAAGGACGTGAGGGAACATCTTTGCCTATTGTGGGATCCATGCGTAATATGTGCCAGTTTCTAGTCAAAATCTTCCTCAACTGATTTGCTTCATCTGAAAAGGTTGTTATCATTCTAAATTTGTTGTTGACTTCCGATTGTTCAGATTTCACCTCCTTTTTCTTGTTTAACAAATCTTTTCTAGGGATTTTTGATACTCTGTTAAGAGTTTTCTCAAGAAGGCGGAATCATAACCTCTGGTTTTGAATCTCGCTATGGACTCTTTCGCAGCACTTAAAAAATCAGAGTCCCTTGAACAATTATGTCGAAGTCTAAGCAATTCGCCGATTGGTATACTGCGAATTAAATTAGGAGGATGACTGGCATGTAGTATGCTGTTGCCCGCTGTGGGCTTCCTATATATTGATGTTTCTAGTGTTCCCTCATTGGCAAAGACCCTTAAATCTAAGTAATGCACCTCTTTCCTACTCATTTCGCAAGTAAATTTGAGGTTAAGATTATTACGGTTTAGATCTCTGATGAATTCTTCTGCCTGTTTGAAGGAGCCCCTCCATACAAGAAAAAGGTCATCTATATAATGACGCCACACAACTATATAGGTCGCCCATTTCGCATTGTCCCCCGCGAGGGCCACCTGCTCCTCCCACCAGCCTACGAATAAATTCGCGTAGCTGGGGGCGAAGCAGGTGCCCATCGCAGTCCCCGACATTTGTTTAAAGAAGTCGTTCTGGAACAAAAATATGTTGTGTGTTAAACAGAATTCCAACAGTTCGATCAGCATGACACCATGTTCCATATATTTCAGAGCTCTTTTGTCTAAAAAGTATTTAACAGCCTCAACTCCTTGATCATGTCAGATACTCGTGTAGAGGCTTGTGATGTCAAGAGTTATGAGTACGTATGTGGTATCCCATTTGATGGTCTCTACTTGTGTTATGAAGTCTTTGGTGTCTTTCACATATGATTGTAACTTAACAACAAATTGCGATAAAAACGAGTCAATGTAAATGGAAAGATTTTCGGTAAGTCCTCCTTTTGAGGAGACAATCGGTCTCCCTGGTGGTCTATGGAGATCTTTGTGTACCTTTGGGAGTTGGTAGAAGGTAGGTGTGACCGGTTCTGGATTTCTTAAAAATAGATACTCGTTCATATCAAGCATTAATCTATTCCGCCACTTGTTTAATAGATCATGGTACAAAGTAATGCTTTGCTGATATTCATCTTTATTTGTTTTCACATAATATTGAATGTCATCAAGTTGACGAGACGATTCATGACAATATTGTTCCCTGGTTAGAAGGACAATATTTCCTCCCTTGTCCGAGGGCTTTACAATTATATCATCGTTCTTGCTGATATTTCTCAATGCATCCATTTGAACTCTAGAAAGATTGTTCTTATTTCTGGTTCGCTTATGTCCAGTAACCCTGAGCTTCAAGAGATCTTGAATTCATGCATCGGAAAAAGTGTCAACAGCATCATATGGCATTTGTGGATTGAACTGTGATGGTGCTTTGAAGTTTGTCAGTGGAGCCTGTTGTTCTATATCAATCCTTCTAGTTCTAAGAGTTGGATCATCACACACACACAAATTTTGTTCTGTCCTTAGTTCTGTTATTAATTCCACAAATCCAAGATCTTTGACTGCTAATGCGTCTGTTGCTTGATTATCAATTTTCTTTTTCTTAGTTTTTGCTTCCGGTATTGATGGTTTTAGTGTGAAAAATTTGTGTAGCTTGATCTTACGTATCAGTTTGAAGAGGTCTATTCTAGTTTGAGTGTACTCAAATTTTTCATTAGGACAGAAGGTCAATCCTAACTGCAGGGTATCTTCTTCTATATTTGTTAATGTTTTTTCCGTCAGATTGATGATCGTAAGATTTGAGTCAGCATCTACCACCTCTTGCCCCTCTTCTTGCGGGAATTTTGGGATGCTGCACCACCCCTGACTCTTCCTTTTCCACCCGCCTCTTCGGGTCCTTCTTCGTTTTCTGGTGGTCTCAACTTTCCCCCTCTGAGCCAACTCTGGCGTATCAAGTTGAATTCCAGGTGAAAAGGGCTCTTCAACGTATCCTTTGATGTTGTGGCTATGTCATCACCCGATTGTTCTCCCTCTGTCGCTTCCGATTCTGAGGTCTCCACTCGTTCTGTAGGTGCAGCTCCTCTCTTCTTATATAATGCCTTTCGTGGAGCATCGAATTTCTTCGAGAAAGTGAGAATCCTCCCGAGAGCGTAGTCACGTTCATCTCTCTCATATTTCTCTTGCTTCCTTTGTCTGATTTTTAGTTCATATTTCACCAGTCGTTTTTTCATTTCTTCTCGTAGACGTTCTTGTTTGGTCTTGTCAGTCTCTTTCGCAATTTCCTTCTCAATATTTTCTATTTCTTCCAGTATTCTCGCCCTGTCACTCCACACAAACTTGACCAGCAGGTCGAGCATGGCCTTACAAGATGCCGCTGTAAGTTCAGCCCATTGTTCCAATAGTCTGGAGTCCGGGTTTTCGTAAGCTGGAACCGTGTATATGCGTAAACCCCTAGGGACCCTGTTGACATCTATGTAATTCTGCAGGGAGGTGGCTTCCCACCATTTTCTTATCTGTCTTTCAGTGCATTTCTCTAATTTTGCGAATAAATTTTGGAGTGAACTCTGGGGCGAAAGTCCTTCCGCTCCTATTTCTGCTGTGACCGTTATATTCGATGTTCGTTTTTTAAATATATCCAATGCTGCCTCGCGGCGTTCTGTTTCATTGCACATGTTGCTCAGCGTTTTTTACTGCATGGAGAAGCCTCTGCGTGCACTGCCTTATCCCCCACTCGCCTTGCCTTGGATTGATAAACCGCTAATCAATGTAGCTGTCCAAAAAGAGAGAATAATCAAGAAAGTTTTAAGGCGGCTTACCCAGCGCCGGTTTCTTGTGTCGGTCTGCCGCCTGGCTCCTTCTCTCTCAATTCTCGGTTTGCTCCAAAGCGGTTCCCCGGTAAACAAATTATCGCTCCATGTGTACCAAAAGATTCCCGGGTCACTCGGCCTCTTTAGTGGGGCCCGATGATGAAGCTTGTCATTACCAGGTGATGAGTGAGGGCTTTCTTAAACGTCCTGAGTTAGGCCGTTCCCCCTTTCCATTGCTCCTTTGTGTGATCTTATCGATACAACAAGACACTCTTTTTTTGCTTATTGAATATAACCGGGGAATTAGAGTGTTACTTGATACTCCCTACCTCTCCTTTTGTTGATATATACTTAGCAGCGCAGAGCTGTGAGAGCTGTTCTTACTGAGTGTGACTTGATCTGCTCTTTTAATTCATTTACTCACTGTGTCTCACCATCCTGTGGTCACTATGTCCAACCAGGGACTAACATACTCTGAGTCAGAGATAGCAGACATTCTATCTGACACCAATCTATTTGCTGATCCAGCTATTTCGCAAGTAATAGCCCACACCTCAGAGTGGGAAAAACTCACTGAACTGAAAAGAGATAGAATACGTACTATTCTACACGGCACAATTTTGAAACAATTCCTCCTTAAAAACATTGCTCCTAGAGGGCTTCTCGTAACTAATGCCCCGCGAATTTTCCTGAATGACGCCACATTCCGAAAAGAATGGGCCATGATCGCGTGGCATTGTACCCGCGACTGGCTCGTTCTGATCATAAAAACAGCACTGAGACTTTCGGAAGCGATTTTAGTAGAAATTCAGGAGACAGAATCACAATTCAAGGCGACAATCACTGGCTATAAAAAAAAAGCTAGATGAGATCCACAAAGAATTGAATGAATACAAGGACAGTCTCACACAATCCAAAGTCACTAAATTTCAGAAGGATCTAAAGAAGTTCGAGTTTGAAAAGGTCTACCCCTACTCGGCAGCTACTTTCGCTCCACCAACAAGGAACCCGAGTAACACTGATCAATCGGATGAAGACACCTCGAACAGCAGTGGGTCAAGCAACGGGTCCTTTAAACAGGGAAGGAAAAGGGGTAACAGAGGTAACCGTAACAATAGGGGGAGACAAGGTTATCTGAACCAACAACAGAGATGGCCACTACCACCTCCAATGGGTGGAATGGCTCACCAATTCCCCTTCCAACAGCCCCCTTTCCCAATGATGGGTTGGAACCCTGGCTTTATGCCACCACCGAACTTCCCCAACCAATACCAACAGCCTTTTTTAGAGAGGGGCAGGAGAGGAAGAGGGAAGAGGAGAGGGTTCAACCAAGTATCGTGAGAAGACGACGATGCAGTGGGCAACCACACCCGCAGCAAGACTCAACAACCGGGTACGAGCGGCCTCCAAGCTTAATTACTTACCTATCGGACAAAATACTGACTGCGACGGAAACCAAGGTCCTTGATAGAGGCCTGGGTTTCGTCCCAACATCTCGCCCAGACAAGTTTAAGCTTCATTGTGAACTTGCGGCCTTTTTCAGGAAACTCAAGCTGAAAGCCTTCTTCGAAGGAAAAGAAGACTCGAACGAAGCTACACCTAAAGGGGACACGGGACTGAGACTGGATTCCATATTTACCCCTCCACCACACACAGTGTGGGCAGCAATTACTGCTTTCGAACAGGCTGTGTTTCTTGACCTAGAAACCTGCCAGGATCTCTCAACATTTGGTAATTTCAGTACTGCAGAATACCAAGCATTACAAAGTCTACAAAAAGACCCGAACATAACCATAAAACCAGCGGATAGAGGCGGTGGCCTTGTAATACAGAACACAGTTGATTATGAGAGGGTGTGCCAAGTCCTCCTTGACGACAGGAAAAACTATATCCCTCTGATCAGGGACCCCACGGAGGAACTCCGGGCACGAATTACCAACCTAGTGAGAAGGGCGGAAGAAGATGGACAGATATCTAAAAATGAGGCCGACTTCCTCAGCACCAATGATAGCGTGACTCCCTACTTCAACACATTGCCCAAGACGCATAAAAATCGAATGCCCCCCCCTGGCCGTCCGATCGTCTCAGGCATAGGCTCCTTGTTGGAACCCCTATCACGCTTCTGTGACCATTACCTGAAGCCAATTGTACAAAACACTCCGACTTACATGAAAGACACTAAAAGTCTTCTGCAGCTCTTACAAGACTTAAACTTTGTTGAAAACTCAGTCACTCTGTGACACTAGATATTGAGAGCCTGTATACCAGCATCCCCCAGGATGATACCATCAGAGTCCTGGGGCTAGCTCTGGACACAGTGGTCTGGAATTATCGGACATCCAAGGAGTTCATCATCGATTGTGCCACTCTAGCACTGAAAGAGAATTTTTTCTCATACAAGGGTCAACTATTCCTGCAATGCACCGGTACATCCATGGGCAGCACTTTCGCCCCAAGTGTGGCCGGCCTGTATGTCGCCGACTTTGAGGCCAAGCACATTTTACCATCTAACAGCCCCTTTACCTCATCCATTCAGATGTGGAAACGTTACATTGACGACGTCTTAGTGATCTGGACCGGCAGTGATGAGCAACTACTAGCTTTCCTCGCGTGGATTAATACTTTGGACCCGAACCTCAAATTCACGTACACTACCAGTAAAACAGAGGCAACCTTTCTCGATGTGACAATCATGATCTCGGGGACAAGGTTGTCAACTAAGACACACTACAAACCCACTGCTAAAAATAACTTGCTGGAGTTTGCGAGTTTCCACCCCCGCCCACTGAAAGAAAACCTCCCGTATGGCCAGTACCTACGTATCAGACGCAATTGCTCTGACTTACAAGATTTCAAGTCACACTCTGGCCGACCTTACTGAGAAATTGAAGTCACGAGGCTACCCGGCAGCAACACTGAACAAGGGCTATAAAAGAGCGCGCAATCAACCACGGGAAGCGCTTCTTGAGGACAAAATTGACCATCCCGAAGAGATTCCGCTTACCTGTGTAACAACATATAGCACCCCCTCCAACACTATAAAAAAAGTCCATCAACAAAAACTGGAAGATCCTTACCAGTATCAAAAAAACCTGGGAAAACCGCTTTTTTCCTTCAGGAAGGGATGCAGTCTTAAGGATGCACTGGTCCACACCCGACCTAAAATAGCTGCTCCAGTAGCAGTAAGATCCGTGACAGAGACCTGGGGCTTGCCAAGGGTGACGGGTCACTTTCCCTGCTCCAACTGTAGCGTTTGTCACCTCACAATGCATACCAAAACCCTAACACTCGAACCAGGAAAAGTGTGGACACAGAGAGACCATGCTAATTGTTACTCTCAAAACGTCATATACATGATTACCTGCCCATGTGATCTACGCTACGTGGGTCTGACAAGTAGGAAAGTAAAGCAGAGGATCTGCGAGCACAGATCTAATATCAGATGCTAAAAAATAACCACTAAAATGAGCAGACATTTCCTCGAACAAAATCACACCACCAATGACATGCAGTGGACTGTGATTGAACAGCTGCACACCGGCAATAATATCAGCAACCGCCTCTTTGAGAAAGAGCAGAGGTGGGTCTACATATTGGGGACCCATCTCATCGGACTAAATATGACATTCCTTGGAATTCGGTGATTAAGTAAATAATTTTTGGTAATCACTAGAACCTCACCCTAAATAGATACTCCGTGATCACTGCCCTACCAGAATACCTCTGGCTAATCCAGCTCCCGTTATTTGATATCCCCAACCCTCATGACAGTTTGTCACCTATTGCGCCATCAAGCTATCTGCAGCGACTGTCTCCTACTATCTATATTGAACTGATCGCTGAGTGTTTATAATCTCTCTTGTGCCTGACCCCGCTGGCATTCAAGATCTCTCGTTTTACTGCTGGCCACATTACGCATGGCCTTTGGTTTGACATCTTTGATTTCACAAGATTTCTGCATCACTAACAGACGATTCGTTGTCCGTTTGTTTGACCCCTCTGAATCAATAAAGTTACCACTTTCCGAAGGGCTCACAAAACGGTTACCGTAGTAACCGACCAAACCTCCGTTCGTGACATCAGAACATGTGACTAACCACGTCACTATGACGAAACAGCCTCTGATTGGCTCCAACACCGGGCAACGCCCCTTCACTAAGGTGGGCTCGGCCCCCCGGAAGCGATCGATGCCTCGCCTCCACACACTGATAAGCTGTCTACCGGGCCCCGCTCTTGATCTTCGGGGTCCAGTTTGAGGGTAATGCAGGTATACTGAGGGTGCCGAGCATCGAGGGCGTAAGTAATCCAGCAGATTATGACGAACACGAGTTTGGCGGCATATCACGGAGCTAAGTACCACTACTCTAACTTTTCTGACGCATTGTATGTTTATTCCTTTTACTAAGGGTGTGCCAATTACGCTACCACCCCCCTCCTGTGACCTATGGTGTACCCCTGTTACACACACAAAAGTGAGACATTTTTAATTTACATTTATAGCGATCGTTTGACTTTTCTAGCATATTGATCGCTTTTAGGAAGATTCTCTTCCATTTTTAATCATTACCCTTTATCACCAATTCTTTCACTTCTAGCACGCTGCACTCCCCAGTGAATAGTGCATATTAACCCAGGGACAGAGGTGGTGATAAACATATCGTTATAGCGCCACACACTGTCTTTTCACGACGATTGGAGCACCATAGATCGACAATTGTGATTAAGAACATCCATTAACTGTTTGTCTTGTCCTTTATGTACGTCTATGTTCTTTCTTCTTTACAGGTGCAGAAACTTTAATGCAGGAAGCCTCCTAAACCAGGAGTTTTAGGAAGACAGTTTTTCTTCCTAATTTTTTGCACTTTTTTCACCTTTTCTTTTTCACTTTCACGTCCCTAGGTAAGGGTGGGCCTTAGCGTGCCCATACCACCAGGGTTTAGTACACTTACAAGAGTCCTGATGAATGCCTGGTAATTTTACACCGTTTCAGAGGCAGAAACATATTGACTGACAATTAAGGAAATAACCACACAATTAATTGTGGACTGTTTTCCCACACACTATTTTAATAATATGTCCTAAGTGATCACATAATAAATTATTTTGATACACTACAGACATTTTTAATCACTACCAATTGTTTATTTCTCACCGCACGCCCTGTACTCACAAAATCCTGCTCCGCAGTAGATCTGGCGTTGAAGCACACTAAAGAGGCACTCGGCCTCTTTAGTGGTGCCCGATGATGAAGCTTGTCATCACCAGGTGATGAGTGAGGGCTTTCTTAAATGTCCTGAGTTAGGCCGTTCTTCCATTGCTCTTTTGTGTGATCTCATCGATACCACAAGACACTCTTTTTTTGCTTACTGGATGTATTTATTTCTACTTTGATGATCATTTTTAACTTGATCGAATAAAGAAAGGGAACGAAACTAAACGATTCACATGAACATGTGGTTGGGTCCCAAAGGCAGCTCCACTTGATTGAATGGGCACAACATGGACAATATGTTGTAGCAGCCATTACAGGACTGGGGCACATGGCTTACGATGAAATGCATTGTATGGAATGCTAGGTTTTATGGCTCATAAAAAAGCAGATATAAAGGCAGATAACAGATGGCGGTCACAATGTAAATCCTTTGTTGCTGGAAGTATACTCATTTTAGGAATTCTGTTGAATTCTCAGGTGATTTTCTCTTGTGAAAAATACTGAGCCTCTGCTGGGATTCGAGGAACCGTGTTTGAGAAAAAACTCTTTTCTCTCATGATTTTCTCATTGAAGTTATGGAAGATGTTCCAGGCGCTTAAATTAGAGCACATTCCCTATAAGTTCACAGTACCATCCTCAGCCATGTAAGAGTAAAGTCTGATATTCTGTGTTTAACATGCACTTCCAACAGCAGCAGTGAGTAAAATTGATTCCCGAGTGTTCTGCTGCAGCTTCACTGCAGTGTTCTACAGAACTACTAGAGAACTAGCATTCTGTAGAAATAACAAAAGTGTGGCACACCTGAACACCATTTTGATGGAATTACAGCTGTAGCACTGAATGCATTTCCTACAGCGAATACTGCATTAAATGAACACAATGAGTTTTTGTTTGTCATAACAATTATGGATGGTGTTCTAGAAAGCTAACATGAGGACACATTTTATTTGGGTTCTCAAATATCTTCCTCATCCACTTGAGTAAAAAATTCTGGCATGCATGGTAATCAAATAAGGCATCAGCAGAGAGCTCTGATGAACAAGAGAGCTAACATTTTGCATTCAAGACAAAAGTGAGCAGTCCTTGAATGCCATTTTGCTGCAACAGAAGCTGCTAAATGTAAAACCACATCTCTGCTGCCTTGAAGATGCTGTGGAATTTTACCACTGGTTTGTTTCAGTGATGTGTATGAAAATTGGGGGCATGTGTGTTGTGTAACATAAAGGTTTGTGGCAATTGGTGCAGTTGGCTGTTGTGTTATTTTGCATGTGTCTGTGTCTAGTAGTAGATTATAAATCAGAGTTGTTTACAAAAGTGGTGGTATATTTGAGTTTGGCCCGAAATTAGATGGTAGTATTGTGTTCCATACAAAGTACATGGCTTTTCCTACATAAGTAATACTTAGCAATGGCTTGGGTGTCACCCACAAGGCAACAAAATATTAAACATGGCTCCATTGTCATGAAGCGCATGAAAGGGAAAATGTCACCAAGCCTAGGTCGCCAAAACACCTTAGAAGAGCCATGTAGAAGCAGATGAAACCATATGTGTTGCTTATAAAAGATGTTGTATGTCTGTGTTGTGCTCAGAAGTGAGTATATCTGTTTAGTGTATAGAAGATGTGAATGTTAAGTCTGTGTTGACGTGGGGGGGTTGCAAATCTGTGTTCTGGACAGAAGATCTGTGCTGTTTTCAGAACAGGTGGTAGGTGTGCTACACATAGAAGTAGTTGTAGATCAGTGCTAAACATAAAATCCTTGTGGTTGCTAAGTGTTACTTGTAGATGACGTGGTTGGTCGGTTATGTATAAGGAGACGAGTACATCTTTTTTGTGGTAGAAAAAGTGTGTGGTAGCTCTATGCTATCGATAGAAGGCAGTGGTAGGAAGGGCTTTCACTGGTATGAAAAAATTGGGGGGTCTATAAAAGAGGTATGGCCTATATAATTAAGGGCTTGACTTGAACACATAAACAACATTTCTTTGATTGCCAATTGTGCCTCCGACCATTATTTTGGTTCCTCTCTGAGCTTTCTATTGCTGCATTCAGATATATAATACAACAACTGACATACACCTAATACCAGCCAGTAGTATTGGCTTTGTCAATTAGTTAGCTTCGTAAGATAAATGAGTAACAACAAGGATATTTTTGTAACTATTTTTGAAAATGTTTCAATTCTGAAATTGAGACTGAATTAAACATTACTGGGGCCTGTGGAAGTGGTAGTGGCGTCAGAGTATCTCAGTCACTCCTGTTGTGTTCACTCTGTGTTAGACATGTGTGCCATTTTTCTCTCCATCTCTCTGATGTGCATATCTTACAACTTATCTCTTTCCTCTTCAGCACCATCTTTTCATTCTCCCCTAAATGCACTTCCTCACATCTTTTTCACTTCACCACCACACAAAACACTCGCACTAACCTGTTAGCACAGCATTTACTTTTACTTTTGCTTGTCAATGTGTTGACAACTGTGTACCTCTTTCACACACATTTGCATAGTCTCACAATTGCAACTGAAGTACTTCTCCATTACTGTGTGTGCTTTGCAGACAGGCCAAGGATTGGATGGCCATGTATATACTGAACACCTTTTTGACCCGCTGACTGTCAGTGTGCGAAACTCGCACTTTCAGCCTCAACTGCAGATCTTTCAATCATGGCCTGTTATAAAAACACTTGTAGGGAACTTAGCTCAAAGTATGTACTATACAAGAACAGTATGCTACGCGAAAAAATAAAGCAACACAACATCCTGAATATAGCTTACTTAATCTTGCATTTCCGAAGAGTGTTAAATAAATGGAATATAAACAGAACCTAAATGCTGACATGAATTACTTCAACGTCTTTAACATTCCTTATTCAGAAACTGATCGCTGTTTTTGCCAGGAAAGTTAAGAATGTGTATACAGGTCCCGACAAGGACACGTTTCAGTGCTTGTTTTTAATTACAACCGGGTCTGAGACCCAGAAGGGTCCCGGCCCACTTAAATCAGTGGTGGGAAGTTTTTTGTGGACAGAAAAGGAAAGGGTGGCAAATATGAATTGTGAACAGAAAGGAGTGGTAGGTTTCTGCTGTGGATAAACGGAGCGGTAAGTCTTGTGTGGCTAAAAGGGGTGAGGGAGCGCTACGCTTTGCTGCACGTAAATGGAGTAAGAGATGTGTAGAGGCAAGAGATGCGTCTAAATGATGAGTAGATGTGTAAATAGCCAAGAATGCCCATAAATTGACAAGATAACAGGACATTATATTCTCACACAAACATGTTGATAAAGTTTGACCTTGATATCAAAGGCCTGTGCATTGCTGTTCAAGTTGGGAAAATTAAATGTCCGCACAGCTGCACAGGCAGTGAGCAGCAGTGCATCGCCATCCCTGTTTCCATGGAGATGACAGCCTGTGCACCATGGTAACAGATTCTATGGTGTTCCAAAGTACACAAAACCATCACTCTGCGAGCATTAAGCGCGCCCTGCGGAGTTTACAACTTGTTCCGGCACACGTTCTGTGCTGGGCAGATATTCATTAGGCTGGCAGGGAACTTGTGCGCTCACTTCTCAGTCAGCAATAATCACTAGCAAGACAAAGACAGCAGAATAAAGATCCATGTTTTCTTCCTGCTAAGGTGTGTGCCCGGGCATCAGACCGGCATCTTGGCTTCCTATGTAGGTGCGTGCATGACAGGCTAGTGGCTCATGAATTATAACGCCTATATGTATGCCAAGCTATCCGCTCATGTATTATAGCTTCCTGCCTAGAGGCATGCATGGATATGATGAGATGTGCTCTTACTTCCTGCCAGGTGCGTACCACGGCATAAGCTCATATATCACTACTTCCTGCCTAGGTGTGTGTCACGGCACCTGCTGGCGTATCATGACTTTCTGCCAAGGAGTATGCCAGTGTATGAGTTCATGTACCATAACCTTCTTCCTAGGGGCACGCCAGGGTATCGAGTGATGTATCATTACATTCTGCTAAGGGGCATGTCTTGACTTTTAACTACTGTAAACCATTGTCAACCATTCAAGAAAAAATAGGGCGGGGGGGGGGCAGTAACCCAGGGAGAGGAATAATAACACAAAAAGGTCCTTGTGGAGGAAGTCTAGCCCTTGACTTCCACGGCAATATTGAATTAAGGAACCCTTCTTACAAGTAAGGTTTCTTTATGCATTTAGTACATTTATTATCATTTCCAAATGATCATTGTTTTAAACAAAGATAAACTTTTCGAAACCCTAAATACCTGACTAAGGTGCTCCTATTGAAGTGACAGTGCAGTGAACAGGTGATATGATGATTAAACATTGCACTAGTGCTATATACAATATTAGGTACATGCAACTGACAGGGATGTGAACTGGGGTCTCTAGTTGGCTGGGGTATGTACCCTAGTCCAAGTAGGGACCACCGCTTCCGACAGGGTAGCCTGGCACAGGCGGGAAGGCGTAACTTCAGAGGCAATGTGTAAAGTAGTTGCGCAACACACCAGCAGTTCACAGTGAAACACGAACCCAAGAAAAAGGCACTACACCAATGAGTTACAAAAATAAAAACATCTTCATCTCAGTTTCCAGTAGACCAATAATCAGATAAATCCAGTTCCGGGCCTGATCAATAATAGAATGAATCCAGTTTCCAGGCAAGATCAATAATCAATAGAAATAAATCCACTTTCCAGGCAAGATCAATCATTAATCAAAATGAACCCAGTTCCCAGGCCTGATCAAATCACCAAAAGCTCATGTGTGCCCACAGCTCCTGTGGGTAAGGTCCCAAAATGGAGGCTTCCTGTTTCCCCGTCCCAGTGCACAGTCCCCGGCAGCCCGCGAGGGACACACGTAAACTTAGTCCCCCAGCAGTCCCCCTTGCAGCAAGGCTGCCCATACCTTCCCGGTGCGCACAACCGCAAATGTTACCTGGGACGGAGAGAGCTGCTCACGGAATTCCCGATGCATCCGGGCCCGCAGGGGTGAGTCCCGGGGGTTTTCAGATGCAGCGCTGGTGCGCTTTCACTCAGGGGCAATTTCTTCCGCTGGTAGTCGCTGGTTAAGTCTGTTTCCCAGGGGAGTGCAGGCCCTCGCTTTCCGCACCCTGGGGGAAATTTTAAATACTGCACTCAGTCCGGGCTAGATGTGGTGATTGTAATATGAATAGCGCTTTTCTCCACAGGCGAGCAGGGCGCTCAGGGGCCCGGGCTAGCGGCGTGATCTTGGGGCAGTTTTTGAGTCCCGTCTTTAGGGGGTGGGTGCAGACGCTGCCCTCAGCACCCAGGGGGGATTCCAATGAGGCACAAAGTCCTCCCTTGCAGCAGCGCTTCAGGACTTGTGTAGCGCTTCTCCCTCGCAGTGCCTCATAGTGCAGGTAGGGCCCCCGGGCGGCGACGGTGATTCCGGCAGTGTCAGATGAAAGGACTTCCCAGACCCAGCGCAGCAGAGACAGAGTTTAGGGACAGAGGCTGTTCTGAAGCGCATAGGTAGCCTGAAAGCGCAGGGGCAGTTTCCTTTAAATCAAAAAGGGTGCAGTCCCATAAAGGCAGTTCTTGGGTAGATGGTAGAGACACTCTGGGGGTGTTATTTCCAGTCCTCCCTAGCAGGGCAGGATCAGCAGGCAGTGGGCAGCTCAACAAGGAGGGGCAGCAGTTCCTGGGAGCAGTCAGCCTCCCCACAAATGGCAATCCTCCTGGCGCAGCAGTCCTCACTCCAGCAGAGATTCCCTGTAGTGCAACAATGTAACAAAGAAGTGAGGCCAGGACCCTCCCTTAAATATCTTTCAGTCTAGGTGCTAGAAAGTGGTAGAAGTCTCTGGGAGGGTCTGGGGGCAGGGGCTTCTGGAGGAGTCCAGGGAGTTCTGGTATGTTCTCCGCCTTCCCTGACCTAGCTGTCACATTGAGGAGAGACAGGCCGTTAAGGCATCAGTGGGCAGCCCATCACAGTCCATCCCAGGGGAGAAGGTGTGAATCACCACTCTCACCTCCCAAACCAGGCAGCTATCAGTATGCAGAGGGAAGGGGGTAGTCTGCAGTGCCCAATCTAAGTGTACGCAGGAAAAGGTTCACTTTCTAAAAGTGGGACCCCTAGCATAGTGGTGCCCAAACCCCATATGTCATTGGAAAGGGTCCAACAAGACCGAAGATGACACACTTATTAGGTCCCTGTCAGAAATCATCCCATAAGGGGGGTTCCCAATGTTAGCCTATGGAGGATTAAGCCTTACTGCGGTAGCAGGGGCTTGTGGCAGATATGCCAGCGTCATATGGTTTTAGGGGAGAGCAACTGCACCTCAGCACTGTTTAGCAGTGGTGAGGCGCCCAGAGTCCTAAGTCCAACAAAAAGGTACGGTGAAAATGGGAGGCGCAAGGGCAAAAAGGTAGGGGAAGACCACCCTAAGTCTGACAGGTCCAACACGTGTCCCCCCCAGCTGAAAGTGGGGAGAACTACCCAACCTCTAGGGAGTTCTCATCACTAAGGCGGAAAAACCTAGAGAGACCGTCAGCATTGGTGTGGTCTACTCCGGGTCTGTGTTCCACCCTGAAGTCCATCCCCTGTAGGGAAATAGACCACCTCAACAATTTGGGATTCTCGCGCCTCATTTGCATGAGCCACCTGAGGGGCCGGTGGTCAGTCTGAATCAGGAAGTGGGAGCCAAACAAGTATAGCCTCAGCTTCTTCACAGCCCAGACCACCGCAAAGACTGCTCTCTCTATAGCACTCCACAGCTGTTCCCGGGGGAGTAGCCTCCTGGAGATGAAAGCCACTGGTTGGTCCCGGCCCTCCTCATTGAGTTGCGGAAGTACTGCCCCTATGCCATGCTCTGAGGCGTCCGTTTGGACAATGAACTCTTTGGAGAAGTCAGGGGCCCTGTGCACAGGAGCTGTGCACATGGCCTGCTTTAGAGAGTCAAAGGCTTTTTGGCAAGCCTCTGTCCATATCACTTTTATAGGGTGCTTCTTAGAGGTTAGCTCAGTCAAGGGGGCCACAATGGTGCCATAATCCTTGACAAATCTGCAGTAGTACCCTATGAGGCCCATGAAAGCCCTGACCTCAGTCTGTGTTTTGGGGGGCTCCCAGGCCAAAATGGTTTCTTGGCCTGTAGGGGCTGCACCTTGTCTTGCCCTGGCCCACCAAGTGTCCTAGGTAGACTACCGACCCGTGCCCTATCTGGCATTTGCTGGCTTTGATAGTCAGGCCTGCCTGCTGCAGGGCCTGAAGCACTTCCTGGAGGTGACCCAGATGGTCCTCCCAGCTGCTACTAAAGACAGCTATGTCGTCCAGGTAGGCAGCAGAGAAGGCCTCTAAACCGGAGAGGACCTGGTTCACCAGCCGCTGGAAGGTGGCAGGAGAACTTTTCAATCCAAAGGGCATCACTCTAAACTGGTAGTGGCCCTCTGGGGTGGAAAAGGCAGACCTCTCTTTGGCTCCATCCATTAGGGCGATCTGCCAGTACCCTGACGTGAGGTCAAAGGTACTCAGGTATCGGGCAGCCCCCAGCCGGTCAATGAGCTCATCCGCCCTAGGGATAGGATGAGCATCAGTCTTGGTCACAGAGTTCAGTCCTTTGTTATCCACACAGAACCTAAGTTCTGGTGCGGTGCCTGGTGGGGCAGCTTTTGGTATCAAAACGAGCGGACTGGACCAAGGGCTGTTGGAGGGCTCTATCACCCCCAATTCCAGCATCTTAGTGACTTCACTCTGGATGCTGGCCCCCACCTTGTCTGACAGCCTGTAAGACTTGGACTTGGCAGGGGGGCTGTCTTCTGTGTCCACATCATGGGTACACAGGTGGGTAATCCCAGGGATAAGGGAAAACACTGAGGAGAACTGCCCCAGGACCTGGCGGCAGTCCCTCTGTTGCTCAGGAGGTAAGGATGGGGAGAAGACCACTCCCTCCACCGATCCATCTTTCTCTTTAGCAGCAAAGAGGTCCGGGAGAGGTTCACTTTCCTCTTCCTCGGCCCCATCAGTCAACATCAGTAAGGTGAGCTCAGACCTCTCATGGTGGGGTTTGAGGCGGTTGGCGTGTAGTACCCTGTGGGGCTGCCTGGGGGTCTAAAGGTCCACTAGGTAAGTGGCCTTACCCTTCTTCTCCAGTATCTCATAAGGGCCAGTCCAGCTGCCCTGAAGGGCACTGAGCTCTCCAGGCTCCATGACCCACACCTTCTGTCCAGGTTCTAGCTCCACAGGGTGAGAATTCTGGTCGTACCATTCCTTCATCACAGCCTGGCTGGCCTCTAAGTTGTCAGAAGCTTGCTTCCACAACTTAGCCATTTGGCTGCGGAAGGCCAGAATGTAGCTCACAACATCTTGGGGAAGCCTCCTGAGAGACTTCTCCCACCCATACTTCACTAAACTGAGAGGTCCCCTCACAGGGTGACCGTACAAGAGCTCGAAGGGGCTGAAACCCACCCCCTTCTGCGGTACCTCCCTGTAGGAAAACAACAAACAGGGCAAGAGGATGTCCCACTTTTTCCTCAGGCCCTCAGGCAGACTCCTGATCATGCCCTTTAGGGTCTTGTTAAATCTCTCCAAGAGACCATTGGTGTGTGGGTGGTATGGGGTGGAGAACTTCTAAGTAACCCCACACTCCTTCCACATGGCTTGCATGTAGGCAGACATAAAAATTGGTGCCCCTGTCGGACACCACCTCTTTGGGGAAACCCACTCTGGTAAAAATGCCCATCAGGGCCCGGGTCACTGCAGGTGCATTGGTGGTTCTCAGAGGAATAGCCTCTGGGTACCGGGTGGCGTGGTCCATCAAAACCAGTCTAGACCTGTGACCAGAGGAAGTCGTGGATCCATAGGCCCAACAATATTGATGCCCACCCTCTCAAAGGGGGTGCTAACGACAGGCAGTGGTTCCAGGGGAGCCTTCAGCTTAGCCCCTGTTTTCCCACTAGCTTGGCAGGTCAGACAGGTCCTGCAGAAGGTATCTGAGGAGATCCTCACCTGTGGCCAATACAAATGTGGGACAAGCCTAGCAAAGGTCTTGTCTTGGCCCAAGTGCCCTGCCAATTGGATCTCATGAGCCAATTCCAAAAGAAAGGCTCTGTAGCACTAGGGAACCACTAAGGCCCTTGATGACCCATGCACAGGAGCCTTGGGCTCACTGTAAAGGAACCCATCCTCCCAGTAAATATGATACTTCACGGAGGCATTGCCTGCTGCTTGGGCTTCGGCCTGTCGCATCATGCTCTCAAGGGTGGGGCACTCCTTCTGTGCCCGGCAAAACTCCTCCCTGGTTGGCCCTCCTTCCACCTGCCACTCTGCAGGGGTAGGTAGGTCCCCCAAGGGATCAATGCCTCCCTCCGGGGACTCTGGTGCGACCTCCTCAGGTGCCCCATCCAACTCAAGGGGTGACCGCCCCGGGGCGGGCTTCCCTCGCCCTCGGGTTCCTCCCTTTCTAGCAGCTGGCTGGGCCATTTTTCCAGGCTCCAGCCCTGGTTGACTCTCTTTCCGGGCAGCCATGGACCGTGTGGTAGCACAGATTCACTCTGGTAACCCAGCAACTCCACATGCGCTTTGAGCTCTACATCCTTCCAGGCAGTGTGCTCGAGGTCATTCCCTAACAGACAGTCCACTGGCATGGCAGGGCTCACAGCAAGTCTTAGCAGGCCTGAAACCCCTGCCCACTCAAATGGAACCTGTGCTACGGGATAGTGACCCTCCCTGTTGTCACCCCCCTCACTACTGACCCTACACCGGAACTGAAGGCACGCATCCACAGCCTAGTGAAGGATGCCGAAGAAAACGACCAAATCTGTAAACACGAGGCAGCCTTTCTCACGGCAGGTGGTAACATCATTCCTTATTTTTATACCCTGCCCAAGACACATAAAAATGTCAACCCACCCCCTGGACGACCTATAGTGTCAGGCATCGGCTGCGTCCTGGAACCTCTTTCCACTTTCTGTGATCACTACCTAAAACCCTTGGTACAGAACACCTCAACGTATCTCAAAGATACTAAAAATCAGCTACAATTGCTCGGACAAGTCACCTTTGCAGAAGACTCCATCATCCTAGTCATACTTGACATTGAAAGTCTTGACACTAGTATTCCCCAGGACGATACCCTCAGAGTCATGGGAAGAGCTCTAGACTCAATTGAGTGGAACTATAGAACACCTAAGGAATTCATAGTACAATGTGCAACTATGGCTTTGAAAGAAAACTATTTTTAATATCAAGGGGAGCTCTACCTCCAAAGCACAGGTACGTCTATGGGCAGTACTTTTGCTCCTAGTATTGCCGGACTTTATGTCCATGACTTTGAGACTAAGCATGTTTTGCCCACCAACAATCCCTACTACTCTTCCATAGGATTATGGAAGAGGTATATTGATGACATCCTCCTGATCTGGAAGGACGATGAGACTAACCTCGAACAATTCTTAACCTGGATAAACACTAGAGCTCCTTACCTAAAGTTTACTAACTGCTCCAGCAAGGAGACAGTGGTATTTCTAGATGTAATCATCACAGTAAGCGGCACTGTCTTAACAACTAAAACACACTATAAACCTACAGCCAAAAACAATCTGTTAGAATTCTCGAGCTTTCATCCTAGGCCTTTGAGGGAGAACCTACCCTACGGCCAATACCTTAGGATACGTAGGAACTGTAGTGACATCAGGGAGTACAAAACCCAAGCAGCAGACCTCACTGAAAGACTTAAATCCAGAGGCTACCCTGCAAGGATCCTGGACAAAGGAAACAAACGTGCCAGAAATCAACCTCATGAAGCACTGCTTGAAGACCCTGTCAAGGAAACCTCCAACATACCACTAACATGTGTGACCACATATAGTTCCATTTCAGATGCCATGAAAAAATCTGTCAACAGACACTGGAAGATTATAACGAGTAACAAAAGGACCTGGGAGAAACCACTCTTCTCTTTTAAAAAAGGTATTGCCTAAAAGACTCTTTGGTACACACACGCCCTAAAACAGAAGTGTCTAACACCCTCAACGAGAGGTCGGTCACGAATGCTTGGGGTCTTCTCCCAGTGACCGGACATTTTCCCTGCTCAAATTGCAGTGTATGCCACTTGACAACGCATACGAAACAACTCTCATTGGAACCAGGGAAAATATGGATACAGAGGACACACACCAACTGCAACTCCACAAACTTAGTCTACCTTATAACATGTCCTTGTCAGAAAAAATACGTACGAATGACAACCCGCAAGGTAAAACAGCGCATCTGCGAACACCGCAGCAACATTAGATGTCGTAAGTCAACCACTAAGATGAGCGAACATTTCCTGCAACAGAATCATACGCCCAATGATCTTCGGTGGACAATCATCGAACAAATTACCACGGAAAGAAATACTGCCAGCATTCTTTTCGAAAAGGAACAACGCTGGGTATACAGATTGGGAACTCATAACAATGGGCTGAATGACCAAATACCCTGGGCTTCAGTGCTCAAACGATAATGACCCACCAACAGAGTTCTGCCTACTACCACTCGTTTCATTAACTGAAACTCCCAATTCCTATTTTTCATCACGTTGGCCAGTGATGTGTTTAACGTAATCACATCAGTACTTCTCATAAATTATAATTTAACTACTCCTTTCAAAATAATTTTTTCGCCCCTTTACTAAATTCAGTAATAGTCTACCGTGTCCCCGGTCTCCCGTTCTTCTAAATATCTAAATATCTAAATATATGACTACAGACCATTGGCTGACTGTCCTAGCCGGGCCCTGTTGTGTTCACCTAATAATACAGTCTTTTACCATGCCTCATTCCTTGTCCGCGCTACGACATTGCGGTTTCTTTGACAACCAAGCAAGTGCTTGTATTCCAAGCCTCGCTCTCAACTCAGCCGGTGATTGGAGGCCTACACGCGAACGTCACTGCACACTTGCTTTGCCTCATTCCCGCCTATTGGCCGCACCCACGGCCCAGCCACGCCCGCTGCCCCGCCGACACTTCTCATTACCGTTACTCTGCATTCGGGACCTTATCCATGGGTTCTGGTAGCAGGAGTCGCTAGGTGCCGAGCGGGTGTTTGGCGTTGCGGGCGTAAGACCATATCTCTCAGACCAGCATTCAGCTAAGTAACCCATAACCTGTGTTTCTCATTCTTTTTCGTGCATCTAACCTCAATGTCCCTTTTCAGGGTGTGCCATTGTCGCCTCCACCCCCCTCCCGAGACCCATGGGGTGTGGATCTTTTAAGTAACAAGTGAGAATTTCTCTCCTTATTTTAATCTGTATAGTCTTAGATTACATCACCACAAGCCCCGCATTCGGGTACATTGATCGCTGGACCACGAGTGATGTCTAATTAATCATTCTGTCAAACGGCGATCTCGCTATGCCATAGTGCATGCCCCAAGACTGCCCGAATTCAAGGACAGCGTTTCAGGCACTAATATAGCATTTTATGGCCCCACGGGCACGCATATTGACTAGCCCAAGCACAGTGTTCAGAGACCATGTCTGCAAAAAAACACTTAAAACCGATCAGATTAACTTTATTTTGTTGTTTTCTATGTGTGTTTGTCATTTTCCTTTCAGACCACAGGTTCCTCAAATCCGAGTGAACATTCACTTTTTCTGGTTTGTTCTTTTTGCACCCATTTTTACACCTGATTTTAACTTTCACGTCCTCTGGTAAGGGTGGGCCTTTGCGCGCCCACACCACCGAGGTACATTACTACACAGTCCTCATGAAAGCCCAGTAAAATGTACACATAGATGGGCAGAAACATGTCGACCCCTCTTTAAGTGGAAATACCCAACACACTAGTTGGTAAATTTCCCGACACATATATTTTAATAATGTCTGGCTGACCACAGAATAAAGTTTTTTAGTTGGTACAGCTTACTGACATTTTTTAATCCACACTACTTTTCACACTATTGTCACAAAAAACCAGCTCCGCAATAATCTGGCGTTGTAGCACACCAGGGAGGCCCTCGGCTTCTCCTGGTGGGCCCGATGATGAAGCATGTCACCACCCAGGGTGGTGAGTGAGGGCTTCAAAAAGAAATCCCTAAATGACCTCCAATGCGAACTAATAGGCTGATTTCTTCCTTCTCTACTACTGTGCTTAATAAACTTAACTCTCACGACACTCTTTTGTTGTTTGACATAAAACCTGGGGGACTGAGAGTGTCTTCTCTTCCCTCCCTCTCAAGTTGTTGAATCTGTTGGCGCGCAGCTGTGAGAGTAGAATAAAAATTGGTACTTCACAGGGAACCAATTTTACACAAACAATGGCGAACTTTGGTCTCACCTTTTCGGAGGAAGAGGTGGATGCACTACTAGCTGATCCCAACCTTTTTGCGGATTCATCAATATCACAAGCCATTTCCCACACTTCTGAATGGGAGAAACTAACGGAACAAAAACAAGACCGGATGAGAACTATTCTACATGGTACAATACTAAAACAGTATTTATCAACTAATACCGCACCTAGGTGACTTCTTGTGACCAATGCCCCACGTATATTCCTCAACGATGCCACATTTTGGAAGGAATGGGCAATGATAGCCTGGCACTGCACTCGTGACTGGTTAGTGCTAATCATAATAACAGCGTTGCGTCTATCTGAAGCACTTATGGTCGAAATCCAACTGACCGAGTCGCATTTTAAAACAACTATCAGTGGCTATAAAAAGAAGCTGGACGAGATCAATAAGGAGTTGGCTGAATATAAAGACTCTCATATGCAATCAAAAGTCACCAAATTTCAGAAGGATCTTAAGAAATTTGAGTTCAAAATTGCATACCCCTATTCAGAACCTGATTATACTCCGCCAAAGCGGGATTCTAACAAATCAGACGACACTGATAGCAACTCCTCGAAAGGTAGTACTTCCAGCAATTATGGCCAAAAACAGAAAGGACGAAGAGGCGGCAGAGGCCGATCTAACTTTCACAATCAACAATCTGGTTGTCCACCATATGGTACACCAGGGCATGGCCCACCTCCATTTATGTTCCCACAACAACCGCCTTTTCCCCTAATGGGGTAGAATCCCTATATGCAACCCCACTATCCCCAAAATCAACATCAGATGCCTTTTTTAGAGAGAGGCGGGAGGGGAAGAGGAAGGAGACGAGGGAACAACCAAAACACCCAAGTCACTTGGCAAGCAGAGGACCGAGTGGGCGACCACACCCGCAGCAAAACAGCAACACCGGGCACCAGTGCCCAGGGAGTCTAATAACAAACCTCTCGAACAAAACTCTAAGCCCAATGGAAGCCAAGGTCCTAGAGAAAGGACTTGGCTTCGTCCCTACCGCCAGACCTGATAAATTTAAACTCCACTGCGAGTTATCTGAATTTTTGAGGAAAATAAAACTGAAGGCCTTTTTTTGAGGCCCGAGCAGACGCTACCAATGATTCATCTGACTTTGACACCAACTTTAGACCAAAATCTACCTTTGTCCCGCCACCACATACAATCCCTGCGGAAATAACTGCTTTTGAACAGGCGGTTTTCAACGATATGGAATCCCTGCATATACCGACACCCTTTAAAAATGTTTCTGCTCTAGAATTTCAAGCATTAGAAAAATTGAAAAAGGATAAGGAAATAACTATCAAGCCAGCGGACAAGGGAGGCGGCATAGTGATCCAAAACACTCGGTGCTATGACAAAACATGCCGTAATTTACGGAACAACAGGACCAACTACACCCCCCCTCACTACTGACCCTACACCAGAACTGAATGCACGCATCCACAGCCTAGTGAAGGACGCCGAAGAAAACGACCAAATCTCTAAACATGAGGCAGCCTTTCTCACGGCAGGTGGTAACATCATTCCTTATTTTTATACCGTGCCCAAGACACATAAAAATGTCAACCCACCCCCTGGACGACCTATAGTGTCAGGCATCGGCTCCGTCCTGGAACCTCTTTCCACTTTCTGTGATCACTACCTAAAACCCTTGGTACAG
The DNA here is from genome assembly GCF_964261635.1 of Lissotriton helveticus. Taxonomy (NCBI): domain Eukaryota; kingdom Metazoa; phylum Chordata; class Amphibia; order Caudata; family Salamandridae; genus Lissotriton; species Lissotriton helveticus. The sequence continues at coordinate 1,619,159,235 of NC_136068.1, read as the reverse complement.
AACACCTCAACGTATCTCAAAGATACTAAAAATCTGCTACAATTGCTCGGACAAGTCACCTTTGCAGAAGACTCTATCATCCTAGTCATACTTGACATTGAAAGTCTTGACACTAGTATTCCCCAGGACGATACCCTCAGAGTCATGGGAAGAGCTCTAGACTCAATTGAGTGGAACTATAGAACACCTAAGGAATTCATAGTACAATGTGCAACTATGGCTTTGAAAGAAAACTATTTTTAATATCAAGGGGAGCTCTACCTCCAAAGCACAGGTACGTCTATGGGCAGTACTTTTGCTCCTAGTATTGCCGGACTTTATGTCCATGACTTTGAGACTAAGCATGTTTTGCCCACCAACAATCCCTACTACTCTTCCATAGGATTATGGAAGAGGTATATTGATGACATCCTCCTGATCTGGAAGGACGATGAGACTAACCTCGAACAATTCTTAACCTGGATAAACACTAGAGCTCCTTACCTAAAGTTTACTAACTGCTCCAGCAAGGAGACAGTGGTATTTCTAGATGTAATCATCACAGTAAGCGGCACTGTCTTAACAACTAAAACACACTATAAACCTACAGCCAAAAACAATCTGTTAGAATTCTCGAGCTTTCATCCTAGGCCTTTGAGGGAGAACCTACCCTACGGCCAATACCTTAGGATACGTAGGAACTGTAGTGACATCAGGGAGTACAAAACCCATGGTAAACATCTAAATATATACTCTAAGATACATCGCATTACTTTACCCCTTCAGCTGATAAACCAGAAGAATAGGACGAACATACAAAAAGGAAAACCATTTAGAGGGAAGGCGGCTTCGTTGAGAAAGGTTCGTACACCAATCTATATGGGGTATAAATGAACCATGAATGTTATTCCTTTAGAGGTACCACAATCTCTAATTTTTCATTTAGACTTTATAGCCTTGTGGTGAGAACATAGAACATCAATTTATCGATAGAACAACGCACCCGCAACCCTCGCTTTTGATCCGTCTTTAACTTTTGATGAGGTTAGTATGATAATAACAGCACTGCAATAATAGACAAATGGTCTGGAATTTGGTACTTTAGTCCTAAAGCATGTGCCTGCATTCTATTTTAGGTGTCAACAATTTTACCCTCATTGCATTAATACAAAGATACCGTAGAAAGAAGCAGACCTTAAAATAACTCCGCTGACATATTTCATCAGGTAATCAAGTCAAGTCAATATGACTATGAAAGAGAGCGTGGGTACTTATTGTATAAAATTTAATTCCTTAAAACTGTATAAATATGTTTTTTAGGATTTAATATATCCCGCGCCTACTGACTGCCTTGAAGCTTCAAAGCATCCCTGATTCAATTTCTTCCTGAGATATTATAGGTAAAATCAATTCTTCTCCCATGATCAATTAGACTGCTTGGTAGAGGTGATAACTAGATATCCTTACTTGTAATTGTGTTCAATGCTCTGCTTAGCTATCAGCAATCCTCAAGACAAATATTTTTACTGTGTTAAGGAAAGTGAAATCAATTTTCAATGCCTTTCTCTGTCCAGGGGGTCCTTGGTGGATAGACGTTACGCATAGGTGCAAACATAGACAATTGTGAATTAAAGTTTTATTGAGTGACTGTGAATCCCATTATTTGACCACAAGATAGATTTACTCATATTTATTATTACAGAAACCCTGTCTCCACGAGATTTTAAGGGAGAAAATCTGTTGGTCCTGAGGAAGGTGGTGTCAATCCACCGAAACGCGTAGACCTGGCGTACTTAGTCCTCTAAGCCATCTGGACTACCTCATGCACAGAAAACGTTTGATTGTATTGTATGTTGTGTGGGTAACAGTATCAAGTATGCATGAATAGTGAGTGATTGTTGTTGTATGTGTGGATAACAGGGTTTTTCCTTTAGTATTGTTTAAAAAAAAAAAATTTTCTGATTATGTATAGTATTTATTGATTTTGTATACGATGAATATGCTTAACACAAAAAAAAGTAGAAAATGAAGGTAACTCATGCGCAAAAAAAGTAAATGAATAAAAGAAAGTAATAAAAAATAGTTGCTCATGTAATTTGTGTGTCATTTGGGATTCTATTTATATATATCATTATAGTTTGAACTATGTCGCATATGTAATCATAAGGCCATAGGGGAATTTCTCTTTATTCTGACTCTATCATCCTAGTCATACTTGACATTGAAAGTCTTTACACTAGTATTCCCCAGGACGATACCCTCAGATTCATGGGAAGAGCTCTAGACTCAATTGAGTGGAACTATAGAACACCTAAGGAATTCATAGTACAATGTGCAACTATGGCTTTGAAAGAAAACTATTTTGAATAGTAAGGGGAGCTCTCCCTCCAAAGCACAGCTACGTCTATGGGCAGTACTTTTGCTCCTAGTATTGCCGGACTTTATGTCCATGACTTTGAGACTAAGCATGTTTTGCCCACCAACAATCCCTACTACTCTTCCATAGGATTATGTAAGAGGTATATTGACGACATCCTCCTGATCTGGAAGGACGATGAGACTAACCTCGAACAATTCTTAACCTGGATAAACACTAGAGATCCTTACCTAAACTTTACTAACTGCTCCACCAAGGAGACAGTGGTATTTCTAGATGTAATCATCACAGTAAGCGGCACTGTCTTAACAACTAAAACACACTATAAACCTACAGCCAAAAACAATCTGTTAGAATTCTCGAGCTTTCATCCTAGGCCTTTGAGGGAGAACCTACCCTACGGCCAATACCTTAGGATACGTAGGAACTGTAGTGACATCAGGGACTACAAAACCCAAGCAGCAGACCTCACTGAAAGACTTAAATCCAGAGGCTACCCTGCAAGGTCCTGGACAAAGGAAACAAACGTGCCAGAAATTAACCTCATGAAGCACTGCTTGAAGACACTGTCAAGGAAACCTCCAACATACCACTAACATGTGTGACCACATATAGTTCCATTGCAGATGCCATGAAAAAATCTGTCAACAGACACTGGAAGATTATAACGAGTAACAAAAGGACCTGGGAGAAACCACTCTTCTCTTTTAAAAAAGGAATGAGCCTAAAAGACTCTTTGGTACACACACGCCCTAAAACAGAAGTGTCTAACACCCTCAACGAGAGGTCCGTCACGAATGCTTGGGGGTCTTCCCCCAGTGACCGGACATTTTCCCTGCTCAAATTGCAGTGTATGCCACTTGACAACGCATACGAAACAACTCTCATTGGAACCAGGGAAAATATGGATACAGAGGACACACACCAACTGCAACTCCACAAACGTGGTCTACCTTATAACATGTCCTTGTCAGAAAAAATACGTACGAATGACAACCCGCAAGGTAAAACAGCGCATCTGCGAACACCGCAGCAACATTAGATGTCGTAAGTCAACCACTAAGATGAGCGAATATTTCCTGCAACAGAATCATACGCCCAATGATCTTCGGTGGACAATCATCGAACAAATTACCACGGAAAGAAATACTGCCAGCATTCTTTTCGAAAAAGAACAACGCTGGGTATACAGATTAGGAACTCATAACAATGGGCTGAATGACCAAATACCCTGGTCTTCAGTGCTCAAACTATATTGACCCACCAACAGAGTTCTGCCTACTACCTCTCTTTTCATTAACTGAAACTCCCAATTCCTATTTTTCATCACTTTGGCCAGTGATGTGTTTAACGTAATCACATCAGTACTTCTCATAAATTATAATTTAACTACTCCTTTCAAAATAATTTTTTTGCCCCATTACTAAATTCAGTAATAGTCTACTGTGTCCCCGGTCATCCGGTCTTCTAAATATCTAAATATCTAAATATATGACTACAGACCATTGGCTGACTGTCCTAGCCGGGTCCCGTTGTGTTCACCTAATCATACAGTCTCTTTCCATGCCTCATTCCTTGTCCGCGCTACGACATTGCGGTTTCTTTGACAACCATGCGAGGGCTTGTATTCCAAGCCTCGCTCTCAACTCAGCCGGTGATTGGAGGCCTACACGCGAACGTCACTGCACGCTTGCTCTGCCTCATTCCCGCCTATTGGCCGCACCCACGGCCCCGCCACGCTCGCTGCCCCGCCGACACTCCTCATCACCGTTACTCCGCTTCCGGGACCTTATCCACGGGGTCCGGTAGCAGGAGTCGCTAGGTGCCGAGCGGGTGTTTGGCGCTGCGGGCGTAAGACCATCTCTCTCAGACCAGCATTCAGCTAAGTAACCCATAACCTGTGTTTCTCATTCTTTTTCGTGCATCTAACCTCTATGTCCCTTTTCAGGGTGTGCCATTGTCGCCTCCAACCCCCTCCCGAGACCCATGGGGTGTGGATCTTTTAAGTAACAAGTGAGAATTTCTCTCCCTATTTTAATCTGTATAGTCTTAAATTCCATCACCAGAAGCCCCGCATTCGGGTACATTGATCGCTGGACCACGAGTGATGTCTAATTAACATCTATTGCTGGTGTCACCCGGTTGCGAGCAGGCAGCCCTTTCGCACTCCAAGCGCGTCCTCGCTCCGGGCCGAGCCCCTCGTTGCCAGGCCCTCACTCTGCGCACCCTGTGGGTAATTTTAAATACTGCACTCAGTCCGGGCCAGATGCGGTGATTGTGGTTGGAACAGCGCTTTTCTCCACAGGCGTGCAGGGCGCTCGGGGGCCCGGGCTAGCGGCGGTGATCTTGGAGCCGTTTTTGAGTCCCGACTTTAGGGGGCGGGTGCAGACGCTGCCCTCAGCACCCAGGGGTGATTCCAATAAGGCACAAAGTCCTCCCTTGCAGCAGCGCTTCAGGACTTGCGTAGCGCTTCTCCGTCGCAGTGCTCATAGTGCAGGTAGGGCCCCGGGCGGCGACGGTGATTCCGGGGGTGTCAGATGAAAAGAACTTCCCAGACCCAACGCAGCAGAGACAGTGTTTAGGGGCAGAGGCTGTTCTGAAGCGCAGAGGTAGCCTGAAAGCGCAGGGGCGGTTTCCTTTAAATCACAAAGGGTGCAGTCTCAAAAGGGCAGTTCTTGGGTAGATAGTGGAGACACTCTGGGGGTGTTATTTCCAGTCCTCCCTAGCAGGGCAGGATCAGCAGGCAGTGGGCAGCTCAACAAGGAGGGGCAGCAGTTCCGGGGAGTAGTCAGCCTCCTCACAAGTGGCAATCCTCCTGGCGCAGCAGTCCTTACTCCAGCAGAGAGTCCCCGTAGTCCAGCAGTGTAACAAAGAAGTGAGGCCAGGACCCTCCCTTATATATCTTTCAGTCTAGGGGCTAGAACGTGGTAGAAGTCTCTGGAACAGTCTGGGGGCAGGGGCTTCTGGAAGAGTCCAGGGAGTTCTGGTATGTTCCCGGCCTTCCCTGACCTAGCTGTCACATTGACGAGAGACAGGCCGTTAAGGCATCAGTGGGCAGCCCATCACAGCCCATCCCAGGGGAGAAGGTGTGAATCACCACTCCCACCTCCCAACCCAGGCAGCTATCAGTATGCAGAGGGGAGGGGGGAGTCTGCAGTGCCCAATCGAAGTGTAGGCAGGAAAAGGTCCACTTTCTAAAAGTGGGACCCCTAGCGTAGTAGTGCCCAAACCCCATATATCATTGGGAAGGGTTCCCCGCCCAGAGTCCAAACATGACAGACCAAACATGACAGACTTATTAGGTCCCTGTCAGAAATTATCCCATAAGGGGGGTTCCCAATGTTAGCCTACGGAGGATTAAGCCTTACTGCGGTAGCAAGGGCTTGTGGCAGATATGCCAGAGTCATATGGTTTTAGGGGAGAGCACCTGCATCTAAGCACTGTTTAGCAGTGGTGAGGCGCCCAGAGTCCTAAGTCCAACAAAAAGGTACAGTGAAAATGGGAGGCGCAAGGGCAAAAATGTAGGGGAAGACCACCCTAAGGCTGACAGGTCTAACACACAGGGAGAGGAATAATAACACAAAAAGGTCCTTGTGGAAGAAGTGTAGCCCTTGACTTCCACGGCAATATTCAATTAAGGAACCATTCTTACAAGTAAGGTTTCTTTATGCATTTAGTAAATTTATTATCATTTCCAAATGATCATTGTTTCAAACAAAGATAAACTTTTCGAAACCCTAAATACCTGACTAAGGTGCTCCTATTGAAGTGACAGAGCAGTGAACAGGTGATATGATGAATAAACATTGCACTAGTGCTACATACAATATTATGTACATGTGACTGACAGGGATGTGATGTCATTCACGACATTTGTATTAAGAGTGTTGTGATCCACAATCACATTTCAAAACAGTCAACATTTATAAATTGTCAATGTTTCGACCTCTATCTCAAATGAATCTGAAAAGGGTCATCAAGGGAGGCGTGGCTAGCGGCCGAACATGGCAGCAGCATAAAGGGCGAGCTCCGTAGTTAGAGCAGCCTCTCCGACTATCCGATCACTCATCCGGCACAATCACGACCTCTAACGGAGGGACCTGACGCCCGGGACCGGGCAGAATCGAAGGCAACAACCCCGGTACGAATCCGACACCGGGTGCGAGAGTTCTGTGGAGCTGCAGTGGTGGCCTATACGACTCTGGTGAGCAGGGGACTGGCGTAGTCGGGACGGCCGGCCGGAAGTGGAGTGACCCGGGAGAAGACTTGCCGGAAGTGCGCCTTGGGTACGGGATTCGGCTGCAGTGACAGTAAGAGACCGCCGACCCCACCTACTACGGCACACAATTGTAGCTGGGCCGGAGCGGAGGGGGCCGCGGGCGCCAACAGCCGGACGGCGGATCCTTGCTGCGGGACAGCGGGACTAAAAAGAAGACTGGACCGCCATCTTGCGACGTCACGGCCGGCTCCGGTGTCGGCAGCGTCCAGCCCCGACAGTGACTGGGGCCATATCATTACGGGGTCGGCGAGGTGCGTGGAGACCCTACAGGCGCCTACCACCCCCAGGGGCAAGAGTACCCGAGTTCAGAGGCACCTTGAGCCGCTACTCGGCGGACAAAGAGGCGGGCACCGGCGGGCTGTGACACATCGAGAAGCTGAATGATGATGCCTGGTTTCGCGCGCCCGGCGGGTGCCTGCCTCCGACAGCACGGTTGACCAGCCACGATAAATGCGGAACTGCTGTGAGTGGCATTGCGGAACAGCAGCAGCCGGCTGACCGCCGGACGCGCCGGAGCTGGACTGCGGCGAACTATTGGCGCTCCCTAGCTGATCGAACCCCTGGGGCTGGCGGTGACAGGGATCCTGCCCATCTCCCCGAATTCCTTGGCGTGTCTACACCGGCCACACACACTGCGTCTTCGCAATCGTGGTGCGACTCAGCACAGCCCGACTGCCTGAGACAGAACCCTGGGGCGTGACAGTACACACCGGCCCTATCCCCATTTGTCAACAGAGCTGTGAGGCATGCAGAGGGGGCTTTCCCGAGGAGGGCTCGGAGGCCTTCGTGTAGGTAGGAGGTGATAACACGCTTGATACGGACGGCGTGGCTTGCCCAACTTCGCTTTGCCAGTCGCTTTTGCACCACGGCGATACCGCCCCCAACCAGATTGCACATAAGGTTTGACACGACTGAATTGTTCTACTACCGACTAGACGACGACTGGAGCTGCTGGGTGCATAATTTGGCGGTCGGAGAGGTGAGAGGCTGGTCAGATACCCCTTGAACACATCACATATTGGCGTGGTTCCCTCTGGTGTCCACATCTACGCCAGCACACGAAGGCTGCACGCAACGGCGGACAGGTGCGAGAGCTGCGAAAGCCACCATGGCGGGCAAGGGATCAAAGGGCGGCCCCACGCAGACCCGTATTGAAAAATACGTCCATGACAGAGGTGCCTCCTCACCGGCAGATGGTAAAACACCCGCTAATAAAAACAATGGAACGGGTGGGAAACAGGAAACACTAGATGATGTCATGAGGGCCCTGACACAAGTACAGGCAACAGTGGGCTCAATCTCAACCGAAATCACTCTTATTAGGGCAGACTTTCACAAAATGTCTGAGAAGATGAGCTCCATGGAGGTGGTGCAGAAATCGTTGGTGGAAGACGTCTCAGAGCTGCAAACGGCGATGGAACGGATGGCAACGGAGAACAAGACGCTACGGGAGCGTCTGGACGACCAAGAAGGGCGCTCCAGGAGGAACAACGTGAGGATCCTTGGGGTTCCGGAATCTGAAGGTACTAGAGCAATGGACCTCTACGTGGAAGACCTCATCAAAAAGGAACTCCAACCCAAGGGCCTGTCCTCCTTCTTCTCCGTTGAGAGAGCACATCGAGTCCCAGGGGGGAGGCCAAAACTTGGAGCGGCTCCACGGCCAATCTTGGCCAGATTATTTAATTTCTGAGACAGAGACGCCATTCTGCAGGCGGCGCGAGTGTCCCCGCCTGTAAAAATCTAAAACTCTACGCTGGCTTTCTTTCCGGACTACACGGCGGAGGTTGCTCGCCGCAGAAGGACGTTCTTAGATGTGAAGAAGGAACTGAGAGCACGTGAAATTCAATACTCAATGCTGTTTCCAGCAAAATTGCGAATAGTGGCGGAGAACAAGACTTGGTTTTTTGACACTCCAGAGATAGCCCAGGAGTGGTTGGAGGGGTGGAGGCCTGCCGCTCAGCCCCGCCGCTCGAGCAGAAATCCGAGAACCCAAGGGGCAGGAAGTCACCCGAACTCTCAGGCATCAGGACACGACATGGAGGAACGTTCGCCCATAAGGGAAGAGATGGAGGAAGGTGCACGCGGGGAATAATGGACACCCGGTGAATACAAGACACTCAACGACTTAGTTAAATGCCTTACGAACTGCATTGGACACTGGACTGAAGGCATCCAAGGAGGGGGAGAGAGACAGCCAACTCCGGAGAGTCCTTCGCCTCAGCAAGCAAGTATATTGTGTGGGGGGGATGGGTTAAGCACTCTGCTAAGTTGGGGGGTCGGGCGGTTCCAGGTCCGTATAGCAGGGGGGCAGGGAGGGGGGGGGGGAGTTTGGGAAGGGGGTGTTTTTAGTTTTTGTTCGATGTTTGACTCCTGATGATTGGTTTAGGCGCGAAGATGCTACCGCAAAGGTTGACCCTCGAGTGCCACGACGGTCGCATTTAATAACGCTTGTCAGTCTTGTAATGCACACTAGGAATGACACACGACACACAGGGTACTACACCGGATGAGGGACATGACACGGGGCCAATAACACCTATGCAATTGTTGTCATGGAATGTGCGGGGGCTGGGTGACAAGATTAAACGGGGATTGGTCCTCCAGAGTATTCGGCGGTCGAGCCCCGCCTTAGTTGGTGGGCACGGCTAGTCAGGCACTGGATAGACGGGGCTACCGCATGATAGTTCACTCGGACTTTACCTCTGGGTCACGCGGGACAGGGATACTGATGCGAAAATCATCCCCGTTCATAGTGCGGTCTGTTAAAACGGATGATCAAGGCCGCTTCGCAGCTGCACACGGACAATGGGAGGGAAGGCCACTAACTTTGGTATCTGTCTACATCCCGCCAGCACTCCATAATATTGCCTTTCCTGACCTAGGGAAATTCCTTCTTGAGCTCCCAGAGGGCGAACTGATTATAGGAGGTGACTTTAATACAGTGGCGCATAACCTGCATGATAGATTCCCGATCCGAACACAGACTCCGGGTTCCTCACGATTCAGTGAGTTCCTGGAAGCGCAGGTGCTGATAGACATCTGGAGACAACTGCACCCAGGGGACCGGCAATACACCTATTACTCTTCTGTTCATGATAGCCTATCGCGTATTGACTATTTCCTCACCTTGGGCGACAGCCTACTTACGATAGGTGAGGTGCAGATCAGACCGAGGGGCATATCCGATCACGCTCCAATTACGTTGACTTTGTCATGCCCAGAGAAGGTTCGCAAGAGAATATACCCGATCTTCCCAGGTTATCTCTTGCTCCCACCTATACGTAGGAAATTGAAAAGGGTGACCCAATACTATTTCTCGGACAACGTAGATTCAGTGGCGTCATCTACGATCTTGTGGGAAGCCTATAAAACGGTTCTTTAGGGGCAGGCCATAGCGACCATAGCTGGGCATAGGCGTACACAACAAAAGGAGCTGCTGGACTTGGAGTTGGAACTTAGTAGGGCGAATGAAGCCCACATGGCGGATCCGACGGACGACACGTTGCACTCACTCCGGCTTTGCCAGCAGCACCATGATAACCACTTAAAACGGCAGACGGTCTAAAATATAGCAGCGACAGCACATAGAGTGATTGACGTAGGTGATAAAGCGAATAAACTCCTGGCCTGGTTGGAGAAAACGGGGGGAGGGACTAGGAATATTTTACAATTGAGGGGCTCCGATGGGACACTGCACTCGCGTCCATCGATGATAGTGGAAGCCTTGGCTGATCACTACCAAGAGGTATACACACCAACGGTCGAGATCACGATAGAGGCGGCAACGACAGCCCTCCAGGAGGTGCCGACCCCGACTCTGTCAATGGAGGCACTGGATGAACTGGAGGCTGACTTGACACAGGAGGAAATCCAGTTGGCCATTAATGCGCTACACTCCGGCAAGGCCTTGGGACCCAACAGGATCCCTGTGGAATGGTATAAGGCAATGTCTGAAACTCTAAGCAAACCCCTGTTGGATACGTATGAGGACAGCCTGGAACAGGGGATTTTGCCCTTAGATCAGCGTAGTGCTACTATCGTTGCGATTCCAAAACCGGGTAAACCACTCACAGAATGCGCAACATATAGTCCCATATCACTTATCAATGCCGAGGCCAAAATTCTGGCTAAGGTGTTAGCGGCCAGACTGATGCCCCACCTCGAACACTTGATCCATCCGGATCAATTGGGATTTATGTCGCAGAGGAGCACGGCGCAGAACCTCCGCAGACTGCACGGAGCGATGGCGCGAGCCCCACTGCTGACAGGACCAGCAGTCGTCCTATCGTTGGACGCCAGAATGGCGTTCGACATGGTGGAATGGCAGTACCTATTCGCAGTGCTGGCCCACATGGGATTCGGCCCAAAATTTATCTCCTGGATACGGCTCCTATATCGGGGGCCGGTGGCACGCATGACGGCGAACGGACACATCTCTCGCGAGATATCACTAGCGAGAGGGACAAGACAGGGATGCCCGCTCTCGCCTTTGCTGTTTGCCTTGGTTCTAGAACCATTGGCGGCTACCATCAGAACCACCCCACTTTTGAAGGGAATATCTTGGGAGGACGGATGGGAGGACAGGGTCTCCCTTTATGCCGATGACATGCTCATTTACCTGTCGGACCCAGAAAGAGGTGTTCCGGTGCTCCTGGCACTGTGTGATAAGCACGGTTACGCGTCCGGCTATATGATTAACTGGTCGAAGTCGGTTATTTATGAACTTAAAGGTCCCGTGCCGACTCTTCCTGCCAGCTGCCCGTTGGCGGTCGCCGACACCTCCTTTCGCTATCTGGGAATCCACATCACCCATGATGAAAAGGTCTTCTATGAGCTAAACCTGCTGCCGCCGCTCACTCGACTGCGGTCGGATGTGAGACATTGGAAGTCCCTTCCCCTGACGTTACTGGGGCGGGCAGCGCTGTTTAAAATGATGGCGCTGCCGCGCTTTCTCTATGAACTGGAAAACACGCCGACTCTGGTGCCGCCTACCTACTTTCGTAAAGTGACTGCAGAGGTAACTGGTCTGCTATGGGGAGACCGCCCTGCTCGCATAGCGTATGTGAAGCTTGTCCGTGGTTGGTATGAGGGGGGGATATCCCTGCCGAATATACAACTATACTATTGGGCGGCGCACCTCAACGTTCTCAATCAATGGCTGCATGTCCCACAGGATGATCCGGCGTACATGGCTGACAGAGCGCAATTGGGAACACACAGTCTCCTTGCCCCACTGTATAATAAGGGCATGACAGCAAAACTGATAGGCCCAACAAAACACACGGTGGCGATCTGGCATAAGGCCCAGGCTAAGCTCAAATGGGAGGGTGTAATCACAAAACTGACACCTCTATGGGACACCAAAGCGCTAGGCCACCTACGACGTAGCAAAGGCTTCACCCAGTGGGACGACATAGGAATTTCGACGGTAGGAGACATGTGGACGAACGACGAGGTGATCCCATTTGCACACCTTCAACAGAAATATGAGTTAGGTCCGAACAAAACATACCGCTATATCCAAATCCGACACGCGCTTATGTCGGCTATCGAGGTAGGAGAGGAGGTCCCTGAATCCTCACCGTTGGAGGATCGCCTCCTGACCGAATATATGCAATCTAGCGCTACCTCCCTCACTTACCGGAAACTAGTAAATAACTTACCAGACCCCTTACACAAACTGAAGGAAAAATGGGAGAGCGAACTTGGTGAAATGGATGAGACAGATTGGAATGCGGCGATGGCATCCCCGAGGGAAGCCGGCATCTCGGCTCGATTCAGACTGGTGCAGTTTAAGATACTGCACCGGGTATACTACACGAGAACCGTATTACGTAGGCTACACCGGGCTGAACACCCGTACTGTCTTAGGGGATGTGGCGGGGAAGGAACATTATGGCATACACTTTGGGAGTGTCCGATTATAGCTGATTACTGGCGGCAGGTACTGCGTACCATTTCGCAAACTTTTGGAGTTATCCATTACACCTGACCCCCGAGTTTGCCTACTGAATGTATGGGGGCCGATTGATTTGTCACGCCAGGGACTGCAGTGGGCCATTGTGGGTATAATGGTGGCTAAAAGAGATATAGCACAAAGATGGGGGGCGGCGGATGCACCGACATTGGCACTATGGTGCAGAAATATGGACATGCTTCTGGTGATTGAGCGGGCGGTGTATAATATGAGACGTAATCCTCGCAAATGGAATAAGATCTGGACCCCGTGGAACAGCTACAGGCGAGACTTGTGTGATCCTCTGCCAGAGGAAGACTTAAATAGCTTAAATAGCTCACAGGATCAGAAAGATATAGACTAAATAACACACTGTATGACCACACATGACAGCATTGAGATGTGATTGACTTGAGGGGTGCCATACCTAATGCCTCTCAGATGTCACGGGAATGTAGCAGATAATGTGAATGCTTGTGATGTGGTGCGAGAGTGGGAACTGAGGACAATTGTCCTTAAATGTGGTACTGTCCCACCCTCGGGAGTCTTATGTTTTGTTGTGGTTTTAAAATTGAAAAGTAAGGAGTTCTCCAGCAGCAATTGTTCAATTTACTGCTACTCTGCTAACAATATCGCCGCCGGACCACAGGTTGTTGGCTTCATAGATGTATATTGCAAATTAAACTTTGGTATTCGCGTAGCGGCCGGCCTCAGGGTTGTGGGCGACATGCTGTGTAAACTGTGCAGTTGTCAATAAAGTCTTACGTTTAAAAAAAAAAAAAAAAAAAAAAGGGTCATCAAAAGGACAGAAGTTTGAAGGAGACACCGGAGGAGTTGTGGCAATAGTCCTTGTGAGTACCTAATGCAATGAGTACCTTATCCGGCTTGTTCTAAAAAATGACAAGCGAAGGGTAATAGTCTTTCTCACTTTATTCACCATATCACCCATTCACTGCACCGTCACCTAAATAGGAGCACCATAGTCTGGTATTTGAGGTTACCGAAAGTTTATCTTTGTATGAGATAATAACTATTTTTAAATGAAAATATATACATTAAATGCATAAAGAAACCGTACTTGTAAGAAGGGTTCCTTGATTGACTATGGTTGTGGAAGTCATGGGCTACACTTCCCCCACAAGTACCTTTTGTGTTACTAAATACTGTAACCCATTGTAAAGCCAGATGCAAGTATCTGGTTTAAAAATCAGATAAAGTTCAAAGGACCAGAAAGGATTATTTTCACTCACCTGCTAGGCCAGTTTGTGAGGTAACACTGCGCAACACTGCGCAAAGGCCAAGAATGTAGTTAGAGCCATACAATTGGAGATGAGCTACCTGCATCCTGTATACTAAGCTACAGGAACCAGCTTCTGATCGGCCAAAGGGCTCTCTGCTTCCAATTACTAAATACAGTCGATATTACAGGGTGCCTGAGGGACGCTTTTAAAGGATTAGTTCCCTCCAGAGCTCTGTTGACAATTTAATGTCTGAGTGGTCAGTTCGCTTGGGTTACCTGTTAGTTTCTGAATTACAAGTAAAGCATTTGGCTTATTTAGAGTTCAGCTTCTGTACAACTTCTGTGCACCTATGTAGATAAAGTCTGCCATCAGAGCACTCCCTTGAAGGAGTAGGGAATTTTCTCCAGAACTAACATTTGTACTGTTGAAAATGAAAGAGAGTACGGAGTAAGTAGACTGCCTGGCATGCATAGTGATTGCCTGATAAAGGCCAGTGCCATCCATAAGGTTGCACTGTGCCAGAGGCTGCCAAATCTGGAGGTCTGAGACTGCTGCCAGGCACTAACTCACACTACAACCACGGAGTGGCCTGAGATGCAAGGAGCCCAGAGCTTGAGTCAGCTATGCAGAAAGTTGCATTGTGCCAGATGCTGCTAAGACTGCACCAGATTGGCCTGATGTGGATTGCATGGGCTTCTTAACCTCATTGGTATTATATCTGATCTACAAAGGAGCTCTGCAGTCTGTAAGCCTGATGGCTGAAGGCGGAAATGACATCCGCTCCACCTGCAAGCAACAAGAGAAGATGCAGCAAAATCACTGTGCAGTACGCTGTTGTAAGGACAGAACCGTCACTGTGTGCGCTCCACCGTGTCCATGAGAACTAAGTAAGACTCATTCAAACCAGGCACTGCGCTTTGAGTATAATTTTAAGCTTGCATCAAACAGTACCCTTACCACGAACATGCACAAAACCCTTGAGCGCAAAGCCTAAGATGCAGAGGATCCTCAATCATTGCTCACAATATTTATTAATGCCATAAACTTGCAGAAATCACTAAGCATTTTCACCTTGCACGAATATAGTCTTAGTTTCTTATTGTAAATAAATAAATAATATTTACTAGATATTATATTTATTGTGAGTAATAGATGTGCTACCTAAATTAACAATTTTACCTCACACTTTGTTCCAAGAGTACTTATTGAATGGTGGATTTCACTACCCCGTGAAAATCAAAGCCTAAAAAGAAGGTGCTGGAAGTTCCATGAGTTTGCAGTAGTATCTGCCTACTGGGCTTCCCGAAAGGTTTGCCTAGCTGCCCTTCATGGGCTAAAGGTTGCTCAAACAGAATGACTTCCAACTACCTTATGGGGAGATACAGAAAATAATTATGTTACCACAATGACACAAGAAAAAGAAGGAACGATCAACTTAGCAACTTTTAAAGGCCTTAATCTTCCACTTAGGGGCTACCCAGATATCACGCAAGAATCCAGACTAACCACATCCACGTCCCTCCTGGCAATTTTCTGTAGAACAGATAACTTTTCTGCCGCTAGGACATTCACCAGTTTCTATGAAAGAAACATTTCTGAATGATCAGTAACCTACATAAATATCAAACGAAACCTTCCTCCAAACACTTATTGTGGGGGCATTGAGTGGTCCACAATATAAAATGTCAAAATCATCAAGACACTTTGGAACTAATTACGATGTCGGTGCAAAGCCTCTGACCAGCGATTGGAGGCTTTACGGCCGACATTGTAGATTTCATTCTGACCAACGTATTAGGATGATGGAGGTCAGAGTGAAACCTGCGGGTAGATTCTGATGCAGAACCCGTCAGTGCGTCACAAACCACCATAATCCAGCAGAGCAAGGTTCGGCTCCACTCTCGGGATTATGATGGCACCTTCCACCTGCCCTTTCATGGCGGTTCATCCCCATTAAAAGGCAGGTGGAAAGTGACTTTGGGGGCTGGCCATCCGTTATGGAGTCAGCAGGGTACCTAAACATCCCTGCACCATGCAGGGATGTTTCAAACAATCCATTTTCCTATGGCCGCTTGTGATGCGGGCCTTTCCGCCCGCTGCACAAGCTGCCATAGAAAAATGGATGTTTCAGACCCCACTATGGGCGCTCGAATCCCAATTGTGAGGTCGGAACTGCCGACCGATGGTCGGACGGTTTCAGACTGCTACGGTGTGTCTGCCCGACATCGTAATCAGACCCTTTATTTTTTACAATGTAACTTTTTTCACTTTTCCTGACTTTAATAGTTGTAATTTAAGCGTTGACAGCTACTAGCTTTCTCCCTCTTTACTATTCTCTGACACATTTTAAGTGAAAGAGATGCACATGTTACTTCATGTGAAGCACTCATGCCAGAATAACAAAAACAAGTGTATGTTCACTGAAGACACACCCTTTAGATTTAGCCTGTATTTCTCGGTGGGCCAAAGCTATTAAGGGGTATCATTTTTCTAATGGCACCTGATCTTTGAACACCTAGATTCGCTAGAATACAGCTGAAGTGACTGTTCACAGATTTAAAGCCGGGATAAAAGGCATTTACAAAATAATCCTAAAGGGAACAGAAATTACATTTTTATGTACTTTGAATACCAATCCTGCTGTCCAATTGATGAGGCTAACAAGCGTCCGTCCCCATTTCAGAAATGACCCTCCACTAGAGTCTTGGAAAGGTCTTGATTGACCTATTCAAAATGCATCAACATGCCTGCTCCTAAAAAATACCAAAATCCAAAAGTTGTAGGGGATACATAATAAGGCGGCCTTCCTCTGACAAAAACTGACATGATCTACCTACATATCATGCCCTGAATTCACTGTTCTGGCTCATGGAGGGGCATAAAATCAAATGCAAGACTCTGTGCATTAAAGCCTATGGGGGATCATGCCATAATACCTACAAAAAGCATCCCCTTAGTGCATCCTCACTGACCTGCTTATTATCTTTAGTGTCAGTCAGTACCTTAAATAGAAAATACACTATATAAAGATAGCATGATACAGAATAAATGATACCATTAAAAAAAAAAACATTGCCCAAGGATAGCACAATGTAAAACGTTAAGCTTTTACAGTTTGGTAACTAGGTGGTGCTCAAGAAGAACCTCTGGAGTCCTGCCTTTATCCCGGAATAGGATTTTACACACTTCTACACCTTGGATTCCCAGATCCACTTTATATTCCTGTCCACACTTCTTTGCTACCTTCTTGGCGCATCATGGTCCTGTGGTCTCTTCTCTCTCCAAACCCTGCCCCAATCACATCCTAGTGATGGTGCTCTATTCTCTCGCTATAATCCTGGATCCAACAGCTTTTCTGACCTCATTATACTTGCCTCCTGGACTTTTCACTCTCTTGGCTCAGACATGTACTTCATTACTTTATTACTGGATTTCCTGTGCCCAGTCTTGTGACTGCTCGTGTTTTTTTGGACTTTCCCTTTCCTAGTCCTAGTTATGCTTTCCCTTCAATGGTTGTTCTCGGATTCCTTGCACCTGGATCTGTCCCTGCACCTGTGCTCCTCCCTGACCCTCCTGCCATTTCTGCCTGGTGAGCCTAGAGTGCAGCAGCTCACAACTGACCTCGCTGCTCAGCCTCCTTGAACCCTGCTGATCCTCCTACTATACTCAAGGCTTGCCATCAGATTCCTGATTCCATGTTCCTGTCCTGATAAGTTATTGCATCTGATACCTTTTTCTTGTTTATCCTGCCTCTTTATTTCTGTGTTTGCCTTGTTCTAGTTCTGACTACACACGTCCAGACTGGTCTTGTATATGCAGATTCCTTGTCTTGTATTTCTGTGTTCCTGTTCTGACTACATACTCCTGTTCTAGGTAGTGTGCAGGTTTCCAGTATATTCAGGTTTATGTACTCCAGTCCTGTTACTGACTCTTGTTCCAGAGCAGATTTTCCCTCAGCCCAATACCTCCTTCTTTGTACCTTACACTGTTCTCCTTTGCCTTCCTGTGTGTGTATATTATTATCCTGATTTACATTGCTTCCAAAGGTGCCAGTTAGATTCCAAGGCTTGCGCCTTTGCCACCCAGCACTCCTCCGTCATAGGAACTACTGTTTGTCTCCCTGAACTCTGTGAAATTAATCTGCTCCTTGCCTTCTTATAAGATCCTATTCACCTCACAGAGAGAGCACCTCCAATGAGCAAACTATTGTTTATGATAGTTTCTCTTTTGTTTTATTGGCTTTTAACTTCTTCCTATTTGTACATGTGTTACATTTATAGTTTCCCCTACAGAAATCCAGTTCCCTATTCACTGCCTGCTCCAACCTGCGTCTGTCTTGCTTTTCTCCAAGCCTTCATGTACTCTCTTTTATATATCTAGGGCCATATGTATGCGAATTTCGGCCTTTGCGAATGCTAATTTGACAAATGGTATGTATCAAACATGTTTGATGCAAAATAAGGAATAGCAAAATTTGCAATTCCTTATTTTGCGATTGCACTTAAGGAATCGCAAATTTTGCGATTCCTTTATTGCAATGTATCAAACAAAAAATATTCAAAAAATGCCATTAAGGATTCGCAAATTACCACCAACTTCTAGTTGGTGGTAATTTGCGAATTCTTTTCAAAAAGCTTTTTTCCAAAAAACAAAAGGTGCCATATGACGCCCATACATGCCCTTAGGGCATGTATGTGCGCCATATGCCCCCAAATGTCTTTTTCAGGGGTGCAGAAGGGTGTTCTTGAGACACCCCTGCACCCTTGAAGAAATTCCTAATTTGCGATTAGCTAATTGCTAATCGCAAATTGCACCTTCATTCCTATGGGCCTCCTGGCCCACAAAATGAATGGGTAATTTGCGATTAGCAATTTGCTAATCGCAAATTAGGAATGGTAAAGAATCGCTATTTAATAGCAATTTTGTACATACATACCGTTTTGCGAATTCCAAATAGCGATTCCTTAAAATTCGCTATTTGGAATTCGCAAAACGGTAGTATGATACATATGGCCCCTAGTCCCTTCTCTTGAAAGCCTTATCCCTGCATAATGGAAACACACCCCAGTACCTAGTCTTGTCCTAAACTCAGCTGGCGTCCGACAGATTCTTCAAACTAGCTAGATCTCGGACATAAATGGAAAAATCCAGTTAGAATATGACAGATTAAAGCAGCTAGGCATTTATATAACTTTTACTAACAGAAAAACACTATCATTGTTCTCTAATGCTACCATCTGTCAACTCTACATTTAGTTTATGCCTTCGTGCAGAAGTGCCCTGGAGAAACTAGACCATAGTATATTGGTTGGATCAGTGAAGAGAATTCTATAATAACTCATTATCTTAATATACAAAACAGAAAGAAATGTATAAAGGTCCCCCGGAATTCCTCATTTCATCCACACAGTGACATGAATTGCCTACTCAGATCCAGGATATCCATCATTCCACATATCTAGTTTCAAATGTGGAGGTAAACCATCAAGGTACAAGGCAGTAGCCTGTCAAAGTCACAGAATTTGGAACTTAAAGCTCTGTCCAATTTATCAGCATTCAGAGTTTTAAAACCGCTATTTCCATAGAAGCCCAACATTCTTAATCCCTCAAAAGCATTTATCTTAACAAACCCACACTACTATAAGGAATCGGCCATGAACCTTATGGTAGATGCTATCTTCCCCTCTAAATGTTCCTTGACACTGTTTAACACAGCAAAGTGACCACAAGGTGATGTGTTAAAAATACAAAACATATAATAAAAACTAAGAGAAGACTCTTCACTATATGATCCCACAATCAGTGTGATTAAAACAAAAAACACCAAAAGCTCATTCAAGGAGCCTACAGTAAGGGATTTCGGCTTTGCGCTGCCTCTGCAGGAACACCTGAGCTCCGATACCCGAAGATCAAAGGAGCATTTGTTGGTTGAATTACAGTATCTAAGCCTAGGGTCTTGTCAGAGCAGCAGCGAATAAGGAAGTATTCTGCAGGCCACAAAGAGGGTGAATTACTCTGGAGAGTCTGTGAAATCAGCCCTTGGTTTAAGAGCAGGGTGATGCCTCTAGGAGTGCTAAGGTAAGGCATTATGAGCAGGAGGGGAGAATAGATGTGTCAAGAACTGTGGTCAATGGAGAGCTTAGGAACCACTGGATGTATTATACCAAATTCCTTACGGACATGCTACTTGTAAGGTGCCTGACGCCAGACACCTTTGGGAGAAGATCGTCAAGTTGAGGACTTTCCTGTTTGACAGGTGTAGCGTAGGAGAAAATATAGAGTAAAACTGCAGTTACTTTGCTGCATGTCATGCCTTTGATAAGAGAGAAGGTGAAACAAAGATAAGTATTATTAATTGAACAAGCGAAATTAATCAAATATGTTTCTATAAACAAAGGTACAGAGGTACCACTACCAATAGCAAAGGTGTCAGTTGGGAATCTGTAAAGCAGAGGGCAAATGGGAGGCCATTGCTCTCCGGTTTCTCACGAGTACCCAGTCTCCTTTGGAGAAGTGTTTGCACTAGAGACTGGTGGAGGGGCAATGTCTTGAGTCTTGGAAAATATGCAGTCTGACAAAAGACCCTCTGGGGAGAGGAAGAGTTCATGGGCATGTAATACTTTGATGTTTTGTGCTAACAGGCAAGAGTCTAGTCTCACGGTGGGAACCAAGTGATTGAACTGAGTTGATAAGAGTATGTGGCTACATCTCTGGCTAAATTTCTATAGAACAAGTTACTTACCTTTGGTAGCGCCTTATCTAATAGAGACTCTATCTAGCCACAGATTCCTTTTCTTACAATTATTGCCGGGGCCTCGGACTGGATCTGGAAACTTTTGGTGAGCAGAACCCCTGTGCGATGGTATGTGGCGCCGTTCAGCTCTGCATGGCACCGCTTCTGTCTTCCGCGCCGGAAGTGGCATGTGCGGTGCAAATATAGGCGCCACCCCAGCACGTTGACATCAGTTTCTTTGTGGCTTTCCATGCCAGAAGCACTGAGCCACGAGGAACTCTGACCACTGGTGTGCAAAATAGGGCCCTTAGAAAGGTTAATCAATAACTCTATAACCCGGTAGCAGAGCAGGGGGTTGAGTGGGTCAGTAAGGAATCTGCAGCTAGAAAGAGTCTCTACCAGATAAGGTGTTACTGAAGGTAAACAACTTGTTCATCTGGAGGAGACTTCTAGCCGCAGATTCCTTACCTTAGAATAGATACCCAAACACTACCTCCCCGGAGGAGGGGCTGCGATACGGATTATACTAAGAAGTCAAGGACCAAATGGGCAAAATGAACGTCACGTTAGACCAGACTGACTTGGCAGCAGTGCTTCGTAAATGTGTGCGGAAGGAAGCCTTTGTGGCTGCCTGACAAATATAAATGAAAGACAGGAACTCTGTGAGCTAAAGCTTTCATTGTAGCTTTGGCTCTGGTAGAGTGAGCGCGCAAACCCTCATGGGGTTCCTTTTTAGCCAATGTTTAGCATATTTTGATGCAGTAAACTATCCATCACAAGATGGTTCCCCTCTGCACAGCCTTCCCTCTCTTGGCTCCGACATACCCCCCCCCCCCCGAAGAGTTGATCGTCCAAATCGAACTCACAAGTGACATTAAGGTAGAACGACAATGCTCTTTCTGGGTCCAGTCAGTGGAGTCTCTCCTCTCCTTTAGAGTGATGAGGAAGAGCGTAAAAGGTAGGCAGAGTGATGGGCTGGTCTACATGAAAAAGAGTGACCACCTTCGTTAAGAAGGATGCTGTAGTTCGAAGAACCTGTTTGTCGAGGTAGAAGGTGAGGTATGCCGGATGCGCAGACAGCACCTGTAGTTCAGTGACCTCCCCAGATATGTTATTTTTCTATTCAGTTAGCTCTATTTGTATGATTAATAAAAACCATTACAAAAGTTCATTAAATTCACATGGTAAAAATACTGTGGTACAAATTCAATCATATCTATCAGCTAAAACATGAAGTCTTCATAATAAAATTTACTGTCACTTTCACAAAATTCATTGTGTTCACATTATAAAAATGTAAACAAACGTGCCTTCAATTCATGGTACTAAAATAGAATTGAACCGAAAACTCTATCCTTTTAATACAAGTATATCAAGGCACAGTCACCGTAAAAACTGTTGATTCCCAAAAAATGAATTACGTATATAAAGTGTTGGTCAAATTACGACGTTTTAAACCACAACCATATTTCTCTATTGTTCTATGCAGTACGTATGGGCTGTCCTAACCATGAATTTCTTTTTTTTCCCAGCAAAATTCAGAAGCTTCACTGGATAAAATGTATTGAGCACAGTTTCAAGTCATAATTACAAGATAAAACTAAACCGTCGACCCAATCTTATTGTGAAGCAGATAAATAGCAATGCAGTTGTTCTGTATATTGAATATACTTCAGGGTCTTTGGTACATAAAGTGCAAACCAACTTACTGCATTTAAGACTGCCAAGTGTTTTCCTACTGATAATCAGAAAAGCAAAATCTCATGCTTTCAACGTTGTACCATCAACATAGTAAAATAAAATTGTACATTTTATAAAAAATGACCCGCTCTACATTTC
This sequence comes from Lissotriton helveticus, assembly GCF_964261635.1. NCBI lineage: Eukaryota > Metazoa > Chordata > Amphibia > Caudata > Salamandridae > Lissotriton > Lissotriton helveticus. Next base: position 1,619,136,831 of record NC_136068.1, on the reverse strand, counting down.
ATCTCTAGCGATTACCAATCTTCTAAATAATCTCATGGTTTTTACTTTATGGCAATCACTTTATACAACATAAATTAGGAATTTATAAATAAGAATAAAACAGTCCACTCAAGTTTAGTCTCTGGCTATTGCTGCTCCTCTACTAGTTCATCACTGCAAAGATGGTTTGTAAGCAGTCGTCTCTAAATTTCAACATAAGACTATGATTTCTCATAGCGAGTGAGTAAAGGGTCCACCCGGAATGGGTCCGAAAGTGCCTGGTACACATATTATCTGCAGGGGCTGCAGTGCTAAATAACTTTTCAAATGCCTGCATGAATTTCACAACTTCGCTGCCAAAATTGGATACTCTGCTTTTAGGCAGGCAGTGTCTGCAGTTCCTGGAATTGGGATTTTAAAAGTGCCCGCCTTTCTATCAACAGAAGCGGGAAAATGCAGATAATGTGCACAATATAGTTTCGCTATGGGATTGGCAGAGACTACATAGTAAATTGATGACTTTCCTTGTCCTCGCTGATGAGCAGTCCAAGGTTGGCAGTCCACCTAACCTGTATTGAATGACTTTTTGTTTAATATGTTTTGACATGAAGATGTAATAGGTTGCAGTCACAGCTTTAAGTAGTTATTTAAGACCGACCAAGCATGCTTGTGTGAAGTCAATTTAAGTTTGTCTGCTAGCCACGATGTCTGATGCGCCACTTTAGAAATGAGCCTTTTAAAGGGTGTAAAAGTAGGCATCACTATGTCATCTCCCTATACGAGGGGGACCTCCTGATTTACTCAAACGAGGCTGTGGCCGGATCCAACACAGCCTTGGGACTCCAGGGACGTTTTGCCACCCTGTCAGGACTAGGTGTTACTAAAACCAAAACGTACCTTTTACCGGTGTCAATACCCCTGCCGAGAACCCCAGAACTGCCAGACGACCTTAACTGGGCCCAAACCACGTTCAAATATCTCTGTATTCATATTTATCATTCTCTGGCTGACCTACGAGAGAGTAATCTGATAGAGCTCTAAGGTCACTTAAATCCTACGTAACATTCTGGAGCGCCCTGAAATGACCAGTGATAGGACTAGGTGTTATTAAGACCAAAATGTACCTTTTACCGGTGTCAATACCCCTGCCGAGAACCCCAGAACTGCCAGACGACCTTAACTGGGCCCACACCACGTTCAAATATCTCTGCATTCATATTTATCATTCTCTGGCTGACCTACGAGAGAGTAATCTGATAGAGCGCTAAGGTCACTTAAATCCTACGTAACATTCTGGAGCTCCCTGAAATGACCAGTAATGGCACGAATCTCATTGACTAAAATGGCCTTGCTACCCTGCCTGATATATTTTTTTGTAAATCTCTCGCTGGTACTCCCAAGGGGATGGTTTACTCCACTGTACTCGCTAGTGAGGGACCTAATATGGGGAGACGGACGCAGGAGGGTCTCCCTGGTAAAGCTGCGGTGACGGCGTGCGGGAGGGAGGCCATGGGGGTACCCAATTTTGAGTTTTACTACGTAGCCCCCCAGTTGCAGTGCTGTCGCAATAGCTGGAAGGAGCCAATAATAATAATCCACATTTGTAAAGCGCGACAATCACCCGTAAGGGTCTCTAGGCGCTGGGGGCCGTCGGGAAGATTAAGCAAGTTATTGCCCAGAGTCACATGGTGCTGGGCTAATCTGCCACCGGCACCGGGTATCGAACAGTGATCCCCAGATTCCGGAGTCAGTCGCCCTGGCCGCGGCGCCACACCTCTTCCTTGCCCACATCAAGGAGATATTCGTGTATTAACCGGGTGTGCGCCCTACCCTTTTACTACCTAACGAGCTGGACCCTACAGTGTCGACCACCAACTGGTCAATACTGCAAACGGCAGCGTTGCAATGCTGGAAAAGAAGCATGTCCAAATTGGCTGAGATCCCCAAGTACATTCCATTGCTGGCATTGGATGGCCTACTCCACGAAACCCCATGCCTGATAGTTACGCCTGAACAGTTGATGCACCTGAACAGAGGTGGGTTTAGAGACGTAGGAGACAGTTTTCAGAAGAAGGCCTTGATCCTATTTGAAGATCTGGTGGAGTGACACGGTCTCCCAGTAGGCCAGTTCATACAATATGAGGCACTAATATGCACTTTCGGAACGCTGTGGGGTGGAGGCTGAGAGGAACCGGAGACACACCCTTTATTACATGCACTGCTCTCCTGGGCACAGCTAGCCACTGGGTGAAATGGTTTTACATGGCATTGGCATAGGCAACCCTGACACCATTATCCAAAATTAGAGGTCGCTGGGAACAAGTTTTAAACAGGGTGCTCATGAATCAGGAATGGGGGAGGGTACAAGTGTCACCCAAGTCAGTGTCTCGTAACACCAGGCTGTAATACATTCAGTTTAACTACATTCTTATGACCTACATGACCCCGTTCAAATAATACATGGGGGAGTGGTACCTAACTGCCTGAGGTGTGAACAACAAGGCGCAGATTTTATACATATGTTTTGGGGCTGTCCAAACCTACGCCCACTCTGGAGCGATGTGGTGGTGGAGACAGGGCCCCCCTTGATAGAACGATAGGGAGCTCTAAAGAGGTATACCTACTGGGCCTATTCCCCCGCCCCCAAAAACAGAAAATGGGGAACAAGTTTATTGACCTGGCTTTAGCCCTGGCTAAGAGGCGATGGCCTGGAGAGCCACAATGGGACCACAGACAGACACCTGGAGAATGGGTGTTACGAGTTGGGCCGAGACAGAGGGGCGGGCACTGTCCGGAGAGGAAGCAAGACGCTTGCGTCATCGTCCCTTAGCCGATCAATGAACGGAATTAGTGTGGGCGTGGTAACTCCCAATGATGTCAAACTGCGAAGAAGATAGGAAGGCAAGGACACCTGAAAGAACGTCCACAAACGCATAGGGAACAGGAAAAACGGTTTACTCAAGGCAAAATACAATAGGCCTTAGCACCATCAGCCAGACCCCCACATAGTTTTTATAGCTGGCTAGAGAAGTTTCTCCCCACTTTAATGAGGCACTGAACATCCATTGATCCCCCTTATGCATTACTGACCAAAGATACCAACCTGCGGCGATAAGTTTTACACAGTTCATAGTTCATTATCACTTTTTGTTTAGTTTATGGCTAATATCTGCTCATTGACCCAGCTATACAAGTGCATGCTTGCTGCGGACACCTACTGAGACAGTAACACCCTAGAGGTAGCAAGATATGATTAGCTCCAGCCAGACTTATCTATATAACAGGTTTCAATCCGATAATATAATGAAACCGCACTGGGAGCAAAGTAATGGGTACCTACTTGATACCAACAAATAGTTGATGTTTATGCTGAGTTGCAATATAATGTAATACTTGCTACGCAGAAATCCTGTCTATGTATGTATATGCAACAGAAAAGCCAATAAACAAATGTAAAGAAAGAAAAGTGTAAAAGTAATGGGAGTTGCCTGCAGCATAGTGATTGGCCAAATAGACATAGGCTGCAGATTGGCTATCTGACTTAGTTATTTCCAGCCATAATTGGTTTTCCAATGTGTCATCTCTTGCAGCGCATAACTTGCAGCATGTTTTCAAAAAGGCACCATTTCTTTCCAGGGTTGTGAGGAAAAGGCCAAATTCCAACCGAATTTGAGTCTGGGAGGCGTATTTTAAAAGGTAAAAAAACGTTCAGTTAGGTGTTCACTAAACGTTTATCCAGCAGATTGGAACTGCTTCCAAGCATGACATCTAATCCATAGGCTAGAGTAGGCTAGAGTTTAGCATGAATCACTTCCATTACGAGATAGAAGGAGGGAACTGGAAGATTATTCAAACGCTTTAAAAATGCGTTTAGTAAGGAGGCTGCTTTTGACTTTAAGGCCTCCTTATAGGAGAGGAAGGTTCCACGACTATCCGTGATAACTCCCAAGTATTCATATTTTACAGAAATTTTAATTTGAAAGCCATTCAGGTTACATTGGCCTGGTTTCTTTTTCTTTCTGCTCATTATCATTATCCTTGTTTTCTCTGGACTGATGAAAAGTCCATTGTGTTTCGTATAGATGTACAGTTTGTCCAAGAGCCGTAGCAGTCAAAGTCTGGTTTTGGAAATTAAAGGGCATCATCTGCATGAAAAAGCCAGCAGAATAATTTGTTATCGCCAATAGGGGGGGCCATTTTGATGGTCAGAAGCCTGAGTGAACAGTTGTGGAGCGGATCAAAAGGAACACACATCAGGAAAGAGAGAAGCAGGTTGAGATCCCACTAGGGGATAGTAAAAGGACCTGGTGGGAACATGTGCTGGAGACCTTTCAGGTACCTATGAACAAAAGGGAATTTAAAAAGGGGTGGCTGATCTGGCAACCGCAGAAATGCCAGTAAGATAACCTTTGACCATGCCCAACACAAAGCCCTGTGGGCTAAGGTAAGAATAAACAAGAGAACCTCAGAAAGGGGTGCATATAGAGGATCAACATGTTTATCTGCACACTATACCACAAACTTGCTCCGACAGCAGAAGTACAGCATTTTGGTGGAGGTACACCTGGCTGCAAAGATAAAATTATAGACTTCAGGTGGAAGGTCGTAAGCTGTCAACTGTTGCCGCTCAATCTCCATTCATGAAGGCCAAGTGTTTCCAGTTTTGGGTGCAGACTCCTGCCATGCTACTGCGACAGAATATCCTACCGAAGAAGCAACCTAATCAGAGGACCCATGCGCATGCACAACAGCTATGGTTACCAGTTTCTCTGTGCCTAATCCGGAGTCACGAGAATGACTTGGGTCAAGCCGTTCTTGATCTTCTTTAGAACTTTGGGCAGGAGTGGTATTGACGTAAAGTCCTACAGGAGGCTGGAGTTCAACTCGAGCACAAAGCATCTCTGAGTGAGAGCTGCCTTGGAAACTTCTGCGGCTAAACTTATGACATTGCGCATTCTCTGGGAAGGGCAAACAGATCTAACGAAGCATCTCCTCATTCTAAGAAAATACCTTGCCCCAACTCCAGATGGAGACGCCAATTGTGATCCGCTGGGTGTTGACGGCTGAGTTTGTCAGCTCTGGCATTCTGGGAGCCAGCTAGGTTTTGAACCACTAGGGATATACCATGGTGTTCCAGCCATTTCCAGAGTCGCAAAGCTTCTTGACAGATGGCCCACAACCCCTCCCACCCTATTTGTTGCAATATCACAAGGTGAGGGTGTTGTCCATAAACACCTATACCAGCCTTCCCCTGATTGAAGGAAGAAAAGCTTTCATTACTAACCGAATCACATGAAACTCCAACAGATTGATGTGCAGCCCGGATTCCGCTGGATACCACCTCTCCCAAATGGCTGGCCCAGGAGTGGTGCATCTGTCACTACAGTCTGCTCTGGTTGAGCATGGGAGAGGGGTCTGCATAGATCCAATCATGATTTGCCAGCCACCATTGCAGTTCCCGCCGAGATCTGGACCATGTAGGAGAGATTAGATTCCCCTGATGCTGCACCTACCATGACTTCAGGTCCCACTGCAGAGGCTGCATATGCCAACAGGCATGTGTCACAAGCAGAATGTGGGAGGCCATAAAGTCTAACAGCCTCAGGGTCAATTTCACCAAAATATAGGATAGAGGCTAATATCATAGCCAGAATATCATGAACTTGCTGCTCAGGAAGATAGGTCCATAACTGCACTGTGTCCGCTCAGATGAAAGGAAGCATCTGAGAGGAAGTTAGGTGTGACTTTGGCACGTTGATAATCAACCCCAACGAGTGCAGAAGGTTCGCCCTAGTCTGGAAGTGGGAGACGACTGCCTGTGGCAAGCCCGCCTTCAATAGTTAATCGTTGAGGTAGGAGAAGACTGGAATCCCTGACCTCTAGAGATGAGCTGAAACCACCAACATTACCTTAGTGCACACCGAGGAGGTGGTGGACTGGCCCTACATCTGGCTACCTATCCCACGTTGTCTGTGGGAAACGCGTCTGCGGCCATGAAAAGATTGCAAAATTTGCTGCCCATTGTGGATGGACTAGGATTGGCAAAGGGCCATAGAAAGGCCCAAGGATCGGGCTGTAGCCCTACTCTCCTTAAAGCAGTCCTGCATTGAGTTCTCTTTCTTACCGAACAGACAGGAGCCATCAAAGAGCACGTCCATGACCGAAGCCTGGACATCCACCGAAAAGTCAGTGGTTCTCAACCAGGCATGGTGCCTAAGAGCCACAGACAATGAAATTGCTCTGCCCAGGAAATCTATTGTGTCCATCCCACATCTTATGGTAAACTTGTCTGCAACCCTCCCAACAGCAATTACTTGAGAGTATGGCTCGGGCCTCCTCCGAGACCATAGGCAGCACATGTGCAACTGTGTCATAGATCGGATGGGAGTATTGGCCCAAGAGGCATGCGTTGTTAACCGACCGCAGTGCCAGGCTAGCAGTAGAGAACATCCTATTCCGGAGGTATCCAGCCTTTTGGATTCCAAATCCAGTTGAGTGGTAGTGAATGTGCCGGGGTTGATTTTGTAAATGGAGGACTGGACCACCAAGCTTTCCGGGGAGGGGTGCTGGGAGAGGAAACTGTGGTCCCCTGAGCCAAGGCACTGGGAATGGGCATTTGTCCTATGCACAGAAGCCCCTGTACAGGCCTTGGACCAGACCCGAGTAGGATGTTGGTAAGGGCTTCATTAAATATGAAAGTAATGGTTCGGTGCGGGCAACTCCCGGCTGAAGCACCTCCGTCAAGACATTTCTCTTAACTGCCACGGAGGGTAAAGTAAGGTCCAGGACATCAGCCGCCGTTGTACCACCATTGCAAATGAGGCACTTTCTTCTGTAGCCACAGTAGGGGGAGAGACCAGGACAGTGTCTAGGGAGATGCCCAGTCCACTGGCATCTGCCAGATCCTTATACCATGTGTCCTTAAGATCTTCTAACGTTTGATAATTATGAGGGTAACTATAAGGGTCCACATACCCCTCCCACTCATCACCCAATCCAGGCCTGTCATAGAAATAAGGCTTTGGCTCCGATATGGGGAGTTTTCAATGTCAGAACTGGAGTTGGGGTGGCACTATCGCTGGACAACAGCGGCGCCGAGGGCGTTGGCACTGGAGCAGGCACCAGGAAAGCTTGAGGCTGCTCGACTGGCACCACTCCGGATCCGTCAATTGATCACTGGGGCCCGACTGGCACAGAGCGCAAACATGCTGGTGGAAGTCCAGAAGGGGCCCCTCCTGAACTCATGGGGCCCAATGGCACTCCATAGGGGTCGGGCAGCCCAAAGATAAGGTGCATGGGCTCGTAGAACTCAATAATTTGGGGGAGGGGGAAATCTCCAATTCCTGGAAATTCAGGGAGGTGCGGAGAAGGCCCAGGCACAGGCTCCACCACAGAGTTAGGCCTTGACTGTTGACAGCCCAGGGACTCATCTGAAGATTTTTGTAATGAAGTCGAAGTCCTTTTCAACTTCTTTTAGTGGGACTTCCTCGACGACTTGAAATGGGACGACGATCGCTAGGTATGACTTCAGAAGCAATCTCGGACTTTCTGCGCAACAGCTATCTGGAGCATCGCAGTCGTTCAACTTAGGGCGTAGGGGCTTGAGGGACCGCTGCCTCAGCACTTTAGGAAGCATGTCATGGCAACCCTTGCATGTCTTGGCATCATGATCTCATTCAAGACACCGGAGACAAACCAAGTGTGGGTCCTTCAATGACTGTTGGTGAAAGGAGCAGCATGGTTTAAAACCTGCCTTTCTAGTGGACATCCTGCACACCAAGATACAAAGTTTCAAATATATACTCAACAAAAGGGGGCAAAAGGGTCAGTCAAAAAGTGACTAGGGGGTAGCTCCCTCCAGATCTGCGCTGACTGGTGGGGAAAGAAAAGAACTGACGTCAGTGCGCAGGGGTGGCTCCTATATAGACATCATGCATGTCACTTTCGGCGCGGACAACACCACGCAGAGCCAATCGATGCCACATACCGGTGTACAGGGGTACTGCTCCCCAAAATTTTCCAGATTCTGTTTGATGCCTAGGGAATAGTCCAAGGTAAGGAATCTGCAGCCAGAAGTCACTATCAGACTGCTGTTTGCTGCGGGGTGAAATTGGAGACCCCGCAGTACACCGACTGTGCCAGAATAGTCAGCAACTTCTGGGTCTTTCGTATAGTGGGAACACTGATGGTTTTACCCCAGGACAATCTAACCTCTGAAACCTTCCCTCTCTGAACAGGCAAGTAGACCTTAGGCTCCTCCGACAAGTTGAGTAGACTTTAAGGGCCAGATGTAGGAAAATCGTATTTACCGATTCATAAATACCAAATTTTACCGATTCGGTATTTATGAATCGGTAAATATGAAGGAGGGAGATTTAGGAAAAATCGGTAATTGAATTACCGATTCTTTAAAATTCGGTATACCGAATCGGTATTTCCTATTGATTCCTATGGGCTGTGAAGCCCGTAGGAATCAATGGGAAATACCGATTCGGTAATTACCGAATCGGTAAATACCGATTCCTGCAAGGGTGCAGGGGGTGTCACTTTGACACCCTCTAGCACCCCAAATACAGGCATGTGTGCCATGTGGCACACAGACATGCCCTAAGGGCATGTCTGTCTGTCACATGGCATAGGTGTGCATGCACACATGTGCATGCACACCTGGATTCGGTATTTTACCACCCAATTGGATTGGGTGGTAAAATACCGAATCTGTAAGGCCTTTGGGACTCTGAAGAGTCCCACCTACATCGGTAAAAATACCGATTCGGTATTTTACCGATTCGGTAAATTTATCGAATCGGTAAAATAGGGCCCCTACATGCCAATTCTTAAATACCGGTCGGTAACGGCCGAAATCGGCTGTTACCGACCGGTATTTAGGCTCCTACATCTGGCCCTTGGTGATGTCCACTCACTTATGATTGCCATGCAGATACCATTCCTGGTCACATAGCAGCTCTTTCTGTGGAGCACTCCCTTCCTTGGTCAAGAACATTAAACTGGAACAACAAAAAACAGTGGTGGTTATGCTGTAAGTTCCCACAACTATATGGAGACCAAAGTGAAGGGTAAATACTAGTAAACAAAATTATGACTGTCCACTGGTTGGTGCTCACATGGTATAATCACTCTGTCACCAATTTGTGAAGTGCCCGGCCTGGAAACGAAACTAAAGAGGAGAAAACTTGTAAACAATACTATCGAAGCACACATATAAAATAAGTCTGGATGGTCTTTAAGTCCGAAAATAAGTTAAAAGACGTTGATGTAATTAGAATTTGTTTTATTTTCACATTTCTTCTGACCTTCATCAATCCTTTATAATACAAATGAAAAGAAAAGGTAGCCAACACATGTTTCGGCACTTTGACCTTTTCAGGCTGATATTATGGGGTAAAGAGTCAACGTTGAAGAGAAAATAGTACAATTAAATTTGGGCCGAAGTCTATTTAACCAAAGTAACCTGTCATTATGATGAGTTTTAAAAGATAAGGATGGCAAACTAAAATTGACTCTTTACCACACAGCTCCAAGACACTACAGTCCCTCGAAAGTCAACTAAGTGCAGGATTATGTGGAAGCTTAGGGGTCTTATAATCTTTTGCTCATGGCATATCGAACAAATAAAATGCATATTTTTGTAGCTTCATTAACCTTTCATGGGTGTCAGATCCTACAGTTTTGGTGACCATCAACTGACTTTCATCAGCAGATCTATGCTTTGAGAACAAAGACAGCTCTCACTTCTATACTATTTTTATTCCTACATCCTCATCTGTTTTATGCGTGGTACTTGCTTGACACTAGAATCTTTAAAGGAAATTTAATGAAAGGTCCTGCTTGTAGAAAAGCAATAGTCATTGTAATGAAGGTGAAGGAGCTTAGTGCCAATAATTAGGTGGGAGCCGAGCTGTCTACCCTATCCTGGGACAAATATATATCATGCGCCTGCTGATTTGCTGGAAGGGAATGTGGGAAGGCCGTTACGGGGCCTGCGAGGTAGCATGGCTGTTTGGAGCACTCTTCCACTATCAGTAGCTGGCAGGGTGGCGCTCCTGAAGATGGTGGCGCTCCCCCGCCTGCTATATTATTTTAGGACGTTGTTATTGTGGATACCGGGGGCAATCTTCAAACAGATTAGGTCCATGATTAGCGGCTTCATATGGGGACACAGTAGACGGCGGGTGGCTTTGCCTACAATGATGAGACCGCGATCGGATGGGGGCCTAGCGGTACCGGATTTTGAATTGTATTACTTGGCAGCTCAGCAGAAGTGGCTCACTCAGGCGGTGGCTAGGGAGTTTCTGTCCTGAGGGCAGGTGGATGCTGCGCCATGTGCTCTTGTTTACAATATTACAACAGCTCTTGCGTGTCGGATCACTAACTGCTGAAGATCGGACATTGAGACAGTGCTGGAATCGGAGCCAGCGTAGGGCTGGCATTAGTCACCCGCATGTGCCGGAGATTCCATTTGGCATGTGTACTGCCCTCCTGCATGGAGGAGACTGGTCAGCACTAGCAGACTGGGAGACGATGGGAGTCTAGGTAATGGGGGACTTGTATGAAGATCGGTTGTTACTGCCGTTTCAAGCGCTACAGGACAGGTACGACCTACCGCGAGGTGATTACTTACTGCATGCAGCCCTGGTGTCGGCGATACAATGCCATTGGAAGGAAGTGCTCTCAGAACCACGGAACACTATGGTGTGCCAATATGTAGTGATGGCGGCGGGAACGTTTAAGGCGGTCACTTGTCTTTACACGAGACTGGTCACGGAAGGCCTGCAACCTCTGCAAGAACTACAGAGAAAGTGGGAGGTTGATCTTGGGAAGGAAATACCGGATACTACGTGGGTGCAGTTGATTCGGAGGGCTTGGAAGGGTTCTAGGAATACTAGATTTCAATTCTTACACTTTTCTATACTGCATAGGGTTTATTTGACTCCGGCCAAAATTAATTGGTATCATCAGATAGAAACGGCCCAGTGCCCACGATGCAACCTAGAGGGGGCGGAGCTGCATCACATGTTGTGGAGTTGCGGACAGTTAGGAACGTACTGGAAGGAGGTGATCGAACTGCTTTGTGATGTTACGGAGCGCCACATAGATGCTGACATGGGCACCTGTATCTTTCATTAGTTTCCGCATACCCCCAAAACAAAAATTACAAGCAAGTTTCTGGACCTAGGCCAGTTACTAGCCAAGAGATAGATCACGGCCCAATGGAAGTCGCGACGAGGGCCCAGCACAGGGAAGTGGAAATCGGAACTACTTACATGGGCTAGGAGCGAGAGCACAGTTAGACGGCAGGAGGCTATACGCAATAATAATGAGAAGGTGATGGAAGCAGCAAGGGCGTTAGAGGCACTAGTAACAGCACTGCAGACTCCAGTGACTGATTCGGAAGAGGTTCCTGATGGGGAGGCTCCGATGGGTTCCCCTTGAGGGTCCAAGAGCAGAGATGGGAACATTGGCTTAACCTTGACATCCACGACAGCTTCAACTCCAGGACCGCACCAAAGATGCACGACTCCACCACCCCCGCGATCACCAACAGCACCAACCACCTGACCTCCTGGACCTACACCAACGACGACGAGACACGCAAGATCATGAACTCCATCCACTCAGGATCTCCGTCAGACCCATGCCCACACCACGTATTCAACAAAGCAGACGCGGCCATCGCACCCCGACTACGGGAGGTCATCAATATCTCCTTCAAAAAAGCGACATTTCCGGAAAGCTGGAAGCACGCCGAAATCAACGCCCTCCTCAAAAAGCCCAAGGCGGACCCCAAGGACCTCAAGAACTTCCGACCCATCTCCCTGCTCCCGTTCCCGGCAAAAGTCATCGAGAAAATCGTCAACATTCAACTGACCCGCCACCTCGAAGACAACAACATCCTGGACCCGTCCCAATCCAGATTCAGACAAAACCACAGCACCGAGACAGCCCTCATCGGCGCCACAGACTACATCAGACGCCAACTGGACAACGGCGAAACATCAGCCCTCATCCTCCTGGACGTCTCAGCCGCATTCGACACGGTCTGCCACCGCACCCTAAAGACACGCCTCCAAGAAGCTGGAATCCAAGAGAAGGCCCTTGACTGGACCACGTCCTTCCTCTCCGGCAGAACCCAGAGCATCCGCCTCCCACCTTTCCGATCAGAAGCCACCGATATCATCTGCGGCATCCCCCAGGGCTCATCCCTCAGCCCGACACTGTTCAACATCTACATGGCCCCCCTCGCAGAAGTGGCCCGCCACCACAACCTCAACATCATCTCCTATGCCGAAGACACCCAGCTCATCCTCTCCCTCACCAAGGACCCCCACACCGCCAAAACCAACATTCACGAGGGCATGAAGGCTATCGCCGACTGGATGAGGAGCAGCCGTCTGAACTCGGACAAGACGGAGGTCCTCATCCTCGGACCCACCCCCTCAGCCTGGGACGACTCCTGGTGGCCGACCGCTCTAGGGACAGCACCGACACCAACCGACCACGCACGCAACCTAGGATTCATCCTCGACTCCTCCCTCTCCATGTCCAAGCAAGTTAACGCCGTCTCCTCCTCCTGCTACAACACCCTACGCTTGCTCCGCCGGATCTACAAAAGGATCCCGACCGAAACAAGAAGAACAGTGACACAGGCCCTCGTCAGCAGCATACTGGACTACGGCAACGCACTCTACGCAGGAATCCCAGCCAAACACCAACGGCGAATACAACGCATCCAAAACGCCTCCGCCCGACTGATCGTCAACGCCCCCCGCCGCAGCCACTTCACCCCCCTCCTGAGAGACCTGCACTGGCTCCCCATCGACAAGAGGATCACCTTCAAGCTCCTCACCCACGCACACAAAGCACTCCACAACGCCGGACCAGCCTACCTGAACAGCAAACTCAGCTTCTACACCCCCATCCGCCAGCTCCGCTCCGCCAGCCTCGCCCTCGCAGATGTCCCCCGCATCCAACGCACGACCGCCGGCGTCAGATCCTTCTCTTACCTCGCCGCCAAAACCTGGAACACCCTCCCAACCCACCTACGCCAGACATAAGACCTACTCAACCTTCAAAAGACTCCACAAGACCTGTCCCCCCCCAAACCCTGCCCACCCCCCCAGCGGCTTGAGACCCTCACGGGTATGTAGCACGCTTTACAAGTACCATGATTGATTGATTGTGACAACAGAATGGGGGGTTAAGAGATGTACCGGGAACAGGAGATACTGTCCCCCAACTATATCCTGAACCGAGACACGGATAATATTACTGTGATAAGTGATTAGAGACCTGGTAACGCTGGCGGTAGAGGGAGGGTGTTGGATTGTGATGGCTTATTGTAAATTATACGACTTGTATGGGAAACGGTAGACATTGAAGAACCTAACAAAAAGCTCTTACTAACGAATTCATTAGCCTATTGAGGTTTATTGTGGTGGGGGGACCATTATATTACAACTGTAAAGCAAAAATAGCTCAGTAAGGAAGACCATGAAGATGTTGGGACAGTAAATATGATTCAAGATGTGGGCATTGATCATTGATGTAAGTTGGCCATGTGTTGTGCTGTAAACCAATAAAAAACGGATTAACAAAACAATTTAAAAAGTGGAGGTTAGCGCCAATAAGTCACTTACTGTCAAGTTTCACAGTTTCCACCATGACATCTGGAACTGTCAACTTTTTTAAGCGATAGCCATTGTAATAAAGGTGAAGGCGGTTAGGCCAATAAGCCACATGCCATCACGTTTCACATGTTCCATCATTGAAATCTGGAACTGTCATCTTTTCCTCCAATATGGAGGGTTATGATGAGGTTTTAAACTTGTTTGTTATTCAAGTCTAAATGGAAGTACACTAAAGTGAGTTTCCGGAGAGGAAAGTTATAATTTTATAAACAACTTGAAACACGGAATAACCCCTATTTAATCCTGTACATGTTTATTTGGGTCTCCAGACTCTGAAAGTTGTTTATTCTTTACATATTTTACAGTTTGGTTTGCGTCTAGTGACAGTTCTGGGAGATGCTGGTTCTGAAACAACAGCCCACAGAGTCTTCAGCACCTTGGAAAGATCAGTGAGATGCTGGACATGAAAGCCTTCAGCACATTGGAATAAAACTTGAGATACTTGTTCTGAAAGAAATGCCCAGTGAATGTCTTCAGACTCTTGACAAGAGCTGGTATGTTTTGGTGCTGAAACAATCAGCTTTATCCAAGTTAAATAGGAACTCGTCACTCCCTGTTGTCTACTTTTTGCCTTTCAGATTCTATATTTTAAATGTAAAACCCCCAAAATGGCTAGTGATAGACAGACTTTTGCCACCTTATAAAATGTTGTACTGCCTGAACCCATTAATAGCTGTTTTAGAGTTATTTCTTCTAAATAAAAATCACTGATAGAATAAGACTGCTATATATGTTTTTATGTACTGCAATGGTATTTCGTAGCTCAATTGATCTCACTATCTTCTGCACAGCTTACACCCTGCAATGTAAGTCCATAACCAATTTCTAGGAACAAGATCTCTAAGTAGCAAGACACCTCAGGTAGCCTGCCTTTGGTATTACCATGATATCCCTTATTACTATCTAAATAAAATTGGTAGGTATTCACACTTTAAGAGACATAGTTGCGACATTGCTGGCAATTGTATAAAGGGGAGGCTTATGGTGCTGGTGATTAAATGCTGTGGAGGGTTCATATATGTTAATGTTTTGAAGTATTTGCAGCAGACAATGATACAAACCTAATCTCTAGAGGCCGGATTTATGAATTTTCCATTTGCAAAAGGTGGTCGCGTTTTGCACTCTGACTTTTTGTGAATGGAAAGGAATTTTTCAAACCAACCTATGTACCAATAGGTTGGTTCACAAAATTCAGAATCGTAATGGTTTGCAATTCAACCTGCCTCATTATTATATATGAGGGAGGTCCGAAATTGCAACCCACACTCCATTAGACCACTGCCATCTCCCAAAAAGCATTGTGTCAATATTCCAAAGGGGGAAGGGTACAAACAGGGACCACTTTTGGGTTGCCAATAAATGGCTTACCATCAGTTTTGAATTAGTGGTAAAATATTAATGTTTTATGGCTGGGTTTTGGTCGAAAAACATGAATACATTTCTTAAGAAACTGGCATTTGGAAGGTACATCCTTAACCGCGACGCAAATTTTGCCACAGTGCAGCGGTTTAATTGAGTGGGCGGGACCGCGTCGGCCAACGGACGTGTGCGGCACTACCGAGGTAGTGCTTGCGACGTACGTTGGCCGACGCACGCAGCGAAGGGGCTAACAGGCCCATTCCAAATAGCAATTCCTTAATGTTTACTTAACCTATTTAAGAATTTGGATAACCTTTTCCGAATGATCAATTCAGTTTAGTAAATTACAAAATGTAATTTAGTGGTTGCAAACCCTTAGATTTACTGACTCTCAGGGTTTGCAGCCAAACATTCAGTAAATCAGGTCCCAGGTCTCATAATGTTTTTAGCGGGAAGTTAACTGGTCTCTAGGCGGAAGCAAGAATGACGTATTTGCCCAGTTCCTCTCCCCAAGCTTCCTACCCCATCCTAATTCCATCCTACTCTTCAAAATAACCACCAACAAGCCCTCCATCATTAGAGAACTATTAACCTCCACTTGACCCTCACTTAAACAATTTGATATCAGACCTCATCTTTTTCCAAGAGACTGCAGCCCTCCTGATCCTGCATATCCTTATTAACATAATCAACAGCTGTTCCCTGTTTTTAAGTTTAAGGACAAACCCTAGTTATTTACAAATTTTCATTTTATCATGTGCACTTAGTAAATATTAGTAGTAACAGATTAACCCAAACAACAAACTTTACCATATGTTCAAAGTGAAACAATAAAACCACCACAGGTGAAGACATTTTACTTCAACAGTGACATGGTTAAACAATATAACTACAAACAAAAATCCTTACCGCTGGTAAGGTCTGAAAGCTACTGGGTGGAAACATATGCAAACGGTACCACGCGTTATAATTCCCCCTAACACAATGTAAAATTGGAAAGCAAAGCCCTGCTTCAAGGGTAATTCTGCAGATAGGTTTACCTCTAGTTTGGAACTATGTTCCTTTTTTCACAAAGAAGTGACAAGTCTTGTCCACCACAACATGGTCTATCCACATCATGTATCTTTTTCGCTATGTACCACCCTTAGAATCACTACCATGAACCTAGGACTAGGGTGTGCAACTTTTATTACGCAAGAGACGTTTTGCTTCAACCTCAATTGTTGGACTTCTTGCTGTTTCTAGAATGCTCACATGAGTATTATGAAACTGTTGGATCTGAAATTGGCCAGCAGTTTGTACTAAAGTGCGTACTTTGCATAGCTTTTTCTCACAAGAGACTAAGCACTTAAGAATGAAATGTACATCAAATTACCCTTGCAGTGCAACATGTTGAAGTGGGAGAGAAAATTAAAATTAAAATTAAACATCGCAAAAGTCCCCAATAAATTGGTGTCTTTTTGACAGAGGCAAAAAGTCCCCAATAAATTGGTGTCTTTTTGACAGAGGCAATCAGATGAATCAATCATTCCTGACGATATCAGGCCCCTATCTGTGTCATCCAAAGTTATGTATCCCTCACGCAACCTCTACTATAGACAGTTGAGAGAATCGAAGACAAAGTCCTTCGCCTCACGCACAGAATCAAACTCCAATAACAGCAAAGAACTCCTCAACGTCATCAAAGAATTCTCCAACTCCATAGCTGCAACAAACAACATTGCCTCCACATAGGAAGTCTGCGACAACCTTACAAACTTCTTCCATGACAAGATCACCAACATCTACAGAAACTTCAAACCCCAACCACAGGCCACTGACTATTTCAAGAAACACAACGATTCCGCTACCACCACAGACATCTGACTAACCGCATCAAGCCAGCTTGCGCCACATGACTCCGCCTCCATCATATACTCGGTCCACTGAGGGACCCCAACACTTAAATTACACATCTGGCCAGCATCACCAAAACCCACAAACTCAACATCATATCCTACGCCGACAACACACAACTCATCCTCTCCCTCTCCGAAGACACCACAAACACCAAGACCAACTTATACAGCTGCATAACAGAAATCGCCAACTGGATGATGCACAACTGCCTGAAGTTCAACATGGACAAGAGGGAGGAAATGATATTCAGAAATAAAATCTCCCCAGGGGACGCATCTTTGTAGCCCTCAGAACATGGGCCTACTCCTACCCCTACTGACCATGCTAGCAACCTATGCATCATTCTAGACAACAGGCTAACCATGACATCTCATTTCAACTCCATCTCCTCCTCCTGCTTCTTCCTCCTCCACATGCTTTGTAAGATATTCAAATGGCTACTCCAAAGCTGAAAACGCACCTTCACCCAGGCCTTCATCTCCAGCCGACTGGCCTAAGCAGTGCTCTCTAAGCAGGGATCACAGCTCACCTCCTCCGACGACTACAGACCATACAGAACGCCACAGCCAGACTTGTCCTGGACCTCCCTAGACAAACCCACATCACCCCCTACCTCAGGGAACTCCACTGGCTCTCTGTACAGATAAGATGCCAGTTCAAGCTCCTAAACCATGGCTATAAGGCCCTACACAATTGGGAACCCGCCTACTTGAACCACCCTTTAACTTCCATCAGCCCACCAGACATCTCCACTAAGTGCCCCTTTCTCTAACCTTCATCCCCTGCATCCGACGTAGAGGATGGAAAGGTTGCTCCTTCTCCTACCTAGCAGAGAAGAAATGGAACGAGCCACACTTTTTTATCTACGGATCTCCCCATCTCTTCCAGAGTTCCAAGATTCCCTGAAGACCTTGCTAATCAACTGGATCCTGCCTTCGCCTGAAACCCATCACAGGTGACATGAAGCGCTCTACAAATCTACTGATTAATTGATTGATTGATTGATTGATGCCATGGTCAAGCTTTCTGTGGACAAACATGACCAGGTAAATCACACAGCCATAAGGCCTTTGATATCTGAGGCCTCTATTATCCTAACAGCTGGATTTTTTATTCTAATAGGCCTCTTTCTGCTTTATATCAGTGTGTAGAAGATAATGTATCAGTATTAGTTGGTCTAGACTTTTTGACAGAAAAAATCCCATAAAACACTCATTCATGGCGTTCATTACAATATGTCCGGAAGTGACGCACCTCTCACTTAAAAGCCACAGTCAAATTTTTAGTGAACAGACAATCTCAGTTGAATCACACTGCCTTAATCTCCAAAAAGTTCAGGGTTTTCCTTGCATTTTATGCATGTGGCTTATGCTCTGATGCCTGAGACTGCAACTTATGTACAAATCTTTTATGGTTAACTCTTTCTGGATAGAGACGATGATGTGAACCACACGTTTAGGACATTTACGTTTCCCTTGCCTCGTGGGCGTATGACTGATGCCATCACAGTGCACATCAAATCAGATTATTTTAAGGGCCAGTCTTCCTGGAGAGAAACGATTCCATGAACCACGCATTTAAGATGTTTATGTTACGCGATGTACACTATCCAATGATGCCATCAGCTCACATTCACGTAACTGGTGTTGTCCTGTCAGACGCTCAATCTTATATTATGAATCACATAGCGCTGGTCCTAATCTTTAAACTAAACAATGAGCCCATGGTCTCTATCCATTGGAGGAATAGCACACCAATACGTAGTCCAGTCTATGACCAGTCAAAGAGGCATTTTAGACTGAACCATGGGGTATATGCCTGATGCAGATCACTAGGATTAGTGATAAGGTTTGATAAACCACGTTACCAAGATAGTATCTTAGAATGTTTGCACAAATGCATGGCTGTGAAAACACAGGCTGACATATGGCTGGGTCTCATGATACACTAAAACCTTGTACGGGGTTTTTCATTTTACATATAGAACCCTCACATGTTCTTATGTTATTATACTGCAAGCTAATAAATGAGTCCTTACAGTGGTCATTTGTTTTCTTCTTTCATATAAATAAAAGCCTTGTAACCAGGCTATTAACAGAAATTGGTTTTGTAGCAATTTCTTTTAACAATTCGAACCAAGCACCTTGGATATACAACACCTTAAAAAATATCTACTTGATAAGTATTGGAAGAAAGCAGAGGTCCCACCTGGGGCTTCCCAGATAGAAGTGGACCCATGGACAAAAGGGACAATTACCCCTACGCCTGTCATTTTCGTCACAGTAATTACCTGAGAGACGTCCTACCTCCAGACAGAAATACCTACCCAAGCTTTCTTCTGTTTTATAAAAGACATGGAAATGCATATAAAGGACCATCCCCGCCACCCCCATTTCATGAGTCCTGGTCTGTTCTTCCGACAAACGCTACCCAAGACTTTGCTGGACATATTGGTATGCTTACGGAAATCAACTATAGCAGTCACATTTTAGGTTCCCGCAGTTTCAGGCGCGCTTACCCCACTCCTGCTGGGCTGGGAGCAAAGAAGCGTTTGTGACGATGCTGAGGAGCAGTCTCTGTTGACTCTTGTCTTTGCGATACTCTTGGTGAGCGCATGTTACAATAGGTGGAGCACGTTGCTTTTAGCCATTAGTTTCATCTCACAAAAGCAACGTATTCAAAATGGAAGTTGCTGCCTTAGAGCAACTTCCTAGGCATCATAGAGCCATCAGCAAGCACTTGTGTGGTTGCTGATATGGGGGAGGAGAAGGTATTACTAACTCCAGGTCTGACCTTCAGGCCATGACAGATGACACTTTAATTGCAGCACTTTCTCAGCTTCCTGAAAACAACCAAAGAACACTCCTCAGTGATAAGGTAGAGTCGGAGTCCAGTCTGAGGAGGAAATATGTGCAAGTTACAAAACTCCAGAACATATTAAGACATAAAGATGTTGGGTTTTCACCCCAAAGAACAAGATTATGATTTTCATTATCAGTATAAAACCGCTACAGTGTATGACCTTCTAATTCATGATGTCATTGAAGGCATGTACATTAAGGAATGGAAAGATCAATGCATCAAAAGAAGCAGATTATATGCAGCAGCAAATGTTGTGCTACAAACAGCAACACATGCAGCCCACTGTTCTCAAACTTTGTTAAAAGATTTCCAGCTCCTCTACATATGTCGCCAAGAGCACAAAGATTCTATGTAAACCCTTGCAAACTTGAAGATTCTGGCACAGATCCTCTCAGATGTGATGTTAGACTTCCTCTGGTCTTCAGCAAATTCTGCAGAAGCTTCAATTGCTGCTCAGCAACTGCTCTTACTTAAGATGTGGAAGCTAGAACAAGGCCAGAAGTCACCTCGTCCTCTTCCGTCTTCCCAAACACAGAAATCCCATCGCAACAGCAGCAGAAACAAAGACAATCTACCTGGTATTGTCAGGTGAAGAATAAAACTCTTTTTGGGCCAGTGGCAAGAACTTGTGTGTATATGTGTGTGTGTGTGTGGGGGGGGTGTATATTTATATATATTTGTAAAGCGCGAACTACTCACCCCTACAGGTCTCAAGGCGCTGTGGGCTGTCGTGGAAATTAAGTGAGCTTTTGCCCAGAGTCACATGGTGCTGAGCTGAGCTGCCGCTGGAGCCGAGGGTTAAACCGTGAGCCCTGTGCTCCGAAGTCAGCTGTCTTGGCCGCTGCGCCACACCTCTCCACAGACAAGTGGGTTCTGGACATAGTCCATTGTGGCTATCAGACAGAATGTCAAACTTCTCCACACTAATCATAATTCTTTCAGTCGCCCAACACAATAGTGCAAGTGCTAGTTCCAGAGGATTAAAAATGTGAAGGCTTCTGTTGTATGCTATTCTTAGTTCCAACGCCAAATGGGAGATATTGTCCAATTTACAAAACTCATCAAGTTTGTGAACCATATAGCGTTCAAAATGATATCTCTTCAGCCAGTGAATCCAGTAATTGTGGAAGGATATTTTCTAATGGCACTGGACTTGCCGGATGCCCATTTTCACGTCCCAATACATCTAAAATCCCAGAGATTCTTCTGATTTTAAGTCGGAAATGAACATTTCAAATTCGGAGTGTTATCTTTTGGACTCTCGTCCTTGCCAAGAGTCTTTACAAAGGTATTAGCTTCGGTGGTGACACACTTACATAAGCTGGATATGCATATATTACTTAGATGACTGGCTAATTGTTTCATCTTCTTTTTCTAAGGCAGAGGATGATGTTCGGCAGTGAGCGATGGCCTCTAGTCACTGGGGTTCCTGTTGAACAAAAGCAAGTCTCAGCTAGTCCCTACAGACCAGAAGATATCAATAAGAGCCCTGTTGGATTCAGGCAGAAATAGGAAAGCCCTCACACACCGACCTAGTCAGTGTCATGCTTCATCATCGGGCCCCACCAAAGAGGCCGAGTGCCTCTTTGGTGTGCTACAACGCCAGAAAGACTGCGGAGCTGGTTGTGTGAAAAAGGACGTGTTGTGAGGGTGAGTTAAATTAAAAGTGTCTAAACGAGTATCAAAGAAAAAATATTTTATTAAATGATCCCTAAGACACAAATTAACAGGTATTACGTGTCTGAATTTGGTTGCCAAGGTTTAGGAATGGTAAAATTCAGAGAAATACAGTAAATCAGTTAGTCAGTCAACATGTTTCTGCCATTTTGGAGGCTTAAATTTACCAAGGCATTCATCAGGACTATACCCCGGCGGTATGGACTCTCTAATCGTCCACCCTAACCAAGGGACGTGAAAGTGAAAAAAAGGGGGTGGGTGAAAAAGTGCATAAAAAAGGAGAGCAAATGCTCAATCCCCCCCCAAAAAAACTCCAAATTCGGGAGTGTTTCTGCACTTTAAAATTTGGCGCTACTTGCACCATGGGTCTCGGGAGGGGGGTTGGAGCGTGTTTGGCACATCGCCCTCGTCGCTCACAGCCCGCTTAGACACCTAGGATCTCCCTCGCAACCGGACCCCGTCGACCCCGTCCTAGGTGTCTAAGCGGGCTGTGAGCGACGAGGGCGATGTGCCAAACACGCTCCAACCCCCCTCCCGAGACCCATGGTGCAAGTAGCGCCAAATTTTAAAGTGCAGAAACACTCCCGAATTTGGAGGGTTTTTTTTTGAGATTGAGCATTGGCTCTCCTTTTTTATGCACTTTTTCACCCACCCCCTTTTTTTCACTTTCACGTCCCTTGGTTAGGGTGGACGATTAGAGAGTCTATACCGCCGGGGTATAGTCCTGATGAATGCCTTGGTAAATTTAAGCCTCCAAAATGGCAGAAACATGTTGACTGACTAACTGATTTACTGTATTTCTCTGAATTTTTCCATTCCTAAACCTTGGCAACCAAATTCAGACACATAATACCTGTTAATTCGTGTCTTAGGGATCATTTAATAAAATATTTTTTCTTTGATACTCGTTTAGACACTTTTAATTTAACTCACCCTCACAACACGTCCTTTTTCACACAACCAGCTCCGCAGTCTTTCTGGCGTTGTAGCACACCAAAGAGGCACTCGGCCTCTTTGGTGGGGCCCGATGATGAAGCATGACACTGACTAGGTCGGTGTGTGAGGGCTTTCCTATTTCACCCTAAGTGAGTGTGTGATCCTTATTTATCTCACTCCAATCTAGTGGCATTTTTTAGACTGATTTGGCCTCTCTCTTTTTGTTTATCTACATTGAACCGGGGATTGAGAGAAGCCTTCTTGACTCTCCCTACCTCTCCCATTGTTGTTTTTGGATTCAGGCAGAGCAAGAGTTTTTATCCGGAAGAGAGAAGACTAAATATAAAGTGGTATCTTCAATATCTACTCCAACTACATTCGGCTCCAGCTCAACCGTGATTTAGGGGCCAGGGTCTGTGTTGTCATGCATAGCTGTAGTAGCTTAAACCCATCATCATCCGAAGCCCCTAGTTCAGGATCAGTATCTTTTGGCACACTGGTCTCCAGCTTTCCTAGACTACAAAGTAGAAATTCCAGTCCCTCCATATTTAGTTCAAGATCTCCAATGGTGGCTTTGTCCACAAAATCTGCAAAAGGGGGGGTCCACATAGTAGAGCCTCTTCCACAAGTCTTGACAACCAATTGAGTAAGTAGGAGTTGGTGCACAACTCTTGATGAGAAAAAGACTCAGGGCAGTTTGTCTCACACAGAGTCCCTCAATTCTTCAAATTGGAGGGAGGTGGTAGTAATCGGTAAAGCTCTTCAGAGTTCTGCAACCTCTGCTCAACAAACCAGTTCTTGTCTGAATGGACAATCAAGTTGCAAAATCATACAAAAACAGACAGCAAGGTACAAAGTGTCTAACCCTAGCCAGTCTATACAACAAAAGCCTGTCAGTCGATTTGAGCTATGTACATTCTGGGGTCCACCAATCTTCAAGCAGACAGTCTCAGTCAAAATATTCCCCCTTTGATAGATTTTCATCTGAGCTATCAAGCAATCCACTTGGTGACAGAAAATGTCGGTCATCCCACTCTAGATCACTCTGCACCACCAATGAATGCCCTTCGTCCTCACTTCTTTTTGGAAAAGCTTCTGGTAAAGATGGGGCTAGCTCTCCCATTGCCTCAGTAGATTTTGTATGCCTTCCCTCCTGTTCCCCACCTCCCTAATGTGCTTCAGAAGGTTCATAGGGAAGAAGCGACAGTGATTCTCATAGCCAAACTTTGGCACAGGAGGCCTTGATTTCCGTTACTGACCCAGTTAGCAAAGGAACCTCACATTTCCCTTCCAGTCAACCTAAGCCCACTTCATTTCCCAACCCTGACTTTCAAACAGATCCGTCAGCTGAGACTGACGACCTGGAGATTGAAAAGGCTGGAATGCAACAGTTGGAGTGATCAACAGAAGTAGCACGTGGCATCCAGGGGTGAAGAACAGCTTCATACTCCAGACATACGATAAACACTAGAAAAATGTATGTTCTTGGTGTTTAGTTGTGGGCCTTGAGCCAGTCTCTAGATATCCATTTTAAAACTTTGGATTTATTAAAGGACGGTTTTGCTAAAGGGTTAGCTCTTTCCATGTTATCCTCCCAATTAGCAGCTATTAGGTTTTGTAGAGAATCCAGGGGGAATCTTTCTGCTATTTTGCTGTTAGTTAAAAAACTCTTGAGAGGTTTTCAGTTAAAGAAGCCATTGGTTTCTTCTCTATTTTCTTCAAGTGATCTTTCTACAGTTCTGGAGGGCTTACAAAAGGATCCATTTGAGCCTATAGATCAGGCCAATGTTTTCTGGATAACTTTCAAGGTAGCCTTCTTGGTTGCAATAACCTCTGCAAGAAGGTTAGAGGAACTAACCTCATTATAAATAGACTAGCCATTCTTAAAATGTTTTCTAGACAGGGTAGTTCTAAGGCCTGATCCAAAATTTAAACCCAGGGTACAGTCTCATTTTCATTCTGCTGTTTCCAAACTTCAGATAACATTACTTCAACCCTTGATTTAAGAAGGGCCCTTTTAATTTATTTAGATAAAACAAAATATTTCAGAGCTTTGCAGTCTCTTTTAGTTTCCTATGGAACAGCATGTAAAGGTAAGAAAGGCTTGACTACCTCAATCAGTAGGTGGGCGAAGCCGGCAATTTCTCAGGCCTATGCTTCTAAAGGGTTAAAAGTGCCAGGTAATATCAACCACGGCAATCGCCACATTACGGGCTCAGGCAGGAGGAGTTTAACTTCAAGAGATATGTAAGGCAGCCACATGGGTGAACCCTAATACTGTAAGTTGGATTTGTTTTCTAATTATACAGACAATTTGGGTTGTTCTGTTTTGAAAACAGCAATGAACTAATTGTTGTAAATATACTGGCTCTGAGTAGCATATGTTTGAACCTGTTTATTATTGTTGAGGTAGATCCTTACAAGTAATTACTATGACAAGGAGGACAGACATAGGGGCAATGAACCAATTGCGTACAGTTAATGAAGATTACTGGTAAGTAATTGGTCCTTCACTACAATCAGTGTTATATGTGTTTAACCTTACCCGAGGGAGACTTGAATAAAATACTTGTGTCTATCAATAGGTAGTTTTAACTCAATTTAGGGTCACCTAGTTCTCTCAAAATCCAAGAGACCAAGTAGAGTTTATTTTTGACAAACAATGCTACTTACTCACCAGTCTCCTGCTTGGTTTTAAAACAATAACACCCATTAGGGAACCCAACCTGGCCAAGAATTAGTTTCGTCCAAGTGTCGGACTGTATCCCTTGATGAAACATGTCACCGAATATAGAAGATACATAGCAAAAAAACACAGAACTCTTAGTAAATTTACAGAACTATACTTGCATAACGTAATTTGTCAGTGTTTCCTCAAGTAAAGGACTGTAGCCGCATCTTTTCTTCTGGTACACGCCATTCACGGACCCGCACGGCTGGAGAGGGGAGAGAGGACTCGAACTCCCAGCCGCCCCTGCTTGAATCACCGCGCATAAAGCGCCAACGAAGCCCCGCGGCGCGGGACTCGCGCGGGGACGCGCTTGGTCCAAGGGCGGGCCCGTCCACGCCCTGAGGAGCCTGGAGGAGGCTGGGCTGGGCACACCCTCTAAGAAGTGGTATTTACAGTCTAGTACCGGTGAGAATCCTTGCTTTCCTTTGTATCATTGTTATCGCCCTGCCAATGGTGTATGAAAAATTAGAGTTTTAAAGCAGATAGTAACTATTTCTGTTATGATGAATAGGCGCAGGGGTCGAAATGATCATCTGGGGGAGGGGATTGTGGGAACACTCGACTCGTTACCAACAAGAGCAACATCGGTTCTAGCCCATGAAATTGAGATTACGGAACGCCGTTTATCACTGGAACCGGCCCTTCAAACTACTTCCGCTCTAATGGCTGAAACAGTCTCCCCTAATATAAATCGACCACAATCTCAAACTCAGAGGGAAGGTATAGAAAGGGATGTATCACCTAGCCAATTGACAACAACAACAAATCCTGGATTATCGGGCAGAGGCGCAGGGGGTAAAAGGGCCACCGGAGCAAATTCGAAAAAAGCAGGGGAAAGAAAAAGAGGAACTTGCCCACAGAACCATAATCAGAAACCGGCAAAGGTACCCAGGCAAGCCAGACACGCCAAACTAAGTGGAAATTGTGAAGCGGGAAGCTTGCTCAAGAGATACAAGAAGAAAGGAGCATTTTGGCTACCCCCGAAATAACTGACAGCTCCCCGTCCTGGGAGGAAATGTGGCAGAGATTAGAGACTTTAGTGGCCACAATGTTGAACCCTATTATTGCTACTTTGACTCGGATGGAAGGGAAATTAGAAGCCCTGGAGTCACAGATGGAAAGAAATTAAAAGGCGCTAGAGGCATTAGTCTGCGCCCCGAATACGGGCCCACTGGTAAGGGAAAGATTAAATTAAGAGGCCCAACCACAGAGCTCGTCTAATAACACAGAGGTGAGGGGGATTCCTCAAAACATCGTCCCCACGCCTATTACCCATTCTCATCAGTTAAATGGCAAGGACGTTGTAACAACTCAGCAAGCCCTACATTTGAAGCTACAAGCAAACGTGGAGGAATGATGCCGGATAACCAATTAAATCTCCCAATGGAGGAAAGGGCGAATCTTCATCCAATATTTTTTTTTTTTTTTTTTTTTTTCGGGGTTCAAATCTGCTTTATTGTATGAGAAAAAGTACAGCACACAGCTTGCTTCGCCCACAACCCGGAGGCCGGCAGCAGAATGGAGAGGTCTGTACACAGCCATACAGCCGGCATCCCGGGGGCCCGGCGGCAAACATACATATACGGTAATCTTGTTCGGCAGTTGGTGGCGTGGGGTAGCAAGGATGAGCAGCAGCTGAACAGGGTTTTTTGCGAGAGAAGGTTCTCTCCATTTCGTTGAAATTCATAAACAGTAACACAAAAACATCCCAACTAGGTAACAACGAAAAGGCAATGCATGACCGTATAATAGGATCAGTGATAGAGTTCTGGCGTGGCGATCCAGGCAGGCAGAGGTGAGTGTGAGATCTCGTGTTCAGAGTGCATGACCCGATACAAGAGGGACCAACAGAGGTCGGTCGTGGACAGGTGTAGGGAACCCTGGAGCATCATCCGCTGAAGGTGTAAGAGCATGCAGTGAGTGTAGTGTAGAGTTTACACTTGCAGAGAGGGAGGGGCGGTGAGCAGGCCAAGGCAGGACAGCCCACAAGGTCAATGACCATTCAGGGGTACACGGGGGCTCGGGCAAGGAAATCAAGCCAGCCCAGACGAGACGTCAGGCTGGGTCTAGAGCATAGTCCGGGTTCTTAAGTGACGTCAGGCTGCCCGTCCGGGCAAACGCCGTCATCCGGGCGTGCGAGCAGATAGTGCACAAGCGGCTCCCAGATGTCTCTGGGACGACACGAGAGAGGCAGCAGTTCAGCAAAGGTAGCATGCTGGTTTTGGCAGTATATCAAGTCCTTGAGCCAGTCTTTGAATTTGGGCGCCCTTCCTCTGCCCCACCGGCACGCGACCCGCCGCCTGGCCATGAGTAAGGCAGTGTCGATGAATTTCCTGCAGCCTCTGGGCATCTGCATCGTATACCCTAGGAGGGCCATCAGGGGGTCCGCAGGAACCACCTCCTCTGTCATTTCAGCAAGAGCTTCCAGCACTTGTCGCCAGTAGTGAGCCACCTGGGGACACTCCCATGCCAGATGGAGAAAATCAGCATGGTCAGCATGACAGCGCTCGCATCGGTCATTATCCGCCAGTCCGAACCTAAGTTTCCGCACCGGCGTGTAGTACACTCGTTGAAGAAATTTATAGTGGATAATTTTCAACCTGCTACTGGCAGATATACGGGAAGTGAGCGCGCAGCAATAGTGCCATTGGTCGTCCGACACCTCAGTCGCAAGCTCAGCAGACCAGCGCATTCGAGCAGCGGATTCCGGATCAGGGGCAGCACTGCGGAGCTGACGGTAGAGTCCAGAGACCAGATGTGCACCGTCCTGTGACCCTAATAAGAAGTGCAGCGGAGGGAGGGTCTCGGGCTCAATGGGATAATCAGGTAAAATATCTTTCATCCCTGCACGCAAGCGGATGTAATAGAAGAGCTCGAGGGGGGTGCGCTCATGCGTTTTGAAGAACAGGTCAACCGACTTGAAACGACCCTCATGAAACAGATCGCCCCAACAGGTGACACGTAGTGTATCACAAAGACGTCGGAAGCCCGTTTCCGATAACAATGTGAGCTCCGGGTGGTAGGCAAGCGGTAACCTGGGCGAGTAGATCAATGGGCATGATAAGCTTTTAGCCATGCGGCGCCACGCGTCCAGAGTGCAGGAAACCGAGGTATTCGGCGTGGTTATGGACGCCTCAGGACAGTGCAGCAGCCCATTGAGCGGGATTGGGTGCACGATCCAGTCTTCGACCGCTATGTGTGGCATAAAGGGGGTAGGAGCCATCCAGTGGTAGGCGAATTGCGCCTGTGCGCACTGGTAGTATGCCTCAAAATCAGGGACATCAAAACCTCCTTTTTCATAGGGAAGGATCAGCGTCGACCATTTTAACCGGGGGCTCTTGCCTCCCCAGAAAAGCCTGCGTAACTCCGTCCGAAGCGTTTTGAAAAAGAAAGCCCCAGGGAAGTAAGGGACATTGAGGAAAAGGTACAGAAAGCGGGGTAGGACCACCATTTTTATGAGCGAGGCCCTCCCGGCCATAGAGAGTGGTAACGTGATCCATCTGTCGATGGAGGCAGTTAATTTGGTCATGGCAACTCCATAATTGGAACGCAGTGTCTCGTCCTTGTCACGAGAGATGCGGATTCCCAGATAGCGGAGATCCGTACTGCACCACTCCAACGGGTAATCAAGGGGGAAGTCGCACACCGCATCCGTTAGTGGGAAAAATTGCGACTTGGTCCAGTTTATGTGGACTCCAGACATACCGCCGAATAAAATAAATTCCCGAAGTAGGGGATTCAGATGTGTCTCAGGATGCTTGACGTACAGCGTGATGTCATCCGCATAGAGCGATACGTCAATTTGCCGCTGCAGGCATTGCACAGCACCAGTTCGATTCAGCTGCCGTAGGCGACAGGCAAGAGGCTCAACCGCGATGGCGAATAACAGGGGAGAGAGCGGGCATCCCTGCCGAGTGCCCCTCGTGAGCGCGATGGCCTGCGACAGGCGTCCGTTAATCAGCACCCTGGCCGTGGGATCCGTGTACAAGAGGCGGACCCAGGACAGGAATAGCTTAGGGAACCCCATGCTAGCCAGTACCGAAAATAGGTAAGGCCATTCAATAGAATCGAAAGCCTTGGTGGCATCGAGGAATACAGCTGCCACTGGGGTGTCAGGGTGAACTGTGCGGAGCAAGGAGAAGAGGGTGCGAAGATTGTGGGACGTAGATCTGCCCGCCACAAAGCCAGACTGATCAGGCAATACAAGTCTGGTCATAAGGAGCGATAGTCGAGTGGCTAGCACCTTGGCAAGGATCTTGACGTCACAGTTTAGGAGGGAGAGCGGGCGGTAAGAATCGCATGATGTGGGGTCTTTATCTGGCTTTAGGAGGGAGGTGATCACCACCTCGCGCATAGAGCGGGGAAGAATACCATCAGCAAGGGATTCCGTAAACCCCTCTCGAAGCACTGGCGCCATAACATCAATGTAGGCTTTATAAAATTCGGCAGGTATGCCATCAAGGCCCGGGGCCTTGCCATTCCTGAGGGACATAATTGCCTCACGCACCTCTTCGAGCTCGAAGGGCGCAGCCAGAAACTCCCTGTCCCCATCGCTGAGCCAGCATAACGCCACATCGTTGAGGTATGATGCATAGGGCGCATCCGCCTCCGCAGTGGAGGTGTATAATGAGGAGTAGTGCATTGCGAATGTGTGTAATATTGCATCAGGGTCACGCACAGTGGTACCGGCGGTGTCGGTGATTTCCAATATGGTGTGGTGCATATGTGAGGGTTGCGTGAGTGTGGCCAGTACCTTCCCGGGCCTATCGCCTTCACAGTATTTACGGGCTGTCCAATGCTTGCCCCGGTACTTCGCTTCCCTGGCAGCCTCCTCCTCATACCTTGATAGTGACTCCCTAAAGGCGGCATGCAGGCCGGGGTCAGTGTCTGATGTCATGCGGAGTTCCAGGGACCGTAAGTCCTTCTCCAGTGTGGTAATGGAGTGCAGAATATCACGTAGTACCCCGTGGCTCTTAGATATGCAGTACCCCCTGACAGTGACCTTAAACGCCTCCCAAATGGTCTCAACCGAGTCAACCGTCCCCTTGTTTCTGGAAAAGAAGTCCGCTATCTCTTCCCCCAGTTCAGTGCAAAACAGGTTGTCAAGAAGTACAGCAGGGCGTAACCGCCACTGCGGCCGGGGAGCATCCCACCCAGGGATACGGAATCGTAAAAGTACAGGGCTGTGATCAGAGTAGGTTCTAGGCAGGTGAGTAGCCCCCACTAAGTCCGCAGCGACCATCCTAGTGACTAAGAAGTAATCCAGGCGTGCCCATGTCCCAGTATGAGAGGTGAAATGTGTACCCTCCCTTCCATTAGGATGTGAGTGTCTCCATATATCTAGAAGTCCACCCTCCTCGATGACTCCCCCCAGTGCCTCCCTGGCCCTCGGCTTATAGGAGCCAACCCCATCCGCTCTGTCTAACATGGGTATCAATGCCAGGTTGAAATCACCACCCCATACTATGTGTCGCGCCCCAACAGCCACTATCTGACCCCACAGAGTGGTGAAAAAGGCAGGTGAATCAATATTAGGTGCATATACGGATACAAACAGATACAGGTCACGGCCTAGTCTGCCCCATAATAGAGCATAACGGCCTTCTCTGTCCGACATGTCCCCACATGGTTGGAAAGACACATTGCGGGCAACAAGAATTGCCACCCCCCTGGCATAAGTCGAATAAGAGGAAAAGATACGGTGTACAGCCCATTTCTTTGCAAAAGTGGCGCCACCCCGTGCGGGCAGATGTGTCTCTTGTAACATGGCCAGCTGCACATGATGTCTATCGAGGTAGGCAATAACATTACGGCATTTCCTAGCATTATTCAGTCCGCGGACATTCCAGGATAAACATGTCAATTGCGCATTCGCATTTAAATCAGCCATGGGCAAAACAACGACGAGTAAAGGAGGGCCCCAGAGGGCCGCAAAATGCAACCTCCCCCTCCCCGACAGTGCCAGAGTGTAGTCCAGGTATCGGAAATATACACAGTTTGTACAGCCCCCATGCATTACTGGACAAGCAGGCTAGCAGAACACATGCAGACAGAGCCGCCATGGATAGATCAGTAAGATAACATAGCAGCGCCAAGACAGGCAGCATAACATAGCCACCCCCGCCCAACCAGCAACGGTGCACACACCAGAATAATGTCCACGTGGAAAGTGTAGTCAATGATTGCCTCTTGAAACATCCCCACCCCCCACCCACCCCAGCATCCCAATCATGCCAGAAGCCGATCTCTCCCACCCAACAGCCCTTCCCCCATCCCTCCCCACCCAAATCCCGCAACAGCAAAAACTCAATCATTAGCAAGGTAAAGGGGATCACCCAATAGGGGTAACACATAGAGTGCGCACAGCCACTCCCTGACCCTGAGCTCCATCACTGTGCCGCCCTCGGGGGAGACTAGGGTCAGAAAAGTGGACCTTGGTTTTACGTTACCACAGGGGTGCAGGTTCAGCGCATGTCCATCATCCGCAATCCACCCAGTGTCCGTGCAGCAGTCCGTGTAAAGAAAACCATCCTGAGTAGATAAGGCGTACGGAGCAGCACAAGGCATCAGTTAGCCGTTCCAGGGTGATGAGGATTAGTCTGCCTCTTCATGACCTTCATCATCAGCTCGACCATCCCGCTGGGACCTTCGAAGCGATTTCAGGAAGTCTTCAACCTTTTGCGGATTAGTGAAGAATCTTTGTGTGCCCTGGTGCGTGACTCGGAGTTTCGCAGGATACAAGAGCGCATAGTCTATTTGGGCCTCTCGCAACTTTTTCTTTACCGGAAGGAATTTGCGTCGCTCCTCCTGGACCATGGGCGTGAAGTCTGGGTAAATGGAGAACGTCACACCATTGTAATGCAGCGACCTCTGAGTCCGGGCCGCCCGAAGCGCAGTATCCCGGTCACGGTAATTCAAGAGACGAGCTATTATGGGCCTCGGTGGGAGCCCAGGCTTGGGCACAGGTGCCAGGGAGCGGTGGGCCCTCTCAACGATAAATTGTGGCGAGAAGGCATCCTCGCCGAGCGAGCCTCTGAGCAACTTCTCGATGTATAGCTCCATCCTGCCCGTGTCTGTGGACTCCGGCACATTGGTGACCCGTATGTTATTCCGGCGGCTGCGAGCCTCCAATTCCTCATTTTTAGCCGCTATGACCCTAAGCAAGTTGTCCATCCTGCTCAGTTGCGTCGTGTGGGTCGCAGTAATGTCTGAAGTGTCGGATATACGTTGCTCCGCAGTTGTGATGCGCTCTTCGTGACGATCAACTTTGTGCACTAGCGCGTCCAGTCGAGCAGTGACCCCATCCACCTTCTCAACCACCGTGGCAAACCCCTGCCGCATCTCCTGTATTAAGTTGGTCAGATCAACGCCCGCAGTAGCCGAGCCGGTAGCTTGTGGGGACGATGCGCTAGGTACAGGATCCGCTTGTACCGATTTCGCTCCTTTTTTTGCGCCTCCAAAGCTAAGCTT
Organism: Lissotriton helveticus; assembly: GCF_964261635.1. NCBI lineage: Eukaryota > Metazoa > Chordata > Amphibia > Caudata > Salamandridae > Lissotriton > Lissotriton helveticus. The sequence goes on along the minus strand of NC_136068.1, from coordinate 1,619,104,209 downwards.
CGCCTGCCGATGTTCAGGCCGCACCATGGTGGTTAGCTGTCCTCGCACCTGTGCGCCGTGGAGCGTGGCGGCGTGTCAGGGTACCCCAGTGGGAGGCGACTGTAGCAGGGTAGCGATTTCGCAGGTGCCACAGTGGGACAGCAAGGGCCAATACAAAGGCGGGCTCAGGGGTACAGGAGACCTGTGTGGATCCAAAGCGCCGTGAGGCTGTGCAGAAGGAGGCGTCGAGGCAGGGGAGGCTCCGGGCCTCTATGCGCAGGTCAGTGGAGGCGCCAATGGCCCAGGCGGGTAGACTCAGAGAGCGGCAGGGCACCGGTGGAGCGAGGTGGCAGAAGAGGAGCCCCCTAGGGAAGGTGCAGCGTGAGTCTTCCGTGTGCCGGGGTCCCCAGAGGAGGTGCGAGGCCACAGCAGAGCCGGGAGAGGAGCAGGGTCCCCTCCGTGACAGCAGTCGGCGGCGCAACAGTCCGCAGGGCCACCCAGGGTCCAGAGGTGGGGCAGCAGCGCAATGGACGCTCCGGGCATGAAACGTGACAGCACCGTGCACTGCGGGGGCCAGGCGCAACACGCAGCTACAAATCCGGTATGCTGCAGGGACCTGCCGTACCGCCAATAGTCCCAGGCAGTCGTGGGCACCCACACGGACCCAGGACACGGGCCTCGCCGCAGCCCCCACCAGCAGCCAGTAGCGGGTCAGTCCAAAGCCCCAGGAGCGAGGGCAGTAGTGGTAGAGGGGGGGGGGGCTCTGCACGGGTGGGGTGACAGCCTCTTACCGCCCAGCCAGGTCCGCACACGAGGTCTCAGCAGCAGGCCGCCATCCGTCCGGCACACGGCCCAGATCCTCGTGGTCAACCCCGGTGTTGCGTAGATCGCCGCAGCCGGCCACCGCGATCCGTCAGCTCCAGTGTGATCTCCGCTGGATCTTCAAGCGTCCGTAGCTCGAGGTGCGAGCGCCTGAGCGCCACCAAACTTGGGTCGATTGTAGGGTGTGACACCTTCTGCAGGCGACGTGGAAATCAGGAGATTTGGCACTCCGTGGCAGCAGATAACAGCAGGATCATTGACCAAGGTGCGGGAGCTGCGCGTTCAAGCAGCCATTCCGCTCGTGCGCCCTCTAGCGCCCCCTCTTCATCCAATATTGAATGGAACTCGGACATTACATCTCCCCCCGGCATCTGCACCATTGGTATTGGTATTAGGGAACACACCTGTAATATCGGAGGGTGCATCAGAATCCATAAGTCAACTGATGTTTAAGTATTGCACTGGTTGACAGAAAAACTGAGGGATGGGGGGGGGGCGGAGAACCAGAGACCTCTCAAATCAGTTGATTATGGCTAGAATGATAGCATGGGTGGGCCCAGCGAGGAAAGGAATGGTGGGAGATTGTGTGGTACTAAAATTTAATAATGAGTTCATAGTCAGATATATTTTGGATATTTTAGGCAATATTTCTTTAAATCATTCTGAAATTGTGGTTATACCGTTAGGTTATTTTTATAAACCGAATTTTATGTCATTCAAAAAGATCTATCTGCCCCAAAAGGGCAATCAGGTTTGTAAGACCCTAGAGGGCCAACCTAGGTTGCAGACTTTAAATCTTGAGAATCGTTTTGCCCCACTGACTGACTTAGAGGCTTGCAATTGACTGCACCATCTCCCAAAACTCCTCAAGGTATTTGTGAAAAGCACACAAACATAGGCTCCCAAACTGATGAGGTGTTTTATGCATCAGATCCACAAAGGGAATCCATTAAAGCGGTCCTTAGGACAGCCTCATGGAATGTGGCTGCCTCATGGAATGTGGCTGGTATTTCCCAAAAACTAAGCGATGATAATTGGTTGAAAACATTGCAAGGTCATGATATTGCCTGCTTCCAGGAAACGTGGTCTACAGACCCTATTTTTGTGAATGGATATTGTACTTATCAAAATCCAGCTATACCCTCATCTTCAGGAAGGGCGAAGGGAGGTATTTTGACTCTGATTGCCAAGGTAATAAAATTTGAAGCCCCAAACCCAAATTGTCATATTCTTACATTGGAAATCCATCATGAAGGTAGATGGTTTCTAATAAATACCTATAACAACGATTTTGGCCTAAATAGACATGCTATTGTTGGTGAAGTTGATAAGGTTTTAGACCATTGTGTAGATAAGACGAGGGATTATGATTTTAATGTAATTTGGCTTGGTGATTTTAATATACACCCGTGTAAGTACAACGCAGCCCCTATATGTGGCTTAGAGGACTTGGGGGGTAACAAAATAAACCATTTTGAACACAACGAATATGGTAACTGTTTAAATAATACGCTAGTAGCGCGAAACATGGTAATGTCGAGCGACTTAAATTCAGCATCAGGTTATAAAGCAGGAACCTTTTATAGAAATGGCTCAGAGTCAACTATTGATTATATGTTGGTTACTACCTCTATTAGCCCCAGAGCCACTAGAGTGCCAAATAGATTTACCACTTTTAGCGACCACGCTATCCTTTCATTATGGATAAATGTTTCCATAGGGCAGGCTGTACATATTTTAAATGTTGACACCCCAATAGTGGCAAGGAGAAATGGCATACAATTAAAATGGCTCGAGTTGACCAATCCAAATTAACTACAGAAATCATATCAAACACACTAAATAAGATAGCCATTTGTTTAGACGTAGAGGCAGATGCAGGGGAAATGGTGAAGGCGTTTAGTAACATGCTAGAAGAAGTAAAAAGGGCTCTCACATGTAAAACAAGCACTGACGTTGCCAATAGGTCTCGCAGTAGGAAAGTTGGAGCTATTGGTTTTGTAAATGACATTTTATATTTATGTTTTGTGATTTACAATGCCAATACTTTTAACTTTAGCATATGTGACACTTTTAGTATTTGTAATGTCACAGCACGGTACTAATAAAACATAGTTGAAACGCACTCACATGCGTGCGAGAGGCAGGCGCTCATGTGGAGAAGCATCCTCGGTTACAAACACCTCGTGTAACTAACAGCGGCAGCATTTTAAAACATTGTTTGCACTTTAAAACAAAGAGATTACCACAAACATATGTTTAGTTTAGAAGAAAGGGCCTGTATTTTAGCCCACCTTAACAGTACTACAACAGTGCGCTATAGAAGCCAAAGGAGGGTAGGGCTGGGGGAGAGTCAATGGCTGCAGCGCTACCCAGCGTGAACCCAAACAGCCCATGTACATTATAAACACACCAAAGAAGACGCAGCCTTGGTTACAAACACCTCGTTTGACTAAGGCGAGAGGGGGAGGTGGGGGTGCAACTCTGTGTGGCTTGTGCTCTCCTGGTGCCTCTGGTCTGTTTACTGTTAACACATGGAATTCCAAACCAATCATTAAGCCGGATGGCTCCGTCTATGTTGTGCACCACTGGCGCCTTTTGTCTGTTTCCAGCAGAGAGGAAGGAGCTGGAGAAGCAGGAAGCACGCACTCCCTATACAGCCGACTGTGAAATTGTAGGCACCGTTAGTATGCAAGATCTGCAATTGCTAAATGTAAACACATTTTATGAAACGTAAGAAGAGATGTCCACATGTTTGGGGCTATAAAAAAATGCATCCATTGGCTGAGGGGAGGTGAACAGTTAACGGAGTAATGAAGTGGGAATGAGGTCGATTTATTAATATTATTTGCACCCCATGTACCTGGTTCTGTTTGTTCTTTCTTTACTTCCAGATTATTATTTTTTTTAAATCAGAGGCGATGCTGGAAAGAATGACAGAGGGAATGCTGCAGAGAGTTGTTTAGAAAAGAAAGATATAAATATTGAGGAGAGGGACAGGAGGGTAACATTCTAATGACTGATGCAAGTCTTTCTGTGGCAAGCCTGTCACTTTTGTAAACACATTTTATGAAACGTAAGAAGAGATGTCCACATGTTTGGGGGTATAAAAAAATGCATCCATTGGCTGAGGGGAGGTGAACAGTTAACGGAGTAATGAAGTGTGAATGAGGTTGATTTATTAATATTATTTTGCACCCCATGTACCTGGTTCTGTTTGTTCTTTCTTTACTTCCGGATTATTATTTTTTTTAAATCAGAGGCGATGCTGGAAAGAATGACAGAGGGAATGCTGCAGAGAGTTGTTTAGAAAAGAAAGATATAAATATTGAGGATATGGACAGGAGGGTAACATTCTAATGATTGATGCAAGTCTTTCTGTGGCAAGCCTGTCACTTTTAGCCAGTCCTTCGTCCTACATCATTTGGCAAGCTGAGATTTATGAGAAGTTACTTTAAAACAAGAGCGGCCGGGAAACTGAAAGTACGGCCGGCCACCGGCCAGCCATGAATAATTAGGGGAGGAGAAGCCGCACAGCACACGCTGGGAGAAGCCCTTTGATGTGCTGTGCGGCCGTGAAAAAATGCAATTAGGAGGAAGGGAGGGAGGCTGATGCGCGTGCTTGTTTGGTCACGTGATTCACGTGAACTCAAAGAAAACCGCACCAAGAAGCCCTTGGTTTGACGAGCATTTTGAGCACTTGAATTCTCGCTCTGCGCGCATGCGCGCATTGATAGGTCGCGAGACCTAAAAAAACGACGAACAAGAGCCTGGATAGGGATTGGTTTGACTCACCTTGTACAAAAGCAAGGAGAGCTTTGCTAAATGCCCTAAAAAGAAAGCCCAGAATCCCGAACGAAATCAGGGAACTGCGGAGCATATATAAACTTAATAGGAAACACAGAGAAAAGGCCATAAAAGAAGAACTGTGGGAGGATCTCAATAAAGCAGCAAAAATGGGTAGTAGCCGCGACTTCTGGGGGATTGTAAATCCACCACATTTTTTAAATCTGGTAGTTCCTACACTAGATAACGTAGCCGAAGAGGCATGGATTGCTCATTTTGAGAATATCTTTGCGGTAACAACAGATCCCAAAATACTACCTGGTAATATGGAAACAAGTGAACAAGTTCCTCTTTCATTTTCATTGAGTGAAATCAAAGAAAGTTTAATGTCATGTAGTGCAGGTAAGGCCCCAGGACCCAATGGCGTCCCAATTCCTTTCTTCCAAGGAGTACCAGAGCTTTGGGCGCCCCTACTAACTAACGTTATGAATAGCATAGCCCGAGTAGGTCCCACACAGTCCTGGTCAGCAGGCGTTATCGTTCCAATATATAAGAAAGGAGATAGATCTGATCCGAAAAAATACAGACCCATCTCCCAGCTGGATACGATAGCAAAACTTATGGGCCAGCTCCTCCTTTCTAAGTTAGAGGGTTGGGCGAAGGAAAATAATATCTTAATCCAGGCCCAATACGGTTTCCAGCAGGGAAGGGGTACTATAGATCAGTTTCTGAACCTGGCGCTTATAACAGAAAAATATACCAAGATGAAGGGGGGAAAATATATATTAATGTTTTCATGGGCCTGTCTGCAGCTTTTGACTGCGTGACCCATGAAAAGCTATGGGCTATAATGCTGGGGGTCGACCCAGCCATATTAAACTTTATTAGACAACTGTACTCCAATGCTACGGCCTCGGTCCGATACACCAAAAATGGGGACTGCACATGTTCGTTTAAAATCGCCAGAGGAGTGAGGCAGGGATGCGTCCTTGCCCATTCCTCTTTTCCATTTACACAAACGGAGTAGAAAACGCTCTCTCTAAGGTTACGAGAGACGTTCCCATATTTAACTCACAACTCCTACCAATTTTAGCATACGCAGATGATGCGGTGTTGATTGCCAGGACAGGCCGCGGACTACAACACTTGATAACTTCATATGTAGCCTTTATGGATTCAATAGATCTAAGAGTAAACCATACCAAGACCGTTGCAGTAATAGTGGGAGCGAGAAAAAGAGATAGAACTCCCTATTTACATGTGGAGAAGGAGAGAATAGAGGTGGTTGACTCCTTGCCCTATCGGGGGTGCTCTTCGATAAAGATTTATCATGGTCAAGGCTAGTTGAAGGACGAAAGGGGGTAATGGAAAGAACCCTTTCTGCCGTAAAATCATTTCCCAAAAAATTAGGGGATAGGCCGCTTGTGCCAATAAGAAATATTTACCAGGCGAAAGTCAAAGCAGCAGTTACTTACGGGGCAGGGGTGTGGGGCATTGCAAATACTAGCGTATTACAACCCATCGAAAATACGTTTTATAAATCTTTAGTGGGCCTCCCAGCTTCTGCCTCTAACTATCTCTTACACATAGAACTGGGTCTCCCTTACATTACACTACAACTGGTCCCTATTCTTCTGTGGCACTCAATATGGAGGAGAGACACGGTGCCACTGACTCAAATTATAATAAAGAGCTGCTTAAACATGGACAACTCTAGGATGTCGAGATGGTTGGGTTACGTAGAAACACTCGAACAAAATTGGCCTTCCACAACTGTTCAACGACCCATCCACATGTAATAAAGTCTCAAAACAAAAGATTGAAGGCATGTTTCAGGAAATGATGGAGGAAGAGAGAATGGAGCAACATAGAAAGAACCAGGCAGTCGTAATATATGGGTTAAACCCCCTAATCTCTGAGAGAGGCTTTTTTTATTTGGCAGATGTTCCAAATCCACAGCATAGATTCATACTACTGAGGTTTCGACTGAATAGGATTCCGCTCATGCTAGGTTATCCTGATAAAACATATAGGCATGCAGCTTTAACTCAGTGTCCATGTGACAAACTGTCCAGACATCTAATTTTGTTCTGCAGCCTCTATAAGAAGGAAAGGAATATGTATTTAAAGCCGTTGTTAAAGAAAATGAATTTTAACCAATGCCAGGTGACACTACATTTTTTAAAAAGTCTATCTGATCCTCTGACATGTTTCTCACTAGCTTTGTTTCTGTGGACCAGTGTTAAAAAAAGAAATACGAGGGCGATGTTAATAATAAATGGCCCTGCAGTCTGAAAATTATCAATAGCTTTTTGGGGTCTGATAATGACAAAATAGATCAGTTGAAATGAATTATATTAGGCGTTAGAAAGAAAATGAATATTGTAAATAGGTTTTATTTTAATATATAATTGTTTTATTCTATGCTATACATTTTATCTTGTTCTTTTATGATCAATTTGTATTTGATCGAATAAAGTTTATGACTATGACTATGACTATGACTGTTTTCAGCTGATCCGTTAACAGCACCAAGCTAATTTTGGTACTGGGAAACTGAGGAAATCTATCAAATTCTCCTGCCCTAGCCATAAAAGTAGATTGCTCATTGAGTCGGTATTTAATCTGATACATGGTATTATTGTCAACTTAATAATTAGGGATATCAGATGACGAATCATTTCCTGGTGAAAAATCATGAATGTGTTGAGCTTCCAGCTGTTTTCTCAGTCTTTGCATATCGTACCCAAACTAGGTGTAGTGCAGTACATGGGGATGGGGTGTGGGGGGTTGAGCCTGTGAACGCATAAAGACAAAAGCATATGTAAACTACCAGCACCTGAGCTAATATCCACGGTTAATAAGGCTGAGAAAGAATGAAAAAGTAATAATATACTGTTATATAACGTTGATATCCAAAATATATAACATAGATATCCAAATGGATCACGTTGCTATTCAGGTCGAGAACAGTGCAAGTCGCAACAGACTGCAACTGTAACACCTAGAGTGGCAGTAACATTGAGGGACAAACAAACAATTAAAATGATGTGTCCCCCGACGCCACAGCTGGGCATATTTTCCCGTTTACTTTGTCCACCAGTCTATTGTGGCCTCAAATCAGGTAAAACGGCACACAAAAAATACTCGACAGCCTACCCTTAGAATAAACGTGTCTGGCAATTCCGACTGAACTGCTCGGGGCCACTTCCCTCTTCATCCTTCATACCCCTTATTGCTCCGACCGTATTTGAGAACGTGCTTAATTAAGCGCAGGCTTAGCTGCTCTCCCGGTGCGCCAGAAAAACGGTTGCCTTTTTAGAGCGCAACCTGTATAAACACAGAAGAAGGACGACAATGTTTCTTAACTTAGCTGGCGGCCATCTTGAATAGCAGAAGATCACTTGGGCCTACTTTCACAGTAATGTTTAGCTTATTATCATGCCCAAATAAAATCGTTCTCACTATTAATGGGCCAAAGTTGATTGATCTGCAGCGATAACCAGACAGATGAAATTGCTGATATTTCGAAATACAGTCATAATGAAACTCATAAGATAGGAAAACGTATATGTATTTTAAAATAGATGTCGAGGAGGAGCTTGGCGGGCATCCGAGATGGCCGCTTGAGCACAGCGCTCTCCGGACCCTCGCCGATCCCGACATTTTATCCTGGCTGAATCCTGATTTCTTGCAAGAATTCGTGTAGGGGACGTTTGGCTGATTACCCTGGCACTTTTCAGAAATCGATTTGGATCTCGTATTCCTGAGATATGGTGCTCTGAACTTTTGGGCTCCGCCCTTGAGGTGCGCCCGGGACGGGGTGCGGTACTGTAGCCGTCCTGCAATTGAACAACAACGGCAGGAGATCTGGCCTTGTGGGTCCCCCCTTCCTAAGTTTCGGTTTCGATTCCGTTCCGACTTGGGCCACGGATGTGGATATCGTGTTGCGACTGAGACTTGGAGGCAGATCGGCTGTTGGGCTTTCATGTGACCTATTTGCTGGCTTGGCGACCTCTACCCGAGTTGTGCCCCCTTTTTATGTACTTTTGATCCTGTACTTTGGGTGTCGGGCCCGTCGAACCTGGTGGCTTGTCCTGTGACGCATCTTCAAAATGGCGGGCAGAGGGGACAGAGAGACGCGCAAGACGAAAACACCTCTGCGCGGAGCTCCAGTTCAATCAAATGTCATGGACCGTTATACCCATTCTAAGGGGTCCCCCGGAGCTGCCCTGCCTGGTTCTAGTATAGCGTCCGAACGAATTTTGGAAGAGTCGGCGGAGCCCTCCCTACAGGATATCATGGGCGCCATCTCGGGTGTGAGGGAATCCATCGGCCTACAGTACGAGGCCTTGGCCCACAAACTTGACACCGTGGCTATTGAGGTGAATCTGATTCGTGCTGATCTCGGCAAGACGAATGAGAGGGTACAATCACTGGATATTAAATCCTCTAGCCTTACGAATGACGTCTCGGAGCTCCAAACAGAGATTGGAAATCTCCGTCGGGGGAACGACTTCATGACCCGTCGCCTGGAGGACTTTGAAAATAGGGCGCGTCGCTGCAATGTTCGCCTGGTTGGTGTACCGGAAAACCCTGAACCCCACTCGGTGGATCTCCTGGTTGAGGATCTGGTCTTGAACCATTTGGCCCCTTCTGGTCTCACAAAATTTTTCACGGTGGAACGTGCACATCGTGTTCCAGGGGGCAAAATCAAGCCGGGAGCCCCGCCGAGACCCATTGTAGCGAAGCTTTTTCATTATAGAGACCGGGACGCTATCCTGCAGGCCTCGCGGGTGAAGGGCCCGGTGGCCTTTGAGAATGCTACGGTGAACTTTTACCCGGACTTTTCCCAACAGGTTCAGAGACAACGTATGGAGTTTCGTGGTGCCAAGAAACGTCTCCGGGATCGGGGCCTACGTTACGCCATGCTCTTTCCCACTAGACTCCGGGTTGAATACAATGAACGTACCCTTTTCTTTGATCGGCCTGATGCTGTTAATGACTGGCTGGACTCATTGCCTGACCGTCCTCCTGAGACAGACTCCGCCGCTCACCCTGGTGGTGCCGAAGGTGGTGTGGAGATCTAACTGTTCGGCTCTTATGTCTTATTTTGAATACATTCTCAGGAGTGTTGGCCGGCGTCCCTCTACATTGTGATCATTCTGTCTTTCGTTTGTTATTTTTTGTTCTTGCTGAGGTCGGGGGGTGGATGGAACGGAGACCTTTCCTCCTCCGGGGTCTTTGTGTAGAATAGGGGTTCTTGGGCGACAGGCACACTGCAGGTTGGGGTGGCTCTTTAGCTTTTTGCAGGGGTGCAGGGTGGGGGGTGTTTCTCTTCAGTTTGGGGGAGGGGGGTTGGGAAGTTTTTTCTTTTCTGTGTGTTGTTTTCAAGGCGAGTTGCTCCTGTGTTTGCTGCTGTTTCTGATGTCTAGCTCATGGACGAGGGGTCTTGGCTCGGGCGGTTGGGATGGGGGGTAGAGGGTTGAAATTTCTTTCCTGGAACGTTAATGGCCTGGGAGATCGTATTAAGCGCAGTGTGGTCTTAAAATGTATACGACGTTTGTCACCGGACATTGTTTTCATGCAAGAAACCCATTTGATTGGTAATGTTTGTTATGCAATGAATAGATGGGGCTACCGCCTTGTGGCGCACTCGGGGTTTACCTCCGGATCTAGGGGTGTGGGTATTCTTGTTCGAACCTCCCTCCCCCTGGCTATCGATGAGGTGATTCATGATGACCGTGGGAGATATACTGTCCTGGTGGGTAGATATGAAGGCCGCACCCTATCTCTCTTCAATGTTTATGTTCCCCCGGGTTTGCAGGCCTCTACTTTTACTGACTTGGGCCGTGTTTTGTTAGATCTCCCTGATAGCACTCTCTTTCTTGCCGGTGATTTTAATTCGGTGCTTTCCGGCCTTCACGATCGCCATCCCCCTAGAGATACCCCGCAGGCTCAGCAGTGGTTGGGTGGGTTTTTAGATACCTTTGGCCTTGTGGACTGCTGGCGACTGTTGCATCCTACTCAGCTCCAATACACCTTCCATTCTGGGGCCCATGGCAGTCTGTCCCGGCTGGATTATTTCCTGATGCCCGCAGCCCAATCGTCGGCGGTTCGCGAGATTTTACATTTGCCGAGGGGTATTTCTGATCACTCGCCGCTCTGGCTTCGTTTCGAGGTTGGGGTAGAGGCGGCGGGCCGAGTGGCTCCCATTAACCCTTGGTATCTTTCCTCCCCTGAGACTCGTACCCTCTTGCTCAAGTCCATGGATGCATATTTCCTGGAAAATGAGGGGTCGGTCTCTTCGGCTGTGTCCCTGTGGGAAGCTTTTAAAACTGTGATTCGTGGACAGGCCCTTTCCTTGATTGTTGAAGCTAAGAGGGCAGGGAGGAAGGAGGTGGTGGACCTTGAGGGGGAGATCTCTGCTTTGGAGGACGAGTTGGAATCTGGTGTCACGCCTGAGAAACTCCATGCCCTGGGTCTAAAACAGTTTGCATATAAATCTCTGGTCACTGACGCTGCAAAGGTGATGTTTCGTGAGCAGCAGGGCAGATTGTACGATGTGGGTGACAAGGCGGGCAAACTCCTAGCGTGGTTGGACAAGAAAGAAAGAGTTAATCGTGTGGTGCCCGTGATTCAGTCTGCGAGTGGTGAGAATGTGATTGATCCGACCGCCATTGTTGATCGTTTTGCGGAATATTTCCGTGTGGTATATGCTCCCGTGTCTGTGAGGGATGTTGCCGACTCCCGCCTTCTTCTGCGTGATATCACTTTGCCCTGTGTCACCGACTTGGACCGTATTGCTTTGGACTCCCCTTTTACGAATGATGAGATAGCCAATGCAGTTCGATCGCTCCGTTCGGGCAAAGCACTGGGCCCGAACGGTTTGCCTATTGAGTTGTACAAATTACGCCCCGATAAGGTGGCGCCGTATCTCCGCGCCATGTTTCTAGAATCTCGTGAGCGGAACATACTTCCTTATGATCAGCGTCTGGCGACAATCGTCGTCATTCCCAAAGAGGGTAAACCGCGTGACCTCTGTTCCTCGTATAGGCCTATATCCCTATTAAATGTTGAACCTAAGGTGTTGGCTAAACTTTTGGCGACCCGTCTCCTTTCGGTTCTTGGGGAGTTGGTCCATCCGGATCAATCTGGCTTTATCCCGCATCGCAACACTGCTCTGAATTTACGTCGCCTCCACGGCGCGCTGGCGAGGGCGGGGCTTTTGACTGAACCGGCCATTTTGGCGTCCCTGGATGCCTCTATGGCCTTTGATACTGTGGAGTGGCCCTATTTATGGGCGACACTTGAGAAATTTGGATTCGGGTGCGAGTTTATTAGCTGGGTTAGGCTGTTGTACGCGGAACCTCTGGCGCAAGTTGTAGTGAACGGTAGAGTGTCGGCCCCCTTCTCCTTGGGCAGGGGTACCCGTCAGGGTTGCCCCTTGTCCCCTCTGTTGTTCGCGCTCGCTCTTGAACCGTTGGCGGCCTGGCTCCGTTGGGAACCATCCCTTAAAGGTATTCGTTGGGCCCCGGGCTTCGAAGACCGCGTCTCGCTTTATGCGGACGACATCCTCTTGTATCTTACTTCTCCTCGCAAGTCTTTATCTGTTTTATTTGACGTTCTTGCGTCCTTTGGCGCTAACTCAGGCCTCGTCATCAACTGGTCTAAATCCTGTGTATACGTTTTATCTGGTATCTTGCCTCCGTTGCCGAGTAGACTTCCTCTTCAGGTGGTCCGGGATGGTTTCAAATACTTGGGGGTTTTCGTTACCTTGGATCCGTCCCTTCGTTTTGATCGTAATCTCCTTCCCCCGTTGCTTAGGCTCCGTTTGGACGTTGCCCGCTGGCGCAAACTTCCCCTGTCTCCACTGGGTCGGGCGGCCCTGTTTAAGATGATGTCACTACCGCGGTTTCTCTACGCTCTCCAGAATTATTATGATCCTATCCCCAAGACCTATTTTCGGGAGATTGAGAGCCTTCAGAGGCAACTTATTTGGGATGGGCGACCGCGCATTGCTCTCGCGAAACTTTCCATCCCGTGGTACGATGGGGGCATGGCGCTCCCCGATATTAAGAGATACTACTGGGCTTCCCATCTGTCCGCTATTAATCACGCTATGTTCTCTCCGGGTCGTAATCCGGCGTTTGAGATGGATAAACTTCAGCTTCCGGGAGGTGACTTTAATAGAGTGCTCTATTCTCGCTCCGCTGGGCGCCATCTTGTGGGACCTACTTTGACTGCTTTGACAGTGTGGCGTGCTGCGAATGTGAGCCTGGGCTGGGAGGATCGCTTGACGTTGGCGACGCCGCTTTATGCTTCAGAACGTCTGGGCGGTCTTTGGTCTTCCAAGGGTTTTGACCGTTGGGACTTGATTGGGATCTCTAAAGTGGGGGATGTATATTCTAAGGGTTCTGTGCGCCCGTTTCAGGCCCTCCAGGCTGACTACGGCCTGAGTAGTCGGGAATTCTTTCGTTATTTACAGATCAGGCACGCTTTGGTTTCGGTGTTTGCTCCTGGTGAGATTCCGCCTGACTCTTCCCCACTTGAAGACCGTATCCTTGACGAACATCTTCCTGATAGCACTATCTCCCTGATCTATAAAAAGTTGATTAACAATCGGACTGACTTATTGGCCCGACTTCGGGAACAGTGGATGGGAGATGGGTTGGAACTTGATGATGAGGATTGGCAATCGGCCCTCTCCTCTCCGAAGGAGGTGGCTATACCGGCTCGACTCCGTCTGGTCCAATTGAAGATCCTTCATCGGGTGTACGTGACGGGACCGCGACTGATGGTGATGGGCTTTTCCTCCGATGGACTGTGTAAGCGTGGATGTGGTTTGCGTGCTACTTTCCTGCATATTCTTTGGGAGTGCCCGATGGTGGCTGCCTATTGGGTGGCCGTGCTTGATCTGATGACTGTGGTGACAGGGATATCCTTGCGACCGGAACCTCGTCGCTGTCTTTTGAATGTTTGGGAGCCCACGGACTATTCGGTGGCACAGACTAGATGGGCCACCCTGGGCTATATGATTGCGAAGCGAGATATTGCGCAGCTCTGGGGGGCCTCCAGGCCCCCTGCCCTCTCGCAATGGGAGGATAATATGGATTGGTCCATGTTCCGTGAGAAAACTGTCTATGTGGCCAGGGGTAGACCCAGGGCATGGGTGAAGGTGTGGGGTCAATGGAACGAATACCGTGGCGACATTTGTACTCCTCCCCTTATGGACACTATCGAGATTACCCTATCTCCTTAGGCTAGCGTTCCCGGAATCTTCATATAGGGACTGAGCTGGTGTCTCCGGCTCTTCCCCCCTTCTTCCTGATCTCTGCCCCCCTCCCCCCCCCCCCCCACTCCATACTCCTTAGTGCTTAGGATATTATTACTGCACCTCCGCTGCTGTCCCCCCCTTGCGTCCCTTGGGCTGACCTTCAGTGATACACTCTCGCCTTTCTGTATGTTTGTTCTTTCATATATATAAAACCTGTTTTGGTCCTGTATATAATGTGGAGTATTGCATTGTTGATTGACGGTTACCTCTGCGGGCATATGTGATATGTGTCTACTCCTTTTTAGCGGCTGGCCCGTGTGGTTGTAGGCCCATCCTTGTACATTTCTGCTTGCTCAAATAAAGGTTTTTAAAAAAAAAAAAAAAAAAAAAAAAAAAAAATAGATGTCCATTTTATAGTAATGGAAAAATACGGGACTATAAATGTATAAAATATACAGAGACATAACACAGATATCCAGAATGATACTTCTGACTGAGAGTCAGACAAATAGCACCCCTTAAAAATAGTGTGATGCCACTGCTGCTGCCTCACAAAAAAGGGAAGCTAAAAATAATACTAAAACAAATTTGCTATACTGTTTTTTAGGGCTCGCACTGCGACGCAATCGCGAAAGCGATTGTCGCAGTGGAGTCCTATTGTAATCATTCTGGCTTTCAAGGACTAACGAGGTTTGGGACAACAGACTGGCACGCGCACGCATGCAGCCTGCCAGAATCGGATCAGGTCGCGCGCTCCGATTCCGGCAGGCTCTTCAGTCACCATGAATCACGCACGCACACAGAGACACACACACGAGCGCACACATACAGACACACACCACACGTCCCCAGACCCCCCCCGCCGCCGCCCCCGCCCACACACACATGAGCGCACACATACAGACACACACCACACGTCCCCAGCCCCCCCGCCGCCGCCGCTCCCGCCCACACACACACGCACACAGAGAGACCCCCCAACTAACCTCACTCACCGCATCGCCGGACTGCAGCCTCCGTGGGGCTCTCCCTCGGACATGAGAGCCCCGCGTCACCACTCCTCTGGCCAGGCACTCCGTGTGCGCGTGCGCGGGCTTCTGAAGACGGAAGTCCCGCCCCGCACCAGATTTCAGTTTCGCTCTTCTCTGTAGTTCAAAACTGGCCCCGTCCAACAGCCGCCTCTACAATCACAAGCCGCCCTAGGGTAACGAGGATCACAACCCCTACCCCTCCAGACGAAAATGAGGAGGAAGAAGAGGACGAGAACGACGAAGACGAGGAAGATGTGGGTGTAGAGGAAGTGTCAAACTGGAGCCAGCCGCCCTCAGGCGTAAGATTTAAACTATTGAGCGCGGGCGAAGCCAGTTGTGGAGCACAATTGTGCAGCTCCGCAATTACCCGACAGCGTCTCAATCCTGGCATGCATCTCCGGTCTACCGAGGTAATAGTACAGTCTCCTTGCTATGCCTGCCATCCCGAGCAAGGCTGCGTCCCTGTCCACCTCTAAGCTCGCAGGTGTCTCTGCCACCCCCAGGTGCTCAGTTGCCCCCAATGCCCACGCCCCGAGGGCCCTCCGCATATCATTCCGAAGCGGCGGGGCACTCTGGGGCCCGGGCACTCACTGTCCTCACCGAGCCTGAGTCCAGCCTTCCCTACAGCTGAAAGCCCCCAGAGCTGGCAGCGGGTCGTGCAGGCCGCGCCATGAAAGTCTGGCTGAGAAACACCCCCCCCCCACCCCCTTCCTTTGTAATTAGACTCCTTGCGGCCTTTTCTTCGGCTGCCAAACGGATGGCCCTTTGACATCGTACCCATAATGCGACTCCAGCATTGATGCTCTTTACCGGAGCACCCATAGCGCACGCCAGGACCATATCCATTTTCTGGTACTTCGATGACATTTATAAATCTGCCCAGGATCACAAGATGCTGTTCAGGCTAACAACACCCCCCCTCCTTCCCCCAACTTTGTAATTAGACCCCTTCCTTCTTACCCTTGGGCACCCGACTCAGCTATTGCTGCACTTTTCTTTAACACGTGCCTGCCCCTCCGCCCCCCCCCCCCCTCTGTGCCTCCACCTCCCCCCACTGTCGGCCAACCAAGCCCCATGCTTGTGCAAGCACTGCGCTGCTGCCTGGCCCCGCTCCCTTTCCTCGGGCAGAACTGCGCTGTGCTACCAAGAGATTCTCGCAGACGGGCTCCTGCCCCTGTGGGATGCCCGCCCTGTGCGACCCCCGCATCAGGCCCGGCCCCCCAGCGCCATCCTCTCCCACAAAGCACTACCTTGCTCCCTAACATACTATCCATCCTAAGGGCCGAGGACATGAAGACTGGGCATCTAACGGTGCACAAGGGACACCAGCTGCTCGCTTCATCCTCTCCTTATGTGCGGGTTCGAGCCACTAACTCGCTCTGTGAGGGAATTTAGACTGGGCCTCGCACCGCTTTCCAGGGACACCAGTGTCTCCTTCCTCTCGTGCGAGTTACTACCCGACCACCAGTCACTTCAAGAGCGGAGGACTGACTACCTTCCCACTCGTCCCACCGGCCTATCCCATCTTGTGCCTGCGCGCTGCCCACCTCCCTGCATGCCCTCAATACCCCCGGTCCATCAGCCTACTCTGTCGGTTGCCCAAGCATCTTTTCTATTCTCGCTCCCTTGTTAACAGCGCCTCCCAACAGGCTAAATTATGCTGTTAGAAAAGGCAGATTATGCGTCACATTTGGTGACAGTATTGGGACTGAGGGACCGCTTTTGGCGCGTTGCGTTTGCGGAAAAGGCTGCTGTATTGAAAGAAAGCAAAGGCCAGATACACTGCAACCCAGCTTTAAGAGTCGCCGGCTCCGCATGCGGTAAATAACAATACGCGTCTTACACGTCCGTGCATTAATAGGCTTAGAGACAATAATGTGAGCAGCGGCCGGGGTGCTGTGCCTGCGCTAATCTAAAGCCGGGGTGTGAGGGCAGCCCCAGTGCGTGTGGCCACCTAGAAATGCCCGATGCATGAGGGCACTGAGGAGATGCTGGTGCGCGTGGGCACCGAGGCTTCAGAAGTACTTGGGGGCACCAAGGCAACATAGTATATGTTTTGAGGCAACGCTAGGGCACATGGGCAAGTCCACGGGGGCACCAGGGCAGACTCAGTGTATGAGGGCTCCGAGGCAACGCAGGCACACGGTCACCGAGGATGCATCGGAGTATGTGGCCAGAGCTAGTTAGTGCTGGAGGGCACCGAGGCCAGTCTCAGTACATAAGGCACAGAGCATAATGGTGCCGAGATAACCCCACTGCATGAGGGCACAGGGGCAGCGCCAGTGTGCGAAGTCTCAGAGACAGCGCAGTGCCAGGGCCGTAGCGCATTGTATTCGTGTTTCATCCACCTCTTTCTTTTTTCTGGCAAACACAGTGCGTACAGTGCGGACTGCTCTGTCCTCCTGCTGCATCCAGGTCCTATCTCGTACAGCCCTAGTGAGTGCACTTCCGTTTCTGCTCACAGGGAGGCACATTGACTGCAGTCCTGCCCTGACAACCAACGTGTCTCTGTGCAAACCGTGCTGCACGAGGCAATGCTTCCGACACTGGCCCCCTGTGCCCAGGCAAGGACCAGCTCTGGTGCTGTGGCGCCTCCGAGAGGTGGTAATACACATCAGTGGTAGTGCACTGGGACACTCGGCTTCCTCGAGCAGCCAGCGCCTCCCACTCCACAACGTGCTGCCTGGCGCAGTCCTGCTCACACGAGCCCATCCAGCTGTTGTGCTGTGGTACCTCCAGGATGTGGGCATGAACACCAGGGGCAGTGCACTAGTCCAACCAAGGGGTAGCTGCACACTTGCCCGTACAGCACTGGTGCCAGGAGGGGTCCTCCTCTCCAGAGGGGGCAGCGGGTTCCGTTTGAGGCATGTGTTCCGAGAGGTCATTTAATGATTTCCCATTACAGCTGCAGAAACAACTCTCGCAGCGTGAGTGGCACACATTCAGCGCAGCCCAAGTTTAGACCAGGCAGGCAGGGGTTTCCCTTTATAACCGGCCCCTTCACGCAGGCGATGACACTGTTCGCCCACAATTTTCTGTCACGTCCAGGACTAAGGTTCCAAGGCCTCCAGTCTGTCCTGCAACACTTACTTGTTTTTTTAGAGGAAACACTGAAGGATTAAAGCAAGAGTAATTACTGGGCTTTCAGCTATGAAGGTGCATCATAACTGAAAGAATTGGCTCAGCAACCACGCTGAGGAAGGAGCGACCTTAGTAGCAAAGAGCTCTCCAACACCCCTGGCAGCACACTGCAGCTATTGCAACAGAGCAGGGCTGTCCCAGACAGGGCCCGCTGTACGAAAGCATCGATAGTTCGAATTTCGCATACAAATGGACTACTTTATGTACTGCAAAATTGCGGAGGGTGGGAATCAAAGTTCCTGAGATGTGTGTGCAATTAATCAGCTCCTGTGTATTACTCTTTACCTTCTGTCTTTGTACACCTCACAAGAGAGCTGCCAGTAAGTCACATGCAATCCCTGCTACACCCTCACACACCCTCACGCTCACATACCCCCAACACTCACACACCCTCACCCTCCCTCACCCCCCTCACACCCCCTTTCCCTCACACCCCCTTTCCCTCACACCCCGTCACCCTCACACCCCGTCACCCTCACACCCCGTCACCCTCACACCCCATCACCTGCACACCCCGTCACCCTCACACCCCCTCACCCTCAAACACCCTCACCCTCAAACACCCTCACCTTCACACACCCTCACCTTCACACACCCTCACTCCCTCTCGAACTCACACACCCTTACTCACCCTTACACCCTCGCCCTTACACCCTCACACGCCCACCCCCTCCCTCACACACCCCCTCACCCTCACACACCCCCGCACCCTCTCGCCCCCACATCCTCACACCGCCTCACCCTCCCTTACACCCCCTCTCACCTTCACACACCATCTCTCACCCTCACACACCCTCTCTCACCCTCACTCACTCACCCTCACTCACTCACTCACACTCACCCTCACCAGCATAGCATCACAAAACATAGCATAGCATAACAAAACACAGCATAGCATAACAAAACACAACATAGCATAACAAAAAAAACACAGGATAGCAAAAGATAGCATATCCTAATTATTCCCAACTCTCCTTATTATTAAGCAACATCTGAGAGTTTGCAAATCATCTTTATACACTAATTCAGAGTTTTCGAAAAAATTTATGCAATGCATTGTCATTCACAATGCCAATAACTCAAACTTTAATGCTGCGAGACCTATTGCATTGTAAATGCTTGTTCAATGATGAGGTCGTTCAGGAACCAAAGCAATACTTGTATGCAAACGATTAATATCAATTCTATAAAACAGTTGGCATGCTTTTTAATATTCAGAATTATTACTGCATTATTAAAACCCAGAATGTACAAACAATGCCACATAATAATCACTCTTTTCAGGCTAATGAAAATATGTCATTTCTAACCCCGGATCTTCATACTGCTAATATTTTAAAAAGTCTACAAATATCAACCTTTTTTATTACCTCATGCATATGACATTTCAAAAATATCTTACACTTGGTATTACATATCTGTGCATCAAGAAGAGTGTGCCAAACAGAGAAAGAGCAATTAATACACGGGTATAAAGAATAACGAGTAACAGAGATAAAGAAAGAGAAAGAGAGAGAGAGAGAGACAGACAGACAGACAGACAGAACTTAAGAGAGACACAGAGGGAGACAACTTGCCAGAGAAAGCGAGGGAGAGTGAGAGAGATTATACAAAAGAAACTCAGAAAGTTTTTGAGGTTGAAAGAAGAATAGAATAAAAAGAAACGGAAGAAAAGGAACCATAGATAGGGCCAAAAGGGAAGGAAGATGAGAAGCTTGGAGGAAGGAGTAGAAAGGAAGTTTGGAAAGGAAATTAGAAAAAAGAACCGAGAAGTATAGAAGCGGGTCGAAGACAAGAATGAGATGGAGAACAATCTGGTGTGTAAGAGGAAGAATTAGCATGGAGGAAGCTCCTTAAATAAAGGCAAAAAATAAAATGGAGTTACTCAACCACTGGCATAGACTACTTGATGGAGAGGTATTCTTACTGTTTGATGGAGGTCAGGAATCCCAATACGAAACACCATCATGCTGAAATGAGAATCATCCGGAACAGACATGGACCGCTCTTTTATCCTTCGTGCAGCTATCGAGGAGGAGGAGAGAGGGTTAGCACCAGGCTTGCTGGTGGTAGGGGTGGGATTGTTCTTCCCACCGCGGACGGTGCCCTCTCTGGAGCTCTCTGAATCCGATTCCCCACCAGGGTATTCGGATATGCTCCTCCTCTCCTCCTCGCTTGACACAGGACTTTGGGGCATTGTCAGAAAGGTGGTACAACAGCAGCATTACAGGAGCAGCTGAAAAAAAGAGAAAGATAGGACAAGTTGAAGAAAACAAGGGGTAAATATTCCATCAATCAGCGAGACAAAGCCAAGTATCATAAAGGCCTACAACTCAACACTGGTGTGACTAATTAGGTGGATGGCTCTTTTTATAGAACGTAATCACTTCTGTGAGCACTATGACTATTAGCCTGTATGTCAGGCTGTCAGTGCACTGCTTGGGAATAGAACTGATTTGAAAACTGTGGACAGTAAGTCCCCCAGAGCCATGTTTTGCTCTAAATCCACCTGCCATGGCTTACATGTATGTATGTATGTATTTATTTCTTTATTTATTCCAGGCAAGTAGTTTACATACAAGTTTGTACCCCGCATAGACAGATATGGATTTTGGTAGATTTTATATATGATCAAATTGCGGCCATGCCTAATGAGAAGTGAGGACATGGAGTACAAGTGGGACCCTATTGTTCCCTTCCAAATGCGAAATAACCACAGTAACTTCCCTGGTAATTCCTCACTTTGCCTCTGGATTTCACCTGGAGATTTCGTTGGCTTTCAGCAGCCGAAAACTCTGGATGAAATAAAAACAGATTTTGTTACCATTTTGTTCTAGCTAATTTCACAATTCAGACGGGAACAAACTGTCATTACTGGCCCCATTAGTATTAAAAGGGACAACCTAATGTGGTCCACAATGTAAAGAATGGAATAGGGATGCGATAGATAGCAGTGTAGGGAGTATTAAGAGGTGATTGGATGCAGAGCACTCATGGTAGGAGCATATTGACTCAGCATGTGGCAAATGTAGAAAGGGGCGCACCATAGTCTCCCTTGATTATAGAGCGCTCGGTATATGGTCCCCAGACAGAAGATGGTGCTGAGACATTGGGAATTCAACGTGGAAGTTTGAAGACAGGTAATGACTTTGCCCACGAGGTAGAACAGTGCTATGGGCTCGAATGCTACAAAACGCGTTTGATGGACATGTTAGAAGCTATCGTATAAAATGGAGTCAAGGATGGGGTACAGGTTGTGGTGTAACGGCTGAAGGTTCGAGGGGAAACAATTTGGGTAGATCGTAGGTTTTGAGATTTCAGCCGGGGTTATATCAGAGACCAAGTGAAGAATACATGTACAAGTGGGAAGCCCAGGACTCACCTACCACTAGACATCAAAGTATTGTAGGGTCTTGTTAGGACTACACATCCAGCAACCACGCAGTGGTTGGAGAAGAGGATGGAGCAACTAAGGACATGAAAGTAGACAACAGGAAAAAGGTCCTCATCTGATTGCTACATCTGACTTAAGTGAACAACGGAAGAGTTCGAAACTAGAGTAACAACAAAAATAGAACTGTCAGCCAAAACAGCAACGTCTAAGCCAGTTAGAGCAGACAATGGAAGCTGTTCAGAGGCCTGCAGCAGTGTTTGTGCAGCAGAACGAACAGCTGGAACATTGAGAAGCAGCTGAACAGAAGAACCAAGCAGCAAGAAGGAGCGACCGTGGTATCCGTCAATGAACCGCTCCACTGAAGAGAATATTAGCAAGTACCACTGGCAGTACAGAGCAGGCACTGGGGAACGCATAAGATGTTTTATACACATTTTTAACTATCTATGTTGCATTGGTCTCATCAGTCTCGAAGGGTGATGACTAGAGTAGGGTGACCACCTGATATAAAGGCAAATTCTGGCAGGGAGTGTACAACTTTAGGACAATGGGTCAAAATTCACGACAAATATTCAGGACAAAGAGTCAATTGTCAGGACACATTTATGTAAGTCAGGCAATATTATAACAGTAAGTAAATAGACTACAGACACAAGTACAAGTCAAAGTAGCTTTATCTTCTTTGATTTGTATAATATAAAGCAGTATTGAGCATCGGATGTACCTGGACTTATTCAAAGATAAAAAATTAGCAAATATTTGCAAAATTTGATGTAAGGGAGGGTTACCACCCGATTCCGCCCCCTTCCCGTGAATGACAGTATCAGAAAGAGTGTACTGTTTATAAACGTGGATTTCTAGTTCATAGGTAGTAATAACGCAGAGCGCAAGACGCATGTAGAGTAAGTGATTACAGACCATTTGAGGAGGGAAATAGTGTGTGTGTCTGTCTGTGTCAGTGTACTAAAGCCCCTTTAAGGTAAAATACAATGTTACCCAACAATTATGCGGGAACAATTACCCCGTTACCCCTAAAAACATGAATGAGAGACAGAAAGGGAGCACATACACCAATATGAAAAATCCCACACATACAATCCTCGATCATCAGTCCAGAGATGTGCCAAACAGTGCACCACCATGTGCTCTGGACAGTGCACAATTAACAACTGCATAGTGTACCTCCACCAGAGGCATAGTTCATCACCACATGTAACATAGACCACTACGACTCACAGAACAGTGCACCACCACCCTCAGAACCATGCACCACCACCTGCGGCAAAGTGCACCCTCACTAATATACCCCTAGAAATGGCTTACACAGGGTCGGATTGGATTAGAAAATAGGCCCAGGTACCAAATTAAAGTGGCCACACCCTACTAAATTAGATAAGTAAAAACGTGGCCCATGTTTGCAAATTGGGGCACTTGTGGCCTTGTAAAGACAAGATATAGAAGGCTACAGGCATTTGTGCTTTCTGCAGGCAATGTTTGTTTTAATATCAGGGAAACAGACTGTAGATACCAACCCAGTAGACCGTAAAACAAGCCTACAAACAACCAAGGAAAGTCCCACACACAAACCTGTCAGACAAGCCCATTGGTTACTGCCTGATTGCCCTATAGGCCAGTCCGACCATGAGCATAGTGCACCAACACACAGCAGGGTGCACTACTACCACAAAACAATGCACATTAGGATCAATTTACAAACAGTCTCTGTAACACCCCAAGACGCTGATAGGGATTTAACCAAAGCTTACCTTCTTATCCTCTGCAGCTGGGAAGCCTGCTCAGCAAAGTGCAGAAGCCCTTTACAAGTAAAGGAAGTGGTATATATGGCTTGTGTAGTTCTCAGCAAACAAGCCCTTTAATGGTGTGGCAGCACAGTATTACCCTTCCGCTGACTCGATGTAATGTAATGTAATGTAATGTAATGTAATGTAAATGCGTTTTATATAGCGCGAAATAGTTGCCCGGGGGCGTCCAAGCGCTGATCGATCCAAGGCATGTCAAACAATCAATGTAAATTTGTAAAGAGTAGCTCTGTCACCCCAGCGGTATCTGGGCACTGAGGAAGCTGTGTCTCCGGAAGCTGTGTCTCCATCGAAAAGCCAGGTCTTGAGTCTCCTTCTGAAGTCTGCCAGGGAGGGTGCTGTTCGGAGGTGATGGGGCAGGTTGTTCCAGGTCTTAGCGGCGATGTAAGAAAGGACGGCCTCTGCTACGGCTGTGAAGTATACAGGGGTGAGGGTGAGTGAGGAGAAATGAAGGTGTCTAGAGGGTAGATGAAAATGCAGTTGGTGGTTGATGTAGAATGGTCCTTGTTAGTGGAGGGCTTTGAAGGTGTGCATGAGGACCATGAACTGGCGTCTCTTCTGGATGGGGAGCCAGTGGAGGTCTCTGAGCTGGGGGGTGAGATGTGATTATTTGGGCAGGGCCAGGATGAGTCTGGCTGCAGCGTTCTGTATAGTCTGGAGTCTTCTGAGGAGCTGGGTGTAGATGCCATTGTAGAGAGCATTGCTGTAGTTGAGGCGGCTGGTGAGGAGGGCCTTAGTGATGGTCTTTCTTGTGTTGACTGGGATTCATCTAACGATTCTGCTGGGCATGCTAAGAGTGTGGAAACAGGAGGAGGCGACTGTGTTGACTTATCATTTCGTGGTCAGTTGGCTGTCAAGGTTGATCCCCAGGTTGCGTACATGGTCTGTTGGTGTAGGAGTTGGTCCGAGTTCAGCTTGCCACCAGTTGTGGTGCCAGGTGGCGCTGTTTCTGAAAATTAGTACTTCAGTCTTGTCGGAGTTCAGTTTGAGGCAGTTGTCTCTCATCCAGTTGGCTACATTGGTCTTGGCGCTGGAGGAATTGATTTTGGCATTGGTGTGGTTCTTGCTGAGCGTGAAGCGTAGGAGATTATGTTGAGGTCATGGGATCTGATGACGTCTGCTAGGGGGTCATATAGATGTTGGATAATGTGGGACTGATTGATTATCCTTCTGGTATGCCGCTAATGATGTCCTTGGGAGTGGAGCTGAAGGGAGGCAGACGGATACTCTGTGTACGTCCTGTGAGGAAGGAGGGGGATCCACTTGAGGCTGTCATGCTGTATGCTGATATTGTAGAGTCTGTTGATGAGGGTGTTGTGGAAGACAGTGGCAAACGCAGCAGAGAGGTTGAAGAGGAGCAGGGCCACAGTTTCTCTGCTGTTGAGGTGAGTTCCGATGTTGTTTGTAACTGCAGTCAGTGTGGTCTCAGTGCTGTGTTTGCCATAAATCCAGATTGTGAGGTGTCTAGTAGGTGGTTATGTTCCAAGAATTTGGTGAGTTGATGGTTGATAGCTTTCTCAAGTACTTTGGCTGGGTATGGGAGCAGGGAGGTCGGTCAATACTTTTCAGGTCGCTGGGGACCATGGAGGGTTTCTTTAGGCGGGGTCTGACTTCTGCGTGTTTCCATCTGTCTGGGAAGGTTGCTGTGTTTATGGGGGTATTGAGGAAGCTGGTGAGTTCCTTGCTGATGGGGTTAACTCCAAGGTTGTAGAGGAGGTGGGGGCATGGGTCGGTGGGTGCTCCAAAGTGGATGGAAGACATGATGGCTGTGGTGGTCTGGGTGGTGAATGGAGACCAGGCGATGAGTGTTTGGCTGGTGTTAGCTGATTGGTTGAGGTTGTTGAGGTTGACGGTGGTCGGTTGGGGATCAAGGTTTTTGTAGATGGCGATAATCTTGCTGTAGAAGTAGTCTGAGAGGGTGTCACAGAGTTCTTGGGATAGGTGGATGGTGTTCTCTGTGGCTGTTGGTTTGGAGAATTCTGTGACTATTTTGAAGAGTTCCTTAGCGTGGTTGGCCACTGTGCCGATTTGGGCAATGGTGGCTGCTTTCTTGGCTTTCTTGATGTGCTGGTGATAGTTGCTGAGGACAGTTTTGTGGTCAGCTCTGTCAGCAGGGTTTTTTGTGATGCGCTATCATTTCTCCAGTAGGTAGCACTTTTGCTTGGTGGTCCTGAGCTCTAGGGTCTTCCAGCTGGCATGTTTTGAGGTTTTGTTGGTTTCAGTGGGGCGACTCTGTTGGCACGGTTGGTGATCCAAGTGGAGAAGTTCTGAACAGCCTGGTCGGGGTCTGATGAGGTTTCAGGTTGGGTGGTGGTGAGGGCCTGTGTCCACGGGATTTCATTGACCCTGCTCCAGCTGCGATTGGAGGAGGTGTGACACTTACTGATTGTGCGATTGTGAAGTATACGATGACGTGGTCAGTCCAGGTGAGTTCTGTGGTGTGGATACATTTGATTAGGTAAATCGCAAATTGGTACAAAGTTCCCCAAAGGAGCGATAAAACGTATGCGTGTGTTAAGGAGGAGAACCAAGGCAGGGGACAAGATGTTCCCTTATTGGAACTAGAAGACCTCACACACCCAAACAGTTAGGTGTCATGCTTCATCATTGGTCTCCTGCTCCTCGTCAGACTGGCGCTGCAATGTCCGACAGGCGCCAAAAAGGCGCTCTTTGTTGGAGTTCTTTTGTTCCAGACAATGGTTGAGTGCGTGTGAGGGGTCTGGGTAAGGTGTAGTCGTGACAGGGTGGTGATATTAAAAGAAGGTGGGTCAGTCCACAAGGCTATTTATTCGTGTGGCTGACTCCCTTGGTTAAAAGGGTGAGAGGGGAGGTAGGGACTGTAAGGGGTACAGCTGACTAACTCAACCCTCTAGATAGGTCGACATGTTTCTTGCCAACTGGCAATTCTTCAGGACCTCAAGTGCTCAGTACTACACAGTGAACATAAAAGGAGAAACATACAACCTCACTCGGTCAGTAAGATGGCAGGCCTAATGGTGCTGCTTTAACGGGGAGACCCTAGGAATGTCCCTATTGGGCCCCGCAGTCTGTTCCCGTGGGGCTGCTCAATAAGGTAAGGTACCTGTAGTGTGAGCTGCCAGGCTCCGAAACCTACCCCCACAAAGAGCGCTCCGACGGTAGCGCGGAACAGCATTTGATTAGGTCTCTGGAGGTGAAGATGGGGTCGAGTGTGTAACCAGCCTTGTGCGTGGGTGCATTGACCAGTTGGATGAGTCCAATGTTGTTCAGGTTCTCTAAGAGGGCAACAGAGATGGTTTCATTGGGTTGTTGATGAGGAAGTTGAGTTCGCCAAGTAGGATGTAGTTGCTGGAGTTGATGGCCAGGGGGCGATGAGATTGAAAATGGCATAGCAGAAAGCTGGACAGGGTCCCTGGGGTCTGTTGGTGGGTGTAGAATTGTGTGAGGTAGTCTAGTGGTTGGGGGCGGAGTTATGGGAGGAGCAGGAACAGGAGGAGCCGGGACAGGAACCGGGCAGTTAGTGTAGGGGCAGGATCGAGATAAGTTGTAAGTAATAAAGCTCCTGAATATAAGAACCTGTGTCTGTGGTTCTTTGTAGCAAGATGCTACAACTGGCGACGAGGGTGGGATGAGCTGTCGGCTCTCCCCGGACCCCAACGAGGAGTGTCCAGTCCCTGGGCGTCGTGCGAGGAGATTCGCAGTTGCAACACACGAGCCCCAAAGGAAATACATCGCCGTCGCAGGAAAGCGACCAGCGGTAGTGGTGAGTGCTCTGCGATACATGGTTCGCGTGGAGTCCCGCAGCCTGATTGAGCGCAGCCTGGTCGAGCGCGGGAAGAAGCAGTTTTGAAACCGAGCGCTGTCCGTGCCAAATTCTGAAGGTGCGCCTCGAGTGGTCCCGGGGCTACGATAGAGCGACAGAGAGATCGGGAGCCCGATCCCGAGTCTGCGGTGTGGCGTGAGTGCCCGAGTGAAGCGGGAGGCAGAGCCGAGATCGCGTGGATGCTGGCAAGAGGAAGACTGACTCGTCGAGCAGCAAATTCCCGCCCGATGCGTGAGGAATAGGCAGGGCGCGGAGAAAAACGAGTCGGGAGCGGATCCCGAGCCTACCTGACGGTGAGGTGCCGGAAACACAACAGCGACGCTGCTGAAGCTGACCGCGACCGCGGGTGAGTCCTTAATGGAGCTCTGAAAGGGGAGAAGGGCCCGGGACAGCCAGACCTCGTGGGATGCGGGCGGCCATTTTAGAGTCAGGCGACTCAAGGAGACATCCCCTGTGAAGTGAAGGAGCGGCCATTTTTAAATCAGGCATCATGTGGCTCCAATGGATAATGCGAGGGTGATCAGCAGCACAAGTCAAGTCAGGGAATATAAGTGGCAGACAGCCCCCAAAGAGATCAACAAGCCGTGATTGTGGGAGCCCAGAGGGAGCCGCTACCACGAGCGCTGAAACGCTCGAAAAGAAGAAGCCCTTCGCGCCGAAAGCGCGAGTCCCGCCCGATGCGTGAGCTTTGGCACGCTATCGGCGCCGAAGAGCGGGAACCTAGAAAGTGAGCTGGGAGCCTACCCCAACCTCACCTGATGACTGCTGTGGCCGAAGAAGAGTGAATCCTGGTGTAGACTGCCCCCACGAAGGTCTGCTGCCAAGCGCTGCTGAGCGCGGTGAAATTGGAGCCTGAGTGAGTTTCGACGTCGGAAAACCTCACGCCGGATGCGTGAGTTTTGGCACGCCGCCGCCGAAGGACCATGCAAAGTAAGGCGGGAGCCCACCCCAACCTCACCTGACTGTAGCAGTGACCAGAGGGAGCCGAATCTGGAGGGTGCTGCTCCTGAAAACGACTGCCGGTGAGTCCTGTGTGAAGAAACGGGGTCGAATGAAGAGAGAGAAAGTAGTGCCTGCCGATAACCACGGCGGCCATCTTGGAGTCAGGCGCTCTTCAGGACAGACCCCTTGATTTTCATAGAGCGGCCATTTTGAAGTCAGGCATAAAGAATAAACAAGCATTGGCGCGTAGAAATAAACAAGCATTGGCGAATGGAAAGAAACAAGCACTGTCAAAAGCAAATAAACAAGCATTGGCGCGTAGAGACAAACAAGCATTGACGAGAGCAAATAAACAAGCATTGACGAATAGAAGGAATAAACAAGCATTGGCGAGCAGAAATAAACAAGCATTGGCAAGAGTAAATAAACAAGCACTGGTAAGGACAAATAAAGTAAACACAAGAGTCAACACAAAACAAGCACGAGTGAACACAAGAGACTGACACCGAGCAAGCACGAACACCTGCATGAGGTGCAGTAAGCAAACAAGCAGGCAAATACGAACAATAGGTAAAGGTGATCGTGAACACATGCCGAAGAGCGGAAAAAAAAAAGGGAGAAGAGCTGCAGGACAAAATCGCATGAGATTCAGAAGAAGGCAAGACTGCGAAGGACGGTCCCAGAAACAAGCACAACATACGCGGAGGTGACTGAAGGACTTGCACTAGGGTAAAGGGAACGCCCGAACGAACAAAGATGTCAAACATGCCCAGCCTCACCGCGGAAGAGTCAGTAACCACCTGCCACTAGCATGCGATTCGAAAGAGAAGGAGCCCTGTGACTAGCACAGTGCGGCTGGACGGTGGACATTTCGGAACGCAGGAAATCCAAGTTCTAGTCACTGGCGCATACGGTGGTGGGTGCAAGGATTAGTAACGTCCCAGCAGATGACCAAACCGAAGGCCTCGACTAAAGAGGATCAACCAAAACAACGAGAAGCCGAGTGAACAGCCCGCCCGAATACAATCAATCAGAATCCTCCTCTCATGGTGAGGGACGAAGTAGCACAACGACGCAACCCTTGCATCAAAGCACCACCCCCAGGAGTGCAGTATGATACTTGGAGTCTGTGTCTCGAACGGAACCAATGGCTGGCGACATTGGGTGACTTCCTGGACACCAATGGTGAACAAAGAGGGAGAAAATGTCTGATGCTACTCCTCCATCTGGTAGGGCCTGAAGGCCGATGCCCAATCAGAACACTCTCCAAAGAAGACACAGAAATCTATGAAAGACTCCAAGAGAAGCTATGTGCCCGTCTCTCCGCACAAGCAGAGGTGGATCATGATCGCATCGTTTTCAACACAGCTCGGCAGGAACCAGGCGAACCATTGCCAACTTTCATCATTCGGTTGCAAAACCTGGTACAAGGCTGCCATTTCAACACCTTTACGAATGAGGACGCAGTTCGACTCCGGATAATTGAAGGCTGCGCAAACCCCGACACAAAGCTCAAGATCTTGCGAGGGAATTGGTCGTTAGAAGAAATCATTAGGAAGGCTGAAATTGGAACACACGTCAAGACAAGAGACAAATCAAAGGACCTGCCTCTGAAGGCAACATATCAAGATGCCTGGACTGATGAAATTTGGAAAATACACAAAACAAAAAGGATAGAGAGGGAAGGCAGACCAGTGAAAAGACAACGGGAGAGACACAGCAACAAGGAGCACTCCGAGTCAATCAGTCAAAGGGCAACCTCAAGGAGTTCTTCACCCTCAAGGTGTCATTCAACGTCCGACGAGGAGGGAGCGTCAAGTGGGACAGATCGCACCCCTGGACATGATGGCAACCTACACCACAAGAGAGTAAGGAAGACAAACTATAGAAGGAGGGATCATAATGGTCAAAACTGGAAGTCGGCGCAGGAACACTCTTCGTCAAGTCGTGAAGATGAGTCTGAGGGAACATCAAGCAGGAGAACACATCACACCCGTATCATGGGTGTCCGAGCACCAAACAAGTGGGAAGAAGAAATAGGTTGCATAAGACGAACTGGTCCTCCCCAACAACGAACAGGAAAAGACCAACGCATCAATGGCACCCAGGACAATGAAGAAACTGAGAAGAAGTCGTTGATATGTGAGAAAGGCAAAGATGGAAAACCTCAAGACCAAACACAAAGAACGAGCACGTGGTTATTGAACAACTTCTCAAATGAAACAACGTCGAAGACAAGTCGACGAAGGCGCCCGGAGAAGCGTCTTAAAGACAACCCTGAGTCAAAGAACAACGTGTCACGGCCTACTCATTGCTGAAATCCATTACCTGATACCCTCTCCAAGGAACGCTTTAAAAGGGACATGGCCAGGAACTCCTCTGGTTCAGAGAGCGCGTCTGTCCGATCCTTTAAAAGGGGTATGGCCAGGAACTCCTCTGATTCAGAGAGCGCCTCTGTCCGATCCTGGAAGTCGACAAGAGACTTCTCTGAACCAGAAAGCATGCCTGTTCAATCCCGTGAGTCGACATGGCGTCAACCACCCGAACGCACCATGGAACCAAAGGACATCCTTCCCGTCAAGAGCAACATGTCACACACTAAGGTCTCTGAACACTCAGTCACTCCACAGGACAACCTGTCATGTCAGTCACAAGTATATCCAGACACAGATCAGACACCGTCACCCCTGAAGGGGTCCGCGAGGCTGACTCAAAGGACCTACAAAAGGAAAACAGAGACAGTGGACCTTAGTCACCAGATGGGAAGGGACCAGCCAGTCACTCCGCAAGGAAAGCCGGACGTGTCAGTAGAGAGAGATTATCAGATGAGAGAGAAACATGCCTATGCACAGATAGCTCACGAGTTCGCCAGACAACCCTAGGCCGTGAATGAGTTATCGAACCAAACCAAGACAGTCTCATCAGATAGCACCATACTGTCTGGCATACATGACCCTGAATTGGAGGGCAGTGTTGCTCTCGACCGGACTAGACAAAAGGAAGTAAAAGTAGATGCGGTGAATGAGTTACCGAACCAAACCAAGACAGTCTCATCAGATAGCACCGTACTGTCTGGTATACATGACCCTGAATTGGAGGGCAGTGTTGCCCTCGGCCGGACAGGACAAAAGGAAGTAAGAGTAGATGCGGGTGCTCGGAAGAGGACCAGAACATTATCCACTCATCAAAGAGATCGAGCATCTGAACCAACCGTAGTTACACCACCGGAAGGAAACATGAGGACTGCGGACTGTGAGAGTAAACAGTTTACACGCAACGTGGCCAAGAATGCCCTGATCAAGACAACGGAAAGATTGACCAAAGCCAAGCCCACCACTGATTCGACACTACTGAGGCTTGAAGAACAGGCTGTCCGCCAACCCGTGTGGTGGATTGAAAAACTACGAACACTGAGG
Source organism: Lissotriton helveticus (assembly GCF_964261635.1). Lineage (NCBI taxonomy): Eukaryota > Metazoa > Chordata > Amphibia > Caudata > Salamandridae > Lissotriton > Lissotriton helveticus. The sequence goes on along the minus strand of NC_136068.1, from coordinate 1,619,072,799 downwards.
ACATTAAGCTCACTTTGTTAAGAAAGGGGGAGATGTAGAATTGTGTGAGGTAGTCTAGTGGTTGGGGGGCGGAGTTATGGGAGGAGCAGGAACAGGAGGAGCCGGGGACAGGAACCGGGCAGTTAGTGTAGGGACAGGATCGAGATAAGTTGTAAGTAATAAAGCTCCTGAATATAAGAACCTGTGTCTGTGGTTCTTTGTAGCAAGATGCTACAGTGAGGTGCCCCTTATTGTGGTCCTCACGTCTGTCTGTAGTTGGAAGTCGATGTACTCCATGAGAGACGTGAGAACATCGTTGGTGATGCTGCATCTGATGGCTTCCTTGAAGATGATGGTGATTCCTCCCCCTTGTTTGTTGGTGAAGTCACAGTGTATCATCTTGTAGCCATCAGGGGTGGCGATGGCGATGGCAATGCCAGAGTTTGAGGAGGGGTTGAAGAAAGTTTCGAGGATGAAGGCAACGTCAGTGGAGAGGGTGGTAATGGTGTCCCAGATTTCTGTGGCATGCTTGCAGAGGGAACAGGTGTTGAGCAGGATACACTGGAGTGGTTCTGGGTTATTTGCGATCCTCTGAGTTGGAGTGACATGGGAACCTTATAAGTTGTTTTGCAGGAGAAGTGGCAGTGTCGGCAGGTGAAGGGACCTTTAGTTGATCATCTGTGTCCGGTTTCAGCTCCAGGATGCTTAATTGCATTGTCCCAAGAGAAGCCTAGAGAACACCGTGCATGTTTGATGGCCTTCAAAAGTTTCAAATTATCTCAAGTTTTCTCACAGATCTTCCTGATATCTCCAAGGGTAGCAACAACCTTTGTCCAAGCCAGAACAACTTTACTTCTGGCAAATAAGGCAAGCCGCTGCTCATGTAAATCCATCCATCCAGCCATCTGTCCATCCAGCTGTCTGTCCAGCCAGTAATCCCTCCATCCATCCCTTCATTCATCATCCAATCACTTATGTGTCCATTGCTTACCAAAATCCATATATGAATATGCCCATCCATTCATCCATTCATCCAGATCCAGCCCCTCACCCATCCACCCATTTACACCTACCCACACCCTCTTCTTCCATCCATCCACCCATTTAACCATCAACACCTTTTTCATTTACCTTCATGTTCTCTGTCCATCCACACCCTCTTCATTCATCCTGACACAATGCAACCTTCCACCAGCTACACCTTCCTTCATCCCCACCCTCTCCATCCATTCATCTACACCCTCTTAATTCATCTCTTCATGCATACATCTACCCTTCAGTCCATCCTTCTACTCTCTCAACTCATGACACTCTCCATCATTCATCCATCCATCTTCCTAAATAATGCAGCCATCCTTTCACCCACCTTGTCGACACTAAAATGCTTAAGAAACTGTTCTTTGTTCACAGAGCATTTGAGGTTTGGAGGGCAACGAACACTGTGAAATATTTTAGAGCTATGCAATAAATAATAGAGGAACGCAAAGCAGAAATATGAGAGTTTGTGCAGTTTAATTACAACGCAAAACATAGATGAGCTCTACTTTACAAATTTTTTTTTAATTATATACAGGTCAAGACCAGACATCAAAAGCCTAACCTAAAACAGCATAAAAGTGGGAGCTCTTATATAAAAGGAATAAATAATTTGACGGTGTTAGTCCATTGAAATAAAGAAAGGCTTAAGAGAAAACAGTTCGCTTGTGTGGGGGAGCAAAGTACATTGAGATAGGGTGGAAATGGTCATGTCGTTTTGGAAACGTGGAAACTCGCTCAGGACATTTTGATGAATTTCAGTCCTTGGTCAGTAGTACATTTACTGAGGGAGGAGTCACACATTTCAAAAGAGCTCATTCTGTTTTCAGATGTTGATAGGGTGTCAGTGTGCATTTCTTCAGGGGGGGAGCTGTGTGTGTACCACTCTGAAGACCACCTACCACCATTGCTCCAGTTCCCTATGTGGGGGTTGGGTCAGAGACAGGAGCAGCCCTGCGTGACCCCTCCTTCAGTGCTTAATTTATAAAAAAGAAATAAGTGCCGGGGCCCTTGTCAAGACGCCATTACAGCTTGCACGACTCATTGCCCCTAAAGGTGCCGCCAGTGACAGAATTAACACAACTACTAATCAAAACACCCTACAAGTATGGCATTTCAGACTATTCCACACCCCAAAGCTACAATAATGGCTTGGCCAGCAGATATTAGTCATTTTTAATGTTCATTGAAATAATAAACAACTGTTGTTGTGTTCATCTCTAATTTAGATAAACAGTGCAGACTGTCATAAGTGCCAGTGATGAAAATTAAGAGCCGGTGCCGAGCACCGGAAACCACCGGCTCAAATCAAGCACTGCCCTCCTTACCATTCTCTCTTTTGAGTTGTCTGCACACGCAAGATCAGCTGTTACAGTTCGTTAAAGAGCTTTTACAGAATTTAAAATCAATGGCAGCACCTGGTGAGCGTGTGCATTCAAATCCTTTTCAGAGAGGTTGGCACCAGTGTGCCTGGCTAGAGCATAGTCACTTAGGCTGTGGTTGGACTGCTCCAAACACCAATGACCTGCAAGGAGGTGGCTACTTCTCAATACGTGGAAAACCAAAGAATCAACACAAGCAGCAGGTCTTTGAGTGACATCAGTAGGAGGTTCAGGATGCTGACGTACGATATCACCTAAGTAAGAATGGTGTCAGAATTCTCAAATCACTCCCTCCTCAACCTGTTCATTCCTCTCAGTGAGTTACGCATCAGGTTTTTGTCCGTAACCTGCATGTCAACCATGCAGCCTTAAGTGTGCATGTTCTGTGTGCAACAAAAGCTTGCACTTGTCTACCCTGCTGAATCGGTCCTGCAGGGAATGTGGCGTAACGGTCATAGTGGCCAACCTTAAAGCTGGGGAACCAGGTTCAAGTCTTGTCGGGAAGCTCAAACATCCTGTGACACTGGGCAAATCACTTAATCTCCTTGTAGCCGGAAAAATGAATGTGTCTGTCTGTAATGCAACTGGTGCTCATATAAAGCCCCCTGATACCTTTGGGTCGAGCTTGTACTATATAAAACTGCAAAAAAAGGAAAAATGCACTTGCTGACTTTTGTGAAAGAGGGTAGAGTGCTTTCCTACTGCCATGCTGTTCTTGTTCTGTGAGGAAGCACAGCTTGCAATGGCGCTGCTCAACCTATGATAGGAAAAGCTTGTGTTGCTGCTGCCACACCTGTACCTGTCCTCTGAAAGATGGAAGCCTGCACTGTTTGGTGTGTCTGTTCTGTGAAAAAGTGGTGACTCCATTGCAGTTTCCCCATTTTATGAAAAAATGAAAGGATATATTAAATGCACTTGCTCCTCCCATTATTAATTTTCGGTGTGAAGACTCCAGGAAAAACACATTTTTAGTTCACCCACACAATTTTAATGCAGGGTAACAGTTTAGGATGGAAAGAGAGGGAGAATAGAAAGGTTGACTTAACCTCCCTCATATGAAGAGACCCACACACAGGAGACTGTACAACCAGTGAAAAGTGATATTCTCGGATGCTTACCAGTGTTAGACGTGGTGCCCACTGACGGAGCATATCACGCTAGACAGATGAGGGTCCATGTAAGTACATGAATGTTTGGAAACTCCATAGGACGTTTTGCATGGTTACTTAAGGGATTTTGTATTGCTTGTACTTTTATGTCTGGATACACAGTTTGATAACTCCCCTCACTCCCTCTTTAGTGTGTTCGGTACATGTTGAACCTGCATGTGTGAGGGAATTGTGTGATGTTACCCTTGCTACTGCCCACTGTCCTTTATTTATTCTTTGTTTTAGGGAAGTTTGAGGTGCAGCTGTCCATGCTGTATCTTTGTTGTTTGGTGAATCTTGGTATAAAACTTCCACTACACAAAAGACAAAACGATTTGCATTCCCAATGCTCGTTTTAATGCATGATGTGAATGAAAGACTGAACCCTCACAAAATATGTGAGCAAAGTTCCATTTGTAAAATGTCCGATTTAACATGTGAAATGAGAAATTTTAAATGGGCTAGAAGATTTTTGTAAATTTTTATAAAATAGCTGATAAGTGGCTCCATGACATGTATAACACTTTTATCCAGTTCTAACATTTTAGCCAACATCACTTTGCCATCTGGAGTTAGTCAAAGTGTTAAAGGCTTCACAATTCAACGTTGGTTGAACAGCTAGGGATGGCTGATCATATTGTATGTCATAGTTCCACTTGGAAACCTTGTAAAATGCAAAATAAAATGTAGTTTCTGCCTTTGTCTCTTGTAGGCAGACAAGGGTTAAACATCTCAGAGGGATAGAGGGACAGAGATAACCTTTCAAATGCAAATGTGATCATCTCACTGCTAGTGGCCTATCATTAACACTCCTTAAAAAAACAAAGGGTGTTCTTTACCAGAACAATGTGAGCAGCAGCAACTGAACTTGCCCTAAGAGACTCTGTGAAAGGAAAAACAATGTGCTGGCACCCCTCTTGGAGAGCCCATCCTCTAGCTAGAGGTTAGTGCACTTTAAGGGAAGCCCCAGTATATGACCTACTTTGAACAACTTAGGCCTGTGTTGCTAATTCTGCCCCTTTAAGGCAGTCAGTGTTTAAAATTACGTACAAGCAACATAAATTCAGAACAGTCTGTGAAAAATAAAGACAGATGGTCACAATAAAAGTGAGCAGCCAAGTGAGAAGTCTGAATGGCATCTGATGAATGATAACTTTTCCATGAAAATGGAAAATCAAGCCTAAGGTGTTGTGCTCATTGTAGTGATTGATAGTTAAGGTAGAGTAAAAGAGTAAAAGACTAAGGGCCTGATGTAATTTTTGGTGGACGGAGTATTCTCCATCTGCCTCGCAGAGGATTTAACGTCCACCAGGCTGAGGTACTCTGTCCGCCAAACTTAGAAAGGACTACCAAGCTGTCGGTCATTTCAAAAGTATTGTCAGGAACTGCCATCACAGTGATTCCTGTCAATGCTTTTTAAGGTTGATGCACGGGTCCGTCAACATGATGGAACCATTTGTCAAAGTTAAGCAGGATTTTCTTTTTTTAAATAAAAATAAATGCTCCCTTTGGGATGGCGATGGGAGCATTGAGCAGTTTTCACTAACCTTTACCCCCAGGGTTTTCCTGCAGGTGACGAGCAGTGAAAACTTAATTTCTGCCTGGCCATCTAAATTAGGTGGGCGGACAAAGAGGGGAAACCTCAGACGGCTCTTACTCCATCGGACCATCGGCGGGAGTAGTCTCGGCTATGGTTATACCAATGGGCGCCCAGTTTTAAATCAGGCGAGCGGTCATTATCTTAGCAGTAAGGCTACTCTGTCGCCGTTGTTCACATGATTGCTTTTTCTTTTGTTGCCAACTCCTTATCCCTAAAGAGCAGAATGTGTCTATATAGCGAGCTACCTCAACAACCGGATCAACTTCTACACTCCCAAGCGCCTCCTCAGATCAACCAACCACGCCCTCGCCGCCGTCCCCCGCATCCGAAGAGCGACAACAGGAGGAAGATCCTTCTCCTACCTGGCCGCCAAGACCTGGAACTCACTCCCGACCAACCTGCGCCTGACCCAGGACCACCTCTCCTTCAGGAAGAAGCTCAAGACCTGGCTGTTCGAGCAGTAGCGGCACCCCCCCCCCCCCCCCCCCCCCCCAGCGCCTTGAGACCCTACGGGTGAGTAGTGCGCTCTATAAATGACCTGATTGATTGATTGATTGAGTGGAGGGATGATGGATGGAAGAATTGCAGGTGCAGGATTCTTATTTGATTCCAGATAATTGGAAAACAGGTTATCATTACACATAGAATATATTTCACATTTTTATATTAACATAAATGACAGTGTCGATCAGATGTTACAACCTGGACACATGTATTAATTCTTAGCATTATATTAGAATTACAATATTAGTATATTTGTGAAAGCAAGGTTTTGTTATATACTGGACTATAACAACAAATCAAAATCAAAAGTGAAATCACAGAATATGCTTTTTTATTTTCTTTACATCACAGAATTTGTATTCATGTTCTTGCCAATACAGACAAGAAAGAGAAGTAGAAGAAACCAAGAATAGGGCTAACCTTATGTGTATACATTAAATCAAACAACTAGCGAATTGGTGTAATAGCATATTGTATATAAATTAATGCCAAGGAAATACAAATGAAAAAACATCAAATGTCTGCATAGGGAAGCGGGTTAATGCACGTGTTCCAATGAAGTGAAACAGTTGCCTATTAATCCTCTATCTTTGAAATCTTGCTTTTCTCACTTGGATGTTTTAGATAGACACCAGATAAACATGTCTGTAATTTTAAAAACACGTTTTCTGTAAAACACTTGATTGTTTATAGACCCTTGAAATGCATTTTCTAGCCACTTGTACGGCAAATTAGAGTAAATTGTTGAATCTGCTATAGAGCTGACAAACATACCTATTACTTTATTAGCTTGCATGAATATAATAATGGGACCAATTTTTGATTTCACTTCAAATGTCCTAAGTGCCTTACAAATCGCACATTCAAGCACACTCACAGTGTAATGCTTCGAACACCCAATACAGCAAGAAGAATCACACAGCTTAAGATTGTGCAATGTTGTTGGTCTATAAAAGAAATTGATTGTTCTTCTAGATATTTAAAATTTTCGCTAAAACACTATAATATGTCACTAATTCATCCTTGTAATATTCTATAGTGTTTTGCTGGAAACTAGTTGTTTAAATGTGCATACTGATAATTATTCATGTTCCAAAAATCATGTGAAATCTGTTGTACAATTTCATATACATTCCTCCAGCTCTATATGCAAACAAGTTAGCATTCTTATAAACCCCTCATATTTCTAGAACGATTCTATTATTTCATATTTGCCATGAAAATGGCATTTATAAATTCAAATTTAATCCCCATTCTCTAAAGATTTTAAAACTGTATGTCATATATAATATATCTAAGATGTATACCCTCGAAAAATAAAAATGTGAACAGTTAGTTCATGTACAAAATATGACTTTTCTTGCAACAGCCAATGGCAGTAACTTTGAAGATATGTGCACAATCTAATTTTCCAATATTCGCCAGAAGGATTAATGAAAAGAACTGTCAAGCTATTGCAGTAACATTGGAAGGTAAGTCAGTACTATCTTGAATTAAATCTTTTATCCATCAGGAGAAAAAGATATCCATTTATACCAACTACCATATTTAGTCACTCCGCCATATTAGATAGTAAGTGTTACCTAAAATACGGTAGAAACCAACTGCACTGGTTGGAAATCTCAAAAATAGCTTGCTTTTATCAAAAGAATGATCTGAGACTCTCCTGAAAAAGTGTGTTTTTTGTGAAAATATTTTATCACTGTAAACAACTACAGGAACAATCTAAACAAACTTCAAGTAATGATTCTAATTTTAAGTGCATGTGCTGATAAAGAAATCACCAAGGGAAGATCTGGAATGCAGTGTTAACTTTATTTTGTTTATTTAATTAGTTTTGATATAGCAAAAAGTGGGCCCATAAGGAGAGGCATCAAAGTGCATTTAAAAATAAGGTTAAAAGGAAACACAACAGACAGCAGGAATTTTGGAATAATAATATTGGGCCCGTACGTGAAACAAATAGTGAATCTGCACCTACAGATATACATCTGTTTGTGAGATTTATTATCTTTTGGTATTCATCAGTATTTACAATAGTACCACCTGAATTGTAAAGCACAGGTTTGCTGGCTTACTGTTCTCAATGACTCGTGACCATTCCCGCGGGGCCCTACCCCCTGTGCGAACACACTTTTTTTTATCCACAGGGAAAACATTTTTCCCCATTGACAAAGAACTGCTCCTGCACCACCAATCTGGAAAGGGAGATACTCCAGACCTCGGCTAGAATAAATCTCTGACCATTTGGAAGCTGCAAAGGGGTCAGATTGCACGTTGGGATGGCCCAAAAATGAACATTAGTGGGCATCTCTAAACTTCCAAGGCAAACTACCAGCTGGAGTGTTCGCCTTATAGCCCTTGAGTGGGAAATTGCTAGTGTGAGGTGCTAGAGGTAGTATTTAATTATTAGCGTACTACAGGGATATATATATACATATATAGTGACAAACCAATCTGTGTGAAGTCAAAATGCAAGAATGTCACCCAACAAAAACTCAATTTAGATGTGTTACTAAGAAGTGACCTTGGTTTCCAGTTTTTAGATTTCAGTTGGTATCCCTCACTGCAGGGTTATCAACACTTTGCAATAGCAAGGATATGGCAAGCAATATATCATGTAAAACTGTCATATTCAAGGCTAAACTGTAGACTGCACACAAAAGAAACCATGCCCCTTGCCCCATCCCTCACCCTACTATAAGGAGACACGAGAATGCCCTTCCTCATCTAACCATTTTATCCATTGAGTAGATATGGGTACGTGACCCCAATTCTAATTAACAAATTAAATGACAAAAAAACTAAAAGAAATTGTATTGTTGTAAAGTCTATGCTACATCACCGGGGTAAGGAGTAAACATCTTTTCTTGATGAGTGTGCGAGAATTTGATTAGGGCATCAGAAGACAGGGGCATTATTCTGCAGGCCCTGCACTTTTTCAGGGCTTTGCACTCCTGCTGCAAAATCTATTTATTGATTTAGAACCTAGATTGCTCAGTTATTCATGGCAGCTATCATGGCTAAAAAACCTAGGATGTTGACAGATACTCAAGCTTTCCTTGAGGAGAGGACATTTTTTAACTTGATGCTTGTGATGAGAGATGGGTCAAAAATCTATTGACCTGAGCTCCTAAAAATGGTTGGCATGCCTGAATAAGACTAGTGTGTTACAAGGAAGGGAAATCTGATAACCCCTTGCGAGATTGGGTAACAGATTCAAATTAAGTCAATGGCCAACAAGACGGTAATTCATAAAACAAAGATGTTTTGGTGTCTATGATATATGACACTTGCATTAAATCCATTGAATTAGATGCAATCAAGTTTTTAATCGTATTAAAGCAAATACAAAAGCCAAATGAATTGGATAAATAAAATCAATCATGTGTAACAAATTGAATAACATTTTTTTTTTTTAAACAGGTGTACAAACATAAAGCTATTGCTTTCACTTTATGTATATTACAGAATAACATACATTAGTAGGGGCATACAGAACAGCAATCAGCCACACATATGTACAGTGTGGGGTTTGTCCATGTTGGTACAATAATCACGTGTGAAACGTATTTCAAATTCACACTCTGAAGACCTGATCCATGAGCTGTAGAATTTGTCATAATGGTAAGTAAATTTCAGAAGAGTAGTCGAACTGTGCTGAAATATCTGTCACCATAATGTGAAGTACGTAAGACCATCATCAGGACAAATTGCATGTGTGAAATCCGAGGTACCCTAAAATTTCTCATCTCCTATGGGGCAAGAGAAATTAACCTAATTTGAATAATTATCACCAGTTAAATATGTTCAACAATGACTGAGTCCTAAGTTGTATGTTGGTCAGGCATAATTTCTACTATGGTGTAGAAGAACTCGCATCAGTAGCCAGCCTTTAAAAAGGCACACTAGCTCTTCTTCCTCAGGACAAAGTTAGGCATAAAGTGGCAATGATAGTCAATGCTTAAGGGACCTAGGTGCAATTTGGCGCTGACCGCAATGGAGTCCTGTTTAAAGATTTTACCTTCTGACTTTGTCCCTTATGTCACAATCCACCAAAGGAGAACACTTCTAAAGGTTCGTAGAGACTCACAGAGTATCGGAAGAGGTCAAACAGCATGGTCTAGTTAGCTGGGCAGCTGCAGGAAAAGGCCTCTTGTAGCTTGTTGTGTCCCCTGTAGCTTTAAAAAGAGGTTAGCACCATGACTGTTAGAGTACCCTTCTTTATCCTGGGTACAAGAGAGAGAGCAGGTCAAGTCCTTCATGGCTCTTCTCAGGTCACAGACAGCAGGTTCAGTACTCTTCTAATCTTCCTCAGATCCAGGAGTGTTCTGATGCAGGTTCCTGGGAATGACACATTTATGCCTGACATGACATAGTGGAAGGGAATGACTCCTGGGAACTCCCGGACCTCCGGGCCGGCGGAAGTCACCGCCGGCCCAGAGGATGCGGAAAAACCGCAGCGGACCCACCAAAGACCCACCGCCACATTAGGATGGCTGGTGGGTCCTGGTTTCCGTCCGCAGCTTTTCCGCCGCGGTTGGCTTACAACCGCGGCGGAAAAGCTCTAATATGGTGGCGGTGTCTCTCAGACACCGTCCACCATATTAGGTAGTGCTTGAAAAGATGCTTTTCCGCGGTGGATTTTCTGCCGTGGAAAAGCATGTCGAACTTCACTGCGGGGGCCCGTTGCGGGCCCCCTAGGTGAAGGGGGGGGTGGGGGGTGCACATGGGGGGTACCTATGGTACCCCCCTGCATTTGTATGCAGATATCGGCAGGCACTCCGTGGTGCCTGCCGCTTTCTGCATACAAATGCAAAGTATGCATTTTTAACATTGCTGCGGGTGCAGCTTGAAGCTGCACCCGCCGCAATGTTAAGGATAGAGGATGTGACCGCCACCCCGGCGGTCACATCCTAATCTTCACGGGGGGAACGCCGCTGCCCATGCGGACGTTCCCCCCTACTCTATGGTGGCGGACGGACTCAGGTCCGTCCGCCATCATAATCGGCCCCTAAATGTGGGTTGGGGATTACGAGTGAACTATGGTAATTCTTGAGTGTTCCAACATCTAACACTAAAATCTAGTTTTGGGCAGCCACGGTTCCCCCAATAAACTCAGAGACAGATGTTTGGTTGAACAAAGCAGGGTTTGTTTAGGCCCCCGGGTTTCCCTTCCTTTCTAGCGTGCCCCCAGTGTTATATAGAAACCCAGATTTGTTAAGCAGGATTCGACATTCTAGCAGGGTTTGACACTGTAATGTCAAAAAGGATGTTCACAACCTCCTCCCTGCACATCCTGAGACATTCAAAGGAGTCATCTCTGCCCATTCATGCCAGCCTACTGTTTGCTTCTGGGAGGAATTTCATACCATTTTCACATCTATTCAAATGCTAAGACTGCATTGCAGAAATGGGAGAGCAAATACAAAGAAAGCTTCCAGGTACATTAGGCAGGGAAAAGGTAACTTTCCAAAAGTTACTTTCCCTTAATATTTATTAGAAAATCAGACTTCCCAATTGAATTGGATTTTAGTAACAATTAAAATAGTTGTTTATTTTTCTAGCTAGCCACATTCATGACATCTATTATTAGGATTGTTATTCTCTACTCTGTTATTTTTACATAGGTACACAGGACAGCTATTTTTAAATCCTACATTTAAATACCTTGCACCCTGCCTTGTGGATGACAAGGCCTACATATACAATGCTACAGTCAGGCTACACTGAGAGGCCTGAAGCCATGTTTGCTCTGAATTTGTAGTGGATGGTACAACTAAGGCTACAGTCCACTGATGGCATTAAACTTCTAGGACTTGAGTACACCATGTACCGTATACTAGGGCTGTATAGGTAGGTTAGATATACCAATTAGGAATATATCAATTTGATCATGTTTAAAGGGGTAGTACAAGCACTTTACCACTGGTTAGTAGGGATAAAGCGCAAAGAGTTGTAATTCCAGCAAAAATATAGGCTCCAGCAAAAGAAAGAAATTGGTGTGACCGCAATGGAAGGGCGGGGTTCCTACAGTAACCTTTGTATATAAAAAGTTTGCTGCATAGACAGTATGAAATTTATTAAACATATGCATGCAAAGGTGTTAAAACAGCCAAGTTAATTTTCATAAGGGAAGATACACACATTTACCCAGAGACACTGTGTGCATTTTCATGCAGACAGGATGTCTCCTCCTCCCTTCCTGGCAGCTCACCCGTGCTGGCATGGGTTACCCAATGTCCTACTTTAGTGCTGAGACCATCCTTGGCACAGTGGGTTTATTTGCAGCTGTTCCAGAAAGAGCGCAGCTCTGGGAGGGCTGCTCCACTTCTACTACCAGTCTGACTAAAATTAGCAGCATAAGGACAAACTGTAAAAAGAACCCGTTACAGTATAACAGTATGGGCTAAAGGACCTTGCACTGTCCTAGACTCCTCTGTGCTACCAGTTTAGCATCTGCATGCCACCCTGCTCCATGCAAATCTCCTGGAAAAGCACGACTACCTGCAAAGGGCAAGTCGCTTCATTATGCAGCTATCTAAGCAAGGTCCCAGCAACGAGGCCCACTCCAGACAAGTCTCAGGTACATAGGGCTTAATTTGTAAAATAAAGAATGCCGGTGCCCAAAGATTTCAAAGAAGCCCATGCACAGCACTGCTAAATTTCTGGGTTGTTGAATACCAAAGCTGTGTAGTCTTAAGTCCACCTCATGCCTCTTTTATCCGCCATTATACACTCCATGCCCATTTACCTCACTCTTTCAGATTATTTTTCTTTCCCTGTTTTTTCCTTGCATCACTGTTTTCCCATCTTTTTCTTCATTCTCCTTAACACTTTTTATGTTTTCTCTCTCCTTCTCTGGATCAAAGTCTTTTGATGAAACATAATTGCTGGTCCCCCACCCACCCGCCCGGCTCCTAAAAAGGCCACTCCCTCGATTGATCCTAACTCCAGCCAAAGAGGCACCTTCAAGCCTGGATTAGGATGTGGGGCCTGACGTCGGGACATATTAACAACAACGGCGTAAAAAATTATCGCCGGCTTAGCGGCAGAAAACTGCTGCTAAAGCGGCGATAATGGGCTTGATAATATGCCCTTGAGAATTTCAATAGAAGTCCATTCTGGTGTGAACATGGGCTTCTATTGGAATTCTACAGGGCATATTATCAAGCCCATTATCGCCGCTTTAGCTGGAGTTTTCAGCCACTAAACCAGCGATAATTTTAACGCCGTTCTTGATAACATGCCCCATCATCTTTTGCAGGAGAGATCCTGTGAGACTAGGGCGCACACCCGAAAGGAAGGATACAAACGAGAGGACCCAAAGTTTCGACTACCATTTAAAAGTATTTTTTAAGTCACTGACAGCTAGATTCTCTGAGTCTTCCTGCCATGGATCCTACTCCTACGAGGTACAAAGGAAATGCTAGATCCCTAGTTATTTACATTAGCAGTATGTGGGTGAAATGCAGGCATCACTAAGTAGTAATAACCCAGATGGCACAGTATATGGCACAGGTTGCAGAACTCAAATTTCCAGAAGGATTCCATACATACATTGTTCCACAGTCCAAATTGTCACATGCCTCAAATCTTTCAAACTGGAACTAAAGGCATAGGACACACATAAGTGGGCTCAAGAGGAACAAACTGACCCCATACCTGCTTACAGGATGTAGTTGCTGCATCACTGTTGGACCCGGTCCTTTGGGCAGGTTCACCCCGTGACTTTTTGCTTTTTCCTAGCCTGTTTTTGGAACCTGGATTGGTGATTTTAGGCCTCTGCGCACTTTTTCACTGTGGTACAGTGTAAAGTGCGTGTGCTCTCTGTGTATGGATGGTGGGTGACCTGCCCTCCCATAGGAATGAATGGGGAATATGTATGCCCATGGTAGATTCCTGATGCATGGGGAGTGCAGGGTCGAGTTTGATATGTGTAAACTCGTGAGAATGAATGCTGCAGAATGGTATATGCGGCATGGCTGTGTCTAGTCTAGAAGCGCTACTTTTAGAAGTTGGCATAATTGTGTAGTGAGTCTGCTGGCGCGTGATTGGCTGATGGGCCTGGCCCAGGCATGCCTGGGCCTGCTGGTAGATGGACTGTCTGGTGAGTAGGATGGGGTCTGCAGGGCCCCGGAGGAGGGGGTCCGAGTCAGCCGTAGATGAAAGGCCCCCATCTGCTGTCACGGATGGGAGGGAAGAGCTCTGGGGGTGCCAGGCTGTGCCTGTCAGCCCACCCTGCTGCCTCTCCCTCCGGATGGCCCCCTGTCCCCTCTGACCTGAGGCTGACAGGAGAGGGAAACCAGATACACCCAGGGCTTAGGGCTCGCTTACACAAAGACTTCAAAAGACTTCAAAGCCTTTTCTGTGTATAATAAGGGCCTGTGTTCCCTTCCAATTTGTTCTTGTTTTCTGACTTGAATCTGCCAGGGGCGTGCTGCTGCTTGAGCTCAGGGGACTCCCTGAGTCCTGCCCAGCCCCTGGACTCCTGATGGACTTTCCTGGACTCCTGGGGGACCCCTCTGCCTGCCTGGGCTGATGGGGGGACCTGGCTTTGCCCCCCTGGGAGGCTCTGGGGCTTTGGCAGCATGGAGAAGCTGCATTTTCCTGGGGAGGAGCGCGGGAGCTGTACTCCTAGCGCCTGGAGGCGCTGTGCTTCCCCCTGAGCGCCTGGGAGCGCTCTGCCTGTTGTCTAGCGCTTTGGAGCGCTTCATTTTCCCCAAGCGCTTGAGAGCACTTTGTCTGGACTTTTCCTAGCGCTGAGGAGCGCTCCATTTTCGATTATAGCGCTGGTAGCGCTCTGCTCATTTTCTCTAGTGCTTAGAAGCGCTCTATTCCCATGGCCGGTGCCCACCCGGTATCTGGCCCGTAGAAGGAATCAGCCCCCGCCTGCCTGCCTAAGGATCGGGCCGCCGCGCTGCCCGCGGCGACCCGGAAGTGACTGACCGGCCGGCCAATCCTGTCGCGGCCGGCCGGAAGCCCCGCCCCCCGCAGTCGGCGGGAAGGAGAGGAAGAAGGCGCGGGAGATGGCGGCGGTGGACGGGGCTCCTCTCGGCTGAGGGAGCCCCAGGGAGACGAGGCGGCCGGTTGGCAGGGCTCCCGTGTGCTGAGGGAGCCCTGCAGAGACAGGAAGTCCGGCCGAGGAGAGGAGCCGGGAGAGCAGCGCCGGCGAAGGAGAGCCCAGCAGAGGAGCCCTGCCGAAGACAGCCCGGTGAGTGAGAGGGCTGGGGGCTCCGTGAGGCTGCTGGCGGTGCCGGTGGGGGGGCACCAGGTCCAAAGCGGTTCCGAATGGCAGTGGACCGTGATGAGGTACGGGAAGGGCGGCCCCGGTTGGCAGCGGGCCGCCCCAACGTAGGATGGGGCCCCAGAAGGGTTATGGGGCATTGCGGGCTTTGAGCCAGCGAGGCTCCAACGTCCAGGGGGGCATTGGGTTGCCAGCCAGGCGGCCGCATCAAGGGGCATTGTGTTCTGAGCCAGCGAGGCTCCAACGTCCAGGGGAGCATTGGGCTGCCAGCCCAGAGGCCGCATCAAGGGGCATTGTGTTCTGAGTCCCCCGAGAGGGACTCCCCGCCCCCAGTAGTGCGAGCATCGCCAGGAGGAAGCCCCAAGGGCTTCAAGGTGGTACTTACCTGTTCCAAGTAGTTACTGGGTGTGATCTATAACTGTTACTTTGTGTTACAGTGAAGTTTCTATACTTTTATTCTAAATACAGACAAGTATTTCTATATCTGCAAAGTGTTGATTCAGACAGTGGCCCATGTGGCCCTGTCTTGTAAATAATCCCTTGTGAATATTGCCGTGCCAGTTGGCACAATGTACATGTGTAATTTCTATCTGATATGTTTTGACAATACAAAAGTTATTTTAATATAACCTTGTGTGGAGTCTCTTTTGTGGTGTACCTAGTATGTTGTTGCTGTTGTGCGCTGACGCAAATGCTTTACACATCGCCTCCGAGTTTAGCCTAGACTGCTCGTGCCAAGCTACCTAGAGGGTGAGCAGGGGTTATCTTGGCGTGTGACTTCCTTGCCCTGACTGGAATGGTGGTTTCGGCCTGGCTTTGGCGTCAGCCTTAGCCTACCCGAAATAGCCGGTTTCCTACAATCACCAAAAGGAGTAACCAGAAAAACTAAATAATCAAACTTTGAACCATATTCCAAATGGTATAGAGTAAGTGTGTGAGCCTGACTCTCCATAGAAACTTACAAGGTTCTCTCCCCACTTCAGGGAAATTTTAGTAATGGTCAAATTGTGTGTTTTACAGCTCAGTTTGCAAAACATATGGCTGGTCTGGAAAGGTGCAGGTTTTCCAGGAAGCTATGAATGCAAACATATGAAATAATGCAAAATTTCAAGGGCCGCCATCTGATGCTGGTGACCCCCAGAGCAGGAGCGGCCTATGCAGGTAAGAATGGTGGTGCTGGGTGGGGGCGGCGATTCGACATACGACCACAAGAGAAAATGTAATAAATAATTGACTTCCGCTCATCGTCGTCTGTCGAAATCCCCAGGCCTCACTGCTCTTACCTGCACGGGCCGCGGCTGCCCCAGAGAAGTAGGGCTGGTGAGGTCTCAGTCTCAAATATAATTCAGAAAAATGGGATCAACTGTGAATTTTATAACACAATTTAAAAAAAAAGAAAATGTTAGACATGCCATAATGTTGAGTGGCATGTCTGAACAAGGCTCGTGGAATAGTCTCGTACTATTATGGTGCGCCAGATAAGTGTCATCCTCCCCACAGTATTCAGGGGGTAACCCACCCCCAAGAAAATAAAACATGGTACAAAATGGTAGCAAAATGGAACAGTTTTCAATCTGCAGCAAGTCATAACCTTAGGCACAATCTGATGTGATGCAGCCTCCTTTTCAGTTCTACCTTCCATCTCCTTTACTTTTACCACCCTCCTCCTCATAAGCAGATTTTCGATCATATATTATCATTTGGGATCTACTTGCCCATGGAAGGGTGGGAAAAATAGGTTGTGCAGAATCATTAGACAACAGGCTGCCCCCCCCCCCCCCCCGTGCAGGCTCTGCCTCACACAGCAGGACTGATGATGATGTCACAAAGAGGTTTATCATTATAGATAATGAAATGCCTCCATGCGCGAATGGAGTCACAGCAATCTCAGTAAGTGCGCGCTGGCACCAGAGAAAGGGCGTCAGGTTACATGAACGCTCAAACAGCAGTACTAAATCTACTGCGGAATGCAATAACTTCGTCCCCCAAACATCAGCTTGACATTTCCAGAAGATACAAACTTTTCATTTTGGGTAAATTAGTTTTCAAAAACAAAGTTCATATAGTTTAAAAAATAACTTTGTGTCGCCCAAGTTTGAACTTTTCTTTTTCAGTATATTCAAAGGTTTAGTTCCAAAATAACAGCTTGTCATTTTCATGAAGTTTTCACATGTACTATTGGCCGAGATGACAGATTCTGCCTCATATGCCTGTCTATCACAATCACATGCACAGGGGAGCCTTAAAGTGCAAACGGGAGCCACCAAAGGGCAGGGATGTGCACAGTGTGCAAGAATGTCCATTAGAATCTAGGGAGACCCAGGCCAGGTTTGCAAGGGAGGACCACAGCTAAACTTCACAAGCCCACAATGATGCCAAGGATGCTGAGATGGGCTCAAGGGTAGTCCTGTTTGCAGAACCACCAATGTGCCACCGGTGGCCACCATGATGCCTAGGATGTGAGGATCCCTTTATACCAGGGATACCATCATGCTTAGAATATCCTCATCATGCTAGGGAGGTTCGCTTTCTTCCAGTACCAGCACAATGCCCCAAATGTCCATGATACACCAAGAAAGACTGCATTAACCCAGAGCCTTAGTTTACGCCAGAGCCGCTGCAATGCCAGGTATGTCCACGCAATGCTAAGGAGTGTCTCCATAATACCTAAAATGCCCACTATAACCTCTTCATCTCACTCTCCAATAGTCCCTCTCATTTCCACCTCTCTCTCATTGAAGCAGTTCTATTTCTACTCACCTGTCTACCCACCTCCCCTTTCACTTGAATCCCTACCATTTTTTCTCCCTATAGGTATCCCTCTCATTGACCCCAATTACTGTTTCAGTCCCATTACTCATACTCCTCCTTTGCATATTTACATTTAACTCTTATCTCAGGCTTCAATCTGTCCCCTTTCTTATTCCCTTCTCGTCTGTTTCCTTTATGTTATGTTGTTTTAAATGAATTTGTTACGCGCACAGCTACTCATGAGTGTCCCGGCGCGAGACCAGCGGAGTGCGGCAGTGGGCTTCAAGTTAATATATGTGTTTTTCTTTTTTTTTATGCAACTGGATCCTGGATGGTGCGCAGGGCCAGCGGAAGAGCATTCCATGCAGCCGTTGCTTTAACTGAAAAGGAGTTGCCCCCCATCCTCTGACGAGGAGCGCAAGGAGCGCGCAGGGGCATAGAAGGAAACCCGCATCTGCAAATAAAGAGGGCCACATCCATGGAGCGCGCGATGGGCCATGATCAATAATTTGAATTTCACGCTGGCTGCTAAGGGCAGCCAGTGATATAGGCGCAACTGGTTATGGACACTGTCCCTGGCTGGCAGACCCGATAACAATCTGGCTGCAGTATTACTGCCCTTCCCCGTTGTCTCTACCCTGTTTCAATCCACCTGTCTCAGCTCAGTCTGCTTTTATGTCTACCTTGATCACCCTTTCCACCCACTTCTTTTATTATATTCAATGTCTTTCTATTTTGTCTTCTGCCTTTCAATCTTTTCTCTTTGCTGTTTTACTTTTTCGTCCTTTCTTTATTTCTCAGTTTTGTTTTGATTTCTTTCCTTTCTTTCTCTTCCTTGTTCTAGAATGCCTTTCATTTTTGTTTTGTTTTATTATTGCACCTCAATCTTTCTTACCAATTTCCACTTTCTCTTCTTCCACCTTCTTCTTTCTTTGCTCCTTCTTCTTTCCCTATTTTTGTATTCATTTTGTGCTTTCTTTCTAGTTATTTCTGTAGTCCCCAATTTCTCGTTGTCATTCTCACAATCGTATTCAATATGTCCTATTTTAGTATGTTTGCTTCCTTTTTTCACTCACTTCTTCACCTTTTTCACTTTATTTAGACATTTCTTCCCACCCACATTTCCTTCTTCTCTGCCATTTTTTCCTATATTTTCCTTTGTACCACATTTCTTTTATTCTTTCTTCCATCTTAATGTCTTCACTTCTTTCGTATTTACTTTTTGCCTTTCATTGTTTCTATCTATATTTCTTGCCCGTGTACTCCTTTCTATCTACAGAACTTCTTTAATTTCTTTGCAGTTTCTTTGATCTTTCTTTTCACCATCTCTTCCTTTTGTCCTTCCTTTCATCCTTTCTTTCCTCATCTTTCACCCTAATTGCGACCTTTGGTTCCTTTCATCTTTTTCTGCTTCCTTCTCTTTTTACCTTTATTCCTGTCACTCTTTCACTCCCTCTTTCATTCTTCAACACTATCGTGTCATTCATTCTTTCTCTCTCACTCTCTTGTTCCATTTGTCCCACTCACTTTTTTCTTGTTTTCATCATTTTTCTTTCTCTCACTCTCTTTTATTAAATTAGCTCCTTCGGCACCACTCCACCTCACGCCTTACAGAAAGTATGCTGTGACGCCCTACAGCTATAGAGATTTCTGGTGCTGCCAACATTGGGCAGAGTTGTGGGCATGTGTTGCTTGCCCCATCATCACAGTTCTTGGACAGATTGCTTGATAAGGCTAGAGCAACTAGAGGTGCACTAAAATACTAATTTGCCTAACTGAAAGGAAAAAAACACATATTGAAACTTCTCATGGAGTTTTAGGACACCTCCAACCAGATACTGAAGATGAGCAAAGTACAACTCCACTGGTGGATGCTACAGCACACAGAGAGAGAAGCCTAAACCATATCCCTCTTATTACAGACAACAACAGATGGAAGTTGAGAAGCCAGTGGTGGAACTCTCAACTTTCTCAAAGCTGAGTATAAATGATGTTTTATGAGCAGCAAATACAGTGAAGTCTGGCTCGCCACTGGACCCGGCCCCCATAGACATTCTGTTAAAAGGGGGTGAGGCTGTCATATCGGCTCTTACAGTAATTTACAATCTATATTTAGAAAGCAAAGATGTTCCTGATACTTGGAAAAAGGCGGTCATTCTCCCTTCGCTGAAGAAGCCTTCCCTAAACCCGGACAAGGCAGATAATTATAGACCCATTTTGTTAGTTCCGGGAGTTAGAAAAATCCTGGAAACATTGTTAAATGGCGTCCTCTCTGTCTTCCTGGATTCTAACAATTTACTGCACCAGATACAGACTGGGTTCGATCTGGGTGCAGTAGAGACAGCTCTTTTATTGGCCGGAGACGACATTAAAAAGACCCTGGACCAGGGCTGGTCAGCTGCGCTCATCCTTTTGGATTAGAGGGCAGCGTTAGATACGGTTTCCCGCTCAATCCTGTGTCAGAGATTAAAAAAGACGGGAATGACAGGCATGGTGTTAAAACGGTTAACCTCGTTTCTAGCAATTAGGAGCTTTCAAGTCAGTGAAGGGTCCTCTTTATCGGAGACACATTGGCTTGAATGTGGAGTGCTGCAGGGCTCCTTCTTGAACCTGACACTTTTTAATATGTTTGTCCGCCCGCTATCAGGCTCTTCGATGGTGTCATGCGCGGACAACACTCAGATGGTTGTCTCCCCATCACCTGACTCGGACTCAACCTCTGGAAAACGTACTACTTGTCTGGAGCAGGTGGCTAGTTGGATGGCAACAAGTTGTCTCAAGCTCAATCGGGAGAAGACAGAGGTGAAGGTGAAGGGGAACAATCCTCCACTCTAGGATCAATTCCTCTGGCCCCCAGGTCTGGGGAACCGCCCTTTCCCCAACCCGGAAGTAAAGCGCCTAGAAGTTATCCTAGATAAAGATTTAACTTTGAGCTCCCAATCAAGGAAAGTTGCAGATGCCTGCTTTGGTATCTTAATATCCCTTAGGAGGACGATAAAATGGCACCACATCAAATGTCGGAGGACAGTGGTCAGAGATTGGTACTTTCCTGCCTTGGTTACAGCAATTCTCTCTATTCAGGTAGCCCCTCACATATTATAGGTAAGTTACAAGTCATCCAGAATGCCGCGGCTCCAGCTCCGCTAGGGTTGTTTAGTATGCACTCAGCATCTTTATTGGCTGCAAAAGAGTAGAGTTCAAGGCCTTATGTATTGCCCACAGAATAAATATTTGGCTGTCCCTCATATACTTTGGCATCTTATTATTCCATACAATGCCTGTAGAGCGCTTAGATCGAATAATCGCTTTTTTCTTGCTGTCCCCAGAATTAAGAGAGCAAGAGCAGGGGGTCGCTCATTTACCTACCTGATTTCAAAGCTCTGAAACTCTCTTCCTATTCATCTCAAACCAAATATTAACCTGCTAAGCTTTAGGAAGCAACAGAAAACACATTGCTTCAGTTAAAGGAGCACGTTACGTGTCCTCTCTAGTGCCGGGAAGCCTGTGTTTGGGTATCTGTGCACTTTATAAAAAAACTGTAACATAACATAACATACCACTGCAGAAGTATCATGAATCAAAAGAGGTGGCAGTCTCTTCCTAATTGGCGCTGAAGGAAGAAGAAGTGGGAAAGAAGAAGAAGAAGCAGTTACTATATCAGTGATGCCACAGCCCAAGAAGGAGGACCAGAAAGAAGATGAACAAGGCAGAGGAGCAGTT
Organism: Lissotriton helveticus; assembly: GCF_964261635.1. Lineage (NCBI taxonomy): Eukaryota > Metazoa > Chordata > Amphibia > Caudata > Salamandridae > Lissotriton > Lissotriton helveticus. The sequence continues at coordinate 1,619,051,433 of NC_136068.1, read as the reverse complement.
TATGGTATACAAATGTGCCATGTTCCGTACTGGACCATGACACATGGCCCATCTATCAATTGTCAGATACGATAACCCTACGCTCCTACGATACTATGAGGTACGCATAGGATTCTGGGATGTAATTGTGAATCTACCAGTAACAAAGGCAGAGTGGATCTGATGAATCCAAAGCTGTGAGAGATCACACTTTAAGCTGCACAGCAATGTGCAGTGGCATTACAGCAAAACCTTCTGATGAGACTTGGGCGTCTAAGAGCACAACTATTTAGAACCATCTTAGCCATGTTCAGTCTCAGATCACCGACCACAGGCAAGGAATGAAAGGCAATTGATGGAGAAGCCCAGAACCTACTCTGGTGACTGCTGTAGTTCACTCCAGTGATGACGGATGAATTGAGTACTTGTTTGGTGAGAGCCAGATGGGTGATAAGGACTTTACTGGTGCCGCCTGCCTACGACATGATTAGAACTGTGTGTTGCAGCTGCCCACCACTGTAGGTGAGAGTACTACCAAATGATGTGGATATGTATAGGAATGTGCCACCTCTGAGAAGAGTGAAGAAGGAGTTACGAGAAGTTCTGTAAATTGGAGTGGACATTTAACAGAAAACTGCCCAGGGTAATGTTATGGATACAGTGAGCTCTAATATGGAGTGGTAAAATAGGGCATAGTAGGGTGTCATATGGAATACTTTGCAGCATACAGTAAGATATGACATTGAATGTATAGAAGCACACAGAACATGATAGTATGGATTGAACGAAAGGCTACAGTATGATGTGAAGATAATATAGAATACATGGAAAGATATCACTTTTTTGTGGATGAGAGGCAACATAAATTAGAGCAAGTTACAAATGCATAATCAGATTGACGAAGTAAGTCTTGTGTTGGTATTCTTCTTTTATTTTCAGATGTATTTTGGTATGCACAGGAATAGAATCAGCCAACGCGTTTCGCCCAATGAATGGGCTTCTTCAGGGCTGTATTGGCATAAAATATTGTGTATACATCAGTATTTTTAATAAAAGATCATACAGAAATACCACAGAAACGTTGCTCCAATAGTTAAATGAAAGCGAAAAGAGCGAGAGAGAAGGTGGTAAATGTAATTTAAAAAATGGTGGGGAAAAGGTTTAAACAAATGACCTGGAGCGTGAAGGAAACCCATGTACGTGTCAGCGAATGCTGAGATATACTTGTGCACTTATGTTGCCTCTCATCCACAAAAAAGTGCTACATTTTCCATGATCTACTGGCAGCAGGTCATTTGAGGTGGGCAATATAGGGTACTAATCCTGTGACTAGTCCTGGCAGTGCTGTCTGCTAGAACCCAGCTGCTCAGTCCTACATGGAAAGATATAGTTAGCTAAAATATGGGATACATGGCAGGATCCAATGAGGTGTGATATAGAACGGTATTGTATTGCATTGTATCATTTGTATAGTACTTACTACCCCTATGTGGGGTGTGTGGCAGGATGCTAGAAGATTTGCTGTTGAACACCAAGGTAGGATACAGTAATAACACATATGGAACGTATTGCAGGATACTGTACGATATAATACTGAATAGTTTGGAAGGATACAATATCATGTGATATGTTTACATATGCCACAATAATATGATATGGCATACTCTAGTATAATATATTGTGGAATCTATGGTAGGACACAGTAAGATGCAACATTAGATACCATGGTAAAATACAGTAAGAAATGTTATGAAATGTATGACAGGATACAGTATGGTATAGAATGGCATGATAGGATATAGATAGATGTGATATAGGATAAAGTGGTAAGATACAGTAAATTGTGACATAAGATAATGTGGTAAGATACAGTAAACTGCGATATATAAGGTATGTCAGGACACAGTAACTGATATGGAATAATTTGGCACGATACCGTAATATGTGATATGGAATAGTGTGGCAGGATGGAGTCTAATATAATATTGATAAAGGGGGTTTAACGCTGTAAGGTGTAATATAGAATATATGACAGGATATAGTACTATATGATAAGAAGTGCATGGTAGGCTACAGTATTAGGTGTTATGGAATATATGGCGTTATATTGTAAGATGTAATATTGGTAAACATGTTGCAATACTTAAGATACGATAAGGAATACATAGCAGGATACAGTATGATGTGCTATTGATGTGCTATTGAACGTAACGCAGAATACAATATGAAATGATATGGAGTGCATGGCAGGACATACATAGTAAGATGTAATATTGGATACTATGGTAAGATATAGTTTGACGTGATATGGAACAATGGTAGGATACAGTATGACTTAACAGGATAAATTTGGTACAATACCGTTATGTATGATATCGAATATATGAGAGGATACAGTTTATGTGATATGAACTTACGGCAGGGTACAGTACGACGGTACCATACAGCAAGATATGATAAATATGCACTCATATATGTTTGTGGTATTTATGTTGTGCAAATCTAGCCAAAGGGCAGTGGAGCGTTGTACAGGCTTATAGGGAATCCTACAGTAAATGAGTGACCGAAGACACAGCTGGTTTGTGGATTGTTAATACATTGTGATGGAGTATTTTTTTAAGAGGTATGTATTCAACTTTTTCCTAAATTGGAACAGCGTTGAGGTAGTGCGGATGGATACGGAGATGTTGTTCCAGATCCTAGGTGCATAGATGGAAAACGCCTACTACTTTTTTACACTTCTTAGTTTCTAGTCTGATGGTGTCCTGGCTGGAGGTGTGCTGAGAGCAGGTGAGATTGTCTTCAAGATAAATGGGGTTCTGGTTATGATGCTTTGTTAATAATGCACCTAGTTTTGAAGAAGGTGGGGGCAGGTAAAAGAAGCCAATGGAGTGCCATCTGTATAGGGGTGATGTGATTATATTTCTTCAGGCCCCGGATAAGGTGTGTTGCAGCATGTAGGATGCCCCTAAGGGGAGCCAGTGTGGCCTCTATGAGGCCATACAGTAGGGTATTCCCACCGTCCACATGCCAGAGTATGGGTGTTAAAATGGCAGCTGGGAAATGGCTTTCTGGAAGAGCCAGTTTCACTTTCTTTAGAAGAGAAATCTGGTACTGTGCTATCTCTTGCATCTTTGGCAAAGTGTTTCATGATGGCGAGGTTGGTGCCCAGAGTGAGTCCAAGTGACCTAGCATTCAGTGACACTTGGAGCTCTAAGCTTTTAAGGTTCATATTGTTGAGCTAGGCTTGTACTATTTCTTGCTTTTCGTTTATGGCAAACAACAGCAATTCTATCTCATTTGGGTATAGCTTCAAGTAGGTACTGGGCATCCAGGTCTGGATTAGATGCAGACAGTGTTTGAGGATTTGTACGTCTAAGGCGAGTTTCAAGGAGCGCTGTGTATCATTGGCATACTGGCAAATCTTGATGCTGTTATCTGTAGAGCCCCAAGGGTTCCTGTCGAGATTGAAGATGACAGGGGACAGAATGTAACCCTGGATAACTCCACAGGTGGTAGGGCTCAGTTGTGTCCTGGAGGTGGCCTTGTGAACTAACTACTTTTGTTGGAAAGGTTAGAAGGAGAACCAGTGAAGAAAACTGCAAGTGAATCCCATTTAAGAGTCCAGGGTGATTATGAGGGTGAGATGGTCAACTGTGTTGTAGGCAGCTGAAAAGCTCAGAAATATCAAGAGGCGGCAGGGGTCATTTTCTATATGACAGCCTGTACTGTGCCTGCACTGTGTGTTATGGCCTGTATGGCAGAATACAAAAACATTTATTATGGATAAATATGATATAATATGCAAGATATGATATGGAACATATGACATGATACAGTAATGTTTGGCAGAATACAGCATGATGTGAAATGGAAAGGGAATGGATGTGCTAAGGAGTCACTGCGGAGTGTATTAAAGCATATTCTGTGCAATTTGCCCTCTCCTCGTATTACAATCTGGTCTTTACAGAAGCAGACAATGCTGTGGTAAATGGAGGCCCTGTATGCCAGTGCCACAAAGCAGTGACTGTGTCAGGGGAGCCGAGAAGGTAAGGTTACTATTAGCAATGGACTTGCGAGCTTTCTCAATGCAAAGCAATTATAGATTTCACAGTCAATGAGCTTCTGCAGCCAATTTAGCTGCAGCACATGATTGTTGAACGAGCCAGAACAAACGGCATTGCCCCCCCTCCTCACAGATGACCTGCCAGACTGAGCTCTGTGGATTTCATTTAAAAGGGGCTGGTTGCAGTGACTCTGACAGTATGTGCCCAAGTGGCGGAACTCACACTATTCTGTGTCTTTGTCTTCAGCTGGCCTCCCAGGTTAGCAGAGACCGGGACTACACTGTTATGCATTCTTGAATGTGTTCCAAGATCTAGGCTCCGGTTATCCTGAAGGTTTGTGGTCAGATGGGAGGCTGGACTGGAAGACGAGTGTTACAGCAAACAAATGATGGATGGAATGCTGACAATGCCAACATTCTCCATCAGTCAAAAGATCTGCGTTAAATCCATCGTTCTTTTGCCCACTACGCCACCCCAGTTAGCACCCAGCCATATGCAAATCAGTCTTTACCCTGTGCCCCATGGGAACAGTCCAGACCGAACTGCCAGGCCAGGTCCTCCCTGGACTGGAAGACGAAGCATACTGTTGGTGTCCATTATGCTCACTTTTGGAGGGCTTGAGTTTTTGGGTAATAAAGTCCAGAACATAGTTATGTGGGAACCGTCATTAGTGTACGCATCCATTTAACAAAGTTGGTGACAAGCTCACTCAAGCACTGTCCCCACGCTACTCCACTCAGTGGAGAAGTGTGGCTCACTGGTTAGAGGAGGCAGACCTGGAAGCAGAGGTCAGCCCGGGACCAGGGTTCAATTCCCACCTCGGCGGGGTCTTGAGTCCCAAAATGTCCTTGGACTCGACAATTCTCGCTCCGGTGCCTACTCGATTCATGGGTTCACACTCTGCGACTCTGGGCAATAGCTTGCTTAATCTCCACAACGGCCCCTCGCGGCGGGATGCCTGGCTTTCACCTTGCGGATACCCTGCTGGGGTTATCTCACAGGGGAATACCAGGACGGGTTCCCTAAGCAAGCACTTAGAAACCGCTCGGTGATTTGCGCTATATAAATTCCTGTACATTTACATTTACAAGACACAGGGTGGATTTATTGGATTTCATTTCTGGTCTCGGAATTTGGAGGAACTATCTACGCTGGGAATATTTGTAGGGTGAGCCTGCAAGGGTTCCAGTGTTTCTATTGTAATTCATTGCCCCACGCAGTCCATTAGCACGCAGCAGATTTATTGTTTTCCCGCCTCGATCTGCCATATTTGCGAGCATGCCACACCGATTTGTGGCGAATGAGCGATCCTCAAGCTGCCACCTTCACACGCATGGCTTGCCGGTTCTTCTCCTCGAGCCATTTTGGTCACATGCATTCACCACCGCCTCATGCCGCGGGTACGCTGAAGAGTGTTGGGCGAACCTCTTGGTACCTTACATCCTACGCCTTGATTCGGCATTCATAAATATATTTATTTTTGCCTTCTATTGGCTGCAGCATCGCTACATCAACCGAACAGTTGTTCTGGATTGGGTTGTGCGCAAGAAACCATTGCCACAGTGTTTATGAGGAGCAAGGGACTTTCGGGGTCGGCTTACCCCACAGCCATAGTCGCTTTACTTCCTTTGTGGAGTGTATTTGCCATGGATTGTGCAGGCAGGCACGATCAGGGTTATCTTTCATTTGGAGTGGATACTTTGGGACTGTATATAAGTCGGATGTACACACCTATGTGACTACTGAAGTGCAGTGTACAGCAGCACCATATTTAGAAGCAACATTAAACTAACCAACTCACCAACCTTTTATGGTAACTGAGGGTGAACTATACATGAAATGGAAGAGTGGAAAGAATACTTTATTAACTATTTGTCTACTTTGGAAAGTGAAGAGTTTACACCAGAAAGGAAAATAAACGTTTGCTACACTGTTTAGGTCCAGGGGAATTAAAAGTTTACAATCGTACAGAAAAAAACATAGATCTGGTGATTAAGGGGATATTTTCGCTCCTGCTTTGTGGACCTTGATGTGTCTGTTTCACCTACTATATATACTACTACTGATCGTTACAATTCACTTACAAAAAAGCACAGCAGTAAAGGAAAAAATAGAGGATTATGTCACTGCACTGAAGAAACTAGCTGTTACATACAGGTTTGGCAACTTACATGATGAACTGATTAGAGACCAGATCATTATCATAGCAACAATTCTAGCATACAAGATAGATTGTGGATTCATTGTGACTCATCTTTAAGAGAGGTTATATCTATTGTAAGTAAAGTTGAGCTTACATCAAGGTGTGCGAAAGCAGTTGTATCTAAGGGTAGTGAGGAGAATGTAGGAAATATGGTGAAGACTGGCACAAAGAAAATATAATGTAAGTCTTATCGGTAAAATATTAAAAAGAAGAAGGTCACTTTGAAGTACAATAGCAGACATAGGATGGATGTCTTAAGAGGCAGGCCATTGTGGTAGCGCCAATCACTTAGCACATTATAAGAAATGCCCAGCATTACACAAAAAGTGCTCAAAATGCAATGTAAAGGGGTATTTTGCTATTATTATTATTATTAAGGAAATTTCTATTGCGCGACTAAACCCGAAGGTATCAAGGCGCCTACCAAAATCAGATCAAAAGGGCAGACACAACTACGGGTATGCCCGCACAAAGAGACGGGTCTTCAGGGCTTTTCTAAATAGCTGCAGGGTGGAAAGAGACCTCAATTCCACAGGGAGAGCATTCCACCACTTAGGTGCCAGATTGGAGAAGGCTTTACCACCCCATCTGGTTCTCCGGATACGGGGAACAGATAGGAGTCTAGATTATGTCACAATTCAAAGTTGGTGAAGAGTGTGATGGACGATTTTTACCAAGAAGATGAGCACTCGGGGTCTGAGAAGGAAGTTACACAAGTTTTAAGTATTCAAGATGAAGTTTTGGAAAATAGTAGTTAATAATGGGAAAAAAACATATGTGATATTGTTGCAGGGTAAGTAAGTGTAAAGTTGATTGTAGATTCGGAGTCGTGCTTTTCCATTATTAACAATTAAGTTTGGTCGGAACTATTTAGCAGCACATTGGGTACTGATTTTCTATAACCTGACGTCAAACCCCTAAGTCACACAGGTGAACCTATTAAATTACTAGGTTTTTACAAGCTAAATTTTGAATCAAAGACAGATCATCGAAAGTAAACTATGTCTCTAAACATGGCCCATCAGCTCTTCGGTGGTGGGATCATGGAGAGTTAGGAATATTACTTGCTCCAAATAGTTCTCATCCTATTTTGGTTATAGATGATGATAAGGTTGCTAAAAAAAAGTGGTTAGCAATGGATTCCCTGCCATATTTTCTGATGACATTGGTGAAATTGAGGTTTTTGTACAGCAGATAAGAGTTAAAGGTGATGTGTGGCCTTGTGTACACAAAGATAAGAATATTCAGCTTGGTATTACGGTGAGGTGACTGCAGGTTAGATAAACTAGAATACGCTTGTGTGATTGAACAAATAGAGTCATCGGATTGGGTTGCGCTCCTATTAGTAGCATGCAAGAAAATCCAGTTATGTGTTGATTTATGAGATCTGAATAAGAACATTTATATTGATCAATTTCTGTTACGCTGCATGAACACATTTTTATCGTTAACTAAAGATATAAATTGGTTTTACAAAATTGACCTGATGGCTGCGTACCATCAACTGTCCTGACAGTAGGCATTTCACTGCATTTATCAGGCCTGTGGACAGGCCCTATCTACTCCTCTCCATCTCTCCCACACCCTTCTCTCCCGTCCTTGTTGTTTGCCCTGTCCCTCCCGCCACCTTCCGCTTTGTTGTTGATGTCCCCACCACCTTAGATCAAATGTCCCATTAAGGCCATTGTGCAAAGGTGCACCCATGCTCACACACAGGCAGCCATCTTGAATGCTTTAAAAACCACACCAGCAGTTGAAACATGAGGTAATCATGGGGGCTGACAGGCGTTGGGGAGCTACATTTCAATAAACAGTGGGATGGTGATCAAGGAGGGTGAGCAGGAGGAGACAGACGATACAACACATCCAATCAAAACACAGTGAGAGAAAAATGAGCATTGGGCGAGACAAACGCAGGACCAGAGGAGGAAAGCCATTGAATTAGGAGCAGCAAACTGAGATAGAAAAGAAAGCCGTCCAGTCATGAGCAAGGGGTGGGTACAAAGCTCACTCGAAGTTTATATTAAAGTTTTGGAACCAATAGTCAACACCTACAATCGTCTGTGAGACCTAAACTCTCTTCTGTTTGGACACAAATGAGGTGTGGATTGAGTGATGAAACATAATTCCCAACAACGGAACTATGGAAAAGTCTTTATTCTACTCTATGCTGTCTTTCATATGTATTGTTTTAATCTTGGTGTTTCGTAGATTCTTGGCCACCATGAACAAGTTATTAAATTAGTGCCAAGGTCTAGCTTGTTCATGAAGGCCACACAGCTTTTAATTAAAGACTGGAGGCCATTAGATGTCCTTTATATGAAAACAGCATCATCTGCGTATAATAAGATTGGGGTGGGAATATTTGGCTTCCCACCTCAAAATGGCATCCAGCTCATTTTTCTGTGCAGTAAAGAGAAGGGAAGCCAACACGCATCCTTGCTTTCCTCCCTCCAGGAGCAAAATCTTTCAATGGCTTTTAATCTCGGGCCACGTCTAACAGCTGCAGAGACTGAAACGCATTCATTTTAGTGAATCGATTGCACTTAGATCGAATCTCATCATTTTCCAAATACCCCAAACTTGACCTTGTTAATGCTGTTGGTCACAGGGGAGATCCACAAAGGCAAGATGTAAAGAGACGTTCTGAGCTAAGCTGAGCCAGAGATACAAGTTTAGCCACTGCCATAGAGTGCTCACACAGTGTCTGTAACTGTACTGTGCTTCTGCAAAGATGCCTTTGTCTGTGGTCTCATTAGGGTCCTACCAGCATAATCACTGAAGAGTCTCTTAGTGATCAAGGGCAACAGCACTTGGGATTCACCGGTTCTGATAGGATGCTGCCAAGATTCATGAATTGAATACCAGGAGGCAAACACTGGTCCAGCTGGCGGCATGTCGGTATATTCTCTGCCATGGATTGGTTGTTTGCTGCATGAAACTGGTTTTTTTTAGCAATCTCCTCGAATGTCTTTCTGCGCGCAGACTTGTTCATGCTCAGTGCACTACTTATGTTCTTGAAAGGATTTAGTAAACCTTTCTGTTATGGATCACTTCAGCTTCTCAGCAAGGAGAGCTGTAGAGAATTAATGGTCTTACTCTATCAAGCTGCTTCTGTGCAGGCAGCCTAGTTCCAGTGCGAAGAGGCTGTGATTATATTCGAGGAACAGTTCACACGATATTATTCTAATCCAACATAGCAGTATCTTGCGCACCTCCATCCAAAGAAATACAGATTGAGTTCAGGCTGTCCCCACAACCTTATTCATTCACTTCATTCACTTAGAAGGATCTATATTTTCCCATCTTAGGCCCCTAAAATTACAAAAAATTACTATACTATAGAACACTACTTTTGAGGGCAAAATACATGTGTGTTGATTCTCATAATGGAGCCCTTAGTCTTCTTCGATGGCGGGTGGTTTATTTCCTTGTACCCTACCCTCAGTAACAATGACTTAGAAATTGATGATCCTGTCTAGCAAGCCAGAGTAGCAAACGTGTGGCCAATAATTCTGAGATCCAATTGTGCCAAAAATGTAGCAACAGCTACATCACAGTTACTCTGTATGGTTTTTGTGGAATTTGTAGAGCACCAACCCTAGCTGAAAAGCAGGGTGGAGAGGAGATGACAAGGAGAATTAAAAACAGATTGATGAGGACGTAGAAAGGAGAAGAATGAGAATGTTTTTGATTTGTATTGAAAGGCACCCTTCGAATTTTGTGACAGTGGTAAATTGCAGGAGACAAAAAGAGACTAGAATTCATGATAATGATGCCAAGATTCTGACCAGAAGAAAAAAGGGAAATTTAAGAAGAAGATTAAGGGAAAAGACTTAAAGAATGAGGAGGTGGCAGGAAAGCATCAAAGGGAGAAAATTTGTTTTGGTGGATTACAATGAAGCGCATTGGCGGATATAGAATAGTACATTAAAGCTAAGCAGGAAGCGATGGAGTCATGAAGACAGGAAGTGAAGGAAGAAAAGGAGCTAAATATCTAGGAGTCATCAGTATAATGATAATAGGAAAGATTGAAAGAAAGCATGATACCTGACATAAAGGGTACATCTGTGGTCTAATATGGGCATACATCACAACATTCTGTCTATTCCACACATACTAGAAGCACATCCAGGACATAATGCGGACATTCATTGAGCCAGTATGATTCCCTAGACATATTAGGGACCCACCCTTGACATAATCTGGGCTTTCCTAGAACCATCCTGGCTGCCTCTGGCACCGTAGTGAGCATCCTTAGCATAGTGTGTGCATTCAGGCACATTTCAGGCTATCCTAGTTTATAATTTATCACTTATTTCTATATAATTATATTTAAATAATGTATTATTAATTTATGATTTTTCGTTTACAGTTTATAATTTATAACATAGTATTCATGCTTCATTCTTGATTTTTTCACATTCTTGATAACATTCATGTTATTGCTGGCATAATGATGGCCTTGCTGACATACTGGGGCAGTCCTTGACAAAACTATGGAAACCCTTGGAATAATGGTGGCACTGGCTCGATGGTGCCTATGCTTAACTTATTGTGACCACTGTATACATGTGAGCAGCTCTAGCATAACTGTAGCGAGCCCCTGTCACAGGAAGAACATTCCTGGTCTTTGATAGTGATAACAACTGGGTTTTAAGGGCCGAATATGTACTTAGTTGACAGCAGTACATAGGAGCATGAAAATATGGTGACAATTCCATGCTGATGCCAGGGGTCCAAACATATAGGAGCTACATTTTTGTATCTGGCATTCTGGGTCCAAGATATTTTTCAAGAAAATCACGCCCTTCTGTTTACGAAAAATTAGTTTACTTATGCAAAAATAAAATGGAGAATTCCACGGAGAAGTGTATGTATTTCCGGTAACTAGAAAACTAACGTATCAGGCAAAGCTACTGAATTTCTTAGATAGATATAAAGCTTATGTTTGAAACATGATTCTTGCTGACTTCTGGTTTCCTGGTACCAGAGGGCACTTTGCTGTTACTTCAGGACTTGTTTGCATCCATTTCATACTCAATATGGAGAAACTTTTCTATGATATTATTTCCACTGCTGCCTGCGGCTTGAACGTGTGAGCTTAGTGGAACCTGGGTGCTGCCTAATCTTCCAAGTTTAAGAGGTAGCATTTCTGTATGAACCTGCAGGATTTGTCTGACGATGCTTTTGGGGCCTGTAATTCTTAGATTTTTATAACAATTAATTTTTCCACTTTGCCTCTCCCAGTTACATGATTTCTAGAGGAAGGGTAGAAAAATTAAGTTAAGAAAGATGCTCTAAACATTTTGCATGATAGGCTGTGTTACCATTAACAACCAGAACTTTTAAAGGGCCTGTAGTACATACATGTTTTTCGATGATATCTTTAAATCTTTCTTGAGATGGTGAACCTCAAAACCAGTGATGAAAGTAAGACTTACCTGGCACACTTTTAAAGTGTTAGAATATTGCATTTTTGCCCGTTTAGAACCTCTGACAATTCTTGCCAATGTTGGCCAGTGAATAATGCACCACTTGGCTTTCTATTTTTCTAGTAGGGAGAACGGCCCTAAATCACTTTTTTCGGAAGTCAGACTTACTGCCTTTGTTTACGTGTTCAAGTTTAAAGCAGATTGTTATGCATCACCACTTTCAAATGTTACTAGCAGCCACGTTCAGCAGCACCCCACACAGGCAAAAGCAGTAGTTAATTTGTGAAAAAATAAGTGCCAGGGTCCTCGTCAGGAGGCTGCTGCAGCTTGCACCATCAATAGACCTGCCTAGCGCTGCCAATGACACAAAAACACAATTAGTGCCCATCTCACTGTTGCAAATGTGAGGATGCATTCCATTCCAGGCCCTTAAAGCTATAAGAATGGCTTGGGTGGCAGGTATTAGTCAATATTTATTGAATTAATAAACAGCTGCTGTTATGCTTATGCCTAAAATAGGACAACTCCACCATGTGGCAGACTGTAATAAGCGCCAGTGCTGACAATAAAGTGGCGGTACTGAGCACCGGAAACCACTGGCTCAAATTAAGCACTGGGCAGAAGCTGTTCGATGCTGTGATGTCTGGGACCCAGTAATGTTTCATGTTTAGAAGCTTGTGGAGCTGACCAGGATGGACAAAGTGGCAGTTGCGTCTCACTTTGTTAATGCTGGTCGGATCTGCCTGTAAAACTGGAGAGGATAAAAGGTCTGTGAAGCCGGGTCTGCGTACTTGCTCAAAGAGAATGTTATGTTATGTTATGTTAAGGTTTATAAAGCGCTCACATCACCCTGGAGCATCACGGCGCTAACCAGGCAGACATACACCTTGAGGGAACTCATAGAGTGTAAGCTAGCCAAGTTACTAAAACAGATATGCTTTCAGCTGTTTCCTAAAAACATTGTAGCTTGTGATTTTCCATAATTCTTGCGGGAGTTGGTTCCAGTACCTCGGTGCCAAGAACGAGAAAGCTCTGCCTCCCGTCCGAACCAACCGGATACGGGGAATCTGTAGAAGGTCAAGAGCCCTGGATCTAAGATTTCTACTCGGAATGTATTTATGTCATTTTTTACGTAACTACAGGGGGCCTCTTTCATTGACCGCCTTATACGTTAGACAGCAAATCTTAAAAAAGGATCTTTTCTTTACTGCTAACCAATGCAGCTCCTTCAAAAGGGGAGCTGAAGGTGAACCTGCCGGTTGGTTCAGGATCATTCTGGCTGCAGTACTCTGCACTACCTGAAGTTTGGCCAGTAGTGTCCCTCTGACTTCCGCCAATAAAGCATTCCTGTAACCCAATCGACTAGTAACCATTGCTTGTACTAGTGTTCTCCGGTGTGGGACGGGAATGTAAGGTAAGATTTTCCTCACGAGTCGAAGGGCGTAGTAGCATGAACTTGTCGTGGCCGAAACATGATCTTTCATATTCAGGGCTCGATCAAGCTTTAGCCTCAAATTTTTTACTGACCCTTTAGGCCAGGGGTCTCCAAACCGGTCCTGGAGGGCCGGATACATGCCAGATTTTTAAAATAACTACATGTATCTCAATGGGGATATCCAAAAAATCTGGCATGGATCCGGCCCTCCAGGACCGGTTTGGAGACCCCTGCTTTAGGCGATGGAGTGGATCCCCGCTCAGCCGGCAACCAATCTCCAGACCAGACATCTATTGCTTTTCCCAACAGCATCAACTCAGTTTTCTCCGGGTTCAACTGGAGACAGTTTGCTGTCATCCAGTCCGAGATGGCAAGCATACCTGCGGCGAAACGAGCTTTGTCAAGTGTGGGGTTCAGTCCGGTGGTAAAAATGAGCTGCGTATTGTCTGCATAAGAGACGATCTCGAACCCCAGTTGCTCGACAATCCTTGCCAGTGGGGCCATATACATGTTAAAAAGGGTAGGGCTTAAGCAAGAACCCAGCGGAACGCCTCTGCCCAGATGCCTTTTTTGGGAGGTGTAAGGTCCCAACATCACCGTTTGGGTTCTCCCAGACAGGAAGTCGTTTAGCCACTTGAGTGCCACCCCCTTAATGCCCAAGGCAACAAATCTCTCCACCAGACTGTCTACTTGGCTTCAAAGGAACTGTGAAATAACCTGTCTGGTGTGTAGTTAGCACCAAATTATGCAAAACTAGGTCGCTCAGGATTTAATTTCAACGATGCATGTAATATTTTAGTTAACTGATTCGCGATGTTTTCTTTCCATTATGCCAGATCTCTGAATAAAAAGAATCAGCTCGGTTAGCAAGAACGTATCTGCAGAGAATGCTACAAAAACAAGTTGTAAATAAGAGAAAATATCAAGCAGACAAAGTAGCATCTCGCCTGAGTAAATCAGAAAAATTCCCCAAAGCCCAGATGTTTAAATCAAGAATGTGAAATGTTCGCCTAACAAAAATGGACTTGCTAAGTAAAACAAGCACTGGCAAAGCCAATAGGTCTTGCCTTTGCAAGAACTGCTGGCTTTGACAATGTGTTTTAGCCATGTTATACACCAGAGTGACTGCTGTTAATGGTGAAAAGTTAGTGGCATGGAGTGTCGTAGCGTGGAATGGCAAAGAGTGGAGTAGAGTGCTGTAGAGTGGAGTGACACAGAGAGGCGTGCATTGGAGAGGCATAGAGTTGAGTCACATGGCGTACAGTGAAGTGGAGTAGAGTAAAGTGGACTGGTGTAGAACGCATTGGTGTAGAGTGTTGCAGAGTAAAGTGGTGTAGAGTGGAGTTGCATAAAACTCCGCGCTCTACAATGCAGAGTCGTAGAATGCCCTGGCACAGATCAGAATGTTGCATAGTAGAGTGTAGTGTCATAGAGTGCAATGGTGCAGAGCAGAGTGGCATAAAGTAGAGTGGCGTGAGTGCAGTGGTGCAGGATAGAATAAAGTGTTGTAGAGTGCAGCAGCATAGAATGCAGTTGTGCAGAGTAGATTAGAGTGGCATACTGTGGATTGGCATAGAATGCAGGGACATAAAGTATCGAGGTACAATGTAGAGTGAAGTGGCGTAGAGTGTACTGGCATAGAGTCTAGTGAGTGAAGTGTTGCAGAGTGGCGTAGCATGGAGTGGCGTTGGGTGGAGTTGTGCAGAGTAGAGTGGAATGGCCTAGACTGGCGTGCCAAAGAGTGCAGTGGCAAAAAGAGCAGTGGTGTGGATTAGAGTGATGTAGAGTGCATAGGCATAGAGTAGAGCAGTGCAGAGTAGAGCTGGGGGGCATAGAGTGCAGTGGCATACAATGCAGTGGCGTTGAATGGAGTAGTGCAAATTTGAGTACAGTACAGTGGCACAGAGTGCAGCGTTATCGTGTAAAGTGCATTGGTGCAGCGTAGAGTGCAGTGGTGTGGAGTGATGCAGAGTGGAGTGGAATAGAGTGGAATATGCATTGTGTGGTAGCACACTTCCATTACAGCAACACATCTTCAATTAAAATCACCATTGCATTTGCACATACATACATACATTTTCACTGATAAAAGTATACAGCGCACAAGCAATAATGTGTGGAAATGCCATCACCTAGTGTATTGATAATTTTTTTTATTTGCTTCCACCACACTTCAGAATTACCAAAAATGTGCTTCATTTGGGCTTTTCTAATTCTACAATATTTGCACAGTTCATTTACAGACACCTAAATTAAGTTGTGTGCTAAAATAAAAAATAATATTATACAGCCTTCCTCAAGCACACCCCCAGAGCCAGTATGATTGTCACATCAATCCTCTCACTTTGAAGTAAAAGAAAAAAAGTAAACGCCTTGAAGAGGGACCTGGAAGAGAGAGGTAGACATTTGACCTCGGTCTTAGAATGCACAGCAAATTTCACAAGATAAGAACACGATTTAAAGGCCTGTTGACAGAAATTGAGCACTGGTGGGCGAATACGGTAAATACAGTTTGGGCAAGGCAAGGGACGAACACGAGCTGGACAGCCTAAAACAAATAAAGCCAACAAATAGAAAGCAAGCAAATGTAAGTTACAAACCACAAAACCAATGGTAAACAATGGGCAGAATGCATTCCCAGGGAAGCTTTCTGAATGTCCCCTAGATGTCGTTAGAAAACCGCTTCAACCTAAAAAGTTCTCATGACAGATAAACATTTGCTCCTGAATAAAAATACAAGTGATTATTATAACTGTGGAGACCTTTTGGAAAGAAATATTGATAATCTGTTATTCTGGAAATAAAGTGTGCTTCTCAGAACTTGAAAATCACCAGAGAGCACTTGCCATATTCAAACTAATAGCAGTTTTAGCCTCTGTACCTTCTGTTCTGTGAATTTTAGAAGAGTTCCCAGTGGGTGCAGTGCCCTAGTCTGTAGGTCAATACTAGAGATTGCTTAATTGAAAGATATGACCTAGTGGCTAAATTGCAGACTTCCGAAACAAGCAGCCTAGGTTATAATTCCAGCTTCCAACTTGGCCAAATTGTGTGATCTTAAGCAAATCGGTGTATGTGCCTGAGCTTTTTTTTTCACTTGCAAGAAAATGCATTCTTTTCGCTCGGGGTATTGCAAAGCTCAGCTCATAGTGATCCCAATAGATACTAAATTGACATATCTACAAGATGATGTTTCCTTTAAAATGCTTGAGAGTTGGGTGACTCGAAGGTTCATCGAAAACTAGACACACTCCTGACTTCAAGTGGTCCAGCCTCTCACTGGCTCATCCTCATAGGTCCCTAGCCATGAGGACCTGAATGATGGAACAGCTGAGAGCTCGAGGAGGCAGCTCAGCATCCCCCACCCCGCGCACAAGACTCCCGGAAAGAAGAAAAGCGGCAAATACATCCAAGGGCAATTTTCTATCCCCGGAGAAAGAGAGAGGATTCAGAATGAGACGGAGATGAAAGGGGAGAGATAAAGGAAATGGGAGGGGGGGTTGCAGAGGGGGGAGTGAATAGAAGACGAAGGCTGGAACGACTGGGGAGAGAGAAAACAACATTGGGAGAAAAGAGTAGAATGGAATGAAAGATGTGAGCAAGAGAGATAATGATGATAAGCAGGAGGGTAAGACAGGAGATAGGGGCAGCATGGGCTAGAGTATTCTTCATTATTCACAGCAGTTCTTGACACGGTCCAAACAATAACCACTGGAAGGCATTGGACTGCTGTACAAAGCATTGGAACATGAGCTAGGCTGCGAAATGAAACGGCGAAGAAGTGGAAATCCAGCTACACGACAAAGGAATGTGCTAAGCAAGTCTATTAACACAGGCTGCTTTAGTTTAACTGACTGGGGACATGTATTACACAGTGGCTGCACTTATGGTTCAGATGCACTTTAAGCCTACCTTAGATTAACCGACTGGGGACATGTATTACACAGTGGCTGCACTTATGGTTCAGATGCACTTTAAGCCTACCTTGGTTTAACCGACTGGGAACATGTATTACACAGTGGCTGCACTTATGGTTCAGATGCAATTTAAACCTACCTTAGATTAACCGACTGGGGACATGTATTACGCAGTGGCTGCACTTATGGTTCAGATGCACTTTAAGCCTACCTTAGTTTAACCGACTGGGGACATGTATTACACAGCGGCTGCACTTATGGTTCAGATGCACTTTAACCCTACCTTAGTTTAATTGACTGGGAACGTGTATAACACAGTGGCTGCACTTACGGTTCAGACGCACTTTAAGCCTACCTTAGATTAACCGACTGGGGACATGTATTACGCAGTGGCTGCACTTATGGTTCAGATGCACTTTAAGCCTACCTTAGATTAACCGACTGGGGACATGTATTACACAGTGGCTGCACTTATGGTTCAGATGCACTTTAAACCTACCTTAGATTAACCGACTGGGGACATGTATTACGCAGTGGCTGCACTTATGGTTCAGATGCACTTTAAGCCTACCTTAGATTAACCGACTGGGGACATGTATTACACAGTGGCTGCACTTATGGTTCAGATGCACTTTAAGCCTACCTTAGATTAACCGTCTGGGGACATGTATTACGCAGTGGCTGCACTTATGGTTCAGATGCACTTTAAGCCTACCTTAGATTAAACGACTGGGGACATGTATTACGCAGTGGCTGCACTTATGGTTCAGATGCACTTTAAGCCTACCTTAGTTTAACCGACTGGGGACATGTATTACACAGTGGCTGCACTTATGGTTCAGATGCAATTTAAGTCTACTTTAACTGACTGGGAACGTGTACTACGCAGTGACTGCGCTTACGGTTCAGATGCACTTTAAGCCTATCTTAGTTACACTGACTGGGAACATGTATCACACAGTGGTTTCACTTACGGTTCAGATGCACTTTGAGCCTACCTTAGTTTAACCGGCTGGGAACATGTATTAGGTAGTGGCTTCACTTACGGTTCAGATCAGATGCACTTTAAGCCTACCTTAGTTTAATTGACTGGGAACGTGTATCACACAGTGGCTGCACTTACGGTTCAGACGCACTTTCCATAAAGGTTTTTTGATTTGGCTTTAACTTTTTACCACGCAGACAGATTTGCAGGACCTTTAACAATCTACTAACTCAATCAGCTACAGTTCAGCATGCAACTGTTGGACCAATCTGTGCAGGAGGAAGAAAGTTTTAACGAACTCTCCATGCTTTAGGATATTTTTGCTCACGTCTACATCTAAAACTGCTGAATGGATTTATGCCAGACTTGGCAAGAAAGTACACCTTTACCCAGAATGTGTTATTTTATTGGTATGGTATAAACCTGTTCAGTATTTTTTAATACTGGAGCATTTTAAACAAGAAGTGGCAAAGCCAATAGGTTTGGGATTGGCCCCACCCTTCTGGATATTCTTGTCATGGTTTTTGCAAAAATGTATTGTTTGGGAATATGCCGGGCCCTTGTCCATCTAAAAAAATATTTGCTACAGGCAAAAAGGTTTTTGGGTATAAAAAAAGACACACATTACCATAGTACATCCTGGCACTGAACAGAAGTACTAAAAAGGTCAAACAGTCTGGCATTGGCTGCAAGCTTCTTGAAAGAGAGAGAGAGAGAGAGAGAAAGAAAGAAAGAAAGAAAGAAAGAAAGAAAGAAAGAAAGAAAGAAAGA
Source organism: Lissotriton helveticus (assembly GCF_964261635.1). Taxonomy (NCBI): domain Eukaryota; kingdom Metazoa; phylum Chordata; class Amphibia; order Caudata; family Salamandridae; genus Lissotriton; species Lissotriton helveticus. The sequence goes on along the minus strand of NC_136068.1, from coordinate 1,619,032,644 downwards.
AAGAAAGAAAGAAAGAAAGAAAGGAAGCAAGAAAAAAGAAGTAAAGAAGTAAAAAGAGGATAACAATACAGAACAAACGGATACAATCTGGTATTCTGTGAAGGATCAGGAAAAGGAAAGAAAAAAGATAGAAAGAAAGAAGGAAAGTTAGAAAGAAAAAAACAAACAAACAAAAGGGTATTCAGGCGCTGTGCTGCAGTGTCAGGCGTAGATCTCTTTTGGAAGTGAGTCAGCAGAACAGAGTTGGAGGGGAAGAGTGTTCGAGGACTTGGGAGTGGGGTGGGAGAAGGAGCGTCTTCGGGTGCGGCAGCGGCGGATGCGTGGTATCTGTGAGGGCTAGATGAGCGGAGTGGAGGTTCCTGGGAGGTAGGTGGAAGTTCAGGCAGTTGTTCATGTAGGAAGGTCCTTGATCATGGAAGGCTTTGTAGGCATAGGTCAGGAGCTTGAATTGGCATCTTTTCTGGATGGGGAGCCAGTGGAGGTTTTCAGGTGCTGGGTAATGTGAGTCCTCTTTGGCAGATTGAGGATAAGTCTGGCTGCTGTGTTATGGATTGACTGGAGTCTTCTCATGAATTCGGTGGTGATGCCTGCATAGAGTGCGCTGCAGTAGTCCAGCTGATGATGAGGACCTGTGTCACCGTTTTTCTGGTGTTGATGTTGAGCCACTTGAAGACTTTGCGGAGCATGCGGAGAGTATGGAAGCAGGCTGAGGAGACAGCGTTGACCTTGCATTTCATGGAGAGTTCGCTGCCCAGGATTATGCCGAGGTTGAGGGTGTGGTCTTTTGGAGTGGGGATGGGTCTGATGCCACCAGGAGTCGTTTCAGAAGGAGGTGTGTCTGCAGAAGATCAGTACTTCAGTTTTGTTCGTGTTGAGCTCCAGACAGTAGTTCTTCACCCACGCTGAGACGTTCTTCATACATTTGTGGAAGTTGGTCTTTGTCGTGGTGGGGTCTACTGAGAGTGAGAGGATGAGCGGGGTGTCGTCAGCTTAGGAGACGATGTTGATGTTGTGGGTTCTGACGATGTCCGCAAGTGGTGTCATGTAGATGTTGAAGAGGGTTGGACTGAGGGAAGAACCTTGAGTGACGCTGCAGATGGTGCACTTAGGTTGTGAGTTGAAGGGAGGGTTACCTATTCTGTGTGCACCCTGTGCAAAAAGGTGCCATCCATTTGGGCGCATTGTCTGTGATTCTGATCTATCACAGTCGATCGAAGACTGTGTGGTGGGAGAAGGTGTCAAAGGCTGCAGAAAGTTCGAGCAGGATGATGGTGGCTGATTCCCCTCTGTCGAGTCGGTGTGGATGTCATCTGGTGCAGCGATCAGGGCTGTCTCATTGCTGTGGTTGGCTCTGAATCCTGATTGGGAAGGGTCCATCAGGTTCTTTCTCTCCAGGTGTTTGGTGGGTTGGAGGTTGACCGCCTTCTCCAGGACTTTGGTGGGAAACAGGAGCAGAGAGATGGCACAGTAGGTCTGGAGTTCGCTGGGGTCTGCCGAATGTGCATCAGAAGCGTTCTGCTGTCACATCAGGCTCTAAACACAAAGGCCATATCAAAGTAAAGGGAACTGACTGTGTGTGAATGTGCTCATTGTGAGACTTCAAAATGCAAACACTCAAAGTGAAGTTAATCAGATGCTAAAGTAGGCTTACCCACTGCCCCATGCTATATGCGGTGGTGAGAGTAGACAAAATATGAATGACACAACAAAAGGCCATTGGACGAAGAGAGCTGGCTGAAAGCCCCTATATGTAAGTATATTATACATATTTTAGTAAAAATCAAAAGTTCTCGGCTAACGCCAGGCCTAAAAAGGGTTGAAAGGGCTTGAAAGGGTTAACACTTTTGTATAAATGTGGGTTTAAATCACGACTAATGACTTGCAGCTCCTGTGAATTACATTTTGATTTTTTTCTAAAAAATAATTGGGAGAGGAGCTCAAAAATGTTTTCTTTTGGCCATTTTGAAACATTGTGAGTCAGCAGTAACTGTGGCCATTTTGAAACATTGTGAGTCAGCAGTAACTGTGTACAGCGAGCTGTGTACATAGGCATAGGGCCATGCACAGTGGCAGTGGGCAGCTACAACAGTAGGTGGGCGAAGGCCTAGCCAGGCTCTGTAGTTAACCCTCACTGTGCAACAGGGAGCGGGCCAACCGTGGTGGGCTGGGTGCCAGACAATGTGGTGAACTTCCATTTCTTCACCAAAGGTCCCAACCTCTGCTGCACACGGGCTTAGCTGGGTTTGAGCACTTAATGTGGGTTGGGTGCAGGGAATGGCTAAGGGGCGTGCACAACTGGGTTAGGTGCGCATGGCGGGCTCGGTAAAGGTCATGGTCTTCGGCTGAGCATAGTGGGCCTGTCCGCAGGCAACAACACTCTACACTGATCTTCAATCAGAAGCGTTACTGAAAGAAATTAGCACTTCTGTTTGCCAGAAACCAGTCCTAGGAAGCTTGTTTCCGGTCCAGGGAAGGCATGGCTTGGCAGTTCGGGCTGGACTGTTCCCATGAGGCACAGGGTCAGACTGATTTGCATATGGCCATGTCTAAACTGGGGTGGCAGAGTGGGCTAAAGAACGGTGATGGATTAAACCCAGATCTGTTGACTGGGTGTGAGTGTTTGATTAGTTCAGATGCTCCGTCCATCACCACCCCCTTTTGTACCGCTTTGTTCGCCATAAGTTGGCAGGGTATGCTCAGACGTGAGTCCCTTGCTCACGTTGCCACTGGATTCAAGCAAGCCTGACTGAAGACGGCTGTAATGCCAGAAACCGGTCCTAGGAAGCTTGTTTCCGGTCCAGGGAAGGCATGGCTTGGCAGTTCGGGCTGGACTGTTCCCATGAGGCACAGGGTCAGACTGATTTGCATATGGCCATGTCTGAACTGGGGTGGCAGAGTGGGCTAAAGAACGGTGATGGATTAAACCCAGATCTGTTGACTGGGTGTGAGTGTTTGATTGGTTCAGATGCTCCGTCCATCACCACCCCCTTTTGTACCGCTTTGTTCAACATAAGTTGGCAGGGTATGCTCAGACGTGAGTCCCTTGCTCACGTTGCCACTGGATTCAAGCAAGCCTGGCTGAAGACGGCTGTAATGCCAGAAACTGGTCCTCGGAAGCTTGTTTCCGGTCCAGGGAAGGCATGGCTTGGCAGTTCGGGCTGGACTGTTCCCATGAGGCACAGGGTCAGACTGATTTGCATATGGCCATGTCTGAACTGGGGTGGCAGAGTGGGCTAAAGAACGGTGATGGATTAAACCCAGATCTGTTGACTGGGTGTGAGTGTTTGATTGGTTCAGATGCTCCGTCCATCACCACCCCCTTTTGTACCGCTTTGTTCAACATAAGTTGGCAGGGTATGCTCAGACGTGAGTCCCTTGCTCACGTTGCCACTGGATTCAAGCAAGCCTGGCTGAAGACGGCTGTAATGCCAGAAACTGGTCCTAGGAAGCTTGTTTCCGGTCCAGGGAAGGCATGGCTTGGCAGTTCGGGCTGGACTGTTCCCATGAGGCACAGGGTCAGACTGATTTGCATATGGCCATGTCTGAACTGGGGTGGCAGAGTGGGCTAAAGAACGCTGATGGATTAAACCCAGATCTGTTGACTGGGTGTGAGTGTTTGATTGGTTCAGATGCTCCGTCCATCACCACCACCCCCTTTTGTACTGCTATGGTCTTCGGCTGAGCATAGTGGGCCTGTCCGCAGGCAACAACACTCTACACTGATCTTCAATCAGAAGCATTACTGAAAGAAATTAGCACTTCTGTTTTAGCAACACTTGGTGTGATGAAAACAAGACAGTGATACGCTAGATGGCCCAAAATAGCAGCTCACTGAGGAACTGCAAAGCCTACAAAACTAAAAGAGCATCACAGAAAATGCCAGCAATAGTCTCTATTAAAAGCCAACATTGCATCAAAGCAACACATGGCTAGACAGCAACATGGGCAGCAGAGTGTTTCCTCTCAATGACAAAGACAGAACATCAAAGGGTTGTCTTCGAGGGCTGGTCCCATACCAGATCATTAACTTAAATAGATGTAAAGTCGACAGGAGAATGTATTGCACTTTATAGCATTAATAATAAAAATACAGAAAAATAGGAGTACTAGAGATTTTCTCTAAAATGGATTGAATGTATGCTGCTCGTGTGTATCCCTCAGAAGGGATGAAAGTGATGTGTCTCCATGGGCAGGTCGAGGGGAGTGGAATCAATGTAGCATGTATTGTTTGCATTGCAGATGTGCACTGTATAAGTCTTTATGGACTGTCTTTTAACTAAGGTTTGCATATTTAAGAGAAAAAGAATACATAAAGTACGTTGCATGTATTATAGAACTGCATGTCTGCTTTAGTTCTCAGAAAATGCTTTTTATGTTTTTTAAACTGCAATAAAACAAAAATCAAAAGATATCCAGGAAAATGTAAAGCAAACCGAAACTCTCACAGGTATATTACACTGCAATTGTAATTGCATTTATATAGAGCTTACTACCCCTGATGAGGCGTTGAAGCGCTTTTCGGCGAGTAGCACGCTACTCCGGAACCCAAAGAGGATTAGTGGTGAATTAGTATAGGGAAATATTAAATTCATTTGAGCGGTGGACATTTGCAAGAGCACCCTAGATTCAGCCACAGTCCAGCAGAGTGAAGCACATATTGAGAGCTGCATTGAAATACAATGTGAGAACATGTTTGTCCTTACAACTGGAAGAATTTCACTTATAGACTAACTGCAGTCAGTCTAACTTTGGGCTATCACTGTGAGAGTCCATCCATAACTAAAGTATCAAATGGCCTATTATGCTTAGGGCAGGAGTGCTTGTATCACAGTCATGTTTTGGTGCTGCATTTCATCACCTGGACCTCGAGGGTCTTTTTCGCCGCATTAATCATGACCATAGAACATTCTAAATGCGAACATTCACTTTGTAAGGCTGGCAAGTAGTTTTCTGTGGCTTGACCCAAAATCCGCCCTTTGCTCTAGTCTTTGTGCTGAGAAGAGTTTTGCTTTGCAGAAGAAATTCCACTCTGAAAGCAGCCTAAAAAATGGTCAGAGTTCACATATCAGTGAAATTCTCTCAACCCTATTTAAAGTGATTGTCTTGGTACAAAACATTACTTGATATAATTGGTATAAAACATCCAGGAACCAGACATTTTTAGCCAACATCTATTCCATAGCTACTAAGCTCCTAACCTGGTTTGGCTTTAGGGCAGTGCGACCAGTGCTGTCGCACCGGGTGCCGAGCTCAGTGTTGGGGTGGGAGATGGGAGAGTGTTTTCTGTGTTTTTAAATATTTTATATGTTGAAAAGAACCTGTTATAGAGTTCCTTGTGTGCCCAGCAATCAGGCAACAATAAAAATGTCGACAACTCTAGTGATTAATGTAACTGCTTTGCCTAGTAGCAGTTTTACTCGTTATAAAGTAGCACAGATTGTTAATATGCCGCTGTAAAGAACATGTATTATGCCGATCACAGAATAGTTCTTTATGTTGAGAGCTCAGTGGGTCACTGCTTTTGTCACAGATATCCTTTTGTTACTTGCAATTTATAAATCCTAATCCTAATTTAGCACAGTTAGCTATGAACTGACATCAAAGAGCTACTTGCAGACTGAATGGTACAGGTTAGAACGTTATATTTGTTTCCCAATCTGTCATTATCCTAATATTGCTAAAACAAGGTTGTTTGAGCAGAAATACATTCTTATTAGCAAAGCCAACCCCAACCATTGTGTTACTTTTTGCTTCTCCAGACCAAGCATTCTTAAAATATGCAGCCTACCTGTATGGATGACACATGACTTCTACACCTTGTAGTCCTCTATATCCTATGTTACATTTCCTATACACTGATTTGCACATGTATGATTCATTGTTCCTGTACAATGTGTGTGTGAGAGATGTAAAGTGCTCTGACACCCTACACTGGTATAAGTAGTGCTATAAAACAAATGAAATACACGTGAGATAGGTTCTATGGAGAGATGTGGGGCGCCGTTCCAGGGTAGTCGTGAGGGAATCCATGAAGTAGGTAGTTGGGGGGAAGGCGCCAACAAAGTTTGTCAGACCGGGTGCCCCTTACGCTGAAGTAGGGCCTGCTCGTAACCAAGAGATGCCTGCTGCAGGACAGGTTGCAGAGGCTAGAAGAGAGGGACAGATGGCCTACCTTGTCACAAGAACAACCTCTACTCACACAGGTGAGGGCAAAATCTGAATTCTGGAACTACAAGAAAGAAGCACACACTTCACATTTAGGGCTTCAGTGCCAGAAATTTCAAAACATGGCATGTAAGCAACTGGCAGGCACATTCTTCCCCAGCTGCTGAACTAGAAAAGATGAAGTCCACAATTTTCCGCTAGTGAGATATTGGTGTCATCTTTTGAAATTTGTGCTGCGTACATGTATTGTTAGACTTGAAATCCATGCTTGCAGAAGTACGCGGCTATGGTTACTACCCAGGGGGCGAATTCTGGTCCCCGTACAAACAGATGTTCGTGCAGGGACTGGAATTATGAGTTGTGCCATGATTGTTGCGCCCCTGCTGCTATCCCTTGCCAGGTTTGATCTGCCAAAATGTATCAGAAGAGGAAGGAAAAAGCCAAAACATGCGACATTCTGTGGCTTACATTCCACATTTTATGCTTCAGTTCCAAAGGAAAAACTGGAAATAGGAGCTGTTTGCCACATGCTATAATGTATCTCACCCAGGGTTTATTTACAAGGTGTGGTAAATACATCATCATTTAGACCCAAACTTGTAATCAGGGCCTGTATCTCCCTTTCGCTCCAGATGGCCTGATCAACCTCTCTCAACCTCTCTCTGCACCACCCTCCTTCCAGCCCTCTACCCTGAGAGAATGCCATTCCTTGCTCCCCGGTTCAGCATAACGGTACCTCCATTGGGAGGGTCATATGTTGCTTCCGGGTAGGACTCCCTAAATACTCTCTGGAGGTTCAACAGTGCTGCCTGTCGCTCCTGCGTAGACGCCATTCAATCAATCAATCAAACATTTATAGAGCACAGCAAGTCACCTGCGAGGGTTTTGAGGCACTGGAGCTGTATGCTTCTGCGTGGAGGATTGATACTCCTTGGTGGTGGAGAAGATATTGCCCACCCACAATATGGTAAGGACCTGCATTCCTGGCTGCACCTTGTCTCGTGCTTTTCTGCAGCACTCAAGCTTATGCACAGCTACTCCTCATGCGCCATATGCTCACTTCGCTGTAAAACATAAACACTCTTTTAACCATGCCCTTCAAAGGGCTCATAGGAACCCAGTTTAAATTGGAAGGCGTCTTGATTCCACCGACGGTATGAAACGCTATATAAATTATGCACCTGGGCCACCCAGATAAGTACTCCAGGCTTGGAAAGGGCTATGTATACTATAATATATACAGTGCTTAATTTGAGCCGGTGGAGGCCACCAGCAATCATTTTTCTGCATCAGAAATTTACCAGAGCAAGAGAGTGAAAAACACAGAGTAAAAAGAAGGAGGAAGAGAAAAGAAACTGGAAAACCCTCATAAAGAGAGAAAGTAGGAACCTGCAAGAGTGATATCAAGGGACAGGAAGCGTCGGATTGGTAACGCAGGCACTCGGGCAATGCCCGAGGGGCCGGTATCCAAAGTCCAGCTGGGGGTTACTTTTTTGAGCAGCCTTGGGGGACGATTTGGGCGGTTTCTGCATTGTTCGATGTTGCCAGCGGCCCAGTGGGTGCCTGAGTGCCCTCACTGGAGGTAGATTGGCGTCCATTACCCCCCTTTTATCAACGGGCAGAGGTGTCACTCCCTTTCTCTCATTGAGCCCGCAAATTAATGTGTGCATACTGAGCGGGGGCAGGGGGCTTGAGCAGAAGTGGCCTCACCATTGTAAACTAATCCGTGCATTTTTTTTACCCCTCCCCCCCTTTTTTTTAAATAAAATTTCGCCGAAGCAGTGTTTTCAGGAAAAGGCATTATGCAAATGTGGGAAAGTTTTTTTTAGCATGCCCGGGTCGCTTTTTAATCCCAATCCAACCCTGGGGACAGGGGTGTCAAATAGTGGGTTTAAAGAGGACTATGCAGCCTTGCTATAGGCACTCCGACATTAAATTGCAGCGGCCACAGCCTTCTAAGAAAAGCTTTGGGTCCCGGCACCTCCAAAAGTAATTCACGTCCTCATGTTATTGGAGGAAGCCTTCCCACTACTGAAAATTTCTACTTTCCATGACCATGGAAGTGCCTTCCCAGTGTGTTCTTGTGGTTGGAGTGTCTGCCTTTTTGCAGTATTTTCCATGTACTTGTGTTTGATGACCTTTTGTAACATGCACACACCACTTTGCCCTTGTATCAAACGGTTTGCTACCTCTCACATGTTTTTTCCTTTGATACTTGCACAAGTGCCACCTTTGCTTACGTAACGCTTGTTTTTGTGCCTGAGTGTCTAGCACCTATTGCAGTATTATACCGCAAATTATACTTTGTTTTCTCTTGTAACTGCACACTTGTCACTTTTTCCTCTTGTGCACTTTTTACTACCTCATGTATTTTTGGTTGCTCACAATTTTTACTACCTCATGTATTTTGTTTGCTCACAATTGTCACTATTACCTTATGTAACGTAACGTATGCTTTTGTATTCTGTTCTTGTGTAATGTTTCTCATTATGTTTCATTTCTGTTCCTATTGTGAAGCGCTCTGACGCCTTCGGGTAAAGTCCGCGCTATATAAAAATGCATAAATAAATAAATAAAATTTTGCATTTACAACGTAAGCACTGTATAAATACCAATATAATGCTAAGCACCCGAGTGGTTCCCCGAATAACCGCACATTCGAGCCTAGCAGCGCGTTTAGGAAGGAGTAAGATGGCGGCGCAGGCGGATACGATTTGGCATGGCAGGCCGGGCCCCTGTGAGGTCGCCACACATGGCAGTGGCTGCCGCCGGGCGTGCAGTGGGAGATGGTGGTTCCATCCGTACCCCACCCCCCAGGCTGCCTCAGCCACCGGCTCCAACGAGCTCTGGCTCCGGAGGGCGGCGGGGTCGTGCCCCCTGTGGAGTTGACTGACACCCCGGATAAATTCTATTGAGAGCCTCGCAGCTTCTTCCCTCGCTCCCTTTCTAGCCCACTGGCACGAAAACCCTGCTCGTACTGCCGACTCTGAAGGCTCTTGTGAGATAATTAGCGCTCTCCGTCCCTGCTTCCCCTCCTGCAACCCCCCTCCAAATAATATTTTCAAGCATGATGAGTAGGCGGAGGGAAAGGACGCCCGTGTGCATATATCAGGCGCCTCTCTGCCTGGAGCAGTCCTCCGCCCCGGGCTCGGCATACATTCTAATAACTTGTTTTTTTTTGCATCAGGCTTTGCTCACACTTCTGCTGTCTCCCCGTGGTACTCATTATACTCGCTGAGAAACGTGGAGGACGTTACCAAGATTCACGCAGCTTCTGTAAGGTGCAAACGTTTAACTCACTGAGCCATCGTGTCGAACCCTTTCATGTCTCGGGTGAAACGATGACGGCCCTGTAATGTGTGTCTCTAATTACAAACAGGGGTCAAATTCCGATCCCTGGGCACAGGAATTGGAACTCTCGGTTGTCTGATAATTACGACGAGCACCGTACATGTTTCACCCTGACGGATAAATAGGTCAAACCTGCTGAAATGTATCAAAAAATGCAACACGTGGAATTCCGGCCCTGATTAGAAGGTGTGGGTTAAATTCCAATCTCTGGGCACACAGACGTATGTACATGGATCAGAATTCCGAGTTGTGTAATAATAACTCACCCCAGAGTATTGTTAGTACCAGGGACCTTATTACAAGCGCCTCACAAGGATATACATAATTTATGGCAGCTGATAAGAGTGTAATAAATTCCGCCTATTCCGAGATTTTACTGGGGATGGGGAATAACGTAGCTTTTGGTGCTTACTGCACCATAAACGTCATGCCCCCTAAACATCAGGCATCCCCTGTTTAAATTCCAGAACGTTTGACCTGCCAAACCTTCATGGAGGATTTTTTTCCTTTATTTGAGTTTTATATAGCGCTGGCTAGACCACTTGGTATTAGAACACTTTACATATTTTGAGCGGAAGTTTACAAGAAGTACATAATGAAATCAATTTGGGTTTAAAACAATCATACAGATAAACAAGAACAAAAAAGTAAATGATGTCCACAGTATGGATACAGAAATATACAGCAGTCCAGCATAGCGGTGAAGGTATAGGGGTAAAGGGACAGTTTCGAGTCTCCCTAGTCAGTAGGATTAGGAGGTCTTTCAGACCGAAGTTTTTCTTAAAGGAGGGTTGGGTCTTAGGGAGATGTATATCAACTCATGATTATTGTCAAAGCAGTTGTTGAGTAGGGGAGATTTGAGGCCCAGTTTGAAGCACGAAAAAGAGGGGTTGCTGACTTTATAAGAGATAATAATTATTGCGTGCGATAAAGACTGCACAACATGGAATTTGGACCGTTGCACTAGCAGTGTTTAGGGCCGGGGTCAGAATTTAACGGTTTCAATGCTTCCCAATATATGGTTCATACGTATATAGATTGCTTATTAGTGCATCTTGTTACCACTTTTTGATTTTATAATATGGAAGGCATTCTGGCAAATATCTGAATTTACCATGTGAACCATGCCCAGGTTTCGCTTGGCCCGCATGAAGGGCCGCTCCTTCTCATACGTAGGCCCAAACCTCTGGAACGCCCTTCCTATGGCTGTCAGGAACTGCCATTCTCTTTTTGCGTTTCATAAGAACCTGAAGACTCTGCTCTTTAAATGCCCTGACTGAGCTTTGTGGTTTTGGGTTTCTGCTCCCCTGCTTGCTGTCTGTTCCAGCTCCGGGAGACCCCTTCGGGTAACTGCGCGCTCTATAAGCTTCTTTTAATAATTATAATAATAATAAATTGTGCACCCCAACACGTTTCGGCCTGAATGTCTCATCTTCAGGGAAACAGCAAATCCCTTGACACACTACAATCAAAATAACGCAAAGCCTATACTCACATGAACAGTACTTGCTTTTATCTGTGTTTCTTTTGAAAGTCGCCATGGCTGTGTGAAGCACGAAGATCATTGGACAGAATTTATTGAACCACTGTGATCAGACCCTAAATATGGTAAAAATTTTGCTTCCATTCCTTATTTTGCCCAACTTGTAATCAGGTCCCAATGACGTGGCTCGAAGGAAGCCCCCTCCTGCACACACCTTTAACTTCAGACTGCAAAAGAGGTCTGTTTTTTGAACTAGTAGATAATCAACTTTCTTCCAGTCACTTCAACACAGGAACACTGGCACAACAGCTATACGCATTTATACATCACAAACCATCAACAAATGTTTCATCAGAGGCTGTTAATATCAACCAACACCACAGAATCAGTACAGGAGGAGATGTAGACTAGTAGGAAGAGCTGCAGACCTTGGAACTTGAGGAACCAGGTCTGAATCCTGGCCCGACTCAACACCCTAAGATTCTGGTCAACTCGCTTAATCTCCCTGGGCCTAAAAAGGAAAACATGTGTAACGTAGTCTGGTTCAGTTGTAAAGTGCTCTAATGCTCTTCGGCCAGGTCTGTGCTATAACAAAGTGCATAAAACTGCTGAATAGTGTCTACTTACAATAAATATTATGACCAGTTATTCAGGCCATTAGGCTATATCGGGAGTGGCCTGATGTTGCAGGTAAGATGCCTTTTGTAGAATCTAGCATGGAGAGTATGCCTTCACATCAACCGTATAATATAGAAATAAATATGAATTTATGTTAACTCATCTGCAACTCCTTTCATAAGTGGAACCCCCCACCAGTGTATCTAGGTAAATAGAAACATCAGTAGTGAGGCCCTCAACAGGAACCCACTCAACTGTACCATATGTAGAATCTCATCTGACTACCCCCTTTGCAGTTAACAATCCCGGGCACAGCAACCCATCAAATCATGGCAGCTACAGCAACCCATACAATCATGGCAGCTACAGTAACCCATGCAATCGTTGCTGCAACAGCAACCCATCCAATCATGGCAGCTACAACAACCCATCCAATCATGGCATCTACAACAACCCTTCCAATCATGGCAGCTACAGCAACTCATCCAATCATTCTAGCTACAGCAACCCATCCCATCATTGCAGCTACAGCAACCCATCCAATCATTCCAGCTACAGGAACCCATCCAATCATTGCAGCTACAGCATCCCATCCAATCATTCCAGCTACAGCAACCCATCCAATCATTGCAGCTACAGCAACTCATACCATCATTGCAGCTACAGCAACTCATACCATCATTGCAGCTACAGCAACTCATCCAATCATTGCAACTACAGCAACTCATACCATCATTGCAGCTACAACAACTCATACCATAATTGCAGCTACAGCAACTCATCCAATCATTGCAGCTAGAGGAACCCATCCAATCATTGCAGCTACAGCATCCCATCCAATCATTCCAGCAACTGCAACCCATTCAATCTTTGCAGCTATAGCAACCCATCCAATCAATGCACCTACAGCAATCCATCCAAACCCTGCAGCGACAGCAACCCATCCAATCATTGCAGCTACAGCAACCCATCCAATCAATGCACCTACAGCAATTCATCTAATCACTGCAGCGGCAGCAACCCATCCAATCATTGCAGCTACAACAACCCATCCAATCATTACAGCTACGGCAACCCATCCAATTATTGCAGCTACAACAACCCATCCAATCATGGCAGCTACAACAACCCATCCAATCATGGCAGCTACAACAACCCATCCAATCATGGCATCTACAACAACCCTTCCAATCATGGCAGCTACAGCAACCCATCCAATCATTCCAGCTACAGCAACCCATCCCATCATTGCAGCTACAGCAACCCATCCAATCATTCCAGCTGCAGGAACCCATCCAATCATTGCAGCTACAGCATCCCATCCAATCATTCCAGCCACAGCAACCCATCCAATCATTGCAGCTACAGCAATCCATTCAACCATTCCAGCTACAGGATCCCATCCAATCATTGCAGCTACAGCATCCCATCCAATCATTCCAGCTACAGCAACCCATCCAATCATTGCAGCTACAGCAACTCATACCATCATTGCAGCTACAACAACTCATACCATCATTGCAGCTACAGCAACCCATCCAATCATTGCAGCTAGAGGAACCCATCCAATCATTGCAGCTACAGCATCCCATCCAATCATTGCAACTACAGCAACTCATACCATCATTGCAGCTACAACAACTCATACCATCATTGCAGCTACAGCAACCCATCCAATCATTGCAGCTAGAGGAACCCATCCAATCATTGCAGCTACAGCATCCCATCCAATCATTCCAGCAACCGCAACCCATTCAATCATTGCAGCTATAGCAACCCATCCAATCAATGCACCTACAGCAATCCATCCAAACCCTGCAGCGACAGCAACCCATCCAATCATTGCAGCTACAGCAACCCATCCAATCATTGCAGCTAGAGGAACCCATCCAATCATTGCAGCTACAGCATCCCATCCAATCATTCCAGCAACCGCAACCCATTCAATCATTGCAGCTATAGCAACCCATCCAATCAATGCACCTACAGCAATCCATCCAAACCCTGCAGCGACAGCAACCCATCCAATCATTGCAGCTACAGCAACCCATCCAATCAATGCACCTACAGCAATTCATCTAATCACTGCAGCGACAGCAACCCATCCAATCATTGCAGCTACAACAACCCATCCAATCATTACGGCTACGGCAACCCATCCAATTATTGCAGCAACAACAACCCATCCAATCATTACAGCTATAGCAACGCAGCCAATCATTGCAGCTACTGTAACCCAGCCAAATCATACACCTGAAGATGGCTGCAATTCAGAGACCCGATGCGCCTCCTCCTAAACCAGGGGACTGTAGAAGAGATTGAGGTGGGCTAGATACATAAGCCCATACGTGTCCCTGGAATCCTTTATTGCCTGTGACGTACAGGGCGCAAAGGGGAGACCAGATGTGTCTCCCCCAAAATGCACTATCTTCAGGGCTTTTACACGGATCCAATATATGGACTTCAGAGAATACAGGACAGAACCACATTTATCCACCTAAAGCCTTGAAAAAGCCCAAGCCAATCAGTACTAAAGGGTGAAATGCATGTCGGCTAACAGTAATATGAGAAATACTTCAATATACAAATGTACAAACTTTTATGTAAGCTACCACTAATAGAACTCCCAGGATAAGGCACAGTAGCCTGACCTTGAATGTGCACCAGGAACTCTACGACATTTCATAAATAACGACTGCAATCCCAATGTTTTACTGTAGATGGACATGTATGCTGATTCTCAATTGATTTATACAGAATCAAGTGAAAATTGTGATTAAGGGTCACTGACAGGACCATTACCACCCATACGAAAAAAGCATGTACAATGCAATGGTCTCGTCTTTGTTAAAGTTAGAGCTATTGGCTTTGCACATGACATTATTTTTGTTTTTAAAACATAAATAAATGGTATTGTCATTTACAATGCCAATAGCTTAATGTCTCGCAAATGCGAGACCTATTGCATTCGCACCCACACACACACACAGAGCCACACACACACACAGAGCCACACAGAGCCACACACAGAGCCACACACACCCACCCACAGAGCCACACACACAGAGCCACAGCCACACACACAGAGCCACACACACAGCGCCACACACACACACAGCACCACACACAGACAGAGCGCCACACACAGACAGAGTGCCACACACACACACAGAGCGCCACACACACACAGAGCGCCACACACACACACACACACACACAGAGCGCGCCACACACACACACAGAGCGTGCCACACACACAGAGCGCCACACACACACAGAGCACCACACACACACAGAGCACCACACACACACAGAGCGCCACACACACAGCGCCACACGCACACAGCGCCACACACACACACAGCGCGCCACACACACACACAAAGCGTGCCACACACACACACAGCGCGCCACACACACAGTATGCCATACACAGACACAGCGCGCCACACACAAACAGCGCCACACGCACACAGCGCCACACGCAGAGCACCACACACACACAGAGCGAACACACACAGAGCACCACACACACAGCACGC
Source organism: Lissotriton helveticus (assembly GCF_964261635.1). NCBI lineage: Eukaryota > Metazoa > Chordata > Amphibia > Caudata > Salamandridae > Lissotriton > Lissotriton helveticus. Next base: position 1,619,017,485 of record NC_136068.1, on the reverse strand, counting down.
CACACATACACACACAGCGCGCCACACACACACAGCGCCACACACACACATTGCAACACACACACAGCGCCACACACACAGCACGCCACACACACACACACACAGCGTGCCACACGCACACACACACAGAGTGCCACACACACACAGAGCGCAACACACACACACAGAGCGCCACCCACACACACACATAGCGCCACACACACACACACACACACATAGCGCCACACACAGAGTGCCACACACATACACACACACATAGTGCCACACACAGAGCGCCACACACACAACATCAACTGTTGCATGGCTAAACATTTATAAGGTCCCAAAGGCGAGACCTATTGCCTATGCCAATGCTTGTTTTCCTTCTTATGGTCCATTTTTCTAAATCCAGCAGTGGAGGGAAAGGAGATATTTGGGGCATCATATTTAATTGTAAAATATTTATAAAGTGCTTTAAGGTCACAGGAACGGCAGAATGCGCTGTATAAAGCGCATCATTAACTTGTGAGGCATTCATTGTCAGAGCCTAGGAGCTAAGATACATTTAGGGACTATGTAGGCTTTAATTTACAGTCAGAAATTCAGATTGCATCCTATGTTTAAAAACAAATCCATTTACTAAAAATACAATATTTTCACCCACTGTGGCAGTTTAACAGAAATAGGCCACGCTCGTTCTCTCAGGTGACTGCCGACCGCCCCCACTCTCCAGTGCGTCACTCACTGAGGGCTGGGGCACTCACAAAGCTCATGCTACTGTGGTTATGAGAGGTAAAATGCACATCCTCGAATCTCTAATACAAAGGGGCATTTTTGAACTAGTGTTAGCGGAGGGGCGTCCAACGTAAGTCCAAGAAGGTCAGGTACAGAGCACAGATTTTCCAGATATCCACATAACGGTACTTAGATACAATGAATCTAAAAATAAATCATTTATGTGGACAGTGGTCAGACTGAAATTGTGGCATGGGTCTAGCCTTCCCAGACCGGCATTGGACACCCCTTTTCAGAGAATAGTGGAACCGCCACTGATAAAGTCTAGTAATTCCACAGTGAATCCAAACACTGGCCAGCTTCATTAGAGGTGATAAACAGTACAGTCCTCTCCCGCAGACACCACCTGCACATTTACTTTAGTTCCAGGCTAACACAACGTTTGTCAGTGCCTCATTCAATGTGTGCGCGGTTTAGGGGCAGAGACATTCACCCCCAGTGTGTAGCTTTTAACACACAGAGCCACACACACACACACAGAGCCACGCACACACACAGAGCCACACACACACACACAGAGCCACACACACACAGAGCCACACACACACACACACACACAGAGCCAGACACACACACACACACACACACACACTTAGATCGAACGAAGAAAAGCCTATACCCTCTTGAGAGACCCCGAGTATACACCATGCACCTGTGTATGAGACTGAACACAGAACTGGGGAGGGTATCTGCTGGTCTGGTTATTGTACCTGCATGTTGCCGTCACCCCCAATGTAGTCCTTTGAGTCGAGTCTGCAGGTTTTTGTCTGTTGATCGGTGCCTACCCCGGATGCCCTGGTGCCCCCTGGCCGGGCGGGTTCCCCAACCCCTTCGGGTGTTGCGTCACCACTGGGGGGGGGGCTGGGTGTCGGACGATGGCGCCTCCGGTAGGCCCGGGCGCTCACCCAGGACCTTCCCCGGTCAGGACGGGTCTGCTCCCACGGCCTCCGGGTCTCACTCATCCTCATCTGGCCCACCACCCTCTTCTGGAGCAGGGGGAGGAGAGGGGGTGCCAAATCCACTTTTGCCCTCTCTGGGTCCAGTCAGCTGTGATTTCTCCTCTACGCCGAAGGTCCACTCTCACCGCCCGGCCCAGGCCAGACCACAGTAGGCCAGCAAGGAGCATCCGAGGCCCGGTGCTACCGGTAACTAACAGAAGTCGTTGGGCAGAGGCCCCAGCCCCCAGACTCCGGGCAGGAGCTTTGGGTATCCCAGGACCCGGCTCGGCTGCTAAAAGGCACCAGGTCCTTTAGTTCCGGGCTCATTAAGCTTTCCCGGGAGCTGCGGCGAAGTGGAGGGGGGAAAGTGCCGGGGAAGAGTACCGTGGGAGAGGCGCCATGACCTCAGCATCCACCAAGGTAACCTGACGATGTCCAGGAAGCCACCGAAAAGCATGTTGGGTCACGGAGTCTTTGGATTTCTAACCCCCGCGTGGTCTGCAGCGTACTTAGTGGAGTGTGGCATAAGGCATATTTAACTAGTGGGATATCTGTCGGCAGGGATATGCGTCCTAAAAACGAAATAAAAACAATTGCTCGCCATTTTTCTTCTCTAAGCCCCGTCCTTTTGTGATTGGGGGGGAGTGTTTTTTGTTGAGTGACTGAAGACGTCAAGGATAGAAAGGACAGCAAAAAACACGCCCCTCAATCCAAAAAAACGGGGCTTAAAGTGAGGGACAAAGCTCTTCTCCAATGGCTGGCCGCCGTTTAGGAAGTCAGCCAATGGAGAAGAGCTAGCTCGTTTACCCTCCGTACTAGAACACATAAAATCTCAGCAGCGAGACTGCGCAAGCGCAGCCTACGCAGGCCGAGACCTAAAAAAGGCATGGCAAAGGACGAACTTGGATTCCCAAATGAACCCTTCTGCACACACATACTAAGCCTTATACCCAGCACTTCCCAATCCTGTGGTGAGCTCATAGGAAGTTATTTGAGGTGAGGTCTCCAATTTAAGATGAAGTAGAGTGTTTTCCTTTGATGTCAGTTGCTGCTTGAATCATATATAAAGCAAGCAACCACAAGAGGAAAAATCATTGCACTGCAATGCATTAGTTCCCATTTTTTACATCATATTCCTTCGCCAAAGGCTACCATTTTTGCCCCAGATTTTTTATTCTAGCAGTTTGATCTTCTGAATTCTATGCTTGGAATTCCTGCTGGCTCAGCACGCCATCACAACCCTTTTCCAATAAACTCAGCACAACAAAGAGTTGAGAGACTGGCTGCAGCATGATTACAACAGTGTTTTGTTGGAAATATTAATGGACTCTATGTACCAAAAGCAGTACTTATATAATATTGCCCCGAGGAAGTTCTGCTCTCCGAACGAAATGCGTTGGCTGTATTTTGGAATTGCTAAATTGGAATATTCAATAAAGACCCACTTTTATCACAAATAACTGAGAGTTATGGATGGACTATATTATTTGGTTGGAAAAGTTAAAAAACGGTCTTTGATTGGATAAGTTACAATAATGTTGATTACCTAGTTATTTTGGACTCAAACCTTTTGAGTGCCTCTCCCGTTCTATGATAGAATTTTTTTAGGCCAGAGGGTGATTGGTGCCTTGCTGTTATCTCTATCAATCTTCCACTTCAATCAAGAGACACAAGATTTCCAAGCAGCTTTTTCCACTTTTTGTGTTTTTTCTCGCAATTGGCGCCATTTTAAGGCAACACTTGGCATCTTTCACGTATAGTATTCTATGTAGGTTACCAGCGTGCCTACTGGGAGGAGTGCCCCTTTCTTCAGCAAATCAAGAGGACTTAGCAGACTTTCTCAGCGTCCAAGCATTTACAAGAACCCATTTCACCACCTGCTATGGAGGAGCCAATACAACCATCCCGGGCGGGAAACAGCCATTACAACGTGGCTGTTTTTCTTAATACCATTACAACGCATGCATTACCACGCATGCGTTGTAACAATGCGTAGCCATTATTACGCATTTTTTTCAATGCATGTGCTTTTACTACACATGCCTTTACAACGAATTTCGTTGTAAAGGTATGTGTGGTAAAAGCACATACCTTGTAAAAAACATATAGGTGGCCCTCGTCGTTGTGAGGAAACAGAGGCTCTCGGTGCACAATGATGTGCACCGCCCCTCAGACGGGAAACATCATTTACTACGAAGGCATCACCACGCATAACGTTTACCACGGTACACTTACCATGCAAACGTTTTTTCAAAGCGGGTGCCTTCCACGACCGTCTTTACTACGCAAGTACGTTCTGCGTGGGTTGGGGAGAGACGTGGTATTCCTTCCAGTCGTTCTGCGTGGGCTTGGGGGGGCTGGGGGGGTCTCCTCCCCAAAAATAACAAGCGGTTTAATTAAATTAAAAAAACGCACATTATTTTTGAAGTAAAAGGAAAGAGCCTCCCCCAAAGACGTGCCGTTTACGTCAAAATAGCAGTCCTTTTTTTATTTTGATAGACGTGTTTTGACGCTTTTTCCATGGTGGATGGAAGTAAGGGCTGCTGGTGAAAGACGTGCAGGTAAGACGTTTCTACGCGAGGTATAATCCTTCATTGTAAATTCCAGCGTGGTAAAGCCACTTGCGATGTAAAATTCGCGTGGTAAAGCCATGTGTGGTAATTGTAAGCGTGGTATAATCATATATTCCCCTCAGACCCGACGTGCAGCAGGAACCAGGAGGAGAGAGAGAACCTTGAGGAGAGAGAGGTTAGGGGGTCTGGGTTACTTTTTTAGGGTAAAAGGGGGTCGGGTATGTGTCATGCAGGGTACTGTTTTAGGGTTTAGGGTAGGGTCGGGGTCGTGCAGGGTAGTGTTTTAGGGCAAGGAGAGGACTGGGGTCGGGGGAAGGTCGTGTAGGGTAATGTTTTAGGCTTTAGGGTAGGTCGAGGGGTCATGCTGGGTAGTGTTTTAGTGTAAGGAGGGGACTGGGTCGGGAAGGGTGGTGCAGGATAGTGTTTTAAGGTAGGTAGCACCTATTTTACAAAAAGCGTCATTGGACCTGTTTTCATAATATTCAATCTGTAACCCCGTTTCCTGTAGTTAGAGATTAAATAATGTTGCCCATTTATTTAGGATTAAGTTTGATGTTTTAATGTCTCTATTCGTAATTAGGACAGTTTCTGATTAACTTGATTTTAATATTATTTAATTGTAAAGCAAGTCTTTTACATTTGTAATGATTTTTATGTATGGTAACTGGTTTTAGAACGTATACAACAAAGAGTTTAATTACTTGAAGTAGGTCAGAGTAAAGTATAAACAGAACTATAAACTGAAGACACTGTTCTGGGAGACCAACCTAAGCTCATGCTTATCAACACACAAGCATGGGACTATGGAGTTATTGATTTTGTTTATTTATATAATTGTTTGTAGAGGGCTACAATTCTCCTTGCAGACACCTCGAGGTGGGTTGGAGTGATAATTCAGAAAATGAGAACACCAAAATAACACATAACTCCTGACATGTGCAAGATCTGGTTCGTCTGTCCACCTTGTGGTGATGGGTTGAAGATAACGCTTTTGTGTGGGAAAACCAAAGTGTCCTGGCGCTTGCCCTGTTGTAGTCAGATAGCAAAGGCTGATCTAAGGTGTGTAGAACTACCCTACAGGCGTTTATGCAAACGTGTTAGTGCATGAAAACTGCCGAGGGTGTTACATGGTAGACACCTAGACAGCCATAATTTGAAGACCTTGAAGGAGGCTTACAAATGCATCAGCTCCAAAAAGGGAGGTAAAAGAGTTCTGCCTGGTACCAGACAGCACCCTTAAAGGAGTATGCACGTGCTATCCCATGACAAGTAACCTGATAGGAAGGACTGGATTCTTTGTGGATTCAAGAGCAGAAGGCCTCATCAAACCTCTCCGAGACAGATTCCCCAAGGCTCTCCTTGTCATGGAGTCTGACTTCACCAGCTGCACAGGACCAAGAGACAGAAGGAGTCGCTGAACCTGGATCTGCACTTTCTTGGTGGGTGGGGCAATATTCCCACACATGCTCACAAGGCATCACCTTGTATAGGTGCAGGGACCTGTAAGACCACCATTACTCAAGAAGGGTTATCGCGACCTTCTGTGAGTTGGAGTGGATGGAGAGTAGTTACCTGATCATTGTAGTGGGCCGCTAGGTCGCATGACGGTGAGTCTCACTGAGTATATGTTCCCAGGAGTGAGTGTGTCCCTGGCTTTCAGAGAGTCATGGGCCATGTGTTACCATGATTTCACTCTGCTGCGAAGAGTTAGTAAATGACGAGAATAGACGCCTGTTAATAAAGGACAAGTATATCCTCCTTGTGTATGTGCTGATTTTGGGAAATAACCAAATGGAGATATTCAAATCGGGAATCACTCTGAATTGACAAGTCCCTTTAGTATTGACCATATCAACGAGGTGGTGAGACCGCCCTTACACAGAGCAAGAAGCAGTATTCAGATCCACAAAAAGGGGGACACCCAATGGAGTAGTGTTGGACTTGGCCTTTTCCCCCAAAATTTTTCGCTTTTGACCCCCTTGTCTGAAATGTCTCCCCCATGGGATTAAACCTGTATAGGCCATGAGTGGTGTGAGACACCTTGTTAAAAATGTAATGTCAAGTAATGGTGTGAGCACTTGTAAATTTCCCCATTTTAAAAATGCACCTGACTAAAATGTACTGTTTTTAAAATGGATGCCATGGCCATGGGTTTTGCCACTGTACTGCCATAGGTCAGCAGTCTAGCTATTATTACCCAGCTACCCCTAGCATTTGGAGGGAAAGCCTGGCACCCAGGGTGCTCACCCCCTCCCCTTGAGCCAGTTTAGGCTAGTTCTGCCAACATTCTAGAAGGCTCTGGCACTGCCTGGGAGGAGGGTATAAATAAGAGGGATGTGCCACCAGAGAGTCAGTCAGCGCTGGGACAAGGGAGAGAGGGGACCTGCTGTGAGGTGCTACCGCCACATGGGCCTGTGAGCTGGGCCCTGCACCCCTATAAACCCCCCCCCCTCTGCTGTCCCCATGGGCCCCTGACAAGGGAGGGCTCTTACCCAGGTCACTGAAGCTGTTTGGACCGGGTACCACACCAGCGCTGTGTGAAGAAGCGCCCAGGAGGTGAGGAGTGTGCCCCTGAGGAACTGCTGTGGGACTGTCTGCCCCCCTTGTGAAGCTGTGGCCCTCTTCAAAGCGCCAGCTGGGGAAGAGTATGCCCCTAGGAACTGTCACCCCCTTTTAAGGCACTGCCTGTCAAGCGCTATAATTGGGAAGAAGCGCTGGGTGAAGTTAAGCGCTGATCTGAACTGTACAGCTGGGGAAGCGCTATAATTGTGAAGCGCTAGAAACTCGAACTGTGCCCTGCATAGCACTGTGTGGTGAAGTGCTGGAGAAGTGCTACATTCCTGCCCCCTCTGTGTGATTTGAGGAAGGAGCAGTGCGCTGAGAATTGCGCCATTTGCTGAGGAGACTGTGAGGAGAAATAGCGCTGGAGGAGCCTACCCTCGTTTTGGCGCGCTGTCCACCATATGAATAATGAAATAAAGGGAGCCTACCCCTTATTGCCGCCGCAAATCACCGCCGCGAACCCGGCGCTGTCAGGGAGGCCCCCCGCTATGGTGGGTATCGACGCGGCGGCCCCCGGTACCAGGAGAGGGCCGCCGAAGTGAAGAAGGGGCCGCGCTAGGCCCTGAGGCCGCGGCACTCGCGTCACGTGACGGGGGTGCCCGGCCGCGTCATAGGCCCGCCCCCGCCAACGCCGCGCAGGGATTGGACGCCGGCCGGCAGCCAGAGAAGAGGATCTGACGCGAAGCCCTGGGCCCCCGTGAGGGAGGGGAACCCAGATGAAGTACCGGTGCGGGGCCCCCGTGGTCGAGGGGGAGCCCCGATTGAGAGCGACTGGAGCGGGAGCCTACCCCGCCGGTCTGTGCCCATGAGTGAGGGGCCGGTAGGATAGGCGGGGCCGGGGCACACTGTCGGTGCCAGCCCCGCCTTCCCCAAACGAAGCCGGGAGGGAGCCTTGCCTTCGGAAAGAGGCCAGCCGGAGCAGGTGCCCACACTGCCGGTGAGTCCCCCACCCAGCCCTGGGGAAAGGAGAGAAGCCGGCTAGAAGATTGCCTCGCCGGGCAGGGCCCCCACCAGAACAGCGCGTCGCCTGCAGGGCTCCGTGAGGAGCGGGAGCCCTGCCATCTGCAGCACATACAGAGGCCCGCAGGAGCCACCGAGTGAAGGCCGGTGAGTGGGGCCTTACTGAGACTGTGAGGGGGGCTGGAGAGAGCACATCGGGGCATATATCGGTGCCCACCCCCCAGGACCAGTGTTGTGTTGTGGGGACTCACCCCCAGGGACCGGGGTGCCCATACCGAGGAAAAGTGGGCCCACCCTGGAACCGGACCAGGACCAGGGCCCCGTAAAACACTGGGAGAACCCGAAGCATAGGAACCCCTGAGTAAGGCGCTGCGGGGAAACTCCTTGCCAATGTGGCCCCTTTAAGGAAAGGCTTGTGAACTGGGCGGAAGCCCGAATTACCAGGTTGAGGAGTGCCTAAGAGGGAAAGAACCCCTGGGTAGGGGAATAGCCTAGCTTGCCTGGTCCTGTTAGGACCCTGAGGCCAGTGGTGATACCGTCCTGATCAATCTTAGAAGTATCTCCTGTTGCTGATGCAATGTTTACCCCTGTGGGAAAAGTTCCGACGGCTAGTGAAATGTCTTACATTTTAAAGAAGTGATCTACATGTATTGAAATGTTTATTCTTATTCAACGCCCTGCTGATTCCTGCTGAAGGAGAGGTTTTATCCATGAATGAGTAGCCTTATTCCTGTTTAGTGCTGCAACCCTGGGCTGCCTACAGGTGATTGTTGATGGCTCTACATGAAATGTACTTGAATGACTCTTTAATGGATTCCTTGCAGGGGCGGGCTTCATGAAATGTTTAGGGTGTTATGCCTCAGGGAATGGTCGCCCTGTATGTACATTGAAATGGTTATTCTGACATACACCGTTTGATTCCTGCCTAGTATTTTCAGGTTACCTGTCCCGGTGTGATGCGCTTCTGCGCCTAGTGTTCATGCGAGGCTGATTATCCTGCTAAGGTGTGTGCCGAATGTTAAATGCGTTTAGGCTGATGTGTTATACCCACAGGGATGATGGAGTAAACCAGGTTGTGCCCTTTTATTACAGGTGCTCCTGTTTATGATGTACTGTGAAGCCCTGATGTTTTTCCCTTACAGGGGTTGGGTTGGCGTTATCGTGCATGATGTATATCTATGCTAATGTGGGATTTTAAAATTACAGCCACCCCCTAAGGAAGAGAGCCTGAGTTGGCCCGCCAGATTGGCCCCAGATCTAATGTCATTTTAAACATCCTTCTTTATTTACAGATATGGACTTACAGACTCAGCCCTTACTTCCCATGTAAATAATCCCCCCTTTATACACTTGGCTCTGGCGCCAATTGGCGCCCTGTTGTGACACTACTGTTTTGCATTTTATTTTGCCTTGCAGGTTGGAAACACTACTAAACTACTTATCTTTTTCCAACTCAAACTGGTGTCCTGCCTCTTTTGTGCTGTGCCTGGTGTGTCGTCTGTGGGTACTGCGTGAGTGCTTCACATGTCCTCGAAGTTTGGCCTGCCCGCTTGGTTCCATGCTACCCCCTTGGAGATTTGGGTAACCCCATTTCTTACAAGTAGTATGGCGCATCAAGTGGGAAAACAGATTACAGATGTGTAAGCGGCGGGATGAGCATTGACAGTCTGAGGGAGCAGCAAAAAAAAGTGAAGAGAATGACCTTCTGTCAATCACTATAAGAAAGAGTCCCGCCCTTGTTATGACTGAGGAGGTGTGCTTTCATACCCCAACCAGAACCTAGGGAAGTTAGAATCCGGGCCTAGATCAGACAGGAGTGTGGTTCATTAAGGGGGTTTCTGAAATGTAAACAATTTGATACAAATCTGATGGGGAAGGTGGTGGTTAAATTCAGTCAATTCATTTCAGCCCATCCGCATTTGGGTAGCTAATTTGGGTGGAATACCTTAGTACCATCGTAAATTGAATTCGTAAAGTACAGGTTTAATAGAACAGAAGGATGTGCTTGAAGAGAGAAACAGTTTAAGATTTTGGGAGCCCTTGACACTAGCAAGAGCCACTGTGTCAAGGTTGAAATGCTTACGGTTACAAATGGAAAGAGATGCTGGGAATGTTTGGGCAAACAGTTTTGCTGAAATTGATTGACCCAGAGGAAGGCGATGGGGTTATGTTCTAATAAAAGGCTGCTAGCCCGCACATCACAAGGGCTGAACTGCCTCTAGACCGCTAAAAGTCCATAAGGGTGGTGGGTGGTACTGATGGCATAACTAGGTTCACTTCCCAAGATGGTGGCAAGTAAGGAAACCCTCCAATAATGGTGGGAAGTGTTAAAGGTGGTAAAAATATGTGAACCACACATCAAAAGCTAACAGCAGTTAAAGCAATACAGCATCGCAAATACACTTAAATGAAGAAATAAAGGTGGGTCGCACCGTAGTGGTTAGAAATGGTGGTCGAACCAGAGGTCAAAGTGGGCGGGATCTGAAGGGGCATGACGTGCCCATAGTTCTTTAATTTAACAAAGACAATTCCCCTTCTTTTTGTTAATAGACAGCATTTCCGACAGTTGAGATGCCTCAGCTAAAATGGAAGGGAGGTAATCTTCTGTGCGGTGATGGCGACCGACAGCTGATCAAGAAACAAGTCTTCTTGTCAGGGTGCCTGCTGCCTGAAAGAAATGTAAAACTGTGCAATTGCTTTATCTGCAAATGTAATACTGCTTGGAAGCCGGTATTGGCTTTAATTGATGGAGTCACTTGACACTTCGTGATAACAGCGATGTATTCTTTTGAGAGGTACTGTAAGGGTGTTACCAATTGAGCTGTGTAGTGCACTAATAAAAAATGTCTGTACAAGGTACAGTCTAACTGCGTATTGTTAAAATCTATATTTTGAAAGCACTTTAAAAAAAAAAATCCGAAACCTAATCCTTTTGCGCATTTTTTGGCAGCCTGTCATATACTGTGTGTAATACAAGTTTGAAATAATGACTTACATATTCAGTACAGACCAAGGGGTAAATCCATCCAAGGCAGTGCGTCAGCCCAACCAAACTAGTAATAAGGACACCTACAAAGGGGTTAGTACAGTGGTTGCTAGAAATAATCAGGAGGTAGGTGGAAAAGTATACCCGGGTAAGGTAGGGAACCAGAGGGTTCGCCATGTTGAACTACCACCAGAGGCAGTCCCCTATGTGGTGGTACTTACGGGAGTCCCCAGGTTGGCAGACAACAAGAGGGAAGGGTTTAGCCAATTAAAAAATAAAACCATACATTGGCTGGGGCAACATAGACCGCTCCCATGTTTCATTAACAATGAGATAGTTCATGTAATGCGACTCTCCTGGTTGGGGAGTAGAGTAAAGGATATAGAGGGGGATTTAATAATTATAAATTTTAGAGATCCAGGGGCAGTGACACACATCCTTAATTGGATGCCAAGGACTACTGGCTCACTTATTGTCCCCTGTGATTTAACCTACTTCTATCCTAGACCCCAGGTGCCTGCAATAACATCCGTTGGGGTACCTTTTGGACCTCTTAATAATCCTCCCGGAATGTTTAATAATCAACATATGTGGCAGGATCCGAACCACAAAATGCCAAATCCATTTGCATGGAATACTGTACCACATAGGGAGAACAGAAATACCTATAGAGGTATGGACCACTCACAAAGTGCAGGTGGAATGAATCATTTGTTGCCTTTTACCCCTTTTGAAACCCCGAATAGGTTTGAAGCGTTCTCTGGGTTAGACGATTGTGAATGACGGTCGGGCCCCCTGTTAACAGGTCTGAAGCGAGGCGAGTGTCTAGTACTGGATTGAGTTCCCCAATTGCCTCTGTTTCTGGGCCTATGCAGGAGAATGACATGGCCTTATGTAAATTCCTTAGTTGGAATATAGCTGGATTAAGAGCCAAAAAGGATGACCCGTTATGGATTAATTTTATCACCTCTTTTGATGTCATAGCGTTACAAGAATCCTGGGAAACTTCATGTGATGTTTGGCTGGATGGTTTTGTTACATTCTTTGTCCCAGCGATACCCAGTCAAGCCGGGAGAGCTAAAGGGGGTTTAATGTTTCTCTTTTCACTTAACCTCGCAGGGTCTTTTAAACAGTTGGACTCAGGTTCCCCCAACCTATTAATTGTAGAATGGATTGTTTCTTCGACCCATTCAATTTTATTACTTAATTTTTATAATTCCTGGGAGAGGGCAATGGATACTGATCACATTGCACACCTAGAGACATTCTTACATAATTTCAGTCTTAGTAAGCACACTGTATCTGAGCTCATCGTGTTAGGTGATTTTAATACGCATTTATGCAATTTTCCCTGTCACTCGGGTGAACATTTAGGACCTACTGGAACATCAATACCCCATTTTGAACATACAAAATCTGGTGAGGCCCTGGAGGTTCTAATGGCCAGTTTTAACCTTTACGAACCCCTAAATACAGATGGGAGGGAAAGAGTCCCTACATACAAAGGATCTCCGCAAGGATCTATAATTGATTACATATTTGCCACGCCGGTGCTCCTATCACAGGTAGTAACTTATAGAACAACTCTGTCACCTTACAGTGATCATAATCCTGTGGTAATGAAGATGAGTTGGGGGGAGCTTAAACGAGTGGGGTCTGGCTGCCTACAGGTGCAGGCAATACCCGTGCCCTCTGACCAAGGGAGAAGGCTCAAGTGGGGTAAGGTGATCCCAGAAGAATTTATGTCAATTTTATTGCCTAAAATTGAGGGAGAAATAGAGGTATGTTTGGATCAAGAGGCCTCTAATAGCTCAATTGTTCAAGCCTTTGAATTCATATGTGCCCAAGTTATGATGGATTTGACTGTTATGCCCTCTAAGAAAATGCCTAGTATGTCAAGATGGTTTGATGCTGATTGTTCACGGATACATACCCGTTTATTGCATGCATTGAAAGCTGTACCAAGGGACAGGCTGCTTATTGCCAGCTTGAGGAGAGAATATAAAAAGACTTTAAAGGGAAGAAAAGATGAAATTAAAAGTGAAGCATGGGATAGACTGCTTTCTGTTGATGTCCTACGTGACAGCAAAAAATTCTGGGAAATTATTAATCATCCTTTCTTTGCAGATGAATTAAATGTAGCCACCGACTATGTTATCCCAGACGAGAAGTGGGTGGGTCACTTTAAAGATATCTATGGCGAGAAGAATGGTATAGTCCAGCATTGCCAATTGATAGCGCAGGCCGCCCTCCCGATAGTATTTTCAGAGGAGGAAGTTTTAAAGGCCATTTTGGAGACATCAAAAAATAAGGCCCCGGGAGCTGATGGTGTACCTGCGGACCTATATAGATACTCTCCGAAAACCTGGTCAAAGATATTAACTAAAGTCTTTAGGGCAGCAAACGATAAGGTGTTCCCAAATACCTGGGCAATCTCCATCATAGTGCCAATTTTTAAAAAAGGAAAACGCGATGACCCGGGGTGTTATAGACCCATTTCCCTTCTGGACTCTGCCATTAAGATCTTGGGCAGAGTCTTATTGGCTAAACTTAGGGAAAATCTGGAGACCTGCGGAGGGCTATCAAACATACAATATGGGTTTAGGGAGAAACGAGGCACCCTAGACCAATGTTTGAACTTGCACCTTCTAATTGCCAAATACGTGGTGGCCGGGGAGGGTTCCCTTTACTTGGCCTTTATGGACCTCTCCTCGGCCTTCGATTTGGTAAATAGGTCCAAATTATGGTTAATCCTACTCGAGATGGGGATAGACTCTTCCCTGGTTGCTTTTTTAGCCTCTCTACACCAGGAGTTATTTGCCAAAGTAAGGGTCACAAATGAGGGGAGATGTACGGGGACCTTCAGGTCAGAGAAAGGGGTCCGCCAAGGTTGTATCCTGGCCCCCCTCCTTTTCACCATTTATATAAATGGGTTGGAAAAACAGCTGGAGGAAGGGGGTGCAGATGTGCCGCGGGCGGGAGGTCAGCCGATTTCGGCCCTCCTACACGCAGATGATGCGGTACTGATTGCCCGTACAGGCATCGGTCTGCAGACATTACTGGATTGTTTTGGCTCCTTTATGGAAAAACTCGACCTGAAAGTAAATGCGAAAAAATCTCACACTATGATAGTGGGGAAGCAGAGAGGGAAATTAAAATCTAAAACCTTTAAATGTAAGGGGGAGGTGGTTTCCAGGGTCCCGGTTTTTCCCTATTTGGGGGTCCTTTTTGACGAAAGGGGGTCTTGGGCCCCACAGTTAAAGGCAAAGAGTTTAGCCCTGGCACGGTCAACAACTGCGTTGCTGGGCTACATCCAAAAGGTTGGGGGCCAGGCCAATGGAAGCACTTTTGAAGGTTTATAACACCAAGTGCATCCCCATTGCCTCCTATGGGGCTGCCCTGTGGGGTTATGTTACCCAAGAAAACATCCAAAGGGTAGAAAACAGGCTAATTAGAACATTGCTCTCAGTGCCAAAATCGACCCCCACATTCTCTATCCATGAGGAAGTAGGTTTGGGTTATATCACAGATAAGCTGAATTTGGCACCTCTCTTACTTTGGGCAAGGACATGGCTGAATCCAGAATTAACTTTAAACCATCTTATTCTGGAGGATGTCATGTCTTTGGACCATGCCATGAAAATACCCTGGTTGAAGTTTTTAAAAACTACTTTTTCAGCCTTGGGTAGAGTGGAACTTTTCTTATCTCCTCGCAACATCAAGAGAGAGGATGTAAAGTGGATTAAAGTCCATTTTACAGAAAGGGCCCGCCTTAGCAGAGAGGGGAGGGAAATGATGAAACCATCCATAAGAGCTCATGTTATGTTAACCACTACCCCAACCCTGGAACCATATTTGAACTTTGTCACAAGACCCCTTCACAGATTTTTATTAACAAGATTCAGGTTCAATCTAATCCAATTCTCTCTAGGTTATTATCCTTCATGGAATCATTCGAAGGATGCACCCCCTTGTGACTGTGATAAATTTTCTGAACAGGATACCACGCATTTTATGATGTTCTGCGAGTTTTATTCTGCTGCTAGGAAAAAACATCTATTACCCGTGCTGAGGGAGGCGGGTTTTATTCAAGTTAGACCTGCCTTACTTTACCTTCAGATGCTGGGCAACATCTATATTACCTTTAGTGTGGCCAGTTTCCTAGCAGAAGCCTTTCATTTTAGGAAAAAACGAGCTCCACTGAACATCTTATTGTGAATAAGGTATTTTTATTAGTATCTGACGTGATGTAGCTTAGTAAAATTATATGTCATTTTGTTGTAATATTTAATTATGAATTGTGATTTTAATGTATATGTATTGTATGTGCTTTTTATGTTTTTTTTTTTAAATCGAATAAAGCGTGCTTTGACTGACTGACTTACATATTCACATATTCTATCACAGGCTGGGACCTCGCAGCACTATGAATGCACGTCACTATTCCCTATAACAAGGATTCAAATATGTGGCTGTCTGATTACACACACCCAGACATCTACAGTTATCACATTAACCAAAAGAGTTTTCATAACATAAAATGGTGCATTTTCCACTGAATAGTTTAACTCACATTTATTTTTCATTTAAGGTGGTGTTATTTTATACGCAGCTACCTGAAAATAAAAGGTCAACTGAATAGTTAAAAAATATTTTGTGCTTTTTAGCAACTCCTTTACCCCAGACCCCATGCTCATTGACTCCACCCCATATCACTCAGGATCACAGTTCCCATACTTTTTTTTGCGCACTTTGACTACTGGTTGGACTTCAAGTCCAAAAAATGCGGAGTTTAATTTCAAAGAGGCAGGAGGAGAAATACATGCCTGCAGGCTCCCCCATCAGTCCTTGGCTGGGATGCAGTACCAGTTCCAAGCTTGCATGTTCCATTAGCAGTGCCTCGGTGGGGTCCTGTAGTACAGGGCCATTGCTCCGACGTTCCAGTATCAATGCCTCATTGAGATGCTATTGAGAATCAGGTCAGGGCTTCCTTTGGGAACTAGGGAAATCTACCTAGATGTGTCCCCCCAAAATATTGGCATTGTCGTGACATCTGGCTCCAGTATCAACATCTAGGAGCCATTGATGACTTGGGTGGCGCAGAAATCTCAGAATGACTAGGGCCGAAATCACCAATTCCAGAAGCTACACCTACATTGTACATAGTCCAGAAATAGATATGACAGTGGCGACCCGGATTACCAGGTCCTTTTCTGAATAGTTATGCCCGCTTCCAAGGACTTTTCCACTCCTATTTTGCACTTGCTCTGCGTCTGGGGCTTTTGGAAGTTGGGAGGGTCCGGGTGTGACAGGCAGAGCCGGGTGGGACAGGCAGGGCAGGCTTCAGGGATTCAGTGAGCTGTATTCTATGCATCAACAACGGTGAGTGGGGACCAGGCCGAACATGTACCCTCAACCGCTTCCCTAGAGCCCAAGGTGGGTTATTGTGTGCTCATATTACACACCCATATAAATTGAGCTTGCTGTTCCTTTCAATTAGGGTATGGGAACACTGCATCACATGAAATCGACAGAGTGGTATCCACTTGGGGATGCAGCTTGGACCAACTAGTAACTGACCCCGAAGCGGGATGCTATGGTCTCAATGACTGGGCAGGATGCTCCCGAACCAGGACCCAGGCGAGAAGCTCCAGTGAGAGCGCTCGGGACGGATTCTGCAGCACCGGTGCCTTTCAGCATCAAACGCCGCAGTCGCTTCGGCTTCTGCAGCCCCAGAGGGAGGACATGTCACTGCACAGCCTGGAAGTTGATAGCTTTGAAATAAACGTTCCCAGCTGTGGTGTCCCTCAACTCTAATTGACACACTTAGTAGAGAAAAATACTAATGTCAGCTGCAGCCCCACGTGCGTGGAGGAAGTAGGCACGCTGACGTCTGGAGAGACCGTGACATGGCCTGCCTCCAGGAAGGGTTAGAACCGGAGCCAAACGAGCAGACCCGGGGACATGAGGAGGAAACATACCAGCAGACAAGGGAAAGGAAGTGAACCCGTGACAGGCTCACCTGACGCCGGAAATGAACCGGTAGGATGAGGCAGGAAAGACACCCATAGCAGAGGACACAGGGAAAGAGACCCGCGGGAACTACCCTGGGAAATTGGAAAATACCCATAGCAGATGATGCAGGAAGAAGGCGTAATGGGCAGGGGAAAGGAAGTGGGGTGCGGATTGGTAGGAGTACTGAGTGAGAGAAAACACGTTTTTTTTAAAATTATCCAACATTTTTGAGGACTTGCAAAACGGAGAGAGGGGGAGAGAGCCTGTGTGCGTTTTATCTGTGAGAATGTAAAATTGCCTGGTGAAATCATATAGATAGCTCACCATATCCAACTAAAAGCAACTGCACCAAACTATTTATCAGAAAGCACATTAATTAGGAGCGCGTGAAACCCCAAACACCCCACCCCATGCTACGCTGATGCAGATGAACATTAACAGAGAAAGAGCATAAGCCTTATTAATACAGCGTACGTGATGTCACATGATTGACATTTTTCTTTTTATTTACGTCTCAGCTACAGACAACTTCTTGTTATTCAACATCGGAATCCAGGAGAAGGCACTGGAATGGATCACCTCCTTCCTCGACGGAAGAACACAAAGAGTCCGCCTACCACCGTACAAGTCAGAGGCCACCAAAGTCATCTGCGGCGTACCCCAAGGATCCTCGCTGAGCCCAACCCTCTTCAACGTCTACATGAGCCCCCTCGCGGCCATCGCACGCCAACACAACCTGAACATCATCTCCTACGCCGACGACACCCAGCTGATCCTCTCCCTGACCAACGACCCCGCCACCGCCAGAGCCAACCTGCACGAAGGGATGAGAGACGTAGCCGAATGGATGACGACCAGCCGCCTGAAACTGAACTCAGACAAGACGGAGGTACTCATCCTGGGCTCCACGCCCTCCGCCTGGGACGACTCCTGGTGGCCCCCCGCCCTGGGCACCGCACCCAAACCGACGGACCACGCACGCAACCTGGGCTTCATCCTGGACTCCTCCCTCTCCATGACCAGGCAAGTCAACGCCGTCTCCTCGTCATGCTTCAACATCCTGCGCATGCTACGTAAGATCTTCCGGTGGATCCCCACCGAGACGAGGAAGACGGTCACCCAAGCCCTCGTCACCAGCCGACTGGACTACGGCAACGCCCTCTACGCCGGAACCACTGCCAAACTCCAGAAGAGACTCCAGCGGATCCAGAACGCCTCGGCGAGACTCATCCTCGACATCCCCCGACGCAGCCACATCTCCGGACACCTGAGAGATCTGCACTGGCTCCCGGTCAACAAGAGAATCACCTTCCGGCTCCTCACCCACGCGCACAAAGCCCTACACGACCAAGGCCCGAGCTACCTCAACAACCGGATCAACTTCTACACTCCCAAGCGCCTCCTCAGATCAACCAACCACGCCCTCGCCGCCGTCCCCCGCATCCGAAGAGCGACAACAGGAGGAAGATCCTTCTCCTACCTGGCCGCCAAGACCTGGAACTCACTCCCGACCAATCTGCGCCTGACCCAAGACCACCTCTCCTTCAGGAAGAAGCTCAAGACCTGGCTGTTCGAGCAGTAGCGGCACCCCCCCCCTCCCAGCGCCTTGAGACCCTACGGGTGAGTAGTGCGCTCTACAAATTACCTGATTGATTGATTGATTATCATTTTTTTATGCACTGCTCAACGAGCAGTGGGGCGCGCTCCTCCACCTTTGCGAAGGAGCCGACACTGCCCACACCTCCCTGACTTCTGCTCCCTCTACTCTTCTTTCCCACTTGCTTTTTCCATTACCCTTTGTACTGCCTCTCTACTGAGAAGGGGCGTAGATTCCATTGGTGCAGCAGGTGCAGTGGCACCAGGGCCGGGTGACTCACTGAACCCTGATAATTGCTGTATTTCACAGTTCGCGCTAGGGCCCATGACACGCTGGTTACGCCACTGCTGCTGACCAGATACCCTTCCATCCACAATGCTCCTTCCTCACTCCCTCTAGCTCCTCCCCCTTCCTATCCTTTGTGCTTCTTTGCTGCAGGTGATGTTCACTGCCATTCATATGTGGGACAGGGACTTATCACCATCATCATCAGACTTTAATCCAGCGCAACAGAGAGAAAGGCAGACAATGGAGAAAGAAGGATGAAGATGGGAAAACAGTGATAAAGCAAGAAAGCAGGGATTAAATGGAGCCTGCAAAAATGAGATAAAAAGATTGGAAGTGTGGGTTGGTAAAAGATGCATGAGGTGGCTTCAATCAGTGCCATCTTAACACATGGGCACGCTGGGCAGTTGCCCCGGGGACTTACGTGCATAGGGGCCGCATGCCAATCTATGCACAGACCAGAACGTAACCAGGGGTGATAATTTATATTTTTGTTCCCTCGAGTGGTAGTGTAGGCAGAACCCAGTACACTGCTTTGCCAGGGGGCCTATAATGCTATTAAGACGGCCCTGGCATCAAGAGTTGGCAGCCAGCAACCTGGCATTGTGCAGTGCCCTAGGAAGCCCCCTAAGAACATTTTCGGGCCTCGGCACTTATTTCTGTTTTTCCACAAATGAAACACCGCTTTCCCATATCTTCTCCCCCATTCAGCACTTTGAGGTGAATTTACTGTAGTTTTAAAAATTATACAACTCAGCAAAATGAAATAGCATAACAGGCCCGTCACTGTACCACATCAGCCAGAAACAAACCGTACACCGAGCCAGAGAAAACACGTCTTCCTTCCCGCAGTACCCGTCAGAGATAAAACATTCCTACGAAGCTAGAAATTAATTATCCAGACGGCACCTGAAGCAGGTCGAGCCGGCCTTTTACTGCAGCCAGTGTTTGCACTCCCAGGCGGGAACCGTGCCGAGCGAAGATGCGATCATCAAGGCTGCCAGATAATAAGTGCGCCATCTTACAAGGCTGACATTCCTCTTATCTATTCCTCGCTGTGTAAAACATTCCAGGGAATGCGGCCGAAAGGCTAATGTCTTCCAGGCCCCGGGGGGCCCGCGGCTCGCGCCGTTCCGCGAGCTTCCCATTATAGTCCATGCTGCAGCCCCAGATGTTCAGCTGCCGGCCTGGCCTGTTCTATCTGAATTGAGCACGGCCAGTGACAGTGGCGTACCAAAAGCCCCCGCGGGGCGGGGCTGGAGGGCGGGCGTGGGGCAGCTCCGAGGGCCTCCTGTGGCACTGGCAGGTCCCTGGCCTGGGAGCCCCCTTATCTGGGTCCGGAGCGTGGGGGACCCCCTGCATGTACTTTGTGTGGGGAGGGTGGAGGGGGGAGGGGCCTCAAGTTACACTACGCCACTGCCAAACTAACTAGCGTCAGGGTGACCAACGGCTGGCATGGGTGAAAATTCAGGAAGGTAAGTGCAAAAATTCAGGACAGAAGGTCAAAATTCAGGCAAAACTTAGAGACAACAGGTAAGTTTTACAGACACATCAGAGGAAGTTGCGCGATAGTATAAAAGTAAGTAAATAGACAACCACTTAAGTCAAGTTTTATATTAGATTGAGACAATCGTGCACTGGGTTGTCCAGCCTGATATTTTGTTTACAACTCATCGTCCTGTGTGGGCATGTTTGTTGAGAGAAGTGGTCAGGAAGTTCTGCTCAGATAGACTTTGCTACTAGCATCTCATATCTGAGTGCCATTGTGAGATGTAAAGCGGCACATATAGCTGAGCTAAAGCGAGAATCGCTGTGATGAACCCAACTATAGGGAACGCATTATGGGTGTTTCAGTAAGTGGAACTTAACTCCTTCGGCGCGTATGACGAGCTCAGTTCGTCATGAGGCACAGTGGAGCTGTGCTCATGACGAGCTGAGCTCGTCATAACTGCAGTGGACCGCCCACGCGGAGATCATCTGTGCGGGGCGTTCCATCAAGTGGGCGGAGTCATGACGAGCTCAGCTCGTCATGAGCACAGCTCCACTGTGCCTCGAGTACCCCGGCGCCACACGTGGCCCACCTCCCCCCACGCCGCGTGGGAATTAGCCCTGCGGCAAAGGAGTTAAAATATGGAATCTGATTTTGCTAATGAGGGCTTCGCAGAGAGCACAAGCTGAAGCAAGTCACAAAGGTGATTTTCCCTGCAACTTTCTTAAATAATGCACTGTTGATACACTATTACATAGTTTATTTTTGACACCTTGCCTATTGCTACAAACACAATAGACATCTCAAGCACAGCTCATGGCACCATGTGGTTCTTCCTAAAAGCTTACACCTAAAACAAAACATGCAAACACTTACAATTACTAGTGTAACATTCAAGTAGCAGTTGGGTGTTTCTCAAAATGTCATAGTCATGATCTATAGATCCAACACATAAGCACACAGCAAATACAGAATAGTAACACATAGGAATGGGAGTAGCCAGAAAATGTAAATACTTCCCATTTTGAACTAAAGCTCTTATTGCATCAAGAAAGCAAAGTAAGTCATCACAACCCTCCCCAGAGAGCTGTCTAGTCCAAGGATCTAGCCATTCACCCTTCCATCAAACCCCTGATATCCACCTTTTCAAATGTACACTCTGTCATCTATTAATTATTTCATCCATAATTCAATCTTTGACAATTGATTTTGGCCTTCCATCTGTGTGCCATCCATATTCAAACCTTTTCAACCATTTGCAAACCAATCCACCATCTATCATTCCATCCATAATTTCACTCATCCATCCCTCCATCCACCATTGCACTCATTCATCCACCCTTTCATCGAGTCCATCCTTTCACTCATCCATCCATCATTTCACCCAATCCATCCTTCTCTCATCTATCCACCATCCATCCCTTCACTCATCTATCCAACCATTTACCCTTTCACCCAATCCGTCCCTTCACTCATCCATCCACTCTTCCCCATCCATCCATTCACGCATCCATCAAACCATTTACCCTTTCATCAATCCAGCCATCCTTTCACTTACTCATCCATCCACCCAGTCACTTATCCGCCCACCCATTCACCCTTTCACACATCCATTCATCTATCCTTTCTTCCAGCTCTCCACCCTCCCTTTCACTTATATATGCATTCTTTTACTCATCCATCTTTACATTCTTTTTTTCACTCATCCATGCACCCATTCGCCCATCCATTCTGCCAATCATTCACCCATGTGTTCACACATCCATCCACCCTCCCTTTCTCTCTCCGTTCCTCTTTCACGTAGCCATCCATCCATTCACCCTTTTACCCAATCCATCCTTTCACTCATACATCCACTCTTCTACCCATCCATCCATCCACTCATCCATCCAACCATTTACATTTTCACCCAAGTCATCCTTTCACTCATTCATCCACTCTTACAACCATCCATCCATTTACTCATCCGTCCAACCATTTACCCTTTCACCCATCTAGCCATCCTTTCACTTACCCAGTCACTCATCCGTCCACCCATTCGCTCTATCACTCATCCATCCATCCATCCTTTCTTCCAGCTCTTCACCCTCCCTTTAACTCATGTATGCATTCTTACACTCATACATATTTACATTCTCCTTTACACTCATCCATTCACCCATTCGCCCATCCATTCTGTCAATCATTCATCCATGCTTTTACTCATCCATCCTTCCTTTCTCTTTCCATTCCCCTTTGTCTTATCCACCCATCCTTCCATCTACCCTTCACCCATCCACCCACCCATCCAGTTGCAGACAGAGGAGGCCCATCAAGAACTTCATCCTCACTGTAGTTCCTAAAGCAAGGGGTGGAGTGGGGTGGGGGAGGGTTCACTATGCTCCTGCACATAGGCAATCTGAAAACTTGGAAGTCATGGGTCATGCATGATACACAGTGCCGGGATATGAGATGACTGTGACATAGTGTTGTTTCCGGGGCTTTAAGTGGGATGAAAAAACTGGGGGTCTCTCCAAGGGGCGTGTCTCGTGTAATTAAAGGCATGGTTTAAAACACCTCAGCTTAAAATATGTGCTGAGCATAATGTGCAACCTGACTGGTATTTTGCTATTTTTATCATTGCATCCAGTAACACTAGACCTACAACAAGCCACGACTATTGGCTTTGCCAATGGATGTTAGTTGCACAAAATAAATACAAAAGCAACAACTCGTTTTATATAATAATAATAACAATGCTTCAGCTCTGAAATGATGAGACTGTGTAAGAACTATAACCTCTTCTTTCTGTACATTTGTTTTGTACATTTCTTCCATCTAACCCTAACAGAATGCCCTGTCCTAGACTAAGGCAGGAGGAGGCTCACCACATGTGGTAACACCCCAAACTGGCCCATTGTCATTCTGTATGTGACAATCAGCCTGCATACAGAATGACAATGGGAGGGGTGAGGCTGCTCTGGTGCTCGGGATGAGTGCGAGGCGGCCTCATCAAAGAGATGAGGCCTATCACAGGGGAACAAGCCTGCTCCCTGCAAGACCCAAAATTACGGACAAAAGGTGTCCGTAAAAGGGATCCTCATGGACAACGGATGTAAGGTCCAAATTATGGACGGTTCGTGAAATTTACAGACACTTGGTCACCCTAACTTGTGCTACATTTTCCACCACAGAGAAGACACTCCCAGGGGCCGTTTCAGGGCTGAAAGTGAGATATAAAAACTGTCAAGGGTCAATCAAAGGGACTTGGCCGGTGTAATTAAAGGTGTGGCTTAAAACATATAAACCAAAAATCTGTGCTTAGCAGAGTGCACCACTCAACTGGTATTTTGCTGCTTCTGTCATTGCATCCAGATGTATAATACAATAAGTAACATTGCACCTATAAACGCCTGGGCCATTGTCTTTTTCAATGGTTGTTAGTTGCATAAGTTAAACAAGCAATAACTATGGCTTCACTGCACATAACATTGAAAAGGCTTCAGTTCTGAAATGATGAGAATGTGAAAGAACTCACACGAGTCTCTGAAGTTACATAAAAGGCAGTGAAGGGTGGCACTGCAGCAGAGTTAAGTTTTTTTTTCACCCTGAGGGTGAGGGCAAAAATGGAGAGCCCGATAAGGACCCGCCTCAGCAACTGCTTTTTAGAATTGCCGGTGCTGAGCACGGACAGGACCCGGCCCACTTAAAGCCCTGGGCAGCTTGGAATCATCAAGGGAAAATGAAAGGACAGTAGTTGGACTTTGCTGCAGGTGGCCAGTTCAGCAGGACTGCCCACGTATTTGGGCACAAAAGCAGGTGACTTTATGGGCTCAAGGGGCACCATCAACGAACGGTTCTGACCACTGAAGCTCGCCATAGGTTCGTGCCTCACGGACTTAGCTGTACTTTCATACTTCGCAACTGCGGAGAGGGTGGGGGGCATTGACGTAAGCATGAATGTTCAAACAAAAGATGCCTTACTGTTCTAACATTAGTCTTTAAATCTTCTGTGAACCTGTATATCAGGTGTCTTTTATTTACTTTCGCGATACAAAAGGGGATGATGGACGGAGCGTTTGAACAAATCGAACAATCACCCCCAGTCAACTGATCTGGGTTTAATCCATCACCATTCTTTAGTTCACTCAGCCACCCCATTTCAGACATGGCTATATGCAAATCAGTCTGACCCTGTGCCTCATGGGAACAGTCCAGCCCGAACTGCCAAGCCATGTCTTCCCTGGACCGGAAACAAGCATCCTGGGACCGGTTTCGGATTCATAATCCTCATCAGCCAGGCTATCTTGAATCCAGTGTCCAAGTGAACAAGGGACTCACGTCTGAGCATACCCTGCCACACTTAGGGCGAACAAAGCGATACAAAAGGGGATGATGGACGGAGCGTTTGAACAAATCAAACACTCACCCCAGTCAACTGATCTGGGTTTAATCCATCACCATTCTTTAGTTCACTCAGCCACCCCAGTTCAGACATGGCTATATGCAAATCAGTCTGACCCTGTGCCTCATGGGAACAGTCCAGCCCGAACTGCCAAGCCATGTCTTCCCTGGACCGGAAACAAGCATCCTGGGACCAGTTTCGGATTCATAATCCTCATCAGCCAGGCTATCTTGAATCCAGTGGCCAAGTGAACAAGGGATTCACGTCTGAGCATACCCTGCCACACTTAGGGCAAACAAAGCGATGCAAAAGGGGATGATGGACGGAGCGTTTGAACAAATCAAACACTCACCCCCAGTCAACTGATCTGGGTTTAATCCATCACCATTCTTTAGTTCACTCAGCCACCCCAGTTCAGACATGGCTATATGCAAATCAGTCTGACCCTGTGCCTCATGGGAACAGTCCAGCCCGAACTGCCAAGCCATGTCTTCCCTGGACCGGAAACAAGCACCCTGGGACCGGTTTCGGATTCATAATCCTCATCAGCCAGGCTATCTTGAATCCAGTGGCCAAGTGAACAAGGGACTCACGTCTGAGCATACCCTGCCACACTTAGGGCGAACAAAGCGATACAAAAGGGGATGATGGACGGAGCGTTTGAACAAATCAAACACTCACCCCCAGTCAACTGATCTGGGTTTAATCCATCACCATTCTTTAGTTCACTCAGCCACCCCAGTTCAGACATGGCTATATGCAAATCAGTCTGACCCTGTGCCTCATAGGAACAGGGTCAGACTGATTTGCATATAGCCATGTCTGAAGAATGGTGATGGATTAAACCCAGATCAGTTGACTGGGGGTGAGTGTTTGATTTGCTCAAACGCTCCGTCCATCATCCCCTTTTGTATCGCTTTTGTTCGCCCTAAGTGTGGCAGGGTATGCTCAGACGTGAGTCCCTTGCTCACTTGGCCACTGGATTCAAGATAGCCTGGCTGATGAGGATTATGAATCCGAAACCGGTCCCAGGATGCTTGTTTCCGGTCCATGGAAGACATGGCTTGGCAGTTCGCGCTGGACTGTTCCCATGAGGCACAGGGTCAGACTAATTTGCATATAGCCATGTCTGAAATGGGGTGGCTGAGTGGGCTAAAGAATGGTGATGGATTAAACCCAGATCAGTTGACTGGGGGTGAGTGTTTGATTTGCTCAAACGCTCCGTCCATCATCCCCTTTTGTATCGCTTTTGTTCGCCCTAAGTGTGGCAGGGAATGCTCAGACGTGAGTCCCTTGCTCACTTGGCCACTGGATTCAAGATAGCCTGGCTGATGAGGATTATGAATCCGAAACCGGTCCCAGGATGCTTGTTTCCGGTCCATGGAAGACATGGCTTGGCAGTTCGTGCTGGACTGTTCCCATGAGGCACAGGGTCAGACTGATTTGCATATAGCCATGTCTGAAATGGGGTGGCTGAGTGGGCTAAAGAATGGTGATGGATTAAACCCAGATCAGTTGATTGGGGGTGAGTGTTTGATTTGCTCAAACGCTCCGTCCATCATCCCCTTTTGTATCGCTTTTGTTCGCCCTAAGTGTGGCAGGGTATGCCCAGACGTGAGTACCTTGCTCACTTGGCCACTGGATTCAAGATAGCCTGGCTGATGAGGATTATGAATCCGAAACCGGTCCCAGGATGCTTGTTTCCGGTCCATGGAAGACATGGCTTGGCAGTTCGCGCTGGACTGTTCCCATGAGGCACAGGGTCAGACTGATTTGCATATAGCCATGTCTGAAATGGGGTGGCTGAGTGGGCTAAAGAATGGTGATGGATTAAACCCAGATCAGTTGACTGGGGGTGAGTGTTTGATTTGCTCAAACGCTCCGTCCATCATCCCCTTTTGTATCGCTTTTGTTCGCCCTAAGTGTGGCAGGGTATGCTCAGATGTGAGACCCTTGCTCACTTGGCCACTGGATTCAAGATAGCCTGGCTGATGAGGATTATGAATCCGAAACCGGTCCCTGGATGCTTGTTTCCGGTCCATGGAAGACATGGCTTGGCAGTTCGCGCTGGACTGTTCCCATGAGGCACAGGGTCAGACTGATTTGCATATAGCCATGTCTGAAATGGGGTGGCTGAGTGGGCTAAAGAATGGTGATGGATTAAACCCAGATCAGTTGACTGGGGGTGAGTGTTTGATTTGCTCAAACGCTCCGTCCATCATCCCCTTTTGTATCGCTTTTATTTACTTTCGGCAAGGAGGGAGAATAAAAATATAAGTATATGAGTTCACTAGCTGATATAGGTCCCTTCAAGTTGAAACTCAGGTGCTTCATCCTGTGGCAGCACCAAGTTATTGCAAAAGTCTGGAACATGTCTATTTAAAGGTCTTGCCTGCTCCTGATTTGATGGCTTTCTCATAATTGTCTTTCTCTCACCCAGGATCATTTTGGTTTCACCTTGTTTCAATTGGATGGCACTTATCCTTCCACTGCTGACGACAGACCTTGCATTACAGTGAATATAAGACACAATTTTCTCTCCTGCATTTCTCTCCACTTTCCCCAACCCCCTCTCCTTTTATAAATGCTACCTGCCCCCCTCCAGCCACTTGCCCCGCTCTCTAGTCCTGTCATATTGTTTTCAATTCTGCTCACTGCTCTATCAGCTAGCAGTCATCTTAAAATGTTCTTTAATCATTTCAAAATATTCACCAATATGATCTTGTGCCTATGTGTATGGGCACACACAGATGCAGGGATGGCATTTTTTTTAAATATATTTTGTTTATCTTAAATAAATCCCATTTATAGACGGATGCTGTGGAAGCATGTGCATCCGTGGCAGCCATTTTTGTAATAGAGTGTCTTAAAATATAACTAAATACATTCAAAGATGGCTGCCACAGAGGCACACGCATTTGCAGCAGCTGTCGGGACTTGTGGCCTGAAGATCACTGGGGGTCTGCAATACCTACTCGGGGAGTTTGCAACTCTTTTACATAATAAAATAATATTTAAATGATTCTATTAAATTAATAAAATATATCTAAATAAGAAAGCAACATTGACAATTTTAAACCTTTCCCTATATTTGTGAATTACGCACAATATGTAATTATTTGAGAATTTGCTTGGTGTATACTTTATACTTTTGTGTATTGTTTTGCGGTCCAAATCATACAAATTGTTCATGCAGGGGCTTCAATATTGACTCAGTGGGGTCCCCGGATTCCATTAATGATTCGGTGGGCGTCCACAGAGGTCAAAAGTTTAAGAAGGCCTGATTTAGGACATAAAACACAAGCACTGCCAAAGCCTATAGGTTTTATGGCTGAGAGCTATTGGCTTTGCCAATGCTTGCTAAGTGTGTGGGTAACGCTCCAACACTCCTATTTCCAATCTGCCTGGAGCTCTGAAAACCCTTGCATCGTTCCTGACCCCAGCTTGGTGATAACCTGACAAGAAGCAATAACTAGAACACCTTTATTACAACTTGCGAGAATGAGGCCAAGCGCGCTGGGCAGAAGGGAGCACTGCAGACGCATGTACACTTTCTGAAAATGATGACTTAGAGACCGAATCACAAAGGAATGGGATTATTTGTGGGAAGTGTGTCAGACATGAATCACACTCACCAGCGATGCTTTAAGACATGGATAAAGTGGGCTCTGGCCCAGGGCCCCACCTTTCTAGGGGCCCCATCAGTAAACTTTCAGGACAGTCCCAGACAGTGGCATAACCCCCCCTGCACAATATGACAAGGGGCTTCCAGGTCTCCAATTTCTCATAAATATTCAAAGGCTTTGCACTGAATGGGGCCCCCATAAATGTTAGGGGGCCACTGAAGAGGATTGTCAATGATCAGACCATAGTTGCTGAGGGCCTGAAAATGGATACAAAATTCAGAGTTATTTCGAGCAGGGGGCCCCAAATTATATGTGGCCTGGGGCCCCCAACATCCTTAGGGGTGTCTGATGCTCACATGTGCACACTTTCCAGTTTTTGAATATTCACACACACATCTCCTTACGATTTAGAAGAAACGCTCATTGTCATAATCATGCATATATATGGTAATTCCACACAATGTATTCAGGATATGTAAATGAAACAGGCATATTTCGCTTTTCCATATGTACTTTGCTGCGCTTTGCTGTTTTACGTATATTCCTGTGTGTGGTGGACTGTACACTTATTGCAAGATAAGTGCATATATGTATGTATTTGCATATAACATAGACTTGAGTCCATTTTCCTAGCAAGATGTATATATTGCACACAGCAGAGTGCTGTTCCCATGAGTAGGGCTAAAAAAATATAACTTTTTTTTAAGTGTACATTTTTTCTGCAACAATTTTTTTTTACATGCATGATGATCCTTCCTACTACATAATTAAGGTTGCAGATTGAGAGACTGGTGCACTTGACTGCACTTTCTGCAATATTTATGTCATATTCATCCCAGTGTAATTGTGGTGCCCAACAAGTGCAGAAATTGGGTGTAGGCTGAGAATATCAAATCTCGTATGTTGACAGGACAGAATAGTGTTAGAACACTATTTAGGGACACAATAGCAAAAGTTAAATTTCTCTACATTTTCTATACTTAACTCCACAAATAAGTACAGTGGTAATAAATATGATGTGGCATTTCTGTGGCAGAACGACGGTACCCAAATAATTGTAAGTGGAACTGCTCCTGTTTACTGTAAGCTCTGTCTCGCCAGCATGGATCAAGTAAGGTGAAATGCATTATGGATTTTGTGCCCAATGTGGCAGAATACATCTACTAGAGACTTACTAAATTCATAATATTTTGTTTGACTCTACGTGATTGGCAATATGTCCATGCTGACAGAGCTTTGTTTGAATTGTAGTGGACAGCATTCTAACCAACGGGAGCAGAAGAAGCCCTACAAAAACGAGTGCTTCAAGTCTATCCACGCTAAGGGCATTGAGAAAAACATATTGTTATCGAAACACGTCTGCCATTTCAACAGAATACAATGGATTATTGGGAACCCGTACCAGTAGGTAGTTATAGTTAGGACCTGGTTTCTATTCAAAAAGTGTTTTTTCTTTTCCCAATACCTTTGGCGCCGGTTGACGAATCTTCGCGAAATTTTCAAAACTAGTGGGGCGCTCCGGTCAGCTCTTATCTTGAAAGTTTCGGGGATGATTCTGGAAGCGGGGCCGAGAAAAAAGGGGAGTCTCAAAATGTGTTTTCGCCATGTTAATTCCCATAAGAAACTTTAGACACGGCTACAGCCCGAACTTCTTAACGGAATAACACCACATTTTGCAAAAAGGTAGCCCTTGTTTCAGAAAGAACTCTTTTTGTTAAATGGTGTAAATTCGTTCAGTAGTTCCTACTGGAGGTACCTGGAGGGAGAGTTGAACCCCAGGGACCCGCTGGATACAAGGGGACTTAACCCCCCAACTTACAACGTGCCAGGGGGCGCGTTTGCAGAGTGGTGGAGAAAGGGGGCATGGCCTTTGTCTACCTCTCACCAATCCCACTGCGTGGGGCTTACTGGAGGTAAAAGATAGGCTAGTTGGCCCCTAAAGGACCACCAGCAGTGAAGGGGACTTCAATCCTCATCCAAGAGAGTGCCAGGGAGCACGTTTGTAGAGTGCTGGTTGAAAGTGGGAATGGCCTTGTATGAGTACTTACCAATGCAGCTGTGTGGGACTGACTGGAGGTAATCGTTTGGGAAGTTAGCCCCCAAGGATGTCCTTGGGGGCCAACTATCCCTCTTGTTACCTCCAGTAAGTCCCACACAGTGGGTTTGCCAAGGCAGTGGCCCCCTTTCTCTACCACTCTGCTAACGTGCCTCATGGCAGACTACAGGATGGGGGATGAAGTTCAATTTAGTACTGAGGGAGTTTGGGGGCCAAGAATTCCTCCTGGTACCTCCTGTAAGTCCTACGCAGCGGAATTCCTGAGCATTGGTTGGACGCCTGGCACCCTTTCTCCACCACTCTGCAAATGCCACTACTAGTTAAAGTAGCATATTTCTGCTCCTCTGACTTAGAGGTCGTTTTAATCCCCCTGCCCTATTATGTACTAGGGGCTTACAAAGGAGGTCATGCTAATCACAAGGGTACCCCAATTCATAGTGTTCCCTAGTGTTTGTAGATGTTGTCACTATATTCTGAGTGTCTTTTAGCATAGCACTGGATCTAGGCCTGGTTAGTCAGAGTCAGTTACCATCAGTACCCGTCAGAAAAAGTTGTGGGCACAGGATGAATTTGCAACAAGGTCTCTTTCTGCTCCTCTGTAGGTTCTTTCTGCACATGTCTTGCTTCTTCCTGCACTTGTCTTCGTCTTTGTGGACTTCTGTTGCTTCTTTCTGCATTTCTTTTGTTTATTTCTGTGCCTTTTGTCTTCTTTCTTCACATGTCCTACCTCTTTAGGCATAGTTAGAAACTAGCATTTAAAAAAACCCTTTGAAATTCACTTAAAACAACCATAGGTTTCAGGCATGTTATAGTTAGAAATTAGCATTTAAAAGACCTTTGAAATTCACTTAAAACCATAGGTTTCAGGCAAGTTATAGTTAGAAATTAGCATTTAAAATACCTTCGAAATTCACTGAAAAAAACATAGGTTTCAGGGGCGTTATAGTTAGTTGGACATTTCACTCTTACAAAACCATGAATATTCCCCCGTTATAGTTAGTTCAGCTAACTATAACCTGCACCCCCGCAATGCACTGCTGATGACGACACATATTACATCACTCAGGACATGGTCAGTGACATCACTCATGGCATCACTGATGACATCTCAAATGACATCACTGATGATATCATCCTTGTGATAGAATGGCAGACCTCCTCTCACCCTAATATAACCTTTGATACACACACTCTAAAATACAAACTACCATTTTCAAAACAATGGACACACCAATACCAGTTACAACACACTTATTCACTAATTCAAAGATCTACACACACATCCACCAAAAGTCCTATACAGTCACTCATACATGCGCTCACTCATCATATGTACTCATACACCTACACACCGCCACTCATCCATAGTTACTCACACAAATAGTCAGACATGTAAAGAAAGTATCAAACATCCATTTACTTGCTTATACAGTTATACACACACCACCGCACTTACTTCTACAGAAACTAAAACATACTTACTCTCTTAAACAATCACTCATAGGAACATATTCTCATGTATACAGTTACTCTTCCAATCTCTCACTCTCACATATACTCACTTACATACACCAATACTCACACATACTAGTTTAAAACATATGTAGTTACTCATAAAGACACTACTGAGACAGTCATTCACTCACCAACACACCCATACACACACTCATCCACCCATACAGTCCTGCACACATGCTGTCTTCAACACATACAAACAGTGACTCACTCATTCATGCATCTATGCACAAAGTAATACCCCCAACGAACCACACAGACACCCAGACACTCATACTGATACTCAAAAAACCAACTAATAAACCACATAGACACTCATGTAGCTACTCACCAACCCATGCTGTCACTTGTACACAAAGTGAGAGACTGATACAGATATTTACACATTTACAGATTACTCACTAACCCATGTATTCACTAAGATAAACTTAATCAGTCAGTTATACAATCAGTTTCACACAAACAACATAATCCATTTAGACACTTATATACCCACTTATTCTTCCATCGACCTCGACATATACATATATATAAAAAATATTTAATTTTCACAAAAACACACATTCACTGGATGATGTCATCAGTGATGTTATCAGTGAAATCATTTGAGATGTCATCAGTGATATCATGAGTGATGTCACTGACCATGTCATTAGTGATGTAATATGTGACGTCATCAGCAGTGCATTGCGGGGGCGCGAGTTATAGTTAGCTGAACTAACTATAACGGGGTAATTTCTATGGTTTTGTACGAGTGAAATGTCCAACTGAACTAACTATAACGCCCCTGAAACCTATGGTTTTTTCAGTGAATTTCGAAGGTTTTTTAAATGCTAATTTCTAACTATAACGTGCCTGAAACCTATGGTTTTTTCAGTCAAAAAATAAATATATATATATATATATATATATATATATATATATATACACACACACATACATAAATATAAATACATACATATATATACAAGTGATCAAGGCCGAGGGACTGCCGAAACGCGTCATGGCAACTAGCTTGGTGGCCAAATAAACAACTAAATTAAGCATAACGTGGGTCCGTACTCGTTCTTTAAAGAAGAAAACGTGCAACCTGTGACAGGCCTGTGAAACGTTCCGATTCACAGTGCACTGCTGATGCACTTAAGAGTGCGCGTTCAGTAGTGTGTGAACTCGAGTTTCCCTACTTTATTTTTCCTTGCAATATTATATAGCACAAACTCGACAACATGGCATGAGCACAATTTACATTACAGAAGAACACATTAATTTGTGGTAGGCACGGGGAGACAAAGCGATTTGCCTGGAATCACAGGATGTTGAGCTGATGCCGAGATTCGAACGTAGCTCCCCAGCTCTAAAGTTCGCAATTCTAGAACTTGTGGCGTGAGGTGTGTCTAAAAGTGTATGTCGGTGCTGGCCATCAATGAGAGAGACCTGTGCATTTTTCAAATCGGTGGTGAAAAAATATGAGTATGTTGCTGGAGATGTGGGCCGCCATGCCACCAATGTACTTAAAGGGGGAGGGTAAACACCCATTATTCCGCAACTTTCTTTCCGCATACCATCACTCCGCATACTTTCATTACGAAAGTACCATGACTCCGCAATGCCATTATAACGCATGGCATTACATTTTATATGCTTTTACCACGCATACATTTACAACGAAATTCGTTGTAAATGCATGAATGGTAAAAGCATGTTTTTTTTTAATGTTTGGATAAGGTAAGTATGGGTATAGGGGTATATGTTTTGGGGTACTGAGGTATATGTTTTGGGGTGTTTGGGTATTGTAAGGGTTTAGATATAGTTTTGGGTTATGGGGTACAGGGGTAGTTTTAGGGTTTATGGATAGGTAAGGGTTTTTGGGTACAGGGGTATTTTTAGGGTTCAGGGCTAGGTGTGGGTTTTGGGGTATAGGGGTATTTTTAGGGTTCAGGGGTAGGTTTGGGTTTTGGGGTACAGGGGTATTTTTAGGGTTCCGGGGTAGGTTTGGGTTTTGGGGTACAAGGGAATTTTAAGGGTTCAGGGCTAGGTTTGGGTTTTGGGGTACAGAAGTATTTTAGGGTTCAGGGGTAGGTTTGGGTTTTGGGGTACAGGAATATTTTTAGGGTTCAGGGCTAGGTTTGGGTTTTGGGGTACAGGGGTATTTTTAGGGTTCAGGGCTAGGTTTGGGTTTTGAGGTGATGTCATCAGTGATGTCATGAGTGATGTCACTGACCATGTCATGAGTGATGTAATATGTGACGTCATCAGCAGTGCATTGCGGGCGCGCGAGTTATAGTTAGCTGAACTAACTATAACGGGGAATTTCAATGGTTTTGTATGAGTGAAATGTCCAGCTAGCTATAACATGTGTGAAACCTATGGTTTTTTCAGTGAATTTCTAAGGTTTTTTTAAATTCTAATTCCTAACTATAACGTGGCTGAAACCTGTTTTTTTCAGTGAATTTCAAAGGTTTTGTAAATGATAATTTTTAAATGTATTAATTGTTATATTTTTTTATACTGATTTACTACATTGTTTTTAAGTATTTATTTTTAGATATTTTATTTTTTAAATTACATAACATATTTTTATTATAAATTGAATTTTTTTTTTTTTTTAATATTGAAATTGTAATATTTTTTTATTTTATTTTATATATTTTTATTTTATATATATATTTTATATAGCAGGCAATGATAACCTATGGAAGGAAATTCAAGTTATTGTAAGTATGGTTAGAATTACTTTTCAGGATCAGTAGTGAGCTGTAAGATGCAGCATTGAGGTCCCTCCTGATAACAGGTGAGTAAATCGGAATTCGTAGTTCGGCTGATTTTAGAGGAATTTTTTAAAGTTCCAAAACTCCACACTTAAAAGAATTTCCAAGTGAACAGTCAATGTTAGCCTATGGAAGGAAATTCAAGTTACTGTAAGTATGGTTAGAATTACTTTTCAGGATCAGTAGTGGGCTGAAAGAAGCAGCACTAAGGTCTCTCCTGATAACAGGTGAGTAAATCGGAATCGTGCCCTCTGAACACCTCTCTGCATTGCAGAGAGGTGTTCAGAGGGCACGCCCCCTTTTTACAACACTCTGCAACGCAGCTCCGTGGCGCTTACTGGAGGTACCTGTTGGACTAGTTGGCCCCTAGGGGACCTCTGGATTGAAGAGGAATTAATTATTATTATTATTTATTATTATTATTATTATTTGGAATCTTATATAGCGCGTAGTTACCCTAGGGCATCCCAGCGCTTAACCAGACAGCAACGATAACCACAGAGCCAAATCAATCACATCACATAGGGAATAAGTATGTTTTCAAAAGCTTCCGGAAACGAAGGGTACAAGTCTCTGATCGCATCCTCAATGGAAGCGCGTTCCAGAGGGTGGCTGTGTGAACCGAAAATTTTCTTCCCCCAGTACGAGCCCTATTGACCCTAGGAACCTGAAGCAGATGTTTCTGATCAGAGCGCAGAGCTCTGTTTGCCTTATATGGCACCACTAAGTTCTTTAAGATGGGAGGTCCCCTCCCCTGGAGTATTCTATGTGCTGTGCAGAGGGCTTTAAATTTCACCCTCTCCCGCACCGGAAGCCAATGCAATGACTTCAGAGCAGGTTTGGCTGACTGTCTCCTTGGCACGTTCGTCAACATCCTGGCTGCGGCATTTTGTACCCGCTGAAGCTTACTGAACGTAGCTTCAGGGGCCCCAAGGAAAATAGCATTGCAATAGTCAAGCCTTGAGATGATCAGACCCTGGATAAGTAACTTCCTTGATGTCAGAGGGAGGAGGGGCAAGACTTTACGGGCTGAACGAAAGAGCCCAAAACAGACCCCTGCCATTTTTTTGGCCTGGGTCTTAAAAGAGAGGTCTTGCTCTAACCACACCCCCAAGCTCTTGATCTCCTGCTTAGGGCTGGGAAGCTCGCCCAGACAACTGGGCCAGATGGTCAAAGGGAGTAGGGGAATCTTATGCCCTAGCAGCATTATGTCGGTCTTGGAACCATTTAATTTAAGCGCTGATTCGCACATCCAGGCATGCACTTTGGCCATACATAGGCACAGCGAATCCGGGTTCTTCACCAGTTGGGACAAAGCAACCACCAGCTGAGTATCATCAGCGTAGCTGACGATTTTTATCCCAAATGGGGCTACCACATCCTCCAGGGGGGCCATATACACGTTAAACAATGTGGGGCTCAAAGAGGAGCCCTGTGGCACCCCACACTGGAGGGGGATGGATGTTGACCGCTCGCTGCCTTCCCAGACCTGATAGGTCCGACCGCACAGGAATGACCGGAGCCACTGCAGTGCCACTTCCACAACCCCCACATTGGACAGCCGTTGGATCAACACTTGATGGTTCACAGTGTCGAAAGCCGCACTGAGGTCCAGGAGGATCACTGCCACTGACCCTCCTGAATCCAAAATGCTCCTAGCTTCCTCAACGACTGCCAATAGGGCGGTGTCAGTGCCCTGCCCTGGCCGAAAACCCATTTGTGACTCTCGCAGCAGACCGTTGGACTCCAGAAAGGCTGACAGACGATGGTTAACCAGCCTTTCAGCTATCTTACCAAGTCCCGGCAGCAGAGAGATGGGCCAGAAGTTTGCCAAACCCGAAGAATCCAGATTAGGTTTCTTCAAGAGAGCCTTTACCACTGCTCTTTTCCAGCTTGGCGGCACCACACCCTGGGCAAGGGAAGTATTAATTAAGTTTTTAACAGGAGCCGCGATGACAGAAGCCGCCTGTTTCAGAAATCTCATAGGGGCAGGATCCCCAGGAGAACCACTCTTCATAGACCCCAACTCCTTTATGACTTCTGCCACAGATATTGGGCCAAAAGTATCCAGTAGGGCACGGTCTCCTCCTACCTGATTACCCATGTCTGTGCTCTGCACAGACTGAGGCAACGCACTTATGATATTCTCTATTTTCGAATGGAAGTACTCCGCCAACTCCTTGCACTTCTCAGCAGGGCTATCATAAGTCACCGGGGGCTCTGGAATTTTGAGGAGCTCCTTTACTACTTTAAAAGTCTCTCTTGACGAGTTGGAGGCGCTTTTTATTCTTTCTTCAAAGAAAAGGGCCTTAGCACCACAGAGGGCTTTTTTATATTCTCTAATTGCTACCCGGTATCCCTCCCGACTGGCCACCCCCCAGTCTTTCCTCCAGGCCCTCTCCAGCTTTTTGCATCCCTTCCTAAGGATTCGCAGTTCCGATGAATACCATGGAGCAGAACCCAATCTCTTTTCCCTCTTTGCCACTCTCTTTTTCGGGAGGATGGCATCCAGGGAATTGGTCACCCACAGATCGAAATCCCTGTCGGCTACAACCGGGTCCAAGGCTAAAGGAGGACAGGAGTCCTCGAGTTTGGCAATCCAGTTATCCACTGATAACCTGGACCAGGCTCTCTCCCAGAAATAAACCCTTGGAGAAGGGGCGGGTCTTAGATCACAATGCAGAATTACCGGGACCAGAAAATGGTCTGACCACGGCAGAGGGCAGGCGGGCAAGGCCTTAAGGTTCGAGATATTCGAAAAGATGGGATCAAGAAGGTGGCCCTTCATATGCGAGGCTCCCAAGTTGCTTAAACTAAGATTATAAGCATTTAGGTCACACTGCAGATCAACAGCCACTGAGTCCGCCGTGTCGTTGAAATGCAGGTTCAGGTCCCCTAGCACCATAAAATTAGTCGTAGAAGAGGCTAGCAGCGTGACTGTTTCCATTAAGGAGGTAACAAAGCTACCCAAACCCCCAGGAGGTCGGTATATCAAAATGCCCGATACTGTTACCGTAGGGGACGTCCGCATTGAGAACTGACAGCTCTCACAGTCCTGTACATCGCTGATCTGGGCCCTGCACACAAACATATCTCTATATATGATGGCAATACCGCCCCCACGTCCCACAGGTCTGTCAAGATGGTATATTAAGAATCCTGGGGGGAGGGCACGAGCTATGTCCACATCAGAGCTAGCTGTAATCCAAGTTTACGTTAGAAACAGGATGTCCAGGTCATGATCTTGTATCAAAAAATTAATTTCGAGAGCATGACACGGAAGGGATCTACAATTCAACAGAGCCATCGAAAGGGCATTCTTTCCCTTGTCGGGTTGAATCACCTGACATGTCCTACATGCAGAGAAAAGTTTAGATCCTTTATGGATATACTTACATGATACATGCTTAGGACTACGCAGTGACAAAATGGCCTCCCGAGAATATGTTATCCGCGTTTCTGGTGATTGAACCAAGAGTCCTGGCCCAAGGCCCGTCTGGGCCCGGACGGGCACAGACGGGCTGGACTCTGGCGTGACTCCGGCGGTTGTCCGGCGTTCCTGCTGCGCGTGACCGCTGCGCGTCAGCATGACTTCCTTAAGAGGAGGTCGAGCGTCCTTGGGCGCTAGAGCGTGCACTACACGACCGGCGTCCTTCCCTCACCCAATATGGCCGCTAAACTGCTAAACTGCCGAGAGGCAGAGACAAGGGACACGGGACCCGCAAAGCGCGGTGATTTAAACAATTAAGGTGCAAGTATGAGGAGCGCACCGTAAAAACAGGGGAAAAGGAAATAAAATAAAAACTAATAAAAAACGAGGAACTTTTAAAAGCGCCTGAATATTCAAGCAAATAGCGCCACAATGCCCGCAATGCGGTGTGACTGCTCTGATCAGGTTCCCCAACTTAAAACGTGCCACAGGGTATGTTTGCACACATATCACCTCAAGCCCCGCCCCCTACCTTCACCACTGTGCAAACACGCCGCGTAGCACATTCTAAGTTGGGGGATTAAGTCCCCTTGCATACTGGGGGTCCCTGGGGGCCAACTAGCCCTCCAGGAACCTCCAGTGTGCGCCAGGGGGGGGCTGCGTTGCAGAGAGGTGTAAAAAGGGGCGTGGCCTCATTACACCTCTCTGCAACGCAGCCCCCTGGCGCGAGCCTCTGACATGGAGCAGAGGTGCTGGATCTGAAGACACACGCAGACTGGGGCTCAATCCATGAGCTTGAAATACCCACAGTAAAGAAAGAAGCAACGAGAATGAAATGGATGCAAATAATAATTTTTTCAGACCACAACTCCCACAAAGCAGTGCACAGCCTCATCATGAGCAGCCCATCAGAGGGCGTGTTATCAAGCTAGAAAAGGGACTGTGGCTGGATACTGCACATTGCTTTCCTTCACCATCAGCCTCTGAGGAAGAAAGTATTCGAAACGCGTAAGGCTACGATGGTAGCAGGACTGTGAAAAGGGAACAGCCGGCTGGTGCCTTTTTACCTGTTTATTGGAGCTGAGGCTTGGAGCTCTTCACCTCTCCTTGAGTGCACCTCGCACGACGACACCAAGCTGGGAGCAGTAATATATATATATATATATATATATATATATATATATATATTTATATATGGTCAAGGTACAGAGATGTGGAGTTAAGAATATTAAATCAGTGACTCCCTCTGTGCAATCACCTTTTGATATTTTGTCCCTCAATATTGTTTTCACAATATTCTGTGTAGTCGATATTCAGTATTTGACATTGTGAGTCACAGTTAATGAATTGTATTCGCTAGATGTATGTCGCTGCCCTAAAAGAACTCTAATTTATAGTAGGTAACAACATTACATTGCACTTCCTTCAACACTCACTTGGGTGCATCCACATTTCCAGTTGCTGTCTGAATTAACATGTGTAGGCAATGTACAAATATTGAGTATACATTGTGTACATGTGTATTGTGTACATTAGAAGTCTACGTAGTTTTGTGAAACACAGCCCATTCAGTTTCATGATGTGGTTTCGGGAAGTGGAAAAGCGCAGAGGCTATTTTTAATTCAACTCCTTCCTAGAGCTTGTAATATATTACCAATGGGTGCCGGGGCAGCAGAGTGAAAGGGACTGAGAAGATACAATGAAGTTCCCATTACATGTGTGCACATACGACTGTTTCAGTTACTGAGCATGGCACACTGATCCTGCCTGTGTTCAAATCAGCACCATCATGTTCCCACCATCCGACTCTGCGTTTGCTCCTCCTCCCCAGCCCATGTGTCCTTCTCCTGTTCCCACAAACAGGACACTTCCAATTGCCCCTACTCCTTCTCCGTTGGGGGGGACAACATTCATGACTATAGTGCTTGTCATTTCCACCCTTGCCTTGAAGCTAGTGCTAAAGAATACAAAAGTGATGGAAGGAATGCTTGAATTACTCCCAGCCACTGTTAATTACTAAAGACCTTAGTTTAGAACAGCTGGAAGCAAATCACTCTTGACCCTGCTCTAATGGGAGCAGTCCAGCCCGAATTGCCAAGCCAGGTCCTCCCTGAACTGTAACAAGCAACCGGGGCCGGTTTCGTCCCTGTTATAGGCTCATCATCCAGGTATAACTTGTTCCAGTGACAAAGTGTGCACGGGACCCACATCTGGACATACCCGTCCCACTTTGGGCGACATACTAAAGTATACAAAAAGTGATAGATGGAATGCTTCAATTCATCTTAGTCACTGGTAATTACTCGGGCCGCATCCCAATCCATCTTTATTTTGCACGCCATGCCACCTCAGTGTGGACCCAGCTACATGCAAATCAATCTTGACCCTGCTCCAATGGGAACAGTCCAGCCCGAACTGCCATCAGCCACGCTCGATGACCCCGCCTCACGTGCACTGAAGGAACAGCACAAGTATCTCCAGGAGCTCCACTATGGTTCCATTCACATTAGGTTGGAAAAGAAGCAAGAGGTGGCTGGCCACATCAGGGGCCTTGTGTGTGATGCTCTTACCCATTTAATGCCTCTTTGTGAAGATAGTGAAAAAAGATTTGTTTCTAACTGCACCACCAATAAAAACATCAGAAGCCATATTATCACTGTGAACTCCTCCGCTCACTATCCCACATAGCACCTCCTTGTTACTTCTGCCTTAATCATGACCAAATAATGAATATGAGCTGAATCCTTAAGCTACACACACATACGGATGACAGCTAAAGATCAAACGTCATGGTGGGATGCATACATACATTGGACGTGGAAGCTGATTACTGCACACAGGTATTGACTGTACATTAAGAGGTTGCTGGAAGGAAACCAGAACATTTCCCGACAGGCCAATGCATCCGAAAGCTCAATAGAGCAGTGATCGGTGCCCACCAGCAGTGTCCCCAGGGCATGCTCGAGACTTGATTGGTGAACAATGAACAATATTTGAATAAACAGATTGCTTTGAACTTCATTTACCATGATGCATTTGCGAGGACTGCTGCCCCTCCCACCCCATTGCGTTATTGAATGACTCCGCCTGCCAGAATTCTGCCTAGCATGCGGCTGATGTAGTTTTGTGCCAATTTGGGGTACCAGGCCACAATGAGGTAGCACAGGGGTGGGGACGCGCTGCTCACAACACTCAGGCTCACACTGTAGTCACCGTCGGAAGTGACGTGCCCGAGCGCACGCCTTCCTTTTATTACCTCCCCGCAGGCCACGCCTGGCCTGCGGATGTAGGGGTGCATGTGTGGGCAGACTAGAGTGCTAACCGCACTACATCCCTATCCAACTTTACAAACTTTTATATCTGCATGAAACATTCTCGAAGTAGGATAACCAAGTCTCTCATAACTCCAAGCAAAACAAAATGCTGTACTTGCGTGTACTTTGCTGATGGATTCAGGGGCTTAGCTGACAGGCATAGTCTTTTAGCTTCTGACTTGGGGGTGGATTGGGCCGTAGGTTGTATCGCCGGTTCTGACTTCGCTCAGGTTCCCGATGGTGTGGGGTGTTCCTGGTGGGGGTTTGCGACGTCTGAAGTCCGTCTTCTGATTCGGGCAGACCTCCTTGTGTCCCTATCGGCGAGTTGCTTCCATCCTCTTGGGTCAGAGCCTCAGGCACTGTCTCCGCGCTTTCCAGCACTTCCGAACTGTTGGTTATCCCCGGGGTTACTGCTTTAAACCACGAGGTGTTCCTCGACACTTCTTCTCCCTCCTTGCGTGCGGTCACCATGGTTCCCTTTGTGGCCGTCACAATCCACGGCCCCGGTTCATAGGGCGTCTGGAACTTTCCTCCAGGACGCCGGTTCCGTATGACGTGATCTCCCTGGCGCAGCCGTCGCGTGGTCGCCCTCCGGCGCTGGCTTGTTCTCTGATTATTCTGCCGTCTCCGCTCCTGGGTCCCCTCTGTGTCACTCGGGAGTGGTGTTGCCCCCGGGGCAGTGGGGAGGAGATCTCTGCGGTGTCCTTGGAACATGAGTGCCCAGGGGCTTCTCTGTGTAGTGCAGTGGGGGGTCCCTCTATATTCTCGTAGGAAATCATGTAGTCTCTGTTCAGGGTCTGCCTGTTCTACCATTGCTATGCGGAATGTCT
Organism: Lissotriton helveticus; assembly: GCF_964261635.1. NCBI lineage: Eukaryota > Metazoa > Chordata > Amphibia > Caudata > Salamandridae > Lissotriton > Lissotriton helveticus. Next base: position 1,618,975,383 of record NC_136068.1, on the reverse strand, counting down.
TGTTTAGGGTTCGCATGAACCTTTCGGCCTCCCCATTTGCTTGCGGCCATTGGGGTGTTATGCGTCGGTGCTTGATGCCTCTGGCCTTTAGGAAGGTGGCGAATTCCACTCCCTGGAATGGTGGTCCGTTGTCGCTTTTCAGTTCCTGGGGATAGCCAAACATGGAGAACATTTTCTCTAAGGCGGGTCCTACGTGTGAGAAGGCTGTGGAGTCGATCTTTTCAACCAACGGGTACTTTGAGTACGCGTCAATGGCCACCAGCGTGTGTCCCTCTCCCGGGAAACTTCCAAAATCCACACTTATTTTGGTCCATGGCGTTGTGCAGGCCTCCTCCGTGATGATTGGGGCCAGCCTCTCTGGAGCACTGGTCAGCTGGCAAGATAGACAGTTTTTCACGTAGTCCTCGACCATGGTCTCCAGCTCGGGAAACCACACCTTCTCCCGCATGCGTGCTTTCATCTTCGTGGTGCCTTGGTGGCCGCCGTGGGCCAGCTGGGTAGCCCGATTTCGAAGACGTTGCGGTATCACCAGTCGTGTTCCCCTCAGCAGCACGCCATCATCTGTGGCACTGAGTTCATGACGGACGTGCCAGAATTTCGTGAGGGCTTCCTTGTCTATTGCCGTCCAGGTATCGGGAGGGTGTAGATAGTTGGCCCATGTGCCTTCCTGAATGGCCTGTATTGATCGCATGTACGGGTTGTCGTCAGCAGCCGCTTCCTTGATCTTGTCGATGGTCATACACAGGGGGCATGATGTGAGTGCTACCCTCCGGGCATACTCCTCGCAGTCGTCATCGGAGGAGGGCGGTTCCTGGGGAGATGGATGGCGTGACAGGTAATCCGCCGGGTTCTTGGCTCCTGGTCGGTAGACCACCTCCATCCCATACGACTGTAGTTGGATCACCCACCTTTCGATGCGTGGTGGTGGGTGTGGCGCGGTGCCCCTGAAAAGATGTACCAGGGGTTGGTGGTCCGTAACCATGGTAAACGGGTGGCCTTGGAGATAACGGTGAAAATGGCTGCATGCCCATTTGATCGCCAGGGCTTCTCGCTCTATTTGGGCGTACCTGGTCTCGGTGGGGGTCAGGGCCTTGCTGGCAAACGCTAGGGCTGTCCATTGTTCTGGCTCGTGCTCTTGGGTCAGGACTGCTCCCAGGCCTACCGGGCTGGCGTCGACGATGACCTCGGTGCGCTTCCCGGGATCGAAGTAGGACAATGTCGCGTTTTCCAACAAGGCATCCTTGATGCTCCGGAATGCTTCCTCTTCTTTGGTGCCCCACTGCCATACAGCGTCTGATTTGGTGAGAGTTCGTAATGGCTCGCTCTTGGTGGCTAGGCCCGGTATGAACCGGCCACAGTACGTGGCCATCCCAAGGAAACTCCTCACCTCCGTTGGCGATCTGGGTGCTGGTGCGTCCTTGATGGACTTGGATTTTCTCGGGTCGACCTGAATCCCCTCCTGATTGAATATGTAGCCAAAGAATTCAATCGATGATTGAAAGAATTGACATTTGTCCTTGTGGAGTGTCGCTCCATGTTCACTCAGTCTTTTCAGGACGTTCCGCAGGTGTTTATAATGATCAGATGCAGTGGATGAGTGTATTAGGATGTCATCACTGACGTTGATGACTCCTGGCAGTCCTGATAGGAGCTCTCTAATGGTGTTTTGGAACACCTCGGCTGCCGATGATATGCCGAAGTTGAGGCGTTTGTATCGTCGTAGGCCGAGGTGGGTACTGAATGTGGTAATGAATCGGCTCTCCTCCGCAAGGGGCAGCTGGTGATATCCTGCGTTGAGGTCAATTTTAGAGAACCATTTGGATCCATTCACGTCGGCCACTATGTCGTCCATGGTAGGCGTTAGGTGCCTCTCCCTTTGGATAGCTGTGTTGGGTAGCCGCATATCGATGCATAGACGAATTTCGCCCGGCTGCTTGGGTTTTTCGACTATCACCATGGGCGACACCCAGGGGGTGGGTCCCGTCACTTTCTCAATTACCCCAAGATTCTCCAACTTCTCCAGTTCTTTCTCCACTAGGGGTCGGAGGTGGAATGGTATCCGGCGGTGGCGCAAAGCCGTGGGGGAGACTGATTTATCGATGTGGAGTTTAATGGGGTCACATTTGATGCATCCTAGTCCCCTGAACAGCTCAGGGAACCGCTCCAACAGCTCGTCCACTTGGTGGGCTCGGATCCGGTTGGCGAAAGCTATCAGTTTCAGATCCTCTGCCGTGTGACTACTCAGGAGAGTATCAGTCTCCCGGTTGATGATGTGAATGGTTGCCGTTATCTCCTCCTCATCTGCCCGAACCGGTATCACGATCTTCCCCTTGAGGGGTAGAGGCGTATCCGCGCCATATGCGAAGATCCTCGTTTTGGACGGTAGGACCTCTGGGCGGGGACGTAACTTGTTGAATTGCTGGAGTCCCATCACATTCACGGTGGCCCCCGTGTCGATGATCGCCTTCACCTGTGGAGAAGTGTGGCTCAGGGGTTAGAGGCAGCAGACCCGGAAGCTGAGATCGGTCCTGGACCAGGGTTCAATTCCCCACCTCGGCGGGTCTTGGTCTAAAAAAAATTCCACAGACTCGATAATTCTCGCCGCGGTGCCTCCTCGACTCACGGGTTCACACTCTGCGACTCTGGGCAATAGCTTGCTTAATCTCCACAACGGCCCCTCGCGGCGGGATGCCTGACTTTCACCTTGTGGATACCCTGCTATCTCACAGGGGAATACCAGGAAGGGTTCCCTAAGCAAGCGCCGGGACACCCACTGCGGGTAGCTGTGCGCTATATAAGCTCAACTACATTTACATTTACCTCGTTCTGTCCCATTTGCACCACACATGTGGGCTGCGGCCGCCGTCGCTGCTTGAGTTCCCGGGCAAACGAGACGACATACGCCTCCTCGTCTTCCGAATCCGAGTCGTCGCAGACCGTGGGCAGGTGTTTTCCTGACCTCTCTGGGCCCGGGTCAGCTGTGGCTAGTGACAGTTGGCGGACCGCTTTGGTGGGTGTCCACGACTTCTTGGGGTTCCTGGACTGGTTCTTCCTGCGGCAGACAGCTGCAAAGTGGTTCGGGATCCCACAGTTCCCACACGTCTGTCCCTGGGCCGGGCAGTCCTTGGCTGCGTGTGGTTCATGGCCGCAGTATCCGCAACGGGCTTGAGGTGATTTCTTCCTAAATCCCTTCGGCGCCTGACCACGTGTTCGAGGCCGCACCGCATCCGCACGTTCTGTCTTGATATTTTCCACTTTGATCGGGGTCTTATGCAGGGCCTGTTCCATGGCCGCCGCTCTGGCATCTGAAAGCTCGTGGGATCTGGCCAAGATGAGGATATTCTCCAGGGTTATTCCAGGTTTTCGGAGAATCTGGCCCCTCAGTGTCTTATCCCTGCATCCCTGAATCAGTTGCCTCCTAATGGCTCTGGGTTGATCCTCGTCGGTGGAACTGGCCAGTTCCCTGACTCGCGTGTGGAATTGGTCCATGGTTTCTCCGTCTCGTTGACGTGCCTGTCCCAGCTTGAAGACCTCGAAATCCACATTAAGTTGGGGATCAAAGTGTCCGTTGAGGGCGGCGACTGCGTCCGCGTAGCTAGCCGCCGCACCCGAGTTGGGGAGATGTTTGAAGAGCTTGAAGATCTCGTCCCCTGCGTAGTGGAGTAGTAAGGATCTTTTGACTGCATCATCCGTCTCACGCGTAACTACAAAGTAGTTCTCAAGTCTTTCCAGCCAGATTTTCCATCGAGGCGACGCCGTGGACGGGTCACTCGCCTCACTGAATGGCGGGAGAACCCCAGTCGCGGCGTGCTGGAAAGGGATGGTAATAACGGGCGCTGCCGCGGCTTCATCCCCCATGACGTCGATTCCCGGCTAGGGTGGGGCGTTACTGGGTTTGGACAGTCTTTTCGGTGTTGCGTCGCACCTACGTGCACCTGAGTGATGATCCGCGCCTTCCGCTCACCATGCGTCTCAGCGTCTCCCTGCGTCACGTGTGCCGCTTCAGGCGGGACGTTGGAGGGTCAGGGACCACTCAGGGCGAACCTCCGGGGCCTTCAGGTGATGGCAGCAGGCCTTCCAGGCGACGTCACACCCCCCCGGAGCACAGCACTACACTCAGGCTCACACTGTAGTCACCGTCGGAAGTGACGTGCCCGAGCGCACGCCTTCCTTTTATTACCTCCCCGCAGGCCACGCCTGGCCTGCGGATGTAGGGGTGCATGTGTGGGCAGACTAGAGTGCTAACCGCACTACAGCTGACTCAGCCCCAACCCTTTTCGCCTTTCAGAAGAGAGAGGCTAATGTCCAGCCCCCCTCTGTGCGCCCTCATGCTTTCGATTGAAGCGGACAAAGTGTGATTAGCGCTTTCATCGCAGCCTGTCTCGTTTCACAGGCGCCGCGTGGCAGATGGGGCTGTGACAGCACAGCCTGATGGGGGGCCCATCACACTCTCCTTCTGTAATGCTGGGGCTCCTGCTGAATTCTGTCATTCCACTGTGACGGCCCGCAGCTGCTTCCTGTTACTTAAAGCCAAGCTGGTGCATTTTTTATCCGTAGTGTGCTATTGCTGCTGGATTTTCGCGCATTTTCACAATTTTATGGCGCATTTTGCCATTTTTATTAGTTTCTGTAATATAACAGAGGGCCTTGGTAACAAAGCTATTGAGAATGTAAGTCTGACTTGCATGTACAAATATGACAGTAAAACGATTCTTGTAATTCACAGAGGATAGTTTGGCACTCCCAGAAGGATTTACTCAGTAAATCTCTTCCAGTGGTTGAAGAGTAAGCATTTCAGGAATAAAATGTCCTGGAAGTTTGTAAACTAAGGCCAACATAACTTTGCCCCTGTGAAAGGTGGTATAAAAGCACTTTCCAGGGTGGGAAAAGGAAAGGAATAACACCAAACATTCGTGAGCTGTGTAGGGGAAGAGATGTCATCAAAGGAAAAATGATTTTCCACACTGTGAACAAAAACAATAGGTAACAAGGATATTGCCTCTGCTCGCCTTTTCTTCAGAGCTGTAACCTGAAATTGTTTTGTGACTATCAATCAGCCAAAAATTGAAACTCAGCTGACGTTTGAAACATGCAGGTGAAAAGTTACTTTTAATTTGTAACTTATTTCACATTGCCCAAAAGCTCAATCAATACGCGTGTATTGGACCCCTCCTGCGAAGACAGTCCTCTCCTCTCTGACCACAAAGAAAAACTCTGAGGGCAAATTAGTGACTGAATGTTTCAAGAGGTTTATGCACTTTCATAATAACAAGCATTTGTAAAGCCAGTAGGTCTTACCCATGACATATATTGGCTTTGCCAATGCTTGTTTCCCCCACCCTACCAGTTAGACCACAAGCGTCATGCGTGACCTTGGAATAGTGTTAAGTCCATTTAAAGATGGCTGCCCTTATGTACAGTTGGAGGCGTTGGTGAGATCTTGAAGGGGTTGGGAGGATAAGAGGGAGCTGGGGGCTAATCATTTATAAAGAAAGCAAGGGTCAGTAGCCGCTGCTACGAGGCTGTAGTGGTGAGACAGGGAGGCGGGGATTAAAAAAACAACAATAAAAGAAAAATCCATACCTGCCAGCCACCACCTTTCCTCCGTCTGACACAGGCTCCCAGACTCCCCTAGCCAATCACAACGATGCTGTCATCAGCATGACAGCAGCATTGTGATTGGTCCGAGCGCTGTGGTTCAGCACTTGGAGTGGGAATGGGACACTGTGCATTTTCTCCACCCAGGCTGTGCAATGCAGCCTGGTGGAGAACATGCTAAGTGCGCATGACCAAGATGGCCGGCCAAACCGTCATGCGAACTTAGAAAGTGACCACCACTCCTCCCCCTGCTCTGTGGGCAGCTCCGCCTGCACCTGCACAACACCTGAACAGACTTCAACAGGTCCAGAATGCAGCGGCAAGACTGCCGACTGATACTCTGGCTTTCAGTGAGACTCAGAACCCGTTTTATAGCTCTTTGTATCGTTTTTAAAGCAGTAAATGGAATTGGTCCAGAGTTCCTTAGACGTAGGCTGCAATGGTACATTCCAGGCAGGAATTTAAGATCTTTAAGTGCTAATCAAGTAAAAGTGGCCACTTAAAAAAAAAAAACAACTGGGGAGGTAGGGGTTTTATTGTCTGTGCATCTAGAGCTTGGAACGATCTGCCTTTTATGCTCAGGAATGCCCCGGACCTCCTATCCTTTCGTAAAGGTTTGAAAACTTTGCTCTTTTCTCAGTAACATTTTTCTCCATCTCAGGTAATCAGCACCTAGCGCCAGGACACCTTCGGATAGCCGTGCGCTCTACAAAATTAAATAACATAACATAAATAACACCTAAACAGAGCTAGTTTGGAAAAGTAAAATGATAATAACACGGTGTTATTATTGTTTTATTTTTCCTGTGAGGCGACGCTCCTCTGCCTTAGCGGAGAACCCGCCGCTGGCAAGGGCCCCAAATAAGGTGTGAGGGAGCAGGTAAAACACACAGAGGGAACAAAAGTAGTACATCGTGCATTACAGTGCAACGTTTTTACATCAGCAGGTGGGAGGACTCATCCAATCAAAATATAGTGAAACTGACCTGCTCTTTGAGCGGGACAGACTCAAGAAAAGGGAGGAAAGCTATCGATTGAGGAGCAGGGAACTGAAACAGAGAAGAAAGCGATCGAATCAGCTATGGTGGACTCAAAACGTACTCAATTAGATACCAACACAGGTGAGAAAAACAGAACCCTGGTAACCGTTGCTACACTTCTAACCACTTTATTCTCAGCCTTCAAATTGTTATAAAGAAATGCAAATACAAACGTCTTGTTTCAGAGAACAAAAAACGACAAAAGGAAACACTAAACCTCCATTACAACACAATAACGAAGATAGGAAGCATGTTGAGTTAGAAGGGAGGTCGTTGTGAGGTGGTCTTGCGGGCGGAGCAGGGCTGAGGTTCACTGATCGTGGCCATGTCTTATTAAAATACCAGGGACTAGGAAAGTGATATCATGCATCCTTTGTCCTCCGATGACGTCACAGCACTGTCTATTGTCCCACCCTAAGCACCTCAACAGGCTTCTAATTGGTGCACCGAATGGACACTGGTGAAAGTGCACAGGGCTAATTGTGCCCATATTATATTCACTTCCGATCCCTGACAATTCCAGACATATAACTGTGCTCCAGGCCCGGTATCCCTAGCAGGTAAACACGAGACGATTTCCTCTTGCTTCTCTCAGACGCCTGCAGTAATCAAAGGGGTAAAGGGAAAGAAAGAAGACCGATTTCACGGGCACTCTGCCCTTATTCAGGAGCCCACCTCAGCAGCAGCCTTGCTAAAATAACTTAATAAAGCCCAGTCAGCAGCGGGTCGTTCAATCCCCCCTCCATCCCCCGCCCCTGATATATGATGCAATGACGGCAAACGAGCCAGAGAGGGGTTATTGCAGAGATGTGGAACCAGCCAATGAACCCTGGCATTGCAGATTCAGCACAGACTCACGAAAGCCCCAAGGAGGAGTTTTATGCTAAATGGAAAAAGAAGGCATGCTGGAACAGGAGGACGAATGCCACACGAAAAATAAAGCAAAAAGCCAACAGAAAGAAAGAAGGAAATAAATGAAGAGAGAGGGGGCAAAGGTAGGACAACGTGGACGGGAGGAATGGAAGGAACGAGTGGAAGGAAAGGGTGAAAGAAGGAAGTGGGGAAATAAGGAAAGGAAGGACTAAAAAAACGAAGGCCGGACAAATTAAATGCACAGAAGACACCTAAGCAAGGGTTTGAAGGCAAGGGAAAATAAAGCAATTGAAAGAATAAAGCAGGGGAAGGAAAGGAATGCAGTTAAAAAAGGAAAAAAAGATAGGAAAGGAATGCATTTAACGAAGGAAAAAAGGAAGGGAAAGGACGGGAAGGAAAAGAAAGGAATGCAGTTAACAAAGGAAAAAACAGAAAGGAAAGGAAAGCAGTTATCAAAGGAAAAATGAAAGAAAATGAAAGGAAAGCAGTTAACAAAGGGGAAAAAGGGAAAAGAAAGGAAAGCAGTTAACAAAGGGGAAAAAAGGAAAAGAAAGGAAAGCAGTTAACGAAGAAAAAAGGAAAGGAAAAGAATGCAGTTAACGAAGAAAAAATTGTAAGGAAAGGAAAAGAATACAGTTAATGAAGGAAACAAGAAAGGAAAGGAATGCAGTTAACGAAGGAAGGAAAAGAATGCAGTAAACAAAGGAAGGAAAGTTAAGGAAAGGAAAGAAATGTAGTTAACGAAGAGAGGAAAGAAAAGCAAAGGAAAAGAAAGGAAAGTAATCCAGATAATAAGGAAAGGAAAGGAATGCAGTTAACAAAGAAAGGAAAGGAAAGTATAGGGAAGGAACGGAATGCAGTAAACAAAGGAACGAAAGGTAAGGAAAGGAAATAAATGCAGTTAACGAAGAAAGGAAAGAAAAGGAAAGGAAAAGAAAGGAAAGGAATCAAGATAAAGAGAAAGGAAAGGAATGCAGTTAACAAAGAAAGGAAAGGAAAGGAATGCTGTTAACGAACAAAGGAAAGGAATGCAGTTAACAAAGAAAGGAAAGGATTGCAGCTGACGAAGAAAGGAAAAAATAGAAAGGGAAGGAAAGGAAAAGAATGCAGTTAAATAAGGAAAAAAGAAAGGAAAGGAAGTCAGTTAATGAGGAAAGTAAAAAAATGCAGTTAACGAAGGAAGAAAAGGTAAGGAAAGGAATGCAGTTAACGAAGAAAGGAAAGGAATGCCGTTAACGAAGAAAGAAAAGGAAAAGCCAGGCTTGAGTAATGGATTGATGAGGAATGGATGGAAGGAAATAAAATAAGCAGGAAAAGAAAGGAAAGGGTGAAAGAATGGATGGAGGTGGATGGCAGGAGGAACAGACGGCAAGGAGGACAAGATGTAAAGAACAAGTGAGGAAAAAAGGAAGAAAGGAATAGAAGGAAGAAAGCAATGGAAAGAATAAAAGGAAAGAATACATAGAAGGAAAGCAGTGTAGAGAAAGGGAAATAAGGGACAAAGGTATATAGGGAAGGTAAGAGTAAGGGAGAAATAGAGAAAAAAAAAATTATTCAGGGAAAACCTTCCTATATACTATTCGGGGTATGAACAGGTGATTTAGGCAGCAAATGTAAATCCTGGTATAATTTGTGTTATTTTTATGTGTGAATATTTAAGAATTCAGAGGGGATTTTAGGACTTTTTCTTGTCAACTGATGAATGACCCTCCCACCTCCCCCGTGTTATTACAATGTACTTTCCTCTGTGAAAACCATTAAGAGTTCTTGTTGCAAAGAAAAGAAATAATAGGAATAAAGAATTAGATGAACGAAGAGCAGACACCGGAAAAATTGCAGAAAGACAGAAAGAAGGAAGGGAAGATACAAAAGCAACAACAGAAAGAAGGACAGAAGGAAAGAACAAAATGAAAGAAGAAAAGAAAGGGAAAGATATATTTTAGAGTAAATGTGTTTTTGTTTTGACGTTATCAAGAATTGCATAGGTTTAAAGACATTGACTGTCTTCTAGCTTCTTTATGAGCCATTTGTGCTCGTACAGCAATATTGTGTTATGCAAGGGACAGCATATTTCTGTGTACCACCTTCTGAGATTGGCATTGCACTGGCACAAACTTAGCACCTTTGCAATGGCAAGCAAGTGTTCTCTTAATTGCAGAGCGACATGGCCCATTTCGATCTGTCAAGCTTAATGCACTCCACAGGCCCAACTATACTATCACTTTATACAAACTGATTAGTATTACAGAATGTTCCCCTTCTGTCATTTGGAGTGGGCGCATAGGTGGACTTTACATGTGAATATTTCCTCCTTCCTGTGGGGGCCAATGTCCACACAAATGAGAGAATCCCTGCTGTCTATGTGCAAATGGTGGTAAATGAGTCCCCTAAAATTGTCAACCTTCTCTGAAGTGTGGGTAACATTATTTCCTATGCAGCTCCATTAATTCGATTGGAGTGTATTGCATTATGAGCGGTTGGCCATGTGTGGTGCTGGACTTGTTACAGGTCTGGACTGGTGTACACTTACTACAGTTTTGGGTCCATTTTGGCGGTAGTAACTTTAGAAGTGCAGTTTCTGAACTGCAATAGGCTTACTCTTTTGTAATGGCATACCCCTCCTTTACTCCTCTCTAGTCCTCTCTTAACCCCCCACCTTACTCCTCCCTAATCCCCTCCCTGTTAGTGATAAATATTCTCCATTTTCCAGCCACTCCCCCGTCTCTCTCATATTTACTACAAAAATGTACATGTACATGTGTGGAAACTCCTTATTTTAGGCAGAGATCTCTATACAGAACAGATAGGAGAGGCAGAGGCGTAAACCTCAGCAAGTAGATTTGTGAATGGCATTATGTTGTATGTGATTAGTGCTACTGTAGTCCGATGAAACATGCTGCAAAATGCAGTTCACTGAGTCCACCCATTCACTTTACTACACAACCACTTTGTCGTCCCTATCTCCCTTCTCAGCATCCTACCAACAAATCAACAGAAACACAAAAGAGAAGCCCAAACCCTCAGATTTTTCTCAGACTTCTCCATTGACAGTGTAACAATTGAACTAATTTCTCACCCTAAGAGCTCCATGTTTGATGTCAACACCCTTCGAAATAACTTCAAAAAATGTTGGGAAAACTACGTGAACACCCATGTCCAAATTACAACATGTAAGAGTAAGCCAAAGCTTTCAGCACCCGGGTAACCTAAGGAATTTGCTGAGAAGAAACAATCCACCCACAGACAAGAAAAGAAATGGAAGAAAAACAGAACTTCTAATCACTTCTTGAGAGTCTGTCCACACATCACACATGCAGATCAACACATCGGCCAAAGTAAAGGACTATACCGGCACCATCAATAAAGCCACTAAAAGAAACAGAAAAGTGTTTAAGACAATCAAGCACTGCATCAATCCCCCTGCTGGACTTAACTATTCCTCACTCCACAGAAAAATGTAATGCCGCCAACCTCCTTTTCAGTGAAGAAATACAAAAGGTCCTCCAGCACATTCAGACTGCTTTATCTCTTGCAACCACCCCTTCCCTTAGAATCCTGCAATGATCAGCCTTCAAAGCCCTATCGCTCCCAGATCTCTCTGACATACTCATCTCCCTCAAAGCCACTTCTTATGAAGATGATGGCTACGTCATCCTTCAACAGAGCTTAGTCTGGGGATATTCCTTTACCCCTACCTATTATTGTCAATGCATCCCGTACTCAAGGCATCTTCCGAGGACTTTCAAGACAAATCAGATACTCCCACCCATAAAGGAACCTTCACTAGACACGTATGATCTCGCTAACCACCAGCGTATCACTTATCTACCATTCATTGGCAAGATCATTGAAAAATCAGATTAAACTCCAACATTACATCAATGCTAACTAAACATCTCCAGCCTGGCTTCACATCATTCTGCAGCATGAAAACTGCTACCTTTTGCATCGTAGACAATGCCCTTTTGACCACATATGAAGATGACCCCTGTTCTTGATATGGCTGGTCCTCTCAGCTACTTTTAACACAATTGACTATCCCACCCTTATACATACACACTGAAGCCTCAAATGGGATTCACCAGCAACGTCCTTCTCTGGTTCTCCTCCTACCTTTCCAATCAGCACCAGTTTGTTAACATGAGCACCAACAGGTCACAAAAGATCCTTATTACCTGTGGAGCCTAGAGCACCCAAAAGATTATCTAATCTAGGAAGGAGTTGAAGACTCGCCTCTTTAAAGAGCACTACATCACAATACGTTATCAATCCATAGCGCAGCTTCCTCTCCTATTGCTTGTTTACTTTATGCTTGTTGTTGATCATGCACAGCACTCTGCTGCCTTTTGGCTAGGTTTGTGCTGTAGAAACACCATGTACACAGTGCTTAACTGGAGCTGGAGGTTGCCAATGGGGGCCACAGGCACTTATTTTTCCTCATCAGACATTTCCAGAGAACAAGAGAGGGAAAAACACACAAACAGGAAATAAGAAGAGAAAGAATGCAAAACCGTCATCAAGGGAGTAGGCAGGTACCAGGAAGAGTGAGTTAAAGAGGTAGGGAGTGTCTGGTAGGGAATTAAAGAGGCCTGAGGTGGATTCAAGACTACACAGCCGTGTTATTGGGCAAGCTGACATTTTAATCGTGCCGGACGGGTTTCTGAGCAGCACTTTAGGAACCATCACTCATTATTTTACAAATTAAGCACTGCATATACATACATAGTTTGTGAATATACCCTAAAGTGTTTTCACCTTGTTTGAAAAACAGCAGACAGAGATGCTCCTCATTCCAAGTGAACAAAGTGTGAATGAAGTGAAAAGACTTAGGCTCTCATTATGAGTGGCACAGAAAATAGGCTGGAATTTCTCCACCCCTGGCGGGACCAATATTGGGGGTAACTATAAATTTGGGGTTGATGAAAATCCAGCCCATTACAAGTTGGACTCTGTGGATCAACTAACAATGAGCAATAACCAAAGAATGAGTCTGGATCCGAAACACCCAGTAACTCGTCATATTCCCCCAGGCTTTCATATATGAGATTTTGGTGGTTTTCAGTAGCTGAAATCACTGTGATAATAAAAAACATCATTCACTTGGAATAAGGGCTAGGAGACACGATGTGCGAGTATCACTGATGCTGACACATCAATGGACTGGCTGATGCCGAGATATCCCCAGCCGATGCTGAGATATTGTTTTTGTATTGTTGAATTAAACAAGTAATTTCACATAATAGGGTATCGTTTTCTTCACTCAGATACGTATAAAAATCAATTTCTTACACAGGGCGTATAACACAAGCTATAACACCTTAACATGGAATAGGTTCACAGCCTTCAGTTTGCAGCCTCTGCTCTGATTTAGCACATCTGGGTCTGCCACTTCCCCAGGACATAGAAAGGCCCTTCGCTGCATTTGTTCATTTAGTGCAGGATACAGCGCACGGCACAAAAGCCTGATGTCAGAATGTACCCAGGCTGACAGTAGGTGTTAAAATGTAATAGGAAGCACAGCTGGTCACTGTCACACCTTTCCTCAACAGTTTACTTTGCTTTTTGGTAAGCATTTAATTAGAAATTATATCATTAATATAGTGTTGAGATCAATAAATACAATAGTAATGCACACCCTGATGTATGCACAAGTAGCAGTGGCAGTAACAATAAATGCAATACCAATGTACGCTGTAACCTATGCACGCACAGTGATGTCAATACCAGTAAATCCAATGTTGATGTACACTGTAAATTATGCCCGCAAAATGATGTCAATCTCAGTGAATGCAATGTTGATGCACAATCTAACAAACGTACATATAGCAATGAGAATATCGGTAAATATGATATCAATGACTACCATGTTACACATGCACACACTCACAAACTCGTATCATTGCTGTCGGATTCCTCCTAGATGATCTCCCCATCAACTCCAAGTCGGACATACATGCTTAGACAGACCCTGTGACCCAAACACAAGCCTACCAATTGACAGGTCACAGGTGGGGTTACACTTAGCCCTAAGACAAACGTGCACCCAAGGTAAACCTTGATTGATCCCACAGAAAAGTAGTCACACCACAAACAGGACCAAGGAGAATGGCCCCAATTAAACATGTTTGGCCAAAGGCGCCTGTTCCCAAAGCAACACAAAGGTAGATGCCACATGTAATTAGGAACTCTCAGCCAATCAGGACACGACATGTACACCCCAAGGGGTGATCAAGCACTCACCACACCAGACATCTGGACACGCACACGTTGGTCCACACTAGCTCACCCTGAGGTTGAGGGTAATCTGTTTCCCCTTTAGCAGATGGTAGTACTTGTTGTTTATGACTATGACGCTTTTCAAAGAATGTTGAAGTGTTTAATTGTACCCACAAAATGTATGTATGTGTGGCCAAAATGTCTGTACTCCAAGACTGTCTCCAGTTGCACCTCTGTCAATATTCTCCAGGCCACTGCGTTTAATTAAACCAACTCGTTCCTGTTTTGCCAAACACCTCTTTTCATTTATTTAAGTTAAATTCATATTTGAGTAACAATAACACAAATAACAAAATTGTTTAACACATTCAGGTAGTCTTAGCCAGTCATAAACCAAATCCCTAAGAGAGGCAAGTGGAAGTACTCTTTCACACATGCAGCTAGTCATAAAACAAATCCTTAATATAATAAAAATGACAGAACATATTCAGGGAGTCTTAGCCAGCGGAAGTGTCCCGGCATGATGGAGCTCTTCAAAACATACAATATAAGGCAAAGAAGACATTGCTTGGCTTTTAAAACAATGCTTCCAGTGAAGTGATGAGCGCATCCCATTTTTACCAGAAGCTTGGCAGCATGTATTGTATTGTAACATTTATATAGCGCTTAGTAGCACTATGTGGGATGCTGATGGGCTTACCTACATGGGCAGTATGTACGGGTTGTGCTTACTACCAGACAAGGTGTTGAATTGCTTTACGCCAGGCAGCACGCTGCTCCGGAATCTATGGTGTAGCAAGGATACAGAAGTAATCATGGAGCAATTTAGCAAGAAGCAAAGGTGCAAATAGCAACAAAGTAATCAAGATGGAAAAAGCAAACAATGTAAATCAAAGTGGCAATAACACAAGTTCAATTAAACAAGGTGCAAATTGGCAAGGAACACTATCCATCAAATATTATATAGCTGTAGCAAAGCAAAACAATGCAGAAGTAGAAAGCAATGCTCCTCGAGATATAAATGGTAAGAGTTCAGTTCAGCCAGGAGCAAATTAACAATAAATAATGTATGTGAACGTCAAATAGCAGCAAAGCAAAACAATGTGCAAAATGGCATAAGTTATGTTCACCAAGGTGCAATTTAACAACAACCAATGTAAATCGTTGTGAGATATAGTGAGTGATCCAGGGTACAGACAGGAATCTGTGAGTTTAGTCCAGAGGTAGGGTTACCTATTCAGACCAGAAGAATAAACAATAGTACAGTGAAGGTCAGGTACAGACGGTGAAGGCCCTCACCTATTCATTAGTTGTGTTACTGGGGCAACAAGACTGATCAATGCACAAGAAGGGGCATGTAGGGAGAGGGTGATAACCCAAAGCCCTTGGAAGACTCCATTTGAAGGAGCCTCCAGGGAGAAGTTGGCCTGTTAGGGCAGGATGCAACAGAGGACAGGAGCCAGCGGCTTATGAGAGGATGGAGGCCAGGCTTATAGCAGCCCAAAATGAGAACCTGAGAGCTTCCCGATCCAAGATGGCTGCCCTTGTGTTTTGCTCTACTGCCCTGGTGTCAAACTTGAATGGCTGTCGGGGAGAGAGAGCAAGATCTGGCTGCATATTTCGGTGCCACATAGATGAATTTGTGAAGTGAATTTGGCACTTAGAAGTGCTCCTACTTAAACCACCGAGTGCAGATTGAGGAGCTAAGTGCTTAAACCTTACTGCAATGCCCGTACGCAGAGGATGACATTAACCTCTTTTTGGTGCCAGTACAGAGAACCTCACAGTTCCTTATAAACAAGTCCTTTAATCTTATTAAATTGTGCCCGTTGATAGAGTAGTCTAAATTTGCCACCCATGTTCTCAAGCAACCCTTAGCGGAGAATACTCAACCTTTATGTTAAATACTCTTAAAGTTCTGTCAAGCTTAGGCCAATGTTCCTCTCTCTATGAGTTTTAAAATACAATACTTTGACCTCATCATGTTTTAAGAAACATTACAGATCCATTAGACAGCCCTAAATCTTCTATACATAGCCATAAGTAAGAGTTAAGCACAACACCTATGAGTATGGTTTTAGTACTACTAAACATGTCCGTCGACCTATGTATGATTGGTCAGGGAGACTAGTCAGGCAAGACGGATGGGTGTCCTGGGAAGGAATTACGTGCTATCTCTAAGGCCTATCATGCTCTTGTCAAGATACTAGGCGAATGGGATTGCTTGTAAGAAATTGGCTTATTGGTTGAAGGCGGTGAGAACCCACTCCAAATAAGAATCACAATCCTTGTCAGGATGAACCACAAAAGTCACTGAATAAACCTGTGCTTAACCCTCTGGTAGCTTGGCACAAAAACAGTCAGGCTTAACTTAGATGCAATGTGTGAAGTATTTACGCAGTACTTAAACAGTAATTAAGTGAAAACACCACACAAGAAAAATCCCAAAACCAAATTAGAAAACTAGTGATTATTTTATTAAATAAAATTGGCACCACAATGACAAAATCAAATCTGAAGAATCAGAGTTATGAGTTTTTAAAGGTTAAGGTTAAAAATAGCACCAAAAGGTGCAAAGCTTCTGCAGGTTTCTGGTTGTAGCGGACCGGTACATAGTCACAAGTTCAGGCAGACCACAATGAAGCATAGGCCATGTTTCGGAACAGGTTCGGCCCGCTTTGAGTTGTACCTTGACCCCACAGAATGCAGCGCGTCTCTGTGGAGCTTGGCATTGCGAAGCATGGGATCCAGTGGAGCTTTCGGTAAGGAGCTGTGTGGCTCTGCGGGGTCCTTGGTCGCTCTGCATCAGGCCTGGTGATGCCTTTGGTGAGAAGCTGCACTGTGCTAGTATGATACGCACTGTGTTGGATTCAGTGAAACCTTCAGTTAGGCAGAGAGGAGTGCACTGTGACTCAAGTCAAGGTCCCATGATTTTGAGGGCAACACTCGGAGGTCAGGACTCACTCCTGCAGAGATCAGCAAAGGGAAATAGGTCCGGTCCAGTTGGTTCTGGTCAGCTGGAAAGCAAAATAAGGCCTCTGGAAGGTTGCTGTGTCCCTGTAGCTCAAACAGGAGGCCAGTCAACTGACCCTTGGAGTCACTTCTGTGACTGTAAGCAGGTTCAGTCTTTCTTTTTAAGACAGCAGGGCAGTCCTTCTCCTGAATCTTCTCAGGTGCAGGATTGTTCTGATTTCAGGTTCTGCAAATGCCACTTTTATGCCCAGTGGCAGTTTTTAGGGCTCGGGCCTACGTCACCACGAAGTGGGGGCGGAGTTTCCGAGCTCTTATGTATTAGAAAAAAAAAAGAATTCTGAAAGGGGTCCGGGCTGCCACATTCCAGAAAGCGCGCGTTTTTTGCGTGTGGTATTTTGCCATGTGCATGGTAATTGGTCCAGGCAAGGCTGTGTTTAAGTAAGGCAGCACGCCATAGGACTTAGGAATTTGTCAATGTCCACTTCCTGCATAAAGTGTTCGGACACGCGCAGAAGAATACATAAATCCTCAATTACCAGCTGTCCGAGGTGCCGGTAATTGAAGGCAGATGGTGCTGGGAGCGTGTGCACTGCTGTGTTTTTTTTCCCTTCAGCTCTGTGTGCGCGCATGAACAGCCGGCCAGCAATGTAGGGAATCACATGCATCAGATCTGATTTTTTTAAACAATTGCGATCGCGAAAGTGATCTCTTTCTGTGCTGCTTGTTTAAACAATTGCGATCGCAAAAGTGATGCTTTCTGTGCTGCTTGTTTAAACAATTGCGATCGCGAAAGTGATGCTTTCTGTGCTGCTTGTTTTTCGTATGTAATCTTGTTCTTCTACGAACTTGATGGTAGCGGAGTATCCCATCCTCACCCTCTAGGTCACTTCATTAATTTTCCACGAGTCCGCCGTGTTTGTTGGCGAGTGCAGATTGGTAGTGCAGAGTGCAGAGTGGTAGTGCAGAGTGCAGAGTGGTAGTGCAGAGTGGTAGTGCAGAGTGGTAGTGCAGAGTGGTAGTGCAGTTTGGTAGTGCAGAGTGCAGAGTGGTAGTGCAGAGTGCAGAGTGGTAGTGCAGAGCGGTAGTGCAGAGTGGTAGTGCAGAGTGGTAGTGCAGAGTGCAGAGTGGTAGTGCAGATTGGTAGTGCAGAGTGCAGAGTGGTAGTGCAGAGTGGTAGTGCAGAGTGGCAGTGCAGAGTGGTAGTGCAGAGTGCAGAGTGGTAGTGCAGAGTGCAGAGTGGTAGTGCAGAGTGCAGAGTGGTAGTGCAGAGTGGTAGTGCAGAGTGCAGAGTGGTAGTGCAGAGTGCAGAGTGGTAGTGCAGAGTGCAGAGTGGTAGTGCAGAGTGCAGAGTGGTAGTGCAGAGTGGTAGTGCAGAGTGAGAGTGCGAGTGGTAGTGCAGAGTGGTAGTGCAGAGTGCAGAGTGAGAGTGCAGAGTGCAGTTTGGTAGTGCAGAGTGCAGATTGGTAGTGCAGAGTGCAGAGTGGTATTGCAGAGTGCAGAGTGGTAGTGCAGAGTGGTAGTGCAGAGTGGTAGTGCAGAGTGCAGAGTGGTAGTGCAGAGTGCAGAGTGGTAGTGCAGAGTGGTAGTGCAGAGTGGTAGTGCAGAGTGGTAGTGCATAGTGGTAGTGCAGAGTGCAGTTTGAGAGTGCAGAGTGGTAGTGCAGAGTGCAGAGTGGTAGTGCAGAGTGGTAGTGCAGAGTGGTAGTGCAGAGTGGTAGTGCAGAGTGCAGAGTGGTAGTGCAGAGTGGTAGTGCAGAGTGCAGAGTGGTAGTGCAGAGTGGTAGTGCAGAGTGGTAGTGCAGAGTGGTAATGCAGAGTGCAGAGTGGTAGTGCAGAGTGGTAGTGCAGAGTGGTAGTGCAGAGTGCAGAGTGGTAGTGCAGAGTGGTAGTGCAGAGTGGTAGTGCAGAGTGCAGAGTGGTAGTGCAGAGTGGCAGTGCAGAATGGTAGTGCAGTGGGCAGAGTGGTAGTGCAGAGTGGTAGTGCAGAGTGCAGAGTGGTAGTGCAGAGTGCAGAGTGGTAGTGCAGAGTGCAGAGTGGTAGTGCAGAGTGAGAGTGCAGAGTGGTAGTGCAGAGTGAGAGTGCAGAGTGGTAGTGCAGAGTGCAGAGTGAGAGTGCAGATTGAGAGTGTGAGTGGTAGTGCAGAGTGCAGAGTGGTAGTGCAGAGTGCAGAGTGGTAGTGCAGAGTGGTAGTGCAGAGTGCAGAGTGGTAGTGCAGAGTGGTAATGCAGAGTGGTAGTGCAGAGTGGTAGTGCAGAGTGATAGTGCAGAGTGGTAGTGCAGAGTGGTAGTGCAGAGTGGTAGTGCAGAGTGGTAGTGCAGAGTGCAGATTGGTAGTGCAGAGTGCAGATTGAGAGTGCAGAGTGCAGATTGAGAGTGCAGAGTGCAGATTGGTAGTGCAGAGTGCAGAGTGGTAGTGCAGAGTGCCTAAAACACATTGCCATTTACAATGCCATTATCTCTAACTTAAAACAAACCCGAGCCCTAATGCATTCCTAATGCTTGTTTTTCTGGTTCTGGTCATTCCCTCCCTTTCTGCTGGCTTTGGATTCAGCCTGGCTAATGAAACAAAGGCAACCAGAGCAAGCTGTCTCCCTTCTCACTTCATGCCCTCTTGCTCTGCTCATTAGATTCTCCTCTCTCTTTAGAATTCTTGATGAAGCCAAGTGCAGTGTCTGATGGAATCATCATCTTTCATGAGAAGGGTCTGGAACTAAGCCAGACAGCAACATTTGAACAATGACTGTGGCCTGGAAACCTACTCTGAGTACACATTCTAGAGAATGATTTGGGCTGCCTGCTCATCAAACCTACCCTTTTGATTTGCACCAAGAGCAGTACATTTTCTAACTGGAATTCACAAAAGGAAACTAACATTTTCACCCACAAATGGCTGCTGTGGAGCTGCGGCAAACTGAAATAAAAATTTACTTTTTTGTCTGTCCTTCTACCCAAACATTTTGAGTGTATTTTTAACTTGACTGGACAATTGAACTGTGCTATTTGTTCCCAGGACTGGAAACAAACTGCAGCTCCAGTGTTCACTTTTTACTTCTAGGCGCTCTGTATAAAAGTAAGGACTAGAGACAAAACTCTCATACGTAAAAACTGTACCATGAGGATGCAGAAGGAACTCTATTTTTGCTGCTGAAGGACCTAGGAGGCATATTGCCCAGCTCTGAGAGAATCTGGCTTGTTCAGTTTGAGATCAAGTGTAAAGTAAATACCTTGCATTGAGGTATCTAAATGTGTAGAAAGAGAATATCTACAGCCTTAATACTTGTTAGGAGCATAGCCTAAAGGCCCTTGAGTCACACCGGACCCAGAATATTGGCCTGACGCCACCTCTCTAACCCCACTGTTATGTTATGTTGCATTTTAGAGCCCATGTGACCCTGACTAGGGTATCCTGGCGCTAACAGATGGCTGAGCTGATGGAAGTTGCAGAGAAGTACAGAGTTATTAATCAATGTGCTCCAAAGGTGAATAATGAATGGCAATGCTCAACCCTGCAATGAACCTAAAACCTAAAAGATGACTGGCGATAAGAGAAGCAGCAACTCATAGCAACAACAGTCAATCACCCAGGAAATATGCAACAGTAGAAGAAAACTTCTGAAATAATACTGAAATGCATTTACTCTTGGCAATTTGCTAAGACCCTGAAGAAGGACAAGTACAAGCCCGAAACAGGCGTCGATGGGGAGAGCATGGAAGCCCACCAAAATACAGCTGATAAATCCATTGACACAGAAATTAAACAAGCATTTGCATTGCAATAGGTCTCACCTTTGGGACCTTAGAAGTATTTAGCTATGCAGCATATTATTGTGAGTACAACAACACCTACTTTTTTACTATGCACAAAGCAGTGAAAGGGTTATCACTAAGGGTCCCTTGGGACGTCTTTTGGCCACACAAGGTATTGCACCATGTGAGGGATCGTGCTCAGTGACAGAAATTTCATATGTTTCTGCAAACATGCCGCACTGCGACAAACGTTTAGAAAAGCGGCCGCAGTGCATCTATCCCAAGCAAAGCGGCCGCCTGAAGTTTAAAGTGTGGTCTCCCTAAGCAGGCAGCGGTTAAAGTGCGGTCTCCCTAAGCAGGCAGCGGGGCGGGAGGAGTATAGAATAGTCAGGGTTTTGTTCTTCAGTGGAAAGGAGGGCACCCTACGGGGAGCCGCAGCGCCGAAGCTGCAAGAAAAAGATAAAGCGTTGGCACTCGTGAAACGGGTGCTGCGCTGAGAGTAAAAGTTTTTTATTTTAGAACTGGAGGTTGGCGAGCCGTGCAAAAAAAAGAAATGTGCGGCCGCTATACTTCAGGATAAAGCGCGGCATGCCGCGCTGCACCAAAATAAATAAAATACCAATAGGGTTGGGGAAGTGCGGTTGGGAAGTGGTCGCCTCGTGATTGTAACACCAGCTTATTAAGAAGGTAGTGCTCTACAACTGTAAATGAAACACACCAAATAAGAGCACATGTGAGAGGGGCAGTCCTTCTCGGAGGTTACAAGAGTAGAAAATTAGGGACTAAGGAAGTACTACTAAGCAAACTAACCTAAGAAAAAAAAGCATTTATAAATGATAGTCACAAGAGCCAATTGAAAACATGGACGGGCCATGGGCAGAGCTTAAAGCCCATATCCTGAACACAGCATGTCTCAAAGAGACAGTGCAAGTGCTGCCTAGGCGAGATATAAAAAGTACACTTCCAAATATACCCCAGGCTAAAAAAGATGTCATTTCCTAAACCCACGCCTGGCACGAGCAGCCAACCTGGAGAGAACACTTTCCACAAAGATATACTAGAGTTTCAGAGTGGTTGTCAAGACCTGCAGCAGCAAACCAGCAGCACGGATTAAACAAACAAGACTGTGTAACCACTTTGGGAGGCACAGACTACTGAAATGAGAAGGTTGAGCTTAGAGGCCAATTTTATCATTTTGAGGTGTGCACCCATCTGTACCTCACATGTATGTGTTCAAGAAGAGTTGGATTAGGTGCAAATCATGCATCCAGCCTCAGGATCCACTGCCAAAGCCATGTGACATTAAGAAGGAAAGGCATAAATCTGTACTATAACTTCCCAGCTGGTCTAATACAGGGCTTTAGTTTGCACCTTAAAGCTTTCACAGCAAGGCTGAGCATACTAGGCAGCGAGGGTTTGAGTGCACACAACAGCTTCCCTGCTATGGAATCTTTCAGTGATGATGTCAGTGGTTTGGTAAACCACTTGCTCAGAGCATTTGAAGAAGCCACTGGTGGTCTGTCAATCGCTGACAGCCTGGTAAATCATTCTGTTAGGTGGCCAGTCATCCAGTGCATCAGTTTGCCAGAAGTGTCCAACTTATCTGGCCTGTGCTGTGCCTCCTGGAAGCAGCTGTTGCAGTTCTGGGTGGAGGTTGAACACGATTAGGTTGCCCTGAGCTGTACTTTGCAGTTGATGGATGAGAATGCTGTACTTTCAAACTCCACTAGTGACGGGCTCCAGAAGCGTTAGCAGTGGTTTCACTGCAGGTTGACAAGAAAGGTGAAGCAGTCAAATGTTGATGTGAGCTGTAAAAGTAAGTCAGACATCTGCCTCCCCTGGATTCAGGTCCAGGGATGATTTGGGATTCAAATTAGCCACCCCAAGAAATAGTGTCCCACATTTTTGGATAATGACCTTTCATGAAACGTTTCTTAGTATCAGGATAGTAATTTTGAGACAAATCTATAAGGTCACAGGGAACCATGTTCACCTGATAGGCTCTGATTCCAATGTTTATTCTCAGGCCACCTCACCAGGTGCTCTGCTCGCCCTAGGGACCTGAGGCTCCTGTTCTCTCCCAATTACCACAGAGGACAATGAGGTGAGCAGGAGCTTCAAGTGTATTGCTCAATTTAGATATCTGATGCACCAGCTTACCTCCATTTCCCTGAAAAATTGCTCAATCTCATGTCTCTTATGTTGTTGCTTCTCCCCAGGCCTCTGCTCACCCTCAGTTCCCTCGGGCTAATGGTCACTCTCAGGTACACAAACTTCCTGCTAATGACATACGTCCCTGATGTTCCCGTCCACATCAGGTGCTGGAGATTCATGATAACCCTAGGTACACTGACGTTCCTCCTCACTTCACTTTCATGCTCCTGAAGTTCCTGGTCACTCTTGAACCAGTGGCTTTCTTGGTCACCTTCAGATCCTTTGTAGCTCACACCCACCCTTAGGTGACTGCTAAACTCCCTCGGAAATTGCAGCAATGCATCCACGGTCGTACACATCAGAGTTGTGCAAGGTTTCCTCTTTTAGTTGTTTAGTAGAAGCCTCTCTGCAAGTGATGTGTCTGGGCATTGCATACAGCTTGGTACTTGATGTCTTTTGTATTGTGGGGAGAGATTTGATTTGGATATGTAAAAGCTACAAGCTTTCACTCCAAATGCAACCTTTCAATTTATCTCTTAGGAATGATCTTCCCCCTCGCTCTCTCTCACCGAAACACATACACATCCCTTCTCTTCTCTCGCCCCTTTCTCTGTTCAATATTACGAAATTGCCATTTTAACTTGGTTATTAATAGTGCACAATTCTCTGTGTAAATGTGTTTATAATTATGAATAAAAACTGAATTATTTTATATGCTGTTCCTGTCTTGAATGTTCCCATTGACTATGTTAATTCCATTGCAACTGGTGTCAAAATAATCGTTGTACAAGTATCAACACTGTGTTTTCTGTAGCTCTACATAACACAACACATGATCCACATAAAGTTTTAGATAGGGACCATTTCAGTTTTTATCGCTTGATTACCCTTTCCCTACTTCAGTCAATAGGGTTCCTCCTCCTTTTTTCCATATTATGTTGTGTCCCATGTATTGCCTTGCTACAGAGAGTAACAGAAAGTGTTCATGTGTTTGGAGGCAGCATTAAAACCAAAGTAGAATCCCCTGATGGAATTTTCTTTATCATTCTGCACCTTTCACAAAGAAAATTCCATGGGTGGATTGTACTCTACATTTCGTGCTTCCTCATGGAATGCCAACTACCTCTAAACTAAGCTGTAGAATGAGGGAGAGATTTCGAATAGGGCAGGTGAGGTGGATTTCTACCTTTGTATTCATAGAACATGAAACCTTTGACACCCTCGTCTGCCTTGATCTCCTCTGCACCCTTTCTTTTATCATTCACCTTCCTGTCTCTATCCTTTCCACTTTTGCTTTCCAGCTTTTGCTCTCTCTCTCTCTTTACCAGTTTCAGCCCTTCGCTCCACTTTCTTTTATCACTTCTTCTCTCTTATCTCTTCACCCTCCCTCCCTCTGTCTGCATTTGTGGTATTATTATCCTCCCTGTTCTACCTTTACTTTGTTTTCTCCCTTTATTTCCTTTTCCTCTTCCTATAGTTGTTATCATTCTTCTACACTCTGTCTCACTTCTCCTTGTCTCTCCATCTCTCCACATTGAGCCCTTCACTCAATCCATTTTGCTACTCTCCAGTCCATTTCTATTCTGCCTTCCATTAGTCACCGTGTCCCTGTATGAATATTTTTCACAGTAACGTTTTAAAAAATGAATTGAGTTGTCAAAAAAAGTTTTCTTTTTGGTCCTATTGGTTGTTATGCATAATTTTTTTTTCGTTCAATGGAGAACGGGAGACCCTCGCAATTTTTAAGTTGACAAGGGGGTAGCGGGCACCCACGCTCGTCTGACAGTTGCTGGAGAAAAAGGCAGAGCCTCTAAAAAGGCCACCAATGGTAATCCAGCTCACTGCACAACTCGCCCCCCTGCCCCTGTAACGTTATGTTGTACGGCATTTTAGGATCCGAGCGAATTTTCCCCGATTCATGCCCTTATATAGGTACAATTCACATTGCCCTAATATAGGCATAGAAATCATACCCATATTTAGACATAGCCCATGCAGTCCAAATACAGGCAGTGCAACTTCCACCCGTACCAAAACGTCACAACAATTTCTTGGAAAATCGGCTTAAGCAGTCAGGGACCGCCCCTTCCTTGAATATTGATTTGTCCAAGAACTCATGGAGCTTACAAAGAACTACTATTCCCTTGGGGTTCTTTACTGACGTTATTATGCCTGACTTTTACGTCAATCTAGGCACCTTCAAGGTATAAATATGCCTTCATATAGCAAGACACGATGGTTTGGAGCAGTTCGACTATCTACTTGCCAGACGCAGCTCGCTACAGCAAGTGCTGAAGGAAGCCGACCCTCCAGCTGACGCACTGATTGAGAAACTGTCCTTTCTCTCGCTGAGAATCCAGCTCCAGTGTTTTCAAACTCCCCTCGCGAGGTGTTGGGCAATCGAGTCCCGAGACAGAGATACCAGACCTCCTTCATTCTAAACTAAGGTTTGGAGCTGATTAGACCCTAAGAGAAATCGTGGATAGATTCTTGGCAAAGAAAACCAAACCTATGCTTCACAATACTTACTCCCTCCCGCGCACTAGACTTAGGTTAGGTACATTGGGGTAGGCGTATTTTAGAAGAACCAGTTGAGTACTTTTAGTCATTGTTATTTATGTATGTACTTTTCTATGCCTTAGAAACCATACAATGCTTTTACAGTATTATTTTATGATTCTATTCTCGCTGTACACATTATACTTTACAGCCTGCATTACGATTGTAGCACTTCACTTTACTTGCATGAGGAAGAAGACTGTTCAATAAACCCTTTTATTGAAAACGCCCGTCTCTCTATTTCCCTGCACCTCTGTTGAAACTAAGTCTGCACGATTGACTGAGTGAAATACTTATCTATTGTTTCCGCGACTCTAGAGATATATTTCTTATTCTTGGGAAACAAAGTTGTCATGTTTATGCTGTTATCAGAAACTAATCCCTTCTTGTGAATTCAAAAAAGTTTCTAGTGACCTCTGAGCTAGCTGGCACTCACAATTAAGTCTACTATATTCGATAGAGACCTAGTAGACATAAGTCCTACGCCTAATGTACAGCATATATTATTCCAATGCACAGAGCCTATTGGGAATATAGGAACTACACTACAGTTAGTGCTGGCTCTGAAACGTTAGTGCTGACTGTGATGATGCTCGCTGAGGCAGCCGAGGTCTGTGCAGGTAACAATGGTGGGGCCGGGAGGGAGGGGATTTCGAGGGATGATGCCGAGGCAAATTAAATAAATAATTAATTTTTCCTCAGCATCGTCCTTCGAAATCCCCCCAACCCAGCCCCACTGCTGTTACCTGCACGGACCGTGGCTTCCCTGAGGCCTTACTGTCGCGCTCAGACACTGAGGATGGGAGGAGACCCACCACATAATGTGCCTCCTCAGTTTGGCCCATTGTCCTACTGCACATTACAATGAGCCAGCTAGGCTTTGTACTTGGTCTTACTGACATCTGCTTTAAGGCTGCAGCATCCTTTGGAGTTCAGCGTCAGTGGCCAAGCTGGTCCAGCCAAATGTGAGGTTATGTACAGCCGCAAAAAAATGGCCCACCTGCTGGACTTTGTCACAGGCCCCTCTGGAAATGGCCAATTG
This sequence comes from Lissotriton helveticus, assembly GCF_964261635.1. Classification (NCBI taxonomy): domain Eukaryota; kingdom Metazoa; phylum Chordata; class Amphibia; order Caudata; family Salamandridae; genus Lissotriton; species Lissotriton helveticus. The sequence continues at coordinate 1,618,949,181 of NC_136068.1, read as the reverse complement.
CCCGTCCTGCCGACACTGTGGGTCCCTTTCTGTCCACACACACGCGCCATAGCCCGGCCGATAAAACACCTGCGATGGAGGCCAAACAAGCGAGTCCCTGGGCTTTCTTTTCACTCAAAGCTTCATTTGCAGAGCGCTCTTTACAGATTGTGCTGTCTCTGGGGTGCCCCTGGCTGCTGGAAATCCACATTTTCACATGAATGTAGGTACTGATCAGACCTCACCTCCCTCCAGGTCCTCGTGCCAGTGCAGTCCTGATGGCAAAGAGCCAGCTGCTGGATCTGCACACAGGCTCAGAAATGTCCAGGGCCCCTCCATATGATGCCCCTGTGCACCTGTCATTCAGGAGCCAGGAGCTCCAATCCCAGGCGCTAACACGCACTGCACTGAAGTGATGAACCAGATGAAAACCGTTGACCACCTGGAAATTATGTGGGATGATGGCTGGTCCTAAACAATATGATAACTCAAAAAAGAGGGATTGGGGACTTTTTTAGAGTTTCAGCATGCATGCCCCAACAATGATAAATGCAGAAAGGTATGCAGTCAGTTCCTAACATGGATTAGGGGGGACAGGAGGCGCTACAATACCTGAGGGGCTCCCTATGAGGGGCTCTTTGGTGGAGCTTTTATTCCAAATTGCTGTATGGTGCCTTGGGGGTGAGGGACCTAGGTGTGTAGATGGAAGGAGTGGAAGTGAATGACCCAAGTGGTTGTTAAAACAGGAATTGGAAGTTCCAAAGAGAACAATTTTAATCAGCAGGGCTCCAAACCTGATTAAAAATAGGGTGGCGCACTTCTGAAATAATGTTTCAGGATTGGCACACTGTCAAGTGGTCAACATGTTTCTCGCCTAATAGTCCTCAGATCTAGTGGCGATTCGTCACGGCCAGTATAAAAGATGAAAGTTTTCTACGGCAATTTGGAAGAAAAGATATCCACCAAAGAGCCCCTCATAGGGAACCGGTCAGGTATTGCAGCACCGACTTGACGAGGAGAATGCTCTATGATGAAGCATGACACCCAGCTGGGTGTGTGAGGGCCCTAATTCCAACAAGAAGAAATCCCCATTCCCCCTGTAATCCGTGAGGATTTATGACCACCACGCGCTCCTGTCCCCCCTAACCCATGTTAGAAACTTCAAACCTGCTTGCATTTACCCAAACAATATGAAACAAAACCAAATAGACAGCTTTAACTGGGATCTCTAACTAGCACAGAACCATGCCCTCCCTCCCCCACACACAGATTCTGAGTGCACTAGGGGAGCATGGACGTGATCGAAATGTGCTACACCATTGCATGTAACACAACATGGCACATGTCATTTCACCGCCACTCATTGCCACCGGTCGGCTTTTGGCTCTCCCCTTCTTGTGCAGGCAGCATCCCCGCAGGCCCGCGTCTTGCAGCCCTGCCTCCGCGTGCAGCAGTCAGTCAGTCGGCTGCTTGGAGAAGCACTACACGGCTGCCGGGCCTGAGACAGCCACTGACCTCCCCCTGGGGAGAGGGGCGAACCACAGCTGAATGCTGACAGCAGTGCACGCGCGGCGGCCACACGCCTCCCCCGAGCCACAGTCACACAGGCCAAGACGCAGAGGCCTGCGTTTAGCGCGCGCGAGGGGAGCAATAAGACGTGTGGTAATCGGTTTATCACGCGCGCCATATTTGAATGATTTAGAATAATGCATTATTACTGCACTACAGACGCCACATTTCAGTGCAGTACAACTCTACCCTCAACCGCCAGCTCTTTGCTGGTTTTAATTCCAAATAAATGGGGGAAATCTTGCAAAAATTGTATTCCTCCAAATTATAGTAAGCGCTATATAAATACAATTACACGTAGTTGAAAGCGACAGCCCCAAAAGCACACACACGGTGAACTAAATGCAAATATTCGATGCAAGTCCAGCGCATGTACACAAGCAAGAACACATAAGAAAGACAGTTGACACACAATAAAATGCTAAAAGAAAGACACCCACGCACATACACACAAGCACAAGCGAACCGACATAATAACACAGAATCACAGTTCAAGTACAAGGAACCCCTCCCCACCCACAAACAAAAAGGAAATAACACACATAATCGCAGGCGAAGCACGATGCAACCCAGTCGCAGTCTCTCTCTCTCACACACAAACCCTCCAGCACTCTGACAGAAGTAAAGATTCACACACACACACACACACACACACCTCGACACCAGAGCTGCCCATCAAACCAACAAGGGATAAACAGGAGCTGGAAGTGACTCAAGCAGAACCAGCCTTCCGGAAGGAGGGAGAGGGGGGATCAAACTCCATCTGCATAAATCCTTAATCTGTGCTGGCACTTCAAAGCACTGCTCGTTTCATGTCTAACAAGTTAAATACAGAGCGTGGGCTCCTGTCTTCTGCGGTCACGGGGCCAGGCTTTCTGAGCACCTCGACTCCCATGGCTGGGATGAGATCAGCCCCCACCTTGGCAGGGTGCCAGGGTTTCCTTCAAGCCAGACTCCAACAGCGCTAAACCAAGCTACCTCCTGAACACACACTTACATTTTTTCTATTTTTATATTTTTGGGAATATGTTTATTTTGTTTATAAGTGCGAACAACATAATTTGGTGCGAACACGCACCTGTTACAGTAAAAACATCGGAGGGGGTTTAACATTACAGCATCACATTATACACACATAGTGTAAGTCTTACGGCAATTCATTAACTACAATGAGACATTGTGGTTGTCACAACAGCAGACCTGTTAAACACACTGTTAAACACTATGGGGTAGGTGCAGCCGCGGCCTGTGCAGGTAAGAGCAGTTGGCCAGGTGGGGATTTCAAAGGAAAATTGATTATTAATTTAATGTTATCCCGTCATCGTACGTTGAAATCCCCACCCCCTCACCCGGTCCCACCGCCACACCACTCTTACCTGCATGGGCCGCGGCTGGGTAGGTGCTCTCTGTAACCCACTGGATCTCTCCAGATCCAAACCCAACAAAGGGGCCTATGGAATAGGTGGTCCCTGTGGCTGCTACAGACATGCCCAAAGCAGGAAGGTTTGGATCAATCTGAGGTGCCAACCCTACTCATGGAATCCCACTTGTGCCCTGGGTCTGCTAACATCTCCAGTTTATCCTCTTGGTGCCTGGAAAGGTCACCAGAGCTCCCTGGTGCGATTGTAGTTCCGTTGGCACTCTTGCTTGGTGTGCCGCAACAAGGCTTTGCCATCCGGCTGAGCCGAGCAATGGGAAGGCAGATCCTTTAGCCCTTCACAGATTTAAGCCAGAGAAGCCCGAGTCAATGATGAGGCGGGAAGATTTGATAATATAACAGGCTGCCCGGCAGCAAATTTGTAAAGGGGTCTCAAGTGGATTTCTAGATTCTAAAGTAGCCAATAAGAACGTTCTCAAGATGGATTACCATGCCACTTTCGTGGCGCAGTAAGGTGTGAAAGATGTTGCCTTCCTTACTTGAAACATCTGGCCAGTTCTAGTTTGAAAACATGGCTACCTGAAAAGCATTCTGAAGATAGCAGATGTTCATGCATCAGAGTTAGGGTTTGTAGTCCTTTGTGCTACTCTTCAATGAATTCTTGAAGGAATAACTTGAGACGCTTTGCCTTAAACCCATATCAGCTTCTGCCCCCCCATTTGGCAGGTCGCCTACTTGGCCAAATATATTTCCATTTGAGACTCACTTGAAGTTCAAGACCCTTTGCCTCTAGGTTGGACTGATCATTTTTTATATTCCATTTCTGTGTTTTAGTTTATCCCCTATTACTAAAAAAATGCAGAAATAGCTTCAATTTAGGGTGTAAGTTGAAAACTTTCTGCCCGCAGTCAATTTGAAAAAATACCTTGTAAAACTCGATCAGCAACTATTTGTTTCTATATATTCAGATCTTAATTTGAATATCAATTCTCTTAATACTACTATTATCCAGTTGCTTTACTTCCTAGCTCTTAGATCCATAAAAAGATCAGGGCACAAGAAAGTAAATCCCTGGTTCTCAGAAGACCTTTGGAAAACTAACCTGGAGCTTCGTAAGGCAGAAAGACGCTGAAATTATTCTCATGACCCTCACTTGAAATCTGACTACTTAGCTCTAGTGAAGATACATCAGAAAAAATATCAGTGCAAAAAACACAAACTACAGCTCCAAATTTATCTAAAAATGTATTAAAAATTCGAAATAAATTACAAGACCGGTCTCCTCTAAAACTGATATTATTCCATTCTCTGATATTTGTGAGCATTTTACAAGATATTTTATTTAAAAATCTCTAATAACAGAAGGAAAATTAAAAATGATAACATTGTCCACTCCAATTGCTTAGATAGGCTTACACAAAACAGCCTACAATCGCCCTCAAGAGAGAAAAGATACCATAAATTAAAAAGTGTATCCCTATTTCAGAGGTGGTCTTCACCACATTAATTACACAAAGTCACTCTTCGGGCTCGTAATTGGACCCCTGCCCTGCCAAACATTTTAAATACATTATGCCTTGTTTGGTGACTGTAGTGAGAGATGTCTTTGAATATTCCCTCAATACTGGCCCAGTTCCCCCAGACTGGAAAAATACAATAGATCTCCCACTTTTGAAAAAACCTTCATTAGACCTTTTGTGGAACCTGGAAACTTTTGTCCTATTTCACTTTTGTCTTTCCTATCCAAACTGTTCAAGAAAATTGTGATACTATAGATTATGCTATTCTAGTCTCTAGATCGCTAGATATCATCTTAAAGGGTTGACACTAGCATGGCTAAACTCCTTTCGAACTTGATAAAACACAAACAATCCCCTACCTTCTTTTTCATTAAACCAAAAGCAGTAAATTTGAAGTACCCCAGGAGTCTATTCTTTCCACAACCCTTTTTAATATCTACATGTGCCCACTCACACTGCTCTTAAGCCATATGGGAGCTGAGTTCGTCATGTACATGGATGACACTCAATCTATTTTTGGAGTCTCACCAGACCAGGGCTCCCACACGGGAAACAACCGTTTCAACGCAACTATTACCACGAACTACCTTTACAACGTAACTATTAGCACGCAGGATCCTTTACAACGAATGCCTTTACAACGCATGACATTACATCGTAGATGCTTTTACAACGCATGCCATTACAACGTAAGTATAGATAAGTGTATAATTTTAATAACACTTTTATTTAATTAATTTTTTTTAAAATAATTACATAATAATTATTTAATATATTATTTAATATATATATTATTTAATATATATAAAAAAAATTAATATGATTAAAAAGTACTTTAAATACATTTTAAAAATTAATTCATTTAAGTTTAGTTAAAAAAGTTAAAAAAAAAAAATAGTAATTTTTACCCCTACACTATCCAGCACTTACCCTACTATTACACCCCCCTGGAGTTAGAATAGTAATTTTTACCCATACATTATCCAGCACTTACCCTACTATTACAACCCCCTGGCGTTAGAATAGTAATTTTTACCCCTACATTATCCAGCACTTACCCTACTATTACTCCCCCATGGAGTTTGAATTTTATTTTTAAACACCTACATTATTTTTAAATAAAATATATATATATTTAAAAATAATATAATTTTTTTTAAATTAATTAAATTAAATTAATAACATTTTTATAAATTAAATTTTTTTATAAAATGATATACTTACCTATACTTACGTTGTAATGGCATGCGTTGTAATAGCATCTGCGATGTAATGTCACGCATTGTAAATTAAATTAATAAAATTTTTATAAATTAAATGTTTAATAAAATGATATACTTACCTATACTTACGTTGTAATGGCATGCGTTGTAATAGCATCTGCGATGTTATGTCACACATTGTAAAGGCATTCGTTGTAAAGGATCCTGCATTGTAAAAATTGCATTGTAAAGGTAGGCGTTGTTAAAGTATGCGTCGTAACGTCATACATCCCTCCCACACAGACTCTATCGGAAAGTCTTACAACTAGGAGATGGTGGATGTCTTCTAACTACCGGAGGTTAGATCCAAGCAAGAAAGAAATTTTACTTCCATTAATTAATAGCAATGTGGAGGACGTTCACTGGCCTAGCTCTATGGGCATATCTCCCTTCTAGCAAAATCTGTATGTAATCTCAGCTTTCACAACGACTTAGATCTACGCACAACTTCACATGTCGAATCTCTGCTTTCACACCGACTCAGATCTAAGCAGAACTTCACATGTCGAATCTCTGCTTTCACACCGACTCAGATCTACACACAACTTCACATGTCGCACACTCATCAAATGTAAGCTGCTTCCTCCTCAAAAGGCTCTATCACATGTACCCTTTATTTAATCCCTCAGTCAGACTTCCTATTGTTACTGACTTTATACAGAAAATAATTGATTATGGCAATGGCATTCCCCATGTCGCACCTAAGAAACAGCTAAGCTGTCTGCAAATAGTTCAAAATGCTGCAGTATGTCCTATATATACATTAAAAAACAAATGATTCAATAACAAAGACCAGGAAGCATTTTCAATGGCTTCCAGTATAACCATGTGTGATGTTGGAGGCCATGTGTATTGAGCACAACTCCCATTTATTCTCAAAAACCTGTCTTTTTGGCAAATAAATGTTGGTGGTATGTCACACAATGAAATCCCAGCTCAAATCATTAATTCCTCCTCCAAGTGCCTAAAACTCCGACCTTGACACACAGAGACAGGCCTTTCTCTGTTGCTGCAGTGAAAAGTTGGAATTCACTCCCAAGACATCTTTGCAAACAGCCTCGCCGTCCTACATTTAGAAAGGCTTTAACGCCTTTCCTTATGATCACGATTCATACTTTTAACAAAATGTGGTTGGTCCCGCGCCAAGTAGCCGATTCAAGTGTACGCTGTTCTCTATAAGTGATCAATATCAATTGATGTGCTTTGTTCTCTTTTTTTCACTGTGGCTAAACCAGACCGGACAAGGCTGGAGCTCTGTTTACTCATCAAAAGTAAGAACTTGGACGAGGAAGAGGGACACTGGTAATGTTTAGATTACTTCCTGTTACCCCTGCTAATTCTTAATTCAGGCATCTTGAACACAGCACCAGGAACAAGAACTCTGCCTACAATCCATCTGCAATTTCCTCTCCGTGCCTTTCTCGTTTCCACTCATCAGCAAAGAGCCTGTTGTGAGGCAAAGGATGAGACAAGGGTCAGCTCTGCAATGTCATGATGGGTCAAAAGGTGCATGATGTCACTTTCACTGCCTCTGGCATTTTGGTGAATCGACGTCCATGATAGCCATCATAGTCCTCGGGCGACAAATATACACCCTTGTGTGGCTATACTAAGGATGGCTATGATTGGCACTGATCTGTACAGAGGTGGGCACACTTCCCAGTCCACAGGGAAACAATACTCTTTATGTAAAGCATTCTTGGTACCTCCATCTTGGTTGCAGTCCAAGAGTCCTCCCATGTGTATCTTGCCCAAACTGAATAACATTTACAAACCTGGCTACGTGCCATGCTCTGGGAAGTTTATTTACAGGTCCCTACCGCAGTAGGGTAACTATAACATGCGAGTACCACTGATCTCTGAAAATCACGTATACACTTTTACACTGGGCTCATATAAACATCCATACATTCATTCTGCCACTCACTCTTCATTCCTAGTGGCTCACATACCAACTGGAAAGGTAATAGTCTCTCTCTCCTCAATCATGTGCAGGGGTGTCTCCCCCTCACTGACAGGATAAACCCAGAAGTATCTCACACCTGCTCTGTGAGTGGTAGTACAATATGCAGAATGGCAGCTGCTCTTTCACATGACTGGAAAAGGCAGGGTCTGGTGGCTTAGTGGACTAATGTGTCCACTGCAGGGGCCTGTGTTTGACCTCATAGTCACAGGTTCAAATCCAGGCATGGCCACTCAGCCTTTCATCCTTCTGAGGTTGATAAAATGAGTACCGTTGAATTGGTTAAGAATAAACATCTGTTATTCAGCGCCAAGATACCCTTCAGGGTGACTGTGCGGTTTACAAATACACATGTTATTGCTGAGATGGGTAAATAGGATAGCAATGTACAACCAATGTATGCACGCATAGCAGCGGCAGTACCAGTAAATACAATGCAGATGTACGCTGTAACCTATTCACGCATAGTGATACCAGTAAATCCAATGTCGATGTGCACCGTAACTTATGCACGCATAATGACATCAATCTCAATAAATGCAGTGTTGATGCATGATGTAATAAGTGTACGTAATAATGAGAATATCGGTAAATATGTTATTAATGACGTCTATATTACATGTGCACACACTTATGGGGAGAGGAGTTGGCCTAACAGCTAGGGCGGTTGATCTCGAATCTGGGGAACTGGGTTCGAGCCTCAGCAATGACGCTGAACATCCTGTGATTCTAGGCAAATCACAAAATCTCCCCGTGCCTAACAAAAATGAATGTGTCCTCATGTAATGCAACTGGTGCAATGTAAAGCGCTCTTATACCTGATTCAGGTCAAATTTGCGCTATATAAAACTCCATTAAATAAATAAATACAAACTTGTATCAGTGCTCTCGGATTCATCTGAGATGACATCCCCATCAACTCCAAGTAAGAGATACGCAGTCAGACAGGCCCTGTGACCGAAACCCTAGCTTATTGATTGACAGGTTACAGGTTGGCTTACACTTAGCCCAAAGACAAATGCACACCCAGGGAAAACTCTAATCAATCTCACAGATAGGTAGTTACACCACAAACAGGACAGAGGAGATTGGCCCTAATAAAACATGTTTGGCCAAAGGCGCGCATTCCCAAAATAACAAAGTTAGATGCCACATGCAGTTAGGAACACTCAGCCAATCAGGACGTGACATGTACACCTTACTGGGTGATCACACGCTCACCACACCAGACATCTGGCCATGGTCACACTGGCCCACACTACCTCTCCCCGAGGTTGAGAGACATCTGTGTCCCTCTTATCAGATGGTTGTACTTGTTGTTTATGACTATGATGCTTTTCAAGGAATGTTGAAGTGCTTTACTGTACCCACAAAATGTATATATGTGCGGCCAAAACTTCTATACTCTGAGACAGGCTTTAGACACACCTTTGTCAATACTCTCCTGGCTGCTGCGTTTAATTAAATCAACTTGTTCCTGTTTTGCCAAACTCCTCTTCTCTTTTAATTTTTTTAAGGTAAATTCATATTTGAGCAACATTATGTTAAGTAATTCCCCCATGTCCTTCTTGCCCTCACTCAAAGACTGAAGCTGAAGGTGTGAATCATATGCAAATTGCTGTGGCCCAAAGTCAGTGGGATGGTCTGTTTTCCCCTATGGAAAACGAAAGTACCTCACAAAGGCCTGAACTGACCTATAGGGTTGCTAGCCCTTAATAGTAACTGGCTGTGCGCTTCCCGCTCAAGGAATTGGTACAGCTGGATCCAGCACGAGGGCTGGATTCTTGACATAGAGATCAACAGGGAATCCGACTGCTGGTGGCTCGATGAGCCCTAGTATTGACGTCCAGCTTTTCAGTCCGTTCAGTTTATTGACGTCCAGCTTTTCAGTCCGTTCAGTCTATTCTCTTGAATGGAGGCCCTGGGCTGAGGGGTTTGCTCCTACAAGTATGAAGTTCTCTACCACCAAAACAGGGTGGTGACCTTGTAGGGATGAGCATAGCTCCTCTCCTTTTCTGTGGCTGCCTTTCAGCTTCCCTAACTATCACCCACTCAGACACTTCAACACATACCTGAGAACCCAATCAGACATCAGCATTCATCCTTAAATCAAAGTCTGCTACATTAACATGGCTTCTATCAGCATTATATGCAGGAGATATCTCGACTTTCTCCAAACCTGTGGCTTGCCTAGTGCTCCACTGAACAGTGCATCTGATGTATGTATGTATGTATTGCATATTTATATAGCGCTATACTGTCACCCAAAGGGTATCCTGGCGCTTTGATTCAGCAAGCCGAAACCACCAATGCGAAATCACACTGCTCTCGGGAACAGGTGGGTCTTCAGACCTCTCTTAAAAGGTAAAAAGTCACCCTGACTCCTCAATGATATCGGGAGAGAGTTCCAAAGTCTTGCAGCTGCAAAACTGAAAGACCGACCACCCATCCTTACCCTCTGAACTCTGGGAACCGTCGCCAGATACGCCGAGGAGGAGCGTAGTCTCCGAGAGGTGGAGTACCATGAAAAAAGATTCTGCAGCAAGACTGGGCCCTGTCCATGCAACGCTCTAAAAACCAGGCAAGATGCTTTAAAAAGGATTCGTTGATGGACCGGCAGCCAGTGCAAATCCAGGAGTGCCCTGGAAGAAGAGGCGGTGCGCGGACGAGACAGTGCCAACTTGGCTGCCATATTTTGTACCCGCTGCAGCTTGCCCAGCAGCATACCAGGTGCCTCCAGAAGCAGTGCGTTGCAATAGTCCAGCCTGCTTAGAATAATGCCCCGCACTACCTCAGGCCTAGCCCGCGCTGGAAGCAATGGAAGAACCTTACGTAACATCCGCAGCAGAGTCATGCAAGTGGCTACGGTTTTATTAACAAAGATGTCCAATTGTAAGTTGGGGCCAAACATAACCCCTAGATTGCGTGCAGATTCTGCTGCAGTCACTGTCCCAGGAAAGGAGGGATGCCAGAACTCGTCTGGCAGAGGACGAGGAGTCCGATCATTAGAACAGTACAACACCTCAGTTTTTGACCCATTGAACTGGAGGGAGTTGGAACGTAGCCAGTCCGCTGTAGCTGACATACAGCGGTGGAAGGTCTCTAAAGATACAGCGTCTTTCCCCTCCAAAGAAAAGACCAATTGGGTATCGTCGGCGTAATTAAACACCGAGATACCAAAGGCACTTATCAATTGGATCAGGGGGCGGAGGTACAGATTGAATAAAATAGGACTGATGGCCGAGCCCTGGGGCACCCCCTGCCCAACTTTCCGTACACCCGACCTAAAAGGTGGTAATGCCACCACCTGCTGCCAGTTGTTAAGGTACGAGACCAACCAGTCCCTTGCCAACCCCGTGACTCCGATCTCCGATGCAGTCACACAACTCCCTCGTGCACACACATATTACAAGACAAGGCGACTGCGTGAGAAACAGTAGGACTAGGTGTAATGATGAGTACAAAAAGTACTTAAGGCAATAAACCTAAGTAATAAAGTTTTTTCACTGTGCCATGGGGTTTGTAGTTTAAAAGACGGAACTACTTTGACTAATCATGAGTGTGTCCTTGAGAGATGCCACTGCAGCACACAGCACTAGGAGCTGTAGTAAGTTGCCTTATGTGGGGTATCCCTTGTGACGGCTGGGTGGAAGTAGGCCATCATGGTCTGGTCTAGTAGCGCTATCTTTATGTTCTAAAAAACTACCTCCTGTTTTGGACTCTACGTCCAGGGCAGGCTTGTCTTTGTGAGTTGGTGTAGCGGATCTGACAACGTGGCCAGGCTGGGTATAAATCTCCCGCAGTATGTTACAATGCCAAGGACATTGCACACTTTGGTCGGGTTTTGCGGAACTGGGGCACTCTGGATGGCTTCTGCTTTCTTGGGGTCGACTTGGAGGCCATCACGGGAGAAAACGTATCTGAAAAAGTTGATGGAATTCTTATAAAACTAGCATTTTTTCTGGTGGCGGTTAGGCCACAATCTGTTAGGTGCTGTAATGTGGCACGCAGTCGCTCGTGCTGTTCCTCTAGGCTCTGGGAGTATGTCCGGATGTCGTCACTCAAGTTTATTACGCCCACCAGCCCTGAGAGGGTTTCTTTGATGGCTTTCTGAAACACCTGTGCTGATGAAGAGACACCGAAACTGAGTCTGGTGTACCACCGGAGTCCCACGTGTGTGGAAAAAGTTGTGATGTGGTGACTATCTGGCACCAGCTCCAGCTGGTGGTACCCTGAGTTCAGATCCAGCTTAGAAAACCACTATGCCCCATTTAGATCTGCACAATGTCATCAGAGTGGGGATCAGATGTCTTTTCCTCCAGATCGCCTGGTTGGGGAGACTCATGTCCACACAGAGCCAGATAGCACCAGCCTGCTTAGGTTTTGGCGCGATGACCAGGGGAGAGACCCATGGGATGGGGCCCAACACCTTCTCGATTACTCCTTGGCATTCAAGGTCTTACAACTCCTTCTCAACCAGTGGGCGGAGATGGAATAAGACCGCACCTGTGTCTGAGTGCCGTGGGCTTGATGGTTTTGTTGATGTGTAGAGTGACCTTGTGATCTTTCAGTTTTCCCTGCCCTTGGAACAGTTGGAGGAAGTCGTTAAGCAGGTCTTCCGCATGTGAGTTGCGTATCTGCTTTGCGAAGACCACGAGCTCCAAATCCTCAGTGGTGTGGCAACTAATTAGCATGCCATTTTGGCCTTCCGTTACGTGAAACTTGGTCCTGACCATGTGGTTGATACAGGAGACATTAACCTTGATCGTGCCCATCAGTGGTAGGGGCTCCGTACCCCCATACGTGAAGATCCCAGCTGAGTTGGGGGTGAGAGGTGGATGGGGAGTTAGCCTTTCATAGTGACTCGAGTCCATCACGTTTACAGATGCCCCGGTTTCGATCAGGGTTTGAATCGGGATGACATTGCACTTGGGTGGGGGACGCCTCTTGCAAACGGAGCGTCCGGCAAAGGAGACCACAAAGAAGTCATCATGATCATCCTCTTAGAAATGTGCTGCATCCCCTTGTGTGATCGGTGTCCCAGGGTTGATGGGCTTTCGAGCATCAAATGATGGAGAGTCGTGGTGCTGCCTCTTGAGCTACCTCCTCTCGGCCGCCCTTGTCAGCTGCGGCAAACCCTGGCATAGTGGTTGATCTTGCTGCACTTGGAGCATGGTTGTCCTCTTGCCGGGCATTTGTCCCCTGGCTTCTGGTCGAAATTGCAATATCTGCACTTTTCGGAGTGTTTTCCCGGGGTATTCCGCAGTTGAGCTGGGCCCGTGCATCTTTGTATAACGTCTACGTCTCCTACTTGATCAGAATCGTTTTCATGGCCGACGAAGTGCTGGCGCTCCTGACCCTGGCAGCTTCCATTTTGTCTGCCCCGCTGCTGGAGAGTTCATTAAACTTGCGAGAATTAAAATTTTGTCCAAGGACATACTTGGTTGGTGAAGTATTTGGCATTGGAGTGTGACGAACTTACATACCTGAATGATCTTGGCGCGGATCTCCTTGTGTTGGTCAATGTTCGTGCAAGTGCTTGCAAGCTTCCGCAGCCTGGCGTAGAACATGTACACCGATTCTGCATCTGTCTGCTTGGCGTAGCTTGAAATGCTCGTAGTCGGGATTCATCCGCAGGTTGAAGTGTCTGTTTAGAGCGTCTACTGCTGTGTCGTAGTCATCATCTTTGCCGGTGTTTGGTAAGGTCTTAAAGAGTTCATAAAGTCTGTCGCCCCGAAAGTGCATTAGTAGCAACCGTTTCACAGCCCCATCCATTTCTCGAGTGTCACGAAAGTAGTGGTTGAGGAGGCCTAGCCACAGCTTCCATTGAGGTGCAGCCATTTCCAGGTCCGCTAGCTGGCTGAAGGGTGGCAGCGGGGTGACAGAAGCATGCAAGTATGGCACGGCGATACCTGGGCCATTGTTGGTGGAGGAGGGGGCGGTGAGTCTCCCATCGGCGCTGAGATTCAGGCAGCATGTGCCCCTTGGGAGTGTATAGTGAGGGTGTGCACTGGTCACTGACAACGGTGCCTTGCAGTTGTGGGCACTTTCCTTGACGCTGTGCTTGGGCACTGCAGATGTGGGGGTTTGTGCTTGTCACTGGTGGCCTTCCCTTTGCTTTTTGAGGTGTGACCACTGTAGGGGCATTTAACTGACACCCTGGTGTGCTGTGTGTCACTTCTCCTCCCTTCAAAACAGAGTTCATACCCCTTCGGGCAATTGTCCAGGCACTGTGGGGGCAGGTGTGGGAGATTCGCTGTGACAATAGCCTCTATGTGGGAAGCGAGAGTTTGTTCCCTTCATATATATTTTTTTGACTCAGGAACTGGGTTGTCACAACTTAACCCCTCACCTCCACTTCCCCACAGGCGGTGGGGTGGGGGCGGTGCGGCTGCTTCTGGCAGCGCTGCGGGCTGGAGACGAGGAGTTCGCCCGTGAGGCTGTCTTGGCGAAACCACGCCCCTGCAGACGTGGGCCCTTTAGAGGCCGTGAAGGAGTCAACAGGCGCGGCGGGCGCCACACAGCTGTCCGGTGTACCGGCGTTGCCCCTCGGAGCAGGGGCGTAACACAGGCCCCTGCAGCCCCCGCGGTGCGGGGGGCCCTCACCCTCCATGGGGCCCCGTCAGCATCGCACTTCTGCTGGGGGGCTCTAGATTGAGCCCCTTCACGTACCCTGCAGGGGGGCCCCCTCAAGGTTCGTTACGCCTCGGAGGCTTGTGGAGCTGAGGGCGTTGCCGTGGCGGCAGGTGGCTGCAAAGGCTCATGGAGCCGCTGGGTGGTGGCGAGCGATTCTTCCAAAGAACACTGGCTCTGTGGTGTGGCAACGAGGCGCCAGCCAGGTGAAGCGAGGGATCATCACTCCCTCGTCACCAATGTGGTAAGTGGCCTTATTTGGGCTAGGCCCTGTGACAGCAGCTCGAGCATAAAGCAGGCAGACACCTCAGTTGCTGCTCGGCGACTGATCACATGCGATCACCGCCCGTTTATTTATCCCCTTGGACTGAGCCCGATCACGAGGTGTGCAAAGCGATACATTTCAGGGGGAGGCCGTGTGGCTCTCTACAGGCGCCGTGTTCGTGCAATCAAAAGTGCAGCAGGTTCCCGTAATGACCATTCAGGACTATGGAGTGATAGACCGACGACTTAGTGGTACTTTTTAAGTGGGGAGGTGGGTATCAATGCGGCCTATAATGTGTAGTGCTACAATAGTGCAAGGGGGGGGGGTTATTACACAGTTTACATTATATTGTTTCTTTCTGAAAATGTCTATTCTAAATGTCAATGCAATTATCTTGCACCTTTTACTGAGGCAGTAGGCATCTGGGTTACAGAGCCCTGCATTGTATTTGACACTTGACACAATAAAATCTGTTTCTAAAATAAAGAAAGTGCAGCAGGTGCAGCGGTACCAGGGCGCTGAGGGGCACACTTCAACACCATTAAAGCTGCCTTTCACCACTGACGCAAGAGATAGACGCCTATGTGCCTCGCTGCATTAAGGCCCTTTGCCCCCTTAACAGGCTAAGCCCCCACCGGGCGCCCCCAAACTGTGACAGGCCTTTGAAATAAAAGTACCAGTCCACCGGATCATTCCACGCAGCCACCTGTCAGGGCTGCTGCGCCAGCGTGAGGCACACCTCCGGGTGAGCAGCACTGCCCCCGTGACGGGGTGGCCAGAGCCCCGCGCCCCAGGAGCACGCCGCCCCCGACCTTCAGTGCTAGTCACGGCCGTGATAGATTACTCCAATAACCTGGCGAGCTTCGCCCGGACCGTTCCAGGAACCGTCCCCGCCGGGACACACAGCTGCTGATTTCTGCTTTCGTACCACCTCAGCTTTGCAGGATATCAGCAAAATTACCGCACAATTGGGATTCTTTAAAAAGACATCAGAAAAAAAAAACATCATTATGGATCAAATCAGAAGCTCTGCTGGAATCGGGGAAAGCAATGAAAATCCGCGATGCATCGACCTGGCTCCAGGAGCGCGTGAAGCGTGCGGCGGCCATGACGGCTCCCCGGGGCAGAGGTCAGACTGGGGCCTAGAGCAGCGGGATGCAACGTGCTTGTTTACCGCATTACACCCCCGCTGGGGCGAGCAGGCGCTTTGCAGGTGGAGGCTTCTGTTGCCCCCTCCTCCCGCCCCACGCAGGCTTGACAGGCCTTTGAATCCACCGGGCACTTCCGGGGTGGGCTGGAACCCTGGGAGGCCGGTGCTGAAAGCCAGGGCCGCTCCTGGGTACTCTGTCACTTTCCCCAGCTCCCCAGGTTAATTGCAGCAGACTGGGGGAGGATTAAAGGGAGACTGAAAGAAGGGGGCGTGGGAGTAGAGAGGAAGCAATCAGAAGAGGAGAGAGGGAATGGATGGAAAGGGATTGCAAGAGGAGGTTAAGGGTGGGGGGCTAGTTTAAACATTATTGCCAGGGCCACTTCTGGCCCCACTCGGCACTGAGTGCAGGGGCCCAGAGTTTTCTTAGGAGTCCGTTGCCAGGGCTTCAGGATGCAGGGGTTGCCACCTCATGTCTCTTTCTTTCACCTCCCTACACTTCCTGTCTCTTTATCTCATTCTCACAGGTGCCTTTCCACAGTGGTGGGTCTAGGATTTTTGGGGCCCTGGGCATTTAGAGAGTGTGCGAGGCCCCTCTAATTTCCATACAGCCTGACACATTCAGGGATGTTTGCATCTCTATAGATGACCCTGCGTCAGATGCTGCTTTATGCAGACCCCTCCTGCCCCTGCAGAATCTCCCTTTCAGACATCTACAAGCACCTCTTTTGCAGCTCATAAAGGGCTGAAGGTGTGAGGTTTATTTGTAGGCTGAGAGGGTTCAAACTGCTGCGGCACTAAACTACGCAGGGCATTGGACGTCCAATGGTGCCTCTGCATGGGCAGCAGGGTAGAGGGCCTGATTTGTATGAGAAACCTGCCAAATGTGTCATCTTCAACTGGAACATAGGACGGAGTCCCTCCCCTAGGCCTTGTTACACCATAGCATGGAGTACAATTACAACCGGACACCTTGCTATTGAGTAGCTGAGCAGACTGGCCGGTGTGCCGTGGCCTGTCTGTGGTGTACTGGTAGGGGGCTTTATTTATGTGATATATCAAGGACCCCCTGGTAAGGATAAAGTTCCTGGGTCAGGGAAATTAGTTCAATGTGAAGGTATCAACCCAGGCCAAATTACAAGACAAACACTGGCTATTTAAAGACAAAAATTATGCAAAAAATTATTATGAACTATAACACAGAAAAATATACTGTTGTAAAAAGTTTTTTTTCAATTATATTGATAAAAATAGATTAAACACATACATCATGTATACAAGATAAATTGATACAATAAAAAGATTTTTGTTAATGATAAAAATGAAACATTTGTTTTGAAAAAGGCTCGAGGGAGTTCTATATGTCATTGGCGTGGCTGTAGTTTGTCAACGCGTTTCGACACGTCGTAGTGTCTTCCTCAGGACAATATTTTTTGCAGCCAAATTTTCTAAAAAGAACAAAACATCTTTAGCTTTTCTCAACATATCGTACATTGTGTTATAGTGCATTATTCTCTTATATTTTATTTAAAAAATGAACTTTTTCTTTAATTTCAAGTATTCTTTTTTTAGCCAGGTACAAGAGTCTGATCAATGATTTTTCCACTGAAGATAGCCAAAAGAGCGGTCCTGACAGGAGTCTAAGAACACAATCCCTATAGTGAAGCTTGGCATCAGAAAGAGATTATACATATATCTAGAATTTTTCAATACATCTGATAAAGGCAGTTAAACACATGTTTAGTTGGTAAATAACGTGTAGATGCAGATAGTAACAATTTAAGGCTTTCCATCATAATCAGGCTTTCTATCATGTTCAAATGCAAATAGTCATATCTTTGGATTTTTACATCGTACTTAAAAAAGAGAGAGAGAAAAGTAATAGAAAGAAGTAAAGTTGTTAGAGGTATAAAACCATATTTCTATTTCTTAAGAAAGCCTGATTATGATGGAAAGCCTTAAATTGTTACTATCTGCATCTACACGTTATTTACTAACTAAACATGTGTTTAACTGCCTTTATCAGATGTATTGAAAAATTCTAGATATATGTATAATCTCTTTCTGATGCCAAGCTTCACTATAGGGATTGTGTTCTTAGACTCCTGTCAGGACCGCTCTTTTGGCTATCTTCAGTGGAAAAATCATTGATCAGACTCTTGTACCTGGCTAAAAAAAGAATACTTGAAATTAAAGAAAAAGTTCATTTTTTAAATAAAATATAAGAGAATAATGCACTATAACACAATGTACGATATGTTGAGAAAAGCTAAAGATGTTTTGTTCTTTTTAGAAAATTTGGCTGCAAAAAATATTGTCCTGAGGAAGACACTACGACGTGTCGAAACGCGTTGACAAACTACAGCCACGCCAATAACATATAGAACTCCCTCGAGCCTTTTTTAAAACAAATGTTTCATTTTTATCATTAACAAAAATCTTTTTATTGTATCAATTTATCTTGTATACATGATGTATGTGTTTAATCTATTTTTATCAATATAATAAAAAAAAAACCTTTTTACAACAGTATATTTTTCTGTGTTATAGTTCATAATAATTTTTTGCATAATTTTTGTCTTTAAATAGCCAGTGTTTGTCTTGTAATTTGGCCTGGGTTGATACCTTCGCATTGTACTGGTGGGGGGCTCCATTTTGGTGGGTTTCTGCCTGCACTGCTCCTACCTAGCGCTGGCCCTTCCTTTTCAGCACTGCTTTTCCCTTTTGTCACTGTTTTCCTATCTTCAATCAATCAATCGGGGAACTTGTAAACACGCTACTTACCCGTGAGGGTCTAAAGGTTGCGGGGGGTAGGGGGGCAGCGCCGGTCAGTCAAAGAGCCAGGTCTTGAGGTTCTTCCTGAAGATGTGCATGGTGGGGGCGCGTCTGTCTTCTTCTACCTCCTTCTTTCTCCCATTTCCTGTTCGCCAAAAATGAGTGCTGATGTCCTCCACTGCAACGCTGGCACAAACTACCCACTGGGGAATAGGCCAGTCTTGATTTGTTTTCTAAAGGCGGACAGGCAGGGATGGGTGGGGAGCTGACGAATGTCTTGCAGGTGGCCCAGCCCAGTCACTGACGCAACACAAAATTAATCACCGCCCCTCCCCTTGGGAAGTCTTGCTGACTGTCCCTATAAAAATCCACTTATGCTGGTTTCTTCACAGATGTTGCAAGGTCCCTGGGCTGCCCAGTAGTATACCGCATACGAGTCTTTAACAATTAGTACTATGGTGTACCATATAAAAGTAGCAAGTTATTTTGGGATGTACCACAAACCAGTTCTAAGCGATGAATATTCAGGTATACCACATAACAGAAGCAATTTATATTGGAATGTACCACATACCAGTCTTTAGCGAATAACATTAGGGTGTACCACATAAAAGTGGTGATTTATATTGGTGTGTACCACATACCAGTCTTAATTGATTTACATTAGATTATGCCAAATACCAGTCTCTAGCCAATTATGCTGTGGTGTACCACAGGCACATCTTTAGTCATTTAAATGTGGCTGTGCCCAATATCAGCCAAATATGAATTTCTAGACTATCTGGTACAGTCTTCAGCATTTTACATAGTGCTCTCCCACTTACTGGTCTTTGGAGATTTAGAATGAGAGTGTCCAAAATTCAGTCTTTAGAAATGAACATCGTCTCACAGAGCAGACTTTCAGTCTATTGTTATTTGTATTATGTGCCCCTTTACTGATTTAATAACTGGCTGGCTATCACTAGAATGTTCTAATTTCTACTGGGATGCTCCCTGACCAGGTTTTTGTGCTTTACTTTTAGCTAAGCGTTTGACAAATTTTGACAATTTTACTTTTGGCTAAGCTTTTCACAAATTTTGACAATTTTACTTTTGGCTAAGCTTTTCACAAATTTTGACAATTTCACTTTTGGGGTTCGCTGTTAGGCAGAAAGTCGATAGCTGCACACAGTTTTTCTTCCATGGAAGTCTATATTTATCCTGGTCCTCAGCCTAAAGACAGCCTCTGAAGAGTATTGTGTTTGTTAAACACAGGTTAGATTTGAAGCCCTAAAGCATTCTTTGAACATAGTGGGCGGTAACTATAAATTGCATTTTCTCTCCATGGAGAGTAATATGTGGACTATTGTTATGTGTACCTTGTTGTTGGTAGCTGCCTTTATCATAATTATATATATCATTTTTAGGATAAAGTACTGAAATGGTAACTAGAATCTATCACTGCTATCTTTCTTTGTAAAGAAAACATATCTGAGACTTGCCCGGATGTTTACAGTAGAGTGCGCCGAGAAGAAGGGTGTCCTACCCCTGGGCGCGGAGCTCTGTTTTGGACAAAAAAATCTATATATGGAGACCATCAGGTTCGCAATGTTTTTGTCAGTCAACCCAGCAACCTACAGATGTGCCATGAAGCCCACCCATCACTCATGCACTCAAAAGGAAATACTCCCTGAATCCCAGGTACCCTGTGATCCTGCAGGCCCTGAGTCTGGTCAGGCAGCGTGGCCCCCTCGAGGAGGCTAGCGAGAACCCCAGTTTGTGTTTCTTCATGCTAGAAAAGTCCTCTAACTGAGGCAAGAACCTGTCTGTACTTCAGTTCCCTAGATAGCGATAGCGCCTCGAGGTTGTTGCGGTGCTGGAGAGAGCAACTGCTGACTTTACAGTATATGTTAGTGTTGTTCCTTCACTAATCAACTACTCCCACCTAACAGAGGCCTCGTCTCAGGCTCTTGAAACTGATTCTTTTCATGTACATTTTTGTTTTACTCTTTGTTATGTTGGTTAATTTCTTATGAGATATTTCCTTTTAAATAAATATCCGGTTGAATATAGTTGATTGCACCCCTGTGTTCGCAAGTATCTCCCTCCACACCAACCGCCCCATAGATTGTTGACTTCTCAGTCGAACCCGCTACCAGAGGTGACCCAAAGCAGCTCAGGAGCGCCAACAGGCCTAATAATATATGGTCTGATGTAAGCTTTATGTAAGGCTCACCTTTTCTGTTTTTATGGATTTTAACAATTAAATTCTGAGGGGAACAATCTGTTTCCTGATCTATTTGTAAAAACGGAAAAATGCAGAAATGTAGTAAGTTTCTTTGGAGCCCCTCTCCATGTTATCGAGCACGGCAAATGGCAGCACGTAGAGTAAAACAACTTAGGAATACGTTTTCTTAATGAAGCTCTCAGGCTGTTTATATGCTGGTACCAGGACCAGTCCTAGAATTCTGTTGTGTATGACTATCCAACGCCCTGGAGCCCTAAAGACATCGAACGCTGAGTAAACATTCATCAGTTTAATACATGTGGAAATACACTAGTTGCAAATTTAATTTTTTCATCAATCAAATATTTTAGAATGAATAAATATAAACATTAGAGAAAAAAGTGATGCGTACAGACGCAAATGTGAAACAGCAAATGCCAAAACTAAAACCAGGAACCCAATTTATGGTACAAGGAATGCCAGTTACCACTGATTAATAGATGAGACTAGATCCTTCCAATATTGAAAGCTCGGTGAATGTTACATTTGATACATGAAGCACACTGAAAAATATGCCCCAATTTTATTGAAATGAGATATTGTGAATCTTAGGTTTACAAGGTTTCATTGTGATCGATAACACATAGAACAGCTCACCGCCTGGCTGAGCAATATAGAAACTATTGATCAGCCAGGGAATGAGCTGTTCGACGTGTTATTGATCACCATGAAACCTTGTAAATTTAAGATTTACAATATCGCATTTAATTATAGTGCTTAGGAAAGCAGAATGCGAGTTGAAGCACTATATAAAACAAGGGGAGAGGATGTAGCCTTACGGCTAGAGCGGTCGACCTCGAAGCTGGGAAACAGGTTTCGAGTCCGCTCAACATCCTGTGATTCTGGGCAGATCACTTAATCTCCTGTGCCTAACAAAAATAAATGTGTCCTTCTGTAACGAAACTGGGGGCACATTACCAACAACTAGCGATATTTATCGCTAAATGGGCTTAGCGAGTTTTTTTTATCGCCAAGCATCGCCGGATATTATCACAGAGATAAGGTGCTATTAGTAACGTTTATCTCTAAAGCGATAAAATATCCGGCGATAGCGGTGAATTGTGTGAATATTGCTGAGAATACAGCGATATTCACGCATTAACGCCAATAGGGTCTTAGCCATAATATCCACCTCCCATTGGATATAATGGCTAAGAACTGGTCTGAGCAGGCGTTAGCTTTTGGAGATATTCGCGCTTAGCGCGAATATTTCCATCGCTACGCCTGTGTTGATAATAGGCGATAGAGATGTTAGCGACTGTTTTTAGTCGCTAACAGGTTGGGTACGCCCACTTTGCATGTCATTAGCAATAAATATCGCTGACATGCAAAGCGGGCCCCAAACTGCTCGCTATCGCCTACAAGCTGTCGCTAACTGCTGTTAGTGACAGCTTGCTAATAGGGCGATAGAATTATCGCTGCTTAGCGGACGAAAACGGCCGCTAAAGCGGCGATAATCTCTTATCGCCCTCCTTGATAATATGCCCCGTGGTGCTCATGTTAAGCGCTCTGATACCCAATGTCTCAGGTCTAGTTAGCGCTAACTAAAAGACTCTTTAAAAAAAAAAAGGATATTATTAATAACGGGATCATTTATATATGAATTTTGGTAACATGTTATCTTCTGGCATCACTTCACCTTTTCAGATAATTTTCTTAAAATACCTAATAATCGATATCCTGATTCAACTCCATTAAATGCTCAAAAATATGAATTTTTCTAAGTAGCCTGACTATAAGCTGGTTTTGCTTTCTGCTTTTCATTGAGTGCATGGGGAAACAACATGCCAGCCTCACTGGGGCGTCAGTGGGCTCTAGGGACTCGACGCACCCTGAAAGATCACACGCTGTCTAGATGACGAATGTTTTATCATAAAACGATACCCTTGAAAGCAGCGCTAAGCATGTAGGCAGACTGGGGACTTGCGTAACAGCAGCCTTTTAGAAAATACCCCACGGTTACTACGTGCTTAAAACCTAGTAAGTGTGGGATGCTGGGATGCATAAGGGATCAGCACCCTCGCTTCTGAGTGACGCTGTCCATAGTGCTGAACCCAGACTTCGCACAGGAGCAGGCTTCTGAGCAGTGTAGGGCGTCAGATAGGGGCTGCCTAGGTCTGGCTTTCTCCTCGCTTGACATGCAATCTCATGTCTCAAGGGGTTGGGGGTCGGGTCCATCTGGCACATGCATCAATATTGCATTTTGCGATTCCTTAATTGCGAAAAATAAGGAATCACAATTAAGGAATTGCAAACTGCAATGCATCAAGAAATTGCTAAAAAAAATAGCGATTTCTTAAAATTCCTTAATTGCGATTCTCTAATTGTGAATCGCAATTAAGGAATACCTCCCCATCCATTCCTATGGGCCTAGAGGCCCATAGGAATGAATGGAAAGACATTCTTAATTTGCAATTCACCATTAGAAATTCGCAAATTAAGAATGCAATTTCAAGGGTGCAGGGGTGTCCAAAGGACACCCTGTTGCACCCCTGAAATCTGCTTAGAAGTACATTTTGCACACTCACATGCCCCAAGGGCATGTGTGTGTGTAAAATGGAACTTTGAAAAATGCACTTTAGTGCATTTTTCAAAGTTTTCGCAAATTACCATGAAGGTCAACTTCATGGTAATTTGCTCAACTTATTTGCAAATTCGCAAATTTTAAAAGTTTGATGCATTGCATTTAAGGAATCTCAATTTGAGATTCCTTAAATGCAATCGCAATTTAAGAAATCGCAATTTTGCGATTTCTTAAATTGCGAAAATTACAAAAATGATAATGCATCCCAAAAATGGAAATTGCATTCGCAAACGGCCGAATTTTGCGATTCGCACCATTTGTGAATGCAATTTCCAATGATGCATGTGCCCCCATATTCCTACCTCCCACCAAGGGAGGTCACGTGATACCGGCTCGAAGAGAGTGGGGTCTTTTTCCACTGTGAAAGAGGCTTCTGGACGTTGATGAATCAAAATGTCCGTGGAAGTGACGTCACCCACCCCTGCCTGTCATGGCGCTTCCCTTCACAAGTAACCAAGGCTCCAAGAGCCCTATTATCTTTCTGTCACTGCTTTGGCTCCTGGGAGCAGGAGTAGACCCTCGCTGCTAGCGAACCGAAATGCAAGCGCAGTAGGAGTTGCTACCCCCTCGACCCCCCTTCTGACAATGCCGCAAGGAACCCTTGTTGCTGGGCCCTCTGTGGGCCATAGGTCGGTGTCAGGGTCAGGGAGCAGGACTCGCAGGCAAAGGCACAGGCTCGTGCCATCTCTCTTGTGTTTTGGGGAGCAGGTGTGCTTGGGGGCGGTGGCCCGCACAGGACGCTTGCTACTTCCCAGAATACACCACTTTATCAAGTGGATGGACCCAGCGGCGCCCAAAAGGGGTTACTGACCGCTCCAGGGCCTGGGTCACGAATTCCGTTCACATATTTGCAGAGGTCTGTCTGGATAAACCCACCCAGCCTGGTCTATGGAGGCGTAAATATTGGCCTTTCTATGGACAGCAGACAGTTAAAGCACTTCAAATGGTGGAGGGACAGCAAGCACGGAAATAGACTTTACCTCCAAACGCAAGGTACGAGGGAAGGCCTTGGAGTCGTGTAGCATGTCGATGAGGCTCTAGGTTTAGGAAGCAATAAAAAAAGACGGATTTTATGGCCAGGCCACAAAATTTACCATCTCAACCACCACCAGCCTCCCATAACAGCATTGTGGCAAAGCAGAGAGCTACCCGCTGGTGTGATGTGAGACAATCATTTGTATCTCTCCTCTGCTCAGTGCTGCTGGCAGCATTTATTTCAGAAATACATGGGCAAGTGGGTGGTACAGCGCACGCAGTGCCAGCCACTGCAGCGTGTGAAAACAAAGACTACAAACACATCGTTTGCAAAAATATAAACTCCAAAACAAGGACCATCAAAATATCGACCTTACAGAAATATCAAGCTCCAACATCTTCTACTTGCCTAGTTCCGCCATCAAAGCACCTGCCCCCAAATATGCAAGAGCTGGATATAGAATGGCATACTAACCCAGCCGTAATGTGTGTTATCATTAAGTTTGGTTGAATTTAGTAATTAAATACTGGTCGACATTTTTGCAGAGGGATATTTAGATATGGTTGACATTTTGGTAGTCTATGTTTCGAAGGCGATGGGCTCGATTTAAAGTTTGGCAGACGGATGACTTTGTCACAATCGTGACGGATGTCCCGTTTCCCGTATTCCATTGCATTATATCCAATGGCACTTGCAATACAGTGGATGGAATATCCGCCACATTTCTGACTGAGTAACCTGCCCGCTGAACTGTGAGTCAAGCCCTATGGGTCTTTTTTAGAGCTTGAATTCCCCGTCAAAGCGTGATGGACATCCCTTCCATCATATTACAAGTGCAATGACTATAAGACAGAACATCTGCAATATTTGTGACAAATATCCTGTCCCCCAAACTCTAAATTTGGCCCTACTTTTTTGCAACAGATCTGTGGGCTTCTGTTTATACCAACATTATGTTTAGGCATCATAAAACAACTGATATTTATTGTAGTATCTCGGGAAAAGAAATATTACGACTGATTTATGAGGTCAGGTGGTTGTATGTCAGAATGTGCTAGTCACAAATATTATCTGATATAAATATTGTGTCCTAAAGAGCATTCTCAAAAATATAGTCCCAGGGGGTACAGATTTGACATCATGAATTCCACTAGACTGATAATTTTGTAAACAATATTTCAGACACAATATGTAGTCTGACTGCTATATTCTAGTAACACACCTACTCAAAGCAAGTGGAGGGCTTGATACATGATCAGTTTTTGCAAACCATACAACGCCAGCACAGCTGCATTCTGGGCACATTAAGGCCTATATAACAGTTTTTAAAAAAAGATCTGGATAGTGTGCATTGCAATAATTTAGTAGTGCATTTATTGTGGCCCCACCACCAGCACTTCAAGGACAGAGGCAGAAGAATTGGTTGAAATCGATAATGTAAAAGTAACTTTTGACAAAAAAAAGTATTTGCGGTTTAAGGGAAGCTTCTGCATCACCTTCTCTGCTGGGTAGTTTAAGACCAGTGTGGTCAGGAATCTTAATAACCTGAAGTAAAGGTTTTACATATTCCCACACAAGTTCATCTCTGCTTTAGTGTGATTCAATTGGAACTATCCAGTGGTAAAGTTGTAGAATACTAAGTGCGGGTGGCCAAAGTTTACTTGGATGTCAAAAGCCTGTGCTGACAAACATCAGGATTGCTGAATATCAAGGCTGCAGAGTCTTGTTTCTACCTCATGTCTCTTTCATCCACCACCAGACACTACCTGCCCCTTAATTTCTCTCTTGCGCATTCATTTTAGTCTCTGTTTTCTCCTCTTATCATTTTCTTCTGTACTTCTCTTCCACTGTCTTTTCCTTTTTTGTGTTTTTCTCTCTCTTGATCTGGGTCTAAGTCTGATGAGGAAAAATAACTTCAGGTCCCCAAATATAAGTGCCGGTGGCACTCACCAGGAACCACTGGCTCAAATTAAACACTGTTTACACCTCTTCAAGATTTTGATGTTTTCCAAGAAGCAAGATAAAACCTCATGAGGTTGTAACAATTGTGAAAACATAATATAGAAATGGGTGTCACCTGCACAGGATTGTAAACCTGCTCCCAATCAAAAGGTATCACTTATTAGATGTAGTAAAGTAACCCAATGTTATCTTATGGGAGAGGTAGGCCGTGCAATAGTGGACAATGAATGTAAGAATGTTTCACTGCTAGGACATGCAAAACGTAAAAGTACATGTCCTAAAAGGAAAAGTTAGGCCCAGTAAAAGGTTTATTTTGCCTGGTCGAAATGGCAGTTTAAAACTGGACACACAAGCTGCAATGGCAGACTGAAGACAGGTTTAAAGTGCTATGTAAGTGGGTGGCACAATCAGTAGTGCAGGCCCACTAGTAGCATTTAATTTACAGGCCCTGGATACATGTAGTATCACTTTATTAGGGGCTTACAGGCAGTGGCGTAGCTAACCTTATGGACGCCCGTGGCCGTCCCTGCTATTGCCGCCCCCCAGTGGCCCAATTGAAGAGCAGGGGTTGACGAGACCGATTGCTGCCCCGTGGCAGGGTCAGATGCCACCCCCCAGACGGCAGGTAGGAGCGGGAGGAGGACGCCACCCCCAAAACTCAGGTCGCCAGTGACAGACCGCCTCCCCCACCTTGCCACGCGACTGCTTACTGGTAAATTAAATGTTCTAATTAGGTGGAAGCCAATTTTACCATGTTTAAGGGAGACAGCACAAGCATTTTAGCAGTGGTAAAGTGCACAGAGTCCTAAAGACCAACACAAAAAGGTTAAAAAAAACAGGATGGTGAAGGCAAAAAGTTTGGGGATGACCTTGCAGAAAGGATCAAGTAAAACACACACCTTCCCTAGTGTTTTCAAGTAAGAGTTTCTCTTATAAGCTGAAGAAGAAGAGTTGGCATGTACTGCAGCTTGGATTTTTTTGCAATTAGGTAAAACTATGAATCAGCCCAAAACGGACACATTGAGTACCTATTGCCTAAAAGGCATTTTTAGTGGATAAGCTGGACATAGTAAATTGATACATATGTCAGATTTTAATGAATTAACATTAACAAACCTGATAAAATACACAATTGGATCTAACATCGAAGTCCCTCGCAACAGCATCAATACATATATTGAACATGCGAGTTTTTACAATTGAATCTAAGTGACTTTAATATTTTGCATGTTTATGTACTTTGTCAGTTTTGCTTTGTAGAAAAATGGTGCACCTTGGGAAATGTATTTTATTTCGAGTAAGTAGTCTTGATGGAATGGAAGGCGCTAGGACCACGGGGGAATAGGGAGGGTGAACACGAGGGTGGAGAACTTCAAATAGCGTGGGCAGTGAATAATCTGGCACAGCGGCTTGACTAATTAGGATGAGGACGCGCGACGTTAACAGTCTGCAGAACCGGGTAAGCGTTAGCGAGACAGAGCGCTTATTTTATGTGGCAAACTTAGTAATAAGGAAGTGTTAAATATCAACTGCGTAACTTTCAGCATGTTGTCGAGATTGAAGCACAGCTCTTGTCAAACAGTTTAAAAAAACCGAGGTATTTAACAGCGCGTAAAGTTAATGGAGGAATCGCCTATACAAACATAGGGCCACAGGAGGGTTTCAGCTTGCGCACGCCAGACAGGAGAGATTAGAACCGTTAGAACCGGCTGAATAATTACTACGGTGAACATTTGGTCTCACACCCCGTACCATCACAACCTAGCACTTTATGACCAAGGTAGAAGAATAAACACGGGCACGCAGTTATTAGGAAAAATGTTACAACTATTTTGTTTTAAGTGTAGCGTTAAAAGTGCATTGTAACACAAAATGTTCCAGATTTTAAAGTGACTAATTGGATTGTATTGTTATTTGTAGTGACCCCCGAAGAAGGGCACATGGAGGCCCGAAATGCATTGGGTTTTTAACTACCGAATAAACGACTATTGACGAAGGACTTCTTGCATTTATCGCATTCTTTCATGAAGGCCTGGAATGGCACAGTTGGAATGTTAAAGATTGAAAATTGGCATCTTACCCATTTGTGGATTGTAACAACTAATCAAAAACGTCATAAAAAAAGAGTCAAGATATGGAAGAAAATGGTTAAAATTTATATTTGAACTAAGGAGTGTGAATAAGTAGTGCACGCAATATTTAGCGGCACATAGCTGTGCATTTGAATATGGGGCTGCAAAGTCCCTCCTTTCATATGTTGTTTAACTAATGGCAGTAGGGCATGCCTATAAATCTCATTTGCACGCAATCAAAACGAAGGATGGAATAACTTGGACGAATTAATAATGTCGGTTTAAAAATTGGTGTGCATCCCTCACTGTGATGAAATGTCTTAACTAAGCCCAAAAAAAGGGATAGCACCCCTACTAAGGAATTGTGACGCATGGTGAAACACAACCTGATAAAATACACAATTGGATCTAACATCGAAGTCCCTCGCAACAGCATCAATACATATATTGAACATGCGAGTTTTTACAATTGAATCTAAGTGACTTTAATATTTTGCATGTTTATGTACTTTGTCAGTTTTGCTTTGTAGAAAAATGGTGCACCTTGGGAAATGTATTTTATTTCGAGTAAGTAGTCTTGATGGAATGGAAGGCGCTAGGACCACGGGGGAATAGGGAGGGTGAACACGAGGGTGGAGAACTTCAAATAGCGTGGGCAGTGAATAATCTGGCACAGCGGCTTGACTAATTAGGATGAGGACGCGCGACGTTAACAGTCTGCAGAACCGGGTAAGCGTTAGCGAGACAGAGCGCTTATTTTATGTGGCAAACTTAGTAATAAGGAAGTGTTAAATATCAACTGCGTAACTTTCAGCATGTTGTCGAGATTGAAGCACAGCTCTTGTCAAACAGTTTAAAAAAACCGAGGTATTTAACAGCGCGTAAAGTTAATGGAGGAATCGCCTATACAAACATAGGGCCACAGGAGGGTTTCAGCTTGCGCACGCCAGACAGGAGAGATTAGAACCGTTAGAACCGGCTGAATAATTACTACGGTGAACATTTGGTCTCACACCCCGTACCATCACAACCTAGCACTTTATGACCAAGGTAGAAGAATAAACACGGGCACGCAGTTATTAGGAAAAATGTTACAACTATTTTGTTTTAAGTGTAGCGTTAAAAGTGCATTGTAACACAAAATGTTCCAGATTTTAAAGTGACTAATTGGATTGTATTGTTATTTGTAGTGACCCCCGAAGAAGGGCACATGGAGGCCCGAAATGCATTGGGTTTTTAACTACCGAATAAACGACTATTGACGAAGGACTTCTTGCATTTATCGCATTCTTTCATGAAGGCCTGGAATGGCACAGTTGGAATGTTAAAGATTGAAAATTGGCATCTTACCCATTTGTGGATTGTAACAACTAATCAAAAACGTCATAAAAAAAGAGTCAAGATATGGAAGAAAATGGTTAAAATTTATATTTGAACTAAGGAGTGTGAATAAGTAGTGCACGCAATATTTAGCGGCACATAGCTGTGCATTTGAATATGGGGCTGCAAAGTCCCTCCTTTCATATGTTGTTTAACTAATGGCAGTAGGGCATGCCTATAAATCTCATTTGCACGCAATCAAAACGAAGGATGGAATAACTTGGACGAATTAATAATGTCGGTTTAAAAATTGGTGTGCATCCCTCACTGTGATGAAATGTCTTAACTAAGCCCAAAAAAGGGATAGCACCCCTACTAAGGAATTGTGACGCATGGTGAAACACAACCTGATAAAATACACAATTGGATCTAACATCGAAGTCCCTCGCAACAGCATCAATACATATATTGAACATGCGAGTTTTTACAATTGAATCTAAGTGACTTTAATATTTTGCATGTTTATGTACTTTGTCAGTTTTGCTTTGTAGAAAAATGGTGCACCTTGGGAAATGTATTTTATTTCGAGTAAGTAGTCTTGATGGAATGGAAGGCGCTAGGACCACGGGGGAATAGGGAGGGTGAACACGAGGGTGGAGAACTTCAAATAGCGTGGGCAGTGAATAATCTGGCACAGCGGCTTGACTAATTAGGATGAGGACGCGCGACGTTAACAGTCTGCAGAACCGGGTAAGCGTTAGCGAGACAGAGCGCTTATTTTATGTGGCAAACTTAGTAATAAGGAAGTGTTAAATATCAACTGCGTAACTTTCAGCATGTTGTCGAGATTGAAGCACAGCTCTTGTCAAACAGTTTAAAAAAACCGAGGTATTTAACAGCGCGTAAAGTTAATGGAGGAATCGCCTATACAAACATAGGGCCACAGGAGGGTTTCAGCTTGCGCACGCCAGACAGGAGAGATTAGAACCGTTAGAACCGGCTGAATAATTACTACGGTGAACATTTGGTCTCACACCCCGTACCATCACAACCTAGCACTTTATGACCAAGGTAGAAGAATAAACACGGGCACGCAGTTATTAGGAAAAATGTTACAACTATTTTGTTTTAAGTGTAGCGTTAAAAGTGCATTGTAACACAAAATGTTCCAGATTTTAAAGTGACTAATTGGATTGTATTGTTATTTGTAGTGACCCCCGAAGAAGGGCACATGGAGGCCCGAAATGCATTGGGTTTTTAACTACCGAATAAACGACTATTGACGAAGGACTTCTTGCATTTATCGCATTCTTTCATGAAGGCCTGGAATGGCACAGTTGGAATGTTAAAGATTGAAAATTGGCATCTTACCCATTTGTGGATTGTAACAACTAATCAAAAACGTCATAAAAAAAGAGTCAAGATATGGAAGAAAATGGTTAAAATTTATATTTGAACTAAGGAGTGTGAATAAGTAGTGCACGCAATATTTAGCGGCACATAGCTGTGCATTTGAATATGGGGCTGCAAAGTCCCTCCTTTCATATGTTGTTTAACTAATGGCAGTAGGGCATGCCTATAAATCTCATTTGCACGCAATCAAAACGAAGGATGGAATAACTTGGACGAATTAATAATGTCGGTTTAAAAATTGGTGTGCATCCCTCACTGTGATGAAATGTCTTAACTAAGCCCAAAAAAAGGGATAGCACCCCTACTAAGGAATTGTGACGCATGGTGAAACACAACCTGATAAAATACACAATTGGATCTAACATCGAAGTCCCTCGCAACAGCATCAATACATATATTGAACATGCGAGTCTTTACAATTGAATCTAAGTGACTTTAATATTTTGCATGTTTATGTACTTTGTCAGTTTTGCTTTGTAGAAAAATGGTGCACCTTGGGAAATGTATTTTATTTCGAGTAAGTAGTCTTGATGGAATGGAAGGCGCTAGGACCACGGGGGAATAGGGAGGGTGAACACGAGGGTGGAGAACTTCAAATAGCGTGGGCAGTGAATAATCTGGCACAGCGGCTTGACTAATTAGGATGAGGACGCGCGACGTTAACAGTCTGCAGAACCGGGTAAGCGTTAGCGAGACAGAGCGCTTATTTTATGTGGCAAACTTAGTAATAAGGAAGTGTTAAATATCAACTGCGTAACTTTCAGCATGTTGTCGAGATTGAAGCACAGCTCTTGTCAAACAGTTTAAAAAAACCGAGGTATTTAACAGCGCGTAAAGTTAATGGAGGAATCGCCTATACAAACATAGGGCCACAGGAGGGTTTCAGCTTGCGCACGCCAGACAGGAGAGATTAGAACCGTTAGAACCGGCTGAATAATTACTACGGTGAACATTTGGTCTCACACCCCGTACCATCACAACCTAGCACTTTATGACCAAGGTAGAAGAATAAACACGGGCACGCAGTTATTAGGAAAAATGTTACAACTATTTTGTTTTAAGTGTAGCGTTAAAAGTGCATTGTAACACAAAATGTTCCAGATTTTAAAGTGACTAATTGGATTGTATTGTTATTTGTAGTGACCCCCGAAGAAGGGCACATGGAGGCCCGAAATGCATTGGGTTTTTAACTACCGAATAAACGACTATTGACGAAGGACTTCTTGCATTTATCGCATTCTTTCATGAAGGCCTGGAATGGCACAGTTGGAATGTTAAAGATTGAAAATTGGCATCTTACCCATTTGTGGATTGTAACAACTAATCAAAAACGTCATAAAAAAAGAGTCAAGATATGGAAGAAAATGGTTAAAATTTATATTTGAACTAAGGAGTGTGAATAAGTAGTGCACGCAATATTTAGCGGCACATAGCTGTGCATTTGAATATGGGGCTGCAAAGTCCCTCCTTTCATATGTTGTTTAACTAATGGCAGTAGGGCATGCCTATAAATCTCATTTGCACGCAATCAAAACGAAGGATGGAATAACTTGGACGAATTAATAATGTCGGTTTAAAAATTGGTGTGCATCCCTCACTGTGATGAAATGTCTTAACTAAGCCCAAAAAAAGGGATAGCACCCCTACTAAGGAATTGTGACGCATGGTGAAACACAACCTGATAAAATACACAATTGGATCTAACATCGAAGTCCCTCGCAACAGCATCAATACATATATTGAACATGCGAGTTTTTACAATTGAATCTAAGTGACTTTAATATTTTGCATGTTTATGTACTTTGTCAGTTTTGCTTTGTAGAAAAATGGTGCACCTTGGGAAATGTATTTTATTTCGAGTAAGTAGTCTTGATGGAATGGAAGGCGCTAGGACCACGGGGGAATAGGGAGGGTGAACACGAGGGTGGAGAACTTCAAATAGCGTGGGCAGTGAATAATCTGGCACAGCGGCTTGACTAATTAGGATGAGGACGCGCGACGTTAACAGTCTGCAGAACCGGGTAAGCGTTAGCGAGACAGAGCGCTTATTTTATGTGGCAAACTTAGTAATAAGGAAGTGTTAAATATCAACTGCGTAACTTTCAGCATGTTGTCGAGATTGAAGCACAGCTCTTGTCAAACAGTTTAAAAAAACCGAGGTATTTAACAGCGCGTAAAGTTAATGGAGGAATCGCCTATACAAACATAGGGCCACAGGAGGGTTTCAGCTTGCGCACGCCAGACAGGAGAGATTAGAACCGTTAGAACCGGCTGAATAATTACTACGGTGAACATTTGGTCTCACACCCCGTACCATCACAACCTAGCACTTTATGACCAAGGTAGAAGAATAAACACGGGCACGCAGTTATTAGGAAAAATGTTACAACTATTTTGTTTTAAGTGTAGCGTTAAAAGTGCATTGTAACACAAAATGTTCCAGATTTTAAAGTGACTAATTGGATTGTATTGTTATTTGTAGTGACCCCCGAAGAAGGGCACATGGAGGCCCGAAATGCATTGGGTTTTTAACTACCGAATAAACGACTATTGACGAAGGACTTCTTGCATTTATCGCATTCTTTCATGAAGGCCTGGAATGGCACAGTTGGAATGTTAAAGATTGAAAATTGGCATCTTACCCATTTGTGGATTGTAACAACTAATCAAAAACGTCATAAAAAAAGAGTCAAGATATGGAAGAAAATGGTTAAAATTTATATTTGAACTAAGGAGTGTGAATAAGTAGTGCACGCAATATTTAGCGGCACATAGCTGTGCATTTGAATATGGGGCTGCAAAGTCCCTCCTTTCATATGTTGTTTAACTAATGGCAGTAGGGCATGCCTATAAATCTCATTTGCACGCAATCAAAACGAAGGATGGAATAACTTGGACGAATTAATAATGTCGGTTTAAAAATTGGTGTGCATCCCTCACTGTGATGAAATGTCTTAACTAAGCCCAAAAAAAGGGATAGCACCCCTACTAAGGAATTGTGACGCATGGTGAAACACAACCTGATAAAATACACAATTGGATCTAACATCGAAGTCCCTCGCAACAGCATCAATACATATATTGAACATGCGAGTTTTTACAATTGAATCTAAGTGACTTTAATATTTTGCATGTTTATGTACTTTGTCAGTTTTGCTTTGTAGAAAAATGGTGCACCTTGGGAAATGTATTTTATTTCGAGTAAGTAGTCTTGATGGAATGGAAGGCGCTAGGACCACGGGGGAATAGGGAGGGTGAACACGAGGGTGGAGAACTTCAAATAGCGTGGGCAGTGAATAATCTGGCACAGCGGCTTGACTAATTAGGATGAGGACGCGCGACGTTAACAGTCTGCAGAACCGGGTAAGCGTTAGCGAGACAGAGCGCTTATTTTATGTGGCAAACTTAGTAATAAGGAAGTGTTAAATATCAACTGCGTAACTTTCAGCATGTTGTCGAGATTGAAGCACAGCTCTTGTCAAACAGTTTAAAAAAACCGAGGTATTTAACAGCGCGTAAAGTTAATGGAGGAATCGCCTATACAAACATAGGGCCACAGGAGGGTTTCAGCTTGCGCACGCCAGACAGGAGAGATTAGAACCGTTAGAACCGGCTGAATAATTACTACGGTGAACATTTGGTCTCACACCCCGTACCATCACAACCTAGCACTTTATGACCAAGGTAGAAGAATAAACACGGGCACGCAGTTATTAGGAAAAATGTTACAACTATTTTGTTTTAAGTGTAGCGTTAAAAGTGCATTGTAACACAAAATGTTCCAGAT
Source organism: Lissotriton helveticus (assembly GCF_964261635.1). Classification (NCBI taxonomy): domain Eukaryota; kingdom Metazoa; phylum Chordata; class Amphibia; order Caudata; family Salamandridae; genus Lissotriton; species Lissotriton helveticus. The sequence goes on along the minus strand of NC_136068.1, from coordinate 1,618,914,310 downwards.
TTTAAAGTGACTAATTGGATTGTATTGTTATTTGTAGTGACCCCCGAAGAAGGGCACATGGAGGCCCGAAATGCATTGGGTTTTTAACTACCGAATAAACGACTATTGACGAAGGACTTCTTGCATTTATCGCATTCTTTCATGAAGGCCTGGAATGGCACAGTTGGAATGTTAAAGATTGAAAATTGGCATCTTACCCATTTGTGGATTGTAACAACTAATCAAAAACGTCATAAAAAAAGAGTCAAGATATGGAAGAAAATGGTTAAAATTTATATTTGAACTAAGGAGTGTGAATAAGTAGTGCACGCAATATTTAGCGGCACATAGCTGTGCATTTGAATATGGGGCTGCAAAGTCCCTCCTTTCATACCCAATCAAAAGGTATCACTTATTAGATGTAGTAAAGTAACCCAATGTTATCTTATGGGAGAGGTAGGCCGTGCAATAGTGGACAATGAATGTAAGAATGTTTCACTGCTAGGACATGCAAAACGTAAAAGTACATGTCCTAAAAGGAAAAGTTAGGCCCAGTAAAAGGTTTATTTTGCCTGGTCGAAATGGCAGTTTAAAACTGGACACACAAGCTGCAATGGCAGACTGAAGACAGGTTTAAAGTGCTATGTAAGTGGGTGGCACAATCAGTAGTGCAGGCCCACTAGTAGCATTTAATTTACAGGCCCTGGATACATGTAGTATCACTTTATTAGGGGCTTACAGGCAGTGGCGTAGCTAACCTTATGGACGCCCGTGGCCGTCCCTGCTATTGCCGCCCCCCAGTGGCCCAATTGAAGAGCAGGGGTTGACGAGACCGATTGCTGCCCCGTGGCAGGGTCAGATGCCACCCCCCAGACGGCAGGTAGGAGCGGGAGGAGGACGCCACCCCCAAAACTCAGGTCGCCAGTGACAGACCGCCTCCCCCACCTTGCCACGCGACTGCTTACTGGTAAATTAAATGTTCTAATTAGGTGGAAGCCAATTTTACCATGTTTAAGGGAGACAGCACAAGCATTTTAGCAGTGGTAAAGTGCACAGAGTCCTAAAGACCAACACAAAAAGGTTAAAAAAAACAGGATGGTGAAGGCAAAAAGTTTGGGGATGACCTTGCAGAAAGGATCAAGTAAAACACACACCTTCCCTAGTGTTTTCAAGTAAGAGTTTCTCTTATAAGCTGAAGAAGAAGAGTTGGCATGTACTGCAGCTTGGATTTTTTTGCAATTAGGTAAAACTATGAATCAGCCCAAAACGGACACATTGAGTACCTATTGCCTAAAAGGCATTTTTAGTGGATAAGCTGGACATAGTAAATTGATACATATGTCAGATTTTAATGAATTTGACAAAAGAGGGAGAATGATAAGCAGCTAAGAGCCGGGGGGAATATGAATACAAAAGTTTATGAAGAGCGTTGTAACAAAATGAAGAAGAAAAAGTACACAAGGACATAAAATTAGTATTACTTTTCTTTTAGGAGGGGCTGCATTACCCGAAAGACTCCAGAGTGAATCACAATAGAGAACGTCTGCTTGTATGAAAAGGGAAGAGAAAGCAAAAAAGACTCTCCTAACAAACATGCTTGAAACCACGAGGACCTTTATTTGACAACAGGCTTGTTGTTGAAAAAATAATTCACTAAAGTGCAATGCTGTTTATTTACCTCAGAATGAGTCAAGAGTGGGTGCTCAAGAGCAGCAGAAGAGTCAAATACAAATTCTCTATTGATAACAGGAAACAATTAGCTGTGCGGATGAAAAACAACACTTGAGCCTTCTTGAGGTATCCATTATCAAGTCAAGAGCTCTTTTCCCGCTCTTAGGGGTATATTCACAAGAATGTGTGATAACTACCGCAAGAGTAGCGTAATGCAACTTTCAACATTGCAGCCTATTGCGGGAAAACAACCCTGTGACAACGTGGAATTCACAACACGGCGGTAGCATGCAACAGTTTGCCTAAACCGCGGCCAATGGCCACGATACAACCACCTCGAGGGTTGAGGTTCCGTGAATTCTGAACCTGGGCCCTAAAGGTCGTGGTTCTGTTACGATTTTGGTAACAGCGAACCGTAAACAGTGAGCTCAGCAAGCATGAGTGTTTTCGTCATGTTACACCGATGGATTCACTGTGTATTTGAAGATTTCGTTCTGAACCTTTGGGTTCCATTTTGTGCATGGCAGCCATTTTGTGGTTGCCCTCACATAGGCCGATGACTTTAGCTGACTCCTGTTTGACCTGAAGTGAACTGACCCTGCCGCCTGAAGCTGACCTTGCCAAACCAGTTTTTGCCCTTTAGCTGATCAAGATAGAGATCAAAGAGCAGGACATTGCTGAGTTTATGGTACATGCACACACCCTTCTATCTTGTTTCTCATCTGTTTCTGTTCCTTCTCTTTATGACCTGTTTACGATATGGGTTGTGGTCTTTTATTATGGGTTTGTTCAGCTTGTGTAAGAAGGAATGTTGGATTTTTTGCATGCTTGCAAAAGCTAGGACTGCCCCTTACTTTTGTGCTGAGTCATGTAACCCTAAAACATATAAAAGGCCTCTGTCCTCTGTATTCCTCAGACTACCTCATTCAGTTGCTACGGCTTCTGTGTGACGTGGCCTCACTTATTAAATTTAATAAAGATGTCTTTTCATATTTTCAGCTTCTGTGCCAAGTTCTGTTTTATTAGTAAGTATTCCCTGAGAATGATACTTTACCTTTCTTCAGGGTGATAAAAACACAAACCACAACGCGAAAAAAACCTGCGATGGGCTAAAGCCTGATCAGAAAACAGTGACAGCCAGCATGAGGGCAGCAATACCCATGCGCAATGCGGGGAAAAAGCACAAAAACAGCATACGGAAAATGCCACCGAATAAAATTCATCAACAGCGGAGAACCAAGGATGCACCCTGGCCAACAGCAGAGGACAACATGTACACCACAACATCCAAGCACCGTGGAAGAACAGAACTGACAGGCACACCGCATGAAAGAGACCAGTGGCAGACAAATCAGAGCAGCAGGAGTGAAACACCCACCGTGCAGCATACGCACATAAGCAGAAGCGCACCTCGACATTGACAACATCTTGGTACCAACAGCAACCCCTCCACAATTGAACACAGGACACAACTGGTTCCGCAAATGTGCACAACCTGGCAAATCACATCTGAAACCGCAGGGAAATGTAACATGACAATGTACAAGTACAACCTGTAACCTGCAAATATGTTTTAATCACACATGCAGTGCAGTAGGACATCTTCTACAGTTGCATGATTGCCATGGCCGGTCACAATGTGATGTGCTCATAAGAAGTAAGTGTCAATGATGGTATTCCTATTGGCGATTCCTGCCGCAGCTGCAGTGGGATGTGGGATACCTGCCCCAACACCACCATCAACGTCAAGTACCTCTGGAACTGGGATCCATGGGGCCCTGGTGCGTACACTGATGTTGTGCAACACACAACATGCAACGATCATCTTGCACATGATGTCCGGGCTGTACAGGAGCTTCCCACTTGTGCCATCCACGCACCTGAAACGCGACTTCAACATGCCAAATGGGCATTCAACGATGCCCCTGGTGAGTATGTGGGCCGCATTGTACTGCCTCTGGACGGGTGTGGCCAGAAGGGGTGTCCTCATCCAAGGGCAGAGTGCATATCCTTGATCACCTGTGGCAGTGCAGGGAGAAAAGAGTCAATACTTGGTTCGACAGGATGTGATGCCAGGTCCACCAATCAAGTGACGCCTCTGCTGGCTGTGTGTGGGGTGAATGTAAGCCAGCCCTCAGTGAGTAGCTGGCGCTGGCAACTACACCATCAGGCACTCAGAATTGCAATTTCAGAACTACAAGGGGGGGATCACTCGCGTTGCACAGGTCTAGTGGCCCCGGATGCACAGCGGCCGACACGGGCCCACCACCACGGGACGCTGACCTGCAGGAGACTGGGGTAGGGTCAAGTGGGCAGAGCTGTGCTTCAAATGTGTTACGACTGCATTCCGCATCTCCACAAGTACAGCTGTTGTGTGGATGAGGTGCCATGAAATGTCAGTATTGGGTGCAGGGGTAGCCCAGGATGACCATGGAGTGGCGTGGTCGTGTCTGGTAGGTGGTCATGTAATTGGACATTTGAATGTAGTTTGTAGTTTGGTCACGTGTGCCACCCATAGTTGTGCTTTGTGCAATGGAGGCTTTGGGATGTGTGGTGTGTTCATTTGGTACTTACCAACGAGCAGTCCCATTCCATATGTGCCATCCTGGAAGCGCTGGTAGATGATGGACTGTCGGAAGATGAAGGAATCATGCACACTGCCTGGGTAGTTGGCGACGACATTGGTATACTATTGCCTGCACACTGATGGAATGAGTGTGCTTTCTGTTGCAGTAGTGGTGTGCTGTTTCCGCAGTGGGCACAAGTGGGACATGTGTGCAGTCGATTGCCCCCAACACGGCCGGGAATCTGGCTAAGGAGTAGAAGCCTTGCTTTGTCTCCAGCTGTTCCTGCACAGTGTTGGGGAAGTGAAGGTACTGGGGTATGAAGCTGAGGATGGCATCCAGGACAGGTGTGATGAACTTTGATAGGGCTGACTGTGAGACCCCTCCGACTCTGGCAGTTGTTGGCTGGAAGGTACCAGAGGCACACAGGTGCAGCACAGCCAGCAGCTTTCTCTGCGGAGGAATGTTGGTTCTCTGCTGTGTTGGGACCGTCAACCTGTGGGCGATGTGGGTCATGATACAGAGAATGGTTGTCCTTTTGAGCTGGTAGTGGGCAATGACTTCCTCGGGCGTTAGGTCCGTGAGAGTGGTGCGTTTTCGGTAGGTCTGCTGTCTTACTCTGGGCTACCTCTGTGGTGGTCCGGGGGGAAGGAGGCGGGTGCAAGTCCATGTCCTGGGGGTGGTGGCAGTGGGTGTTGTGGCCCTGTTGGGGCTCCGAGCTGCATGATGATTAGCTCCTTGGCATTGTTTGTTCTTCGGGTATGGCTGTGTCGGGTGCTCTGTTGCCCACTGCAGGTAGTCGTCCGTCTTTACACCTGCTGGAGGCAGGTGTTTAACCACTTGGCTGCTAAGGCACATGATGCACTTCCATTGACTTTCCATTGAAATCAATGGAAACTCCATGACGAGTTACCCTTGTCATTAGCACTGAAGGGGTTAATATCTGCGGCTACCGTGGCTTATGGCCTGTTTTTTGTTTGCCTCGCGGATCTGTCAGTTCGTTGTGAAAGTGGTGTTGTTGTTTTTTCATATGTTTTTGCATGGGAACGCCTACTCTTCATCTCATTAGGGTTAGTTGGTGGTGTCCGCCGTGGTGTTAGGTTTTGGGGCAGTTATTGCTGGAATACTGACGCTGTCTGCTGTTTGCACCAGCTTGCACCAGTTCTATCTCCACTTTTGAAGTGTTAAGGTGGAGATAAATCGGAGGTAAGTCCTTGTGAATATGCCCCCTAGAGTTTTTGATTAGTTTATCAACGCACTACCACAAGTTGAATTGGTAGATGCGGATATAGGTGATGATGCTCTGTTTATATTCTAGATTTCCGTAATTTGTTTTTTCCATCACCCAGACTCTGGTGCCCACTTCCGGTGTTATGTTGGGGAGCCTGTTGCTGCTTTCTTGTTAGTATTCTTGGATGGAGAAGGCCAACAGGAAACACCTGGAAGCCTGTAGCACTCACTACCTCTATGCCTTTTTCCTATTTTTCTGGGTTCTCTAGCTCTTCCAACATGTGGCAGCCATAAAACAATTGATTTATTGTGTCAGTTTTTGATTTCGGAACCATTATAGGAATACAGAGCAGTGCTTTGACCTAATCAACGATGTACTTGTTCTGTAAGTGCCACCGAAATAAAAGAATCAGCCGCTCAATGCTAGCGCTGGAAAGGATTAAAAACATCTGAAAACATTCATCCACAGTTTGTTCTATGGTCATGATTATCTCATTTTTTACATACTATTTAGTTGTTTTAATAGATCAATCAGAACAATAACAGGCCAAACATAATAATAGTTTCAAACAAGCACTAGAAAAGCTAATTCGTCTACTTTTATTGTGCTAATGCATCCAAACTGTATTTGTGCATGCCTGTGCTGCCACATGAAATGGCAGCCCTATTGGCTTTTTCAATGCTTGTTTTGTTCTAAGCTACTGCATTGTGTTCCCTTATGCGTGGGTTAATACATCATTAAAAATGGCTACTGTCGTGAAGAACAAAACAAAAAGACAATGCTTTCTGAACTCAAATCATTTATGAGATACAGAATATGAGTGATGATTCAATGTACTTCTGAGATGTTAGATAGTCCCTTCCAATCATACCATGGGAGGCGAAAAAATACATCCAGCAGCCAACAGCATGAGCTGAGAGAGGAAAATATTCATCTGCGTGGAGTTAAAGCCCACTCTGTGTATGTTTCAAAGAATTGGTAGAACTAGGTCAGCAAATAGCTGCGCTATCAAGCCAGGCCAAATTAAAAGCACGGGTACATAGAAAAACACAGTGCGCTAAAACATCATAATGACCTTCGAGAGGTGAAGAAGAAATACCAAGACTTGGATTTTTTTTAACGTTCCTAATTATTTGTAACCAAATTGTAATCCCTGTAATGTAACACAATGCAGCTCGGGCTTCCTTTGCCTCGCTCCTTCCTTTTTTAGTTTAATGCATGGTCTAAATAAAAGGTATACTTGCGTATATATTGTTTTTATGTGGACTAGGATCAGGCTTAACTGAGAACATCGCTTTATTTTTTTTAAAGTTAAGGGTAATGTGAGTGATATGAATGTGACGTTTTTATTAGACATAACTGTGCAATAAATCATGATAAAAATGGTATAATTAACAACAACCCCCTAAAAAAAGACCAAGGTATTGGGTATTAAGGCACAAAAAAGTCATATATGCATATCCCTCTAATTTACATTTATCTTGCATGGATATGGTGAATACCAGGTGTGGCCCCCAGCTCTCCTGTGCCTATGCTGGGGCCTGGTGTGGCCCCCAGCTCTCCTGGGCCTATACTGGAGTCTGGTGTGGCCCCCAGCTCTCCTGGGCCTATGCTTTGGCCTGGTGTGACCCTTAGCTCTCCGAGGCCTATGCTGGGGCCAGGTGTGACCCCCCAGCTCTCCGAGGCCTATGCTGGGGTGTGGTGTGGCTCCAGCTCTCCTGGGCCTATGCTGGGGCCCGGTGTGACCCCCAGCTCTCCGAGGCCTATGCTGAGGCGTGGTGTGGCTCCAGCTCTCCTGGGCCTATGCTGGGGCCTAGTGTGACCCCAGCTCTCCTGTGCCTATGCTGGGGCCTAGTGTGACCCCAGCTCTCCTGGGCCTATGCTGGGGCGTGGTGTGGCCCCAGCTCTCCTGGGCCTATGCTGGGGCCTAGTGTAACCCCAGCTCTCATGTGCCTATGCTGGGGCCTAGTGTGACCCCAGCTCTCCTGGGCCTATGCTGGGGCCTGGTGTGGCCCCCAGCTCTCCAGGGCCTATGCTGGGGCGTGGTGTTGCCCCAGCTCTCCTGTGCCTATGCTGGGGCCTAGTGTGACTCCAGTTCTCCTGTGCCTATGCTGGGGCGTGGTGTGGCCCCAGCTCTCCTGTGCCTATGCTGGGGCCTGGTGTGGCCCCCAGCTCTCCTGGGCCTATGCTGGGGCGTGGTGTTGCCCCAGCTCTCCAGGGCCTATGCTGGGGAGTGGTGTGGCCCCAGCTCTCCTGGGCCTACGTCGGGCCCTGATGTGCAGAGTTGGCCTTAGCGTAGGTCTGTTGTGTTCTACTGTGAAGCGCTCTGACACCTTTGGGTAAAGTCCGCGCTATATAAAAACGCATAAATAAAAAATAAATAAAATAAATCTGTTGAGGAGGCTGGCAGCCGTGAATAGGGGAGAGAGCAGGGGTCCTCCCTCTCTGATAGTATCCGAGCCCCCTCCCCATGACACTATGGACCAGTGGCAGAGTGGCTGGCGCCGGCGCCGCCCTGGTTTCTGAGGGAAAGGCTGTGAGCTCGTTAATGGGGGCAGCTTTGCTGCGCTCCCGCCTTGATGTTAATCCCGCGTCTTTCACATCAAAGGGCCTTGAAATGTGCTGAAATGTCGAAGAGCGCGATAGCGGGAGGAGCCCGAGGAGCTGGAAATCTCAGCAGACGTGGGGGCGCGGGCAGGCTCGCGGGGGGGGGGGGGGGGCTCTGTGGGGTTCTGGGGGGGGAGGGAGGCGGGGCGCGGGAGAGGAGGGGGGCGGGAGAGAGGAGGGGGCGGAGCGGGGAGGGGGGAGAGAGGGTAAAGCAGTGAGAGAGGAGTTCTGAGGAGGAGGCGGGAGAGGAGAGAGAGGGGGCGGGGCGGAAGTGAGGGTGGGGCGGGCAGGAGAGGGGAGGGGGCGGGGCGGGAGAGAGGGTAAGGCAGTGAGAGAGGAGTCCAGGGGAGGAGAGGGAGAGGAGAGGGGGTAACGCAGTGAGAGAGGAGTCTTGGGGAGGTGATAAGGGAGTGAAGGTGGGGCAGAAGACAAGTAGGAAGGTTACAGTGGGTAGTAAAAACAAGAGGGAAACCAGGGCATGGAGGTCAGAAGAGGTGGGCAGGGTGGGGAAAATCAAAGGAGAGGTGGAGAGAAGACGAGGGGCAGAATGTGTGTCTGGAATGAGAGGTGGAAGAGAGAAGAGGGGCAGAGAGGGAAATCAAAAAAGTGGAGAGGGGACTGAGAGGGTGGATGAAATCAGAAGAGGAGATGAAAGGGACGCATTGGGGGAAATCACTGATTTGTGGAGGAAAGAAGATGGAGGGAAGTGAACCATAAGAAATAGAGTAGAGAAGAATCTATCAATACCCCTATCCCTACCATGCTATGCTATTACTTTAGGACAAAAACCGTACATCGAATTCACTTTCACCTATCCCCCATCAAGATGTAGAACCTGCTGAACTTACCTCCGACCGTGGAGACCTAGCTATTTGGCCGATGCCCAATGGAGCTACCTGATAGCTATCGAGGAGATGGGTTGTGGACTTCCCCTTTGACCTGCACCTACCTACCCAGCCGAACTTTGGACAGTCTTTACCTCATCTCTGTCGTACCTCCCTCTCACCTCTTTACCCTAACCCCGTTCCCCTCTACGCTCCTTTCATCTCATCTTCTATGCTCTTTAAATGTTTTTCCACGGAGACCTAGCCATTTGGCCAATGCCCGGTGGAGCTACTGGACAGCTATAGAGGAGATGGGCTGTGGACTTCCCCCTCGGCCCTCACCTACCCAGCCGGACCTTGGGCAGATTTTCCCTTCGTCTCTCTGTCGTATCTTCCTCCTACTCCTTTTAGGGCTGGAATAACTGTGACACAGCTGCTGCTGAGGAGCTAGGTACCTGGTTTCTGGATCTTTGTGCTGTGGGTTGGCTCCCCCCATTACTCCTCTTGAAATTCTCACTCCATGAGGAACTATATTTATAAGTTTGGCTCCAAGATGGAGGATTGGGTTAACTATGAAGAGTATGATACCTTGTATGAGGGGGAAGTGGAAAACCCTTCCATAGAGGACAATATTGTTGAGGCCCTGGATGCCTCCGTCCAGGAGTCAGTCAACAAGGCACTTGAAAAGACAGTCCCAGGGACTGTGCAGCAAGCGCTAGCTACTGCACTGAAGCCAATAACTAAGCAATTAGAGAAATATGCTAAGCGTCATGGTTTCACTGCTCCTGCAGGAACCCACAAGCACGCTTCAGCTTCAGAGTCTCAATCTGCTCCCTGGCCTCATTCTTCTGCTCTGCCCTCATTGTCTGTACCTAGCACTAGCAAGTCCAAGGCACGGACACGGATACCACGTCCACGTACACCCCTGATGAGTCTCCTCCAAAAAAGAGGGCCAAGAAGTCTAAGAATGTGGAACCTCCACAGCCCATCTCCACTCCTTTCAATTTCAATCCAGCCGATATAGTTCACCCCCGTTCGTCTGACTGGCTCCCAGCCCCCGAGGTTGCTGCATACCTGCATGACAATCTTCGCAGGAGTTTCGATAAGGCGGTGTGGAACAGACTCCACTCAGAGAGCCCCCGGCCAGACCTTTCGGACAACGTTGCGGAGACTCCGTACATAGACTCAAGCCTATTGACCTTCTTGAAAAAATTTACCAAAGACCAGTAGAAAGGTATTGATCGGGCTTGGCGTGGGTGCCAAGACAAGCTCCTAGATGTGGTAGGCCCCATAGCAAAGATCTTGGAAATGGCCTTAGAGGCCCAGGAATCTGGCACCGCAGTGGACCCCCATGTCCTGGCAGGGTGGACACAGAGGGCCATATGCCTCCTAGGTAACGCCAACTGCGCATCTCCACAGAATGGCGTAAATCGCTCCTGATGCGAATGGACTTCAACCTCACAGAGTTGGCGGCAGCAGAACCTGGCTTGTTGGCGGACGGCAACCTCTTTGCGGAGCGTTTTGTCAAGGACGTGGCTAGGTATGTGGGCACCTTCCCTACTCTTGACAAGGCACAATCGGGTATCAAGAGAGTCTTTCAGGCTGGTGTTTTCAACAGGGCTGGACGAGGCCGGGGACGCTGGTTTGTCCATCAGTTCTCACAAGGTCCTCAGAGAGGTGACTTCGGTCGAGGCAGGGGTGACTGGGACTCCACCCTTGGGGGGACTTTCTACCCCACCAGGCAACGCTTCAACAAGAGGCGTTTCAACAGAGGAGCATATCGTGGAGGCTTCCAGCCCCCAGAATCTTCAGGTGAGTGTTCCAGACACATCCCCACTTCCCTTGGGGGGGTCGTACTCAGTTTCTCGTTCCCAATTGGGTTCAACTATCCCAGGATGCTTGGATATTACAGACAGTTCAGGGTTTTCATCAAAATTTATTTCAGGTCCCTTATCAGGACAGACAGCCCAGATAGCTGTCTTTTTCCCAGACAGAACGCGCTTTTATAGATTCAGAAATCAAAGATTTGCTGCGGAAACACGTGATAGCGTGTTGCGATGAGGGCCCTTGCAGTTTCTGAAGCAATATTTTTCTGGTGCAGAAAAAAGGCGGAGGTTACAGGTTGGTACTCAATTTAAAAGATTTCAATCATTACATGACCTACAAGCATTTCAAGATGGAAGGTATCCATCTGTTGGTGGATCTGCTGAAACAGGAGGACTGGATGGTCCGTCCGCTTATTTATCCATTCCGATCTTTCCTCCACATCACCGGTTCCTGCAATTAATATGGCAGGACCGATGGTACAAATATTAGGTCCTTCCTTTCAGACTCTCCTCGGCTGCATGGTGCTTCACCAAGGTGTTGAAGCCAGTGATAGCTTACTTCAGAGAACAGGGGGTTCGCATGATAGTGTGCTTAGACGATATTCTGATCATGGCGCAATTGCAGACAGTGGTGGTTCAACATTTGCGCATGACCATTGTTATGCTGCAAAATTTGGGATTCGTGGTCAACAAAGCTAAGTCAGTACTGTGTCCCTCCCAGAAGATAGACTTCCAAGCTTTTGTCATAAATTTTCACGAAGCTCAGTTGAGCCTTCCCCGCTCCAAACTTTGGGATATCAAAAAAGAATTACGTTCCCTGTTATCCAAACAAACAGTCTGTGATTGCCAGAATAGTGGGCCTGTTGGCGTCTTCCATTCAAGCGATATTTCCCTGCCCCCTTCATTATCTAGCCTGTTGGACTTGGCCCTTCTGGCCGGTTCACCCCTGAACATTTTGCTTTTTATATATGACCTGGGGATATTGATTCTTGGTTTCTGCGCACTTTCACTGTGTCCCAGTGGAAAGTGCGTGCGCACTCTGAGTGCGTGTGGTGAGATAGGCCTGCCCTCCCATAGGAATGCATGGGGAATGTATGTGTCCCTGGTAGTTCCTGATGCGTGGGCTGTGCAGGCTCGAGTCTGGTATGTGCGGACTCGTGTGATTGAATGCTGCGCATTGATGTGTGCAGCGTGTTTGTGTCTAATATGGAAGTGCCACTTCTAGAAGTGTGCCTGTCTGTGCAGTGAATGTGCTGGCGTGTGATTGGCTGGAGCTGGCTGGTGAGCCTGGCTCCAGGAGTCTGGATGGGTCTGCCCCGGTGGTGAGTGTTGAGATCAGCATGTGTGATGTGAGGGAGTGGTGCACCTGGGACCTGAATAGGGCTGGGCTTTCCCCACACAATGCTGGCTCTGCCCCCTGTGGTGCGTCTTAATATCCCTAGCCCTGCCAGTGAATAGAGTGAGGGGCTAAGCACATCAAGAGTGCTCACAAACCAGCTGCAACTGGTTTTTCCCCTCACCCTGAAGCCAGACAAAGGAATTCACTGTATAAAAAGGGGCTGTGTCCCCTTACAAAATGTTCTTGTTTCTGACTGGAATCACCCAGGGGCGTGCTGGTGCTTGGGCCCAAAGGAAGGCTTGCCTCCCTGGGCCCTGCCCAGCTCCTGGATGCCTGATGGACTTTCCTTAGTTGGGAGCTGCTTTGCTCCATCTTTGCTGTCCAGGACTTCTTGAGACCCTGTTACCCTGTTGGAGTGAATCCCCTTTTGCCCCTAGCGCCTGGGAAGCACTCTTGTCTTAATTTGCCTTTCATTGGGGGAGCTTGCCCCTCATTGCGGCTGTTTTTCATGTCTTGTTGCAGGTGCCTACCCTGCATTGTGCCCGATACCCGCTTATTCAATTATTATTATTTACAGGTGCAGCGTGTTTGTGTCTAATATGGAAGTGCCACTTCTAGAAGTGTGCCTGTCTGTGCAGTGAATGTGCTGGTGTGTGATTGGCTGGAGCTGGCTGGTGAGCCTGGCTCCAGGAGTCTGGATGGGTCTGCCCCGGTGGTGAGTGTTGAGATCAGCATGTGTGATGTGAGGGAGTGGTGCACCTGGGACCTGAATAGGGCTGGGCTTTCCCCACACAATGCTGGCTCTGCCCCCTGTGGTGCGTCTTAATATCCCTAGCCCTGCCAGTGAATAGAGTGAGGGGCTAAGCACATCAAGAGTGCTCACAAACCAGCTGCGACTGGTTTTTCCCCTCACCCTGAAGCCAGACAAAGGAATTCACTGTATAAAAAGGGGCTGTGTCCCCTTACAAAATGTTCTTGTTTCTGACTGGAATCACCCAGGGGCGTGCTGGTGCTTGGGCCCAAAGGAAGGCTTGCCTCCCTGGGCCCTGCCCAGCTCCTGGATGCCTGATGGACTTTCCTTAGTTGGGAGCTGCTTGCTCCATCTTTGCTGTCCAGGACTTCTTGAGACCCTGTTACCCGGTTGGAGTGAATCCCCTTTTGCCCCTAGCGCCTGGGAAGCACTCTTGTCTTAATTTGCCTTTCATTGGGGGAGCTTGCCCCTCATTGCGGCTGTTTTTCATGTCTTGTTGCAGGTGCCTACCCTGCATTGTGCCCGATGCCCGCTTATTCAATTATTATTATTTACAGGTGCCACCCCGTTTATCTGCCCCTTAGAGAGTGCCCACCTCGCTTCTACGTTTATTTTATCAACCGAGGGTGCCCACCTCTCATTTGGCCCCCGTGAAATCACCGCCGCGGCCCTCGCGCCGCAAAACAGGAAATCAGGCTGGACTGTTCCCAATGAGGCACAGGGTCAGACTGATTTGCATATAGCCATGTCTGAACTGGGGTGGCAGAGTGGGCTAAAGAACGGTGATGGGATCAAACCCAGATCTTTTGACTGGGTGTGAGTGTTTGATTGATTCAGATGCTCCGTCCATCACCACCCCCTTTTGTACAGCAATTAGTGGGCAGCTGCACCGTTTAGGTTTTCCTTCCTAGAGACATGTGTTCTCTGGACTCAGGAGTGAGGTGCACTCCTTCGCCCCTACTTGGCCTTCCCCAGCTGCGCAGCACTTAGTGCCAGCTGCAGCGTTTAGGCCCCTTGGTATTGTCCCCAGCTGCCCAGCAAGTAGTGGGCAGCTGCTACATTTAGGTTTTGGCGCAGTGGCGCAACCTGGACTTTGATGTAAGTTCTGTGCTAATGTGATTTCTGCTAATTGTTCTTTGCTGCACCTCTGAATGTGTTTTTGCGTCATGTGACTTGTTCTTACACCGCTGAATGTATGTTTATGCATCATGTGTTTTCCTTCCCTACACCTCTGAATGTTGTGATGCATCATGTGTAATGTGCTCATGGTTATACCCCTACATGTATAGTGATACTTAGGTGGTTGTTCTTTCTAGTACAGGTGTGCTAGTGAAGCCCAGGATCCCTGCGTAATATTCCCCTAAGATGGTTAGGGTTGCGTAGGTGTTACTTACCTTACCAGTAGTTACTGGTTGTGTGCTTTATGTTCTTGTGAAGGGGCCACGACCCCTACCGTTGGAGTGGATGGCGCGGAACAAGGGACACAACGACCGCGTTCTTCGTTGGTTCTTATCCCTACAGCCCTTCAGGTTCAGGACCTTGCATCGGAAAGGCGTTGATCAGGGGAACGCTGATTATCTTTCCCGATATCCTCTCCCTCCAACCCGATCAAGAAGGACAGCTAGGGGAAGGGGATGTGAAGGGGCCACGACCCCTACCTTGGCGAAGCCGCGCCTTCCCTCACGATCCCAGCACCCGCCATCCGATCCTCGGGCGTCCATAGCAACCCGGACTCCACTCCTCTCTCCTTCGTTACAGGAACCACTCACGGCGAGCGGAATCCCGGAAGGACTCTCCCGTGGCCCCGGAAGTCCCTCCCACAGTCCAGAGGCGGAGCACAGAAAAGCCGGAACCGAAGACAACAGCGCGTTCAAGCAGGAAGACTCGTGGCAGGAGACAGCGTGCGGAGAACCCCGGGAGCCGAGTGGAGAAGCGGAAGAAGAAGACGAAGTCTGGACGGAGGACTGGTGGAGTCTGGTGGAGGAAGCTGGAGAGCGGCCGCAACTCGCGGGAAGAGTTGCGGCGGGCCAAGTGAGTACCGACTCCCCTTGAGTGTAAATATCGTAGTGTATAGTAGACCCTCCCCCACCTTGCACCCAGCACTGTAGGATATTGTATATATATAGCCCGTTTGTTGTCACTGGCACGATTGTATATACTGCCCCCTCACTTACCCGTCACTCAGTCACCCTTCTACCTACCCCTACTTCCTCTTTCCAGCTCTTCCTCCTCCCCGCCCTACCTCACGTTCGCTTGACTTCCCACACAACCCCGGTGAAGGAAGACGGCTTTATATAGTTCTGAGTGGAAGAACTAACGGCCCTCTTTTCTCTCCTTCTCATACCTCCGAGGAGCCACCATCCCGCTGCTCAACCGACCAACCCTTCTCTGGGAACCCTCAACCCGTCTTCCAGCCAAGTGCCTTCCCTCGGCGAAGAGCCATCACCTCGACGACGAACCAAGCCTCGCTTTAAGACTCTGTTCTCCTTTTCCCTCCCCTTTGAACTGTGTATAAAACATTAAAGATCGGCTAAGAGATAGCCCACTATATACGGCCTCCACGCCTGTTATTCCGGTCCGCCTACACCCCACGATCACAGGTGGCGTCAGAAGTGGGATCACCCGGAAGCATGGAGGCCGCCGTGAAAAAGCTGGCGGAGACCCAGGAGCAACTGGGGAAGATGATGGAGCAGTTCCTCAAGACTGCCGAGGATGACAGAGGACAGTTACACGACGTCCTGAAAGGCCAGGGCACAGCCCAGGACCAAGCGTTGGGCAGACTCACCGATGTCCTAGGACAACAAAGACCTGCCACTACTCTCCCCTCGGTGGTTCTCCAAAAGTATGTGCCGGGAGAAGACCCGGACTTCTTCTTCACTAATTTTGAACGACTGGCCCAAGCCGCGGCCTGGCCCCCTGACCGTTGGGGTCACTATCTGGGTCCCCTGCTGACCGGCGAGTTACAAGCAGCCTACCAACAGGCCAACATCCAGGGACAGACCCCATATGGTGACATCAAGACCTGTATCCTAGAACGCCTGGGTATTGACGACGAGACCTATCGGGTGAGGCTGCGCCAAGCCAAAGAAGGGCCACAAGAAACCCCTCGGGCCCTGTCTTTTCGTATCAAGGACCTGGCCGATCGTTGGCTGCGATCCTCCACGGCCACAAAAGAAGACATACTCTCCAAGATTTATCTGGAACAGTTCCCTGCCTCTCTCCATCCTACCACACAAAAATGGGTTCGTCAGCATGCCCGCCTCACACTGGAGAATGAGATAGAGATCGCCAGCGCTTACAGTCGGGCACAAGACTATCAGAAACCAAAAGAGGAACATCCACATCGACCCCAACCCCATGGCCACAACCGGACCCCAAGACCTTTCTTACCTAGGAAACCGGAACCCCCTCTTCTTTTTCCTTACCCTGTTATGCCCCGACCACCTCCACCCGGTCCCCAATGTTACCACTGCGGGGGATATGGACACATTGCCCGAGTATGCCCCCAGAAAGAAGAACCGATGGAGGTGGGCCTCGCCCGTAACTATGTCTGCCTCCCTGCGGAAAAACCCCCTCCCGCATACCACTGCCCCGTGCGAATCGATGGACAACCGGTACTAGCCCTTGCCGACACGGGTTGCAGACAGAGCGTGCTCCGACCCCAGGAGCTTCCTCACCCGGTGGGGCCAGTAACCGGTACTGTAGCCATCCTGTGCGTACACGGCGATACGAAACTGTACCCTACCGCCCGAATCAGGGTTCAACACCCCATTGATCACGGAAGCACGCTAACTGTGGGTCTCAAACCCTCTCTTCCGGAGCAAGTAATACTGGGCAGCGACTACCCCGGTCTTCCCCGCCTTCTACATGACACCACCTCCTCCCTAGATAAGTGGTGGTCGGAGGCCCCGTTTCCCCACGACCCTCCACCTACAGACACAACAGCCGCCAGACCATACAAAACAAAAACCCAAAAGGAGAAGAGGAACTACTCTACGGCTTTTCCCATTCGTGTGGAGGAACACCCCTGGGAAACAGACAGGGAGTTTCGCGCTGCCCAACAGGAGGACCCCGTCCTGCAGGATGCATGGGGTCGTGCCCTGGACAATGAAGACCCCTTACAAGTAGGTCCATACTTCTATAAAAAGAAAGGCCTTTTGTACAGAAAGGGGGGAGCCCAACAGACACCCCAGTTGATAATCCCGGGGCCCTTTCACGATAAGGTGTTGTTTCTCGCCCACAGTCACCTCTTGGGGGGCCACTTTAGTGATGAGAAGACCGGACAGGCGATCCTGGAAAAATTCTATTGGCCAGGCGTCTACCAGCAAGTAAAACAGTACTGCTGCGCCTGCCCGATCTGCCAACAAAATAGTAGATACCGGCCCCCCAGAGTGCCTCTTCAACCATTACCCCTTATCGACATCTCCTTCAGTAGGGTGGGGATGGACATAATAGGCCCCATGTTACCATCCAGAAGCGGGTGTCGGTATGCTTTGGTCCTAGTTGACTACGCCACCCGTTTCCCGGAAGCTATCCCCCTACGACAACCCACCACCCAGAACATAGCAAAGGCTTTAATATCGATCTTTTCCAGGGAAGGCTTCCCTAGGGAGATTCTGACGGACCAGGGGACCCCCTTTGTATCAGCCCTTATGAAACAGGTATGTTCCCCACTAGGCGTTAAACAGATACGAACTTCCGCTTACCATCCCCAAACAGATGGGCTGGTTGAGCGTTACAACGCCACCCTAAAAACCACCTTAAAAAAGTTATTGGCCTTGGAGAGCAAGAAATGGGAAGGGATGCTACCCCTAGCGCTGTTTGCAATCCGCTGCAAAGTCCAGAGCAGCACAGGCTTTTCACCCTATGAGCTTCTGTATGGGAGACCCCCGTGAACCCTGTTAGACATGGCCAGAGAGGCCTGGGAGGCCGAACCCGACTAAACCAGACCCCTCCCGGAGTACGTAGAGAACCTTAGAACCCATCTGGGTCAAATACGAGACATAGTGCGGCAGAACATGGTGACAGCACAAGCAAACCAGAAACAGCATTATGATAAGGGCACAAAACCCCGGTCCTTTCTTCCCGGTGACCTGGTACTCCTCCTGATGCCTTCCTCAGACCACAAGCTGCTGGGTCAATGGCAAGGCCCCTTTCCGGTCCTGAGACAGGTGACGCCGGTTACCTATGAAATAGAAACAGACCCTACCCGACGAGTCACCCAGATATACCACGTGAACCTATTGAAAGAATGGGTAGGCCCTCGTCCTGTTCTCTCAAGCATAGTACCAGGAACCATCCTCCCCTATGAGGTCTGCATGGATGCAGATCTAAAGGACAGACAGAAACAGGAACTCCGTACCACCTTGAAGCCATTACAACAGGTGTTCTCCTCCTACCCTGGCCACACGACTGTCATCGAGCATGCCATCCTAACAGAACCCGGTAAAACAGTACGCCAGCGACCCTATCGGGTCCCTGAGGCCCGTAGACCTGTTATCAAGGAGGAGATAGCCCAGATGCTTCGTATGGGGATCATAGAACCCTCTATTAGCAGTTGGAACTCGCCGATTGCGTTGGTGCCAAAACCCGACGGATCGATCAGGTTTTGCATCGATTTCCGCGAGGTCAATAAAATCTCGTCCTTTGACACCTACCCTTTGCCTCGTGTTGATGAGATGATTGAACGCATAGGAAAGCCAAGTATATCAGCACGCTCAACCTCTGCAAAGGCTATTGGCAGATCCCCTTGAGAGCCGAAGATAAAAAGAAAACGGCGTTCTCCACACCCGAAGGACTGTACCAATTCACCGTGTTGCCCTTCGGCCTTCACGGTGCCCCCGCAACTTTTCAGAGAGCCATGAACCAGGTGTTACGGCCTCATTCCCACTTCGCAGGGGCCTATTTAGATGACATAATCATCTACAGTGATGATTGGGACCAACACTTACGCCACCTACAAGACGTCATCTCCTCCCTAGGTTCCTATGGGTTCACCATTAACCCCTCAAAAACCACCTTAGCGGCCCAAACAGTCAAGTACCTGGGTTATCTGTTGGGCGAGGGACTAATCCGACCCCAAAACAATAAGATCACCGCCATACAGTCCATCCCCTTTCCCCAAACACGGAAAGAACTCTGCGCATTTTTAGGCCTTTTAGGGTACTATAGGAGATTCATCCCTAACTTTTCTCAGGCCGCAGTCCCCCTAACCGATCTCTTAAAGAAGTCTACAAAGACGGAAGAAGCACTTAGGCAGACTGACCCCTCTTTGCTACACGCATTCAACATCCTTAAACAGTCCCTGATGTCTGGTCCTGTGCTCATCAGCCCGGACTATTCCCAACCCTTTATTCTCCAGACTGATGCCTCAGAACAGGGCTTAGGGGCTGTCCTCTCTCAGAAAGACCACAATGGAGACGAGCGACCCATCCTCTTTTTGAGCAGAAAACTGT
Organism: Lissotriton helveticus; assembly: GCF_964261635.1. Lineage (NCBI taxonomy): Eukaryota > Metazoa > Chordata > Amphibia > Caudata > Salamandridae > Lissotriton > Lissotriton helveticus. Next base: position 1,618,895,063 of record NC_136068.1, on the reverse strand, counting down.
TTCCCAGAGAGATGAACTACGCCATAGTAGAAAAAGAGGCTCTGGCCATTAAATGGGCAGTGGAGAGCCTCCGCTACTACCTGGACGGACAAGACTTTATCCTATACACCGACCATGCCCCGTTGGAGTGGATGGCGCGGAACAAGGGACACAACGACCGCGTTCTTCGTTGGTTCTTATCCCTACAGCCCTTCAGGTTCAGGACCTTGCATCGGAAAGGCGTTGATCAGGGGAACGCTGATTATCTTTCCCGATACCCTCTCCCTCCAACCCGATCAAGCAGGACAGCTAGGGGAAGGGGATGTGAAGGGGCCACGACCCCTACCTTGGCAAAGCCGCGCCTTCCCTCACGATCCCGGCACCCGCCATCCGATCCTCGGGCGTCCATAGCAACCCGGACTCCACCCCTCTCTCCTTCGTTACAGGAACCACTCACGGCGAGCGGAATCCCGGAAGGACTCTCCCGTGGCCCCGGAAGTCCCTCCCACAGTCCAGAGGCGGAGCACAGAAAAGCCGGAACCGAAGACAACAGCGCGTTCAAGCAGGAAGACTCGTGGCAGGAGACAGCGTGCGGAGAACCCCGGGAGCCGAGTGGAGAAGCGGAAGAAGAAGACGAAGTCTGGACGGAGGACTGGTGGAGTCTGGTGGAGGAAGCTGGAGAGCGTCCGCAACTCGCGGGAAGAGTTGCGGCGGGCCAAGTGAGTACCGACTCCCCTTGAGTGTAAATATCGTAGTGTATAGTAGACCCTCCCCCACCTTGAACCCAGTACTGTAGGATATTGTATATATATAGCCCGTTTGTTGTCACTGGCACGATTGTATATACTGCCCCCTCACTTACCCATCACTCAGTCACCCTTCTACCTACTCCTACTTCCTCTTTCCAGCTCTTCCTCCTCCCCGCCCTACCTCACGTTCGCTTGACTTCCCACACAACCCCGGTGAAGGAAGACGGCTTTATATAGTTCTGAGTGGAAGAACTAACGGCCCTCTTTTCTCTCCTTCTCATACCTCCGAGGAGCCACCGTCCCGCTGCTCAACCGACCAACCCTTCTCTGGGAACCCTCAACCCGTCTTCCAGCCAAGTGCCTTCCCTCGGCGAAGAGCCATCACCTCGACGACGAACCAAGCCTCGCTTTAAGACTCTGTTCTCCTTTCCCCTCCCCTTTGAACTGTTTATAAAACATTAAAGATCGGCTAAGAGATAGCCCACTATATACGGCCTCCACGCCTGTTATTCCGGTCCGCCTACACCCCACGATCACAGTTCTATTTTGTGCTACAGTGATTATATTTCTAAAAACCTACAAGTGCATTCCTGACAGTGGTCCCTGTGGCCCTGTCCTGTACATAATCCCCTGTAAATTCTGCTCGTGCCTCTGGCACATTGTAAAGTGTGTCTTTTTATCTAATGTGTTTTGGTGTAATACAAAGGCTATTTTTATACATTTTTTTTGCAGAGTTTTATACAGCGCGAACTAGACCCGAACTGAATCAGGTTTCAGAGCGCTTTACATAGCACCAGTTACGTTACATGAGGACACACATTCATTATAGGCACGGGGAGATTAAGCGATTTGTCCAGAATCACAGGAGGTTTTTGCGTTGTTACCGAGACTCGAACCCAGATCCCCAGGTCCAGCGCCCTAGCCGTTAGGCCAACTCCTCTCCCCATATAACCTTGTGTTGAGTTTCCTTTGTGGTGGGCCTTGGGTGTTGTTGCTGGGGGTGCGTGCGCAAATGCTTTACACATCGCCTCTGAGATAAGCCTGACTGCTCGTGCCAAGCTACCAAGAGGGTGAGCAGGGGTTGTCTTGGCGGGTGACTTCCTTACCCTGACGTAGGAATGGTGGTTTCTGCCTGGCTTTGGCGCAAGCCTTAGCCAACCAGAAATCCCATTTCTAACAGAGCCCTTCAAAGGTTGAAGATTCAATACCTGCAGAAGGGTCTCTCCTACACAGACCTGGTCCCTCTCTCATCGGAGGTCTGGGAGGAAATTCAGTGGTGGCTAGCTCACGTGGAAGCGTGGAACAGCAGAGCCATCTTCGGCTCCCTCCCAGAGGTCATCATAGTGTCCGACGCCAGCCAGAACTAGATGTCCACATCAAGTGTCTGGAACTTCTCGCAGGATCGTTCGCGATCCGGACTCTGTCACTCAAAAAGGTCTCCTGTTGCATCCTTTTGAGGATGGACAACATATCGGGAGTTCGCTACATCAACAAACTGGGAGGCACAAGGTCTTCCATGTTAGTAGAGATAGCGAAGGACTTTTGGCACTATTGTCTAAGTCACCAGATATCAGTCATAGCCGAATGTATTCCGGGCCAGTCGAACGTGGTGGCGGACTGGAACTCCCGACCTCTCGAGGACTATAGCAATTGGCAGCTCCAAACCCAGGTAGTACATTGGCTGCAGGCGATCTGCGGGACATGACAGATCGACCTGTTTGCATCCAGATTGAATCGTCAAATGACCAGGTTCTTCAGCTGGAAACCGGATCCATTAGCTCTGGCGATGGATGCCTTCACTCAGGACTGGTCCCAGTCTCTGAATTATGCCTTTCCTCCGTTCATTTTGATTACCAGGGTGTGTACGCAGATAATGCGACAGACGGTGGAGGTGATCCTAGTGACTCTCCTGTGGAAGTCGCAGCCTTGGTTCCCGAGTTTCTTGGAGGTGAGCTGCGACTCCCCCAGGAGAATTCCGGAGTCCCCGATGATGCTCCAGGGTCCTCATGGAGAGACGCACCCGATGGTAATGTCGGGGCAGTTGTCCCTGATGGCCTGGAGACTTCCGGCAGCGTTGGCAAATGCCTGGCTTTTCGGAACAGGCTTCAGCCTTTATCAATCAGGCTTGGGCTCCCTCAACCAGGAAGAGATACACTTCAGCCGGGAAGGGCTGGGTTCATTGGTGCGTGGAACAGCACGTGGATCCCGTGGGGGCAGACTTACCCTGCATTGTCAACTTTCTTTCTCAGAAGGCTTCTGAGGGATTAGCATATCGTACCATTAATAATTTCAGTTCTGTCATATCGGCGGGTCATTCTCAGATTAAGGGCAAACCAGTAGGGATGCATCCATGAATATGTAAACTATTGAAAGGTATTATAGTAGCGAATCCGCCCAAACCCAAGTATACTTCCTTATGGGACGTCTCTCTAGTTCTTTCCTTATTTAATCAATGGCCACAAAATGACATGTTAACCAGGAAAACACTTTCATCCAAATTAGCCATGCTCTTATGCCTCGCAGCATGCAGACGATCATCTGATGTTAAGGCTTTGAACATTACAGTTAGAGTATTTACTCCTGAAGGAGTCTCTTTTAACATTACTTCCAGAACTAAGACAATGTCTCGGAGTGTGGAATATCATGCTTTTCCTAGCAATGCTAAACTCTGTGTAGTGCAATGTCTTAAGGCCTATGAGGAATGTACCAGGTCCATTCGGCCTGCTGGTGTGGTGCAATTATTGATTGCTTTGCAGAAACCTTACAAACCTGTTACTGCGGCCACGATAGCCAGATGGTTGAAATCTGTTATGCAAGAGGCGGGTATTGATACCCAGGTGTTTGGGGCACATTCTGTTCGTGGCGCCATGGCCTCTAAGAGTTTTATGTTAGGTTCTACTGTCCAGGACACTATGCATTCTGCTGATTGGTCTTCCCAATCTACTTTTAAGCAGTTTTATTACAAACCGGTGGGTGATATTTCCTCTGTGGTGTTTCATCAGCGTTAAACTAGCATAATACGAAGCCTTCGGTCCTGTAATAGAATAAAAAATGACCTAGCTACCGCGCCAAGAATTTTCAATTCTATTAAGGACACGGAGGCAAGGATTATCCCACCCGGTTATATTATAGTATTGTTATGTTTTATCCACCAGTGTGTTTACATTCTGTTTAAGCAGAAATTACGGGTTTTCTGTCTCTCATTCTTCCAGGTTCTGAGAAGAAGATGGACTAAATATGCTTCCTGTTAAGAAGACTCCCAGTTAGATTGTTCTTCCACATTGGAGGATATTATTATTGGACTTGAGTTATGTTTGATGGACTTTTACTGTTCGAAGCAAAGAAAGAGGAGGGTGTCCGGTCATGGTGGCTCTTATGGGGTCTGACAGGATGTGATGTGTTACATGTGCATCATGGGAAATTCAGTTTTTGTTATACAATACTAAGGTTTCATTGGCTGCTGTGGGTAGCAATAAATGAAAGAAAAAGCATAATCCTCGCCTCCGTGTCCTTAATAGAATTGAAAATTATTGGCGCGATAGCTAGCTAATTTTTTATTGTCGGTGGGGAGAGGGGCAGAGGATTGTAAGAGGGAGAGGGCCACAGGATTGAAGGAGAGGAGCAGAGGATTGTCAGAGGAGAGGGGCAGAGGATTGAAAGAGGGGAGCGGGGAAGAGGATTGCCGGTGGGGAGAGAGGCAGAGGATTGTGAGAGGGGAGGGCAGAGAGTTGTGAGAGGGGAGGGGCAGAGGGTTGTGAGAGGGGAGAGGGGCAGAAGATTACAGATGGGAGAGGGGTAGAGGGTTGTCAGAGGGGCAGAGGATTGTCAGAGGGGAGAAGGGCAGAGGATTGTCAGAGGGAGAGAGGCAGAGGACTGTCAGAACGGAGAGGGACAGTGGATTGTCAGGAAGGAGACCGTCAGAGTATTGTCGGTGGGGTGAGGAGCATATTATTGTCAGAGAGGAGAGAGGCAGAGGATTGTCAGAGGGAGAGAGGCAGAGGATTGCCAAAGGGGAGGGGGCAGAGGATTGCCAGAGGGCGAGGGGCAGAGGATTGTCAGAGGGAGACGAGCAGAGGATTTTCAGAGTGGAGGGGGCAGAGGATTGTCAGAGGGGAGGGGAAAAGAGGAATGTAAGATGGGAGAGGGGCAGAGGATTGTCACAGGGGAGGGGGACAGAGGAATGTAAGATGGGAGAGAGGCAGAGTCTTGTCAGAGGGGAGGTGCAGAGGATTGTCAGAGGACAGAGGGGCAGAGGATTGCAGATGGGAGGTGCAGAGGATTGTCAAGAGGAGAGAGCGGCAGAAGATTGAAGGAGAGGAAAGGGCCAGAGGATTGTATGAGGAGAGAGGGGCAGAGGATTGTCAGAGGGGAGAGGGCCAGAGGATTGAAGTAGAGGAACAGGGCAGAGGATTGTGAGAGGGGAGAACGGCAGAGGATTGTCAGCGGGGAGGTGCAGAGGATTGTCAGAGGGGAGAGGGGCAGAGGATAGTAAGAGGGGAGAGGGGTAGAGGATTGTCAGAGGGTAGAGGGGCAGAGGATTGTCAGAGGGTAGAAGGGCAGAGGATTGTCAGAGGGGAGAGGGGTAGAGGATTGTCAGAGGGGAGAGGGGTAGAGGATTGTCAGAGGGGAGAGGGGTAGAGGATTGTCAGAGGGTAGAGGGGCAGAGGATTGTCAGAGGGTAGAGGGGCAGAGGATTGTCAGAGGGGAGAGGGGTAGAGGATTGTCAGAGGGGAGAGGGGTAGAGGATTGTCAGAGGGTAGAGGGGCAGAGGATTGTCAGAGGGTAGAGGGGCAGAGGATTGTCAGAGGGGAGGGGCAGAAGATTATCCGAGAGGAGAGGGGCAGTGAATTGTAAGAGGGGAGGGGCAGAGGATTGCAGACAGGAGAGAACACGGTTGGCAGATAGGAGTGGGGTCAGAGGGATGAAAGAGGAGAGGGCAGAGCATTGACAGGGAGGAGTGGGGCGGGAGGCTGGCAGAGAGGAGATTGGGTAGAGAGGTGGGATTCGAAAGAGTAGGAATATAAAAGGTATCAGAAAAATATCAATACAATCTCCATTAATTAATCATGTGCAGCACTCCAGAAGGTAGATGTGACAGACAGCATCTCTCAAATAGCTCTGCTTGTGTCTCTGATACACAGCTGTGCATCTGCAAGAGACAGACCTCTCTCTCTCCTAGGGTCTTGGGTAGACAGCTTTCCACCTCCAAGAGGCATAGCTGTATCTTTCTTAGGGTCTCGGGTAGACAGCTCTTCAACCCCAAAAGACAGATATGTTTTCGCACACGGCGTCTGATAGACAGCCCGCATCTCCAAGAGACAGCCCTCGTTCTCTCACAAGGCCTCTAATACAAAAAGCTCTAAACCACTTTATTCCTGAGAGAGAGCTCTTGATGTCTTTCATATAAAGCTCTGTATTTCACTGTCACTAAGCTCTGTATGTCTCTGATAAACCTCTATATATGCCTATTATAAATTCTGTATCTCTCGGCTATGTATCAATCTTATGTAAATTTCTGTATTTATCTTATACACAGCTCTGTATCTCTCTACAGCTCTATGATATGGATGTCTGACATGAAGTTCTCTATCACTCTGTTATAAAGCTATGCTTCAATCAGATGTAAAGATCCATTCCTGTCTTATGCAAAGAACTATCAGCCAGATTCATCAATGTCCCGATTTGCGAGTCCCTAATAGCGAATATTAAGGAATCGCTATTAAAGACTCGCAAAACGGGATTCATGTAGAAATCGCAATATTATTTGCGATTTCTACAGCTTCCTTATTTGCGATTAGCAAATTGCTAATCGCAAATAAGGAATGACTCCTTATTCATTCTTATGGGCCTAAAGGCCTATAGGAATGAATGGGGAGTCATTCCTTATTTGCGATTAGCAATTTGCTAATCGCAAATAAGGATGCGATTTCAAGGGTGCCAGGGGTGTCCAAAGGACACCCTGTAGCACCCCTGAAATGTAAATGTAGACTGATGTTGCACACACACATGTCCAAAGTTTTCGCTATTTACCACGAAGTCAGACTTCGCGGTAAATAGCGGCCAAAAATAGCGATTTCGCAATTCAAAAATGGTTCATGAATTGCATTTAAGGAATCTCAAATAGAGATTCCTTAAATGCAATTCCTCGCAATTTAGCGATTTCGCAATTTGCGATTTTTGCATTTGGGGTGATGAATCTCAAATGCAAAAATTGCGCTCGCAAAGTGCCAGATTCTCAGAATCTGGCCCTTTGCGAGCCGATTTTCTGTTGATGAATCTGGCTGTATATCTCTCTGTCGCCCTTTGATACGATTCTATGTATCTCGTAATGTAAAGTTCTGTCATACAACTACGTATCTCTTTGATTTGATAATCTGTATCTCTCTAAAGCTCTATAGGAATATGACCTAACACTGTATTTATCCAATACAGAGCTTTCTATATTCATGATATAACCTGTTTATGATAGAACAGTCATACTGAGCCTTGTATCTCCATGATATAGAATTCTGTGTATGCTATAACGCCCTGTAGAGCTATCTTCCTGATAAAACATCCTGTTTCTCTATGAAATTATGCTCTGTGTTTCTCTAGCATAAAGCTAGCACCATGATCTACCATCTGGGGTATATTTACAAGGGGACAGCGGCACAAGAATGTCACTTTTAGCCATGTTCTGGTGGCGCAATGCCTTTCTCTATATTTACAAAGTGGCATTAAGCCACTTTTCGTGGCTTACCGCTGCCTTGCAAATATGGCCCCTTCACACGCATCACTGTGCTTGAAAGGGGCGTGCAAGGGGTGCTGCTGTGAGCGTTCGAACACCCATTGCTGGGACCTGTAAATCTGAGGCAGCACCAAAAACTAACGCTATGCAATAGCAGGCGTTAAAATGGCGAAACAATAGAAATACTTTTATTTCTCCTTGTTTTTGCTTTTTCTAAAGTGCTGCAGAATTCTGCAGCACACTTAGAAGTAACAAATTGCCATTATTGATTGTTTATGTGCAGGAAGGGGCACCTTTCTGCACATAAACAATAATTCCCTGCAACGCAGGCACCTTACACTATTGTGCAAGGGTGCCTGGTTTGGCACTAGGAGACTAACTTTAGCGCTAGGGAAAACACAGGGGTGCTCCGTATTGTTGTACATATGGTGCATCCCTGCATTTTGGAAATGTTGGAGTCCGGCGCTGCCAAAGTTGGCGCAGCTCCATGCTCTGACATTTCTTTGTAAATATGCCCCTCTGTTTCTGTCTGATATTACACTCTGTAGCTTTTTGGTATAAATCTCTATATGTCTCCAGCACACTGCTCTGTTTTTCACATAGAGAGCTCTGTATCTCAGATAGACAGCTCCATTGGCCAGATGTATGGCCAAAATTGTATTTTGCGCCTCACAATTTTGCGACAAAGTGGGAGTCGGAAATTGCGAGGCGCAAAATAAAATGTACAACAGTGTGTTTAACACTGTTCGCGATTCCCATTGGGGTTGCAATTTGCTAGCCCATTGGGAATTACCAGCCCTCCCAGGGATGGTGGCCTGCTGGGCTCAGCAGACCACCACGTCTGGGACTGCTTAGAAATAAAGCAGCTTTAAAAAAAAATGCAGCACTAAGGAAAATGAGATGCATTTAAAAAAATAAAAAAATAAACGTTTTCGTTTCATTTTCGAAGGGTCCCTTAGACCCCTGCCTGCCCTTAAAAAATATTTTCGCATGCATTTGCAAAGGGGAAGGGGTCCCCTGGGGACCCATTCCCATTTGCGAATGCATTACCACCTACTTTAAGTAGGTGGTAATTGCGGGTGTTTTGAGACCGCAATTGCGGTCGCAAAACATTAGTACATTGTTTGAGACTCGCTATTTGGAAGGGAATGCCCCTTCAAAATAGCGAGTCGCAAAACCAATTTAGTGAGTTGCAGATAATTTGCGACTTGCTAAATAGGCTTTGTACATGGCCCATGATGGTTTTGCATGCGCAAATGGGTTCGCAAAAACTGGTCGTACATCTGGCCCCATATCTCTTAGGGTTGTCTAAAGTCGCTAGTTGCAGAATTCTAGCCAAAACTAAGAGCACCACACAAAGCTTCCATAGTTCTGCCCTGGGACTTTCACAAGCATTGTAGATGTGGACAGTTTGTTTTTAGTCACCTGCCAAGAAAAACTAAGCAATTTATGCTCTTATGTATAAAATGCTTCTTCAGTTATCACCAAGAGATGGTTTAAAAGTCGGTAGCTACAAAAAGGTAAGCCAGGTACGCGATTGAAGTTACAGCTCTAACTAACACTGGGACGCCAACCGTGGATGGGTGCATGAGTATAAAAAAATCGGGAAACTCCACGAACTACAGGTAGGTCAGTAATGCGGTAGGTATAGTAAAATCCCTATTCTTGATAACCAGCTTTGTATCCAAGAGAACTAAGAGGGAAGGGGTCCCAGTGTAGAGTTAAACTAATTATCACAAAATTAGATAATATTAATGCTGCACTTCTTCAATGACATCGTATTCACCATAAGTGGGTATTGGCCATTGATTCTCTAGTCTCTCTACTATTGCCATGCGGGAGTCCGTGTCATGTGACTCCGTTTCCCTGGCTACGAACTAAATAGGAAGTCTGCCTGCCATTTTTGACCCTACCGTGAAGACGCCGGTTGATTTCCTTCCACGGTAAGCACACACGCCATTCTAGCGGTTGTTCCGACCTCTGATCTATCTTTCCCTTGAATAATCTGAGCATAACAATACCGGTGCTCTCTTTCCCCAGCGGGTGACTTCTGATTAAGTCTCAGCGCCACGCACCAGTTTGGGGACGACCTGAATGTACATCGAACTTTCTGGTAAGCCGTATTTGGTGGTACTCACTATATGATACCCGGCTGTATTTTGGGTGCGCTTACTAACTCGGTACCCTTATGCCATCAGATTAATCTTTGGGTTTCCAGTGCCCAACGTCCCCGGGCCTTTTTCGATTCCCCCGCAACGCGAGTGACACCAATTAAGATGTAAGTTTTACTAATTGTATGTAGATAACTCATGCTGAGATATGATTTACTCTCTATTCTTAGCATATCAAACTAAAACACGTGTGAATTGTTTGTTCATACCCTTCAGGCAATCATACTCTTCACATGGAGGCTTCTAGAGTAATAATAAGATGATGAGCACCGAACAGATAGGTATGCTCCCTCTCTCATAGTGTGTGCTTATTTATTTAATTTAACTGCGGTCTGATCTAAATTCGTTTAATAATCTATACCCAATCATTGATATTAATAGGTTGCTAGTCCCACACCCGTCCTGATGAAGACCCCGCCGCAAGGGTTCCACTAATTCCTGCATCACTTGTGGGTCGAAACGTCGACAACTGTTTTCTGCATTCCAGCCCCCTATCTGCAATTGTTACATATATGTACTACGTGGGGCATGTGATTTTTAAGCGACCATCTTGATTTATGTTCATCTGTGCATTTCAATTGATGTGTAAATGTGTCAGATTTCTTTCTTATTTTATTGTCACTTTTCCCTACCTGCACCATCCTCTCCTTATCACCTTCCCTAACTCTTGGGCACTATTCAACCATCTCAAAATGATTAATGTTGGATACTATATCCTGGTTGTGTCTACTCTGTGAATAAAACATTATAGACTCATTAAGTGCAGCATTATTATTATCTAATTTTGTGATAATTAGTTTAACTCTACACTGGGACCCCTTCCCTCTTAGTACTCATTATGACCCAGGCCCCAGTGACTTCTCTTGGGTAAACCCCCTTTTTTCATACCCTACCTTGTATCCAAGAGAGACAGCTCAGCAGTCAAAGTGCTTTAAAAGAAAGTATGGGAACTACGATCCTGAGTGCAATATGGGCAGGGTCAGTGAGTGAGGAGGAGGGTCAAAGGCATGGCTAAGAAGAACAAAATATTCTGTAACTATATTGTTGGTCTTTCAACTTCAGGTAACAGCATAGAAAATAACGCACACTGTGGCTGAAAAAATACAAGCAAGTTAAACAAACATTGGGAAATGCACTATTTTACATTATGAAACCTCTGTTGATTGATGCATTTACTACAGAGATCTGTGTGTGTACCCTGAGCGCCACAGAACAGAATCCTGATTGGTGACGTATCGCAGACAAAGCACCTTGAATAGATAATGCATTATTTCAGACTTGCATTACACACAGTATAAGTTAGGCTACCACAAATGGATTTAGGTTTAAGATACAGGTGTGCTTCCAAAATAAAGATTTTAGTAACAGGCAGAGTGTACCCAGTGCAGACATTTATTGAAACTGTCCATTAAAAGCAGGCACTCCATAGCTTAGCTGGTAACACCCTGAGAGCATCTCTGAAAGAGAATACATCTTGTCATCAGGGCTCTTCAAGTGAGTCCATCAATAAAAGCCAATACAGCTTCCAAGCAGTCATTACATTTGCAGATTAAGCAATTGCAAACATTTACATTTCTTTCAGGCAGCAGGATCCTCGGGCAGAAGGCTTGTCTCTTATTCAGCTGGTGTCCCCCCCCCACATCCCCTCTGCTTCACAGCACAGAGCTCCTCCCCTCCACTCCAGCTGAGGACTCTCAGCTGTCGGAATTAACTACCTATGGATGGTTGTCTTTTAACAAACAGTAGGGAAACGTTTTTTGTTAAATTAAAAACGTATTTGCACACCGTACCCCACCGACCCTGCCGACTTCGACATCTGGGACAGCTCCATACCTCAGCCAGACACCTTTATATCTTTGATAGAGAGGGCAGGTGATCTCTGATATGACGTCTTAATAACTCTAACAGATACCATTGTTTCTCCTATAGACAGATATGTATCTGTATCTACAATAGACTGCTGAGTGTCTCTCATAGACAAATGTATCTCCAATCAAGGCTGGATTGGGAACCGAAAACAACCCTGGCAAAGAGCTCGGCCGGCCCGCGGGATGGGTGCTAGCAGAAACCTTTGTGCCGCTTTTGTTACTGGGGGCCGATATTGCAGATATGCTGGTCTAAAACCCACCCCCACCCTGGCAGCCCACCGGGGAAATGCCCGGTGCCCGCTACATCCAGTCCAGTCCGGCCTCCAATAGACGGCTATGTTTCTCGGATAAGCGGTCCCTATCTCTGATAGCTAGCCCCATATCTCTGAGCGACAATGCTTTGTGTCTGGAAGTCACGTGCTCTGTCTCCGACAGATACTTCTGTATCCTCCACTGTATACTTCCAGTAGATAGCTCACTGTCTTATAGACACCTTGGTACCTCTATTACATAGCTTCATATTTTTGATAGACACCTATCCCTTTCTATGTCAGACCATTCTGTATCTCTCATAGGTAGCACTGAATCTCTGATGGACAGCTTTCTATCTCTGTGACGGACAGCTCTGCCGATCTGTTACCAACATCACAACACTACATCTTCCAGACAGAGATCTGTGCATCAGAGAGGCAGAATGCTATATCTTCGATAGGAAGATCTCCACATCCCATATCCCTGTCTCTTCCGTAGACCGATCTGTGCTCCTGACAGATAGCTCTATATCTCTTTGAAGGACGAAGCTGTATCTTTATGAAAGACCTCTCCACATTTGTGAGACAGTCTAGTCCATACCGCCCAAACCGATTCACCCTTGTCCCTATTTCTCTGAAAGACATTGCTGGACCTTTGACAGTTATCTTAGAATCTCCCATATACATTATTGTAGCTTGGGATTTTTTTAAATCTCCCCAATGGACAGTGATTTATCCTGTTATAGACAGGACTGGTATCAATAAGATTACATCTCTGATGGACAGCTCAATACCTCCGACGCTGTTTTATCTTGGATAGGCAGCTTTGTATCAGTGACATATCTTGTTATTGATAGGTTTCATCTCTGATTGACATCTCAATACCTCTGACGCTGCTGTGCCTTAGACAGTATCTCCTCCATGGACATTGATGTATCTTGTTGTTATTAGTTTAACATTTCTGATTGAGGCTTCTAGACACTGTTGTATCTTAGATAGTAATCTTTTCAACTCCTTAGTGGATAGCAATGTATTCTTGTAATTGATAGGTCTACATCTCTGATAGTCATCTCTGTACCTCAGATAGACGTGTCTTGGATAGGAAGCTTGGTAGCAATATATTCTTCTTGTAGATGGCTCTGCTAGGCACATCTGCCTCTTGGTACCATACCAAAAGATCGAGTCTTAAGTATCATGCTACAAAAATATCATAGTATACATATTTACAACCAAATATTGACAAGATAAGGATATAAAGATAAGTATAGGCTTACTATATTTAACTCCCCAGCTACATAAATTGATGACGTATCTACTGTCAAAGGTTGAGGATGTGGAGCTAAGAATGCTAAATCTTAACTTACCAACATATACATGCCAAATTGATTTTAACATTGTCCATAATGTTTGCTATGATATTCCTGTAGTATGATAATCCTGTGGCCAATATTCTGACATACAACCCCAGTTCTCTGAAGGACATTATTGGATCTTAAGTAGGAAGCTTTGAATAGTGGAGTATTCTTCTTATAGTTCACTCTAATTCTCTATAGACATCTCCTTACCCTTGATAGGTATGGTTGACTCTGTGTGTCTAACATCCTCGTATCCTAGGTAGACTTTGTGGTATCTTAGAAAGCTTTCTACCCCCCACAATGATAGTGACAAAATCTTGTTATAGATATCGGTTTCCCTGTGTGTCTAATAAATGTACCCCTGTATTTCTAACAGATGCAACTCTGTATCTCTAACAGATGCAACTCTGTATCTCTAACAGATGCACCTCTGTATCTCTAACAGATGCAACTCTGTATCTCCAACAGATGCAACTCTGTATCTCTAACAGATGCAACTCTGTATCTCCAACAGATGCACCTCTGTATCTCCAACAGATGCAACTCTGTATCTCTAACAGATGCAACTCTGTATCTCTAACAGATGCACCTCTGTATCTCTAACAGATGCACCTCTGTATCTCTAACAGATGTACCACTGTCTCTCTAACAGATGTAATACTGCATCTCTTATAGATGTACCTCTGTATCTCTAATAGATGCACCTCTGTATCTCCAACAGATGCAACTCTGTATCTCTAACAGATGCAACTCTGTATCTCTAACAGATGCACCTCTGTATCTCTAACAGATGCAACTCTGTATCTCCAACAGATGCACCTCTGTATCTCAACAGATGCAACTCTGTATCTCTAACAGATGCAACTCTGTATCTCCAACAGATGCACCTCTGTATCTCTAACAGATGCACCTCTGTATCTCCAACAGATGCACCTCTGTATCTCTACAGATGTACCACTGTCTCTCTAACAGATGTAATACTGCATCTCTTATAGATGTACCTCTGTATCTCTAATAGTTGCAACCCTGTATCTCTAACAGATGCAACTCTGTATCTCTAACAGATGCACCTCTGTATCTCTAACAGATGCAACTCTGTATCTCTAACAGATGCAACTCTGTATCTCTAACAGATGCACCTCTGTATCTCTAACAGATGCAACTCTGTATCTCTAACAGATGCAACTCTGTATCTCTAACAGATGCACCTCTGTATCTCTAACAGATGTACCACTGTATCTCTAACAGATATAATACTGCATCTCTTATAGATGTACCTCTGTATCTCTAATAGTTGCAACTCTGTATCTCTAACAGATGCAACTCTGTATCTCCAACAGATGCAACTCTGTATCTCCAACAGATGCAACTCTGTATCTCTAACAGATGCAACTCTGTATCTCCAACAGATGCAACTCTGTATCTCCAACAGATGCAACTCTGTATCTCCAACAGATGCACCTCTGTATCTCTAACAGATGCACCTCTGTATCTCCAACAGATGCACCTCTGTATCTCTACAGATGTACCACTGTCTCTCTAACAGATGTAATACTGCATCTCTTATAGATGTACCTCTGTATCTCTAATAGTTGCAACTCTGTATCTCTAACAGATGCAACTCTGTATCTCTAACAGATGCACCTCTGTATCTCTAATAGTTGCACCTCTGTATCTCTAACAGATGCAACTCTGTATCTCCAACAGATGCAACTCTGTATCTCCAACAGATGTACCACTGTATCTCTAACAGATATAATACTGCATCTCTTATAGATGTACCTCTGTATCTCTAATAGTTGCAACTCTGTATCTCTAACAGATGCAACTCTGTATCTCCAACAGATGCAACTCTGTATCTCCAACAGATGCAACTCTGTATCTCTAACAGATGCAACTCTGTATCTCCAACAGATGCACCTCTGTATCTCCAACAGATGCAACTCTGTATCTCTAACAGATGCACCTCTGTATCTCCAACAGATGCAACTCTGTATCTCCAACAGATGCAACTCTGTATCTCTAACAGATGCACCTCTGTATCTCCAACAGATGCAACTCTGTATCTCTAACAGATGCAACTCTGTATCTCAACAGATGTACCTCTGTATCTCTAATAGATGCACCTCTGTATATCTAATAGATACACGTCCGTATCCCTAAAAGATGTACCTTCGTGTCTCTAATTGATGTACTTTTGTATCTCTAAAAAATGTACCACTGTATCTCCAACAGATGCACCTCTGTATCTCCAACAGATGCAACTCTGTATCTCTAACAGATGCAACTCTGTATCTCCAACAGATGCACCTCTGTATCTCTAACAGATGTACCACTGTATCTCTAACAGATATAATACTGCATCTCTTATAGATGTACCTCTGTATCTCTAATAGTTGCAACTCTGTATCTCTAACAGATGCAACTCTGTATCTCCAACAGATGCAACTCTGTATCTCCAACAGATGCAACTCTGTATCTCTAACAGATGCAACTCTGTATCTCCAACAGATGCAACTCTGTATCTCCAACAGATGCAACTCTGTATCTCCAACAGATGCACCTCTGTATCTCTAACAGATGCACCTCTGTATCTCCAACAGATGCACCTCTGTATCTCTACAGATGTACCACTGTCTCTCTAACAGATGTAATACTGCATCTCTTATAGATGTACCTCTGTATCTCTAATAGTTGCAACTCTGTATCTCTAACAGATGCAACTCTGTATCTCTAACAGATGCACCTCTGTATCTCTAATAGTTGCACCTCTGTATCTCTAACAGATGCAACTCTGTATCTCCAACAGATGCAACTCTGTATCTCCAACAGATGTACCACTGTATCTCTAACAGATATAATACTGCATCTCTTATAGATGTACCTCTGTATCTCTAATAGTTGCAACTCTGTATCTCTAACAGATGCAACTCTGTATCTCCAACAGATGCAACTCTGTATCTCCAACAGATGCAACTCTGTATCTCTAACAGATGCAACTCTGTATCTCCAACAGATGCACCTCTGTATCTCCAACAGATGCAACTCTGTATCTCTAACAGATGCACCTCTGTATCTCCAACAGATGCAACTCTGTATCTCCAACAGATGCAACTCTGTATCTCTAACAGATGCACCTCTGTATCTCCAACAGATGCAACTCTGTATCTCTAACAGATGCAACTCTGTATCTCAACAGATGTACCTCTGTATCTCTAATAGATGCACCTCTGTATATCTAATAGATACACGTCCGTATCCCTAAAAGATGTACCTTCGTGTCTCTAATTGATGTACTTTTGTATCTCTAAAAAATGTACCACTGTATCTCCAACAGATGCACCTCTGTATCTCCAACAGATGCAACTCTGTATCTCTAACAGATGCAACTCTGTATCTCCAACAGATGCACCTCTGTATCTCCAACAGATGTACCACTGTATCTCTAACAGATATAATACTGCATCTCTTATAGATGTACCTCTGTATCTCTAAAAGTTGCAACTCTGTATCTTTACTAGATGCTCCTCTGTACCACTACTAGTTGTACATTTGTATCTCTAATTGATGAACCTTTGTATCTTTAGTAAATGCACCTCTGTAGCTCTAATAAATGAACCTCTGTATCGCTAACATAGGTACTTCTGTATCTCTAACAGATTTACCACTGTATCTCTTATAGATGTACCTCTGTATCTCTAATAGATGCTCCTCTGTATCTCTAATAAATGTACCTCTGTATCTCTAATAAATGCAGCTCTGTATCTCTAATAAATGCACCTCTGTATCACTAGCATATGTACTTCTGTATCTCTAACAGATTTGTCACTTTATCTTTTATAGATGTACCTCTGTATCTCTAACATATTTACCACTGTACCTATAATAGATGCACGTTTGTATCTCTAATAGATGCCCCTCTGTAACTCTAAAAAAGGTACCTCTGTGTCTCGAATAGATGCACCTCTGTATCTCCAAAAGATGCACCTCTGTACCTCTAATAGATGTACATTTGTATCTCTAATAAATGTGCCTCTGTATCTCTAATAGATGCATCTTTGCATCTCTAATAGACGTACCTTTGTATCTCTAACATATGTACCACTGTATTTCTAACAGATATACCACTGTATATTTTATAAATGTACCCCTCTATCTCTAATAGTTGCACCTCTGTATCTCTAATAAATGTACCGCTGTATCTCTAATAGATGCACCTCTGTATCTCTAATAGATGTTCCTTTGTATCTCTAATAAATGTGCCTCTGTATCTCTAATAAATGTGCCTCTGTATCTCTAATAGATGTTCCTTTGTATCTCTAATAAATGTGCCTCTGTATCTCTAATAGATGCACCTCTGTATCTCTAATAGATGTTCCTTTGCATCTCTAATAAATGTGCCTCTGTATCTCTAATAAATGTGCCTCTGTATCTCTAATAGATGTTCTTTTGTATCTCTAATAAATGTGCATCTGTATCTCTAATACATGTGCCTATGTTTCTCTAATAAATGTGCCTCTGTGTCTCTAATAGATGCACCTCTACATTTCTAATAGACAGACCTCTGTATCTCTAACATACGGACCAATGTATCTCTAACAGATATACCACTGTATCTCTTATAGATGTACCTCTGTATCTCTAATAGATGCTTCTCTGTATCTCTAATAAAAGTACCTCTGTATCTCTAATAGATGCACCTCTGTGGCTCTAATAGATGTTCCCTTTGTATCTCTTATAAATGTGCCTCTGTATCGCTGATAAATGTGCCTCTGTATCTCCAATAAATGCAAATGCACCTCTGTATCTCTAACAGATGACTTCTGTATCTCTAACAGATGTACCACTGTATCTCTTATATATGTACTTCTGTATCTTTAACAAATGTTGTCATAGGCAGTATTGTATCTCCATGATGCACAGTGTTGTATCCTATATTAAACATGTAGCGGGTTCTGATGGACAACTGTGCATCTCTGATAGTGCAAGAAGAATTGTCAGCAATGTGGTCAAGGACTCAGTTACATATGATGTTCCAGTGCCAGCCATGAAACCAGTGCTCACTGCCCTGTCACTTTGCCATGCTCTGAAATGAAGAATGACTTTCATGGTAGAGGACATGGCCAGCTCTAGAAATGATGACGTCAGATTGCGTGTTATAATATTGTCGAATACCAGGATTTATCATACAAAATAATGTTTTGCTAGGTGAGGTCAGACTAGGTCTTGCACCGAATTGTGGGGCATATTATCAATAACTAGCGATATTTATCGCTAAAGAAGCTTAGCGACATTTTTTTTATCGTTAAGAATCGCCGGATTTTATCGCAGAGATAACATGCTATTAGCAACGTTTATCTCCAATGCGATAAAATAACCGGTGATAGCGTCGAAATGCGTGAATATCGCTGGAAAACCAGCAATATTCATGCATCATCGCCAATAGGGTCTTAGCCAGAATATCCACCTGCCATTGGATATAATGGCTAAGAACTGGTCTGAGCAGGCGTTAGTTTTCAGCGATATTCGCGCTTAGTGCGAATTTTTTTTTATCGCTACGCCTGCCTTGCTAATAGGCGATAGCGACGTTAGTGACTGCTTCCAGTCGCTAACTGGTTGGGTATGCCCACTTTGCATGTCATTAGCGATAAATATCGCTGACATGCAAAGCGGGCCCCAAACCGCCCGCTATCACCTTTAAGCTGTCGCTAACTGATGTTAGCGACAGCTTGCTAATAGGGTGATGAAATTATCGCCGCTTTGCGGCCGATAAACGGCCGCAAAAGCTGCGATAATTTCATTTTGCCTGCCTTGATAATATGCCCCTATGTTTCTGTTGGTCAGGTGAAGTGTTATAGGCAGCACCAGGTAATAATAACGTCAGATAAATGCGTCTGTTTAACAAGAATTACGGGCTAGATGGAAGGAATTTAAATGCTTATTAGTGCAAATTAATTTCTGTTTGTTTCCAACTTTTTCTCTGGCCAAAAAATGTGTTCTGCTGAGAATAATTTTATTTTTTTCCTGAAAGACTGAGGTTTGAGTCGTTCTTTTCATCTTGGTAACTAATCAGACTCCTGACGGAAAGCTTGCAGGGACAAAACTCCTCTTGGATGCATGTTTGAAGGAGCATGTGGCAGAGACTTCCTGGGCTGAGTCTGGGGAGCTCTGCCCTCTGTGCCTTCTTAAGACGAGGGGTCGCTGGCACCCGCCTCTCTGAGGTTCCAGAATGCACTAATGCCTGCACACCCTGCGATGCTGAAAGACTGCACCGAAAGACGTGCCTGTGTTGCTAAGGAACCGTGTTGCACAGCAGTAAGTGATGTACAAGAAGTGCCTGGATGCTGTCTGCACCTCCCCCAGATTATATCTCCAGGCGAGGAAGTGGCTTTTAGTATCATAGCAGAGCAGTCACATTAGGAACATTTCATCGCCTTTCTACCAGCTACAGTTCAAGACGGGAGAAGTGCTGTGCCTAGCTCCACAGGGGACATTGGCATCTAGGCGCTACAGCTACAACCGACACAGGCGGCATTTGCTTCTGGATTTGCACCAGCACTGTTTGGGAGTTAAACACGAAATTCACTCTCTCCAATTTTAGCACTTCTCAGTGTAAATGTGTGACGAATGGTGTAATAATGAGTGCATATTACACCCAGTATTTTTTTTTTTTATCACCGAACCCCCAATCGGGAGCAAAAACAAGCACACTAACTCACTTATTTGATTTTTTTTCCTTCTCGATTGTTTTAATTTATTGTTGTTTCACTTCTCAGTTTTAGGTCTGGGGTTAGCCAAGACCTTTTGGTTTTAATAAAATAATATATATAAAATACTTTCAAAAGTGACTGCGGCCAGCCCTCGTCCTTCATTGATCTGTTGCTGTGTTATTTACATTTGTATTCATCCTACTACAGCGTAGACTTTAGGGCAATAAGTCAATTCTGTAAATTACTGCATTGTGCTCTTTCACAAGGAGCACTTCTGCCCACACAATGATTCTCTTCAGTGCCAGGGATGTCTGTGGTAAGGTGTGCTTTTCGAAGAATAAAAAAAATATTTTTGCTTTATGACAGTTTTTAGGTTGAGCCCAGAGCCAGCGCGCATGCGCTGCTCTGCGAGACTTATTGTAGAGGAGTAGGTGAATAGAAGCTCCGTCCACTCTCTGCCCATATTTGCCATTGGCTTGTGTCATTGTCTGTCCTAAATGCTGGCTTCTGATTTGTGGATAGGTTTGTTAGTCCCTCCTTAGTACCACCACCTCCTCTTCATTTGTCTCCTTCCATGGCGACTGGCCCTTTTACTTTTGCTGTTACACGGTATCTGTTATTTAAACTGCAAGCTCTATTTTCCTTAATGAGGTTCTCCTATTGCAGGCACGACCTGCTTTGGTGCCTTCTACCCATCCTACCCGCCCTCCCTCTCGTTGTCCGTGCCTTCTCCCCTCCCCCGCCCTCCTGATATCCGTGCTTTCTCTCTCCCGCCCTCCCTTCCGTTGTCCGTGCCTTCTCCCCTCCCCCGCCCTCCTGTTGTACGTGCTTTCTCCCCCCCGCCCTTCCTCCTGTTGTCCGTGCCTTCTCCCTCCCCGCCTTACCTCCATTTGTCCGTGATGCCTACCATTTGCAATGCAATAGGTCTCACGTAAATGCAAGACCTAGTGAATTGAAAATGCTTGTTTAAATTGGCAAAGACCTGGTAGCTCCCCAACAATACAGTGTTAGAAAAGCCAAGGAAAACAAAAAACAAGCATTGACATATCCAAACGGCTGTAAATGTACAGGAATTTATATAGCGCAAATCACCGAGCGGTTTCTAAGCGCTTGCTTAGGGAACCCGTCCTGGTATTCCCCTGTGAGATAACCCCAGCAGGGTATCCGCAAGGTGAAAGCCAGGCATCCCGCCGCGAGGGGCCGTTGTGGAGATTAAGCAAGCTATTGCCCAGAGTCGCAGAGTGTGAACCCGTGAATCGAGTAGGCACAGGAGCGAGAATTGTCGAGTCCATGGACATTTTAGGACTCAAGACCCCGCCGAGCCGGGAATTGAACCCTGGTCCCGGGCTGACCTCTGCTTCCAGGTCTGCCTCCTCTAACCAGTGAGCCACACTTCTCCATAGCCTGTCAGCCAACTCTAGACTTACTTGGCTTTGCCAATGTTTGTTTCACTTTTTTTATTTTATTTTTTTTTAAATTTTGTCTTGAATTTGATTTATCACTTCAAGTTTCCTCATTGTACTCCACTTTTTCTTTCACGTTTAAAACTTTTTTTTGTTACCTTGTTTTTTTTTAATGGGCTAACTTCTGTGTCTCTTTTTCAGCTTCCCTTCCACTTATTTTTATTTTTATCCTCTTTCCCATGTCTCCATCTGCATTTTTTGTTATTTTTCTTTTCTGTTTTTCTTTATTTTTTGACTTGGGGTGAGGTGGTATCTCCCGCATCTGTCCTCCTGTTTTCTTTTTCTCTGTTGTTTTTTCTTATGTTGATTTGTTTTTGTACAAGTACCATTTTCGAAGTATTGAACTGAAAAGTGATGAATTCTAATTGTTGGGATAATACCAAACAAGCCATAGACCCAGAAAATACTATTTGCCTCGGGGGCAAGTAAAAGAGCGTTTTTAAGTGAAATCGGTGGCCAGGTTTCTGAAGCTTTGTGTTAACCGATGAAGACCGATTTCAGATTCACTGGCAATAAATATGGATGAGTTGGTGCTGCTGCTTCCAGGTTGAGTAATTCCTGTGTGATTTGGAGGGTCACAAAGGAATTTCCCAACGAATAAGGGATTGTGTTTGTCTTTTCCTGCCTCACCCCTTGAACGAGGGGATACTTCGGTAAATATAATGCAAATCTGGCCAATACCTGTAGGGCGAGAGGCAATGTGCAGGCTAAAAGGGGAAAATTGCCCCATGACCCGTAGTAGTGTTAGGTGCTGGGGACACACTGGCAGTTTGCAGGGCACCACATACAGGTTGTAGTCACCAAAGACTGTGAGCACCACGATGTGGTCACCCGAGGGGGCACTGTGCACCCCATCATGAAAGGGTGCGCAGCGACACCACACCATGGAAGGGTGCGCAGCGACAGCCCAGTCCAGTCTTCATGGACAACCAGTTTGTTAGTACGCATGAGTCCCCTAAAGGTGGGGGGAGCAGGATTTAGGGCAAGGTTTAGTTCTGTGAGATGAATGAGCAGAGTAAGAAGACTAGGCATTTGGTCACCGATTAAGGGGGGTGGTGCTTCACCCGTGCATCAGATCTCTGCAGTAGGTGCAAGCCAGGGTCTCTGCAATCTGGTGAGAAGCCTGACCACCGTGGTAGGTGCCAACTCTGACTCCAGCAGGAGGCCCTTTTTAATATATGATGAAGCACCAAACAATCAGTTTAAAGGTGTTGGCCCAGGACCTAAGGACTTACAGAGACTGCACTTTGTTCACAGTTAGAGGAGAGTGTCATCCAATAACCTATTGTATGGAACGTCTTGTTTCTTGGATGGTTGTGGGCGTAAGTTGTTATTTACCATTCCTTAATTCCTAAATAGGATGGGCATTCTGAGGACAGCAGCTGGCGTCCCTCTGGTGGATGGGCCATCAGTAAAAGATTGTGGCACCATAGCTGGCATCCCTCTGATGGATGGGACGTCAGTAAGACGTTGAGACACTGCAGGTGATGTCCCACTGGTGGATGGGTTGCCAGTAAAAGTTTGAGACTCAGCAGCTGCCATCCCTATGATGGGTGGGTCGCCAATAAAAGGGTGAGGCTCTGCAGCTGGGATCCCTCTGGTGGATGGATCACCAGTATAAGGTTGAGGCACTGCAGCTGGTGTCCCTCTAGTGGATGGGTCATTAGTAAAAGGTTGAGGCTCTGCAGCTGGCGTCCGTCTGGTGGATGGGTCTTTAGTAAAAGTTTGAGGCACTGCAACTGCGTCCCTCTGGTGGATGGGTCGCCAGGAAAGTTTAGAGCCACATAATCTGGCGTCCTTCTGGTGGATGGGCTATCATTAAAAGGTTGTGGCACCGAAGCTGGCGTCCCTCTGGTGGATGGGTTGCTAGTAAAAGGTTGAGGCACTGCAGGTGATGTCCCACTGGTGAATGGGTCAACAATAAAAGTTGAGGGTCTGCAGCTGGCGTCCCTCTGATGGATGGGTGGCCAGTAAAAGTTTGAGGTTCTGCAGCTGGCATCCCTCTGGTGGATGGATCACCAGTAAAAGGTTGAGGCTCTGCGGCTGGTGTCCCTTTGGTGGATGGATCATCAGTAAAAGGTTGAGGCTCTGCAGCTGGCGTCCCTCTGGTGGATGGGTGGCCAGTAAAAGGTTGAGGTTCTGCAGCTGGCGTCCCTATGGTAGATGGGTTGTCAGTAAAAGGTTGAGGCTCTGCAGCTGGCATCCCTCTGGTGGATGGGTCACCAGTAAAAGGTTGAGGCACTGCAGCTGGCGTCCCTCTGGTGATTGGGTAGCCAGCAAAAGGTTGAGGCTCTGCAGCGGGCATCCCTCTGGTGGCTGGGTTGCCAGTAAAAGGTTGAGGCTCTGCAGCGGGCATCCCTCTGATGGATGGGTCGCCAGTAAAAGGTTGAGGCAGAGCAGCTGGCGTCCCTATGGTAGATGGGTCGTCAGTAATAAGTTGAGGCTCTGCAGCTGGCATCCCTCTGGTGGATGGGTCACCAATATAGGGTTGAGGCACAACAGCTGTTGTCCCTTTTGTGGATGGTCGCCAGTAAGATGTTGAGGCACTACAGCTGGCGTCCCTCTGGTGGATGGGCAATCAGTAAACGGTTGAGGTACAGTAGCTGGCATCCCCCTGGTGGATGGGACATCAGTAAAAGGTTGAGGCACTGCAGGTGATGTCCCACTGCTGGATGGGTCACCAGTAAAAGTTTGAGGCTCTGCAGCTGGCATCCCTCTGGTGGATGGGACGCCAGCTGGCATCTCTCTGGTGGATGGGTCACCAGTAAAAGGTTGAGGCTCTGCAGCCGGCAGCCCTCTGGTGGATGGGTCACCAGTATACAGTTGAGGCACAACAGCTGTTGTCCTTTTTGTGGATGGTCGCCAGTAAAAGGTTGAGGCTCTGCAGGTGATGTCCCACTGGTGGGTGGGTTGCCATAAAAAGGTTGAGGCTCTGCAGCTGGCTCTGGTGGGTGGGTCGCCAATAAAAGGTTGAGGCTCTGCAGCTGGCTTCCCTCTGGTAGATGGGTCACCAGTAAAAGGTTGAGGCTTTGCAGCTGGTGTCCCTCTGGTGGAATTGGTTGCCACTGATTTTCATTGGTGGAACCAGCTGAGCCTCTGAAGTCAGAATCCTGGTGGGTCTCCTAACCTTCAACTCAGTCGGAGTAAAAGTGCGCATGGGGTAACAATAGAAATGCCATTGTACGACCACGCTCGCATTCTGCCAAACTCTAAGTAAAGTCCATACTGTTATGTAACATCTGAGCCTCATTGCAACACATCCCAGTTAGTTACATTCAAAGCCATATTTCGCCAAACAGAGTGTCTTATGATTTTCCATATTGGGTGTTAACGCGCTTAATTGCTTATCCTTTTTAGGTCTCGCCTAGTGTTGCAGCGAGAGCTAATGTGATCAGGAGATTTCAGAAGGGGACTTGGAACACAGCAAATCATTTTCATTGGGTCACGTCAGCGTTTATGCTAAACGCTGACTTCCCATTGAAAAGGATGCTTCTTTGTTACCGCCCTGTCTCCCTTTTGGACGGCCAATCCGGACTGGGTCGTCAGCTTCACGGCTGTCGTGAAGGAATTTCTCATCTAGAGGGGGCGTGTTATATAAACAAGCCGTGAAGCAACGGATCCAGTCTGGATGGGCCGTCCGAAAAGGAGACATGGCGGTAGCGTAATTGCGTCAGTTTCCCCTTTCTTAGGTCTCTCTCCCCGAACAGAGCACGCTCTTAACACGGTTCCGCTTCACCCTCATACAAACACTATAACTCTTCACACCACTAAGCCAATCTGCCCGAAACTTTCAAAAAATGTTTTTCCATGCGTTCAACCGTTCTACCCCTTTGTGCAGCAGTATAGTGTCGGAATCTCAGCCTCTATCACGTAGAGTTAAAATGTGAGACGCGTGTTTTTAGCCTAGAGACTTACCTCAGTGGTGTTTGAGCCCCCAGCTCCCCACCTCCGTCGGAGAAGTCAGGTGGAGGCGGCCGCTTCGTCATGGTGTCATATGAGTTTCAGTGAAACACGTTGCAAAATGTGTAGTTTTCTCACTTCCAGATTCCAGGGTTGCACTTAATGCAGGAGAAGCTGCGCGGCCGACGCAAGGAGCTGCGCGCGCGGGGGCACTGACCGACCCTCTTGCACCGTGAAATGAATTAGTTTCAGAGCACGATAAGGGGGCACATGCTCCTGGCTCTGTTGACAACATGCCAGCTGGACTGGAGGGAAAAATGTACCCACAAATGTGTTTGATAAAAGAAGCATTATATGGTTTGGTATGTGTTACCTTTGACTGTTTTCTTCATTGAAAAGCAATGGGAGCGATTCTCGGTATCAAAATAGTTCAATAATTGGAAAAAGAGAAGTAAAGAATACAAGGGAAATCTACAGACCATTGTGATTCGAGAAGGATACCCGCAGGCTATAGGGACCTTTGAAGGAGAGCTACACACAACAGTGGATTTAAAAAGTAAAGCTGCAGAGAATTGACTAATCCACTTCCTTCTGCTCTCTGCAATAATCCCTGTTATTTGTTCTCTTGTTATTACCTGACCTCAATGATCATAGCTGTGGTCAGCTTCATTTTATAACTTTACTACTTTCATTAACCTGCATAATTACCTCCCCTCTTATGTATAACTCGTTAACCCTCTGCTTACAACGACTGAACTCTGTTTACAGTTAGAGAGGGTCATCAAACAACTTCTTGAATGGAAGGTCTTGTTTCTTGAATGATTGTGGGGTTAAGTCGCTGTTTACCCTTCTTTAATTCCTAAATAGGATGGGCATTCGGAGGACTGCAGTTGGTGAATGGCTCATCAGTAAAAGGTTGAGGCACCTCAGTTGGTATCCCTCTAGTAGATGCGTCGCCAGTAAAAGTTTGAGGCTCTGCAGCTGGCAGCCCTCTGGTGGATGGGTCCCCAGTAAAAGGTTGAGGCACAATAGCTGGCGTCCCTCTGGCGGATGGGTCACCAGTAAAAGGTTGAGGCACAATAGCTGGCGTCCCTCTGGTGGATAGGTCACCAGTATAAGGTTGAGGCACAATAGCTGGCGTCCCTCTGGTGGATGGGTCCCCAGTAAAAGGTTGAGGCACCGAAGCTGGCGTCCCTCTGGTGGATGGGTCACCAGTAAAAGGTTGAGGCACCGAAGCTGGCGTCCTTCTGGTGGATGGGCCGTCAGTAAAAGGTTGAGGCTCTGCAGCTGGCGTCCCTCTGGCGGATGGGTCACCAGTATAAGGTTGAGGCATAATAGCTGGCGTCCCTCTAGTGGATGGGTCCCCAGTAAAAGGTTGAGGCGCTGCAGCTGGCGTCCTTCTAGTGGATACGTTGCCAGTAAAAGGTTGAGGACCTCAACTGGTGTTGCTCTGGTGGATGCGTCGCCAGTAAAGGGTTGAGGCTCTGCAGGTGATGTCCCACTGGTGGATGGGTCACCAGTAAAAGGTTGAGGCACAATAGCTGGTGTCCCTCTGGTGGATGGGTCACCAGTAAAAGGTTGAGGCTCTGCAGCTGGAGTCCCTCTAGTAGATGCAGTGCCAGTAAAAGGTTGAGGACCGCAACTGGTGTCCTACTGGTGGATGGGTCGTCAGTAAAAGGTTGAGGCACCTCAGTTGGTATCCCTCTAGTAGATGCGTCGCCAGTAAAAGTTTGAGGCTCTGCAGCTGGCAGCCCTCTGGCGGATGGGTCACCAGTATAAGGTGGAGGCACAATAGCTGGCGTCCCTCAGGTGGATGGGTCCCCAGTAAAAGGTTGAGGCACCGAAGCTGGCGTCCCTCTGGTGGATGGGTCACCAGTAAAAGGTTGAGGCACCGAAGCTGGCGTCCTTCTGGTGGATGGGCCGTCAGTAAAAGGCTGAGGCTCTGCAGCTGGCGTCCCTCTGGCGGATGGGTCACCAGTATAAGGTTGAGGCATAATAGCTGGCGTCCCTCTGGTGGATGGGTCCCCAGTAAAAGGTTGAGGCGCTGCAGCTGGCGTCCTTCTAGTAGATACGTTGCCAGTAAAAGGTTGAGGACCTCAACTGGTGTCGCTCTGGTGGATGCGTCGCCAGTAAAAGGTTGAGGCTCTGCAGGTGATGTCCCACTGGTGAATGGGTCACCAGTAAAAGGTTGAGGCACAATAGCTGGTGTCCCTCTGGTGGATGGGTCACCAGTAAAAGGTTGAGGCTCTGCAGCTGGAGTCCCTCTAGTAGATGCAGTGCCAGTAAAAGGTTGAGGACCGCAACTGGTGTCCTACTGGTGGATGGGTCGTCAGTAAAAGGTTGAGGCACCTCAGTTGGTATCCCTCTAGTAGGTGCATCGCCAGTAAAAGGTTGAGGCCCTGTAGCTAGTGTCCCTCTGGTGGTTGGTCGTCAGTAAAAGGTTGAGGCTCTGCAGCTGGCGTCCCTCTGGTGGATGGGTCGCCGGTAAAAGGTTGAGGCACCGAAGCTGGCGTCCCTCTGGTGGATGGGTCACCAGTAAAAGGTTGAGGCACCAAAGCTGGCGTCCCTCTGGCGGATGGGCCGTCAGTAAAAGGTTGAGGCACCAAAGCTGGCTTCCTTCTGGCGGATGGGTCGCCAGTAAAAGGTTGAGGCACCGAAGCTGGCGTCCTTCTGGTGGATGGGCCGTCAGTAAAAGGTTGAGGCACCAAAGCTGGCGTCCCTCTGGTGGATGGGTCACCAGTAAAAGGTTGAGGCACCGAAGCTGGCGTCCTTCTGGTGGATGGGCCGTCAGTAAAAGGTTGAGGCACCGAATCTGGCGTCCTTCTGGTGGATGGGCCGTCAGTAAATGGTTGAGGCTCTGCAGCT
This sequence comes from Lissotriton helveticus, assembly GCF_964261635.1. Taxonomy (NCBI): domain Eukaryota; kingdom Metazoa; phylum Chordata; class Amphibia; order Caudata; family Salamandridae; genus Lissotriton; species Lissotriton helveticus. The sequence goes on along the minus strand of NC_136068.1, from coordinate 1,618,867,025 downwards.
GGCGTCCCTCTGGTGGACGGGTCACCAGTAAAAGGTTGAGGCACCGAAGCTGGCGTCCCTCTGGTGGATGGGTCACCAGTAAAAGGTTGAGGCACCGAAGCTGGCGTCCCTCTGGTGGATGGGTCACCAGTAAAAGGTTGAGGCACCGAAGCTGGCGTCCTTCTGGTGGATGGGCCGTCAGTAAATGGTTGAGGCTCTGCAGCTGGCGTCCCTCTGGTGGATGGGTCACCAGTAAAAGGCTGAGGCACCGAAGCTGGCGTCCTTCTGGTGGATGGGCCGTCAGTAAAAGGTTGAGGCTCTGCAGCTGGCAGCCCTCTGGTGGATGGGTCACCAGTAAAAGGGTGAGACAGAGCAGCTGGTGACTCTTTCCTCCATTGTCTCTTACCATCCTTTTGTGGCAAACACTTTGTATATCACTTTGAAATGGTCCCATCATGTGCTTCCTCTAGTCATATTAATACAATGCGTTGTACAGCGCTCTGAAACCCGGGTGGGTGAAGTCTGTGCTAGAGTAAAGTGTCCCGGATCACTGCTGCGTGCAGAGCCCTTGTTTCAGGAATGAAAGGGACCTGCTTTCAGGCTGGAAAGAAGAGATCTTTGGATACAAGACAGGTCCTACCTACATGGGGTGGGCAGACTCGGATTTCAGTCGGGAGGTACACGGCACTCAGCCTCAATGGAGCCGAAGGAATGCAGCCCTTTCCAGCTGGGCCTGAACTTTGCGGTCATGTCAGCACAGCAGGGGCTTGATGGGTTCCCCTCAGCGGGGTCTGCGGGTTGGGAACAAGGAAGCGCCCAGAGGCCGCAGCCTGTAGATTACAGTTCCTTTTAGTAGGTTCTATAAATTGGCAACAATGAAGACCCTGGAGATTACAGCCTGTAGATTACAATTCCTTTTCGTGGGGGTCTACAGATGGGTAACAGTGAAGTCCCCGGAGATTACAGCCTGTAGATTACAGTCCCTTTTCGTGGGGGTCTACAGATAGGTAACAGTGTAGTCCCCGGAGATTACAGCCTGTAGATTACAGTCCCTTTTCGTGGGGGTCTACAGATAGGTAACAGTGAAGTCCCCGGAGATTACAGCCCGTAGATTACAATTCCTTTTCGTGGGGGTCTACAGATAGGTAACAGTGAAGTCCCCGGAGATTACAGCCTGTAGATTACAGTCCCTTTTCGTGGGGGTCTACAGATAGGTAACAGTGAAGTCCCCGGAGATTACAGCCTGTAGATTACAATCCCTTTTCGTGGGGGTCTACAGATAGGTAACAGTGAAGTCCCCGGAGATTACAGCCCGTAGATTACAGTTCCTTTTAGTGGGGGTCTACAGATAGGTAACAGTGAAGTCCCCGGAGATTACAGCCTGTAGATTACAGTCCCTTTTCGTGGGGGTCTACAGATAGGTAACAGTGAAGTCCCCGGAGATTACAGCCTGTAGATTACAGTCCCTTTTCGTGGGGGTCTACAGATAGGTAACAGTGAAGTCCCCGGAGATTACAGCCTGTAGATTACAGTTCCTTTTCGTGGGGGTCTACAGATAGGTAACAGTGAAGTCCCCGGAGATTACAGCCTGTAGATTACAGTTCCTTTTCATGGGGGTCTACAGATAGGTAACAGTGAAGTCCCCGGAGATTACAGCCTGTAGATTACAGTTCCTTTTCGTGGGGGTCTACAGATAGGTAACAGTGAAGTCCCCGGAGATTACAGCCTGTAGATTACAATTCCTTTTCGTGGGGGTCTACAGATGGGTAACAGTGAAGTCCCCGGAGATTACAGCCTGTAGATTACAGTTCCTTTTAGTAGGTTCTATAAATTGGCAACAATGAAGACCCTGGAGATTACAGCCTGTAGATTACAATTCCTTTTCGTGGGGGTCTACAGATGGGTAACAGTGAAGTCCCCGGAGATTACAGCCTGTAGATTACAGTCCCTTTTCGTGGGGGTCTACAGATAGGTAACAGTGAAGTCCCCGGAGATTACAGCCTGTAGATTACAGTCCCTTTTCGTGGGGGTCTACAGATAGGTAACAGTGAAGTCCCCGGAGATTACAGCCTGTAGATTACAGTCCCTTTTCGTGGGGGTCTACAGATAGGTAACAGTGAAGTCCCCGGAGATTACAGCCCGTAGATTACAGTTCCTTTTAGTGGGGGTCTACAGATAGGTAACAGTGAAGTCCCCGGAGATTACAGCCCGTAGATTACAGTCCCTTTTCGTGGGGGTCTACAGATAGGTAACAGTGAAGTCCCCGGAGATTACAGCCTGTAGATTACAGTCCCTTTTCGTGGGGGTCTACAGATAGGTAACAGTGAAGTCCCCGGAGATTACAGCCTGTAGATTACAGTTCCTTTTCGTGGGGGTCTACAGATAGGTAACAGTGAAGTCCCCGGAGATTACAGCCTGTAGATTACAGTTCCTTTTCATGGGGGTCTACAGATAGGTAACAGTGAAGTCCCCGGAGATTACAGCCTGTAGATTACAGTTCCTTTTCGTGGGGGTCTACAGATAGGTAACAGTGAAGTCCCCGGAGATTACAGCCTGTAGATTACAATTCCTTTTCGTGGGGGTCTACAGATGGGTAACAGTGAAGTCCCCGGAGATTACAGCCTGTAGATTACAGTTCCTTTTCGTGGGGGTCTACAGATAGGTAACAGTGAAGTCCCCGGAGATTACAGCCTGTAGATTACAGTTCCTTTTCGTGGGGGTTTACAGATAGGTAACAGTGAAGTCCCCGGAGATTACAGCCTGTAGATTACAGTTCCTTTTCGTGGGGGTCTACAGATAGGTAACAGTGAAATCCCCGGAGATTACAGCCCGTAGATTACAGTTCCTTTTCGTGGGGGTCTACAGATAGGTAACAGTGAAATCCCCGGAGATTACAGCCTGTAGATTACAGTTCCTTTTCGTGGGGGTCTACAGATAGGTAACAGTGAAATACCCGGAGATTACAGCCCGTAGATTACAGTTCCTTTTAGTAGGTTCTATAAATTGGTAACAATGAAGACCCTGGAGATTACAGCCCATAGATTACAGTCCCTTTTCGTGGGGGTCTACAGATAGGTAACAGTGAAGTCCCCAGAGATTACAGCCTGTAGATTACAGTTCCTTTTCGTGGGGGTCTACAGATAGGTAACAGTGAAATCCCTGGAGATTACAGCCCGTAGATTACAGTTCCTTTTCGTGGGGGTCTACAGATAGGTAACAGTGAAATCCCCGGAGATTACAGCCCGTAGATTACAGTTCCTTTTCGTGGGGGTCTACAGATAGGTAACAGTGAAATCCCTGGAGATTACAGACGGTAAGATTACAGTTCCTTTTAGTAGGTTCTATAAATTGGTAACAATGAAGACCCTGGAGATTACAGCCCATAGATTACAGTCCCTTTTCGTGGGGGTCTACAGATAGGTAACAGTGAAGTCCCCGGAGATTACAGCCTGTAGATTACAGTTCCTTTTCGTGGGGGTCTACAGATAGGTAACAGTGAAGTCCCCGGAGATTACAGCCCGTAGATTACAGTTCCTTTTCATGGGGGTCTACAGATAGGTAACAGTGAAGTCCCCGGAGATTACAGCCTGTAGATTACAATTCCTTTTAGTGGGGGTCTACAGATAGGTAACAGTGAAGTCCCTGGAGATTACAGCCTGTAGATTACAGTTCCTTTTCATGGGGGTCTACAGATTGGTAACAGTGAAGTCCCCGGAGATTACAGCCTGTAGATTACAATTCCTTTTAGTGGGGGTCTACAGATAGGTAACAGTGAAGTCCCCGGAGATTACAGCCTGTAGATTACAGTTCCTTTTAGTGGGGGTCTACAGATAGGTAACAGTGAAGTCCCCGGAGATTACAGCCCGTAGATTACAATTCCTTTTAGTGGGGGTCTACAGATAGGTAACAGTGAAGTCCCTGGAGATTACATCCTGTAGATTACAGTTCCTTTTCATGAGGGTCTACAGATTGGTAACAGTGAAGTCCCCAGAGATTACAGCCTGTAGATTACAATTCCTTTTAGTGGGGGTCTACAGATAGGTAACAGTGAAGTCCCCGGAGATTACAGCCTGTAGATTACAGTTCCTTTTAGTGGGGGTCTACAGATAGGTAACAGTGAAGTCCCCGGAGATTACAGCCTGTAGATTACAATTCCTTTTAGTGGGGGTCTACAGATAGGTAACAGTGAAGTCCCCAGAGATTACAGCCTGTAGATTACAATTCCTTTTAGTGGGGGTCTACAGATAGGTAATAGTGAAGTCCCCGTAGATTACAGCCTGTAGATTACAATTACTTTTAGTGGGGGTCTACAGATAGGTAACAGTGAAGTCCCCGGAGATTACAGCCTGTAGATTAAAGTTCCTTTTCGTGGGGGTCCACAGATTGGTAACAATGAAGGACCCGGAGATTACAGCCTGTACATTACAATCCCATTCAATGGGGTCTACAGATTGGTAACAATGTAGTCCCCGGAGATTACAGCAGGGCTCGAGTCTGGGTACCATGCGGGTGGACGGCGTCCCCCCACTTATTTTACTGGGCGGAGCGGACGCCGTCCCCCCTGCCAAACAACTAAATTTATCTCTTTGGCCTCTCTGGCACGAGGAGCTCGGCACCTTTCGTGACGTCACTTCCGGTCGTGACGTCACTTCCGGTGACAGCGTCCCCCACTTCTTTTTTTAGGACTTGTGCCCTGGATTACAGCCTGTAGATTACAATCCCTTTCAATAGGGTGTGCTAGTTGTAACCAATAAAGCCCTCGGAGACCGCAGCCTGTAGATTACAATTCATCTGAGTGAGGTCTGCAGATTGCCGCTGTCCGCGTCCCCCGCAGGGGGACATCAGCAGGGCAGCTTGTTAGTCCCCACTAGTCGGAGCATCCCTCCCCCTCCTGGTCTTAAGGAGGGGAAGGCTCGGGCTGGCTCACCAGCCCCTCCCCCGGGCGAGGGCACCGAGGTGGATCCGGGGGAGTGCTCAGGCGTGGGGGCGGCTTGGCTATTTAAGCCCCTGCTGCCCCCAGATCGACCTCTGCCCGTCGCGCTGCACCCACCCTATCCTCGTACCCAGCAGCTGGGCAGGTGGCATGCAATTTGGATGTTGTAATGTTTCTTTTTGTGTTGCAGGCGGAGTTACAGGGCGATCTGGAGGCAGACGGGTACAGTAAGGGTACCTCTGCGGCAGACCGGTACAGTAAGGGTACCTCTGCCTGGCACAGTAAGGGTGCCTGAGCCAAAGACCTGGAGCCTCGGGGAGGTTCCGGGAAAACCGCGACGGCGCCCCGCTAATCTTTTGGGCGGTTGGGGGGCCTGACCAACCGGGGGTGTGCCATATCACGCCATCCAGTATAAGACATGATCACATGATCCGTAGGGGGATCCACCAAGGTGCTGCACTGTCCGGGCGTCGACCCACCGTGCCGGCTGGCTCAGAAGGCGGGCGGGCAGCAAGGGGCTGCCTGCCCTGGATCGCCCGTAAGATAACCCACTAAAACGTCATACTTTTGTTGTATGAAAATAAACCTGCAGCAGTTCTTTACCCATAAACAATGTGTCCAGTGTAATCATTATGGGTAAATGTAATATGTGATGCGGGGAGCGGATGACGGTGTGGGCACTATGCAGATGGTGTAAAGCGTGGTCATCACATGCTAGTCTCAACAGAGTCCTGAAGCTTGCAGTCCTCTCAGCGGGTGGCTGCGAATCGCAGTCGCTCTTAATGTAGACCTGCAGGCTGCAGCCGCCTCTCAAGGCCTGAAGACTGCGTTTCTCAAGGCATTTGTGGAGAATGAGACTGTGGTACATGATTGCACCGTAGGGAAAGCTAGAGTGTGGCGGGGGAGTGTGAATTATTGTTATTAGGGCTTGGGTCTCCATATATATCGCTGAGTGGTAACGGAAAATCATGCTCCTGCGGTGAAGGTCTTAAATTCTCCACTGGATGAATTATCCGTCATTGTAGGGCTATGGAAAACGGCTTTTACAACACGGACTGAGCCACATGGGCTGTTTTAACGCAAGTGGAACAATACCTGCCTTAACCACGCATATGCCTTAACCACACATATGGTTAGCGGTCTAGCATTGCAGCGAGTGGCGTTGGAGACTTCCTGCAGTCAGTGGGTGGAATGGCAGCTGGTGAATAGTTTTTTTTGCTTATTTAGGTTTCAGGACGCGGGAAGGGGCAGTTTTTAGGGCTGAGTCTTTATGGCTTAGGGCGGGCTGAGGTCAGGGTAGTTATTAGGACAGAGGCTGAGATTTAGGGCTCAGGGTGGGGGAAGGGGCAGTTTCCAGCGCTGGGAGCAGTTTTAGGGCTCCTGGAGAGGAACAGGGGTCGGGGTACTTTTTTGGACCGGGGCCTGGTTTTAGGGCTCAGGGTGGGGGGTCAGGGTAGTTTTTAGAGCTGAGGCGGGGAGATTGCAGGGATGTGTTTAGGGAGGGGGTGGCTGAGGGGTGATGTTTACTACACATATACCTTTACCAATCATGCCTTTACAACGAAATTTGTTGTAAAGATATCGTGGTAAAGGAATGTGTGATTAAGATGCATTCGTTGTTGCAACCGTGTTGTTGAGGCATGCGTGGTTTAGCCATGTGTGCTTCTGTCATACAACCCAGGCCTACAGGCATAACTAGGGAAGTCGGTCAGAATTGCAAAAATTCAAAATCTGTTCCCAGGAGTGGTCATAATCAGTTGTTGCAGATTTCTGAGTTCTCGCTCACACAGAAGAGTGTGCACCCCAAATATTGAATGTAGACTATTGAGGCGTGCAAATATTGAAGCCAAGCTATCAACATGTAAGTAAGTCTAGATTTTCCATACCAAAGTCCACATATAGGAACCTTGGTAATAAATATATCGTCAAGGTAAGTAGATGTGTCGTTAGGAATAGTAAATCTATCCCTCCCTCTATGTGCTTACTGTTCTGACCCTCGATGTTCTGTCCATGATATTCTTGTACGTAGATATCCCCGGGCTACATACTCAGTGGTACAAGCGGTAGAAGGGGAGGCAGACACTAGTCAAAAGGGGAATGAGATTACTAATCCGAGCTGGGAAAGATGATGAACACCACTGCTCGCCAGAAAGCAAGGCCACAAGAGTAATGGAGGCGAGAGGATGAGGAGCTGCAGGGTGAAGCCTGAGCAAGTGATGGCTGCCAGTCTGACCGGCAGGGCGAGCGGCTCAGGACCAGAACGCTAAACTAGAAAGAGGCAAAGCAGAGAGGGCAGGAGTATCGCGTACCCCAAATGACCAACTGGCATAAGGGCTGAGGAACTGCTAGCCCATAGAGAAGATCAGGAAGTCCTGGGATATTGTGGCTACAGGGAAGCATGGGAATAAGGATGTGCCGGCCACATAGGGAGCAGGGAAACCATCTAGGAATCGACTGAACAGTGAGGCGGACCTACAGGGGAGCAAAGCTGTGTCACAGAAGCAAACAGGCACAGGATCCACTGAGAACAGCCGTGTGATCAGGACGAGACTCCAGGATAGCTTCCACAGCCCTACCACCGGGGCACAGTAAATTAGCCAACAGTGCCTCAGGAGCCTCAAAGAGCTCTGTTGACTTACAGTAGTTTCCCCTCTGCTTGAGACCTGGTGAGAGCCTAAGTGTGGGGCAAGTAGGCCAGCCCTATGACGACATCTCAGTTCAAAGGGCACATGATGCCACTTCTGCAACGAGTAGCCTTTTGATGACTCTTGTTAGTGCAGCTCTGCACAGAGTATATTACATAGATTGGTTATGACATTACAGCAAAACTGGGCACAGAATTGTCATCAGATTTCTGTAGCATAGATTATGGACAGCTCCAATGGGAGCCTGTAGATCGCAGTCCATGTCACTGGACACTTACGCGCTGTATTCGATGTCAGTGGAGAACTGGAGATTGCATTCATCTCAGTTGGAGTCTGACGCGTGCAGTCATTCTGAACTGAGCCTTACACAATGCAGTAGGCCTCGGTGGAGACCTGCAGCTAGGGGGCAGTATATTTTGGGCTAGCAGAATATAGTCTGTCTCAATGGAGACCTGCAGATTGCACCCTGGCTCCAGAGTCCTGGAGACTGCCCTCACTCTCAACCGGGGCCTGCAGGTTGCAGTCTCAAGTGAGTTTCAATTGGGTTTCAATTGCAGTCTATTAAAAAGGGGGCTGCATTTAGCAGTTTTTGAAACTCGGTGGCTTCAGATATCATTCTCACTCTTTCGAGGCAGGGCCTTGCAGCTGACGTCAGTGGGCGTGAGAGGGAGTCTGTAGATTCCCGGTGATCTCTATGGGGCCTGCAGACAGCAGTCACTTACAGTCGGGGCCTGCGAAACACTGCTAGCCTCAAAGGAAGTCTGCAGGTGTTAACTGATAGCTGCATCATTCAGTTTGCCAAAAGCAGATGCCTGAAATCACACCTGGTGCCACCGGAGGGCTGAAGGATGCACTCAGTGCCAAAGGTGCCCTGTGGATTGCAGATGGCCTCTCCACGGGAGCCGGCAGATTACAGCTGGTAGCAGAGGGGATCTACATATCACTTCCGGTGTCAACGGAAGCCTGAGACTGTTAATGGCGGCCGCAAGATGCAGCTGGTGGAGGTCTAAAGATGAGGGCCAGCAGGTGGCATTTACGGGCAATGGAGACTTTATACCGCCCATTATCTGGCCTTTATTAGGTTATTTTCTGCCGCTGCTTTATTGCTATCAAGCGGGTTATTCGTTCGGTTACATAAGTACTGTGTTTGCACTGTCGCTTTATTCTGTTTCCATATTTCTCACCCTACAATGTTGAGGCAATGGCCACGGTATCCGCTCGGTCGCTTTAAATCGTGAGAAATCTTTATCTTTATTACTGTTTCCACATTGTCTCCTTATCCTTTCATTTACTATTTCTTCGATTTCTCCTTTTCAGTGTCTAAGAAAGTTGGGGAAATGAGCACGGTATTAGCAATGTTACCTTATAAACAGGGCTTCCGGTTTTCTGTTTTTACTGATTTTTCACAGATAAATACAGACAGAAAGCAATCGATTTTCCTGTCTGAATTTATTTTTAAATATGGAAAAATACAGAAAATAGGTTTCCTTTTGGACATTTTTCACTACTGTCAGTCATCCATGCCAAGTGAGTAGCTGTGCAGACTGACAGTAGGGGAGTTAAAAAACACAAAAAGGATATAACAATAAAGCTTAAATTACTACAGCAGTACAGTTTAAGCTCTTCTGAAATGCACATGATTTCATATGACTATATTGTACTTTAAATGGATAATAGTCATTGGACATTCTAACATAACTAAAGATTTGTTGGTTAAATAAACGTGGAAATATACCTACTGCAGCTTCATTTTTTACACTAAGCACTTAATAAATATGGGTAAATACAGATTAAAAAAGGGAAAAAATAAGTATGGAGAAATACAGTCAGAAATGACAAAAAAAGAAATATCATAAAACCGGGAGCCCTACTTATAAAGTGTCGGGAATCGATAATATTCGATTAGGGAAAGATGGAAATCGATAATATTCGATAAGGGTAAGACGTTGTAGAATGAATCTAATTTGATACTCCAAACTGTGAGAGCTATTTAATTGAGAAAAAACATGTTAGCACTGCATTCCAAGCAATAAATAAATAAACATTCGAAAATAAGGTTAATGGAGGTACATAAAGAAAGGGAAGGAAGGCCAGAAGACAAAGTGCATTGACAGAATACCGTGGTTGCTGACAGACGACCATTGAGACCAGTACATCGCAACAAATGGGCCTAAACGTGTAGCTTGCATCACCAGGTATCTGCCTGGTTCAGAAAACCTCATTCACATTCTGCAGAGAGTAGTAGTTTTCCCAAAGAGGCCAGCTGAGTGCAGCGAATATCAATGGAGGACTCCAGGCGCAGTGGATGTCACAGAAGGATGCACAGTGGAGCGGATAACCGTGCAGGTCTGAAGACTGTAGCAGGTATTAAGACATAATGGAGGGTGCACTGCAGAGTGCAGCATATGTGAGGGCAGGCCTACAGGTTGCGGGTGTCAATGGAGGCTGCAGGCTGCAAGGGATTTGAGTGAAGCTGAGAGACTGCTTGAGAGATGCAAAGGGTAGTGGATACCAATGGAGGCCTGAGATGGTAGAGAATATTAAGTGAGGCCTCCAGATTGCAGCGGATCATAGCGCATTTGATGTCATCAGAGTGCAGCGGACATCAATGGCGGGAAGCAGAGTGCAGCGGACAGCAATGGTGGCATGAAGAATGCATTGAAAATCACTAGAGTCCTGAAGTGTGTTGAGGATGTTAAAGAAAGCCATGGAACGCAGCAGACACCAATGAAGGCCTACAGAGGGCAGGGGGTCCGAGTAAGAAGATGCAAATGGAGGTCCACCCAAGGTAGCGGGTATCAATGGAGGCCTGCAGAGTGTCGCGTATATAAATGGAGGACTGCTGATGTCAGCAAATCAGAGTGTAGATGACATCACTGGGGGTCTCCATAGTGCAATGGATATGAACAGGGGCCTTAAGTTTAGCAGATCACAACGCAGCGGATACCAGTACGGGGCCTATAGAGTGCGTTTGATTCACCAATGGACGCCTGCAAAGTCCAGACCTACGGAGGCGATATGCAGATTGCAACAAATCTCCAGTGGCGCCATGCAGGGACATGCTGTGTGTTCAACCATCGATGGAGCGCAACATAGCCGTCATGTGGGAGAACTTTAAACCATTCCTCGCTCTTTTTAGCCAACAGCACCTTGCATTCTGAAATCTGATCTAGAAAATCACAGCGTGCAAAGTGTGGTTGGCTAAAAATATACGTCATCCACAATATGTGGCTACACAATCTAGAAAAGCTCCCTCATGACCTATATTTCTTTCACAAATCTGAAATTAAATTCAGCATGGGCTAACCGATTATACCATGACAACAACAAAAATCATAGGAAAAGCTTTTGAATTTTTCCATTTTTTATTTAGCTTCTTTTTTATGTATCAAAATCCTTTTACTTGTTTTCTTTTTTTTAATATAAAACTATTATTGTAAACATGTACATACAAATGAGCAAGGTTGTTACATAAAATGTTGAATACAAAACATTGTTAAATTAATAACCCCTGAATGAAAGATCATGAAAAAAATTAATTCATACTACAACACAAACATCCAACCTCATACAAACTCATACAACACTCACAAACACATGTATCTGGGGAGTGGGAGACAAAAGGTTGCGCAATCTCCACTGCCAATTAGAGTGGCTGCATACAGCAGGATCTGAACAACATTGGTCGACGCGTGTTTCGGTGGCTTAAAGAATGGTAGCACCACCTTCCTCAGGACCTTAGCCAAAAAACAGAAAAACACATTGACACCCAGGGGATACTACTGCTAGCAATACAAAAGTCTAACAGTGGAGGGGGCCACTGACTGTCAATGTGTTATGTGGCCTTAATTTTACTGGAGAGACACGTTCTAGAAATCTCATGTGTGTTATGCGCTAGGTTGAATATGCATATGTGATACGTAACAGCGGGGCCGAGTCTCCTAATATCGTGGGGCCAAGCACTATTCAAATTAGTGGTTCTTGTTTGGTCGTGCTATGCCAGGCAGCTTCGTGAATATTCCATTATATATTCTGAATTCATTAAAGTCAGCGCCGAATGGCTCGGTGCTTGCAACCGCAAAGTCGTCTGTCAGTCGATAACGCGGGGTCCAAAAAGTGACCCAGTGGCACCATCACAAAATAAAAATATGGATGGAGTGTTGAAACTTTTCAAACACTCATCCCCAGTCACAGATATGGGTTTATTCCATTGTTATTTTGCTTGTCATGTCACCCCAGTTTGGACCCAGCCATATGCAAATCAGTCTTGACCCTGCTCCCCATGGGAAAAGTCCAGCTCGAACTGCCAGGCCAGGACCTCCCTGGACCAGAAACAAGTATCCTCTGCCAGTTCCAGGGTATCACTCTTCATCAGCCAGTCTAGCTTGAATCCAGTGGCACAGCGAGCAAGAGACCCACCTCTGGGCAAACCTTTAGTCACTTAGGGCGTACATAGCAACATCACAATATGTGGTCACATGGAAATAATGGAGTGCTGTAGTCAATGTATATCTGTGAATCCTTGCAGTGTGCAACGGATACCAAGGAATGCCTGCAGTATACATGGGATCACAGTGAATTCCTGCAGAGTGCAGTGGTTATCACTGAAGGCCTTTATGTGCATGAGCCCCAAACGAAAGCCTGCAGTGTCCCCTGGACTTTAATGAACGCCAGCATTGTATACTGGAGATAAGCGAAGACCTGCAGGGTGCATTTAATATCAATACATTGCCAAAGAGTACACTGGGTATCAAACAAGGCATGCACTGTCACAAGATCTCAACATGGGTCTACTGTAGCAGCGAATATCAATGAAGACCCTCAGCTGATATAAAACCAGGCCGGCAGTGTACACTAGATGGTACTAAAGGCTTACAATGTCCACTGGAGAACTGGATATCAAAGAAGTCTGCAGTGTCCCTTGATATGGATACACACGTGTGAGTGCAGTGCATATGAGCCAGGGCCTGCAGTGAGTCCCAGAAGTCAATGAGGGCCTGCACCAGATACCAAGCAGAGCATGCAGTGTGCTTTGGATACCAATAAATGCTGCAGGTGTTCACTGGATATCAAAGAAGTCTGCAGTGTCCCTTGATACGGATACACACGTGTGAGTGCAGTGCATATGAGCCAGGGCCTGCAGCGGGTCAAAGACGTCAACGAGGGCCTGCACCAGATACCAAGCAGAGCATGCAGTGTGCTTTGGATACCTGTAAAGGCTGCAGGTGTTCACTGGATATCAAAGAAGTCTGCAGTGTCCCTTGATACAGATACACACGTGTGAGTGCAGTGCATATGAGCCAGGGCCTGCAGCGGGTCCCAGACGTCAATGAGGGCCTGCACCAGATACCAAGCAGAGCATGCAGTGTGCTTTGGATACCAATAAATGCTGCAGGTGTTCACTGGATATCAAAGAAGTCTGCAGTGTGCCTTGATACGGATACACACGTGTGAGTGCAGTGCATATGAGCCAGGGCCTGCAGCGGGTCCCAGACGTCAATGAGGGCCTGCACCAGATACCAAGCAGAGCATGCAGTGTGCTTTGGATACCAATAAATGCTGCAGGTGTTCACTGGATATCAAAGAAGTCTGCAGTGTGCCTTGATACGGATACACACGTGTGAGTGCAGTGCATATGAGCCAGGGCCTGCAGCGGGTCCCAGACGTCAATGAGGGCCTGCATCAGATACCAAGCAGAGCATGCAGTGTGCTTTGGATACCAATAAAGGCTGCAGGTGTTCACTGGATATCAAAGAAGTCTGCAGTGTCCCTTGATACGGATACACACGTGTGAGGGCAGTGCATATGAGCCAGGGCTTGCAGTGGGTCTCAGAAGTCAATGAGGGCCTGCCCCAGATACCAAGCAGAGCATGCAGTGTGCTTTGGATACCAATAAAGGCTGCAGGTGTTCACTGGATATCAAAGAAGTCTGCAGTGTCCCTTGATATGGATACACACGTGTGAGTGCAGTGCATATGAGCCAGGGCCTGCAGCGGGTCACAGAAGTCAATGAGGGCCTGCCCCAGATACCAAGCAGAGCATGCAGTGTGCTTTGGATACCAATAAAGGCTGCAGGTGTTCACTGGATATCAAAGAAGTCTGCAGTGTCCCTTGATACGGATACACACGTGTGAGTGCAGTGCATATGAGCCAGGGCCTGCAGTGGGTCTCAGAAGTCAATGAGGGCCTGCATCAGATACCAAGCAGAGCATGCTGTGTGCTTTGGATACCAATAAATGCTGCAGCTGTTCACTGCATATCAAAGAAGTCTGCAGTGTGCCTTGATATGGATACACACGTGTGAGTGCAGTGCTTATGAGCCAGGGCCTGCAGCGGGCCACAGAAGTCAATGAGGGCCTGCCCCAGATACCAAGCAGAGCATGCAGTGTGCTTTGGATACCAATAAAGGCTGCAGGTGTTCACTGGATATCAAAGAAGTCTGCAGTGTCCCTTGATATGGATACACACGTGTGAGTGCAGTGCATATGAGCCAGGGCCTGCAGCGGGTCGCAGACGTCAATGAGGGCCTGCACCAGATACCAAGCAGAGCATGCAGTGTGCTTTGGATACCAATAAATGCTGCAGGTGTTCACTGGATATCAAAGAAGTCGGCAGTGTCCCTTGATATGGATACACACGTGTGAGTGCAGTGCTTATGAGCCAGGGCCTGCAGCGGGTCACAGAAGTCAATGAGGGCCTGCACCAGATACCAAGCAGAGCATGCAGTGTGCTTTGGATACCAATAAAGGCTGCAGGTGTTCACTGGATATCAAAGAAGTCTGCAGTGTGCCTTGATATGGCTACAAAGGCGTGAGTGCAGTGCATATGAGCCAGGGCCTGCAGCGGGTCACAGAAGTCAATGAGGGCCTGCCCCAGATACCAAGCAGAGCATGCAGTGTGCTTTGGATACCAATAAAGGCTGCAGGTGTTCACTGGATATCAAAGAAGTCTGCAGTGTCCCTTGATATGGATACACACGTGTGAGTGCAGTGCATATGAGCCAGGGCCTGCAGCGGGTCACAGAAGTCAATGAGGGCCTGCCCCAGATACCAAGCAGAGCATGCAGTGTGCTTTGGATACCAATAAAGGCTGCAGGTGTTCACTGGATATCAAAGAAGTCTGCAGTGTCCCTTGATACGGATACACACGTGTGAGTGCAGTGCATATGAGCCAGGGCCTGCAGTGGGTCTCAGAAGTCAATGAGGGCCTGCATCAGATACCAAGCAGAGCATGCAGTGTGCTTTGGATACCAATAAATGCTGCAGCTGTTCACTGCATATCAAAGAAGTCTGCAGTGTGCCTTGATATGGATACACACGTGTGAGTGCAGTGCTTATGAGCCAGGGCCTGCAGCGGGTCACAGAAGTCAATGAGGGCCTGCCCCAGATACCAAGCAGAGCATGCAGTGTGCTTTGGATACCAATAAAGGCTGCAGGTGTTCACTGGATATCAAAGAAGTCTGCAGTGTCCCTTGATATGGATACACACGTGTGAGTGCAGTGCATATGAGCCAGGGCCTGCAGCGGGTCCCAGACATCAATGAGGGCCTGCACCAGATATCAAGCAGAGCATGCAGTGTGCTTTGGATACCAATAAATGCTGCAGGTGTTCACTGGATATCAAAGAAGTCGGCAGTGTCCCTTGATATGGATACACACGTGTGAGTGCAGTGCTTATGAGCCAGGGCCTGCAGCGGGTCACAGAAGTCAATGAGGGCCTGCACCAGATACCAAGCAGAGCATGCAGTGTGCTTTGGATACCAATAAAGGCTGCAGGTGTTCACTGGATATCAAAGAAGTCTGCAGTGTCCCTTGATACGGATACACACGTGTGAGTGCAGTGCATATGAGCCAGGGCCTGCAGCGGGTCACAGAAGTCAATGAGGGCCTGCCCCAGATACCAAGCAGAGCATGCAGTGTACTTTGGATACCAATAAATGCTGCAGGTGTTCACTGGATATCAAAGAAGTCTGCAGTGTCCCTTGATACGGATACACACGTGTGAGTGCAGTGCTTATGAGCCAGGGCCAGCAGCGGGTCACAGAAGTCAATGAGGGCCTGCACCAGATACCAAGCAGAGCATGCAGTGTGCTTTGCATACCAATAAAGGCTGCAGGTGTTCACTGGATATCAAAGAAGTCTGCAGTGTCCCTTGATACGGATACACACGTGTGAGTGCAGTGCTTATGAGCCAGGGCCTGCAGCGGGTCACAGAAGTCAATGAGGGCCTGCACCAGATACCAAGCAGAGCATGCAGTGTGCTTTGGATACCTATAAAGGCTGCAGGTGTTCACTGGATATCAAAGAAGTCTGCAGTGTGCCTTGATACGGATACACACGTGTGAGTGCAGTGCTTATGAGCCAGGGCCTGCAGCGGGTCACAGAAGTCAATGAGGGCCTGCACCAGATACCAAGCAGAGCATGCAGTGTGCTTTGGATACCAATAAATGCTGCAGCTGTTCACTGCATATCAAAGAAGTCTGCAGTGTGCCTTGATATGGATACACACGTGTGAGTGCAGTGCTTATGAGCCAGGGCCTGCAGCGGGTCACAGAAGTCAATGAGGGCCTGCCCCAGATACCAAGCAGAGCATGCAGTGTGCTTTGGATACCAATAAAGGCTGCAGCTGTTCACTGCATATCAAAGAAGTCTGCAGTGTCCCTTGATATGGATACACACGTGTGAGTGCAGTGCATATGAGCCAGGGCCTGCAGTGAGTCCCAGAAGTCAATGAGGGCCTGCACCAGATACCAAGCAGAGCATGCAGTGTGCTTTGGATACCTATAAAGGCTGCAGGTGTTCACTGGATATCAAAGAAGTCTGCAGTGTCCCTTGATACGGATACACACGTGTGAGTGCAGTGCATACGAGCCAGGGCCTGCAGCGGGTCACAGAAGTCAATGAGGGCCTGCACCAGATACCAAGCAGAGCATGCAGTGTGCTTTGGATACCTATAAAGGCTGCAGGTGTTCACTGGATATCAAAGAAGTCGGCAGTGTCCCTTGATATGGATACACACGTGTGAGTGCAGTGCTTATGAGCCAGGGCCTGCAGCGGGTCACAGAAGTCAATGAGGGCCTGCACCAGATACCAAGCAGAGCATGCAGTGTGCTTTGGATACCAATAAAGGCTGCAGGTGTTCACTGGATATCAAAGAAGTCTGCAGTGTCCCTTGATACGGATACACACGTGTGAGTGCAGTGCATATGAGCCAGGGCCTGCAGCGGGTCACAGAAGTCAATGAGGGCCTGCCCCAGATACCAAGCAGAGCATGCAGTGTGCTTTGGATACCTATAAAGGCTGCAGGTGTTCACTGGATATCAAAGAAGTCTGCAGTGTGCCTTGATATGGATACACACGTGTGAGTGCAGTGCTTATGAGCCAGGGCCTGCAGCGGGTCACAGAAGTCAATGAGGGCCTGCACCAGATACCAAGCAGAGCATGCAGTGTGCTTTGGATACCTATAAAGGCTGCAGGTGTTCACTGGATATCAAAGAAGTCTGCAGTGTCCCTTGATATGGATACACACGTGTGAGTGCAGTGCATACGAGCCAGGGCCTGCAGCGGGTCACAGAAGTCAATGAGGGCCTGCACCAGATACCAAGCAGAGCATGCAGTGTGCTTTGGATACCTATAAAGGCTGCGGGTGTTCACTGGATCTCAATGAAGGCTGGCACTGGGTATCAAATACCTCTCGGAGTGTGCAGCGAGTATAAGTAAAGGCCAGCAGTCCACGTGGCATACAAGTGGAAGCCTGCAGTGCTTATCCAGGGAGGACATCAGTTTACATGGGTGTAAAAGAAGTCCTGCACGGAGTAAAAAAAACTAACTGGGGCTGTGATATGCAATGGAGAACAATAAAACCTTCAGTGTCCGGGGCACATCATCGAAGGATAGCAGCATGCACTTCATATCAAATAACCTTATTCGGATTCACGTGATAAAACCATAAAAGCACAAGATAAACACAGGATAAAATATAATACGTACAATCCAGACGGGAACGTATCCGATTTTAACATATTATACACAGTTTAAAAATATGTAAGCACTTAAAATGATATAAATACCAGATCACCACGAACACACAAAAAATACCTGCTACACAAAACGCTCTAGATGGTACAATAAAGCCTTGCACTTCATCAAATTAAAATGTAAACAGGCATAGTAGCCTTGTGTTGTCCTGCGATAGTCTGTTTTTAATGTATCCCACTTGTGAGGTGTGGATGATGTCTGGCAGAATTCTGTTTAGTCTATTGGCTAAGACCGTCGCGTAGATTTTGCAGTCGACATTTATTAGCGATATTGGTCTGTAGTTCTGGGGATATTGTGGGTCTTTCCCCTCCTTGGGGATTATGGTGATATTGGCCTCGCACATGGACTCCGTCATCTTCCCGTTCTGGATGCATGTCGAGTACGTTTGTGCCATTAGCGTTTTAATGTGTTCGCTGAAAGTTTTGTAGAACGCTGCGGAGTATCCATCTGGTCCTGGCGCTTTGTTCTGTTTCAATTGGCTTATGGCTGTTCCAATCTCTTCTTCCGTTATGTCGGCTTCGAGCGGCTCCCTCTCCTCCTCCTTGAGTTTTGGCAGGTTGGTGTTATTGAGCAGATCTAGTCCTGCATCTTTGCTCAGGGTCTGATCCTCAGTGTACAGCTCTTGGTAGAATTGTCTGAAGACTTCTAGTATTCCTTTGTTCGTTGTTTGAGACTTGTTCGTTCGATCTGTTATTGCTGCTATCGTGTGCTGCCTCTGTTTTGCCTTTAAGTAGGATGCCAGCTGTTTCCCTGCTTTGTTTGCTGCGCATAGGTTGACTGATTTGAACTTCGTCAGCCATGACCCCGCCCTCTCGCTTAAGATCTTGTTCAGTTCGTATTTCTTTTTTGTGAGCAGGGTGAGCGTGTTCTTGTCCGTTATGTTTGCGCAGTGACCTCTCTCCAATGCTGTTATCTCCTCCTCGAGCTCAAAGATTTTCTTGTTTCTGCTTCTGTTCATCCTGGATTTGATGTTTATCAGTTTCCCCCTTAGTGTCGCTTTGAGGGCGTCCCATATGGTGTCCTTTCCTACTTCGCCATTGTCGTTGTGCTCGAGGTATTCTTTAATTGTGGCTTCGATTTCTTTAACGTTCTCTTTGTTCTGGAGAATGTCGTCGTTAAGCCTCCATCTCCTCGTTGGGTTTTCGTTGTGTTTGCCGCTTAGAGTGAGTGTTATGTGAGCGTGGTCCGAGATGGTGATTGGGGCTATCTCCGTTTCCTCTATGAGGTGCGTGTGCGTGTTGGACATCAGTATATAGTCAATCCTGCTGTAGGAGTTGTGTGGGTGTGAGTAGAATGTGTACTCGCGCGCTGTCGGGTGTTGAAGCCTCCATGGGTCTGCTAGATGCTGTTTGACGCACAGGTCTTTCAGGGTGTTGTTGTTGTTGTTGGAGTTATGGCTCGGTCTGTTTGGGTGCCTGTCTGTTGCCTGGTCCATTGTCTTGTTCATGTCCCCGGCTGTGATCAGGAGGTCTTCTTGGGGCAGGCCGGATAGTTTGCTGTCCACCCCCTGCCAAAATTGTTTGTCTTCAGAGTTGGGGCCGTATATGTTGACCATGTGAATTCTGTCGCTTCCTCTCTGGACGCTCGTTATTAGCATGCGGCCGTCTTCGTCTGCATCCGCTATTTGTGTTGTTAGGTTGGCCCTCTTGCTCAGGATCGTTATAACTCCTCTTTTTTTCCCCTTTGCCGGCGAGCAGAGTACTTCCCCTATCCATCTAGCTTTGAGTTGCTTTGCTTCTTCTTCTGAGAGCTTGGTCTCTTGCAGCATGTATACGTCTCCCTTTAGTTTGGCCAGGTGTTCTAATATTTTCCTTCGTTTGACCGGGTGGTTCAGTCCTTTAACGTTCATGGACACTATCTTCAGGTCAGTGGACAGGCCAGCTTTTGATGGGTCTGTCATGGTGGTCTGGTGTTGTCGCTGGTGCTTTGCGTTCTGCCGCCCCCCCCAGGGGGTTGGATGGGAATAGAAAGAAGGAAAAAGTATAGGATGCCTGTAGAGAAAGGCAAGAGTAGAGGTATTTTGTTCATTACACAAATGGTGGCTGTACCATGTACTGTCATGTCCGCCAACTTCACTCCCCCCCCGCCCGCCCACCTCCCCCCCTCCCCCCCCTCCCCCCGTCAGTAGTAAACCGGGTGTGCGACAGCAAGGGTCCTCACACTCCCCCCCCCAAGTCCTTTCTAAGTCTCTGGTGTTAGGTTGGCCCCCAGCCCTTACGGTTGTTTCGTTCGGTCGAGTACTGGCTGAAAAAGGATATGGTAGTTGGTGTTCTGCCCCTTCTTTCCCGTGGCTGCGGTGGCTCTGCTGAGGTAGCTGCGGTTGCTCTTGTTTTGCGATTGTCTGAGGTAGATTTGTTCGTTAAGTTCAAAGTCTCGGTGCTTGGTTGCGCATGCGTGTTGCACAGAACATTCCTTTCCTATTCGCCCCCTTCGTGTGTTTCGTCCGAGGATGCCCTTCGCTTTGCCCCCGGGCTTGGTAGCTCCATCTCTTCTGGTTCCGGGCCTTGTAGGTATCTGTGTAGGTCGTTGGGGTCATCGAAGATTCTGCTTCCGTGCCTACCTGTCACTTTCATTTTGGACGGGCCCGCAAAGGTGAATGCAATGTTCTTTTTCCGCAGGTGGTCCCTCTGGGCTAGGAAGCCTTTCCTCGCCTCAACTGTTAGTTTGGAGAAGTCTTGGGTGATTGTTACTTTGCTTCCGTTTACCAGCATCGGACGGCCCTTCCTGGCTACCGCAAAGATCGCATCAGTTTGATTTTCTCTTAGGGGTTTGCATATTATAGGTCTAGGGGCGTTGCTGTTCGCTTGCTTTCTGGCCGGTATGCGATATGCTTTGGTGATCTCGAGCAGTTTGTCGAAGCTGAGTCCGGTGAGTTTCGGTAGTAGAGACTCCAGCATTAGGGCGCATGCCCCCGGTGTATCTTCCTCCTCTTCGGGCACTCCCAAGAGTCTTATGTTCCCCTTGCGGCTCCTGTCCTCTTGCTCCGCCATGGCTTTTTGTAGTGCCGTTGTTCTCTTTATCACCGACCCCAGGTCTTTATGTGTTATGTTGGCATTGTCTTCCAGCATGCCTATCCTTTTCTCTGCCTCATCTATTCTGCCATTAGCTCTGCTTTGCTCGGCTCTGATCGCTATTAACTCCATCTGGATGCTATCTACTGCAAGTAGCAATGAACAGGCAGTCATGATAGCGCTGGATGCGGAGAAGGCCTTTGACAGAGTCTCGTGGCCCTTCTTGAGGAACTGCATGGGAAGTTTCGGACTGGGGGAAAAATACACGACAATGGTCATGGCCCTCTACAACAAACCGAGAGCAAAAATAGTGGTAAACGGGAGTGCATCCGAAACGCTCACGCTGGGAAGAGGCACCAGACAAGGATGCCCCCTCTCCCCCGGCCTCTTCCTGCTCGCTCTAGAACCCCTGCTAGCCAGAATAAGGGACAACACAGATATAACAGGCGTCAAGATCAAGAAGAAGACTGTCAAACTAGCGGCGTACGCAGACGACATCCTAATCACAACAGCAAACCCCTCCACGTCAATAAAAGCGCTAATGGCCACAATAGGAGAATACGCGGAAGCCTCAGGCTACAAACTCAACAAGGAGAAATCGGAGTGCAAGCCAATGAATGTCCACACCACAAGAGAGGTCCTAGGCGAATCCGGACTGGCATGTCAGACGAAACCACTAAAATATCTAGGACTCCACTTTGGAAGAGACCTCACATCAACGCTACAACATAACGAGGACCTCACACTGAAAAAAATAAAAGAAAGGCTGGAGCTATGGTCGCCAAAATACATAAGCTGGTGGGGACGAATTGAAACCATCAAAATGATGATAACCCCGGCGATAAACTACACGCTAACAATGTTACCACTCCCAATGACAGAGACATTCCACAAAAAACTAGACCAACTCATAAACATCTTCCTATGGAAAAACAAAAAACCAAGGATAAGCCTACAAAAACTAAGACTGGCTAGGGACCTTGGAGGCCTCAACCTGGCGAACTTCAAAACATACCAAACGGCATGCCTGGCGAGACAGGGTATTGCCTGGATAGACGGCACACAAACATACAAACCAGTATGGCTAGAGGTCGAACAAGACATCCTGGGAGGGCTCAAGCCAATAGCCCTTCTAACAGCGAACCGGCACCCACTAAAGACCAACGCCATACTGAAACACACGAGGGAGGCACTGATGAAAGTAGACAGACGCATGGCGCAGAAGCTGAAAAGCACAGCATGGGAATCTATCTGGTTCAACACAAAAGTAACCTACCATCGAGCGACATTGCACAATGACACATGGATCGAGAAAGGCATCAGCCTCCCCAACCAGACAGAAACCAAGCAAGGACCACTGACGTTCCAGAACCTACAGCAGCTACACGACCTCCCAAACCAAGAGCTCTACAACTTCCTAAAGATCAAGACAGCAATAACGAAAGCTAACCTACGCAGAGGGGAGCCAGGCATCATCAAATACCTGCAACTCCTCAACTCAGCAGGTCACCAAACTGCAAAGATCTACAAGCTCCTAAGCCCCTCCACGCTGGCGCAGAACAAGAAAGCCACTAACGCATGGGAGACGCTCCTGGGCAGGCAACTGAATGAAATAGAACGAGCAAAAATGTGGAGCTCAGCGACAACAAACAAGGTCACCCCACAACTAGCGCAAACAAAGTATTGGCTACTCCACAAGGCCTACTGGACGCCATCCAAGCTCCACAAAGTCGGCATCGCAGAGTCAGACAAATGCTGGAACTGCCAGAAAGAAGAAGGCACCCTCGAACACCTCATTTTCACCTGCGTGAAAGTCAAGAGGTTCTGGACACAAATCAACACCTTCTTGAACGATATGCTCAAAACCGACCTAACAATCAGCTTCGTAAGCCTGGCGACAGAACACCTAACAGCGAACCTAAAAAGTAGAGAAGAGAGAGAACTCCTAGACCTACTGCTCACAGCAGCCCTTAAAATAATCCTAACGAACTGGAAGAACACAGCCAAAGCAAACTTTAAAACATGGATTAATTGGGTCACCTTCCTGAGAGGAGCAGACAACATCACAGGCAACTTCTCGAAAGAACACAACGCCAAACTACACATGTGGAGCCCACTCGATGACCACCTGAGGAAACCCCAGTAACCCCCCCCTCTTTCTCTTTTTCTCTCCTTCCCCTCTTGTAATTGAGGGGAAAACAAACGAGAAGAGCGTGCATCCACAAATGGACTGTTATAGAAAAAAACCGCTACTGTACGCACCACCTATATATATATATTTTTGTATGGTTTTTTGTATGCCAATAAAAAAAAAATTTTAAATAAAAAAAATAAATGTAAACAGGCTCGTGGAGCAAGGCAAAGTGCATAGTGCTGGGAACAGTCACAAGGGTCAGGCGAGTTTCTCACAACTCGCCCTAAGCCTGATCGCGGATTTAAAAAAATGTTGCACATAAAAAACAGTGGGGCATATTACCAACATTAAGTGATATTTATCGCTAACGATGCTTAGCAACGAATTTTTTAACGCTAAGCATCGTCAGAAATTATCGCAGATACACCTTGCTATTATCAAGGTTTATCGCAAATGCGATAAAAAACGGCCGCAATGCATGAATATCGCTGAAAAGTCCGCGATATTCATGCATTACCGAGCTAATGCTCTTAGCCATGTTATCCACCTCCCATTGGATAACATGGCTAAGAACTGCTCAGGGCAGGTGTTAGTTTTTGGAGATATTCGCGCTTAGCGCGAATATCTCCAAAAGTTGGTAATAGGAGATAGCGATGTTAGCGACTGTTTCCAGTCGCTAACATCTTGGCACGCCCACTTTGCATGTCATTAGTGATAAATATCACTGACATGCAAAGTGGGGCCCAAGATGGTCGCTATCTCCTACTAGCTGTCGCTAACTGGTGTTAGCGACAGCTAGGTAATAGGGAGGTAATTTTATCTCCGCTTTCTTGGCTTTTAAAGCCAAAAAAGCGGAGATAAACCCCCTTGATAATATGCCCCAGTGTTGCCCATCAACATTTGAAGAAATATCAAAGCGGGCCGTACTCGCCTAAAATTGGCCTATTTAAAAAATAGGAATTAAAAAGTATTTTCTAGGTGTATCATAAAATGGGCAAAACATCATGAAATGAAGCATGTCCTGCGGAGATGTACCATCGCAGCCGCAGGACGAAAGAGTTTGTCCTTTATTCTGACCCCTGGGATGGGCAAGAAGAATATGGAAAAGATGGAACCGGAACCTGGTCAGGAGGAAACGGTCGTATGAGTTTGTGAACCCCAGCAAGTCCGGCTCTTCATATCAAAAATACCCTGCAGTGTTCAGCGGATCTCAAGATGGTCCTGCAGTGGGCAGCAATAGCAATAATGGCCTGCACTGTGCGTGTCAAGGAAGGCCTGCAGCAGGTATAAATGAACGCCTGCGGTGGGTGTCAAGCAACGCCTGCACTGTGCATTAAGTATCAATAAAACCCTCCCGTTTCTACTAGATATCATTGAACGCTTGCGGTGTGCAGTGAATATCAGGAGATTTCAAGAGAGGCCTGTGGTGTCATGATATTTCGGTGAAAGCCAGCAGTGTGCATATCAAGGAAGGACTCAAGTGTGCAATGCATACACATGAAGACCTGCAGTGGCTTGCAGTGTGCGCTGGACGTCAATAACACCCTCCAGTGACCATTGGATAGCAGTGAAGGCTGCAGGAGTCAAATTCATGTCAATTATGGTTTGCAGCGTGCAGTGGATATAAAGGAAGAACTGCAGTGTGCATGGGAGACCACTGAGCACTAGCAATGAAGGCCTGCAGTGTGCATAGGACATCAATAAATGGCTGCAGTGTAAGATACCACTGAAGGCCTACAGTGTGCATGGTATATCAGTAAACACCTACAGTGTGACTGAGATACCACTTACTACTATCAGTGAAAGCCTGCAGTGTGCATGGTATATCAGTAAACACCTATAGTGTGACTGAGATACCACTTATTACTATCAGTGAAAGCCTGCAGTGTGCATGGTATATCAGTAAACACCTATAGTGTGACTGAGATACCACTTACTACTATCAGTGAAAGCCTGCAGTGTGCACAGGACATCAATAAATGGCTGCAGTGTGCACCTGATACCACTGAAGGCCTGCAGTGTGTGCGTGGGATATTAATGAATGCGTGTAGTGTGCACAGGACATCAAGGAAGGACACCAGTGTGCATGGGATATCAAGATATGCCGGCAGTGGTCAGTAAGGTCTCCTGTGTGCACGAGATATGAATGCATGCCTGCAGAGTGCATTGGAACTGAATGACGTTCTAGAGCGTCTGCATCTGGTCTCACTGAGGCTGTGCACTGGAGCAGTTCACACAGCAGCCTCGCAATGACAGCAGGTTTTAATGGGGTTCTGTAATGTGCTGCCGATCTCTCTGGACCCCTGAAACATGCAGTAGTTCTCACTGGAGACAAACAATGTGCAGCATTCCTCACTGGAGCCACGCAGTCTGCAACAGTTCTCACTGGGGCCATGCAGTATGCAGCAGTCCTCTCTGGAACCATGTACTGTGCAGCAGTTCTCACTGGAGACATCCAGCGTGCAGCTGGTGTCACTGGAGCCCTATAATCTGCAGCAGTTCTCACTAGAGCACTGCAATGAGCAGCG
Organism: Lissotriton helveticus; assembly: GCF_964261635.1. Taxonomy (NCBI): domain Eukaryota; kingdom Metazoa; phylum Chordata; class Amphibia; order Caudata; family Salamandridae; genus Lissotriton; species Lissotriton helveticus. The sequence continues at coordinate 1,618,841,758 of NC_136068.1, read as the reverse complement.
AGTTGCATTGAATCCCTGCAATGTGCAGCACTCCTCACTTGAGCCCTGCATTGTTCAGCGAGTTGCATTGAATCCCTGCAATGTGCAGCAGTCCTCACTAGAGCCTGGCAATAAGTACCAGGATTGCATTGAAACCCTGCAATGCGCAGCATTCCTCACTACATACCTGTAATGTGCAGCAGTTCTCACTAGAGCCCTGTAATAAGCAGCGAGTTGCGTTGAAACCCTGCAATGTGCAGCAGTCCTCACTGGAGCCCTGCAATGAGTAGCAAGCTTATTTGAATCCCTGCAACGTGCAGCAGTCCTCACTGGAGCCCTGCAATGAGCATCGAGTTGCATTGAATCCCTGCAATGTGCAACAGCCCTCACTGGAGCCCTGCAATGAGCCACAAGTTGCATTGAATCCCTGCATTGTGCAACAGCTCTCACTGGAGCCCTGAATGAGCAGTAAGTTGCATTGAAGTACTGCAATGTGCATCAGCCCTCACTAGAGCCCTGCAATGAGCAGCAAGATGCATCCCTGTAATGTGCAATAAGTTTCAATTGGGTCCTAAGATTTCCAGCAGTCCTCATTGGAGCCATGCAGTCTGCAGCAGTTCTCACTGGGGCCATGCAGTGTGCAACAGTCCTCTCTGGGACCATGTACTGTGCAGCAGTTCTCACTGGAGACACCCAGTGTGCAGCTGTTCTCACTGGAGCCCTACAATGAGCAGCAGTTCTCACTAGAGCCCTGAAATAAGCAGCGAGTTGCATTGAAAGCCTGCAATGTGCAGCAGTCCTCACTAGAGCCCTGCAATGAGCAGCAACTTGCATTGAATCCCTGCAACGTGCAACAATCCTCACTGGAGCCCTGCTTTGTGCAGCAGTTTGTTTTTAATAGAGCCCTGAAATAAGCAGCACGTTGCATTAAATCCCTGCAATGTTTACTAGCTCTCACTTGAGCCAGTTGCAAGGGAGCCCTGTAATGTGCAGTCAGTTTCAATTGTGTCCTTCGATGTGCAGCAGTTCCTACTAGACACATGCAATAAGCACCAAATTGCATTGAAACCCTGCAATGTGTAGCAGTTCTCACTAGAGCCTTGCAATAAGAAGCGAAATTGCAATGAGCAGTAAGTTGTATTGAATCCCTGCAATGTGCAATAGCCCTCACTGGAGTCCTGCAATGAGCAGCAAGTTGCATTGAATCCCTGCAATGTGCAATAGCCCTCACTGGAGCCCTGCAATATGCAGCAGGTTGCATTGGAGCCCTGAAATGTGCAATCAGGTTCAATTGTGTCCTGCGATGTGCAGCAGTTCTCACTGGGGCCATGCAATGTGCAGCAGTCCACTCTGGAACCATGTACTGTGCAGCAGTTCTCACTGGAGACATCCAATGTGCAGCAGTTTTCACTAGAGCCCTGAAATAAGCAGCGAGTTGCATTGAATCCCTGCAATGTTAAACAGTCCTCACTAGAACCCTGCATTGTGCAGCAGTCCTCACTGTAGCCCTGCAATGTACAGCAGTTTTTAATAGAGCCCTGATCTAAGTAGCACGTTGCATTGAATCCCTACAATGTGTACCAGCCATCACTTGAGCCCTGCAACGTGCAGCAGGTTGCATTGGAGCCCTGTAATGTGCAGTCACTTTCAATTGTGTCATGCGATGTGCAGCAGTTCCTACTAGACACATGCAATAAGCATCAAGTTGCATTGAACCCCTGTAATGTGCAGCAGTTCTCACTAGAGCCTTGCAATAAGAAGCGAGATTGCACTGAAACAATGCAGTGCACAGCAGTCCTTACTGGAGCCCTGTAATGTGCAACAGTCCTCACTTGAGCCCTGCATTGTGCAGCAGTCCTCACTGTAGCCCTGCAATGTGCAGCTGTTCTTACTAGAGCCCTGCAATAAGCAGCAGGTTGCATTGAATCTCTGCAATGTGTAACAGCTCTCACTGGAGCCCTGAAATGAGCAGTAAGTTGCACTGAATTACTGCAATGTGCATCAGCCCTCACTAAAGCCCTGCAGCAGGTTGCATTGGAGTCATGTAATGTGCAGTCAGTTGCAATTGTTTCCTGCGATGTGCAGCAGTTTTTACTAGTGTTGCAATAAGCAGCGCGTTGCATTGAATCCCTGCAATGTGCAGCAGTTCTCACTAAAGCCTTGCAATAAGTAGCAGGATTGCATTGAAACTCTGCAATGTGCAGCATTCCTCACTACAGACCTGTAATGTGCAGTCGTTCTCACTAGAGCCCTGCAATAAGCAGCAAGTTGCATTGAAACCATGCAATGTGCAGCAGTTATCACTGGAGCCCTGCAATGCGCAGCAAGCTTCTTGGAATCCCTGCAATGTGCAACCGCCCTCACTGGAGCCCTGCAATGCGCACCAAGTTGCATTGAATCCCTCAATTGTGCAACAGCTCTCACTGGAGCCCTGCAATGAGCAGCAAGTTGAATTGAATCCCTGCAATGTGCAGCAGCCCTCACTGGAGCCTTGCAATGAGCAGCAAGTTTCATTGAATCCCTGCTCACTTGTGCTCTGCAATGAGCAGCAAGTTGCTTGAATCCCAGCAATGTGCAGCGGCACTCACCAGAGCCCTGCAATGAGCTGTAAGTTGAGTTGAATCCCTGCAATGTGCAGTAGCCCTCACTGGGGGCCTGCAATGTGCTGCAGGTTGCATTGGAGCCCTGTAATGTGCAGTCAGTTTTAATTGTGTCCTGCGATGTGCAGAATTTCTTACTAGAGACTTGCAATAAGCAGTGAGTTGTATTGAAACCCTTCAATGTGCAACAGTCCTCACTGGAGCTCTGCAATGTGCAACAGTCTTCACTGGAACCCTGCAATGTGCAACAGTCCTCATTGGAGCTCTGCAATGTGCAACAGTCTTCACTGGAACCCTGCAATGTGCAACAGTTCTCACTAGAGCCCTGCAATGTGCAACAGTCTTCACTGGAACCCTGCAATGTGCAACAGTCTTCACTGGAACCCTGCAATGTGCAATAGTTCTCACTAGAGTCCTGCAATGTGCAATAGTTCTCACTAGAACCCTGCAACGTGCAACAGTCTTCACTGGAACCCTGCAATGTGCAACAGCTCTCACTAGATCCCTGCAATGAGCAGCTTGTTGCATTGAATACCTGCAATGTGCAACAGCCCTCACTGGAGCCCTGCAATGTGCAACAGCCCTCACTGGAGCCCTGCAATGTGCAACAGTCTTCACTGGAACCCTGCAACGTGCAACAGTCTTCACTGGAACCCTGCAATGTGCATCAGTTCTCACTAGAGCCCTGCAATGTGCAACAGTCTTCACTGGAACCCTGCAATGTGCAACAGTCTTCACTGGAACCCTGCAATGTTCAACAGTTCTCACTAGAGTCCTGCAATGTGCAGCAGTCTTCACTGGAACCCTGAAATATGCAACAGTCTTTACTGGAACCCTGCAATGTGCAACAGTTATCACTAGAGTCCTGCAATGTGCAACAGTCTTAACTGGAACCCTGCAACGTGCAACAGTCTTCACTGGAACCCTGCAATGTGCAACAGTTCTCACTAGATCCCTGCAATGAGCAGCTTGTTGCATTGAATACCTGCAATGTGCAACAGCCCTAACTGGAGCCCTGCAATGTGCAACAATCTTCACTGGAACCCTGCAACGTGCAACAGTCTTCACTGGAACCCTGCAATGTGCAACAGTTCTCACTAGATCCCTGCATTGAGCAGCTTGTTGCATTGAATACCTACAATGTGCAACAACCCTCACTGGAGCCCTGGAATGTGCAACAGCCCTCACTAGAGCCCTGCAATGTGCAGCAGTCCTCACTGGAGTCCTGCAATGTGCAACAGTCTTCACTGGAACCCTGCATTGTGCAACAGTCTTCACTGGAACCCTGCAATGTGCAACAGTTCTCACTAGATCCCTGCAATGAGCAGCTTGTTGCATTGAATACCTGCAATGTGCAACAGCCCTCACTGGAGCCCTGCAATGTGCAACAGCCCTCCCTGGAGCCCTGCAATGTGCAACAGTATTCACTGGAACCCTGCAACGTGCAACAGTCTTCACTGGAACCCTGCAATGTGAAACAGTTCTCACTAGAGCCCTGCAATGTGCAACAGTCTTCACTGGAACCCTGAAATGTGCAACAGTCTTTACTGGAACCCTGAAATGTGCAACAGTTCTCACTAGAGTCCTGCAATGTGCAACAGTCTTCACTGGAACCCTGCAACGTGCAACAGTCTTCACTGGAACCCTGCAATGTGCAACAGTTCTCACTAGATCCCTGCAATGAGCAGCTTGTTGCATTGAATACCTGCAATGTGCAACAGCCCTTACTGGAGCCCTGCAATGTGCAACAATCTTCACTGGAACCCTGCAACGTGCAACAGTCTTCACTGGAACCCTGCAATGTGCAACAGTTCTCACTAGATCCCTGCAATGAGCAGCTTGTTGCATTGAATACCTACAATGTGCAACAACCCTCATTGGAGCCCTGCAATGTGCAACAGCCCTCACTAGAGCCCTGCAATGTGCAGCAGTCCTCACTGGAGTCCTGCAATGTGCAACAGTCTTCACTGGAACCCTGCAACGTGCAACAGTCTTCACTGGAACCCTGCAATGTGCAACAGTTCTCACTAGATCCCTGCAATGAGCAGCTTGTTGCATTGAATACCTGCAATGTGCAACAGCCCTCACTGGAGCCCTGCAATGTGCAACAATCTTCACTGGAACCCTGCAACGTGCAACAGTCTTCACTGGAACCCTGCAATGTGCAACAGTTCTCACTAGAGCCCTGCAATGTGCAACAGTCTTCACTGGAACCCTGCAATGTGCAACAGTTCTCACTAGAGTTCTGCAATGTGCAGCAGTCTTCACTGGAACCCTGAAATGTGCAACAGTCTTTACTGGAACCCTGAAATGTGCAACAGTTCTCACTAGAGTCCTGCAATGTGCAACAGTCTTCACTGGAACCCTGCAACGTGCAACAGTCTTCACTGGAACCCTGCAATGTGCAACAGTTCTCACTAGATCCCTGCAAAGAGCAGCTTGTTGCATTGAATACCTGCAATGTGCAACAGCCCTCACTGGAGCCCTGCAATGTACAACAATCTTCACTGGAACCCTGCAACGTGCAACAGTCTTCACTGGAACCCTGCAATGTGCAACAGTTCTCACTAGATCCCTGCAATGAGCAGCTTGTTGCATTGAATACCTACAATGTGCAACAACCCTCACTGGAGCCCTGCAATGTGCAACAGCCCTCACTAGAGCCCTGCAATGTGCAGCAGTCCTCACTGGAACTCTGCAGCGTGCAGCAGTTCTCACTAGAGCCCTGCAATGAGCAGCACGTTGCATGGAATCCCTGCAATGTGCAGCAGCCCTCAGTGGATCACTGTAATGTGCAACAACCCTCACTGGAACCCTGTAATGTGCAACAGCCCTCACGGGAGCCCTGCAATGTGCAACAGCCCTCACTGGAGCCCTGCAATGTGCAACAGTCCTCACTGGAACTCTGCAGCGTGCAGCAGTTCTCACTCGAGCCCTGCAATGAGCTGTACGTTGCATTAAATCCCTGCAATTTGCAGCAGCCCTGCAATGAGCAGCCGGTTTCACCCTGGAGTCACGCAGAGAATTCATTGGATCTACTTCTGACATGTGATGGTCCGTTTTCAGGAGGCGCGCGCATGCCCTAGGTTAGTTACCTCAGACGCCCTCCGGCCCTCCGCACGCTCTCTCGCTTATTCTCTCTCTCTCTTCTTCTTCTTCTCTCTTTCTTCTCTCTCTCTCTCTCCTCTCATTCTCTCTCTCTTCTTCTCTCTCTCTCTCTCTCTCTCTCCCTCTCCACCTCTCATGCTCTCTCTCTCAAGGACTAGTACATCTCTCGCTTGAAGCCGCACGCCCTACAATAAGGGAAACAGTGTTTTCTTGTCCCTCCACAGATGACGGGTGACGTCACTCCATGCTCCCTGCTGTGAGACATACCTGGGCGGCCCCCTGTCCCTGGAGCCGGGGGCGGCGCGTGCCCCCGCGGGAGCTATGCACGGCGCCGCCGCAGACGGTGCGAGTGCTCCTGGTCTTACCTGCTCGGTTCCGGAAGTGCAGAGGAGGTGGGGACTCCGGGGCCTCGGGTCTGGGGCCTCCCAGCGGCGTGTGCGGCCAGTGCACGGCTCTGCCCTCGCGCTCCGGTGCTGGCCTCGACGAGTCCGTGGTCTGGAGCCGGTCAGTGTGTCCACCTGCGGTTCCCGGTCTTGGGGTCAGTGCGGGCTGATGCCATCGCTCCAGCCCTCGCTCCGGCGGTGCTACTGCGGCATCTGCCCCGCTCTGGCCGCGCTTCCGGGGGTAGGGGTGTTAGGGGGGGTGACACCCCTTGATCCCCAGAGGACCGCTGCCCGTGCCAGGAGCTGCTTGTACTCACGGGCCCCGGGGGTTAGGTGGTCCCCTCGCCGCTGGCACGCTGCTGATCTCAGCAATGGCTTCTGGATCCCGACGGTCCCACTGACGCTTCACTGCTGGGGGATGCTGGCCTCTCTGTGAGGATGCTGGCCACAGTGTGCAGGTGCTGGTCCCGCTGTGGGGTATGCTGCCCCCTCTATGGCGTTGCTGACCCCACTGTAGGGATGCTAGCCCTACTGTAAGGATTCCGGTCCCTCTGCGGGATGATGTCCCTTTCTATTCGGAGGATGCTGGTCCTCCTGTAAGGATGCTGGTCCCCCTGTGAGGATGCTGGCCACTCTGTGAGGATGCTGGTCCTCCTGTGAGGATGCTGGTCCCTCTGTAAGGATGCTGGTCCCCCTGTGAGGATGCTGGTCCCTCTGTAAGGATGCTGGTCCCCCTGTGAGGATGCTGGTCCTCCTGTGAGGATGCTGGCCACTCTGTGAGGATGCTGGCCACTCTGTAAGGATGCTGGTCCCCCTGCGAGGATGCTGGCCCCTCTGTGAGGATGCTGGTCTCCCTGTGAGGATGCTGGTCCCCCTGTGAGGATGCTGGCCACTCTGTGTGTGCGCGTGGTGGGGGGCGGGGTCAGGCCCCCTCTGCGTGGATCTTGCTGCCCCCTCTTTTAGGGGGCTGTAGGGTGCTGCTGGCAGGGTCCAGGGTCTCCTCCTCCCTCTCTCCCCTCAGGGTCTGCCGGGCTCCTCGTTGCCTACGCCCGGCCCTCTGCGGTGCTCCCGCCTCTCCTCTCCTCTCCCAGCTGCAGTGGGCAGGCGGCTGGGCTCTCTGCTCGCGTGTGGGCGAGCTCCGGAAGCCTGTCAAGCGCTCCCCATAAGGCGCGCCGCTGGGAGCCGCTCCCCGAGCCTCGGGATGCTGGGGCCCCCGGGGCCTGCAGCGCCGGCTCCTCACCAGGGGCCCTCTTCAGTGGGGGCCCTCCTCGCCGCGGGTCCTCCTCCTCGCCGCGGGCCCCCTCCCTGCCTCGTGTGATGGAATGCGGCCCTCGGCGGGGGCTCCTCGGCTCCGGCTCCTCGGTGAGGGCCCCTCGGGCTCCGACAGACTCGGTCTAAGGCAGGACGCGGCGGCGGGCTCCGCTCTCATTCAAGCAGTGCCGTCCGGCGGTGCACAGAGGCGGGCAGCGGCTCCCACCCCCCGAACCACGCTCCACTCTCCAAGCCCCCCCAATCACAGCGGAGCATGTGCGGGGGGAGGGGGGTGATGGAGGGAGGGGGGATGCGAGGGAATAAAAGGGGACGGGGGATGAAAGAGAGAGGGAGAGACTGCAGAGAGGGAGAATGGATGGACGAGAGAGGAGGGAAGGCGAGGGGGAGAGATGGGCACACGTGGGGCGAGAGAGAAGGGGGAGCAGCAGGTGAGAGGAGGCAGGAGGAGGGGTCCGGGGGTTTGAGGGGAGAGAGGAGAGGGAATGAACCCCGGCGAAGGAGATGGCAAGGAGGGTGGAGAGGGAAGGCAGCGGGTAGAAGAGAAAAAGATGGGCAGGTAGGAGGGAGCGAGTGAAGGTGGAAGACGAGGTAAAAGAGACGCAGGGAGGGGGTAAGAAGCAGGAAAACGTGACAGAGAGGGGGGTGCAGTGGTTAGAGTGATGGAGAGAGGGGGCAGAGGCGGCGAGAGGGGCAGGTGGGTGGGTGGGAAGCAGGAGTAGCAGACGGGTGGAAGAATCAGGCTGAGGAGAGAATCGAAGAGGGGACGAAAGAGCAAAGGGGATAGAAGAAGAGACGCACAAGCAGAGAAGATGAGAAATGAGGGAGGGAGAGGGGTGAGCCAAAGGCGAGAGAAAGAAAGGAAGGGAGAGAAATATGGAGGGAGCAGGGAAATAAAGAGTGAAAGATAATATGTAATAAAGTCACCAACACAGTTGACTTGGTGAGTTCAAGTCACTCACGGAGAGACATCCGCGTAAATCAGAAAAAGTCCAGAGACGCTCCCAGACAGTAGTATAGAAGAGAAGGAGACAGAGGTCACGTGGCGTAGAAGAAGAGACGCCTATGTAAAGAAGAGAGCACGTGAGAGAGAGAGCCATGGAGCCATGGAGATTAGTGGAGCGACAACATGTAGCGCAAAAGACAGGCAGAGTGACAGTCCTGGAGTGCAGAAATCAGATAGAGAGACAGTTCTATATGGCATAGGGCAGGTACAACAGAAAATAGCCCGAGAGACAGCCCTGCAGAGTAGACGAGAGGAAAAAGAAGACCCTGATAGATGTCGAGAGACATGAGCGACAATAGAGAGCAGAAGACAGGCAGGCAGACGGCGGCCGAGAGAAGAGAAAGATGACAGACAGTGAGACAGCCAGGCACGAAAAGGTGAGGGCAAACAGAGAGACAGTCCTGGAGAGGAGAAATCACTCAGACAGACGGCCACTGAGAGAAGAGAACGAGGACAGACAAAGAGACAGCTAGACACGCGGAGCAGAGCGAAGATAGAGAGACGGCACTGGAGAGTAGAGGGCACTCAGACAGACGGCCACTGAGAGAAGAGGACAGACAAAGAGACAGCTAGACACGCGGAGCAGAGCGAAGATAGAGAGACGGCACTGGAGAGTAGAGGGCACTCAGACAGACGGACACTGAGAGAAGAGGACGAGGACAGACAAAGAGACAGCTAGACACGCGGAGCAGAGCGAAGATAGAGAGACGGCACTGGAGAGTAGAGGGCACTCAGACAGACGGACACTGAGAGAAGAGGACGAGGACAGACAAAGAGACAGCTAGACACGTGGAGCAGAGCGAAGATAGAGAGACGGCACTGGAGAGTAGAGGGCACTCAGACAGACGGCCACTGAGGAAGAGGACAGACAGAGAGACAGCTAGACACGTGGAGCAGAGCGAAGATAGAGAGACGGCACTGGAGAGTAGAGGGCACTCAGACAGACGGCCACTGAGGAAGAGGACAGACAGAGAGACAGCTAGACACGTGGAGCAGAGCGAAGATAGAGAGACGGCACTGGAGAGTAGAGGGCACTCAGACAGACGGCCACTGAGGAAGAGGACAGGCAGAGAGAAAGCCAGAGATGAAGTGCAGAAGGCAGACAGAGAGACAGCCCTGGAGTACAGAGGGTACACAGACAAACAGTCACTGAGAGGAAGAGGACAGACAGACAGACATAGAGAGGCATCCCTGGTGAGCATAGTGCACTCAGACAGACAACCACTGAGATCAGACAGAGAGACAGACATAACGATGAGAGGGCAGACAGAGAGACAGTCCTGTAGAGCAGAGGTCAGTGGAAGAGTTCACGCAGAGAGACGCCAGACATGAAGACAGCGTGCTGACAAAGAGACGTCTCTGGAGAGACGAGGAGAGCCAGGCAGCCTTGGAGTGCAGACCAAAGGGACGCAGACGGCCTTGACGGCAGAAGAAGGACAGACTGCCACTGACGGCAGCGGACGTGCGGTCTGTCCGAGCCTCTCTGAGGGGAAGACACAGCAGACAATCCTTCAAATGAGACGGTCAGGGTGAGCGCAGGACAGTTAGACAACCCTAGACAGCAGCGGACAGACTGACAGTCACAGATAGCAGAAACTAGACAATCCTAGAGAGCAGCGGACAGACTGACAGTCACAGACAGCAGCATCCAGACAATCCTAGAGAGCAGCGGACAGACTGACAATCACAGACAGCAGAATCCAGACAATCCTAGAGAGCAGCGGACAGACTGACAATCCTAGAGAACAGAAACAGGCAATCCTAGAGAGCAGCGGACAGGCTGACAATCACAGACAGCAGAAACCAGACAATCCTAGAGAGCAGCAGAGAGACTGACAATCACAGACAGCAGAAACCAGACAATCCTAGAGAGCAGCGGACAGACTGACAGTCACAGACAGCAGAAACCAGACAATCCTAGAGAGCAGCGGACAGACTGACAATCACAGACAGCAGAAACCAGACAATCCTAGAGAGCAGCGGACAGACTGACAGTCACAGACAGCAGAAACCAGACAATCCTAGAGAGCAGCGGACAGACTGACAATCACAGACAGCAGAAACCAGACAATCCTAGAGAGCAGCGGACAGACTGACAGTCACAGACAGCAGAAACCAGACAATCGTAGAGAGCAGCAGAGAGACTGACAATCACAGACAGCAGAAACCAGACAATCCTAGAGAGCAGCGGACAGACTGACAGTCACAGACAGCAGAAACCAGACAATCCTAGAGAGCAGCGGACAGACTGACAATCACAGACAGCAGAAACCAGACAATCCTAGAGAGCAGCGGACAGACTGACAATCACAGACAGCAGAAACCAGACAATCCTAGAGAGCAGCGGACAGACTGACAGTCACAGACAGCAGAAACCAGACAATCCTAGAGAGCAGCGGACAGACTGAAAATCACAGACAGCAGAAACCAGACAATCCTAGAGAGCAGCGGACAGACTGACAGTCACAGACAGCAGAAACCAGACAATCCTAGAGAGCAGCGGACAGACTGACAGTCACAGACAGCAGAAACCAGACAATCCTAGAGAGCAGCGGACAGGCTGACAATCACAGACAGCAGAAACCAGACAATCCTAGAGAGCAGCGGACAGACTGACAGTCACAGACAGCAGAAACATGCAATCCTAGAGAGCAGCGGACAGACTGACAATCACAGACAGCAGAAACCAGACAACCCTAGAGAGCAGCAGAGAGACTGACAATCACAGACAGCAGAAACCAGACAATCCTAGAGAGCAGCGGACAGACTGACAGTCACAGACAGCAGAAACCAGACAATCCTAGAGAGCAGCGGACAGACTGACAGTCACAGACAGCAGAAACCAGACAATCCTAGAGAGCAGCGGACAGACTGACAGTCACAGACAGCAGAAACCAGACAATCCTAGAGAGCAGCGGACAGACTGACAGTCACAGACAGCAGAAACAGGCAATCCTAGAGAGCAGCGGACAGACTGACAATCACAGACAGCAGAAACCAGACAATCCTAGAGAGCAGCAGAGAGACTGACAATCACAGACAGCAGAAACCAGACAATCCTAGAGAGCAGCGGACAGACTGACAGTCACAGACAGCAGAAACCAAACAATCCTAGAGAGCAGCGGACAGACTGACAATCACAGACAGCAGAAACCAGACAATCCTAGAGAGCAGTGGACAGACTGACAGTCACAGACAGCAGAAACCAGACAATCCTAGAGAGCAGCGGACAGACTGACAATCACAGACAGCAGAAACCAGACAATCCTAGAGAGCAGCGGACAGACTGACAGTCACAGACAGCAGAAACCAGACAATCCTAGAGAGCAGCAGAGAGACTGACAATCACAGACAGCAGAAACCAGACAATCCTAGAGAGCAGCGGACAGACTGACAGTCACAGACAGCAGAAACCAGACAATCCTAGAGAGCAGCGGACAGACTGACAATCACAGACAGCAGAAACCAGACAATCCTAGAGAGCAGCGGACAGACTGACAATCACAGACAGCAGAAACCAGACAATCCTAGAGAGCAGCGGACAGACTGACAGTCACAGACAGCAGAAACCAGACAATCCTAGAGAGCAGCGGACAGACTGACAATCACAGACAGCAGAAACCAGACAATCCTAGAGAGCAGCGGACAGACTGACAGTCACAGACAGCAGAAACCAGACAATCCTAGAGAGCAGCGGACAGACTGACAATCACAGACAGCAGAAACCAGACAATCCTAGAGAGCAGCGGACAGACTGACAGTCACAGACAGCAGAAACCAGACAATCCTAGAGAGCAGCGGACAGACTGACAGTCACAGACAGCAGAAACCAGACAATCCTAGAGAGCAGCGGACAGACTGACAATCACAGACAGCAGAAACCAGACAATCCTAGAGAGCAGCGGACAGACTGACAGTCACAGACAGCAGAAACCAGACAATCCTAGAGAGCAGCGGACAGACTGACAATCACAGACAGCAGAAACCAGACAATCCTAGAGAGCAGCGGACAGACTGACAGTCACAGACAGCAGAAACCAGACAATCCTAGAGAGCAGCGGACAGACTGACAATCACAGACAGCAGAAACCAGACAATCCTAGAGAGCAGCGGACAAACAGACACTTCTGGAGAGCAGAGGACAGACAGACATTTCCAGAGAGCAGAAAACAGGCAATCACAGAGAGCAGCGGTCAGGAATACAAGTTGTTAGAGCAAAAAACAGAAAATCCTAAAGAGAAGAAAGCTGATAAATCTAGAGAGCAGAAAAGAGACCATCCCAGAGAGCAGAAAAGAGACAACCTTGGAGAGCAGAAGACAGACAATCCTAGAGAAAAGAAGACAAGCCGGCAATCCTAGATAGCTGAAAAGAGACAATCCCAGAGAGCAGTGGACAGACAGGCAATTCTGACGAGTATAGGACAGACAGTCAGTCAGTCAGTCAGAATAACTTTATCTCCTTGACATAATGAAGGCATAAAAGTATACTACATATATAAAAGGATAAAAGATCAAAACATTCCAGATCATTACAATACAATACTTTTTAAGATACAATAGCTATACAGTTTCAAATTTACGATAAAAATTCATGCTTGATTAAGTTCATATTGCAATTGATTGGATCCTCAAATTGAACGTCTCTTTTTTAGAGCAGTTATAAGAAAGGATGCCACAGAAAAACAAATAAAGGGGTCAGATAATAGCTGCAAATAGTAAAAGGCCACACAACATTGTCTAAAATTCATTTTTCGCATAATGGGGATGATAAACCCTTTCCTCTCATTATGGTAATGTTTACAAAATAGCAAAACATGCATATAATTCTGTATTGACTGATTATCACAAGTACAGAGTGGGAGATCGGCAACAACATAAACATTACCAAGGATACAATAGACACAAAAATGAAAAAGGTCAAGGCACTCTAGACCTGCACTGGTTTTACTTGTATTCTAGGCAATATGACAGACCAATGCCTTGCCTGCAATTTCACGAATTTGGACCTAGGACCGAACGTCTTGCCGTACTGAAAATTGATTGATATAGAAGGATATGATTGAGGATTACATTGAGTGCTGACAACAATATCTTTGGAGAATACTTATCTCTATTTTTGCGGCAGGCACGATTTTATCAGACGATGAAACCCCGTTCATCACATTGTTGGGCGTATCTTTGAGCACGATTCATTAGACAGTATTAATACAGGATTTTTCTAACAAAGCCTTGAAGAAGTCTTGTGGAGACGAAACGTGCCGCGTCGGCTATGATCATGTATTTTATTTTTATTGAATGAAAACTTCATCTATCAAATAAAGAAAGAAGAGAAAAACTTTTTGGATAAAACAAAGTCTCCAGAAAACCTATTGGGCCTTGGGGGGTCTATTCATTATAAGTGTGATTGATATTGGATTGTATTTGAAAAAAAAATGCATTTTATCATTTTGTGATATTTCAAATATATTGGTATGTGCTGAGCACCTTTTTGTTTATATTACCAGGGATACCCAACATTAAAGGGATATAGTTTAGACGGAATCTCACCAGGATGTACCTATGTTGTAGATTAGTTACAAAAGTTAGATATGTTGATTTTTTTTCCATTCGAGAGATACTCTGTACAGTTAGATATATTTTAACTGTTGACAACTTGGTGTTTACGATCTCCCTTCCAATCTGCATATTAGATAATAGCCAGGGGCGTAGCTAGAGCTTGTGGCGCCCGGGGCTATCCCTCAGATTGCCGCCCATGGGGGGAGGGGGGAGAAAGGGCAACGAGCACTTGAAAGATGTCCAAGTGAAACGTAGTATCGCTGTTAATAGTTACCTCGATCATGCAAGTTACATGCACATACATGACACGGTCCAACGCTACACCCTGCATTATTTCTGTTGCCTACCAGGGTTCAGTGAAAAGTCCTGCAACACTGACTTGTGGTTTCACTCCCTTATTTAAACCCTGGGATTATCCTGCCCAGAGATGAAACACTAAGACACAAGGAACTGAAGGCTTCACACTATTCCCTATTCAGCCTTTTGTGGACAAAACAACAGGACACACACACCGCCTGCCAACTAGATGGGAGTCACACCTGAAAGAAACAAAGAATATGACATGGCAAAAGGCTATGACTGCAGTACTAACTGAACCTCTGTCTCCAAACAACAAACACCACCTACTATCCTGATAGGGATTACACCTCAAAGAACCAAGAATAGGACATGGAAAAAGGCTATTCCAGCACGAATAGGACAGCTGCCTCCAGCCCTTTCATACTCCGGAGGTTGGCTCAACACAATAGCACCAAGAGCGCCAACAATAAATATCACTCACCTGGAAGGTTACGCCAGACCTACATTTTATACATCTTCTCTGCAGTGGAGATCCCAAAAGTGGGCTTTTCTTTGTACATTTGTGCTTCTGCAACTGTATTTGTGTGAAAAGCCTGCACTACTGCTGTCTAGTTCTTTTTTTCTCTGTCAAATAAGCAAGATGGTAATGCTACAAATTGTGCAGTACATGTTTCACTTCTGGCTGCTTCTCTGGCTGTCTTTGCGATGTGTTTGAGGAAAGCCGGCTCTAGGGATTTAGGGACCCCAGCAGAAGGGAATGTGTGGGCCCCTTCTAATTTGCATTCACGTCGAATCACAGGAAATGACATCACAGGAAGTCCAATCAATTGACTATTTTTGAGCGGCTTTGCAAGACGCAATTTTCTTGGTGTGGATATCAGTAAAACAATAAAAACTAAAACATTCAAACTAATAAAATAAGTGTATTTATTTTAAAGTTCTATACCACATCGAAATACATTATATTAGTCCTGTGGTACACGTCCTGCCTCCCAGTTGTCATGCTGGCCAACTCTGCATAGTGGTTGGTCCCAGAGTCAGTGTTGTGGCTTACTACTGGGATGGGCTGCTTCCAGGATTCCCAGCTAATCTATTTGTTTTGCACCCACTATTGATTATCTCACTTGCCTACATCAGTCCCTTGGCAAGCAAAAAAAGTTAGAAACTTGGCATCCAACAGGAACTTGCAGTAGGATCCAGGACAAACATCTAAAATGAAGAACAATCCTGCACCCTGCCACTCTACTTTGGTAGGCCTCAGAGCACTGGACCATAGCTATAAAATAATGCCACCTGGGGCGGACTGCCCCCCCCGCACCTCCCTAGCTACGGTCCTGGCCCAGTCCAAACACGGTGTGATCCGCCTCACCAAGGGTGGTCAGGTGACCGGTCCTTTTAGTGGCATGACCAGAATTTAAAGGCACAGTCAGTACAAATATTAAGAGAATCACCTAAAGCTGGCTTTTTACCCAGGGCTCAAGTCCTATCAAAAGAATTGGGGGAACTGACAATATGCAAATGACCCCATGACGTCACGTACTGAACGTGTCCTGGTGTCTGAAAATGACACCGGGACACGTTTAGCTTATTTCTGTAGGGCTCAGCTTCTTGGCAGGGGGGGATGGCGTCCACCCTGTGAAAAGAGTGGGGGATGCCGTTCACCCGTGTGGACCCCCGACTCAAGCCCTGTTTTTACCCCTGTCATCAATACATGCTTTAAGAGTATATATTTGCTGCAAGCGCTTAAAAAATGTGCTCTAGGGCTGGCTTAATGATCCTGACTGATAATCTAAATTTAAAAAAAAGGAAATGCCATATTAACCATAAAGACAGCTAGCCTTATGAACGTTCAATTCGAGTATTATGTCTGGGTCTTTGCAAATTTCTAAAAGGTGAAGAATTGGCTTGTATTTTTTTTGTTGGGCAGGCTGGGAACACTATCTTCACTCTACCTGACTTTTACCCAGCCTCACTCAAACAAAACCTCATTCGAATGCATCTACAGCACTGAAGTCCAGCCGTACCCGTACCATGCTTTACTCTAACCCAGCCTCATCTGGGACCCAATTCATCGTATCTCAGCTTCATGATCCTAGTGCAGCCTGACCTCAAACCACCACATACAAAACCACCCTCTTGCACTACTAGCACTACTCAAACTCAATGTCATTGAAATTCAGCCTTAACATAAACTAAATCCCTCCTAACGCTGCTCCACCCAATTCCTGGCTCCCCCTTTGGTCGCAGTTTTATACAG
Source organism: Lissotriton helveticus (assembly GCF_964261635.1). NCBI lineage: Eukaryota > Metazoa > Chordata > Amphibia > Caudata > Salamandridae > Lissotriton > Lissotriton helveticus. The sequence goes on along the minus strand of NC_136068.1, from coordinate 1,618,825,300 downwards.
TGCTGCTTGGCCCAAGAGCATTTGAGTATTTTCCATAAGCACAAGATTACATTACACAGTTTTTTAAAATTTGCCCACAGAGACATTTTCAAATGTGTCCAAGATCACAGGATGTTAACCTAAGGCCAGAACACAAACCTCCTTCTCCAGTTCCAATGTTGCAGCTCGCCCCCATCGGTACCCAGCCCCACCGAAGTTCACCCTGACATTAATATACCTGTTGCGGCCTGCGGGCGGGCGATCACACAGCCTGCCACGCACATCGTCGTCAACCAGGAGTCGGGAGAGAGATGCTCCTCCTGGGTAGAGTCAGTTATGTAACGCGTGCCAAAGCTGCTGAGAGAAGATCTTGAGTGAGGAAAGCACATGGCGTGCGAGAGGGACGTGTGGGGGTGGTTGAGGTGGGAGTGCTGTGCGCCATACATAGGCTTAGGCAAGGGGCAGCCTGCGCACGCTTCCTTCTTTTATGCGCTTTCTTCCTTCTGTTTGCGGGGCGGGCTGATGAGTGATGACGTCTTTGGTGCTCCGGGTTTAAATGTCCCGCGCACTTCAAACGGGGCCGCGGACGCATTACTGGTGGCCCGTTGCGGCAGCGTTTATAATTTATTCGTGGACACTGACACTACTGTAATTGACAGTGAGGTTCCGTGAATTCTGAACCCGTTTCATAAAGGTCATGGTTTCGTTACAAATTTGATATTAGCGAACCGTAACTAGTTAGTGCGGCAAGTATGAGTGCTTTCATCACGTTAGACCGATGGATTCACTACGTATTTAGGGATTTCGTTTTGAACCCTTGGGTTCCATTTTGTGTATGGCAGCCATTTTGTGGTTGCCCTCACATAGGCCGATGACTGTGGCTGAACTAGTCTTTTTAAGGACATGTACACCTTAGCTCCAGTTCGCGCTGACTTCTGTTTGACCTGAGTGAACTGACCCTGTTGCCTGAAGCTGACCTTGTTAAACCAGTTCCTGCCCTTTAGCTGATCAAGATTAAGGATCAGAGCATAGGACATCATAAAGATTTCACTGCACACAAATATGCCTTATCCTACTCTCACCTGTTTCTGCTCCTTTCTTTATGGTCTATTTTTGATTGGGTTGTGGCCTTTTTTTATTATATATTCGTTCGACCTGTCTAAAGAAGAATGTTGGGTTTGACCGATGATTGATCATGGGCTGGGCAACTGAAAAATGGGTTTGTCGTCATGCAATACTTTTGTTGTAGAAACATGTGATTGGTTAAACTGTAAACAAGGAATGTTTGCCTGAAGCATAATGTTTGGCATAAAAAGGGATGACTTGCTTTGTAAAATTGAGCAGTCTCCTGAGAACTCATACCGTGATGATTTCTAGGACTTCTGTTACTGGCTGCAGCCAATAAATTTGATCTTTGACGCCACTCAGAAGTATCTTGTGTCTCTGTATTCTAAGACAGGTGAACCCGAAGACTTTGGGCGTGCCCATGGCGCCGCTGGGTTCTAAAACCCGGTTCTTCAACAGTAGTGTCAGTGAGTGTCCCAAATAAATTATAAATGCCGCCGCAACGGGCCACCAGTGCCGCGCGGCCGCCGCCCCAAAAATAATGCCGCCTGGGGCGGACCGCCCTCCCGCCAACCCCCCTAGCTACGCCGCTGATAATAGCTGGGCTTTCAGATCGTTCTTAGAAAAAGAACAGCAGCTTATAGGATCTAAAAAAAGGTGATCTAGCCTATTAGCTTTTAAAGTAGATTCAACATATTGTAACCAAGTTATGTTACTCACCCCATCAAGTTTCAAGACATCACTTATAATATCTCTTGTAAGTGTGAGGGTCTCCTTTCGCCAAATTGAATGCCACAGTAATATTGGCGCCAACGAGATTTTATCAGAAATGTAGGGGGCTGTCATTTCCATATGGCATTTAAAATTGGCGCAAGACTAGTAGAGGTAGTAAGAGTAACTTTTTAAAGAAATTATCTTCATTTGATTAGAGTTTTGTACATTCTCTGACTCCTCAGATAGCCGCTCCATAAGTGGCAGCAGACACCGTCTTTGCTTCATTAACTGTTTTTATAACATCAAGAGGTTTTAGACTTTTTTTTAATAAACTTTGCTAAAGCTCCAATATTCTTTTCCATCTGGGTCCAGGCCCGGACTGGCCGTTGCGGGCACCGGGCGATTCCCCGGTCGGCCGAAAGGGTGGGGGCCGTTTTTGGGCCCCTGGGGGCCGTTTTTGTGACAGGGCCGTTTTTGCAGCAAAGCTGCAAAATCGGCCCTGTAACAAATTCGGCGGAAAAGCGGCCCTGGTAAAGAGCTTGGTGGCATCCCCCCCTCCCCAAGGGGGAGGAGGGGGGGCCGGCCGAGCACTTTGCCAGGGCCGGTTTTGGTTCCCAGTCCGGCCCTGTCTGGGGCGCTCTATTTACAATCATGTTTTGCCAATTAATATGCCTATCAAACACGATCCCTAGATAATTAAAAGAGTCAACGACTCCCATTTTCCCCTGTTCAGTGACAATTTGAGGTTGTTTCCGCAATTTCGGACCAGCCACAAGGATAAAGGACTTGGAATATGGGCACCATGGGGGTGGAGCCTGCCTTGGTTTAGTTTTTAAGGGACCTCCATAGGGACACCAGAGCAAATATTAGATACTCACAAGATCTTAGGGTATCAAGAGACTTCCCTGTTGAGAGAGGTGTGTGGCAGGGCTGCATCCTGGCCCTTTTCCTTTTTAATCTATATATCAATGAATTGGATACATTTCTAGTAAAAACAGGCGCAGACTTTCCTTACGTTGGGCGTAGGGGCCTGCCCGTCCTGCTTTACGTGGACGATGCGGTCCTCCTGGCAAGAACCCCGAAGGGCCTACAGACTCTATTGAATGCATTTCAGGGCTTCATGGCTGATCGAGATCTCGCCATAAATAACACCAAATCATTCATCATGCAGATAGGAGCGCGCCAGAAAAAACCGTACCCATTCATGGTTAATGATGTAAAGATACCCCTATCTACTACCTTCTCTTACTTGGGAGTCCTATTCGATGATCAGTTGAATTGGGCTGCACTGGTACAGCGGAAAAGAGGCGAATTGATACGCACCAACGCAGCCATATTCAATTTTGCTTCTAAAATGGGCAAACGCCCAGTGCCTGCTCTATTGAAGATGTACCAGGCCAAGAGTGTGGCACTGGGCAGCTACGGGAGCGAACTATGGGGTTACGCTCCAGTTAAAAGCATTGAGGTGGCCGAGAACAACGTTTTGAAACAACTACTTGGCGTCCCGAAGGGTACAGCTAACTTAATAGTCCACGAAGAAACTGGAACACCTTTCATTGGTGATATTTTATCATTACGGCCTCTATTGTTTTGACTAAAATGTTGGCTGAACAAAGATTTGACCATTAACCACCAGTTGCTAAGCAAGGTGCTTTCACAAGATCACGCGCTTAATGTCCCCTGGCTTAAATATTTAAAGAGATGTTTCACCAAATTGGGGCGCCCGGACCTGTTTTCTAAACCGAGTACAATCGTGAAGGCTGATGTAGAACTCGTCAAAAGAAGTTTTCCCACAATGAAAAGTTTGGAGCGTGAAGAAATGGAATTGAGAAAAACAAGTATACGATCATTTGTTAAACTTAAAACTACCCCCCCTAATAGAGCCTTACTTATCATGGCCCATAACAAGCCATGAGCGGTTCCTATCAACAAAGGTTCCGGCTGGATTACTACCATCTATTACTAGCCGTTCCCAGGGGGTCAAGTGTTACCCTCCTGCGGCTGCGACAATTTGTCTCCGCAGGATGTGGTACACTTTTTATTTATTTGCCCATTTTATGACGTTCCACGCAGGTTCTACCTAAAGCCTATATTAAAGAGTTTAAACTTTAAACAGGTCCGTCCGGCTTTATATCACTTACAAATGGTAAAACCTGAAAGCACTTTATATCTGGTAGGGTTCCTTAAATCATCTCTGAAAATTAGAAATAGTCGGGAAGAGTGATGATCCTCTTTTAGCTGTATTTTAATATTGTAATTTTATGAACTTGAAATGAATTATATAATACCTTTTGGGAATTTGCACATGTATTTATTTTCTCAAATTTTATGTGGATATTGTAATATTGCTTTTATGGTTTTTAATATGGTTTTTAATATGAAAAACCGAATAAAGTACTTGAAACTGAAACTGACTTGGAATAATTAACTTTCATATCCAGGGAGTTCATATATAGCATGTAATCCAGCACTAAATGGCGCAGTGCATTACTAGTACGTCCTATGAGCACTGCGTCATCCGCAGAAAGTAGTATAGGTATCGGTTTGGAATTTATATAAGGGACATCTGGGGTGGACTCCCTCAGAGCAGCTTCTACATTGTTGGTGTAAAGTGCGGATAGGAAAGAGGCTAGAACGCACCCCTGGCTAACACCTTTCATGATTTTAAAATGTTTAGTGCATTCACCATCCCTTCCATATCGGACACAAGCAGAAGCACCTGTGTATAGGTCACGAATGATGTTAATAATATTCTTGTCAATCCCCATTGCCCCCATGATCTGCCACAGCCTAGACTGTGCCACACAGTCAAAGGCTGCGGACAGATCCATGAAGGCAAGATAGATGTGGCCTTTTTTAGCTACAGTATATTTCGCTATAATTAGGCTCAGATTCAGGCACTGATCGACAGTGCCTTTCCCTCTTCTAAAAGCAAACTAACAGGGTATTATAATATTCTTGTCCAGACAGACAGTCCTAGAGAGCAGAAAAGCAGACAACTCATGAGGGCAAAAAAGATGCAATCCTAGAGAACAGAGGGCAGAGGGTAATCCAGAAGAGCAGAAGACAGACAATCCTAGAGAAAAGAAGACAGACAGACAATCCTAGCGAGCAGAAAATAGATACACCCTAGAGAGCACAGGGGTGACAGACGGCCTCGGAGAGCAGAGGACATGTAGACATGCATGATAGACATCTCGACCGACATGGCGCAAGAGAGGGAGACGGTTCAGGAAAGCAAGGGACGTCCAGTCAGTTCTGGGGTGCAGCCCTCGCGAGCAGAGATTAGACAGGTAGTCTTGTAGAGCAGGGACTCTCAGCCAGGGACGGCAGATAAGTGACAGACAGCCGTGGCCAGAGACTGTAGAGGACAAAACAAAAGGCCATCCTTAGGGGGCGTCGGATAGCCCTCGAGATCAAAGAAGAGGCAGACAGTCGTGGAGAGCTGGGGCAGCCTGTCAGTTCTGGGAGCAGAGGACAAGCAGACAGACGGACATGGGGTGCAGAGAACAAACAGAGAACCCCGGAGCGCAGGAGAGACAGTGTGTGTGAGATACTCTAGACAACCGACTGCCAGTGAGGCCCGAGACAAGCAGGGGGAGAGACTGAGAGACAGGTAGGAAAGGTAATCTGTGAGACACTTCTAGAGCATTGAGACTGCCTGTGAGGCCCACCACAGGTAGAAGAGGGAGTGTGAGACACTCGGAGACCGAGGGACTCCCTGTGAAGCCCAAGGCAGGTAGGTAAGGGACTGTGTGAGACACTAGGAGAGCAGGGGACAGCCAATGAGGCAAAAGACAGGGAGGAAAGGGACTGTGTGAGACACTCGGGGAGCAGGGGACAGCCAATGAGGCAAAAGACAGGGAGGAACGGGAGTGTGTGAGACACTCGGAGAGCAGGGGACAGCCAATGAGGCAAAAGACAGGGAGGAAAGGGAGTGTGTGAGACACTCGGAGAGCAGGGGACAGCCAATGAGGCAAAAGACAGGGAGGAACGGGAGTGTGTGAGACACTCGGAGAGCATGGGACAGCCAATGAGGCAAAAGACAGGGAGGAACGGGAGTGTGTGAGACACTCGGAGAGCAGGGGACAGCCAATGAGGCAAAAGACAGGGAGGAAAGGGAGTGTGTGAGACACTCGGAGAGCATGGGACAGCCAATGAGGCAAAAGACAGGGAGGAACGGGAGTGTGTGAGACACTCGGGGAGCAGGGGACAGCCAATGAGGCAAAAGACAGGGAGGAAAGGGAGTGTGCGAGACACTTGTAGAGCACTGGTACTGCCAGGGAGGCCCACGACAGGTAGAAGAGGGAGTGTGAGACACTCGGAGACCGAGGTACTCCTTGTGAGGAGCAAGGCACGTAGGTAGGGGACTGTGTGAGACACTAGGAGACCGAGGTACTCTTTGTGAGGCTTAAGATGGGTAGGTAGGGTGTGGTAAATAAAATATTACCCTGGCATAATTTCTAGGCATTAACAATTAGCATGTATCAAATGAGAGGCAGAGAGTCCGTGGTGTCCAAGTTAAAAGGGTTTTATTCCAATAACTCGAGTTAAGGGAGAATCTGTTCCATCACCACTGAGGTTCAGGAAGGGTATTCTAACATTATTTACAGAGAACAACACATATATACATTTTTCCTTGTACATAGGGAGGAGCGCTCCAGGCAGAGCATGAAAGAAAGAGATAAGAGCATGTGGGCGTGCATGAGGGTGTACACTTGACGAGTCACAGGTGGGTGATAGGTGGGTGGCTACATAGAGGAGGAGTTACATGGCAGGCTGGAACTTTGCCCTACTTGTGCACGCAATTTGAGCATGACGTGCAATTGACGTGTAACTGGGAGGAGAGCTGACTTTCAGTCTAGTAGAGAGATCTTTAGTGTCAAGGCGACCAGCACGTCTGGTACTAACTGATATCTTAAGTCAGGGGATGTATTATCTGAAGCAAAGGTTGCTCATCGCTAAGAATCAGAAAAAGCATATATTTCTTCATGCATTGCATGGGGCTGTGAGCTTTCTATGGATGCAAGCACTGTGATTTACTTCAATGGAGACAGAGAGGCTAGGCCCTATCTTCCGCGGACGGGTTCTGTTTACCTTCCTCACTGGGCAGGAATGTGACTCTGTACAGCAGGCAGATAACTGTTATTCATAATACTATCTTGGCAACCCTTGCTGGGTCTCTTTCGGCTGAGCTAGAAGTATGCGAGGTCAGAGATACGTAACTGCAGCTTGCAGTGTGTCAGGAGTCATGAAAACCCTAATTCAGAAAGTGGCTCAGACTGAACCACAAAAAGGGTTTATTACGATATTTATTTAAAAGTGCACAATGCAAATACATGGGCCTTCATGTTAGCTTAACGTTTGGGAAACTTGATGACAGGCACCTTAATGCAGGACGTGATTGCAGAGGCCTTGTGATTCAGGCCACTGAGAGAAATATGCATGGGTGACATGCACATACATGTAACATAGGGTACACGTAGGGGGCATCTTGGTCAGGCAAAATTTCATTTTCCACATTCCCTCCTTGTCCCCTACTTAACCCTTCAGGATACATCTATATTCATGAGACCGTATAGTTGATCATACAGCATCATTTCTTCGTCCTTAACCCTTTGTATACTTGGATGTGGAACACATGCAGTTGCACACAGGCCGCAAATGGCCGGGCCACACTGCAGACAGAGACGGCAACCAAATATCATAAGTAGGATCATTCCTAGGAAGGACAACACTTTCCATCCCCAAGCAGATATCACACCCCAGAGCCAACTGGACCAAGTCCATGTGCCTGGGTCTTGATGTATGCATATATTTAACAAGGACCCCCTGAATACACAGAAATGTAGTTCCTAGACCAGGGAAAACAAATGAGTGATATGTATCAATCTAGGTAACAACCATAGTAGACATAGGAAGGGACTGAGCTACAACAATAGTTTTTTGTTGGAAAAAATATACAATTTTATTCAAAAATATTAACACAACTATAGATTCATGTTATACAGTCAATTTCAATTTTAAAAGTGGCAAATATACCACAATAAAAATAAACATTCAAAGCATCATAAAAAATTCACATTCAATTAAGTGTATGAAGATACATAAGAATAAACAAATAGAAAAATATATATAGACAAGGTGGCAAATTTTATCTCTACGCGCGTTTCGGCGGACCAGCGCCTTCTTCTGGAGCAGCCACGGTAATTTTAAGAGAATGAAGTATAGTGTGAATTGATCGATCTGTTTCTTATATAAAATTTCCTTTATCCTGATTTCTGAAGATAGTGCTATGAGAAAGAACAGGATGATGATTTGAATTGGTCCATATATACTCTTATCAACTTAGTGATACTATTTGGAGATGGTATTTACCTATTTTGACTTAAATCCAAGGATTAGTTTCCAAATATAATCCCTGCTGTCAAATAATTCCAAGATTTAATCTTTTATAGTTGTATATATCCTGAGAGGTGTAAAGAAATTTCATTTATGCCCGCCAACCGGAAATCGCCAATGATTCCGGTGGCGGGATGCGGGGTTTCTGTATTCCTTTCACGACTATCGGTCGTGAAAGGAATACAGAAACCCCGCATCCCGCCACCGGAACCAGGAGCCCTGTTAATATCTATTGGACAGGGAGTTATTTTAACCTCATTTATTGAAACTCCATTGGAACCTAACCCTAAAGGAACCTATCCTTAACAAGATCCCCACATCAGGAGGATTATAGCACGCATTATCAAGCAATTGAGTATTCCTTGAATCATTGGCGATTTCCGGTTGGCGGGCATAAATGAAATTTCTTTACACCTCTCAGGATATATACAACTATAAAAGATTAAATCTTGGAATTATTTGACAGCAGGGATTATATTTGGAAACTAATCCTTGGATTTAAGTCAAAATAGGTAAATACCATCTCCAAATAGTATCACTAAGTTGATAAGAGTATATATGGACCAATTCAAATCATCATCCTGTTCTTTCTCATAGCACTATCTTCAAAAATCAGGATAAAGGAAATTTTATATAAGAAACAGATCGATCAATTCACACTATACTTCATTCTCTTAAAATTACCGTGGCTGCTCCAGAAGAAGGCGCTGGTCCGCCGAAACGCGCGTAGAGATAAAATTTGCCACCTTGTCTATATATATTTTTCTATTTGTTTATTCTTATGTATCTTCATACACTTAATTGAATGTGAATTTTTTATGATGCTTTGAATGTTTATTTTTATTGTGGTATATTTGCCACTTTTAAAATTGAAATTGACTGTATAACATGAATCTATAGTTGTGTTAATATTTTTGAATAAAATTGTATATTTTTTCCAACAAAAAACTATTGTTGTAGCTCAGTCCCTTCCTATGTCTACTATGGTTGTTGCCTAGATTGATACATATCACTCATGGGTCTTGATGTATGCCATGAGCAATCTTGTGGAGCCTTGTTATCGCTGCATACACAGATGGCGCGTTATTTGGGATGAAAACGCAACAACTAGATCGGATCACGCTACAAGCTCCGCCCCTATCCGCCAAGATGACGTCTAGAACGAGGCGATGTTGAAGAACAACAAGTCTCATAGCAGACTGTTCCTGGGTCAAGTTCGCCAGGGCAGATGCAGTCACATTCACTACTGCCTCAAGAGTCCTTGTTAACTTGCGTATCAGTTTACTGTTTTGGACGGGACCTATGAAGAAAAAGAATCCTTTGTTGAAATCTGTATATTGCTCCCAAGCTGTTTCAGTCTGATCAATCCCTGAGGCATCTGTCTCTCTCTTTACTCTAACATGTTCTAGTCGTGAATCTCTATGATAATGGGATGGGGCCAAGAATACAGGTGGCAATAAGAATGCTATATAACAAGTCCCACCCCAGTCTAAGGGCAGATGTACATAGGCTGTCTGACCGCAAATGAAATAGGTATGGCGTGATGTTTTGAAAGAAGAAAGTCCTTTATCATTAAACTCTACTACAACTTTACACTCGCTGTGTCCCATATGTACTGAGCCTTTCTTATTAACACATAAATCACCTTTTGCTGGTAGAACTGAAATAAACGGTGGACCTGTATTTTGCTTGGGCTGAACATTTAACATTATAAAATTAACGGATGCATTTCCCTGCTAGTACTCTTCATTCTCTAGATCGGTTCCCTTCCTTTGAGGAAATCCGTCTTTGTCTGGAAAACATGCTTCATTCATTACTTTATTCAGGTTTCCATATATCCAGCCACCTGGATAAGCTATGTACTTTCTATCTATTGAGGTCATTAAGGCAAACCATGCTCCACATGAACCATTGTGTGAGAACGGCAGAGGATAGAAGGGCAGAACTCCCTTCGCCTTTTGATAAGTTGGCAGTTGGCCACATACCCAGCAATCAGTCGCATTGCTGGTCTGATGAGAATGGTGTAACATTCGAATAAAAGTATTGTTACGCAATGCAAGTCGATATGACAATTCATGAGGTGGCAGTTCACTAAATGTATGCTCTATGGTGCTGTTACTGGAAGAGTGTATATGTGAGGAAATAGGAAAGAAAACATGTAGTAATAAACTGACACAGATTATAACAATGCACAGAATAAAAAGAATGATCAAAGTAACTATACATCTACTGTGTACTAACTTGCAGTATTTTGCTTTCATCTTGTTTTTCTTACTATTCTCGTATGTGATCTTATACATGTCAGAAATCTAGTCTAACCGATTCACCACCGAGTGGACTCAGACAATTAAACTACGTCTGACTTACTAGATCTTAACTTAGATTTATACTACTGCTGTGGAGTCTTTTCTAGTAAAGGCGGCGCAGGCGGCGCAAAGTCTGTATTGTCTTTTACTGAAGTACCAGATTGTCCAAAGTGTCTTTTACAGTGCTGAGAGTGGATCCATCCTTTGCGTCCCTCGACTTTTATTGCGGTCCTCGTGGTCAGTAGCACCAACTTCGGCGTCTTCCAACGTGGCTCAAGGGGGCTTGATCGATCAAAGTTCCGCACAAAAACGACGTCCCCAGGGACTATGGCGTGTTCCTTGACCTGGGTGTTGTCAGGGAAGGCGGCAGCAACCTGTGAACGACAAGAGAGTAGTGCAGACATCAAGGAAGCCAGGTAATCTGTCAGCATGTTACTGTCAACATCAGTTATTCTTTTAGGCATAGGCGTACCCCACATATTTGGCGGTCTACCGAAGACTACTTCATACGGGGATAGGCCTGTTCTGGAATGAGCTACCATACGCATGTAAAAGAGGGCAACCGGTAAAGCTACCATCCAATCCACGCCTTTTTCTGCACATATCTTAGCAAGTTTTGTTTTGATTGTCTGATTATGTCTTTCTACAAGGCCTGCTGCTTCAGGGTGTCTTACACAATGGAATTTCCAAGTATATCCTAACAGAAGAGACACTTGTTTCATTAATTCAGAGGAGAATGGCTGACCGTTATCGGAATATACGACCCGAGGCAATCCATACCTGGGGAAGTACTTGCGCACTAATTGCCTGTCTGTTGTCACAGCAGTATAATCTGGAACTGGATATGCTTCTGTCCATCTACATAGTGCACACACAACTACCAAGACATACTTGTTACCTCTACATCTGTTCATTTGGATATAATCCATCTGGAGGACCTCAAAAGGGTGGTCAGGAGGATGAAATCCGCCTTGTTCCACCGGAATGCCTTTACCTGGATTGAACTGGCAACAGATCATACATGTTCGTACTTTCTGCTTCGCTGCTGTACGCATGTGCTTGTTAAACCAGATATTCTGTAAGCTGTCTATCATTGCCTTTTCTCCCAAGTGTGCTGGACTATGTGCTGTGTTTATGATTACTTGTACCATAGAATCTGGAAGAAACCATGTACCTTTTCCCTTAGTCATCCAACCTTGTTCAGTCTGGACCCCTCCTTGTTCAGTCCATTTCTTTATCTCATCTGCAGTGGCATGTGTCTGTATGTCGAGTACATCTTGAGTGGGATCCCTGACTGTCATACATGTTGTCAGTAATGGTACCTCTGTCCTTGTCGTGTCTGTTGGTGTCTGGGCTGTAAGTTTAGCTGTTCGGTCTGCCAGGTCATTACCCTGGGAAATGGTGTCTGTAACTTTGGTGTGAGCTTTGCACTTCAGGATAGAAATGGCTGTAGGTAAATGTATTGCTTCCAACAGGGCTTGAATGAGCTGGCCGTGCTGGATCTTGGTCCCATGGGAGGTCAAGAAACCTCTCTCCCTCCAAAGTACCCCGAAATCATGAACTACGCCAAAGGCATATTGTGAATCTGTATAAATGTTCACTCTTAAGTGCTTAGCTCTTATGCAGGCTTGTGTCAGAGCGATGAGCTCTGCTGCTTGTGCTGATAGTGTGTCTATTTTCTGTGTCTCTATGACATTAGTAGCAGTGGTCACAGCATATGCTGCTACTAATTCTCCTGCACTCGTTCTCATGCAGGATCCATCTACATAGAGCGTTAAGTCTGGGTCTGGAAGTGCAATATCTGTCAGGTCTTGTCTTGGTTTCGTCACTATATTCATTACTTCCACACAGTCGTGTGGCGGTGCATTTACTGTACTTGAGGGCAAGAGTGTTGCAGGATTCAGAATATTACAACGTCTGATCTCTATGTGTGGTTGAAATAATGTCAGTTCATATCCTGTCAGTCTTGCTACATTCAAATGTTGTGTCTGTGTCCTGTTTAAGAGAACCTCCACTGCATGTGGAACCTGTACTGTCAGAGGGTGACCCAACACTATCGAGTCACTTTGTCTGATGGCTAGGGCTGTTGCTGCAACTGATTTCAGGCACGCAGGCAGAGCCTAGGCCACTGGATCCAGTGTACTAGAAAAATAAGCGCAAGGCTTGTGTTTTCCTGCTTGATCTTGTGTGAGGACAGATAACGCTGTTCCATCCCGTTCAGTCACGAAAAGCATAAAAGGTTTGCTGTAACTTGGAGTCGCTAAAACTGGTGCTTGACATAATGCTCTTTTTAATTCCTCAAATGCCAAGGTATGTTCTTGTGTCCAAGGGAGGACAGTCAGAGTGGCTGCCTCCTGTGTAGTTAACTGTATGAGTGGTTTGGCTAGATAGGCATACTGGGGAATCCATTGCCTACAGTATGAAGTGAGGCCAATAAAGGCCCGTACTTCCTTTTGTGTCTTGGGCTGTGAAAGGTTAGAAATGAGCTGTATGCGTTCTCGTGTTAGTTGTCTACCCTCCTTGGAAAGTAAGTGTCCAAGGTACACCACTTGCTTTTCACAGAATTGCAACTTGGAAGGGGACATCTTGTGCCCTTTGTCAGCCAGAAAATGTAAAACTGTCAGCGATGCATTTGCGCATTCTGGTTCTGAACGTGCTGTAATTAGGATGTCATCCACGTACTGTAGTAGAGCAGTGTTGGGAGGCATGTGAACACTGTCTAACTGTCTTTTTAATGCTTGACTGTAAATGCTAGGGCTTTCTGTAAAACCTTGAGGAGCTCTTGTAAATACAAAGCTACGACCTTTTAATGAAAATCCGAACAGGTACTGGCTGTCGGGATGGATGGGAACACTAAAGAAAGCATTCTTCAAGTCTATGACAGTGAAGAAAGTAGCCTCAGAATCAATAGCAGTCAGTAATGAAGAAATGTCTGGCACCACTGGATATTGTGGTACTACACATTTGTTCAATTCTCGTAGGTCAATAATTAGTCTCGGTACACTGGCAGTACACTAGGGTCAGATCGTTTAAGGATAGGGATGACAGGCGAGTTACATACATTCGAGTCAGTCTCTACCACTACTCCTCCTGCAATAAGTTCGTCAACTAATTTCAATAAGGCTGTTTCGGCGTCAGGTGGTAACTTGTATTGTCTAATACGTGGAAGTACTACTCCTGCTTTGAGTGTGACATGGTGTGGCGTTATGTCCATGTAACCTACGTCAGTCGGTCCTTGTGCCCTTAGAGTCTGTGGCACATTCTTGAGTCTGTGGTCAAAATCAGTCAGTACATAATGACCTTTAAAATCACGTAAAAACAGGCGTACTCCTTCTGGAGAGCAGCAGATAACTGCTCCTAGGTCTTTTAATGTCTTCATACCAAGTAAGTGTTCTGGACATGACTTAGTAAGTAGCAAGTCTGTGGTACGTGACAGTGGACCAACTCCTAGGGAAACTGGTTTCGATACTTCATTAACAATAGGCTTTCCTGAAAATCCCAGGGAAACATTCTGTGAGCCTGAGAGAGGTGCCCCTGGAACCTCGTCATGACTGATGGTAGTCCTGCTCGCCCCTGTGTCAATCAGAAACTTTCGATCCTGACCTAATACACGACTATGTACATACGGACCCTCTTGATCTACAGGAACCTCAATAAGGGGCAAGCCTACTTCCCTCTCAAGGCTGTTTCATGAGAACTGTTGATATTCTGGATAGTCTGACTGTGTACTGATACATTTGTGGTGTGGCATGAACAGGCGGTGGTGGAGGAAAATTCGCTACTGTTTGTTGTGTGTTCTGTTGCGTGCTATTCTGTCTAGGAGTGTACTGTCGTTCTTTTGTCTTGCCTGTAGCTATATTGTGTTTCAGAATAGTGCAGTCCTTTACATAGTGACCTGGTTGTTTGCAATAATTACAGTTCCCCTTGACAGGTGTCGTGCTATGTTTGTTTGAATTTGCCGGTACCGTCTGGGCAACCAGCACTTTCATTTTTGTCTCTTTCATGTGTCTCTTTTCATGGTCCTGCTCTTCTCTAATCCTGTTCTGGTGATACTGTAACATCTGTAACATTTGTGAAGGGCTGTTTGCTTGCAAGTACTCTCAACCTTCAGTACTCTATTCTTGATCTGGGGCAAGGAATTCTCAACTAATTTGCTCACAAAAAGATGTGGAAATGACTCGCTACCTGGCTTAAGGCCACTATTAATAGTAAAGCATTTCTCAAACCTAGAATAGAAATCACTTGTGTCCTCGTCTTGCTTTTGTTTACATGCTGAAATAGCATCCCAGTCTTCCTTTTTAGTAATCAATAATCTCGGTAAAACTTGTATCAGGAGTTCAGGCAGTTCTCTAGCTTTTTCCCCAAGACCAACCCCTGGGAGCCTACCTTTTTCTTCCGTTTCCAGTGCATCCCAGCTTAACTTTTTCTCGCCTACCTCCCAGTCTTTTTCCTTAAGCTTTTCATAAATACCAGCAGGCAACAGTACTTTCAGTAACTTCAGAATGTCATCGTACGTATAATCTCCTATGCGGAGGATGTCTTTTAATTCTCGGTGAAACCCCCCCGGGTCTTTATCATGGCAGGGCAGCATCTTTTTCATTTCTAGTATTTCTATTTTTGTTAAGGGGGTGTAAACATACACCCGTTGCAACACATTGTCCGCATCTTTGACGGGATGTACCTCTCGTAGGGGGTTCTGTCTGTCTACGGGTAAGTTATTTCCGCCGTGGTGTGAGGTTGGAGGCATACATGTGGTCAGAGAATTTATGTACTTATGTCGTTGATCCAGGATAACATTAATTAATTCAGTACCTAGACCTGTCCATCTGTCTAGAAGCAAGTCGTCTAATAATTTATACAATTTACCGGGATCGGAATATTGACTCTCATACAACGTTATTAAGTGTTGGACCATGTAAATACCAGCCAAACGCTGTTCGTTCGGTGGAAGGCTTAAGAAAGTCTGAGCCACAATATCACTGCTATATATATTAGAATTAGACACCCACTGGGTGGCTGACCGGGCCAATTCAATTTCGTGTGAGGTGGGAGGTCTCTCACTCCCTATCCACTTTTTCAGGGCTTGTTCAGTGGCTTGGAATAGATTTTCGAGGGAATATCTTTCTTTTATAGCTGGCCCTTGTTTACGGTAATCAAGACATTTGGGTCTGTCAAACTGTCGCGCTTTTCCTACATAATTAATCTTGCCTTTCGGATCCTGATGATCCTCTACCTCTTCCGCTGATGACTCGCCCTTCTCGTCAGACTCTTTTCTGTGTCTTTCTATTATTTCCTTTCGTATTTTCTTGTACATGGCATCTATCTGTCCCTGTTTATCATGTGTACCGGCATCTATGTGCTCGCTCCATTCTATCAAACCTTGTTTTACATCTCCGTCTCCTTCGTCTTGTTCCCTGATCAGGCAATTAATAATAAAACGTAGGATATGGTTCTTAACCCCTACCTTTCTTTGTGCCATGGCTTGTGCTATACTATCTGGTCCCTCCCCCGTTCTAATAAAACGGTACATTTTATCTAGGTGTTCTTTCATGTCTGGTAATGTCTCTAGATATGCAACGGCTTGTCTTAGCCTAAGTGAAATCACGACCATTGAACCTTTTCCTGGTTCTGGATCATATACACAAAATGGAATGGCTACATCTACAGTAGGCACCCCTCCCACTGCCCCGGGACCTACGTCATCTTTTACTAGCTGCTGCTGAAGTTGCTGGAGCTGATCTGCTGGTGGGGGTGGAGGGAAACCTGCATTAACGTAGTCCGGAAGGGAATCATCTAGATACGAGGAAATGAACGCCTCTGATGCTGTCGGTTTTACTCTACGTTCTCTATATGGTACAGGTGGTGGCATTCGCGACCTACTGGGTCTCTCTGAGGTGGTCACTCTAGCTAGTTCTTCAGCCAGGACGGGATAAATACCAGTAACGACGGCGTTTCTTTCTCTATCAGTCTGTTCTGTTTTGACCCGTTCCCCCTCCTCCCGTAGTTCTTTTTCTTTGGCTTTTTCCTCTGCTTGTTTAGTTCTCTCTGCTTTATTGAATTCTTTCTCTGTTCTCCTGTGTGACTCTTTGCGCCACAATTCAATGGCATCTTTCTGAGAGGGTCTTGATTTCTTTTTCCATAGCGCTTCCTCTACTCTCATAATGCATTCTGAATCCCATGTTCCTGAGATAGGCCATCTATACTTTTCCTCCAGGTCCTTTGTATAGTCTACCCATAAATCTAAAAACATGTACTTGAAAAACTATATGCACTGGAATACAGTACAACCATACCGGTCTCAAAAAATGAGACACGTCTTGACTGTGCTCGTGTGAACGAACCCGTCTTTACCGTTTCCACGAATAACGTGGACCCGTCTTTACCGTTTCCACGAATAACGTGGACCCGTCTTGACCGTGTTCATATAAAATGAACCCGTCTTGAAACTTTATGCATTCCCCACAATGGTACTCACCGGGAAGCAAAACTTGAAACTTGAAGGCCTCGGACTTCTACGCATCTACGTCTACGTCTACGCATGCGCCTCGGAACGGGTGGACCTCTGGAAACCTCGGACCTTGCTCTCTCACAAGTCGGGCTCTGGTTGAGACGATCCGCAATCCTCACCGCCTCGTATGGATGCCTGGTCACAGTCCGTCCTCCTCCTGGGCCTGAGGGAGTAACGGGAAATCCCGATGGCGTGTACACTTTAAAGTCCGTCACGGCTGTAGAAGGGGGCAAAGCTGGACCTACAACTCCGGCGCGTGGGGAAAAGGATATGTCCCTGTAAGGGCGCCAAATTAATGTGGTAAATAAAATATTACCCTGGCATAATTTCTAGGCATTAACAATTAGCATGTATCAAATGAGAGGCAGAGAGTCTGTGGTGTCCAAGTTAAAAGGGCTTTATTCCAATAACTCGAGTTAAGGGAGAATCTGTTCCATCACCACTGAGGTTCAGGAAGGGTCTTCTAACATTATTTACAGAGAACAACACATATATACATTTTTCCTTGTACATAGGGAGGAGCGCTTCAGGCAGAGCATGAAAGAAAGAGATAAGAGCATGTGGGCGTGCATGAGTGTGTACACTTGATGAGTCACAGGTGGGTGATAGGTGGGTGGCTACATAGAGGAGGAGTTACATGGCAGGCTGGAACTTTGCCCTACTTGTGCACGCAATTTGAGCATGACGTGCAATTGACGTGTAACTGGGAGGAGAGCTGACTTTCAGTCTAGTAGAGAGATCTTTAGTGTCAAGGCGACCAGCACGTCTGGTACTAACTGATATCTTAAGTCAGGGGATGTATTATCTGAAGCAAAGGTTGCTCATCGCTAAGAATCAGAAAAAGCATATATTTCTTCGTGCATTGCATGGGGTTGTGAGCTTTCTATGGATGCAAGCACTGTGATTTACTTCAATGGAGACAGAGAGGCTAGGCCCTATCTTCCGCGGACGGGTTCTGTTTACCTTCCTCACTGGGCAGGAATGTGACTCTGTACAGCAGGCAAACTGTTATTCATAATACTATCTTGGCAACCCTTGCTGGGTCTCTTTCGGCTGAGCTAGAAGTATGCGAGGTCAGAGATACGTAACTGCAGCTTGCAGTGTGTCAGGAGTCATGAAAACCCTAATTCAGAAAGTGGCTCAGACTGAACCACAAAAAGGGTTTATTACGATATTTATTTAAAAGTGCACAATGCAAATACATGGGCCTTCATGTTAGCTTAACGTTTGGGAAACTTGATGACAGGCACCTTAATGCAGGACGTGATTGCAGAGGCCTTGTGATTCAGGCCACTGAGAGAAATATGCATGGGTGACATGCACATACATGTAACATAGGGTACACGTAGGGGGCATCTTGGTCAGGCAAAATTTCATTTTCCACAAGGGGACTGTGTGAGACACTTGGACAGTAGATAGCCACGGAGGAAAAAAGTACAGGTAGGAAAGGGAGAAGGTGCAACACTTGTAGAGCATTGATACTGCCAGGGAGGCCAGGGCAAGTAGGCAAGGGACTGTGTGAGACACTCAGAGAACAGGGGACAGCCAATAAGGCAAAAGACAGGGAGGAAAGGGACTGTGTGAGACACTAGGAAAGCAGGCGACAGCCAATGAGGCAAAAGACAGGGAGGAACGGGAGTGTGTGAGACACTCGGAGAGCAGGGGACAGCCAATGAGGCAAAAGACAGGGAGGAACGGGAGTGTGTGAGACACTCGGAGAGCAGGGGACAGCCAATGAGGCAAAAGACAGGGAGGAACGGGAGTGTGTGAGACACTCGGAGAGCAGGGGACAGCCAATGAGGCAAAAGACAGGGAGGAACGGGAGTGTGTGAGACACTCGGAGAGCAGGGGACAGCCAATGAGGCAAAAGACAGGGAGGAAAGGGAGTGTGTGAGACACTCGGAGAGCAGGGGACAGCCAATGAGGCAAACGACAGGGAGGAACGGGAGTGTGTGAGACACTCGGAGAGCATGGGACAGCCAATGAGGCAAAAGACAGGGAGGAACGGGAGTATGTGAGACACTCGGAGAGCAGGAGACAGCCAATGAGGCAAAAGACAGGGAGGAAAGGGAGTGTGTGAGACACTCAGAGAGCATGGGACAGCCAATGAGGCAAAAGACAGGGAGGAACGGGAGTGTGTGAGACACTCGGAGAGCAGGGGACAGCCAATGAGGCAAAAGACTGGGAGGAAAGGTAGTGTGTGAGACACTCGGGGAGCAGGGGACAGCCAATGAGGCAAAAGACAGGGAGGAACGGGAGTGTGTGAGACACTCGGGGAGCAGGGGACAGCCAATGAGGCAAAAGACAGGGAGGAAAGGGAGTGTGCGAGACACTTGTAGAGCACTGGTACTGCCAGGGAGGCCCACGACAGGTAGAAGAGGGAGTGTGAGACACTCGGAGACCGAGGTACTCCTTGTGAGGAGCAAGGCACGTAGGTAGGGGACTGTGTGAGACACTAGGAGACCGAGGTACTCTTTGTGAGGCTTAAGATGGGTAGGTAGGGGACTGTGTGAGACACTTGGACAGTAGATAGCCACGGAGGAAAAAATACAGGTAGGAAAGGGAGAAGGTGCAACACTTGTAGAGCATCGATACTGCCAGGGAGGCCCGGGCAAGTAGGCAAGGGACTGTGTGAGACACTCGGAGACAGGGGACAGCCAATAAGGCAAAAGACAGGGAGGTAAGGGACTGTGTGAGACACTAGGAAAGCAGGCGACAGCCAATGAGGCAAAAGACAGGGAGGAACGGGAGTGTGTGAGACACTCGGAGAGCAGGGGACAGCCAATGAGGCAAAAGACAGGGAGGAAAGGGAGTGTGCGAGACACTTGTAGAGCACTGGTACTGCCAGGGAGGCCCACGACAGGTAGAAGAGGGAGTGTGAGACACTCGGAGACCGAGGTACTCCTTGTGAGGAGCAAGGCACGTAGGTAGGGGACTGTGTGAGACACTAGGAGACCGAGGTACTCTTTGTGAGGCTTAAGATGGGTAGGTAGGGGACTGTGTGAGACACTTGGACAGTAGATAGCCACGGAGGAAAAAATAAAGGTAGGAAAGGGAGAAGGTGCAACACTTGTAGAGCATTGATACTGCCAGGGAGGCCCGGGCAAGTAGGCAAGGGACTGTGTGAGACACTCGGAGAACAGGGGACAGCCAATAAGGCAAAAGACAGGGAGGAAAGGGACTGTGTGAGACACTAGGAAAGCAGGCGACAGCCAATGAGGCAAAAGACAGGGAGGAACGGGAGTGTGTGAGACACTCGGAGAGCAGGGGACAGCCAATGAGGCAAAAGACAGGGAGGAACGGGAGTGTGTGAGACACTCGGAGAGCAGGGGACAGCCAATTAAGCAAAAGACAGGGCGGAACGGGAGTGTGTGAGACACTCGGAGAGCAGGGGACAGCCAATGAGGCAAAAGACAGGGAGGAAAGGGAGTGTGTGAGACACTCGGAGAGCATGGGACAGCCAATGAGGCAAAAGACAGGGAGGAACAGGAGTGTGTGAGACACTCGGAGAGCAGGGGACAGCCAATGAGGCAAAAGACAGGGAGGAAAGGTAGTGTGTGAGACACTCGGGGAGCAGGGGACAGCCAATGAGGCAAAAGACAGGGAGGAACGGGAGTGTGTGAGACACTCGGGGAGCAGGGGACAGCCAATAAGGCAAAAGACAGGGAGGAAAGGGACTGTGTGAGACACTAGGAAAGCCGGCGACAGGCAATGAGGCAAAAGACAGGGAGGAACGGGAGTGTGTGAGACACTCGGAGAACAGGGGACAGCCAATAAGGCAAAAGACAGGGAGGAAAGGGACTGTGTGAGACACTAGGAAAGCAGGCGACAGGCAATGAGGCAAAAGACAGGGAGGAACGGGAGTGTGTGAGACACTCGGAGAGCAGGGGACAGCCAATGAGGCAAAAGACAGGGAGGAACGGGAGTGTGCGAGACACTTGTAGAGCACTGGTACTGCCAGGGAGGCCCACGACAGGTAGAAGAGGGAGTGTGAGACACTCGGAGACCGAGGTACTCCTTGTGAGGAGCAAGGCACGTAGGTAGGGGACTGTGTGAGACCCTAGGAGACCGAGGTACTCTTTGTGAGGCTTAAGATGGGTAGGTAGGGGACTGTGTGAGACACTTGGACAGTAGATAGCCACGGAGGAAAAAATACAGGTAGGAAAGGGAGAAGGTGCAACACTTGTAGAGCATTGATACTGCCAGGGAGGCCCGGGCAAGTAGGCAAGGGACTGTGTGAGACACTCGGAGAACAGGGGACAGCCAATAAGGCAAAAGACAGGGAGGAAAGGGACTGTGTGAGACACTAGGAAAGCAGGCGACAGTAAATGAGGCAAAAGACAGGGAGGAACGGGAGTGTGTGAGACACTCGGAGAGCAGGGGACAGCCAATGAGGCAAAAGACAGGGAGGAACGGGAGTGTGTGAGACACTCGGAGAGCAGGGGACAGGCAATGAGGCAAAAGACAGGGAGGAACGGGAGTGTGTGAGACACTCAGAGAGCAGGGGACAGCCAATGAGGCAAAAGATAGGGAGGAACGGGAGTGTGTGAGACACTCGGAGAGCAGGGGACAGCCAATGAGGCAAAAGACAGGGAGGAAAGGGAGTGTGTGAGACACTCGGAGAGCAGGGGACAGCCAATGAGGCAAAAGACAGGGAGGAACGGGAGTGTGTGAGACACTCGGAGAGCATGGGACAGCCAATGAGGCAAAAGACAGGGAGGAACGGGAGTGTGTGAGACACTCGGAGAGCAGGGGACAGCCAATGAGGCAAAAGACAGGGAGGAAAGGGAGTGTGTGAGACACTCTGAGAGCATGGGACAGCCAATGAGGCAAAAGACAGGGAGGAACGGGAGTGTGTGAGACACTCGGAGAGCAGGGGACAGCCAATGAGGCAAAAGACAGGGAGGAAAGGTAGTGTGTGAGACACTCGGGGAGCAGGGGACAGCCAATGAGGCAAAAGACAGGGAGGAACGGGAGTGTGTGAGACACTCGGGGAGCAGGGGACAGCCAATGAGGCAAAAGACAGGGAGGAAAGGGAGTGTGCGAGACACTTGTAGAGCACTGGTACTGCCAGGGAGGCCCACGACAGGTAGAAGAGGGAGTGTGAGACACTCGGAGACCGAGGTACTCCTTGTGAGGAGCAAGGCACGTAGGTAGGGGACTGTGTGAGACACTAGGAGACCGAGGTACTCTTTGTGAGGCTTAAGATGGGTAGGTAGGGGACTGTGTGAGACACTTGGACAGTAGATAGCCACGGAAGAAAAAATACAGGTAGGAAAGGGAGAAGGTGCAACACTTGTAGAGCATCGATACTGCCAGGGAGGCCCGGGCAAGTAGGCAAGGGACTGTGTGAGACACTCGGAGAACAGGGGACAGCCAATAAGGCAAAAGACAGCGAGGAAAGGGAGTGTGCGAGACACTTGTAGAGCATCGATACTGCCAGGGAGGCCCCAGGCAAGTAGGCAAGGGACTGTGTGAGACACGCGGACGGCGATGTACTACCAGTGAGGCCATAGACAGTTTTGGGAGGGAGTGTCAGAGACACTTGGGGAGCAGGGAACTGCCAGTGAGGTCGAAGACAGGTAGGAAAGGGTGTGCGCGAGACACTTGGATATTATAAGGACTGTCAGAGAGGCCCACGGCATGGAGGGCAAGGGAGTGTGAGACACTCAGAGACCGGTGTACTGCCAGTGAGGTCTCGGGCAGGTAGGAAGGGTAGTGTTTGAGACACTCGGAGGGCAGAGGACTGCCAGAGACGCCAGGGTCGGTAGGAAACAGAGTGTGTGAGACACTTGAGCAAGAAAGGGAGTGTGTGAGACCCTCGGAGAGCATTGCGGCTGCCTGGAAGACCTGCTGCTTGTTAGATGGCGGCAGAGTCGTCGGAAACACGCCGCCGTGACCCCAGGCACACAACACGTGCACCACTTCAACGCGTGGGGATTTACATTGTTGTAATAAGGAGAGACGTGAAAGTCTCCGATGCTCGGAGGTGGAGACGGGGCGCCAGCTAGGCCGTAGCTCGCAGCGGTGGTTAGGAGACTATCCCGGATACAGGTTACAGAAGAAGAAATGGTATAAAGACAGTAAAGCAAAATATGCCCGTTGACTCGGAGTCACCCACTTTAAAATGGCAATAGCTTTCTTTTTTATATATACACAACCACCACTTAAAAATGGTGCGCATTTAAGATAACCGTAAGCCTCTACCCCAGAGCGTTCGAATGTGTAGATAAAAATAGGACAGAGGCAGTTGGACAGAGCTCGTCCATAGTAAACAGTGGGACCAATGTTATTCTTCGACTGGTAGTGGCGCAGCGTTCGCGGTCCCAGGTTCAGCACCCTGGAGAGCGCCCCTCTGGGTTTGCTGCAGAACTCTTCCATAATGTCGAGCTATGAGGAGACACCATGCTTAGAAAACCAGCCACGCCCCTGCTTTGGTTCCTTCGCCGCACCAGGATTTTGCCACATCGGTCTGTGGCGTGAATTTCGTCTTGCGCATATATATTTAGTGGGCGCAAAACCGGCGCAACGGAGCAGGTACGCTAGATTTGTGTGTCCCGATGCGCATCTACCGCCGCTATAGTGAGTAGGTTGGGGGCGCCCTCAGCATCTGTTCGGATGTAGTGTGGAAGCTAAATACCCACTGCGTGTTACTTTGATGCCAGACGCTGACAGAAAGGCAGCGCTGTCAGGGAGGTGTACTTATGGGACCCTCATAGGTAGGTATAATCCTCGAGCGTAGCTGAGGCGGGGGCGTATTTAACCCTTTTGTGTGGATTGCTGGCGAACCCTCATGTGTGATACATTTAAAACCCACATTGGCAGCGAGACCGAATCCCACGTGTCCTTAAAAGTACAAAGCACGGTTTCGCGGAGGTGGGTAATCGCGGCGCCCACCACATCTGCGCTCTCTGTGGGCTCTGAGGAAGCAGCAGGGAGGCAGAGCACGCGACCAGCCCTTCTAACTCAATCATGGGAAGACTCCGGGTCCAGTTAGTGTGGGGCTCCCTCGCTTTAAGTGATAGTCCTCCTGGTTAGCACCACTGAGGGTAAAACGTATTTATAAAGCGACATTGCTCAGGGCGCCTTCTGTATTGCAGATTCTCCACCCCCATCGCCTCACAAACAAGCACGGGCTCCTCACAAGCTCCTCTACACAGTTTAGGGTTACCGGGCACACAGGCATCCCTGACGCACATCCAGCCGGGGCCACTGGAGGGACGACCCGCACGAGTCACTCAAGCTTTAAATACAACAGAACGGAATGCAGTCACACACTTACGCAGAGCAAACCACGTGTGAGTAAAGCAATATGACACGAATCATGATGAGTAAAAAGAGTAGCAACAGAAAGGGTTGTGCTAGAAACAAAAACATGATTAAAAGGCACCAAAGATAAAGTCGTCTATTGATAATCCACAGCCACACCGATACCCATCTGAAACTGGGTCCTGTATTGACACTCAGTGCCATCATTAAAGTGATGATCCCCATGGGTCTCATAGTGACATGTCACACTATGATGAGATAGCGTAATCTAATAGAATATAGATAGAGCCAAATGCGACTTGACCTCCAGACCCATCCTCATCTTTTAAACATGAAGACAGTAGAAACATATAGTGCACCCTCACACCATAAAACAGGAAACTAACAGAACCGTAAATGCAATGGCCCAGCATACTTAAATCAGATAGTGATTGGGCAAAAATAAATTAATAAAGATGTAAACATTTATCATCGGATATATGAATTATAAATATTTACATCTTTATTAATTTATTTTTGTCAAATCACAATCTGATTTAAGTGTGCTGGGCCATTGCCTTTAAGGAATTTTGGGATACTTTGTATCTTTGACGATTTAGGGGTTTTCAATCTCTGGTCCCTAGCACCTTGTGTACCTAGATTACGGTTACTCCACTAAAGATAGGTGCAATCTATTCTTGCCTCAATCCCCTTTCCATTTCTACTGTAGAACTAACAGAACCGTGTCCAGTGACCCAAGTGAAGTAATATGTGCTCGCAGGCAGGCCGCTCCCCACGCCACCACACAGCCGCCAGCTGCCTCGTTTCCTCCTGCTGACTGCCGCCGTCTCCCTGCTGCCTGCCGCCGTCTCCCGCTCCTACCTTCCCGCCGCTGCGTCCCTGCGGCCCCGCCCCCTGATCCCCATTGGCCACCCCACTCCCGGCTCCCAGCTGCTCCTCCCTCCCTTTATACCTCTTATGGAGGTTGCACTGCGGGCGCACCGCTAGCTCGCCAAAGGCAAGCCCATCTGCGCCCATCCGCACCTGGACCGCACCCAGAGCCAGAACCCCTGGATCCCGCAAACGCCACAACACCAGACTCCGCTACGACGCCGGCACCCTCTACGCACTCAACGCCGGCCGAAACCACACCTGCTTCCAAGCCACCCCGAAACGGACTCACGGACCTTTCTCCTGCCACACCTGCAGCTTCAAATGCGACAGAACCACCAAACCTCCAAACACTGGACCCAACCACCCCCGCTGCATACTACTCAACACCCGCTCCGCACGCAAACACGCCATCGAGCTCTGGGACCTGCTCAACACCTCAGCCCCAGATGTGGCCTTCCTGACCGAGACCTGGTGGAATGACTCCTCGGCGCCGGACATCGCCATAGCCATCCCGGATGGCTACAAGATCACCCGCAGGGATCGCGTCAACGGAATCAGAGGAGGAATAGCCATCGTCCACAAGTACACCCTCAAGGTCGCCACCCATGCAGACGACACCCTCCACACCCCCGAACACCTGCACCTCCGGATCCACACCCACCCCAACACCACCCTCAGAGGAACACTCATCTACAGACCACCCGGACCCCAAGCTCAATTCAGCGACTCCATCGCCGACCTCGCCAGCACCCACGCACTCGCCTCCGTGGACTACATCCTCCTTGGGAACCTGAATTTCCACCTTGAGAACAACAACAACGCCAACTCCGCCACCCTGACCGACAACCTCGCCAACCTCGGCCTCAGACAACTCGTCACCGCACCCACCCACGCTGCTGGCCACACACTGGACCCCATTTTCTCCACAGGCACCCATGTCGCCTTCAACCACACCACCGAACTCCACTGGACCGACCACTGCTGGATCCATTTCATCTTCAACAAACCAACCACGCACCACCGCACCAAACAGCTCCCTCTCCGCTGCTGGAGCAAAGTCACCGAAGACCAGCTGATCACCACCTTCGCCCAGAACCCACCCACCGACCCCACCAGCCCGCAACCTCAGACAGTGGATCGACGACTGCGCCAACACCCTCGCCCCACTCAAGAAACCCTCCAACAACCACGCAAGCAAGAGAGCCACCTGGTTCACCAACGAGCCGCAGACTTCCAAACGAGCCTGCCGGAAACTGGAGAAGATATGGCTCCACAAACGCACTCCGGACAACCACGCAGCCCACAAGGACGCCACTCGCAGACATCACCACCTCATCTGAATAGCCAAGAGATCCTCCTTCAAAGACCGCCTGGATAACAACGCACACAACAGGAAAGAGCTCTTCAGCATCGTAAAGGAACTCTCCAACCCCAGCGCCAACGCCAACGACATACCGCCCTCACAAGAACTGTGCAACTCACTAGCCATGTTCTTCCACCGCAAGATCGCTGACATCCATGACAGCTTCAACACCATGACCGCCCCGACTATGCCAGACCCCACCTCCTCTGTTAACACCACCAGCGCCAACTGCCTGACCTCCTGGTCCAACGTCAACGATGTCGAGGCACGCAAGGTCATGAACTCCATCCACTCAGGATCTCCATCAGACCCTTGCCCACACCACGTATTTAACAAAGCAGACGCTGCATCGCACCCCAACTACTGAAGGTCATCAACATCTCCTTCGAAACAGCAACATTCCCAGAAAGCTGGTAACACGCCAAAATCAAAACCCTCCTCAAGAAGCCCAAGGCGGACCCCAAGGACCTCAAGAACTTCCGGCCCATCTCTCTGCTCCCGTTCCCGGCGAAGGTCATCGGGAAAATCGTCAACATGCAACTGGCCTGCAACCTGGAAGACAACAACATCTTGGACCCGTCCCAGTCCGGGTTTAGACGAAATCACAGCACCGAGACAGCCCTCATCGCCACCACAGACGACATCAGACACCAACTAGACAACAGCGAAACATCAGCCCTCATCCTCCTGGACCGCCTTCGACACGGTCTGCCATCTCACTCTAAAGACACGCCTCCTAGAAGCCAGAATCCAAGAAAAGGCCCTTGACTGGATCATGTCCTTCCTCTCCGGCAGAACCCAGAGAGTCCGCCTCCCGCCCTTCTGATCCGAGGCCACCGACATCATCTGCGGCATCCCTCAGGGCTCATCCCTCAGCCGGCTGCTGTTCAACGTCTACATGGCCCCCCTCGCACAAGTGGCCCACCAACACGACCTCAACATCATCTCCTACGCCGACGACACCCAGCTCATCCTCTCCCTCACCAATGACCCGCACACCGCCAAGACCAACCTCCACGAGGAAATGAAGGCCGTCGCCGACTGGATGAAGAACAGCTGTCTGAAGCTGAACTCGGACAAGACAGAGGTACTCATCCTCGGACCCACCCCCTCAGCCTTGGACGACTCCTAGTGGCCGACCACACTGGAAACAGCACCGACACCCACCGACCATGCACGCACCCTAGGATTCATCCTTGACTCCTCCCTCTCCATGTCTAAACAGGTCAACGCCGTCTCCTCCTCCTGCTACAATACCCTCTGCATGCTCCGCAGGATCTACAAGTGGATCCCGACCGAAACAAAAAGAACGGTGACACAGGCCCTCATCAGCAGCAGACTGGAGTTCGGCAACGCACTCTATGCAGGAATCCCAGCCAAACACCATACGATGACTACAACCCATCCAAAATGCCACCGCCCGACGGATCGTCAACGTCCCCCGCTGCAGCCACATCACCCCCCCACCTGAGTGACCTACATTGGCTCCCGGTCGACAAGAGGATCACCTTCAAGCTCCTCACCCACGCACACAAAGCACTCCACAATGCCGGACCAGCCTACCTGAACAGCAGACTCAGCTTCTA
Source organism: Lissotriton helveticus (assembly GCF_964261635.1). Lineage (NCBI taxonomy): Eukaryota > Metazoa > Chordata > Amphibia > Caudata > Salamandridae > Lissotriton > Lissotriton helveticus. The sequence goes on along the minus strand of NC_136068.1, from coordinate 1,618,797,235 downwards.
CACCCCCACCTGCCAGCTCCGCTCCGCCAGCCTCGCCTTCGCCGCTGTCCCCCGCATCCATCGGACAACCTCCAGCAGCCGATCCTTCCACTACCTCGCCGCCAAGACCTGGAACACCCTCCCTACGGAAGACCCAAGACCTACTCGCTTTCAGAAGACTCCTCAAGACCTGGCTCTTCGAGCAGTAGCGTGAGGTTCCGTGATTTCGAACCAGACTCCATTTTGTTTGAGTTGTTCGTGACGCCATTTTTGTGTTGCCCTCACGTAGGCCGTGGAGGTAACCGAACAAACAAAGTTGCATGGGCCTCATTGTTCATGTATGCATTAACAGGCCCTTTTCTGACTTGTGAGTGAACTGCAGGAGGCTGACCCCGTCACCTGAAACTGACCCTTTCACGAAGCCAATTTCTCTGGCTGATCGTTGTCTAAAATTGCCAATCAATGTCCAGGATATCGTTAACTTTTAGTTTCCTTGCACATATCTTATCCTAATCAGCATCTGAATTGTTTCTTTCCTTACGACTTTTCATTACATGGGTAGTGCTTTCAATTATGGGTTTGTCCGGCTTGTGGAAATTGAATTTGGGACAGTCCTAATAATTAACTTTTGGGTTGGGTTACTGTAAATTGGGTTTTTGTTAATGTGATACTCAGTTAGAAAATGTGTCCTATTGGTCAGAATTTTGCGCAGTGGGTGTACATTTATAATGAGAATATGGTGTATAAATAGAGATGTCTTGCTCTATGAAAATTGAACAGTTTCTTGAGTTGTACACCATGTTGTATTGCTGAGATTACTGTTACTAGCTGCAGCTAATAAATTTGAACTCTGACGCCACCTAGAAGTATTCCGTATCTCTGTTTGCCAAGACAGGAGAACCCGAAGACTTTGGGCGTGTCCCTGGCGCCGCTGGGTTCTAAAACCCGGTTCTTCAGTTGGCGCCCAACGGTGGGGCGACTTCAGCGGTACCGGTCCAAGCCTGAGGATCGTGAGGAGCCACGTGAGGAAATTCAGGAGGAAGGCCGCCACTTCATTGACCCCTGCATGTCGACGTGGACCGAAGGTCTTTTCTGCGAGGCTTCCAGCTTTCCAACGGCTACGAAGGACTGCTGCCCTGACTGTCGCCCTGTCTTGGACCCTTGATTTATCCTTTGTAAAGCGAGACGATAGACGGTCTTCTGGTGGTGTGACAGATATTTTGGTTAAGTATAAGTGGGTCGCTCCCACGATTTTGTTTTGGTTCTTGGTTTTGTTTGATTCGGTTGTTGCAATAATCGAAGCCGAGGGGCTCGTATATTTACAAGTGTATTGATAGTTGATAACCCCTTGAAGTTTGAAGCTAGATTAGTGAGCTATAAGATGCCTGGTCTTAGCAAAATTAGGAAATGATTTAGTTGTGGTTGCAACAGGGATTCCCGATTGGAGGATTCGTGTCCGATACCTCCGGTTGGAACTCCGACTTATGAGATATATTCAAAACATGGAGTGGGTCCTATTACTTATAATGAAGTGTGGGTCCGCTATACAAAAAAAGATGGTGTTTTACGATGGCCCCAACATGGTAGTTTTGAATTAAATATTTTAGATAATCTGGAAGTTGCGCTATTTAAGAAGAAAACCCGGCCGGCAATGTTTGACTCTTTCCGCCTCTGGCGTAAGGCAGACAAACAGCGAGAAATTAAGCAAGCAAAAAGAGATAGGAAAGATAAGATTATGTCAGTACTAAAGGCCGCTAGGCAGTTTAAGGAAGATGGAGAAGAGCGTGCGAGTGAAGTCTCAGATAGACAACGTTGCATGGCCATCGATAAATGTTATCGGCCTTGCCACCTTCTCCTCCAAAAGTGATTGAAGATCCTGAAAAAGATCCTTTGATCTCTCATCTACTGAGATTGCCACCCCCTTATGTGCAGGGTGCTACTGCGCCTCCATTACCCCCGGTTGTTCCACCCTTTGTTGTTCAACCTCCTGCTGTTGTTCAGCCACCCGGTGCTCCACAGATGGTTTTGCCTCCTACTGTGCAACCCACTCTAGGGTCGCAAGCTTTGCTACCAGCTTTGCCTCAAACTCCTTTGCCTTCTACTTTTGCGTCTTCGACTCCTACTGTTCTTGTTCCTACACCTCTTTTGCCTCAAAATACTTATTCTCCTGTTCTTATGTCTGCTTCTTCTCCTTCTGCTCGAAAACTAATGACTGAGACTGTTGTTAATCTGTTGTCTCCATTGTTTGGGTCACTGAATATGACCCCTGTTTCGGAACGTAAGCAGAGTCGTAGTCAGCTTCCTAGTTCCGAGGAACGGACAGTGTTGGATTTGTTGGCTCGTAGATGGATTTTAAATGCTTCCAGGTATAATTTGCCAGAGGTTATGGATGTTTTCTTTCAATGGGAGCCGCCTAAGCAAAGGTATGTTTTTGATGTAATGTGTACTTTTCTCCATCAGGAATGGGAAGATAATGAGTTGGGTCCGATTCCGCAGGAAGTGCTTGATGTTCAGTCAGAATTTGCTAAAGGGACGATAGTGGAATCTGATGTTACAGATGCCGTGGAGACGATACTTGTTTTTAGGTCTAGATTACCGCCTCAGACATTGTATGAACCTGATTCCTCTGTTAGGAGGAAAGTGAAGGAGTATCCTATGAGAGAGGTTCCCCCTGTATGGAGAGAGGAAGTTGTTGCTAATGTTAATCAGGGTATTCAGGGTGTACCAGCTCATTTTCAGCGAGTATGGGTACACGTCCCTTGGAAAAGAGCAGAGGTCTTGGCTCTTAAGCAGACCTTACCTGACCCCCGTAAGAATCCTGCCGGTTATTACAAGGAGTGTCTCAGACAGTTGAAGCGTGTATTATGAATTTAGCTGACATAGACATGTTAATGGGTAATGTAGTTCCTCAACCTTTGTGGGCGAAGATTAGTCATTAGAATCATGCGGCAGAATTAGGAGATACGTGGGCTAATATTGTTGCTGCAGATGGTCGGCAGGTAGGAGGTGCCAAACCTGAGCCCTTAGTTGCAGAATTACCTGGTAGGATTATTAATTTGATGAAAACTATGATGCCTCCTTTACGAGTGAATTGGGATAAGTTAGCAGCATGCAAACAGAAGAAAGACGAGAGTGTGTCTGATTTCTTCACGAGGTTTGAAGAAACGTTTATTGATCATAGTGGTCAGGATATGAGCACGGAAGGTGGTCAAAGGTTGTTTGTGGACAAATTTGTCTTTAATTTGCTTTCCGAACTTTCTAATAAGTTAAAGGACTCTGAGAGTTCATGGGCTGTTTCTTCGTCAGCCCAGATATTGGCTACTGCACAATATTATGAGAATAGGGATAAAGATGCGATGGATAAAGCAGAGAAGAAAACTAAAGATTTAAAGACGAAGGTTCTTTTGCAGCAAGCTTATCCGCCTCGTCAGAATCAGCCTCAGTTTCAGCAACCTCCACAGTTTCAGAGATTGTTACAGAAGCCTGAGCCTTATGCTTCGCGATTCTTTCCTGGTCCTAATCAGTGTGCTTATTGCAGAGAGGAAGGTCATTTCAAGAATAGTTGCCCGGCTTTGTTACAACGTGCGAATGGTGTATCTTGTCAGAGAAGTCGTGGTGGTTTCCAGCAAGCTCCTAGGGGTAGGGGACGTGGTGTGTTACCTCAGAATGAGCGTTCCTCTTCCCTTCAGAATTCTGCGAATTATTTTGACAGACAGAATGTTCCGAGTGGTCAGTCTGCACAGTACTATGTTGATGAATATTATGTCGAGAGTGAGAGTGCTGGTTATAATGATAGTTAGGACAGCCATGGGCAAAGAGAGGGAGTAGCGTCAGTTCCAGTAGACCAGAGTGGACCTTATGTTGAAGTGATTACATCAGGTATGGCAGAACCTTTTCTTTTGGATACTGGTGCGACAAAGAGTTCTATTATGCACTCTAAACTTCCTGGCGCACCTTTGTCTGGCTTGACCAATGTTTCCGTAGGATTTTCAGGCGCCCCAGTTCATAATCCGGTTTCTAGTCCTTTGTCCCTTTCTATTGGTCCTTGTGAATTGGAAGCTCCCCTTATTCTAACGACTGGTTGTGGTGAGAATCTGTTGGGTTTGGACTTGTTGAAAAGACTGCATGCGACATTACATTGCTCTCCTGCGGCAGTACATCTTACCTTGGGTAAGAAAGTGATTTCCCCGATGTATTTGTCTAAAGATTGTCTTCCACTGGAATTGCGTTCACTTCCTGATATGCTTTGGGCTACAGGTCCAAATGATATTGGTCTCTTACAGATTCCACCATATGTTGTCACCCTCAAGTCGAATGCTAGGCTACCTCGTATTCCGCAATATAAAATCTCTAGTGATGGCGAGAGAGCTCTTTTGGCGATCATCTATGATTTGGTTGAGAAGTGTGTAATTGAAGAAGCGAGAGGTAACGTGTGTAACAGTCCTGTTCTGCCTGTCCTTAAGCGCACTGATGCTTCTCAGCCACCTGTGTATCGGTTTGTGATCGATCTTTGAGAAGTGAATTCAATTGCTGTGCCACAGTTTCCTGTTGTCCCTGATATCACTGCTTTGTTGACTCTGATTCCTGCTTCAGCAGTCTGGTTTTCAGTTATCGACCTGAAGAAGGCTTTCTTCAGTATTCCAATTGCTGAGGAAAGTAGAGATATTTTTGGCTTCTCTTTAGGAGGCCGAAGCTTCCGGTTTAAGAGAGCTCCTCAAGGTTATTGTGAAAGTCCTTCCATCTATAGTCAGGCGTTGAAAACTCAGCTTGATGGTTTTGTATTGCCTACTGGTGCTACTCTTATCGAGTATGTTGATGATCTGTTGGTTGCCGCTGATGATGAAGAGATTTGTAAAAAGGCTACTCTTTCTTTGTTACGACATTTGTCTGACCTTCATCATAAAGTGTCACCTTCAAAGTTGCAGTATTGCCGCCAAGAAGTAACCTACTTAGGTCATCTCTTGTCGAAGGAGGGAAGAAAGTTGAACCCAGAACGAATTCAAGCGATTGCGCAAATGAGTGTACCATCCACACAGAGAGAAGTGCGTGCTTTCTTAGGTATCACCTCGTATTGTAGGCAATGGATCCCTAACTTTTCCTTGCTAGCGAAACCTCTGTTGGCGCTGACTCTTAAAGATACTCCGTATCCTCTCCCTCGGTCTGACGATTGTCAGAAAAGTTTTTCTGAATTACGTGATGCATTGTGTTCGGCTCCGGTATTGGGTACTCCGGACTACAGTAAACCTTTCACGTTGTATGTTCACGAGAGAGAAGGTTGTGCATTGTCAGTATTGACTCAACAATTTGGAGACAAGCAGCGTCCATGTGCGTATTTTTCAGCTACGTCAGATCCGGTAGCTAAAACTTTGCCGAGCTGTTTGAGAGCTACAGCGGCAGCGGCTGTTTCTATTCGACAGTCTGCTGGTTTGGTATTGGATAATACGTTGATTGTGATGGTCCCACATGCAGTGGATACCTTATTGAATAGGACAAAGACTCAGCACCTTACTAGTGCACGTATGTCAGGTTATGAGTTGACGCTTTTGGCTAGCCATGTTCACATTAAAAGATATAGGGCTAGATGTAGGTAACTCTAATTTACCGACTCATAAATACCGAATTTTACCGATTCGGTATTTATGATTCGGTAAATTAGAAGGAGGGAGATATAGGTAATTCTTTTTTTTGAATTACCGAATCTGTAACATTCGGTATTTACCGATTCGGTACATACCGAATCGGTATTGCCCATTGATTCCTATGGACCTTGAAGCCCATAGGAATCAATGGGCAATACGATTCGGTATTTACCGATTCGGTAAATATCGAATCCTGCAAGGGTGCAGGGGTTGTCACTTTGACACCCTCTAGCACCCCAAGTACAGGCTTGTGTGACATGTGGCACACATACATGCCCTAAGGGCATATCTGTGTGTCACATTGCACAGGTGTGCATGCACAGATGTGCATGCACACCTGAATTCGGTATTTTACCACCCAATAGGATTGGGTGATAAAATACCGACTCTTAAGGGCCTGTGGCACTCTTAGGAGTGTCATCTACATATGGATTTATCGAATCGGTAAATATACCGATTCAGTATTTTACCGATTCTGTAAATTTATCGATTCGGTAAATTTACAGAATCGGTAAAATATAGGCCCCTTACATCAGAAAACCCTAATACCGGTAGGTAACGGCCGACCGGTATTAGGGCTCCTACATCTGGCCCGTAATGTGTTGAATCCAGCTACGTTGTTGCCGATTTCTGTAGAGTCAGATGTTCAAGAACAGCATGATTGCTTTCTTCGAACATAGGAAGAAACGAAGGCTAGAGTTGATCTAAAGGATACTCCTCTTGAGAATGTTGATGGTACCTTTTGGGTAGATGGTTCGTGTTTCAAGCTTCCGAATGGTGAGAGGACTGCAGCGTATGCCGTTACAACTTTACATACAGTTGTTGAAACAGCACGCATAGCACAGAATTCTGCGCAAGCAGCAGAGTTGATTGCATTGACTAGAGCGTGTGTGTTGTGAGAGGGAATGCGAGTGAATGTTTATACTGATAGCCAGTATGCGTTTGGTGTTGCCCATAGTTTTGGACGTTTGTGGAGAGAAAGAGGATTCCTTACTTCTCATGGTGCGAAAACTCAGCATGGGCAGTTAGTGAACGAACTTTTGGAATCACTTACTCTCCCAAAGCAGATTGCAATTGTGAAGTGTAGTGCCCATAAGAAGGTAGTGGATGATGTAGGTCGAGGAAATGCGTTTGCGGATGAAGTTGCGAAGGAAACGTCGAAAGATTTGATGAGCCGTATGTATGTTGCAGGCCCTGCAAGATGGGTTATGGCTGGTGGAATGTGCGAAGACACAATAGAAAGTGTGAAGATGATTCAGGCTGAAGCTACGGAAAAGGAAGTGAGTGTGTGTTGAGTTGTCAGAACATCAGCGATGGTTGTTGCCAGACGCGTATGTGCTCCCAGTGGTTACTATGGCTCATGGAATGGCTCACATTAGTTCGAAAGGAATATGCAAGTTGTTGGCTCCAGTATGGCAGAATGCTGGAATTCCTAAATGTGCTGAGAATTTGGTGAAGCATTGTATGATTTGCTTGATGCATAATCCTGGCAAGGGAACCCCAACTCCAGCTGGTCATTTTGCTCCCCCAACTTATCCGTTTGAAGTGATACAGTTAGATTACATACACATGGAGAGATGCAATAATTTGAAGTATGTCCTTGTGGTTGTTTGCACCTTTTCCAGATGGATAGAGGCTTACCCCCTAAAGGATAATACTGCCTTGTCTACAGCCAAGGTTTTGCTTAAAGAGTATTTCCCTAGGTATGGTTTGCCGAGAATTGTATGGTCGGACAATGGGAGTGAATTTGTGGGTAAAGTCATGAAGAAAGTATGTGTTGGATTGGGAATAAATCAGAAATTTCATGCTGCGACTCACCCCCAGTCAGCAGGTCTGGTTGAGTGCTATAATGGCACGTTAAAACTGAAATTAGCTAAGATACAAGCGAGCACTGGTCTTACATGGCCGGATGCCTTGCCGTTGGCTCTTTTGTCAACAAGGACGACATTGCATTCTCGTGTGGGACTTAGCCCATACCAAATAGTGTTTGGTCGTCCAGCGAATGTTTGGGGTGTGCCTCGTCCTAAGAAGTACAGTGAAATTGAGTACCCTATGTTGGTGGATTACTTACATGACTTGACTGCTAAATTACGTGTTCTCCACCAACAGGTCTATGACAGTTTGCCGACAGCTACTGCAGATCCAGGCCATACGATCCAACCTGGTGATTCGGTGCTAATAAAGAATTTTCAGCAATCCAAGATTTTGGAACCGAGATGGACTGGACCTTTTTGGGTATTGCTGGTCACTAGGACTGTTGTTAGAGTAGCTGGTAAAAAGAATTGGGTGCATGCCACCCATACGAAAAAAGTTCTGTTGCCCTTACCGTATGACAAGTGGGTGAGGGATGGAATAGCTGACTCCGAATGTGAGAGAATTCCTAGATTCGTACCTTTTAGTGATGCACATTTGACATTGACTCCGTCAGAACGCGAGGATGATGACATTCTGCAAGCTGCTGTGCCTTCGCCTTTGAGACTCGACACGACGAATCCGGAACTCCTCTTCAAGGATCAAACTGTGCCTGGCAAAGAGCATTACAATCTGAGTTCGAAAAAGACATTTGAAATGGACAAATAAAATTGAATTTTTTATATAGTGAATTACACCTTGTCAGATCAAGAGACTTTTTTACTTTTTTCTTTTTTCGAGTCACCATCCGGACTCAGCTTCAGGATCGCGGTACAGCCTTAAGGGGTGAGCCGCGTATTGACATAAGGTCTGTGGTTCATGGTCGTTAGTACGATCTTGACGCACACTTAAGTGAAGAAGGTAATAGCCGTGAGCAGCACGTTAGAGGATGGAGTCTTTTGAGTCTGATAAGAGTGATAAGAAAGTCGATTTTAGAGCAAAAATGTGTACATTGATTCGTAACAAATGTTTTTTAATACTGTGTTTTCTAATGCTTTTGAATATTACGTTAGCTTGTGTGGGTTGGATTTTCTATGTCACACAACAGCCGATTACATCTACCTCCCAACCTACTCTTTCTTTTCCTACTGTTTCTCCACATGAGTTTCATACGTTGCCTGAACATGAACAGACACGAAGATCAAAATTTGAAAACAATTCATTCATACAGATGTTGCATCAGCATCAGCTAGTCGTAAATACCACGAATTGTTGGGTTTGTGGTCTTATGCCACATAAGACAGATAAGGGAATGCCATATTTGGTTTTGCCTTTTTCGCCAAATGGGTCAGTATGGGCACTCCAATCAATGTTCATCTATGCGAATGATGAATCTCCTGTACGTTCTGTCAAAGATAATGCGAATAATAATGCCTTGATACAGGGAATAGTAGATATGGTCAGAGATATTGATGCATATAATACTATCCCTAAAGATGAGGTACGAGCATATGTTGGTTGGAACAAGACGAGATATAGCATTAGTCTGACAGAGAAAGAGAGACAGAAAAGGTCTCCTCCTATTTGGATTATACCCCACCAAGGTCATTTTTGTCTGCAAGGTAATGGTCAGAATCCGGGGGCTCAGCTTGGTAAGAGTGTGTGTGTGCACACCTATGTCTATACATCCCAGAAATCTCCACCGTTCGTGCCAGCTAAAGGCACGTATTTTGTTTGTTACGACAGAGCATATACATGGTTGCCTTCTGATTTTTCAGGCACATGTTATGTGGCATTTTTGCTTCCCTCTACGAATACAGCTGCTTTCAATTACCATAAGACAAGATATGGTAGAGGTGTTATCGATGCGAAAGATTCTGTCGCACAAGAAGTTGGAGACTTCTTTAAGGGTTTTCTGACCTTTTGGGGTCCTATGGCTAATAGTAGGAATATTCGTCAGCTTACGAGAGTGGTCGAGGCCACTATAAATGAGACTGCAGGTGCCTTTAGCAATATTACAGCTGAGCTTCAAGCGGAACGCCTTATGACATTACAGAACTGCTTTGTTTTAGATTATACTTGCAGATAGATGTGGGGTATGTAAATTGATCGGGTCTAGTTGCTGCGTTTTCATACCAGATAACGCCCCGACAGTGTACCAAGCCATCTTGAGGTTACATAAGTCTACTGAGTCTATACATGTAGACGAAGGGAACTGGTCATTGATAGAATGGTTTTGGGAACTGCTGTCCAAATGGGGATGGAAGACTCTGATGTTTCTTGGTATGGCTTTAGCGATCCTTTTCTCGTGTTGCTTATGCATCCAGTGTGGTCCCGCCATTTGTAGTCTTTGTGCTACGATCTGTGTGAGAAGAGCAGTCCCGAGAGAAGCGAAGGATAATAAGATGATGTTACAGCAACACCTTGATGACCTGATGAGAATAGATATAGACCTAGATTCAGATTGACGTGAGTTTAGGTCATTGCCTACGTAATGGCAAAAGGAGGGTCTGAGGTTCCGTGATTTCGAACCAGACTCCATTTTGTTTGAGTTGTTCGTGACGCCATTTTTGTGTTGCCCTCACGTAGGCCGTGGAGGTAACCGAACGAACAAAGTTGCATGGGCCTCATTGTTCATGTATGCATTAACAGGCCCTTTTCTGACTTGTGAGGGAACTGCAGGACGCTGACCCCGTCACCTGAAACTGACCCTTTCACGAAGCTAATTTCTCTGGCTGATCGTTGTCTAAAATTGCCAATCAATGTTCAGGATATCGTTAACTTTTAGTTTCCTTGCACATATCTTATCCTAATCAGCATCTGAATTGTTTCTTTCCTTACGACTTTTCATTACATGGGTAGTGCTTTCAATTATGGGTTTGTGGAAATTGAATTGGGACAGTCCTAATAATTAACTTTTGGGTTGGGTTACTGTAAATTGGGTTTTTGTTAATGTGATACTCAGTTAGAAAATGTGTCCTATTGGTCAGAATTGTGCGCAGTGGGTGTACATTTGTAATGAGAATATGGTGTATAAATAGAGATGTCTTGCTCTATGAAAATTGAACAGTTTCTTGAGTTGTACACCGTGTTGTATTGCTGAGATTACTGTTACTTGCTGCAGCTAATAAATTTGATCTCTGACTCCACCTAGAAGTATTCTGTGTCTCTGTTTGCCAAGACAGGAGAACTCGAAGACTTTGGGCGTGTCCCTGGCGCCGCTGGGTTCTACAACCCGGTTCTTCAAGCGGCGCCCCCTCCCCTCAGCGCCTTGAGACCCTCACGGGTAAGTAGCGTGCTTTACAAGTACTCTGATTGATTGATTGATTGATTGATTGTGCCACCATATTGAAGAATCAAGAAATAAGAGGGTGGTAACCTTCCATTCGCGATTCGCAATAGGCGAGAGGAGGTTGGTAGTAACCATATAGAATTAACTCCACACAATATTGACGGCAATCTGTATGGGACAAAAAGGATGCCATATAGGACCAAAGTCACATAGTGAGCCAAGTGATACACCATATCCAACAATGGGTGTGCACCATATACATCCTTTGAATGCACTTATTCCTACCTCATCTGTATTTAGAGGTGTACATCCAAAGTTAGGGTCACATCGTACGTCCATCAAGATTCAATTGAAAGTGGGATGATAGTGACATCTGTAGAATAACGTGATATGATAATCACGGTTTTATGAGCCAAATGCTGATAAATTAAATACAGCACATATTATACCTGTGAGGGGCAAAAAAAGGATCGGATAAATACCAATTAGCGTAAATCAACCTGTATGGATACAATAGTGCACTCCATACGATGACCCGATTCCGCATGAGGACACTCATCCATAACGGAGGCATAGTATTGTATGCCCATCGGTATTACTTGTAGTATATCAGGGTGAACTGTTATATGGGCGTCAGGTGAAAACCACGTACATTTGTAAAGCATGGTACGATACTGCAAACCCCAAGCCTAAGCAATAATAGGATCTCCCACTGATACGGAGACCATAGCAATTCGTGGGGCGCACAGTGAATCATGGGCGCTCCTCAATCCCCACCCAGGGAAAATACCGCGTGTATGAAAGACATAGTACGATTCTACAAACCAAAAGCATAAACTATAATGCTCTCTCCCACTGGTACGGAGACCTTAGTAACACGTGGGGCGCAGAGTAAAGCATGGGCGCTCCTTTAGCTCCACTCACTGTGAGGGATGACCCCAAGCACGCCACATTACACCCCACCAGAAAGACCCAATCCTTACTTCATACTGGCTGTCCAGCCCTACATGATGTATGTCAGCCTGCTCGGGCCTGTGGTTTGCTCGCTAGGCCGATTCACAGCATTTCTATAAATAAACATGCACACGCCATCAACACGCTCATAGGATCCCAAGTGCGGCGGGCGATTCGATTAAAGAAGAGACCCGGTCCGCCATGTTGTAGCATGGTTATTGGCAGTTCGAATGCATTGATTCTGTATGCGTTATTTCTATTTATGTTTCTAACTTGCATCCCTGAAGAAGTCCTGCATGACAGGACGAAACGCATTTGCTGTTGCTTTTGAAGAACACAACAATAAAGAAGAAACTTTTTTGACTTGAGGCTCATTTCATTATAACTATATGGAATAATCTGTTCTCTTTGAGTGGTGCAGCCCTGATTTAGTTTGTTTGTACGATTGCCCTAGTGTAGAAATAGGGGTGTGTTCCTGGACAGGGAGCACTTTCAGGAGCTTGCACACAGGTTAATCCACAATTTTTTGATTCGATGTGCATAATTGCTTATGATTGGTTCCAGATCTTTTGTAATAGGTCCCCTGTCCAAGTTGTCTTTTTACATCCAGGAAGACTGTTAGTAACAAATTGGCAGGAGAACGAAGAAGATGGTTCACCAAAGTTTATTTTTTCCAAAAAATGAGGAGCCCACTGGAAGGCACCTTGCAGCATGAGAGTCCAGAAGCAACTGCCACAGACAGCCGTTGCCTAGAACACTTAGTGCAGAAGGACTCTAGAGTGCAAATACAAAGAACGTTCAAAGCAGATAAGGAACAGTAAATCACCTCATAAACAATATACTATCAGGTGTACAAGAAGGTGCAAGAAGAACAATTGATGGACAGAATGCAGAACAATGTCATAAATTTACCCCAGTGCAGTGGCCTGGGCCTAAATCCATCGTTCTTTTGCTCCCCATACCATTCCAGTTTTACCCAGCCATATGCAACTAAGTCTTGATCCTGTGCCCAATGGGAGCAGTCCAGCCCGTACTACCAGGCCAGGTCCTCCCTGGACTGGAAACAAGCATCCATGGACCGGTTTTGGGATTTCACGCCTCATCAGCCAGGATAGCTTGACTCCAGTGGCATGGAGAGCACAGGACCTACATTTGGGCATACCCGTCCCACTCGGGGTGACAAATGTGAAAAGAACAATTGCTGGACAAAAAGCAGAACAAGGTCATACATTCACCCCAGTACAGCGATCTAGGCTTAAAACCATTGTTTTTTTGCTCCCCATGCCATTCCAGTTTGAACCTAGCCATATGCAAATCCGAACTGCCAGGCCAGGTCCTCCCTGGACTAGAAACAAGCTTCCTAGGACTGGTGACTGTTTTTTTATGTACATTTATTTTTATGTAACAATGTTTTATATATTTTTTTTTATATGTGTATTTTTGTGTCTCTCTTACCCTTTGAAATGTGCATGTGCTATTCTTGGTATGGCCTAATAGAGAGGACCAGCTCTTTAGGCACTTTTAGTTTCAATTCCACATATTCTCATTCAGGGATCTATATGGTCTAGGGTGAGGATATGATCTAACATGTATGTGGCTATAAAATATTTTTGCGCATGTCTTGTGCCGTTTGTGTCATATTTCAGTTTTGTCATTGTTTTTTTTTTTAAACCATTGTTATTGTTTTTGCAGCAAGGAAAAGCAGACAACAAGCATGTCAGTATCGAGCAACATTCCCACATCCCCCACTCCGTACCCTCTCCACCCCCTTCATGATCCAGGACCCAAATACCATCGTCCAAGTGTTCAGCCAGTACAATCCTCCAAGTCCATTTCAATAATATCTCCTGGTCCCCTAGGCCTATCTCCTTCATGGCACCCTTACATTCAAGTGTTTGTGACCCCATATAGCCCTCCATCCAGTCCATGATATTGTCGCCATTTGCCCCACATTCTGGGGAACTTCTTTGGGCACCCTCTCGCTTTGTACGTAACCCTTTTGGCTGCCATGTAAAGGTCCATACCCCTCCTCCATTCCTCAAGCTGTGGTATATCTGGCGCCCCCCATTTCCTGGCTACGTCCCTTTTGGCCACTACCAGGGCTAGTACCAGAAAGATCAGCAACGGGCGGGCCAAGTCTACATCGTTGGTCATCCCCAGGAGTACTAGCTTCGGGTCTAATGGAATGTCCGCCCCTAACACCTCTCCCAGTTCGGCCAGGACCTCCCCCCAGTATGCTTGGATGCGTGGGCAGGACCAAATCGTGTGCAAGAAATCTCCTCTATCATGGCCGCAGCGCAGACAGCAGGGGTCGGGTATTCTCCCCATTTTACGCAACCTCACTCTATCGAAATAGGACCTATGTAAGATCGTAAACTGGATCAGGCGGAGATTTAATCGCTACCTCCCTATGATGCATCAGTACCACACCCCAGTCCACATCATCCATGCCCCTTACTTCCCGTTCCCACGTGGCCCTGAGGCCCCCTAATTTGTTCGGTCCATTATTCATGATAGTTTTATATGTCAGGAAAACTGCCTTCCCGGGGATCCGTTCCTGTAGAAGGCGGCCTTCCAATGGAGCGTATTCGGGGAGTACCTCCATCAATGTCCCTTCTGCCCTCCATGCATGCCTTAATTGCATATTTAAAAAATTGGGAGCGGTGGAGCCCAAAATCTTTTTGCAATGATGGGAAGGATTGCAGCGCCCCATTTTTAGTTACGTCTCCTAGGGTAGAGATGCCTATGGCGTCCCATCTCTGGAACCCTTTCAACTTGCTAAGTTCCTTCAGCCAAGTGCAGGTCCACAGCGGAGTTTGCTTCATTGGTGTGTGTTCCCACTTAATTGCCTTTGTCACCCTTTTCCATGCTCCCAGCGTGATTTTAGTAGCCGGCAGTAGTCTGGCCTGCCCCCTTCCTTCGTATATGTAGTATATACATGTGTGGGTGCCCATAGTGTGCCTTTCCAATGCATAGGTGGGATGTGTGGCGAGTGCATGTATCCATTCATTAATGGGGGCCAGGTGTTCCGCCCAATAGTAGGCCTCTAGGTCGGGCAATGAAATCCCCCCATCATATTGGTGTCTTTGTAGGGTCGATAGCGCTACTCTAGGGTGCTTTCCCAGCCATAAATATGATCGCAGTTCTGCATGGATGTCCCGGTAGACCTTACACTGTATGGGGAAGTATTAATTCTGGAAGGCATATAATAATCTTGGGAGTGAGATCCGTTTAAACATGGCTGCCCGTCCAAGTATCGTCAGGGGGAGCGATTGCCATTTGCTCGCGTCCTCTGTGAAATTGCGGATGACGCGGTTAATGTTTCGTTCGTAGGAAAGCTTACCGTCAGTCGTGACAAATATCCCAAGGTACATAAATCCCTCTCTAGTTGTCTGCAGTCTCTCGGGCAACGTGGGCCACTCATCCCCTCCTTGAGGGTCATAGAGTGTCGACTTGTGCCAATTGATCTGGTACCCAGACTTGGCTCCGTACCGATCAAGTTCAGCAAACAGTGCCGGTATAGTAGTTTCCGGCTGCGTAATATATAGCAGGACATTGTCCGCGTATAGGGACAGTTTTTCATCGTTTTCATCTGCTTGCCGTATCCGGATCCCTACGTTCTGTCTAACCGCGCAAGCCATCACCTCAATAGAGAGGGCAAACAACAGGGGAGACAGGGGGCAGCCCTGCCTGGTGCCCCGTCGTATGGGAAAGGCCCCTGATAGTGTCCCGTTAACCCTGACTCTAGCACAGGGGCCGGTGTATAATAGACTAATTTTATGCCTGTACTTGGGTCCAAATCCTAGGCGGTCTAATACCCCCTCCAGAAAAGGCCAGTGGACAGCATCGAACACCTTTTCTGCGTCTAGGGATAAGAACCAGTGAGGCTCCGTCCTGCTTTCTACCTCCCTGAGCCAGTTATGCGTCCGTCGCAGGTTATATCTAGTTGCCCTTTCCGGGATGAACCCCGTTTGGTCAAGGTGGACCAGTCCCGTTATGACCCGTCTCATGCAGAGAGCCAGAATTGTGGCATATAGTTTCACCTCCACATTCAGGAGGGAGATAGGGTGGTAGGATGAACAGTCATCCGCTGGCTTCCCCTGCTTGTGGATTGGGACGATTGTGGCCTGTCTGAGGTCCAGCGGGAACCGTACCTCCTCCTCAGTGTCCAGGAAGAGGCCCAGTAGGTGGCGGGTCAAGAGATACGCCGTTTTTTTGAAGAATTCCGCCGGGAAGCCGTTGGGGCCTGGTGCTTTTCCCATGCGGAGCTTAGTCAGTGCGACCCTAAGTTCCTCCTCCGTTATATCTGCCTCTAATTCTTTTTGGTCTACCTCCTCAAGCTTCGGGAGGTTGATATCTGCCATATATTGCAGTGCGTCTTCCTTCGACCCTAGTTCTCGTACTTCATAGAAGGCTTTATAGAACTCAGTGAATGTATCTGCTATCTTGACATCCGTGCGGGCCCACCCACCTTGTCCATCTTTCACCTTTTCCACCCATCGGTCATCCCTCTCCTTCCTGCTTAGCCATGCCAAGAGCCTCCTGGATTTGTCTCCCACATCGTAAAGACGATGCAGAGTCGCCAACGCCTGTGACTTTGCCTCCCCTGTCACTAATTGCTTACACTGGACTTGCAGATCGGATAGACGTCGAAGTTTCCCCGGGTCCCTGCTAATCAAGTGCTCATGTTCAATCATCAATATCTGTGCTTCTAGTTCCTGGGTCTCAGCCTGGACTTTTTTCCTATCTTCTGCCAGTCTACACTGTGCCCTATCTCGGAGTACCACTTTAAGTGCCTCCCAAAGAACTACCCGCGAGTCCACCGAGCCTACATTCTCTGCCAGATACACCATCACGTCCGCTCTTAGGCCCCTCAGGATTTCCGCATTTTGTAGGTCCCATGCCGACAGTCTGAGTGTCTTGGGCCCCTCCCTCCTCTTCCTACCCACCTCTAATATTAAGGGTGAGTGGTCAGACACTCCCCGTGCACAGTACTCCGCCGTATCCGATACCTGCAGTGTCTGCCGCGCCATAAAAATATAGTCTAGGCAGGAATATACTTTGTGTGCTCCAGAGAAGAAGGAGTATGCCTTAGCGTCTGGGTGGAGCCATCTCCAGACATCAAGTAGACCGAGCGCAGTCATAGATTTGGCTAGCGGTGTCACACTCTGGGGTCTTTCACGATCACCTGTCCTATCCACTATAGGGTTCATTACGTCATTAAAGTCTCCCCCAAGGATTTGAATCATATCTGCCGTGTTAAGAATAATCTCAGAAACTCCCTTTAGTGTACCTGCCTGAAGTTTGGGTGGGGCGTAGGCTGAGACAAACGTGTATTCCTTCCTTCTCCACTTTCCGCGTACTCCTATGTATGTTCCCTGTGGGTCCGTCCATACGTGCGCTATTTTCATAGGTGGATGCTTTTTAATCAAGATTGCCACCCCTCTGGATCCCGAGGTAAACCCTGCATGAGCCAGGACTCTATATTGTCCCCTCGCCATGAAGGCACATTTATTGCCCTGTAGATGTGTTTCCTGGAGTAGTATTACATCCGCCCCGGATCGTTTCACATAGTTGTTAACCAGTCCCCGCTTGATCTTACAGCCCAGGCCATTCACGTTCCAGGTCAGTACCCTAAAACCCTCCCTAGACATACTTTCTCTTTCTGGGTTACCCATGAGCGTGTCTTGGAACGAGATCGAATGGCATTTCGTGTCCTGTGGTGGGAGTCGATATGAGATGCGCGTGAGTGCTTGACATGACATGGTAAAACAAACCTCCCTTCCCCCTCCTCCCCCCCTCCCCGCCCCCAATAAACGTGAACATCTCCCCAACTTCCCCCCACCCCACCGCCCTCCCCTTCCAGTCCCATCAGCTACCCAATCCGCCTCTAGGACCTTCTGTTGAAGGAAGGTCTGTCGCCACCCACTAGTACCCCCCCAACAAAGTTCTTTTAACAACCTAGGGATGAAGCATAGAACACAGCCAAACCCCTAGTATTAGCAACAGGTGTCTCTTGGTACAACAACAATAATATACAGGAAATAGTGGGCTGAACATGACTTGCGTGCTGTCCGGTTATGAGCTGGAATCATCTTGTCCCCATCCGCCTCAGGTCACGAGTGGGAGTCCTGTGTGTCCACTGGAGAGCCACCAGTCTGCCTATCCGCGTCTTGCTCCATCTCCCGGATAGCTGTGACCAGTGGGTGAAGTGACTGAGCGGCCGGCTCATCTTCCGCGGATGACTGACTCCCCTGGTCGTCCTCTCCCTCCGAGCGCGTCTTCCTCTCCAGGCACCGAAATCTAGAACCCGCCGTGCCTCCTGTAGCGGGGGAGGCTGAATTCCTCCTCTGCCGCCCTGCCGTATTACGTTGGGGGTATTGCGTAGTTTGGACCTGTCGGCCGCCTCTCGAGCCCCGTCTCCGCTGTGTCTTGGGCAGGCTCCATTGTGACCCTCCTCCAGGCCCCGGTGGTGCCCCGTCTCTCCGGCCCTCCCTTGCACCCCAGAAGGCCGGGCGCTCCTCCAGCCACTGCCACGCATCCTCTGGGTGGGTAAAGAAAAGCGTCTCTCCTTTGTACAGCACTTTCAGTTTCGCAGGGAATAGCAGCATGTATTGGATACGTAAGTCCCGTAATTTTGCTTTCACCTGATCAAAAGAGCGTCGCTGCTTTTGCACTTCTTGGCTATAATCCAGGAATATCATTATATGGGCGTTTTCAAATGTAATGTATCCCATTTTCTTGGCTTCCTTTAGGATCACGTCACGGTCTGCAAAATTCAGGAAGCGTGCGATAACTGGTCTTGGCCGGGCCCCTTCTGGTGGTTTAGCCAACAGTGCCCTGTGTGCCCGTTCTATCAAGAAGCAATTGGAGAATACCGCAGCTGGGAAGGTTTTCTTCAACCAGGAGTGCAGGAAAGCCGCCATGTTGGTCCGCTCAATCCCTTCCCTAAATCCCACGAAGCGGAGGTTGTTTCGGCGTGCCCTATTTTCCGCATCGTCCACTTTCCATTGGAGCTGGCGGTGGGTGGCCTGCAGTTCCGCCATATCCCTCCAGAGGGTGGTGATGGAGTCCTCCGCTTCGCCCAGTCGGGTCTCGGCCGTGGTCACCCGCTCCTTGAGGTTGCGAAAGTCTTGGCGTAGTAATAAGACCTCCGAGCCCACCTCACCGATTTTGCCTTCAAGGGCCGCCCGCGACGCCTGTATGTCCTCCCTAGAAGCTTGTATGGCTTCCATCAGGCGCTCCATGTCCGTCTGGGGGGCCGGGTGGGGAGTCTCGGTATTGGCCTGCGTCGTGGCAAAGCGTTCCATTGTCGCCTGGTGTGGCGGCCTGGGGGGGGGTCCTTTTTGCCCATCTTGCGCGTTCCTGGTGTCTCTGCGCCTGTGTCCGGCGTCCCTAATGAACCCCGTCTGATCACGCCTTGAGGTAAACTCCCCGGGGAGAACTTTGCGCCCTCTCGGAAGGCACCGGTCTAGGCCACTCCTTACGGTAGTGCATCCCAGCTGTCTCTTGGGCTCGGTGGCTCAGGCTGCGCTGCCTATGTGGCTGTGTTTGTCCAACCCATATGGTCCCCGCTGTCTCTGTGGGTCTGCAGCCCTTGGGTGGGACTGGAGGGGAGAGGGGGCTTATTCCTTTGGGCGACCCCTACGCATCCCCCGTGTGGCTCTCTCTGGTCAGCCTAGCACACGTGCTCCTCTCCGTATGATGAGATTGGAGGGAGATGGAGCGAGGGGCCAGGCGTCTGAGGTCCGCTAATATGGGTTCAGTTGGGGCTACTGTTGCAGGTGTCAGTGGGAGAGGTGTTTAGTAGGGTGGAACGTGGAGACGCAGGCATGCAGGAAAGACACTCTCCCCAGCGTTTCCCTCTCTCCTGCCCTAGCAGCCGGATCTATTGCCCGATGCGCGCGAAGGATGTAGGCAGCTCTCCCGCCCAGGCACGCCGTCTACCAACTGCCGCCTGTCCCCTCAGTGGCGTCCCAGCAGTTCCAAGGCGCACATCCAGTCCTGGACGCCGGGTGCCGCAGTGCACGGCCACGACGGAGCAAGTAAGGGCAGGAGCTACGGCCACGAGGGGGGAGAAGTCACAGGCACCAGCAAACTCCCTCCCGTGCTCACCTTCTCCACCGCCAGCTCCCCCTGCAGCCCTGATGCTCCGCAGCTTCTGAACAGTGCTCGGGGTGGGCCCACGTTTCAGGCCTCGGGTCGGGAGCTCGGCCCTCCCGCAGCCCTCCGCGACCCCCCCGCGTATCACCTCAATCTGCCTCTTTCTTCCGTCTGGTCCCGGAGCTGCCCGTTCTCGGCTCACCACAAATGTCCGGACACCCAGCGGCGGCATGCAACAATGCACACAAACGTCGAGAAGCGGGGAGAGTCACAATGCAGGCATTGAAGGCCCCCCCGGGGGGTTGGTGCATGAGATCCCCTTGCCGCGGCTCACTGCAGTATGCTGCACTCATCCATCGCCGGTCCGGGTTCAACGTCTCCCACTTCGCAAGACTCCCGTCCAACTTCTCAATTCCATGGTGCGGACACTGTCCCGGGCTCCACCACCACTGCAGGCGTCCAGTGCCTGCCGTCTTCTACGGGTCGTCCCCTGTGCTTGTGGCGCTCCGGCCGCCTCTCCCTCAATACATCTCACCGGAGGGGCGCTGCAGCCGCCATTGTGCGTGGCGGACGAACCCGGCCGTCGCCGTCGTACTGCTTTTCAGCCTTCGTTACTGGGCCATGAGTTACGAATTCGGCCCCCAGATTTCGGCTATATCCTCAGACGGCTATTTTTGCCTGAGTCGGGACATTTGGGATCTGTTTTGTGCGTCGGATCAGGATCAGCTCTCCGGAGCTGTGGAGGAACACGTCCTATTCGGCCATGTTGTTGGCCACCTGCAGTTTTGTCATTGTTGATTTGTTTTTTGTGTGATTGGTTTTCAGCCCTGATGAAGTTCCTACTGTTTATGGAATGAAATGCTTTGTCTGGACAGTATATGTAAATAAGGCATAAAGAGCAATGAAAAAAGTGAAAATAAAGGTTTTGAGAAAATAAACTTTACTGGTCTTTCCTGCCTGGTGCACCTCCATTTGCTTTATTGTGTAAGGATCTGGAATACAGAGGCACTGAACAACGGCAGGTGCTGGAGTAATTGTGTGCAGGACTCTCAGATTTATGAAACAAAGCGTGAGTTGCAGATTGGAAGGTCCGCCGTTGGTTCTTTTCATTTAACACCCCCATTCATATTTTCAGCCCAAGCCCCAGACACACCATAGGAGGGCAGAGCCAGTATTGTGGAAGGCAGGCACAGCGCTATTCAGGTGCAGATGCAACTCCTTCACCACTCCAAATGTAGACCAGGCCTATTCAGGTGCAAGGGACAACTCCTCCCGCTACTCTAAATTTAGCCAAGGTCTATTCAGCCTAGCCCTGAGTCACCCAGGCAGGGCAGAACACCTCAACCCCCCCTCCTTCCCCCAGGGACTGGCTGGAGTGAATGCACATCCCCTCTCCCCACTCAGTCAGAACCAGATGGGCAATACACATCAGGCAGGCACAAAGACACATAGCAAACAGAAATGCCCATTTCTAAAAGTGGCATTTCTAAAATAGTAATAATAAATCTGCTTTCACCAATAAGCAGGATTTATCACTACTATTCCAAGCATACCAAACATTTTCGCTCTACCCCTCACATGTCAGGAATTACCACTGCAGCACATATCAGGGAATCCCCAATGCAAACCTATGAGAGCACAATCTCACAGCAGTGAGAACCCAAATAGGCTGTTTGTCACTATCAGGACATGCCACACAATTAAGGTACATGTCCTTCCTTTTACCTACACGCACCCTGCCCACTGATATGTAGTAAAGGGGGTGTTGCAGAAGTAGCAACCACTTTATATGCCACGTCACAGCGCCAGTAAACTGCTCGCAGGCCCTGCAGTGGCAGAGGCCTGAGACAGGTTTGAAGTGCTACTTAGGTGGGTGACACAAGCAGCGCTGCAAGCCTATAATTAGCATTTAATTTATAGGCCCTGGGTATATAGGATACCACTGTACGAGGGACTCACAGGTAAATTAAATATGCCAATCAAGTGTAGACCAATCTTACCAAGTTTACAAACGAGAGCACATGCACCTTAGCACTGATCAGCAATGATAAAGTGCACAGAGTCATAAAACCACCAGCAACAGGTCAGAAAAATTACAGGAGGAGGGAAAAAAGTTCTGGGATGACCCTGCAAAAAGGGCCAAGTCCAACAGGGTGTTGTTGAGGTAGATGAGGAAATTCATGTGAAACAGTAATCAGTATTCGTACAGAATAAGGATAACATTGCCAATGCTAGTACTCTAGTGTCATTTCAGGTGGGGTTGAAAGCGATTCTTACAATGGATACTAGTGTGGTTGGTGGTGGTGCTGTGCTGTCACAGATGCATGGGACAATGGAAAGGACAATTGCATTTGCCTTGTGCATGTTATCTAGTGCGGAGAGGAATTACTCTGTTATTGAGCAAGAAGCATTGGCTTCTGCGTGGGCAAGCAATTATTTCAATATTTTATTTGGGGAAGTAGAGTGGTGTTGGGGACAAATCACAAACCATAGTTCAAGGTTTTCGGGTCTGCAGACCCAAAAACTGCTCTGAATGGTTGGCAAGGTTGGTGGTGAAACTGCAAGATTATGATTGTACCAATGTGTATTTTTCGGGTTGGAAAAACAAGGTTGCTGATTGTTTATCAAGGCAACCAGACGAGGCAGCAGAGGAGTGTGATTTGCATACTGAGGAGGTGGTGGTCAATATGAAGGAAGCCACAGAAGGTATGGAGAGTTGCGTCTTGAAGGAGGATAGGATGAGTGCTATGGTGGATGATAATGCACTTAAGGCAGTGGTTGAGTTGATTAAGAGTGGGGTGAGGAGAGAAAGTACCCTTCCAGACACTGTTGAACCTTTTTTTCACAAATTGGTTGATGAGTTGTCTGTGCAGGAGGGTAATCTTGTTATGAGAGTTTGCGCATGCTACTTAAGATTTTCAAGTGGCTACCCCTACACATGAAACACACCATGACACAAGCCCTCATCACCAGCCCACTGGACTACGGCAATGCCCTCTATTTAGGAATCGCCATGCACCTTCTACAGAAACTTCAGACCATACAGAACACTGCAGCCAGACTCATCCTTGGCTTTTCTCGACAACCCCAAATCACACCCCACCTCATGAAACTCCACAGGCTCCCCAAACAGAAAAGATGCCAATTCAAGCTGCTGACTCATGCACAAAAGGCTCTATACAACTAAGGACCCAGCTACATTAACCACCACCTTAACTTCCACCAACCATCGAGAAGACTACGCTCTGCCATCCTTTCACTTGCCCATACTCCCCACATCTACCAAAGCAGAAGTGAAAGACACCCCTTCTTCCACATCACAGCAAAGACCTGGAAGGGCCTCCCCATGCAACTCCTGACCATCACCTCACTTCTGGAATTCCAAATGGCCCTCAAGACCTGACTGTTCGAATAAGCCTCCAGGGCCTGCAAGCGCTTAGATACCCTAATGGGTGCTTTATAAATCCTGATTGATTGATTGATTTATTGAGAGGTGATATGCTTGTGCCACCTAGTGCAATAAGACCGATTTGGGGAGTTTGTATTTGGCGCATGAGGACCATTTCGGACAGTCTTTAACACTAGAAAGGTTAAGAGAAAGATTTTGGTGGCCGCTCATGGAGGGTCAGGTAAAGAAGTGGTTGCAGGACTGTGAGGTGTTCATGAATTCAGAGAAGTGGTTGAGGGTGAACGACCAAAATATAGAATCCAAACTATAGACAGGACAGAATATCGACTCCAAAATATAGATAGGCCAGAATATCAAATCACCAAAATATAGTTAGTCAGAAATTGGGGTAGGAAATATCGATTTCCATAATATCGAATTTGAAATATCGATCTCCATAATATCGATTATTTTATAGTGTTATGTATGGTAGTATATGTGTTAAAATTATGTATTCATTTTATAATGTATGTTTAATTTTTTTAAAGTAATGAATGTTATGTAATTTAATTTTTGCGTAATTTAATTCTGTAGCGGGTTGTGGGTTTATAGGGGAATAGGGTGGGAAGTAATTTAATTATAGTAAATTAAATATTATTTTTATGTATATGTATTGATAATTAATTGATTGATAATTGATTATTAACTGGTAATAAATTTTTATTAATTGGTAATTAATTTTTATTAATTGATTAATTGATAATTATGTTAATTGTATTATTTATTATTTGGAGCGGGTTGTGGGTTTATAGGGGAATAGGGTGGGACGTAATATAATTTTAATAAAGTTTTTTTATATGTATTGATAATTAATTGCTTGATTATGAATTATTAATTGGTAATTAATTTGTTTTAATTGGTAATTATTTTTATTAATTGGTAATTAATTTTTATTAATTGATTAATTGATAAAAATGTTAATTGTATTATTTATTATTTGGAGCGGGTTGTAGGTTTATAGGGGTATAGGGTGGGAAGTAATTTAATTTTAATAAAGTAAATATTTATTTTTATTTATATGTATTGATAATTAATTATTAATTGGCAATTAATTGTATTAATTGGTAATTAATTTATTTTTTATTGATAATTAATTTGTATTAATTGGTAATTATTCTTAATACATTTTTTATTGGTATTAATAATTAATTTAATCTTATTTTAATATTAAATCATTACCATCTCTACTGTTGCACTCTCTGGAGTGTGAATAGTAATTTTTACTCCTACACTATCCAACGCTTTCCCTCGCTTTCCCTACTGATGCACTCGCTGGAGTGGGAATAGTAATTTTTCCCCTACGCTATCCAACTCTTTCCCTACTGTTGTCCTCACTGGAGTGGGAATAGTAATTTTTACCCTCCCCCGTCCAACGCTTTCCCGACTGTTGCACTCCCTGGAGTGGGAAAAGTAATTTTTACCCTCCCGCTATCCAACGCTTTCCCTACTGTTGCACTCACTGGAGTGGGAATAGTAATTTTTACCCTCCTGCTATCCAACGCTTTCCCTACTGTTGCACACACTGGAGTGGGAATAGTAATTTTTAGCTCTATGCTGTTCAATGCTTTCCCTACTGTTGCAATCACTGGAGTGGGAATAGTAATTTTTAGCCTCCCGCTATCCATCGCTTTCCCTACTGTTGTACTCACTGGAGTGGGAATAGTAATTTTTACCCCTACGCTATCCAACACTTTCCCTACTGTTGCACTCGCTGGAGTGGGAATAGTAATTTTTGCCCCTACGCTATCCAACTCTTTCCCTACTGTTGCCCTCACTGGAGTGGGAATAGTAATTTTTACCCTCCCGCTGTCCAACGCTTTCCCTACTTTTGCACTCTCTGGAGTGGGAATAGTACTTTTTACCCTCCCGCTATCCAACGCTTTCCCTACAGTTGCACTCACTGGAGTGGGAATAGTAATTTTTACCCTACTGCTATCCAACGCTTTCCCTACTGTTGCACTCACTGTAGTGGGAATAGTAATTTTTAGCCCTATGCTGTCCAATGCTTTCCCTACTGTTGTAATCACTGGAGTGGGAATAGTAATTTTTAAACTCCTGCTATCCATCGCTTTCCCTACTGTTGCACTCACTGGAGTGGGAATAGTAATTTTTACCCCTACGCTATCCAACGCTTACCCTACTGTTGCACTCAGTGGAGTGGGAATAGTAATTTTTACCCTCTCACTATCCAACGCTTTCCCTACTGTTGCACTCACTGGAGTGGGAATAGTAATTTTTACCCTCTCACTATCCAACAAATTCTCTACTTTTTTCACATTAAATTTCTTATTTTTACATTTTAAGTTTTTTTACATTATTTTAAGCATGTTTTTTTAATTGTTTTTAATATTTAATTACTTTTATATTATTTTTAATACATTTAAATAATTCGATATTTTAGTTAACTATATTTTAACTATCTATATTTTGGATTCGATATTTTAGTACTTACCTGTTTGTATATAGGGATTCTATATTTTGTACTTCCATATTTTGGAGTCGATATTTTGGACATTCTATATTATGTCCCTCGATATTAGGTCACTGAACCGTGGTTGAGAGAGAGTGGGTTTAGATGTTCTGAATGAAGAACAGCATGTGTCTGAAGCAAGTGTGGTTTGAGAAAAAGTATGTTTGGATTTTATAGGGCCATTTGTAGTCCTGCCTGAACAGGAGAATGTTGCTGATGTCATGGTGGATGCCAGATCCAAATGTCTTGAGGTGATGTTCATGAAGAGCATCAGCATGAAGACTACTATAGCAGTCCAATGTGAAGTTTTTAGGAGGGAAGGGATTCCTTCAGTGTTGGTAACAGATAATGGCACACAACTCAGTGCAGATGAGAATTTCTGTGGATAACATTGGTGTGAAGCATGCGTGTACCTCTTTGTACAGCCTGCAAAGGAATGACCTTGTAGAAAGGATTAACAGGTTTGTGAAGAGTACCATGGATTTAGCAAGTAGTGCATGGTTGGGTGTTCAGGATGCCATTTAAGAAATGTTGTGGGCTCATCGGACCACTGTGAATGCAAGCACTGGGAAAACTCCTTCTGAAATTATGCGGGTTAGGCCACCTGGGATGAAGTTGATTCCTTTATGGATACAAGAGCCAGTAAAGGGGGAGGGACAGAGAACCAGCAGTGGTGGGTTATCAATAAAGGTGTCATAAATGTATCAGGAGTTCAGGGCACACAGGGGGGCTGATTCTGATCCTGGATTTTTATTTTCCATACAAATAGGATTTGTATTTTTTTCCATGCAAAATGTAAAAGTCCCTTCCAACCCGTGTAGTACGATTCGTACGGGAAAAATACATACAGATAGGCCCGATCCTTACAAATCGGATCGGGAAAAGCTGTACGACACAGACTTGTAAAAAAGACCATACAATTTGTAAAAAGGCTGTCCAACCCGTCAAGTACGATTCGTACCGGGTTGTCAGCATACGATTTGTATGGAAAATGGCCTGTATACGGGGAATGACTCCTACCGGGCAACGAAGCGAACCCCTATACGCCTCGTACCCTGGTATGACTCGTTCTGGGGGTACGACTCATACCGGGGTATGGGTCGTATAGGGGTATGAGGCATACAGGGGTCCCCCCACATGTGAGGCGTGTGTATGGTGCGTACCCCAACATCGCGCATGTACGTACTGTACGTATGCGATTTTGGGGTACGGTGCGTACATACACGATTTTGGGGTACGGTGCGTACCTACACGATTTTGGGGTACGGTGCGTACGCACGCGATTTTGCGGTGCGTATATATGCGATTTTGGAGTACGGTGCGTACACAGGCGATTTTGGGGTACGGTGCGTACATACGTGATTTTGGGGTACGGTGCGTACGTACGCGATTTTGGGGTATGGTGCGTACACAGGCGATTTTGGGGTACGGTGCTTGTACGGTGCGTACACGACCAGTACCCCTTCATCGCGTATGTACGCACCGTACCCCACTTTCCGTGTCATCCGTACGCACCGTACATACGCACCATACCCCTGTATTCATGGGGTGTACGACGCGTACATGGGGGGGTCTGTCTCGTACTGTTTTCGGGGCATACAAGGTTTTTCGGTCACTTTTTGGCTCTTGTAAAAAAAGAGCCGTACGGAGTGCCGTTTGTACGAATCGTACTTGCCGAGTTGTAAACTGCTGCCGGGAATACATGGGAACGTCGCGTACAGAGCAATCCGTATCGGAATCGCTTGTATATACGAGTTGTATGGTCTTTTTTACAATTTGTATGGAGTGCGTCTATTTGTACGGATCGTACTTCCTAGGTTGTAGGGGCCTCCTTACAAGTACGAGTTGTATGGGGAAAACGCTCCATACCACGATTTGTACACCATTGTTCTAGGATCGGAATCAGCCCCCTGGTGGGGTTTGGTGTGGTTTGTCCAATTTTTGCAGTCTATACAAGGTAAAGGCTATGGTGAGAGGGGGGTAATTGGCTCAAATTGGGGAATGGACAAACATGGAATCTGCGGAAAGTTGCTTGGTATCAGAGGGAGGGTAAGGGGAGGTACGGCCTATGTGTGGAGAGGAGTGTTCAGGTTACTTGCTGATGAAAGATTGTGAGTTCAAGAGGGAAGAATGTGGCAGATGTGAGATTGTGCGTAGGGGTGAAGATATCAGGGACTCAGGGTTTTCAGTTGAAAGGGTGATGAGGTCACAAAGGCCACCTGGTTACTGGGGAGAGTATATGTGGAGATAAACAACTGTCTCCATGTCCATGGGGCTGGTGTTCATTTCTGGTCTAGTCTGTAGTTCCCTGTGTCGATAGTACTTAGTTTTGTTTAATGTTTTGGAGAGTTTTGTTCCGGGGCGCTGTGTACTTGTTCCCAGTGTCAATACGTGTTTAGTTCTGTTTGTGTTTTGCAGTCTCCGTGTTGGGTGTCATTGGTGCTGGTCTTGTAGGGAAGGAAGGGGAATGTGTAATATTCAGCTCAGTGCAGTTCAGCCCTGTGATGCTCCAAGGAATACTAACTACATGACACATTTATGACATCATTGTGTTCTACTGTTGTTTTATAATACAAAGTTCAGGTGCCCTTTGTGCCTGGCTTATGAAACAACCTAGATGAGTCATGGGGTTTCTGTTGACTAAATATAGTTAAGATTACTTCAAGCTAGGTGGAGGTCTACCATATTTACTACAGACATGTTGTTTAAACTGAAAGTCCCCGCTTTAGTTTGTTTAACCTGGTTGACACAAACATCTGACATTACTGAGGAGGCAAACGTTTTTAGAGATACTTAGGCACACATAGTTGTTGTGTATTGCTTATGATGTATTCCTTTCTTGGAGCAAGGCATGGAATGCCTGTAGCATTCTTCCATGGTGTTCCAGTCCAATGGTCAGTTGCTGCCTGTACTTTGGACTGGAAGCCGTGCTGCCTGGCTCCCGCCTGTTCGTTTATTTCCACCAATAAACTCAACTTCATGTAACCTGTTGTCTTTCTTCGTAACAATAGTACGCACATACTGGTAACACAAGAGCTTGAACAGGCCATCTACTTAATAATGGTAAGAGAGGACAAGGTTGGAGCAAGTAATTCTTTCTGAGTCTCAACTTCCCCCTTCTTGTATTCTAACAGTGATGAGAAGAACTATAGTTATAACTACGATCCAGACAAAAACAGAAGATGCGAGCAACTTCCATGGTCAATCAATAACTTCAAAAACTATTCTAGCGATGCCCAACAAACTATAATGATGTTAACTTTGGACTCTCCGGGATACCTTAGTTTATGGGAAGAGATCACAAAGGCTTGTCAGTCTTTAGTTCCCCCTGGGTCTGGTCCAGTTGATTATATTTGGGCTCCCTCTGTCTCAGTCCATTGACAGCAGGCACCAGAAAGAATTTAACAAACTGTCTCTTGTGGTTGTATTCCTTCTGACATATGTCCTGAGTTCTCAACAATGCTGTATTCATGCAAGGTAGTACACCGGATCTTAACTAAAGCGGTACTGATAATATCAAATCAACAAACCTACCAAAAATAATCCACTGCTCGTACCAATTTCAACAAACCAACACACAAAATCCAGTGCTCGTACCAAATTCAACAAACCAACACACAAAATCCAGTGCCCGTACCAAACAAACAAACCCACCACAAAAAATCCAGTGCTCGTACCAAATTCAACAAACCAACACACAAAATCCAGTGCTTGTACCAAACCAACAAACCCAAAACACAAAATCCAGTGCTCGAACCGAATTCAACAAAACCACCACACAAAATCAAGTGATTGTACCAAATTCAACAAATCCACCACAAAAACTCCAGTGCTTGTACCAAATTCAACAAACACACCATACAAAATCCAGTGCTTGTACCAAATTCCACAAACCAGCCACAAAAAATCCAGTGCTCATACCAAATTCAACAAACCTGCCACACAAAATCAGGAGCAGCTTCAATCAGACTCTATACATTATTTAACTGATGATCGGATGAGCATTAAAAATGAAGCCCTCAAACATAAGCTGGCAAGCCCTCCAAGCCCTCCATAGGAGAAAGTTTACAAAGGTTTTATAACAGATAAAGCAGACAATCATATAAGAATTACAAACAGGTCCACACCTTAATACCCCGGGAAATTCAGGGAAAACAGTCTCAGGAGGAAATTGGGCCAATAGGAGAAAATGGATATAATTACTACCAGGCACCAGGAACTCACCATGATAAATTAGGATGGTATCCAGAATATCAAACAAGCGGCAGTCAGGAAATTGTAAAACACAGTAATATCTTCAAATTAATGGCAGATATCCTAGGATTTGTAGTGTAGTTCCTATATTCCCAATAGGCTCTGCGCATTGGAATAACATAAACGATAGTTTAGACGTAGGACTGAGGTCGACTAGGTCTCTACTGAATATGTTAGACTTAATTATGAATGCCAGCTAGCTCATAGGTCACTAGAAACTTTCTCGAATGAACAGGAAAGAGTGAACTTTCCTGATTTAGAAAAGAAGGGGTTAGTTTCTGACAACCGCATAAACATGACATCTTTGCTCCCCCCAGAATAAGGAGTATATCTCCAGAGTCGTGTGAAAACAATAGACAGCTATTTCACTCAGTCAATCGTGCATGCTTAGTTTCACCAGGAGTGCAGAGAAATAGAGAGACGGGCGTTTTCAATAAAAGTTGTTATTTATTGAGCAGTCCTCTTTCTCGTGCAAGAGAAGTGAATTGCCACAAATGCAATACTTATCATGAAGAAAAGTGCGTACAGTAAAAGGAGTATCATGAAATAATACTGTAAAAGCATTTATATGGTTTCTGAGCCATATGATACTTAAAACGGATAAAATATATACATACATAAAATCATTGACTAAACATACTCAACTGGTGCTTCTAAGATACGCCTACCCCGGTGTACCCCGGTGTACCTAACCTAAGCCTAGTACGTGGGAAGGAGTAAGTGAGCTGCAGTTTAAGTTAAGTTAGTTTTTGCCAAGAATCTGAATCAAGAATTCTCTAAGGATCTAATCAGCTCCGTACCTTGGTTTATAGAATGAAGGAGGTCTTGTATCTCTTTCTCAGGACTCGATCTCCCAGCAACCTGCAAGGGTGACTGGAAACACCGGAGCTGGAATTTCTCGGCAGGAGAAAAGACAGCATCTCTCTCAGTGCGTCAAGGGGAGGGTCGACTTCCTTCGGCACTCGCATCAGCTGGGCTTCGGGGAAGTAGATAGCCGATCTGCTCCAAACTACTGTGTGTTTGCTTAAGGCAGATGCTGGTATATTTATACCTGAAAGGTGCCGAGTTTGACGTAAGGTTGGACATAAGACGTCATTAGGAACTTACAGTTCTTCCTGGACTCCAGGAGTTCTTGTTCAAATCAAAACAAAAGCAGGGGGAATTCCCAGGCTGCTGGAGACTTGGTTTGTTTAAAGAACGTGTTGTACTTTCAAGGAGTCTATGGGAGTAACCTTGCCATATTTGGACTGCATTGGCTATGACTAAATATGGATATGATTCTTATACCTTTATAAGGATATGTTTTGTTATAACCACATAAGGGCATGAATCGGGAATATTTAAATAGGGTCCTAGATACATTCACAAAACCCACTCCACGTATAATGTCCATCATTACTAAATACTAAGCAATACTAAACATATAACGATGCATGTGTTTTCCAACCCACCCCAAAATACATAAATTGCCTTTGAAATGGTATATGGTATATATACGAAAATGAGTATTTATACTGTACGTTTTTCAAGCAGTGGTATCATTCAAAAATGCGTAAATGGTATGTTTGTCTGAATGATTTGCAAAAATTATATTCATGAAATGGCTCTTAATACAGAAAAGAAGGTCGAGTTCATTTCATCACATATTTATATAATACTGTACATGTGCTAGAGGCTAAGTCAAAATATTGTCTCTAGAGTCTCTAAAAATAGAAGTTCTGTTCTCTAAGAATAGTTCTACTTTAAGCAGAGTACCATGTGCCAGAAAAAAGGTAAATATTTTTGAAATGAAAAAAAATAATTTCGCTTTCAGGGGAAAAAATAGTTCCAATTTTTTTCAGTAGTGTTGTTTATCAAAACTGAAGGCCGAATTCAGAGTTCAGGGAACGCTGTGTGCTCTTTGTTTCAAAAGTTATTCTTGTTGTTAGGAGAGAACATCAAATCAGACAGGCTTGCGGAAAATTGGTCTACAACAGTAGGTGAGAGTTCGACCAAGTTAGAAAAAGCTGAAATAGTGCAAATGTGCGAAGCATTGCTATCATCGATGTCTGGATCAGCAATGTTCACAGAAGGTTGTACCTGTGTGCTGCTTTCATCTCGTACTTCACCGCCACCTAATCGTAATGGTGAAGTCTCAACGAATGCCGTCATCAGAATAGGTAGCCGCTGGGGACAACACGTTGCATGAGCCGTTACCGAACCAAGCAAAGTATCGATATCCGTAGGTACTGCTGATGGTAGTGTAAGACAGACGTCCAACACGCATTCTTCTCCGCATAACAGACATCGAAGCACAGGTAAGATGCAATCTTGCCAGATTGGTCTGAATGAAAGAAACCAGGTAGTACTCAGATCTCTTAGCCGGGCAAAGCCGAGGACTTTAGTGATCCGTTCTCGGTATCTTATAGCTAGGATCATTTCTTCCATTGTTGCTTGAGTTTTCTCTGTGGCTTGACTTGCCATATCGGAGCAGAAGGAATAAAAATAAAATTCCTGCTACCAGTCCCAAAAGAAGAGGCAGTCCGCCGAATACTGAATGCACAAAATTCGGGAAAATGCCAAGAACTGTCTCAAAGGGTGCTAACAGTCCCGAAAAAATTGTCTTAAATACATGTGCGATGCCACTGGTATCTGACTTGTTTAAGATTTGGCTTAACATTTCTACGAAATGCACGGGGCAATTTGTCGATAATAGGGAATGTATCTCTGCCGCTGTCCTTGCAACTTGCAGATCATACGTCTCTTTGGACGAGGTTAAAGGCACAGTTGTCTGTAAAAGAATAGACTTCATTCTGCTTAAAGTATCAATTCGAATAGAAGAGATATTCAAAGAAGGCCATATTGCCGCCTCCATGTCTGAATCGCTGTTTGGATACAGTACTTGCATACAACAAGTGACCATGGAAGTAACGCTCACGAGATAGGCTTTTTCTGGCACCATGCCACAACAGCTGCGGTCACTTATTATAACGTAGCTGCCGTTGGAAAGCTGTCTGAAAAAGGGCTCTATCTGTGTTGCAGGAGTGCCATGCAGGTGACATGAAAGGTTGTTTGATGAACCTTCGCAGGCTCCATGCAAGTTAATACCTTGACACAGAAGTGTACCGCTTAGTGATTTTTTACAATTGTTACCATTAAGAAATACCTCTTTTTTGCCTTCACTATATTATTTATGTGTATAAGGTAAATTCCATGTTGACTTGATATATCCTTTACCCAACCTTTCATACAGGCCTGCTGGTATATATTCTTGGCAATACTAAAACTGAAAAGTTGTTATCGGAATTGTAATTTTACCATGTATTATCCATTCAATGACAGGTCTCTCTGACATTGTCAATGGTAATCTCTCGAGTTTTTCAATGCTCAGAATTGTATAGTCTGCTCCTTTTTGTGCCAAACTGATTTGTTTATCAGTAAGGTTAAAGATAGAAAATAATGACGTTATGTTGATTAGACGCCATGGCACGTAGCCTGAACGCAGATTTTGTAACGTCCAGCCTAACTGTACAATAGAACGCAATTGGGACTGGCCATGTTGTAACATTAGCAAGTCCTGCTCTATTATATAAATAGCAGAGGATACAATGCTGTCCAGTGAATTAATTCTGGATTACAGAGTCGTTAACCCATTGTCCACTACAGAAAGTGATTTTTCCAAATTAATACGATCAATTTCTCGTATTTCTTCTGCAGTTTCAATTTGCGTCACTTTCCAAGCTTCGTTGTAAGCAGCGTATATACCGGCGTATATGAAACCTTTTTGACGCTGTTTGCGAGGTCCCAGTATGAAATCTCGCAAGTCAGCACCTTCTTTAACTAAAGTCAAGTGTTGCTTAATTTCAGCCAGTGTGTATTTCTGTAGCCATTCAAGACATAGCTTTCCTACACTGTATGTTGTAACTATCCCTGGATGTTGTCTCTGGGAGTATCTTGGGTCTGGCCTGGTCTGTTTGAACCCCTGTATTTTGTTCAGGAATCTATCTTGACAGTTATTAGTGTCTGTGGGCCAGATCAACCATTTTTTCCAATCAGGATTTGTTCTGTTTTGGTGTAAAATATGGGATACGTCTATCTCCACATCTGTAGTGCTATCACTATCAGGTATGGGCTTTGGAATAGACGGTTTGTTTAAGTCTTTTATCTTGGCTAAGCCGAGACAGGTTGTTTGTTGAATGGTGTCATTCAGGAATATTATCTGTTCTGGGATCATGCAGGCTCTGAATAATGATTCTAAACCTTGTACCTGCCAGTCTTTTGTACCCCAGATGGTTTTTGTTTCAATGTTGTTTTTCCAAAATTCAAAACCAAATGTAGACATTTTTTCATAACATTTTTCAGAATAAATCAATTTAATATTTGTCAACATGTTTTTCAATCTTATTTAACATTTTGAAATAAAAAGTTTCTGGATCAGTTGTGTTAAACCCTGAGAAGTATGGGAATTTCTCATAAAATGTTTTCAAGCTGCCTTTTGGCGGTGTTGGACAATGTTCCCATTGATTATAAGTAAAAACATTTCTAGGATTAGCAGATTTATTCAAGTAGTGATGACCATAATGATTATAGCAATACATTTCTTCATAATTTGACGAACCCTGTAAATAATCATGTGTGTTGAATTTTGCTGACATTTCTAAATCTGACATCATATTATTCATATTTTCAAAGACCCAATCATCAGAGAAAGTACTTGGTTTTACAAAGTCACTTAATGAAACCTTGAACTGGTGTGTATATTTCAAGAGCTCAATCGGACCATAGATTTCGTAATCTGTTTTGTCCCATGCTACACCACCAGGTATTGGAATGGCTGTGATGTTCACTGATGACAGTTCTCTTTTCTCGATGTGAGATGATCTGTGTGGCTTTACGACCAGTTGATGTTCTGACTTGCTGTGTCCATTGTACTATATTTTCCATCAATAAATCTACCCAAACATAAAATCATGATGAGCCAAAGTAGGAGGGAAAGTACACCTAACACAATCCATAATTCAATCCATGGTGAAATCAGATATGCTTCTTTGAGTTGATGAAAGAGTTCAGTCATTGTTTCTTTGAAAGTTTTTGTTGCTAGCGTTTCTTCATGTTCACTTGGATCATCAGAAATGTCATCGAAATTGATGAAGTAGCCAAATGCAGTTCTGCAATTTTTGGAATTGCTTCCGGATTTTCTTTAGTCTTTGAATCTTCTTTTGTCACATTAGTATAGTCTGAAGCTACATCATTGTAGACAGGTGTTTCTTGACGAACTGTTGCAATTTGGGTTTCAAGAGGCACAAGTTCCATGGCTTTGTTGCATACTCCTTTTTTATTCACTGCAGGTTTATCAAATGTGATTAGTCTCTCAGTTTGAACCTCTTGGATTGTAGCAAGGTTTGGTCTTCTGCTACTTTTTGGGAGTCCACTGGGCCTACTACTTATTATTGGCCACATGATTGTGGTTTTACCAGGTCGATTGATACAACTCTGTTCTCCTTTTTACCAGCAAGGGGCGGTAGTACTAGTGATCTTGTTCAGCTGACAGCTAAGACAGGTACTGCTTTTCTGTAAGAAGGCCCAAATTCCTTCTTCACCGCGATCTTTTCTCTGACTAGATCCCCAATCTTTGGAATCCAGACAGGTCTTGCTGGGACAGGTGTTTTTTCTTCAGTGGCTGTTGCTGTTAACTTTGTGTTACTTAGACTTCTTCTTGTTTCATTTAAGTCCTGTAAAACAGCCAAACGATCTTTGATATCAAAGGACTTTTCTTTCACCACTGAAGTCTGACAATCTAAGTCCTGGATTATCATTCTAGTACCGAACAATAGTTCGTATGGAGTGATACCTCTTAGAGAATTTCTTGGCAGATTGTTAAGACTACGTTGGACACTTGTTAGATGTTTGACCCACCCTTCACCCGAACCTAATACCCTCGACGTTATAGATTGCTTTATGTCACGTTTTTTTCTCTCCACTACCGCATTTCCCCTCGGGATGGAATGGACTAGAGTACCGAAATGCAATGCCCATGCTGGCCATGGCCTCCTTGTAAGCCCAAGAGCTAAACGCAGGACCCTGGTCAGAATGTAGCATGCCAATTGCGTATGTGCCGATAAAGACTCGCAAATCTTTTATAACAGTTCTGGCGTCAGCCGAGCGCTGGGGTCTACATCTAAATGAATCTTGACTTAATAATTATGGGATCGCATTTCTCCGGCTGGATTTCTGCATATAGATAGCCTGATGCTTTCTAATAGAGGTGTCCTGGCAATTGTCTGGTCCGGTTCACAGCTGCGATTTCTATTGCAGTTCTGACAATTCATTGCAAAGTTATAAATTTGCACGCTCATGCCACAGCATTCGGAATGCGTGGTCTTGTTACTGCCTCAAGGGCTGATACTGCTGTTAATACAGATATGCTCTTGCCTTGGGCTAGGGCTCTTTCTTTTGCTACAGCAGTTTGAACCGCTGTTAGAATTTTGTCAGTAGAACTGAATTTCATTTCAGCTTGTGTGTACAAGTGTGATTTATAAGCTATTAGTACCGTTTCTCCCTCATTAGAGGTCAGGTACGTGTATCCGCATCTTCCTGGGATGACTCGGATTACAAGGTTGCGTTCGTTTGCGCGTGTTTGCAGTTTTGTTTTAGTAAACATGTCTGTTTGTAATGATCTTAAAATTTCTGTGTGTTTCTCAGTCCAATTAATTGGTTTGAAATCAGGTTTTATTAATTCATATAGAGGTTTAACCCTCTCTGCATAATTTAGAATGTATGTTCTTCCGAAATTCACAAACCTAGTATTGATTGTAAGTTCTTCAGCGTTTTTGGTGCTTGGAGTACTGCACACTTCGCTAAGAAGTTGTCTGCTAGGCTTTTGCCTTCACTTGATAATTCATATCCTAAAAACAGGACAGTTAGGTGAGCAATTCGTGACTTTTTAAAGTTGAATTTATACCCTTCAGCTGCGAACCCAAGTATTATGGTGTTCACTCTTTTCAAGTGTGTCTCCAGGTCGTCATCTGTAAGATAGATGTCATCGACATAAGATAATGCCTCATCATCATACATTTGTAGTAACTCTGTTACCCTCGCTGAGAATAATCCTGGGCTATTCTTGAATCCCTGTGGGAGACGGTAAAATTGTTCATTGCGCCCCATACAGGAGAAAGCGGTCAAATATCTGCTTTCTGGTGCTATGTTTTGACAGAAGAAACCATTTGAGATATCTAATGTCGTTTTATATTTTTTGCGCACGATGTTATTCTGCAAATCTTTTGCTGCAAGAGTTTAGGTGTCTGTAGTCCAAAACTAGACGATATGAATCGTCTGGATTGGAGACAGGAAACAGAGGATTGTTCATTTGTGAGGTGCATGTTTCAATCACCCCCTGATATTCAAGTTGATCTAAGATCTCCCTGACTTGTTTTTTAGCTTCTTGCTTAACAGGATACTGCCTTTGGGCAGTAGGTTGATTTTTTAACTGGATTTTATGGTGAGGAGAATCCTCATCCCATCCTACATGATTTTTATATAATGCAGGGGCTTGGGCTACTGGCCATTCTCTTGCAAATGTGTATTTTTTATGAATTGGAATGTGATTTGAGAAGGCAGGCATAATCATTTCTTCTGTTGGGGATTGGTTAGTGGTAACAATATCACAACCATACCAGGCGCACAGCTAATGATTACGTTATTTCCCCCTTTGTAATGATTCTTCTGGTTCAATCTTTGTACTTAATTCTCATATTTATTCTGAGACCTTATTTCACATGAATTATTCCACATTGTATATTAATACATTCTTTTTGCTGACTTAGCAAAGTGTGTTTCAATACACGAAATTCATAATCAAAATTTTTTTTTTGTTATCATAATACATTCATGACAGATGATCGGCGATTGCTGAATTAATTGGCCCGATGCATTTCGGGACCAGCGTCCCTTCTTCGGGGGCCTCTGTGGAAGAAATGATATGCGTATTACTTTCTGCTTACTGTTTTCAATATAGCCACTACTCAGTGTTGAGTGCCACGCTCCTCTGTTACAATTAATTCCTGTCTCTAAGTGCATTAGAACTAACAATGCAGACAAACGCATAACTTTTCAATAACAATATTGCTTTCTGTGGTGATTTAGTTAAAAAACGAAAAAATTATTAATGCATACTGATTACTTAATGTACATTTGAACTAGCAATGCAAACAATCATATTGATAAATCAATTTCTCATGTAGTAAATAAAGCTCACTCACATGTGTGTTGCAACCGTCTAAATGAACCTCACTGTCTGCATGAATGGAGCTCAGCCATGTCACTACTCTGTAATGGGTAAAGAACATTATCCATAAGGGACTCTATGATGTTACGGTCGTGATGGGTATTGAAGGTAAGTATAGCGAAAATCAACGGGAAATTACCTGCTCTTCAAAGTCGCAAGAACAGCGTGTCTGAAAAACAATGGGGAGACCCATATTTAAAAACCGAGTCTTTGAAAGCGCTGAAGCAAAGTATTGCCAGATACGAGGGTGGAGTATGCTTACCAGTGGTTTATAGAACGCTTTCGAAAAGATCCTTCTTGGCCGTGCCTCGCGATCGATGTGGTGTAAGTCACCGGTTTTTTAACTTGCGCGGTTGCTTAGTATCACGGTAAGCGAAAACGGACTGTACACCAAGTGCTGGGTGTGTCAGCCATGTTTGAAAAGGGTGAATGCGGCGAGAATTAAAATAATAGTGTGGATCAGAGTAAACTGAGACATGCTACTCCTTGAATATGTTTAAATATCAATGTAGCCCTGATCAAGAAAAGATCTCAGAAGATGCGTACTGATAGTTCTACGTATCGCGATCTATGGGTGAGACATGCTCATCGTGTGAAGTAAACAAAAGGGAAGACTCTTAAAACGGTCAACAACTTGTCGGCCATATTAGAATGAGGTTATATAGAGGTCCAAGCCCCCAATAGTCATGTTAATGTTAATATTGGATCTATTACGATCTGCCGGGATAAGTATATATATCATAAGCACTGGGCTGGCGAAGCTGTTGTACTCAGGAGCAAACCTAGTCTAAATAACCTCCATGTGACTGTGTTTGGGGGAAAAAAAGAGGCATCGAGGTGTCTACGTAGTTATGTTCAAATGAATGCAGTGATAATTACAGATGTACAGACATGACAATTCAACTAAGCTGGAAATCAATATCGATCCTTAAATCTACAATCCAAATATATACAACAAGACTTTCAATTCATTGCCTACGTTATTTACTTGACAAGTATATACACATCAAAAAAATCCTAACCATGTGCAATTTAGGTTAAGTACTATGTTGCTTACACAATCATAGAAAACATCCTAAATCCAGTTTGTCATTCAAACCCATCGGTTCCATTGTTTGGAATTTTTTAATTAACATGATTTCCCTTTGAGATAAAAGTTTCTGACTGTCTGTTCCTTCTCTTTGATCAATTTTTTCTAAAGCCATGAATCGTACTTGGGAGATATTGTGATTGTGGGTTATCCAATGGGCTGCCAGATTGGATTTCATGTTTTTATTGCGTATCATGCTTTTGTGTTCTCCTATCCTTATTTTCAACTTTCTCTCAGTTTTGCCTATGTACATTAGGCCACATGGGCATTTTATACAGTATAGTACAAAGTTCGAGTTACAATCAGCTGTGAGTTTAAGTTTAATTTTTTCTCCAGTTCTGGGATGGGTTACAAAATCCTGTTGCATAACATTGTTG
The DNA here is from genome assembly GCF_964261635.1 of Lissotriton helveticus. Taxonomy (NCBI): domain Eukaryota; kingdom Metazoa; phylum Chordata; class Amphibia; order Caudata; family Salamandridae; genus Lissotriton; species Lissotriton helveticus. The sequence goes on along the minus strand of NC_136068.1, from coordinate 1,618,757,515 downwards.
CAATGGACGCAGTTGTTACATTTGCGCATCCCCTTGTGATTGATGTTGTTTGGCTTGGTCATCTTTTTTAACTGTTCTTGTAAGTTGCGACTTCTAGTGTATGCAAATAACGGTTTGGATTCAAAGATGTTGTGAAAGTCCTCATCATTTTCTAAAAGTTCCCACCTTTTGCTGATGATTTTCCTTATGTTGATTGCTCGTGTTGAGAACTTGGATACGAACACGCTGCGGTTGATATTGGTAGTTTTGTTTTTGCTTATCAGCAGACTTTCACGATTGATCGCCTTGATTCGTGTTTCCGCTTTTTCTATGCATGTGGTAGGATAACCTCGTTCCATGAATCTTTTCTTTAGTCTTTGCATATCCTCATCATGTGCTTCTGAAGTCGAACATATTCTTTTGCTACGTATCATTTGAGAAAACGGCAAATTTTCAATAAGTTTAGGAGAGTGAAAGCTCTGGTATAATAGAGTGTTGTTTCTGTCAGTTGGTTTCACATAAGTTTTGGTAGTAAATGTTTCTTCCTTTTTTGTTATTTTTACGTCCAGAAATGTTATTTCTGTGGTGCTGATTGAATGGGTAAACTGAATTCTAGCATTCTTTTCATTGAGTTTCTTTATGTTTTGCTCCAAGTTTTCACGAGAATCATCCCAGATTAAAACAATGTCATCGATGAAGAGTTTATATAGAATCAAATGATCCGACCATTTGTTGTCTGAAAAAATATGCAATTCCTCAAATTGGGCCATGAAAATATTCGCGTAGGTTGGCGCACCTCCAAAACCCATGCTGGTTCCGCTTATTTGTAGAAAAAAGTCATCTTTATACTTAAAATAGCTGTGTTGAAGACAGAATGTTAAGAGCTCTAGTAGTAGAATTTGATTGGCGCCTATGTTTTCCATTTGTAATAGTGCCCATTCCATCGCTTCAATGCCTTCTTTTAGAGGGATAGACGTGTACAGAGATGTCACGTCAATCGTGCACAGAATCCAATGTTGGCTGTTGTTAAGATCCAAATTGTTGAGCTGATTCAAAAAATCTGTGGTATCTTTAATAGTGGTTTTCCAGTTTAGAACGAATTTTTGAAGAAAGAAGTCAATATATGTACCCAATGGTTCAAATAACGATCCTACACCTGAGACGATAGGTCTGAAGGGAGAGTCATATAAGTTCTTGTGTACTTTTGGTAACATGTACAAATGTGGTCTCTTTGGGTTTTGTTTGGACAAAAATTGCTCTGTTTTGGTAGAAATCCAATCCATATCTTTAGCGTGATTCAAGATTTTTCCAAGGGTTGACATTATTTCTTGAGTTGGATCTTTTTCCAAACGCAGATATGTGGTCTCATCGGCTAAATGTTCCAAGACTTTCTTGTTGTAGTATTCAGTATTCATTATGATGAGGGCTCCCCCTTTGTCTGCTCTCATCATAATGATCCAACTCAAGAAATAATGTCAACCCTTGGAAAAATCTTGAATCACGCTAAAGATATGGATTGGATTTCTACCAAAACAGAGCAATTTTTGTCCAAACAAAACCCAAAGAGACCACATTTGTACATGTTACCAAAAGTACACAAGAACTTATATGACCCTCCCTTCAGACCTATCGTCTCAGGTGTAGGATCGTTATTTGAACCATTGGGTACATATATTGACTTCTTTCTTCAAAAATTCGTTCTAAACTGGAAAACCACTATTAAAGATACCACAGATTTTTTTAATCAGCTCAACAATTTGGATCTTAACAACAGCCAACATTGGATTCTGTGCACGATTGACGTGACATCTCTGTACACGTCTATCCCTCTAAAAGAAGGCATTGAAGCGATGGAATGGGCACTATTACAAATGGAAAACATAGGCGCCAATCAAATTCTACTACTAGAGCTCTTAACATTCTGTCTTCAACACAGCTATTTTAAGTATAAAGATGACTTTTTTCTACAAATAAGCGGAACCAGCATGGGTTTTGGAGGTGCGCCAACCTACGCGAATATTTTCATGGCCCAATTTGAGGAATTGCATATTTTTTCAGACAACAAATGGTCGGATCATTTGATTCTATATAAACTCTTCATCGATGACATTGTTTTAATCTGGGATGATTCTCGTGAAAACTTGGAGCAAAACATAAAGAAACTCAATGAAAAGAATGCTAGAATTCAGTTTACCCATTCAATCAGCACCACAGAAATAACATTTCTGGACGTAAAAATAACAAAAAAGGAAGAAACATTTACTACCAAAACTTATGTGAAACCAACTGACAGAAACAACACTCTATTATACCAGAGCTTTCACTCTCCTAAACTTATTGAAAATTTGCCGTTTTCTCAAATGATACGTAGCAAAAGAATATGTTCGACTTCAGAAGCACATGATGAGGATATGCAAAGACTAAAGAAAAGATTCATGGAACGAGGTTATCCTACCACATGCATAGAAAAAGCGGAAACACGAATCAAGGCGATCAATCGTGAAAGTCTGCTGATAAGCAAAAACAAAACTACCAATATCAACCGCAGCGTGTTCGTATCCAAGTTCTCAACACGAGCAATCAACATAAGGAAAATCATCAGCAAAAGGTGGGAACTTTTAGAAAATGATGAGGACTTTCACAACATCTTTGAATCCAAACCGTTATTTGCATACACTAGAAGTCGCAACTTACAAGAACAGTTAAAAAAGATGACCAAGCCAAACAACATCAATCACAAGGGGATGCGCAAATGTAACAACTGCGTCCATTGCAACAATGTTATGCAACAGGATTTTGTAACCCATCCCAGAACTGGAGAAAAAATTAAACTTAAACTCACAGCTGATTGTAACTCGAACTTTGTACTATACTGTATAAAATGCCCATGTGGCCTAATGTACATAGGCAAAACTGAGAGAAAGTTGAAAATAAGGATAGGAGAACACAAAAGCATGATACGCAATAAAAACATGAAATCCAATCTGGCAGCCCATTGGATAACCCACAATCACAATATCTCCCAAGTACGATTCATGGCTTTAGAAAAAATTGATCAAAGAGAAGGAACAGACAGTCAGAAACTTTTATCTCAAAGGGAAATCATGTTAATTAAAAAATTCCAAACAATGGAACCGATGGGTTTGAATGACAAACTGGATTTAGGATGTTTTCTATGATTGTGTAAGCAACATAGTACTTAACCTAAATTGCACATGGTTAGGATTTTTTTGATGTGTATATACTTGTCAAGTAAATAACGTAGGCAATGAATTGAAAGTCTTGTTGTATATATTTGGATTGTAGATTTAAGGATCGATATTGATTTCCAGCTTAGTTGAATTGTCATGTCTGTACATCTGTAATTATCACTGCATTCATTTGAACATAACTACGTAGACACCTCGATGCCTCTTTTTTTCCCCCAAACACAGTCACATGGAGGTTATTTAGACTAGGTTTGCTCCTGAGTACAACAGCTTCGCCAGCCCAGTGCTTATGATATATATACTTATCCCGGCAGATCGTAATAGATCCAATATTAACATTAACATGACTATTGGGGGCTTGGACCTCTATATAACCTCATTCTAATATGGCCGACAAGTTGTTGACCGTTTTAAGAGTCTTCCCTTTTGTTTACTTCACATGATGAGCATGTCTCACCCATAGATCGCGATACGTAGAACTATCAGTACGCATCTTCTGAGATCTTTTCTTGATCAGGGCTACATTGATATTTAAACATATTCAAGTAGTAGCATGTCTCAGTTTACTCTGATCCACACTATTATTTTAATTCTCGCAGCATTCACCCTTTTCAAACATGGCTGACACACCCAGCACTTGGTGTACAGTCCGTTTTCGCTTACCGTGATACTAAGCAACCGCGCAATTTAAAAAATCGGTGACTTACACCACATCGATCGCGAGGCACGGCCAAGAAGGATCTTTTCGAAAGCGTTCTATAAACCACTGGTAAGCATACTCCACCCTCGTATCTGGCAATACTTTGCTTCAGCGCTTTCAAAGACTCGTTTTTTAAATATGGGTCTCCCCATTGTTTTTCAGACACGCTGTTCTTGCGACTTTGAAGAGCAGGTAATTTCCCGTTGATTTTCGCTATACTTACCTTCAATACCCATCACGACCGTAACATCATAGAGTCCCTTATGGATAATGTTCTTTACCCATTACAGAGTAGTGACATGGCTGAGCTCCATTCATGCAGACAGTGAGGTTCATTTAGACGGTTGCAACACACATGTGAGTGAGCTTTATTTACTACATGAGAAATTGATTTATCAATATGATTGTTTGCATTGCTAGTTCAAATGTACATTGAGTAATCAGTATGCATTAATAATTTTTTCGTTTTTTAACTAAATCACCACAGAAAGCAATATTGTTATTGAAAAGTTATGCGTTTGTCTGCATTGTTAGTTCTAATGCACTTAGAGACAGGAATTAATTGTAACAGAGGAGCGTGGCACTCAACACTGAGTAGTGGCTATATTGAAAACAGTAAGCAGAAAGTAATACGCATATCATTTCTTCCACAGAGGCCCCCGAAGAAGGGACGCTGGTCCCGAAATGCATCGGGCCAATTAATTCAGCAATCGCCGATCATCTGTCATGAATGTATTATGATAACAAAAAAAATTTTTTGATTATGAATTTCGTGTATTGAAACACACTTTGCTAAGTCAGCAAAAAGAATGTATTAATATACAATGTGGAATAATTCATGTGAAATAAGGTCTCAGAATAAATATGAGAATTAAGTACAAAGATTGAACCAGAAGAATCATTACAAAGGGGGAAATAACGTAATCATTAGCTGTGCGCCTGGTATGGTTGTGATATTGTTACCACTAACCAATCCCCAACAGTTTTGATAATCTCAGGGACAGGCAGCCCAGAGTTACCAAGCAGCACGCAAAAGAAGGACAATAACTTTGACGAAAGTTACAAGCTAAATTAGTAAATACTAAGCAACAGGAGTGCTTAAGACCTACCCAATAATTTCGATAATCATTTCTTCGCCACGTGGGCACTCCCTGACAAACTCTGGTGGCCAGTCTTTCTCAGCTAACAGGATATCATAGCCTTTAGATAAGTTATCCCAAAAGAGACCTCTTATTTTCCTAGTTTTGTTCCCCTCTATACGCAATGTTATTTCATATAATTTATGGGGTTTGCTAACTCTGGTGTCTGCAGTTTCCACTTGAATGTATTCATTCGTGTCCACTGTCTCCAGAAGATTCATCAGGATCTTGCGAGCTATGGTCACTTCTGCTGCGCTGTCTAGCATTGTCTAGGGCCCACTCTCCGTTTTTCAGTTGTGTCCTCAGAACCCTGGGCATGTTTTATTTTAATACTGGCTACCTTTTTGTAAATTGTAATTTTTTACTTTGATGAGCCGGTTCCCTCTTTCTGTGTCTTGACATGCTCTTCTTTGTGTTCTGACCGCCCTCTTCTTTCCGATTTCTGTGAGGAATTCTGAAAAGATCGAGAGGGACGTGTATCAATATCTTGATATCTGTCAGGTTTTCTCAATTTATCCCTATCTCTAAGGTTGTATCTTTTTTCAGAGGGCTCCTTGTGGGGAGACTTGCTTCCTCTTTCTGGAGATCTATCTCTCCGTTGAGGAGACCTTCCTCTGGACTGAAACTGTTTTTCTCTGGGAGTGGTTTGTTTATTACCCTCCCACCTCTTTTTTGGAGTGTTCAAATTATTCTTAATAAAGGTTTTTTCAGTATTTTCAGTTAGTTGTGGTTTTAGTGGTTTCCCACCCAAACTATCTCTACCTAGTTCGTCATAGGATTTTTCTATGATTCTGGCAAGTTCAAAAGGTTGTTCTGCTATATCTGTCTCTTTCAATTTCTGGTGGATCGCCACAGATGCTGCTTCTCCTTTTATGTTGGCTAATAATATAGCCGAGACCTGTTTGAAGTCTTTCAGTAATTTCATACCTAGAGTTAACGCAGGTTCTGGACCGTATTCATTTTGAATCTGTCTTAGTACGTCTGGTATAACTGCCATGGACGGAAACACCATGTGTTTTTGTGTAAATCGAAGCAAAGACTGTCCCTCAAGTGTCACAGTCCTCCACATGTGGTGCGATCCCCATTGGAAGGCAGATAGTCAGAATCCTGTGTTTCTCATGAGGTGTGGTATCTGGAAATACTGCCTCTATTTGAGTGATTTTTTGAGCTAACCAGAATGGAATTTGTTCCCGTTTTGCGGGTATTTTGCCAATGGCTGATTGTATATTCTGTGGTGTAATTTTATGTGTGTTCCCCTGTTGAGGGGTGTGCTGTGGAATTCTTATTGCTGGTTGAACTGTTGAAGTCCTCATGACATATTGGACCAATTGTCTATGTATTTTAATTAGTTGTTTTAGCTGAGCTAAAAGTTCCCGGTCTGACATTTTTTCAATGTCGGGATGTGGTGTGTAACTGGCTAGAACCGGCCATGTGGCTCCTGGTCTACCTAGTGGATCGAGCCTGGTAATGTGATTTTGATGTTTTAGGGCACCATTAAACCAGAGCAGGTGCTCTTGGTATGTTAGTGGAATTTCAACGTCCTCGAACGGGGCGTATTCATCCGGAGGTTCCTCTATTTTGTAATAGTGGAAATCTTGTGTCACAGCGTGTGCTGCTGGAAAATGTATCCATGAATAGAATACCTCTGTCTGCCGATATTCATGGGCCTCTGCCACAAATATGACTGTACCACCTCTTGATGATAGTCCATTTTCTATAAGTTTAAGAGTTATTGTTCTTCTTACATTTACCGGAATGATTATTGCATTCAGGTCTACTTCTTGGAGACTTGTGTCATCCGCTAAAAGTTCAGCTGCTATTCTAGCTCTCTCCCTTTCGTCTTCACTTTCTCCCATTTTACTGACAGAAAGTTTTTTGTTGCAGAGCAAGTTTCAAGGAAACAAAGATTAGGTGGACAATATTTTGGAACACTGTATCCTTCAACGTTGACTAAACCAAAAACTAATACATAGGAATCTCTTCCTACTAAGTTCTGGCGGATATTAACCTTTTACCCACTCCAGACGTCTATTGGAGTTTTTACGGTAAAAAGGGGTCTGTGTGAAAAGCACGACTGAGTTACTCTAGTGTCTTGCGTTAGATTATCGCCTTACCAAACGTTGTGCGCCATGTAGTGTAGTTCCTATATTCCAATAGGCTCTTCGCATTGGAATAACATACACGATAGTTTAGACGTAGGACTGAGGTCGACTAGGTCTCTACTGAATATGTTAGACTTAATTATGAATGCCAGCTAGCTCAGAGGTCACTAGAAACTTTCTCGAATGAACAGGAAAGAGTGAACTTTCCTGATTTAGACAAGAAGGGATTAGTTTCTGACAACCGCATAAACATGACAACTTTGCTCCCCCCAGAATAAGGAGTATATCTCCAGAGTCGTGTGAAAACAAAAGACAGCTATTTCACTCAGTCAATCGTGCATGCTTAGTTTCACCAGGAGTGCAGAGAAATAGAGAGACGGGCGTTTTCATTAAAAGGTGTTATTTATTGAGCAGTCCTCTTTCTCGTGCAAGAGAAGTCAATTGCCACAAATGCAATACTTATCATGAAGTAAAGTGCGTACAGTAAAAGGAGTATTATGAAATAATACTGCAAAAGCATTTATATGGTTTCTGAGCCATATGTGTCAGGGCCTGAGACCCGGACCGTGGCGCCTACCTAGAATGGGGAAAACTACAAGTCCCAGGTGTCCCGGTGAATGGGGGCGGAACCTACATATTGAGACAGAACCCGGAAGTCGGGTTGTATCAGATTCAGATAGCGTGTTTGGATTGACGGTGCGGCTGCCCGTTATCTGCTACTTGTCCGTGGTGCTTCGCTGAGTTTAGCGCGAAGGCACGGACTCCTGTGTGCTCAACCCGGCTGGGTCGGGATTTTGCTGTTTCAGAAGGGAATCTTCGGTGACGAGGTCTCTGTGTTTGAAGTGGTTGTGGTGCTTCGCACAGCAGGAGCTGCGCGAAGACACAACCCTCGGTGGTTCAGTGATTCCAGGACGGAGGGAGTGTGTCGGCTGACGCACTCTGTGGCGCTGTGGTGCTTCGCAGTCTGAAACGCGAAGACACGGACGCTGGTACGTGCTCTCCCTTTGCAGGGTTGGAAAGGGAAGCCTTTGGTGAACAATGCTACGAGGGATGGACGAGATGACGGCTACTGTCAACGTGGGAGCCCAGTGATTCTGTAGACTCCATTAGAGGTTGGCGGTAGGATTTGCGGCTCTCGGGCCATTTGACCCTCCTTGTTTATCGTTCCTGCCTTTGTTATTAGTTTTTTCTATTACACCATTTGATTTGGGCTCTGGTGCAACTGTGAATCCCGCCTGCTTCTGTGACGGAACAGAAGTAGGGATTAGGTTAACTATTGGTATCACTGCTGGCTATACCGGTGATGGGCGAGGCCTGACAAGCTCAGTAGTGTCATCAGGGTGTGGAACTCTGGTACGTATACAGAAGGGAGGCGGAAAGGATAGAGCCTTCTAGCATAGAGCAGGAGGGGAATAACCTATGCTTGTATCATTATAGGTATCTCTCAGGGAGTTACTCATGAGAAGAGCGTCAGGTGACCGCATTGGTTGTTCCTTACCGGTAATCCTACCAAGGTACGCCTACGACCTTTATGAGACGTATATGTAGTGAGGTGCCCTAGAGTGGTGGTAACCGGTTCTTCCTTTGTTTTTCAGGTTGATACCCCTCAGGCCGCACCAACCCGGCCTTATACATTTTTCCCTCGCCAGACCACCTCTAAGCTTTGGGTACAGTTCGGAACCAAGCTTGGGGAGGTCTGGAGGTGGACCCTTTGAGCATCACCCGGATCCTGAAGAGCAGGGCGGTACATGACAGAATCCGATACCCACGAATAAATGCTCTCCCTGGTCGGGGTGATCCGCAAACATGGCATCCTTGGATGATGTGTTACAGGCTTTAGTGCTGGTCCAGCGGGAGTTAGCCGACTCCAAGGCTGAGACCGCAGCTTTGAGGGAAAAGTTGTATAGGCAGGCTCGCAACCCTTTTGATGCCTCGTCATCCAATCCACAGATTCACGTTACGGTTCCCCCGCCTGTCCCTTTAGCCACACCAGAGAGTATTCAGGGGATCCCCAAAAGATTCAGCCCTTTCTTACGCAAATAGCCTTGCACTTTTCTTGTCGTCCAGCGTTTTTTCCTACGAACGTCTCTAGGGTCGCGTTCGCGATATCATACCTCACGGGGGATGCGGCCGATTGGGCGGTTCTGTTGGTACGGAACGATGACCCGCTGCTCTCTAATTGGGATGATTTTAGGAAGGAGTTTGAGGGGGTGTTCGACCGGAGGGCGACCACCTTTAGTGCAGACAAAGAACTACTGGGGCTCAAACAAGGCAGAAGGGACTTGGTATCTTATATGACGCTTGATAGCGGAAACCGCCTGACCGGAGGAGAAAAGAATGTCCTTATACTATTAGGGTTTGTGCGATGAGATGAAGGATGTGTTGGCGCAAATCGATCCGCAACCCACCTCCTGCATCGATCTCATAAACCTCACTCTTCGACTAGATCATCATATGTCTGAACGGCATGGGGGAGGACGCAAGGGAGAGAAGCCATCTCCAGTAAGAGAACTGGATCCTCGAGCTCCGGCCGCCCCTAAGGAAGTAGGACCGGAACCGATGGACGTAGGGGCAGTAAGGCCACCCTTATCTAGGACCGAGAGAGAGAGCTGCAGAGCTCAGGGTTTATGTCTCTACTGTGGCAGAAAGGGGCACTATGTCCGGGATTGTCCGACTAAACCCAAGAGACGGAACACCTATTTTCCAGGGAAAAAGTGGCTGTGAGTGCGATGGGAGACCCCGAGAGTAGTCTTCCGTCCGCGGTGGTCGCTAGGGAAGAAACGCGGGTTGCAGGATGGCAGATACCCTCTTTGGCTATTGCGGAACAAAAGAACTCGGAAACACACATAATTTTGAACATGTTGTTAATGGTCCATCAGGTAGCTCATCCCGTAAGGTCCATGATCGATTCGGGTGCTACGGGGAACTTTATCAACCAGGGGTTAGTACAACGGCAAGGACTGATGCGGGTGTGCAGTAAGAAACCTGAACCGGTGTTGGCCGTGGACGGCACCCCTTTGAAGTCGGGTCCCATTACAGAACACACAGAAGTATTGGAGCTGTCCTTACCCGGGGATCCACAGGATCATGTGGAAAACATTGTCCTCAATATCATTGAGGCTCCCCAGTATGAGCTCATACTGGGCATGCCATGGTTATGGCAACACAGTCCCACCATGGACTGGTGACAGAAGAAGGTACAGTTTCGATCTGAGGAGTGCATAACACAGTGTATGAGGGACCACCGGTCCATAGCCTTGGCTCTCGCTCTAACCCATCAGGTCGCCACGGCGGCCGAAAAGGAGGTTGTGCTACCATCAGAGTATATGGTCTTTCAGGAAGTCTTTAGCGAGGAGAAGGCCGAGAGATTGCCACCCCATCGCGAGTACGACTGCCGGATCGATCTGGTGGATGGGGCAGACGTGCCCTCCTGTAGGGTTTATGCTCTGTCTGAGCCTGAGAACACGCATCTCTGCGAGTATCTGGACCACTACTGTGCCTTGGGGTTTATTCGTCCGTCACGCTCTCCGGCTGCCTCTCCTCTCTTCTTCACCGCTAAGGCCAACGGGGATATACGGGCCTGCATAGACTATCGCGTTTTGAACCGGAATACGGTGAGAAACAGGTACCCGCTTCCACTCATCCCGGTGTTGTTGGACCAGGTGAGGGAGGCCTCCATTTACACCTGTCTCGATCTTCGAGGGGCCTACCACCTGGTCCTCATACGACAGGGAGATGAGAGGAAAACCGCGTTCAAAACGCGATACGGGCTGTACGAGTATTTGGTTATGCCGTTCGGGCTGTGTAATGCCCCGGCGGCATTCCAATACTTTCTGAACGACGTCCTGAAAGAATACCTGGACCGCATAGCGGTCTTATATATTGATGACATACTCATCTATTCTGCATCCCCTGCGCAACACACCAAACACGTGCGTATGATCCTACAGCGCTTGCAAGAGAACCATCTTTATTGCAAGTTGCGGAAGTGTGAGTTCGGCGTAACGCAGGTGGAGTTCTTGGGGGTGATCTTGAGTCCTCAGGGGTTCAGTATGGCGGAAAGGAAGGTGTCAGCCGTGCAAGAGTGGCCCATCCCTAAGAATGTGCGAGAGGTCCAACGGTTTCTTGGTTTCGCCAACTACTACAGGCGATTTATTTCGCATTTTTCACAGTTGGCAGCCCCGATCACTCGGCTATTGAGAAAAGGGGTTCTGTATGTATGGACTCCGGAATCCACGAAAGCGTTTGTCCAGCTCAAGGATGCTTTCTGTTCTGCGCCTATTCTACGCCATCCTCAGGTCGACTCTCCTTTCGTAGTTGAGGCGGATGCATCAAACTTGGCGATCGGCGCAGTACTGTCACAAAGAGACCGGGAAACAGGGCAGTTACACCTGGTGGCGTTTCTGTCCAAAAAACGGAACCAGGCCGAGGCCCACTATGAAGAGGCAGAGAAAGAACTACTAGCGATTAAACGTGCCTTCCAGGAATGGAGGCACTACCTGTGGGGGGCTCAACACCCTGTCACGGTGTATACGGACCATCGTAATGTGCAGTTTATGAAAACCGCTAGACACTTATCACCGAGGCAGATGAGATGGACTCTGTTCTTTGCGGAATACAATTTCGTAATAACATTTCACCTTGGAACTGACAACCGTAAAGCAGACTCTTTATCGAGACAAGGTGAGGATGAAGTCACGAGCCTGGTGACCCCAAAGGCCATAGTGCCACCAGAGAAGGTCTTGTGTGTAATCACCGCTGACGCTTTCCTGGAGCAGGTAAAGAATCATCGCACCTTAGCACAATGGCAAGAATGGGCTAAACAGGACAAACAACGCTCCTTACACCATGGTATGCCTTTGCACGGTAACCGTTTGTATCTGCCCCAGCATGAAGTTCGCCTGAACGCGTTCAACTGGTGTCACAATGCGGTAGTGGCGGGACATCCCGGTCACCGGAAAACGCTGTCGTCCCTGCAACGATCTTTCTGGTGGGAGAACATGTCTAAAGACGTGAGAACCTGGGTGTCCCAATGTGACACATGTGCTCGGGCTAAGGGAGAGACCTGCAAAGCGAATGGGTTGTTAATGCCGTTGCCTACTCCTTCTAGCCCATGGCAGACCATCAGTCTCGATTTTGTGGTAGGATTACCTATGGATCAAGGGTGTAATGCCATCCTGGTGGTGGTGGACAGCTTAACCAAAGCCGGTCATTTCCTTCCATGCAGAAACCTGCCTACTGCGGCTCAGACAGCACAGATGATCCTTCAACAGGTAGTCCGGTTGCATGGCCTCCCAAAAGTCATTGTATCAGATAGGGGTCCGCAATTTCTTGCTCGGTTCTGGAGAACCTGGTGTAAGGCGTTACAGGTGGAGGTGGCCTTATCCACTAGTTTTCATCCACAGACGGACGGCCAAACCGAAAGGTTGAATCAGACACTCAAGACATATCAGAGATGTTACGCCAAGGAGGCCTCTGAATCATGGGTATCGTTATTGTGGCTCGCTGAACTCACATATAACAACTCCTGGCACAGTTCCATCAAAGAAACCCCTTTTAGGGCAAACACCGGGTACCACGCCAACACGTTGCCGGTGACGGTGACAAGGGAGGTACAGAATCATCCTTCGGTACATGCTCAAGTAACGGACCTTTTGAGGATACACAAGAGCATACAGGCAGAGCTGGTCCGGTCGAAGCTTACCTACAAGAGGTGGGCAGACCTTCATCGTCAAGCTGGACCACAGTATCAAGCTGGGGACCGAGTGTGGTTATCCACCAGGAACATCAGGTTTCGCTATCGCAGTGTTTTCCATCCTCGCTTCATTGGTCCCTATGAGGTGGTCCACCAGGTAAATCCGGTGGCGTACCGGCTGAAGTTTCCTGCATCCCTGCGGATCCATCCGGTGTTCCATTGCAGCCTGCTGAAGTCGTCTGTCAGTTGCAGACGCGTGGCGGCTCCTCCGGTGGTGAGAGATGGCCAGCTGGAATACGAGGTTCGCAAGATACTGGACTCCCAGTATCGTAGGGGTCGGCTTTGGTACCTCATATCCTGGAAGGGCTATACCTCGGAGGAGGACTCGTGGGAACCATGCTCGGGGGTGCACGCTCCGAGAGCAGTACATCTGTTCCATGCCCGTTATCCGGGGAAGCCTGGTTCTAGGAGGCGCTTGAGAGAGGGACGTACTGTCAGGGCCTGAGACCCGGACCGTGGCGCCTACCTAGAATGGGGAAAACTACAAGTCCCAGGTGTCCCGGTGAATGGGGGCGGAACCTACATATTGAGACAGAACCCGGAAGTCGGGTTGTATCGGATTCAGATAGCGTGTTTGGATTGACGGTGCGGCTGCCCGTTATCTGCTACTTGTCCGTGGTGCTTCGCTGAGTTTAGCGCGAAGACACGGACTCCTGTGTGCTCAACCCGGCTGGGTCGGGATTTTGCTGTTTCGGAAGGGAATCTTCAGTGACGAGGTCTCTGTGTTTGGAGTAGTTGGGGTGCTTCGCACAGCAGGAGCTGCGCGAAGACACAACCCTCGGTGGTTCAGTGATTCCAGGACGGAGGGAGTGTGTCCGCTGACGCACTCTGTGGTGCTGTGGTGCTTCGCAGTCTGAAACGCGAAGACACGGACACTGGTACATGCTCTCCCTTTGCAGAGTTAGAAAGGGAAGCCTTTGGCGAACAATGCTACGAGGGATGGACGAGATGACGGCTACTGTCAATGTGGGAGCCCAGTGATTCTGTAGACTCCATTAGAGGTTGGCGGTAGGATTTGTGGCTCTCGGGCCATTTGACCCTCCTAGTTTATTGTTCCTTCCTTTGTTATTAGTTTTTTCTATTACACCATGTGATTTGGGCTCTGGTGCAACTGTGAATCCCGCCTGCTTCTGTGACGGAACAGAAGTAGGGATTAGGTTCACTATTGGTATTACTGCTGGCTATACCAGTGATGGGCGAGGCCTGACAAGCTCAGTAGTGTCATCAGGGTGTGGAACTCTGGTACGTATACAGAAGGGAGGCGGAAAGGATAGAGCCTTCTAGCATAGAGCAGGAGGGGAATAACCTGTGCTTGTATCATTATAGGTATCTCTCAGGGAGTTACTCATGAGAAGAGCGTCAGGTGACCGCATTGCTTGTTCCACACCAGTAATCCTAACAAGGTACGCCTACGACCTTTATGAGACGTATATGTAATGAGGTGCCCTAGAGTGGTAGTAACCGGTTCTTCCTTTGTTTTTCAGGTTGATACCTCTCGGGCCGCACCAACCCGGCCTTATACATTTTTCCCTCGCCAGACCACCTCTAAGCTTTGGGTACAGTTCTGAACCAAGCTTGGGGAGGTCTGGAGGTGGACCCTTTGAGCATCACCTGGATCCTGAAGAGCGGGGCGGTACCTGACAATATGATACTTAAAACGGATAAAATATATACATACATAAAATCATTGACTAAACGTACTCAACTGCTGCTTCTAAGATATGCCTACCCCGGTGTACCCCGGTGTACCTAACCTAAGCCTAGTACGTGGGAAGGAGTAAGTGAGCTGCAGTTTAAGTTAAGTTAGTTTTTGCCAAGAATCTGAATCAAGAATTCTCTAAGGATCTAATCAGCTCCGTACCTTGGTTTTTAGAATGAAGGAGGTCTTGTATCTCTTTCTCAGGACTCGATCTCCCAGCAACCCGCAAGGGTGACTGGAAACACCGGAGCTGGAATTTCTCGGCAGGAGAAAAGACAGCGTCTCTCTCAGTGCGTCAAGGGGAGAGTCGGCTTCCTTCGGCACTCGCATCAGCTGGGCTTTGGGGAAGTAGATAGCCGATCTGCTCCAAACCACTGTGTGTTTGCTTAAGGCAGATGCTGATATATTTATACCTGAAAGGTGCTGAGTTTGACGTAAGGTTGGACATAAGACGTCATTAAGAACTTACAGTTCTTTCTAGACTCCAGGAGTTCTTGTTCAAATCAAAACAAAAGCAGGGGTAATTTCCGGGCTGCTGGAGGCTTAGTTTGTTTAAAGAACGCGTTGTACTTTCTAAGAGTCTATGGGAGTAGCCTTGCTGTATTTGGACTGCATTGGCTATGACTAAATATGGAAAGGATTCTTATGCCTTTATAAGGATATGTTTTGTTATAACCACATAAAGGCATGAATCGGGAATATTTAAATAGGGTCCTAGATACATTCACAACAGATTAGCACACATTAATACCAAGACATAATTAGAATTACATGTATCCTGCTGCGTGGAACACAGTCCACACAGCCTACTGCTGTTACCTTTTCCATAGAACAACTCGCTGAGCTGATATACACACGAAAATCCACACTGAGGAATTGGGGGATAAAAATTACCCAGCATAATGAGGATGCTTTCCCCCCACTTCTATCCAGTCAGGAATTATTCCAACGGGAAGGTCCCACCCAATATCAATATTGAGAAGTGCAGTGGGGCCAACATCAGTACCATCTAGAACCCTCAATCATATTGCCTCCCAGTCTCTTAGGTTATATAAAACATGTAACTCCAAGGTCCCCTACACACGCTAGTGGTACATAGAATTAAGTTAGTACAGTAATGAGTATAGGAAAGAAAAACACTATTCATCCACTGCTCTGTGTTGTTCCAGAATTTATTGTCCTTGTTATGCATTCCTTGGTACAGAGTCTTAGGCTAGCCAACACGTGTTTTGTCGCCACCATGAAGTACACAGCAACTTCTTCAGGGCTAAATTCTTATGATTACGGTCCTTATTGTCAATTGTACTCCCGTCCCGAAGGTAAATAGTAGTAGATGGTCTCAAGAGTAACAGAGACCAGAATTCTATTTGATTAAAGTTTCCTCATGAAGCAGATTCTAGATTCTGAGATGCAGATGAGTATTCAGATTATGCAGCTACTAGTTATTGTGAGACCCTATTTGTAGGTGTATGGCTGTTAGCCAGCTTTGACTGTGTTGCCGCTGGTCACCCGATCCGGTGGGAGACACCACCAGCTGCGTCACTAGAATACCAGAGCCTGGGATCCTAGCAGCACTGATAGAAGGGTGGACCCTGCAATGTAACTCATCTTTAACATAAGTAAAGGAAAAAGGGACAATAACGGAAAATCTATGCCAAACGATACTGGACCTGAAAACAGATTATATCGATGTGGACATCATACTGACAGGGGCTTTAACCTTAATGCCCAGATAAATTAGGAAAAAACCCTTTTTGGTTCCTTCACATCAGTGGGAGTTATGGTCCTAACCGTCAGGTTCTCAGGTGACATTACACCATCATGGATCAGGATAAATGAGTAGTGTGTTTCATATCTAGAATACACACTGGTCAACATCACAGTGTTCAGTCACATCCAACAATTCAAAACAGAACAACGCTCGGAAAGCAGCCATTACCCAGAGCTCCTTACGCTGGTCACGAGGACACCGATTTCTCCAAGACAAAGACTCTTCTGGCAGAAGTCCACACCAGCTATCTAAAGAGACGAGAAGAGGAGCAACTGCCAGAAATCCTTGACTGTTGCTCAGCTTTCTCTATGACCAACACAGGAAGTGGAGACCCAATCTTAGATGGGGAAATTTGAGAGTACATTGTATCGAAATTTCCTAGGAAGCTCTCCAAGAAAAGCTCCAGCCCTGATTTCCCCGGAAGTGAGATGTATCAAACAAAACATCTTCGGCAGGCACAAACCTGGCCCCAGAGCAGAGAACTAAAAGTGGTAGTGAAACCTAATACGAAAAAACTAAAAAGGAGCTTCGGGCTCTGAAGAAATTCCATCATGACAAGTACTGGGCCACTATTATACGTGCTGACAAAAGTAAGAACAGTCTGGCAGATGGCTAATAAAAAGAGCACAGGCTGTGCAAATCAAACAATGCGAACATCAACCAACTGGAATTGGTGAGCTACAAGACAAACACCACAATGACAACTACAGGCAGCTCTAGTGGGAACTCATATCGCACATGTACTACAGCCCAAACGGAGATACCTATAGCGTGGAATCCACAGCAAAAGAGGGATACAATGGCATGAGGCTAAGCCTGCAAGATGACAGTGTCAGTGAAATAAAAGTCCGCACTAGAATGTACATCTAAAACATTATTGTTAAATTGCAGACTGACTATGTATCAGGCTCTAATGGGATCGCCTAGGCTTCGTTAATAAAGAATCCTTTGCAGTAGGCCGATAAGCTCTCAATGCTACACAGGACCATCCTTCAAACAGAAGATCCTCCTGAGTCTTGGAGGGGATCAATAATTCACCCAATCCATACAGGCGGGGATTCAGCCCAGCCCAATAACTATTGGCTGATATCTCGTATACACAGTGAAGCAAAATATTTTGCAGGCCTATGGTTAGAAGACCTCATCAGCTGGGCCGCCCATCAAAGGATTATTCCCCTGAACCAACAGGATTCAATCAAAAGCAAGACTGCTTATCGAATCTGATGGCAAGTCCCATGGTCAGCAATCATACCATTCAAACACCCTCACTCCTGTACATGTGCTTTGTTGACTTTAGGTAGCTTTTGACTGTGTCTTGAGTAATTTACTCTGGGGAACACTACCTGTATGGGGACTCCCGTCAAACGTGTGAAAGCTATAGAACTCTTGTACACAGATATGCGGACAATAACAAAACTGGGTGATAGAAGCTCTCGCTCAACCAAAAGCAAAACCACAGATGGTATAAAACAAGGGTGCATTTTGCCACTTTTAATTTTCAATGTATATATTTCTATACTCACAGTGTCATTGGACTTGGTAACTGCACAACCTCTGATGTATGGGAAGAAATAACTATCCAACCTATTGTTTGCAGACCTGGTGATGCAAGAGGGGGTGTGCAGGGGCTGATCACTAAACTCAATAAATACACCTACCAGAGTAAAAAAACTGGGTCAACTTGTCAAAAACAAAAATTATAACCTTTGGGAAAAGTTTTAACAAACCTGGTTCATGGTAGATGGATGACTTCAACATCAATAAACTTCTAGAATATATACCTAGGTGACTGGTTAGATTCAAGAGAGCTTCCAGCAACAAAAACAATAAATCAAAAACAAAGCCCAGGCTTTTCCAGCCGCTTTAAACTCAGAAAAAAAACCTATGGGGCTCCAGCATGGACCCAATCCTCCAGGTTATGCAGGGAAAGCTCGCTCAGACACTTGGATATGGAAACAAAATAATGCTGGGCACAGGTGCAAGCTGCTGGACGCATTAGTGACAAAAACGTATAAATACATTTTCTAGCTACCAAAATTAGCTTCACTAGCGCAAGTCACTATTGAATTTGGCCTTCTTAAACAATCCATGGCCAAGCAATGCCTTAAACTCTGCCATAAACTAAGAGCAGCAAATGCCAATATGTTAGATAGCATTATATGGAACTACTTAAAGAGGACCTGGGGAAAGAAATCTCATGGCCGGAATCGAGAAGACAGTTTGGAGAACATGTATGCCCGGGAGGTATAGGACCAGAATGTCAGCCAGAAATAATTTAAAAGAGCTGTGAGCATCAGCCTGGATTTTGAGAAGAGTATTAGATAAAAACGTAAAGGAATGGTTTTCCCATGCATGGGTGGTGATACATTTTTACAATATCCTAGGGCAGTGGTTGCCAAGCTGTGCGCTGCGGCTCCCTGGGGAGCTGTCAAACTTAGCCAGGGGAGCCGTGCGCCAAGCACTTTAATGCATTTAATGTTGAAGGGGTTGTTGGCTTTAGTTAAACTAATTCGACTTAAAAGCATGATGTCGATGATTTGTGCATGACATGTCTAAATCTGTAAACGTAGTGCTTAATTGGTGGCATGTCGAGGGAGATGACCGCATATTTCACTGGATCCCCATATTCCAAAAGTAAGCGAAAGATGCCTTATTTATTTTGTTAGACTCGTTAATAGTTTCTTTTTTTGCCAAAAGCATTTTACACAAATGCAAGTTATCAGGAAAGTACAGTTGTCCTGTCTATTAAACACACTAAGTATTATTAAGTATTGACATTTGTATTTGAATCATAGGTACTTCTAGAACACATTTCTTTCAGTGCACACACTTCCAGACAGGCCTGCTCTCTTCTTGAGCACAGGGAAGTAAAACACCATATACGGCATAATGCCAACATTTGGAAGCAAGAAATAGGATCATTTAAAAACAGAAATCAGAGCAATTTATTTTACTTGCATTGATTTGGAGGCAAATTTAGGGAGGAGATAGCAAAAATGAAGCTGTATGCGGTTTAAAAAAATCGTGAGTCACTCTGCTGAAATATGTGTTGTTGGCACGTATGTGATTGGTAGAAATGGAAGTGCATGCAAATAATTTTTAAGCTCAGAAACACTTTAGTAAAGGGGCCTACATGCATAGGGGTGCTTACTAGCACTGTAAGTGGGATAAAAATGTTTTAGAGGGTACTCTAAAAAAGGCATAAGCAAAGAAGTGTAACTAAGAATATATTATTATTGGTGCCACCGTAATAAAATGAAACACCCTGTGTATATGATTATAATACCTTCATCAGCTTTATTCCAATTAATTGCAGGGAGAAAAATGCAAGTATTCTCGCGGCCGGACTTACGTCTCCCCACCCTCCAAAAGAAGTAACAGTGGGGAGCCGCGGGCAATGGCCAATGGGTTAAGAGAGCTGCGGGTCGAACAAGTTTGGGAACCACTGCCCTAGGGACATAGCCATACATGGGAATCAATTACTCAAGGTACACAAAAAGCAAGTTATTGGCCCTTTGGTTTGGGGCATTGCTAACAGTAGACTTTACCCCAAAGTGGCAAAAACATTCAAAAAAGGATAAATGTAGATTATGCAAAAATGAAACTGAATCAGTCATGAATATTGTGTGTTTTTGCCCGGTGCTCTTAGAAGCTTGCAAAATTCTGCTAGGAAAGCTGATCAAAGTCATGAAGGTCCGGACACGTAGGCATGCCGGTATAGCAGCACTAAACCCCATAAACACAATCTTGAACATCAGATTTTGAAAATGTATATCCATATTTCACATTTGCTCTGCCTGCAAGAGAAGGACTGATAGTTGGTGTATACACATAGGAAGCACCCCAGCAACATCCATGGCATTCATTTATATGGACTCAATTTATTTAGCCACCCAAAAGCAAACAGGAGCTCCTACCTAAACTCAAGACTGCCTTTTCCAAGGGAAAGTGAATGCAGACAGCAGTCGCTGAGGTGTTTATTATCAAGGCCAATAATAAGGCACTAAGGGCTAGATGTAGGTAAATCAGATTTACCGATTCATAAATACCGAATTTTACCAATTCGGTATTTATTAATCGGTAAATCTGATGTAGGTAAAAATTCGGTAATTTTTACAGATTCGGTAGGATTCGGTATTTACAGTTTCGGTAATTACCGAATCGGTATTTGCCATTGATTCCTATGGGCTTTGAAGCCCATAGGAATCAATGGCAAATACCGATTCGGTAATTACCGAATCGGTAAAATTACCGAATTGACAAGGGGAACAGGGTGTCACTTTGACACCCTGTTGCACCCCTGTTTCAGGCTTGTGTGCCATGTGATTGTGTGCCACATGGCACAGGTGTACATGCACAGATGTGCATGCACACAGGGATTCGTTATTTACCATGCAATTGTATTACATGGTAAATACTGAATCCTGAAAGGCCTGTAGCACTGTTAAAAGTGCTACCTACATCTGAAAATACAGATTCGGTAATTTTACCGATCGGTAAATTTACTGAATCGGTAAAATTTACAGAATCGGTAAATTTACCAATTCTGTAATTTTACCGATTCGGTAAAATTACCGATTCGGTAAAATTACCGAATCTGTATGTTTTCTAAGCCCCTACATCTCCATAGCCCAATACCGGTCGGAAACGGCCGAAAATCGGTATTTTCGGCCATTTCCGACCGGTATTGGGCTACCTACATCTGGCCCTAAAACTTTCATAAACGGCTGGCTGCGGTCACAGATATTTGGTGAAGGGGGGGTATCCATGAATTCAGGATCCTTAATAAGTCGATTGGCTACTATAGGAGGCAAGACCAAAATAATTTGGGAACTATGATGTCACAGAAGAATTCTTCAACACTTCCAAACCTGGGGCTAGATTTATCAAAGGGTTGCATTGCCCTCATTTCACGTACGGCGACCAAGACCATTAAGCGTGGAAATGCGTACAATTTTTATGCCTGCCTGATAGAGGCACAACGTGGAGAAATATCTTTATTTCTCCTCATTATTTCCTCTTTCCTAGTGTGCCGCATTCTGCTATATACTTAGAAAGAGTAAAATGTTTCACAAGATTGTTCATGTGCAGGAAGGTGTCTCTTCCTGTACAAAAAACAATCATTCCTGCAATGCCGAAGCCCTTGCACCATGGCACAAAGGTTCCTGCATTGGGTCTAGGCAGCACACGGTGCATCAGTACAGATAGAGAGCAGGAATGCGCCATATGTTACTAAAGATTGCCGTTTGATGCAGTGCAGCAAGTTATCCTGCTGCTTTGTGCTGCATCACAAATTGATAAATATGAGCTTAGTGTGATACTCCTAAGCCAATGGACCACATTACATAAATCAATGGGGAAAGGAAGACACTCCTGAAGTTTTTTCAGTATTCAGAGAGGTGATCAGGGCTCATACAGAGATAAAGAAGGGTGCTGTCATGTTCTTCAGGCAACACTATATGGTACCACTGGGTCACGGAGCAAGGCCTCACTATGGGATTGTATGTATCCCCATGGGCTAGGTGGAGGTGACACTGAAGCCTTATAAGTAGGCAATGACCTTCAGTCTTTCCAGGAGACCAAAAACTCTTACAGTGCATTGATGTAGCTGGTTCAGGTTAATTCCAAGGGAGCTGTTCCTCCTCGACAGAGGTGTCAGTGAGCTGTACATTGGCTCAAGGTCAAGGGCCACTCCTTTCCACAGAGGGCAGTGGAGGTCCTCTTCTTCCAAGAAGGTCCAACAGTTCAAGGCTTCTCTTCTGTTCCTGGGTAAAATCTGGACTAGGGGTAGGGTATTTTTTTTACCTGTGCCACACCGGCCATGGAGGCTCCCTGCTTGGCCATGCGACGGCTCATTGCTGCTGCTGCACACCAGCTTCTGGGCTCTGCTTCTCTGAGGTGGCAAGCCCGTCACAGCATCCTGGCTGGTGTCATATCTCATTGGGCACTGTACGATGGCTCAAAGGTTTTTCCTGCATGCTCCTGGCATATGCCGCATGCAGGTTTATATGAGTTAAATAGGCACCGTAGATATACTCACATGCCCTTTTCTTAAATAAAACACATTACACATATTTTTGCATATTTTAGCATCCCTTTTATCCCAATCTAATATGGCTGAACCTTTTTCTTCCTATGTCACGTCCTGGTTTTCACTATGAAAGTGTACTCCGCCCTGAAGCCAGTTGTGTTGCAATTGTTTCTTCATTGCTCGCTCCTTGTTTCAGTGAGTCGCCACAGTCTCCAGTTACTTCTTGCCATTCAGCTTGCTGTTCGTATCCTGATTCCTAATCCCTGTCTAGACCACCTTGAAGGTTTTTATGACTCCAGTTTTTTCCCTACTTGCTGAGTTATTGCTTAGAGCAATTTCAGACTCCAGGTTTCCTTGTTATTACTGTGTGACTGTTAATAGATTTTTCTCCCCCTGCGCCGATCACCTCGCTCTGCCCCTGTGACCCCCGCACCGCTCCCCGCTCCCCGCCGCCGTGCTCACGGCCATGCCCCCTTTGCCTTCTGTGC
Organism: Lissotriton helveticus; assembly: GCF_964261635.1. Classification (NCBI taxonomy): domain Eukaryota; kingdom Metazoa; phylum Chordata; class Amphibia; order Caudata; family Salamandridae; genus Lissotriton; species Lissotriton helveticus. The sequence goes on along the minus strand of NC_136068.1, from coordinate 1,618,734,642 downwards.
CCTCCCCGCTCCCGCCTCCCAGCTGCTCCGCCCTCCCTCCCACTTCGCCATGTATGGCGACCGCGCATACGCGCAGCGTGCACGCGCAGCCAAAGGTAAGCCCGTCTGCGCCCGTCCGCGCCTGGCCCGCGCCCAGCGCCCGGACCCCTGTCTCCCGCAGTCAACAGCCCTCCCACCGGACCTATGCCGCCACCGAACTCTACGCACTCAACGCCGGCCGACTCCCGGGTTGCTACCGAGCCACCCCGAGACGCCCCCACGGACCCTTCTGCTGCAACTCCTGCAAGTTCACCTGCATCCGGACCTGCACCACACCAGCAGTGCCCAAGAGCTCGACACCCGCTCCGTCCACAGACACGCCGTCTAGCTCTGGAACCTCCTCGACACCACAGCCCCAGATGTCGCCTTCCTCACGGAAACCTGGATGAACGCCTCCTCAGCGCCCAACATCGCCATCCCGGACGGCTTCAAGATCATCCGGAGGGACCGCGTCAACCAGACAGGAGGAGGCATCGCCATCATCCACAGGAACTCCATCCGCATCACGACCAACACCGACGACACCCTTGTACCCGCCGAGCACCTGCACTTCCAGATCCACATCAACCCCATGACCACCCTCAGAGGCACCCTCGTCTACAGACCCCCGGGACCACGCACACAATTCAGCGAGGACATCGCCGACTTCGTCAGCCCGCAGGCCCTTCCCTCCGCTGACTACATCCTCCTCGGGGACCTCAACTTCCACCTGGAGAACAACAACGACCGCAACACCACCACCCTGCTGGACAACCTCGCTAACCTCGGACTCAAGCAACTGGTGACCACCCCCACCCACTACACCGGACAAACACTCGACCCCGTCTTCTCATCCAGCAAGGACATCGCCTTCAGCCACGCCACCGGACTCCACTGGACGGACCACAGCTGCGTCCACTTCAGCTTCAAAAGGACCACGATCCACCACCAACAGCAACAGGTTGCACGCAGAAGCTGGAACAAGATCACAGCCGACCAGCTAGCGACTTCCCTGAGCAAGAACCCACCCACCAGCGCAACGAACCCCAGCCAAGCGGCCACCAACCTCACGAAGTGGATCAGCGACTGCGCAGATGACCTCGCCCCTCTGAGGACCCCGCCTAGCAGACCCGGCAGCAAGAAAGCCCCATGGTTCACCGACGAACTCAAGAGCTCCAAGAAGGACTGCAGAGCCCTGGAGAAAGCCTGGCGCAGAGACCCAACACCGGACAACATGACTGCCCTCAAGCTCGCCACCAGAAAACACCACCAACTGATCCACACCACCAAGAAAACTGCATTCAAGGAACGACTGGACAACAACGCACACAACAGCAAGGAACTCTTCAACATCGTTAAAGAGCTCTCCAACCCCAACGCCGGAAACAACGACATCACCCCTTCGCAAGACCTCTGCAACTCCCTCGCCTCCTACTTCCACAACAAGATCGCGGACATACACAACAGCTTCAGCACTCAACCGACGCACGCCACGACGGAACCACCGCCCCCCACCACCACCCTCCGCGCCTGGACCCCGATCAGCACCGAAGACACCATCCGCCTATGAACTCCATCCTCTCCGGAACTCCGACCGACCCTTGCCCTCACCACGCCTTCAACAAGGCCGACGCTGTCATCGCACCCCACCTGCGGGACATCATCAACACCTCCTTCAACACCGCTACCTTCCCGGAGAGCTGGAAGCACGCCGAACTCAGCGCCCTACTAAAGAAGCCATCAGCCGACCCCACCGACCCCAAGAACTACCGACCCATCTCACTGCTCCCGTTTCCCGCAAAAGTCATCGAGAAGACCGTCAACAAGCAGCTGGCCACCTTCCTCGAGACGAACGGATCCCTCGACCTCTCGCAGTCCGGCTTCCGGGCCAACCACAGCACCGAGACCGCCCTGATCGCAGCAACCGATGACATCCGAGCTCTGCTCGACAACGGAGAAACAGCGGCCCTCATCCTCCTGGGCCTCTCCGCGGCCTTCGACACTGTCTGCCACCGTACCCTAGTACAGCGCCTCAGCAACGTCGGAATCCAGGAGAAGGCACTGGAGTGGATCACCTCCTTCCTCGCCGGAAGGACACAGAGAGTCCGCCTCCCCCCGTTCAGATCAGAAGCCACCGAAGTCATCTGCGGCGTTCCTCAAGGCTCCTCGCTCAGCCCAACCCTCTTCAACGTCTACATGCGCCCCCTCGCAGCCATCGCACGCCAGCACAACCTCAACATCATCTCCTACGCCGATGACACCCAGCTGATCCTCTCCCTCACCAACGACCCCGCCACCGCCAGAGCCAACATACACGAAGGGATGAAAGAGGTAGCCAAATGGATGAAGAACAGCCGCCTGAAACTGAACTCGGACAAGACGGAAGTCCTCACCCTCCGCCTGGGACGACTCCTGGTGGCCCTCCGCCCTAGGCAGCGCACCCAAACCAACAGACCACGCACGCAACCTGGGCTTCATCCTGGACTCCTCCCTCTCCATGACCAGACAAGTCAACGCCGTCTCCTCATCGTGCTTCAACATCCTACGCATGCTACGCAAGATCTTCCGGTGGATCCCCACCGAGATCAGGAAGACGGTCACCCTGGCCCTCGTCACCAGCCGACTGGACTACGGCAACGCCCTCTACGCCGGAACCACCGCCAAACTCCAGAAGAGACTCCAGCGGATCCAGAACGCCTCAGCACGACTCATCCTGGACATCCCCCGTCGCAACCACATCTCCGGACACCTGAGAGACCTGCACTGGCTCCCGGTCAACAAGAGAATCACCTTCCGTCTCCTCACCCACGCACACAAAGCCCTGCACAACCAAGGCCCAGGATACCTCAACAACCGCCTCAACTTCTACGCTCCCATACGCCAGCTTCGATCGACCGGCCACGCCCTCGCCGTCGTCCCCCGCATCCGTAGAGCCACCACAGGGGGAAGGTCCTTCTCCTACCTCGCCGCCAAGACTTGGAACTCCCTTCCGACCCACCTCCGCCTGACCCAGGACCACCTCGCCTTCAGGAAGCAGCTCAAGACCTGGCTGTTCGAGCAGTAGCGGACCCCCCCACCCCTAGCGCCTTGAGACCCTCCGGGTGAGTAGTGCGTTATACAAATGCTTTGATTGATTGATTGAGGTTGTCATTCTGGCATTCGCTCTTGCCTCTGTTGATAAATGGCCTTACCTTCACTCCTAGACGTTCATTCAGCATCACCTAGAAGACCGGCTTATTGATTATGGAGCCTTGAACATGTAAGGGAACAGTCACTGGGCCTATCATAATCAGATTCATGTGGTAAAAAAGAAACTTCCAGTGTCAGTGGGAGCTGTTGATGACACTCCGGTACCTTCTGGATTAGAAATCGAAGAGACTCAGTCATTAAACTTGAAAATAGTAGTACATTTTTAGCTCATCTCCTTTGACCTAATTAACCCCTATTGCTATCCAACCATTTGGGGAATTAACAGTTATACAAGACACAATTCATATATAAATTGGACTGCCAAGACACTGGGGCCGATTCACAGAACTAATCTGAGACAAAATCCTAAACGTACTACTTTTAGTATTCACATAAGGCATTTAGCAGTAGAAAAGTTAGAATTTTGTCTTAAGTAGGAGTTTGTCTTAAGTTAAACTTAAATTAAACTTAAGTTAAACTTAAGTTTGTCTTAAGTTTTGGTCTTAAAACAAAATCCTAATTTAAGACAAAATCCTAATTTATGAATCGGCCCAATGTTTTTAGGATCGGGGTTGTGTGTTCACCATTGTAACATGGATCATGCCATTTGGGAAATTCCCAGAGTTCATTCTGATCAGTCTGCTCACACCGTGAGTCATCTTACCTAAATTCCAGAAGTCTATAAAAAATTGCTGGATGTTTTTTAAGAGTCCACAGCCAAAGAGTTACTGTCTCATTGTACCTTTACCTGTGCCATTGAAAGTGTAGTAGATGCAATAATTCCCCGTGGCAGGATTTTCTCCTTATCTTTCGCTGAAAGATAAGCCTTAAAGGATTATCTGGAAACTAACCTAGTTCCCTCCAAGTCACCAACAGGTGCTTCCCTATTCTTCGTTTCTGAGACGGGAAGGCCAAACTCCATCCTTGTATCAACTACAGAGGCCTAATTAAATTGACCGTAAAATATTGGTACCCTTTATCTTTAATTTCAGATATACTGGAAGCAGTACAAGGGACTAAAAGTTGGACGCGATTAGACTTGAGGGAGGCACATCATTTGATCTGGCTAGGATCTGGAAATAAATGGAAAACTGTCTTCAGAACTCCATTTGGATATTTCGACTATTGTGTCATGCTCTTTGACCTATGCAATGCTCCTGCTATATTCCAGTGCTTCAGGAATCCAGTTTTCATTGACCTTATTCTACAGATCCTGGTGGTGTATTTGGATGATATTCTAATTTTTGTAAAGACTCAACCAAGAATGTTGAGGCTGAGAAAAATGTAATGCAATACTGAATTGGCTTATTGCAACATCTTTAAAAGAAAACAAGATTGTTATTAGCACCAGCAATTCCTTTCAAACGTTGGGAGATCATTTCCACTGATTTCACTATGGAATTACCAACCATTGAGGGTTGCACAACCATCATGGTTACAATGGATTCCTTTACTAAAATGGCCCTTTTTGCAGCCCTTCCAAAGTTATTGACAGCCTTAGAAATGGACAAAGTCTTTTACCAAGATGTAATTAGACTTCATGGGTGTCTTTTATAATCATATCTGACTGAGGGTCACATTATATCTCCTGATTTTGGGAATCTTTATGCCAAAAAGTAAATATTCAAAGTGCCCGGACCTCAGGTTTTCACCCACAGTCCAATGGACAAATTGAAAGAATGAATAAAAAAACTGGAGGAATTGCTAAGATGCTACATTTATACTACTAAAAATAATTACAAATTCATTCTACCTGCAACAAAATTTGCTCATAATAATAATGTCACCTACACTTTCAGAGGATATTCACCTGTTCATGCCCAAAACAGATGCCATCCTAAAACCTTTTTAGAATTCCCTGCAACCACTGACGCAGTTCCGGTGGTCCACAACTACTTAAAGGCATTGAAAGACATAAGACAAAAGCTAATTTCCAATCTTGAAAAGGCAAAAGACATGCACATATTACAGACAAATAAACAGACAACCAACTTCCATATACAAAACAGACAAAAAAGTATGGTTATCTTTAATTAATTGACCACGTACCATTTGTTGGTTAAAATTTTCCCCTAGACACTATGGCCCTTTTGAAATTACCAAACGTATTAATCTAGTGACAGTTTGTTTGAAACCTTTCTCCTCTTAGAAAGTTCATCCTTCTTTTCATGTGTCTCACCACAAACCTTGCCTCACATGCAAAGGTTCTCTTGTACAATACAGGCCTCCTCCTCTATTTATTGGAGGACACCCTAAAAATTATGTGCAAGACATTTGTGACTCCAGATATCTAAGGGGTAAATTACAATATTTAGTAGACTGGAAAGGATATAATCCACGTGATTGTTGTTGGGAACCAGCTGATCAAGTTCATGCTTTGCTCCTGATTGAGCCATTTTTTCAGAAATTACCTTCTAAACCTGGAGCTCCTAACATGGGCCAGAGTGAGTATTTCTTCCTTACGTGTACCACATGGGCACTGCAGCTCTTTGCTTAGCCTTAAACCTGCTGTGTCTCACTGCTGCCTTGCTGCATAAACATGGCAGCTTCTGGCTCTGCTTCTCTGCAGCAGCAAGTATATAACGCCATCCAGGTCCACCACCATATTGAAGTGTTTTTTTCTATCGCTAGCACCATGCATACGCCGCATGCAGTTTATAAAAGTTAACTGGGCATATTAGATATACTCACATGCCATTTTCTTAAAAAAAACATGACACATATTATTGCATATTTTATTTTTTATCCCAATATAATATGGCTTAACTTTTTCCTTCCTAGGCCACTTCCTGTTTTCCACTATAAAAATAGACTCCATCCTGAAACCAGTTGCGTTTCAACTGCTTCTTTGTTGCTTGATCCTGGTTTCTGTGGGTCTCCAGTTACTGTTCGCCATTCTGCTTGCTGTTCATTTCCTAATTCCTAATCCCAGTGTGGACGAGCTTGAAGGTTTTTCTGGACTCCAGTTTTTTTCCTTCTTGCTGCATTATTCTTTGGAGCACTTTCGGACTCCAAGATGTCATTCTGATGTCCACTCTGCCAGGGTCAGACTGGGACAGAAAATAGACCTGGGCACCAAATAAAAGAGTCCCCATTAGTGAATTGGATAGCTGAAAAGTAGCCTGTGTTTGCAAATTGGGGCAGTTATGAACATGAAATGACACGCAGTATAATTTTTTTTGCAAGATATTGAAGATTGTATGAATTTGAGCTTACTGCAGGCACTGTTTATTTTAATATCAGGAAAACCAACAGCAAAAACCAGCCCAGCAGACCATGAAATAGGCCCACAAATGGCCCAAAAAAGTCCCACACACTGATCTGTCAGAGAAGCCTATTGGGCGCTGCCTGATTGTCCTATTGACCTGGCCAGGAGCCTGACACAGGCTCCTGTCTCTGGTGATAAATGGCCTTACCTTCATGCCAAGAAGTTCATTCCTGAATCACCTAGAAGACCGGATCTTAACAATGGAGTGCAGCCAGGGACCTCATTTCATAATCACATCCAAACAGTGCAAGGAACTTTCTTGGAATTATTTCTACACCAAAGGGAGGAGGAGCATCAAAAGATCATGATATGTGGACTGGAAAGTCCTACCTGTCTTTGATCTGTTGTAGGCATGCCGGTGGCAGAGGCTACCCAAACAGGCAAGCTAATTTCAGTTGATGCTGCCTCTGTTAAAATTGCAGCCCAGCGACAAAAGGATGACCTCCTATGGGTTATCCTATGCTCATGCTCCAAGGTCTGCTCGGTTTTGGAGATGACCGTTTTATATACAGGCAACATTTCGGCTTGTGATGATCTAAAGAGATCATCTAGTGAAAGAGAAAATTAACTCAACTAAATGAAAAGAGCTGCACTTTGCACTCAATGGAGTTGGAGGTATAAGTGCCAAAAGGAGACTAATTAGACCGTGCATCAAAAGGCTTTATTCAATATGCCCTATGGTTATCCTTGAATATTACTACGGATCCTCCTTCAATACATTTTGATCCCAATTTCTGCTAAAACCCTATACACGCCACAATTAATAAGCAGCTGTGATAAGGTGTTAGAAGTTGAGGATATTATTACGAATCCACTCTACTAGATAGATTGTATCATCTTGATCGATATCAAATCTGCCCAATAGAAAGTGATCATAATTGAATAAATCAATATTTGTCCTGAAGAAGATGATGTTAATTTGATGGTTTCACCAAAACGCCTCGTCAACAGATACACTCAATTGAGCATAGTATGCCCAACGAAACATTATACTTATTGGGGCCGATTCACAGAACTAATCTGAGACAAAATCCTAAACTTACTACTTTTGGTATTCACAGAAGGCATTCAGCAGTAGAAAAGTTAGGATTTTGTCTTAAGTTAGGATTTTGTCTTAAGTTTAACTTAAGTTAAACTTAAGTTTGTCTTAAGTTTTGGTTTTAAGACAAAATCCTAATTTTAGACAAAATTCTAACTTAAGACACAATCCTAACTTTTCTACTACTAAATGCCTTCTGTGAATACCAAAAGTAGTAAGTTTAGGATTTTGTCTCAGAGTAGTTCTGTGAATCGGCCCCCTAGATTCTTCCATTGTCTGGTCCTTTGAAATGATCATTGAGAATTTTATGAATCTATCAACTGTGCTTTTATGATTGGGGATGCCTCTTGATGTATAAAGTAGAGAAGTGTACATTTGTGTACCTATTGTTTTTATTATTTGTAAAATGGAATAGTAAATAAATTTAAAAAAAAATATTTTCTGAAGTTGATTACAGATCTATATGTATTTGCTTCTTTCTTTCTTTTGTTCTTTTTGGCTGAAGGACTGCTTTCTTTTTTAGGATGATATTAAACATGTTGTTATATGTCTAATGTAAGTGGATTTTAATGATTTGTTGTGCCAATGTTTTATAGATCTTGATTGTTCATTGAGTTCCACTCTTTCCGATTATTCAAAGGTACAAATCAGGTGATTTTGAAAAGGTAAGTTTATGTTGTTATTAGTACAAATACATCCCTTCACTTTTCTTAGTATTGGGGTGATCCCTTTGAGTTTTTGGAATGGAGCTATTGCCACTGAGCCAAACAGCCATTTTGTGTGGGCTGCACTGTTTAACAGAAGAGGCCACTGATACAACAGACTGCCTCCCTATATGCCACATGCATACACAACCACAAAACCCACCCTCAGAGGGAAGTGAAGGATTGCAGTTATGGGCACTGCACCCACTGTACTAAAAGATATGGTAGACACCTTCGATCAGGGTATATTGTATCTCTGAATTGTTATTCAGATGCCACGTATCTGATTGTCTCGCCATAGCCTGGTGAACATGGATCAAACTATGTTTTGGGGGCACTCCCTGTCTAGCAGAGTCTCACACTCCTATGGAGAAGCCATAAATACATCATGGAGTACTTCCAGCAGACTTAATGATGATATCAAGATACTAGTGGAAGGCATACAGGGTATCCAAGAATGCATATAAGAAGCAAAAAGTCGCAACAAACATTTGTTCTAACACACACAGTAAGGCTGAGTACTCAAAACATGCATGGCTTTGGGGCCAGCTAGATGGGAGGGAACAAGTGTATTCTGCACAGTCAGTCTGAAGACCTCTGGGTCAGGTCTCATAGGCATCAACACAAGTCTGGCTGACCAGAGATGGCACACATCTGTGTCCTACAGTTTGGAGGCCACTGTAGTCATTCCATCCAGTCTCTATTGTAGCTCTACTGGCTGTTTACTAAAGGGGTAGCTCCATCGTGGCCGGGCCTTTTCTGTCACATCCGTTCATTGGGGGAGAGGATGTGGCGCAGTGGCCAGAGTTGCTGATTCGGGAGCTAGGGATCCGGGTTTGCATCTCGGCATCGGCGCAACATCCTGTGATTCTGGACAAATCACCTAATCTCCCCCCTTGCCCATGGACAGAGCCTGGATACCCTCCTGGGTGGTAAGCTGCACTATATAAATCTACAAATTACAAATACAATTGAAAATTGTAGGCCAGTGAAGCAGGGGCAGGGGGGAATTATGAACATCTTGTCCTTTCGGAAAGGGCAAAAACACCACAGTGATCTTACGCTGCACTGTACTTCCTGTTCAGAGATCCTAACTGCTCTGCAGGGTATTCCAAGTACCGGGTCCTCAGCTTAGTACCTTCAGGAAGTATCGGACCAATCACAGCAGGGCAGCATTTAAGTTCACGGGGTCCTGCTCACTCAGGGCAGATTCATCAGTCTGAGCTGTCTAGACGCAAAGGTATATGTCATGTGCCAGGCAGACAGCAAGTCGCTGGCAGAGAAAAATGACTTATTATTCAGACAAGTCTAACACCGCACTGCTTCTGAGAAGCTAAGCCCTCACAGAGAGGGTCTGATGCCCATGTACGGCAGTCCCAGGGTGGGCGAAAGTGAGCAGCTCAAAAAACTGTCTCTTTCTCTTCTTTGATCTCTTTCTGTCACTTTCAAAGATGGGAGTGCTGGTGTTCCCGGCTAATATAAAGTGCCTTTGTAAAGCGCGTTCAGCCTAGAGTATCTTGGCACTGAATAACGGATGTTTATTGTTACCCAACTCAATGGTACTCATTTTATCGACCTCAGAAGGATGAAAGGCTGAGTGGGCCCACTGCGATTTTAACCTTCGATCATGAGATTGAACACAGGCCCCTACATTGGCTGCATTAGTCCACTAAGCCACCAGGCCCGGCTGACTAGGTCTCCTGGTACTTGGTTTGTGATGGAAAATGATCTTGTCTCCCTCACTGTGTACATATGGATGAGCGGTTGAGTCCAAGCTCAAAGGAGGTGCTGAAGGGCAAGACTGAAACAGACAATACAACTATCAATTTAAATTGAAATGGATATTAAATAATAAACATAACACACAAAGCACAATGATACAGTGAAAAAACACAGGGGTTCTATCTATAAACATTAAGGGCCGCATTAACTAGGCCCCTGCAGCACTTTTGCAATGCCAGAACGTCACTTTTTTGACTGTCCGGTGGCGCACTGTGCCATGGCGTATTTACAAGGCCACGTAAAGCCACTGTACGTGAGTTTTCATGGCCTTGTAAAAATGTGCCCCTTTCACACAGAACACTGCGTGAAAGGGGCGTTCCATGGGTGTTCCCACACAACACCCAGGGAATCTGAAGCATTCCCAGATTTACGCGAAATCGTAAACCATGTAATGCATCGGAATCTAACGCCACCCTAGGGCTGGAGTTAGGGAGGCGCAATGAGGAGAAATATTTTAGTTTCTCCTCGTTTTTTCCTTTTTCAATGTGTGCTGTATTCTGCAGCACATATAGAAAGAGGAATTGCCTGAATTGATTGATTTTGTTCAGGAAGGTGTGCCTTCTTGCACAAAATCAATCAGCCCTGCAAGGAAGGTACCTTTGCACCATGGTACAAGGGGGCCTGCGCTGGCACGTGGCAGCCCATTGTGCGCCAGTGGAGGGGAAAACGGCAAGAATGCACCGTATCCTATAGATAGGACACATCTCTACCCCGTTCTTCCGACGCAGGGCAGCGCAGCGCAGCGCAGCAACATTCCTTGTGGCGCTGCTCTGCGCCAAAACCTCATAAATGTTTGCTGTGCTAATGCGGCTGCTTGTGAAGACCAAAAAGAAGCTGAAATAGAGAGAAAGACAATGGCAGAGGCAACACAGTGCAACAGTAAGCACCGAGTGAAACCATAAAGTATAATATGTTACTATTTATTTGCAAAGCACCTGTAAACAAAAAGCCTCTCGGTAATGTCTTAGTAACACAGAAATGGGTAAAACAATAACTACATAAAAAGATAAAACAACTCATCACAGGAAAGGATTATTGATGAAGGAGCCAGCTCTAAAGCTATTTCTTAAATCGAAGAAGATATGCTTCAGCGCGCAGGGGAGGCGGCTGAGACGTTCAGCATGAGGCAGCAGTAATGAAAAAGTAGGGATATAAAAGAGGGCTTGGTGGACAGATCTAGAGACAACCCTCGGGAGGGCACTGTGACAATTACATTCACTGGACAGGAAGTCAGGCAGGTTCTGATAAGCAGCCTGAGGGTGATGGTTATGACCATATAAGACTCAGCTGTGGATGGGTAGCCAGTGCAGTGACCGTAAAGTCAGGAGAACTTACAGATATCTAGAGAGCCTTGCGATCAAGCTCGCGGCGGCATTCTGCGCCGCTGGAGATAGTGCTGGAGCTTTACGGAAAGTGCCACATAGATGGAGCTAGGCACAACCCTGAGAGTTGTTTATTTTTTTGGTTTAGCAATTATTTTATTGGCATAAATTATCAGCAAACTCAATGACATGCAAGTCCAGCACAAATTCTTAGTAAAATACAAATGCTGTTTGTAATAGGATACCAATGCCAAATGCTACTAAAATACAAGAAAGGAAGAGAAAAGAAGGAAAGGAGTTAGAAAATAAGCCAAAGATGGAGAGAAGTAAAGAAAAGAAATGATAAAGGACAGGACGAAAAGGAAGGGCGAGAAGACGAAACTAAACTAAAAGCAGGGTAAAGAGGACAGGGAAATGGATCATTGAGGTGAAGCCCAAGTATGGCAATGCTGTGGGTGGGGGGTGAGTGGTGACAATGACGAGACAGAATTGTAGTGTAGTTCCTATCATCCCAATAGGCTCTGCGCATTGGAATAATATCTTCAATAGTATAGACGTAGGACAGAGGTTAACTAGGTCTTCTACTGACGATATTAGACTTAAAGTTTAATGTTTGTGCCAGCTAGCTCAGAGTTCACTAGAAACGTTCTCGAATAGACAAGGAGGAGTTGAACTTCCCTGGATAGACAAGAAGGGATTTAGTTTCTGACAACCATAGAACATGACAACTTTGCTCTCCCCTAATCAAGAGTGTATCTCTAGAGTCGTGTGAAAACAAAAGACAACTTATTTTACTCAGTCAGTTCAGTGCATTCTTAGTTTCACCAGATTGTAGAGAAAAGGAAGAGACGGGCGTGTTCAATAAAAAGATGTTATTTATTGATCAGTCTCTTTTCTCATACAAGAGAAATGAATCGCTATTATTGTAATACTTAGAGTTAAGTAAAGTGCATACAGTAATAACAGAATTATAAAATAATACTGTAAAAGCATTGATATGGTTTCTTAGCCATATGATACTTAAAATTGATAAAATAGATACATACATATATACATTGACTAATCGTACTCAACTGGTGCTTCTAACTACGCCTACCCCAATGTACCTGACCTAAGCCTAATACGTGGCGGGAGTAGATAAGTAGCAGTTTAAGTTAAGTTTGCTTTGCCAAGAGTCTGCTTCAAGAATTCTCTACAAAGGATGATTCAGTTCAGTACCTGGGAGTTTAGAAGGCTGGAGGGCTGGTATCTCTATCTCAGGTCTTGATATTCCAGCTGCCTTCGAGGGCTGCTTGGAAGCGCCGGAGCTGGATTTCTCGGCAGGAGAAAAGGCAGCGTCTCTCTCTCAGTGCGTCAGAAAGGAGGGGCAGCGTCTGCGGACTTCGCTGTCAGCTGGGCTCCTCGGCAAGTCTCGCTGCTCCAATCTTGTCACCACCTCGTGTGTTTGCTTAAGGCAATGTCGGTATTATTTATACCTGAAAGGTGCCGGGATTGACGTAAGGATGGACATAAATACGTCAATAAGGATGTCATACGAACTGATCGTTCGCACATTCTTTACTGAAGTTCTCGGCTAAATCAAAACAAAGGCTGTGGGGTTTTCCCAGGTAGTGGTAGGTTTGATTTGTTTTGAGAACACCGTATGCCTATTAGGGGGCTGGAGGAATAGTGCTTGCCTAATGAGATGGCATGCGCTATGACCTAATCAGATAACGGGCTTCTGTGCCGTTGTGTGGCTAATCAGATAACGGGTTCCTGTGCAGTTGAATGGCTGCTAGTTAATTATTAACCAGACAAGGGTCAGAAATAGGGGGATCGATACAGTACCCATAGTAAATACACCACACCCACTCCACGTAATCTATGTCCATATTTACAAGTCTAGGCATAGTAAACATACTAGTAGTGCATGTGTATACCGAACCACCCCAAAATACAATCAAATGCATTTTGAAATTGCAAAATGGGAAATACACGAAAAGATGAGTATAGTCACTATATGCACTTCAAGCAGCATAATAAAGCTAAATCTAAACGCATATTTTGAAATCAGCATGAATGAAATGCGGAAATTACACATGAAATGGCTCTTTATACAGAAGAAAAAAGTCGAGACCATCTCATCACAAAAATCATAATACTCGTGAACATGCTAGAGGGTAGCTAATGTGTCTTGAGTAGCTAAAGATAGAAATTTTGTTCTCTAAGAATAGTTTTACTTTAAGCAGAAGATAAGTGTCCCAAAAAAAAATCGTAAATATTTTGGAATGGAAGGGGAAAAATGTCTCGCTCTCTGTAAAAACTGGTGAGAAAATTTCTTTTGCTGTATTTTCAAAGTTGAAGGCCAAATACAGGGTGTAGGGAACGCCGTGTGCTAGTTTGTTCAAAGTAATTCTTTCTGCTCTGGTGAAAACATCATATTGTTGAGACTTTCGAAAAAACTGTCAACTGCTTCTTGTGAAAGTTCCACTAGCTCGGATAAATTTTGTAACATGCATTCATGAGCATGATTGCTTTCATAGATATTTTGTTCAGCATAGCTGACAGAAGGTTGTACCTGATTGATGCTGCTTTCATCTTGTACTTCACAACTCTTCAATCGTAGTGGTGAAGTCTCCACAAATGCCGTCATCAGGATTGGTAGCCGTTGGGGACAGCACAATGCATGAGCCGTTACCGGACCCAACAAAGTCTCTGCGTCCATTGGCACATCCGATTGTAGTGTCAGACAGGTGTCCAACACGCATTCTTCGCCGCATAGCAAGCACCTTAATACAGGCATAACACAACTTTGCCACATCGGTCTGAATGAAAGAAACCAAGTCATATTTAAATCTTGTAGCCTTGCTAGTCCAAGGACTTTAGTTATGCGGTCCCAGTAGCCAATAGCTCGGATTGTTTCTTCCATTATCGCTGGTGTCTTGCCTGTGACGTGGTTTGCCATAGCGAAGTAACAGGATCAAAAATAGGATGCCTGCCACTAGTCCCAAAAGGAGAGGAAGTCCGCCAAAGATGGAATGGACAAAATCAGGAAAAATACCCAGGATGGCTTTGAATGGGGTTAAAGCTCCCGAAAACACTGTCTTAAATACACTCGCAATTCCGCTGGTATCAGAAATATTTAAGATTTCGCTCAGTATTTCTGCGAAATGTATGGGGGAATTGGTTGATAACAGTGAATGAATCTCAGCCGTTGTCCTTGCAACTTGGAGATCATATGTTTCTTTTAATGACGATAACATGGTTGGCGTCTGTAGGAGCACTGTCTTCATTCTGCTTAAAGTATCAATTCGAATAGAAGAAATCTTCAAACTGGGCCACAACCTTGCCTCCCTGTCTCGGGCATCGTTCGGGTACAATACTCGTTCACAGCACATGACCTTCGTAGTCACGGTTATGAGATAAGGTTTTCCGGGCAGCAGACTGCAACATCTGCGATCTACAATTAGAATGTAACTCCCGTTCGAGAGTCTCTTAAAGAATGGTTCTATTTGTGTTGCAGGTGTGCCTAGCTGGTGACATGAAAGGTTATTTGAGTTCCCTTCACAAGCTCCATGCAAACTAATACCCTGACACAGAAGTGTACCGCTTAGTGACCTTTCACAATTATTACCACTAAGGAACACACTTTGTCCTTTATTACTAACACATGCGTGTGTATAGGGCAAGTTCCATGTTGACTTAATGTATCCTTTACCCAACCTTTCATACTGGCCTGCCTGTATATATTTTTGGCAGTATTGAAACTGGAAAGTTGTTATTGGAATATTTATTATCCCGTGTATTATCCATTCAATGACAGGTCGTTCTGACATTGTCAATGGTAATCTCTCAAGTTTTTCAATGCTCAGAATTGTATAGTCAGCGCCCTTCTGTGCCAAACTGATTTGTTTATCAGTAAGGTTAAAGATATTAAATAGTGACGTTGTGTTGATTAAACGCCAAGGCACATAGCCTGAACGCAGATTTTGTAACGTCCAGCCAAGTTGTACAATAGAACGCAATTGGGACTGACCGTGTTGTAACATCAGTAAGTCTTGCGATATTATATCGATTGCTGAAGATACAATACTGTCCAGTGAATATATTCTGGAGGACAGAGTCATTAACCCATTGTCCACAACAGAAAGTGATTTTTCCAAATTAATATGGTCAATTTCCCGTATTTTTTCTGCTGTCTCAATTTGAGTTACTTTCCAAACTTCATTGTAAGCTGCATATATAGAGGCCGCTATGAAACGTTTTAGACGCTGTTTGCGTGGTCCCATAATGAAATCACGCAAGTCAGCACCTTCTTGAAGTAAAGTTAGGTGTTGCTTAATTTCTGCCAGTGTGGATGTTTGTAGCCATTGAAGGCAGAGCTTGCCCACACTGTAAGTAGTTACTATCCCTGTATGTTGTCTTTGGGAATATCTAGGGTCTGGCCTGGTCAATTTTAACCCCTGTATTTTGTTCAGGAATCTGTCTTGACAGTTATTTGTGTCTGTGGGCCAGATCAACCATTGTTTCCAATCAGGATGTGTTCTGTTTTGGTTTAAAATATGGTTTACGTCTATCTCAACCTCTATAGAGTTATTACTATTCGTTGTTGGCTTTGGAATAGACGGTTTGTTTAAGTCTTTGATTTTGGCTAAGCCAAGACAGGTAGTTTGTTGAATAGTGTCATTCAAAAATATAATTTGTTCTGGGATCATGCAGGCTCTGAACAATGATTCTATACCTTGTACTTGCCAATCTTTTGTACCCCAAACAGTTTTTGTTTCAATGTTACTGTTCCAGAAATCAAAACCAGATGTATTCATTTGCTCAAAAAATGAATCTGAATATATCAATTTTGTGTTTGTAAGCATGGTCTTCATACCTGTCTTATTTGACAATTTGAAATAAAATGTTTCTGCATTACTTGTATTAAACCCTGAAAAGTATGAATATTTATCAAAAAATGTTTTGGAACTACCCTTTGGTGGAGTAGCACAATGTTCCCATTGGTTATAATTTAAAACATTTCTAGGTTGTGCAGATTTATGGAGATAATGGTTAACATAGTGTTTATAGCAGAACATTTGATCATAATTAGATGAACCCTGTAAATAATAATGTTCTGTAAATTTAGCAGACATTACTAGGTCAGACATCATATCATTAATACTTTCAAAGTCCCAATCATCAGCAAATGTGCTTGGTTTTACAAAGTCACTTAACGAGATCTTAAATTGGTGTGGATACTTCAGGATTTCAACCGGGCCATAGATTTCATAATCAGTATTGTCCCATGCTACACCGCCTGGTATAGGATTGGCTGTGAAGTTCACTGAAGAAAGTTCTCTTTTCTTGACATGTGAAGATGTGTGTGGTTTAAGGACCAAGTTGATTTTCTGGCTTGCTGTGTCCATTTTAGCATATTTTCCCTCAATGAAATGTCCCAAGCATAGTACCATGATGAGCCAAAGTATGAGGACAAATGCACCTAATGTCACCCAAATTTCAATCCATGGAGAAGTCAGATACGTTATCTTTAGTTGCTGAAAAAGTTCCTTTGCTTTGTCTTTAAAAGTTTTTGTTGATGGCTGTACTTCTGGTTCGCTTTGTTCTTCTGAAGAATCATCGAAGTTGATGAAGTAGCCGGATGCCGTTCTGTCAATTGTTCCAATTGCTTCTGGATTACTTCTTGTTTTTGGCTTTTGCTTTGTTTCATTCGAAGAATCTGTAGTTACATCATCGTAGGTTGTTGTTTCTTGATGAAAAACTTTGATTTGGGTTTTAAGAGGTTCAAGTTCCATTGCTTTGTTGCATAGTCCTTGTTGTTTCACTGTAGATTTTCCAAATGTGATCAGTCTTTCAGATTGAACCTCTGTGGATGTAGCAAACTTTGGTGTTCTGCTACTTCTTGGGAGTCCACTTGGCCTATTATTTGTTATCGGCCACATGATTGTGGTTTAACCAGGTCGATGGATATGACTCGGTTCTCCTTTTTACCAGCAAGGGGCGGTAGTACTACTGATCTTGTCCCGTTGATAGACAAGACAGGAACTGCTTTTCTGTAAGAAGGCCCAAATTCCTTCTTTACCGCGATCTTTTCTCTGACCAGATCCCCGACTTTTGGAATCCAGACAGGCCTTGCTGGGACAGGTGGTTTTTCTTCAGTGGTTGTTGGCTGCTGTTTCAACTTTATGTTGCTCAGGTCTTTTCTTGTTTCATTTAAGTCCTGTAAAATAGCCAAGCGATCTTTGATATCAAAGCATTTTTCTTTAACCACTGAAGTCTGACTATCTAAGTCCTGGATTAACATTCTAGTCCCAAACAATAGTTCGTACGGACTGAGTCCTTTCAGAGAATTTCTTGGCAGGTTATTTAGACTACGTTGGACACTTATTAAATGTTTCACCCACCCAGCTCCCGAACCTAATACCTTTGCTGTTATAGATTGCTTTATGTCACGGTTTTTTCTTTCTACGATTCCGTTTCCCTCAGGATGAAATGGACAAGAATACCGCAATGCAATGCCCATGCTGGTCATGGCCTCCTTATAAGCTCGAGAGCTAAAAGCAGGACCCTGATCAGAATGTAGCATGCCAATTGCGTATGTGCCGATAAAGACTCGCAAATCTTTTATAACAGTTCTGGCGTCAGCCGATCGATGGGGCCACATCCATATGAATCTCGTGCATGAATCCACTGCGACCAAGATATATTTATAGTTACCATCCCTTTGTAAGGGACCACAGTGGTCCAGGTAAACACAGGCTAATGGTTTATCTGAGATTAGAAGGTGCGTCTGTGCTGGTCGTTTCACTGTTGATACTTTCATTCTTTGACATATTTCACATTCTAGAACATAGTTCCTTGTTTGTCGTTGCATTTGTGGCCACCAGTATCTCTGTTTTAATAATGATACTGTGGCTGAAACGCCAGCATGTACAGAAGCAAGTCCTTCGTGTGCCGCTATAATGAGTCCTAACCTATGTTCCATGTTTGGAATTGCCCTATCCCCCACTCCAGGGATTTGAGCAAACGGAACATTATTTGCATCAGTAATGTATGAGTACTTTACTGGAAAGCCTTTTGGGAGTGTTTCTATCGCATCTTTTACTGTAGCGCTGACAGCTTGTAATATTTCGCTGTCTATTTTTGTTTTTGACCGGGTGATAGCGGCTACGGAAGCCGTTTGGACAACTGCCTTCGCGGCCTCATCAGCCAATGAATTCCCTGCAACGTGAACGCCATCACGTTGATGACTCAGTGTATGTATCACGTGAGTCTTTTGTAGTTCCTTTTGCAAAAGAACTTCTTGTTCCCAAAGCATTTTATGCTTGATTGTGCCACCTTTTGCATCTTTAAAACCGTTCTGAACCCAGATCTGCAAGTATTCATTGTAAGATTGGACGCAATAATATGAATCACACACTATGAGTGTGGGGAATTCTCGATCGGTATTTTCAAGCGCCATCTTGAATGCTAGTAGTTCAGCTCGCTGAGCTGTACAATCTCCTAGAGATTGCGTTTTAGTGACCACTGGTTTAAATTTTCCTTCGTGCCAGCGACCTTTTACAATCGCGCACGCAGCACTGTAAGCTTGCTTACCCCCCACTGCGGGTTGTGCTGATCCGTCTGTATATATTATACAGCCGTAATGTTCTAAAGGCAGAATCTCGGTCGGCGGAGGACATTCGAATTCATATTGGAGAAACTCTTGTGTTTTTAAGTTGGGATCAAATTCCTATGCCACGTCTGTTGCAGCAAGAGAATTAGCCCATTGTATCCATCTCGGATGGAGTGCTTTAGCATTCGGAATGCTTGCCTTTGTTAACCCCTCCAGGGCTGGTATCGGTGTCACGATGATTATTCGTTTACCTTGTGCTAGGGCTCGTTCTTTTGCTACTGCAGTCTGTACCGCGGTTAGAATTTTTTCCGTTGGGCTAAATTTCATTTCAGCTTTTGTGTACAAGTGTGATTTGTATGCTATTGGTACCTTCTCTCCCTCATTAGAGGTCAGGTATGTGAATCCGCATCTTCCTGGGATGACTCGAATCACAAGGTTGCGTGTGTTGTCACGTGTTTGTAATTTTGTTTTAACTAACATATCTGTTTGTAAAGATCTCAAAATTTCTGTGTATTTTTGAGTCCAATTGATTCTTTTAAAATCTGGTTTTATAAGGTCATAGAGAGGTTTAACTCTCTCTGCATAATTTATAATATAAGTTCTTCCGAAATTTAGGAAACCTAGAATTGATTGTAAGTTTTTTAGTGTTCTAGGTGCTTGGATTACAGCACACTTCTCTAGGAAATTGTCAGCCAGGCTTTTGCCTTCACTTGATAGTTCATATCCTAAAAACAGGACAGTTAGATGGGCAATTCTTGACTTTTTAAAGTTGAATTTGTAACCCTCTGCTGCGAACCCAAGTATTATGGTGTTCACTCTCTTCAAGTGAGTATCCAAGTCATCATCTGTTAGATAGATGTCATCGACATAAGATAATGCCTCATCATCATATATTTGTAGTAACTCTGTTACTCTTGCTGAGAATAATCCTGGGCTGTTCTTGAACCCCTGGGGCAAACGACAGAATTTTTTTTGCGCGCCATTTATTGAGAACGCGGTCAAATATCTGCTTTCTGGTGCTATATTTTGACAGAAGAATCCATTAGAGATGTCTGATGTTGTTTTGTATTTTTTGCGCACTATGTTATTCATTAGTGCAGCACTATGCGAGTTTTGTACTGCAAAGGTTTTGCAACATGAGTTAAGGTGTCTGTAGTCCAAAACAAGACGATATGAATTGTCTGGTTTGGAGACAGGAAACAAAGGATTATTCATTTGTGAGGTGCAAGTTTCAATTACCCCCTGGTATTCAAGTTGATCTAGGATCTCTTTTACCCGTTTTTTAGCTTCTTGCTTAATTGGATACTGCCTCTGAGCAGTAGGTTGTGATTTTAACTGGATTTTGTGAGGAGGAGAGTCCTCATCCCATCCCACATGGTTTTTATATAATGCAGGAGCTTGGGCTACTGCCCACTTTCTTGCAAGTGTATATTTTTTATGAATTGGAATATGATTTGAGAAGGCAGGCATAATTATTTCTTCGCCATGAGGGCACTCCCTGACAAACTCTGGTGGCCAGTCTCTTTCAGCTAGAAGGATATCATAGCCTTTTGAGAGATTATCCCAAAAGAGACCCCTTATTTTCCTAGTCTTATCCCCCTCTATACGCAATGTTATTTCATATATTTTATGAGGTTTGCTAACTCTGGTATCTGCAGTTTCCACCTGAATGTATTCATTCGTGTCCACTGTCTCCAGATGATTCATAAGGATCTTGCGAGCTATGCTCACTTCTGCTGCGCTGTCTAGCATTGTCTGAGCCCCTTCTCTGTTTTTCAGCTGTGTCCTCAGTATTCTCGGCATGGTTGATTACTTTAATACTGGCTACCTTCTTTTTTGGAAACTGTAATTTTTTATTTTGATGAGCAGGTTCCTTGTCTTTGGACTTGACGTGCTCTTCCCTGTGTTCTGACCGTCCTCTCCTTTCCGATTTCTGCGAGGAAGTCTGAAAAGATTGAGAGGGACGTGTATCAATATCTTGATATCTATCAGGTTTCTTCAGATTATCCCTATTTCTAAGGTTGTATTTTTTCTCAGAGGGCTCCCTTTGGGGAGACTTGTGTCCTTGGTCCGGAGATCTTTCTCTCCGCCGAGGAGACCTTCCTCTGGACTGGAATCTTTTTTCTTTAGGAGTGGATTGTTTATTTCCATCCCAGTTCTTTTTGTGAGTGTTTAGATTATTTTTAATAAATATTTTTTCAGGTTTTTCAATTAGTTGGGGTTTCACCGGTTTTCCACCCAAACTATCTCTTCCTAGTTCTTCATAGGATTTTTCTATGATTCTGGCAATTTCAAATGGTTGGTCTGCTATATCTGTCTCTTTTAACCTCTGGCGGATTGCCACATTTGCTGCTTCTCCCTTTATATTGGCTAGTAATATTGCCGAGACCTGCTTGAAGTCTTTTAGTAATTTCATACCAAGAGTTAAAGCAGGTTCTGGACCGTATTCATCTTGAATTTGTTTTAGCACATCTGGTATTACTGACATGGATGGAACACCATGTGTTTTTGTGTAAATGGAAGCAAAGACTGTACCCCAAGTGTCACAGTCCTCCACATGTGGTGCGATTCCCATTGGAAGACAGATAGTCAGAATCCTGTGTTTCTCAACCGGGGTGGTATCTGGAAATACCGCCTCTATTTGAGTGATTTTTTGTGCTAACCAGAATGGAATTTGTTCCCGTTTTGCGGGTACTTTACCTAGACAGGACTGTATGTTCTGTGGTGTAATTTTATTTGTGTTCCCCTGGTGAGGGATCAGCTGTGGAATTTTAATAGCTGGTAGGACTGTTGAAGTCCGCATTACATATTGGACTAATTGTCTGTGTATTTTAATTAGTTGTTTTAGCTGTGCTAAAAGATCTGGTGCAGACATTTCTTCAATGTCTGGATGTGGTGTGTATCCGGATAGGACCGGCCACGTTGCTCCTGGTCTACCTAGTGGACCGAGCCTGGTGATGTGATTATTATGTTTTAGGGCGCCATTAAACCAGAGCAGGTGCTCTTGGTATTTGAGTGGTATTTCCACCTCCTCGAAAGGAGTGTACTCATTAGGAGGTTCCTCTATTTTGTAATAGTGGAAGTCCTTTGTTACAGCGTTTGCTGCTGGAAAGTTTATCCATGAATAGAATACCTCTGTCTGCCGATATTCGTGTGCCTCAATTACGAATATGACTGTACCACCTCTCGGTGTCAGCCCATTTTCAATAAGTTTTAAAGTTATAGATTTTCTTATGTTGACCGGGATGAGTATTGCATCCGGGTCAGTTTGCAGCAGAGTATTGTCAGCTGCTAGGAGTTCAGCTGCTATTCTAACTGTCTCCCTTTCTTCTTCAGTTTCTGACATTCTACTGTCAAGAAAGTTATTTTATTTATTTGCAGATCAGGTTTCTATGGAAACAAAGATTAGATGCACAATATTTTGGAACAGTGTATCCTTCAACGTTGAATAAACCAAGAACCATACATAGGAGTCTCTTCCTACTAAGTTTGGCGGATTTAACCTTTCACCCACTCCAGACGTCTTTGGAGTATTATGGGGAAAAGGGGTCTGTGTGAAAAAGCACGACTGAGTTACTCTAATGTCTTACGTTAGATTTATCGCCCATCCAAACACGTTGGGCGCCATGTAGTGTAGTTCCTATCATCCCAATAGGCTCTGCGCATTGGAATAATATCTTCAATAGTATAGACGTAGGAGAGAGGTTAACTAGGTCTTCTACTGACGATATTAGACTTAAAGTTTAATGTTTGTGCCAGCTAGCTCAGAGTTCACTAGAAACTTTCTCGAATAGACAAGGAGGAGTTTAACTTCCCTGGATAGACAAGAAGGGATTTAGTTTCTGACAACCATAGAACATGACAACTTTGCTCTCCCCTAATCAAGAGTGTATCTCTAGAGTCGTGTGAAAACAAAAGACAACTTATTTTACTCAGTCAGTTCAGTGCCTTCTTAGTTTCACCAGATTGTAGAGAAAAGGAAGAGACGGGCGTGTTCAATAAAAAGATGTTATTTATTGATCAGTCTCTTTTCTCATACAAGAGAAATGAATCGCTATTATTGTAATACTTAGAGTTAAGTAAAGTGCATACAGTAATAACAGAATTATAAAATAATACTGTAAAAGCATTGATATGGTTTCTTAGCCATATGATACTTAAAATGGATAAAATAGATACATACATATATACATTGACTAATCGTACTCAACTGGTGCTTCTAACTACGCCTACCCCAATGTACCTGACCTAAGCCTAATATGTGGCGGGAGTAGAAAAGTAGCAGTTTAAGTTAAGTTTGCTTTGCCAAGAGTCTGCTTCAAGAATTCTCTACAAAGGATGATTCAGTTCAGTACCTGGGAGTTTAGAAGGCTGGAGGGCTGGTATCTCTATCTCAGGTCTTGATATTCCAGCTGCCTGCGAGGGCTGCTTGGAAGCGCCGGAGCTGGATTTCTCGGCAGGAGAAAAGGCAGCGTCTCTCTCTCAGCGCGTCAGAAAGGAGGGGCAGCGTCTGTGGGCTTCGCTGTCAGCTGGGCTCCTCGGCAAGTCTCGCTGCTCCAATCTTGTCACCACCTCGTGTGTTTGCTTAAGGCAATGTCGGTATTATTTATACCTGAAAGGTGCCGGGATTGACGTAAGGATGGACATAAATACGTCAATAAGGATGTCATACGAACTGATCGTTCGCACATTCTTTACTGAAGTTCTCGGCTAAATCAAAACAAAGGCTGTGGGGATTTCCCAGGTCGTGGTAGGTTTGATTTGTTTTGAGAACACCGTATGCCTATTAGGGGGCTGGAGGAATAGTGCTTGCCTAATGAGATGGCATGCGCTATGACCTAATCAGATAACGGGCTTCTGTGCCGTTGTGTGGCTAATCAGATAACGGGTTCCTGTGCAGTTGAATGGCTGCTAGTTAATTATTAACCAGACAAGGATCAGAAATAGGGGGATCGATACAGTACCCATAGTAAATACACCACAGAATCAAGAGTCATTGCGAAATGAGGCGAGGGGAGAGTTGTGAAAGGAGAGAGGCACATGTTTGCTATCTTAGACACCTGGCCTACTACATACAGTCTGCTATCCCTGTAAACACCCAGTTTACGGTAGTCACTAGTGAGTGGAAGGGTCCATGACCTAAGGCCAGGCCACATTATCCACATTGGATGTACCAGGGATGATGAGCAAAAGCTCAGTCTTGGTTGGATTCAGCTTCAAAATAATATGAACTAAAATCCATCACTGACTGAGGGTACAGACAATCAGTCAGGGAGGGTATACATGCCGCCAAGATAAAGGCCTGCCTGCCCAATTTTGATGCGCGTGGACCTTAAGTTTGACTACAGCGGTGACAACAATGTCACCTCCATAGACAAACTTCTCGATGGTCGTTACTCCGTTGGGCCGTCGGAGAAATGGCTATATGTCTGCCAGCCCATTCGGGATGGGCGGATGTATAGCTATGGCGGTGAGAGACAGTAAAATGGTAATAATGCTTTACTCGCCGTGGGAGATAACTCCCAGGTGAGAGGAGTATTACATTTTTTATTTTCAAAAAGAAAATCCCATTTCCCGTTTTGGGATTTACCTTTTGAAAACAAATAAAGAATACTATTTGGTGCAGGGCAACGCAAGCATGACGCAACCCTGCACCAAACAGCGAAATGCATTGGCAGGAACCACTGTGATTGTAGTTCCTGTCAATGCATTTTAAATGACCACCTGCTGGTCAGTAATTTTTAAAAGTGGTGGGCAGTGCCTCTACCAAGGGGACGGAGTAATTTACTCCATCTCTGTGAATGAA
The DNA here is from genome assembly GCF_964261635.1 of Lissotriton helveticus. Lineage (NCBI taxonomy): Eukaryota > Metazoa > Chordata > Amphibia > Caudata > Salamandridae > Lissotriton > Lissotriton helveticus. The sequence goes on along the minus strand of NC_136068.1, from coordinate 1,618,709,914 downwards.
CAACAGGTCAGCCACCCATTTAAAAATCGGACCCTAAGTCAGAAAATAAAATTTTTGACAAAGACAAACCTGGCTGGAGTATCGCAAAGCGCGCCTAGGTCTCTGTGTACCACAACCATTGACTAACATTGGTGCATTGTGCTTTTTGGTGCAATTTCAAATTAAACCTTAAAAAATTATATCTCCACTTCTCATTGGATGGTTGTCATTTTGCAGTCATATTGTTTATTAAATTGGATTCCATTTTTCTAATTTGGTTTGGGATTTGAATTATTTGGCATTTTGAGTGTGTTACTATTTTGGTACAACATAAACGTTTTACATAAATGTCTGCTCTGTGCCATAGTTACCAGGGGATTCAGCTCAGGTTAAATTAGTGACAAGGGCTGTGATTACTCCTTGAGGCGGGTAGTCGCCCACCCCAAATAATAACCTCAATCAATCAATCAATCAATCAGAACATTTGTAAAGCGCACTGTTCACCCGTGAGGGTCTCACGGCGCTGGGGGAGGGGAGATGCTGCTACTGCTCGAATAGCCAGGTCTTGAGTAGTCTCCTGAAGGTTAGCAGGTCCTGGGTCTGCCGTAGGAGGATGGGGAGGGTGTTCCAAGTCCTGGCGGCGAGGTGGGAGAACGATCTGCTGCTGGAGGTCGCTCTTCGGGTGCGGGGGACAGTGGCGAGGGTGAGGTCGGTGGAGCGGAGCTATTGTTGGGGGTGTAGAAGGTGAGTCTTCTGTTGAAGTATGCCGGTCCAGTGTTATGGAGTGCTTTGTGTGCGTGGGTGAGGAGCTTGAAGGTGATCATCTTGTTAACGGGAAGCCAGTGCAGGTCTCTCAGGTGGGGTGTGATGTGGCTGCGGTGAGGAATGTCGAGGATCAGGCGTGCAGAGCCATTCTGTATGTGTTGTAGTCGGTTCAGGAGTTTGGCCGAGGCTCCTGCGCAGATGGCGTTTCCGTAGTCCAATCTGCTGCTGACGAGGGCCTGGGTGACCTAATTTCTTATATGTATTATATCAAAAATTAAACAATGTGGATCCCTTTGGGACACTGCAGGTGAGTTCTTTAGGCTTGGTATATGGCGGCAAAGCAACAGACTGTTTACTTTCCTACATGAATGACTTCAGCCAGCTTAGAACTATGGGCCATATGTATCAAGCTAATTAGCATTCGCAAAGGCCGAAATTCGCAGAATTTCGGCCTTTGCGAATGCTAATTAGCTAAATGGTATGTATGAAACATTTTCGCAGCAAAATAAGGAATCGCACATTTTGCTATTCCTTATTTTGCGATTGCACTTAAGGAATCACAAAATTTGTGATTCCTTAAATGCAATGTATCAAAGAAATATTTATGCAAAAATGCCAATAAGGATTCGCAGATTACCACCAACTTCTAGTTGGTGGTAAGTTGCGAATTCTGTTAAAAAAGCAATTTATTTAAATTCCAAAGGTGCCATATGACGCTCATACATGCCCTTAAGGCATGTATGTGCGCCATATGCCCACACATGTCATTTTCAGGGGTGCAGCAGGGTGTTCTTGTGACACCCCTGCACCCTTGAAAATAATCGCAATTTGCGATTAGCAAATTGCTAATCGCAAATATCCCCTTCATTCCTATGGGCCTCCTGGCCCATAGAAATGAATGGGAAAATTGCGATTAGCAATTTGCTAATCGCAATTTAGGAATGTGAAGGAATCGCTAAAAATAAGCGATTTCCTACATACATACCATTTTGCGATTTCTAAATAGCGATTCCTTAATAATCACTATTTAGGAATCGCTAAACGGTATGATGATACATATGGCCCTTAGTCTGTCAAGCCAGCATCTGATAGCATAGTCCATGGTATTGAAGACTGGCGAAAGTTGGAACAGAATAATTTACCTGAGATCACCGTTATCTACCACTGCGGGTCATCAAGCATAGGAAAGTTCACTGCCTCTCCCTGGTTGGAAACCACCCTGGAAACAGTCCAGGTGTGCGTTTTGTTTTCAAAATGCTGCAATAGCAAGAAGACCAGTCCATCAAGAAATAAGCCAAAGTTGGGCAAAAATGAGTAGGGGCGGAAGTTACGAAGTCCATTCACTTTCAACAACTGTTTTTCAGCAGTGCCTTAACAGTAACCATTCTGCAGGCTTTAGGCACTATTCTTGTGCTCACACTTGTTTTGAAGAACAGAATCACACTGAAGTTGGGAAAAGTGAGCCACAGGGTCCATGAAGATAAGCCTATCTCCTGGTTTAGAGTTAGGTGATGTTGGTCCCTTAAACAGGGTACATCCTGTAAACTAGTGGCTTATAGGTTCCAAAGTGGTCGCTTGATAATGAAGGGGTCAGTCCACAGTCTGACGTATAAGCATCAGTTTGTAAACCCTCAGAGATGACTCACAATGGACCATAAAGACCCCACTAGTTGTGTCCAGCACTCCAGCCATCCATCTATAGGATCTCTGCACACAGATCACGGTCAACGAAGAATAAAACAATAGTAAGCATTGGCAAAGCCAATAGGTTTGGCCTATGTGAGAGCTATTGGTTTTGTCAATGTCTTGGAACCATCACATCTTTGCAAACAGGTTCAATTGAAAGAAACAAGATTGGAACCAGAAATCTAAAAAAATGCAAGTGTAACTTTTACACCACAGGAATCTAGCAGTGCACACTGTTCTCTGATACAGAGATGTTGGAAAATGTGATGATATGAAGGTAACACAGCAATTAACACTGTTAGCATATTACAAGTGAGCTGGTACCGCAGAACCACTGACCATCATGATGTACCAGAGGAGTTTGCCCAGGCTGGGTCTATTGGGAAATGCATATTCAGAGCACAATTTATTCTTAATTCATCTTGAGGGTGACTGGCTGCTGGCACCCTTCTGCTTCACCAATGCTGTTAGCAAAATTGCTTGCCGCTACCAAACATAACATATGAGAAGTACCCACCTTGCAACAAGAAGACAAATGTTGCTCCAAAACAAAAGGGAGAGTTTGTGAATCTTTGATCTGGGAATGTGAGTGATGGGCTTGTGGCACCTTGAAGACATTGGAGCAAACATGCCCTACCAATAATGATCAGGTCCTTCAGTACCCCAGCGATACTTCCAATGGCACCTAGCGGCAGTACATATTGCTTTGTGAAAGCACCAGTAAGTACTTGAGCACACAGAGACAGGTTCATTTTCACAAGTCCAGGCCCAACACTAACAGGTTACTAGACAAATAGCCCCGACATCCTTGATTGTAGGTTTTCTGCTCTTTCTGGCTGGCATGCCAGGCCACCAGTGTGTCTCACTGGATTTACTGCTGGCATTAACAGATATTTACTACCTCAAACTGGAGTGCGCACAATTGCATCTGAGCTGCCCAAATCTAATTCACACTGAACAGCAGCGAGAAGATTTCCAGAAGACGGAATGCCCTGGTCTGAAGGTCTTTTTTGCCTGTGATGGACGACCAGTCTTAGGTGGGTGGGGGAGTGGTGTGCATTTGGTGGAGGGTTGCAGAAAAGCCTTTATTTGAATTGCAGTTTGCATTACAGGTAATACCCACAAAGACATGGGCATGTAGTTCCCCATAATACACACACAAGGTGGACATGCAGCTGATGAAGGCCAGTCCGGCTAGTATCTACCATTTCTTGGTGGGTGGCCACAGCACGTGACAGTTTCTGTGACAGTATGAATAATACAGAGGAGGGGTGGGAGTGGGAGTTAAACTGCGGGATTGATCTCAGCTACCTTCTTTCACATGTGTGGCACTTGGCGGAAAGCCGCTTTGTATTATACAATGCAATACAATACAATACAATAAATACAATACAATGCAATACAATACAATTCAATACAATACAATACAATTCAATACAATACAATTTAATACAATACAATACAATACAATGCAATGCAATGCAATACAATACAATACAATACAATATAATGCAATACAAAACAATAATCTGCAAAAACTAACTTCGTGTCTGTACAATGCGTGCCTCAATGGACATAAATGTGCTCTAACGCCTATCTTTTCTTGCAGCCAATCATGCATGGGCTGAACTGGCAGGAGATGCATTGAAGTTGTGGTGGATTATTTAAATTGTTGCCTGCTACCGGGAATGACAATGCACGCTCCGCCGAAAGAGACCGATACATTCAAGAGCAGTTGTGGGTGGGAGGGGTGCCTGCAAGATGAACCAAGCAGGAACGAGAGGGGGTTGAGTGGTAGGCGTGTAGCTTGGTCAGTAACACTGGAGGGGTCTGAGTTTCAGATTCTCCAACAATCACGATGGCATATCATGTTAATCATTACATGGGAAGGAGCGCGTAAGGGGGGTTTATTTTTGAAATAGTACATCAATCATGGGGTGTTACACCCCCAAACACCCCCTGTAGGCTACGCCCCTGTTGAGTTGTTGGAACAGGCAGGAAACAATAGAGGGTATGAGGTGACAGCAAATAAAAGCAGGCAAATTAAGACGGGATCGAACAACATGGTAGGCAACAAACGATGTGGAAGGCCGGCACAAAATAAGGGAGGAGGCGGAGCAAATGTGTGAAGGGGGAGAGCTAGTACCTCAATCACATTAGGAGCAGTGGATGGGCACTGTTTACATTGTATCAATCTGTGCTTGGTGCCTGCACCAGCCAATCAAGGAGGCTGCAAAGAAGAGGGCAATGGAGCCAACAAATGGTAATCAATAGGTGGGCTCCAAGACAATAGTATCTCGCAAGGAAGACGCATGTGTCAGGGCATGCTCTCGTAGGCTAGACCCTAAAACTTTGTGCAGGGCGGGTGTGCTTGGCAGGCAGAGTAACCACTCAGTGCACGTAATTTGTTGGGGCAAACCTGCTCTGGGTTCTGATGAGGGAAAGAGAAGGCTTCCATGCGCTGTGGCTGTGTATTTGAGCCCAGATTTACTAAAGGTTTACAGTGGTGCTTACACAATGCAAATGGTAGTGTCAACCAAACTTTGCGTGTTTTTTTTAATGTTTTTTGCTCTGAATGTCTTCACATGTGTATCACTAAATAGCATTACATCACATTTCCTGAAACCTCAAGTCATATTTGTTGCAAGGTGAGTTTTGGGGTGGGAACTATACGAAGACAAAAGACAGACCTAGACTGACTAATGTTATGCCGAGAAGCACAGCCTAGCTTTCTTTTGAATACTAACACCAAAAGAAAAAGCACAAAGAAAGGTCACAAGTTAGGGTGGGTGTTAGACCTGGCATCCTTGGAGGGGTTTCGCCTAAAGTTTTGCCTCTACTGCCTGTATTTGTGACTGTGTGCTGGACTGTGCTTTTGCTGGTTTAGGTACTCTGGGCACTTTACCACTGCCAATCAGTGCTAAAGTGCAAATGCTTTCTGTGTAATTGTGATTCTGATTAGATATCCATGATTAGCATCTTTGATTTACTGGTAAGTCCCTAGCAAAGTGCACTGTGTGTGCCCAGGGCCTGTAAGTCAAATGCTACTAGTGGGCCTGCAGCACTGGTTATGCTACCCCCACGAGTAGCTCTGTAAACTTGTCTCAGACCTGCCATTGCAGTGTCTGTGAGTGAAGTTTTAAACTACCATCTCAACCTGGCATGTGAACCCACTTGCCAGGCCCTAACCTTCCCTTCTTCTACATGTAAAGCACAACTAATGTAGGCCCAGGGTACCCCTGTGGGCAGGGTGCACTGTATGTGAGAGGGAGGACATGTGCTGGTGTGTTTTATATGTACTGATAGTAAAATAAAGCCGATTTCGTTTTTCGCTATTGAAAGGCTATCTCTCCCCATAGATTATCATTAGAGCTGCCTTGTAACATCTTACAAGTGTAACTTTCAATTGGGAAGAGATAGAGATATGGGGTTTGGATTCCCTGAACTTAGAATTTAAAGATACATCTTTTAGTGAAGGTGGTTTTCAACTTGTGTGTTTGAAAATACTGCTTTTAGAAAGTGAAGATGAAATAAGATAACGCCAGTACTGACACCTCTTAAAGAAAACATATTGGGTAACTGGTCACGACTAGCAATCAACGTGATCAAATCTAATTTCTTTAATTCCTTATTGGTATGAGTTTAAGACACTTAATTGAATCCATTTTTAAGTGTCCGTCAAATATATCAAAACACAAAACATATGACATACATGTTTAGGTGCATTTTGAAACAATTTTTACAAAAGAAATATACATAAAAGACACAGATTTCAAATATAAAACACCAAAATTCACATAAAAAACAAACGACAGAACTATTCCCATTCTAATATATTTTTAACACACCAAAAAGACCCCCACAGTTTGCTAATTTGGCATGGTTCCCACTAATGGTGAAGTGAAGCACCAGGTGTATTGCTACATCACTCTATTTTACTGGGCTTTCCAAAGGGACCTGAAGTCAAGATTCAATCAAAGTGTATTTGAAACAAGTTTCCCTACAAAGCCAAGATGTTACTATTAGCAGAAAGACCTCTCTGGTGGTTCTAGAACTAGTCAACGCATGTCACACCCTAAATTATTTCGGGGTTCTCTTCAGGACTTTGAACTGGGAAATCGCTGAAAATAAAAAGGAGAAAAAACATTGTAATGCTTTTTACTTTTTATGTAAAAAAACTAAAAACTCTACCCAAATGGTTTAAAATGGATTTATTTCGCTGACGTACCTAGTGGGTTTAGGCCATAATGAAAGTCCAGATTTCTCTTTTGTGGTTGGAAACCTACAAAAATCAAAAAGGTGCTGAGTAAATTCAATGTTGAACGTAGCAAAATTGGACAACGTTTGCATGGTTCTGATGAAAAGCACTCCCATTGTTATTTGAGTATTTGCTGAGATCGTTTCACTTCCCTCATCATCTCTAGGCAACTTGATTTGTAATCCAATATATATGATTAATCAGGATAAAATGAGCATTTATTTGAAAGAATGAGCGGTTGTTTGAAAAAACGGGTAAGTGATCATTTGCTTTGAAAAGCGAATGTAATGCAAAAGCAGTACTTATTGTGAGAATATTGAAAAGCATTCAGGTTGTTTTTCAAACAGGTGGCACAAGAGCAGATGTTGTACATTTTCTAACACAGAAAGCCAAAGTTACAAGCTATGTTTTTCTTTTCTTAATCAAAGGGTGCTTCTCTGGAAAAGCAGCGTTGTAGAAAGGGGCGATTTTCTTGCTATACCATTCTGTGTCTCTGCCTGTCTGTGGAATCAACATCTGGTTTAGGCTGACAGGGCTGGTTTGTACATTCACTCTAGACAGTCTCACAAAGGGAGCTGAGGTGTGCTTTGCATATCCTGGTGGCCAATCACCAGGCTGATGGGGCTTCCCTGAGCTAGAGTGGTGGGAGGAGTTGTCATTGATGCTTGAATAGGGCTGTGGCTGTCTTTCACAATGCTGTCTCCACCTCCTGTAATGAAGCTGGACTAGGGAAGACAGAACTGGTCTTTGTGAGCAAGAGAGACTTTATTTGAATTCTGTCAACTTCAAAGGCCAAAAGGGCTATATGTATTGAACCGAAAACCCCAGACTTACAGAACACTTCTGGATCAAGAGGACCTTGCCAGGAAGAGCTAGCAGGAGGAGTAGTGCTCCTTTGCTGTGTGCTGCTTTACTGGGTTGGCCTGCAGTTGCTACTTCTGTCTGTAGGCAGTGGAAAGGATTGGACTTTTACTTTGCTTTATCCTGCTTGAGAAGATACTCCAAGGCCTTGGTGGCTTGTCTCCTGTTAGGAAGTTTCAGGGACACAAGGACTTCACCTACAGCATCCTTGAGCCCCACTGCTGGAAGTTCTGACCTGCCTTGTGGTGCCAATTTCAGTTCTTAGCCCTTGGAGGTTTTTCCTGCTGCAAAAACATCAAGAAGAGGTAAAAACTGATACATGCCCTTCCAGAGCCTGTTTTTGTGACGCAATACTGCTCTGCTGGAGAAATTTCCACACACATTGCTGCCGTATGGCTAAAGAAATCTACACAGCACTTGTCAGCAGCCGAAGAAACTGCTGCAGCCTGAGTTCAGCGCATCGGTCTCCGAAGTCCAAGACCACTATACTGACTCCCACGCAGTCTCTGATTTGCGGCTGACAGAATTGAAGCATCGTTGGATCGCAGGTGAAGAAAATCGACACAGAGCCTGTTTGACGCTGCTGCATGGACCTCCAGACTATCCGGATTTCCACACATCGCGCCTGTGCAGCAAGTTTTTCTGACGCATCACCTGCAGACCAGAACCGCCTTGGATTTCAACACATCACTTCTCCCTACAGTCTGGATTCAATACAATACTTCTACTTTGTGCAGCAGAACTGACACATCACCTCCCTGCAGACTCAAGAAACGATCGCTGTGTTTTCCAACGCTTCCCTCCTCTGCGGCTATTTTGCCTTGTGAATTTTTACACATTTGAAGGTACTTTGCGTAAAATCACTGCATCAATGTTTTTTTATGGACAGAATTGAAAAACCTTTTCAAAGTCATATTTTGAGTTGTGTATGTTGGAGTTGTGTTTGGATAAACTTTGTTTATTTTTCTAAACTGGCATGGTGTCCATTTGTAGTGGTTTCACTGTGTTACTGGGTGTGTTTTGTACAAATGCTTTACACATTGCCTCTGAGATAAGCCTGACTGCTCGTGCTATGCTACCAAGTGGGTGAGCAGGGGTAATCTTGGGTGTGTAATCCCCTTAGCCTGACTAGAAGGAAGGGTCCCTACTGGGACAGGGTGCACACACTGCCAACTATAGACTTGCATTTCTAACTGTGTGACACTGCAGCATTTTGAAAAGCAAAAAATGCGTAACCATCACACAGGTTAGGCATACAACACAATTTACCCTAGTGTTATATACGTGAAGGTAGTTGCACTAGAGGTCATGAACCAAATTCAAAAGTCAAGCAAGAAAATGTTCAATAGTTTTTGTACAGTGATGAAAAGTTGCATTACGTTTTGAATCACAAATGATGTGTTATTTTGTTTGGTTGTTTTCATTGCTGATGTCATAACCACGTGCACCATGTTAAATTTGGCATTGCACCAAATGGAAAAACCAAAAACTAACCCTTGCCATACACAAGAAAAGGAATTCTATCCCACCCGGGGGCCTATTCAGCATTAAATGAAGCAGGGTAAAAGTCAAGTCTTTTTATATTATGATCCCACACTTCTCAAAGATCAGTACTTCAGTTTTGTCAGAGTTGAGTTGGAGGCAGTTGTCTCTCATGTATTTGGCTACATTGGCTATGGCATGCAGAAGTTGGATTTGGCATTGCAGGAGTCCTCGTGAGCAAGAGGATCAGTTGGTTGTTGTCTGCATTGGAGGGGTCTGACGTTTGTGTGTTTCTATCTGTCCGGGAAGGTTGCTGTAGAGATGGAGGTGTTGAGGATGTTGGTGAATTTTGTGCTGATTGGGTTTGTTGCGAGGTTGTAGAGGTGGTGGGGGCAGGGGTCAGTGGCCTCCCAGGAGTGGATGGAAGACATGATGGCTAAGGTGGTCAGCATGGTGAGCGGAGACCAGGTGGTAATGGTTCAGCTGATGTTCGCTGGTTTGTTGAGGTCATTGGTGTTGAGGGTGGCTCGTTGGAGGTTTACATTGTTGTAGATGTTGGTGATATTGCTGTGGAAGTAGTCAGAGAGGGTGTCACCAAGTTCTTTGAAGGGGTGGATGGTGTTCTCCATGGCTGTCGAGTTGGAGAATTATTTGACTATTTTGAAGAGTTCCTTTGTGTGGTTGGACACGGAGTCTATGCGGGTGGTGATGGCTGCTTTCTTGGCTTTGTGATGTGCCGGTGAAAGTTGCTGGCGGCTGTTTTGTGAGTTGCTCTTTCGGCAGGTTTCTTAGTGGTGCACCATTATTTTTCCAGTTGGTGGAAGTTGCGGTTGGTAGTCCTGAGTTCTGAGCTGTACCAGCTGGCATGTTTGGAGGTCTTGTCAGATTTTGTAGGTTTCAGTGGGACGATTCTGTCGGCGCTGTTGGAGATACAGGTGATGAAGTTCTAGACGGTTTGGTCGAGGTCTATTGAGGCCTCGGGTTGGGGGTTAGTGAGGGCCTGTGACCACTGGAGTTTGGTGATCTTGCTCCAGCTGTGGTGGGAGGAGAACTAACATCTGGTGATGGTGTGCTGGGTGTCAGTGATGGTGAAGTGTACTATGGTGTGGTCAGTCCAGGTGAGGTCAGTGGTATGGCTGAATTTGATTATTTTGCAGGAGGTGAAAATGGGGTTGAGTGTGTGTACGGCTCTGTGCCTGGGTTCGGTGACCAGTTGGGTGAGGCCGATGTTGTTCAGGTTCTCCAGAAGAGCAATGGAATTGGCATAGTTGGTGTAGTTGGTGTGGAAATTGAGGTTGCAGAGTAGGATTTAGTGGTGATAGTCGATTGCTAGGGGTGCGATGAGATGAGCAACGGCATCGCAAAATGTTGCTCTGGGTTCCCGTGGGCCTGGAGGCAAGGGTGCCTCTTATCGTGGTCTTTGTGTACATTTGAAGTAAGAAGTTGAGGTGTTCCATGAGAGGCGTGGAGTCGTCGTTGGGGCATCTGATGGTTTCCTTGAAGATGATGGTAATGCCTCCTCCTTGTTTGTTGGCGCGGTCTCAACGTATCATCTTGTAGCCTTCTGGAGTGGCCGTGGTGATGTTGGTGGGTATTTCCTCTCACAACACTAGACACAGAATCCTACAGACAAACACCAGATTTAGAGTTTAGTGACAGATCAAAGACCCCACAAGCTGTTGCCAAAAAACAAAACTTGCTGAGATAAAGAAAAACATGACCAATGTTACTGCACAGTTTGCCATGGACACACACACACACACATGCACACCCACACACAAACACACACACACACACACATACACACACTCTCCTCAAAATGGATTACAAGCGACCAATAACGTTTATTTGCAAAATGGGGTCCATCTGTGGGTATACCTGAATTTGAAGAAGGCTGGTAAGCAACGCTCATTGGTACAATAGTTTGACCTGTACCCCTATAAACTGATAATTCTGCCACTATCCAAATGACTCCCATCAGTCAGCAAGGTGAGGGAACTTCCCTGAAAGAGGAAGCACTTTGGGCAGTGCCCTTCACAGAAGCAGCACAGAACCTAATTGTCATCCTATTATATCACTGGACTGTTGGTCCCTTAGGGTGAGTGAGATACCCAAGTAAATAAAGGAAGGAAAACATTTTTAAAATGGCAGGGCTGCTGTAAGGTACTCACAGCTCGCACAGTAGGTCTGGCAGAAGTGGCAAGGTAGAGACATGGGATAAGAGAGAATGATAAGGTGAAACATGCAGAAACACTATAAGGCAGAAACAGGAATAGAGAGGGCATGAGAGTTGGAGCAGTGGTGTAAGCTGGGCGGCGGGGGTAGGCTCCGCCCCGGGCGGCAGTCTTTTTTGGTGCAGCAGAGGTTAGCAACTTGTGTCTGCCGACTACCACCAACCCCCTGCCCCGCCGCCACCGCCCACCCCCAGGAACAAGGGAACAAGTCGTCCATTTGATAACCGCCCCAGCTCTTACCTGCCCGGGCAGAAAAGTTAAGGGCCACCCCGAGTAGCAGTAGTTCCAGCTACACCACTGAGTTGGAGGGACAAAATGTGAGAGATGCGGAGACTGGCAGAGAGAAATCGAGAGACAAGCGGAGTAGGAGAAGCCTGGAGTGGTAGAATAGAGACAATGAGAGAGTGAAGAGAGAGAGAACTGGAGGGACTGTGGTGTGCAACATGGAAAAACCAGTTGGAGAAGGAGCCAGATGGGGAGACGGAAAGTGAGGGAGGCGGAGAAAAAAAGTGAATAGTCTCATCTTAAGTTTCAACAGTGGCACACATTCCACACAGTGATTCTGAGTACTGTGCTAAGCATGTCCCTCTGTGGCATATATAACCCTACATCTGCCATACATTGTGCTACATACATCCCTTAACGGCAATTGAGTGACAGCATTTATATGGCACTCACTACCCTGGCGGGGCATATTCACAATGAAATGGAGCTGCGCTGCACTGCAAGAAATTTAGCAGTGCTGAATCATTTTAAAAATGCAGGGATGTGCAATATTCACACGAATATGGTGCACCCCTGTGTTTTCCCTTGCGCTGTTGGTAAAAAAAAACTGCCCAGTGCCAACACAGACACCCTTACACCATGGTAGCTATGTTGCAGGGAATCATTCCGGCAATGCAGGCATCCTGTGCACTAAGTTGCAAGGGTGTCTGTGTTGAAAGGATGATGGTTTATGTGCAGGAAGGGACAGCTTCCTGCACCTAAACAATCTTTAAAGGCGATTTGCTCCTCCTATGTGTGCTGCAGGATGTAGCACACTTAGAAAGAGAAAAAACGAGGAGAAATAAAAGTATTTATCCTCATTTCGCTAATCTTACGCCTGCTTTTCAGTGGCATTAGGTTTTGGAGCTGCCTCAGATTTACAGATCCTTGTAAATCTGGGGCAGTGTCAAAATGCAATGGGTGTTGCAGTGGAACGGCCACAACAAAACCCACTGCACGCCCCTTCCACGCAAATACCTGCGTAAAAGGGTACGATATTTACAAAACGGCATTAAGCCATGCAAAGTGATAACGTGCTTTGTAAGTATAGAGCAGGGCATTGTGCCACCGAATAGTTCTAAGAAGTGACGCTCCGGTGGCGCATTGCCCTTGTAAATATGCACATTCGTCTCTTTCTGCTGTTCTGAACACTGCCGACCAAAACAGATATGGCTTCAATGTGGTTCTGAAAATTCTGGACTTGAGAATAAAACTTCGTCGTAACATGACGAATTTAGTATCAAAAGACCGAAAATGACGAGTACACTATGTACAAGCATTTTCGTCATATTCCAGTGACGATTTCACCTCGAAATCGTCATTCTCGTTCTGAACCCTTGGCTTCCATTTTGTATACGGCAGCCATTTTGTGAGTTGCCCTTTACATAGGCTTATGATACAGCTAAATTCGATTCCAAAGGACACATACACCTTAATTGACTTTCCTGTGACCTGGGCAAGTTGGAACCATTGCCCCAGGCCGAACCTGTTTGGTCAGTTCCTCTCCCAGTGGCCGAATGAGATAGCATCAAGGCACAACAGGCCATAAACCCATTTCATCACTCACACCCTGCCGAATCTTGCTCACACCTGTCCCTGCTCTTTTTTCTCTCACTTGCTTTATGATGGGGAGCGGCCCATTTTTATTGGGGGTCCACCGATATCTGATGAAATGTTGGGCCTTGCCGGGTGATTTGTTGTGGGCTGGACGAACTGAAATGTGGGCAGTCATCATGACTCTGCTTTTCCTTTGTAGCGAAAATATTTGAATGGTATACTAAATTTCGAGGAATGTTTGCCTAAAGCACAATATTTTGTATAAAAAGAGAAGCCTGACTTTGTAAGTTTGAGCAGTCTCCTGAGAATATACATCCCGTGTGTTGTACTTCTAGGACGCTTGTTTCTTGGTTGCAGCCAATAAAATCGATCCTTGACTTCACCTAGAAGACTCTGAGTTTCTGTGGTCTGAATCTGGAAAGTACCCGAGGTCTTTGGGTGTACCCTGGCACCGCTGGGTTACGGGTTCGGTACCGGTTCTGAAAAACCCAGTACCTCAGTTGGCGCCCAACGTGGGGCGATACCAGCGGTACCGGTCCAGCCAGAGGTTCGTGAGGAGCTTCGTGTGAAAATTCTGGAGGAAGGCCATCCACTTCATCGACCCCTGCATGTCGACGTGGTCCGAAAGTCTTTGCTGCGAGGTTCCCCGCTTCCCGACGGCTACAAAGGACTGCTGCCCTGGCTATCGTCCTGATTTGGACCCTTGAAGTTTGGTAGAGCGAAACGATAAGACGAGTCTTCTGGTGACGTCATCGATATTTCAGTTAAGTATAAGTGGAGCGTCTCCCAGTCCTTAGTTGGTCTTAGTTTGGGTATTCCCTTTGGGATCATTTTTGGAACTTGCAAGTGCCAAAACCGAAGGACTCGTGTATTCACGAGAAATATCGTAATCGATAATCCTTTGAAGTTTGAAGCTAGACTAGTGAGCGAAGATGCCTGGTCTTAGCAGACTTGGAAATTTGTTTTGTCTTGGTTGTAATAATAGGGATTCCCGATTGGAGGACTCGTGTCCGGCTCCTCCGATTGGAACTCCAACTTACGAATTATATGTAAAACATGGCGTGGGTCCCATCACATATAATGAAGTGTGGATCAAATACACCAGAAAAGATGGTGTTTTAAAATGGCCCCAATATGGTAGCTTTGATACAGAAATCTTAGATAACCTCGAAATTAAACTTTTTAAGAAGAAAGCCCGGCCGGCAATGTTTGACTCTTTCCGCCTATGGCGTAAGGAAGCCAAACAGAAGGAAATTAAATTAGCGAAGAAAAATAAGCGAGAAAGGGGAATTTCGATAATGCAAGCTGCTATGCAGTATAAAGACAATGAAGAAGAACAGATGAGTGAGCCGTTGCACAGGCAACGTAAAATGGTAATAGATAAATGCTATCCAGTTTTGCCGCCTCTTCAGCAAGATGCAGCAAAAGAGCTTGGAAAAGATCCGTTAATGGCGCATTTATTAAGTTCGCCACCCCCCTATGCACAAAAATGCCACGGCACCTCCGCAACCTTTAGTTGTGCAACCTGTGCCTCCTGTTCCTCCACAGCACCCACCAGCTGTTCTTCAGCTGGCTCCTGCTCCTTCGGTGCAGCCTCCTCAAGGCCCACCGATCACATCTGCTTCACCTGTGCTTTCTACGACTTTGCCTAATGCACCTTCTATTTCTCCTAATGATCCCTCTGCTATTGCCTCTGCCTCTGCCTTATCTCACCCTGTTTTTTCACCCGTTCTTCCGTCAGTTTCTCCTTCCGTTCGACAGAGAATGGCCAACACTGTTACTAATCTTTTCTCACCTTTTTTCGGGTCGCCTAATACGACCCCTAACATGGAACGAAGACAGTTGCAAAGTCAACTGCCTGACTATCGAGAGAGAGATTTACTGAATCGTTTAGCGCATAAATGGGTTATCGACGCTGTAAGGTATGATGTAGAGTCTGTCACGGAAGTCTTCCGTCAATGGGAAGCACCAAAGCAGAGATATGTTTTTGAACAAATGTGTGTTTTTCTCTGTGAAGATTTGGAAGACAATGATCTGGAATAGGGGCTGTAGGGACTTGTATGGGTCTGCTCCACGCTCTTCGGAAGATATTACCACTCCTTCCACGGAAAGCTAGAGCAGAGGTAGTGCGTAGTGCCATTCTCAGTAGGCTACACTACTGTAACGCACTACTTCTGGGAGCTCCAAAGACCCTGATTCTCAAGTTACAAAGGATCCAAAATATGGCGGCTAAATTAGCTCTGTCCCTCCCGCGTTCGGCTTCTTCCTCTGGCGCTCTGGCTGATCTTCATTGGCTACCGGTCCAGCAAAGGATCACCTATAAGGCTTTATGCCTGGTATTTGGACCTCTGCATGGACAAGGACCAACTACCATTGCAGAATCTTTTCTCATGGTACCAGACTGCCAGGCCTTTGAGATCCGCCTCAGCGTTCCTAGTGAGAATTCCTAGGATAAACAGAGTGAGAATGGACGGCCGCGCTTTCAGCTTTGCAGCCGCCACAACATGGAATACTCTACCTCTGACTCTGAGGAGTAGACAAGATCTGGCTTCTTTTAAAAGGGATCTCAAAACACATCTTTTTCCAAGAGTAGTCTAAAGCATACACCGGATGGTTGAATTGATCTCAGCGCCAGGATACCCTCTGGGTGACAGTTGCGCTTAACAAGCATTAAATACATACATACATACAATACAACCCGCCCAAGTTGTGTCGTGTGCGGTTCGAGTTCGCAGAGGGCATGATCGTAGGTCCCGATGTCGAGAGAGCGGTTGAGACATTGTTGCCATATCGGAGTAAGGGGGGCACTTCTCAATCACTATTTGAGCATGACGCATCCGGTAGGAAAAAGGCGCGACAGTACCCCATGAGGGAAGTCCCTCCAGTATGGAAGGAAGAAGTAGCAGCTGGTCCTGGTAATGTTCCACCACTTGTGCCAGCACATTTTCAGCGTGTGTGGGTACATGTTCCCTGGAAGCGAGCTGAAGTTTTGGCCCTTAAACAGACATTGCCTAATCCCCGTAAAAATCCCGCAGGGTATTACAAAGAGTTGTCACAAACTGCTGGGTCATGTATCATGAATTTAGCAGACATAGACATGTTGTTTGGGAACGTTGTTCCACAGCCTCTATGGGGAAAGATTCGTCATGCAGATCATGATCAGGAGTTAGGTGACTCATGGGCTAATATTACTGCAGCAGATGGCCGACAGGTTGGTGGTGCTAAACACGAGCCTTTAGTAGCAGACCTCCCTGGTAGGATTATTAATTACATGAAGACCTTAATGCCTGCCATGCGAGTAAATTGGGATAAGTTGTCTGCATGTAAGCAGAAGAAAGATGAAACGGTCTCAGATTTCTTCACCGGGTTTGAAGAGACTTTTGTCGACCACAGTGGTCAAGATATGAGCACAGAAGGTGGTCAGCGTTTGTTCGTCGATAAATTCGTGCACAATCTGCTTCCGGAGTTGTGTAAGAAGTTAAAAGATTCAGAGAGTTCATGGGCAGTTTCCTCTTCAGCACAGATATTGGCTACTGCACAGTATTACGAAAATCAACACAAAGACGAGAAAGATAGAGCAGAAAAGAAAACTAAGGAGCTGAAAACGAAGGTTTTGTTACAGCAAGCATATCCGCCACGTGGTGGTGGTGGCCAGAATAATGGTGGTCAAAATAATGGTGGTCAGAGTAACTATCAGAATAATTATCAGCAGCCTCAACAGTATCAGAGGAACTCGCAAAGAGTCGAGTATACTCAACCACGTGTCCCTGTAGGCCCCAATCAGTGTTCATATTGTAAGGAAGAGGGTCATTTCAAGTATAGTTGTCCTATTTTATTACAGCGTGCAAATGGTGCTTCTGGTGTAAGAGTTCGAGGTGTTCAACAAGCGTCTAGAGGTAGAGGACGTGGAAATTTCCCCCAGAACACACAGTCTCTTCCACCTCAAAATTCTATGAATAGGTTCGATCAGCAGAATAACGCATCTGGTAGGACAGCTCAGTACTATACTGATGATTACTATACAGAAGATGAGCATTGGAAAGGTAGTGATTGCTAGGACAGCCATAGACAAAGAGAGGGAGTTGTTTCAGTTCCAGTAGATCAGAGAGGACCTTACGTTGAGGTGATTACATCAGGTGTGTCAGAGCCTTTTCTGTTGGATACTGGTGCTACGAAGAGTTCTATTATGCACTCCAAACTCCCTGGCGCACCCTTGTCTGGCGAAATGAATGTATCAGTAGGTATTTCTGGCGCCCCGGTTAGAAATCCGATTTCTGACCCTTTGTCTCTTTCTGTTGGTCCTTGTGAATTCAAAGCACCCCTTATTCTGACAACAGGTTGTGGTGAAAACTTGCTAGGATTAGATTTGCTAAAAAGATTGTATGCGACTTTGTACTGTTCTCCTTCTGGAGTACAACTTACACTCCAATGTATTTGTCGAGGGATAAACTTCCAACAGAATTGTCATCTCTCCCTAATATTCTTTGGGCTGCTGGTCCTAATGATGTGGGTCTTTTGGAAATACCACCATATGTTGTAACATTGAAAGCCAATGTTAAAATACCACGAATTCCCCAATATAGAATTTCTAGTGAAGGTGAAAAAGCTTTGCTAGCGATCATTTACGATCTAATTGAAAAAGATGTCATTGAAGAGACAAGAGGCAACGTTTGCAATAGCCCTGTTCTGCCTGTTTTAAAACGAACTGATCCTTCACAGCCACCTGTTTACAGATTTGTGATTGATCTTAGAGAGGTCAATAAAATAGTTGTGCCACAATTTCCAGTTGTTCCTGACATTACTGCCCTATTGACTATTATTCCAGCTTCTGCAACATGGTTTTCGGTGATTGACTTGAAGAATGCTTTCTTCAGCATCCCGATTGCTGAGGAGAGTAGGGATATTTTTGGCTTCAGTTTAGTAGGTCGCAGCTTCCGCTTTAAACGAGCTCCACAGGGCTACTGTGAAAGTCCATCAATATATAGTCAAGCTTTAAAAACACAGCTTGATACAATTGTTTTACCTGAAGGTGCTACCCTTATTCAGTATGTGGATGATGTGCTTGTTGCTGCAGATACTGAGGAAATCTGTAAAGAAGCCACATTGTCATTGTTGCGTCATTTGTGTGATTTGCACCACAAAGTGTCTCTCTCAAAAATGCAATATTGTCGACAAGAAGTGACCTACTTAGGTCATCTCTTATCGAAGGAGGGAAGGAAACTGACCCCAGAAAGAATTCAGGCAATAGCGAAATTGAGTGTGCCAAGAACACAGAGAGAAGTGCGTGCTTTCTAGGGTATTACATCATATTGCAGACAGTGGATACCAAATTTTTCGTTATTAGCCAAACCTTTGGTGGCATTAACGTGTAAAGATACACCCAATCCCATTCCTTGGTCTGAAGAGTGTCAGAAAAGTTTTTCTGAATTGCGCTCAGCATTATGTTCGGCTCCTGTGTTGGGTACCCCCAACTACAGTAAGCCCTTTACATTGTATGTCCATGAGAAACAAGGTTGTGCATTATCAGTGTTGACTCAGTTGTTTGGAGACAAGCAGCGTCCATGTGCATATTTTTCGTCGACTTTGGATCCGGTAGCTAAAGCATTGCCAAGTTGTTTAAGAGCTACAGCAGCAGCAGCTGTTTCTATTCGACAGTCTGCTGGTCTAGTGATGAATAATATGTTAGTCATGATGGTTCCACATGCAGTGGACACGTTGTTGAACAGAACCAAGACACAGCACTTAACTAGTGCTCGATTGTCAGGTTACGAATTGACATTGTTAGCGAGTCATGTGCATATAAAAAGATGCAACACTCTAAACCCAGCTACGTTGTTGCCAATTGTAGAGGAACTAGATGCTTCTGAACAGCATGGTTGTTTTCTTAAAACAGAAGAAGAAACGAAAGGGAGAATAGATCTCCTGGACACTCCTCTTGCTGAATGTGATGGTATATTGTGGGTGGATGGTTCATGCTTCAAGCTTCCGAATGGTGACACGACTGCAGCATATGCTGTCACGACTTTGCATACAATTGTTGAAGCTGCACGTATTCCACGTAATTCAGCTCAAGCAGCAGAATTGATTGCACTTACAAGAGCATGTGTGTTGTCTAAAGGAATGAAAGTGACTATCTATACCGATAGCCAGTATGCATTTGGTGTGGCTCACAGTTTTGGACGATTGTGGAAAGAACGTGGGTTCCTGACTTCGCATGGAGCTAAGATTCAGCATGACAACTGACAAAACACTCTTTATATTTCTTTTTCCCTTTTCTTCCCATTTATAAATGTAAATGTTTTATGTACAGTATTGTGACTAAAGGCTTAGTTTAAATATAATGGTTAAGACAACAACTGTCATTTCCTGTCCTGATGATGATGCCCTAGATTAAAATACGGCATCGAAACGTCGTCGACCTCTGAACCACAAAATGCAATATATGACTGAAATATTATCATTTGCAGTGGAGTGTTATAATGAAATTTAAAATCTGTAACAACTGATTAATAGTATACAGATGCAATTTTTGCTTTGCCCTCTTGGCCACTATTGTTTTGTTGTCTTGTCTTGTCTTGTATTGTATGGGTCACGGCTGTGCCCACTTGATACTAAATGGTTCTTCCATTTTCATAATTATCGTTCTAAATCAAATTAAAATAAAAATTCTTGTCCGGCTGGACAAAAGTCATTTCACCTATCAAGTGTATGAAAATTGTTTTGTCTGTCCTCACAGACTATTTCCTTTCTAAAATAGGGACCACTGTTTTATAAAATAAGATTCAGCATGGTCAGTTGGTGAATGAGCTCCTTGAATCACTGACCATGCCTCTGCAAGTGGCGATTGTGAAATGTAGTGCCCACAAGAAGGTGACTGATGATGTTGGTTGTGGAAATGCATTTGCTGACGAAATCGCGAAAGAAACTGCAAGGAATGTGATGAGCCGAATGTACGTTGCAGGCCCTGCAAGATGGGTTGGTGATGTTGGAATGTGTGAGGACACGATAGAGAGTGTGAAGTCTATTCAAGCTGAAGCTACAGAGAAAGAATTGAGCATGTGGAGAGAAAGTACGGGTAGAATGGATGCAAATGGTTGTTGGATTGAATTGTCAGAGCATCAGAGATGGTTGTTACCCGATGCATATGTGCTTGCAGTGGTTACAATGGCTCATGGAATGGCTCATATCAGCGTGAAAGGGATTTGCAAGTTGTTGGCTCCAGTATGGCAAAATTCAGGAATTCCCAAGTGTGCAGAGAATGTCGTCAAGAATTGCATGGTGTGTCTGAAACACAATCCTGGTAGGGGAACCCCAACTCCAGCTGGTCATTTTGCACCTCCTACGTATCCGTTCGAGGTTTTGCAGCTAGATTTCATCCACATGGAGAGGTGCAACAATTTAAAATATGTACTCGTTGTTGTTTGTGCCTTTTCAAGATGGGTGGAAGCCTATCCCCTAAAAGACAACACTGCCTTATCCACAGCTAAAGCCCTTGTGAAAGAGTACTTTCCCAGATTCGGAATGCCTAGATTGGTCTGGAGTGACAATGGGAGTGAATTTGTGGGTCGTGTGATGAAGAGAGTATGTGAAGGGCTAGGCATTCAGCAAAAGTTCCACGCTGCAAATCACCCCCAATCAGCTGGATTAGTAGAATGTTACAATGGCACGCTTAAGTTAAAACTGGCCAAAATTCAAGCGAGCACAGGTCTTAAATGGCCTGATGCTCTACCCTTAGCACTCCTATCCACCAGAATGACTGTGCATTCGCGAGTGAAACTTAGTCCCTATGAAATAGTCTTTGGCCGCCCGGCCAACATATGGGGAGTGCCAAGGCCCACCAAGTTCAGTGAAATTGAACACCCTGTTTTACTTGAATATCTGTACGAATTGACGGCTAAATTGCGTGTTTTACACCAACAGGTGTATGATTCACTGCCTCAAGTCTCTGAAGCTCCAGGACACCAGATTGACCGTGGATCCTGGGTGCTGGTCAAGAACTTCCAGCGAACCAAGAATGACCAGCCCAGGTGGACCGGACCGCACCTCGTTCTTCTTTCCACAAGATCAGCTGTTCGAGTGGAGGGGAAGAAATCCTGGATCCACGGGATCCACTGCAAGCGGATCCCTCAGCCTCTGCCATATGACCGGTGGGTCCAGGAGGGTGTCGCCGACTCAGAGACTGAAACCGTGCCACGTTTTCTGCCTTTCAGAGATGCACGTGTAAGAGGAACAGTTACCGAACAAGAGAGTGATACAATTTTGCAACCATCAGTTCGATTGGACACTTCAGAACCTGAACTCCTTTTCCAAGATAATACAATACCGGGAAAACAACGGTATAATTTGAGGCCGAGAAATACGAACTAATAAAAGTGTTTTTTTTCCCTCCAAGTACTATTTTTGAAAGTGCAGCTCTCCCATCTGAGAAACTTGCTCATTTTTGTTTTTCGAACCACCATCCGGGTTCCGCTGCTAGGGCCGCGATTGCCCAAAGTCTTTGGGGTGCAGCTGACGACGTTAGGTCGGCAGTTCTGGTTGGTCCAAGGGAGTTGCCCTAGACTGACAGAAGCATTCCTTAGCAGAAACAACCTCCCATCGCGGGCAGCACTTTAGAGAGGATGGAGTTTCTCGAGATGGAGAGACCTGCCAAGGAAATGAACTTTAAACACAAGATTTGTAAAATAATGACAAAGAAAAGCTTTTTGATATTGTGCATTTTCATGTTATTCAGTGTGATGATATTTTTAATAAGTTATGTGTTATTCTCTTTTCGAGTAACATTTGCACCCACTACATCGCCTATACCTCCTCCTTCTACAGTTTCCCCACACTCTTTTCAACCCCTTCCTGAACACGAATCAGCTAGGAGATTAGAGTTTATTAATAACTCCTTTGTTCAGCTTTTGCACCAACACCAACTTGTAATAAACACGACTAACTGTTGGGTGTGTGGTCTTATGCCTCACACAATGGATAAAGGTATTCCTTATCTGGTCCTGCCATTCAGTCACAATGGTTCTGTGTGGGCATACAGAACAATGTTCATATATGCACATGAAGTCTACCCCCTACGTTCTGTAACAGACAATCCTAAGAATAGTGCTCTAGTTAAGGGTATAGTAGACATGATTAAGGAAGGTATTTCTTATGAGACTATCCCGAGAGATGAGACGCTAGTATACATAGGATGGAACGTAACTGGATATGGAGCTACTCTGAGTGAGAAACAGCAAGCTAAGAGATCTTCCCCGATTTGGATTGTACCCCATCAGGGTCATCTGTGTCTGCAAGGTAATGGCACAAATCCCAGAGCTCAGTTAGGGAAGAGTATCTGCACTAAAACGTATGTTTTTTCAGCCCAGACTTCCCCTTCGTTTTTAGCAGCTAAGGGTACCTATTTCATCTGCCATGATAGAGCCTATACATGGTTGCCCCCTGACTTTTCGGGCTCATGTTTTGTTTCGTTCCTGTTGCCTCCCACCTACACAGCAGCGGCAGATTACCACAAGACAAGGATAGTTAGAGGTGCCTTGAGTCAAGAAGACACTGCAGGACAAGAATTTGGGGACTTCGTAAAGGGTTTTCGGCCGTTCTGGGGACCGATGGCTAACAGCAGGAACATAAGGCAATTGACAAGGGTGGTTGAATCCACCGTGATTGAAACTGCTGGTGCCCTTAGTAACTTGACTGCTGAGCGCCAGTCGGATCGACTTATGACCCTTCAGAACAGGGTCGCATTAGATGTCATACTTGAAGACCGAGGTGGGGTATGTAGATTGATCCAATCCAGTTGCTGCGTTTTCATTCCAGATAACGCTCCAACAGTGTACCAGGCCATCTCCAAACTACATAAGATTTCCGAATCTATTCATGTGGATAAAGGAGATTGGTCTTTAATGGGATGGTTCTGGGAACTGATATCCGCCTGGGGATGGAAAATTCTGATGGTCATTGGGATGGTCTTAGCCATTCTTTTCCTGTTCTGTCTGTGCGTGCAGTGTGCTCCTGCAATATGTGGCCTCTGCGCTGCATCATGTGTAAGGAAACCTGTATCAAGAGACGAGCTAAGTACTAGAATGATGTTACAGCAACATCTCAATGACTTTAGCAATATAGACCTGGACTCAGATTAGCATGAGATTAGGTTAAATTGCCTATGTAAGGGCAAAAGGAGGGTTTGTGGTTCTGAAAATTCTGGACTTGAGAATAAAACTTCGTCGTAACATGACGAATTTAGTATCAAAAGACCGAAAATGACGAGTACACTATGTAGAAGCATTTTCGTCATATTCCAGTGACGATTTCACCTCGAAATCGTCATTCTCCTTCTGAACCCTTGGCTTCCATTTTGTATACGGCAGCCATTTTGTGAGTTGCCCTTTACATAGGCTTATGATACAGCTAAATTCGATTCTAAAGGACACATACACCTTAATTGACTTTCCTGTGACCTGGGCAAGTTGGAACCATTGCCCCAGGCCGAAACTGTTTGGTCAGTTCCTCTCCCAGTGGCCGAATGAGATAGCATCAAGGCACAACAGGCCATAAACCCATTTCATCACTCACACCCTGCCGAATCTTGCTCACACCTGTCCCTGCTCTTTTTTCTCTCACTTGCTTTATGATGGGGAGGTGCCCATTTTTATTGGGGGTCAACCGATATCTGATGAAATGTTGGGGCTTGCCGGGTGATTTGTTGTGGGCTGGACGAACTGAAATGTGGGCTGTCATCATGACTCTGCTTTTCCTTTGTAGCGAAAATATTTGAATGGTATACTAAAATTCGAGGAATGTTTGCCTAAAGCACAATATTTTGTATAAAAAGAGAAGCCTGACTTTGTAAGTTTGAGCAGTCTCCTGAGAATATACATCCCGTGTGTTGTACTTCTAGGACGCTTGTTTCTTGGTTGCAGCCAATAAAATCGATCCTTGACTTCACCTAGAAGACTCTGAGTTTCTGTGGTCTGAATCAGGAAAGTACCCGAGGTCTTTGGGTGTACCCTGGCACTGCTGGGTTACCGGTTCGGTACCGGTTCTGAAAAACCCAGTACCTCATCAGCTTTTTCCCTATTCCTGAAAGGGCAGATGAGCGATTAGTTTCTGTAGATATGAAACCCAAAGTAGAGTAGCCTGGACAGAAAAGGAAGGATTCTGTGTAGAGCAATATTATGTTTAGGAGTTATTAAACAAAAAAATTATATTTATAGCAATAGTTCTGGAAAAGTAATAGGACAACTGATTTTATCGGTCAAGTGGTTGTAGTCAGAGTATCCTAGTCAGAAATATTATCAGATATAAATATAGGGCCTCATTCATGAGGCCCCTTGTGCCGCCGGAACGTAAATTTTTGTGACCTTCCGAGGCACAGAAGCCTGCTTCATATTTACTAGCAGCACTATGCCACTTTTTTTTTAACTTAATGCTGCCTTGTAAATATTGTTCCCTTTAACGCAGTTTTCTGCGTTAAAGGGGCGTGCAATGGGTGTTGCTGAAGACGATCCTAGCAACATCCATGGATTTTTGACACTGCCCCAGATTTATGAAAAATCGTACATCTGAGGCAGTCCCAAAATTGTACACCTCCCCAGGGGAGGCATAAGGGAGGCACAAAAAGGAGAAGTATCTTTATTTCTCCTCGTTTTTTTCTTTTTTCTATGTGTGCTGCCTTCTGCAGCACACAGTGAAAGAGGAAAAAGCCTATTTGATTGTTTTTGTGCAGGAAGTTCTCCCTTCCTACACAATAATAAGCAACTCCACAAAGCAGGCACCCTTGCACCATGGTGCAAAGATGCCTGTGTTGGCGCACTGCAGCCCATTGTGCGTCGGCACAGGGGAAAAGGACAGGAATGCACCATATCTGATAGATTGGCCATTACTGCCCTTTTTTTTGCTGTATGGCAGTGCCGCAGGAAGACCTGCGGCACTGCCCTATGGCAAAACCTCATATATGAGGCCCATACTGTCCTAAAGACGAATGGTGTATTATTAGCCCCTGCAGCCCTGTGGTGCAGGGGCCCCTGAGCTCCAGGGGTCCCCATCCAGCACTTTGCAGGGGTGGCGTGCCACTGTCCTGAAAGCTCCTGACTGGGTCAGGGAGGGAGGGGGCTCAATGTACTTTACAGGGGGACCCCCTCAAGTTTCGTTACGCCACTGATAGAGACCGTTTGCAAACATATTGTCCGATGATTTTGTAAACTATATTTAGGACACAATATTTATGTCAGAGGGTGGTGACTAGAAGTATTGGTTGAACTGATATTGAAGAAGTGAGTTTTGACAACAGATTTAATTTGGGGTTTAAAGGAGGCTTCTGCATTAAGTAGGAATCTCAGATTGAGTACCTCTCTGTTCAGATTGAGGTTAAGACCAATGAGACCAGGAGTCTTAATAACCTGATGTGAAGGTCTGCCACAGTCCCAAACAAGATCAACTCTGCTGTAGCGAGCGTCAGTTGGTCCATTGGGCCAGATGTACATCGCTTCAGGTTTGCGATTAATTAATAGTACATATTTGCGATTCGCTATTTGGTGATTGCAAACAGCTATGTACAATTGTGTGTTTCACACATTTAGCTATTCACACTTTGTTGTAAATAGACCTGCCTCATTAATATTCAACAGGGAGGTCGCAATTTGCAACCCATTGGGAATTGCAAAAATCACAGGGATGGTGGCCTGCCGGGGTCAGCA
This sequence comes from Lissotriton helveticus, assembly GCF_964261635.1. Taxonomy (NCBI): domain Eukaryota; kingdom Metazoa; phylum Chordata; class Amphibia; order Caudata; family Salamandridae; genus Lissotriton; species Lissotriton helveticus. Next base: position 1,618,684,139 of record NC_136068.1, on the reverse strand, counting down.
GACCACCATGTCTGTGAATGCTTTTAAATAAAGCAATGTTTTTTTTTTAAAAAGCAACCAGTTTTCCTTAAAATAAAATGGGATGCATTTCAAATAGAAACATGAAAAGTTTTCTTTTCATTTTTTTTCAGAGCAGGAAGGGATCTGCGGGACCACTGACTGCCCTTAAAAACGTTTTTACAAGCAGTCACAAATGGGAAGTGGTTCCTTGAAGAACCCTTCCCGTTTGCGAATGGGTTACTACCTACTTGCAAATGTTTTCTGATCGTATTTAGGTCGCAAAGTATTCACACACACCACTGTGAGTTGCTATTAGGAAGGGACGCCCTTAACACGCCCTTTCCTCACCATTTTGTGATTCTGTAATAGGTTACAGAATCACAAAATAGGGTTTTGTACATTCAAAAAGGCTTTTTTTGCGGTCGCAAATGGCCCCGATTCTTCAATTTGGGCTGTTTGCGACCTGAAAAAACCTACATACATCTCGCCTTAGTGGCACCACATCCAGATTCTGATGTTCCCTGAGGAGCGGGACAGATCTTCACGGGTTGTAATGCTTGTGAAAACCCAATATAGACCTTGGTGCCACAAACATAGGATTGTAAACCTTCCATAAGGATGAGACTGAGATCAGTAATTCTCTTTAATAGATACTGAAACAGGCCAAGGAAAGGATAGGCCTCTAGGTTGTACAAAAGGGGGTGGTGAGGGACGGAGCATCTGAATCAATCAAACACTCACACCCAGTCAAAAGATCTGGGTTATATCCATCACCGTTCTTTAGCCCACTCTGCCACCCCAGTTCAGACATGGCTATATGCAAATCAGTCTGACCCTGTGCCTCATGGGAACAGTCCAGCTCGAACTGCCAAGCCATGTCTTCCCTGGACCGGAAACAAGCTTCCGAGGACCGGTTCTGGCATTCCAGCCGACTTCAGCCCGGCTTGCTTGAATCCAGTGGCAAAGTGAGCAAGGGACTCACGTCTGAGCATACCCTGCCACACTTATGGCGGCCAAAAGCGGTACAAAAGGGGGTGGTGATGGACGGAGCATCAGAATCAATCAAACACTCACACCCAGTCAAAAGATCTGGGTTATATCCATCACCGTTCTTTAGACCACTCTGCCACCCCAGTTCAGACAGGGCTATATGCAAATCAGTCTGACCCTGTGCCTCATGGGAACAGTCCAGCCCGAACTGCCAAGCCATGTCTTGCCTGGACCGGAAACAAGCTTCCGAGGACCGGTTTCTGGCATTCCAGCCGTCTTCAGCCCGGCTTGCTTGAATCCAGTGGCAAAGTTAGCAAGGGACTAACGTCTGAGCATACCCTGCCACACTTATGGCAGCCAAAAGCGGTACAAAAGGGGGTGGTGATGGACGGAGCATCTGAATCAATCAGACAGCCTCTAGGTTACGTCAAGAATTACAGTTCCGCAAAGCGATTAAAACATGCCTGTTTAAGCAATACCTTTAAGGCCAGCCCGACCTCCATCAGCTATGTGACCATCTAGTGCTGGGAAGCCTTAGGGTAGCCATGCGCTCTATAAATCCCATAATAATAATAATAATAATAATAATAATAATAGACAGTGCCATCTGCAATACTACTCATGTCCATCCAACCTGAAGGAAGCCTGTCTCTGGTCTTATACCTTGGCTCATATTTTACTCCCACACTGATCCTCGTCCAGTTCTTCCAGACTGATAGTAGATACGCCTTCCCAGCAACCAAGCACATTCCTAAACTTCACATCTACATCCAATGTCTACCTCCTTCAATCGCACGAGAGCATCTGTCAGTCTGGGGGCCTCGCAGAGGGATGGAAGAGAGGCAAAGTCAGACAATGAGTGGTAGAGGGGCAGGGAGAGAGTGAGAATAAGTGTGTGAGAGAAAGAAAAAAGAGAAAAAAGTAAATGTGAGGGTGAGAGCGAGTAACCGCGTGAGAGCGGCAGAGAGAATGAGCATGAGAGTGTAAGGGAAAGAGACAATGTGAGAGTGGGAGAGGGTAACCATGAGACAGGGGGACAGAGAGAGTGAGAATGAGAGTGTGAGGGAATGAGATAGAGAATATGGGGCATATTCCTAAATGTAAATGTAAATGTAGTATACTTGTAAGGACTTATCACCGAGTTAGCGGCACTTTATTGCAGCTAAAGTCGCATTAAATGTATCGCTCCATTCACAAGCTGGTGCTAACATCCGATATCACCAGTTTTCTTGCGATAGCAGCCGCAAAAAACATCACCACAGATGACACCGACAATTATCGCTAATGATATGCAGAGTAGGCGTTCCCGTGATAAAAGCCGCAACAACACCACTTTGCAACATTCTCAACAACCAACCAGATCGGTGATAAGATCAGGAAACAGGCGGTAAGGCGCGTTAGCAGCAGGGATTTAACACCTGCTCTTACCTGGTGTAAAGTCGGACGACAACCTGCACCAGAAAAAGGAGCCAGCCCAGAGCCACCCTGAAGAACAACAGATGCCATGGAGCCACTCACCATGCAGCCCGGACAACCAAGAGGGCCACAACGCCCACCGCCACCAACCACAGGACTGCCCCCACCACCCCGGGCCCTACCCTGGGCACCCCACCCCTCCCCCCGGACAAAAATATGTCACATCAACTTTACAAACTCATGAACAAAACAATTTGCCTGATGTTGCACAATTACAACACTTAACATCACTCATACATCTTTGAATTACCAAACAAATAAAACTCAAAACAACTATTTTGAAGAGTCATGGCGGGTCTTCTCTGGACAATCTGTAAGTCACAGCCAGCAAGACAAAATTCTAGATAAGAAGGTGCGTCATGCGCTCATCAAATGACAGAGAGAAAGAGAGAGAAAGAGAAAGAGTGAGGGAGAGAGAAAGAAAGAGAGAGAAAGAGAGGAGAGAGAAAGAGAGAGAGAGAAAGAGAGAGAGAAAGAGAAAGAAAGAGAGAGGGGGAGAGAAAGAGAGAGAAAGAGAGAGAGAGAGAGACAGTGAAAGGAAGAGAGGGAGAGGGAGAGGGAGAGGGAAAGAGAGTGCCAACACTGCGGACTCAGGCCTCACTGTTCACCTGCTGCCACCGGTGTGTCTCCAACCACGTGCCGGTATACACTGCAGTCCACTAGGTCCCTTATCTGAAACAGAGTCCAGATTCATGAATGGCAGAGTACATACAATTGCACACGCCATCATCGCTTGCCCGCCCCTGCACACACAGGCTGCTGCACCCAAGTCCCTCCCACCGCCCAGATGTGACGGCCCGCCCCTGCGCACCCAAGCTTCACTGCTCACCTTCCGCCACCGGCGTGTCTCCAAGAGGGCCCACCACGTGCTGGTGCAAGCTCCAAGCCCCGGGTCCTCGACCTCAACATCATGGAGCCCCATACCGCGGGACACCAAGTGGCACACTTAATTCTGGGTCTTGATTTCACTATGGCAGAGATCATATCAGTGCACACTGCATCATCGCATACTGTACACCCGCTCAGCTCTTTAGGTGCCACTAATTCTGTGAATCGCGAGGCAACGCCACGTGGTGGTAGGTCCGCAGTGCCTGCTCGCTCAAACCTACACTGCGGTCCAGCAGGGCTCACACAAATCCTTACCAGTTCGGATCGCCAGGATGGGGTATTATCGCAGGCTGCACACCCGCTCAGCACTTAAGGTGCCCCTACCTCAGTGCACTGAAAGTCACCATCCCGTGGCGGTAGGCCCGTGCCGGCCATGGTGGCACCCACCAACTCTGTGCAACGCAAGTCATGGACCCTCTATGATTGAGTATCGTGCTGCGGACGCCATCATGTCACCTTCACCTCCGGCAGTGGAGAATGCGATGTGGTAAGGCCCTAGGCCCTCATGCATAAATAATAACCAAACAGATACACCCAGATAGAGAGTGGAAATGACGTCAAGCACGTGCACCTGGCCTTTTTATTGGAAGGGTCACATGTCCTGTGAAGCATGTGCTGGATGGGTGTGGTGTGGGTGTAAACCAGCCATGAGGTAGTGGCTGTAGCATGCTGACAGCGGTGTCGACCCCCCCTGTGAACTTAAGCAGAGCGGGCTGGCCTGACGTATGCCAGTCCAATGTAAGGGTGTGAACAATGACGACGGGGCTCTGGGCGTGGTTCCGTCCTGGGCTGGACAAGGAAGTAACTAATGCGTGTGTCTCTGTTGTGGTGTCGGCGCCACCCAGACCAAATCGGCAATGTGTCACCCTGTGACTCAAGCCCCACAACATGAGCTACATGGACGTAATGGGGAATCACTGACCCTACATTCATCCATACTTCCACATTTGAATGATCATGGACATGACACATCTGTGTGAATATGAATTTTTAATGCACATTCAGTGGAGTGTTGTAGCTGGAGCAGTACAGGGCCTTGCAAACCCCACTTTACATTGTTGGCCCGTGGAGGGCCAGCCAGAGTCCTTTAGGGAATGACAAGTTCATCGGAAGAGGAAGAGTTCATTCCGCAGTCTGAACGCTGTGTCATTGGTGACCAAACAGAATATGGCAGTCCATGATGAGGTCCAAGGTGAATGTCGCAGAGTGTATCGGGGGACAGTGAAGGGTGATGATGCAGAGGACAGAACCAAGCAGAAACAGGCCATATGGCGGAGATGAATGCTACTGCTTTCTTCTTACCAGTATGGCAGATTCATCCTCATCTTCGTCCTCTGCTGTTTCATGAGCCTCACAAGTGGGTGGTGGTGTTCTGTCTCCAGCACTGTGTGGCAGTGATACCCCAGGGGCCGGAGGTGGAATGTCTGCCACACTGCGTGGCACCGACACTTCAGGGGGCGGAGATGTGGATAGAGTGGTAGCAGCAACATTCATCAGCGCCAACCCTTGTGGCAGCAATGCCATGAGGAGGGTCTTTAGGGCATTGAGGGACCCAGCTACCTCTCGCTGTTGTGCAGTCGTGGCAGCCGCTCTTTCCGCCTGCGTCCGCTCCATAGTCTCCATTATTCTGCGCATGTGTCCCAACTCCCGGGTGACATCGCTGGAGCCACTCTGACTAGACAGTTGTTCTTGTCTCAGAGTCAGGACTCCAGCGATGTCAGCCATGGATCGTTGGAGAGCATGAAGCGGACTGTGGGTGTCCATTAGGGACTGTGAGTGTTCCCTGATGGGACTTAGACACCCACGTATGGCATCTAGTTTGGCTGCCATGCGGCCGAACCCCACCCACACCTGTTCAGCCAGCTTCGCCTGGTACCCCAACACACGGCGTTGGAAGGCCATGTATTCTTCGTGGAGATCCTGGGAGGCAGCCGTGGTGGTGGGTCCTGCCTGCTGTGTGGTCTGTGCAGGGATGGGGTCTCATCGATGCAGCTGGGCTGCCCTGGTCTTGGAGGTGGGTTGACGTAGCTGTCAATGAACTCTTGGAGGGCGTCAGTGTCGTAGGTGTGGTGGTTCTCTTCGTCATTATTTGATATTTTTGATATTTGATATTTATGTGCATTTGTATAGCGCTAACGTTCGCTCCCAAGGGGGCATCATGGCGCTGAGCAAGCTGCGGAGAATAACAGAAGGATGGATTTGGAACGGAGGAGACTAGATGGCTGACAGGACAGAGGAGTCTAGCTGTTGGTAGACCCATGTCTTGAGAAGTTTTCTAAAGTTGTTTTCATTATCTACAGATCTGAGACTGACAGGCAAATTGTTCCAGGCTTTGGCGGCCAGAACATTGAAGGATTTTCCACCCTTGGTCTTATATTTAAATCTGGGGATTAGGACCAGATTTGTCCCAGAAGATCTCAAACAGCGCGGGGGGTTGTAGCGCATGAAACGCTTTGCAAAGTAGCGGGGCCCTGTATTTTGCATTGTTTTGAAAACTGTGAGTAGTAGTTTAAAGAGAATTCTTTTATGCAATGGCATCCAATGCAGCGAATTTAGTGCTGCGGACGCTGATGACCTTCTGGGGAGTTGTAAGACTAGTCGAGCTGCAGCGTGTTGGATGCTCTGCAGCTTTCTGAGAGTAGATTTTTTTACTCCGGCCATAAGGCCATTGCAGTAGTCAAGTCGTGAGAGTATGAGGGCTACCGCGACTGACTTTCTGGCTGCAATTGGGAGGAAATCGAAAAAAGTTTTCAGTGATTTTATTAATCCAAAGCAGCGGCCGGCAGTGGTCTTGACGTGGTCATCAAAGGAAAGAGATGAGTCAAATTGAACGCCTAGGTTTCTGGCTGATGGAACTGCACTTGGGGGGGCCTCTGATCCAGGGGGCCACCAGTCTTTCGGGCAGAAAGAAAGGTTTTTACCTAATGGGATGATTTCCGTCTTAGCACTGTTGCATTTCAAATGGTTAATGTTTAACCACTTAAAGACATCAGAAAGGCAGTTTTTGAACCGAAGATCAGTGTCGGTCCGCTGCTTGTCAATTGTGACGACCAATTGAGTGTCGTCAGCGTAGGACGTGACAAGAATCCCATGTGATTCTATCACAGCTAAAAGAGGTGCCATATAAATGTTAAAAAACAAAGGACTCAATATGGACCCCTGGGGCACTCCAGATGTAATGAGTTTTTTGCAGGATAGGTGGGGTCCAAGGGACACAGTCTGAGACCTGTTTGATAAAAACGATGAAATCCAGGCAAGGGCTGTGTCAGTCACGCCAATCTCTCGCATTCGATTAATTAGGATGACATGCGAGATGGTGTCGAATGCTGCTGAGAGATCCAACAGGATGAGGACAGCCTGCTTGCCCTCATCCTGCAGGAACTTGATGGAATCAGCTAATTCGATCAGTGCTGTTTCAGTGGAGTGACCGGAGCGGAAGCCTGATTGCTGAGGGTGTAAGATGTTGTGGGCCTCTACAAAAGTTTTTAGCTCTTCATGCACTAAATGCTCCGTGACTTTGCCTAGGATAGGAAGGAGGGAGATGGGACGCATATTCGTCAAATCTGTTGGCGATTTATTCTGTTTTTTCAGTAGGGGTTTTACTGTAGCCATCTTCCATTCGGTAGGTACAAGTCCGGATTCAAGGGATTCATTGATGATAACGTTAATGTAGGGATTGACTGTGTCGATCAAGTGATGAAGGATGATGGGGGGACAGGAATCGGTAGGCGCTCCTGATTTGCAGGCCCGAATTGCCTTGCTAGTCTGTTGCAGAGAGACAGATTTAAAAGCGGAAAAAAGGGGGTAGTTGACTGTTGCCTCTAAGGGGGTTGTCGGCGGAAGGGGAAAGTCTTTCTGAATATTAACTATTTTGTCGACAAAATAATCTGCAATTTGATTGCAGAGACTCTCTGAGGGAGGTATATCAGTGGTGAGGACTTTCGGGTGAGTGAAGGACTTAACTATGGTAAAAATAGTTTTTTGGTTTTGGTGTGCTTCCATTATAAGCTTGGTGTAGTATTCCTTTTTGGCTATTTTTATGTCAGAGAGATATAATTTCCTCTGTTGGACATTAGAGAAGAGAGGTTCAGTATGCTCTAAAGGAGGTGTTGGTTTTCCCTCTGCAATGTGAAGGGGAGATGCAGTTTAAAATTGCGTTCACATGTAATTTGATGCATTGTAGATGTTTACATACAGACTGCATGACATGGTACATTGTGACTGTTTGGGAGGAGCTGCCTATTTGATGGGGGACAGTGGACATTTCGACAACATCACGGATGTGTGTTTGTAATTGTACATTGTCAACTCACATTGCCCTGCAATGCCAAATGTGATTGGCAGTTTCTACACACAAGCAGCACCAGTTGTTTCCTCTGTTCTGTTGTGGACGTGTAGTGGTTTGTGCCACATTGTTGTCAATGTTGATGTGCTCTGCATGTTATGTGTGTGTGCTGCATGTTGGGAGAGTCACCCCTGCAGCTCTGATTTTGCTGCCCCTTATCCCTTTCATGCGTTGGGCCTGTGACTTCAGTGCTTATACAGTGCTGAGATGTTGCATACTTGGGTACATTGGTCTCTTGGTGGGAGTTGGGGGTCTGGGGCATGGTTTGTCCGCAGATGTGCTATACTTAATTATGCATGTGTGCCATTGTGCCCATCTCCCCCGTCCCCCCAGTCCTGGTCATTACTCACCCTTTTGCTGTTGTGTCTGGTCATGTTGAGCAGTGTGCGGTCCCCCGACTCCTGCCACCGTCTCCACGCTGATGACTGTGGACACCATTTCCTCGATGTCATCCAGCTCCTTCTGTGGCGCTGGACTTCCACCTCCAGTTTGCATTGCTGCCTTCTGGTTGTTGCCAAGTTTCTGCTTGGTTTTGCGCTTCACATCATTCTAGCGCCTCTTGACCTCTTCCATTGTTCTCTTCAGCACTTTGACTGTATTCACCTTGTCCACGATGGACTGCCATATTCAATTTTTTGTTGCCAATGACGCAGTGGAGGTGACGAACAGTAGTTGATGGTGTTCTATCACCTCCGTTATTAGGATTCTGTTTTCCGGCGGACTGAACCGCGTCTTCCTCTTCTTCTTGTCCTTGCCCTTCCCTGACCCAGAGGTCCCAGGCTGGTCCTCCGAGGGGCTTGTGGAGTTCTGGTTGTCCTCTGTACTTGCTCCGGCTACCTCCATTGTCCTTCGCAGTTGTTTTGCTTTTGTTTTTTTCAATTTTTATAGTGATTTTTCCCGCCTGACGTGTGTGAATTGCAGGCCTGGTGCAGCTTAGCGCTGATTTTGTTATCGCGGTTGGGCCCAACTTTTTTTCATGTTGGGGTTTAGCTTTTTATTGCCGTTCCGGTGACTTTATCGCGGACATTTGCCGTGTTATCGGGAGACTATCGTATGTTACCGCTGTGTTGTGAATAGGACGTTAACACAGAGTTATTTTCACGCGATAGACGGCGATATGGAACATTGTGATAACCAATTTTGGCGATGATTATCACACGTTCTTGAGAATATCCCCCAAAGAGTCATTGTGAAGGTGAGAGCGAGTAACTGTGAGAGAGAGTGCGAGAGGGGCAGAGAGAGTTAGCATGAGAGTGTAAGAGAAAGAGACAGAGAGAAAGAGAAAATATGATCATGAGAGAGGGACAGAGAGGGCAGAGAGGGAGAATGACAGTGTAAGAGAAAGAGACACAGAGAAAGAGACAATGTGAGATTGGGTAAAAGGGAGAGAGGGACAGATAGAGTGAGAATGAGAGTGTGAGAGTAAGTGATAGAGAGAAAGAGTGGCTATGAGAGTGGTTAACAGTGAGAGAGAGTGAGAGAGGGACACAGAGCGAGAATGAGAATGTAGGAGAAAGAGAGAAAGAGTGAATATGAGGATGAGACAAGGACAGAGAGGGAGAATTACAGTATAAGAGAAAGAGACTATGTGAGAGTGAGTAACCATGAGAGAAAGAGAGTGAGGGACAGAGAGAGTGAGAATGAGAGTGTGAGAGAAGGTAACAGAAAGAGTCAATGTGAGGGTGGCAGTGAGTAATCGTGAGAGAGAGAGGTTGAGACAGGGATAGCGAGTGAGAATGAAATTGTGAGAGAAAGAGAGAGAGAGAAAGAGACAATCTGAGAGTGGGTAGCAGTGAGAGAGAGTGAGAAAGGGACAGAGAGAGAGAATGACAGTGTAAGAGAAAGAGACACAGAGAAAGAGACAATGTGAGAGTAAGCATAGGTAACTGTGACAGAAAGTGAGAGAGGGACAGAGAGAGTGAGAATGAGAGTGCAAGGGAAAGTGACAGAGAAAAAGAGTGGATGTAAGTGAGGGTAACCGTGAGAGCGGGACAGAGAGAGTGAGGATGAGGGTATGAAAGAAAGTGACAGGGAGAAACAGTGAATGTGAGGGTTAGAGTGGGTAACCGTGAAAGAAAGAGAGGAACAGAGAAAGTGAGTATGAGAGTGTAAGAGAAAGAGACAGAGAAAAAGAGACAATGTGGGAGTCAGACAGGGATAGAGAAGGGGAGAATGACAGTGCAACAGAAAGAGAGACAAAGTAAGGGACAATGTGAGAGGGAGGGTGAGTAACCGTGAGAGAGAGTGAGAGAGGGACAGAGAGTGAGAATGAGAGTGTGACAGAATGTGACAGAAAGAGTCAATGTGAGGGGGGAGTGATTAACCATGAGAGAGAGAGAGTGAGACGGATGTATGACATTACAACGCATGGTTTTACCACGCATGCCTTTACAACGCGGTAATCAACGCATGCCTTTACAACGCATAGCGCTATGGGGTGCTGGATAGTGAATAGTTTAATTTACTATTCCAACTCCAGTCCCCGTGGATAGTCGGGAAGGTGTTGGATAGTAAATTAAATCTATTCCCTATCCTAGAGCGCCCCCCAGCGCAATGCGTTGTAATGGTTTGCGTTGTAAAAGTTTCGTCGTAAAGGCACTGCGTGGTAAAAGTTGCGTTGTAAAGGATGTTTCCCAGTGAGACAGGGACAGAGAGAGAGAGAATGAGAGTGTAAAAGAGAGAGAGAGAGACAGAAAGAAAGAATGAAAGGGACAGAAAGAAAGCGCGGGTCAAAGAAAGACAGAATAGTAATAATAAGCAAGCGTGAGAGAAATAGCGAATGCGACAGTGAGTGACAAAGAGACTGAGAGGAGGAGCAAGAGTGAATGATAGGGACTAAAAGAGCAAAAGCAGAAAAATTAAAGAGAGAAAACAAAGAAACACAAAAAAGAGTAAATGATAGCATACGATGGAGACAGAGTGGGAGAGAGCAAATGAGAGGCTGATAAATAAACGGAGTGAGAGGAAGAGAGAATGGAAGAGACTAACCCCCAAATGCATCAACAACCCAATTTGCGATTCCTTAATAGCGAAAAATACCGATTCGCTATTAAGGAATAGCAAAATGGAATGCATCAAGAAATCACTTAAAAAATAGCGATTTCTTAGAATTCCTTAAATGCGACTCGCAAATTGCGAGTCGTAATTAAGGAATACCTCCCCATTCATTCCTATGGGCCTGGAGGCCCATAGGAATGAATGGGAAGACAATCTCAATTTGCGAATCGCAATTAGCGATTCACAAATTGAGATTGTGATTTCAAGGGTGCAGGGGTGTCCAAAGGACACCCTGTTGCACACCTGAAATTGATATGTGCATATATGTTGCGCACACACATGCCCTTAGGGCATGTGTGTGCGCAACATGAAACTTTGAAAAATGCACTTTAGTGCATTTTTCAAAGTTTTTGCAAATTACCATGAAGTTGTACTTCATGGTAATTTGCGTGCCCTATTAGCGAATTCGCTATTTTAAAAACTTTCATGCATTGCATTTAAGGAATCTCAATTTGAGATTCCTTAATTGCAAATAATCGCAATTTAGCGATTTCTAAAATTGCGATTTTTGCATTTGGGATGATGCATCCCAAATGCAAAAATACCGCTCGCAAAGGGGCAGATTCTGAGAATCTGCCCCTTTGGGAGCGGATTTTTGTTTGATGAATCTGGGCCCAAGAGGGAAAGAGAGCTAGTGAGAGAGAATGAGAGACAGCATAAGAGTAAATGTGACAGTGAATGAGAGACAAAATGAGAGAGGTTGAAAGGGAGAAAGGGAGATAAACAGACACAAAGAAAGAGTGAATGAGAGAATAAATAAGAGAGACACTGAAATATATTGAAAGACACGCATATATAATCAACTCAGAAACAATATATACATATTCAGCAGTTTTGCTGCAATGTCAATCCGGGGATGTCGTAAACCTTGCCTTATTTCTGCTTTAATGCCCCACACCCCCATAACGTATATTTACTTGTATTCCAATTGTGATTTAAAGTGACACATATATTCAATTAAGCCTGATTGTGATTTGCTGTTACATTACTATATTTACATATAATGATGTTTCTTGTAATTTGCTAGTGGTTCAATAGTTCAATTGCTATATTCATAAAGTTTGATATGTAGAAATGCACAGCAGTTTTAGATGAGTGTGCAAGGGAATTCATATATTTTGATTCAAACCCTACATCACAGATTATGGAGTTATTTTTTTCCCAAATAATATTGGAAAATATTATACAAAGCTGTTGGAAAAGAGAGGAGCTTCAGACCTTCCCAGAAGGAGTATCTCTGATAAACATGCTGCGCAGCCTGCGCTCCACGCTGGCTGCCTGGGTCTCTTGAGAAGAATGACAAACCAGAGACAGAGGCTGGCCTTGCCTCCAGGCAGGCAGCAGTCTGGAAACCTATGGATGTGATGAGCATGTTTATGTGTGTGCAATTTAGGTACCTACTAAATTTGACTACATTTTATTAATAATGTAGAGATTAGGTAGGATTAGGAATTGATTCCATCACAGATAACATCCAAGACTGTCATCAATCAAGTTGCCAATTTTCTTCTATGTACATGTATTGCGTTCATTTTACTCAACATTTACATCTGCAATTATACAAAGTGGCGTTACGGCCAGAGCTGCCGACTTTGGAACTGGAGAACCAGGTTTGAGTCCCAGCGTTGGCACAACATTCTGGGCAAACCATTTACTCTCTCCATACCTGAAAAAACAAGCGATGGCAAAACCATTAGGCCTCGCCTATGAAAGAGTTATTGGCTTTGTCAATATGTTTTAGCCATGTTGTATACCAGTGTGGTTGCTGTTCAGCATGGCTAAAAGTTAGTGGGGTAAAGGAGAGTGGTGTGGAGTGTCATAAAGTGGAGTGTTATGGAGTGGAGTAGAGTGATGTAGATTAGATTTGAGTGGCGTGGAGTGGGAGGAAGTGGAGTGTCATGGAGGGAGTAGAGTATCATAGAGAGGAAAGGCTTAGAGTGGAGTAGAGTTGAGTGGAGTAGAGTTCGTTGGCATAGAGAGGAGTGACATATAGTGGAGCAGAGTGGAGTGGCATAGAGGGTGTTGCGTAGAGTGGAGTAGAGTGTTGTAAAATGGAATGGTGTAGAGTGGAGTAGATTGTCGTAGAGTGAAGTGGCATAAAATGGAGTAGTGTAGGAGAGTGAAATGGCATAGAGTGGAGTAGAGTGTTGTAGAGTTGAGCGGCATAGAGTACAGTGGAGTGTCATACTGTAGAGTGGCACAGAGTAAAATGGCATAGAGTGAAGTGAAGTAAAGTGGAATAGTGAGTCAAAGAACAGAGTGGGGTAATCTGGCACGGTTGGCACAGAAGGAGTTGCATAGAGTGTTATAGAGTGGAGTAGTGTTGTAGAGTAGAGCAGAGTGTTGTAGAGAGGAGAGGCATAAAGTGGAGTAGTGTAGGAGAGTGTAATGGCATAGAGTGGAGTAGAGTGTTGTAGAGTAGAGTGGCATAAAATAGAGTGGAATGGAATAGAGTGAAGTGGAGTAGTGGAGTGCAGTGGAGTGGAGTAGTGTGTTGTAGAATATAGTGGAGTAAAGTGGCATGGAGTGGCACAGAGGGAGTTGTGTAGAGCGCTGTAGAGTGTAGTAGTGCTGTAGAGTGGCATAAAGTGGAGTAGAGTGTCATAGAGTGGAGTATCATAGGATGGAGTGCTGTAGAGTGGAGTGTTGCAGAGTAGAGTAGAGTGGCCTAGAGTGAAGTGTTGCAAAGCACAGTGGTGCAGAGTCGATTGATGTAGAGTGCAGTGGCATAGAGTGACCTGATTTGGAGTAAAGTGGTGTAGAGTTCATTGGCGTAGAGTGCAGTGATGTAGAGAAGAGTGGGGTAGAGTGCAGTGGTGTAGAGTGGTGGAAAGTAGAGTACAGTGGTACATAGTAGATTGTTTCAAAGTAGAGTGAAGTGGCATAGAGTGGAGTGGTTCAGGGTACCTCAGGGCTCGTCCCTAAGCCAGACGCTTTTTAACCTTTATGTTGCCCCGGTCGCCTCCATAGTTGAGAGACACGGCCTGCGCATGGTGTCCTACGCTGACGACACGCAGCTAGTCATCTCCCTATCGCGCGCACCCGGTCTTGCGGCGGACATCTTCAGAGCATGCATGCAAGAACTTGCTGCCTGGATGTCTGCCAACTGCCTTAAACTCAACAGCGACAAGACTGAGGTGCTGGTGGTAGGGGGTGATCGGGCGGCGTGGACGTCAGCGTGGTGGCCGCCTTGCTTGGGACCAGCTCCTACTCCCTGCCGGGAGACGAGGAATTTAGGTATTTGGTTCGATTGCGATCTGACCTTTGGTCCCCAGGTAAACAGGGTGGTCGGCACCTGTTTCGGGATCCTTAAGACCATCAGGAAGGTATTGGAGCTCCTTCCCACCGAAGCCCGCAGGACACTAGTGCACGCTTTAGTCACGTCCAAAATGGACTACGGCAACCTGCTCTATTTGGGTACCCTTGAGAAAAACCTGAGCCGTCTACAGGTTTTGCAAAATGCCGCTGCCCGGCTGGTGCTCAAACTGCCGAGAAGATCAGCCTCCAAAGCCGCTCTCCAGGCCTTACACTGGCTCCCGGTCAGAAGCAGGGTGGAATTCAAGGCCCTCTGCACCTGTCATCGGATTATTAACGTCAGGGCACCCTTTCCACTTCAGGGTCTCCTGACTCATTACGAACCGACACGCGCACTTAGATCCTCTGGATCAGGGCGCCTTACCATTCCCAAAGTGACCAGAGCTAGGATGGGCGGCAGGTCCTTCAGGTATCTTGCCGCATCCAGCTGGAACAAACTTCCGGTTGCGCTGCGTTTGGAACCTACAGAGTCGATATTTAGAGCAAAGCTAAAAACACTCCTATATGTGAAATAACGGCCTCCCCTCAGTACCGCCTCTTACCACGCTCGTATCGGAGCGCGGGGATACGCCGTTGTGCGTCACCATGCGCTTTACAAGACCCCCTATTATTATTATTATTATTTAGAGTAGAGTGGTACAGGGTAGAGTGCAGAGTTGTCGAGTAGAGTGGCGTGGAGTGAGGCAGAGTATAGGGGCATACACTGCAGTAGAGTGGTGTAGAGTTGAATGGAGCAGAGTAGAGTGCAATAGCGTAGGGTGCAGGGGAATAGAGTGCAGTGGCATAGAGTGCATTGGTGTAGAGTCCTGTGGTGCAGAGTATAATAGAGTGGAGTAGAGTGCAGTGCCATATTGCACAATGGTGTAGAGTGACGTAGCATGCAGTGGCATAGAGTGCAGTGGTGCAGAGTAGAGTGGCAAAGAGTTGTCTTGCAGAGTAGCGCATCTTAGAGTGCAGTGGGGGCAGAGTACAATGGCGTAGGGTAGAGTTGTGCAGATTAGAGCGTGCAGGGAGCAGTAGCGTACAGTACAGTGGTGCAGATTAGAATGGAGTGGCATAGACTGCAGTGACAGAGTGCACAATGGGGCAGAGTGGCATAGCATGCAGTGGAATAGAGTGCAGTGGTACAGAGTAGAGTGGCATTGAGTTCAGTGGTGGAGAGTGCAGTCTTGCAGAGTAGAATGCCATAGAGTACAGTGGCATAGAGTGGCACAGAGTAAAGTGGTACAGAGTAGAGTGATGCAGAGTAGAGTGGTGCAAAGAGTAGTGGAGTAGAGTACAGTGGTGCAGAGTAGAATAGTGGGGCAGTGTGCAGTGGCGTAGCGTACAGTGACATGGAGTGCAGAGGTGTTGTGTTTTGCAGAGTAGAGTATAGTGGCATTGAGTACAGTGGTGCAGCGTAATTGGCATGGAACAGGGTCAAGACAGATTTGCATTTGGCTGGGTCCAAATTTGGGTGGTGTGGTGAGCAAAAGAATGATGGATTAAACCCAGATCCTTGTGACTGGGGGTGAATGTTTGCATTGTCCAGCAGTCCGCCCATCAATTGTTTCTTTTGTATATGTCGCCCTAAGTGGGAAGGGTATGCCCAGACGTGGGTCCCGTGCTCACTACACCACTGGATTCAAGTTAGCCTGGCTGACGAAGGGTGATGCCCTGAAACCAGTCCTGGGATGCTGTTTCCGGTCCAGGGAGGACCTGGCTTGGCAGTTCGGGCTGGACTGTTCCCACAAGGAACAGGGTCAAGACTGATTTGCATATGGCTGGGTCCAAACTTGGATGGTGTGGTGAGCAAAAGAATGATGGATTAAACCCAGATCTTTGTGACTGGGGGTGAATGTTTGCATTATCCAGCATTCAGTTCATCAGTTGTTTCTTTTGTAAATAGGGTTTGGACAACAGAAGAGACAAACTCAGGTTGAACATCCTAAAACAAATAGAGTCAGCAAACAAAAAGCAAGCAAATGTGAGTTACAACCCACAAAGCCTGTGGTAAGCAATGGGTGGAATTCATTCCCAGGGAAGCTTTCTGAATGTTCCCAAGATGTTGTTAGCCAGCCAGACAGCTATGCTGTCTAGTAGGCTTCGACCTAATGAATCTGACCGAGTGTAATGTACCTTGTGCTCATGCATAGTGCTCCACTGCCATTGGGCTGAGTTTGTGTAATGTAAAACTGTAAGAAAAAAAACAGGCTTCAATATAATAATAAAGCCTTTCAGAATTACTGTGTGCACTTCGGGCCTGATGATGAGTTAGACTGCCTGAACTCTGCAGCCTCTGGAAGACTGCAGTATTACGAGTTTACCTCATGGCCGCAGTCTGGCAGCGGAGGTCTTGTGGTGGTGGGGAATTGTATTCCATATATATCAATGCCTGTGTGAGAACTTTGACTGCATATGTGTTGAATGCACACACATGCAAGATATATGTGGAAAAATGCCACCTACCCATTGCTGGTCTGGACCATATGCGGGCAGTCCAGGCAATGTGTACATGGTACAAAAAGGACTTAGCTTTAGATCACCTCATACAGGGTCATATTCTTCGGGGTGAAGATGCTCCTGTGAAGGGGGCCCTGGAGAAAGGGATCCACGTCTAACTCTGCCTTGAAGAACAGGAAAGGGTTGAGTATGCATCAAATCCTTTGTTTCCACCAACCTGAAGACGGTGGTCCACCACCACAGTAAGCTCGCCAGAAAGCCAATTCGTAATACGGATGGCGGTGAGACTCATCAGTTCTATCCTATGGCAGCTGCTTTTCCCCGACCGCCCCGGTCTGCGGACGGCTGGTGATGTCAGAGGTTTGACTGCGGTCTTTGCAAAAGAAATCGAATGATCTCGTAATACGGCGGTCAGACTGTTGAACTCGTAATCAGGCCTTTCATGTGTAGGTGTGTGTGTAACCTTCGGGGAAAGGCGTTCCAGTAACCTACTAAAATAAAATGTATCCATGACACTCTCTGACAGGTTCTGATAGTTGCCCAATACATGTTATCCAGGTAAGTTGAGGAAGATGACCAGGTCCCGGCCTGGCTGTTTCACCTGCCCAAGCTGGTAAATTGCTATGTTTCTGTGCATCCCCGACAGCCAAGAAAAATCTACTTGGCCATTTATCACAAGGGAATGTCTAAAAACATAGCAAAGGGCAGGGACATAACACAGGCCCCCGCAAAGCTCCAGGGGTCCCCCTGAGCACTGCACTCTGGCTGCAGGACTCCTGATTGAGCCCGGAGGGGGCCCCTCCACATACCTTGCAGGGAGGCCCCCTCGAGTTTCGTTACGCCAGTGGCAAAGGGAAAGAGAAAATGAGAGAGAAGGCGGAATTAGCACAGAGGCCCATATTTTCAATGGTAAATTTGTTTGTCAAAGTATTGGTATGACCGAATTGACGTGTTTTTAAAGTTGCTAGGAATTCATAAAGTGGTTCATTTGATTGTGCAGAGATTTCTGGACACAAGTGTGGAGTTCTTCTAGTTTATAAATCCAATTCAAGGGGGCAGGCAAACCGGCATTCCAAGGTGTGAGAGGCTGGCTTTGTACATGGTGCCCATTTATGTAAGTGCAGCACCCTGCACTAATCCAGACAACCCTTTTGGTGATTTTAGTGGTCTTAGACAACCATAGAAAGCTCTCTAAGTGGCAGCTGTGGAGAGCAGCCTTTGGGCTCAGCCCAGAAGAAGTGTAATGCAGTTTGTTTTGATATAGGTTAAGTGAAAAAGAACCACACAGTGTAGTTATAAAAATAGGTTTTTAGTATTAACACTCACAAACAGAATGTAGTATCTCCTATGCGGAGATACAACACAGTACACAAAATACTTTGGCAATAGAATTTGTAAATAGCACAGAATACACAGTGGTTGCCAAAGGGGATACCAAACCAGCGAACCACGACCTATGTCAAGAATGGACCCACAAGATGTAGAAGAGGAACCAAGGAACCACCCATGGTGAATATCTAGGAACCCCATGGAGGTCGTGTGCAAAGTGGGAACACAACTGCGTGCTCAATGGCAGTCAATAGGTAAGTCGTGGTTGCAATTTTGAAGAAGAAGGACTCTTCCCTGTGGACCCCCAAGAAACCTCATGGAGATGGAAGGTTGGAGAGTCATCCCACCTGTGGATACCCCAGGAGCCAGGATACCTACACCAGGGAAGCCGGGTGCATAGGTGTGAAGTGACATCGGAAACCGCCGTAGACCACAATGGAGGACTTCGGAAAAGACGCCGCTGGTGAAGAAGGTGTAAGTGTCCATTGGAACCCAAAGGTAGATTTAAGGTGAGAGGTACCTGCAAGCAGACAAGCAGAGATGACAGAGTCTATGCCACTGAGGAGTGACCAGGAGGCACGGAAGACGAATGCCCACCAATGTCGGAGATGCAGGAGAGTTGACGGTGCCCTTGATGTTGCAGCTGTATGGCTGTGGTGAAGCAGAGGAAAACCATGAGCCATGCATGAGATGTCAAGAGCCAGGGGTTCAGTGTCCGGCAGGGGAACCAACAAGCTTTGGCAATGACAACCAACGTAGGTAAAGAAAAAGGTGCAGTGTTGGGACCAGAAAGGTCCAAGTGACTCATCACAAGCAGGTAAGTCAGAGCAGGCACCAAGCATGAAAGGAAGCCCACTGGAGCCAAAGAAGACCCTTGAGAGGACCCATGGGCCGAAGGCACAGGAGTCGCAAGATAACCTCGAGCAGCTCACACAAGGATGCAAGCCTACAGTGCAAAGGATACAATGCAGGCAAAGATCTTGGCTGCTGGAAATACTTGAGGTTGGACCGGTTTGCTGAATTGCGGTGCCTGCAGATGCAGAGGAGTGACTCCTTCACTCCAAGGGAGATTCCTTCGGGTGTCTTGGATGTCCACAGGCCTTGTGAAGAACCTGGATGGAGCACAGGCACAGACATTGCAGCAGACTTGCAGGACGATGAGACCAGGAGCAGCAGGGGTCTTCCCAGTTGCAGTCTCGGTACCCAACGTGAAGTCAAGCGAGGTCCATAGTGCCCAGATGGTTAAACTAAATGTGCCCTTCAAGCAGTCCGAGTGGTGCTGGCCAGTACCCCCACCCTGTTCCAATACACTACGTCCTGTCTGGGAGGTGGTCACACCTCCCTGTGACAGGATACCTATTGTCCTGTTTCCCTCTGCTCAAGCTTCGCTCAGCAGCAGGAGGGCAGAATTGTGTTTCTCGTCAGTAGTAGCCATAGTTTGCTGTCTGGGTCTAGAAGACTGGTACCGGGAGCACTGAGGACCTCCCGGAAGAGCTTTACAGTAAATGGAATCATGCCCCACCACCGCATGACAGGGTTCATCACAGCCAGTTTAGAGATGGTCATCGTGTAATGACGCATGGCCACTCTATGTATGTTAATGGCTGATGCACTTACAACCTGGGAGAATGGAATCCGAAGGTTGTAGGTATGTCCTGATCATGCAGGGGCGCCCTCACACTTATAACCGAGCACCTTGCCTTCAGGATAGAAAGGCCTGCCTTAGTGATGACTTATAGAGGCAGATTTACAAGAAACTGACGCATCTCTGCTTTAAAGCAGAGATGCGTCAGTTTCCTTGCGCTGGGCAAAGAAACCCTTGTGCCACCATGGATGCGTCATATTTACAATGTGGCGCACCATGGCGGAAGGAGTGACAGATGGGTCAGAATTTCTGACGCATCTGTTGGCGTGAAATTAACGCATTGCTGGAGTCATGTCGCAAGCCGGACGCAACTCCAGCAATGCATGGGGAGGCCCATATCTAATACACTGCCTCACTCCTTGTGCCTGCTCCAAACAGACGTAAGGTTTTGACGCAGTGGCGTCCTAGAAGTGGTGCAGTGAAATCTTGTAGATTTCACTGTGTTACTTTTACGAGGCTTTCCTGCGTGGGAACACCCACCCTGCATACTTTATAACTGACACAGGTATAATGTGACACAGGGCTTTACAACGTGACGCATCCCCCTAGATGCGTCACGTTGTAAATGGGCTGCAATGTGGCACATTGTTTGTGCCGCCACTGCGTCACAAAAAGTGAGGCAACGGCAGTGCAAACGTGTCACAAGGGGGCTTGTAAATCCGCCCCATAGATTTTAAGTGCAGTGTCCTCAGATATAAGGAAAATTATATCTGTCATAAGTGGTGCTAGCACCAGCTTACACAGACTGCAATGGTACGCCTGCCGTTACAATTTGAGTGGTGGCATAAAGCATGCTGCAGCCCATGGGCGACCCATGGTATACCTATGCCCTGGGTACCTTAGTACCATATTCTAGGGACTTATTATTGTACACCAGTAGCCAATCTCGAGGGTATCTAAGTAGTCACCATGTCCAATTTAGGGAAGAAGCACAGAGACTGGTTAGCAGGATCCCAGTGGGACTAGTTAGTAAAACATAATGACACCAGCAAAAAAGTGGGGGTGGCCATGAAAGCACGTCCTACTTTCCTACACAAGGTGTGAAAAGCCCTGGAAGTTTGTGAATGGCCACAAACATGGACTTTTGTGGTCATTCACAAACTGCTCACATTCGCCTTTTGACAGAAACAGTGACTTTGAATGACAGAAATGTTAAAGAAAGAGAGACACGGATGTGAGTGACATTGTGCCAGGGTGAGAAAAGAGCAGAATGTGGAAAAAACATGAGGAGAATGATTGAAAGGGTGACCATTAAGAGGAGAAAGGAGTACAAAAGTTGAAACTACTGAAGGAAGAATATCAGGATGGAAGAGTTATGAAAACCAGTGTTAGGAGAAACCAGTGAGAGACAAGGGCAATGAGAGACGGGAAAGTAAGTCCAGAGAGGAGCTATGAGAAAGAACCAGCAAACAACAGACAAACAGTAAGAAAATGAGAAAGGAAAAACAGATAGATCTCTAAAGGGAAGGATGGGTGAATGTGAGGAGGAGAAGGAAACAGAGAATTTGGATTGGGAAATAGTAAGGTAAATGCAGAAATGAGAGGAGGGGCTGCAGGAGGAAGGGAGAGAGATATAGAAAAATATCACAGAGCCAGATGCAGCGCTTTGAACGGAGAGCGCTATTGTGGTAGCGAGGAGCAAAAAAAGAAAAGACAGAAAGAAAGATCAACAGAAAGTAAGAAAAACAGAGGTAAATAATGAAATAGGGAAGGAAGGAACATGGATGCTGGAAAAATGGCATTGAAAGAAAGAAAGAAACAAACAAACAAAGAAAAAAGAAAGACCGAAAGAGCAAAGAAATAAAGATGAGAGAAGAAAAGAAAGAAACATGAAAGAACGAGTGGAAGAAACGTATTGAAAGAAAGAAAAGCTTGCTAGCCGACTGCTCTTTTTTCTCAGTTTCGCAGTGTTTTCCAGCGTGGGTGTGAAGAGCGCTAAAGAGACGTCTGTCGCTGCCCGGCTTCCTCTGCGCCTGGTTTTTGAGGACAGATTAAATACAGTGTTCAGTCCGCGGAAAGCTTTCATTGCCGAGCCGCCCGTCAGGTGCGCTGTTCTGGACTGTGTCCACCATCAATCATAAGCGTCCTGCCGGAACAGCCAAACGCCTGCACGAGAGTCCTCCCGCCTACAAGCCCTGCAGGAGCTCGTAACTGCCTGGGCACCCCCTGGGCACTCCTGATGGATTACCCTCTGCCACTCATCCTTGGCCACTCCTATTCCGGCCCTGTTGTGTCTTTCGGTGAAGAATGCATCTGCGTCATCATGATGGAGAACCTCGAGGTGCACTTCAGTTGGAGGCACCAGTCTGCAACACTCCTGTGGATCACCCAGAATGCACCACTCCTGCTGGGGCACTACCTGTAGAGCATTCCGTGTTGAGTGCTCTGACCGTGGCAATCCTATTAGGAAACTTCTCACGAGGCACTCCTGTGGAGTACCACACTGCTCCACTCAAAATGGGGCACCCCCGTTGGGCACTCCTGTGGAGTACCACACTGCTCCACTCAAGATGGGGCACCCCACACTATTACACTCCTACAGAGGCACCCTCATGGGGTACTCCTGGTTGACATAGAGACTGCGGCACTCCTGCAAAGTACCCACACTGCTACCCTCCTACCCAGGCACCCTCATAGGGTACTCCTGGTTGACATAGAGACTGCGGCACTCCTGCAAAGTACCCACACTGCTTCCCTCCTACCCAGGCACCCTCATCGGGTACTCCTGGTTGACATAGAGACTGCGGCACTCCTGCAAAGTACCCACACTGCTTCCCTCCTACCCAGGCACCCTCATCGGGTACTCCTGGTTGACATAGAGACTGCGGCACTCCTGCAAAGTACCCACACTGCTTCCCTCCTACCCAGGCACCCTCATCGGGTACTCCTGGTTGACATAGAGACTGCGGCACTCCTGCCAAGTACCCACACTGCTACCCTACTACCCAGGCACCCTCATGGGGTACTGCTGGTTGACATAGAGACTGCGGCACTCCTGCCAAGTACCCGCACTGCTACCCTACTACCCAGGCACCCTCATGGGGTACTGCTGGTTGACATAGAGACTGCGGCACTCCTGCAAAGTACCCACACTGCTACCCTACTACCCAGGCACCCTCATCGGGTACTCCTGGTAGACATAGAGACTGTGACACTCCTGCAAAGTACCCACACTGCTACCCTACTACCCAGGCACCCTCATCGGGTACTCCTGGTAGACATAGAGACTGCGGCACTCCTGCAAAGTACCCACACTGCTACCCTCCTACCCAGGCACCCTCATGGGGAACTGCTGGTTGACATAGAGACTGCGGCACTCCTGCAAAGTACCCACACTGTTACCCTCCTACCCAGGCACCCTCATGGGGTACTGCTGGTTGACATAGAGACTGCGGCACTCCTGCAAAGTACCCACACTGTTACCCTCCTACCCAGGCACCCTCATGGGGTACTCCTGATTGACATAGAGACTGCGGCACTCCTGCAAAGTACCCACACTGTTACACTCCTACAGAGGCACCCTCATGGGGTACTCCTGGTTGACATAGAGACTGCGACACTCCTGCAAAGTACCCACACTGCTACCCTCCTACCGAATCACCCTCATCGGGTACTCCTGGTTGACATAGAGACTGCGGTACTCATGCAAAGAACCCACACTGCTACCCTGCTACCCAGGCACCCTCATGGGGTACTCCTGGTTGACATAGAGACTGCGGCACTCCTGCAAAGTACCCACACTGCTACCCTACTACCCAGGCACCCTCATGGGGTACTCCTAGTTGACATAGAGTCTGCGGCACTCCTGCAAAGTACCCACACTGTTACACTCCTACAGAGGCACCCTCATGGGTACTCCTGGTTGACATAGAGACTGCGACACTCCTGCAAAGTACCCACACTGCTACCCTCCTACCCAGGCACCCTCGTGGGGTACTCCTGGTTGACATAGAGACTGCAGCACTCCTGCAAAGTACCCACACTGTTACACTCCTACAGAGGCACCCTCATGGGGTACTCCTGGTTGACATAGAGACTGCGGCACTCCTGCAAAGTACTCACACTGCTAAACTCCTACCGAATCACCCTCATCGGGTACTCCTGGTTGACATAGAGACTGCGGTACTCATGCAAAGAACCCACACTGCTACCCTGCTACCCAGGCACCCTCATGGGGTACTCCTGGTTGACATAGAGACTGCGGCACTCCTGCAAAGTACCCACACTGCTACCCTACTACCCAGGCACCCTCATGGGGTACTCCTAGTTGACATAGAGTCTGCGGCACTCCTGCAAAGTACCCACACTGTTACACTCCTACAGAGGCACCCTCATGGGTACTCCTGGTTGACATAGAGACTGCGACACTCCTGCAAAGTACCCACACTGCTACCCTCCTACCCAGGCACCCTCGTGGGGTACTCCTGGTTGACATAGAGACTGCGGCACTCCTGCAAAGTACCCACACTGTTACACTCCTACAGAGGCACCCTCATGGGGTACTCCTGGTTGACATAGAGACTGCGGCACTCCTGCAAAGTACCCACACTGCTAAACTCCGACCGAGCCAACATTCATGGGCTTTTTCTGGTTGACATGGAGACTGCGGCACTCCTGCAAAGTACCCACACTGATACACTCCTACCGAGGCACCCTCATGGGGTACTCCTGGTAGACATAGAGACTGCGACACTCCTGCAAAGTGCCCACACTGATACACTCCTACCGAGGCACCCTCGTCGGATAATGCTGGTTGTCATAGAGACTGCGGCACTCTTGCAAAGTACTCACACTGCTAAACTCCTACTGAGGCACCCTCATGGGGTACTCCTGGTTGACATAGAGACTGCGACACTCCTGCAAAGTACCCACAGTGCTACAATCCTACCCAGGCACCCTCATGGGGTACTCCTGGTTGACATAGAGACTGCGGCACTCCTGCAAAGTACCCACACTGCTACCCTACTACCCAGGCACCCTCATGGGGTACTCCTGGTTGACATAGAGTCTGCGGCACTCCTGCAAAGTACCCACACTGTTACACTCCTACAGAGGCACCCTCATGGGTACTCCTGGCTGACATAGAGACTGCGACACTCCTGCAAAGTACCCACACTGCTACCCTCCTACCCAGGCACCCTCGTGGGGTACTCCTGGTTGACATAGAGACTGCGGCACTCCTGCAAAGTACCCACACTGTTACACTCCTACAGAGGCACCCTCATGGGGTACTCCTGGTTGACATAGAGACTGCGGCACTCCTGCAAAGTACCCACACTTCTAAACTCCGACCGAGCCAACATTCATGGGCTTCTTCTGGTTGACATGGAGACTGCGCCACTCCTGCAAAGTACCCACACTGATACACTCCTACCGAGGCACCTTCATGGGGTACTCCTGGTAGACATAGAGACTGCGACACTCCTGCAAAGTGCCCACACTGATACACTCCTACCGAGGCACCCTCATCGGATAATGCTGGTTGTCATAGAGACTGCGGCACTCTTGCAAAGTACTCACACTGCTAAGCTCCTACTGAGGCACCCTCATGGGGTACTCCTGGTTGACATAGAGACTGCGACACTCCTGCAAAGTACCCACAGTGCTACAATCCTACCAAGGCACCCTCATGGTGTACTACTGGTTAACATAGAGACTGCAGCGCTCCGGCAAAGTACCCACACTGCTACACTCCTACCGAGGCACCCTCATGGGGTACTCCTGGTTGACATAGAGACTGCGGCACTCCTGTAAAGTACCCACAATGCTACCCTCCTACCCAGGCACTCTCATGGAGTACTCCTGGTTGACATAGAGACTGCGGCACTCCTGCAAAGTACCCACACTGTTACCTCCTACCCAGGCACCCTCATGGGGTACTCCTGGTTGACATAGAGACTGCGGCACTCCTGCAAAGTACCCACACTGTTACACTCCTACCCAGGCACCCTCATGGGGTACTCCTGGTTGACATAGAGACTGTGGCACTCCTGCAAAGTACCCACACTGTTACCCTCCTACCCAGGCACCCTCATGGGGTACTGCTGGTTGACATAGAGACTGCGACACTCCTGCAAAGTACCCACACTGCTACCCTCCTACCCAGGCACCCTCATGGGGTACTGCTGTTTGACATAGAGACTGCGGCACTCCTGCAAAGTACCCACACTGCTAAACTCCGACCGAGCCAACATTCATGGGCTTCTTCTGGTTGACATGGAGACTGCGCCACTCCTGCAAAGTACCCACACTGATACACTCCTACCGAGGCACCCTCATGGGGTACTCCTGGTAGACATAGAGACTGCGACACTCCTGCAAAGTGCCCACACTGATACACTCCTACCGAGGCACCCTCATCGGATAATGCTGGTTGTCATAGAGACTGCGGCACTCTTGCAAAGTACTCACACTGTTAAAACTCCTACTGAGGCACCCTCATGGGGTACTCCTGGTTGACATAGAGACTGCGACACTCCTGCATAGTACCCACAGTGCTACAATCCTACCAAGGCACCCTCATGGTGTACTACTGGTTAACATAGAGACTGCAGCGCTCCGGCAAAGTACCCACACTGCTACACTCCTACCGAGGCACCCTCATGGGGTACTCCTGGTTGACATAGAGACTGCGGCACTCCTGCAAAGTACCCACACTGCTACCCTCCTACCCAGGCACTCTCATGGAGTACTCCTGGTTGACATAGAGACTGCGGCACTCCTGCAAAGTACCCACACTGTTACCTCCTACCCAGGCACCCTCATGGGGTACTTCTGGTTGACATAGAGACTGCGGCACTCCTGCAAAGTACCCACACTGTTACACTCCTACCCAGGCACCCTCATGGGGTACTCCTGGTTGACATAAAGACTGTGGCACTCCTGCAAAGTACCCACACTGTTACCCTCCTACCCAGGCACCCTCATGGGGTACTGCTGGTTGACATAGAGACTGCGACACTCCTGCAAAGTACCCACACTGCTACCCTCCTACCCAGGCACCCTCATGGGGTACTGCTGTTTGACATAGAGACTGCGGCACTCCTGCAAAGTACCCACACTGATACACTCCTACAGAAGCACCCTCATGGGGTACTCCTGGTTGACATAGAGACTGCGACACTCCTGCAAAGTACCCACACTGCTACCCTCCTACCCAGGCACCCTCGTGGGGCACTCCTGGTTGACATAGAGACTGCGGCACTCCTGCAAAGTACCCACACTGTTACACTCCTACAGAGGCACCCTCATGGGGTACTCCTGGTTGACATAGAGACTGCGGCACTCCTGCAAAGTACCCACACTGCTAAACTCCGACCGAGCCAACATTCATGGGCTTTTTCTGGTTGACATGGAGACTGCGGCACTCCTGCAAAGTACCCACACTGATACACTCCTACCGAGGCACCCTCATGGGGTACTCCTGGTAGACATAGAGACTGCGACACTCCTGCAAAGTGCCCACACTGCTAAACTCCGACCGAGCCAACATTCATGGGCTTCTTCTGGTTGACATGGAGACTGCGGCACTCCTGCAAAGTACCCACACTGATACACTCCTACCGAGGCACCCTCATGGGGTACTCCTGGTAGACATAGAGACTGCGACACTCCTGCAAAGTGCCCACACTGATACACTCCTACCGAGGCACCCTCATCGGATAATGCTGGTTGTCATAGAGACTGCGGCACTCTTGCAAAGTACTCACACTGCTAAACTCCTACTGAGGCACCCTCATGGGGTACTCCTGGTTGACATAGTGACTGCGACACTCCTGCAAAGTACCCACAGTGCTACAATCCTACCCAGGCACCCTCATGGGGTACTCCTGGTTGACATAGAGACTGCGGCACTCCTGCAAAGTACCCACACTGCTACCCTACTACCCAGGCACCCTCATGGGGTACTCCTGGTTGACATAGAGTCTGCGGCACTCCTGCAAAGTACCCACACTGTTACACTCCTACAGAGGCACCCTCATGGGTACTCCTGGTTGACATAGAGACTGCGACACTCCTTCAAAGTACCCACACTGCTACCTTCCTACCCAGGCACCCTCGTGGGGTACTCCTGGTTGACATAGAGACTGCGGCACTCCTGCAAAGTACCCACACTGTTACACTCCTACAGAGGCACCCTCATGGGGTACTCCTGGTTGACATAGTGACTGCGACACTCCTGCAAAGTACCCACAGTGCTACAATCCTACCCAGGCACCCTCATGGGGTACTCCTGGTTGACATAGAGACTGCGGCACTCCTGCAAAGTACCCACACTGCTACCCTACTACCCAGGCACCCTCATGGGGTACTCCTGGTTGACATAGAGACTGCGGCACTCCTGCAAAGTACCCACACTGCTACCCTCCTACCCAGGCACCCTCATGGAGTACTCCTGGTTGACATAGAGACTGCGGCACTCCTGCAAAGTACCCACACTGTTACCCTCCTACCCAGGCACCCTCATGGGGTACTCCTGGTTGACATAGAGACTGCGGCACTCCTGCAAAGTACCCACACTGTTACACTCCTACCGAGGCACCCTCATGGGGTACTCCTGGTTGACATAGAGACCGTGGCACTCCTGCAAAGTACCCACACTGTTACCCTCCTACCCAGGCACCCTCATGGGGTACTGCTGGTTGACATAGAGACTGCGACACTCCTGCAAAGTACCCACACTGCTACCCTCCTACCCAGGCACCCTCATGGGGTACTGCTGTTTGACATAGAGACTGCGGCACTCCTGCAAAGTACCTACACTGATACACTCCTACAGAAGCACCCTCATGGGGTACTCCTGGTTGACATAGAGACTGCGACACTCCTGCAAAGTACCCACACTGCTACCCTCCTACCTAGGCACCCTCATGGGGTACTCCTGGTTGACATAGAGACTGTGACACTCCTGCAAAGTACCCACACTGCTAAACTCCTACCGAGGCACTCTCATGGGGTACTCCTGGTTGACATAGAGACTGCGGCACTCTTGCAAAGTACTCACATTGCTAAACTCCTACCGAGGCACTCTCATGGGGTACTCCTGGTTGACATAGAGACTGCGGCACTCCTGCAAAGTACCCACAGTGCTACACTCCTACCCAGGCACCCTCATGGGGTACTCCTGGTTGACATAGAGACTGCGTAACACCAGCACGCTACACTCCAGCTGGAGCGCTCCTCATTGGGTACTCCTGGTTGACATAAAGATTGTGGAACTGCAGCACGCTACACTCCAGCTAGGATACTCCTCGTTGGGCACTTCTGGTGGAGCACTCAGGCTGCATCACTCTTGCTGGATACTCATCCAAAGGTACTGTTGGTGAGAACATAGACGGCAGCACTTTTTGCTAGTGAAACTCTTGTGGGGCCAACAGTAGAGTACCCCGTTTGCAAAAATAATCCTGGGGCACTCCTGGTGGACCACTTCTTCTGCGGCACTCCTGCTGTGGCACTTCTTATGGCATAACCCTGACTGAACACTCATATGGTGGCACTCCTGTTGTGATATCCTTCGTTGGACACTGGAGCGTCTTGCTTTGGCACTCCTGTTGAACACAGAGGAAACATGCCTGCTGTGGCACTCGTTGTGGTGTACGCTGGTGAGGGGCGAGGCAATGCGTTGGGGGCAGGCCTGCTTTAGAACCTTTGGTTAAGTGCGGAAATACGTAGGTAAATGTACGAATCACAACATTTCCTGATAGTTTTTCAAGATATTTAATTCCAAAGAAAGTAAGGCCTCCAGCTGGCAGTTCTGACAACTCATTTGAACTGCCACTGGAATATTCCACAGTGATTACACAAATGTTCTTTGAATGTCCACAGGGAGCATTCTATATCCCACTGAATGAAGAACTCCTTGGTAAGGAACATGAGACCAGTTACCCACCAGGAGGCAGATGGCACATGCATGCTCAGTCCCCAGGTACCTTCAGCCAGCTCTCAGGTGGCCCCTGTAGAACCGGATGGGCCTCACAGTTAGAGCAGAAGGCACACTCTCACAGGACACCACTCTGAGCAGCTGAGGACCAATCACAACAGAAGCTCTTGAGAGGCACCACCATGCTTGTGCACTCACGCTCACCAGTGGGTCACTCTTGCTGTGTGTGTTAGATGGGCATTCCTAAGTGAGCACTCAGACTCAGCACTCCTACACCCCTTGTGTGGCACATCAGCTCATGGGGCTCTTCAGCTTCCTGGTGAGGCTCTCCAAGTGTGCCACCCTGGCGGGCACTTCCGATGGGGCATTCAGACTGTGTCACACCTACTACTGGGGCATCCCTCAATGAGATGGTGACACTTTTTACATGGGGAGCCCTCAAGTGGCACTCCTGCTGAAGCACCCAGATTGTGCCACGCCCTTCTTGGGGTATCCTTGGTTCAACGCTGGACCCTTCCCTCTTCAGTCCCGCTGGTGAATGGCTGTATGCCAGAATATTGTAAATATCGGCTGAAATAATAATTGCATATTAAATATAATTGACAAAAATGTCGTCCCAAAGAGTGGAGATATTTTTTTTAAATAATATCCAAAGGAGTAATATGATCATAAACAATTTTACTACACAATATTTATATCGGACAACATTCTGAGGATGATATTCTGGTACCAATCCTCTTGAATGCTCCTGAAGGAACAGTTCTGCCAAGGCACTCCTCTAGCTATACGTTTGGACACCTGTTAAGCACTCCACCAGGAGCTGTTCTGTGGGTGGACCAGCTGGAAGTAGGCGTACATATCTGCAACGTCTGTAAAACCAAAGCTGCACCAACAGCCTTATGGTATAGGCTCACTACCCCTGTAGCTTCTGCCAGTACCCAGCTGGGACCAGTAGCATTCCCACATAGAACCAGATGCCGTCAGAAGCAGAGCAGAAGCAAAGTGCAGAAGGACAGAATCTGACAAGACACCACTGTGGGCATACAAAGACCAGTCACAACAGATCCCCTTGTGCCGCACTCCCAAACGGGCTGAAACACCTCCTTGGAATGCACTTGATGGAGCACTCAGCAAGCTGCATTTGACCCTTTCAGATCAATTCAGAACAAGCACACAGCACAACTGGGCTCTTTCAGAACAATTTATAATAAGCAGGCAGGGCCAATGATTTCTTTCAGAGCCATTAATAAAAGTCAGGCAGCAGCACTTGAGGCACTGTCAGACAATTTTGGAACATGTCAGAACAACCAGGCAGCTCTAGGGGTCTCTTCCAATTGACCAGAACAAGCTGCAAGTGAGGCTACTAAAAGTCCAATTTCTGGACAGGCCTTATCCCTGTGCTCTCGTCTTGGCACTGGCATCTGACAGGCGCAGTACCGGAATGGTCACATTATATTGCTGTAACCACAACATAAGAGTGATTCAAGGTGCTGTAAAAGTAATTACCCACAAGCAACCACAACTATAATCAAAAGAAGAAGGTGAACCAACAACGTGCTAAAAGTAAAAACCTTAATTATTAAAAGAGCCCTCACTCACCAACCTAGTGGTGACATGCTTCATCATGGGATTCCCACTGGGGGAACCGAATGTCCCCCCAGTGTGCTTCAACGCCTGTTTTACAGCGGAGCTGGTTTTTTGATCAAGTTTTATCAAGTGCTCAAGTGTAGTGAGTGCAATGTTAAAAGATAACAGCTGTACCATCAACAATGTTATTAATTGGTCAGCTGGTACCGTTAAAAACTCGTGAACAGGACACCCAGTGGTCAGATTATTTGAACCACTATGTCCTAAGAAGTGTCTGACCTACACTGGTTCTTTTAATAATTAAGGTTTTTACTTTTAGCACTTTGTTGGTTCACCTTCTTCTTTTGGTTATAGTTGTGGTTGCTTGTGGGTAATTACTTTTACAGCACCTTGAGTCACTCTTATGTTGTTGTTACATATTTCTTAGGGGAAAAGGAGTGACCTTGAGACCCTCATTCTCTTGTTATTTAAATACACATTATATTACTTCCATCGGAAACCACCAAGTGGCTAGCAAAGGTGCATGACTAAATGCTATGTGTCACGCACCACATAGCAATAGTGAAACTATAACAACAGTTTCTCAATGCTAACATTACAAGAGGTTAGTGAAAAAGAGCAAAGGACACCCCCTGAATTGGGGTGGCTGTCAGTTCAAAGACCACTAAAATTAAAAGGTGAAAACCCAGTAACTCAGGGACCTGGGCTGGACAATATTTAACAAAAAAGTAGTTCATATGGGGGAAGTGTAGCTCTTGACTTCCACTGCAAAGTGTTAGGATAAGGGTACAAACACCTCTAACACAATTAACTCAAAATTATACATTTATTTTATTAAACTTATTTTTAGAAACTTTCCATTCAATTCATTAGATTTAAAACAATTGCAAGGTGATCCTAGAGAGTGACGGCGTAGTGAAAGTGACTATTGGTGCAAAAAGTGCATACGTGCTATGTACAGAAAAATATACTGATAGGAATAGTAGGATATTTCGAGTCAGCACCCATGGAGCGAGTGATGATATCCGCCATCAATATATCAAAAATAATCCACATATGTAACTTTTGTTGACGTTTTGACTCCCTAAACATGTGTAATTCAAAACGGAGGTACAAAAGGGGGTGGTGATGGACAGAGCATCTGAACCAATCAAACACTCACACCTAGTCAACAGATCTGGGTTTAATCCATCACCGTTCTTTAGCCCACTCTGCCACCCCAGTTCAGACATGGCCATATGCAAATCAGTCTGACCCTGTGCCTCATGGGAACAGTCCAGCCCGAACTGCCAAGCCATGCCTTCCCTGGACCGGATTCAAGCTTCCTAGGACCAGTTTCTGGCATTACAGCCGTCTTCAGCCAGGCTTGCTTGAATCCAGTGGCAAAGTGAGCCAGGGACTCACGTCTGAGCATACCCTGCCAACTTATGGCGGCCAAAGTGGTACAAAAGGGGGTGGTGATGGACGGGGCATCTGAACCAATCAAACACTCACACCCAGTCAACAGATCTGGGTTTAATCCATCACTGTTCTTTAGCCCACTCTGCCACCCCAGTTCAGACATGGCCATATGCAAATCAGTCTGACCCTGTGCCTCATCGGAACAGTCCAGCCCGAACTGCCAAGCCATGCCTTCCCTGGACCGGATTCAAGCTTCCTAGGACCGGTTTCTGGCATTACAGCCGTCTTCAGCCAGGCTTGCTTGAATCCAGTGGCAAAGTAAGCAAGGGACTCACGTCTGAGCATACCCTGCCAACTTATGGAGGCCAAAGTGGTACAAAAGGGGGTGGTGATGGACGGAGCATCTGAACCAATCAAACACTCACACCCAGTCAACAGATCTGGGTTTAATCCATCACCGTTCTTTAGCCCACTCTGCCACCCCAGTTTAGACATGGCCATATGCAAATCAGTCTGAGCCTGTGCCTCATGGGAACAGTCGAGCCCGAACTGCCAAGCCATGCCTTCCCTGGACCGGATTCAAGCTTCCTAGGACCGGTTTCTGGCATTACAACCGTCTTCAGCCAGGGTTGCTTGAATCCAGTGGCAAAGTGAGCAAGGGACTCATGTCTGAGCATACCCTGCCAACTTATGGTGACCAAAGTGGTACAAAAGGGGGTGGTGATGGACGGAGCATCTGAACCAATCAAACACTCACACTCAGTCAACAGATCTGAGTTAAATCCATCACCGTTCTTTAGCCCACTCTGCCACCCCAGTTCAGACATGGTCATATGCAAATCAGTCTGACCCTGTGCCTCATGGGAACAGTCCAGCCCGAACTGCCAAACCATGCCTTCCCTGAACCGGATTCAAGCTTCCTAGGACAGGTTTCTGGCATTTCAGCCGTCTTCAGCCAGGCTTGCTTGAATCCAGTGACACAGTGAGCAAGGGACTCAAGTCTGAGCATACCCTGCCAATTTATGGCGGCCAAAGTGGTACAAAACGGGGTGGCGATGAACGGAGCATCTGAACCAATCAAACACTCAGACCCAGTCAACAGATCTGGGTTTAATCCATCACCGTTCTTTAGCCCACTCTGCCACCCCAGTTCAGACATGGCCATATGCAAATCAGTCTGACCTAGTCAAGCTATTCTGGCTGAAGGCGGCTGATAGCCAGAAACCGGTCCTAGGATGCCTGATTCCGGTCCAGGAAAGACGTGGCTTGGCAGTTCGGGCTGGACTGTTCTCATGAGGCACAGGGTCAAGGCTGATTTGCATATGGCCATGTCTGAACTGGGGTGGTGTGGAGTGCAAAAAAATGATGGATTTAGGCCCAGATCTGTATACTGGGGTGAATGTATGACATTGTTCTAAATTCTGTCCATCAACTGTTATTTTTGCATTTGTCACTCCGAGTGGGATGGGTATGCTCAGATGTGAGTCCCATGCTCTCCACACCACTGGAGTCAAGCTATCCTGGCTGAAGACGGCTGATAGACAGAAACCGGTCCTAAGATGCTTGATTCCGGTCCAGGAAAGACATGGCTTGGCAGTTCGGGCTGGACTGTTCCCACGAGGCACAGGGTCAAGGCTGATTTGCATATGGCCATGTCTGACCTGGGGTGGTGTGGAGTGCAAAAAAACGATGGATTTAGTCCCAGATCTCTGTACTGGGGTGAATGTATGACATTGTTCTACATTCTGTCCATCAACTGTTATTTTTGCATTTGTCACCCCGAGTGGGATGGGTATGCTCAGATGTGAGTCCCATGCTCTCCACACCACTGGAGTCAAGCTATCCTGGCTGAAGACGGCTGATAGCCATAAACCGGTCCTAGGATGCTTGATTCCGGTCCAGGAAAGACGTGGCTTGGCAGTTCGGGCTGGACTGTTCCCATGAGGCACAGGGTCAAGGCTGATTTGCATATGGCCATGTCTGAACTGGGGTGGTGTGGAGTGCAAAAGAACGATGGATCTAGGCCCAGATCTCTGTACTGGGATGAATGTATGACATTGTTCTACATTCTGCCCATCAACTGTTATTTTTGCATTTGTCACCCCGAGTGGGATGGGTATGCTCAGACGTGAGTCCCATGCTCTCCACACCACTGGAGTCAAGCTTTCCTGGCTGAAGACGGCTGATAGACAGAAACCGGTCCTAA
Organism: Lissotriton helveticus; assembly: GCF_964261635.1. Taxonomy (NCBI): domain Eukaryota; kingdom Metazoa; phylum Chordata; class Amphibia; order Caudata; family Salamandridae; genus Lissotriton; species Lissotriton helveticus. Next base: position 1,618,649,578 of record NC_136068.1, on the reverse strand, counting down.
GATGCTTGATTCCGGTCCAGGAAAGACATGGCTTGGCAGTTCGGGCTGGACTGTTCCCATGAGGCACAGGGTCAAGGCTGATTTGCATATGGCCATGTCTGACCTGGGGTGGTGTGGAGTGCAAAAAAACGATGGATTTAGGCCCAGATCTCTGTACTGGGGTGAATGTATGACATTGTTCTACATTCTGTCCATCAACTGTTATTTTTTCATGTATATCATCCTACAGCAGAATGCATTTGTTACATTAGCATAAGAACACCTCCATGCCCATAATACTGTACCAAATTATACCTTTGTTTCACATGTCTATGTACTGGTTTTTGTCGCATTTCTCTCTTCTAGTCTTGTGTTTCGCTATCTTTCTTCCTCTCCCAATATCTCTCTTCTCCCATCTCACTGTTGTTCTTTTGTCAACGCTGCCTTCCCTTGTGCCTCCGCCCTCTGGCCTGCTTTTCTGAAAACGCATCTATTCCACTAGAGACATAGATAGTTTGTCTTCTTTTGATTCTGAGCACCATGAACATCTGTTTGCGCTTTACACATTTTCTTTTATTCATTCGCCAACTTTCTGTCATCTACTGTTACCTCTTTGCTGCCTTTCTCAGCTGTCTCTAGCACATGGGTCCTCTCTCTGTCTCCCTCCCTCTGTCTCCCTCCCTCTGTCTGTCTCCGTCTGTCTCCCTCTGTCTGTCTACCTCCCTCTGTCTCCCTCTGTCTGTCTCCCTCTGTCTCCCTCCCTCTGTCTGTCTCCCACAGTGTGTCTCCCTCTGTCTCCCTCCCTCAGTCTCCCTCCCTCTGTCTCCCTCCCTCTGTCTCCCTCCCTCTGTCTCCCTCCCTCAGACTCCATCCCTCAGTCTCCCTCCCTCTCTCTCTCCCTCTGTCTCCCTCTGTATGTCTCCCTCTGTCTCCCTCTGTCTCTCTGTCTCCCTCTCTCTCTCTGTCTCCCTCTCTCTCTGTCTCCCTCTCTCTCTGCCTCCTTCCCTCTGTCTTCCTCCTTCTGTCTCCCTCCCTCTGTCTCCCTCTCTCTGTCTCCCTCCCTCTGCCTTCCTCGCTCTGTCTACCTCCCTCGCCTTCCCTTTCTCTCCCTCCGTCTCCCTCTCCCTCTCTGTCTCTCTGCCTCTTTGTCTCTGTCTGTCTCAGTCTCTGTCTCTGTCTGTCCCTGTGTCCCTCCCTCTGTCTCCCTCTCCATCTCTCTGTCTATCACTGCCTGCCCCTGTCCCTGTCTCTGCCTCTATCTGTCTCTGTCTATCTCTGTCTCTATCTCTGTCTGTCTCTGTCTCCCTCCCTCTCTCTCTCTCTGTCTCCCTCCCTCTCTGTCTCCTTCCCTCTCTCTATATCTCTCCCTCTCTCTCTCTATCTCCCTCTGTCTCCCTCTGTCCCACTCACTCTGTCTGTCTCCCTCTCTCTCTGTCTCCCTCTCTCTGTCTCCCTCTCTCTGTCTCCCTCCCTCTCTCTGCCTCTGTCTGTCTCGCTCGCTCTCTATCGCTCTCTCTGTCTCCCTCCCTCCCTCTCCCTCTGTCTCCCTCCCTCTGTCTCCCTCTGTCTGTCTCGTTCCCTCTGTCTGTCTCCCTCTGTCTGTCTCCCTCTGTCTCCCTCCCTCAGTCTCCCTCCCTCTGTCTCCCTCCCTCAGTCTCCATCTCTCAGTCTCCCTCCCCCTGTCTCCCTCTCTCTCTCCCTCTGTCTCCCTCTGTATGTCTCCCTCTCTCTCTCTGTCTCCCTCTCTCTCTGTCTCCCTCTGTCTCCCCCCTCTGTCTCCCTCCTTCTATCTCTCTCCCTCTGTCTCCCTCCCTCTGTCTGCCTCCCTTTGTCTGTCTCCCTCTGTCTGTCTCCCTCTCCCTCCCTCTGCCTCACTCTGTCTCCCTCTGTCTCCCTTTCTCTGTCTCCCTCCCACTGTCTACCTCCCACTCCTTCCCTCTCTCTCTCCTTATGCCTCCCTCCGTCTCCCTCTCCCTCTCTGTCTCTCTGCCTCCTTGTCTCTGTCTGTCTCAGTCTCTGTCTCTGTCTGTCCCTGTGTCCCTCCCTCTGTCTCCCTCTCCATTTCTCTGTCTGTCACTGCCTGCCCCTGTCCCTGTCCCTGTCTCTGCCTCTGTCTCTGTCTCTGCCTCTATCTATCTCTGTCTCTATCTCTGTCTGTCTCAATCTCCCGCCCTCTCTCTCTCTCCCCCTTTCTGTCTCCCTCCCTCTCTCTCTCTATCTCTCCCTCTCTCTCCCCTCTCTCTCTCTCTGTCTCCTACTGTCTCCCTCACTATCTGTCTCCCTCCCTCTCTCTCCCTCTCTTTCCTCCTCTCTCCCTCTCTCTCTCTCCCTCCCTCTGTCTTCCTCTGTCTGTCCCTGTCTGTCTCCTTCCCTCTGTTTCCCTCTATCTGTCTCCCTCCCTCGTCGCCCTCCCTCTGTTGCCCTCTCTCTGATGCCCTCCTCCCTCTGTCTGCCTCCCTGTGTCTGTCTCCCTCTGTCTGTCTCCCTCTGTCTGTCGCCCTCTGTCACCCTCCTTCTGTCTCCCTCCCTCTGTCCCTGCCTCTCTCTCTGTCTCCCTCTGTCTCCGTCTCTCTCTCTGTCTCCCTCTCCCTCCCTTTGTCTCCCCCGGACTCCCTCCCTCTGTCTCCCTCCCTCTGTATCCCTCTCTGTCTCCCTCTCTCTCTGTCTCCCTCTCTCTGTCTCCCTCTGTTTCCCTCTATCTCTGTCTCCCTCCCTCCCTCCCTCTCCCTCCCTCTGTCTGTCTCTGTCTGTCTCCTTCCCTCTGTCTCCCTCCCTCTGTCTCCTTCCCTCTGTCTCCCTCCCTCTGTCTCTGCTTCTTTCTCTGTCTCCCTCTCTCTCTCTGTCTCCCTCTCTCTGTCTCCCTCTGTCTCCCTCTCTCTGTTTCCCTCTCTCTCTGTCTCCCTCTCTCTCTGTCTCTCACTGTCTCCCTCTCCCTCCCTCTGTCTCCCTCCCTCCCTCTGTCTCCCTCTCTCTCTGTCTTCCTCTCTCTCTGTCTCCCTCTCTCTGTCTCCCTCTGTTTCCCCCTCTCTCTGTTTCCCTCTCTCTCTGTCTCTCTCCCTCCCTCCCTCTCCCTCCTTCTGTCTGTCTCCCTCTGTCTGTCTCCGTCTCTCTGTCTCCCTCCCTCGGTTGCCCTCCCTCTGATGCCCTCCTACCTCTGTCTGTCACCCTCTGTCTCCCTCTTTCTGTCCCCCTCTGTCTCCGTACCTCTGTCTCCCTCCTTCTGTCTCCCTCCTTCTGTCTCCCTCCCTCTGTCCCTACCTCTCTCTCTGTCTCCCTCTGTCTCCCTCTGTCTCTCTCTTTCTCCCTCTCCCTCCCTTTGTCTCCCCCGGACTCCCTCCCTCTGTCTCCCTCCCTCTGTCTCCCTCTCTGTCTCCCTCTCTCTCTGTCTCCCTCTCTCTGTCTCCCTCTGTTTCCCGCTATCTCTGTTTCCCTCTCTCTCTGTCTCCCTCCCTCCCTCCATCTCTCTCCCTCTGTCTGTCTCTGTCTATCTCCCTCTGTCTGTCTCCGTCCCTCTGTCTCCCTCCCTCTGTCTCCTTCCCTCTGTCTCCCTCCCTCTGTCTCTGCTTTTTTCTCTGTCTCTCTGTCTCTCTGTCTCCCTCTCTCTGTTTCCCTCTGTCTCCCTCTCTCTGTCTCCCTCTCTCTCTGTCTCCCTCTCTCTCTGTCTCTCACTGTCTCCCTCTCACTCCCTTTGTCTACCCCGGACACCCTCCCTCTGTCTCCCCCCCCTCCCTCTGTCTGCCTCTCTCTCTGTCTTCCTCTCTCTCTGTCTCCCTCTGTTTCCCTCTCTCTCTGTTTCCCTTTCTCTCTGTCTCCTCCCTCCCTCTCCCTCTCCCTCTGTCTGTCTCCCTCTGTCTGTCTCCCTCTGTCTGTCTCTATCCCTCTGTCTCCCTCCCTCGGTTTTCTCCCTCTGTCTCTGCTTCTCTCTCTGTCTCCCTCTGTCTCCCTCTCTCTCTGTCTCCCTCTGGCTCCCTCTCCCTTCCTTTGTCTCCCCCGGACTCCCTCCCTCTGTCTCCCTCCCTCTGTCTCCCTCTCTCTCTGTCTCCCTCGCTCTCTGTCTCCCTCTCTCTGTCTCCCTCTGTTTCCCTCTCTCTCTGCCTCCCTCTGTCTGTCTCCCTCTGTCTGTCTCCCTTCCTCTGTCTCCCTTTATCTGTCTCCCTCCCTCTGTCTGTCTCCTTCCCTCTGTCGCCCCCTCCCTCTGTCTGTCTCCCTCTGCCTGTCACCCTCAGTCTGTCGCCCTCTGTCTCCGTCCCTCTGTCTCCCTCCCTCTCTCTCTCTCCCCTTGTCTCCCTCTGTCTGTCTCTCTCTGTCTCCCACTCTGTCTCCCTCTGTCTGTCTCTGTCTCCCTCCCTCTGTCTCCATCCCTGTTAGGCACCCTATGTCTCCCTCCCTCTGTCTCCCCCTATTTCCCTCCCTCTGTCTTCTTCCCTCCATCTCCCCCTGTCTGTCTCCCTCTGTCTGTCACCCTCTGTCTGTCACCCTCTGTCACCACACCCCAGCTTCGCGGGCACACACACAGCCGCACCAAGTACTTCACAGGTCTTTAAAATACCATTTACTTGTTAATGAGGCCTTGTTGTGAATCGCCCGGCCCCCATAGAGCAGAGTGTCTCGGAGTCCGCGCTGCAGTGGCGATGTTTGCTGACACTCTTTAAATAAAAAAATTTAAAAAACACAGGTACAATGTCTGCAAGGTCCGCGGGCCGCCAAGGAACGCTTGCCGGGCCGCTGGCGGCCTTCGGGCGGTACTATGAGTACCTGTGCTCTAGCACCTGCCTCTCTCGTTCTCCTTCTTCTTTTTCCCTGTCTCTTTCTCACCTGTCTTTTTCATCTGTCTGCTCTGTCTTCTTCTCTCCCTCTTTTTCACTGCCTCAGCTTCCCTCTTCCCCTGCACTCTATTTCTTTCCTTTTCTATTGTCATTCCTCTATCTCGCTTCCTCTCTTTCTCTCCTATAACTCTCTTACAGCTGACTTTCTAACCATCCCCTATTACTCTCTCTTGCCCTCTCTGTAACTATTCCTCTTTATCACCCTCTCTAACTCCTCCTCGCCTGTCTCTTTCACCTCTCAACTGCCTTTCTTAACGGTTTCTTTCCCACCTCTTTCCCACTCTCCTTCACCCTCGTCTCTTTCTCTTTTCCCTTCCTGCTCCCTCTGTTTTACTTGTCTCTCTGTTCTATATTCCTCTGCAATGGGCTCTCTGCCCTTCCCCTGGTTGCCTCCCATCATCCTGTATCGATCGGTTTATACTGCTGTCCCTCTTCTCAGTCCCCTCCAATGCTCTGAGTCACCAGGCTTGTTTTTTTGCCCGGCCCTCTCCACCAGCAACATTCAATTAAAAACAAGTGGCATGTTTGCAGTGCTTAATTTGTTTTAAAAAAAAATGTGTCAGGGCCCTTGTAAGGAGGCCACTGCAGCTTGCACCACCCATTGCCGCTACCAGCACTGCCAATGACAGTACCAACACAACTACTAACCATTGCACTGCTACATGTGTGACAATTCAGAATGTTCGAAGCCCACAAAGCTAAATTAATGAGTTTCTGACCGAAGCTTGCACTGCTGCTGCCTGTACTGTAGTTCTCTGTTTCTGACCGAAGCTTGCACTGCTGCTGTCTGTGCTGGAGTGCCCTGTTTCCGACCGAAGCTTGCACTGCTGCTGTCTGTGCTAGAGAGCCCTGTTTCTGACCGAAGCTTGCACTGCTGCTGTCTGTGTTGGAGTGCCCTGTTTCTGACCGAAGCTTGCACTGCTGCTGTCTGTGCTAGAGAGCCCTGTTTCTGACCGAAGCTTGCACTGCAGCTGTCTGTGCTGGAGGACCCTGTTTTTGACCGAAGCTTGCACTGCTGCTGTCTGTGCTGGAGTGCCCTGTTTCCGACCAAAGCTTGCACTGCTGCTGTCTGTGCTGTAGTGCCCTGTTTCTGACCGAAGCTTGCACTGCAGCTGTCTGTGCTGGAGTGCCCTGTTTCTGGTGACCGAAGCATGCACTGCTGCTGTCTGTGCTGGAGTGCCCTGTTTCCGACCGAAGCTTGCACTGCTGCTGTCTGTGCTGGAGTGCCCTGTTTCCGACCGAAGCTTGCGCTGCTGCTGTCTGTGCTGGAGTGCCCTGTTTCTGACCGAAGCTTGCACTGCAGCTGTCTGTGCTGGAGTGCCCTGTTTCTGCTGACCGAAGCTTGCACTGCTGCTGTCTGTGCTGGAGTGCCCTGTTTCTGACCGAAGCTTGCACTGCTGCTGTCTGTGCTGGAGTGCCCTGTTTCTGACCGAAGCTTGCACTGCTGCTGTCTGTGCTGGAGTGCCCAGTTTCTGACCGAAGCTTGCACTGCTGCTGTCTGTGCTGGAGTGCCCTGTTTCTGCTGACCAAAGCTTGCACTGCTGCTGTCTGTGCTGGAGTGCCCTGTTTCTGACCGAAGCTTTCACTGCTGCTGTCTGTGCTGGAGTGCCCTGTTTCTGACCATAGCTTGCACTGCTGCTGTCTGTGCTGGAGTGCCCTGTTTCTGACCGAAGCTTGCACTGCAGCTGTCTGTGCTGGAGTGCCCTATTTCTGCTGACCGAAGCTTGCGCTGCTGCTGCCTGTGCTGAAGTGCCCTGTTTCTGACCGAAGCTTGCACTGCTGCTGTCTGTGCTGGAGTGCCCTGTTTCTGACCGAAGCTTGCACTGCAGCTGTCTGTGCTGGAGTGCCCTGTTTCTGACCGAAGCTTGCACTGCAGCTGTCTGTGCTGGAGTGCCCTGTTTCTGACCGAAGCTCAATCAAGTGTATGCAGATCGCGTGGTCGCAGTACCTTCGGGCATGGTCTCCGGCTCTCTGGTCTTCCGCGCCGGATCGCCGGATCTCCAAAGAGGATAGGTGCGGCTCGCTCCCGGCCCAGGTGCTATTTGGCAAAGGTTCCTGGGACTTGGAGTCCGCCTTGGTGCCCCGGCACGACTTCAACAAGCCCAGGACCGCAGTGTGGTAACTCCTCTTCTCTCAGCCAGGGTCCACAGGTCCACGTGTTCAATGGTGACGCTGACACACCACACCACAGCTCCACTTACTGCTCTCCCCTCTCTCTCCTCTCACCTCCTCTTGGCTTTCGCCCCCCTGGGCCCCCCCCCCCGCACCACCACCGCCGGAATCTGCTCGGGGACTGTGTTGAAATACTGCAGGAACGGTGATCACTTTGCCAGAGTGGTCGGGCCGGGACCGGGACAGGCTCAAGCAGACTGGCTGGAGCTGTCTGTGCTGGAGTGCCCTGTTTCTGCTGACCGAAGCTTGCACTGCTGCTGTCTGTGCTGGAGTGCCCTGTTTCTGACCGAAGCTTGCACTGCTGCTGTCTGTGCTGGAGTGCCCTGTTTCTGACCGAAGCTTGCACTGCTGCTGACTGTGCTGGAGTGCCCTGTTTCTGACCGAAGCTTGCACTGCTGCTGTCTGTGCTGGAGTGCCCTGTTTCTGACCGAAGCTTGCACTGCTGCTGTCTGTGCAGTAGTGCCCTGTTTCTGACCGAAGCTTGCACTGCTGCTGTCTGTGCTGGAGTGCCCTGTTTCTGACCGAAGCTTGCCCTGCAGCTGTCTGTGCTGGAGTGCCCTGTTTCTGACAGAAGCTTGCACTGCAGCTGTCTGTGCTGGAGTGCCCTGTTTCTGACCGAAGCTTGCACTGCAGCTATCTGTGCTGGAGTGCCCTGTTTCTGACCGAAGCTTGCACTGCAGCTGTCTGTGCTGGAGTGCCCTGTTTCTGACCGAAGCTTGCCCTGCAGCTGTCTGTGCTGGAGTGCCCTGTTTCTGACCGAAGCTTGCACTGCTGCTGTCTGTGCTGTAGTGCCCTGTTTCTGACCGAAGCTTGCACTGCAGCTGTCTGTGCTGGAGTGCCCTGTTTCTGACCAAAGCTTGCACTGCAGCTGTCTGTGCTGTAGTGCCCTGTTTCTGACCGGAGCTTGCACTGCAGCTGTCTGTGCTGGAGTGCCCTGTTTCCGACCGAAGCTTGCACTGCTGCTGTCTGTGCTGGAGTGCCCTGTTTCTGACCGAAGCTTGCACTGCAGCTGTCTGTGCTGGAGAGCCCTGTTTCTGACCGAAGCTTGCACTGCAGCTGTCTGTGCTGGAGAGCCCTGCTTCTGACTGAAGCTTGCACTGCTGCTGCCTGTGCTGTAGTGCTCTATTCTGATCGAAGCTTGCACTGCTGCTGTCTGCTCTGTAGTGCGCTGTTTCTGACCGAAGCTTGCACTGCTGCTGTCTTTGCTGTAGTGCCCTGTTTCTGACCGAAGCTTGCACTGCTGCTGTCTGTGCTGGAGTGCCCTGTTTCTGACCGAAGCTTGCACTGCAGCTGTCTGTGCTGGAGTGCCCTGTTTCTGACCGAAGCTTGCACTGCAGCTGTCTGTGCTGGAGTGCCCTGTTTCTGACCAAAGTTTGCACTGCTGCTGTCTGTGCTTTAGTGCCCTGTTTCCGACCGAAGCTTGCGCTGCTGCTGTCTGTTCTGTAGTGCAGTTTCCGACTGAAGCTTGGACTGCAGCTGTCTGTGCTGGAGTGCTCTTTTCTGATTAATGGTTGCACTGCTGCTGTCTGTGCTGGAGTGCCCTGTTTCTGACCGAAGCTTGCCCTGCAGCTGTCTGTGCTGGAGTGCCCTGTTTCTGACCGAAGCTTGCACTGCTGCTGTCTGTGCTGGAGTGCCCTGTTTCTGACCAAAGCTTGCACTGCTGCTGTCTGTGCTGGAGTGCCCTGTTTCTGACCGAAGCTTTCACTGCTGCTGTCTGTGCTGGAGTGCCCTGTTTCTGACCATAGCTTGCACTGCAGCTGTCTGTGCTGGAGTGCCCTGTTTCTGACCGAAGCTTGCACGGCAGCTGTCTGTGCTGGAGTACCCTGTTTCTGACCAAAGCTTGCACTGCTGCTGTCTGTGCTTTAGTGCCCTGTTTCCGACCGAAGCTTGCGCTGCTGCTGTCTGTTCTGTAGTGCAGTTTCCGACCGAAGCTTGCACTGCAGCTGTCTGTGCTGGAGTGCTCTTTTCTGAGTAATGGTTGCACTGCTGCTGTCTGTGCTGGAGTGCCCTGTTTCTGACCGAAGCTTGCACTGCAGCTGACTGTGCTGGAGTGCCCTGTTTCTGACCGAAGCTTGCACTGCTGCTGTCTGTGCTGGAGTGCCCTGTTTCTGACCAAAGCTTGAACTGCAGCTGTCCGTGCTGGAGTGCCCTGTTTCTGACCGAAGCTTGCACTGCTGCTGCCTGTGCTGGAGTGCCCTGTTTCTGACCAAAGCTTGCACTGCAGCTGTCTGTGCTGGAGTGCCCTGTTTCTGACCGAAGCTTGAACTGCAGCTGTCCGTGCTGGAGTGCCCTGTTTCTGACCGAAGCTTGCACTGCAGCTGTCTGTGCTGGAGTGCCCTGTTTCTGACCGAAGCTTGCACTGCTGCTGTCTGTGCTGTAGTGTCCTGTTTCTGACCGAAGCTTGCACTGCAGCTGTCTGTGCTGGAGTGCTCTTTTCTGACCGAAGCTTGCACTGCTACTGTCTGTGCTGTAGTGTCCTGTTTCTGACCGAAGCTTGCACTGCAGCTGTCTGTGCTGGAGTGCCCTGTTTCTGACAGAAGCTTGCACTGCAGCTGTCTGTGCTGGAGTGCCCTGTTTCTGACCGAAGCTTGCACGTCTGCTGCCTGTGCTGGAGTGCCCTGTTTCTGACCGAAGCTTGCACAGCAGCTGTCTGTGCTGGAGTCCCCTGTTTCTGACCGAAGCTTGCACTGCTGCTGTCTGTGCTGGAGTGCCCTGTTTCTGACCGAAGCTTTCACTGCTGCTGTCTGTGCTGGAGTGCCCTGTTTCTGACCGAAGCTTGCACTGCTGCTGTCTGTACTGGAGTGCCCTGTTTCTGACCGAAGCTTGCACTGCTGCTGTCTGTGCTGGAGTGCCCTGTTTCTGACCGAAGCTTTCACTGCTGCTGTCTGTGCTGGAGTGCCCTGTTTCTGACCATAGCTTGCACTGCTGCTGTCTGTACTGGAGTACCCTGATTTTGACCAAAGCTTGCACTGCAGCTGTCTGTGCTGGAGTGCCCTGTTTCTGACCGAAGCTTGCACTGCAGCTGTCTGTGCTGGAGTGCCCTGTTTCTGACCAAAGCTTGCACTGCTGCTGTCTGTGCTTTAGTGCCCTGTTTCCGACCGAAGCTTGCGCTGCTGCTGTCTGGGCTGGAGTGCTCTTTTCTGAGTAATGGTTGCACTGCTGCTGTCTGTGCTGGAGTGCCCTGTTTCTGACCGAAGCTTGCACTGCAGCTGACTGTGCTGGAGTGCCCTGTTTCTGACCGAAGCTTGCACTGCTGCTGTCTGTGCTGGAGTGCCCTGTTTCTGACCGAAGCTTGCACTGCTGCTGTCTGTGCTGGAGTGCCCTTTTTCTGACCGAAGCTTGCACTGCAGCTGTCTGTGCTGGAGTGCCCTGTTTCTGACCAAAGCTTTCACTGCTGCTGTCTGTGCTGGAGTGCCCTGTTTCTGACCAAAGCTTGCACTGCAGCTGTCTGTGCTGGAGTGCCCTGTTTCTGACCGAAGCTTGCACTGCAGCTGTCTGTGCTGGAGTGCCCTGTTTCTGACTGAAGCTTGCACTGCAGCTGTCTGTGCTGGAGTGCCCTGTTTCTGACCGAAGCTTGCACTGCAGCTGTCTGTGCTGTAGTGTCCTGTTTCTGACTGAAGCTTGCACTGCTGCTGCCTGTGCTGTAGTGCTCTATTCTGATCGAAGCTTGCACTGCTGCTGTCTGCTCTGTAGTGCGCTGTTTCTGACCGAAGCTTGCACTGCTGCTGTCTTTGCTGTAGTGCCCTGTTTCTGACCGAAGCTTGCACTGCTGCTGTCTGTGCTGGAGTGCCCTGTTTCTGACCGAAGCTTGCACTGCAGCTGTCTGTGCTGGAGTGCCCTGTTTCTGACCGAAGCTTGCACTGCAGCTGTCTGTGCTGGAGTGCCCTGTTTCTGACCAAAGTTTGCACTGCTGCTGTCTGTGCTTTAGTGCCCTGTTTCCGACCGAAGCTTGCGCTGCTGCTGTCTGTTCTGTAGTGCAGTTTCCGACTGAAGCTTGGACTGCAGCTGTCTGTGCTGGAGTGCTCTTTTCTGATTAATGGTTGCACTGCTGCTGTCTGTGCTGGAGTGCCCTGTTTCTGACCGAAGCTTGCCCTGCAGCTGTCTGTGCTGGAGTGCCCTGTTTCTGACCGAAGCTTGCACTGCTGCTGTCTGTGCTGGAGTGCCCTGTTTCTGACCAAAGCTTGCACTGCTGCTGTCTGTGCTGGAGTGCCCTGTTTCTGACCGAAGCTTTCACTGCTGCTGTCTGTGCTGGAGTGCCCTGTTTCTGACCATAGCTTGCACTGCAGCTGTCTGTGCTGGAGTGCTCTGTTTCTGACCGAAGCTTGCACGGCAGCTGTCTGTGCTGGAGTGCCCTGTTTCTGACCAAAGCTTGCACTGCTGCTGTCTGTGCTTTAGTGCCCTGTTTCCGACCGAAGCTTGCGCTGCTGCTGTCTGTTCTGTAGTGCAGTTTCCGACCGAAGCTTGCACTGCAGCTGTCTGTGCTGGAGTGCTCTTTTCTGAGTAATGGTTGCACTGCTGCTGTCTGTGCTGGAGTGCCCTGTTTCTGACCGAAGCTTGCACTGCAGCTGACTGTGCTGGAGTGCCCTGTTTCTGACCGAAGCTTGCACTGCTGCTGTCTGTGCTGGAGTGCCCTGTTTCTGACCGAAGCTTGCACTGCTGCTGTCTGTGCTGGAGTGCCCTTTTTCTGACCGAAGCTTGCACTGCAGCTGTCTGTGCTGGAGTGCACTGTTTCTGACCAAAGCTTTCACTGCTGCTGTCTGTGCTGGAGTGCCCTGTTTCTGACCAAAGCTTGCACTGCAGCTGTCTGTGCTGGAGTGCCCTGTTTCTGACCGAAGCTTGCACTGCAGCTGTCTGTGCTGGAGTGCCCTGTTTCTGACTGAAGCTTGCACTGCAGCTGTCTGTGCTGGAGTGCTCTTTTCTGACCGAAGCTTGCACTGCTACTGTCTGTGCTGTAGTGTCCTGTTTCTGACCGAAGCTTGCACTGCAGCTGTCTGTGCTGGAGTGCCCTGTTTCTGACAGAAGCTTGCACTGCAGCTGTCTGTGCTGGAGTGCCCTGTTTCTGACCGAAGCTTGCACTTCTGCTGCTTGTGCTGGAGTGCCCTGTTTCTGACCGAAGCTTGCACAGCAGCTGTCTGTGCTGGAGTCCCCTGTTTCTGACCGAAGCTTGCACTGCTGCTGTCTGTGCTGGAGTGCCCTGTTTCTGACCGAAGCTTTCACTGCTGCTGTCTGTGCTGGAGTGCCCTGTTTCTGACCGAAGCTTGCACTGCTGCTGTCTGTACTGGAGTGCCCTGTTTGTGACCGAAGCTTGCACTGCTGCTGTCTGTGTTGGAGTGCCCTGTTTCTGACCGAAGCTTTCACTGCTGCTGTCTGTGCTGGAGTGCCCTGTTTCTGACCATAGCTTGCACTGCTGCTGTCTGTACTGGAGTACCCTGTTTTTGACCAAAGCTTGCACTGCAGCTGTCTGTGCTGGAGTGCCCTGTTTCTGACCGAAGCTTGCACTGCAGCTGTCTGTGCTGGAGTGCCCTGTTTCTGACCAAAGCTTGCACTGCTGCTGTCTGTGCTTTAGTGCCCTGTTTCCGACCGAAGCTTGCGCTGCTGCTGTCTGTGCTGGAGTGCTCTTTTCTGAGTAATGGTTGCACTGCTGCTGTCTGTGCTGGAGTGCCCTGTTTCTGACCGAAGCTTGCACTGCAGCTGACTGTGCTGGAGTGCCCTGTTTCTGACCGAAGCTTGCACTGCTGCTGTCTGTGCTGGAGTGCCCTGTTTCTGACCGAAGCTTGCACTGCTGCTGTCTGTGCTGGAGTGCCCTGTTTCTGACCGAAGCTTGCACTGCAGCTGTCTGTGCTGGAGTGCCCTGTTTCTGACCGAAGCTTTCACTGCTGCTGTCTGTGCTGGAGTGCCCTGTTTCTGACCATAGCTTGCACTGCTGCTGTCTGTACTGGAGTGCCCTGTTTCTGACCAAAGCTTGCACTGCAGCTGTCTGTGCTGGAGTGCCCTGTTTCTGACCGAAGCTTGCACTGCAGCTGTCTGTGCTGGAGTGCCCTGTTTCTGACCAAAGCTTTCACTGCTGCTGTCTGTGCTGGAGTGCCCTGTTTCTGACCAAAGCTTGCACTGCAGCTGTCTGTGCTGGAGTGCCCTGTTTCTGACCGAAGCTTGCACTGCAGCTGTCTGTGCTGGAGTGCCCTGTTTCTGACTGAAGCTTGCACTGCTGCTGTCTGTGCTGTAGTGTCCTGTTTCTGACTGAAGCTTGCACTGCAGCTGTCTGTGCTGGAGTGCTCTTTTCTGACCGAAGCTTGCACTGCTGCTGTCTGTGCTGTAGTTGTCCTGTTTCTGACCGAAGCTTGCACTGCAGCTGTCTGTGATGGAGTGCCCTGTTTCTGACCGAAGCTTGCACTGCAGCTGTCTGTGCTGGAGTGCCCTGTTTCTGACCGAAGCTTGCACTGCAGCTGTCTGTGCTGGAGAGCCCTGTTTCTGACCGAAGCTTGCACTGCTGCTGTCTGTGCTGGAGTGCCCTGTTTCTGGTGACCAAAGCATGCACTGCTGCTGTCTGTGCTGGAGTGCCCTGTTTCTGACCAAAGCTTTCACTGCTGCTGTCTGTGCTGGAGTGCCCTGTTTCTGACCGAAGCTTGCACTGCAGCTGTCTGTGCTGTAGTGTCCTGTTTCTGACCAAAGCTTTCACTGCTGCTGTCTGTGCTGGAGTGCCCTGTTTCTGACCGAAGCTTGCACTGCAGCTGTCTGTGCTGGAGTGCCCCGTTTCTGACCGAAGCTTGCACTGCTGCTGTCTGTGTTGGAGTGCCCTGTTTCTGACCGAAGCTTGCACTGCAGCTGTCTGTGCTGGAGTGCCCTGTTTCTGACCGAAGCTTGCACTGCTGCTGTCTGTGCTGGAGTGCCCTGTTTCTGACCGAAGCTTGCACTGCTGCTGTCTGTGCTGGAGTGCCCTGTTTCTGACTGAAGCTTGCACTGCAGCTGTCTGTGCTGGAGTGCCCTGTTTCTGACCGAAGCTTGCACTGCTGCTGTCTGTGCTGGAGTGCCCTTTTTCTGACCGAAGCTTGCACTGCAGCTGTCTGTGCTGGAGTGCCCTGTTTCTGACCAAAGCTTTCACTGCTGCTGTCTGTGCTGGAGTGCCCTGTTTCTGACCAAAGCTTGCACTGCAGCTGTCTGTGCTGGAGTGCCCTGTTTCTGACCGAAGCTTGCACTGCAGCTGTCTGTGCTGGAGTGCCCTGTTTCTGACTGAAGCTTGCACTGCAGCTGTCTGTGCTGGAGTGCTCTTTTCTGACCGAAGCTTGCACTGCTACTGTCTGTGCTGTAGTGTCCTGTTTCTGACCGAAGCTTGCACTGCAGCTGTCTGTGCTGGAATGCCCTGTTTCTGACAGAAGCTTGCACTGCAGCTGTCTGTGCTGGAGTGCCCTGTTTCTGACCGAAGCTTGCACTTCTGCTGCTTGTGCTGGAGTGCCCTGTTTCTGACCGAAGCTTGCACAGCAGCTGTCTGTGCTGGAGTCCCCTGTTTCTGACCGAAGCTTGCACTGCTGCTGTCTGTGCTGGAGTGCCCTGTTTCTGACCGAAGCTTTCACTGCTGCTGTCTGTGCTGGAGTGCCCTGTTTCTGACCGAAGCTTGCACTGCTGCTGTCTGTACTGGAGTGCCCTGTTTGTGACCGAAGCTTGCACTGCTGCTGTCTGTGTTGGAGTGCCCTGTTTCTGACCGAAGCTTTCACTGCTGCTGTCTGTGCTGGAGTGCCCTGTTTCTGACCATAGCTTGCACTGCTGCTGTCTGTACTGGAGTACCCTGTTTTTGACCAAAGCTTGCACTGCAGCTGTCTGTGCTGGAGTGCCCTGTTTCTGACCGAAGCTTGCACTGCAGCTGTCTGTGCTGGAGTGCCCTGTTTCTGACCAAAGCTTGCACTGCTGCTGTCTGTGCTTTAGTGCCCTGTTTCCGACCGAAGCTTGCGCTGCTGCTGTCTGTGCTGGAGTGCTCTTTTCTGAGTAATGGTTGCACTGCTGCTGTCTGTGCTGGAGTGCCCTGTTTCTGACCGAAGCTTGCACTGCAGCTGACTGTGCTGGAGTGCCCTGTTTCTGACCGAAGCTTGCACTGCTGCTGTCTGTGCTGGAGTGCCCTGTTTCTGACCGAAGCTTGCACTGCTGCTGTCTGTGCTGGAGTGCCCTGTTTCTGACCGAAGCTTGCACTGCAGCTGTCTGTGCTGGAGTGCCCTGTTTCTGACCGAAGCTTTCACTGCTGCTGTCTGTGCTGGAGCGCCCTGTTTCTGACCATAGCTTGCACTGCTGCTGTCTGTACTGGAGTGCCCTGTTTCTGACCAAAGCTTGCACTGCAGCTGTCTGTGCTGGAGTGCCCTGTTTCTGACCGAAGCTTGCACTGCAGCTGTCTGTGCTGGAGTGCCCTGTTTCTGACCAAAGCTTTCACTGCTGCTGTCTGTGCTGGAGTGCCCTGTTTCTGACCAAAGCTTGCACTGCAGCTGTCTGTGCTGGAGTGCCCTGTTTCTGACCGAAGCTTGCACTGCAGCTGTCTGTGCTGGAGTGCCCTGTTTCTGACTGAAGCTTGCACTACTGCTGTCTGTGCTGTAGTGTCCTGTTTCTGACTGAAGCTTGCACTGCAGCTGTCTGTGCTGGAGTGCTCTTTTCTGACCGAAGCTTGCACTGCTGCTGTCTGTGCTGTAGTTGTCCTGTTTCTGACCGAAGCTTGCACTGCAGCTGTCTGTGATGGAGTGCCCTGTTTCTGACCGAAGCTTGCACTGCAGCTGTCTGTGCTGGAGTGCCCTGTTTCTGACCGAAGCTTGCACTGCAGCTGTCTGTGCTGGAGAGCCCTGTTTCTGACCGAAGCTTGCACTGCTGCTGTCTGTGCTGGAGTGCCCTGTTTCTGGTGACCAAAGCATGCACTGCTGCTGTCTGTGCTGGAGTGCCCTGTTTCTGACCAAAGCTTTCACTGCTGCTGTCTGTGCTGGAGTGCCCTGTTTCTGACCGAAGCTTGCACTGCAGCTGTCTGTGCTGTAGTGTCCTGTTTCTGACCAAAGCTTTCACTGCTGCTGTCTGTGCTGGAGTGCCCTGTTTCTGACCGAAGCTTGCACTGCAGCTGTCTGTGCTGGAGTGCCCCGTTTCTGACCGAAGCTTGCACTGCTGCTGTCTGTGTTGGAGTGCCCTGTTTCTGACCGAAGCTTGCACTGCAGCTGTCTGTGCTGGAGTGCCCTGTTTCTGACCGAAGCTTGCACTGCTGCTGTCTGTGCTGGAGTGCCCTGTTTCTGACCGAAGCTTGCACTGCTGCTGTCTGTGCTGGAGTGCCCTGTTTCTGACCGAAGCTTGCACTGCAGCTGTCTGTGCTGGAGTGCCCTGTTTCTGACCGAAGCTTGCACTGCAGCTGTCTGTGCTGGAGTGCCCTGTTTCTGACCGAAGCTTGCACTGCAGCTGTCTGTGCTGGAGTGCCCTGTTTCTGACCGAAGCTTGCACTGCAGCTGTCTGTGCTGGAGTGCCCTGTTTCTGACCGAAGCTTGCACTGCTGCTGTCTGTGCAGTAGTGCCCTGTTTCTGACCGAAGCTTGCACTGCAGCTGTCTGTGCTGGAGTGCCCTGTTTCTGACCGAAGCTTGCCCTGCAGCTGTCTGTGCTGGAGTGCCATATATCTCGTTAAGACGAGCAACCCTTAAACTCAGGGGATCCTGGGTATACATTTATTTCGAAAAACATTGGCTCTCATTGATGTCATTCATCTTCCAATGATGATTCATCAGTAATAATTAGTGGCTCAATTAATGGAATAAATGAACGTTCACCCCTGTCAAGAAAACTGAAAGTTTGTAAATTGATGATAGCGTGTGAATATGAAAGTGGAATGTGTCCTAGGTGAACAGAAACGCCAACACCCCAATATACAAAATTCAGACGGTGACAATAGCAAACTGTGGGCCTTATTTATGGCCTTTTGCCATAGGGCAGCGCCGCAGGCCTCCCTGCTGCGCTGTCCTATGACAAAAGAAAAGGGCAGGAATGCGCGGTATCTATATGATAAGGGAAATTTGTGTCCTTTTCCCTGCGTTGGCACACAATGGGCTGCCGTGCGCCAACGCAGGCACCTTTGCACCATGGTGCAAGGGTGCCTGCGTTGCAGGGATGATTGATTTTGTGCAGGAAGGGATGTTTCCTGCACAAAATCAATCCATTCAGGTGCTTTCCTTTGTCTATGTGTGCTGCAGAATGCAACACACATAGAAAAATGAAAGCCCTCGTTGCGCCGCCCCGACGCCACCCCTGGGGTGGCGTTAGGTTTTGACGCATTCCCAGGTTTAGGATGCCCCGTAAATCTGGGAATGTGTCAGGTTCCATGGGTGTTGCATGGGAACACCCTCAGCAACACCCATGGAACGCCCCTTTCAACCAGAATAATGTGTGAAAGGGGCACATATTTATATGGCCATGAAAAGCCCCGTAAAGTGGGTTCAAGCGGCCTTATAAAGATGCGGTTGCACATTGCGCCACAGGAACATCAAACAAGTGACGTTCCTGGGGCGTAAAAGTGCCGATAGGGCCTCATAAATTAGGCCCTGCCTGTTTCAACAACAAAGACCCCTGAGTATATTCAGGCCCAGACTTGCATGCCTTTGCCTGTTACAGAATGCAGGCCTATTGTGGTTTGCTTGTTGGTATTGTGTTACTGTCGCTGTCTATACTTTGAATACTGGGGTGTTGATGTTTTTATTCACCTGGGTCACATTGCTAATTAATATTCAAATGCTCCTGTCAATGTATAAACTTGATTTTTTGTTGGAAGGAGTGAACGACAATTTAATGCATGAACTGAGAGCGGTAAACAATGCTGATGAATTCTGATTTTGACTGAAGCACGCCCTGCTGCTCCTGGTGATGTCACTGATCTGTGTGTGAGAAAAGCTTGAAATGTATGTATGCTATATGGTATACACCGATCCATTATGGATCAAATAGTTTGAGGGGTGTACAAGAGGAGTCCACACTCTGTGCTCATTCAGATAACGGTATCTTTGCTGAGACTGAAACAGCTACTAATTATTGAGAATTTTTTGGGGTTGTGATTTTCTTCTGTGGATGTTTTATATATGTGATTACATGAATGTACTTTTATGGTTCCATATATCTGTAACCGAAATAACTTTCTACTACTAATAGCTACTGATTAATCATTACTAGAAGTACAGCAGCTCTGCTCGAAAGCTCCAGTAGGGTTGATTTAAAAGGGCAACACTTCTGCAGAGAAAATCCGTATTCTTGCATTAAGAAGAAATCATTTCTGCTGAAAAGCTCTGGGTCAGTCCGTTTAAAATCATGGTACACCTGCCGGAGGTTCTGTCCTATTACAAGTGTAGCATCCATCCTGAAACTGCCCGTGCTCTGCAAAATGAGGGTGAGGGATAATTCCATCATGCAGAACAGACATGATGGAACTGTGCTGCAAAGTGTCCCTCCCGATGTCATAGATCCGTCTGTAGGAACTGCAAGAAAGTGCAGCAATGACAAAGCCTGTTCCCTTTCTACAGGGCTCCGACAGGAAGTGCAAAAGTCAAATCCCCAACCTTTGGCTATTCAGGTGCTAGTCTCCACCACTCTGGTCACAAAAGGCCGCCATATTTAAAGATCTCTCTCCCAGAGGCGGCTTGTGGCGGGAGGGACACTTTGCAGCACAGTTCCATCATGTCTGTTCTGCATGTTGGAATTATCCCTCACCCTCATTTTGCAGAGGGATCTATGACATAATATCGACAGACAGAATATCTACATGCAAAAATATCGACACAAAAATATCGAAATCAAAAATATCGGAGTTATATCTTCATAAAGGTAAGTACAAAAATATCGAAATTTTAATATCGTAGTACAAAAATATCGAAATTAAAAATATCGTTTTTTTAAAATGTATTAATAATAATGTAAAATTAATTTAAAAATACATATAATTTTACAAATATTAAATAAAAACATTAAAACATATTAAAAAAATTATAACTAATACATATACATTTAAATAAATTTAAAACTCTACATATAAATTAATATATATACGTACTCCTCATATTGCAACAGTAGGAAAATCGTTGGATAGCGTAGGGGTAAAAATTACTATTCCCACTCCAGAGGGTGCAACAGTAGGGAAAGCGTTGGATAGCGTAGGGGTTTAAATTACTATTCCCACTCCAGAGGGTGCAACAGTAGGGAAAGCGTTGGATAGCGTAGGGGTAAAAATTACTATTCCCACTCCAGAGGGTGCAACAGTAGGGAAAGCGTTGGATAGCGTAGGGGTTTAAATTACTATTCCCACTCCAGAGGGTGCAAAAGTAGTGAAAACGTTGGATAGCGTAGGGGTAAAAATTACTATTCCCACTCCAGAGGGTGCAACAGTAGGGAAAACGTTGGATAGCGTAGGGGTAAACATTACTATTCCCACTCCAAAGGGTGCAACAGTAGGGAAAGTGTTGGATAGCGTAGGGGTACACATTACTATTCCCACTCCAGAGGGTGCAACAGTAGGGAAAGCGTTGGATAGCATAGGGGTAAAAATTACTATTCCCACTCCAGAGAGTTCAACAGTAGGGAAAGCGTTGGATTGCGTAAGGGTAAAAATTACTATTCCCACTCCAGAGGGTGCAACAGTAGGGAAAGCGTTGGATAGCGTAGGGGTAAAAAATACTATTCCCACTCCAGAGGGTGCAACAGTAGGGAAAGCGCTGGATAGCGTAGGGGTAAAATTTACTATTCCCACTCCAGAGAGTGCAACGGTAGGAAAAGCATTGGATTGCATAGGGGTAAAAATTACAATGCCCACTCCAGAGGGTGCAACAGTAGGGAAAGCGTTGGATAGCGTAGGGGTAAAAATTACTATTCCCACTCCAAAGGGTGCAACTGTAGGGAAAGCTTTGGATAGTGTAGGTAAAAATTACTATTCCCACTCCAAAGGGTGCAACAGTAGGGAAAGCGTTGGATAGCGTAGGGGTAAAAATTACTATTCCCACTCCAGAGGGTGCAACAGTAGGAAAAGCGTTGGATAGCGTAGGGGTAAAAATTACTATTCCCACTCCAGAGGGTGCAACAGTAGGGAAAGCGTTGGATAGCGTAGGGGTAAAAATTACTATTCCCACTCCAAAGGGTGCACCAGTAGCGAGAGTGTTGGATAGCGTAGGGGTAAAAATTACTATTCCCACTCCAGAGAGTGCAACAGTAGGGAAAGCGTTGGATAGCGTAGGGGTTTAAATTACTATTCCCACTCCAGAGGGTGCAACAGTAGGGAAAGCGTTGGATAGCGTAGGGGTTTAAATTTCTATTCCCACTCCAGAGAGTGCAACAGTAGGGAAAGCGTTGGATAGCGTAGGGGTTTAAATTACTATTCCCACTCCAGAGGGTGCAACAGTAGGGAAAGCGTTGGATAGCGTAGGGGTTTAAATTACTATTCCCACTCCAGAGGGTGCAACAGTAGGGAAAGCATTGGATAGCATGGGGGTAAAAATTACTACCCACACTACTCCCCCTTTAACACACAACACACTACACATACAAAAAAACACAATTAATTAAAATTTCAATTAATCAATTAATAACAATTAATATTACTAAATTGATGTAATTATAAATGAACTAATTAACACATATTAATTACTAATTAATTAACAATAAATACCAATAAATAAATACAATCTCTTTAATTAATTACATTTAATTATATCACATCCTATCCCCCTATAAACACACAACCCACTACACATAAATAAATCACATCATTTAATCACTTAATTATTAATTACCAATTAATTATTAATTAACAATAACAAAAAATTAAATATATTAGCACGTTAACTCTAATTATTTTAATTAAATAATTAATATTATTTAATTACCAATTAATTATTAACAATAACAAAAAATTAAATATACTAGCACATTTACTCTAATTAATGTAATTAACTAATGAATATCAATTAATTACCAATTAATTACAAATATTTACTAAAATATATTAATTAATTAACTAATTAATATTAATTAATTACCAATTAATTATTAATTAAAAATATTTACAAAAATATATTAATTAATTAATTATTATTAAATTACTTCCCACCCTATTCCCCTATAAACCCACAACCCGCTCTGATACTAAAACGCAAAATGTAAACAAAATTACTCATTTTCAAACATACATTACAAAACATATTTAACAAACATATAAACAACATAATAAAATACATAACACTAAACACAATTTCGATATTAGTAAATTTCGATATTAGTAACATACATACCTTAAAAAAACGATATTCTGTCTGTCGATATTTTGGACATCGATATTCTATACCATCGAAATTAAAACATCGATATTATTGTATATCGATATTTTAATTTCGATATTTTGTCTCACTACCCCTACAGACAGAGAGGAGTACCATGGGGCACACAATCTGCTGAGGGATTCTGAAGGCACAATTAGTCGAAAGCATAGTTCAGGGGCTGCATTGATTGGTAGCAGTGAGTCAAGCAAGTGTCCTTCTCTTATAGCTATCATGCATTATTTGCCATGTATGCTTTTTGCTGTAGCAGACAACAGTCATTGTGTGTTTGTGCCATTGCCAACACCACCCCTTGAAGAAGATCTGGGTCTCAACATCCCTAAAGCGTAGCCCATGTGCTAATGTGGACAGGTGGTGGCAGGTGTTGCTGGAAGTTCTGTATCGTACAAACCTTTGTGCAAGCAAGACTAAGGGCCTAATTATGAGTTTGGTGGTGCAGGAGCGGGACCGATTAGGAGTTTCTCCTGTCTGGCGGGGTACCTGCACAGCATGGCCTGATGCAGTCCCTACCGTGCAGGTACTGGTGTACATCCACGTGGCTTGAGGCACAAGGAGCCCCACTGTTTCTTCACCCCCACCACACTTTTCATGACGTCACAGCGGCATGAAAATTGTGGAGGTGAGGAAACTCGTAATATGCTTGGTGGGGCCGCAGCGGCCCTGCCAAATATATTGCAGCCTCAGGACAGGAAACTGTTTTATTCCTTGAGACCTCTTTCAGTCTTTGAGCGAGCAGCTTGCAGCTCACGGATCCCCAAAGCCAGTCCCATTTTGGTTTTCACAGTCATGTCTCCTTGCTCCACCTCTAGCCATTATAGAAGAAATGTTATCAAGATAGGGGGCTTTGTAAGCACTAAGCAGCTGGAACCAAGAAGCAAAATCACTTTGGGGGTGAGAACTAGGGGAGTAAGGCCAAATACAAGATGTGTTTGAGGGTAGATGCTGTAAGCAAAATAGAAGTCATCCCTTAAAGATATTGTGCCCAGCAGGAACAAGTGTGGAGCTCACAATAGGTACGTATCCATCAGCGTATCCATTGAAGATTTAGCTCCCGCCAAACGCGGAAATAAAAATCGACCTACACCATCTGAACCTTGGTTCGATGAAGAGCTCAGACTGGTCGAACAATCTTGTAGAAGGCTAGAGAGGAAGTGGAAGTCTAACTATAGTGTAGAGGACAAAGATATTTACAAAGCAAAGCTGCTACTATGCATAAAACTCTTCATTAAAGCCAAACCCAACTTTTTCATAAATAAAATGAATTTGGCAATTAATACTTCCAAAGAGCATTTTTGTACAGTGGTCAAACTGAGCATATCTTCGCCAGCGAAAAACTCCAATGCGGCTGCCTCTATTTGCAACAAACTCACCACATTCTGTAAAGATAATGTAGGTTATCTTTAACGTCTTTGTTGCAAGCCAAAACTCTGAGGAGACTTGCATGATTAACAACTTACAGTCGGTGATATCCGATGGCTCACAATCAGGGATTGATATTAGTGAAGCTGCAAATTTGGATGATGAATTATTAAAGCCACATCAGTCTTTGAATACTATTTTTTTCACGTTTCTCTCCCCTTACAATTGTTCATGTAACAGATTTGTTCAAACAAATCAAATCAGGGTCGTCTCTTTATCCTTGTCCACCCAGGGTACTACAGCTAGCCTCTGCCATTGTCCCCATCCACCGGTGGAGAAGCGTGGCTCAGTGGTTAGAGGCGGCAGACC
The DNA here is from genome assembly GCF_964261635.1 of Lissotriton helveticus. Classification (NCBI taxonomy): domain Eukaryota; kingdom Metazoa; phylum Chordata; class Amphibia; order Caudata; family Salamandridae; genus Lissotriton; species Lissotriton helveticus. The sequence continues at coordinate 1,618,626,566 of NC_136068.1, read as the reverse complement.
CGGAAGCTGAGATCAACCGTGGACCAGGGTTCGATTCCCCGCCTCGGCGGGTCTTGGGCTCAAAATTCCACGGACTCGACAATTCTCGCTCCGGTGCCTACTCGAATCACGGGGTCACACTCTGCAACTCTGGGCAATAGCTTGCTTAATCTCCACTACGGCCCCTCGCGGCGGGATTCCTGGCTTTCACCTTGTGGACACCCTGCTGGGGTTTCTCACAGTGGAATACTAGGACGGGTTCCCTAAGCAAGCACCAGGATGCCCTTTGGGTGACAGGTTTGCGCTATATAAGTACACCTACATTTACATTTACATTGATTTTTAATTGAATGTTCCTTCTACGTTTTTTTCCCAAAAGACAGAAAACAGCATCAATCCTCCCTCTCTTAAAAAAGCTGAACCTGGACGCTGATAATCCAGCAACTATAGGCCAATCTCCCGACTTCCTTTACCGGCCAAGATGGTAGAGAAAGCCATAAACACCGAGCTTTCTCTATTTATCCAGGAACATGAGCTGCTAGATCCTTCTCAGGTTTAGAAGCCAACATAGTACAGAGACAGCTCTGATTACAGCCTCTGAGTATGTCAAAACAACTTTAGACAAGGTGGGGAATGCTGCCTTTAATTTTGTTAGACCCCTTGGCAGGGTTCGACACCAATAACCATGAACTCCTTATCAATCGTCTGTTTGAGTTAGGTGTCAGGGGCACTGCCCTTAAGCTCCTTAGATCCTTTCTCATTGACAGAGTTCAGTTTGTGGAATCTAACGGCCACAGCTCAACATCTTTTACTCTACCCTGTGGTGTACCACAAGGATCGGCACTGAGCCCAACTCTTTTTAATCTCTACGTTACTCCTCTAGCCTCACTGATCAAAAGTTTCGGTTTCTCAGTTGTCTCATATGCTGTCGACATCCAGATCGTAGTGTTGGTCACAGAAGATCTTGACTGAACTACAGAATGCTTTCACGACTGCATATTACAGATCGGGAGCTGGATGTCCAACAATTGTCTGAAATCAGACAAAACCAAGGTGCTACTTTTTGGCAATCGCCCATAATTTAGGGCTCCCAAATGGTGGCCTCAGGAAATGGGTGTTCTCCCAATTCCTGTTCCCAATGTGAAAAATCTAGGAGTCCAATTTGATGAAAAGCTTTCCTTTGTGGGACACGCTAATACCTCTCCTCTTCGTGTTTCTTTATGTTTAAATCACTTAGGTATGTTATTCCCTTCATTTCTTTGAACCTACGCAAAGCAGTGATCACTGCACTAGTCTTTTCTAAAATAGACTATTGTAATGGGCTTTTCTTCACTGCTCACATGAAAGCTCTGCATAAACTCCAAATGGTCCAAAATGCAGCGGCCAGATTGCTTCTAGGGCTACCAAAACATCAGTTGGTCTCCCAATCTCTCCACTTACTTCACTGGCTCCCGATAAGAAAGCGGGTAATGTTCAAGTCTCTGTGCATAGCTTTTAAGGCCCTTCATCATGGTGGCCCAGAATCCATCAGACAGCTCTTTCAACGATACGAACCTTCCAGGACTTTAAGATCTTCCTCCCAGGCCAATCTGGTCATACCTAAAATTAAGAGAGCCACTTGGGGAGGCAAGCGTTTTGCAAAAGCCACTGCCATACTTTGGGCCTCGATGCCTCTTAAACTAAAAACCACAAAAAATCTGTCTACTTTTCGTAAGGCTCTTAAAACATGGCTGTTTAATAATTAGTACAGCACTTATATTATTTTCCTTTGGTCTACACGTGACCTCTGGTTTTATTTATAACCCTTTTTTACCTGCTGGGAGTCAGTGCCTAGACACCACGGGTAGAATTGCACTTTAGAAATCTCAGTTTCATTTCATTTAAATTTCATTTCTGGCAATAAACTAGAAATTGAAAACAAAGGAACCATAGTACATCTAAATAGTGTCCGGTATGCGATTGTATGTGTGTATGGGAGAGAGCTGTCAGGGATGACTTCCTATCAGGACAAGAACCCTCACTCACCCAAAGGTGACATGCTTCCTCATTGGGTTCCCTTCTCACACCCGGATTGCAAGGTCCTCGATGTGGGCTACAACTCCTGTGAGTGAAGGATCCTTATGGGTTTTCAAGACGAGTGATGTTATGGAGTGCATGGGGGGCAGAGTGCAAAAGGAGTGTTAGATAAAATTATCTCCAGGGGGCCAAATGAAATCTATTCAGTGGAATAGGAATAAAAATTAGAAGACTTGGAGTCTTAATCAAATAGACCCCTGTAGATGGTCAACATGCTTCTGCCCATGATTGACCCCAGCGGTGTTCAGGGGCATTCATCAGGACCTGGTAAATTAGTCACTCTGCTCGAAGTTGTGAAAATAAATTAAAAGTATACTGGCCACCAAGATACCAGAACAGCCAGACTGGTGATGGCCAATGTATATTCAGGGTCCACTGTATTTCTGAAAAGAATAAATAATAAAAATAAAAATTAAGTAGAACAAGCACTGTATGCTCACAACAAAATAATGAATCTCAAGTGACAACTCATCTCCATCAGTGCAAAGCGTACTTTCATGCTCTAAACATTATAGGTGATCTAGTGGATAATGCTACTTATAGTAGAGACTCTACTACATGAGTCATCTTACCTAATTTAGGGGGAGGGGATGTTCACTCTCAAATCCCTGGGTACGTTGGTACTGCCAAACGAAAATCAGGACAAAATACATAAAACAGTAGAAAACCAACTCATCTGTGATGCTAGAGAAGTTATAAGTACATCTCCGTGATACAATATCTCCTGTAGTTATAGTGTCTTGTAGGTACTTCTTCAAAAGGCTCTGTAAAATGTACAGGTCTTTGAGAGTGGACATTACCCCTCCACCCCCCAAATTAGGTAATATGACATATGTAGTAGAGTCATTTGAGAGTCGCAATTAAGGAATGTGTAGGAATCGCCATTTTTTTGCGATTCCTACATGCATAGGCAAAAGCGATTCTTTAATTGTGATTCTTTAAAAATCGCAATTAAAGAATCACAATTGTCTATTTTGATGCATGTGCACCTATGTCTATTATTTATATAAAAAAAGATTTGTAATGTTAGTTGGGATTATGGTTTACCTTTGAGAGTTTTGTAGGTTAGTATTTATTTTATATGCTTTTGGCTATTATTTCAACGTAATCTACTCCTTCGTTGTTTATGAAGAGTTTTACTTTAAATTGTAGCATGTTGTATGTTCTTTTGGTTTGTTTGCTAAGTTTAGGTGCAATTTGGGTTACAGATTTCTCCATTCATAGTTATTGGTAGCTTTGCTTTTTTGTAAGGCTTCAATACATTTATAGAATGTAGTTTAGTTTCTGTCTAGTGTGGATTGGGAGGTATTGTGCCATCTTTTCACTGCGCTGTTTCTTTTGGCTTTCTGTGCCAAGGTGCTGTCATAGATATTTCACCACTGAGCGATGCAGTCTGCCAACCCAAGTATCTTCAAAATAACAATTTAGGGGTTCTTAGTCTGTGTTTGTACTGTTGGTAGAAAGAGCTTTCTATTAGTAAATCCTAGTGGTTAGCTACCTCAGTGACAGGGACTTAGGCTAGTGCTCAAATTGTTTTTATTACATTGGCAAATTGACTGTTTGTAGTATATTCGACACTTCGGGCATGATGACATCATACGTTTCCGTCCGACAGTCGTATTTTGATACTGGCAGTGTGAGGGAAACCTGCGGGGGAATTCCTCTGTGCCTACAGCCAGCTCAAGGGCGTTCGTTGGACAGATAAGCCCCAAGTGGCACCGCAATCAGGATTATGATGACCGTTTCCCACAGTCTTTCATGTCGACCTTTCCGACATGGAAAGGCTGTCAGAAAGTGACTTTCAAGGCCCCTAACAGGGCCCAATCCCCCTGCGGCCTCCGCTATGAGGCTTGGGGGCACCTGCAGTGCTCCCTCAAACATCCATGCATCGTGCGGTGGGCACCACATGGTGCCTGCCACACGTGCATGGATCTTTTAACAGTGTATTTTTTCTATTGTGGCTTGTGCAGCAGCATGCAGCACAAGTCGCAATAGAAAAAATACACTTTCCGACTGCCATAAAGGCGGTTGCATTGTAATAGTGGAAGCAGTACCGCCGACTGCTTGTGGGGTAGCCCCGTTTCTGCTTCAATGTTGGTCGGATGCTCGTTTAACCTACATTGTAATTAGGACCTTAGTGCAGATTGTTGGAGAAGTCGCCATATGCTTTGATTGAAATGGTAGTAACAGCCTTGAATGGCTGGGTGTGGGCAAACATTTAAAATTGTTTGATTCATCACTCGTTCAAAGTTTTTTTTTGTGGGTAGTGTTTATTTGTTTTATGTTTAATATGGTTTGAGAGTTCATAGTAAGTGCTACTTTATTGATATGATAGCATAGCTTATATAAAAGGCATATTTGCGTTGCTATATTCACCATGCATGGTCTATATCTGAGAGAATGGTTTGGGTCCCATCCATCATCCATGTTTGAAAATAGCTTAGTTTTAGTAATTTATCTGCTGTAGAAAATATCAGAATCTGTCCATCACTCCCTAGGTTGTCCTCTATCATTGCTTAGGTTGTCATATAACAGGAGGGTTCCTCATTAATTGTTCAGGTATTTTGATATCTTGGTATCTTTTAGGGTCTAGAGGTGTATCACTGGTTGCTATTTTAGTTTGTGCAATTAAACATTTTAAAGTGGGTAAGTGTGGAATTGTCCTGTGATGTGTTTGGGGACTTTAGGGAGTATATATTTTAGGATTTTTGTTGTGGGCTCCTGGGAGCTAGTGCTTGCCTCCCTTATATCCTCTAATACCTCCTGTACTTCTATTTCTGTCATGTTTCGAGGGTAGTTTTCCCTTACATTAATACAAATTCATCAATTTTAGTGACCCTCCTACAGCATGCATTAGAGTAATATATAGTAAATTTCCAATTTACAGTTTCCATTGATGTACTTTCTTGGTTGTTGGTGTAACACCATGTGACTTAGGGCCCGATTATGAGTCTGGCAATGTTAATTTGTTGGTAGTTTGTAAATGTTGTGGTTCTTAGGTTTTTATTTTTCCGTTCTTAGGGTGAGTTTCAGTTTTATAATAATTTACATACTTTTTTCATGTGCTTTTTCTGGTTTGTAATCAGTGTTGTTTCTCGGTAGCTAAACACTTTCTCAATTTTGTTGTATTTTCTTTTAGTAAGTACATGTAAAGAGATAGAAGTTGTAGAGTGTTTTGTTAATTATTAGTTATTTTACCATTTTAATTTTAATTAAGAGTAAGTTTTAGTTTAAATATAAGTTTTACTTATAATGCAAGGTGTTTGTCAAACTATATATATATATTGCTTTTACTCATTTCAGGTTGGCTTGAGTTGGTATTTCACTAATTCAAAGCTGTAATATTGTGCCTGGAGTGATAAATGGCTTTTGTAATTTTACAGCTCGGCAAGGACAGCACTGTACTAGTCCTATGCTTAAAGACTTTGCTGTATAAATTGCAAACGACTTTGTCATTTTCTATCTCGGCGTGGATAGCACTGTGCTAATCCTATGCTTAAAAACTTTGGTAGAAAAACAGACATTTGAGGTGAGCAGATCTAGAGTGTCGCTGGTGTTGAGAGTGCTCTAACAGGGGCTGCTTTCCACCTAAACTTGAGAACTACCCAGAGTTCTCTCCTTCTTTTTTGCATAATTTATGCGTCACTCTATGCCTGAAAGGATTTTGTTTTGATATATATATATATATTGCATATGCTGCTGCCCAAAATTTGAGGTAGCACACACCAACAGTATTGACCTTTTATTCTTCAAAGGTGGCAATAAAACACGGAATCTTCCAACAGACACATTTTCCAGTCCTGACGCGTTTCAGGCACTCCTAGCCCTTGATCACTGGTGTCATCAGGAGGCAAAGCAATGCAGTTTTGTGCCATATTTGCAGCGCTTTATGGTGACGCCATAGTGGGTGTGGCTTTAAGGCACTCTGGTCTTTGTAGAGTTCGTATTTACATAGTGTGCCACTCCGTCTCCTTTACAGATTAAAATCCCATAGTGGGTTAGCTGAATGGAAAACCGCCATATTTCAGCCAGTATTCCCTTTGAGGAACGGTCCTGCTGTTCCAACTGATGCCGCTTTCCACTTGCACGGTGTCCAGGACCCGCTCTTCAGCGGCGGGGTGCCTTGTGACCCAGGCCGGGCCACTTACATAATCCTTATGCTGCTGCCCAAATTTGAGGTACCATACACCAGCAGTATTTACCTTTTATTCTTCAAAGGTGGCAACAAAACACAATCTTCCAATAGCCCTTGATCACTGGTGTCATCAGGAGGTGAAGCAATGCAGTTTTGCGCCGTATTTGCAGCGCTTTATGGTGACGCCATAGTGGGTGTGGCTTTAAGGCACTCTGGTCTTTGTAGTGTTCATATTTACATAGTGTGCCACTCCGTCTCCTTTACAGATTAAAACCTTTCAAATGCCCCCTAGAGTGCGAAGTTTCTTCCTGGGACTTGAGGGAACAGAGCGAGAATAATTTGCTGATTCCACGGCCGCATAACCACACCCCCCTGGGAGTGCTTCACAGGAGGTAGAGTTTCGAAGACCACCATTGATGGGGTCTGAAAACATTTGATTTTCCAAACAGCATAATTTCGGTTTTGGAGCTATTACATTTGAGGTGATTTTGTTTCATCCAATTCATTTTTTTTTTGGCAAATCTGTTTTTATTGTTATTTTGGAGTTACTCTTTAGAGTACAAACATTGCTCATAAAGCTTAATGGCAGATACATAGCAGCCACAAGTGCATCAACACAATATCATACAATGGTGCAGGTATGCAAGCTACGTTCTGAATAAAACATGAGGCGTTCATCTAAGATGGTCTGAACTGTAACTCGCCCGCATGCAGGCACCTAGGTTATCCAAAGAGCCGGAGAGCTAGCCGCTCAATAGTCAATGCATCACAGGGCTGACCATTCATCTTGGGCTTGCAAACAGATGAAGTACATATGAAACAGTAAAAAACATTAACTGTGGCAGCAGAAACCTCACAGAAACTCACACTCCCCTTCTGTCCCCCACCTCCCCAGCCCCACCCCCTCAGTTCCCGCCCATCGCTGCGCGCGCTTGTTTCATCCAAATCATTACTGCCGCGAGGCAGTAATAGAACTTTTCCTCTGCCGCTGAGGAGTTTTTGTCCAGAGTGAGTATCAGTTGGGTGTCATCGGCGTATGCAATTGACTCAATGTCAAAAGTGGTTATCAGAGAGAGAAGTGGTGTCATATAAAGGTTAAACAGGGTAGAGCTCAGGGAAGAGCCCTGGGGGACCCTGATGACAACCATTTCTCTCCTGATTTGTAACTGCCCAGTGTGACGATCTGATGCCTTTTGTCTAGGAAAGATGCAATCCAGGCCAAAGCCTTGTCTTTTATTCCGTTGCATTCTAATCTGTCTCCCAGGATATTGTGTGATACGGTGTCGAACGCCACCGACAGGTCCAACAGAATCAGTACTGCCTCCTTGCCTTGATCAAGGGCAAACTTTAAGGTGTCTGTGGTATGGAGCAGCACTGATTCTGTTCAGTGACCAGGTCTGAAACCTGATTGCCTCGGATGCAGGGTATTAGTTTTTTGCAGGAAGTCATTAAGTTGGGTATTCACTAGTTTCTCCGCAATTTTACTAAGGCATGGCAGAAGTGAGATGGATCTGAGGTTTGATAAAGTAGTAGGGTCGAGGAGTTTCTTTTTTTGGAGCGGTTTTACTGCAGCAATTTTCCAGATGTCAGGGATTTTTGCTAGCCTAAAGGTGGCGTTGATGATTTGGTTGATGACAGGATTTACTGTATCCACCAATGCGTGTAGTATTTTAGGTGGGCATGGATCAAAGGGTGAGCCTGAGTAACAGGAAAGAATAGCCTTCCTGGACTGTTCTAGATTTATATCTTTAAAACATGCGAGGTCCTTTTCTGTTCTTACTGCTTGGACTCTATTTGGCTTGGGTAAGGAAGGAATCGCTTTGCTCCGCTACGAACCGCCCGAACTGCCCCAGCCCCAGCTGCTTACACATTCCTCCGCTGCTGGTTCCCCAATACCCGTGAGTTGTGCCCCGAAGCGGTAAGGGGCACACCAACGTGAGCTGCGAGAATCACTCCACGGCACGCCGGCACAGGCTAAGGCAAAGGCACCAGCGGGTAGCCGCCCTGCATCGGACTGCTTTGCACCCGTGGGTGGCCGGCGGAGTGCCGAGAGTGCGTGAGAGCGGGAGAGAGACCGGCAGCATCCGAGCCGCGACAAGGAGGTGGTGCAGTGTGAGGCACGACCGAGACAGTGAAATGAGGGAGACGCTGCAAGTGGAGTTAGAGGAGCCCGGCATTTTCCAGGTACCATCATCAACGGCATTGGGTACTGGGCTAGACTTAACTCCAGCAGCCCCCCCTCCCCAGTGTAAGGAAGCAGCGAAAAAGCAGAAGCGCAAAGCGCAAAGCCTAGACAAAGCCTAGTTAAAGCCAACAGCAGCAGGCACTGTCCTCTCCGCCTGGTACCAGGGAGCAGTACTGACGTGAGTTTCGGGGGAGTCGTATTGGCAACCTGTCTGTGTGAGGACCTGGTCAGCGAAGCCCAGGCTGCTGTGGTTGGTTTGGCTGGGAAGGCCTATGTGCAGAGGACATAAGGAGTAAACATTGGGGCTAAAATTGTCCAAGCCAACAGGGCGAACCTGCAAGCGTGAGCACGGCTGCCGGTAGAGGCGGCCGCTAAGTAAGAGCCCAGGGGGTCTGATAGGCAGTCTGACTAGGTCTGACTGACCTACGGCCCCTTTGCGCGCTCCGCTCCGCTTAACCCGAAACGCAGCCAGCTCACATCCAGCCCACCCACGGACAGAAACCAGCGAGTCAACCATCATCGCCACTAACGACATGAGGTCAGGCAAGGCCAGGGGGTCTCTGGTAGTTAAACCAAAGCCTACAGTAGAAACGAACGAAAAACAGGGAAATGGGAAGGGGCATAAGAAAAAGAAAAGGAAAATGAGCGCAAACTCGACTACCAGCACGGTGCTGAATCTCTCCGCATCAGATCAAGCACTGGAACTGAGCTATAATACAACAGAGCAAGGACCCGCAACGGTCTTGATACCAGAGACCGCAGTAAGCACATCACAAACCGCCAAAAAACTCTATCAACCCAAAATATTCACAAAGTTTGAATTCCTAAAGGATGCGGGTGCAGCAATATTCTCGAGTAACAGGCACCTGTTCGGTCTGCAAACACCACTGCTTCCGGCTGTCTTGGGATCAGCATGCCCTTCGCCACCACTGCCTGCTCCCGAAGGCCCATTGACACAAGGTGGCCCTTCGTCGGATCCTGCGCAGGGCAGCACCGCGGGGCACGGGAGCGCTAGCACTGCTCTGGAGACCTCAAGCGAAAGAAGGAAGTCTTCTAACTCCGCTGCCTACAACCAGAAGACTTTGTACGCATACCCAGCTGGCTTGGTCCTTTGCAGTCAGGAAAATATCTTATCACCCCCACTAGATGACCTCAAAGTCAACCTGAATGAGAAACTCATTTTAGTCCAAATACCAGCTGACAATCTAGACAGCTGTCCCACTGAAAGGGCTCCTGGGGCAGGCCTACAGACATCAGCATCGGTTCCAGCAAAAGAAACCGCACCATGTTCGGAGCTGGACTTGCAATTGAACAGTCTTACTCATAGTACACCCATCAAGTCTTATCTAACGGCTGAACGCGCTCTATCAACCACAGATCAGGAAACCCAAAACTCAGCAAGAAGAGCCTCTGGTGGGGAGGCTGTAAGTTCTCACGACTCCATTAGCAAAGCCGAAGCTAGAGCACTAGCGTCCCATCTCAACACACAAGAATGGGAAGATAGGCTAGCCACTTATACACCTGATCCCAAAGGGACTCATGCCCCTGACTCACCTTTGGTAGCCAAAAACCCAAACATGCCTGGCAATGACTCTAAAGAGAATGAGCGGAGAAAGGAACAAAACATCGGAACGTGGAATTCACTGCTAAATACAATCCAACTAGCAGTAGATACCCTGCAATACCAATCAGAGAAAATGGAGCTTCAACTCAATCTTCTCAATACACTGGCAGTCTTTACAGCTGGCATCGACGACAAGCTAGGCACTCTAAATAACCTGATTCTGAGAGCACAATCAAACACCTACCTGAGCTGCAATTGCAGCCAGGCATTAGACAAAGTAGCCTCACTGCCCTCAATGCTAACTGACCTAATAGGAGATATAAAGACTCTACATAGAGGATACGCAATTAAAGAAATGGGCACCACTAACCCTGAAGCAGGAGACATCAGGAGTGAAGCATCCAGAACCGCAGCAGAGCCAACCACCCACTCCGCACCCGCAAACAAAGAGACAACCCTAACGGGACAGGAGCCCCCGCAAAAACTCAACGCTAAACAGCGCCGTCAACAAAAAAGAAAAGGGCGCAAGCAAAAAACTGAAACATCCACGTCTAAATACTTCCCCATCTTCCACGACACAAAGGAAAGACCTTGGGATAACGCAAACAATGCCAACCCAACAGATAGCGAATACCACTCGCCCCTAGGCACAAATCAGCAGCAGCACAAAACAAACAGTAGCCAGCCGAAACAAGAAGGGCAAGGGTCCCAAGGACCATGGGTAAGAGACCAGTCGGAACTAATGGTCGGAGCAAGAGAGGCGGCAGTAAAGACCAATCACCTCATACCACCATACTGTGCCAAGAACAAGACAGCAAGGGCCTCTGAGGAGCAAGCGGGAGTCTCAATACTGCAAAGTAAGGAGTCTCCTCACCAAATGGAAAGGGGAACATCAAAATTAACTACCAATCAAGACTCGCCAACAATAAATGTTAACAACCACCCTCACAGGCTAAATGTTGAGGTGGGGGATAGGAACGGAAAACTTGGACCATCGCTAAGCCAAATTCACGGAGCCCATGTCACAGACACATTGGACTTCACCAATCAGTCCGCTTCTAATCAAACTGAGCGCTCCCAAGCAAAACAGCCATCTGAAACACGAATAATATCAAAGCAAACGACTTCATTCAAAGCATCAACCATCACTGCCAACATGCCAGGTGAAGGTTCAACCTCGGTACCTCGCGAAACTCACACAGGCCATGCACCACCAGCTCAAGTACATCACTCACAACACAAGGAGGGAGGAAGCACCAAACAAACAACAGAGATGTTGGTCTTCTTTCCGGAATATAAGTCACAAGGGCAGCATGACACGCTCAACCGCGGCAACATTCTGAAACTAATGGGACATATTCCCAGCCTGGAGGGGATAAGTACCAAGGACTTAATCTCGATTGAATTCTTGCCCGCCGCCAATCCAAATAGCCCGGAGGGGACCAAGACCACCTGGTCTTCCAACAATGTTGCGGAGTCCATTGCAGCGGAAGCAGAGCAATTTAAGACCTGGGGCATCAAGCTAGACCCCATTCTAAAACCAGCCTACCCGTCACCCTTTCAGAAGAGGACAAGCTCAAAATTGGAGGCAAGACAGGCAAATACCCTTAGCGTCCTTAAAGGCGCCTTGGGAAGCTCGCCCAAGAAAAGAGAGAACATACACGGGCAGCGTCCGGAAGACAGGCCGAGGGCGTTAGTGGGCTCTGAGCTAGCACTCACATCAAGCGGGAGAAGTCCAGTGCAAAAGCACCATCAGATCCGCACTCCTATCATGACTAAGCCCCTGAGAGGAAGTCCGCCAATTAAAAACACACGCAGCCCTCGAGGATGGACAGAAGCGAGCACAGGGGGGGCGCTACATCAAAATCGAGCACTAACAAGAGAAACTCTCTCTCGAACGATCTTCATACGTCCTGAAGAGGCCTGATGCCACCAACAAATGAGAGATGGAATAAAGGGCAGTGCACCATCCATAGGCATCTGTTCCTGGAATATAAACGGCCTAATTTCAAAAATGGATGACCCAGACTTCCAAAAGTACATCTCTCTATTTGATATAGTAATGCTGCAGGAAACCTGGCTCACATCTACACAACACATCACAGGCTTCACTGGCTTTTCAATAGCAGCAGTTAGAACCAATAGATTTGGCCACCAGTCAGGAGGCCTGGCTACATACATATCCAACACAACAATATCGTCGGCAGTTCTCATGAACTCGTCCACATCCTCAACCTTAACAGCAAAATAAAACTGATGCTCGGTAACGCAGAAGAAGAGATATGCCTTGTCAATGCATACGTCCACCCTAAACACAGAGGTAAAGACTCCAACACAATTTCCAATCAACTCACGGAGTATATCTCCCAGATGGAAAAGCCACTCTTTCTCCTGTCAGGGGACTTTAACCAAAATCTCCTTGGCTCATCAGCAGAGGAAGAGGTCCTGGCTTTGAATAATATTTATACCATACCACCACAAAGCTCCCCGCAAAACAGGAGAAAGCACCAACACAATCCCTTTCTCAAAGACTTAGAATACTTAAATCTCCGGGCATTAAATGGTAGATTCACGACAGATCGTCCTCCAGTAGAAACATTCTACTCACATACAGCCAGCTCCGTCTTGGACTATACATTTGCCAGTCTAGCACTCTTCCCCTACATCTTGGAATTTAGAATGGGGGACAAGGGAGAAAGTGACCACCGTCCCCAGGAATGCCACCTGACAATAAATTTGCCTATTACAATTAGGCCAGACAAAATGCTAGGGGCGATCTACACCATCAATCGGAAAAGGATCAAATGCACATCATCTAACCTAACAACTCTGGCCGATACTGCCCTTCAACGATATAACATACACAAACCAAATTCGGCTGGGCATATCCCATACTGGGAGCAATACACAGGATCTTTGCTAAAAGAACTGGCAACCAAGACCCCGGCAAAAACTAACTTGCACAATGTGAGCAGTAAAACCAACTCAAAAAAAGGACCAAGAGTAGAATTAAGGCAGCATAAAAGACTAGTAAATTCGACCTTACGAATGCTAAGATCAGCCCCCGACAACACTCAGCTTCGGACAGTGTTGAAGAAACAAAGAACTGAGCTCAAAAGCATAAAATGGAACATAAAGAAAGATGCTGAAAACGAGACATGGGCAAAATTACTACACGACAGTAAAAGTAGCAATAGCGCACGCTTCTGGCAATCAGCAAACAGGATCCTACGACCACAGCATAAAGAACTAGGCTCGCATATTCTGGAAGAGTCATGGATCACTTACCTCTCTAGCCACTTTAATGACCAGCCGGAACACGCAGGAGCGCAAATAACGAACACCACAGAGCCTAACTCCACAATGTTCGCGCTGAAGGTCCTGATCAAGAGAGAGCAAAGCCCACCCAAAAACATCTTGGATACAACAGCCGACCGGCTAACAGCAATCATAAAAAAACAGATTCGCAAGGGTAGGAAGGAAGGTGCTCCAGGTCCAAACGGTATTCCGCCAGCCCTATTTAAGGAAAAAAATCACAGAATGGGCTACCAATATGCAACCGCTATTTGCGGAAGTAAGACTCTTAAACAAAATCCCAGAATCTTGGAGAGGGTCGACGATTGTCCCCATATTAAAAAAAGGCGACAAAACGGACCCTAATAACTATCGACTAGTAGCCCTCCTCGATAATGAGGCAAAATACTTTGCGGGAACTCTCTTAGAGGAAATTACGCCATGGGCGGACACAAATCAGATAATACCATTGAACCAGACCGGTTTCCGGAAAAATACTGGAACAGCTACCAATATTCTGGCCATCTCTCTAATGATCGACGCAGCAAAAACAAAAAAACTGCCGCTGCACATGTGCTACATCGATTTCAGTGCAGCGTTTGATAACATCGAGAGAGGCAGACTTTGGGGGAAACTGACACAATGGGGATTACCGCAGCCGATCCTAAGCATGCTGAAGCTTCTACACTCTGATACCTGGGTGCAGGTGAAGCTAGGAGGCGGCACACACCTGTCATCTAAAGTTCGTACCACCAAAGGCCTGAAGCAAGGGTGCGTGCTTGCCCCAATATTATTCAATCTGTTTATGGCAGACTTATCAGACACACTCAACATATGCAACTCCGACTCCCCGAGGCTGGGGGGGAAAACTTTGAGCAACCTGCTGTATGCGGACGACGTTGTGCTACTTAGCCATACCTACATCGGCCTCCAGCAGCTTCTGATCCAAATGCACAGCTATGCCACGGAAAACAAACTCAAAATAAATCTGAGCAAGACACGCACCATGTCGATCAACACCAAGAAGAAGTGCAGAAGTCATGGGCATTAGGCGGTCAAAAAATAGAGTCGGCACTTGTTTATAAATACCTGGGAGTTCTCTTTGACAGAGATGGCACCTTTGCACAACAAAAGCAGGAAGCAAAAAGGAGAGGGGCGTGCATCGCCGTTACACTAAAAAACATAGCCAATCAACTGATGGGGCCAATTCTAACCCCCTATCTGAGAGTTATCCAGGCTAAGCTACTCCCCTCTATCTGCTATGGCAGCGAGGCGCTGCGTGGGAGAGACTCCAAGAACCTGGATACAATCCAGACAAAAGCCTATAGAACAATGTTTTCCCTACTGTCCTACACATCGCCGGCCCAACTTAGGCTGGAATTTGGATTGCAAAAGCAAGCCCTTGCCAGACAGGGAGCGTACATCAACTGCTGCCACAAACTCCGCTCGGCCCCCACAAACACTCTAAACTCGCTGCTATGGAAAGACATCCAAAAAAGGGATACATCTCAGGCAAGATCCTACCTGAAGACTGCTCTGGTGGCTACTAATCTAACTGTGATTTGGGACATGCAACTCGGGCACAACCCATTTAAAAAACTAGTCTGGAAAACTGTTAAAACACTATCCTTACTCGAGGACAAAGCCACATTCGCCAAAAGAAACCATGCCTGGATGTCATTAAACTCTTATAAAACGCTGACACCACAACCTTACTTCAGCCAGGGTTATCCTAAGACAACAAAACTGAAGTTCTTGAAATATAGACTAGGGGTTTTGCCGAGCGGAGAGTATCTTCCACCATGGCTCAGGAGAAATGGGCATGAGGTTTGTCCGTTTTGCAACTCAGACAATGGCGATATACTTCATCTGACCTGCCTTTGCGAAGAGCTACGGCCAGCCCGCCAACAGCTCTTAAAGGCCCAGCTTAAGCAGCTAGGAACTCGCACAAGAAGGCAAGCGGTTCTCGCCTGCCTGAACCCTTCGAACACGAAACTGAATTGCAGATACGTTAAGTTCCTTGCAATGATCGAGCAAAAACTGTCAAAACAAAAAACCTCTGAACATTGACACAGACAACATGCAGGCGGCCTACAGGACTCACAGGAATATGCTGCCCCGCCTTAAAGACAATTGTCACTTGCTAATCAGACTGGGTTTTCTGTGTATGCTTTTTAATGACGATAACAATGTACAAATCTTAATGATTTTTTAATGTCTATTTTATTATTTTATTTTTTATGTTTACTGTTTGTACTACGCTTTGCACTGGTTTTAATTAACTATGCATAATAAATGTACTTACTTACTATTTGGCTTGGGAGATATGTTTGTAAAATCCCTTGTTAGATCTTTGATTTTATTGTCGAAAAACTCAGAAATGTCATTGCATAAGTCTTGTGAAGGAGGGATTTCCTGCTCTGGGATTGTGGGATTAGTGGAAGATTTCACAATATTGAAAATAGTTTTTTGGTTGTCATCTGCCCTGTTTATCAGATTAGCATAGTGCGTTTTTTTCTCTATTTTTACTTGTTGTTTGTATGCGCTGAGTGCTGATTTATAGCGTTTCATGTCTTCTGCCTCATATTGGGGCATATTACCAACAGCTAGCGATAATTATCGCTATGTTGGTTTAGCGGCGATATTTTTATCGCCGAGCTGTGGCGATTTTTATCGCTTAGGAGCCTTGATATTATCAAGGTTTATCTCCTAAGCGATAAAAATCGGCCGAAATGCATGAATATTGCTGAAAAGTCAGCGATATTCATGCATTACCGAGCTAATGCTCTTAGCCATGTTATCCACCTACCATTGGATAACATGGCTAAGAACTGCTATGGGGCAGGTGTTAGCTTTTGGAGATATTCGCGCTTAGCGCGAATATCTCCAAAAGTTGGTAATAGGAGATAGCGATGTTAGCGACTGTTTCCAGTCGCTAACATCTTGGCACGCCCACTTTGCATGTCATTAGTGATAAATATCACTGACATGCAAAGCGGGGCCCAAGATGGTCGCTATCTCCTACTAGCTGTCGCTAACTGGTGTTAGCGACAGCTAGGTAATAGGGAGATAATTATATTTCCGCTTTCTTGGCTTTTAAAGCCAAAAAAGCGGAGATAAACCCCCTTGATAATATGCCCCATTGTTTTCTCCATTGTTTTTCTGCTTGCCGGCAAAGTCCCTTCAATGCTGTCAGACGAGGGATGAACCAGGGTGCTGATTCCTTTTTTCTGACAGTTTTCTTTAGCGGGGCTAAAGTATTGACTAATGTCAGCATCCATTCATTGAATAGATTATTGTCAGTCTCTGGATCTCCGGTAAGGGTAGGTCTGGTGGTTTCTGCCATGCTCTGTAGATTGGGGTTAGATAGCATGCTATTCCATTTCTGTGTGGAGCCTGATTTGCTGGAATTGTTTTTGTTTGAACATTGGCGTAGGCGAATTTGAAGGGGATTAATTTATGGTCTCACCAGGTTAATGTAGTCGGAGGGCCAACCATTAGATCAGTGGCATTTGTGTATATCCCGTCTAGGGTATGTCCTGCCTGGTGTGTGGGTCCCTGTATCTGTTGTGTTAGTCCTAGTGTGTTTATAATTTCTACGAAATGTTTTGTATTGGGATTGTCGACGGCTTCCAGGTGAAGACTAAAATCACCTAGGATTGTAAAATTGGAGTATCGTACGACAAGGGAGCTTAGACTTTCTCCCAGGGTATCTAAAAACTTCCCCATTCATCCTGGGGGCCTGTTTACAAGAGCTCCTGCGAACGTGGTGCAGTTGTCTATTTTAAGATTGAAACAGAGACTTTCTGCATCCTTAAATTCGGTGATATTGGTGACAGTGCATTTCAGATGGTCTTTATAGATTAAAGCTATTCCAGCTCCCTTTTTCCCCTTTCTATCCACTCTGGATATGGTATACCCCTGGGGAAGGGTTTGAACCACATCTGGGTTGGAGCATTCTGTCAGCCAAGTTTCTGTGACAAAGAGGCAGGCATAGGTATGGTCTGTCAGCAAGTCCTGGATGTATAGGGCATTTTTTGCTAGGGATCTTACATTAATCAGGCCACAGTGAACCTGTTTCAGGTGGGTCTTGTCATTGGGAGGGGTGGCATGTTTAACTTTAGTATTGCTCTCGTGGTTAATAGTGCATTTGCAGGTTCTTCATGGTGGTACAGTTTGTTTTTACTTACTATTCATTACTGCCTTCCTTTTCTATAGTTCACAGGCATTTAAGTTGGTTTTTAAAATCCACAGCTTGTACTTTCCAAAACGGATACAGCTACGATGGACAAATTACAACTTCATGATCTTGAGGCAAAGTGCTGATTTATAAGCATTTCCGTTCTGTTCTCACTGAGTCAATTTTGGAAATTAGTACTTTGATTTATGGCCTGCAATGCTCTTATTTCTCTCGTAGTCCCCAGTAAAATATGTGCGCACTGGCAATGAAGTTTAACACTTGCTTCCAGGCCCTTATTGCCTTAAGGGGCCGCATCTGCACTGTGGATACATTCTTACAGGAAAGTTACTCACTAGGCTGATGAGACTGTCTTGTATCATAACAGAGTTGCGCAAGGCGTGCTTTGAAGTTCCGACCTCCAGTCTTCAGCTGTTAGGTACAGACACAGGGGATTAGCATCTCCTCGCCCACTCCATAATTCCTTTGAAAGTCTCCAACACTGCAGGGCGTTGCCACTCATGTTTTAATCCCAAAGCAAATGGTCTTGGACATGGCACGCTCTCACTGCTGGTGCCAGTGTTAGGGTTAAGACCACAACCTTCGCAAACTACTTGCCAGGAAAAGATGACGCTGCACTCCAGGGAGTTGTTTTGGGTAACATTCATTTATTTGCCACACAATATTGTGACAGACACAACAGCGCGTTTCGACTGTTCGTCTTCTCAATGGTGGTGCAGTCTGTTTTCACTCACTGTCCATTACTGCCCGCCTTTTATATAGTTCACAGGCATTCTGGGATATGTAAATTACATATCTGTGGGATATATAGATTAAAAAATATGTGATCCCGGGGCAAAGTGAGGTGCCAACAGGGTTGCTAGCATTTAATATAGGCATGTATGCATCTCTTCGTCCTCATCGTCAATCATCTTGCACCCAAAGGCCTGAGTAAATTCTTTGCTGTGGAGCGTGCGCACAGAGTGCCGGGTGGTAAACCTAAGCTGGGTGCTACCCCGCGGCCCATAATCGCCAGGATATTTCATTTCCGTGATCGGGATGCTATCCTGCAGGCATCGCGTTTGGGTGGCCCCACAAACTTTGAGAACACGACGGTGAGTTTCTATCCCGACTTCACCCAGTTGGTGCAGAAGCAAAGAATGGGGTTTCAGGGAGTGAAGAGACGATTTAGGGACAGAGACATGAAATACGCAATGCTATTTCCAGCCCGTCTACGTGTGGAGTATGGAGATCGTACGTTCTTCTTCGATCGCCCTGAGGCCGCAAGTGACTGGCTCGACACACTGCCCAGGCAGCGGGAACACCCTGAACATTCTGGTGGAGCTGAGGGTGGACTGATGGACCAGGACTAGTAATGTGACTTGGGTTCGCTGAACTGCATATAGATCTCTCGGCATTGTCTGCAGATCTTTTAATTTGCTTTAATTAAGGTGGTCCTCCAGGGGTGGCGGGGGGAGTGGGTCTCTTCCTCCTCTGGGGTTTCTTTACGTAGATTAGTTATTTGCTAGGGCGACAGGCACACTGCAAGTTGGGGGGGCTTTTGAGTCTAACGCAGGGGTGCAGGAAGGGGGGTCTTGTTTCAGGGGTTGATTTGGGGGAGGAGGGGTGGAAGTTGTTTTGGTTTGGTTCCCTTCAAGGCACTATATTGATGGACTTTTGGACTTGGCTGTTGCGACTAATGTGGGGTGGATGCTGCGACTAAGTTTGGGATGGGGGGTAGGGAACTAAAATTACTGTGTTGGAGTGTTAACGGGTTGGGGGACAGGATAAAACGTGGCGTGGTGTTACAACTCTTGAGACGTCTTTCCCCTGATGTTGTGCTGTTGCAAGAAACACATTTGATGGGCAATACATGCCAGGCTCTGAATCGTAGGGGCTACCGTCTCCTGGCACACTCCGGCTTCACCACTGGCTCTAGGGGGGTGGGTATCCTGGTCAGAGTCTCCCTCCCCCTTGAGATAGATGCTGTCGTCCTTGACGACAGGGGGCGATATGCAGCCATTACTGGACGGTGGGAGAGGAAGGTCGTCACTTTGCTCTACGTTTATGTCCCGCCTGGCCTTCAGACAACGACCTTTGCTGACCTGGGGAGGGTGATACTGGGGCTCCCGGAAGGCATCCTAGTGGTGGGTGGCGATTTTAACTCTGTGGTCTCCGGAAATGTCGATCGCTACCCGCCCAGGGACCTTGGGAGGTCCCAGTCCTGGCTGGGTGGCTTCCTTGACACTCTGGGACTAATTGATTGCTGGAGGCTGCTACACCCTGGACAATTACAATACACCTTCCACTCTGGTGCTCACGGTAGTCTTTCGAGGCTTGATTATATCCTGATGCCCGCAACGCAGGCCTCACTTGTTAAGGAGATCAGACATCTGGCTAGGGGTATCTCAGATCACTCCCCCTTATGGCTCGTAATGGAAACGGGAACGGGAACTGAGGGCCGGGTAGCCCCGATCAACCGCTGGTATCTCCGTGACCCCAAGATCCGTACGGAACTGATCAAATCACTTGACCATTATTTTGTGGAGAATGTGGGGTCTGTGTCATCGTCTGTCTCGCTATGAGAAGCCTATAAGGCGGTCATCCGTGGCCACGCCTTATCGTTAATTAATAACGCTAAGAAACGTAAGTGCGAGGCAGTGGTCCGACTTGAAACTGAGATATCAGACATAGAAAGAGAGCTGGAATCTGATGTTACCCAGGATAGGTTGCACCTTCTCAGCCTCAAACAAACAGACTATAGAGCGTTGGTCACTGATGCCGCCAAGGTGATGAGTAGAGAGCAGCAGGGCCATTTGTATGATGTGGGTGATAAGGCCGGAAAGTTGATAGCTTGGTTGGACAAGAAGGAGAGGGCTGGTCGTGTGGTTCCTTTGATTGAGAGGGCGGATGGAGTGAGAGTGACTGACCCGGTTGAGATTGTGGAGTGCTTTTCTGAGTATTTTCAAACCGTATACTCCCCTGTGTCGGATAGACCGGAACGGGATTCACATCTGCTTCTGAGAGACATTGCTTTGCCCTGCCTGTCGGATCTGGAAAGGGAATTGATGGATGCGACACTCTCTGTCGAGGAGGTCGCGACCGCGAGCCGCTCTGTGAGATCGGGAAAGGCTACGGGTCCGAATGGTCTTCCCATCGAACTCTATAAGCTGCGCCCAGACAAAATAGCACCACATCTTCGCTCGATGTTTTTAGAATCGCTAGATCTGGGTACCCTTCCATCCGATCAAAGGCTTGCGTCTATCGTAGTGATTCACAAGGAAGGGAAGCCGCGGGATTGCTGCGCGTCGTACAGGCCCATCTCGCTCTTAAACGCTGAGCCCAAGATCCTCGCAAAAGTGCTTGCGAATCGTTTAATCTCTGTTATCTGCGACCTGATCCATCCGGATCAGTCTGGGTTTATTCCGCACCGGAACACGGCGCTGAACCTTCGGCGTCTACCTGGCGCCCTTGCGAGAGCGTCCTCGCTGCGTGAATCAGCCATTTTAGCTTCATTGGACGCCACAATGGCGTTTGATACGCTGGAATGGCCATACCTTTGGGCTGTCCTCGCCAAATTTGGTTTCGGTCCAGTTTTCATCAGTTGGGTGAAACTACTATATCAAGACCCCCTGGCACAGGTAGTTGTTAATGGTCGTGTTTCTGGCTCATTTTCTCTCAGAAGGGGTACTCGCCAGGGGTGCCCGTTGTCTCCGCTACTTTTTGCTCTTGCTTTGGAACCTTTGGCGGCTTGGCTGCGCTGGGAGCCATCAATGAAGGGTATACGCTGGACCCCCGATTTCGAGGACCGGATATCACTTTATGCTGACGACATCCTGTTATACCTCACGTCGCCTCGGAAGTCGCTGTCACAGTTCACTGGTTATGAATGTAACGCTGACCTTGCTTGTATTGGTTTTCCGACATTCCAGGGCATGAAACTACAGTTCCCATCATGCCCGGGACGTAAGTGACGTGTTACGCTGTCACGTGACCAGGAAATAAGTATTGCAAAAAACACAGTTGATGGACAGAATGTAGAACAATGTCATACATTCACCCCAGTACAAGGATCTGGGCCTAAATCCATCGTTTTTTTGCACTCCACACCACCCTGGGTTAGACACTGGCTATATGCAAATCAGCTCTGACCCTGTGCCTCATGGGAACAGTCCAGTCCGAACTACCAAGCCATGTCTTTCCCAGACCGGAATCAAGCATCCAAGGACCGGTTTCTGGCTATCAGCCTTCATCAGCCTGGATAGTTTGACTCCAGTGGTGTGGAGAGACTGGGACTCACGTCTGAGCATCCCCAGCCCACTCGGGGTGAAATTGCAAAAAACACAGTTGATGGACAGAATGTAGAACAATGTCATACATTCACCCCAGTACAAGGATCTGGGCCTAAATCCATCGTTTTTTTTGCACTCCACACCACCCTGGGGTAGACACTGGCTATATGCAAATCAGCTCTGACCCTGTGCCTCATGGGAACAGTCCAGTCCGAACTACCAAGCCATGTCTTTCCCAGACCGGAATCAAGCATCCAAGGACCGGTTTCTGGCTATCAGCCTTCATCAGCCTGGATAGCTTGACTCCAGTGGTGTGGAGAGACTGGGACTCACGTCTGAGCATCCCCAGCCCACTCAGGGTGAAATTGCAAAAAACACAGTTGATGGACAGAATGTAGAACAATGTCATACATTCACCCCAGTACAAGGATCTGGGCCTAAATCCATCGTTTTTTTGCACTCCACACAACCCTGGGTTAGACACTGGCTATATGCAAATCAGCTCTGACCCTGTGCCTCATGGGAACAGTCCAGCCCGAACTACCAAGCCATGTCTTTCCCAGACCGGAATCAAGCATCCAAGGACCGGTTTCTGGCTATCAGCCTTCATCAGCCTGGATAGCTTGACTCCAGTGGTGTGGAGAGACTGGGACTCACGTCTGAGCATCCCCAGCCCACTCGCGGTGAAATTGCAAAAAACACAGTTGATGGACAGAATGTAGAACAATGTCATACATTCACCCCAGTACAAGGATCTGGGCCTAAATCCATCGTTTTTTTGCACTCCACAACACCCTGGGTTAGACACTGGCTATATGCAAATCAGCTCTGACCCTGTGCCTCATGGGAACAGTCCAGTCCGAACTACCAAGCCATGTCTTTCTCAGACCGGAATCAAGCATCCAAGGACCGGTTTCTGGCTATCAGCCTTCATCAGGCTGGATAGCTTGACTCCAGTGGTGTGGAGAGACTGGGACTTCCTTTCCAGTGAAGAATTGGCTTGGTAGTTTGGTCTGCCCTGTTCCCATGATGCACTGGGCCAGGGACAGACTAATTTGCATGTAGCCAGGTTCTGAACTGGGATGGTGCAGTGAGCTAAAAAACGGTGATGGATCAAGCCCTGATCTGTTGACTGGGTAGGAGTGTTCTTATTAACTCAGATACTCTGTCCATCACCACCCCCTTTTTGAAATTATTTTGGCCACCATAAGTGTGGAAGGGTATGCTCAGACGTGAGTCCCTTGCTCACTGCACCATCAGGATTCAAGCAAGCAGGGCCGAAGACGGCTGTAATGCCAGAAACCGGTCCCCGGAAGCTTGTTTCCTTTCCAGTGAAGAATTGGCTTGGTAGTTTAGTCTACCCTGTTCCCATGATGCACTGGGCCAGGGACAGACTAATTTGCATGTAGCCAGGTTCTGAACTGGGATGGTGCAGTGAGCTAAAAAACGGTGATGGATCAAGCCCTGATCTGTTGACTGGGTAGGAGTGTTCTGATTAACTCAGATACTCTGTCCATCACCACCCCCTTTTTGAAATTATTTTGGCCACCATAAGTGTGGAAGGGTATGCTCAGACGTGAGTCCCTTGCTCACTGCACCATCAGGATTCAAGCAAGCCGGGCCGAAGACGGCTGTAATGCCAGAAACCGGTCCCCGGAAGCTTGTTTCCTTTCCAGTGAAGAATTGGCTTGGTAGTTTGGTCTGCCCTGTTCCCATGATGCACTGGGCCAGGGACAGACTAATTTGCATGTAGCCAGGTTCTGAACTGGGATGGTGCAGTGAGCTAAAAAACGGTGATGGATCAAGCCCTGATCTGTTGACTGGGTAGGAGTGTTCTGATTAACTCAGATACTCTGTCCATCACCACCCCCTTTTTGAAATCAGGAAATAAGTATGGAACAGCGGGACCCGGCATTGCCGATTATTCTTGCCTTGCTGTTGCAACTACGGACGTCTGATTCGGGGTAAGTGCTGTGGAAGCTGTGCTTTGCCTCCCTGGTAACCCGAAACCGCCAAGTGTTTGGAATCCTTTATTCGAGCTTTTGTTCAGAGTAGCGTGTTGCGCTACTCTTCATGTGTTGCTGGTTTGGACCCAGGGTTGCTTTCTGACTCTAGTGATATTGAGCGCCTTCTGGTGATAGCGTTCAGTGCGGGACTGTGTTTTCAGGCTGTGTGATCAGAGACATTCGAAGTTGTCTTCGTGTGGAAATAACACGAGAACAGAACTTTATCGTGTGGAGCAACACGATTCATTTGGGTGCAGTAAGAAGGGACTATTATTGGCATTGTGAGTCCCAATTGTTCACGTTTTACTCCTAAGGAAATCATAGCACTATATCATAATGAATGAAGGACTTTACAGACAATACAGTTGATTCATTGTGATATTCCCTAAGGTACAGAAGACGCTAAAGGATTTACCGATTCTTGCTGTGCTTACCTGTTTTTCTTTTCTCCGCAACCTGTTCTTTTTGTTTCACGATAGAAGAGAGAATTACAGGGGATTTACAGGGGATCAGTCCTAAGATATCGCACCTAATGTGTTGGTATGTAGTGGCATGCATTATAACATATGTTTACGCTCAGAATACAATGTACATTAATGATTGTTGTCTCTTTCTAGTGGTCTGATATCTCCTGAAGTCTCCTTATCTCTTCTTATGTACTAAGCACTACATTTTCCTTTCCAGGTAGGGGGTATTACATATTGTTACTTGAGGTAAAGGAAGTGAATTTACATGACACATACTCTTCTTGGTAATATGTGTATTGAGTGCATTTATTATTGTTGTTCTAGATCTCCCTCCCCGCTGTCCCCTTCCTTTCCCTCCCTCGCTTGACTATCCTGGTGCTCTGTATATATATTCCAGACACCGGGGACGTCAGGAGGTGGAACCCATTTATCTTCAGCACAATTCCGAAGAGACAAGAGGACTGAGCCTGACAGTCGCTGGTAGTACTATTCGATGTCTTGACTTCCTTCGGTAAAAATTCTGGCCTTGTGATCAATTGGTCCAAGTCCTGCGTCTACGTTCTCTCGGGAGACTCTCCTCTCTTGCCGCGTGGGTGCCCAATACAGGTGGTACACGCAGGTTTCAAATACTTGGGGGTGTTTATCACCTTGGCTCCTGTGGTTCGCTATGAACGTAACCTGCTGCCCCCGCTTCAGCGCTTGCGATCCGATGTTGTGGCATGGCGTAAACTTCCGCTGTCCCCGCTTGGACGTGCGACTCTATTTAAGTTGATGTCACTGCCCCGATTCTTGTATGCCCTACAGAATACTTGCGATACCATCCCGGCCAGCTACTTTCGGGAGATTGAAAGCTTGCAGCGACATCTGATATGGGGTGGACGGTCTCGCATAGCACTTGCTAAGTTGACACTTCCTTGGTACGACGGTGGAATCGCTCTCCCGGATATTAGGCGCTACTACTGGGCCTCCCAATTGGGGGCGATTAATCATGGCATGTACGGTCCCGCGTCGAACCCCGCGTTCGAAATGGATAGATGGTTGCTGCCTGGTGGTGACTACAACAGGGTGCTTTATACGAAATCCGCAGGGAGGCTGCTTACTGGCCCTACCAAGATAGCGGTGCAAATATGGCATCGTGCGAAGGAAGCCATGGGATGGAAGAATAGACTTACCCGCGCCACTCAGCTTTACGCTTCTGAGAGGCTGGGCTCCCTATGGAAGACGAAAGGCTTTGATAGATGGGACGTGATTGGTATATGCAGGGTGAATGATGTGTGGACTAAGGGTAGGGTTAAAACCTTCGACGAGTTGAGATTGGAGTATGACCTGAGTGGCAGGGAGTTTTTTTTAGATATGCTCAGATCTGACACGCGCTGATTGCGGTTTTCCCTCCGGGTACTATGGTTCTGGAGGCGTCACTGCTTGAGGATCGGGTGCTGGATGGGCACGTTCCAGACAGTACGATTTCGCTTATTTATAAAAAGTTGATAAACGATAGGACCGACCTTCTACAGCGACTCAGGGAAGCTTGGACTGGCGATGGTTTGGAGTTAGATGACGAGGACTGGCAGCAGGCCATATCCTCGCCGAAAGAAGTTGCGATTCCGGCCCGCCTTAGGTTTGTGCAGCTTAAGATTTTCCATAGGATCTATGTTACCGGTCCGCTCTTGGTCAGTATGGATTATGCTTCGGATGGGCTGTGCAGGCGTGGTTGTGGCCTTCCGGGCACTTTTCTTCACATACTCTGGGAGTGCCCGGTGGTTGTTCGCTTCTGGAATCGAGTACATGCAGTAATGGAAGAGGTCACGGGTGTTGTGTTGTTGCCTGAAGCTAGACGATACTTGTTGAATGTGTGGGAACTGAATGACTATGATTTGTCACAGACTCAGTGGGTGACCCTTGGCAATCTGATCGCTAAGAGGGATATCGCCCAGTTGTGGGGCTCCCAGAGGCCACCCACAGTTTTGGCATGGAAGGATAATATGGACTGGTGTATGTTCAGGGAGAAGACGGTGTATGTGGCCCGTGGCAAGCCCCGCAAGTGGGGTAAGATTTGGGGTCCATGGAACTCCTACCGGTGAGATGTATGTACACCCCTTTCACGCAATTGGTGGCGGATCCTCCCTCCCCTTGACCCGACATTCCTGCTATCATGTTGCTTGATTGTCTCTGGACTCGCTGTATCCCTCGATCCTCCCATCCTGCAATGTCAACGATTGTATTATGATTTCATGCTTTCCTCCCCGCAGGACGCTTCGCCATTCGATTGCTTGTACTGCCTTGATTATTTCTTTTTGTTTATGTTGTTAAAAGTTTCAATAAAAAGAAATACAAAAAAAAAAATCTGATCCAAAGGGCATTGTGGTCTGACCTGTGTTCCAACAAACTCCCCGGGCTCCTGCTCCTCCCACCAGCCCATATGAATATTTGCATAGCTGGGGGCAAAGCAGGTGCCCATAGCTGTGCCTCTCAGTTATTGAGAAATCTTGTTGTTGAATAGAAACCTATTCTTGTTGAAGCACCACTCCATCATTCCGAGTATTATCTTCTTATGTTGTATAAATGTAAGGGATCTCATTCTTAAATAGTGTTGCAAAGCTGACAAACCATCATGGTGCCAAATGCTAGTGTACAAGGTACACACATCAAGGGTCATCAAGCCAATGTCTTTCTCCCACCTCACATCAAAAATGTGATGCAAAAAGGTTGCAGTGTCCCTGATATAGGAGGGCAAAGTTGCTATAAGGTTCAGAAAGTAGTCAATGTATTTGGATACATTCTCAAACATACTGTTTTGTGCAGCAATAATCGGTCTTCTTAGTGGTGTTTCACTGTTTTTTGTATTTTAGGTATTAAATGATATACTGGTAGTTTAGGGTAGTCTTGTTTCGGAAATCTGTAGTCATCCCAGCTTAAAGTTCTTTGATCTCTCCAGATACTCAATTTATTGGTGAATTCATCCTTCACTTGTAGATACTCTTCCATAGTGATACGCTTATAACATTCAATCCAATTGCAAACATGCTTCTTTTAAGTAGAGTTGTTAGTCCCACAGACTTTATTACCTGCCTTATCTGAGGGTTTTACAATCACACGGACCAGTTTTGTTAGTTTGTCAATTGTTGCAAAGAAAGTCTTTTTTTATTACTTCTAAATATTTTCTTTTTGTTGGTAAGAAGATTATATGTCGTAGTTCTTTAGTAATAGCCTCTGAAAAGTTGTCCATGTGGTCTTTAGTCATTTGGGGGAAACATCTTGATTTTGGTTGAAAGGGAGTATCCCCTTCAGGCGTTGTGTCTATCATGGCCAGTTCTTTTTCTAACTGGGTTGCTACTGAGTCTTGAGATGTATCTTGATTGCCTTCTCCCTCCAGTTCTAGGAGATCCTTTAAAAGTTCAACATCAGATGCCTGTAAATTTGTGGTACTGTATTCCCCAAGTGCCCCTTGATCTCTAATGGTGATTGGGGTGGCGTGCGAGGTTTCTTTAATCTTGTGCAGCTTGGTCAATTTTAGTTTTTGAATAAACTTATAGATCAAACCTACTCTTGGTATAGTCAAATTTGTCTTCATGGTAATAATGCAGTCCTAATTCGAGAACTTCAATTTCTTCTTTTGACAGGGGGTTACTGGTCAGGTTTACAATTGTATTTGAATTAAGATTCATTTTTGCATGGTCTGGTTGTCCTCCCTGAGGGTTCTCCACGTTCTTCTTTTCCCTTGACCTCCCCACCTCTTGGTCTGCCCCGCTCCCCACTTAGCCCGAAATCAGATCTTTGATCTATTCGTAAAAAACAAAGTTTTCTGCCATTGAAATACG
The DNA here is from genome assembly GCF_964261635.1 of Lissotriton helveticus. NCBI lineage: Eukaryota > Metazoa > Chordata > Amphibia > Caudata > Salamandridae > Lissotriton > Lissotriton helveticus. Next base: position 1,618,598,573 of record NC_136068.1, on the reverse strand, counting down.
TATTGTGCTTCCATTTGCCCCTTGTCAGATCTTCCTGGTCCACTTCAGACCCTGTGTCTGAGCTTAAGTCACCACAAGAGCGATCCTGATGGGTTTTGTTGATGTCATGGAGCCATTGCCTTCTGATTGTTTCAAAGTGCTATTCAAATGTAAATATTTGTCATAGGAATTTGTTCACTTTCCTCTCTTTTATACTTTGCTCATATTTGGTTAAGCATTCTTTGAGTTCTGTTTTAAATTTGGTTGCTTTTTCTTGGTTACCGTCTTTGTCTATGATTTCATTTAGATCTTTCATTTTTGTATTATTTTAGCCCTCTCAATCTCTGCGTCTTTAAATAGGTCAGGATGGGGATTTTCGAATGTTAGAGTGATCATGATATGGAGACCCCTAGGTATTCAACCAACTTGCACATATTGTTTAAGGGAAGCCCTTTCCCACCACTGTGACACTTCTCTTTTTTTTCACCTCGTGGTGTTTGAAGATTTTTCAATACATTTTTAATTTCAGGAACTTTTCCACCTTCTGCTCCTGCTTGATATGTGACATTACCACTTTTATTGAACAATTCTAAGGCCGCATGTGCACTTGCCGTACAATCCGCATAAATCATGTCCTCAAAATATTTAAATGGGTCCTACAATGTTCTGCCTTATGCTCTCGACTCAGAATAAATCCCCGGAGCTTAGCCCTACTCTCATCCTCCACATGCGCTGTACCTCTTACCGGGGGGTGTTTGCTGTGCAGTTAGGTGTCATCCGACTCCCGACGTTCAACTGCCAACTTCCAGGCTGCTAGTTAGGAGTACGCAGGTCACACGCCTGCCTTACACATCTTCTTTAAAATGCAGGTGCTGGCGTGCTGCCATATCACCACAGTGTTGCTAATCAGCGGGATCCCCAAGTGCCTCCTCAATAGTGCATTTCTCTTTCTCCAATAAAGAAAGAGACATATGGATCCCAAACGATGATTTATTGAGAAACACAAGTCTCAGTCAACGAGTTTCGGTTGTTAAAATACAATCTTGATCACAACAACGTGCACCAGTTTTTTATCATGTTTATAGCATTACATGATTGTAAATCATGGAAATAAAGTAAGGAATAGCAAACAATAAAGTTCATTACGGTCACCATCTTAAAAGATGCAAATCAGTTTATGTGATTTCCGTAGTCCTCAAATGTATATACATAATTGTAAAAATGCCATAGTCAGATTACACAAGCTTCGGGGGACATGCTAGATTATAAACAATTAATTTAAAATTAGTTTAAGCGGTCAACCTCAATATCCTTATTATTGTGTGTCCAGGACCAGTACTAGAAAACAAGTTTGTTTTTGGGGACAGAATATTGGCTATGTGTTAGCTAGTTCATTATGTAGTGTGTTTTCGCCTACTTCGCATTACATTAGCAATCAATGCTTCCCAGATGTCGTTATTGAACTGTTATCACATTTCTAAAGTTCCAATAAATTTTGAATATTTAAGATTGCTCAATCGAAGTATAGGAGAAATCACATCAAGGACTAATCATATAAAAGACAGAATTAGCTGTGAATTAGATAACCGACCCCATTGGGTCTACTAAACATAACAATCTAATCACTGTTTCCAAGTGGGTAAGTCTGAAACAGTACTCTCTTACCTCTTCAATTTTGTTGAACTAAATTGATAAACCACCACAGTGGGCTCCGGGCCAGGGAGGATTGGATCTGTCAGGCCCTTGAAAAGTGCCTGATTCATTCGGCACAAGTGAATACTGAAACCCGTGTTCACATGTGTACATTCAAAAGAGTGCTAACTCATAAAGTGAAACTGACATAAATCTATCTATCTATCTATCTATCTATCTATCTATCTATCTATCTATCTATCTGTCTATCTATCTATCTCCATCTATTTAATAAGATTAAATATTTATATAATATATATTATATGATAAAATTTAGATTGTTGTATAAATGTTTCTAGTTTTTGTAAATATTTGTTTAACTCGCATTCTTATTTATTTAGGTATATTTGTATTTGGGGTAATTTATCATTATTATGGTGATGTAATATTTGTTATTGTTAAAACATGAGCTTGTTGTTTAATGTTTATTATATTATTTTGTTTCACGTAAAAGTAATTATTTTTAAGTTTATTAATGATATTGCAATTATTTTGGCAATAGTTTTGCCGATATAGTGTGAGCTGATATTTTTGACTATTCATATGTTTATTTAAAGGTAACGATATTTTTTGTTGCAATATTTTTGTTATAAATGTAAGTAAAAACGTATATTTTTAACAGTGATATTTGTGTTCTCGATAATTCTGGTTTTATTAGTTAAGCATTGGAAGGTGATATTTTTGTTAAGGATTTGTAATTTCCGATATTTTTGTATATCGATATTGTGCCTTTGAACCCATCTACCCTTCACTTTGCCACAAATGCAAATTTGAAACCCTTAATTTCAATATGTGAGTTGCCCCAGATGCAAATTTGGAACCAATAATGTCCATTTGGAGTCAACATCATATTTTGAGGAAGAAAAGTTTTTAACAAAAACAGCTGATCTACCAATTTTCGCAATAATGTTATGAGTTCAAAGTACCTTAGCCTCAATGGTCACATTATTAACAAACCACATTAATTTACAAGATCATGTTTGCACACTTTAACAGCTAACCTCCATGCCCTTCTACAGTGCAAAGGCCTGAATCTTTGGTACAGTCTATACCATTAAAAATAGTAGAGTCTGACTTCATGGATAGTGAGCTGAATTGATGTGATCCTGTGTCACTCCTAAAAGAGAGCAACAGACATAAAAGGATGTCCTAATAGGTCAAACTAAAAATTGGAAAATCTATATTTAAGGGAAGAAGGCAGAAAACAGGACTTTTGGGTAGATACCAACTAAACCAAGGCAGATGCCTATCCACCCAAGCCTATTGCCATCCCATAGTAGAAATTGGGAAAGATCTCTACAAGGAAAGTCATGTCATCAAAAAAGCCCATTAAAATGCACCTCTCTTCCTTCCAGCCCCCCCACCCTAATATCACAGATTTTAATGATATTTCTCCGGGACATTTGTTTTCGTTCAACCCATTAGGGAAAGAGTTTGTCTACCTGAAACAGGTTACTTCGATCACCCACAACTGAGGCACAAGAAGGACTTTAGGGTGCAGCCACATGATTATTCTGTGCTAAGAAATCTACTAATGAACATCCCATTGTAAATCGGCATTGGACCAAGTGTGTGTTTGATAATGAGTTAAACCATATGGAGATAACCAAACTCTTATTCGTTGACCTATTCCCGGCACCATCTGATTTATATTCTTTAAATTTTTCTAACCTGCTGAACATTTTTCATACCATAATTCTATTAAGGTTTATTGTTATGTGGTTTGAAAATAGTTCACTTGAATAAAAATGTAGACAGACTTTGCGACTGGTCATGGACCCTGGTCATATTTTTAAATTACATACCACAAAGAGGCGTGATACCCTAGTATTTCGCTCTGAGCCCTGTTGTCCTTCAGCAGAATGGAAAAAGAAGCTCCCTACTGTCTATTTTTGCTACCTACTCCTACCCCAAAATCAAGGCAATTCCATTAATTGGATGAGGTAGGCTCATTCACGTAATGTGACATGCTTCATCATTTGCCACCTCGTACCACCCTGATAAGATGATACTAGCAGGGCAGACTCAACATCAGGAGGAAGCTGGGAAGCGACTTAGACGCATCACTGAATGAAAGTTAATGTCATGCCAACATATTTCTGCCTATTTTCAGCCAAGTGGTTTAAGGCATTGATCAGGGCTATCTCCATGCATCCCTACAAAAAAGTAGACGAGAGATCTGTTCAAAACTGTCACAACCCTGTCTAAATTCCAACACAGGAATCAAATTTCACCAGACCAAACCTTCTGTGATAAAGTCGCAAACTTCTTCCAGGTGTTTATGAGGAGCTATCATGGTGCTCTGTGGCCTTGCTGACAGAGGTCTCCACTGAGCACATTGCCTTGGGCACTGTACCTAACATTGAGCTGCAATTTGTACTCTTCTATCTCCTATGACAGTAAATGAACTTCTAACATACATTAAGTCAGGCTCTATAACTGATCCATGTCCTCCCTTCTGTGTTGCATTTGGCATCTGACACGGTCAGTTTACATCTGGCCCCCCTTTTAAACAACATCCTCGTGTCCGGCATTTTCCCTGCACATTGGAAGGAAGCATGCATCCACCCTATATTTAAAAAATCCTCTTTAAATCCTACAGAGGTTAAAAACTATTGGCCTATATCTTATCCACCACTCCTAGCTAAGGTATTGGAAAGATCCATGAAGAAAGATCTGATGTGTTATTTGGAGTCTAATGATCTCCTCGACACCACCCAACACGGCTTCAGACCGAATCACACAACTGAGTAAGCTTTAGTCATAGCCGCTGAGGAAATCCGCAACAGCTAGATAGCGGGGTAAAGGATGTTCTGATCCTGCTTGATCTCTCAGCTGCGTTCGATACCGTTAATCATCTGGTGCTTACGCAGAGGCTGGAGACAGTGGGAATAAATAGGACGGCTCTAACTCTGCTTACCTCCTTCCTTTCACCGAGGGAACAAAGACTGTGTAGGGGAAGTTTTACATCTGAGGCTTTCTCACTCCCCTGCGGAGTCCCTCAGGGCTCGGCTTTCTCCCCACCACTATTTAACATCTATGTCACCCCTTTAGCCAAGCTGATTTAAACTCATGGTTTCTCTATTGTATCTTATGCAGATGATACGCAGATAGTCATATCTATTTATTTGTATTGCGCTAGAATCTATATCTTCATGGCTGATTTGGTGGCTGCTCAGTTCCACAATTGTTTGACACACATCATCAGGTGGATGCATAAAAAATTCCTCAAATTAAACACAGACAAAATGGAGGTGGTGGAATTTGGTAAGGGTCCTTCACTCTGGAACAATCTCTAGTGGCCTGCTCAGACAGGTCTTCGTACTGATCCGGTCAACAAAGCCAGAAACTTAGGAGTTCTGTTTCATGATCAGATCAGCTTTGCAGAACATATTAATCATGTTATAGCCTCCTGTTTCTTTCTCCTAAAAGTTTTGTGATAGATCCTCCCTTTTATTCCGCAAGAACTACAAAACAACATGATTGTCTCCTAGATCCTCTCAATAATAGACGATTGCAACACTGTTTTTGGGCATTCACAATCGTCTACAATTAATACTTCACTCTTTGCAGAATGTTGCTGCATGGGTGCTACTAAATATTCCCAAATTCCATCCTATATCTAGCAGCATTAGGGACCTCCACTGGCTACCTGTCCAGCAAAGGATCAAGTTTAAGGCACTCTGCAAGATCTTCAGAAACACGTCTCTTGGTATGTTCCTCGGCGGGACCTAAGATCAGCAAATGCAGGGCTGGTACATGTTCCTAGGATCCAAAGGGTTAGGTGAAGTGGGGAAAGTCTTTCCTATCGGGCAGCGAAATTATGGAATACGCTACCGGTGGTATTAAGACAACAATCAAACAGATCCTCTTTTAGGAAGCTGCTTAAGACCCAGCTCTTTTCGCCCAAGTAAACTGCTACCTTCATCCTCGCCTTTTTAGATGATGCACACGCTACATCCAGCGCCAAGACGCCACAGCATTCGATGCGCTTTATAAATACTTACTTACTTACGTCACAAGGAGTTAGTACAAAGTTCCATAGATAAAATAAAGAGAGAGGACCTACCTGTGCTGTGTGAGAAGGAGAAAGAAGAAAAGTGCCCTTCCCGTACAAATACCATACTTAAACTTGAAACCCTTTCCCATGTTGTATGTGTGCTGCACAATGCAGCACACACACAAAGTCGAACAAGAAAAGAGAAATTAAAGCATTTCTCCTTCATTGCACCCATTTGAAATAGGTGCTATTTTCTCATGCTAAACCATGTCTACTTTTTTGAGTAAATAGGGTTTAGCGTCAGAAACCTTGGGTTGTTGCATGTGAACGCCCATACACCACCCATGGTACGCTCCCTTGATGCTAAGTAAAGCAAAGCAGCACTATGAGCTGCTTTGCTCTACGTTCAAGTGTTTTCCAGCACTAAACAAGTTTAGTGATGGAAAGTAAATTATTTAAAAAATGATTGAGCATCATAAAAAGTGATGGAAACACAGCGTTAAATCTTAGTAAATCAACCCCCCAGTGTTATTCTGTTTTTCTCAGTCAGTACTTAAAACCAGCCCAGAACTTTGGAAACTGTACTCTTTGGCTTCTGTAATCAATTTCACAATTCCATTGAATCTCCTGCAGCCATTCTACCTCTGGCCGATGCTTTGATATGATTTTCTAACTTATCGGCTTTAGCGGCAGTTTCCTGCCGATAAAAGCGGCGATTATGTATCGCCCTTTCTTGATAATATGGCCCCAACTCATTGGCCAGCCACAAGCCCACACTTGCTCCACAGCAATCATCTATCACAACAAGGCTTCACAAAAGAAGTTGTACCATTTTGTCACTCCTTCTTTAAAGTCTGGTTTCAATTGCAACGCTATTGTGTTGCGTGCATGTAATGACAATTATATTACTATAATAACATCTCTATTGACATCACATGAAAAGTGTGAAGTGTTAATATTCAATGTTTACATACCACCAGGACCTCAAAACCATTCACAACTGCAATAGGTAATAAATTACATATTACAAATACAACCTTGTCGGCTATGCAGGTAAGGGCTGGCTTAGGAAGGACGCAGCACACTGTTTTTAGAGAGTTCAACAAGTGTTTTAATGGGTAGCCACAAGACACGACGTTCAAAATGAAAGATATTCCTTAGTTCAGGAGAAACAAACATTAACGGACACAGTCTCTTCTTAAAGGGATGTCCTTCTAACAGGCAGTCTTTCTACGGGAGTATGACGTTCTCGTTGTAGGCGTGGAGGCTCCAGGGAACGATGTCAGGGTACAGCAGGAGTTATTCCCGACATGAAAAGAAAGAAAGACAAAGGCCCGCGATTACTGGCAATTCTGGGAAACTTTTAACGTGAGAGAGGGGAGCGGGGAGTGAGGGTATCACAAGGAACCAGCACCGCTTCTGACTTTCCATAACAGACAACTGTTTGAGTGATACGTGACAAAGGTTGCATGAACTCGGGAAGTGAAGGACCATGCACAGTACGAAAGTCAGCCCCGTGACCTCCCTCAGTCCTCCCCTACCCCGTATCCGCCCGTGAAGCAAATAGCCCCTTTAGCCGCCCCGTACCTTGTCCAGCCACACTTCTCCAGAAGTGCGGCGGGGCGGCTCGTGGGAACGTTGGCCTCCTGGCGTTCCTTCTCGGCTGGGCTGTCCGTCTTCGGCTTCCCCTTTGTGGCGCTGACTCTTCTTCACACTGCTCGGCATCGCCTCACTCGATCCCCGCCCGGCTTCCGCGCCGTCTTCTTCCTGTAGGCAGGCTTTTACCTCTGCCCCGCTCTCTGATTGGGCATAAGCCTGTGATGAGTCCTCCTCCGGGAAAGCCCAGGCCACATTAAAGGGGCCGCAGGAATCCTGATCCCACCTCCGGGATTTTCCCGATCGGGGGAAAGAGAAAAGTGAGACAAAAAGTCAGCGTTGCCCTGTTGCACACATTTCCGATGACGGACCTCCATCTGGAAAGGTTGGAGCGCTAGGAACCATCGGAGTATACGCTTGTTGTGGCCACGATTCCTGTGTAGCCACGTCAACGGGGCATGGTCCGTATTTAAGATAAAGGGTCTGCCCTCCAAATAATACCGGAGCTTGTCAACACCCCATCGAACCGCTAAACACTCCTTCTCGATGGTGGAATATGCCCATACCCTGGGGAACAGCTTTCTACTGATGTAGAGGATGGGCTTTTCTATACCTTCGTTGTTCTCCTGTGAGAGAACAGCCCCGATCCCGACCCCAGAAGCGTCTGTTTGCAGTATAAAGGGTTTGCTGAAATCCGGTGACAGCAACACCGGAGCGGAAGTGAGGAAGGTTTTCAATATGTGAAACGCTACCGATTCCTTCTCAGAGGGGGCTGACAATTTGGTTCTTCTTGAGGAGATCTGTAAGTGGACTGGCTATTTCTGCAAATTGGCCGATAAACCGTCAATAATAGCCCACTAAACCCAAAAATGCTCTCAGGTCTATTTTGGTTTTGGGATAGGGTACATTCAGAATAACTTTCACCTTTTTCGGCTTGGGGTTCGATCAGACCGTCACCTAAGAGGTAGCCGAGGTACTTCACCTTTCGAAATGCAACCCTTGACTTCTTTGCGTTAATGTGAAAGTCAGTATCCCGAAGACTCATTAGGATCTTTTCAAGGTGTTCGAGGTGCGCTGCCCATGTTTTACTAAAGACGACGATATCGTCTAAGTAGGCGGAGGAGTATTGATGGTGCGTGGAGAGTACCGTGTCCATGGCCCTCTGAAATGTCGCTGGGGCGCCATGTAAACCAAATGGAAGCACAGTAAAGTGGAAGTGCCCATGAGGAGTGGAAAAGGCAGTTTTCTCTTGATCCTCACGAGCTAGAGGAATTTGCCAATATCCCTTGGTGAGGTCAATAGTAGTGATGTAATGAGCCTCACCAAGATGTTCTAGCAACTCGTCCACTCTAGGAAGGGGGTATGCATCTTGCTTGGACACTCTGTTTACCGCACGGAAGTCGATGCAAAACCGAATGCTGCCATCCGGTTTTGGCACCAAAACGACTGGTGAAGACCAATTACTGTGCGAAGGCACTATCACCCCAGATCGTAACATTTGGTCGATTTCGTCTTTAAAGGCTTGTCTCCTAGCTTCGGGTATTCGATAGGGCTTTTGTTTCACCACAACCCCGGGGTCAGTGGGGATGGTATGTACTGCTATTTGGGTCTTTCCTGGTTGGTCTGAAAAGACATCCTTTTACCGAAGCAAAAGGGAAAGGACGTCTTCCTTTTCTTGTTGAGTAAGGTCGGGGTTGACAGGGGTGTCGTGCACAGTGTGAGCGACCGTGTTGATGGTGTGAACAGCTTGTGGAGGTTTACCCAGCCACTTCTTCAAGAGGTTGATGTTATACATTTGAGTTCTGTTTTTCGATAACCATAGAATATAGGTGGTTCTCCCTATCTTCTTGACTATCGGAAAGGGACCTTGCCATTCTTTTTTTAACTTATGAATAGATGTGGAGAGTAAAACCAAGGCCCAGTCCCCAACATCCAACTCCCTCCACTTTTTGCCCTTATCATAAAAAACCTTTTGTTTTACCTGAGCTATGGCTAGATGGTCGTGGGCCAGGGTTCTCAGTTTATGGAGTCTGGACTGTAGTTGTCTGGTGTAGTCTAACAGGGCTTCTGCCTCCTGTGCTCCTTCTTTTTCCCAGCTGTCCTTGGTTATTACAAGTAAGGACCTTGGGCTACGTCCGAACAGCAATTCGAACGGAGAAGTATCCAGGCTTGATTGTTTTTGGCTACGGAGGACAAATAGAGCCAGGGGTAAAAGTTGATCCCAATTTCTACCATCCCTAGACAGAAGTTTTTTTAGAGTGATTTTTAGGCTCCCATTGTAACGCTCTACCAACCCGTCTGTCTGAGGGTGGTATACTGAGGTTTTGATGTGGGTGATCCTAAGTTGTTGACAGACTTGCTTCATCAGTCTAGAGACAAAGGGAGTCCCCTGGTCGGTAATGATCTTTCGGGGAAAGCCCATTCGGGAAAATACCTCAACCAACCGTTGAGCTATGGCGGAGGAAGTAGCGGCCTGGGGGGGAAAACGCCTCCGGAGAACGGGTGGCGTAGTCAACCAACACTAACGCGTATTGATGTCCTCTTGCCGACTTGGGTAAGGGACCTATCAGGTCCATCCCCACCCTATCAAATGGTTTACCAATAATGGGAAGGGGAGTCAGTGGTACGGCCGGGGGAACGTAGGGGTTACGTCTTTGACAAATTTGACATTCCTGGCAGTATCGCTGTACTTGTGTGTAAATACACAGCCAAAAGAAATATTGAAGGATGGCCTGCCCTGTTTTCTCCACCCCTGAATGTCCTGCTAACAGATGGGCATGTGCAAAGAATAGGATTTGGTCTCTGAAATCCGTGGGGACCAACAGCTGGGATACTCCATCGGGTTTTGCTAGCCGATACAACAACCCATTCTGTTCTATAAAAGTGGGGTAGGACCTAGTTAAGGGATCCTGACCTGAACGAGCTGTTTGCCATGCATTAGTAAGACTAGCATCATTTAACTGTGCTGTTCTGAAGTGGGTGTCCCTAGCCCAGGGTTCTGATGCAAGAAGGGCGTTGTTAGGAGACTGTTTAACAGCGTCTCTCATAAGAGAAAGAAACCCTGGATTATCAGTGCCTATAATGACTGGCTCAGGCAAATCCTCCAAGACCCCAACCACCACCTCTGTCGTGACACGTGAGGCACTGCAAAGGGATATCTTGGCCAATGGATACTCTTTGACGTCCCCATGGACACACCTTATGTGAACAGTTTTCCCTGCCAGAAGACAAGAAGGAGATACATATTCTTTTCTAACTACGGACTGTCGACACCCAGAATCAAGCAGAGCCTTTGCTATTTTCCCACTGATGTCTACACTCACATAAAAGACGGGCCCTGTTTCCTGGGCATACAGGAGGGAACGGGGTGCGTAGCTCACATCCATGGGTTCTTCTTCTTTCTCCTTTTTCTTCCTACAATAGTGTGCTATTTGCCCCCATTCCCCACAGTCATAACACTGTGGGCCTGAAGTCAGTGGCATCTCAGGCCTAGGGAGACGAGGACGCGGACGTTCTATTGGAGGTTTTGTTATTTTCTTCTCTTGTTTTCCTGGTATGTTGCGGTTGGGTTTTTCTGGTTCCTTTATGGGAGGCCGGCCCTGGGCGCGTGCATAGCTTGTGGCCATTTCTATGGCATGCTCAAGTGTCAGTCCAGCATGTTGTTTTAGCCACCGCTGTGTCCCATAAGGTAGAGCCTCCAGGAACTGCTCGAGAGAAATTTTATTCATGACTTCTTCCATGCTTGAGTCTTGTGGCTTCAGCCACAAATCAGCTGCTGCTTTTAATCGATAGAATAGCGTTTTGGGGAGGTCTCCAGTGCTCCCCATTTCTTGTCGAAATTTCAGCCTGTGTGTTTCTTCATCAACACCCAGCCGGTCTAAGATGTACTGTTTCACGAGACCATAGGCAACCGTACCATCTTTATTCACCATTTGATACGCTGCTTGCGCTTCTCCAGTTAAAAGAGGGGCAAGATAGAAGGGCCACCTATCCCCGGACCAGGCACTGGCTCTAGCAGCCCTTTCAAAGTTCAGAAAGAAGGCTAAGGGATCTTCCCCTGAAACATACTTTTACAGAGGAACGACAGTTCCTGGGGGAGGGGCGGTGGTTTTGCCTTGTCCCAGTACTGCAATTAAATGGTTTTGTCCTTCAGCTAGTTTAATAAGGTTGTCGGCTTGATTTTGCAAAGCAGCTGTGAACGTGGCACGGTCTGCTTCGGCTTGCTTACGCGGACGTTTGCCCGATGGCCCACTCGAGCTTGTCTTGATTCTCCTTCATCTGTTGGATAAGTGTTTCCATCTTGTATCGGATGGTGGTTCGTCGCACCAAACATTCCTATCTGGCTCGCCAATTGTCGGCTATGCAGGTAAGGGCTGGCTTAGGAAGGACGCAGCACACTGTTTTTAGAGAGTTAAACAAGTGTTTTAATGGGTAGCCACAAGACACGACGTTCAAAATGAAAGATATTCCTTTGTTCAGGAGAAACAGACATTAACGGACACAATCTCTTCTTAAAGGGATGTCCTTCTAACAGGCAGTCTTTCTACGGGAGTATGACGTTCTCGTTGTAGGCTCCAGGGAACGAAGCCAGGGCACAGCAGGAGTTATTCCCGACATGAAAAGAAAGAAAGACAAAGGCCCGCGATTACTGGCAATTCTGGGAAACTTTTAACGTGAGAGAGGGGAGCGGGGAGTGAGGGTATCACCAGGAACCAGCACCGGGTGTGACTTTCCGTAACAGACAACTGTTTGAGCGATACGTGACAAAGGTTGCATGAACTCGGGAAGTGAAGGACCATGCACAGTACGAAAGTCAGCCCCGTGACCTCCCTCAGTCCTCCCCTACCCCGTATCCGCCCGTGAAGCAAATAGCCCCTTTAGCCGGCCCCGTACCTTGTCCAGCCACACTTCTCCAGAAGTGCGGCGGGGCGGCTCGTGGGAACGTTGGCCTCCTGGCGTTCCTTCTCGGCTGGGCTGGGCTGTCCGTCTTCGGCTTCCCCTTCGTGGCGCTGACTCTTCTCCACACTGCTCGGCGTCTCCTCACTCTCCTCACTCGATCCCCGACCAGCTTCCGCGCCGTCTTCTTCCTGTAGGCAGGCTTTTACCTCTGCCCCGCTCTCTGATTGGGCATAAGCCTGTGACGTCACGGCTGACGAGTCCTCCTCCGGGAAAGCCCAGGCCACATTAAAGGGCCCGCAGGAATCCTGTCCACGGGGCGGAAATGAAGAAGAATTAAGGTCCGGCTCCTGTCCAGCAGCCCCGTGACAAACCCACATATCCAAATTCCTTCATCTGTGTTATGTACAATTTCCTACTAGTTCATATGGAAAATAAGGCGAAAAAACACTTGATGAAGGACTGGATTTAGATAAACCAAAATGGTTTAAAATGGGCTCAGACTTGTGAGGCTGGAATTTGGGCATCTGAATTGAATATTGGTTTATAGAATAGGGGAGTTGTGTGACAAACTGGGTATACTTAGATGACCTAAAACTAAAAAAGATACAGGGCCTTATTACGGTCCATAGGACGGCCGTACTCGAGCGTGCGGCGCTCTGACCGCAGCGGTCTGCATTTTAGGCTCTTCTATGAACCTAACAGACTGCTGCTGCCGCTGATTAAAGTCCTCATCTGGCGAGCGGGCACACCACAGCTTTGGTGGTCCTACAGCGGATGTGCATTGACGGCTATCCTGTAGGACCACCAAAGTCATAATAAAGCCCATTCTGCTTAGCACTTTACTCCTGAGGCTTGAGCCGGGAGGATCATTTTAAAAATTACTTCGTAATTACTTTTAACTTGTGTAGCATTTATTCCCCGTGTGTCCTCTCCCCTTCCCTTTGGCACTTGATTTGAACGCGCGCTGCTTAGAATCCTGAGCGTCAGACAAGGCAAAGGTGACTGATTGATTTTAATCGTTTCCCTTAGTTAGGCGACAGACTACTTGCTTTGCCCTTGTGGGTGTGGCCGAATCACGGGCCGTCATCTGCGGGGACTAACTGAGTTTACTGAGATAGGACAGCGGCCATCTTAGTGAGGGCTCGCAGTGCACGTCGCTCGGCCGACTGCATAAAACCATACGTCAATGGCTCGCGCTCCGCGATCGAACGGGGCGCGGGGCAGGACTCCACGATCTCTCCTATCAAACTATTGTCACAGCCCCGGGCGGGGATCATCATAGATTGCACTATTCGAAAACTGACCTTATCTCACTTGGTAAGAATCTAAGTCAGCCATGGTTCCACACCATAGGCCCTGATATGCTTCCTTTGCACTGCAATATTTGTAGTATATCACTCCCCACAATAAATAAAACTACTGGACTAATAGCCAAACTTAAGTTGACACTGTTTAACTGCAGATCGATGACAAAGCATAAAATGGAAATCTACGACCTATTAGGAAAAAACGATCTCGACGTCATGTTTCTAACCGAAACATGGCTAAAAGAGTCATCTTCCCCTGACATTCTAGAGGCTATACCTGCCAACTATAGTCTTCTGAGAATTGACAGGCTAAAACAACGTGGGGGTGGACTTGCACTCATCTGTAAATCAGAGTTAGAATGTACTTTAACTAAATCCGCCATTATTAACAGTGAGTGCGGTATATTTACTATAAAATTGGAATCCACTAATACAATTACAGGTCTACTTATTTATCGACCTCCAGGATCACCGGGTCCTTTCTGTAGTCAACTTATTGAAGCTTCCACCCAGCTTGCAATAAGACACAAAAATCTTATTATTTTAGGCGACCTAAATCTTCATTTTGAAGATACCAATGCAAAAGAAGCGCAAATTTTAAAAACGGCTCTTAACTCGCTGGATTTAAAACTGCTGTCCACTAGTCCTACTCATCAACAAGGGCATCTTCTAGACCCTATTTTTGCAAGTTGGGAGGGAATTGAAATCTTTCCCCCTATCCCTTTAATTTGGTCTGACCATTATATGGTAAACTTTGAAATTACAAGAAATCTCACAAAAAGTGCCCCTACTAAAGCCCATTTTCATAAGCGCCGTAACTAGAAAATTTTTACTCCGGAACTTTTCAAAAGCGCACTAGAAGAGCAACCATTACCCACAGGGCATTTTTTACAAGAGGCATGGAAAAATTACGAACTATGGTTGAGAAATGCATTGGATAAAATTGCTCCATGGACTACTAAACCCCCAGTCAGACGATCTAAATCCGCGCCATGGTTCACTGAGAAACTCAAACTAGCAAAAGCCCAATGCAAATCAACAGAACGCAAATGGAGGAAAAGTTATGCTCCAGAACTTAAGGAAAGTTATAAAATTGAGCTAAAAAAATATCAAAAAATGGTTAGAGAAGAGAAAAGCGATTTTTTCAAAAACAGAATAGAGGAGGCAGACAATCCCACGGAGGAATTGTTCTGCGTCTACAAAGAACTTACAAACTCCACTCGATTAGATACCCAAGACACATATTCCACTGAAATATGTGAACAAATCGCAGACTTTTTCGTAGAAAAAGTGGAGAAAATTCATGCCACCTTCACTAAACCTACTAACCTAGTAAACATTGTAAATAATAAAGTTCCCCTTACACAAAACCCTGTACTTACCACGTTTACTACGCCAGACAATAAGGATTTACTTAATATCATCAATGGAATACAGTCAGGATCACCCAGTGATGTGTGTCCACAGGAAAAAAGTAAGGATATTATAGAAAACACACTAATCAATCATATTAGCCATATGATTACCTTATCCTTTCAGGAGTGTACTGTTCCAGAAGCTTGGAAAATAGCGCAAGTGATACCTTTAAAAAAAAAAACTAACATTCCAATCTCCCAACTTCAAAACCTAAGACCCATTTCACTTCTCCCATACTGTGCCAAGATCATTGAAAAAATAGTAAACAAACAACTTATGGCATTCTTGGAAAAAGAAATCCTGCTTCACCCTTCCCAATCGGGATTCAGACCAGGCTATTCTACCGAATCAGCAGTCCTTTACTCTACTGAGTGTATCCGCAAGATGGTGGACTAGGGCGAGACGGCAGCGTTGGTCATGTTGGACCTTAGTGCAGCATTCGACACCGTGCTGCACTCAACGCTGCTGTCTCGTCTCTCAGACATTGGAGTAAAGGGCCCAGCACTTGCCTGGCTTGAATCTTTTCTAACCAATAGATCGTTTCAGCTACACTGCCCACCCTTCAGATCATCTCCTCGCAAAGTGAGCCATGGGGTTCCACAGGGCTCCAGTTTGAGCCCTACATTATTCAACATCTATATGGAGCCCCTGGCACACATTGTAGAGGATTTTGGGGTGGGCATTGTCAGCTATGCTGACGACACTCAATTAATGTTCAAACTAACACCGGACAGTAAAGAATATGCCACCAACTTTTCAAACTGTATGTCGGCAGTTGCCACTTGGATGGACAATAATTGTCTCCGCCTGAATGGAGACAAGACCGAGGTATTGGTGGTAGGGAAAGAAATCTCCGTATGGTCTTACGCATGGTGGCCCAGTGAACTGGGTGAATTACCCAGTCCGGTAGAAACGGTAAAAAACCTAGGGGTCATGCTGGACTCAAACCTCTCTGGCAAGACTCAAGTTAATAAAATAACAGGAAAATGCTTTGGCATATTGAAAGTCCTTCGAAAAGTACTTGATCTTATTCCCATCGAGGTTAGAAAAACAATAGTCCATTCCCTAATAACACCCCATTTAGACTATGGAAATGCCCTCCTGATAGGTCTCAACCAGAAGGGCCTTCACCAGCTTCAATGCATACAAAATGCAGCTGCACGATTGGTTTTGGGTCTTTCGAGAAAAACATCTACTAAAGCAGCCTTAGCAAAGCTTCATTGGCTCCCCGTTAAGGAGAGAATCAGATTCAAGAGTCTCTGCTATGCCCATCGGATAGCTCACAATAAAGGCCCCATTTATCTTAGAAGTCTTCTGACCATCCATCGTCCGACAAGAGACTTACAGCCTGATTCATCAAGCTGATTTGCGCTCGCAAAGGGCCAGATTCTGAGAATCTGGCCCTTTGTGAGTGCGATTTTTGCATTTGGTATTCATCATCCCAAATGCAAAAATCACTATTAGCTAAATCGCATATTTGCGAGGAATTGGATTTGAGGAATCTCTAATAGAGATTCCTTAAATGCAATTCATCAACCAAATAGAAATAGCGAAATCGCAATATTTGGTCTCAATTTACCACCAGGTCTGACTTGGTGGTAAATTGCGTAAATAGTGTAAAAAGCACTTTAGTGCATTTTTTTCTTTTGCATGTTACACACACACATGTCCTTTGGACATGTGTGTGCACAACACCTGTTCAAATGTGCATTTTAGGGGTGCTACAGGGTGTCCTTTGGACACCCCTGGCACCCTTAAAATCGCTATCAGATTTGCGAGTAGCAAATTGCTACTCGCAAATAAGGGATACTCCCCATTCATTCCTATGGGCCTTTTGGCCCATAGGAATGAATGGGGAGTTATTTCCTTTTTTTGCGAGTAGCAAATTGATACTCGCAAATAGAGAACATGTAGGAATCGCTATTTATTTAGCAATTCCTACATGAATACCGTTTTGCGTGTCCTCAATAGCGAGTCGCTATGATTCGCTATTAGGGCCACGCAAAACGGCCCGTTGATGAATCAGGCTGTTAAGATCATCAGGCACGATGCAATTTAAAATACCACGAATTACAAGAGCTAAAATGGGAGGCAAATCCTTCCGTTACTTGGCCACAAAATATTGGAATACTCTTCCACTCCAACTGCGGATGGAACCTTCCGAAACGAGATTCAGGGCAAAACTAAAAACTCTTTTATTCCCGAATTTATAACTGACCGGATGACCCCCCTGCCTCTTTTCCTCTAGATTGATTTGTTAGCAGTTAGCGCGGGGACACACAGCTTTGTGCAGCCAGGCGCTTTATAAACTTCATTATTATTATTATAACCTCTGTTATTGATTACATCTTTTGTTAAGATGCTTGGAACTGAATTAGTTGCACATTATGAAGTACTGCACTCCTGTTCACGCAATAATAGCTTGTTAACACTTAAAGCATCCAAATAGTTGTCTGACCTCGAAGGTTCCCCGCGTGAACTGTCAGGTCAAAACCAACAGACCTGGATCAATTAGAATAGGTTACCTACCATGTGTATATCTTGATGATGAGCTTGTGGGAGGAAAAGAAGTGTAAACTATGATAAGTAAGCTGTGCCTTAAGAGTAGATGTTTAATTGACTGGCATTTACTAATCAACATTATCCTGCACAGAAAATGCAATCAGGTTTCATTCATTTTCCTTATTAATTTAAGGTATTTCTCCAATTAGTCATAGCATGTGATTTTTGTTGTATGTTTGGTGCACGTTCCCAACAATAGATGTTCTTAATAATTTTCTTTCACTATCGGGACATTCCAATGATTGGAAACAGTATTTACCTATGATGATGAAATAAAGTATCTACAAGAATTTTGAAATTCCAATGCTTCTTTGACTTTTTATTTCAGAAAGAGATTTTGTTTATTACCAGCGGCTGGTGTGGTAGGTAAAAGTAACAACAACCCTATATGTATAGGTAGTGAATGCATGTCATATGGAAATGTGTAATTTAACGTATGAAATTGAGGCACTGAGCTCAGCGCATCTTTTTAGGTAAGCTGTCCACAGTTTTGTCTGAAATAATGGGATCACATCATTTAATTTGGAAAAAGCACAAAAGTTAGCCAATGAGGAAGCTTTTAAAGACTGATTACAGCATAAGGCTGAAAAAGTTACCCACAGCCTCAAACATTTAAAACTCTTTTAGGGAGACTTATTCTCGAATATTCTGTTAGGATTGCCTTTGACAAACTAAAGCAGGAACAGTGAACTTATTAAAAAGGGAAGTGAAAAAAAGATGAATTGCCAGCAATTAAGGAACACTTCTTGTTCTGCACAGATTCTACAGTAACCTTATGAGACAAAAAAATTCTGGGTTGAGAATTGATGCATCCATTATTGTAATAAGAGCTGTGTTTTTAAAACCGTGATAACAGAAAAAATGAACCAGGTGCATATTATATGTGAAAACTGGGGACACTGGAATGTACTAGCACTGGCTTTCACGGTGAAGCTGTAAAGGTTGTTTTCAGTACTTCCAAAATGTCAACATTTCTTTTAAAATCATCACAGACCGTCGGAATTAGGCACATTTGAAAATGAAAAGGATAAATCACTGCCAAGCAAGGTGCATATTGTTTCCTCTGGATTCTAGTTTGTTACTAGGGGGGATTTTTACAATAAGATTCTGGAGCGAGTTGTTACTCCAGAATCGGTAACCCGCACTCCAGCATTTTTTAAACGCAGGGATGCACCATATTTACAAAAATAAGGCGCACCCCTGCATTTCCCCCAGCGCTGGAGCTAAAAAAGCTTCCTAGTGCCAGCGCAGACACACGTGCACCAGAGGCGATTGTTTATGTGCACAAAGGGACCCGGTCCTGCACATAGACAATCTTTAAAGGCGATTTGCTGTTTCTATGTGTGCTGTAGAGTGCGTCATACATCGAATAGAAAGAGCAAAATTCTAGGAGGAGAAATTCATAATTTCTCCCCGTATTACCTTCCTACGACCAGGTTTTACCTGGCCTTAGTTTTTGACGCTGCCCCATCCATGTACAATAAACAACCAAGGGCCTTGACTCACCTCAGTAAGGCAGAGTCCATGTATTTCAACAAACCAAAACAAGCGCCAGTACTGAGCCTAAATACACTGAAACAATTGGTCAACAGACTAGAAACATCAATTTATAGTCCTGTAATGGAATAAATCCGTCAAATTTGCTTTTTATTTTCAAATTTTCAAAGAAAACAACATCCAAAACAATATATTAAATATGTGTGACAACAACATTAAATGTGAACAGAAAGAACCGACGTAGACACACAAATGACAGAGCAATAAAATCCAATATAAACAACCTCCTTCACATTCATTACCTGACTCAAAACCTGATACCATTCACACTTGCATACAAACACACACAGACATACTCCAAGGTAAATAGTGCAAAAGCATAAAGTGAAAATAACATAGAAAATGGGGCCTGCGAGATAAATAAGGGCAATCTTAACGTTGTTTAAAGCGTAAGATGTGTGGCAGACTTGAAAGTAATTTAACAAAATCCCTCTGCCTGTACCAATTTTAATTATATTTTGATGATGAAAATTTTCTGGAAAAATGCAACTATATTAAAAAGCAGGCCACAACAAAAAGGTCGACGCGTTTCGAACCGGACCCTTTCTCCGGTTCTCATCGGGACCAGAAGAAACCTGGAGGAGGATACAAGAAAGATCCTTAGGATTATATACAAATTCAAAGAAACGAAAACAGCATCAGGCCACGCCTAGACGCCTCCTACCTTATTTCAAATATGATTTCAGTCAATCAATAAAGACGTGTGCATCTGTGGAAAACGATTAAACAAACAAGGTTAGTGACTGCCCCTCTGTCAGTGCTTGTCGGTCTGCTCTCAAATCCTGGGTAAGGACCAACCCCCTAAACGAGAAATTACCTCAGTCAAATCAGAGGAGTGCGGGAAAATTATTTTGGTCCAGCTGTAATTTTAGGCTGTCGGCGAAACAGGGTTGTGTTGGAGCTCGAGGTTAGAAACAGTGTCTGTAGAGAAAAAGAAAAAGCGAGGCATGGCGATTTTACTCCGGGCTTCACTACAGATGAAACAACGGGCCGAGTGACAAGCTGAAGACTTACTTATGGTCGAGCTGAGCGTGCCAAAATTTACTGGAGAGCACGCATGGGGAACCTCTTTTCCTAGCGTAGGTGCAAAGTCGGTCGCGGGCGGCGCGAAAATGATTCTCGCATTCTGTAAAAAGCCAAAAATACAGAGACACTATAAATCTCTATCTGGCCCCAAACGGGATGAATAAACTGTTATACGCGAGGGGCGTCAATGTACCTTTAATGTAGAATTTTTTCTTCATGCACCGCTTTTGTGGTCAATCAGCTCGCCAGTATCCGAGTGGAACTCCGGTGTGATTCTCGCGTTCTGTAAAAGCCACGAATGCGGAAACAACAGTGGTGGCTGGTGGATTTTAAAAGTGGTGAGGCAAAAATGTTGTACCCCAACGTAATAAGCGAGCGTGCGAGCCCGAACTGCAAAAGGAGGGTGGGGGGGCTGGAATAGTCCTGTCTTTGATGTAGCGGTTTGTAATCATGTCATGTTGTACATATATTGGCAAACAAGCTGCATTTCAACGAGACTGTAGAGCCTGTATACTGTACATTGGAAAAATCCAATAACCTGTGTGAGATGACTTCAAAAACGAAGTTGTAAATTACACTGGGGTGAGAGAAGTGACCCAGTCACAACTCAGACATGTTTACTTACTTTATGGCAGTGTAGGCGTGCGTCATTGTGCTGGAGGCAGTTAGTCCTATGCTTAGGTGCACATATTGGAGTCATGCTGCCATGCTGAATGGGGAGTGTGCGCTGATGTGATTGTCTAGAACTGGGGATCAGACAGAATGGTTGCATAGGGTGGTTCAAGTGCAAAAGAGGGAGTCTAGTGAAATGTGGTTTACACAAACAGAAGATTTTTGTACTGCGAATAATACATAAGGGGTTATTTCAAAGAGTACATCCCAGCATCGGAGACAGGGAGGAACAAATCAAAATAATCTTATCTTCATGTTTCACTTCACTTTATAGAAACATTATTTTGTGCCGTTCATTATTTTTGTTAAGAAACCGTTTTATAAGACTGCCGGCTAGATTGTTTTCCTAGTTCAAGTTTTTCATCAAAGCTATAACAATTTATTTCACGCAGCTAAACGGCATGGCTGTATAAAGTGTACTGCAGGCTTTCTCTTCAGACAAATGTAAAGAGCTATGGCTGGTTGTCCACGACTTTGACGGAGGCGAAAGTAGAAATACTACACCACTAGAAAACTTACAAGCCACCCATTCCGCACATTGCTTTCTGATAAGCATACAATGGCCGCATAGAAAAAGTTAATATACAAAGTTAACGACTAAAGGCAAAAATATGACGAAACACCGGGCACTTTTCTTCACTTTTAAACATCCCTGAATAACTCTTGTAATGGCTAGGCAGCAACCACTGTACTTACTATACATCCGATGTTGACGTAATAGAGACCGAGGCACTTAGCTGTGTCAATCACTTGGGCCCTATGAAACAATTTTTACTCGAACACTGACGATGGCAGAACATCACTTTTACTCAAGCCACAGTCCTCGAGACACAGACCTCTATTCAGACTCCGAGGGCGCTTTGCCGGCCCCAGAATCGGAACTTTAAAGCGGCCAAATATTTAAGGAGACTTGGCTGGAACTGAGCGGTACAGATGTCTGGAAGGAACTTACAACAAAGGAGGATCTAGAGGTAACGAGGACACGCCGTTCTGCTAGACTCTCTCCCGTGACGCATGTTGTTTTAGTACAGGCCAGGCCTGATTGTCAAGCCCGAACAGATACCCCCTGCCTCATGGAAGGTCTGGACACACCCGAGAGAGTGGGGGGGGGTCTCGCTGCGGAGGGGATGGGGGGGGGGAGGGAGGCGGGATAATTATAAATAATAAAAATCAAACTTACCTGCTTCCTGCCTATAAGTTCCCAGCAGTCAGACTCCCGATTCCCGCCGTCCTGCTTTTCGACGAATTCCCAGGGTGCTGCTCGTCAATAAGAAGGCTGCAGGTACCCTCCCTCCACCACGGCGTCTATGATTGGTGCGGCCGGCTGCCCCACCTGCGTCATTTCTCTCTATATGCTGCAGCATACAGAGAGAAAAGGGAGTGGGCGGTGTTACTCGAGGGCAGGCGGGAGCGGCTTGCCCACTCTTGTTAATACTGTCTGAGGCTGCCCAAACAGACAGTATTAACAACAATGGGCAAGCCGCTCCCCCCTGCCCTCGAGTAACACCTCCCACTCTCAACAAGGAACTTCTGCTTTCGCTCTGTGTGAGAAGGCAGAAACAAATGGTAGTTAATAATAATAATAACTTTAGCTTTATTCGATTTAGGTATAAAATCATAAAAGCACATTGCGAAATATAAACACAATTACATTTCAAATCATTTCAAATCATATCACGGACTGTGTATTAAAAGCCGCTCACCCTGGAGCTGTATTGTCCCGACCAAAAGTCAGTCTCTAGATGATCTTGTATAGGGGTGTAGTGATTCTCTAGGATAAAAATCAGATAGTCCCCAGGTGTGTATTGGTCCATCTCCTATTTGTGGTTTCCAGGATTGGAGGTAAGGGACGACATCGCAATTAATGAACTTTATCAGCACCAGATCACCGGGTCTCTCTTTTCGAAGCGGCCCTAACCATCCCACCCTTCTAACACATTGTATTCTACCATCAATGTAAGGGGGTAGGGGTCTATTCATTGTTAGCCAAAAAAGTGCCTTATTTCTCAGCTCCTGTTCACTTTCAGTTTTTCCCTTTGAAAGTTCCGGCACCGCAGACAGGACACCCACGAACGGGGCAGCCTCCGGTGGTAGATGGATGTGATGTGTTTTCCTTTGCATGTTCCTTATCTTGGTGAGTGGCCCTTTAGGGGGTATTGTTACGTTGTTCAGCCCCGTATTAACAGAACAGCTGGGTATTGTTTTTATTTTGATGGGAACTTTCTCACTGGGATGAGTTGGCATAAACTTTCTTTTTTCTCCAGGCTTTCCCAGAATAAACCCCTCTTTTCCGTGCCCTCTGGTTAGACATTGAGTTGATCCCCAGCGCCAGGAAGCCGCTTGGCCACAGTGCGCTTTAGAAGTACCTTTTTCATTTCATTTCATTTCATTTCATTTCATAGCTGGGGTTGCCCGTTGGAGTTGGAAGACACTACTTTGTGGAGTTATTGAAGGCTTTACAGTATCACGTGAAGGCTGTAGTAGATTGGAGTCCGCCAAGTTTTTTAGGGGGAGCAAGCTTGTCTTGATCTTTTCCTCTATTGCCGTGATCCTATCGCCAAGGTCGTTCATTCTTTCTATTAGCGGGTGTATTGCGGCACTAATCATAGTTTGTATCTGGGCCAAGAGTGTTGGTGAGATTGGGGGTTCAAGCAATTTATTTTCCTTAGCATGGGTGCCTGTGTGTTTGACCGCTGATCGATTTTTTCCGCCAGAGTGGTCCTGGAAAAACATTATAGGGTTCGTGTTACCTGTTTCAGGTGGGCAGAGAGAAGTACCCAAGCGGTTTCCATAGGGTGGGGATACTGAACTGGGGTGGGGGCTTGTGATGACTGTAGGACAAAAGGAGGCATTAGTGTGCTCTGATGTCGACTTAACGGCCGCATATTTGGAATGGCATAAACCATTAAGTTCCTCCAGGAAAGATAAGTTTGGTGATGAGACGGCAAACTGAGGGGGAATGATGTCACTATCGGAACAGTCGGTGAACAGTCGGTCTCGTGCAATTCTTACGGGTTGTTGGACAGTAGACGGTGTAGTCTTGGTTAGGTATTGAACCATCGTCCCCTTGGCCAGGTCCCTAGACCCAATAGGAATTTTCGGGGCCCCTTTACAAGACATGTTGTGAATAGCTGCAGACACCTGCAGGGACTTGAAAGACTTTGCACAAGATGTCTTACCTATTTTGAATGCACGGCCAGGGGAGGTGGCCCGTCCCGGCCTCCTCTGGCCTATGATGGCCTTAGATGGTCCCGCCCTTGTCCCGGGCTTCTCCCGGCGGGCTCCCACGCGCGACTCGCGGGGCGAGAGGCGTTCCGGTGTTTTCTAGCACCTCCGGGCGCGTCCGCGGTGACCCTGTTGCGCCGGGGCAGCTGGGAGCTGTAGTTCTACCTCAGCTGCTGCTGGATCCGGCGTGTGCCCCAAGATGCGGTGACCACCCGTGCCGTTGCCCTCACGGCGGAGTCAGGTGAGTGGTATGGCCGTTGCCCTCACGGCGTGCTTGCAGTAGCTTTGTTTTGGCCTTCTCGCACAGAGAGAAAGAAGTGGGGCGGCACCCAAACGCCCCCATAGAGGAGCCGCCACTGGGAAACAATCAAAATCTCTATCTGGCCCCAAACGCGGAGGATTAAAATGTTATGCGCGAAAAGCGTCAGCGTACCTTTAGTGCAGAATTTTATCCATAAACCGCAGTTGAAGTCAGTCAGGACGCCAGTGTCAGAGTGGAACTCCGGTGTGGAAGCCGGAAGTCCCACGATCAATTTTGATAGGAGACACAGTGCACACGTGGGCTGTCATGTGATCGCATGGCTTACTAGGAACCACATTGCTTTAAAGTGACCGGAGCACTCGAAATTTCACAAATCAGATGTGGAGAATTATGGGGCATGTAGTAGCGACGCAAAAGTGCGGTGCCTGATTGAACCGTAAATAATGGGTCTCTCAAACAACCCTCGCAATCTCAGAAAGTTCATTCAGACCATTTGTGGCTGTATTGAATTTCATGATCAAATGCACCTCACGCTGACTCAATCTTGCTTCTATGTCCCCGCCTCTGGCATCAGTGTCCACTTTAGCCAAGACAGTCCATTTGAAGTCCATCTCTGTGTGCCCTTTACTTATCCAATGATTCACCAGCGGTGCATTGGCTACATTTCTCCGTACCCTGGATTTATGTTGGGTTATCCGTTGTCTGATTTCTTGTGTAGTTTTACCTATGTATAATTTGGGACAGGAGCATAGAATTCCATAAATTACGTTTTTTGTTTTACAGTTGGTAAATGCTGTGTTTCCAGAATATCCCAGCATGCGTAAAGACATCTCCTTCCATTGTCTGGTCACAACACGAACAGGTGCCACATCGGTGATGGCCTTGAACTGGTTGTAGGCCTAGTAGACTTCGTAGGGTTCCTACCTCTTTTTTGGGTAATGCTGCACGAGTCACAAAATTGGCAATACTTTTCTCTTTCTTGAAAGCAAAAAGAGGTTGTTTTTGTAGGCTGGAGTCAAGATTTTTAATCAGATGCCAATTTTGATGAATGATCCTTTTTAGTTGATTTGCACTTGGGCAAAATGTCGTTACGCAGACAATTCTCTCTAGTGGTTGCTTAGCTCTTTTTTCCAACAAGGCTTCACGAGGCGTCCACCAAGCCCGGCGTAACGCATGTTTCAATAATTTCTTCGGGTAACCCCGGTCCCGCAGGTGTTCTAAAAGATTTTGTGCATTTTGGAAGTATTCATCTTTAAATGTACAGTTACGCCTAATTCTAAGGAATTGGCCAAAAGGCAAATTCTGGTGGAGGTTGCGAGGATGGTTGCTTGTGTAATGCAACGCTTTGTTGCGATCCGTTTCTTTTCTGAAAAGTGTTGTCGCCAAAGACCCTCCTGATGCGTAAACTTTTACATCCAAGAAGGTGATTTGATGGGTAGAACACTCCAAAGTGAACTTGATGTCTTTTGTGCGTCTACTGAGCCAATTGAAGAAATCCATGAGTTCTTCCTCTGTTCCCTCCACACTAAAAACGCATCATCAATATACCGCATCCAATGGGTAATGCATGCGGAATAGGGGTTGTTATTAAGGATGAATTTGTCCTCAAAGAGTCCCACAAATAGGACCGCCAATTCTGGCGCAAAAGGGCAGCCCATGGCCACCCCTTTGACCTGGTAGAAAAACTCAGTTCCAACTTGGGTATGCCTGAGAAAAGATTGCAATAGATAATAAGCAATTTCAATTGCAAGGGATTTCAGCATGGCGAAAGAAGTGTCTGTATGTTCCTAATAAGAAGAAGATACTTGAAATAATAGAACAGAGATACACAGTGTAATCACCTCATGTCATCTAAGATTTAAAAAAAAGAAAGATATAATTATGCAGTGCTTTTTGTGGCCTGGAGTCGTAAGAAATATTGAAGAGTTCAGTGAGATTTATGCTGTTTGCCTCGAAAACATCAGCAAAAAACAGAGTAGTTGACAGAGATACAATTACTGACACCAAAAGTATTAAAGTGTTGAATATCTTTAGATTTCATTATAGACTTACTTGCGTTGTACCATCAAAATGCTTGAAGGCTTCCAGAGTTTAATGAAGTTTGTAGATTACCATCATCTCTGAAATAGAATTTTTTTTCCAAAGAGCCATTTAATGGTTTATGACTTATTTAGCAACTAGTTAGTTCATTACGATGGGGGTATGCCACACCGTGCAGGAAGGTGCAGTCGGTGCTCTGACAGCGGCGGTCTGCATGTTAGGCTCTTCTATGAGCCTAACAGACTGCTGCAGCACCGCCTGCCAGCCCAGGATTGAACTTCTAATATGGTGGGCAGGAACACCACGGCTTTGGCTGTCCTATAGCAGATGGTGCATTGGCGACACCACTGTAGGACCACCGAAGTCGCAATAAAGCCCACAACCTCTGTTATTGATTACGTCTTTTGTTCAGATGCTTGGAATTGAATTAGTTGCAAATTCTGAAGTACTGCAATCCGATTCAAGCAATAATAGCTTGTTAACACTTAAAGCATCCAAATAGTTGTCTAACCTCTAAGGTTCCACGCGTGAACTGTCTGTCAAAATTAACAGACCCGAATCAATTAGAATAGGTTACCTAGCATGTCTATATCTTGATGATGAGCTTGTGGGCAGACAATAAATGTAAACTCTGATATTTAAGCTGTGGCTTAAGAGTAGAAGTTAGGGCCACTTAGCTGTGGCCCATGGGGGATAGGGGCCTGCTTGGGGCCCCTATAGCCCGTTCTATGGCGGTGGACACCATGAAAAGGAAATCAGAAAGGGACATTCCTACGGTGGTGCCTGCGCAGGCACCGCCTCCATTGTAGGGATAGAAGTCCGACTGCCTCCCCAACGGGATCTTGGATCCTGTCGGAGGCGGCTGTCCTACCCTCGACCTCTGCGGTCTGACTAGCTGCATCAAAATGCGGCATTTGGACCGATGAGCTGGATGTCGGGCAGACCGCCACCGACAGCCTGTCTGTGGTAGTCCGCCCGCCATCGTAATTAGGGCCTAAGTTTCTATCAAAGTATTGGAAAGCTTGAGTGAGTTGTTTCAAACAGAGCTGCATTCTTCCATGCATTGTATACTTTGTCATAAGGACTGTCAGAAACAGCTTGATAATGTGATAAGGCCCTCGTGATGGGTAACCTGTAAAAATCCCTGTTCTTTCATGGTAGAGGGAGGGAGAACCAGAATTCAAGAGCTACTCGTAATATGGGCCTAAGACTATTGGCCAGAATCAATGCGTTTTAGCACCCAAGAAAATCATATTTCAATGCCCCACAAGAATTTGCAACATTGATTTTTTTGACCCCTTCACTATCGTGACAATTATTGATTCTTTACCTGTGACGCCAAAACCAACTAGCTCATGGAACTATCATTGAACCAAGCATGTCTTTACTAAAACCAGCAGGAGGTAATGTGGGCGAGACAATGGTGGTGATGGAAATATCTCTTGAGTCACAGATTAAGATTATCAAATTCTCCTATGTCGAAGAGGCATCTGTAGTATCTCATTGATTTGAAGAGTAAAGGCCTTGAAATTCACTCTTGGGAAACAAGTAAGGGGTGCTGCTCAGCACCTGATAAACCCAAGAATTCTGGTCACTGTAGGGGATGGCGATTTTACAGGGGAGGGATACTTTCATTGGACCTGGAAGGTCATTGTTGCCATCTTTATTTATTTATAGTGTTTGATTTATACTGTTTTATACATCGTGAACATGACCATTGAGGTATCAGAGTGCTGTCCAAAGAGAGAGTTGAAAGAGGGTTGGGGTACAGTAAGGCATCGGTCTCTTATGAAACGCTGTACAAAAAATGGGGGGCAAAATAGTAGGATATAATATCACATTAGGAAACGCTGTTCATAGGAATCGAAAAGAGGAATGTCAAGAATAGCAGGATACAATATACAATGGAGTGAATGAACAGTTTCAAAATAATTCTCTTATCTAACAATTCTGCCCAGTAGTAAAGCTTTAACTTCTTTCTTGAACAGTCTGCATGAGGAAATTGCTCTTCTTGAGGGTGGTAGTGAGTTGCATATTTTTGGAGCAGATCAATGTTTGAATCGTCCTAATATTCATAGACAGTGCTTAATGTCTAAAAGAAATATTTACATAAATAAATAAGTGCATGAGCAAAACTTTTTTTAGAAGCTTGGTACACTTCCTATCTCTTTATCTCTTGCAGGTTGTTTTTCATCCATGCTTTCTCCCTTTGCCAATGGTTTTTCTTTCTCTTTTTTCACCCTTTTCTATCGTTCTACTTGTTCTGTGTCAAAATATGATGATGCAAAATAAGTTCTGGTCCCAAAGACGAGTGCTGGTACTCACCACCCGCAATTTCTAAAACGCATATTTTAATCATTGAAAACTGGTCTAAAAAAAAAATCAAAACACAGACACTTAATTTTTGAAGCAGAGTCTGCACAGGGCATTCCATTATTTCCCTCTGAGCAAACAAGCCCTGAAGCACTCACAAGGCTCTGCAACCAGGGCCGGACTGGAACCCGAAATCGGCCCTGGCAAAGTGCTCAGCCGGCCCCCCCTCTACCCTGGGTGTGCGACCGCACTCTTTGGCCTGTCTGCAACAGGCAGGTCCCTCAGCTCCAGAGGTCTAGGGGAGGCTTTGAAGGGCACTAATGACAATAATTAATGAAGTTACGACACAGAACTACTCGTAAATGTAGGAAACATGACGCTCTACGTGATGGCACCTTTAATAACATTCATAACCATCATAGTGGACTAGTGAGGCGTAACCTAACGAAGGAGGAGAGAAGGAAGAGCAGTCCAATCCAATGGGGCTGTTTTTAACGACCAGAAAATCTGACTTGCCATCTAGATATTTATGCCTTGGACAAATATATATTGATCTCCATATGGCAGCATACAGACTTCTGCAAGCAGAATATTGCTTTAAAGAGGCGCTATAGCAGCATTTTCTGCAGCAGAATTTTCTCTGGGTTTTCTGGGGAGAGGATGGTTGGTATTGGCAGACTTTCCCAATGGAGAAAGCATTATATTCTCTTTGAAGAAAAAACATATATTACATGCACACCATCTGCGCTCCTGGAAAAGTCTGTTTCTTAATGGGAAGAAAAAAGTAATGAATGCTTTTTACTGCGGGTACGGTGTCCGGGAAGGGCTCCTTCTGTAGACAAGTGAAGACATAACCTTGCAAGACGCAGCAGAAAGGGTTGAACTACTTGTAGGGCTCCTTTGTCAGGATCTGCATGCAATCTGCAGGCAGAGCTAAATGCCTGCACTAGATGCCTGTACTAAGGGAATTGGGGGGCATATTATCAAGAAACAGAGTTAAAATTATCGCCGCTTTAGCGGCAGAATTTTGCCGCTAAAGTGGCGATAATGGGCTTGATAATATGCCCTTAAAAATTCCAGTAGAAGTCCATGTTCTGGTGTCAACATGGGCTTCTATTGGAATTCTCAAGGGCATATTATCAAGCCAATTATCGCCGCTTTAGCTGCAGTTTTCTGCCGCTAAAGCGGCGATAATTTTAACTCCGTGCTTGATAATATCCCCCTAGAGACCAGGTGGTGATGAAAAGTCTTGTGCTTAAAACTGGTAAGAAGGTCTTCCGGTGTACCAGGTCTCATAATTGAAAATGATCTGATTATCTTCACTGATGAAACGAGATTGAGGCACTCAGAATTGTCTCTGTTTCTGGAATTGTTGATGTTTTGTGTCACCTTGGGGATTATCGAAATACTAGAACAAGTAATTGGTCCAGGAATGAATAAGGCATTCCCCAGAGACCTCTATTATGGAAACACAGATGCAAAAGCAAAATCTGGACATTTTGTATTGCCAGTGGCAACAAGTATACCAGTCTCTGGAATCTCCATGGTGTGATGACTGGATTGATAAAATCTGAGGTTGGATCCAAGTCACGTTTTTCTCAGGTTACTCTACTTAGCCGGACTGACATAAAAATTGGTTTGAAAGAGATTCTTCATGGTGAGAGAGAGTCCTTGCAGCGAGGACCCCACGCTAGAGAGTCTAGAGCTCTCTAGATATGGAACGCAATCTCTCTTTTTTAACCTTGCAAGATCAGCATTTCCATAATGCGAGGTAAAGCAATAGCACCAAAATACAAAAAAAGGTGAAAGATATATCCTTTTTATCAGTGCACTGGTAGACCTTATTTAGGCAATAAGCCTCCTAGACTACCGACGGTGCTTTCACCATTCCTGCCCCTGCTGCCTGACGTAGAAAAGTTGTATCGTGGGTTCATGTCACATCAAAAATCACTCCATGAAAGGAAAGTAGCAGTAAATCATCTATACAATTTAAGCACAAAAAGTTACAATGTGCACATGAACAATACAGAGTACTTATATTATATGGCACAGAGAAGATTGATTTACATATGTTTGGTCCATATCTGTAACGACACAGATGAGCCAAAGAACGATGGACTATTATGTACCCCAGAGTAATTTACTAGCAGCTGAAATTAATTCAAGCGTTTCATCCATCTCTTCTTTTTGTGCAGTATCTGCCTAAGTGGAAAGGCGGTGCCCAGACGTGATCCGAGCAATGCCATTGGACTCAAGCTGAACCTCACTGAAAAGGGCAAACATAAACAAAACTGGTTTATGGCTGCTTTTGTTCCCATTCAGAGTTAACATCACCACTGTCCAGTTTGGCTGGACCATCACTTCTGGGACATAACCATGACAGATTTGCATATAGTTGGTTCCTGTCTGTAGTGACAAAGATGAGATTGAAAACAATAGCCTAGAATGCCACAGAGTCCTATTACCAGTGGGTGAGATCAATTCAAGCATTCTATCCATCACCTTTTGCTTTAACCCCTTCCCTGCTGCCGTCGGCCGTTGGCCGTCGTGAGCACTACCTTGCTGGTGCTGCGAACGTCCAACGGCTGTCGTGGCCCCACCCATTTCGCAGAAACGCCGCACTGCCGCGAAATCGCGGCCGCGGCTAAGGGGTTAAATGAGTCATCCTAAGAGAGAGGGTTATGCCCAGACTTGGGTCCTGAGCTTCTTCTGTCACAGGACTCATCCTTCATCCACTGATGAGGCCCTACAAGAGAGGCTGTATCAATTGTGATAAAAGGCAAATTACAATGCGATATAAAAAAAGAAAAGTAAAGCACAAGAAGATCAAAGAAAAAAATGCAATAGGACGAGAACCATTTCTAAGCTCCCGTATTGGGAATACAAGGCTGTGTATTCCTGCAGTCATGTTACCCATTCTCTAGAAAGCCTGATGGGACCAGTAACATCAGTTGTAGTCCAATCGGGCTACAAGATCCTCTGGAACATTGTGGGTCTGATGTTTTTCACCCGGGTAACACTTTGCCTGCTAAAAGAAAATGTGAAATGTGTGGATGAAAGTCTGAGTCAAAATAGTGAAAAAAAAGAACGAGCCAAAATCTGAGACAAAATCCTAACTGTAGTACTACTAAATACACTTTCGGTATTCACAGAAGGCATTTAGTAGTACTAAAGTTAGGATTTTGTCTCAGTCAACCATAAATTTTGGTCTTAAGTTAAATTTAAGACAAATTTAAGATTAACTGAGAAAAAATTCCTAACTTTACAACTAGAATTTTGTCTCAGTTAATCTTAAGTTTGTCTCAAGTTTAACTTAAGACCAAAACTTAAGTTTAACGGAGACAAAATCCTACGTTTAGTACTTCTAAATGCCTTCTGTGAATACAGAAAATCGTAAAGTTAGGATCTTATCTCAGATTACTTTTGTGAATCAGGCCCCTAAAAACTATCTCATCCCAATTGTAAGTTCCAATTGTAAGAGGTTACTAGGCAGCTTCACAAAGATAACCTATAGGAGTGATAGCGCTTGCAAAAGTGAATAAGAATTGGCAATGCAATAGGTCTTGCATTTGTGAGAGTTTGAGCTATTGGCATTGTAAATGACAATGCCTTTTATTTATGTGTTTTGAAAACCTGAAAGCAGTGCATAAACGCACACTTTGTACTTATAGACCTTGCTTACGAAAAGCAAAGCTGGCAATAAAAGAGGTACAGTTATGGCCG
This sequence comes from Lissotriton helveticus, assembly GCF_964261635.1. Lineage (NCBI taxonomy): Eukaryota > Metazoa > Chordata > Amphibia > Caudata > Salamandridae > Lissotriton > Lissotriton helveticus. The sequence continues at coordinate 1,618,566,304 of NC_136068.1, read as the reverse complement.
GCATATGTTTCCAATAACAAATAAACCTTAACAAAGCAGGAAGTGGCTGCATTGCAATTGTATTATAGCTAGTGTTTAAGTAAGGAAATGCCTCTTTTTGTATGATCACCCCCAAAGGTTCACTGATGCTGCTGGTTTTTCTACTTTGAAAGTGAACTGAGGCTTGCTAATCAGATCTCAGTGCCAGTGCTCTGACCTCTAAAAGTGAATGCTTGATTGACTTATACCCAATTGGCATAAGTTAACTTACTTAAAAGTCTGTAATATATTATACCCGAGCACCCAGGGCATGTAAGTTACAGGTTCGCCCTAGGGCTCTAGCACTTATTTTTTCTACCGCAAGTGTGACAAAATAAAACATGACTTCCAGTCTGCCACTGCAGACTGGAGCAGTTTTGAACTGCTAACTTGACTGCCATTTAAGGTAGTGACAAAGTCCACAACTCTGAGCCCAATTCACAAAAGTAAACTTAGACCAAACGTCTAGGTTTACGACTTTGGGAATTCTGAAAGGGCATCATTTATGAGTACTATCTTTATATCTGTACTCGGTGCGGAGATCAGGCCTGTGTTCGGATGTTAAAATAATACTTGTAAATGCCCTTTGTAAATTCCAAAGTCGTAAACTTTGACACCAGCCGGTGATTATATGTATATATATATATATATATATATATAAAATAGGTAAATGTGGGTGTACTTGTAAAGCGCACTGCGACTCCATGGCGGATCCTGGCACTGAAGACCGCTGGGGAACCCGTCCTGGTTTTTCCTGTGAGATGGTCCCTTTCTGGGTATCTCCAAGGTGAAACCAGGCATCCCCAGCGTCTGTGGGGGGCCGTTGTAGAGATAAGGCAAGCTTAATGCCCAAAGTTGCCGAGTGTGTTCCCTTGTTAGAGTAGGCACCGAGGTGAGAATTATCGAGTCCGTTTTGACCCTGGTCCACGACCCTGCCGCATATATATATATACTAACAACCCGCCCCGACCTTGTCCAGGAGCAATCAGGCTTCCCCGACCCCCGCCCGCCCCGACATAGCAGCCTGTCCCGAAATGAGTGTCAGGGCCCCCGCCCACCCCGGCCCCCGCCCGCCCTGTCCTCCGCCATGAGTGTTCAGGGCCCCTGCCCGCCCCGGCCCCCGCCCGCCCCGTCCCCCACCTGCCTCGACACCCGCCTGCCCCGACATTGTCCGTGGGTCCCCCAGAGCCTTACCTCAGCCGTCGCTCTTCCCCCGCGCTCCTCAGTTCACCACGCTCCTCAGTTCACCGCTCCGCCGCTCCTCGCCGCTCGTCACCGCTCCTCCCTGCCTGTCCGCCGCTCCTCACCGCCTGTCCGCCGCTCGTCACCGCTCCTCCCCGCCTGTCAGGAATTGAACCCTGGTCCCGGGCCGTTCTCTGCTTATGGGTCTGCCGCCTCTAACCAGTGAGCCACACCACTCCACTAGGTGATATATATATATATATATATATATTTGTATATATATATATATATATATATATATATATTTTATCCAACTCCCTTTCATCAAGGGAATGAGTCCGCACTCTCGGAGATAATTATTCCCAATTTCTTTTATTTCAAATCGTCAAGCTCCAAAAACACCAGCACAAAACCAATGCGTTTCACAACAACAGTTGCTTGCTCACGGTCAATTTGCAATGTGTTTACTCCTCCTATATTTCGAGGAAACCGCCATGATTTGTGATCTCACTTCCTGTTCTCGGCGGAGTTAGGTACTCAGGCAGCTGCGTTGAAAGATGTCCTTCTAGATATGAACCTCACTCAGCAAATCCACCTCCCTACTCATATAAAAGGTCATAGCCTTGACCAAATCTGGTCTCAGAACATCCCTCTGGCCATCAACTCCATCTTGCCTTGCATCTGGTCAGATCACTTTATGGTCAAGTTCACCTTGACCGTTGAAAACAACAGGAAACCTCCTATTCAGCCAGGAGGCAAAACTAGAACCTGGAAGAATGTGGATACTTCGGCTTTTATTGGCACTTTAAGATCTTCTTGCCCTCATTTAGATCAGGACACTGAAGAAATGGAAGCGGCATTCTCCAGGTGGCTACTTCAGGCAGCCGATGTCTATGCTCCGTGCACTAACTTTCCTCGCTCTCGTCCCAACGCCGCTCATAGGTGGTTTTCACCTCATTTAAAAAGTCTTAAACTTGGAGTTCGTCAGATGGAGCGCAAGTGGTGGACAGACTATTTAGAAGTAGACAGAGTTAATTATTGCAAGACACGTAAGGAATATCAAAAACTGCTTCAGGAACACAAAACTGACTACTTCTCTAAAAAGATCCTTAATGCTCACAACTAATCTAAAGAGCTGTTTAACATCGTAGAGAACCTTAGTGCTAGCGATAGAACGTCCCTCCCGATAGCCCCTACTCAGGAGCTGTGTAACTCACTAAATTCCTTCTTTCGGATAAAATCAGTGCTATCAAGCAAAGCATCCCTATTACTCAGTCCCCGCTTTCATTGACTGACAATTATCACAACACTGCGACCTTGAGTTCACTTCCCCCAGTTGACAGCATTATGCTGCTCAATCTTCTCTCCAAAGTCACTTCAGGTTCTCCCGATGACATCTGCCCCCCTTTCATCCTGAGAGAAGTGGGAGCCAGTATTCCGGAGGGTATACTCGCTTTACTGAATGGCACGCTCTCTCAGGGTAAAGTCCCTGTAAATCTTAAAAAAGCCCTTCTTATTCCCTTGTTAAAAAAAGTAGGTGCTAATCCGCAGGACCTGCAAAACTATAGGCCCATATCACTGCTGCCTTACTGTGCCAAACTTTTGGAGGCTCATGTCTGTAACAGCATCTCCAAATTCTTGGAAGAATCAGAGTATTTTGCACCGAACCAGGCCGGCTTTCGCCCATGTCATTCCACCGAGGCAGTCATCCTCTCGGTGCAGAATACCCTGAGACGAAATGCAGATGAGGGAATACATCAGGCTCTGGTGCTGCTGGACCTCTCAGCCGCTTTCGACACGGTCGACTATAACATCTTGGTCGACCGTGTCGAGCAGGCAGGTCTCAGGGGCCTGGCATTGAGCTGGATCCGCTCATTTCTTACGGGGCGCACTCAGGCTGTCAGACTCGGATCTTTCACTGCCCCCACCATATCCTCTACCTGCGGAGTCCCGCAGGGCTCTTCGTTATCACCCATGCTTTTTAATATATATCTACGCCCCCTTTTGCACTCCCTTAGGAGGGCCAAGGTAACGATATTCAACTATGCAGACGATCTGCAGTTGATTTTCCCTTTAAACACCAAGGATGCGGTGGTTGAATTCCAAAACACTATGTCCCACATTTTAAAATGGATGAACTGCAGTCATCTGAAGCTCAACCCTGGCAAGACCGAACTGGTCTTGCCGGGGCTGAGCGCCCTCAGCTGGAACCCCAGCTTCTGGCCTTCCTGTATGGGAACTCCCCCATCCAAGTCCTGCTCGGTCAAGAGTCTGGGAATACACATTAGCGAAGACCTCTCCCTTAAAAAACAAGTCGGGCAGTTGTCTCAGCTAGTTTCTTCCAGCTGAAGAAAATTAAGAAAATTGCTAGCTTTTTCTCCCCGGCCGCTCTCACTCAGATAGTCATCTCCCTGGTTCTGTCCAGACTTGACTTCTCCAACAGCCTTTACCTTGGCATTCAAGCTGGAGAGCTCAAACGCCTACAGCTGGTTCAGAACCAGGCCGCCAGACTCCTCCTGAACCTCTCTAAGAGGCAGTCTGTAAGATCCGGCCTGAAACAGCTACACTGGCTGCCTGTGGAGCAGCGTGTGGCGTTTAAAACAGGGTGCATTGTATTCAAATCTCTGCATGACTCTGGCCCCCTTTTCATCAGAGACATGTTCAAGAGATATACCCCCTCACGTAATCTCCGCTCCACTCATAAATCTCTTCTGACTGTTCCATCTTACAAAAGGAAGCGTCTTGGAGGCAGTTGCTTTGACCTTCTTGCAGCTGGTTTTTGGAATTCCCTTCCCCTCCATCTGAAACTGAATGACAACATCCTCAGTTTTAGACATTCCTTGAAAACCTGGCTTTTTACTCAGGCGCATTGTTGAGCTGCTCCCTTCCCTGTGACCCTGCGCTAGCTCCTTCCTACAGCGCCATGAAGCCCCCGGGCGTACGAGCGCTTACAAATACCTATTAACATTAACATTAACATTAACATTAACCTGTTAGTACACAGGAAGCGAGATGGGAATTGTAGTTTTTCTAACATTTTATAGATCGTACATATACAAAAGGTGAGAAATTATGCCCTCACAAGTTTTAACACAATTGTACGTGAGTTAATTTTTAACATGACTCAAATTCTTGCTGATTTTTTATATATATATGTGGATATTTGCATTTCATCCAAATTTCTGCATTGAAAGGTGGAATAACAATTTAAACTCAGAAGAAAATCGAGTTCATGCCCTCTAGTGGGCACGTTAGATATATGCATACCTAATGATTCAGAACATTTGATTTTCATTAAGGCCCTCTGGTGGGCATATTTGCATACAAAGTTATATTAAACCATTCAACCATCCGTGGAGATGAGTCCATTATTCAAAAAGTCTCATTAATTATATTATTATCACTTGTAATTTGTCACAATTATATAGTCCCCCACTAGGGGTGTCTATATTCCTTTTTCTCATGAATTTTAACCTTTATCTCATACCATTATATTTCTCATTGCTGTATATCTATTTCACTACAATTTTTATATAAAAAGTTTGAGTCTCTGTTGCATGCTCTCCATTTCCGACAGAGTATCAACTGCCACTATTCCATCTGTTTTTATACGTGTACATATAGTTCCTCACTCTGGTTTAGTCCCCAGGGGGTCATTGTTCGGAAATTTAAGATTTGTCTGGATTCTCTACATCTTCGTTGTCTTTCCTGATCTCCACCCCTTTCATGTGGCAATATGCATTCCAGTGCATACGTTTTGAGCAATTTCCAATCACTGTTGTGTACTAATTCCATATGTTTCGCAACTGCATTGCCGCGATCTTTGTTTGCAGTTGCTCTTATATGTTCCAATATTCGTTGTTTGAATTATTTTTTGGTGCTCCCAATGTACTTAAGTGAGCACGGACACTCAATTACATACACAACGTGTGTGCTCTTGCAGTCAATCAGTTGTTTGATTTGCCACATCTTTTTGTTTGGTAACATTACTTCTTTTTTGTTAATCGCAATCTGGCAAACCTTACAATTCTGGCACCTAATGAATCCTTTGGTGTTCAACCATTGTATTCCTTTTTTCTTTTTTGTGTGATCTTTATGGTGACTTTGGATCAGTCCGTCCTTTAAGTTTCTTGCTCTCCTGAATGTGACCAATGGGTGTTTGCCCATTATTTTTGCAGTTGTCTGGTCCAGGTGTAGTAATTTCCAGTTTTTTCTTAAGATGTTCATGATTTGTTTAGATTCTCTGCTGTAATTGAGAATTAGTCTGATTTCTCTTCCGGAGCTTGTACCATTCACTGTTTTCTTAGTGGTTTCTTTTTTGGATGATAAGGCATCCCTTCGTGTCTTCAAATTTGCTCTTTGCCAACCCTTCATTATGATCTTATTGTTGTATCCTCTCTGTTTAAACCTATGGGCCATTTCTTTGCTAGTTTTTTCCCATTGTTCCTCCTCCGAACAGATTCTCCTCAACCTGAGGAATTCTCCGTATGGTATGTTTTCCTTTACCAACGGTTTGTGAAAACTATCAAAATTCAACGTGGAGTTCGTTGCAGTCTCTTTTCTGTGTAATGTGGTCTCAACTCGGTTGTCCCGGATATAGATTTCAGTGTCTAGAAAAATGGCTTTATTACTGCTGATATTGTACGTGAATTTGATATTGGAAGTAGAGGAATTCAGTATCTGAAAGTAATTTTCAAATTCTTCAGTTGTTCCTTCCCATATGATTAGCAGGTCATCTATGTACCTTATCCATTTAGCAATTTTCTCCACATAGAAGTCATTTTCAGGGTGCCAGGCCACTTGTTGTTCCCACCACCCCATCATGAGGCAGGCGTAAGCAGGACTGAAAGAAAAACCCATGGCGCAACCACGTGTTTGTTGGTAAATTTCCTCTCCAAATAAGAATACATTTTGTGTCAGGCACATCGTTTCGCCATGCGTCAGAAGAAACAGAAATGAATGGTGTGGAAGAAGGGAAATCTCTAGTTGTAAATCTTTCCCACCGTGAGATGAGCACAAGTGAAATCTCCCTGTTGCAAAAAGGAATAAACTTCTGCCCGACCGAATGTATGGATATGGCACAAACTAGAATTGATATATACAAATATATCAGGAAAATAAAGTTAGCAAAAACCTTTGACGAAAATGAATCAATGGCTAATTATGCAAAAAATAGAAAGCAAACACGCATGGAAAATACCCCAGTGGGTGAAGAACTAACATCAGCGGACCTACCAACCTTGGTAGCACTGACAAACCTAGATACAAACAACGATGAGGAAAGCATCTCTGTCTCAGGAGTGATTCCCCAAGAAGGAGCAGGTTTAAGTGGGATGAAAGCACCATCGAAATACTATCCACAATTACCCCAAGGTAATAAAATTGACCTATTCCAGGAAGCAGTCATAAAGGATGTTTATCAAATCAAAAGATCCAATTACAAAGACAACTTAACCAAGGAAGAAAGGAACTCCCTAAAAAAAATAATGGATGACAAAACTATCACGTTAAAAACAGCAGACAAAGGTGGAAACATCGTAATTCTAAATACAACGGATTATGTAACTGAAGCACATCTTCAGTTGGACAATAAAAAATACTATAACAAACTGCAAAATAATCCTACCAAAATATTTAAGGAAAAACTAGATCAGAAACTGAAAGTCTGGAACAACAACAATCTAATTGATCTAGATGAAATGAAATTCCTTAGTACGAAACACCCAGTAACAGCTACCATTTATTTTCTACCTAAGTTACATAAGAACCCACTAAGACCACCAGGGAGACCGATAGTGTCATCAAAGTGATCTCTGATGGAACCCGTGGCGAATGTTTTAGATTTCTTTCTTATGCCGTTCGTAACCAACTTAAGTTCATATCTGAAATACACAACAGACTTACTGAAACACCTGGAGGATTTATCATGGCAGCCGAATTATCTTTTGGTAACTATGGATGTTGTATCATTGTATACAAATATAGACAATGACATAGGCCTGAATGCAACGGCTTTTTTTCTAAAAAAAACGAGGTATCCAGTATAATAGACACAATCAAATGCTGATGGACATGGTGGAGATGTGCCTGACACAAAATGTATTCTTATTTGGAGAGGAAATTTACCAACAAACACGTGGTTGCGCCATGGGTTTTTCTTTCAGTCCTGCTTACGCCTGCCTCACGATGGGGTGGTGGTAACAACAAGTGACCTGGCACCCTGAAAATGACTTCTATGTGGAGAAAATTGCTAAATGGATAAGGTACATAGATGACCTGCTAATCATATGGGAAGGAACAACTGAAGAATTTGAAAATGACTTTCAGATACTGAATTCCTCTACTTCCAATATCAAATTCACGTACAATATCAGCAGTAATAAAGCCATTTTTCTAGACACTGAAATCTATATCCGGGACAACCGAGTTGAGACCACATTACACAGAAAAGAGACTGCAACGAACTCCACGTTGAATTTTGATAGTTTTCACAAACCGTCGGTAAAGGAAAACATACCATACGGAGAATTCCTCAGGTTGAGGAGAATCTGTTCGGAGGAGGAACAATGGGAAAAAAACTAGCAAAGAAATGGCCCATAGGTTTAAACAGAGAGGATACAACAATAAGATCATAATGAAGGGTTGGCAAAGAGCAAATTTGAAGACACGAAGGGATGCCTTATCATCCAAAAAAGAAACCACTAAGAAAACAGTGAATGGTACAAGCTCCGGAAGAGAAATCAGACTAATTCTCAATTACAGCAGAGAATCTAAACAAATCATGAACATCTTAAGAAAAAACTGAAAATTACTACACCTGGACCAGACAACTGCAAAAATAATGGGCAAACACCCATTGGTCACATTCAGGAGAGCAAGAAACTTAAAGGACAGACTGATCCAAAGTCACCATAAAGATCACACAAAAAAGAAAAAAGGAATACAATGGTTGAACACCAAAGGATTCATTAAGTGCCAGAATTGTAAGGTTTGCCAGATTGCGATTAACAAAAAAGAAGTAATGTTACCAAACAAAAAGATGTGGCAAATCAAACAACTGATTGACTGCAAGAGCACACACGTTGTGTATGTAATTGAGTGTCCGTGCTCACTTAAGTACATTGGGAGCACCAAAAAAGAATTCAAACAACGAATATTGGAACATATAAGAGCAACTGCAAACAAAGATCGCGGCAATGCAGTTGCGAAACATATGGAATTAGTACACAACAGTGATTGGAAATTGCTCAAAACGTATGCACTGGAATGCATATTGCCACATGAAAGGGGTGGAGATCAGGAAAGACAACTAAGATGTAGAGAATCCAGACAAATCTTAAATTTCCGAACAATGACCCCCTGGGGACTAAACCAGAGTGAGGAACTATATGTACACTTATAAAAACAGATGGAATAGTGGCAGTTGATACTCTGTCGGAAATGGAGAGCATGCAACAGAGACTCAAACTTTTTATATAAAAATTGTAGTGAAATAGATATACAGCAATGAGAAATATAATAGTATGAGATAAAGGTTAAAATTCATAAGAAAAAGGAATATAGACACTCCTAGTGGGGGACGATATAATTGTGACAAATTACAAGTGATAATAATATAATTAATGAGACTTTTTGAATAATGGACTCATCTCCACGGATGGTTGAATGGTTTAATATAACTTTATATGCAAATATGCCCACCAGAGGGCCTTAATGAAAATCAAATGTTCTGAATCATTAGGTATGCATATATCTAACGTGCCCACTAGAGGGCATGAACTCGATTTTCTTCTGAGTTTAAATTGTTATTCCACCTTTCAATGCAGAAATTTGGATGAAATGCAAATATCCACATATATATATAAAAAATCAGCAAGAATTTGAGTCATGTTAAAAATTAACTCACGTACAATTGTGTTAAAACTTGTGAGCGCATAATTTCTCACCTTTTGTATATGTACGATCTATAAAATGTTAGAAAAACTGCAATTCCCATCTCGCTTCCTGTGTACTAACAGGAAGTGAGATCACAAATCATGGCGGTTTCCTCGAAATATAGGAGGAGTAAACACATTGCAAATTGACCGTGAGCAAGCAACTGTTGTTGTGAAACGCGTTGGTTTTGTGCTGGTGTTTTTGGAGCTTGACGATTTGAAATAAAAGAAATTGGGAATAATTATCTCCGAGAGTGCGGACTCATTCCCTTGATGAAAGGGAGTTGGATAAAATATTGCAAAAGCGTGGCTCTGCTTAGGAGTTTCGCACCGGTGGAAGGAGCGCAAGAGGATTGTGAAACTGAGCCGATTTGGTGGATATATATATATATATATATATATATATAAAATAGGTGATATATATATATATATTATATATATATATAGTTATTTATATAGCTATATATCTCACCTCCTGGCGGTCGCCAGTAGGTAGTTATAGTTAGGACCTAGTTTCCATAGGAAAAGCACTTATTTATTGTTTTGCCAAATAACTTTGGCATCATTTGACGAATCTTCACAACATTTTCAAAACTAGTATGCACCTGAGTTCAGCTGCTGTCTTGAAAGTTTTGGGATGAATCATCAAGCAGGGGCTGAGAAAAAGGGAGAATCCCAAAACACGTTTTCACCATGCAATTTCCCGTAGGGATTTTAGACATGACTACAGTCGAAACCGCTGGACGGAAGTACACCAAATTTGGCAGAAAGCTACCTCTTGGTCCAGAAAGAGTCCTTTTTGTGATTTGATGTAAATCAATTCAGTAGTTTTTGAGTGATTAAACAAAAAAACTATTTGTAAATCTAGGGATGCAGATCCTTCGCGGATCCAACAGATCAATCAGGATTTATAAAGTGCAGCTAATCACTCCATAGGGTATCCAGGTGCTTGCAGGTCCCAGAGTCTTATTCGAAGAGCCAGGTCTTGAGGGCCATTCGGAATTCTGGAAGTGAGGTGCATGGGGAGGCTGTTCCAAGTCTTTCCTGCAATGTGGGAGAAGGAGCATTCTCTACTTCTGCTTTGGTAGATGCAGGGAGTATGGGTAAGTGAAAGGGAGGCAGAGCGTAGTCTTAGAGAGTTGGTGGAAGTTCAGGCAGTGGTTAATATATGTTGGTCCTTAGTTGTGCAGAGGCTTGTGTGCATGGGTCAGCAGCTTGAATTGGCACCTCTTCTGTATTGAGAGACTGGAGTTGCCTAATGTGGGGTGTGATGTGGGTTAATTGGGGAAGGCCGAGGATGAGTCTTATTGTGGCATTCTGTATGGTCTGAAGTCTCTGTAGGAGATGCACAATGATTCCTACATAGAGCGCATTGCAATAGTTCAGTCGGCTGTGACCAGGCAGGTCGCTCCCTCTGCCACTGCGCAGACCCCCCTGTTTGCTGCTGCTTCGTGTAGTCTGCTGCCTCCTTGCAGACTGGTTTGGTGACTCTGTGTCATCTTCTTCCCTGCTGACTGTGTTTTTCGCTCCTTTTGCTCTATTGACTGTGTTCTCGTTCTGCCTACTGTTCACTTGCCCCTTGGTTTTTCATTTTGTGCCCGCTCTCGTTCCACCTTCTGCTCCCTTGCCCCTTGCTTTCTTTTGTGCCCGCTGTGCCTGCTTCCCCCCGCCCCCTCTTGCCTTCTGTGCCCCTCTCTCCCGCCGTTCGCGTCCCACGAGGCCCCTCCCCCTCGCCACCCATTGGCCGCCCACTCCCGCCTCCCAGCTGCTCCTCTCTCCCTCTCCCCATCATATGGAGGTCGCGCGTTGGTGAGAGGAGCGACCCTTGACCCTGTGACCAGGCAGGTCGCTCCCTCTGCCACTGCACAGTCCCCCCTGTTTGATGCTGCTTCGTGTAGTCTGCTGCCTCCTTGCAGACTGGTTTGGTGACTCCGTGTCATCTTCTTCCCTGCTGACTGTGTTTTTCGCTCCTTTTGCTCTATTGACTGTGTTCTCGTTCTGCCTACTGTTCACTTGCCCCTTGGTTTTTCATTTTGTGCCCGCTCTCGTTCCACCTTCTGCTCCCTTGCCCCTTGTTTTCTTTTGTGCCCGCTGTGCCTGCTTCCCCCCTGTCCCCTCTTGCCTTCTGTGTCCCTCTCTCCCGCCGCTCGCGTCCCACGAGGCCCCGCCCCCTCGCTACCCATCGGCCGCCCTGCTCCCTCCTCCCAGCTGCTCCTCCCTCCCTCTCATCCTCATATGGAGGCCGCGCAGCGGGCGCGCAGCGGGCGCACCAAAGGCAAGCCCGTCTACGCCCGTCCGCGCCTGGACCGCGCCCAGCGCCAGGTCCCCTGGCCCTCGACGATGCCAGCCCACCCGACGGAGTTACGACGCAGCCACCCTTCACGCACTCAACACCGGCCGGACCTGAGCCTGCCACCGAGCTACCCCGAAACGCACCCACGGACCCTTCACCTGCCGAGCTTGCAAATTCACCTGCCTCCCGACCTGCACCGCTCCTGCCAGATCAAGCACCAGCAACAACCACCTCAAGTGTATCCTGCTCAACACCCGCTCCGGCAACAAGCACACCATCGAACTCTGGAACCTCCTCAACACAACAGCACCGGACGTCGCCTTCCTCACAGAAACCTGGATGAACGCCTCCTCAGCCCTCGACATCGCCATAGCCATCCCGGATGGCTACAAGATCACCCGGAGGGACCGCGACAACCAAACCGGAGGAGGCATCGCCATCGTCCACAGAAACACCATCCGCATCACGACCAACTCCGACGACACCCTCACCGCCGCCGAGCACCTTCACTTCCAGATACACACCGACCCCAAGACCACCCTCAGAGGTACTCTCATCTACAGACCCCCGGGACCACGCACACAATTCAGCGAAGCCATTGCAGACTTCATCAGCCCGCTTGCCCTCACCTCCTCAGACTACATCCTCCTAGGGGACCTCAACTTCCACCTGGAACACAACAATGACAACAACACCACCACCCTGCTGGACAACCTCGCCAACCTCGGACTCAAGCAACTGGTGAACACCCCCACCCACTACACCGGCCACACGCTTGAACCAGTCTTCTCCTCCAGAAACCACATCTCCTTCAGCCACTCCACCGGACTACACTGGACAGATCACAGCTGCGTCCACTTCAACTTCAGGAAAACAATGACCCACCACCACCCGCAACAGGCTCCCCGAAGATGCTGGAGCAAGATCACCACCGACCAGCTCACCACTTCCCTGAGCCAAAACCCCCCCACCAACACTACGGACTCCAACGAAGCAGCCCGTAATCTCACACAGTGGCTCACCAACTGCGCCGATGCCCTTGCACCGCTGAAGAATCCTCCCAGCAGACCCGGCAGCAAGAAACCTCGTGGTTCACCAACGACCTCAAAGACTCCAAGAAATCCTGCCGTACCCTCGAGAAAGCCTGGTGCCACGACCAGTCAACAGAAAACATGACAGCCCTCAAGAACGCCATCCGCCAACACCACCAGCTGATCCGCACCACCAAAAGGACAGCAGTCAGAGAACGACTAGACAACAACACCCACAACAGCAAGGAACTCTTCAACATCGTTAAAGAGCTCTCCAACCCCAGCGCCAGCAACAACGACATCACGCCCTCGCAAGACCTCTGCGATGCACTTGACTCGTTCTTCCACCACAAGATCGCCAACATACACAACAGCTTCGGTGCCCAGACCACGCATCCAACCACCGAACCAACACCCCCCACCACCACCCTCTGCGCCTGGACCCCCGTCAGCACTGAAGACACCAGCCACGTGATGAACACCATCAACTCCGGCTCCCCTGCCGACCCCTGCCCACACCACATCTTTAACAAAGCAGACTCCATCATCGCACCCCAACTCCGGAACATCATTAACAACTCCTTCGCATCTGCCACCTTTCCGGAGAGCTGGAAGCATGCGGAGATCAGCGCCCTCCTGAAGAAACCCACCGCGGACCCCACGGACCTCAAGAACTTCCGCCCCATCTCGCTCCTCCCGTTCCCCGCTAAAGTCATCGAGAAAACCGTCAACAAACAGCTAACCACCTTCCTCAAGACCAACAGCTCCCTCGACCCCTCGCAGTCCGGATTCCAAGCAAACCACAGCACCGAGACCGCCCTCATCGCAGCCACCGACGACATCAGGTCCCTGTTCGACCACGGGGAAACTTCTGCCCTCATCCTCCTCGACCTATCGGCCGCATTCGACACAGTCTGCCACCGCACCCTAACAAACCGCCTCCACCATGCCGGGATCCAAGGAATGGCCCTGGAATGGCTCACCTCTTTCCTCTCCGACAGAACTCAGAGAGTCCCCTTCCGCTCAGCGGCCACCAAGATCATCTGCGGCGTACCTCAAGTCTCCTCGCTCAGCCCCACCCTCTTCAACATCTACATGACCCCCCTTGCAGCCATCGCACGCCAACACAACCTAAACATCATCTCCTATGCTGACGACACCCAGCTGATCCTCTCCCTCACCACGACCCCGCCACCGCCAGAGCCAGCCTCCAGGAAAAAATAAAAGACGTCGCGGAATGGATGAAGCTCAGCCGTCTGAAACTGAACTTAGACAAGACGGAAGTCCTCATCCTGGGAACATCCCCCTCTGCCTGGGACGACTCCTAGTAGCCCCCTGCACTGGGCACCGCCCCCAAGCCCACGGACCACGCACGCAACCTAGGTTTCATCCTGGACTCCTCCCTCACGATGACCAAGCAAGTCAACGCCGTCTCGTCATCATGTTTCAACACCCTGCGCATGCTCCTAAAGATCTTCTGGTGGATCCCCACTGAACCCAGAAAGACGGTCACCCAGGCCCTCGTCACCAGCCGACTGGACTAAGGGAACGCCCTCTACGCCGGAACCACAGCCAAATTACAGAAAAGACTCCAACGCACACAGAACGCCTCTGCACGACTCATCCTGGACATCCCCCGACACAGTCACATCTCTGCCCACCTGAGAGACCTGCAATGGCTCCCCGTCAGCAAAAGGATCACGTTCAGGCTCCTCACCCACGCTCACAAGGCTCTCCATGACATGGGCCCCGAATACATTAACAATTGCCTCACGTGTTACAAACCCACCCGTCAGCTCCGATCCGCCAGCCTCGCCCTCGCCACCGTCCCACGGATTCGCAGAACCACCACCGGAGGGAGATCCTTCTCCTACCTGGTGGCCAAGACGTGGAACTCCCTCCCCGCCCACCTATGACTGACCCAGGACCATCTCTCCTTCAGGAAGCAACTCAAGACCTGTCTCTTCGAGCAGTAGCAGCACCCCCCCCCCCTCTCCCAGCGCCTTGAGACCCTTGCGGGTGAGTAGCGCGCTCTATAAATGCGCCTGATTGATTGATTGACTGGTGAGGAGGACCTGTGTCACACTGCGTGTGTAGGGGAAAACACTTAAAGATCTTATGTAGCATGCACAGATAGAGGAGCAGGAGGAGAAGACGGTGTTGATCTGTGGTTTTATGGTGAGCTTGTTGTCAACGATGATTCTTAGGTTTCTAGCATAGTTGGAGGGAGCGGGTGGGATCCTAGGTCTGATGGCCACTAGGAGTCCTTCCATGTTTTGCTGCTGTTGCCAAAGATCAGTACTTCCATTTTGTCTGTGTTCAGGTGCAGTGAGTTGTTCTTCATCCAGTCAGTGAAGTTTGTCATGCATCTGTGGAAGTTGGTCCTGGTGGTGGTGGGGTCATCGGTGAGTGAGAGGATGAATTGGGTTTCGTCTGTGTAGGAAATTATGTTGAGACGGTGGATCTGAAGATGTTGGCAAGAGGGTTCATATATGCATTGAAGAGCATGGGGCTGAGGGATAAGCTCTGGGGGACACTGCAGGTGATCTCATTGGGTTCAGAGGTGAAAGGTAAGAGGTGGAACATCTGGGTTCTTCCGATCCATCTGAGTGTGTCCCCTTGGATGTCAATGTAGTGGAGTCTTTCAATCAGTGTGTGTTGGGATACGGTGTCGAAGGCTGCCAAGAGGTCACAGAGGATCAAAGCTGCTGTTTCTCCTCGGTTGAGTAGAGTTTGGATGTTGTCTGTGGCTGCGATCAGGGCAGTTTGATTACTGTTCCCAGGCATCGGGAAATGTTGCGGTGGTGATAGAGGTGTTGAGCAGTGTGGCGAGTTCCTGGCTGATTCTTTGGTTTCCCAGGTTGAAGATGTGGTGCGGGCATGGGTCTGTTGGAGCTCCTCAAGTGGATAGATTTCATGAAGGAGATGGTGTTCTGCATGGAGAGGATGTTCCAGATGGTCAGTATGTGGTTCGTGTCAGCTACGGTGGTGGCGTATCTGTCAAGGAAGTCCATAAGTGATAGCTTCTGTATATGGTTGTGATCTTGTTGTGGAAAAAGAGAGCAAGGTTGTTGCACCCCTCCTGTGAGGGTATTATGTTGTTTTCTCTGGCAGTTGTGTTGGAGAATTCCTCAATGATGTTGAAATGTTCCTTGGTGTTTTTGACACTGGTTTCAATGCGTGCAGCAAGGACTGCTTTATTTGTTGCCCTCAGCAAGGGGTGGTAGAGGTTGAGGGAGGTCTTGAGAGCTGCCCTGTCAGAGGTGTGCTTGCAGGCGCGCCATCTCCTCTCCAAAAGTTTGCTGTCCCTTTTCGCTGTTCTGAGTTCTTGGGTGTACCAGCTGGCCTTTATGAAGGATTTTCTCTGAATGTTGCTTGTGATGAGGACAATGCTATCTGAACAATTGGTGATCCAGGTGTTGAAGTTTTTCACTCCCTGTTCCAGGTTGGTAGCTGGGAACTGATTAATGCTGAGATCTGATTGGCTGCCAACACATTAACCAGGAAGTGTTGACAACTATTAAAAAGACAAGGGCCAGGTTAGGAATACCTATACCCCCTGGGCCTGGTGGTGGGGTAAAGTTTTTGCCATGATAATCGAGGCAGATAAGCAAATCTCAGCAAAAATGTACAAAAACTAAGTGCGGCCTCCTGCACTTGCTTATACCTCAGCCCCCAGTTGGGCCAGGTCCGGGGGGCATATTGAAATAATTATAATGGCGAGGGGGTGCACGCTGCCCCCCTCCCATGGGCGATTTTGGCCCGGAAACAGCCATCCCCCTGGGATAGGGCAATGTTCATTAAGTGGAAGAGGGGCAATGCGGCTCCCCTCCTAAGGCTGTTTACGGCCACATTGACCATCACCTCCCTGGGGCAAAGTCTATCTACCTTCTTTCCATGACGGAGGCGTATGCCCCGGTTTTATATCTACATATTCCGAGAGTAGCTATCTCCAGCAGGGAACGGCTGCATTGACTGTCCTGATGTTTTCGGCAGTGCAAGCTATTATTCGGGCAAGAATAGAGTTGGTTTTATGATGTCCTTTACAAACGGCGTGATGATATGATATTAAAAAGTAAACTATCACCCACCAGAACGTGTTTGGCATTGGATTCGTTAGACATACCACTTTGCTATTTATCAAGATCCTCTATGCCTATGTGACGTTAGCTCGATTTTTTCTGGCTGAACCAATTAGTAAGATAAATTCCTATATAGGAAGCTGTTCTTGCAAATACTTCTGAAGTAGCGTGTAAATATCCTCAAACAGGATCGTTCCCACATGATAAGGGCAGTGTACTTTACTATAGGATAACGAAGCACAAAAGCTTCAAGGCTTGGTTTATTTAAAAGGGATGGTGTATGATATTATCCTGAAGAAGGTGATGGCTATATTTTGACTGCCCACCAAAACGCGTCGATGCAATATAAAAGGGAGAACTACTTTGAGTTCTGGGAGACAAAGAAACTGACTAAATAATGAGAATAATGATCAGTTTTTTTATCTCTGATTAACCTCTGTATCTTCTCCCTTTAGTAATAGGAATTAACTTTTCCTTACGTTCTGTCCCTTGATTTGTGTTACTTGTCTTTTAATCATTTTAGAGTATTGTTATATGATTTTTATGTACATGTATAGATATTTGTGTCAGGCCTACTGAGTATTAATCTCAGTTGTTTTAATTGATTTTAATAAATTGAGTATTTTCATACATTTAGTCTTTCTGCATTCCCTTGTTGTCACTATTTGTGATATATCTAATGTTGATGTTCTATGTCAATGAGCTGTATGATTGCCTAGGTTGAATATTACCCAAGGGGGAATTATATTTTCTGGCAAAGTCTATCTATTACAGGGGAACGAGGTGTGCAGATCCCTCTCCCGGACCATTTTTGACCCCAGAAACCACCGCCTCATTGGGGCCATGCCATGTTTGCTTTGGAGAGGGGGGCGCGCGCCCCCCTTCTGGAGTCATTTGTTGCCCTGGGACCCCCACACCCCAGGGAGGGCTCCCTATGACCTGAGGTGCTTACGCTCAGGACATTGAAGTTTGCTTTCGCTTGGTAGGAGTTTTGACAGCTCTCACCAAATCAGAGCAAACAGTAAGTCTGCTCCCAGCGGGTGAGAGTAGGAAACCGGCTCCCGCTCACTAGCAGTGGACTTTTCATGTGTTTTTCTGCCTGCCGTCAAGTGGGCAAGAAAACAGATGAAAAAAATTGCTCCACCAGCTAGGGAACAGCATTTTTTCTACTCTCTGAGTGGGAGCAATGGCGGCTCCCGCTTGAGATGGGGAGCTGACAGGACCTGCGAGGACATTCCGGCTCCTCCTGTGGCCCCCAACTTTGCCCTCTGTGGGGCCAGGGCATCCAGTATGAAGTGGCTGGGCTAAAACTGGCCCAGGGAAGGGAGGCCAAATGCCCTCCTCCCCTTCCACTAATTGACCGGGCCCCGGGGGATGGGGTCCCAGGGGCCAAAATTGGCGGGGCGCAAGTTATAGTTACCTTAGGGCACGATATGTAGTTTCTTAAGATAAGTATAACCATAACTGTTGAATTTCTATGTTTTTTTGTGTGTAAAATCTTAAACATCCTATAAATTCCCTCTAACCTTTGGCTTTTTAGTGAATTTCTAAGTTTAAAAAAAATTCTATTTCCTAACTATAACATTCCTGTAACTCTTGTTTTTTTTCAGTGAATATATATAAATTAAAAAATGGCTTGGTTACTGGCAGACAACTAGGTCTGTCAGACCTTTCAAAAATAGCTGTGAGGTGCTATACATTATGTGGGTGGCTGGGAGATGATACACAAGAGTGTATACAGAAAATGGAGTTACACAAATATAATCTACATATATTTAGGTACAGAGAGATTAACAGATGTGCCAAGATTCACATAATGTTGGATCTAACACCATGGGTGGGATTTTAACCTGGCTCCCTAAATCCTAAAGGCAGCAGCTCACGCTGCTGGGCCACATCTCCTCCCATTGGCTGGAAGATATGTGTTTTATAATAAATAAATAAATAAATAAATAAATGAGAACTACTGACTTTGTCCAAACTTTCATAATAAAAAGAGCAGACAGATCATGTGGCAACTGAAATAAAGTTTGCCAATGAACCAAAGGTATTTTGCTTTTGTCATTGGCTTCTCACCATAATCTACCCAGACCTACTGCATTGAACATTAGCTTTACCACAAGAAAACTATCATATATACTGTAATAACATTTAAATATGTACAACATTTCAGTTGTCAAAATAATATCAAATCCTTCCTAAGAGAGCCTGAAGGATACTACACAGGGTTTATTCAAGTGGACCTTTTCCAAACATCTCTGGGACTCCATTTAAAAAAAACATGCCTACAGGCTTCATCACAGTGTAATAAAATTCCACCCTTAATATTCTACTGCCTTTTGCATATGCTTTTTTTTGCAAAAGTCAGGCTTGCTAGTTGCAGAAGCATTTTCATTAAAAAGCAAGATCTATTTGCATTGCTAATGCTTGTTTGCCGAAAGATGCCCTGTGTCACGTGATACCTTCTGTAAGGCATAATGTTGTTTATCAACAGCATGTTGCATTCTTGATGCTGCAGTTCTAATTTTAAAGTAAATACGTTAGATTTTAAAACCAATGAAAAAAAATTGTAAAATGAATTACGGGTGATAGCAACGGTCTGCTAGCTAGCACTGGCGGTGGGTGTAACAAGATATAGGACCATTTGCTAGGTATGTTGGACTTCTCCCCCTGCACCCTACCCACACACCTCCACAATACACAGCTTGAGATACCAGTCACTTCTCCCCTCTTCAGATTACTAGCTAAATTTTAAATCGTCAATACAGAGACCTTCAACCCCCATGATCACCAGGCCCAAGTCTTGCCACTCTTTTTATCTCCCCCACAACCAGTGAGATCAGAAAACCACTATGTGGGGGGCGGGGGCTCTACCTCCAGCAAATCCTGACTTTTTGGTTATTATTAGGCCTGGGCGTAAAAAACTCTGCTTGCGGAGTTTGCTGAGTTTTTACCACGCCGAGCTCTGCGCAGCACGCGAAGTTCCCAAAAACTCAGAAGAGAGTTTGGTTCTCACTTGCATTTGCCAATGTTCAGTTGGTGAGCGCAAGTGAGGAAAATCTTACTCCAGACCACCTCCCGGCAAGATTTCTCAATGCGTGCGGTCCTGGATGGCAACTACCGCTCACGTTGAGAAACCTAACATCTGCCGCTCGAATAGAACATCTACTCGAGCTGCAGAAAAAAGCAGCACCCTCTTGTGCTGAGCATGTTGCAGTTCTAGCTGATTTTCCAGCATGGGGTAAACACCCAGCACTAAAATTCAGAGTGAACAGCGTGACCTAACACACTCTGCCACTAGCAGAACTCTGAGTAGAGCAGTGGAGTTTTTGGTCACTTTGCAGAGTTCTGCGTAGCGGACCTCCGAAAACTCTGCCCAGGCCTAACTAACACCTGTTTTTGAGTTTATACTTAAAAATTGATAAAACAAACTAAACATCCTGAAATTCCAAATGCTGATAGGCCAGGAATTGCTGAAAGTGCCACGTTTGGCATGTGGCTGCTTGGTATCTGTGACAAAAACCCAGGCAAAGCACCATCTGGCACATGCATCATCATAGACTTTTGCGATTCCTTAATTGCGCTAAATAAGGAATCGCAATTAAGGAATCGCAAAAGCCTATGCATGTAGGAATCGCTATAATAATAGCGATTCCTAAACATTCCTTAATTGCTACTCGCAACTTGCTAGTCGCAATCAAGGAATACTGTCCCATTCATTCCTATGGGCCTACAGGAGATTGCATGAGCAATTTGCAAGTACCAGTAGGTACTCGCAAGTTGCTCATGCAATTTCAAGGGTGCAAGGGTGTCAAAATGACACCCTGTTGCACCCCTGAAATCGATCTGTGCACAAATGTTGCACACACATGCCCTAAGGGCATGTGTGTGCGCAACATGAAACTTTGAAAAATGCACAAAAGTGCTTTTTTCAAAGTTTTAGCAAATTACCATGAAGTTCAACTTCATGGTAATTTGCTACTCCTATTAGTGAATTCGCTATTTTTTTTTTACTTTCATGCATTGCATTTAAGGAATCTCAATTTGGGATTCCTTAAATGCAATCTCAATTTAAGGAATCGCAATTTAGAGGTTCCTTAAATTGCGATTTTTGCATGTGGGATGATGCATCCCAAATGCAAAAATACAAGGGGCGGATTCTGAGAATCTGCCCGTTTGCGACCGGTATTAACTTTGATGCATATGCCTGTATATATATTCAACACACACTGGCACAAAACTACACATGAGCACGGTTTCTAATCCTGCCCAGAATACTCATTCTTTCAAAGCCTCCATGTTACTGTTATTTCAAAGTCTGCCTCATATGGTCTTCATTTATAATCTTGCCTGGGTGTGAAAAATAGATTTTTTTGTCACAGTGTTATTTCAATGTCTGCCTCATATGGTCTTCATTTATGATCTTGCCTGGATGTGAAAGATTATGTTTTTTTGTCACAGAGTTTAATGCTACCTTGTCACAAAAGACAACAGTCAGTCTGCCTGCGTGGAACATGAAGGGCATGGCAAGAAGGCGTGTGGGTGGGGCACATGCCAGGTCAAAGCATTCATTGAAGCAGCATGGTATGGGTAGGAAGCAAAATGAATGTTCCCTTAGAGTGGCAGAAATCCTTTCATCCTCCAGAGTAACATGTCTTAGTAAAAGGTCGCAGGTGGAGCTGCGTGGTGCGGGGTTTTCTTTTTCTATTAAAGGCGACAGAAAACACAAAAGCTGTTGTCAGTGATAAAGGGCTTTGTAAGTTGTAAAAGTGCTCACTCGAAAACCCTGCATATCTAAGAGGCTCACAGCAGTCCTATCTGGAGCAGTAGCAGAAAGGGTGTTTCACTTGTTACACATTCTGGGAATGTATGCAGGGGAATGTTTTATTGTATTTTATTGTATTATAATTGCATTTATATAGTGCTTACTACCCCTAGCGAGGCGTCGAAGTGCTTTTTAGGGGACTAGCATGCTACTCCAGAACCCATAAAGGATTGGTGGTGAATTAGTATAGCGAACTATGAAAGTAATTTGAGTGGGGGATATGTTAGTCAGTTATTTGGATTGAGAATGATAATGGAGGGAGAGAAGAGGGAAAAATGTTTACATTTATATAGCGCTTGCTACTCCTGATGAGATTTTGAAGTGCTTTTTCAACGGGTAGCACGCTACCCCGCAACCCATAAAGGATTAGTGGTGAATTCATGTAGTGAATTATGAAAGTTATTTGAGTGGTGGATATGTTAGTCAGTTATTTGGATTGAGAAGTATAGTGGAGGGATAGAAGAGGGAAAAAGGTTTGCATTTATATATCACCTGCTACCCATTATGAGGTGTTGAAGTACTTTTTCGGCAATTAGGACGCTACTCCGGAACCCATAAAGGATTAGTGGTGAATTAGTAAAGTGAACTATGAAAGTAATTTGAGTGGGGATATGTTAGTCAGTTATTTGGATTGAGAATGATAGTGGAGGGAGAGAAGAGGGAAAAATGTTTACATTTATATAGCGCTTGCTACTCCTGATGAGATGTTGCCGTGCTTTTTCAACGGGTAGCACGCTACCCTGCAACCCATAAAGGATTAGTGGTGAATTCATGTAGTTAAATATGATAGTTATTTGATTGGTGGATATGTTAGTCAGATATTTGGACTGAGAAGGATAGTGGAGAGATAAAAGAGGGAAAAGGGTTGCATTTATATAGCACCTGCTACCCCATATGAGATGTTGAAGCTCTTTCCCGGCAAGTAGGACGCTACTCCGGAACACATAATGGATTAGTGGTGAAATAGTATTGTATTGTATTGTAATTGAAGTTATCTAGTGCTTACTACCCCTGACGAGGCAGCAAAGTGCTTTGTCAGTGAGTAGTACGCTACTCCGGAACCCATAAAGATTAGTTATGAATTAATATAGTGGAATAAGAAAGTAATTTGAGTGGTGGCTATGTTAGTTATTTGGATTGAGAAGGAGAGTGGAGGGACAGAAGAGGGAAAAAGGTTTGCATTTATATAGTGCACGAAAAGTGCCCCTTTTTGCATGGCTGCCCCCGCTTTTTGCCTGATGTTGATGCTCTTTTGACTAAGTGTGCCCTGGGTTCCTGCCAACCAGGCGCCCAGGGGCTATGTTCTTTCCCTAAAACTGTACTGTTACACACCCAATCGGCAACTCTCTGGCCACGTGTAAGTCCCTTGTAAAAAGTACCCTGTGTACCAATGGCTCTGTGACCAGGAAAGGCCTCTAAGGGCTGCAGCACATATTGTACCACCCTTAAAGGCCATGTACTCTAACACACACACACTGCCATTGCAGGCTGCATGTTTGGTGCAGAGCAAAGTGAAGAGTCGACATGGCACACATCGCTGTGTGCCATGCCTACAATCCACTGCCTATGGCATAGGTAAGCCAAACTTCTAGCTGGGTGCACTATACCACAGGTGAGTGTACAGGTCCACGAGCTCTGTGCACCTACAGTGTCTAAGTCCATTCTTAGACATTGTATATGGCCTGGGATTTTGTCATTACGAACTCCACAGCACCATAATGGCTTTACTGAAAACTGGGAAGTTTGATATCATACTTCTCAGCACATTAAGCCCACACTGATGCCAGTATGTGATTTAGTGCAAACTGCACTCAGGGGGCATCTTAGAGAATCCCGATGTTTTCCTGCAGCCAGCAGCCCCCAGAACCCAGAGTGCCTGCCCTGCCTTCACTAAAAAAAGTTGTCTCCCGTGAACACCAGGTTTGTCCACCAACAGAATTCCAAAACCAAAGCTACACAGCAGGAGACCAAGGTTTAGCACATTAACTTCCTCTGTTTCATCAGTTATTGTGGTGCAGCCACTCTCCACATCCACTGCCAAGGATGTCTGATATACAGAATATTTGCAAAAGATTTGAGAGGTGCACTCAATAGTATGGTTTGCAAAAAAGTTCATAAGATTTATGGATCTTCCGTTCCTTCTTTATTGATTTCTTTATTTCATTCTTTGTAAAATACAGAGGCACAGCCAACGCGTTTCATTCCCTTTCGTGCCTTGGGAATTTCGTCAGGGCTGCAAAAGAATTTTTTACATACGTAAACACATTTGCCTCATATGTAAACACAAACATTGACATACATGATACATAAATTAGATTAAAAAAATGACTAAAGGATATACCAATAGACCACTTAGATTTTTTTTAAATTATGCGTATGCCAAACGGCATGTACATCATCTGACGGAAAACACGCGTGCCCTCACCCGTGCATGGTCTCAAACAATAAAATTAGAAAGGTGTGTATCTCAATTGTTCACACCTAGACATTGAATCACACCAAATCAATGTGTTTTGAGATGTCCATCAGGACATCCGAAGCAAAAGCCAAGTGGAACAAAGGTTTTTAAGATGCCCATGGGGAAAAAAGGGGACATCCAAAGCAAAGACCAAGTGGAACAAGAGAGTAGAGTACCGATAAGCCCAGTCAGACAAGTAAGAAAAATTATTATATATAGATGAAAAAGAGAAAAGAGATGAAAAAAATGTGTGCAAGTATTACGACACACCAGAATAAAGAGAGAAAGAGAAGTGAGAAAAAACATTCCTCCCTAGTTGTGATCCAGAGTCATATAGGGAAATTGAATCCAACCGGATTCTCACCAAAATTATCATCATCTGGGTCCCATAGTTCAAGGGATCAGCTGTACATTCACCGTGGGCGCAGATATAGTATGTTATTCAATATCCAAATATCCAGTACCTAAAAGCGAGAGTAGTGATAGAATTAACAATAAGAGACTGCTGGTTCCAACCCCCTACAGATTTAGATGCTATTGCTAAGAACCTTGCTATATATAAACACACTGCATTATTATATACCAACATGTGACCGGTGTCTATTCCGCTTTAATTCCATGATCAAAGAGTCTGTCATTCGTAAAAAAGAACCCACTAAACAGGAATACCTTTTCTTATTTTGTTCGTCTTTTTATCAAAAATCGTCCAAGCATCCCAAGTTATATACCATCAAACAGTTCCCAGGTTCGTTGCTAGTCTATTGTATTATAGTGGGAAGACAAATACCTTAAGTTAGGGTAGTGTTCCTGAATATAATCCAAAATGGTTCCTCCTTATATGGGGAATAGTAGTGTTCGTAACCAGAACGAAGAATGGATCTTGCCCCCTGGGTAAAAAACGTACAGATATAGCGTTATTGATCGAAATTGATGGGGCAAAATAGTGCTAAATAGCACAGATCTATCTACAAGAATTCTAACATCGTCGTTAGCCATAGATTGTGTTTAAACTGAGTGATAACGTCGTGCTCTGTAATGTGGACATATGGCCCATAGATAACATATGTATCGTAAATATCTAATGGAAATGTCAGCAGTTGAAGTACATTTCAACAAAAGAATTTATGGACTTAAAATGCGGCCGCTCTAAAATTGCAAGTGCAACACGGTGAGGATCGAGTTGGGGAAACTGTCCAATGGCCCCGATACACAGAAAGAGTATACCCGACATATTGAGCAAACATATTCACCCCTAGAGTCCCTCCCGATTATTTCTTTCTTATGTTACAGATAGTGCCCCTAAACATAATATGTTAACGCTAGATACTAAATGATTTACCAAAGGGGGGGTGTTATATCCTTTGCGCCAACGGTTCTTATAGGTAGATATTGCCTCGATATCGAACGGCGTATTTCTCAAGTTGTAAAGGGCAATGTGAAGCCCTGCCGTGGTACCTGTAAAAAAGAATAATAAAAGTCCAGTCTCGGGTGGATAAGCCTATTCGCGTATCTAGGCATGTGGACTCTACTTTCATAGTGCTTACCTCTGATAGGGTTTTACGGCACCGTCTGCTCCTCAGTTTGAGTTCGAAATTGACAGTCAACAGAACCCGCCATTCCCGGCATGGATCTTTTGATCGGAGTCCCGATCACGTGGGCCCTCCATGTGACTATGATAGGTCAGGTATTTACAGCGCTAATCCGCGCAAGTATGGCAGCCATACTTGAGTGGAAATCTATCATGCAGATTGCTGTGAAAATATGAGTAAATTATCAAGAGTTGGGCATGGGGATAGAATATACCACCCCAAATGAGATGAATTCATCGCCTGTTTAAAAACAATCATTTAATAATAAAATAAAAGAATAAATGTCATATACTAATTAAGTATGATAAATGCGGCATATGAGTCCCTTGTATCTTACTTAAGCGATGGACGTATTTATCTTGACCTAATGTCACAAATTCAATATGTAGGCGCTGCCTGCAAAAATCCATGTTTGGAATCAATTCCAATGAAGAAAATCCTATTTACACTTGTTGAAAAGGGGTAATTCGTGAAAGGAAAAAAGAAAATAGTATCAGAAAAAATAGGGAAAGGATCACCCCATTGTGCTAAGTAAGTGAGAGAAATCAGAAAAAAACATTATCGAATCCAAATTACCAAAGTACACAAGGATAATTAGAACTACCGAAGCAATGCATTTATAAAAAAAAATTTTACTCCAAAATCATAAAACTTTCAGGGAGGAGAAAAGAAAAAATGTGAATCTCATTGATCAGTTAGACAGGAAACATATAGTTCATTAATGTTCAATATACTGCTTGAGGGCTATTTACAATGTACAAGTCATAATAGCATTATGAATATGGTAGGGTGGGCGGCATCTACGCACTATTCAAGAAAATAGTGCAGTTCTTTGTCAGTGTTGTGCCCCATCTGTGTAGCCCTCAGACGGCAAATCCATTTAGCCTCCCTTTGTCTGACTGCTAGTTCACGGTCGCCCCCTCTTTTACCCAGGGGCACATGATCTATTCCGTGAAACCAGAACGAGGTTTCTCCTGGGTGTTTATCATTGTAGTGTGTGCTAACTGGGTAGCGATTGTCTCTGCCAATGATCGCCCTCCGATGTTCTTGAATACGTGTTTTTAGAGGGCGCACAGTACTTCCTACGTAAATGATGTTACAACCACATCCCAGTATGTATACCACATGGGTGGTATTACAATTGATAAAACTATTGACCTTGTAGTTTTTGGGTGTATTGTATGTGAAATTAGTGGTCTTTTTTACAGGTACCACGGCAGGGCTTCACATTGCCCTTTACAACTTGAGAAATACGCCGTTCGATATCGAGGCAAAATCTACCTATAAGAACCGTTGGCGCAAAGGATATAACACCCCCCCTTTGGTAAATCATTTAGTATCTAGCGTTAACATATTATGTTTAGGGGCACTATCTGTAACATAAGAAAGAAATAATCGGGAGGGACTCTAGGGGTGAATATGTTTGCCCAATATGTCGGGTATACTCTTTCTGTGTATCGGGGCCATTGGACAGTTTCCCCAACTCGATCCTCACCGTGTTGCACTTGGAATTTTAGAGCGGCCGCATTTTAAGTCCATAAATTCTTTTGTTGAAATGTACTTCAACTGCTGACATTTCCATTAGATATTTACGATACATATGTTATCTATGGGCCATATGTCCACATTACAGAGCACGACGTTATCACTCAGTTTAAACACAATCTATGGCTAACGACGATGTTAGAATTCTTGTAGATAGATCTGTGCTATTTAGCACTATTTTGCCCCATCAATTTCGATCAATAATGCTATATCTGTACGTTTTTTACCCAGGGGGCAAGATCCATTCTTCGTTCTGGTTACGAACACTACTATTCCCCATATAAGGAGGAACCATTTTGGATTATATTCAGGAACACTACCCTAACTTAAGGTATTTGTCTTCCCACTATAATACAATAGACTAGCAACGAACCTGGGAACTGTTTGATGGTATATAACTTGGGATGCTTGGACGATTTTTCATAAAAAGACGAACAAAATAAGAAAAGGTATTCCTGTTTAGTGGGTTCTTTTTTACGAATGACAGACTCTTTGATCATGGAATTAAAGCGGAATAGTCACCGGTCACATGTTGGTATATAATAATGCAGTGTGTTTATATATAGCAAGGTTCTTAGCAATAGCATCTAAATCTGTACGGGGTTGGAACCAGCAGTCTCTTATTGTTAATTCTATCACTACTCTCGCTTTTAGGTACTGGATATTTGGATATTGAATAAGATACTATATCTGCGCCCACGGTGAATGTACAGCTGATCCCTTGAACTATGGGACCCAGATGATGATAATTTTGGTGAGAATCCGGTTGGAGTCAATTTCCCTATATGACTCTGGATCACAACTAGGGAGGAATGTTTTTTCTCACTTCTCTTTCTCTCTTTATTCTGGTGTGTCGTAATACTTGCACACATTTTTTTCATCTCTTTTCTCTTTTTCATCTATATATAATAATTTTTCTTACTTGTCTGACTGGGCTTATCGGTACTCTACTCTCTTGTTCCACTTGGTCTTTGCTTTGGATGTCCCCTTTTTTCCCCATGGGCATCTTAAAAACCTTTGTTCCACTTGGCTTTTGCTTCGGATGTCCTGATGGACATCTCAAAACACATTGATTTGGTGTGATTCAATGTCTAGGTGTGTACAATTGAGATACACACCTTTCTAATTTTATTGTTTGAGACCATGCACGGGTGAGGGCACGCGTGTTTTCAGACAGATGATGTACATGCCGTTTGGCATACGCATAATTTAAAAAAAATCTAATTGGTCTATTGGTATATCCTTTAGTCATTTTTTTAATCTAATTTATGTATCATGTATGTCAATGTTTGTGTTTACATATGAGGCAAATGTGTTTACGTATGTAAAAAATTATTTTGCAGCCCTGACGAAATTCCCAAGGCACGAAAGGGAATGAAACGCGTTGGCTGTGCTTCTGTATTTTACAAAGAATGAAATGAAGAAATCAATAAAGAAGGAACGGAAGATCCATAAATCTTATGAACTTTTTTGCAAACCATACTATTGAGTGCACCTCTCAAATCTTTTGAAAATTGTCCATCAACAGACTCTGGTTCCGGCCTGGTGAGCTGGTGATCCCTGACCTACCGCAAGTCTCCTGACGGTGCCTGCAGCCCCTTTCTGGAGAATTCCCTTGTCCGCGACTGGAGTCGGTAAGGAAAAGCACACGCCAAAAGGCTCCCCTGCACCCGACACCCCATGGCCTTGGGTGACCCAACGACGGTGTCCCGGCATCCTTCAACATCCGAACTTACCTCTCCAATCATTGGTCACTTCCAGTAGTTATTCGTGCCCGAGCCTGCAGTGTTTGCTCTGACTGAAGCCTCCACATTTAAAACCAACAGGGCTCTAGACATCGATCCAGCCCCCTGCACCCGGCTGCCCCTGTGCCACTGTGGGTACACCTTGTGTGCTATCTTGGATTCCCCCTTTGCCCTGAGCTAAAACCTAGGAGCTTTGCTCCCACATCCAAGTGGTGTGCCCATGAGCAGCCACCAACCGGAGGCCTCCTACCCCTATTGGATAACATTTTCCTCAGCACTCTACACCCGGCTGCCCTAGTGCCACTGAGGGTGTTCCTTGAGTGCATCCGTGACCCTGGGGGAACCCTAGTTCTAATCCCAGAAATCCAACTCCCAAGACCACGTAATTACCTTAAAACCGATATCCTGATTTTCTCCTATAAGACTACATTGACTGCTTTTCTGTGAAAAAGTTCAGTGTGGAGTTGGAAATTGTATGAGAACCTAAGAAACTGTGTGTTTACAAAAACTGACTTACTTACCTTTTATCTAGGAAATGCCCCAGTATAATCCATCACCACCCCCTTTTGTACCGCTTTGTTCGCCATAAGTTGGCAGGGTATGCTCAGACGTGAGTCCCTTGCTTACTTTGCCACTGGATTCAAGCAAGCCTGGCTGAAGACGGCTGAAATGCCAGAAACCGGTCCTAGGAAACTTGTTTCCGGTCCAGGGAAGGCATGGCTTGGCAGTTCGGGCTGGACTGTTCCCATGAGGCACAGGGTCAGACTGATTTGCATATTGCCATGTCTGAATGGGGTGGCAGAGTAGGCTAAAGAGCGGTGATGGATTAAACCCAGATCTGTTGACTGGGAGTGAGTGTTTGATTGGTTCAGATCCTCCGTCCATCACCACCCCCTTTTGTATCTCTTTGTTCGCCATAAGTTGGCAGGGTATGCTCAGACGTGAGTCCCTTGCTCACTTTGCCACTGGATTCAAGCAAGCCTGGCTGAAGACAGTTGAAATGCCAGAAACCGGTCCTAGGAAGCTTGTTTCCGGTCCAGGGAAGGCATGGCTTGGCAGTTTGGGCTGGACTGTTCCCATGAGGCACAGGGTCAGACTGATTTGCATATGGCCATGTCTGAACTGGGGTGGCAGAGTGGGCTAAAGAACGGTGATGAATTAAACCCAGATCTGTTGACTGGGTGTGAGTGTTTGATTGGTTCAGATGCTCCGTCCATCACCACCCCCTTTTGTACCGCCCAGTGTGATATTTAGGCATATCACACTGAGTAGAAAAAGTAATCTTAAAAGTAATCTAAAAAGTAATCACAAAGTAGTTACAAAGTAATTGCAAACTTATTTCAACTGTTTCTGAACATGTGACCTACCTGTAACAAAGCCAACTGCATTCAACTGAATTATTCTTGAAAAGTATTATTTTTACTTACCCGCACCAAGTCCTGCTTGGTTCTAAAAATAAAATACAACAAAGAAATATTTTTATACAAACAATTGGTCAGATTGAGTGTGTGATATTATTACTTTCCTGAGTGTGCACAACAAATGCCCAACACCACCCGTGATGGAGAAGGATAGTGGAGGGATAGAAGAGGGAAAAAGGTTTGCATTTATATAGCGCTTGCTACGGCTGATGAGGTGTTGAAGCGCTTTTGCGGCGAGTAGCACGTGACTCCGGAACCCATAAAGGATTAGTGGTGAATTTGTATAGTGTAATATGATAGTAATTTGAGTGGTGGATATGTTAGTCAGTTTTTAGATTGAGAAGGATAGTGGAGGGATAAAATTGGGAAAAGGTTTGAATTTACATAGCGCCTGCTACCCCTGATGAGGTGTTGAAGTGCATTTTGATGAGTAGCACACTATTCCAGAACCCAAACAGGATTAGTGGTAATTAGTACAGGGAAATATGCAAATAATTTGAGTGGTGAACATATTAGTCTGTTATTTGGATTGAAAACAAATAGTGGAGGGATAAAAGAGAGAGGGTCTAGAAATGTATTTTTTGGGGAGTTTATAGCCGTAGGAGGGGATTTGGGGTGAGTAAAGGGTAGGGGACTTATTATAGGGATATATGAAGTTAATTTGAGTGGTGGACATGTAATTCTGTTTTTTTTTATTGAAAAGGAACAGTGGTGGGGTAGAAGAGCGAAGGAGGGATAGAAGAGGAAAGGGTGTAGAATCTTTTTTTTAGTTCATAGAATTAGGAGGGTTTGGGGATGAGCAAAAGGGGAGGTAGTAGTGGTATGAGGTTTGGGATGAATGAGAGAGTGGAGGTAGAGGATATGTTGATAGAGGTATGGGGTGGGAAATAGGGTAGTGCATTGGAAAGAGTAGTAGAATGAGGTTTGAGATGAGTTAGAGAGTTGAGGTAGAGGGTATATTAACAGCGGTATAGGTTGAGAAATGCAGGAGTGCATTGTATATGCTGAATTAGAAGAAAAGTCATAAATATATAGATACATAGGTGCATGGAAGGTATATCTATATCTATATCTATATATATATCTATATCTATATATATATCTATATATATATATATATATATATATAGATATATATATAGATATAGATATATATATAGATATAGATATAGATAGATAGATATATATGTAACCTACTGGCGGTCGCCAGGAGGTAGTTATAGTTAGGACCTAGTTTCCATAGGAAATCCACAACATTCTATTTGGAATAACTTTGGCGCAGGTGGACGAATCTTCGTGAATTTCTCCAAGAAAAGAACTTTCAGCTCCTGAGGCGGAAAGCCGGGAGTTAGGCCCTTCTTTTCTTGCCTGTACTATTTTCATAGGACTAGCTGCAGCGTGCAGTGAGAATTTTAAAATTATTGTGATTTCGTGTATTTTACATAAAATTTTAGATAGTACCTTTTGCTGTCACTACAATACCTGGGCACCCTTTAGTTCATTTGCTGGGCAAACCGAGGGCCGATTGAGGGCTCTACTCGGTCTCAGACACCTTCCCCGGGGGTGACGACTTTGGCCGCCATCTTAGGGTGAGAGGCGGGTTAGCGCACTAGTGGTCGGGCGAGTGGCGGCCCGAGCGCTACAAAAGAAAGCTGACCACAGAGCATTCTGTTTAGAACTTTCAGCTCCTGAGGCGGAAAGCCGGGAGTTAGGCCCTTCTTTTCTTGCCTGTACTATTTTCATAGGACTAGCTGCAGCGTGCAGTGAGAATTTTAAAATTATTGTGATTTCGTGTATTTTACATAAAATTTTAGATAGTACCTTTTGCTGTCACTACAATACCTGGGCACCCTTTAGTTCATTTGCTGGGCAAACCGAGGGCCGATTGAGGGCTCTACTCGGTCTCAGACACCTTCCCCGGGGGTGACGACTTTGGCCGCCATCTTAGGGTGAGAGGCGGGTTAGCGCACTAGTGGTCGGGCGAGTGGCGGCCCGAGCGCTACAAAAGAAAGCTGACCACAGAGCATTCTGTTTAGAACTTTCAGCTCCTGAGGCGGAAAGCCGGGAGTTAGGCCCTTCTTTTCTTGCCTGTACTATTTTCATAGGACTAGCTGCAGCGTGCAGTGAGAATTTTAAAATTATTGTGATTTCGTGTATTTTACATAAAATTTTAGATAGTACCTTTTGCTGTCACTACAATACCTGGGCACCCTTTAGTTCATTTGCTGGGCAAACCGAGGGCCGATTGAGGGCTCTACTCGGTCTCAGACACCTTCCCCGGGGGTGACGACTTTGGCCGCCATCTTAGGGTGAGAGGCGGGTTAGCGCACTAGTGGTCGGGCGAGTGGCGGCCCGAGCGCTATAAAATGAAGGTGTCCTCCCGTCCGCGCAGCGGGCGGGCGCAGCGGGCGCGCCGATGGCGCGCCAGAGGCAAGCCCGTCTGGGCCCGTCCGGGCCAGACCGGGCATAGGGCCAGATACTATGCCGGTGGTTGTTCAACTTCCCACTGGTTATTCGAGGGAATACCTGTTGGCTCTCCGAGATAAGGGGGACACACTGTGTTGCCAGTTTAAACATTTTGATCCTCTGTTTAATACATGTAAGCGATGTATTACTTCTAGCCTGGATGGAGATTGCGGTGGGCAGGCCTATAGCAATCTCTCAATGGCGCTTCTGAACTGTAGGTCTCTTCCGAAGCATGCCATCGAGATCAACCTTATGCTCCAAGAGGGGGGTCTCGATGTGCTGTTTCTTACCGAAACATGGCTCTCCTCTACCTCTGAGTTTGATATTGCTGCCGCCCTCCCGGATGGCTTTCTCATACAGTGCCTACATAGACAACAGGGGAAAGGAGGGGGTCTTGCTATAATCTACAAAGACAAATATAACTGCAGAGTTGAAGATTGTGAAATATCAGACTCAGAGAGTGCCCGCTTCACTATTCAAATAACACCTAATAAATCTCTCTCAGGTCTTCTTATCTACCGCCCGCCGGGCTGCATGAAACAGTTCATAGGATCCCTACTAGAAACCACGTTAATGGCCGCGGCTCTTTCTTCTAATTTTTTGATTCTAGGAGACTTGAATCTTCATTTCGATGATCCTAATGACAAGGTTTCATCTGATCTCTGCTCAGATCTTAAAACGCTCAAGCTAAGGCTTGTAAACAAAGAGGCAACTCATAATAAGGGTCATCTTTTAGACCCTATTTTTTCAAACTGTAATCAGCTCTTCTCTACCCCCCCCCTCCCTGTACCATGGTCCGACCATTTCCTAGTCCCATTTTCCTGGAAAACAGGTATAGAGGTACATCGGCCAGCGCCGCCTCGTACCCTTGACAGGGCATGGCCCAAACTATCCTTGGAAGAGCTGACTCGAGCACTTGAACAAACTGCCCCTAATATCGAACCAGACCCATTGGCCGCAGATATCAGTCTCTGTAACTGGTTGAACAACTCCCTTGATCAGGTATTACCGCTGAAGACAGTAATAAAGAAAAGTTGCACTTTTAAGTCTCCATGGTATAATCCAGAGCTCAGAGACCTTAGAAAAATCTGCAAAAAATTAGAACGTAGATGGAGGAAAGATTGGGCAATTAACAACAAAGAGGCTTATCGCGCGGCTCTAAGACTATATAAAACCTCCCTGAAAAAAGCACAGATGACTTTTTTTGAGACTAAAATCAATTCGGCATCCAACTCTGCGAGAGAAACCTATAAGATAGTTAAACAACTACTTAAGGTGCCTTCCCCTATTAACACCCTAGACTGCTCAGAAGAAAGATGCAATCAACTTGCAGACTTTTTTGACTCCAAGATAGTTAACATCCTTGAGAGTCTTCCACAGAATCTCTCTACGCCGGATGTTGACTCAGATTTGGCAGCCGTTTCTGGCCCCCGGCTTGATTCTTTGAGCAGTATTACTAGGGAAGACTTTTGTAAAGCCCTATCCTCCATGAAAAGTGGCTCCCCGGCCGATCCTGCGCCCATGTATGTACTCAAGAAGATTGCAGACACGATTGCCCCAGTGGCAACAGAGCTCCTAAATGCCTCCTTTTCCTGTGGGGTCGTGCCACCCAGCTGGAAACAGGCAAGGGTTAAAACCCTTTTAAAAAAACCGGGGCTCGACCCCATGGACCTGGCCAACTTCCGCCCGATCTCACTGCTACCCGGTCTTAGTAAGATCGCGGAAAGAATGGTAAATCAGCAGCTTTCCGGATTCCTGGAAAATAATCAACTACTGAACAATTCTCAAACTGGCTTTCGACCGGGGCAAGGGACAGACACAGCCCTCTTAGTGGTAGCAGAAGAGGCAAGGTGCATCTTAGATTCAGGAGGATCCGCTGTTATGATCCTCCTGGATCTAAGCGCTGCATTTGACACGGTGGACCATAAAATTCTAACTCACCGTCTCGCTAAAGTGGGCGTTGCAGGAATGGCTCTCAAGTGGCTCACATCCTTTCTGAATAATCGATCCTTCAGAGTTTGGGAAGGTGGTCTGCTGTCCAAATCCATCCCCCTCCAGTGTGGTGTCCCTCAGGGCTCGTCATTGAGCCCTACTCTGTTCAACATTTATATGGCCCCACTGGAGGAAGTAGTCGCCCCCTTTGGGATTAAAATAGTCACCTATGCGGACGACACCCAATTAGTCGTCTCGCTAACCCAACAAGAAGGATGTTTGGAAAACCTCTCCGCCTGCCTTGTTGAGATATTCTCATGGATGTCCAGTTCGAGGCTCAAACTCAATGGAGCGAAAACTGAGATTATGCTCCTCGGTCATCATCTTACATCCTTCCCCAAAGCTGCCTGGCCTTCTTGCCTAGGTGAGCTGCCCACTCCAAAAGAAAAAATCAAAAGCCTAGGGGTGTGGCTTGAGCCCGATCTGACTTTTAAGGCCCATGCACAGAAAGTTGCAGGGACCTGTTTTGGACTACTTCGCTCAGTGCGGAAAGTTCTCCCTCTTCTGCCTTCCCAGTCCAGGACACTTCTGATTCAGGGGTTAATACTATCGAGACTTGACTATAGTAACGCCCTGTTTCTGGCTGCCCCGGAAGCCACCCTTAACATTCTTCAACGGGTGCAGAATGCAGCAGCCAGGATGCTTGCAGGCACATCGAGAAGATCTTCGGCCAGACCAGCTCTGAGAGCTCTTCATTGGCTGCCAATACGCGAAAGAGTCATCTTTAAAGCGCTATGCGTCACCCACAGGGCTCTGCAGGGCAAAGGACCTCCGATTCTCAGGAGCCTGATATGCCCGTATAAACCATCCCGGGCCCTCCGGTCGGAGCGTGACAATCTTGCAAGGGTCCCTAGAGTTAGGAAGGCACGCACAGGGGGTCGCCGGTTTTCTCTAAATGCAGCAAAAAATTGGAATTCTCTCCCCAACTGGATTCGTGCAGAACCCTGTCATCTGAAGTTTCGAAAGGCGCTTAAAACTATTCTTTTTCCCAAGGACCCCTAATTATTGGTTTCTTCCTCAGTCTGCTTTTTGTTCTATTTTCTTTTAGCGCTGGGACGCTTTCGGGCAGCCATGCGCTTTATAAATCTAATTTCATTTCATTTCATTTCATTTCATTTCATTTCATTCATTTCAAAATGGCCTGCTCGGTTCTGCTCCTTCCCTCCTTCCCTGAAAGTTTGGGGGTGATTCGTCAAGTGGGGGCTGAGAAAAAAGGGGGGTCCCAAAACGTGTTTTCCCCATGCAATTTTCCATAGGGACCTTTAGCCAGGGCTACAGCCCGAATGGCTGAACGGAATTACACGAAATTTGGCAGAGAGGTGGAGTTTGGTTTGCAGATTGTGCTTTTTGTTAAATGGTGTAAATCCGTTCAGTAGTTTCTGAGAAAATTGCAAGTAAAATCATAGCGATATCTAGAGACGGAGTTCAGCATGCGTACGGAAATCCGTTCAATTACGAGCGCGAGCTGTATGCTTATTGGCTGTGAACTGTCTGTCAACACTCGAAACCAGGAAGTGTTGGCGGCCATTTTGTGCCTTGGTAGAACCGAGTCACAAGAAAACAGTAAAACAAAGTTGAGAAATAAGGGAAGGGGGCAGGCTAGAAACATTCTGAACCTCTAGGCTTGCTCAGGGGGTCGTACATGGATGTTTAGGCTCTAGTTTTTTGTTTTTTTTATAAAGAAAAATCACGGCGTACGCGCATGGAAATCTGTACAATTACGAGCAGGAGCTGGATGCTGATTGGCTGTCAATACTCCAAACCAGGAAGTGTTGGCAGCCATCTTACTTGTCACAAGAGCCGAGTCACAAGAAAACAGTAAAACAAAGTTGAGAAATAAGGAAAGGGGGCAGGGTAGAAACATTCTGAACCTATAGTGTTGGTCAGGGGGTGGTACATGGATCTTTAGGCTCAATTTTTATTTTTTTTTAAATAAAAAATCGCGGGGTACTCGTCCAGTACTCGTACGCGGTGGAAAAGGTGGGAAAAAAAACTAGAAGTCCGTTTTATTCATTAGGTCCCGGCTTTCCTTTTTTTGTGTAGCAGTTGTACTCTGTACATATGCGCAGCCTCGTTTCGAAGCCCACGTTTTTTTCTTTTTCTTAAAGTTCAACAAACAAACCTTTCTTTATTTCAGGTATTAAATTTGCCGCTTTGTTTTCCCGGGTCGTGTGTGTCATCCGCTGCTGTACTTTTGTAATATATTAATAATCGTATTTTATCTAGATTTATTTGGAAGGTAGTGCCGAGGCGCCAAAAGTTGATCACGTACTCCGTCCACCGCCATTTTAGTAAATTTTCACCGTTGTTTTTATTATATCTGTTACTTTCATTTTATCGTTCTCCTATTTTCTTTGTGATCAACGAGATTTCGAGGCACAGACACCACGGTGTTTGTCCTTAAACTCTGATGTTATCAGACTTGGTCACAGAATACCTAAAAACTAATTTGAAGGATGTAAGTCACAGCCATTACAACGCGTGTTCGTCAACACAAAGACATTATCAAGATTATGCGTGGTAAATGGATAGTACTTGTAAAAGCATGCGTGGTAAAACTATGGGGCATATTATCAACAAAAGGCGATACATTATCCCCGCTTTTATCAGCAGGAAAGTGGCAATAAAGCGACGATAATCTATCTCATTTTGTTCATAATATGGCCCGAAATGCATGCTAATGGCTTCCAGGGCCGGACTGGGACCTGAAATCGGCATTGGCAAAGTGCTCAGCCGGCCCCTCCTCGACCCTGGGGGTGCGACCGCACTCTTTGCCAGGGCCGGTTTTCGGCCGATTTTGTTACAGGGCCGTTTTTGCAGCTATGCTGCAAAAAAAGACCCTGTAACAAAAACGGCCCCCTGGGGCCCAAAACCGGCCCCCACCCATGCGGCCGACCGGGGGATTGCCCGGTGCCTGCAACGGCCAGTCCGGGCCTGATGGCTTCGTGGTGACGATCACGCGTGGTTATGACCGCGTTGCAATGGCTGTTTCCCTCCAGGACACTGCAGCAACCTGGTATGGGCGTTGTGGACTCCAGGGCAGTAGGCAGAGGGCCACGCAGCTCCTCACACAATATAGAAATCTTTGTGGGGTGATTGTTTCCGTGGTTTGAGGGGTGTGATTGAGGCCCAAACATTTAATTTTGCAGGGGGGTAAGTTTGCATGAGAAAATGTTGCAAGAGGTTTGTAAATGTGGTACACATTGTTTCGTATTATTTTGATTTCTTTTCTAAATTGTAGTCTATTCAGAGGAAATAGAAGTAATTAGTTTTCAATCCTAGTCTTGAATATCTTACTATATTATTTCAACATTATTTCTATTGTCGACCGTCATACACCCCTCCCCCCCACAAAATAAAAGAAGTATGTTCTTTTTTTAATTAACTTTTATTAAAACAATAACTAAATGAAACTTAATTATAACTGTATTGCAAACAAGTAGAAAAATAAGTTTAATAACAAACAATATTATAAGCAAATTGTTAATTGGACTTCATAAAATGTCCGATTGGTAATCTGGAAAACAAAAAAGAAAATTAAGAGTTTAGAATTATGTAGATGTGAGTAAATGAGCTGCAGCATTACAAGTCAAGTTAACTCTATGGTTTTACGTGTGCAGTGTACCTCGTACATTTCACTTGTTATAATGCCGCGTTCAAGTGGTGTGTATATGGAAGTGCCTACTGCGTTACTGACACAAAAGTGGCATAACAGGATTGTAAATATGTCGACTTATTTCTAATGCAATGCTATGAAGGCTTTGTAGATCTAGGCCTCTGTGCTTACCGTTGTATAAACACTGCGGCCAAAGACTTCAGCCAGTGGAATACACAACTTCAGTTGGGCTGTTCTTCTATATGTGCAAGTAGACAGCAGTGTCTATAAGTTTAAGAGAGAAAGATAAATGATGTCACAGAGAGTGAGAGAGAGGAACATTAA
Organism: Lissotriton helveticus; assembly: GCF_964261635.1. Classification (NCBI taxonomy): domain Eukaryota; kingdom Metazoa; phylum Chordata; class Amphibia; order Caudata; family Salamandridae; genus Lissotriton; species Lissotriton helveticus. The sequence continues at coordinate 1,618,527,783 of NC_136068.1, read as the reverse complement.
AACTGTCTCGCAGAGTCTGGAGTTGAGATTTTTTCTGGAAAAGTGAGACGTAGATTTACAAGCTCCTTGCGTCACTTTACCCATGTTAAAAGTGACTCAAATGTGGCGTAATAAGGTTGTGGATCTGTTTGTCAGACTGTTGTAAGGTATCTGTTGTCACTGCTCAGAGGTAATTATAGATTTTACAGAGAAGCTGCTGTACACTACGCACTCTGGGCCATATTATCAAGCCTGAGTGACAACATTATCGGCACTTTATTGGCAGGAAAGTGTCGCTAAAGTGGCGATAATGGGTTTGATAATATCAACACTCGAAACCAGGAAGTGTTGGTGGCCATCTTGTGCCTCGGTAGCACAGAGTCACAAGAAAACAGTAAAACAAAGTTGAGAAATAAGGGAAGGGGGCAGGGTAGAAACATTCTGATCCTTTACGGTTGCTCAGGGGGTCGTATATGGATGTTTAGGCTCTTTTTTTGTTGTTTTTTTAAAGAAAAATCGCGCCGTATGCGTACCGAAATCCGTACACTTACAAGCAGGAGCTGAATGCTGATTGGCTGTCAATACTCCAAACCAGGAAGTGTTGGCAGCCATCTTATTTGTCACGACAGCCGAGTCACAAGGAAACAGTAAAACAAAGTTGAGAAATACTGAAAGGGGGTATGGTAGAAACATTCTGAACCTATAGTGTTGCTCAGGGGGTGGTAGATGTATTGTACGCGTACCAAGCACGTATGGACGACGTACAGCTGGAATGTTGAAAGTCGTCACGTAAGCGTACGTAAGCAAGAAAAATAAAAATAATTTTAGATATTTATGAAGTGTATTTGTTTATGTGTTGCGTGGCTCTAAAAAGAGCTGTTGTGTTTATTGGGAGATTTTAGTACCTACAAGTATGTACCGATGCAGAGTCTTAAGTTTATGAGGAAGACTCTGTTCCCCTCATCTGTAAAATGTACACCATCTCTCCTATAGATGCCATGCATATTGAAACGCAGATTGTTGTTGTAAATGGACCCCATTCGATAGTCTCGGAGAAAGGCAGAAACATATTTATTCACATGTTTCCTACCTTTTTCAAACTGTGGACAATAGTGGTTGGACCGCTTCCATTTCTGCCTTTGGCATAACCTAGGTCCTTGTGAATTCTTTTCTGTTGTGCGTACCTTTGGCTCCAGAAAATATAGCTGTGTCCCACAATCCACACTGTAAGCATTTTGAAGAGAGGTCTGGATGCACTCTGATGGCGTCTGTAAATGAAATGGTAGTTTGAAAAGTAAGATTTTTCTAAAATGGTGGACAACATGCAGTTTGGAAAAAAGAAAAGAAATGATTGGTTGTTTGACAACATTTTACAGAAAATTAGGTTGCATGTTTCTGTTTTTTAAAAGTCTTATTTTTATTGGTTAAGAAAAAGTGATAGAAAAGAACGTTACATAAAATAAGCTGGTATATTCTCCAGTCAAGCATACTTGCTGTTTCAATTTGCAACAATGTATGATGAACTTTGCACCTGTGTGCTGAGTTAGGTGTTCCCTGAAGTGTTTCTATGGTAACTGGCAGATTGTGGAATGGGGGAGGGGTTGAAAGTGTTGTTAGTTGGAAAGGTTTGGAATGTTAAACCAATAGAAATGTGTGTTTTCTTTTGAATTAATGTGTACAGGATTTTAATTGGTTATATATATGTATGTATGTGTAAAATGAGAGGGAAAATGTTCAATTTCACGGTTGTGCTGCAAACACTGAACTAGAGAGATTTTGTAGAAGAATATCCACTGTGTAAGTGGTATTGTTGTTAATCTAGAATTCAATTTGAAAGGTGAGTTGAAAAGTTGTATGCCAGTGCGTGTGTGCGGTGTATCTCTGTACATTAAGGAATTATGGGGTATATTAACAAGACTCGGCGATACAATTATCGACACTTTATCGGCAGGAAACTGCCGATAAAGTGTTGATAATGTTATCGCCCGTATTAATAATATGCTCCTATATTCTTCCGTTGTTCAACGTTTTATAGTAGTAAATGTGTTTTGCTATAATGCATGCTGTTATGTTTTTTTGTTTAATATCATTTTGTGCGTCTCTGTACATTAAGGGATTATGGGCCACAGGAAACTGCCGGTAAAGCGGTGATAATGGTCTCGATAATATATCCTTGTGAATTCCCGTAGAAGCCCAGGTTATGGTGTTAACCTGGGCTTCTATGGGAATTCACAAGGATATATTATCAAGACCATTATTGCCGCTTTAGTGGCAGTTTCCTGCCGGTAAAAGCGGCGATAATGTATCGCCCTTTACTGATAATATGGCACTGACGGGCATATTATTAAGGACCGGTGTTACAATTATCGACGTTTTATGGGCTGGAAACTGCCGATAAAACAGTGAAAATGGGCTTGATAATAGGTTCTTGTAAATTGCTATAGGAGACCAGGTTCTGGTGTTAACCTGGGCTGGTATGGGAATTCTCAAGGGCATATTATCAAGCTCATTATCGTCGCTTTATCGGCATTTTCCTGCTGATAAAAGCGGCTATAATCTATCTCCTTTTGTTGATAATATGGCCCGAAATTCGTTTTATTAATTTAATTGTTTACTTACCTGCAATGATCCAGATTCCGTTGTTTATCACTCCTCACCCTGCCCCTCCTCCCCCCCGCCTGCCTGTCCCATCGCAACTCCCTCCACGGGCCGCAGCTGTTTCTTTATTCCGTTATATTGCAGTGTCTATTTATACTGTCATTTTTTAGTATATTTTCCTTGTTTCATACTCCTTGTTCTTTTGTTGTAAGTCCTTTTATTTTTATAGTCTGAGGTTTGTCCTCATAATCCTCCCTCTGTTCTTGTAAGTAATATAATAGAATATTTGATATACTTTTTTTGTAATGTTATATATATTTTTTTATTATAGGTTGTGTTTATCGATCCTGATAATACTGAATGATGCCAACGAAGTTCCAAAAGCGGAAGCAACGAAAGAAAAGTGTTTATTTGAAGAGAAGTCATCAAGAAGATTTACATGAAGAGAGATGTCTTAACAAACAGAAAGAAAGTCCTGGTAAGAGCAGGAGGACTTTTTTGAGGAAAATATTAAAGACTAAGAGTAGTGTTCAGAAACAGAAAAATGTTTTTAGTGTATCAGCAACGAAATAAAATTCTAATAAAGAGAAGAATAATGGAAAATCAAGTGCAGACAAAACTGTGTATAGTAAAAGGAGGAAAACCAATTTATGGAAATTAGGAAAAAATGTTTTATAATAGATTGGTGTCAAATTTAATTAAAGAAATTAAGGTATGTAAGAAAAAAACAGTATTTTATAAGAAGAAGAAAGGTATAGAAAATATAGTTGAGAAAGCTTTGGAATTGAAAAGAAAATTGTTTATTTTAGTAATCAATAGAATTAGATCACTAGATAAGCCAATCCATTTAATGAAGGGCAAAAGTAGGTGGAGAAGAGTAATTAACAGAAGTAATTTTTGTGAGTTTTTTTGGGTGAATAGAAACATAGGGGCATATTATCAAGGGGGTTTATCTTCGCTTTTTTGGCTTTAAAAGCCAAGAAAGAGGAGATAAAATTATCTCCCTATTACCTAGCTGTCGCTAACACCAGTTAGCGACAGCTAGTAGGAGATAGCAACCATCTTGGGCCCCACTTTGCATGTCAGTGATATTTATCACTAATGACATGCAAAGTGGGCGTGCCAAGATGTTAGCGACTGGAAACAGTCGCTAACATCGCTATCTCCTATTACCAACTTTTGGAGATATTCGCGCTAAGCGCGAATATCTCCAAAAGCTAACACCTGCCCTGAGCAGTTCTTAGACATGTTATCCAATGGGAGGTGGATAACATGGCTAAGAACTTTTATTCGGTAATGCATGAATATCGCTGACTTTTCAGCAATATTCATGCATTGCGGCCGTTTTTTATCGCATTTGCGATAAACCTTGGTAATACCAAGGTTTATCTGTGATAAAAATCGCCGCAGCTCAGCGGTAAAATTTTGTCTCTAACCAAGCAATAGCGATAATTATCGCTATTGCTTGGTAATATGCCCCATAGTTCAAGTTCTGAGCCTTTTTTCAATTAAGAAAGTTATCTTCAGAGTAATGATTTGTTGCATGCAGTTGATACTAGTGGTCGTGTTTATGAGGTTAGAAATGGTTGTCCTATTGAGAAAGAGAAAATTGTTTCTAGAAATGCAGAAGAGGTGTTAGCTGGTGAAGTGTTAGGGAGACGTCCTAAAGCTCCAGTGTACACTTGGAATTGTAGTAGTATTTGCAGTGTGAGGCAAGAATCTATTGATTTTTTATGCAATTTCTTACGTAATTATATTAAGACAAGTGTTAAACAAAAGATTAAGATGTTGCAAGGACTAGACCCTTGCAGCATGAGAGAAAATACTGGTTTGCAAGGTCATTCTCTGCCTTGTGTTTCTAAAAAAGTATGTCGAAGTGTTTTCCACCATTTCAGGATGTTAGCAGTTCATCATACTCAGATGAGGAAATTAGTCAGAACATTGTATTACACGAAAAGTCCAGCACTAATGTTAAAATAGTTGAACAGTGCTCTTTTGCGTGGATCTGTATCAGATGTAACAAATGTTTGTGATGAAATTCAGATTAGTTACTTTGGTCCTCAGGAAGACAGTGGAGAAAGTGAGAGATTAATAGAAGAAAATGTGGAAGAGAATGTAGGACAGTGCAGTGCAGAAAATTTTGAGCAAGAAATTATACAGTTTAAGGTAATTTCAGGTGAAAGGCCAAATTATTCTTGTATCTGTTGTCGACGAATTCATTATAAAAATCAGACCAGGACTGTTAATCTGTATTTAAAAAGTGAAAAGGAAAATAATAATGAGTGGAAGGATTTTGCAACTTATTTGTTGGTAGAGAACTGTTTTGATTTGGGTTCTGATCAGCGTATTTGTAAATATTGTTATAACAAATTAGATGAGAACAAAATGCCTGCTAGAGCTGTGCATAATAATCTTGAGTTGGTAAATATTCCTGCGGAACTGTTGGATTTAAATACCTATGAGTCTATTCTTATTCAATGTGTGCATCCATTTCAGGCTATTGTTCGTATGGAGCCTAAGACAGGAAACTTGCCTCCTTCTGATTTACAGAGAGGATTAAAGGGAAGAGTTGCATATTTGCCTCTAGATTTAAAGAAAAATATTGAAACTATTGGTGTAGAAAATGTAGAGGATGAACCTTTAGTTATTCTTGTTAATGGCGTTCCTACTAAGAGTAAGAAAATCTGGCAAGAATTAGTGGATGTTAGGAAAGTGAAAAAGGCAACGTTGTATCTGGTAAAAAATAATCAATATTACAAAAATGTGTATGTGGGAGAAGAAGAAATAACTTTACAAGAAGATAGTGACTTGCCATCTGGACAAATTGAAATGTCCAGATGTCCAGTGTCCAGAACTGAAAAAATCTACGAACATTACAGTGTTCATCCATTGCATTCCAAAGAAATGATGGGGAATGCTATAGAGTTATTTCAAATGAAAGAAGCAAAAGGAAATCCCATTAGTATATGGGAAAAAAGCTTTGAAGCTCGTTGTTTCCCTCAGTTGTTTCCTACAGGAAAAGGAGGACGATATGATGAACGACCTGTGCAGATTTCTGCATCTGAATACCGGACATCAAGATTATATGCAGAAGATCCTAGATTTAGACAATGTATTCCGTATTTGTTTCATCTTTTATTTGAGAGTGATTTGTCTGGACTTTCTTATGCAGTAAACCATATATTGAAAACAGGTGTATATCTGCAAAATGTTTCGGCAAAGGAATTAATGGATAAAGTACAGTAGAAAGATAATGTTTTGGAATCTCAGCTGATTAATCTGATGGCATGTCAGCGTGGTACTAATGAGTACTGGTACCGTCGTCACAGATAACTCAAATGTATGCTAAGGAACTTAGGAACTCCTACATGGTTCCTTACTCTAAGCTGTGCTGAATATGCTTGGGATGATTTACTTCAATTTCTTCGAGAGGCAAATCCAAATATACTAAATATCGAATACAAGACACCTGGAGAATTGTGCTCTTTGGATCCTGTTAATGTATGCAGGTATTTCAATCATAGATTCTAAGCTATGATGTCTTTTATCACCAATAAAAAAATCCTCCTCTGGATTTCTTTTGAAAAAAGGAGTATCAAGCGAGAGGTGCTCCTCACATACATATGCTATTATGGATCAGAGATGCTCCCAAATTTGAAACAGACTCAGATGATACTGTTTTGTTTTTTATTGAAGAATATGCTACATGTGAAGTACCCAAAAGTACACAAGATAAGGACTTAAGACAACAAGTCTTACGATTCCAAAGCCATCGTTGTGGGAAATACTGTTGTCGAAAGTACAAATCTAAGGACAAATTCTACAGCAAATGCCGTTTTGCATTTCCTCGACCTGTAATATCGAAAGGAAGAGTGAACCGTTTTATGTCATCTTTGCGACATAATATCACAAGAAAGTCTCAAAAAATACGTACAACTTAAGAAGAAATGAAGAGTCAAAATACATAAATGACTATAACTCAGTCATTTTGTCTATGTGGAATGCTAATATGGATATTCAATATGCTGCTGACAATTCCTTTGCTGTTGCTCGATATGTGACATTGTACTTAACAAAGTCAGAAAAGACGGAATTGAAGGAAATGTGGGAAGAGATTTCCCATGAGAAGAGTCTAAGTAAGAAATTATACAGTTACAGTGTGAAGATGTTATCTCATCGAGAAATTGGAGTGTATGAATGCTCGGATCGCTTATCATCTGTTAGTCTGTACTCTAAATGTAGAAGAATCATTTGGGTGAGTCTAGGTCTTGCTGCAACACGAAACCGAGTTCTTAAATCTGTACAAGAAATAGAATATTTAGGTGAAAAAGAGTCAGAAAGTACTGATATTGTGAAAACAAATATGTTGGATACATATTATCCAAATAGAAGTCATCATCTTGAGAACATTTGTCTCTATGAAGTGCTGCAAAACTATATTTTTAAACGGAATATTACAGAAAACATTAATAATGGTATATATGCCGTTATTGGTTCTGAAGGATGCCTGGTGAAACAAAGAAAAGGACATTTGATTAATCACCGTAAACTGAGTTGCGAAACACCTGACAAAAGGAAATTTTACATTTAGCCCTTTTGCAACGTTTCAAGCGATGGCGTTCAGAATTGGAATTACTTGGAAATTTTGAGAGCTATGAATGTTCCTTCAATGCAACTAAAGATACTATAGAATGTCCTGTTTTTGCTAATTATGTGAAAATGTTGAATGATGAAATTGAGCAAGAAGCTACAATTGCAGCTGAGATTGCTAGAGACAGTTCTCAAGACAGTCAAACTTCTGCTCCATTGAGTCAGGACCCATTAGGAGAACCAATTGTTCTAAATGAAGCAGCAACTGCTATGGAAGAGGTGGAAACAGCAATGTATCAAGGTCAAGAAGATGTAACAAACTTAGGAAACTTGGAAGAACAACTAAATCTTGAGCAGAAAGAAATATATGAGCAAGTGAGAGAACAGATTGACCATGGATTACTTCATGAGAAGAAAGAGTGCTCTTGCTCATCATTTGAACCTATCCGTATGTATGTGAGTGGACAAGCTGGAACAGGAAAAAAGTTTTTTAATTAAAGTAATCACAAGTTTTCTACAGAAAAGAACTACGTCGCATTTGTCTTGTGTTGTCACTGCTCCAACTGGATTAGCAGCTCACAATATTAAAGGAATTACTTTACATCATTTATTAATGCTACCAGTAGAGCATGACAACAAATTAGAATACCACAAGCTATCTGGAGAAGCTTCTTGTGAAGTTTCAAGAGTGTTGAGGAAAATGAAGCTTCTCATTATTGATGAGGGAAGCATGGTCTCAAACTTAATGCTTGCCTTTGTGCATTTAAGAATGCAGCAAATTCTTAAAACAGAGTATGAGGTATTATTTGGAGGAAAACACGTCATAGTTTTTGGAGATCTTCTACAACTTACTCCTGTAAAAGGACAGCCAGTGTTTAAAACACTGGTGCATGAAGATACTAGAAAGTCTTTGGGGAGTACTGGCAATGTAAACATTTGGTCATATTTTCAGTATAAGGAACTTACTACAAATATGCGATAGGCAAATGATGTTGATTATGGAACTAATCTTCAAGATATAAGAATTGGAAAATTGACCAAACATGGCAAACAAGCTTTACAGAGATGATTACTTTCCAATTTGTTTCCAAATGCAAATATTGTCCCAGAGAAAATATACATGAGAATTGAAGAAAACAAATCTGTAATCTGCTTAATGCCAACACTGCGTGCATGTTTTATATTCAATGAAGAAATGTTAAAGTTGGAAAATTAAGAAATTGTAAAATTGGAAGCAATTGATAAAATAGAACATGAAGGAATTAGTATTATTTTTAGTGAAAAGTTGAAGAGGAAATTGGATTGTTTAGCGAAATCGATAAGTAAAACTGCTGGTTTAGAAAAGAATTTGTATGCATGTGTAAATTGTAGGGTAATTTTGCAACGTAATTTGAATGTGGAAAAAGGTTTAGTAAATGGAGCAATGGGTAAAATTGTTGATTTTGTTAATTATGTAAATAGAGGTGGGATTGAATTTTTGAAAATCAAATTAGATGAAATTGCTGAAGTACAACAAGTTAGTCATTGTGCAGCTCGTTTTTTGCTTGTAAAAGATTTGTATGTCTGCAGAAAACAGTTTCCTGTTTGTTTGGCATATGCGGTGACCATTCATAAATCTCAAGGTTTAAGTGTAGATTGTGCTTTAGTGAATATTGGAAGTACCGTGTTTAAAGAAGGTATGGCATATGTTGCTTTGTCTTGAGTCAGAACTTTATCAGGATTGTACTTGATTGATTTTGATGAGACAAAGATTTGTGCAGATGCAAATTGTGTGAAAGAGTATAATAGGTTAAGAAGAGAATATGCACCCAATTTAGGTCAATATCCAGTAGTTGAAAAGCGTGTGGTAGGTAGAAAAAGAAGATTTGAGATCTGTTGTGAAACTGTAGAGAAAGAAAAAAAACAAGATGCAGTTGTGCTTGCAAGCAAAAAGAAAAAGGACAGTGTTGAAGAGAATGTTGGTTATCGGTTTGAAAATAGTTGTGGTGTCAACTGCTATGCTAATGTAGTTGTTAATGTTGTTTTTTTTCTTGAAAGTTTGCAACAGCAAATTGTAGAAAATTGGTACAAAAGATTCTGTTCATTGTTGAATTCTGTTTATGAGAAATGTAGTAGTGATAAAAGTAAAATACAAAGTGTTTCGGATATTCGAAATGTTTTGGACATATGTTCTGGTTGTACTCAATTTACCCGGAATATTCAGCAAGATTTTCAGGAATATTTAATGTTTATGCTTGGTGTACTGGAAGATGAAGGTATAGATGTTGAAAACCTTTTTGGCCTTTCTTATAAATGGCATCATGACTGTCGAAATTGTTTGTTTACATGTAGCATTGACATAGACACTGAGAGATTCATATATTTGACTTTACCTGACTGTGAATCAGTGTCTTTTAACAATCTAATTAGAGGAGCAAGTCAAAACATGGAGTGTAGCCAATGTAAATCAGAAATTTCATCAACATTACTTATACAAAGATATGGACAGTATGTTATTTTAATGCTGTAACGTTGTAGAGCTGATGGAAGAAAATTGAAAACTTTAATTAAAAATTTTGTAGCTGGTCAATGTTTAATATCAGGAAGAACTTTTGTAGCTGTTGCTTTTATTTTTCATGATGGACCTTCTACCACATCTGGACATTACATTGTTTATTTAAAATATCTGAAAGGTTGGATACATTGTAATGATACTCAATTAGTTTTTAAGCAACGTTTGCCCAAAGAGTTTCCAAATTCTTACCTAATATTTTTAAAGGCAAAATTTTAAGATCAAAATTTGCCCTTTAGGATTAGTGCTGTTAAGGTAGATTAGTCTGGTGTTGTAGAGTATTTTGTAAGTGAGGGTGAGGAGCTTGAAGGTGATCCTTTTGTTGATATTGAGGCAGTGTAGGTGTATCAGGTGGTGGGTGATGTGGGTGATGTAGGTGCAGCCGGGGACATTGATGATCACTCAGGTGGAGGTCTTTTGGATTTTTTGTAGTTGTTGTAGGTGTTTGGCTGGAATTCATGTGTAGAGTGTTTTGCCACAGTGTAGTCTGCTGCTGATGAGGGCCTGTGTCACTGTTCTTCTTCTTTTGGTTAGGATCCACTTGTAAATGTTGCGGAGCATGTGGAGGGTGTTATGGCAGTACGAGGAGATGCTGTAGACTTGGTTACACATGGAGAGGGAGGAGTTGAGGTTCAATCCTATGTTGTGGACATGGTTGGTAGGTATTGGTACTGGTCACAGTGTAGTCAGGTAGCAGGAGTTGTCTGAGGCTGAGGGGCTGGGTCTGAGGATGAGTACCTTCATCTTGTGGCAGTTTGTGTTTTCAGTGCTGCTCTTTATGTAGTTGGTGGCGTCCTTCATTGTGTCGTGGAGGTTGCTTTTGGTGGTATGTGGCTTCTTGGTGAGGAAGAGGATGAGGTGGGGGTTCTTTGTGTAGGAGATGTTGTTGAAGTTGTGGTGGTGGGCTACTTGTGTTAGGGTGGCCATGTAGATGTTGACCTGCGTCGGACTGATGGATGAGTCCTGGTGGACCCGTAGATGATGTCGGTGGTTTTGGATCAGAAGGCTGGGAGGCGGACGTTCAGGATTACTATTGAACAACTTCCAAACAAAGGACTTGATGCATACCCTTTTGGAGTTGCTGTGATACCCCTTACCTGGTCCTTGGTTCTTTGCTGCTACCCACTGAGTCTCTGCATTTAAGGAATACCTCAGCGCCTCGCCAGACCCGCTTCGCGGGTCCCGCAGACCTTTTTATTGCTGAAGCCGCTGGCCGTTTGGGAGCTTTTCCAAGAGGAACGCGGGGCAGGTGATAGCGTCGGCGGGGCTGCGAGCATACAGGCAGGGACCCCAGTGTCCAGGAGTCCCTGCGCGCCCGATCTACCACACCTGGGCTGCTCTCCCCGCTGGCCACGCCCCCCGCCTATCCGCCTATTAGCTGAATCTACTTTGTTTAAAGGTGACCAGTGGTATCCGCTCCGCGGGAGCACGCGGGAGCGCGCCGGGAGAAGCCCGGGACAAGGGCCGTCCGGGGCCGGATGAGGCCGGGCTGGGCCATCCCATTGACGTTTAGGGCCAAGTAATTATCTTCGTAATTTCCTGTGATTGTACCGACTCATTTTAAGTTGTGTTTTATCGATTTATTGTGATAAAGTATTAATTGTATTGTTGTGGTGGGTCATTAACAATGTCCTTAACACAAAATAGTACAAGCCTGGTCCCTTCCCAGGCTGAGGGCGGAGTAACCATCTTAGGCCCACTAGATAAGTTTTTTAACCGTGTTACCCAGGATATTGATAAGGAAATTACTTTAGCAGAGAAACGCGCCGAGCGTAGGCTGTCAATTGAGATCCTTAAGAATTCTGCGGATAAACGCTTACCACAAGTCTTCCCGGCATTGGTTACCCCCTTGTCGTCCACAATCCTGCCTGTTGTGTCTGAAGTATCTATTGTATCCCCTATAATCCTGGGGACTGAGTTTGGGTCGAATTTGGGAACTGAGATCTCCACTCTGTCTATAACCCCCTCGGTAAATTTTAGTGACCCCCCAAATTGCATAGCTGAAACTAGTGTGTCCACCAGTGCGCCTATTTTAGAATTAGGCGCAAAAAGAAAGAGGAGTACTGCTCCGAGGAAATGCTATTCCTCTAAACCCCCAACTAAAGTTAGGAAAGTCGCAAAAAATTCCCTGTGTACACGAAAGGAAAATAGTAAGGTCAGTGAAAGTAGTGACCCACCAAACAAGGGGGGAGTTGTTCCTGCAGTGAGTCCAAGTCTTATCATCAATGATCCCCAGGAGAAGGGGTTGGCTGCTACCCCGGTACATCCACTGATACCTGAGCTGGAAAAATTATTAAGGTCCCTTTTGGCACCCATAGAGGACAAAGTGAATAAGGTAATTAGTCGTTTGGATCATTTAGAACAGGCAAGCCTTGACAACTTTTTCTCTACAAAGTCTTTAATCAAATCTCAACTTAGGTTAAATGAGAGGTGTAGGTGTCAGGAAATTGTTGGAAAGGGGAAAAACTCGCCTATTGTTGAAATAAAATCTCCTATAGCTAGAACTACAAACGGGTCCCAGAAAAATGGACCAAGCAAATTGACTAATCCCACAGTGCTAGCTCGCCCGGTAGTCAGTTCAGGGGAAAAAACTACCAAGGTCGCAGACCAGGTGCCCAAGGGTAAAATCTCGGAATGTTTGCAAGGTAGTATCCCTGTTCCTAATAATCTCCAGCCCCCTCCAAGCATTCCTAAATCCCACCAAAATGTTGGAGTCGTGGCTAATAACGATTCCAGGCTAAGTAATGTTCCACGCAATAATACACAGCCAACATCAAATATCCCTATACCTCGACCAAATGTCCCAGCGAGTATACAACCTTTCTCCCATCCAGCAAAGCCGTCTCAAAAGATACCCCCTATGAATCTTACCCCGGACTCCTACCCCTACGTCGCGGTCCTTACAAATGTACCACCTCTCTTAGTTGGACAGAGGGAAACCTTCCAGATGCTCAAAAATAAGGTAATGCACTGGTTAAGGGTTAACAGACCACTGTCAGGGGAAGTGGATGGGTTGATAATAGGGGTAAGAAGGACTGACTGGATTGGTCATACTCCCAAAAATTTGGGGGGGGATTGTATTGTCATTAATTTCCAAGATCCTAGGGTGGCTGGTTGGATAACAAGGCAGGGATGGGGAACAAGTAGTGGTGGAATTGTTATTGTGGACCTTACGTTTTTCTATCCAAGGCAAATTTGTGCCCAAGTAGGTGTACCCGGGAACTTAAGCTGCCCCAATAACTTTTCTTTGGTCAGGGTTGCCCCATCTATTACTCCATTGCAATGGCAAACCCATGGCAATGGTTCAAATTTTAACCCTTTGGAAGGCATGCAGTGTTTAGGTTGGGGTTGCTGACCAAGGTTTGACTATTGGGGTAGTTGGGGGGGTACATTTTGCTGGAACTCATGTTGGAACCTGGATGTACTTGAACAAAATGTTAATGTTGTGCTAAATGAAGTAAACGTTAGCGAAGAGATTGTACTCAAGGTGGCACCTATTGGGGAGTTAGGGCAAAAACTGGGGACTAGGGGATTACCTGCATTAAGTACTAATGACTCTCAAGAGGTTGAGCAAAATATTCTGGCCAACGATTGTAATGGGGGAAAGCGTGATGGTGGCCCTGTGAACTCCCCTATACCCACTTCTATAAGAACACTACCCGGGAATGGACCTATTGTGGGGAGTTTTTTATCCTGGAACATTGTAGGATTGGGGAGCAAGTCGACATTACAACCTTGGACTGATTTTATTAATGGGTACGAAGTTTGTTTCTTTCAAGAGACATGGGCTTGTGACCCTATCCACTTTCCAGGTTATTTAAACTTCTCAATTCCAGCAAGTAGAGGTCCCAGGGGTAGAACCATGGGAGGCCTCACCGTCTGGATCAGGCAGACCTTGGATATTACAATGAAAATGTGTGATTTGGGTTGTAGAGACATTTTAATGTTGTGATTTACCTCTGTAAAGTGGGGGGTGATAGATTTGTATAATGTCTATGCTAGAGGCTCCAGCACCGGGAGCTCCTCCACCTTAGAGGCCTTGTCCTCTTTTTTGCAAACTAAGTCACTTGGAAATCGAATAATAATAGCCGGGGATTTAAATAGGACTTTTGAACCCCTAGATAGTGCTGAAGATCCCTTAGGGCAGGAGGAAGATAACCTTTGGGGAGTGCCTCCTTTGAATTTAGCCCCCGTCAAACGCTGGACAAAGGATATACTCCTTCTAAATGCTATGTGTTTGGAACATGGAATGAGGGCTCTTAAAGGGAGAACAAAGGGAGATAAGGAGGGTGTGTCTACATTTGATAACGGACACAACAGAAGCAGGATAGACTATGTTATATGTAGTCTTAACCTCTGGCAGTGGGTTTGTGATATGGAAATTAAGGGCAGAATAGAAAGTGACCACAACCCCCTCTGTGTGTCCCATACATGGTGGAAGTCTGCCCATTTCCATTTGAAGGCAAGTGATGGTCTGCCCCTTGAAATCTCAAATGATATGCGTAGATTAAAATGGCCCTGTGTTTTGGTGAATGAAGCATCTATGGACTATATTGGTTCTGAGGTGGATAATGCTCTTGCCGCCATGGAACTAGCAAGTCCTATAGTCCCTGGATCTAGGGCAATCACTGATATCCATAACAACCTCTTTGCTCTTATAAGACCTCATTTTATGAGAGCATCCAAGGGAAATGTTTCTGCACCGCCAAAACCAGCTAGGTGGTTTAATCAAAAGTGTAGGGCTGCTAGATTAACCCTGGGTAACGCTATCAGAAATAAGGATAGGGCCGCTATTAGGGCAGCAAGGAAGCAATATAACTCGAGTATCTCCATGGCAAAAAAAATATGGGATGAAAAGTATTGGGATGATCTAAAAGAGGCTTCTGGAGCAAAGGATTCCAGGCTTTTTTGGAAGATAGTGAAGTGGGGTAGAGGGGGCATCCCAAACAAACCAGATAATAACGTTCCAGAGTCCGCATGGGTGAACTACTTTAGGCCCCAATATGCAGGGACAAATGAGAAGGTGGCGGGGGAAGCAATTCCAGTTGTATTCCCTAGAGATAATCTCTTTTCGGCCAAAGAAGTTGAATTTGCAATAGGTTCCGCACAAGGGGGTAAGGCCCCGGGTATAGATGGGATACCCTCGGATGTTTTCAAACACGATCAAAAAAGGTGGGTCAGGTATGTGTTCCTGTTGGGGAATGCCATTGCAAAAGGTGCGCTGGTCCCAGATCAATGGAAGGGAGCTATTATTATACCGATATATAAAAAAAGGTAATCGGTCCCTTCCGGCTAATTATAGGCCAATAAGCTTGATTGCCACTATCCAAAAAGTGATTGGGAAGATGGTGGCAAACAGACTTATGGAATGGGTGGATGAAACTAACTCTCTTTCCCAGGCAGGTTTTCGGAGGGCCACCAGCACTGTTGACCAGGTCTTTCGTTTTACTATGTTGCGGTGGGGTACAGTATTCCTTGGTAGAGGCAGCCTGTATGTCGCCTTTGTCGACCTGCGGGCTGCATTCGACTTAGTTCCAAGATGCAAGCTTTGGTCAGTTTTGAACAAGATAGGCATCCCAGCAGAATTGCTCACGTTAATCATGAGGTTGCATGAGAGCAATTTTGCTAAAGTCCAGTGGGGGTTGGATGGCCAATCCTCCATCGACTTCCCGGTTGAACGAGGGGTTCGTCAGGGCTGTGCAATGGCACCCTTGCTTTTCACATTATATATTAACGGGATAGTTGGCAGGATTCAGGATGCCAGTGTGGATGCTCCTTCGTTAGCGGGCCTCAGGGTTCCGATCCTGATGTTCGCTGACGATACGTTAATCATGTCTAAGACTCCCGCTGGGCTGCAGCGTGCCTTGGATATTTTTGACGAGTTTTGTCTGGAACACGGTCTTGAAGTTAATGTAGGCAAGACCAAGTTGATGGTCTTCTCCCGAGGATGCAAACCTCGCCCTAGGATACATATGAATAACCTCGAGCTTGAGGTAGTTAGTGAGTTCACCTATTTAGGAGTACAAATAGCTAGCAATCAGGGTTGGTCCCGCCACATAGAAAAAGCGGTTTTGAAACATCTGCAAATTTCGGGGGCTCTACGGGTGGAGCATAAAAAATCGAAAACAAAGCCCATAAAACCTGTCCTTGCTGTATATGATGCTAAAGCAATAGGCTCGGTCCTATATGGGGCAGAACTGTGGGGCTTTGAGAAGCTCACCTCCCTACAGATAGCAGAGAATAGGTTTCTCAGGGGAATAACGGGACTTCCTCAGAGTACCCCACTACTCCCGCTCAACCTTGATCTTGGGAGAAGAACTGTTAGTGATCGAGCTCGACTGCGTCCCATTCTATATTGGAGACGACTTTGGTCCACTCCCGAGATTAGGCATTATGCGGATGGTTTTCTAGCAGTAATTAATCTTGACACCTTCCATGAAATACCCTGGCTGAAAAACTTAAGGTACATGCTAGGTAAACGAGGTCTTTCTAACCTATGGAACAACCCAGCGGGGGAAGTTTTCCCAAGCAAAAATATACTTAAAACCTTATATTGGGATTGGATAGATGGTAGGCTATGGAGGGGGGCTAAATCTGACTCAATGGGTGGTCGCTTTCTGGAAAACAAAATGTGTCCTGTGCTAGAACAGTATTGGGACAGTATTACTGTCCCTATGGACAGGAAGTTGCTTTTCCAGTTAAGATCCGGCTCCCTCCCCCTGAGGTATTTAACAGGCAGGTGGAAGAGTTTGAATACCTTGTGCTGCCCAGCATGTGGTGCAGCCAACGAAAGTGTGGGTCACTTCCTATTTGCTTGTAATGCCTACGCCATCCCAAGAAGGGTTTGGTTAGTTCCAGTTTGCAAGAACCTCGGGACAAATAGTGCTGCTGAGGCACTGAGAATTATCTGTACCACCACTGAGGAGCCTATTGTCATGGGTATAGCCAAATATCTGGGGTGGGCCTGGTCCATTAGGCGGACAGCACTTTCCATTTAATTTGTTTTAATAACTGTTTTATTGAGTATCACTTTTTCAGTGTTTAAAGCTTGCATAACTGTTTTATAAAAATGTATTTGATCAAATGTAACTAAATTATTAATTGTGTTGTTTTAAAATGTATGTTATGCTTTTATGAGTATGCAACTCGAATAAAGCTCAAACTACTGCATACTATTTGGCCGTAAGGAAAAGTGTGTGAAACCATTAAGGACTTTTTGCTGTGTATTTTGTCAGCATATATTTGTAAGTAACATTATTTACAGTGTAAGAAAATGAATCATAATGTTTTGTTATTTTATGATTGTTTGAGATGTGTCATATTTACGTAAGAAATTGCTCTTAGAAAAAAACATTTAAGATATGTTTTATTTCTATTTTTTATATTGTTATTGAGAATGTTGACTGGTTTTTTTAAGATATCCTTATGGATTGTCTTTTTTTTGCCCGCTATGTGATGAGTACTATTGAACTCACTGTTTGTAGTGAAATTCAATATATTCTGAGAACAGCAAAAAAGGCAAATGATATGTTTTACAAATTATTTTGTGTTGTAAAATATATATTGTAACTGTGTTTTTTGTATCTTCCACAGGTGATAATTTTATAATATATAATTTTTTTATTATTTATTATGCTTACGGTAATACAAGTAATTGACTCAGCTGCGGCCCGTGGAGGGAGTTGTGGTGGGGTAGGCAGGTGGGGCGGGCGAGGGGCAGGGTGGGGGGTTATAAACAGCGGAATCTGGATAATTGCAGGTAAGTAAACAGTTAAATTAATAAAATGAATTTCGTATCCTGCGCCCTGCATCGCAAAATGTGATGCAGGGCACGAAACGAAGGGGCATATTATCAACAAAAGGCAATACATTATCGCCGTTTTTATCGGCAGGAAACTGCTGATAAAGCGGCGATAATGGGCTTGATAATAGGCCCTTGGAAATTCCCATAGCAGCCCAGGTTCTGTTGTTTACTTGGGCTGTTATGGGAATTCACAAGGGCCTATTATCAAGCTCTTTATCGCCGCTTTATCGGCAGTTTTCCTGACGATAAAAGCGGTGATAATCTATCGCGTTTTGTTGATAATATGGCCCGAAATTTGTTTTATTAATGTAATTGTTTACTTACCTGCAATCATCCAGATTCCGTTGTTTATCACCCCTCACCCTGCCCCTCCCCCACCACCCCTGCCTGCCCGATTGCAACTCCCTCCACGGGCCGTGGCTGAAAGACGCGGTAGCGATCTAGTCATTTACCACAGAGTTGTGGGGAATCCTTGGTGAGGCACGCGCTCGCTGACGAGTGCGCAGTTCACCGAAGACGTTCCGGAGTTCAGACCTGTTTTCAATTGCTCCTTAGACATTCGTGAAGAGAAAGTGGAAATATTTCTGTGAGAGTTAAAGAACGTTGTTTGACAAGTTAGTGAGTAAGTAAACTTACCTGACATTATAGACAATATTGAATGTACTCAGTCGATGTATTTTCTCTAACTTAAAACAAGAAACGATAAAATTCGTGTTAAGCAAGGTCTTAAGGGAAAAGAACACATTGAGTACGGAATAGAAGAAAGACTTTTGAATTAAGAAGGAACATTAATGAAAAACACAAGACATTGAAGGATTGACAGAATAGATAACAAGCAACTGCATAAAGAAAAGTTAGTAGAAGAACACAAGGAAATTAATAATATAAAAATTAGACAATAAACTGAGAGGCCTAGCTTAATGAATGTTACGTAATTATAGGTTATAAGCAGTGAGAAAAATAAAGAACCGTAAGCTACAAGGTTGCAGATAAATACTAGAGGAGAGGCTAGTTCGAAATTGGAAGGGGTAGGTAATTAGTAGGGTTAGACTAAGTTATAGATGAGGAATAGAGATAGAGTAAACAATGAAGTATTCCAAAAGTAGTGTGATGATGTCTAAATATACACAGATACACAGTGTTATTCTGGACAATGAATACTATCTTTTCCATTTTAGTAAAACACATTTACTATTTTGGAAAGGGTAAGGTGAATAGACATATTCTACATTTTTAGTAGTGTATTTTACTATAACAGCCTGAGTCTTTTCCTATAGTCATAAGGAGTGACTGCTTTCAAAATTTAAGAAAAGCTAAGAACAGGATATCCTTACAAGTAATTATAGTTGTATAATTTTGCAAAGGACTAAAACTCTACTAATGGAATGTTATTAGATAATAGTATTTATATAGTATTTTTTGTAGGCCAAAATAGGTGAAAACGGTAGTTTTGTATTATATATTACGAAAAGTGATAAAATTAACTGTTTATATCTTTATACAAGGAGCAAGAACATAAAGGAAAAATTATGGAAAGAGAACAGCCTCATACTCAGGAGATTTTGGATATTACTTTGAGTATATAGATTTTGAAAACGAAAGCTTTGATGGAGATTTTCTGGAAGTTTTACATTATGTTGAAATGTTAGTACAAATTAAATCAGAAACTTTTAGTACAAATTAAATCAGAAACTGCTGACGAGGAAATTGATCTGAATGACATATCTGATGAAGTTGTATTGGAATGTCTGTTAAATTATGAGATGCTACAAGAAAAAAATTATTGTTGACAAATAATAAAGGTTTGAGCACTATCTACTAATGAATTAATTGTACTAAAAGTGAAGCAGTAATAGATTCAGTTATATATTCTTTAAATGTTTGTATTGATTTAAAATATGCAAAGTGGGTTTGAGGGTATTGATTGCTTAAATCCGTATGGAGTGTACATGCAGTCTTGTATGCAGCTGCAAACTTGTGTTTTTTAATGCCTTCAATTGCCCAGTCTGTATCCTTAGACTTCCTGCAAACACTGTGACACTGCTGTTTTAGTATTGTAGTGAGCCAGTCAGCAGTATGTTCTTTTTCATTGTACTGTGGTAAAACTGAAGCTGTAATAAATTTAGTGAGGAACTTTCTTTGCAGAAGTGTAATGATCCAGTCAGTATCTAGATACTCATGGATTAAAAGAGGCCTTAGTGCATAGGCTGTTTCAAACCTCTATAGACTGTGCATGCACTGTTCTATGCACCAGCAAACCTATGTTTTATACGTTCAATTCCTCAATGTGTATCCTAATACTTCCAGCAAACATTCTCACACTACTGTTTCAATATTGTAGTGAGCCATTCAGCAGTATGTGTTTATCTGTATACTGTGGTACAATGGAGGCTGTTATAAATTCAATCAGGTTATTTCCTTGCAGTCTTGTAATCATCCACTCACTATCTAAGTACTCATGCATTAAAATAGGCATTAGGGCATAGACTGCTTCAAACCCTTATAGACGAAGTATGCAGTCTTCTACGTACTTGCAAATTTGTGTTTTATACGTTCAATTTACTAGTTTGTATCGTTACACTTCCAGCAAACACTCTGCCACTGTTGTTTTAGTTTTGTAGTGACTCAGTCATCGGTATGTAGTAATCCTATCACTACATTAAAACACTAATGGGCACATATACAATAACTGGCATATCCCCAGGAATATGTCAGTTATTGTGCTCCGTGACACCACCACCATGGATGCGCCGTATTTACAATGTGGTGTACCATGGGACAAAAATGGCACATATATGTGATGTATCTGTGCTGTAAATGTGGTGCATTGTTTGAGTTATGTTGGAAGTGCAACGTATCTCCAGCAATGGTCTGGGGCCCTATGCTCAGACTGCTGTGTCAATCCTTAGACCTGCTTCAAGGTAGTGCAGGGTTTTGACACAGCATGAGCGCAAAAGTGACAAAGTGAAATCTTGTAGATTTTAATCAGCCACTTTTAGGAGGTGTTCCTGCGCAGGAACGCCCCCCCATGTAGGAATGTGTCCTTCTGGTACAGGGATTTACAATGTGACGTACCTCCCAGATACGTCACATTCTAAATACCACATATCGTGGTGCATATTTTGCACCACTGCTTCATCAGAAAAGTGATGCAACGGTGGTGTAAAAGAGGCACAAGGGTGTTGTAAATCTGCCTCTAACAAACACTTACAAATTCACCGAGGCAGTTTCACTAGCAGTGCATTTTTTTAAATTTACTTTTGTTATTCTTTTACATTAAAAATATGAAATGTAACTTTAAAAATAAAATAACTAAAAGTATTTATAATAAAAATTTAGGAAATTACTATAAAAAGAAAGAGATATAATAATTAATATATTTCAAAATTATAATTTACAAAACCTTTGAAATTCACTGAAAAAAACCATAGGTTTCACACACGTTATAGTTAGGAATTAGCATTTAAAAAACCTTATAAATTCACTGAAAAAACCATAGGTTTCACCCATGTTATAGTTAGCTGGAAATTTCTCTCATACAAAACCATTGAAATTCCCTCGTTATAATTAGTTCAGCTACAGCTAACTATAACTCGCGCGCCCGCAATGCACTGCTGATGACGTCACATAGTACATCACTCATGATATGGTCAGTGACATCACTCATGACATCACTGATGACATCTCAAATTGCATCACTGATGACATCACCCCTGCTTTTGTGAAGTACTGTTTGGACAAGAAAGGGGGTGTATGGATGACATAAGTTCTGTTGTGAAGGTAGGATGTGATCCAGCCTAGAACCGTCCCCTCTATGCCAGCTTTGTAGAGTCTTTGTAACTGAGTGTCATGGTCAACCGTGTCAAAGGTAGCCGAGAGGTCCAAGAGAAGTAGCACAGCAACCCCGTTCCGGTCAACTGTGTTCTTCACATCATCCCAGATAGATTGCCTCTTCCTGGATGGCATCCCGTTTGGAAGTCTGAAAGTATGGCATTATCTTCAATGAACTGTGACATCTGGACGAATGCAACTCTTTCTATCAGTTTGCCCAGAAAAGGTCCATTAGTAATCGGTCTGTAGTTATCAGGGTTCAGCAAGTCCAAGTTTGTTTTCTTCAGTAATGGGTGTATGAATGACTGTTTGAGTTCTTCTGGAAATATTCTAGAAGTTAGGGAAATGTTGTCACAGTTTCCTCAAAGCTACTCCCTCGCTTCAAATTCGGAGCCACAGACGGACGTCTTCCCCCTCAGCGAGGGAGTAACCTTGAGGAAAGTATGACTACAGGCGTCCCTCCTCCCCCATTTGGACTCATGATGCCAGACTGAGGCTAATCACGTATAACAAAAGAACAGACCGTTTAGGTTCTCTATACTTTATCTATACTTAATCAATCTTTATGCTCACTGGAGAAAAAGGTATTTGATGACTGAAGGAGTGGTAACAAGGAGTAATCCCCTCAGGTCCTGATGAAAAGAATTGGGGTAGGTCTTGAAATTAGTTGACCAGAGAAACTGAGGGACATCAGCCTCTCACCATCTCCATTTTTTAATGTCATCGACCAGGGGAACCAATAAATAACCAATAAATAAAGTTCTTACCACTAAGCAGATATATGTAATTTTTCTTCATAAAAGTTAAAAAAAAACAATCCAACATAAATGCATTCTGGATAGGCACAGATACTATCAGTGCCCCAACGTATCCGTTGGCTGCAGCACGCCCCTCTCCATAGCGGGTTAGGGAAGAACCCCATGATGAAGCATGCCACCAAGGGGTAACCCTGGTGGGTGAGGGTTATTTAAAGAGAAATCTTTCTTTCCCATTACGATTTTTGATGCAATATATCTTTGAAAAAAGAGTGACTCCTTTTGATAACAAACATTTACGATTCGAGGATGAGTACTCTTTGTTTTTCCCTCTATCTCCTCTTGTTTAGGTTTTTTATCTTTTATAATAGAAAGCAAGCTTGTGATGTATGCATATATTAATGATGTTGTGGGTATGTAGATAGCCCTGTCCATCCGTGTGGATGAAGACAGTGATGACATCTGTATATGGTAAGGAATAAGACTTTGTACATGAAGTTCAGGGCACTGTGATAATGTTGTGCAAAGCTAGATGTAAAATAAGCTTAGTTTCAAATAAACTAATCCAACATTATTGTGCTCGCAAATATGTGCAAAAGGTCCCAGCTTGGAAATGTTATTTGCGAGGACAATGTAAGAAATAAGCTGCTTCACTACAAGGGCCCAACTTGGGAATATAACACCCACTCCTCCTACTAAGGGTTGATATCTAAAAAGCCGTCTAAAAATCCATCAGAAAGTCTTAAAACACGATAAAACTACTCTTTAAAAGCATCTAAAAATTACCATATAGCATCCAGGGTACCAGACAGACAATTTCCTCTGATTTTTGTTATGAATTGATTCTTCGCACTGTACTATTATTTCACCCTTAGAATTAGACAAATTAAGTAAGGTTCATGGAACATAGTGTAATACAACATACAAGCCAATTTCTGCTTTATCATATAGACCATACCTATCATCAAACATTCCCCCCTCCCTCCCAGGAAAGTGTCCCGAAACCCGAAGTTTAAATTTATTCAGCTAATGATCTTACATCGGGCCTATTTGTCCCCGCATAGACTGAGTGTCATGTTTGCGGACGTGCCCGATATATGCCCCCCTGTCAGAAGTCAGGCGCTACCATGCTTCACATGATATGGTCATGTCTGAGCCTGTCACAATACTGGACGAAAATACATACAATACTCAATACAGTAACACCAGGGAGAGGAAGAGACACTTTAGAATGCTGTCTATTAGGTATGTCTATAAAAGCCAAAAGTGGTAATCCCACAGCTCGATTCATAAACTTGCTGTTGCTACTTGCTAAAAGAACAATAATAATGCGCTGGAAAGTGAGAAAACCTCTGTCAATTACAGATTGGTACAACGAGGGGGTTAGATGGGGTAGACCTGAAGGTATAGAGCTGCAGAGGGAGGAAAAGCGCGGCCTACGCAAAAAACCTATTTCACTTGAATCGAACACTATGTACGCGGAGTTAAAGCGACAGATATCAACACATTTCCATAGAATGGTTGGTGTGAGGATGTAATTGACGGGACTAAGTTGTTTAGTGCTAGAATATCCAAAATACGCTAAAATATTATGTTGTCATATAACAGGTCTAATCTGTCAGTAATAGACACAGTGAAACCCAATGCTACTGTCTGCTATTGTGTGAAGCACTACTGCTGTGGAGCTCTTGGGGAGGGAGGGGGTAACGCTTGATGATAGGTTTGGTCCATGTGATAAATCAGGAATTGGATTATATGTTGTATTACACTATGTTCCATGAACCTTATTTAATTGAATGTCTAATTCTACAGGCAAAATAATGGTACAGTGTGGAGAATCAATACGTAACAAATATCAGAGGAAATTGTCAGTCTGGTACCCTGGATGTTATATGGTAATTACATGTATGTAAATACGAACTGCCAAACTGCAATTGAACTTCATATTGCCAAACTGTATTGATCATGACCAATAAGTTAATAAAATATGTTTTTAAAAAAAAAAGATCTAAAAGCAGTCCTCCAACAAAATATGTAAAAGTGTTTTATGAGTAATTATGTTGTTAGAGACCCAAGCACTCAAAAAGCCATGGTGCCTAGAAAAAGAAAAAGCTGTTTTGGTACAGTTTGTTTAAAAAGAGACCAAAATGTTCCCACACGGAAAAAGGACAATTGTTTATGTGTTCCAAGTGGTAAAAGCAACATTGTTGTTGCCCACATCTGCAGACGTTCCCAGAGGCACACCTTGTAGCATATTTATGGAGCAAAGGTGATTCCATCTAGTTCCCACAGCAGAAGCTGAGGGAGGCGTTATGTCCCACAAGTTGTTCGCAGAGCTGTCATTCACATCACTAGGAGCTAAAGCATTCCAAGGTGGCTCTAAGAATGCATTCATCATCAATGTAATACACATGGGCCTTTAAGAGGTCCATCAGTACTTCAATGTCAGGTGGTGCAACGAGTTTTGATCCAAGACATATATCCAGGACTCATTCTTGGCTGCAAAGGAGGCAGCATAAAACAATTTGAATGCAGTCTTCCTATTAGACATGTTAAAGATCGACTAGTTCCCCAAATTGCAGCAGGACGTTAGTGTGGAATAGTGTCTATATCTCAAACGAAGACCTTGCAACCTGGAGATCAAACCTCTCTATGGCTGAAGTTAAGGCCACATCGTTCCGTAAGAGCATGGCTTTCAGTTTGCTCAAGAAGGCACATTTTATGTTGGAAACATTTATCGAAGGCCATAGCTCTGCCTCCCTAACTGTTTGGGAAGGTGGAAACAGTACTTGTGTACAATAAGTGACTATGGAATTAGATAGGCGATGCCCGGTTCCATTCTGCAGCAACCTTGATCATTCAGCATCAAATAGCTCCCATTCTAAAGCATCCTGAACAAAGGATGGATTGCAGCAGCTGGGGAACCCTTAAGATAACAAGACAAGTTCACCATTGAAGCACTGCATGCTCCATGGAGAGAAATGTCCTTGTAAACCAAGGAACCGCTTAAGGCATCTTCACAGTCAGAGCCACTAAGAAAAACCTTGGTATCCCCATTCCTGCATCTATGCCTGAATGGTAATTCTCTACTGATGCACATATCCTTCTCCTAGCACTTTATATCTGCCTACCGGTTGTTATTGGAGACAGTATTGAAATTGAAAGGTCGTGACTGGTAGTTTGATGTAACCATGGATCCAGTCAGTGGCTGGTGTCTCCGATAGGGTGAGATAACCATATAACCAGTCAGTGAATGGTGTCTTAACCACAGTGAAAGGTAATTGGTCTCATTTTTCAATGTGCCACCTGGTATAGTTTGCATCTCTGCGTGCCATAGTCATTTGCCTTTCTGACAGATCATATTCTGAAAACAGGCTGGTAGTATTGATGTAACGCCAAAGTATGTGGACAGAATGTAGTTTTTGTAACGTCCAGCTCAGTGTTACGATTGACTGTAATTGTGACTGTCCATGTTGTAACATGTCCTGCTGAATTATGTCAATTGCAGAAGACACAATGTTGCCCAGTGAATACATTCTGGATGATAATGTGGTCATACCATTGTCAACCAAAGTCAAAGCCTTTTCCATATTAACCCTGTTGATCTCGCCCAATCTCTCTGCAGCTTCCTGCTGAGAAATCTTCCATTGCTAGTTGAATACAACTTAAAAAAAGCACTTTTGATGTTTGTTTTTGAGACCAGGTAAAACATCCCTAAAATCCAGGTCATCATGTTGTTTCACCTGGGAAAGAGTTGAGGTCTTTAGCCAAATTTAGGCATAACTTCCCAACACTATATGATATCACCACCCCTGCATGTTCTGATTGTACATAGCGTAGGTCAGGCCTGTTGATCTTACCCTCCTGTGTTACACAGGAATCTAGACTGACATTAATTTGTGTCTAGAGGCCAAACCAACCAACACTGCTGATAGGTATCTGATGTATTATATACGATCCATTGCAAAGCATGGCATCTATCTTATCCTCACTGTGTTTTGGGTATTGTTGCCAATGTTCTAAACGTGCAAATGTGGGAATTCGAGATGTGTTCAAATATTTCGCCTTAGCTAAACCAAGATAGGAAGTCTGTTGCATGTTCAATTCAGGAAAATCATTTGATGTGTTATGATGCGTGCTCTGAATAAGGCCTTTTGTCCCTGAACCTGCCAATCTCTTGTTCCCCAGACAGATTTGGTGTCTATTGTGTCTTTCCAAAGGTTGAAACCCTGTATAGACAGTTAAAAAATAAAGGATGCAGAGTAAATCAGCTTGGTGTTTTTGTGCATTTTCTTCTTTGCAGGTGTAGGTGCACGCCAATAGTAATACGAGACTGGATCTGATGTGTCAAAACCAGAAAAATATGCAAACTTCTGGGTAAATGTTTTTGAACTACCTCTCGGTGGTGTTGGGCAGTGTTGCCATTGGGTGTAATTGTAAACCGCATGTGGGAGACAAGCTTTATGTAAAAAATGGTGACCATAATGTTGATAACAGAACATGTTGCCTAAGTCAGATGTTCCATCATACAATTCATCATTAGAAAATGCAGCTGATTGCTCTAAATCTGAAAGCAAATTATGCACAGTTTCAATGTTCCAATCATCAGAGAAAGTACTAGAGATGATATCATTTAACGAAATTTTAAACAAATATGGAATTTGCTAAAGTTTAGTAAGACCATACACATCATATGATACCCTGTCTCATAAATTCCTTTAGGAACTGGAACCGCTGTAATGTTCACCAGGGACAAATCTCTTCGTTCACGGTATGATGATGCATGTGGTTTTAGAACCTAGTTCACATGTTGGACAGCAGAGCATTCTGGGAGATAGTGTCCATTCAGAAGTAGAAAAAAGACAGTTACCATACCAATCCATAGTACCAGGAAAAGTAAGCCAAATGTAATCCATAGATGTATCCAGGGAACAATGAAGTAAGTCTTCTTCAGCCAAAGATAGAAAGTATAAACTCAAAGCTTGAAAGAAAGAGGCGGCATCGGCAGTTCAGGTTCACTTGGATCTGATTACAAATTGTCACAATGCATGAAGTAGCCCGACGGCATCCAGTCTATTATTGGCAGATCAGCAGGTATTGTAGAACTGGGAGATGACTCGATCTGTGGCGTGTTGACATAGACGTCGTCAATTTTATTAATTGAAATTTCTATACTTGTTGACTGTACAGATGTAGTTGTTTCAATAGGGAGAAGGATCGTCTTATTTTCGTTGACAGCTTCTCTTTGGAAAGTGGAGTCTTCAGTCATTATTTAAGCTTCCATCTGAACTTCCTGTACTGTAGAGAGAGTTTGGCAGCTAACCAGGAGCCCACGTGGCCTACTGTTGAGAATCGGCCACATAGTGGGGTTTGATCAAATCAATTGAGACAAATCTTTTGTCTTGACGGCCAGCAAGAGGCCGAAGAAGGACAACTCTGGTTCCTTCGACAGCTAGGACAGGTACAGGCGCTCTGTAAGATGGCCCAAATTCTTTCCTGTCCACTATTTCCTCTCTGACCAGGTCCCTAATCTCCAGGACCCAGGCAGGTCTTGAAGTTACAATTTTCACTTCCCCAGTGGCGGTGCTTTTTACTTAGACATTGCATTCTAAAGATCCTTATTCTTTTAGGTCCTGTAAAACATCAAAGTGATCATTGAGGTCAAATGGTATTTTAGCCGCCACTGTGCCGACACTATTGAGGTCAGACACCCACATTCGTATCCCAAACAGGCGCTCATAAGGTGTACGATTCCACTAGAGATTTTCTTAGCATGTTGCTAAGTGCCCTCTGGACCCCTTATCGGTGATTGACCTAACTGCCACCCAAGCCTCATACCCTTGCTCTTAAAGTCTGCTTTAAGTCACAGTTTTTCCTCTCGACTATCGAATTTCCCTCAGAATGATAGGGGAGGAGTACCGCAAGGCCACACCAAAACTTGAGTGCTAAACGCCGGGCCCTGGTCGGAATGTAGCATGCCAATTGCGTATGTCCCGATAAAGACTCGCAAATCCTTTATAACAGTCCAAGCGTCAGTCGAGCGCTGGGACCAAACTCAATGGAATATAGAGCAGGAATCTTCTGGCACCAAGAGGTACTTGTAAGCCCCTTTAAAGTGTAAGGGGCAGCACTAATTCAAATAGACACACACAAGAGGTTTGTCTGAGATCAGTAAAGGTGTTTGTGGTGGAAGTGCTTCGGTGGAGCCCTTCATCTGCTGGCAGATGTCACATGTGAGGACAGTCCTTTATCTGCTTATTAAGACCTGGCCACCAATAGCGCTGCTTTAGTAGTGAAACTGTAGCAGTGTTCCTTGCATGTGCTGAACCCAGACCCTCGTCTGTAGGTAGTATCAACCCCAATCTGCGATCAATCTTTGGTATTACTCCATCCCCCACTCCTGGAATTTGAACACATAGAATGCTTTGTGCATCTAACTTGTAGGAGTACTTGAGTGGAAAACCTTTCGGCAGGGCTGAGTTGTTGCACTTGGCATTGACAGCTATCATAGTTGTTCCGTCTATCCTTGTACTAGAGTGAGATATTGCAGCATCGGCAGCAGTGCATACTGTTGCCTTGGCTGCTTCATCCGCCATTGACTTCCCTTCAACGTGAACGCCGATGTATGCGTAACATGAGCCCATGGCAGGCCTTCTTTCATCTTTGCCACTTGTTCCCAGAGCATCTTGTGCTTTACTGTGCAACCTTTGGAATCTCTAAATCCATTTTGGTCCCAATAATGTAAGTATTCGTTATAGGACTGGACACAATTATAGGAATCACACACCATAGGGCATATTAAGGAGTTATCACCGAGTTAACGGCACTTTATCGCAGCCAAAGTTGCGATAAATGTATCACTCACATTCACAAACTGGCGAAAACAGCCCATAGCACCAGTTTACGTGCGATAGCAGCTGCAAAATACATCGCCACGGAAGACCCCCACAACTATCGCTAATGAGATGCAGAGTAGGCGTTCTCGTGCCAAAAGCTGTGACAACACCATTCCGCAACATTCTCAACGACTATCCAGATTGGCGATACGACCACAAAACATGCGATAAGGCGTGTTAGCAGCAGGAAACCAACACATGCTCTGACCTGGTGTAAAGTCTGACCACAGCCTGCACCAGAAAAGGGAGCCCAGGCCAGAGCCACACCTGAAGGGCAACAGATGCCATGGAGCCACTGATCATGGACGCCGGACACCCAGGAGGGCCATAACTCCCACCGCCACCACCCCCCGGACCCCCCTCCCAGGGCCCTCCCTCCCTGGTGAAAGACATGCCACATCAACTACACTAAATCATGTACCAAATAATCCGCCTGATGTTGTACAATCATATCTGGTGATATGCATGTGTCATCACAAAAATGAGCATCACACATTCACCTTCAAATCAACAAATGAAAATGTATTCAAAGAAACACAGAACAGAAATGAAGACAGATGGCAGCTCCCCTCGGGACAATCCGTAGGTCAAAGCCTGCTAGACAAAAATTATGATGAGAAGGTGTGTCCTGCGCACATCAAGGGACAGAAAGAGAGCGAAGGAGAGACAGAGAAAGAGAGGGAGAGAGAGATAGACGGACAGAGAGGGGGAGAGAGATAGACCGACAAAGAGAGAGAGAGCTGGACGGACAGATAGGAGGAGAGAGAGATAGATGGACAGAGAGGGGGAGAGAGACGGACAGAGAGGCGAGAAGAGAGATAGACGGACAGAGAGGGGGAGAGAGACACAGACCACAGAAGAGATGGACAGAGAGAAAGAGTGCCGACACTGTGCACCCAGGCCACACTGCTCATCTGCTGCCACCGGTGTGTCTCCAACCACGTGCTGGCATGTAGTGCAGTTCACCAGGTCCCAAATCTGAAACAGATCCGTCATCTGAAATAGAGTCCAGATACATGAATGGCAAAGTACATACAATTGCACATGACATCATCGCCTATCCGCCCCTGCGCACCCAGGCTGCTGCACCCCAGCCCCTCTCGCCACCCATCGGTACATGCCTGCCCCTGCGCACCCAGGTAGCAACACCCCAGCCCCGCCCGCCGCCCAGCATTGCATGCTCGCCCCTGCACACCCAGGCAGCTGCGTATGGCGGTGTGTATCACTTACAACGCAACTTTTACGTCGTAATGCTGTTACAACGCAGCTATTACAACGCAGGATCCATTACAACGCATGGCATTACAACGCATGGCATTACATCGCAGATGCTATTACAACGCATACCATTACATCGTAAGTATTGGTAAGTATATAATTTATTTTAATTTTATTTAATATTATATAAATGATTTAATTAATATTAATTATAAATAAATAAAAAAAAATATATTTATTTATGTTTTTAAATATTATAAAATAAAATTATTAATTTAAGTAATTTTTTAAATAAATATGAGTATAGGAGTATATGTATTGGTGTACTGAGGTTTTAGGGCAGGGTTTGGGTTTTGGGGTACAGGGGTGTTTTTAGGTTTCAGGTTTGGGTTTTGGGGTACAGGGGTGTTTTTAGGTTTCAGGGTAGGGTTTGGGTTTTGGGGTACAGGGGTGTTTTTAGGTTTCAGGGTAGGGTTTGGGTTTTGGGGTACAGGGGTGTTTTTAGGTTTCAGGGTAGGGTTTGGGTTTTGGGGTACAGGGGTGTTTTTAGGTTTCAGGGCAGGGTTTGGGTTTTGGGGTACAGGGGTGTTTTTAGGTTTCAGGGCAGGGTTTGGGTTTTGGGGTACAGGGGTGTTTTTAGGTTTCAGGGCAGGGTTTGGGTTTTGGGGTACAGGGGTGTTTTTAGGTTTCAGGGCAGGGTTTGGGTTTTGGGGTACAGGGGTGTTTTTAGGTTTCAGGGTAGGGTTTGGGTTTTGGGGTACAGGGGTGTTTTTAAGTTAAATAAAATTATTTATATTATATTAATTACATTTCTTAATTAAAATAATTAAATTAAATACATTATTTTAAATAATATATTTTAATTACAATCAAAAAATATTTAAATTAAATTAATTTAATTATATTAATTAAATAAAATTAATTACAATTTTTATTAAAATTAATTTAAATAAATAGATTTAAAGTTATTAAATAAAAATAATTACTATTTAAAAAAATATTTTAATTAAAATAATTTAATTAAATTAAAATAATTACATTTTTTTTAAAAAGGTATACTTAACTATACTTACGATGTAATGCCATGCGTTGTAATAGCATCTGCGATGTAATGCCATGCGTTGTAATGCCATGCGTTGTAATGGATCCTGCGTTGTAAAAATTGCGATGTAACGGTCTGCGTTGTAAAATAACGCGTTGTAACATCATAGATCCGCGTATGGCATCTAGTTTGTCTACCATGCGGTCAAAGCCCACCTGCACCTGTTCAGTCAGCTGCTCCTGGCACCCCAACACACAGCGTTGGAAGGCCATGTGTCCTTCGTGGGGCTCCTGGGAGGCAGCTGTTGTGGTGGGTGCTACCTGCTGTATGGTCTGTGCAGGCAGTGGGGTGTTCACGTTGCAGCTGGGCTGCCCTGCTCCTGGAGGTGGGCTGCGGGGGCTGTCAATGTATTCTTGTAGAGAAGAGAGATTTTGGCTGCTCTGCAGGAGATGTTTATTGTCCCTCTGCAATGTGAAGGGGAGATGCAGTTTAAGAATGTGTTCATATGTATGTTGTCGCATTGTACATGTTTACATACAGACTGCATGACTGTGTACATCGTGGCTGTTTGGGAGGAGCTGCCTATTTGATGGGGGACAGTGGACATTTCGACCACAGATGTGTGTGTGTTTGTACTTGTATATTATCAACTCACATTTCCCTGCAATGCCACTTGTGATTGGCCAGTGTCTACACACAGTCGGCACCAGCTGTGTCCTGTATTCTGCTGTGGATGTGTTACAGTTTGTGCCAAATTGTTGTCAGTGTTGATGTGCTCTGCATGTAATGTGTGTGTGCTGCATTTTGGGGGAGTGGCCCCTGCTGCTCTGATTTTGCTGCCCCTTATCCCTTTCCTGTGATGTGCCTTTGACTTCTGTGCTTACTCAGTGCTTTGATGTTGCATACTTGGGTACATTGGTCTCTTGGTGGGAGTTGGGGGCTGGGGCATGGTTTGTCTGCAGATGTGCTTAGCTCAATTGTGCATGTGTGCCATTGTGCCCATCTCCCCTGTCCCTCCAGTCCCTGGTCATTACTCACCCTGGTGCTATTGTGTCCGGTCATGCTGAGCAGTGTCCGGTCCCCCGACTCCAGCCACCATCTCCCCACTGATGACTGTGGCCACCATTTCCTCCATATCGTCCAGCTCCTCCTGTAGTGCAGGACTCCCACCTCCAGTTTGCATTGCTGCCTTCAGTTGTTGGTGAGTTTCAGATTGGTTTTGCGCTTGATGTCATTCCAGCACCTCTTGACCTCTTCCATTATCCCTTTAGCACTCCCACTGCATTCACCTTGTCCACGATGGACTGCCATAGTCCATTTTTTGTTGCCAATGACACAGTGGAGGTGATGAACAGTTGTTGATGGTGTTCGACCATCTCTGTTATCAGGGTCCTGTTTTCCTGCGGACTGAAGCGCTTCTTCCTACTCTTCTTCTCCTTGGCCTTCCCTGACCCCGAGGTCCCAAGCAGGTCCTCCGGGGGGCTTGTGGGGTTCTCGTTCTCCTCCGTACTTGCTCCAGCATCATCCATTGTGCTTCGCTGTTGTTTTCCATTTGTTTGTCTGTTTTTTTTTTGTTTCATGGTGCTTTTTCCTGTCTGACGCGTGTGAATTGTAGGCCTGTAGTAGGTTTTCGCAAATGTTTGTATGGCGATTGGCCTCATCGCACCTTTTTTTGTGTTTGCGTTTCACATTTTTGCAGCATGTCATTGATTTTAACGAGGTCAGTTGGCGCGTTATCTGGAGTATATCGCATGGTGCCACCGTGCCGAGAATGCTTCGTTAACACAGCGTCATTTCCCAGCGATAGACTGGGATGTTGGATGTTGCGTTAAGTTACTTTTGTGATGGTTACCACAGGTTCTTGAGAATATGCCCCTATGAGTGTGGAGAATTTTTGATCCGTATTTTGTTGTGCCAATATGAGGGCTTTTAATTCCGCCAGTTGTGTGGTACAGGCTCCTAGAGACTGTGTGTGTTTTCCCAGGAAGAAACTTCCCGTCCTGAATGCATCCTTCCACAATTGTGCATATCACAGAATATTGATGTTCCGTTCCTATGGCCTGCTGGGCAGATCCATCGGTATAAACGATACATACATATCGATCTAGAGGCATTATTTAATTTGTTAGAGGTCATTTTTGTTCATACGGAAGGTATGCTTGCGTTTGTAATGTAGAATTAAATCTGTAATTTACATCTGTTGCAGTGAGAGAGTTAGCCCATTGAATCCATTGTGGATGTAGTGCTTTAGCATTCGGAATGCTTGCCTTTGTAACAGCCTCTAGGGTCTGTAAAGGGGTTATGACTACTATGCATTTACCCTGTGCTAGTGCTCTCTCTCTCTCACTACAGCAGTCTGTACTGCTGTGAGTATTTTTTCTGTTGGTGCAAAATGCATTTCAGCATTCGTGTACAAATGTGATTTCTATGCTATGTGTACTGTATCGCCTTTATTAAAAGTAATGTAGGTGTACCCTGTTAGTCCAGTGACTACGCGTCTCACCAGGTTAGTCATGTTGACACGTGTGCGTAAATGTTTGGAAGCTATCATGTCAGCTTGTACTGACGTAGGATATCAGTATGTTCCTGTGTCCAATGGTGCACCGAAAAATCAGGTCTTGTTAAGTAGTAGAAAGGTTTCAGCTTTTCTGCATAATCCAAAATGTATGTCCTGCCAAAATTCAAGAATCATAAAATGGATTGTGATCTTTTCAGAGTTGTTGGAGGTTGGGGCAGTGCAAATTTTTCTACCAATTTGTGTTGCCAGGTTTTTGCCTTCACTTAACAACTCATACCATAGAAATAGGATACTGAGATGGGCAATTTTAGATTTTTTTTATTGAATTTGTAACCCACGTGAGCAAATCCAAGGATTATGTGGTTCACTCTGGTCAAGTGTTCTATTCATTCATCATCCATTACATAGATATCATCTACATAGGACAATGCCTTCTCATCAGAATTTTGAAGTAACTTGGTTACCCTGGCAAAAATCAACCCTGCGCTGCTCTTATACCCCTGGGCTAATTAACAAAATTGGCATTCAGAACCTAGCGCTGAGAATACTGTCAAATATTTTGGAAGAATAATCTATTTGAGATGCCTAGTGTTGTCTTGTTATTTTCCACAAGATGTTACTCATTAGTGCGCCACTATGTGCATTTTGTACTGCAAATGTACATGTGGATGAGTTCAAATGTCTGTAATCTAAGACTAGACAATATGAATTATCAATCACACCCTAGTATTCAAGTTGATCTAGGATCTCCCTGACTTGTTTTTTTGCCTCATGCTTAATCAGGTATTGTCACTGAAGTTGAGGAATTGATTTTAATGGCATTTCTTGATGAGGTGACTCACCCAACACGGTTGCAGTAAAGTGCAGGATCTTACACTAACGCCCACTCCTAAGCGTATGAATTTTTAGCTGATTCTGGGTTCTGAGGTTGGCTAAAACAGGTAAAATCACTTCTGCTCCTATTGGGCAATGCATTACAAACTCAGGTGGCCAATCCTTTTTAGCCAAAAGAATATCGTAACCATAGTTCAGGTTCTCTCAAAAGGGACCCTTCAATTTCCTGGTTATGTCCCCTTAGATAAGGAGCATTATTTCGTATAGACGATGTGGGACACTCACCCTTGCATTGGGTGTTTCCAATGTGATATGCCCACACAGCTCTACTACTCCCAGAAAGTCCACAAGGTTCTGGCTTGCTATGGCGACTTCACTGCCCATTCCCCATTCAGAAGCAGAATCCTCAGTAGCCTGGGCATGTCTAATTTTAATCCCAGCTACCTTCTATTTTTTTATTAAGGTTTTGAAGTCTTTTGTTTGTTTTCTTGTTTAATGATGTAGTCTCAAGTGCAATGTATCTCCCTTTTGGTCTTGACTTGCTCTTCCGATCTGTATTCCGACCATCTGTCTCTATCCAGAGGGAGAGGTGTGGCGCCGCGGCCAGGGCGACTGACGCTGGAATCTGGGGATCAGGGTTCGATCCCTGGCTCCGGCGGCAGGTTAGCCCAGCACCATGTAACTCTGGGCAATAGCTTGCTTAATCTTCCCGACGGCCCCCAGCGCCTAGAGACCCTTACGGGTGATTGTGCGCTTTACAAATGTGGATTATTCTTATTATTATTATATCCGAATGCTTTTTGGATGTTTCCTGAAAGAAACGAGAAGAACATGTATCAGTATATAGATACCTGCCAGATTTTCTAATATTGTCACGGATTTGTAAGTTATATTTCCGGTCCGTGTCTTCCTATTGAGGAGACCCACCCGGCAACTGTGTTTTGTTTTGTTTGTTTTTAGTTAATTATCCTATTTTTTCTCTGAAGAATCGGGTGCTTGCTTAGAGTTTTCCTTTTCAGAACTACTCTTAACTATTGGTTTCCCAGATTTGGCTCCCATTATCTATGCCTAAAGAGGCATATGTTTCATCTGGAATTTTAGGTATTTCGCGCTCCTGCTGTGCGGGAGAGACTTCCTTCAGGCATTGGCATATAGCCACTGCTGCTGCCTCTCCTTGTATGTTACTCAACATAATGCTAGATACCTGGGCAACATTTCCCATCAGTTTCATTCCCAGATCTAAGGCAGGCTCTACCCTGTACTCATTCTCAATCTGTTTCAGTACATCTGGTATAACTGCTATTGAAGGGGTACCATGTGTTCTGGTGGATGCGGCAGCAAAGACTATAATCCAATGATGCAAACAGAAAAGAGGGGGGATTCTTGTGTGTGGCAGGAGATGGCGCCAATCAAGTGTGCGTAAAGTTTTTCTTATGCTAGTAAAGCTGTGCAAACAGGTGAGGGAGTACCCCTAAGCCCTCCAAAAACAAGACCCTAAGGTCAACATATGATTATGGCAAGCCTATGCACATGCTGAAATTTCAATACTTAATCAGACATTAGTATACAGTCCTCACAGAATTAAAAGGTACATGAACCACACAATTGAAATCAAAACAGTGTGGTTGTGATTATATTGTCTTCTTTAATCTGAACAGTTGCCAAGTCAACACCTGTTTCGTCTGGGGATGTACCCAACGACTTCTTCAGGGTTTATGGCAATACTTGCAGGTCTGAAGGGCTCTCTGCTGGTTATAATCTGTCCCGCCTGGTGAGTGAAATAAAACCTTCTCTGACTCTGACCTGATAATAGATACAGGTCCCTAATTAGGTGTATTATCAGGCTTTCGGGAGATATCTGGTGACTTCGGAGCGGCGTTCACCACGGCCAGCGTGCTCGCTCTTCGAAATACTTTACTCGGCATACCACGATTCTCTTGACTCATTTACTTGGATACCACGTACAGGATAATACACCTAATTAAGGACCTGCGTCCATTACCAGGACAGCGTCAGAGAAGGTTTTATTTCACTCACCAGCTGGGACGGAATTATAACCGGCAGAGAGCCTTTCAGATCTGCAAGTATTGCCATAAGCCCTGAAGAAGTCGCGGGGTACATCCCCAGACAAAATACGTGTTGGCTTGGCAACTGTTCGAATTAAAGAAGACAATATAATCACAACCACACTGTTTTGTTTTCATTTGTATGATACATGTACCTTTTAATTCTGTGAGGACTGTATACTAATGTCTAATTAAATATTTAAATTCAGCTTGTGCATAGGCTTGCCATAACAACTATAATCCAAGTGGCGCAATCTCCTAACTGAGGAGCCATCCCCATAGGCATGCAAATTGTCAGTATTCTGTGCTTTTCCTGTGGGCCAGTATGGGGAATGGCTGCTTCAAGCTGTGCTTTTTTTTGTGCTATCCTGAATGGGATTCGCTCCCGGCTGGTTGGGAACCTTTCCCATAAAAGCATTTAGGGGCATATTAACAAGGGCTTTATCTCTGCTTTTTTGGCTTCTAAAGCCAAAGAAGCGGAGATAAAAATATCGCCCTATCAACATCAGTGTGCTAACATGCAAAATCGCATGGTAGCACCCTTTTTCACTACGCTTCCCTTAGCATCTCTAATGAGATGCAAAGTGGTCATTCCAGAGCAAAATAATAGGAGAAATGTCGCTAAGCGACATTTGTTCTATTATCAAGCTTCACGCTAACCCTGATAGAGACAAAAAAAGCAGCGCTAACCACGGTTAACGCTGCTTTTTTACGTCTGCTAATTTTCAGACTTACCCATGTAATCCAATGGGAGGTGTATTACATGGCTAAAACCAACATGGGCTATCAACAAGGATATCCCTATCCTTGTAGTTTTATCGCTGCATTACCAGCGATAACCTCCCAAAATGCCGCTATCGTTGGATTTGTTTATGGCCTAGGCGGTTAGCGTTGTTAATAACGCGATAACCAGGCGATATTATCCAGCGATAGCGGGCGTTACAAAAATTAACGCTAAGCGCCCTTAGCGTTAATTTTCCCTGTTCCTTGTTAATATGCCCCTTAGTGTTTGCGGGCTAATAACTGAGGTAGTCATGTGTGGTTGTGTAGCCTGACTAGTCCCCACAGGTTCGACTGTTAATGTTCTCATTACATGTTGTGTTTGATTTCTGTGGGTGTTTTATCATAGACAATTTCTTTAATCTAAGGCCCATAGTTCTACTGTCCTCGATTAAGTGCTGCGGAGCCAGCATCCTCATTCGCTGCATGGGAGCCTGTGTATTTGTTACAGTTGCGGACATGGCTGAGCGCCTGTGTGTGCCTGCCATCTCCCCTTCACTGCATGGTCTATGTGGGCTTGGATAGCCTCTCGGTCTTGAAAACTATCCCACATGGTTTACGCATAGGAGGGGTGCATAGTCCTTATTAGGCTCACTAGCTTGTTGACCCTGCTTGTTATGGAGGCCACCATCACTTTCAAAATCAATGGTCTCCCGCTGTAGGCATAGCACTGTAGCATCAGCAGCTATTGCCTTGGTCATGTCAGTCAGAGCTGTTTTGCTACAATGGCCTTGCTTTCCATTAATATACGTGCCCGCTCTGCTCCCACCTTGTCCTTGTTGTGCTCTAGGGGAGCAAACCTGTTTTTGCATAGAAATGTGGGCTCCAGTGGGCTTTCTACTGGCTCAACAGAAGGGTGGGATGTTTTGCTAGAAGATGGATTTGTTTATGTTGCGTTTGCACTGGTGTTGGAAGGCGATTCGTTTAATATACTGCATTGGGAGTTTCTGACTTTTTCCTAACTATACATTCTACCCTGGACCTTATCACTCCTTAGCAGTGATTCTACATCCTCTATGACTGTGTCAATCTCATTTAATGTACAATTTCCCCTTGGTTTTGGTGTAGCTGTGTTTTGTTTCCTTGGGCCTTGTAGAGGTTCTTCTGCCTTCCAATTCCTCATTTAAAATGACTATAGTAACCAACCGAAAGAAGAAAAAGTAAAAAGAAAGAACGAGCAGTCCTAGCTGCTAGCCAAAGGGATCAAGGACATGGGAAGGTCAGATTATGTCTAATACTTATTGTTTACCCTGATCACAGCGACTGTTCAGTTGGGAGGATATGGAAGTAACAAGCATTTGCAATGCAATAGGTCTCGCATTAGGAAAGTTTGAGCTATTGGTATTATTATTATTATTATGCGTTCTTATATAGTGCTCGATTACCCGTAGGCATCTCGGCGCTTGCCTTGGGAACGGTATGCAACGGTTACCACGCATTTTTTACAACGCGGTACCGTTACCACGCTACTTTTACCATGCAAGTCGTTACCACGACTTGCGCTGGGGGGCGCTCCAGGATAGTAAATTGTTTAATTTACTATCCAACTCCTTCCCTAGAGTCCACGGGGACTGGAGTTGGAATAGTAAATTAAAAAATTTACTATCCAGCGCCCCTCCACGCAAGTCGTGGTAACGACTTGCGTGGTAAAAGTAGCGTTGTAACGGTACGCGTTGTACCGTCATACATCCCTTGGGAACCCGTCCTGGCTTCCCCAAGGTGAAAGCCAGGCATCCTGCCGCAGGGGGGACATAGTGGAGATTAAGCAGGCTAATGCCCAGAGCTGCAGAGTGTGAACCCGTGATTCGAGTAGACAACGAAACGAGAATTATCGAGTCCGTGGCTATTTGGGCTCAAGACCCTGCCACGTCAGGAATTGAACCCTGGTCCCGGGTCTGACCTCTGCTTCAGGGTCTGCCTCCTCTAACCAGTGAGCCACACTTCTCCACCATTGTAAATGACAAATATTTATTTATGTGTTGGTTTTGAAAATAGAGAAATTAATAGTTTTGTCATTTACAATGCTAATAGTTTTAACTTTCGCAAATGTGACACTTATAGCAATATGTGTTGTATTTATGTGACTTACATGTATTGATATTGGAGAAGTGTGGCTCAATGGTTAGAGCGGCAGAACCTGATGCAGAGGTCTAGCCCGGGACCAGGGTTCAATTCCCCACCTCGGCGGGTCTTGGGCTCAAAAATTCCACGGACCTGATAATTCTCGCCTCGGTGCCTATTCCAATCATGGAGTCCCACTCTGCAACTCTGGGCAATAGCTTGCTTAATCTCCACAACGCTAAGGATGCCTGGCCTCCATCTTGGGGGTGCCCAGGAGTGGACACCTCACAGGGAAAGCCAGGATGGGTTCCACAGCGGTATTCGTACAAGCGCCTTGAGACCCTTGCGGGTGAGTAGTGCGCTATACAAGTATCAATTTACAAATATCAATGGCTTTTATTTTTTTTATTACTTAATACTTAAATAAAAGTCATTGTAATTTATAATGGCAAAAGCTTAAACTTTTATAAATAACTTTTGTGAAGACTATGTTCAGTGCATTTTATTGTGACGAAAATTCAAGAACAGAAGTGAAATATTAACATCTTTTTGTGACATTTGTAATAAAGCTTGAAATATTGAGAGAACGTATTTGAACCAGTTGTTGTTGAATGGTTGCACAGATTGATGCTGTGGTGGCGACGAGTGATGCTGTGGTGGCGACGAGTGATGCTGTGGCGTTCAGTAATGCTGTGGTAGCGCATAGTGATGTTGTAGTGCCCCTGAGTGATGCTGTGGTGATGCGATAGATAGAGTGAGTGTGATAGATAGATAGAGGGAGGGCAATAGATGGATAGAGGGAGGGCGATAGATAGAGGGAGGGCGATAGATAGATAGAGTGAGGGCGATAGATAGACAGATAGAGTGAGGGAGATAGATAGATAGATAGATAGATAGATAGATAGATAGATAGATAGATAGATAGATAGATAGATAGATAGATAGATAGATAGATAGATAGATAGATAGATAGATAGATAGTTAGATAGATAGTTAGATAGATAGATGGAGGGCGATAGATAGATAGAAGGAGGGCGATAGATAGATAGATAGAGGGAGGGCGATAGATAGATAGATAGATAGATAGATAGATAGATAGATAGATAGATAGATAGATAGATAGATAGAGTGAGGGCGATAGATTGACAGATAGAGTGAGGGTGATAGATAGATAGATAGATAGATAGATAGATAGATAGATAGATAGATAGATAGATAGATAGATAGATAGATAGATAGATAGATAGATAGATAGATAGATAGATAGATAGATTGAGGGTGATAGATAGATAGAGTGAGGGCGATAGATAGATAAATACAGTTAGTGCGATAGGTAGATAGATAGAGGGAGGGCGATAGATAGATAGAGGGAGGGCGATAGATAGATAGAGTGAGGGCAATAGATAGATAGAGTGAGGGTGATAGATAGATAGATAGATAGATAGATAGACAGACAGACAGACAGACAGACAGACAGACAGACAGACAGATAGATAGATAGATAGATAGATAGATAGATAGATAGATAGATAGATAGATAGATAGATAGATAGATAGATAGATAGATAGATAGATAGATAGATAGATAGATAGATAGATAGATAGATAGATAGATAGATAGATAGATAGAGTGAGGATGATAGATAGAGTGAGTTAGATAGATAGATAGATAGATAGATAGATAGATAGATAGATAGATAGATAGATAGATAGATAGATAGATAGATAGATAGATAGATAGATAGATAGATAGAGTGAGGATGATAGATAGAGTGAGGTAGATAGATAGATAGATAGATAGATAGATAGATAGATAGATAGATAGATAGATAGATAGATAGATAGATAGATAGATAGATAGATAGATAGATAGATAGATAGATAGATAGATAGATAGATAGATAGATAGATAGATAGATAGATAGATAGATAGATAGGATAGATAGATAGATAGAGTGAGGGCGATAGAGTGAGGGCAATAGATAGAGTGAGGGCAATAGATAGAGTGAGGGCAATAGATAGAGTGAGGGCAATAGATAGAAAGAGTGAGGGCGATAGATAGAGTGAGGGCGTTAGATAGATAGAGGGTGATAGATAGATAGAGTGAGGGTGATAGATAGATAGATAGATAGATAGATAGATAGATAGATAGATAGATAGATAGATAGATAGATAGATAGATAGATAGATAGATAGATAGATAGATAGATAGAT
Source organism: Lissotriton helveticus (assembly GCF_964261635.1). Classification (NCBI taxonomy): domain Eukaryota; kingdom Metazoa; phylum Chordata; class Amphibia; order Caudata; family Salamandridae; genus Lissotriton; species Lissotriton helveticus. The sequence continues at coordinate 1,618,486,046 of NC_136068.1, read as the reverse complement.
AGATAGATAGATAGATAGATAGAGTGAGGAGAGATCATATACTAAAAAAGCAAGACTTCTGGTGACCAAACAGGAGCTTGAATGTTATATTTTTGGCTGTAGCACTTAAATTAAAATGCAGTTCATTTAACTAAGATTACCCCTTACTAGAAGGTGAGTGCCCTGCTGTGGTGTGTTACTGGGTTCCAAATATAATGTAAGCATGTAAAAACATTAAAGAGGCATTCAGCGTGGCAAATACTAATTGCAAAGCATGTGGTACCCCTTCAATGATATGATTAATTTGGTTTTAGGTGGCCAAACTTCATCTTGTAAATTACTCTTCTTTTAGAATAGACCAGTCTCTTTGGCACCAGAAGCCTTGCAGACACCCCTTTGGGGAACTGTACTATAATGTAAGAGAAGCGTAAACTATTTCATGCATCACTGAGTACGATCTCCTGTGTCTCTTCCACAACATCTTGGGGTGTGCTGGAAGCGAACTCTGTGAATCCAACATGACAATCAACGGCCGTAATGGCTTTACAATAACCACTTATTGTGAATTACGCTGTGGTTACTAAAGAGGTTTGGTAACTCCCTGCACCCGTGTGAGTACACTCCATAAAACTAATACTATCCTGAAGCAAGGCGAGTTTTGGATGTGATTTGTAACAATTTTAAAAATAAAAGAACTATGGAAAAAGTAACCATGAGCCTCTCTCCCTCTAACAACCTACAGCGCTATTTACAATTAAAAAGCAGGACTTCTCTTCTCTTATTTTGTAGTAACCCAAAAATGTGTCAGCATTAAGTGTTTTCAGTGGTTTTTATGGCGCGGCATGCATCCCTTTAATTAATTTACCACTTGTAGGTACCCTATTATTTGTGCAATTTCTCACCAACGTGACAACTGGGATGTTACAGGAAACAACAGATATAGGAACCGCTCTGGCAGGGGTGCGTAATATTTATTAGGAGTTTGAAATCTCCATCCTGACACAAAGGAAGTCACTCACCCGTGTCTGGCACCTCTGCAGAGGCCAGGATAAGGCTATCGGCTGGCAATAGGGGGGTGCAGGAGTATCTGAGTCCGTCCATACAATGGGTTTAGGACCTGGACTCAGAATGCCAGCAGCTGGATGAAGATTGGCTGGGCAGCGCAGCTATGCACACTGCTGCAAGCGGACGGACCCCTTAACACCAGCTGTAGCTAACAGATGCTGTCAGTAAAACATGCAGCGTTAGTTCATATAGTGGCACACATGCTGGGTCTCCTGCGTGCGTGGGCAGTATTTTATTATCTTGTTGTTTTAGTTTTAAAAGGTGAACAGCATTTGTCTCCATTTTGCTATCCTCTTCCCATCACCCTGATGTAAATGTACAGACGTGCGTGTTTGTGGGGCATGCACATGCGTGCACTGATTCCAGAAGTAATGAAACACTTTCAATGAACTACATGTGATGTTTTAAAGGAGCTTCGCTCTTCGGCATGTCGGAAAGAGCACGAAAACAAACACGAAGATCAAAGGTCACCCACGCGTTTTACAGCCTCCCCTGGGGCGGGACTTCCTCCTTCTGCGGGAAGCCCGTGCCCACAAAGTACCTGGACGTGGACGAGAGGAGCAGAAGGCGGAAGTCCCGCCCCAGGGGAGTCTGTGAAACGCTGTAGAGACTTAGGAGGAAGGACGCGGTGGCTGCACACGTAAGGAGGAGCAGAAGAGGTGGCAGAGATGACACCAGGGGAGTCCTGAGCGTGGCAGACCCTATAGCCCGGTGAGTGGGGCAGGGGAGTGAGTGTGTGTGTGTGTGTGTGTGTGTGCGCGCGCGCACGCGTTCATAAATTGCTTGCCTAAGCTACTGGGGGGGGGGCGACAAGAGCCCGGTGAGGTGTGTGTGTGTGTGTGCGTGTGTGTGTGTATATGTATGTATGTGTGTGTGTGTGTGTGTGTGTGTGTGTGCGCGCGAGATTGCAGGAGGCTGACTTGCCTTAGAAGCGGGACAGGAGATGTGCACTACGCGTGGCTGTACGTGCGCGCACACATGCTGAAATCGCCGACAGCCCTGCGCGTGCCCATCCCCTGTCCCACTTCCAGAGCAAGTGGATAAAAATAGAGGCTTCACTGGACGCAGCGCTTCGCGCGGCTTACACCAGCTCGCCCTAAAAAAGGCTTACTGCCAACAAAGTCTGAGGTCCCAAACAACAAACCCAAGAGAGTTGGCCAATCCGCCTCCTCACCCTTCTTTGCTCCGGAGATGGTTGCTGGGGCCTGTTGTCTCCTGTCTCGCTGCATCCCACATCTTCTGCAGGTCACCAGTCTTAGCCACATCCCCTAAACAGCCAGAAGCATTTTGGCTCCAGATCAGTACAGTTACCCCAATTCTGAATGTTCTAGTACTAGTCTATCTGGTCACCTGTCTTATAAGCACTTTGGCTCTCTTTGGAACAGCCAGACATCCCCCCAGCAGCAAGTAGAACATCCTCCTGTGCTGGCTGATTCATTTATATAGCGTGAACTCATACCAAGGGCTTTACATGAGCACCAGATTACAACCCATGAGGTCCGACTTTTTTTGTCTTTTGTAGGGTTGAATCTGCGAGAGCATGAGCTAGTGCATGCATCTCGCTTGCAAGACTCTACTATTGTATACACACAGGGCTTGGAGACAGCCCACTGCTTACCATTTGTTGGCTTCAGGCCAGTCTTCTTTACCCCCTCTTTAATTGGCTAGTGCAGGGGATACTAAGTTATGGTAATTTCTATGGAGCAGGGACCAAGCACAGATTAATTCAAGTTAAATAGGGTCCGTCCGCTGCTCCAGATGAGAGTAAGGGACTATTTGTTCCCCCTTCCACTACCTCGTCCTGCTGCTCACTTGCACTAAGAACTTTAAATAATAATGAAGCCATACAGGCGCTGTCACTCATTCAGTTTATAAATCTCTCCCTCTACATAGCACCCATCACAATACATCTTCCGCAGGAGAATAAAGGAAAATTACATTCTTTGCTTGCAGCGTGTGACATGACGCCTTAACTGAGATCACATAAAAAATTGATGATTAGTGATTTTTGATATTATATAGCGGTAACTCGACCGTATTGGAGTGGTGTACACGATCCCCACTTGTATTACACAAGGACACATTCCATTTTGTTTTTTAGGAAAGGGGACATTAAGTAATGTGCCTAGCATCAAAGGCATGTTGAGGCGATGCCAAGACTCAAACCCAATTCACCAGTTCCAGAGTCGGCAGCTCTGGCCTTTAAGCCAAACCCTCTCCCCTGTTGTTGTGGTTGCAATGTATGATGTGCGATCAGAGAGGCCAGTGTGCCATCTGTGTCTGATTACGAATACAATGAAGCCTGTATTGGCAATACCGGCTTCACAGTGCAGTGAGCTCTCACTCCAGGAGCATAAAGAGTCAAGTCTGAAGGCAGCCTGGCTGTAGTCACTCAAAAAAAAAAACACTTGCAAGCTACCAAAATTATATTTTTTTACTTATCACACTTTTTTTAATTTACCGATCCAAATGGTCTCTGCTATATTGGATCACTAAACAATGCACTCACGGTAAAAAGCAAACAATTTTGCTTTTTACCAATGCTGAGTACCATCAGGTAAAAGCAAAAACAATATGTCTCAAAGGCAAGCCCTATTGGCTTTGCCAATTCATGTTTCTTTAGGCACAAGGAGATTGATGGCCTTAATTATGAGGCATTGGCGTAGGGCAGCACCATAAGTCTTCTTGCTGTGCTGCTCTATGCCAATGTGAAAGGGCAGAAATGCACCGCATTTATGAAATAGTGTGCATTCCTGTCCATTCCCCCTGAGCTGGTGCACAAGTGCAGCCTAGTGTCAATGTAGGCATCCTATGGTGCAAGGGAGCCACGGTCACCCCTTTCACCATGTGCACCATGGTACAAGGGTGCCTCTGTTGCAGGCAGGATTGTTTTGTGCAGGGAGGGGCACATTCCCGCACAAAAACAATCCAGAGAGGTGTTTTTCATTTTTAGCACACATCTAGCGCTGCGAGGCCTCCGGGTAGTTACGCGCTATACAAGTGCAATTTTTCATTTCATTTCATTTCATGTAAAGAGGAAAAACGAGGAGAAAAAAAAATATTCTTTGTTAGGCCTGCATTGGGTAAGAGCAAGGTTTTGGCTCTGTCCCAGGTTTATGTGATTAAGTAAATCTGGAGCAGCGAAAAAACCTAGGAGTGCTGAGCGAGAAAACCCAGCGCGACGTTCATGGAACGCCGCTTTGGCACAGCGCAAGGAACGCAGGGGCATATTACCAAGAAGTGCGTTAGTAAACGCACAACGCACATCCCCATAACGCCGGATTTGATCGACTTTTTAGCGCGCAATTTTCAATGCGCATCACGTAGGCGAATTGAAATCCGGCGATAGTCGGCGACATGGCACATTAGCGCATGAAAACAAACGTTGTTTTCACGCGCTTATGTGTTCCTTGATAATATGGGGGGGTGGATTCAGCTTTATGATCCACACCCCCATGTTATCAATGCCCTAACACCTGGTCAGAGCAGGCGTTGGGAGACCTGCGATAAACGAGTTTATCGCAGGTCTCCCTCTCCCAACGCCTGCCTAGGTAATAGGGTGTTCCCACCTCCAACCACATTTTACATGTGGTTGGACGTGGGAACGCCCACTTTGCATGTCATTAGCGATGTTTATCGCCGACATGCAAAGTGGGCTTGCGCCAAGCTTTAAAATGCCCTTGTTAATAGGGCTCTAGCAGTATCGCCGCTTTCTCGGCACAATTCGCCGAAAAAGCGGCGATACTTGCCCTTGCAGTGACTTGCACTGCTTTGTCGTAGAGTGGCTGTGCTTCCATTCATAGATTTGATTGAGATGCTTACGCTGCGGAGCGTAAAAAAATGTGATGCTCGGGAGGCGCAAGTCTCTCATGTATAAGCCCGCTTGTTCCCCGGTTTCAAGTTCAGCAGCTCTGATTGATGGGCCCTTCAACGTGATATAGGGTAGGCAACATTTCCCGCCAAAAACCGTTTCCCTCCTGAATATTTCATAAGTTACTTTCAAAGGCCTCTGTAACTTACACGTGGCACAAAGCCCTTGAAATGCCTGCCGAAGGGAGCAGGCCACGGCCCGGGTGAAGAGGGCGCTGTCCGGGCAGCAGATGGACGCGCCAGGCTGTCTTGTTGCTGAAAAGCAGCCGGCGATATTGAAAGGATTTGACGCGTTCTCAATTAATTCCCGCTATTGTCCAGTGACGTGGAACGCCCCCTTTCAGAGGAGAGCACTTTAATCTCGCCGACGCTCCATTTATATTGTTACTATGGAAATATATACTGAGCACGTTACGCCGGCCTGTAAGCCTCACGTGACGGAGCGACGCAGTCTGCATACATCCGCCCTGATAGCGGGGCTTCACTGCAGTGTTCCTAGCGGCGCTTTCAAAGATCTATTTCGATAGTACAATTTCACCATAATACTTTCCTTTATTTTACCCTTCCCCGCCCTGATCAAAAAGCAGAAGTCGCTCAGGCTTTCGTAATCAACGTACCCTATTCTAACACCTTTCCCTTGATAATGAAGTGCTCACTAAATTAAATGTGCCTGCAAACATTGTATCATTATGTCATATGTATAGCGCTTAAACGCACCGTCAGCCAAGCGCTTTGTGCTCGTCAGGTAGATCTGAAGACGCAGCGTTCTTGATACTTCAGGACAAGAGTCTTAACTGCTTTTTTGTAACCTCAGTGTTTTATACACCAAGTATAGTCTTGGGAATAATCAGCGGGGCTCAGGGTCAGACTGGAACAAAAAACAGGCCCGGGCACCAAAATAAAAGTGACCCCATCAAGGGAGTGACCAGAAAATGAAAATACTTCCCACTTTTTACCAAAGCTGTGATGGCACCAAGCAAGCAAAGCAAGTGAGCCCGAACCTCCCTAAAAGAGTTCCCTTGTCTCTTCTATCCAAGTATCAATCCATTCATCCATTCAGCCTTCCATCTACCTGCGGCTATCCACCACAGTCTGTCATCCATTCATTCTTCTTTCCATTATTTAATCTTTCCGCACTCCATCCATTCATTCATTCACACATCCATCATCAATGCATGCATAAATCCATCCGGCCATCCACTAATATATCTATCCTTTGACTTACCCATCTATCAATAAAGGCATCCATCCATCCTTCCTCTCAGATTTCCCTTTACTCTGCCATCCTTTTCCCCAGTCTATATCCACCAATCCATTCACTCATCCTTTCACCCACTCATCCATCCATCCTCTCCATCACCCTTCCTACCTTGTACTCTTCCTTCCTTTCACCCTTCCTTCCATTCAGTATTCCTTCTTTCTCTATTGTATTTTTTCATCTTTCATTCTTCCTTGCTCCTAATTCTCTTGTATTGACACCCACAAGCATTCCTTTAAAAGGATGATTATGAGCTTTTGTTTGCTGATTTGCAGACAGAAGAGGCCCACAAAGAATCCTACCCCGCTGTAGCTGCTAAAGAGCAGTGTTGATTGTGCCCCTGGCCCCTATTGTCCCCTATTAGCAAACAAGATAGCCGAAAAAGTTGCCACGTTAGCAAACAAGATAGCTAACCAAGTGACCCACATTTGCAAATTAGGCCAGTTTTGAACTTGTAAAGGCCCCTGGATATTTTGTGAGGTTTGGGACGTCACACACATTTGTGTTTGAAGCAGGCAATGCTTGTTGCAATATAAATGAAATCAACAGGAATAAAAACTGCCAACCTGGACATAAAACATGCTCACAAACAGCCAAACAAGCATTTGGAAAACAATTTGTCTCACCTCTGCGAGAGCTATTGGTTGAATTTACTTTAACTGTGTTGTACAGTACTGTGGTTGTACAGTATGTTTCAAGTTTATTCCAAATTGCTATGAAACAGCTATTATAATTTTGTTATTTATCAATACCTGAGGATGGTATAATCTTTTAATTAAAATGTGAAATGGAACAGAAGTAGCAACATAAACAACAGATGTCTTAAAAAAACATTATGATATAGTGAACACCACTTTTTTATGGGGAGGGTTGGTGGTGTTTTATATAGGGAATGGGATGGGTAGTAGGTAATAAGTAAGGTGGATAATGGGTAGTGTAATAGTAAATACGCATCGTGTTTAGTAGAAAAGACTGTTTCACTTATGAAATAATGTATTTTAAATTGATAGAAATGGTGCAAATTAATTAATATACACATGTTAAAAAATGAATGAAATTTCTCTCATAACATTGCAAGTGTAGTGAAGTGGGAAGCACATTTTCTTACCTCATAGGAAACGCAGTGCGGCGGAATGTGTGTATAACAGGCAAGCAGTTCCTCAAATATGATAGCCTGTGCTTGAGCTAAGAATGAATGCGATTTGTTTTCAAAATCACAGCAAAGATGTGTTCTTGAAGCTCGTTTTTTGGCACAGTAAAGTTTTAAATACATCTTAGGTTGTGGGTAAGGTGCAATTGCAAATATTGTTTAAAGGTGTCTAACTTAACAAATGAAAGGCAGCATTGTCCACGGTGGAATAAAAGTCAATTTAAAGCTGAATGTGAATGTTGCACTCTTGGTCACTTTTTAGACAACCAAAAAGCTAAAATTAATAAAGGGTAACATTTTCCCATGTGCCTTGCACACATCCTGTGTTTTTGTAGTCAATCAATGAGGATCTGCAGAGCACACTAATCACCCGTGAGGGTATCTAGGCACTGGGATTGGCTGCTCAGGGCTTCAGTCAAAGAGCCGAGTGTTGAGTTTCCTAGGCAGATGCGGGGGTATGGACGAGGGCAAGAGAGGCGGAGTGCAGGGGTCCGGAGGGATGGTGGAAGTTCAGACAGTGGTTGGGGTAAGCTGGTCCTTGGTTGTGCAGGGCTCTGTAGGCGTGCGTCAACAGCTTGAATTGGCATCTTTTGTGTACGGGGACCCAGTGGAGTTTCCGCAGGTGGGGGGGTGATGTGGGTCCGTCTGAGGAGGTTCAGGATGAGACTGGCTGCTGAGTTCTGTATGATTTGAAGTCTTTTCATGAGCCATGAAAATCTTCTGGAACATGCGGAGGGTGAGACAGCAGGCAGAGGAGACTGCCTTGATCTGGTTCTTCATGTTGAGCTTGTTGTCCAGGATGACACTGAGGTTTCAGGATTGGTCCGCGGGGGTGAGGAGGGGTAGCAGGTGGGAGGGCCACCAAGAGTTATCCTATGGTGAGGTGGTGTTTCTGAAGATCATAACTTCTGTTTTGTCTGTGTTTACTCTGAGGCAGTTGTCTTGCATCCAGTTTGTGATGCTGATCATGCAGAGGTAGAAGTTGGCCTTTGCCGTGGCAAAGTATGTGGATAGCGAGAGGATGAGCGGGGTGTCATCCACATAGGAGGTGATGTTCAGTCCGTGGTGAGTGACGATGTTGGCCAAGGGGGTCATGTAGGTGTCGAAAAGGGTGGAGCTGAGGATTGATCCTTGGGGGATGTCACAGATGATGTCCCTGAGCTTTGATGTGGAAGGAGGACTCTGAGTTCTACCAGAGAGGAAGGATGTGATCCATTTGAGAGCGTTGTCTCGGTTGCCGATCTAGCGGTGCCTCTTGAGAAGGGTGTGGTGGAAGATAGTGCTGAATGCTGCTGAGGGGTCGAGGAGGATCAGAGTAGCTAAATCTCCTTGGTCCAGGAGGGTTCTTTTTAAAAAATAAATTTTTTATTGAGCAGAGCATTCAGTTCATGATACAAATACAAATACAAATACAAATACAAATACAAATGATACATTCTATACTATCATTATTAAAACCAGTTACAAAGAAAAAACAAGCAGCTAAATCACATAGTCATTCAAAAAACAAAGTGCAAAGTGCAAATTTATCTTGTTACACAGCAGCAATGAAGAAAATTCCTACTACGCCTAAAGTGCAATATCAATAAAGTGCTAGTGCCATCTTATCGCCAAAAAGCCATCATAGCTACCATCTTTTAAACACAAGAAAATATGGCTAAAATGGCTCATTATATTATCAACCCCAATACAAAATACGTGATTCTATCAAGTGCACAGACTAAAAAGTGCTGATGACACTAAAGTGCAATATAATAAAGTGCTAATGCCTCTTAATAAAAAGCTGCTACATTGATTTACCACTTCAAGTGTTAAGATCTCTCTTTAAACTTCTCTAATTCATTAAAAAACTTCAAATTTAAAAAAAAAAAATTTAGTAGCTCCTACCTTCCTAGCGTAGGCTTCTTCAAATTTTCGGGTCCTTTTCATTTTATCGAACCATTTCGGATGAGACGGGGCTTCCATAGATTTCCAATTGCAGAATTAGGGAGTGAGCCACAGAACTCGAAATAAATATAAAAGCTCTTTCGGGTTCAGATTGCATTGTTTCCCCTCTGCAGATTTCAAACAAAGCAGCTTCGGCCTCGAGTGGAATACTCTTTCTGATTGCTTACTCGATATCCCAAAAAACTGTCTCCCAAAAAATCCTACGGCCTGAACATGAGAAAAAAGTATGGTGCCACCCGCCTTCCCCATCTATCTGGCATCGAAAACACTTATTTCCAACTCTCGGAAATCTTTTATTTAAGGTGGCCGGAGTTAGGTAAGAGACCCTTTGCGATAGGAAGGCCATCCTTTTAAAATTGGCAGCACGTAGTGATTTACTTCCTAACTGGCAGATGGACTCCCACTCCTTCCCAGTCAGCCTGCATCAGGTCTCCCGAGGTATTTTCTCCAGATGATTGTTTATCACAGGTACTTGACCCAGTTTATGTAGCAGCCTATACCAGTTTCCCACCCCTCTTATATTGGCCCCATAAAGGGCTACCACCAAATGGTTAGGGGAATCAAGGATACCACTAGTATTTTTTAATAAATAAACAATTCGTAGATATTCAAGAAAGGTCGGCTTCCAGTGGCTCCCCGCCCTTGCCAATACTTCTTGCCAGGAAATCGGCCTGTTTTGTATTACAAACTGCCTTAACGCAGAAAGTCCACAGCCTTCCCAAATAATTATGGGGCATATTATCAAGGGGGTTTATCTCCGCTTTTTTGGCTTTAAAAGCCAAGAAAGCGGAGATAAAATGATCTCCCTATTACCTAGCTGTCGCTAACACCAGTTAGCGACAGCTAGTAGGAGATAGCGACCATCTTGGGCCCCACTTTGCATGTCAGTGATATTTATCACTAATGACATGCAAAGTGGGCGTGCCAAGATGTTAGCGACTGGAAACAGTCGCTAACATCGCTATCTCCTATTACCAACTTTTGGAGATATTCGCGCTAAGCGCGAATATCTCCAAAAGCTAACACCTGCCCTGAGCAGTTCTTAGCCATGTTACCCTATGGGAGGTGGATAACATGGCTAAGAGCATTAGCTCGATAATGCATGAATATCACTGACTTTTCAGCGATATTCATGCATTGCGGCCGATTTTTATCGCATTTGCGATAAACCTTGGTAATACCAAGGTTTATCTGTGATAAAAATCGCCGCAGCTCTGCGGTAAATTTTTGTCTCTAACCAAGCAATAGAGATAATTATCGCTATTGCTTGGTAATATGCCCCTATATGCCTTAATTAAAGCTGGAGACCGAGACTGGCACATTCTCTTATTTTTATATACTGGAGACCCGACAAACTCATCTTTTTAGAAAAGGACTGAAGTCTAAAAAGATAATCTATTAAAGTTTCATAACGTGTTTCTTTTGGAAGTTCAGAAGTTTTTAAAAACACTTGAGTTAGTAATCCGATTTCTTGTGTCATTTTATCTATAAAAAAGCTTTCTTTTAGTGGAATTTGATCCCATCAAGCCGGACACTAAATCTAAAAAAGCAGCCTTGTAGTAAGTTCTTAAATGCGGCAGCGCTAAACCCCCTTGAACTATTGGTAATTGTACCAGATTCAGTTTGACTGAAAAAGTTGTATTACATTCAGGATGCTGGCACAGATTAAGTAGATATGAAGAAGATTTATTGTAGAGGAAACAAGATCCCATCCAACAGGTTCAATTAGTCAGATGCAACTGACCATTCTCCACACCACAGTATTCCATCACCATGGAGCTACTTCAAGAAATAACATGCTCTCCACTAACTTATTCTTAAAGGAGAACTACAGCTATGTACAAGATATATTTATAAATAGTATGAACATTACTACACATCTTCCTCCCACAAAATAAACAAGAAAAACATGAAAGGAAAATTAGACATATGCAGGAGATTATTCTCTAACATAATCATTGAATTTTGCTGGAGGTTTTATAGTTCTTTTACTTTTCTCCCTCAACAAACTTGAAGAACAGTTCACACCAGACTTGACAGTGGAATCACTCAACACACTCCTTCCCAAAGATTTGTTTACAACAATAACCCTATTGAGATTCTAAATCCTAGAATCTTCAGTTTTAATTGCATTAGTAAAAACTTTTTTGACTTCATAAACTTTTTTAAAAAGCTCAGAAGACTTTCGTCCAGATGGTGCCCTAATCATCACTAGATCCCTTACATTAATTTGAGTTTTCTTAACAGATTTTCTATTGTCAAACCTAAATTTTCGATCAATAATTTTGTCAGCTTCTCTTTTTCTCCAAGAACCAAGAACAAACTCATCTCTATTCCTTTTGACCAACTTCTCATTCGCCCAGAAAGGCGCGATAAAGGTATTTGGATGTCTGTTTTTGAGAAGAAGAAATGGTGTACAATCTGTGGTCGCGTGGGACGTAATCCTATACATTTCTACAATTTTGTTAACCCCCTCCTTCCAATCCACATTATTTTGTTTGGATAGTGATATGGATTCTTTGAGAACTCTGATAAACCTTTCCACCATTCCATTGCTTTCTGGATGGTACAAAGAACAACGCTTATGTTTAATGGAACATTTCTCTAAAAACTCCCCCATTCCTTTAGAGACAAATTGCACTCCATTATCTGTAAGAAGATAACCAGGGAGACCTTCTCAAGTGAAAACATCTGTGAGAAACGAAATTACATGTTTTGTATCAATACATTTTATGACCTTAACTTCAGGCCACCTTGAGTACAAATCAATAAGAGCAAACAAATACACTTCACCATCCTTACATTTAACTGGGCCTAAGATGTCAAGGGCCAACTCCTCCCAAGGAGCATTTGGTCTATCTCTTATAACCATGGGTTGGACTCTTGGTTTAAAACATTTTCCACTTAACGTACAAGGGATACACTCTCTTACGTGCCTCTCAATGTCTAAATCCATCCCAGCCCACCAATAGTTTAGCCTGACACTTTCTTTGGTTTTTGAAATTCCTTGGTGACCTTGATGAGCTAACGTTATCAATTCTTGCCTGAAACACCTAGGGGGAATTAATCTGGTACCACGAAATATCAATCCATCAGACATGGACAACTCACCCCTCACGTTCCAATACTTTTCTGATACACCTTGACCTCTCTTAACCCATCCATTTTTGATCAGAGAAGATAACTCTAACAATTCCTCATCAGATCTACACTCTTCCCTCCATTTATCTTCTTTGATCCCACCACACTCAATGGAACACACCCATTCGAACTCCTCTTCTTCTTCTCTATCAATGTAGGCATCATCCTGGGTGACCAACCTTGACAAAGCATCAGCCGTATAATTACGTACACCAGGTAAATATTCCACATTGAAATTTTACCCTTGTAGGTCTACAACCCATCTAGAAATTCTGCTTGAAATGGCATCTGTTCCTTTCTTATTGAAAACCTCCACTAAGGGTTTTTGATCAGTGCGAACTACAAATCTAACAACCCACAAGAAATTCTTTAATTTCTTCATGGCCCAATGTATGGCTAGCGCCCCCTTTTCTATCACAGAATAATGAGATTCAGCCCCTCTAAGACTCCTAGATAGAAAAAAAATGACATCAGTTTTACCTTCACTCTCTTGTTGTAACACAGCACCCAAACCTTTCATACTTGCATCAGTAACTAACACTGATTTGGCCGCAGGATCAAAACTTCTCAACCTAGGTGTCTCTTTCAAATACTCTTTAATTTTTACAAACTCTTCCTCACATTCTTTGCTCCATATGAACTCTAGACCTTTGCAAAGGAGGGTACGCATATGGACACATTTTTCAGCAAACCCTTTAACAAACTTGCTATAATATTTGACCATACCCAAGAATTTCATGAGGTCTTCTTTTTTTTTGGGTGATGCTAAATTTTCTATAGATCTAACCAAATCACTCTTGGGTTCAATGCCCTTACCAGATATTGTGTGTCCCAGGTAATCAATCGAATATTTCTTAAACTTGCACTTATCTATCCTTACTGTGAGATTGTGTAAGCTGAACTTTTCCAAAACTTCCTTGACTCTTAAATCATGCTCAACTTCGTCTTTTCCATGAATCAAAACCTCGTCTTGATAGATTCTTACTCCTTTTTGACCTTTCAAAACTCTTTTAAGTGCCCTCTGAAAAACTGAAGCTGCAGACACAAGCCCAAATGGTAGAAGTTTAATTCTAAACGTACCAAAAGGAGTAATGAAAGCGGTGTAATCCTTAGATCCCTCTTCCAACTTGATCTGACGGTACGCCGACCTAAGGTCGACTGTGGAAAACACTTCTTCCCCTTTAAGTAGCATGAGCCTGTCTGATATGTCTATAAGCATAAATCGTCAGCAAAAAAAAATTAGCAAAATCAAGTCCAGTTTAGAAAGTCATTTTCAAAGAAAAAGCCAAGCAAAATATTCCTTGAATGCAAATGAAGCACGACCTCAAGATTTTCCCTTTCTTATTCCAAATCTTCTTTTCTTTTAAAAAAAAGAAAATATAGTGCACCACGTATTAAAGCATAAATTCCAAGTTTTCTTGTAAGTTATGAGTTTCTCTAGAGATTACATTAAGTTGAAATTTCGTGAACCCTTACTTTGTGAGCATAAAAAAATAATTAATATTTACCAAATGTTATGTAAGGCAAATAAGCTCCCAACAAAGTTCCAGGAAACACTTGAAGCCCACATCGATTTTCTCCCAACCCTCTAATAAATAAAATGAAGTCCAAGGGCGAGAAATGTGGCGAATGCTTTAGGTTTGAGAAGTTGTGACTCTAGATAAAATAGAAAAAAAACACTTACACACAAGTCCATATGAAGTACCAGATGTTGAGATCTTGTGGTATCATGAAAATTCTTCAATATTAAAGTGAAATCTCCATAAATCTGCAAAGATCATTCCATCCTCGTCGCCAGTGTAAAAGTTGTATTAAATTCAGGATGCTGGCACAGATTAAGTAGATATGAAGAAGATTTATTGTAGAGGAAACAAGATCCCATCCAACAGGTTCAATCAGTCAGATGCAACTGACTATTCTCCACACCACAGTATTCCATCACCATGGAGCTACTTCAAGAAATAACATGCTCCCCACTAACTTATTCTTAAAGAACTACAGCTATGTACAAGATATATTTATAAATAGTATAAACATTACTACATTGACCCTTGGAGCTTTCTTACCCCAAATAAATTGCATAAATAGGATATCAATTTCCCTGAAATATGACTGATTTATTTTTTATCAGGACATTAGAAAATAAAAAAATTAGCAGCGGAAGTATGGACATTTTAATTAATGATACTCTAACCCCTATCGATAAGGGTAGTGTCCATTGTTCCAACAGCTTCTTGATCTTACTCTTCATTCTCAAATAATTTAGTTCAATTAATTGATGAAACTGAGTAGATACATATATCCCGAGATACCTTATAGGGTCAGTTTTTGTGGCTTGTAGCTTCAGACAAGGTGGAAAAGAATTCAGATCGGCATTAAGGGCGAGAACCTCGGTTTTATTTGCATTATTTTTTTATTTGACTATTTTTTCAAACTTTGAAAATTCCCTCAGGACTGTTTCGAGATTCTCTCTATCTGGAGTCAGATACAAAATGATATCATCCGCGAATAACTTAAGCTTAGCCATGTCAGGGATCGGTGATTGGATAGCGGCATTATTCCGTATCTTTAAAATAGAAGGTTCAATAAAAAAAGTAAACAGTAAAGGCGAAAGTGGCTAGCCCTGTCTGGTCCCACGATTTATTTTTATGGTTCCTGCACAGTTTGAGTTTATTATGATCCTGGCCGTGGCCCCCTGGTAGATATTACGCAACATATCCACCACTTGTGCAGGAAACCCAAACCGACCAAGGGTAACAAACAGGGTTCTCCAGTTCACTAGGTCAAAAGCTTTCTCAGCATCGACCATTACAATGCTTGCCGGAATGGAGTTTGTATTAATATAATCCAGAGCATGTATTAAAAACTGTGTGTTAGCTGCCATAAAACCCGCTATAAAACCTGTTTGATCTCTGTGTATTACCTCCTGGGTGGCCAGTAAAAACGTTCTGACCATACCTTCATCAAGAGTTTATAATTGGAATTCAAAAGACTGATAGGCCGATATGAATTCACGTCTTCCGGATTTTTATCTTTTTTAGCACAGAAACAATTATTGCTTCTTTAAAAACCGCTGGAATCACGCCACCCTCTTTAACAAAATTAAATAGATTTCTCAAAGGGGTAGTAAGTTCTTTTAAGAAGATTTTATAAAACTCGATGGGGAAACCATCCTACCCACAAGCTTTTGCCCTGGCTGTTGTTTTAATACCTGCTAAAATTTCAGTAGCCCCCACTTCCTTTTCCAATTCGCCAATTTGATTCTCCCAAAGTTTTGGAACATTCATATTTATGAAGTATTCCTGGATTAACTCTTCCTCCACTAAATACTCGGTAGAATACAGCCGGCGAAAGTGGTCCATAAAAGTTTGTGAGATGTCGCTACTGCAAGAATTTCTAGGCCAGTCAGAGGGTCTAAGATTTTAGATATTATAGCTGATTCTTGCTTTTTCCTGGTGGAATTTGCCAAGAATTTGCCTATTAACTGGCTTTCCTCATAGACCCTCTGTTGAAATATTTGCAAGTTGCGAACTTCTTCTAAAATCGCTGTTCTTGCCTGCTCATATTTATTTGGGAGAAACTGGAGTTGGAGAGCATATTCCTGATCCACTTCGGATTGCAATTGAGCTATCTTACCCCTCTGGGTGTTGGACTGGGCCACCATAAAAGCTGTTATCTGTCCACAGGCTGCTGTCTGAAATCCCCCCACACCGAAAAAGGGGATTCTGGAAGATTTCCAGATTAATGAGAATACTCTCATTAATCTGGAAATCTTCCAGAATCCACTCTCTGAACCCTTTGACCCACTCCTTATTTTGCAAGAGGAGACGATCCAGCTGCCACCTGGGACGTTCCCTACTTTCTCCCCCAAGTATAATTTCCATCCCAACATATGCATGATCTGAGAAAGGATTACATTCTATACCGACATCTTGAATCTGAAGGGATCTGGAGTTGAGAAAAAAATCTATTCGAGACGCCGCCTGAAAACGGTGCGAATAGCAAGTATAAAATTCCTTATCTAAATTAACTTCCCTCCATGAATCCACCAGTTGATATTCTTGTATAATGGCTCCCAATGTTTTTTTTGTATTTGGTTTTAGTTGTTTTTTATTTTTATTCAAGGTATCTTTTCTAATATCCTGTATAAAATTAAAATCCCCACCAAGTATCACCTGCCCGGAAGATTCTATCAATAAATCGTTGATTTGAGCCAAGGGTCTTATATCATCTGAAATAGGGCCATAGTAGTTTATAAAATTTAACGTCTTCCCCTGTAACTTAGTACCCATAGCCACCTCCCATGTGTATCCCTATGGACTTCTAAAAATTCCCAGGGAAGTTTACTTGAAAAATACATTGCTACGCCTCTGACTGCAAGGCCTGAAGATGCAAAAAACACTTTAGAAAAGACTTTGGGTAAAAAAAGTTTCGGAGAGTTGGATTTCAGATGTTCTCCTGCAGAAGCAGAACTTGGGGATTTAATGAGGATATCCATCTAATAAGAGCGCCATACTTCTTTTTGTTTAGTATTCCGTTTACATTAGAACAACTACCCCCCCCCGAGATGTGGAAAAAATGCTGCCAGCCAAGCTATCCACATTCCGGCCCTTCCATCTAACCTAATGGGTGTCATGAAATTACACCCTGAGTGTCCCCACTGATCCCAGAGCCCCCAGCAAGGTTATCACTATTAGTTGGTTGACTAACCGCCGGCCGGCTCGGCATATATTAGAGATAAAAGAAGCACATGTTTTACCAAATGTCAATCTAGCAGACCATTCCTAACCATATAATAGGTCTGACTAAACAAAAATAGTAGCTCCGCCGGGCTGTATATCCCCAGCAGTATCATGAGACTACTCTAATGGGCATCCAGTTCAACTTACATTCGGGTGGAGGGGATCCTTAAATATTGCCATTGGTAAATCTATCCGTATACGATTATTCAAGCACTAGACCCTATCGAGATCTCCTTCAACAAGGCTTGTGCTTCTTCTAAATCTGAAAACATAAAAAAATTCCCTTTAACCAAAACTCTCAGTTTCGACTACTGAGCAATTGATGCTTGTGCACCATGAGTTTTAAATAAATGGAGAATTTTAACAAATTATTTTCTCCTCCGCGCAGCAATGGCAGTCATATCCGAAAATATGCGGCATTTACTAGTCTCTGCTGGATCGCTTTTGACAGGATTCTCTCCTTGATCCAAAAGTCTGCGAAATTCAGCAAGATAGTTCTAGAAATGGTGGAGTTGGGAAAGCGTTGTGCAGGAACTCGATGGGCTCTTGTAATAGTGAGGTCACCCTCAAACTCCGGCAGTACGTTCTGTTTAATAAATGAGTTCACCCATTGGATAGGTTGGGAGCCTTCTATGCCTTCGGGAACCCGACAATCCTGAGGTTTGACCTACGGGAATGATTCTCGAGGTCCAGGAGAGTTCTGATGTCATCCAGGGTGGCGATCAGGGCAGTTTCTGTGCTGCTCTTGGAGCAGAATCTGGATCGGTGTTGCGTCCAGGAGATCGTTGTTCTGAAGGTAAGCTGTGAGTTGTTAGTTGACTGCTTTCTCAAGTACTTCTCAAGTACTTTTTGAGCTCTTATGGTCAGCTGAAGGTTTCTTGAGTAGGGGTTTGATTTTGTTGTGTTTCTAGTCATCCTGGTAGGTGAGTGTGGTGCTGAACGTATTGAGGATGTCAGTGAGCTTGCTGCTGATAGTGCTGTTGCTGAGGTTGAACATGTGGTGTTGGCGGAGAGCATGATGTCAGCGGTGTTTTGAGTGGTGAGCTGGTTCCATCTGAGAGGTTGAGCGTGTTAGCGGAGGTGGGTTGGGGTGCAAAGTGTTTGTTGATAGTGGTTATATTGTCATGGTCGTAGTCAGCATGGGAGTCGTATAGGTCCTGGCAGGGGGAGTGTTGGGCATGGCTCTTCTTAGGGGATTTCCCTAAAATGTTTTGTATTTTTCTCCTGGTTTTTGCTGATTCTGTTTTCGTGGTCTTAGAACTCAGGGCACTTTCCAACTGTAATGCAGCGTGAACGCCTGTGCGGCCTTCCTACACATGCTACGAAGTGGTGCTTACCTGATTGGTTATGTGCTGTACCTGTGAATATCCTGGAAAAGGTATACAAAGTACCCGGGGCAGGTACTGCACTTGCTTCTAGTGGGCCACAGCACTCATTGGGCCACCAACAAGAATAGCCTTTCAAACATGTCTCAAGCCTGCCAGGCCTGAGTGTGGGCAGTTGCACGTATGCTCAGGTTGGCATTTCTAAACAATTAGCCAATGCTGAGTGGGCAGTTCAACACCACTAGGACACCATTAGTGTAAGTCCTGAGGGGTGGAGCAAGTGGTAGGGAAAAGGCAGGGCAGGTACACATGTGTGTTCCCTGCCCAGGTAGTGAATAATCCCCATGTGGGTTTTCCCTACCTAGGAGTACTGCTCTTCCTATGGGTCAACATGGGTGAATTTCTGAATGACTTTTAAACTACAGTTTGTATTTTTTCACTACCTACGAGGTTTGCTGTCCCCATAGGTTAACATGGGGGAATGCTTGGATTACTTTAAGCTGCAGTAGAGGCTTACAGTGGAGCAGCCTCATGTTGTTTACTATCATTGGATTCACAATGGCAAACCCTTTCTTGGGGTAAAGGTGGATTTGTAATTTATAGCTTAGAAATGTTACTTCTAGAAAGTGGCCATTTTTCTGTATTACATTATTTTGTTTGCCTTTTAGTTTGACTCCAGTGCACACTGGCGGCTGGGGAGCACATCTGTGCATTCCCCAGAGACAACCCTACACACTGACCATGCACATGGAACAACAGACCTCTACCATTTGAGGACTTGGCTGAATAGATTGGAGGGAGAGGTTTTGATACTAGGCCTCTTGGAAGCCAGATCATGGCCCCACTAAAGATTAACATCTGCATTTCAAGCCCTCAAGGCAGACAGGACTGAAATTCAGGGGAGACGTGTGGTTCAAAGGGAAACCTTTGAACCTCCTCCAACGTCAAAGGCACACTACAGTTCAACTACTGGTGCCATACCTCAGCAGAGGAGAGATACACTTGTGAGGACATGGGAACAGATATCCTGGACTGCATGGTGCACACTGCCAGAGGAATCTGCAGTGCACAAGGAGGAGATTGCCATTGGGAGGGACCATAAACCACGCCTGAATAATGTCTGGCCTTGGCTGACTACCTGCTGGTCTGTGGGGCCCTGAAGTGTGCTCTCCATGGGCTTGTTGGCTTGCCCCTGTTCTTTGTGGAGGTCTCAGGGACATCAAAGGCCTTCCGTGAGGGACCTACACGATCTACATATTTCACCTGGAGAGCGGAGTGCTCTCAAGACCCCATTACTGAAAAAGCCCACCCTTGATCCTGAGTGTTTGAAGAAATTCAGGTCCATCTCGCTTCTACCTTATCCAGCTAAAATTGTAGAGCGGGTGGTGGCTGGTACTCTTTCTAGACACCTAGAACAGCATAAACTTCTGGAGGAAGTCCAGTTTGGCTTTCGGCCAGCCCATGGCACCGAGATGGCCTTGGTGACCGTGCTGGATGAGCTTCGGTGGCGGGCAGATAGGGATCAGGTAGGTGTTTTGATCCTGCTTGACCTGTCTGCCGCCTTCGACACGGTGAACCATGGGATTCTGCTGGACAGGCTGAGAGAGGTGGGGGTTGCAGGTAGTGCCCTTGGGTGGTTTCAGTCCTTTCTGCAGGACAGAGAACAAGCTGTGTCCCTCCCTCCCTTCCAATCCGCCTTTTCTACCATCTCGCATGGCGTTCCTTAAGGCTCGGCAGTTAGCCCGATATTATTTAACATCTATATGAAGCCTTTAGCTGCGGTCATCAAACAATACAATATTGATATTGTTAACTATGCTGATGACACGCAGCTGATTCTCTCCTTGGAGGGAGATCATTCAACTTCTTTAGAAGCATTCCACAACTGCCTGCGAGATACGGCTGGTTGGCTGAAGGCTAATTCCCTGCAATTTAACACAGGAAAAATGGAGGTGCTATACTGCCCAAATCCTAGGGTGCAATCTCTTCTACCCTGCAACCTCTGGCCTGCGGATTTCTCCCCATCGGTGCAGCCAGTGAAGGTGATGCGGAACCTGGGTGTCATGTTTAACAGCGACCTTACTCTGGAGACGCAGGTTTCGAAGATAATAGCTGGCTGTTTGGCCATTATTAGACTTCTGAGGAAAATCCTTCCACTGTTATCGCCTTCTGCCCGGGTAGAGGTGGTGCGCTGCACCGTGCTCAGTAGGTTAGACTACTGTAATTCTCTGTTGTTGGAGTCCCCAAATTATCTTATGGATAGACTCCAGAGAATTCAGTCTGCGGTGGCAAAATTAGCCCTGGGGTGGCCAACAAGATCTTTCTCTTTAAGGGCTCTGGCTCAGCTGCACTGGCTCCCGGTGAGACAGAGGGTTCAATTCAAGTCTCTCGGTTTGATTTTTTAAGCCGTCTATGGGTTGGGCCCTGTTTGTTTACAAAGGAAGTTCATGTGGCATGCGCCGGCCCGTAACCTACGATCCTCCTCAGCTAGGTTGGGGACAATACGTAGGTTCAAGAAATCCAAAGCAGGAGGAAGATCGTTCGGTGTGGCCGCAGCGAAACTGTGGAATGCCCTCCCGGCTGAGCTTAAACACACCCCTGACCTCCTTTTATTTAGGAGGAGTTTAAAAACATGGCTTTTCCCCAATCTTTAGCTCGCCATCAGTTCGGCCCCCCTCCGATATGAGTCTGCCAGCGCCAGGATGCCTTTCATAGGTGATAGCGCGCTTTAGAAGTGAAATAAATAAATAAATAATACTTCATCTGCCGGATCCTGACTGCAGTGCAGTGTGAGCATGGAACTAAGTATTGTGTCTAGAGACTGAATGCAGGCCTCTGACTGTGCCTGCATCTACGGAGTGTGGCCCCTGCATCGTGGAGCCTCAGCACACACAAGCGTCTTGTTGGTGGTGAGAGGATTCACCAGTTGCGGGACCCAGGATGGCCCGCTACGTTGTCAGTGCTGTATCTCTCCCATGCGACATGCCGACTGCATGTGGTGTTCGATTCACATGCTGCGACCCTCGGAGGGAGGGCACATCGATAGTAGTGCCTCATTCTACCTCGTGCAGTGCTAATGAACTTGCAACTCATATCATCACCCACCAGACATTGTCTCTCATTCCAGGGAGAAACAGCGAGCATAACTGTGGATTGATTGTAACTGGATTGTCTGATGTGACTCATATAATTGCGGACCAGATGTTGTGCCTCATTCCAGAGAGGTATAGCGAACCAGACTGTTGGTTCAGTGTAACCGGATTGTCTTGTGAGACTCGTATCATCGCTCACCAGACGTTGTACCTCATTCCAGGGAGGTTTGGCAAACCCAACTGTGTGTTGATTGTGACCATATTGTCTGGATCTAATTGTATTATTGCGCACCAGATGTTGTGCCTTATTTCCAGGGAGGTACAGCAAACCCAACCATAGGTTGATTGGAACTGGATTGTCTGGTGTGACTGGGATCATTGTGCACCATTTCCAGGGAGGTATGGCGAACTCAACTTTTTGTTTCATGTGACCGGATTGTCTGGTGCGACTCAATGCGCACCAGACATTTTGTATCACTTCCTATAGGGTGTGGGGACAGCTGGGCCCACCATATATAGAAGGTTCCATCTTGCCCTCAGTGCGGCAAATCAATTCATCCGGCCCGACGACTTTGTGTTGCCAGGTAGTATTGCCCGGATCGGACCTGGGTGGTGGGAGTTAGTGACTGGGCTGAGGAACACTTCCGAGATCCATCAGAAGCGGGTTGAGAGACTGTGTGACCCCCCCAGTGCTTTGCAGATCTGGGCTGGTGCCGTAACGCGAATTGAGGGCCTCTTGTTTGAACTGGGACAGCCTCTAGCCCATTTCTGCTCTGCATAGAGTGAGTGAACCTCCTGAGTGGTGGCCAACCTCACATTTGTCGACTGTTGCCTGGTAATCCTGATAGCTACTCCAGTCTTCTCCCCTGAACCCCTGACTAAGTGTGAATATGGCCTTAAACCGGTATAGTAAGGGATGGGGTTTTTTCACTCTAAACGGTGGGCAGAGTCGTGGGGGGGTGGTAACTGAGGTGTGGGAGCGATTGTGCCATGGGGTCTGCATTCATGTTATCAACTGCCCTGCCACATATCATTTCTTCCGCGTTACAGTGCTGAGTGCGTGTGAGTGAACTTCATGCGGACTTGCCAATATCCTTTGCACTGTATTACTGTGGTGTGATTGTGGCGGAGTGTGCTGTATGAGAACAGCCTGCTAATAGTTGCACCACGCAGTGGTGTTGTTTTACTGGTTTGTTTCGGTACCTAACAAATACTCCGTTTTGACATTGGTTTTACCCGTCAGGCCTTGGCCCATGGTGCTGCTGAAAAAAATTATAAATGCCTGTGTGTACAAATTCCTGATATCCTTGTGACCTGGGGTGCACCCTAGAAATGTGGGGATTTGATTGTCTTATTTACCAAGGTGAGCCCAGTTCTGACAATGCATCGCACAGCATAAAGTTGTTGGGGTAAAATATGATTTTTTTCCAAGTGTGCATATTACTGATGTCATTTTAACACTGTTGGGCCTAGTAATGCTAGAAATATTTGGTGTTGTGCCATATCCTTTCCAGTTTTATGCAGTTGCGTTTCAAGGTTCTTAGTTTTGGGGTGTACCAGCTGGCTTGTTTGGAGGGTCTGTTGGTTTGGAGGTTTTGCTGGGGGCGAATTTGTCAATGCTGCAGAGATCCAGATGGTGAAGTTTTTGACAGCTTGTTCAATGTCCAAGGTGGTGTCGAGGGACAAGGAATTGAGGGCATCAGTCCATTGGCTCTCTAATTCTCTGCTCCAGCTGTGTTGAGTGGTGCTGAGCAGATTGGTGGCGTGGCTAAATGCCGTTGTGTAGGTGAAATGGGCGATGGTGTGGTCTTACCAAGTGAGCTTGGTGGTGTGGCTGTATTTAACTCTGTTGCTGGGTGTGAAGATGGGATCTAGCATGTGTCCTGTGATGTGCGTTGGTGACTATCTTAGTTAGGCCAAGGCTGTTCATGTGTCTAGGAGGTTGGTGGTGTTAGTGTCGTTAGGGTCGTCGAAGTGGAAATTGATGTCTCTGAGGAAGATGTAGTAGTGTTCAGAGTTGATAGCTTGGGGGGGGGGCGATGAGTTCGGGTATAGCATCACAGAAATTGGGGTGGGGTCTGTTATCGAGGGTGCCTTTGACGGTGGTTTTGCCACCTGCACTGAGCTGGAAGTTGAGGTGTTGAAGTGTTCCATAAATATTCACAACTATTTTTAAAGCTATCTAACAAAAGAATTGAAAGACAGCATTGTTAAAGAGGAATAAAATGTAGTTTGTTGTTGAGTTGTAATTACAAATATTGTTTAAAGCTGTATAACATAACAAATGAAAGGTAGCATTGTTCGAGGTGGAATTAAGGTAAATATAAGGTAGAATGTAAATATTACCCCCTTGGTTGCTTTTTGGACACCCAGAAGCAAAAATAATTGAAGCGTAACATTTCTTTGTGCACCTTGCACGTAATACTGTGTTTTTGCAGTCACAACTATTGATTAAACGTGTCTAAGAAAAGAATTGAAAAGCATGAATATTAGGGGGGGGAATAAAACTTGGTTTGTGGTTGTGATGAAGTCACAAATATTGTTTAAAGCTGTTAACTCAACAAATCAAAGGCAGAATTGCCTGAGGTGGAATAAAGGTTCTAATGTCCTCATTTTGTAACTACCTTTACTGCCCAACACTTTCCTTTGTTTGTATAGATGTATGTACTTCAATTAAACAATCTAGCATTATATGTAAATCTCTCTGATACCTTCAGATCTCACTAGCGCTATCTAAAACGTATATATATAATTATGGTAAAAAAAAAAAGTCCTCACATGCAAGTGCCCTTTCGTTTGAGAAATAAAAATGTGCTTCCCATACTGCTTTCACTTACAGTGATCAGGTGGGGGGGGGGGGGGAGTCTGCAATATTCTGTTTTTTTACATGAACACATTAGCGTATGTGCACCACAAAAACAATAAGCTGTAGTGTGGACTTGAATGGGGTTCCCCAGTTTCAAAGGCCACAGCTCGGCACATAACAAAACACACAGCAATGTGGAGTCTTGTTATCTGCAGATTAGTGGCAAACCTTTAAAGTTGGGGAACCCATAAAAACCTGTAAAAAAGATGAATGAGAAATTTCCCAGTAACATTGCAAGGAAAGAGAGCGTTGGAAGCACATTTTCTTGTCTCAAAGAAAATGGAATGCAGCAGAGTGTGTTTATAGCAGGCAAGCAGTCCCCTTAACATGATAAATTGTGTGCATGAGCTAAGAATACACAAACATGTGAAAGGTCCTCTCACAGTTATGCCTTAAACACATAAACTCTGGGAAATTTTAAAATTGTTGAAAAAAAAACACAGTATGGCTGTGGCCAGGATGTAGTTGCAAACAGTGGTGAAAACCAAATAAACAAGGGTGGAGGCCCAGCATTGGAAGGGAGGGAGGGGGGACAAGATACCGACAGAGCCAGGTAGCATAAAGTGCACTCTGTAGAGTGGCTCTACAAAAAGAAAAAAAATAGGTACCAAAAGTGCGAGCAGTGTAAGGAAATAAGTACCTGGGTCATGCTCTAGGGGAGGGTTACATGCAAGAAGAGGGAAGTGCCTACGGTAGAGCTGACAAGCAGTTAGCAAGCATTTGAGAGTAGCTTTGAAGCCCACCAATGGTGAGTAACGGGAGGGGTCCAAGCCCACTAACAATAAATCAAGGGGCAGATGTATCAACATTCAATTTTGCGATTTCTAAATAGCGATTTTTAAGGAATCGCTATTTAGAAATCGCAAAATGGAATGTATGTAGAAAATCGCTATTTTTTAGCGATTTCTTAATCTTCCTTATTGTATTCGAAATTAAGGAATAATTTCCCATGCATTCCTATGGGCCAGGAGGCCCATAGGAATGATTGTGAAATTAATCTCAATTTGCGAATCGCAATTTGCTAATCGCAAATTGAGAATAATTTCAAGGGTGCAGGGGTGTCTCAAGGACACCCTGCTGCACCCCTGAAATGTACATGTGTGTGCATATGGCGCACATACATGCCCTATGGGCATGTGTGTGCGTCACATGCCACCTTCAAAAATGCCAAATTGTGCATTTTTTAAAGAATTCGCAAATTACCATCAACTACAAGTTGGTGGTAATTTGCGATTTCTTAACCAAAATTCGCAATTCAAAAATGCTACATACATAGCATTTAAGGAATCGCAAAATTGCGATTCCTTAAATGCTATGGCAAAATGAGGAATCGCAAAATTTTGAGATTCCTTAATTTGCGAATTTTTGATACATGCCAAAACATGCAAATAGACCGTTTGCGATTCGCAAAGGCCGAAATTCTGCGAATTTCGGCCTTTGCGATTCGCAAACGGCTTGATACATCTAGGCCCAAATGTCTTGAAGAGACATTGTATGCGCTGTTCACGCGAAACCTAAAAAACAACCCACACACTGATCTGTCGGACTAGCCCACCGGGCACTTCCTGATTGCCCTATAGGGTAGACAGACACCGGTGTTTTCAGTACAAGTTCTCAACGAGAACAAGCATTGGCAAAGCCAATAGAGTCCTGAATAAAAACTAAACTAAAAAAATGCCTGCTGCAGTGGGAGAAACAACAAAATAATTTCCACATACCCTGCACATTTGAGCTAAAGAAGATAATGGCTGAGGATTCAGTGTATCAATTTTGTACATTGAGCTCTTGCTAGAAAGAAGGGACGACTAAACATTTTCAGAGCTCAGCACTTTATGTTGTCCTAACTGGATTTACGTTTTATTAGAAGAATGGGAGGCAAGTTCCTACCCCCAAAAATGTGTTAACACCTCTGTTTCTGTGTATAAAGTAATGCCAGTGTTGACAGCAAAGACAGACTAGAAAGCTAATCATAGCTGCAATACATTTTTATCTTTATCTCCCTATATATGATATAATGTCATAAACTAAATATCATCATGACTGAGTGCAAAGAAAAGGGAAATAACCTTTACCACACAGGCTTTACCATGCAATGCCTTTACTACGCATCCTTTACCACGCAATGCCTTTACATGCATTTACAAAACACAAATATAAGTATATAGCAGGTAAGTGAAATGGCATTATATATATATAAATATATATATATATATATATATTCACTGAAAAAACCATAGGTTTCAGGGGTGTTATAGTTAGTTGGACATTTCACTCGTACAAAACTATAGATATTCCCCTGGTATAGTTAGTTCAGCTAACTATAACTTGCGTGCCCGGAATGCACTGCTGATGATGTCACATATTACATCACTCATGACGTGGTCAGTGACATCACTCATGACATCACTGATGCCATCTCAAATGACATCACTGATGACATCACTGATGACATCATCCAGTAAATGTGTGTTTTTCTGAAAATTAAATATGTTTTACATATGTACATCTCAAGGTTGACGGAAGAATAAGTGAGTATTTGTGTCTAAATGGATGATTTCTTTTTGTAAAATTGATTGTATAACTGACTGATTAAATGTATCTTAGTGAATACATGGGTTAGTGAGTAATGTTTAAATATGTAAATAACTGTATCAGTCTCTCACTTTGTGTATAAGTGGCTGCATGGGTTGTGAGTAGCTACATGAGTGTCTATATGGGTTATTAGTTGGTTTTTTGAGTATCAGTATGAGTATCTGAGTGTCTGTATGGTTCGGTGGGGGGTATTACTTAGTGCATAGATGCATGAATGAGTGGCTCACTGTTTGTATGTGTTGATGACAGCATATATGCAGGACTGTATGGGTGGATGAGTGTGTGTATGGGTGTGTTAGTGAGTGAATGATTGTCTCAATAGTGTCTTTATGAGTAACTACATATGTTTTAAACTAGTATATGTGAGTATTGGTGTATGTGAGAGTGAGGGATTGGAAGAGTTCCTGTATAAATAAGTATGTGTTTCTAGAAGTGATTGTTTAAGAGAGTAAGTATGTGTAAGTTTCTGTAGAAGTGAATGTGGTGGTGTGTGTAAAACTGTATACGTAAGTAATTGGATGTTTGATACTTCCCATTTGTGTGACTATGTGTGTAAATCTATGGATGAGTGTCGGTGTGTAACCGGATGTATAGGTGTATGAGTACATATGATGAGTGAGTACATGTATGAGTGACTGTATAAGACTGTTGGTGAATGAGTGGATGTGTGTGTAGATCTTGGAATTACTGAATAGGTGTGTATAAAAAGTTATATTAGGGTGAGATGAGGTCCCCCACTCTATCACAAGGATGATGTGATCAGTGATGTCGTCAGTGATGTCATCATTGATGTCATGAGTGATGTCACTGACCATGTCATGAGTGATGTAATATGTGACGTCATCAGCAGTGCATTGCAGGCGCGCAAGTTATAGTTACCTGAACTAACTATAACGGGGGAATTTCTATGGTTTTGTATGAGTAAAATGTCCAACTAACTATAACGCCCCTGAAACCTATGTTTTTTTCAGTGAATTTCTAAGGTTTTTTAAATGCTAATTCCTAACTATAATGTGCCTGAAACCTACATTTTTTTTCAGTGAATTTCAAAAGTTTTTAAAATGCAAATTTCTAACTATAACGTGCCTGAAACCTATGTTTTTTTCAGTGAATTTCAAAGGTTTTTCAAATGCTAGTTTCTAACTATGCCTACAGAAGTAGGACATGTGAAGAAAGAAGAATAAAACGCACAGAAAGAAGCAAAAGAAATGTAGAAAGAAACAACAGAAGTCCACAAAGACGAAGAAAAATGCAGGAAGAAGCAAGGCATGTGCAGAAAGAACCATCAGAGGAGCAGAAAGAGAACTTGACCGAGAGCCTGCTGGCAGGCTGCCGAGAATAAAGAGGCATTTTTGAATCCATTTCGTGTGGTCTCATTCCGAAGGGGTTTCCTGCATTGATGGAATAAGTTACGGCCAGCCCGGTCGTGGAAAGAGACTCACTGCCACAGCAGGTCCATGCTGATGCTTTACAGGCTCAACAGCGGAACGAATGATCTGGGGCCCGGCAGGGGGGCCCAAATGATGCATTATCGGTCAGCGTTAAAGCGGGCCAGGCACCCGTCCCATGTGTGCAACCTGGGACCAAGAGCCTGCTGGCAGGCTGCCGAGAATAAAGAGGAATTTTTGAATCCATTTCGTGTGGTCTCATTCCGAAGGGGTTTCCTGCATTGATGGAATATATATATCAATTTTAGTGTGTTTTCCCTCTTCACCGGCACTGAGTGTAGTGGCTTGCGGCATTATGGGACTGGTAGTTCCTAGACAAATTATGCGAGCAGTGCTAACGAGGTGCAGGTGAGCCAACCACCACTTGGGAAGGAGGAGCCAGCCTAACAAAGATTTACAAGAGGGTAACACGCTGTTTGAGATTGCATTTGATAAAGGCATTGCGCTGAAACCGGTCATACAAGCCTCCCGATTAAACAACTGAAGAAGCCCTGCTGTGTCCTGTGTTCTCTGTACCGTGAGGAGGAGAAGTTGAGTTTTATTTTATCGCGCTGCCTATGGCGCGTACACAGGACCCTTTCAGATTTGAAGGTCAAGGCAACATGGGAACTTTGTGAGATTAGCCGAGGCATCGGACATTCTCCTTGACCCGCCATAGTAACCTCAGAGAAAAAGGACGTCGTCACTGTACCTGCGTCCTAAAGATCATTTAATCTACAGAGGCTGATGTGAAGAAAGAAAGGGACTTTAAGTGGATTACCTTTCAATTTTAGTGTGTTTTCCCTCTTCACCGGCACTGAGTGTAGCGGCTGGCGGCATTATGGGACTGGTAGTTCCTAGACAAATTATGCGAGCAGTGCTAACGAGGTGCAGGTGGGCCAACCACCACTTGGGAAGGAGGAGCCAGCCTAACAAAGATTTACAAGAGGGTAATGTAGTAAGTAGATGTTCACAAAATAAGGAATCCAGCTGATTAAAGTAGTAGATTTATTCCATACGAAATGGGCACGTCAATACACATCAGCTGACAACAGAAACTGACTTGTGGAAAATATCACGAGTCATATAGAAAGTGGAACATGCAGTTCAAAAGGATACAACATGCTTAAAGGGAAACCTACAATAACAATTACACAATACTACATATCTTCCCATTTTCAAAAAAAATAAAATAATAATTTCAATTATAAACAATAGATTCCTTAAATTTAATTGGTTTCTTTACTGTTCTGCCAAACGAGGATTTCTGACTACTAATCACAATTTGTTCCCTATTCTTGTTAGTACAATTATCCTCTTCAATTACATTCCATTCTGATGAAGTAGATGGTAAAACTTCATCAAAATGAATCTCACTGTCATCCACATTCTCTTTGTCATGCTCATGGTCATCAAAACACCAAAAATGTCCACGAGATTTTTCCATGGAAGTTGGACCAGGATCACATGGATCACTGACAACTAATGGTTGTGACAAAGCTAAACGACTTAGATGCCATTTCTCACCATTATCCAAGGTAACTGAATTCTGATGAATCTTAGCAATTTTCCTCGGAGAACTAAACTTTCTCTGACCTTTACAAACCAACCTAGGATTTTTAATAGAAACCCATTGTCCAACACTTAATTTGACCGGTTTAGAACCATGTTTTCTATCATGATAAATCCTATTTTTAGTCTGCGACAAGGCAAGATTAGATTTAACCTCATTAATATCATAAAAACACATATCATACTTCTTCATCCAACTAGGATTGGTTTTAGATAACGGTTTCCTACATCTCATAAGTGAAAATGGACTCATACCCAAAGATGGATGGGGTGTCACACGATAAGCCCATAACATTTTCAATAATTCACTGTCCCACTCAAGTTTGGACTTGATGCACAATTGTAGAGTACTCTTAATAATTCTGTTAAGTCTCTCCACAACCCCATTGCAAGAAGGATGATATAGTGGAGATA
Source organism: Lissotriton helveticus (assembly GCF_964261635.1). Lineage (NCBI taxonomy): Eukaryota > Metazoa > Chordata > Amphibia > Caudata > Salamandridae > Lissotriton > Lissotriton helveticus. The sequence continues at coordinate 1,618,455,606 of NC_136068.1, read as the reverse complement.
ACTTATGCCTAATACCTTTGGACAAGAAAAAACAATGCATTTCCTTGGACTTAAATTGTGCACCATTGTCCGTGAGAATAGATGAAGGACAACCTTCCTGTACAAAAATGTTTTCCAAAAACTCAATTATATTAACAGCACTGGCTTTGCTAACCACCTTTAACTCAAACCACCTAGAAAACAGATCCACCAACACAATAATAAATTGCACTGTTTGATCAAACCAGTTGATAGGACCCATAATATCCATTGCCAAATCCTCCCAAGGAAGATTCGGAGAAGGCACCTCACCCAGAGGTGGATTAAAAGTCTTTTTTGATTTATCTGAAGTCTCACAATTGACACACACCCTAACAAGCTTCTCAATTTTACCATCCATTCCTGACCACCAATACTGATCCCTTACTCTAGACTTAGTTCTTGAAATTCCAGGATGACCTTCGTGAGACAGCTGTATAATTCTATCCCTTAAAGATTCCGGAGAAATAATTTTATCACCTCTGTTAAGAAAATGATCAAAAACAGAGAGTTTGTCCCTGACCTCCCAAAAACCTCTCAGGACATCATCCAAATACTTCTTAGAAAAATCATTCCAACCATTTACAACTTTAGATTTGACCATACTCAAAATATTATCACATGAATCAGCCGCAAACCATTGCTCAGAAGAAATAGAATCAAAGACTTTGTCATAGGCAACAACACTAGCCACGGAAAAATCATTCCAAGAATTCCTATCAGCCTCAATAATAGGTAAGGAAAATCTACTCAAGAAATCTGCAATGACATTTTTCGCCCCTGGGACATACTTACCTTCAAACAGGAAGTCTTGCAAACGCATCGATAGCCTAGCTATTCTAGCAGCAGCTCTCAAAAGACCATCAGTGGTCAGTAACTTTGTAAGTGGCTTGTGATCAGATCTAACGTAGAAGAACTTACCCCACACAAATTTCCTAAAGTGTTCGAGCCCCCAAACAACAGCTAATATCTCCCTCTCAATCACGGAATACTTTTCTTCCGTGGGTGTCAGAGACCTGGAAGCAAATGCAATTACCACTTCTTGATTGCACTCAAAATTTTGACTCAATACAGCTCCCAACCCCTTGGAGCTAGCATCCGTAGTAATAAATGTAGTGGCAACTGGATCAAAACCTTGAAGATTAGGAGCACAACACACAGCTTTCTCAATAATGTCAAAAGCTTGTTGACACTCTTGAGACCATACAAAAGGAACCTTGTTCTTTAGTAAACTCCTCATGTGATATGTTTTTTCAGAAAAGTTAGAAACAAGTTTAGAATAGAATTCAGCCAAGCCCAAGAATGATCTCAAATCATCCTTGGACTTAGGAGAAGGAGCATCCAAAATGGCTCTAATTAGTTTAGTTTTTGGTCTAATGCCCTGCTCCCCGATTTCATGACCTAAGTATACTACTTCATTTTCTGAAAATTTGCACTTTGAAATCTCAGCAGTGAGACACCTTTCATTAAGAATAAGTAGAACATTCCTTAACCTAGAATCATGTTGTATAGAATTCTTACCCATGATGAGTATATCATCTTGAAAAAAGATAACACCATGCAAATCCCCAAAAAGTTGTGTCATAAGTCTTTGGAACACCGCGGCGGAGGAAGCCAAACCGAACGGCATTCTATGAAAACGAAAACAACCAAAAGGAGTGCAAAATGCTGTCAAATCTCTGCAAGAGTGATGCAATGAGATTTGGTGGTACGCTGAGGATAAATCTAGTGTTGAAAAATACTTAGCACCACGGGTTAATGATAACATTTCGTCAATCCTGGGTAAAGGATACTGATCAACGATTATATTTTTATTCAAATTGCGGAGATCAACGCACAAGCGAATTTTCCCATTGGCACGTCTCGCGACAACCATTGGAGAAATCCACTCAGCAGATTCGATGGGTTGAATAATGCCATTGTCTTGTAATTTCAACAATTCTTTTCTGACTTCATCCTTAACGATCAAAGGAATATTACGAACCTTATGAATTTTGGGAATAGCATTACATTTCAATTTGATGAGATGTGAAAAACCTTTAAATTTGCCAATCTTACCTGAAAACACGTCCGGAAATTCCTTTAAGACCCAATTTTTTGTGTTCACACCTTCACCGGTAACCAGAACTTGTTCAGGGCTGTTGGGATAAAGAATAATATGTAACGATTTCTGATCCCTCCAACCCAGAACAGAAGGACCATAAACAGCAATATACAATTTACAAAAAGCGGTACGCCCTTTAAATTCAACTATTAAAGGACGAAATTCCAACATTTCAATTTTGTTACCGGTAGAGCTGTCAGGTGAAACATCAGTAGACTCAAGATGATGATCTAAATCATTAACTAATTCTTTCTCCCAAACATCTTTGTTAATGATCGTGAAAGGTGAACCAGAATCTGCCTCAACTTGCACAGGAATTCCCCCAAACTTAACAATGCACAAAGGTTTGCTTTTAACATTCTCATCCACACACAAAACAATATTACACTGAAGTTTTCCAGTGTCATGAAATGAAGAAATATTGAAGTCAGAGTCATAGTCAGAGGAATCACTGTCATTAATACACAACACTTTAGGTCGTTGAGAAGAACTTCTGTTGCACACTTTAGAAAAATGTCCCAAAACTCCACAATTAGAACACTTCACAGATCTAGCAGGACACTTGTCAAATCCTGTGTTGTGGTTTTTATCCCCACAACGATAACAAGCAAAAGACGAAGATTCATTCCTGTAGTAGGTTTGCCGATAAAATGGTTTCTGATTGAAAGATCCTTTTCTGAAACTTTTATTAGTCTGAAAGCCCTTGTTGTCTTTCTTTTTAAAAACTTCCTTACTCCCTTTGTTGTCATAGACTTTGCTAACAGTGGAAGTAGAAGCGATAGAAGATTCAGACTGGTCCGACAAGGCCTTGGAACTCCTGTCTGAAAGTTCAGCCTTTTTCAATAATGTAATCACATCCTTAAGACTGGATTCTCCTTCAATCCAAAGTCTATCTTGAATACTTTTGTTCCTAGAGCATACAACAACCTGGTCACGAATAAGTTCATCATGCAAAACACCAAATTTGCAATGCTTGGCTAACACTTTTAATTGTGAAACATACACCTCAACGGATTCGTTTTCCAATTGCTTCCTTTTAAAAAATGCTCGCCTGGTGACACCAATACACACAGTAGGGGAATAATGTTCTGTCAAATCAGAAAGAGCTGCAGTAAAAATGTCTATATCACCAGATCTTTCAGGTTTCTGCATCTGGTTATAGACTCTTAACCCTTCGGGACCCAAACTGTGCAAAAGCATCCTCATTTTGCGTTCGGGTGTCAAAGTTCCAACATTATCCTCTAAGGTAGCGATATAATTGAGGAAATAATCCTTCCATTCAGACCATTTAATAATTGAATCTCCAGGAGAAGTCAAAAATTCTTTAGGAGTACTAATGTTAATGTTGATACAAGAAGAAGAGACTGAACTGTTTGAGTTAGAATTTGTAGAAGCAGAATTTCCTGTAGAGTTGTTATTACTCATGTTAAATGAAGTATAGAAGAATAATATAGAATATATAAAATATAAAAAGGAATGAACTTACAATGCTGGATGAATTGCGAACAAAAGCTGCATAAAACTGTGGAAAAATTGAAGAAAAACTATGTATTAACGTGCCCAAACGCTTAAAAATAAGAACAAAGTGTTATAAAACTCCTCGAAGAAACTAAAAACGGAGGCACTCACGTACGTGTACAACGCACATGACCTCACACGTAGATGTTTATGCGCTGGTTCCCCTTTGTTAAATCCGTCACCTAGCAACGTGACGTCAACAACCAAGCGCTCGTCCAGAGCGTGACAGATGTTCCTTAGCGCTGAAAGTGACGTCAACAGCCAAGCGCTCGTCAGAGCGTGACACATGTTTCTTAGTGCTGAACACAGTTCGGAGATGCGCGCAATAACGAAGAATTATTTCGAAGATAAACACAAGGTAAACTATGTATGAAAATCCACTAAAGATAAATAAATCGATCGATATACTCACGATTAGTGGTACATTTAACACAGCAAAAAAATATCCAGCAAATGCAGTTCAACCTCTTTTAAAAAAAAAAATAATACTTGAAGAAGAAATCTGATCACAAGGATCTCGAAGTGATGTCGAAGTATTCTCAACAAGAGTAAAAATGTAGCTTAAAATGAAGTAGAATAAAAGTTTCCAATCTCAGGAATGACGAGGAAGGAGAGATAAATGAAGTAAATCCATACGGTGGTTCTAAATTCTTCTTGTTTTCATAAAACCCATCCTCGTCGCCAGTTTTGTAGTAAGTAGATGTTCACAAAATAAGGAATCCAGCTGATTAAAGTAGTAGATTTATTCCATACGAAATGGCACGTCAATACACATCAGCTGACAACAGAAACTAAAATATCACGAGTCATATAGAACGTGGAACATGCAGTTCAAAAGGATACAACATGCTTAAAGGGAAACCTACAATAACAATTACACAATACTACAGGCAACACGCTGTGTGAAATTGCATTTGATAAAGGCATTGCGCCGAAACCAGTCATGCAAGCCTCCCGATTAAACAACTAAAGAAGCCCTGCTGTGTCCTGTGTTCTCTGTACCGTGAGGAGGAGAAGTTGAGTTTTATTTTATCGTGCTGCCTATGGCGCGTACACAGGACCCTGGAGGAATCGGACATTCTCCTTGACCCGCCATCGTAACCTCAGAGAAAAAGGACGTCGTCACTGTACCTGCGTCCTAAAGATCATTTAATCTACGGAGGCTGATGTGAAGAAAGAAAGGGACTTTAAGTGGATTACCTTTCAATTTTAGTGTGTTTTCCCTTTTCACCGGCACTGAGTGTAGCGGCTTGCGGCATTATGGGACTGATAGTCCCTAGACAAATTATGCGAGCAGTGCTAACGAGGTGCAGGTGGGCCAACCACCACTTGGGAAGTAGGAGCCAGCCTAACAAAGATTTACAAGAGGGTAACATGCTTTTTGAGATTGCATTTAATAAAGGCATTGCGCCGAAACCGGTCATGCAAGCCTCCCGATTAAACAACTAAAGAAGCCCTGCTGTGTCCTGTGTTCTCTGTACCGTGAGGAGGAGAAGTTGAGTTATATATATATATATATATATATATATATATATATATATATATATATATATATATATATATATATATATATATATATATATATATATATACATATATATATATATCACATGAAAAAACTCCATTTTGCCGGGGGCCTCCGACTCTGCAGGGCAGGCTGTGCTGACAGGAATGGAAATCCTGTTGTTTGGAATTACGCCACAACAAAATGCAAAACCACACCACCGGCTTACTTTCAGGCTGACTTTATTCGTCAAAATGGCACATCGCGCTTTTTCACTCTTTCTCTCCTTACGCGTTTCGGCGGACTTCCGGCTTGATCACAGGTGAGTGAAATGATGCCGTTAATTTCCAAGTGGTCACATGGCCCTTGAGAGTAACTACGGGCCCCAGAATGCACCAACGGCAGTCCATCCACAGCGTGACATGGTGCATAGGTAGTTCAGCTAAAATAGAATATTTTGCCCAAAATGTCACGAAAATAATAGGTGCAAGTCTTTAAAGTATAAAGTCGCAAAGTGCATGCGCTGCCACAGTCAATATTTGTGCCTGGAATGCGGTGACACCAGAGAGAGAAAGACTCCCTCATCTCCCTTTCTCGTACCCATCGCCAAATATCCTCGGAAGTCCCATGGCTGGTGCTTGGGCTCGAGCGTGTCATGCCCCCTCTATCAACATCACATGAAAAAACTCCATTTTGCCGGGGGCCTCCGACTCTGCAGGGCAGGCTCTGCTGACAGGAATGGAAATCCTGTTGTTTGGAATTACGCCACAACAAAATGCAAAACCACACCACCGGCTTACTTTCAGGCTGACTTTATTCGTCAAAATGGCACATCGCGCTTTTTGACTCTTTCTCTCCTTACGCGTTTCGGCAAACTTCCGCCTTGATCACAGGTGAGTGAAATGATGCCGTTAATTTCCAAGTGGTCACATGGCCCTTGAGAGTAACTACGGGCCCCAGAATGCACCAACGGCATATATATGTATATGTATATATTCATATATATATATATATATATATTCATATTACCTACTGGCGATAGCCAGTAGGTATATATAGTTAGGACCTAGCTACCATAGAAAATCCGCAACATTCTATTGGGAATAATTTTGGCGCCGGTTGAGGAATTTGCGTGTAATTTTCCAAAATATTGGCCAGCTCCGCTGTGCTCCATCCCTGAAAGTTTCGGGGGGATTCGTGAAGTGGGGGCTGAGAAAAAAGGGGGGTCCAAAACGTGTTTTCCCCATGTTAATTTCCATAGGACGTTCAGACAAGGCTACAGCCCGGACCGCTGAACGGAATTACACTAAACTTGACAAAATTGTAGGGACTTGTACGCAGAAGTGCCGGTGCTATATTTGGTGAAAATTGCTCCAGTGGTTTTTATGAAAATTAACTTCAAAAACACAAATATATCTATATGAGCTCACCGCACACTTACCCATAAGCTTACCCGTACGCGTACCATATGCGTACGTACGCGTACGGTACGCATACGTGCGCGTACCTCTACGTGCACGAGCTGCATGCTGATTGGCTGCCACTGTCTGTCAACACTCCAAAACAGAAATTGTGGGCAGCCATCTTGTGCCTCGGTAGAGTGAGGTACAGGAAAGCAGAAAAACAAATGTGTAGAACTCAAAAAGGGGGCAGGGTAGAAGCACCCTGACCCCCAAGGTCTGCTCAGGGGTTCCCACAAGGACACCCAAGGCAAAAAAATAAAAAAAATGTTTTTTAAAGTCGCGGGGTACACGTACCGTACGCGCGCGGTACGCGTACCCCCCGATTAAAAAAAATATATATATATTTTTTGGACTTGGAGGGTCCTTGTGGGACCCCCTGAGCAGGGCTAGGGGGTCAGGGTGCTTCTACCCTGGCCCCTTTGCGAGTTTCACACCTTTGTTTCACTGCTTTCTTGTGCCTTGGTTCTACCAAACTGCAATAATATTATTATTAATTTTTCATAAGAAATGTGAAACAAGCACATTGTGAATAAAAACCAATGTGCTGAAATAATTGTTTGTCATCAGTGATATCATCAGTGATGTCATTTGAGATGTCATCAGTGATGTCACTGACCATGTCATGAATGATGTAATATGTGACATCATCAGCAGTGCATTGCGGGTGCGCGACATATAGTTAGTCCAACTAACTATATAGGAGCAATTTCAATGGTTTTGTATGAGTGAAATGTACAGCTAACTATAACACCCCTAAAACTGAGAGTTTATTGAGTGAATTTGAAAGGTTTTTTAAATGCTAATTCCTAACTATATAAGGCCTGAAACCTATGTTTTTTTCATTGAATGTCAAAGGTTTTTTATATGCTAATTCCTAACTATATAAGGCCTGAAACCTATGGTTTTTTCAGTGAATATGTGAGCAAGGGCACTGAGTTGCCCGAAACGCGTCATGGCGGTGGTGCAGGGCGAAATGGATTAAACACGTATCTGCACATGAATCTGGGTCTGCGTCCGTTTCTAATGCATTTGTAGACTGCAAGCGGAACATTAATCATACATATATATATATATATATATATATATATATATATACATACATATATTTATATATATATATAGTCAAAACACTATCCTTCCAGGCTTAAAGTGATGCAAATATTTTGCAAAAAAGAAGCAGAGCACTCTGGGTAGTTCCCAAGTTTAAGTGGAGAGCAGATACTGCACAGAGCACCCTCAACATCAGCGACACTCACCTCAAATGTCTGTTTTTCTAGTGAAGTGTTTAAGCATAGGATTAGCAAAGTGCCATCCGTGCAGAGATAGAAAGTGACAAAGTCTATTGCCATTCTACAGCAAAGTCTTTCAGCATAGGATAGGCACAGGGCCATTCACGACGCCGAGCTATAAAATGACAAAAAGCATTTTACCACTCCAGGCACAGTCTTACAACTTTGGATTGGTAAAATACCATCCACGCCAACCTGGACTGAATAACTTATGCTGGGTGCTCCCTTGTGTCTGGACAAGCTAAACCTCTCTGAAGAGCTATAACGATAGCAAAAGACTTGTCATGGTTTGCTTTTATTAATTCAAAGTTGGCTTGGATCAGTACTGGGTGTGTTGTTACTGCTCCAGCTACGCTAGCCGTGGCCAACATGTTGGTAAGTGTTGTCTCCTGGCTAGATATACAGCTGGATGACCAAAGTGCTGAACAAGGAACTTATACCAAGTCTATTCAGAGATGTTAACTGTGATTGTTGTTTACAACAAGTTGTTTAAGCTGTTCACCTGCTTCCAAAATCTTGTATGTCTGTTTTCCTTGAGGTCACACAGGAGCTTGGCCGATAAACTGGTGGAAGCGTCACTTTCCAGACCCCACAAGCATTTCCTGTATGCTGACCTGGACTTAGTCAGGAGTTCTCTTGATGTATCATTCCTGAGGCCTCTTTGGTACAATCATAAGGCATGATTCAGGTTCTGTTTTAATGTCTCGGTTGTTGTGGTTGTATCGAGGTTTAGCACCATGACGTGTGTGGTTGGCCACAAATCTTCCACAAATTGCTTCCATTCCATATGGGCTGTGCTTACTCTGTCTAGCTTTGTTCTCCACATGCCTTTTGGCTCCTCAGATACATCAGTAATAGTACCTGATGATCGTTTAAGTTTCTTGCTGTTTATTGTATAGGTATTGTCTTGAAATGCATTGAACAGTTTGTGGTAGTCCGCGATCAGGGCAAGAAGTAGTTCTTGAGGTAAATGGTTGCTTTCACCTCATGATGTGATTTGGAAGCTGGAGACCATAGGCAGGTAAACAGGAACTTCAAAGGAGAAAGCAGAGACACAGGACACCATCATTCTGACTCGTTACTTCTGTTGGTCAAGGATGTCTACAGGACAGTGGTGGCTGGTGAGATTTAAAAGTGGCAGGGCGCAAAGGACTGTTCCACGGTTCAAGGAGCACACAAGCCTGGCTATTTTTTGTATATATTGCGCAAACTCGGCCCAAGGACATTGGACGGGAGCGCTTTACATGAGCACCTGTTACATTTCACAAGGTCTGATTCCTTCTTTTTTAGGCAAAAGGAGATTAAGTAATTTGCCCTGAATCATAGGATGTTCAGCTGATGCCAGGGCGCAACCCTGGCTGCCAGTTACAAAGTTGACATAACGCCACATCATTATACTGAAAAATAAAGACTTTTGTCACAACTACCTTTTAATAGAAAATATATGTACTGCTGTGGCCCTGGAGCTGTTTTTCCAAACTCTATATATATGTTGGAGTTGGACACAAGCTCTTTTAGTTCAGGAGTGGAACATACCTGCACTGATCTTCTTACTTTGGGAGCACAGTTACCCAGCTTTTGCTTTCCACCTGCCCAGCCAATCCTGATGCTGCTCTTTAAAATAAGGAGCAAGAGGTTCTTTCAACAGTGTTTGCCTCTGGATTGGCTGGGCAGGGCACTTCAGCGCTCCATCGGAGAAGGGGGGCTGCTGTGACAGTCCACCTGGCTCTCTAAGACAGCGCCGTCACACAGATTTCAAAGTGCGCATGTCTTTTTGGCCGTACCCAAATACTTGCCCAGCCTGATTTGCGCACGTTCTTAGGAAAACCCTTATCACTCACTGAGCGGTGTGAGGGCTACAATTTCTGCACAATGGGACGGCAGAGTGGCAGCTAGGACTCGGCCTACAGTAAATATGAGACATTGAGACATTTATTGCTCATTTTTGACGGTGTCTGTCACAGGGCTCAGGTGGCGGGGTGCCACTCAACCGATCCTGAAGAGGAACCGCCACTGCTACAGGATGCACTGGATATCTTAAAGACAAAAATATATCTTCAGTACCTCATCATTAAGGCTTCTAGGCTAAACTGTAATAGTAGGTGGCAATATATTTTTGTAACCAACTCTGTGTACTTTGAGGTGAAACTGGTAATCCCTGAAAACTAAACTTATAAACTATTTTTCAGTGCTTTTATCAAACAAAATACAATGGTATAGAAATTCCTATTTCACAGGGAACCATGTAAAATTGGAACTATTTCATGGTTGCCTGTGAAATACAGATTTCATCATCATAATCATGTCAACCCCAAACTAGTCCACAGAGCATTAACATTGTCAGGGCTACTCAGATTATGTGGCAAGGATCATCAAATTATACAGTAACATTATGTACATTATTGTGAGGACTACTAGGATTATGGGGCTAGGTTATGTAAAATATGCAGAAAAGATGATATTATGTAGCGCATACTCTGTCAGTATTATTTTTTTCTATTTTCGATAGAGACAATGTTTTGGCAAAATCTGCAAAATTAGGATATTATGCAGCAAATTATGTCCTTAATGCAGTAAATAAAGAAATATGACGCAAAGGCTACACAGATTTGCTTGAATCACCCGACCCTCAACATTGCCGATTGTTTTAATTATGTTATGGTATAGGGTTTGTAAAGGGCATAGCTGCCCCAACAATGGGGCTTCCCAGCACTTGGCCTATACGATACACAACTGCAACTGCCAACCTCAAAAGATGGGGGGAGGAGTTGAATGGAAAAAAGCCATGTCTTAAGGGATTTCCTGAAAAATAGGTCGTTTTGGATGTTCCTAATAGGGAGAGGGAATGAGTTCCAAAGAGAAGAGGCCTGGGCCCGTAATGGTCACTCCGCTCTGACTCTTCTGACTCGGGGAACGATGGGCAGGTTAAGGTTGACAATGCGCAGAGAATGTGTGGGCTGATAAGATGAAATGAAGTGGTTCAGCATCTGCCCCCCTGGGAATAAAGAATCTTAAGGTTGATAAATAGGTTCTTAAAATGAATACGCTTGCCTGCAGGGAGCCAGTGTATCCTGCGACTTAGGGAGGGAAAAAAGCAACCTAGCTACCGCATTGTGGGCCAGATGGAGTCTTTTAGTAACAGATTTGTTGTCTCCTAGGTACAAGATGTTGCAATAGTCCAGCCGGGTCAAGATAACTGCCTGAATGATGATTTGATGGGTGCATGGGTCGAAAAATCGGTTTAAGGCTTCTCAAGAGTCCAAAACAGGTGCCAACAACCGAATTGGCTTGGACCTCAAAGGCCAAGGTGTTATCCATCTAATCTCCCAAGTTTTTGATGGAAGACTTGGGTTTGGGGGTAGCCCAAAGGAGAAGGCCACCAGTGGTCGCCCCAGGAATGAGCTTGTTTGCTTAGAAGGAGTATTTCAGTCTTGTTAGCAGTGAGGCACAGGCGATCGTTATTCATCCACTCTGCAACAGCATGCATACCTTTTTGAAAGTTGGCCAAGACTCGCATTGTATTGTCCGAGAGTGAAAATACAAGCTGGGTATCATCAGCATACGATACCAGCGTAAGCCCTGAAGACTTTACCACCTGTTTTAATGGCTGGATATATATGTTGAGCAATGTAGGACTTAATGACAAGCTCTGAGGGATGTTATGCTGTACCGCATGAGTTTGGGTGCTATGAAGATGAGAAATGATCTGAAAGAAGCACTTAAGAAGGAAATAAATCAGGAAATAGTGACACCTCCTATGCCAAATGTCCTTCAAGCACTTGAGTAAAAGTTTGTGAGACACCGTGTTACTTGCGGCGCTCAAGTCGAGCAGGATCAGGGCTAAGGATTTGCCTCCATCCAAGGCACAGCAAAGGTGCTCTGGGGCCACAAGGAGTATGGATTCCATGCTGTGCGCAGGCTTGAATCCATTTTGGGATGTGTTAAAGAAGCGATTGCCTTTTAGGAACCTAGTTACAATGCTATAAACATATTGCTCCGTAACCTTGGTGAGAACAGGTAGGAGGTAAATGAGGTGGAAGTTTACAGGCTTTGAGGCGTACAAAGACAGTTTCTTAAGAAGGGGAATGACTTTCGCATGCTTCCATGGGCCGGGCACCGAGGCGGTGGACAGAGAGAAACTAAACAGTTCTAATCAGGGAGGAAGAAGCAGTTCCTGAAATTTAATGAAAAGATCAGATTTTAAAAGGATCTACAGGTGAGCTAAATTTCACTTGGCTGCAGAGAGTTTGAAAGACAGGCGAACATAGTTGAGGCAGTGAACTGAGCAGGACTACAGGAGAGTTGTCCACTGCCAGTGTCTAACTATCAGACCTCGCGACGGGATTAACAGGAGTAAATAAAGTGTGAGTAGATGTTGTAGATCTTATTCGAGAAGTAGTCTGCCAGTTTAATGATTTAGGGCCATATGTAGGTAATTTGTGTTTTGCGATTCTCAAATTGCGATTTTTTGGGAATTGCAATTAGAGAATCGCAAAACACAATGTAGGTAGGATTAGCAGATTTTTTTGCAAATCCTACTTATTCCTTATTTGGGAATCGCAAATTGAGATTCGCAAATAAGGAATACCTTTTCATTTATTCCTATGGGCTCGAAGGCCCATAGGAATGAATGGGAAGATATTCTCAATTTGTGATTCTCAATTAGAGAATCGCAAATTGAGAATGCAATTTCAGGGTTGTAAGGGTGTCAATAGGACACCCTTTTGCACCCCTGAAATTAACATGTGTGAGCATGTGGCCTACATACATGTATGTAACCCACATGGCACTTTGAAAAATGCCAAAAAGTGAATTTTTCAAAGAAATAGCAAAATACTACCAACCTGAAGTTTGCGATTCCTTAAATGCAATAGCAAAATAAGGAATCGCAAATGTTGTGATTCCTTATTTTGCATGTGGGCTTTTGTGTGCTACATAGCACACTGCCCTAATTGCGATCGCAAATGCTGAAATCCTGCGAATTTCAGCATTTGCAAGTGCAATTAGGCTTCCTACATATGTCACTGTCACTAAAAATATGTAAAATTGGGAATAATATACTTCTGCCATACATTTTACGGCTATTGCAAGTCACAAAGGAGTTCCATGACCATGTAGGGGAATGAGGCAACGGGACAATTTCTTTTATCAGGTCATAAACTCTGAATATGGCAGAGGGTATTTTATTGAGACAGACATTACTCCTGAGGCGGAAGCCGGGAGATAGCGAAATTGGTATTTTTAAAAACTGTGATAATTTGATTGCACTTTATTTACCTACCTCCTCCTCCTGGGCACTTGCTTTTTAAACTTTTAAGGTTCTGGCAGTCCCGCGCAGCTGATTGCATAGCTGCAGCGCTGCCACAATATCATCGCCGCCATTCACCAGAGGCCGCTGGCCACGCCCCCTCCAACTGGCCCCGCCCCCCCGCTGAAGCCTTTAATACGCGCTGAATGCGAGCGCGAGGCAGAGACAGACATTACTCCTGAGGCGGAAGCCGGGAGATAGCGAAATTGGTATTTTTAAAAACTGTGATAATTTGATTGCACTTTATTTACCTACCTCCCCCTCCTGGGCACTTGCTTTTTAAACTTTTAAGGTTTTGGCAGTCCCGCGCAGCTGATTGTATAGCTGCAGCGCTGCCACAATATCATCGCCGCCATTCACCAGAGGCCGCTGGCCACGCCCCCTCCAACAGGCCACGCCCCCCCGCCGAAGCCTTTAAAACGCGCTGAATGCGAGCGCGAGGCAGAGACAGACATTACTCCTGAGGCGGAAGCCGGGAGATAGCGAAATTGGTATTTTTAAAAACTGTGATAATTTGATTGCACTTTATTTACCTACCTCCCCCTCCTGGGCACTTGCTTTTTAAATTTTTAAGGTTCTGGCACTCCCGCGCAGCTGATTGTATAGCTGCAGCGCTGCCACAATATCATCGCCGCCATTCACCAGAGGCTGCTGGCCACGCCCCCCTCCAAAAGGCCACGCCCCCCCCGCCGAAGCCTTTAAAACGCGCTGAATGCGAGCGCGAGGCAGAGACAGACATTACTCCTGAGGCGGCAGCCGGGAGATAGCGAAATTGGTATTTTTAAAAACTGTGATAATTTGATTGCACTTTATTTACCTACCTCCCCCTCCTGGGCACTTGCTTTTTAAACTTTTACGGTTCTGGCAGTCCCGCGCAGCTGATTGTATAGCTGCAGCGCTGCCACAATATCATCGCCGCCATTCACCAGAGGCCGCTGGCCACGCCCCTCTCCAACAGGCCACGCCCCCCCGCCGAAGCCTTTAAAACGCGCTGAATGCGAGCGCGAGGCAGAGACAGACATTACTCCTGAGGCGGAAGCCGGGAGATAGCGAAATTGGTATTTTTAAAAACTGTGATAATTTGATTGCACTTTATTTACCTACCTCCCCCTCCTGGGCACTTGCTTTTTAAACTTTTACGGTTCTGGCAGTCCCGCGCAGCTGATTGTATAGCTGCAGCGCTGCCACAATATCGTCGCCGCCATTCACCAGAGGCCACTGGCCACGCCCCTCTCCAACAGGCCACACCCCCCCGCCGAAGCCTTTAAAACGCGCTGAATGCGAGCGCGAGGCAGAGACAGACATTACTCCTGAGGCGGAAGCCGGGAGATAGCGAAATTGGTATTTTTAAAAACTGTGATAATTTGATTGCACTTTATTTACCTACCTCCCCCTCCTGGGCACTTGCTTTTTAAACTTTTAAGGTTCTGGCAGTCCCGCGCAGCTGATTGTATAGCTGCAGCGCTGCCACAATATCATCGCCGCCATTCACCAGAGGCCGCTGGCCATGCCCCTCTCCAACAGGCCACGCCCCTCCCCTACCTCTCACTTCATTAACAATGTGTTTTCCCCGTACGCGCAGCGGACGGGCGCAGCGGGCGCGCCGTCAGTGTGCCGAAGGCACGCCTAAGGCAAGCCCGTCCGCGCCCGTCCGCGCCCTTTCGGGTCCAGGGGCCACACCCCCTGGTCAAACGATATGCCCTCGCTTGTGCTATGATGCTGATCAGATTCTCGCCCTTAGCTCTAAATTGGACCATCCGACAGTTACTCTCAATATGTTAGATCATTTTCCGCTATGCTGCCCCCACTGCTCCTTCCATCTGGACCCCCCACAACGTTGCCGTAGTATAGCTTCCCGAGCAGTAAACTACTCTCCTTCAAGCTACACCTTTCTAAGCCTGAACTGCTGTTCACTACCCAAACACAAACGTGAGATTTTCGATCTCCTCACCGATGAATCTCCTGACGCACTTTTCATCACAGAGACGTGGCTCCGTGATAGTTCTGGACCAGACATTGCAGAAGCTCTTCCTGTTCAGTATGCGATTGTAAGGCATGATCGCCCCAAGAAAATTGGTGGCGGCATAGCAATAATTTTTAAAAATACCTACCAATGCCATCTGGATCCTGTTCCATTAAACGGCTGTGAGGCTGCGTTTTTTAAGTTGGCTCTCCAACCCAAAATCACTCTTTCAGGTCTACTAGTATATCGCCCCCCAGGTCTTGGCAACGCCTGGCAGTCACAGTTCTCCGAACTCATTGCCTCGACCGTATCTACTTCTAACAACTTTTTTGTCATTGGTGACCTGAATGTTCATTTGGACGATCAAAATGACAATCTGGCCTGCAACCTTATTGCAGACCTGGCTTCCATGAACCTCAGCTTATCTAACAAGGGCTCCACCCATAAAGGTGGTCACCTTTTAGACCCAATTTTCTCCAACAGTATCTACGTAAAGTGTTTCGCAGCGGTGCCTATCATCTGGTCCGATCATTTCTTAATTAAATTTACTGTCACAAACTATGTGAACACACCCACTTACAAACCTGACACCAACCCACAGAAAAGGGATTGGAAAAAATTCGACCCCATTGCTTTCAACAACATTTTATCTGATTTTAAGCCAGAAAACATATTTGCGTCCAATGATATGGCTGGGATGGCCAGTGCTGCTAACGACTGGCTCTTAGAAGCCCTAAATACCTGTCTTCCCATCACCCATAGGAAAGGTATTATCCATAAAGCCTCGCGCCCTGGTACAATGAGACGCTTCGCTTACATAAATCAAAATGTAAGAAATTAGAACGTTTATGGAGGAAAGACTATTCACTTTCATCGGGTACCGCATATAAAACTGAATTGAAATGTTATCATAAGGCGTGTGCTACAACCAGAGCCATCCACGTCAACAAATCCATAAACGAAGCAATAAACAAATCAAAAACCCTATTCAACGTGGTGAAGGAGCTCGCGGGTTCACAAACCACGGCAACGCCTCCCCAGCTGTCCAATACGAAATGTGATGAGCTTGCCCAGTACTTTATTTCCAAAATTACAAATATACATCAGGACATCCTTGCTCAAAGCAAAACCCATGTCTCCTCCACCTTCCCTCAGACTAATAAAGTGGCTATAAACACTCCTGGGTCACCTCCGCCTCTATTGCTGGCTTGGCCTGACCTCTGCCCGAAAACTCTCTTAGAAATATTGAACAAAATCAAGTCAGGATCCCCGCTAGACCCTTTGCCCACCCCGATTCTATGCTCCCTGAATTCTTTGCATTTAGCCACCATCTGCAAATTGCTCACTTGATACTGCTACCGTTCCTAGCTGTTGGAAACATGCCATGGTCACCCCGCTCTTAAAAAAGCCAACAGCTGATCCTAAAATATCCGCCAATTACCGTCCCATTTCGTTACTACCAGCTTTTTCGAAAGCCCTGGAACGCCACATCCATGCTCATCTTTCAAAATTTGTAACTGACAACAACCTGCTACATCCTTCCCAATCGGGATTTCGCCCCGGTTTCTCCACGGAGACGACCCTGTTGGGCGTTACGGATAATCTGCGTGTGCTCTTGGATCGAGGAGAAACAGTTGCGCTGATCTTACTCGATCTCAGCGCAGCTTTTGATACCGTGTTACACAGTATCCTTCTTAAATCCCTCGCTGCCATTGGCATTGGAAACAAAAGCATTGGACTGGCTCGCATCCTTCCTGTCTAACCGCACTTTTCAGATTTTCTCCAAGTCATCGTCCTCTAAGTGTCATCCATCCCCTCATGGGGTACCCCAAGGGTCTATTCTTAATCCTCTTCTTTTTAATTTATATGTCACACCTTTAGCCTATGTTGCACAATGTTCTGGATTAAATCTTTTTTCTTATGCCGACGACTCACAAATTGTTTTTTCACTGTCTCAAACTGATCCCACGGCTCTCTCCCCTCTGCAAACAGGACTCTGCAAAATATCCGAATGGATGAACGACAATTTACTCAAATTAAACAGTGGAAAGACGGAGGTTCTGATTCTTGGTAACAAACCTGATCTCTGGAACCTGAGTCACTGGCCAACTACCATGGGTCCCATCCCAATTCCATCTGAACAAGTACGTAATCTGGGTGTAATTCTTGACAGGGGACTATCCATGAAAGATCAGGTCAACAGAGTCACAGCTACCTGTTTTACCATTCTACGTTGGCTGAGCAAAATCTGCTGGATGCTCCCCAAAAACACCCAGAGATCTGTTGTGAATGCCTTGGTGACCTCCAGATTGGATTACGGCAACGTGCTCTATCTGGGGTCCCCTAAGGCCGTCACACGGCGTCTTCAGCTGGTACAAAATGCTGCAGCTCGGCTTCTTTGTGGCTGTCATAAACGGGACCACATTACAGAACGCCTGAGAGAGCTGCATTGGCTTCTGGTTGAAAACCGGATAAAATTTAAAGCTCTATGCTTCATGCACAAGATCAAAATCGGATCAGCACCCCTCTACCTTCAGGCCCTTGTCAGCCCATATCTTCCTACTCGTGTTCTCCGTTCTTCATCCCTTCATCTTTTTAATGTACCGAAGTTCAAACTTACCAGAATGGGTGGTAGTTCCTTTGCGAACCTAGGACCCAGACTATGGAATTCCCTTCCGCTGGCCCTACGGATGGAACACTGTCACATGCGATTTCGCAGAGCGGGGAAGACCTGGCTCTTCAATCTCTAAATCTTCTGCCTTATGTTATTGATCTGTCTCTTAGCGCCGGGAAACCCTCAGGGGTAGCTGTCGCGCTTAATAAATTCAATTAATAAATAAATAAAATAAATAAATAAATTCCTTCCAATACATGATCACACTGTCACTCTTCCCACAAATCGCATACATCTTTGGTGTCTTGCTCTTTCAAGTTCACTGCAGATCAAAAGAATAAAAGCAGAATCTGTCCTTCAAAATTAAATGCACAAAAAAATTAATTCTGTATTTTTTGCAAAAAGATATTCAACTCTGCTTAATTTAAGTCAGGCCAAGAAAGTTGTGGCTCGGATTGTGTATTTGTAGAAACATGCAGAGGTTCCTCCTTTTAATGACGTGGAAAAAATTCACACACTGCTATAACCATCTTTTTTCTGCTGAGCTCTTTTTCATTTTAGAAAAGCAAATCAGTAGAAAAAAAGCCAGCTCCCTTTCTCCTAGTTTAAACTGCAGCTGTAATTAAGCTCACTGATCTGGCTTTCACCTTGGCTTCTGGCTATGGCAGTAGGCAATGTACGTCAGAAATCAACTTTATTACATATATACACACCCCAGCACTTTTTTCTGTGATTTGAATAACTACATCAGGCTTTGTCAGTAAACACTCTCTATTGGAAGATGAGTTATAGTTTCTACTTGACTTCAGTGGCACAGCAATGTTAACAATCTTTTGTTCCCTGTTCTTAGCAATTCGTGTGCACATATAATTTAATAACTCTAAATTTGGTGGATGTCATTCACCTATACATATACAATATAATCCACTGCAGGTTGTGCTGGTCGGAAGACTGGGAGAACCGTATTTCGCTCTACGCAGATGATATTTTGCTATACTTAGCTTCCCCCAATAGATCCCTGTGTAGAGTCTTAAGCATCTTCATCAACTTTAATACATACTCCGGATACATGATCAACTAGACAAAATCTCTTATTTATGTACTCAAGGGCACCTTACCGGTCCTGCCAAAACACTATCAACTCCATATAGTAACAGAGGGGTTCAAATAATTGGGAATTTTCATTACTAATGATCCCAAGTTGTTTTACGAGGCCAACATTCTGCCACCACTGCAGCGACTGAAATGTGATGTAGAACACTGGCAGTCCCTTCCATTGTCACTCATGGGATGAGCTGCATTATTTAAAATGATGGCGTTGCCTTGCTTTTTATACGTTTTACAAAATTCGGCCGCTCTAGTCCATACGTCCTATTTTAGACAAGTGGAGGGTGCACAACGAACGCTGCTGTGGGGGAGTGGTCCGCCGCGTATCTCATTCCCAAACCTGGTTAGATGCTGGTACAAAGGAGGAATCAGTTTGCCAAATATCAAGACATATTACTGGGCAGCGCAGTTGGCGGCCATCAACCACTGTATGTATCGGCCCCCCACTGATCCGGGCTATGCAATGGATAGATGGCTACTCTCTGGGGGTAATTACACACAAGCACTATACTCAAAACCTGCAAAGTTTCCCTTGACAGGCCCCACAAAACACTACAAGTACAAGTGTGGCACTCGGTTCAGAGAATTACGGGATGGGCAAAGATGATTACCTGGAGTACCCCATATGGGACTCAGAATATTTGGGCAACCTCTGGAAATCGAAGGGGTTTGATAGATGGGACTTGATTGGAATTTCGCGGTGGCTGATCTTTGGAAACCGGGGGACGTGCTGCCCTTTACAACTCTACAACAAAAATATGAACTTGCAGGCTCAGAAAGATTCAGATACCTCCAGATACGACATGCACTACAATCGGTCATTCCAAAAGGGGAGGACCCTCCGAGGCCTCCCCTCTCGAGGACAGGCTTTTGGATGGTTACCTGCGCAAAAAGGCAATTTCCTTGACATACTTGAAACTTATGAATCATTCCCCTGATCCCCTCCTGCCACTTTAGGCAAAGTGGGAAAGTGACCTAGCTGAACTTGACGAAGACGAGTGGATGGAGGCTCTAGCATCCCAGAGGGAGGGGGCGATCTCCTCTAAGTTGAAGTTGGTGCAATTGAAAATACTCCACAGGATTTATGTCACTGGAACAACATTGGATAGGATGGGATATGGAGATGAGACTAGTTGTCAATGGCGATGTGGCCAGGAGGGCACCTTTTTTCACATAATATGGGAATGCCCGCATATTATTAGATATTGGAGAGCGGTTCATTCAATTATGGGGGTGGTTATGGAACAATCGATAGCTATGGGAGCCAAACGCTGCCTCCTAAATATATGGGAACTAGGGCACGTGGGTAGCAAAGAGAAAGCTTGGGTGACCCTAGGATTGATGGTCGCCAAGAGGAATGTTGCACAGAAATGGGGGGTGCACACAACTCCAACACTATGGGAGTGGGAAGGTGACATGGACTGGTGCATGTATCGAGAAAAACCAGTATGGGGCAGATTTACATGCCCCTTGTGTCACTTTTGCGCCACTGTTGCGTCACTTTTGTGATGCAGCGGTGGTGTAAAAGTTGCGGCCTATTTACAACGTGACACATCTAGGGAGACACATTCTAAAGCCCTACATGACATTATACCTGCGTCTGGTATAATGTATGCAGGGTAGGCGTTCCCACGCAGGAAAAACCTTGTAAAAGTGACACAGTGACAAGATTTCACTGCGTGACTTTTAGGACGCCACTGCGTCAAAACCTTACACCTTCTTGAAGCAGGCGTAAGGAGTGACGCAGTGAATTGGGAATAGGCCGCAACACGCATTGCTGGAGTTGCGTTGTGCCTGCGACACAACTCCAGCAATTCGTGACTTTTCCGTCAACAGATGCTTTCGAATTTCTGACGCATCTGTCAATCCTTGCACCAAGGTGCGCCGTATTGTAAATACGGTGCATCCATCGTGACGCAAGGGTTTTGCATGGTGGCACAGGGAAAGTGATGCATCTACAGATGCATCACTTTCTTGTATATCTGCCCCTATATGTATCATGAGGCTGCCCTAGAAAATGGATGCAAATATGGGGGAAATGGAATGTATACAGGGGTAACATATGTGAACCACCTAAACTGCTCGCGCACCCCTCCCTGGGAGAATCAACACCCTGATACGCTAATGTCACTGTATAGTACACATCATGTGATAATATAGAACTGTATGTAGTGTATGCCTGACTATCATGACATTTGAATTGTATCACTTGCATGCTGTTGTGGTAGCAAGCCCCAGCCAGGCCTACTAGTGCAAGGGATTCACCCTTCTCTGCTTAGAGTCCTTAGACCAATAATAAGAAGGTGGCACAGAAACTGGAATAGAAAAGACAGAGTTTATTAAACCCCATGAAGTGGAACTACATTCACACAACACCCTTCGGTATAGTATGAGGTAGCACACTGACTAGAAGGAGCTTGGTCTTTTTATACCCACACAGGGGTTGAAATGAAGGCGGTACAAGGCACAGAGTGTTGGTTTCAAATACATATAAGGTCATACAGAGAATGTGCTAGCAACAAGTGGGAAGGGCTGACAGTTAGCTAATTCTGGTGGACACATCTTGACAGTTACAAATTGGAGACAGCTGTATGCTCAACTGAGCATGCGCAAAGCAGAAGAGGATAAATATATCTTGTCTCTAGGCAGATTTCAAGAGCAGTTAATAGGAAGGTAGGACAGAGCACATGGCAAACAAAATGGTCGACAGAAATACAAAATGGATTCCGTAAACGGACAAGATAGTCTCTAAATACAAGATGTCTTCTGCTAATGCTTAACCTAATCATTGCTAAATTACGACAGACGACCCTTTCAGCATTTGCTGAAGACATTCGTCTGTCTAGAGTAATCTGGATCTGCATCCTGTACATTGATGTTCATCATCTCAGTAACTTCACTATTTAGCATTTGTTGTTCTTTTGTAATATTTCTTTTGGCAGGTGTACAAGCATTGATGCACATGGAGCAAATCATGAGACCACATTGTATAGAAGTACAGCATGTAAATAGCATCACCAGTAGTATACATAAAATAGTCAGTAGCTTCCAGCCCCAAGTAACAAAAAGTGTTCATATCCAGTTTGAAAATGTCCATGTACCAGTCTCTGGGTGAATGTCTGCAGAAATCTTATGCAGTTTAGAGATTGCGTCATAAAATGAAGGTGAGTGGTCAGGTATAAAGACGCAGCAACTGCTACCGATGATGCGGCATGCACCACCTCGATCAGCTAAAATCACGTCGAGCACCATCCTATTTTGGAGTGCTACAATTCTTGAAATTTGCAGTTCTTCTGTAATGTTCCCAAGTGCCATAGCTGTTTGATTGGTGACAGCTTCCACTACACGAGTCAATCATCTGATCTTTCTGCTATTCAATGCAGCACCCACAAAGAAAAATAAACCCAAATTGAAATCGACATATTGTTGCAGAGCGGTGTCTGTCTGGTCAATCTCGTCAGTACTTGTTGTCCGTTTATATCTATTCTTAGAAATATCATTGTACAGTTTCAGGTCAAGATGATATGATGCAGGTGCTAAAAACACAGGTGGTAACAAAAATGATATGTAGCATACCCCTGACCATCCAACAGGTAATTGGTAATATCTTTTATTACCACACACAAAGTAGGTGTTGTGCGACGATGTAAAACTACTATTATTAACACCCTCAATGTTCAGCGTAGTTATAGAAACACTTCGTCCTACGGGAATTCTCCCAGCACTGCCAATACATAAATCTGCTTTTGCTCTTGTTACAGAAATCACAAAGGGTCCAATGTTCTTCATATTCCTCACATCTGTGAAGACATATGGTGTAGAAATATTGTCCGGTTGGTATTCATCCCATTCCCATTTAGTCCCTTTAGCTTGAGGATAAACATTTTCATCTTGGTAACATTCTTTATTTAATTGAAAAATGATTCCACCTACTGAAGGCTTTCCATAAGCAAACAAAAGGGCATACCAAGCTTGAAATGAACCATTATGGGAAAACGGTAGAGGAATAAAAGGTGTTCCTCCTTTCTTCTGGTGTGCAGGTATCATCCCACATACCCAACAATTGGTAGTATTTGTAGCATTATGGGTATGATGCAACATCTGAATGAATGTGTTATTCAGATAGGACTGTCGATGTTTCTGCTCATGATAAGGAAGAGTGTAGTATTGATGCTCCAGTGGAGCTGGAGTAGTTGCAACAAAAAGCTGTCGAGCAGGAACTGCTTCCTCATTGAACCAAGTGGTTATTGCCAAAACCACCAGGGCAACAACAAACCCTACAGCACAAATCAGTTTCCTATTCATTTCAATTACAACTATGCTCGATCTTTCTAAGAACCTGTTGAAAACAATCGTTGATTTCTTCACCACGGGCCAAGACGGGTGTCACTACACTGATGCAGGGCTGATCCCCCACCCTTGCCTCATTGGCTCTCCGTTTCACAAACCCAGGGCAGTAGCTCAACCAATCTCGTTCAAACCTGCAGATTCTTTCCTCGGTCTCTAATTGTATCTCGATGCTCCAGGAATAGTGTGGTCCGGGAAGACTTCCGTAGACTCATCAGATGAGATAGCTTGACCTTTCTCTGTCTCTAGAATCTCTCGATGGTCAGTCAGCACAGCAGGTTCCACCAAGACGGGCGATACACGCTTGCAATGCTTGGTATCGAGCCAGTTCTTTCTGTTAATCACTCGAACCGCTGTCCTTGTAGCCAACAGCACCTGCTCCGGACCGCACCACCTGGGCTCCAAGGTGTTCGATCTGTTGAATGTTTTTATCATCACGTGATCACCAGGACGGAGGTCATGGGTCTCACCTGTAGATCTGTCAGGAAGAGCTTCTCGAACCTGTTGATGAATAGAGGTCAAACTGTCAGTTAATAGTGCCAAATAATCATTCAACAGAACACAAGGTACATCATGTATGGGGCGTGGCTTAGGAACTCCCCAAATGTTCATCGGTCTTCCAAATATTACCTCATATGGTGTAAGACCTGATCGTGAGTGTGGTACTGATCTTATGGATGCAAAAACAACAGTTGATGGACAGAATGCAGAACAATGTCATACATTCACCCCAGTACAGAGATCTGGGCCTAAATCCATTGTTTTTTTGCACTCCACACCACCCCAGTTCAGACATGGCCATATGCAAATCAGCCTTGACCCTGTGCCTCATAGGAACAGTCCAACCCGAACTGCCAAGCCATGTCTTTCCTGGACCGGAATCAAGCATCCTAGGACCGGTTTCTGGCTATCAGCCGTCTTCAGCCAGGATAGTTTGACTCCAGTGGTGTGGAGAGCATGGGACTCACGTCTGAGCATACCCATCCCACTCGGGGTGACAAATGCAAAAACAACAGTTAATGGACAGAATGCAGAACAATGTCATACATTCACCCCAGTACAGAGATCTGGGCCTAAATCCATCGTTTTTTTGCACTCCACACCACCCCAGTTCAGACATGGCCATACGCAAATCAGCCTTGACCATGGGCCTCATGGGAACAGTTCAGCCCGAACTGCCAAGCCATGTCTTTCCTGGACCGGAATCAAGCATCCTAGGACCGGTTTCTGGCTATCAGCCGTCTTCAGCCAGGATAGCTTGACTCCAGTGGTGTGGAGAGCATGGGACTCATGTCTGAGCATACCCATCCCACTCGGGGTGACAAATGGCTCAGATGCTCCGTCCATCACCACCCCCTTTTGTACCACTTTGTTCGCCATAAGTTGGCTGGGTATGCTCAGACGTGAGTCCCTTGCTCCCTTTGCCACTGGATTCAAGCAAGCCGGGCTGAAGAAGGACGAAATGCCAGAAACCAGTCCTCGGAAGCTTGTTTCCGGTCCAGGGCAGGCATGGCTTGGCAGTTCGGACTGGACTGTTCCCATGAGGCACAGGGTCAGACTGATTTGCATATGGCCATGTCTGAACTGGGGTGGCAGAGTGGGCTAAAGAACGGTGATGGATTAAACCCAGATCTGTTGACTGGGTGTGAGTGTTGGATTGGCTCAGATGCTCCGTCCATCACCACCCCCTTTTGTACCACACTGATCTTATGGATAACAGTGCCAAAGACAATGTATCCGGCCACTTTAGGGATGTGGAAGCCAGTATTTTCGCCAGCTTCAATTTTAAGGTAGCATTACACCTTTCCACCAATCCTGCTGATAGTGGGTGGAAGACTGTATGGAATTTCTGTTTGATCCCTAATCCTTTCATGGCATAATCAACAACTTGCCCAATAAAATGAGGTCCGTTGTCACTCCACCAAGTTTTACAAACACCATACCTAGGAAAAAATTCCTTCAGAAGCACCTTTGCTGTGGTAAGAGCAGTATTATCCTTTGTAGGGTATGCCTCTATCCATTTACTGAAGGCACATACCACCATTAGGACATATTTTAGATTATTGCAGCGTTCAAGTTGGATGTAATCCATCTACAAAACTTCAAAAGGTGCGGTTGGTGTACCAAACCCTCCTGTAGGAGTTTGTGTCCCTTTTCCAGGATTGTACTGCCAACAGATCAAGCAGGACTGTACCACTATTTTTGCTATGCTGGCAATTTCAGGATGCTCCCAGACTTGTGTAAGCAATTTAGTTATTGCTAGAGCTCCAACATGTGCCAGCCCATGTGCCATTTGAACCACAGGTTGTAAATAGGCTGCAGGCAATTTCCATTTATTAATTTCTTTGTTACGCCAACAACCCTCATCGTCTAACATTCCTTCTTTGGACCACTGCTCAAGTTCTGCCACAGAGGCAGATCTTTGTATATCCAATACTTCCTCTCTAGCATCATGCCAAAGCTCAGCTTGTGATTTTACTACGTACATAGGTGTAGTGCTTCGCTGTATTGCAGTTTCACTAGCTATACGATCTGCAAAGGCATTTCCTTGTCCTATTTTGTCAGTGATCTTTTTGTGTGCGCTACACTTCATAATGGCAACTTTCTTCGTAAGTGCAGTCAAGAGATTATGTTCTAATTCTACGTGCATTATCTACATCCCGTGGGATGTAAGAAAGCCTCTTTGCTTCCAGAGTAGGCCAAAATCATTAACCACTCCAAAAGCATAGCGGCTATCCGCGTAAATGTTCACACATAAGTCAGTACTAAGCTCACATGCTCGTGTCAAGGCTATTAGTTCAGCTGCTTGAGCCGACTTCTGTGGTATGTGAGCTTTTCCACTACTGTTTCAAGTGTGGTGATTGCATATGCAGCTGAGGTTGTGCCATCCGGTAACTTTAAACAGGACCTATCAACCCACAGCTCCCCATCAACATCTGGAAGGGGCGTATCTTGCAAATCAATGCGACCCTTTGTCTGTTCCTCAGTAAGGAATATACAATCATGATGCTTCTTTGATTGAGACTGAGTCGCAGGATATTGCAACAAAGTGGCTGGGTTTAGTGTAGCACACCTCTTCAATGTAATATGAGGTGGTAACAGTGTCAATTCGT
This sequence comes from Lissotriton helveticus, assembly GCF_964261635.1. Classification (NCBI taxonomy): domain Eukaryota; kingdom Metazoa; phylum Chordata; class Amphibia; order Caudata; family Salamandridae; genus Lissotriton; species Lissotriton helveticus. The sequence continues at coordinate 1,618,429,258 of NC_136068.1, read as the reverse complement.
ATCCTGTCAAGCGAGCACTAGTTAAATGCTGAGTTTTAGTCTGATTCAAAAGGGCATCTACTGCATGGGGTACTAGCACCAACAGTTTGTGTGACAAAACTATCCCTTCACTCTGACGTATGGACACAGCTGTTGCTGCAACTGAACGAAAACATCCAGGTAACGCACGAGCAACAGGTTCAAGAACTGCAGAAAAATATGCACAGGGACGCTGCTTCTCACCGTGTGTCTGTACTAAAACTGACAGTGCACATCCATCTTTCTCGTATACATAGAGTGTAAAGGCTTTCGTATAATCTGGTGTGCCTAACACTGGTGCAGAGCAAAGAGCTTGTTTCAACTGGCGAAAGGCATTTTGACATTCATCTGTCCAAGGAAGAGGAATCGGAGTGTTCTTAGTCAAAAGTGCTAGCAATGGTTTAACAATGTGTGAAAAACCCAATATCCATTGCCTACAAAATGAAGTTAAACCAATAAATGCACGGACATCTTTCTGTGTGGAAGGTACTGGAGTGTCTAGAATTGCTTGAATGCGATCTGATGTCAGTGCGCGGCCCTCCTTAGACAGAAGGTGTCCTAAATAGGTCCCCTTCGGTCTACAATATTGCAATTTCTTCCGTGATACTTTATGGTGATGTGTCGCAAGAAAAGAAAGTAAGGACAAAGTACATTTTTCACACTGCTCAGGTGTATCAGCTGAAAACAATATGTCAGCGACATATTGTATGAGAGCCACTCCTTCAGGCAAAATAAAGGAATCGAGTTGTCTTTTTAAGGCTTGACTATAGATACTCAGACTCTCAGTGTACCCTTGAGGAACTCTACAAAATCTGTATGATCTGTTATTTAAAGTGAAACCGAACAAATATCGGCTATCAGAATGAATAGGAATCGAGAAGAAAGCGTTCTTCAAATCCACTACTGAAAATGTAGTTGCTGTTGGAGGGACCAGAGTAAGCAATGTCGTTATGTCAGACACTACAGGGTACTGTGGTACTACAATCTTGTTGACTTCTCTCAAATCAATGATAAATCTATAAATCTTAGTGTCAGTATCTTTTTTCAAAATGGGAAGAATCGGACTATTGCAGACATTATAAGGAACTTCTTCCACCACTCCCAACTTAATCAAATCTTGTACAATACGTGTAAGTGCTTCTTCTCCTTCTCGAGAAATTTTATACTGATGTAATCTCGGCAGTAGAGCACCCTCCTTGACACTAATATGTACTGCTGGAATAATCATTTGTCCTAAATCGGTGTCTGAAGTAGCCCACAAAGTACTAGGGAGTGAAGCTAGTGCAATATCTTCTTTAACAATACAGGATCTCTCAATCATGGTTGTCATTTAAAATAACCCGTACTCCGTCCGGAGAACATCGTATCGTGGCCCTGAAATATTTGAGCATGTCAAGACCCACAATGTTGTCTGGTGTATTTGGAGAAAGCAAAAATGGACATGGAGCAGTGAACTTATCAACATGGAGTGCAAGTGGTTGTGGCAATGGGCTAAGGGTGGATGTTCCATCGAAACCTATCGATGTAATAGTTAAGCCAGACAGGGGAGCCCTTGGAATCAAGTGTTTAGACAAGGCGTTACGAGTAGCTCCTGTATCAACCAGAAAGTGATCAGTAGAACCCAAAACATGTGCTGTAACATAGGGACCCTTCTGATCTACTGAAACTTAAACTGATTCCTTACCCCATCCTAGGCAATCCTATGCATAAGCAGAATCTTGCAAATTAGACGGCTCATAGTCGGACATTTGATATTGATTCCGTCTGTCAAAAGTATTAGCCCCCTCTTGTCCACGTGTATTAGCATCAAACCTAGCACGATCATTTGTATTTCCTCTAGGCCCTGAATATCCTGAACGATTTCTCATTTGTCCCCGACCACGTGAACCCTGCTGAGCACGTAGCACTGGACAATTAGAAATCCAATGTCCGAATTGTCTGCAATACGCACACTGATCAACAGACAAATCTACACGAGGATAGCGAGGAAAAGACGAACCATAAGATCCACGTCCTCCTCTATTATTACCTCTAAAAGGTAGGCCATAAGCTTGAGCCATCATAACCTTTGTTTTTAACTCTTTAGATTTTTTTATCCTCCTTACTTTTCGCTTCTATAAACAATACTTGGTCCCCGAGCAGTGAAATACAGCAGTAAGAGAGAATTATTCTCAAGATTTCAGTCCAAATAAGTCCTCCAGATAATGCCTTTACACAAAAAGTTCTTTATTTTCTTTATGTAGGTCAATCAAACACAAGTTCTGAGGGATGATCCTCTCGATTCGGTATCATCCACTGTAGCCAAACAGCCAACACGTGTTTCGTCCTGGGCCGAAGACACCCAATGACTTCCTCAGGGCAGAAAAATTATACGGATCTCATCATCGATTAATGCATAGGTCTAAGTAAGATTCCCAAATATCAGTGTTCTAATATCAAGTTGGCTTCTGTTGTCTCTATTGTGATCCAACCAGGCATCTAATTAGAGTTGTACAATATTTCTTTAAAAGGACTCAATATGCAAGTCCACAATGTTTCTCATAGAAAATTCGTTTAAATCTTTAAAACGCTGGTGAGTCAGGTCCAGCAAGTAGGGTAGTGTCGTTACTCCCAAGTCGTGTCCCGGAGAGTACTCCCGCCATGATGTTCCAACGCCATCAATTGGCGAGAGGATCATCCCTCAGAACTTGTGTTTGATTGACCTACATAAAGAAAATAAAGAACTTTTTGTGTAAAGGCATTATATGGAGGACTTATTTGGACTGAAATCTTGAGAATAATTCTCTCTTATTGCTGTATTTCACTGCTCGGGGACCAAGTATTGTTTATGTTTCACTGTTTTCTGTTTTGTACAGGATATTGTTTTGGGCACGTTGGTGGCCGTTGCCTTTGTGTTCCCTTGAGCAACTATTATTAGCAATATATCTCTCTTTACTCAGTCATTAGTTTTTTGCGCAAGACACTAACTACCCAGCCATGCCTCTCCTTGTTCATACTTTTCGCTTCTAATTCTTGTCGTTCATAATACTGAGCCATAGTTAGGAGAGAAACCGGAGAGGAGGTAGTCCATGATCTTTCGCTTGCCTTTAGGCGACTAGCTATTTCTGGCAAAAGGTTTGTGACATATTTATCGACAAACAGATGCCTACCCGTGTCATCTTTCAATGACTGACCACTAAAATCGTGGAATGCTTCTTCAAAGCGTGTGAAGAAGTCTGAACCTGATTCATCTATCTTTTGCTTACAAGACGCTAAGATAGTCCAATCTATCTTTTTAGGGGGAATAATTGTCTTTAATTTAACCCAGATAGCTGCTGGAAGATCTAAAATTAGCTGACATGGTTTTTGTGCAGGTTCTCTATCTTTATCTAATTGTTCTATATCTGGCCACAATGCCCCAAATACCACACGATCATCAACTTTACGCACAGTTCTCCACATATCAGGCGGTAATATTAATCCAAAAAACAAATCAATGTCAGACAAAGTCATAGTACAAGAGCTAATGGCACCCTCAATTTCTTCAGAAAAAGCTGTTGGATTCTTTCGCGGATCAGGCAATGCATTTTTAAGACCCATGACATCTGCTCTATTCCAAGGAGTGTAAACCCAATTATAAATAAAATACCCTTTCGCGTCAATAGAAGTCTTATCGTCACTTGTGCCTGTTCCTTTAGGAGGAACATATAAAGGTGCGGCTTCCCGCATAGGTTTCACATTTACAACATTCTTATCTGTTTCGAGTGTCGGAGCTCTTGCCATGTTGATTCGAGATGTTTGTGCAGCTGCGTCTGCTGCCTTTTTCTCCTCCCGCAAACGGACTGCTTCATCACGTAGGTTAACCAAGCGTCTGATCGTGTCAGCCACCTGGGAGAAGACAAAAGAACCTTCACGTAATTGCTTACAATCAGCTGCTATATCATCTGGCTCTACTTCCACCGAATGTTACCTAAATCGCTGAAGAACCTCTCCAGCAAATATCTCGGTGAAATATTTTTGTTCCCTTTCCGACCAATTCTGAATAGTATCTAAGATTTCAGAAGCAGTATTAGTACTACGATCGGCTTTAAGCGCCGCAGATCTAATCTGAGAGGAAGGTTCGGTATTTAACATTGAGCAAGTGTCTCGGGCTTTATCCTGCTCTGTAGGAGAGTCCTCATCTGACTCATCAGGAGCCGAGGGAAGAGTATACGGAGGTGGACAACGATCTAATAAGAGAGAATCATCTTGGGTTTTTTTAAGAATAGGATAAAGAGGCCTACGAATAGCGTATTGGCCATTTACCTGTAACTGTTGCTCCCTATCTTCCCTTTCTTTAAATTTCTTTAATCTCTTTATTTTTCATTTCTAATGCTCTCGCATGCACACTTTTACGCTGTTCTTTTTCAATCAAGGCCTGTTCACGCTTCATTCGCTCCCGCACTTCTTTCTCCCACTTTCGCACACAGTCAAACATGTCTTGCCTAGCCTTTCGCTTGAACATCCGTTGCTCCACATACTGAATCTTTCGCGAATCAAATGACCCATGCAAAGGTCAACGCAACTCAGGATCCTTGCGGGTGTATTTATTCCACAATGTGCTGTACATTATGGACGAAATACCATATTTAATATACATGTCCCTATTAGGCGTCCCCTCCGGGGGTGCCGGTTGTGCTTCATCAATTCTCAAATTGGTACCACTACAAAAGCAACACATCTTACGAAGTGTGCTGGAAACAGGCATGCCAAAAATAGTGCAAAATATGCAGTATTATAATCAAAAGTAGCGCTTAAAGTACTCTTCGTACGCTGCGCCGTTCAAATATTCTTAGAAGTAGAGAAAAATCTCCTCATTACCTGCCTATCTGTATTGCAACACATATATATACATATTCATAGGACAAGTTCAATATTTGGCCAATTCCATATACAAATGCCACAGTAAGCGTTTCTAAACTACCTTACCAATCCAAGGCGTCAAACTTACAGCATGTGCCGCAAAACGGCTCTTACCAATCAAATGGTGTCCAGGTTCCTACTGACAAGTTCTCAAATCGACCAAACGGTCACTCTACGGCGAATCAACAGAAGAGATCTCAGTCGAGGACCGGCGCCACCTGGATGGTCAGATCAGAAAGAAAGGGAAAACGCCGTGAATGCCAAGACTCAGGTCTCCTCCGGCAGTGATCACGTCCAAAGCGGGATTCCAATCCTTCATCTCGACCAGTCCTTCGGGCATCCGAGTCGCCGATGAGCTCCACATTGGGCGCCAATTTGTGGTAGCAAGCCCCAGCCAGACCTACTAGTGCAAGGGATTCGCCCTTCTCTGCTTAGAGTCCTTAGACCAATAATAAGAAGTTGGCACAGAAACTGGAATAGAAAAGACAGAGTTTATTAAACCTCATGAGGTGGAACTACATTCACACAACACCCTTCGGTATATTATGAGGTAGCACACTGACTAGAAGGGGCTTGGTCCTTTTGTACCCACACAGGGGCTGAAATGAAGGCAGTACAAGGCACAGAGTGTTGGTTTCAAATACATAAAAGGTCATACAGAGAGTGTGCTAGCAACAAGTGAGAAGGGCTGACAGTTAGCTAATTCTGGTGGACACATCTTGACAGTTACAAATTGGAGACAGCTGTATGCTCAACTGAGCATGTGCAAAGCAGAAGAGGATAAATATATCTTGTCTCTAGGCAGATTTCAAGAGCAGTTAACAGGAAGGTAGGACAGAGCACATGACAGACAAAATGGCAGACAGAAATACAAAATGGATTCCGTAAACTGACAAGATAGTCTCTAAATACAAGATGTCTTCTGCTAATGCTTAACCTAATCATTGCTAAATTACGACACTGTGATGTTTTCATGGTTATAATAAAAATAAATTAAAAAAAATAAATATATAACCCACTACAAGCATTCTCTGTCACAGGATAGACCTCAGTAATAAACTCCAGTCTTAAAGGACTTTGTATAAAAGTTCAAGAAAATAGTTCAAAGTTTGCTTTCATCAACAACGCAACTATTCAGAATATGTCTATATATAGCCAATGTTCAGCAATACAATTAAAAAAACAGCTGCAGTGAGTCTTGACAAAGAAAATCCAAGATGCATGAGGCGAGGTCCTGACTGCAGCAGAGCAGCATTGTATCACAATTGCCTAGAAAAGGACACTGAAAACCACATGTGAATTTACACCAAATAATCCAAGATGCCGGCTTTCTTGCCAACATCATTAGGAGCTCTTCTTATGCTAGGAATCAGAGTTCCTTGTCATCATCCAGCCACGCAGCAAATTCTCTAAGTGTCATAGCCTCAGTCCAGACAACGCTGACAATCCAGGATGACTGTCACCGTTTTGTTCACTGAAAGGAACTTAGCATGAGCAGGTTTGGGGTACAGGCACCCTGGATATTATAGCCCTCATTATGAGCTGCCTTTTAATTCTGACTGGGCCTCTAACAATGATTACTGGCCTCCATCAGAATTATTAGATCCACACGATTCTCCCAGATCTGTTTATTTTCACATGAAGATTTTGCCAGTGAAAATGAGGAATTACTGGGGGAGTCAGACCCAGAATTTCTGATTGCCCTGGTAATTTCTACTTTCCAAGAGGATCCTTCGCAATTCACAATTGGCCCAGAGTTTCCCCATCTCCTGAGTTTCTTGTACTCCCGGATTTAATATTTCTAAGGGGGGGGGGGGAATCTGGGCTATTTTCTGGCCATTCATAATGAAGGCTTTAATGATAAGCAATATCTCCAGACCCACTTCCTGACATTCATTCACCTTTTAACTCATCACTTGACCATATTACTTTTAGTAGCCAACGTGGCACAATGAATTAAACCTGGGCCATTGACCTTTCCTGTGTTCTGCCATGAGATCACATTCTGGCAGGGGCAACTCAGTCTTTCTTCTTTCTGATGACCAGCAAACCAAGTACATTTACATTGAGTAATAGTAACACCTTTTATATACGTCACTTGGAAAATGCAGAATTGGGTCTCCAAGGGGTATCAGTTGTAATAGTGTGCTTATTGATTAATTGCATTTACAATTAAAAAACTAATGTCAGTATTCAGAATACCACAAGGAGTAAAGATAAAAAGATGGCATTATTCAATTCTAAAAATAACCTTGTTAGATAATTACTGGGTGTAATTTCTTCTGCACAATGAACTTAAACCGAGCAAGCATGCATTGTATATTAGAATTTGACAATACAGCATGCATTAGAAAAGGAGGAAGAAGGTATTGCCTTCCCTTCTGCCACACTGCTGAACACAAACAGATTTTTAGGGGGGGGGGTTTATATAGGGTGAGCTCGACGGGAAGGGATCAGAGAGCTTTAAAGGAACACCAGTTACGTTACAGACAGACACATTCATTTTTGTTAGGCATAGGGAGATTAAGTGATTTGCCCAGAATCAGAGGATGTTGAGCGTCCCTGCCGAGACTCGAACCCGGTTCCCCAGCTTTGAGATCCACTGTTCTAGCCGTTAGACCACATCTTCTCCCCAAATTATACTGGTCAATGATTGTAGCTGATAACCGCACAGTCTGAAAGCGCTACAGCTATTCCAGAAGGAGGGCCAGCTTGCCCTCAGTTCAGCTGTAGGGTTTAGGGAGAACCTGTGAGGAATTCTAAAACTAAGCCGGACAAAATATTGTATGCAGCTTTTAGATCACCACAATATCATGAAGGAAAGTATTTAAAAGGGAAGTGGAGTTTTGTTTGGGTTCCTAACTCTACATATACTCATTTTGGGGATATATAACTTCAAGGTACGCAAATGTGGAGTTTAGAATTGTAAATCTATTCTTACCTATATATATAGATTTATGATATTGTATTAGTCAATATTTTTCTATCACTCAATATAGTGACATACATCTGAGAGGCCACTACTTTTAATTCTGCATGGTGTGGCCACTATTGTGAAGGCCTCTGATGTGCTCACTGCTGTAACGATCAAAACTTAGTAGCTCAGGCCTATTTTCATCACTCAGAAGCAGTTTTCATTATAGAAAGGTTGGAGACCCCTGTTGTAGCATGTGTACTGCCAGTTTCGATGGAAAGATTCAGCCTCAGGGGAGAGGATCACTCAAGGAGGCTGTGTGGAGAGTGAGCAACAGGGGAGGGCGAGCAGTGGCGTCACTAGGGTTGGTGTCACCCAGTGCGAGTAACTCATGGTGTCACCCCCTCATGACTTACCCCATGGACCTCCTCTGTGGCAGAGCCCAGGCCGATTCGTCCGGCACGCCTTCCCGGTGGTCATCCTGCTACCGCGTCCTCCTTCCTGTTGCCCTCCTCGGCTCTCCTCTTTGCATCCGAGTTCCCCTCCACAGTCTCGGGCCATCGGAATAAAAAGTCCTTCCTTACACCGGCAACAGAGGAAGAGACCAGGAAGCAGGTCTCCTTGGTGCCCCTGGGGCTCCGCCACAAGCCCCCAAGGCCTTTTCCTTACAGTACTCCCCTGCCAGGCTAGGCCAATCGGGCAGTACTGCAAGCGCAAAAGGTGGGGAAAACTACATTTTGCAGTGTAAAGAATTCTATGGAAACAGAGAGTATGTTCCTCAGCAGTGTTCGGCTAAAGCACAGCATGACAGAACCGCTTTGCTCCGCTGATGTAAAATGCCGGTTCAGCTGCTCGCAACTTTAGTTTACAAGGACCGCCCGTGAAGGCAACCTGCTGTCCAGAATTGATTTTTTAACAGCGAATAACATGTCTCCGTATTGTCACTACTTTCGGGTCGACAGAGAGCCAGTTATATGTCTAAACATTTTCTAGGAGTATGTGGGACTCGTAATCCGTAATGTGTAGAGTGATCTAGGATTGAAGTATCCCTTTCACCTAAGCCAACGGAAGTGCTGATTGGCTGCAGAGTCCACTCTTAACAGTGATTCTGGGGAGGGGAGGGGGTAGAAGGGTTGTGGTTTACTGATGCCTCGTTGAGTCTTTCACGCAGTTCTGTCACAGCTGAGCAAAGGCGTGTCACCCCTTCCTCCAGATAACAACAGCAGACCATTGTAGGGTCCAGCAAAGAGAATGCGCCCTTCTGCGTCCATCTCATGCAAAGAACAGTCAGGTTGTGCGCCTGCAGCTGAGAAACTAAACACAGTGACCTAATGAACCATAAATCGTGTTCATTGCCAAAAAAGGTCTTTGACGCCTCGTCAGGGGTAGGAAACGCTATATAAATGCAATTACATTACAATACAATAGGGTAAACACATACACTGAGAAACTGGTTTCTAAATGTGACTCATCAACAGTATCTAGCAGAGAAAGAGGTCAGGAACCATGTGAAGATACACATTTTCTACCTCCCAGTTCACTTCCTGATCCAGGATGTAAAAGCATTTGTGGGGTTTGGAATCACACTCCGAAATGATTCAGTCTGGGCATATGTGAACATTCTATGCATGTATGTGGAACACCAAGAACAGATTGCACATGGCTGAACAATCACTCCCTCCCGCCTTCCCTCATGAGTCAATTTCTCCTAAGCCCTCCATGAGCCCACCTGGAGTAGGTCTGTGCTTTAAGTCCTATGCTGTAAAAGTGACCCTGTGGCCGGAAGTGCATAAGGCTGCTGCCGTATGTTTTTTTATTTGAGCAGAACACGCTTTTTCACTTCAGCTGCATGCATGGCCAACGTTTTAGATTGCTTATGTGTGTGACATATTCATAATTTCAGGGTAATTGAGTGACATTTCAACGGACTATAAGTGACACCATCGCTACTCTGTCACCACTGACTAGAGTGCGACTTCAACTATGCCGCTTGGCGCAGGGCCCCTGAAAAGTACTGTGTATTGCACAAAGAAGATACTAGACTGTGTGGGAACGTCCGGGCACTGGCAGGCAGCTTATTATGTGATGACTAAGCTTAAACCGCTACTATTATACACCTTTACCAATCAAATTTAGCAGACACTGGGCGAGATTATACACCCTTAAGTATTAAGTAATAAAAGGTTCTGGTCATAAAATTCCACCGGAGCGCGAGTGAGGAAGCCTTCTGAAAGGACGGCAGCGCCCATTTAATGGCAGAGGCGCGAGGCTGCAAAGTTTGGCCAGCAGCCAACACAGCATACCAGACTGGTGTCACCCCCATGTGCTGGTATCACCCGGTGCGGGCCGCACCCCCTAGTGACGCCACTGAGCGCGAGCAACTCCCTGTCTCAGCCCCACATGAGCACGAGGACAGACAGAAAGAGTGCATCTGGAGGGGCAGCATGGGCAAAACGTTTTTAAAAAGCACTATGATGCAGCCAATACTGGACATGTCATATTGTTTTTGTTTTTATTGCTGTGGGGAGGGAGGGCGTGGCAGGAGGCAGCAATAATGGAGGGTGTGTTGGGGCAACACGGACAAAAAGCAAACAAGAAAAGCACTATGATGGGGCCAGCACTGGTCATGGCATTGTGCCTTTTGTTTTTGCAATGGAGCGCAGGAGGCAAGAGAGGGAGGGTGTGTGGGAGCATGTCGAAGCAAGCAGACAAACACAAACCCTCGCACAGTGTTCAACGAAAAGAAAAAAGTAGCTCTCACAACGCAAGCAGTCGAAGGTCATAAGTACTTTGGCCATTCTCTAGGGGAGGGTCAAACACAAGAAGAGGATGTGAAACCTGCACAGGTCAACTTATCAGAAGCAAGCAAATGAAGTGACTATGCAGACAACCAATCGTAAGCAATGGGTGGGTTCTAAGCTCACTGTTAGCTAACAAAATATCTTGCAATTGACAGTGCACGCGCTGTCTGAGGCGAGACCTAAAAAGGATCATCCAAGGTCTGCACATAGACCAGCTCTCAAAAGCCGGTCTGTTAATAGAGTCCTGTACGCTGAGAGAGACAGCTAGACAGGCACTGGTAGTAGATGTGGGCAAGTGCCAGCAAGGTATGTTTGTCTGTTGCTCTTTGGTGGAAATGTGACAAAGCACCCGCCTTTTCCTGTGGGCAAGGACGAGGAGTGGGAAAGCAGGGAGTCCTGAAGTCCTGCAGAAGTAGTGGTAATGAGTTACATGAGGCCTGCTGTCACTGATCACTTGTAATAATTTATTACAGTGACATACAAATCGTGTTCTTTGAAAAGGTGAGTTCTGATGTATAAGCTTGTAACAAGAAAATGTCACTGTAATCGTAGGACTACATCCACATTCTGGTGTCAGAACATGCCTTTCATGAGAAAGTAAAGCAAGGAAGCTTACACAGATATAACAGTCCCCACGTGTCATATGAAAGCATATTTCACATATTAAACAGCAGCATAATTTTATATTATCAATGACGTCTAATACAATAACCAAACTCAGTGTACTCCATCTGATGGGGCAAGTTGTAATGTGATCAACGATTCAGATGTGCTATCAAATGCATCAACCTAATACACCATGTACTGCTTTTTTATTGTCTGCATCACACACAACAGTATACTGACACAGTGCATCACAGACACCCCACAAAGCCATTATATACCATCTAGTTTGCTACCATGAGGTCTAGCTATAGCTCGCCACCAATACCAATGTAAGACACATCAATCATCAGAACTCATATCATATAATGTATATCCACCCCAATGCAGATATGTCTTATCTTAGAACTCTAAAAACACTTACCACTTAGGCACCAAGACAGCCCCCCAGTCCAAGTGCATATGTAAATCAACCAACCCCAAGAGAATACACTAGACAGACCTCCCACCTCTATCATATCCACACCATGCCACCAAACCCATAAAGTTGTAAAGTCTATCCGCCCTTACAGGAGATCTCCTTACACCCTCACGGGAACTAAGAACCGATGGTCAACAAATATTTGCCACTGACCAACTCTTTATAAGGACTCGTATACAGACACTGGAAATATGGAACAGATCTCTAGGACAATGCACCAAAGACTCGTGTAATCATAAAACAAGTTAGTGTAAATAGTTCATTATAAGGCCTTTGTGTTAGTGAAACGATTACCTTGTGCGGCATTCCCTCCGGTCATGCTTGCGCTATAGAAAATTCTCTAAATAGGTAATTCCTCTCATCGTATAGCCTTAATTCACAAAGCAACAGGCTATCATAGACTGTAGCACAACGTTCAGTTCACCAAAGCCACATACTTGACAACGTTTAACAGCTTCAAAGCAAGTTTCCTTGCTCACACAAAGTTTACACACAGACAACAATATCTTGGCCCACATCACAAGCTCATGGGTACAACCAACATGAGATGCTAGCTAAATCATACCATCTCCACATGCACAACTCTGCTTAATAGCTCTATGACTGGAAAATGAAGCCAGTTTACAACTCTAACAATTGAGCGTCGGAAATGGGTTATATTTGCCCATGGTAGTACACCATCACTAACCAATATATTGAAGGTTTCAATCTACAACTCACTGACAAAACAAAATAATATCCAGTCACCATGACTCCGGCCAATGAGAAATCACAGAATCAGGCAGATATATCATATATATATATATATGCACCATATTAACCCACAACTGTTAAACCCTAAAAATTCCCTTGTCACCTAAAATCCCAAACCCACCCTAAACCCTAACAATTACCTTGACAGCCAAAAACCCACACCCACCCTAGGGCCAGATGTAGGTAGCCCAATACCGGTCGGTAACGGCCGAATTTACCGAATTTCGGCCGTTACCGACCGGTATTGGGCATTCGGGATGTAGGGGACCCAAAAACATCCGAATCGGTAAATTTACCGAATCGGTAAAGTTTCCGATTCAGAAACCTTACCGAATCGGAAAATATACCGAATCGGTAAATTTACCGAATCGGTAAAGTTTCCGAATCGGAAAATTTACCGAATCGGAAAAATTACCGAATCGGTATATTTTCCGAATCGGAAAGTTTACTGAATCGGTAAATTTACCGATTCGGTAAATAAGAAATGGTAACATTGAATTTTGATACCTTTTAAATACCGAATTTGCATGAAATTCGGTATTTAAGAGTCGGTATTTACCATGGATTGAAATCAGGTGGTAACCAGGTGCAGGCTATAAAAAAGGCCCCAAAATGCAACAGTTTCACCAGAATGGCGGCATTCTATGTCATTGCGAGGCGGCTACGGCTACAGGCAGAAGTAGAGAGGGTCTGGAGGAGGGAGGAGCAGGTGTACAGGCAGAGGATCACTCTATTCCAGCTAACTGAGCCAGAGATCCTACAAAGGTACAGATTGGCTCCCCAAACTATCCTGCACCTCATCAGGGACCTCCACCCACTGTTGGACCATCCAACCCCAAGGGCACACGCCATCCCACCCCATGTGCAGGTGCTGTGCAGCCTACACCTGCTTGCATCTGGGAGTTACCAGAGTGTGGTTGCTGCGGTAGGTGGGGTATCCCAGAGCTATCTGTCCCGTTTCTTAAAAAAATTCCTTGATGCCATGTTGCAGAGAATGCATCACTACATCAGCTTCCCGCTGAACTGCTCAGGACAAAGACAGACTTTTATCAGATGGCGCATTTCCCAAACATCATTGGCTGTATTGATGGTACCCACATACCAATATGCCCACCTGCTGCCACAGAGTACATTTATCCGAACAGGAAGTCCACCCACACCATAAATGTACAGGTGATCTGTGATTCCAAGTACATGATCACTGACATAGTAGCCAAATTTCCCGGGAGTACCCACGACTCCTACATCTTCCAAAACAGTGGTAACACACTGTGTGAAACTCCCTTGATACGTATTGCAGATGGATGTGTATGTGTGTGCATGTGATTAATGTTTTTTCTTCTTACAATTAGGGGACAGTGCATATGCCCTCCGGTCCTTCATCCTCACACCCTACCTCAACCCTACAACACAAAGCCAGAGGAGATACAACAGGGCACACAAAACGACCTGAAACATTGTGGAGCGCACCTTTGGTATGTGGAAGAGCAGGTTTCGCTGCCTACATAAGAGTGGAGGGGCCCGCCAGTACACACCAATCACCTGCTGCAAGATGATTGCAGCCTGTGCAATGCTGCACAACCTTGCGGTTAAGAAGGGCACCGAAGTGGACATCTCTGATTTTGAGGACCATGATGACGAGCAAGCACTGCCTGAACCACACACATCTGAAGTTGCAACACCTACTGATGACAGACACAGACGGGAAGAGGTCACACGCAACTTCTTTTAAGTAAGTAAAGAGACACAGACAGGTGGAGTATGCACCCAATGTATTTTAATTGTGTCATGAAATAGGTTTTTAAAGCACAAATGTACAACAAGTAGTTAACTTCAATTATGTCAGTCCTGGTTTACTTCACCATGAACTGTAATAGTCATTTACGTCCTCGCTTCCCAGTGCCACTTGTCTGGTGCTCACTCTGCTCACTCTCTTGCTGGCCTGTGGCCTCAGCGTGGTGCCTGCTGCTCCTCCTTGTCTCTGGGACAAGGGAGCTTGCACTGCTGCTCCTGCTTGTGCTCTCCTCACTCACAGGCACATCCAGAGCAGCTGTCTGTGCAGTTTGGGCATTTAACAGCGCCTCAAGAGCACTGGTCATCCTTCCCATGCCCCTAGTAACCTCATTGGTGTTTTGGGTCATAGCCTCCTGCATGTTATTGCTCCTCCTGCATAGCAGGGATGTGGCTGTGGCCAGGCGGTTGATAGCTTTATTTTGGCCATGAGCACGCTGCCTTTCCTTGCGCCTTGCTGCAGATTCAGTGTCCAGTTTGGTGCATAGCAGCTGCACCGATTGGCTCATTTCGCGCATCCCTGCTGCCATCTCTTTGTTCACTTCTACAAGCTCCCTGATGCCCTTTCCTATGTCTCCTATGTAACTGTTCAGGGACCTCATTTGGCATTGGCATGCCTGGATGGCTCTTCCCTGCATCCTCTGGATTCTCACCATGCTCCCCTCCAGGCCACGGAACACACTTGGACCCTCCACAGGTGCATCAGCGACCCTTTCTAGGACTCTGCGGCGTCTTGCACCACTATGGCCCACCCCTGCACTGGAGTGCAGTGTGCCAGAGCTGACATCCACAGGCAAGATGTGCCTTTCTTCACCCTCCATGTCAGCTGCTGCGGACTCCATTTCTAGAAGTGGGGCCACAACATGCCTCCTGCTTGGTTGTGATGCAGGTGTTGTGTCATGCTGTGATGCAGGCATTTCTGGTGATGACAGCAACAGAGGGGATTGAGATCTGTGAGGGGACGCCTGCAACTCTGGAGCCATTTCTGAGTCTTGTGCTGGAGGATGGCTACTTGGTGCACCTGTGTCCTGCTGTACGTCTTGGGTAGATGGACAAGGCTCCTGACTCTCCTCCCTCTCTGGTGGTGTGCCTTCAGTCTCCTGCGAACGCCTGCGAGACATTTCACCTGTGGACATATGAGCGTACATTAGCTAAGCGCTACTGTCTCACAGTCACTACAATTAAATATTTCTCACTTTAGCTTTATTCTCTCTGCAATTATTTCCCTAACTTGGTGGTTGCTGTGCTGTATGACATGTTCTCACATTTCCTGACTACATGTACCATGATGCATTGCTTCTGTATAGTGCTAGCAGTACTGGGGTTCACTTGGCCACAAAGGGTACAGGTAAGGATGATGGTATGGGGGGGAATGCTGTGCATGTCTCTTACCTTTATTTCTTGCAGCTCTGGCTGAGCTGTCTACTTCTCCCAGTCCGCAGATGCTGTCTGGTTCAATGGTTGAGGCCACCATCTCCTCCAGGTCAGAAAGGGGGGGTGCTGGGTACTTGCCTCCGCCAGTTTTTGTTGCCTGCTTGTGGTGTTCAGCCAATTTCTTCTTGGTTTGGCTGCTGAGGTCGTACAATCGCTTTTTAAGGTCCTCTGTGTCTCTGGTAGTCACCCCCACTGCATGAACTTTGTCCAGTATGTCCAGCCAGAGTTTCCTTTTGGCAGATTCTGCCACAGTGAGGGAATGCCTGCCAAACAGTTTTTGGTGCACCTTCACCACCTCCTCAACAAGGACCTGCAGCTCCATGCTGCTGAATTTGAGTTTCCTTTTCCTCTCTGCCTGCTCTTTTTCTTTGCAGCTTGTCATTTTGCAGTTTTAAAAGTGCTCAAAACCCTTTCTGCTGCTCAGGGACTCAGCTCAGCTCCAACTGCCTTTCCAGAAGCTTCTAATTAGTTGCAGCTGCCTCTGTAGCCACTTCCTGGTAGGGAGGGGGAGGGTGGTAGCATCTGATTGGCTGCATACTTAAGTTTCACTTTTGTTTGCTTTCCAATTCGGATTTTACCGAATCGGTATTTACTGAATCGGTATTTACCGATTCGGTATTCCCCATTCATTCCTATGGGCTAAAAGGCATGAATGTATATATATATATATGTATATATGTATATATAAATATATTACACTTACCTGTGAAACACATATTTTCGTTGTAAAAGCATGCACGATTAAGGCATAGTCAGGATAAAAAAATGTTGTTGTAAAAACTTTAGTTGTAAAGGCATTGTTGTTATTAAGGAGTCGTTGTAAATGTTAGTCATGGTTCAGGCATCGTGGTACATGCTGTTTTCCAAAAAGCTACAAGACCAAATAAGATACACCATAGAAATTCTGGTAAACATTTTAAATGTTATGTTCTATTGTGTTGTATTTATTATGCTAATACCTCAAAACTAATTTGAATTCTCCTGTTGAATGCGTAGATGGGATGACGAAAAATGGCTCAATAGGCTTTTTGCATATGTGATCCTTGGCGGTGCAGAATGCACAGGGATTGGCAAACTAAGCAGGAAGTAGCTATATTTATTTATAGGAAATATTTACATGGTTTGAGGGCAAAAAAGAGAAGAGTGATGATGAGTGTTGAGGCCTGTGTAGCAATGCGCAGATGAAATTATCCGGAGCTCTATATCTCCCTTCCATATATATTTATCTTTGCCTACATATATAATGTAATAATATTGTCAGAGCAAAGACAGACGAGCAAACTAAGCTGAGTTTATGGTATCACAAGGGAAGAAGAAATAATAGACTAACCAGTCACATACAATCCTGCAGCTGAACACCAAACACGCTGTCTTAATCACCACACTTAGGGCCAGATTTACGACCCTGTCACACAATGCAGCGCAGCACCAAAATGTTGCTGCACTGCGTAACAAGGAGAGAGCAAGAGAGCACCATATCTATAGATATGTCATCTCCTCCCCTCTCCCTGGCGCAGGCTCACAATCAGGCTGCCGTGTGCCACGCACATTCCTTTGCACCATAGTGCAAGGGTGTCATGAGGTAAGTGGTCGCTTTCACCTCATGACATGATTTGGAAGCTGGAGACCATAGGCTGGTAAACAGGAACTTCAAAGGAGAAAGCAGAGACACAGGACACCATCACTCTGACTCATTACTTCTGTTGGTCAAGGATGTCTACAGGACAGTGGTGGCTGATGAGATTTAAAAGTGGCAGGGCGTAAATGACTGTTCCACACAAGCCTGGCTATTTTTTGTATATATAGCTCAAACTCGGCCCGAGGACAATGGACAATGGACTGGAGCGCTTTACATGAGCACCTGTTACATTTCACAAGGTCTGATTCCTAATTTTTTAGACAAAAGGAGATTAAGTAATTTGCCCTGAATCACAGGATGTTCAGCTGATGCCAGGGCGCAACACTGGCTGCCAGTTACAAAGTGGACATAACGCCACATCATTATAATAAAAAATAAAGACTTTTGTCTCACCTACCTTTTAAGAGAAAATATATGTACTGCGGTGGCCCTGGAGGTGTTTTTCCAAACTCTATATATATGTTGGAGTTGGACACAAGCTCTGTTAGTTCAGGAGTGGAACATACCTGCCATGGTCTTCTTACTTTGTGAGCACGGTTCCCCAGCTTTTGCTTTCCACCTGCCCAGCCAATCCTGATGCTGCTCTTTAAAATAAGGAGCAAGAGGTTTTTGTAACAGTGTATGCCTCGGGATTGGCTGGGCAGGGCACTTCAGAGCTCCATCGGAGAACGGGGGCTGCTGTGACAGTCCACCTGTCTCTCTAAGACAGCGCCGTTACACAGATTTCAACGTGCGCATGTCTTTTTGGCCGTGCCCAAATACTTGATTTGCACACGTTCTTAGGAAAGCCCTTATCACTCACTGAGCAGTGTGAGGCGGAGGGCTACAATTTCTGCACAATGGGACGGCAGAGTGGCAGCACGGACTCGGCCTATAGTAAATATGAGACATTGAGACATTTATTGCTCATATTTGACAGTGTCTGTCACAGGGCTCAGGTGGCGGGGTGCCACTCAACCGCTCCTGAAGAGGAACCGCCACTGCTACAGGATGCAATGGATATCTTAAAGACAAAAATATATCTTTAGTACCTCATCATTAAGGCTTCTAGGTTAAACTGTAATAGTTGGTGGCAATATATTTGTGTAACCAACTCTGTGTACTTTGAGTTGAAACTGGTAATCCCTGAAAACTAAATTTATAAACCATTTTTTAGTGCTTTTATCAGACAAAATACAATGGTATAGAAATTCCTATTTCACAGGGAACCATGTAAAATTGGAACTATTTCATGGTTGCCTGTGAAATACAGATTTCATCATCATAATCATGTCAACCCCAAACTAGTCCACAGAGCATTAACATTGTCAGGGCTACTCAGATTATGTGGCAAGGAGCATCAAATTATACAGTAACATTATGTACATTATTGTGAGGACTACTAGGATTATGGGGCTAGGTTATGTAAAATATGCAGAAAAGATGATATTATGTAGCGCATACTCTGTCAGTATTATTTTTTTCTATTTTAGATAGAGACAATGTTTTGGCGAAATCTGCAAAATTAGGAAATTATGCAGCAAATTATGTCCTTAATGCAGTAAATAAAGGAATATGACGCAAAGGCTGCACAGATTGCTTGAATCACCCGACCCTCAACATTGCCCATTGTTTTAATTATGTTATGGTATAGGGTTTGTAAAGGGCATAGCTGCCCCAACAATGGGGCTTCCCAGCACTTGGCCTATACGATACACAACTGCAACTGCCAACCTCAAAAGATGGGGAGAGGAGTTGAATGGAAAAAAGCCATGTCTTAAGGGATTTCCTGAAAATAGGTCGTTTTGGATGTTCCTAATAGGGAGAGGGAATGAGTTCCAAAGAGAAGAGGCCTGGGCCCGTAATGGTCACTCCGCTCTGACTCTTCTGACTCGGGGAACGATGGGCAGGTTAAGGTTGACAATGCGCAGAGAATGTGTGGGCTGATAAGATGAAATGAAGTGGTTCAGCATCTGCCCCCCTGGGAATAAAGAATCTTAAGGGTGATAAATAGGTTCTTAAAATGAATACGCTTGTCTGCAGGGAGTCAGTGTATCCTGCAACTTAGGGAGGGAAAAAAGCAACCTAGCTACCGTATTGTGGGCCAGATGGAGTCTTTTAGTAACAGATTTGTTGTCTCCTAGGTACAAGATGTTGCAATAGTCCAGCCGGGTCAAGATAACTGCCTGAATGATGATTTGATGGGTGCATGGGTCGAAAAATCGGTTTAAGGCTTCTCAAGAGTCCAAAACAGGTGCCAACAACCGAATTGGCTTGGACCTCAAAGGCCAAGGTGTTATCCATCTAAAGTCCCAAGTTTTTGATGGAAGACTTGGGTTTGGGGGCAGCCCGAAGGAGGAGGCCACCAGTGGTCGCCCCAGGAATGAGCTTGTTTGCTTAGAAGGAGTGTTTCAGTCTTGTTAGCAGTGAGGCACAGGCGATCGTTATTCATCCACTCTGCAACAGCATGCATACCTTTTTGAAAGTTGGCCAAGACTCGCATAGTATTGTCCGAGAGTGAAAATACAAGCTGGGTATCATCAGCATACGATACCAGCGTAAGCCCTGAAGACTTTACCACCTGTTTTAATGGCTGGATATATATGTTGAGCAATGTAGGACTTAATGACAAGCTCTGAGGGATGTTATGCTGTACCGCATGAAATTGGGAGCTATGAAGATGAGAAATGATCTGAAAGACGCACATAAGAAGGAAATAAATCAGGAAATAGTGACACCTCCTATGCCAAATGTCCTTCAAGCGCTTGAGTAAAAGTTTGTGAGACACCGTGTTAATTGCGGCGCTCAAGTCGAGCAGGATCAGGGCTAAGGATTTGCCTCCATCCAAGGCACAGCAAAGGTGCTCTGGGGCCACAAGGAGTATGGATTCCATGCTGTGCGCAGGCTTGAATCCATTTTGGGATGTGTTAAAGATGCAATTGCCTTTTAGGAACCTAGGGCCATATTATCAGGCAAGGGCGATACATTATAGCCGCTTAAAGCGGCGATAATGGGCTTAATAATATGTCCTTGTGAATTCTCATAGAAGCCCAGGTTAACACCAGAACCTGGGCTTCTATGGGAATTCACAAGGACATATTATCAAGCCCATTATCGCCGCTTTAGCGGCAGTTTCCTGCCGATAAAAGCAGCGATAATTTATCGCCCTTGCTTGATAATGTGGCCCTTAGTTATAATGCTATTAACATATTGCTCCGTAACCTTGGTGAGAAAAGGTAGGAGGTAAATGAGGCGGATGATTTCAGGCTTTGAGGCGTCCAAAGACAGTTTCTTAAGAAGGGAAATGACTTTCGCATGCTTCCATGGGCCGGGCACCGAGGCGGTGGACAGAGAGAGACTTAAACAGTTCTTATCAGGGAGGAAGAAGCAGTTCCTGTAATTTAATGAAAATATCAGATTTTAAAAGGATCTTCAGGTGAGCCAAATTTCACTTGACTGCAGAGAGTTTGAAAGACAGGCGAACATAGAGGGGGCAGTGAACTGAGCAGGACTACAGGAGAGTTGTCCACTGCCACTGTCTAACTATCAGACCTCGCGACGGGATTAACAGGATTAAAGTGTGAGTAGATGTTGTAGATCCTATCCGAGAAGTAGTCTGCCAGTTTAATGATTTAGTCATAAAAGGTAAACAAAGCCTAAACATTCTATTTCAATCAGTGCCCATTAGTTGCTGCACTACAAATATGTAATATTGGGAATAATATACTCCTGCCATACATTTTAAGGCTATTGCAAGTCACAGATGAGTTGTATGACCATGTAGGGGAATGAGGCAAAGGGCCAATTTCTATTATCAGGTCATAAACTCTGAATATGGCAGAGGGTATTTTATTCCTTCCAATACATGGTCACACTTTCACTCTTCCCACAAATCGCATACATCTTTGGTGTCTTGCTCTTTCAAGTTCACTGCAAATCAAAAGAATAAAAGCAGAATCTGCCTTTCAAAATTAAATGCACCAAAAAATTAATTCTGTATTTTTTGCAAAAAGATATTCAACTCTGCCTAATTTAAGTCAGGCCAAGAAAGTTGTGGCTCAGATTGTGTATTTGTAGAAACATGCAGAGGTTCCTCCTTTTAATGACGTGGAAAAAATTCACCCACTGCTATAACCATCTTTTTTCTGTTGACCTCTTTTTCATTTTAGAAAAGCAAACCAGTAGAAAAAAAGCCAGCTCCCTTTCTCCCAGTTTAAACTGCAGCTGTAATTAAGCTCACTGATCTGGCTTTCACCTTGGCTTCTGGCTATTGTAGTAGGCAATGTACGTCAGAAATCAACTTTAATACATATATACACACCCTAGCACTTTTCTCTGTGATTTGAATAACTACATCAGGCTTTGTCAGTAAACAATCTCTATTGGAAGATGAGTTATAGTTTCTACTTGACTTCAGTGGCACAGCAATGTTAACAATCTTTTGTTCCCTGTACTTAGCAATTTGTGTGCACATATAATAACTCTAAATTTGGTGGATGTCATTCACCTATACATATACAATATAATCCACTACAGGTTGTGCTGGTCCGAAGACTGGGAGAACCGTATTTCACTCTACGCAGATGATATTTTGCTATACTTAGCTTCCCCCAATAGATCCCTGCGTAGAGTCTTAAGCATCTACATCAACTTTAGTACATACTCCGGATACATGATCAACTAGACAAAATCTCTTATTTATGTACTCAAGGGCACCTTACCGGTCCTGCCAAAACACTATCAACTCCATGTAGTAACAGAGGGGTTCAAATACTTGGGAATTCTCATTACTAACTGTTCCCAAGTTGTTTTACGAGGCCAACATTCTGCCGCAACTGCAGCGACTGAAATGCGATGTAGAACACTGGCAGTCCCTTCCATTGTCACTCATGGGATGAGCTGCATTATTTAAAATGATGGCGTTGCCTTGCTTTTTATACGTTTTACAAAATTCAGCTGCTCTAGTCCATGCGTCCTATTTTAGACAAGTGGAGGGTGCACAACGAACGCTGCTCTGGGGGAGTGGTCCGCCGCGTATCTCATTCCCAAAACTGGTTAGAAGCTGGTACAATGGAGGAATCGGGTTGCCAAATATCAAGACATATTACTGGGCGGCCCAGTTGGCGGCCATCAACCACTGTATTTATCGGCCCCCCACTGATCCGGGCTATGCAATGGATAGATGGCTACTCTCTGGGGGTAATTACACACAAGCACTATACTCAAAACCTGCAAAGTTTCCCTTGACAGGCCCCACAAAACACTACAAGTACAAGTGTGGCACTCGGTTCAGAGAATTACGGGATGGGCAAAGATGATTACCTGGAGTACCCCATATGGGACTAAGAATATTTGGGCGACCTCTGGAAATTGAAGGGGTTTGATAGATGGGACTTGACTGGAATTTTGCGTGGCTGATCTTTGGAAACCGAGGGACGTGCTTCCCTTCATAACTCTACAACAAAAATATGAACTTGCAGGCTCAGAAAGATTCAGAAAGATTCAGATACCTCCAGATACGACATGCACTGCAATCGGTCATTCCAAAAGGGGAGGACCCTCCGAGGCCTCCCCTCTCGAGGACAGGCTTTTGGATGGTTACCTGCGCAAAAAGGCAATTTCCTTGACATACTTGAAATTTATGAATCATTCCCCTGATCCCCTCCTGCCACTTTAGGCAAAGTGGGAAAATGACCTAGCTGAACTTGACGAAGACGAGTGGATGGAGGCACTAGCGTCCCTCAGGGAGGGGGCGATCTCCTCTAAGTTGAAGTTGGTGCAATTGAAAATACTCCACAGGATTTATGTCACAAGAACAACATTGGATAGGATGGGATATGGAGATGAGACTAGTTGTCTTTTTTCACATAATATGGGAATGCTCGCATATTATTAGATATTGGAGAGCAGTTCATTCAATTATGGGGGTGGTTATGGAACAATCGATACCTATGGGAGCCAAACGCTGCCTCCTAAATATATGGGAACCAGGGGACATGGGTAGCAAAGAGAAAGCTTGGGTGACCCTAGGATTGATGGTTGCCAAGAGGAATGTTGCACAGAAATGGGTGGTGCACACAACTCCAACACTACGGGAGTGGGAAGGTGACATGGACTGGTGCATGTATTGAGAAAAAACAGTATGGGACAGATTTACATGCCCCTTGTGTCACTTTTGCGCCACAGTTGCGTCACTTTTGTGACCCAGCGGTGGCGTAAAAGTTGCGGCCTATTTACAATGTGACACATCTAGGGAGATGGGCCACGTTGTAAAGCCCTGCGTGACATTATACCTGCGTCTGGTATATTGTATGTAGGGTAGGCGTTCCCACGCAGGAAAACCTTGTAAAAGTGACACAGTGACAAGATTTCCCGGTGTGACTTTTAGGATGCCACTGCGTCAAAACCTTACACCTTCTTGAAGAGGGCGTAAGGAGTGACGCAGCGAATGAGCGACCCTTCGTAGGGAGGAAGAGAGGGGGCTACGTAAACAACCAATAGCTCTGGAGTGGGAGGCCCTGTTGCTTGCACTAGAGGCGATGGACCTATCCCTGGACTCCCTGGCTAGGTCCCAGTAAGACACATCTCTTCTCCTACACCTCGTGATTTACGACCCTTTTAGTGTAAAATGAATACACCGTTTTTAGCATTCTGTACCCTGTACTCTACGGGCTGCCGAGAACATCTGCGGAGGGCGGAGGTTTGAGTTGGAACGACCAGGAGGGGGTGGGGGGTGGGAGGGGTTTGTTGATGTCGAGTTAAGTTAGCAGATTTGTTTACTAGAAAATGGAAATGAACACACGATATTGTACTGACAATCGGATTACATACTGAATGGTAATGCACTAATTTGTTGGGGGGCAGCTAAGATATGCAGTTTATGTAGATCGTGGTTAATTTGTGTTGTACAGGTACAATGATTGTACTTTGCTGCAATTGATCGATCTGAGATTGGGGAGGAAAAGCGAAATGACTGGCGATGTTCATCATTGATCTGTATTTTTCTCCTGCTCCTGTTGCAGTCGATAATAAAGTTTGTTATAAAAAATATAAAAAAAGGAGTGACGCAGTGAATTGGGAATAGGCCGCAACACGCATTGCTGGAGTTGCGTTGTGCCTGCGACACAACTCCAGCAATTCTTGACTTTTCCGTCAACAGATGCTTTCGAATTTCTGACGTATCCGTCAATCCTTGCACCAAGGTGCGCCGTATTGTAAATACGGTGCATCCATGGTGACGCAAGGGTTTTGCATGGTGGCACAGGGAAAGTGATGCATCTACAGATGCATCACTTTCTTGTAAATCTGCCCCTATATGTATCATGAGGCTGCCCTAGAAAATGGATGCAAATATGGGGGAAATGGAATGTATTCAGGGGTAACATATGTGAACCACCTAAGCTGCTGGCGCACCCGTCCCTGGGAGAATCAACACCCTGATACGCTAATGTTCACTGTATAGTACACATCATGTGATAATATAGAACTGTATGTAGTGTATGCCTGACTATCATGACATTTGAATTGTATCACTTGCATGCTGTGATGTTTTCATGGTTGTAATAAAAATACATTAAAAAATATATATATAACCCACTACAAGCATTCTCTGTCACAGGATAGAACTCAGTAATAAACTCCAGTCTTAAAGGACTTTGTATAAAAGTTCAAGAAAATAGTTCAAAGTTTGCTTTCATCAACAACGTAACTATTCAGAATATGTCTATATATAGCCAATGTTCAGCAATACAATTAAAAAAAACCAGCTGCAGTGAGTCTTGACAAAGAAAATCCAAGATGCATGAGGCGAGGTCCTGACAGCAGCAGCATTGTATCACAATTGCCTAGAAAAGGACACTGAAAACCACATGTGAATTTACACCAAATAATCCAAGATGGCGGCTGTCTTGCCAACATCATTAGGAGCTCTTCTCATTCTAGGAATCAGAGTTCCTTGTCATCATCCAGCCACGCAGCAAATTCTCTAAGTGTCATAGCCTCAGTCCAGACAACGCTGACAATCCAGGATGACTGTCACCATTTTGTTCACTGAAAGGAACTTAGCATGAGCAGGTTTGGGGTACAGGCACCCTGGCTATTATAGCCCTCATTATGAGCTGCCTTTTAATTCTGACTGGGCCTCTAAAAATGATTACTGGCCTCCATCAGAATTAGTAGATCCACACGATTCTCCCAGATCTGTTTATTTTCACATGAAGATTTTGCCTGTGAAAATTACTGGGGGAGTCAGACCCAGAATTTCTGATTGCCCAAGTAATTTCTACTTTCCAAGGGGATACTTCGCAATTCACAATTGGCCCAGAGTTTCCCCATCTCCTGAGTTTCTTGTACTCCTGGATTCAATATTTCTAGGGGGGAGGGGGGAAATCTGGGCTATTTTCTGGCCATTCATAATGAAGGCTTTAATGGTAAGCAATATCTCCAGACCCTATTCCTGACATTCATTCACATTTTAACTCATCACTTGACCATATTACTTTTAGTAGCCAACGTGGCACAATGAATTAAACCTGGGCCATTGACCTTTCCTGTGTTCTGCCATGAGATCACATTCTGGCAGGGGCAACTCAGCCTTTCCTCCTTCTGATGACCAGCAAACCAAGTACATTTACATTGAGTAATAGTAACACCTTTTAATTACGTCACTTGGAAAATGCAGAATTGTGCAATGAAAAGGTTTACATGGGATACTGTTCTCCCAAACGTACATTATGATGGCAATGTGAGTCGCCAAGGGGTATCAGTTGTAATAGTGTGCTTATTGATTAATTGCATTTACAATTAAAAAACTAATGTCAGTATTCAGAATACCACAAGGAGTAAAGATAAAAAGATGGCATTATTCAATTCTAAAAATAACCTTGTTAGATAATTACTGGGTGTAATTTCTTCTGCACAATGAACTTAAACCGAGCAAGCATGCATTGTATATTAGAATTTGACAATACAGCATGCTTTAGAAAAGGAGGAAGAAGGTATTGCCTTCCCTTCTGCCACACTGCTGAACACAAACAGATTTTTTTTTGGGGGGGGGGGGGTTATATAGGGTGAGCTCGACCGGAAGGGATCAGAACGCTTTAAACGAACACCAGTTACGTTACAGACAGACACATTCATTTTTGTTAGGCATAGGGAGATTAAGTGATTTGCCCAGAATCAGAGGATGTTGAGGGTCGCTGCTGAGACTCGAACCCGGTTCCCAAGCTCTGAGTTCCACTGCTCTAGCCGTTAGACCACATCTTCTCCCCAAATTATACTGGTCAATGATTGTAGCTGATAACCGCACAGTCTGCAAGCGCTACAGCTATTCCAGAAGGAGGGCCCGCTTGCCCTCAGTTCAGCTGTAGGGTTTAGGGAGAACCTGTGAGGAATTCTAAAACTCAGCCGGACAAAATATTGTATGCAGCTTTTAGATCACCACAATATCATGAAGGAAAGTATATAAAAGGTAAGTGGAGTTTTGTTTGGGTTCCTAACTCTACATATGCTCATTTTGGGGATATATAACTTCAAGGTACGCAAATGTGGAGTTTAGAATTGTAAATCTATTCTTACCTATATATAAAGATGTATGATATTGTATTAGTCAATATTTTGCTATCACTCAATATAGTGACATACATCTGAGAGGCCACTACTTGTAATTCTGCATGGTGTGGCCACTATTGTGAAGGCCTCTGATGTGCTCACTGCTGTAACGATCAAAACTTAGTAGCTCAGGCCTATTTTCATCACTCAGAAGCAGTTTTCATTATAGAAAGGTTGGAGACCCCTGTTGTAGCATGTGTACTGCCAGTTTAGATGGAAAGATTCAGCCTCAGGGGAGAGGATCACTCAAGGAGGCTGTGTGGAGAGTGAGCAACAGGGGAGCGCGAGCAACTCCGTCTCAGCCCCACATGAGCACGAGGACAGACAGAAAGAGTGCATCTGGAGGGGCAGCATGGGCAGAACGTTTTTAAAAAGCACTATGATGCAGCCAATACTGGACATGTCATATTGTTTTTGTTTTTATTGCTGTGGGGAGGGAGGGCGTGGCAGGAGGCAGCAATAATGGAGGGTGTGTTGGGGCAACACGGACAAAAAGCAAACAAGAAAAGCACTATGATGGGGCCAGCACTGGTCATGGCATTGTGGCTTTTGTTTTTGCAATGGAGCGCAGGAGGCAAGAGAGGGAGGGTGTGTGGGAGGACCTCGAAGCAAGCAGACAAACACAAACACTCGCACAGTGTTCAACGAAAAGAAAAAAGTAGCTCCCACAATGCAATCAGTGGAAGGACATAAGTACTTTGGCCATTCTCTAGGGGAGGGTCAAACACAAGAAAGGATGTGAAGCCTGCATATGTCAACTAATCAGAATCAATCAAATGAAGTGACTATGAAAACAACCAATGGTAAGCAATGGGTGGGTTCTAAGCTCACTGTTAGCTAACAAAATATCTTGCAATTGACAGTGCACGCGCTGTCTGAGGAGAGACCTAAAAAGGATCATCCAAGGTCTGCACATAGACCAGCTCTCAAAAGCCGGTCTGTTAATAGAGTCCTGTATGCTGAGAGAGACAGCTAGACAGGCACTGGTAGTAGATGTGGGCAAGTGCCAGCAAGGTATGTTTGTCTGTTGCTCTTTGGTGGAAATGTGACAAAGCACCCGCCTTTTCCTGTGGGCAAGGACGAGGAGTGGGAAAGCAGGGAGTCCTGAAGTCCTGCAGAAGCAGTGGTAATGAGTTACTTGAGGCCTGCTGTCACTGATCACTTGTAATAATTTATTACAGTGACATACAAATCGTGTTCCTTGAAAAGGTGAGTTCTGATGTACAAGCTTGTAACAAGAAAATGTCACTGTAATCGTAGGACTACATCCACATTCTGGTGTCAGAACATGCCTTTCATGAGAAAGTAAAGCAAGGAAGCTTACACAGATATAACAGTCCCCACGTGTCATATGAAAGCATATTTCACATATTAAACAGCAGCATAATTTTATATTATCAATGACGTCTAATACAATAACCAAACTCAGTGTACTCCATCTGATGGGGCAAGTTGTAATGTGATCAACGATTCAGATGTGCTATCAAATGCATCAACCGAATACACCATGTACTGCTTTTTTATTGTCTGCATCACACACAACAGTATACTGACACAGTGCATCACAGACACCCCACAAAGCCATAATATACCATCTAGTTTGCTACCATGAGGTCTAGCTATAGCTCGCCACCAATACCAATGTAAGACACATCAATCATCAGAACTCATATCATATAATGTATATCCACCCCAATGCAGATATGTCTTATCTTAGAACTCTAAAAACACTTACCACTTAGGCACCAAGACAGCCCCCCAGTCCAAGTGCATATGTAAATCAACCAACCCCAAGAGAATACACTAGACAGACCTCCCACCTCTATCATATCCACACCATGCCACCAAACGCATAAAGGTGGAAAGTCTAGCCACCCTAACAGTAGATCTCATTACACCCTCACGGGAACTAAGAACCGATGGTCAACAAAAATGTGCCACTGACCAACTCTTTATAAGGACTCGAATACAGACCGTGGAAATATGGAACCGATCTCTAGGACAATGCACAGATGCATAAAGAACGGTGATGGATTAAACCCAGATCAGTTGACTGGGGGTGGGGGCTTGTATTGTCAACGCTCCATCCATCATTTCCTTTGGTTTTTCTTTGTTCGCCATAAGTTGGCAGGGTATGCTCAGACGTGAGTCCCTTGCTCACTTTGCCACTGGATTCAAGCAAGCCGGGCTGAAGACAGCTGAAATGCCAGAAACCGGTCCTCGGTAGCTTGTTTACGGTCCAGGGAAGGCATGGCTTGGCGGTTCGGGCTGGACTGTTCCCATGAGGCACAGGGTCAGACTGATTTGCAAATGGCCATGTCTGAACTGGGGTGGCAGAGTGGGCTAAAGAACGGTGATGAATTAAACCCAGATCAGCTGACTGGGGGTGAGTGCTTGTATTGTCAATGCTCCGTCCATCATTTCCTTTGGTTTTTCAATGCACAGATGCACCAAAGACTCTTGTAATCATAAACCAAGTTAGTGTAAATAGTTAATTTGTAGGCCTTTGTGTTAGTGAAATGAGTACCTTGTGCGGCACTCTGATACCCTCCGGTCATGTTTGCGCTATAGAAAATTCTCTACATAAATCCCACTCATCATATAGCCTTAATTCACAAAGCAACATACTATCATAGACTGTAGCACAACTTTCAGTTCACCAAAGCCACAAACTTGACAAAGTGTAACAGCTTCAAAGGAAGTTTCCTTGCTCACACACCGTTTACACACAGACAACAATATCTTGCCCAACATCACAAGCTCATGGGTACAACCAACATGAGACGCTAGCTAAATCATACCAGCTCCGCATGCACAACTCTGCTTAAAAGCTCTATGACTGTCAAATGAAGCCAGCTTACAGCAATAATAATTGAGCGTAGGAAATGGGTTACATGTGCCCAGGGTAGTACCTCATCACTAATTAATACATTGAAGGTTTCAATCTACAGCTCACTGACAAATCAAAATGATATCCAACCGCCATGACTCCAGCAAATGAAAAACCACAGAACAGGCATATATATTATATTTATATATATTTTTATATATACACCCTATTAACCCACAACCGTTAAACCCTAAAAATTCCCTTGCCACCTAAAATCCCAAACCCACCTTAAACCTTAACAATTACCTTGACAGCCAAAAACCCACACCCACCCTAAACCCTAAAATTCCCTTTCCACACAAAAACCCATAACCACCCAAAACCCTAAATATTCCCTTGCCACCCAAAAACCCATACCCACCTCAAACCCTAAAAATTCCCTTGACCTAACACACACACACACGTACGCACACACACACATCAAGGCTCACCCGAGCTGAAACGCGTCAGGACCAAGCAAGGCAATAAAAATCATTTAGGCACTACACCGTGGTCCGTTTCCGTCTGTGCAAGAAAGCTGAGGAGTGACGGAGTGCAAGTATATATATATATATATATATATATAGATAGATATATATATATAGATATATATATATATATAGATATAGATATATATATATATATATCTATATATATATATATATATATATCTATATATATATATATGTATATATGGTAAAGGCATAGTCTGGGTAAAAAAATGTTGTTGTAAAAACTTTAGTTGCAAAGTCATTGTCGTTATTGAGGAGTTGTTGTACATGTAAGTTATGGTTCCGGCATCGTAGTACATGCTGTTTCTCGAAAAAGCTACAAGGCCATATAAGATACACCATGGAAATTCTGGTAAATATTTTAAATGTTATGTTCTGTTGTGTTATATTTATTACACTGTGTTGTGTTATATTTTGTTATGTTATTTTATATTAATTATGTTATAATCATAAAATACCTCAAAACTAATTTGAATTCTCCTGTTGCATGCCTAGATGGGATGACGAAAAATGGCTATATAGGCTTTTTGCATATGTGATCCTTGGCAGTGCAGAATGTACAGGGATTGGCAAACTAAGCTGGAAGTAGCTATATTTATTTATAGGAAATATTTACATGGTTTCAGGGCAAAATAGAGAAGAGTGATGATGAGTGTTGAGGCCTGTGTAGAAATGCGCAGATGAAATTATCCGGAGCTCTATATCTCCCTTCCATATATATTTATCTTTGCCTACATATATAATGTAATAATATTGTCAGAGCAAAGACAGACGAGCAAACTAAGCTGAGTTTATGGTATCACAAAGGAAGAAGTAATAATAGACTAACCAGTCACATACAATCCTGCAGCTGAACACCAAACACGCTGTCGCACAATGCAGCGCTGCACCCAAAGTTGCTGCACTGCGTAACAAGGAGAGAGCAAGAGAGCACCATATCTATAGATATGTCTTCTCCTCCCCTCTCCCTGATGCAGGCTCACAATCAGGCAGCCGTGTGCCACGCACATTCCTTTGCACCATAGCGCATGGGTGTCTGCGTGAGTGTGGCATCGGCTTTGTACTTAAAGTGTAACCCTCCAGTACAAGATACTATGCCTAGAGTAACTTAAAACGTGTCTTACTCTCTATGAGTACCATACAGGGCAGCACACATGCAAAGTTGGAAAAGAAAAGAGAAATACAAGTTTTTCACTTTTTAATTCCTGCTTGTAATTGGCATTCATTTTTGGTGTAAAACCATATCTATTACTGTTAGTAGATCGGATTATGTTAAAAAAACATGGGTGGTAGCAAGGGATTCCACATGTACCCTCCCTCTTCCTCCCCAAGTAACACTCTTCTGTCTTTGCACTGCTCTGCATTACTTTAAGGCAAGTTTCCAGCACAAAACAATTTTTGTGTTGGAAAGTAAATCCAACAAAAAACGTTTTGCCAAGGATTGTAAATCTGGGCCAATATATACTCCAGAAAATATCACATCTATTGGTTTGGCAGTCCTTGTTTGTGGAATGCTCATGTCCCCTTCAAGGGCTTGTGTGAGGTGAAAAATCTCCAAAAAGAAGGGGGCAGATTTACAAGCCCCTTGCGCCACGTTTACGCCGCTGTTGCGCCACGTAAGGCGGCGTAAACGTGGCGCATCCCTACGAGGCATTTACAACGTGACGCATCTATGGAGATGCGTCACGGTGTAAGGCCCTGCGCCACATGAAACCTGCGTCAGGTTTCATGTAGGCGTTCCGGTGCAGGGGGGGGACGTTCCGTCGCAGGAACGCCCCTGAAAAGTGACTCAGTGAAATCTACAAGATTTCACTGAGTCACTTTCCCAACGCTGATGCGTCAAAACCCTGCGCCTACTTGAAGCAGGCGTAAGGCTTGACGCACCTGTTGTGTTTATTATACGTGTGTCCCTCATGGGACACCTTACCCTGCGTGCGCGTCAGTGTCCCTGTGAGGACACCGTACCAGCAGTGAGGTCACCAGCTGATAACTGTCAGAACTGACAGTTATCAGCTGATCGCCGAGCTGACTGCAGCTGCGCTCCACATTGAGGAGCATGCGTGTTGGCCATTAATAAAGAAGTTAAGAACTTACATCTGGTCATTGTATTCTTAACAAAACTGGCGACGAGGGGCCAACACGCAAGAACCCACGGAGAATAGAAGAATAGAAGCAGCCATCTGGAAAAAATAACTTCGCTGTCAAAAAGGATTAAAAAAAAATGAACAAAAGAAAGCGTATATACAGAAAAACGACAAGCTGATAATCGGTATAAAAGACTGAGGAATAAGGAGAAGATAGAACTGTGAGTGAAATAACGCGTTTTTTTTTTTTTTTAATTTTACCATAGGAAACAAGGGAAGGATGAAACAATTGATGACTATGTATCTGCCCTTAAGGATCTAGCGATTAACTGTCGTTTTGGAGGACTACACGATGAACTAATAAGAGATCAAATAGTGATGCAAGGCTCAAACGAGACCATTCAAGACAATCTTTGGGCTAAGGGGGAGTACCCACTGCAGAACATAATTGATATAGCGAGGAAAGCGGAACTTACTGGACGATGTGCCAAAGCTGTGTTAAAAAACGAAGAAATAAAGAAAGAATCTGGCCAGGTCAGCAAGGTTTCCGATCAAAGAAGTTGGAAAGCCAGCAAGCAAACGGTAAGAAAGGAAGACAATATACAACCAGAAAGAAGACAAGAGAAATGGGGTAAGGGATATTGTTACCGATGCCTGAGCACTGCACACAAGGCTTATGATTTTAGATGTCCCGCCCGTGAAGCAAGGTGCACATTCTGTGGCCTAATTGGCCATTTCAACAAGGCATGTAATAGGAAGAAACCTCAACATGTAAAAGCAGTGGTCGACGAAGAAGAAGAGTTGGATGATGTTACGGATGAAGACATCAACATGTACATCCTCAACATACACGATGAACAAGAAGAAGAGATGGAAACCAGGAAAGGGGCAAAGACAAGAAAACCGATGTGTACCATGACGATTGGTGGGGTGGAAATAAACATGGCTGCGGATTCAGGCTCACCTTACACCTTTGTCAATGAAAAGGTGTGGAAAGCAAAGTTCAAGGAGGTGATCGGTGAGAGACTCAATAAACCAGACATAATTATCAAATCTTTTGAGGAAAAACCAATTGATATAATAGGGTACAGGACTCTCAGGTTCATATTCAAGAGTAGAGAGGCCCAATGTAAACTCTATGTATCGAAGGTAGGACCATCTGTACTTGGATGGATGGACCAAGGAAGTCTAGGAATCAAGCTGGATCCCAACAGCCGTGAGCCAGTGTTTAGTATGACAGACGCAGACGACAACGTAGAATCTCAAGGTAGAATGCATATCAAAACCGACAATGACATTAAAACAAATGGAATGGCTGAATCATGCATAGCAAATGTAAGAGAGTCTACCAGCAAAATAGCTAGGGATGAATGGTTGGAGGAACAAATGGAGAACAAAGACATAGGCACACCATCCATGCCTTGGGAGATGATTGGCATCGACGTGATTGGACCAGTGTCTGATGGAAAGGAACTACAATATATAATGGTTATAATTGACCACTACACGAAATGGCCAGAAGTAAGAGTCAATAAAAAAGCTGATTCTCTGCATGTGGTCCAATTCTTGGAAGATACATTTACGCGTGAGGGATTACCTAAAAAGTTAGTAAGTAGTAACAGGGTACAATTCACCTCAGACATTTTCAAAGGATACATGAAGAAGCGCCACATCGAACACATAACCACGTCTATATACAATCCAACGACCAACGGAGCCATAGAGAAATTTAACAGAGTACTTGAAGGTAACATTCTGGTATCCGTTTCAGACAAACTGGACTGGAAGAGAGAAATATTTAAAACAGTGTGGGCTTACAGGAAAACGCCGTGCAAGTCCATTGGCATCAGCCCATTTGAACTCATGCGTGGACGGACTCCACTTGCAAGGGACAATGTGGGCTGGGTTGAGGCTGCCCACAGGGTACGCTGGTCTACAGCGGTGGTGAAAGAAAGACTAGCTCAAGCACATTCTAGGAGCAAGAGACATGACGACAAGCAACCCGGGTGCAGGGTAGTGAAAACCAAGGCAGGAGATGTGGCGAAGGCAAGAAGAAGCAGACATGTGGGCATGGGTCAAGAGAGATACACCAAACCTCTTCCCGTTCGTAAAGAGTATTGCAATCCTGCGCGCCGGAGTGATGGGAATGCCTGGCGTTTCTCGGCATTGACAACTCGCAAACATCCCGCAACCGATACAGTGGGCAACACACTGTTAAAAACTACTCCAGAACAATCCGGAACTCGAAAGGGTAGAACGGCAAGACAATACGTTTCTGACACTGAATCTGACATGGAACATCCTGCAAACCTGGGGCGGAGAAGTGATGATGGTGAGCATAAAGGTACTCGACCAGAGGACTGTTTGGCCTCTTCATTCAGACCTGCAGGCGCGAGGCGCAGGCTACCTGCCATCCCGGTCTGTGACCTGGCGCAACCTATGGACTGAAGCAGGGCTGGTAGACTGTTGGGACCGCCAGCTAAACCTAAGGACTTTACATGTGGGTAGCGGAGCCCTACGCTTCCTTCCTGTTCTTGTGGTTCAGGCTCTCCCCAAGGAAGGGGGATGTGTTGTGTTTATTATACGTGTGTCCCTCATGGGACACCTAACCCTGCGTGCGCGTCAGTGTCCCTGTGAGGACACCGTACCAGCAGTGAGGTCACCAGCTGATAACTGTCAGAACTGACAGTTATCAGCTGATCGCCGAGCTGACTGCAGCTGCGCTCCACATTGAGGAGCATGCGTGTTGGCCATTAATAAAGAAGTTAAGAACTTACATCTGGTCATTGTATTCTTAACAGCACCACGTTAAAGATAGGGCGAGTTGGAAAAGTGCTGGAATTGCGTGCCGCACGCAACACAACTTTAGCACTGCGCCAACTTTACGCCCAAGATGCGACACGCATCTGTTCATTCCTGCGCCATGGTGCGCCGCATTGTAAATGCGGCGCATCATGGGTGGCGCAAGGATGAACTTGCGTGCCGTATCTTTCCTGGCGCATCTCTGCCGATTTGCAGAGATGCGTCAGGCAACGTAAATCTGCCTCAATGTATTTTAAATGTTAACAGTGTGGTCAGAAGTATTCGATGGAGACGCATCTCTTGGAAACATGACAAGGCGATGGTTTCAGTCCTCCTGCCTGCCCCCATTATGGTTGGTGCACTGAACAAGGAGTTGTGAAGTGTATACACACATCGTGCAACATCCACCTCATCAATGTGAAAGGGCCGATGAATCTGTACGTTGAGAATAGATCTAACTAGCATTGGCAAACCCAATAGGTAAGGTGTTGGCCGCCAATCTTTAGCCAATTTTTGTTTTGTTTTCCCCTGGCTGTTGCAAAATGTAATTGTTGAGGATGCTGCAGGGCCTTCATCAATCTAAAGAAAACATTGACTAATGGCAAAAATGCTTTTGGTCTAAAAAAAAAAAGCACACATTACCAACGCTCTCTCTGTCACTGATGGGAATTAGTTTGTGTGTGGATGCGTTATGGTAAGCTGCCTTTGAAAGAGCAGCATGCCGTACTTCATAGTGAAGACAGCAAGTGGCTGACGTGGGCTGATGCATTGCCCCTTGATGCATGCTGGAGTGGGCAGAATAAAAGTGTAAATGGCACAGCCCCAGCCACCGAAGAATGGATGATGTATGGCTGAAAAAACCTATAAATAACTATGTCGTACACACAATTTTAGTAAAATGAAAAGGTCTTGGCTAACATAGACCAAAACAATCCAATAGTTATGCCATTGGTTGCCAGTCCTTGCCTTTGAGAAAGAAGGAAGAGGGAAAGAAAGAAAGAAAGGAAGGAAGAAATAAAGTAATAAAGAAAGAAAGAAAGAAGGAAAGAGAGCGAGAGAGAGAGAAAAAGAGAGAGAAAGAAAGAGAAACAAAGAAGGATTGAATGAAAGAAGGAAGGAAGGAAGGAAAGAAGAAAAGAGGCGTGAAGAGAAAGAAAGACAGAAGGGAAGCAAATAAGGAGGTTAGATAGAAGGAAAGAAAGAAAGAAAAGAGGAAAGGAAGGAAGAAAGGAATAAAATAAAGAAGGAAGGAAAGAAATAAAGAAGGGAAGAGGTAAAGAAAGCAGGAAAGAAAAAATCAATAAAAGAAAGAAAGAAAAAGTGTTACAACTGTTGCAAATTAAATACAATAAAGGGCAGTTTCTTCCTGGGAAAAGTTTATTGAAGAAGAATTGATGAAAGTGAGTCCAGAATAAAGGTGTCTTCTGCCTTATGTACTGCATGGATATAAAAAGAGCATAACTTAATAAAGAACAGTTTCAAATGGACACAATCTGGTGTGGTGGGAAAAAACGGCAGAAGATAAACAAAGAGCACTTCAAAATGAATTTACAACAACATTTCCAGGAGACATGAGCTGATAAAAATGGAATATGCTCTGTACATCAAGAGCTGACAGAGGTTATACTGCTATCACATCAGGCTCTTAACACAAAGGCAACTATACAGTAATAAAGTAAAAGCAAAAATATTGGCGCTGAAAGGAACTACCTTGTCTGCAGGTGTGCTCATTGTAAGAGAGGAAAATGCAGTTACTCGCCCCATGTTTTATGCTGTAGTATGCGGAAGCCAAATGTGAAATAAAAAACGTCAGGCCAACAAATTAAGAGAGATGGCTGAAACGCCCTTTAAGTAAGTATATTATAGATATAATTTTAGTAAAATCAAAAAGGTTTAGGCTAATGCAAGACCTAAAAATGCACTCATTTCACTCTCGAGGACCCCTTGTAGGTTTTCTTTTTCCCTAACAATATATTTCTCATGAAGGGTGCAAAGTCTATTAAAGCCAAAAATAAAAATAAACGGACAACTGTGGAGATCACTTTCTATGTTTCAGTGGATG
The DNA here is from genome assembly GCF_964261635.1 of Lissotriton helveticus. Classification (NCBI taxonomy): domain Eukaryota; kingdom Metazoa; phylum Chordata; class Amphibia; order Caudata; family Salamandridae; genus Lissotriton; species Lissotriton helveticus. Next base: position 1,618,392,026 of record NC_136068.1, on the reverse strand, counting down.
TTTGTCCATTTTAGGTCTGGCTGTAGTTGGCCTAGTCTGCTTGCAAAAGCTAATTGCAAAATGAGATGTAGCACACATGCAATAATAAAAAGAACGCATTTTTTGAGTCTCCCCACTTTGTCTTTGGCTTGTTTTGACTGAGGCTCCTTCAGGCATTGGCTACAGTGGGGTTCAGCATATTTTGGGATCTACTCACTAGTTTCTTGCATTGGTAATCTTTTGTAGTTTTATTGCATATAGGGCCAGATGTAGGAACCCTAATACCGGCCGGTAACGGCCGAATTCGGCCGTTACCGACCGGTATTTGGGTTTTCTGATGGAGGGGCCATTATTTTACAGAATCGGTAAATTTACCGAATCGGTAAATTTACCGATTCTGTAAAATACCGAATCGGCAATTTTACCGATTCGGTAAATCCAAATGTAGGTGACACTCCTGAGAGTGCCACAGGGCCTTAAGAGTCGGTATTTTACCACACAATCCTATTGTGTGGTAAAATACCGAATCCAGGTGTGCATGCACATCTGTGCATGCACACTGTGCAATGTGACACACAGACATGCCCTTAGGGCATGTATGTGTGCCACATGTCACACATGCCATTACTTGGGGTGCTAGAGGGTGTCAAAGTGACACCCCCTGCACCCTTGCAACATTCGGTATTTACCGATTCGGTAAATACCGAATCGGTATTTCCCATTGATTCCTATGGGCTGTGAACCCCCTCACTGAGAGATAGGAGCACAGCAGATGTTTTCAGAGGTATAATAAATACCCTTTAATGAGCTAGGGGTAGGGAGGTAAGCAGAGCGTACAAAGAAAAAGGGTGTAAATTAAAACTGGCTCCAGGGTAAGCGGACAACTTTATTCATGGGTCCCTGGGTTAGTATTAAAAAATGGACACTGTAGGAAGGATTAAACCTGCTGGGGTGTGTCATCAGGATAGGTCATCATGTTTCAGCCAATAACCCTCAGATGAGGTGTTGCAGAATTCGTCAGGGCCCGTGGTGATAGTGCTTCTGCTTCAAGGTTGTGCTAAAACAATATGTATAATGTAAATTTATACAAAGCCATCCAGTGGTCCTCTGTGAATCTAAGGAAGGGATCCACTGGCGGTCACCTGCAAGAAAATATATGTAAATACTTATGTACAAGTGAGCAGCTAGGTTATAATTTCAAAACAGGTTCGTAGCTGGAAGACAGTCACCATACCACCAAACACAATTGAGTGTAACACACCTATTCTTGACACCCATAAAGTAGACCCATTACCACAGTTGAGTGCAATACAACAGGAACAGGTAAGTATTTCATATATCACGGTAGGCTCCTGCACAATACTACTTAAAGTGAGGCTAATAGGCAATAGGCAATCATCTGGTGTGGTGCCTCAACATGGGTATTGGTGTGGGACTCAGGGTACTCTCTACCCTACCCAACATTATAGGAGAGAATGGAAGGAAAGGTAAAAGCTTAGGGTTTTTCAGACCAAAGAAATATATAGAGAGGCAATTTGCCACAGAGACAGCAATCTCAAGCAAGATATAAATAATTATGTAAACATTTGTAGAGACCAATATGGCCATGATTGGGTATGCGCTTAGATGTAGTTGCCTAAGTGAGTTAAGGACAACATATTAGATATACCTTTGTAGGGGGGATTGTGGAGGCCTGTTGGATCAGACAACCAGCAGTCTTACATGTGTTCAATTGCAAGGATTATTGGCATGTAAACCCCACTGAATGTGATATTTGTTACGCTACCATTTAACTCAGTAGTGCAGGGATGAACGAAATATCTGACGGAAATGCACATTGGAGCAGAGTGAATGTGTATCTATAAACATGAATAAAGATGAGCCATAATTTAAGCTGGAAAAACCTTTGGTTGTTTATCATGTCGGAACAGTGGGTGCTCAAAAGCACATTTATTTTGTAGCGGATGAAAGAGTAAATTAGTTAGCTCACAAGCGTAGGAGTCCCATAAAAGTTGTAAGCATGCTGACAGAATCCAACTCAATATGCTGGTTGTAAGGAGTCGAATTGTTAGTATGCCCATTTCATGCCCCGTTAATGAGATCCAAGGTATGTGTGAGCCAATGTTAATGAGCACGCCCCCACAGGCTAGCAGTAAATGGCCCATGTTCTGTATTTATGTTTGGCGGCAGCTGGTAAAAGCAGGAAGCAATCATCAGAGTCATCGCGCAATAACTACACTCAACATTGTTACTTGAAGCGTAAAAGGCCATTTTATTAGGACAAGGTTGCAACAGTTAAACTTTATTAACAGTACATAAATGAAAATATAAGTTTTATCACAACCATACAGACTCATTCTCCCCTCGCCATTCTCAAACCATTTCACCTGTTCCACTCCTCCCCTTTCACTCTGTGACCTTCTTCATATCCCCATTCTCACCTTCACCTGCCCTCCAAACATCCTTTCTTGAATTTCTTTTGTTGCGCATTGCATCCCTTGCCCCGCCATCAGTCACCTGTGTACCCTCCCCCCCCCCGTGGGGTGGATCCACCCGTATTTGACTCACCACCCCTCCCGAGTACCGCCAACCAGCAAACCCCCGTAGGGCGGATACCTGCCCCACCCAAACATCTCCTGTGCACCTTTCACCTTCCTTCATGATTACCTGCGAAAACCAGATGGATTCATTCGACAACTACCTAATTGCATCCCTCATTTCCATCATACAATATGCGTTCCCCAACCGCGAAAGGTGCACACCATCATCCCTGAACAAGACAGACTCTTTCATCTTAAGTCCCACGTGTGCAACCACTTTTATATCTCTTGCCTGGCAAAAAACCCTCATGGCCCTATTCAATTTCCTGCAGGACTTTTCAATGGCTGTATGCTTGACAGCCCCCTCCATACTCTGCGAGGCACAAATTCCGTCCAAATTAAGCATGTTCCAGACAAATTCCTCTTTATCGCCTCCAAATCCCACTGCATGTGCTGCAGTAGTGTCAGTCCTGACAGATGCACCAGATCATTCTCTCCCATGTGTATCAAAAGCATGTCTGGGCAGCCCCTCCATGTTAACATCTTCGTCAACCATGGCAATACTGCCCCCATTGCATCCCCCCTTTACCCCACCAAAACACTTCATGGTTGCTGCTCCTGAAACCCAGATTGCGCCCATACACCTGCTGGTCAGCATATTTGTCTGCCCAGTGCACGAAGGAAAGTCCTACGATCCACGTAACCGTCTTGGTTCCCGGCCCGCTCACGCATCCTGCAGTATAAAGGAAGATGATTAGCTCGGAAGAAAACACCCCATGCGCTAGCACCTCCTGCCCCCCATGTCCTACCCCTGGTTCTAGTCCCCTATTTGTGCACATATCTTTCGCAACACCTGGACCTCCATCTTCCGATCTGGCAAATTCTGCCCCAGAACCACCCCAACCTCGCCGCCGCTATAGCAGTGCCAATTCAGAACGAATGTGTGCCAAAATTGGCTGGCTCCCTGTCCACTTTGTGTAGTGCCATCCACAAAACCGCTAGAAGCTGCAAAGCTGTCACTCGTCCTCCTGATGCATAGCAAAAAAAACCCGGCTAGAGGCCGTTCCGGTTTTGACATATAATCCCGCCATTCTCACAAAGGGTACACATCACTGCAACCACTCTCCCTCAACCACACCCATCTATCCCTGCCTGATCTGTCTTAGATTGACTCAATCAAAACCCCAATAGTCCCTGGTCCAGGCGCACCTCCCCATAAGACAACCCCACCTGTTGTGCAGTCCCCAACAACTCTGAGACCTGAAAGGTTCCCAAAAACATCCAAATCATACATTGTCCAAATACCGACACCTCAAATGGGTCGTAACAACACCCTCGCAAAACCCCCAACAACTCTTGCAACAAATCAGACGTGATAGCCTCCATCAATGCTCTTCTCCCCCCCTCATTCCCGGCCCCAACTATTTCAACATTCTGCTCAAAATCTCATCCTTGGCGGGATCTAAACCTAGATATAGCTTGCTGTAAAAGGATATCCTGGCAAAATTTCCAGCTATTGTCATCTACGACAAACCTTTATCCATGCAATGTAAAACAAAACTCAACATTCCCTGCTCAGTGTCCTGACGCGTAAGTCTCAGTGCAAATACGGATTGACCCATAAAATTCCCAAATTTGGACCACACCAGTCTATAGCTCTGTCTTGTGGATTCTGCCAAAGTCCTCCCAATCAGGCCTATCACTCTCACTCCCACAGGCCCAGATGTCGTCCAGCGGCTCTGTCTTGCATTCCTCAGCTCTGAGCGCCAGAACGCGGAATCGCTACCACTGCGAACGAGACAATGCAGCTGTGATGCCATTGCTGGGCCCTGGTACATACTTGGCTCGAAAAACAACATTCAGCGGCAAGCACATCAGTATAAACCTTTGCAACAGCCGCAAAACCCTCAGGTCCATTGCCTGTTGACCAGTTCTACCTCTGCCAAATTATCCACATGGAAAAGCACCGTCCTATTCTCCAGTTCTGCACCCCAGACCGCCAATGCCACCAACAGTGGAAAAAACTCCAAGAATGCAATACTCCATCCCTGCCTCAACCAGTGCGCTGGCCACCTCTCTGCGTACCACCGGCCATCACAAAACAGTCCAAAACCCAAATATCCTGCCGCATCTGAAAAGATTTGAACCTTCCAGACTTTGTTCTCCTCAAAATCCAACGACACTCCGTTGAAATCAGCCAAAAACTTCTGCCACACTGCCATGTCTACCCTGAACCCCAGCGAAATCCTCACCCTGTGGTGTGGCAACACTGCCCCTGACAAGGCCGTTCCCGTGCGCCGGCAAAACATACTCCCCACTCTCACCACCCTGCATGAAACCCAGCAGATTCTGCACCGCTCTCAGTTAAATCTTCCTCTCACCCACCACCTGCAGCAGAAAAGCCAGAATGTCCTCCACTTTCTCTTTAGGCAGCCGTGCCACTCAGTGTACTGAGTCCAGTTCAAAACCCAAAAAGGTGAGTCTGCAACTGGGCCTGGCATTTTTTTCCGGCGCTAAGGGGACCCCGAAGGTCTGTGTCAAACCTTCAAATTGCTGCAATGCCCTCACACAATCTCCGGAGGCTCCCTTCCCTACGAACAGAAAATCGTCCAGGTAATGTGAATACCCACTGCAAGAATGTACTGAATATCTCAAATAGGGCGTAGGAAATTGCGCAGCCCATTGGCAAGACTTTGTCCACATAGATGGCACCCTCAAATTGCATACTCAGTAGCAGAAAATCTACTGAGTGTATGGGCAATAAATGAAAGGCAGATTTGATGTCACATTTTCCAATTTCCGCCCCCTGACCGCATGCTTACACCACATGGATGGCATCATCCACTGAAGCGGACAGCACCCTAGATTCATCTTCCGCAATAAAATCATTGACTGACCTCCCCTTCTGACCAATATAGGTGGTTAATCATTCTGAACTCCCCCAGCTCCTTCTTGGGCACCACCCCCAAAGGGGAAATGATCAAGAAGCCAATAGTTGCATGGCCCAGCAATCCTAGCCTCCTTAACTTCCTTTTTTTTATTTCACTGTTACCACCTGTGGCAATTCTCTAGCTGATTTCAAGTTGTCTGCCCATCTACGCCCCCTTGCACCCTGGTATCCTACCCGGAAGCCCTTGATGAATCCCCACTTAATTCGTATTGCCACCTCCTTGTCAGGGTAAATCAAGAGCCACGGACCCATGGCCTCAATCCTAACTGGGGCAGGGTCCCTGCGCCCAGACTGCCACCAACCTTTAATGGCCTTCCACTGTTCTGCTGGGGTGGCCAAGGTAAAACACTGTCTGAGTGGGTGCCTCCCCCTGCATTTTGAGCATTCATGTTTAAACTTACATGGGTGTCTGGAACAAAATCCTTTATTAAAGTACCAACATGCCCCTGTGGTGGATCCTGACTGCTTTGGTGTAAAACCAGATCCTCCTCCCCAAAACTGGACCCTCCCGCTCCCTGTTGAGCGGGACGCACCTGAAAGGACTATGTCACTGGTAAGCCGCTAGCTGTATGCGTGGATGCTGAGGATTGGGTTGATGACATTCACTGCATTCATTGCTCTCAATCTACGTCGCCCCAAGGTTTATCTGGGTTGATGCTGACCCTGCCCTAAATTCTTCATCATAACTCAGCCAGGTGAACCCCCAAAATAAATCTGTGCCTTATGGATAATATCCATGTATTTCAGCAAAGCAATCGCCCTATCCAAATGCACCTCACAGTAAATGCTGACATAAATTAAGAAAGCAAAAATCCAGTTTTCATTGTTAATAGGCACCCTAGCTTCCTTGCCAACTCCCACTACTCTACTTTTGAGCCCTCCTCTGCCTGTATCGCTCTATGTAATAATTTAAACACATCAGCAAATTTGTGCTTCCATATCCTGTTTTTTGTTTTTTTCTGATCGATGCGATCCCAATGGCATCTCCAGCCCCATGTATGGTCATTTCTTGTGGTGCTTATCATCCGTTTTTTCATCCTTCCCTTCAGTCCCTTCCACATTGTCCATCTGGACACCTGCCCCTACTAGACACTTGGTGCCGTTTCTCCCTTGTCCAATGCAGGGGCCTCAGCTGCAACTGTTTTTGTCGCCAAATCCCTCACTGCTCCATCACCAACTCCCACCGAACAGCAGGATTTCCCCTTTGCACCCTTCTCTCCACCATCCTATGCCTTCCACCAATCCCCATTACCTGAGACCCCGCCTTGGACCTCCTTGTCCTTGCACAGGCTGCTGTCCTTCTTCTGCCCCATGGGCTTTGACTTGTCTTTGGCTGCACTTGCACCTGATTGCCTTCGCCGCTATCCAAGAGCCTCAAACAGCCTCTTCCACATCATCATGCACTTCTCCGTCTTCCCATTCGTCACTCTCATCCCCGTAATCCAGCACTATCACAGCCTAACTCTGCATTGCCCCCACACATCGTCATACACCACCCTCTTCTGTCCTTCCGCCTTCGTATCATTCTTTCCAAAGCACTCCTTCGCTGATGTACCCGTTGCGTGATCCCTTGCTGGAGGGTAGGAGCAAAAAGCTAATTGAAAATTGCTTTTAAAAGGGGTGTGGCGAGTTCAACATGAAAGGGGGACCTGTCGCTTACTTCCCGTTAGACAGAGCCCAGCCGCTTCCAACCCCAGGTGCAAGGACCCTGGCGGCGGTGGTGAGGGCTGTTATAGTAGTCAAACTTTACGCGCCAGTGGCGCATCTCGTCACTTGGTCTAGTGAGTGCTGAAGAGTGTGTTCAAGAAGGATCCCACATCAGGCAATACTAGATCCCATCCCATCAGGATAGTGTTCCTTGCAGAGAGACTACAGGCATGAAAACTCCTCGCAGCTTATGCCAGGTTACCGTGGGGGCTCCTGTGCAATCGCGGAGGAGCATTGCACCACTGCCTGTCTCAGAGCAAGTAAATGAAAAATAAAATGATGTCATTTTTTATTTTTCATTTACCAGCTCTGAGCCAGCTTGCGAACGGAGGGCCGGGCATTGGGAAGAGGAGTACGACGAGCACTCCACTACTTTAGTGCACATATGTGTTTTGGCCGGCCATCTTAGGCCAACCAAAACACACATGCGCACTTAGGTTTTCGCCAGCCCCGCTGCATTGAGCAGCCGGGCTGGAGAAACCCCACAGACTCCCTGCTCTGAGCAGGGCGTCTTTCCTGCCTGCTAAAACCAATCCCCGCGCTGCTCTTATGTGAGGATTGCGGGGAGTCCATGACGTGGCCCCAGTGCTTGCTGGGACCAGTAAGGACTATGCCGAGTGCGACACGGGAGGCAGCTCCAGGTAATTTTTTATTTTAAATGTATTTTTAATTATAAACCCCCTGCACGCTCCCCGTCCCGTGCCCCATCCACCCATTCCATCACCTCTTTATTGTGGCGGCCGCGACTGATAATGATCCCTCCAGAGGGGACCACAGGTAGGAACACTCCCTGCAGATCACATCAGGATAGCGATTCCTCCCGAGGGCATCACAGGTAAGGACACTTGCTGCAGTTCACACCAGAATAGGGATTCCTTCAGAGTGGGCCACAGATAAGGGATACTGCCACAGCTCAAAAACAAACAAGAAACCCGGGGGTCTGGTGTACCAGCTATCTACCAGCGGAACAAGATGACTAACCGCCTATGTTGCGAAAAAAAATAGACGGCTAGTCATCGGGTTCTGCTGGTAGATAGCTGGTATACCAGAGACCCGGGTTTCTTGTTTGTTTTTGATTATGGTTATCGGGGGCTTAATCCTTGGTAGGTCTATAATATCCCTAGGACCCTACATCACCTTTTGTTATTGTTATACTGCCACAGCTCACACAAGAATAGTGATGCCTCCAGAGGAGACCACAGGTAAGGACACTCCCTGCAGCTAACACCAGGATAGTGATTCCTCCAGAGGGGACCACAGATAAGGGATACTACCTACATCTCACACGAGAATAGTTATACCACCAAAGGGGACCACAGGTAAGGACACCCCTTGCAGATCACACCAGGATAGGCACTCTTTCAGAGGAGACCACAGATAAGGACACTCCCTGCAGCTCACACCAGGATAGTGATCCCTCCCAAGGGGACCCCCGGTAAGGACACTCCCTGCAGTTCACACTAGGATAGTGATTGCTCCAGTAGGGACCACAGATAAGGGATACTGCCTACAGCTCACACGAGAATAGTGATGCCCCCAGAGGGGCCCACAGGTAAAGACACTCCCTGCAGTACCAGTATAGTGATTCACCCAGTGGGGACCAGAGGTAAGGACACTCCCTGCAACTCACACCAGTATAGTGATCCCTCCATAGGGGTCCACAGGTAAAGACACTTCCTGTAGCTCACACCAGGATAGTGATCCCTCCATAGGGGTCCACAGGTAAAGACACTTCCTGTAGCTCACACCAGGATAGTGATCCCTCTAGAGTGGGCCACAGATAAGAGATTCTGCCTACAGCTCACACGAGAATAGTTATCCCATCAGAGAGGACCACAGATAAGGACACTCCCTGCAGTTCACACCAGGAAAGTCACTCCTTCAGAGAGGACCACAGGTATGGACACTCCCTGCAGGTCACACCAGGATAGTGATCTCTCCAGAGGGGACCACAGGTAAGGACACTCAGGACACTCCCTGCAGCTCACACCAGGATAGTGACCTCTCCAGAGGGGACCACAGGTAAGAACACTCCCTGCAGCTCCTACCAGGATAGTGTTTCCTGCGGAGAGGCTACAAGTATGAATACTCCTCACAGTTTACAGTAGGGTAGCGATTCCTCCAGAGGGAAGCACAGGTAAGGACACTCCTTGCAGCTCACACTAGAATAGTGATACCTCCAGAGGGGACCACATGTAAGGACCACAGGTAAGAACACTCCCTGCAGCTCCTACCAGGATAGTGTTTCCTGCGAAGAGGCTACAAGTATGAATACTCCTCACAGTTTACAGTAGGGTAGCGATTCCTCCAGAGGGAAGCACAGGTAAGGACACTCCTTGCAGCTCACACTAGAATAGTGATACCTCCAGAGGGGACCACATGTAAGGACACTACCTGCAGCAGACACCAGGATAGTGATTCCTCCAGAGGGGGCCAGAGTTAAGGACACTCACTACAGTTCACACCAGCAAAGTGATTCCACCAGAGGGGCCACAGTTAAGGACACTCCTTACAGCTCATACCAGGATAGGCATCCCTCCAGAGGGGGCCATAGGTAAGCTCCCTGCAACTCACACCAGGATAGTGATCCCTCCAGAGGGGACCACAGGTAAGGATACTCCCTGCAGCTCACACCAGAATAGTGATCCTCCAGAGGGGACTACAGGTAAGGACCCTCCTTGCAGCCCATACCAGGTTAGTGATTCCTCCCAAGGGGACCACAGTTAAGGACACCCCCTGCAGTTCACACCTGATTAGTGATTTCTTCAGAGGAGACCATAGCTAAGGATACTCCCTGCCGTTCACACCAATATTGCGAGTTCTTTCGAGAGGACCCAGGTAAGGACACTGAAACAAAGTGCCGTTGTAGTCAAGGTAAGTTTCTTCTTTTATTAACTTATATATTGATAGCCAGGAGGGAGCAGCTGGCCAGGATCCAACCGTCCGCACATAACCGCTCCTGAGCCATCCATTCCGATCACCACATTCCATGGAATCATGGAGTGTGGAAGCCTCCGGAGACACGATGCATCACATCTCCCACCTTACAATAGAACAATCAACACATCACAAAAGAAATGCACAAAGATAATATCAAAAATTAAATATACTATAAGTCAATATATAAAATAACATAACCAACAATTACAGCAGGCAATTGAGATCTACACATAACAATGTTGTTACCAGAAGACTTTGCAACATACCTAGGGAAACATGAGAATAACACACAATAAATACGGGTTGTCATTGGTCCATGATAAAATTCTCAAACCGCTTCGGTAAACGACGTGTCCTGGATTGTATCACCTCCCCACGTTAAGACAGCCCTTCGTTATCATACTATCACCTCCACGTTCAAATTGTACACTATTGTCAATTACAGTCACCTCTGGAATACCTTCCCTTTTCCACAATCTTTCCAAGACCTTAATCACATCCTGTGTCATCCCATGATTCATAAACTCCACCTCAGGCCACCTTGAAAAGTAATCAACAATAACTAATGCATATACAGGACAAGCACCCAAAACATTGTAAGGCCCCAAGATGTCCATTTCAATTTTCTTCCAAGGAACATCCATCTTTTCTACATCCACTGGATGATAAATCACAGTCTGAGATTTATCGCTCCATGCACATGCTAGGCACTCTCTTACCTCTCTTTCCACATCGTTGTTAAAAACAGGCCACCAATATTCCACCCTAATTCTTTGCTTAGAAGCACTCATGCCCACATGACCCTCATGTGCCAAACAAAGAATACGTGACTTTAACACCCTAGGCACAAGCAACAATTCCCCCCTCAATAGAATACCATTCTCCAGAGACAATTCCGTAAGTATATTCCAAAACGACTCTACTTCATCCGGAATTTTTCTTTTGGCAGGCCTCCCACAGGACATGTACCTCACCACTTCTTCCAAAACCTTGTCCTCCTTCACTGCTTGTGATGAAGCGAGGTGGCAAACACAAAATGTTGTGTACCCCTCTCAAAATTAATGTCCCATAACGTTAATATATACTAATTGTATGTTTTGTGAAATTAACCAACCATAGAGTAAGATGCACACATTATTTTATTATTATACACAGGAAAACTAACTTTGCTTGCATGCTGCAATAAAAACTAGCTAATATGTACTGTTATTGTGTTGTGAATTAATGCACAGCTTAAATATAAACAAAACGCAATTTAAATGTGCTCATTGTATTCTTCTGTTTTTGTATGTGCCGGCCACAGTCCCCCTGCCCCTCCCCGGGGTCCCGCCCCCCTCCTCGACCCGCCTCCTGCACACCTCTGCACCCTGTCCCAGATGTCAAGTGCTCATTGTATTCATTTGTGTTGTGTAGTGGTCGAAAATGTAAGTATAAAACGCATTTATGTGGCTTATTTGCTAGGTAACAACTAATGGGGAAAACATTAGTCAGGTGGGAGGTAAACAGAAAGGGTTTAAATTCAATAATTAACATGAATCTGTGTTTGTTTCTATAATAGTTCCAAAGTGGCTTCTGAGGCCTAAATTAAAATGGACACTCGGGTAAACTGTGAGCAAGAGCTGAACAGCGCAGGCGCGCCAAAACCTGCAAGTCAGAATGAACTGCCTGTGCTCGAGGAGGTTCAAGGCTGCCTTAGCCCGGAAACTAGGATGGGTGCCAAACATGGACGCTTGGACGTGTGATCATGGGAAAGGGTGTCGATTTATCTAATAGAAGAAATAGTTACGCTATGGACTGTCCTAAAACAAAGACCCTTTATTTTCTGCTGAACCATCGAGAAAATGATGTTGTAATGGTGAGATGATGCTCACCCACCCCGAAATTGTCCAATGAAATTCTGAATAAAGAAATGCCAGTTACTTTTTAGATAGATTAAGTTAGGGAAATAGGGTATAAAAACCCCTTGATTTGACTAGAAGGTGTCGCTTTTTCGATTTCTACTGGAGATGCTGCCCGATTGCTGACCGATTCCTGGATGTAAGACTTTAATGCTTTTTACTTGTTTGCTTTACAGGACTGGAGGATAAGATGAGGGTGTTAGTTAGGGATGTTAGGAGAGAATGAATTTGGAACTATCTGTTCTTTGCTAAACTTTACTGTCTTTTAAAATAAAGCGATTTTCTTGAGCTCTAAATAAAATGATCATTTTTTAAATAAAGTTTAAGATTTACTGAATAAAGATTTACTAATGCATAAATGTCAGACATAATGAAGTTTGCTATTAATAAAATTGGGAAAATGGAATATTAAAGCTGGTCTTGTAATTTTTCCTACGCCTAATTTTCATTCTAGCAGATCCATTGCCACTATGATGGTGTGTCTGAATAAATTAAATGTATGAATAAAATCATGGTAAAGTGTAATAATCTGTAGGTGTAAATAATAAATAGTTAAATAGGTTTAGACGCTCCACCAAATGTTACAGCATTTCTCCATTGCGATTCATCAAAGCCTTGAAGCCAAGTGAAAGTGGACAGGGTAAATGCGCAGTGTTATGGGCCCCACTGATGCATGATTTGTGAGTTTTAAGGTTTCAGGGAAATGGTGAGTATTGATTAGAAATGATTTCTGGAGCCGCGCTGTAGCACTTGCTGCCACTCTTCATGCTCAATTTGACCTGCCGTAATTGCACAAACACCCACCACCATTTATCCACCATATATCTTGGTAGCAGAGTAGTGGTTGCTAAGGAAATTAGCTAGGGTTATGTATAAAGTATTATATACAATTTGATGTACAGAATTATGACTAACATCTGTTGAGTTTGTATGACGTTATATGTAGTCCTGAAAAGGCTTCATAGTGTTGGGTGAAGCCAGTGCCTCTGTCTGCAGACGGAGGAAGTGTGGCAAGATAAAGTCGCACAGTGAATTAGTCTGTTTAAAAAAAAAGGAGTATTGCCGAATACTGCAGTGGTATCGTCGTATATCACTGTTTAGGGACCTAAGGTGTGAAAGGATAAATGTATAGTGAGGACAGTCTATGAAATTTCAGCCTTCAAGTATAGGGATCATTCCGTGCATCCTGACTAAAACTTACTGCTGGGAGAGTAATAGGTCTTAACCCGAGCTTGATTGAAGGGTAAAGGGAGTGGCGTCTCTCTTTTGCTAACAATAGAGGAATTCTGTGGTGGGTTAGAAGGACGCGCTGCCTACTGGTAAACAGAGTTCATGTATATATGAATAGGGTTTTCTGTATGAACGTGTGTAAATGATATTGCAATACGCGTTCAAGTGAAACTCTGGGACTGTCTCTAAGGAGGTGAAAAAGATCTCTGTATGTGCTTTCCTAGAGAAACAAGATCATTATTGCCTGATAGAAGGGTAAGGCCAGTAGTGTTGCTTTATCGGCGAGTCTAAAAATTCTGAGGAGGTTAGCGTCGTCTACTCCGGTTACAGAATACTTGTGTGAATGAAAATTCTATCACTTCATTAGCGAAACAGATTAGTGGAATTGTTTTGTGTAAGTTACTAACTGATTTTGTAAAATATCTTGTAAATACGGCTTCTTGAAAAAACCCTGTAAAGGAGGGGTCAGTCGGCGCTGCAGAAGCCGGAGCGCTAGTGACGTCAAAAGTGTAGCGCTGGGATTGGTCCACGTGATTAAGACAGAGTAGAAGCTGATTGGTTCATCACAGAAAACAGCAAAGGCTATTGGTTAAGTACTATAGTGACGTATCGTGTTCTAACTGGTGCATTAGTGCGAACCGCGCTGTTATAGGTTGGTGTTACGGAATCAGCAACAGAATAGTACACGATCTTTTGAAAGCAGGAAAGTTTACCGAAAATGTCATACTACTATTATGATGATGACAAGAAAAAATCTTCATGGTTTAAATAGCTGAAAAACATGTTTGTAAAAGACAAAGAGGTAGTTACGAGAGAGGGAAAAATACTTCCTTCACCGAAAACGCCTGCTTCCTATATGTTGACAAAATATGGTTGTCATACGTGTGTTTGGTTGGAAAATTGAGTACATTATACCAAGGATGATGGTGTGTTAGCTTTTCCGGAAGGAGGATCGTTTGATTTGGCTATTCTGAGGAATTTGAGAGGTAAAATGATGAAACTTGAACCGAGACCCAGACCAACTCAATTTGAAGCATTGGTTGAGTGGGAAGATGAGATGCATCAAATGGAGAGTGAGAGGTTGAGTAGGCATCTTAGACCAAGAGGTAGAGGTAGAGATTTGTGGGGAGAAACACATGAGACTAGAATGCGAAGATGGAAGAATGGAAATATGTGCGATGGCATGTATCCTGTCAGATTGGTAGAAGAATATGAGGGACGAAAAAGTACAGAGAAGAAAAAGAATACTGAATTAGGAAATCAAAATGATGGTGAAAGTGAATCAGAGGATGTTGTTTTAGAAGAAATATTAAATAGGAGACCGCCCCCATATCAACCAAGTTCTTTATGGACTACCCCAAATGCCCCGATGACAGAAGAAAGAGTTAATGAAACGCCAAGACAACCATCACATTTTAGAGATTTTCCTGAAAGAGTAGAAACAAGATATGTCCCAAATACACCAATTGGAGAAGCTAGAATTACGGATACACCTGTACAAGATAATGATTCACACAGAATTGTGCTAAGTGCAGAAAGACGGAGTAATGAACAGCCAAGTATGTCTGATTATGAGCGTTCTGCACATGAATTAATTCAAACCCTTACTAAAAATATGGAAGCTGTAACTGTCCCCGTAACAATAGGACCTGTAATACCAGTGTTTGAAGATCAGAAAATGAAAGAGCCGAGATTAACTATTCCATTACAACAAAGTCTACAGAGAGCAAGAGGGAGTACTAATCCTGATTTGTCGGAAATAAGGCAGAATATAAGTGTAAATCCACCAGAGTTAACTTTTAATCAAAATGTGTCATGCGGATACCCGACAGGAGCAGAATCTCACTCTGCCACTCCAGAGAGAAGTACAGACAAAGTAGATTTAACGCAGACACCCCTGGGACCATCAGAAAGAGAGTTGAGTGAATGGATAAAAATGTTCAAATTAAAGGAACAAGAATTAAAAGTGTTGGATGTAACTAAATTAAAAATAGATATGGAAGAATTAATAATTGGAACAATTGGGACAGACAGATAAAAAACTTACCAGGATGATGAGCTCATGTTTTTATGTAAAAGTATAACATGGAGAGCTAAGACAATGTATGACCAACTAGAAGAGGTGGCAAGTGAATGTGGAATAGATTTTTCAAAAATAAAGTCATTGCAGAAAACGTATCGAGTGGATTTTGCTGAAAGAGACATTGAAAATATGAACACTGCAGGAAAACAAGCTCAGATAAAAGATTTGATAGTGTTGTTGCGCAAATGGGGTGATGTAGGTAAATGGAGAGTCAAGTGGGCAAAGAAGAAAGAAGAAAATAGTGATAAGTCTACCTTAGCTTTCCCCATTAGAGAAAAGGGAAAAGTGGCAACTGAATTCCCTATGAGAGAGATTCCTGGAGGAGGATATGTACATGTTCCTTGGAGCAGACAAGATATATTGTCATGTACGAATGATTTCCCCAGACTGAGAGAAAAGCCAGTAGAGTGGTATCGGCAAGTTGACAGATTTGTAAAGGTGTCGAAGGTATTGTGGATTGATTTGGATGGATTATTTGACATAGTGGTGGCAACAGATTTATGGACAGAATGTAAAATATCTGTGGATTGGCCAAGGGAGGAGTATCCCAGAGATGAGAAAACGGGAGCTCCATCGCCAGATGTGATGCGAAAGTACGAACAAGTGATAGTGTGGTTGAAAAACAAAATACCTCCAAAAGAAACTGATTGGGTAAAGATAGACAGGACCACTCAAGAGCCGAAAGAAACTGTGCATTCATTTTATGAAAGATTGTTGTTGGTTTTCAAACAATATAGTGGATATGAGGAATTAAATGAAAAGGATATGAGCCATTTTGTGTATAGGTTTGTATATGGATTAAGACCAGAAATCTCAGATATGATTAGAGATAGCATGATGGATTGGCAGTCGAGCTCAGTAGATAAGGTGCTGAGACAGGCAAAGTATTGCAGTGAAGAGATTGATGCAAAACAAAAGAAGTTGAAAGAGAAAGCCATGTGGGCACAAGTGAAAGTAGCAGAACAACAAGTAGCACAGATGGAGAATAAGAACGTAGGGGATCAAGGAGGATTTAAAGGCAAACCTAAATTGGTAGGGAATATTGATGAATTGAAAAAGAAAATGCTATGTTTTAATTGCGGCAAGATAGGGTATTGGAAACGCGAGTGTAAATGTCCACCTAGAGTTAATGGGGAACATACAGGAACATACATCATTGAATCCGCAGGTGCAGTTTGAGGTAAATCAGCAGCAACCTCAGCAACAGCAGATAGCAAATCAGCAAAGTCAGGTGCCGCAACCGCCACTGCCATACAGTGGGAATCAGCAGAGATACAGTGCAGAGACAGGATTCAGCGGAGATGAGCAGGTAAAAAGACCGCAAAGAGTAAATGCGTGTCCACAATATTGGTTGCAAGAAGAGAATGGCAGTGAGCCGGATGAAAGTTTTTGACGGTGCCTGAGGGAGGAAGAAGAGTGCGTGCTTGGAGCCACTCTTGAGGTAGATCAGTCAGGTCCATTTGTGAGCGGAAAGGTGAATGATATGGAAATAACTTTCTTGTGGACAATGGTGCTACCCGTTCTACTGTAAGATCAGTGGAAATTTAAAATCTTCCTCTCTCGGGTGAGACAATCCAGGTTGTAGGTGTAGCTAACAGACAAATAAATACTCCTTTGACAAAACCAGTTGAAATAGAGATTGGGACATACAAAGATATGCATCAGTTTGTGGTGTGCGACAGCAGTCCTGTTAATTTACTAGGCAGGGATATATTGTGTAAAATGAACTGTGCCATATATTGTTCACCAGATGGCATAGAATTGCAAACTCCAGATGAAGATAGTTTGTATAAACTAACGATGCTCATGATTGAGGCAGAACAAGATAAACTGTTTCCTGTTTTTGATAAAGAGAAAATTCCTGTTGAATTGAAAGAGGCAGTGAAAGAAAGCGTGTGGGATTTCACTGGAAAAGTTAAAGGTTTGATGAAAGGGGTTGATCCTGTGAAAGTGTCTATAAAAGAAGGTGCAAGCTACCCAAATATACCTCAGTATAAAATGACTGCAGAGGTAATTGAAGGAATTACTCCAGTGAATGACAAAATGATTGAGCAGGGAACTTTAGGAGAAATTGAGAGCAGTCCTTGTAATTCACTGATTATGGGATTGAAAAAGCCAAATGGAACATTTAGAATTGTGCAGGACCTGAGAAAAGTTAAAAAAATTGTTGTCCCATGTTGTCCAATTGTTCCGAATCCAGCCGTGATTTTGTATCAAATACCTCATGATGCAGAATGGTACACAGTGATTGATTTGTGCAATGCGTTCTTTACTGTTCCATTGCATCCAGAAAGCCAAACAATTTTTGCGTTTCGTTTCCAAAATCGTATCCTAGCATGGTGTAAAATTCCACAAGGGTACACTGAGAGTCCATCAATTTTTAATCAGCTGCTAAAGAAATCATTAGAAAAGTTGAGCATGCCTGGGGAATCTGTGTTAGTGCAGTATATTGATGATCTTTTGGTTGCATCAAAAACAAAAGATGCCTGTATAGTTGATACAGTGGCATTGTTGAATCATTTGGCTGAAGAGGGACATAAGGTGTCTCCATCAAAATTACAGTTTTGCCAGAAAGAAGTACAGTACTTAGGTCACAAGATTTCTAAAGGAATCAGACAGGTCACAATTGAGAGAATTAAAATGATACAGGGAATGCAACCACCTAAAACTCAAAGACAGGTAAGAATGTTCCTAGAAATGGTAGGTTACTGTAGACAGTGGATAAGTGGATTTTCATTGATTGCAAAACCATTGCAGAGACTGACAAAGGCAGACATTAGAGGCCCTATTGTTCTGACCAAAACAGAGATGGAAGCATTTGGACAGCTAAAAACTATGTTGTGTGAAGCACCAGCTTTGGGAATGCCTGATTACGAAAAAGAATTTGAACTGTACTGCAGTGAGCGAGAAGGATGTGCTTTATCAGTATTGATTCAAAGACATGGAAAAATGAGAAAACCAATTGCGTATTTCTCAGCTGTTTTGGACCCTGTTGCAAAGGCTTTGCCAGGTTGTCTGAAAGCAGTAGCAGCAACTAGTGTGAGTCTGGAGCAAAGTGAAGGAATTGTGATGGGATTTCCCGTGAGAGTATATGTACCTCATTCAGTGGAGATTCTCCTCACAAGAGCAAAGACCCAGTACATGACTAACAGCAGAATGACACGTTATGAGAAAATAATTTTGGGAGCTGAAAATGTAACAATTGCAAGATGTGTGCATGTCAACCCATCAACATTATTACCTGACACAATTGAAGCAGAAGTGAAGGGTGAACTTGATCACAAGTGTTTGGATGTTCTGGAATATTGTACAAAGCCTCGTCCAGACATTAAAGATGAACCATTGCTTGAATCAGATTTTGTAATGTTTGTGGATGGATCATGCTTGAGAACGGAGAGTGGTGTTCTAAGTGCTGCATATGCTGTTTGTACAGTGGCAGAAGTGTTGGAAGCATATTGTCTGAAAGGAATTCATTCAGCTCAAATAGCGGAGTTAATTCCTTTGATTCGAGCATGTGAGTTGGAAAAAGAGGTGAAAGTAACCATTGTGACTGATAGTCAGTATGGTTATGAAGTTGTTCATGATTATGGATAGCTTTGGTCCCAAAGAGGCTATTTGACCTCTGCAGGAACACCCATTCGGAATGCAGAGTTTGTAAAGACACTGATAGATGTAATATAGTTACCTGAAAAATTGGCTGTGGTGAAATGTTTGGCTCATAAAAAAGGTGAGGATTATGTCACCAGAGGAAACAGTTATGCTGATGCAATTACAAAGCATTGTGCAAAGAATCAAATTTCAATCAATCGGGAAAAAACTGAAGAACATGTTCAAAGTCCTTTAATGCTAACCACTGTAGTTGAAACTTGGCAGGAAGTGAAGCAGATGCAGGAAGAGGCAGGAGCAGAGGAAAAAGATACTTGGTTAAAATCAGGTTGCAGACAAAGGGAGGAAGATGAGATTTTCAGTTTACAAAGAGGAAAGACCAGTAATGCCCGATAGCATGATTTCAGATATGGCCCGAATGTACCATGGTCAAGCACACATTGGCAGAGACGCTATGATTCGTCTCTTCAGACAGACTTGGTATAATCCTAAATTCAGAATGATTGCTGAAAGTTTGTGTCAGAGATGTTTAGTCTGTCAGCAATTTAATCCAAACAGAAAAACTGTTGTAAACTTGGGAACCATAGGACGGGAGGGTGGCCCATTCACAAGAGTTCAAATGGATTTGGTTGAGCTACCTCCATGCAACAGACTCAGATATGTTCTTGTGATAATCTGTTTGTTCTCTCGATGGGTAGAAGCTTTCCCCACACGGAGGAATGATGGTTTAACTGTTGCTAAACTCTTCTTGCGTGAGATAATACTACGTTTCGGTTTTCCGGTTACAATTGAATCGGACAGAGGCCCGCATTTTCAGAATGAGTTAATGCAGATGATTTGTGAAGCTCTAGATATTCACCAGAAGCTACATTGTGCATATAGACCTGAGGCTTCAGGAGTAGTTGAACAGGTGAATGGGACAATTAAAAACAGAATTGCAAAAATGTGTTTAGCAACAGGAATGAAGTGGCCTGATGCTTTGCCACTTGTTTTAATGACACTGAGAAGCATACCTAACAGAAAAACTGGATTAAGTCCACACGCAATTTTGATGGGAAGGGTGATGAGACAGGCCTATGTACCATTTAATAAGCTGTTGATAATTAATGATGACATCATACTGGATTACTGCAAGAATCTATCTGATGTGGTAACTTCTGTGCTCCACCAGGTGGGAACTGAATCAAATTCCAAAGAGAAAATTCCAGCTCATGATCTAGTCCCTGGGGACTGGGAACGAGTGAAAGTTCATCGCAGAAGGAATTGTTTGGTACCAAGGTGGCAAAGACCACATCAAGTTATTTTGGTCAGTACTACTGCAGTCAAGTTCGCTGGACTGAAAAGGTGGGTTCATGCTAGTCACACCATCCTTGTGCCTGAACCTGAATACCCCTACGATGGTGAAAGTACAACTGACTCTGATTCTGAAGGTGAACCAGAGAAGGATCCAGATATAGAAGATCGACAGGAACGTCGACATCTGGAAGTATCAGAAGCCAGTTCTACATCTGAAGGTGACGGTGAAAGGGAGATTGTTGAAATACCATATTGAGAAGATCAACTTGAAGGTCGAGAATCGATAAAGACAAGCACCAGTAAAGACGCAAAAGAAAGTGAAGAAAAAGATATTGTTGAAAAGGAGAAAACTGTAAAGCAATCTGAAGAATCTGAAAGCAGGAACGGAAATCCTGAAACTGGAGAAAAGGAAGTAACTCACGATGAGGATGAGATTCCAAGTACCAGTTATGAACGTGTTCCTAACAGAGTAACAGTGGAGAGAACTAAAACTGATGAAGACAAAGACATTGTGAAGATCATAATCAATGATACAGTAGAAGACACTGAAAGTAAAACTGATGACAGTGCAGATGAAACTCCATTAAGAAAAAGCACAAGAAAAAGAGCTTGGAGAGTGGAGCATAATACAATAGAGCCGAAGACTAAGAAAGTCTGCAAAGGAGACAATTGGCCTAAAGGAGCTGGAGGATTAAGATTTAAAATAGTGAACCAAACAAAAGAGCAAGAAAACCAAGTAAATGAGATTTCCAGCCAGAAAGAAACATTGGGAAAGAAAATAGAGACTATTCAGAGGCCTAAAAGAGTAAGACGTCCAAACCAGAGGTACAAATCACCTGAGTGGACATATATTGTACTGCCACCAATTGTTGAAGTTAATAGCAGTCAAGAAAACCTGTACAACCCAAAACCAATTGGTAAAAGTGAGTAGAGAAGTCAAGTAAGAAATAGAAGAGATGTGCTCAAAATATATGATGTTAAAGTAAGAGCTCTGTAGTCCTGTGAGACGGATTTTGTAAATATAGAAGAGGTAGGAGTTGACAAAAGGTCGAAGAAAAGCTTGTTAGAGAATCTAATTATAGTACAATTTAAAAATAGAAATTGACACAAGGTCGAAGAAAACTTGTTAGAGTGCTGAAAAGTGTGAAATTTATAGGTGACATAAGGTCGAAGAAACAGTGTTAGGAAAGATGTCAATGAATAACCATAAAACAAAATGTTCTATTTTTAGAAAATGTTGTAGATGCTTTACAATATGTATGGGGTTGTTAATGATATTGTGGGTAATTTTAGCTATTGTGATTCCTTTCCAAACTAATTTAACAAAATTAAAACCGAATGTGAGTTCAAATAAGCCAAATGAGAAAGAAAAAGTGCATGAGACTCATGTGCATAAGACAGAATTGCATCAAGATAGGTCTATCAGTGATTACACCAAGAATACTTTTTCAAAGTTACTGCTTGAATACATCAAAACAATGAATGTTGATGACTGTTATGTTTGTGTAAAATTGCCAGCATCAGTGTCAGAAGGGGTGACATATCACCACCTTCCTCTTACATATGGAGTAACATGTAGTGTAATTGCAAGTTGGTTTTACAAGACTGGGAAACTGGAATATCATTATTCTAATGTGGATGAAATATTTGCGAAGTTAAAAATTGACAATACCTTAAATAAAAGAAAACATGCAGAGGTAATGGGAGAATATTTTCTAGAAGTAGATGAGTTAACGCACGAGTATGCTTTTAATCATAATTTGACATGTAAAATGAGAGTTGAGGAAAAAGCATTCTTAAATATGGTTGAAGAAAGAAGAGTTGCTTACAAACGAAATGAGAAAATGAAACATGCAAAGTCTAAATATTACACATTAAGGGCCAGATGTAGGAAGCATAATTCCGGTCGGTAACGGACGAAATTACCGAATTTCGTCCGTTACCGACCGGAATTAGGCTTTTCATATGTAGGTGGCTTCATTTCAGATTCAGTAATTTACCGATTCTTAAAAATACCGAATCGGTAAATTACCAAATCTGAAATGTAGGGAGCACTCAAATGAGTGCTTTTCCCATGTTAGGATTCGTTATTTACCACCAATTAGAAGTTGGTGGTAAATAATGAAAACCTTAGAAAAAGCATTTTTTTTGCTTTTCCTACAGTGCCATGTTGCAGACATACATGCCCTTAGGGCATGTATGTCTGCAACATGTGCATCCATACACATTTCAGGGGTGTAACAGGGTGTCAAAGTGACACCCTGCCACCCTTCAATGTTTCCCCCATTTACCCAATCGGTATTTACCGATTCGGTAATTGACATTCATTCCTATGGGCCACTAGGCACTTAGGAATGAATGGCAATTACCGAATCGGTAAATACCGATTCGGTAATTACCGAAACTTACAGATTCGGTAATTATTTAAGAAAAATTACCTACATCCCATTTGCCTGTTCTTAAATACCGAATCGGTATGATTCGGTATTTAAGAATCGGTAATCTGGGATTACCTACATCGAGCCCTTGATGATGAAAATATTGAAGATAAGAATGTGAATGTAGCAATCAATATAGATGCACCAATGTTGGGAAAATTTTGTATTAGAAGAGACAATTCAATGTATGATAATTATTTTGTGGGTGCAAGTCAATGTGAAGATACCTATAGAATTATAGGGGTTTGGGGATTTAAAGGAGGAAATGATCCTGTTTTCCTGGAATTTATTTCATTTGTGGGAATAGAGCCTATTATAGACTACCTGACTATTGGTATGGGACATGTTATGTGGGTTTGGTCTTTCCTAAAAACTTTTATGTGGATAGAGGTACTAATGGAAAGCATGAGATAGGTAAAGTTCTAAGTCGAAAAAGAAGAGAAAGTGTGTTAGAAATAATAGGTGATGTATTTGGAGCACTGATACCAGCAGTGGGAATTTCGTTTAATGCAAATAGAATCAGAAAATTGTCTACAATAGTTGATAAATTGTCAATAGATACAGCAGGAGGATTCCTGATGGTCAATACTGAAATGATTGCTATGAGAGCTATGGTTATGCAAAATAGACTTGCCCTTGATATAATTTTAGCAAAAGAGGGAGGAGTCTGTGGAATTTTGAAAGTTCAACAGTTTTGTACTTATATTCCAGATAAAAGTCAGAATATTGAAAAGTATATTATAAATATTACAGATTTGCATATTGAACCACTGGAGGTTGAAGGTGTCCTTGAAAGGCTGGGTAAAAGTTTCTCAGCAATCAAGCATTGGTTTCAAGAAATAGGTAGTTCAATTATAGGTAAAATACTAATACCGATAACAATCTTAGTGATAATAATCTTTATGATAAGCTTATGCTGCATATACAAAGGTAGAAGAGATTTTAGAAAGTCAATAAGGAAAAGGAATGAAGACCAACAGGCCAATAATGAGAGAAAAGAACGAAATAGAAATGGAAGAAATCAAAGAAAAGGTTTTCAAAGACTCAAAGGAGAAAGAGACAAAAGTATAGATGACATTAACAAAAAGAAATTGAAACATTTTCTGTTAAATTTTCCAAAATTTTGAGAGTTATTTGGTGATAAAATCACAAGATGAGGGAATTGATGGAGCGAGGTGGCAAACACAAAATTGTGTGTACCCCTCTCAAAACTAATGTCCTATAACGTTAATATTTACTAATTGTATGTTTTGTGAAATTAACCAACCATAGAGTAAGATGCACACAATATTTTATTATTATAAACAGGAAAACTAACTTTGCTAGCATGCTGCAATAAAAACTAGCTAATGTGTACTGTTATTGTGTTGTGAATTAATGCACAGCTTAAATATAAACAAAACGCAATTTAAATGTGCTCATTGTATTCATTTGTGTTGTGGAGTGATCGAAAATGTAAGTATAAAACGCATTTATGTGGCTTATTTGCTAGGTAACAACTAATGGGGAAAACATTAGTAAGGTGGGAGGTAAACAGAACGGGTTTAAATTCAATAATTAACATGAATCTGTGTTTGTTTCTATGATAGTTCCAAAGTGGCTTCTGAGGCCTAAATTAAAATGGACGCTCGGGTAAACTGTGAGCAAGAGCTGAACAGCGCAGGCGCGCCAAAACCTGCAAGTCAGAATGAACTGCCTGTGCTCTTGGAGGTTCAAGGCTGCCTTAGCCCGGAAACTAGGATGGGTGCCAAACATGGATGCTTGGACGTTGTGATCATGGGAAAGGGTGTCGATGTATCTAATAGAAGAAATAGTTACGCTATGGACTGTCCTAAAACAAAGACCCTTTATTTTCTGCTGAACCATCGAGAAAATGATGTTGTAATGGTGAGATGATGTTCACCCACCCCGAAATTGTCCAATGAAATTCTGAATAAAGAAATGACAGTTACTTTTTAGATAGATTAAGTTAGGGAAATAGGGTATAAAAACCCCTGGATTTGACTAGAAGGGGTCGCTTTTTCGATTTCTACTGGAGATGCTGCCCGATTGCTGACCGATTCCTGGATGTAATACTTTAATGCTTTTTACTTGTTTGCTTTATAGGACTGGAGGATAAGATGAGGGTGTTAGTTAGGGATGTTAGGAGAGAATGAATTTGGAACTATCTGTTCTTTGCTAAACTTTACTGTCTTTTAAAATAAAGCGATTTTCTTGAGCTCTAAATAAAATGATCATTTTTTAAATAAAGTTTAAGATTTACTGAATAAAGATTTACTAATGCATAAATGTCAGACATAATAAAGTTTTGCTATTAATAAAATTGGGAAAATGGAATTTTAAAAGCTGGTCTTGTGATTTTCCTACGCCTAATTTTCATTCTAGAAGATCCATTGCCACTATGGTGGTGTGTCTGAATAAATTAAATGTATGAATAAAACCATGGTAAAGTGTAATAATCTGTAGATGTAAATAATAAATAGTTAAATAGGTTTAGACGCTCCACCAAATGTTACAGCATTTCTCCATTGCGATTCACCAAAGCCTTGAAGCCAAGTGAAAGTGGACAGGGTAAATGCGCAGTGTTATGGGCCCCACTGATGCATGATTTGTGAGTTTTAGGGTTTCAGGGAAATGGTAAGTATTGATTAGAAATTATTTCTGGAGCCGCGCTGTAGCACTTGCTGCCACTCTTCATGCTCAATTTGACCTGCCGTAATTGCACAAACACCCACCACCATTTATCCACCATCGTCCAACTCATCATCACATGAACATTTCACCAGCAATCTTGATAAACAATCTGCCACTACGTTCTTCCTTCCCGGCATGCACTCCATCGTGAACAAAAACTTCATCATCTGCAAAACGCAACGCATTATCCTAGACGAAGCTAAACTGGTGCCTTTGTTGGTAAACACCTCAACCAAAGGGCGATG
This sequence comes from Lissotriton helveticus, assembly GCF_964261635.1. Classification (NCBI taxonomy): domain Eukaryota; kingdom Metazoa; phylum Chordata; class Amphibia; order Caudata; family Salamandridae; genus Lissotriton; species Lissotriton helveticus. The sequence continues at coordinate 1,618,366,420 of NC_136068.1, read as the reverse complement.
ATCAGTGTGAACCACAAAACTGTGTTCCTCGCACAAATTTCTTAAAGTTATTCACCCCCACCAGCATGCCAGCGCTTCTCTCTAAATGGTGGAGTACGTGCGCTCAGCCACTTTCAAAGGTCTAGATGCATAAGCAATAGTCAACTCTCTCCCTTGCCTTAGTTGTCCAAGAACATCACCCAAACCTACGCCACTAGGGTCAGTGCACACTACACTCCTGTCACAGATATCAAAAGGCTTGAGAGCATGCGCAGACACTATCTCCTATTTAATTTGCATGAATTCCTGCTCACACTCAGTACACCAGACAAACTTAGTATTCTTTATCACAAACCTTGCATGCTCACAGTCCTGTCCGCAAACCTAAGAATGAACCGCGAGTAATATTCGGCCAAACATAAAAAGGATCTTAACTGGTCCTTATCCACAGGTGAAGGGGCATCCTGTATAGCCTTCACCAACTACAATTTAGGAGACACTCCTTTATCATCCAGCAAATGACCTAGGTACTCCACACCACTAATCCAAATCTTACAGTTCTCCAATTTAATGGTCAACCCACTCCATATACAAAATACCAAACAAATTAGGCAACACCTCATAATGCTTTATCACATTTTCAGCAAAAATTAGTATGTCATCTTGGAAATACGTAACGTTATTTAGTCCTTTAAATAGCTTGTGCATAGCCCTTTGAAAAAAAGGCAGAGTCTGAAGCCAAACCTGATGGCATGCACTTGAACCTGTGCTCCCTTCCCAGGGTAACAAAAGACGTAAAATGTCTTCAATCTGAATGCAACTCTATCTGATGATAAGCTGACGACAGATTCAGGGTACAGAATACTCTCACACCCTTGATCATCGCTAACATTTCCCCAATATTATGCAGAGGACGTCTGTCACCCCAAATAGCCCAATTCAGATCCCTTTGGTCGACACACATCCTCAAACCCCCATAGGCTTCTTGGTCAAAACCACCGGGCCAACCATTCCGAGGCATCAATCTCCTCGATTATTCCAGAGTTACACATCTTTTGCAAATCTTTCTTCAAGAGCACACTCATTACCAAAGGCACAGTCAAAACATTGTGCACCTTACGAACCACACCAACATTCAACACAATCTTCTGAGAAAATCCCTTAAGTATACCTAACTCGCTCTTGAAAACCTCTGGAAACTTCTCTTTCCATACCTCACCAAGCACCTCACTCACACTTCACCTTGCCCTCAGCACTTGTTCGGAATGATTTGAACTCAGTTTATCATCAAATCCCTTTGTGAGGCCACCCCAGCAAGCACGATCCATCCTTAGTAATGTACACTTTAGAATGTGTCTCCACTCCCGGAAACTCCAACACCCATTCTAAATACCCCAACAGCACCAGTTTAACGTCTGGCTCAAATAATTTGTGATGGGGAAACTTTCTTAGATGTTCTTCTTCAATCAAAGTGTACCGAGCACCAGAATCGACCGTCTTGCATACCTCAACCACATCCACCTTGATGGTACAGTAAAGATATATCGTTTCAGAAACAACACCCACTTCACCAATATGTAATATAAACTCCTCTCCATCCAGATTTACTCTGTCACCTTCGACCACCATGCGAACATCAACCTTTGGTTTAGAAAAACTCACCTTTCCATTACACATTCTAGCAAAATGCCCTTTGGCTTTACATCTTCTACACACTTGCCCCAGATCTGGGCAATTAGGATCAGTAGCAATGTGCCCTCTTAACCCAAGTTTAAAACATGTGTAACCCCTCTGATCCCCCCAATTTCCCCAGAGCGGAGTAATTTGTTTTTTAACTGCACTGAATGATTTAGCCTGAACAGATTCCACTTTCTCTGTTCCACTAGTTGCTAATTCTTTAAGACCGTCTTCGGTATTTTCAGCTCTTTAGCCAACTCTATCGCCTTGTCAATGTCAAGTCTTCAGTATTCGGTAACCTTTCCTGAATTTGTTTGTCCGAAATCTTCTGTACTAGTTGATCTCGCAGCACCTCCTCTACGAAACCCTTGTAGTTGGTAGGTGATGCCAACCTGCGCAAATCAGCCAAAAAATTGTCTATAGATTCCCCAGGCATTTGGCCCCTCTGCAAAAATGTAAAGCTCCGGTAAAAGATGTATATGTTTCAAAAGACGCCGACCCTCAGCCCCTAAACAATGCTTCAACATGGCCAACTTGTGCTAAGTTGTACATATGTCATCACCAATGTCCTCCATATATGCTTTGAATCCTTCCTTTCAATTTTCCCACAACAGGCTCTCCTAGGGCCTCATTTATGAGGCCTTGCGCGAGTTTTGCGCTTCCGATGCGTCACTTTTTGTGACGCATCGGCGGCGTAAAACATGCCTCCTGATGCGCACTATTTACAAAGTGACGCATCTAAGCAGATGCGTCACTTTGTAAACCCCTGCGCTACATTATACCTGCGTCAGGTATAATGTATGTTCACCCGCAAAAAGCCTCGTAATAGTGACGCAGTGAAATCTATGAGATTTCACTGCGTCACTTTTAGGACGCTGTTGCGTCAAAATCTTGGCGTAAGACTGACGCAAGCCCTTTCACATGGGGAAGCCCCATGTGAAAGGAAGCATTGCTGGCGTTGCGTCACTTTTGTGACACACTCCAGCAATGCGTCACTTTTGCGCCTACAGATACGTCAGAAATACTGACATATCTGTAACTCCTTGCGACATGATGCGTCATATTATAAATATGACGCATCAATCATGTTGCAGGGAGAGCGCAGTGAAAAGTGACGCATCGCTGTTTTCACGCAGCGATGCGTCACTTTTCATAAATGAGGCCCCAGGTGTCCCAAGAAATTGAGTGGGAGCCATCACACCTTCCATGGTCCACACTAAGGCGTAAATACAAAAGACTAAAATAAAGAAAATAGTCTCTGATGTCACCCACAGGTCCCCACAAAATAAACAAAAATAATAAAGGTAGCCACTGTGTTGTAACCACCGCTAACCCCTGCCCTTCCCCGGTTTCCCTTATCTCCCTCCCCTCCTCTTATCTCTAGTTGGTACATTCCCCTGGCCTGCCAGGCGCTCGCTCTGGAATGTTGACAGAGCGGAGCCGGCGTCCAGGATGGCAAGCTGACGGCATTACGAGTTATACTTATGTGAAATAAATACTTAACTTTAATTAGACTCACGTTGTCTATCTACTACATTTCTTGGCGACGAGGTGGAGAAGACTGGGCCAGGGACAGTATTTGCCGTTTCCACTGCTGTCTCAACATTAAGACAATACACCCATCCAGTAAGTCTGTTACCCTTTGAAGGACTGCAATATGTATACCATATTTGTTTATGTTTTGTTGCTTCATTTTTTCCCCTCATACTGCGGTCTTGAAGCTGCCTGCGATCAAGCTGTGCCTGTCAACACTGGCACAGACAATGAAGATTGACAGGCTGCATAAAGCTGTGCCTGTCAGTGCTCACACAACAAAGAAATACTGACAGGCTGTATAAAGTTGTGCCTGTCAGCGCTTGATTAGCTATCCCTTTAAGTCGACTTACTCTCCTGCACTGTGACGCAGCGGTTGCCAGGAGCGCCGCTTCTCGTTTACTGGATATTGCGTGTGCACCTCACTGCCTTGCACGCGCCCCAGGAGCACAGTGGCACTTGTGCCAAACAGTCTCTGTGCTTCCAAAATACCAATAACAAGCATTGGCATAGCCAATAGGTCTCGCTTTTGGGACCTTATAAGTGTTTAGCCATGCAACACTTGATGTTGTTTAATCAAGGATATTGTGCTGGATAACTAAACACGTATAATGTCCCCAAGGCAAGATCTATCGGCTATGCATTGGGGGGCCCTATAAGTGTTTAGGTAGAGCTATAGACTTTGCCAATGTTTCTAAGCTGTGCAGTAGAGGAGTGTGGCTGCTGTGCAGCATGCTGAGAAGTTGTAATTAAAAAGTGTAAGAAGCACTGAGTGATGCTGTGGTGTCGTTGAGTGAGGCGGTGCTGGCCCTGAGTTATGCTGTGGTGGCGTTGAGTGATGCTGTGCTGGCTCTGAGTGATGCTGTGTTAGTCCTGAATGATGCAGTGGTGGTGCTTACTGATGCTGTGGTGGTGCTGACCGATGCTGTGGTGGCATTGAGTGATCCTGTGCTGGCCCTGAGTGATCCTCTGCTGGCCCTGAGTGATGGTGTGGTGGTGCTGACTGATGCTGTGTTGATGCTGATTGATGCTGTGGTGCTACTGAGTGATGCTGTGGTCTTCCTGAGTGATGTTGTGGTGGTGCAGAGTAATGATGTGGTGGTGCTGAGTGATGCTGTGGTGGTGCTGAGCAATGCTGTGCTGGCCCTGAGTGATGCTGTGGTGGTGCTGACTGATGCTGTGATGGCGCTGAGTGATATTGTTGTGTCCCTGAGAGATGCTGTGGTGGTGCTGAGTGATGCTGTGGTGGTGCTGAGTGATCCTGTGGTGTTGTTGAGTAATGCAGTGTTGGCCTTGAGTGATAATGTGGTGCCGCTGAGTGATGCTGTGGTAGTGCTGAGTGATGCTGTTGTTCTGCTGAGTGTTGCTGTGGTGGCGTAGAGCGATGCAGTTGTGGTACTTAGTGATGCTGTGGTGGCCCTGAGCAATATTGTTGTGGGCTTGAGTGACACTGTGGTGGTGTTGAGTGTTGCTGTGGTGGTCCTGACTGATGCTGTGGTGGCGTTGAGTGATCCTGTGCTGGCCCTGAGTGATGCTGTGGTGGTGCTGACTGATGCTGTGTTGATGCTGATTGATGCTGTGGCGCTACTGAGTGATGCTGTGGTCTTCCTGAGTGATGTTGTGGTGGTGCTGAGTGATGTTGTGGTGAAGGTGAGTGATGCTGTGGTGGCCCTGAGTGATGCTGTGGTGGTGCAGAGTAATGATGTGGTGATGCTGACTGATGCTGTGGTGGTGGTGAGCGATGCTGTGCTGGCCCTGAGTGATGCTGTGGTGGTGCTTACTGATTCTGTGGTGGCACTCAGTGATATTGTTGTGTCCCTGAGAGATGCTGTGGTGGTGCTGAGTGATGCTGTGGTGGTGCTGAGTGATCCTGTGGTGCTGTTGAGTAATGCAGTGTTGGCCTTGAGTGATAATGTGGTGGTGCTGAGTGTTGCTGTAGTTGCGCTAAGTGATGTTGTGGTGGCACTGATTGATGTTGTGGTGCCCCTGAGTGAAGCTTGGGTGGTGCTGAGTGATGCTGTGGTGGTGATGAGTGCTGCAGTGGTGGCAATGAGTGATGCTGCAGTAGCGCATAGTGATGCTGTGGAGGCGCTGAGTGATATTGTTGTGGCACTGAGTGATGCTGTGGTGGCCCTGAGTGATGCTGTGGTGGTGCTGAGTGATTCGGTGGTGGTGCTGAGTGACGCTGTGGTGGTGCTGACTGATGCTGTGGTAACGCTGAGTGATATTGTTGTGTCCCTGAGTGATGCTGTGGTGGTGCTGAGTGATGCTGCGGTGGTGCTTAGTGATCCTGTGGTGTTGTTGAGTGATGCAGTGTTGGCCCTGAGTGATAATGTGGTGTCGCTGAGTGATGCTGTGGTGGTGCTGAGTGTTGCTGTGGTGGTGTAGAGCGAAGCTGTGGTGGTGCTGAGTGACACTGTTGTGGCCCTGAGCGATATTGTTATGGGCTTGAGTGATGCTGTGGTGGTTCTGAGTATTGCTGTAGTTGCGCTGAGTGATGTTGTGGTGTCGCTGAGTGATATTGTTGTGGCACTGAGTGATGCTGTGGTGGCCCTGAGTGATGCTGTGGTGGTGCTGAGTGATTCTGTGGTGGTGCTGACTTATGCTGTTGTAACGCTGAGTGATATTGTAGTGTCCCTGAGTGATGCTTTGGTGGTGCTGAGTGATGCTGCGGTGGTGCTTAGTGATCCTGTGGTGTTGTTGAGTGATGCAGTGTTGGCCCTGAGTGATAATGTGGTGTCGCTGAGTGATGCTGTGGTGGTGCTGAGTGTTGCTGTGGTGGCGTAGAGCGATGCTTTGGTGATGCTGAGTGACACTGTTGTGGCCCTGAGCGATATTGTTATGGGCTTGAGTGATGCTGTGGTGGTTCTGAGTGTTGCTATAGTTGCGCTGAGTGATGTTGTGGTGTCGCTGATTGATGTTGTGGTACCCCTGAGTGATGCTGGGGTGGTGCTGAGTGATACTGTGGTGGTGCTGAGTGATGCTGTGGGGGTGCTGAGTGATGCTATGGTGGCGCTGAGTGAGGCTGTGGTAGGGCCCAGTGATGCTGTGGTGGTACTGAGTGATGCTGTGGTGATACTGAGTAATGTTGTGGTGGTGCTGAATAGTGCTGTGGTGTTCCTGATTGATGCTGTAGTGGTGCTCAGTGATAGTGTGGTGGCACTGAGTGATGCTGTTGTGGTGCATAGTGATGCTGTGGTGGTGCTGAGTGATGCTGTGGTGGCACTGATTGATGCTGTGGTTGTGCTGAGAATAAAGGAGCGAGAGAATTAGATAAGGTGGAAATAGAGAAAGAGAGTGTGAAAAAGACAGTGGGTGGGGAAAGAGAGATAATGCCCAAAATCCAGACTCAGAGGTACACAGCGGGTGGGAGCCCTGTCCTGATTGAACGAGGATCTTCTGCGGCCGTGCATTAGAGTTCGGTAGGGCTTACAAGAAGGTCGTTGTGTAATTTGCGCGACCCAGTAAAATGAATAGAGCAGTGCCGTAGTACCTGGAAGCAACACGATATGGAAAATATCGGACTAAGGATTTTGTAGTGAGGAATTGAAGTGCGATCTGTATGGTTCATAGAAGATATCTTGTGAACTCATTACTACGAGGCGGAGTACAGCCTTGTACTGGTTAATTTGTACTTGTTGCCCAAAGTCCTGAGGAGGCCTTAAACTGTCTGATAGGCCGAAACGCGTCGACAGTCATTATAAACCAACACCCTATAAATGTGGAATTCATTGGTGGAAATATTCTACGAGAGCAATCAAAAAAAGAAGCATAAAGATATTTTAGCTTCCTAGGCTCTATTATTATATGGTGATTGTGAGGAAGGAATTAAGGTTGTATAAGAGAATACCATGAATTTCCTTGTTTGAAATAGTGGGCTCCAGTAGAACCCTTGTAAATAGGGTATTTACAAAGTTTCTGTTGCTTTTGTCATGTTTATGGTTTGTTGCACAGTGTAAATATTGTGTATAGATATAGGATAACTGTATATAAATGTGTATGAGATGAAAAAATGAAGATAATTGAAAACAATATCCTTTGAAAAGAAAAATTGGTTAACTAAAATAAGTTGAAGAAACTAATTTCTTTGTTTGTGTTTTATTTAATTGTATATTGTTTCTGATGGCTATGCGATGAACAAAAAGTAATATGTTTAGATTTATTCTATGTTAAATTTAAAAAACAGTGGATAGATAATTTGTAGTATCTGTCTCTAAATTAATAGGTTCCTTTAAAAGAATACCAGAGGCATCATTGTATTTAGTTTCCTGTTCAAAAGAAGAGCACAGGTGCAGCACGTGGGAGAACAGAGGTGGCCTTGGCCTTCACCACAGGAACCTTGCTGGCATACTCCCTAGAAGACTGGGTTATAGAAGCTGGGACACTAGAGTCTCCTTCCTCAACCTGGAGGAGGTGTAATTTAAAGTACAGAGAAGAAAAAAACATTACCTTGGTAACAAAACAAGCTTTGACCCAAAAAAGGCAGCTTTGGAGAATCACATTTGCTATTACATCCTCAGTGCGAACAGAGGGTAGAAATTTGGGAGCTAATGGGTAGTCTATATTAGCAAATCAGTCGGGTGGGAGGCAGCGAAGGGCGAAAGAAATAACGACGACTGAAGCAAATGAATTAGCCTCTTCTACATACAGCTACAAAAAAATAGACTGGATGCTAGAGAACGAGATAAAGACTTAAGACAGGTTTTCAAGTTAACAACTAAATACAACGATAATATTTTCAAAACTCCCCGAGAAGCAATGAAACGTAGGTCATGGCTGTGCGCCCCAGAAGCACAGGTTATGATTAATTCCGGGTCACATAGCTTGCATCACATCTCCTAGGGCCAAGACATGCGCGAAAGTTAATTGAGGTGCGCGCGTTCGATGGCAAACGGCTAAAGCAGGCTGGCGAGTGTATGCGAAGTGCGCGCAACATGACGAGAGAGGAAAGCCAGATGGCGCCTCTGCTCATCATTGTGTGCGTAACCGCACGCTCTAAGCCAGCCAAAAGCGTGTGGTAGGACTTTAAAAGTCCACACACTAAATGTCTCACTGAGCAGCGCATGCGCTGGCTCAGAGAGACCTAAAAACAATACTGCAAAGGAGACCAGCGATTCCTTTTCCTTATCTTCACGGACAAAATGCCAGAGAAATGGTTCACTGCTACACGGGAAGCAATCCACAATGCTTCTACAGCTTGACACAGAATAGCTGCCGACCCGACATAGGTGCTCTTCTCCTGGCAACTCCACACCGCTCGTCACCAGTGAAAGGAAGTACCGTCACGAGTCAAGGTAAGTTTCTTCTTTTATTAACTTATATAATGATAGCCATGCGGGAGCAGTCGGCCAGTATCCAACCATCCGCACCCAACGGCCTCCCGAACCTTCCCTTCCCATCACCACGTTCCTTGGAATCACAAATGTGGAAGGCTCCGGAGACACAATAGTGATTCCTCCTGAGGGGATCACAGGTAAGGACACTCCTTACAGATCACACCAGGATAGTGATTCCTCCTGAGGGGACCACAAGTAGGTAAGGATACTCCCTGCAGCTCACACCAGCATACTAATTCCTCCAGAGGGCACCAAAGGTAAGGATACTCCCTGCAGCTAACATCAATATGGCAAGCTCTTTTGAGAGGACCCAGGTAAGGACACTCCCCGCAGCTGATACCAGAATAGTGATTCCACTAGAGGGGACCACAGGTAAGGACACTCCCCGCAGCTCATACCAGAATAGTGATTCCACTAGAGGGGACCACAGGTAAGGACACTCCCCGCAGATCACACCAGGGTAGTAATTTCTCCCTAGGGGACCACAGGAAAGGACACTCCCTGCAGCTCACACCAGGATAGTGATTCCTCCAGAGGGGACCACATGTAAGGATACTCCCTGCAGCTCATACCAATATGGCGAGTTCTTTCGAGAGGACCCAGGTAAGGACACTCCCCGCAGCTCAACCAAATTAGTGATTCCACCAGAGGGGACCACAGGTAAGGACACTCCTTAAGGTCATACCAGGATGGTGAATCCTCCTAAGGGGACCGCAGGGCAGGACACTCCCTGCAGCTAACATCAGAGTAGTGTTATATCATAAGTGCACCATAGGTAAAAACACGCCTTGCATATCACCCCAAGATAATATTTCTTACTAAGCGGCTCTTTCAGAACACCCCATGCAGTTCACGCCAATACAGTATTGGTGCACGGGGCCTTAGGTAAACACATTCCTTGTACCTCACATCACGATTCTGTACCTTACAAAGGGGACCCTAGGCAAAGGCACTCCTTACAGATCACACCTGGATGTTGTGGGGCACCAAGGAAAGGAGACTCTTAGTAGATCACGTCGGGGTAGTATTTCTGTTAAAGGGTCCCATAGGTAAGGATAATCCTTCCAGATCACACCTGGATAGTAATTCGACTGATGGGGCCCCTATGTAAGTTGCAGATCACAACTGGTTACTGATTCCTCTGGAGTGGCCCTTGGGTAGGAACATCCCATGCAGCTCACACAACTACAGTGTTCGTTACAAGGAGCCCCGGGTAAAGACAATACAATATTGTACCTTACAAAGGGGACCTTAGGTAAGGGCACCTCTTGCAGATCATATTTGGCTAGCAATTCCATTGATGGGGCACCTAGGTAACAACACTCCTTAGAGATCACACCTGGATGTTGTGGGGCAACTAGAAAGGATACTCTTAGTAGATCACATTGTGATAATCTTTCTGCTAAAGTGGCACATATGTAAGAATACTCCTTGCAGATCACACATGGATAGTGAATTCACTGATGGGGACCCTTGGTAAGGACAATACTTACAGATCACACTGGGACAATATTCCTTGCTATGGGTCCCATGTCAGGATAATCCTTACAGGTCAAGCCAGGTTAATCAGCCCTCTGGAGGGCCCCCCTATGTAAGTGAAAAGGTAAGGGATGCCTTCAAGGGAATTTATTTTAAATCAGTATTTGGATGAATTTGAAACAATTATGACAAATTAATGGTCCTAAAGTTGAACAATCAACAATACATTTTTGGATCACATAAATTTCAAAAGATACAAATTAATATCACACAAAAACAGATACAAAGAAACAAACAAGACTAGGCGGGTGTATATGAAAATGTTGAATTTATCACCAAATAAAAAGGCAAAAAATCTTTATATACAAATATATAAACAGGCCCACCGGGATATCAGTGATAAATCAAAATATGACACTGTAGGTCCTGCTAACACCTTTCCTAATTATCAAATTTGCTAATTAATAGGAGAAGGCGATGGTCGACGTTTCGGTCTCTTATGTGTTCATCTGCGAGACCATCTTCAGGACTGTGTAGTTTATATTTGTAATGCCCTCAATGAGGAGGCAAGGTGGAATTCGTGAAAATGCCCAAATGTTAACTGAGTCTCTGCCTGTAGGCAAATTTGGTGTGAAATCACAATCTGAATAGTGTCTAGATGAACGCTCCTTCCCTAGGGGCCTCAGATACAGACATTCCTCTTCAGACACAGACATTCTTTGCAGCTCCCACCAGACGAGTGTTCCCTCCCGAGGGTCATCAGATACAGACATTCTTTGCAGCTCCCACCAGAGTAGTGTTCCTTCCCTAAGGGAATAGATACACACATGCCTACCAGCTCCCACCAGATTAGTGTCCTTCCAGAGGTACCTCAGATACAGACATACCTTACAGCTTGCACCAGAGTATTGTTCCTTCCCGAGAGACCTCAGATACAGACATTCCTAGCAGCTCTCTACAGAGTATTTTTTCATCCTGAGGGACCTCAGATACAGACATTCCTTTCAGCGTCCCACCAGAGTAGTGTTCCTTCACAAGTGACCTCAGATTCAGACATCCTTGCAGCTCCCACCAGAGTAGTGTTCACAGACATTCCTTGCAGCACACACCAGAGTAGAGTTCCTGCCCAAGGAATCTCAAAAACAAACATTACTTGCAGCTTTCCACCAGAGTACAGTTCCTTTCCTAGGGACCTCAGATACAAACATTCCTTGCAGCTTCCCACCAGAGTAGTATTCCTTCCTGAGGGACCTCAGATATAGACATTCCTTGCAGCTCCCACCAGAGTAGTGTTCGTTCCCGAGAGACCTCAGATACAGACATTCCTTGCAGCTCCCACCAGAGTAGTGTTCGTTCCCTAGAGACCTCAGATACAGACATTCCTTGCTGCTCCCACCAGAGTAGTGTTCTTTTCCTACAGACCTCAGATAGAGACATCCCTTGCACCTCCCTCCGGAGTAGGGTTCCCTTCTTAGGGACCTCAGATACAGACATTCCTTGCAACTCCCACCAAAGTAATGTTCCCTCCTGAGGTACCTCAGATACAGACATTCCTTGCAGCTCCCACCAGAGTACTGTTCCTTCCCCAAGGGACCTCAGATACAGGCATTTCTTGCAGCTTCCAATAACGTGGTATTCCTTCGCGATGCCTCACATACAGATATCCCTTGCAGCTCCCACCAGAGTAGTCTTCCCTATTGAGGGACCTCAAATAAAGACATTCCTTGCAGCTCCCTACAGAGTAGTGTTCTTTCCTGAAGGACCTCAGAAATAGGCATTGCTTGCTATTCCCTCCAGAGTAGTGTACCTTCCCAATGAGCCTCGGATACAGACATTGCTTGCAGCTCCCACCAGAGTAGTGTTCCTTCCCGAGGGACCTCAGATACAGACATTCCTTGCATATAACGACTGTTGGTACCAACAACTTGTAGGAATGGCAATGGGCAATTCAGCGGCGCCTGTATACGCCAATATCTTTATGCAGCAATATGAGAAAACCCACATCTTCGCAAATGAAGAATGGACAAGAAACTTACTTCTCCTAACTAGATATATCGACGATATTTTTATCGTCTGGAAAGCCTCTAAGAGTGAACTACAACACCTACTGGAAAAATTCAACCAAATTGACGAACGGATCCAACTGACATGGCAAATTTCTGAGACTACTGTGAACTTTCTCGATGTCAAAATCACCAGAAACCAACATAAGTTTGAGACTGATCTTTTCACTAAACCAACGGACCGGAACAACATGTTGCACTACACGAGCTTCCATGAACCAAACCTTAAACAACATCTACCATACTCACAAATGGCGCGCGCCAAGAGAATCACATCAGACCCCAGCAAATCCAAAGAACGCATTGAGGAGGTGGCCACCAAGTTCCTACAACGAGGATACCCCCAAAACGTCATTGAAGAGTCTAAAGACAAAATAGCCAAGATGGAACGAACAAAACTCCTACAAACAACAGAGAAAAAGCAACAGACCAGGACAGTGGTAGTTTCGAAATTTTTCACAGCCACTAGGAGATTTAAACAAATCATCAACCAACATTGGCCACTGTTGAACTTAGAACCAGACTTTGGACAAATCTTCAAAGAACCTCCCTTATTCGCATTCTTCAGGGCTCAGAACCTGGGTGAACTCATCAGATTCAAACCCACAAGAAAACAAAAATTCACAGGCACCAAACCATGTATGAACTGTGGGAACTGTAATTCAATTATTAAAGGCAATGTCATCAACCACCCAATGAGAGGCTATACCATAAAATTAAAGGTGAATGCAACATGCGACTCGAGCAACGTGATCTACGCTCTAAAATGCCCCTGCAGGAAATTATACATCGGCAAAACTGAACGCAAAATAAAAATAAGACTCACAGAGCACAAATCAAACATCAGACTGAAATCAGTAAAATCATCAATCGCAATGCACTTTGTGGAAGCAAACCACAATATCTCACAACTTAAATTCATCATCCTAGAAACAATACCAAAAATTGAAGGACGAGACAATACTAAATTTCTTCTTCAATGTGAGAATACCTGGATCCACAGACTTTCTACCCAGAAGCCACTTGGGCTCAATGACAGAATAGAACTTTCTTGTTACTTATAAAAAAGTGCTCGGCTGAGCAAAAATATGTCTCCTGTGTAAATGTACTGTGTCACATTACCCTGACATGATCACGGTGAATTATATGTATAGCACTGTTCTACAGCCATTATTTCCACACTGTTATTTTTTTCTCCGTTTAACATTGCTCATTTTCTATTTTTCCTGACTGCCCCTCATTTCATGCACATAGTAGATTTTTACGTATAACCGTTTTTCTTGAATCACTACCGACATTAGGCATCTTAGTCTTTCCTCCACCTTCATGATCACGTGAGCGCGACTATAGGATTTTAGTAAACACCGGAGCCGGCAGTTAGACTGCATCCAGCGTTGACGAATGGAACGCCGCTTGGCAGAACCCATGAACCTTGCACACAGGTTAGTCCCGTTCCTCATCAAGTGAGAACGGCATACTGCTTATAACCTTATGCGCACTTTTGCAGTAACTTGTAAGTAACTTTGCTACGTGCAATTTTCCCTTTAGATCCATGCTACCGCTATCCCAGAACACACGTAAGACGTTTTCTTTGTTACACTTCCCCGGTACTTTTGGCTTTATTAAGGGTGACCCCATAACCGGACACTATGACGTTTGTCCCATGCCCCCCACACACAATTGACACCCACCATACTTACACGGTATCTTTCCTTTTTTATCGCAGTATCCCTGATGAAGGGGCACCAAATGGCCCCGAAATGCATTGGATGTGTTTGATAAATGGAATATTATAATGCTCTGAAAATAAGAGCGAAAACTTCCAAAAAACAGTAGTAAATGATTACTGACCAATGAAATAAAAAAGTGAATAAAATACTATGAACTAATGATGAAATAGTTTGGAACTCCTAATTGTTTGGGAAAAGACTTTGTGTGCACATAAGGATGAGATCAGCGGTCCGCTGACCTCACATTTTTGTTGTGATTACCTAACGCCGAGGGACACCTGACGTTACTTGTGTGGCACCAACAAACTTGACGAACCTTTCGTACCAACATAGCTGTGCACCCCAGCACACTGTTCTTAGATTGTTACCTCTTCGTGTCCAAACCGACTGGGCTAGCACGCTAAACATGCAACACAATTACGAAGAAATTGCTAAGAGTACTGAGGCCCGCGCCTCCACTTTTGCATTTAACCCGGATGAAGCCGACCGAATCTATGCACTAATTAGGGAAGAGACCACACAGGAGACTACCACGCGCTCAAAAGAGCAATATATAAGACAACTGATATATCTAAGTAAGAGACGTATTAACCAACAACTGCATGCCAGCACACTGGTTAAATATCACCGCAACCAACGAATACCCAGGGGCCTCAGAATCGCCTTGAAACCATCACTCTGCAAGAACTCCAAACAATTCCAGGAAAGATGGTATGAAATTTTGAATAAATGCTCTTTGGACTTAATCCTACTAATTATTGAGGAACTCTCCGGAATACTTGAGGAACTCACTACGGAAATCGAAGAAACATCGAATGAACTATCCAAACTGCTATCTGAGGATGAATTAAAAGAAATTCTAGAAGATGTTCAAACACAGATCAAGAAACACTCTAATGAGATCAATGAACGGAAGATACGGAAGTATAAAAGAGACACCACGGATTACAGATTGGGAGAAGTCTACACGTGGGCGGAGATCTACGCTCAAAAAAGGAGAAACAGACCACCAAACTCTCAAACGGAAACCTCATCTTCTGATAGTGACAGCACACAGAGACCGAAAAAGACCACCACAACTCACACGAGCGCAGATACTAATATAGCGCAGCAACCAACCACAAGTTTCCAAACAGAACCGAACCCTTTTTTAGAACAGGGCCAGGCACAAAAAGGAGACCCCGGAGAGGACAGAACAAAGGAAAGAGAAAAAGAGAAAGAACCACCGATTACGAGAAGCACAACAGGTACCATCAAGGACAAGAAATCCACGAAGAGGACATAAACAGTGAAGAACTTGTCATCAACATTAGTGAATATCGAATGACCAAACACGAAAAGACATTACTACAAAAAGGCACATCCTTTGTGCCCACGACCAACACGACCAACTTGGAACTGGAAGTCAGTCTATTTAAACTGATGCGGAAATTACGTTTACGCCATTTTTTTGAAAATGTCCTACCGGAACAACCAACCAAAGAGCAAGACCAACTATTAGGGCTAAGACCACACAGCACATTCCAATCACCAGTGAGCCACAAAACCTTGGATCTATTTGAAAACAGAGTTAAGAAGGATCTAGCAAACATCAAACATGGCCAGAAGAAGTCTAGGAATATCACACAAAAAGACAGGGATACACTTAGAAAATTGTCCCAAAATGATCGGATCATATGTACCAAGGCTGACAAAGGGGGCGCGTTAGTTATCATGGACAGAGACATGTACGAACGGAAGACCATGGAACATATCATGGATGTAACAACATACATGAAACTGGACTACAATCCCACAACAGAATACATGAAAACTCTGTTGAACATTTTGGAAAGAGCGCACGAAGCGGGCACAATTATTGATAGGACCAAAAACTTTCTGATTAAAACCAACCCAAAAAGCCCCACACTCAGAATGGTACCCAAAATTCACAAAGATCTCAAAGACCCTCCCATGAGACCCATAGTCTCTACGTGTGGAAGTCTACATGAACCGATTGGCCAACTCCTGGACAAATATCTACAGCCAACGGTGCAGTCCATGCGGACATACACCAAGGATACGACACATTTCATCTCAAAGCTCAATAACCTTCAGATTGATCCACAAGACCAAACAATCCTATGTACCGCTGATGTCCGAGCTTTATATACCTCCATACCCCATTCCCTGGGGATAGAAGCTATTGAGCAAGCGCTCCTTAAAACGGACTTGGGCACTGACTTCCAAACATTCCTGATGGAATTGATGCTCTTTATCCTATACCAGAGCTACTTTAAATATAACGACTGTTGGTACCAACAACTTGTAGGAATGGCAATGGGCAATTCAGCGGCGCCTGTATACGCCAATATCTTTATGCAGCAATATGAGGAAACCCACATCTTCGCAAATGAAGAATGGACAAGAAACTTACTTCTCCTAACTAGATATATCGACGATATTTTTATCGTCTGGAAAGCCTCTAAGAGTGAACTACAACACCTACTGGAAAAATTCAACCAAATTGACGAACGGATCCAACTGACATGGCAAATTTCTGAGACTACTGTGAACTTTCTCGATGTCAAAATCACCAGAAACCAACATAAGTTTGAGACTGATCTTTTCACTAAACCAACGGACCGGAACAACATGTTGCACTACACGAGCTTCCATGAACCAAACCTTAAACAACATCTACCATACTCACAAATGGCGCGCGCCAAGAGAATCACATCAGACCCCAGCAAATCCAAAGAACGCATTGAGGAGGTGGCCACCAAGTTCCTACAACGAGGATACCCCCAAAACGTCATTGAAGAGTCTAAAGACAAAATAGCCAAGATGGAACGAACAAAACTCCTACAAACAACAGAGAAAAAGCAACAGACCAGGACAGTGGTAGTTTCGAAATTTTCCACAGCCACTAGGAGATTTAAACAAATCATCAACCAACATTGGCCACTGTTGAACTTAGAACCAGACTTTGGACAAATCTTCAAAGAACCTCCCTTATTCGCATTCTTCAGGGCTCAGAACCTGGGTGAACTCATCAGATTCAAACCCACAAGAAAACAAAAATTCACAGGCACCAAACCATGTATGAACTGTGGGAACTGTAATTCAATTATTAAAGGCAATGTCATCAACCACCCAATGAGAGGCTATACCATAAAATTAAAGGTGAATGCAACATGCGACTCGAGCAACGTGATCTACGCTCTAAAATGCCCCTGCGGGAAATTATACATCGGCAAAACTGAACGCAAAATAAAAATAAGACTCACAGAGCACAAATCAAACATCAGACTGAAATCAGTAAAATCATCAATCGCAATGCACTTTGTGGAAGCAAACCACAATATCTCACAACTTAAATTCATCATCCTAGAAACAATACCAAAAATTGAAGGACGAGACAATACTAAATTTCTTCTTCAATGTGAGAATACCTGGATCCACAGACTTTCTACCCAGAAGCCACTTGGGCTCAATGACAGAATAGAACTTTCTTGTTACTTATAAAAAAGTGCTCGGCTGAGCAAAAATATGTCTCCTGTGTAAATGTACTGTGTCACATTACCCTGACATGATCACGGTGAATTATATGTATAGCACTGTTCTACAGCCATTATTTCCACACTGTTATTTTTTTCTCCGTTTAACATTGCTCATTTTCTATTTTTCCTGACTGCCCCTCATTTCATGCACATAGTAGATTTTTACGTATAACCGTTTTTCTTGAATCACTACCGACATTAGGCATCTTAGTCTTTCCTCCACCTTCATGATCACGTGAGCGCGACTATAGGATTTTAGTAAACACCGGAGCCGGCAGTTAGACTGCATCCAGCGTTGACGAATGGAACGCCGCTTGGCAGAACCCATGAACCTTGCACACAGGTTAGTCCCGTTCCTCATCAAGTGAGAACGGCATACTGCTTATAACCTTATGCGCACTTTTGCAGTAACTTGTAAGTAACTTTGCTACGCGCAATTTTCCCTTTAGATCCATGCTACCGCTATCCCAGAACACACGTAAGACGTTTTCTTTGTTACACTTCCCCGGTACTTTTGGCTTTATTAAGGGTGACCCCATAACCGGACACTATGACGTTTGTCCCATGCCCCCCACACACAATTGACACCCACCATACTTACACGGTATCTTTCCTTTTTTATCGCAGTATCCCTGATGAAGGGGCACCAAATGGCCCCGAAATGCATTGGATGTGTTTGATAAATGGAATATTATAATGCTCTGAAAATAAGAGCGAAAACTTCCAAAAAACAGTAGTAAATGATTACTGACCAATGAAATAAAAAAGTGAATAAAATACTATGAACTAATGATGAAATAGTTTGGAACTCCTAATTGTTTGGGAAAAGACTTTGTGTGCACATAAGGATGAGATCAGCGGTCCGCTGACCTCACATTTTTGTTGTGATTACCTAACGCCGAGGGACACCTGACGTTACTTGTGTGGCACCAACAAACTTGACGAACCTTTCGTACCAACATAGCTGTGCACCCCAGCACACTGTTCTTAGATTGGGACATCAGATACAGACATTCCTTGCAGATCCCACAAGAGCTGTGTTCTTCCTAAGGGACCTCAGATACAGACATTCCTTGCAGCTCCCACCAGAGTTGTGTTCTTCCTGAGGGACATCAGATACAGACATTCCTTGCAGATCCCACAAGAGTTGTGTTCTTCCTGAGGGACCTCAGATACAGACATTCCTTGCAGTTCCCACCGGAGTAGTGTTCTTCCTGAGGGACCTCAGATACATGCATTGCTTGTAGCTCTCAACAGAGCAGTGTTCTGTCTAAGGGGCCAAGAGGATACAGATACAAACATTTCTTGCAGCTCCCTCCAGAGTAATGTTCCTTCCTGAGTGACTTCAGTAACAGAGATTCCTTGTGGCTCCCATTAGAGTAATGTTCCTTTTGGAGGGACCTCAGATAAAGGTATTGCATGCAGCTCCCAGCAGAGCAGTGTTCCTCCTGGAGGGACCTCAGATGCAGTCATTCCTTGCAGCTCCCACCAGAGTGGTGTTACCTCCCTATGGCCCTCAGACACAGGCATTGCTTGGAGCTCCCTCCAGAGTAGTGTTCCTTCCAGAGGGACCGCAGATACAGACATTCCTTGCAGCTCCCTCCAGAGTAATGTTCCTTCCGGAGTGACTTCAGCAACAGACATTCCTTGTGGCTCCAGGTAGAGTAGTGTTCCTCCCGGAGGGACCGCAGATGCAGGCCTTCCTTGCAGCTCCCACCAGAGTGGTGTTACCTCCCTAGGGACCTCAGACACAGACATTCCTTGCAGCTCCCTCCAGAGTGCTGTGTTCCTTTCAGAGGGCCCTAAGATACAGAAATTCCTTGCAGCTCCCTCCAGAGTAATGTTCCTTCCGGAGTGACTTCAGCAACAGACATTCCTTGTGGCTCCAGGTAGAGTAGTGTTCCTCCCGGAGGGACCTCAGATGCAGGCATTCCTTGCAGGTCCCACAAGAGTAGTGTTACCTCCCGAGGGACCTCAGATGCAGACATTCCTTGCAGCTCCCTCCAGAGTAATGTTCCTTCCGGAGTGACTTCAGCAACAGACATTCCTTGTGGCTCCAGGTAGAGTAGTGTTCCTCCCGGAGGGACCTCAGATGCAGGCATTCCTTGCAGGTCCCACAAGAGTAGTGTTACCTCCCTAGGGACCTCAGATACAGACATCCCTTGCAGCTCCCTCCAGAGTAATGTTCGTTCCGGAGTGACTTCAGCAACAGACATTCCTTGTGGATCCAGGTAGAGTAGTGTTCCTCCCGGAGGGACCTCAGATGCAGGCATTCCTTGCAGGTTCCACAAGAGTAGCGTTACCTCCCTAGGGACCTCAGACACAGTCATTCCTTGCAGCTCCCTCCAGAGTGCTGTGTTCCTTCCAGAGTGACTTCAGCAACAGACATTCCTTGTGGCTCCCACTAGAGTAGTGTTCCTCCCGGAGGGACCTCAGACACAGACATTCCTTGCAGCTCCCTCCAGAGTGCTGTGTTCCTTCCAGAGGGCCCTAAGATACAGGCATTCCTTGCAGCTCTCACCAGAGTAGTGTTCCTTCCCTAGGGGCCCCCTCCTTGCTCCAGGCTACGGATACCAGTTTGATGACCCAACGCCGCCTCCCTAAATCAAAGAGTGGTAATGTTCGGAGAGAGAAAAAAAAATTCTACGTGAATCCAAACCATAACGTAATTGTTTTTCTGCCTGGAATCCAGGGCATCATGTTCCAAACACGGAATCTATAATGAGCTGGTTAAATATTTCATAATAAAAAAAACGAAAGGGCGTAATCTAAAAAGACAAACGCAAATCCAAAAGAGATGCCCACTTTATTTATTTATGTCTTTCTTTATTTATGAGGATATATTTTGTTTAACCCCAACATACCGCCTTTCTGCTGTTCCGCAACACTTTGAGACCAAGCATGTGCAGCAAGCGCTACAAAAACAGAAATAGTAGTAGGTTTTATGAAATGCGGACGGTGGCAGCAAGCAGCTTAGGAGACAGGTTTAGTTTTGAGTGGCACTTGTACCCCGAGATTAGGGACGGGGTGCAAAAACAATAAGGTCTCAGTCTGACCATGCTACATTTCCCTTACCGCTACTTTTTTGGCGAGAGATGAGGTACCTTTGGCACCAAATGTTTAGCTCTGTTCAAGCAGTGATAGGGAAGGCCACCAGTTCAACATGAATTGTAATTAATGCACCCTTGTTAGATGGAAATGTTTACTTCACTGTTACCTGTAACCTGCCTGTAACAATTTACCTGTAACATTTACTTGCCCGTTACTTACGATGATCGTAAGCATGGAGTTCTTGCTATAATGCTGGGCTCTAAAACACTGAGGCCCAGATGGACAAAACTATCACGCAGCGCAGCACCCAAAGTTCCTGCGCTTCATTGCGTGAGAGGGAGAGAGAAGGCCAGCGCCGTACCTGCTAAGATATGGCGCTATCCTCCTCTCCCTCTAGCGCTGGCGCAGAATTATGCTGCCGAGCACCAAGCACACACCTTTGCACAATAGTGCAACGGTGTCTGCATGAGTCTAGCATAGGTTTTGTACTGAAGAGTACCCTTCCAGTACAAAATACTAGGCTTAGGCTGACTTTACAACTTTTCCTACTTTGTATGTGTGCTGTACAGTGCATCAGTACAGTGGGAGGAGAGATGAAAGCATTTCTCCTTTCAATGGCTGCTTTCAAGTGACATTCATTTATGACGCACAACCCTGTCTACTATTGCTAGTAGAAAAGCTTTTGCATCAAAAACCATGGACGGGAATGCCCCTGTACCCCCCATAGAATGCTGCCTTGATGCACAGTAATGCAAAGCAGCTCCTCATGCTGGTTTGCGTTCCTTTTTCTTACAAATACCAATTTGCACCGGTTTTTTAATTCGCAAAAAAGATTTTGCACCGGGTTTGTGTCAAAAAAGTAACACAAACACAAATCAAAACATTTGTAAATCTGGGCCTTAGTTCTCAAATTCCAATTTAAATATTATTATTATTATTAAACCTAACCCGTTAGCATTAGCTGGTCACTATTTTAAGAGTTTGGATATTTTAAATGCAAAATTATCACATTGTATCGTAGCATTTATATTGTGCTTGACATCTCTATGTGGTTGCTGAAACACGTTATCGGGCGGCGGGCATGCTACACCGTGGGAACATGCACAGTTGGCAGAGTGCAATATTCACTGCCTAATTAGTAAAAATATAAGTGCAGGCACCCAGTTTTTTTTTATTGGAGGCTGCCACCCACTTTCAACCCTGGCATGGTCCACTTCCATCGCTGGTGCTGTCCACGTTCTCTGCAGGCACTGCCTACGGTCTGCTTGCACACTGGCAAAAGCCTTCGGTGTACTCACTACCTCTCTGTAGTTGTTACTTGAAGCCGGTGGGTGACAGGTCAGCTGGGAGCAGGTCAGCGCCATGGGGAACCATACACTTGCCAATCATAGGACAGTAGGACCCATTTCCCTTGTTTGCATCAATCAATCAGGGGAATTTTAAGCACGCTACTTACCTGTGACTCACAGAGGCGCAACTAGAGTCAAATTTCGGGGGGGGCTAAGAAAAAATTTCGGCGGGGCTGAATCTTTAGGCACTCGGCAGAGTCGAGCTGCAGGGGCTCTTAGAAGGGGTGAAACAACAACAAAGCCCCATTAACATGCACAAGGTCTTTTAAAGACTTGTGAAGTGCTCAGGTGCGGCTGTGAGCAGGCCCCGGGAAGTGTCTCATCCCGGGCTACCACACACGGCGGGGGGCTGAAGCCCTTTGAGGCCAATGGGTGTTGCCCGCCTGCCTGGGCCCATGCCATAGTGCAGTGGTTCCCAAACTTTTCCAACCTACGGCTCCCTTTACCTATTGACTGTTGGCCGCGGCTCCCCATTATGGTACCTTTTGTGGCGGGTGGTGAATATAAGCCCATTCTCTGGAGTACTTTCATGTTTTTCCCTAAAAATAATTGGGATAAAGCTGAAGGTATTCTAAAACATAGATGTAATCATATCCTGGCCACTGCAGAGCCCCATGCTGTATCAACAACTGATTGGACTAATTGGACAGAAATAGTGTTCTCAGAGAAGTGAACTGTAAATGCACGTCAGTGTCCATGCCTGAAACACATTGGCGTGTGCACTGCAGACTGTTTGACACACTGTGAGCTTCATCAGACAAAACCCCAACAAGGTTTATTCACCTCAAATCAGAGCATGCCATGTTTCTTAGCCATTTACAAATTCTGAAAAAGACAGCAGGTGAGGAATTCACAAATGAATTACCAACACGTTGTGAGAAACGAAATATGCCATAGCTGCGGAACTAAATATTCACTTTTGCAAACAAATATATATTGGATGATACTATTAATAGTGATCACTGTTCTCTGCTGTTTATTCCAATTTCCTTTTCAATATAATGTGTAAAACGTGGACAATGGAATAAAAGAATTAAAACGAACATGATCTAGACACATTCAAGCACAATCAAGGTTTGGAGTAAGTCTGCAGCAATTTTTGGCAAACAGAAAAGGCAAACAAAAAACATTTGATTGAGCACTGGCAATGCACGTGGTTTTCCTGCAATTTCAATATTATCTCATTTGATTTGATGATCACAGGTGATTCTGTTTGCTAGGCTCCTGGGTTCTCTATTCAGGAAAGAGAATAAGAAAGGCACAATAGGGAGCTAAAGCGAAGGCGTGATAACAAATTGTTTACTTACAATAATATGTCAGACTGTAAAGGCATATATCTGAAACCTATTTTCTAAAGTGAATAAGCAGATTTTTTCACCTAAAATAAATAAATCCTAAAGCAGCCTTGGAATTTGGACACATGGATGTTAACCCTGGTTTCTATCAGGTCAAAAATCATGCAATTGTGGACAAACTTCTGTGTTTGTATGCTCCCTAAATTGTAAATATTTGTGATAAAAAAAGCAGTGTAAAAACAAATATTATATTGTGTTGTTCGCTACTGCCCCGTTAACCCAAAAGGCTACTACTGGCATTTGCACTTGTGACCTGCAGGTCTGTTGCTCGCATATGATTACAGAAAACTCTCAACCCTTTGAATGATCTTACTGAGACTGGAGCATGTTTTATGTATACTGTAAGTCGCACTGTTTCATATCCCTTGCTCCCCACCCTCACCCCCACCCCCACCTTTTTCCAAATAAGTGTATAAATAATACATGTCCCTCCTTGCAAAGAGATACTTTCTCTTACCGCGTATCTCTGACTAAGGCCTCAGCAGCAGCTTTAAAATTTTGAAAGACCCCAGGAGAGTCTGGGCTGAGCTATACTGCAATTCCGGGCAAAAACCCTCTAGATTAGGACAGAAAAAAGGAGACAAACAGCACCGGACAGCATGAAAGCAAAGACATTGAAACATCCTCGCCTCCCTCCTGATCTGATAGTAGACGCCTTGAAAGTAAGGTTACACTGCCCTCTCATTGCCCAGGGCAACCACTGCAGGCCTGACCACACGGAGCAGTGTTCAATTTAGATGCACGTAAGTGAAAAACATACTATTTATTTGTGATTCCCAAACTGTGCGAGAATCTGTCCGTGGCGCCCTTGGCTAGTTTTCATGGCGCACCAGGGCGCCGGGGCGCACAGATTGGGAACCACAGCCATAGTGTCACAAGACTTATGTCTCTCCATCTCGGGCAGACAACTTGGACATCTGCCTGAATGCATGTCTCACCAGTGGCAGACTCCCTCGGCACAGATCTACCCTGGTTCTTGGACATCTGTCTCTCAGATGTCAGACTCCTTGAGCCCCTATCTCACTAGTGTGACAAATTCCTTTGGCCTAGGTCTACCCTGGTTCTTGGACATCGGTCTTTCAGACGTCAGACCCCTTGTACCTCTATCTTACTAGTGTGACAGACTCCCTTGACCCAGGCCTATCATGATGCCTCAGCAATACCACAGAAGCCATCCTGGAGAACTCGTCATGCATGAACATCAGCAATGTCCCAATGAGATCTGCATCAGATATGTTTAAAACAATAACTTGAGACATTTCTAGTTATACAGACAATTAAGTACTTACACAATCACTGACACATTATTTATTTTTAAAACATATCTGAAGTACGGGTCATTGGAAGATGGTTAATGATAATATAATGAAATCGCGGGCATCTGTCTGTCAGGTGTCAGAAGCATTGAAACAGTGTCTCACTAATGTCAGTCTCCCTGGCCCCAGTCTCTTGGACATTTGTCTCCGAGGCCACAGACCCCCGAACCCATGCCCCACTAGTCTCAGGTCCTCTGCCCTGCCTCTACCAGGCCACATTTAATGGGTCCCCGGGCTCAGGTTTCTGCAGTGTAAGACCCCTCATCTCCCCATCGCTCTTCAATGTCAGCCACATGGACCCCTGCCTCTCATTTCTTTTTCTGCTACTGACTTTCATCCCTCGGCCACTGGAGCGCCGTGGGTGAGATGGCGAGCCGGCTGTGAGGAGGTGCCCGGAGGATGCCCGAGGGATCAGGTGAGGGCCGCGCTCGTCGCTGTTGTTTGTCTGTAGCTGCTGCTGCATCCATCGGTGTCCGCGCCATGGACCACCCCCGCCACCACCGGTCTGTCAGTGTGGTTCCCGGCAAATCACAGTACGCTCTCCGCTATTCTCAATTGCCTCAGCCCCCCCTCTCTCCAAGTGCATCAGCACCCCACCAAAAGGTGTCTCTGCCCCCCTCTCCAAGTGCATCAGCACCCCACCAAACGGTGTCTCTGCCCCCCTTTCCAAGTGCATCAGCGCCCCCCACCAAATGGTGTCTTGCCCCCCCCCCAAGTGCCCCAAACCCCTCACCAACCGGTATCTCTCTCCTCCCTCTCTCAAAGTGGCCAAGCCCCTTACCCCTTAGAGTTGAATTCTCAGGACTATGTGCCTTCAATCTCCCATTGTATTATGTCTCTCCCCTTTGCATGCACTCTATCTCTCGAGTCCTTTGTGCCCGCATTCTCCCTGTCGATAACACTCTCGGGTACTCTGCTCCTTCATTCTCCCTGTGCCTCTGTCTCTCATTCTCTCGAGTTCCCGGCAGTGGCGTAACAAAACATGAGGGGGCCCCCCTGCAAAGTACATGGAGGGGGCCCCCCTACGGACTCACTCGGGATCTTTCAGGCCAGGTCACTGACCTGAAGGGGACCCTTGGAGCTCTAGGGCTCTCTGCATTGCAGGGGCAGCGGGGGTATTGTTATGCCACTGCCACAAGGCTCTCACAAATATGCCCCCTGTCTTTACAAACCAGTTCCGATATGGCAATGTCGGGGTCTGAATGTTCCTCTTAACCTGCAACCTTTCCTCCTTGGTGGAGGAACGTTCTATTCTGGCCCCCAGAAAGGACATCTCCTGGTCCTGGGAGACCTCAGCGTATGGTTGAAGACTTCTGATGGTCCTGGGAGACCTTGGTCTATGGATTGAGTCTCCTGATGGTGTCCTGGTATATATTTGGAGTCTCCTGATGGTCCTGGGAGACCTCAGGCTCCATCTGGAGTCTCCTGATGGTCCTGGGAGAACTCAGGTTATGGTTGGAGTCTCTTGATGTTCCTGGGAGACCTCAGGTTATGGCTGGAGTCTCCTGGTGGTCCTGGGAAAGCTCAGTTTATGGCTGGAGTATCCTGATGGTGCAGCTCTTACATGTTCACATGATGTGGACTCTGTGAATTTGCATTTATTGAACACATCATTCATTCTGCTGCTCTCTTACTAGGCATTCATCTTTGTCTCTCGTCACTTATTTGTTGGCAGAGACCCTTTCCCAAGTGCTTTTTAGATTGCATTTCTCCAGCTCTGAACCTCTCGAAAGAGTCAATTAATTTATTAGAGAGATTGCAATCTCCCAATATTTGTTCAGGTGCTCTCTAAAAGTCTCAACAACTTTGCAACGGTCTGGCACTTTCTTTTTAAGATTAAACAAATATGTGAAAACATTCTGACTGAAATAATGCCTACACCCAACAATCTTTCTTTAAGATCGTACCACCTGTACCTCCTTTGCACCTGTTGCTGCAACCAACCTTGATACTGCACCTCCTGTGCACATGTTGATGCAACCAACCTTGCTGCCACCCTTGCAGGCTGCGCCCACAAGACCCCAGTCAGATTCTGCCCGGAGAAGCTAAAGGAGCTCTGTTTCTGCTTCTCAAGATCCCCTTGTTGGAATTGTTGAGTCCTCCTTTAGGACAAGGCACCTTTCTCACTGCCTGGAAAAATGCCGCAGTGAAACCCCTCCTGAAAAAGGTTTGCTGCACCCTCTGGATATTATTAACTTCAGTCCAATCTCTCTCTCACCATTCTGGGTCGGTTAATTGAAACACTACTTTTCCAAGATCTTCAAACAATCGCAGGAGAAAGCAATATTTATACCTTTCTCGACTGGATTTGCAGTTTTGCTGGAAATACTTGAGAGTTCCTGGAAAGCTCCACAGCCCCCTGCAAAGGAGTTAGATCTATCACTGGAGGCAGACGGCGGCATCCAAATGTCAGCCCTGCGGACAGTGTGAAGCCCTTGGCTGGATAACTGTCTCCTGTGTGGAACAAGCTGCGCCTGTCTGCTCCTGTCAGATCCTGACTGCACCTGTCTACCCCTGCCTCCTCCTGCCTGTCCCTGTCTCCTCCTGTCAGATCCTGACTGCTCTTCTTTGCTCCTGCCTGCCCTGCCTGCTCCTGTCAGACCCTGCCTACCCCGCCTGCTCCTTCCTGCCCGCCTGCTCCTGTCAGACCCTGCCCGTGCCGCCTGCTCTTGTTAGGCCCTGCCTGCTCTTGTTAGGCCCTGCCTGCTACTGTCTGCCCCTGCCTGCTCCTGTGAGACCTTGCTTGCCCCTGACTGCTCCTGTCAGATCCTCACTGCTCCTGTCAGATCCTCACTTCTCCTGTCAGATCCTGACTGCTCCTGTCTGGCCCTGGCTGCTCCTGTCTGCCCCTGCCTGCTCCTGTCTGCCCCTGCCTGCTCCTGTCTGACCTTGCCTGCTCTTGTTAGGCCCGGCATGCTACTATCTGCCCCTGCCTATTCCTGTCTGCCCCTGCTCCTGTCAGGCCTTCCCTGCTCCTGTCTGCCCCTGCCTGCTCCTGTCAGATCCTGCCTGCTCCTGTCTGCCCCTGCCTGCTCTTGTCAGGTCCTGCCTGCTGCCGACTCTTGTCAGGTCCTGCCTGCCCCTGTCTGCCTGTCTGTGTGAGACCTTGTGAGACCATGCCTGCTCTGCTCCTGTCTGCCCCTGCCTGCTCCAGTCAGACACTGCCTGCTCCTGTCTGCCCCTGCATCCTCCTGTCAGGTCCTGCCTACTCCCGTCTGTCCCAGCCTCTGTCTGCCTGGTCGTGTCTGACCTTGTAAGATCATGCCTGCTCCTGTCGGCCTCTGCCTGCTCCTGTCAGACCCTGCCTGCCCCTGCCTGCTCCTGTCTGCTCCTACCTGCCCCTGTCTGCCCCTGCCTGCTCCTGCCTTCCCCTGCCTTCTCCTGACAGCCCCTGCCTGCTCCTGTCTACCTCTGTCTACTGATATGTTCATAACCACCTCAAACACAACGGGCCCAATTCACAAAGGCAAAGTTAGACTTTTGGTCTAAGTTTTGATCAAAAGTCCAACTTTAGTACTTTTCAGTGTGCACAACATAAGTTGCGAGTAAAATCTT
Source organism: Lissotriton helveticus (assembly GCF_964261635.1). Taxonomy (NCBI): domain Eukaryota; kingdom Metazoa; phylum Chordata; class Amphibia; order Caudata; family Salamandridae; genus Lissotriton; species Lissotriton helveticus. The sequence goes on along the minus strand of NC_136068.1, from coordinate 1,618,338,455 downwards.
TACGACTGCAGAGTTTCCACACTCATAGCAGAATCGCTGCATTCGGAGTGGAATCTCCGCACTTGGGGCAGAGGTCCACCTGGGTGCGGAAACTCCTCAATCATAAAGGGACTACTCGTAACTTATATTTGTGAATACCAAAAAGTAGTAAAGTTAGCCTTTTGTTCAAAACTTAGACCAAAAGCCTAACTTTACCTTTGCCCAATGCTGGCTATAGCCTTAGGGCTGCAATTCTTTCGAACAGCTTTGACCCCCATGGCATGATACTGCTCACTCCTATGAGATGACTGAAATGGCATATTTGAGGTTATTCTTTATATATTGTGGACATTGTTGGTATAATAGTGCCTATGCTTGGTGTAATGCTTGCACTGGCATAATGTTGGCAATCCCTAGCATTTTAATAACATTATCACTTCTGCCATTGATTAGTTTAACCTCCCTGCACCTATCCTTGCCATCACACATTCATCCATTATACATTTTATTTTACTATTCTTTCAAGCAATTGCCCATTCAAATACCCATACATGCATTCATTCACTTACCTATCAAGTATCCATTCATTGAAACACTCATTTATCCATTCATGTACACACCCATTCAACATTTTGTACATTGTCAGATTCACCAATGAAGCCACTAAAACACAGCACAAACTCGGCAATAAAGAGGCAATGCCAGTGAAGCCTTTAGCCAGACGTATTGGCTTTACCAATGCTTAAATATTTTGCCGAACACAGAGGTGTTTTGTTTTGCTGTGGCAAACACCATTCTATTGATTTAGTTTGATCCTGAGAGCTAGCTTCCAAGAGTGACTATTTTAACACTCATTTACCATAGTTTTGGTGACGGGGGAATGCTAGGCAGAATGGCAGATAGGAAATGCTAGTTGCATGAGCATGGTGGCATTTGCGTTTTTCTTAATAAATGGAAGTATTTTCTTAAATACTTGGACACATGTATATTGTGCTCGCTGTAGTTTTCTCTTCGGTTTGATTACATCAACTATAGTGAGGCCCCCGCTCCAGATTTCATCTAGAGCTCTCCGGCCTCATTACTGTGCTGAGGGGGCTCCCTGCAGCTCGGGGCCCCCTGCAGCTCTGAGCCCCCACGCACTGCGGGGGCTGCAGGGGCCTGTGTTACGCCCCTGGTTCCCGGTGTCTCTCTATCACAGCGTTCCCTGTGTCACTCTTTCGGGTTCTCTGTCTCTCACTCTCTAGGAAGCCTCATTTACATTTAAATGGTCTTTAACAGACCTGTGAAGACTTCGGGTGCGGCTGCAATTAGACGCCGCCAGCCGCGAAGGAAGCTGTGTCAGCCCGGGCTGACACACACGACGGGGGGGGGGGGGGCTGAAGCCCCGTGAGCCCAATGGGTGTTGCGCGCCTGCCTGTGAGGGTCTCAAGGTTCTGGGGAAGGGGGGGGGGGCGGTGCATAAGGAGCCTTGGACCACTGTAAAGAGGGGGTGTAACTAGAATCGAACTCCGAGAAGGGTTAACAGGTCAACCAATGGAGATGTGCTAACACTTCAACCAATTGGCAGAACTATCATTAGAGCCAAAGCAAGAAAACAGAGTGATACATTGTAAAAGGGGAATGAGTAATTTGACAACTAAAAAGCAGTTTCTACATATTTAAGTACAAAATCAGGACACAAGTCCTAGAAAAAAAGTGGGGGGACGCTGTCACCGGAAGTGACATCACGACAGGAAGTGACGTCACGAAAGGTGGCTTGCACCATGGAGATCATTGCCTCCCCTCGGCCCGCCCCCCCGTAAAATAAGTGGGGGACCGCCGTCCACCCGCGTGGTACCCCGACTCGAGCCCTGTACAAAATATTCATTAACAAGTTTTCCCAAAGTTATTTCAAGACAGCAACGCTTTCTGCCGATTCTCCAAAAATCCCTTCTGTGAAATGGGAATAGGCTCATTAATTTTTTTTAATATCTTCAGAAAGACACTCCTGTTTGATTGTTGATCAGAGGTGCCTTTATATTTTACTTGGCAGGATTCGCAACATATGCTTGTTTGATGCCGCACACGTGTAGATGTCTCAGAATAGTGAGCTTAGTGGGTTAAAACACCTGCTTTCACGATGTGTGCCTGGCAAGTCTCGAGTTTGATCTTTAGTGCATTTTGCATTCCTTCTGAGCTTGAATAAGTGAGAGACAATCAGTTGGCAACATTGCCACCTGTTATTTACTCTGGCAGGAATCTGCAGCATTCTAAATCAAAAAAAACAATTGTTGTCAGCGCCCCACAGTGAGCAGGGGAGAGGATGTAGTGCAACGGCCAGAGCGGTTGACTCGGCTGGGGATCCGGGTTGGGTCTCACGTTCCTTCCTTTCCGGTGGTAGATTCAGCGAGAACTAGCAGAAAAATGGTTCCTCGTAAGGGCAAGGAAAAGAAGGAAGAGCAGGTCATCAGCCTGGGACCTCAAGTTGCAGAGGGTGAAAATGTGTTTGGAGTGTGCCATATATTCGCTTCCTTCAACGACACTTTCGTTCATGTCACCGATCTGTCTGGCAAGGAAACCATTTGTCGTGTGACTGGTGGAATGAAAGTGAAGGCTGACAGAGATGAATCCTCCCCATATGCCGCCATGTTGGCAGCTCAGGATGTGGCCCAGCGATGCAAGGAGCTTGGCATCACCGCCCTTCATATTAAGTTACGCGCAACAGGTGGAAACAGGACCAAGACACCAGGACCAGGTGCTCAGTCAGCCCTAAGAGCCCTGGCCCGTTCTGGAATGAAGATTGGTCGTATCGAGGATGTGACTCCAATTCCCTCCGACAGCACTCGCAGAAAGGGCGGTCGCCGTGGTCGTCGTCTGTAAATTTAGTTTGTCAAATAAAAAAAATATATAAAGTCACACTTTTGGTATTACTGTCTTCTGTACAAGCTACTTTGCACATGATTATTGAAGACATTTATGTTTTAGTTTTTTGAGGCTTGTGAAGCATGATTCCCAATCTATAATTCAGCATGCCTGACGTATTGATACTGTCTCTTGGAGATAGAAGTTTCTGTGGCTACTTATGATGTGGACACTCCGTGTAGTGCATTATCCATTGTTGGCAACTCCTTGAAACTTTTGGGATGCTGGCAGGCTCGTTATTGTCATAGATCAAAAAAGTGAGTGCTCCTGTGGGCAATTGTTGTACCATGTAATACCGGTCTGATTCTGAGATGAGGGATGGGTAGAGACAATGTGTGTGTGTTTGTGGTGTGCATACCTTTGTCTTTAAAAGTTTCTTAATGCTACTCTTAGTGGTGACAAGTTGTGATTAAGTATTTCTGCATTGCCTGATATCTCGCTTTTTCCTCTCCTAATGTATTGGTGATTGTTTAATGTAATGTGTAATTGTTGATCTTTTTCTGTTATATTGTTGAACCACATTTTTCCACTTCCTTTCGTCTCTCCTGTCCTCTCTTCCCGCATCCTCCCTCTATTTTATGTCTCTCCTTCTCTCCTCTCTCAATGTATTGAGACTGAACTATTTTGCCTGATGCCCGATGGAACTACCTGGTTTAGCTATAGGGGGATGGGCCGTGGATTCCCTCCTTGGTCGTCACCTACCCAGTCGGTCTTCAGACAGACTTCTTTTCGTCTCTCCTTATTGTCTCTTAACTTACCATCACTTTCTCACCTCCCCTACCCCCTACTACTTTCTTCTCTCCTTTCTCTCCTCTCCCAATGTATTGCTGATTGTTTGATGTAATGTGTAATTGTTGATCTTTTTCTGTTATATTGTTGAACCACATTGTTCCACTTCCTTTTGTCTCTCCTGTCCTCTCCTCCCGCATCCTCCCTCTATTTTATGTCTCTCCTTCTCTCCTCTCTCAATGTATTGAGACTGAACTATTTTGCCTGATGCCCGATGGAGCTACCTGGTTTAGCTATAGGGGAGATGGGCCGTGGATTCCCTCCTAGGTCGTCACCTATCCAGTCGGTCTTTAGACAGACTTCTTTTCATCTCTCCTTATTGTCTCTTCCCTTATCAATCACTTTCTCACCTCCCCTACCCCCCACTACTTTCTTCTTTCCTTTCTCTCCTCGCCCAACGTTTTGCTGATTGTTTGATGTAATGTGTAATTGTTGATCTTTTTCTGTTATATTGTTGAACGACATTGTTCCACTTCCTTTCGTCTCTCCTGTCCTCTCCTCCCGCATCCTCCCTCTATTTTATGTCTCTCCTTCTCTCAATGTATTGAGACTGAACTATTTTGCCTGATTCCCGATGGAGCTACCTGGTTTAGCTATTGGGGAGATGGGCTGTGGATTCGCTACTTGGTCCCTCTATTTTATGTCTCTCCTCCCTCAATGTATTGAGACTGAACTATTTTGTCTGACGACGATGAAGCTACCTGGTTTAGCTATAGGGGAGATGGGCCGTGGATTCCCTCCTTGGTCGTCACCTACCCAGTCGGTCTTTAGACAGACTTCTTTTCGTTTCTCCTTATTGTCTCTTCCCTTATCCTCCCTTTCTCACCTCCCCTGCCCCCCCTAATACTTCTCTCTCTCCCTTCTCTCCCCTCCTAATTGTATTGCATATTTTTTGATGTATTGTGTAATTTGTTGAACTTGTTCTGTTACATTGTTGATTCTCATGTAAAGCCCTCTGATACCTTCGGGTCTAGACGGCGCTATATAAAACTCTTTTAAACAAAATTAAAAAAATATATATATGATTCTGGGCAAATCACTTAATCTCCCCATGCCCATGGACAGTGCCTGTATACCCTCATGGGTGATAAGCTACACTATATAAATCTACAAATATATATAATATAAATATATACATGGAGGTACATCCATGGCGGTAGCTACCAGGCCTAAAGAAATGGCAAACAGGTTGTTGCCTTGAAATACATTTGAAATGAATGGTGTTCTAGCAAGCAAATGATACAAATCTTCCTTCTCGATAAAATGTACTGCTTATGGGCAATGTTCTGAAATGAGGTCACTTTAACAGAAACAGATATAGTGTCTCCTAATAGGATGTGTTATAACAACAACAACCATGCTTTGAATTCTTTTCTGAAGCTCTAAGCACATAGTGTCGATTCCACTAAAATATCAATATTGTTTTTAAATCCTGCAGTGGCAATGTGCATTATAAAATGCAAACTTTCTTACCAATATCTACAAACTTCCATGACCATGTTCTCAATAATGGTTGTTCCTTAATGTCTAGACTAATTATAGAAATTAGCATGGCTTGGGTGCAGAAACGGGCAACCCCAAATGGAGCACAAGAGAGGCACTACGCTGGTACTATGATTTCCAGTTTGTCACAGTAACACTAGAGTAGTGCGCAAAGTAGTGTTTTCATAGTGCAATGCTTTTGCCCTAGTAACTTATATACAACATAAGAGATATGCTGTTTTTGACATATCCATGCTTACTTAGTTTGACCACAGAATAGGATTTTGTGAGAAAATGGGTTACTTGTTGGGGGAGGGGTAAAACCCTACTCAAGCGCAACCACAATCCATTTCAGGATGGGGCACACGCAAACCCCAAATTAACCTGTGCTCAGCCATCTGGTAGCTTGGCACAGAGCAGCCAGACTTAACTTAGAGGCAATGTATAAAGTATTTATGCAGCACTTCAAACAATAATAAAGAGAAAACACTAGAAAATACCGTTCCAATTTAGAAAAAAATAAGGTTTCATTTTAATAAATAAACCAAGACCAAAACGAGAAAAATCCAATCAGTAGAACCGGAGATCAGCAAGTTCAAGATTTCAGTGATGCTATGGCCATAAAAAATAAACCCTAACTGTGGTGATCTGGTTGCGCCAGACCAGGACAAAGACATGAGATCAGGACGACCACGATTGAGTAAGGGCCGGCTACAGGAAACCACTTAGGCCAGTTGAACACAGTACTTTAATCCCAGCTGCGAAGATTTGAAGAGTCCTGCATTGAGGAAGCGTGGCGCAGCAGACGCGATTCGAGGTGCGGGTGAGGAGATGCATTTTGCATCGGTGGTTCCGATGGGCTGAGTTGGGTGAGGTGACGTCTTTGCATGAAGATGCATCACACAATAGCCGTTCTGATGGACTGCATGGGACAATGGAAAGTCTTTGCATCGGGGAAGTCTGTGCAGCATGTGAGGGTGATACGTTGAGCAGCAGAAGCGATGTGTTGGTTCTGCTGAAACCACTGATGAGCTGGTAAAGCACCTTCAGGCCCACTTCCAAGAGTCTAGGGCTGGGGTGGCACTTCTTGGGAGAAAAGGACTCACAGATAGCAGAATCCACGTGCTGGGGTCATGTGAAAGCCTATTCTGTCTCTGATGCTTCTGATCAGGTGGCCCGCCAACTAGCTCTAGGAGGAATTCTAGGGTCCTCAGTTTTGAGATGCAGGTCCAGTCCTTCTCACCCAGGCAAGAGACCAGCAGGTCAGCATTGCAGGGTAGCAGATCTTCTGGGTAGCAGTCCAGCAGAGCTATAGTCCTTTCAGCAGCACAGCGGTCCTTCTTTCTGGCAGAGTACCCATAGGCCCAGAAGTGTACTGAAGACTTGGGTCTAAGGGACCAATATTTATAACTTGATGACCACTTTGAAGTGGAGGAAGCTTCTGGAGGTTTCCACCCACTGAGGTTTCAGGCATCCCCCCTCCCTGTCCTGGCACCAGCTTGTCTGGGGTCACAAAAGGCAAGTGACAACTCTGAGAGAGAGTGCTCAGGCAGAGCCTTTGTGATGTGCAAGTGTGGTACGTGAAGGCTCCTCCACCTCATTACCTCAAAGGGCTAAGGTTCAATGATCAGTACCTGCCCAGGTGCAGTAAGAGTCACCACTATATAGTGGGATATGTAGTGCTACAGAGCACTGAATGTCTATCGGTTGTTCAGTGCATTCCAGGGGGTGTTGTTATTCAACCTGGTTATGTGGGTTGATAGGCGGTAAACCCACTGCTGCTCTTTTTGTAATAGGATACCCTCATGAGTACCTCATTGGCGACCAACATTTCGGCGTTTCTCCTTACGTTTTTTCTCCTCCAGGTCAAACACTGTCCTTTCTACTATGGCCCCTATGTTAGCTAGACCTGGTTACCACAGATCATGGTGCCCCGGCCAGTGACCACATATGTACAACATAAGGGTGTCACAGCCTATCTCCAGTTTTCCTGGACACCTTACAAGGACGCAGACAGGTCCCCTGCCACTAAATCAAAATTAGGGGCTACAACCCATGCACCTCAAGACCCGTCCCGAAAACAGACTCCCAACTGTGAGTCTTTCTACTGCTTTTTCTAGCAACTCCGCATATCACAACATAGCTAACCAATCCCCTACACCACGTCACGACGTCAGACTCCATGACGTGCATTCGAGCAATTATGGCCGACACCGGGAGGGAACCTTAACATATAAATGCCGGCTTTCCTCAGCCCAGCCGCATCTACGGAATCCCGAGCAGAAGGCCGGAGTAGGTATGGGAAGTGGGCAGACGACTTTGACAAAGTAAGGGTACTTTGAAGTCCAGGGTCCTGATCCGATGTTGAAGGACACCACAGGTACCGGGAACACTCTCTGTAACGGAGATTGTTTTTCCTACTTTTAATGTTTCATTTCCTCTCCCCAATCACACAATCAGAGTGTGACTATAGGTCCTGCCTCCTCGCGGGATTCATGTTGCTCTTGATGGAAATCTCATAGTAAGCATTTCTCTTCATTATTTTATGAAAAATCGACACTTTATGGAAACCGCCGCAGTGTCGAAATACTCACTATGGCGCATATTACTCAGTACTATGGAGCGGTCACGCACAAGCGTCACATCTCGTTTCACACTAGCATTTTTCTGCATAAGCACCTTAGCGAGTGCGACATCACCTCTGGCACTATTACTATACCTGACCCTCACGCCCTTTACTTAGATACCAACACATCCAGTACTCGTCGCAGTCTGGCTGAAACATGTAAACCTGACCTTTATCATTGGATATTAGAGACATAATTTCGCAACACATATCCAATTCCTTCTTTTAAGCACTGCCAGTGGGCTCACCATTAAATACTGACCTATTGGACAGTTTTTAACCTCACTTCGGTAGCACCATTGCACACCCATCACATTCAAAACCAGCTCAGCAGTAGTTCAGGCGTTGAAGCACACCCGAGGTGCACTCGGCACCATGGGTGGGATCCGATGATGAAGCATGCCACCAACTAACAAATGTGTTTCCATACATGAACATCTAGCCCCTAGATTGTGTACTAGTTCTTCTTGATACTTTTTGTACTCATTAGGGGACGCCAACTAGCCCTCACAGACACTTTGTACTCCCTCTCCTATTGATATATATATATTTTTTAAATACACTGCACCATGTCTTTTTGGCTGTTCAGGGTCTACGCTAGGAATGAATTGTATGTATTAAAAAGGAAGGTTTGGTCCCAGAAATAGGTTTATTTTGCAGGGTCGAAATAGCAGTTTTCTAACCGCACACAGTCTGCTACGGCAGGCCTGAGATATGTTTAAAGGGCTACTTAAGTGGGTGGCACAATAAGTGCTGTAGGCCCACTAGTAGCATTAAACTTACAGACCCTGGGCGCATGGATTACCACCTAACAAGGGACTTACTAGTAAATTAAATATGAAAATTGGGTGTAAGCCAATGCTACTATGATTAAAGGTGAGAGCACAAGCACTTTAGCACTGGTGAGTAGTGGTAAAATGCACAATGTCCTAAAAGCCAACAAAAACGGGTAAAAAAAACAGACGGGTGAAGGCAAATCGTTTCGGGAGGATCCTGCAGAAAGGGCCAAGTCCAACAGTTTTCAACAAGCATTTTTCTGCCAAACTACACTATTTTGAAGAGGCAGGTGTAGTGAAGCAATGCCTACATAAGGGAACTGCGGGTGTACTGCCTTGGCATTGATGCCATCCAGGAGGAGGAAAACCACATAAGGCATTCATTAAAGGAAATTCTCAATTTGTCTTATAATGCCCTCTGAGAAACTGATAATTGAGGCATTTGCTTTTTGCGGTAGAGAAATACCTCTGTTTAGGTATACATTATATGCTCTGGTTCCAAATGGCTGAGCTATCTCTGTTGATCCGTAATGTAAGGTATCAGACATCTGAGGTAATACTCAGGCAACACTGCTCCATCACCAAAGGACAAAAGCCACAACCCAGCATATATACTTGATTTGTTCTAAAATTGCCCCCCCTGCATTTAGAGTTTGAAGGCACCCATTAAATATGATGAAAACCTGTACATTCAGCATATAAATTGAGTTGAATTATTACTTATAAAGTTCAACAAACTTCGTATGGCATGTTGGTGCTCTTGACTGGACCACGTCCTTCCTCTCCGGAAGAACCCAGAGCGTCCGCCTCCCACCATTCCAATCCAAAGCCACCGACATTATCTGCGGCGTCCCCCAGGGCTCATCCTTCAGCCCTACGCTATTCAATGTTTACATGGCCCCCCTCGCACAAGTGGCCCGTTATCACGACCTCAACATCATCTCCTACGCTGATGACACCCAGCTCATCCTATCTCTCACTAAGGACCCACACACCGCCAGAACCAACCTCCATGAGGGAATGAAGGCCGTTGCCGACTGGATGAGGAGCAGCCGTCTGAATCTGAACTCGGACAAGACGGAGGTCCTCATCCTCGGACCCACCCCCTCAGCCTGGGACAACTCCTGGTGGCCGACCACACTGGGAAGAGCACCAACACCCACCGACCATGCACGCAACCGAGGATTCATCCTTGACTCCTCCCTCTCCATGTCGAAGCAAGTCAACGCCGTCTCCTCCTCCTGCTACAACACCCTCCGCATGCTCTGCAGGATCTACGAGTGGATCCCCACCGAAACAAGAAGAACGGTGGCGCAGGCCCTCGTCAGCAGCAGACTGGACTACGGCAACGCACTCTACGCAGGAATCCCAGGCAAACACCTACGATGACTACAACGCATCCAAAACGTCTCCGCACGACTGATCGTCAACATCCCCCGCCGCAGCCACATCACCCCCCACCTGAGAGACCTACACTGGCTCCCTGTCGACAAGAGGATCACCTACAAGCTCCTCACCCATGCACACAAAGAACTCCACAACGCCAGACCAGCCTACCTGAACAGCAGACTCAGCTACCACACCCCCACCCACCAGCTCTGCTCTGCCAGCCTCGCAGCTGTCCCCCGCATCCAATGAACGACCTCCGGCGGCAAACATTGCATGTGTGCTGAACTGTACAGCTCATATATAATGAGAGAAAGTGTTAAAGTAGGCATCAACATAGAATTTTGTACAGGAAATGTAACCTATGCTAGCTGGTAAGCGCATACATTTGCACTATGGTGCAAAGATATGTTTGTGGTGCTAGGCAGACAGTTTGTGCACAGGAAGAGAGCAAGAGCTCCATATCTTTTTAGATATGGTGCTGTCCTGCTTTTCCTTTTCATGCAAAGCAGCTCTGCAACTTTGGCAGCGGCGATGCATGAAAGTTTGAAATCTGCCCCTTCCTCTCTCTGCACATTCTGCTGCAGCCTATCTTAAATTGAGCATAGTACAATTTTAAAATAATTACTTGCATATTCTCAGTGCTTTCTGTCATGGGATGGTACCTCATTGCACTAAAAATACATCACTACTCCCGAGTGCACAAACCAGGATTCAGTTCTGTGATTGTCTGATTACACACAAAGACATGGTTGGTGATTGCATTAACCAACTGAGATGCCCTAACATAGGAGAATGCATTTTCCATAGATTCTGCGAGGTCAGTGAAGGTGCACGTGTGGAGGAATTAAATAATTTCTCTGCATTGTTCTGTGTTCCCCATGCCCAGCTCTTAGTGCATTAAACTATCCGTGCGCATATGTGTTCATGTGTCTCTTTATGCGTGTGTGTGGCTGTGTGTATGTGTATGTGTGTATCACCTACCTGTGTGTGTGCCTTTATATGTATGGGGAAATCTAACAGAAGTACCGTCTTTAGATATTTGATTGAATTTGCTACTATTAAATTCTGCATAAATTCTATATCTCTTCGGTAGATGCTCACCGGCTCAGGTATGTGGACGCGAGATGAGTCCCCATGGGGCCCTCCCGCACTCACCAGCTGAAACCACTGGTTATATTTGCTGTGATCCAGTGTGGGAAGCATTTTGATGTGGTGGATGGTTTACTAGAAAGGTGCTCCTTTCTTGCCTTGTGGTGCAGAGCGTGATAGAGATGGAGCTGTGGGAGATAAGTGTATCAAAGGGATAATGGAAGGGGAATCAAAAAGGGAAAGATTCAGGGATTTACCTGGATGGTCTGTGTTACATGTAGTTGAGGTTGGGCATGGCCGAACCTAAAACATTGAGGGGCAGATTTACAAGCCCTTTGCGACATCTTTACAGCACCGTTGCGTCACTTCTGTGCATTCCAGATAAGGGTATTCCTACGTGTCGCACCTTTACTGGCGCATCCCTGCTGATATACAGGGATGCACCAGTCCTTTTAAATCTGCCCCTTAGGAGGCTAAACAGCACTCACCTAGCCAGAAGGGCTGTGGTGTGCTGTGTGCGAGTACACCAAAACAGTGCACCCAAAAAGGGGGTAATCAGAAAAGAAAGCTCCATACGGTGACCTGTGTCGGGCTTTCAAATGATGCAAAATGAAAAAGAATGGAAGCTGATGACATGAGCAGTAGTCATGCAGCATGCTAAAGGCAGTATACAGTATGCCGCTCTACAAATACATCATGAACAAGGAAAGAAGCTGAAAAGTAAGCTTGGCAGAAACGACACAATCTTCAAAGGCCAAGATTTCACCTACTCCCGCTAGGCCACTGGAGGACATAATTTTGAGAAGGGGTTCCCACCACAAGCCCCTCTAATGGTCCTACAGGCAAATGAGAAACAGTGAGATGAACCCTAGTTGGGCGATGGCCCCAAACTTTATCCAGTTTGGCACCCTCCACACGGAAAGGTGAGAGATAAAATCCTTGGTGGGTTTCTGCCCCGACACCACAATCATGAATGGACTCGCCCTGTATTGCAGTTCTGTCCTCACCCCTCCATGCAAACCCAAGAATGTTTCTTGGATCCCAGTGACCCTTGCTCTTTGAAGTTCACACATGAGGAGCCATCTTCCTGCATTTTTAGAAGTTCCTCCATGGTAGAAGCAGGGCACATATTTGGTAGTTCTCCCTTTATTCAGTCATATCACAGCTCTTCTCTGAGCTGTGAGCCTTGAGAAATGCAGCTTTTATAAATCTCTCCACAAATTAACTTTTATTCAAATCTCCTCAACCCTTCCCCGCTCTCCGCCTTTCCCCCATTATGTCTGCTCTCACCTCTAGAAAGAGGCCTTTGGTACAAAAATAATAGTAGTCAAAAGAACCATGGGGTACATTACCAACAAATAGCGATAATTATCGCTAAATGAGCTTAGCGATTATTTTTTTATTGCCGGATTTTATCGCAGAGATAACTTACTATTAGCAATGTTTCTCTCAAATGCGATAAAATATCCGGCGATAGCGGCTCAATGCATGAATATCGCTGGAAATCTAGCGATATTCATGCATCATCGCCAATAGAGTCTTAACCTGAATATCCACCTCCCATTGGATAAACAGGTTAAGAATTGGTCTGAGCAGGGGTTAGGTTTTGGCGATATTTGCGCAAATTTTTTTATCGCTTCGTCTGTGTTGATAGTAGGCGATAGCGATGTTAGCGACTGCTTTCAGTCGCTAACAGGTTGGGTACGCCCACTTTGCATGTCATTAGCGATAAATATCGCTGACATGCAAAGCAGGCCTCAAACCGGTCGCTATTGCCTAAAAGCTGTTGCTAACTGCTGTTAGCGACAGCTTGCTAATAAGGCGATAAAATTATCGCTGCTTTGGCAGGAAAAAGTCTCGCTAAAGCGGCGATAATGCCCTTGATAATATGTCCCATGTGCACTTTTCGCATCATCACATGGATTTGATTTGATGTAGATTATTTAATAAGTGGTCAGGCCAGAGACATTTTAAGGCAAAGGCGATATGTGCAATAGCCCAGGATCTCGCTTTTCCATCTCAGATCTGTCTATTTCTCCATCTCAATCTTTAATGCATTATTTAGTATTGTTTGTCTTCATGAGGCTTGGATTAGCAGAAAATGGGTAATACAATTCAAAGCTGTTCTGGAGAAGGTTCGCTAAAGCATGCCTTGTCCAGCCTCCCCCTCAAATCCTTAAGATGACACTGCTCCCAAGCATTTGCTCGTTTGCATATTTCACCTGATTTTTGTGACCCTGTTAATGTTTAACATGTGATTCACTATTATTTGGCATCATGCTGGCTTAAATTAGTAGGAAATGGGTACTTAAATGCCAGTTTGTACCATACAGGGCCCCACAAAATATGTCTTGCTTCAGAACCCCCAAAATCCTTAACATGACACTGGGTCCGGCCCATCTTGTGCTCCATACTCTTTGTGATCCGCCCCAGTGGAATGCTAACAGTCGGGAAATCTGTAATCGACACTATGAAAGGACTATTGGTGTTCTCTCTGGGAAGGATAGCAACTGAATTAAAACTGCCTAGTATTCCAAAGACACAATAAAAATACAATTCTGTGTTGCCCGAATGATTTTGTTTTCATCCTACAACTACTGTGTTGGATCACAGATGATCATGCAAGTTCTGGAAATCCTGTCATTGACGTAGCAGGGTTCATTTGGTGGTTTACTTTGCCTCGATACCTTGGAGGTGACACTCTCAGGACATTAGTGGCTACTTTCATTTTTTATTTTTTTTATTTTACTGTCTGAAGACTCCCCTGAAAACTGCATATAGCCATGTCTGAACTGGGGTGGCAGAGTGGGCTAAAGAACGATGATGGATCAAACCCAGATCTTTTGACTAGGTGTGAGTGTTTGTTTGGTTCAGATGCTCCGTCCATCACCACCCCCTTTTGTACCGCTTTGGCCGCCATAAGTGTGGCAGGGTATGCTCAGACGTGAGTCCCTTGCTCACTTTGCCATTGGATTCAAGCAAGCCGGGCTGAAGACGGCTGTAATGCCAGAAACCGGTCCTCGGAAGCTTGTTTCCGGTCCAGGGAAGGCATGGCTTGGCAGATCGGGCTGGACTGTTCCCATGAGGCACAGGGTCAGACTGATTTGCATATAGCCATGTCGGAACTGGGGTGGCAGAGTGGGCTAAATAACGGTGATGGATCAAACCCAGATCTTTTGACTGGGTGTGAGTGTTTGATTGGTTCAGATGCTCTGTCCATCACCACCCCCTTTGTACTGAAAACTGTGGCTACTTTTATCATTGTATTTATGTTCCAGAGAGCCATGACAGCTCTTTTAGCTTTCTTATTGTGTATTTTGTACATGATACATTGTTGCATCATTTCTATTTTGACCATGGCTATGCAAGTTGTTATATAACCCTCTAGGTTTTTGCAACGCCCAGATTACCATCAATGGTGTGGAACGATTGGCATGAAGCTTTTGAAACTTATTTACAAGATGTTGGTGGGGATGTGTTTGTGGCAAAAAGGACACTTGTCATCCTCAAGCACAGTTCAGTCATGGTGGGCATGACATTTTTGAAAACTTTACCCTCACCCCCTAGGCAAGTGAGAATGGCTGATGAACGTGTATCTGTTTACAGAATGTGTCAGGGTGAGTATGAGAGTGTGGCACGGTGACAGAGAGAGAAGTAATGGATTACAGGCATCTTAAGGGACATGGTAGAGTCGCATGATGAGCAGAGCCTGGTCCATGGGCCCAGTACACTTTATCAGATTTAGGTAATTTGATCTGCAGAGACATTTTTTTTGGGGGGGAGTGTACTAATTTACAAGTTAGAGTCACTGCTAAAGTTCACCTGTGCATCTTGGTTCTTGGGCTATGGGCTTATTCAGAAGATATCTAGGTCTCCTGCACACTAGCTGGCTCATACTTGGGTTGATGCCGCACCACTTACACACCTTTAGAGACTGAAACTCAGGGCAGTGCGACTGGTGCGGCCACACTGGGCGCTGACCTGTGTAGAGGGCGCTGACCTCAGGGGGGGAGCTGTGTTTAACAATATCTTATGATTTGAGAGATAAGGGGCACTTTTGCCCAGTGGCAGTGAGAGAATCCGAGGAGGCGGTCATGAGGTGTGGGGGCCCCAGAAATCAATGTTGCACTGGGTGCCACCAGCGCTAAAGCCGGCCCGGCTGAAACTGATTCACCCTAATCTCTTCAGACTCCTTTCACATCCTAGTCCCCTTGGAATATGGTACATGCACCGCCAGCACTCAGAAATCTGGAAGAAGAACTCCAGTGCTCCAAATGTCCCCTTGGCATTCCACCATGACCATCTGGTCCAAAGAACCACCAGGGGTGTCATTGTTAGAAGCATGGCAGAGAAGGGTTCCAGCACCGGGATACTCTTGCGGGTGATAGTGTGCTTTACGAATGCATGTAACCAAGGTTAATGAGGTTCTAGTTACGAGGGTAGAGGGGGGTGGAAGAACCAAGGAGCAAACTGATGAAGCAAAAGGACACGATATGCACCATGCTAAGGCTTGGTGCAAATCTCAAATCCCAGCTGTACTCGAGTGGAAGGATGTTTGTCTCGAAGTAAGGCTTTACATCAACAGTTCAATAGCAAATCAATAACAGTGAAGCACATTTTTCCCCACAAGAATGACAGAGTAATAGAGGTTTATTTGCAAATTAGCAAAATAAGCTCAAACCAGCCAATTAATCATAAATCAATAATTACTGTGTTACAGCATACATCTATATAATTCAAGCAAGTCAGAATAGCAAATATAAAGTCAAGTTATTCAAAGATCATTGTTGGCAATTCATGAAAGATTCAGTTCCCCTGAAGGGAAATTCCCTAATGCCAAGATAAGGTTTCAAGTGAGGTTGGGGAAATTTTAAGCAGCTGGTGTCGGCAAATGAAGCCTCTAAGGCAGAACCAAATGAAGGTTCCAATCAGACACAGGAGACATGTGTTAGCTCGGGAGATTAACTCACTGAGCAGAAATAAAATAGGCATGTGGTCTCAATTGAGGCAGAGAGGCATCAGAGAGGCATCAGAGAGGCATCTGATTTCAAAGGTGAATGGGAGCAAATATAACTGTCTAACTTAGTAATGCACAAATAAAGCATGGAATTCAACAATCAGGATCCGCCTTCCTGTTCCCACAGTGTAGTAACCAATAAAATCCTAAGCACTTGCAAACTCCCTGTGTGAGCCCTTTTCCCACAAGTCATACAAAGGAAGATTGCAACCTCGCAGTCTTCATAGATATCTTGCAAGGGAGGTGTTAAGATTTACTGTTCAGCTTGTTAAGGGATACATTCAATGGCCTTCACACAAAATTTAACAACAGCACAGATCCAATGAACACACTGTTGAAACTCTGCTCCTGAAACAAGAAAAAGATTATGCAAAGATTATGCACAGCAAGCAGAAACACAACATTTGATTTAACAAGGGACATTTAAATCGAAGCCCACTGTAATAATGGCTAACTTAACATAAACACACTCTAACTATGATTCATTATTTTTTTTGAAAATCAATGTTATTGATTTTCAATTAATACATATTCATCAATGAAAACATAACCAGCTTTTCACACAGTGAGCAGTACACAACAGTGACAGATAAAACAGCGGGGAAGAAGCCCCCCACATAGAGGAGTCCGATGAGGAATACCATGCGACAATGTCCACAACCATGTCTACAGTAAAAATTCAAGTAGGGCAGTCTTCTACCACCCGACCCATTTACCCCACACTTTTTGAAACCTTTTAGGCTAACCGCGGGCAGCATACATGGGGCGCTCCTGCGCTGCACACCACTCTACCCCTCTGCGCCACTGTGTCATCGAAGGAGGCAACGGGTCCAACCAAAGGGATGCAATATCTCGTTTAGCCACCATCAGGGCCGTGGTGAGACAAAGCTTCTCAGCCCTGTTCCCGTCCAAACCATCAGTAACTCCCAAGAGTATGTTCATCAGGTTCAATGGGACCTCCCAGCCCAGGACCACAGTAAGATCAGCGGTCACTAACTCCCAGTAATGCGTAATATCGGGACAGAGCCATACCATGTGATAAAAATCTGCTTGGGGCACTGACAGCGGAAACAGGACTAACTATGATTAATTCTTAATGTAAAAATTAATAATTATGATCAATCAAAATATAAAATCACTCTTAAATATAAGTAAGCAATTATTAGATGTGATGTACATTAACATGTTATCAAACAAGAATGAAAAATAATGACGTGTCAAACTGATCAAGAAACACCTGATGTGAGTGAGATAAGTTTTCCCTCCCCTTTAGAGTGTTTCATTTATGAAACTCTTAGTTGTTGTTGATATTGTCTGTCACTGGGAACGGGCGTGTGCTTTCATGTATGAAATATGTCTGTTTTATGATTTGAGTTTTCATTTTTTACCCCGCCCAGGAAAAAAAACTTTACAAAATGTGTTATATATGATTTTGTTTTTCTTTTAGGTGTTACTACTGTTTATTGTGGTACTTAGGGCTTACTGTACCTATGACGCTTTATCTGCACTTTTAAAATGTAATAAATAATTATACTTTCATAAAATGTCTGTGAATGTCAGAGTCTGAGATGCACAAGATGAACTGACGGAGGGGGGCAGCATGACCAGTGCTACAGGCACAAAGACAACATAGCTTGTTCTCGCCCCATCCCGCACCCCGCAACATTCATTGCTTTAAGCTGATATGGCTACCATAAAGGAATGATTATTACATAAAGGAAAAGGATACACGTGTCGGATCACCCAACAATAACCTCTTGCATATGACAACCTTTGAGGTAACTACAGTCTCGAAATCATTTGGACAGAATTATTTGAGGAGCTTGACAGTGGACCCAATAGCATAGCCACCAAGGTTTCAGATTGCTATGTGTGACATTTTCATAATTTCAGATTAATTATGAGCAACATTTCAATGACTATGAGTGACGCTTTGCTGCGAGAAAAAAATCAAGGAATGAAGATGAGAGAAACAAATAAATATCAGAAATTACACCCATTTGAGCAACGAGAAACTCTAAGAAGATCTGCAAAACACCAGAAATGGAAGGGCACAAACCGACATGACACACAGAATGCAATGGATAAACTCACCAGACTGAGAGGGAGAGAAAAAAATACCACACACACAACACAGAACCCAGAGTTATGATGTTAGATAATTGGTCAACATTCAGCCATAGCCCACACACTTTCTTCACCCCACAAGGGAGCTAAAATGTATCTTTGAAGAGCACCTCATATAACACTTGAAGACATGGAGCATCCCCTTACTATGCCCTCACACTCTTTAAAAAACACCTATTTCAGCTGAAGGCCCCTGCAGCCCTGTCCATATCATAAAACATCCCTCACTCTGTAAGATGTAGGTAGCGCTCCATTGCGCGACAACTAGGTTTGCGTTTATGTCCCAACACATACAAATAATACTGCTACTTATAACCAGCAGAAGCACGGCACATTCTACAGTGACACACATATTCAAACACACAAAATGCACTACCTGTGTAAAGTTAACATTGCTACATTGTTTGTCGATGCCCCACGTCCATACACACCAGTCAGATGGACGGTTTGTCTGCGGGCGCTATACCAAAGAAATTTGGTGGTGAGAACAAGTGTCCATTTGCGACACCGAGTACGTTTCTCACTCAAGAGGTGTGTCGACTGTCTGAAGCACAAACATGCACACTGGCATGTCTTCATTAAGGTATGCAGCAGTGAAAGATCTCTCAGTGTGTCAAGCATGCCAGTTTATCGAAATAACTATCCAGCGAGCCCTGCAGCAACACTTCTTGCAGTGCACCCACCCCAACACTCACTAGGTCTTCGCTGTCACGGATGTGCCCCAGTCCGTGACTGGATCCCACACAATGCATGCAAACTTTGTGTACAAATGTACAGCTTCTGGAGGTGGGAGCGTGATGGGAGCGGTAAACCTCTAGCAAGTGTTAAAGTGGGAACAGCCACGAATGATGTGCGTGGTTCCAAATCCATGATGCAGCCCGCACAGCAGTCGTGTGACTTGTGTCTCATATCATACCAGCTTTGGAAAGGTGTGGCAATGAGTGGTGCGAGTTCCCGTCAAAAGACCCTCTGCTGAAAGAGTGGCTTTCTATGATTGTCTGTCAGAGGCAGTTGAAACCCCCATCATGCTCTATACTGGTGACCAGAAAAAGCAAGAGATGAAAACATTCATTATAAAGTGGTATATAAAGAAGGCCTGAAAGTTTCCCTGCTCGACCAAAGATGTTGTGCTCAAATGGAGGTCATGATTTTTAGGATCTGCTCCTCCTCTAAAACACACTGGAAGGGAGCATTGGTCTATCGACCCCCTGGACCGTGTTCAGGTTTTTCGCTCACTCTTATGGAGCTATTGGCCCCTTATTTTAAAGCCAATGAAGATTTTATTCTCCTTGGAGATTTTAATATTCACACTGACCTACCTAATCACCCAGACACAATTTCCCTGCTCTCTGATCTTTTGATATTAGGACTGAAAATCCAGAACAGTGGCCCAACACACTTGGGTGGACATACTCTGGATCTCATTCTAACTAACTGCCCTAAAATAAAATGCTGTCCGCCAACCCCTGTTAGTTGGTCTGATCACTATATGGTAGGATTTACCCTACTAGGTCTTCATTTGCCACATCAAAAGCCACTCCCCGCAATTTGGCGTAGACAATGGCATAAAATAACCTTTGAAGGACTCCAGAAGGCTTGGAAAGAACCCTCAATCTCTGAGAACGACAATGTCGAAATAGGTCTCATTAAGTTTAATAAAGCTCTTTTAGAGGCAGTGGATTCGCTTGCGCCTTTGAAACGACACAAACAGTATCCCAAATGCAAGCAGGAGGTATTGTATTCAGAAGAATTGAGGGTAGAGAAACAGGGGTGTAGAAAGTTGGAGAAAGTCTAGAGAAAGACGCATACACCCAGTAGTAGAAAGTCGTACTTGGAGGCCCTAGCTAAATATCATAAAAATATAAAATCGGCTAGGAAAAACAGTCTTGCTTTACACCTAGCAGATGCAGGGAACTCCTCCAGAGAACTTTATAAAATTCTCCAATCATTTGTAAAACCTGTGGCCTGCGAAAGCCCTGATGATTTTACACAAAACTTATGCGATGATATCTCCGCATTTTTCCAGAACAAAATTGAGTCTATATATCAGAAAATAACACAATCTTCAAATTGTAAGAGCAATGTTGACTCTTTTTCTTCTTGGAAACCAAAGAATGAAAGCAGCAGATTTACTACGATCCCGGAGGTTAGTTTGTCTGAGGTCACTGCTTTGTATAGTCAAATTGAATCAGGATCCCCAACCGATCTCCTGCCCGCTAAAATGATAGCTTCTCTGGGAAGCCTGCTCTCCCCAGGTTTTCGAACATTAATCAACCTCTCTCTTAAGGAAGGACAAGTGCCCAGTGTCTGGAAAAAGGCGATTGTGAACCCTATTCGTAAAAACGCGGCGTTGCCATGGTCAGACTTGAAAAACCTCCCCCTGATCTCCCTCTTGCCCCATCTGAGTAAGATGACTGAGAAATATGTCAATACACATGTGTCTAAATACATCAAGGCAGTGGACGGTCTGGACCCTTCTCAATCTGGGTTCAGACCTAATCACAGCACCGAATCAGCTCTCCTCTCCGTGACCGATACCATCCGGATGGCACAGGATAGAGGAGGATCCATGATTCTGGTGCTGTTGGATTTGTCCGCTGCCTTTGACACGGTGTCGCATGACATTCTTATCAGTCGTCTGAAGAGGGTAGGGATAGGCGGAACTGCTCTGGCATGGCTAGAAAGTTTCATTACTGGCCGCTCACAAAGTGTCCGACTGGGCTCCCATTTTTTCATCTCTAGGGAGCTCACCAAGGGGGTTCCACAGGGCTCATGCCTAAGCCCCACATTGTTCAATGTGTATTTGGCCCCCTTGGCTGAAATTGTGAGAGAATATGGGTTCACACCGATATCATACGAGATGACACCCAGCTGCTGTTCCCTTTTCAGACAATGACGCCAGTAGTCAAAAACTCCTTCGCTGCAGGAATGAGAGCTGTATCCCATTGGATGACCTCCAATTGCCTGCAATGTAATGTGGGCAAGACGGAGGTCATGCTTTTTGGAGAGGCCCCGCTCCTATGGTCACCTGAGTGGTGGCCTCCCGACCTAGGCTCTGCCCCTTGTCCCAAAGAGATAGTAAAAAACTTGGGGGTTCGACTTGATCAATCTTTGACACTCAAAGATCAGGCTAATCAGGTAACGGGATCTTGTCTTAGGGTCATTGGACTCCTGAGAAGGGTGTTCCCCTATCTAGCAGATAGCCATAGGAAGACCTTAGTCCAGGCATTGGTAATCAGTAGACTAGACTACTGTAATGGGTTGCTTATTTCTGCCAATGAGGAGCAACTTGGCAGGCTACAGGTAGCCCAAAATACAGCTGCTAGACTGATCTTGAACGTTCCATCTAGATCCCCCTCTCGTCCTCTGTTGAACAAATTACATTGGCTGCCTATTCGCCAGAGGGTGAAATTCAAGATATGCTGTACAATTCATAAATGCCTGTCTGGCATTGGTCCTAAGTACCTATCAGAAATATTTAGACCTTATGAGCCAGGTCGCTCTCTGCGCTCTCAGACCCAATATTTGCTCCAGGTACCACGGATCAAAAAGGAAAGACAGGGAGGCTGAGCTCTCTCTTATAGAGGCCCCACCCTTTGGAACTCCCTGCCCCTCACCCTTAGGCAAAATCCCAATTGTGCCACTTTTAGGAAATTCTTAAAGACTCATTTGTTCCTGACCATGTAGATATTCTCTCTTCCTGCCCTGATTGTCTTTATTTGGATATAGCTCTGGTAAGAACACAAGCGCGGAGATACCCCTTCGGGGGTCGAATTCCTGCGCTATACAAGCGAATAAAAAAATAAAATGAAATTAGCGCACTGGTCAGCGTACGATAGGCAGGGCCGAACTGACTACCGGGCAGTTTGGAATGCTGCCGAGCTGGGAGCCGATTTTACTGCGGTGGGGGCAGATTTCTTTCATGGAGACCTGCGTGTGCTAAACGAAATTCATTTGCTTTAATTATTTTGAAGCCCACGCAGGTCTCCATGAAAGAAATCTGCCCCCAGCTCAGCAGCATTCCAAACTGCCCAGTAGCCAGTCTGGCCCTGACGATAGGAGAAGCCCAGCGGAGGCCTCTGGCTTGTACGTAGCATGCACTGTCCAATCCAAGGACAGAGCGAAACAGCACAACTGGTGTATGCGGCGACGTGTTAAAGCCAGTGTTCGAAGTGGGGAGAAAAAAGTAGGGGAACTGTGGGTGGAGCATCAGGAGGTGGGAATAACAGAGGATTGGGTCAGTGGGCGGAGTCAGAGGTGTGGCTAAAAAGATCAAAACATACCAATTTTTAATATGTTTAATATGTTTGGCATTTCACTGCCAGTTACATCATATAACGAACGTTATTTAATACAACCAATAGATACACGTTTATTTGAGGTTTAATATATGCGTTAATGACATTAAGACAGCTCCAGCTGCCATGCATGGAGAGTGACAGAAATTAGAGATTGTCCCAAGCCACTTGTCATGAGTTCCTCCTGTTGAGACCTCAGAACACATCAGAGATAGCAGAACAGACAAGCATTTGCAATGCAATAGGTCTCGCATTAGGAAAGTGTGAGCTATTGGTATTGTAAATGACAATTTTTTTAAATATGTGTTGGCTTTGAAAATATATAAACAAGGCCAATAGCTTACACTTTCCTAATGCGAGTCCTATTGGCTATGGCAATGCTTGTTGGTAGCAAGCAAGGACAGTGCTGTTTTGGTGCTGAGTGATGATGTGGTTGGGCTGAGTGATGTGGTGGTGTCCCAGAGTGATGTGGTGGTGTATTAGAGTGATGTGGTGGTGTATTAGAGTGATGTAGTGGTGTCCCAGAGTGATGTGGTGGTTTCCCAGAGTGATGTGGTGGTGTCCCAGAGTGATGTGGTGGTGTCCCCGAGTGATGTGGTGGTGTCCCTGGGTGATGTGGTGGTGTCCCTGAGTGATGTGGTGCAGCCGCGGCCGGCAGTGGGAGGAAATGCAGGGCGGTGACGTGGGGAGGGGAGGGGCAGGGTGGGGGGTAGTAATGTATGGATTACGGAGTTTTACAGGTAAGTAAACATTTAAATAAATAAAACGAACTTCGTTGCGTGCACTGCATCGTATTTTGGGATGCAGTGTACTCAACAAAATTCGTTTTATTTATTTAAATAATTACTTTCCTATAAAACTCCGTAATCCATACATTACTACCCCCCACTCTGCCCCTCCCCCTCCCCATGTCGCCGCCCTGCATTTCCTCCCACTGCCAGCCGTGGCTGATGTGGTGGCATCCCTGAGTGGTGTGGTGGTGTCCCTGAGTGATGTGGTGGTGCCCCCGAGTGATGTGGTGTTGTCCCCGAGTAATGTGGTGGTGTCCCTGAGTGATGTGGTGGTGTCCCCGAGTGATGTGGTGGTGTCCCTGGGTGTTGTGGTGGTGTCCCTGAGTGATGTGGTGCAGCCTTGGCCAGCAGTGGGAGGAAATGCAGGGCGGTGACGTGGGGAGGGGGAGGGGCAGGGTGGGGGGTAGTAATGTATGGATTACGGAGTTTTACAGGTAAGTAAACATTTAAATAAATAAAACGAATTTCGTTGCGCGCACTGCATCGTATTTTGGGATGCAGTGTACTCAACAAAATTCGTTTTATTTATTTAAATAATTACTTACCTATAAAACTCCGTAATCCATACATTACTACCCCCACTCTGCCCCTCCCCCTCCCCACGTCGCCACCCTGCATTTCCTCCCACTGCCGGCCGTGGCTGATGTGGTGGTGTCCCTGAGTGATGTGGTGGTGCACCGGAGTGATGTGGTGGTGTCCCCGAGTGATGTGGTGTTGTCCCATGTCCCCAAACATGTTGACGCACACATAGGAGGTGGTGCACATTGTTTGCGCAGTATACCTCTTTTTTCACCATTTTAATAGTATCAGCCCGGGGGCCAAATAAAATTTTTGAGACACCCCACGAGCCAGTCACTTTTTAAACATCACTCACTAAGAACCCCACCACGCACTCACATAAAAATTCCCTCACCTACACCACACATAGCCATTATAAGTGCTCCCACGTAACCGTAGGTCGCAGCACGCCGCATCCCGTAGAGGGGTGCGAAAACTCCGATAATGAAGCATGACACCAAGGGGCCTGTTGGTGTGTGAGGGGTACCAAAAACAACCAGGGTGCTCCCAACCATCGTAGGGACACTCTTCCCCCCTTTTTTGTGAAATGGATTCATTTTGTTTATAAAAATTAGCCAAGGGAGAACGAATCCATTTTAAGATTATTCTCTCCCTCCCCCTTTTGTTAACAGTTAAAGCCATGGGTAGCCATCAGCTCCACAGAAAGCTTAAACGCTAACAAACAGCCCTGACCGTGTATCAAGCCACCTTTAGCATGCTTAGACACGACAGTCCAGATTTATGTTTAATGGGAGAAGGCCGTTAAACAGTAAAACATAAAATGCTTCTAAGTGGCTAAAGGATTCTTATATGGTACTGGACAGCTCTACAGCAGTAGTACGAATGTCAGGGGCAGTCATAGATGCCAACATTTGAATGAGCGCTCTGACAGCAGCGTATCTGCGTTGTTAATGCAGCTCTTCTCATGATCGGTCAGAGCCACCCCTTTTGCCATGCACGGCTGCGTGAGGACCCGAGCCGGCTGCCAGCCCTGCCACAGTTCTGTCAACACCACCCTTGCTGCCTGCCGGTATGCAGACACTCATTGCATTCTCCGGACAGTCGCCTGGCTACTGCAGCGCAGGCTCTGGCCTCTGCCTGTTACTGTACAGCACTGCCAGGGCTCTGCCCCTAGCCAGCCCCAACATTGACTGTCTCAAAGTGAGAGACTCGGACCACGAGGAAGTCCAGTGTGACAGCGACTCAGCAGTCGCGGTAACTTTATACTACCGGCTTTTAGCTCACCCAGGTTCGGCTGCGCAGCTGGTCAAGGTGCTAAAAATGTGTAATAATACATTCAATCAATCAATCAGAGTACTTGTAAAGCACGCTACTTACCCGTGAGGGTCCCAAGGCGCTGAGGGGAGGGGGTGCTGCTACTGCTCGAAGAGCCAGGTCTTGAGGAGTCTTCTGAAGGCGAATAGGTCTTGGGTCTGCCGTATGTGGGTAGGGAGGGTGTTCCATGTCTTGGCGGCGAGGTAGGAGAAGGATCTGCCACTGGAGGTCATTCGTTGTATTCGGGGGACAGCGGCGAGGGCGAAGCTGGCGGAGCAGAGCTGGCGGGTGGGGGTGTTGAAGCTGAGTCTGCTGTTCAGGTAGGCTGGTCCGGCGATGTGGAGTGGTTTGTGTGCGTGGGTGAGGAGCTTGAAGGTGATCCTCTTGTCAACGGGGAGCCAGTGTAGGTCTCTCAGGTGGGGGGTGATGCGGCTGCGGTGGGGGACATTGAAGATCAGTCGGGCGGAGGCGTTTTGGATGCGTTGTAGTCGTCGTAGGTGTTTGGCTGGGATACCTGCATAGAGTGCGTTGCCGTAGTCCAGTCTGCTGCTGACGAGGGCCTGTGTCACTGTTCTTCTTGTTTCGGTCGGGATCCACTTGTAGATCCTGCAGAGCATGCAGAGGGTGTTGTAGCAGGAGGAGGAGACGGCGTTGACCTGCTTAGACATGGAGAGGGAGGAGTCGAGGATGAATCCTAGATTGCATGCATGGTCGGTGGGTGATGGTGCTGTTCCCAGTGTGGTCGGCCACCAGGCGGTTATGCGGACCACCACATTAAAATGCATCGATCTGATGGTGCTAATTGGCAGGACTGTTATGGTCAACCACAGCTACCCAGGATTGGATCCCTCACATGTCTGTTCCTAGTCCTTAGCAGACAGATTTTCCTTCTAAAACCTCCACAATAGATCTGGCTTTTCAGTTTTTATTGCTTTACTGGCGTACTGTTGTAATCAACAAGTAAAACCTATAAGTAGCCTTTGTTGATTTGCGTTCGGCCTTTGATCTAGTGCCACGTTCTAGTCTTTGGCAAACACTCGGAGAGTGAGACATAAAATTGCCCCCCATCTATGGACATTGGCACCCCGCCTTCATGAGGATAACTTTGCACATGTAAGATGGGGAAAGCAGAACGATTTGACGGATAGGATCAGTCTCTAGCAGCGGAAAACAGGGTTACGTGCTAACCCATACATTATTTTCATTACATATTAACGATATTGTTTCCATACTGGCCCGTGTCGACGCAGATGCAATCTCTTTGGCCCAAGTTAAATTTCCAATGCTGTTATATGCAGACAACATTCCCTTGGTTTCCAAGATCCCGAGCGGTCTCCAGAAACTCTTCACACATTTTGAGAAGTTCTGCATTGATAGGGGTCTGGAGATCAACATGCCCAAAACCAATCTGATGACATTCAACCCGCATAAATCCTTCATAAAGGGACTAGAACTTGGGGCAGGGGGGCATCACTAGAAATCGTGTACAGCGCCACGTACTTTAGCATCATCTTTAACAGCAACATGTACTGGAAGCCTCACTTGACAAAAGCGGTTTTAAAATGTAAGCAAATGTAAGCAACTAATGGGGCTCTCCACAAGGGGGATAAAGCCTCCAATACCAAACCTATGAGGCCTGCTCTCCACCTATATGAGTCCAGGATGTTGGAGTCAGTCCTCTATGGGGCTGTGTAATGGGGACATGCAAACAAACGCACTTCCTACCACTGAAAATAAATGTTCTCATAAATTGGCATCTCTCCTCTTTAGTACTCCTCTGATACCACTTTTCTCAGATGTGGGTGAAAGAAGCATATATAATAAAGACAGACTTCATCCGCTGTTATATTGAGGTGCTTATGTGCTATCCCAGAACTTGAACATTACACATTTTCCCACCAGGACGTCATTTCTGCAAAGGTCACTATGTTAAGATCCCCTGGAATCTGCACATTAAAGAGTTATTGCACTTTATTGGGGCTCCCGAGCTTTGGATGAATGTAGGCACCATTTTTTTTCCATCCAAACTGGCCTTGAAAAAGCGTTATTGGTCAGCAATTGACCAGGCCAAAGCTTTAGGAAGATTAGACCTCCCTAGAACATCACGTGGATTCCTGGACTTTAAGGATCAGATAGGTTATGAGTCATATTTGGATCAAGTGACTGCTCCCAGCGATAGAAAGCTGTATTTTCAATTTAGAGCTGGTACTCTCCCGCTAAGAGTTTTTACGAAGCACTGGTCCGGAGGGGATAGTGATTCTTGTCCTCTATGTTACACCATGACCGATTGTGTGTCACATGTTTTTTTTGTTTATCCCGCTTACCCATGCCACCGCAAGTATTGGTTAGCCCCTACTTGCAGGCATTTACACCAGCGTGGCCAGTTAACAGCACTTCGCATCTTAAGGGCAGTTTGCAGCTTATTCTTACCAATTCCTGTTGCCAAGTTACTTGGGGCCATGTGGACATTGCCCATAAAGTTTTTATCTCCTTCATAAGGCAGGCAACACCCTCTTTTTACTGTGCTTGAAACTAGAAGTTCTAATACGGTTTTATCTATCTTAACCCCTTCCATGCTGATGACGGCCCCCAGCCGTCATGCACTACGGGGCTCGTGTGCTGATGACGGCTGGGGGCCGTCATAAACCCGCCCACTCGCGATTTTGCCGCACAGGCGCAGAATCGCGGCCGCATGGAAGGGGTTAATACTAACATATATTTTATGATAAATTGTATTGTATTTTAATGTTGTTCATTTTATAATATTTCTTTGTGTAATGTATACGTAATTTTATGGTCCTGGTGGCCGAAAGAAAGTATTTGACAATCACGATGACAATGACAATGACAATGAATGGAAGCTAACGCACTACCAAGCATATGAGCGACTCATTCTGATTGCCTTTGAGGTCATGGGTAACAGAAAACCTCCTTTAAGAGAGGGGATTGGATTAACTGTCTTAGACTACCACGTGGTAAAGGATTGAATATCCCCTTGTGGAAGCTATAACCTAGTGCTAAACAGTACCTCAAAAACATCCTTGTGAATGAACCATCCATTAGGGTGAAGATCAGCCGGCTCAGCCTGTCTGTCTAACAGTGCTGAATCTTTACCAGGCGAGTAGCGAAGAGGGTCATGCCCTCTTGTACGGCCGTTTGCGACACGTCCATTCCAGTCAGCAAAGTGATGGAGAATCGGTACCATCCTTGTCGTTCATGTACAACACGACAATGTTAAGTCCCCAAAGATCAGAGCAATCTTCTCTTGGTTGCTGGTAGAAAGGTTTGAAGAATATGTTTTGCAGCTCCTTGATATTTATATGGAACTTCTGGGGACCAGGATTGGCAAAAGGGATTCCAACCAAGAAGTTGGCCTTGTTGGACCATCTGTACTGTGGGGAGACAGGACTCATCCATGGTCATGGGTCTAGTGTTGGTCAGTAAGATGCTGAATCTCTCACATATTAAAAGAAACATAACAAACCACCTGGACAAAAGAGGCTTATGATCCATACCTCTCCTTATCCACCAGGCTTTTAATGCGTTTAGAGAAAGGGACACAACTTCCCAAAGGGCCACTGTGTGCTCCAGAGGAAATGTCTGAAGCAACTCAGGTCCAATCAACTCAAACCTCAGGGAATGGATCAAGCAGGGAAGATATTTACTGAAAGGTTCTAATGGACGAGTTGAGCCATCACTGTTTGTAGATGGCGTGTGACAAAAAACTAAATAATCAATGATCCAAACAGTGATAGAGGTAAACTCCTTTCTGTCTCTGCTTCCGCCGCCAAGAGCACTTTGGTGCACACCTGATGGAAGAGCAGAGACTAATGAGGAACCAGTATCATGAGCATCAACTGAGGGCCACCAGGAGTAGGAACTGCTAACTTTGACTAGTCCTATGATAACCCTGGCACAGCCACTGCCACCCTTACATATGAATGAAGAAACATAAAGTAAACATGACTTTTACAGACCTGTTTACTTTCTGTAGTTTCCACTTCTTGTGCTTCCTCTGACGCCAAAGAGTCAAATAGGAACCATATGTGGAATGTATGGGCTGGACAAAACGCCAACCCTGTAATGTCACCAGGGGACAATAGTGTGAGATGTCACTTACGCTACCCTGGAATTGAGATAATTTACGTGCATGAGCAGTATTTGTACTTGGAGGGTATGTACCCCACGAAGGACGATGGTCATTGCTTTGGGTGTGAGAAGTATTGTCAAGGTGTTACCGTGGCGGTGCATTCCGCTAGAAACAAATTGCAGAGATTTCCAAATGGGCCTGCTAGATGAGAACATGAAATATGTGCCCTGCTACAGAGACAGTCCCCCCAATCGTATTAAATATACCATTTTGTGTCTGTTTTACCATCCTAGATTTCTCTGTTGGTAAATGATGGTCGAAGGGATGTAATCGCGCCATCAGCAGAGTTGGACCACCTGCTTCTAACCTGGAGCAAACCACCAGGCTGCACTGCAAGGGGGGGCTGGGTCTATTGAACTCAAACTGGAGCTTTGGCAATAATAAGACATCTTCAGAGATGGGGAGGTGGTGAGAAAGAAAGGGAGAGGAGTGGGTGTAAAAAGAGCCAATAGATCCCTGATTCAAACTATACCTTGTAGTCTTTGTTCAGCATATGGATAGAGAAAGGCCTCTTCGTCTGTCTCTGATGGTTGTTCCCTTATGATGAGTTGCTGGACCTTACAGTGAGTTGTTTCTTCATGTTCTAAGCTTTGGAGGCTGAAAGAATGGTTTAGCAGGAGTGTTCAAGTACTTTCTCTTAGATTAGCCATCAGATTTGGAGGGGAACATCTGCAGAGAACCTAAAAGACCCTTGTCCATGTGACGGGGCAAGGAACAACCCGTGTAAGCTTCAGCACCTTTGGTAGAGATAAACAATAGTGACCTTTCTTTGTTTTGCTTCAATGACAGGCCTACATAATTTGCCAGCCCTCCTCTACAAAGCAGTGCAGAGGACAGCTTTTTACCCAGCAGCACAGTGCACTTCAAATCAGGGGTGCAACTAGAACCGAAATTCGGGGTGAGCTGGTACTTCAAACTGTGGAGTTCGAGACAGGCTCAAAGCCACACATTGGCAAAGCCAATAAGACCGACTTTTTTGTTCTAACACATCCAAACAGCATTTGTACATCTTCATGGTTTGGCACATTAACACCAGATCTATTGGCTTTTCCAGTGCATTTCCTGAGACAATTAGAACTGCATGAGTTCAGACAGTGCCCACCAGATCTGCGAGCATCAGTTGTCTGCAAGATCGTTGGTGCAAGCGAGTCCTGGGCCTGGTGTGCATGTCTGACATACAGAAAAGAAAGCACTAAGGGCCACATGCATCAAGCTAAGGAATAGCGATTGCTTAATAGCAATTCTTAAGGAATCACTATTAAGGAATCGCAATTCCCTATGCATGTAGGTTTCGCTAAAATATTAACAAATATTAACAATTCCTACACATTTCTTAATTGTGAATCGCAAATTGCGATTTGCAATTAAGGAATGCCTTCCCATTCATTCCTATGGGCATAGAGGCAATTTGCGATTACCAAATAAGTAGTCCCAAATTGTGCATGCAATTTCAAGGGTGCAAGGGGGCCAAAGGCCATCCTCATGCACCCCCAACAGAGGTAAGTATGCACATGTGGTGCACACACATGCCCTAAGGGCATGTGTATGCACTACGCTGCACTTTGAAAAATTTCTTTTTGTGCATTTTTCAAAGGCATCACAAATTACCATCAACTTAAAGTTGATAGTAATTTGCAATTCCAAATTGCCAAAATGCAATTTGCGAATGCATATTGCATCGCATTTAGGGAATCACAATTTGTGATTCCCTAACTGCATTCGCAAAACAGGTAATTGCAAAAATCGTGATTACCTGTTTTGCAAATGCCTTTGGGCTTGACGCATCGCAAATAGCATTTTACAGTGGCACAAGGTGCATAATAAACAAATGCTTCCAGGATACAAGAAAATGGGTGTGGGAGATTTCCCAAACAACTTAATAAAATAGTAGTTTTATTTGAACCCCCTTAATGGTGTGGGGCATATACTGCAATTAAGAAAATTGTGGGAGGCTTCCATCTGGCTGTCACAAAATGAGGGGGGTTTACCAGGAGCTCAAAAGGAAAGGGAATTCGCAAAGCATAATATGTGGGATACCTGGCAACAGTGTAAAGATATGCTTGTATTGGTATTTATACAGCACAGACCTAGCTGATGAGCAACAGAGTGTTGCATATTGTAGTAAACAATGTAAGATAATGCAAGATTGAGCACAGCAAGTGGAGCCTTAAATCTATTTTTCCCATGCATTTACACTACTATCTTACACATTAACATTTTAGGCACAGTGAGATTAAGTGATTTGCCCAGAACCACACAATTATTAGTCAAGTGTCTTTCTGGCTTCAAACCAAAGTCCCCAGATCGACAGCTTAGCCACTAGACCACTCCTTCCTTAGTTCATGTAATAAAAAATTCAAATAATGTTACGAGTTCAGAATGTAGTTGAAATGCTTCATCTGTCCGCCTTTATCAAATCTTGTGATCACTCATTCTATTGATATTTTACCATAGGCAGTGTTCCTGATGCTATCTAGTGAGAAGATTGAATACAAATTATTTTGTTATGAAGATATTATACATGAAAATGAAGGTATCTTTCCAGACACTACATTGTGTGTCTCTCCTAGAGTTTGGGGAAGCACACAGCTTTGTTAAAATAACCCTTACCCACCAAAAGGACCCTTGGTGGCATGCTTCATCATCGGGTTCTTCCTGCCCCACTGCGGGACGGGCGTGCTGCGTCACGGGCTCTGATGACTATATGAATAGGAAGAATTACTGAGTAGTTTGGAGAAACTTTGGATTTACAATGAAAGAAAAGGAATAGACATAAGGGAGAATAATCCAAGATAAATATCAAATGGTTGGGTGAACATCAATACAACAGAAGAAACTCTGATAAAAGAGTGAACAGCGAAAGAAATAAAAAATCGCACCAAATCTATACTTAACTCACGCTGTAAAAGTTATTGGAATACAAGGTTGAAAAAAGAAAAACTGTAAACAGAATTTTTAGCTGTGCGAAGACAAAAGCGTCACACACAGAAAAGAATACTCCTGGGTTAGAGATCCCTATGCAATGTTCTGACAGGTCCTGAAGAAGGTGGTTTTCAATATCACTTATCCCACCGAAGCGCGTTGAGCAAGTCTATTATTGAATCCTACGGAATGTAGTGAATCTATTGTGATCTATAGACAAACAACTGAAACGTGCCAACTCGTACACATGGAGTGTGCTGTGTGAATAGTGTACATGTAGTATGTATGTAGGATGTCGGTTGCATGTTTCTCTACCCAGGTATGGATGCTAATTGTTAGAAGTTTTATGAGCAAATAATTTTGTAATATTGTAAATTTTGTAAAAAAAAACTGCATTTGATTTGGAAAAAAACCCATTGTTTTTTTAAAGGAAATAGTGTTTAAAAAAAAGAAAAAAGAGAAAAAGAGTTTATAAGAACCATAAAGGACTACATAAAGATGAATAAATAAAATGAAATAAGAAAGTATAAAGAAATAATTGGTCTTTTTTGGTCTCTATTAGTGCCTAAGGTGGAATCTTTTACATAGATCTGAAAGGTTTCATTTTCCAATGCCCCGCCCACTTACATTTATGTTTATGAGTTAGCATAATGTGTCTAACTAATGATGTATTCATTTATGCATTTACGTTTATATTCTCCATTTCATTATTCATTTATGTGTGTGACATTATTCAGTTTTCTTAGCTTAGCTTGTGTGCCACCATTTTGGGTGCTTCTCTCTGCGTGCGAGTCGCACTAACTCATTCCCCCTCCCGTAGGAATAGAAAAAACCCTGGACGCAGCAGTTTTCGTTTCTTAGCTAACTGTGATCGAAACTAATAACAAAAACCCTAATCAGTAATGTTCTCATGCGCTGGAGATGCTGAGGCCCGGCTCCGCGGCCTTGGGCAGAGAAAACCAAATGTTGCTATTGCAGGTGCAGATGCCTCTTGATGAGGCCATTGTTCGCCCTCTCCGGGGTCCAGTACTTTTCCAGTATGGGCGTGTTTTACTCTTCTGTACCATGTTATAATGTATTGCTGTGATGATATGAGTCAGTCCTCTCGGCGCACTCCTAGGGGGGAGGTCGGACAGGGCCCTCTCATATGGGAGTTTGTGGCCTAATAAAATACTTTGTTTATTCTTCTCCACTGTCCAGCTGACTTCTTATTTGGTAATTATAGGTGAGTGCGGTAAGTCACTTGGGTGGATTTGAGCCACGCTTATCAGATGGCGCCCGAACAGGAACCCCGCGATAAGGATCTTTCTCACCCGTAAGTGGGTAGCAGAAGGCCGGGGACCCTCTGGTCGGCACGGTGGGTCCGGGTACCCATTTGATGCCGAGCTTGGTTCTCGCAGCGCTGCCCCACCCTGCTGATCGGGAGAGGTCCCGGTTCATGACCTTACGCCTGGATCCGGAAGGCAGAACTTTGGAGCTGACCGTGTTGGTCCCAGCAGCCGGCGGTGGAGAACGGTAGAGGTCGGTACCGCGTATAGAAGGTGAGTGGTCCGACTGTTGATTGAGGGAGCGGGACGCTCCAAGAGACTGGTCTGTCTCCGAGACCGGCGTGTCTCTAGTGGTTGGAGGAGCCTGTGAGCTCCTGGGGCTAGTGTGCTGCGGGGGACTCAGAGTGCGAGTGGTGCTCTGACAGACTTGGCGGAGGTTGGGTGGACGTTTGTTTGTGGTCATCCGACCGGATGGTACTGCTGTCGAGGCGCGGCTCATTGCGGGTGGATTCTGGGACTCACCCGAACCCCTAGTGTGTGTGGTTCCCTGGGCGCGGGTCCCGTATCTCCCGTGGTAAAGTGCGCAGCGATCTGTAAGTGCTGCCCGGGTGGCGGATGTGTTCCCCAACCTCGGAACAGTGAGTGTACTGTTCGGTCTGCGGTAGGGTCCAGGTTCCCCAGGACTTGGTCGACGGGCCTTGTCCCATTTTGGTAACACGTGTTTGGCAGGGATTTGATGCATAGGAAGCGTGAATATATGTGTGTATGTCTAGTAGTGATTGTGCGGTCTGGGTGTTGGTAAGAGGGCGAGTGTGAATTTCGTGTTGGTGTGTGATTGAGTGGGTGAAGATGCCGTGTTTCAGTAAGCTACGGTGCCTCGGGTGCTGCTGCGGCACCTCGGACACTAGATTGGCTGAGAGCCAACCCGCCCCAGTGGAGGGCTCATCTAATTTCGAGATGTATGTTTAATATGGATTGACTCCGATTTTGTTCAATACTTTGTGGCACAAGTATACCAAGGGTAACGTAGATTTGCAATGGCCGTTGACTGGTTCTTTCGATGTGGCAAAACTAGATTATTTGCAGGACAGATTATTTGCAAAGCGTAGCCGGCAGAGTATGTTCGTTTCCTTGAGGATGTGGCAAAAAGAAGTAAGGGAACGACAGATGAGAGAGGGGAAGGTGGCTCAGAAGAGAGCAGCGCAGACGATGGCACAAAAGGCGAGAGAACATACTAAGAAAGAGAATGAGATACAGATTGAGCGCTCAGACAGACTTCATCGGTTACAGACGGATAAAAGCTATGTAGTAAGAGAGGAAGAACAAGATGAGATGGAGGACATTTTGAATGCTCGGCCCCCTCCCCCATATGCTCCGCAATTATTGTACCCCGTGTTGACAGGTTCTGCTTCCCCTGCGGTGGTTTCAGTTTCACAAACGGTTGTTCCTCCTTTGTCCGGCACCCCCACTTCCTCTGTTTCGGCTCCTACTTTGTTGAGAGATGTTGAACAAGCATTGTCTTCTGTCACCTCTTCCGTGACTGCGCCCTTGGTTTCTCTCTTTGCGGCGAGCCCACCTGCCTCCTCTGTGATCTCTCCTGCATTTCCTACTGTTTCTGCTGGTGCTACCCCCCAAGGTGAGTTGCAGACCCCGACTCGAGGTGCCGGAAGTGGGCTATTTTCCCAAGTACGTAAATTGCTTACCCGTTCTACTGTTGGGTTGGATGAAAAAATGATAGTGGCTAATCAGGCTTGTCAGTGGGCCAGGAGTCCTATTTACGCACTGGAAGACATCTGGTCCACGATGAAGGACTATGGGGCATATTACCAACAACTAGCGATAATTTTTGTCTCTAACTTGTTTAGAGACAAAAATTATCGCCGCAAATCGGCGATTTTTATCGCAGATGAACCTTGCTATTAGCAAGGTTTATCGCAAATGCGATAAAAAACGGCCGCAATACATGAATATCGCTGAAAAGTCAGCGATATTCATGCATTATTGAGCAAATGCTCTTAGCCATGTTATCCACCTCCCATTGGATAACATGGCTAAGAACTGCTCAGGGCAGGTGTTAGCTTTTGGAGATATTCGCGCTTAGCGCGAATATCTCCAAAAGTTGGTAATAGGAGATAGCGATGTTAGCGACAGTTTCCAGTCGCTAACATCTTGGCACGCCCACTTTGCATGTCATTAGTGATAAATATCACTGACATGCAAAGTGGGGCCCATGATGGTCGCCATCTCCTATTAGCTGTCGCTAACTGGTGTTAGCGACAGCTTGGTAATAGGGAGATAATTTTATCTCCGCTTTCTTGGCTTTTAAAGCCAAAAAAGCGGAGATAAAACCCCTTGATAATATGCCCCTATGAGCCTCTGATGCAGCAGCACGCTTTATGGCATATGTCAATGACACTGATAGCGTTGTGGGAGCAGGGTTAAGGGGGAACGGCGCCCCAGGTGCTTTATGACATTAAGGACAGAGCCTATAGGGCTAATACTAGTATGAGGGATGTGTTATAGAATTTGCGGGTTTTGTTGGAATATAGAAATGAATTGCCGTCAGCAGGAGGGCCCTATTTTTCTGGAGTGCATCCAATGCGTGAAGTCCACCCTATCTTCCATCCTGAAGTGCCTGAAGTGATAGACCCATTAACTAATACTGTGACCAGAGCTCGTGTAGAGGCTCGTTTCCAGGAACAGTGGGTATACACGCCTTGGAAACAGAGCGAGGTGTTGGCGCTGAAGGCGCATTTGCCCGACTCTAGAAAAAACCCGACTGCTTATTACAAAGAACTGACGGAGCAGTTTCCTCGACCGTTATGACTTTAGCTGACATAGAATTGTTTTTTGGATTACTGGTTCCAGTGGATGTGTGGAGGCAGGTGAAGGGTACGGATCATGCGGAGGAATTGGGAGGTACTTGGGAGGAATTTAAGGACTGGGACAAGGAACGGAAGCCCGGGGAAAAACCGAAACCTGAGATCTTAGCATTACCGGGGCGAATAATAACATTTATGCACTCTCTTATTCCTCCAAAGAAGGTGGATTGGGATAAGTTGACTGCATGTAGACAAAAAAAGGACGAAGCGGTTTCGGATTTTTTTACTCGTTTCGAGGAAGCCTTTATGGATTTTAGTGGTCAGGATCTCTCTCAGGATGGGGGCTTACGACTTTTTGTGAATAGGTTTGTAACTAACTTGTTACCAGAAATATCGGCTAGATTGCAGGCATCGGAGAGTACGTGGACGACGTCCACCCCCTCTGGTATTCTGAGTATGGCTCAATATTATGAACATAGAGAGAACGAGAACAAAGACAGACAGGAAAAGATAGCCAACGATTTGAAGACAAGGGTGCTGCTGCAGCAAGTGTCGAAGGGCCGGGGACAAGGAGCCCCACCTATGGTAGCGGGTCGAGGTGGAAGTAGTTATGGAAGGGGAGAGAAGAGAGAGAGTTTGGGGCCGAATCAGTGTGCGAATTGCAAAAAGGAGGGGCACTGGTGGAGAGATTGTCCGGAGCCTCGGTCCAATGCTGGACCAGGTAGAGGTAGAGGTCGTGGTGAATTTCGCTGGGATGACAGACAGTTTGATAAAGGAAGGCGTCCAGGGAGAAATTACTTTGACGGAGAGAGGGATCGACAACATTTTCAAACTGAGGGTAACCATGACAGAGACAGACAGTACTACCACTACGCATACGCATTGGATAACATGACTGGCTTCTCCCATAACTAGGATAGCGTAGGACAGAGCATGGGACCAGTTTCTGTGGATGTTGATCAACGCGATCCTATGTGACTGCGGATTTGTTGGGGTCTCCTCAGAAATTTTTGGTGGACACGGGTGCTATGAAAAGTTCTGTAGCACGTTCTCAGGTCCCAGGGGTGGCTCTGTCTGGCAGGAATAATGTTTCCATTCGGTTCTCAGGTACTCCGGTAATTAGCCCCATTTCTAAGCCTCTTACACTTACGATTGGTCCTTTCACTGTTGACTCTCCTTTTCTTTTGACGGCGAATTGTGGCGAGAATTTGCTGGGTTTGGATTTGCTGAAGAGATTGTATTCCACTATTTACTGTTCTCCGGACGGTGTGTACATCACGTTGGGTCCTACTGTCGCGCGTGCGCAACAGTGCTTCTCAAAAGACAAGCCTCTTCCAGCTGAGTTTGTGGGGATTCCGGAGAGTTTGTGGGCCAGTGGTGAATGATACTGATGTGGGAAAGATGGATATTGACCCCGTGTCCATCAAGGTTAAGGTGGGAGCCCGATTGCCCCGAATGCCGCAGTATAAAATATCTAGGGAGGGTGAAACGGATTTGCTACAAATAATACATGATTTGATACGGTCAGGTGTAGTGGAGGAGACGGCTTTTAACATTTGCAATAGCCCCATTCTCCCGATTCTTAAAAGACCCTCTGCTGATGCAGGTAATGGTGCACCTGATGTTTATCGTTTCGTGATTGATTTACGCCACATTAATAAGGTGGTTGAACCCCAATATCCGGTGGTCTCTGACATTACAACGATTTTGACAATGATCCCTCCCACTGCCAGATATTTCTCTGTTTTAGATTTGAAAAATGCTTTCTTTAGTATCCCGGTACACCCTGACAGCCGTCATCTTTTCGGATTCTCATTGGCTGGCCGCAGCTTCAGATTTTGTAGAATTCCCCAAGGCTATACAGAGAGCCCCAGCATTTATAGTCAGGCTTTGAAGGCTCAATTGGATGATCTGGAACTCCCCAAGGGTAATGTTTTATAGCAATATGTAGATGATCTTCTAATAGCCTCTGACACCGAAGATGGGTGTCGAGATGCTACGGTTAAATTGTTGCACCATTTGGCTCGAAATGGACACAAAGTGTCCCTTTCTAAATTTCAATACTGTCGACAGGAGGTTACCTACTTAGGTCATCTCCTATCGAAGGAGGGGAGGAGGTTGACACCGGAGCACATCAAGGCGATAACAAACATGGCTGTACCTAACACGCAGCGAGAGGTGCGCGCATTTTTGGGCATAACCTCGTATTGTCGCCAGTGGATACCTAATTATACCTTACTAACCAAACCCCTTCTGTATCTGACTACTAGGGAGGTGCGCGAACCCCTACCCTGGACTCCAGCATGTCAAGAAGCTTTTGAGTCACTAAAAACTGCTTTGTGTTCTGCACCTGTTTTGGGAACTCCTGATTACCAGAAGCCTTTTGTGCTTTATGTACATGAGGCGGAAGGTTGCGCGTTGTCTGTCCTAACTCAATGTTTTGGAGGGAAACAGAGACCTTGCGCTTATTTTTCGGCTATGCTTGACAATGTGGCGAGAGCGTTGCCGAGTTGTCTGAGGGCTACAGCGGCTGCTGCGGTCTCAATTAGACAATCGGCGGGGCTCGTGCTGGGTTCTGATCTCACAGTGATGGTACCGCATGCTGTGGACATTTTATTGAACAGAACGCAGACGCAGCATTTAACTAGTGCTCGTCTTACTGGTTATGAGATCACATTATTCGCACCCCATGTTACGATTACAAGATGTGCCACTTTGAACCCGGCCACGTTGCTACCCATCCCTTCAGATTAAAAGGACGATGAAGTCCATGATTGTTTGTTTCGGACAGAGGAGGAGACGAAGGGAAGGATAGATTTAACGGACACCCCCCTAGATGATCCCAACGGGGAGCTGTATGTTGACAGTTCCTGTTTTAAACTTGCGGATGGTACCTCAACTGCAGCATACGCAGTCACAACATTGAAAACAGTGGTGGAGACTTCTAGGGTTCCGTACCACTCAGCCCAAGCTGCAGAAATAATAGCATTGATGCGAGCGTGTGAATTGAGTGAAGGACTGGACGTGAATATTTACACTGACAGCCAATACGCCTTCGGCGTGGCTCATAGTTATGGGCAACTGTAGGCAGAAAGGGGGTTTTTGACATCACACGGACAAAGGATCCAGAATGGTCCGCTGATATTATGACTGTTGACCGCATTAACGCTTCCCAGACGACTGGCTGTGATCAAATGTAGTGCACACAAAGCGGTGGTGGATGATGTAGGACGGGGCAAAGCATTTGCAGATCAGACAGCTAAGGAGACAGCTATGACAAAACTCCCACGAATGTTTGTGGCAGGACCAGCTAGGTGGGTACCGGACGTGGACATGTACATGAATACTGTACAAAGTGTGCGGAACATACAAGAAAAAGCGACTGAGGATGAGTTGAGGACATGGAAGGATGGTGGGGGACGGTTGGACTCGGATGAGTGTTGGACGGATGTGTCAGACAAAAGACGATGGTTACTCCCGGACGCATATGTTCTCCCAGTGGTGACAATGGCTCATGGGCCAGCTCATATTAGTGCGAAAGGAATATGTAAATTACTAGACCCAGTGTGGAGTAATAAGAACATTTCCAAGGTGGCAACACATTTAGTGCAGCAGTGCCTGGTTTGTTTAAGACATAATCCTGGAAAGGGAACACCTGTTCCGGTTGGCAATTTTGCTCCCCCTTCTTTTCCTTTTGAAGTGATCCAAATGGATTATATTGAAATGGAGAGAGTCAATAACCTTAAGTACGTCCTGGTGGTGGTATGCTCCTTTAGTAGGTGGGTGGGCGCTTTCCCAACTAAGGACTGTACAGCTATCTCAACAGCTAAGATGTTGATAAAGGAATATTTCTCCCGTTACGGATTGCCCCGGGTGATCTGGAGTGATAACGGCACATCTTTTAATGCTGAATTGATGAAACAGATATGTAAGGGACTACAGATATCACAGAAATTTCATGCAGCATAACACCCCCAGGCTGCGGGTTTGGTAGAAAGGTTCAATGGTACTCTGAAGTTAAAGATGGCCAAGATACAAGAGAGTACAGGGTTACGTTGGCCAGACGCACTCCTCCTGGCTTTGCTTTCCACTAGAGTGACAGTCAATTCCACGACAGGTGTCTCACCCAACGAGGTCATTTTCGGCCGTCCGGCCAACGTGTGGGGTGTCCCTAGGCCAAAATGTTTCTCAGAAATAGAATACCCTTTGTTGATAGATTACCTGTATGCTTTGACTAAAGATCTCCGTTCTGTTCATCAGCAGGTAGCAGACACCCTAAAGCCGCTGCCGGAGGGGAAAGGACACACTATACAACCCTGGGACTGGGTTGTCATCAAGAAGTACCAGCGGAAGTCCTGCTTGGATCCAAGGTGGTCGGAGCCGAGGCAAGTTCTCCTCACCACCCGTACCGTACTCCGGATCCAGGGCCGCAAGGCGTGGACACATGCGTCCCACGTGAAGCACGTCCCACTGCCACTGCCATATGACGAATGGGTGAGAAACGGCGTCGCTGATGACGAATGTGAAGTAGTTCCTCGGTACTTACCCTTCTCGGAGGCTTTGTTGAGGGGTGAGGAGCCGGATCAAAGAAAGGAGAGGCCGGCTCTGATTGCAAGTGGTGAGGCCTCTCCTGATCACAGTGAGCAAACATCAGCGGATAAGTCCACTGCCATTGAGCCCCCCATTCTGTTCACAGATCCAGAGGTACGAGGGAGCACTTGTTATAATCTGCGTCCCAGGAAGGGAAAGAAGGAGAACTGAGCACTGGAAGAAGGGCTGAGATAGGGACTAGAAAAGGACAGTGCTGAAGAATAGTTAAGTGTTAGGGACGGACTGCTGGTAAGAGCCCTGGTGCACTGTTGAGACATTATCAGGTGGGACACTAGGATTGCGCCTGGGCCCGGATTAAGTGCTCCTGAGTTGCAAACAGCTGTGCGACTCCGTCGTGGGATTAGGGAGCGAACAATAGAAGCCTGCCTGTGAGGCTTTAACGGACACAGGGAGAAGATCCCTTCTGAGGGTGAAGACTCCCTCCTGGCCGGCTTCGGTGTGACTGTAACTATTTGATTACCTTTTTTAGTTTAGTTTTGGACTTTTAGTTAGGGAACATGTACCCCTTTGGCCGTCCCATTCCTGAGGAGGAGCAGCCTTTTGCAGCTCCTCGTAGACCAGAACCCGACTCTCCATGGCTCGCTCTGTCACGGAAAGGAAAAATTGTGGCCATTGTAATACTCATCATTGTATTTCTAATAATTCTCGGAATACTGTTCTTCCTAGATGAAGCCTATCCTGTTCACATGTTTATCCCTAACCTTCTGCCCTTCCCGAGCACCATATGGTTACTGTTGATTATGGTGAACAATGTTTGCGAAAAGGTTACTGTGATAATGTTTTTATCAAGACTTTGCATCATGCCCATGCTGTGTATAATGTGACAGATTGTTGGGTTTGTGGGTTGCTACCTTCTGCTGCCTATAAAAAGGATAGATTGTTGGCACTCCCTTTAACGCCTGTGAATAGTTGTGTGGGATGGTATACTTTAATTGGCATGGTGAAATTCTTTCAACAACCTGACTTTCTAAATCCTCGATTACCTAGTAAAGGATCTACTCTGACAATGCGAGTACGCCCTATGCCCACCTCTTCTCTTGGACAGTTGTTTACTGACGGACGTTTTGATCAAACATTTCTGGAAACATGCTCGAAGAAAGTGGGACGATATGTGACTCCTAACAACACTGACAAAGTTAGGGAGAGTTTCCTACTGTTGAACTCTTCTCTGGCTTATAGACACCCTCCTGTGACAAACGATAGTAGTCATTCTTTGGTGCCCTTGGCAGTTGTTAGGCCCTCACCATTCTTCTGTATCCTGGGGAGGGGACCTGTAAAGGTTGGGGACAGTTCTTGCAATGTGACTGTCTCGATTCGCTTGCCCCTTAGTCCTTCTTTGGTCACTCCCGCCAATATTTACTTTGTTTGTGGAGATAATGGATACCTGTGGTTGCCTGAGGGTTGGGGTG
The DNA here is from genome assembly GCF_964261635.1 of Lissotriton helveticus. Taxonomy (NCBI): domain Eukaryota; kingdom Metazoa; phylum Chordata; class Amphibia; order Caudata; family Salamandridae; genus Lissotriton; species Lissotriton helveticus. The sequence continues at coordinate 1,618,296,176 of NC_136068.1, read as the reverse complement.
GGGTCTGCTATCTGGCTTATCTGCTTCCTCCTGTCTATGTAGCACCCTCAGACTATCATAAGACTCATCGTCAATTTGCTATAATGCCTGGACAGCGCCAAAGGAGGGCACTCCAAGTTGAAGATGTAGATCAGACTGAGTGGGTGGAGCCTGTCGCGTCATCGGGACGTCTTGCTGTGTGTACATTCCTGACTCGGCCCCCACTGTTAATTTAGCTGTACAGAAACTTCATAGATTAGCGACTGAACTTCATCAGGACACTGGTACTTGGTCACTACAGCAATGTCTATGGGGTGTTTTCTCCTCTTGGGGCTGGAAGATTTTGATGGGTGTGGTAGGAGTAGTGGGTATATTGCTGACTTGTTGCCTATGTGTTTATTGCCTTCCCCCTTGTTGCTCCATGTGTGCCAGTAATTTGCGACATTCTAAAAGACCGACCCGCCAGTATCCTGTTTCTAATGATCTGGAGCTCCATGATGTTAACTGGTTAATGCTTATTGATGATGATATTTTTGATTGATATTTTTCCCCCGTCACTAGAATGATGTGTAAAGACCTTATCTTTTAGCTAATAAAGGCTACGCCCATGTTAGCCACATAATGCTAAAAGGAGGGTCTGATAGGTTTCATTTTCCGATGCCCCGCCCACTTACATTTACGTTTATGAGTTAGCATAATGTGTCTAACTAATGATGTATTCATTTATGCATTTACGTTTATATTCTCCATTTCATTATTCATTTATGTGTGTGACATTATTCAGTTTTCTTAGCTTAGCTTGTGTGCCACCATTTTGGGTGCTTCTCTCTGCGTGCGAGTCGCACTCACTCATTCCCCCTCCCGTAGGAATAGAAAAAACCTTGGGCGCAGCAGTTTTCGTTTCTTAGCTAACTGTGATCGAAACTAATAACAAAAACCGTAATCAGTAATGTTCTCATGCGCTGGAGATGCTGAGGCCCGGCTCCGCGGCCTTGGGCAGAGATAACCAAATGTTGCTATTGCAGGTGCAGATGCCTCTTGTATGAGGCCATTGTTCGCCCTCTCCGGGGTCCAGTACTTTTCCAGTATGGGCGTGTTTTACTCTGCTGTACCATGTTATAATGTATTGCTGTGATGGTATGAGTCAGTCCTCTCGGCGCACTCCTAGGGGTGAGGTCGGACAGGGCCCTCTCATATGGGAGTTTGTGGCCTAATAAAATACTTTGTTTATTCTTCTCCACTGTCCGGCTGACTTCTTATTTGGTAATTATAGGTGAGTGCGGTAAGTCACTCGAGTGGATTTGAGCCACGCTTATCAGATCCTTAAAATAAATGGGTCGTGAGGGAGAGTTTCTATAGGTCTGGTTGTTATTTTCCCCTCTTCTCCCTGACCCAGAAAGTAATTGTTTCAGAGGGGGTCCCCCTTTTCCTTTAGGGCGTGCTGCGACCTCCGAAGACGCGGGAGCACTGATAAGTGAACACTATGTGAAAATGCAGAAAGTGAGAGTGGAAGGGTCAGACGTGCAATAGTGGTGTTGTTTAAAAAAATCAGACTTGGTACATAATGTTGCAATGCATTGTGCGACAAGCAGGGCACATGAGAGGGGGCCAAGGGGCAAAGGGACAGGAATCCGGATCGGTAGGAGTACTAAGAGAGAAAACACAATATTTTGTAAAATAACAAATATTTTGAGGACTTTCAAAGCAGAGGAAGAAAGTGTGTGTACATTTTTGTCTGTGTGTTTGTAAACATCCCTAGTGGAATCTGACTGACATCTCACAACACTCCACTGAAAGCACCTGTATCCACATATTTATCTGAAAATGCATTTATTAGAGGCTAATTACACCCAAAACAGCCCGCCTGAAGCTACGCCCATGAAAAGAAAGTGTTAATTCTGGAAATTCACTATCCCAGCACTGTTCAGCTCAGGCTTTCCTTGTTGCAGGCATCCACGAAGCGGCATCCCGTACTATGCGCCTGCCCGAGGCCACTATGTGGCCATCAGGAGGGCGGGCCCTTAGTCGCGGAGGGCTGCCCCCGTCCTGTCATGTGGTCAGCCACTCCTCCCCAGGGCAGGCGTTGCCCTGTGGGATGTGGGCGGGTCAGGTGACGCGCGTCCGGGGCGGCAGGCAGGGAGAGGGGGGTATATCTCTCCCCCTCGCCATTGCTCAGGCCTCTTTGCCGCTCCGGACGTCGCGCGCTCCACGTCGGGGACACTCTTTTGGGAACACTCTTTTCCTCGTCGTTTCCGGCCTAGGTAGTCGTGCCAAGGAGCTGCTGTGGTTGTAAGACATTGTGTTCCCGGTCCTTCTCGTTTCCTTGGTGAGTGGTTTAGGGTCACTCTTGTCGTCCTCGTTTTGGTGGCCTAGGTGGTCGTGCCGAGGAGCGGCTGCGGTTGTTCTTTTTAGACGTGTCTCTGATCTGTTTAAGTGGTGCGGGGCGGGGCATTCCCGGCCTCCTCCACACGCACCCCCCATCTCTGGTGCGGCATCCATGTGCTCCTCCTACGAGAGTGCAGGCGCGTGGGGCGTTACACAGTGCCTAGTCCTGGGACTGTTGGTGCGTCCCCAAATGTCTTGGCCTGGGCCCTGAGTGCAGATTTGGCAGGTTTGGTCGCAGTGCTCCTCATGCCCCCCCCCCCGGGGGTGTATGGCGGGGGCGGGTGGATGTGCTTGTCGGGTGGCCCCTCCGGGCTGCATGCCACCATGTTTCAATTACGATCACGGTTTAACGATCGAGTTTTCCATTCATTGCAAATGTTATGGTCTGCCGATTTCACTTCTTTCTGGCCCCGCGGCTCTGTCTTCCTGGGTCGCTGCTACTTAGGCCTTCAGTACGGAAGTCGGTAAGCCTTGTGATTAGTCAGGATATGTTTGTACGCTGCGGGGTAGTACCGTGCACATTGTATATATAGAGATTTCATGTATAAAACCTTGATGGTCATTCCGCTACGTTGTCGTCCTGCCTCCCCTCGTGTTGCTCATTTGTACAATGTTGGGTGAGTCAGCCAAGCGCTTGAATAGGGTTAATATCGTTTATGCTGTGCTTGCGGGGGATTATTGCAAATGTTCACCTTTGACGCTCGAACATAGGTCTTGTATAGTCCGTCTGAAGTGTTGCAAGTTAGAACTTAAGTTAAGTAGGTGACGTACAGTATCCGCATAGGGGGCCTCGAGGGGCATAGTTCTGGTCTCGGCGCAGTTCCTGGATCGGCAGCCAATTCAATGGGATCCCCTGCTCCTGTCACCACGTGTACAGTTTTCTAGTAATGTGCTCACTAGGAGCGATCCTATGCTTGTGCCACGTGTTACAACCTCATGAGTGCTGAGGCGTGGTCATTCAGCAGCTCTAATATTTTTTTGCACAAAATGAATGTCTTTGCAATTTGTTCACGTGATATTGCAACGCAATTTGTAAGCCTATTAAGTGCGCAATTATGTCACTGGTGTCCGTATTTACTATGGTGAATAGTATCATTAGGCTATAGGATAGCGAGGCCCGTGGCGCTGTACAATTCGCAGCTATGCAATCACGTGAGGTCCACGTACAGGTCTGTTTTGAGGTAGTTTATGTTGCAGAGTGATCCTTTTCTATCTCTCCGGGTCCGCTGTAGACGATGCAAGAGGCAGCGAGACGGGAGCAACCCTTGTAGCTACATGTTCGCCATGTTAGCCCTTTATTTGCATGGAGAGGTGTACTGATAGGTGATTGATTTCGTACGGCTCAGATTTGGAAGGATGAATAGAATGAATGCCTTGTACCGGTTCCCAGCGGCGTCACTAGGGTTGGTGTCACCCAGTGCGGTAACTCATGGTGTCACCCGTGCGGTCCGCACCCCCCTAGTGATGCCACTGTGTCACTGTGCTGCAGCGTGCCCCTGCGTTTTAATACTTTTGAACCGTTTGAGCTAGGAACAACATTTTCTTTCTTGTTAAGGCCTGCAGATTATGCAGCAGATGACGGATTAGGTGGCAAATGTGGCAAAAACAATAATTATGCGAAAAACAATTGTATAATTACAGTGGCCCTGAGTGCAGCAAAGATGTCCCTCATTAATGTTCTTTTTTCTGGTGGTAAAGCGACCTTTTGAAAGTAGGTCAGTTGGGAATTATGATGGTTGTCTGAGGACTAGTTTGCAGGTAGTTTCAGACATTCGGCAGCTAGCTCGTGCCACTCTCTCTGTCTTCCTGTACAGCGCGCGCGCCTCCCTGCCTTTCATCGCGGGCTGCTGTGCACTTCCACAATCTCTCGCAACTCCAACTCTGATATCCTCCAACACGTTATCTCGGGCCTCGGAGGACAACAAACAGCCTCTTGCATTCTCGGGGAAACGTGCACAGCTGAGGAAGCATTTAGACACAACCTTATTATTATGAACAAACAGGCAACGTAAACAAACCTACGGCGCGCAGGTATATCAAACGCAGAGAAAACAAAATGAAGGGCAGGCCTTGCTTAAGTTGCTCACTCTGGGAGTGAGAAAAACATTTTCCTGCAAAAAGGCGAGCAGAGAGAGAAAGAAAAACAGCGCAAGTATGCAGGCTTAAAAGAGAAACATGCTGCGGAGGCAGGAAAATCCCTCGAAGAATCATGGTGGGAGTCGGGATGAGCAGCCTGTGGGCCAGTCGTAGTTTATGGGGTTTTTTCAGATTTATAGTGTGTGTGCTTGGTTTTACAGTTAACAAAGTAATGAGAACAATAGTGACCCTAATAACCTTAATAATAAACCTCCTAGATGCCACGCTGTACCTGCCTGGGATCTGGGCACGGGGCTCCCCCGTGCAGGCTGGTCCATGGGCGGGGCGGGGGTCCCATTATTTTGCATTTTGGTGTCACCCCTGTGATGGTGTCACCTAGTGCGGTCCGCACCCCCCGCACCCCCCTAGTGACGCCACTGCCGGTTCCGGGTGCGAGATTATGATGAATAGGTGATACTGCTACCTATAAATCCAAGGTTGCCTCTGTTTCCGTAATGCGTGGTATAACGGCAGTTACATGTTCTATGGACAGGAGTACTGATCAGTTGTGACGGTCTGTTTCTCTCGGCAGCTGTATATGGTGGCACAACGTGGACGTTTGTGTGTCCTTGTGCGTCTGCCTCCCCTTGCATGCGTGTCACAAGGCCTGTTTGCACAGGCGTAGCCGGGCATTAGTTTGTTGAGGAAAATTTTGGTGTTGGTGGGTGTGTGAAGGGGAGTCTTTGCCCGTAGACACCCCCCCCCGTTCGGGTTGGTTTGGACACTCGGTACACGTGATAACTCACGAGTGGTCACCCCCCCACTCTAAATCTAGGCTGACCGAATTTTGGGGTATGGCGTGGCCAGTTTTATTATCATCCATGCGATTTGCATTGCGCGGTTCATACGGGGGACTTCAGAGCGCTCCATAACATGAGCGGGAGTGACACGCGTGGTGGGAAATTAGGGCATGTGTACAAGTTCAAAACAGACGCTAAATGACACGAGGCAGAAGTGACTCTTGTGAGTAACGAGAGACAAGAGGTAACAAATGTACATGGCAGGGGTGAGATATGGACAGGTTATATAAGCGAGCCTAGTACAAGTAGAGTTAAATACTGGCTAGGGCGCTCTTCATCGGACCTGAGGGACCTGGGTTCTAGTCCCGGTTGTGTCGCGAAACCGGTGTGCCCTGGGCTAATCTATTATTATTTCCCCGGCCCACGGTACTTGGTTGGGCTGCATGAATCATTGTGAGATTGTATGCGGCAACCTCGGTTCGCACGTTTAGGGAGACCACTCATGGAAGCTGCTAGCTATGTCCCAGCCTTCCTTTTCTATCGCAAGGGTTCTTGGGTAGTGACCCCCCTATTCATGACTTGCCTACGTCGTTTGGGTCGAGTTCGTGCGGGCTAACCTGCGGTTTCTGGCCTCTAGGCCGCGTTTTCAGGCAGGAGTCTTGGCGTACACTGCTGTGGGCGAGTGCGTGTGGGTTAATTAAGGGTACGGTTGAAATAGTGGTTCTTGTCCTAGGATCGCATTTGCATGCTGTAAGGTTGGCCTATTCATTAATTTGTGCGGAATTTCGCGCTGCATTAGTATGTTTCCCTGTCGCCGGATCGCGTCACGTGCAGTTATCACAGTCACATCAATATGTTATACTGCGTTCGCGCTGCCTAATTATGGTTTCGAGTCGCATGATCTCGTCACGCAGTGATTTCGGTCTAATCAGTGGTTTGTGCCTTAATTGAGGTTGCTTGTCGTAGGATCGCATCGTAATGCGGTGAATGTGGTCAAACCCACCTTCATGGCATGGGCCGTGGTTAATAAATGAATGACCGCACATATGCTCCTCCTCTTGGGCCGAGCTTGCACTCCCGAAGCGGGTGCTAGACTCAGGTTTCGAGACGACAGGTCGCGTCCAATTAGGCGATCCTGGTTTAGCGTTTTTTTACAGGCAGGGATTTCGGGCATTTCAGCTAGTTGCTGAGCTTGCGCTGCCTTTTGGGGCTTTCTGCCAACTTACTTACCTGGCATCGTATGGGATTTTTGCGTTAGTCTAGTTAAATAGGGAGGATGGGTTCTGGGTCGGAGCTCAAACTGGTGCTCACCTCTCCCGGTGGTCCCTCGCCCCGCGCGTCTCCCGGCGGGGAGATGAGTCAATCCCCGCTCATGCATGCTGCGCTGTCCGAGATGTATCCCACGTGGCTTGTGTCGCTCCGGCGGTGTAGAGAGGCCCCTAAGTCCTTTGTTCCTCACGCTGGGGCCCTCGGTGACATCTGCAGAAATCCTAGGGCTAAGGAGTGGCGAGTGCTGAATTTAGTTGGCGGATAACATCCAGCCAGTTAGCATGCCTGCGCAATGCGCTGTCTAGTAGCCAGGGCTTTTCAGGAGCTGTTGCTATATGGCCATTAGGTGGTTGCAGCAGTGGGCATTCATGCACACTACCGTTGAGGCCTTTTCCAACATAGACCTTTGTCTAGCTGCCCCTGTCGCCTACTGGCATAGGCACTGGCCTTCCGATGCAGGGGTTGTGATTTAGGGTCCCAGCCGGGATGAGAGCAGTTGTCTTTGTTTTGGGCCTGAGCAAGACACAACGCGAACAGTACCGATTGGGGAGGGCAGTTTTGGCGAACACATTCCAAGCTAATTACAGTCCTGTTCTCCTGGGCATGCAGTTCACGAGTTGCCATACTGTACCTTACAGGAGGAATGGGTCAGGCGTGCTTGCTAATAGAGCGTCGAGTGCAAGTTGTGGGGTGTTTTAAGAGTGAAGTGTAGTGCGCAGTTGCTTTAGTGGACCAAGCATTGAGAGAAGGTTAACACGTCGTTGAGGCAGACCCTCTTTCCACAAGAACACCCTGGGAGGTCCCTCCAGAGTCAAGGAGATTATTATTTTCTAGATGCGGAGGCTCCTTTTAGACTATAGCGAGGGCATGGCAATTCAGGCGGAGAGGGTCATGGTATGAAAAGTATTAAGTGCAGCAGTCATTTTATTTAACAGTAGAATAAGTAATTGTCTCTTCCTGTCCCTACTCCTTATGTGAATGTATGTGGTAGACCTGCTTCTCGCTACTGTCAAACAGGCTTACACTGGGTTGGGTGCGGCAGTAGGGGCCTTGTCCCATTTCAGTGTGTCCTCATTATCTTATGAGGGGGGGACAGGGCTCTGTTCGGGAGGTTTGGTTTTAAATGCAGGAACTACGGGAGATCCTATCTACCCACTTGGGGGGCCACCTGAGGAGCCTCAGCATGTCTTCATAGCATACTGGCATTCGGGGATGCAGTGCCTGCCTCTGTATTCGTGACATGGATGCAGTTTATATACTTCACGGCCATTTCCTCCTGGTAGTACCGTATTGGCCCCTGTTTTCCAAGCGAAGTTTATTGGGGCAGGGGAGAGACCCTTTCATACTTTGCGCCGGCCTACAAGACAGCATTACACACTTAGGTCTTGTAACATGCTTGCTGTTACTGCCTCCGGTATAGCTTAGCTCCATAGCTGGGGGCCGGGTGACCAGGGGGCCTCTCAGCAATGGCGGGCACAGAGCCGTTCGCTCGACAGTAGTTGTGAGATCCTCCTCTGTCATGCACTGGGGTAGGTATGTTCACAAGCGGCAACTTACCACAAGCACATGTCCCAGCGGGTGACACTTTCCTCCTCCAGATAGGGCCGGTAGGAGGCTGCACAGCGTCTCGTGCGGCAAGTAGTTTGTGTAAATAAGCGATGGGATCGCTCTTATTAGTTACTTGTAACTTTTATTGGCCGTGTGGAAACTCATCTTGGCACTTGAAGTCATACAATCACAGATTGCTGTCTGGGTTTCTGCTGCGGCGCTCTATTGGGAGGGGCCCTCACCTCTTCCCCGCTTCGTGGGCGGGGGCTCACGTGAGCAATCTGGTATCTTTACACCCCATTGCTCGTTTCTCTCAGATGGGTGGTGGCTTTGCTCGGTGGGCTCCTATCAGGAATTGGACACACGTTTTAGTGTGGTTGGGCTATAGATTCCTTAGGAACACCTCCCAAGGTGAGAAGTTGGCATTTGGTATTCTCCAATTTTGGGGCAACCATGGATCAGTCAAAAAATTCCTTATGCGGGGGTTGCAGCCAACCTTATGGACAAGCTATCCTTGAGGTAGCAGGGACTAAGCAGCCTCCAGGATAAATTAAGGGGCTTGTGATGCCAGCCAATACTGTTGTTGTCTGCCTGTGCTTCCAAGGCTCTGGTTCTTGGAAGACAGCCTATCCGCTGAGCCATCAGTTCGGGAGCTCCTGCTGCCTTACAGTAGTTGGTAGGGCTTTCAGCCTGTAGTGTTACACTCATTTCATGTACTAGTGGGGCAACTGTGCAACCACTGCCTGAGCCTGGACTGCCAATAATACTTAAAGGAGTGGCCCCTAGAAGACTCTCATTATAACAATTGCTCAAGAAGTGAAGTAACAGTTGTTATGGAAACTCAGAATGTCTATCTGGTACTCTAACACCCTTTTTGTCCGTTTTGTCTATTATGGGTGGTGGCTTTGCACGATGGGCTCCTTTCAGGATTTGACGCACGGCTTTCTTTCAGGGTTAGTGTGGTTGGGCTCCCCTGGCTTGCGTTTGAACATCTTCTTGTTGTCCCTGAGTAACCTTCAGTTTCCTTTGCGCTCCTCCCAAGGTGAGAAGTTGGCCTGAGGTTTGATATCGCCAGTATTGGGAGTACCTGGGTTCAGCTTAGCAATCCCTTATGGCGGGGGTCGTAAGTCAACTTTAGACAAGCTATTCTTAGATAACATGGTCTAGCAGCCTCCAGGCTACTAGGGGGCATGTGATACCAGCAGTTTACCATTGCAATCCTGTATATAGAATGTAAGTCCACCCGCAGGTTTTACTAATTATTCATTGCGCACTGAAATATCCTTCTGTACTTTACTTAAGTACAGTTGCACAAGCGTTCACATAAGCTCAGTTTACAGTTGGATTTAGAACTACACTCCGGCAGAAGTTATACTTACTGGGTGTAGTCTGCTGTTGCTTTGTGTGCAGGTGTGGTGGGTCTCAGTGTCATGCGCTGTTTCTCCTATTGTTTTATTAGGGAGCGATATCAGCAGGGAGACCCCTCATCTCTTGGGCTCTTTCCAGGGATATGACCTCTCGAACCTGGGATAGTCTACGTTATTGCTGTAGAGGGATTTTTTCCCGGGGGTATATGCTGACTAGTTTCAGAGGGTCTTTTGGTTTCAGCGGCCGTGTCTTGATGCAGGTCGGGATCATAAGGGCGCACTTGGTTTCAGTCCCGGCAATCCCTTGGTGGTGGTCGTAAGTCCCCCTTACAGACAAGCCATCTATAGGTAGCATGGCCTAAGCTGCTTCCAGACTAAACCAGAGAGGGCAGGTGATGCCTGCTGTTAATACCTGTGCAATCCTGTATTGGCATATGCTAAGTCATCGCCCAAGTTATATAGTAGAATATGTATTTATCCCTTCAATGCCCCTGTGCTCTTTTGAGTATAGCTGCACAAGCGTTCATTGTAAGCACACTTTCTCCATGTTATGCGGAGAACGGCGTTACAGCAGGAGTTGTAACTTAGCTGGGTATAGCCTGCTGACGCTTGTTATGAAGGGTGTGGTTGAGTTTCAGGGCATGTGCTGGAACGCCTATTGTTCGATACGAAGCACCTTCAGCGGTAGGGGCCCCTCCTCATCACTTTGTCATTTCCTGGAAGTATGACTTCATGTAACCGGGTATGGTGACACTATGGTTGTATAGCAATAAAAAGACCCGGGGTATCTGCAGATTAGGGGCAGAGGGGTCTGGGTTTCTTCAGGCATGTAATGTTCATGTCAGGATCGGGTCTCTTCGAGGTGTAAAGGGTCCACCGCTCACCGGTCATTTTGGTCTTGTTCCTTGGACCGACAGAATGTTCTGCAGAGCAAGGGTTGCAGGTTTCCCTAAAAAGCGAAGTGGTGGGGGGCCCGGACGGCGACGGTGGCCGCCGGCCGGGCTGTGGCGGAGTTACAGGGCGATCCGGAAGCAGAGAGGTGCAACAATGTACTTCAGCGGGCACATAGGGGTGCCAGAGCCTAACCTGGAACCTCATGGGAGGTCCAGGAACTCGTGTCGGCGCCCCAGTAGTCCTTCGGGCGGTTGTGGGCCTGTGCAACCGGGGGTTTGCCTAGATACGCCCCGCAAGGGGCGTGTGTAGTTTTATTACCATAATGGTGCAGCAGTTGGGTGATTCGCCACTGTGCTGATTGGCTCAACAGGCGGGCAGGTGGCGAGAATGCGGCCTGCCCTTGGATCGTCCGTAAGATAACACACCGTGATTACATAATGTTGTATGTAATAATAAACCTGCAGCAATTTTTTCCCAATCTTAACACTTGTGTCTGTGTGTTATTTGCGGGATGTTGTATATGTTGGGGTGGGGGGTCCTGTGGCCCTGAAGTGACTATGCGCCTGCCCGAGGCCACCCTGTGGCCATCAGGAGGGCGGGCCCTTAGTCGCGGAGGGCTGCCCCGTCCCGTCATGTGGTCAGCCACTCCTCCCCAGGGCAGGCATTGCCCTGTGGGATGTGGGCGGGTCAGGTGACGCGCGTCCGGGGCGGCAGGCAGGGAGAGGGGGTATATCTCTCCCCCTCGCCATTGGTCAGGCCTCTTTGCCGCTCCGGACGTCGCGCGCTCCACGTCGGGGACACTCTTTTCCTTCCCTACCTCTTACCCAGAGTGTCTGCTTGGGGGAGGCACTCATATGGGAGTTTTTAATGTGTTCCTTTTTAGTTGCAGGCTGAGTTACAGGGCGATCCGGAAGCAGAGAGGTGCAACAATGTACTTCAGCGGGCACATAGGGGTGCCAGAGCCTAACCTGGAACTTCATGGGAGGTCCAGGAACTCGTGTCGGTGCCCCAGTAGTCCTTCGGGCGGTTGTGGGCCTGTGCAACCGGGGGTTTGCCTAGATACGCCCCGCAAGGGGCGTGTGTAGTTTTATTACAATAATGGTGCAGCAGTTGGGTGGTTCGCCACTGTGCTGATTGGCTCAACAGGCGGGCAGGTGGCGAGAATGCGGCCTGCCCTTGGATCGTCCGTAAGATAACCCACCGTGATTACATAATGTTGTATGTAATAATAAACCTGCAGCAATTTTTTCCCAATCTTAACACTTGTGTCTGTGTGTTATTTGCGGGATGTTGTATATGTTGGGCCGGGGGGTCCTGTGGCCCTGAAGTGACTATGCGCCTGCCCGAGGCCACCCTGTGGCCATCAGGAGGGCGGGCCCTTAGTCGCGGAGGGCTGCCCCCGTCCCGTCATGTGGTCAGCCACTCCTCCCCAGGGCAGGCGTTGCCCTGTGGGATGTGGGCGGGTCAGGTGACGCGCGTCCGGGGCGGCAGGCAGGGAGAGGGGGGTATATCTCTCCCCCTCGCCATTGCTCAGGCCTCTTTGCCGCTCCGGACGTCGCGCGCTCCACGTCGGGGACACTCTTTTCCTTCCCTACCTCTTACCCAGAGTGTCTGCTTGGGGGAGGCGCTCATAAGGGAGTTTTTAATGTGTTCCTTTTTTGTTTCAGGCGGAGTTACAGGGCGATCCGGAAGCAGAGAGGTGCAACAATGTACTTCAGCGGGCACATAGGGGTGCCAGAGCCTAACCTGGAACCTCATGGGAGGTCCAGGAACTCGTGTCGGTGCCCCAGTAGTCCTTCGGGCGGTTGTGGGCCTGTGCAACCGGGGGTTTGCCTAGATACGCCCCGCAAGGGGCGTGTGTAGTTTTATTACCATAATGGTGCAGCAGTTGGGTGGTTCGCCACTGTGCTGATTGGCTCAACAGGCGGGCAGGTGGCGAGAATGCGGCCTGCCCTTGGATCGTCCGTAAGATAACCCACCGTGATTACATAATGTTGTATGTAATAATAAACCTGCAGCAATTTTTTCCCAATCTTAACACTTGTGTCTGTGTGTTATTTGCGGGATGTTGTATATGTTGGGCCGGGGGGTCCTGTGGCCCTGAAGTGACTAAGGCGCACCACGGTAGGGGAGCAAAAGCCCTTTTAGCCCAATGTGCGCGGCGCACCTGCCTCAGACACCCGAAGCTGCGATGTCAGTCTCTGTGCTGCTCTCTGCCCTGGCCCATTTTCTGTCTCCAGCCGGAAGATGCTAACTCCCCTCGCAGCTGCAGACACCACAGGAAGGCGGCTCGTCTTCATAGGCAGGTCACACGCATGCGCTGAGAGGGCTTTACAAGGTCACCGCTTGCACATTCATATGCCAGCAGGTGAGAGATCTCATCCTTCACGCTGCACTCTACCTTGTAGCGCCCGCAGGACCTCCCACCCCCTTCGATACATGACATGGGACGGCTAATCTATTATGCGGATGAGCGTCGCCCCACTGAAATATAAAATGATAATAAAACCACTTATAATGTTATTTTCATTACTCCCAGCCGAGGTTAGGGCGGGGTCATCCTGCCGAGCATCACAGTCAGGTAGGAGGAGTGTTTTGGCACTTGTAAGTGCGCATATCTGTTTTGCTGGCTGTCTGATATCGGCCAAACAGACAGTCGCACTCATGTTTCTCTAACTCAGCTGTGTTGTACAGGCGGGTTGGAGAAAGCGAGAGTCCAATCAGCATGCTCAGGCCAATCACAGCGCTGCTCTCATGCTGGTATTACCAGCATGAGAGCAGAACTGTGATTGCCCCTTGGAGCCTGTGCAGCATGACCAGTGTCGGAAGTGGAGCACCGAGGTGGTGGCCGCAGGAGCAGGTAAGTTTTTTTTTTATTATTTCCCCCTCACCCAGTCTCCCATCCCCCCCCCATGTTGCCCTACCACACCAAAATTGTAGCAGCCGCCACTATACATGACATGGTGTTCTCAACTAATCTCCCAACAGCTATGCTTGGAATGTAAAAATAGAAGTGCATTCTATTCCAGAGTACCTTATTGTTTCTGAGGATGGCCAATTCTCTCCAATTAAAAGCAGTCGCGGCACGCAATACTCACGGGTGGCGGTTGGGGGGTTGCACCTTTTTTAGATGACAAAACATAACTTACCTGACCAGTCCAGCGCCACCTCTCTTGGGCCGGGTCCCACGTTTGGCGTATTCCTGCTCCTGAACAGGAACAGGGACAGGCATGCTCCCTCCCCTCCTGTAAGCCAAATCACAATGCTGCCGTGGCAGTGTTGTGATTGGTGAGGACAGCACCCAGCCAGGCAGCTGTTGGGGGGCCATTTTGTATAGTGCGCATGACTGGTTTGGTCGGCCACAGAAGGCCCACCGAACAGTCAGGGTACTCAGAGTGGTGCAAGCCACTCCTCCCCGACCCGCCTACCGACCCGCCCCCCCCCCCCTCCCCCAACCAGGCATACCCTGCCTTCTGTTTTCTTGCAGTGTGAGAAGCAGAAATATGTAATGGTATTTAAAATACCATTTTATGTTTCTGCTTCTCACACTGCGAGAAAGCATTGGGGCGACGCTCCTCCGCCCTAATGGAGGAGCCGCCCCTGATTAAAAGTACTGCACCTCTGCTGAGAAGTGCAGGTATCCTCTCTCTAAATAAAGACGTGCAGGGACTCTTCATCTTTAAGTTTAGAAGTACAGCAATTCAGCACCTGGCAGTGGAGACCGATTTAAAGCACTGCTCCGGGGTATCATGATGATAGGTAAAGATGCTCATGGCTCAGCGGTGCCTTCTAAGCAGTCCTAACAGTTAGGCACCATCACCGGCCAAAGAAACTAGAGCTGCCCAGGCCTACACCAAGCACTACACAAGGATCCTTGCAGAAGTGGGCTACTCCAACCTCTTCACAGCCAGACACAGTCCCGGCTTGCATGTAAGTACTCTGTTTCACCAAGTGCATCTTCTTCCTCGTCTGTCCTCATGTGCGAAGGTTTACTCGGGGTCTCTGTGGTGATAGTGCCCAACATTCGTTAGATCCTTGCCTTCTGATACTCGTGGTACTGTCCTTACTACTCCTGGTCACATGGTCACTAAGGTAGCTGTAGGAACAGCGCAATCCCTTCAGCTAGAGATAATTTGTTCAGCCAACTACAGTAAAATGACTAAAATCTGTAATGTCATCAATAGTCAGAGTACATGATGTTACTTCCTCTACAGCTAGCATTTTGGTGAATCAATGTCTGTGCCCTCCATCCCAAGTCACCCCCAGACTTGTCACACAGCGACACCTGTCCTCACTCAGAGCGATATTTACAATAAAATGTCGGAGCGCGATGTTACACCAAAATTGGTAACGCTGCGCTCAAAAAAAATTTTAACACAGGAATGCACCGTATTTACAAAAATACAGCACACCCCTGTGTTTCCCCAGCGCTGGTGCTAAAAAAGCTGCCTAGTGCCTGAGCAGCTACCCTTGCGCTATGTTGCAAGGGTGCCTGCGCTACAGCGGCGATTGTTTATGTGCAGGTAGGGACACCTTCCTGCACATAAACAATCTTGAAAGGCGATTTGCTGTTTCTATGCGTGCTGCAGAATGCAGCACATATAGAAAGAGCAAAATACGAGGAGAAATAAATAATTTCTCCTCGTATCGCCAGTCTAAGACCAGGTTTTATCTAGCCTTCGTTTTTGGCGCTGCCCCATTCTTGCAAATATGGGGCAGCGTCAAAGAGCAATGGGTGTTTCAGCGGACCGCCCACTGCAACACCCATTGCACTCTTCTTTCACGCTAAGTGAATCATGAAAAGTAGCCTTATTCACAAGGCGGCATTAAGCCACATTAAGTGGCTTAACGTCACTTTGTAAATAAGGAGAAGGGGATATCGCCAACCGAAAGCCACTAAAGATAACGTTCTGGTGGCGATATCCCATAGTAAATATGCCCCCAAGTTTATAGCGGAAACCAGTCTGAGTGGCAGTAACTTCACAAGACCAATGAAAGGGAAGTGATTGTGGAACAACAGGAACAGGGATGGATCACACCTGTACATCCTGTGCTACAGTAGATAAGGTTACTGGAATTATGCGATTCTGTGGTGACTGCATTTTGTGCATATTATGGATGTGCCACACTGCCCACATAATCCACCATCTGCTGCATAATTTCCGGATTTCAGCGAAAAATATGCTTCAAGCTGAAAGATTTCTAAAGTTACTAAAACAAAAGCTCCACGTATAGTGAGTGCTGTGTAGTGGCAGGCCCTGTGCTACGGTTGAATGGTCCGGTTCAGATGTCGATGGCTGTAATCAGGAGGTAAACTGGTACCACTCAGGTGAAACCATTGCCAGACTGTATTAATGTGTGTTAAAGTGACAAAACAGCAAAATGACCCTGCACAGAATGTGCATTGTTATGCTACATCATTTGCTATTTCATGCACATTATGTTGATCACCCCGCTGCGTTATTTGGCCCTCCAGGGCCGCATAATTCCCGTGTTCCCGTTAAGGTCTCGGGATGACTGTGGCGATGGCAGGGGATGCTGTGGCAGTTGTACCGAGAGCGTGTGAATGGATGAAGGAGCTGGTGCTTGTTTTTTGTTGTTGTTTTTTTAAACAGCAGGTGAGTGGCGAGAGAAGGAGAGAAGAGAGTTTTCACGGCTCATACATTTAATAAAGGAAAAGCAATTCGGATTCACAGCAAGCAGAGGATAGGAAACTAAGTGATCAACTGCCTGTAATGAGCTAAACACACCAGGGAGGCCAATAAAAGCAGCCGCCTACCTGAGCACTGGAAACTCGGCACAGACCACAACAGGGTTCAAAGAAGAGAGAACGGCCTTAAAAACAAGCCAGCATATCAGCGGCCAGGCACACAGGATAATCACTCTCCACACAAAGCTCGTCACACAGACCGTTCTCCCACACACCTCAAACTGCCCCCTTACACAGCCCACAGACCATACCCTACTACAAACCAGTTGCCACACACCATACAGAACATACCCTCAGGTAGGCCATCTTTCTGCATATCACAGACGACCCCCTTACACAGACCACCTCCCACACACAGCACCGCTCTCCATGCCAGGCTGACCAAACCATCACAGAACAGGTCCTCACACGGACTATCCTCCCACGTGCCACAGACTATACCCTTACACCTCACACAGACCACACCTTCTCAAAGACCAGCCTTTCACTGACTAGCCCCTCACAGACCAGACCATCCCTCACTTTGCATAAAGCTTTCCACACAGACAATCATCCCAGTCTAGTTGGCCCCTCTTGCACTACTGATCATAACCTCACACTCACCAGCCCTGAACATACTCTCACACAGACCAGGACCACATAGACCAGCCCCTCACAAGCCACACAGATCTCCTCGCCCAGATCCATCCCATCCAAGACCAATACCCCGGGCAGGACACAGGCACATACCTTGCCCTCATACAGACGAGCTGATCAAACGCATGCACTAGCCAGCCTCTCACAGGTCACACAGAGCAGCAATCACAACCCACATCCAGGTCCTCAAACAGACTATCCTCCATCATGCCTCAAACCAGTCCCTCCTGCACCACGTAGACCACACGTTCAAGACCAGCCCCAGACACATTTGAAATGAACATAACATTTATAAAGGGCAGCCAATACCCTAGAGTGTCTAGGCGCTAACCTTCTGGGAGGTGCAACATGTGATGATATCTAAAGCACAATAGAATAATTTACTGGTTGAATAACCAGGTTTTTAAACTTTTCCTAAATTCAAGCAGGTCTGAGTTATTCGTGAGTGCTAGAGGTAATGAGTTCCACAACCTTGCTGTTATTGTAAGAACACTCTTCCCACCCCATCTTAAATTTGTCGACTATGAGATTTCCACCAGAGGAGGAAAGAAAAGATCTTGTTGGAATATAAAGTTTAAAGCGTTGTGTCAGATTGACTAGGCCCAGGCTGTGTAAGGTCTTAAAAGCTATGCACAGGCCCTTAAACTTGTTGTGCTTTACAACAGGAAGCCAGTGTAACTGAACTAAGGCTTCTGAACTGAACTGAGACACGGATGTACGCCTGGGAATACCCAAAAGCAGACGAGGCAAAGTATTTTGCAGGATCTGTTGCTTGTTCAAGTAGCATTTTTGAGTGCTGGTAAATAGCGCATTGTAGTAATCCAGTCTTGAGGTGATGAGCACCATAACTACTGTTTTCTGCAATGCCAAAGGCATGTAAGGAAGGACCTTCCTGAGAGTTTTCAAGATGAAAAAAAAATGAGGACGTGATATCATTAATCTGGCCCTCAAAAGATAGCTTGGTATCAAAAATCACTCCCAGGTTTTTCACTTTAACACTTGGGGTTGGAAGGGTTCCTAGTTCGTGAGTCCACCAATTGGGAGACCAAAAAGAGGGGTTGTTACCGAATAGTAGAACCTCTGTTTTTGAAGAATTTCGCTTTAGACAATTGTGCCTCATTCAATTGCCTGTATGAAGCACACAGTTGTGGACTTCAGCTGCAGTGTCATCTAGATTGCCAGCTACCGACCCGTCCATCTGAGTGTTGGCATATGAGATCAGGGAAAAGCCATAGGATTTAATAAAGCCCACCAGAGGGGTAACAAACAGATTGAAAAAGATGGGGCTTAATGAAAACCCCTCTGGCACCCCGCATAGCAAAGAAAAAGATGGAGAGAGAAAGTCACTTAAGGCCACTGATTGAACTTAATCCGTGAGAAAAAAGGGTAAGAGGGCCATGGTTCTGTCTTTAATTCTGATGGAGGCAAGTCGGTCAACCAATAGATCGTGGTTGACCATGTTGAGTGCAGCCGAGAGGTCTAATAGAATCAGAGCAGCGTTTCCTTCAATGTCTAAGATCTGCTGGAGTTCTTCAGTGGCAGTGATTAGAGTGAGCTCCGTACTAGGATGACTGTGGAACCCAAACTGAGTTGAATCCAGAATCTGATTGTAATTGATGAAGGTAGTCAATTCCCCATTGAGGGCCTTCTCAGGTATTTTGCCCGTGGTGGCAAACAGGATATTGGTGTCAGGGACTGTCCGAGACTCTGTCTGGGACACAGTCAGGGACTGGGGCAAGGACTGGTGACTGGGTAGAAAACAAAAGCAGAAAGAGGAGTACAACGCTGCCCAGGATCACAAATGAAGTCAGAGGAGAAAAGGGATCCAACGCAAAGCCTGCATAAGGGAACAAGATGGCTAAGACTAGGGTAGGAACTCAGGAGGCGATTTAGCAAGCACTCAGAATAACTACTCCCACAGCAGACTATATATATATATATATATATATATATATATATTTATATATATATATATATATATATATATGTGTGTGTGTGTGTGTGATCAAGGTCACCTGTAGTGACCGAAACGCGTAATGGCGAACTGGAGCGAGCAACATCGAAACAATAAAGAAGACTGAGGCACTAAAATTGGAGCTTGTACCCTTTTGTCCATTGCTAAAGGATTGGTTGGGAAACGTTGTGGATATATATTACCTACTGGCGGATGCCAGTAGGTAGTTATAGTTAGGACCAAGTTTCCATAGGAAGAGCATTTTTTGTTTTGCTTATAACTCTGGCGTTATTTGATGAATCTTCATGAAATTTTCCAAACTAATTCTTTGATCAGATCAGCTCCTATGTTAAACGTTTGGGGGTGATTCGTCAAGGGGGGCCGAGATAAAAGCGGGGTCCCAAAACGTGTTTTCTCCATGCAATTTCCATAGGAAACTTTAGACAAGTCTACAGGTCGAATGGGTGAACGGAATTACCCCAAATTTGGCAGGGAGAAGGGTCTTGGTCTAGAAAGCACACTTTTGTTTATTTGGTGTAAATCCGTTCAGTAGTTTTGGAGAAATATCTAAATTTACAGATTTCGATATTTGGGAATTCTGCCATCTGATTGGATGGGTCGTTACGAGCACAAGCTTGCTGCTTATTGGTTGTGAGCGTTTGCAACTAGGAAGTGTTGGCCGCCATTTTGTAATTTTGTTGAGCGAGTAAGGGGGAAAAGAGTAGGAAAGGAGCACTGTAACCTCTGTGGGGGAGTGCGAAGAGAAGTAGTCACTCCTACTGGTCTGAAAGTGCGGTATTGCTCAGAGTGAAATGGTGATGAGATGCTGCTACACTCGGGTATGAAACCGAGAGCCTAAACCGTTAGCTCATTGCTGTAAAATGATGTGTGCATGTACATTTAGTAATCAGCTCACTACAGTGCCCCAAAAGCCAACGCCACGTTTCTGTAGGGCAGCGCAGCCGGCTGGCTCAGGCCTACAGTACGGTCCAGTAGGTCCTTAAAATGAGACAGACATGTGACTGAATGAGGTCAGAGATCACATCATTACGCATGGCAACATCACTTGTTCGCACCTGCGCACCCAGGCTGATGCACCCCACCCCTCCCGCAGCAGCACGCTCAATAACAGCCCCTATGCACCCAGGCCCCACTGCTCACCTGCTGTCATTGTTGTGTGTCCAAATACAATGAGCAGCAGTGTTCACAATTCATGTACAGTGTTGATTGCAGGATGGTGTACACCTCATGGATCCCTTTCGAAACACGACGTCCAGTAGGGTTCACAATTCATGTCCAGTGTTGATTGCCAGGATGGTGTACACCTCATGGATCCCTTTTTTTATTGCGCATTGTGATATGCGAGGTGGATGCAGCCATATCACCTGAGGCAGTGTGGAAGAACAGGGACATGTGGCGTCGTCGTTATCCTATTTATACGTACGCAAAGTGGGCTGGGCTTGCGTATGCCAGGCCAGCGTAGGGGTGTGAATAATTGTTCCGGGGACCTGGGCATTGTTCAGTTCCTGCCTGGCCAGGAAGTGCACTTATGTGTGTTTCTGTTGCAGTTTTGATGTCGCAGAATGCGCAATTTACATTAATGTAGCATGTACCGGGAGGGCGGCAACTATCGCTAATGAGATGCTGTTCGAAAACATTGAATGGACAACATCACGTCGTTGTCAAGCTTGTGGATATGCGCAGACACGCATGTAAATGGTGTGCGGTATTATTGAAAGTGTTGCTATCGCGAAGCGCACACATGTGAATGTACTCGGATGGAGGGAGGATCAGCAGTGAGGCTACGTCATACATAGTGAGGACGCTCATTACAGTCAAGCAATGCATGTCAAACATGAATCTGATAGTCTCACATATGACACACTACTATACTGGTAAAGCATGACAACAGAGCATACAGCAACACAAATGTACACATTACTGTTTACTGTTTGCCACATGTGATCTAGGATGTGCCCTCTGCCCGTGGCGGATGATACCCCTTCGAGCCACCAATACCCTGGCCGAAAGGCAGCACAGTAATGTGCACACACACACCAGGGGCATCGTGTAACACACATTTGTTTTTTGATGTAACGTTTCAGATGCATGGCCATCAAACGTGGAAAGCTAATGTACAGACCATGAATATTGATCAAGATGATCGTTGCATGCTGTGTGTAGTATAAGAAATGTGTACACATCAAAACAACTTTTCGAAAAAGCTCTCTAAGCAGAAGGGATGTGTCTCACCAAACACTGTAGAGACAATTACTAAAATGGGTGGGGTCCTCCAACTGTTACAATGGGAAATGTTATGAACTAATCAAATGCATTTTTTAAGGTCACATGGCAATCGCGCATCGAGGGCACAAGGAGGCCGCACCCGACGTGATTTTGAGAAAATATATTTATCATAATATAAGTTTATTACAGTTAGAAATATATAAATGTTTAAAATAACTTAGATTATCGCTTGCTCTCATATACACTTTAAAGTTATTTAGATGTAGTTTTGAGACATAAAAAAATGAGGGAATGGCGTACCCGGTGCGATACCATACGTCTATGACGTAACACAGGGCCTGGCAGCGTGCACTTGTCACATACGCAACGCACAGCTGGTGCGACCCCATACGTATATGACGTAACGCGTGGCTTGGTACTGCGTACCCATCGGATACCAAAGTAGCAGCTGGCGCGACCTCATACGTATATGATGTTACGCGGGACGAGGTGCCACGAATCCGTCGGATACAAAATGCCCATCATTTACAAGTTTAACAATATGGCGGATAGGATTCGCGTGGTGATGGAGCTTGGTACACTACCGGATGGGAATGCAGTTTTCCACCCAAAAAAAAAAGATATACATATTTTTGGGGGGAAGATATAAAACATTGCATAATTTTTAAAGCTAAAAAAGAAGGATAATAGAGTTCCAAAATATTATAAAAAAAATAGAAGAAAAATAGGTTTTATAATCATTAAATTATGAAATTAACATTTAAAAAACCATTGAAATTCACTAAAAAAAACATAGGTTTTACAGACGTTATAGTTAGGAATTAGCATTTAAAAAACCTTTGAAATTCACTAAAAAAACATAGGTTTCAGTGACGTTATAATTAGTTGGACATTTGACTCATATAAAACTAGAGAAGTTCGCCTGTTATAGTTAGTTGAGCTAACTATAACTCGCGCACCCGCAATGCACTGCTGATGATGTCACATATTACATCACTCATGACATGGTCAGTGACATCACTGATGACATCTCAAATGACATCACTCATGACATCACTCATGACATCATCCACCTGATAATCTGATGCACATTTTGATGCCCTAATATAAACTTTGATACACCCATTCTAAAATGCAGACTACTTTTTTTGAAACCATACACACAAGAATGCCATATACTACATACCACTCACTATTTCCTAGGTCTACACACACATCCAGTCACTTATACATGTAGTTACTCATCAATACAGGACTATAATATGCACTCATACATCTATACATGCAGTCACACTCCGCCACTCACCCATAGAGTTACTCACACACCTTGTCAGTAATGCAAAGAATCAATCATATACCCATTTACTCATGTATACAGTTATATCCACCAACTCCGTTATTTATAGACATACCACATCACTTATTTATACAGATGCTAACACATAATTACTGTCTTATACAATCACTGATAGAGGCAGACACTTATTTATAAACCCACTCTTCAAATAACTTACTCTCACGTATAGTCATTTATATACTCCAACACTCACATATAGTGCCTTAAAACATACGTAGTTAGTCACAGATATACCACTGAGACATTCATTCACTCATCAACACACCCATACACACACTAACTCACCCATACAGCCCTTCCCAGATGCACTTTTGAATCCATACAACCAATGACTAACCCACTCAGACATCTATGCACAGACTCATACAACCCCCCCCCAGCCGCACAGACACTCAGGGACCCATACAGATACTCAGACAACAAATCAATAACCCATATAGACACTCATGTAGCTATTCAGCAACCCATGCAGTTGCTTACACAGCAACTGAGAGACTAATAGAGACTTTCACACAGTTTAGTCACTAAATCATGCATTCAGTAAGACATCTTCACAGTCAGTCACGCACCTACTAAATAATCCCTTCAGGCACTTGTAAATGCATTCATTCTTCAATACACCTTGGCATAGATATATATGAAAAATATTTAAACTTTAAAGAAATACACATTCACTGGATGGTGTCATGAGTGATGTCATCAGTGATTTCATTTGAGATGTCATCAGTGATGTCATGAGTGATGTCACTGACCATGTCTTGAGTGATGTAATATGTGACATCATCAGCAGTGCATTGCGGGCACACGAGATATAGTTAGCTCAACTAACTATAACAGGCGAATTTCTCTGGTTTTATATGAGTCAGATGTCCAACTAACTATAAAGTCACTAAAACCTATGTTTTTTTCAGTGAATTTCAAAGGTTTTTTAAATGCTAATTCCAAACTATAATGTGTGTAAAACCTATGGAGATTTTTAGTGAATATATATATATATAAGGCTTGGAAAAATTCGAGAAACCAGGAAGCTGACGAGCTCTCAATGCACTGCTATTGTGTGCGCTGCCGAACCGGAGACCTTTGTGAAGCAAAAATACAACGGCTGTCAAGCCGTGGGAGCAGCACCATCCCTGGTAAAGGAGGGAACCTCAGCACGCAGTAAGCGAACGCTGTAAAGGAATAGCAAAGTGAAAGCCTGCAATGGTCAGCGAACTGTGTTTTAAGGGCCCACTGGGGGCTGTGACAATATTGACAATAATTTTCTGCTGCAGGACCTACTGAAGGTATTTTAATGAATAATGAAGAGACTACAAAGTCCAACATGCAATGCCATTTAAAACGAATGATAACGCCCACTGAGGGGAAGTACTTTACAAAACATGTTGGCTCACTCGTGTCTTTTCTTACCTGCAGAGAGAATCAATTGCCTGTGATCAATGTGCAAAGAAGCACTGAAACGCGTAAGGCTTGGAAAAATTTGAGAAACCAGGAAGCTGACGAGCTCTCAATGCACTGCTATTGTGTGCGCTGCCGAACCGGAGACCTTTGGGAAGCAAAAATACAACGGCTGTCAAGCCGTGGAAGCAGCACCATCCCTGGTAAAGGAGGGAACCTCAGCACGCAGTAAGCGAACGCTGTAAAGGAATAGCAAAGTGAAAGCCTGCAATGGTCAGCGAACTGTGTTTTAAGGGCCCACTGGGGGCTGTGACAATATTGACAATAATTTTCTGCTGCAGGACCTACTGAAGGTATTTTAATGAATAATGAAGAGACTACAAAGTCCAACATGCAATGCCAATTAAAACTAATGATAACGCCCACTGAGGGGAAGTACTTTACAAAACATGTTGGCTCACTCGTGTCTTTTCTTACCTGCAGAGAGAATCAATTGCCTGTGATCAAGGTGCAAAGAAGCACTGAAATGCGTAAGGCTTGGAAAAATTCGAGAAACCAGGAAGCTGACGAGCTCTCAATGCACTGCTATTGTGTGTGCTGCCGAACCGGAGACCTTTGTGAAGCATATATATATATATATATATATATATATATATATATATATATATATATATATATATATATATATATATATATATATATATATATATATATATATATATATTCATTCAATGTGGTCTGCTCACAGGATCGCTCCACAGCGGGTGCGGGCGTTGGGCAAGACCAATGGCCAAAAAGACAATTTTTTGTACAAAGGACGCCGCACCCAGCAACTTCTTTTTACAGGTTTATTTCAGTGCCCAGTCTAACACCAACGCGTTTCAGCCTGACGGCCTTGCTCACGTGAGCAAGGCCGTCAGGCTGAAACGCGTTGGTGTTAGACTGGGCACTGAAATAAACCTGTAAAAAGAAGTTGCTGTGTGCGGCATCCTTTGTACAAAAAAAAAAAAAAATATATATATATATATATATATATATAGTCCTTACAAAATCGTTCAATAAAACGAAGAATGACGGCACTCAAAAGTCTTTCGTCCCAGTGTAAGTTTATTTGGCAGACCCCCTGTCCCCTTGACAAACGTGTTTCACCGCTCGGGCTTCGTCAGTGTCAACCTGATTGAAGTGAGAAACACCATTATATCCACACCTTCCCTTTAGCATAGAAAGAGGACTGAAAGGTTGTTACGCCTAAGGCAGCGGCCATCTTACGATAAATGACAATACACTGCACGCTGTTAATAAAAAGTATTTCACAGGGCGGAAACAATGGTGTATTCAAAGTGCTCGTGCAATTAAAAACATTTGAAAGGTTAAACTAGCAATTCAGCAAATCGCATATTTACATTTTTGCATAGGGACAATAAGAGGGTAAAGAATTATATAATAATCTTATCTATCCTCTTACGAATTTGAATCATGTATATGTATACACCTTTACATTTAATTACCGTATGCATTTATAAGAATGTCAAACATTAATTTATAATCATGTTGTGCACCGTCATCATTAGTCATGTCCCTTAGTATATGCATATATATGTGCGATTGGATTCTCTTGCCCTGTATGGGCATTGGCGTATTTTTACACTGATCCCTGTTTCGCTGTTTTGCCCTGTATGGGCAGATGTTTTCCTATTTGTCACATTATTTACAATTTATATATCTTTTGTAGAAGGAGAAAAACCATGAGACAAGAATGACCATGTGTTTTGCCATATTTTCATCATTTCACCCATATTCTCCAAGTTTCTCTGTTCTGCATTGTTGGAGGTGTCTCGTGGCACTGATCCCTTTTTATACTTGCCAAGCATTTTTTTTCCCGCCTATTCTAGGTAGCTTTAATCCAAATGCACCCATAGCTCCTCATCATTATTCAAACCTCTAGGTTGCATACTCTGGAGGTCTATGATATATCTGGACTCTAATGCTCTCAACGATCGTACTTTGTCGCCTCCACGTTCCTTTCTATCTAGTTGATCAATGAGAAAGAATGACAATAGATCCCTAATGCTATTGTGGTGCGTTTCAAAGTGGCGTGCTACGGGGTAATTTTTGTCCCTGTTGCCGGGTTGATCGTACTCCCGATGTATCTCTTGGAGCACGGGCATTCCAGACAATAGATCACATACTGAATTACAGTTGAGTAATTTTGTGATCGTTCTTACGGGGCGTGGATCATTCGGTCTGCCATCGTACTTGGTCCGTTTTTTTTACTATACTTGCATGCCTTACAGTGCATGCAAGGATAGAAGCCACATACTGATCTTTTATTTGAAGTTTTAGGTGAATCTACAAAGTGACTGTTGGTCAAATGGTCACTTAAGGACCTACATCTTCTATAGGTTACAGAGGGTCCAGGGGGTAGTATCTTCCTCATCACTGGATCTGTTTTCAGGATATGCCAGTTTTTGTTAAATATTGATACCAACTCACTAGATCGCATATTGTAAGTGGTTATCATTCTGGTTGTTCCCTCCATCTTGGTCTCCTTGGCTTTATTTTTATTAGATCTTTTCTTTCAAGGAGGTCAGCTCTATTGACTGCACTCGTTAGTGATGCTTTCGAGTATCCTCTATCTTGGAATCTACACACAGCTTCATCCCTAGCCTGTAAGAAATCCTTTGAATCAGAACAGTTTCTTTTTAGGCGGAGTAATTCCCCAAAGGGGATGTTTCTTATCATACTCCTTGGATGGTGGCTTCCCGCATGCAATACGGAGTTGCCAGCTGTGGGTTTCCGATATAGTTTTGTTTGTAAAGAGCTTCCTCTTACGAAGACTTCTAGATCAAGATAATATACTGATGTTTCGCTGAGGGTACTGGTAAATTTTAAGTTGAGATGATTGTCATTCAGCGATGCGATGTACTCCTCAGCCGAGCCAAACGACAAACAAATCGTCTATATATCTTGTCCAGATCATGATATTGTCCAGCCATTTTTCGCTGTCCCCCTCCCCAGGCCACGTGCTTCTCCCACCAGCCCACGAACAGGTTCGCGTAGCTGGGGGCGAAGCACGTGCCCATGGCGGTCCCCCTGGTCTGTCTATACATGTCTCCTGCAAATAGAAAGATATTATTGTTAAGGCAAAACTCCGCCATCTGCAAGAGCATACGGTTATGTCGATGGTATTTCATGTCCTTCGTACCTAGGAACCATTTCATTGCCAGGACACCATCCTGATGGTTAATACATGTGTATAGGTTGGCGACATCCAGGGTGATCATGAGCATATCTGGCGCCCACTCGATGCCGTCAATCAACCTAATAAAATCTTGGGTGTCTCTTACATAAGAGGGCAGGTCTTTTACAAACGGGGCCAGGTGTCTATAAACCTGGAAGTGTTCTCCAGAAGACTTCCTATCGAGGAGACAATGGGTCTCCCCGGTGGATTCTTAATGTCTTTGTGCACCTTTGGCAGGTGGTAGAATGTGGGAATTATTGGATGTTCACAATGTAAATACTCATATTCACTTTTATTCAACATTCCCTCATCCCTCCACCCCTCCAATAAACCATGATAATCAAGTGTGCACTTCACAAAGTCTTTTCTGTTAATGATGGTATAACAGTTCCTGTCCTGAAGTTGTCGCAGGGCTCTTGTTTGTACTTAGTCTTACTGAAGATCACAATATTCCCCCCTTTGTCCGAAGGTTTGATCTCGATTGACGTGTCCTCTTTTAATGATTTTAATGCTTCCCATTCCAGCCGAGAGATGTTGGAGTTCTTTTTATTCAGTTCCATATTTTTGTTGGTCATCTTTTCCAGATCCTGGAGGATGGCATCATTGAAGACGTCTATTGCGTCATGTGTGGCATGTGGTAGGAATCTTGATTTCCGCTTTAGATTACTTAAAAAAAAAAAATATATATATATATATATATATATATATATATATATATATACACACACACACACACATTAACAATAAAGGGTAAAGCACTCTGGAACTCCACACAGGAAGACTGAAGCTCAGTAAGTTCCTCACTCACAATTGCTGTACAGATATTGACTGCAAATACCCAATTATAGGATAAACGTGCAGAGGCATGGTCTGTGCAGCTGATAACTATGGTGATGTTATAAATGTAACTCAAAGATATTAGGCACAGTAGACAAAAAACACCACCTAGGTTGTCAGCTGTGCCCACGGATCCTGGTTATCACACAGGAACACGCAAGGCGGTAACAGCAAGGGTGTAGAACTAAATACGCAGCCATAATAGACAAGGAGGAGTGCTTAACAGAAAAGAAGGGAAACAAGGACACCTGGCAGAAAGCAAGTAACAAACATAGAAGGAAACTTTATGTAAGACAGAAGAACAGGAAGACAGCAAACAAGGGACTGAAACAGAAGAGCGGATTCAATGGTGCATTAAATAGTACTAGTTTAGGAAACAAGGAATAGTTAAGGATTAGGAATCAAAGTAGCATTGAGGACAGTGCTAATTCAGGAAAAGGAATGCTGTAGATCAGGAACAGAAATCAAGGTAACAATACAGGCAGTTGCTAATTCAGAAACAAAGATAGCTATAGTCAGGAACAGGAATCAAGGAAACACTGAAGGCAGTGCTAGTTCAGGAACAAGAAATAGCAATAGCTCAGCAATCAGGGAATAACTAGGGCTCAGAAACCATGGAAACCAAGATAGCAAAAGCTCAAGAAACACGGGTCAGTCTCACCGGAACACAGCTACAATGACCAACACTGGACTGAAACAAGCTGGCACTTAAAAGAGCACGCAGTAATCACATGCATCAGGTGGGAGCAGGTTAGAAGCAGCCAGCCACAGGTCAGCTGAATTCCTCTACCCATCCTTGGCCTGCAGGGGTGGAGACAAAGCACTAAGCAGGGAATTCTGAATGAACAGACTGGCTTCAAGCATGAGCAGCTGAATTCAACAAAACCTGACATGTATTGGAAATGGATAACAACTTCCAAGTAGCGTCCAAATGCCTGATAGTGAGGCCATGCATGCAGGGGATGGTCTGGAAGCTTATTAGAGCACTGGAAAGTCCCACAATTTTGCCCCCTTCTGGTGGGCATGAGAGAGCAGGGAGCCAATTGTGACAATTGTCCTGTAGTTTTTCAGATCACTTGCATCTAAGTTAGGTTTGATTGAAGCGATTGAA
Source organism: Lissotriton helveticus (assembly GCF_964261635.1). Taxonomy (NCBI): domain Eukaryota; kingdom Metazoa; phylum Chordata; class Amphibia; order Caudata; family Salamandridae; genus Lissotriton; species Lissotriton helveticus. Next base: position 1,618,267,370 of record NC_136068.1, on the reverse strand, counting down.
GCGCTTTTTCACTCCTTTGGAAAATATCCCAAACAGAATATTTGATTAAAGATGCAGGTGAGTTGCTCAGCTGTAACCTCGGGTACCAGGTGCATGATTCTGGGAAGACAAAGGTCCAGTGGAAATCCAGATTTAACTTATTTTAGGAGATCTAATGTCTGGTATACAGTCAGAGCAGAGAAGTTGAATAAGGTATTAGCTTTCCTATTATGGAAGGGACTTGCCGTTGGGCAGAGAGGATCAACAGCTGATGCACCTTGGAGAGAGTTCCTACCTAAAAGATTCTAGTTTTTTTCAGCTTGAATCATCTTCTTATAGATTTGGATGGAGGCCTTGAAGAATTCTGTATCATCAGTTTTATAGTTCAGCCTCCATTTTCTTTCTAGTTGCAACATTTCTGCTTTTGAAGTTTAAGGTTCATATTAAACCAAGGCTCTGGGGAATTGGATTTACAATTATGATGGCTTTTAGCTGGAGCCATCTGATTTAAGGAAGAGTCCAATCATTGATGGTAGTGATTCATTGCATGATCAAAGTCAGGTGGACTCTCAGGCATAGTCTGGAGAGAGGAGTTTAGCCAGTCGGCATCAATCATGTGCCATTGCAGTCGAATAGTGTGCCCAGTGGACCGGTTAGTATTGTGCTCACAGTACAGACCCTTGATCTCGAGCATGATAACCATATGATCAGACCAAACCAGGGGGAGAGAGGACAACCATTTACACTGAGGATTATCGGAGAATATGTAATCAAGAAGATGGCACGCAACACACGTGGAACCCTGAACTAACTAGTTAAGCCTTTGTTGGCATTTGGTCTATCAAACTGACAGAATCATTTTCCAGGGGATTTTCTAAGTGGTAATTAAAGTACCCACGTACGGTGAAGTCAGAGAGACTGGCTTTAAGCTCCACCAAGCTGCCAATATTGTTGGTGAACATGGCTCTAGGTCCCGGAGGCCAATAGATTAGGACTCCATTAAAAGATGGCTACTGAGTTCTATCTTGAATGCTAGAGCCTCGCATTTCAGCCTCTTACATGCTGCAGAGAGGTTTAGCTTCTGTTGCTGTTGCTACTGCAGATACAGTGGCACCAGGAAATAGAGGCCTGAAAGGATAACTGAACATTGATTATTGATTATTTTATATTTCAAACAGCTCACCACCAGGACCAATGGGAACTGTCCATGCTCTTTATGCTATACAGGTTACACCATCACATGTAATAAAGAATAGCCCCTCACAACGTCCATCACAATGAGGGACAACCTCTCACAGATCATGGTATGTTATGGGTGCATTTGTTACCCCTTGTGAGGTTTGCGTTTTTGTGGGTGATCCTAATACATATTGCTCCACGCCCCTGACGAGATCATGAAGCGCTCTGATTTTGATCAGGTTAATGAGTGCACTTCAGATCATGGTTGAGAATAAATGTGGTGTTTATAGATTGGCCTATACGTTGTGCATTGAGTGCTGTTAGACCTGTCAGTCTTAGGGGGGTTTCCCCCAAACGTTTTGCCTTACTCCTCCATTTTCTGCTGATCTCATTTTTTCTGGCCCTAGGACTCTTTGCACCTCACCACTGCTAACCAGTGCTAAATGGTGTGTGCTCCCTCCCTAAAGCATGGCAACATTGGCTTACTAAATTAAATGTGCCTAAGTCCCTGGTAAAGTGGTACTACCTGTACCCATGGCCTGTAAACTAAATGCTACTAATGGATATGCAGCACTAATTTTGCCACCTTCTTAAACATGTCTCAGGCCTGCCATTGCAGCCGGTGTACACATTTTTAAACTGCCATTTCATCCTGGCAAAATAAACCGTTTTGCCAAGCTTAAACCTTCCATTTTAAATCATAAATGTCCCCTCTAAGATAGGCCTGAAACATCCCATTGGGCAAAGTGCAGTGTATTTAAAAAGTTGACATGTACTTTTAAGTTTTACATGTCCTGGTAGTGAAAAAACAAACCCTCTTAAAACAGTTTTCACTACTGCAAGGCCTGTTAAACCTCAGTGTAGATCATACCCTGACACAGGGCAGCCACTCACGTGTTCCAGTCCCTCAAACCACGCAGAATGAGCCATCACTCACACTGATCTTCAACACATCCCAGATGGCACACAGATCAGACCCTAACAGAAACCATTCCCCATTGTGCCATACAACCACCACTCAAACATGACCACACTGACTACACCAACCAGCCATTCATGCACCACACACAGATAGTCACCATATACTCCACACAGACTAACTCTTCAGCCAGATTAGGTCCTAAGAAACAACACAGACCACCTTCACCTAGACCAGCTCCTGAAATACTAGACAGACAACCTTCTCACATCACCTACAAATCAGTTCATCACATAGAGGATCCCTCACAGGTCACACATATTGAGCTCTAATATGCCACATATACATGCCCCTAATGTGCCACACACACAGGCTCCTCACACAGACCAAGCTGCATCTAATATGCCACATATACATGCCCCTAATGTGCCACACACACAGGCTCCTCACACAGACCAAGCTGCATCTAATATGCCACATATACATGCCCCTAATGTGCCACACACACCGGCTCCTCACACAGACCAAGCTGCATCTAATATGCCACATATACATGCCCCTAATGTGCCACACACACCGGCTTCTCACACAGACCAAGATGCGTCTAATATGCCACATATACATGCCCCTAATGTGCCACACACACCAGCTCCTCACACAGACTAAGCTGTGTCTAATATGCCACATATACATGCCCCTAATGTGCCACACACACCGGCTCCTCACACAGACCAAGTTGCGTACAGCTCCTCACACTGATCAGTCCTTTTAACGCTACACAAAGCTGGAGATAATCTGCTGCACAGATCAACACCTCATGCACAAGTCTTTCTAACAGCCCTCCAGAAGCAACAGACCTCAGCACTCACTAGACGAGCTTCTCAGACCATTCATAAACTGCCTTCCTCATACCACACAGACCAGTCCTCACATGCCATACAGACAAGGTCCTCACATGCTTCATTGACCAGGGCCTGAGAAAGACTAAAACCCAGAAGATATAGTAGACCATACCCTCCAATTTCACTGGAACATCCTCAAAAGCTCCTGAGACCCACTGCCACACAGACAGGCACCTGAGATTGCACAGACCAACCTTCACACAGACTAGCCCCCCACAGACTTTAGACTCGCCCTCAAATAAAGCACAGATCAGCCTGTAACCCTGACCTGCTCCCCGCTCACCACTCAGTTTGCACCTGTGCAGCCCAGATTTCTACATTCTCAGGCCTTTCGTGAATGGAAAATTGTCAGGGAGTAGGGCAAGCAGTTAGAAATAAGAGTACATAGGGCAGATTAACAATGGGTGTTACAGGAGATGGTGCAGCCCATTGGAGAAGGCAACCTTGCATTTGGATCAGTGGAGTATGTAACACTGGTAATGGATAGGCTGGTACATGATGGTATGGAGACTACCAACAGTAGTGCGTTAGGCAGATGATTTGATAGGATATGGGGAAGGCAGAATGAGATGCAGGCTGGAGGAGGCGGGTGTGATTACAGGCAATGGACCTGGTGTGGAAAGATGGCCCCTAATGTGAGGGCTGGGTGTGTGCACCTCAAGCTGTGTTGGTTGTACGCAATGGTTGTGAATGAAAGCTCATGGATGAGGATGAAAAGTCAAACCAGAGACAAGTGCCTTCCAACAAGGAAGCATAGGGACAGTGGAGAGATAAGGATGTGCCTTGCGATTGGGTGAACAGAGTCATCATATCTTCAGAGGGGTATAAATTCCCTGGGAGCTGGGGTGTGATCTTTTATTGTGTCCATTTTCTGATGATGACCCTCCTCTGTATTAGGGGTGGGCAAGGATGTGTCTTTTTTATTCATAAATCCAGTTAGAGTAATTGTGTTACGCGTGCTGTGCAACAGCAGATATGGCGATGAAAATAAGAACTTTTGCAATGCTTTTCATCACATAAGGGCAGGTAGCTGAATGAAAATTGGATGCTTTTCGTAAATGCTTTTATAACGAGATCCTAGTTTTCACTGTTTGTTCACAAGTATAAATGACCTCACATACTTTACTGTCTGCTGTTCAGTGAACAAGAGACTCACAATGCAGGTGCCAAACTATGTCCATTTATATTTTGTTAATCATGCCGTTAACGTTGCTACCACAGTGAATATGGAAGAGCCACACATCCTGTTTCACAGACTTATCGGCTCAAACTAAGGGCCCTATTCACATTCAGATTCACTCACATATATATTTACTATTGCACCTGGAGTGAGGGGATTGAGACATCAAAGACTGAATTTACTGGAATTAAAGTTACTACAAGCAAAAACAAAAAATAATAATATAAAATTAAATTTAAAATTAATGTTAACTGATTACCAACCAAGAACTAATACAATAAAATGTTACAGCATATTAACTAATTAAATAAAAATGTTTATTTGATATTTAAACAAATCAAAATATTATTTTGATGTATTAATATTATTTAAACAATATTTCTTAAAAATCAATCCTCATTAGTATTTTATTACTTGGGTATTATTTAGTACATTTGCAAATGATGTGTTTAATTTTATTCAAATTAATTTTAAATATCCTCATGACCTTGGATCGTTTATACAATAGCAGTTAGATACTTTTAAATGTCTGGGGACCCAGATCTGTCATGGTGATGACAGGCTCATTGTAGTAATGTAGAGAAAGTTGTCACTGTGTTGAAGTAAATGGCTCCTTTCTATTACCGGCTACGACTATCGCCACTGGGAAAGGTAGCCATAGCATAGCTGCGGCTCTTGTCCAGGTTCTTATATCATTTTATTGCACTACCCATAATCATTAGACAAAGATTTTTTTTTAACCTGAATAAGCTAGAAGATGGTTATTTATTTATTTGTGCCTGCTTGACACAGCGGCGTTGGTGCACCAAAATTTGACATTTACTACATAGGGCCATATGTATGAAGCAGTTTTGCGATCGCATACACTGCGATTCGCAAACAATGGAGTATGCGATCGCAAAACACAGCTTTGCTATGTAAGAGTCACATTCTGTATGCAAAATTGCTAATCGCAAAATCAACGTTTAGCAAATTTGCGATGCATACAATTTAGCGATTATTCTGCGATTTCGCAAAATGTGGTCCAACTATAGCGAATATCACTAATGTAGAACTCTCAATTTGCTAATTCGCAAAATGGAATGTATAAAAAAAATCACAAAATGCGATTTGCCGAAATTCGCAATTTAGAGAATTGCAATTACCACCAAGTCTGAGCAGGTGGTAACCAGATGCAAACTATTTAAGGAGGCCAACAATGCAACAGCTTTTTTACACAATGGCTGGGCTGTATGTGATAGCCAGGAGGCTGCGACTCAGAGCTGCTGCACAGAGAAGGAGACGCCAGAAAAGGATCTTTTGCTCACGTACAACCCTGTTCCAGCGCACTGAGGAGGAGATCCATTCAAAGTACAGGCTGGATGAAGAGAGCATCCTGGATTTGATAGAGGAGCTTAAACCTATACTTGAACACCCCACACGCAGGACACACACCATCCCCACCCACATCCAGGTCCTGTGCTCACTGCACCTCTTGGCATCAGGTAGCTTCCAGGGGGTGATAGCCTCAGCAGGAGGGATCTCACAGAGTGAATTGTCGCTCTTTTTCCACGCGTTCCTTGATGCCATGGTACAGAGGCTGCATCACCACATCCACTTCCCCAGCACACCACAGGCACTAGACCAGACGAAGCAGGAGTTCTATCAAATTGCACAATTCCCCCACGTCAATGGATGCATAGATGGGACACATGTCGCCATATCACCCCCCTCCAAGAACGAGTGTGTGTTCAGGATTCGCAAATCCTACCATTCCCTGAACATACAGGTGGTGTGTAATGCCAAGCACATTATCCCGACATTGTTGCAAAATACCCAGGCAGCACGCACAACGCTTTCATCTTCCGCCACAGTGGGATACACCGTCGACTCACAAGTGGGGAGTTTGGTGAGGGATACCTACTAGGTAATTGCATTTGTACAAAGGACACACTAGTAAAGGACAGAACTGGCAGGACAGTGTCTAACCATATTCCTCCCCCACCCCACAGGTGACAGTGTGTATGCGGTCCGTGATTTCATACTGACTCCTTACCTTAATCCTGCCAACGCTGGGGAGCGGAGGTACAACAGTGCCCGCATAGCAACCAGATGTACCATTGAGCGGGCCTTCGGCATACTCAAGAGCAGATTCAGATGCCTACATAAGCGTGGAGGGGCACTACAATACAGCCCCCAGACCTATTGCAAGATAGTAGTACCATGTTCCATGCTGCACAACATCACCACCAGGTAAGGCACACCAGTGGAGCTCAGTGAATCGGATTCATCAGATGAGGAGGGCCCAGCGCCAGGACGCATGCCAGCCAGTGTAATTGGTGCAGCTGCTGGGTGCCAGAGGCGAGATGAGATAACACAGAACTATTTCTAGGTAGGAAAATATGACAAAATGCTAAATATCAATTATGAGACTGTGTTTTATTTCCTTTACTGCAGGATTAATAACGGCACACAGCCTGTGTAGCACACAATGTATTGTCCAATGCCCAGCACATGTTAGGAACACAGTGCAAATGAACAATAAGGAGTAAGTGTCCATGTACACTGGGTTGATGCACCCATCTACTTGTCCAAGTTCGAGCACCTCAACAGCAGTGCTGTCGGCCTATAGCCCCTGGCTGTGGGTGCACAGTGTCCTCAACACCTGTCCCAGAAGCCCTTCTGTGACGGCCAATACGGCGCCTATCCGGGCGGGGGTGTAATGCTACTCCTGCCAGATTGGGCATCCTCGTCTGTTGGAGTGAGGACTCCTGGGCCAATAGTGTGAGCTGCCCGCAGCTCATCCACGGCACATGTCACCTGTACCAGGACACTTGCCACATCCTGGCTGTTGTGTGCCACCTCACGCTGCATGCTGATGCTGCGCCTTGACAGCACATTGGTTGCTGAGGAAAGGGGGTTGACCGCCCTGGTGTAGAGGTCTAGGCGCTGCATCTCCCTGAGCCTAGCAGCACAATCTGCCCTCAGATCAGCACAGAGTGCCTCCAGGGCACCCGTCATGCCAATGAATCCAACCCTCATTTGCCTCTTTAATGATCTAATGTTTCTTGCCTGCAGGCGCTGGACTTCCAACATGTGCACCTCCAGCCCTCCGAAGACTGTGTCCTCTCCTGGAACTGCTGCACTGGTGGATGCATGTGCCCTGCGCCTGGGTGGAATTGGCGGGATGGGATCAGCACGTGCTCAAGCACGGGGTTGTGGCTCTGGGTGTCCCGGGACTGGTTGGACATCGCTATCGGAGTCGTGGGCTTCCTCCTCCAGCGGGGCCAGTGGTGGCACTACATTCCGCCTGCTGCATTTTGGAGGGAGTACTGGGCTGCCCTCCTCCTCTGTTTCCTCCTCTTGCCCTGTTGCCCTGTTGCCTCTGGGTTAGGGGATTCATCCTCGCCTCCACTGACTGTTCCCTGTGTTTCTGATGGTGCTGTGGACGTAAATGCACACGTTAATTTTCTGTCCTGACTTGCACTTTTCATGCATTAAATTTCACTGTTTGGAGTTACATGGGTCCTGTCTGTCTGTATTTTGCCTTTCCTGATGCGCACATACTGTTTGGGACTGGCTGGGTTTCAATGCTCCACTGTAATGTGCATTTGACTACATCACCCATAATGCATTGCTGTGTGTGCTTGTGGACCTGCACTGGACTTTTATTTTTGTTGTGCCCCTGGGTCTCTACTTGGTGTATGTGGGGAATTAGGGGGGTATCAGGGGTATGATGGCATGCTTCTTACCTTGTCTTGGTCCCGGGGGGTCGGAGCTGTCCAGGTCTGCCACGCCCATTACACTCTCTGGAAGCAGGGTCCCCTCAACCATTTCCTATAGTGGTGTGGAGGCGGAGGCAGTAGAGGTCCAACCACCGGTCTTCTTGGCCTGCTCCAACCTGGCAGCGACCTTCTCATTGGAGCGCTGGCGCATATCGTACCAACGCTTCCTGAGATCTTCCATGCTTCGGTGGGTGAATCCAATTGCGTTTACTTTGCGCTGGATATCAGCCCAAAACCTCCTCTTGTGTGGCTCTGGCACCCGGAGGGACTTCTTTCCAAAGAGGTGCTCGTGGCTAACGACCATGTCCTGAATCAGGACCTCCAGCTCAGTTTCAAAAAACTTTTGTTTTCTTTTTCTCTGTGTCTCCCCCTGCTGCTGTTTGTCCTGACTGGCCATGTCTCCAGTGTCTGCCGTTGTTTGTTGCACTGCAGAGATCCCTCACCTCCACTCCTACTCTCGCACTGTGCTTCTGAAACTCAGGTGCAGCATGGGTAGTCACACTTCCTGGTTGTGATGTCATCAAGCTGCACCTGAGTTTCCGATTCTCTAATTTGCGAATTTCGCAAATTTGAGATTTTTTGGAATAAGTAATCGCTAATTATAATGTCGCAATGAAAATAGCATTTTTTACAGAATCCCTATTTTCTGCGATTTTTTTATTTACATACCGTTTTGCGATTCTCAATTTGAGATACGCAAAAAATCGCAAATTGGGAATCGCAAAAAGGGAGTTTGATACATATGGCCCTTAGTGACATGGCAGATGGTGACATGGTAGGAAAAGAGATCAAGGTGAACATGGGGTCAGTCAGTCAAGGAGACATTATTTGGCAGGGAGCGCTCTGGTGGTAAAAATTGGACGGTACTGTCTTATCTCAAGAAACTGAAGATACATATGTCATATTTTATTTATTTATTTATTTATTTAATTTATATAGCGCGTTATAACCACCGGGGTCTCTAAGCGCTGATTGTCCAGATTACATAGTGAGATTTGGCATGTTACTTGATATTAGCAGTGCACCTAAAGGCTACTCCATGCTTGCTTAAACAAAACAGTTTTCAATTTTTTTCTGAAGGCTAGCAAATTGCATTCCTTCCTTAGTTCCGGAGCCAGTTTATTCCACAGAGCTGGGAGTGTATTGGAAAAAGCACGTCCCCCCACCGTAGCCAATTTAAAACGGGATTGAGATAGGAAGGTAGCATCCGACGAGCGCAAAGTCCTGCTCGGCGTGTAAGGGGATAGGCGAGATTTCAAATACCGACAAATGTGTCCTAGAGTACCCTTTGTGGTGTATCCCAAGGTTTGGAGAGGTGGCTCAGACACATAAAAGGAGACCCTGGATTGATGCTGGATTAACATCAGTGGAGGATCCATATCTGGGAGGTGGTATACAGGTATTTGCTTCCATTAAGGAGGACTATGGTGTTTATCCCAGGCAGTTTTTGGCCTACAATGCTCTCACGTGAATGGCTTGCTTGACATGGGGTGAAGAAGACACCAACCTACCTCGGTTTGTGCTACTAACTACCAGACTCTTAACGTGTGGGCTGGCTCACCATGGAGTGACTGAGGTGCGTTCTGAGATTACTCCAGCGTCCTACCCAGATGTATATGTACTGAAAATGAGATGGAAGGGTAAAATTGGGGAGGAATTTATCGATGTAGAATGGGGACAAATGCTTCTCATCCCTGCTTCTCATCCATTATCCCTATTTTCAACCTTACTTATCATCCATCATCCCTAATTCTCATCCAAAATCCCTACTTTTCAACCCAATTCTCATCCAACATCCCTACATTTCAATCCTACTTCTCATCCATCATCCCAAATTCTAATCCATAATCCTTACTTTTCAACCCTACTTCTGATCCATCATCCCTACTTCTCACCCATCATCCCTACTTTTCAACCCTACTTCTCATTCATCATCCCTATTTCTCTTCCATCGCCCTACTTCTCTTCCATCATTCCTACTTCTCTTCCATCATCCCTACTTCTATTCTATCATTTATAATTCTCATCCCTCATCCGTGCTTCGCATCCCTCATCACTGCTTCTCATCCCTACTTCTAATCCCTGCTTCTTATCTATCATCACTGCTGCTCATCCATCATCCAGTATCCCTTCTTCTCATTCCTCATCCCATAGTTTTACCAGCACACTTTCAATGTTGTGAAAAATCCAATCAGAATTAAGAGAGAGGGCTGCTTTCCATTGGTCTAGGCACTGAAAATAAAGCTTCCTCTTTTGTGGATGGGTGTTTGTGTTAGCATGTCCCTCCATACATACCTTCTCACCTCTCCGTAAATCTCTCCTATTTTGTAGTAAGTATTAACAGTTTTCCAGCCACTTCCCCAGTCTAAACTTACATGTGTGGAGATCTCCCCATAGAAAAGATAGAAGGGTTGGAGGTGGAGATTGCCACCCACAGGTTTGTAAACTGCATTTTGCAATAAGCAAGCGGTATCACGGTTGTAATACTTTAAGCATTAGAAAACACAGTTTTTACATTGGGCACTGTGTCGCTTGGGAAAGAAAGCTGCGCAGTCAGTATACGAAAAATAGACAATTATGCAAGCTACTGAAAGCCCAATTACCCAGACCAATGCAAGACTACCCTTGCATAATGAAAACGGTGTACAAGCTTACTCTGTATAGAATCATAGAATATAATTGTGAACTGTCTCCTCCTATCATCACTTAAAGGTCAATTTTTAACTGGGTTATTTTATCTCATTACTGGGGTTATCCACTTCAAAAGAGTTAGCACAAATCCTTGTACGCTACATTTGACTACTTGGCATTTCACACATCTTAATTATTGATAGGGCATCTAAATTCACCTCAAGGTTTTCGTCTGTTTTATGTAATGAATTTACATATAGAAGTCTATCTGTCTACGAGCTATCACCTTTAGACGGGCAGGCTGAATGATTGCATCAATGTATCAAAAATATCTGCAACAAGAGGAGAATTAGAGGAAGACGTTGTGATTAGAAGAATTAACATACAGCAATACTGAACATTCAACTATTCAGAAGTCACTTTTCTCTTGTATTTATGGATTCCATCCCACAATATTATCATGAGATTTGTCCTTGTACACGTCTGTTTCTTTAGTACCGGAACTGAGCTGAAGAATATTCAAAAGTCAGCACTAAAAGCCTTAGAAAAAAGCAGCGATAAGAATAAGCTACATGTCAATCATAAAAGAACCCATGGCACATGATGGGTGACAAAGTATATCTAATCGCACAGAAACTCTACACGTTTCTGAGTTTCCACCAAAATTCATTGGTCTATTTTCTACTGAACAAATTGTGAATCCAGTTACACCATGGTTCAACGTACTCCCGTCCATGAACATTCATGCAGCATTCCACAACTTGCTCCAAATCCTGTTCCAAATTAGGTAAATGCTGAATTGTGAAGTAGATAAGATTCTAAGTGCAAGAATTGTTAGAAAACAGGGCCGCGGCTGACCGCCGAGCAAGATGGCCGCTTTGAAGCGGCTCCCGTCACCCGCTACACTAACCCCCTAACACCCGTCATTATATCCGCCCACCAAGATTGAATAGCTCACTGACCGACTCACAGTTTTAGTGGTAAGGCTGCCAGAGTGATTATTGATGGCCACCGCCTGCCGTTTAGCATGGAATGTGTTGCGGCCTTGTCGCCGAGGCAGAGCAGCGGCCTCAAGTGCACTGACGGTGGGGGAGTGCTGCCGCAGCCCAGGCAGAGAGCTGGATTGCTCACAGCTGGGGGCGCCCCCGATGAGGGCAGCTGTGCCTCAACGATACCTGGTGATAACTGTTGCTGACAGTGTGAGTGGTGGAGACGGCCCGCAGCTGAGACGTGTATAGGGAGGTCCGGCGGAGCCTCTGAACGCAGCATTTGGTTCGGAGGTGAGCAGCCAGCTACTACACTGCTTGCAGACCCGCCTGCCTCCCCATTGATGCCATCCTGTGACCGCAGCACCACAGGTTCCAGGGCATTGCGGGAAATGCTGCGATGCTGATGCTTCCCACGGTGACAGTGAGACTCTCCTCGTGAAGGCCCCTGGCTGCGGCATCCGCCAAGGCAATGCTGTGGAATGGGCCGCCTATGTGGGCCTGTTTCAAGTGTGGAATTGCCCGTGGCTACACACTGGACACCACAGTGATAGGCAGCAAATGAGTCAGTCCTTCCAAGATGGCATACCCTGTACAGGAGCGACTACCGGGACGTGGCGGTTATGGCCCCTGGTGGCGCCTTCTTTCTTCCACAAGTAGGGAGACCTTTCGGTATGAAATGAAAGACTGTGCCTTTTCCATAGATCCTTACAAGGTAAGCCACGCTCCAGCATAATTGCTTTGCAGCCGGTTGCTTGCATTTGATTAGTGTCACTTGAAACCTTGGATTCGCAACTCTTATGCCATGGGGCATCCCTGGATGGTGAATGCAACCTCGGGACATCGCCTGCCTGCTTACTGACCTGCGTCAACAGGATGGCCCCCCCTTGCATCCAACTTATTCACCTAGCGAGTTTACCTTTTGGTGCACACTTCTGAATCGATTACGGAGTTGTCATTTACCCTGTTGCAGGTAGTGAGAGGCGCCGCCTCAACAATACGGTCCGCGCTGCAGGAGTTCTCCATTCAACCAGGGGTAGGGAAACAGAAAAACCGACAGGCTGCAGGAGAGAGTCTCTCTTGCTCCCTGGCAGGGGGCAGTGAGTAGTTCATCCCCACTAAATGTAAGGCTGACACGTGTGGTAAGGAGGAGCAAAGAGAGACCTGCAATGACTGGCAGCAAGGGAACTAGCATTGTCCATCAGACTAAATTGAACAAATATACCCAGTCAAGAGATTTCAGCAGTGCACCCATGGAGGAGGAACAGCAAACTCAAGTGACCCAGGACCCCCCCCCCCCAACCGAAGGATGAGGCATCCACCCTTACAGTCATCACTGGAGCAATACAAGGAATCCACGTGGCCCTTGAAGGCAAAATAGATTTGGTCTCCTCTGAGGTTACCCTGATGCGTGCAGATCTCTAAAATCTAGGGGCCCTTGTCCAGGAGGCGATAGACTCGATTACCACCCTACAGGTTGAAATTAAGGCCCTTAAGTCACAAGTTAAGGAGTTGAGTGTGACCACTAACGTCCTGGAAGCCAAGCTGTAAGATTTTGAGGGACATTCCAGAAGAAACAATGTCCACATAATAGGGTTCCCTAAACATTAAGAAGGTCCAGCGGTTGACCTGTTCACGGAATATCTCATACTCAAACAGATGCAGCCACGTGGCCTCTCGAAGTACTTCTCAGTTAATTGTGCCCACAGAGTTCTTGGCACTCCACCATGACCGGGGGCACCACCACGACCTATAATTGTGCGCATCTTCAACTACCGTACCCGAGGCATCATCTTGCAGACCGCTTGCAGTGCCCCACCAGTCCATTGTGACAATGCCACTGTTGCCTTCTTCCTGGACTTTACTCACTGAGTGCAGAAACTGCATCAATCCTTTCTTGAAGTTAAGAAGGCATTGAGGGAATTCGACCTGAAATACTCCATGATCTTCCCAGTGAGACTGCGAGTGGTAGCGGATGATAAAACCTGGTACTTCACCGCCCCAGGAGAGGTTTGGGCTTGGCGAGACGGCTGGAGAGTGGGGAAGCGCCAGACACCGAACCTGCCGCGTAAGAAAATGCTCTGAAGCTGGAACACCGAACAGGGAATAGGATGAGACCGGCTAGAGGACATGTATCCTGTCCAGACCTGACATCTTGACCTTGCGGATGCTGACCCCTTCCCAGAATGGGCTGCGTCCGACGATACTTGGGAGTGGAATTCTTAAACAGTTGAATTTATGCAGTAACATTTCTCCTTTCTATGTTGAGAGGATGGTGGGGTGCATTTTGGCGGGATTCACGGCCTCCTTTAGTTTGTATTATTGTGAAGCCATTTTAGAATGTAGACATACAGTGAAGTAACGGATGATGTTGTTGGAATGAGATGGTGGGAAGATTCCAGGTGAATATTCATTTTACTGGAATCTGCTGGAGATTACTGTTCGAGTACGCTTACTTTTAACTGGAATAAAGCAAAGAGAAATATACAAGGATTGTGTCTGATTACTACAATTTTTGGCAACAAGTAACTCTAAACAGAGGGCAGAGATTGAGGAGGTAACCTCCACCCCTGGAAATACGGTATTTACAAGTTAAGGGAATAGCGCTACAAGCACCTGCTTAAAGTACAGAGATTCAATCAGGCAGCATTCCTAAGATACTCCTAGCAGGTCATGTGCGCCAGCTAACGTGTGCTCATATAGTCTGAAGGCCCGGCTACAACTGCTTGTACGCGCTGTAGGGAACCAAATGTCTGATTAGACTTGACGCGTGTTGTGGTTTTTTTTATAGATAAACACGTGCTACGTTTTACAAGCTTCACAAAGGGAGACAGGAAATAAGTTTAAAGTGAAGTGATTAAAGTAGAATATACTTACAGTGACTCACGCAGGAACCTGGTGTTACACTTGGACCCTGCCAATCTTCACATAGACTTACGTTTGGAAAAAAAAGGGGGGACAGAGGAGTAGAAAAGAGACTTCTTTTCCTTTTACTAAAAGAAAGACTACCCTAGAGTACTTAAACAACAATCTCAAGAAGAAGTCTTTGAAGACTAGTATGGAAACTATTGTTGTTTTAGCTAATTATTTTAAATATTTATTTTAATTTATTATTTTACATAATTACTTTAGTTAGTTGTTTCAGTTTATTGCATTGGTCTATTATTTTAATATTTTGTGGTAGCTTGATAATGTACTATTCTTGCAGGTAGGGCAGAACAAAGTATGGCATTGTGGTAGCTTGATAATGTACTATTCTTGCAGGTAGGACAGAACAAAGTATGGCAGCACTTCCTGGCTTCTTACTAATGCCTGAGGAACCCGCAATTCCTTAAAAAAAATAGAATAATATTTTCTTCACCTATATGTTAGCTATAGGAGGAGATAAGTATGGTCTTGTATGAAAACAAGCCATCCTCTTGCACCATTGAGGCATGGAAGGTAGAAGAATTTGTGACAATCTTCCAGCGATTTCATTAGGAATGGGAAATGACCAACCAATGAATTTGTATGATATGTCACTACAAATGATGGAGAAGCACTTCACACCCAAAGTAAATGTAGTTTTCGAGAGACATAGGTTCTTTTGTAGGGTACAGGGACAAGATGAAGACATTATGACCTATGCTGTTTTTGCATGGTCTAGCAGTAACTTGTGATTTCCAGAACTTGACTGACTCTTTAATTTGCGATCAAATTGTTATGTGCACAAACAATAAGAAAGTGAAAGACAAATTACTATCTAAAGATCCCACCTTAAAGGAATCCATACAGATTGGAAGGAGCATTGAGCACACTGCTGTGTGGATGAGGGAAATTGATATGGGAAAAGGCAGTACAAAGAATAGAGAGAAAGAAACTGCTGTAGAGGTCAGAAAAGAAAATGTAAGGAAACCTATTAGGAATGACAATTCTATTGTTCCAAAACCTGAGGAACGTAGGACTGGGACATGCTATAGGTGCAGGTGTCCAAGACACATTAGTTCTAGTTTCACTTTTGGGGCAAGGAATGTGATGTGTAGATCTTGTGGAAAGAGAGGGTATTTGGCAAAGGTTTGTAGTTATAAAGGGAGAACACAGAATACTAGTGTCAAAATTGTTGAAGATCATGAGAAATAGTATTAACATTAAATGAAATAGAAAAGTGATGCTAACCAAAAGAACAAATGTGTGGGTGATGGAAGCATAAAAAAAGAGGGTTCAGAAAAGTTAGAGAAGCCACACTGTGAAATCATAATAAGAATAGTGAAAGTTAAAGTATAAGCTGATTCTGGGAGTCTGTTCACTATGATCTCCAAGGATACGTATGAAAAGGAATTGGGTGCAGAGATTAAAGAGTTGCAACTATTGGATCTGAAAGCTGTTTGATATGGTAGCAAGAGGATTACTATATTAGGGATACAATAGATTGATATATTTTTCAAGCGGAATAGGGTGCAATAGAGAGTTTATTTAACCAGTTAAGGTTCAGATCCATTGGGATAGCGCCACCAGAAGGATTTAAACATAGTGCTTGACCCGAATGCTAAAGAACTGGTCATGGTAGTAGAACCGGTGAATGAAAGTGAAATAGTGACACACGACGTGGGTAGTGAATGGGGCAAGACGTTTATGGAAAGGAACCCTCAGGTGTTCTCTGAGAAACTGGGTGCACTGAAAAAGTTAACGCACCGGATTATTCTCAAGAAATATGCCTGCCATGCACAAAGTGAGAGCCATACCGTATTTAATTAGAGAACCGCTTAAACAAGAATTAAATTGATTACGGTTAGAAAAGATCGGAAGATCATTGAGCCAATTGAGTCATCCGAATGGTTGGCTCCCATTGTTGTTGCTCCAAAGGAAGGAAATAAAATTCACCTATATATTGACTTGAGCGATCTCAAAAGAAATATATGGATGGACAGGCAGCCATAACCCAACATCGGTGAGATGCTGAGCATGATAAGTGGTGGGAGTATGCTTAGTGTTCTTGATATGTAGAAGCATACCACCACGTTAACTTAAATCCGGAATCTCGCCCTTTGACTTCTTTCGTTACACCCCTAGTGGCAAACCCGCAGAATGCCATCTTGTTTGGCGTCTGTCACTGCTGTCTTATATAGGATTGTGCAAAATATTTTTCAGGGTATGCAGAAGGTACTATGTTTCCAGGATGACTTCATGGTGGTGGGAAAATCATTTGAAGAACATGATATGTTGTTGGAGGAAGTACTGGAGAAAATTGCAAGTCATGGACTAACCATAAAACAGGAGAAGTGTCAATTGAGTTTAGAACAAGTAAGTTATCTGGGACATGAAGTGTTCGCGAATGGAATAAGACCAACAAAATACATTATGAAGCCTATAGACAATGCTCCTCAGCCCACCAACAAAGAACAATTGAAATCTTTCCTGGGACTTGCTGAGTATTGTTCGAAATGTGTGTCTAATGTTGCAGATGTGGTAGAACCTACGAAGGTACTGCACAAGAAAGGTAGTGTGTTTGAATGGGTTCCAGAGTGTGAAGCTGAGTTTTCCGGGATAAAAGAATCTCTTGCTCATGCACTGAAATTGGGTAATTTCGACACTAGAGGAAAACCATTTGTACAACTGATGGTAGTAATGTAGGTCTTGGTGCTGTTTTGACCCAACTGGCTGAAGACGGTGAAAGGATTATTGGATTTGCGTCCCGATGGCTACAAAGTGCAGAACAATCTTATTTTGCCATTAAGAAAGGCGTTAGCCTGTTGTTGGGGAATGATCCACTCAGATATTATTTGTGGGGTTTGCCATTTGTGCTAAGAACTGATCACAAATGTCTAGTACACGTTTTCAAGTGTGGCCATGGTATGGAAGGAAGTGTGACACCGCGGATTTTGAGATGGTTGTTTTCTGTGATGGATTATAATTTTGTTGTTGAATATGTAAGAGGCAAGAGAACTGTGATTGCTGATTGCTTGTCATGAATGCCTGTGGAGGATATTTCTTTTACTCAGGAGCTGGAAGCCCAAGTGGTTTGTGTTGAAGGAGAATTTGCTCTTGGACAGGAAGAGTGAAGAAAAGCTATAGAGAATGACAAGGAGTACGAGGAACTGACAAAGCTTATAGTATGTGATTCGCATGAATTTGATCAGTTCAATGCAAATGGGAATCCTTATATGTTGGTGAAGGATGAGCTCAGCATTCAGGGAGATAAGAAATTGAGGAGAGATCGTATTGTTCCGCCCTGTGCGTTGAGGGTGATATTGATTAGGATTCTGCATCAGGGGCATTTGGGAAGGAATTTAACTAGAAGGAGGTTAAACCAGTTTTTCGGGTGGCTAGGAATGGATAGTGCAGTGGAGGAGGATTGCTATGCATGCAGCAATAGGGATAAGGTCAAAGTGGTTAGGCAGCCAACTTTGGTATATATGGAACTCCAGGCTCGGCCACGGGAAAAACTGGCTGTGGATTTTTTGAGGCCTATAGAAAGGCTAGGGAGAAGTGATAGTTTTGTGGCTGTTTTGTGGGGATTACCACAGCAAGTGGTTTGTGTTTAGGTCCATGGAGAAGATTACTAATAGTAATGTCAAAGTCCTGGGCACACGTAAAGTAATTATATGGTAAAGCAGTATTGGTACAATTCAAGTAGACTCGTAAGAAAAGTCAATGTTTTTCACAGGCAGATTGTTTCTTTGTCTTTATTCCATCTTTAAATGAGCAAAAGAAACTAGCCAACACGTGTTTCATCGCCAATGGAAATAATCCTGTGACTTCCTCAGGGCTGAATATGGAAAATAAGAGATCGTAGAGTCTCTCCGCCTGTCATAATTCCGACCCGGCTGGCCAAGGTAAATGTCCCTCAAGGTTGGACAAATTTAAAAGAAAGGATGCAAGTGTGCCCAGGACACCGTGGATGCTATGAGAAGCTTACAAAGCAGTCATTCGAGGCCAGGGAATTGCATTAATAGCGTGGCATATAAACGAAAGGAGAGCAAGTCTCAAAACACTTGAAATGGGAGCCCAACTCTCTACTGATGTTAAGGGATGGGTTGAACATAACTTGCCCCTGATGCAATGGGAATACCAAGACATCGCAACTGAGGCAGAAAGGGTCCATTATTGCACAACTCAACACCGCCTCTATGACGTGAGTGCTCCTGGCTTGGCTTGATAGAAGGGAGGTGGCATCTCAGTGGGTTATTGAGATTTTGAATATTAACTTAAGGGTGAAAGCATCAAGGATAGTCATGGTATCGCTGACATCTTTGCTGACTACTATATTCACTTGTACAGCCACGGAGGAAGAGTTGCGCAAGCTGCTTTGTGATATCCAGATGCAGAGTCTCTCCCAGATGGCTAAAGCTCTCCTGGAGGCGGAGCTGATAGAAGACTAAGTGATGCAGGCTATCTATGTCTTGACACTTGGAAAAACTGTGGGACCTAATGACATATGTATTGAACTTTACAAACTGAGGGCTGCGATGATCACCCATTCACTCCTGCATATGTTCCTGGAATGCTGTGACCTGTCAATAAATGAAAGATTGGCAAACATCGTCGTTATCCATAACGAGGTTAAACCACTGGCACCATGCCTCCTACAGACACATATCGTTAACCGCAGAGGTGAAGATTCTCGCAAAGCTGTTACCAACATGGTTGGTTAAGGTGATTCGATCCTTGGTCCACCGGATCAATCAGGCTTCATGCTGGGCAGGAGCACTGCAGTTAACCTGCAGCACTTACACGCGGTCCTGGGTCAGGAAGAACAATCCATGAAAGTGCACTAGTACTGTCTCTTGAAGCACAGATGGACTTTGACATAGTGGAATGGCCCTTTATGTACGCAGTCTTGGAGAGAATGGGGTTTGACCCTCGCTTTGTCTCCTGGATACGGCTCCTATATTTTGATCCCCTTGCTCAGGCTTCAGCGGGGGACGAGGCAGGGATGTCCGCTTTCACCACTGAACATTGCCTTCATTTTGGAACCCCTGGTGGCTTGGATCCGAAGTTATCCCCTGGTCAGGTACTAAGATGGACTGCAGATTGGAAAGATAGAATCTCCCTTTATGCAGACGACATCCTGCTCTATATAGCTGACCCATGCTCTACCCTTGATACGGTACTGCATATACTCACACTCTTTCGTTGCTATTCGGTTTACACCATAAGCTGGAATAAATCACTGAACTATATTCTGCACAGGTCTGAGCAGTGTCTGCCTGACGACTGTGTGGCACGAGTGGTCACCGGGGGTTTCCGCTATCTGGGAGTCTTTGTCACCGTGGACTATGATGTTTTTTATAAAGAAAATCTTGAGCCACCACTTATACGCTCACAAGAGGACGTTCAACACTGGAGGGCCTTGCCTCTGTCCTTATTGGGGAAGGCAGCCCTATTTAAGATGATAGCCATCCCTCACTTTATGTATGCACCTCAGAATACACCTTACCCAGTTCCACAGTGCTATTTTCAAGCATTGACAGCACTCTTTGTACACTTCTCTGGGATGGAGGCTCTCCCTGAATAGTGCTTTAGAAAATAACCAGGGGTTAGTTAATATGATGGGGGTAGCTCTTCGTGATATATAATATTACTGGGTGTCACAGCTAATTTTCTTTAATCATTGGGTCCATCTTCCTAAGGATGAAGCAGCTTAAAGGACGGACAGGTGGAATATGGGGTTGGCCCTGGGGTTATCTTAGAGCCATTTATGGGGGCTGCACACCACACCCCTCCTCAGCCCCACTGCGGTCACACTTGCCCTTTGGCACACAGCATTGAAGATTATTGTCTGGCGAGGGAAAATCACATGAGCCACCCCCCTATGAGACTCAGTGAGCCAGGGTATTTTAGCCTTGCAGAGGGGCTTTGATAAGTGGGACTTTATCGGCCTGTACAGAATGGGTGACAAGTGGAACAGGGTGAGGTACTGAGAATACGAAATAGAACCCACTGAGATCTACCGATAACTACAGATTTGCCATACCCACAGAAAGCATTGCCAAAGGGTGAGGAACTCCCTGAATCTTCCCCACTTGAAGATAGACTTTTAGATGACTGCATGCCAAAATACATAACTGGCTTACGTACCAAAAAATGCTAAATAACTCCCATGACCCTACGATCCACCTGCAAGAGAAATGTGAGAGTGATTTAGGGAGCTGGGGGGATGATGAATGGCCTGAACCTTTGGTGCCCCCCTCGAGGTTGTTATTAGATCAACATTCCACCTGGTGCAGCTCAAAATCTTCCACAGGTGTTATTAAGGCAATACCACATTGGTGGTTAAAATGGGGAGAACAGATACGGCATTGTGCCCCAAGAAATGCGATCAGGAGGAATCATTTTTGCATGTGTTATGGAGCTGCCTGGTACTCCAAAGATATTGGAGTGAGGTGAGTAAATATCTCAATAGAGTTTGTGGCACTGAAATGGCACTGTCAGCGAAATGGTCTTCCTGAATATTTGGGACCAAACAGATCTCACCCGCATGTACTGCCTCTGATTCACCCTGATATGGATGGTAGATATATGCAATATGGCATGACTATGGGGGGCTAAGTTACCAATGTGCCTAAGTGATTGGAAGAGGGACATGGACTGGTGTATGCAAGCAGAGAAAGTGGTCTACGAAAGCAGGGGTTGTCCGAATAAATAATATGAGGGAAATGAAATATATATCGGAAGAGCTCTGCACCCCAATTTCTCATGTTGCTAGAGATGCCAGGGATCAAAGATGTTCGGACTTTATCACTGTCTTGTGATCTGTTGGGGTGGCCAGGTGTTGCAGTAGTTCGAGAGTCTCGGGGGAAGGGGAATTTGTCACCACATGCTTATGTTTTCTTATTGAGTGACAGGCTTCCAAACATCATCACATTCTTGGTTGTTGTATATACAATAAAAGTATCTTTTAAAAAAAAATTGTTAGAAAGCAATTACTGTAGCTGGTAGATTGAAAGGGCTGTGGCTGTGAGGTGTGACTTACAGAATAGCAGATGCAAGCAGTCACAAGCTTTTCATGGAGATAGTGTGGGGCTGCTCGAGCTCAGAGCTCAACAATTCACCCTTACAGTCCCAATAAAGTCCTCCCACTGCTGATCTTTGTAAGAAAGACTGGTGCGTTTTCACAAGTCCCTAGCGCCGCCGGTGCATCACTTTTTGTGATGCACCGGCGACCCATTTTGCTGACCCATATTTACAAAGACACGAAAAGACACCCTGCATGGCTTTTCTTGTTCTTGTAAATACAGACCCTTTACACGCAGAACGTTGCGTGAAAGGGCATTCCATGAGTGTTGCTGTGGGTGTTCCCACATAACACCCATGGAACCTGACACATTCCCCGATTTACAAGAAATCATAAACCTGGAAATGCGTCTGAAGGCTATTCCTCCCTAGGGAAGGCGTAGCGAGGCACAACAAGGAGAAATGTTTTAATTTCTCCTAGTTTCTTTCCTCTTTCAATGCGTGCTGCATTCTGCAGCACACATAGGAAGAGGAAATCACCTTTTGTGATTGATTTTGTGCAGTATTGCGTCCCTTCCTGCACAAATGCTGTTTTTCAACATCTATGTGGTGCTTTAAGCAGTACGTAATGAAGTTTAAATTCACCATTTTGGAGTGTTTATGTGCAGGAAGGGACACCCTCCTGCACACACACAATCATTCCCCTCAAAGCAGGAACCCTTTCACTAAGGTGCAAGGGGGCCTGCATCTGCGCATGGCAGCACATTATGCGCCAGTGCAGAGGAGGGCAAAGGGATCAGTCATATCATTGTAGATTTGGCGCATCCCTGTACTTCGGAATTAACACAGCGCGGCGCAGCCAAATGACTTGCGGCACTGCGCTGCATTCATTCCTTGGAAATGAGGACCACAATACTTTAATACACAGTTGTACTGTATACTACACACTGCAATAACATATACAAGACGGTGCTTCTGGACACTATTTCATGTAAGCACTACACCCACCCAACTCCCTTTCTGTTCCCTTCCAGTCATTCTCCCGGAGCATTAAGGCCAATCAGGAGAAGAGTGAATCAGGTTTAGTTGGACTACCCACAGTTCAAAAAGCTGTTCAGCCTTTTTACCTTACCCCCTCTCTGGTTAAATGAATCCTCAAACGTTCCTACAGCTGCTGCCATGCACCTAGAGCACTCTCCTGCACACTTGAAAGAGCCATAGAGAACCACCAGTTCTTTGTTGGAGTCCATCAGAACGAGATGGGGGCATTTTCAGCAGCGCATCTGCCCGGCCTTCCTCTTGCAGTTGCGGCATCGGGTCCCTGGGCCATGAGGATGAGGTTCTGGCAATTGGGGCCTGGATAGTACCTCTCCACTGTATCAGGTGCAGTCCATCAATCATGCTACTGGTAGTCTCGAAGGAATACAGTCATGGCCAGACCATAGGCTGGTGCAGTCCCAGGGCAGTCCACCATGATCAGAGGTTTCAGCCCTTATCCAGGCTGACTAGTCAGCAGGTATTGCCCTAACTGGGCCTTCAACGAATCAGCTGTTGCAGCCCAATTGAGCCTTCAACACACTTCAGCGGATTTACTACAATGACGCCAATGAACTTTGTGCAGTTTTTGCAAGTGAAGAATACAGCCTTGCAGTGATCTCCATCTGGCATAGCAACCTACTAATGGTGAATACAATGATGTTTAGAATGAGCGGCAGCGGCATCTACTAATGAATTATTGAGTAAGGACTTCAAGTACCAGAAGCACTATGCTGACAAGTCTATGGGGGCGGGACTTACCTTCCTGCTCAAATTCACGCTGCAAGCCGCCCGTTCATGGAAGCCATTCCCTCTGAACAAGGGCTACTTGATGCCAGAAACGCGTAAGGGAACAAGATGGCATATCTACACGGAGGTTATGTGACATGGCTGCCTGGCAAAAATAAAGATTGCTGCACAACGTTTTGTGGGTCTCCAAGTGTGGGTGTTTACATATGGAATATATATATATATATATATATATTCACTGAAAAAACCATAGGTTATAGACCATATATAGTTAGGAATTAGCATTTACAAAACCTTGAAAATTCACTGAAAAAACCATAGGTTATAGACCATATATAGTTAGGAATTAGCATTTACAAAACCTTGAAAATTCACTGAAAAAACCATAGGTTATAGACCATATATCGTTAGGAATTAGCATTTAAAAAACCTTATTTTACTCACACAAAACCATTGAAATTCCATATATAGTTAGTTGCACTAACTATATATCGCGCACCCGCAATCCACTGCTGATGATGTCACATATTACATCATTCATGACATGGTCAGTGACATCACTGATGACATCACTGATGACATCTCAAATGACATCACTGATGGATCTTCTCTGCCTGCAAACGAGGAAGAATAGGAATATTCTCTCTCCCTTTGCAGATAGTGAAGGGTAGGTAACGCAAGCCTTTAACACGTCGTACCTATTTCATTCCTCATTGATTGATTGATTGTCCGAACATTGACTGTTTGGGAATTAGTTCTTTTTGGAGGTATTCCCTGTTTGCAAATAAACGTAGGAAAATCTTTGCAAGTAGTGAAAGGGTACGTAATGCGGACCTTTCTCCCCCGTTGTAATCTGTCATGCCTATCTACTCCCCACTGATTGATGCACCTGTTTCACCCGGACCATTTACTAGAGATAGGTCATCTGGCCCGACCAGAGAGCACCCCTAGTGAAAAGGACATATGCAATAATAACGAAGTGATCACTGTATCCTGTTAACAGAAACTTTAGCATGAAACAACCTGGAAAGAAAAGAATAGGAAAACGAAAATCAGTAGGCCACTGATGAACTTTTTATTAAATAACAAACAAAGAAACGATAACAATACGTAATGATAAAACCTATTATTGTCCTAGAAACAAGAAACGTTAGAAGTAAGCCCGTAATAAGAAACCTGAAAACATCGCCCCTCACTGCCCCAAAACGTGTCTGTCCCACCGCCTGCCACGGCCAAATAACGGCAAACTGGGAAAGATAGAAGTCAGCAGACATCCGCCCCATTCTAGAAACTTCGAAAGGGCAACAGGTTTTCGGCTACGCCCAGCCGGAAGCAACACATATAAGGCGGGTCCTGCTGCCACGCCTCGGCCAGGAGATCATCACGTAGGGTGTAGCCGGAGGAGAGGCCGAGGCCAGCGGGACCCGGCCAGGGGGATTGACAACACTGGAGAGTTTCAGGGGGGGGAATGTCCGTGTCCTCGACCCTCCCCTCTCTCTCCCAGTCCAGCCGCGGTGGCCCTTGAGAGTTGCAGGTTGTCCCTCCACACTCTCTCCCGGTCCGGCCACCAACGGCCGGGGGCTGGGGCCGACGGGATCCGGCTGCAGCCGATGAGCCAAGGAACCCGTTCATGGGGCCAGAGCAAAGGGCGTCCGGCCGCCATCCACCGGAGGTCCGGGCCAAAGACGGACGGGACATTTCTTCTTTCTTGAATAATTGCTGCAACAACCCTGGGGGGGGATGTCTTGCACATGCCTCCGACCCCCCCCCCCCTCTCGTCCTCATCGCCTGGTCCGGCCATAACAAATCTCAAGCGAGACGCCGTGGGGTGCACTGGGAGGGAGAGACGGTGCGAACAGGCCTCTCCCGCCTCCCCAGGTGGAGGCTTCCCAGCTGCACCCTCAGCGCTCCAGGCGCCCGGAAAAGGGTTCTTCCACTGTGGCGATGCTGCAACGTCTCGCCCGGCAGGGTGGAGCCCGTCCGCTCATTTGACCCCGCGATCGCCAGTAGCTACTGGTTGACTCCATCACCATAGTCCTCCACGACCTTGAAGATTCTAGAGGAGCCGCGGGAGTCCCCGACCCCCGCAGACACCCCCGATGGGGAATGACTGCCATGATCGCCCGTGGAGTGACGAAACTGTAGCCGCGGGACGTCGGCGCTCCCATGCTGGCGCCAGCCTCAGTTTGAATGACTAGAATCCTGCAGACCTCAGTTCCGGTGAAAGCACAGTGTGACCCGGTAGGAAAAATTGTTGCACCCCCTCCCCTTTTTGACTGATGGTTCAAACCACCGATCCTTTCCTTTGCTCTTTTAACGGAACTTTGGACTGCCTCCCCCCCCCCGCCGCGGCGCCCCACGCCGTTATTTGCTGGGCGGCAACTTACTAGACATCACCTTCGTGACATCCAGATTTCAGCGCGTTCTGCTGCCTTGGAACTATTCGCACAACAGACCGCTACTGACAACCCACCCCCCGGGACGCCCCACGCCGGATACCCAAATCAGTGCGGCACCCAGGCAACATCTTCTGAATTTTCATAATTTGAAAGAACTAGTAACATGTCCTCATCAGGAATTTCCTCTTCAATCATCTCATCAGGAATTTCCTCATGAAAAGTCTGCAATGATGATTCTTGTTTACTCTATGGTCTCCAAACATTCGATAAATTCGCCATCAAGACATTGATCAAAAAAATCATTCAAGTCATCTCCTCCTTGTGAGAATATTTCATTATTGGTGCTGTCAATTTCAATAAATGTAGTGGATAATTCAAAAGAAATTGCCACGGTCTCTTCGTTGTTTAAATGTTTTTACTGTTTTTGTTTTGTTGTATATATTTATAAGTTATTAAAGTTTTATATTCCTACTACTTTGTTGGAGTGCTATATATTTTTAATGTGACACATAATTGTAAAAACTTTGATGTACAAAGAGTCATCCCTGGAATCTTCCGCTTCAGGCTCGGTCCCCTCCCCAATCACAATACAGGATGGTTTTCAGATAGTATGAACACGTGTGGTGTGACGGATCTCATCGGGTGTGGGCCTTGATCTACTGTAGGAGAGTAGGGTCTGCAATCCTATGATCACCCAGATTTTTTGATTTTTGCTGCACTGGTTTACGACTTTCCCTGGCTGTGGGCCTGCTAATCAGACCCACAGCCTAGCTGTTCTCTCTATCCAAATTGTACTCAGGTACTGAATTGGCACTGGGCCCTCTCCAAGTCCCTGTACCCAGGGCTGAGGTGCACCCAGAAGTCTCCCAGGGGCTGAAGCATGTATTGTGCCACCCCTGGATTGACTAACTAAAACTGACACAACTGGCTGCACGACAGCTGGGGCAAGGTGGTGTACTCACCCTTTGCTTTAGATATAGTATACCTATATCTAACCCTAAAATGGACACACAGATCTCCTATCAGTCACTCCTATGGCAGGCCTTAACAATCCTGAAGGCAGAGTGCTTGGAATCGTGTGAGATGGTGCTCTGGCATGAGCTGAGCCTGTCTGCGGCTTTCAGGACCCATCCCTTAGCCGTTTCCATGATATCGCATACCATATACTCTTAAGTGCATTATAATCCTCGCGGTTAAATGCCAACTCTGGTATCGCTTTATCAAAACATGTCGAGTAAGGTGTCATACGAATTGGAATACTAACCCCTCGCCAATTCTGGTGACGGGGTTAGCATTCCACCCTTCTAGAGGGACACGACATGCATGTAACCTATAACCCGGTTAAAAGTCAAACAGAGCCTCAGCTCCACAAAATGGATGCTGCCACCGAGACACAAGTCTGCCCTCCTGCTGCTGGGAGTCCTCCCAGAGCAGGAGATAAGGACAAAGGGTTTCCTGCCAGGGGCGGTGCCAGCACCGTCCCAGACAGGGTTTTGTGTATTGTAGGTAGGCAGGGCTTTAGAGGAAGGTGACTGCACGTGGCACCCCGGTGCTCACTGTGCATAGGCTGGCTGGAACCAGTTCCAGGGTCACTCCAGACCCTGTGCTGGGGAAAAGCCCGCCAAGGAAGGGGGTGTAACCACCCCCCTCCTAGTCCCACCCAAAGGGCAGGACTTAGTCGCGTGCCAGCCCCTTTTTACAGGATAAAGGTAGGAACTGGCCCCCTTCCAAATCAGATCATCTTTGAATCCTGAAACTACTTTCCACGAAAGGAACTCAAGACTTCTTCCTAAGATTTCTCCCTTGTGACTAAGGAGTAGTCACCCTGCATCCGCAGGCACCATCTTAAGAACACTGCGGTCTGCTGCAAGTCTCTCCTCCGGATCAAGACTGCCCAGCTCGACGAGAACCGGCTTCCCTGGCACCTCTAACCTCTACCTGCATCATCAGCCCAGCTGAGATTCGTGGGTGTGACGAGACCTCGAGGGACCGGCCATCTTCAAGACTGCACGACTTCTTTCCAGCAAGCCCGCCGAGTGAATTCCTGGTGAGTGCTTTGGGGTCCGAGAAGCCCCCACCCTGAGCAGCTCCAGCACCGAAGTGCAGCCCCCCAGCATCTCCACGATCTGCGTGGGGCCCTTCTGCTTTTTGCTGCTCACCGCGTTGTTTGGCTACTAGCCCGCTGGCTTGTGGCCTTCCTGACGACGCCCGACGACATTTCTGCTGCTGGTCTGGTTGCTCCAGACTGGCCCTTGCTTCCCTCCATCGGAGAAGTACCCTGGACCCTCCTGGTCCACCCAAGACGCCATTTTAGGTCCACCGCGTGGGCCTTGCATTTGCCAAGACTTGTTGCCCAATCCTGGGTCCAGCGACGTCGACAGCAAGAACCTTCGTGGGACAGCTCGCACCTCTATCCTGGTCGCCGACAACGCCTCCTGGTCCGAGAGACTGCAGAGCCCAGCAGCGCCCACTCACCTGACTGCGGTGACTTCGCCCGGTGCCATCCTGGTGCCCACTTAATCACTGGCTAGTGATTCAAGAACTTGGTCCCCTCTGCTTTCAGGTTTCTTCTTCCTTGATCCAGGCTTGGATCCATCGAACATTTCTTCACTGGTCGCCTGCCAGCAACTTCTTCCTTCCAGGCTCCTGGTCCGGCAACGAGATCCCCAACGTCTTTTCAGACCTATGCAGCTGCAGCCCCTGGGCTAGGTAACTTCGGCACTTCGGTGTCCCAGCATAGCCTCACTACCCTAGGGTCAGGATCCACTGTCGTTTTCTTCCTACCAGGTCGGGTTCGCCCGTGAACACTAACTTTGCCTTTACTAGCCTCCATAGACTTTGTCCCGCATCCCGCGTGAGAGTGCACACTCTGCACCCGAGTCCCCTAGGTCTCCTAGAAGTAATCTAACGATTCTATAGTCAAGTCCTAGCGATTCCAAAGCCTATTAGTACTGTACTTACCTGCTAGTAATTTCGCATTCCACTTTTTAAGTATATGGTTTTTCGTGCTCCTCGGGCATTTGTGTATAACGTGCTAACTTAAGTATTTTCGTAAGAGTTTTGTTGTGTGCCTAGCACCCTGTCCTCATAAAGAGTACAGGGTTGTTGTGATTCTAATAAATACACTGTTTATTTTCATAACACTTGTGTGGTGTCCTTTCACTGGGTGTTCAAGGGGTAATGTGATGGTAAAACAGCTGGCTTAACACGCCCTCTAGAGTCTTAGCCTTAGACTGCTCGTATCCATGCTACTAGGATAGCTGGTCTATAAGGTTGACTTACAACCAATCATCAATACGGGTTGTTTGGACTGATATATAGTGATCACTAGAATAGTGAACACTGCACATCAGGCCAACTTCTCACATTGGTGAGCAGCGGTTGGGATTTGAGCTTGCTGTTGTTTTACCACACATGCCCTAAGAATATCTTGTGAAAGATCACATAAGTACTAAAGGTACATATAACTTAGCTTAGAATACTCTGAGTTCTACTGAACCAGCTGTTGTAGCTCCTAGGGCCTAGCACACCCTAAACTACAACTCTAGCAAGGGATCAGTAGGCAAACATATAGTGTAGGTAAGTGCACCACTTACACCTCACTAGAAAAGCATGTCTACCCAGGGAGATTCTACTGAGACTCCCCTGGTCAGTGTTGACCCTCCACAGGTCACTTCAAGATATGCAGCTCTCAGTTTCCAGGAGATGAGACAAATCTGTGTCTCCAGAAAACTGAAGCAGGGGTCTAACCCCACCATTCCCTTTCTGATAGGTCTCTTAGAGACATATGATGCCAGAAAGCTTTCTCAGTTACATGAGAACATGCCAGCCTTAGAGGGAACCTCTGGGGATCCAGACCTCCCCAACACTGCTACTGCAGTTGAGGAGGAGGAGGATCAGGAGGAACTCTCTGGGGATGAGGTTGACAAAGGTCTTGAGGTAGTCAGAAGGCTAACTAGGACCAACTTAGACTTACTTGGGCTAGGATCTGGGGGACCCCCAGTACTAACCCGAAGTGGGCCTAACCTTGGAGTTAGGAGAGATAGATCTCTTTCTAGGGACTCCAATAGATCTCTGCACTCTAATGCCTCTTCTCAGGGGAGAAGGAATCCTCCACAGAGGAGATTTACTTCCCCTCAGAGAAAAGAGCATGAAGCTAGAATGAGACAAGCTGAACTGAGGATTGAAAGGGAAGAACTTGCCCTGGCCAAAGAGAAGCTTGCCTTTGCTAGAGAGCAGCAGATGAGTGGGCTAGCTCCCACTGGTGGCAGCAATCTCCCAAGAGATAGAGAGAAGGGTTTAGATACTAAACACCTGACTAAAATAGTGCCCCCCTTTAAGCAAGGGGATGATATCCAGAAATGGATGGCTGCTCTGGAGAGGGCCTGCACTGTGCAGGGCATTCCCCAGAGTCAGTGGGCAGCTATACTGTGGCTCTCCTTTGATGGTAAAGGTAGAGATAAGCTCCTCACTACAAGAGTGGAGGATGCTAACAATTACCAGGTCCTGAAGAATACACTGGTTGATGGGTTTGGTTTAACCACTGAGCAGTACAGGTTGCTGTTCAGAGACACCCAGAAAACTCAGTCTCAGGACTGGTCTGATTTTGTGGATTGTGCCACTAAGGCTTTGGAGGGCTGGTTGCTGGGTAGCAAGGTTACAGATTACACAGGATTGTATAATCTAATGATGAGAGAACAAATTTTAAACAATTGTCAGAACCAGTTGCTGCACCAGCACCTTGTTGATTCAGATCTGACCTCTCCCCAAGAATTGGGAAAGAAGGCAGACAAATGGGTCAGGACAAGGATCAAGCAGAACCAGAACCAGAACCAGGGTGGTCAGAAGAAAGCAGACCAGAAGGGTAATGTTAAGAATGAGCAAAATGACCAGAAGTCTTCGCCAGGTCCCCAACAAACCAAAGAGGGTGGGGGTCAGGCTTCCCAGAAGAAGAAGACTCAAGAAGGCCAGTCAAAAAGGTGGTGCCAGTACTGTAAAAGTAAATCTCACTGGTTTAGTGAGTGCACCAAAAGAGGAGGACAAACTCCTGCCACTACAGCTCCTAAAGCAACTGCACCCCCTAGTACAGTCAGTAGTGGTAGTGTACCTCCCAAGGCATTAGTTGGGTTAACCTTGGGTACTGAGGGGTCTGACAACTTAGTTGGCACACTCACTCAGGCTGTCCTTGTCTGTACAGGGGATATGGATATGTCCCCTGAAATAAGTCCCAATACTTTGGGCAAATACAGGCAGACGCCTTTGATTAATGGCAAAATGGCTCAGGCCTATAGGGACACTTGTGCCAGTGTCACCATGGTGACACCTAACTTTGTGGACCCTGGACAGATCATGCCAGGTACTGATTTCCTGGTGACCAATGCCAGCAATGTCACTACTAGTCATAGTGTGGCAATTGTAGCTTTCTCCTGGGGTGGAGTGAAGGGACAAAAGAAAGTTGTAGTCAGTTCAGACCTCCCAGTTGATTGTTTGTTGGGCAATGATTTGGAGTCATCACAATGGTCAGAAGTGGAGCAGAGGACTCACATGGAGATGTTAGGCTTGCCAGCACATGTGCTTGCTGTGACTAGGTCACAGGCCAGGAAATGCCCCACTGAACAGGTGCTGGATCCTGAAATGATGGACCAGACACCTTCCAAGAAGAAGAGCAGTAAGGGTAAGGCTTTGCCTTCCCCCTTACCCCAGGTTGAGGATCAAGTCTCTGAGGAGGCTGATCTGGAAGAGCTGAGGGAAACTGAGCCTAAAGAGCTTGAACTTGATCAAGTTGAGTTTCTGGGCTCAGGGGGACCCTCCAGAGCAGACCTGGGGAAGGAACAGTTGAGCTGCCCTTCCCTTGAACCCCTCAGACAGCAGGCTGCTGCTGAGGCTGCAGGGAATGCCACAGGTGCCCACAGGGTATACTGGGAAGATGGACTCCTGTACTCTGAGTCAAGAGACCCCAAGCCTGGTGCAACCAGGAGGCTGGTCATCCCCTTGTCTCTGAGAGGTTTCCTTCTCACCTTGGCCCATGAGATTCCCCTTGCAGGTCATTTAGGTCAGACAAAGACTTGGGACAGGCTTGTCTCACACTTTCACTGGCCCCATATGAATGAGAATACCAAGGAGTTTTGTCGCTCATGTGTCACTTGCCAAGCCAGTGGTAAGTCAGGTGGCACAACAAAGGCCCCCCTCATACCACTACCTGTGGTGGGGGTTCCCTTTGAAAGAGTGGGGATTGACATTGTTGGTCCAATGGAACCCCAGACAGCATCAGGGCACAAGTTTATACTGGTGGTGGTGGACCATGCCACCAGGTATCCTGAAGCTATTCCCCTTAGGACCACTACAGCCCCTGTAGTGGCAAGAGCCCTAGTTGGAGTGTTCTCCAGAGTGGGTTTCCCTAAGGAGGTCGTTTCTGACAGAGGTACAAACTTCATGTCAGGATATCTGACTGCAATGTGGAAGGAGTGTGGTGTGAACTACAAGTTCACCACACCCTACCACCCACAATGCAATGGGCTTGTTGAGAGATTCAACAGGACCCTCAAAGGGATGATTCATGGACTACCTGAAACTCTTAGGAGAAGATGGGATGTCCTGATCCCCTGCCTCTTGTTTGCTTACAGAGAGGTCCCACAGAAGGGGGTTGGCTACAGCCCTTTTGAGCTTCTGTATGGGCATCCTGTAAGAGGACCCCTGTGTTTGGTGAAGGAAGGATGGGAGAGACCTCTCAAAAAGCCTGCAACCAACATAGTGGACTATGTACTTGGTCTCCGCTCCAGGATGGCTGAGTACATGGAAAAGGCATCCAAAAACCTTGAGGCCAGCCAAGAACTTCAAAAAGCTTGGCATGACCAAAAGGCTGTTCTGACTGTGTACCAGCCAGGACAGAAGGTGTGGGTGCTGGAGCCAGTGGCCCCAGCAGCTCTGAAAGACAAATGGTCTGGGCCCCACACCATCATTGAGCAAAAGGGAGAGGTTACCTACTTGGTGGACCTTGGAACTCCCAGGAGCCCTCTCAGAGTGCTCCATGTTAACAGGCTCAAGGCATATGTTGACAGGAAGGACATGAGCTTGCTCATGGCCACAGATGAGGGACAGGAGGAAGAGAGTGACCCTCTCCCAGACCTGCTCACTCAGAATCCTGATGATGGGTCAGTTGATGGTGTTGTCTTTTGTGGCAGCCTCACTGAACATCAGCAACAGGATTGCAGGCAAGTTCTGCAATCCTTCAGACATATGTTCTCTCTGACACCCAGCCAAACTGATTGGTGTACCCATGATGTTGACACTGGAGACAGTCTGCCTGTCAAGAGTAAAATCTACAGACAGCCTGATCATGTTAGAGACTGCATCAAAACTGAAGTGCAGAAAATGTTGGAACTGGGAGTCATTGATCCCTCAGATAGCCCTTGGGCTAGCCCAGTAGTGCTAGTGCCAAAGCCTCACACCCAGGGTGGTAAGAGAGAGATGAGGTTTTGCGTAGACTACAGAGGCCTCAATGCAGTCACTAAGACTGATGCCCACCCAATACCAAGAGCAGATGAGCTTATAGATAGATTGGCTTCTGCCAACTTCTTAAGCACATTTGATTTGACAGCTGGGTATTGGCAAATCAGGTTAGCTGAGGAAGCCAAACCCAAGACAGCATTTTCTACCCCTGGAGGGCATTATCAATTTGTGGTAATGCCCTTTGGACTGAAAAATGCACCTGCCACCTTCCAAAGGTTGGTGAATCAAGTCCTCACTGGGCTGGATGACTTCTGTGCAGCATATCTGGACGATATTGCTGTCTTTAGCTCCACCTGGGAGGATCACCTGGTCCACCTGAGGAAAGTGTTAGAGGCCCTGCAAAAGGGTGGCCTCACTATCAAGGCCACAAAGTGCCAGATAGGGCAGACACAGGTTGTATACCTGGGCCACCTTGTAGGTGGAGGCCAGGTT
The DNA here is from genome assembly GCF_964261635.1 of Lissotriton helveticus. Lineage (NCBI taxonomy): Eukaryota > Metazoa > Chordata > Amphibia > Caudata > Salamandridae > Lissotriton > Lissotriton helveticus. The sequence continues at coordinate 1,618,233,772 of NC_136068.1, read as the reverse complement.
CAGCCACTGGAGAGTAAGATACAGGCCATCAAGGACTGGACTCCTCCAATCACCCAGACTCAGGTTCGAGCTTTCTTGGGCCTGACTGGGTACTATAGGAAGTTTGTCAGAAATTATGGGTCCATAGTGACCCCCCTTAATGACCTGACAAGCAAGAAGATGCCAAAGAAAGTTCAGTGGACAGCAAGCTGTCAGAAAGCATTCAATGACCTAAAGCAGGCCATGTGCACAGCACCTATCCTCAAGAGTCCAGATTACTCCAAGCCATCCATTGTCCAAACAGATGCTTCTGAGTTGGGTGTGGGAGCTGTTCTGTCTCAACTGAATTTTGATGGTAATGATCAGCCTATTGCTTTCATTAGTAGAAGGTTGACACCCAGAGAGAAAAATTGGTCAGCTATTGAGAGGGAGGCCTTTGCTGTGGTCTGGGCCCTGAAGAAGCTGAGGGCCTACTTGTTTGGCACTCACTTCACCATTCAGACAGGCCATAAGCCCCTCTTGTGGCTAAATCAGATGAAGGGTGAAAACCCCAAACTGCTTAGGTGGTCCATTTCCCTACAGGGGATGGATTTTACAGTGGAGCATAGACCTGGGACTGATCACAGCAATGCTGATGGGCTCTCCAGGTATTTCCACTTAGAGCAAGAAGACTCACCTGGTCAAGGTTAGTTTATTGTCCCAAAGTTTGGGGGGGGGTCATGTAGGAGAGTAGGGTCTGCAATCCTATGATCACCCAGATTTTTTGCTTTTTGCTGCACTGGTTTACGACTTTCCCTGGCTGTGGGCCTGCTAATCAGACCCACAGCCTAGCTGTTCTCTCTATCCAAATTGTACTCAGGTACTGAATTGGCACTGGGCCCTCTCCAAGTCCCTGTACCCAGGGCTGAGGTGCACCCAGAAGTCTCCCAGGGGCTGAAGCATGTATTGTGCCACCCCTGGATTGACTAACTAAAACTGACACAACTGGCTGCACGACAGCTGGGGCAAGGTGGTGTACTCACCCTTTGCTTTAGATATAGTATACCTATATCTAACCCTAAAATGGACACACAGATCTCCTATCAGTCACTCCTATGGCAGGCCTTAACAATCCTGAAGGCAGAGTGCTTGGAATCGTGTGAGATGGTGCTCTGGCATGAGCTGAGCCTGTCTGCGGCTTTCGGGACCCATCCCTTAGCCGTTTCCATGATATCGCATACCATATACTCTTAAGTGCATTATAATCCTCGCGGTTAAATGCCAACTCTGGTATCGCTTTATCAAAACATGTCGAGTAAGGTGTCATACGAATTGGAATACTAACCCCTCGCCAATTCTGGCGACGGGGTTAGCATTCCACCCTTCTAGAGGGACACGACATGCATGTAACCTATAACCCGGTTAAAAGTCAAACAGAGCCTCAGCTCCACAAAATGGATGCTGCCACCGAGACACAAGTCTGCCCTCCTGCTGCTGGGAGTCCTCCCAGAGCAGGAGATAAGGACAAAGGGTTTCCTGCCAGGGGCGGTGCCAGCACCGTCCCAGACAGGGTTTTGTGTATTGTAGGTAGGCAGGGCTTTAGAGGAAGGTGACTGCACGTGGCACCCCGGTGCTCACTGTGCATAGGCTGGCTGGAACCAGTTCCAGGGTCACTCCAGACCCTGTGCTGGGGAAAAGCCCGCCAAGGAAGGGGGTGTAACCACCCCCCTCCTAGTCCCACCCATAGGGCAGGACTTAGTCGCGTGCCAGCCCCTTTTTACAGGATAAAGGTAGGAACTGGCCCCCTTCCAAATCAGATCATCTTTGAATCCTGAAACTACTTTCCACGAAAGGAACTCAAGACTTCTTCCTAAGATTTCTCCCTTGTGACTAAGGAGTAGTCACCCTGCATCCGCAGGCACCATCTTAAGAACATTGCGGTCTGCTGCAAGTCTCTCCTCCGGATCAAGACTGCCCAGCTCGACGAGAACCGGCTTCCCTGGCACCTCTGACCTCTACCTGCATCATCAGCCCAGCTGAGATTCGTGGGTGTGACGAGACCTCGAGGGACCGGCCATCTTCAAGACTGCACGACTTCTTTCCAGCAAGCCCGCCGAGTGAATTCCTGGTGAGTGCTTTGGGGTCCGAGAAGCCCCCACCCTGAGCAGCTCCAGCACCGAAGTGCAGCCCCCCAGCATCTCCACGATCTGCGTGGGGCCCTTCTGCTTTTTGCTGCTCACCGCGTTGTTTGGCTACTAGCCCGCTGGCTTGTGGCCTTCCTGACGACGCCCGACGACATTTCTGCTGCTGGTCTGGTTGCTCCAGACTGGCCCTTGCTTCCCTCCATCGGAGAAGTACCCTGGACCCTCCTGGTCCACCCAAGACGCCATTTTAGGTCCACCGCGTGGGCCTTGCATTTGCCAAGACTTGTTGCCCAATCCTGGGTCCAGCGACGTCGACAGCAAGAACCTTCGTGGGACAGCTCGCACCTCTATCCTGGTCGCCGACAACGCCTCCTGGTCCGAGAGACTGCAGAGCCCAGCAGCGCCCACTCACCTGACTGCGGTGACTTCGCCCGGTGCCATCCTGGTGCCCACTTAATCACTGGCTAGTGATTCAAGAACTTGGTCCCCTCTGCTTTCAGGTTTCTTCTTCCTTGATCCAGGCTTGGATCCATCGAACATTTCTTCACTGGTCGCCTGCCAGCAACTTCTTCCTTCCAGGCTCCTGGTCCGGCAACGAGATCCCCGACGTCTTTTCAGACCTATGCAGCTGCAGCCCCTGGGCTAGGTAACTTCGGCACTTCGGTGTCCCAGCATAGCCTCACTACCCTAGGGTCAGGATCCACTGTCGTTTTCTTCCTACCAGGTCGGGTTCGCCCGTGAACACTAACTTTGCCTTTACTAGCCTCCATAGACTTTGTCCCGCATCCCGCGTGAGAGTGCACACTCTGCACCCGAGTCCCCTAGGTCTCCTAGAAGTAATCTAACGATTCTATAGTCAAGTCCTAGCGATTCCAAAGCCTATTAGTACTGTACTTACCTGCTAGTAATTTCGCATTCCACTTTTTAAGTATATGGTTTTTCGTGCCCCTCGGGCATTTGTGTATAACGTGCTAACTTAAGTATTTTCGTAAGAGTTTTGTTGTGTGCCTAGCACCCTGTCCTCATAAAGAGTACAGGGTTGTTGTGATTCTAATAAATACACTGTTTATTTTCATAACACTTGTGTGGTGTCCTTTCACTGGGTGTTCAAGGGGTAATGTGATGGTAAAACAGCTGGCTTAACACGCCCTCTAGAGTCTTAGCCTTAGACTGCTCATATCCATGCTACTAGGATAGCTGGTCTATAAGGTTGACTTACAACCAATCATCAATAAGGGTTGTTTGGACTGATATATAGTGATCACTAGAATAGTGAACACTGCACATCAGGCCAACTTCTCACATCTACTATAACTCCTTTGAAGAGGGGTGATTCTTTACAGCTGGGGCCATAAACTACATCTGCAGGGCTAGCTGATAGCCTAGGACCGGCCTGGACAATCGGACACAGAGGAAGAGGAGTGTCAGAGGGTGCGGTAGTGAATAGGGCGAAAGGGAGGTGTCGGGCGGGCACAGAGTGTGATTCTCAGGGAAGAGCAGCGCAGATGGGGGGAGGTTTATTGCCCATGCATAAGACAGAGAGCGGGGTGAGCAGTGCCTGGGGAAGATGCTTGCGAGGGTGGGGAGCCATGCTACGAATCGACAGCGTGCAGAGAGTGGGTCTGGTCAAGGCATCTAAAATGGCTGCCGTGCACAACAAAAGTGTGGCATTTCAAAAAAGGCAAGATGGCGCAGACAATGTTTTTCAACACTTCCTCATTTCCTTCGAATCGAACGTTAACAGACGTTGGTGCATATTGCCAAAGTTAAGCGATATTTATCGCTAACGATGCTTAGCAACTAATTTTTTACCGCTAAGCATCGTCAGAAATTATCGAAGATAAACCTTGCTATTATCAAGGTTTATCGCAAATGCGATAAAAAACGGCCGCAATGCATGAATATCGCTAAAAAGTCAGCGATATTCATGCATTACCGAGCTAATGCTCTTAGCCATGTCATCCACCTCCCATTGGATAACATGGCTAAGAACTGCTCAGGGCAGGTGTTAGTTTTTGGAGATATTCGCGCTTAGCGCGAATATCTCCAAAAGTTGGTAATAGGAGATAGATATCTTGCATGTTGTAATGCAAGTTATTGTGGTATATGGAACTCATACCATAATCTCTCAGGAAAGCAGAAACTGATCCTTTTGGGACCGCCTGAGAAGGCCTGGGGGGGGAGGGGTACTCTACTTTGCCCCCTTTTCACGTTCCGAACTATTTTATTTTACTCTCTTCTGTAATTACACAAAATGGCAGCGATAAGATGCATCAGAGACAGACAGTGAGAGAAAGGAGGCCGGAGATGAAGAAGAGATGTCAAATACACATTGGAGATAATATAGTGGGAGAAGGGAAGTAAATATGAGTAAACTTACCATGTAACATAAAAATGTTGCACTCTATACTATAAGTCTCATTTTATACTACAATCACTTCGCTACAACCTCATAAATTAAAAATAAAAATGAATAATGTCTCAAACAATTTTTGTATTTCTAAATATAAATTTATTCTTCTGAATTTTCAAAATGTGAAAGAACTAGTAACATGTCCTCATCAGGAATTTCCTCTTCAATCATCTCATCTGGAATCTCCTCATGAAAAGTCTGCAATGATGATTCTTGTAACTCTATGGTCTCCAAACATTCGATAAATTCGCCATCAAGAGATTGATCAAAAAAATCATTCAAGTCATCTCCTCCTTGTGAGAATATTTCATTATTGGTGCTGTCAATTTCAATAAATGTAGTGGATAATTCAAAAGAAATTGCCACGGTCTCTTCATTGTGAGCCATTTTATTTTGAAATTGCTTGCTGTAAATTGCAGAAAAAAATAATCACTTTCATTTATCGTTTTTAGTAATACATAATATAAAACTAACTTTATCAAGTATTTAGTATAACAGAAGGACTGTAAATAAATAACAGAAAACATTTTTCAAATTATCTTAAAGTGTACAACATAGTTCCCCTTACAAATTAACAACTCACCTTTTTAAAAGTAGGAGAAGTGTTAGTACTGTGTAAACCAAACACCAGAAATTGAGCACAAAAATTCCTCACAAATGTACCTCAGACAGTAGTATCACAAAATGGCTGTGGTTTCCTCTCATTTTAGATATATACATAACCAATTAACTTTCATCACACACAAATACAAAACCAAAGTAACATTTTAATTGGTTCTAAATTTCAACACTTTCAAATGTGTTTTCCCCATGCAATTTTCCATAGGACATTTAGATACGTCTACAGCCTGAATGGCTGAACGGAATTACACCAAACTTGGCAAAATGGTACATCAAACCTAAGAGGTCAGGGAGGATCTACTATGCCCCTTTATGGTCATTTGCCCCTTCGCTTTGGCCTCCTCTTGTCTCTCGATCCTACCGAGAGACAAGATGGCGGCCGCTACGGACTGTTTGGAATGTTTACAGACGCCGGAGAACCAATCAGCTTCGCAAAGCTCCGTAACGCGAAAAGTACGCGAAGCGGAGCGCTGTTACAGATATATATCTTTTTTTGAACGTTAATTTCTCAAAATCCACTGGAGCACATATATTGAAACCTAGCAAAGGCACATCGGGCTACCAGTCCCTAATATTTTGCCAAGTTTCGTGCAAATCCATTCAGCCGTTCGATTATTATTATTATTTATTTTTTTTGCCCCGCGGGGCCCTTTTAAAACCTCCACATCAAACCTAGGGGGTCAGCGAGGATCTACTATGCCCCCTTATGGTCATTTGCCCCTTCGCTTTGGCCTCCTCTTGTCTCTCGATCCTACCGAGAGACAAGATGGCGGCCGCTACGGACTGTTTGGAATGTTTACAGACGCCGGAGAACCAATCAGCTTCGCTTCACAAAGCTCCGTAACGCGAAAAGTACGCGAAGCGGAGCGCTGTTACAGATATATATCTTTTTTTGAACGTTAATTTCTCAAAATCCACTGGAGCACATATATTGAAACCTAGCAAAGGCACATCGGGCTACCAGTCCCTAATATTTTGCCAAGTTTCGTGCAAATCCATTCAGCCGTTCGATTATTATTATTATTATTTTTTTTTGCCCCGCGGGGCCCTTTTAAAACCTCCACATCAAACCTAGGGGGTCAGCGAGGATCTACTATGCTCCCTTATGGTCATTTGCCCCTTCGCTTTGGCCTCCTCTTGTCTCTCGATCCTACCGAGAGACAAGATGGCGGCCGCTACGGACTGTTTGGAATGTTTACAGATGCCGGAGAACCAATCAGCTTCGCTTCACAAAGCTCCGTACCGCGAAAAGTACGCGAACTGGAACGCTGCCCGGTCCGCTGTTACAGATATATATCTTTTTTTGAACGTTAATTTCTCAAAATCCACTGGAGCACATATATTGAGACCTAGCAAAGGCACATCGGGCTACCAGTCCCTACAATTTTGCCAAGTTTCGTGCAAATCCATTCAGCCGTTCGGGCTCAAAGTGAGGCCAACCGCCCTATGGAAAACTCAATGTTAAAAACACGTTTTGGGACCCCCCTTTTTTCTCGGCCCCCCCTTGACGAACCCCCCCCAAATTTCCAGGGGCTGCTCAGAAACAAAATGTTCCATTTTCCTGAAAATTTCAGCCAATTCCGTCCACAAACGCCAAAGTTATTAGACATAGAATTTTCAAAAAAAAATAGAGAAAAAATCCTAACTATATATACCTACTGGCGACCGCCAGTAGGTAATATATATATGTCTATATATATATATATATATATATATATATATATATATGTATAACACCTCCCGCATCACCCTACGCATAAACCACCGCTGTCACAGAGGAACACAGGGAGGCAGCACCACGCAGACAGAGAGCCCTCCAGGTAGTAACTTCTTTAGATTTTTACTCTTTTTTTCATTAATTTTTCTTATCAGTTTTAATAAAGTGCAAAGTGCAAATGTCAGTGCATCAGGAAAATAGACCCACGCATCTGGTTCCTAGAGTATAAAGTGCAGAGTGTATGTAAAAGGGACTTGACCAATTCCTCCCTCCACCATTCATAATGTTGAAGTTATACCATTTTCAGTCCAAGAGTTCCCCAGCACAAAAAGGATTTGTGGAAATTGTTTAAAAATGTCTTTAAGAAAAGGTACAGTATGTGGTTATTTTGTGGGAGTGATGAGACATGCTCTCTGGTAAAGTACCAGTTGTTTTTACAAAATACCCATGGTCTTATGTGTATATATCTCACTATATGAGAACCTATATAAAGTGCAAATAGCTCCTCTCACTAGTATCTCATAATGTCTTTATCTGTCATTGAGAGTAAAGTGCAAATTCAACAAATAGGATGATATAGTAAATAAAAACATGTGCATCCATGTGTAAGAAAAAAGAGGGGAAACATGTTCATAAATTGAAAGTTCAAGTCTTTTTCTTACTACTATCTCACAGTTCTGGAATTTATCATTCTGATAGACATACATATGAAGGCACAAAAATTAACATAATATTTATGCTCAATAGGGATCATATTCCATGTTATTGTGATACAAATATAATCAAGTAAATATTTAAATATTGTTCCTCCACACATCTGTCAACTTATATTCATCCATATTGACCAAGTCATAGTTCACAAAATAATCCAATATTCCACTTAAATTTAAGGTGCTGGTGCCAAGTACGAATTATAGAATACATGATTTAAACCATGCTGTAGATTAGATAAAATATCTAAGACAATCAAATGGCGTGATCTTACAATTGCATGTCTATGACTAATAATAGCAAGTAGTTTTAGATATGTTCCTTACTAATGTTTCGGGATCATAAAAATTTAATTCGAATAAACTGTATATCCATATAAAAAGAGAACCCAGATTAAAAATGATTGTGCAAAAGTTATTTTAAAGAATGTGTGGAGTTCAGCATCAGTATTGAGTCCCCATGGGATCTCTGTTCCCATCATAATAATCCATTTAGACTCAGTCTTTCGCAGTACTATCTGAAAATCCCGTCCTCTCAATTTCAAAGGGACATGTTCAAATACCATAAAAGGAGAAATTCTTCAAGTTACCCTCATGATCTTTCCAAATATGTCTTGACATGGCATAAGAGAAATCTTTGTTGGTAATTGCTCTTAAGTGCTGTAAAATGTGCAACTTGAGTTTGTTTATAGTGCTTACAATGTATTGTTTTCCACATTGGCACTCTAGAGCATAGACTACATGTGTTGTTTAACATGTTATTCTCTCCTTGATTTAGATTTTTTACTCCTATTTCTTGGTCGTTTTATCACTCACTTTGAGAGATTTCGGGTGAGCACTGTTTGCTGAAAGAATGCTGTTACACGCTGTTGGTTTTCGGAAAAGAGTAGTACAAATTCGTTGATCCTTTATATAGATGTGTATATCTAAGTAGTCTATTTCCTGTTGACTAGTGGTATAGGTGAATTTGAGTTGGAGTGCATTTTCATTGAAAGGTTTCTGAAAGCAATTCAATTCCTCTGTGGCACCTTCCCGAATTAAAAACAAGTCATCTATATACCACACCAAAATACCACTTTGGCAGTTATCATCTTGTTATTTTCAGACCAGATATGTTCCGGTTCCTAAAAACCCATCGTAAGGTTGGCATATACACACACACGCACACACCCACACCCACACATATATACACACATACAGATATGATATTAGGGTAGCGTTATTTTATTTGCGATGTGATTATCAGGTATCTGATGAATATTTGTTGTAATTCAGTTACGAAACAAATCTGAACATATGCACATGAACTAGAGAGTGTGGTCCCACAAATACAGACAATATTAGGTAAGAGGTTGATATTTTCTAGAAATGTGAAAAGAAGCTCGGATGTTGAGGTAAGGAGCTTCCACTTTATTCTTTCATTGACTTCAAACATCCATCGGCAACTGCCCATCTAACCGCCGAGAGTTCCACGCAGAGAACGCAGTATTCCCTCAGTTCCAATGCATTCCCAACCCAACACATACATACCCAACACACCTCCTTTCCTTCACGTAAAAAATCACAAGCAAACACAATGTAACAGAAGAGAAAAATACAGCATTTCAAGAAAATTCATTAAAATGTAGTAAATCTCTTAACACAATGAATGCTATATACAATGACATATGTGATACCAACAGCCAGAACAGAACATTAAACAAGGCTAATACATGGTATAATCCCAAAATCTCATAGGAGTTGCTTTTACTCTGGATGAGGATACAACTCTCATTAGGAACATAAACAGATCCAGAATGTACCCCCATTTTGTCACTCACATAGGCTGCTTTGGAATCAGTGTTTCCAACAAGAAGAGAGGTAGGGAGAGCAGAGCAACACTCTGAGTCCCCGGTTATAATCAATAAACAAGAAAAGAGTGTTGGGTGGTTCACACAGACCACAGTTAGGAGCAACTTGGAAAAGGTTTTAATGGCCAGGTTCAGGACGTTTCAGGAAAGCCCTCACTCACCACCTAGTGATGACATGCTTCATCATCGGGCCCCACCAAAGAGACCGAGTGTCTCTTTGGTGTGCTGCGACGCCAGATTTACTGCGGAGTAGGATAGTGAGATTCGGGCGTGTTGTGTTAAGTAAATTAAACTAGTGAGTGGTGAGGATTTTAAAATAGTCAGTAGTGTATCAAAAACAGCTTTATTTATTGATCACTAAGGACAAGTAATTAAAATTATGTGTTTGGAAAAGAGTCCACAATTAATTGAGTGGTAGTTTTCTTATAAATCAGTCGACATGTTTCAGCCATGAAACGGTGTAATGTTACCAGGCATTCTTCAGGACTTATAGGTGTATTAAACCCTGGCGGTATGGACACGCTAAGGCCCACCCTTACCTAGGGACGTGAAAGTGAAAATAATAAAAAAGTGAAAAAGTGCAAAAAATGAGGAAGAAAGATTTACTTCCTAATAACTCCTGGTTTAGGAGGCTTCCAACTTTATGGTTTCTGCATCTGGAAATAAGAAAAGGACATAGACGCACATGTAGGACAGAACAAACGTTTAGTAATGGTACTAGTCGTAATAGTAGGTCTATGGTGCTCCAGTTCGTGGTAGAGAGGCAATTAGTGGCACAATAGCGGTATAGTTATCACCACCGTAGCCCCTGGGTTCTTACTTAATAGCAGGAAGGAAGTGTTGTGTACTATACGTGATATAAAGTAATCGTGTTGGTTAAAAATAAAGGAAGAAATCTTCCTATTTGCGATCAAGGTTTTAGGTATGATCGTTTCAGCAAATAAATAAAGTTAAAGTTAAAATGTCTCACTTTTATGGTGTCGATAAAGTACACCATGGGTCACAGGAGGGGGGTGGGAACGTAATTGGCACACCCTAATCGTTCGTCAGAAATGGGAGGAAGAGACATACAGAGAGTTAGTTACTTAGCGTTGGTACTTAGCTTGTGTGATGGAAATTGTAGTCGAAATACAGCTCCTACTCACGCCCTCGACGCTCGGCACCCTCAGTGTACCTGCATCACCCTCAACTGGACCCCGAAGATGTGGAAGCGGGGCCTTGTATTCGGTATATACCTGTTTGACCGAGACCGATTCATTTCCGGGTAGGGTGTGGCCAGAGGCGCATTGCCGTCGACGCCCCAATTCGGACCAATCGGTGGGCATTCTGCTCATGACGAGGTGATTACGTACTTGGATAGAGTTCCCTGGTTGTTAGGGAGAAGGGGCGTGACAAGGCGTGTTCGCTAGTGCGAAGGCTGGATATAGCGTCCTACCCTGTTGCCATGGAGATTGATTACAATACGGGGATAGTACATAGTGTGAATGTAAATTACAAGTGAACGAGGGGTTATATCACTCGGCAGTACGAATGACATATTAGTTGAGGTCAGGTTCACTCATGGTACGGACAACAAAAAGGAGCCGCGTGCATTCCGGCACTATATTGGCGAGTTTGTTCATACGCCAAAGGGCAGAGGAAGGATGATTACAGTGCCAGGTATCTCTCATAGGTACTCCAAAGCTGGGTGGAAATGGTACAAAATGTTATGTACATTTTCCGGGCAAATAAAAGGGTGGGGCTTACATATTGAAGACTGTTAAGAGACACGTTATTCTAGCTGCAGGATGGAGATAAAACCTGAGCTCACACCATGTCTACTTGATTACGGAATTCCAGGGGATATCATCATTTAATCCAATGAGATGGGTCCCAAGTCTATAAACCCAACGTTGCTCTTTTTCGAAGAAGCGATTGCAGATGTTATTGCCACTATTCAGATGTTCAATTATCGTCCATTGCATGTCTTTAGTTGTATGGTTTGCTTCCCAAAAATGTCTGCTCATTTTTGTTGTCGTTTTTTTGCACCTGATGTTGGAACGGTGCTCACAGATTCTTTGTTTTACCTTTCTGCTGGTCATGCCAACATAACTTAGGTCGCATGGGCACGTAATGAGATATATCACGTTTAGTGTGTTGCAGTTGGTGTGGTCTCTTTGAGTCCACGTTTTTCCTGGCTCAAGTTCAAGAGTTTTGGAGTGTGTGGTGAGGTGGCAAACACTACAATTTGAGCAGGGGAAATGGCCAACCACTTTTGGTAGGCCCCATGTATCAGTGACAGATCTCACTGTGTCGGGGGTAGCAGGTTTTGGTCGTGTATGGACCAATGCATCTCTTAAGCTGTGCACTTTTTTGAAGGAAAAGAGAGGCTTCTCCCAATTTTTGTTAGTGCTTGATAAAATTCTCCAGTTTTTGTTGATCGATTTTTTCATATAATTAGACAGGGTACTGTATGTCGTTACGCATGTTAATGGTATGTCTTTTGGACCACAGACCTTATCCTCAAGGAGTGCTTCTCTTGGCTGATTTCGAGCTCTTTTATAGCCCTTGTCTACTATTGTTGCTGGGTAGCCTCTTGACTTCAGTTTCACTGAAAGGTCTGTCGATTGAGTCTTAAAATCCTATAGGTCAGAGCAGTTACGTCTCAACCGCAGGAACTGGCCATACGGAAGATTTTCTTTCAGTGGGCGAGGGTGAAAACTGGTGAATTCTAGAAGATTATTCTTAGCGGTTGGTTTATGGAACGTTTTTGTTGTGAGTCTTGTACCGGTGACGCTGATCGTTACATCCAGATAGGTCACCTCTGTTTTGCTAGTTGCATAAGTGAATTTCAGATGCGGGTCCAGGGTATTGATCCAGTTGAGGAAAGCGAGTAGCTGTTCATCAGTACCGGTCCATATTATTAGGATGTCGTCAATGTAGCGTCTCCAGATTTTGATTGACTCAGTGAAAGGGCCATTTGGTTGTAGGATGAATTTCGATTCAAAATCTGCCACATACAGACCCGCTACACTAGGGGCAAAAGTACTGCCCATTGAAGTTCCAGTACATTGTAGGAAGAGGTTGCCTTTGTAAGAGAACATTTTTTCTTTGAGTGCCAGTGTAGCAAGGTCCAAAATGAATTTTTTGTACGCCTGGAAATTCCATGATATTGAATCTAGAGCCGCCCCTAGGACCTTGATGGTATCGTCCTGAGGGATGCTGGTATAAAGGCTCTCGATATCAAGCATCACGAGTGTTACTGTGTTCTCTGTGAAATTTATATCTTGGAGCAACTGGAGAAGGCTTTTAGTGCCCTCGAGATAGGTCGGGGTACCTTGTCTATCGGTTTTAGGTAGTGGTCACAAAACCGCGATAGTGGCTCTAGCAAGGAGCCAATGCCCGATACAATTGGCCGTCCTGAGGGAGGCATACGGTTTTAATGCGTTTTGGGTAGTGTATAGAAATAGGGAGTTATGCTCTCGTTGGTGCTGAGATAGTCTGCCTCATTCTTGGAAATCTGTCCCTCGTTTTCTGCTGTTCTGACAAGATTCGTGATTCGTGCTCGAAGATCCTCAGTTGGATCGCTAGTCAGAGGGATGTTGTTTTTCTTCTCATCCAGGAGGGTCTGACAAGCCTTTTTGTAGTCGACTGTGTTTTGTATTACAAGTCCACCACCCTTGTCCGCCGGCTTAATGGTTATGCTCTGATCGTTTTGTAGAGTTTATAATGCATGGAATTCTGCAGTACTGAAATTGCTGAAAGTTTTAGGGTCTTGGCAGGTTTCTAAATCAAGGAACACTGCCTGTTCAAAAGCAGTGATGGCAGCTGGTACTGAATGTGGAGGCGGGGTAAAAGTTGAACTTGGTCGTAGACCAGTGTTCCCCTTACGTTGGGTTTCGTTAGGGTCGTCTTTGCCCTCAAAGAAAGCCTTTAATTTGAGCTTTCTGAAAAAAGCCGCAAGCTCGCAATGGAGCTTGAATTTATCCATGCGGGATGTGGGAACGAATCCGAGCCCTCTTTCTAAGACCCTGGTTTCGGTAGGGGATAGGATCTTGTCTGAGAGGTTGGTTATTAGGCTTATAGTCTGCTCACTCCTGGTTGTTGCTCTTTGTTCCGGGTGTGGTTGCTCACTGAGTCGTTGTCCTCCCATGTCACCTGGTTGGGTTGGTTGGACCCTCTCCTCTTCCCTCTTCCTCTCCTGCCCTGTTCTAAAAAAGGCTGGCGATATTGGGGGGTGTAGTTTGGTGGTGGCATGAAACCCGGTTTCCAGCCCATCATTGGATATGGTGGATGCTGGAAGGGGAACTGTGAGTCAATTCCCATCATGTGTGGGGGTACTGGCCACCTCTGTGGTTGATTGTAAAAGCCTGACCGCCCTCTGTTACTGCGGTTTCCTCTATTTCCTCGCTTTTTGCCTTGTTTATAAGACCTGTTGCTTGATCCACTGCTATTGGATGAATCCGCATCCGAATGGTCAGTGTTGCTCGGGTTTCTTATGGGCGGTGTGTATGAAGACGCTGAGTATGGGTAAACCTTGTCAAATTCAAACTTTTTTAGATCTCTCTGGAATTTAGTGACCTTTGCTTGCATTAAGTTGTCCTTGTACTCATTCAGTTCTTTATTAATTTCCTCCAGCTTTTTTTTATATCCAGTAATTGTTGCCTTGAAGTGGGACTCAGTCTCCTGAATTTCCACTTGAAGGGTTTCTAAAAGTCTTATTAGTGTTTTTATTATGAGAACGAGCCAGTCGTGGGTGCAGTGCCACGCTATCATGGCCTATTCTTTTCGGAATGTTGCGTCGTTCAAAAAAAAACCTTGATCGCAAATAGGAAGATTTCTTCCTTTATTTTTAACCAACACGATTACTTTATATCACGTATAGTACACAACACTTCCTTCCTGCTATTAAGTAAGAACCCAGGGGCTACGGTGGTGATAACTATACCGATATTGTGCCACTAATTGCCTCTCTACCACGAACTGGAGCACCATAGACCTACTATTACGACTAGTACCATTACTAAACGTTTGTTCTGTCCTACATGTGCGTCTATGTCCTTTTCTTATTTCCAGGTGCAGAAACCATAAAGTTGGAAGCCTCCTAAACCAGGAGTTATTAGGAAGTAAATCTTTCTTCCTAATTTTTTGCACTTTTTCACTTTTTTATTATTTTCACTTTCACGTCCCTAGGTAAGGGTGGGCCTTAGCGTGTCCATACCGCCAGGGTTTAATACACCTATAAGTCCTGAAGAATGCCTGGTAACATTACACCATTTCATGGCTGAAACATGTCGACTGATTTATAAGGAAACTACCACTCAATTAATTGTGGACTCTTTTCCAAACACATAATTTTAATAACCTGTCCTTAGTGATCAATAAATAAAGCTGTTTTTGATACACTACTGACTATTTTAAAATCCTCACCAGTCACTAGTTTAATTTACTTTACACAACACGCCCGAATCTCACTATCCTGCTCCGCAGTAAATCTGGCGTCGCTTGGTCTCTTTGGTGGGGCCCGATGATGAAGCATGTCATCACTAGGTGGTGAGTGAGGGCTTTCCTGATACGTCCTGAACCTGGCCGTTAAAACCTTTTCCAAGTTTTTCCTAACTGTGGTCTGTGTGAACCACCCAACACTCTTTTCTTGTTTATTGCTTTGGAATAAGGCCACACAGAAACAGCACATTTATTCCATGTTTTGCCATTTCCCAATGCCATCACATCATCCTCTACCCCCGTCACCCGAATGGGTGTAGAAAACCAAGATAAACCCTTGTGAACAAAACCCAGATTCTTGACTCTCACCCAATCCCTGATACGAACTGGTGACACCCTGTGTCAATTATCCATAGTACTATATTTCTTCTGTGCTGCAATTCTTACATGTACCACCCATGCCATCTTTGCCAGGTCAACGGATTTCCTGGACATCTAATCTTTGTTGAACTTGGATCCTGCAATCCTACCTATACGCAGCGTAAATGGAGATATCCCAGTGCAGATGTGTGAAGTAGTTCTCACATCCCATAAAATATCTTCAATTGCCTACTTCCAATGTAACCCATTGATAACAGCTAACTGCAATTGGTTCTTGATTCCACGATTCATCTGTTCAACTAAACCATTACTGCGGGGATGATATAGTGAGGTGAGAATGTGTTTTATGACATTTATCTTTTGAAAATTCTCCATGTCCTTGGACACTAGCTGTGTACTATTATCAGTTACCAATTCTTCAGGGAACCCCTCTCCAAGGAACACCTCCCGGAAGAATTAAATAACCACATCAGAATTCACGCCGTCCACAAATTTCACTTCCTGCCATTTTGTAATGTAGTCC
Organism: Lissotriton helveticus; assembly: GCF_964261635.1. NCBI lineage: Eukaryota > Metazoa > Chordata > Amphibia > Caudata > Salamandridae > Lissotriton > Lissotriton helveticus. Next base: position 1,618,218,031 of record NC_136068.1, on the reverse strand, counting down.
ACTAAAACTAAGGCATACTTGGGTGAGTTACTTACAACTCCAAAAGGTCCAGCTACATCAAAAGCTAGTTTACTCCAGAGTATGTTTTTAACTATAACAGGATCTACTGGGGAGGGACACGTCACCTGTGATTTGTCACTAAGCACACATATACAACAGTCCTGAACATAATATTCAATGGCTTTCTCCACTCAGGGCCACCAAAAATCCTCCATTACCCTATTCTTCATAGCCAGAATCCCAGGATGACCCTAATGGGCCAAATCCAAAACCTTTTTCTTTCACATGCTTGAAGTGACCACTACTTGACCATACTTGCACATGGTGCCCCCTACAGTAGACAATTCTTCCCCAACTCTCCTGTACGGAATCAATTCTGCGGGGGTACCCTTGTTGTTGAGTCAACTCAAAGAAACAAAGTTAGCTTCCGCCTTGAGCTCCTTGTAATCCGAAACTGCATGCAGCCATTTCTGCACAGATAAACCCCCTTTCATGGTGTCATTCATGGAACACTGCATACATCGTGTCAAGCTCATCTGATATTTCCTCACATTCTGCACTCTCCACCTGTGGTAACCTTGACAAATAATCAGCCACATAATTCTTCGCACTAGCAACATACTCCAGCCTGTAACGAAATTATTGCAATCTATACTGCCACTTATCTATACGCGGAGGTCTTCAGCCGCCCTTTGTGCTGAAAAGATCTACCAACGGTTTGTGATCTGAACAAACTCATTTCCTCACAACAAGTTCCTAAAATGTTGCACACCCCACCACAATTCCAAAGCTTCTTTCTCTATAGTAGAATATGTACTTTCAGCTCCCTGTAAGGTTCTAGATGCAAATGCTATATTTTCTTCATGCCCATCACACCTTTTGTGCATGAGTACGGCACCAAGACCCACATTGCTCGCATCGGTGGAGACAATGCATAAATCATTAATGGCAAACAGTTTAAGGGGGCGGGCCTGCACAACCTCCTTCTTGATTAATTCAAAATTGTTCTCACATTCATCCTTCCACACATATTGAGCTTTTATTTTGAGAAGCTTACACAAACACAGTCTTGTCTGAGATATTAAAAAATGTAGCATCATACTCCACCAAACCAAGAAAAGAGCAGAGCTGGTCCTTGTCTTTAGGTTTAGGTGAACTTTGGATGGCTTCCAAGATCTTCACATTAGGTTCCACTCCCTTGCCAGAAACGTGGTGACAAAAAAACAATCCACACCTTCTTGAAAAAAAATTGCATTTATCCTTTCTCAGGGTCAACCCACAAGCCTTCCCAATTCCCAATACCTGTCTCACCCTGTCATTATGCTCAGACTGCATCTTAACAAATAGCAAAATGTAATCTTGGAAAAAACACAACACCCACAATGTTTTAAAATAAATTGCCCATCAAAAGTTGAAACACAGCTGATGCCTAACCAAATGGCATGCGGATATAACAGTAGGCGCACTCAGGCATAACAAATGATGCGAAGTGTCGTGAATCCCTACTCAATGCAATCTGGTGATAAGCGGAAGAAACGTCTACAGAAATGAAGTAATAAGCACCATCCAAAGGCGCCAACATTTTGTTGATATTGGGTAAGGGTTGAAGTACAATCGAAATATTGGAATTCAGACCATGCAGGTCCACATAAAACCTTTCAGGGACTTGTCAGCTTCACATGCTAAAACTGTGGAGACCAACCGCTCTGAGCTTTCAATGAGCTCAATTATGCCCATGGAACACAATCTCTCCATTTCCTGTTTCAATTCACTGTGCAAGCTTAGTGGTACTTTGCGTATCTTGTGAGCCACCACTTGTGCATCATCCCTGAGAATTATCCAACGTTGGAAACGCTTACATTTCCTAAAATTTTCATTAAATAACTCAGGATAATTCCGGACCCACTCATCGGCCATTAAAAGACCAACCGCGTTTTAATTAGATAGAGTAGCTGATTGCGGCACACAGCATTCACCCTTCAATTCCTGTCTAGATAGTACTATGCTGGGATGACTGGGGTACAGCTCACTTTGCTCATCCCAATCTAACAAATGTGCACCATCCTTAACAATGTATATTGGTCCTGTAGCAAAATCACCTTCAAATTCCAAATTAGGCTCAAATTTCCCCATGAACTCCACCCTCTTGCCCCCACTTGCAAAATTCTTATGTTAGATTGGTGCACCTGAATGACCCCCAACTCCCCAAAATCCTAAGCATTTATCAGAGCGAGGGGGTATCAAGACTGCCATGAACCTAACTTCTTGTCATTCAAGGTGATCATACAAGATGGAGGTTTCTTTTTCCATGACCCCAACATCGACGCTATTCCACCACTCCACTCACCTGCAAACACGAGGAAGACAACATTAGTAACACGTTCTCATCATTTGAGTTATCAAAATCTTCCTCAATGGTTTTAACAGTTTGCAAAGGAGTGGTTTTCTGTGCTGAATTAGCCTTGCACATACGTGCAAAATTCCCTTTCTTGCCACACTTGAAACAAATTTGATTTGAAGCGAAACAAAATGTAGCATTTCCAAGCTGAGCCTTGCTATCACAACAGAAACATGTATGCTCTGTTTTCTCATTTTTAGCTTTAGATTATACTGTTTCAGGATTCAGCACTAAACCAGTACTACTTCCCTTTGCAGGTTTAGCATTAGGTTTCACATTAAGTTTCTTGCATTTCCCAGACTTCGCAGTCTCATTCATCTTTCATACAAAACTGTAAATGTTCAATACTTCTGGCGAGTGTAATTGCTGTTTCCAACTTGGGGTCTTCCGTGGACAACAGTTTTTCTTGAACCTTTCAGTTACTCGTCCTTTCAATCAACTGATAACGTATGATTTCCACCCTAAACTCTGTGGACCTCATTTATGAGGCCCTTACGTCACAGCTGCGTCACTTTTTGTGACACTGCAGTGGCTTAAAAAATGTGCCGCACTGCGCCATATTGACAAAATGACGCATCTAGGAAGATGCGTCACTTTGTAAACCCCAGTGATACATTATGCCTGCAACAGGCATAACGTATGCATGGTGGGCGTTCTAACTTAGAAAAGCCATGTAGAAGTGACGCAGTGAAATCTATGAGATTTCACTGTGATACTTCTACGGCGTCAGTGCGCCAAATCCTTGCTCCTGATTGAAGCAGGCTTAAGGAGTGACGCAGTGCCTTTCACATTGAGCTTGTCCCATGTGAAATGACACATTGCTGGAGTTGCATCTGTTTTCAGATATACTTCAGCAATGCACCATTTTTGTAGTAGGATTACTGAGTTATCTGTAAATCCAAGTGCTATGAAGAACCGTACAGTAAATACAGCACATCCATGGTCTTGCAAGGATGGAGCTATGAAAACTGTTGCATTGCTGTTTTCCCTCAGCGATGCAACACTTTTCATAAATAAGGCCCTGTGGGGCATATTTATAAACCCCTTGCGCCGCCAGTTTGTCACTTTTTGTGACGCTATGATGGTGTATGAGCCTGCTCCATATTTACCAGGCAGCACTAAGCCACTCCTTGTAAATATTGTTATCTCTAAAGTTGTTTTCAGTGTTAAAGGGGCATGCAATGGGTGTTGCTGGGGGCGTTCTCAGCAACAAGCATGTTTTTTTGACATTGCCCCAGATTTACGAGAAATTGTAACTCTGTTGCAGCGCCAGAAACTTATGCCTCTTCAGGGGAGGTGTAAGGGAGGCACAACAAGGAGAAATATATTTATTTCTCCTCGTTTTTCCTTTTTCTATGTGTTATGCATTCTGCAGCACACACGGAAAGAAGAAAAAGCCTCTTGTGATTCTTTTTGTGGAAGACGTATGCACCACTTTACAATGCATTCCCAACCCAGCACATACATACTCCACACTATGCCAACGACTTAATTACGTAGATATCATTTGTGTCTGAATTCCACTAAGACAGAGGCATGTACTATAGCAGGTATTAGAAATGACAACTCATTGAAGAGCTACTTAAGATATGTTTCTTGTCTTTAGATACCGCTGTCACCTAATAGGCGACAGTGCTTCACAGACGGATGAGGTTATTTAGGGTCTGTTTTTCTCTTATCCCATTCCCTTTCTTCAGGTCTGCTGCTAACCAACATAATCATGTTAATTATGGTGGCTGTGGATTTTATACACTGTTATTGGCTCTGCACGCTGCCCGCACAAACAGAGATACTCTCATACACCACTGCAAGATTTAGTAGCTCTAACTCCATATACTCATGCACACACCTCATACTTTCTGCCCCGATCAACATGGCAAGCTCGGAGCACTCCACTCCCTCCTGGCACCCTGTGCCATCTCCTAACAGGTTAAAGTCCAACTTTCACTCTAAGATCTTCATGTTTCTAAACAGCTGCTCAATATCCAAGCACTGCAAAGCTTCAGATTCCAACCTCCATAAATATTGATGTGCTTTTACAGAAACCTGGCTCACAGCGCTACACCTTAATCCCATTAGCTAGTCTACTGAAATCAAGCCAGCCTCAGAAGAAGTGTCACGCACACAAAAAGAACACCCCCTCCAGAATTCTGTCAAACCCTGCTCAGACAGTGAATCACTTTGTAATCTTCATATACAGGGCAGTGCTCACAGCTACCACATTCTTTCTTAACTGCCTGTCTTACATTCCTCACTTGTTTTTGCTATCAGCATAATATTTCATTTCCCTTTTCGCTTCTGCATCATTTTTCATTATTTCAGTATGGTCTTTTGGTGAACCAGATGGAAGATGTGGTACACGTGTTTGCCTTGAATGACCAAACTTTAACTCAGAAGGACATTTACCTGTAAAACCATGAGGAGTATTTCTGTAATTTCGTAAAGCTGGGCATAATGCTTGGTTTATTGAAATCTGAGACAGTTTTGCTCTTTTCAAAGTTTTTTGATATTGGCCATCAATCTTTACACCATACCTTTTGCTTGTGGTCACATTGGTGTACGTCTTATGTGAGTTATTCCCAAATAACCCATACGTTTTTTGATTCATTTGCGTTACATGATGGCCCGTTGTCTGTTTTTAACATATCTGGTTTACCCCAGGTCAAAAAAATATCATCAAGAACAGGAAGCACAGTTGTTGCAGATGTTGACGATACTACTTTCACAAACGAGAACCGAGAGTACTCATCAATTATCAATAGTAAATAATTTATTTTGTACTGCATTGACATAAATGACATGTTCTTCCACTTCCTCTACGTGACTATCTAATCGCTGGAAACCACTTTTTTTTCTCTTATTTATTTCTTTGTCACCGACATGACTATGTGGCTTTCATGAGCCAAATCAATTACAAGTCTTTGTAAACCTTCCGGAATTATCAATTTATTTCCTCTTAAAAGTACTCCAGAGGATGCAATTGCTAATTCTGAATGTATGTTCCTAAATGCTAGGATATAATTTCTTTTTACATTCATTTGAAATCGTGTTGCAGTGTTAATTAGTCTCCACTTGTTTTCAAGGAGTATTCTCTTCACTTCTTTAAGTGTTTCATCTTTTTTAGTCATCTCAATTAGATCCTTTTCTGAAATGATTCCTGGTACTGTAGACCTAATAATGAAACATATATATGCTTCTGCTTCCAAATGTTCTTTTGTCTGTGTTTCAGTGGCGTGCCGAGACAAATAATCTGCTGGGTTAAATTCTTTTCCTGGCTTGTGAATAATCTTAAAGTCATAATCCATTAAGTGCATTGCCCATCTCTCAATACATGGTGGCATTTTAGTTTTTGGATTCCCATAATACACTTCTCCTTCACTGCTGGATCAGCTCCAGTGACACTCTTCCATTCGGCCAGAAACTCTCTCACTCAGCTGCAAACCTCCTCCTCATTCACGCCGACAGACACAACCTGGTAGACTTCAACGTCTGGTTTGGTCTTCCTTTTAACTCGTTCACCCACATCCTTACCACCAATTTGGATTCCTGTTGCCTGAAACAACTCGTAAAAGATCCGGCCACCCAGCAGGACACACTCTGGATGAAATCCTGAGCTCAGCCCGCACCACACATGCAGCTAACCTGAGATCCTTACACAGTCATCCTCTTTTAGGTATTGGCTCCAAGCAACCCATGGAACCATACATAACACCCAAATAAAAAACCTTGTCTCCCAACACAACACCCAGAAAACTGCACATAATCCTCAACTAGGACTCTTGTCTTCAAACAAAACCCGAGGAACCACACATTACCCTCAGATGACAAGCATTCAATGGAATATCTTAACATCTTTACCTGCACTGCGTGCAATACATACCCTGAGCCTCTTGGCCCAGATTCTGTCACTAACAGTGCACCGGATGTCGAGTTGGCCATTCCCAGAGGTTATAAAAAATGCAGGAAAGACCGAGCACTGGGAAGGGGAAGGGGACTGGCAATTATTCTGAAAGAATCTTGGGTTCTTCATGTTGATCCCCCGGACGAGTTAGGAGTCGGGGAAGTCCTGAATTTCTCCCTGGTCCTCTCTCCCCATTTCACTTTAGGTGGCACTCTAATCTACCGGCCACCAGGGCCTTCTGGTCCATTCCTTAAAGCACTGCTGGAGGCTATGGTGCCTCAGGCTCTGAGGTTTCCGTGTTTTTTGCTGCTGGGTGATTTTAATATTCACGTTGAGGTGGCGGAGCTCCCTGAGTGTAGAGCTTTGTGGGATTTTTTTAATCTGGCCCACCTTTCTCAATGGGTCTCTCTGCCTACACACGCGGGGGGTCACACGCTAGATGTGATCTGCTCGAACTTTCCCCTTCGGGTGGAACCCCCGCAAGCCCTCACGTGGTTGGATCATCGGCTGATCAGATTTGTGTGGTCAGCCCAGAAAATTACCCCTACAGTGGCTAAAACCGTGTGTGCCAAGAAAATTAATTTGTGTACTCTATCTGCCTCCCTGAGAGAGAGCCGGCCTGTGTTGGGCGATGAGCTGGATAAGGCGGTGCTGACTTACAACGCATGGGTTGCAGCCGGGGTGGCTTCTTCATCCAAAGGTAGTAACACTGGTAGAGCCCGCTCTTCTCCTTCCAAACCTTGGTTTTCTCCTGAGTTGCGTGCACATAAGCTGGCCTGCAAAAAGCTTGAATGGGCCTGGCGCCAAGCTTATCCATCAGGCGTTATTCAGACTGAGGGGACTCTACGTCTGGGCGGTTATTTCCCGCTTTTTCCAGCTTTTCCTAGAATTACGGAGGAGGAATCATGAGAGATTACTTTTGATGTCAGGATCTCCGCTACAAGGGGCACTTGGATATCCTTAGATTGCAGTGCACATCGTATTGATGGTGCACTATATACTAATTTCTTTATGCTACTTGGATTTCAAAATATTTCTCCTATAAAGCTTTGATAGTCTATTATAGCACGTTTGCCAAGACCCCGTATATATATGATACCTCATGATTGAATAGTTTCATGACTATCCACGTGGATACTTACTATTTATTTTGGAGTAGAGACTGACAGAGCGGACTGCAACCCAACTGGTTTTTTACACCTTACCCTGGACATTTATTTAACTCTTGCCCTGAAGAAGTCCCGGCTGGGACGAAACGTGTCGGCTGTCCTTTTTTCTCTCTGTTGAAAAATAAATCATCCAAACAAAACGGACTTTTTGGACATTCATATTTGTGAATCTGTTATAATTGAATTTGAGAACTTGTTTAGTTTATGGTGCACCTGTGCTTTCATTTAACTTACGCCAAGCTTATTGCACCCTGGCTAAGGCGGCTCTGCGGGGGGCACAGAGAAACTACTATGCCTGTATTAAAACAGCAAAGGGGAAGTACTTTGCGAGCAGGATTGATAAGGCTAACAATAGCAGTCGTGAGATCTTTGCTATTGTCAAAAGCTTTCTCTCCCCCTGCGCAGAGCAATGGGTGGTCCTGGTCTCTGTGGCGTGGTGTGAGAGTCTTTCCTCGTTCTTTGAGCAAAAAATTGCTGCTATTCAGCTTAGTCTTGGTTCCAGTAGCACTTCCGACTTCATTCCCGACCTCTCCCCCCCCTTAGGGTCATCCTCCCCTAGGATGGCGGAGTTTGTGCCACCATCAGTAGACGACACGGTGGCTGTGGTTAAATCCCTGAAATCAGGGTCACCAACTGACCCCTGTCCGGCGCGGGTGCTCGCCGGCATAGCGGAGGTGGTGGTTCAGGAAATTTCGCATATCGTTGGCCTCTCATTCAAGTCGGCCACTGTGCCCGCGGAATGGAAACAGGCTAAGCTGCTGCCTTTGCTCAAAAAGGCGGGTGTTGATCCTGCGGTGCTCGCCAATTATCGGCCAATTTCATTACTTCCGGCAATGGCAAAAATTGGTGAAAAGATGGCGTTCCGGCAGCTGAACGAGTTTGTTGAATCGTCCGGGGCTCTCCACCCGGCTCAATCGGGGTTCCGTGCTGCGCACAGCATGGAGTCTGCATTGGTGGAAATCTCTGAGGCGGTTAGGGAGTGTCTGGACAGTGGCGGCAGAGCGGTTCTAATTTTATTGGACCTCTCTGCCGCGTTTGACAATGTGCCACACCAGCGCCTTCTCTCTCGGCTTGCTGATATTGGTGTCACGGGTTTAGCTTTAGACTGGCTGAGCTCTTTTCTCACGTCCAGATCCCAGCAGGTCTGGCTTCCCCCTTTTCATCTATGGCCAAGCCGCTTTTGACAGGTGTCCCTCAGGGCTCCACGTTGAGCCCATTGCTTTTTAATGTTTATTTGACCCCCATGATAAGGATGGCTGAACAACTGGGGGCCAAAATTATTGCCTATGCGGATGACACGCAGTTGCTATTTACATGGCCCAGTGATGTCTTGGACACAGTGCGGATTCAGTCTTGTCTTTCTTTGGTTTTTAACTGGCTAGCTGCCTCACAATTGAAATGTAATGAGGATAAGACGGAAATTTTGCTGTACGGTCATTTTCCCTCTAATTTTAGAGAATTACTTTGGCCGGCTGGCTTTTCGCTGGCCTGTTCAGTTAATGTCCCCGCTAAGAATTTGGGGGTGTGGTTCGGAGAAGACCTCCGGTTCGAGGCGCACATTAAGAAACTGACGGGGGTTGTTTTGGAACCCTTAAAGCGCTTCGGAAGTTTTTTCCGTATCTTCCTTCCACAGCAAGAGAGACAGTAGCTAGGGCATTAATTCTCTCGCGCCTTGACTATTCCAACGCCTTGCTGAGTGGATCCCCAGCCTATCTGGTAAGACGTCTTCAGGTAATCCAAAATGCTACTGCCAGACTTCTAGGTAATATTTCCAGCAGTGTGAGTGTAAAGACTCACTTGCAGAGATTGCACTGGCTGCCAGTCCCACAACGGATCACTTTTAAAATTCTCACACTGGCTCATAAAGCTATAAATGGTCTTGGCCCCGCCTACTTGAGGAAACAATTTAGTCGTTACTCTCCCAACAGACCTTTGCGATCTGCCGCTCAACATCTGTTGCAAGTCCCACGCTTCCGGCGTTCCCGGCTGGGAGGGCAGTCGGTTGCGGTGAAAGCCGCTTCTGCCTGGAATGACCTTCTGTTGGGACGGGAAGTCTCCTGCATGTCTCTGGAGAGAGTGCTTCCCCTGCCTTATGCTAATCTCCAGGCAAGTCACTCAAAAGCTACTGTATAGTTTCTAGATCCCTACCTCAGTGAGCATGACAATCATACATGTCCACTGAGGGTCTCCCTGTTTACATGGATTGAGGCTCCTAGAGCTTGGCTCTGAGGTCGAGGGGGGCATGCCTAGTGCACCCCTATTTTTCAGAGAGTGGCTACTGCCCTCTCTATTATGGCTGTGGTAGACTGACAGTGGTGGCAGCAATAAATCTATAGTCAGGAGGGGTGAGTTCCTAGGCACCCTCCTGACCAAGTCTGTGCAGTTTGCCATGCCTGTGGGCCTGTTGCCGTTGTCTGGCTGATGTGTGTTTGAGAGCCCGTGGGTGTACAGGGGAAGAATGGTGATTTGAGCCAGTGTGAGGAATGCGAGCTGTCCTGTTGGACATCCCAGCTCCCCCGTCCCCCTCCCTATTTCCTTGGAAAGGCCTGGTGGGCTGGGGGAGACCCTCAGCTCTTATCTGGGTTTAGCTGCACTAACTGTGTGGATAGGACCCTCCCTCACTTGTCAGGGCCTCCTGGGCTGGAGTTAATTAAAATTCCTCTCTAGAGGGTTGCGCAGCCTGATACCAGAACACGACCTGCTACATGCTTTACCCATGCATTGAACACGCAGTGAATGGTCTGTGATTGGAGGTGTAAAAAGTAGCAGACCCTCTGATTGGATGAGCCTATCAATCAGAGGTGATAAAAGTCTGGCCTGAGTGGTCAGCTGTTGTTCAAAGACTGGACTATGACAGAGAAGATAGCCAGGCACGGACCCCGCTGGTGTGAAGACAGATGATAAGACTCTGTTCACTGCGGTCTGGAGGGAAGGTCATTAAGGACCAGCTGTTTGTGAGGCTTGGATGAGCGTTCGCTTTGGACCAAGGAAATTACAGACAGCTGCCCAAGGTGTGGGAAGGAAGCTTGCGGCACATCACCCAGTGTGGAGAGGAAGCTTACAGCACATCACAGAGGCTGGTGGAAAGAAGCTTGCAGCACATGACGAGAGCCAGAGAGGAGGATGCTTGATTCTAGTCCTTGAAGGTGAGATCAAATCCCCTCTAGGCTCCTCCCTTGCGCTGTGGGAGCCTGTACAAGCAGTAACTGGGAAGAGAGGCCAGTGAAGCAGACCCCACCTTTCTTTTTGTGAACTCTGAGGGTATCAGGGTGAACTGGCACTCTGCCCAGCCACTACCCTTCTTCAGCTAGCCAGTGTCTACTGGACTAGTGGGACTCCAGTAAACTGTGCCAAGACATCCGGCACCTCTGATCAGATCCCTTACACCTCTAGAGCAGTGTCCTCACTCACAATGGGAGGGCACTTCTGTTGCTTTGGGTGGGGGGTTATGGGGCTGATCACGACCATTTGACTTTGCATCATATGCTGAAACTATATCCTTTCAATACAAAGTTTGGTATCAAGGCTCTAGTGAATGAGAACAGCCCTGTGTAACATGATCTGTAATATGCAATGCTTACTGTGTGTTTTCATGTTAACTGTGTTTTTATAGTGCTTGGCGTCTAGGCGCTATAATACTGTTCGGGGTCAGAACTCTGCCCCAGAGGGTTGTAGAGACTTCTGGTTTTCACTGTTTATCCTAGTTTTATGTGTAGAATAATTATCTTATGTGTATTAAAGTACTTTTCTTTTATAAAAAGTAAAGCACTGACTGGACATTGAGTTTATCAGCTGGTGGTACGGTTTACACTGTATTCTGAATGTCTAACCCCACCTCACCTCCTTGAGTAAGCCTTGGACTGCTCTGTCTCGCTACCCTGAGAGAGTCAAGTGCTGGAGAGGAGTACTTGGTTATCCAGTTTTGGGTCCTTTAGTACTGAGGCCCCAGGACATCAGTGAGGGAACACTCCAGTTGATGCGATTGGAGCGCAGTTACCCCTGAGTGCCCTGGTGCCCAGGAAGCCGGTGGCAAGCGGTGACGGATCACTAGACTTCAGACTCAGTGGACACTGAGGCCAGTTGATAATTCCAGTAGATATCCATAAGCTATATGTAAAATGGCAGATAACATTGGAGAGGAATTGGAATTGCAGAACTTGACTGTGGAGCAATTAAAGCAAATGTGTGCTGAAAGGGGGTGGAAGGTCCCAAGGTCTAAGGACAGAGAACACCTGATTAGCCACATGAGAAAATGCTTTGAGCAAGAAGTCACTGTTGTGCAAGAGTTGGAGAGCACTGATACCACAAGCCTGCCAAGTCAGTCAGTGCAGGCTTCTCCTGTACCAGCCCCAAGGCATTCCCCAAGGCTTTCCCCTATGCTTTCCCCTAGGTATTCCCCTAGACCTGCCCCTAGACCTGCCCCTAGACTTTCACCTCCCCCTATCTCCAGGGCTACCTTTTCCCCTGTCCCAGGATTCGCCTCCTTAGGAGGGACTGAGCTAGCAGAGACCCTTAAACTTCAGCTGAAACTCCAGGAAGCTAAGGATTTAGCAGAGGAGAAAGCAAGGGAGTTTGAAAGGGAGAAGCTAAGGATGGCCCGCCAGGCAGAAGAAGAGCAGCGAAGGGTCAGACAGGAAGAGTGGGCTTGGAAGGAGAAGGAGAGGGAAAGGGAGAGGCTGGAGAAAGAAAGGGAGAGACAGGAGAAAGAGAAGGAGAGGGAAAGGGAGATGCGGGAGAAAGAAAGGGAGAGACAGGAGAAAGAGAAGGATAGGGAATTGGAGAAAGAGCGGATAGCCCTAGAGAAAGAGAAGATCAAGTTAGCAGCTGATAGAGGGCTTAGCTCTGTGGATGGTGCATCCACTTCAAAGTCCCAGGGAAAGGAAAATACCACCAAGGTACCAAAAGAATTGATACACATGTATGTCCCTGGCACTGATATTCTCAGTTGGATGCGTGCCTTTCATTTAGCATGTAAGGCTCAAGGTCTTAATGGTCAGTCCAAAGCAGCGACTTTACTGAGTCGCCTCCCTCGGGAAGGGACTGAAGTGATTGAAAGGATGCCTGAGAAAGACAGTCTGACATATGAGTGCATGAAGGATGCTTTGATTAGGCGGTTTGGGTTGAAACCAGCCCAGTACTTGCAGAGGTTCCGTGAGAACAAGAAGGCAGAGGGGGTTCCTTTTGAGAATTGGGTCCATGACATAGTGAGAGACTGGAATGAGTGGGTGAGAGGGATGGAAGCAAATGATTACCAGTCCCTAAATCAGGTGATGATTGCAGAGCGTCTCCGGGAGGAGTGCTCTGTCCCACTCAGACAGTATTTGTCTGACCTTCCTGAGAGGGATCCTGAGAAACTTGCAGTGATGGCAGATAAGTGGCTTGCCAACAGAGTGAACAGGGGGCAGGGGCAACCCCTTTCCAGACCCAAGGGGGAGATGAACTCCCAGCAGGCTGGCCCTAAACCAGAGGGGAAGGGCCAGAACGGTTCCCAAGGCTCTCAGTCAGGACAAGAGTCTAAGGGGAACGGGGTCTCTAGTCAGTACCAGGAGGGGAAAGGAGGTAAGGCTCCTTTCACTCCAAAGGTGATTACATGCTATAAGTCCCACCGAGAGGGACACTTAAAGCCAGACTGCCCAGTGAAGGACGTGGTGCCAGTGGCACCCGTGATAGCAAGTGTGCTTTCAGTGGGGGCAGACATGAAGGGAGGCCCAAGTGAGTTTAACTTAGTCACCAGGGACATCTGGGAACTTGACCCAGAAGCCCTTAAGCATATTCACCCTAACTCAACGGGGTATATGAGTGTGGCAAGTATCAATGGAAGGAAAGTTCCTGCCATGAGGGATACTGGTGCCCACAGGACTATGGTTGAACGCAAATATCTCAAACCCGAAGAGATCATTCCTGGTTCCAAGGGGTATGGACTTGTAGCTAGTGGTGATGACATGGAGTACCCTCTTGCTAGAGTGCAGGTAGGGGTGAATGGCAGGAAGGCCATGGTCAATGTCGGGGTGCGAGAGAAGCAGGGTGCTGGGTGCTTTCTGGGGAATGATCTTGTTGAACCCGGGTTAGTACCAGGCCCTGAGGCCTATATGGCCTGGATTTCATCAGCTGTGCTCACTAGGGCACAGACTGAAAAACTGCTTCCTAGTGAAGTGGGGACCGCTCTAGTGGAAGAGACACTAGAGGGGAACAGGCCAGAACAAGAACTAAGGGCAGATTCTGAGAAGGCACCTGTCCTGGTGTCGGCACCTCCTGCTCCAGTGGGAGAGGAGGGTGTGCATCCAGAGGCGGATAAGGTGTTGGAGTCTGGGTCCCTGCCAGAGCTGCAGGAGCTGCTTGTGGCAGGAGGACCGTCCCGTGAGGAGTTTTGTAAGGCACAGGCTGAGTGTCCTACACTTGTTGGCCTGCGGACGACTGCTCAGGAGCAGGTCTCCACTGGAGTAGTCGGAAAGCACAAGGTGGCTTGGGAAGATGGACTCCTTTACAGTGAGCCTCCTGACCCAGAGCCAGGAACCAGCAAAAGGTTGGTGGTTCCCCAGGTGCACAGGAATTTCCTGCTGCATCTAGCCCATGATGTACCCCTAGCTGGGCACTTGGGCATCAAAAAGACAAAGGACAGGTTAGCACCTCTGTTTTACTGGCCAGGAGTAGGTCAGGATGTGGAGAGGTTTTGCCATACCTATCTGGTCTGTCAGGCCAGCAGCATGTCTGGTGGCCCGATGAAGGCACCCTTGGTTCCCCTACCAGTCGTGGAGGTACACTTAGAGAGGGTGGTGTGTCTTCCCAGGAATGACATGGTTTCTTTACTTGCAATGGCTGAAGAGTTAGAAGAGGAGACTGAGTCCCTCCCTGACTTATTGCAAGGTGATGAGAAGGATGGTTCATTTGAGGGAGTTAAGCTTGCCTCTGAACTGACACCTGAACAGCCGGTGGAGTGTAAAGAGCTGCTGGGGAGATTGTCCCGTCTCTTTTCACTTACCCCTGGGCTGACGCCTGTCTGTGCGCTTGACACAGACACTTGGGACACCCTGCCTGCTAAGAAGCAGCCCAGGAAGGTGATCTGGACTGAAGAGTGTCAGAAGGCATTTGATGGATTGAAGGCTGCACTATGCGATGCACCTGTACTGAAGGCCCCTGATTACAGTCAGACCTTCATTGTGCAGATGGATGCTTCAGACAAGGGAGTTGGGGCAGTTCTTGCCCAGCTCAATGAAAAGGGAAGGGAGCATCCGGTGGCCTTTATCAGCCGCCGACTACTCCCCAGGGAGCAGAACTGGTCTGCAGTTGAAAAAGAATGCTTTGCCATAGTGTGGGCCCTTCGAAGATTCAGGCCTTACTTGTTTGGTGCAAAGTTTGTGGTTCAAACAGATCACAAGCCCCTCAAGTGGCTTATGGCAATGAAAGGGGACAACCCAAAGTTGCTCAGGTGGTCCATATCTCTGCAGGGACTAGATTTTACAGTGGAACATAAAGCAGGCTTACAGCATGGTAATGCAGATGGACTTTCCCGCCGGTTTGTCCAATCAGATGATCGGTCTTCTCCCACTGGGAAGTAAGTACCGGCCATTCTGATCTGGGGAGGGCATATGTTGGGACGGGAAGTCTCCTGCATGTCTCTGGAGAGAGTGCTTCCCCTGCCTTATGCTAATCTCCAGGCAAGTCACTCAAAAGCTACTGTATAGTTTCTAGATCCCTACCTCAGTGAGCATGACAATCATACATGTCCACTGAGGGTCTCCCTGTTTACATGGATTGAGGCCCCTAGAACTTGGCTCTGAGGTCGAGGGGGGCATGCCTAGTGCACCCCTATTTTTCAGAGAGTGGCTACTGCCCTCTCTATTATGGCTGTGGTAGACTGGCAGTGGTGGCAGCAATAAATCTATAGTCAGGAGGGGTGAGTCCCTAGGCACCCTCCTGACCAAGTCTGTGCAGTTTGCCATGCCTGTGGGCCTGTTGCCGTTGTCTGGCTGATGTGTGTTTGAGAGCCTGTGTGTGTACAGGGGAAGAATGGTGATTTGAGCCAGTGTGAGGAATGCGAGCTGTCCTGCTGGACATCCCAGCTCCCCTGTCCCCCTCCCTATTTCCTTGGAAAGGCCTGGTGGGCTGGGGGAGACCCTCAGCTCTTATCTGGGTTTAGCTGCACTAACTGTGTGGATAGGACCCTCCCTCACTTGTCAGGGCCTCCTGGGCTGGAGTTAATTAAAATTCCTCTCTAGAGGGTTGCGCAGCCTGATACCAGAACACGACCTGCTACATGCTTTACCCATGCATTGAACACGCGGTGAATGGTCTGTGATTGGAGGTGTAAAAAGTAGCAGACCCTCTGATTGGATGAGCCTATCAATCAGAGGTGATAAAAGTCTGGCCTGAGTGGTCAGCTATTGTTCAAAGACTGGGCTATGACAGAGAGGATAGCCAGGCACGGACCCCGCTGGTGTGAAGACAAATGATAAGACTCTGTTCACTGCGGTCTGGAAGGAAGGTCATTAAGGACCAGCTGTTTGTGAGGCTTGGATGAGCGTTCGCTTTGGACCAAGGAAATCACAGACAGCTGCCCAAGGTGTGGGAAGGAAGCTTGCGGCACATCACCCAGTGTGGAAAGGAAGCTTACAGCACATCACAGAGGCTGGTGGAAAGAAGCTTGCAGCACATGACGAGAGCCAGAGAGGAGGATGCTTGATTCTAGTCCTTGAAGGTGAGATCAAATCCCCTCTAGGCTCCTCCCTTGCGCTGTGGGAGCCTGTACAAGCAGTAACTGGGAAGAGAGGCCAGTGAAGCAGACCCCACCTTTCTTTTTGTGAACTCTGAGGGTATCAGGGAGAACTGGCACTCTGCCCAGCCACTACCCTTCTTCAGCTAGCCAGTGGCTACTGGACTAGTGGGACTCCAGTAAACTGTGCCAAGACATCCGGCACCTCTGATCAGATCCCTTACACCTCTAGAGCAGTGTCCTCACTCACAATGGGAGGGCACTTCTGTTGCTTTGGGTGGGGGGTTATGGGGATGATCACGACCATTTGACTTTGCATCATATGCTGAAACTATATCCTTTCAATACAAAGTTTGGTATCAAGGCTCTAGTGAATGAGAACAGCCCTGTGTAACATGATCTGTAATATGCAATGCTTACTGTGTGTTTTCATGTTAACTGTGTTTTTATAGTGCTTGGCGTCTAGGCGCTATAATACTGTTCGGGGTCAGAACTCTGCCCCAGAGGGTTGTAGAGACTTCTGGTTTTCACTGTTTATCCTAGTGTTATGTGTAGAATAATTATCTTATGTGTATTAAAGTACTTTTCTTTTATAAAAAGTAAAGCACTGACTGGACATTGAGTTTATCAGCTGGTGGTACGGTTTACACTGTATTCTGAATGTCTAACCCCACCTCACCTCCTTGAGTAAGCCTTGGACTGCTCTGTCTCGCTACCCTGAGAGAGTCAAGTGCTGGAGAGGAGTACTTGGTTATCCAGTTTTGGGTCCTTTAGTACTGAGGCCCCAGGACATCAGTGAGGGAACACTCCAGTTGATGCGATTGGAGCGCAGTTACCCCTGAGTGCCCTGGTGCCCAGGGAGCCGGGTCTAACACCTTCCATTATTCTTGCGAGCTACCCTGAACTTTGGTTCTTTTAAAAAAGCCTTGAAAACCCATCTGTTCAGGATGGCTTTTTAGCTGTTCCCCATAGTTTACTCCTTTTTTCTGTCTCTTTTTCCTTTTCTTTTTCCCATTCCGCGCCAGGATACTCCGGCAGTAATTGAGCGCGTAACAAAACAGCATAATAATAATAATAATAATAATAACACCCTCAATGCCATCCATACACAGCTGTGTGAACCACTCAACACTATCACTACCAGGGAACCACACAAAACCCTAACATAAGAATCCAGTTTCCAAACAAAACCCAGGAAACCTCCCAACTCTGAAATAAGGTTCTCATCTCCAAACAAAACCTAGGGAAACACAGAACCCTCAAATAAGATTCTTGTCCCCAAACAAAACCTAGGGAACCGCACAACCCTCAAATAAGAATATCGACTCAAACAAAAAACTGTGAACCACATATAACCCTCAAAGAACAAGCATCCCATGAAATACCTTTTACCTCCAATTCCTCACCTGTACTGCATGCAATACATACCCTAAGCCTCTTGGCCCAAATTCTGTCACTAATAGCCTGTGAGTCTCTCAATGCCATAGCTCTACTTGAGAAACTATACCGCTCCCATTCGATATGCCACTTTTAAAGGCTCCTGTTTAGGAGGGCCAATCAATGCCTTGAATGGCTATGAAGCCGCAAAGCAGACTGGCCTTCCAACAATAACCCAGAGGGTACAGGGAAGTCCCACAACCCATAAAAGGCACTCGTCAAGGTGATCATAAGTTTCGCACACAAAGGCACTGGCCAGAAATACCCCCTTCCCATTAGCTTTCCAACAAATTTCTTCAAACACTTCATAAAGAAAATCCATGACAATGCACCAAAACATATACCATTTTCATCCTTCCATATCTTTCCTTCCCAACCAGAACATGCCACAATAAGAAACCAGCCTTGACCCACCTTCACCATATAACACAACGCTCAAAGCAACGCTCAAGGTAACACCAAAGAAAAAGTCCAGCTGGATCAACTGCAGACCTTCATGTACCTGCCACCTACAATAGGATACAGATTATTGCATGCACCTCAGAACTCTTCTTAGTACTATTCAATAGAACTAGTGAAGGTCATTGGCCATATGGCACAGGTACCCACAGGGACGTATGTTGCATTCCACCCTTTCCTTTCTATGCTGTTCTTGTTATTTATTTATTTCTGTTGTTGGAACTAGAACCTTTTCACCATCAATTAAACCTTTTTTGGATATAACATCGTTTGTTCATACTTTACAAAATTGGCGACGATTGGAGAACCTGAGGAGTCTTTTCTGCTGCATTTTGAGGCACAGGTGCGAAAATTCCTCTTCAAAAAAACGAACCCATCAACCTCTTCATTTTCAACGTTGTCGGAGTGCTGTTGAAGGAAATTCCTTTTCAAACGTCTGATCGGCAGCCTCCTGGTATGTACATTGAGGGAATTATTGATTTTACAAGTTTTTCCCTTTTACGAGAGCTTGCTGTTACCGTTGTCATAGCTACAAATTTCCTTCGACAACGTGACGTTTGTTGGTTACCATAACCACCAACCAGCCTGCTACAACATCATCACGCTCAACGCGTCATCACGCTCAACGCGTCATCACGCTCTTTCTACAGTTGATCTGCCTTGTTCTTTGAGTTGTTGCTCACGTCACAAAGCGTCTAGGATCACAGTGCATCCGCTCTGGTTGACGCTGATCAAGCCGATCAAATCTTCGCGCTGAATCCAAACGGTGTGTGCTTGATGTCTGACGCGCGACAACTGCTTTTAGGAGATTAAAGCCTTCGCGTTGTACAATACTTCACTCCTTATTAACGCGCTGGGCGGTGCATCTCCAGGCTGAAACGTTTATACTGGTTGGTACATTTACACTGGAAAGCTTATCTTAAACTATCAGCTCCTGAAAGACTTATGATTTCCACCAAGTTTTCACTGCACTGTGAGGAGTTTGTGCTACATTATTATAAAGTGTACTTCATTTTTCCTTTGAATATTTATTCACTAAACTTTGTTGTTTCAAGTATATTTTTGAAATTTTTCAGGAATATTTTTCTCTTTCTGTAATCATGTGGGGACAATTCTTTACAATTTACACCATTCTTTTGGCATTTTCTGTGGTGTATACAGATACAGGTACTTTATTAAATTTGTGTTAACATTCCAATCAACCATGCAATTTGATCCTCCAAGCAAGTTTCTACAGAGCAAAGGTGAACCATCTATTCCATGGTCACGATGGAAAGAAGAATTTATTACATATCTAAAAGCTATTGATGGTGAGCGTATGTCTGCTGGGAGAAAGAAAAAAAAAATTCTCCACTGTTTGGGTTCAGAGGGTCAAAATGTATTCAGAACTCTCCCACCTATGCGTTCTGGAGGTGATCACAATGTTTATGATGAGGCATTGTTGCGCATTGAAAATAGGTTTAAACCCAATACTAGTGTTGCATTAAACAGGTATAAATTCTATACTAGAGCTCAGGAAGAAAATGAAAGTTTTGATGACTTTCTTACTGCACTTCGAGCTTTGTCCCTACATTGTAATTTTGGGTTAATGACTGACGAAATGCTCAGGGATCAAATCATTGTACACGTGAGAAGTAAAAAGGTTCAGGAACAACTTTGGATTTTGGGTGATCCCAGTTTAGAAGTGACTATTACTACCTCCAAAGCTCTTGAACAGTCTGAGCGTTGGATGAAAACTCTTGAAAGTAAAACTTCTTCTGGCACTGTTAGTAAGTCTTCTTCTAGTGTTGATGAGAGTAATGTTAATGATGTTTCTCCTACTGGCTCATTTTCCAATGGCAAGCCTAATACAAATACGAGGACTCAGTCCAACTCTAAGAATTATTATTGCTTCAGGTGTGGTAATCCCAACCACATTGCTTCATATTCTCGTTGTCCTGCTATTGGAAAAGAGTGCACCAAATGTGGACGTGTGGGTCATTTTGCAAAAATGTGCAAAGACTCTAGTACAAGAAAAGACTCATCCTTTAATCTTTCCTCTAAAGGCAAAGTTTCTACCGTGTTACAAGGTGTGTCACCATCTCAAGACCTTGAACATGGTATTGTTGTGTCTATCCGCAATATGTTTGATATCAAATCTGCAGAAACTTTGAGTTCTCCGGATTGTATTGTTAATATTTTAGGAAAACAGCTCAAACTTATGGCTGATTCAGGTTCTCCGTGGACCATTATTACCAAGTTGTATTGCCATGAAGTTTTTGGGGATCTGGTTGATCAAACGAGCTTATGTGAACCTGATATCGTTGCACAAAACTTTGATGAGTCTTACATAAATGTTGTTGGTTATAAAGAAGTCCTTATTGAGTTTAGGGGAAATAGTGCTTGGATCAAAATGTACATTGCTGTCAAAGGTGTGAATGTTTTGGGCTGGAGGGATCAAGCCAGACTTGGAATTACCTTAAATCCCAGGAACAAAGATCCTATCTCTGTGGTTGCCATTACTTGTGATGCTTCACATTTAGACAACACTACCTCATGTGGTAGTAATACTCTTTTGTCTGATAATGGTATGAATGTTTCTGAAACTTCCAAGAATGTGTGTGATCTTAAGAAAGATCTCCCTTTGTTATTTCCTCAAGTTTTTTCTGAAAAACTAGGCAAACTTAAAGGTTTTTCCCATAGAATCAAAGTTAAAAGTAGTGCTATCCCAGTTAAACAAAAATTGAGGGGTGTACCCATTAGTATCAGAGCTGAACTCAAAATCTTATTGGACGACATGATTCTTGGAGGTGTTATTGAGGAAATAGAGTCCTCTGAATGGGTTTCGCCCATCGTTTTAGCTCAGAAACCCGATAAAAGTATCAGGCTCTGTGTGGACCTAAGGGCTCTCAATGCCAATTTAATCACTGATTGTCACCCTCTTCCCAATATAAATGAGATGGTATGCTTATTGGATGGTGCTTGCATCTTTTCAACTCTTGATTTGCGTTCCGCTTATCACCAAATTGAATTAACTGATGATGCAAAGCATTTTACCGCTTTCATCACTCCGCTTGGTCTTTTTCAATTTAAGAGGATGCCTTTTGGCCTAGCTTCTGCCGCTTCGGTGTTTCAAAGGGCTATGCACCACATCTTTAAGGATGTGTGCTCTTTTGTCAAGTGCTTCCAGGATGATATCCTCATTTTCTCTAAGAATGTGGATGATCATCATGTCCACCTTAAGGATGTGTGCAACAAGTTATGCGATGCTGGTCTTACCCTTAAATTTAACAAATGTAAGTTCTTTTGTAAGAGTGTGGAATATTTGGGTCACACGCTATCCGCTGATGGTGTCGTTCCCAAGCGTTCCCTTGTTGATGCCATTGTGAATGCCCCTTCTCTTGACAATAAAGAGAAATTGCTTTCCTTTGCTGGCTTATGCGAGTACTACAGTAAGTTTATTCGAAATTTCGCCACGAAAATGGAACCCCTCAGGGAGCTTACCAGAAAGTCCTCAGACTTTGTGTGGTCTGATAGGCAAGAGTCTGCCTTTTGTTCCATTAAGGAAGATATTGTGAATGCTCCCACTTTGAGATCCTTTTTCACAAGAGGTGCGTCATCACGGTGGATGCCAGTTGTTATGGCCTTGGGGCTGTGTTAGGTCAGATTTCAGGCAAGGAAGAATGGTGCGTTGCTTTTGCATCTCGGACTCTATCTCTCACTGAGAGGAGGTATGCTGTCATTGAAAGGGAATTGTTAGCCTGCACATGGGCTGTTGAGCATTTTCGCAATTATGTTTGGGGCAACAGGTTAATTCTCAAAACTGATCACAAGCCCTTGGTTGGAATCTTGTCTCCTGGGGGCGGTTGGAATTCAACTGCTCGCATTGCACGGTTGTCTTCTAAGTTGCAGGAGTATGATTTTGAGGTTTTGTATGTTCCTGGTAGAAGTAATGTCACGGCAGATTTTCTCTCCAGGTTGCCTTGCCCTGATATTGGTGCCAATCCTGATAATCGTGAAATTGATATTGTTTCTGTGGTCAATGACTATGTTTCTAGTGATTTCATGGGAATCTCTGAAGTTGAGTGGATGTCTGAGGTTGAGAAGGATCCTATTTTCTCGTTCATTTTTGACTGTTTGGAAAAAGGTTGGCCCAAGGATAAATCTGTTTTGCCTGAATTTGCTCCTTTTTGTCAGGTTTCGTCTGAAATTGAAGCTGTTGGTAAGATTTTGTTTAAGGCCGGGAAAATGATTCCCCCTGCTTCTTTGTATAAGAAGATCCTTTCCTTGGCCCATAAAACTCATATTGGAATGTCTTCTATGAAACGTCTTATTAGGACCAACTTTTGGTGGCCTGGTCTTGACAAAATGGTAGACAGAACTGTCCGTGACTGTGTGGATTGTGTCAGTAGTGATAAAATGCTTAAGGTGTCTTCTGCTCCTCTCTGTCCTGTTCCTTGGCCTAATCATCCCTGGCAAAAACTAGCTTTTGACATTTCCGGTCCATTCCATCGTCTTCCTGAGAATGCTCGTTTTGCTTTGGTTTTAATTGACTATCACACCAAATGGCCGGAAGTTAAATTTGTCTCCTGTGCCACCACCTTAGTCATTATTTCCTTCCTTAGGGAAGTTTTCGGTAGAGAGGGATCTCCTGAAATCCTAGTTACTGATAACGGTGTTCAACTTATCTCCCGGGACATGGAGGATTTTCTTGTCTCTTGTGGTAACAAGCATCACACTACCTCGTTGTATGAGCCTAGAGAAAATGGCCAGGTTGAGAGGTTTAACCGTGTTCTTAAAAATGCTGTGGGGCTTGCTTGTTCTTCGGGTGAGTCTTGGAGGGATGTGGTAAGAGAAAGACTCTGGATGTATCGCATCACCCCACATGCTGTCACGGAGGTCAGTCCTTTCCAGCTTCTGAGAGGGAGAACTCCTAGCTCCCATATCTGCCCTTGGTGGGTTAAGAAGTTGGATGTTAGAGTTGACCACTTGGACATTTCGCAAGTGGCCAATCGTGTAGAAACCAAGCAGAACGCTATGAAAACTTTGTTTGACCGTAGAATGAATGTGAAAGTTCCTGATTTTGCTGTGGGTGAATGGGTCAAGATCAAGAAACCTGGGTTCACTCTCAAAGGTCTTTCTAAGTTCAGCAATCCCATTAAAATTGTTAAAGTTTTCAGGAACTCTATTATTACTCAAGATGGTAGAGCTTGGAACATAAGGAAGGTCGCAAAATGTAAGTGTGTTCCTCCTGGCTCTGTTCAGACGTTTCCTCATGACAAAAGTTTTGCTCAGAGTCCTACTCATGACAACAGCGACTGCGTTCTACCCTCACAGTCTGTGGCTCATAGAGTCAAAACCAATGCCAGACCTGTAATTATACCTTCTAGGTTTCTGTCCTAGTTTTGCCCTTTTACACTACCATTATGTTTGTTTTATAGGAAGGAGATGTGTTGCATTCCACCCTTTCCTTTCTATGCTGTTCTTGTTATTTATTTATTTCTGTTGTTGGAACTAGAACCTTGCTCCTGCGTGAGCCTCCCTGGTTCTATGTTCCAGATTCTCTGTTTGGCAGTTTAACCCTGCTCATCTGTTATCTGGATGCTCTGTGCCTTTTCACCATCAATTAAACCTTTTTTGGATATAACATCGTTTGTTCATACTTTACAACGTAGCTTAGTCAGTATAGTTCGAGGGGGTGAATCTCAAAATTCCCAACTTAAAAATCAGTGCTCTGCAGGGTGGAGGCGTGAGATGATCAAGGCTCTGGATGGACTGTGTTCATGAGGAACAGGGTCAGTACTGATTTGTATTAGGGTGGCCTTGATCTAGAGTGGCACAATGGGCAAAAAACGATGGGTTGGAAAACTTTAGAGTGATTACCACTGTTTAGAATATTCACAAGCATTCATTCCATCACCTTTTGGGTGTTTTATTGCCAATAGTATGCCTGGAAACCCGAGACTTGTAAAGAGACTGGCACAGCTTTCCAACCCCACTACTGCCAATGAAAGTAGTAGATTTCCACCCATTCAAAGAGTAATTCTATAGGTGTAGATTTCCTCTTTATTTGATAAAACAGTCACTATATACATTTCAGTTTCCACTCACAAGAAAGTTAAAAGCTCTTAGCAAAATGAGAACCACAAGAAAAAAGGACACAAACAAAGCAAACATGGCTCGGGCCCACAAACCTAACTACAAAGCCAATAATGCATTTGGTGGTTGTCACAGCCCAAACACACCCCCTGAAGATATGACCTTGTTCATCCCACCTGGGCATGGTAGTTCTACCAGGGAGTTCATGACTATAGCCACATACAACACGATGACCTAGAGTCCCTGCCCTAGGATCACTTATTTTTAATGTATTTTCACTGCACGCACTCTGCTTTGTCTTTGCTAAGTGGAGTCTTGCCAAATCTGTGCATGAAGGCAGGGCTCCATGTTTTCAGTCTTTGCTTTTAACAAATGATTCTATCAAGTGACTGACAGCCCTATGTAGGAGCCCAAGATTCAAACAGAGGTGGGTTTGCAAGCAAATTGATAGGGTGAGTTGAGCCAGAGGCGAGCCAATGGTCTGGCTTGGTTTTAAGAGTCCATGCAAGAGCCATGCCATGAAAATGGTTGGAATACATATCATGCAACAAACATATTGTTAAAATATGTTAAAGTCTCAAACATGATAGGTGCTTGTACAGCACTCATTCTTCACTATTTAGAAAATGCGCTCATCTGCGATAAAGAAAAAGGAGGCTTTGTGAAATAAAATGTTTGTTTATGATCACACAATTTGGACACGTAGGGAAGCCGGTATTGGTTCCTGATTATCTGGTTTCACATTTTGAATTTGGGCCACTGGATATATATATCTCTCTCTCCTGTTTTACATCAAAGGTCACCCTTCTGTCTTTTATTCATGTGCATGATGAGCAAATCCGACAGAGGCAAGACTCGACTTAGGCTCTTAGACCCAATCACCAACCCAAGAATGCATTTAATTACGGAGCGTCACACCTCAAACACCCCCTACAGCTACGCCCCTGGGTACACAAAGAAATCATCAGAAGGCAATCATTAGAACTGACAGACCCCTTCAACTACAGACCGCCCTCCAACATGTCCTGTCTCGGGTATAATACTTGAGAATCATGTTTTCAGTTAATTCCTCCTACATCTACAATCACACTCCATCTCATCTCAGCCCTAATAGAATTCCAGGTAATGGAAGGAACCCTCTGACCAGGAATCTCCATGTGGAATCACTAAGAAACAATAACTGGTGATGTCACAAGCATCCTCATCTTCTTGAAAGCTTCCGCAGTGTATGACATAGAATGATGATATCCTACCAACCAGTTTGATCAAAATTGAGATCTAGGGATCTTCTATAGCCTGGATCAGCTACTCCCTCAGAAACAGAGCTCACACCTCCCACAATGCAAATTGTCACTTAGAGAGTAACATGATTACTTTGGCAGTCCTACAAGCTTGATCTTGTCACCTTCACTAGTCAATGCATGGATGCCATCTCCAATTAGAGTCTTCTGCACCTTTGGCGTTGCCATCTGTGACTATACCAATGACACACAGATCATCTTCCAAGGATATAGACCACAACAACCTGCTCAACTGCCTACCTGAGCTCAATCAATAGATGATCAAAATATACCGTGATGTATCCTGGGATATCGGAAATCCTATCTAGATGAGCCAGGTCAGTGCCCTACGACATCTCCACCCCATGCTTCTAGCACAGTAAAAGGCCCTGCCATCTCCCAATAAGACTGTCAACACCCTGGACTGGCACTTAATAAGAAATGCAGTCCAAACAGGCTTCTACCACCTCCACGCATTATGCCGCATATTTTCCTTTGTGGAATTCGCTCAGAGACTTCAGGCCATAATTATCTTTATTAGACCATGCTAAGATCATAGCCGCTGGAATTGTGTGGCAGAGGAGGCCCAAATGATGTGGCAGAGTTGACTAAATTATGCGGCAAGAAAACATTAATTATGCAGTGTAATTTAACACATTTTGTGGTAACGTATTAGTACCAGTTCAGTTTAATACCCAAATATAGCAATACGCAACAGAAAGGAAACCAGTCAAACCATATGATGAGCCTTATACTGTGCAAGGACATGTGCCATTGAGTTGTTATTAACTTTTCATCCATTTAAGCTAGAAACTTTCCATGTTAAAACCTGCAGATTAGGCAGCAGATTATGGATAATGTGGAAAATATGGCAATTCCATAATTATACGGAAAAGGACGTAGCCAAGAAATCGCATAATTCCAGAAGCAAGAGATAAGATTACCCCAGTGTACTTTTCCTGGGTATTTACACAAAGATCACAGAAATCCTCCAGAATAAGACTTCAAAGGATTCAAAATGCCCCGAAACTACTCAATGAGACTACTTCCATGCCTTACACCAAGAGAACACATTTCACAGGCCCTCGGCACCTTGTGCTGGCTATCAGCTGCCCAGAGATTCATATTCAAAATCTTCTAAATCACACACTGAGCAGATCTTTTTAAAGTAGTTTCACCCATATTTTTACCACAAGGGTCCTTCTTATGGTCAGATTTTTTGGTCTATATGCAACTCCAAACTCGACGTATCCACCCAAGTCTGCGCCGTCACTGCTTCATGCTTCCACCACCCCTGAAGACGTGAGGAAGATTTTCAAATGGGTCCAGATCGATACCTGGAAAACCATCACACATGTCCTCATCACCAGCAAGCTGGACTACAGAAACACCTTCTACACCGGTATCGAGAAGACACTCATCATGAGACTGCAGACCATTCAGAACTCAGTGGCCAGAATCGATCTCTACCTGCCAACAAGTGCACACATCTCATCTCACCTCAAGGAGCTTCGTCGGATACCAATACACAGACAGCACGTTTCCAGTCACCTCCACTCAGTCAGACTCCTACTTGCATACATTCCATGTATAAAGAAACACAGCCAGCTGCCGAGCCTTCTACTTCATCGTTCCTAAAGCGTGGAACAACCTGCCGCTACACATCTGAACCTCCCAATCCCTTCTTGAATTCCGTAGGAAGCAGAACACCTGGCTCTTGGAGCAACCTCACTAAGCTGTATCCCTTGCTAGACCGTCACCTGCTTTGCACCTGGATACCCTTCTAGGCGTCAAAACATTGTACAAATTAGCATAATAAAACATAAAATAGTCCCCTTGCTTGCCTTGGTCATTCATTTAGCTCTGGCTTTTACAATGAGACCATTAACACCCAGATCTTATGCTGACTGGATGGGATATGGGTACTATAGCCACACAGTTCTGTTGCTGTACTGTTCTCAGCGAAGGTCAAACCGGGGTCATAGCTTTGTGTGCATCTATAGCCACAAAGTCAGTGTCACTTATTTTAGGCAGGGCCCCTGGAATTGTGCGGCTGCTGTGTTTCTCGCATAATTATGGATTTGCCGCATTTGCCATATAATCCACTTTCTGCTGCATAATCTGCAGATTTTTTTTTTGGGGATGGATTTCTAGCTCAAACAGTTCAAGAGTTACTAAAAGTGCAGCAGCACGTTTTGCCACACAGAACCAGGCCCTTTTTCAAAGTTTGACTGTTCACTTTTCTGCTGTTTATTGCTATATTTGAGTGTTAAACTGGAACAAATGACCACATGGTCATGCCAGTGGAATAACAGTACCACATTTGTCAGTTTTGTTTAATTTGAATCTTTGACAATTGGGATCTGCGGAACAAACATACACTGTCCTGAATGATACCTTAAAGTCAGAGCCACTGGAATTATGCGACAGGGGAGGGCCAAATTATGAGGCATGATTGGGTAAAATATGCGGTGGGAAAAGCCAAATTATGCTGAGTAATTCGGTTCATTTTATGATAGCATTAGGTTATTTTTTTGCCTTTGTTACACTTGTTGACCCTGTCTGGGTTTTGGTTGCTCCTGAATTACAAACTTCAGCAGGTAGAAGCATTAACCATTTCTTGTGCATAGGAAACTTCCCATTTTGAGACCGAAATCTTTTTGTGATTGGTTGTAGTAAATGCTAAGAAGGCAGCCGCAACCAAAGTACCACTTCAGTCACAGTCTGTGGAAGTTTTTAAGAATCAACGGCCCGCTCTAGTGACTGAAGTGGGATACACCAGTGCAACGGTCCTTCTAAGGAACTTTTTGGGCATCTGCACTTATTTTAAATTTTTATGTATTTACTTTTTATAAATTAAACACTGATTAAAGTTGCTGTGTGGCTGCTATTCAGGGTCAAGCAGGAGTTAAGGTTTTGTCTGCCCTGCAGTCATTTGGTTCTCATTACAATGGACTTCTTCCTGCAACCATGAATGCAGTTAGTTACATTAGCCACAAATGAGATTTGCAGATTGATGTCGGACTCTGCTGTCCCTCACAGTGGTGACGCTGCATTGTTATTTTGAACCCAACTCATCATTCAAACTAAGACTTTCCATTCATTGCTGAATCTACCTCACCATAATGAACTCTTCCTGATTAGATCACTGACTGCAGTTCTCTGCGCGGTTGTAGACTTACCTTACCATTCACCCCATTGAATAAGTGGCATAACACAAAATGATAGGGTCCCCATGCAAAATGTGATAAGCGACCTCTTAGGCTTCCATAGCTGACAGATATCCACAGAATCTGGAAAGACGGTCACCCACGCACTCATCACCAGCAGACTTGACTACAGCAACACACTCTACGCTGGTGTCACCCAGAAACAGCTCAGGAAGCTACAGAACATCCAAAATGCCACAGGCAGACTGGCGACATCTCCCGCTGCAGCCATATAACAGAACACCTCTGACAACTCCATTGGATCCCAATCAACAAGAGAACCACCTTCAAGCTCCTCATACATTCTTACAAAGCTCTCCACTACACAGGACCAGAATATCTGAACCACCCCTCACATTCAACGTTCCCGCCAGACAACTTCACTCCGCCCAACTTGCCCTGACCTCTATCCGACGGAACCACAGGACCAGAACCGGAGGAAGATCCTTCTCCTACCTCGCCGTAAAGACCTGGAACACCCTGCCTCTCGACCTCAGGCAATCCCCGTCTATGACCCAATTCAGGAAGGACCTCAAGACCTGGCTCTTCAACTGAACCTCCACGCCCAGACGGATCAGCAGCCCCCTACAAGCCTGCAATGATATCCAGCTGCAACAGCTTGTTTGCTCTGCCACACATCGGAAGGGTCATGCCTTGGATCTGGTATTTGCAGATGCTCAACTAGTGACGGTGAATGACATCCTCTGTCAGTATTGGACGGATCACTCACTGATTGCTTTTTCCCTCTACTTGGAGGATTATACTTCGGCGGAGGCTGGGTCCAGACAGACCAAGCTGGGCAGGCCTTGGTCCAGACTGTTAAAATCCTCGCCCCTGCCAAGCCTACTACCGGTCAATTTCGGTCTGAGTGATTCGGTTGAGGAGTGTTATACTGCCTTATGTCGATCCATTTCGAACTCTTTGGATAAGGTGGTCCCACTCCGCAGGTCTAGGGGTAGACTGAACCGGGCTTGCCCCTGGTACACGGATGACCTGCGGCAGTTAAAGATGAGCTGTAAACGTGCCGAAAGGGCGTGGAGGAAGCATTATTCTGACTCCTTGAAGGCCATTTTTAAATAGTCATTGCAGGAATACAAGGCACAAATTAAGATAGCCAAGGCGTCCTATCTGGAAGCCACCTTGAATCAGGCTCTCAACAAGTCGCAAGCACTGTTCAAAATAGTCGGGGACCTTACCCATCCGTTATGCGCGGCCAATAAGGTTCCCGCGTCACAGGCTCTGTGCGACTCCCTGGCGAGTGCCTTCGAAGAGAAGATTGCTAAAATCTTGGAAGGCTTACAGAGCCCTGTACCCACCCCCTTCGATCTGGGAGTTCTGGACGGCTCGCCCAGTCGACCCCAGCCAAGTAGCATTGCTCTCGGTTTGGGAGCTCCGGACGAGCCACCTAGTCGACCCCAGTCGAATGGCCGTGCTCTTAGCTTGGGAGCTCCGGCGGTCCCACCCAGTCGACCCCAGCTGTGTGGTCATGCTCTCAGTCTGGGAGCTCCGGATGTTTCATCCAGTCGACCCCGGCGGAGCAGGCCTGTCTCTGACTTGGGAGCTCCGGACACTTCGCCCAGTCGACCCCAGCTGAGTGGCTATGCCCTCAGTTTGGGAGCTCCGGACGTCGTGCCCAGTCGACCCCAGCTGAGCCGTTTTCCTACTCCCTCCTTTGAGGAGTTCTGTAGTGTGGCACAAATGGTATCATCTGGTTCTCCTCTTGATCCACTGCCACCTAAATTCTGGAAAGTATTTCAGGACGAACTATTCCAGCCTTTGTATTCCATCTGCCTCCAGTCGTTTGACACCGCAACGGTCCCGGAGTGCTGGAAACTGGCAACTGTGTCTCCTCTCCTTAAGAAATCCACCATGGACCCCGCCTGCTTGTCTAATTATAGACCGATTTCCTTGCTCCCCTTCCCCATTAAGATCATGGAGAAGTTAGTGACCCGCTCTCTGTCTGGCTTCCTGGAAGAAAACACCTGGTTCGATGAGGTACAGTTTGGATTTCGCCCAGCACACGGGACGGAATCGGCGCTGGTGACCGTGCTTGACAACTTACGTTCGCGGGTCGACAGTGGGCGGGCAGCCTTTTTGGTGCTGCTCGACATGTCGGCCGCGTTCAACACGGTCTGCCATCGTATCCTCATCAGGAGACTGGAGGAGTGCGGGGTCACTGCAGGTGCAAGGGACTGGCTGGTCTCCTATCTGAACAACCGGCAGCAGGTGGTGGCGCTGCCTCCTTTCAGCTCGGAGGTGCGGAGAGTAGGGCAGGGGGTTCCTCAGGGCTCGGCCATCAGCCCTATACTTTTCAATCTTTACCTCCGCCCTCTGGTCCAATTAATTAAATCATTTGGTATCTCCGCATTTAATTATGCGGATGACACCCAGCTGGTCTTTTCGCTGGAAGGGAAGAATGCGATTCCGCTGGAGGCTTTTCATCGATGTATGTCTGCCACAGCGGATTGGCTTCGGGCCAACTCCTTGCAGTTTAATAGCACAAAGACCGAGGTGTTATATTGTTCCATGGACCGGATCCCTCGTGAACTCCCGGAGAATTTCTGGCCCCCGACCTTCCCCGAGATTGTGTCAGCTGCTGAGTCGGCACGCAACCTGGGGGTGATTTTCGGCCCCAACCTGCAGCTGGATATGTACGTGAATAAGACTACATCCACGTGCATGATGCTGCTTCGTATGCTGCATAAAGTCCTGCCCCTCCTTCCCGAGCAGGCCAGGCCCGAAGTAGTGCGTGGTACCATCTTGAGTCGTCTTGACTATTGTAATGCGCTACTTCTGGAGGCCCCAAAAACACTGCTGGGGAAGTTGCAAACGGTGCAGAACTTGGCCGCCAAGCTGGCTCTTTCCCGCCCTACGCACAGCTCTTCAACAGCAGCCTTACGAGATCTACACTGGTTGCCGGTGCACCTTCGCGTTTGTTACAAGGCTGCATGCTTAGTGTTCAGGGCGGTGCACGGACAAGGCCCGGTTCCATTGCAGAATATGTTTGTTTGGTACTCTCTTTCACGGTCCTTACGCTCTTCTTTGGCTCACTTGCTTGTGGTACCGAGATTCCAGAGAGTGAGGATGGGTGGCCGTTTGTTTAGTGTGGCAGCGGCCAAGCTCTGGAACTCTCTACCACCGGCCCTAAGAAGCCAGAGGGACTTTTTCTTGTTTAGAAAAGCCCTGAAAACCCATCTTTTCCCCAGGGCTGTCTGAGCAGCATATGTGGTGGTTATATTGATTCAAGCGCCAGGATGCCCTTGGGGTGACAGGACCGCGCTATATAAGTACACATACAAACATACATACATACTACCCAGTTCCTTGAGACACTCACGGGTTGATTGGTGGGCTTTAGGCTGCATGGGGACCTAAAGAGAGCCCCCACTCCCTCCCCATCTCACAGGGGCTGCAGAGGCCTTCCTTTCAGTCCGCTGCCGCAAATTATTTCAAAATGCACTTTTTTAAATTCTTATTATTGAAATTACTAAAATCACAAGAAACAAACAAAACCAGAGCATTCTCTGGGTGCATCCCAAATTCTAAATTGTACAAGGACGGATGTATTATCTTTGAGCGACAGGTCACTCATCAAGCATCACTGGTGGTTAGACTCAAGGGCAGAATGTAGTTGTGACAGTCAATCAGGCAAGTTTAGTGGCGGTGAGTTAAAGTCATAAAACAGAATTAAATAGAATTTCTAATAAACCAAATAATCGTCAACTGGGTACAAATTACACATAGTACTGAAGATTAGAGCATTGAAAACACACAACACAACATAGTTCAGCAATTTAAAAAAAATCTGTTGATTGTGCAGGGGACAAAGGCAAATTGTGGCAAATCTGAAGATGTTCTGATGGTGATAGAAGATACAAGGGAAAGACGACTGGACCACTGGCAGTTAACATCACCTTGTGCAGGTATAATGGATTTAACATAGTAACTTTGCCATGGCCAGGTAGTCCGTTTTTTTTCATTTTTGCAGATTTATTAAGCGCAAACTCGACCCGAAGGTATTGGAGCACATTACATGAGTACTAGTTACGTTACACAAGGACGCGTTCATTTTTTTGTTAGGCAAGGGGAGATTAAGTGATCTTCCCAGAATGTAAAGTCGACCCCGAGTCTCGAACCTTGATTTCCCAGCACCAAAGTCGGCATTCTAGCTGTGAGACCACATCGTAGAGTTAAGCATACCTTGAAAGCTAACTTTACACTCAGATATCCGTGTACTTACACGGATATTTGAGTGTAAAAAGTACTTTTAGCTATACCAGGGAAATAAAACGCCAATGGGAGGCTATCACGCAGATAAAAACACAATCGTATTTTTTGATTATGCGGCTAAGGGACCTAATAGTGAGCGGGGGCTGCAAAGGCCTGAGAATGTGAAATATAATTATAGACTTAAAGATGAGCATCAGGAGACCAGCAGTGGTATAAGGGTATTTGCCTCTTTGATCGGTGTTGCTGGTCCCAAAATTAACACGCTGATACTCACAAAGCGAACTTCCACACAATGTTGTGATCTGCAAACGTGGCCCACTTTTTTGGGTGCCCAGGCCTATTTTCGGTAAACATCCGACCCTTCATAGAATCCCCACTCACTGGACATGGTACACACAAAGGAAACACTTCAGCGCATCCACGTATACCACGCATCAGTGTGCCCAGTCCTGCCAAGTTGTCCAGGCCCATGCATAATGTGCTGCTCCAGTCCAGGTTTTTTCTTTGACTTCGGGGACTTGTATTCTTGCTTTTTAGGTCTAGACCTGCCAATGCGCAAGCGCATTGCAGCTCGAGACATATAGAGGTGCATCAAGAAAGCTGACCAAGGGGTTTTGGCAGGCGGATTACACACAGTGCATGTGCCCGTGCAAGCGCTGGCCATTTGCACGCCAGCCACGTCACACACACTCTTTGGCTGAGCCTCAAGGCATCAGACTTCAAAGGTTACCGCTCCCCCGCCCCCCGCATGCATATCGCGCACCACCATTTGTCTGTGCCTAGCCCTAGGCATCAGTCTTCAAAGGCTGCAGCTCCCCGCTTCCCCCCCTCCCCGCCACAGCAATGCTGAGAGCTTTTTAAAAAAATTTTTTTTAGAGTTACGAGCCATTAAGTGCTTGCGCGCGCACTACTGCCGAATACGCCATGACGGCCCAGACTTGCACGCAGAAGACAGCATTGTACTGGCCTGGGTTCTCATCAAGTATTTTACCAGAAAAGTCACAGCAATGGCTCCGTTTTTCACTGTACTCGTCTCCTCTGTGCACATCGGACGCATTATTTCACCGTACTCGACCCCTTCAGAATACATCAACCCGTTCCCCTTCAGCACTCGCGGAACACGTTATTTCACTGTCCAGTATATTACAGATGGGACACGCAATTTCACGTCCCTTCAGCACCCTCACACACTCTCACACACCCTCTCACACCCTCCCACACCCTCTCACACCCTCTCACACCCTCACTCACCCTCACACACCCTCACACACCCTCACTCACCCACACTCATACTCACACCCTCACCCTCACACCCTCACACACCCCACCCTCACACACCCTCACCCTCACACACCCTCAACCTCACACCCCCTCACCCTCACATACCCTCACCCTCACACCACCTCACACCTTCCCACCCCCACACACCCTCACACCCCCACACACCCTCACCCTCACACCCCCTCACCCTTACCCTCACACCCCCTCACCCTCATCCACCCTCTCACCCTCACTTACCCCCTCACCCTCACACACCCTCTCACCCTCACTTACCCCCTCACACACCCTCTCACCCTCACACACCCTCTCATCCCCTCACCTTCACACCCCCTCATCCTCACCCACACTCTCACCCTCACTTACCCCCTCACACACCCTCTCACCCTCACACACCCTCTCACTCTCACACACCCTCTCACCCTCACACCCACTCACCCTCACACCCCTCATCCTCACCCTCACACCCCCTCACCCTCACACCCCCTCACCCTCACATCCCCTCACCCTCCCTCACACCCTCACACCCCCTCACACCCCCTCACCCTCACACCGCAACACACTCACACCCCCACATACCCTCACACACCCACACACCCTCACACACCCCCACACCCTCACACCCTCTCACCCCTCACCCTCATAGCCCCTCACCCACCCTCACCCACCCTCACACCCCCTCACCCTCACACACCCTCACCTCCCTCACCCTCACTCACCCCCTCACCCTCACAACCCTCACTCACCCTCACACCCCACACACCCTCACCCTCACGCCCCCTCACCCCCTCACCCTCAGACACCTCCTTACCCTCACACCCCCTCACTCTCACACCCCCTCACCCTCACACCCCCTCATCCTCACACCCCCTCATCCTCACATCCCCTCTCACCCTCACACCCCTCACCCTCACATCCCCTTACCCTCCCTCACACCCTCACACCCCTCACCCCTCACCCCCACACTCACACACCCTCACTTACCCTCACACCCACTCATCATCATCATCATCATCATATTCTTTATTTGGCATTTTAATAACACCATAAAAGTACAATATTAAAAGAATACAGACATTTTTTTTTAAAAGGAACAGGAACATCTACTGTAATACATCCCACATAATTTATCAGGTCATATATAAAAACAATGATTTCTCTCCGCACTTCCAACAGAAGTGTTATGGTGTCACTCCACCCATTCCTACAGTAACCCTCAATTTAACTGAGGTTCTTAAAAAATTTGTCACACAGAATAAATTCAGGGGATCTCTAGCCACTTTTAAAAATACAAGTGCTTCTTTCACAAATCTAAGGTTGGCCTTTTTAAACAAATCTACTAAAAAGCGACGCCTGGGCAATTGATAAAATGGGCATAATAATACAAAATGAAGGGTATCCTGCGGAGATCGGTGATCGCAGCCGTAGGGACCCTTTGACTCAACTGACTTAGTGAAACCCACAGGCTCAGCTAATAAATGATGAAAAAGGTTGAGCCTAAAACGTGTTAATAAAAATCTGTCATGGGGATTATATACATGGGCAAGGTAAGGCTCCAACCCGCTGCAAGACCTCACTACAGCGTATGCCTGAACTGACTGTTTATTTCTCACTTCCACTTCCCGTACTATAGCGTTGTGTTTAAGGAGCGTCTCATTTACTCTAGCTTGGTCCTGTTTAGTAAAACATAGTGGATTTAAAAAAAGATTTACACAACCAATACTCTCAAGGCCCTCCTTCACATATTTCAGCCAGGGCATAGACATTCCTTTCTCCCTTCCCATACAGTCTATAATTATCTGCTGAGTCAAATTGGCTTCCTGATTGATCCATATCTTTAACCAGACAGCAAAGGGCCTGTTCCTCACCCTATCATCCAGGTGCTTACAGCCTAGTTCCTCGTGTACGATGATACACATTGGGGGACTTTAAGGAGCCTCCTCAGGTATTTGTTTTCCTCTACCTGTAATTTAGAAACATCCGCCATCCCCCACAGTTCTGCCCCATATGCAACTTTAGCATAAGTGATCCAGTTATACATAATCAGCATTTGCTCATAGGACCATCGTCCCAATCTACGGCCAAAGTTCATTACAGCTCCTGAGCTTGATACTAGCTTATTACAACGTTCCTCGATCAATGGTTTAAAACTTAAATTCCTATCAAATAAAATGCTTAAATATGAAAAGGTCTGTACATGTGCCAAGCTTGCTGAGCCTATTCTGTAGTTAAAAAAATTTCCAGAGTGTTTTGGACCCACCTCCATAACATATGATTTAGTCATATTAGCAGATAAATCTAAACTGTTCATAAACTCTACAAACCCATCTATCAGACGCTGCAGTCCTAATGGTGTACGAGCCTACAGGACCGCGTCGTCCGCGTAAAGCAGGACGGGGACTGGTCTGCTTCTAATTCTTGGTGAGTCCACTTTTAAATTAGTTAAAAAACTTTCTAGGCCATTAATATAAATGGAGAACAGGAAGGGTGCCAAAATGCATCCTTGCCTGACCCCACTAGTACATTTAAAAGACTTGGTTTGCCCTCCCTCCAGGTTGTATCTCACTTTTGCAGTTGTGTTTTGGTGAAGGGCTCTCAAGATATTAATAAGACCAACATCAACCCCTAAGCTAGACATTATAGCCCACAGCTTTACCCTATTCACACAATCAAAAGCTGCTGCCAGATCCATAAAAGCTAGATATATTTTTTCATTACTAGCTACTGTGTATTTTGTGACCAATAGATATAAATTTAAACATTGGTCAGTAGTGGATCTGCCAGCCCGGAAACCATACTGGACATCTGTGAGGATATGTTTTTCTTCTTCCCAGCTCATAAGACGGTTCAGGATAGCCCTACCCATTACTTTAGCTGTTACATCTATCAAAGAGATGGGCCTATAACATTGGGGGCTATCCCTACTGCCCTTCTTAAATATAGGCACTATTGTGGCCGTCGACCATGATCGGGGTAGGCCGGAAACCGTAGCCGCGTTTATAACTCTAGTTAATACCGGTCCCCATAGTTCCACATTACTTAAAAAGAGGTCCGGCGGGAACCCATCTGGGCCTGGGGCTTTATTTCGGGTGAGGTCCTTAATACCCCCTCGATCTCTTTTAATGTAAATACTGGCACCACTGACCCACTCTCCCTGCTGACCTCCTGCTCCCCAGTCATCGGGGTCCCTCTATTATATAGGCCACTGAAGTGTTCAACCCACTGTTCAGGGAGCACATTTGATGCTATCTGGGGGCAGTTTACATCTTGGAAACAGGGTCTGTTAATTATTGATCAAAAAGTGGAAAGATCTCTTCTTTCTGCTGCCCCTCTTAAATCTTCCCATGTTTGGATTTGGAGGGCTTTCTTCCGACGCCTTACTTCCTGTTTATACTGTAGTCTACAGTGAATGACCCTTAGACCATCCCTGGGCTTATGTTTGAGGGCTGCTCTGAGATTCCTTTGGGCTAAGGAACACCCTCCGTCAAACCATTTGGACTTAGTTGTTATCTTTCCTTTCCCTGTCGTATGCATTAGGCTATCTACTAGCCGTCCTATCTCTTCAAATGCCTTGACCAGGGGGCCCATTAATCTCTAAATTTAAACACACCTCTAGATGCTGTTTCCCCTCTACCAATAATGATTTGTAAAAACTATTTCCATCCAATTTAGCCCACAGTGTACTCTTCCTTTAAAAGTAGGGTTAACCTCTCTACTAGATTTAAAAGATAACAGGTCCATTGAATGTTCCATGTCAACATTTTTCATCATCCTACTTATTTTCCTCCCTTCTATTGTATGGTCAAAATGGGCTCCCTCCTCTATACTACAAGAAGTCCAATTTTCCGTGAAAGCGATCAGCTGTGGGCACAAGTGACAATTAAAATCCCCTGCTATTAAAAAAAAATGGAGCCGTGGTGTCCGTCATCCTCTCTCTCTGTATCCCTAATCTTTCTTCCAGCTCCTCCGCTCTGCATCCTCCCGCGTTATAGAAATTAACTATAATTAAGTTAAGATCCTTAGTTTTATACTGCACCGCTAACATACAGTCTGACTTCCAATTAAGATCCTTCCAGGTCCCTTCCAGACTCAGATGGACCCACAAAAGGAGGCCCCCCTTAGCTCTACCTGACATTGATCTAACAGCTGGGGCTCCGAACCCTTTATACCCGACCAGATTAAGGGGCTCATTAGGATGGCGGACGGACTTGCGTCCGTCCGCCACCCTAGAGGAGGAGGGACCGTCCGCAGGGGCAGCGGCGGTCCCTCCGTGCTAATTAGGATGTGACCGCCACCCTGGCGGTCACATCCTGTATTTTTATCATTGCGACGGGTGCTGCTTGAAGCAGCACCCGCCGCAATGTTAAAAAAGTAAGTTGTGCATTTGCATGCACAAAGCGGTGCCTGCCGCTTTGTGCAGGCAAATGCAGGGGGGTACCATAGGTACCCCCCATGTGCACCCCCCACCCCCCTTCACCCCTGGGGGCCCGCAACGGGCCCCAAACACAAATCCGTATGCCTTTACACGGCGGAAATGCCGCCGTGTAAAGGCATCTTTCCGCCGTCATCCTAATATGGCTGGCGGTGTCTGATAGACACCGCCAGCCATGTTAATGCTTTTCCGCCGCGGGCGCAATCCGCCCGCGGCGGAAAGGCGGCGGACAGATAGGAAGACCCATCAGCCATCCTAATATGGCGGTGGGTCTTGCAGGGCTCCCCGGCGGATTTCCCGCATCCTCCGGGCCGGCGGTGGCTTCCGCCGGCCCGGTGGATGCGGGAAATCCGCCATCATAATCGGCCCCTAAAATTGGTCGGTTCGACTTCCCAGGTTTCTTGGGCACAAATTACATAAAATTTATTTACATATTCCAGCCACTCGATATTTTGAAATTTGGCTGAAAGCCCCGTCACGTTCCAGGACAGTAATTCTAAAGTGTTCCATTGGCTCCTAGATAAATATCCTGTGGCCAAAGGGGGCTCTATAACTATATTAATGTCAGTGGCTCTTGATCGTGGTGGGGTAACACGTGCCTCCTGTGTCTTATTTGGGAATACACCCTTTATTATCTCTTCACCTTGTTTTCTCAACTGTGGATCACTTTCCTTGGCTGTTACAACCCTGGGCAGTCAGTCTACTTCGCTGAGGTGTGAACCCCAACTCAGTAGTGCATATTTATTATATAGCGAAAGGGGACAACCTTCCCTCCTTTGGGCTTTCCAGCTTGTGAGAAGTTGGCCTGATATGCAGTGCTCACTATTCTAGTGATCACTATGTATCAGTCCAGACAACCCTTATTGATGATTGGTTGTAAGTCAACCTGATAGACCAGCTATCCTAGTAGCATGGATACGAGCAGTCTAAGGCTAAGACTCTAGAGGGCGTGTTAAGCCAGCTGTTTTACCATCACATTACCCCTTGAACACCAAGTGAAAGGACACCACACAAGTTGTTATAAAAAATAAAGTATATTTATTTATAACAGGACTACCCTGGCTCTTTATGAGACAGGGAGCTAAGCACACAACAAAACTCTTAAAGAAATACTGAAAGTCGCACAATTTACACAAATGCCCGAGGGGCACGAAAAACCATATACACAAGAAGTGGAATGCGACGTTACTAGCAGGTAAGTAATACTTTCTAGACTGTAGAAACGCTAGGCCTACAATGCTGAACCCTTGGATTAGAAGCAGGAGGCCTAGGGACGCCGTGTGCAGAGTGGGAACTCTCACGCGTAATGCGGGAACAAGTCTATGGATACTAGCAATCACAAAGTTACTGTTCTCGGGCGAACCCGACTAGGTGGGTCGAAAACAAGAGTGGATCCGAACACTTAGGGTGTTGGACTATGCTGGAGCACCGGAGTACTCAGTTTACCTAGCCCAGGGGCTGCGGCTGCATAGGGTTCAAGTTGCGTCGGAAACCCTTGTTGAAGAACCAGGAGCCTGAAGAAAGAAGTTGCTGGCAGGCGGCCAGTGAAGAAGTTCGTGGTGATCCAAGCCTGGATCAGGGAAGAAGAAGACCTGTAAGCAGAGGGGACCAAGTTCTGAATCACTAGCCAGTGATTTAGGTGGGCACCAGGATGGCACCGGACGAAGTCACCTCGACCAGTTGAGTGGGCGCTTCTGGGCTCTGCAGTCTCTCGGACCAGGAGGCGTTGTCGGCGACCAGGATGGAGGTGCGAGCTGTCCCACGAAGGTCTCTGCTGTCGACGTCGCTGGACCCAGGATTGGGGCAACAAGTCTTGGCAAATGCAAGCCCACGCGGTGGACTTAAAATGGAGTCTGGAGTGGACCAGGAGGGTCCAGGGTGCTCCTCTTTTGGAGGGGAGCAAGGGCTAGTCTGGAGCAACCAGACCAGCGGTGTTTGTCGTCGTGAAGCATCGAAAGGGGGCTACTAGCCAACGGGCAAGTGGCCTGGACAACGCGGTGAGCAGCAAAGAGCAGAAGGGCCCCACACAGATCTCGTGGATGCAGGGGGGCTGAACTTCGGTGCTGGAGCTGCTCAGGGTCGGGGCTTCTCTTACGCCAAAGCACTCAGTCGAGGGTCACTCGGTGGTCGTGCTGGACAAGCGTCGTGCAGTCTTCAAAGATGGCCGGTCCCTCGAGGTCTCGTCACACCCACGGATCACAGCTGGGCTGATGATGCAGGTTGAGGTCAGAGGTGCCAGGGAAGCCGGTTCTCGTCGTGCTGAGCAGTCTTGATCCGGAGGAGAGACTTACAGCAGACCGCGATGCTTGGTTGGTGCCTGCTGCTGCAGGGTGACTACTCCTTAGTCACAAGGGAGAAATCTTAGGAAGAGTCTTGAGTTCCTCTCGTAGAAAGTCGGTTCAGGATTCAAAGATTGATCTAATTTGGAAGGGGGCCAGTTCCTACCTTTATCCTGCAAAAAGGGGCTGGCACGCGACTAAGTCCTGCCCTAAGGGTGGGACTAGGAGGGGGGTGGTTACACCCCTCTCCTTTGGCGGGCTTTCCCCAGATCAGGGGCTGGAGTGCCCCTGGAACTGGTTCAAGCCGGCCTATGCATAGTGAGCACCGGGGTGCCACTTGCAGTCACCTTCCTCTAAAGCCCTGCCTACCTATGATACACAAAATCCTGTCTGGGACGGTGCTGGCACCGCCCCTGGCAGGAAACCCTTTGTCCTTGCCTCCTGGGCTGGGAGGACTCCCATCAGCAGGAGGGCAGACTTGTGTCTCGGTGGCAGCATCCATCTTGTGGAGCTGAGGCTATGTCTGACTTTAACCGGGGTTACAGGTTACCAACATGTCGTGCCCCTCTAGAAGGGTGGAATGCTAACCCCGTCGCCAGAATTGGCGAGGGGTTAGTATTCCAATTCGTATGACACCTTACTCAACATGTTTTGATAATGTTATACCAAAGTTAGCATATGACCGCGAGGTACATAATGCACTTAAGAGTATATGGTATAGCGTTATCATGGAACAGCTATTAGGACTTGGTTCCGCAAGCTGCAAACGGGCTCAGCTCATGCCAGAGCACCATTTCACATTATTCCACGCACTCTGCCTTCAGGATTGTTAAGGCCTGCCATAGGAGTGACTGATAGGAATATATGTGTCCATTTTAGGTTTAGATATAGGAATACTATATCTAAAGCAAAGGGTGATTACACCACCTTGCCCCAGCTGTCAAGCAGCCAGTTGTGTCTGATTTAGTTAGTCAACTCAGGGGTGGCATAATACATGCTGCAGCCCCTGGGAGACTTCTGGGTACACCTCTGCCCTGGTTACAGGGACACAAGAGAGGGCCCAGTGCCAATTCAGTACCTGGGTACAATTTGGAGTAGAGAGAACAGCTAGGCTGTGGGTCTGATTAGCAGGCCCACAGCCAGGGAAAGTCGTAAACCAGTGAAGCAAAAAGCAAAAATCTGGGTGATCATAGGATTGCAGACCCTACTCTCCTACACAGCTCTCATATGTTTGAAGCCCCTTGGTATGATAAGCCGGATTCTCATGCCTAACTCTATGTGTCCAACCCCTTCCTCTGTTAGGCTGCTGTGACCACCCCTCGCAATCTCCACGTGGCCCTCCCTAGGTCCCATGCTGA
This sequence comes from Lissotriton helveticus, assembly GCF_964261635.1. NCBI lineage: Eukaryota > Metazoa > Chordata > Amphibia > Caudata > Salamandridae > Lissotriton > Lissotriton helveticus. The sequence goes on along the minus strand of NC_136068.1, from coordinate 1,618,175,813 downwards.
TCAGGCTTATAAAAGTAACTAAGATCTTGCACCTCTATGCTTGTACGCATACCCTTCTGTTAGGCGGTGATAACATGCTGAGCTGCCCTATGATCGTTGAAATTCACCACAATACAGTTCCCAGCTCTATTTTTCTGGATATTTCCCACCCAACTCACTCTCCTTATGTGCAAGACCTTACATTTAGCTTCACGGGGCAGAGGCCTATTACAATTTAACCAATGTATTGTTTTGTTTTTCAATTGGTCATAGGATTCCTCCATTTCTACGTTAAGCTCTGGGACCCCCGTCATTACCGCGACATATGGGGCACAGTCTGGGGGTAGATTTAAATTAGGAAGTAGTTTCTTTACTCTGTTCTTTTCTGACCCTTCATTACCAGGAACCTTCTGTGATACATTATCCTCAGTGTTCAATCCCTTACCTTCCGCCAACCCCCCTGCTTTTTCCTTCAGCGGAGATTTTTCTGCGATGGTTAACCTAGGTGTTTCAGTAATGGTTAGGTCTATTTCACCCTCTCTTACATTCTCCCATCCGGTATTTTTCAGAAAGTCACCTCTCATTAACTTGTCGTTTAAACCTCCCAAGGTGTCCTTTATCACCTCCTCAGACTTCCCAAGTCTATATTCAATCGCTTTAAGTCGGTCCCCCAGGGGTTCTAAGTGAGCTAGAAGAACAGCATCCAATTTCCTCCAGAATGAATCCTCCATTTGCGCAAAGGCCACTGCCGTCTCTGGGGCAGTCCCTATTTCCTGTGTAGCATGCGAATTATCAGCATTTACGCTATCCTCAGTAACAAATTCCTTCTGTGGGCTTTGCTGACATTTTTTCGACTTCTTCGCCTTCTTCCCTTTCTGTTCGGTACCCACTCTGGTAACTCCTCGCTTTCTTTTTGTGGTAGCTCCCCGCAAACGATCAACTAACGAACGAGGTTTCTCAGATGTTGCCCCCTCCCGCGATGGTGAATTTGCCTTCCGGCTCTGAGGGGTTTGGGGGTCCCGAGCAGTCTGAATAACTATGTTCTCCTCTTGCGGGGCGGTTATTGTATCACTTTGACCTTGTTTAGCCGGTGTACAGGCACTCGCAATGGCCCCCAGAGAGGATTTTTTTGTAAATACTGGTTCCATTGAGAGTCGACGCTCTGTCAGCTCTATCTCGTGTGCAAGGACTGAGGAGGCTCTTCTAATAAATTGATCAAGAGTCCCTGCAACACTTCCTGTTACCACACCCTTCCTCCCATTACCAGTTCTCGGCGGCATGTTACCTAGGGATTATTTAAATAACACAACTTCAATAATGATAGAGCCTACAATCAAATACATTTATACAATACCAAAGTGCTTAAAGGGGGGGGGCCAGCCCTGCCTCAACCTGGCTCAAACGGGCCCGCCCTTGGCCCGGGCTTCGCGACGCGGGGCTCTCCTCGTCTTTTAAGCCTCCGGGCGCGTAATGGCGTGAGCGGCTTCCTGCTTCCTACCTCGAAGGCTCCTGGGTAATGTAGTCCCCCCTCACCGCGGCCGCGCCAACATGTCAGGAGGTTGCGGCAGCGGGGGAGACCGGGAGCAAGAGTGGGAGTCCTGTGGCAGTGTCAGAAAGAAATAGGGTAACTCCCAGCATCCAGAAGAGAGCCAGTGTTAGTCAAATATGTATTTTCTGCAGCACAGAAACACTCACCCTCACACACCCTCACTCACCCTCATACCCCTCACCCTCACACCACCTCACCCTCACTCACACACCCTCACCCCCTCTCAACCTCACACACCCTCACTCACCGTCACACCCTCAACCTCACACACCCTCGCACCCTCGCACCCCCTCACCCTCATACCCCCTCACCCTCACACACCCTCACCCTCACACACCCTCATTCACACACCCTCACCCTCGCACCCCCTCACCCTCACACACCCTCACCCTCACACACCCTCACACCCCCTCACCCCCACACCCCCACTCACCCTCACTCACCCTCACCAGCATAGCATAACAAAGCATAGCATAGCATAACAAAACAAAGCATAGGATAGCAAAACAAAACATAGCATAACAAAACAAAACAAAACATAGCATAGCAAAACAAAACACAACAAAACGTAGCATAGCATAACAAAACAGCATAACAAAACAAAGCATAGCATAACATAACAAAGCATAGCATAACAAAACATAGCATAGTAGAACAAAACATAGCATAGCATAACAAAACATAGCAGAACAATACATAGCATAACATAACAAAACATAGCATCACATAAAACAAAGCATAGCATAACAAAACATAGCAAAACACAACAAAACATAGCATAGCATAACCAAACACAACAAAAGCATACATAACAAAAGATAGCATTGCAAAGCATAGCAAAACATAGCATAGCATAACAAAACACAACAAAACATAGCATAGCATAACAAAACACAACATAGCATAGCATAACAAAACAAAGCTTAGCATAGCATAACAAAACAGAGCATAACAAAACATACCATAGCAAAACAAAGCATAGCATACTAAAACACAACAAAACATAGCATAGCATAACAAAACATAGCATAGCATAACAAAGCATAGCCTAGCAAAACAACAAAACATAGCATAACAAAACACAACATAGCATAACAAAACAAAGCATAGGATAGCAAAACAAAACATAGCATAGCATGACAAAACATAGCATAACACAGAGTTCTTCAATCTGTGGGGCGCGCCCCCCTTGGGGGGCGTGACACCATCTCAGGGGGGGGGAGGGCACACTCCACTGTAATCTGACCTTCCCCATGGAGAACTCAGGTATGGCTGGAGGGAGGAGTGAGGGGAAATCGACAGGGCACAAAGTGTCCATACTTTTGTTATGCTAACCCTCCCAGGAGGGGGTTAATGCTTCAGCTGCAGTGGGAGGCAAGGAGTCTTCTCTGCTAAAACCGAAAACAAACCAACAGACACGCTTTCGGTTTTAGCAGAGGAGACCCCTTGCCTCCCACTGCAGCTGAAGCATTCCAGCTCTCTGAGTTAACCCCCTCCTGGGAGAGTTAGCTGTTCCCAGAGAGGAGACCAACTTTCCAGGGACGTTTCAAGGCATGGGCGAGGTGGGCTCTGGGCAAAGTGGGCTCTGGCCCAGGGCCCCAGCCTTTCAAAGGGGGGGCGGGTTTGGGGGGTGAGTGACTGAAAGAGCCAGCTCTGTTCTACAGAGTCTTGCCCTCATGACCTTGACTTTTTTTTTAAACAGTGTTGTAAATAGCGTTTTTCATTAATTAATTTTTAATATGTAAGAGTCTATCACAGACATTTTGCAGACAAAATGTGTTCATGCGTCATGCAACATCCATATAAAAAGTTTATTTTTAGATCAATACAGGACCTCACATATGAGAAATGGGAGGGTGTGACAGATTATTTGCAGTAATATTAGTGAACTGCTATTGTGTTACATACTGAAAACACACATCACTATCCCTGAATATCAGATGTACACACATTTATTATTTGACCAAAGAAGGCATAAAAGAGCTGAGACTGGATCATAAAATAAAAGCTGGTCCGAACTGGGGCCCCCAAAATACATTTGGCCCAGGGCCCCCAAAATCCTTAAAACGTCCCTGAAAGTTTCTTTTAAAATTACACAGGCAGGCTCGCAAAATGCCAACCAGCCATGTGTTGTTTAAACAGCCTGCAAATTGCCTGTCTTGACACTAAAAAGTATGTATTCATGGCTGGCTTCAGCGCTGGTGGTGCCTGGTGGGAGAATCGTTTTTGGTGCCCCCACAACCCATGACTACCTCCTCGGATCCTCTCACTACCACCAGACATATATGCCATTCATAACTTATTGCTAAACACAGCGCCTTCCCATGAGGTCGGCGCCCCTCCATAGGTCAGCGCCCAGTGAGGCCGCACCTGTTGCACTGCCCTAAAGCCGGCCCTGTACGTATTCATTTGTAATGTGACTTTTCTGTCTTTGTTCGCTGTTATTATCAGTCATGGATCCTTCAGGCAGCTCTAGAAAACAATTAAAAGTTTTTTCTATTTATATTTGCTGTTCAACGTATGCACAGGCAAGTGCTGAAAATTCATCTTTAGGTGATTGCTTATTTTTATACCATCTGTGACATCAAAATAATAAGCTGGCAACTCTAATCATAAGATTGAAAGTTTGTTGAGGGATGAGCACATTATTTTCTTCCACCACCCTGATCCCTGGTTACTGCCATAATAGCAATAGTTTAACACATTTGAAAACCTACACTGCTGTCAATAACACGCTGAGTTATTTCAAGTGTCTGGGATTGCACCTTGCATTCAGACAACTCGCTCCTCATTCTCACCCTTCACTTTCACCCTCACCCTGCACTCACACTGATCCTGATACACTAACACCATTCACCCACTTACCCTCCACTCACAGTGATCACTCTGCACTCACAATGCACTTGCACTGTTCACCCTGTACCACACCCGGTAGTCACACACAACATAAGCCTGACGTGTCCTAAACCCCATTGCTTCAGGCAAGCAACTTATTGTACCACTAAGGAATTCTCAATTAGGTGTTCGTTCAGCGCCCTCTCTGCGGACTTTCAATTGTCTTCGAATCCATAACTGGTTGGTGGGCAATAATCCCATTATAATGCTGCCTAAGACGTTTGTAAATGATTACTAGAGAAGATTTGTTTCTGGTGTATCAGCTCTGAGCTAGGGAGTGCTTGAAAAATCTGACAACACTGTCTTTCTTACGGTCCCTGTCTTGGCTGAAAATGTCTGCAGAATATTAAGCTTTGGGAGAACTGCTATCAAAACTCTCTTGCCTTTCAGCTCGTCCTCTTTATGTGAGATTGGGTTCTCAGCACTTGCAATATTAAAGGCTAAGTACGGTTCAAGACTGGATGTGGAGCACAACCTGAGGATGGCGGTAACAAAAATCCATCCAAAGATTGACCGTCTCTGAAAAACAGGCACACCTGTCATATTTATGTTGGTGGTGTTATTATCAATCTATGTTCTGTGGAAAACAAAGCATTCTTGTAAAAACAATTTGCGCACATTTTATCTTGGAAAGTGGTGTTTTGAGCTGTGTAATAAGCCTCTGTCATTTCACCATACCCACTCACAAACCTGCAGTTTACTAAACACTCTTATTGTATTGAACATTATTTGTTGGATATAGCCGGAATATGCGCGTGGGGGTCGATTCCAGATATTTCCATCAGGTGGTGGGGGGGCCCAACATCTAAAAAAAATCAGCTGGGGGGCTCAGCCTACAAAAGTTTGAAGACCTCTGGCATAACATAACAAAACATAGCATAACAAAACACAACACATAGCATAACAAAACATAGCAAAACAGAACAAAACATAGCATAGCTTAACAAAACACAACAAAACATAGCTTAGCAAAACAAAACATAATTGCATAGCAAACAAGCATTTGCAATGCAATAGGTCTCGCATTAGGAAAGTTTGAGCTATTGGTATTGTAAATGACAAATTTTTTATTTATGTGTTGGTTTTGAAAATAGGTAAATTAATAGCTTTGTCATTTACAATGCCAATAGTTTTAACTTTCGCAAATGTGACACCTATAGCATTTGTAATGCAATATGCGTTGTATTTACGTGCCTTAGATGTATTGATATTACAAATAACAATGGCTTTTATTTTTTTAAAATAATTAGTACTTAAATAAAAGTTATACTAATTTATAATGGCAATAGCTTAAACTTTTGTAAATAACTTTTGGGAAGATTATGTTCAGTGTATTTTATTGTGACGAAAATCCAAAAACAGAAGTGAAATATTAACTTTTTTTGGTGACATTTGTAATAAAGCTTGAAACATTGAGAGAACATATTTGAACCAGTTGTTGTTGAATTGAATGGTTGCACAGAGTGATGCTGTGGCGTTCAGTGGTTCTGAGCGATGCTGTGGCATTCATTGGTGCTGAGTGATGCTGTGGCGTTCAGTGGTGCTGAGTGATGCTGTGGCATTCAGTGGTGCTGATTGATGCTGTGGCGTTCAGTAGTGCTGAGTGATGCTGTGGCGTTCAGTGGTGCTGAGTGATGCTGTAGCATTGAGTGATGCTGTGGCGTTGAGTGATGCTGTGGTGCTGAGTGATGCTGTGGTGCTGAGTGATGCTGTGGTGCTGAGTGATGCTGTGGTGCTAAGTGATGCTGTGGCGCTGATTGATGCTGTAGCGCCGAGTGATGCTGGGGCGTTGAGTGGTGCTGGGGCGTTGAGTGGTGCTGGGGCGTTGAGTGGTGCTGAGTGATGCTGTGGCATTGAGTGGTGTTGAGTGATGCTGTGGCGTGGAGTGATGCTGTGGCGTGGAGTGATGCTGTGGCATGGAGTGATGCTGTGGCGTGGAGTGATGCTGTGGCGTGGAGTGGTGCTGTGGCGTGGAGTGGTGCTGTGGCGTGGAGTGGTGCTGTGGCGTGGAGTGGTGCTGTTGCGTGGAGTGGTGCTGTGGCGTGGAGTGGTGCTGTGGCGTGGAGTGGTGCTGTGGCGTGGAATGGTGCTGTGGCGTGGAGTGAAGCTGAGTGATGCTGTGGCATGTAGTTATGCTGTGGCGTTGAGTGGTGTTGATTGAAGCTGAGTGATGCTGTGGCGTTGAGTGATGCTGTGGCATTGAGTGAAGCTGTGGCGTTTAGTGATGCTGTGGCATTGAGTGGTGTTGAGTGAAGCTGAGTGATGCTGTGGCGTTGAGTGATGCTGTGGGGTTGAGTGGTGTTGAGTGGGGTTGAGTGGTGTTGAGTGAAGCTGAGTGATGCTGTGGCGTTGAGTGATGCTTAGTGATGCTGTGGTGTTTGGTGATGCTGTGGCGTTTAGTGATGCTGTGGCATTCAGTGCAGGGATCCGTGAGTGGATGGATGAATGGATGGATGGATCAGTGGGTGGATGGATGGATCAGTGAGGGGATGGAAGGTTGAATGGATCTATGAGTGAGTGGATGGATGATGAATGGATGGATCAGTGAGTGGATGGATGCATGGACGAATGGATGGATGGTGGGTGGAGGAATGGATGGAAGGCTCTGAGTGGATGGATGGATGGTTGGTAGGAAGAATGGATGCATGGATGAATGAGTGGATACACGGATGGATGTATAGATGAATGGTAGTCACCGAGACAACTCAGAGCACAAAGTACGCAATCAGTACCTGCGTCTATGCAAGCCTCACGCACGCCTGCGATTATGCAGGATCTGGGTTCTGCCATTATGCTATCTGCGTGGCTCACCCCCCCGGCTCTCCCTGCTCCTTCCCCTCCCCTTTGTACTGCGGGAACAGCTGTGCGAATAAATAAGCCTCGAATGAAGGCACTTCATGTCGCCCCCGCCACCACGAGTCTGCTGTAGTGGCTGAAATCGGCCTCAGTACAATGGGAGCCGCTCCCCAAGAGTAAGATAACAAGCATCAAAGGGCCGAGAGAGGGAGAGAAAAGAAAGCGCGAGGGGGAGGGAAATGTAAACAGAGAGGAAATAGGAACCCCTAGGCAGTTTAATGCGCGGTGAACGTTCTGCAAATGGGTTAATTCAAAGGAACATATCAGAGGGGACATGAGGGAGTGGGGAGAAGGGGGAGGGAGTAAAAGAAAACACGGCGAAAAGGACGACCGAAACAGAAAGGGATAGAATGACAGAAGAATAAAATAGCAGAGAAAAGCAATGCAGAATGAAGGGGCGATAAAAGGGGCGAGTGAGGCTGAGAGAGGAGAAAGGGTGTAATGGGTGTAAACGAGCAACGGAGAAAGGAGAAAAGGGAAGGGGTGAGTAGTAGAGAGGAATAGAAGAGGCTGGCAAGAGAGAACACGGATAGAAGTAGGGGGGAAATTAGGTTGATGCCAGAGATAAGGGGTTAGAGAAGATGCAAACGGAGAGAGGGAAGTGGAGAAGAGAATGGGCGGGAGGAAAGAGGTGGAAATGAATAATGGAGGTCGAGGGACATGTAGCGATGGAATGGATTTGAAAAAAGTCAGATACTGGAAGAGTGAAATAGAGAGAGGGAAAAGAAGAACATGAGTTAGAAAAACAAATAAGTGTCTGTGGGAAGAAGGGATATCAACTAAGTCAAGGCGCTCAGGTGAAAAAAGTAGCGCTGCATAACAAATGCGGCATGTTAGAGAAACATGGTGGCGAGTAAAGGTAATCAATGAGACATATCGTGTGTCACTTAAGTAACGAAGTTCAAAGTGATGGAAAAGACTCTCTACTTCATATGGAAAAAGATAAGAATTGTCAGTGGTTTGTTGCCAGGAGACAAACGTTGCGTCCAAGATCTTAAAATGCAGCGTGCCTGATGTTTCAAAAATGCGGGCTGGTATTTCATGCCGGCATTTGTTCGTGAACAAATTAAAGGGTGCCTGGTGCGGGCAGAGAATTAGGCCGGCATCCGTTTGTAAATACATGCCCGGATGGGGCTGGCACAATGAACCCGTATGCAAGATGGTTCAATAAATGCATGGCTGGGAGGCGCGCTGAGCCTGATGCGCAGTGAAGGCTCGTGAATGAGTTAAAAACGGGGAGAAAATGCTTTGACAGCATAAGCGCCTTGTGTGCCAGGATCTTTAAAAGTGCAGAGTGCCTGATGTTACAATGATGCGGTCAAGTGAAATAGTGCCGCTATTCGTTTTTAAAGACATGCCCAGACGGGGCTAGCAAGCTCCATGTGTGTGTCTGTACAGTTGAAAATGGCGATAATCGTTTGTAAATACATGCCCGGATGGGGCTGGCACAATGAACCCAAGGAGTATTGGCTGAACTCTAAAAACTGACGATGCAATAAATATTAAAATCTCATGTAACGCGCCCAATACAATTAGGTGGAAACTAACAACTTTTACCTTCGGGGTTAGTTCGAAAAGCTGTCAAAAGTGCCTGAACTATTAACAAGAGCACGAGAGAAAGTTATCTGCGGGCATTTTGCAACGAAATCACGAAAGAAAATATTGAATGTGTCCGTGTGTAATGTAGCTGGGCCTCGTGTAAAGCACTATAACAACTTTTGTTCGAGTTCGCGCTAAATAAAACTACAAAACTCCAAAAAAAAGTTCAAACCCATGCATTCTTCCAAATGTTGTATAAAACACTTGTACAGCGCGTTTACAAGCTCAACAAGCTCTTGGCATTGCTGTGGGGAGGGAGGGAGGAGAAATGCGAGACACGGCCTGGCGGCCGTGAAAAGTGTGAAGCAGGGGGCGAGGAGCGGATCCCTTTGAAGTGAAGCTAAGCTTCACTTCAAAGGGGTGGGAGAAGTGAGGAGTGAAAAAGAAGTAGGGGGGAAATTAGGTTGATGTCAGAGATAAGGGGTTAGAGAAGATGGAAACGGAGAGAGGGAAGTGGAGAAGAGAATGGGCGGGAGGAAAGAGGTGGAAACGAATAATGGAGGTCGAGGGACACGTAGCGATTGAATGGATTTGAAAAAAGTGAGATACTGGAAGAGTGAAATAGAGAGAGGGAAAAGAAGAACATGAGTTTGAAAAACAAATAAGTGTCTGCGGGAAAAAGGGATATCAACTAAGTCAAGGCGCTCAGCTGGAAAAAGTAGCGCTGTATAACAAATGCGGCATGTTAGAGAAACATGGTGGCGAGTAAAGGTAATCAATGAGACATATTGTGTGTCACCTAAGTAACGAAGTTCAAAGTGATGGAAAAGACTCTCTACTTCATATGAAAAAAGATAAGAATAGGCAGTGGTTTGTTGCCAGGAGACAAACGTTGCGTCCAAGATCTTAAAATGCAGCGTGCCTGATGTTTCAAAAATACGGGCTGGTATTTTATGCCGGCATTTGTTCGTGAACAAATTACAGGGTGCCTGGTGCGGGCAGAGAATTAGGCCGGCATCCGTTTGTAAATACATGCCCGGGTGGGGCTGGCACAATGAACCCGTATGCAAGATGGTTCAATAAATGCATGGCTGGGAGGCGCGCTGAGCCTGATGCGCAGTGAAGGCTCGTGAATGACTTAAAAACGGGGAGAAAATGCATTGACAGCATAAGCGCCTAGTGTGCCAGGATCTTTAAAAGTGCAGAGTGCCTGATGTTACAATGATGCGGTCAAGTGAAATAGTGCCGGTATTCGTTTTTAAAGACATGCCCAGACGGGGCTAGCAAGGTCCATGTGTGTGTCTGTACAGTTGAAAATGCCGATAATCGTTCGTAAATACATGCCCGGATGGGGCTGGCACAATGAACCCGTATGCAAGATGGTTCAATAAATGCATGGCTGGGAGGCGCGCTGAGCCTGATGCGCAGTGAAGACTCGTGAATAAGTTAAAAACGGGGAGAAAATGCATTGACAGAATAAGCGCCTTGTGTGCCAGGATCTTTAAAAGTGCAGAGTGCCTGATGTTACAATGATGCGGAGACACGGCCTAGCGGCCGTGAAAGTGAAAGTACCGCTGGCCGGCCGTGGGCAGTGAATAATTAGGGGAGGAGAAATGGAGGACGCGCGGAGGAGAAATGCCTGAGGCCGAGCGAGCGCATGCTGGGGGAAGCTTCAGAAGCCTGTGGGAGGGAGGCTGATTGCTTTGATGTGGACGCAGATGGGGCCTGTGGGGGAAAAGCGCGTGCTTGTGTTCACGTGAACTGTTTGAAATCCGCCGATGGTTTGACAAATTATTTTGCCTACTAAAATTCTCCCCTATCCATTCCTTACGGAATGGGATAGGCGAGACCTAAAAATAGCATACCAAACACAACAAAACATAGCATAGCAAAACAAAACATAGCATAATAAAACACAACAAAACATAGCATAGCATAACAAAACATAGCATAGCATAACAAAACATAGCATAGCATAACAAGGCATTGCATAGCATAACAAAACATAGCTTAGCATAACAAAGCACAGCATAGCATAGCATAACAAATCAAAGAATAGGATAGCAAAACATAGCATAGCATAACAAAACAAAACATAGGATAGCAAAACAAAACATAGCATAGCATACGGCATCACTCCGCACCACCACAGCATTACTCAGGGGCACCACAACATCACTATGCGCTACCACAGCATAACTGAACGCCACAGCATCACTCGTTAGCCATCACAACATCACTCAGCGCCACCACAGCATCAATCGGTGCAATCATTCAACAATACCTGGTTCAAATATGTTCTCTCAATGTTTCAAGCTTTATTACAAATGTAACAAAAAGATGTTAATATTTCACTTCTGTTCTTGGATTTTCGTCACAATAAAATACACTGAACATAATCTTCACAAAAGTTATTTACAAAACTTTAAGCTATTGCCATTATAAATTACAATAACTTTTATTTAAGTATTTATTATTGAAAAAAAATTAAAAGCCATTGTTATTTGTAATATCAATACATGTAAGTCACGTAAGTACAACACATATTGCATTACAAATGCTATAGGTGTCACATTTGCGAAAGTTATAACTATTGGCATTGTAAATGACAAAGCTATTAATTTCGCTATTTTCAAAAACAAAACATAAATAAAAAAATTGTCATTTACATTACCAAGAGCTCAAACTTTCTTAATGCGAGACCTATTGCATTGCAAATGCTTGTTGTGTTAGAAAACAGGCCTCCTAGTCCCAGAATGCAAAGAAAAAACATGGACTTGAGTAGCACATCACACGTGGACCTGGGAGACTTGGCAGCTATGTTGGGGCGCAATACATGACAACCTTCGAATTTCTGCTCTGATAATAACAAAAGGTTTAAAGACACGTTTCTACTTTAATTCGCGGGAACTGCTGGTTTAGGTTTTCTAGAAGGGATTTAACCCAGGTCATGTATTTTATGAATCTAGTAGCCATTTAAGATTAATATGTCAGTGCCACCGTTAGATGGCGCCACATTACAAGTAAAGGGCCGAAGATTGTATTTTCATTAGTGTCTGTAACAAGCACCAGATTCATTACGCTTTGCCTGAACGCTAAACGTCCTTGCTTCGGATTCGGTGGAGAAGTGATTTGCCCGACCTGGAGGTGTTTACTTGTCTGTTTCGAAAATAATTCAATTCTAGTTCCTTGCTTGGCCTATAAAATCCGACTGGGTCTCAGTCCGAAATTCCATCAGAACAAATTTGCTGCTTACTAACCGTGCCCAATCTCCACTCAGACTGGATGAAACCATCCCGAGTCTAGAGAGGGGGTTGTTCTACAAGACAGCAGAGCTGTCGGGTTTGCTAGAGTCATCTTGGGGACATTCGTAAAGCATCCCTGGGAGTGCATTCCGCCCGTTGCTTATCATTGACTTGCAGTTTGTAAAAGCTTGGTCTATATTTGCTGGTTTTATTTGTTTTAGGCTGTCCAGCTTCATTCGCCCCTCGGAAGGAAGCAATCCACCAGTGTTGGATTTCTGTAAACAGGCCTTGTTCTTATCTTGTCACATTTGCTGTGCTTTCAAAGACAGAGGTCAAATGTCAGGCTCTGTCTTCTGCGGAAGCTTGAAGTTTACCTTCTTTCTTTGACTTCAAAGTGAGAGGACTTATGTGACAATCATGCTGGCTACTTAGAATGTGCTGGAGGAAGGCTATATGTACCATGTTATATTTTTTTTAGTACACTCAAAATTTTAATTTCTGTAAATGTAATGTGCAGAGAATTAAGATATCAAAATTAGGAAAACAAAATTGAAGCACATTATTTTGGTAATTCAAATGTGTGGTGAAAATAAATATTTTAATGCGATCAACACAAATCAATACATTAGGTGAAAACATTTCCACACCTTATCATTTGTGCACTGTATATTTTTATCAGTAAAACTGTATGTCTGGGCACATGTAATGGTCATTTCAATTGAAGATGTATTGTATGTAATGTTAATGCACCACTACACCATGCACTCTACACCACTCTGCTCTACTCTACACCACTCTGCTCTACTCTGTACTACTCCACTCTACGTCAATCCACTTTACGCTGCACCACTGTACTCTGCCACTCATCTCTGTCACTGCACTCTAAGTCACTGCACTTTATGTCACTCTACTCCACACCACTCTGCTCTGTGCTCTGTGCTCTAAGCCACTGCACTCTACACCACTGCAAACTATGCTGCACCACTCCATGCTACTCTGCACTACGCCACTGTACTCTAACCACTATGCTCCATGCCAATGCACTCTATGCCACTTTACTCAAAATCAATGCACTCTACGTCACTGCTTTTTACACCAATCTACTCTGCACTACTGCACTTTATGCTACTCTATTCAACTCTATACCGCTGTATTCTATGCCACTGCTCTGTACGCCACTATTCTACACCACTGCACTCTGTGTCATGCCACTATACACCACTGCACTCTCCGACACTGTACTCAGCAACACTGTACTCTACGCCACTGAACTTTATACCACTCTACTCTGCACCACCGCACCCTATGCCACACCACTGCACTCTATTCTATGCCACTCTACTCTATCCAGCAACACTTCAGTCTACCCTGCACCACTGCAATCTACTCTGCGCCACTGCATGCCATTCTACTCTTCACCACTGTACGTCACTGCTCTCTAATCAAAACCACAGCACTTTACGTCACTGCACTCTACATCACTGTTCCCTACACCACTTCACTCTAGGCCAGTCTGCTTTACGACACTACACCCTCAATACTACACTCTATGACACTACTCGATTGATCTCTACGACACTTTACTCCACTCTCTGACAAAAGGGTATTGGGTGGTAAGGGTGTTTGTAGGGTTTATGGGTAGGTAAGTGCATTGGGTGGTAAGGGTATTTTTAGGGTTTAGGGGTGGGTAAGGGTATTGGGTGGATACCGTATTCGTAGGGTTTAGGGGTGGATGAGTTTAGTGGTCGAAAAGGGAATATATAATAGGTAGTTATAGTTAGGACCTATTTACCATAGAAAAGAGTTTGTTTTGCTAATAACCTTGGTGGTGTTTGATGAATTGTCACAACATTTTCAAAACTAGTTTAACACTCACTTCAGCTGCTGTTTGGAAAATTTTGGGGTGTTTCGTCAAGTGGGGTGGCCCGATTATAGCCCAAACCTCTGGATGGAATTACAGCAAATTTGGCAGAAAGCTACATCTTGGTCCAGAAAGAGCCATTTTCATAATTTGGTGTAAATTCTGTTCAGTAGTATAGGAAGTTTGCTCTATATAGTGCAATAAAACAAAATACACTGTGCAGAGAGTCCAGTGAGTCCCAGATTGGTATACAGAGGATAAAGTAGATCATACTAACGCAATATTTGTGGTAGTGTGAGCGAGCAGTTAGACTTATCACAGGGTAGTATTAAGCATTTGTTTTGCTCACAGAGAAAATAAATGAGACACACCCAAGAATACATCTGAGACAAATTTACAAAAACAACACAGATTTTTTTATATACATTTTTAGACCAAGAACTTTGTTCTACAGTAAGTACTTTTTGGATAGCAATTTTCAAAGTTTGCAAAATGAATTAATTTTGTGCTCAATTACGCACCATTTAAGTAAAGGGAAGAAAACTGAAAAATGCATATAGCAGTTTGTTCTTAAGATTCACCTTCGGGATTTAAGTAAGTAGCAAGCCAAGGACCAAAGTTTCATCAGCGGATTCTTGGGAGCGTCCCAGATTCGGCTGGGCGAAGAGTGCTGAGGTCATTGGTAGAAGGTGCGCTATGAAGAAAGAAGCCACTTGAAAACGCACTGCACAAAGGGACTTAAAGGCAAATCTGAGGGTCTCACTCGAGGGAGCAAGTCACATGGGCCTCAGGACCATGGGAGCACAGCTGGATCGTCGTTACCAAGGCCGACAGGGCCGGTGCAGAGCAGATAGGTCACTCGGGCAGCATGTGTTGAGATGTCCTCACAGTCAGGAGCAGGCAGCTTGGAGAGGTGATTCTGGGACAGCTGGGCCACTCACAAAGTGGGTCTGAGGGGTCTGGACGTCCCTCGATAGGTTCTTGCTTCCTGGGTAGTTGGAATGTAGACTGGACTCTTTGTCTCGGTGAATGCTGAAGGGGGTCATGTACCCCAGGTATTGGTGCAGCACAGCTCTGGTAGATTCCTGGTGTCTCCAAACTTGGTGGAGAGACAGACTTGATCCTCCAGAGCTGGTGAGCAGCTAATTGACAAACAGTACTTTGCGGTTTCGGTGCCTGGGGTCTGCAGTTGAGTAGTACCTCTACTCCAAGGGATTTCTTAGGTATCTGTAGAAGACTGGAGGTGCTCTGGGGTTCTTGGAGGCCTCACAGTAGGCGGTCAAGACAGCACACCACGCTTGTTGAGTCTTTAAGGCAGAAGGTAGGGTTTGACGCCAATTTTCTGTAGCAGGGATTCAGTCTTTGGGTCATCAGCTTTTCTTTGCCCTTTTCTCTCTGTCTGTCGAATCTAAGTTGAGGGTCTAGGAATGCCACCTACATACTGAATTTAGGGGCATTACAGGGGGAGACAAGTAGAAGCCAATGGTCTATCTACCTTTAGGGTGTTTACACCCTCTACGTGACCACTTCCTGTAGAGAGGGGCACTACCCTGACTCTAATTGGCTATTTCCCTTACAAACAAAGATGGAGGAAAAGGAAAAGTGGGTTCCACATCACCTGCCCCACCTTAAGGGTGGTGTTGACTGAATTGGGAACCACCTCCAAATGTAACACATTTTTCCACCTGTCCTTCCGGAAAATGTAAAGCAGGAAAGGGGGGTTGGCATCCTCCACTATCTGGAGCTGCCTGGGTTGCATTTCAAAGGTGGCATCGCCTTTAAAGCTTCCTGTCCTAGACAGACCATCCAGGTCTGGAGGGGGTGTGGAGCACCACCGCACAGAGCAGGCTTTGTTCCTGGCTAATGGTAGTGCTGGCCCTCACCCCATGAGGTCAAAAACATATCTGGTGGTGACAGGCAGGCTAAGACTAGTCAGAGACCACACCAGTGCTCGGTAGGTTTTCAGGGGACCTCTAAAGGGTCTACTGTGTGCATTTACTACTAAATCCAACACTGGTATCAGTGAGGATTTATTAAAACAAGATGTTTGCTACCAAGCATCTTAGGGTACAGTGAAGCCATCATGGACCTAGTAAACTCGTAATGACAAGTATCCAGCCCATGCACTCTCTATGACTTCCCTGGGCACTTACAATATCCAAGAATGAACTTGACATTGTAGGGTCATATCTGCTCATGCAGATATGTCCACACATGGGATATAATGTGCACCCTGCCTTAGGGGTATGCAGCCTGAAGAACCGGGTTTTAGAACCCAGCGGCGCCAGGGACACGCTCAAAGTCTTCGGGTTCTCCTGTCTTGGCAAACAGAGACAAGGAATACTTCTAGGTGGCGTCAGAGATCAAATTTATTAGCTGCAGCTAGTAACAGTAATCTCAGCAATACAACACGGTGTACAACTCAAGAAACTGCTCAATTTTCATAGAGCAAGACATCTCTTTTTATACACAATATTCTCATTACAAATGCACACCCACTGCGCAAAATTCTAACCAATAGGGCACATTTTCTAACTGAGTATCACATTAATAAAAACCCAATTTACAGTAACCCAACCCAAAAGTTAATTATTAGGACTGTCCCAAATTCAATTTTTGCAAGCCGGACAAACCCATAATTGAAAGCACTACCCATGTAATGAAAAGTCGTAAGGAAAGAAACAATTCAGATGCTGATTAGGATAAGATATGTGCAAGGAAACTAAAAGTTAACGATATTCTGAACATTAAGTGGCAATTTTAGACAAGAATCAAACTTAAGGGAAATTGGTTTTGCGAGGTCAGTTTCAGGTGAAGAGGTCAGTTTCTCTGCAATTCACTCACAAGTCAGAAAAGGGCCTGTTAATGCATGCATGAACAATGAGGCCCATGCAACTTTGTTCGTTCGGTTACCTCCACGGCCTACGTGAGGGCAACACAAAAATGGCGTCTTGAACAACTGAAACAAAATGGAGTCTGGTTCAAATCACGGAACCTCAGACCCTCCTTTTGCCATTACGTAGGCAATAACCTAAACTCACGTCAATCTGACTCCAGGTCTATATCTATTCTCATCAGGTCCTCAAGGTGTTGCTGTAACATCATCTTATTATCCTTCACTTCTCTCGGGACTGGTCTTCTCACACAGATCGTAGCACTAAGACTACAAATGGCGGGACCACACTGGATGCATAAGCAACACGAGAAAAGGATTGCTAAAGCCATACCAAGAAACATCAGAATCTTCCATCCCCATTTGGACAGCAGTTCCCAAAACCATTCTATCAATGACCAGTTCCCTTTGTCTACATGTATAGACTCAGCGGACTTATGTAACCTCAAGATGGCTTGGTACACTGTCGGGGGGTTATCTGGTATGAAAACACAGCAACTAGACCCGATCAATTTACATACCCCACCTCTATCTGCAAGTATAATATCTAAAACAAAGCGGTTCTGTAATGTCATAAGGTGATCCGCTTGAAGCTCAGCTGTAATATTGCTAAGGGCACCTGCAGTCTCATTTATAGTGGCCTCGACCACTCTCGTAAGCTGACGAATATTTCTACTATTAGCCATAGGACCCCAAAAGGGCAGAAAACCCTTAAAGAAGTCCCCAACTTCTTGTGCGACAGTATCTTTCGCATCGATAACACCTCTACCATATCTTGTCTTATGGTAATTGAAAGCAGCTGTATACGTAGGGAGAAGCAATCAGAAGGCAATCAGAAGGCAACCATGTATATGCTCTGTCATAACAAACAAAATACATGCTTTTAGCAGGTACGAACGGTGGAGATTTCTGGGACGTATAGACATAGGTGTGCATACACACACTCTTACCAAGCTGAGCTCTCGGATTCTGACCATTACCTTGCAGACAAAAATGACCTCGGTGGGGTACAATCCAAATAGGAGGAGACCTTTTCTGTCTCTCCTTTTCTGTCAGACTAATACTATATCTCGTCTTGTTCCAACCAACATATGCTCGTACCTCATCTTTAGGGATAGCATTATACGCATCAATATCTCTGATCATATCTACTATTCCCTGTATCAAGGCATTATTACTCGCATTATCTTTAACGGAACGTACAGGAGATACTTCATTCGCATAGATAAACATTGCTTGGAGTGCCCATACTGACCCATTAGGCGAAAAAGGCAAAACCAAATATGGCATTCCCTTATCTGTTGTATGCGGCATAAGACCACACACCCAACAATTTGTGGTATTTACAACTAGCTGATGCTGGTGCAACATCTGTATAAACGAATTGTTCACAAATTCTGATCTTCGTGTCTGTTCGTGTTCAGGCAACGTATGAAACTCATGTGGGGAAACAGTAGAAAAAGAAAGAGTAGGTTGGGAGGTAGATGCAAGCGTCTGTTGTGTGACATAGAAAATCCAACCCACACAAGCTAACGTAATATTCAAAAGCATTAGAAAACACATTATTAAAAAACATTTGTTACGGGTCAATGTACACATTTTCGCTCTAAAATCGACTCTTTTAACACCCTTATCGGACTCAAGAGACTCCATCCTCTAACGTGCTGCTCACGGCTATTACCTTCTTCACTTAAGTGTGCGCCAAGATCGCACTAACGACCCTGAACCACAGACCTTATGTCAATACGCGGCTCACCCCTTAAGGCTGTACCGCGACCCTGCAGCTGAGTCCGGATGGTGACTCGAAAAAGAAAAAAAGTAAAAAAGTCTCTTGATCTGACAAGGTGTAATTCACTACTAAAAAAATTCAATTTTATTTGTCCATTTCAAATGTCTTTTTCGATCTAGATTATAACGTTCTTTGCCAGGCACAGTTTGTTCCTCAAAAAGGACCTCTGGATTCGTTGTGTTGATTCTCAAATGGGAGGGCACAGCAGCTTGCAGAATGTCATCATCCTCGCGTTCTGACTGAGTCCATGTCAAATGTGCATCACTAAAAGGTACAAATCTAGGAATCCTTTCACATTCAGAGTCAGCTATTCCATCCCTCACCCACGTATCATACGGTAAGGGCAAAGGAACTTGTTTGCAGTGGGTGGCATGCACCCAATTCTTTTTACCAGCTACTCTGACAGCAGTCCGAGTTACCAGCAGAACTAAATAGGGACTAGTCCATCTCGGTTCCAAATTTTTGGCTCGCTGAAAGTTCTTCGTCAAAATGAAATCACCAGGTTGAATCGTGTGGCCTGGATCTGCAGTAGCTGTCGGCAAACTGTCATAGACCTGTTGGTGGACAACACTTAATTTAGCAGTCAAGTCATGTAAGTAATCCACCAACATAGGGTACTCAATGTCGCTATATTTTTTGGGACGAGGCACACCCCAAACATTCGCTGGACGACCAAACACTATTTCGTATGGGCTAAGTCCCACACGAGAATGCACTGTCGTCCTTGTTGACAAAAGAGCCAACGGCAAGGCATCCGGCCATGTAAGACCAGTGCTCGCTTGAATCTTATCTAGTTTCAGCTTCAGCGTGTCATTATAGCACTCACAAAGTCCAGCTGACTGGGGGTGATTCGCAGCGTGAAACTTCTGCCTAATTCCCAAACCAGCACACACTTTCTTCATAATCTGGCCCACAAATTCACCTCCATTGTCCGACCATACAATTCTCGGCAAACCAAATCTAGGGAAATATTCTTTGAGCAAAACCTTGGCTGTAGACAAGGCAGTATTATCCTTTAGGGGGTAAGCCTCTATCCATCTGGAAAAGGCACAAACAACCACAAGGGCATACTTCAAATGAATGTAATCTAGCTGTATCACTTCAAACGGATACGTTGGGGGAGCAAAATGACCAGCTGGAGTTGGGGTTCCCTTGCCAGGATTATGCATCAAGCAAATCATACAATGCTTCACCAAATTCTCAGCACATTTAGGAATTCTGCCATACTGGAGCCAACAACTTGCATATCCCTTTGGAACTAATGTGAGCCATTCCATGAGCCATAGTAACCACTGGGAGCACATACGCATCAGGCAACAACCATCGCTGGTGTTCTGACAACTCAACCCAACAACCTGTCGAATCCAACATACCCGTACTTTCTCTCCATGTACTCACTTCCTTTTCCGTAGCTTCAGCCTGAATTAACTTCACACTTTCTATTGTGTCTTCACACATTCCACCAGCCATAACCCAATTAGTAGGGCCTGCAACATACATATGGCTCATCATGTCTTTCGCCGTTTCCTTCGCAACTTCATCCGCAAACGCATTTCCTCGACCTACACCATCCACAACTTTCTTATGTGCACTACACTTCACAATTTCAATCTGCTTTGGGAGAGTAAGTGATTCCAGAAGTTCGTTCACTAACTGCCCAAGCTGTATTTTTGTACCATGGAAAGTAAGGAATCCTCTCTCTCTCCACAAACGTCCAAAACTATGGGCAACACCAAACGCATACTGGCTAGCAGTATAGACATTCACTCGCTTTCCCTCTGACAACACACACGCTCTAGTCAATGCAATCAACTCTGCTGCTTGCGCAGAATTCTGTGCTATGCGTGCTGTTTCAACAACTGTATGTAAAGTTGTGACGGCTTATGCCCCAGTCGTCCCACCATTCGGAAGCTTGAAACACGATCCATCTACCCATAAGGTACCATCAACATTCTCAAGAGGAGTATCTTTTAGGTCAATTCTAGCCTTCATTTCTTCCTCTGTCCGAAGGAAACAATCATGCTGTTCTTGAGCATCTGTCTCTACAGAAATTGGCAACAACGTAGCTGGATTCAACACATTGCACCTTTTAATATGCACATGGCTAGCCAAAAGAGTCAGCTCATAACCTGACAGACGTGCACTAGTAAGGTGCTGAGTCTTAGTCCTATTCAATAAGGTATCCACTGCATGTGGGACCATCACAATCAACGTATTATCCAATACCAAACCAGCAGACTGTCGGATAGAAACAGCCGCTGCCGCTGTAGCTCTCAAACAGCTTGGCAACGCTTTAGCTACCGGATCTAACGTCGCTGAAAAATACGCGCATGGACGTTGCTTGTCTCCAAACTGTTGAGTCAATACTGACAAGGCACAACCTTCTCTCTCGTGAACATACAACGTGAAAGGTTTACTGTAGTCCGGGGTACCCAATACCGGAGCAGAACACAATGCATCACGTAATTCAGAAAAACTTTTCTGACATTCATCAGACAAAGGGAGAGGATACGGAGTATCTTTAAGAGTCAGCGCCAACAGAGGTTTCGCTAGCAAGGAAAAGTTAGGGATCCATTGCCTACAATACGAGGTGATACCTAAGAAAGCACGCACTTCTCTCTGTGTGGATGGCACACTCATTTGCGCAATTGCTTGAATTCGTTCTGGGGTCAACCTTCTTCCCTCCTTCGACAAGAGATTACCTAAGTAGGTTATTTCTTGTCGGCAGTACTGTAACTTTGAAGGTGACACTTTATGATGAAGGTCAGACCAATGTCGTAACAAAGAAAGAGTAGCTTCTTTACAAATCTCTTCATCATCGGCAGCGACCAGCAAATCATCAACATACTGGATAAGAGTAGCACCAGAAGGCAATACAAAATCATCAAGCTGAGTTTTCAACGCCTGACTATAGATGGAGGGACTTTCACAATAACCTTGGGGAGCTCTCTTAAACCGGAAGCTTCGGCCTCCTAAAGAGAAGCGAAAAATATCTCCACTTTCCTCAGCAATTGGAATACTGAAGAAAGCATTCTTCAGGTCGATAACTGAAAACCAGGCTGCCGAAGCAGGAATCAGAGTCAACAAAGCAGTAATATCCGGGACAACAGGAAATTGTGGCACCACAATCTTATTCACTTCTCGAAGATCGATCACAAACCGATACACAGGTGGCTGAGAAGCATCAGTACGCTTAAGGACAGGCAAAACAGGACTGTTACACACGTTACCTCTCGTTTCTTCAATTACACCCTTCTCAACCAAATCATAAATAATTGCTAGAAGAGCTCTCTCGCCATTGCTCGATATTTTATATTAGGGAATACGAGGTAACCTAGCATTCGACTTAAGGGTAACAACATAGGGTGGAATCTGCAAAAGACCAACATCATTGGGACCTGTAGCCCAAAGTGTATCAGGAAGAGAACGCAATTCCAGTGGAAGACAATCTTTAGACAAATACAGCGGAGAAATCACTTTCTTACCCAAAGTAAGATGTACTCCCGAAGGAGAGCAATGTAATGTCGCATGCAGTCTTTTTAGCAAGTCCAAACCCAACAGATTCTCACCACAACCAGTCGTTAAAATAAGTGGAGCTTCCAATTCACAAGGACCAATAGAAAGGGGCAAAGGACTAGAAACCGGATTACGAACTGGGGCGCCTGAAAATCCTACGGAAACATTGTTCAAGCCAGACAAAGGTGCGCCAGGAAGTTTAGAGTGCATAATAGAACTCTTCGTCGCACCAGTATCCAAAAGAAAAGGTTCTGCCACACCTGATGTAATCATTTCAACATAAGGTCCACTCTGGTCTACTGGAACTGACACTACTCCCTCTCTTTGCCCATAGCTGTCCTAACTATCATTATAACCAGCACTCTCACTCTCGACATAATAATCATCAACATAGTACTGTGCAGACTGACCACTCGGAACATTCTGTCTGTCAAAATAATTCACAGAATTCTGAAGGGAAGAGGAACGCTCATTCTGGGGTAACACACCACGTCCCCTACCCCTAGGAGCTTGCTGGAAACCACCACGACCTCTCTGACTAGATACGCCATTCGCACGCTGTAACAAAGCCGGGCAACTATTCTTAAAATGACCTTCCTCTCTGCAATAAGCACACTGATTAGGACCAGGAAAGAATCGCGGAGCATAAGGCTCAGGCTTCTGTAACAATCTCTGAAACTGTGGAGGTTGCTGAAACTGAGGCTGATTCTGACGAGGCGGATAAGCTTGCTGCAAAAGAACTTTCGTCTAATTCTTTAGTTTTCTTCTCTGCTTTATCCTTCTCATCTTTATCCCTATTCTCATAATATTGTGCAGTAGCCAATATCTGGGCCGACGAAGTAACAGCCCATGAACTCTAAGTGTCCTTTAACTTATTAGAAAGTTCGGGAAGCAAATTAAAAACAAATTTGTCCACAAACAACCTTTGACCAACTTCAGTACTCATGTCCTGACCACTATGACCAATAAACGTTTCTTCAAACCTCGTGAAGAAATCAGACACACTCTCGTCTTTCTTTTGTTGGCATGCTGCTAACTTGTCCCAATTCACTCGCAAGGGAGGCATCATAGTTTTCATCAAATTAATAATCCCACCTGGTAATTCTGCAACTAAGGGCTCAGGTTTGGCACCTCCTACCTGCCGACCATCTGCAGCAACAATATTAGCCCACGTATCTCCTAATTCTTGCGCATGATTCTCATGACGAATCTTCGTCCACAAAGGTTGAGGAACTACATTACCCGTTAACATATCTATGTCAGCTAAATTCATAATGCATGCTTCAACTGTCTGAGACAACTCCTTGTAATAACCGGCAGGATTCTTACTGGGGTCAGGTAAGGTCTGCTTAAGAGCCAAGACCTCTGCTCTTTTCCAAGGAACATGTACCCACACTCGCTGAAAATGAGCCGGTACACCCTGAATACCCTGATTAACATTAGCAACAACTTCCTCTCTCCATACAGGGGGGACCTCTCTCATAGGATACTGCTTCACTTTCCTCCTAACAGAGGAATCAGGTTCATACAATGTCTGAGGCGGTAATCTAGACCTAAAAACAAGTATCGTCTCCACGGCATCTGTAACATCAGATTCCACTATCGTCCCTTTAGCAAATTCGGACTGAACATCAAGCACTTCCTGCGGAATCGGACCCAACTCATTATCTTCCCATTCCTGACGGAGAAAAGTACACATTGCATCAAAAACATACCTTTGCTTAGGCGGCTCCCACTGAATGAAAACATCCACAACCGCTAGCAAATTATACCTAGAAACATTTAAAATCCATCTACGAGCCAACAAATCCAACACTGTCCGTTCCTCGGAACTAGGAAGCTGACTACGACTCTGCTTTTGTTCCGAAACAGGGGTCATACTCAGTGACCCAAACAATGGAGACAACAGATTAACAACAGTCTCAGTCATTCGTTTTCGAGCAAAAGGAGAAGAAGCAGACATAAGAACAGGAGAATAAGTATTTGAAGGCAAAAGAGGTGTAGGAACAAGAACAGTAGGAGTCAAAGATACAGAAGTAGAAGGCAAAGGAGTTTGAGGCAAAGCTGGTAGCAAATCTGGCGACCCTAGAGTGGGTTGCGCAGTAGGAGGCAAAACCATCTGTGGAGCACCGGGTGGCTGAACAACAGCAGGAGGTTGAACAACAAAGGGTGGAACAACCGGGGGTAATGGAGGTGCAGTAGCACCCTGCACATAAGGGGGTGGCAATCTCAGTAGATGAGAGATCAAAGGATCTTTTTCAGGATCTTCAATCACTTTTGGAGGAGAAGACGGCAAGGCCGGATAACATTTATCAATGGCCATGCGACGTTGTCTATCTGAGACTTCACTCGCACGCTCTTCTCCATCTTCCCTAAACTGCCTAGCAGCTTGTAGTACTGACATATTCTTATCTTTCCTATCTCTTTTTGCTTGCTTAATTTTTCGCTGTTTGGCTTCCTTTCACCAAAGGCGGAAAGAGTCAAACATTGCCGGCCGGGCTTTCTTCTTAAATAGCGCAACTTCCAGATTATCTAAAATATTTAATTTGAAACTACCATGTTGGGGCCATCGTAAAACACCATCTTTTTTTGTATAGCGGACCCACACTTCATTATAAGTAATAGGACCCACTCCGTGTTTTGAATAGAGCTCATAAGTTGGAGTTCCAACCGGAGGTATCGGACATGAATCTTCCAATCGGGAATCCCTGTTGCAACCACAACTAAACCATTTCCTAATTTTGCTAAAACCAGGCATCTTATAGCTCACTAATCTAGCTTCAAACTTCAAGGGGTTATCAAATATCGATACACTCATAAATATACGAGCTCCTCGGCTTCGATTATTGCAACATCCGAATCAAAACCAAGAACCAAAACAAAGTTGTGGGAGCGACCCACTTATACTTAACCAAAATATCTGTCACGCCACCAGAAGACCGTCTATCGTCTCGCTTTACAAAGGATCAATCAAGGGTCCAAGACAGGGCGACAGTCAGGGCAGCAGTCCTTCTTAGCCGTTGGAAAGCGGGAAGCCTCGCAGAAAAGACCTTTGGTCCACTTCGACATGCAGGGGTCAATGAAGTGGCGGCCTTCCTCCAGAATTTCCTCACGTGGCTCCTCACGATCCTCAGGCTTGGACCGGTACCGCTGAAGTCGCCCCACCGTTGGGCGCCAACTGAAGAACCGGGTTTTAGAACCCAGCGGCGCCAGGGACACGCCCAAAGTCTTCGGGTTCTCCTGTCTTGGCAAACAGAGACAAGGAATACTTCTAGGTGGCGTCAGAGATCAAATTTATTAGCTGCAGCTAGTAACAGTAATCTCAGCAATACAACACGGTGTACAACTCAAGAAACTGTTCAATTTTCATACAGCAAGACATCTCTTTTTATGCACAATATTCTCATTACAAATGCACACCCACTGCGCAAAATTCTAACCAATAGGGCACATTTTCTAACTGAGTATCACATTAACAAAAACCCAATTTACAGTAACCCAACCCAAAAGTTAATTATTAGGACTGTCCCAAATTCAATTTTTGCAAGCCGGACAAACCCATAATTGAAAGCACTACCCATGTAATGAAAAGTCGTAAGGAAAGAAACAATTCAGATGCTGATTAGGATAAGATATTTGCAAGGAAACTAAAAGTTAACGATATCCTGAACATTGATTGGCAATTTTAGACAAGAATCAAACTTAAGGGAAATTGGTTTTGCGAGGTCAGTTTCAGGTGAAGAGGTCAGTTTATCTGCAATTCACTCACAAGTCTGAAAAGGGCCTGTCAATGCATACATGAATAATGAGGCCCATGCAACTTTGTTCGTTCGGTTACCTCCACGGCCTACGTGAGGGCAACACAAAAATGGCATCTTGAACACCTCAAACAGAGTCTGGTTCGAATTCACGGAACCTCAAGCCTGCATGAGGGGTGACTTACCTATAGCTCATGCAGTGTATGTGGGGATGACACACAAGGATGTGTGCCAAGTCAACTATTCGGTTTTATCTGCACCAAGATACTCAGCCTGCAATGACAGTGTTCATGGTGTTGGTGAGGGGTCCCTGGGGTGGCTCAATTTGTGCTGCAGCCCAGGAGGACCCTCTTCAGTATCAATGCCATAGGTATCAGGGGTACCATTTACTAGGGACTTACAGGGATTACTGAGTTGTGCCAATTGTGGTACAGGTTTAGGGAAAGAACACTGGTACTAGGGACCTGGTTGGCAAAGACCCAGTCCACCTCAGTTAAAGTTGCATCAATAAACACTTTAAAAAAGTGTGTGGGGGTACTCCAACAATAACCCAGTTTCCCACAAGTAGTTTTAGGAGTTAGATAAAAAAGATTTATGTGTATTTAGGGACGTAGAGGGTACGCGAATCCCACACATCTCAAAATGTAATCTGATTGGCTTCTACCACTTCAAACCAGGAAGTATTGGCAGCCATCTTGGGACTCTGACTCGGTCGAGTCCCCAAACACATCATTAGGTAAAAAGACAGTGGGGCAGGGTAGGAATACCCTGACCCCATGGCCTGATTTTGGTGGGGCCCCACAGGGAACCCCCTGGAGACCAAAACATGTTATTTTAAAAAAGAATGGTTTCCTACACTTGTTTTTACAAGCCAGGTCCTGGGGGAAATTAATTCTTATATATTTTTCAATTTTTTAAAAGTATATATTGGGGGGCTCACAAGGCCCCCTCCTGGGCCGTTTCCATCCCTTGAGTTCCAACCTTTAAGGTAAATTGGGATGGGTTCATATAGCCTCCCTCACAGGCTAGGCCGATTTCTGCATCAGGGACCCCATCCCTGGGGCCCAGCTATAACCTCTTCCATGCTCATGACGAGCTGAGCTCGTCATGAGCCATGGCGCTCCGGTGCTCATGACGAGCTCAGCTCGTCATGAGCCGTGGAACGCTCGCATGCGGGGATAATTCCCCTGCTGTGCTGAGCGTTCCATTGCAGGTAATGCACCTGTGACGAGCTGAGCTCGTCATGAGCACAGGAGCGGCGTGCCTCATGACGAGCTCAGCTCGTCATGAGCATGTGGGCGTCGTGCGCACCCCCCTCTCCCCAGCACAGCGGGAAAGTAACCCCCGCAGCGAAGGTGATAATAGTAAAGGGGAGGGGGGTGCAGCCCCCCACCCTGAGCCCGTAAGGGCTATGGGGACCCCAACCCCCAGGGCCCGCTCCAGCTATGTCCTATGGAACCCACTCCCGCGACATGACAGATTCTTGCCCTCACGGGCAGGGAAACCTGTGTTTGCACTCACTTGGTGGTAGCAATTTTAAAGCTCCTGCCATTTTTTTTCTCGTGAGCTATAGATATAAATAAAACAGGCGATTCACTTGCCTGATATATACTTACAATATCAGTGTAAAGGCATGCGTGGGAAAGGCATGTGTGGTAAAGGCATTTGTCCTAATGTCATACAACTATTCTCCACCTGCTGCAAAACAATTTTTGCTTCAAATTTCCTTCCCCCTTTTCTTTCAGACTATCATTAGCACACACACCGCATGAAGTCTATAAGGCAGATAAGAAATTGTTTTCCCCTCTTCTCAATTTATACATTTTTATGAGGCTATATGAGCAAAAATTGTCATATAGCAGAAATTACTCACAGGGTGAGCCATTTATCGGATTCACCACTGACATCAATGAAGAAAGAAGATATCTAAGAGCCTCAGAAAGAATCTGGAGGAACAATCCCACCGCCCTCCATCGCGATCAACTCCAAGCAGCCCGCAGGAATTACAAAAAGCTCATTAAGAACAAAAAGACATCTTTTGCTCTGCACTAGACACCGCAATAAAACGACCCAAAGAGCTCCTTAATATCATCAGGAATCAAACCTCTAAATCAGTGACATCCTCAACTCAGGCATCCAATGAACGCTGTGAAAACTTTGCCATTTTTTCAACGACAAAATCGCCAAGATCGATCTCTCACTTGGCTCAAATCTCATCTCCTCCGCTGAGATCCAGGCATCTGAATCAAGCAATTGCACCTACTTGAACTCCCCAAAACAATGGTCTTCCTTCAATTCCATCCAAGAAGCTCCAACGCTAAACCCTCATCCCGCGCCCTGCATCAGCTACCGCCTCAATTGACCAAGGACCTGAAGCTCGTCCTAGCCCCGCTATGGTGCAAGATCATTAACAGCTCACTGAGCTCAGGAGTCGTTCCAGACTGCGTCGAAGTTGGTCAAGTCACTCCCCTGCTGAAAAAGCCAGGTCTAGACACTGAGGATCTGAATAACTTTAGACATTTATCGAACTTACCTCTTCTGTCAAAAATACTGAAAAGATGTGTACTTCCTCAGCTGACTCAACACTTGGACAACATCAATGTTCTAGATCCCCACCAATCGGGCTTCAGAAAGAGCTGCAGCATTGAAACTGCAATCCTCAATGTCATAGACGATCTACACAAGTCACTTGACTCGGACCAATGCTGCCTTCTCAACCTCCTAGACCTATCGGCTGCATTGGATACAGTCGATCACAAACTGCTCATCAAGGTTCTACAAGAAAGGGCTGGTCTTAAAGAGACGGTCCTCCACTGGTTCTCTTCCTTTCTCCACAACCGCTCACAAAGAATACAAAATAAAAACTTTGAGTCCGACCTCCACCCCAACAGGAGTGTTCCACAAGTATCAGTGCTCTCCCCTCAGCTTTTCAACATTTACATTGAACCCCTTACCACTCTACTCAGGAAATCTAAAATCCCTTTCCACCTATATGCGGATGACACACAACTATATCTGGAAACCACCTTCATTGACGACATCCAGAGACTCAACACCACGCTCAGAGAGGTACAATACTGGCTCTTAAACAATCACCTGAAACTCAATCAAGAGAAAACAGAAATACTCCTCATCTCCAACAAAGACAAAAACCCACAAATCGCAGAATGGCTCCAAGCTATTGATGCCCTCAATGGTAACCTCAGCCTGGCGGATTCGGTAAAATCTCTAGGTATCACCCTAGACCCGAAACTGGACTTGAAAAAACATATTACAAGATCCGCTAAAAGTGCCTTTCTCAATTTGAAAGTACTATACAAAATAAAACCCTTCCTCCCGCCCAAGGACCTTCAACAAGCCACCCAAGCACTGGTGCTCTCCAGAATTGAGTATGGGATTGCAGCTCTGACTGAGACAGCAAAATCCTACCTCGCCCCCCTGAAAACAACCTTTAATGCAGCAGCCAGAATGGTCACCGGAACTAAGAAATTTGAACACATCTCCCTGCACTCAGAGAACTCAAATGGCTCCCAATTGAGTTGCGAGCCAGCTTCAGAACAGCCTGCCTCACCCACAAAGCCCTGCACACAGGCAAACCAGAATACCTGGCTGCCAAACTCAAAAGGGCCGGCCATTTCTGGAACCTCAGGAGCTCCAACACTCTGCTACTTATCCTGCTGAAAACTCACAAGCAAAAAACCGTGGCAAAATCGTTTGCTGGAAATGCTCCCAAAATCTGGAACTCCATCCCCCCCACATCAGAACGGTCCCCTCATTTCCAAAATTAAAAAATCTGCTCTAAGTCCTCTTCCTCGACTGCTCTCGAGCAAACTGATAGGAGCCAAGGATGCACCCTAGCCGTCACTTTATCTAACTTGAATTTTTGACCGGTGACACTAACTAGGATCAAGAAATCAAGAAAACTTTTTGGACGCTCGTCCTGAGTGAACAAAGAAACTTTTTGGAGGCCCGTCTTGTTTCACCTGCACCCTCCATGCCCCTCTGCTCGACTGCGCCTTTGTTCGCTCTATACCCAGCTCGATCCCCATGTTTTACTATACTCTGTACTGCCTATTTGCACATAATTTACTTGATGTGAAGCGCTCTGATACCCTCGGGTCCTGCTAGCGCTATATAAAACTACTAAAATAAAAATAAAATAAATAAATTGAATTCCATCTAGTGTCCCTCTTTATGAAATCCTCTGTTTTGCTGTATCAATCCCATTTACTCATTATAGGGGCCGATTCACAGACATAATCTGAGATTAAATCCTAAACTCACCACTTTTTGGTATTCACAGTAGGCATTTAGTAGTAGTAAAGTTAGAACTCCTAACATTACTACTACTAAACGGAGAAACAATCCTAAACTTACTACTTTTGGTATTCACAGAAGGCACTTAGTAGTTGTAAAGTTAGGACTCCTAACGTTACTACTACTAAATGCCTTTTGTGAATACCGAAAGTCATAAAGTTAGGATTTTGTCTCAGTTTAGTAGTAGTAAAGTTAGGAGTCCTAACTTTACTACTCCTAAATGCCTTCTGTGAATACCAAAAGTAGTAAATGTAAGATTTTAGTTCTGTGAATTGGCCCCATAGTGTTTTTTTAATCGCAGGAATAGGCAATGTCTTCAGCTCAGCAGAGTTTGGGGAATTTAAGAGAAGCCTACAGATGATCTGATACCAAATAAGAGGTGCTAATGCTAGGGGCAGAGGGTAGCAACAAAGACACCTCCAATGACCATCAATCTGTGCATCTTCACAAAGTCTGAACTTTGGATATCTTCTGTCCAATCATCTGTGCATTGCACTTGTCGGCCTGTCACTTATGGCCTCCTAATGGTTTTAAGAATAACCTTTGTGAATTTGTTTGTCCATAACTAATTTGTTCCAATCTTCCAATACAAAATGTGTTCCAAGCTTCCAAAACTATAAACAATTTAAGAGTGAGACGAGGAGGAGGGCCTTTAACAACCATTATAGCCAGAGGCAAAAGGGCTACAGGGTTATTAGACTATCCCACTCACTTGAGGGTAAAATGTACTAACGTAAACAGGGAGAAACAGAAACACAAGCATTGGAATGCTGCAGCAGAAGGTCTGTTCCAGGCATTATCAACCATGAGTCACTGCCTAGTCTTCAATTGAGCTCTCAACATTTAATGGCCAGTAGAGCGTGCTACAGAGGGCTCTAAGGCTATTCGAATATTCCGCCCCTAGAGGGCAGAATGTTCTAATCTGTAAAACAAAGGCCTGACAGATTTAAATCCCTTCTGGCTCCGTGAGGCCTTTGTTCAGAGCAACAGCTATGAAGAAACATTGCAATGTTGGCGCTCCTGGCTTCTACCTGCTATTATAAGCCCGGACCACTCCATTGTTTTTAATGGAGCTCCCAACATTCCAATGTTCCAGTATACAGTAAAATGCTTGTTTATCTGTGGCTGTAATTCATCTCTTCAAAAAGACCACTGCTGAAAAGACATGCCAATGTGCTGAATTTATTTTTAAATATTGCGGTGCATTCTGCCATTGTGTAAAACGCTCGGGTGTGCAGTACCTTGCAGGTGGGCGGAGCACGTAACTAGCAGCCCATTATTAATCTCTAAGCAGCAGTGTTTGCTGTCTCAGTAATAAACATTGGTCATCCCTCATAATGTTGTCTAACCTTGACTATATTAGCAGGATGGTCCATCAGTGATGTCAGCCCTTTAATCCCTCACTTCAGCATCCTCTGTGAGATTAGGCTGCAATGTAATGTAATGTAATGTAAATAAGATTTGTAAAGCACAACTAATGCCCTAAGAAGTCTTGGCGCTGTTAGAGTGGAGGCAAGTATGACAGAGGAGACACTAAAAGATGGACTGAAATAGCCAGGTTTTTAAGCTTTTTCTGAAACTCAGCAGGGAGGGGGCCGTTTTTAAGGAAATAGGTAATTCGTCCAAAGTCGTGCTGTTGATCTAAAGAAACTCTTCCCTGCCCAAGAAGCCTTCTTAAAGGGAATATATGCAAATTCTTGAAGTACCTGCTTCTGAGGGTAGAGGAGTCCATTTTACTGTGACACATGACTCAGCTGCTCTACTAGGCCCACATACAATTAAGTTTGCACAGTCACTGGTGACACTACACAGTTTAGTGCCTTTACAATGGTAAATAATTACATGCTATATTTTTGTTGTGTTGTGTGGCAACCGCGCAAATCTTTCGTAAAACTGAGCCTTAGCCTGCCCTCTACGGACATACAGGATATCCGAACTAAATCGCCTTCTCCTAAGCCTCAAGGAGCACTGGACCCAGAATGTCAGCATATGCCCATATAAAAATAATTTGTTTAATCATTTTATTTATAATTTACTTTCTGCAACTGTGATTGGTGTCTATTATACATTTTAGAAAATGGAACCCCATTCTAGGCGAGTGTCCTACAAACTGAACTGTAGGGAGTGCCACCTGTGAGGTCGAGAGCATGTTTAGGGGCTCTAGACCACAGGCTTAAAGACCCTTACTAAGAATCTGGTGCATAGCTATGGAAGGTTGGTGACGGCTATGTGCGTGCTGTGCTTCCCTCTACTGCTCCCCCTAAATCTAATTCAGGAAATGTCGCCAGATTTGCACTTAGTACAGCGTTGAAATCTGCAATGGAAAGAAGCATTACTCAAAGAACAGTTAACGGCTGGATAATATATGGGACTTGGGAACTGGCTATTCAGATCTCTCTCCCTATCAACATACCGTGTACTCTCCCAAAACGCACAGCACCATCAGTGTCTTTTCAGATCACTTTTAAGGGTACACTTCGAGATCATTACTTCTAGGGCACCGGAGGGAACGTGAGAAAATAGTTACTATCTCCAGCTCATTTTCAGTCGAATGCTGTTGCCTGTAATCAATTGTGTTTCTTGAAAAAAATTGAAGAGGACCCAGGTCTGTCTTTTATTGTCGCCCCCATGTCTCTAAGATTTCGTGTTATTTTGTCGAGACTAGCCTTTTTCATAACTTCTCTCAGTACAGTGTTGAAACCCAAAAATCGCACACCATGGTTGTGCGGCATTCCATTACTCACACATAACTTACGCTTCCGCCTCAACATGCTTTCAACCCTCGCTGCTTTACTGTTTCACCTACAACTAGAACATTCAACATTCCACAGCAATGTCATTCGTTTCCTGGAAAGAAGTACAAAATGCATATCACCGACTATTCTGTTTATAGGCACCAAATTGAACTACTAGGTCTTGGCCAACTATAGAACTAATGCCCTGCTTGTGATTGGAGCCTTGATGTGCTAGTGAAGAACTCTTTCCAAAAAGGCCTCTTGCACTGGTTCATATCTTGGGGAACACACCAATCACAGACCCTTTTCAAACCTGGTGTCATGGAGACACAATGACATCTCTTGCGGTGGTCTATGCAACTATCACAAGGTGATCGCTTGCAGTGGTCCATGCAACTATTACAAGGTGATCTCTTGCAGTGGTCTAGCAACTCTGACAAAGTGATCTCTTGCAGCGGTCCATGCAACTATCACAAGGTGATCTCTAGCAGCGGTCCATGCAACTATCACAAGGTGATCTCTTGCAGTGGTCCATGCAGCTATCACAGGATGATCTCTTGGAGTGGTCCATGCAACTATCACAGGATGATCTCTTGCAGTGGTCTAGCAACTATCACAAAGTGATCTCTTGCAGCGGTCCATACAACTATCACAAGGTGATCTCTAGCAGCGGTCCATACAACTATCACAAGGTGATCTCTTGCAGTGGCCCATGCAGCTATCACAGGATGATCTCTTGGAGTGGTCCATGCAACTATCACAGGATGATCTCTTGCAGTGGTCCATGCAATGATTACAATGTGATCTCTTGCAGCGGTCCATGCAACTATCACAAGATGATCTCTTGCAGTGGTCCATGCAACTATTACAAGATGATCTCTTGCAGTGGGTAATGCAACTATTACAAGGTGATCTCTTGCAGTGGTCCATGCAACTATTATGTTATGTTATGTTATGTTATAAGTTTATTTATATAGCGCACGGCTACTCAGGAAGAGTGTCCCGGCGCTTTATATTGGCAGCTCAGCAATTAAAAAAACA
Organism: Lissotriton helveticus; assembly: GCF_964261635.1. Lineage (NCBI taxonomy): Eukaryota > Metazoa > Chordata > Amphibia > Caudata > Salamandridae > Lissotriton > Lissotriton helveticus. Next base: position 1,618,141,840 of record NC_136068.1, on the reverse strand, counting down.
TAACAGTGATAAAAACAAAAAAAAAACAGAAGGAGAAAACAAAACATCCTACAGATTAAAAAGCCAGGTCTTAAGGTTTTTTCTGAACAGCAGCAGACTGGGAGTGCTGCGTAGGGCAAGGGGCAAGGAATTCCACAACTGGGGTGCCCTGAGGCTAAAAGAGCAACCTCCGGTGCGAGCCTTCCTCACTCGTGGGACCACGGCCATGAACAAAGTTTCCGAGCACAATGAGCGTGCCGGGCGATAGAAAGCCAGCCTGCGCTGCAGATACTTTGCTCCCTGGCCACAAAGTGCTTTATGCACCAGAGTCAGCGCTTTAAACATAATCCGCTTTCGGATGGGCAGCCAATGAAGTGACTGCAATAACCCGGATGTTCTAGCCCGCCTATGAAGGCCAAAAATGGCGCGGGCCGCGGAGTTCTGCACCACTTGCAACCGCTGCATCAGGTAGTCCGGAAGCCCTAGATAGAGGGCATTAGCATAGTCCAATCTAGATCCTATTAGAGCTTGGACAGTGATCTTTCTATGCTCCTCCGTAAGTAGTGGTAAGAACTTCCGGAGCATCTTTAGGATGCCGAAGCAGGTGCCTGTCAGGCTGAGAATGTGCGATTTGAACGAAAGGTTATTATCAAACCGGACTCCCAAATTTTTGGCAACCATAGATGACTGAGCGGGAGGACACATGTCCGCTGGCCACCACTCACGCCATTCCGTGAGGTGATCTCTTGCAGTGGTCTAGCAACTATCACAAAGTGATCTCTTGCAGCGGTCCATGCAACTATCACAAGGTGATCTCTAGCAGCGGTCCATGCAACTATCACAAGGTGATCAATTGCAGTGGTCCATGCTGCTATCACAGGATGATCTCTTGGAGTGGTCCATGCAACTATCACAGGATGATCTCTTGCAGTGGTCCATGCAATGATTACAAGGTGATCTCTTGCAGCGGTCCATGCAACTATCACAAGATGATCTCTTGCAGTGGTCCATGCAACTATTACAAGATGATCTCTTGCAGTGGGTAATGCAACTATTACAAGATGATCTCTTGTAGTGGGTAATGCAACAATTACAAGATGATCTCTTGCGGTGGTCCATACAACTATCACAAGGTGGTCTCTTGCAGCGGTCCATACAACTATTACAAGGTGATTGCTTGCAGTGGTCAATGCAACTATCACAAGGTGATCTCTTGAAGCCGCCCATGCAACTATTACAAGATGATCTCTTGCAGTAGTCCATGCAACTATCACAAGGTGATTGCTTGCAGCAGTCCATGCAACTAACACAAGAGGATCTCTTGCAGTGGTCCGTGCAACTATTACAAGAAGATCTCTTGCAGTGGTTCATACAACTAATACAAGATGATCTCCTGCAGTGGTTCATACAACTAATACAAGATGATCTCTTGCAGTGGTTCATACAACTAATACAAGATGATCTCCTGCAGTGGTCCATGCAAATATTACAAGATGATCTGTTGCAACGGCTAGTGCCATGGAGAACAAGTTCCATTGATATTGCTCACATTTGTCATAGCCGTGCAAAACTTTCCACAGATATCCGCTGTAGTGATCTATGTCATGGGTAACAATTCACAATTAGATCCTTTTTAGCAATCTGTTTCATAGAGAAATATTCACAGTGAGATTTATTGCAGTGCCTGATGTCATGTTGGACTAATTAACAATGATATTAGAAGCTGTGAGTGCTGTCAAGTAGGCTTGCATCCAACGAGGTCCCTTGTAGAGGATATGCAACACTATCCTCAAATCAAAGTAGTGATGTTTATAGGGAACCATTCCAGATGACAGCATCATACAGAAATAATTGCAACAAGATCTCTAGTGGTTGTGTTGTGCGAAACTATGGCCACTAAGATCCACTGCGATGGCCAGTGTCAATGAAAACTATTCCCAACAAGATTCTTTATAGTGGTCGATATCATGGGGAACTATAAACAACCAGACCCCATGCAGATGACGGTGTCATATTAGAATGATTTTCGGCAAAACTCCTTTAGCAGTGGGTATCACGTGTGAACAATTCGAAACCTGTTTCCTTGTAATTTGCATTGCGCCAAAAAGACATTGTGAGACACCATCAGTATCACATATGGACAAGTCGAAAAATGAACAAACATTTTCTGTCATCAGTGACCAGAAAATTTTTACGCAATCTACTCCATGCATGTTCAGGAAAAAGACCCAACGCGCCTGAAGACTATGCTTCAAGACACTCTGCGATGGATATAAGACTTCAACAAAAATTCACTAACATGAAATCAACTTTACCACAGTTAATGGAAAATATATGTCTGTTTCTCGGAGGTAGCATCCGGAAGATAGGTGCCCCAGTGCCTGTGGCCAATAAATGCCCATTTAAAATGGCCTTGCTAGAGCAAAGTTTATTCTCAGTCATGGAAGTCATGTCTATGGTGATAGTCTTGCAACTAAAGCCATTCAAATTCAGAAAGAAGGGAGAAGGATAGCAATCGAGTCTGGCTAAAAAGTCTCACAGGTGCAATGCCCCTCCCTGGCACTACATTAATTAAAGGGAGATCAAATTAAGATTTATCTTTTTTTTTTTTAAAGTGTCAGCATTAATTTTTAAAGTTTTTTTTACTAAGTCTCCAATGTTGCATAAATTTCAATTAGAAATAGTTGAGTAGAAAAAGGACATAAGCTTATGTCAAGCTTATGTATTGTTTCTATGCAACAAATTGTAGTGCCACATTTTTGCAACATTGGAACCTTACTCAAAAATAGTGACATTATTTTTTTTTTTTAAGAAAGCCTTAATCTTCTGTACTTTAACTAAAGCTATGCAATTAAAAGCAATATGTATTGAGTTAAAAGACAGAACTCATGGTGAACTGACAAGGTGGTAAGTAGTGATAGTAATAATGAGGAGACTTTTATGGAGGGTACATAAGTTTCTATACAAGAAAAAACATTCACAGTGGATGCTAGGGATGAGGGCTTCCGCTACTAAAGACCCAATGACGACGAGCACGGAGCAGGTGCTCATTGAGCTCCAAGGAACTGTCCTCGGGGGAGGTGGGGGGTGGGGGGGGTTATACGTCAAAATACTGAGGTCAAGAATATCTACCTGCACTTATATCTACTACACAATATCGGCTTGTAAACTGTCAAGGTGAGCATACAAAGTGAGGACACAAGTGGCCCTGCAGTGCTTAGCTAGGGGGGGCGCAATGGCCCCACTAGGGGCCATTGTCTGACCCCTCCGATGCACCCTCTATTCCTCTATTAGGCCTGCCCAAGGGCACCGGCAACCCCTGCAGAGGAGGCGTGGAATAGCAGTAGGCCTCTCCACTCGCAGCCACCTGTCCCAAAGCAGGCAATTGCTGATGGTTGAAGACTTACAGAACTAATGTGACCCACACCCAGGCCAGTTCCTCGCCTATGGTTTCATTTGCAGATTCCTGGGTGTCAATGGCAGGTAGGGACCACCGAGCGGGCCACGAATACCCTCCTCGATTGCCTATACACAATAGGTGGGGGCGGAGACTGAAAACCTGGATCACGAGGGCACTGGTCACTCACAATAGGGTTTCTCTGCAGCATTTATGTGAAACCTGGGAGGCCAAGCTCAGCAGAGCGTTGCATGAAAAAGAGTGGGTGCGGACTCTAGAGTGCCCCTGCAAAATCTACCGTAATGTCCCTCTCCAAGTGGTACAGTTTTAGGAACTTCATAGAGCTTACCTCTCGCCTCTACAAATTCATCATATATTCCCAGCTGCCCCTGACACCTGCGCCCCTGTGGGTCTCCAGAAGCCGACCTCAAACACATGCTGTGGGGCTGCTCGACACAGTCACACTTTTGGCGGAAGAATCTCCCTCCAGACGCTTTCAGCGACCACAGGGCGACCCTCAATAGATAATTGGGGTCTACAAAAGGCCGAGGGGACACAAAGCCGCCTCCCACTTTTTCAAGATAGCCCTCACACTGGTGAAAATGGCAATAGCACTGAAATGCAAGAATGCGGCCTCCACTCCACTAGAAAACGAAATCGATCTGTTGGCATTGTAAGCATCGAACTTTGGGGCCATAGTGCCAATATCGGCCCACTCACCAGCCCGCTCGCAGCAACATGCATGTCGCAGAAATAAGCAGACAAGACAACTTTTTTGTTGGAGAAAAGTAGCTGCAGGTTTATTAGCATATACACATGCCAACAAGGTGGGTTATTTTACAGACGATCCAAAGGCAAGCCGCCCCACGCGGCCTACCACCTGATGGGCCAATTTGCAACGTGGCCTTAGTCAATCGTTGCTTAGCGGTTGTGGTGAGGAGATAGCCCCTCCCATTTTCCCATTTCCGGTGAACCATTGGTCCACCCTCTTGCTCACGCCCCCCCCTACGAGGGGCGGAGCGTTCAAGCGACCCCCGGTTGTACAGGTTTCCAACCGCCCGTAGGATAGCGGGGCGCCGTCGCACCCCCGGGTCCACCGCACAGACTTCCTGGGGATATTAGGCCTCAGCATCCTTTGTGCTCCTGAAGAGGGTACTCCCGGGTACCTTTCGGCCTCTGGATCGCCCTGTAACTCCGCCTGCAACACAAATGAGAAAAGATTAGAAGACATTTCCCCCCCACCATGAAAGCACCGGGTATGCAGTAGGGAGGGAAACGGCGTCAGGGTGAGGGGACAGCGGACAAAGAGGCCGCTAGGTGGCCGGGGGAGGAATAAATACTCTCCCCCGCCCACACCAGGCCGGAAGTGACGCACCGGACCCTCCGGGATCTCTTTGCGCTGGGCTGCCCCGTGTGCCATCTTGTGGCACTATGGGGGCCGCCCTCTTACTAGTGTCCCCTGCGGGGACGTGTCGGTCGGCCTGCATAGTGCCAATATCGGCCCACTCACCAGCCCGCTCGCAGCAACATGCATGTCGCAGAAATAAGCAGACAAGACAACTTTTTTGTTGGAGAAAAGTAGCTGCAGGTTTATTAGCATATACACATGCCAACATGGTGGGTTATTTTACAGACGATCCAAAGGCAAGCCGCCCCTCGCGGCCTACCACCTGATGGGCCGTGGCCTTAGCTAATCGTTGCTTAGCGGTTGTGGTGAGGAGATAGCCCCTCCCATTTCCGGTGAACCATTGGTCCACCCTCTTGCTCACGCCCCCCCCTACGAGGGGCGGAGCGTTCAAGCGACCCCCGGTTGTACAGGTTTCCAACCGCCCGTAGGATAGCGGGGCGCCGTCGCACCCCCGGGTCCACCGCACAGACTTCCTGGGGATATTAGGCCTCAGCATCCTTTGTGCTCCTGAAGAGGGTACTCCCGGGTACCTTTCGGCCTCTGGATCGCCCTGTAACTCTGCCACAGCCCTGGGTGTGGCGACCGTCGCAGCCAGGGCCCCCCACCAAGGCCAGCATTCCTCCTACTATTACTAGCGCGTTATTTCTAGGGCCTCTTCCCTAACCAGCCTGAACAGGTCCAAGTTTTAAATCGGGCAGGGTTGCCAAAATGTCCTCCCAAAGCCCCTTGCGCTTGGCATAAGGTCTCCCAAGTCTAATGACGTCCTGTCTCCTCTGCCCCTTGGATTACACACAGCGCAGGACTTCCTGCGCATTGGCTCTAGCGCCTCCCCTGACGAGCGCCTTGCCTACAGAGGTGGAGACATGTCTGACCACTGAAATTTCCCTGTCCCCCACTGGTGGCAAAACCCACCGTAAGTTCAATGTGGTCGTTCTATCAGGTGCCATAACATGCCGTGATGGCCAGCGCACAAATCGTAAAAAAGATCCTTGGAGCACACACCAGATGTCACGTTCAGGAATGGGGAATTAAGAATATTGGGTCCGATCATGAAACACTGCAAAAATTTTGCAAAGTGTCAACCTACACTGCTTGCTGAACCAGGGACTGGTCACAGATGCCTGGACCCTGCTAACCGCTTGAGACCCTGATATATACACCAGGATGGTGTCGACTATAAAGATAGTGCGTCAACAAGGTTTCCTGTATGGTGGACAGGGAGCATCCGCTGGAACCCGTCTGTAAACGTGTAAATACAGTGACACGCACCTCAGTCCAGAATACCCTTGCCTGATTCTCAAAAGGCACCTAGAGCCCGCTGCCCCCCGCAGCGCATGGCGAGGGAAGACTGGCCCAGAACCCCCAGCTGGGTTTTGAACACCATCACCACCACAGGCTCTGGCTAAAGATTGGCTACCTCTGACCTGGCAAGGCCTGTCGGAGGCCAGCCCCCCCCCCCTTTAGTTGACTACCTAGCCCAGGGGAAGTGAACATGCAGTAAACCCGCAGAGGGGTAAGACCGAAAACATGCCAGATAAGCGAGCAGAGAGATGCCCCACAAGCCTACTTCCAGAAAAATGTGCCAAAACAAGCTCTCCCCCCATGCTCCCTTCAACATAATGCACCCCAACTAAGCAAGACAGTTGGTCGCGTGAGCCAAAACCTGTCTAAAGGGCAGGACTTGTAGACTGTCTAGGATGATCTAGATGAACCATCTCGTGATGCATGCCTGCACTTTCAACAGCCCATCTGCTGACATAGTCAATGCTGCTAGTTGTACAGGATAAGGAAGCCACAAGAAAGCTTTCTTGCATAGCCGACCACTAACTGGCCACCCTTAACAGGGCTACACGGGTTAAATTGCTATGTGTGACATTTCCATTAGTTCAGTGCACAAGGAGTGACATTGTTTTTTTCCCTGTAGTTAGATATAAATACTGATATTACCTGCCCCCTCTGGGCCCTACAAGTACATCAAAATACAAAATACATCAAAATACGAGGTGCCTCATTATGGTGCCTGGCGCCCAATATCATTGGTTGGACAACTCACTTCGTGGCCGCAAGCTTCTCCATCATGCGTATAAGGCCGAGTTGAGTTTTGCTTAGGCAACATCCCTTAACACCGAGTAGAATATCTCCTAATGTTTGCCACTTGTACAAATCATCCCCTTTTGCCTGTCCTTCGTTGGACCCTATGAAGCTTATAACAAGCAGCCTATCCAACTGTGTATACATGTAATGCCGCTAGGGGAACTATTACTTCCTCACTTTTACTTCCTGGCCTGTGAAACTGCAAAAGGAAACCCTACTTAGTTACCTGAAAAAACCACCAAATGAAATACTGTCAGGTAACAGCCTACCCATGGACTTCGCCACGGGCCCTCCCAGTGTGTCAACCCTAGTTGTTGAATTTTGACTGTTGAATTATTCCTGCCACCTCGGGACCCTTCAAGTAAAATCAGACAACTAGGCCCCTACTTGGCCACAAACACCCTAACCTGTGTCCAGAGAAGTGGAGCCAGATAGAGGCTTGTTGTATCAGTCAGACCCGACGCGTGGCCAGACTTGAAAGTCACCGTGGGGTCTCCCTGGCATAAGAACACTGCAACGGAAACCCTACATTAATCCTTGAAAAACAACCAAATGAACTACTGTCTAGGTAAAACTTACCCGTGAACATAGTCAAGGGCAGTCCACTGCGTGTCAAAACTTAGCTGTCGATTTGACTGTTGAAATTGCCTGCCAACCTCGGGACCCCCTCAAGTGAGGTCAGCCAAACCAAACGCCTAACTGGCCAAAAACGCACCAACCTGCGTCCAGTGAGATGGAGCCAGGTAGAGGCATCGTAGTATCGGCCAGACCTGTTGCGGAGTCAGACTTGAAAAGGTCTCAGTGGGGTGAGACTGACGGAGGTATGTGCGGCTAAGGCAGGCCCAAAATCTGTGCAGTTTGCTCACGCATAACCTGCATGCCAATGGGCCTGCGTAAAAGAAACTGGAGATTCTGAGATACGGCTAGGAAAGAGTCTCGGCGTGGGCCAGGATAAGGAGGATACGTGAGGCTTATGCAGGCCCAACTAATCAACAGGGCTACCCAGCGTGCTCAGGCAGTGTGTTGAAGATTACCTGGGAAATCCCAACTGACCATTGCCTCACTATAAATACTACAAGAGGAGCACTACTACTACAACCAGCCCATCTTCTGGCTTAGTCCATGCTTCTTAGTTGCCACAAATTACATCCATCGCCCGAGGCAAGAGTAGTATTGTGTCTTGCTACTAAGTCGATAATACAAATGCGAAGACTGGAAAGACCATTGCACAATGGTGAGTGACAAAGAATCACATCTAGTCTCGAACGAGAAAACATCCTGTTATAGCACAGGACTACCTGCTCTGGTCAGCTTCACTGTGTACTACCAAAGTATTCCTTCCATGGGGCGTAACCTGCGCGCCCCACAATAGGGCCAGCCATGACTCCTGGGGAGTACCTGGGAGACCCAGGTCCTCCCCAGGCCCCTTCCCCATTGTGCCTCACCCTTATACCAGTAGATATTTCAGGTGGCCCCCCATGTGGGTCATGCGGTTCCACAGCGCGGTTCCTGCATGTGAGACAATAAACATCGATTAGCAGCCCTGCCCCCCCTCACATACCAATTATGTTCTATGCAATCAGGCAGGGGCCACAATGCCCCCCACGCTACCAAAGTCATGCCTGTTTATCTGTTACGAAAACTAGTTAGTCCCTATTACATACTAGGAAGGAGTACGGAGGGACCAACCCTTGCGTGGCGACAGAGGCAGAAAGTATTATCGTGTCTAGAAAGCAAGTCAATTGGTTGTGTGCTAAGACAGGAGATGACCGATAGCCTATATGTGTGATGAAGAATCACAAACAACTCGTCCCCTTACTATTCTACAAGGCACACCTCCTCGTCCCAGGCCTACCTGCTGATCTAAAAAAAATCTCCTCCCTTGAAGACACTTCCAAAATCAATCTGTGCCTTCTCCTATGAGCAGGCAGACCCCAAAGTAGGAGAGTAAAGACACCTTGACTATGGAAGTATCTACCCAGTGCTAGCGGGTTGAGAGTTTGCCAAAGACTGCAGTAATATCCTCCTACCAATATTTGGCACTCTTTGAAACATGCACACTTCACTTCGACTTGTGTCACACTGTTTGCTAACTCCTACATTGTGCTTGCTTCCTGTACTTGCAAAAGTGCCACCGTTGCTTACGTAGCATTTGTTCATGTGTTAGATTTCTGCCATGTGATGCAGCCAAAACAACTGCATGCACAAAGTACGCTTAAGAAGCACAAAGTACGCTTAAGAACCCGCACTCATGTCACTTTATCCTCCTGCAACGCACAGAAAGCTACTTCTATTATTCATTGCCCGCGTATGTCACTTACCTCTCTGTATCTAGTTAAGAATATGGTAAGGTGCTAACTAAAGGTGCTCCCATGTACCAGTTCTGTCCCTAATGTGGAGCGCCTGACACCTTCATATAACGTCCGTGCTAAATAAAGGCATAATAAAACTCCTGAGGACAGGCCACCAAACCTTCCAACGCATGGTGTTATTACAACTCGCCCCGGAAGAAAGAGTGATGCACCAAGGCAACAGACCGAACACTTCTCGGAGTAGGCACTAGTTTAATTCAAAGTGTACTGAAACAACAACCTTCGCTCATAATATTTCGAATCATGCAAAGCAATAGAACAAAACACACCACAATGAGGCGCTTATAAAGGCCACCTTCATAAATGCCTGCGACCGAGCCAAGCGCTAGAAAAACCATCTGCTCCAATTAAGTGTTGCTAAACTACCGGCGAGGCAAAAGAAACTCCAATAAAGTGTATGGACAGAAAGTCCCACTAATAACGGACAACCCAGATGTGGAGACTCCACACAGCATAACCATACACACGAACACACGCATAAAAGTGAACATTGTGCAAGGTTACACTGGTAGTAAGCAGAGGTGTTCATCGCACTAGTAGCCACCACCTATGTGGAGTGTGAGCGACGATTGCGCCATACTGTACAATGCGCGCCCGCCTGCAAGGCGACAGCCCTCTGTCCCGTCCGAACATGCCTAACTTAAACCTGATCACACGATGCACGAATGCTTAGCCACTCCATGTTGAACCCGCCATATGAACACGTGCGAGCCGCAGGAAAAATTTTAAACTCAAGATCAATCGCCCGAAAACAATCAGCACGCTTCCTGAAGTGAAATGGGAACCCAATTCCCCTCGAGGTAGCAGGGGCCAAACCACGGGTTACCCGGACCCAGCAGCCAAATAAAACCATAGAAGCGACGACTGAAGACGGATAATCTCCGGAATAGAAAGCGGCCCAAAAGGCCCAATAGTGAGCCCCCAATGGAAAATCTGTTCCTATCGAGAAGCGCTCTGACTCTAAATGAAAAGTCTGCGCTGAGTAATCCAAAATTCCGGAAGGATACATGAATCCTAAGAGATCGCGGCAGGAGCAGGACGAAAGTGTAAGCCCGCCTGAACGACGTTGGACCTCTGACCCTTATGAAAGAAGGCCACAGGGAAGGGGGTGGGGGAGGCCGAAAATGGCCGACGAGCCTACGCGGCAACGCTGGGAAATGGCCGCCGGGCAGGGGCGCCATGACACTACCGCTTAGACCCTCCCCCCCGCCAGACGACAAGATGGCACCCGCCCGGTGAAAATAAAAACCTAGTTATCATTACTGACACAGAGATATTCACGGCCGAAGGGACCGAACCGACGTGTGCTGGTAATTTCAATTACTCGGAAACAGCGCGCGCCACACCGCCAGTAGTGAAGCCGCCCAGTGAAAGCCGGACTTACAAAAGCACCATTGCCCTCTCTATATCCGAAGAAGTCCTTCCATGATAGTAAATTCTACTTTACGTGACTAAGACATGCCTTCCCAGTGTGTTCTGCCAGGTAAAGCAGTAAATCCTTCTACCTGTGTTTGGTACTCGTATGTAACATGTACACGTCACTTATCTCTTGAAACACACTGTTTTCTACCTCTTACATAAAGTTGTTTTCGCTACCTGCACAAGTGCCACCAGTGCATACGAAACGTAAGTACCTGTGATAGAGTGTCCTCCATATATTGCAGTATAGTACCTCTAAGTGTACTTTGTAGCTTTAGTAACCTGCACAACTGACACTATTCCTCCTGAATGCACCGTGTGCTACCTCTTGTAATTTTGTTGGCACACGAATAACACGTTTGCCTAATATAATGTAACGTTTGCTATGAGATAAGTACACTTTTGAAGATCTCCTGTATCAGTTCTGATCCTTAGAGAAGCGCTCCGACACCTAATGGTAAAATCCACGCTAAATATGACGTAAAATAAACCCAAAACAAGCACGAGGATATGTAAATGTAATGTAATGTAAATGTAATGTAAAGGATCCAACGTATCACCCAACTGCCGTGACATTGCCACCCGCAATGCCGTGGCTCGGATCCGATCCGAGGGTGCAGCGGCCATAACGCAGATACCACTGTACGATCACGGAGAGCCACTTGGGCTCCGTGGTGCGAGACAGCCGGGGGCCCGAGTGAGCCTCACACGCCAAGCTCACCTCAAGCACACTCGACCCGCTAGGCATACCTGCTACCAAGGAGGAAGAAGCCCCCTCTCCCCCGCAGAGAGCAGACCCAAGGTGGCCACCGGGCCGCCTACCAACCCCGAACCCAACAAATGGTATGCCCCCCCCTAGCAAAGGTAAGTACAAACCGGCCGCCCGACCAACTCCAGCCCCCCCGAAGGTGGGGAGAGCTAGCACGAGGGGGGGGAGGAGGCTAACCCAAAACGACAGCCTCTGAACATCCTCACTTCCGCTGCCCAATACAGGCCGCCTGACCCCTTAACACCTCAACACCCAAAATGGCGCAACAAGGCCCTAAAAAAGAAAGTGCCCAGCTCAAAAGCACCCGAACGGGAGGGCACTGCATAATTGCGAAAATTCCCCCTCAAGCATAAAAGGGTGCGCATAAATAGTTAGTATCGGTCTCAGTGGCCATAAACCGTGTACATATCCTTAGATGAGACAAGCGTGCAACCATGGAGAAATCCTATTCAATTATTGTAGTCTACTCTTGCACCCAGTCACCAGCTTTCTGTTGTTGAACCACCTCTTCGTGCCACAAAGTGAAGCACACCAGGGTGAGAGTTCTCCAGGCCCGAGAATCGCAAGCTAGATTCCCCTGAACTCCGGCCCGTGGCAGAGGGTCTCTGCCCTAGAACTACCTGCAAACCACTGCAGAAACGGAGAGGAAATCAACACTGCAGATAATCGGAGAGGAATTCAACACTGCAGACAACGGAGAGGAATTCAACACTGCAGACAATCGGTGTGGAATTCAACACTGCAGACAACGGAGAGGAATTCAAATGCGCAAAATGCTATTGCTGATAAATCACACATTTTTTGCGTAACAGCTCGCTAGATCTCAAGCCCGCTGGACTCAAAGAATATGGGCAAACATACTAGGGGCCTCCCACTCCACTAACTGCGCCTTACTCCCCATCCGATCACACGTTAAAACCGCATGGTGTTTAAACACAACACCCATGCAAGACGCAAGAAAAAAGCGTCCGAGAGAACGTCCCAACAACCAACAAATTGGCCTGCTTCTGCTCCTCTCGCAAATGGAGCCAAAACCCAGGCAGCAGTCCTGCGACCGCCCCGTCCCCGAACAATGTAGCGGAGTTCAAGTTCAAGTTCGGGCATTTATATAGCGCACTACTCACCCAGAGGGTCTCAAGGCGCTAGAGGGAGGGGTTCACTGTTTGTCGAATAGCCAGGTTTTCAGTTCTTTTCTGAAGGAGATGTGGTTCTGAGTAAGGCGGAGGTGGGTGGGGAGTGAATTCCAGGTCTTGGCAGCCAGGAAGGAGAAGGATCTGCCACCCATGGTGGTTTTTCGGATGCGCGGGACTGCAGCGAGGGCTTGATTGGATGATCTTAGTTGGCGGGTGGGATTGTAGAAGGACAGTCGGGTGTTGAGGCATTCGGGTCCTAGATTATAGAGGGCCTTGTGTGCGTCGGTAAGGAGGCGGAAAGTAATTCTTTTGTTGACGGGAAGCCAGTGGAGGTTTTTTAGGTGTCCGGTGATGTGCTCTTGGCGCGGGATGTCCAATATGAGTCTCGCTGACGCGTTTTGGATGCGCTGGAGCTTTTTCTGCAATTTTGTTGTAATTCCGGCGTAAAGTGTGTTGCCATAGTCCAGTCGACTCGTGACCAGTGCATGGGTGACAGTCTTTCTTGTGTCGAGGGGGATCCAGCGGAAGATCTTTTTGAGAATGCGAAGGACGTTGAAGCAGGAGGACGATACGGCGTTGACTTGTCTGGACATTGAGAGAGAGAGGAGTCTAGAATGAAGCCAAGGTTACGTGCATGGTCTGTGGGTGTGGGTGCTGATCCCAGAGCGGAAGGCCACCAAGAGTCGTCCCAGGCAGAGGGGGAGGATCCTAGGATGAGCACCTCCGTTTTGTCTGAGTTGAGTTTTAGGCGGCTCTGTTGCATCCATTCGGCTACCTCTTTCATACCTTCGTGAAGATTGGTTTTGGCGGTGTTGGGGTCTTTGGTGAGGGAAAGGATTAGCTGGGTGTCATCGGCGTAGGATATGATGTTGAGGTTGTGTTGACGTGCAATGGAGGCGAGAGGACTCATGTAGAAGTTGAAGAGGGTGGGACTGAGTGAGGAACCTTGAGGTACGCCGCAGATGACTTTGGTGGGCTCTGAGTAGAATGGGGGGAGTCGGACTCTCTGGGTTCTCCCAGCTAGGAACGAGATGATCCAGTCCAAGGCTTTTCCTTGTATGCCGATGTTGTTGAGGCGTTGTATGAGGGTGCCGTGACAGACAGTGTCGAAGGCGGCGGAGAGGTCGAGTAGAATGAGGGCCACTGTTTCTCCGTTGTCCAGGAGTGCTCGGATGTCGTCGGTCGCCGCAATGAGGGCGGTTTCGGTGCTGTGTTTGGCTCGAAAGCCGTTCTGTGAGGGATCCAGGGAGTTGTTGGATTCAAGGAAGGCTGCGAGTTGGCTGTTGACGGCTTTCTCGATGACTTTGGCCGGGAAAGGTAGGAGGGATATGGGTCGGTAGTTTTTCAGTTCTGAGGGGTCTGCTGTGGGTTTTTTCAGAAGGGCGCTGAGTTTGGCGTGTTTCCAGATTTCTGGAAAGGTGGCAGAGTTGAAAGAGCAGTTGATGACATCGCGGAGTTGGGGAGCGATGATGGAGTCAGCTTTGTTGAAGATGTAGTGGGGACAGGGGTCAGAAGGCGAGCCAGAGTGGATTGAATTCATGAGGCGAATGGTGTCTTCAGTGGTGATTGGGTTCCAGGAGCAGAGGTAGTTAGTTGGAGGGGTGGGATCTGAAGGGGGTGGGGCGGGTTGGTCACTAGGAGTATTCTTGAAGCTATTGTGGATGTCGGCAATTTTGTTGTAGAAGAAGGAGGATAGCGCATCGCAGAGGTCTTGGGAGTTAGTGATGTCGTTGGATGCTGCGGAAGGGTTGGTGAATTCTTTGACGATATTGAAGAGTTCCTTGCTGTTATGAGAATTGTTGTCGAGACGGTCCTTGAATGCTGATTTCTTGGCGGATCGAATCAGTTGGTGGTGTTTGCGGGTGGCTGTCTTGAGGGAGGCCATGTTGTCTGAGGTTTGTTCTTTTCTCCAATTCTTCTCCAGGGTGCGGCAAGTCTTCTTGGATTTTTTACGGTCATCATTGAACCAGGGAGCCTTTTTGCTGGATGATTTCAACTGGTGTTTTTTCAGGGGTGCTAGTTCGTCCGCACTGTGGGTAATCCATTGCCTGAGGTTGGTGGCCGCTTGGTCTGGGTCCATTGCTAGGGTGGGAGGGTTTTGGTTGAGTGATGTGAGGAGTTGGTCGGTGGTGATATTGTTCCATTTTCTCCGGGGAATGGGTTGTGGACAGTTGTGGGTCAGTGTGGTTTTGTAGCTGAAGTGAACACAGCTGTGGTCCGTCCAGTGGAGAGCTGTAGTGTGATCGAAGGAGATGTGCTTGCTGGAGGTGAAGATAGGGTCGAGCGTGTGTCCGGCTGTGTGAGTGGGGGTGTCAACAAGTTGTTTGAGTCTGAGATTGGACATGTTGTCCAGCAGGGTGGTGGAGTTGTTGTCGAGTATGTTTTCAAGGTGGTAGTTGAGGTCTCCTAGAAGAATGTAGTTCTCGGAAGGCGAGGGCGTGCTGGCTGACGAAGTCTGTGATGTCGTCGCTGAATTGAGATCGGGTGCCTGGGGGCCTGTAAATGAGGGTGCCTCTAAGGGTTGTCCTGGGGTCGGTGTGGATCTGAAAGTGGAGATGTTCGGCGGTTGCAAGATTGTCATCAGAGCTGGTTGTGATTTTGATGGTGCTTCTATGGACGATGGCGATGCCTCCTCCAGTTTGATTGGTGCGGTCTTTTCGAATGATCTTGTAAGTATCCGGTATGGCTATGGCGATGTCAGGGGCAGAGGATGCGTTCATCCATGTTTCAGTAAGGAAGGCGATGTCAGGTGACGCAGTGTCGATTAGGTCCCAGAGTTCTGTTGCATGTCTGTGGACCGAGCGGGTGTTCAGTAGGATGCATTTCAGGTTGTTGGGTTCGGAGCTGTGTGTGGAGGAAGTGTGTTTGGTGAGGGTTCTGAAGCAGTTGAACTTGCAGGAGAGGCAGGAGAATGGGCCTTGGATACGTCCTGGGGTAGCTGCGCAGCATAGTGGGGTGCGTCCGGGGTTGAGGGCGAGGAGAGTGGCGGCATCGTATGTGACTCTGGGGGGTTGGGAGCGGCAAGGAGCAGGGGGTCTGGCGCTGGGCGCGGTCCAGGCGCGGACGGGCGTAGACGGGCTTACCTTTGGCGCACCTTCGGCGCGACAGGGGCGCGAACGCTGCGCGGAAGTACATCAGTCATATAGGATAGTGGAGGGGGAGGGGCGAGGGAGTGTCAGCAGGGAGGCGGGAGCGTGATTGGAGGGACGGGCTGGGACTACACAAACAACAAAATGGCATCAGCAGTAAACAACAGTGGTCAGGGAGAGGTTGGGGCGAGCAGTGAGCACAATAATAAAAATAAAAACACACAGCAGCGCTATAGTTACAGCGCGATAAAGCAGAGTGCAGCGCTATTAAAATGA
This sequence comes from Lissotriton helveticus, assembly GCF_964261635.1. Lineage (NCBI taxonomy): Eukaryota > Metazoa > Chordata > Amphibia > Caudata > Salamandridae > Lissotriton > Lissotriton helveticus. The sequence continues at coordinate 1,618,125,904 of NC_136068.1, read as the reverse complement.
GGCAAGATGAAATGCAGTAACTGCACAAGTAGCGTCTAAACACAGGCAAAATGCGGCGAGATCACATGAAGTAACAGAGCACAAGTAGCGTCTAAACACGAGGCTCAATGCGGCGCTATGAAATGTGGCTAGATGCAATGCGAAGCTAATTGAATACAAGTAAGGCCCAGGCAGCGTGGAGAAAGCGCTACGATACCAGGAGGAGTTGCGGGGAGCGGCCGATTCTGTGCAGGACAGGACGGTCACAGCTCACAGAGGGGGTGGGGTCGGCCTTTACTCTACTCTTAGTGGGAGGGAGGGTCAGCAGGGAGGCGGGAGCGTGATTGGAGGGACGGGCTGGGACTACACAAACAACAAAATGGCATCAGCAGTAAACAACAGTGGTCAGGGAGAGGTTGGGGCGAGCAGTGAGCACAATAATAAAAATAAAAACACACAGCAGCGCTATAGTTACAGCGCGATAAAGCAGAGTGCAGCGCTATTAAAATGAGGCAAGATGAAATGCAGTAACTGCACAAGTAGCGTCTAAACACAGGCACAATGCGGCGAGATCACATGAAGTAACAGAGCACAAGTAGCGTCTAAACACGAGGCTCAATGTGGCGCTATAAAATGTGGCTAGATGCAATGCGAAGCTAATTGAATGCAAGTAAGGCCCAGGCAGCGTGGAGAAAGCGCTACGATACCAGGAGGAGTTGCGGGGAGCGGCCGATTCTGTGCAGGACAGGACGGTCACGGAGAATGCAATAAAACCCTCCAGCAGTCCCACGGCCTCACTGCGAGAAAAGCAAGCTAATAAAAGGGATCAACCCGAGTCATCCCAAAACCTAAAATACCAAGGCCGTGGCCGGGCATAGCGCATACTGCTATGCCTATGCACCTCCATAGTCCATAGAAAAACACAGAAACCATCCCGAGAGGGGATGACTCACCACGAGCGAAAGAGACACCGTCGCCAGACAAGGCCTCTGGCCGAAGCACTCGAGTGCACCCAAACGGCATCAGGGTGAGGGGACAGCGGACAAAGAGGCCGCTAGGTGGGCGGGGGAGGAATAAATACTCTCCCCCGCCCACACCAGGCCGGAAGTGACGCGCGGGACCCTCCGGGATCTCTTAGCGCTGGGCTGCCCCGTGTGCCATCTTGTAGCACTATGGGGGCCGCCCTCTTACTAGTGTCCCCTGCGGGGACGTGTCGGTCGGCCTGCAATACTATTACTGAGTCTGTACTGTGCATCAGCACAAATATGTATGGCTTCTGATACAGCCATTCTTTTCACAGATTTACAATCGAGAATAATACATCTTCCTTTTACCGCATAAACGTTTAAAGATTCCAAGTTTGGTAGGATGTCACTGTCAATTCATGTGTTTCTTCTTCAAACTCTTAACTCCCTTGGTACACCTCTCTTCTGATAACAGTCGCATGAGCGATGTCATAACCAGAGCTCCAGAGTGCTGTTTGACCTATTCCCATTCATTTGCATGATGCACTTGGGATTTTCATCACCTACTCTTATATGTAGTCGGTTTTTATGCCCATACACTCCTTGCTGCTGCACTTTATATGTCTCACCTTAGACTAATGACAAAGAATATCTCCTCTTTTAAACCTTTTCATGTTTCGTTAACATAATTTTCATTGTATCACTTATTCGGTTGTGGCGTTTGGTGTAAGAATATATTCTGTTTGCAAAGTTCTGTTTTCTATTTAAGAAAATTATGTTACTTTGAATACTTTAAAATTTGATTGTGTTTTTTTCAATTTTTTATGTTTGTTCCTGTTACTTTTCTTTGCGATCTTTTCTCTCTATGATCTAATTTTCTTTGTGGTCTTGTAATTTAGTCTAATGAATGCTGTGCACTACCAATAGCATTTGTATAGAATATATCTTGTGATCTTGATGAAGCGACATGTTGTTGTGAAACACGTGTTGGCCTATGAAGAACGATTTTGAATCCATAACACTAAAAACCTATTGATTTATTTATCAATTGCTGATCATTGAGTCTCACTCATTAAGCTTAAAGGCCTCAAAAAACAGTCTGTGTTTAAGTAGCTATTGGACAGTGTTCACAACTGTCACTGCCATCTTTATGAAGATGGCACTCTAGTTCCTCTTGAGCAGGCCCACCATACCCTCCGAACCCCCCCTCCACTCCACGATCCTTTCTCCCCTGCCAAGTTTGCCATAGGTTTACCTTTACCCTCCTTATAGGAGGAGACTCTCATACAGAGGCCAGACAAGTTATTTTCAGTGCCTGGGACCCTCCCCCCACTATTGCCTATTGCTAACTTATCATAATACCCTTACGAGAAAGACAATCTGGGGTCCACTGGCAGCCCGACATCTTAAGGTAATGATGCTGCTAAATATGTGATGAGATGCACTTATCTTTACATGGAAAAAATCTAGATAGATAGATTTTTTAAATAGAATTTAAATGAGGACGCTAAGAAAAGAATCTTTGAGGAAGAGGGTCGGTAGTGATAAGGCCTACAGGGGGATTTGAAGGAATGAGCAGATCTTCAGGTAGGTGCTGGCAATGAGAGAGAAAATTTAGAGACTGCATTATAAACAAGGAGATTTTCAGGCGGGTGCTAAGACGGGAAGATGCTTCTGGTCTTAGCACGCGCTATTGAGAAGACCTCTAGGTGCAGTGTTAACAGAAAGGCATTGTGGGAGAATCAATCAATCAATCAATCGGTACATTTGTAGAGTGCACTACTCACCCGTGATGGTCTCAAGGCGCTGGGGGGAGGGGTGCTGCTACTGCTCGAATAGTCAGGTCTTGAGAAGCCTCCTGAAGGTTGGTAGGTCCTGGGTCTGCCGTAGGAGGATGGGGAGGGTGTTCCAGGTCTTGGCGGCAAGGTGGGAGAACGCTCTGCCGCAGGTGGTCGCTCTTCGGATGCGGGGGACGGTGGCGAGGTCGGCGGAGCGGAGCTGTCGGTTCGCAGGGGTAGATAGTGAGTCGTCTGTTGAGGTATGCCGGTCTGGTGTTGTGGAGCGCCTTGTGTGCGTGGATGAGAAGCGTGAAGGTGATCCTCTTGTTGACGGGAAGCCAGTGCAGTTCTCTCAGGTGGGGTGTGATGTGGTTGTGGCGATGGATGTCGAGGATCAGGCGTGCAGAGGCATTCTGTGTGCGTTGAAGTCCTTTCAGGAGTTTGGCTGAGGCTCCTGCATGGAGGGCGTCTCCGTAATTGAGCATGCTGCTGATGAGGGCCTGTGTGACCGTTATTCTTGTTTTGGTGGGAATCCACATGCAGAACGTTTTAAAGCAGAAGGACGAAACGGCGTTGACTTGCTTGGTCATGGAGAGTGTTGAGTCAAGAATAAACCCCAGGTTGCGTGCGTGGTCGGTGGGTGTCGGTGCTGCTCACAGTGCGGACGGCCACCAGGAGTCGTCCCAGGCTGAGGGGGTGGAGCCGAGGATGAGGACTTCTGTCTTGTCTGAGTTCAGCTTCAGACGGCTGTTCTTCATCCACCCGGTGACGGCTTTCATTCCTTCGTAGAGGTTGGTTTTGGCAGTGAGGGGTCCTTGGTGAGGGAGAGGATCAGCTGGGTGGCATTGGCGTAGGAGATGATGTTGAGGTCATGCCATCGGGCGACGTGGGCGAGCAGTGCCATGTAGATGTTGAACAATGTGGGGCTAAGGGATGATCCTTGGGGTACGCCGCAGATGATCTTGGAGTCTTCGGAGCGATAGGGGGTGAGGCGGATGCTCTGGGATCTGCGGGAGAGGAAGGAGGTGGTCCATTCCAGAGCAATGCCTCGGATCCCTGCGTTGTGGAGGCGTGTGCATAGGGTGCGGTGGCAGACAGTGTCGAAGGCGGCTGATAGATCCAGGTGGATGAGGGCCGCGGTTTCGCTGTTGTCCAGCAGTGCCCTGATGTCATCGGTGGCGGCGATGAAGGTAGTCTCTGTACTGTGGTTGCTGCGGAACCCGGACTGGGACGGGTCCAGGATGTTGTTCTCCTCGAGGTAGCCGGTCAGCTGTCTGTTGACGTTCTTCTCGATGACCTTCGCCGGGAACGGGAGCAGGGAGATGGGCCGGACGTTCTTGAGGTCCCTTGGATCCGCTTGGCTTCCTTTAGTAAGTCATTGATCTCGGCGTGCTTCCAGCTCTCTGGGAAGGTCGCGGTCTAGAAGGAGATGTTGATGGTCTTGCGGAGATGGGGTGCGATGGTGGCGCTAGCTTTGTTGAAGATGTTGTGTGGGCAAGGGTCCGTCGGGGAGCCGGAGTGGATGGTGTTCATGATTTTGATGGTGTTGTTGTCGTTTATGTTGGTCTAGGTGAGCAGGGGATAGCTGTGGGTGGTGGTCGCGGGGTCTGAGGTGTCGGTTGTTGTCGGGGCGGTCAGGTTGTTGAAGGTGTTGTGGATGTCAGCGATCTTGCGATGGAAGCAGGTGGCAAGGGAGTCGCACAGGTCTTGCGATGGTAGGATGTCATTGGTGTTGGAGCTGGGGTTGGAGAGTTCCTTTACGATGTAAAAAAGCTCTTTGCTGTTGTGTGCGTTGTTGTTGAGTTGGTCCTTGTAGGAGGCCCTTTTGGCGGCTCTGATGAGGTGATTGTGTCTGCAGGTGGCGTTCTTGTGGGCAGCGTAGCTGTCTGGTGTCTGTTCGCAGTGCCATTTCATTTCTAGTGTAGGGCAGGTTTGCTTGGAGGCTTGGAGGTGTGCGGTAAACCAGCTGGCTTTCTTGTTAGTGTGTCTGTTGGAGGGTTTCTTAATCGGGGCGAGAGTGTCGGCGCATGAACACAAAGTCCTGCGCACTCAAACAGAATATAAACAACAATGTGACAATAAACAGGATTGAAAAGAAATTTTATCCAACGTCGTTTTCTTGGAGGTTCATATATCTCTCCTTATTAGAACATCAGATCAGAGATAATATACAGCCAGTCGACACGTGTTTCGTTGAAAGACTGTACATACACAGTACCTACAACTCTTCAGGGCTCAATGGCTGAATCCTTGGTAGTTAGGCCCAGTTCCGGTGATAATTCCAACCCTGTAGTGGTATGAGTGAAATATAGTGGTCACCGCTATGTATTAAAACAATCCAAGGCGCCAGCTAATCCATCTAATTTCAAAATTCAAGTAGGTATGGACGTATCCATGTAGTGTCATTCAGTAATAGTTCCGTAATCCACGGGTACGTGTGGCACGAAGTTCTCTGGCACAATCGCCCTCGCTGTACTGGCGTCTAAGACCCGAGAGTGTCGGCGCAGTTGTCGATCCACCGTCTGAGGTTGCGATCGGCAGGGGAGCTTTGGACGAGGATGGAGTTTAGCTGGTCTTCGGTGATTTTGCTCCAGTTGCGGCGGGGGATCTGTTGGGTGCGGTGGTGCGTGGTGGGTTTCCATGATGGGACGTGGATGCAGCGATGGTCGGTCCAGTGGAGTTCGGTGGTGTGGCTGAAGGTGACGTGGGGGCTTTGTGGAAAAGTAAATTTTGCCATGTTCTGTGTCCCTACATGTCATCCATCATATGTTATATGTGCATGATTAATATGCATATGTTATTCCCCATGTTTGATTAAAGACGCAATTACAGTTGTGTCCACCTCTAGTATGGCAGTTTCCAGTTCTCGTGAATACTACGAATATCAGGCCTATCTAAAGCTACGTTGCCACGTTTCTCAGTGTGCACGTTATTCCATTGTAAAGTCCCCGTTTCTAGGCCTCAAAAGGGCCCGGACACCAGATTCAGCTCCTGTCTCCTGTCTCCTGAAGCCTCGCGGAGGAGCGATACAGCCCCCACCTGTATCCTCGACCCTTCACTTACTTCCTGCCTCGCAGTGCCCGGTTCAGCTTGGCCCTGCCTCTGAGTCTGCCAAGAGTATGTTATGATTCCAGATTATCAGTTCAGTCCTCTTCCTCTGCATTCCTGAAGCTACTGAACTGCATCAATAGTTTCCGTCATTGTCTAGCCTTTACGGCCCCATGTTAGAGAAATACTGTATTAATGGTCATTTAATATTCTTCATCACGCACTACATGTAGAATAATGCATGGTCCAGTCTTAGTGTCTGTTAGCCTTTCCCCTCCTGACTTCTAGTTTATATCAACATGTTCTCTAAACATCAGATACTAGATACTGTTTAGGTACATGTCGCCCTGACTCTCCAGACTTCAGTCTCTGTTCCTAGCACAGAGTTCGAAGCCCCCAGCTTCTCTTAGTGATACGTCATTGCCAGTTTGCGCGCACCATCAGGTTAGAGGTCCCGGCTCCTCAGGTAGCCCCCTCCATGGTTTCCGCCCCATTCATGACATATTCTGTTACGTTTGCATCACATGTCTATGTATACGCCCTGTTACACCTCTTTTTCACCCTTATCTTTCGCGACTGCTACGCGTCACGCCTATTGCTCCACCCACTGCTACGCCCATTGCAATGTAATGCTATGTGTTTGCGATATGTATATATGCCCATGTACTGTTATTAAAAAGTTATCCGTTCCGTTCCCTTGTCCCGATCCTGACCCCGGCAGCTGCCATCCTATTCCCGTGCAGGTCGTCCTGTTCCTGTCCTTATGCTGTATTAAACCTGCAAAACTCCTACTACCTCGAATCTTGACTCTTATTTATTGAGCTATCTGTTATTCATTTATGCATTAAAAAATAGGGTATTATTTATTTATTTACCACATAATGGCGCCCGAACAGGGACTTGCCCTTTCCCCACGCGTCGGTGAAGCCACGCCGACCCCCTGACCCTCTGCAGTCGTGACGGAACTCTTCTGCGCACCGGCAGATATTTCTGCTTCAAGTATCCCTCAGGCCCACGGAGGAGACGGAGGAGGCGGTCCAGCATCCAGACGAGACGGTGGAGGAACGCGGCGAGTCCCGACCAGAGCCCAAGCCGAGAGTCCAAGGTCCGAGGTATCCGGAGGTCCACCCGTAACTGAAGTCCGAAGTTCGTCGTCCGTCGTCGTAGCAGTCCAGTCCGATCCGAGGCCTTCCGTTCTTGCTGCCCGGTGAGTACCGTCGCTGGGGTAGTATCTAGACAGGGTCAATCTAAATTGACTCTGGTCCGTGGGTTGGTGGTACACAGACCCACAAACGAAGTGTTCACCTAGGTGGATACGGGTCTTGATGCGTCCCTTTATGGGACCGGTATGTTCCGTACTGTTTCAGCAGTGCATCCAGTAACTCTAGTCTGTTCCGTTCTCGAGAAATTCTTGTGTTTCTGTTCTCAGTATTCCAGGTAATATTCTGTCCGAACTGTTATGTTATGATGTTCTTCATGTATTTTAATGTCGTGGTATGAATGGGGAATAAGTATCGTGTTCATTGTGTATTGTATTGTGTCTAGATTACAGTCCAGTCATGCCCTTGTTTTCTAAGTTACGTCAGTTAAAAACTAGAAAGGGTCTGCTGGAAGCAGCAGTTCCAGTTCCGCCTAGGGACAGTCCAGGTCATTTTATGTATCAGAAGCATGGCATAAGTGCCATATTATATCTAGATTTATGGGTAGAGTATACCAAACAGTTAGAAGAAAAGTATAGATGGCCCGTATCGGGTACATGGGATGCCGAGTGCATCATGAGAGTAGAAGAAGCATTATGGAAAAAGAAAGCCAGACAGTCACAGAAAGATGCCATCGAGTTATGGCGCAAAGAAGCTCATAAAAGAACCGAAAAAGAAATCAGAAAGTCAGAATTAAGTAGAGGATCCTTGGAACGAGCCCAAGAAAGGGAATTAATCGAGATTGGTGAACGAGTCAGAACTGAACAATCAGAGAGACAGAGGAATGCCCTTATTAAGGGTATGTATCCTCTCCTTGCCGAGGGCTTGCCAAAAGCGACCCCGGAGGCATCCAGTAATTTTCCGCCACCATTAGTTCCGACCAAGCTACGTCACAAACAGACCCCAGCTGATATTTTCATTTCGTCCTATTTGGACGACACAGTCCCAGAATATGCAAATCCTGTTCGCGCTCCGCCAGTCCCTGTAAATCAGGCACTTCCCGCTCCTCCAGACACCGCAGTACCTGTTACGGTCCCCCCGGTCCAGCCCGCTATACCAGTTCAGCCCGCATTTCAATTTCCTGCCACACTAGTACGAAGAGGATCAGTCGACGACTCTAGTTTAGGGGCCGCAGGAGGAGGTCCTCCTCAGACCCCGCCGCCACATAAGCGTTTAACGACAGCCGAATTACATATGCAAGCGTCACAGCGTACGCCCAGACATCAGTCTGTAGCAGAAATAAGAAAAGCCCTTAATGAATGCGGCTATGATCCAGTCCCAGGCGAGGATAATATGGTTTTATATTCATTACGTGTAAGAAGGGTGGCCGAGTATCTAGTCACCCTACCGAATATGAAAGAAGACCTAGACAGAATATATCGTTTCATCCGTACGGGGGATGATCCAGAAAGCATTGGCGAGGCCATGTCTCAAAGGAAAGCTGAGACCCAGCTCATGATATTAAAGTTTCTGATCAATTGTCTAATAAGAGAACAAGATTACCCGTCCAAAGATCAAGCCGAAATGAGAACCCTGACAAAGTGGAGTGATAATATAGCCGAGGGTAAGCACAGAACCATCAGTGCTATGGAAAGTATGTACAAGAAAATTCGTAAAGAAATAATAAGGTTACACGATCAACGTAAAGCAGCACAAGTAAGCGAGAAAGAAAGTAACTCTGATACTGAAGAGGTAGAGGACGAGAATCCCGACAGAATAGCGTATGTAGGAAAATCTAGATTTCCAGATCGCCATTTACGCCTAGAACACAAGTCTACTTTCCATCATCCAGCACCAGAACAAGGTTCTCTAGAACAAGTATTCCAAGCTACCGATCACATTCTGAAATCACGAATCGGTTACAGTGAGTTGAGTACCATGCATGAACAAGAACTAGTCCGATCAGCAGTCCGATGGATTACTGATTCTACCACTTTTCCAGACGAAATAGTGGCACAAATGTTTCTGAAAATGCCCCCAGCCGAGCAACGACTGGCGGGTATGTATATGATTCAGCACCTCATTACATTGTATGAGGGTCAGCACTCTGATCCAGGCCCGTTACATGATATCCTGAACGAGTTACTCCAGTATAGATGGAAAGGTTTAGGTACCGATTTAATTAGTGTCGTTCTAGAACAGCGTCACAAATATAGAACGTTTTTGAACCCGCATTTTGTTCATGTCTCACCCCCAGAAAGTAAACCATTTTACATGGAGAGACAGAATCCGTTACGAGAAGTCCACCCAGTTAGAGGAACGGGTGGCGAACTAGAACGAGTGTTTGTTTACACTCCGATTACAAAGATGGAACTCCTAGAGATGAAGAAATTAATTCCCTGTCATGATAAAGATCCAGCAGGGTTCCACCGAGAATTAAAAGACATGCTCCGTATGGGAGAATACACGTATCCAGATATAATTAAAATGTTAAAGGTTCTGCTGCCCGCAGGGGTGTATGAAAAGCTCAAGGAAAAAGAATGGGAGGTGGGAGAGAAAAAGATCGATTGGGCAGTTCTAGAAGCTGAAGATAAGGCACGAGTACCAGGTACCGGTCTTGGAGCGAAATGTAAAGAATTACCAGAATTATTAATACAAGTTTTACCCAGATTATTGACAACTAGAAAAGAAGACTGGGATGCAATCTCAGCCTGTAAACAGAAACAAGACGAAGACATTAGTGATTTTTATTCTAGATTTGAGAAATGTTTTAGCATCAACAGTGGCCTCAAGACAAGTAGTGAGTCATACCCTCATCTTTTTGTTACTAAATTAGTCGAGAATTCAAGTCCACAAATTAAAAATCGAGTTTTGAAAGTCGAAAGTACCTGGCAAGCTAATACCCCGTCCCAGATGTTACAGATGCTCCAATACCACCAGAATAGAATCAGGGAAGAGCAAGACCACGAAAGGAAGCGTATGAAAGACACGAAAATGAAAGTACTAGTTGCACAATCTGTTCCTCAAGACAGTCAGAAGAGGGGTCCAAATCAAGCCAGTCATCCCACAGCTCCCGTTAAAGGGAACTGCAATTATTGTAAACAGCCAGGTCATTTTATAAACGAGTGTGCAGTTCTGAAACATAACATAGCTACCGGTAAGACTAAAGAAAGACCACGTCCGCCTAGACAAGAACAAGTTTCACAGACTCCTCAGCCACAGAATGCACCACAGACAGTTACAGCACCGCAGCCCATCGCTGCAACACAGCACGTTACACAGCAGATGTACCAGTATGCACAGTCCGAGTATCCAGAATATCAACCGTATTCATGAAACAGCCTAGAGAGGGAGGTAGGCTTGCCTCTCATCGAGATACCTGTAGATCAAGAAGGTCCCTATGTTCACAGTCAAGTACTAGGGAAAGATAGAAAGTTTTTGATTGATACAGGGGCAAGTAGGACCACAATTAGCCATGCCGAAGTTCCAGGGGCTCCGCTCTCAGGCTCAAGAAATGTTTCCCTTGGATTTTCAGGAAAACCTATCGTAAATGAAATATCAAAGCCAGTTACTCTAGAAGTAGGTCCATTGTCCCGTACTACTGACCTGTTACTTACTAAGTCATGTCCAGAAAACCTATTAGGCATTAAAACACTGAAAGAATTAGGTGCAGTTATATGCTGTTCCCCAGAGGGAATACGTCTGTTCCTACGTGACTTTAAGGGTCACTATGTATTACGAGATTTTGATCCGAGATTGTCTAATGTTCCGCAGCATTTATGGGCGCAAGGTCCAACTGATGTAGGTTACATGCAAATCACACCCCATCGTGTGACTCTCAAGCCAGGTGTAGTGTTACCACGAATCAGACAGTACAGATTGCCACCTGAGGCTGTAGCAGCCTTATCCAAAATTATTGACGAGCTCATCGCTCAAGGAGTAGTTGTAGAAACTGACTCCAATGTATGCAATTCTCCGATCATTCCAGTCATGAAACGTACTGATCCAAATGCACCCCCAGTATATCGATTAGTGATTGACCTACGAGAACTTAATAAATGTATTATTCCCCAGTATCCAGTTGTCCCAGATATCTCTTCCCTGTTGACAGCCATTGATTCCGAAGCCTCATTCTTCACTGTCATAGACCTCAAGAACGCGTTTTTCAGCGTTCCCATTCATCCAGACAGCCAGTTTCTTTTCGGATTCTGTTTAAATGGAAGAAGCTATATGTTCACACGAGCTCCTCAAGGTTTCACAGAAAGTCCTAGTATTTACAGTCAAGCACTCAAGAGACAACTAGACAACATTCACATGCCAACTGACACTGCCCTGCTCCAGTATGTCGATGATCTACTGATCACAGCCCGTTCTGAACGTGCTTGCGAGCGAGCATCCCTTACAGTCTTGTATTTCCTAGCCGAGATGGGGCACAAGGTGTCCCCTTCTAAGCTTCAATTCTGTGTCCAGCAAGTGGTCTACTTAGGACACTTACTGTCCAAGAGGGGTAGGCAGTTGACACCAGACCGTATCCAGTTAATAGCGAGTCTTCCTCAGCCCAAGACCCAGAAGGAGGTACGTGCTTTTATCGGCCTCACTTCTTATTGCCGACAATGGATTCCTCAGTATGCATTCCTAGCCAAGCCACTGATACAGTTAACGACACAGGAGGCAGCCGTATCGTCTGTCCTCCCTTGGACATCTGAACATACACTCAGTTTCAATGAGTTAAAGAAAGCTTTATGCCAAGCTCCAGTTCTAGCTACACCAAACTACAGTAAGCCTTTTACACTTTTCGTCACAGAACGCGAAGGTACAGCATTATCTGTTCTCACACAAGATCAAGCAGGACAATACAAGCCATGTGCTTATTTTTCGAGCACATTAGATCCTGTAGCCCAGGCTCTGCCTGCGTGCCTCAAGTCAGTTGCAGCCACAGCACTAGCTATCAGACAAAGTGATTCCATAGTCTTAGGACACTCCCTGACAGTACAAGTTCCACACTCCGTGGAAGTTCTTTTAAACCGAACACAGACTCAGCATTTGACAATTGCACGTTTAACAGGTTATGAATTGACACTGTTCCAGCCACACATAGAAATCAGACGCTGCAACGTTTTAAATCCTGCTACATTGTTACCATCAGTTACTTCGAATTCTGCCAGACATGACTGTGTGGAAGTAGTTAACATTACGACAAAGCCAAGACAAGATCTGACAGATATTCCGTTACCAGATCCCGACCTGACACTTTATGTGGATGGTTCATGTATGAGAACAAGTACAGGAGAACTAGTCGCCGCGTATGCAGTGACTACCGACACCGAAGTTATTGAAACACACCGTATTGACACCCTGTCCGCTCAAGCAGCAGAGCTAGTTGCTCTGACACAAGCCTGCCTACACGCCAAGAACTTGAAAGTTAATGTTTACACAGATTCGCGCTACGCATTTGGAGTTGTACACGACTTTGGAGTGCTCTGGCAGGAGAGAGGTTTCATGACTTAATACAAAAGAAGGAACTAGTGTGGACAGTTTTTTACGGGGTCCAGAGTATGTGTCCAGATAACTTGTAACCAAAGAAGGATACTGAGTTCCCCGGGGATCCAAAGGGGGGGTATGGGAGGTAGGAGACAGAACTAAACTATAGTCAGGGAACTGGGAGTTCCCTTGTTGGAACTAAGGGACCTCACACACCCAGTAAACTAGGTGTCAAGCTTCATCACTGGTCCCCTGCTCCTCGTCAGACTGGCGCTGCAATGTCTGACGGGCGCCGTAGGCGCGCTTTGTTGGAGATCTTTTGTTCCAGCCAAAAGTTTGTATGCGTGTGAGGGGTCTGGTGGTGGTGTAGTCGTGAAGGGAAAGTGAGGTTTAAAAGAAGGTGAGGCAGTCCACAACGGATTTTATTCGGGTGGCTGACTCCCTTATTAAAAGGGTGAGAGGGGAGAAAGAAACTGTATGATTGACAGCGGACTGACTCAACCCTCTAGAAGGTCGACATGTTTCATGCCTGTATGGCAATTCTTCAGGACCTCAAACAAATGTACTACACAGTGCAAAATAATAAGGAAAAATTAAAAAGATACAACCTCACTGGGTCAATCAGGGAGCAAGCCAACAGGTCCTACTCTATGGGGGAACCCTACAAAATAACCCTGGAGGGCCCCGCAGTCTGTTCCCGTGGGGCTGTTCGAGGAGGTTAATACCTTGGCGTCGGACAGCAGAGGTGGAAAGACCTACCCCCCACGCACGGCGCTCCGACCGGTAGCGCGAAACAGCTGGTTCCAACAAGGGAACTCCCAGTTCCCTGACTATAGTTTAGTTCTGTCTCCTACCTCCCATACCCCCCCTTTGGATCCCCGGGGAACTCAGTATCCTTCTTTGGTTACAAGGTTTCATGACTTCTCATGGAACCAAGATTCAGCATGGTCTCCTTATTCAAGCTCTGTTAGATGCCATACATTTACCGACATCCATTGCTATCATGAAATGCAAAGCACATACGAAAGTTACTGACATTATTTCCCAGGGTAACGATCTAGCAGATCGCACAGCCAAGCTTACAGCACAGACTCCAGACATTCCAGTTAATCCGACACAGACACACACTCCAGATCCGACTCCATGTATGACAGTTAAGGACCCTACACAAGATGTCATAGATATCCAGTTACATGCTACTCCTGAAGAAATCAAGAAATGGTCCGAACAAGGAGGGGTCCAGACAGATCAAGGATGGGTAACGAAGGGTAAAGCCACATGGTTTCTCCCCGACTCTATGGTTCAAGTCATTATCAATACCGCACATAGTCCAGCACATTTAGGAGAAAAAGCTATGCTAGACAGTATCCAGAACATTTGGTTCAACAAGCATTTACGAGCTGCAGCCAAGCAGAAAGTCCGTACCTGTATGATATGTTGTCAGTTTAATCCAGGTAAAAGTGTCCCGGTGGAACAAGGGGGATTCCAGCCTCCTGACCACCCTTTTGAAGTCCTCCAGATGGATTATATTCAGATGGAGCGATGTCGAGGTTTCAAGTATGTCCTTGTAGTTGTATGCGCCTTGTCCAGGTGGACAGAAGCATATCCAGTCCCAGATTACACAGCCGCGACCACTGCCAAGCAGTTGGTTCGTGAGTTCTTCCCCCGTTATGGACTCCCTAGGGTCGTATATTCTGATAACGGCCAGCCATTCTCATCTGAGTTGATGAAGCACGTTTCCCTTTTGTTAGGATACCAGTGGAAGTTCCATTGTGTACGCCATCCTGAAGCAGCAGGTCTCGTAGAGAGACATAACCAGACCCTGAAAATTCGCATCGCTAAAATTTGTAAAGAGAAAGGTGTGGACTGGCTAGTAGCTCTGCCAGTTGCCCTGTTTTATATGCGCATGGTCGCACATTCCAGATCAGGTCTGTCCCCGTATGAGGTCGTTTTCGGCCGCCCCCCTAACATGTGGGGTACTCCTAGACCCCGAAGTATTACCGATGTTTCAAGTAATATGCTGACAGATTACCTAGCTTCCTTGATGTCTGCCCTCAACTCTTGTCGTTCACAGGTTGCCGCCGCATTTCCAGACAACACCGAGGTGGCACCGCATGAAATCGTTCCAGGATCCATGGTCCTTGTCCGGAATTTTGACCGCTCAAGTCCGCTGGAGCCACGCTGGAAGGAGCCCCGACAGGTCCTCCTCGCCACCCGTACAGCCGTGAAGTTGGAGGGTCGCAAAGGCTGGGTGCACCTTTCGCACGTGAAAAAGTTTTATGGACTGAAACCCGTCTCAAAGAACATTTCCCAGGATTTGAAGGATTGCCAAAATATTGTTCTCAAGGACTGTCCCGCAAAAGACATTGCTACAAACCCTCCCCTGTTAGAGAAAACTCCGCAGCAGGAGTATAAGTTGAAACTCCGGTCTAGTAAAATAAGTCAGCCAGTTTGATTGTCTAAGTCCTCCCCTAGGTGAAACGGTTAGACTGTTTCTGACATGTATAAAATAGACCCCCATAGTGAGAGAGTTAGTCAAAACTCAATCCGATGTATCATTTTTCTATGTTTCATATTATTTCTCAGCATTATGATTTCCTGCACCAGTTATGCCTTTTACCTGTATTTTCTAGTTTCTCATGTAAATACGTCTTCTAATGCTACAGTAGAGCACACGTTTAGTGATCTGCCTCCTCATGAACTCTCTTACCGCCTCGCTATGCGAAATAATTCTTTTATCCGCATGTTACATTACTCACACCAGACCAGCAATGCCACTAATTGTTGGGTGTGTGGTCGACTCCCCCCTTTCCAGACACCGAAGGGAGTTCTGCCACTTTTTCCTTATCCTTTTTCACATAATGGTTCGTGTGGAGCATGGTCCACATTAACGTTATCCTCAACAGATATGTCTTTTCTTAACAGTACGTGTTTTCCAGACAAGCAAGGTCTCCCCCACAGAACCGGGTTAGATCTAGAAAATGAAGTGTACAATTTAGGTAATTATTCTTCGAATTTCATGGTCCTGAATGTTCAGTCTGATACTACTCCAGACTTACCTGCTATTTCAGTACTACCAGTCAAAGGCGAATTATGTGTCCGAAATAATGGTTCCGTACACGTAGGTCATAGTGATTGTACTACTATTGTCAAGTATAGTGACAGTAGGAAATCTATTTTCAAAGCTTCACGTCATTCTTATTTTATTTGTGGTCAGACCGCATATGTTCGTCTGCCCCTCGATTGGGAGGGAACCTGTTACATTGCCTTCCTACTGCCACCAGTTTTCCTAGCCCCATCTGATTATCATAGAAACACACATCTAGTACACGTTAGACATAGAAGGGAGTCCCCCATTGTCGATTATACTGAAACTGCCCTAGAACAGTATACAGATTTCAACAGAGGTTTCTTTTTCTTTATAGGACCTATCCAGAATAGTAAGCTAATCCGTAGGTTAACCAGAACCCTTGAAGCTGTAGTCAATGAGACTGCCTCTGCTCTAGGTAACTTAACCGAAGAGCAATCTGCTATGAGATTTGTCGTTTTACAGAATCGTCTCGTCCTTGACGTCATACTGGCCGATAGGGGCGGGGCCTGTAGAGTCATCGGATCTAGTTGCTGCATTTTCATTCCAAATAACGCGCCGTCTGTTTATTCAGCTATAACCAGACTCCATAAAATTGCCCATCTGTTACACCAAGATCCAGGTACCTGGACATGGTCCGGTTGGTTCTGGAATATAATTTCCGCCTGGGGATGGAAAGTCTTGTCCTTTCTAGGTATTGCAGTAGCGGTCATATTTAGCTGCTGCCTCTGTATACAATGTGGCCCTGCGATTTGCGGCATTTGTGCTACCTCTTGTATTCCTAGTCCCAAGCCCCGTTCTAAATCCCGTTCCAAGACAATTCGAGACGAACAAATGATACTGTATGAAATGATAGATGGTATCATGAATATTGATGTTTCCTGATGAAACGTAGTGACAAGGAGGGAATGTGGAAAAGTAAATTTTGCCATGTTCTGTGTCCCTACATGTCATCCATCATATGTTATATGTGCATGATTAATATGCATATGTTATTCCCCATGTTTGATTAAAGACGCAATTACAGTTGTGTCCACCTCTAGTATGGCAGTTTCCAGTTCTCGTGAATACTACGAATATCAGGCCTATGTAAAGCTACGTTGCCACGTTTCTCAGTGTGCACGTTATTCCATTGTAAAGTCCCCGTTTCTAGGCCTCAAAAGGGCCCGGACACCAGATTCAGCTCCTGTCTCCTGTCTCCTGAAGCCTCGCGGAGGAGCGATACAGCCCCCACCTGTATCCTCGACCCTTCACTTACTTCCTGCCTCGCAGTGCCCGGTTCAGCTTGGCCCTGCCTCTGAGTCTGCCAAGAGTATGTTATGATTCCAGATTATCAGTTCAGTCCTCTTCCTCTGCATTCCTGAAGCTACTGAACTGCATCAATAGTTTCCGTCATTGTCTAGCCTTTACGGCCCCATGTTAGAGAAATACTGTATTAATGGTCATTTAATATTCTTCATCACGCACTACATGTAGAATAATGCATGGTCCAGTCTTAGTGTCTGTTAGCCTTTCCCCTCCTGACTTCTAGTTTATATCAACATGTTCTCTAAACATCAGATACTAGATACTGTTTAGGTACATGTCGCCCTGACTCTCCAGACTTCAGTCTCTGCTCCTAGCACAGAGTTCGAAGCCCCCAGCTTCTCTTAGTGATACGTCATTGCCAGTTTGCGCGCACCATCAGGTTAGAGGTCCCGGCTCCTCAGGTAGCCCCCTCCATGGTTTCCGCCCCATTCATGACATATTCTGTTACGTTTGCATCACATGTCTATGTATACGCCCTGTTACACCTCTTTTTCACCCTTATCTTTCGCGACTGCTACGCGTCACGCCTATTGCTCCACCCACTGCTACGCCCATTGCAATGTAATGCTATGTGTTTGCGATATGTATATATGCCCATGTACTGTTATTAAAAAGTTATCCGTTCTGTTCCCTTGTCCCGATCCTGACCCCGGCAGCTGCCATCCTATTCCCGTGCAGGTCGTCCTGTTCCTGTCCTTATGCTGTATTAAACCTGCAAAACTCCTACTACCTCGAATCTTGACTCTTATTTATTGAGCTATCTGTTATTCATTTATGCATTCAAAAATAGGGTATTATTTATTTGGAGAAGATGGTATCAAGCGTGTGGCCGGCGGAGTGGGCGGGCGTTGTGACGAGTTGTCTGAGTCTGAGGTTGGCGAGGTTGTCAATCAGGGTGGTGGAGTTGGAGTCGTTGTTCTCAAGGTGGAAGTTCAGGAGAATGCTGCTGCGCAACCAAACCCTGGGTGTCAATGCGCTACCAGGGGCGGTAAGGCTGATTAAAAGGCACCACACGGGCATCCACAAAGTTGAAAGGCACATGAAAGAAGGGCCATCGTTTTTCAAATGAGGGCCTGTCACTGAAAGGACAAAAGCCAACACAGTGTGTGTAAAGAGTGTGGCCAGGCGCTTCAGACCGCTCTCTACATACATTGACTAACTCATACTTACATACTTTGATGTCTCCGTCTCCACCCTCGCACGTGCATGGACACTGGTCATAACAAGCAGCAGAGGAGTAAACATTCAATGCCACAACATATGATACTTAACAGCTGCATATATTTTTCCTTCTGTGAAGTTAGTGTAGTCAGAGAACACTTTTCACAATTGGTCTGTATGTGGAATTCAGGGAGGCGCCTTTAACGTCGTCCATCCTCGCCGCTCCTCGGCAGCAGTCTGTGTTCATTGGTCCCCAAGGACTTCTCTGCCTCTGGAATTGTGGACTTCTAGAAAAAACATTCATATTTCCTGTTCTTAAGACTCACCCCACCCCTGGAGCCGCGAGCTTCGGCTGGAACAAAGAAACCGCAGCCCGGGACTGGAGCGCGAGAGAGGGGCGCGAGGAGGAGCGCTGGGACTGGCTGCGCGCGGGACGGTGAAGAGAGAGTAACACCAGGACACCGGCGCGCGCGGGGCAGACACTGCGCGCGAGACTCTGCAGGCAGAGGGAGCAAGAAACACCGTGTGAGACTGAGGCAAGCACGAGACTGTGTGAGTCACGAGAGAGAGAGCCGGACTGCGTGACACTGAGAGAAGGAAGAAGTCAAGAAAGAGACTGCGAGACACAGAAGAGAGAGAGAGCAAGAATTTTTGATTCTCTGATTCCTGCCGAGGCGAGACACTGCGTGAGACACTAGAGAGTGCGCACGGACTGTGTGACACTGAGAGAAGGAAAAAGTCAAGAAAGAAACTGTGCGAGACATCACAGAGACACGGAGCAGGTTTAAGTGTGTGAAACTGGGTAAATTGAAGAGTCAAGAAACGAAATCTATAAACTGCGTGAGACACTGAAGAGAAAGGGTGGAAGCAAAGTCCGAGAGACTGAGGCAGTAAAGACAGTCAAGTGAGCGACTGTGTGACACCGAAGATAAAACTAGCCAGGGTCGAGTGTGAGACTGCGAGGCAGCACGGGCAGTCAAGAAAGAGACCGCGCGTGAGACCGAAGAGGCGGGTTGAGGAGAGGTGAGGGTCGGACACACGAGAGTCAACAAAGAGACGCCGAGACACCGAACAGAGAGCAAGCAAGGTGCAGCTTGTAAAACTGTACATCGACAGGGACATACAGTGTGGAAGAGACTGCGTGGAGACATTGGAGAGACAGCTGCGAGTCCTTAGGTGCAAGAGTCCCTTCTAGCGCTCCAAGTACACCCCCACCCTCCAACTCGAGACGATGGGAGGGTGCTGGAGGGGCCTGCTCCTCATACTCCTGTGCCAGGGCTGGGCCCCTGGGGGCCAAGGAGCGGAACCAGCGGCAGAGGGGCCCACGGCCGGGACACAGCTCAGGAGAGGAGACTCGCTGACGGAGGACGAGATCGAGCGCATCCTGGGGCAGGTGAGTCCTGCAGGGGGCGCCTTGGTTTAAGATTGGGGTTTGCAGGTATTGGGGCCGAAAGAGCGGAGTGCTGGTGTGCTGCGGCATTAGAAGAGCTTTGGGGGGATCATGACGCCGGGAAAAAGCTGAAAACGCCAAAGAAATTAAGGTTTATGGAGGTGGTTATTTCTGAAAACCAACTTATAGTTCTTGAGGCCTCTAAGTCCCGGTGCAGTTTCTTTGATTCCAACTCCTGGTGCAGTTTCATTGATGCTGACTCCTGGTGCAGGTTCTTGTTTCCTAGTCCTGGTGCGGGTTCTTTGATTCCTAGTCATGGTGCAGGTTCTGTGATCTTGAGTCCTGGTTCTTCGATTCTGAGTCCTCATGCATGCTCTTTGATTCTGATTCCTGGTGTAGGTTTTTTGATTCCGATTCCTGGGTGAAGTTTCTCTGATTCTGAGTCTTAGGTGCAGGTTCTTTGATTCCAAGACCTAGTCCCTGTTCTTTGACTCCAAGTCCTGGTGCAGATTCTTTTATTACGAGTCCTGGTGCAGGTACTTTGATTCGGAGTTCTGGTGCACATTCTTTAATTCCGAGTCTTACTTCAGGATACTTTGATTCCTAGTCCTGGTACAAGTTCTTTGATCTCGAGCCCTGGTGCAGGTTCTTTGATCTCGAGTCCTGGTGCAGGTACTTTGATTACGAGTCCTGGTGCAGGTTCTTTGATTCCTAGTCATGGTGCAGGTTCTTTGAACTTGAGTCCTGGTTCTTCGATTCTGAGTCCTCATGCATGCTCTTTGATTCTGATTCCTGGTGTAGGTTCTTTGATTCCGATTCCTGGGTGAAGTTTCCCTGATTCTGAGTCCTGGGTGCAGGTTCTTTGATTCCAAGACCTAGTCCCTGTTCTTTGACTCCAAGTCCTGGTGCAGATTCTTTTATTACGAGTCCTGGTGCAGGTTTTTTATTATGAGTCCTGGTGCAGGTTCTTTGATCTCGAGTCCTGGTGCAGGTACTTTGATCTCGAGTCCTGGTGCAGGTTCTTTGATCTCGAGTCCTGGTGCAGGTTCTTTGATTCCGAGTCCTGGTGCAGGTACTTTGATTCTGAGTTCTGGTGCACATTATTTAATTCCGAGTCTTACTTCAGGTTCTTTGATTCCTAATCCTGGTGCAAGTTCTTTGATCTCGAGTCCTGGTGCCGGTTCTTTGATCTCGAGTCCTGGTGCAGATACTTTGATCTCGAGTCCTGGTGCAGGTTCTTTGATATTGAGTCCTGGTGCATGTTCTTTGATTCCTAGTCCTGGTGCAAGTTCTTTAATTCCAGAGTCCTGGTGCTGTTTCTTTGATTCCAAGACCTGGTCCCTGTTCTTTGATTCTGAGTCCTGGTGCAGATTCTTTGATTCCGAGTCCTGGTGCAAGTCCTTTGAATCCTTGTACCAGTGCAGGTTCTTTGATTCAGAGTCCTGCTGCGGGTTCTTTGAATCCGATTCCCGGATGGGGTCTCTTTGATTCCTAGCCCTGATGCAGGTCCGCTGATTCTGATTCCTCTTGCAGGCTCTTTGATTCAGAGTCCTGGTGCAGGTTCTTTGATCTTGAATCCTGGTGCAGGCTCTTTGATTCAGAGTCCTGGTGCAGGTTCTTTGATCTTGAGTCCTGGTGAAGGTACCTTGATTCTGATTCCTGGGTGAGGTTACTTTGATTCCAAGTCCTGGGTGCAGGTTCGTTGATTCCAAGAATTGGTCCCTGTTCTTTGATTCCGAGTCCTGGTGCAGGTTCTTTGATACCGAGTCCTGGTGCAGGTTCTTTTATTCGGAGCTTTGGTGCACGTTCTTTAATTCCATGTCCTGGTGCAGGTTCTTTGATCTCGAGTCCTGGTGCAGGTTCTTTGATTCCGAGTCCTGGTGCAGGTACTTTGATTCTGAGTTCTGGTGCACATTATTTAATTCCGAGTCTTACTTCAGGTTCTTTGATTCCTAATCCTGGTGCAAGTTCTTTGATCTCGAGTCCTGGTGCCGGTTCTTTGATCTTGAGTCCTGGTGCAGGTACTTTGATCTCGAGTCCTGGTGCAGGTTCTTTGATATTGAGTCCTGGTGCATGTTCTTTGATTCCTAGTCCTGGTGCAAGTTCTTTAATTCCCGAGTCCTGGTGCAGTTTATTTGATTCCAAGACCTGGTCCCTGTTCTTTGATTCTGAGTCCTGGTGCAGATTCTTTGATTCCGAGTCCTGGTGCAAGTCCTTTGAATCCTTGTACCAGTGCAGGTTCTTTGATTCAGAGTCCTGCTGCGGGTTCTTTGAATCCGATTCCCGGATGGGGCCTCTTTGATTCCAAGTCCTGGTGCAGGTTCTTTGATTCCTAGCCCTGATGCAGGTTCGCTGATTCAGAGTCCTGGTGCAGGTTCACTGATTCAGAGTCCTGGTGCAGGTTCTTTGATCTTGAGTCCTGGTTCAGGTTCTTTGATTCTGATTCCTCTTGCAGGCTCTTTGATTCAGAGTCCTGGTGCAGGTTCTTTGATCTTGAATCCTGGTGCAGGCTCTTTGATTCCGGGTCCTGGTGCAGGTTCTTTGATCTTGAGTCCTGGTGAAGGTACTTTGATTCTGATTCCTGGGTTACTTTGATTCCAAGTCCTGGGTGCAGGTTCTTTGATTCCAAGAATTGGTCCCTGTTCTTTGATTCCGAGTCCTGGTGCAGGTTCTTTGATACCGAGTTCTGGTGCAGGTTCTTTGATTCCAAGTCCTGGTGCAGGTTCTTTGATACCGAGTCCTGGTGCAGGTTCTTTTATTCGGAGCTCTGGTGCACGTTCTTTAATTCCATGTCCTGGTGCTGGTTCTTTGATTCTGAGTCCTGGTGCAGTTTCTTTAATTCTGACTCCTGGTGCAGGTTCTTGTTTCCTAGTCCTGGCGCAGGTTTTTTGACTCCGAGTCCTGGTGGAGGTTTTTGATTCCTAGTCCTTGTGCAGGTTCTTTGATTACGAGTCCTGGTGCAGGTTCTTTGATTCCTAGTCATGGTGCAGGTTCTTTGAACTTGAGTCCTGGTTCTTCGATTCTGAGTCTTCATGCATGCTCTTTGATTCTGATTCCTGGTGTAGGTTCCTTGATTCCGATTCCTGGGTGAAGTTTCTCTGATTCTGAGTCCTAGGTGTAGGTTCTTTGATTCCAAGACCTAGTCCCTGTTCTTTGACTCCAAGTCCTGGTGCAGATTCTTTTATTACGAGTCCTGGTGCAGGTACTTTGATTCTGAGTTCTGGTGCACATTCTTTCATTCCAAGCCTTCCTTCAGGTCCTTTGATTCCTAGTCCTGGTGCAAGTTCTTTGATCTCGAGTCCTGGTGCAGGTTCTTTGATCTCGAGTCCTGGTGCAGGTTCTTTGATTCCGAGTCCTGGTGCATGTTCTTTTATTCCTAGTCCTGGTACAGGTTCTTTAATTCCCGAGTCCTGGTGCAGTTTATTTGATTCCAAGACCTGGTCCGTGTTCTTTGATTCTGAGTCCTGGTGCAGGTTCTTTGATTCCGAGTCCTGGTGCAAGTCCTTTGAATCCTAGTCCCGGTGCAGGTTCTTTGATTCAGAGTCCTGCTGCGGGTTCTTTGATTCCGATTCCTGGATGAGGTGTCTTTGATTCCGAGTTCTGGTGCAGGTTCTTTGATGCCTAGCCCCAATGCAGGTTCACTGATTCAGAGTCCTGGTGCAGGTTCACTGATTCAGAGTCCTGGTGCAGGTTCTTTGACCTTGAGTCCTGGTTCAGGTTGTTTGTTTCTGAGTCCTCTTGCAGGCTCTTTGATTCTGAGTCCCGGTGCAGGTTCTTTGATTCTGATTCCTGGGTGAGGTTACTTTGATTCCAAGTCCTGGGTGCAGGTTCTTTGATTCCAAGAATTGGTCCCTGTTCTTTGATTCCGAGTCCTGGTGCAGGTTCTTTGATACCATGTCCTGGTGCAGGTTCTTTGATTCCAAGTCCTGGTGCAGGTTCTTTGATACCGAGTCCTGGTTGCAGGTTTTTTGATTCGGAGCTTTGGTGCACGTTCTTTAAACCCTTGCATGCTGGCGCGATTCTGCGCCTGTGCGGCAAAATCGCGAGTGGGCGGGTTTATGACGGCCCCCAGCCGTCATCAGCACACGAGTGCCGTAGTGCATGACGGATGGGGGCCGTCATCAGCATGCAAGGGGTTAATTCCATGTCCTGGTGCAGGTTCTTTGATTCTGAGGCTTGGTGCATGTTCTTTGATTCCGAGTCCTTTTTCAAGTTCTTTGGTTCTGAGTCCTGGTGTAGATTTGTTGTTGCCGAGTCCTGGGGTAGGTTCTTTGACTCTGACTACTGATGCAGATTCTTTAATTTTGATTCCTGCTTCAAATTATTTGATTTCATGTCCTACTTACGGTTCTTTGATTTCGAGTCCTGGGGAAAATTCTTTGATTCTGAGTCCTGGTGCTCGTTCTTTGATTTCTATTCCTGGTGCAGGTTCTTGACTGTGAGTCCTAGTGCATGTTCTTTGATTCTTAGTCCTGGTGCATGTCGTTTGATTCCTAGTCCTGGAGCGGATTAATTGATTCAAAGTACTGATGCAGGTTATTTAATTCAGAGTTCTTGTGCTGGTTTTTAATTCTTTGATTCTGAGTCTTAGTGCCAGTTCTTTGATATGTACTCCTGGACTGGTGCAGGTTCTTTGATTCATAATCCCAGTGCAGGTTCTTTGATACCGAGGCTTGGTTTAGGCTCTTTAATTCTGAGTCCTGGTGCAGGTTCTTGATTCTGAGTCCTGGTCAGGTACTTTCATTCTGAGTGCAGGTGCAGAGTCTTTGATTTGTGTCCAGGTTCCATTATTCCTAGTGCACATTCTTTGATTCTGAATCCTGGTGCAGGTTCTTTGATACCGAGTCCTGGTGCACATTCCTTGATTCTGAATCCTGGTGCATCTTCTTTGATTCAGAATCCTGTACAAAAAAACAGTGGCTGGATATGAAATTGCGCAAGGCCAAGAGGAAGTAGGTTTCACAGTAAGCTGCTCAAAGGGACAACGGGAAATCGGCCACTAACATCCCCAATGGTTCTCTTATGTGAAACACAAGGAGTAAAAGATCAAGCAAAACTGTCCAGAGCAAAGATCACACCAATAACAGTTATGTGAGAAATAAAGATTCAGATTCTTCGCATATCATGTGGTAGAAAAATCAGTTCAATTTTTTTTCTTTCTTCTTTTTCTTCTCAAACAGTCAAAACTTCCAGTAAATCTTTAGATAATCATACAGGTGTAGCCAAAAAACGCACAAAGCCGACACGTGTTTCGTCACGGGACATTCACCCAATTACTTCATCAGGGCTACAACAAAACAATAAATCCATATTATATACAGATTCATATATCACAGCTCCATTTACCCTTCACCATAACCAGTGTCAGATAAGGGAAAATTCGAAAAGAGTATTTCAGAAGGAAAGAAAAGAGGAGAAGGTTGAAGGTACACCAATAGTCCTAATATTGGTGTATAAAAATTGTGTCACGATAAAGACAGTTCACCATTGTGATAAGCTTAAAATACTAGAGAGAACAAACAAAGGGAAGATAAGCTAAGTTTAGGCAGAATAGATGAAAGAGCCAATAGCTTCATGTGACCACACCAATTAGTACCTTATCGCCCAAGATTAGATAGTAGCTATAAAGCTAAGCAGCAATCACTCACCAAGGATAATTCCTCATAGAGTGAAAAGAAGTTCACGGTTCCGAAAAGACTGTCAGTTACACAGTACAACGTCACGTTCGAATGATCTAAAGAGACCATAACGCAAAAATTTTTATTTAGCCAGTTCGAGGTAATTCTACAGAAAGATTCGAGTTAGAGATCTCTCATACCTAAATAGCGTTATCCTTTTTTCTTATATTTCTTCAAATATGAGGTCCACTTATCCGTAACTAATCGGTGCGATATCTAATAAAAGAAAACAATAGGATATATACACATGTGTGTCCATTATTATTCAAAGTCGCCTAACTCGGAGACAATAGCTCAAAGGGGCAGACTGTGCCAATATTTGCGAGCCTCTAACCTATCCAAGGTGACAGTACCATAGTCCAAACACAAAATAATACCCATCACGTTGTCACAAATTACCTTCAACTTGTTGAAGGTCATTTGTGACAATGTGATGGGTATTATTAGATCATTCGAACGTGGGCGATAAGGTACTAATTGGTGTGGTCACATGAAGCTACTGGCTCCTTCATCTATTCTGCCGTAAATTTAGCTTATCTTCCCTTTGTTTGTTCTCTCTAGTATTTTAAGCTTATCACAATGGTGAACTGTCTTTATCTTGACACAATTTTTATACACGAATATAAGGACTATTGGTGTACCTTCAACCTTCTCCTCTTTTCTTTCCTTCTGAAATACTCTGCTTGAATTTTCCCTTATCTGACACTGGTTATGGTGAAGGGTAAATGGAGCTGTGATATATGAATCTGTATATATTATGGATTTATTGTTTTGTTGTAGCCCTGAAGAAGTCATTGGGTGAATGTCCCGTGACGAAACACGTGTCGGCTTTGTGCGTTTTTTGGCTACACCTGAATGATTATCTGAAGATTTACTGGAAGTTTTGACTGTTTGAGAAGAAAAAGAAGAAAGAAATAAAAAAAAGAAAGAAATGGAACTGATTTTTCTACCACATGATATGCGAAGAATCTGAATCTTTATTTCTCACATAACTGTTATTGGAGTGATCTTTGTGTCGTAGCCTTCCGGTCTCCTTCCCTCAGGGTTGTGTGATGCTATATGGGGGCCCACCTCTTAATCGACCCAAGTCCGGTTTGCAACTAGCACGGACTTTTGGGCGCGATTGAGCGGGGGAAAAAACAGGAACCAGGGCGGGGACTTCTGGGGTGTGCCCTGCAAAGGAGACAAAAGTAAACAACAAAAGATCAACCCTTGTGTCTGCCGCCTACTCTATCTGACCTTGATATTCAATAGATCTAGCCTATTACCTGTTTGTATGCATGGTCTCTTCCAACTAATAACCAGACAACTTGTACAGGAGATAGATTCACGCACATGAGTTCAATATCTCTGGAATAAGCTCTGTCTGTAAATAATCCCCAAAAGAGACTTGTGTCAATTACCATCCGGTTAACGCACGTTGTCTCTAAATGAAAGACGGAATCCTTAATACGCAGGACTCCCAGCAATGTTCACCCCATGATAGAAAACAATGTCAAACTCAGAAAAAGGTTCAGTGATACTGATAAGCCTTAGCACACTGATTTGTAAATAAAGCACCATAGAACAAAAAATGACTGGATATCACTAGGCTAGGTATGAGGGGTGTTTTCCTCTCTGCACGAGACCGTCCGTCTCCTCCAACAGAGAGTATCACCTCCCCAGCGCCGCTATGTGCGCCCTCCTCCTCTGCACGAGTACGCCGGAAATAGGCGACTCCTCCAACAGAGGAGAATACAGGCGTTTAAACCTCTCTGCAGGAGACCGGCCGGTCTCTTCCAACAGAGAGAAAAACAGCCTAAGCGCCTCTACGTGCGCACTCCTCCTCTGCACGAATACGCAAACGTGCGTTTCTTCCAACAGAGGAGAATACCTTTCTGCCTTGTTACCTGATCACGACGGAGCAAGAAAACAGAAGCCGGTTCCGGAACCTCCGGACGAATGCTCTCTCCTCCGGGACTTTGGTTGAATCAAAGAACACTCCGCTGTGGACCCTCGGTACTGCAAAGCAATTATCGGCAGCGCTTCTAGCGTCCCTGCCTACTTATAGCCCCTGAGATTGTTTGTGCCTTCCTTATTGATTCCACCTGTGTTCCTAGCGCTGCTCGCGCTAAGCTCCATGGGTATTGTAGTCTTCCGCATTGCGCTATGCTAATTCCCACGCATCGCGCGTGAGTTGTCTTAATTTCACTCACTCGGTACAGCTAGCGGAAGCACCCTAGCTCATCCGAATGCATTTGTGACAGTACATTTCCCTTCTCCGATGACGCTAGCTGACAGTGGGTTTCTCCGGATGCAGTCGATGAAACTTTGCCACTAGTCTCGGGGCATGTACCCCCTCCCA
Source organism: Lissotriton helveticus (assembly GCF_964261635.1). Classification (NCBI taxonomy): domain Eukaryota; kingdom Metazoa; phylum Chordata; class Amphibia; order Caudata; family Salamandridae; genus Lissotriton; species Lissotriton helveticus. The sequence continues at coordinate 1,618,098,545 of NC_136068.1, read as the reverse complement.
TGGCTCCCATGAGTCTTCTTCCTGACCATATCCCTTCCAGGACACCAAGTACCACACCTTTCCCCTTACTAACTTGGCATCCCTGATGCTCTCCACCTCGTATTCCTCTTCCCCCCGAACTGACACAGGTGTGGGTCTGATCGGGCAAGCTCCATGTAGGGGCTTCAACAGAGAGACATGGAATACAGGGTGTATTTTCATGTGTCCCGGTAGTTTCATTTTGACCGCCACAGGGTTCACTAGTTTGGACACCCTATACGGACCTATGTACTTTGGACCAAAGGAGCTGGTGCGCTTAAAACGTATGTTTCTAGATGACAACCAGACCCAATCCCCCACCTTGTACTCCGGACCTGCTCTGCGGTGTCTGTCTGCTTGTTGTTTGTACCTGCTCTTGGCTCTTTGCAAATTTGCTCTCGTGTTCAGAATCACTTTGCGCATGCTCTGTAGCCTTTGTTTGAGATCAGGAAGTTTCCCTACTTGTTTAGGCAAGACCACAGGGTTGAACCTCGGGTGAAACCCATATGTACAATAGAAGGGAGAGTAAGAAGTGGATGCATGTTTTGCACTGTTATATGCGATTTCCGCCACCCACAGCCACTCCACCCATGCCTCTGTGTTGTTGTTGACATAACATCGGAGGTACTGTTTCAGGGTTTGATTGAGTCTTTCGGTTTGGCCGTCGGTTTGTGGGTGAAAGCTCGTAGACAGTGTGGTATCGATTCGGAGAGCCGCACACCATGTTTTCCAGAATTTTGCTGTGAATTGGGCCCCTCTGTCGGATACGATAGTCCTGGGAATTCCGTGCATCCTCACCACGTGTTGCAACAACAAGGTGGCTAGTTGGCTAGCCGTAGGTACTTGTTTGCAGGATAGAAAATGACCCATTTTGGTAAGATAGTCCACTACCACTATTATAGCCGTGTTTCCCTGACTCTCCGGCAACCCCACGATGAAGTCTATGGAGATTCTTTCCCACGGCTCCTCTGGGGTAGGCATGATTTGTAGTAGGCCCGCTTTCCGATGATGGTCAGTCTTTGATTGAGCGCATATTGTGCATTCTTTTACCCACGCCATCACATCTCTCCGCACCTCAGGCCACCAGAATTGGCGCAGCACCCGATCCAGCGTCTTGGCTTCTCCTTGATGACCTGCGCTAGGAACTGTATGACACCATCCAAACACGAGTTTCCTCGAAGATACTGCAGGAACGAGGATTTGTTTGCCCTTCAGAGCGATCCCGTCCCTTGATCGCCATTCAGGATGGGAACACAACCAACTCCTCCATACCCTGGATCGCAAGTCTTGACGTACTCTTTGAAGGAAAGTCTCGGGGTGCGTCGCACAGAGGACTTTGCCTGGTTCGATCATGGATACCTCTGGGGGTGTCTCTCTCATGGGAGCAGTGTCTTGTCTGGTCAAGGCGTCTGCTTTCTTATTGTCCCTACCCGGACGAAAAGTCACCAAGAAATGGTATTCCGCAAAAAACTGCATCCATCTCAACTGTCTGGGCGTGAGATGTCTAGCAGACCGCATGAACTGTAAATTCCGATGGTCAGTATATACAGTGACCTGATGCACTGCTCCCAACAGCAGATGTCTCCATTCCATAAATGCGTTGCGAATGGCCAATAGTTCCTTTTCTGCTATGGCATAGTGTCTTTCTGCCTCGTTTAATTTCCGTGACATGAAGGCGATAGGGTGCAAATAACCCGTGGTGTCCTGCCTTTGAGAAAGAACCGCTCCAATAACGACGTCTGACGCGTCTGCCTCTACGATATATGGCAATGAGGGATTAGCATGCGTGAGAACTGGGGCTGTGGTGAACGCTTTCTTCAACCGCACGAAAGCGTCTTGAGCTTCCTCATTCCATAGAAATTTGATTCTTTTTCGGGTGAGTCTAGTTAAAGGTACTACCATGTCCGAAAAATCTTTGATGAACCTGCGATAGAAGTTCGCAAAACCTAACAGGCTTTGAACCTCTTTGATGTTTTGTGGCCTAGGCCAGTCTTCAATAGCCTTTACTTTCCTCTCTGCCATGACTTGACCTGAAGGAGTCAGCATTACCCCTAGGAATTCCACCGTGTCCACGTGGAAATCGCATTTGGTTATCTTGCAAAACAGATGATGTTTCCGGAGGGCTTGGAGTACTAAACTCACGTGTCTCACGTGTTCTGGTTCATCGTTGGAATATACCAGGATATCATCGATATATACAACAGTAAAGACGTCCAAATACTCCCTCAAAACCTCATTGAGGAAGAATTGAAACGCCGCTGGCGCATTACAGAGGCCAAAGGGCATCACCAGGTATTCGTATAGACCATACCTGGTCTTGAAGGCCGTTTTCCATTCGTCGCCTTCTTTGACTCTAACCAAATGGTATGCCCCCCTTAAATCCAGCTTGGTGTAAATAGACGCAGCTCTCACCTGCTCCAGAAGCACGGGAATCAATGGTAAAGGATACCGATTTTTTATCGTTATGTCGTTGATCCTCCGAAAGTCGATACAACATCTCAGCTCTCCATTGGCTTTCGGTATGAAAAAGAGAGGCGATGCTGCAGGCGATCTCGAGGGACGGATGTACCCTAACTTTAGAAACTTGTCCAGGTATTCTCTTAGATAGTTGTTTTCCGGTATAGTGAGAGAATATATCCTGCCACAAGGTATCTCTGATCCCGGGATCAAATCAATCCGGCAATCGTAGTCTCTGTGTGGTGGTAACACATCTGCCTGGGTGTCGTTAAACACATCCTCAAATCCTTGGTAACAGTCAGGAAGCAACACCTCTTTTTCTGCTGCTGTAGCGACTAGGTGCCTAGGATGGTCCTGACGTGTTTCAGGTTGTGAGTGTGGCATACAGTGATTTAAACAATACTGCGAGTTGAACCTAATCGTTTTGTTTCCCCAATGCACTGAGGGTTCGTGTTCCCGCAACCAAGGAAGGCCCAATATGGCTTCGTACATAGGAGCCTGGATGATGTTAAACGAGATTCTTTCGTGATGGCTGTTTTCGTAGATCATGACGCACTCTTCGGTGTGATAACGGATAGGACCAGAAACCAACTCCTTTCCGTCCACTGCATAAACCAGTTCTGGCACTTCCTTCCGCTCTAGTGTCACCCCTAACCCCGAGGCCACCTCTTTGTCCATGAAACATCCGGTGGCTCCAGAATCTATCATGGTGTTTATTTCCCTGGCCACTTTACCCACCATGAGTGTCATGGTTACTACGAAATGTTCTTTCGCCCTTGTCTCTCTTGTGTTCAAGGAAGGGATCACCTTACTGCCTGAAGACCTCCCTTCTGCGTCTTTCAGGCTTTGGCGTTTCCCTCCTCTTTCTCCGCAGTCAACACCGACGCTTGTCCGACCCGTGGTTTTCCGTACTTGGGTTTGACCGGACACTCTCGTAAATAATGCCCTTTCTTTCCGCAGTAAAGGCAAAGACCCTGTTTCCTGCGATGGTCTCTTTCGCTAAGGGTCAGTGAGGCTCTCACGGTTCCGATGTCCATCGCCTCTGTGGCACTGTGATTCTTGTCTGGACCTGCTTTCTTCTCACCATATGGCACGGTTTTATCTTTCTTCCTCACATCTCCTTTTCTTTCGCGCAGCCGATGGTCTAAACGTAGGGTTAGGTCTATGAGAGCGGCACACGTGACTGGTTGTGGATCGATCTGGGCCAGCACGTCCTTCATCTCGTCTGTTAACCCCCTATAGTACACTGCCGATTTCTTGGCCTCGGGCCAGTCCGTTTCGGCCACCAGCCTCCGAAAGCTGTTTAGATAAGCCACCAAATCCTGGCTCCCCTGGTGTAGATCCAAGAGGTCTCGATCCGCGGAGAACGTATCCGCTCTTCTATCAAATGTGTGCTCAAAGCTGACTCGGAACTCGTCGCAATCATGTAATAGCGGGTCGTCGTTACGAACTATCGGGACGGCCCATTGAGCCGCTTCCCCTCCCAAATAGGATATAAGAAAAGCTACTCTGGATTGATTCGTGAGAAACAATTTCGGTTTACATGTGAAATGTAATAGGATTTGGGTCATGAACACTTGGACCTTTTTTATGTCCCCATGGAATCTTTCTGGTGGAGCTAGAGGGACCTGTGTAGGCATCTCTACGACTAACGCGTTGGGGCGAGCAGTTCCCCCTATATCAAAGGGATTTCTCAGTAAGTGATCTACTCTCGCTTGTAAGGTGGCGTTCTCCTGGCGTGATGCGGCTAGGTCTGCCTGCATCAATGCCAGAGCTTCCACCACGTTTTCTAGAGTGGCCATGCTTCACACAACCGGGAGAGAGTAATACGTGGGCCAATAATTATGTCGTAGCCTTCCGGTCTCCTTCCCTCAGGGTTGTGTGATGCTATATGGGGGCCCACCTCTTAATCGACCCAAGTCCGGTTTGCAACTAGCACGGACTTTTGGGCGCGATTGAGCGGGGGAAAAAACAGGAACCAGGGCGGGGACTTCTGGGGTGTGCCCTGCAAAGGAGACAAAAGTAAACAACAAAAGATCAACCCTTGTGTCTGCCGCCTACTCTATCTGACCTTGATATTCAATAGATCTAGCCTAGTACCTGTTTGTATGCATGGTCTCTTCCAACTAATAACCAGACAACTTGTACAGGAGATAGATTCACGCACATGAGTTCAATATCTCTGGAATAAGCTCTGTGTAGTGTATATAATTGTACACGCGTTCATGCACGTGTGTCTTCTCGTGCTTGAACGCGTGTGTTCTCATGCTTTAGTCACGCTCATATTTAGTTCCTAATGTGCGCGGACTACAACTGTGTTTATGCTTAAACACATCTCGTGACCTGTTGTCACTTGAATACAGCTATTTGTACAGTTACACATATACATGCTTTGATATAACTGTTAGTGGAAGTCAGTTACCACTGATTACATGAAGCGAGCAGTCATGTTCAGGGAGTGCTTCTAATTTCTGGAATAAACTTACTAAACTCATCAAGATCTCTGTGGATTATTACATGACAAATTGGCGACGAGGGACGGAGCATTTTAAACCCGTTCAAGAAGCATTTCCTGATTTTTTTTTTCTACAAAATTTCACGACGGCTCATTTTACAAACAACTCTCATTTCTACTACGAATACGAAGAGAAACGAAGTACTTGGATCCACGGTTTAGAATCCATTACCTTCCATACCTCCGGAGCGCGTTTCTTCAGCAACTTCATACACGCCCGCCATTAGCCTGCAGTCTACACCCCTGCGCTGCTGTGCTCACTTGGTTTTGGGCGGAAACTACTACGCTACTCCATTTCCTGGGAGACGCTACTCTCCGCTTTGGATAAAAATAAAGGAGGTGACTTCGCTTCATTGCCGTTTTGATTCAATACTCGGTAACTGTGAAATACGACTTGTGGAGACAGTTTGGGCAAGTATTATTACTAAGGAGCGTTTATTTAGAATCGCCTAACGACCCATACAAGTTCCAAGTACTTTTAAACTTTAACTTGAGACATTTCTTTATTTACAAGATACTTAATTTAGCACCATTTTAACCATTTTAAAACCAATATGTGTGCTCAAGGTTATACTCTTTCTCCACCACAAAGCTATTGGGCAGCTGGCAGTTCTCCATGTATGCCTTGGATTGAATGGAAAGCCTATTTTTTAAATTATATTGAAACACTAGATGCAAATGGAAAAATGAAAGCCCCAGAAAAGAAAGGCATTTTCTTACATTGCTTGGGACCAGAAGGGTTAAAAGCCTTCAATCAACTACCTACGTCACAAGCAAGTGGGGACTTGAATATATTTGATAAGGCCATCTATGACTTTGACAAATACTGCTCTCCTAAAGTCTGCATAGGAATTTCTAGATATAAATTCTTTCAGAGAAAACAGTTGAATGAAGAATCTGTTGATAATTTTGTCTCTTCTCTAAAAAACTCTAGCATTAGATTGCAAATTTGGCAATTTACAAGAAGATTTCATCAGAGATCAGGTTGTTATGCATTCTAGTAATGATACTATACAAGAAAGATTATGGATAAATGGTGATGAAAATTTAGATTTTATTGTATCCATTGTTAGGAAAGCAGAACTTTCTTGTAGGAGTGCGCAACAAGTTAAGGGAAAGAGTATTTCAGTTAGTAGAGAAATAGTTTCAAAAATTAATCACAAATATGATAGCAAAAACAGAGACGCTACAAAAAAAAAACAAACGTTTTCTCCCAAAGGTAATCCTGAGGATCTCAAGGGTAATTTGAAGTGTTTTAGATGCAATAGTAAATCTCATTTAGCTAATAACAAACTTTGCCCAGGGTTAAAACAAAAATGTACAAATTGTGGATTAATAGGACACTTCACTTCTGCTTGCAGAAGAGGTAAAGTTAACCAAAAAGTGAAATGCATAGAGTTAAGTGACAACAGTGATGATGATGATTCAACTGATGACTCTAACAAATGTTCTTTTATTCTGAACATAAAAGATTCCACAGTTCTCAAGGTTAATAACACTACTATAAAGAAAAAACCTTTATGTGATATGGTAATTGGTGGTGTAAAAATCAACATGTATGCTGATTCTGGATCACCTTATTCTATAGTGTGTGAATCTGTTTGGAATAAACTATTTGTGCCTAGATTGAGCAATCACCTAGAGAAAAGTGACATCAATCCTGAGGGGTATTCAGGTGGAACAATAGATATTTTAGGTTTCAGGACTTTAGTGTTCAGGTTTAAAAACAGGAAATGTATTACTAAACTATATGTTTCAAAAAAGGGTCCCTCAGTGCTTAGCTGGTTTGACTGTGGTAAACTTGACATCGTGCTAGATCCTAATAGCCCTAATCCTGTGATGTTGATTGATGAACAAAATGGTATATCTTCTCTGATGTTGAATAAATTTCCTAATGTTTTTTCTAAAAACATTGGAAAGTTAACCAATTTTAAACATGAAATTCGTCTGAAAGAAAATGCCTGCCCTAAAATACACAAGGCAAGAAACATTCCTTTTGCTGTTAGAGAAGAAGTTAAGAAAGAATTAGACACCTTAGTAGAACATGGGATAATAAATAAGATTGAATCATCTGAATGGGTTTCGCCCATAGTGGTTGCCAGACGGGCCAATGGCAAGGTTAGGCTTTGCATTGACCTTCGCCACCTCAACAATAATATTATTGTTGATCAGTTTCCTCTTCCCCGCATTTCTGGAATGCTATCTGTTGTTGGAGGTTCAAAGTTTTTTTCTACCATTGATTTATCTGCGGCTTATCACCAGATAGAATTGGTTGATACAAGTAAAGACCTAACTGCATTTATTACACCTTTTGGGTGCTTTAGATTCAATAGGATGCCATTCGGTTTAGCATCAGCGGCAGCTATTTTTCAGAGAGTAATGCAGGACATTTTAAAGGATTGTAAAAAATGTCATATGTTTCCAAGATGACATTTTGGTATTCAATGATGACAAAGACAAACATATAGCTACTCTTGAAGAAGTTTTAAGTGCACTTAATTCACATGGTCTTACCATCAAACATGAGAAATGCAAATTTGGTGTCCATTCTGTGAATTACCTAGGCCATGAACTCTGTGAAGAAGGAATCAAACCAAAACCTTCACTTTTAGAAGCTATTGAGTCAGCTCCCCATCCTCAGTCTAAGGATGATGTAAGATCCTTTTTAGGCTTAGTCGAGTTTTACGCCAAGTATGTACCTGAATTTTCATGTAGGACATATAACATAAGACAGTTAATAAAAAACAGAGTAGTTTTTAATTGGACAGATGAGTGTGAGAAGGAATTTTACGATGTAAAAAATGCTATCTGCTCTGCGAGTGCGCTCACTTGCTTTGATCCTTCTCTGCAAAACATCATCACTACTGATGCCAGTTCAAAGGGTTTGGGCGCTGTGTTCACTCAAAAAACTGATAAAGGTAAGGAAGTTATTATTGCACATGCTTCCAGGGCACTCACATCTGCTGAAGAAAAATATTCTACGATAGAAAGAGAGACTTTAGCATGTGTTTGGGCTTTGGAGCATTTCAGAGTTTTTGTGTGGGGTAAAGAATGTATTTTGAGAAGCGATCACAAACCTTTGGTACGGCTTCTTACAACAGAGGGCATGCTAAGAGCTTCAGCTCGCATTGCACGTATGTCAATGCGCTTACAAGATTTTATTTACATTATACAATATGTACCAGGTAAAGACAACGTTTCTGCTGATTTTTTATCTAGAATGCCTTTACCCATTCAAGAAGATGTACACAATGAATGGGATGATTTCCAAATTGCTATGATTCATGATGAAGGTCCCATATCTATTGATCAAAATTTATGGAAAGAGAAGTTTGAGAATGATAGGATTTTAAAGAGTGTTACAAATTACATCATTGGTACTTGGCCTGGAAAAAATTGCTTAAGTTCAGAAGAGAAAAGTTTCTGGGAAGTAAGATCAGAGCTTTCATGTTGTGAGAACATAGTTAAAAGGGGTGAACGTATTATTCCACCAGAAGGTGTGAGGAAAACTATAGTTTTACAAGGTCACGAAGGACATAATGGCATGGTCAAGACCAAACAACAAGTTAAGCAACTATTTTGGTGGCCAGGAATGGATATGTTTATTGAACGATTAATTAGAAATTGTATTGTATGTGCAAATTCTGACAAGTCATTGGTTACCCTTAAACCAAATATGGGTGCACATAATATTCCCAACAATCCATGGGAAACTATTGCTATAGACATTATGGGTCCAATAGGTTGTGAATCTAAGTATGTCATTGCAGCAATTGATATTTTTTCAAAATGGCCCATTATCAAAATAGTTCAGAAGATAGATACTGATTCAGTACTTTGTTTTCTTGATAACATTTTTATTGAAGAAGGATTACCAGTAAGAATCATCTCTGACAATGGTGTACAATTCAATTCAAAAAAAGCCAATGATTATTTTTCAAGACTTGGCATTACTCATTCCACTACCTCTTTGTATAATCCTAGTGGGAATGGAGTGATAGAGAGATTCAATAGAGTTCTTAAAAGTGCTATACGAATTGATGGTGATGATGACAAAAAATGGGAAATTGAAATATTTAAGAAAGTTTGGATGTATAGGACAAACATGAACTCCATGACAGGATATTCTCCTTTTGAAATTATGAGAGGAAGAGTACCCAGAACTAAAGCGAATCCGTCATGGTTAATCAATTCTACTTCTTCGAGTGTTGATTTAAACAAAGTTAAAGAGAATCTCATTCGCACTCATTGCAATAATAAAAAATATTTTGATGAAAAATTTGGTTCAAAGAAAGATCCAATGGTTAAAGTTGGTATGATGGTAAAAGTAAAAAAACCATGGAAAGTTAAGAAAGGAGAAAGTGCATTCATGGGTCCTTATGAAGTATTAGAAGTGTTAAAAAATTCAGTGAAATTATCTGATGACAAAGTTTGGAATCTCAGTAGAATTGCTATTCTCAAAGCAGACAAAAATGTTTACTATAAAGAGACTACTCCTGATCATCCTGATTTGTCGTATTTAGAAGATGATTTAGTTGTAAGTGAAACAGCTAATAATACACCTAATGTTGCTAGTTGTTCAAGAAATAGTTACTCAAACCAAAATACTGATGTCATACCAGGTAGTTCAAATAACGACATAAACAATCAAAATGTTAGTGAACAACAAGATATTTCATTGACCAAGAGATCTACAAAAAAACCCAAATGGTTGTCAGATTTTGTTGCATATATAATGAACAAAATTTAATGTTCATATATTTTAAATTTTTGTGTATATTGTTTTTGTTTCATATTATAAGGAGGAAAGGTGTGTAGTGTATATAATTGTACACGCGTTCATGCACGTGTGTCTTCTCGTGCTTGAACGCGTGTGTTCTCATGCTTTAGTCACGCTCATATTTAGTTCCTAATGTGCGCGGACTACAACTGTGTTTATGCTTAAACACATCTCGTGACCTGTTGTCACTTGAATACAGCTATTTGTACAGTTACACATATACATGCTTTGATATAACTGTTAGTGGAAGTCAGTTACCACTGATTACATGAAGCGAGCAGTCATGTTCAGGGAGTGCTTCTAATTTCTGGAATAAACTTACTAAACTCATCAAGATCTCTGTGGATTATTACATGACACTCTGTCTGTAAATAATCCCCAAAAGAGACTTGTGTCCATTACCATCCGGTTAACGCACGTTGTCTCTAAATGAAAGACGGAATCCTTAATACGCAGGACTCCCAGCAATGTTCACCCCAAGATAGAAAACAATGTCAAACTCAGAAAAAGGTTCAGTAATACTGATAAGCCTTAGCACACTGATTTGTAAATAAAGCACCATAGAACAAAAAATGACTGGATATCACTAGGCTAGGTATGAGGGGTGTTTTCCTCTCTGCACGAGACCGTCCGTCTCCTCCAACAGAGAGTATCACCTCCCCAGCGCCGCTATGTGCGCCCTCCTCCTCTGCACGAGTACGCCGGAAATATGCGACTCCTCCAACAGAGGAAAATACAGGCGTTTAAACCTCTCTGCAGGAGACCGGACGGTCTCTTCCAACAGAGAGAAAAACAGCCTAAGCGCCTCTACGTGCGCACTCCTCCTCTGCACGAATACGCAAACGTGCGTTTCTTCCAACAGAGGAGAATACCTTTCTGCCTTGTTACCTGATCACGACGGAGCAAGAAAACAGAAGCCGGTTCCGGAACCTCCGGACGAATGCTCTCTCCTCCGGGACTTTGGCTGAATCAAAGAACACTCCGCTGTGGACCCTCGGTACTGCAAAGCAATTATCGGCAGCGCTTCTAGCGTCCCTGCCTACTTATAGCCCCTGAGATTGTTTGTGCCTTCCTTATTGATTCCACCTGTGTTCCTAGCGCTGCTCGCGCTAAGCTCCATGGGTATTGTAGTCTTCCGTATTGCGCTATGCTAATTCCCACGCATCGCGCGTGAGTTGTCTTAATTTCACTCACTCGGTACAGCTAGCGGAAGCACCCTAGCTCATCCGAATGCATTTGTGACACTTTGCTCGGGACAGTTTTGCTTGATTCAGAATCCTGGTTCAGGTTCTTTGATTTACAATCCTGGTTCAGGTTCTTTGATTCAGAATCCTGGTTTTGGTTTTTTGATTCACAGTCCAGTCCTGTTGCACATTCTTTTATAACGAGTCCTGGTGCAAATTCGTTGATTCCGAGTCCTAGTTCAAGTTCTAATTCAAAGTTTGTTGTTCCCAAGTCCTGGTGTAGGTTTGTTGATCCAGAGTCCTGGTGCAGGTTCTTTTATTCCAAGTCCTCTTGCAGACTCTTTGATTCTGAGTCCTGCTGCAGGTTCTTTGATTCTGATTCCTGGGTGAGGTTTCTTTGATTTCAAGTCCTGGTACGGGTATTTAGAGTGTGTGTCTTGGTGCGGGTTCTTTGAGTCTGAGTCCTCCATTGAGTTCTCCGATTGTAAGTCCTGGTGCTGGGTCTTTGTTTCCGAATCCTGGTGCAGATTCTAGTAAGCTTCTGATTCTGTTGATATCATGCAGGTCTTTTGGGGGTTTCAAGTATGAAGGGTTTTAAAGCAAAGGCATGGTGCAGGTCCCTGTAGAATTTCAGACACTGGGATTTCTAAATATAAAGTATGGTGCAGGTGGGGGGGGCTCTCAGAGATGCAGTGAAGGTCAAGCGACATGTAAGGAGTGGTCCAACTTCAGTCTTTTTGTCTAAAAGAAATTTCCCTTTGGGTACACATATGAAACCGTCTACACCTTTAACACTCCCGTTGGGTCTCCACTCACAGTATGATCACATGGAAATTTGAATATCCTCATTGCAATATTTCAAACAATATTGGTTTCTTCATTGGTCGAAAAATTGATAGCTTCAATCGAAGGGCCTAACATTAGTCACATTACATAAGCCAATTACAAAGTTAAAAACATCGTTATATCATTGCTTAAAAAACTTTTTCATAAAAATAACATACTTAAAAACATGTTCAGTACAGTAAAGTCAACACAAACTGGGAGAATACAACAGACAAACAGGTATGCCTTTTTGTCAGTAATCTGTTTGGTTCCCTTTTTTACACACAATACAGGGTATATTTAAAGAGTCGATATCCACTGTTCCCGTCAACGTTCATCAGATTTTGTATATCTAAGGGCATTGTGGGGCTACTCAAATTTCCATGTGATCATATATGAAGTGTGAGTGGAGCTGCAACATGAGTGTAAAAGGTGTAGGGGGTTTTATATGTGTACCCAAAGGGAAATTTCTTTTTGACTTTGCAGTCAGACGGTGCTCTGTCGATTTGGGAAAAGTGGGTCCCCTCTCTAACGATTTTGACCAGTTTCAGTCGTCTTGTCTTGAGGTGCATTAGACTGTAAATATAGGGTCACATTATGAGGAATTGGCTTGGGGCGGGAATGCAATGTATTTCTGAAATACGGTGTGTTCCTGTCCTTTCCCCCTGCGCTGGTGCCAATTTGCTTCCATGCACTAATGGGTGCCTCCGTTGCAGGCAGCATAGGGCATAGTAGGAGCTATGGAGGATCATTAACTAGACCTGTTGGAAGCCTTATCATATGGCCACCTCCCTGGGCTGTGTGGGCCTCATTCCATTTTCCATCCTTGAGACCCCCCCAACCTCTCAATCTCATTGATCCCATAAGTGCTGCAGGACATCTGATGTGTGGCTCAGTAGTTTTTTATAGGTCAGTGATGTGGCCTTTTGGGGCATGACCTCGTCCAATAGACTATCCTCTAGCTATCCTTTGGTAGCACAGCTCTAAGCGCATATCGGAGTTGCATATATCTGTATGTCTCAGAGGGTGCTAGCTGATATTACCTCTACAAGTCGGGCCAGGGAGTGACATCTCCCTGGGCCATACATCACCCACTGTGGAGATTTCTATGAGGTCCCATTTGTCAAACCCCTGCAGCTTCCTCATTGTACCCAGAATCTCAGCGTCCCAGAGTGGAGCCGCCTGTGTAAAATGTTTTTGCACCCCAAGTACTTAATGGCTGTTTTTAAAAGCTGCACTACTGTTCTGGTCGAGTCAGTCCAGTCCACTATCCTCCCACTACCATATGGGAGATTAAGGTGTCTCTGTGGCAACAGTAAATGCCTGCCGTTTATCAAGAGAGAGAGAGAGAGAGGACTAGATAGCTAGTCCGTATCCCCAGGGATTATATGTATTATCAACAAGGACTAGCCAATTAGTGAAGTGACTCTTAGTTTGTATGTTTAGGGGGTAAACCATTGGGTTTGATCATGAAGCCCTCACCCACCAACCTAGTTGGTGGCATGCTTCATCATCGGGCCCACCCAGTGACACCGAGTGTGTCCAGGGTGTGCTTCGATGCCTGAATACAGCGGAGCAGGTCAATTCTTTATTTATTCGGGTATTGAACATGAATATCCATAAAAGCACAATTAAAAAATACATAACTATACAGTCATATAAAAAAGAACAATCAGTAAAAAACACAAATATATGTACAAAAACATCATTATCTTTCTCCTATTATATTAAACAGTATTAAGAATTGATTTACGCAGTCTAAAAACATTCTTAAAAAAAACAGAAACTGAAGCAACAGTTAAGACATTGTCTAGTTTCTGAATTTCTAAAAAGCTGGGCGACACTGATTAAAACCCATTATCCTTAAAAGCGGCAAAATCCATCTTTTCCTAAGGGGAGCATAATTTTTACAAAATAGCAAGATATGCATATCCGATTGTGTATAGCAGGTACATTTCTGAGTGTGCAGTGTAGTGGCGTGAAGGTGAAAGTTAAAAGCTATACAGTGGTCCCAGAACCCGAGGGTAATCAGTACTTTAATAACTGGGCCTCTCTTAGCATTAAAAAAGGATAATGGATGTATAGGAGTATAGATTAGGGACTCCTGCATCCAGGTATTGTCTACATGTTTCAGCCAGGCCTTTTCTGTTAAAACTGGCTTTCCTCAGGACCAATAAATAGGTGATAGTGCAGTCTTAATTTAAGTGAAAGTGTAGTATGTAAAGAATGTGAAGCACTCGCTAAGGTGCTGTATATGTGTGAGGGGGATTCCCTCTACACGCATTACTGGACATACAACATAAATGACATAACAAACATACAAGCGAGAGTTTTAGCATGATAGCTTGAGGTCACAAAACAGTATAATTGCCTTTTTCTAAAGTGCTGTGTTGACTATAAATATGCGGCAATTTGTGTAACCATATGGGTGGTATGGTTAGAGTGAGGACTAACTTGATATGCGTGGGTTCTTGTGGTGGCCTAAGCAGCGTAAGCGGCACTCACAAGTGAGGTTGTGTGCACATAAAAAGTAAAAGTAAAGTATCCTCACACTGGCTTTTTGCCATTAATGCTTCATGAAATCACCTAGCAGAGGTATAACCCTAGAACAATGAAGGGTCGAAGAGTAAGGGGCAACCTGTGGAGAAAAACAGTGGTAGCTTACCCGGGCTGTCGCTGAAGAGCATGGTACTCACAAGACTATCAGTCGGGACCTTCTGTGAACCTGTTGTCCTGCCGAGGTATTCCGTGAGACTGTCTCGCGGGATAGGCTTGTTTTAAGTAGTCCGGCTCCATTAGTTTCACCTGTAAGGTTGGAGACATAGACGACAGACTCCCCTCACTGAGTCACGCGCCGGCGGCGCGTGTGTGTGGAGCTAGTGTCTGGTGTGCGCGCATGTGCGTTGTGGCAAGATCTGCGCATGCGCGTTAAGGAATTACCTGGCGCCTGCGTGTTAGCTATTGCTCCTGACGATTGAAATGCCAATATACGCGAGTTAGGTGTATCGCATATAGAATGTATCAATGGAGGCTAAAAAACACATGGGGGTCTAATCAGAGTGATAGTATGGTAACTGGAAATGCGTTATTAACTGAAACCAATTATGGCTTAGATGTATCATGGGTAAAGCGTATCTGTGGGGGCTGAAAGACACGTGGAGTGATGGTATTAATAACTGATGGCGTTAATAGCACACAGATAGACACACAGGCCGGGAAAAAGGCCCTAATGGAGTCAGTAGAAGGTTTGTCATGCATAGGATAGGCAGCAAGTTAAAAAATCACAGGAACCCTCGACCTTGAAGAAGGCAAAACATGGACCCAACGTCAGTTCACAAATTGCAATTCCAGCAATCTAGTGTATCACATCACCTGCCCGTGTGGGCTCCGATATGTGGGCATGACAACACGAAAAGTGAGAATGAGAGTGGTTGAGCATAGAAGCACGATCAGATGTGGAAAAACATCAGTAAATTGACAGAACACTTCCTATCCAATCACCACACCCCCAACGACCTGTCCTAGACTGTCATTGAGCAGTTCACAACCACCCACCAAGACAACGAGAAGATACTACTAACAAAAGAGCAAAGGTGGATTTATCGACTTTCCACACAACTCCATGGCCTGAATGACTCCATACCCTGGAGCTCACTTAAACCCTAAATTCCTGTGATTTTTTAACTTGCTGCCTATCCTATGCATGACAAATCTTCTACTGACTCCATTAGGGCCTTTTCCGGCCTGTGTGTCTATCTGTGTGCTACCTAACCCAGATTCTTAACTCAACTGGCCTCAGTTAGTAACGCCATCAGTTATTAATTCCATCACTCCACGTGTCTTTCAGCCCCCACAGACACGTTTTTCCCGTGATACATCTAAGCCATAATTGGTTTCAGTTAATAACGCATTTCCAGTTACCACACTATCACTCTGATTAGCCCACATGTGTTTTTTAGCCTCCACCGATACATTTTATATGCGATACACCTAACTCGCGCATATTGGCATTTCAATCGGCAGGAGCAATAGCTAACATGCAGGCACCAGGTAATTCCTTAAAGCGCATGCGCAGATCTTGCCACAATGCACATGCGCGCACGCCAGACACTAGCTCCACACACACCCGCCGCCGGCACGTGACTCAGCGAGGGGAGTGTGTCGTTTATGTCTCCACCCTTACAGGCGAAACTAATGGAGCTGGACTACTTAAAACAAGCCCATGCCGCGAGACAGTCTCATGGAATACCTCTGCAGGAAAACAGGTTCACAGAAGGTCCCGACTGATAGTCTTGTGAGTACCATGCTCTTCAGCGACAGCTCGGGTAAGCTACCACTGTTTTTCTCCACAGGTTGCCCCTTACTCTTGGACCCTTCATTTTTCTAGGGTCATACTTCTGCCAGGTGATTTCATAAAGCATTAACGGCAAAAAGCCAGTGTGAGGATACTTTACTTTGACTTTTTATGTGAACACAACCTCACTTGTGAGTGCCGCTTACGCTGTTTAGCCCACCACAAGAACCCACGCATATCAAGTTAGTCCTTACACTAACCATACCACCCATATGGTTACACAAATTGCTGCATATTTAGAGTCAACACAGCACTTTAGAAACCGGCAATTATACTGATTTGTGACCTCAAGCTATCATGCTAAGACTCTCCCTTGTATGTTTGTTATGTCATTTATGTTGTATGTTCAGTAATGCGCGTAATGGGAATCCCCCTCACACATATACAGCACCTTAGCGAGTGCTTCACATTCTTTACATACTACACTTTCACTTTCACTTAAATTAAGACTGCACTATCACCTATTTATTGGTCCTGAGGAAAGCCAGTTTTAACTGAAAAGGCCTGGCTGAAACATGTAGATCACACCTGGATGCCGGAGGCCCTAATCTATACTCCTATACATCACTAGCCTTTTTTAATGGTAACAGAGGCCCATTTATTAAAGTACTGATTACCCTCGGGTTCTGGGACCACTGTATAGCTTTTAACTTTCACCTTCACGCCACTACACTGCACACTCAGAAATATACCTGATCTGCTGTATTCAGGCGTCGAAGCACACTCGGGACACACTCGGTGTCACTGGGTAGGCCCGATGATGAAGCATGCCACCAACTAGTTTGGTGGGTGAGGGCTTCAGGATCAAACCCAATGGTTTACCCCCTAAACATACAAACTCTGAGTCACTTCACTAATTGGCTAGTCCTTGTTGATAATACAACAGTAAATGCCTACTTTCCATATGGAATGCTTGTTCCATCTGAGGGAGGAAAACCCAACTGTTGATCGGGCTCAGCTGTGTAACCCAATGGTATTTCTGAATGTACGGCAAAGCGATGCCTTTATATTACCAACTTCGTGTTAACTTGGGTAGCGCTATTCGTGCTGGTCCTCCATTCCATAACAATGAGTGGACCTCCCCCTCAAGCTCTTTGAAGTAGGAATTGGGGACCTTGTACGGGGTGTTCTGTAGTGCATATAGAAAGTGCACTGAAGACATAATTTTAAATAGCGCCACTCTCCCTAGTAGCAAGAGCGGCAAAGGTTGCCAATGTCGTTCATCTTGCTATAGTCTGTCCAATAGCCAGGGCTGGACTGGGAACCGTAACTGACCCTGGCAAACTGCTCGGCGGCTCTCTGGGGGGCGGCCGAGCTGTGTCTTAGGGCCGGTTTCGCCCAATATTGTTACAGGGGGCCGATATTTCCAGCTCCCGGTAACAAAAACGGCACCACAGGGACCCAAAATCGACCCCCACCCTCGCGACCCACCGGGGAAACGCCTGGTGCCCGCTTCGGCCAGTCCGTCCCAGCCAATAGCGGCCACGTTACTTTTGAAGAAGAGTTCAGTGACTGGTGTGATATATATTCCTAAGTACCGGAAGCCCGTCCTCGCCAGTGTTACTGCACAGTTGGGCGGCAGGCGCGCGATCAGACCCTTAAGCTGATATTGCAAGGATTTGCTACACATTTGAGTTCCTCTGTTCTTATTTGTGAAGAAGATTGAAAAAAGATATGCCTTTACAGCAGCCTTGTTTTTGTAGAGATTACTGTAATTATCTATTGCAAAACAGAGAGGCGCATGTTTAAGAGATGGCAGCAGCAGGTGCAGATACAGGTGTGGGGATGATCAGCAGGCGGTTTAACAATCTTCCAAGAAGCGCCATTGGCGGTCTTGTCCCATTCCCGAAAACATCACTGCACTCTTCAAACCTTTGGATGAAGGTCACTTTATCCAAAGGTCTCAGTATTGCGGCATTTTGTGAGTTTGAGAGGCATTGGAACAATACCCGCAAATATTGCTGTAGAGTAATAGTCAGCTTCTGAACCTGCATTGAGGCCTTGAAGGTGCTAATCTGGAATGCACTCAATATTTCTGAATTATGGTGCAAACTTCAGTAAGCATTGAGTATTACAGAATGATGGAGCAAATCTAGGTACCTATGGGGATTACTGAGTGATGAGGTGACTCTAACCATGCACAAAGGATTACTGACTGATGAGGTGATCCTAAACCTGCACTAAGAAGTACTGAGTGATGAGGCGATCCTAGCCATGCACTAAGGATTACTGAGTTATAAGGTGATTCTAACCCTGCACTAAGTATTACATAGTGATGGGGTGACTCTAACCATGCACTAAGTATTACATAGTGATGGGGTGACTCTAAACCTGCACTAAGTATTACTGAGTGATGAGGTGATCATAGCCCTGCACTAAGGATTACTGAGTGATGGCGCGTTCTTAACCATGCACTAAGTATTACGGAGTGATGAGGTGATCATAGCCCTGCACTAAGGATTACTGAGGGATGGCGCGTTCTTAACCATGCACTAAGGATTACGGAGTGATGAGGTGATTCTAACACTGCACCAAAGATTACTGAATGATGAAGTGATCCGAACAATGCACTAAGGATTACTCTGTGAAGACTCTAACCATGCACTAAGTATTACAGAGTGATGAGGTGATCCTAACCCTGCACTAAGGATTGCTGAGTTATGAGGTGATCCTAGCAATGCATTTAGGATTACTGAGTTATGAGGTGATTCGATACATGCACTATGGATTACTGAGTGAAGAAGTGATTCTAACCCCATGCTAAGGATTACTGAGTGATGAGGCACTCTTAGCCATGCACTAAAGATTACTGAGTGGTAAAGCGATCTTAACCATGCACCAACGATTACTGAGTTATGAGGTGATTCTAACCCTGCACTAAGGATTACAGAGTGATGAGGTGAGCCTAACCCTGCGCTAAGGACTATAGAGTGATGAGGTGAGCCTAACGCTGCGCTAAGGATTACTGAGTGATGAGGTGAGCCTAACGCTGCGCTAAGGATTACTGAGTGATGACGTGAGCCTAACCCTGCGCTAAGGATTACTGAGTGATGAGGTGAGCCTAACCCTGCGCTAAGGACTATAGAGTGATGAGGTGAGCCTAACGCTGCGCTAAGGATTACTGAGTGATGAGGTGAGCCTAACGCTGCGCTAAGGATTACTGAGTGATGAGGTGAGCCTAACGCTGCGCTAAGGATTACTGAGTGATGAGGTGAGCCTAACCCTGCGCTAAGGATTACTGAGTGATGAGGTGAGCCTAACCCTGCGCTAAGGACTATAGAGTGATGAGGTGAGCCTAACGCTGCGCTAAGGATTACTGAGTGATGAGGTGAGCCTAACCCTGCGCTAAGGATTACTGAGTTATGAGGTGATTCTAACCCTGCACTAAGGATTACAGAGTGATGAGGTGAGCCTAACCCTGCGCTAAGGACTATAGAGTGATGAGGTGAGCCTAACGCTGCGCTAAGGATTACTGAGTGATGAGGTGAGCCTAACCCTGCGCTAAGGATTACTGAGTTATGAGGTGATTCAAAGCATGTAATAAGCATTACTGAGTGAGGACTTGATTCTAACTCCGCACCAAGTATTACTGATTGATGAGGTGATTCTACCTTCGTACTAAGGATTACTGAATTATGAAGTAATTCGAAACATGTACTAAGCATTAGTGAGTGATGAGGTGATTCTAACCCCGCACTAAGGATTACAGACTGATGAGGTGATCTTAATCCTGCACTAAGGATTGCTGAGTTTTTTGTTTTTTTTAAACATATTTTATTGATTTTTAATTTCCGTTCATAATCTTATAAAGTGGTCATATAAGTACATCACATGTCAGAAATATGATTGGTGCTACAATTACGTCATTGAAGTACATATCAGTGAACCGTAACGGGTAACCAGAAAGAAAACCCCCGTACATACCTCCCCCCACCCCCAATAACTTTGGTCACATTTCAATAGCAAAATCCGTATCTGTACATTTGCATTCCAAGTAAGTGAAGTTACATACAACTGCATAACACAGCCACATATTCCGTTGGATAGTCAGGTGTGGGCAATTTGCAGTATTTACTACACATATACATTGTAATCTTCAAATTAGCGCATCGGGTTCTTCCGATCTGAGCGCCTCTAACATAGCCTCCCATTCTAGGGCTATCGGTGTTTTACGTAATCCTCTCGCCTCCTCTCTGCGCAGAGCTGCACCTTCTGCACTACCCCATTTTATCATTTCCGCGTGCCATATGTGTATCTCAGGGGGCCTGCTGGATTTCCAGTGCATCGTAATGTTCCTACTAGCCAGCAGGAACGCCAGGTCGATGAAGCGAAATTGTACCTTGTGCTTTGATCTGTGTTTGTGTACGCCCAGCAGGCATTCCTCCACTGCATCGTGCAGAGAAAGGTGCGTCACTGTTCCCAACATCTCTCTAATCCTGACCCAGTAGTCTAATAGGGAGGGGCATGTCCATAGCATATGTAATAATCCCGCTCCTGGGACATGGCATCGTGGGCACAAATGTTGTGTCTGAGGGAACATTTTATCCAGCCGATCAGGAGCCAGATAGGCCCGATGGAGCATCATGGTTTGTATAAACTTGAATCTCGAGTTTCGAGAAACCTTTTTGGAATGCTCCAGAACCTTCTCCCACTCTTTGTCCGATAGTTCCCTACCTATCTCCTCCCCCCATACAGCACGCAATGAATCTAAGCTCATCCTGGTATGGGCGCTGATCCCATGATATATCCAGCGGATCAGGTGCCGCCCTCTCCCCATATAATGTACCATCTTCACCAATTCATTTTGGTTGGGTTCCTGGCCCTGCGGTGCCCAATATTTTTTAATGTACTTTAGGAGAGCAGCGTGGGTTAAAAATAAGTGTGGCGATGCGCCTGTCTCGTGAACGAACGTGTCATGATCCAGCAGGAGCTCGTGTCTAAATAGGTCTGCCACTGTTGTGACACCAGAGTCTGCCCATGGCGCCAGTGTTCGTTTAGTGAGGACACCAGCGGCAAGCGGGATGCCCAATAGAGGTATATTGCTCGCATATCTGGAAGGTGTCTTTGTGTATTGGGTTGCCGCCTTCCAGCACGTTAATGCAGTGGTTAGTAGTGTAGGCAAGTCTCTCTGCAGTTTGTAGCTGGGCAGTAAGAGAGCGTGTAGGGCACCTTTTTCCAAGTCAGTCGTAGTGTATCCTATTTCATGGAGATTACGGCCTGCCACCCAGTAGGATAACCATTGTAATTGGCAGGCGTAATAATATGCACGGAAGTCCGGGACACCCAACCCTCCCATACTATTACCTACTTGCAGTTTCTTCAAGCTAATACGCCGCCGTCCTGCACCCCATATTAATTCTATTAGCAGCGTGTTCAGGGTTTGAAAGGTGGATAGTGGCACTATTAGGGGCAAGTTCGTAAAGTAATAAAGCAGGCGTGGTAGAACTACCATTTTCGCTATTGCGACTCTCCCCATAACGGATAAGGGTAGCGAGGTCCAAAAAACAATACTGGATCGTAGGGATCGTATAGTCTTGCCAAGATTGCCCTCTAACATGTCAGCATGTATTCTATACACTTGGATACCCAAGTATTTGAATGTAGTGGGAGCAACCTGCAGTGGAGTGTTCCCGAAGTCCACCTCTACGGTGGCAGCATGATCTGTAAAGAAAAAGGCCTGTGATTAGGATTGCTGAGTTATGAGGTGATCCTAGCCATGCACTAAGGATTACTGAGTTATGAGATGATTCGAAACATGTAATAAGGATTACTGACTGATAAGGCGATTCTAACCCTTCACTCAGGATTATTGAGTGATGAGGTGATCCTAACCGTGCACTAAGGATTAGTGGGTGATGAGGTGATTCTAACCCTGCACTAAGGATTACTGAGTGACGAGGTGATCCTAACCCTGCAATAAAAGTTACTGAGTGATGAGGTGAATCTAACCTCCCACTAAGTATTACTGAGTGATTGTCCATAACTAAACATGCATTTAGGATTGAGTATTGGGATACATCTGACAAGTACTAAGGATTGCTGACTGGCAGTACAATTGTGCACCTGCCTATCCAATTACTTAGTAATGGAGAAAACTTAAACACAAACTAAGGATTAATGAGTGGTGGTGCAAACCTGTGAATGCATTCGGGATTTATGGATCCTGGTTTAATTAGGGCAAGTATTCAAAGATTTCTGAGTGATGGCTAAAATATCAGCATTCAATGAAAATTACATTTTGCTGGTGCAAACATGGCCATACGCTGAGATGTTATGAGTGATGGTGCAAATCTAATCATGCATCAAGGCTTATTGAGTGATTGGACCAATCTGAACTCGCACTAGGAACACTTCTAAACAAATACTAAGAATTGCTCGGTGTTGATAAAAATCTGAGTAGGCACAATAGATTAATGGGTTATTATGTAAATATGGGAATGCAGTTCATATTTACAAATGAAAGAGCAGACCTGGGGAGCCTCTCATGATTTCAAAGTGATGGCGAAACTTCGAGCTGGACAAGCACCATTGATTTATGAAAGATTGTAAAATTGCTGAAGGGTTATTAAGTAATGCTATACTGATGGATATGTACTAAAGAGTAGTGAGTGATGACAGATATAAAGATGACATACACTAAAGATAAATTAGTGATGGGGCAAATTAAAACATGCACTGGGATTACTGAGTGATGGTGCAGATCTGGACATGTACGAAGGTTTAACGAGAGGGTGTAACTTTGTGTATACATTCAATATTTCGAAAACTTGAAAATGTAGACAGGCACTCAACATTTCTGAATGACTGTGCACATCTAAATGTACATTTAAAATAAAGGAGAGATGGTGTAAATCTGAATATGAATTTATGATTTCTGACAATTTGTACCCCCTTCAATACAGTCTCACTGATCGCTCCAGTATTCCAAACCCTCTCAAGGGAAGCTCCTAAGATGATTTCCATCATCAAAGTTTTCCATGGAGAGATTCTCACACCTTCTCCATATTGTCAATACCGTGTTAAAAAAAGATGCTCCTAAGATAGGTCCAATCCTTCCCCTACTAAAGATACATCCTTGGAGTCAGCTGACCTCACAAACATCTGCTCTGTTTCCCACTGTTTATTCATAGGAAAAATAATTGAGAAAACAGCTATTACCCATATACAGGAGCACATCAGCAAGAATAATCTTCTACAGGGCTACCAATCAGGCTGATGGCCTTGCTGCAACACTAAGACATCTACACTTTACGTAGCCAACAGCACTCTCCTCCTCAATGACAGGCACAACTCCTGCCTCATGATCCTGCTTGACATAGCCTTGGACATAGTCGAGCATCCAGCTCTGATCAACACCCTGAAAACATACCTTGGATTTTCAAGCAAGCTCTTGACATGGTTCACATTCTATCTCACAAACTGGTTTCAGCTTGTGCAGCTAGGTTCCACAAGACCACAGATACTCCTGTTTACTGTGAGTACACACGGGTCTCAATCCTTTCTCTCATCATTTTTAACCTCTTGGATCCATTCTTGAAGTCAGCAGAATCAAAATCCACCAAGGCACAGATGATACCAAACTCTACCTTCAAATATCATCACCCAGTGACATACAGAGACTCAGATTAGCCTCAAACTCCCGATCTTGGATGTCAATTAACTTAAACTAAACCCCACAAAGACTGAATTTCTCCTGTGTACCAACAGCACCAAACAACCCCAGATTCAAGCCTGGCTCTCCAACTTAAACCTGCAATGTTCCACTCCCAAGCTGACATAATCATGCAAAATCTCTGGAATTAACCATCAACACAGACTTCTCATTCAAGCAACACATTGCCAAACACATTCAGTTTGATGTAAACTCTTCCTCTAGAAGAATGTGAAGCCATTTCTCCTGGAAGGTCACTTCAGAGCGACCATACAAGTCTTAGTCTTCTTCCATCTGGTCGGAGGCAACACCCTGATCAGTGGTGTCCCCGATACCACCCTAGCAAACTTTAAATGTGTCCTACATGCAGTGGCACAACTCATGAAGGGCTCAGAAAAATCAGACCCCATCACCAGCATGTTAAAAGAACTACAGTGACTCTCTCTTCCAACCTGTATCATCTTCAAGACGAACTGTATCACTTAAAATGCCCTTAACAACAAGACCCCAGCTTACCTGACAAAAAAGTCGAAATGTCCTGGTGGTGGGGATGGGGGGAGGGGTAGTTTGAGGGTCATTGGCAGCCCAGGAGTCAGGATACCGCTAGACTGGAGACAAAACGTTGCAAGAAGGTAAAAAATAGAAGGCAAGTCTTTTTTGGTTATGCTCCCAGGATATGGAACAGCATCCCTATCGACAAGACAGCAGCACCCACTCCCCTATAATTCAGACAAATTTGAAGACACACCTCTTCAAGGAGCACTGCCCCTAACCCGACAATCTTCTTTTGATCTTCTCCCAATAATTGTACTTTTCTGGAGACCATACCCCCTGTTTAGCTCTCTGTTGATGTCACGCTGACTTCACGCTCTGCAATACCAACACAAACATACATACATCCAAGGCACACTCTATAGCTGTCCTCTAACTGCCCTTTAGCTGCTCTTTCACTGGTGTCTCTGATTACGCTTAATGACAGTCTCACTTGTGTGTCTGGCACTGATATCACTGGTTGTCAGTTTTGCTGGTGTTTATGCATGTCTGTCTCATCAGGGTCTTCAGATGACAACCTCCCTAGCAACTTCAGCTTATGGTCACACTGTTGTCTTTGGCTAAAAGTGTGTGTGTTTGGTTGTCTGTGTCTCTGTTGTTCACAGTTTTGCCTCTTGACTGTCTCTTTGGTGTTTATGGCATTATGGCAGCCAGTCTCACCAGTGTCTTTCTTCCTTTATTTATCTATCAGAAAGGGAACAGCAGGGAGCATATTTACAAGGAATTAACGCCACTAGAACGTCACTTTTTTAGATATTTTGGTGGCGTTAACTACTTTACCTTAGTTAAAAGGCGGCGTTAAGCCACTTAAGGTGGCTTAACGCTGCTTTGTTAATAATGCCCCTATTCACGCAGCACTTGAAAGATGGAATGCAATGGTGTGTTGCAGTGGCCGTTCTACTGCAACACCCATTGCTTTTTGACTCTGCCCTATATTTACAAGGTATGGGGCCGTTCCAAAAATACAGCCAGGAATACCTAGTCTAAAGCAGGTGATAGTAGGAGAAATGTTTTATTTCTCCTCGTATTTTGCTCTTTCCATGTGCGCTGGGTTCTGCAGCACATATATATAGAGGAAACAGCCCGTAAAGGGTTATGTGCATGAAGGTGTCCCTTCCTGCACATAAACGGTTGCCCCTCTAGCGCAAGCACCTAAGCAAAATGGCGCTACGGTGGCTGCTCTGGCACTTGATAGCTTTGTTAACGCTATGGATAATGCAGGGGTGCGCAGCATTCTTGTGAATATGGTGCATTCCTGCGCTTTTAAACTGTCGGAGCTCTGCGTTACCAATTTTGGCGTGACCCCCGTGCTCTGCGAGATTATTGTAAATATGCCCCAGGTGTATGGAGTTAACTTTCTTCTAACTCCGCCCTGCACAGATTGACACTATCTGAGCAATGGGCAAGTGGAGATCTGGAGCAGAGGAGCAGGAGGAGTTATTTTTATCCTAGTTCTCTGTCGGCATCTTCCTTAAATTAAATCCATTCGCACAGGAATATATCCTCTCTCTCTTTGCCATATTGTTAGGTCTCGCCTGTCGATGCGCATGCGCATCGAGCAAGCGAGACTATAGGGGCTCATCTACTCTTTATCTAACTTGCAAGGAATCGTGGCGATTCCTTGCAGTGCCCGTGACTTTTAAGCTCAATGCGCATGTGCATTGAGCTTAAAAGCGCGTGCACAGCCGCCCGCATTCCTCCGACACCTTTGAAGTGAAGCTTAGCTTCACTTCAAAGGCCCGGCTTCTTCACACCCACATGCCGCTCTGCCCCGCTCCGCCCCCTCCCCTGAGTCATCATGCCTGCCCTCGACGTTCCCCCCGCCCCCTCCCGCCACGCAATGCCGAGAGCTTGTTAATAATTAGCTGATACAGCTACAGATACTGCAACCTATTACTCGCGGCGCCATCTCGTTTTGCTCCTCGTTGGCACACTTCATATGTGATGTGGCATCTACTGCTTGCTGGTACCTGGACCGGGGACTGTTACTCGCCGCTTGGCTCTTTAATTCGACCCCTTGGATTGTCAGCAATGTTTGTAATATTACGGTTTTCGAGGTCTCGTGTCCGTTCTACCCTGGCTTATCGACTAAAGGCACATAAATAATTTACACTTCTTTAAGTGTTTAGTTCGGCTTCTTGGCTCTGAAGAAGGTTCCATATTGGGTCCTATGACGAGAGTCTATCCGCCTGACTGACTGCTCCCTGTTCTGTCCGCCTAATTGACACCTCTCTCTCTCTCCCTGCGGCGCCTCTTCTGCCCGCCTCAGTGACCACTCCCTGCGGCCCCTGTTAATTGTTTAATTATTAACTCGCTCCGTCATTGCCCTTTATGACCAGACAGGGCACGTTGCGCGCGCTTTGGGAACCCTAGCAGGTGGTGGGGTACGTGTCCCCGCTGTACACGTCTCGGGGAAGCCGAGCCAGGGGTGGGGGTTAAGTGGGGAGCCACCCGTGTACACCCCCACCACTACCACGTGTACTGATGGAGTCGAATTTTCCTCCCCCAATGCTGTTTCAGGGGGGCTATCTAAGCTTCCCGTCAAGATGCGGATCCTAGCTAAGGCGGGTGGGGTTGGGGCCAGGCTGGCAATGGGCAGACCTCCTTGGCAGGGTGATCGCTGCTTCTCTCTATATGCATACTTGGCTCTCAGAGGACAGCTGGCACCCTTCGTGGGCAGTGTCCGCTTGCCCATCTGTAATTGCTTATTACTTAGTTACCCCCTGTAAACATGCGTGCATGGGTCAAATGCCCCACCCCCCAATCTGGCACACCTGGTTTCATCTTTCTATTGTCAAGTGGCTGGCATGTATCTCACCTCCCCTCCCCCCTCCCCTTCCATCGGCACCCATCGTGCGTCTTCCGTACAAACAGGGTCGTTACTGCCACACTGTACTTTTCATTGGCCGTTCACCTGGATAGCGAGTGAGGCGACACTGCAAGCTTCGAGGCGCTACATGGGGGCCCAGGTACTCCCCAAGTCTAGTGGCGCGCGGTGCTCCTGAGGCCGGTAGTCCAGGCAGCAAACTACCTCAGGCAGATGCCATCCTTGCCCACGACGTGACTGGCTTTACCCCAGCCCTACCGGGCGCTGCTGCCTCGGCGAAACTTTGATTACGGCAGCAATATTTCTGAAAAAGTCACTTTAGTTTCATGTAGCTTATTTCTAGCGAGCGCACTGCTCTCCCTAAAAAAATACAACTCACACGGTACCACTAGGAATCCGTGGCGCACAGCAACATTTTGAGCTGGCCTGGCCCACTCTCTAGAGTTATGAATATCAATTAAATTGGAAACAGTGAATTTTGCTTCTACATCGGATCCCTTATAAGCTGCTGCAAGCCTCTCTCCCTTGCACATAACCCACACCTCCGAATGTTACTAAAGGATGTATAATTGTGGGACACTTCAGGAATAAAACACAGATAAACGACACAGAACAAACACATAAAAATCGGGTAGACCATCTGTGCCACCTTACCTGTTAGTTTGCTTCCCTCTCCTGGTTGCAGACATTGCTTTTATCCTCTCTCTACTCTGCCCATTTGTGTGTTCATTTCCATGTGTGACAAGTGAAAGTGCTTCAAAGCTGCCATCGGAGACCAGCTTAAAAAATGCAATAGGTCTCGCCTTTCATTAAGTTAAAGCCATTTGCTTTGCTATACAATACCATTAGCAAAGCAAAAGGCTTTAAGTTAATCAAAGGCGAGACCTATTGCATTTTCAATGCTTGTTTTTAGAAATGCAACTTGGAGACAACTAAAAAACAAAACAAAATGAAACGCGGCTCAAAAAACAGCTGGGTTGTTTTGGCCCTTTTTTGCGTGTAGCAGATGTAGCTTTAACCCATACACTGAGCCTGTGTACTCTACAAGGAAAGGGGCACGAGGGGAGGTCATCACATTCATCAGCCGTGGTTGATTATAACTGGCATTCAGGATGCATGACGTTTTGTTATTGTGTAAGGGAGCTGGCTAGTCCATTGGTGCAGCAGCGAGATGTGTCCCCAGAGGAAGGAACTAAACTTTTTCGATTTATTTGTGTAGTGCAGCTGTTTTCTGACTTGGAAAAACAAAATTTTTATCATATTTTGAGTGTCTGGAATGGTACATGATTAATATGTTTTTACACAGATGTCAGAGAAAACACACGGTGACTCTGAATTTGGTTTTGAATATGCTGTAATGCAGGATTAAGATGTGCCCATTTAGCAGTTTTTTTTTGCCAAACTCAGCAACAGTAGGCTGAAGGGATGATTAATACATTTTGATCTACCATATTTCCATCTGGGGACCATGGTAACACCCTCTTAGCAGAAGGTTGATTTACTCAGACCCATGAGATGCATCCCATGAGTAGTCACCTCGGATTCACAGGGCCTGCGAACTGAAGCTGGTTTAGAATATCTGCTCTTTTTTCACAATCGCTTTACCATGCAACCTAAATTTACAATTCCAATTTCAGCTTTACAGCAACTCGTTCAGAATGAAAGTCTTTTTTACATGCAGTGCTGGCTGCCCCGCTTTTGTTGCTTCATAGCACTACACGCGACAAATGTTAGTATTATCCAAGTTCTTGGAAGGTTATTTATTCTGCTGCCATTGAAACCTATTCT
The DNA here is from genome assembly GCF_964261635.1 of Lissotriton helveticus. NCBI lineage: Eukaryota > Metazoa > Chordata > Amphibia > Caudata > Salamandridae > Lissotriton > Lissotriton helveticus. Next base: position 1,618,069,594 of record NC_136068.1, on the reverse strand, counting down.
GCCACACAGATCTTTCAGCAGTAGATAATGTACCCTTCGACTTATTTTATCACTTTGGGAAGTAAAAAATCCACAATATTCAGTGGCTCTATGGTGACTCTTGTCTCTGGATGACACCTGCTCCAAGACATTCGAGATCAAATCTAACATTAAACAGAAGGATCCAGAGAAGGTGGAAGGATCCAGAGAAAGTAGAAAAATCCAGAGACGGTAGCTAAGACAAGGGTTTGGTCCTGGCAGGATCCAATCCGGGTTTTCATTGTAAGGTTCTAAACACTCTGAAAACTCCTGACCAGCTTTTCTGACCACACAATGGCCACCTATGAAGACGCCTTCCAGATTGATTGGGTTCTCCTGAAGAGTCATATGTTCCTAATGAAGGACTACCACACCCTGACATGTTTTTTAAATAGCATGATTATGAATTGTTACTGGATGCAGTTGTTGAAGATTTTTTTGATCATGCCAATTATGGAGCCGGATGCGCTAATCAGAAGATGATTCAGGTCTGAGAGCCACATTTTGCAGGGGCATGAACTTTACCTGGTGGGTACACTTTGCATTGCTATGAATCTATCCCTTGAGGGCACTTAGTTGGACCTATCGCAGATTGTAAGGTCTTTTACTGATGTGTGATCAAGGACAAAAGCTAGTTACGCGGAGAGGAATGTAAACCGTCATTTGGAATAACTATGATCTAACTAGTCATGGGGTGACATGCACCAGCCTAAAAATACCTTTTAGTTTCAACCTGTGAGGAAGAACGGATGAAACACCAATCAGTATGGGCATTTAAACGGCTAAAGAATGCAGGCTCCTTGTCCGAGGAGGAATTTTGGGAGGATGCAACAGTCCTGCAATCAAATGTTCTTAAGATTGCTCGGACTACAAAGTTCAGAGGACAGGAAAGAATCCTTTAGACCCATGAGGTTGCATCTCATACACCTTCGTACACTTGAGACCCCGGTGGCTGGAAATAAAAGCAAATACGGTAGAGATCCCAACAGTGAGCGGGGCAACATCAGGCATCCCCGTCCATCGGATTGGATTTACCCATCAAGGTAACAGCGTATGTGTAGAGCATGATAAGAAAGCTGTTAAGTAATGAGGTGCATAACTGGACAGACTATCATATGGCAGCCATTGAAAGGAGGGGTACCCGTAATCTCAGTGTTGGATCTGAAGATAATCATTCATTTTCATAATCATTGTTTGCAAAGCCCCAACGCAGGAGCCAAGGAATTCTGGAGTGCTTGCTAAGATGAGCTCCTTGCACTTGCGCTCTAAGATCTTGCGGTTGGCTGACATGGCCAAAACCTCTGGTATCAGTGTGATGATAGAGGTCAGTTAGTTTGTATGCAGTTTAAACTATTTAATCTAGGTCAAGAGAAGTGGAAATCATATTTAGATGAAGCACAAGTTTGTACAACAGGGCTTCAATTCCAGTTTCCTGTGGACAATGTTAGCAATTTGCTGGTTATCTAGGTGTTTTCCAAGAGTTTTAGGTATGTATGGTGGTAATCTTGTCGCCCTGTCCATTCAGCCTTCCAGTGCTTTACTTCAAACAAGGCGAGGAAAGAGAGAGCAGGTGGACGCTCCTTCCGCGTCCTGGCTGCAAAACTCTGGAAGTCTCTTCCGGTGCACATCCGCAGCACCACAGACTACACAGCATTTCACAAAGCCATTAAAACTCATCTTTTTCCTGTACTATAGGCCCTGTTTCTTCCAGTATCCCCCCAACTTCTGCTAAAGTTAGCGCTGGAACGCCCCATTGCTGGGGCAGCTGTGCGCTCTGTAAAACCTTCAACATAACAGAACAAAGACAAGCCCTGCATGTGACATCACTAGAAGTGCTCATTATTTTACTCCAATGATTTTAGTTCCCTTGGCTTTACCAACACCTGATGCCGAGGTGAGCTTGATATTCTATTTTAGTGTTTATGACTATTAATAAAGATCCAATGGGTGAGAAGGAAACTGGTAAATGTAGTTCTTCATTCTGGGTATCTTCTTTATATTTATAAACAAGCCACTCTCCTACCTGGGAAATAGGATGGCTACCTATGTAATGATTAGCATCTTACTCTTAATTAGGTGTCAGAATGACTGAAGGCTGATTGATATTGCATATTGCACAATGGGGCTCTGACACAGCCCTCCCATCCTGAAAGCACAGTGTCAAATCCCTTAGTCTAAAGTTGCTACCTATCTGTTTTGTTTTCTTATCTTAACTAACAGGCTTTTGAAAAGTTAACAGACTCATGTTTTTATAGCGATACAAAAGGGGATGATGGACGGAGCGTTTGAGCAAATCAAACACTCACCCCCAGTCAACTGATCTGGGTTTAATCCATCACCATTCTTTAGCCCACTCAGCCACCCCAGTTCAGACATGGCCCTATGCAAATCAGTCTGACCCTGTGCCTCATGGGAACAGTCCAGCTCGAACTGCCAAGCCATGTCTTCCCTGGACCGGAAACAAGCATCCTGGGACCGGTTTCGGATTCATAATCCTCATCAGCCAGGCTATCTTGAATCCAGTGGCCAAGTGAGCAAGGGACTCACGTCTGAGCATACCCTGCCACACTTAGGGCGAACAAAGCGATACAAAAGGGGATAATGGACGGAGCGTTTGAGCAAATCAAACACTCACCCCCAGTCAACTGATCTGGGTTTAATCCATCACCATTCTTTAGCCCACTCAACCACCCCAGTTCAGACATGGCCCTATGCAAATCATCTGACCCTGTGCCTCATGGGAACAGTCCAGCCCTAACTGCCAAGCCATGTCTTCCCTGGACCGGAAACAAGCATCCTGGGACCGGTTTCGGGTTCATAATCCTCATCAGCCAGGCTATCTTGAATCCAGTGGCCAAGTGAGCAAGGGACTCATGTTTTTATAGGGCAGAACGACATACAACACAGCAGGCACGCACAGAGAACGCATATATAGGCGGCATACACAAGGAGCAAACAGATAGGCACCCATTCTAGCCCAGACATCACTGTAGGCACACACAAACAACCCCATATTATACATTAGTTTATGATGTATATTTTATAAATGAGTTAAATAAACGAATTTAACTGCTTGATAGTTCAGACCTGAGTAGCATCCATAACGTACGGTAAACAAGACAGAGAGTGAGTTCAAAGCATACCACAATCTACTGACCTTTATAATTGAACGTAGGATTATCTCACAAATATAAAACACTGTTTTTAGTTAGCTTGGAATATCTGCTTGTTTCAGAACTGCTATATTCTGCAACATTAAAAACAAATATTGTAGATGTATCCATGTACAATACTCGTTTCACTCATTCCATTTTGTATGTGTGATGATGCGAAGGGGGCCCTTTTAGTTTATCTCGTATTGTTGAGCACAGGTAGACTTCTGAATAGTATTGGTTAGACAATCATGTTTCTTACTTTCCTATCCCCAGTCTTGCACTGACTGACTAGCTGCCCCAACATTTTCTGCTGAAACCTAATTGGAGTTCTATTGTACTATGGAGCAGCCCAGAATAATCTGAACAGAATGCCCATATGGAATTTGTCCTTTCCCCTTCATCTACCCCTTCTCTTACACTTGAGCTGATACAATGCTGTGATATATATGGCCTGCCAGGGCTGGTGATCCTCCCAACTGGTGAACTTACTCTCCCAGTTCAGGTATATTGTGCTATGAAGTCCCACCCGCCGTCTTCCTGCACCACTGGATTTAGGTTCTACATTCAAAGCTATCCCCTCTGAAACTTGTCACCTGGCCCCAGTGTGTCCTTCCCCCCCCCACTCTTGTGCTCATATTCCTCTTCCTAAGGCCTTCTATGTCTTGGTCTATTGCCCACCTTTTCCAGCCTGGAAATCTGGATATCCAGAGGCCAGTTTAGCACTACGAGACAAATCACTACAGTCTCCTTTAACTCAACGCCTACCCAACTGCCCCACACATGGGCGTGGAATCCATTTACTGCACCACAGGTGCCACATAGAAAAGAGATGTACTCTGGTTTGGTGTATATTCTAGGCCGGACTGGCCATAGCGGGCACCAGGCATTTCCCCGGAGGCCCGCCAGGGTGGGGCAGATTTTGGGCACCTCAGCAGCCGTTTTAGTTACAGGGCCGTTTTTGAAGCAGAGCTGCATTATTGGCCCCTGTAACAAAGTTGTCCGAAACCGGCCATGGCAAACAGCTCAACCACACCCCCAACCCCCAGGGGTACCAGCAGAGCACTTTGGTTCCCAGTACGGTTCTGTGTATATTGCACAGTGGTGCTTGCCACTGTGTATCTCTAGATAGGTCAGATTTTCTATAGGAAGACTGTTTTTTGTTTAGCTAATAACTTTCCCCCAAAAAACATCTTCCACCTGATCTATTTCCTGGGAAATTTCGGGGTAATCCATCAAGCAAGAGTTGAGAAAAGGGTGGGTGGGTCCCAAAATGCATTTTTCCTATGCAGTTTCCCATGCTTTGTTAAAAAAAACCTACAAATTCACTTAAAAAAACAAAGATTAAAGTGACGTTATAGTTAGGTATGGTAACAATCTTACTTTACATAAAAAAACTCAGAAATTCACTGATAAAACCAAAGGTTAAAAGAAGGGGCGGCTCCTCCACTAGGACAGAGGAGTGTCGCCCCACTGCTTTCTCGCAGTGCGTGAAGCAGAATCATAAAATTGTAATAACTTCCTGTTATTACCATTTTATGTTTAGTTGCGGGTGGGCGGGGCTGCTCTGTGAGCAGGGGAGGAGTGGTGTGCCCACTCCTGAGGGCGCAATGACTGTTTGGTCAGCCCTCTGGGGATGCCCAAATCAGTTATGCGCACTCTGCCCTTTCTCCATGCAGGCTCAAAAGCAGCCTGCATGGAGAACATGGCCTGCCCGTAAGCCCCTGGTTGGGCTGTGTCCCCACCAGTCACAACGCTGCCATTGCAGCGTTGTGATTGGCTTAGGGGAGTGAAGGGAGGCTGCCTGCTTGCTGGACAGCAGGAGCCGAGAAGACACAGGACCCGACCAGCAGAAAGGTACTTTATTTCTTTTATTTATTATTAAATTAAACACCTCCCTCCCTGCGCACCCCCCCCCCCACCACCACCACTACCCGCAAGCCATGCCGGCTGCGATTGGTTAAAAGACCTTATAGTTAGATCTTGTACTGATATAAAAACTATCGCTTAAAAAACAATGATGTTTAAAAACAAAAAATAACTAATGTCACTGCTGGTTCATGCATGTTCTACTGACCTGTACTTTTAAAACTGGTGAGTCCGGCAAATACATGATACACCGTGAGATTACACTAGCAATGGCTTCTTAGGAAACATGGTCAGCTTGACCATGACTGCATAGTTTGAGAATCTAAGCTCAATTTCATCTATTTCATGAAGCTGCATAATTATTATTGATCATTGTAATAGTTCTTAGGACTGGTCTCCTACTACCTTCTCAGTGCTGGTGTCGCACGATACCTGATTGTGATCTGATGCACATCCTAGGACACTGTTCCATGTTACAAACATACTGTCAAGTGGTAGGGAACAAACTGACACGCACTAGTGGCCTCATCTCCCCTCTTCTGCCCACCTGCCAATATTCCATGACATCGGGGACATGCCCATAACGTCCCCACTGAATACAGATTGCAACCTCCCTTCCAGCAGCAAAACTGTGTGTGCCACACCCTTATAGGCAGGTGACACGACCTGCACCAGGGGAATGAATGACTTGAGTATCCCAGATAGCGTCCTTTGAATATGTCACATGTAGAGCCGATGACAAATTAGATGTGCTCAACCACATTTGGGGTCCCTTTTAAGTTGGCGCGTACATTCATTAGAGCAGACACCTACCATGATGCTCTTCTATTTTCTCTTGTCTTTTTTTATAAGGATGGCAAACACAGGGATGCTTTCACTCACACCTTTGTGCATACCGTCCCTAAAGGGAAACTACTGGATCAGCTTGATTGATGATGGAGCGAGTAAGGGCTCTTTGAGCGTTCCACGTGCTAACACGTCCCTAGCGTTCTGAGACTCCACTCAGGATTGTTCGCACGCCCTAGGATTTCTCAGACTCTGGTGCATAAGCCCCTGCTCTGCCTTTGTACTGAATCCTTGCTCGGCTGTGTGTTGGAGTGCGATACTGAGGCCGTGTAGCAGTATGGGGGTTCCTCAAAGTCATGTGGAGGTCATGTCCATAACTCTGAACTACTGGGGAACAATGATGTACTTTGAACAGCGTATGGATCTCATCACTGGAACATTACATTGCTTCAGCAAGTGACCTAACGTGGTACACATCTCTCTCTTTCACACAAGGGTGACTCTTGGTAACTAACAATGGCAGGATGCTGCAGCCAGAATACCCTTTCCTGAGATATTTTTGGGTCCTTCTCTGCTCCTCCACCCTTTTGCAGGAACCTGGGCTTTTGTTCTCGTGCCAGATATATATCACTACCAATGCTTGTGGCCTCTGACGGACGACGTATTGGGTTGTGTTCTTGATTATAAAGTTCAGAATATTAATGTATGCGCCAGAGCGGGTGTAGAATGATACTGGGGTACCTATTGTGAGTATGTTACTCATTTCTTTGTTCTAATAAATACATTTTGCAAAAAAAACACAGAACTGTGACGTGGATGAGGGATGAAAAGTTACAATGTTGACACTTTACCACAGACTAGAAACAGCCAATCAGTATGAAATGAAATGAATTTGTACTTGTAAAGCGCACTTACAGCGCCAGGAAACCCCAACTGGCAGTGGCGGCCCGTCCATAGGGGGCGTTGGGGCGTTGCCCCCCCCGCCTGCACCCGCAGCTCCCTCGGCGTACTGCTCTGAACTGAAGTAAACTCTCAGTTTACTTCAGTTCAAAGACGCCGCGGTACAACACCTGTCAGTCAGCATGATGCAGGACCGCCCACCCCCTTCAGAGTCTGACGGGGGTGGGCGGTCCTGTGTCATGTTGACTGACAGGCATAAGGCATTGTCTGGGGCAGGCAGCAGCACACAGGTGCGCATGAGTGGGGACGGAGGCACATTTTTCAGCCTTGCCCACGCATGCGCACGTGTGCCTGCTCGCATGCCCAGTAGAAGAGCGAAACCGCGCTCTCCAACGGGCAGGCGGGCAGAAAGCAACCATGCCCTGTGTCAATCGGCTGAGGACGAAGGGCGGGGTTTCCGCTCCAGCAGTTGTAGGCGCCAAGATCCCAGAACAGAAGATGCAGCGCTGACCGGCGGCGGTCAGGTAAGTTTTCTTTATTTAATTCCCCAGTCCCCCCCCCCCCGACCCCCGGGCCCCCACGAATGCGAAGCAAGCACTTCAGATGACTCAGTAGCAGTAGCAATGTGCACTTAACAGAATCCGGGCCTACGTGCACGCACTTCTTGTGCCTCATTTATTCGGCGAATGTTGTGAAGCTTATTAGTTTAGCTAATGTATCCAAATCTGTTCACGCAGATAGGTCCCTCCCTGGTAACAGAAATGTACGGACGGATTCGGACCCTTCTAGCTGTGGGGACGGAGGCGGCTTAACACGGCAGGAATGCGTTTTAAAATGTCCACCTGCAACACATAAAAAGCGTGGCCTGGGCTGGTCTTGCGGTCTAAAATATACGGTAAGCCTGTGGGACACTGGTGTATTCGGATAGGCAGAAATCGTGTGTCTGGGAATGGATAGAAATTAAATCTGAATATTAAACGAAAAAAAGGTGTTGTCCATTGAAAGCAAGCCACTAAAAATCAATAAACAAAGTCGTTATGAGACTTCGGGGTGCGTTGATGATTTGTTAAAAAAAATGTTGTCTAATGGGTCGAAAAATATTTTACAAAAAGGGAAGCCAACTCTACATAAGGACAGTCTTGGGAAGTGGGCGTGCGCTGAACTGTGATTTCAGTAACCATGCGTGAGTTGGCCACTTGGCCTTCTGTTTTAGTGGTTGGCGTGCGGCGGTTACGCTGGTAAACATGAAAGACACAGCTCTGAAGAGAAAAATACTGTCACCCTAAACATAAGTGATTAAAACTTGATTTTCCCATGCTCTTCTCTGGATGTGAGGGTTTGCTGGGGGTGGAGGATGGAGGAAGCTGACGGATAACCATTCCCGTGTACTGTGATCAGCAAATTAGCAAGGGTTGGGGGGGGTGTATGGATTTCTTTCGCCATAAAGGGAATCCCTGAGATGAAAACCTAGCCAGACACACAAAACACAGAGATCGCTTATGGCATACTTGTACTTCCCTGGCAATGAGTGTGTTAATTAATTGTGCTTGTGGGATGAAAAGAAAATGAGAAAGATTTGGTTTTATTATTATTCAAACGTCTGGAAAAGTGGTTGTTAATGAAGACTTGCTGGGTTCTACGCTGCATTGTCATAACGCATAGACCTAACTGGGGTTTCCTGGCGCTGTACGCATACCGCTGTGGAACCCTCCTGGCTTTTCCCTGTGAAATGTCCACTCGTGGGCACCCCCATGGTGAAGCCAGGCATCCCAGCGCTGTTTTGGCCGTTGTGGATATTAAGCAAGCTATTGCCCAGAGTTGCAGAGTGGGACCCATGATTAGAATGGGCACCGAGGCAAGAATTATCAGGTAAGAAGAAATTGAGCCCAAGACCCGCCGAGGTGGGAATTGAAGCCTGGTCCCGGGCCAGACCTCTGCATCAGGGTCTGCCGCTCTAACCATTGAGCCACACTTCTCCACAGTATGCTCGGATTGGCACACTTAATGAAGAATCCCCAAATCTAAAGCTACACTGGGTATGGATGAGGACTGTACAGATTCATAATCGCTGCCTCTTGATTGGGGGGCTGTCTTCAGTGGCCTTTTGTATTTGGAATTAATTGGGTGCTTAAAGTGTCTATTTTGCCTATGACAATTCAAAGTTGATTCAAGGTGATTGTTATTAACCCTTCCTTTGCACACATCTCTTGAGGGTCACTATCCTGCTATGTGTAACCCCTTTGTCTCTGTTTCGTGTCGCCCAGATTATTCACGGAGATTTACTGGAAGTTGAACCCACCAGGGAAACCCCCCTACCAGTCCCAGAAGCAGAAGAGAAGACAGCCAACACAACTGAAGCAGCAGGAGACTTGGAGGACAATGCAAGAGAGGAAGTGGCGGATAAAACAAAAGAAAAAGATGGGTCAGAGGAAGAGGCAGAACAAGAGGAGAAGGAACAGGAGGAAAATGAACAAGAGGAAAATGAACAAGAAGGAACAGAGCTAGGCGGGGATGAAGAAAAGACAGAAGAGGAGAGAGAGGAGGATGAGACTGAAGATACCTTTGAAGATGTTTCTCCAACCACGATGGAAAGTCCTACATCCGCAGTAGAGGACAACTTCTCCTACATCTGTGAGTACAAAGAGCATTTACGGTCGAAGCTTAAGCCATTTGAACTCAATATGATCACTGCTGGCTCCATGGCTCAGGTCAGTGACTTTCTTTTTTTTTTTTTTAAATATCTTTATTCAAAAGTTTTTTTCCCCCCCCCCCACTTTTTTCTTTTACATCCGGTGTATTTACAACGTTACACAGTTTTTTACGACAAATACAGATTTGTATTAATAAATAAAAAAAGAAGAAAAAATGCAGATTTTAAAACACAAAAACACTGGGCATAAGTATAGTACATCCTACATCCTATCTATTAATCTTATAGATCTAACAAATTTCTCAATTACTGCCACAGATAATTTTCCTACTTTTCCATTGCTCAATGGGAAACCATATCTTGCCCCCCAGAGCTTTTGCCTTCCTTCCTTTTCTGTCATATATGGCCCTCTCTAAGTTGTATGTAGATAATAGTCTTGCTACCCAAGTCTGGAATGACGGTGCTGACTTCTCCTTCCACGCTTTTGCGACAACTATCCTATATATTGCTGTAACCATGAATAAGAATTCTGGATAAGTTGTATTTTCCTCTAAGCTTACCCCAAGAATTATCAGCTCCTCAGTTAATTTAGTTTTTATTCCCAGTGATTTCTCCAGAAACTCTTCTATTGCCAATTTTAAAGTGTATAATTGCGGACAATTTGCAAACATATGTGTTATATTAGCCTGTGTTGAATTACACCTTGGACACGTTATTCCAGTAGAGCCTCCCCAGCTGGCTATTCTGGCCGGTGTGAAATATAGTGAGTAAACTGTTTTGTAGTGTTGGGTTTGGAGTGTAGCTGAGCATAAAATAGTTCGACCAAAATCTAAGGAAATTTGTAGGTCTTCCGGTCGTGCCTTTACCTGTTCTCTCCATTTATTGCTATATTTCTCTCTGTCATCTATTTTGTAAACTTGTAGCTCTGCATACAACTGTCTTATTGAACATAAGAGGCTACTTCCCAGGTAATCCATTATCCTACAGCTCTCCATCCCTCCTGCACCCCCTGTTTTTGTATGAAAGTAGCTCCTCACTTGTAGATATTTAAAGAAGCTGTTCCCAGCTATATTATACCTATGCTGTATGTCTTGGAACGTTAAGATTACTCCCCCTGCATCCATTAGGTCCCCCAATTTCTTAATCCCTTTCTCATCCCATTCCTTCATAGCTGTGTCGCAGAAAATTTCCATGGGGAGGTCATTATTCATATAGAGCCTTAAGTACCTATTATACCTTCCCAGTCCCAGTTTTTTCTTTATTGCTTTCCAAACTTTATAAATCGCACTCAGGGTCTTAAATCTTGTATGTTTAAAGTATACGAAGTCCACAGTTGTTACTAAAGCGTTTTCTGCCGCTTTACCTAGAAGGGCTTCATATACATTCGCCGGACACTTTCTCCCCTCCTCCTCCTGAGCACTTCCGCCTAATAGTCCTTTGGAGTATTGTAGAGCTGTTGCCCAGTAATAGAATCTAAAATCAGGTGCTCCCCAGCCTCCCCTCTCTCGTGGAAGAGTTAAAAACCGGTACGCCCTACGTGTCTTCCCCTGTGCCCAAATTCATTTATTTATTACTGATTCTATTTTGTTAAACCATATACCTTCAATAAAGAGTGGAATTGCCCTGAACAAATATAAAAATTTCGGAAAAGTAACCATTTTAATAAAGTCGATTCTGCCCATAAGAGTCAAGTGTAAGTTATTGACCCTCTCCAGGTTACTTTTGACCTTGGCTAGCAATGGTTCCAGATTTATCTCTACTAATTTTTCTAAATCTGCCGTCACCTTAACACCCAAATATTTTGTGTCTGAGACAACTCTTACATCTACAAATGTTGTGTGTCTATTCTGAACTACCTGTGTTTTCCCCCTATTTATTAAATATCCAGACACCTCTCCAAATTTTCTTGCCTCCTGTTCTATTTCAACCAGTGACTCCTCTGGTGTCGGTGTTATAACAGCCACATCATCCGCATAGGCAAATAGTTTATACTCTTTTCCGTGTAATAAGACTGGATTAATCCCCCTATTTTTTGTAAGCCTTCTCAGGTAGGGATCTAGATATATTGCGAATAGTAGAGGTGAGGCTGGGCATCCCTGCCTAGTCCCCCGTCTGATCTGTACTGCGTTGGAATATGATCTGTTAATACGTATCCTAGCGCTAGGATGTTTATATAGTGCCTGGACTGCAGTTATATATCCTTGCCCTATACCAGCCCACTCCATAGCCTTCCATAGGTACACCCATGAGACCCTGTCGAAAGCCTTCTCGGCATCCAAAAAGATAGCCGCGACAGGATCACCTAAGACCGCTGCAGCATCCAATATAGTAATCAGCTGTCTAGTGTGTTCAGTAGTTCCTTTACCTGGTATAAATCCATGTTGTGTAGGGGAGACCACCCTCTCTATCACCTTACTCAGTCTGTTGGCCAGTGCCTTAGAGAATATCTTTGCATCAGCATTAAGCAATGTAATGGGTCTATAAGAACCCGGCTCAGTGGGGGGTTTATCTTTTTTCAGGATCACAATTATATCAGCGCCCGCCCAAGATTGAGGAACTATTCTGCCTCCCTGTGCCAAACAGCAAATTGACCAAATATCTTTAGCTAGTACCTCCCAAAAGGTTTTGTAGAATTCTACCGGGATCTGGTCTTGTCCCGTTGCTTTGCCAGATGGTAAGTTGAATATTGCATCCCTTATCTCCTGTACCGTTAGCTGCATATCTAGTTTATCCCTTTCTTCTATACTCAACCCCTTGCCTTAAGTATTCCAGACTTTTCATCTCTATCTCTTCATCATTTTTATCTTGCTCATATAGCCTCTCATAAAATCTTCTGAACACCTCCTGCACCTCTTCCACTTTATTGACGATTATCCCATTGCAGTCCTTAATTTCTTTAATCTCGCCTGCAGCTAGCATTTGCCTAGTTCTAATTGCAAGCAGATGTCCCACCCTCTCGTTACATTCATAGCATTTTTCTTTATTTACTAAGTATCTTCTTGCTGTTTTTTGTGCCAAGGTGGTCCCTGTTTCCGACTTCTGCACCTCTATAGCCACTAAAATCTGTTCGATAGGATCTTGTCTTTCTATTGCGTCCAATAGCATTTTTTCCAGCGCAATCAGATTTCTAATCTCCTCTTCCACCTTTTCCTTTTCCTTTTTACTTCTTCCCAGGGTATAGCTTAGTGTCTCCCCCCTTACTCCTGCTTTAAAACTGTCCCACACCATATCTGCTGAGGCTGAGTATCTATTTATGTCCCAAAATTGGGCGATCCATTCTTGCATCCTTATAATATATTCCTCCTCCTTCAGCAAACCTCTCTCAAACGTCCATGTCGAGTTTATTTTTTCTGCTTTTTGTGTCATTGCTAGACTTAACACCAGCGGGTTGTGGTCCGACATTATTCTTGGGAGACATTCTATTTTGGCCCTGCTGACTAATGAACTAGAAATAAAGAAATAGTCCAGTCGGGCTACTGTTTGATGTGGCGCTGAATAAAAAGTGCTACCTACGCCTAGGGGATTAAATTCCAACCATATATCCACCAACGCATTATGTCTAGCAAGGTTTTGTACTGCTTTATGCACCTTTTTTTTCCTTCCTTGGTATATGCCTCCACTTGCATCTATTACTCCATTCAATCCATTGATATTAAAATCCCCACAGCAGATCACAGGCTCTGGCCACAAGGCTAACTCACTATCAATAAAATCTAGTAATTCCGGTTCATCTTCGTTTGGGCCATATAGTGAGACCAAAGTGCATCTTCCCGCAGCTGTTTCTATGTCTAGCATCACCCATCTCCCTTCAGAATCCTCTTTTTTCTTTTTAATTTTGACAACGCCTTTTCTGGCCAGAACTGCCACCCCCTTATTTCTTCCCTCTTGGCCTGTGCTAGCAAGAACCTCAAATCCCATCTGGCCAAGCAAGAATTTATCTTCAGCTGCTACGTGTGTTTCCTGTAGACAAGTTATATCGATTTTCCAGAATCGCAGCAGTGAAGAGAGCTTCTGCCTTTTCTCCATGTTATTTAGCCCACAAATATTGATCGTCATTATCCTAACTGCCATAATTCTAGTTTAACATTTGCCGACCCCACACCTACTTTTTTATCTTTTTCTGTGCACTCTTTATCTGCTTCACTACAAACTTTACAAATCTGTATTATTTTACACCACCACCTTTCACCCGTGACTTCTTCCCTTCCTTCTCCCCCCCCTTTAAGCCCCCCCACCCTGATTGCTCCCCCCCTGTGACAGGCAGATAGGTCATCCCTGACCTATGCGTGTCCGCTTAACGCTGTAGCGTCGCTCCCCCTCTCCTCCCCTCTTATCATCTACTACTTTAGCCTGTCAGGCTTAGTAAGTTATCCTTGATTATTTCCTTCGAGCTCCCCCTTGCTCTTTTAGTTCCGTCAGAAATTCCCCCGCTTTTATTTCAGAGAAAAACATTCTAGTGCGACCTGCTACAATAACCTTCAGTTTTGCTGGAAACATTAGAAATGCCTCTGCTCCTTGGGACTGAAACGCATTAATCAACTGTCTTAGTCTCCAGCGCCTCTCCACTGTTATGTGACAAAAGTCAGGTCTCGCAAAAAAAGATATCCCTTCCACCGTTTTTTTGGCATCGGGTCTGGCTCTCTCCATTAGTTCTTGCCTTGCCAGAAAGTTTCCGAAAAAAACTAACATAGCCCTGGGTAGCGTTCCTGAGCCTTCCTTGTGAGTATTTCTTACAAAAATTGGATATCTATGGGCTCTCTGCACTTCTTGTTCCCAGTTCCATGGTACCTCTGGGAATGCTCCCTTTAGCAACTTGATGACAAAGCCTCTGGGGTCTTGGCCTTCAATCCCTTCCTCTATTCCAAGGAGTCTGGCATTATTGCGCCTCTGGCGATTCTCCAAATCCTCCACCTTCCACTGTAAATCTTCCATGATCTTAGACTGTCCCTCTCTAGATGACTGCCACTCAGTTACTTCGTCTTCTAGACGACCAGTTCTTTCTTCAACTTCAATGATTTTTTCCTCCACTTCTTCAAACTTTTTATTTATTTTCCTGATTGAGGCTTGGATTTTTTTCGTGTCATGCCTGGCCCTCCGACTTTCAACCCTTGCCTCCATTTGTATCTGTTTCAGCGTGGCAAACATTAAGTCCAGCTTCCCTCCATCATTTTGTGTCTCTTTTTCATCTTCTTTGTATATACTAGAGGTAGCGGAATAGTCCCAGACTAGCCTTTTATTTGTTCCCTTATGCATGTTCTGGGGGGGGCCTGCTCTTCTGGATATTGTTTTGCGCTTTTTTTGCGTGCCTCTCCCCCTAGAACTATCGCTAGCTTCAGAGCCCGAGAGTGATTCTGAGAAGTCTCTCTCTTCCTCACTGCTTGCCAATGTTGATTCTGACTCTGTTTCATCAGGGATAGAAAAGAACCCATCTCCATCAGCCCCTTCAGCCCCTTCTGCGCAAGCCATCCCTGCCAGATTATCATTGTGTGTCCCCAGCACAACATTCTCTTTATCCTTGGCTTGTAGCTGTTCCTCCCGTATTTCAGCTTCCACCTCTTTAAGGGCCTCAAGCATTTGCCCTGTATTCGACATCACATCCCCACCGTTGGCCTCTCTCACCTCTTTATCCGGTTCTTGGTTTCCATCCTGTAACCCCTGCGTCTGTTCTTGTTCCAGTGCGACACCGTCTGCCTGGGTCTGAGCCGCTGTCTGACGCTCCGCTAGATGCTCCGCGGGAAGCGTGCGCTCCGTAACTCCCAGTTGCTTAGCAACGCTTTGGCTTGCGTCCTCGAGGACGCTCTGAGCAGAGCCTACGGGCGGCACGATTGCCGTGTTTTGCAGGGTTCCCGATGGCCCTGAAGCTCCTGATGCCTCCGCTTGAGTTTTGGCGCCGAAGACCTCGGATACTGAGGGTTGCCGATATACGGTATCGTTTCTCTTCTTTTCTGCTGCATCCCCGACCGTTGGTGCAGTACTAGCGCCTCTCGCGTTTTTGTTTTGATTCAGCGATTTCTCCTTTTCGCCGGCTCTCTCCAATTTGCGTAGCTGTGTTTTTGTTAAGGTGGAGACCGTGGGGGTTGTCTTTTTACTGTTAGGTGGCATTTTTGTTTTCGGGATAGCGCCCAATCTGCCCGCTTCCTTCTGTGATGTCTCCTTACTTGTAACGCCAGGCATGGGTGTTTGTTTCTCCTTTCCCCGAGTGCCCATTTCTGCCATCAATACTTTAAGGAGTCTGGAGTACCACAATTTCGCTTTCTTGAATATGCTTGCAAGGTTAATAATTCCACCGTGGTGCATCAAAGCTGCGGATTGCATACTGCTTACAGTTCTCCATTAGCGCCCAAAGTTTTTACTTATCGGCAGGAGAAGGGTCTGAGTGCGACTTACTCCCACAGCGCCTCGGCGGCCATCTTGCCCATTACCCACAGGTCAGTGACTTTCTAAAGCTAAAAAATAGGAATATAAACTATCTACTCAAAATGCAGGGCCATAATCATCTCAAATAGGATCAATTGTTATCTCATATGAGTATTAAGGGAAAATAAAAATTATGTTGTGAAAAAATTGAATCTATTCTGAAACTAAGGATACATTTTCAATATTTATGCTTTTTTTCCTGCCCAAATTTCACAGATCAGCCTTGTAAATGAAATGCTTGACCTGAGGACTACACCTTGGATTACAGTGTTAGCCCCTATCCCCCCCTCTCCTCAAATGATCTCCGGGGAGCGCTCATGCCCAGAGCCTGTGCATCATGGCTAGCTGATAGAAGTAACCACAAACTAATAACACACCGCACTTTGAACCACACCTTGAGCTCAAGCCTTCGTGAACAATCCTATCCATGCTTCCATCCATCCCTCCCCCCCTTACAATCTGGGCATCCGTTACTTTTCCTTCTGCTCACTTCTATCCCCTTCATTCAATCCTGGCACCATTGATTTTTTTCTTCAATGCTTCCCTTCGTTCCTCCCTTACTTCCCTCCATTCATTCACCCTCTTTCTTTCCACCTTCGTCAACCTTTCTTTCTTTTCTTCCTTGCTTTTTTATTTCCTCCTTTCCTTTTGTTTCCCACCTTTCTTTCTTCTTCCTGCTCCATTTGCTTCTCTCTCCTACCTCTTTCTTTCCCTGTGCATCCTTTGTCTCTGTGCGCCTCTCTGTACTTGGTACCCTCAGCCCCCACCCCTCCCCTTTGCCATGGTGTTCCCTTACAGTGTCAAGCACACATCTACTTCTGCAGCCATACACGTATAAGAGACTCAGAAAGAACGGGCCAACTCTAGCGGCTAGAGTGGGGGGGTTCACGACGCCGCTGTTTCAGGATAGCCAATTTGGAATCAGTGGAGACAGCCCCCCATCCCCACCCACTACTACCAGGGAACCAAATGGAAATATTATTCTGCTACCACTGCCCCCTCCACCTCAAACCAGCCACAGGAATGTAGCTTGCAGCATGGAACGATAACTGTTCGCATTTTCCACCCTACCCCCACATTTCTCTGGCAGCTCACAGACATCAGACAGACAATATTTGCAGGAGATGCAGAAACACGAAGAGGCCCACGTTGGACTCATCACTGTCGGCCCCATTGAATAGAGGAGGCACAGATTGCTGAAGGGTAGTTTCATCTCTCAGGTGGCAGCTCTGGCATGGTGCCCGGGCAGCTGCAGTCTCCCCTTAACCACAGTCTGCAATTACTGCTAGGCCTCAGCTGATCCTCTGTGCTGAGGTGGGTCTCCAGCCCTGCCGAGGCCCCGAGGTTGCCCACTGACAGCCTGCCAGAGAGGCCACAGGGCTGTGGAATTGCTTGTTTCGTGGGTGGGAGGAGGGGGGCTTGGGGTGGATGGGTTTTAAAGCCAGGCGGTACCATGACGTCACAGGCAAATACAGGAAAGCGGAGCCATCTTCCTGGCACGAGGCTCTCCACGAACACTGTAACAGCAGCAAAAAACTGAAGTGCATTCTCTGCAGTCCATGGGGAAATATACTAATTTGTCACTAATTGTTGTCATTCAATATCGGAATAATGGTTGTTTCCTTCCTGGCCCTTCCCTCGTAAATTTCATTGTAGCCTCTTCTTCATGTGCATGGTTTTCCAATTTCCCCAGTTAATTTGGCTCTCTAAATTATCTTTGCCTGTTTGAAGAGGCTTTCAGTTCCATCGAGATGCTCCCCCTCTTTTTGGAACTCCCACCTCGGCCCTGCTGTCATTTCTAGGACTTCTTTCTAAATCGGACTTCTATCCACCCTGTCTCATTTATTCACTTTTAGATTTGACATAAAAGCACCTTTAGCTGTCTTGCCAGCCTCGTATAATCAGGCCCACTGAGTCTGGAATTATGTGATGGTGTGGCCGCGGCGATTTGCGCCTAATTAGAGATTTACCGCATTTGACACATGATCCACCATCTGCTGTATAAACTGAAGATTTTAACCATTTTTTTATTTATACCTCAAACAGCTCAAAGTTCGTAAAAACACCGCAAACAATGTTGTACTGCAGTGGAAACCCACTTGGAAAGGTTGACTGGTCACCTTTCTGTAGCTTATTGCTATATCTGGGTGTTAAACTGATACTAATGAGGTGCAGCTAATGCCCGGATAGTTCTAACAAGTGTAAAAATGACAAAAATAATTAATTCAATCACAAAATGTACACCAAATGCCGCATAATTTGCCTTGCCACATAATTTGGCCCTCCCCTGCCACACAATTTGGCCCTCCCTGCCGGATAATTCCAGTGGTCCTGCATAAAGCCCAAAAAAACATTTGGGTTTTGTGAAATATTGCTTACTTTTATAATTTTTTAAAAATAAAACTTTATTGATAGGGGCACTGGTTGTCCCCAGTTAAAATTAAAAAAAATAAAAATTGGCTGAAATCAAAAATATTTGTTTGGCCTCAAAAACACATATAGAGTCTGTATAGTCCCTGGCACTAAGGGGAACTAACTTGTATGCAGATGTGCTCCTTGTAAAAGATCAGAATGCAGTCTCCCCCCCCCCCCTTTGAAATAAACCCATGGCTAAAGTAGGCTGGCCCACTGGTCCATGCAGTGTGCAGTAGTAGGCAGAAAGATAAATGTGAATGACACAACAGAATACCAATGGATGAAGATGACTGGCTGTAAGCCACTCCTGTAAGTAAGGGGAAAAATAGGTCTTGGATAACAAGTGAGCTGAACATCCATAAATAATACATACATATATACATAAGGGGCTTTGCCTAGTCCTTTTCATTAATTGGTCTGTTCACCTGTTATTCACATTTTACTTCTGCACAGCACAGCAAACATCCTTTGGCTCTCTTCTACTGTGAGTGCTGGCGCATTTTACTTGATTGCATGTGCGTATCTGCCAGAAAAGAAGTGTACTTTAGTACCGGGGTTGGTGGGTCATTAGTTAAGATTGCCAATGCATTTGTCTATCCATTGTTTATTATTATTATTATTATTAGGGACATTTATAAAGCGCTGCGTTACGCACACCAGCGTGTCCACGCGCTAAAAAGTGGGAGAGGCATCGTGCAGGGGACACAACAACTGAGCAGACATGAGCTTTATTTGGTATAAAGGAATGTTTTTAGTTTCGCTCGGAACCTCGTTTCCTCCGGTTCCAGGCGCAGGTCCGCTGGTAGTTTATTCCAATTATTTGCCGCTAGGCATCTAAAGGACCTACCTCCCATGCGGGCTCTCTTAACTCTGGGGATCCTCAGAAGACCGCCCCCTGCGGATCTGAGTGCTCGTGCAGGTTGATACACTTCTATCAATTTATTCAGCGGGTCGGGTGCCCTACCATTCAAAATTCGGTGACAGGTGCAGAGGGCAGGGCTTTGTATTCCACTCTTCTCCTCACAGGGAGCCAGTGTAACTTCTGGAGGGCCGCCTTAGAAGGCGCCCTTCTGGGCAGCCTGAGGATCAGACGTGCTGCCGCATTCTGCAGCACTTGCAGGCGTGCCATGCTTTTTTCTGGAGCCCCCAGGTACAACAGGTTCCCGTAGTCCAACCTAGCTGTCACCAGAGCATGAACCAGGGTTTGACGGGCACCGATCGGGAGTAAGTCCAGGACTTTTCTCAGTTTCTTCAAAATCCCGAAACAAACTCCAACCACCCGGTTGATCTGGGGGCCAAAAGTAAGGCCCGCATCAAACCAAACCCCCAAATTTCGTGCTTCTTGGCAAGGGGTTGGAGTTGGTCCTAGACAGGGTGGCCACCATGCCGACGACCAAGCGGACTGGGCTCTCCCCACCACCAGCACCTCTGTCTTGCCGCCATTAAGCTTCAAGCAGTTGATAGCCATCCACTCGGCAAGCTCTTTCATGCACGACCGGAAGCCATCGGCAGCAAGACAGGGCGCGTGCGATAGGGAGATCACCAGCTGCGTATCGTCGGCATACGAAACCAATTGGAGACCATGGCTCTCCACAGTCGACGCAACAGGCGCGACATACATATTAAAGAGGGTCGGGCTCAATGACGAGCCCTGAGGCACGCCTTGGCCCAGGGGAACCCCCTTGGAATAGCAGTCTCCTTGCCTTACTCGGAAGCTTCTCCCCTTGAGGAAGTCCAGGATCCATCTCAGCGCGGTGCCAGAAATGCCACCTCTGTTCAGACACTGTAGCAAGATGTTATGTGCTACAGTGTCGAACGCCGCGCTGAGGTCCAGCAGGATCAGAGCCATAGTTTGGCCTGCATCCACACCCTCTCTCAGATGTTCCGTAGCCATAAGGAGGGCGGACTCGGTAGAGTGGCGTGGCCTAAAGCCAAACTGCGTCGCGTGGAGCAATCCCGTCTCTTCCACATGCTTCATAATTTGGGTATTAACCACCTTTTCCGCCACTTTGGACAGAAAAGGCAGGAGTGAGATGGGCCTCAGATTTTCTAACACCTCGAATCCTATGTGGGGTTTCTTCCGGAGCGGGAGCACCACCGCCTGTTTCCACCCCTCAGGCAACTTTCCCGATCCAAAGGAGGTGTCCAGGACATGCCTCATATAAGGCTCCAGTACTTCCAGGCTATCCGCCAAGCGTTTGGGTGACACCGGGTCCCACGGGGACCCTGATTTAACAGAGCGACACACCGCTACTAGATCCTCAAAAGAGGGGGTGCGGAAGTTTGTAAGGTGCCCTGCCATCTCTATGTCCACCAATGCTGCCTCAAAGTCAGCCCCTGTCGGCGGATTCGGGAAAGTCGAGTAGATCTTCTCGACTTTAGTAGAGAAATATTCGGCAATACGGTCACACGACTCCGTTGAGCAACTCTCCGGATCTGTAGATGAATTTACAGTAGTCAGAGACTTGTAGATACCGAATAGTTCTTTGGCCGAGTTTTCCGCCCCCAAGATTTGTCCTGCATAGTAGGCTGCCTTAGACTTTTTAATCAGCCTATGATGAAGGCGCCTTTTTTCCAAGAATAGTTCCCTAGCCTGATTGTCATAAGACACCCTCCAGACTCTTTCAGCTCGCCTACATTCCGCCTTTGTTTGCCTCAGCTCGCCACTAAACCATGGGGCTGAGCGTTCTTTCCGGGCACATGCGGAGGTGCGGCAGAGTGGGGCTGTCTGGTCAAGCGCTTCAGTAATGCGCTGATTAAGGTTAGAGACCGCCGTTTCTATGTCTTCGCCACCCGGCTGGCCCTCCCTACTTAAGGCTAGATTAAAATCCTCCACCGAAAATGTAGCCCACTTCCTCCTAAGATAATTAGGGGGTGCCTGACTGAATTTGGTGGTTTTTAAGCTATGTATGGAGAAAGCTACCAAAGAGTGGTCTGTCCAAGGGATAGGCTCTATTCCCGACACTTCCACACCTCCCCAGTTCGCATAAACCGGGTCCAAGAGGTGTCCCTGTCGGTGCGTGGGGCCTGAGAGCTTCAATTCCAATTGAAGAGCTAGCATATCCCGACAGAAATCCTTGACCCCTATAGCCTCTGGGCAGTTTAAATGCAAGTTCAGGTCTCCCAATAGGAGGAATTTATCCCTACGTAGGGTAGCCTCCATAAGATTTTCTAGCAGGCTCTCCCTGAACTTTGTACACGCCCCTGGTGGTCGATATACCAGACATCCCTTGATCGACGTGCCCCCGTTGATTTGAATCGTGAAAACTCCCGCCTCACTCTCCGCAATCAACATACGCTCTAAGCAGCAGCCCAGTGTTTTCCTGAAAATAACAGCAATCCCCCCTCCCACCCCCTCTGGCCTATCCTGCCTCACCCACGAGTAGTTCTCCGGCGTGGCCTCGATAATGTCCGAGTCGGAAAACTGGTCTAGCCATGTTTCCGTAAGAAACAGTAGGTCGAACTTTTTATCTGTAATCAGCTCAAAGACATCAAGTCTATGTTTACGTAGTGACCTTACGTTAAGGAGACCGCAGGAAAGTACTTGCTCCTCAGTATCCCGCAACAGGGTGGTGTAACGGAAACCACAATGAGGACATTCCCTCTCGTCACTCGACATGCCATGCATGCACAGAGATGCCGTGTGAGGACGGAAGCCAATAAGTTGATCCCTAGCCCAACAAATCTTACGGCCAGGGGTTGTCCCCTAGCCCGCGATCGGCCGCGGACGGGCGCAGACGGGCTTGCCTTCGGCGTGCCGCCGGCGCGCCCGCTGCGCCCGCCCGCTGCGCGGACGGGGAGCCATACTCTAGTTATACGTGTCACTGAGTTAAAGATAGAGGAGGGCGGGGCGTCCAACAACTGGACCGCGCCGCGTTCCTCGCCCCAAGATGGCGTCAAAATAGAGCGTGGAACCCGGTTTCAGCCCGCAAATCGGCTGCACCGTGCCCGGCCACTAATAGTATTGACTACTGTGCGAAGTAAGTCTCGCTCTCAGTCAAATGAGTACAGTTCTAAGATTGCAACAATTATTCTTTTTTATTTAGTTATCCTTGAGTGTTTAAACTATCTCTGTAGGTTAAATTAAATCAAATGGAATATTAAACTTTCTCTGCACAAAGAATAATCATATATTCATGTGATATGCATTAAAACGTAAACGGGTCTCTAGACCAATTTTAAGTACGCTTGACTGCTAGGTAATACCCATAGAATTATATGTCATTGCTAATTATTTTAATTTATCATTTTTATTACAAGGAATGAGTACCGTGTGTAAAAGACAACATTTGTTCTTTTTATTCTTGTGCCATATGCTTAGAATAAAAATGAAACAAGCATATTCAATGCAATCGGTCTCCAATTGGTGAAAGTTAGAGCTATTGGTGTTGTAATTGATTACGTTTCTGAATATTGTTTTGTGGTTTGCAAGCATTTAATATTTCTGGGCAACCTATTTAATGTCTCCAACACATTTAAACTAACTCAACGTTAACTACAGCAATTTGTTTCTATGGGGGTCATTATGATGGCGGAAGGACCGCCACCACCGGGCCGGCGGCGGCAGTCCTTCCGCCATCACTGAGCATTTTACCCACCGCCAAATTAGGATGTCTGTGAGTATTGTGGCGGATGCAATGTCCGACCGCCACTTTTCCGCCCAAGGCAATTGCACCGATTGCCTGGCGGACGGTAAAGGGCCACTAGCAGGCACCGTCCATCATATTTGGATGTGTCCTGGAAGAGGCCTTTCCTTGGCGGCGATGCCGCCATGGAAAGGCTGGCAGGGATTGGGTTTGGGGGCCCGTTGCAGACCCCCTCTGTGTGGGGGAGGGTGCATGTGGACTGGGGGGTACCCATGGTACCCTCCTACATTTCCATGCACAAGGTGGCAGGCACCGCGTTGTGCCTGCCACATTGGCCATCGAAATGCACCTAGTGGCATTTTGGCATTGTGAGCAGTGCTGCAGCCAGCAGCACCGTCGGCAATGATCAGGGCCCTGGATGCGCCCACTGTAGTGGCGGGCACATCCTAATACACTCAGTGGGACTAGGCTTACTGGCGTCCGGTCCCAGAACCACAACGATGGAGGGCGGACTAATATCCGCCCGCCATCGTAATGAGCCCCTATGTCCAATGCTAAACACGAACCACCACTCTTACAGTCCGCCCTGTGGTATAACAGAACTGCAGCGAATCCCCTGAAGTTTTTTGATTACAATTGGAAAGGCTGATGTTACCCTTCTCGGTATCCAAAAACAGTTATTCCAAGGTCTATAATTTATTCTTCTGATGTAAGCAAAAAAAAATATTTCCAAACAGTTAATCGCTACTGTGCTATAAATGAAAGAATATCTGTTCCAGTTGAAAGGAAAACGATAGTCCTCTGAAGTTGAGGTATCAATTCCCTGATGGCATCGGAGCACAAGGTTGGATTTGGGCATGCTAAAATAATCAATCAATCAATCAGGGAATTGTAAGCGTGCTGAGGGTCTCAAGGCACTGGGAGGGGGGTTTGACAGAGCTGTTTAGCCGAAAAGTCAGGTCTGAAGAGTCTTCCTGAAGGTGTTCAGGGAGGGGGCGCATCTGATGTCTGCCGGTAGCTCGTTCCAGGTCTTGGCCGCAATGTAAGAGAAGGAGTCCCGCCTGCTTTGGCTATGTGGATGCGAGGGGTTTAGGCCAGTGCGAGGTTGGCTGATCGGAGGTTTCTTTTGGGTACGTGGAGGGTAATTCTGTCGTTGAGTTATTTGGGTCCGGTGATGTGTAGGCATTTGTAGGCGTGGTTGAGGATTTTGAAAGTGACCCTTTTCTCCACATTTACATATTGTCTTTCTGCAAAACACTTCTTCTGCAAAAATGTTATAAAAAAAGGGGGAGGGTAAAATAAAATGCATAGATTAGCGTACACTGGTGAAACACAACTGAATACAAGTGAGGCCACTTCTGCCCAGGCCCCCTGCCCCCGCTCAGTATGCATACATTGATGGGCAGACCCAGCCAGAGAAAGTGAGTGACACCTGTGCCTGTTGATAAAAGGGATGTAATGGACGTCCATCTGCCTCTAGAAAGTCCTCTCAGGCACCCACTGGGCCGCTGGCGGCATCGAACAATGCAGAAACCACCCAAATCGGCCCCCCCAGACTGCTTAACAAGCATTTACAATGCAATAGGTCTCGCATTATTAAAGTTTGAGCTATTGGTGTTGCATTATTTAGCAATGCCAAACTCAGTTGTGAGAGTTTGAGCTATTGGCAATGTAAATGGCAATGTCTTTTATTTACTTGTTGGTTTTTAAAACATAAATAAAAGGCACTGTCATTTACAATGCCAATAGCTTCTGTTTGGGTTGGTTCTGTTAATTTTATACCAGTGGCCCGTGTTTATTATTACACTGCACTTTAAATTTCGATATTTTAAAAATATATTGGTAAATATTTTTTTAACTAATATGTTTCTGTTTTATTGAATTTCACTTGCCTAATGAGGCGTTTCTGTGCAACCTTGCGTTGTCTTTTTCACGTTCTGAACATTATCGTTGTCTTCCAAATGTTTGCCACACACACCACATAATTAGTGTGAACCGTGTGGGAATGTTTTGTTTTAAAAAAATGTGTCCCCGTTCTTCTGTTTGAGCCACTGACACATGTTCCAGGAAAGATGTCTCGAGACACTCAGCAAATGTAAACACTCCTACCCTTTCTTTTAAGCAGCCCTCCCTTCCTCCCTCCTTCGGACATTAATCTATGCAGTTTTTTTCTGCTTTTGGAACAAATACTTAAGCTGGCTGCGATGCCGCCTCAGTGGTGTGTGTAGCGGTGGACATCTATCTGTTGAATGGACCGTGTCACACGGTAGCAGTCTCTGTTGTCAGGCCCGTGTTTTAGGCAAACACTGAGGCGCTCATAAAGGCAGGGGTCAAGTACAGCTTGGTTCCACTCTGCGCCGATTCATCTACCGGACCGGCGGGGCAAAGGGACGTTCAATGCTCGAGGCGGCAGAGTGGGGGCACCATGGCTGCCGGTGGCCTGTCCGACCCAGGGACCAAGGTCACCTCTTGCCTGGGCGGGAAACCCTGTGAAGCCTCCTTCGTAGCACACACCCGACAATTCCATTGGAGACATAGAAAAAGTGTGTGTGTGTATGTGTGTGTTTCCAACCTCATTTTTTTTATCTGTGTGTGTGCGTGTGCCTGTGTGTTTTTGTGTGATGTGTATTTGTGTGTGTGTTACAAACCTCATTATTCATTGTGTGTGTTTGTGTGTGTGGGGGCGCATGTGAGGCGGATGTACTGGCCCTCTTGCAGGCCCTTAAGTCTGGCTCCCCAGCGGGACCTCTGCCCTGCGTGGGTTCTAGCGGGTGTAGCTGAGGTAGTCTGCCCAGCAGTAGTAGATTTGGTCAATTCCTCACTTCAGTTGGGATACTTTCCTACTAAATGGAAACGTGCTAAACTTCTTCCCCTCCTGAAGAAACCTACCCTTGACCCCCTGCAGCCAGCTAACTATCGACCGATCTCACTGCTCCCTGCACTTGCTAAGGTATGTGAAAAGGTGGTCTTCCGGCAGCTTGAGGCTTTCGTTGAGTCCTTGGGGACTCTCCACCCAGCACAGTCAGGCTTCAGATCTTCCTACAGCACGGAGACCGCCCTGGTGGAGATGTCGGAGGCTATCAGAGAGTGTCTAGACGGGGGCGGCAGAGCTGCCCTGATCTTACTTGACCTCTCTGCTGCCTTCGATACGGTGCCCCACCAGAGGCTTCTTGACAGACTCTCTGCTGTAGGAATTTCGGGTCTGGTCTGGCAATGGATTAAATTCTTTCTGGACTCCCGCTCTCAACAGGTCTGCATGGCCCCATGTTCCTCATCGGTCAGGAATTTGGAGACAGGGGTGCCACAGGGATCGACCCTTAGCCCCCTTCTCTTTAATATCTACCTGACGCCACTTGTCTACCTGGCCGAGGAATTGGGGGCTAAGGTGATCGCGTACGCAGATGATACGCAGTTACTCTTTACCTGGAATGATGCTACCTTGAACACCGATAGGGCGCAATTATGCTTAGCCTCGGTTTTTCAATGGTTCGCCAAGGCTTCCCTCAAATGCAATGAGGATAAGTCGGAGGTCCTTTTCTACGGCCAGTTTCCGGAGGACTTTAGGACTCGTGTGTGGCCTACGGGCTTTCCTTGCCCAGTTCCTAAATCAGGGCCAGCAAAGAATCTGGGTATCTGCTTTAGCGAGGACCTCAGCTTCTCCGACCACATAAAAAAGCTCACGGGTATTTGTTTCGGGACCCTCAAAATGCTCAGGAAGTTTTTCCCCCTGCTCCCGAGGGCGGCGAAAGAGATGGTAACCCGCGCCCTGATTGTTTCAAGACTTGATTATGCCAATGCTTTGTTTCTGGGGCTGCCAGCCTATTTGCTGCACAGGCTTCAAATTATTCAAAATGCTGCAGCTAGGCTCCTTTTCAATGCCCCAACGCGTTCTAGTGCACGTCTGTACCTACGGGAACTGCACTGGCTTCCGGTAGTACAGAGGGTGCAGTTTAAAGCACTTACATTGGCCTACAGAGCGCTACATGGCCTGAGCCCCTTTTACCTTAGGAAGTGTTTCGCCTTCTACGTCCCTAAATGCCTCTTGCGCTCAGCGGCACAACGCCGGATGGTGGTCCCTCGCTTCCGCAGAGTCCGATTGGGAGGCAAATCTCTTTTGGTCAAAGCGGCGGTAGCCTGGAATTTACTCCCCGCTGATCTCCAACACATTACGTAGTTTCGGATCTTTAAGAAGCAGCTAAAAACGCACCTGTTCAGCATGATTTACTAACTCCCTGCTGCCTTACTTGATCTCTTCCGCGCCAGGACACTCAAGAGTAACAGTGCGCGCTACAAAAACCACTATAACATAACGTGTTTGTGTGTGATGTATGTGTTTCAAACCTTATTATTCATTGTGTGTGCGTGATTAAAAGGAGAGTAAACTTAACCCCGTTTGCTGTCTTGCGTGTAGCCGGCCCGGCTGTCTTTGTTTGAGACAAACAGACTTTTAGAGTGAAACGCTCTCTCCCCACGCGGCTGCTTTGAACAGCAAAGGAGCTGGGGTTCACCGACTAACCGGGCACGAGCGTCGGCCGGCATATCCGCGCGCTCTGGACACCATGTGTTAAGAAAGTAAACCCTATCTTTTATTTGGGAAAATATTGGCATACTCTCAAACTTCATCAGGGTGGCTGTCAGCAAATATACAGGCCCCCACCGTTGATTATGCTCGTAGAAAAAATAGTGCCTCACCATCTGTTACCTCGTCTTCTCGTCTGGACTGAGGGTGGGTCCAGCGTTCCACTACCTTACATCATATGGCAGACTGCATAAATGAAAACAGGGGCACCGATCGCTTTTGTAAACAAGCGGGAGTTGTGTGCGCGCGGGCGCAGCTAACGTCAGCAGCGCAGCCGCTTGGGCTTGGAGTCTGCTAGAGTGTGAGACGGGCGCGCAGGCAAAGAGTTGCTGGTAGAGCAAAGAGTTGTGCGGGAGGCACGCGGGCAGCCGAGAGGGAGCCGGAGCCTCAGGACAACACGCGGACGGTAAAGGGCCACTAGCAGGCACCGTCCATCATATTTGGATGTGTCCTGGAAGAGGCCTTTCCTTGGCGGCGATGCCGCCATGGAAAGGCTGGCAGGGATTGGGTTTGGGGGCCCGTTGCAGACCCCCTCTGTGTGGGGGAGGGTGCATGTGGACTGGGGGGTACCCATGGTACCCTCCTACATTTCCATGCACAAGGTGGCAGGCACTGCGTTGTGCCTGCCACATTGGCCATCGAAATGCACCTAGTGGCATTTTGGCATTGTGAGCAGTGCTGCAGCCAGCAGCACCGTCGGCAATGATCAGGGCCCTGGATGCGCCCACTGTAGTGGCGGGCACATCCTAATACACTCAGTGGGACTAGGCTTACTGGCGTCCGGTCCCAGAACCACAACGATGGAGGGCGGACTAATATCCGCCCGCCATCGTAATGAGCCCCTATGTCCAATGCTAAACACGAACCACCACTCTTACAGTCCGCCCTGTGGTATAACAGAACTGCAGCGAATCCCCTGAAGTTTTTTGATTACAATTGGAAAGGCTGATGTTACCCTTCTCGGTATCCAAAAACAGTTATTCCAAGGTCTATAATTTATTCTTCTGATGTAAGCAAAAAAAAATATTTCCAAACAGTTAATCGCTACTGTGCTATAAATGAAAGAATATCTGTTCCAGTTGAAAGGAAAACGATAGTCCTCTGAAGTTGAGGTATCAATTCCCTGATGGCATCGGAGCACAAGGTTGGATTTGGGCATGCTAAAATAATCAATCAATCAATCAGGGAATTGTAAGCGTGCTGAGGGTCTCAAGGCACTGGGAGGGGGGTTTGACAGAGCTGTTTAGCCGAAAAGTCAGGTCTGAAGAGTCTTCCTGAAGGTGTTCAGGGAGGGGGCGCATCTGATGTCTGCCGGTAGCTCGTTCCAGGTCTTGGCCGCAATGTAAGAGAAGGAGTCCCGCCTGCTTTGGCTATGTGGATGCGAGGGGTTTAGGCCAGTGCGAGGTTGGCTGATCGGAGGTTTCTTTTGGGTACGTGGAGGGTAATTCTGTCGTTGAGTTATTTGGGTCCGGTGATGTGTAGGCATTTGTAGGCGTGGTTGAGGATTTTGAAAGTGACCCTTTTCTCCACATTTACATATTGTCTTTCTGCAAAACACTTCTTCTGCAAAAATGTTATAAAAAAAGGGGGAGGGTAAAATAAAATGCATAGATTAGCGTACACTGGTGAAACACAACTGAATACAAGTGAGGCCACTTCTGCCCAGGCCCCCTGCCCCCGCTCAGTATGCATACATTGATGGGCAGACCCAGCCAGAGAAAGTGAGTGACACCTGTGCCTGTTGATAAAAGGGATGTAATGGACGTCCATCTGCCTCTAGAAAGTCCTCTCAGGCACCCACTGGGCCGCTGGCGGCATCGAACAATGCAGAAACCACCCAAATCGGCCCCCCCAGACTGCTTAACAAGCATTTACAATGCAATAGGTCTCGCATTATTAAAGTTTGAGCTATTGGTGTTGCATTATTTAGCAATGCCAAACTCAGTTGTGAGAGTTTGAGCTATTGGCAATGTAAATGGCAATGTCTTTTATTTACTTGTTGGTATTTAAAACATAAATAAAAGGCACTGTCATTTACAATGCCAATAGCTTCTGTTTGGGTTGGTTCTGTTAATTTTATACCAGTGGCCCGTGTTTATTATTACACTGCACTTTAAATTTCGATATTTTAAAAATATATTGGTAAATATTTTTTTAACTAATATGTTTCTGTTTTATTGAATTTCACTTGCCTAATGAGGCGTTTCTGTGCAACCTTGCGTTGTCTTTTTCACGTTCTGAACATTATCGTTGTCTTCCAAATGTTTGCCACACACACCACATAATTAGTGTGAACCGTGTGGGAATGTTTTGTTTTAAAAAAATGTGTCCCCGTTCTTCTGTTTGAGCCACTGACACATGTTCCAGGAAAGATGTCTCGAGACACTCAGCAAATGTAAACACTCCTACCCTTTCTTTTAAGCAGCCCTCCCTTCCTCCCTCCTTCGGACATTAATCTATGCAGTTTTTTTCTGCTTTTGGAACAAATACTTAAGCTGGCTGCGATGCCGCCTCAGTGGTGTGTGTAGCGGTGGACATCTATCTGTTGAATGGACCGTGTCACACGGTAGCAGTCTCTGTTGTCAGGCCCGTGTTTTAGGCAAACACTGAGGCGCTCATAAAGGCAGGGGTCAAGTACAGCTTGGTTCCACTCTGCGCCGATTCATCTACCGGACCGGCGGGGCAAAGGGACGTTCAATGCTCGAGGCGGCAGAGTGGGGGCACCATGGCTGCCGGTGGCCTGTCCGACCCAGGGACCAAGGTCACCTCTTGCCTGGGCGGGAAACCCTGTGAAGCCTCCTTCGTAGCACACACCCGACAATTCCATTGGAGACATAGAAAAAGTGTGTGTGTGTATGTGTGTGTTTCCAACCTCATTTTTTTTATCTGTGTGTGTGCGTGTGCCTGTGTGTTTTTGTGTGATGTGTATTTGTGTGTGTGTTACAAACCTCATTATTCATTGTGTGTGTTTGTGTGTGTGGGGGCGCATGTGAGGCGGATGTACTGGCCCTCTTGCAGGCCCTTAAGTCTGGCTCCCCAGCGGGACCTCTGCCCTGCGTGGGTTCTAGCGGGTGTAGCTGAGGTAGTCTGCCCAGCAGTAGTAGATTTGGTCAATTCCTCACTTCAGTTGGGATACTTTCCTACTAAATGGAAACGTGCTAAACTTCTTCCCCTCCTGAAGAAACCTACCCTTGACCCCCTGCAGCCAGCTAACTATCGACCGATCTCACTGCTCCCTGCACTTGCTAAGGTATGTGAAAAGGTGGTCTTCCGGCAGCTTGAGGCTTTCGTTGAGTCCTTGGGGACTCTCCACCCAGCACAGTCAGGCTTCAGATCTTCCTACAGCACGGAGACCGCCCTGGTGGAGATGTCGGAGGCTATCAGAGAGTGTCTAGACGGGGGCGGCAGAGCTGCCCTGATCTTACTTGACCTCTCTGCTGCCTTCGATACGGTGCCCCACCAGAGGCTTCTTGACAGACTCTCTGCTGTAGGAATTTCGGGTCTGGTCTGGCAATGGATTAAATTCTTTCTGGACTCCCGCTCTCAACAGGTCTGCATGGCCCCATGTTCCTCATCGGTCAGGAATTTGGAGACAGGGGTGCCACAGGGATCGACCCTTAGCCCCCTTCTCTTTAATATCTACCTGACGCCACTTGTCTACCTGGCCGAGGAATTGGGGGCTAAGGTGATCGCGTACGCAGATGATACGCAGTTACTCTTTACCTGGAATGATGCTACCTTGAACACCGATAGGGCGCAATTATGCTTAGCCTCGGTTTTTCAATGGTTCGCCAAGGCTTCCCTCAAATGCAATGAGGATAAGTCGGAGGTCCTTTTCTACGGCCAGTTTCCGGAGGACTTTAGGACTCGTGTGTGGCCTACGGGCTTTCCTTGCCCAGTTCCTAAATCAGGGCCAGCAAAGAATCTGGGTATCTGCTTTAGCGAGGACCTCAGCTTCTCCGACCACATAAAAAAGCTCACGGGTATTTGTTTCGGGACCCTCAAAATGCTCAGGAAGTTTTTCCCCCTGCTCCCGAGGGCGGCGAAAGAGATGGTAACCCGCGCCCTGATTGTTTCAAGACTTGATTATGCCAATGCTTTGTTTCTGGGGCTGCCAGCCTATTTGCTGCACAGGCTTCAAATTATTCAAAATGCTGCAGCTAGGCTCCTTTTCAATGCCCCAACGCGTTCTAGTGCACGTCTGTACCTACGGGAACTGCACTGGCTTCCGGTAGTACAGAGGGTGCAGTTTAAAGCGCTTACATTGGCCTACAGAGCGCTACATGGCCTGAGCCCCTTTTACCTTAGGAAGTGTTTCGCCTTCTACGTCCCTAAATGCCTCTTGCGCTCAGCGGCACAACGCCGGATGGTGGTCCCTCGCTTCCGCAGAGTCCGATTGGGAGGCAAATCTCTTTTGGTCAAAGCGGCGGTAGCCTGGAATTTACTCCCCGCTGATCTCCAACACATTACGTAGTTTCGGATCTTTAAGAAGCAGCTAAAAACGCACCTGTTCAGCATGATTTACTAACTCCCTGCTGCCTTACTTGATCTCTTCCGCGCCAGGACACTCAAGAGTAACAGTGCGCGCTACAAAAACCACTATAACATAACGTGTTTGTGTGTGATGTATGTGTTTCAAACCTTATTATTCATTGTGTGTGCGTGATTAAAAGGAGAGTAAACTTAACCCCGTTTGCTGTCTTGCGTGTAGCCGGCCCGGCTGTCTTTGTTTGAGACAAACAGACTTTTAGAGTGAAACGCTCTCTCCCCACGCGGCTGCTTTGAACAGCAAAGGAGCTGGGGTTCACCGACTAACCGGGCACGAGCGTCGGCCGGCATATCCGCGCGCTCTGGACACCATGTGTTAAGAAAGTAAACCCTATCTTTTATTTGGGAAAATATTGGCATACTCTCAAACTTCATCAGGGTGGCTGTCAGCAAATATACAGGCCCCCACCGTTGATTATGCTCGTAGAAAAAATAGTGCCTCACCATCTGTTACCTCGTCTTCTCGTCTGGACTGAGGGTGGGTCCAGCGTTCCACTACCTTACATCATATGGCAGACTGCATAAATGAAAACAGGGGCACCGATCGCTTTTGTAAACAAGCGGGAGTTGTGTGCGCGCGGGCGCAGCTAACGTCAGCAGCGCAGTCGCTTGGGCTTGGAGTCTGCTAGAGTGTGAGACGGGCGCGCAGGCAAAGAGTTGCTGGTAGAGCAAAGAGTTGTGCGGGAGGCACGCGGGCAGCCGAGAGGGAGCCGGAGCCTCAGGACAACACGCGGGTTGAATGACGGGGCACAGGGTCGCCTGCCGCCAGCAGCCATGGCGCGGGCGCTAGCTGCGATCCTCTGGACTTTACTTGCGAGACCTACACAGGTAAGGAGAGCTGCGACCCCTGAGGATGGGACAGATCTGGGTGCTTGGGGGCGGTGGGGTGGGTGAGCCCTTTTCAATTGTGCTGGTGTGCTGTGATAGCGGAAGGGAGCACTTCGTGGCACGTTGACGGGCTGTGGAGTCGACAGGGGAGGGAAAGTGAAAGTAACGGCAGGAGGTTTGCAAAGGAGACAGGAGATGGCCACACCGCGTAACTGTACGTGGTGAACGCGCGCGTCCCAATCCGATCTGCAGCCTGCGTGTGCCCATCTCCTGTCTCCCTTGCAAGTCCTTGAAAGCATAGTCGACGACTATAGATCTTGCTGCGGCAGCACGCTTCATGCTGCTTCGCAGGTGCGAGACCTAAAAAAGCAGCCCACAACTGGAACCGGCTCCTCGGGCATTGCCCTGGTGCCCGCGTTAACAATCCGACCCTGCGGAGCAGTGTTGTATTCAAAGCTCTCAGAGTGGTAAACTGACAGCATAAAAACAGCTGTGAGTTCAGCCTCCAGCCTGCAGTGCCAACCAGCCCTACTCACAGCTGAGCAGTTCCGGAGCGGGAAAAATTGTTCATTTGTTTATGCCGTTAAAGTGGAAACAAACGCAGAGCAAGAATGGCCACGTAATGGGATGTGAATGTACTCCTCAACACAAGGCGACCATGTTGTAAGGGACCACCACGCTGTTAAGTTCAAAGGTGACTTAACATTTGGTAAGACGGCGGGGAAGATTTTATCATAATTTGTGAATACATTCTTAAAAGGCAAATTCTAAAGCTTTGTAACACATTTCTATTCAGTGTATGAATTATACACCTGTTTGGTGTTAATAATATTTGGCAAATAGTGTAATATTACATTATTATGAAAAAGCATACAAATGAGCACCTGTTACACACAGTGTTTTGTTCTTTGGAATGCCCTGTGTTCATAACAAGGAATGGTGAGACTGTGGAGGGTCATTGCCATTTCCTGCTCCAAGTCTTTTTTCTCATGTTTCAGCAAGAAAAAAAGGTGTTTTCATCACGTGACACTAGGGTGATATGGCAGCTTCAGAAGGAAACAAGTACACTTGGCCAATTGACATTTGAGTCAAAGTACAATGTGATGACCATTTTACAGAGGGCACTCCATTAAGTAGCCGCACGCCGCAAACACAGCCAGGCATTCCACCAATTTCTAGAAAACAAAACCACTCCAGTAGCAACAGCAAAGTTTGAAACCAAGTAGGAAAAGCGAGGGTAGCATATTATGTAAATTCTTTAATACTTTAATATTTTAGAAATATTGTAGAAACCTACCTTGATACACGTCAGTAGCTTCTCCCGTGTTAAGGTCAAACTTGCTCTTAAATTGAGAGCTGTTTCCTACGTACAGTCTCATTGCCAATGAAACACTCCTTTTTTAATATGGCCGAAGATGTAAAGCACTGGAGAACCAAAATTTTCCGGCATTGATTTAGAAGGGCTATTCTGGCAGATATACTTCACTACACTGCCTCTCGCGGGCCTTCGCACTCGTGTAAATCGCTACTACGTGCCTCAAGTGAATAAATAAGGCGACAAGCCTGGGGCTATGTCTGTCTAAAGGATCTTGGGTGGGTGACATCTGTTGTGGGCCTTTTTACCTAAAGCAGGCAACAGTTCCTAGACAGCAGTCGATGTGCATAAAAAAACAAGTCCCCTGATGTAAGAGCAGCACCTTTGAGGCAAACAAAGGGAGACTCCAACATGGATCCTCAGAGTGAGAGGATGTGGCGCAGCAGTTAGAGCAGCTGACTCAGGAGCTGGGGATCCGTGTTCGGGCCTCAACTTCAGCCCAACATCCTGTGAATCTGGGAAAATCACTTGGTCTTCCCCGTGCCCACATTACAATGTATGCCTACCCCGAAACCCCTGTCGTGGACACCTATTTTTCACTGAGTAATGGAGCCAAGAGCACCGATATCATATTCTACACTACACGTAGAGCACAATGGAGAAAAACGCTTCTCTCCTTACTCACTATCTCCACCACCAGGAAATTCGCTCATGGCCTAACACTTTCTATCACACCATCCCAACTTTTCCCAGGCTGCGCTACCATCACTATCTACAACAATGGGATCATCCTATTACAATCCACAGACAGGAACCTTGACCTACTCGACAATTTGTTCCCCACATTCAAAGAACATATCTCCAACCGTCGGACCTCCAATCCTATCACCTCTGACTGCACATCACCCCCTACCCCTAATCGCCTATCTGCCCCCACACTCAACCATTCTAATCTAGCTCAGCATCAGAAAGTCACGCACCCCTCCACTCCCCCCAGCACGATAGTCACGCACCCTCTCGCTGTAGCTACTTCAGACCCCCGTCATACATTCTCCACACCCACACCCTCCCTACCCCCCACCTAAACACCCCCACACATCCTACTAGTCATTCCGAACTCCCCACCTCCCCTAACTTAACTCCCCCTCCCCGCAACAGGTCCTTCTTCCACTCTATCTCCCCCCCACTCTCAGTCCCCACTACCCCACTCTCCCAACTAGTCTCTCAGAACCCACCACCCCCTTACCCTAAATGCTCCTCCTCTCAACAGGACCCTCCCCCATTCCATCCCCCCCCCCATTCTCAGTCCCCACTACCTTACCTGCACCCCCGCCATCAATAGCCTACACTCATCCCCCAACTCGCCTATGACACCTCCTATCGACGCCCTCATTCTTACCACCAACCTCCACCCTACCTCATCCACACCCTTCGCCCCCAAACTCTCTCACATTACAAATTCCAACCCACGTGCTAATACCACAGAGCCCGGCCCCAACGCCAGCGCACCCCCCCTCACTCTAGTACCCTATTTAACCATTCACCCTCGGTCCCCATCCCCAGTCCCACACTGGACAAGATTATGTCCACCCTCCTCCAAGTCAAAGAAGATCTCCACACTATCAAAGAACTTCTATTCATACACCCCAGACACCCCTCACCCATCACCACTTCCCCGCCTAACAAATCACCCACCCTCCCCACTGCCCCTCTCACTCAAGACTCCCTACCTTGGTCCTCTATCCCTGGTCACAATCAAACCAACCGCCCCCGTCGTGCCCTCAATACCCTTTCGGACCACGACATTCACACCCTCCTCCGCTCATATGTCCCAGTCCCCCTTAACCACACAACCACCACACACCTTTCCATACCCATGATTCACTCAAATCCCCTTAGGCCCCCCACACAAAATAACAGAAGCTCCATCCCCAATAACCTTAGAAAAGTCCCCCTCTCTCTAGAACAATCTACCACCCTGTTCACTCCTCGACTCAAATGCATACTACTCAACTGCAGATCGGCCCCTAGACACTCCTCCGACATCGCGGATCTCATCATAACAATGGACCTTGACTTAGCCATCCTGACCGAAACCTGGTTTACTGAATCTTCTACACCTATTATGGACATTCTAGTCCCCCCTAACTACCACATCATTAGACTTGACAGGATCGGCAAGATGGGCGGGGGAATCGCTTGCATTTTTAGGGGCAACATCTCTGTTACTAAAGCCACCTCTCCCTACCTCTCCTCCTGTGAACTCATCTGCCTAGATGTCACTAGCGAGGGCAAACCTGTATGCTCTCTTCATATCATCTACCACCCACCGGGGACAACCTCTCCTTAACCCAACAACTCATGGACACGATCTCAACCAACTCCGGGCGGCAGAATACTCAAATCTACGTGGGTGATTTCAATCTCCACTGAAACGATCACAACGACGTGGTGGTGAATAGTCTTAAAACTTTCCTCAACGCGCTCGACCTCACCCAAATCTGCAACAGCCCGACCCATGACAAAGGCTCCACCCTCGACCTTATCATCGCCAAAGAGGACTCCACCCAACTGGGGGCAATCCAACCCTGTGACTGGTCAGACCACCACATTGCCACATTCTTCATCAACGAAAAAGTTAAACTTAACCCGGCTCAACCCACCAAATCCAAGATTTGGAAAAGGGACCTAAAGAATCTCATCCCCAACTCCTTATCTTCCCACAACTGCAATCTCCTCCTTCCCCCTACTGGCACCTCGAACGTACAATCTCTGACCAACCTCTACCTCAACTCTATGACCTCAATAATCAATGAAGCCGCCCCCCTGCGACTGAAGAGAGTCTCCACCAAGAACTCTAAACCATGGTATGATGGTAGTCTCAACGAAGATAGGCGTGCCATGCGAATGGCAGAACGCACCTGGAGATCAGACCCCTTAGCACTGCACCTTAAAACGCTTAAGGAAAAGAGAAACACCTACTTTAGGAAAATCAAGCGCTCTAAAACAAATTTCTTCAGCCTCCAGCTCGATCAAGCAAAAAACCGACCAAGAAAACTGTTTGATCTAGTCAAAACTCAAACCAAGGAACAACCTCTACAATCAAACAGCTCAACAGGTGATATACCATCCTGCGAAGACTTCTCTGCTTTCTTTGAGCTTAAAACTGATAACATAAGAAGCGATCTCCTCAATGATGTAAGCCGCTATTCCTGCCCCAACTGCATAACCCCCACTCAACCTAAAAACAACGCGGCCTGGTCGTCCTTCGACACCTACTCTGAAGAAACTATTAACAAACTGCTGGGCACATTGAAACCCTCTAATCACCTCACAGACCCCCTACCTGCTAATGCTGTAAAAGACTTCATCCCCCTGCTTCTCCCACTTTGGACTAAAATAATTAACAGTTCCCTTCAACAAGGACTCATCCCGGACTCCCTCAAGGTGGGACAAGTCACGCCTATACTCAAGAAACCTACGGCTGACCCTGCTGACCTGAACAATTACCGCCCCATCACCAATATCCCCACTTTGGCCAAACTTCTGGAAAAATGCGTACAACTCCAACTGACAAAACACATCGATCAGTTTGACCTCCTCAACCCTCATCAGTCAGGCTTCCGAGCAAGACACAGTACAGAAACGGCTATGATACACATAATTGATGACGCCCTCCAAATCCTAGATCATAATGACACCTGCCTCCTCATCCTACTTGATCTCTCCTCAGCATTCAACACCGTGAAACATGAGAATCTACTTGAACTGTTGAACACCAGAATGGGTCTATCTGGGACTGTTCTCAAATGGTTCACTTCCTTTCTACATAACCGATCTCAAAAGTTCAAGGCCAACAACGTGTTATCCCCATCTGTTCCTGTAACACTAGGAGTCCCACAAGGATCCTCCCTATCCCCAACTCTGTTCAATCTAGTCATGGAGCCACTCACCACCTTGTTACAAGCATCTAATGTACACTTCCACATGTACGCCGATGACACTCAACTCTATCTCAAACTACAGTCCCCGGAAGACATCAAACTTCTGAACTCTACGCTCAGAAACACCCAATCATGGCTGGCCGATAATCACCTCAAACTAAATGCTCTGAAAACTGAGTTCCTTCTGATCTCACCGCCTGCGAAAATATCCACCACCCAAACCTGGCTCAAGCACCTAACTGCTTTCAATGTCCAACCCACTATCGTGGACTCCGCAAAATCCTTAGGCATCACACTTGACGCCAATCTCAACATGCAACAGCATATCAGCAAAGCAACTAAGGGAGCTAACTTCCAAATAAACACCTTGAGGAAACTTAAACCCTTCCTCCCAGCAAAGGGCTTCCAAACTGCAGTACAAGCCCTAGTCATCCCACGCATAGACTACGGAATCGTCGCTCTCTGCGGACTCCCCCTAGCAACAACTGCACCCCTTAGAGCCACCCTGAATGCTGCAGCAAGACTTATCACTGGATCAAAAAAACATTTGCATATCTCCCCTGATTTAAAATCTCTGAACTGGCTGCCTTTTGAAGCCAGGATACAGTTGAAAATCGCTTGTATGACTCACATGGCTGTACATCACAAGTCACCCAACTACCTCACTCAAAAGCTGACTATATCAGGGGGCTTGAGATCCACCAGAAGCACAAAAAATCTCCTCTTGAAACCGCGAAGATTCCGGAAGGAAAAAACCTATAAACAATCCTTCTCCGGAATGGCTCCCAGGATCTGGAATGCACTCCCTCCCGAAACAAGGCTTATCTCCTCCACTGCATTTTTTAAGAAAGAAGTAAAAGCCATCCTTATGGCTAAATTCACTTGAACATTTTTTTTTTTTTTTTGGGAGATATCCAGAACATTGCACCAACCTTGTATTTTTTGTATTATATGAATGTCTAATTGTACTTTTGTTTTTATCTGATTGCTATCCTATTCTGCTACTCACACACTACCTACTACTATTGTGTACCCAAAAGCTTGTTTAATCGCTCCCTTGTTTCCCTTACCCCTTGCTCTGTAAAGCGCTCTGATATCTGCAAAGATCTTGTTCGCGCTATATAAAACTTTGAAAATAAAATAAATAAATAAATGAATTTAAAAGTTAACATTTTAAAAAAGCATCGATATCGTAGGGGTGGTGGGGCGGGCAAGCAGTGTTGTGAGAGGGGTGAGTGAGTGTGGACGTCACAGGGATATTAAGTGGGCAGGCAAAAGAAGCTGCTCAAGCTAAGTAAACAGAACACATGAGAAGAGACAGGCCAACAAAAAAAGAGTGCTCTCATAGCTCTCTAAGTAAAATGATGATTGAGAGCATATGTACCAGGGGCAGTTGTCATGGGAGGATACAAAAGGCCATAAGGAGGGACTCCTAAGTGTATTTGGCAAACAAAAACCAGCATTTCCAAAGGACAAAAAGAGAAACTAATTAAGAAGACGGGCGGTCCGGCAAGCTCATATTCTGAATACAGCATGTCTCCTAAAAATGAACCTTCCCACTAGCTTGCTAAGGTGCCGTCTATTGGCTTTTAAAATGATTGTTATATAAAGATTGTCCTTCTAACTACCCACAATTGCTATTCATATTTCTGATTACAGCACAACATTCAAACACCCCTAAATCTTTTCACGGACAAGAAGGTGGAGGAGAGAATGTGGCCTAATGGCTTGGGCGGTCAACATCAAAGCTGGAACTCTCAACATCCTTTGATTCTGGGCAAATCACTTAATCTCCCCGTGCCTAACAAAACAAAACAAAAACAAAAAAACGAATGTGTTCATCTGTAACGCAACTGGTGCTTATGTAAAGCGCTCTGATACCTTCGGATCTAGCTTGTGTATATAAAACTTCTGAAAAAAAGAAGCATATTGATGGCATCACACATAGAGAGGTAAACTAGGTATAGAAAACGGTAACCTGTCCAGTATAACTAGCAGGACACCAGAGAGCACGCCCGGGGAAAAGCCACGTTTTAACCCTTTGCCTACCCTGCAGAAGTCCTCTATTATTATTGTTAAAGTGGGTGTGTATTCATGGAAACCATGCCTATGTAGCTCCTAAGCTGATTGAGAGCACATGGGTGCAGTCTTGATGGACTGTTTCATATCTTAGGTCACTAGGGGCCACCACACCTGTATTTACTCAAAAGCGGGGCAAAATAGGTTTGTCTTTTAGAGATTTTGCTGGATAACACCTTCCTCAGCTCAGAAATCTCCCAGTGGCTTATTGCATCATCAAGTGCCCAACACAGCAACAGCAGTTCCCAATAACTGGTTTGAAAAGCAACATTCTGGTGAATCTTGCTTAGATGAACATTTTTGTAAGGTACAAGTACATCTCAAATTTGGAGAAGACATTTCACCACACCTGATCCAGAATTAAACTAGATTATATCAGTGGAATGTTGAGACCTTCATTGGAGCCAATGGAGGAGCTGCTGACGTATGAAGGGTGGTATAAACCTGGAGCTTCAGCATTCCAATGTATGTCTTCATGTTCCCTCGTTTTTCCCCCTTGTTAATTTAGAACATTCTCCCTTTAGTGGGTGGAATGTTCTAATAGCCTAAAAGCCCTTCTGCCTCGGGCTATACTGGTTGTTAAAGGTTCTCTCCCTCGTTATAGGTCCTCGCCTGTGGCTTGGGCCTGTAAGTCAGGTTCAGGGTCTTTAACAACAGGTGTAGCCCTGGCAGCAGCCAGTAAGGCTATAGTAATGCAAAAGCTGGTTTGGGTATACGCCTTCCACGTGGTTTAGCGCTCCTACTTTAGCCGAAGGTCAGCAGTGAAAAATAAAAAATAAAATGATAAAAAAACAAAAGGTTATTATTAATTTGTTTTCCTCGCTCACTTCCTGCAGCCGAAGACAGGGCGGGCCATCTATTCTGATGTGACACAGCTGCAGGAAGGAGGAGGAGTAGTGGCACTGCTTGAAGTGCGCATGACAGTTCAGCCAGCCGTCTAAGGCCGGCCAAACCGTCACATGCACTTCGATCTCTTCACCTGAGTTGTGCTTTACAGCCGGGTGGAGAGCAAGCACAGGGTCGTAGTCCCTAAGTGAGCGCCTAACCAGGGCTCTCACACCAATCACCAGTCTGAGACTAGCATCATGATTGGCGTAGGGGAGTCTGTGGCATGCCGGGATTCGAGGAGCAGAGGCCAGAAGAGCCCCAACGCAGCAGATGGCAGGTAAGCACTTTTAGGTCTCGCCTGTCGATGCGCATGCGCATCGAGCAAGCGAGACTATAGGGGCTCATCGACTCTTTATCTAACTTGCAAGGAATCGTGGCGATTCCTTGCAGTGCCCGTGACTTTTAAGCTCAATGCGCATGTGCATTGAGCTTAAAAGCGCGTGCACAGCCGCCCGCATTCCTCCGACACCTTTGAAGTGAAGCTTAGCTTCACTTCAAAGGCCCGGCTTCTTCACACCCACATGCCGCTCTGCCCCGCTCCGCCCCCTCCCCTGAGTCATCCTGCCTGCCCTCGACGTTCCCCCCGCCCCCTCCCGCCACGCAATGCCGAGAGCTTGTTTGTTTTTCTTTTCTTTTTTTGACAAAGGAGGAACAACATCAGCGGAAGACTTTAGCAATGCCAAAACTTCAGGTAAAGCCATTGACCGGTGAAGCCTATTGGTTTTCCAATGCCTGTTGACTTGGTGACTGTTCTATCGAGTGGAGGGGTTTCCTCGCAGCTGAAAGGGCAATTGGAGCTATACATCGCCTTCTAAGTTCAGTAGCGTATAATAATATAGTCCGAACGGTACCCGAACCCAAACATCCGCCTGTGTTTACCAGTAACACGTCAGAGCACCTCAAAGCGCTCTAGCGCGGGATTTCACCTCAAAGCGCTCTGGCACGGGATTTCACCTCAAAGCGCTCTGGCACGGGATTTCACCTCAAAGCGCTCTGGCGCGGGATTTCACCTCAAAGCGCTCTGGCGCGGGATTTCACCTCAAAGCGCTCTGGCGCGGGATTTCACCTCAAAGCGCTCTGGCGCAGGATTTCGCCTCAAAGCGCTCTGGCACGGGATTTCACCTCAAAATCTTGACTCAAGCAGCAGTTGAAGGCCAGTAGTATATTCCCGAATGAGTAGAGCATACACGAGTCTGTCCCAGAAGTCGATTCCACACAGGTAGCTGGAAGCAGTCCCAGTCCTCTTTCGATGTCGCAACGTTTGTGCTTTGTGGAATTTCGGGCCCTCGAGACACTGCGCGCGACCGGCCATGTAATAAAGGCTTGCTAGGAATTCCCTTCCCCTAGGGGTTGGAATTTATTGCGCCTCGCCCCCACTGCCTGGGCGCGTCAACACAACACATGTCACACAAGTTACTCACGCGTCAGACCAAGGGCACTCCTGAGCACCTATAGCTATGTAAGGGCGGGAGCTCGCTCTGACCAAATGTGCTATGCAGTGATGGAGTTCACAACCATTTCATCACTTTTCTTAATTATTGGTGAGGTCGAGTAAACACAAAGGTTTTTTTTGTTTGAGATATTACATCCTTGTTCGTGAAAAAATACAAAATGAGCTCAGTTCCGCGTATGTATTTACTGTTTTAGCTTTATTCCCTGATCTCTCGTTTTCCTTATACTGTTACACCTGTATCGCTTTGTAATCACGTCTGCACTTCAGAGCGGGCGTGTGGGAATTAAGCAGAGTTAGTTTGTAGAATCAAATCTCGAATTTTTCCTGGTATCTCGTTATTTTGGCCCATATCGCAGAAATATCGAGTAATAATTTGCAGTTACTCCCTTCGTATGTAAATATTTTCGTTCATTATTTTGGAGAAATCCTTTTCTAGTTTAAGACTAATATTTTTTTTCTTTTAGTGGTATTTTTTCCTTTTATTCGCCGTTTTACTTGTTTTTTCTTTTTTAAGGCTTTCATCCATTTTGGGGTACCGTTTTTGCCTCTACTTTTGAGAGTGTGTGTTGCAGGTGCCCAGGACAACCTCATTGCTGCATTGTAGCAGATACCTAGCATTGGTGTATGACTAATTAACTCTACCCCTCTTTCCTGAATAGCAACCCCTTGAAGACGAAGTTTTACCACTGCTAGACTTGTATTAAGGGGACAGCAGCGCCTCCTAGCTGTGGGCGATAGTCGCCTTCTATAAAACAGAGGACAGACTCGACACTGCCTGCAGGAGCCCATGGATGTCTGGTCGGCCATTGCAACGTCTTCCTTTTATTAATGGTTCACCCTCAACCCCTCACCCTCACTCACCCTCACTCACCCTCACCCTCACTCACCCTCAACCCCTCAGCATCACACTCACTCACCCTCACCCTCACTCACCCTCAACCCCTCACCTACCCTCACCCTCAACCACTCACCCTCACCCTCACTCACCCTCAACACCTCACTCGCCCTCACCCTCACTCACCCTCAACACCTCAACCTCAACCCCTCACCCTCACT
Organism: Lissotriton helveticus; assembly: GCF_964261635.1. Classification (NCBI taxonomy): domain Eukaryota; kingdom Metazoa; phylum Chordata; class Amphibia; order Caudata; family Salamandridae; genus Lissotriton; species Lissotriton helveticus. The sequence continues at coordinate 1,618,026,111 of NC_136068.1, read as the reverse complement.
CACCCTCACCCACCCTCACTCACCCTCACTCTCACTCACCCTCAACCCCTCACCCTCACTCACCCTCACTCACCCTCAACCCCTCACCCTCACCCACCCTCAACCCCTCACCCTAACTCACACTCACCCTCACTCACCCTCACCCTCACTCACCCTCACTCACCCTCACTCACCCTAACTCTCACTCACCCTCACTCTCACTCACCCTCACTCACCCTCACTCTCACTCACCCTCAACCCCTCACTCACCCTCACTCACTCACCCTCACTCACCCTCACCCACCCTCACCCACCCTCACCCACCCTCACTCTCACTCTCACTCACCCTCACCCTCACTCACCCTCAACCCCTCACCCTCACACAGTGCAATAGGTCTCGGAGCATTTGAGTTAGAGCTTTTACATTTGTTTATGGCTTTTTTTCTTTGTAATTCTTTAGCATTGCCTACAGGAAACAAAAATGCTAAAGATTTACAAAAAAAACCCATAAACAATTCTAAAAGCACTAACTCTAATGCTGCGAGACCTATTGCATTTCCAATGCTTGTTTACATTCTTATCCCTGCCCTGCCCCGAGTTGCCCCCAACCCCCTGCGCTGCCCCACAACTTTTATGCCTCTGCAGCTGCCACTTCTAAAGGTGTATGAGTGGAATTCAATATTTTAGGTTGCAGATGTAGCAGAGGAATACGCTGACAAATTCAAATATCACATACAAAAACCTCCATATGTGCTCTGTATTTATTATCAATCATATTAGGTACAGTTAATTAAGAGGTAAGCTGTTTCTGAGACTCGTTACCCAAGTAAACAAGTACGCTGTATTCTGGCATGAAAGATAAGTATTTTAGTCTACACGGCCCAAAAATATCTAAATCTTGAGTGTAAGGGGTAAAACCCTCTAGCTCAGGGTGAAAAAGGAACTTTTGCATAATTAAATAAAACATTTTCAAAGTTTGTTACTCGTTAACAGGCTAGTATTCGAATATCTTAAAGCAGAATTGCAGCTGGAACCAGTGTCTGAGGTTAAGGTGTTAGTCCAGGGCCCATCATCAGAGTAGCCAGGGCCCGGCCTCGAGGCAGCACCACAGGGCCAGGGTCAGTTCCCGAGATAGCACCAGAGGAGCCAGGGCTGGGTCCAGAGGCAGCACCAGAGGAGCTGGGGCAGAGTCTTGAGGCAGCACCATGTGAACCAGGGCAGGGTCCCGAGGGAACACCAGAGAAACCGGGGCTCGGAACTGAGGTAGCACCATAGGAGCCGGGGCTACGCACTGAGGCAGCACCTACGCACTGAAGCAGGCTGGATCCCGAGGCTGCATCATAGTAGCCGGGGCTCAATTCCGAGGCAGGAGCACAGAAGTCAAGGCTCAGTCCCGAGGCAACACCAGAGAAGGGAAACTGGATTGGATCCTGAAATGCAGGCACCAGACCGGGTTAAATACCTGCTTTATGATGGAAGGGAATGGGGAACATCCTTTACAACGAAACTTTTACAACCGTTACCACGCAGGTTTTACAACGCAAGTCGTTACAAAGACTTGCGCTGGAGGGCGCTGGAGGATAGGGTATAGTTTAATTTACTATCCAACACCTTCTCTACTATCCACGGGGACTGGAGTTGGAATAGTAAATTAAACGATTCCACTATCCAGCACACACCAACGCAAGTCGTTGTAACGACGTGCGTTGTAAAACCTGCGTGGTAACGGTACGCATGGTAAAAGCACGCATTGTACCGTCATACATCCAAGGGAATTAACATAACCCCAATAATGAAACTAGGAGCCTTACTGATGGATGAATGTGGCGGTGCTTGGGCTTGCGGTGTCTGACACATCTCAGGAGATGTGTTAGGGAAATGTTTTAGAATCACACCCACTAATACCTGAAACCTGAATTATTGCAATACTACCAGATAGTGGCCCACTAAAGAAGACATAGGGACATATTTACAAGATAGTGATGCAGCAGGGCTCTGCAAGCCATCTTGCTGTGCCCCGTTGCATCATTAGGAAAGTGCAGGGATGCGTCGTATTTACAACAATACGACGCATGCCTGTGCTTTCCTCTGCGCTGGAGCACTATGCGGATGACACTCAATTGCTCTTCACGTGTGGGAAAGATCAGGCTTTTGATGGAGAGAGTATTCGGGGCTGCTTAGAGATGGTCTTTAACTGGTTTCAGCAGAATAGCCTCAAGGCCAATTCCAACAAATCGGAGGTGTTGTTTTTTGGTTGTTCCTTAGACCCCGACTGGCTGGCCTGGTGGCCAATGGATATGTGTCCCCCTGCCCAGGCATCGCAGGTGGCAAAAAATCTGGGAGTGAAGATTGATAATAATCTGACGCTGAGATCACATATTCTTGGTTTGACGGGCACATGCTTCGGCATTCTTAAGATGCTCCGGAAGTTCCTGCCTTTGCTCACAGAAGAGCATAGAAAGATCACTGCGCAAGCCTTAATTGGCTCCAGACTGGACTATGCCAACGTCCTTTATTTAGGTCTTCCGGACTATCTTGTTCAGCGGCTGCAGGTCGTGCAGAACTCTGCGGCTCGCGCCATCTTTGGCCTCCATAGGCGAGTGAGAGCGTCCGGTTTGGTGCAGTCGCTTCATTGGCTGCCCATCCGGAAGCGGATTATGTTTAAAACATTGACCCTGGCGCACAAAGCGCTTTTCGGCTCCGGAGCTAAGTACTTACAGCGCAGGCTTGTCTTTTATCGCCCGGCCCGATCTCTGTGCTCGGAATCTCTGTTTTTGGCCGCGGTTCCTCGAGTGAGGAAGGCCCGTACCGGGGGGCGCTCCTTTAGTGTGAGGGCCCCTCAGCTGTGGAACACCTTGCCTCTGGCCTTGCGGCGCTCATCCAATCTGCTCCTGTTCAGGAAGAGCCTTAAGACCTGGCTTTTTAACCTTTAGGATGTCTTTTTTTTGTCCTTTCCCTGTTAGTGTCTGTTTTATGGTGTTATGTTTTTTATACTGAGCTGCCTAAATAAAGCGCCGGGACACTCTTTTTGAGTAGCCGTGCGCTATAGAAATAAAATTTAACATAACATAACATAACTATAGGCTGCCTGGCACCATTGCAGGCACCCTTGCACCATGGTGCAAGGGTGCCTGGGTTGCAGGGATGATTGTTTTTGTGCAGGAAGGGACACCTTGATGCCCAAAAACAATCATTGATGTTTTTTTCCTTCTGCTATGTGTGCTGCAGAATGCAGTACCCATAGAAAGAGGAAACAACAAGGAATTTCTCCTTGTTGCACTACTTTTACGCCTCCCCTGGGGAGATGTTAGCATCTGGCACATTCCCAGGTTTACAAAACCTTGTAAATCTATGAATGCATCAGAATCCATGGGTGTTGCTTGGGAACACCAACAGCAATACCTATGGAATGCCCCTTTCATGCAGAGTAATGCGTGAATGGGGGACATCTTTACAAGGCCATGAAAAGCTGCTTTGGGTGGATTTGTGTGGCCTTGTAAATATGGGCCAGCACACTGTGCCAACTGAGCGTAAACAAAAGTGACGCTCTGGTAGCACAAGAGGCTTGTAAATATGCCCCTCAAGTCTTGGGGTCAAATACTGTAGTGCTATGTCTGAAAGAGGCAGGACTGAGACCAGATGACCCCATGTTACCAGAATACCGTCTGGGCTTTCATTTAATAAAACTGTATGTTGTTTCCCTCAATGGAACCAACACACCTGAAAAGAAACAATGATTTCGAAAAATGAAAGCTTAGGACTGAAGGCAGCAGTCTTTTTTTTTTTTTACAGAGATTTATATAGCGCAAACTTGAACCGAATCGGGTATCAGATCACTTTACAGAGCACCAATTGCATTACATGGGGACACATTCATTTTTTTGTTAGGCACGGGGAGATTATGTGATTTGCCCAGAATCGCAGGATATTCAGCGTCTTTGCCGAGACTCAAACCCAGTTCCCCCGATTTGAGGTCGACCGCCCTAGCCGTTAGGCCAACTCCTGTCCCAGTCCTGATTTTGTGCTTGTAGGGGCATTTAGGTTTTGATTCTCCTTAACAGATATCAATTGATAATAGCTGCTGCTAAAGGCTGGTTCGTGCAATCAGACAGCCCCATAATCCTACCACTCAAGTCAAAGGCTTAAGCTGCCATTTCCCTTTAACGTAACATGGGGACTCTCAAAAAGGATGGAACCTTTCTTCCTGGTTAAAGGGTTTAAGTAACATATAGCCCAAGGGTAAGAAGGACAATTATCAAAGATGCACCTCTTGTAGTTTTACCTTGATGCAAGGTTTTCTCTTGCACAATAGTACATTTGTAAAAATAGCAGAAGGACTGGTCTCTCAGGATAGCTGCTGCAGGGACCTTGGGTGTCTGGATGCAGAGAATCTGAACCTCAAGTCTATTGAGGGGAAAGCGTGTAAGGATCGCTGACGCTGGGTATGTAATAGATGAAGTCGGGAATTTGACTGTAAGGATGGACAGATGAGGTTGAGGACAGGGATGTTCAGAGTTGACAATGTGGGATATCTGGCTGTCAGGCTGGATTACATGAGAAATCTTGCTCTCAGGATGGATTATATGAGGACACTACATCACAATGCAGTTCCAGAACACTTCTCGTCCAAAACCCCATATACCTCTCTGTCACACTGTATGCTCGCCTTTGATCCTATACGGTCCTTTGCTGCCTTCTAGCTAGGTTCTTGTTATACAAATACTGCATACATACAGGCAATCTGTTTGTCAGGAAGGATGATGATGGGACGTGTAGGAAAGTGCTCCTTTTTGCATGGTTACCCCCCACTTTTTGCATGACACATGATGCACTTTGACTTGGTGTGCCCTGAGTCTCTGCCAACCAAGTTCCCAGGGCTTGTGTTCTTTCCCAAAACTGTACCTTTGTACTCACAATTTGCCCATCGCTGGCAAAAGGTAAGCCCCTTGTAAAAGGTACCATGGGTACCAAGGGCACTGTGACTGGGGAAGGCCTCTAAGGGCTACAGCACTTATTGTGTCACCTTTAGAAGCCCTGTACATTACAGTGGCATGTGCCCTGTACTCCTACATTGTCTAAGTCCATTCTTAGATATTGTAAGTGTAGTAAAGCCATTAAGAGAATATGTGGTCTAGGAGTTGGTCATTACAAACTCCACAGCTCCATAATGGCTTTACCAAAACCTGTGAAGTTTGGTGGAAATCGTCTCAGCACATTAAAACCACACTGATGCCAGTGTGTGATTTAATGTAAAATGTACTCAGAGGGCATCTTAGAGATGCCCCCTGAAAAACGACCAGCCCCTGTGTGGGTCCTGAATGGCAGCCCGCCATTTGCCACAGACAGGTCTCTGGACCCCTGGGTAGAGAGCCTCTGCTCTCTGGGTCCATCCTGGGCCTAGGTGTCATGCTTCCTCCCCCAGGATGGGCTGAGTCCATATCGGGAAGCTTCAAAGGCCTGCCGCCTTTCTAAGCTGTCCCTGCCTTTTGCTGCCCCCAGCAACTGGCTCCCACCAGTTCTGCCCCCCACTGTGGGTGGGAGTATTTGCAGGAAAATCAAGCTAGGAAGAGAGGTGTGCCTACCTTTGACAACCCCACCCCTTAGGAGGGGGAGGCGAGGTGAAGCACCCATCTCAGTCCCCTCCATCTTGAAGATGAAGAGACCCATCCAATTAAGGAGAGGCCCATGCCATCTCTCACTGGAGGGTGTCATAATAGGGGGTATACACACCCAGAGCAAGATACCCATTGGTCCCGACCTACACACCCAATTAAGCATTTAGGGACAACCTTGAACCTGTGGCTCCTCAGATTCAAGGAAGATATAAGAAGGACGGAAGAGCCGTGCTGACCCAGGAAGAAGAGGACACCTACTGCTTTGGCCCCAGCTCTACCAGCCTGTCACATATCTGACTTACCTACAGCAAAGAACCCAGCGTGTCCAGCAGCCCCACAGAGACCAGAGGACCTGCCCTACAACCATCTTACAGACTCTGTCTCCTGTGAGCACCGGATGTGGTCAAGCAAAGACTCACCCACAGTATCCAGAATCTGGTGGCTACACGATTCTGCACCACTCTGCACCCAACGTACACAGCCCGAGTTTGAATGGTCCAACACAACGAGGAGGTCTCCTCAATGATCCTGACCTGGAATATGGAGGTCCTTCAAACCTCAAGATGACTCTTGCTGCCTCAACCTGAAGGATCCCCCCCACTGCAATCGGAACTGGCAAGAAAACCTGATTCCAGAAAACACCCTTGCATCCAATGCCACATAGCCTTGGGTTACCCAACCAACAGTGTCCAGGAATCCTCCAAGAACCCAACTTACGTCTCCAGGCAGTGCTCGCCTTCACGAAGTCCCCTTGCCCGAGCCTGCAGCCTCTTTGCCGAACCGGAGATCTCCATTGGAAACCACAGGGTCCCGATGTCTTTTTGGCACACTGCACCCAGTGGAGAAGTGTGGCTCACTGGTTAGAGGAGGCAGACCCTGATGCAGATGTCAGACCCGGGACCAGGGTTCAATTCCCGACGCGGCAGGGTCTTGAGCCCAAATGTCCACGGACTCGATAATTCTCGCCTCAGTGCCTACTCGAATCATGGGTTCACACTCTGCAGCTCTGGGCAATAGCTTGCTTAATCTCCACTACGGCCCCCCCGCGGCGGGATGCCTGGTCTTCACCTTGGGGATGCCCAGTAGGGGTAATCTCGCAGGGAAAGCCAGGACGGGTTCCCAAAGCAAGCGCTAAGAGACCTGTCGGTGATTTGGCGCTATATAAATCGAAATTAACATAACATAACAGCCACCCCAGTTCCGCTGGTGGTGCAGCTCATGTGATTATGTTGGCCATTGCAGTGCTGGCCTTAACCCCATGAGCTTTGCTCCCACAACTGAGTTGCCTGATCGTAAGCAGTCCCTGGCTGAAGGCCTCCTTAGCCCCATTGGCTAACATTGTCCTAGCACTCTTCACCAACCTAGAGTCCCTACCTAGAGCTTGGGGAACCTTGGTACTAACCCCTAAAACTCCCACTCGTGAGATGTTTACTTACCTGTGAAACCAATAACCATTTTTCTTCCATAGGAACCCATGTTCTGAGGTTTTGGTCTGAAAATGTTTTAAGTGTAGGAGAAAGTACCTATAACCTCAATTGCTTGCCTACCTGCCGTGAGGGCAACGGCTGTTGCTCCAGCTCCACCAACGCCAGGGAAACGCCGTGAGGGGAACGGCTGACTCGCCCACGCCGCAACTCCACCTGCAGCCACCGGGAGGGTCACGAACTACACCTCCCAGGTGCCCCGGCGGCTGAGTCGCGTCCCTGACGCCACCTTCGCGCCCGGAGGCACCAGAAAAGAGAGGAACGCCTCTCGCCTCGCGAGTCGCACACAGGAGTGCCCGGGGCTAAGCCCGGGCAAAGGGCGGGCCATCTGTGGCCCTCAGAGGCCAGAGGAGGACGGGACGGGCCACAGACCCTGGTTCTTTTTCTAAGGCTGAAAGAACTACATTATTCATGTGAGACTTTAAATACTATATCAAGTTTAATTAACGTTTTAATTGTAATTGTTTTACTGGTCTGATTCATTACTATTATTGCTGGATTGATTGACATCAACGTAAGATTATAGTTCACAGCATAATGCCCAGACTAACTAAAGATATGCCAGTCACTGGTCTGACCACTATGGATAACTTTTTGGTTAAAAAAGTAAACCAAATTAATAATGAGCGCAGGGCCTCTTTGGGACGTAGTAGCAATCTTCCTGTATCATCTGAAAACATGCCAACCCAGGTGATAGAAGGGATAGAGGGAAATATAGAAGGGAACCCAAACTCTGGCACTGTAGGGGCACATAGGTCTGTGGTTCAAGTACAGGTACATGCGGAGGTGCATTCAGATCTGCAAAACTCCTCTAGTGAAGTCTCAGACTCGGCTCGCCGAACACTAAGACCTATAAGGAAGTGCAGAAAGAATCAGGCGAAACGAGGGGGGAAAAATACAAAAAAAAAGAGCTGATACTTCCCGTCCTAACACTATAAATGCTGGTAACCCAGTTATAAGCGTTAGTGATGTGGATGGTAATAGTGAGGGAGGTTTAAGTTTAACTTTTAACCACTATGAGAATTTAATCAGCACACTACTAAGTAAGGTGGAGGAGAAAATTACAGAGCTAATGAACCCACTATTAACCAGACTGGATGCAGTAGCCTCAGAGGTAGAAAGACTGGGAGGTTTGCTGGAGGCACATCTGGCTTCTGCCGCTGCCATGAAAGCGACTGTCCCAAAAACTAATTCTAGTACTACCTCTAATAAAGCAGTGAGGGCAAAGGTTGACAGGGCAGAGAGCGCACAGAAGCGATGTGCCCCAGGCTTGATAGAAACCAGGGCTGTTAATAACCCGCCACCAGCAACCCAGCCAAAAAATCAAATGCCAGCACCTCTGATTAGCAGACCTGCGCCAATCCAGTGGAAAAAACTTAGGAATGTAAATATTCCGCCTGAGTGTGTGCCTTATGTGGTGGTACTAACAAATGTTCCATGCTACCTCCCTGAGCCAGCACCCTCCTGCCAGCTCAGCGAACCCCAGCCAGGCCGCCGACAACCTCACGAAGTGGATCAGCATCTGCGCGGACGAGCTCGCCCCGCTGAGGACCCCGCCCAACAGACCCGGCAGCAAGAAAGCCCCGTGGTTCACCGACGAACTCAAGAGCTCCAAGAAGAACTGCCGAGCCCTCGAGAAAGTCTGGAGAAGGGAACCCACACCGGACAACAGGACCACCTTCAAGCTGGCCACCCGGAAGCACCACCAGCTGATCCGCGCCGCCAAGAAAACTGCATTCAAGGACCGGCTGGACAACAACGCACACAACTGCAAAGAACTCTTCAACATCGTGAAAGAGCTATCCAACCCCAGAGCAGGAAACAACGACATCACCCCATCGCAAGACCTCTGCAACTCCCTCGCCTCATACTTCCACAACAAGATCGCGGACATACACAACAGCTTCAACAACCAACCAACGCACACCAAGACCGAACAACCACCCCCCACCACCACCCTCCACGCCTGGACCCCGATCAGCACCGAAGACACCATCCGCACGATGAACTCCATCCACTCCGGATCACCGACCGACCCCTGCCCTCACCACGTCTTCAACAAGGCCGACGCTGTCATCGCACCCCACCTGCGAGACATCATCAACACATCCTTCGACACCGCCACCTTCCCTGAGAGCTGGAAGCACGCCGAACTCAGCGCTCTACTCAAGAAACCCTCAGCGGACCCCACCGAACTCAAGAATTACCGCCCCATCTCGCTCCTACCGTTTCCAGCCAAAGTCATCGAGAAGACCGTCAACAAGCAGATGGCCGCCTTCCTCGAGACGAATGGATCCCTCGACCCCTCACAGTCCGGCTTCCGAGCCAATCACAGCACCGAGACCGCCCTCATAGCCGCCACCGATGACATCCGAGCCCTGATGGACAACGGAGAAACAGTGGCCCTCATCCTCCTAGACCTCTCCGCGGCATTCGACACTGTCTGCCACCGCACCCTAGTACAGCGCCTCAGCAACGTCGGAATCCAGGACAAGGCGCTGGAATGGATCATCTCCTTCCTCGACGGAAGAACACAGAGAGTCCGCCTACCACCGTACAAGTCAGAGGCCACCGAAGTCATCTGCGGCGTCCCCCAAGGATCCTCACTGAGCCCCACCCTCTTCAACGTCTACATGAGCCCCCTCGCGGCCATCGCACGCCAACACAACCTCAGCATAATCTCCTACGCCAACGACACCCAGCTGATCCTCTCCCTGACCAACGACCCCGCCGCCGCCAGAGCCAACCTGCACGAAGGGATGAAAGAGGTAGCCGAGTGGATGACGACCAGCCGCCTGAAACTGAACTCGGACAAGACGGAGGTCCTCATCCTGGGCTCTTCACCCTCCGCCTGGGACGACTCCTGGTGGCCCCCCGCCCTGGGCACCGCACCCAAACCGACAGACCATGCACGCAACCTGGGCTTCATCCTGGACTCCTCCCTCTCCATGACCAGGCAAGTCAACAACGTCTCCTCGGCGTGCTTCAACATCCTACGCATGCTACGAAAGATCTTCTGGTGGATCCCCACCGAGACCAGGAAGACCGTCACCCAGGCCCTCGTCACTAGCCGACTGGACTACGGCAACGCCCTCTACGCCGGTACCACCGCCAAGCTCCAGAAGAGACTCCAGCGGATCCAGAACGCCTCAGCCAGACTCATCCTCGACATCCCACGAACCAGCCACATCTCCGGACATCTGAGAGACCTTCACTGGCTCCCCGTCAACAAAAGAATCACCTTCCGCCTCCTCACCCACGCACACAAAGCCCTACACGACCAAGGCCCAAGCTACCTCAACAGCCGAATCAACTTCTACGCTCCCAAACGCCACCTCCGATCAGCCAACCACGCCCTCGCCGCCGTCCCCCGCATCCGAAGAGCGACTACAGGAGGAAGGTCCTTCTCCTACCTGGCCGCCAAGACCTGGAACTCCCTCCCGACCAACCTGCGCCTGACCCAAGACCATCTCTCCTTCAGGAAGAAGCTGAAGACCTGGCTGTTCGAGCAGTAGCGGCACCCCCCCTCCCCCAGCGCCTTGAGACTCTACGGGTGTGTAGTGCGCTCTATAAATGTCATTGATTGATTGATTGATTGATTGATTGCTTTGAAGAACACCCTGTCCTGCCACACGGGGAGTCTCAAGAATCTCTGAAAAACAGAACAGTAGCCTGGTTAAACAAAAATTGTGGCTTTCCAACCCATTACTATGACCAAATTATCTCAACAGAAAGGGTGAATTGGGTTGGCCCTCATGCAAATCAAAATCAGGGGATTGTGTGGTTATTAATTTCAAACATCCACAACATGTTGCCACAGTGTTATTGCGTGCATCTGCACTAATGTATAGCCCAAACAGTGTCTGTGTGCGTCCATTAGGGTATTTCTATGCGCCTGGGCCAATCACACCCAAAGACCCTTGAAGTTTCAGGCTAATGACCCAAACTCGTTCTCCCACATCGGCAGGACCATACATGTGTAATACTGCTAGCCATGGGGCGAATGGATGGCAGATACCTGTACAGAATAATAATGGTGTTAATTATGGGTGGAGAGGGACTAATGTGGCAACACAGAACAGATTTGAAGTATTTTCAGGCCTGGATGCTTGTGATTGACTGGAGGAGCAGGAGGGTCAAAGCACTGCACGCGTTTCAACAGATCAGCCTACAGAGGCAAGTTAGTCTACAATACATAAAAATAATGTTATTAGTTGGAATGTTGCTGGGTTGGCCACTAAGTTGCAAGACGAGAACTGGATTAAATATATTAAATGTTTTCAGATTATATGCTTACAAGAGACTTGGTCAGTAGAGTGTGACCTTTTTATTGAAGGATACAAGGCTTTCTTTGTACCCGCTACAGCAGTAGGCAGGGGTAGACCAAAGGGGGGGTTGGTCACGTTTATTTCTGTAGCTATGACATGCACTATACAAAGAAGGGCATCAAGTAATCATGGCATTCTAGGTTTAGTTTTAACCAGTGATAATTGTATGGCTGGCCTGATCAATTTTTATAATTCTACTAATACATGCACAGCATTGAATAACCTAAAAACCTTAAATGACTATGTTAGTTCAACAATGAAGGACTGCTCACATAACCTAATGATCATGGGTGATTTTAATGTTCACCCCTGCGGGGACCCTCTAATGAAAAACCTTCAGGAAATCCATTGTGCTAGACATGAGGGCCTGCACTTGGAACACACGTTGGAGGGGAATCTTTTTAATGATTTACTAAATGACCATGATCTTACTTTAACAATGGCACTGTGTGATCCCATGAAACGCTTTGTTACTCCAACTTTCAAAGGGCATGGGAAAGGGACATTCATAGATTATATGTTACTACCTTTGCCAATGCAGGTTTTTGCTGACTCCTTCGCTATTGAAAATAACGAATTTAGTGATCACAATCCTTTGACTATCCATCTTAGGGGTCCTTGGGTGGTTAATACAAGTTGCAGCCAGTCCATGGGCATTGTAAGGGCAACAGATGAAAGACGCCGCCTAAAGTGGGCCATGTGTACTCCGGATCTAATTTATCAAAATATTAAAGACACCTGTAGTGAAGAAATTAATAGTTGCACTCAGGATGGCTCTAATCCAACGCAAATCCTGTCTGCCTTTCAAAATCTAACAGATAAAGTTTCTATCTTAATGACAGACCGAGCAAAGAAGTCTATGAACAATGGACCGCGTTGGTTTAATCAGGAATGCTCTAAAGCCGCGCGCAACCTGAGATCTGCCTTGGCAACAAACCCCCGTAATAAGGAAACGGTCAAAGGGTGACGCAAAGAATTTAAACTAGCCACTGCCATTCGTAAAGAATCTCTGAGGAACGAGGCATGGAATGAGATCTTGGACCCACAAACACTGAAAAATAGTGCCAGGTTCTGGGCTGTAATCAAGAAACCTTTTCTGGTGCAAGATCCAGGAGAGGGACTGGAAAGTGTTATAACTAAGGAGGAGTGGGTAGTGCCTTTTAAGCAACTATATGGTGGCACGGAAGATAATTTCTCCAGTATTAGGGGTGTCTTTCATAGATTCACATGCTTGAATATTCCCCGTCGTCGAAGTGGGAGTCCCACGGTACATAAAAATAGCAATATTGCTAATATAACATAAATGATAATATCATAGAATAATAATAATAGAGATAATACACTGTAAAACCTCTAAATGGTAACTTCCATAGGAAGACATTACAAGAGAAAAAACTCATTTGTAACATATCAGTGTCATTATGTTGGTCCAAACTGCAGCCAATCAGGCTCAAGCACCCTCTAGAACCTTCTCCTCAGAAGCTCAAGCCCTCAGATTTTCTACCGCACGTCGTGTGAAGGGAGTCTCCCTGAGCTCTGCTCAGTTTTTTTTTTTCTTCAAACTTTGTCTTTTCAACTTATTTCTTCCAGAATGTCAAGTAAGAAGTCTTTGTTTAGAGCTTGCTCTTCATGTGGGAAACTACGGTTGTTTGAGAAGGACCCCCACCAAAAGTGTATTTACTGCCTGTACCCTGACCACAAGGTGGATGAATGTAAATTCTGTAGAGCTCTTCCTTCTAAGACTCTCAGAGACAGGGAAGGTCGTCTTCTTATATGGTTGAAGCGCCTCCAAGATAAAGAAGATGTTCTGTCAGACGCAGTAAGTCTTCAGTCAGGCTGTTCCACTGTCCCTTCCAAGCGTGGGAGTGCTCAGGACTTACCTTCTCCTTTTCTACAGAAGAAGAAAAAGCTGGCTTTACCTGTGGCACAATCTTCAGATCCTATGACTTCTGTGTCAACGCCCACGAGACCTGGCTCTCAGGCGTCTTGTCCAGGCTCTATCAGTATTCTGACAGTCTTGACTCCTAGGTCGTCGACGGGCTCGTCGACGACCGTTCCGTCCACAAGATTGGCTTTGCTGTCTTCGTCGACGACCTCTGTGACGACGACGTCTGCTTCCTCGTCGTCGACGATGGTGATGTCGACGTCCTAAACGTCGACGAGAGCTCCTACGATTCCGTCGACGATCCCTATTGTCTCGTCGGCGACGAAGTTGCCGTCGACGAAGAAATCCTCTTCGACGTCGAAGGATTCATCGTCGACGAAGGTCCCGTCGACGTCAGCCTCTCCGTCGACCACCTCGTCAACGTCGGCTTCGTCGACGAAGAAAGCAACGGTTCCGACGACGAGATCCCCGTCGACGTCGGGTGCTCCGTCGACCAGCTCCTCGACGACGGCGTCGTCGTCGAAGAAGGCGACGCCGGTTCCATCGACGAAGGTACCGTCGACGAAGGTACCGTCGACGACGATGCCGTCGACTAAAGTATCGTCGACGAAGATACCGTCGACGAAGACACCGTCGACGAGGCTGACGTCTCCGCAGATCCCAGCAAAGAAGTCTCCGTCGACGCACGTTTCGTTGACGACGATACCGTCGACGGCGAATCCCTCAGTGGGCCCTACCTCGTCGACGATGGCGATTTCCTCAGCGGCATGTTCAGATTCCTTCTCAGGATTGGGTTCTTTTGCCACCATGCCTCTGGTACCACTGCCTTCCTTGACCTCTGGCAGGGATTCTTCTCTGCAGTTGCCACCTCCTGATCTCCAATTACCCTCACCTTTGATGGCTACTGATCACGAGACTGGGTCTATGGGGGACGATGTTAACGATGAAGCTCACAGTCCATCGGAGTTAATCATAAAATGTCAAGACTCCAGTTCTGACCAAGAGGAGGTGGAGGAAGTGGTCCAACCGGATGACCAATTTGTCCAGTTTCCTATGGCATCTTTCCCAGTTTCTTTGTTTTCAAACCTCCAGCATATGCTGGATGACTACAATCGAAGGTTTCCGCCTACCCCTCAAGGTACTCCAAGCCACGCTCCTGCGGAGGACTCCGGCCCTGCCACCCATCCGCAGTCTTTGGAGCAGCCTGTTTTGACAGAGCTTCCCCGCCCTAACCCCCCTCTTATTCCGCAACCTGGTGCGCACGGGGTGGATGAGTCGGACAGTGAAGAGGGGGAATTACACCAGGATACTGACGATGAGCAGGATCCAGATGTGGCGGAATACGACGACTATAGGATACAGACACCTTCTCCGCAACAGCCAGAGGCAGGTGATTCGCCTTCCATTGATACAGCAAGCTTCCATGTGCTGATGAATAAAGCGGCGGACCGCTTTAAAGAGAACAGCGGCAAGAAGATTGCTTTCTCTACGATTTCAAGAACAAACCGTACAAACAAATTCACACCATACCAATCATAGAATTTGTATGGAAAGAAGGGATGAGGATTATGCACTCTCCTAACTCCTTGCCGGCACAAGTCCCTCGCCTGGAAAAGAAGTACAAGGCTCCGGCTGGTTCACCTGCTTGTTTGCTGTCACATCCCAAACCAGACTCGGTGGTCACACAGGCGGCACAGCGACGATCCCGTAATCCGGCAACTCCTCTCACTACTCCACCTGATAGAGAGGGTCGACGTTTGGACGCCATTGGGAAGAAATTTTCCACCATGTCCTCTACGTCTGTACGCGCTGCAAATGCATTGGCCATTCTAGGTCGTTTCGACAGGCAAATGTGGTCTGATATTTCCGCATTCGTTTCACTAATACCGGAAGCGTCCAGAGCGGAAGCCCAACAAGTTCTCCAGGATGGCATGAGGGCGTCAGAGGAAATGATTGACTGTGCGATTGATGTGGCGAGTACGGGATTTCGCATCCTCGCCAGTGCTGCGGCCCTCCGCCGCCAGGGCTGGCTTAAATCCACTTCTTTCCGGCAAGAGGTCCAGTCGAAGATACTCGACATGCCCTATGACGGTGAATCTCTTTTTGGCGCTCACATTGACGAAGCGCTTGAGTCAATTAAAAAGGACACCGATACAGCAAAATCGCTAGTCTCCTTACAATTTAAGAAGCAGCCCTTTCGTGGCGCCCGTGGAAGAGGTTCGTCTTCCACAACTTTTCGAGGAGGACACACTCAGTACCGCCAATTCAACCAAGGCAATCAACGTTACTCCTCCCAACAGTCTACTCGCCAAAATCAGTCAAGACCCTATAAAGGAAAACCTACTTATAGGGGTGCCAACAACAAACGCCAGTGACTCTCATGTCACACAAGGAGTTGGAGGGAGAATCTCGCAGTTTTATTCCCAATGGTCTCTGATAACATCGGACCAATGGGTATTGGACATTGTTCGCAAGGGTCATGCCTTGGAGTTCACAGAGATTCCTCCTCATTCTCCGCCATCAGGCCCGCCACCTCCCCATTTTCTAGAATTGCAACATCAAGTTCGTCTTCTCATACTAAAAGGTGCAGTCGAAGTGGTTCCTATATCACAACAAGGGACAGGTTTCTACTCACGTTTTTTCCTCATTGCCAAGAAGACGGGAGAGTGGCGGCCTATACTGGATTTGAGGGCGCTCAATTTCTTTCTGAAACAGCAGTCTTTCCGCATGCTCACATTGTCAGAAGTCTTGCGGCTTCTCTGCAGCGGAGATTTCCTGTCCACGATAGATCTGCAAGACGCCTATTTTCATGTGCCGATTCTTCAACAGCATCGCCAATTTCTAAGGTTCAAGGTAGGCACTGTCCATTACCAATTCAAGGTGCTGCCTTTTGGCCTCCGCTCGGCGCCTCGTGTTTTCACGAAGGTCCTGGCCCCAGTCATGGCTTATCTACGTCTTCAAGGAGTGCAGATTTTTCCTTATCTGGACGATTGCCTCCTGAAATCTCCGTCTCCTCTACAGCTGGCTCACGACACAAGTCTCTGCCTACAGACTTTCGAGTCACTGGGGTTGACCATCAACGTGGACAAGTCACATTTAACACCATCACAAAGGAGAAACTTCCTGGGTGCCATTCTCGACACGGAATTATCAAAAGCCTTCGTTTCCCAAGAACGACAGGTGAAGATAGTACGTCTGGTCACCCTCATCCGTTCAAAACAGTCAGTTTCTGTCCGCATGTTGAAGTCCTTTCTGGGGATGGCGTCGTCCTGCATCGCTCTACTCCCGAACTGCAGGCTCCGCACTCGCCCTATTCAGGAGGAACTAGACCTGCAATGGCGCCAAGTGTCAGGATCCTTCAACGATCTAGTGAGAGTCTCGTCTCGCATGAAAGACAGTCTCCTTTGGTGGAGAGAACCATCCAACCTAAACGAAGGAGTTTCCTTTCTGGCCCTTCCTCCGGATCTAACACTGACCACAGATGCATCCATGGAGGGTTGGGGAGCTCATCTCCTAGACCTTTCAATCAAAGGAAAGTGGACACCGTCACAACGAACATGGCATATCAACAGATTGGAGCTGCTGGCGATCTTCCTTGCTCTCAGATCTTTTCTGCCTGTAGTGCAAGGAGAGTCCGTGCTGGTTCAAACGGACAACACAACCAGCATGCACTACATGAACAAACAGGGCGGCACAAGATCTCAGCCCTTGTCTCGGCTAGCTCAGAAGATCTGGAACTGGGCTCTTCGTCATCGAATCTCCCTGACGGCGGTCCATCTGCCGGGGGTTTCAAACATCCTAGCGGATTAGTTGAGCAGGTCCACATCATCGACCCACGAGTGGGAGCTTCATCAACAAACTCTGGACATGGTGTTCCGCCGTTGGGGTCGTCCCCTGATGGACCTTTTTGCCACTCCACTGAATCGGAAGTGCCCCGCCTTTGCGAGCTGGCATCCTCATCCGGGGTCCAGCGGCAACGCCCTTCTCATGGACTGGAGCGGCCTGTTCGCCTATGCATTTCCTCCCATTCCATTGGTGCCGAGGACATTGTGGAAGATGCGCAGGCAACCCTGCCACTTGATACTGATCGCACCTCGTTGGCCCAGACAGGCTTGGTTCTCAGAACTTCTTCTGTTGTCCCAATGCACGCCCATTCGTCTACATCCACGTCCAGATCTTCTGTCCATGGACGAGGGCCAAGTCTGCCATCCAGACCCGACCACTCTTCAGTTATGGGCATGGAACCTGAATACCTCGAATTCGCGAATTTAGAGATGCCCCAGGAATGCAGAGAGATTCTGGCTTCTGCTAGAGCTTCCTCAACTGTTCAAACGTACAAACTAAAGTGGAAACGGTTTTGCCATTGGTGCGCAGCAGCAAATGTCCATCCACTCACTTCTGCCCCGGAACAGCTGTTGCCTTTCTTTCTAAGCCTTGCTCAGTCTGGCCTCTCTCATGCCACCTTGAGGGTCTTTCTGGCAGCTATTTCACGTTTCAGACATGATGGCTCAACCTCTCTCTGCTCATCCAGAATTATCCGACAATTCTTTAAAGGTCTCTTCAGGAAGTTTCCTCCTATCAGACGCCCGCCTCCGGCATGGCAGCTCAACGTGGTATTGTCACAGCTCATGAAGCCTCCTTTTGAGCCAATCCACAGAGCAGACAACAAGTTTCTTACCTGGAAGGTCGTTTTGCTTTTGGCCCTAACATCTTCTCGTCGTGTGAGCGATCTTCATGCTTTCACAATCAAGCCTCCTTATTTGCAATTCAAAGCAGATGGAGTATCTCTTCGTACCAATCCCTCTTTTTTGCCAAAAGTGCCTACAGATTTCCATCTGAACGAACCTGTCTTCTTGAAGACTTTCTTCCCGAATCCACAGTCACCGGCAGAACAACGCCTTCATTCCTTAGACATCAGCCGTTGTCTAAAGTTTTACATTTCAAGAACTGCCCCTTTCCGCAAATCAGATCAACTTTTTGTAGCATATGGAAGAATGCGAAGGGGACATTCAGTGACAAAACAAACACTTGCAAGATGGCTCTCAGCAGCCATATCCTACTGTCATCAACAAGCTGGCAAGGCTTTACAGTGTCCTGTGAAGGCACATTCGACGAGAGCGATGGCGTCTTCCACCGCCTTGTTTGCCGGAGTGCCTCTACACCAGATTTGCCGGGCGGCAACGTGGTCGAATAGGCACACCTTTACCAGACATTACTGTTTGGATTCTATCAACGAGGCGGATACCGCAGTGGGGCAAGCAGTGCTTCGCCATCTCTTTAAATAAGGTGAGCCTCTGTTCCCTCCTCCTTTTTCTTCTGTGATTGCTATATGCTTTTAAGCTATGTGTTTACTTCTTGTGAAGATGCTTGCAATCCCAGTGCTAAGGAGTTACTGCTATCTATTCTATTCAAGCATGTGAATCTATGAAAGACACCCCTAATACTGGAGAAGAACTATTGTTACTTACCTGTAAACAGGTGGTTCTCCAGTATTGGTGTCTTTCATAGATTCACATGCGACCCACCCTTCCTCCCCTCAGAGGCTCTCTTCTCCTCATACGCTATTATTACTAGTGCTACGAAAATCTGAGGGCTTGAGCTTCTGAGGAGAAGGTTCTAGAGGGTGCTTGAGCCTGATTGGCTGCAGTTTGGACCAACATAATGACACTGATATGTTACAAATGAGTTTTTTCTCTTGTAATGTCTTCCTATGGAAGTTACCATTTAGAGGTTTTACAGTGTATTATCTCTATTATTATTATTCTATGATATTATCATTTATGTTATATTAGCAATATTGCTATTTTTATGTACCGTGGGACTCCCACTTCGACGACGGGGAATATTCAAGCATGTGAATCTATGAAAGACACCAATACTGGAGAACCACCTGTTTACAGGTAAGTAACAATAGTTCATTCTGAATACAGACCCCCAAAATGGGGTAGCCTCATTCAGAGTGAGTAGAGGAGAAGTAATGGTAGGGATAGAGGGGCTGACGGCTGGTAAAGCGCCAGGCCCAGACGGGTTACCCCCTGACCTTTTTAAATCTGATCCCAATTTCTGGGCACCGATTGTTGAGGCTGTTATTAATGCAGCCGCTAGAATCGGTTGCCCATTCTCTTGGGGGGTATCCACCATTGTCTTGATTTTTAAAAAGGGGGACAGGGTGACTCTGTTATAGGCCTATCTCCCTAATAAATTCTATGGCAAAAATAGTGGGTAGAATTGTACTGCAGAGACTCTCGGATTGGGTGACGGACAACAACATCATGTCTACCACACAGTATGGCTTCTGCAGTGGTAGATCAACCATAACACAATGTATAAACCTCTACTCCATACTTAGTAAATACTGCACTGCCCAAAAAGGTACAGTCCACCTAGCCTTCATGGACCTATCCTCAGCCTTCGACTGTGTGAACAGGGGAAGGCTTTGGGGGTCCATGAGGGAGAAGGGTGTAGACAGTGGGATTGTTAATTTTCTTGTTGATCTACACTGCAACACAAGTGCGAATGTCAGGTACTCCCAACAACTGTGCGTAACTGAGAATTTTAGAACTGGGAAGGGAGTGCGTCAAGGCTGTATATTAGCCCCTTTCCTTTTTAATTTTTATATAAACGAGCTTGATAGCGTTTTGCAGGAGGTGAAAGCTGATTGTCCTAGGGTGGGGCGAAGAAGTATCCCCGTCCTTTTATACGCAGATAATGCGGTTTTTATATCCAGAACTGAGAAAGGCCTCCAATTGCTACTTAACGCTTTTAAACAGTTTATGGAAGAAAGAGATCTGCTGGTTAATAACTCCAAATCTTTCATTAGGCAAGTTGGTAATCGTTCAAAAAGACACTATACATTCAAACTAGATAATGTAGTAATTCCATTCTCTAATACATTTTCTTATCTAGGAGTTCTTTTTGACTTTAAACTGATATGGGGCCCTCAACTTGCAAAGAAAAGATGTGACGTGGTTAGGGTTAATGCTTCTATTTTTAACTTTGCTTCAAAATTAGGAAAAAAGCCAACGCTTGCAATGATGAAATTATATGATGCTAAATCAGTAGCAACTGCAGTCTATGGTAGTGAACTTTGGGGTTATCTGGCCTGTGAACAATTACAGATTGCAGAAAATGCATTTCTCAAACGCCTTTTGTGTGTTCCGGCCGCCACTTCCAACTTTGCGGTACATGAGGAGTTAGGAGTAGAATATTTGAGCGATGTTCTCTCCCTACGCCCATTGACATGCTGGTTGAAATTATGGCTGAACCAAGATATCCCATTAACACACCTGATTGTAAATGACTTCATTTCGCATGATAAGGCATTAGGCACTCCATGGCTGAAGTACTTAAAAACTAGTTTTTGTGAGCTGGGTCGCGCTGAATTATTTGATCGCCCGACTGAAATTGTAAAAGGGGATGTTGAAGCAATCAAGCAGTCTTTCCTTCTGCGTCGGAAGGCCTTGAGGGAGGGTGCGGAGTTTCAGAAAACAAATGTAAGGAAATATATTATGGTTAAAACCTGCCAGACAATGGAGCCTTACCTACTCGGCACATTTAGTACCCACGAAAAGTTCCTTTTAACAAGATTCAGATTGAATTTGTTCCATCATCTGCTTATAAGACCAAAAAAAGATGCTTTTAATAAACTTCCTGCATCTTGTGGCTGCGTCGAAAAGTCTCCACAGGATATGATGCATTTTATGTTTTTATGTAGATTTTATGAATACCCACGTAAACGTTAACTGCTTGCTCTTTTAAAAAAACTTAATTTTAATCACATACGTCCAGCCTTTTTATATTTGCAATTGTTGCACAGTGATAGTGTCCTTCAAATTATTGAATTTTTAAAATTGTCTCTCGGACTAAGAATTTGTCTGGATCAATGAATGTTAATATATTAATGAATTACAGTTCAGTGGAACCGATGTTGACATGGAAAATTATCTTTGTAAATATCTATATGAATGTTTTTATGTACAGTATGAAATGTGTACTTTTATGGTTGAATCAAACCGAAATAAAGTCTCTTTTGATTTGATGATTTACCTATAACCTGAACCAAAAAATGTCTAACCTACCTTGTATTGTGAGATCCTTCAGTGTGGTATCTAGGCATACCACCCCAAGTAGTCAATGTTATCTGAAAATTATCAAGAAGTATTCTAAAAGTAATTACTGTGTAATTTAAACCGCTTTTTGAAGTCATACCAACCTGTAACAAATGAAAATCCATTCTCAAATGCATTTCTGTGTAAAGGTTGGCAATTGTGAGTACATTTGACCAACCTTTACCAAGTCCTGCTTGGTTTTAGAAATAAA
Organism: Lissotriton helveticus; assembly: GCF_964261635.1. Taxonomy (NCBI): domain Eukaryota; kingdom Metazoa; phylum Chordata; class Amphibia; order Caudata; family Salamandridae; genus Lissotriton; species Lissotriton helveticus. Next base: position 1,618,004,501 of record NC_136068.1, on the reverse strand, counting down.
ATATATGTATACTTATTTGTACTTACCCAGTTGATCTGTATTCGGTCTCAAGAGTGTGTGTAATCAGTCCTGAGTGAGTGAATACAATAAATGCTTAACACATCCTCTGGATAAGTCTAACTGCTCGCCCACACTACGACAAAAAGTTGTTAGTTCTTACCTAATTTATCCTCTGCGGTACCTCTGGGGACTCCTTGGCCACTGTGCACACTACACCTTACTCTGGTATAATATATACAGAGTCAGCTTCCTACAGATTGTTGATGTGGGAATATGGGGTTAGCAAGGACGATGTATGGCTGTCAGGACTGATAATGGATGCAAGGGACACTCAAGATGGACCAGGTAAGGGATTTGTCATATTAATGATTTGGGATGATGGCTATCAGAGCGGATGATGTGGAGAAAATAAAAATCGGGTTAAATTATGTAGAGAATCAGAATGACAGGATAGATTTGTTAAGGAATTATGCTGTGGGAATGACAATGTAGGATTTTAAGCTGTTGACAATGATGATGTGGGAATTGTGTAGTCACAGCGCTTTCAATGTCTTCAAAGTTTTAACTCCTAATCTTTCTCCAGTCAACAGACTTAGTGCCATAGAGTCTGCCATCCATCGCCTCAATGTGCAGTTCTATGGCATGGATGTCAAGATGTCGCAGTTTTCCCAGACTATGACGAAGCTTCGGACCAAACTTGATGACACACAGGATACACTCACCACTGTCTCCGAGATGAACAGCAGGAACCAGAGGCACATAGGACAGATCGAAGGTAAGGCCTACAAGGAAGATGTGGATACAGGCTATCTGCTGATGGGAGTCGATAAAGGTCTTACGCTTGTCGATCTCATTGTGCTTGAAATACTAAGCATGTAACCTTTACCATCCTTGAAAAAAAGATGTGCATTTCAATTGTCAATAACTAGACATATTTTATGAGAGCGCTCTCAGAGAGCCTCATCCAGCCTGCAAACTTCATCTGTACATTGCAGGTTACCACCTGCTGGCTGCAGCACCCGCCCCAGTGCAAAATGGGGACACCTGACAGATCCCTGCACTACGTGGCAGGCACACAGCGGTGCCTGCCACGTGGTGCCGGGATATGTAACCCACAGCTTAGGGCCAGGGGGGCACACTACGGGCCCCCAAAGTCCCTTTCCACCTGCCTTTTCATGGTGGGATAACCGCTATGAAAAGGCGGGCAGAAAGGGATATCATAATACCTACGGTGGTGTCCGTTAGGCAACACCACCATTCTAGGGATATGATTCCCCTCCGATGCAAGGAGCCCATCGGATGGGTGGCGGTCAGTCTTTCCGACTACCAACAAATCGCCCTCCATTGTAATTTGGCAGGCTGGAAACTTGCTTATGATGGAGGTGAAAACGCCACCGACAGCCCTTCGGTCTCACTGCCATTGTAATCAGCCTCCAAGTCTCTGAAATAGAAGTTTTAATCTTCCAGCAGGGCAAGAATGGGGAATGTATCTGACTAAGTCCTCTCAAGGCCGTATAGCTGTGGGACGAGGTCCCCCTGAAGCCATGGTTTTAGCAGGAAAAGCTCAGAATGAGAGAAATTCAAATTTCAGAGCCAGCGATGTCCTCGCATCGGGCAGATAGTTTTCACATCTTTGCCTGTTAAAGATTTCTACGTTTGTATTAGCGTTTTTTTATGCAGCTCAAAATCCACCTGTAGGACGAGCATGAAGGTCTATCAACAGCTGCAACTGCAAACCTTTGCCACAAGATATAGCTGGTCTTAAAAGTCCAAAAAGTTCCTAAGTCCCACCTTTTCTGAATTTCTGGAGCAGCTCCTCTTGGCCACTTCTAAGGCTCCCAAGACCTTTTGGACAGGAATTAAGGGCCAGAAATCACTCCAGACAAGGTCATCAACAGGGTACGGACCAGGTCCAGTTGCTAATGGTCATGGTGTGTGTAAGGAAAAAGGACTCTTGAGGCTTATTGTGTCCTTGTAGCCACATAGGAGGTCAGCCAGCTGACCACTGGAATCCTCTTCTTAGTTCTGGTTATAAGTGGGAGCAGGGCATGCTCTTCAGGTCTCCGAACAGGTCTCATAAGCAAGTCTAGTCTTCTGTTCTTTCACAGGTCTAGAGAGTGTTGTGATGAGCTGTGGGCGAGGTGCCACTTCTGTAAGACATACAAGCCAGTGGGTGTGGATGACTTCAGGACACTACCTAATCAATGAGAAAAATGTTTGTTTGGGAAAACGTCCCAGTTTTGCAGCACATCTTGTTTGACTTACTGCAAACTATCCCACCATGCATGATTCTACGTAAAATTCCAGATGACACAGCGCTTCAGCCATTGAGGCGGCATATATGCCAGCCAGGGGTGTGTTTAGGGAAATGACCAGTCCCCTCCTCCTCACCTACACCAAACTGGTTATGGGGCAAGCTCCTCCTCTCACTGGCCTGGTAAAAACAGACTACTGAGAACACAAGAGTTAAAAAGGCTTCTCTTCCACAGTTTCCCCTTTATACTTAACTATGAATGAGCAGGTCTCACTCTAGTCTCTTTCAAGTTTATGAAGTTCCTGATCGATCCCCAGCAGCCCTTCCTGAGTGGATAAGTATCACATACCTCACACCCAAGTCTTCCTCACAAAAGGCCTGAGCTATTGTTTCTGCTCCGGGTGCTGTTTTCACACCTCATTAAGGGAAAAAAACTAGCAAGACCATCTGCCAACACATTAATGTTAATTAGCTTACTGGAGGTTTAAGCATTCAGAGTCTCACTTTAAAAGAAAATTGAAATTCATCGGTGAATTTTATTACACATTGAAAATTGTGTTTGAATTATTCCAGTAGCTGGTGCCAAACCTCAGATAGCAGTTGTATTCTGAACTTTTGTTCTTAGGACAGCTACTGCCAGTCAAAGTAAAATAGCTTTTTGGGGCTAGTCACTGTAGGTACATGCCAATATTAAATTATTGCATGTGCCACTTATAAATACTAAGCATCCTATGATGTGCGCTAGAAGGCCTACGTAGGGGTAATGTATTTAATACTTAAAATCAGGGTTCTTTCCTGCCAAAAAGGGTTCTTTTGACAGGTTCACCTGCATGTTTAAAGAGGTAGGCCTGAAGCCATGTATCCTTTGTCTAGCCTAGTGGATGGTAGAACATGTGTTACAGTCCACAGGTGACATTTAACTTTCCCAGGCCATTGGTGTATTTTCTTCACAATATATCTTAGCCTTACTGGAAGGTAATCGAGGTCAGTTACGAGTTAGACCATTTTACCATGTTTTAATGGTAAGGGCATATAAACGGGGGCCTGGACAGAAGTTCACCAGCTAGCAAAAAATAATGGATGACCACTCAATCAAAGATGCACCTTTTCCAAAGACCTTTAGGGCTACATAAGTAGCACAACAACATCTTATTAATGTATTCTTTATAACATTCTAGATTCTGCAAAATAGGGATATTTCCTATTTTATAGACTCTTCAGTAATAGTAGATTCACATACTTAATGTTGAGAAGTTTTTTAATATTGAATGTAATGCACAGCCTCCTTGGTTGCCTAGGTCCCTCTCAATGGGGGACATTTTCCATTCACTGTATATCCCACCACAGCCAAAAAGGGAGTGGCACCGAGAGAAAATAGATTCCATTTGAGCACGAGTTACGACAATGCCCTTTCACCCACATTCAAGCAACACTGAAAACATGAAAAAAGGGTATTTGGTGCCAAACAGATGCAGGCTCTGAAAGACAAAACTTTCCTTCTGGCTACAAACTGTTGCAGTACTCACAATAAGCACTGCCAGAAAATGCTGCAGGAGACTCAAGCCCTATGGTGGGACAACGCAAGAACTACAGTGCAGAACTATGAAGACTCTGCTCCAGAAGTGGCTTAGTGTTCACATCTTATTTAAATATCCCTGCAGGAAGGTGAAGGTTCACCCTAATCCAAGAGGAGGGGGTGTAGGAAAACAGAATCTGCGAGGACTGCCATAATGATACACTATCTGAGGATTATGAGGCAGGCACATTGCACACTACACCATCTGATAAGGTGAGCCCATAGCATACCATTTGGCGCCTGGTGTACAGCCAGAACTTGCTTTATTTCTATCTGGCATGGAAAGCAAAAAGTTGTGACTGGAAAGAAAGTATAGACATCTGCAGTCACTCAACGACAAAAATGTAACAGCTGTCCTCAATCACTATGGAAACCAACAATGTAAGTAGACTAAGGAACTATTCCAACATTTGGAACAAGGCGACAGAAAGAAGAACCAAGCGGTTTTGAGGGATGTAAGCTAATTGTGAACATTTTTTTGGAGCCTCTTCTTTCATTCAGAACAAATGGCCAGCTGGCAGCTAACCAGTGAATTAATACTCTGGCAACCCTACTCGCGGAGCCTTTCCGACTTTGAGTCAGAAGCATAAAGACATAGGGGCAGATATACAAGCCCCTTATGTCATTTTTGCGCCGCTATTGTGTCACTTTTTGTGATGCAGCAGCAGAGTAAAAATGAGGCCCATTTACAACGTGACACACCTAAGGAGGTGTGTCACATTGTGAAGCCCTGCGTCACATTATACCTGCGTCAGGTATAATGTATGCAGGGTGGGCCTTCCAGCGCAAAAAAGCCTCATAGAAGTGACGCAGTGAAATCTACAAGAGTTCGCAATTTCGAGGACGCCACTGCGTCAAATTCTTACACCTGCTTGAAGCAGGTGTAAGGAGTGACGCAGTGCAATGAGGATAGGCCTCCCCCTGCATTGATGGAGTTGCGTTGTGCTTGCGACACAACTCCAGCAATGCGTGACTTTTGCTTTAACAGATGCATCAGAATTTCTGACGCAACTGTTTATCCTTGCGCCAAGGTGCACCGTATTGTAAATACGGAGCATCCACAGTGGCGCAAGGGTTTCAAATTGTGGCGCAGGGAAAGTGATGCATCTGTACAGATGCGTCACTTTCTTGTCAATCTGCCCCTTAATTATTTTGGCCTTCGATAAATAAGCATTTCTTCAAGCACGTGGCACAATACTTGCTAGAATAACATTGAAAAAGTATTGAAAGAAGGTGAGGGCCCTGGGGGTATGTCAGTAATACCCCGGGGTGCCTAACAGACCAAGGGTCCCAGTAGAGGCCAACTTCAGGATGCGATAAGCAACCTTTCTGGTAACAGCTCATTGCAACTCTGCACCAACGCTTTTTTCGGGTAAATTACACCGATCAGGGCAAATTCAAAGGGTCCAATGCCACCAGTAACTCAATACATTATTTGTTCCTTTGACCGTTCCACTCCTATCAGGGGAAAGCAGAGGCTATTCTATGAACAGCTACAGAAGATAATCTCAGACTAGTGTGTGTGCTACATGTGGTCCTGTATGTATACTGCAAAGAAATGTCACAAAACCAGGAAAACACAGACCACACTATACTGGCTACCTCGGCCTCCTACTAGACACGTGGAGAAGCCACTGCAGAAAGGTGCCATTGAAGAAGAACTCTTGCATCATAGAGGTCAGGGGGTATTTTCCGTTTAATTTCGAATTACCAAGAAATATGTTAAATTGCACTTGATTTTTGACCTGTAAACCATAAATCTTTACATATGCACTGCTAAAATAACAAGCATTTACAATGCAACGGTCTCGCCTTTGGAAAAGTTAGAGCTATTGGCATTGTAAATGACAACATTTTTATTTATGTGTTGGTTTTGAAAACAGATAAATAAATGGCATTGTTATTTACAATGCCAATAGCTTAATCTTGCAAATGCGATAATGTATTGTGCACTGAGAGGGACAGTAAGGAGGCATTTGCGCTAAGAGGGGCAGTGAGGAAGTATTGTGCGTTGAGGGGGGCAGTGAGGAGGTATTGTGCTTTGAGGGGGGCAGTGAGGAGGTATTGTGGGTTGAGTGTTCAGTGAGGAGGTATTGTGCACTGAGGGGGGCAGTGAGGAGGTATTGTGCGTTGAAGGGGCAGTAAGGCGGTATTGTGCACTGAGGGGGGCAGTGAGGAAGTGTGGTGCCAGCACCTTTAAATCACAAAACTCTAAAGAAAGTTATTATTACTTGTGTTACCCAAAAGGTGCATCGCTGCTTGACCTGCTAACAATAAACAGCACTGGAGTCCTCTTTCACCTTCCACCACTGCAGCGGATTCACATTACGTTCCTGCTTACCTATTTTGTTGTCTCACCAGCTTAAGAAATGGGAACGCGTCTCTCTGCAGGCCATGATCAGCGGTCCTCAGCGAGCCTCGCACTGGCCCCCCTTGGTGAAGTCTTGCTGGGGGAGCGGGGATTTGTTGGCGCCGTAGGTCTGGCGAGGTCACAGTGCGACTGGGGTGGGAGGGAGAAGGGGCGTCCAAGCAGGAGCGGTGGGGGGAGCACTGGCTTGGGCGCCTAGGGAAGAGGCAGCGTTTGGCTTGGTGACGGGGTTAGAGGAGCTGCAAGACACCATGGAAGGAAGGGGGCAAGGTGGGGGCACCAGCAGGAGGGGGCAGGAGTGTCATCGCCCAGCTGGGGGGCACTGGAGCCCATGGAAGCAGACAGCCCCTTGCAACAACTGCGCCGTTTGCATTGGAAGTGGCAGGTGCGCAGTGATTAAGCCATGAGGTACCGGAGTCACTCCATCACATGACAAAAACCAGTACTGTCACAAAAGTGTACGTGAAAGTGAAACCACAATGACGCTCCTATGCTTCAAGTTCTGTTTATTAACGTCACTAGGACCTCTTCTCCAATGGCTGGCCATCGTTTAGGAGGCCAGACAATGTAGAAGAGGGGCGGGGCTTAAACCTCGCTAGTGAAGTTCACTCTAAAACATAAAATCTCGCTAGCTCGACTGTGCATGTGCGCAGTACGCCATGGGAGACCTAAAAACATATGAAATATGTTACTGATTCTTTTAAAATATGGGCATCCGACTGAAATAACTGCTACTTTACTAATACTGCCTGTGATATAAGAATGAACACTACGAACAACATTTTTCACTCTCGCCACATCTATCCAAAATCCAGCAATGGCTCAGTTGAAATATACTTATCAATATACTACATACATAATTTCTCTTTCTCCTCTCCCCTAAACAAAACAGCAAGATTTGCAATGACTCTCCAGCTAATTAACTGTCCCTACTGACCCTAATTTTGGCACTATTGTTAAATTCCTCAGGTTCACCCAGCTCTATGTACCACGTTAAATCCATCCCCAAGGGCATCTGAAATAACCCTGGGCAGAGTGCTTCGCTCCGCCCACGGAGTGCACGTAGTTTTGCCTACTACGCGATTCGCAAAGTAGGCGTAGTAGGCAACACTATGCACACCCGTGGACGGAGCGAAGTTGCCCGCCGCCCGCCTCCCTCCCACCCTCTTCTACACCCCTAATTTGGATTTTAAATAGGTTAAAAAGTAAAGAAAAGCACTTACCTTTTATGCGGCGTCCCGGGGCTTCATCTTCTTCTTTGCGCCGACTTCTTCCACCCAAATGCGCATGCGCGGGCCCTGGCGCATACGCATTTCTTGCGAGAAATGCGCAGGCGCCCACGCGTGCGCATTTGGTTTGGAAGAAGTTGGCGCAAAGAAGATGATGGAGCCCCCGGACGCCGCATAAAAGGTAAGTGCTTTTCTTTACTTTTTAACCTATTTAAAATCCAAATTAGGGGTCTAGAAGAGGGCGGGAGGGAGGCGGGTGGCGCGTAGTGGGGCTACGCGAAGCGCGTGGGTGGGCGTAGATTCATGCCCACTTCACGAAGCTTCGCGTAGCCCCACTACGCCCAGGGTTAATCAGAAACCAAATCAGGATGATAAAGAATATGAAACAGCACCTTTCTAAAGCCTGTATTAAACTAGCTGTACAAGCTTTGCTCTTTAAAATTCACAAAGGAAATTATATGCTCTCTGCAATTCCTAAAAAACGAGTTGCATCTCTTAAAGATGCTCTTCACACTGCAGCTCAGTTTACCAGTAATGGTGATAATTTCGATCAAATGATGGCAGCTTCTGTCAATTCAAGCAGCTACCCGCAATCTAGCAGAAACTAAAAAACAACAGCAACTACTGCACACAAAGGAAAGCATATGGACAATTCAACCTACTCACAAAGTAAAAATTAAGAGCGTGCGAAGTGTGTGCTATTTACTTCTGCATAATTACATAGCATTTCATACAAATTATGTAAAATTAAGCAAAATGCCAATCCTTTTAGCTATATTTTAGCACGAAATGTTTCTGTGTGTTCATTTTTGACGGACAGACACATGTTGCTGTAAAAATATAGCGTGAAAGAACACAAGCGGCATGAAGCAACAGCCACTTGCGTTCTGGCCATTCGCATTATTCGTGAGCTTGGACTACAAAATATTATTGCGAAATTATGCTATGTGGTGTACTGTCGAAATATTGCAAATTTCAATAAGTGTAACATGACGTCCCCGAAAATTACACCTGCATTCGCCCGGACCTAGTACAAATCTCCTGCGCTATGAGGGTAATGATTTCTATGTCCCCTCTTCATACCGAACACCCGAGTTCAGAAACAAAATCACTATCAAGCACCTATTTTCTGACATATATCTGGAAGTGGAACTCTCCCCCCTCCCTTGCAATAAGCTAAGCAAATGTAATCAACTTTTTCAGAAAATGCCTCTAACTTTATTTTTCATTAACTCACACTTACGGACTATGTTAATTGCCTTTCCAACTATATACCTAAACTGTCCCTTACAGCAATTTGCACTGTACTTTGACTATTATTTTACAATGTATTGTGCACCGGCATGGCAGGGATTCTGATATATGAATAACTACTACACTAATTCCATCAGAGATTATTTTTGGAATGTTATTTTTGGAATGGAATGCCCTGAAAGTACACTTGCTTAGACTGCTACCACGCTGGGTGGCATCACGTATCACACCTGTGCCATGTCCGATTAGCTTAAAGCATTATCATTCAAGGCTTATGAGTGTGGAGGATGCGGGAGCTCCCCACCTTTCCTATGCGATGGATGGGGAGCAGGGCTAGGGAGGGAGAAAGGGTGGGTGGAGGGGTGCCACCGGCACGGTCCCAAGGAGGGGGCAATAAAAAGCCAGGGCACGCAGTGGCGAATGAGGGCCCAGGATACCTCTGGTCTGAAAGCAGTGAGTAGGGGACAACACAAGGTGACACGCCCGTGACCCCGCAACACACCCGGTGTTTCTTGCCACAGGCGCTGTTGCACCCCCCCTGCCCCCAGGCCAAAGTCGCTCTGCCAGGCTGTACTCACCAGCAGCAGCTGTGCGGGTCATAGGCTCGCTTTGGTCCTCCAGTGACTTCACTTCCGCATCTTGTTGACTTTCTCAGGACTGTGAAAACCATAAATAAGACCCACCCTCTCCGAAAGAAGCACACAACACGCAGCACGGACAACCGAAAGAAGCCCAAAGCAAGCCCAGCCTCCCAAGCTCACGAAGAACGCTTATAAGGTGATGAACGTCAAAGATAAGTGTGCCAGCGTTGGATTGATAAAGCGGGCACTCTGGCCATGGGCCGCTATCGGAGTTGCAGGTGTGGGCCACTGTTTTATGGCCAGCGCGGCGGCCGATATGTGCAGTGTCTGTGCTGGTTAGATGCCGCCAGCGGCGCGATGGGGGGGCCTGAGGCGTCTTTCCTGAGGCAGAGGAGCAAACGCCGCCATTTCTCGCTCCTTGAGCCCTTCTTACCCTGCATTGTTTTTGGCGCCAAGAGCCTCATCGTGTTCGCCTGCTGCCTGGGTAGCTGGGGGTCATGCAGGCTGGAGGCCTTCTTCGCTGTTCCCTGGGTCATGAATTAGCAAGCAGCAGTTGGCAACGAGTAGTAGCGGGTGGGTGGAGTGGGGATGGACGTGCTGCTTTCTCTTTAAGAGCCTGACTTCCTGCTGATGTAAAAGCTTTCTTATCTTCTTTATGGGGCCATCTGTTGGCCCCATAAAGAAGATAAGAAAGCTTTTACGCCAGCAGGAAGTCAAGGAACCCTGTCTGAAAAGGACGGGGCTTAAAGAGAAAGAAATACACCATGGCGACCTCTTCTCCAATGGCTGGCCACCGTTTAGTAGGCCAGCCAATGGAGAAGAGGGGCGTGGCTTAACCTTCGCTAGTGTAACTCACCCTAAAACATAAAATCTTGTGAGCTCGACTGCGCATGTGCGCAGTACGCCACGCGAGACCTAAAAATCATAGTGTTGTAGGACGTAGTGTTGTAGGACGTCACTGTTTTGGTTCAAGAAGGCAGCCTGGCGATGACGGACTCAAAAGTACTGTACTCCATGGCGTCCTCCTCACAGACAAATGTGGGCCACCCTTGATGACTACTTCATCAGGCACCAACCTCCTTGAAGTCCCCACCTATTCCTCCGCCTCACCCCATCACAATCACACATACTCTTAAAACACCTTGACCTTAGACTCTCTCTCTGCGTTACACCAACAAGTCCATCTCTCTCAACGAATGTGATCACCTGCAGGCACTACACCTGTGTGGATACTGCCGAAGCAATACACTTGTGTTGATACTACCTATGCAATGTACTAATGCTGATACTACCTATGCAATGTATAAGATAGTTGTCATGCTTTTTCTTTTCTTCTCCTGCTTATTCCTAATTTCCATTTTGTCCCCCTAGATTCCACTATCACCCAAACATTTATTTCTGATTATTTATGTAGCAGGTCACCATTTGTATGGTACCCATCATTGTCTTCTGAGCTTGCTTTATTGTATGTACATGTCTTTTGTATTCTTTTTGGAAACAGCCAATAACAACTTTTGAATTTAAAAAAAAGTACTGTATTTCCATGTTTTTATGCAATAGCAGCATGGAAAATACCTTTGTTTTGTTGGAGGTGGAAAACATTATCCATTCATGGTGGTGTCATTTAGAATCAAGTCTGCTCCAAGATTGTTCATCAATTGACTGCTGGTTGTGGTGGCACACCTGTCCCGCATAGCTATACAAGTTTGGTTGTTTAGTGAAGCAGAATTAATTTCAGGAATATCAGGGCAGCAATACTGTACCTGTTTGGCTTCAAAGTCACCCTTCAGACATTTTGCCTGCATCCCACTCAACTAAAGGATTTTTGAGGGTAGATACTCAGGCATTGGCAACTCTGACAGCAAAGGGCTTACTATCGTTCGCAGAACACCATTACTCCTTACCAGAAAACAGTAATGAAATTGTTAGAAATGACCTTGCACTGTATTCACCTGGTACCGCCATATGAGACGGCATCAGGAGTGTCTCATTAGTCAACGGTTAAAGGCCCTGGGGAACTGAGGGATCTAGTGATTATGCCACAGACAGCACAGAACAGCTTGAGATGGTGGACACTGCATCTTTTGCTTCTAGGTAGACCTTTCACAGATCCAATCTCCACAGTCTTTATGACAATTGTTTTTGTTAGACCTGTCAGCCTTTGGGTGGTAGTCGCCCAAACCTTTAGCCTTTACTACTCATTCTTGTTGATGTTGTTTGTGTTGGCCCTAGGACTGCTCACCAGTGCTAAAGTGCTTGTGCTTTCTCCCGTGAACATGGTAAAATTGGCTTACAGCCAACTGGCACATTAAATTTACTTAAAAGTCACTAGTAAATTGGTACTACATGTGCTGCGGGCCTGTAAAGTAAATGCTACTGTGGGCCTGAAGCACGGATTGTGCCACTCATTTAAGTAGCGCTTTAAACATGTCTCAGACCTGACACTGCAGCCTATGTGTGTAGTTTAAGTTGCCATATCGACTTGACAAAATAAACCTTTTTAATACATACAAATCACATATAAGTCACCCCTAGTTTATCCCCTAAATAGCCTTTAGGGCAGGGTGCAGTGTATTTAGAAAGTGGAACATGTACTTTTAAAGTTTTACATTCTTAGTAGTGAAAAACTCTTAAATTATTTTTTCACTACTGCAAGGCCTACCTCTCCCGTATGTTAATAATGGGTTTTCTTACTACATTTAATATGTGATATTGTTCAATTGGGAGCAGATAGACAGTTTGAGTTTGGTGTCTAAAAGATTGTAAATAAAAGCCAATTTTAATGATAAAGTAATATGTTAAATCACAATTTCGAAAATGCCAGTTTTAGAAAGTTGGCATATTCTTGTACTAACTATTTGGTGCCTTCAGCCTGTAACTGGGTCACATGACTAGGTGTTGCTGGCAGTTGGTCTTTGTAGATAGGTGTAGGAGGCAGGATAGGCCACTCTGATTTAACACAGGTGTTAGAACTGGGATTTCTGTTTGGCTAAGGCTTGCGCCAAAGCCAGGCAGAGACCAACACTCAAAATAAAATAAAAATAAAAGGGCAAGGGAGTTACACTCCAAAGATAACTGCCTGCTCACCCCCTTGGTAGCATGGCACGAGCAGTCAGGCTTATCCCATTGGCAATGTGTAAAGCATTTGCGCACGCACACAGCAACAACATCCCTACACTACACTACAAAAGGAACTCCACACAAGGTTATATAAAAATAGCCTTTGTATTCTCATAACACATTAGAATAGTAAACACATAACATACACTGTGCCAACTGGCACGGACAATATTCACAAGGGATTATTTACACAGGACAGGGCCACATGGGCCACTGTCAGGATCAACACTTAGAAGAATGTGGTACAAGTTAAAATAGATCATAAACCTACAACCAGTAACCGCTGGTAATCACTGTACTCCACCTCAACCTGTAACATAAACTACATTATGTACAGTCACCTCAGGCGCGAATTACCTTCTGCGCCAACCTCACCAGCACTCAATGTCCAACCGACCATCGTGGACTCAGCAAAATCCCTAGGCATAACACTCGACACCAACCTCAACATGCAGCATCATATCAGCAAGGCTACTAAGGGGGCGAACTTCCAAATAAATACCTTGAGGAAACTGAAACCCTTCCTCCCAGCAAAAGACTTCCAAACAGCAGTACAAGCTCTAGTCATCCCTCGCATAGACTACGGCAGCGTGGCCCTCTGTGGCCTCCCCCTAACGACAACTGCACCCCTCAGAGCGTCACTAAATGCGGCTGCAAGACTCATCACTGGATCAAAAAAGCACTCGCATATCTCCCCTGACTTCAAATCCTTGAACTGGCTGCCTCTTGAAGCCAGAATACAGCTGAAAATTGCCTGCATGACGCACAAGGCTATACACCTGAAATCACCCAGCTACCTCACTCATAAGTTGACAATGTCCGGTGGGTCCAGAGCTACCAGGAGCACAAACAATCTTCTGTTGAAACCGTGAAGATTCCGGAAGGAAAAAACGTACAAACGCTCCTTCTCTGGAATGGCGCCCAGGATCTGGAACGCACTTCCTCCTGAAACGAGGCTCATCTCTTCCTCCCTTCTTTTTAAGAAAGAAGTCAAAAGTATCCTTATGGCTAAATACACTTGAACAACTCGTGTGATTTACATTGCGAACAGTATTATCTGTATTCTGTAATGATATAGCCTATATATTCCTATGTACGTGTGTCTGGACTTATATTAGTCTAAAGTGCTTAGATCCTTGCTCCCTTATATCAGTTTTTTATCGATTTTGGTATTATTCACAACGTTTTGATGGCCTACGCTCCAACTAGGCCGTGCTACCTCATACCTGTACTTTACGTAATTTTTCTTTTTTTGCTATGTACATGAACTTGATGATCTACCTCCCTACTATGCCCCCTTGTTCCCTTACCCTTCCACCTGCCTGTGTAAAGCGCTCTGTTATCTGCAAAGATCTTGTTCGCGCTATATAAAACACTCAAAATAAAATTAAAATAAAAAATGCCATCCCTCGCTAGTCTAAACACATTAGACCCTACCTCATAAGTATAACTCACATTAGGGGCGTAAATCACAGAGTGAAACATCATCTGACTAGCATAACCACATGAAATGCAAAATAACCTCATAATCATAAACCACAGTTTAAAGGTATAAAACACAGGGTGCACAAAATATACTATTTTTTTCCTTTTTATTTTTTTTTATTGAGATGGATCGGAATATAACACAATTTACAAATACCAACTGAATCCCATCAGGCATTTACACATATGGATATAAACTATATTGCATATAATAAAATCAGACAATTAATATGTAAAACATCTCGGCAAACAGCAGAAGGGCAGCAAAAGTACACAAGAATGTTACAGTCCAAATAATACAAGGGGAACATTCTTACATCAACTCACTGTCTACTCTGCATTGTGTGGGTGCACAAAATATACTAAATGCATTACATTTCCTAACACCACATTTAGAGCACATCAATCACATTAGGGCCATGCGCCCTATCCTGTAGTGTAGTTCCTATTATCCCAATAGGCTCTGCGCATTGGAATAATACCTTCAATAGTATAGGCCTAGACCAGACGTTAACTAGGTCTACTACTGTCGATATTAGACTTAAAGTTTTGGGTTTGCCAGCTAGCTCAGAGTTCACTAGAAACTTTATCGAATAGGCAAGGAGGAGTTGAACCTCCCTGGATAGACAAGAAGGGATTTAGTTTCTGACAACCATAGAACATGACAACTTTGCTCTCCCCTAATCAAGAGTGAATCTCTAGAGTCGTGTGAAAACAAAAGACGACTTATTTTACTCAGTCAGTACGTGCATTCTTAGTCTCACCAGATTGTAGAGAAAAGGAAGAGACGGGCGTGTTCAATAAAAGATGTTATTTATTGATCAGTCTCTTTTCTCATACAAGAGAAATGGATCGATATTATTGCAATACTTATGGTTAAGTAAAGTGCATACAATAAAAGCAGAAGTATAAAATAATACTGTAAAAACATTGATATGGTTTCTAAGCCATATGAAGGTTTAAAATGAATAAAATGAATACATACACATATACATTTGACTAATCGTACTCAACTGGTGTTTCTAACTACGCCTACCCCGTGTACCTGACCTAAGCCTAATATGTGGGCGGGAATAGAAAGTTACAGTTTAAGTTAAGTTTGTTTTGCCAAGTGACTGACTAAAGAATTCTCTGTGAGGGGTTATTCAGTTCTGTACCTGGAATCTAGGATGAATGAGGGATGGTATCTCTCGTCTCTGGTCTCGATATTCCAGGCGGCCTGCGAGGGCTACCCGGAAGCGCCGGAGCTGGATTTTCTCGGCAGGAGAAAAGCAGCGTTCTCAGCGCGTCAGGAAGGCGGGGCTGCGCCAGCGGGGTCTGCTCTGCTCTGGGCTTCAGCAAGTCTGGCTGCTCCGATCTCGTCACCACCACGTGTGTTTGCATAGGGCAATATCGGTAATATTTATGCCTTTAAGGTGCCGAGATTGACGTAAGGATGGACATAGATACGTCAATAAGGATGTCATACGATCTGGTCGTTAGCACATTCTTTTGCTGAAGTTCTCGGTGAAATCAAAACAATGGCCGCAGGGTTTTTCCCAGGTCTGTCATAGGTTTGATTTGTTTTGAGAACTCCGTATGCCTTATCAGGGGCTGGAGAAATATCGCTTGTCTAATTAGATGGCAAGCGTTATGACCTAATCAGATAACACGTTCCTGTGCCGTAGTGTGGCTTTATCAGATAACGGTTCCTGCATCATGGGGGTTTTCTGCCTCATGGGATGGCTGCTAGTTAACTTGTTAACCAGAATAGGGTCAGGAATAGGGGGATCGATACAGAACCTATAGGAATACATCACAATCCATCTACCAGCCCCCTGGCCAACTGGCCATCTAAGAAGGGGCTCAAATTCCCTGTGTCCAGAATGTCAGGGCACGCTGCCAATGCAGCGCCAGTTTATTTATTTATGGCTCTTATAAAGCGCGCAGCTACCTCCGTCGGAGGTGTCCCGGCGCTAAAAGACTGTCAACAGAGATAAGGAGAAATCAAGATGAGGAGAATAGCCAAGTTTTCAGGCGGTTACGAAATTGTGCTTCAGATGAGGCAAATCTAAGGTCCAGGGGGAGGCCGTTCCAGTGTTTCGCAGCAAGGACAGCAAAAGCTCTGCCGCCCATTCGAGCGCGGCGGAAGCGTGGCACCACCAGAAGGCGTAGGCTATTGGATCGTAAATCTCTCACAGAATGAGATAATGTAAGTCTCTTTCTCAGGTAATCTGGGCCGGTACCGTTGAGAGCCCGGAAAGCAAGAGTAAGTATCTTAAACTTAATCCGAGAGGCTATGGGAAGCCAATGGAGCTTTTTGCGAAACACAGAAATCGAATGTCGAAAAGGGATGTTGCCAATCAATCTAGCTGCCGCATTTTGCACTGCTTGAAGGCGTTCAATTAGATACAGAGGGGCCCCGGCATAAAGACTGTTGGCGTAGTCCAAATGGGACGTAATTAACGCCTGAGTGACTGTTCTACGCGCATCCATTGGCAAGAATGGAAAACATTTTTTCATCATTTTTATCTTACCAAAGCAGGCAGCCGTGACTTTGTTAATTTGCGGGCCGCAGGAGAGCGTGTCGTCAAACTGGAATCCCAAGTTACGGGCAGTGTGCACCGGAATAGGAGGAGGGTTAAGAACCGAAGGCCACCACAGAGAGGGGGGAATAGTCATTTTTTGATTAAAAAACAAAACCTCCGTCTTATCCGCATTCAGACGGAGGTGATTCGTGGTCATCCAAGAACAGATTTCTCCCAAACAATGGCGGAAACTGGAGAGGCTGGAGTCAGAGTGATCTCTAAAAGAAAATATCAGCTGAGTATCATCAGCATATGAGATCACTCTGACTCCACATGCCTCTACAACTCTGGCCAACGGGGCTAGGTAGACATTAAAAAACAGGGGACTCAAAGCTGAGCCCTGAGGAACTCCACATGTAAGAGGTTTGGGCCCAGATTTAAAAGGTCTAAGAAAAACCCTCTGAGATCGGCCCTGGAGAAAAGAGGTGATCCAGGATAGTGCAGCACCACCCAGTCCAATCTGCTCCAATCGGGCTAGAAGTATTTGATGAGACACCGTATCGAAAGCGGCGGACAGGTCGAGGAGGACCAGCATGGCCTCCTCGCCCTTGTCCACACACTCTCGAACAGTCTCAGAAACCTCCAGTAATGCAGTTTCCGTGCTAAAGCCAGCACGGAAACCGGACTGGGAGTCGTGGAGCAGAGAATTAGTTTGGATATATTCTGCCAGTTGAAGTTGGACGGCCTTCTCCAAAACCTTCGCTGGTTTAGGGAGGAGGGAGATAGGCCGATAGTTACAGGATTGAGTAGGATCAGCATCAGATTTCTTTAAGATAGGCACAAGCCAGGCTTCTTTCCAAGCCGAGGGGAATTGGCCTAGCTGTAAGGAGGCATTCCAAAGGGAAGTCAGTGGCTTTAATAGTAGGGTGGCTAGGTCAGTCATGATCTTAGGGGGGACTGGGTCCAAGGGGGAGCCGGATTTACATTGTAAGATGAGTTTTAGAGCAAGATCAGAGGAGAGATCCTTGAATACCAATAGAGTAGGGGCGGTGTCAAGATTAATTGATATATGACGAAGAGGGTACTCAGACGCCATCACAGGGCGAAAGGAAGAAGATATCTTCTCAATTTTGTCCTCGAAGAAATCAGATAATCCATCACAGAGGGACTGGCTGGCTACATTGTTAGGGGTAGTTGCGGGGGGATTAGTAAAATCTTTGACAATTTTAAACAAAATTTTTGCCGAATTGTCAGCATCTTTAATTTGCAAAGTGAAGAATTCTTTCATAGCCGTTTTTTTGAGCTTAGAGAATTGCTTCAAGGCTGTTTTATATATAGTTTTCGCTTCTGAGTCATATGACCGTCTCCAGTTTCGTTCTAGTTTTTTGCAGCGACTTTTTTCTTCCCGTAAGGTCTCCGAAAACCAAGGAGCGGAGGGACGAGATCTAGCCGAAGAAACCGGTAGTAATGGGGCAATATTGTCAATCGCAGATAGGAGGGCGGCATTAAGTTTAAAAACATCAGTTGGGTGCGCCATCTGCGCAAACCTAAACGTTGCAGCTGCCCACTACTTACTGGGCAGCTGAGAACAAGCACAGGGCCTAAACGCTGCAGCTGGCACTAAATGCTGCGCAGCTGTGGAAGGCCTGGCACCTCTGTGCCACTTCTGTCCCCCTCAGGGACTCTTTCTCAAATGGCGCCTAAACGGTGCAGCTGCCCACTACTTGCTGGGCAGCTGTGAAATCAAGTCTGCGGCATGGGCTCTCACTGGCCCTCAGAATAAATAGCGCCCAACGTTGGAGCCACACGGGGCTCTGTAGGGAAACAGGTGGGGCGTTGGAACCCACTGGCTCTGACATCAACTATGGCCCCGGTGCCCACTGGCTCCTTGAATGATTAAAGATGCTCCCAAACGTTGGAGCTCTCAGGCTCTAGGAATCATCAGGCCCCTATACGGTGGAGTGTGCTGGCTCTGGGGGAACACGGGCCCCTCTGGGCAACTCAGGGGCCAATCAGTGGAGCGGTAAATAAATGGTGCCGCCCAAGCCCCCCTCACGGGGACTTTAAGATAAATGGTGGCCTTTAAGAGCAGGGACTTGCCCCCAACATTGGAGCAGCCCCCCTAGCCAGCGGGGCTGCTCAACCAGATGCTACACCTTGCCTGGGGCGGCCCTCTGCCAGATGGGTCCGCCCAGCACCGTCCCTGTGCCTGGGACAGGCACCAACACACCGGAGCCCTAGCAGAGCGCCACTCGCCTGCTCTGGGGGTAGGACACTCCGCGCCGCTGTCTTTGAGTGGGCTCCTCTTCGCCCCGTCTCCCTCCCTGGGACCGGGTCTCTTTACCGGCGGCGGGCGGGGCTCTCGTACTCACGAGAGCCTCGCTGGGGGAGCACGTAGCATTTCCTTTGCAGTGCGGGGCTTCCCCTGGTTCCTGGGAGCCCCGCGCTGCCGCCGTCCCTTCTTCACCCGGGCCCCCCTCCTGGGGGCCGCGGGGCTTAGCACCAGCTCTCGAGGTGGCGGGGTAGGCTCCCGTCCTCCTCGCATGCACATTTCCCAGCTTCTCCTTTTGGCAAATCCGTGGGTGCGGGCTTCCTGTGGAAGGCGGAAGTCCCGCCCCACGACAGGCAGGACACTGCCTGACTTTCGGCCCAGCCGAATGGGGCAGCGGGGTGAATTCTCTCCCAGTGAGGGGTAGGTTCCCTCGGGATTCAGAATAAATGTGCAAGATGGGTGGGCACCCGCTCTATTGTGAAATAAAAACACGGCAAAGTCGCAGGGTGGGCACCCGCGCACTATTAAATACCGCAAGCTGCCATAATGCAGGGTGGGCACCTGCTCTCGGCCGACCTCACGGGAGAATCCCTACGCTGGGGATTCCCCCCAGCAGCGCCAGGCAGTCCCGGGACAGCGAAGCTCCAGCGCCCCAGGGAACTCGAGCAGAGCGCTCCAGTGCACAAAAAGAGCCAGGTGCATTCCAAAAAGAAACAAATGCAGGCCTCACAAGTTGCTGAGGCAGTCTCCCAGTACCAGGGCTACAAGCAGTCCAGCAAACAGGTCCCAGGGCATAGCTGGGCCCAAGAAGGCAGCCTCCTGGCAAGTCCTCCTGGGCCCCAGCAGCAGCACGCCCTGCAGGATCAGCACCCAAAAGCAGAACTTTTTCATGGGTCACAGCCCCTCATTTATACAACAAAATCCTTTGTCTCCTAGCACAGGGGTTTAGGGAAAACCAAATGCAACTGGTTTGGGAGCACTTGAGCACTTTGTTTTGCTCAGCTCCTCTTCTTCCATTCACAGGGTAGGCCAGGGACATCAGATGCACCACATGGGGTGGAGCCAGCATTGTGGAGGCGAAGGCCCAGCCCTATTCAGGTCCCAGGTGCACTCCTCCCTCCCATCAACATGCAGATCTCCCCATTCACGACCGGGCAGACCCATCCTCACTCCTGGAGCAGGCACACCAGCCAGCTCCAGCCACTCACAAGCCAGAAAGTCAATTCACGTTCACTGCACAGACATGCCAACTTCTACAAGTGGCACTTCCACACTAGACACATTAAATCCGCGCACATCATCGCGCAGCCTTTAATCTCACGAGTTTGCACATACCAAACTCGACCCTGCACTCCCCACACATCAGGAACTACCATGGACACACATATCCCCATGCATTCCTATGGGAGGGCAGGCCACTCTCACCACACATACACAGAGAGCGCACACACTTTACACTGGACCACAGTGAAAAAGTGCGCAGAGGCGTAAAATCACCAACACCAGGTTACAGAAACAGGCTAGGAAAATGCAAAAAGTTTCGGGGTGAACCTGCCAAAAGGGCCAAGTCCAACAACGGGGTAGGGGATGTCACCTACCACACTTGAACTTCACAAAGGCCCTGCCTGAACACACTCACAAAGGGTATGTCACTAGCCCTTTGTGTCCCCAGACAAACTGGGAACAGGGCAGGGAGGAAGGGGATGCATGGCACCTTAGGGGGTGGAAGCCTCTACAATCTTCTCCTACTTCAAAGTGGGCACAAGGTATACATATTGAACCCCTAAACCAACTCTTCAGTACACACCTGGACCTGTGGATACTACAGAAGAAGGACTGCTGCGCTGCTACGCTGGCAGAAGGACTGATGCGCTCTGCCCTGCATGCTAAGAAGGAAGACTGGTTCTGCACCCTTGATCCCCGGCTGAAGTAACTCCAAGGGTCACCTACCTGACCTCCTGTTATGAGCTACAGCAACATAACATGCTCCAGAGGTTTCCTGCAACTGCCCAGCTGACTTGCTGACTTGCTGCCTGTACCTGCCTGTGTACTGCTGGCGTCTGCTGCGGTGAGTTCCTGACCCCTAAGTGGTGCCATTCAGGTCCTGAACCCTTCTTGAGACCTCAGTTGAGAGCCTCTGAAATTTTGGGCTCTTTAAGAACGTGACCGGGCCCATTTGTTACAAGATCTTGCCCCCCGCCAACGCGACGTTTCGGTGAACCTGACTCTTTGCGGCACAGCAACCAGCAACAACTCCCGGCAGTGCAAGATCTGCACTTAACTCTACAGCATCAACAGCCTGCACTGACGCCAATGTGAAGCTCAAGCAACGACCGTCCATGATGCTGAATAGGATCTTTACGGTGCACCGATGACTGTCCCCGATGCATGGCCTGCTCTTTGCGCTACACCGTCGACCATCCGCGGTGCTCTCCCTGTTCTCCGCGGTACCCTTCCACCATGAACGGGACTCTTCACGCTTGACTTTGAAGGTAACTCTTTCAGCAGGACTAACCTGAACCCTGTATATGGCCCTTGCTCCATCGCAGTCGACCTAAACTTTTGACGCTCCTAAAATCTTTAAAATTGCATATCTGGTTCTACTGATTGGATTTTTGTTGTTTTGGTCTCAAATAACGTTTTAACAGTTACTCTGTTTTAATAAAGTGGTGTGGGATTTTTCTTGTGTTGTGTTTTCACTTTATTACTGTTAGAAGTGCTGCATGAATACTTTACACATTGCCTCCAAGTTTAGCCTGACTGCCTTTGTGTCAAGCTACCAGAGTGTTAAGCACAGCTTAATTTGGGGTTGCTGTGTCTTCACCCTAACAGGAATTGTGGTTGCCTCTTGAGAAGGGTTTAATCCCCCCACCCCATCAACCAGTAACCTGATTTCCAATACTTTTCATATGGGATGGGGAAGGTACATGGGAGACCTGACAGCCAGAGGCCAATGGCTGCCTGCCGCAGACCACCAACGCATCAATGTCCTGCCTTTCAAATCATGATCGCTCTACAAGGCAACGTTTTCCAGCTCTAGATGGACAAAACCACAACACTTTTTATGTGCACAAACAACAGAGGGTGAAATCGCTATCCCTCTCCAGATAGAGAGAAACAAATTGACATTAGATAAGCTGGAGCAAGGTTTGGCTTGTAGCCCAACACATTAGGAGAGGCCACAGTCTGGCAGAGAGGCAGGGGGTATTTATGAGGGTCAGCTCAAAGTGGAACTTTGAGACGACCTCTTTCCAGAGTGTAGTCTGCACGCTGTCTGTGAGGAAATGGGGTGTATTATATGGTGTGATTGCGCGACCTCACTGTGTAATACACTTACCAACCCTTTAGGTCCAGTAGGTTTCGTCTGTAATACCCTCAGCTCAAATCTAGATAGCTGTGGCTCTGAGCAACAAGGCTTAGACAGAGGAACAAGTGATAAGCATTTAAAAAAACACCAAAACAATTGATGAAGAAATAGACAACACTCATGGATTTTACAAGCAATAATACAATTAAAGCAATTTCACTCAACCACAAACAAGCCTTGGCAAAGTCAACGAATGAGACACTTAGAAACTTTTTCAAAGAAAACTTAGGTGAGTGTCAATGCGGTCAGTTGTAAGTACCAGGGGTAACCAACTCCAGTAGTGAGCTAGTCAGCGGGACCAGCAATGTCTTCAAGAATAGCTACTTTCACAGGAGAAGCAGTCCTTCAGCACTTCTAAGCACTTTATCTGCGTTGCAATGGATTCCTATGGAGAGATCCTGATGCAAGGGATGAAGGATGCTGAAGATACTTTAAGTATGCTGTGGTCGTGATGCAGTCAATGGGGGGTCTTCTAGCAGGGATTTCTCAGTCACCGAATACAGTGAGGGGGTCCTGGTTCCAGGTACAACGTTCCACAAAGTCCTCTCCGATCTGGCCGAAGTCCAGTCACACTGGACTATGAGTCGCCTGTTGTCACGGTCACAGGCCAATCCTTCTGGGCTCAGTGAACTCAGGTGCAAGCCTGTGTGTCGGGTCTTGGCCCTCTGTGCTGCACAGTGGTGGTGGTGGTACCAGCTTGAGGACTTTGGGCTACTAACTTACTCCAGCAGGTTTCTTGATCGGTTGTATCCCTGTGCTGTGAACAGGAGGCCAGTCAGCTGGCCCATGAAGTTCTCTTGGTTTGACCGGGCTCTTGGAGATAGTTTCTCCTTGAGCAGGACATCGCAAGCACAGTTCTTCTCTTTGCTAGCCACCAGGTGCAGCAGGTACAGCCCTCACGGTGCAGCCCCTCTTTGCTGGTCCCTCGACGCAGCAGGCATTCCTTCTTCCAAATCGGTTGAGATCTGATGTCTGGGTGCCACAGGTGCCCCCTTTGTGCTTGTAAAGTGCTCTCGGGTAGGATGCGGTTGGTAGCCAATGTGCTACCAGGTTTCCTTCCACCTGGTGACCACTTCACCACTTCCTGCAGAGTGTAGCATCTGGCTATCCAGGATGCACCATTCTGCCTACTCCCAAGAATTGCAGCATCCCTCTCTCAGTGTTCAGATCTCCCTAGCCCACTCCTGGGGTGAGGCTACCTCAGAGCTACATGCCCCTGGGAAAACCAGTGTGGCTCATCCTTGCATCCTTTGCATAGTCTCATTCTTGAATCCTTTGCGTAGTCTCTTCCTGGCATCCTTTGTGTAGTCTCATCCCTGCATCCTTTGCGTAGTTTCATCCTTGCATCATTTGCGTAGTCTCATCCTTGCATCATTTGCGTAGTCTCATCCTTGCATCCTTTGCATAGTCTCATCCTTGCACCCTTTGTGCAGTGTCATCCTTGCATCCTTTGTATATTCTCATCCTTGCATCCTATGCGTAGTCTCATCCTTTGTATATTCTCATCCTTTGCGTAGTCTCATCTTTGGTGCCTTTGCATAGTCTCATCCTTGCATGCTTTGTGTAATCTCACCTTTGCATCATTTGCGTAGTCTCATCCTTGCATCCTTTGCGTAGTCTCACCCTTTCATCCTTTGAATAGCCTCATCCTTGCATTCTTTGCGTAGTCTCATCCTTGCATTCTTTGCTCATCTTTGCATCCTTTCCATAGTCTCTTCCTTGCATCCTTTGAATAGTCTCTTCCTTGCAGCCTTTGCTTAGCCTCATCCTTGCATCCTTTGCGTAGTCTCATCCTTGCAAACTTTGCGTAGTCTCATCTCTGCATCCTTTGCGTAGTCTCTTCCTTGCATGCTTTGCGTAGTCTCATCCTTGCATCATTTGCGTAGTCTCATCTTTGCATCCTTTGCGTAGTCTCATCCGTGTATCCTTTGCGTATCCTCAATCTTGCATCCTTTGCTCAGTCTCATCCTTGCATCCTTTGCTTAGTCTCATCCTTGCATCCTTTGCATAGTCTTATTCTTGCTCCTTTCGTAGTCTCATCCTTGCATCCTTTGCATAGTCTCCTCCTTGCACCCTTTGCTTAGTCTCATCCTTGCATCCTTTGTATATTCTCATCCTTGCATCCTTTGTGTAGTCTAATCCTTTGCGTAGTTTCATTCTTGCATCCTTTGGGTAGTCTCATCCTTGCATCCTTTGCGCAGTCTCATCCTTGCATCCTTTGCGTAGCCTCACCCTTGTCTCCTTTGCCTAGTCTCACCTTTGCATAGTCTCATCCTTGCATCCTTTCATAGTCTCATCCTTTGCATAGCCTCATCCTTGCATCCTTTGCATAGGATCTTCCTTGCATCCTTTGCGTAGTCTCTTCCTTGCATCCTTTGCGTAGTCTCTTCCTTGCATCCTCTGCATAGCCTCATACTTGCATCCTTTGTGTAGTGTCATCCTTGCATC
The DNA here is from genome assembly GCF_964261635.1 of Lissotriton helveticus. NCBI lineage: Eukaryota > Metazoa > Chordata > Amphibia > Caudata > Salamandridae > Lissotriton > Lissotriton helveticus. The sequence continues at coordinate 1,617,980,040 of NC_136068.1, read as the reverse complement.
CTTTGCGTAGTCTCATCCTTGCATCCTTTGCATAGTCTTATCCCTCACACATATGCTTCCACCCAAACCAGACTTGAAGCTGTTTGAATCCGTCTGCCTACAGCGATAGGAGGGACGTGTGCGTGTCCCTGGAAAAGAACAGCTGTCCCCACATCTTATGACATGGTTTTCGTTTGAAGAATTTTAGGGTGTTTTTCAAGGATCCTCTTTCATGCTCTTCTGTGGTATGCATGGACAGCTCTATCATCCAACTCTTGGGTTTTTCACTCCTGTCCGACACCCAGCTCGTCTCTTATTCTTGGTATCTTCTTTTGTCTCGAAGGCCTTCCTTTCTGAAGTTAGCACTCAAAACTATTCTCCGTAACAGAAGGTTAATCTCAAGATGTTACCTGCTTTTTTCTATTCTCGATGTGATGCTAAATGTAAGTTATTCTTAGCACGTATGCGCTTTGCACTTTATCTTATTTAAATGCACAAGTGTCTGTAATGTACATATATCATGTATCATAATCTGAACTCTCAATAAAAAATGTAAACACAAAAAAAAAATGTTACCTTTTCTCTCTTTGTTTTCAGGTTGCTTGAAGGGACGGAGGTCCCCCAGGCGGTGCTACCTTCTCTTCCGACACTTTGAGAGTTACAACACTGCCCAGACGCTCTGCCACAGCAGAGGGGGCAACCTAGCCATGCCTACTGACCAGGAGGAGTATGCCGCCCTGGCTAAGTACATCCATGATACGTTGTACCCCTTCAATTGGCCGGTCTGGATTGGAATAAATGACCAGCGCTCCGAAGGAATGTACCTTTATCAAAGCGGCCACCGCGTGTCCTTCTTCAACTGGTTCAAGGACCATCTGGGGACCCAGCCTAATGGTGGTGCTCTGGAGAACTGTGTGTCGGTCTCCTCAGACGATGGCAAGTGGTGGGACAATGACTGTACCAGGAGGATGTACTATGTGTGCGAGTACTGATCCTGAGCTAGGACAGGAGGATGAGGGCAAGATAAAGTCATATGCCACAGACAGCATGACAAAGCAATGTCTTCAGTGAAAAGTTCCCCAATGTCCTTCTATTGTATGAGCTGAAATTGTTTTTCCGATTAGTTTTCTGTATTTCCCAGGCACTTATGCATGAAAGCAGGGCAGGTTCCCCTCTTAGTACTATATAAAATGTTGTAGAGCATCATTATGTTTGTATTGTAAAAAAATTTCAGATGATAAATAAATTACCTTAGCTAGACAACAAGCATTATGTTTATGTTTGAAGGGTTGCCAGAAAAGGGGTTACTTCTATGGTTGGGGGGGGGGGGAGGGGGAACTCATACGTTGTATGAATGAGTGGTGGCCGTTTCCTTTAATCATTTCTGCAAAAACTTAAAGGTAGCAACAAGGTGCAGCTAAAACAGAAACTCTTAACTTAGAGCAGCTTGGAAAAAGTATGTTATCACAGCTTGATTTCTAGGTTTTCACCTCATTTAGAAGCAGGCGCTTGAGGCTTTTGCGATATAATGCGCCTCACAAATTTTCAAATTATAATACTAATGAGTAACATAATTTTCTTCTGGTGTGCAGTCACACTACACAATTTCTTTTTGGGATATTCATGGTGGTGGTTCCCCGTGGTTCTTCTATTGTCTTCCCGCCAGCCCCTTAAGGAATGCTACAGCTCTGATTATGGTTGTAGCTTAATAGAAAACTCACTTTAGATGCAGGAAACCACTTAAGGCATCAATGCTGGAAATACCTTCTGTTAAGAAAGGTAAAAGCACAAGACCCCATACTTGGACTGTTAACCAGAGGCGCGCCTCTCAGACCGCTCTGGAACTCCGTGGCCCGAGACCCTCACACGGACATATGAGCGAATACCTCCATAGACATATGGAACTGGTAAAATGATATAACGCCGTGGGAGATGGAGGGGTATGGTTATTGTTGGACAGGCCACATGAAGGGCTCGTTCCCTCCCCGCAGGACAGGGCCCGGGCCACCGTCAGCACCATTGCCCGGCCCAGCCGCCATCTCGGACACGGCACCACGCGGCCGCGCGGCCTCAGCCCGACCCCAACCCTGGGCCTGGCCAGGCCCCGACATCCCGGCACCACCCTCCACCCAGGAGGTGAACGGACCACTTGGCAGGTCAATGGGAGTAAGAAGTGTCGATGGCTCTCCCCCGCCAGGTGCCGAGCACCCCCAGCCTCCTCGGGCGCTGGCTCCACCCCCCTGCTGGGTGTCTGGACTCCCTCATCCCAGACCTCCCGACCTCCAAGAGCGAGGGTCCGGACATCAAAGGGCGCCAGACCTATAACTGAGGCCGCCCCAGGACAGGAAGGCAGTTGTATCCTGGAGTCGAGAGACACCGCGACGAACTCATCCTTGACGGACTGCTGGCGCTGCCACAGCCCTGCCTTGTGAACTATTGTCCTGCCTGCTGGCGCTGCCGCGGCCCTCTGCAACCTTCATCCTCGTGGGACCTGCTGGCGCTGCCGCGGCCCTCTGCAACCTTCATCCTCGTGGGACCTGCTGGCGCTGCCGCGGCCCGTTGCAACCTGCATTCTCGTGGGACCTGCTAGCGCTGCCGCGGCCCGTTGTAACCTTCATCCTCGTTGGGACCTGCTGGCGCTGCCGCGGCCCGTTGCCACCTACGACCTCTTCGGGACCTGCCGGCGCTGCCGCGGTCTGACCCATCCGAACAGCGAGCTCGAGGATTGTGAGCTATCACCGTTACACCTCCGTACCCGTGGGTACCAAGACTGTCCCGCTACCCCCTTCCCTTACTAGAGACTAGAATTGAGAGGATCATCGTGTCCTGATCGCCTTGTATCGTACCACTCTACTACCAGAAGGGCCTATAAAAGGTGTTACCCTGATCTTTGTGTGGTGTCCATCTGTGGGGGGGGAAGTTACCTGTCTGTGCGATCACTGTGCTCGGCCGACCCTCCAGGTCCCCGTCTAACATTGGTGGCAGCGGTGGGATCCGAACCAACGCGTACCGTACAGACAGTAACTCACCCTACGACTAAAACCACAATGACGACCAAAGAGAGCGGATCGGCGGAGAAGTTCCAGATGGAAAAGCTGGAAGAATACAACCACCGAGAGCTCAAACAATTTTGCATGGACTTAGGCATTGCTACCACCGGGCTAAGCACAAAAGAAGACTTCAAAAACGCCCTAGAGGCCTGGACAGAGACAAATACCGCAACCCCCCGGGACCCCGCAGCCCCGGAAGTCAACACCACCCGGACGGAGGAACGGAGAACAGGCCCTTCCCGTGAAGAGATCCAAGAGCGGGAAAAAAATAGATTACACGAGTTAGACTTGGCACGACTCAAATTAGACGGAGAATTGAAGCTGGCGGAACAAAAAATAAACTTAGAACACTTACGGCTCAGAGAAGAGCGAGAGGAAAAACAGAGACAGAGAGACCTCGAAGAAAAAAGACTGGCATACGAGCACGAGTGCAAACTAGCGGAGATAGAAATACGCAAACTGAACAAAAACCTAGGGGTGCCCGAGCAACCGCACTCCCCGGGTCCTACCGAGCAGAAGGTCCACATCCCCAAGGATGTGGTCCGAGAATATCACCGGAACGACGACATACAGCAGTGGTTCAAGGCCTATGAGATTGCCATGACCGCCCACCGGGTCGCTCGAAGTGACTGGGGAGCCGGTCTATGGGGGAGATTCGTCAACGAGGGTCGTGATGCCCTGCTGCAGCTTCCGGACCATCAAATGACGTCCTATGACCACATGAAGGCCGCCCTCCTCAGTCGATATGGGCTTACACCCGAAATGTACCGCCAGAGGTTCCGCAACTGCACCCGGATCCCAGGTACAACGTGGTTGGAATACGTGAACTATTTCAGCCGAGCCTTCGAGGGGTGGATCAAGGGTAACAACGTAACCACTTACGAACAACTCTTCAATCTCGTTGTGTGGGAGCACCTCTCCAACAACTGCTTCGTCGAGCTCAGGCAGCACCTCCTCGACAGTAAATTGACTGAACCCCGGCAGCTCGCCACCGAGGCTGACCGGTGGGAGAGCACCCGAGTGGCCCGGAGTGGGCCGAATGAGCAGAACAGAACCAACCAAGGTCATCATCGTCCCCGAGGAGGAGGCCCGGGCCGGGGCAGAGACGCCGTCCCGGCCGCGCCCACTAACGCCACCCCGGCCCCAGCAGGCCGGGGAAACCCCCCGATGCGCCCGGGGTTCCGAGCTAACGTGACGTGTCATCGATGCCAGCGAGTCGGCCACTATGCCAGTGACCCGACCTGCCCGAAGAACCAGGTCCCCGGGCCCCGCCAGATGGCGGCCGCCGCCCTGGGAGAAGAACAAGTCGCCGAAGACACGGAGACCTATGAGTCGGAGCAGTTCGAGTGGGAACCCGCCGCCATGACCCTGGCATGCCTGGGAGGAAGAGACATGGTCCCGCGGACTCCCCTGCCCGCCAACACTCGGAAGTACAGCCAATGGGTGAGCATCAATGGGCGCAAGGCCGAGGCCCTGCGTGACACCGGGGCCAGTGTGACGGCCGTCCGTTGTCACCTGGTGACCCCAGAACAAATCCTACCAAACGTACTTTGCCCCGTCCGATCGGCAGATAACTCGGAGAGCCTGTGTCGGATGGCCTGCGTCCCCTTCGAATGGGGAGGAGTGTCCGGCATGCTGAAAGTAACTGTCCGCGACGATGCCCCCGTGGACTGCCTCCTGGGGAACGATCTCGAGAGCTCCCCGTGGGCAGCTGTTGAAAGAAGAGAGCATCTGGGGATGTTGGGTCTCCCGGACTGGGCGTGCGTAACCACCCGGTCCATGGCCACCCGCACCATCCCTAGACCAGAAGAACCAGAATGGGCAGCACCTCCGCCCTCGATCACTCCAGAAGAAGACTTCCTCCAGACCGACCACCCGGACCCCACCACAGAGGGGTCCACACAGCCCCCCGAGCTTCCCGACCTGGCTCAGTGGCGTCAAGAAGGGGGGCCCACCCAGGAACAATTCCGGCAGGAGCAAAAGACCTGCCCCTCCCTCGAGGGATTGCGACAGCAAGCGCTCGCCCAGAGCCAAGGAGACACCACCGGGGCCCACTGGGTTTATTGGGACAATGATCTCTTGTACAGCGAGCAGAAAATCGCAGAACTGGGGGCCGGGCGAGTGCTGGTGGTGCCCCGCCACTTCAGAGACTTCCTGTTGAACCTAGCCCATGATGTCCCCCTGGCCGGGCACCTGGGCCAAGACAAGACCTACCACCGCCTGGTGACTCACTTTTTTTGGCCCAAAATGAGAAATGACGTCTCCAACCATTGCCGGTCCTGCCCGACCTGCCAGGCCAGCGGGAAGAGCGGCCGCAAAATCAAGGCACCCCTACAACCATTCCCCGTGGTGACCACCCCGTTCGAAAGGGTGGGAATAGACATTGTGGGTCCCCTGGACCCCCGAACAGCACACGGGCATCGCTTCAACCTGGTCCTGGTGGACCACGCCACCCGCTATCCTGAGGCGGTCCCCCTCCGTACTATAACAGCCCCAGTAGTGGGTCGAGCCTTGATGGGGATCTTCTCTCGAGTGGGCTTCCCCCGGGAAGTCGTCAGCGACAGGGGTACGAACTTTATTTCAAAGTATATGAAATCCCTCTGGCAGCAGTGCGGAGTCACCTACCACTTCACCACCCCCTATCACCCCCAGGGGAACGGACTGGTCGAGCGGTTCAACCGCACCCTCAAGGGGATGATCATGGGGCTGGAAGAACCCCTACGCCGCCAGTGGGACGTGCTACTACCGTGCCTCCTCTTCGCCTACCGAGAAGTCCCCCAGAAGTCCCTCGGCTTCAGCCCCTTCGAACTCCTGTACGGACACCCTGTTCGCGGGCCGTTCGCGGGCCTCTCAGCCTAGTGAAGGAGGAATGGGAAATGGCCCCCCTAAAGACCCCTCCGGACGTCTACAAATACCTCCTGACCCTCCGAAATCAGACCCGAAAATTCAGGGAGATCGCTAAAGCCAATCTGGAGGCCAGTCAGGAGGACATGAAGAAGTGGTACGACCAACATGCCTCCTCCATCGAGTTTGAACCGGGTCAGCAGGTATGGGTGATGTCCCCCATCGAACCGTGTGCCTTGCAAGACAAATGGACGGGGCCCTTCAAGGTGATCGAGCGCAGGAGTCCCGTCACCTATCTCATCGACCTGGAGTCCCCCCGGAACCCCCTCCGGGTCCTCCACGCCAACAGGCTCAAACCCCACTTCATGCGCTCAGAGCTCAGCCTGCTGATGGCGACCGACAGTGGCACAGAAGGAGACTCCGAGCCCCTCCCTGACCTACTGAGGACCCGGGAAAGAGATGGCTCGGTGGACGGGGTCCGACTCTCCGAGGCCCTGACCCCAGAGCAGCGTCAAGATTGCCGGGCCCTCCTGCTGCCGTTCGCAAACCTGTTCTCCCTCGCACCCGGAGTCACCTCCTGGTGCCTGCACGACGTGGACACGGGGGACAGTCCTCCTGTCCGACACCGGGCGTACCGAGTACCGGATCGGGTACGTACATGCATCCAAGAAGAAGTCTCCAAGATGCTCGCCCTCGGGGTCATCGAGCCTTCGGACAGTCCCTGGGCCAGCCCGGTCGTCCTGGTCCCCAAGGCCGCGGCACCGGGCACCACGCCGGAGCTCCGATTCTGCATCGACTATCGGGGGCTGAACGCGGTCACCCGAACCGACGCTCACCCTATCCCCCGAGCAGATGAACTAGTTGACCGCATGGGGGCAGCCCGCTACCTAAGCATCTTTGACCTGACAGCGGGCTACTGGCAGATCGGCCTCACCCCCAGGGCCCAAGAACGTTCCGCTTTCTCCACCCCGGACGGGCACTACCATTTCAGAGTGATGCCCTTCGGCATGAAGAACGCTCCAGCCACCTTTCAAAGACTGGTGAACCAGGTATTGGCGGGCCTCGAAGAATTCAGCGCCGCCTACCTGGACGACATCGCGGTATACAGCCGCCACTGGGCCGACCACCTCCACCACCTCAGAGCGGTCCTGCAGGCCCTCCAACAGGCCGGCCTCACCATAAAGGCCAGCAAGTGCCAAATCGGCCAGGGGTCCGTGACCTACCTCGGACACCAAGTGGGGAGCGGTCTGGTGGCCCCCCTCCAACTCAAGGTAGCTGCCATCCAGTCCTGGCAACCCCCCGAAACACAGACAGAGGTCCGAGCCTTCCTGGGGCTCACCGGATACTACCGGCGGTTTGTGAGGGACTATGGCAGCATTGTGGGGCCCCTCACGGAACTCACGTCTAAGAACAACCCAAAACGAGTCAACTGGACTCCCGACTGTCACGCGGCCTTCGAGACGCTGAAGGCCGCCATGTGCACCGCTCCGGTGCTCCAGGCCCCCGACTACAGCCGCGAGTTCATTGTGCAGACCGATGCCTCCGACCATGGTATTGGGGCCGTCCTCTCTCAACTGAACCCCGAAGGAGTGGACCAACCCGTGGCCTTCATCAGCAGACGCCTACTGCCCCGAGAACAGCGCTGGAGCACCATTGAGCGAGAGGCCTTCGCAGTGGTATGGGCCCTCAAGAAGCTCCGGCCGTACCTCTTCGGAACCCATTTCCGGGTACAGACAGATCATCGGCCCCTGCAATGGCTCATGCAGATGCGGGGGGAGAACCCCAAACTATTGCGATGGTCCATCTCCCTGCAGGGGATGGACTTCACTGTGGAGCATCGCCCTGGCCAAGACCACGCCAACGCGGATGGCCTGTCCCGCTTTTTCCGCCTCGACGAGGAAAGTCCCCAAGAAGATGGGTGACTCTCCCCGCCTTCAGCTGGGGGGGACGCATGTTGGACAGGCCACATGAAGGGCTCGCTCCCTCCCCGCAGGACAGGGCCCGGGCCACCGTCAGCACCATTGCCCGGCCCAGCCGCCATCTCGGACACGGCACCACGCGGCCGCGCGGCCTCAGCCCGACCCCAACCTTGGGCCTGGGTCTGGCCAGGCCCCGACATCCCGGCACCACCCTCCACCCAGGAGGTGAACGGACCACTTGGCAGGTCAATGGGAGTAAGAAGTGTCGATGGCTCTCCCCCGCCAGGTGCCGAGCACCCCCAGCCTCCTCGGGCGCTGGCTCCACCCCCCTGCTGGGTGTCTGGACTCCCTCATCCCAGACCTCCCGACCTCCAAGAGCGAGGGTCCGGACATCAAAGGGCGCCAGACCTATAACTGAGGCCGCCCCAGGACAGGAAGGCAGTTGTATCCTGGAGTCGAGAGACACCGCGACGAACTCATCCTTGACGGACTGCTGGCGCTGCCACAGCCCTGCCTTGTGAACTATTGTCCTGCCTGCTGGCGCTGCCGCGGCCCTCTGCAACCTTCATCCTCGTGGGACCTGCTGGCGCTGCCGCGGCCCTCTGCAACCTTCATCCTCGTGGGACCTGCTGGCGCTGCCGCGGCCCGTTGTAACCTTCATCCTCGTGGGACCTGCTGGCGCTGCCGCGGCCCGTTGCAACCTGCATTCTCGTGGGACCTGCTGGCGCTGCCGCGGCCCGTTGTAACCTTCATCCTCGTTGGGACCTGCTGGCGCTGCCGCGGCCCGTTGCCACCTACGACCTCTTCGGGACCTGCCGGCGCTGCCGCGGTCTGACCCATCCGAACACCGAGCTCGAGGATTGTGAGCTATCACCGTTACACCTCCGTACCCGTGGGTACCAAGACTGTCCCGCTACCCCCTTCCCTTACTAGAGACTAGAATTGAGAGGATCATCGTGTCCTGATCGCCTTGTATCGTACCACTCTACTACCAGAAGGGCCTATAAAAGGTGTTACCCTGATCTTTGTGTGGTGTCCATGTGTGGGGGGGGGAAGTTACCTGTCTGTGCGATCACTGTGCTCGGCCGACCCTCCAGGTCCCCGTCTAACAGTTATCTGATACTAAGCAGGTACACTGGGGCATATGCAGCCAGGGAGGTACGACTGGCCTTTGGAAGTGCAATATGATGCACAGGACATTCAGTTACTGTTAGTTATTCTATGTAGACAATCCAGGGGGTTGAAACACCGAGTACATTTATCCTGAACCCGTTCACGTTGGCGGGTGCAGCGCACCGTGCAGTTAGATGCTAAGAATGGGGCGACAGGCACTCTGCAAGTTGGGGCTGGGAGTGGTTATAAACTCATGATGCAGGGACGGAGGGAGGGGGAGTTAAGGGGTTTGAAAAGATAGGTTTTGTTACCTACTATATTGGGTTATATACACCAATTGACATCTGATGGGAGCTAGGTAGAGGGGGTAAACAACAGAGTAGGCTCGACGCAGTCTGACCACGATACCACCGCCCTTGGAAGACCCGTACCCACTCACACTATACCATCATACCAATTGCAGGGAACAAACAACGGGAATTGAATGTCTTAACATGGAACGTCAATGGCTTGTGAAATAAAATGAAACACACGCTGGTACTTCAATACATGCACCGGCATGCTCCTGACCTAGTACTATTGCAGGAGAAACACCTCCAGGGTAACCATAAAGCCCATGACCACTATGGCTACAGACTACTGGCACATGTGGGTTACACCACAAATTCAAGAGGCACATCTATACTGGTCAGGAAGACCCTGCCGGTCACTCTGTTACACACTTGGCACGATACTCAAGGGTGCTATGTAGGCCTGCCTGGAACTTAAGGTTCACCCATCTCTAAAGGAAGTGGGCGGGCTGAGGGTTTGGCATGAGGGTACTCTGTTGTGTTTATGATAGAGCACCCTGTCCATCAAACTCTAAATCGGGCCCTTAGTTCTATTACAATTCACCTATATCATTAATGCATACGAGGAGGACTGAACTCAAATGGGCTTATCCACAAGCCAATTACGCCACCTCACTTTTTTTGATTTACCGTTGGCGCATTGTGCCTGCCCATATATACAAGGCCATGTAAAACCACACTGCATGGCTTTTCATGACCTTGTAAATATGGCCCCCTTTCACGCATTACTCTGTGTGAAAGGGGTGCTCCATGGGTGTTGGTGTGGGTGTTCCCACGCAACATACATGGCACCTGATGCATTCCCAGATTCACAAGCTTTGGTAACCTGGGAATGCGTCAGATTCATAAACTGTCCCAGCGGAGGCGTAAGGGAGAGGCAACAAGCAGGAATACCTTTATATTTCCTCGTTTTTATGTAGAGTTTAGGCAGCACATGTGCTATCTGGAAGACCTGCCAGCCGCGGTCGGCAGTAGGAGTTCCTGCAGGGCGGGGACGTGGGGAGGGGGAGGGGCAGGGTGGGGGGTAGTAATGTATGGATTACGGAGTTTAACAGGTAAGTAAACATATAAATAAATAAAACTAATTTCGTTGCGCGCACTGCATCTCCAAATGCGATGCAGTGCGCGCAACGAAATTAGTTTTATTTATTTATATGTTTCCTTACCTGTTAAACTCCGTAATCTATACATTACTAGCACCCACCCTGCCCCTCCCCCTCCCCACGCCACCGCCCTGCAGGAACTCCTACTGCCGACCGCGGCTGAGACCTGCTGTATTCGATACAGGACGTTGCTCCCACCTGCTGGCTTCCTATTGGTTGAAAGCAGTGTCACTCTCCTTTACTGCCTCATAAGTGGTTAACGCAGTGATACCTCACTTCTGTTTTTTGCAAAGCAATATCGCCTAAATACAGTGTCTTTCCACTTCCATTCTTGATCAGTTGTTGGTAAGAGCTTTTTTTCGTCTAATTGTTGCACCGGGCACCCTGCACTGTATTCTTTGAAGATGGCGGCTGCGCTTTGCTTTGTTCTGCGCAGCACACCACACAGCCCATAGAGCAGGGCATGCGCTTTGTTGGGGCTGCCACTGATCGTGGAGTACTCTTAAATTGGAGGTTGGCAGCATCCTGCCCGTCTCCGCTGCCAGGTCCGGGTCATTATGAGAAGGGTGAGGAGTAGTTTCTTACCTGTAAATCCAGTTCTGTAGTAGGGGTATCTCTGTTATAGTCATAATCTAGTGAATAGTCCCGCTCATGTGCGGTGACCCCGGAGCAATCAAAAATAATCTCTTAAGCGGTCTTCTTTGCAGTCCTGCATAGACACTTAAGAGAAAATTAAAGACAAATAATGCAGCCTATACATGCAAGGCTACACTGTCCAGTACTTCAACTAGAAATGCAAAGGATATTCCACCAATATCACATTTAAACCTGTCTGCCATGTTTCACCATGGAAAACACTTTCCCCTTCACCAAATCCTTGGAATGATAGAGAGGAAGGACAGGACAGACAAGCCCCCATAGGCTGCCATTATGTGGCTTAAAAAGGGATACCGTGCCTTTAAGGAAACTTTCCAGAACTCTCCTGGTATCCCGTAATGCACAGCAACTCCCTCCATTTTCAGTTCTTTTTGGAGGTGTATACAGCTAGACCTGTAGCATTCATCATTTTATCCTTTTCTCCACCGGGGAGGAGGGCGGGCCCATATGACTATAATAGAGATACCCCTACTACAGAACTGGAGTTACAGGTAAGAAACTACTCCTTCTGTAGTAGGGGATCTCTGTGTATAGTCATAATCTAGTGAATAGAATGGCAAGCCCATCCAAAAAACAACCCGGCGGTGGAGAAAAATAAGGCAACACCACTACTGTGCAAACAGATTTCTCAATGAAGTCTGCCCAACCTGAGCATCTGCCCTGGCATCAGAATCCTGACGGTAATGCTTAGCAAAGGTATGGACCGACATCCAAGTGGCAGCCTTGCAGATCTCTGCAATGGGAGCGGTCGTAGCCGCTTTGCCCCTGGTGGAATGAGCCTTAGGCTTATCCCCTAAGGTCTTATTCGCTTTCTGATAACAGAGCTGGATACAAGACGCATTCCACCTAGAGATGGACTGTTTCGAAGTAGCCAGACCAGTCCTAACCGACCCATAGTTGACAAACAATTGGTCGGATCTGCGAATGTCTTTGGTTTTATCCAGATAAAATGTCAACACCCTTCTGACATCCAGGGAATGAAGAGACCTTTCCGCTGGAGAGGAAGGATTCTAGAAAAAAGTCGGTAAAGTTATAACCTGATTAACATGAAAATCAGAAATCACCTTGGGAAGGAACTTAGGGTGAGTACGCATAACAACCTTAGCAGCATGAAATACAGTATAAGGTTCCTGGAAACACAATGCCTGAATCTCACTCACCCTGCGGGCTGATGTAATGGCCACGAGGAATGCCGCCTTCCAAGACAGGTGCTGCAGTGAAGCCTAGTGAATAGGCTCGAAAGGTTCCTTCATCAGCCTGGACAGCACCACATTCAGTTCCCATGCAGGCAAAGGAAGCCGAACAGGAGGGAACACCTTCTTCAACGCTTCCAAGAAATCCTTAATCACAGGAATCTGGAAGAAGGACGTCTGCGAAGGGTATTTTCTGTACACAGTCAACGCTGCCAGATGAACTTTAATGGAATGGAAATTAAGTCCAGACTGAGCTAAATGCAGAAGGTATGGAAGGATGACATTTTCCTTGCAGGTCGTCCGATCATAGTTCTTAGACATGCACCAGATGCAGAATCTCTTCCATTTGTAAGCATAAGAGGTCCTAGTAGATAGCCTCTTAGCCTCCTTCAATATGTCCATGCAATCCTCAGGGAGATTCAAGTGGCCATATTGCACTATCTCAGGAGCCATGCCGCCAAACTCAACGACGAGAGGTTGGGGTGCACCATCTGCCCCCCGAACTTCGTGAGAAGGTCCAGCCTGCACGGTAGCCGCATGTGAGGAAGGAGAGACCGGTGTAGCAGGTCCGTGAACCACCACTGTCTGGGCCATTCCGGAGCAATGAGGATCATCCGCGCCCTGGACTGGGACAGCTTGATGAGCACCGCCGGAATCAGGGGAATGGGTGGAAAAGCGTACAGAAAGCTGTTCGACCAGTTGATCCATAACGCATTCCCCAGAGTTCCCTGCTGATAATACCTGGATGCGAAGTCTCGGCATTTCCTGTTTTCGACGGTGGCGAACAGATCTACGTCTGGAGTGCCCCACCTGGCGAAGGCGCCTTCGAGTACTTCGTCGTTTATGACCCACTCGTGGTTTTCCTGAATCAGTCTGCTGAGGGCGTCCGCCTGAGCATTCTGCACACCTGGCAGATGGGTGGCCGTTATCGTCAATCCTCTGGCTAGCAACCAGTGCCAGATCGCCTGTGCTTCCTGTGACAGTGTGCGCGATCTCGATCCCTCTTGCTTGTTCAGATAATACATTGTGGTCGTATTGTCCGTCTGTACAAGCAGAGAGTTGGTCTGGAAGGACGGATGAAAGGCCTTCAGTGCCAAGTGAACAGCTCTGAGTTCCAGGAAATTGATGTGGTACGTTGATTCCGTTTGGGACCACAGTCCTTGGATCTGTAACTGTCCGGAATGTGCTCCCCATCCGTGGAGAGAAGCATCTGTCACGATAGTCTGAGAGGGAATATCCTTGTGGAATGGAACCCCCTTGAGGAGGTTCTCTGTCGAACACCACCATCTCAGGGACTGCTGAGCAAGTAGACAACCGTATCCTGTCGTCCCAGGTCCCTCGTCTCTGGTCCCACTGATCCTCCAGACATTCCTGCAGCGGCCTCATGTGCAGGCGTGGATGCGGAGTGAGGAAGATAAAAGAGGCCATCGACCCCAGTAGAGAAGACACCGTCCTCACTGTTGTAGATCGAGCAGTCGTGAGAGTCTGAGCCTTCCGAAGGTTCGATAAGCGTCTCTCCTCCGAAGGAGACACGCTTGCTGACAACGTATCGATCGATCGATGCCCCCAGGTATTGTAGGCACTGGACAGGAGTCGGGACCGACTAGGACATGTTGATGTGCAAACCCAGCTGGCTCAACAGAGCGGCCATCCTGTTGAAGTGCAGTTGTGCTTCCTGGAAGGTCGAGGCTTTGATCAGTCAATCGTCCAGGTATGGGTAGACAAACACCTTGTTCTTTCTCAGGTGTGCCGCCACCACTGCCATGCACTTTGAAAAAGTCCTTGGAGCAGACTTCAGTCCAAACGGCAGTACGGTGTACTGATAGTGATTGGTGCCTACCAAGAATCGCAGGAACTTCCGGTGTTTCTGTGTGATGGGCACATGGATGTACGCATCCTGCAGGTCTATTGCGCAGAGCCAGTCTCCCCTTTGTAGCTGAGGGTAAATCTGGTGCAAAGATAGCATGCGGAACTTCTCCCTGCGAATCCATTTGTTTGCTTGTCGTAAATCCAGAATGGGCCTGAACTCGTTCTTGTCTTTCTTGCGCACCAGAAAGAAGCGTGAGTAAAGACCCTTTCCCCTTTGAGACATAGGGACGTCTTCTTTCGCCCTTTTCCTTAACAGGGTATCGGCCTCTGCTTGGAGCTCTTAGTTGGAACTGCGAGCACACCGGTGGAATCGCTGGAGGCTAGCTGATGAAACGAAGACTGTATCCATTGCAAACAATATTCAGCACCCACTTGTCCTGAGTAATTTTTCTCCACTCTGCCAAGTAATGTTGGATGCTTCCCCCCACCGGAGCGGGTAACGGATGAGGGGGAAGTAGCACCTCAGGGCTTAGACCCGGCCGGGCCCTTATTCGCTGCGGAGGACTGCTGTCCACCTCTGCCCGTCTGGTGCTTCTGGAATGGTCGCCGCTGGTATTGCTGCTGCTGACCAGCCTGCAGACCCTGTCCTCTGCCATGAGCCCCGTACCGCCTTTGGAACGGGCGGTAGGCCTTCCTCTGCTCCTTCACCTTCTCTAACCTGACAGCCGTCAGGGTCTCAGCCTCCGCCTTCATGCGGGCCATCTCCTCATCCGCATGTCTGCCGAACAGGGTTGCTCCAGAAAAGGGCAGATTAGCGACCCTCTGTTGATCTTCGGGCTTCAGCGACGTTAGACGCAGCCAGGCGTGTCGGCGCAGGTTAATACCGTGGCAGTACCCGTGGGCTGCCAACAGCGAGGAATCCGCCGCGGAGCTGATTATCTGGTTAGAGACCATCATCCCCCCGTGATGATCTCCTGGAAGTCCTCTCTGAGTTCCATGGGAAGATGTTCCGCGAACTGCTGCAGGGACTCCCACAATGCTCTATCGTACCGCCCCAATAACGCCGAGGCACTGGCGGCCTTTATGGACGTGGAGGCCGTACCATATACTCTCCTGCCCGCTGAGTCCATTAATCGACTCTCCTTGTCAAGAGGCACCGTCGATGATGGCGCGGTGGAATGTTGTTTCCTGGCCGCCGTCACTATTACTGCGTCCGGTACAGGATCCGAAAGCAGAAAAGCAGGGTCGGACTGAAGGGCCTTGTACTTCTTTTGTAGCCTTGACGGTGCAGACTTCGTAGAGGCAGGCGTAAGGAAGAGGTCCATGGGTGGTTCTTCTAGCCCTGGCACCAAAGGTAGTAGAGGACGAGACAGCTGTTTTTTATGTAAAGTCTCGAATATCACTGAGGTTGAGGGCGTAGGAACCGTGAGCGTGATGCCCAGTTTTGCCGCTCCTCGCAACAAGACCTCCTGAAAGGAGGCAATATCGTCTACCGGAGACACCCTCGTCCGAGGGGAATCCGAAAGCGTCGGGGGATAGTCCCTGGCACTGGATGACTCCGTGTGGCGGGACCTGGACCTGTCTCTCCTGCGGCGTCATCTAGATCTAGTAGACTACCGACGATCATCTCTGGACCGAGCGGGACCTCAGTCTCCTTGGTCTTGGCCGCTCCACTGGCCGTACAGGCGCAGGTTGTGGAGGCTGAGACGACAGCCTAGGCCTTGGAGGGCCTGAGGGTGGCGTAGGTAGATGTAACGAGTAAGACCTCGGAGGAGGAGGAGGAGGAGTTGGAGTCCTCGGAGGAGGTGTAGGCGTCCTCGGAGGCGGAGGAGGTGTAGGTATCCTCGGAGGAAGGCCCCTAGGTAACAGAGGGGGGGTGTTCCATGCCTAGAGGGTGAGTAGACTTGTGAGTACCCCGAGCCCGGGGACTGTTCCACCCTCTTTCTCTTTGGCTTCCGTACCCTAGAAGGGGACCTTGAGGCCGACCGCTTCCTTGACGAGCGACGGCGCCGCCGGGACCGTGAGCTCGTGGTCGAAGAAAGGCTGATAACGGAACCTTGGGACTCTGTCCTGGCCTTAGAACGCCTTCGGGACCTGGACGCTCTTCTTCTCGACTCCGATCTGTTCCTCGACGTCGAACGCATCGACGCCGACCTCTTCGACATCGAAGATCTCTTTCTCGACGCCGAGGAACACCGCCTTGATGACGAATGCCAAGTCGACGACGACCGGCGGTGTCACCTCGACGGCGAGTGCCAGTGTCTGCTAGACCCCTCTCGACGTCGGTGGTACCTTGACGACGAAGTTGTCTTCGACGTCGACCTCGTCGGAGGTCTCGACGTCAATCCCCTCGACGTCGAACGACGACGCTGCTTCGACCCAGCGCCCTGGGGAGACAGGGAACACAGCGTGGTCATGCCTCTCGACGCCGACGTCGAGGCCATCGACGTCGATGGAGAACGATGTCATTTTCTGGCCTTTTCTTTACTGGGGAGCCCCCCAGAGGCCTCAGCACGGGCAGAGGAAGGAGCCCCTTCATGCCCAGACCCACCTTGGTCACGCTCTCTTCGCTTCTCCAATCCTTGAAGCCGACTCTTCTCCCTGTCCCTCAGGGTCCTGTTGGAGAACTGTTGGTAGATCTCGCAATCCTCTGGGACGAGAAGGGGGCAGACAATGAATGCACACCCTGTGTTTGTCTGATTTGGCCTTCTTTCCAGCACACTCTGGACACCTATCAAATAGGGATGGCATATTTGATAAAAAGAGTGGCTAAACTTACTAGAAAAACACCAGCAAGAGCAGAAAAGGCCAAAGTACGTCGAGTGAAAGCACTCTGAACACTTTTAAAAGTGCAAAAAGATTAGAATAACACCTAAAAAGGGAGAGCTCAATGCTCCAGGGTCCTGCTAGCAGGAGCCGGAAAAAAGAACTGAAAGTGGAGGGAGTTGCTGTGCATTCTGGGATACCAGGAGAGTTCTGGAAAGTTTCCTTAAAGGCACGGTATCCCTTTTTAAGCCGCATAATGGCAGCCTATGGGGGCTTGTCTGTCCTGTCCTTCCTCTCTATCATTCCAAGAATTTGGTGAAGGGGGGAAGTGTTTTCCATGGTGAAACATGGCAGACAGGTTTAAATGTGATATTGGTGGAATATCCTTTGCATTTCTAGTTGAAGTACTGGACAGTGTAGCCTTGCATGTATAGGCTGCATTATTTGTCTTTAATTTTCTCTTAAGTGTCTATGCAGGACTGCAAAGAAGACAGCTTAAGAGATTATTTTTGATTGCTCCGGGGTCCCCGCACATGAGCGGGACTATTCACTAGATTATGACTATACACAGAGATCCCCTACTACAGAACACACTTGCATTCAAAGCCCCATTTTGCCATTTGTCATCAAAAACAACGTTATTTTGCAAACGGTGCAGTCTGCCTTTGCTGTTAATCCTATTGTGCATCTCTTTTGGGGGGGGGGGGGTGACCTCCCTAACCCCACCACCTCCCACCCATTGTTAAAAGCACCCCCTGGCCCTGCAGGATGTACCTCCCCTAGTCCGTCATCATACTGCAGTCATTCGGGTGCTGTGCTGCGGATGACTCACCTTTTTTAATGTATTTATACTTGTTAATAAATGGTTGCAGCGTTGCACATGCTTTATCTTTATATATTGTGTGGTGGCCACAGCTGCCCCTCTCCCCTCTCTAATTCTTCCTCTTTTTCCCTCTCGTTTTGTCTCCTCCTCACTTACTGAAAAAAACCACTTTGGCTTCTCCTGCTCTGTCGCTATCATCTGCCCCTTCCCTCTCTCTCTTCAATCCTCTTAGTCCCTCTCGTGTATCTGTCCTACTCAGTGGTCACATCCTGGAGGTACTATAATACGTGGTGCAGCCTCGGGAGGGATACAAAAAAAGTACCAAAAGCTGCCAGATTCTCAACCACATTCATATTCATTAGAACCAATTGACACAGGTTTCCTGTGAAGCACTACTCTCGTTTTATCGTGTTTGTTTAAACAACAATGTTCACTTCTGCTTTGCTGCTACCAGCTGCTCCTCCCCCCTCTATCTTTCTTTCAGGTATTGCCTCCCTGTCTGTCTTACTCCTCCTTCTACATGGTCGTAAAGTGGTCAAACTTGTGTTACAACCACACACATAAACGACACAGATTTTGCCAGCAAAGCTCTACTTTAGTTTTCTATTCTTTTTTAAAACAACATTGTGTTCCCCGGATGAGGAAGTGTACCATTTTTGGAGGTACTGCAATCCCTGTGAAGCCTGGGCACAGATAATAAAAAAAGGTTCCGAAGATAAAATGCGGCTGGGGTCTTGCTCAGCTTCATTCGGCCTGCATATTGGTACTAATGGCGGATTTGTTAAATGCTATCAATTCAGCAAGGCTAAAAGGATTCACTCCAGGCCCCCTCTCTCTTCGGTCTCTCTCGCATAACCAGACACAATCCTTGTCTTACACCTCTATCTCTCCTCTCCTCAAACACTACCTCATTAATCCCCATCTGCATCCACCACTCTCTCCTCCCTCATATTTGTTTCCTGATGTACCCATATCCATCCTTTTCCCTCTAACCCTGCCCGCTCTGCTACTACATCTTGCGATGCACTCTCAAACGTCCCCTCTGTATTTCCTCCTCACTTTGTCCACTCCAATCAATACAAAAACACATACATTGAAGACATTTTCATTTACAATGCCAATATCTCGAACTATCTCAAATGAGAGACCTACTGCATTGCACATGCTTGTTCCTTTTCCTATGTGTGCTGCATCATACAGCACAGATAGAAAAAGGAAAACACCTCTCAAGACTGTTTTTGCATTCCTGCACAAAAACAATTAACCCTACATCACAGACAACATTGCACCATGGCGTCAGGGGGCCTGAGTTGGCACATGGCAACCCACTGTGCGCCAGCGCAGGGTAAAAGAACAGGAATGTGTTGTATTTTGTTGATATGGCACATTCCTGCCCTTTTCTTTTGACGCACATCAGTGCAGCAGGAAGGCTTGCTGTTCTTCTATGCATCAAAATATTGTAAATGAAGCCCAAAGTTCTTTAAGCCTCACAACAGTCTGCTGCAAGGTTCACTTGTGTGATAAGATACCAGGATCATAGCTCTCAAAAACTGGCTTCCTAAAACCTCATTGTCTTCTGAAACACAGATCTATTTTCCACAAAACACTTGCTGATAAAGTTCAGCTGAGGAAAGGTTGAGCACAAAAATGGAAGTGGACCCAACTTAAATATCACATTATAAGCCACATGTTATGAAACTTCATTATTTCACTTCCAAACAACTGAAAAGGTCGCAGGGTCAGTATATTTTCAAAAACAGGTTAATGTGGCCTCCCACTGAGATTGTATAATGCTGAACACATCAGTAGCTAAATAGCTGAACATGAGATATTTTAATGTGAAACATAAACATAAATTGTTTTCTTTGTTATGTGTTTTTTCTTTGGAAAATAAATTATACCTAGTAGGTAACAGCTAAAAACAAAATGACTAAGGCCCTTCTTGGAGTCTGTCAGAGCTGAATCCAGCAGTAAATCAGTCAATAAGTCAATGTATTTCAGAAGTAAAAATGCTCAGTTCTTACGACAGACAACAGAACCGCCTGGAAAAGCCTGGCTGTCCCAAAGAGGAAACATATATCCACTGATCACTGTGAGAAAACTCCTAGTGTGTCAGGCTCAAGAGCTTTTTGTGTTTCAGAAACACCCCAGTTTGCTGCAAGGGACCAAAACAAAATTGTGCCCATTCGGCAAATCACTCTCCCTTCGGAACGAGGTTGACTGGGAATAAAAAATGTGCTAGAATTCACGCCAAGAATTTTAAATTCTATTAAGGAAAGGGAGGCGAGGATTATTGCTTCTCTTTCTTTACTGTTAAATTCACAGCAGCCAATGAAAACATTTCAGCATGTAAATAAACTACATTTCCCATGATTTTTTTTGTTAAACATTTTTTTTATTGCAGGGTTATGTACAATATACAGTGCCGTATTTAGGGTCTCATAAGACAGAGTCGCTGTTCTCCCATCGCATTCCAGACGCTTCGTACACAGCCATTCAGCCCACATCCCGGAGGCAGGGCGGCGTAACTCTGTTATGCGTTGCCATCTGGACTGGGACGTCCGCTGTAGTCAACATAGAAGGTCCTCCACCCTCTGCTTTTATCTTTTTGTGTTACGTGCCTCACTGCTGGTCTATAAAGGACGTACATGTTCCACTGCGGGGTCCCCCTATGCTTATCTCCCCTCCCCTTCCCCCCGCCACCGGTGTCTGCGTCTGTGCTCGGTGCAAGCATGTGTGCCTATACTGTGGGATTTCGGAGCTTCCGTGGTTTACTGTGTGTGTGTGTCCTGCGGTGGTGCTGGGGCTATGACCGTCGCCGCTGGAGTTGCCATGCCCTCCGTCTCCTCCTCCCCCTCCTCTTCCACTGCGCTATCCCTCAGTGCCTGTACTAGCATTTCCCATGCCATTGCTGCATCCTGCGCTTTCTCGTCTGAGCTACGGCGGGCCAGTTGGTATCTTATCGTGCTCTCCGCTGTCGCCCATTTCAAGAATTCATTTATCCAACGCCTATGTGTTGGCCCCACCTTCGACTTCCACCCCTTGGTCAGCTCTCTCTTCGCTATGAGTAGGCCCATGTCTATGAATTTACTTGATAGTTTGTTTTTGCGCGTATGAGGGAACCAATGTAAAATGGTGACCGCACTGTCATACTGTAGTTCCCTTTCCGCTACTGCATTCAGGGTGTCTCCTATTTCCCTCCAATACTCTTGCAAGCAGGGGCAACTCCTTAGCATGTGTACTAGGTCTGCCCTTACCTGGTTACATCTGGGGCATGCTGCATCTTCCACGTGAAAGTACGTTGCTATTTTACTCGGGGTGAGGTAAGCCCTGTGGAGGATATAGAGGTGTATCAGTTGGAAACGTGCGCTCCTGGTGCTCTTCCTGGCTCTCCGCACCAGCTGGGACCATGTCGTGTCCGGGATTTCTAATTGTAGGTCTGCCTCCCATTTATTCTTTAGTGGTGTAAGCGGTAGTAGGGTTTCCGTGTGCATTCTGCGATAGAGACATGTAACTGCTTTAAATGTTCCTGCAGCCATCATTGTGTATTGGCACGCTAGTGTCGTCGCGGGTTCTATCAGGCCCTCCCCCAGTGCGCCTGTATGGCTCTCACCACCGCCGCGTGTAGTAAGTAGTCACCCCTCGGGAGGTCGTACCGCTCCTGCAAGGCCTGGTATGGGGATAATACCCCGTCCTCATATTGATCCCCTATCATATAAACTACATTTCCCATGATGCTTCACTACCAATCATGTCCCATCAGACCCTATAAGAACCACCATCTCCTTCCCATGAGTCTCTTTCTTTGCTCGATAGTCTTTTAGTCCAAGTGCGTAACCAGTCCTCAAAAAACCAAGGTTGTCGATCTTTCAACATGAAAACCTCTTAACCAAGATCTAGGACGACGTCCAATATTGTCGACCAGGGGAAAAAAAATATCACCCTCCTTTCTTTTCTGAACTTGTAATAGATCAAAAGAAGAAACCAGTAATATCTGTTGACAAATGCATACTGCATATGGGAGGGGTCATTTCTGATTAAAAGTACAATTTCAAATTGAAACGAATCGGGTGTGATAATCCTCCCCACGGTGTCCTTAACCCCTTTTCTGCGGCGGCAATTCCGCCGCAGCGCTAAGGGGGGCCGCACGGCGCTCGCGTACTCGTGACGGAACCGCTCCGTCACGAGACGCGGTTGCGCTGTGCTTATGACGGAGCGGTTCCGTCACGGCCCCGCCCGCTCTTAAGTATGCTCAGCGCAGGTGCGGAATCGCTGCCGCATAGGCGCTCCCAGCGGGCCGTGACGGAACCGCTCCGTCATCAGCACAGCGCGGCCGTGTCTGATGACGGAGCGGTTCTGTCACCAGCAGGGGAGGGGTTAATAGAATTGAAAATTCCTGTCACAAATGTTAACACATTTTTTTATTCTATAACAGGGCTGGAGGCACCGAATATTGCTCGTTTAAAACTTATCAAACACCACAGTAGTTATATCACCCACCGGTTTATAATAAAATTGGTTAAAAGTAGATTCTGATGTCCAATCAGCAGATTTCATAATGTCCTGAATGGTTAAACCTAGCATAAAAGTCTTGAATGCCATGGCTCCACATACAGAATGAGCACCAAAAACCTGTGTATCAATACCTGCTTCCTTCATTACTGATTTTAACCATCTGGCTATTGTAGCTGCCGCTACTGGTTTAAACGGTTTTTGCAATGCAACTAACAGTTGAGCTGAACTCTCTTTTCGCAAGGACCATGTGCATTCTTCATAAGCTTTTAGGCATTGGACTACACACAACTTAACATTACTGGGAAAAGCATTATACTCTATGCTGCATAAAAAGGTTTTTGTCCTGCCAGTAATGGTAAAAGAAACACCTTCTTGAGAGAACACTCTACCTGTAAGATCCAGAGCTTTCACATCCGAAGAACGTCTGCAGGCAGATAAACACAAAAGCATGGCTAGCTTAGCAGACAAATGTTTCCTGGATAAATGTGCATTATCCGGCCATCTGTCAAAGAGGGATAGGACCAAAGAGACGACCCATGAATATGAATTCTTTGGTTTAGAAGGGTTAGCCATTCTGATTCCCTTAAACAACTTGCACACCACTGGGTGCTTACCTACCGGTTTATGTCCACCTGGCTATGGCCTGCTGATATTGCAGATCTGAAATGATTTAGTGATCGGTAAGTCAAAACCTCTGACGCTTTGTCCGATAGAAAATTCACAACATGGAATAGCTCCGCCCCCACGGGATCCACATGCTGTTCCAGGCACCAATGTAGCCAGCATTTCCAAGCTTATGAATATCTCTTTCTCGTGGAAGGGGCCCAGGCTTACCCGAAATTCCTGGCATTTCACATTGTTTCCGGAAAGTCTCCATGCCATCAGGGACAACTGCTCTGATATTATCATTGGATGCAGTTCTCCGTGAGGGCCCCGAAGCATCTGAGACCAAGAGAGCATCCTGGGATAGTCGCAGCTCACTTCAAACAGTATCGGGAACCAGGGTTGCGACTTCCACAGAGGCGTCACCAGAATCACCCCCTCCTGTTGTCAGGTTATCTGGGTAATCACTCT
Organism: Lissotriton helveticus; assembly: GCF_964261635.1. Lineage (NCBI taxonomy): Eukaryota > Metazoa > Chordata > Amphibia > Caudata > Salamandridae > Lissotriton > Lissotriton helveticus. The sequence continues at coordinate 1,617,956,845 of NC_136068.1, read as the reverse complement.
GGGAATTAGGATGAATGGAGGAAATGGATAGTTCAGATTAACTAACCAATCTTGAGAGAAAGCGTCCGTTGCTGTCGCCAACGGGTCCGGCCTCCAACTGAAGAACGCTTGCAATTGTCGATTCAATCTGGAGGCAAAGAGGACTATTTTGCAAGAACCTCACACTGCCTGCAGCCATTGGAACAGGCAAGGTTGGAGTTGCTAATCGCTGTAATCCTTCAGATGTCTGGAATTCCAGTCCGCAACTGTATTGGATTGGCCCAGGATGTACTCCGCTACCACCAATATCTGATGATTCAGGCAATAGTGGCATAAATCCTTCGCTATCTCCACAAGAAGGGACGACCTCATACCTCCCAACTTGTTGATATATCTCACTGCTGAGATATTGTCCATTCTGAGCAGGATGTAACAAGAGACTTGTTTGGGGGAAGTCTGTATTGCAAACGACCCTGCCAACAACTCCAGACAGTTGATGGGTAGCGACAGCTCTTGGAGAGACCGCCTTCCTCCAGTGGAGATATCTCCTCAACGTGCTCCCCAGCCCCATCGGCTGGTATCTGACTCTATTATAACTTCTGGTTGCGAGCCGAAGATAGCTCTGCCATTCCACGCTTCTATGAGGCCCAACCAGCACTGAATTTCCTCCCTGACTTCCTGCGTCTACGGGCCCAGATCTGTGTGTGACAAACCTTTCTGAAGGTGTTGAATTTTTAATCTCTGAAGGGATCGATAGTGAAGAGGGCCCAGAAAAATAGCTTGTATTGAAGATGCCAGTAACCTCACTATTCTGGCAATTGTCCTGAGAGAGACCCTCTGTTTGGCTAATACCAATGGCAGTTATTTCTTGAGATCTCGTAATTTTGATCTGGGAAGGCTTAGCTGAGCTTTCTGAGAGTCTATGACAAAACCCAGGAAATCTTTCATCTGAGAGGGGCAAAGGACTGACTTGATTTCGTTAATGACAAATCCCAGTTTCTGCAAGAGTGACACGGTCATTTGTAAGTGCAGGTTGGCTAAGGCTTGTGTCTGGGCCATGATAAGTATATAGTCTAAGTACACTATCATGTGAATGCCTTGTTCTCTCAGATGGGCTATCACCGGCTTCATCACTTGGGTGAAGCTCCATGGTGCCGAGGAAAGCCCGAAAGAAAGGGCTACATATTCCAACCACCATTTCCTCCATCGGAACTGCAGAAAGCGCCGATGGGGAGGAAAGATAGGGATCGTCAGATATGCATCCTTTAGGTCCAAACGGATCAGCCAATTGCCCTTCTTGAGAAGATGTGCTAGAAGATTCATACCCTCCATCTTAAAGTGCTTTTACACCATGAAGTGATTGAAGTCTCTTAGATTTAATACCAATCTGTGTCCACCACCCTTCTTCTGAACCAAGAAGACGTTGCTGCAAAATCTGGGTGGCCCGTTGTCGCAGTAGGCAACTATGCGTTTTTGCAGCAATTCTTCTAATTCTGAATCTATAAAAGCACATTCTTGTTGGGAAAAACTGAGTTGCCATTGGATAAGAATCCTGCTGAGGAGTCTGATAAAACTCCAGATGAAAACCTTGTATCGTCTGCAATTTCCATGCATCCTGTGACAGGGACCCCCAATAGTGCAGGAAGAACTGGGTACGACCCTTTAAGGGTAACTCTGACATATCGATAAGTCTTACCTGTGGAATTCTGGTTTTGGAATCCCGCTCTAATTCCACCTTTATTGAAGCAGCGTTTGTTGAATCTTTGTTGTGTTGGATAGAAGGTGCCACCTCTGGTAGAGTCCCAATCACCTCTACCATGTCCGTAGTCTCCTCTGGTGGGTCCTTGATAATAGGGGTGGGCTGGCGAGCGGCTCCTGCCTCGCCTGACTCTGTTAAAAAGGCCTGCCTGAAAGACCCTCTTGATGCTAGATTGACTTTTGTTTAAAGATGTAACTGTACCTACATATTTCGAGACGTCTTTGACAAACTTGTCTCCGAAAAGATTACCCTCAGCTAAGGGACCTGGTTCAGCCAAAGTGAGTTCTAAATAAATTGGAGGCCATTCTCATGAGTAGAGATTTGCCTTGTTCCATGGAAATGACGCAATTCGCATTCCCCAGAAGGCAAACTGCTTGTTGCATCCAGCAAGCTAGGATATCGGAGTCCACTGGACTAGTTGATTCTTTGGCCGCCTAGGCCATTTCCAGGATCTTGGCTGGTGGTCCTGCCACATCTAATAACTTGTCCTGGAAGCCCCGCCAGGCACATTCGATACCTTTTTTGGGATCTTTTGCAATTTTATTTAGGAAGGTAAACATGCTGGCATCAATGTCTAGTGTTTCTACCACTTTGTCTGGAATGTCTAGTCTAGGGCACTCCAACCGTAGCCGATTACATATCTCTTTATGAATTCCCTTCCTGAGGTTCTGATGCAGATAATCTGCTACCTCTGGTGCCGGAGCCGAGTCTGAGGCACGTGGATGTATAATGTCTGCAGGGTTAAAGGTAAATGGAGTGGATGGATTGTGGGACGCCTTATCAGGCATTAGAATGACCGTTTTCTTCGCTTTCTTCTTTTTATGTAGTTCGCCACCATCTGACTTGGTAGAGTCAGTATCAGTAGTGTCAATGTCGATGTATACTTTTTGCTTATGCTTCGCCTTTCCCCCACCGGTGGAAGCTGCGGTAGAATAACCATGCTCGTCCAAAAGGCCTTGGGGTAAATTAGCTAGGGCACTTGCCTGAGACCACGCTACTGGTTTGGCCTTGTCTTTACTGTAGCCCGAGGCATCGGTTTGGGGCTCAAGTGCATGAGGGTTCTGAAACCTGTGACATTTTGCGAAGGTCTCTAACTGTTTAGTGATGGGTTTTAGTGCTGCTGCTAACGCACGTTGTACAGTATTGAGTACAGTGTTCTCAATGGCCCTGTTGATGGAGTGCTGGACCGAGGCATCCAGAGCGTCAACAATGTTATCCTCCATTACAGAGTTTTGCAGTTCCTCATTGTAGGGTTCATCCCCTTCATCCTCAAATCTGACCCAATCGTCCATTTTGTATTCAAATGTATTAATTAGGGATGTATTTTTTTATATATTAAGTCTATTTAATGGAGGGGTTAAGGGGGAGCCAACCCACGTGCACTCAAAATATTATTAGGAATGAACTAATCTCCTCAGCAATGCTTTAGTCTCCAATTATTGCAGCCCCACCAACAAGACGTCAAGAGCCATGTAATTTGAATTTTCTGGAGCGTGCACTCACTCCCATGGCCGATTAATATTTCAGCCGGTCCGGCGTAGATGAGAACAATACTTTCCAACCAAAACTCTGGGCTTTCTGAACTCCGGTGGTCGTTGGGGAAGCAAAAGACGTGCTTAGCCAAAATATAGCTCAACTGGGCTATGCACGTTCGGCCACGCAAAGGCTCCTTTCCCTGATATCGGGCCTTATGAAGGGAGGCTCCGATAACGTCCAGTTGTAACCCCCTTACCTCGGTATGTAATGAGGCTTAACCCGCAACGGGCGGCTGGCTAGTCATGCGCTGCTAAAGCGCTGTTTCCACACAAGGTAGACAGTAACCAATAGCAATCATGCAGATATGCTGAGCAAGTTTAATATACATTACATACATCAGCAGCTAGTTCCCACATGCTCGAACATGTGTGGAAAGCAGCTGGTAACCAATTAGCATAAATATAGTTTTAATAATGGTATAAAAAATAGCACTTCTCTCTGCCGAGAGCAGCAAAGCAAGAGGCTCATGGGAAGGAGATGGTGGCTCCTATAGGGTCTGATGGGACATGATTGGTTGTGAAGCATCATGGGAACTGTAGTTTATTGACATGTCGAAACGTTTTCACTGGCTGCTGTGAATCTAACAGTAAAGAAAGAGAAGCAATAATCGGAGCCTCCGGTCCTGTAATAGAATTAGGGAAATAATAATACATTTTTTAAAAGTACCGGTCTTGCCGCCGACGCTGCCGGCCATCTCAGTGCTTCTCTCCTCCCGGCAGTCACTGGGGCACAAAGCACAGGCTTCCCACCCAATCCAGATGCTGCTCTCATGCTATACCAAGCATGAGAGCAGCGTGGGGATTGGCCCAAGAGGGCATTCTTATGCTCGCTCAGGCACAGGGAGCCTGTGGCTTTTATCCAACACAGCTTTCAACACAACTGAGTTGGAGAAACCTAAGTACGCATGCCTCTTTGGCCAGCCCAAGATGGCCGGCCAAACCGACATGTGCCATGGCCCGGCCCCAACCAAGACTTCCTTGCAAAGTCAGTCAGCAGAAAATGATAATATTGTTTTATTATCATTTTATTTTTTGCTGACTGACTCCGACAGTAGGGCGATGTCCCTCCACCATTACGGATAAGCCGCCTCTGTTCTGTACACCAGCTGCAGTGGGATAGTGACATCCTCAGTAGGCATCTCAGGATATCATAATAGTGAAGGCTCTTTTCCACCAAGTGGAACCTGAGATATGGCGTACCATGACATGATAGGCAACCCGTTGCGCTAATATGACCTCCTTAGTATATTGAAGGGACCATATGTGTGGGCCATTTAGTCACATAGAATTCCCGCATACCAGGAGCTATCAATACCACAGGTATCGATACTTCTCTTGAATATTGTGAAAATGTGTATTTCTGTGCCTATTCCTCTATGCAGTTCTCAATTTTCATGTACATTTCCACTTGGATACATCACCTACTTCAGCAGCCAGCGTGTCCTGGTGAGAAACTCAGAATATGAAGCAGAAGTGTTACATGTAATTTTGATGGGACAGTAACTGCCATTACTGCCCTTTCAGAATTAAACAGGCACTCATAATTAAGTCCAAAGTATGCATGTAAATCAACAGTGAGCCATGGAATATGTTATATGTTACTCTGATGATTTTGTTGACTTGATGTTAATCCCTGCACAAACAGATCATTCAAGTAAGAGGAAAGTTGTATGGTGCCCCACAAAAAGTAAATTTTCATTCAAACCTTCATAATATAGGATTGTGTAAAACAGCTTTGCCAAATTAGCCCCTCATTCAAAATGTACTGTGTTATGTATACGTTATTATAAATGTTGAAGATATGTACACAAGATACACACGCTCATTTGGATTCATTTCAGATATCTTATTCAGCATAAAGGATTAAACCAGAAGACTGGAAAAACTTGCTTAAAGCTTTTTAAAAGATTCCACAGATACCCAGGCCACTCAACAACAGTTCTCTCCTGCAACAAATATACAAACAGCAAAGCAAATTCTTTGACAAATACTTCGATACATACGGTACTCCAACTAAGACCTGCAAGGAATACATTTGGCTGGCTGCTCCACACTTTAATTTACCACTAACCAATACATTAGTCAATCCCAACGAGCAGCCACTATCCAGTGTGGCTCAATCCTAAACTGTGACATTTTGGAACTATCTTCTCAAGTTTGCTCTGCTTTTAACCACTTGACCCTCAGAAGGAAACTCAAAAATCTGGTTCTTCTTCTTGCCAAGCACTTGGCTCCTCTTCTCCCTTTACCCTGTAGTACTCGAAGTTGCCGATGTTTCTATACATTTTGTTCATTCATCCATTCAAACAGTATGCATTATACTTCAGAGTAATACAGGAGCCTATCAAACAATATCACGCAACAGGACAGAGGCTGCAGGTCCTGTGAAATGTCCAGGCGTATTGTTGTTCCAATTCTTCCTAAGTGCAGTGGCACTCTGTATCTAAAGATGCTTTAACACCTTCGATGCTCATGACGAGCTCAGCTCGTCATGAGCCGTGGAACGCTCAGGTGCGGGGAGAATTCCCCCGCTGTGCTGAGCGTTCCACGGGAGCCAATGCACCTGTGACGAGCTCAGCTAGTCATGAGCACCGGAGTGCCAAAGCTCATGACGAGCTCAGCTCGTCATGAGCATGCGGGCGCTGTGCGCGCCCCCTCCCCCCTAGATACAGCGGGGGAATAACCCCCGCAGCGAAGGGGTTATAGAATAGTACAGACCAATACAGTGTGTTTTGATACATTTGCCCTTTATCCTAAATTCGCTACAGCCCTTAGTGCAAGGGAGAGTAACTTAGCAGCCAGCGGAGAAGTAGACAAAAATCTTACAAATCCCCCAAACTCACCACTCAAATGTTACCTGGAATCCTCAAAGCACTAAAAGTTATGGTCAATGGAACTGGTACCAAAGTTAAAGCTGAAGTTTCAGCATCCAGTTGAGCAACAGTCAATGAAACAAGCATTAAAAATGCAATAGGTCTCGCAATAGAAGAGTTTGACATTTTTCGTTTTGCATATGGATGAGTGGCGTTGCGTGGATGAGTGGCGTTGCGTGGATGAGTGGCGTTGCGTGGGTGAGTGGCGTTGCGTGGGTGAGTGGCGTTGCGTGGGTGAGTGGCGTTGCGTGGCTGAGCGGCGTTGCGTGGCTGAGCGGCGTTGCGTGGCTGAGCGGCGTTGCGTGGCTGAGCGGCGTTGCGTGGCTGAGCGGCGTTGCGTGGCTGAGCGGCGTTGCGTGGGTGAGCGGCGTTGCGTGGGTGAGCGGCGTTGCGTGGGTGAGCGGCGTTGCGTGGGTGAGCGGCGTTGCGTGTGTGTGTGGCGTTGCGTGGGTGTGTGGCGTTGCGTGGGTGAGTGGCGTTGCGTGGGTGAGTGGCGTTGCGTGGGTGAGTGGCGTTGCGTGGGTGAGTGGCGTTGCGTGGGTGAGTGGCGTTGCGTGGCTGAGCGGCGTTGCGTGGGTGAGCGGCGTTGCGTGGGTGAGCGGCGTTGCGTGGGTGAGCGGCGTTGCGTGGGTGAGCGGCGTTGCGTGTGTGTGTGGCGTTGCGTGTGTGTGTGGCGTTGCGTGGGTGAGTGGCGTTGCGTGGGTGAGTGACGTTGCGTGGGTGAGTGGCGTTGCGTGGGTGAGTGGCGTTGCGTGGGTGAGTGGCGTTGCGTGGGTGAGTGGCGTTGCGTGGGTGAGTGGCGTTGCGTGGGTGAGTGGCGTTGCGTGTGTGAGTGGCGTTGCGTGTGTGTGTGGCGTTGCGTGGCTGAGTGGCGTTGCGTGGGTGAGTGGCGTTGCGTGGGTGAGTGGCGTTGCGTGGGTGAGTGGCGTTGCGTGGGTGAGTGGCGTTGCGTGGGTGAGTGGCGTTGCGTGGGTGAGTGGCGTTGCGTGGGTGAGTGGCGTTGCGTGGGTGAGTGGCGTTGCGTGGGTGAGTGGCGTTGCGTGGGTGAGTGGCGTTGCGTGGGTGAGTGGCGTTGCGTGGGTGAGTGGCGTTGCGTGGGTGAGTGGCGTTGCGTGGGTGAGTGGCGTTGCGTGTGTGTGTGGCGTTGCGTGTGTGTGTGGCGTTGCGTGTGTGTGTGGCGTTGCGTGTGTGTGTGGCGTTGCGTGTGTGTGTGGCGTTGCGTGTGTGTGTGGCGTTGCGTGGGTGAGTGGCGTTGCGTGGGTGAGTGGCGTTGCGTGGGTGAGTGGCGTTGCGTGGGTGAGTGGCGTTGCGTGGGTGAGTGGCGTTGCGTGGGTGAGTGGCGTTGCGTGTGTGAGTGGCGTTGCGTGTGTGAGTGGCGTTGCGTGTGTGAGTGGCGTTGCGTGTGTGAGTGGCGTTGCGTGTGTGAGTGGCGTTGCATGTGTGAGTGGCGTTGCGTGTGTGTGTGGCATTGCGTGTGTGTGTGGCGTGGCGTTGCGTGTGTGTGTGGCGTTGCGTGTGTGTGTGGCGTTGCGTGTGTGTGTGGCGTTGCGTGTGTGTGTGGCGTTGCGTGTGTGTGTGGCGTTGCGTGTGTGTGTGGCGTTGCGTGGCTGAGTGGCGTTGCGTGGGTGAGTGGCGTTGCGTGGGTGAGTGGCGTTGCGTGGGTGAGTGGCGTTGCGTGGGTGAGTGGCGTTGCGTGGGTGAGTGGCGTTGCGTGGGTGAGTGGCATTGCGTGTGTGAGTGGCGTTGCATGTGTGAGTGGCGTTGCATGTGTGAGTGGCGTTGCATGTGTGAGTGGCGTTGCATGTGTGAGTGGCGTTGCATGTGTGAGTGGCGTTGCATGTGTGAGTGGCGTTGCATGTGTGAGTGGCGTTGCGTGTGTGAGTGGCGTTGCGTGTGTGTGTGGCGTTGCGTGTGTGTGTGGCGTTGCGTGTGTGTGTGGCGTTGCGTGTGTGAGTGGCGTTGCGTGTGTGAGTGGCGTTGCGTGGCTGAGTGGCGTTGCGTGGCTGAGTGGCGTTGCGTGGCTGAGTGGCGTTGCGTGGCTGAGTGGCGTTGCGTGGGTGAGTGGCGTTGCGTGGGTGAGTGGCGTTGCGTGGTTGAGTGGCGTTGCGTGTGTGAGTGGCGTTGCGTGGTTGAGTGGCGTTGCATGTGTGAGTGGCGTTGCATGTGTGAGTGGCGTTGCATGTGTGAGTGGCGTTGCATGTGTGAGTGGCGTTGCATGTGTGAGTGGCGTTGCATGTGTGTGTGGCGTTGCATGTGTGTGTGGCGTTGCGTGTGTGTGTGGCGTTGCGTGTGTGGGTGGCGTTGCGTGTGTGAGTGGCGTTGCGTGTGTGAGTGGCGTTGCGTGTGTGAGTGGCGTTGCGTGTGTGAGTGGTGTTGCGTGGGTGAGTGGCGTTGCGTGGGTGAGTGGCGTTGCGTGGGTGAGTGGCGTTGCGTGGGTGAGTGGCGTTGCATGGGTGAGTGGCGTTGCGTGGGTGAGTGAATGGTTAGCTGTTGCTTATGCGACGTATAGCACTTAATACTAAAGTAGGCAGACCTTCTTAGCCTTTGTGAGAATAATAGCAAAATAAAAATAAAAACCAGATCAAGTCAAGGACGCAAACGGCACCATGCTATTGTTTATTTACTCAGATGATTTGCATAAAAATGTAACTTGTGAGCACGTTTCTCTAACTCTCCAATAATCCCATTACAACACTTTGTACAAATGAGATTGGGACTCATCCTTCCGAAGTCGAGAAAAATGTGCAACGCTGTGTTGAAGTTAATTTTTTTAATTAACAAAATGCAAATAATGTGGAGAGATTTCAAGTGATTCAGGAATGGGCGCCCTTGTAAAGAGAAAGTATGGCCGGCCTGGGCAGTGATAGGGGAGGAGGGAGGAGAAATGCGAGTCACGGCAGCAGCAGCCTTTGATGTGCCTGCCGGCCGGCCGTGAATAATTAGGGGGTGAGAAATGCGCTCGGAGGGCTGCCTTTGATGTGGTAATGCGAGGCAGGCAGGCAGGCGGCTGGTGGCATTGTGCACGCGCTTTTTAGGGCTTGCGCAAGCGCAATGACCTAAAAAGCACATGCACTTGAAGGAATCGCCAGTGGAATCGCCAGTGGTGGATAAACACTGGATAAGCCCCTATAGAGCTTCGCCAGCTATGCGCTGAAGCGCATCAGCAGGCGAGCCCTAAAAGGAGTGTGTCCTTCACAAATGATGGCCAATCAGTTGACTTCACACCATCTAATGCATTTTCCCAAGAGGGGAGGGAGCATCTCTAGATGGTTAAAGATATTCATATTCAAAGAACGATATACCAGTCAACTCAAGTAGGGTATCCACATTACACCACTCCTCAGGAACCTCCACTGGCTCCCCGTACAGAAGAGATGGCAATTCAAGATGCTGACCCATGCACACAAAGCTCTACACAACCAAAGACCCGCCTACACTAACCACTGCCTGTACTTCCACCAACCTTAGAGAAGACTACACTCTGCCTCCCTTTACTTGCCCAAACTCCCAGCATCTACTGAAGCAGAAGTGGAGGACACTCCTTCCACATCGCAGCGAATACCTGGAACAGCCTCTCCACCCACCCCCGGACCATCACCTAACTTTCAGAATTCCAAATGGCCCTCAAGACCTGGAAGTATCTGGGCCTGCAAGGGCCTGGATACCCTATCTGGTGACTAGCAACGCTTTATGAATCATGGTTGATTGATTAACTCTTCCCAAAACTGTCAACTCTACAAAAATCAGGCAACGAAGAATCAGCGGGATGTGTATTGTGCCCTTATACAACACAAGTACACTAGAAGCAGTGAGTGCAACAACTGGTATAGGTCAGCCTTTTGTTTACAGGTAGGTCTTTTGGTGGAAGCCGATTACATTCAGAATCCAGACATAAGAGAATACTCTACGTAGTCAGTGAGGCGCTGCACTGTCTGGTTCAAAGACATGGAAGCCGAAGAGGCCTTAGCTCTATACCTGAAGACACCACTTTCTGCTGAATACAAAGTCTTCTTACCTGGGGTGTGGTATGTGCAGATCACACGTACACGCATTCAAACTACACAGTTGCGTGAAAATGGCAGGGCCCAAGTTACTTGGAACTGTCGCACAAGTTACTTACCTTCGGTAACGATATATCTGTAAGAAACAGTAGTTAGTGTTAGATTCCTTACCTTAGAATATCCCTAGGCGTCAGACTGGATCCGGAAAGTTTTCGTCAGCAGTACCCCTGCGCGTCAGTAGGCGTAGTCTGCGGCTCCGCGTATATCGTCGGCGTCGTGATCGCCGGGATGACGTCGGAGTACTTAGATGCCGCCCTTGTGTGCTGACATCAGTTCTGTACATAACTTTCCGTGACAGGAACACAGAGCCATGCAAGAAACCGACACTGGTGCCATGACACTAGGGCCCTCAAAGGGAGATACCTTAACCCTAGATATCAGTTCACAGAACGGGGAGGATGGGTGGGGCGGTAAGGAATCTAACACTAACTACTGTTTATTACAGATATATCGTTACCGAATGTAAGTAACTTGTGCATCTGAAAGAAACAGGTTAGTATTAGATTCCTTACCTTAGAATAGATACCCCAGTAATACCAACCCCGGTGGTGGGTCTGCAAACCAAGATCACACCAGAAAGTCCTGGAGAACGGAACGGCCGAAAAAGCCATCTCTCCGGACTTGGCTGTCTAGGCAGTAGTGCTTAGCAAACGTGTGCAGCGAGGCCCACGTAGCTGCCTGACAGATGTCCTGCAGGGGGACTCCCCATTCCAGGGCAGTAGTAACCGCCGTGGCCCGAGTGGAACGGGCGCGCAGCCCCACAGGAGGCTCCTTTTTTGCCAAGGAATAACAGACCTTGATGCACAAAATGACCCACCGAGAGATGGTCCTCTTGTGCACCGTCCGTCCCTTCTTAGCGCCCACGTAACCAACAAAGAGCTGGTCGTCCACCCGGAACTGTCACGTGCGGTCTAGATAAAAGGAGAGCGCACGTTTTGGGTCCAGACGGTGGAGACTCTCTTCCTCTTTCGAGGGATGCGGAGGCGGAAAGAAGGTGGGCAAATTGATGGACTGCCCAATATGAAAGGCTGTAACCACCTTGGGCAGGAAAGAAGGACGAGTCCTCAGAACAACCTTGTCCGGATGGACAGAGAGGAAAGGAGGCTTAGAAGATAGAGCCTGGAACTAACTCACTCTCCTGGCAGAGGTGATGGCAACCAGGAATGCAGTTTTAAGAGTCAGAAGACGAAGAGGACAGTTATAAAGTGGCTCAAAGGGAGCACACCAGATAAGTCAGTACAAGGTTCAAGTTCCACTGAGGCATCACGAAGGGAACAGGAGTCCATGAGCGAGGCCTGGACATCTCTCAAAAAATTGGCGGACCTCAGCCAGGTGTGGCGGCGGACCGCCACCGTCGTGGAAATCGCCCTGCCCAGCGAGTCCGTGGTATCAAGTCCACACCTGATCAAATAACGTGCTGCATCCCGCCCCTCAGCAAGGGCTTGGGCGAGCCGTGACCGGGCCTCCTCCGGACACTGGGGCAGCACGTCCGCAACCATGTCCCACAAGGAGTGGGTATAATGGCCCAAAAGGCAAGCGGTGTTGACAGACCGCAACCCCAAACTAAATGAGGAGAACAGTTTCTTCCCAAACTGGTCAAACCTTTTGGATGCCCGATCTGGTGAAGCGGTCAGGAATGCGGTCTGGGGCGTAGAGGCCTGGATCACCAGGCTCTCGGGGTGGGGTGCATGGTCAGAAAGCTGGGGTTACCCAGAGCCGGGCAGTGGCGTCGGGCCATGTTCTGATCCATAGGGGGCACTGTGGAGGGATTGGACCAAGTGCCCATCAGAATGTCCGTGAGGGCTTCATTGAACTGCAGCAGAGGCTCCGAAGATTTAACTTGCGGCTGAAGCACCTCGGTGAGGAGGTTAGTCCTCACGGCCGCGGCAGGGAGCTCAAGAGCCAAGGCCTTGGCTGCCATGCACAACACCACACTATAGGTAACACCCTCCTCTGTAGCCACAGAGGGAGTAGAGATGAATCCAGTGTCAGGCGATGTATCCAGACCACTGGCCTTCCCCAGCTCATCTGCCTAGTCCTGGCTCAACTGGCACTGTTGCGCCAGAGGGTCCTCAGACCCCTCCCAGTCCTCCCCCTCATCTGTGTCCTGATAAACAGGCAGAAATGACGGAGCCGGGTCATAGATGAATTGCTCACCCATCGGCATCGGAGATGGCGCCGAGTGGTGCCGTTCTGACTTCGGACCAGGGCTGAAACGGAGGACGGCGTCGTCCGAAGACGGTGCCGGGAGCGACACCATCGGGGTCGGTGCCAGCGGAGGAGTCGTGAGGTCAACTGGCGTCAACCGGGATCCAGGCATGGATCCCTCGGGGCCCTGCGGCGTCGGGACCAAAGTCGACGACGGCGCCGGAGCCGAAGCACCCAACGGCGCCGGGGCCGAAGCCACCGGCGTGCCAGGACCCCCAGTCGGGTCCGCGGGGCCCGAAGGCGCGCCGACAGGCCTCGACGAAGGGAAGTGAGTCCTCATGGCCATGAGGAAATCACGTATCTCCTCCGGCGTCGCATGCAGCCCAGGGACCGGAGGGTATGGGGCTGGACGCGACGCCCACGGCTCCGGCGGAGTCGCGCGGGTGGTGTCACCCGAACCCTCAACCGCGTTGCGCGAGCGGAGTCGGAAGAGCGATGTCGCCTCTTCAACTTCATTTTAGAGTACCTCGACTTACCGGAGGACTTGGAGCCCGACGAGTAGTGATGGCCCGACGAGCTGTGACGACTGCGGCTCTGCGACCGGTCCTTCGACTTCCTCCTCCACCGGGACATTGAGCGGCGCGCAGCCGACTGCTGGATCTTGAGAAGCTTACGGGACCGCTTCCGCCGAGCTTTCGAGGTCAAGGCCCGGCAGTGGGGGCACGACTTGTCGTCATGGTCGGCCCGAGGCAGTAGAGACACCGACGGTGGGGGTTGGTCACCAACATCAGGCGGTGACAGGAGTCATATGACTTGAAGCCAGGCATCCCTACGGCACCAGGAGTCGAATTCGACTCAAAAAGAGAGCCGAAACAGATTAAAAAAAGTTAGTCAATAGATGACTAGAAGTACTGCTCTTCCCGGATCTGCGCTTAATGGGGCGGAAAAAAGAAGAACTGACGTCAGCGCGCGAGGGCGGCGTCTAAGTACTCCGACGAAGTCATCCCGGCGATCACGATGCCGACGACGGATGTGGAGCCGCAGAAGACGCCTACCGATGCGCAGGGGTACTGCTGACGAAAAGATTCCAAATCCAGTGTGACGCCTGGGGATATTCTAAAGTAAGGAATCTAACACTAACCTGTTTCTTTCAGATACATAAACAAAGAGGGTTATTGAACACCTCTCCAGGGTTACTGGTAGAGAAATGTTGTACCCCAACTATCAATGAGCTAGTGTTCCCAGAGCCTAATGAGAGGACTATAGCAATCCTCCAAAACTCTCTCAGGGAAGCAACCTCAAAATGTATACACTATCCAAAGTACTATGCCTTGTAAGGCAATATGTAGGCTCTAACAGTATCCTAGGGAGAGTCAGCTAGGTACTCAAAAAATAAAAAATAAATTAAAACAAAAAAATTCTGCAGGACTGTCGAAATAATTGGAGTTTGAATAGAAGGGATAGAGCAGCCTCTTTGACCACTCGAAAATAAGCATTTTTCCTGGGGTCCTGATGCACACATGAGACAAACTTGTCACATTTTATGATCTGGTGGTTCACAAATGTGACTGAGTCTGAACATTTTCAGTCCTTGAAGTCAGTTGCAGACTGGTGCAGTTTCTACTCACTGGATAAAAGCAGGTGCCTGCTCATGCTGTCTACTCTCTGATGCACTACGCATATATGATGAGTAGGAGGAACATGCCCTCAGAAACAGTTTACTTCCACATGTCCATTGACAGCAGCCAGAATTGTGACGAACAACTTTCTCCCTGTTTTGTGATAAAGAAAAGGTCAGGTGTTGCGTAACTTATGATCACGCCAAACTTTGCAGCTGGCTTGGAGACCTTAAACGCCATCACATTTATGTAGAGGGATGTGTGAGGTCTAAACTATTAAGTGCCCACAGTGATGACCACCCCATGTTTGTAAAAGTACATCATAGTGAAAGCCTGCAGATGTGGCTGGTGGAGCAAGGTTCCGCGCAGACGTCCGCTCTTAGATGGAAGGACTTAGATAAGCTCGGATTGGCCATCAAGCAACTGATTCCATTGCGTAGACAGGTGACGCCGTAGGGATCACACTGAAGGTTGGCATGGGGAACCACCCCAAGTAGCACACCTGATCACTGATACTTTTGGAACCACAACCCACCATGAAGGTTATTTTCCTGAAAGAGATCCACTCTTGCCTTAATGGATAATAATCACCCAGAGGTCTGTATCCAGAATGGCATCCCTGAACTGAATATTTGGTGGAATGAGAGGATGTTGGGAAGTTCACAGTGAACACAAGACTAAAGGGGATCTGGAGGAGTAAAGATCATCTACAGAGCTCTGGAGGACAGCTTCATGAGGCAGTCATCCATATTGGGGTAGCACTCGACCATTGGTAGTCAGAGAAAGAGTGGCATTTAAGCAAAGTACTGCAAACTACACTCATAACAATGGGCCCTGTTATAATGATGGTCCTGAATGGTAAGTCAAGAAAGTTCCTATGATCCCAGCAAAAGGGCGCATTAAAATGTTTAACTAAGGCAGAGATGACTCGGATGAATACATCTGTGAAAAAGTACAGGGCATGTTTTAAACTGGACAAAACCACTATGTGATCAATAGAGACCTTATTAACTTATATGCAGTAAATGTTGCAATTTTTTTTTTATTGTATTGTTTTTAGAAACTGTCAAAAATCCAACTTCAAATCATTAACTTAAAGTTTTTGTGCAGTATCAAAATACATATTTTTATGTATTTGCAATTAGACGTGTAATCATCAATGTATGCGCAATTGTGTATCCATATAACTGAGAGACGCAACCTATGTTATTAATGTAGTGGTATCGGTAGGAAGAACCTGTATACGAGATAGAAAGAAAGCGTAACTTATACTGGAGCAGATTCACATACTAAGCGTTCTCTCGCCATCTAGTGGTAGGGTCTGAACATTACTATCATGGCTAGATTGACTTGTAATCTTATTGCTCGAGTACACTCTGTTTTAGAATAAGGTTATTTTCCCCAGATCATGACACATGTTTGGGTGACTCTACTAAAGTGAAACCTCTTCTTTCATTTGTGCTCTGAAGGCGGAAGGAAGGGGGTCACTTGTGACTTTGCAACAGAACCAGATTTAAAGTTATGGTTACAGCAGGTAAGTCATATTTTCCATTTTCATCGCATATTTCTTGCAGGTCCACATATTATGCCTGGACTGTAAAGCAGAACCTTCACCGTCGCTAAATTGCGGGTTGACATGAAGGGCAGGAAGAGAAAGCGAATGGCCCATTTAATACTCTCGAACCAACTGTAGCATCCGGTCTACCTTGAATGAGGGGAAAAAAAACGTAAGTCTCTGTACAGGAGTCTATAAATTTGCCTTGGGTGGGACAAAACTTGGTGGAATCTAGGGGTCTTCAGCACCTACGGACCTTGAAGCTTTCAGGGGACTCCATCCCCCAACTTTACTCCCTCTAGGAGGCCTGCCTGCAGAGGCTCGCCAGGAAGGGGTGGGCGAGGTTCTGACGCAAAGAAAACGGTCTACAGCCAGGGTTTTAAGTGGGCGGGGTCCTGCCAGTGCCGAGACGGGTTCCTATCGGGCTCTCCATTTTTACTCTCAGGGTAAAAAGTCAAGTCAAGTAATTTATATAGCGTGCTACATACCCAGAGGGTCTCAAGGCGCTTGAGGAAGGGTAGGGAATTATTTGTCGAATATCCATGTTTTAAGTTGCTTTCTGAATGATAGGTGGTTCTGAGTGAGGCGGAGGTGAGTGGGAAGTGAGTTCCAAGTTTTGGCTGCCAGGTAGGAGAAGGATCGTCCTCCCATTGTGGTTTTGTTGATGCGAGGTACAGCGGCCAGGGCTTGGTTGGAGGAGCGTAGCTGGCGGGAGGGGGTGTAGAAGGAAAGTCGTGTGTTGAGGCATTCGGGTCCAAGTTCGTAAAGTGCTTTGTGTGCGTGGGTTAGGAGGCGGAAAGTTATCCTCTTATTGACGGGGAGCCAGTGGAGGTTTTTCAGGTGACTAGAGATGTGGTCTTTACGCGGGATGTCTAGTATGAGTCTGGCTGATGCGTTCTGGATGCGTTGGAGTTTTTTCTGAAGTTTTGCGGTGGTACCGGCGTATAGGGTGTTACCGTAGTCCAGGCGGCTCGTGACCAGTGCGTGGGTAACCGTTTTTCTAGTTTCAGTGGGGATCCAGCGAAATGTTTTTTTGAGCATGCGAAGAATGTTGAAGCAGGATGATGAAACGGCGTTGACTTGTCTGTTCATCGAGAGTGAGGAGTCTAGGATGACGCCCAGGTTCCGTGCGTGGTCCGTCGGGATGGGTGCTTTTCCAAGGGCCTCTGGCCACCAGGAGTCATCCCAGGCGGAGGGGGAGGTGCCTAAGATAAGGACTTCTGTTTTGTCTGAGTTCAGTTTCAGACGGCTGAGCTTCATCCACTCGGCTACTTCTTTCATTCCTTCATGTAGGTTGGTTTTGGCGGTGTTCGGGTCTTTGGTGAGTGAGAGGATCAGTTGAGTGTCATCAGCGTAGGAGATGATGTTGAGGTTGTGTTGGCGTGCGATAGTCGCGAGGGGGCTCATGTATATGTTGAAGAGGGTGGGGCTGAGTGAAGATCCTTGTGGCACGCCGCAAATGACTTCAGTGGCCTCTGATTTGAATGGTGGAAGGCGTACTCTCTGAGTTCTTCCTGTAAGGAACGAGGTGATCCATTCCAGAGCTTTTCCTTGGATTCCGATGTTTCTGAGGCGTTGTAACAGGGTGCTATGGCAGACTGTGTCGAAGGCTGCGGAGAGATCAAGGAGGATGAGGGCGACTGTGTCTCCATTGTCCAGTAGAGTTCGAATGTCGTCTGTTGCTGCGATGAGGGCGGTCTCAGTGCTGTGTTTGGCTCGGAAGCCGGACTGTGAGGGGTCGAGGGTTTTGTTGGTTTCGAGGAAGGCGGCGAGTTGGTTGTTGACAGCTTTCTCGATGACTTTGGCCGGGAATGGAAGGAGCGAGATGGGACGGTAGTTTTTGAGTTCGTTGGGGTCAGCTGTGGGTTTTTTCAGAAGGGCGCTAAGTTCGGCGTGTTTCCAGCTTTCCGGGAAGGTGGCTGAGTTGAGGGAGCAGTTGATGACGTCTCGGAGGTGTGGTGCTATGATGGAGTTTGCTTTGTTGAAGATGTGGTGAGGGCAAGGGTCTGTAGGGGCTCCTGAGTGGATGGAGTTCATCAGGCGGATGGTGTCCTCAGTAGAGATTGGGTTCCAGTCATTAAGGAGGTTCATGGGGGGTGAAGGTACGGCAGAAGGTTGGGTGGGTTGGTCTCCTGGTTGGTTGTCGAAGCTGTTGTGGATGTCTGCGATTTTGTCGTGGAAGAACGAAGCTAGGGAGTCGCAGAGGGTTTGAGAGGGAGTGATGTCGTTGGAGTTGGCAGTAGGGTTGGTAAATTCTTTGATGATGTTGAATAATTCCTTGCTGTTGTGGGCGTGGGCGTTGTTGTCTAGTCGGCCTTTGAATGCGGCTTTCTTGGCAGTCCGGATTAGTTGTTGGTGTATGCGGGTGGCGTTTTTGAAGGCGTCCCTGGTGCTGGTGTTTGGGTCTTTTTTCCATGCATTCTCAAGGGAGCGACAGAGTTTCTTGGATTTCTTAAGATCATCGTTGAACCAGGGTGCGTTTTTGCTGCCTAGTTTGATGTGACGTTTTTTTCAGAGGTGCTAGGTTGTCGGCGCTGTTGGTTAGCCATTGAGTGAGGTTAATGGCTGCATGGTTGGGGTTCGAAGAGTGGGCAGGGGGGTTTTGGAGAAGCGATGAGGAGATCTGATCGATGGTGATTTTGTTCCAGTTTCTTCGCAGAGTAGGTTGAGGATGGTTGTGGGTTGTGGTCTTTTTGTAGACAAAGTGAACGCAGCTGTGGTCCGTCCAATGGAGAGCTGTGGTGTGACTGAAGGAGATATGTTTGCTGGAGGTGAAGATAGGGTCGAGAGTGTGACCTGCTTGGTGAGTGGGGGTATTGACAAGTTGTTTGAGTCCGAGGTTGGCGAGATTGTCCAGCAGGGTGGTGGTGTTGCTGTCGTTGCTTTTTTCCAGGTGAAAGTTGAGGTCTCCCAAAAGAATGTAATCCTCGGAGGGGAGGGCGTGTGGGGTGATAAAGTCAGTGATGTCTTCACTGAATTGAGCACGGGGTCCTGGTGGCCTGTAGAGGAGGGTGCCTCTGAGTGTGGTCTTGGGGTCGGTGTGGATCTGGAAGTGAAGGTGCTCGGCGCTAGCGAGGTTGACGTCTGAGCTGGTTGAGATGCGGATGGAGTTCTTATGGACGATAGCGATGCCTCCTCCTGTTTGCTTGGTGCGGTCTTTTCGGATGATCTTGTAGCCTTCTGGGATGGCAATGGTGATGTCTGGGGCTGAGGAGGCGTTCATCCATGTTTCTGTTAGGAAGGCGACGTCCGGAGAGATGGTGTCTAGTAGATTCCAGAGGTCGATGGCGTGTCTGTGGACCGAGCGGGTGTTGAGCAGGATGCATTTAAGGTGGTTGGTGTCAGGTCTCAGTTTGGTGTTAGTGGATGAGGAGTTGGTCTTGGTGCCGTCAAACTTGCAGGAGTTACATGTGAAGGGTCCATGGGTGTGTCCGGGGGCGGCTTGTGCGCAGTTGGGGAGTCGGCCTGGGTTAAGGGCTAGGAGGGTGGAGGCGGCGTATGTGATGCGGGTGGGGTGGGTAGGACGGGGGCCAGGGGGTCTGGCGCTGGGCGCGGTCCAGGCGCGGACGGGCGTAGACGGGCTTACCTTTGGCGCACCTTCGGCGCGCATATGGCGCATACGCTGCGCGTAGGTGCATCTGTCATAAATGGATAGTGGAGGGGGTCGGAGGGAGGGGGGTCGGCTGGGAGGCGGGGTCGGGGTGGAGGGCCGGGCTGCAAACCGACAACAAACAACAAAATGGCAGTAGAGACAAAAGCGAAACAGGCGAGATTGGGGCACAAGTTAAACTGGCACAATTTAAAAGGCAGGCAATGCGCTAAGAAGTCAACAATGGCAACAATAATATGGCAACAATGCTGCGTAGCGCTATGAGTTAATGGAGGCAAGAGTCAGCAAGTCAAATTTAAAAGGCAGGCAATGCGATGCGATATAGCGCTAGGAGGTCGATAAGGCAAGAGTTAATATAGCGCTATGTGAGCAGTCAAGCGCTACGATACCAGGGAGCGTGGGGAGCGACCGCTTCTGCACCAGTCAGGCAAGTCACAGCGTTAGGGCGAGCAGGACGTTCCTATACTCTCTGTGGGAGGGGGGTCGGCTGGGAGGCGGGGTCGGGGTGGAGGGCCGGGCTGCAAACCGACAACAAACAACAAAATGGCAGTAGAGACAAAAGCGAAACAGGCGAGATTGGGGCACAAGTTAAACTGGCACAATTTAAAAGGCAGGCAATGCGCTAAGAAGTCAACAATGGCAACAATAATATGGCAGCAATGCTGCGTAGCGCTATGAGTTAATGGAGGCAAGAGTCAGCAAGTCAAATTTAAAAGGCAGGCAATGTGATGCAATATAGCGCTAGGAGGTCGATAAGGCAAGAGTTAATATAGCGCTATGTGAGCAGACAAGCGCTACGATACCAGGGAGCGTGGGGAGCGACCGCTTCTTATCTCTGCAATAGTACACAACCCGTCACTGCCTTGATATAACTTGGCTCTTCGACTGATCCAGAGCTCCCCCTCACACACACCCAAGCGCCTTGAGACCCTCACGGGTGAGTAGCGCACTATATGAACCCCTGATTAAACTTCAAAGAGACTCGTTTTTCAGTTTGGATATAGCGCTCATTTGGAGCGCTTTACAGGAGCGCCAGTTAGATTACACAATGACATATTCATTTTTTTGATCACAGGACGTCAGGCTTGAACCTGTTTTCTCAGCTGGAAGGTCGGCTACTCTATCCTTACTCCACAACCTCGAGTACCATTTTCGATACCCTATATACAGTGGTCGAAGTGGGGGGAAAAAAGTAGGGGAACTGTGGGTGGAGAATCAGAGGGCGGGAATAACCTGAGCATTGGATCAGTGGGCGGAGTTAGAGGTGTGGCCAGGATGCGCAAAACATCCCAATCTTTAGTATTTGTGTGGCATTTCACTGACCAGTTACAGCTTAATATGTTATGTAATTCAACCAATGGATACACATGATTATTTAACGATTAATATGAGCTATTGACATTAGAAACATATTCCACTTTGTGAATTTATTTTAATCACAGAATGTCCCAAAAATGCTTAAAAGCGGAAGCACGAGCCATTTGTTTCCGAGCCATGGAGTTTCTGTCGTCAGCAATATACACAGAGACAATCAATTTTACGTGTGTAAATGACTGTATAGGAAATGTTACATAAGACAAAGCACTACAAGGTGTAGGAGTCACATGATAACCATACTAGTAGACAGTATAGTTTAATAGTGATTGGCCTGGAGAAACACTAACTCAGAATTTAAAACTTAATACCATGATTGGGGCTTTTCTTTAAAAATCATTATTGATTCGTATCAAAAATAACACTTTTTGCAACATTAGGATAATCAAAGGCTTAGGGAAAAAACCATAATGCTCTAGTTTATACCTTGCAGTTTGTATGTAGACCTTAGATGAAAGTTAATAGCTCACTGTTCTTTGTTAGGATTTTAACTTATAAACTGCAAGTAGCAAAAGGATCTCACTGACAAAAGCATTAACCCACTGACCTATTTACAATATGTGCACTTTGTGATGGGCCTGGTATATTTTCTTTGCAGCGGGCACATTAACCCTCTGCGCTATCTTTACATGAGTCAAAACTTCCACTAGACAAATCTCCGATCTCACTCTAGGAAGAAGTTTATTCATCAGAGTTATCATGACATTTTTATTATTGCCGAAAATAGCTGGCGGCCAGGAAGGAGGCAGCAAGTGCTTTTAAAACCATAATATACGATGCCCCCACTCAAAGTCAGCGTCCGTTGCGGTCACACCAGTCGCACCGCCCTAGAGCCAGCTCTTTAGGGGTCCTGTGTGACCTCAGTGACATTCACTGTTGCTCTAGGGTCTGCTACTTCGTAGGCCTGCCCGCAAGACTGGAGGTGAACTTCAGTATGGATTGTGGTGGGCAAGCCTTCAAGGTGAACCCACACTTGCCACTGCTAGGGTCCACCTGCTGGTGCTAACACACCAGGGCTTTTCTGGTGCTTTCTAAGGTCTAGCATGAGAATGTGCTCCCTCAGGAGAGTGGTCTGGGGGACTGTTCATGAAGGCTGAACCTGGTTCCCCAGTTCTAAATTCAGCAGCTCTGCCCCCAGTGCTACATCTGCTCCCTCACTGAACACCACACTGCCCCACTGAGAGAAACTCATGCTGCCTTCAGCTACAATCCAATTTGACCTGCTATAAATAACTGGATGTGACTCAATTCAAATTACACACTAGGCAAGAGCAATATGCTGCATAAAAGAAAAGGTAACAACATCCTGGAAAAAGCAAACACTCATAAGGAATGAAAGATTTAATAAAGCATGTAAAATGTAAGCAGGAACATGGTGAATTTAACGCTTTTACAGTCATTATTCAGAAATCAACAAGTATTTTTGCCTGGAAAGTTAAGGACATAACTACAGGGCCCAGAAACGACCCATTTCAATGTCCACTGCTTATATGCTTACAAAACGTAAGCAGTATGGTTTCAAAAGACTACATTTTTTAACACTAAGCCGCCGTACACATTTCGTTTTCCAATCAACCAGGTATTGCAGTACCTCCAAGCAGGGCCGGTCCTAGGATTTTCGGGGCCCTGGGCAAAAGGGAATGTGGGAGGCCCCTGAAATCTACATAAGTGACACCTTTTGATCTCAGGGTAGCTGCTTTGTGCAGACTCCACTTGGGCCGCAGCTCCTCTTCTCAGCCACCCCAAGCAACTCTTGTACAGCCCATTTCGAACTGAAGGTGTGAGAATTGCTTGGGGGCTGAGTTAAACCTGTGTGGGCTAAAGTGCTGACAATGGGCGCCCTGCCGAGTCTCTGAACTGGCTGCCTGAGAGGTGTACCCTCCCCTAGGCCTTCACAGAGTCTGGACTGCACTCAATGAATTGCATAAAACGAGCAATGCATAAGCAGGAGAACAGTCAGTTGGCCTTCGCATCACAGCAAGGAGGTCGGCACGCGCTGAGACATAGAAGACTTGGCACAACGCAATGCATCCTGGGCCAAGCTCTGGGAAAGCCATACTGGCACAGGGACCAGGCCCCACCGAGATGCTCACGGGTGCAGACCTCAGGCCTTCGGCTCAGACAGAGGCATTTTTGGGTTGGTCTCAGTCAAACCTACCGGACTTGGCGTACGGAAAGCCATCCTGAAGAGAGACGCCTGCAGTAAGCACAGCTGGGAGACCACCATCGACCGGCTCCACTGCAAAAATACACACAGTGTATATTTTTTTTATGTGTTCCAAGTAACTCGTGCTTTCCAGCACTTTCCATAGCAGTGAAAATCGGTTTCTAAAAAAAATTGAAATACAACTCAAAACAGAATGTAACATTCTTGGCAAAAAGACGTGTCTGGAATGTTTTTGGTTTCAATAGGAAATGGAAGGAGCGTTTATGCTCCAATTCTCCTAACCATGGCAGGGCCTCCAGACGTGCGGCAATCTCACTTTTTCCACATTTCCAGGATGCATGTTTTTTTTTGTGCAAATTTATATAGCGCAAACTCGACCCGAAGTCATTGGAGCGCTCTACACGAACACCGTATTTACAGTACATATTCAGGCACGGGGAGGTTAAGTGATTTGCCCAGAATCACAGGATGTGGACGAGACCCCGAGACTCGAACCCTGGTGTCCAGCACCAAAGTCGGCAGTACAGAGTACAACTCAAGAACCACTGAGGTAGACCCAAACATTTATAATACATGACAGGTTTTGCAATTAGTCCCCACTTTGCATGGCACCAAAAGTGTGAAAGAACAAGGACAACACCAAACACTTGTGTGAACACAAGGCCCAGTCTGCAAATCTACCATCCATGTATCAAGCACATCATTCAACAGTTAGCACACGGGCAATGTATCAGGCTGGCATGATGGAAACCTCAATGACAAAGCAGACAGATCATCCATTTCTCATTGAGCCGTTCAAGCTGTCTCCATGAGACTCGGATGTAGCCCAAGTAGCGACCAAGACTGGTAAAGCAGAGCCCGCATGCTGCAGACACTGCTAGGCGTGGTGAACTTTAACACCCAAGACAACAGACCTGATATCCAACACAATCTGCCTCCCTGGCAGGAAAGCATTGAATTTTAAACAAGCATTGGCAAAGAAGATAGGTCTTGGTCTATGCAAGCCAAAAAAAGTTATGCAGTAAATGCACACTCTCTGCATTGGGGAAGTAGGCGGCAATATTGCTGCCAAGCACTTGGGGGAAACCACATGAGCTGATAAATTCAATAGTTTAGCAGACCACTTAGAAAATGGCATTAGTTTTCCACGTATGAGAAATGCCTTCATAGTCAGCTCTGCGAACAATACAATATATGTGTATGAGATATTTAGCTGACAGAGTGAATCACCATCACATATATGTCTGTTAATATACAGACACATCAGCGCATATGTTTCCGGGCAAAATCAGAGACACAATTAGAGAAAAAAGCATTGGCAAAGCCAATGGGTGTCACCCACGTGAGAGCTATTGGATTTGGCAAGGTCTTTTAGCCCTGATGTACAGCAGCATGGCTGCTCTCAGCATGGCTAGAAGTTAGTGGCATGGCATAGAGGAGAGGGGAGCAGAGAAGCATAGAGCAGAGGCGTATAGTGGCATTGTGTGAAGTGACATGGAATGGGGTAGCGTGGCATGGCGCAAAGATGAGTCACTGGGTGTGGAGTTGAGGGACGTAGAGTGGAAAAATAGAGACATCATTCTAAATCAGTGCAACCAGGAAACTCCTGACGAGAAGGATCAATTGCACGAAGCATAGATATTCACAGGGCCCTGCCTTTGGTTTAAAGATTCTTAGAACACTTAATGTCTGGTTCCCAGAAAAGATTTGGAATTCTGTCGTCAACATTACATATTCGAGCAAGCATTTAAAGGGCAAGTAATGCTTTTGCCCCATCTAGGTGTCACATAACAACATCTCAAGAGTTTCAGGACAACTGCAATCTTGTGGATGGGGCTTAAAGAATTCATACCAGTAGCTATGATTATTACATATTACAGTGCACCAAGTGGAGGGAGCAATGGGAAATAAATGCACATCTACCTATATATTAAAAAAGAACATTGAATACATGTAAATATGCCCATGCGCTATGGATATTATGGTGAGAGGTGTCGAAACCAAACTCACCACTCCATCAAAAAGATAATTATCGTGGCTACAAAGTGGAGGGTTTGGGCAATCAAACAAGCAGCCTGAATTAGTCATGAAGAATTGTCTTTAGCAAAGAAATGCAACACCACACTGCCATGAAGTACTAAGCCAACGGGTGTGGGCTAGCTAGTCTGGAAGCTTGTAGGGGGTGCTCCATCCGCAGAAAAGCCCAGGGGCTGCTGAGCTTGATATAAAGGAAGGAGGTAGTTAATTGGGGGTTAGGTCGCGGTCTCTTCACTGCTCACCTAAAAACTTGAGTGGGGACTTTTGCAGGTGCATATGGTGACAAATCACTGCTTATCTGTACCACAAGATCCGTGGGTCACAAGGAGGCAGACAGAGTGACTTAATGCGAAACATCTCACCAATGCATCGCCTGACCTGATTTAACCACATCGATGCTCGATGAGTTCCAGCCCTGTGCTGGAATATGCAAAAACCCATTATTCATGACGAGCTGGGCTCGTCATGAGCGTGCTGGGAGGCTACTGCATGACGAGCCCAGCTCGTCATGAGTGTGGAAGGGGTTAAGACACAAGAAGAGACAGCAAAATACAGGTGGCGCTTTGTTTTGTTTTTTCGCTGTTCTCAGCGATATATTACCGCAATGAAAATATACCCTGTAGCAAAGCTCCTAGAGCATCCATGTGTGATTTCTGAATTTCCTTTTCTATTTCTTACTTCTTTTATGTATTATGTTTGTTAGAAATGGGGGTCTCCAATTGGCAGAGGTATCTACCTTTGTCCAAGTAGGGACCTTTGCTTCTTCTCAGGGTAAGGGGGATACACACTTTAGATAACCCAGCTCACCCCCTTGGTACAAGCAGACAGGCTTATCCCAAAGGCAATGTGTTAAGTATTTGTACTCATAACACACAATAACACAGTAACACAGTGAAAACACAACAAATGGACATCACACCAGTTTAGCAAACTAAAGTATCTTTATCTAAACTCAACAAGTCCGAAACAACAAAAACCCACCATACATATATCAAAATATCCCTTTAGAATAGTTATTGCAAAAATAGCACATGTAGAAACAAAACAGCTCTACCTGGGGCATAGTGACAGGCATAATCCAAAGTGTAGCATCGACCACGAGGTGCGCGGCGTCAGGCATGGAGTCACACAGACCCCCAAACAACAGTACTTTGGAAACAAAGTCTATGGACGATGCACAGCGTCGTGGAGGTGAGGTGTCAATGCCATGGTCAAGACGGGTTCCCTGGTTGCCCCGGGGAAGGCGAGACGTCGTGTCCGTGAAGAGGCAATGCATCGAGTCCAGGACAGGGGAAGTCGGTAGTGGTTCCGATGAGGCAATGCAAAGTCGAAGAGTTCGTGAAGTCACCCTCGTCGGTAATCGGCTCCGCGATAACAGGATGCAGGCAATGGGGGTGCGAGCGCTGGTGTCGGGAAGGTGGATAACTATAGGCGTCAGCAGGCGTCGGAGCTGCGTCAGTTGTTTTTCTTGCTTTGCAACTCCAACCACACAATTCTCAGGGCCAAGGAACTGGAATTGATACCCTTTTGAAAGTGGGAGTCCATACACACGCCCAAGTGCTGGTCAGTGGGTTGCAGGTGAAGTCTTTGTGTCCCAGAGACTTTAGAATCGGAGGTCAGCACACACAAGCCCATGGAGATTCTTCTTCAAGCAGCATTAAAGTTCCTATCCTTGGCAGAAGCAGCAGTTGCAGGCCAACACAGCAAAGCACACAGCAAAGGGACAGTACTCCTCCTCACAGCTCTCCAGCACTCCTCCTTGCCAAAGGTTCCTCCTGAGTCCAGAAGTGATCTAATTCTCTGGGGGGTTTAAGGTCCAATACTTATACCCCATTTGATCTTTGTTCTCTTTGTGGCAATGGTCTCTGAACCCAGTCCAAACCAGTTCTGTCCTCTCTGGTGCAGCATGACCACAGGCGGTGGAGACAACATGGTGCAAAGGAGGCACTACCTATTCAGGTGCAAGTGAAACTTCTCCCACCACTCTAAATGCAGGCAGGGCCTATTCAGCTCAGCTACGAGTCACCCAAGAAAGGCAGGACACACCTCAACCCCCCTTGTGGCTGTCTGCAGTGAATGCACATCCCCGGCTTCTGTCACTTCAAAACGAGACAGTCAATAGACAAAATAGCAGAGGCACATAGAATGGTTAAATAAGAACATGCCTACTTTCTAAAAGTAAAAGATACACAAATTGTTCTGCATTCTGTCCATCTATTGTTCTTTTTGCATATGTCACCCGAGCGGAACGGGTATGCCCAGACGTGGATCTCGTGCTCACCATACCACTGGAGTCAAGCTATCCTGGCTGATGATGGGTGAAACCATGAAACCGGTCCGATGATGCTTGTTTCCAGTCCAGGGAGGACCTGGCCTGGCAGTTTGGGCTGGACTGTTCCATTTGGGCGCAGGGTCAAGGCTGATTTGCATATGGCTGGGTTCAAACTGGAACGGAATGGGGGGCAAAACAATGATGGATTTAGGCCCAGATATCTGTACTGGGATGAATGCATGACATTGTTCTGCATTGTATCCATCATTTGTTCTTCTTACTTTCTAAAAGTGGCATTTTCAAACACACAATTTATAAACCATCTCCCTAAAAAGATGTGTTATTACATTCTAAATTCAGAGAGCCTAAACTCCATATCTCTTTTTTGTCCCAATGGGAAGATATACTTGTAAGATGTTACAAAGTACCTCCCATTCAATCCTATGGGACAGATAGTCTTTCAAAACAGTGAAAATGGAATTGGCAGGATTTCACTATCAGCACATGTCCTACCTTTTACCTACACTGCACCCTGCCCATGGAGGTACTTTGGGCCTAGCTGAGGAGTGCCTAGAAAAGGGAAGGTGGGGGCCTGGCTAGTGGGTGCACTTAATGACACACAGGGGAGTAGGGAAAGAAAAAAAAAGTGTATAAAAATGTGTATGAAGAACGAGACAGTGGCACGTGTTCCCTGCGAAAAAACTGCCCTTACTCACAAAATTGTGACATGTTTCATCATAGGGCGTACTACCGCTCACCCCGCGCAGACCAACGCCTGGGGTGGAGCAAAAGGGAGGGGAAGACAAAACAAACAATGGGAATTCTTGGGATCACCGAAGAAATGGTGCAGCTAGTGGGAGTTAAAACTAGCTCGGATGTGTACCAAAAGCCAAATTAATTCTGGGACCATCCGGCTAGGTTTAAAAACCTGAAGGATGGAGCTGAAAGGAGAAAATTAGGATTCTTACACCCCTCCTTACTGCCAAGGTGTCGACATGTTTCTGCCGTTAATGATGTGCCATAAAAAAATAGATAGGGAGAAGAAACAAAAATGTAAAGAGAGAGTGTGTGTGTGTATATATATATATATATATATATATATATATATTCTCCACTCCTGAATTTTCCCGTATAAAGCAGGCACTGACACCATGGGCTCTCGTTTCAGGAAACAAGTTTTATTAGGCCAAATGAAAAAGTTATATATATATATAGTTATATGAACATATATATATAGATATATATATCTGGTGAGAAGGGTGGGCCCCTGGCCAAGCTGTGCTCTTACCAAAATGTAATCATAGGGGTTAGGGATGGGGAAGTCCTATGTATGATCGTGAGAACCGAGTTGCTCAATAGCAGACTGGTTCCACAAAAAAGATTAATTTCTCACCTAGACGTGCAATATGAGAAGGACCTATCCTTAGTGCCCCTTTTCTGTTCAGCATATTCCAGGGAATATCATCATTGAGTCCTGATCTGTGACTTTTGAGTCTGTACACCCATTTCTGTTCCCTCAGTAGCAGTGTTCTCTTTTTTTCGTCTGTCGAATAGTATATTCTAGGTTTGTCCAACACGGTCCATGAAATATTATTAACTAAGTGATTGTGTTCTAGATAGTGTGTTGTGAATTTCGTATGGGACTTTTGGCATCTTATGGTGATTCTATGTTCTAAGACGCAAGTTTTTACCCTCCTAGTTGTCATGCCAATGTATCGTTTGTTACATGAGCATGTGATCATGTAAATAACGTTCTCAGAGTTACCGTTTGTGTGGGCCCTCTGTTCAAACAGGTAGGTCCAGCCCACATCCAAACTTTTCGATGCATTAGTCAAGTGGCACACATCTCATGAGCAACACCTTGTGTGTCCTACCACTGGGGTCAGAGACGTTTGTTCTGTAGTTACAGTAGGTTGCTCCATGGTGGGTCGTGTATGCACCAACAGGTGCTTCAAGTTGGGGCTCATTTGAAAAGAGAACAATAGTTTTTCTAGATCCACACCGTAAGAATTCAGTATTCGCCAATTCTTTAGTATCAGCTGTTTGATATGATGCGAGGCAGTGTTGAAGGTGGTAACACATACGGTGGGTGTTCTTTTATGGTGGTCTTTCAACTTTCGCCAGAAGGGTTTTCCTGTTTGCTGTTAGTTGGGTAACCCCTGTTCTGGAGTTTGTTGGTCAAGATAGAGGTTTCATCATGAAAGGCCATCCTATCAGTGCAATTGCGTCGTAGGCGGAAGAATTGTCCCACTGGTAAATTCGCTCAAAGATTTAGGATGAAATCTATCATAAGAGACCTGTGTGCATAGCCAAGGAAGCGGGAGCCCAGAGACGCCACCTCAGCCATCCGAAGCCGTGAGGGGAACGGCGCGGCGTGTTCTTTGTCCGTGTGTGGGCAGGACCAAATCGACTACAAGCCCCAGAAATCTGTGGGGAAGGCGTAGAGAAAGTGATGCTGCGAGAGGGCGCCTGAGGCCCTCATAACCGGCCCGGCCCGCCCGCAGTGCGGGACGCACGCGGGCATACCCGGGCGCTGTCCGGGCGAAGCCCAGGCCAAGGGCGGGCCCGTCCCGCGCCCGTCTTCGCCCGGCAGAGACTGGACTGGACCACCCCCTTAACGTTTCCTAAAGGACACAAAGTAAAACTCTGAGCTGATTATTGGACCCTATTCACTGCTTATTGTGTTTACGCTAAAGTGGCATACCTATGAGTAAATTAACACGTAAAGGAGTGGCAGGGACCCTGGATGCCTGAATGCCTTTTTTAATCAGGCGGAAAGTGTGCTATTGCATGAAATTGAGGCTACTGAAAGGAGGCTCTCGTTAGACCCACTAAGCCTTCCCCCTGGACAAGTTACACTAGATGACCCTGTTTTAGGCAATAGAAGGTACTCTCACTCCCCAATATTGTCATGCGGCAGCTCTCGATCAGCCATTTCAACAGACCTTAGGTCTTTAAGTAAAGCCAAGGTACCTGACAATAAGGTTAGAACCAGGCAAAAGAAGGCACCACCTACCCCTAGTTTAGCGACAGAAAACAAGAAAAGGAAAGCCTGTAAAGCACCAGGAACGAGCGCACAAGCAGCGAAATTGGCTAAACTTAACAGTATAGACCTAGTGAGGGGAGGGTCTGATTTGGTAACTACTGCATTAATACACACAAGGGAAGAAGCCCTAGACACGGGAGAGATTGGTAATGCCACACTAACACAGCTCAAATCCCTCTTCACGGAATTAATGGAACCAATACTGTGTAGACTAAATGCCATAGATGAAAGGCTTAACAAAATTGAAGATCACCTCATAAAATCAACAGAGATTCTGCCAGTGGGGGGTCTCCGCGAAATCATGGAGCATCAAAGGGTTGGAAAACAAGTTGTCGTCAACTCCCACCGCCAATCCCAGGCTAGTGGGGTTCCCCCCCAATTGTATTCCCCTATTGCCACCACCAATTAGTACGCCCGCCCCGTCATTACTGTCATCTGAAGCTCAAAGGACCAATCAGACATCAAATAGCACAAGACTAGGAGCAGGAGTGGAGGGTACGGGAGACAAAACACAAAGGGTTTTCCTCGATCTCCCTCCTGAGGCAACACCCTATACCATTGTGCTGGCAAATGCTCCCCCACTACGGCCCGGTGAGGACGAGCATTGGGCCACATTAAAAAACAAGGCCCTACACTTTTTGGACACCAAAATGGGGTTTGGAAACCATTTATTTGAAAACTTTTTGATGGTTAGAAGAGTGGCCTGGGTGGGCAAATCAGTTAAAGGCCTGGAAGGGGACAGTATAGTCGTCAGTTTTAGGTCCCCCAAGTTGGTTGGGTGTATCCTAGCAAAGGACGCACCTCCAAGGGTTAGGGAAGATGCCATAAGTGTTTTACCACTGGGGTACTTCTATCGCACCTGCCCAGGAATCGGAGGGGATCCCTTTAGGCAACAGGGTCAAGGGATGGGCCATACTATCTACAATGTTCCAACATTCAATAGATATGAGGGATTGAGCACATTGGATGCTAATGACTGACTGGGTTACATACCCCTAGTTTCTATCACGGGCCCAGTAGCAACAGGGGTGGCCGCAGTGAAGGGTCCCCTCAAGTATGATTACGTCCAGTATGGATATCAACAGAACACCCAACTCAAGGGACTTCATTGTCAGTACTGAGGGTATTATGGGTAAGAAGACTGTTATAAAGGATGTTGTAGTTTGCTCAATAAACCCGCATTCTGAGGTACTGACTCTAGAAAAGGAAGTGACTGTCTCACAGCATGCAGGGGGTTCTATCAATTCTTTGGAAGCTGTAGTATGTCCCGTAGATTATTTACAAGAGGCGCTCCCCGTAGTAAGGGGAGAGTCCAACACTAGTGGAACGGGAAGTCAGAGTGTACCCGCGCAAGGTGTAGATAATGTAAAGGAGGCCAGTAACACTTGCCTTATTTCCTGGAACATAGCTGGCCTAAAGAGCAAATTAGTCTGGCAGTCGCTTATTTATTCTAATGATATTGTAGTCCTTCAAGAGACCTGGTTAGTTGATCCAATATTTAGACCAGGATACATTAACTTTTATAAACCTGCCACTGCAGCACATAGAGGGAGACCAATGGGGGGTCTCGTTATTTGAATAAGGCAGTTAGATGGATATACAGTTCAAGAGCTGGGTATGGAAGGGAAGGACATAATGGCTGTTAAGATTAGAAGACCAAGGGCCAGGGACCTAATAATTGTTAATGTGTACGCAATGTTAAAAATAGCAATGTGTATGTACATAAGCGGCGTTCATTTATGTTCACAGTACCCCTTGGTGTAAACAGAATGGATATCGTTAAAACTCTGACTGTGTTGTCCCACTAGCATAGACCCGTGCACACACGTACACGACAGCCACTTTAGGCACCATGGTCTCTCAGTTTGCGGTTGATTGCCAGCGCCCCTTCCCTGACCCTGCAAGCTTCCCCCATGCACCCTGGCTGCCCCTCTCCCACATGCGCGAGTCATGAGCCCACCCCTCCCGCATGACTCTGTCCCTAAGAATCGCACCCCGCGCCTGACCAACACCTCCTGTCCCTCCATGAATACCCCTCCTTTGATGACCTCTTCCTCTGAGCCTGAACGTCAGCACTGACCACTGGTCATCCCTTAGCCTGAGGATACAGTTTATTGCCCACTACTTTATGCACTCGTCTCTCTTGGAAGAAGCTACTATTGATCATGGCCACCCCACCCCCTGAGACTCGACCAGGCACACACATTCCAAAGGAATCAGCAGAACACTCAGCTGCGTGACAGCCCCTCCTATTGCATGGAGGATAAGGACCCTACTGTAGCCACGTGTTGAAATACCTTCATACTATACAAAGCGTTGATTGTAATAAAGGATGTCTGTGTGCCACAAACCTGTGTATAAAAGACGAAGCCTCAGAGAAACTTGTTAGAGCACCTCCCGAAGACACTATGCGAGTGTCCCAAAGGACAGGCTCTCCTCATGAGTAATAAACCTTTTTCCTTGTCTTCCTACTTCCAGTGCCCGTCTCTATATTTGGTAACTTCTCAAGAAGGAAACAAAGAGTCGCCCTGCACCAGCAGCCTGGGCATCGGGTGCGATCGGGGCTGACTGTTCCACAATTGGCGCCCAACGTGGGGCCCATCAGCGACACGTGGATCCAGTGGGAGAGGTCCCGACGACAGAGTGAACGACTGCAACGATCGGAAGAGCTCCTGTCCGATAGACCCTCGTCTGACAGCCGATCATCTGAACTTCACTGATTCCGAGCAGACCTCTCCCGAGTGATCTACGGTCCTGACTGGGAACCACCAGGAGTGCCGCGATAGCAACAGAGAATAGAGGACGATCGGGCGCTGGAAGCGGAAGACGAAACTGTCCATGCGGTCCGGGTAAGGTCGTGACACACGACAAATTGCGAAATTGATCGATTGATTGTTTGAAAATACTAGTATTACCTATTGATTGCTTCTGGGAGATTCTCTATTTGCAAACAAACACAGAATCGCCATACTCTGTTTAGTCTTTGCAGATAGTGAAGGGTAGGCAACGCAAAACTTTAACACGTCGTGCCTATTTTTTTTCTCCCCATTGATTGATTGTTTGAATCGAGCATTGAATTGTTCGAAGTTGGTTCTCTTAGGAATCTTCTCTGCCTGCAAACGGGGAAGAATAGGAATATTCTCTCTCCCTTTGCAGAGAGTGAAGGATAGGTAACGCAAACCTTTAACAAGTCGTACCTATTTCGTTCCTCATTGATTGATTGTTTGCCCGAACATTGACTGTTTGGGAATTGGTTCTTTTTGGAGGTATTCCCTGTTTGCAGAGAAACGTAGGAAAAACTTTGCAAGTAGTGAAGGGTAGGTAATGCGGACCTTTTGTCCCCCGTTGTAATCTGCCATGCCTATCTACTCCCCACTGATTGATACGCCAGTTTCGCCCGGACCATTTACTAGAGGAAGATCATCTGGCCCGACCAGAGAGCACCCCTAGTGAAAAGGACATATACACTAATAACGAAGTGATCACTGTAACCTGTTCACAGAAAACTTTAGCATGAAACAACCTGGAAAGAAAAGAATAAGGAGAACGAAATCAGTAGGCCACTGATGAACATGAACTTTTATTAAATAACAAACAAAGAAACGATAACAATACGTAATGATAAAACCTATTAATGCCCTAGAAACAAGAAAACGTTAGAAATAAGAACGGTAAACTGGGGAAAATGCAAGTCAGCAGAACATCCGCCCCCACTCTGGAAACTTCCAAAGTGGAGCGGGGTTGCGGCTACGCCCAGCCGGAAGCAACCCATATGAGGCGGGTCCTGCTGCCAACAGTCGGCCAGGAGATCATCACGTAGGGTGTAGCCGGAGGAGAGGCCGAGGCCAGCGGGACCCGACCAGGGGATTGCCTTGACAACGCCGCAGAGTTGCAGGGGGGGGAATGTCTATGTCCTCGACCCTCCCCTCTCTCTCCCAGTCCGGCCGCGGTGGCACTTGAGAGTTGCAGGTAGTCCCCCCACTCTCTCTCCCGGCCCGGCCACCAACGGCCGGGGGGGGGGGGGCTGGGGCCGATGGGATCCGGCTGCAGCCGATGAGCCAAGGAACCCGTTTATGGGGCCAGAGCAAGGGGCGTCCGGCCGACATCCACCGGAAGCCCGGCCCAAAGACGGACGGGACATTTTTTCTTTTCTCCTCCGTAATGGCAGCGACAACACGCCAGGCGCCACTTCTTTCCTCTATAATTGCTGCAACAACTCTGGGGGGGATGTCTTGCACATGCCACCGACCCCCCCGTCCTCATCGCCTGGTCCGGCCATAACAAATGTCAAGCGAGACGCCGTGGGGTGCACTGGGAGGGAGAGACGGTGCGAACAGGCCTCTCCCGCCTCCCCAGGTGGAGGCTTCCCAACTGCACCCCCAGCGCTCCAGGCGCCTGGAAAAGGGTTCTTCCACTGTGGCGATGCTGCAACGCCTCGCCCGGCAGGTGGGAGCCCGTCCGCTCATTTGACCCCGCGATCGCCGGTAACTGCCGAACTCTCAAAATGGCGATCGACCTGGCAAGAGCGGGCCCAGCATGAAGGAATGGCCCGGTCACTTGTTGACTCCACCGTCATAGTTCTCCACAACCTTGAAGATTCTAGAGGAGCCGCGGGAGTCCCCGACTCCCGCAAATACCCCCGATGGGGAGTGACTGCCATGATTGCCCACGGAACGATGGAAATGTAGCCGCAGGACATCGGCGCTCCCATACTGGCGCCAGCCTCAGTTTGAATGACTAGAGTCCTATAGACCACAGTTCGGATCAGTTCCGGTGGAAGCACAGTATGACCCGGTAGGAACATTGTTGCCTCCCCCCCCCCTTTTTTTTTGACTGATGGTTCAAACCACCGATCCTTTCTTTTGCCCTTTAACGGAACTTTGGACTGCCAAAGGAAGCTCTGGGCCAACCATGAGTTAGTAGAGATTTAGACTATGCCTGAATCTGCCTGACTGCACTCAAAATGGCGCCGATGCAAATGAAACTTTCAACTCCTTGTTGTACCCCGATTGTTCGACCCTGGTGTCATGAGATATGTATGAAGGGTTTTTTTTTTTACCACATGAATTGATATAGGATGTGTACTGATTACATGTTCGGACAATTAATGGATTCGGGATGTGTACTGTCAGTTCGGAAAATGAATTGATATGGGATGGGTACTGGTTATAGGTTCGGACAATGAAGTGATATTGGATGGGTACTGATTATGTGTTCAGACGATGAATTGACATCAAATGGGTATTGATTGAACATTCGGACAATGAATTGTTGTTTAAAGTTTTGCACATCATGATTATTGAAAGTTGGAAGCCCAACACTTATGACACTCGCTCACACTGAAGTCTCGGCATGATTTTATTACGCCTTTCGCACTTTTATTGTGAAATAAACGACCACCGACTCCGCTCCAGCCTGCTCCGTGGCCGGTCCACGGGGTTGTAGGCCCGTATTTATGCACCGACATTCTTATTAAAGATTTTTCGAGAAAGCAACTATAGTTGTCCGTGTAAATTGATAAAGTCTTGAATGAATAATCCCTGTTTTTCGATATAACTGAAATATAGGTGGAATGACTAAGCTCGATTAGATAAAGGGTTGAAAAGGTATAGCACGTAGAAATATTGCAAATATGAAGGGTCGAATTTTAGTTGTGTATTTTTCCTTTTTATACAGCCAAAAGCAACAGCTGAAGATCCAGGTATTTAGCCCATATTTTATATGCTACCTGTATAAGAAAAATCACACTAACGGTCCACCTGGGCTTAAACGCCCCAGTTGGCAGTGACTGCATCCTGTAGAAATAGGCCGAGTACGCAGTAAGTAAAAACCTTTCTGGGTTTATGCGCGCGAGTGCGTATCAATGTAGCCTGCTCTCCCTTCCCTCCTTTTTCCCTCTCTCTGCAGGTCACCTCGGAATGCCGACGAAAATGGTGATCCAAAAGACGAAGAGACAGGAAAAGGGGTCTGATTATAGTACCTAACCGAAAAGTCTAGGGTATTTCGAGGTGGGGGTTACACAAGTATCCTCCGCCGAGAGGACTAGGGATATTGCCAATATTTGAAAACCTACTACCTCCTTTTCCGCATCCTCATAGGCATATAACTAAAAGCTGCCCCATTGCTCTCCAATTGACACCAACTGTTGTCTCAGCCTGGAAACGCACTTGCTAAAAATGACTCGAATAAACCTCCGTGAGCATTAGCCCGACCAGGTTAGTTCATGACCAGTTGCCAAAGGCGTAAGTGTGTACAATCAAAGCCACCAGTAAGAGGCAGCCAACGGATAAAAGATAAGAAAAAGGTAAAAAGAGCTTAGGATGATAAAGATGCTCAGCACACAGAAAAGGATAATTGTGGCCAATAACTGTTTTATCTTGGATCTTTTTATGTAATACCTGTACTGTCTTCCCCGTCTAAGTTTGTGTGTATGTGATGTATGGATCTACGTCGTCCCTCCGCTTGTGTTTACGCATTACTTAACCCCTGCCGTTCTAGGTTGTGTGCGCACTGAATGGACCATTATTGTATATATATATATATATATATATATATATATATATATATATATATATATATATCTCTCTCTCTCTCTCTCTATCTCTCTCTCTCTCTCTCTCCCCCCCCCTCTCCCTCTCCCCCCCCCCCCCCCCCCCAGGAGCCCCCCGTTTCCTCTTTTTCTTGTATGGTGGCGTTGTGTCCCTCCGACACAAACATAATTGGGTTTCCTCGAACGCAAAGGTGTTCAGCAAAATTGACCAAAACGATTGAGACTTGCCATATTACTACCTCTCCCTTCTGCAAACAATAGAACCCGAGTTGGTAATGAAGGAAAGGACGGGTAAGACGACGGATGTCCCCTAATCTGGCCTTTTATAAGGGAACTATAACGTCAATGGTCTTCTGTTTCTCAGCTCGTTAGAAAATGCGATCCCCAATGCCCCGATTGCCCCACCCCCTTGCACCTAAGTGCGGATGTCCAGAGTACCCCACTTCCCCCGATCGACCCCAGCTCCCTGTCCAAAAACACCCACGCGCCCCCGATCAACCCTATGATAACACCCCTGCTTGCAAGAATTAGCCAACCCCGAAGGGAGATGTGATATTGTCGATACTTGGGTTAAAGGGAAGAACGAGTCTCTCCATAAGGACTCGATTTTTTTGTAAACTTAATACATTTTGTACAAAAGTTCAATTTCTCTTATCATATGTCGCGAATGAACGCCAAACAAGTCTATGAATTCAATATACAATGTCCTTCTACAGACTCCATAAATAACGACCTCTGACTGTGACCGATGAACCTATCCCCCACCTACTCAGGAATAGGGAAGGAATTCAAATGTATATCTGTTCTCCCGACCAGTTTTTCTAAAAACTTGTTTTTTACCCATTCAAAGATACAATCACCAAAGGAGAGGAGCTGGACGTGACGCACAGCCTGGCCACAGATCATGGAGCACGTGTGACGACTAAAGGTGGAGCCACAGAGCAACGAGACGCGGGACGAGGCACAACTTTCAAGTTCAGCTGATGAAGAAATAAGGGGCTGCCTTGAAGCCCTCGACTTGCTGACCCACTCGTGCCTGAAGTCCCCGTCCCTTTTTGAGTCCGACTGATAGGCCTGCCTGCTCATTGTCCTTTGCTCCCTTGGTCCCTTGGTGTGTTTGAAGATCTGGCCCCACTCCGCCCTCTCCTCCCTCGATTATTCAACAAACTCTTTCGTACAAAATTTGACTATGGACTGGGTTTTTGTCACGGAAAAAGAAAGACACGCAGGTGCCCAGCATAAGGCACCCCTAAGAAAATGAGTTAGGAAACAGGACTGTGATCTAACAGCAGAGGACTGATCGCACCCTGCAACGTGTAAGGACGAATCCGAGCTGGACCTATAGCTCCACCGCCGGTGCTCAGCAGCGCCAACAAAAGAAGACGGACTCTGTTAAAAGACATTGCGACAAAGACCCCCCCCTTTCCAGAACTTTCTATTCGCCCCTTGACTAAAATTACTTGTATCAAATTGAATACCTCCCTCAACCATTTTGTATTGCCTTTTAAGAAATGTTTCATCGGTCACTCATGTGGTTAGTTTTTCAAAAATCCCCTATAGTACTGACAAGCCGGAAGGTATCAGAGCGTTCTTTCTGTATATGATGTCACTAGAGAGAAAATGTGAACTTGATTTTTATGTGTCGGAACATTTTTCTTGATTCTACACCGACTAAATATTATGCCGATTTCTAGGCTTGTATAAAGAGCCCAACAGATGTAAATTAACATGTGTTGTATTCTGCCTATCACATCGACTGTGTAGAAATTGAACGTGCTTATGTAAAAAGCGGCGACTGTTAAAAATAGCAATGTGTATGTACATAAGCGGCGTTCATTTATGTTCACAGTACCCCTTGGTGTAAACAGAATGGATATCGTTAAAACTCTGACTGTGTTGTCCCACTAGCATAGACCCGTGCACACACGTACACGACAGCCACTTTAGGCACCATGGTCTCTCAGTTTGCGGTTGATCGCCAGCGCCCCTTCCCTGACCCTGCAAGCTTCCCCCATGCACCCTGGCTGCCCCTCTCCCACATGCGCGAGTCATGAGCCCACCCCTCCCGCATGACTCTGTCCCTAAGAATCGCACCCCGCGCCTGACCAACACCTCCTGTCCCTCCATGAATACCCCTCCTTTGATGACCTCTTCCTCTGAGCCTGAACGTCAGCACTGACCACTCGTCATCCCTTAGCCTGAGGATACAGTTTATTGCCCACTACTTTATGCACTCGTCTCTCTTGGAAGAAGCTACTATTGATCATGGCCACCCCACCCCCTGAGACTCGACCAGGCACACACATTCCAAAGGAATCAGCAGAACACTCAGCTGCGTGACAGCCCCTCCTATTGCATGGAGGATAAGGGCCCTACTGTAGCCACGTGTTGAAATACCTTCATACTATACAAAGCGTTGATTGTAATAAAGGATGTCTGTGTGCCACAAACCTGTGTATAAAAGACGAAGCCTCAGAGAAACTTGTTAGAGCACCTCCCGAAGACACTATGCGAGTGTCCCAAAGGACAGGCTCTCCTCATGAGTAATAAACCTTTTTCCTTGTCTTCCTACTTCCAGTGCCCGTCTCTTTATTTGGTAACTTCTCAAGAAGGAAACAAAGAGTCGCCCTGCACCAGCAGCCTGGGCATCGGGTGCGATCGGGGCTGACTTTTCCACAGCAAGAGGTCTACCTTGTGGGAAAGCTTCTAGTACCATCACCCTCCTGGATTCCTTTCTCAATCCGTACACAGGAATAAATGATATAGTGGTTGCTGGTGACTTTAATTGTATGTTTGAACCTTTAGATTCAAAAGACATAGACCTGGGGCAGGAAGAAGATGCCTTATGGGACATCCCCCAACTAACATTGGCTCCAATAAAGAAATGGTCGGAGGCAGCCATCCAACTTAAAGTGCTGTATGTGGAGTATGGTCTTAGAGCAGCTAACGGTAGAACTGTCTGACAGGGAAGGCTCTGTAACATTTAGCTCTGGTCAAAGAAGCAGTCAGATTGATTATATTCTTGACAACAAGGAATTCTGGCCAAATCTCGTAGACATGAGAATAGAGGACAGGGCGGAGAGTGACCACAATCCTCTGTTATTACAGATGGCCCGTTTGATCAAGTCCCCTGATGTGGGTTCCACAGTGGGAGTTGAAATTTTACAAAGCAATGATATGAGACGGGTTAAGTGGTCTAAATGTATTCTAAAGGAGGATACGCTAGTGACCATTAACGCCTTGGCATCCAAAGCTATAGAAGATCTCTTAGGTTGCCAAGACACACCGGGCAACGAGTCCAAAGTTGTACTTGTGCATAATAATCTTTTTAATAAACTGAAAGTTTTTTTTACTGTTGATAAATCTAAAAATA
Source organism: Lissotriton helveticus (assembly GCF_964261635.1). Classification (NCBI taxonomy): domain Eukaryota; kingdom Metazoa; phylum Chordata; class Amphibia; order Caudata; family Salamandridae; genus Lissotriton; species Lissotriton helveticus. The sequence goes on along the minus strand of NC_136068.1, from coordinate 1,617,916,887 downwards.
AATTTACTGCTAAGGTTCCTGTAGAGTCTTGGTATGGTAATACTTGTAGGGTGGCCTATAAAGCATTATCCCAGGCCATCCGAACTAAGAACAGGGACAATATCCTACAAGCCCGTGCAGAATATAAGCAGGTTCAACATATAGCCAAAAAAGAATGGAAAGAAGAATATTGGCTTGAATTATATGGAGCCAGTTTAGATAGGAATATGGCAGGCTTCTGGCACCTCCTGAAATGGGGTAGGGGCAGTACCCGTAAACCACCAATTAACCATGTACCCCCAGAGATTTGGGTGTCTCACTACAAAAAACAATTTGTTATAGGACTGGAAGAATGTATTTCATCCCTAGGGTGCGTGGTTAACCACATCGGTACTCCTGACTTAAGTTTCACCAGAAAGGAAGTAGAAGCTGCCCTCAACAGTGTACGCAGTGGTAGAGCCCCAGGGATCGACTGTGTCCCTGCTGATTTGTTTTTGTATAACAAGGAGGTTTGGGTAACTTACATACAGATCCTGGCAAATGCCATTGCTAAGGGCGTCCCTATTCCAGACTCATGGAAAGGAGCAGAGATTTTACCTATTTTTAATAAAGGGGATAGATCTGACCCAGGTAATTACAGGCCCATAAGCCTGATCGATTGCCTACAGAAGGTAATCGCCAGGTTGGTCCTGAGTCGCATACAAGCCTGGATCGACGAATGCAACATTTTATCCCCTTTACAGGCAGGGTTCCGTGCACACCAGAGTACTATAGACCAGGTTTTTAGATTTGTTTTAATTTATTGGCATGTAGTCCTTCTTAATGGCGGGAGAATTTATGCCGCCTTTGTTGACCTCAAAACGGCATTTGACTTGGTGCCTAGATCTAGGTTGTGGGAAGTCTTGGCCGATCAGGGGATGCCAAGGAACTTGCTGGCATTTTTGATCAAGTTACATGAAGGTAATGTTGCCCAGGTCCGTTCGGGACAGTTCGGCCAAGTGACTGACCGATTTAATATAGAAAGAGGGGTTAGACAGGGGTGCGTATTGGCACCAACCTTATTTTTATTATACATTAACAGGGTTATAAATTACTTTGAGAACCATCCTACCGATGCTCCAACTTTAAATGGTAGAAAAATACCCCTCTTAATGTTTGCCGATGACACCCTGCTGCTGTCAAAAACCCAAATGGGTCTTCAGGTGGCCATAAATCGGTTTGAGACTTTCTGGAAAGACTCCGTCCTTATAATTAACGTAGCTAAAACCAAGTTCATGGTTCTCCATAATCAAAAAACAGTAATAGGGAAGGCTACTACGAATAATGTTCCACTTGAGCAGGCAAATGTATTTACATATCTGGGCATCACACTAAGTTCCAAACTAAAATGGACCCCGCACGTGGACATACTGTTACTTAGGCATGCCCAACTGGCAGGGGCACTGCTCAAGGAGTCAAGACAATCTTATTCAAAGCCCATAGCCCCAATATTGAAAATATACAACGCCAAAATTTCAGCGTCAGTCCTATATGGGGCAGAATTATGGGGCTTCAGCAATATCTCCGCTCTCTCGACCTCCCAGAACAAATGTATGCGGTCAATAACGGGTTTACCACAATCTACTCCTCTTATACCGCTCGATTATGATCTGGGCAGCCAATTCTTGGAGGATATAGCCCGTTTCAGACCAGTGGCATATTGGAGGAGGCTTTGGGTCACAGAGGATCTATCGGAGTATGCCCATGCCCTTCTGGAGGTCAGGGATACATTTGGAGCAGGACAAATCCTTTGGCTGAAGCAGGTCAGGTTAGTCCTGAGTGATATGGGTCTAAACCAACTGTGGCTTAATCCAACCAGTTCCCCATTTCCATCACGCAAAGAACTTAAGGGATTGCAGTGGAACATGGTGACGATTAAAAGATTCTCGTCTTTGACAAGTAATTCACTGTCTAAGGCCTTTTTAGAGACCAAACATGTCCCAGTATACAAAAAATATTGGAATCTTATTACAGTCCCAAGTGATAGGAAATAGTATCATCAATATAGGATAGGTACCCTTCCAATCAAATCGTTTACTAGCAAATGGGGCTCTGGGACAAGCAAGGATTGCCCGTTTTGTCCTGAACAAGTGGAATCCATTGCCCATGTTCTTTTCATTTGCCCATCATACAAGAACCTGAGACATAAATGGATTAAACCGACATGCCATTTGTTGGGTATTACTTCTGGTACAGAAGCTCTTAGGATTTTAAGAACGGATAGGAATGATTTCTGTATAATTGCTATATCAAAATTCCTACACGGCATGTGGTTCCTTCGAGCACAGGGATTGACTGCATGATGCATAATGAGACAGGAACATACTCATCTGTTTTAACGAACCTGGTTTTTAAAAGTGGGTGCATGGACGATATTTTTAAACCGGCATTTTACGATAATTTACTAATTTATTTATTCACAGTATTTATGTACTCGGCAACTTTGGAACTTTTAAGGGACCTCTGAACTCTGTAAACTCGTGAATCATGAAATTGATTTTAAACGTTTGGATTTTTGTTTTAAATGTATATATGTCTTTTGTGAATTTGAATTCGAATACAGACTAATTTGACTGACTGACTGCTATCATAAGAGAGCATGGAGTTCTTGTCTGTGGGTTTATGAATGACACAGGTGGAGAGGCCTCCACCCTTTGGTTCAATGATCAGATCCAGGAAAGGTAATTCAGTTTTTGTGACAGTAGAGGTGAAATACAATAAAGGGTTATGGTTGTTTGACCACTCTAGAAATGTTTTAACAGTTGGTAGATCGCCTCTCCATATCACTAGAACATCATCTATGTATCTGCACTATAATCCGATGTTGTTTGACCATATGTTGCCCTCATTGTAGATGTATTAATTCTCAAAGGCACCAATGAACAGGCCAGCCAGACTTGGGGGGAATGTACTCCCCATGGATGTCCCGTGGGTCTGCAGATACAAGGTGCCCTCAAATTCAAAAACGTTTTTCGTGAGAACGTTATCTCCCCCAGGTTCAAAAGGAAATACTTAGGGGTTTGGTAGTCCCACTCTCCAGCATACAAGAGGTCTTCAAGAACTCACAGAGATTCTCTCTGGAGGATATTGGTGTACACAGCCTCGATGTCAAAGCCTAATAGATATTCATTCTGTGGGCTGAATTCCAAATCTTTTAACAGATTTAAGATGTACCGGGTGTCCTACAAGTGCTTTTGGTAGAAGTCACAGAACTGTGACAAGGGCTCCAAAATGGACCCTAACCCTATAGGTCTCCCTGGGGGGGATGTGTAGGTTTGTGTATTTTGGGGAGTATAGATTGGTCTTTTTTGAGGTAATCCACCTCATGTTTTGAGATCCAATCATGTGTAAGGCCTTCCTCCACCACAGAGCATATTTCCCTGATGATATCGATCGAGGGATCCATCCTTAAGATCTTGTAGTTCCTCTGATCAGATAAAAGGCGTATGCATTCATCAGTGTATGTTTTTTTCTCCAAAATAACAATGGCATCCCCCTTATCTGACAGTTTTATTGTCAGAGTAGGGCTAGCTTTCAGTTGTTGCAGGGCTTCCTTTTCTTTGTTGTTAAAGTTCACAAAGGGGCGGACCCATGTTTCATTGAGTAATTCCACAGGGTAATGATGCTATTGGAGGAGTAAAGTAGGATTTGTGGCGCAGGGGAGTGTCCCCTTAGTGTCCCTATTCTATTTTCCTTCAAAGAAAACCATCAGTATTATGTTTCGGAAAGAATATGCCAATTCCTGCCATATTCGAAAGATGTCCAGTGTGTTAGTAGGGATGAAACCCAAACCTCTGTGCAAAACTTTCTCTTGTGTTCTGGACAAAGGAGTTCCAGACAGGTTCACCACTAGTGTCCCACCATGCTCGTGCCCGGTAGGAGGTTCTGTGCCATAGTCCAGGTCGTCCCAAGCGACCCTCTGTTGGCCTTTTTGTCTCCCTCTGCCCTTGCCTCTTCCTGAAAAAGGGGGTAATGGTTGAGGGCATTGTGGGTTTTGGTAGCCCTGTTGTGGCGGAAACATCATTCCAGGCCATCCAAAACCCTGGTTTATGTAGCCTTGGAAAGGGGCCTGTATAAAGGGACGAGGTCCAACCTGGGCGCCCCGTCCTCTTCCCCATCTGCATGGATAGGACTCAAAATCGCAGCCATCGCTACAACTTCTCTGGGTATCCAGATCTCTCTTCCCTGACTGAGGGGCCCGTTTCATGTCTGACAGTTTACGTTGAATGTGTTCCTCATTTGTGTAGGAGTATACTTTCTCCTTAGAAAATTGTTTCAGATTTTCGTCAGTTTAGTAATTTTAGCCTGCATGAGATACTCCTTGTATTTCCCAACTCAATGTTAACCTCCTCCAACTTACGTTTGAAAGTGGCTAGGATGACACTAATTTTTAGATCTTGTTCACTTGTCTGTATTTGGATGATCAGGGTATCTGCTAATCTCTTGGCCGTGTTAATGATTAGGGTTAACCAGTCTCTGGTACAACTCCATGCAATGAGGGTCCAATCTCTCCTAAAAGTAACGTCTTCGAGAAAGATGAGCTGTTCATTGGTCACAAGAAGGCCGCAAGGTGCTGAGTTTTCCCTAAGATATTCCGTGAGGATGGCTCCATGGAGATTTGTTTTCACATATGTTCTCTTCAATTCCAAAAGTGATCCCAACCCTCACCTTGAGTTAGGACCTGATTAATTGTAGTGTCTCCCAATAGAGATGGACCTGCTAATATTTCTGCTACAGCTTCTTCTCCAAAAGCCAGGTCCTGGTCCTCTGCCATGATCCTGACCCCCTTGAAAGAGCAAGAACAGTAGAGCGCTGGTGAGAATGGAAGTTGAAAATGGATGTAGAAAAAGGAACGGATGTGGAACCGTGTCGTGTGGGTGAAGTGCCAATAGCAAAAAAAAAAAAACCTGCTCAGCCGCAGCTCAAAGGAAAATGCACACAAACAGAAGGGAGGAGAGGATGGTTCCCTAATCCAGCCTCCCGGTACTAGCACTACATTGAAAAAACACAGAGGAGTAGGGAAAGAAAAAGGTGCATAAAAATGTGTATACAAAATGCATGAAGGAGACAGTGGCACTTGTTCCCTGCAAAAAAACTTTCCTCAGTCACAAAATTGTGACATGCTTCATCATAGGGCGTACTACAGACACCCCCGGGCAGACCAACACCTGGGGTGGAGCAAAAGGGAGGCGAAGACGATACAAACAATGAAAATTCTTGGGATCACAGAAGAAAAGCTGCAGCCAGTGAGACTTAAAACTAGCTCGGATGTGTACCCACTTCCAAATTTATTCCGGGCACATCGGCTAGGTTTAAAAATGTGAAGGATGGAGAAAATTAGGATTCCAACACCCCTTCTTACAGCCAAGGTGTCAACATGTTTCTGCCGTTTAAGGTGTGCCCATAAAAAAAGGTTACTTCTGCATTCATGAGGACCCTTCTGGACCCAAAAAGGGGATCCTACCTCAGGTATCTGTGGAGTGTGCTCCTATTCATGCAGAGATACCTTGATTAAAACACAGTTCGTATTCTGTGAGATGAGAAAAGGGAAATAATAGATAATCACTCAATTACCCAAAAACACAATTGTCAAAAGGTTACAGGGAGAGGTATTCCCTGGCCCTCATATGCCAGGTCATTACTGCAAAATAGCACGCACCACTCAGCAAACGGCTCGTAGGTACTTGTCGACATTAGTCTGAGCATTTAAATCCCACTTGGACTAAAGTATTGAATGTGCAACGTTTTACACATAAATCAAATATACTAATCTTTGCTAATCAATCATAATAGCAATTTCCCTAGGTAAATCTTGCACTTTGACACTGATCAGCAGTGGTAAAGTGCGCAAAGCATCTAAGCCAGCAAAAACAAAATCCAGCACTGCAAAAAAATACAGGAGAAGAGGTGAAAAGTCAGGTTAAACCACACTAAGGATGCCAAGTCTAACACATGTCCTCTCCAGCTGAAAAGTGGGGAGAACTACCCACCTTCTTGGGAGTTCTCATCACTAAGGCGAAAGAATCTGGACAGACCATCAGCATTGGCTTGTTTTGTACCAGGGCAGTCTTCCACTGAAAAGTCCATTGCCCGTAGGGAGATGGACCACCTCCACAGTTTTGGGTTCTCACCCCTCATTTGCATCAACCATCTGATGGGCCTGTGGTCTGTTTGAAACCGGAAGTGAGTCCCAAACAAGTAGGGCCATAGCTTCTTCAGCGCCTAGACCACAGCAAAAGCTTCTAGCTCAATTGCACTCCACCTCTGTTCCCTGGGAAGTAGCCTCCTACTAATGAAAGCTACAGGTTGGTCCAAGCCACCGTTGTTCAATTGTGAGAGAACTACACCTACACCATGCTCTGAAGAATATGTCTGCACAACAAATTCTTTAGAGAAATTGGCTGCCTTGAGCATGTGTGTCGTGCACATGGCAGACTTTAGGGCATCAAAAGTGGTCTGACAGGCATCAGTGCAGATCACTTTCCTTGGCTGCTTCCTTGAAGTCAGCTCTGTCAAGGGGGTAACAATTGTGCCATACCGCTTGACAAACCGTCTGTACTAGCCGGTGACATCCAAGGACGCACTCACCTCTGTCTGGGTCTTGAGGGGCTTCCAAGCCAGAAAGGTGTCAATCTTAGGTTGTAGGGGCATCACCTGGCTGCTTCCTACCTGGTGTCCTAAGTACACCACAGTCCCCTGCCCTATCTGGCACTTACTGGCCTTGATAGTGAGCCCTGCATTCTACAGAGCCATCAACATTCCGGAGGTGAGTTGCAAGTGTTCCTCCCAGCTGGACTGCAGTGTCATCCAGGTAGGCAGCGCTGAATTCCTCCAACCTGTATTGTACCTGGTTGACCAGTCTGTGGAATGTAGCAGGGGGGTTCTTCAACCGAAAGAGCATGATGCGGAACTGGTAGTGCCCCTCTGGTGTTGAGAACGCAGACCTTTCTTTAGCCCCCTCAGTTAAGGCAATCTGCCAGTACCCTGAAGTTAGATCAAACATGCGGAGGTACCGGGCAGCTCCCAACTGATCATTGAGCTCATCAGCTCTGGAGATGGGGTGACAGGCTTGAGCCCACGGTAAACCACACAGAACCGCAGTTTAGGAGTGGCACTGGCTGCAGCAGCAGCTTTCAGAAACTAGCCCAGGGGCTGCCGGAGAGCTCTATCACCCCTAACGCTAACATCTTGGAAATGTCTTCCTAGATGCTAGCCTGGCCTTGTCTGCCAAACTGTACCTTTTGTGTTTTCCAGGCAAACTGACACCATCATGGACACACCAGTTGGTGATTCCTGGGGTCAGTGAAAACATTTAGGCGGTTCACATGCAGGACCCTCAAAGGGTTCCTAGAAGTCTGCAAGTTCACCAAGAAGGTTACTTCACTCTTGCGCTCGACCACCTCAAATGGCCCAGTCCATTGGACTTGGAGCACAGAAGGCTCCACTGGTGCCATCACCCATACCTTTTGGCCAGGCTGAAACTCTACTAGAGTGCCATTCTGGTCATACCAATGTTTCATCTCCTCCTGGCTGGCTTTCAGGTTTGCCTAGGCGAGTTTCCTGAAGCGCGGAGTCTGGGTTATGAAGGCAAGCATGTAGCTTAACCCATCCTGGGGCTCTTACCAGGAGTTTTCTTCCAGCCCTCCTTTACCAGACTGAGAGGTTCTTTCACAGGGTTGCCATACAGCAATTCAAAGGACTGAACCCTAAGGATTTCTGCGGTATCTCCCTGCAGGCAAACAACAGTCACGGTAAGAGGACGTCCCACTTACGTCTCATGGGTTTTGCAAGACCCTTTATCAGGGTTAGGTTGAATCTCTCAGCAAACCCATTACGTTGGGGACGGTACGGAGTAGTGAATTTATACATTATACCGCACTCCTCCTACAAAGACGTCATATACCTAGATATGGAGATGGTACCCCTGTTAGATACCACCTCTCTGGGGAACTCCACAAAAGGAAAAGATCCCCATCAATGACGCATGGCTCACCACAGGGGCTGTGGTTGTCCTGAAAGGGACAGATTATGGGTAGCTCGAAAAGGGTGCTCACCACAGGGAAAGTTTGAATGGCAAGTCTTGCACTTCTCCCCACTCTTACCACTTGCCTGGCAAGTCTGACAAGACCTTTCAATGAGTAACTGTGTGCCTTCGCATTTGGGGCCAAAAGAAGCGGGTGACAATCCTGTGAACGGTCTTGTCGCGCTCCAAATGTCCTGCCAAAGGCACATCATGAGCTACACCCAGTAGGAAGGTGCTGAAGCGTTCGGATACCACCAGCACACGGGCTGAACCTGGCACAGCAACTTTAAGCTCACTATATAGGAGACCTTTCTCCGAATAAATCCAATGTGATCCAGTCTGATCACCTGCTGCCTGGTTTGCAACCTGTTGTGCGAACCAACAAGAGTAGAGAAGTCCATCAGCGCTTAGCAGAACCCCTCCCTGGTGGGACCCCCTTCTTGTTGCCAATGGGTCAGCTCAGGCAGGCCTCCCAGTTCGGCCACTTGCTCCCCTTTAGGTTCTAGGGCATCCCCCTCAAAGTCTGCCTCCTACTGGACCGTAGGAACTTCTTGGGTGGGTATCCAGTGCCCCCGGCCCCTCCTCTATCTGGCAGGCACCTGGGCCACTGTTTTCAGGCTTGAGGTCCTCTTGATTACCTATACTAGGTGCCATTGACCGAATAGTCACACATGCCCATTCAGGCGGTCCCAGCATCTCCAAAGGAGCTCGGTGTTCCACCTGCTTCCAAGGGAAACTCTTCAGGTCATTGCAAAGCAGACAGTCAACAGGCATGGATGGGCTCCCAATGAACTTCAAAGGACCTGAGATCCCCTCGCCCCCATTCAAAGGGAACCTTCGCCACCTTGCACAAGCGGTCAGAGTGGTCTGCAGCAACTAAAGGGTAAATACATAGGGGATTACATTCTTTTTGGACACCTACTGACACTCCACATATGTCAAACTGGATCCAGTGTCTCTGAGCTTCCAACCTCCTTCCATTGATGTTCACCCACCACAGGTCCTTCTTAGTGTTATCCGACAAGCAGGTTTCCCGGACAATCTCTCTATCTCCCAACAAGATAAGTGTCATCACAGCTGACTCCCCCCTTCACTAGAAACCAACTCCTCCCCCAGCACTACACTAACGCCAGTGATGGTGCACTTGTGGGTGTTGGTGTGGGCTCGGGACACCTGGGATCCCCCTGCATGTGACTCTCCTGGCCATATACAAAACACTGCAGGAACCCCTGTTGCCTTGCTTACCTCTAAGGGGCTTAGGACACCTGGGATCCCCTTGCAAGTGACCCTCCAGGACACATACAAAACACTACGGGAACCCTATTGCCTTGCTTACCTCTAGGGGGCCATAGCTTTTATCACCAGGGGGCTGGGAATCTTCCCCCGAGAACTATTTTTGGCCCTTCAGAGAACAACTTTTGGTTACCCTTGTCCCCCCACTCTTCTGCTGGGGACACTGCCCACCCTTGGCTGGGTTTCCTACATACCCCATGTGGACCCTGGTACTCGTCTAGCTATCCGCCTCCTCAGCATGCTTCCTGGGGTCAGTCAGCTTACTATCCATCAGACGCTGGCGCAGCTCTGGAACACAAAGACTACTCAAGTGCTCCCAACCAATCAAATTGTACAAACCCTGATTGTCATTTACCTTGCTGCCCTTTATCCAATCATCCAGCACTCTGCAAAATAAATTCACACATTCCACCCACGTGTTTGATTCAAACTTTTTGAAAGATCTAAACTTTTCCCTGTACTGCTCGGGTGTGAGCTCATACCGGATGCATAAAGCCTCCTTCATATTGGGATAGGTGAGAGTACATGCCTCCTCCAAAGGTGTCAGGGAGTTCCGCCCATTGGCCTCAAAATGTTTCCACAGACCCGCCCCCCCCCCCCCAGTTTTTCTCTAGGACCTCATTCATACGCAGTGCTGCCTCATAAGATACAAACCAAGCATAAATCCCCCGCCCCCATTCTGGAAATTCTGCACTAGATCTTTGGGAATGTAGTCCTTACCCCTAGATTGCACTGGTTGTATGCTGTCACCATTTCAGCTGGAATCCGCCTGCTTGGCCTTAATGCCTGGCTCCCTCTGGCTTAGCTCATGTACCAAAAGCAGTTTCTTTTCTTCCAAGGCACAAACTTTCTCAGCCTCAATCTCTAGGTTCTTCACCTGGAGCTTCATAACCTCCAATTCATGATTTCTGACCCTCTGCCTTTCCTCTATTTCCTCTAGAGACAAACTTCTGGAAGACAGACTGCTGTTAGCCACAGAGCATGCTCTTCCTACAGTCAAATCCTGGGACCGAAAGCCTACTTCTGGCAAATTCAGATCCACAACTGCATCTCCTGCCTCAACAGCTTCTCTGACCGCCCACGAGGCACCAAAGGTCTTCTGCAGCTCCTTTTTCATAAAGGCGCTCTTTATCGGGTATCCAAAGATTTTGCAAAATTGTCTGAGTTGATCCACTTTGTATGTGTGCAAGATTCCAATATCAAACTCCAATTCTGCAACCTCACTTGCTGGTTTACCATTTAGAGAAATGGTGTGTGGGATACTTCAAGGGTCAGATCAAACATAGAACCAAAAAACACAGTGTGTGGAAACGTAGTGGTCTGCTCTAGACTAGTGTTGTATACCAATCACTATGGGTCAAGTACAAATACAAGTTCAAATCCTCACCTCTGATCACCAATGTTAGAAATGGAGGTCTCTAATTGGCAGAGGTATGTACCTTTGTCAAAGAAGCGACCCTTGCTTCTAGTCAGGGTAAGGGGGATACATACTTTTGATGACCCTTGCTCACCCCCTTGGTAGCTTGGCACGAGCAGACAGGCTTATTCCAAAGGCAATGTGTAAAGTATTTGTACTCAAAACACACAGTAACACAATGAAAACACCACAAATGGACACCACACCAGTTTAGAAACATAAAGTATCTTTATCTAAACTCAACAAGACCAAAACAACAAAAACCCAACATACATGTATCAAAATCTCACTCTAGAATTGTTATTGCAAAAAATAGCACTTGTAGACACAAAACAGCTCCACCTGGGGCTATTACGACATTGTTGACAGGCATTAATCCATAATACAGCGCCAACCGCGAGGTGCAAGAGTACATTGAAAACGAAGTCTATGGACAATGCAAGGTGTCATGGAGGAGAGGCCCAGGTAGAGGCTGGTTCGCTGGTAGCCACAAGGGAGGCGAGGCATCATGTCCTTGAAGAAGCGATGCATAGAGCCCAGGACAGGGGAAGTCAGCGGCATCGGCAGTGAGGTGTCGGTTCCTGAGAGGCGATGTGAAGTCGAAGAGTTTGTGAAGTCACCCTGGTTGGTTATCAGCTCCATGATAACAGGATGCAGTCACTGGCAGTGACAGTGCCGGTGCTAGTGCAAGCGCTGGTGTCAGGAAGGCTGTTAACTACAAGCGTTGGCGGGCATCGGAGCTGTGGTGCAGGCGGGACGGTGAGTTGTGCCCCTGGGCTCAGTGCAGCTCACTGCATCACTGGTTGCATCTCTGACTGCATCAGAGTTGTTTTTCTTGCTTTGTAACATCAACCACACAATTTTCAGGGCCCAGGAACTGGAATGGGTGCCCTTTTGAATGCAGGAGTTCAGGTGCTGGTCAGTGGGTTGCAGGTGAAGTCTTTGTATCCCTGAGACTTGAAAACAGGAGGCCAGCACAAACAAGCGGGTTGAAATTCTTCTTCAAGCAGGTTCACAGCAAAGTTACAGTATTAGTCCTTTCCTTAGTAGAAGCAGCAACTGCAGGCCAACCCCACAAATCACACAGCAAAGGGGCAGTACTCCTCCTTACAGCTCCCCAGCTCTCTTCCTTGGCAAAGGTTCCATTTGAGTCCAGAAGTGATCTAATTCTCTGAGGTTTAAGGTCCAATATTTATACCTCATTTTGTCTTTGTTCTCTTTGTGGCAAGGGTCTCTGAGCCCAGTCCAAACCAGTTCTTTCCTCTCTGGTGAAGCATGACAACAACAGTATTGTGCAAAGGAGACACAGCCTATTCAGGTGCAATTGAAATGCTTCGCACAACTCTAAATGCAGCCAGGGCCTATTCAGCTCAGCTATGTGTCACCCAGGAAAAGCAGAACACACCTGAACCCCCCCCCCCCCCTTGTGGCGGTCTACACTGAATGCACATCACCAGCTCCTGTCATTCGAAAACCAGACAGTCAATACACAAAATAGCAGAGTCACATAGAATGGTTAAATGAAGAAATGCCTACTTTCAAAAAGTGGCAAACACACAATTAAAAAAAAATCTCCCTAAAAAGATGTGATATCAAATTCGGAGTTCAGATAGCCAAAACTCCATTTTTCCATCTTGTACCAATGGAAAGTTATACTTGCAAGATGTTATAAAGTAACTCCGTTGTTAGCCTAAGGGACTGATAGCCTTTCAATAGTGAAAAACAAAATTGGCAGAATTTCACTATCAGGACATGTAAAACACACCAGCACATGTCCTACCTTTTACCTACACTGCACCCTGCCCATGGGAGTACATTGGGCATACCTGAGGGGTGTCTTCCATGCAAAAAAATGGAAGGTATGGGCCTGGCAAGTGGGTGTACTTGCAAGGTGGCAATGACAGTTTAAAACTGCGCACAGACACTGCAGTGGCAGATACGAGATACCTTTACAGGGCTACTTATGTGGGTGGCACAATCAGTGCTGCAGGCCCACTAGTAGCATTTGATTTACAGGCCCTGGCACACTCAGGGCACATTACTAGGGACTTAAATCAAATATGCCAATCTTGGATAATCAGTCATAATAGCAATTCCCCCAGAAGCACTTGAACTTTGACACTGATCAGCAGTGGCAAAGTGCCCAAAGCATCTAAGTCAGCAAAAATAAAATCCAGCATAGCAAAAAAATACAGGTGGTAGAGGCGCAAAAGTCAGGGGAAACCGTGCCTATACTCTTAAGGTTGGACTAAAACTTTAGGAACTGAGGTACAAGCTCTGTGCCTGTGCTTGTGTGATGCATTTATCATTGGGGGGGTTGCAGCCAGGGGTCCCTTGGGGGGTGTCAGCCTCCAGCATCTCTTCATGGAACTGGTTGAGCATGGTATCACACTCTGCTGTTATGGGCCTCTTGCGGAGGCAGCGTGCCTCTTTCTATTGTGCTTTTGGCTTCTCCCCGACGAAGCGCCTTTTGCCACCACATCGCAGGCAGTGGATGGGGAGCTCTCCAATGCAGGGTAAGGAGGCACTTGGTAAATAGTAAAGCCAAATTTTCGTAGCAGGTCTAAACTATGCGTTTGGCTGTTGGCTCCCATATATTCACATGTGGGAGTTCTTAGAAAGAGGCTACTGTTTCGTGGACTACCAACAAATATGGAAATACGGTGGGGGCACTCCCACAACATGTGTTGGAGGTCTGCGGCACCAGAAAGATATCTTGAACATGTGAGGTTGGTCATTGGGAATATACAGTTTAGCCTGGTCGGAGTCAGATAGGTCCTCTGTAGCAATGAATATTGGATGCTCTTGAATTGGGCATTTCGCAAGACGTACTGGAGCGATTCGCGCGCCAATGCCCATTCTGAGTCATGCAGGGATTGTCCTATTTTGTCCTCCCACCTTTGTCTCAAGGGTGTGAGAGGCCCCCCATATGTTCTACGATAGCCTTATGCAACCACAGGATCAGATGTCGCCCACAGCTCATAGTGTATAGGGTGCGCATGAGGGAGTTTCTCGTCTGTGGTATTCAACGGCACGTTGCCAGTAGTTGGCCGTAAAAGAGGAACTGGCCAGGGGATATGTTATGGTCTTGACATACCTGGTCAAATGTCATCAGGTGCTGGTTTGGGACTAGGTCTCTATTGTTTCAATTGATCCATTGCGCCAGATGTTAAATCCTGCTAGGTGAAGTTGCCCTTGGAGGGGGTTCCAGGGGCATTTGCAGGCTAGCAAGATATGCAGAGACCATGAAGGGTGTAATTTGACAGATGGCAGTAGGAGCGGACGGAGGACTTTTATCAACAAAGGGCATTCGTCCGTGCTGGTTTCAAATAAATTACCTCCTGCCAGCCAGTGTGACACCGACTGGAGCTGTGCCACAAAGTACTATGATTCAAAAGAGGGTGCTCCCAATCTGCCTTGGTCCACTGGTAATTGGAGTTTACTGAGAGCTACCCGGTGAGGTTTATCGTCCCACTGTAATTCCCCTAGCATGGTGTCAAGCTAGCGGAAGAATAATCTAGGCAGGTATACCCTGACAGTAACAAAGTAAAACTAGAGGCAGGGGAGGACTACCATTTTGGAAAGGGTGATTTTTACAGCAATAGCTAGGGGCAATCACTTCAAGAACAGAGTTTAGCATTTGAGGGATGTGAGCACCGGTTTATGGTTACCCTAGAAGAGGTCAGTCTGTGAGTGGTAGAACTGGACTCCTAGGTATTGGGGCGTTACTTCCGCCCAGTTTAGTTTTGTGCCACCTAACTGTATTTCTAGGGGTGGCTCATCGCGATGGAGGGGGAAGACTTAATATTTTGTCCAGTTGACTCGCAGGCCTGCTGCTCTCTCAAACTCAAGTAGCATGGTAAGTACACTTTTGGAGTGTGTGTTGAAGATATATCAGTATATCATCAGCATATAATGACACCGCATGGACTCTTCCCCCCCCCCCCCCATGGGATCCTCTATTGCATGCCCTCTGCCCTGAGGTGGAAGGGGAGAGGTCTATGCTGATGGTAAAGAGGACAGGGAGAGGGGACAAACCTGGCGGGTGCAATGGCTGATCTGGAAGGGAGCAGAGATCAAGCGGCCAACTCGCACCTGGGACACTGGATCAGTGTATAGTAACTTCATATGTGTAAGCTGCCGCTCACAATGCTGATTTTAGTTTTGACATATAAGATGTAGTCCCAGGAGAGCGTATCAAATGCCTTCTCCAGGTCGAGGATCAAGGCAACAGTGTGAGGGAACTTCCACAACACCTGATCCATCACATGGAAGAAGCGCCTGAGATTATAAGATGTGTTTTGATCGGGGATATATCCATTTTGGTCAGGGTTTACGATGTTGGGTAGTACCTGGATGTATTGATTTGCGAGTATTTTTCCTTAGATTTTATAATCGGCCCCTAAACTGGCTATAGGATTATAGGATGATAGGCATGTGGGATCCTTCCTGGGATTAGGCAGAGAGGATATGAGGGATTCCCGGAACGAGGGAGGCAATGTTCCGAATCAAGCGCCTCATTATACATGTCTGCAAGCTTCCGGGCCAAAAATCTGTCAAAGTACTCCAAGGGGAGACCATTCATGCCTTGCGGCTTATTGCGCGCCAGGTCGTGGATGGCCTTTTTCATCTCCGCTACTGAGATGTGGGTATCTATTTCTTCATGTCGAGTGCTAAAATGCTGGGGAGGCTCACTATGAACAAGTGTCGCCATTGGGTGCACTGTGGGTGGCACCCGATGTAGATCAGAGTAAAAGTTATTAAAGGCTTGGAGTATACTCTACTGTGTACGTGGGGTGGGAGGGCATGAGCCGGGACAATCTCTGATTTGTGGTGCGGTTCACTCCTGATGGACGAGTTAGTTAACTTCGGTAACGATGTATCTGGTAGAGACACAGTCTAGCCACAGATTCCTTAACTTAGAATATCTCCAGGCGTCAGACTGGATCCGTAAAACTTTCCGCAGCAGCACCTCTGCGCACCGGGGGCGGCGCCGCACGGCTCCGCCCTGATGTCGTCCACGGACGTGACATCAGCTGAGCCATATATGCCCCTTCCATCGCACTGACGTCAGTTTTCGTCGAAGAAACTTTTCCGCGGCACAACGCGGAGCCCCCACCAAAAACTGTGAGAATATGTAAACAGTGTGCAAAGTGTGAAGAAAAATAGAATCACAAAGGACAGTGCCAGGCACTGTATCCTGAAAACCAGTAGAAGGAAGAGCAGAGCACCGCTCTGAGAAGCACTCTCACAAACGCGAAGGCCAACCACCTGTGGAGGAAGAGGAAGATGTGAAATAAAAGCATGGCAGACAACAGAAGCCTGCAACTTTAGTACATAACCATGAGGGACCACAAGACCAGAACATAGGATCAAGGACAATTTCACCATAAGACGTCACCAGCAGAGACATGGCAACCTCAATAAAAGACTATGAATGTGGCAGAGTCAATAGACTTGAACCAATGGGTCGCAGGGGTGGTAAGAGACCCCAAGGCGACAGAGAAGGGGAGAGCGGAGGGTGGGAAATAACCTGAATAGCTCCCACACCGTACAATCCAGATAAAGGGTTAGAAAGGACACATGACATATGAGCATACCGCCCAATCACGTGAACGGGCGGAGCAGAGCAATGAAAACAGAATGAACACTGTGTGTCGGAGTGAAGAGAAAAAGTCACCCTGTAGAAAGGTAAGCCACCTGGAGGGAGGAGAGTATAGAAAATCCCACCTGAAAAGGTCCTCACAGAACGGGGAGGATGGGCGGGCATTAAGGAGTCTGCCGCTAGACTGTGTCTCTACCAGATACATCGTTACCGAAGGTAAGTAACTCGTCCATATGATAGACATTAAGCCGCAGATTCCTTAACTTAAAATAGATACCAGAGCCATAACCATAGCGGAGGCAGGTCTGCGACTGCACCCCATGAAGTTCCCAAGGGAACGTAGCAGTCAACAAGGTGACGAAGCACAGTGGGGACCGCAAGCCAGCACAGCCACACCAGACCATGAACCTCATAAAACAGCGGAAAACATGGGGAGGCAAAGGCACCACAAGCAGACGAAGAACAGCATGAAAACCCCCGTATGTACACCGGGTGTGAGAAAGAAAACACATACAAGCTATGTAAGTGTGAATAGGAATGAACAGGACTTTGCAAGAAGTGGAACTGAACATAGGGTCTGAGAGATCCGTAGGATCCAACATGCCGACCGAAAGTAAGACCCAGAGAGATGTCAACTGGTATGACAGAGATAGCGCATACCGGTGCAGTATGCATGCACAACAGCGGAAGAAGCACTGTTGAAACCCGCACCAGCAAAATATGTGTGACAGCAATGGCAGGATGCTAAACATGTCGGTGGTACGAGAAACAGAAGACACACCAGTACATAGTCGGTATGTCACAGATGCGTGAAAGGGTCAACGGCAAGCAGCAGATGCGCCCAAAACAGTACTTACAGTAAGAGCGATAGTCAAGCGGAAGACTGGAAGGTACATAAGCAGACCATGTGGATGTTGAATCCACACGAAGTATAGCAGACACCCTCCTATAGGGTAGTGTGAACAACCCAGATGCAAGAGACGCAACAGCAAGAAGGCAACCAGCAAAAAGGGGACCAGGCAAGCCGGACACCGATATAAGTACTTGTAGCACAAGCAGACCGGGTCAAAGACCACGGACACCATATGAAGGAACGTTGCCAGCAAGATTCTACTGTATAAGAGCACAGCAGACATCAAATAAGAAGAAAGACGCCCAAAAATTAGGCGTAATACAACAATAGACTAGGGCATGCGAAAAGTACCAACAGACATGTGGAAGCAGAACTGGACAGGACAATGTCCAGGTCCATAAGCGATATCCGCCCCTCGCCCTGGAGGTACAACGGTCCCTCGCAAGACAGAGTGGAGAAGTGTGGCTCAGTGGTTAGAGGCTCAGTGGTTAGAGGCGGCAAACCCGGAAGCTGAGATCGGCCGTGGACCAGGGTTCGATTCCCCGCCTCGGCGGGTCTCGGGCTCTAAAATTCCACAAACTCGATAATTCTCGCTCCGGTGCCTACTCGACTCACGGGGTCACACTCTGCGACTCTGGGCAATAGCTTGCTTAATCTCCACTACGGCCCCTCGCGGCGGGATGCCTGGCTTTCACCTTGTGGATACCCTGCCGGGGTATCTCACAGGGGAATACCAGGACGGGTTCCCTAAGCAAGCGCTTAGATACCATGTCGGTGATTTGCACTATATAAATACATGTACATACATGTACAGAGGAAGAGCTAGAGCTAGGCACAATAGTGGAAACAGTCAGGACCCACCTAGAGGTCCAGGGACCCAAGAAGCGAGTATCCTGAAGAGAACACTCCCCTTGAAAGTGTTATAGAATGTACCCAAAGCAGAAGCGTGGAAAACACCAGTGCGGCAACAGCAGGGAATGTGGAAAAACTGCTTTTGGGAAAGTGGCCAGAAGACGAGGCCATAAGACAATGTACAGCAGAGACGGACATGGTAAATATGCTACCTTGAATGACAAGCCCAGTAAGGGCTGACCAGAGAAACAACAACGCAAACAGACCAGGGTGTATCGAAGTTTGCTCCAATAGTAATAAGCATACCGCACAGCGGATTTTGTCCCTTGTGCAAAGCGAGGACAAGGCGTCAGCCGTGAAAGAACTGCGCCTGAAGTGAAGGGAACAAAAGCCCCGAGAGACGGTGGAAGTCAAAAGAAGAGCAGCCACTATAGACCAGAAGATCACTGCAATGCTGAAAAAACATAAAGACCTCGTCAAGGCAGGCGGGGAGAGGCCTCATAGCAAGGAACCCATGCCTAGGCCTAGAAGCACTACAGACAACTGGAGCCAATTACAACCGAAGTGCAATAGAACGATGCTAAAGGGAGGATCGCAGCAGAAAAAGAGGACAGCCTGACTCCCTGAAGGATGTCCGTAAGGAAGACTCCATAGGAGCGTACCAAGGCTAAAGCAGTCACCCCATAGCCAGTAAATACTCCACATAGGGTAAGTCTCAACCCCTGCGAGGGGGGTCCTTTTGGGCAAAACACACAATCAGAGTAGAAGGATGACAGAACCAGCCATCCGGATGAATGAATATTGAAATCGCAGAACAACCGCTTACACTATCCAGGCACTATGCAAGAACCTGGGTTCGTGTTTTTTGGGGGGTTTTGGCCTCTCTGATGGCCCTCTGGGTATCTGTGTCATGCGGGGTGTCATGCGGGGTCTGACATCATTAGTCTGCTAGCGTTGTCTCCATCTAAGTCAGGTCTTTCTCGGGTCTGGCAACCTCCCACTTTGTTTTGGTTTCAGGCCCCACATGTGACTACCTTATACGAGTCCCAGTCCATGGCACATGTGGTGGCCATAGCGTGGTTTTCAGCAAAATAGTGACTTAAGTGCGTAAGTTGGGAGTCCCTGAAGCTGTGGTCATCTAGAATGTCCAGAGGGAGCCGCCAGGTGAGGACTGGGTAAGTGGTGTGCCCCAATCCATGTCTGTGTGCGCTGTATGATCGGAGACGATGCAACCTAAATAGTCTGACTGTTTAAGCTATGGGAGGATAGAGGCGGAAGTGATCAATGCGCACATTTAAATCATGAGGGGCTGAGTAGTGTGATTATTATTTAAGGGTGAGATGATAGGTTCTGTCTAGAGATGACCAGTGGCTAGTCCAGCAAGCAAACTGTGCTGAGTTTAGGTGAGTAGGTGCTTGAGGGAGGGGGACCTGTCAAGGTGGACATCTAGTACATTATTGCAGTCCCCACCTAGTATCCATGGGATGTTCGTCCATTTTGATAGGACCCCTGACAGAGAAGCTCAGAAACTGGACTGGTCTGTGATGGCCATATATATGCACCCCAACAGCACCTGCGTACCATCAAGGCACCCCTCCGCGAAGATATATCTGCCCTCACTGTCTATAACAGTGGTTAGGGGTTAAGAAGGTGTACCAGAGCGTAACCAGAACAGAGCTCCCTGGCCATAAATAGTGCCTCTCCAGTGCTCCCCTAGACGTTTAGGTTCTACGCTAGTAAGATGTGTTTCCTGGAGGAAACACAAATGGGTGCGATGCTGCTTAAGGTAGGAATATATGTAGTGGCGGCACGCAGTGTGCATGCACCTGAAATCAAGAGTTAGGAACCATGTCTGAGGGAGGTGTGCCATAAGGTGGGGGTGTGTTGCTGTGAGCCCAGGTGTCGATGCTCTCCCTGTGCCGACTGCTCCCTAACTCTAGCTCATTCTGAATGTCTGGTACATGGTTGCGGTCGCTTACGCTGTGGGCGGAGATAACTGCTAGATTACAACAAAACTGTAACAGTGATCAGGCAGGCAGCTACAGGCTGCCCGTCAAACTGAAGTGTGACAAAGTCATTGTAAATGGGGAGTGTAGATAATGTCAATTGGTGGGTCCGATGAGAGCGCCTGGAAGAGAGGGATGCACCGGAGGAGCATCGTGGAACCCAAGTTTAGTAGTGGTCTGGAGTCGTGCTGTTTCATTGGGTGCTTTGCTGCCAAATTGGCAGGGTGCAGCAGCCGGTAGGGTCAGGCCCTGGAGGGGAGCGATGATCATGAGGCCCATCAACCCTAATAGGGGGGGGTGAGTCTCTCAAGAGGGCCTCGAGGCGGGGTGGCAGGCTTAAATCCCTGACATCATTGATGACATGTATGTCAGAGTAAGTCATCAGCAGTTTGTAGGGTGACTTATGGGCCCGCTGTGGTTTCTGGACACGTGGGGGTGAAAATGGGGGTGGGAGGGGTCCGTGCGGAAGAGGTCATCACTGGTGGTAGAGGTGATGTCTGAGTCCGAAAGTGGTGTGGGCTAGCAGCACAACAAGGCCATTGCAATACCGGATTGCTGACCCTCTTCTGGCCCCTGATGGGAGGGTGCTCTCAAGGGGCTGGATGTGCCATTAGCGATGACCCCTCACACCTTGCTGAGGATGTGCTGGGTGTTGCGGCTCTGTGTCCCTCACAGTTCAAGCATAGGAGAGGTGAAAGAGGGAGCGGGGAGGAGTATCTGAGCGGCCCCAACTGAGGACCGCAAGGGTGTTCTTTGCACAGCCCCACTTAGGCCACCCTCCCCATCGTTCCCTGCCCGAGTAGGCCGTGGGAGGAAGGCACCAAACCAGGCTCCTCTGCACTGCTCACCAGACCAGTTTTAAGTGCCCCCTCTTACCGCAACTCTTGGGTTCTGTCCTGCTGGGGGTTGTGGTCCAGCTTCGGGCACTGGGGATTGTGGAAGTCTACCAGTGATGACGCCTTTCTTTTAAGCTGTCGGCGATGCAGACTTCAAGAGCACTGCGCTGGTGAGGCGTCTAGGAAGGCCAGCCGAGGCACTCCGACAACAGATTTTGCGCTGCTACTTTATGTACGGCGTCAGCAGCCACCCATGTACTTTATTCAAGTTGTTAGGGCGGCGTACCAAATTAGCAGGATTAATGCGGATTCAGTTTTCCTTTGATACGGAGCTTTGCTAAGTGCAGTCTGCCATCTTGAGCTGCCAAGCCCATTGTTGGTGCCTTATTAGATGCCAAACTAGTTCAAATGCTTTTTTCCTACCATTTCCCTAATTCAATAAAGTGTAATCTTAATTTTGTTTGTTTAGAATACATGTATCCAAATGCCTATGTTTCCCTAATAGTTTTTAGGTTGCATGGCCAAACCATGTTTTGTCATTCACTCTCTCTTGATGAAGCATATTAGTCCAGAATCCATCAGATGACAAGGTGTCGGCTGGAATTGCCAAAGAACGATGGTGCGAGGAAGACTAGTTGGAAAATTAACAGGTGAGATTGGCACCCCCTGGGATGCCTGGACACAACACAGGCATTAAGAGGAATTGAATGTGCTATTGTCAATTTGTAATCTCTTCCTGCCCTGAAACAAGGATGTCTGGCACCAGTGACCATCCTCTGTCAGCTAGATCCATAGGCTACAGAATAACAGGGCAGGAAGTACGTGGACAATGGCTGTAAGGCTTCACAGAGGTGTTGACATCCATATGACCCTCCACCAAACTACAAAAAAACATCAGAAGGAAGAATTACACCTTTAACAGTAGCAGGTGTTTTTTTTCCAAGGGGGTTGATATAGTAGCCTGCTTATCACAGTGTAGTGTGATGTTGAAACCTCTGTGCCTAGCTGTGCTACTCCTCGTGTGTAGACACGGGGGCACATTATTTAATCCCTTTCGTACAATATTTATGCCCAAGGAACCCCTAGATTTCTTGGTATCATTTAAGGTGCATACCGTGTATAGCTCTTGGCTTCAGAACTTCGAATGCAAAGTCAGACTCAAATACTTCCATATTTGCTTACTTGCCTACCTAACGAATGTATCACAATGATCATTATTATATATTCAGCAGGAAATATGAAGTGCTAAGAGTAAGAATCCCCAATCATACTTCATCACATATCCCTAGTCTGCCAGTCTACTGCCTACCCAAAATTTGTGAAATTGTCAAGAGGGGGGAGGAGTGGAGACATAGAACATGAAGGATATATTCTCTCCTTTTTACCAGACTTCACATAATGAAGCGAGAAGGAAATTTGCACCAATAAAAAAAGCAGCTGCAAGACCTGGATATCCACCATGCAATGATCTATCGGACAAGATAGATCTGAAGGGGAATTTCCACTTTTTTTCAGAGACTCAAAGAAATGTGAAAGCAAAAATACAACATAATAAAAAAAAAAGAATTAAAAAAAAAAAAAAGAATAAGAGCATCAATTGGTGGTGCCCAGGGCCAGCCCCACAGTGATGTTGCGCTATGTCATAGGTGACACAATGTGCAATAACTTTTAAAAGTATTCCATTATTGGGTCTTATTGTCATAGGTTACAAAACCATTTCAATGGAATAAACCAGTACTACAATATGTCCACCCTAAGTAAATACGAATGGCAAGCGTCAGATGTGTATCCTGGGGACATGTTGATGCAACTAAATGAGGTCTAGTCATCCTTATTATTGCTAGTGGAGTTGGAAGCACTGATTTTGAACGTGTATTATTGCTGGTGGAGTTGGTCGCACTTAGAGTGGGGAGCAGCATGAGCTACATTGCATTATTAAAAGGTAAGTAAGGAATACTGTGAATGTGCGCAGGTAATTTCACTGGAACGTAGAAAAACATCCTAGAGCTATTATTATCTTAATGGTCTACGTTAGCATGTTCCACATGGTATAATGTATAACCCCCGCCGTGAGAATGCACTGCTAAGGTAGTAATATCTGCAGGAAATTTTGTTTCCAGTTACAAGAAGTTATTATGGGTGACTTCATCAAGCAGTTCAGGCTCGGTAAGGGAGGTTTGTGGGTGATCATTGTTGGCGTTCATCGTGAATTACATACATATGTTTACACATCTGACAGTACAAGTGTGTGCAGTCAATCATCAGAAAGCATTACTGGTACAGGCTAATGGCACCCTTAAATAACATACCAAAGGCAGTAACTTGAAATGTATAACATGGAATATCCGAGGTATAAATAATCATCGCAAATCGTGACAAGTGATGACCTATTTAGATAGGTATACATTTGACATTGCACTATTAAAGGAGACCCATATGGCTCCATATCGCCCCACCCACCTCCCTCGGAATGAGCCTACTTCTAGAAAATGTTACTACTAATCCTACTCCAGGGAAGTGGCACACAATTTAGACCTACTCATGCAATAGCAGATAGCACAGGAGGCTGCGTTGTGGTACAGGCTGAAATTAGTGTACATGAAATAACAATAGTAAACATATATTGACCTAATTTCAATGACAATCAGTTATTTGAGGCAGTAAGACAGTCTGATTGACCGTGCGCCTCGTACCATTATATAGGGAGGGGTTTTGGAACTTCACACTTCAACTTGGAATTGACAGCACAGGGGCGTGGGGGGTAATCAGACATAAGCAGGCATGGGCAGCCCTTAAAGACATTATGGTACAATTTGATATACTAGGCTTATTACATGCATACATCCCAGATTCCTTCAAATGCACTTATTACTCATCAGTTTATTGTTCGTTGCCTAGACTGCGCTGGGCACTAGAGATGTAGCTATTTGTTCAAATTCTATTGTACACTTACCCTGCACATAGTCCGATTACCCTCTGGTGATATTAATGTTTAATGTCCCATCTGTTGCAAGTGTTGTCACTATGGGGACTGCAACGGAGTACCTTACTTAATCTGGCATTTGCTGAAGAAATAAAGTTGGCAATAGTTGATTATTCTTCAATAAATCAAGGAAGGATCAGTAGAGATGTGCAGTTATTTAGACGTATGCGACTCAAGAAAATACAGGTGACAACATGAAGCGTGAAAAGTAGTAAAAGAGGGACTCCTGCGCTTGTATCGAGTGCATGGCGGCCATTCAAACTGGGGACCCGATCACAGTAGATATAGCAAGGAATTTATAAGTGAAGGGAAATGCGATATTACAACACTACTAAGATCCAAGGTCAAAGGTCCATAGTTATTTACAGATCAAAAAGTATAAGGCACCAAGTGTATCAATAAGTCCAATAGCAACGGTCATAGACAAGTAGTTGCCCAGTTCCTTTAGTGCGAGCAATGTGTCTGTACATACAGATGTGGAATAGGATAGATGTGACAGACGACACCAAGTGTGTCCCTAAGGCCATTTGTAAGAGGTATACAGTAGAAGGTTGACACATTGGTTGGGGTAACCTGTCCATATTAAATGTCTATCACACAGTAATAGTAAAGTGACAGTATGTTAAAATGGATCCCAATGTTATACACTCAACGCACAGCTAGGGTTAAGGTCTCTGGACAACTCTCTACCCCACTTAAAATAAGAAGAGGTATGCATCAGGGCTGCAAGCTGTTGCCTACACTGTTCGCTATGGCGGTGGAACCACTACCAGCATACTGACGAAATATAATCACCAAAGAGGAATAACATTTGGCACTCAGAAAACTACAGTCACTGTATGCGGATGAAATTTAACTACTAATTAGAATCCTTGAACAAAACCTTCAACCTATTATCCAGGACATAGCTGCATTCGGGAAATGGTCTGGCCTGCTAATAAATTGGCCCAAATGAGTGCTAATGACATAACTGAAAACACAAGCCCATCAACATTACAGTACTCAGAACAATGGCAACAAGAGCCAATCCGATATTAGGGTATTAAACACCACTGGGAAATAGGCATGCTGATGCACGAAAATTACAGGAAATGTATGAATAAAATTACTGAGCTGGCCGAGGTGATCCATGCTCCCATCAACATAAGCGAATAGGATAGCCGTGATAAAGATGGTAGTACTACTAACAAACACTTCTAAATTCGTTTTAAAACATTCCCATATCCTCAATGCCTTCATCAGCTCAGATCACTGATGGTTATACCAGCATGGAGGGGGGCAGCCCAGAATATTATGGTATGAGCTGCAGTTTCATTGTGTACTACATGGCCATGGGCTAAGCGTACTGACCGGGATAGGGGAGGTACTGGCTAATGATCCTGCTGGCTAAAACACTTAGAATTGTAATGACTACAGGAGGGTTATTTAAAAAAATACTTTTCTTCTTCATGTAAAAAAAAATAAAAAAAATCACAGAACACTTAAATAGCATGGGGTGCACATCCATGGATGTTTTCATATACCAACAATTTCACAGCTCTTTAGGTCAGATTTGCAACACTATATACTACAGAATGGAAGGCACTTACACCAATTATGCCCACCGTTAGGCCCAGTCAACTAATAACAAGACTGTATAACAGTATTATTTATTAGCTATCAGCCGAAGATGTACATGTCAAAAGCAAACGGGAACAAGAACGAGAATATGACATAACATATAAGCAATTACTTTTAGCGGCAGGCGAATAAAGGAAATGTCAATCAATGCCAAATTCCGGAGAACCCAACTCAAATGTATACATTGTGTACACTATACCCCAGTCAGCATAGTTAGAAAGGCATTGACCACATCTTTGAACTGTTGGCGATGCAGAGCAGCAGAAGCACATTTTATTTACACTTAGCTTGGGGGAACCCCCGGACTCAGGCATTTTGGCACTTCTACAGACTACACTTTTGTTACATAAACTTAGAGTTGCCATGGCATGGGGATGCAGTAGACCACTTCAATTCGCAACATGTCGATGGGCCCGTCCACTAATTATCAAACACTCTGAAATGTGTACCATTCTACTCCTTCGCGATGCTCGTCTCAGACATACTTTGGACCGATTAAGATCTTACCTTGCCAAGAAATTAGATGTACCATAATACATCTTGTAATGTTGATACTGAATATGTATACTATAATTGGTTTCATTTCAGGATTAGTATGAACAGATTTTTACTTGTTCTTGCCTATATATGATTACAACTTTTTGACCAGCAATGTAAACTTTTTTACCCCAAATGTGTACACCAGAACACATGTAAAGCACTGTTATACAATGTATCGTCTTGTTAAAAACTGAAAATAAAGTCTGAAAAGGTATATATACTGATAAAAACAAAATATAGGAACTTTCTGGGTCTGAACGATCAATATTTGGCACATAGACTGCAAACATCTTCTTCAAAAATGAGGACACTGGTTACCCAAAACGCAGCACCTCTACTTAATTTGCATTAAGTCCTTGATACCAAACAGTTTGGAAGGACCATCAGCTCAGGCCGTATTGCACATAAATACAGAAAAGGTATCATTCTTAAATTCTCTCATCTATCGCTACCTTATACTCTTCTGGAACTTCTGTTTCCATAGTCTCACGTGTGCTCAACATAAACTTTCTCCTCATGAACACTAGGTCTAAGAGGGGACCCCAAAGTAGTTGTATGCCGAACCTCGGATTCCTTTTCCTCTGGCATTTACCTCTTATGTCCGCTCAAGTTTAGAATCACCTACAATTTCAAAACTTTACTAATTGATTGTTCCTTCCAAAGCAATTGAAATTTTTGGGTGTCTGTGCATCCATCATTTTTTAATGTTGAAAGATCTTGTGGCAGTATCACCATTGAGGCGAGAAGACAGTGGATGACTTTGCAGATAGTAAATCTCACATTACCCTGATCTAATCTCAGTGCCACGCCGTCATGGGCCTAATGTTTTGCTCTCTGCTTTAAATGATTTCCATTACAGCCAGGATCACATCTCATAATCTTGTGGTCAATTGGGATAAATATATTGGACACCTCATGCTAGTCTACCAACGGATAATTCATTTGGCATAGAGAGGTGTTCATTTGGCTTAGAGAGGTGTTCGCCCATAACAAATATCCAGAAAAAGAGGACAACACAGAGAGGAAACAAAACATACGTTAGCAAACATTGACCTCCTATAATTGAAGTCCTTTAGCAAAAATATTAGACTACTCTCAAATTTGCTGATTGTTTTTCTTGCATCGTCGGTGGGGTGTTCTTCCTTCTTGGAAGTCAAATTAAACAGATTTATGTTCGCAGTAAAGCATGTGCGTATCCACACTTGTAAGGCCACCAGTGGAAAAGAACCTGAAGATGGTGGGCTAAGGCAGTCAATGTCCTCATGAGTCCTACCGGCTTCACATATGGTTCACACAAAAAACATAAAACTATAAAAACATTTCCAGAACCAACTGAAAGATGACAAAATAATGCACAATACAAATCTAAAATAAGTTCAGCCACCTGGCTTTTACAAACACTTGGGAGCCCATATCGAATTGTGCAGTGATATTGCACAATCAGGAGTGGGTGGGGGAATCCACCTGTTTAAACCAAATGCTTTTCCATCCACGCTTTCTGCCTACTGGAAGCATAGCAGATCCGAAGGAGGTATAGGATGCTTGCAATAGTAACCACTCATGGGAGAGAATGGCCATGAATACGGAGCTGTATGGGGTAAGAGTAATTCGAGATCTTGCATGTTATTACCCTTTCCAGAGTCGACAACAGGTGACGGCCAGTAAC
Organism: Lissotriton helveticus; assembly: GCF_964261635.1. Lineage (NCBI taxonomy): Eukaryota > Metazoa > Chordata > Amphibia > Caudata > Salamandridae > Lissotriton > Lissotriton helveticus. Next base: position 1,617,889,175 of record NC_136068.1, on the reverse strand, counting down.
TGAGGTAGAAATACCAGCAGATATCACAAAGCCCTCCCTTGGTAGCCATCTCGGAATGGGCCCTTTCTCTTTAACTTTTGGAGGTCCTTGGAAAAGATGCCGCTCTTCCACACTGGCAGAAATGGTGCTTGGTACTGTGCTTGACTTCTCAGTCCACCATACTTACCTCTGTCTTTCTTCGCCATCTTCTGCGGTACAGGATCACATTTGGTCTCCATGCTGGTCAAATGTTTAAGAGATTTTGCTCCAATGCTTGCATGCAGGGAGAAGATGCACCAGAAGGCTGTTCACCAAGCAGGACTCGGAAAGAACAGGGTCAGCTGCTTTAACTGGTTGCGAATGACACACTTAGCTTGATCCTAGAGATCAGCTGTAGAATAGACTGGCAATCTCATTAAGATAAAAAAATAAGTCGTGGCAAGATGTGGACCTCGCTATAGGACATCATTAAACATGAGATAAGCAGAAACCAACTTGCACATCTTGAATAGAAAGATAACTAGAGAGGCCGCACATTCGCACTGTGGACAAAGAACAAGGCTATATACGATGTGCATTGAAATGTGTGGTGCAGGCAAGACCTTTGAGAAGCAACTTCTAGCACTAGGCGGACTCCTATCCTTTTAAGTCAGCAGAAAAGATAAAGCAGTAGACGGAGGATGTTGACTGGGCAGAGTCCAATAGTTGGCATCGTTTTCTGTGATCTTTTATCTTCACTCTTTCTTAAGTAGAATTAACAGTTTCTAGGCTCATACTAGACAGTGCATGCGTCACCCATTACGGAAAGAGAAGAACTTGACAGCTTACCACTGAAATGGCACTTGTGCACAGAAACAACACCACATAGAACAAACACCACACTGGAGGACTAATCCCTCCTAGAGGTAGTTCCGGTAGAAGCTGAAAAGAAGCAGCGTTTTTCTAACCAATATTCAAGTTGCACTGAACCAATCAATATTAATATCTCAAATCAACAGAAATACACACATTTAATAAAATATAAAATAATTTATTCTGTCAGGTATGAGGTTTTATACAAGCACAAATACTCCAAACTTGAAGTGTGGGAGACCAACTCCCCAATATGATGCAACACATTAAGGAATCTTGTGATCCCAAGATGTATGTTTGACGTTTTCTTTAAATATTTAAAACACTCCTATTTTACAGTCTCAACATTCCATCTAAACATGCGCTAAACATAATAATATAAAGAGGTGGCGTGTCTCCTTCCCGTTTCATATTGCCCTTTCTTCACCTCATTCTTTGGTTTCAGGTTAAACAACTTTCAAAGGTAGGTTTTGGAGGTGCAGTTGGTTCCATTCAATAAAGGGTGAAGTCTTCTGAGGAACAAAGGGTGCAGAAGGGTTGTAAAGAGGCAGACGCTTATTTACTTGAACCAAGGCGGCTGGAAGACGGCATAAGTGTGGAGTAGGTACCAATCCGTGCACAATCCACACAATGTGAAGATAGCCTTGGCTAGGAAATGAGGTTCATGAAGTAGACTATAACTGTAAAAGGACACACTGGAGGCACCATATTATTCTTTAAAATTAGAAATAAGGAAGAGTGTCTGAAAACTATTAGATCAACCATGCACGGCTTCCACACAACCTCCATAGCGTACTATGCCCACTCTGTACAGTTCTACAATACATACTCATGTTCAGTTCAAACACTTGTTCCTTACTCTCTCTGGAAAGCAAAAATGAAAAGGTTGAATCTCTGAGTACTCAGAGCATAAAAACATTCAAATAATTTAAGGAACCAGACGCTGGAAGAATAATGTAGATAATTTCACAGTTTAAGGAGACTTGAAATCTAACAAGACTCGCTGGATCTCGAGGGCAAATTAGACAGCCAACACACAGAATGAGTTGATAAAAAGAAAAAAAATCTACAGATACAGGGATTATCTGGCTAAACTCCCAGATTACCATATAAAAAAAGTAGAAACTGAATGAAGATGTATACACAGAATCGGAAAAAATTAATACACATTGTGGTTTCTACATCAATTACAAAATTAGTTACAAAACTTTTCTCTGCAACATGTCCTGTTGAAATGTTTACTCAAGAGTAATCACACTTCACTCGAATAGGTATTCTCTTTAGAGACAAATGTTAAGAATGCTCTAGCAGGTAATGGGAGGACCTTGGAATACATCTCTAAAATGTCAGGAAACCCTATGTTCTTGAGAAAAGCTTTTCTTTAAAGCCCCTATAGGACGAAAGTGTACACGTTTAGGGTTCTATTCTATCCAGAAAAAGGGCAGCACGACATTGTGTACAAAGAGATGGTGGGGCATATATAGCATATATAAATCCACAGAAGGAATGTTCCACGGAGAATGTTAAAGACACATTCATGTCGACTTAGCTGCTCTTATGCCATATGTACTAACCATGCACATCAAATAGAGTAGCCTTTCACTCCACGACCTGATAATGCTTTGGGACAAAATAATGGGTAACAAAAACCCTATACAAATACAATACAATAATGTGATTGTGGATCCTCTGTCAGTTCCACTAATGCTGCAGCAGAAGAACTGCTACAGTCATAAAATATGCATACTTCAAGTGGCGGGTGAACTGCAGATCCATTGTTTGGAGCTCAGAAATTATATGCCCCAGAGTAACTTTTTTGAAGGACTCACTGATGAAGGAAACATCAATAATTGAAGGTCTAATAAAGGTGCAAAGACCTTTTTCGGATAACTGCTCCAGATAAGCGGCTACTTTTATGGACTGCACTCCGCAGTCTGTGACAATGCTCCAGCTACAACTCCATTTCCAAGAAATCTACTTTGCTTATTTCCATCAGCAATAGGAATCTCTATGCCACACAATCCAAGCACTTTTGGCTTACAGAATCACTGTCCATGTAATGCCCTGGAAGTATCCAAACTCCAGTAGCCTGTAGCCTCATTCCAGCTGACTTTTTGGCAGCTGTGATACAAAAGGTGCCTCCATTCATGCACTAATGTTAAAGAGGGCCCAGGATGGGGAGAGGTTGATACCATAGGGCTACAGGGACCATTTGACACCCCCACAAACTTGCAGGAGCGCTAAACTAATGAGAAATGTCTTGCTGAGTGGGAGGGTCGCCTAAGGCAGTTCATTTAAGTCCTTCACCTCCCTGGCCCTTGTCAGAGAGGCAAAAGGGCGCGTCTACATTTCTGTAATGATAGTGTGTAAATTAGATTCAGAATCGTGGATTACAAAAGGGAAAACGGATGGAGCGAGCGCGACTTTACACAATGGAGGAGTTAGGTCATAAGGGAAGAATTGATTTTTTGCCTTCCATCTCCCAGAAGGCCTTCTGAAAGTATTCTCCTGCGAAATGTAGTCTTAGAGCATAGTCTTGGGCATGATTAATGCAGATGAAGGCAAGAGCCTTGTCCTGCTGTTCACTGCCTGGACAATACCTAAAGCACACTGTTATGCACAGTCTACATCTCATAACTTCCGTTACTCTGTAATCTGAACCCACAGCCCATAAAAAGAAATCTAATCTTTGGTTTGTCCCAATTCTTCAGAGTGACTTCTATCTTTCACACTCCTATTGCTTTGTCCTCTACAATGAACCTGAATCTGGAATAGAACCAACAACCTGAATTGCCTCAAGTCTAACAATTCCCAGCTTGCGAGAGTGGATGGGAATCAGGAAAGGTGGGAACTTCTCACTGGTGCCTGGTAACAGATTTCCTAGCGAGAGAGACAAGAACTGACTTTTCAGGCAATTAGTGAAGGATGCTTTGATTAGTCAAGTCAGGGTATTTCGTTCAGTAGTCATTAATGCTAGGCCGTACTCTCCTTTTAGTGCGATTTGATTCATTTTAAGCATTCTTGTGATTATGAAGCTGTATAATCTCTGTAGGAGACTGTAGGCCTTGGAGTCACAAAGTGGGTTTAACATAGATTCTACCTAAATACTTAGCAATAGTAATTCCCGATCTTCTTTGTAAACATGTTCTGCAAACAATTTAAGTCCTAAGCATGAAATATTTAAGCTCCTCACTTGGATTCTTGAGCCATGTCAGATGATCAAAGTCGACCCTTTCCCCTTTTGCTAGTTGAGATTCACATATCGAAGGATGGTTTCTTTATCTTAGCTGGGCAGAAGGATGACGGCTATCTTCCCGTCATTTAGAGCAGCCTTGAACCAGGTGGTTGGGTATGAATTCTCCAAAGGGCTTATGCATTGTTTTTGCTGCAGGCCCGCAGAATACATATTCTGTTTGACTAGTTGGATGCACCCTCAATTACCTCAAATCCAGTACACCGTTGTGTCACTACATCAATAGTACCACTATTGAGAATGCCACTGGGAAGGCTAGTGAATTGAATAATACAAATCCAAAGATTTGCATTAGAAAGAACACGGTTACTTAGGTTTACATTAAGGGTGCTTATTTTTAAAATGTAATTTTAGATGAAGGTTAGAATTACTGTCAGTTTTATATACTTGGGTTAAGGCTACTTATTTATTGCAATGTAATTAAATTAAAGTTGGAGTTTGGGTAAGATCGTGTAAATAATACATTGATGTAACTATGGTTATGGTTTTATTTGATTTAATTAATGTTAGTGTTTGTTCAGGGTAGTATTGGGATTAGGTAAAGGTTACTAATTAAAATACATAAGATTTTATTTCATTTAATTTGGCATTACTTATTTAATTACCACAAATTCACTTTAGTCTGTGGGGTAATGTTAGGTTTAGTGTAAAAGTCAAAGTAGTATCGATGTACTGGTAAATTCCATTAGGGTGTTCATGAGGAGAAAATCCATTATAGTCACTCTACTTCAAGTCAATGTTTGGGGTGAGGCTGTGCCAGGCCCAAGGCCCTGCATGAAAGCCAGCAACGCATCATACTGCTCTCAGCCAAATCCACAAAGGAGAGCAGATGTGGGCTGAAGAATTCTATCAAATGTTTCTTGGCATTCTGCTGTTTGTGCCCGCTGAGGCTGTTGCTACGAAGTAAGAGACATCCTCATTGATATGTAGGAGGAGAACCGGCCCTTACTACCTTATCTCAGAAAGCCAAGACTTAAATCATGGTTAAACAGCGCAATCCCTGTATCACCTTGTCCCACAAGTGGAAAGTGTAGTTCAGAGCTTCCAAGCAAAAACAAAAAAACAGTTTGTGGAGTACTAAGTAAGCTGTTATGAAATTTCTAAACATCTTTTGGTACGGAGATGTGTGCATCACTGGGTGTGAGTTGGTGTGCGGAGCCTGTGCTCTGCATTCATTTAGTTCACAAAACATACTGTCTGCTCTGATATTAATAAAAAGGTACTGTATTTCCACTCACACATTTAATATATTTTTGCATGTGCAGAAGCATTCTACAGGAGGCAACATTGTCCAACTTGTTTTTTTTATAACTCAAAGGCAGCTTATCAGCCAAATGTGGCATAACGTACATTGAACAAAGCACACGTTTTTTAACATTTTGTAATGAAAAACAAAAATCGCAATATGCTGCCCCTAACACAGGACATCAACATTGTAATGCGGTGAATGCGGACGGTGGCAGAGTCTGCTCTGACCCTTGTTTGCGGTACTGCTTTTGTTGTTTTGTAATCTGATTTTAACTGGTTCTGCATTTCCTAATTTTATTTCGTTTTAGTACAATTCCTCTCTGTTTTAAATATAAAACGGATTCTTTCTTTTAAATACTGGGTATTTTAAAGGGAGCTCTTTTGCACTAGCGGTTACCTGTGCTCAGTGGTCAGCTTTCCCACCCCGGTCCGATGCAGTAGCTAGTACCGTTGCGCGGAGGGCGTGGAGGGGAGAGACAGGTACTTCCGCCTTCCCGAGTGGTTAGCGCTCGGGGGGGGGGAAGACAACCTACTTAGGACGCATGACAGAGCAGACGCACCGCCGGCACGCTAAAGGCAAGCCCGTCTGCGCCCGACCGGGGCCCGGGGCCAAAACCCTTGCCCGAATCAGACAAGCTTGTAGCTATACTCTCATACAGTTACTTGCGTTATGCCCCACCATTATGGAGTCGTGTAAGCACAGTATAATGGCAGGGAGTTATAACTGTAGTCACTGCCCTTTTACGGCGGAGTCATGTTTGAAATCCAGGGAGACTGGGCAGAGGCTTAGCCTCTCTCTGATCAATTGCAGATCCCTGAGGAAAAACAGGAAATTCATGACCATTTGGTAGATGGTCAGCCAGATGTGTAATTCCTCACGGAGACCTGGCTAAATGAGGAGTCTGCTTCCGAAATTCTCGAGGCCCTCCCAAGTGGTTATGGAATAATTAGAGTGGATCGACTTATTGGTAGGGGAGGGGGAATTGCGATTATTCATAGGCTATCTATTCAGTGTACCCCAGAGTCGGTGGACAATGTGGATAGCGAAGCAAGCTTCTTTTCTATCATGGTATCCACAAATTATATCGTAAAAGGGTTTCTAATTTACAGGCCACCGGGACAGTCTACGCAGTTCGCATCTAGTATCAGTGAGTAATTGATTCAACCGGCACTGCATTACGAGAAACTGTTGTTATTGTGGGATCTGAACCTTCACTTTGACGAACCGTCAAACATCGAGGCGCAAGAGATCTGTCAGGAACTGGCGGCTTTACAATTGACGCTCAAATCGGAGCTCCCTACTCATCAACTGGGCCACCAATTAGACCCGATTTTTGCCAACTGGGGTGCCTTAGAAATAGAGCCCCCGCTTCCAGTTCCGTGGTCTGCCCATTTTTTGGTCTCTTTTAGTGCCTCGATGCCTCTATCTCACTTACCGGAGAAGCCAGACACCAAGAAAAAACATAGGAAGTGGGCTAGGTTTTCGCAAGCTAACTTTAATCTGGCCCTATTACAGGTCGGGCTACCTGGCGGTACAGATATGGACTCTGCCTGTGACGCATTGGACAATCGCATGGTGGAGGCATTAGACAGTAATGCTCCATGGTCCTCGAAACCGCCTGGTAGACAACAAAAATCCGCTCCCTGGATTAGCGGTGAACTTATATTAGCCAAATCAGCCTGTAAACGCCTTGAAAGAGCGTGGAGAAGAAACTTCTCAGCTCTTAGGAAGAATGAATATAAATCTAGTCTTAAAAACTATCACTCTCTTATTAGGAACGCTCGGGCCACCTATTATAAAGAGAGGATCGGGACAGCGGAGAACTCGGCAAAGGAACTTTTTACAGTCTTTAAAGAGATATCATCACTAGCAAGAACCACCTTATCCTAATATCGGCTCAGTGGATTCTTGCAATTTGGTGGTCAACTTCTTTGCGGAGAAGGTGGGGAAGATTTATTCTACCTTCCCAGATACAGCACGCAACGTGCGCTTGGATGATGATGGGACATCTGACATAGTGGAGGCAGAATGTCTCTGTGAATTTACCGTCCCCTCATGTGACACTCTCAATAATGTAGCCTTAAGCAACAAGTCAGGCTCGCCTAGAGACCCTGCTACTCTTAAGGTGCTAAGAGAGAGCATTAAGATACTTGAGCCCTACAGACATCTCCTTGAGCTCTCTTTTACCTCAGGAACGGTCCCCAAAAAATGGAAAGGCGATCGTTCTCCCGCTAAAAAAGAAATCGAATGTTAGCATGCGCCAACTGGAGAATTTACGTCCTACCTCATTGCTACCTGATGTTGCTAAAACTGCAGAGAAGGTGGTTAACATCCAATTGACAGCCCGCATTAGTAAACACAGTTTACTTCATCCCACTCAATCTGTCTTTCGGGCATTCTACTCCACGGAATCAGCTCTGCTCCTTTCCACGGAAATCATCCGTAAATATGTAGATGAGGGACAGACGGCGGCCTTAGTTCCATTAGACCTAAGTGCCGCATTTGACACTGTGGCCCATCATACCTTACTCCAGCGTTTTAGGAAAGGAGGTCTGGCAGGCCGAGCTTTGGAATGGCTGGAGTCCTTTTTGCGCAATCGTAGCTTCCAGGTGTTGCAGGAACCTTATTACTCTAAAAATATTAAGTTGAAACAAGTGGTCCCACAGGGCTCCACTCAGCCCCACCCCGTTTAATCTCTATGTCACTCCTTTGGCAGAGATTACTGATAAATTTGGTGTCAGTGTGGTGTCATATGCTGATGACACACAACTGGTGGTGTGCATAACAGAAGCACATGAGAAGGCAGCCATCAATTTTTGGACGTGCCTACAAGAACTGCCATCCTGGATGGCTAACAACTGCCTTAAATTGAATGGTAATAAAACTGAAGTGCTAGTGATATCTGGTTGTCAGCTTGGTGGCCTCAGACACTGGAACAGACCCCCTCACCTTGTGATCAGGTTAGGAATCTAGGGATGTGGCTGGACATCAAGCTTTCCTTTGAGAACCACACCAGGGGAGTGGCAGAAACATGTTTTGGAGTTTTGCGCGGACTCCGGAAGACTTTAGATGTACTGCAGATTACAGCAAGGAAAACTATGGTCCACGCTCTGGTGACATCACGCTTGGATTATGGGAACGCACTTTACCTGGGAGCTAGTACCAAATGCATACAGCGACTCCAACGCATTCAGAATGCAGCAGTGCGCCTCGTTTTAATGCTATCCAAGAGAGCCCCTTCCAACAAGGCCCTAGCTTCCCTTCACTGCCTTCCGGTAATGGAGTTAATTTTTTTTAAGGCTCTATGTGTCAGTCATCGTAATCTACAAAGAAAGGGGCCCACCTACCTGCACCACTTACTAACCCCTTATTCCCCGACCCGTCAACTGAGATCAAGCGGGACGGGGCAGGTTAGCATTCCATCTATCAGGACAGCAAGATGGGTGGCCGCTCCTTTAGTTTTTTAGTAGCCAAGCATTGGAATAAACTCCCCCCGGCGCTCCGGGTCGAGGCTTCGGGGACAATATTCCAAAAAAAGTTAAAGACCTGGCTCTTCCCCTCTTTGAGCACTCCTGTCTAACCGTTTTGTGTTCTCTGTGCTATGTTCGGAATATGTTCTTCTTTGTACCGCAGCGCGGGGACACACTAGTTAGTGTAGCCATGCGCTTTATAAATGTGTTTATTATTATTATTATTATTATTATTAATGCTGACATTATGCTTACATGAACTCCTGAAGCTGCATTACTCCATAATGCACTGTATTATCAGACAGTTTGGTTTTTCCAACTCACTCAGAAAGATCACCCAACACAGCTTGTACAAGGGTATTTTTGATATCTGGGGATTTTTGGTTCACTCAACCTCTTATGACATTTTCTTGGTTAGATATCGATTTTTTCTAAGGTTGGTGGCTATTTCCCCCTTTTTTCTTCTTAAGGGAGTAATTATGATCAGTCTATTTTCTCAATCACCATGGCAGCTGTCCTTGTCAAATGTGCTTTTTTCTGGAGGAAACAAGTTCTGGAAGGATGGGCATGAAGTATGCATCGTCGGCTGATGGATATAGAGATATCGTTCCAGATCCAGCTACGCCCCATAAATCTGGAACTATAACCCTGCTCCAATTTAGGAAAGAGCTGAAAACACACTTTTAAAAAAGATTATTGCATCACAATGCACGAACAGTTCAATTCTGTTTTCAGTACACAGCTACCATTTGACTTGTTGGCTTTATCTTTGCCTTTGACCCTGGTTCTATTGCCTAGGTTTCTGCTACACAAATACCAAATATATCCATACATGTACAATGCACTGTTGCTCCCCAGCTAGGCCTGCACTGTATAAATAGCAAGGAATACATTCCGGAAAACATGCATCCTGCATTAACGGTGCCAAACACCACAAGCAAAATGTTTGGAAGTATCGGGAAGATTAAGGGTTTATCTGAATAGCAACTATATAATTTCCAGGCATGTTGGTGCAAGAACATGCTACAAGATTTATTGTTCACAACAAACGCATCAATGGAATGCCAGATAGCTCACTGCCCTATTCAAGCCTTATGGTTATCAGAGAGAAGTCTAAGTCTTTCTCATTGTTAGTTTGTGACGCCATAAACATATTCCTTGCTTCACCATGGACCAAAAGAAAAATATTATTTATCTGTAACAACTAGTCTGCAGACTGTTGTGTTGTAAATACACAAGATATGAACTTTCATGACATCTAGTGTTGGTTTCAGAATATTTCAACTTGTTTTTCCCAAGTGTTTTTTTTTTTTTACTTTCAGGCATACTTCCACTCGTGATCAATGACATGAAAAATTCAAAGGGGCACTGACACAACGTTAGTTTATTTATTTCAATTCATATAACAGAAGTCTGTATGAGTCTAAAATGCTTCTATAGTCTTAATGAGCACTTTCTGCTTCTCTCAGGGAGACAGAAGGGCCACATGTTAAGCTATAACCTACAATGCTAAACTATTATATGTAAATAATATTTTCGAGATGCTAACAATTCTAATTCTTAAATAACATTTTCCATTTTCAGTATGTTTGTTAAAGATACACTTACAGTGCATTGACTGCAATGTGATACAATCTTCCTCTAATACAGTAGCTGGCATTAAGTAGCAGAAAATTTAATAATTGTGATCTTTAAAACTGTCTGATGTAATTTTCTAGTTCATAAATTATATTAATCATGCTTGGTCCGATTAGGGATGGACTGCTAACACAGGCTTGGCAAAGTGGATCCACCCCGCCGTCCAACTTAAGGGCCTATCTTTCCCAGAGGACCTTCCCCACCAAGCAGAGCATGGAAGGCTTGCATCCCTATTAATAGGACTAGAATAGAACAGGTCAGGTGGTGCCAAGACCTGGATGCCACCTGGTGGTCCGGGCCCTGCGCGCCAGGACGTCGCCCTCCTCCACTCAGAGCATTTCCACAGCAGCTCAGAACAGCCATTCCATGGGGAGTCCCAGCTGCCTAGGCGTCACCTCTGCATATCACTCAGGCGATGCCTTGGCCCGCCTGTGTGATATCCCTGCCCCCTGCAGGCGCTTTCCACCACAGGCTCCAGAGGGCTGCGAAGACCAATCCGGGACGGCATGCCTCTTTCACTCCTCCCGTCCAGCATGTGTGGCAACCTGGTTAATCCTGCCAGTAGCATTTGCATGTCTCAAAGATTATACCATACACATGTAAGTACACACGGCTGGTACATTGAAAATGCAAATGGCTAATTAAATCAATTATTGTTTCTTTGATCAATCCATATGCTACCTATATAACTGTGGTAATTCTAGAGTTAATACATGCCGGCGAACGATGACCTCCAGGGATGCATTTATTTATCAAACCAAGAACAATCTGCGCTCATCTGCCATCTTTGGCGATTTTAGATAACCTCGGTCCAATCACATGCCCCCCATGATGGCGACAATACATTCAAATGTCTGCCTCATCAACTTTCGATGGTATATTCTGTGCCTACCATGGCGACCACAGGTAAGGGGGAATCAAGGTTTGATTCTGGAGCAGAAGACTGAGAAACAGCTACCACATCGAGGAAGGCAGCAGGCTTGGGTGGGTAGCTGGACTTGGGTAGTAGAGAAAAAGATACCAATATAGGACTCTTTCGAGGCCCTGTAATTGGAGTGAGTATACTTAAATCCTCTAGCGAGGAGGAAAAGTCTGGTGCGAGCAGCTGATGTAATTCCTGCTCCAAAAATCTATATAAGTATATTAAAGCTGACCAGATGTCCATGTTGTTGAGAAATAAATACCAGCTAATGGAACGTGTTCTAAGACTGCCATAGCGGTCCCAGTTTTCTGAGTGAACTGAGCATCCATATACCTTAAGGTGTTTTGCTTTGCTAGTAAATCTGAATGCAACTAACACAGCATCTAGCATCCCTAGCTTTACAAATGGCTTTTCCTTGATGTAGGTGTGCAGATGTCACAAAAAAGTTGTTTGTGGCAAAAAATATAGGAATGGGCTGTTCAACACGGAGTGTCTTTGAAAGCAGAACATCTTCCAGGGGATCAGAATATCAAAGCAGACACTGAGCAGACTACCTGCCACGAGTGAGAGATCAACCAGGACATCTTGCAAAGCATCTTCTTCAAATGGGGAGTACCGACAGTGGACCTCTTTTCGACAGCTAAGAACACAAAATGCCGGTTCTTCGCAAGTTGGCATCACCAACGGGGATCTTGGGGGAATGCATTTTTGATGGCATGGTCAGGCGTCTTTGCCTACGCCTTTCCTACGATTCCCCTCCTGACACGCATTCTTACAAAGATAAAGAAGGAACCGTGCAAAATAATACTGATAGCTCTGTGGTGGCCCAGGCAACACTGGTTCACGGAGTTGCTCCTACTGTTGGAGGTTCATCCGTTTCGTCTACCACCAATACTGTCACTCTTGACGAAGTCCCGGGGACAAGTACTTCATCCAGATCCGAAATCGCTACGCTTAGCAGCCTGGCTCCTGAACACTGCGAATTTCAACACCTAGATATTTCATCGGAATGCAGAAATATATTATCAAATGCCAGAGCAGAAAGTACAAACAGGACATATAAGATGAAATGGAAGAGACACAATGCATGTAGTGATGATCAAGTTGCCACTTGACAGCCAACAGAATATCTCTGGTGACAGCAATCGAAGCAGCCAATCTGTCATGGAGGAGCTACGTATATTAGCCAGAGGGTATTTCTTTGCCAAGGCATGGCAATACAAAAACATGCACTTCGTTACCACCTCACCCTTTTTTGTTCCAGTAAAGTCCACAGAGAGTTGAGCTATCACTCGGTTTTGACATGTGCAGTTAATGCTAGAAGAAACCGCACTCCTGGGATCTCACATATGTAACCTCTCCAAGTATAGTGATGAAAAAAGGAATGAAGAGTGATGGACTGGTACAAAAGAAAGGCAAACACCACCTTCAGTAGAAATTAATTACAAGTTTATCTGAGTAGAATGCAGTGAAGGGTGGCCTGGGAGAGCCTCCAGCTCACCAGCCCTGCAGGTGGAAGTTATAACCAAAAATAAAACAGCTGTCTGAGTGAGGAGTTGAATCGGTCAACTGTGCATTGGGTCAAGTAGGAGTGTCATTAAAAATATTTACATAAGATTCAAATCCCACTGTGGAAAGTAAATTGAGTGGGAGCAAACCTTTCAGAAAACTCACAGCAAGTGGCAAAGTAAATAAGGAGGTCAGAGACACATGACAGCACACAGGGTGGCCAAGCAGCACGGTAGCACTGAACAAATCTATTCCAGCAGCATAAATAAATGGATTTTGTGACAGGGTTCCGTGCGACAAGATCACAACACAACCTCTAGTGGCAAGCAGGACTCTAGATAGAATTGTTCAATCTCCACGCATGCGGAAACAGCATCAGAAGATTGTGTTAGGGTACAAGAGCATTCTGCTGTAAAGTGGAAATGTGTGAGGCAGACCACAGAACCAACTAAAACTGAAGACCTCTGAGTGGACCACTGAGATGGCGGTGTCAAGGACACTCAGTTTCTACCCATGGTAAAGGGATTCATTCTTGAGTACTCCAATCTGGGGAAGATAATTTTCATTACCTTGGGATGACGTTCCAACATGGCCCTAATAGGGCAGTGAATCTTAAACCTGTGGTCCCGGAACCTCTGAAGATCCTCAAAGCCTACTCAGGTGGTCTGCAACTGCTTAGAAAACGAAATATTAGTAGATTAACAAAGTGTTTATCAATAAAGATGCAAAATGTTAAATTGAACATTTTAAGACACTCTGTTAATGTAAAGGAATTTGAAATTGGAGGCTAAGTTAGTAAGCTCAGATTGATTTGTGGGAGCAGTGCAAGTGCATCAAACTAAATTTAGGGGCCGATTATGATGGCGGACGGACCTGAGTCCGTCCGCCACCATAGAGTAGGAGGGACCGTCCGCAGGGGCAGCGGCGGTCCCTCCATGCAAATTAGGATGTGACCGCCACCCTGGCGGTCACATCCTGTATTTTTATCATTGCGGCGGGTGCTGCTTGAAGCAGCACCCGCTGCAATGATAAAAAAAAGTAAGTTGTGCATTTGCATGCACAAAGCGGCAGGCACCTCGCGGTGCCTGCCGCTTTGTGCAGGCAAATGCAGGGGGTACCATAGGTACCCCCATGTGCACCCCCCACCTCCCCCTTCACCCCTGGGGGCCCGCAACGGGCCCCCAAACACAAATCCGTATGCCTTTACACGGCGGAAATGCCGCCGTGTATAGGCATCTTTCCGCACTCATCCTAATATGGCTGGCGGTGTCTAATAGACACCGCCAGCCATGTTAATGCTTTTCCGCCGCGGGCGGAATCCGCCCGCGGCGGAAAAGCGGCGGACAGATAGTGAGACCCACCAGCCATCCTAATGTGGCGGTGGGTCTTGCAAGGCTCCCCGGCGGATTTCCCGCATCCTCCGGGCCGGCGGTGGCTTCCGCCGGCCCGGTGGATGCGGGAAATCCGCCATCATAATCGGCCCCTAAGTGTGGATGATGAGTAGCCTCCACTGAATTTATAAAAGCTCCAACCTTTCCATTAAAATGAAAATTCATTAAAAAAAATTGTTTGTGAACTAAATAAATATTTCATCATTTGTGTGCTTATTTAATAACCAGATGTTTCTGTATTTTCTGTATATTTTTTTCAGTTCAAATCAAAAATGCTTCGGCTGGGCTTCCAGTAATGACTTTGCGGGGTTCCCAGATTCCAATGATGACTCACTGGGGTTTCCCTGGGTTCTACTAATAAATAAGTGGGGGTCCACAGAAGTCAAAATGTTAAGAACCGCTGCTCTAAGGAAAAATGGATCAGAGCAAATGCCCTTACTCTGATAGTGCCCAATAGCCTGCAACTGGAAAGATGCGGCATTACTGACTCCCGTCCACAGAAATCAAAGGGTTAAGAAACACTGCTCTAAGGAAAGATGGATAAGAACAAATGCCATCACGAAGAGAGTGCCCACAAGACTGCAACTGGAGTCTCGTGCATACATGATTTCAACTTCACAGCTGAATAGATGTAAGGAGCGGTGGTGGTGCGGTCTTACAGGACTTGAATGGAGCTCAGTGTGATAAGAGGAAGGCTGGAAGACTTACTGCCCGCACCTCCAATTGAGAATACATCCATACCTCTAGCTGCCTGTAAACAAGTAGGGCTGAATCGTCATCTCACCAACATGTTGCAAGGGAACATCCATTAGTGCAGATCCAAGATGAGAAAATTATAGATCAGCCCCACAGTGGAGAGATTTCCTTGATGCAGAAGGAAAATGTTACTTACTCAGTAAGCATCTTTTCATGGCATGTAGAGCTGCAAATTCACACGATTTGCATACTCATGCCATCTAGTATTGGGTCCAGATGTTTGCAAGTTGTTTTTCTTCGAAGAAGTCTTCCTAGTCACGAGGTAAGGTGACTCCTCCTTTAGGTGATAGTGCGCATGGTCATCGACTCCATTGTTAGATTGTTTTACCGCAGAGGGTGAGAATGGAGTTAGTAAGAGTAGAAAATAGATGTCCATGCGTATGTATACGAGTAAGAAACTGCAACAGGTACAGGTATCTGGGGAGGCGGGTGGGCGCATGTGAATCTACAGCTCTACATGCCAAGAACAGATGCTTACTGGGTAAGTAACATTTTCCGTTCGAGGCATGTGAGCTGTAGATCACATGCTTTGCATAGACTATATAGCAGTATTCTCCCAAAGCGGTGGCTAACCTGTAGCTGTTGCAGTTGTCTGAAAGTGTTCTAAATACTGCCTGGCCTACATTAGTTGGCTGTCTTGCTAACACATCTACAAAATAAGGCTTGGTGAATGTATGCAGTGTAGACCATGTTGCAGCTTTGCAGATGTCAGCTATGGGGAGGTTTCCTAAGAAAGGCATAGTATCCCCTAGTTTGCGGGTGGAATGCGCTCTAGGGGGTATTGGTAAACTTATTTTTGCTTTAGCATAACATGTTTGAATACATTTGACAATCCATTGAGCAATACCTGATTTAGATATAGGATTGCCTTTGAGTCGTAGAGCAAAAGCCACAAAGAGCTGTTTTGTTTTACGAAATGGTTTTGTTCTTTCTATGTAATATAAGAACGCTCTTCTAACATCTAAAGTTTGTAGAGCTTGTTCTACTACTGAATCAGGTTGAGGAAAGAACACGGGTAACTCAACAGATTGATTGATGTGAAAGGCAGATACTACTTTAGGTAGGAACTTGGGGTTAGTGCGAAGAACCACTTTCTCTTTGTGGAGTTGGAAAAATGTTGCCTCTATGGTTAGTGCCTGAAGCTCACAGACTCTCCTCAGTGATGTAATAGCAATAAGGAAAGCAACTTTTCAAGTGAGAAATTGCAGTTCACATCTATGCAATGTCTCAAAAGGCCATTAGTCTGGTAAGGACCATGTTAAGATTCCACAATGGAGAAGGTGGAAGTCTTGGTGGAATAACTCTTTTGAGTCCTTCCATAAAAGCTTTGATAACAGGTGCTCTCAAAAGGGACAGTTGCGGTCTATTTTGAAGGTATGAAGCTATTGCAGCGAGATGTAAACAAATGGATGTGTAAGCCAATCCGGACTGCTGAAAGTGTAGTAAATAACAAATGATATTTTGAATGGAAGCATCTAACGGGTTGATTATGGTTGTTATTGCAATATATAACAAACCACTTCTATTTAGCTGCATAGTGGCCTCTTTAATGATGTTTATACAGTCTGGTGGAAGGTTCAGATAACTAAACTCTATGATTTTAGGAGCCAGATCGCTAGGTTGCGTTCTTTGAGATCCAGGTGTCTTATGTCTCCATGGCTCTGTGAGAGGAGACTGGGTGTGAGATATAGTTTTTGATGAGGAACTACTGAGAGCTCCAACAGGGTAGTGAACCAAGGTTGAAGAGCCCATGTGGGAGCTACTAAGATCAATGTGAGGGATGTTTGTCTGAGCTTCTGAACCACTAGTGGAATGAGCGGGAGAGGTGGAAAAGCGTAGGCAAATATCGATGACCAATTAATCCATAGTGCATTGCATATGGACAAGGGGTGCGGATACCTGGAGGCAAAGTTTGGGAATTTTGCATTTTCATGTGTGGGAAACAGATCTATCTGTGAAAACCCCCACATCTGAAAGAATGGGAGGAGAACCTCAGGGTGAAGTTCCCATTTGTGAATCTGTTGTCTCTGCCTGCTGAGAAGGTCTGCAATTTGAAGGTTTACTCCTGGAAGGTGTTATGCTAGGAGATACATGTTGAGATGTATGGCCCACTTCCAAATGACTTGTACAAGGCGTGTGTAACGGGGACGGGTGGCCTCCGCACCCTGAACCTCGGTGTGAGCCTTTAACCTGTGACCCCTCCCTCTTGTTTCCACAGCCGTCTGTACCCCCTGTGTGGAACCTGCACGAGGAACGCTACAGTTGCGACAAAGAAGACGAAGGTATCGGGCCCTTTAACTGGACCGGCGGGAGCGTTGAGGAGGAGGAGTCTGGTCCCACCTTAAAGGACGACAGCGAGAGAGCACAGGTGTGTCTTTACACCGGTGGAGCGGACAGCGGGTGGAGAGGAGCGGCGTGGAGCAAGATTGAAGGCGAGAGTGGAGCGGGGAGAAAGGAGACGGAGGAGAAGCGAGGAGCAACAGAGGAAGGAGAGACGCGAGGAACATCGGAGGCGGAGGAGACGCGAGGAGCAACGGAGGAGGGAGAGACGCGAGGAACATCAGAGGCGGAGGAGGCGCGAGGGATACCGGAGGCAGAGATTCGAAGGAGCCCGGCGGTGAAGCAGGAGCCAGGAGGCCAACGGCACTACGATTCGCCCAGCCGCACACCAGGAGGGGTGTGGCTAACCGAGGTGCGTAACCGTATATCGGGCTGGGTTGGAAGGAAGGGTAGAGGCACCCAGTGAGCACTCACTAGTTCCCTGGTATCCACGGTCCTCACGTCCCCTACTACCCCGAGCACTTTGATTGCCTACACTTCCCCCCTCCCGCTGACTGTGATTGTGAGTAGAGCGTGTGCACTGATACCTCCCTCTCTTGTGTTTCCCCCACCGGCGGAGTCTGGGTCACAACGGAGCCCGAAGAAGTAAAACGGAGGAGGAGTCCGACTCGATGAAGGGAGGAAGGAATCCTGAGAAAGTGCCGCAAGGAGAGGAGCAGATACCCAAGGAGAGCCGTACCTAGGAAAACCTGTACTGACTTACTATATCATCAAATAAAGCCTACTCTAACCAAGACACGTCTCTTGCCTTTCCCTACCCCCCAGGTTACAGTGGTGGAGAATGCGGGCAACCCCTCCATCAGCTTAACGATGATGGACGACGTTGTGCAACGATTGGTAAAGGGACAGGAGCGGCTGGAATGGGTAGTGGAGCAACAGATCCTGTCGGCCGAGGCAGACCGTGAGATCATGAAGGCGGCCATGACTGCTCGTGCCCTCGACCGTCCACTGGCGAGCGGGCCCGTGACCATAGGAGGGGCACCTCAGAGCATCAGCGGGGTCTCCCTCCAGAAGTATCAGCCTGGGGAGGACCCCGATTCCTTTCTGCTGAATTTTGAAAGGGCCGCCAGGGCATGTGGATGGCCCGTGGCCAAGTGGCCCTTCTTCCTCGCCCCCTTGCTTATAGGTGAAGCCCAGGCCGCTTACCAAGTGGCGAACCCGACGGGTGACACCTCATACGCCGACATTAAGAGGATCATTTTGGACCATTTGGGACTGGATCAGGAAGCGTACCGCCTCCGGTTCAGAAAAGAAAGAGGAGTCCCAGGGGAGACCCCCAAAACCCTATTCGTACGGCTGAAGATGGCGGCCGACAAGTGGCTAACCCCTAATGTTTGCACAAAAGAGGAAATAATGGACCGGGTTTACCTGGAACATTTCTTGGAGGCCCTTCCTTTCGCTACCCAGAGGTGGTTAAGGCAGCACCACAATCTCACCACCTCCCAGGCGGTAGACATGGCAACAACATTCTCCCGGGTACAGCCACGACCCCCCCCCTCTTTGGGAGATCGAGAGGCACAAAACTGCCAGCAAACCTGAAAAGAAACCTGTGAAAGCCCCAGAGCCGGTTAAACCTAAACCCTGGAGACCTGAACCCCCTTCGCACAGCGGCCTGCAATGCTTCGATTGCAGTATCTGGGGCCACATAGCCCGGATGTCCCCAGAAGGAAACCAGCCGAAGAACCGATGGAGAAGTGTGGCTCAATGGTTAGAGCGGCAGACCCTGATGCAGAGGTCTAGCCTGGGACCAGGGTTCAATTCCCCGCCTCGGCGGGTCTTGGGCTCAAAATTCCACGGACCTGATAATTCTCGCCTCGGTGCCTATTCCAATCATGGAGTCCCACTCTGCAACTCTGGGCAATAGCTTGCTTAATCTCCACAACGGCCCCCACAACGCTAAGGATGCCTGGCCTCCACCTTGGGGGTGCCCAGGAGTGGACACCTCACAGGGAAAGCCAGGATGGGTTCCACAGCGGTATTCGTACAAGTGCCTTGAGACCCTTGCGGGTGAGTAGTGCGCTATACAAGTATCCATTTACATTTTACATTTACAGGTCGGATACCTACCAAGCACTGTATTGTATTCGGCGGAAATGGGACATGCATTCAGAGTGAGTGTAAGGGTAAACGGTTCCCCCATCCAAGCCCTCCTAGATTCCGGCTGTCGTCAGTCGGTGGTTCAAACCCAACACGTAAGGTCCACCCAGATAATCCCCCAGGAACGAGTGAATATTAGGTGTGTACATGGGGACGTTAGACCGTATCCGGTGGCTATCCTTCCTATAGTCCCCTTAAAAGGAATTCCCCATACCATCAGAGTAGGTGTGCTGTCATCACTCCCTGAAGACCTCATAATAGGGACCGATAATCCGGCTTTCTTGGAAATGTTTAGCCAGAGCCTGGGGCCCCACAAACCACTGGCTAGGGATAAGAAGAACAACCGGCCTATACCGGCTTTTGTGTCCCCTGAGCCGTGGATACTGGACCGCAGCTTCCGTTTCTCTCAGGCCAACGACGCTACTCTATTCAACGCCTGGGAAAACGCCCACCAGAATCAGGGCCAAGCTCCCCAGCTGTACCCCCGTTTTTTTGTGAAAAACTACCTGCTTTATCGACAGGGACAGAAGGACGATCCGGAACAGCTTCTGGTCCCCGTTTCGTTTAGGCAACAGGTGCTCTTCTACTCCCACGCACATCTGGTAGCTGGCCATACCGGAGCAGAGAAAACCACCCAAAACATCCTGCGACATTTTTACTGGCCTGTGATCTATAAAGACACCATGGCATACTGTCAGGAGTGCGACGTATGCCAGAAACGGAACATGACCTGACCCCCTGCGGTCCCTCTACAACCACTACCGATTATCGGGGTTCCGTTTGAGAGGGTAGGAATGGATCTTATCGGACCCTTACCAAAGTCCAGGAAAGGTCACCAATACGTCCTCGTGATCGTGGACTATGCGACGAGGTTTCCGGAGGCTTTTCCGCTGACCACCACCACAACCAAATAAGTGGCTGACAAAATGCTGGAGCTCTTTTCAAGGGTGGGTTTCCCCAAAGAGGTCCTAACGGATCAGGGGACCCCCTTCGTATCAAGGCTGATGAAGGAGGTCCGTCAGCTCCTGAACATCCACCAGATAAGAACCGCGGTATACCACCCCCAAACTGACGGACTCGTAGAGAGATACAATCGGACCCTAAAGACCACTCTCCGGAAGATGTTGGAGGTTAACGGAGCCGAATGGGACCAGGTCTTACCTCTGGCATTGTATGTTGTTCGAGGACAAAAACAGAGCAGCCTGGGTTTCTCGTCGTTCGAATTATTGTATGGACGACAACCGCGCTCGCTCCTGGACATGACAAAGGAGGCCTGGGAGAACGAGACCCCCGAAGAGGCACTGAAAACGTTAGAATACGCTCGGAACCTGCGATCCAAGTTAGGGAAGTTGAGAGACCTGGCGTACACCAATCTGGAAAAGAGCCAACTAAAGCAAAAGACCATATACGATAAAGGAAAGAGATGGAGAAGGCTACAGAAGGACGATTGGGCGTTGGTTCTGCTACCCTCCTCTACTCAGAAGTTCAAGGCAGAATGGGGAGGCCCCTATCGGATAGTGGCTACCATAGGAAACACCAGTTACAAATTGCAAATCAACCCCAGAAAGACCCAAGTCTATCACATCAATATGTTAAAAAAAATTCTGGGTCCATCTAACGACCGCCAAAACCCCAGACTCCACGACCACCATAGACCGGCTCGTGATCAACGAGGACCTGCGGGATGAGGAGAAACAAGAGCTGATGGACACCCTACAGGGACACCCTACAGTGTTCTCAGACCAACCAGGAAGGACTACCCTCACGGAACACCAAATACAGACCCAACCCGGGAAGATAGTCAAAATATGACCCTACCGCATCCTAGAATCCCGGCGACGCGGTATCAAACAGGAAGTAAACAACATGCTGAAGCTCGGCGTCATACGACCCTCCCGAAGCAACTGGTCAAGCCCTATTGTTATGATTCCAAAGCCTGATGGTACCCGCAGATTCTGCATGGATTTTCGCGCCCTCAATGAGATCTCATCATTCGACGCTTACCCCATTCCACGGATCGATGAACTGATCGAGAAACTTGGGGAAGCCAGATATATTAGTACGATAGACCTAACAAAGGGGTACTGGCAAGTACCCCTTAGGGAAGAGGACCGGCACAAGACCGCCTTTTCCACTGAGGACGGGCACTTTGAGTTCACCGTATTGCCGTTTGGGCTACATGGGGCCCCGGCCACTTTTCAAAGACTTCTGAATCACGTGCTGAAGGACCTTACTACTTTCACGTCCGCCTATTTGGATTCCATCGTCGTCTTCAGCCCGGACTGGAAGACACATTTGACCCATCTACATCAGGTCTTGGATACTCTAGAAAAGGCTGGTCTGAAAATTAACGCAAAAAAGTTCCGTATGGCGTTCCAGAAGGTGAAATATTTGGGGTACGTCCTCGGTCATGGCCTCATTGAGCCACAAATCGAGAAGGTCCCAGCCATAGCCGAGACGCGGTTCCGCAGCACGAAAAAGGAGATGGGAGTGTTCCTGGGGCCCATCGGCTACTACAGACGCTTCATCCCACAGTTTGCCCAGCTAGCAGCCCCCCTCACGGACACACTGAAAACCAAATGTCAAACAAACAGACCTCCTGTCCCCTACAAACGAGATGCAGGGAGCCTTTACCACCCTAAAACGCATGATCACTTCCACCCCCATTCTGACTTCTCCCGTCCCTTCTCCCTTCACACGGAAGCCTCCGAATACGGGATAGGGGCGGTATTATCCCAGATAGGGGCGGACGGGGTTGACCATCCTATCCTCTACATCAGTGGGAAGTTGTTCCCGAGGGAGCTCAAGTACCCCACTGTAGAAAAAGAGTGTTTGGCTATAAGGTGGGCTGTGGACAAGTTAGCGTATTATTTGGAGGGGCGACCGTTTACCCTCTATACTGACCATGCTCCCCTCCAATGGATGGCCCGCAACAGATCGAACAATGCCCGGGTGATGCGTTGGTTCCTGGCCCTACAGCCGTATGCGTTCACTGTCTGTCACAAGAAGGGCATCGACAATACCGGGGCGGACTATCTCTCCAGAAATCCACTTCCCGAACGGAAGTGTCCAGGTGGGATGGTGTGTAACGGGGACGGGTGGCCTCCGCACCCTGAACCCCGGTGTGAGCCTTTAACCTGTGACTCCTCCCTCTTGTTACCACAGCCGACTGTACCCCCTGTGTGGAACCTGCACGAGGAACGCTACAGTTGCGACGAAGAAGACGAAGGTATCGGGCCCTTTAACTGGACCGGCTGGAGCATTGAGGAGGAAGAGTCTGGTCCCACCTTAAAGGACGTCAGCGAGAGAGCACAGGTGTGTCTTTACACCGGAGGAGCGGACAGCGGGTGGAGAGGAGCGGTGTGGAGCAAGATTGAAGGCGAGAGTGGAGCGGGGAGAAAGGAGACGGAGGAGAAGCGAGGAGCAACGGAGGAAGGAGAGACGCGAGCAACATCGGAGGCGGTGGAGACGCGAGGAGCAACGGAGGAGGGAGAGACGCGAGGAACATCAGAGGCGGAGGAGACGCGAGGGATACCGGAGGCAGAGATCCGAAGGAGCCCGGCGGTGAAGCAGGAGCCAAGAGGTCAACGGCACTACGATTCGCCCAGCCGCACACCAGGAGGGGTGTGGCTAACCGAGGTGCGTAACCTTATATCGGGCTGGGTTGGAAGGAAGGGTAGAGGCACCCAGTGAGCACTCACTAGTTCCCTGGTATCCACGGTCCTCACGTCCCCTACTACCCCGAGCACCTTGGTTGCCTACACTTCCCCCCTCCCGCTGACTGTGATTGTGAGTAGAGCGTGTGCACTGATACCTCCCTCTCTTGTGTTTCCCCCACCGGCGGAGTCTGGGTCACAACAGAGCCCGAAGAAGTAAAGCGGAGGAGGAGTCCGACTCGACGAAGGGAGGAAGGAATCCTGAGAAAGTGCCGCAAGGAGAGGAGCAGATCCCCAAGGAGAGCCGTACCTAGGAAAACCTGTACTGACTTACTATAACATCAAATAAAGCCTACTCTAACCAAGACACGTCTCCTGCCTTTCCCTATCCCCCAGGTTACAGCGTGACAGTGGGGAGATTGTGTCCCCCTCTGTTTTTGTATTTAATACATGGCGGTCATGTTGTCGGTGTGGACAAGGACAGCTTTGCCTGCAAGCTGAGTCTGGAAGGCTTTAAGCGCTAAAAACACTGCTAGCAGTTGTAGATGATTTATGTGAAGTTGATTTTGCTTCTGGGTCCACAAACCTTTAACTGTGTGAGTTTGGAGATGAGCTCCCCAACCAGTGAGCCATGCGTCTGCTGTTAGCATGGTCTGTGGAACTGGGTCGATGAAGGGCTGCCCTTTGGATAAGTTTTGTGGATTCCACCACTGCAGAGAGTGATGAATGCAGCAGTCTACCAACACTAGATCTGTTAATTGACCCAAAGATTGATTCCACTGACGTGCTAAGCATTCTTGAAGGAGACTCATATGTAATCTTGCATGGGGAACTATCATAATGCAAGACGCCATCATTTCTAGCACCTGCATGTATACCCGAGCTGGTAGTGAGTAGCTGGGCTGAAACTGGGAGATTAGAGCTTGAATATTGCAGATCCTGGCTGCAATGGACAGGCTAGAGCTTTTTGAGTACCCAAAGTGGCTCCCAAATACGTTTGTATGTTGGAGGGTTGGAGATGGGACTTTAACACACTCACGGTGAACCCGAGCTTTTGCAGCAATTGCAGTGTGATTTGAGTGTCCTTGGATAGGAACTGGCTTTGATGAGCCAGACGTCCAAGTACGGGAAGACATGAATATGCTGTCTTCGCAGGTGAGCAGCGACTACTGCTAGGCATTTGGTGAATACTCTGGGAGCAGTGGTGACTCCAAATATAAGCACTTTGAACCTGTAGTGTTGTCCGCTACCACAAACCAGATATATTTGCGATAAGCGGGATGTATTGGAATATGGAAGTAGGCGTCCTTTAAGTCTAGAGTAGACAAAGTCGCCTTGCTGTAAGAGTGGGAGCACTTGTTGAAGAGTGACCATATGAAAGTGATCTGCGGGAATATATTGATTTAGTTCTCTGAGGTCTAATATAGGTCTGAGAGAGCTGTCCTTTTTGGGTATGAGAAAGTGTAGGGAGTACACGCCCGAGCTTTGGTATTGTAATGGTACGGGCTCTATAGCTCCCTTTTGCAAAAGAGACTGAACTTCTTGTTTCAGGAGGAATAGATCCTCTGGTGACATTTTGTGTGATTGTGGAGTGATGTTTGGAGGATTGTCCGTAAGCTCCGGGCAATAACCAGATTGGATAATTCCTAAGACCCATCTGCCTGAAGTTATTGTACGCCAGACGGGGAGGAATGGAGGGAGACGTCCCCCGACAGGTGTGGAATGATCAGGGGTAAGGGGAGGCAAGTCACTGAATCTTTGTTGAGGGGGAGGTGCAGGTGTGGAACCTTTACCTCTTCATTTGCCATTATTGCGTCTGAATCCGCCTCGCCTCGAAAGTAAAGTCTTGAAGAGGATGACTGAGTGTTGCCTTTATATGAAGTAGGGATGTTGTCTGTGGATATGTTTTTGGAGCCCCCCTGTAGAAGTAGCAAAGAAAAGAAACCCCATTAGATGGGAACTGCAGGGCTCCTATAGATTTTGCCACGCCTGTGTCCTTTTTCATCTTTTCTAAGGAAGTGTCAACAATAGGACCAAAGAGATGCTCATTATCAAAGGGTGTGTTTAAAATAGAAGTCTGTCCTTCGGGTTTAAAACCTGAAATTCTCAGCCAGGCGTGTCTTCTTAGCAAGACACGGTTGTTGATTGCACGAGCCGCAGTGTCAGTTGCATCTAAAGCGCATCTAATAGATGTGTTGGAATGGAGCTTTCCTTCCTGCACTAGGTCGTGTGGCTTAGACTTATGTTCATCAGGTAGAAATTGGAGCAATTGTTCCCTTTCGTCGTGGTAGTGTGCTCTGTCGTATTTGGCTAAGAGAGCTTGGGTATGGTCAATAAACCAATGAATGGCTGCCTGCGCAGCTACTCTTTTCCCTGAGGCATCTATTAATTTAGATTCCTTGTCTGGAGGAGGGGCATCCCCTGATGTTTTGTTTGCCCATTTACGGGCATTAGAAACCACTAACAACCCTTGATGTAAACTGGATCCAATGGTGTAGCTTTATACTTGATCTACCCTTGGTGTAAGGATTCATGCGCGAACCAGATCTCTAAAGATCTCGTCCGCATGTCTAAGTATATCCTTAAGCATAGGCAATGTGTGGGTGGATCTTTGGGAAGAGCTCAGTGTTTCAAAGAGAAAATCCTACTCAAGTGACTCTTCATGAAGCTGAACTCCATGGTATTCAGCAGCCCTATTTATTAGTTCTATGTATCCTACATTATCATCAGGTGGAGAGGGCTTTGTAGGGTATAGGTCTGGTTCATTAGCAGTGTTTGGATCCATGTTGTAATCAGTCCATGGATCAGGACTATCATCATCTACTCTGTACCCATCATCCTGGTTGTCAGGTGTTGGTGGTGAATTTGTGGGCGTTATTAACAAATTCGGGTTTGGTGGGGAAGGAGGTGATAGAGGAGGAGGAGATGGGTTAGTGCCAACGTTATTCCTCTTATGAGGAATGTGCTAAATGTCCTATGTTT
Source organism: Lissotriton helveticus (assembly GCF_964261635.1). Taxonomy (NCBI): domain Eukaryota; kingdom Metazoa; phylum Chordata; class Amphibia; order Caudata; family Salamandridae; genus Lissotriton; species Lissotriton helveticus. Next base: position 1,617,863,081 of record NC_136068.1, on the reverse strand, counting down.
CTGGTTTGTGTTTTGATGGCAATTTGGCATGGATATGTCCGGTTTTGGGATTGATCACCAATTTTTTCTGTTTTTGGTCTGTGTTCGAAGGCGGGCAGTCGAAACGAGGCTCTTTTGATGAGTAGGAGCCATTTTATCTTTCGATGCCAATATTTTGGGCGCTGAAGTCTTCGGATCGAAAGACTGTTTCGGTACCGAAGGAGTTGGCTCCGAAACGTGTTCCGGTTTCGAAGCAGTTTGTTTTGGCTCGGTGCCTGAATGCAGCAGACTCAATCCTGAGCCGGAAGGCTTAGATATATGTTTAAGTGCCGGGCCCAAAGGTGGGGGGTTTAATAACGTGATCTCGGTGCCGACCTTGGCCAAAAGGCAGAGGAGGGACTGGAGCCTTTTTCTTGGGCAGAGGTAGAGTTTTGGGGAAGGTAAGGATCAGTATTCACCGTACGCTGACCCTGTGGAAGCTCCTTGTCTTTGTCGGAGTCTGCTTTTGACATGGAAATCAGCTCCTCTTCTTCTTAGGCTCCTTGCGCATCGTAGACGTCCGGTTCGGAGTCTTCTCCAAAGAGATCCGGAATGGAGCAGCTGTGTTGTTGCATTTTGTGGTGTCGAGCCCGACGGTCACAAAGCGTTTTCTTGGAGCGGAACGATTTGCACTCGTTGCAGTCCTGTTCGTTGTGCTCCGGGGAGAGGCACAAGTTGCAGACTTTGTGCGAGTTGGTGCGTGGGTACTTTGGGTGGCACCGAGGATAGAATTTAAATGGAGTCTGTTCCATCGACTGCGAGATGACCCGACGCGGCTAAGCCCGACAGCCTTCCATGAAGTTTCCCGTTGAAAGAGTTTTATCTGAACCAATACAATACGTGGAGTATAGGAAACACAATCGAATAACAATACCGTCGCGGATAAGTGGATTGCGCACCGAGGGGAACCCAAAAAACGTTGTCGAAGCAGAGCGCAGCAATTCACGTCCGAACCCGATGGTGGCAAAAAAACAATCTAAATGGACCCTTGCGCACTATCACCGAAAGGAGGAGTCACCTTACCTTGTGACTTCTTCGAAGAAAAACAACAACCGGACCCAACACTAGATGGCAGGAATATGCAATGTATGTGATCTACAGGTCACATGCCTTGAACCTAATGTTTCCTCAGACATCAGTGAACGTTCCGCATATGCCCTTTAGTGTGTGGCTCCAATGGAATTCATGAGGCCATCAGGCCGAACAGGCATAGGACTTGTAGAACTGGGATCAGGGTCTTAGCTAGAGACATTGGAATCATATCTAAAATATCTACAGTCCTCTGAGAAGGGGATGAAGTCTTCACACAGGTCATGCCTAACACCACTCCTATGAAGGTCAACCTCTGGTTGGGAGGGAATGAGATAGGGCTTCTGAGCACTGTACATGAAACCCAAGTTCAGCAAAAATGAAGCGACCACCAAAGGCTGCATCTTGGTCGTAAACTATGCTAGAATCTTCAACACAAACATAAGACCAACACACAGACAGTGCTAAGAACCCACAGTGAAACTCAGGTAACACTTGTGAGCAGGAACGATTGGTGGGTCAAAGACGACGTCCCGGAGATCCAGGGATACCAGCCAATCCTCTGCTTAGACTGCCAACAGGACCATGGTAGCATTTTGAACACATCCTGTCAAATTAACAAATTCAAGAGGCAAAGTAAATCGCCTGGCTTGGGGACCAAGAAGCAAAGTAGAATCCCTTAGGGCCATAATGCATTGGGAAGGCAAAACTGGTGGAATATGGCAGGGGCTGAAGCAATTGATGGCATCTCTTGTATCGCTAATTTTGGAATAGAGTTGGACCGATTTGTTGGGTTATTTGGATCAACATTTAGAGTTGTCACTGGTGTGACTATCTGTACCATAGAGAAGCCCTGAAACTTCCTGCTAATGGAACTGTTTTGCCTGGAAGCAAGACGAGTGAACACACCGCAGCTTAGCTGTTTTTGAACCAGGTTCTATGCAGAGGGATATGAAAAAAAAACAAGCATTGAAAATGCAATAGGTCTCGCAATAGAAAAGTTTGACCTTTTGGTGTTGCAAATGTAAATTATTATTTTTTTGTTTATATTTTTTCAAATTATAAAAGTATTAATTTTGTTTTTTGTAAAGTGAATAGTTATAAATCTACCAAATGTTACATTTATAGCATTAGTAAAGTTACATGTTTAGTTTTGTCCTTTTTTACATGTATTGATGTGCAAACTCACAATTTTGTGTAAAATGTTATAAATAAAGGATAGTGACCTAATGTTGTTTTTAATGGTAAAAGTTTTTACATGTAAAAAAGGACAAAACTAAACATGTAACTTTACTAATGCTATAAACAACTACAGGCAATGGCATAATGGAGAAATTAGGGGTGAAAAAGACCTTCAAAACTGAGATTTAAAATGTAGAGTGGAGGAAAAAAAGAGGCTCCTGGTGAAATCGCCGTTAAGGCAGCCTTGGTATTATGTAATTCTGGCTTAACTGGCACCCTAGAAAAACTGCATGTATTTATTTATAATAAACTAAGGACTGAACAGTACACATGCCGCAGCTGGGTAACAATCTGTGCAAATTCCAGGAAACACCAGGGACTGATGCTTGTGGCCAGTCAGCAGGGGACGATGCTGGTAATGGAGGGTGGGTGTGTATTGGAATGAGCGCGAGGTGTGCGTCTTGTCTGTGCTGATAAGCAGCGAGCATGGGGAGGAGGGAAGGGTTGTGAAAAGCAGCAGCGAGGAGAGAGGGCTGTAGTTGCCAGGAGATGCGGAGGTCACCTTGCATGATTTCCAAGACAAGCATCAGCCTGCTGTCAGTTTAGTTCCGTCGCTCGCCCAACATGGCAAGAAAACCGGCTCAGATGCCTTATGACTTCCCGGCCATATCACTACAGGAACACTAAGAAAACAAGCCAAAATGTACCTAGCAGATCGTAAAGTAAGGAAATTCTTGAGCAATTTATTTCAAAACAAGCACTGGTAAAGTCAAAGTGGCTTTTGTGTCAGAGAAGCACGTGTTATTCAGCAGTACGTGTTGCCAAAACCTGCCCAAAGAAGATCTTACAACGAAATATCTTGGACCACAGTACCATGAATAAGCTGAGGCAGAAGAACTAGACTTTTCGAGATAGGCTTACGGGGGACGGTGTTCGACTGGTTTTCCTCTTTCCTAGCCGGCCGCCGGCAATCGATCTGGGCCCCGCCTGATTCCGCCGTGATGCCGCCTCTGGGAGTCGGGGTCCCTCAGGGCTCTATTTTGAGCCCGACCCTCTTTAACATCATTATGACCCCTTTGGCGGCGTTGGTGGAGTCGCATGGTGCCCAGATCGTATCCTACGCGGACGACACCCAGCTCCTCTTCTCTTGTAAGAGAGGAGGCGACTTTGATGGGGAGAGTATTCGGGATTGCCTTGGGGCTGTTTTTCATTGGTTCCATCTAAACAGCCTTAAGTGCAATTCCGACAAGTCCGAAGTACTTTTCTTTGGGTGCGACACAGAGCCAGATTGGCAGACCTGGTGGCCACTGGATATGTTCCCTCCGTCCTGCTCCTCTCAGGTTGCTAAGAATCTGGGGGTGAAGATGGATAACAGGCTTACCTTGAAATCCCAGATCCTGGGGGTGTCGGGCATTTGCTTTGGCATCCTCAGGATGCTCCGGAGGTTCCTTCCTCTGTTATCCGTGGAACATAGGACGCTGACAGTCCAGGCTCTGATTGGGTCCAGGTTGGATTATTCCAACGTTCTTTACCTGGGCCTTCCAGAGTACTTGCTGCAGCGGCTTCAAGTGGTACAGAACGCCGCTGCCAGGGCAATCTTTGGCCTTGGTAGGCGCTCCAGGGCCTCGGGCTTGCTGGCAACTTTACATTGGCTTCCTATCCGCAAGAGGATCGCCTTTAAGGCGCTGACCTTGGCCTACAAAGCTCTGCACAAGGAGGGAGCCAAGTACCTCCAAAAGAGGCTGGTCTTTTATCATCCGACCAGGTCTCTGAGGTCGGAAGCCCTGTACCTTGCTGTTGTCCCCCGGGTAAAGAAAGCGCGCCTCGGAGGCCGCTCTTTTGGACTGTTGGCATCTCAGTCGTGGAACTCTTTACCACTGGCCCTGCGGGGAGCCACCAGTCTACTGGCTTTTAGGAAAGGCCTTAAAACTTGGCTGTTCACTCAGTAGCCGGTCTTCCGTGAATCTTTGGCCCACTCTTCTGTTAGTTTTTTTGTCTGGTGTTATGTTAGTATGCTGCAGTTTTGTCTCTTTCTCCAATAAAGCGCCGGGACACTCTCTTTGAGTAGCCGCGCGCTATAGAAATAAACAATTAACATAACATAACAACATAACTCTCAAAGTAGTATTATAAAATCGAGTCAGAAGGTACCGTTTGTACTTTAACTGGTGATCTTAAAAAGAACACACTGCAAAATATTAGTTCATTCTTTGCACAAAGGGATTGTGTTTTTGTTTCTCTTAAGCCTCTGTCCTAACAAGTTTCATTTACGGCATTTGATATAACTATTGCGCTCAAAGTGAAAAAATGCATCCACGTGTGATCAATGAACAGTCTTTAACGCAGGCAAAAACATAGACACTGCACATACTTGCATGTAAATCTGCAAATAAAATGTTATCTTTACTGCACCGTAAATACATCAAAGAAAAGACGTTGGGTCTCAAGCACGGCCGGCCGGCCGTGAAAGCCTTTGACGGAGGGCATTGCTGTGGGGAGGGGGGAGGAGAAATGCGACACGGGGCGGAGCGGGGAGAGCGGCGAGTGTGAAGCAGCAGGGGCCTTTGAAGTGAAGCTCAGCTTCACTTCAAAGGAGTGGGAGGAGTGCTGCTGGGGAACAGATGGCGATTTGATGATGTGCACGCGCATTTTAGGTCAATGCGCTTGCGCATTGACCTAAAAGCGCACGGGCACAGCATCAAATCGCCAGTCTAGGTAAACCTTGTTTAAGCCCCTATAGTCTCGCTTAATGCGCATGCGCATTGAGAGGCGAGACCTAAAAAGGAGGTGCATCCCTGTGCTATTGTGCAATTTGCCTATAGATTGTCGAAGCGGAGTTGGGCAGTATGGACTTCAATACTGCCTTGGTGAACAGCAGGATAGATTCTGAAACTGTAGATGGTTGCAAAATCTCAGTCAAAACTAATGGATTGTGATTGTTTGGTAGGTAGGGTTTATTCCAAAATGCTTGCTGCTTTTCTTTCCACCAAAGTGAACAATGGACTGATGCCTTGGAAAGCGCGGTCTTTCTCAAAGCTGTAACAAGGCTGGAACCAGTGGAAACAGGGAGATGGGCAGTACTGGTGACAAAGTAGCTGGAGCAGCCCCACCCCTGGGGAGTGGTCAAGAGGATAAGGGGGCTATTCTGAATATGCCTCACAAGATGTGCTGGAAGAACTCGAGCAGTCGGCTAAAAGTGTTGGGAATGCAATTTTTATTTTATGTAGGAGGGGAAATCGGCTCCAAAGACAAGAAAGAGACTGCAATTGGAGAACAGTATTGAGTATCCAAATGGACGCAAGAGAGGGATCATGTCCTCAAACAAGACGACGACTCCTTCCTGTGTTTTTCTATTGTGGAAATACCTCTTGGGAGATTATTCTTTGCTGGGAGACTTACCAGAAGGCAGAGGGACAATTTAGGCATATCTCTGTGGGCAGTAGCCACAAATCGCTTTTACTTCTGCTCTCTGAAGGCCTTTGGGTACATCAAAGAAGTCGCAAACATAGGAGTTATGTTTGGATACTCGACGTCACAAACCTATTTCATGCGATGCAATAAAGACATCTGTTTCTGACATCTGCAAAAGAGTTTAAACCCTCAAACACGTTGAAAGCTGAGGAATTTCACGGATGAAACACAGTGATGAGCTCCAGACCCACGACAACAAAGCAAAGATTAACAGGAACTGACGCCAGCCCTCCAGTACCTTAAATGCCCTGAGGTCAACACATCCTGGGCAGGCGAGAGTCAAATTAATGAAAGGGGAATACAGTGTCATGGGGAGTAAATTGTGTTATGGGGAGTAAAGTTCTTAGTTCCCCTCAGGGCCCGTTTATGGAAACTGTTAAATTTGCACAACACCCTATTGAATACCTGCTATGTACCAAATGAATTTTATGCACAGCACATCTAGTTAGCTGTCCTAGTGATTTCGATCCATAGTCTTCAAGAGTTGGACTGGCCAAAATAATACATGTGTTGGCCAGTCTGCCTGGACATGCAACAAAGCCTTCAGGAACGTTAATTGGTGAAAAAAAAACTATTATATAGAAAGCATGCCTTACACACAGACCAAGTAAAGTTGTTCTGGAAGATCAGAAATTCAAATGAGTACCAGGCAGTGCACAGTTACTAACTTTTCAGTGTCACAAAAAAATCAAAAAAATAAACTACTAATGTACACAAAATTATGTTTTTTGAGGCGAATCTGTTTTATAGAGCCTGGGTAAAGTCAACTCAAAGAGGATAGATATTTTTGGGGAAAGCGCGGCAGTCAGAAATTTTCGAAAGCATTATTGCATAGTTTATAATTCTGCTACAAGGTGATTAAGTTTCTGGTAGTTGGAAAAAAGTGCTTGGAAGATACTAAGTGTACTTTTCCACGGTATGGGGCAGAGTGGCCTGCACTTTGCAAATAAAATATATTTATAAATACTTTAATCTCATGTTAACACCTTCTTCTTTTCCTACTGGAGGGTTAAATGGTAACTTAAGCAGTGATATTCATTTCTTTGGTTACTGCCTCGCAATTAATGGGTTCCCATTCCTAGACCTCAGTAGTAACTGACTTGTTTCCCTAAACACATCACCTTATTTTGTAGCTTCCCGTCGGTTGCATTTCAGCAAGAAAAAATGCTTTCCACAACTACTCCTTTACAATCACACTCAGACATTAATGCGGATACACATCTGTGCTCAGCCTCCTGAATTTGAAAATCCACTCCGGAATTCTCAACAGACCACCTGTTAGTGTGCAAACAGTTCTTTAAAACTGCAGTCTTATTAGCACTCACTTGACAGTTTAGGTTTGATGTAACATGCATTCATCTGCTTTTTTCCTCTGTCACAAGAAAATAGTTTACCCCAGGCACCCAATACTTTCATGGAGTAGAATTGTGTTCTCAAACACTCCTGCTCTTTCACACAAACATATCCACCACTCTCCTAAGGAAGCAAACAAACAGCACTAACCAGAGAGGGTTTTTGGAAACCTAATGAGAGTAGATGTCAACAAAGAAAAAAAAGACATGGTGCTCTAGTCCAAGAACAGCACTTCACAACAACATAATCCAATTAGCAAAGTGCTAAACTGCAAGGGATCAGAAGTCGGCTATATGAAGTGAAGCCATGGCTGGTAAGTAGTAGTTTTTTTGGCCAGACAAAAGATGGTCCTAGCTTATCAATCAAAATCAAAAGCAGGAAAGCTGGCCTGAAGATACTCTGTATCTGCACTTCTCAGCACTGTGTTGGGCAGCGAGGCAACACCTCATGTCCATCTATGCAACATAAATATCTAGATTCAATATTGCACAAGTAGTGAAAATGTAGAGACGCTTGTTCCCAATGGTAAGGTACCATTTTCTCAGGGAATAGAAAGATGGGTGTGTGATCTTTCCATGGATCACGATGAGGCATCATTTTCTGTAGAAACAGCTCAAACGGTGGAGGAAAGTCTCACACAAGGGAAGACCTGGTGAGCTTTACTCAAAGAATAGAACGATTACCATTTAGAAAAATTAACATGTCCACATGCTCTGGAGTCAGTGCTGTACGCTTCTTATAAACTGCTACACCAGAGTCTGTGAAGAGCCAACTTGTAGGCACAGAGGTTGCAGGAATAGCAAGAAATTTACGGGCAGCCCGAGCTAACAGTGGATACTGGGTGTAATGCATCTTCCACCATTGCAGTGGATCCTGGCACAGTGAAGATGCCTCACTGGTTTGAAAGCTGCTGATCTCTTGCTCCGCCTGCTGGTTCACAGAATTAGCAGCAGAATTGCGCACATTGCATAAGTCTCCCAGAAGAAACTCAATGCCAGAGTCTTGTTTTGTTTTCTTAGCAGGTGGTCCTTGATTTACAGGTTCAGGAGTAGTTCTAATATTTTCTGATGGATGGGTCTTGGCTAGTCGGGATGCCTCAAGTTTCAACAAATGCAGTGTCTCTACCCGGTCAGGCTGACTGAGGAAATCTAGTCCTCGGAAACGGGGATCCAAGGCACATGCCAAGTTGAGCACCTGGTTGACCTCAGTGTCTGAATAACGGAAGCTAAGATCCTCGTGAATGGCTGATTTTATGTGCCTGGAAAACTCTGAATCCCAGTCATTGGGAGCCAAATGCTTATAAAGGAGGCTGGTAATCACAGGTTTAACCAGAGAGAGCCCGGCATAGTAATCTTTGGTAAATGTTGAGGTAGCAATGGCTAGGGGTTTCAGAATGTCAACTACGTCTCGGAGAACTGACCAGTTTTCATGCTGCAATGAAACATCTTTCTCACTAAGTGACTCACCTAAATCTGTAAGGAATTTTGAATGATCAACTATACTCTGCAGAAGGCTGTAAATACTATACCACTTGGTCCCATCTCGCAGAAACATTCTGAGGTGAACTTTCAGTACAGGTTCTCGAGTTGCCAGCTCCTCACTTTGAGCAGGTAAAGAGAAAACAGTGGTCACCAGCCTCCTACATTTGTCCAGGGTAGCTTGGATGGTCGGGTGCTGAAGAACCGCTTCTATGCATCCCTTCAATACTTGTCCAATGCAGGGTAGTGATTTCCATCCTAGCTTGGATGTGGCAAGCTTCACAGTGGGGTTGTTAAGGCCAACTGCATAAGATGTACACTCTCGGATTAGCCACTCATCTGTAATATCTAGTAGAACCATCTTTAAACTATCCACTGAGAGCTCATCGGACACTGCCCTACTAGACAAGACTTTGTTCCTCGAGTCAAATGCTTCATCCACATAGTGTACAGTCAGTGTAAGGTAAGAGAGGGTGCTGCTGTGTTTCCACAGGTCCAGGCTTACAGAGCACTGTTGCTGGGCTTTAACCAGTTCTACGATCTTAGTCTTCGCCTGAAGCTGCATGTCTTGTAGTATTGTGTGTGCTAGAAAAGAGGCAGCTGGGATTTTATAGTTGGGGTCTAAAATGCCAAGCATTTGGTTAAAACCTTCTCCTTCAATTACTTCAACTGGCATCAGGTCTCGAACAATAAAATCTGCCACTGCTCTAGTGGTCCTTCCGATGGCAGGAGTTGCCACTGCCCTGGCACCAAAGTCTCGTGAGGGATGAGATTCTGCATTCTTCTGGGGATCCACCACAGCTCCTTGAGTACCTACGAGCTCGTTGTACTCACGTCGGTGCTTGTATATGAGGTGTTGCCTCAGGTTAGTGGTGTTTCCACTGTAAGAAAGTCGGACACCGCATAGCTTGCAAATTATTTTAGTTTTGTCAATAATGCGTCCATATGTGTCACCTTGAAAACCGAAGAAGGTCCAGTACCTGCTTTGTGCCCTACCTAAGCTCACCAAATTCTGGGAGCCCTCCAATAGCTGAAAGCCTGTAGAAGAGTGGGCCAAGTTGGCAGCTGGAAAGGCTGGTTTGTGGGACTGCATCAGGGAGGAGACCATATCGTTGCAGATATATGGGCCACGAGATGTGATGTGGCTTGGCAAGTTCTCCAAGGTTTTAAGGTTCAAGTCCTGAAAAAGTTTCATCAACAACTCCTTCTCTCCAAATTCATATTTGAAATGCTCTCCTAAAAAACAATTAAAAACATTTAATTAAAAGAATTGCAATCAAACAATCAATGCTTAAGTACCACACAAAATGATTCCCCCCCCAATGTACATTTTTTTTCCAGGTAGGCTCTACGCTACGTAACCAAACCTAGAGTTATGCAGGCTAGACTGTATAATGGGGAACAGTACCTTATTTTCTACAAAAAATCCTGTGATACAAATGTTTTACTTGGGAGTCACACAAGTTTGCGCCAGTAACCTATAAGACAGCCATCAAACAGAGTCTTGGGGCATGCTACAAGCAAAAGTTACTTATTTCCACAACTATGTTATGTTATGTTATGTTATTTATACTTTTGTATAGCGCAACGGATACTCAAAAAGAGTGTCCCGGCGCTTTGGGTAAGGGGAACTAATTCAGAATAACATAACACAGTTAAAAAAAGAAAACACCACACACACAGAGAACAAAGAGGGACTGCTAGGGAGGCCTACTGGGTAAACAACCAGGTTTTAAGACCTCTCCTAAAATCCAGGAGAGTAGTAGCTCCCCGAAGTAGAAGTGGAAGCGAATTCCACATCTGTGGGGCCAGCAGACAAAGAGCGGCCGCCCAAGCGAGCTCTCTTAATACGAGGGACAGCCGCCAAAAGCAAAGATTCAGACCGCAGAGAGCGGCCCGGCTGGTAAAAGACCAATCTCCTTTGGAGATGCTTTGCTCCCACTGCGTGGAGTGCCTTATAGGCCAATATCATGGCCTTAAAAGCGATCCGTTTACGGATCGGTAACCAGTGCAAAGTCCGCATTAGCCCGGAGGCGCTGGCGCGTCTATTCAGACCAAAAATGGCCCTAGCCGCCGCGTTCTGCGCAACTTGAAGCCGCTGCAGCAGGTACTCTGGTAGGCCCAGGTAAAGAATGTTGGCGTAATCCAACCTGGAGCCTATCAGGGCCTGCACTGTCAACCTCCTATGCTCCTCCGACAAAAGAGGCAGAAACCTCCGCAGCATTTTTAGAAGACCGAAGCAGGTGCCGGTCACCCCAAAGATCTGGGCTTTCATCGACAGTCCCCTGTCCATCTTAACCCCCAAGTTCTTAGCCATAGGGGAAGAGCCGGACGGAGGGAACATATCGATGGGCCACCAGGCCTGCCAGCTAGGCTCCGTATCGCACCCGAAGAAGAGTACCTCGGACTTATCGGAATTGCACTTGAGGCTGTTCAGTTGGAACCATGAGAACACCGCCCCAAGGCAATTCCGGATACTCTCCCCGTCAAAGTCAGCCCCTCTCTCGCAAGAGAAGAGGAGCTGGGTGTCGTCGGCATACGACACGATCCGGACACCGAAAGACTCCGCGACCGCCGCCAAGGGGGTCATAAAGATGTTAAAGAGGGTCGAGCTCAAAATAGAGCCCTGAGGGACCCCGACTCCCAATGGCGGCATCACAGCGGTGTCAGGCGGCGTCCAGATCGTTTGCCGGCGGCCGGCAAGAAAAGATGAAAACCATTTGAGCACCGTCCGCCGCAGGCCAATCTCATAGAGTCTTGCGAGAAGGCCATCATGGGGGACGGTGTCAAAGGCCGCCGACAAGTCCAACAACACCAGCATGACTTTACCCCCGGTATCCAACACTCCTTTGATGGTTTCAGAAACCTCAAGGAGCGCGGTTTCGGTGCTACGATTTGTACGGAAGCCAGACTGGGAGTCGTGCAGGATCTCATGAGACTCCAGGAAATTGGAGAGCACCGACTGAACGTGCTTCTCCAAGATTTTAACAAGGGCCGGCAACAGCGAAATCGGTCTATGATTGGCTGGGACCTTCGGGTCAAGCCCCGGTTTTTTTAGCAGCGGGATAACCATTGCCTGCTTCCACACTGGCGGAACCACTCCCTGACTCAACGAAAGATTGAGAAGAGGGTTCGCCAGTGGGTTAACCACCTCCGCCAGCTTGCCCAAAAGCTTAGCTGGGCAGGGGTCAAGTGGAGACCCAGATTTTAAATTGCCCATAAGCGCTAGAGAGGCAGAGGCCGGCAGAGATGGAAACTCGGCCAAGATGGCGCCCTGCCAGACGGGAGGGGACAGGCCAGCCTCGGAAGTAGGCGATGTTCCCTCAGGTGCTCCCGATGGAAAAGAGTCCTGTATAAGTTTTATCTTGCCCGTAAAAAAACAGGCAAGATCCGTCGCCCAGGACTCTAAGGGCACCTCGTCCGACTTGAAGGTCCAAGGAGAAATGAATTCTCTAACAATAGTAAAGATCTCCTTACTAGAGTTAGAGGCTGCTTCAATTCTACCCGCGAGGCGGATATCCCGATGGTAGGCATTCACCACAGCCTTATAGGCAGACCTGTCCACGCTGTCATAGCGTGCCCGCCAGGCCCTTTCGGCTACCTTGCACTGCTGCCACGTAGCCCACAGTGCAGCAGTAAACCAAGGGGCCGAGGCCCGCTTTGATGTTAAGCGGGGAGGCAGCACCGGGGCCAGGTCATTAGGCCTATCCACAAGCCACTCCTGCAGGGACTCCAAGTCTCTCTCCAGCTCACCGGCAAGAGGACAGGGGTGATCCAAAGCGGCCTGAGCCAACATCTCAGGGGTCACTCTATTAAAAGCTCTGGCAGCACATACCCGTTGCTGAGGGACAGGGATGGACGGCCTGACAGTGCCACTGATAACAAATTTGGCGAGGCAGTGATCCGACCACAAGACCGGAAGAATCTCTTTCACCACCAAAGGTGAAGTGGAAAAGACCTGGTCCAACGTATGCCCCTTAGCATGAGTCGGCCCCTTCAAGTAGGGGGTAAAACCCAGCGGAGTCATGGTCTCGGAAAGCTTTATAGCAGCGGGGTCAGACGGATCATCCATCCGGATGTTAAAATCCCCCGCTACTATACAATGTTCTGCTCTCAGGACCAGTCCCAGCAACACCGAATCGAGATCAGCAAAGAACGTTCCGGGCGGGCCTGGAGGTCGGTAGACCAGGAGTCCCTTCACTGATTGGTGCGGCGCTAGCATGATAGAAAAAGCAAGCGATTCCGAGCCCCGGATATCCTCCGTCTGCAAGACGGTGCAAACCGTGCCCTTCTTCACCACCAGTGAGACACCTCCGCCCCTGCCCTTGACCCTGTCCTTCCTGAGGATGTTATACTCCGGCGGAATTGCCATCGCCACATCGGGGTTCGAGGACTCTCCCCACCATGTCTCGGTCAACAATAAGCAGAGAGGCTTCTCTGTCTCGAGGAGCTCAAAGATGTCTTGTCCATGACAGCACGCCGATCTGGTATTTAGCAGCATACAGGCATGCTCTGCGCCCACTTTGTTACTAATAGGGACAGATGACAAAGCCCGATTAGGGCGCCAGCCACAGCCCGGGCAACGAAACTTACCCCTATGGCGTGCCGGAAAGACAGAGCAACAACGGCTCTCCCGATTATTTCTCCAACATTTGTATTTTCGTTAGTTATAAACACTATAATTAGTTCTGCCCATTTATAATTGTTCAGCATTATTATGTGAAGCAAAAGCTCTATATTCTGTCTATAGGAGGCAAAACTTTCATTATTCAGAGCCGGATCTGAAACGGCTTAAAACCATAAGACATCATATACATACCCAGTGAGGACACGAACACTAATGAGGAGGGTTGTAATTTAGAGAGGATTTTCTCCTACACTGAGCTCAAAATTGCAAAATACCTGTACTTCCGCTATGGAATAGACCGCTATGGAAGAGACAGACTGGGTTTCTGCAGAGAGTGCAGTTGGGGCTGTAGAGGCCACAAAAAGTGGATGCTGAAATGGCAGAAGGTGGACAAGGAGATGAATGGGAACAACTGGAAGGATGAGGAGCGGCACCTGAGCCTATATGGCTGGAAGAGGATCTGGAGATCAGAGGTATTTCCTAGATGACAGGGTCAGTGACAAGCGGTAATGGGCAGGCCAAGATCTTTAGGGGCATCAGTAGTGAGAAACCAGGTACTGCCACAAAAGCAGTGACAGGCAGCAGGACGAGACACTCTAGGTCCAGCGAATCTGCAGAAGTACCTCAAGATGTTAAAGAGGATGCTCCCTGCTCTGAACGCCATTGTCCTCTTGATCAAGGCAATATTTCTGAATACCTAAGGGCCTTTCTGGTATGGGTGAATCAGTGCTCTGTACAGATTGCCAAGGGGTGGCAATGATGGCCAAACATTCTGTCACCCATTTACAGGGTACCAATGCCCTCATTAACCACACATGGGCTTCTGGCATGATGGTGAGTGACAAGTTAAATTTCTGAACCCCAAACCACAGTATCAAGAGAACAATGGCAAGGAGGAAGAACAGCATAAGGGACTTTCTGATCATTCATATGAACTTGCCCCTTCTAGTAATTACTGCCACTGGTGTCTGCATTATACCTACTACCATGCTAATGACTCTGTGCCCTACAGTTAATGCAGGAAGATAGAGAATTGGAAGGACCTCCTATCCAAACATGAATGCCAACTCCAAAGGTAGGCAACATGTAGGTAGAGGCCACAGACATGGATGATGTACCGTTGTACAATTTGATTGGTGTGTGATTGATGACTAGTCAGTGTAAGCTAAGAGTAGGAAGAGGTGAGCATCAATAATGCAGCATTTTCTTAAGCACCATTACCAGTGGCCCTGAAACGCTCAGTATAGTTCATGGACCCAGGCCACAGAGGAAGTCATTGAACACCCCACATGACATCCTCAATGCACTAGGCCACCTAATGGAGGCCAACCAAGGCCATGCCCATAACAGTATCGTTCATATGAACAAATATCAGTTTCTAACTTACCCACTTCCACAGAACCCTCAGCTAGATCGGTTAAGGTTACTAAGTTGTGAAGTGCAAGGCTACCAAGAGATTTTAGTTTCCGAGGACGTTTAGCCAGCAGTTCGTGGTGCATCCACATCTAGACAAACTTAAAGACCACCTTCATTGTTAATTTGGAAACATTTATGGGTCTGTGTCACAATTTACTTTTTTTTATAAATGGTAATACAGCAAGGCTGGATTAATTCTCCCTTTACATTTTCTTTGTGTTAATGGCCGAAACGGAGGGATCTAGTTCTGTGAATGATCAGCAATGGTGATAAGGCAGATTCCTGCATCATAAATATAAGAGACTATGGCATCACTCATGCAGATATAATCAATTATTGAATGTTACCAGTAAACATGAGAAATTAAAGTTTAATCCTGTGGCACCCTACGTGACATTTTTCCAACCAAACATTTCAATAAAGTTCACACAATGCCAAATTTCAATTGGTTCAAAGCAGTGTTCACTGAAACCAGTCCTCCTTTGATCTATCAAGGTGACCATTAAAATCCAAGTTAAAGTCACCAACTACATTAATTTCTCCAACAAAATATTCAAATACGCTGTGAAGGAAGACAGCAGAAAACTCTATGGAAGTATACAGCTACCCATCTGTGTCTAGTGTGCACCTATGAAGCTAACACTAGTAGAAAATACTAATTACGCAAGCATATCTGGGCTAAGTTACTCAGATGAGTCTGGTACACACAATATGTCTCTCTTAAATAAATACGGATTCTAACACTCCTATTAGGGCTTATCAAAATCCTTTACATTGATTGCGACCATCTAAACCACTGAAGTTCAATTTGAGGAAAACAGCAATACAAGGCCATGAGCAGATCACAATAAAAGGTCAATATAAACCTAATTATGAAGTAAACAGAATCCCATACACACCAGTCACCTCCAATGCCCCTTCTAAAACGATTAAACCAACTAAACACAATGGGGGAAAACTCCAAAAAAGGTGAAAAGTCTCTCCCCCTCCCCTCAATCAGCATCCAATAACTAAGAGCAAAAAATGGGGAAGTAAGCGCAACTCACTTTATGTCCCACCAGTCACTTTACACCACAAGCATAAGACATGTTCCGTGGAAACAATAAACATCCAAGAAGATCCAGACATTCTTCTGGACCTACTTGCCTAAACCAGCTAGTGGAACTACCACTATAATCATACTACATACAACAGTCCCACCAGACCCATACAGGCTTTCAGGACTTCAGATCTGCATCATTTCCTTGAAAATAGGTGAGCATGCCTTATTCACATAACAGTTCCAATGCCCAGCCAAATGCTATGCTGAAAATACATGGTTATCAAGAGCACATCTATTTATTTCTCAATGTAAATGTTATTGGTATAATGGCCTCTGGAGAGCCATTGTCACTATATTGTGGAACAACGACCTGCTCTGAATTTTCTTACTGCAAAACCACCTCCTTCTCGTTTTAACAGTAAAAGAGGGCACGGATGTCTCTCAGGCAATGTAAGAACTCATTGTCATCTGACTTTATGGAATCTAGCCAGGTATTCTTCTTCCAATAACCATCACCTCCAGGAATGAGTAGGAGTCAACCGTGAAGGACCCCATTTCAGAATCATCCTCAGTGTATTGCACCAGACCCTTCACAATGTCTGAGTGTGGTTCTCCAACCCTTCATACTGAAAGAGGGCTAGATCCTCTTCCAGCTGTCAAGGTATATTGCATTCCTGCACAGTCAGTCTCTAACTGTTTTAGCCTGGATTCACACTCCACACCCTACCACCCATGAAATCCAGGTTTCTGCCCAAAGCATCCAGCCTTCACCCCAGGTGCTTTGCAGTTCCTGTACGCCTTTCTTCATATGGTCATCGATTTAAACCTTCAGGTCCTTCTTGAGGGAAGAGAAGACCTCAGCCAGATTAGCCATTTGTGAGCGCAATCTTTCCCTACACTATCTAGAGCAATGGAGTAAAGTAATCCTGAAACCCCACAGCTGGATGTTACTAAAAGCCAGAGCTCCAGCAAGGAAACATGGCACCGCCCATCATCTGTGCCCGCAAGGCACCAGAACTGTGGGACACCGAGATCTGGCCCAATCCTGAGCGCAAGTAGGCCACAGGAGAAATCAAGATGGCAGCGGGCATGGCCACTTATGATTAAAAAGCCCTGGAAGGACGCACTTGAGGCAGCAGGAGGCCTAGGATCTGAATGGGCCCCAACAACACCAAAGAGCAAGAGACGGTCAAACCTGCCTGCACACACAGAGGTTAGTACAGGCCAGGCATTAAGGAGGAACTGAGTTCGAGTGGTGGTCCAGGGGCACTCCAGGCCTGACCAGCCTGCGCCATCCCTGGCTCCGTGAGCCCTCGATGTCAGCTGGTGGAAGACGGCAGCAGTACACAATTCAAGTATTCTCATTACAAATATATTTTGCCCTCTTTGTATATATTCAGAAGAACAACATAAGGATAGTTGCCTTACCAATGGTTTGGTCTTGTTAAAAAAGTCACTCATTTTGTGGCACACCTCACACATGGCACGTAAAATGCCGGATTTTCAGGTAATTCTGTCAAACAGCAACTCACGGAGTTTGTGAGAACTATTAAATTAGTGAAAAGCGTTCAAAGGCACCGACAATGCATCTCTTCGGTCTGCCAGTGATCAATGTTTTTTAACTTATTGTACACTTGGAGAATAGTTGATGAGCAATAGCTAAATTGGCCTTTAATGAGAATACTGAAAATGCGTACTCCAATTTGGCAATGGCCGATCAGTGAATTTTTTCTTCCTATGCCTTTCCTTCTTTATAAAGAAGTGACACATAATTGGGAATTATATGAGGAATTTACGTTCTATTTGGTGGTACAACATGACTCACCCTCTTGCGCTTTTTTAAAATTACTGGAAGAATGTGGAGCGAATAGTTGTTTGCTCTTATGAAAGGTTTGTGAATTTTCGATTATGAGTATTGAATTCTTGGAAATAAAATGTACCTATATTCACTCCTACTTATTAAGTGGCTTTGTGACTGATACATCATTCTAATTTTGGACTCCCCTACTTTAAATCCCCCATCTTCCCAATATCCCTTTCTTTACCTCTTTTTTTAGATGTGATTACACCGGACTGCTTATTGAGCAGATCATTTTCCTTCCAGAGTGTAGAACACATTTTGGTAAGGGATTTATTAGTAATAATATTAAAAAAAATTCTGACTAATCTCTGGGGTTTTCTATTATTCACTTCTGTGTAGGCTTTGAGGTGAAGGACTATTCGGGCATGCCCATGCATGAGATATTTGAATAGCGTATCCATAATCTCAAATATCACCCCAAAACTTTGGAGATTCAACATTAATCTTGTAGCTCACCAATTAAGGACCTTGGTCTTAGATAGTCGCAAAACCTTTGGAGACTGTACCTCTGTTTTTATATACTGCTGGAGCTAGTGTTAGTGCGTTCACCGTGTCTTGTCTGGATCACAACACTCTGGTGTATGTGCATATGTATCATTTTCTAGTGTGATAATATAAAGTACAAGCACAGGTGTGAAAAGGAAGACACAGTCGCGCAAAGCTCCAGCAGAGCCAGGGGCAGGAACACGCGGGTACACAGGGGGGGACCATAACGACCAGGCGTGCACAGCCAGCAGCTGGTACTACTAAGAACTAGGGTGCCCAGAACAAGCCAAGCGCAAAACGAAGGCAGAGGCAAGGGAACCCAAGAACAAGCCCCAGAGAAGGACGGTTCCAGTGGCACAACGCGACCCATGGAAAGAAGTGGGACCAGGCAGAAGATAAAGAGAGGTATGCAGTGCAGACTTAAAGCCGACAACCAGAACACAGGAGAACACCAGGAGTATCCTAGCCCCCCTGGAACACAAGGCAGAGGACCAGGCCGAAACACCGGATAACAAGGTGGAAACACCACGACACGACGCAGTAGACTGCATGCCAGAGCCGGCCTGGCGATTTAGCAGACACTAAGCAGGACAGAACCTGGATCAGCGCAGGCAGCGCTGAGATAGAAGAAAAATACCGCGCCCCGCAGTATACAGTGAAGCCAGGAAAGGCGAGGAACCCGAAAAGGTGTCCACACACGCCCAGCTTAAGACAGAGCTAAACAATAGCTACAAGTATCCCACCTAGGGTATGACGCGTCCCACAACAAACATGGGAACACCTCTTAGGGAAAAAAATCCCACAGCAGAGAACAGGAACAAAAACGGGCCAGATCAGCCAAAAAGAAATACACAGATGGCCGAATCTGAGGACTTACACAGCTTCGATAACAGCCAAAAAACACACCACAATAGCTAAAGGGCTTTACCAGCAGCCAACAGTATAGAGGGGCCAACTTAAGGACCCTGAAGGCCTCCACAAAGAACACACAGACGGACCAACCGAAACACTAGGCCCAAAGAGAAAGGTGTGAAAAATGCCTCCCATAAAGTACCCGAGGACCAACAACCAAAGCTTACGGTGGGAGGGGGGGGGGGGAGGACAGAGCCCCGCAAGGCGTCGCTGAATGGCGGAGTCCACGTGGGTGTTAAATAAAAGAACCTCATCAAAAGGCACGTCAACAAGACGCTCCCTAATATTCTCTGGAAAAACACCATCCCGCAACCAAGCATGGTGGCCGAGAGCCACAGAACTTGCCATAGGGTGGCCGAGAGAATCAAAAACATCCAAGGCCAAACTGAGATTAAATGCAGCTAACTTCCGACCATCCAACACATGGTGCCGCAGATCAGAGCAGACACCTTCATGTGAGGAACGAGACAGAAGGGACTCCGCAGAATCCCATAGGCTGGAGGGAGCCCTGGCCAGCATACAAAGTGCGCTCGCAAAGCCGCACTAGTAGAAGCAAAGATGTTACGCCCCCAGGAGTCCAACCACCGGGCCTCCCTTGAGGGAGGGAGCAACACCGAAGGCAAAGAAGGAAAAGCAGTCTGCAGGAGAGGACCCCGGGTCGAGGGGTGGAAAGAAAGGCCGACTGGATCATGCGGAGCAGGACGGTGGCGGTGGAGGAGCGGCTGAGGCACTGGATCTCCCGTGGCTGGACTTCTCCAGGCCACAGAAGAGAGTTGTGGAGCGAGACCTCAAATGGAAGAAGCAGCTCCCCTCCACCAGAGCCCTGGTGGAGAACTTCCAACAAATGGTCCGTAGGGAATGGAGAGACTGAGTTGCCCATCTGCAAGATGCCAGCAGCCGTGGAAATGACCCAGACAAAAGCAACACTTGCTTCCGTAGGACGTCGCGGGGAATAGAGCAATTACTCCGTGGGCGAAGGCTGCAAACTAAGTCGCCCATCCCAGAGGACAGCAGGAGGAAGAAACGGCCAGCCCCTGTAGGATGTAAGATCCATGGACGAGTGGGAGAACCGGAGAGGTCTCCAGAGAAGCCTACGGGGTAAGCAACAGCGAGTTGCAGAAGAGAGGGTCCGGGGGCTGTGGCCGCAGAGAAGGCGTAGAGCTCTCACTAGAAGATGCCGGGGAAAAAGTAATGACGCGGCGTCCAGTCTCTGGGGAAGAGGAGACTAGGCGATGACAAACCTCTTAAGAGGAAGGGACCTCCGGAGACGAGTCGACGCCGGGGAGTCTGCCACAGGCACCAGCATGTCCTTGATCAGTGCCAAAGTGGCCCTAGGGGCACCAAGTTGACCTCCACCATCACGTGCGTCCTAGAAGAACAGGGCGGGGGCGGAGCCGGTTCGGCTAAGAAACAGCACCGTTTCGACCTCACGCATGGCAGCCGCCTGCTTAGAGGACCAAGCGGGACTCGGGTAGGCGCCCCGGGTCCTGGCCACCACCTGCGGCGCCGCCAGGGCCGGGAAGGAAAGCCACCGGCGCCGGAAAGGGGTCGACCCAGCATCCTGTAAGACAGCCGCCTGCCAGAGGACCGAGGGGGACTCGGGGACGTACCGTGAGTCACGGTGACCTCTTGCGACACCACATCGAACCCCGCAGGGATTTGCGGTGAGGCAGGGATGCAGTGGTTCAAAGAGGGGAACCCCAGAGGGCTGCTCCTCGACGACAACACACCCCCAAAACCCAAGGCTGAACTCGTCGGTGCCGGGGTTAAATCCGCCAGCGACTCAGTGGAAAGCCCCGCGCTTGCCAAGGATCTGCAGACGTCTCAGGAAGAGGAGTGGGGGCCAAAGAAACCTGCAGATCCGTATCGTAGGCCTTCATTTGGGCCCTAGTCGGGCCCAACGCCAGGAAACGGCGGATAGGGTGGCGACGGACAAGGGCACATGTCCCGAGGTGAACCCGCGCCCTCTGCAGAACGAGGAGAAGGCCTCGGAGACAAGCTGCAGGACTTACCAGCGGGTGAGCGACGCCTGTGGGGCCTCGGTGAATGACGATGCCGCAGTCGGAATCGGCGGCTCCTGGCTTCCGAGGTAGGGGACGGATGCTGTGATGAGACCGACCTGGACAAGTGGGCCGAAAGCAATTTCATCAGGCCCTCCCGCCGGGACTTCGGCTTGAGATGCTGACAAGCGTCGCAGTCCGTAGAGTCATGGTGCTCGCCCAAACACCACATACAAATAGGGTGTGGGTCCGTCGCCAACATCTGACGTGTACAAGAAGTACACGCCTTGAAACCCGAAGGCATTTGCACACTGTTCCACCAACGCAAAAGCGTTAAAAGAAGGCCTGAAAACAGGTCAAGGAGCACAATCCGGATCCGCGTTGCACACGGAAAAGAAGGAAACTGAAATCAGTGCGCCGGGGTGGGGCTTATGTGACCTCGCTGACATCACGTACGCGGAGGTCAGGGCGGAGTCGTGTGGTCCCGCCCCTCGGCGCACAGGGATGCTGTGGGAATACATTTTTCGGGTCCAGTCTCACGCTTGGGAATAATTCTACGTTAACCCCTTCGATGCTTGTGACGGAACCATTCCGTCATCGGTCACGGCTGAGCTGTGCTGATGACGGAATGGTTCCGTCACGACCGCACCCTGTTCTGGAATGTCTAGCACAGGGGCGGAATCGGCGCCACACGGAAGCGGTTAAGGAATCTGCGGCTAGTAGTCTCTATCAGGTTTTTAAGATAGCGCCTGCCAGCAAGCCAAGATGTGAGTTAGGGAGAAAGCTTGGAACAGTCCTATTAGTAGCTCTAATGCAATTCCCCTGAAGTGAGCCTAATAGGGTATTTACTGCTGGTCCTGGTGTTATACAGAGCTACGAACCAGGCCAGCAGCAAAGATCCCTTTTGTTCGCCTTCAGAGACACTGCACTTAAGTCGACAAAGTTCACCACCAAGGTGGCAAAATTTGTGTTGCGATGCAAGAGACTGAAGGAAAAGAACATCAATTCCGCTTGGACGAACGGCTATGCCGTTATTCATTATTTCAGGTGGGTTTTCTTTGAAGTTAAATGAAAGAAAGATTTAAAGTTGAAAGACCTGGGGACTGTAAAACAAATAAATCACTCACTAATGGGTAGTGTTTAGTTAATAGTCTGCTCGTTTATCCCTTCCCCGATTTAACAAAATAATTAAATGAAAGCCAATCCATAAAAGAAGAAAACAACAAACAAATTCCCCAAAATACAAGCTAATCATCAGTCTTGTGTATTCTGATTTACACAGATACTTTTCAAACAATCTTCATTCGAAAGCACCCATTTTCCTCTGACACTCACATGGTGGTGCCATTGGGAAAATGCATTCTTGGTACTGCAGTTTCCTTTTAACCTCGATTATGCTTCTGATGTCGGCGTGGAGTGAGATCTGAAGTGTCCGAATAAAAAAAAAACATACTGCATGACAATGACAAATTATGTTAATTCTTGCTAGTACAATCACCAGCTGGAATACTTTATATCTATGTTTTCCGATTGATGCTTGGGTACTTCTTTTCCCACAAGTATCTGCTCTTACAACACTGATCGCTTCAGTGCTGTGTCTTACGCAGGGCACATAGATCTGCTATGTAGTTCCTTAGGGTTCCATCCTGGATCACCTGCATTCTCCATCTAACTCACCTCTTGCTCATCTGAGCTCTTCCTTTAGATAATTTCCAGATCTTTGTTTCTTTCAACCTTCTATTAGCAACAATGTACTGAGGTGCATGCTTACTATCCAGTCATAAATATACTCCCTTTCTCTCCTATTTTCTTTAGCACCCGCTCCTCAAGCCTGCCCTTCTCCTTCTACCACTTCATGTTATTCCATTAATAGAGCACTTATGTCAAAGTGCTGCATGAAGTTACATTTATTTTTATTTTTTAATTGGGGGGTGGGGTAGTGCATACTAAATTAATGCAAATGTCCAAGGAACACAGGGAATGATTCAGTCATATTTAGCAGAACTAAAAACTCATGGAGTAAATGTGCTTGCAGAGAAATGCAAAATGACCCCAAAGAAAGGAAAGACCAGTCTGAAATGAGATGCAGACCTTAAAGGACGAAAGGAATGTGAAATTGAATCCGTGAGAAAAAATAGGGAGGGGATAGACTATGGAAACACGTAAAAACCCAATACAAAATGAATAACTAAAGCCAGTGATGTGATATAAGGTAAGGAATGAGGCAATGGGCGGGTTTTGCAACCCTTTACACCCCCAACTAAGCTTAGGCTGGTGGCAGCTGATGTTAGTTTTTGGCGAATGCGTAGAATAACCAGGAGATTGGTCTACCCACATTCTCATGTTAACTGCCTTGGGGCAAAGCGATACAAAATGGGGGTGGTGATGGACGGAGCATCTGAACCAATCAAACACTCACACCCAGTCAAAAGATCTGGGTTTGACCCATCACCGTTCTTTAGCCCACTCTGCCACCCCAGTTCAGACATGGCTATATGCAAATCAGTCTGACCCTGTGCCTCATGGGAACAGTCCAGCCCGAACTGCCAAGCCAAGCCTTCCCTGGACCGGAAACAAGCTTCCGAGGACCGGTTTCTGACATTACCGCCGTCTTCAGCCCTGCTTGCTTGAATCCAGTGGCAAAGTGAGCAAGGGACTCACGTCTGAGCATACCCTGCCACACTTATGGCGGCCAAAAGCGGTACAAAAGGGGGTGGTGATGGACGGAGCATCTGAACCAATCAAACACTCACACACAGTCAAAAGATCTGGGTTTGACCCATCACCGTTTTTTAGCCCACTCTGCCACCCCAGTTCAGTTCAGTTCAGCGAGCTTCTTTGTGTGCTGACATTTTTTTATTAAATATGTTTCCGAACATTAGTTGCAATTACAGCTGATGAAATTCTTCACAAACATTAGTGTGGGCAACGATAAGAGACTATAAACACTATGCTCAACATGTCGAGCCATTAATGTTTGCAAAATGTTGTCATAATGTAAGGTAGGAGTTTGCAAGATGGGACAACCCCCATCATCCATTTCGTACAGCTCTTTCCCCTGCTTCAGCTGGTCTGCAGGGAATACCGTTTCCTCTCCAAAGTTTTAGCATGTAGGCTATCAGATCTGAGGGGAAATCTGACAACATCCGGAATTACTGACTTTTAAATTGTAGAACACACTGGACAGTGTCTAGGCTTTGGCCTGCTGCCACTGAACTAACCTTT
Source organism: Lissotriton helveticus (assembly GCF_964261635.1). Lineage (NCBI taxonomy): Eukaryota > Metazoa > Chordata > Amphibia > Caudata > Salamandridae > Lissotriton > Lissotriton helveticus. The sequence goes on along the minus strand of NC_136068.1, from coordinate 1,617,838,981 downwards.
GTGACTATAACTTGGTGCTGTCCAGCAGCTCATTGAATCGTTTCTAAACTTGGATCTGTGTGTACTCCTTTTTGATCAACTGCATTCCTACAGTTCGCTTTCACATGGCTATGACTAATCCAAGGCTCTAACTCTGCCACTGAGCATGTAATGTCTCCAGTTAGCTCCAGCAGTCCTTCACAAAACAGCATGGGTCTGCTCTACCTATTTCAATGAACGCAAGGCTGCTGAAGATCCAACCTCGGTGAAAGTCTATATTTGCAAAAATCTACCAAACCCTTCATACCCTGCACCAACAATGAACGATTGCTGCCCAGGAGTTTGACGCCTGTATAAGCACGTGAAAGAGCATCGACTACTAATACCCATCTTTGTGCTGCCTTTTATAATTTTCTTCTTGCTCCCTTAAATTTACTGAGCACTGCATTGCAGAACCTGGCATTGGCGGTCCACTCACAGCTGTTTTCTCTTTGATGTGCCAGTTGTTACCCCCGGAATCAGTGTCGCTCCACTGTAAACCCTACATATCAGTATGAACTCCAAGACACTGTCCCCTTTAACTTGCACGTGCTGTGTATTAACTGGTTGTTACGTTATTCTTATGGTAAGAAATACTTGTGTTTGTGAACCCAACAAAGCAAACAAAAGTGGTTAGAAGAGTGAATACTTGCCTCATTTCTCAATTTCACAGTTTTTTGTGGAGAAAAGTTTACATGTGCTGCAATTCAAATGGACCTGATCAGAGTGCAAATAGTAAATGCACAGCATGTTATTTTCTTTGACTCAAAGGTTTGGCAAGGCTTTAAGAAGAACTTCGGATTTTGATGGTTTCTCTGTCATTGTAAAGTAGGCAATCTGATGTGAAACAATAATGCTCCCTCGGCACAAACATCCCAGAAAGAGGAAATAAAGGAAGACGTTCCTGGCCAATGCATCTGGCAATGGTTAAGATCCAACAAAGTCCCAGGACTAGAGTGGGATGGTCACAATACAGAAGACTGGTCCTACCGATATGGCAGAAAAGGCAAAAAAAAAGATGACACTCTGCGATTCGGGACAAGTGAGTGAGACTAACCAGTCTGAGCAAGTGGGACTCGACAGGTATAAGTAAGCAAATTGATGTGAGGGGTGGGGTGAGGATGCCGTAGAGGCCTTCTAGGATCTTAAAGATGAATATGGGATGCCAGAGTTAGGTGTTTTGTTATCTCAAGATTGCGACTTGCACTGCTGAAGGACAAACCTAAGCACACTCCAGTAGAGGATAGTACGCCCTTGGAGGACAGACTAATGACAGAATACCTTACACAAAAGGCACTATCACTTACATATAGGAAAAAAATCAATAGCTCACCAGATATATTAGCTGACTTTCAGGAAAGTCAGGACCAAGATCTTTGGAGAACTGAGAGATTACAGCTGGAATGAGACTCTGCAGGGCCCCACAGAAGTCGCAATAATAGCTGGGCTCCACCTGATGCAGTTGAATATTCTGCATAGGGAATATTACACAAGGGTGTTGATTGCAAGGATGGGAGACGCAAACACTACTGATTGCCTTCAGGATTCTGGCTACCAGGAACATTCATATATAGTATATGGGACTGCATGGGCATATGAAGATTCTGGGATGAGGTTGTTGGGCACATCTCTGAGGTGGCTTGGATGCAATTGTCTTCCCATACCAAATTATGCATCCTAGGAACATGGGTACTGAAACATGCAAAAGGTACCAAAAGATATTTTGTAATGTAGGTCTCATCATGGCATGAAGGAATAGCGCCCAGCTATGGGAAGTGTTCCAGTTTCCTACAATCAAAAAGTGGGAACAAGACTTAGATTGGTGCATAAGTGCAGACAAATGTATGTAACAGGCGAAGATGTCCCCACAAATTTGAAAAGTTGTGCGGTCCATGGAGAGGACATCCTGTGTATGAATAAATGTGGGCAACCCACTCCTTTTTTTGATTTTTCTCACAGTAAAGGAAAACTGTGATATGCAACATTAGTACTGCTCTTCTGAATATAATGTGTGCCTACAACAGGATAGCGAGAAGCTGTATGAAAAAATGTATCACTCCGTAGTTGCGTTATTTTTCTGCTGTGATGTCATTTGTCATCATGAAATCAATAAATGTAAAAAAACAAAAAATTGATAACTGATCTTTGAAGAATGGTTGAAAATAGTGTTCTTGAGAGCAGAGCTTTGAAGGATTCTCCTTTCGTTCTACATATGTTAAAAAGCTTTGGAAGAACTAGGAACACGAAGCTACTCAACTTCTTTGGCTCTAGTTTGGATCATACAATAAATGAGATTGGTGCATTGCACACATTGCAATGTTAAATGAGGGATTATTACCAATGCGGTTTACTATTTGATGCCAAAGATTACTAACCCAACCACACGGTATAATTCAAGTACGAAAATCTAAAGTATGGCAATGATGGCTAGCCTTTATTCTTCATGGTGGTATGTTCAGTGGTAACCAGCAATAATGAGTCAATTAGCCAGCATAACTCCATTAATAGATTTTCATTTGATTTGTATTAAATTTATAGAGTGCCGCTTATACCCTGAGGCCTCTTGGTGCTTACCAGTGACCAGTAGCTAAAACTCTCAATAAGCGAATCAGGACTAAACAGCCAAGCTTTCAGAAATGTCCTGAAACTTGATAGAGGTGGCTGCCTTCAGGTCCTGAGGAAGACGGTTCCAGTTATAAGTAATACAGATGACAAAACGTATGCCTCCCCAGGAGGACAACTGGCAGGGGGGAGTAGCACTACCAGATTTCTTGCAAAGCATGAGCGAAGAGTCCTGCCTGGCCAGTACCAACTAAACCTTTCCTTTAAATATGTTGGACCTAGATCATGGAGAGCCTTGAAAGTAATACAAAGGCCCTTGAAAATGATCAGCTTCTTTACGGGAAGCCAATGTAGCCTTCTAATTGCTTGTGAGGCCGAATGCAATCTAGGGATCTTCATCAGCAACCGAGCTGCTGAATTTTGAAGAATTTGCAGTTTGTTCAGTAACTTTTTCTGAGGATTTTGATAAAGCCATTATAGAGGTCTACTCTGGAGAAGATCAATGCAATGACAACTGTCTTTAACAGGTCAAATGACAAGAATTTAACAATTTTGTTTATCAAGCGTAATGTATAAAATTATTCTGAAATGACTCTGTTAACTTGTTCTTTGAATGTTAATCTATCATATATCAAAATATTGATGTTTTTGACATTCTTGGCTGGTGTCAGACAAACGCTGCACTCCTCTAGACATCATGAAGGGGCCCAGAAAGATGTTGACGAATAGGAGGACTTCTGCCTTAAAATAATTCAAATTAAGACCGTTTTTGGCCATCCAGAAGCCAATTGAGCTCATATAATTCCAAAAAGTGTTACTCATATCTGGTCTTTTATTGCAGAGCAATACCACCATCTGCGTGTTCTCAGCAAAAGAAACTAACGACAACCCAAAGCACTTGATCAAGGATGCCAGCGATGAAACATAGGTTGAAGAGAGTCGAGCTACACCTGTGGGACCCTGCATGGTAACAAAAAGGGTTTGGATGTATAGTCTTCCAAGGAAACAGACTGTTTACGATTTGTAAGAAAAGAACACAGCAGGGCCAAGGCTACACCCTGTAACCAGTCAATCAAGAGATCATGATTTACCGTATCGAATGCTGCAGACAAATCGTGCAGGATAATGGCAGCATTGCCACCCTTATCCATTGTGGCCCTGATTTCCCCTGTGGCCACAATCAATGCCGACACTGTGCTGTAACCACTTTAGAAGCCAAACTGTGTCATCCAGCAAATGATTATCTTCCAAAAACCCAACCAACTGCGTGTTAATGGCCTTCTCTACTAGCTTAGGCGATAATTCAGGTCCAGCACGTTGGGTTGGGTTTCTTCAGAAGTGGAAGAACCGAAGTGTTTTTCTACTGTTTAGTAAATTCTTCTGAACTAAACATGGCATTAAATATCTTGGCCAAGTAGGGGGCCACTGAGTCAGATACTAGATGCTTGATTTTGGGCTGACATAGGTCAGAGGGAGACCCAGATCTTATACTGGGATGGCCAGCTTGATTTGCTTCTCAGTCAGATGGGAAAATTCCGTAAAGAAGATTCTACTAGGGACCATTGGCCTGATATCAATACTGTCTTTGTCTTCAAAAAATACTTGAAATAAATCTATTAAAGATTCGCCCCACTTTCTGTTGAGAAAAAGTTACTGGCTCATTACTGAAAGTCTGGCTACTACCTACTGATTTCCCAGTGGCTGGCGAAGAAAGTTGAGAAACAGTTTTAAGCAGTGCCTTATTTGAATTATGTCAGGTTTATTTTGTTTAGAGAAAAATGCAGATTTTTTCGCCTATAACAGTTTTTTCATATTGTGCTATACTTTGCTTATATATTTATTTTTCTATTGGGTCTTAAGCTCTCCTCCACTTTCGTTCTCATCTACGGCACCCTTGTTTGGCAACCCTTAAAGTATCATTAAACCATGGTTCCAAGGGTTTGCCTCTCCTGGATACGTTGATGCTTGCAGGGGCTAATTCATTAACTGCAACTTTCTGCCAGACTGAAAGACTTGCTAACAGTCGATCAATGTTCTTGGTCTCTTCTGGCTGAGAATCATCAAAAAGAGCTCTTAACTTCGAGGCTTGAAACATATACCAGACATGAGAATCAAATGATTTTCCAGTGTTCATGGCAGCAGGAAGTTTACCAATCAGATTGATATTCTAAAATATTTCTATATGGTCTGACCAAGTTATGGGAAGTGTAAAGGGGAATACATAACTCTAAAATAGCTAATAGAACACATTAGTCAACCTACAGAATAAAGAATGCTGGCCAATTGGGTATCTGCCATGGACTATGAACATGAAGAGTAGTGTGTAAAGTGTGAAGAAATTTCAAGGCAGCTTCTTTGCATTTATCTGAAATCAGGACATTCCTCAATATGGTTGTAATGGTGACCATTCGCACCTTCAAGTGAACTCACTTAGGAGCAGTGACACTCGAGCATTTCTCCAATTTTGAGACCTGCTGGCTAAGGCAGTAGAACTGAACTACTATAAATTCACAGCGCTCTGGAATTTTAGTTTGCATGTGGATGTCCCAGACTATAATGATGTGGTGAAAATAGTAGATAAAATGGCTGGGTTAAAACTTGTTAAAAAAGTTAGAGATCATACCCAGAAACATGGCCATCAGTTAGATCTTTGTTTTTTCAAGCCTACCATCACTGGCAACAGAAATGCCCTTCCCGCTAACTTGATCTGATCACTTTTTAGTGACTTTTTCCTGTTAATTTCTACCGAGGGCAAAAGGACCAGTAGGTCAACAAGATCATCACGTCCATGCCGCACTATTTCTGACCTAAGGTTTGCTAAAATGTGTGAGCAAGTTCAGCTGAATCTGGCAGAGGGAGTGGATGAAACGGTCGGATCTTTTAATCTAACCCTCGAACATAGACTGGATAAGCTGGCTCTTCTACAAAAAAAGCGCAGTAAAAAGAAACGCTCCCTCTGCTGCTGGGTTTAACTTGTTCTTACGAGCTGAAAAAAGTAAATGTAAACAGCTGGAAAGAAGTTTGAGACAAGCATATTTGCAGGGAGATAAACTAACATACATGGAAGCTCTAAAACCCATCTGCAAAAATATCATTAGGGTCAAGGCTGAGGCTGTTGCTAAGAAAATTGCAGCAGCCAATAATGCTCTAAGAGTAAACTTTCAGATAGTCAAGTCTTTTTTAAACCCTGGAGCTGATCAACAAACCATTCCTGCCTCTCAAACGTGATGTGATAATCTCTTTATATATTTACACGTATAGGTGGAATATATCAATTTTAATTTAAAGAGGGAGGAAAAATTCCTTGGTGTTGCTTCTACTGAAAAAATGTAATGCAGATCCAAGCTGTTTAAGCAAATATAGACCAATGTCCTTAATTTCAGCTGGGGGGACGGGAGGGGGGGGATGCAGAAGAAATTGATCAATAGTCAGATCATTCAGTTTATTATAAATAAAGGAGTGCTTTACCCATCTCAATCGGACTTTCGATCTGGCTTTGGCACTGGAGTAGCTCTATTAGAGGTCACAATTTATTAGGACCAATCTTCATCAAGGAAAAAAAGTTGTACTAGTTCTGCTAGTTCTCTCGGCCACATTTAACATAGTTTTTACGAGATTCTCCTGGAGATACTCGAGGCTGTAGGAATAGCGACAAAAAAACATAGCTATGGTTTAAATCTTTCCTGTCTAATAAAGAAAAAGCAGTCCATTTACCCCTGTAGACTGAGTTACAGGAAAATGAGATGTGGCGTACCACAGGGCTTGGCATTGAGCCTCACACTGTTCAACATATACAACACCACTGGCCAGTGAAGTCGAACCTTGGGGCTTAAATATTGTGCCCTATGTTGCCAACACACAATTGGGGTTTGCTTTTCAGCAACTTGATTCTGTAGTAGCAAATTTTCAGGCTGGACTTTTGGCCGTCACCAAATGGATGCACAGTAGCCATCTAAAGTTGAATTTTGAGATTGTGATCTTTAGGGATTCTGACCCCTTGAACATTAGAAGATTATGGCCCATTGGTTTAGAGGAGCCTCCTATAGCTGCTGCCGTGGCCAAACACTTCGAGATCAAATATGACAGTGATTTATCCTTTCTGCCGGTAGTTTGGTCCTTGATGGCCAACCAGCTTTAATAAAGATCATTAAATTTTTCCCAGCACATATGCTGAAAGATATCAACCATGCATTAATCACAGCTAGATTCCAATGTTATATACCTCGGGGAACCTTCTGATTGTAGGAACAGTTGTTTCTAATGTCTTCGAGAGAGTCCTTCACTACTGTTATTCTGAGAAACCAGACTCTCCTTGTAGGCTAATAGCAGCTAGATGCACACTATTGGAAAATTATTATTAAACAGGGTGAGCCATGAACAGTAGATAGTGTAGGACTGCTTCTCTTTACTGATCAGTCAGATCGAAGTGTGTTTATTTATGGAGAACAAGCAACAGTAGCATTTTGGCAAGAAATACTTTTATAGCAACAATATCACGAGCCAAAAGTCAGTATCAGTTTCGGCTGAGTAAAAGAGAAAGCAGTCGGGGCGTGGCTTGGACGGCAATGTGAGGAGTTGCCTGAGTCTAGAGCACTGCTACACCTCGGGATGCAAAAAAAGATTTTAACGTGACACAGGCGGCGAAACGAAGAAACAAAGATCAAGGCAGTAATCGGAAACTGCACCGCCCCGAATGGTGATACCGACGACAGCACGATTACCAGCTGTACAGCGTAAACAAGCAAGATTGCAGGAACGAAAGAATTGACCCCGGCCGACAAGATGGCGACTGCAAGTTGAGAGAGACACTTCTACGGCGCGGGCCAGATAATCCGCAAGCCCACTCTCACAGACGAGGTCAGTGCCAGTACCCCCAAGGCACTAACCCCCCGCCCAAGCGACTGCCCTACACTCCAGCAGACCAACCTCAGTAAACGCTATTTAGCCCCCAGGGGTGCCGCGAAGAAGAAGCGAAACAGAAAACTCTACCCTTAACGGGCGCAGCCATCTTTATCAGTGGGGCGGGGCTAAGCAGGAGAACAAAGCAATCCAGCGCAAGAGGGGCAGAAACATCATACGGCGGTAACACGGCATTACGGCCGGCACTCACCGACGAGATCAGCGTGTGCACACCCAGAGCGCTAACCTCCCCAACCATCGACAGCCTTACATCATACTACCAAGGGCCAACGGCGACACCACACTGCGGATCGAAAAGCGAAACCGAAACCCCTTATCGCATCGAGGGCAGCCATCTTGCACAAAGGGGGGGGCGGAGCAAAGAAGACAACAACAAGCAGGTTTAGCACGAAGACAACAATAAGGCTTTATCAAAGGGGCAGACACCTTGTACACAGATGAGGCGAGGCAGAGAGATGCACAACAAGCGGACTGTAGGCTAAATGCAGGAGGCCCACCAACTAACGCACGGAGGGTGCGGTGCGGAGAGCGGAAGGCGAGAAAACAGAAAATAAGTCTTGGAGCGCTGGGTAAAGGGCATTCGGCAGTTCGATCACACAACGAGCTGAAGCCAAACTCTGGGGCCTTAAAAAGCTGGCGGAAGTCCACGACTCAGACAAATCTACAAAGAAGACCACAGACGCCATACAACTGGAACTGGAACTGGCAGCAGTCAGAGCAGACATCCATTCGACAAACAACAGACTCTCAATAGTAGAACAAAGAGTCAGCGATATTGAAGACAGAGCGCAGCTCACAGGCAAAACAATGGGCACCATCGCCAAAGCAACCACAGATCTCCGCAAACAGGCTGCTGAGTTCGAGGACCGACAAAGAAAAGGGAACATCAGAATCCTGTGAGTGCCGGAGGGAGCGAAGGAGAAAGCGGGATCCTGTGTGCCAATGATACAAGAGCTCATACCGAAATTAACTAACCTCAAATTTGAAAACCCCTTCGAACTAGACAAGGCCTACAGGGTCCCGGCTTTTAGACAAACCAACAGAGCAAGCCCAAGACCGATAATTTGCAAACCACTACGTTCTCACCAGACCGACACCATCTTTGGGTTCGCAAGAAAGAACCCCAAACTACAGTGGGAAGGACACATGTGAGAAGTTGGCCTGGTAGGGGATGTTTCCAATTCTGGAACCACCTACTACCTGACCAAACAATCCCTTATGGTGTCTGGTTGTAAGTCAACCTTATTAGACAAGCTATCCTAGGGGTAGCATGGACTAAGCAGCCTAAAGGCTTAACTTAAGAGGTCGTGTTAAGCGAGCTGTTTTACCACATACAATCCTGTAATACCAAATGAAAGGACACCACACAAGTATATATTATAAAAATATATGTGTTTATTACTAAAAACAATCCCCAGTATTCTTTATGAATAAAGGGGCACAAGCGTTAAATCAAAAGCACTGTTTAAACATACAAGTTGCACAATTATGGATGAGGGCGGGTGGCCACTCAAACCATATACTAAACAAGTGGTATAAGAGAGGCCACTCGAACAGTGGTTAGGCCTAGGGCCTAGGGAATCGCTGGGAGCAGTCAGGACAAGCAATGCTGAAGTCGGGAATGGCCCTCGGGATTCGGGAGATGTGCGGAAAGCGCACGCATGCACCAATGTTAACCAATGGTGCGTAAAAGTCATAGAGTTAAAGTTTAAGGACACTTCCGCTGAACCTAGAGGAACAAAACTTAACACACAGACCCTAGAGGTGTGCACCAGTGTGGGAACACCGGCGGAGCAAAGTTACCTCACCCACAGGAAGTGGGTGCACAGGGTCGAAGTGGCGTCGGGTTTTGACACGCAGGCTCTTGGTGCTTGAAGCTGAAAGGGCTGCAGGCGGGTTAAAGATGAAGTGTCCGGTGGAGTCCAAGGGTGGACTCAAGTTGTAGAGTACCTGAAAGCAGAGGGGACAGAGTCTGGGTCACTCAGCAGTGACCAGGGTGGAACCAGGACGGAACCAGGCAATGTCGGGCGCAATCAGGTGGTCGTCGAGGAGCTTCTCTCCGCTGTCACGTGGGCTCTGGGGCATCTGCGACGTCCAGGAGCAGGTCACGATCTGTCCCACGCAGGCTCTCACCGTCGGTGCAGTCGGCTTCAAGTTTGGAGCAAACAAGCCTTGGCAAGAGAAATCCACGCGGGATCGGAAGATTGCTTCTCACTCGGACCAGGAAGGTCAGAGTCGGGGCTCCTTTTCAGGGGAGCTGGTGTGGATCTGGAGCAACCAGATTCACAAGTCTTCTTTGTAGTTTCGTCGGCACAGGGACCACTAGCCAGCTGGCAAGTGACCGGGCCAACGCGTTGAGCCAAATAGAGCCAAAGGGCCCCACGCAGCACTCGTCGAGTGTGGAGGGCTGAACTTCGGCTCAGGAGTAGCTCAGGGTGGGGGCTTCTCAAACCCCGGTGCACAGCTTCGAGGGTCACTCGTGGGCTGCACGGTCAGCGTCTCGTGGTCAATTCAAGATGGCGTGCCCCACGCTTCCGGTCGCCTCCACGGGTCTCAGCTCTGCAGGGACTGTGGATCGGGCTGTTGGAAGGCAGGCAGGCTTGATCTCGTCGATCTCAGTCGCTCGAGTTCCGGCGGGAACTGCAACTAAGTAGACGTCGAGGGCTGGATGGTGCCTGCTGCTGCAGGGTGGTCACTCCTTGACCACAAGGGAGATTCTTCGGGCTTCCACGTTGAGATGGAGGTCCAAGGGTCCAGAGTTTCGTTTCTAATGTTTCTTCCAGGAAATCTGATGTGCATTGGCACTGCTCCCACTCTTATTCCAATCTGGGGGGCGTGATTACCTGCTAGGTCCCTCCCTATGGGTGGGACCCAGGAAGGGGGTGGATACACCCCTTTCCTTTGATCCAGGCCGCCCTGGCACGAGGGCTGGAGTGCCCCAGAACCGGTTTGGCCGGATTATGCAAGGGGCAGCCTTGTGCGCCCCAGGCAGTGTCTGGTTTCTTTCAAACCTCCCTGCTACAATCCACTATCTCCTGTCTGGAGGGTGGTGACACCCTCCTGTGACAGGAAACCCTTTGTCCAGGCCCCATCTGCGGAGTTTCGGTCAACTGCAGGGGTCCAGACATTTGTCTGTGGCAGAGGCATCCATTTTGTGGATCTTAAGGTCTTTGGAGAAATTAACCGCATTTAGTAAAGGAACATGTCTTACCCCTCTAGAGGGGTGGAATGCCATCCCCGTCGCCAGAACTGGCGAGGGGATGGTATTCCAAATCGTATGACACCTTACACGACATGTTTTGATAAAGCCAAACCAAAGTTGCTATTTAACCGCGAGGATTATAAGGCACTTAAGAGTATATGGTATGGCATTATCCTGAAACAGCTTAGGGAGTTGTTCCCTACAGCTGCAGACAGGCTCAGCTCATGCTAGAGCTCCATCTCACATAAAACCACGCACCCTGCCTCCAGGATTGATGAGGCCTTCCATAGGGGTGGCTCACAGGTTTACATGTGTCCAGATATAGGTTTAGACATAGGTATACTATATCTAAGCAAGGGGTGATTACACCACCTTACCCCAGCTGAGTGATCAGCCAGTTGTGTCAATTTAAGAACCAGCCAGGGGTGGCAAAAGATATGCTGCAGCCCCTGGTAGGCCTTGGTGGCCCCTATGCCCTGGGCACCTATAGTGCATTATACAGGGGCTGACAAGGAGTCCATTTCCAATTGTGGTATGTACCTAGGGTACATGGAATCCATTTTACAGAGAGAGCAGATGGCCTGGGGCCCTGATTAGCAGGGAACCAGGTCAACTAAGTCAAAAAACCAGCTAAACACAGGCAAAAATCTGGGGTAACCATAGTCAGGTAGCCACCTTCCTACAACACACGATTATCCTCACACAGGACTACTGGAAGAACACAGTGGGCATTAGGAAAGGCTTTCTGGCCCAAAGAGACAAGTTAAGAAAAGAAAACATCACCTTTTCGTTCGCCGGACCAGCCAGATTCAGGGTAAACAACAAAGGAACCTCGTTAACATTCGAAGACCCAGCGGAACTGTCACGATACTTATCTGGCCCAGCCCTACAAGAAATGGAGACGACAATTATGTCAAGCAAAAGAAGCACCTCACCGGAACTCTCAAATGAATAGGCAAGACCCCCAGGAGCTTACGGAGAGAATTCACACTATACAATATCTCGAGGCATTAACAGTAACGCAATCTACCTCATATGCCTACAAAGACTGCAAGCGCTTTACAACAAAACCTACCTCAAAAATCAAGCCAACGCAAATCCCAGATGAGTGGCCAGAGAAGAAGAAGTCAACCAGTTCACCAGCTCACCAAAAAACTGACTATTTCCTTTTACTTCTAGGCATGAACGAACAATGATCAGGCATTTGCGATAGACAGGTCTAGCCTTGTAAGGAGATGTGCTTAGAATAAGCAAACTAGAACAGCGCGATAGACTATCCCGAGGGTGTAGCGGGCGGGAGGGACCTTGGTGTCGCAGATCTACAGTACGAAGCACGAGCAGGAGGGTGGGGTGGTTAAGGGAGGGAAGGGAGGAGGAGAGGGAAAGGAGAGGGTGTCCTGTCCGTTATGTTTGTTACGTTTGTCCCGTTCTCCTAGTATGTCACACGTAGGCAGTCCACAAGGGCCCATTACTCGCAGTAAAGTAAACCCATTTAGAAACCCAAATTACCCCGCGATCAGTGACACAAGACCGTCAATAAAAAGAACGTATTACAGACCGACCTGAAAATTGTATCCCTTAACGTCAAAGGTCTAAATCACCCGATTAAGAGAAAGAAAGTACTAGAGTATCCTGCAAAGACTAAAAGCGATATTATCCTACTACAGGAAACAAAACTCTCAATGGACGTCACAAGTAAGCTTAGGGCAAGATGGATAGGCCAGACAGCCTGCTCACCAGCAGTGGGAAAAAACGAGGTGTAATCACCCTGATTAACAGCAAATCCAACATTACCATCGAGAAATAACAGTATGACAAAGAGGGCAGACTACTGATCACACAGCTAAAAAGAGGTGTAGAATCCATTCTGGTAGCAAACATATACGCACCAAACACAGATGACACAACATTCTGGGAGGGGGGTAACAAAAGTACTAGAGGCACACAATCGAACCAAATGATCGTCATGGCAGGTGACTTCAACCTTGTACTGGACCACACCCTAGATAGACAATCAGGCTCCCAGACTCTACCTCCCGCTTCCCACAACAACCTAAAGAACATATGCACCAGATTCAACCTTGAAGGCCCATGGTGCCTACAACACCCAGAAACCTGAAATTACACATTCTATTCCAACCCACACAACTCCTACAGTAGAATAGACTACATCCTCTTCTCAGGCTCTCACGCTCACCTGATCGAACACACAGACATAGCGGCAAGAACAATCTCAGACCACTCCTGTATTAGCCTACATCTGACGGGCCAACACAATGAGAACATCACCCGCAGGTGGCGCCTCAACAACATCATCATAGCAAAACAGGAAGACAAAAATAGAATTAAAAAAGCCATCAAAGACTATATCAAAGAGAATGACACACCAGACATTGATCCAAAAAGTCTGTGGGAAGCACTTAAGGCGACCATGAGGGGCACATTAATAGAAATCAAAGCCAGAAGAGACAGAGAAACAAAAGCACAGTTAGACCAGCCAGAAAGCGACATCAAACAACTAGAAACTAAACACATCAGAGATACCTCGGACAAAGCCGCCCTTGCAGAACTCACAGGGAAAAAGTACGAATTCAACAGAATTCTAAGCGAATGAGCCGGTCTATGGATAAGAAAATACAAACAAATCAACCTCTGCGAAGCAAACAAGGCGGGGAAAATCCTAGCGTCATATCTCAAACACAAACAAAGGCAACACTGTATTTCCACAATCACAGACGCACGCCACAAAACACACACCCGACACGAAGATATCCTACACACGTTCATGGAATTCTATAAAGAGCTTTACAAAAAAGACGACAACCTTGACCAGGACGGCTGCCCAGCCCACCTAGACAGTATGAACCTACCCATGATAACGATAGAGGAAGCAAAGGCACTAGGTCAAGACATAAAAATGGCAGAGATCATCACAGCCATTAGGGCACTAAAAGACAACCAAGCCCCAGGACCGGATGGATACACAGCGCCCTTCTACAAAACGTTCCAAGACCAGCTACTGCCGGTCTTGACGAAAGTTTAACCACTGTGGCACAAAAGGGGTGGTAACCGAATCAATGTCACAAGCCAACATAATTTATTTTATTTATTTATTTGCAGAGTTTTATATAGCGCGAACTAGAACCGAACCGAATCAGTTATCAGAGCGCTTTACATAGCACCAGTTACGTTACATGAGGACACACTCATTTTTTTTTTTTTTTTAGGCACGGGGAGATTAAGTGATTTGCCCAGAATCACAGGGGTTTTTTGGCGTCGTTACCGAGACTCGAACCCAGATCCCCAGGTCGGAGGTCGAGCGCCTTAGCCGTTAGGCCAACCCCTCTCCCCTAATTGTAATACCCAAAGAAGGCAAAGACGCACAATGGGCCAAAAACTACCGACCCATATCACTGATAAACTTAGATTGCAAATTATATGCCAAAATCCAAGCCACAAGACTTAAAGTGCTCCCTCAGCACTCAGATAGGATACCTGAAAACATGCATGTCGCACGACAACACGAGACTCCTCTGCCAGAAAATATAGCACTCCTCCAATTCATATAACTCGGCGGTAGCAATTACGCTAGACGCAGAAAAGAACTTTAAACAGGGTATCCTGGCAGTTTCTAGAAAGAGCGTGTGTGCATTCAACCTAGGAGATAGCTTCACAAAGAAAGTCATGGCACTGTAGTAGTGCCCCAAAGCACAGATAGTTATAAATGGTACAACATCCGCCCAATTTAACCTCGAAAGGAGAACGAGACAGGGTTGCCCACTATCCCCGCTGCTTTTCCTTTTAGCACTTGAACCCCTGATTAGGGACATTCTAGCAAACAGTAATATAGCGGGTGTAACCATTAACAATAATACAGCCAAACCTGCAGCCTACGCGGATGACCTACTCATAATAACGGAAAACACCCCCAATCCATACCAGCACTCATGCACACCATCGAAACGTACGCTAAACACTCAGGATATAAGCTCAATGGAGATAAATCAGAATGCATGCCCCTAAACATCCACACGACCAAAGAGATATTCGGAACCTCAGGGCTGGCCTGGCAACATGGCTTTGTCAAATATCTAGGGATCCAATTCGGGAAAAGCCTGAGAATCACCCTGGAGCAAAATGAGAAGGCAACACTAGATAAGATCAAAGTTCTACTAGAATCCTGGTCACCCAAGTTCATCACCTGGTGGGGGAGGATAGATACAGTGAAGATGATGATCATGCCCATTGTAAACCATCTTGCAGGAATGCTCCCCATGGCTTTTACAGATTAATTCCACAGAAAGATAGACCAAATGTTAAACAACTCCAAAAACTCAGACTAGAGAAAAAGCTTGGGGGACTCGACGTAGCAGACCTGAGAACCTTCCACACAGCCTTTATAGCCAGACAAAGAATGCACTGGGTTCTCCCAAACCAGCCATACACACCAACATGGCTCTCTATTGAGAGAGCCATTCTAAATAAAACTGACCCCTTAACTCTCCTCACTGCCAACAAGCAGGCACAAAAAAACAACCCTATCTTTAGAATCACAAGACAAGCGCTGCTCAAAGTAGATCAGAAGCTTGAGCACAGCATCAGAAACTCGCAATGGGAAACACTCTGGGCAAACCCCAAGATCAAATACAGAGGCAGGCCTCTGGACATAAAGTCATGGAGAAGACTAGGTTTCTCTCATCTAACGCAGTTGGAAGCAGTAGGGTCTCCCCACACTTTCAACTACCTGAAAGCACAACACGCACTTCCAGACATAGAACTATATAATTTCCTGGAAATCAAAACAGCCCTATCCAAGTCAAAGCTACCAAGCATGAACCCTCAATCTTCCATTACATGGAAACTATAAACAAGACGGGCCACCAGGTCGCACAACTGTACAAACACCTCTGCCCTATATCCACCAGACTCAACGCCAAAAACACCAACTACTGGGAAACACAGCTAGGTACCAAACTCACTGAACAAAAACTACAATCCTTTTGGGCAGCCCCCTCGAAAAACCTGATATCGCCGGTCTTGGCACAAATCGAAATACCGGCTACTACACCAAGCATACTCGACACCAGCGCGTCTAGCATCGATAGGTCTGAGAGATAATGACAGATGCTGGGACTGTGACACAGAAAAAGGTGACCTCGCACACCTCATCTATCACTGCAGTAAGGTCAGCAAATTCTGGGGGAAGGTGCTCAACTTCATCAACAAAACAGTAGGCTGCACTCTAGACCGAACATTCGCCACAACTACCACTGCCCATATCACAACTGACGTAGCCACATAACAGGACAGATACCTCCTGGACTTCCTATTAACTACGGCAGTCAAAACTGTTCTAGCAAAATGGAAAGATACCTCCAAAGTCACATTCAAAGGGTGGCTGAACTGGGTGACATTTCTCAAAGGAGCGAACAACACTGCTCTCAGACACACACCATGGAAGAACCCCAACAAAGCAATGTGGTCGAAACTAGACACATTCCTAAGCCCATACAAACCACCATGAAGAACAAAAATCCTGAACCTAATCAGCTATACACAATTCCAGGGCCACCTAACGACCTGTCACTACACAACCACCCACCAACTTTATGTTCTGTGTATGTTTTACGTATCATCTATACACGCAACCATCAGCGATAACTTAAATGTTCAATGTTATGCATGCGAAAGAAGGAGGGGCAGTCACGTGAAGACCGTAAAACCAACCAACGAACTTGACTCGAACAATATTACCACCAAAAGCCAGATTGTCCGTGGTTTTTTGTTGTATGTCACTTAGTTCTCTGTATCATGTAAATACCAATAAAAATATTATTTTAAAAAAAGAGAGAAAGCAGAAGGTTTGATGGAAGACAGGTGACAAGAACACAATGTACATTTATCATTCATACATACTTGGAGAGGGAAGAGTGCAGTTAGTCATTTTTTCAATTATTATGATCGCAAGTCAGCAGGAAGCCAGTTCCATTAGAGGGGATCAAACATAGGAAAGGACTCTTGAAGCTGCATGTGGATGTTTAGATTTCACTCCAAGGTTTTTACAAGTAGAATATTGCCCATGAACAATTTAGATATTTTAGGGGAGAGCTATTTACAGTAGCAGCTCCTCCGCCTGGCCCCACTGCTTTGCAGCAGTGAAATAAAGGAAGCATAAAATGATAATAACGCAATGATATTATCATTTTATGTTTTCCAGCTGCTGCAGCTTTGCGGGCGGGAGGGGCTACTTACACAGGAGCAGGGGGAGGAGTGGTTTTCTCACTCCAAGTGCTCATAAATATTTGACAGCCATCTTGGGCCAGCCGAACAGTCATGCACACTTTGCATGCTCTCCACCTAGGCTGCATTACAGCCTGGGTGTAGAACATGCCCAGGCTCCCACTGCCTGTCTGACCAATCACAACGCTGAATGTTCCTAGCAGCTTGTATTTGGGCTCAGAGTGGCAGGTAAGAAATTGGAAGGGACACAGGTGCCCACATGGCAGGCAAGTATTCTATTACCATTTTGGATGAGTTCAGCATGAGTAATTTAAAAAACATGTAGTGGCTAATCGATGTGAGGCAATCAGAGATCTGTGATTGGGAGGAGAGTGTGAAGGTAGGAAGCAAGGGGAAACTTTCAGTGCGGTCAGCTGAGAAATACTTTCAAAAATAGAAAGTGGAGCCAATATCAGTAAGGGATGTGGGGTACAGGTAAACATTAAGAGGACACAAGACCTGTGGGGCAGTGACCAGTAACAATGTGGGTTTTGATACGAAACAGTATCATGAAACAGAATTCGATTTCAGAGAGAAAAGAAGCGTTATATTTCATATAGGTACCCCAATATAGGCTCAGGTAGTCACCTAACCTTTCACCGATATTCTCCCCTACCATTACACTGCAGAACGGTACTTGGGACTGACCTTTTACCTAGTTACAGTACTGCTTACAGAACGTAGGGTTTCCCTGGAAACTAGCCACATCCATTATGCATGAGGATTCTTGGAAACTCAGCAGGACTGCCATCCCATGCATAATAACAATGTATAAGGGTCATTCCTTCCGTCATCCTAGGTCCGACATGACACAGCAAGGTAGAACCCCAGAGGGTACCACTTTGGTTATATAAACACCGTATCTTGCTGGGGTAAGGCAGGGGAGAAAAGGACTTCCATGTTGACACACTAACGTGAGACGCTGAGGTTCCTGTACGCAGACACTCCAACTCGCAATGGTCTGACATCCCTTGCGGGGTGTCCATCTCGAGAACAAGACGGGGTCCCACAGTCTCTCTCTTCAGTTAATGAGGTTGACTCTATCCTAGAGGGATTCTTGGCTCTACACCTACATACACGCTAGGTACACTTAGGTACATCTAGTTACGGTCATACCGTAGGAGTACGCATTTATTACGGTCATGTATTTTTATACCTGCCTGTATTCAGAGTGTGGCTCACTGGTTAGAGGAGGCAGACCTGGAAGCAGAGGTCAGCCCGGGACCAGGGTTCAATTCCCGGCTCGGCGGGGTCTTGAGTCCTAAAATGTCCATGGACTCGACAATTCTCGCTCCGGTGCCTACTCGATTCACGGGTTCACACTCTGCGGCTCTGGGCAATAGCTTGCTTAAACTCCACAATGGCCCCTCGCCTGGCTTTCACCTTGCGGATACCCTGCCGGGGTTATCTCACAGGGGAATACCAGGACGGGTTCCCTAAGCAAGCGCTTAGAAACCGCTCGGTGATTTGTGCTATATAAATTCCTGTACATTTACATTCATTGTTTTAGTACAATGGTAGAAATCTACCATCCTTTTACTCTGTTGGTGCTTATAATCATCTATATCTGTTTCTGTCTAATGGTTGTTTCAGCACACCTATTTTACACTAGAATGACGCTGGTTCAATACATGCTTATTGAAAACGTCCCCACCGTTTATTCTGTGTATCTCTCTGAGACAAAGTTGCTGTTTGGAACTTTAATAAAAGGAGAGGGGAGGATCTGAGATGTTGAATCTTTTCCCACTGGAGGTCTAGAGGAGTACAGCACCACTTTAATTCAGTTCACTAACCATACACAATTACACGTAACCAGACACCACACAAGGACAATTATTTAAATAGGTTTAATTTAAGACCCCCTGTCACAACGAAATACTTCAGACCATGTTAGGCTACATAGGGATGAAATATGTTCACAAGAAGCTACAACTAGCCTTTAGTATTTGTTTTTACTGTTGTCATAGGTTGGAATATTTAATAAATGTTAAGTCAACCGTAGGCAATTTTTATTTTAAGGGGGATGGATATCATTGATGCCAATGATACCACTATTCACTCACTAGTGTACTAGAAGGTTGGAGAGAGGCAGAAATACTCCCCTCGCTAAAGAGCTCAATAGAAGATGTGAGACTTTTGGGCTTCAGCACAGTGAGGAGCGCAGAGTGGGTCCAATTATAGAAAATAACACTGCGTGTGTGTGTGAGAGCCCATATCCTAATATAAAGATTATTGGATAACATTAAAGTCACAACTAGCAACTGCAGCCATCTGACAAACGTAGTTATTTCGAAATGTTCTTTTCTTGTAGTTCATACAGTTATAGTTTAGGGAGGATGAAAAAAAACATCTGTATAAATATTTTCTCGCTCCTTTCGTGTAGAGTCCATGATGCCCAGCAGAAGGTGTCTGAATCGCAGTTCCCATAAGAAAACGTAATGCCTGCCATATGAGGGAGTGCTTGGCCATGGCAAGGACCCACACTATGAACATACCAAAGCACCCCAATGAGCCACAAAGTGAGCCCAAGAAGGCTGTACACCCAAGTGAAGTCCTCTAATGTTACTAGTGAAGCAGCCAATGATATCCCTTTAAGCTAATGCTGATTTACATGGCCAACAAGTTTTATGCTCAGAACAATGGAAGCCTGCCTGTTTTTGAACATTTGCCAAGTCAATAGACTACTACTCAGGAACAATTAATTGAAGCTAAGAAAAATGTCAGAGATGCACCAATGACATGGACCAGTAGGAGCGATGCCAGACCATGGAATATGCATTTCGGCACTTGCACACCTTGGGGCAAATGGGACATAGGCCTGATTAAGCGCTTCAAGACAAGCCCTGGTGTTAAGCTTATTAGCAGGGCTGGACTGAACCAAAAGCAGCACTGGCAAAAATGTTCAGACCAGCCTCACTCCCTTCCTCCTCTCTCAATTGATCTTTGTCCTTTTTGTCTCTCTCTTATGCGTTCTGTAGTTACCTGGTGGAGCTGGAGAAAGTGGCAGAAGTACCAGCAATGGCCCTCTGGATTCAGCCAATGAGGGAACAGTCCGATAGCAACAAATGGGCTGCACAGCCATGCCTATGAGGAATGTTAAGAACCTCGGCAGCAAATCCAGTGCAAGGCTGTGAAGGTACGCCTGATTCACCTGGGTGGGCTGTTCATAAAAGTGCAAAAAACGGAAGAGGGACCCTGAATTCTAAACAAAACGAAAAAGGGAACAACCCGCCAGTGCGAGAATTAGTCAAACAACATGAAAGGGGAGTTCCCAATGATACAGAATTCTCCAATAATCTAAGAAACGCCCACAGAAAAGCTGTGTAATATCAAATATTTCTTTTTATTCACAAAAAAACACAATTTATTTGGTCTGAGTTATCAAAAATAGTTAGCGCAAAATATATTTGTTTCTCATATTTTTATAAAAGTGAAATACCTTCCCAAACTGTGTGTCCGTCTGTCCATAGATGAGAAATATCAGGGACCAGGAAAATTCTGAAAAGACTCTACCTACATGCTGTTACCAATCGAATGCTGTGGTGCACAGATCCAGAAGTCATATACAATGTACCCAATTCTTGTGTGAAAATAATCAGACTTATAAGAGGTGCGGTGCATAGGGTGGTTATACCCAAACAGCATCAGATAAACAAAATACTCCGCACATGCACGGAGACCTGTGGGGAAATCGGGAGCATCAAAAAACCAACAGGAGAAATAGAAACACCTTGCAGCCAAACCAGTATTGTGGGAGAAAGGAAGTTTGAACAGTGAATGGAGACCAACATATGCAGTGAAAAAACACCTGCTCGTGGTAAGTACTTAAACAACTGAAAGGTGGGAATATTGCAGACTGGCCACATCCATATTCACATCCATTGCTGCACAACCAGCAGTCATATCAGCAGATTTTAAAGAAAAGCACACTATACATTGCACAAATCTTATGGTTCCTTTCTATTGTGAGTGTGAGTCTGGATGGGGTGCACGGGCTTAAGAGAGAAAATACCCTCTGACATCATGAGAGATTATTCAAAGTTAATTGCTATGGGGTGAATCTCATATTACAGAAGTTTCTTCATCCTGAGGCTACTTCAAAACCTTAATTCGGAAGTGACCAATTAAAACAAATAATTTCTCCTCATCAACATCCACAGAACATATTAATTTCAGGTTTTAGTGCATTGCTAGACTCTCTTCAAGCGCAGTTTGTGGCCACAATATGAGAGTTATGGCAATACCAACACCTAAACTTGCTCAGCATATATCGCTGCTGGTTGATGGGAATATCTGTACCATGGTGCAGCAAGCCTTCACTTGCAATTGCACAATTTGTCCGTTTCAAATGTCTCAAAATTTTTGAATAGCTAGTCAAGAAATGGTTACTTACCAGTAGGAGTAGTTTTGCAGCTTGAAGAGCTTTTCTGGATTCACATGCTGTGCATCATTCCGCCATCTAGTGGTTGAGACTGGAATTGTCTGGGTTTTTTTCGTGTTGTGGTCGCTATCGACCATCATTTGGTGTCAGGTACGTCCCCTGTATGACATCAGACGGCATCCTGGAGGTTGACGTGCGCTGTGGCCATCTTCGGATTCTTTTTCCTGTTTTTATGCTGTTTAATCCTTGTGATGGTCCTTATTTAAAGTTACTAATGCTGTACGTTGCTTCCCCACCTGTTTGTGTTCCTTCTAGGGAAGGCTGGGTGGGCCGCATGTGAATCCAGAAAACTCTTCAAGCTGCAAAACTACTCCTACTGGAAAGTAACTATTTCATTTTGCAGCGTGAATCCTTTTCTGGATTCACATGCTGTGCATCAGATTATGTAGCAGTTTCTCCCGTGTTTGGGAGGCTGTGATGGGAGGAAGACTTGGCAAACAGGTGTTGAAGCACCCTTTGTCCAATTTGAGCTTCCTTATTCATCTGTATATCCACACAATAATGCATTGTAAAGGTGTGTGGTGATGCCCATGTTGCTGCCGTGCAGATGGCATCGATGGGTACATTTGCCATTAAAGCCAGCGTTGCTCCTTTCTTCCAAGTGGAGTGAGCTGTTGGTTGTATTGTTAGTTTTTTTTTGTGCATTGGTATAGCTTAGTTGTATAGCTTGGACTATCCATCTTGCAATGGTTGCTTTAGAGACAGCTGATCCTGTGTTGGTATGTGAATAAGCAACAAACAACTGTTTTGTTTTCCTTACTTGTTTTGTTTTTTGCAGATAGTACAGTAGAACTCTCCTTACATCCAGGGTGTGGAAGCTTTTTTCTGCTTTAGTTTTTGGTTCCTTGAAGAAATCTGGCAAGATGATGTTTTGATTCAAGTGATACTTAGTTACCACCTTTGGTAAAAACTGTGGGTTCCTTTTTAATGCCTTAACTGCGGCGGCAAGTCCGCTGCGGTGCGGGCGTTCTAAAGAGTGGGCGGGGCTGCGACGGCCGTTGGCCGTTCGCAGCATGCGGAGTGCTCCCGTTGGCCGACGAGAGCACGGAACGGGTTAGGAATACTTTAACCTTGTGGATTTGTAAATAGGGTTCTTGTATACTTAATGCTTGTAGTTCACTTACTCTCCATAGTGATGTTATTGCAATGAGAAACGCTGTTTTGGAGTAATATGTTTGATGGCCGCTGTATGCATGGGTTCAAACGGACTTGCCATTAGCTGAGACAGCACTGTATTTAAACTCAATGTTGGTACAGGAGCAGTTCTTGGTGGAGCCATTCTTTTTGCTCCTTCATTAAATCTTTTGATGAGTGGTCTAGTTAAAAAACTTTTGAATGTTTTTTCTCTTGTGTACGCCACTATGGCACCGAGGTGTACCTTCAGGCTGGAAAAATTGATGTTGCTGTCTAAAAGGTAGGTAAGATATGGGACTACTGTTTCCTGTATATTTATTGAATTAGTATTATTGTTAGCGGTGCACCGTGTGGTATATAGCTTCCATTTTGCTGCATAGCATTTCCTTTTTGTCTGTTTTCTTGCCTCCTTTAGAATCTCCATGGTTCTGGACAGCAGTTTGAGGTGTCCAAATTCTATGTATTCAGGTTGTAGCGTTGCTGGTTCTGGACAAAAAATTTGGCCCTGTTGCATTGTCAGCAGATCTTTGTCTGCTTTGATCCTGATCATCTCTCCTTTGGAAAGTTCTAGGATAGTTGACTACCAGGTTTGTCTTGGCCAACGGGGAGCAATGATAATCATATTTGTTCCTGGTTCACTTGCTTTTTGTAGAACTCTTTGCATCAGGGGGATTGGTGGAAAGGCGTAGACAAATGTCTAAGACCAATTGAGTGAAAGCACATTCCCTTTTGACAGGTGATGTGGAAATCTGGATGCAAAGCTCCGGCAAGAGATCCAACACTGGCGTTCCCCAGATGTTGAATAGATATTGTACTGTTTGCTTTAGCTCCCATTCGTGTGAGCAACTGTTTTGTCTGCTTAGCCGGTCTGCTGTGATATTTTCCACCCCTGGTAGATGTACTGTTTGCAGATTGATTTGCTGCGGTATTGCCCATTGCCAGATTTCTTGAGCAAGTTTGCAAAGGGGAAAGGACTTCATTCCACCCTGTTCGTCCAGGTAAAACATTGTAGTTGTGTTGTCTGTTTGTATTAGGATGGTCATCCCCTGAACCTGTTTCTGGAACGCTTTGAGTGCCAGAAGAACAGTTTTCATTTCTAAGAAATTGATGTGTTTCGTGGAGTCTTCTTCGCTCCATTGACCATGAACCTGTAGCTGGTTCAGATGTGCTCCCCAACCGTTAAGGGATGCATCCGTGGAGATTGTCACAGATGGACTTGTGTTCCTGAAAGGTCTCCCCTGTGCTATGTTGTTGGATGCCCACCATTGTCTCTCTGCTTGTATCGTTTGTGTAACAACCACTAGATCTTCTCAACTCCCTGTGGCTTGGGACCAGCTGTTGGTGATCCATTCTTGGAATGGTCACATGTGTAGGCGAGCATGAGGGATGAGTGGGATGCATGATGCCATCATGCCCATAAGTTTCGTTACCTTCCTCACAGACAGAGACTTTCCCTTCTGGGAGAGGACTGTTTCTTTGTAGATAGCTTGTATCCTGTTCTGTGTGGGAAAATTCTTTGTGCCCTTTTTTTAGTCTTGCCCCCAAGAAAGTCTTCTCCTTTTCTGAGTCAGTTGATGATTTTTTGTAGTTTATTGAGAAACCTAGACTTTGTAGTGTTTGGATTGTCTTCTGAACCAAATTGTGGCATATTTGTCTTGTGCATTCCCTTTTTAGCCAATCGTCCAGGTAGGGGTATATTTGGATATTTTCTCTTCTTAGGAAGGCGGCCCCAACGGCCAGACACTTTGTGAACACCCTTGGAGCTGGTTTTATCCCGAACTGGAGTACCTTGAATTTGTAGTGTGTTCCGTTGTGTAGGACTCTTAGGTACTTTCTGTGTTTTTTGTTCACTGGAATATGTAAATAGGCGTCCTTGAGGTCTATTGTTGCTAAGAAATCTAATTTTTGGATTTGTGGGATTATTTCTTGAAGGGTACACATCTTGAAGTGTTGTGTCAGTATGAACTTGTTTAGGAATATTAAAGTCCAAAATTGGCCTTAGGGTTAGGTCTTGTTTTGGTACAAGAAAGTATGATGAGCAGTTTCCTTTGAGCCAATCCGGTGCTGGTACTGTTTCTATTGCCTGTTTTAGATACAGTTCTTTGATCTCTGTGTTTAGCAGTGTTTGTTCTGATTTTAATAACTTTCTTATCCTTGGTGGATTTGCAGGTAGTGTCTTTGTTAGCTCTATGCAATATCCGTGTTGTACTAAATTTAATATCCATTTGTCTGTTGTGATCCTTTCCCAATGGTTGTGGAAAAAAGATATTCTTCGCCCCACTGGTGTTCTGTGTGGGTCCTTTTTTGTGTGGAAGTCAGTTAGAGGTATTACCTCTCCCTCTTGAGGTTTGGCCTCTTCCTCTGCCATTACCTCGCCCTCGAAAGGGATGCTTCTGTTGCTGCTTGACCTGGGTAACTAATTTGTTGACCCATTTGTTGATTTGTGTTTTGCCCCAAAGACTGTTGCGGCATCTCCTTGTTTTGGCTGAAGCTGCCTCTTCCTATGGTCTTTCTGTTAGAGAAACCTCCGCTTTTGAAAGATCCTACTTGTTGTAGGGCCCCCATTGTCCTTGTGGTTTTCATTATCCTTTTTAATCTGTTGAAGGGCTTCATCCACTTCCTTGCCCAATAACTCTTGTTGTTAAGGGGCCTGTTGATAATTGAAATCTGAACTTCTTGTTTGAATCCAGAAATCCTGAGCCAGGCATGTCTTCGGAGTATGGTTCACGTGCACATTTGCCTGCTTGAAGTATCTACTGCATCTAGTGCAAATTTTAGGGAGGTATTAGCTACACTTTTTCCCTCTTGGACCACTGCTATTGCTCTTTTCTTGGCCTCCTCTGGAAGTTGTTTATAAACTCCTCCATTTTATCCCACTGTTGGTGGCCATATCTGTTCAGCAGGGCATTGAGATGGCAATGCGCCACTGCGTTGCTACTTCTTTCTCCATCCTTCTGCCCATCAAGTCCATCCTTTTGCTCACCTTTTCTGGTGGAGGTCCTGTGTTGGAGACTGCGTAAGCTCTCCTTCTGGCTGTTGATACGATGATAGGATCTGGCTTAACATTTCCCTGTATGTATTTTGGGTCTTTTGAAGAGGGTTTATATATTTGTTCCACTCTAGGAGTTACCCCTCTGTTAGAAGTAGGCTCTTTAAATGCTTCCTTGCCGTGGTCCAGAATACTTGGCAACATGGGTAGCTATTGTGTTCCCTATGTTGCAGGTGCCAGGGTTTCCAGCAGGAAACATGTACCCCCCTTTACTTCCTCCAGGGGCACCCCAAACTGGTTTGCAGTTCTTTTAACGATTTCATTGTAGGAAGCAATGTCATCTGGGGGAGATGCCTTCGAGGTATAGTTGCAGATGTCCTCCTCTGGACTCTCA